>NC_137238.1:32836258-37836258 GCF_051294905.1 Botryllus schlosseri
GTTTGACAAGAAAAAGATGTATTCAAGATATGTTTCAGTACAAGATATGCACAAACATAATTTGGAGATAATTAGGACAACAAAAAGATATCCGAACATGTCCTAAATATATCTCGTGTTTGCTGGGATGGCAATGATACAATATTCCAGACCCCCAAAATAGTAAAATAATTCCTCTGTAATAACCATTTCTTGATACCATATAGATATAGAGATATCGCTCTGCAACTATGAAAGGAATCTGCTCAATCTGCACTGAAATATTTGCATCCGACAAGGTTAGCTTCGCGTAGTTCAACACTGTACAATCCAACTCGCAGTTTCTCTATTGAATATAGGACATCAGTGTTACGTTTTGCGGGCACGTGTTCCATAGAGAATGTCTTTCGCAGTGGTTTTCACAATGCACAAGACGCCAAAACTGCCCGCAATGCAGAAAAGAATTGGAAGACAATCAGGTACGTTGTTGATGTCCAGAAGTTCTTGCCGGTCATCCAAGTCATTGTGAAATTCTGTAGTACGTTGATATTGTCAATGAAGATCCACTATGACGTCACTATTGAATGTCCGTGACGTTATGGCTTGAATAAAACAATAAAAAACATGATTTAAACAAGGGATATGTTTTTCACATGATCGTTTTAAATTGATTTCTATTTTAAATGAAACTTGCTGCATGCATGGTTTTAGATTGCATTTGGCGCCTGATATTCGAGCGCAATGAATTGCAATCGCATTATCGTAGCTAAATTCTTAATTGCTTCACATGTCTTTGGCAGGTGATTCAGAAGATTTATATGAATACGCAAGAAGACAACGAAAGCGACTTAGATCCGTTTCAGCTGAAAAGGGAAGTTGAAGCAGTACGAAGGTCTTGGTAATTCGTTCTGAGTGCGCATTCGATTGGTATTTTTTTCGCAGCTTCAATCACGAGTGAAGGAACTGGAATTTGACAAGAAGAGGCTAAGCGGTTGTTTGAAAATTAGAAAAAAAGAAAATAGGGATGTCCTGGCTTCGAACGAGACGCTCCTCGAAGATTTGGATTTCTTTCGTCAAAAGGATAGTGTTTTGAAATGCAAATTGAGAGTAAGTTATGTTGCCGCTCTCTCAATTATGTTGCCGCTCTGGCACAATTCGTAACTCTGAAGCCTTATTCCAAGTTGGTATTCAAATCCTTTTTATGAATCGATTTAAATGGGTTTGAATTAGTTGAGGAATGTCATTTTCTATAGCGTACCGTACTGTGCTGCGCTCGACTATTGAAAACATGTTATATTAGCCTATATAGTATTCACTCACTCTTGAGTATATCAATAATATTTTAGCCCGGGCCTTTTGCATGCGTATCATGCAGAAACAATGACTGCCTACCTCTTGGGTGTCAAACTCAACTGAAGTCGCGGGCCGGATTCAACACTTCAGATCGCACGCGGGCCGCATCAAAATTCCTCGCTCGCTAATTACTTCAAAATCTATGCTCGTTTTTTTTTCTTTGAATGCTCCATTAACCAGCATATAGACACAAGTTATATTATAATACATTATATTACGGATTATAGCTGAACTTTCATTCGCAAACAGTGGAATTGACAATATTACGAATATGGGGCAGCTCAATACAGTTATAAACTGATAAAACAGTGGCTCTAGCGATGATATAACCGTGAGTATGCGTTTTGAGGAATGCAAAAGATTTAACTGAGATTAACTAAGATTTAACCACAACACCGCAGACTTGTGGTTATAATGTTGTCTATATAAACATACTGGACATGTAGCGTCTTGTGGAACTTTTTAATGGAAGTATTTCTTACTATAAATCTCAACATTTGTTAGAAATGTACCGGACAATACACGCTACTCAGAACTGCTTCGCGGGCCGTATGAAATCGTCTAGTGGGCCGGATGCGACCCGCAGTATGTATGTTTGGCGCCGCTGGCCCACCGCGTGCGAGATGTTAGATTTAATTTGGTCGTTGCAGGACCTACCAAATTCAAGCTATCTTCGCCAAAAAACATATTCACAAAAATACGCTACGCTTGGCAAATTCATCCACGTCTTGTTGAGCACTTGTAAGATTCTCTGCAGCTGAATAGTTTTGGTTAGAAGTCCGACTCTAGAATATGTTCCTGTAGAATGATGGTGCTCAACGTGTCGGCCAAAGACGGATTTTAAGGTGCGGCACATATATATTTCGAAAATTGTAGATCTAGTGAAAGTTTAGTTATATTCGCTCAGAGCATATATTTATACCATCGAATAGGTAGGCTACATCAAACTCCTCAATCGACTCAGGTAAGACGTGGTGACTCGTAAGAAGTCGCATGCACCGGTCTAAAACGGGAGGAAAACGGCTGCATTTGTTCCACGGCTATGACAACTTCGATTTCATAATAACTGGAAATTATTGCTGAAGTAAACAAGTATTATGGAAGGGTCATAGATCGCATGGCGTTTAAAAGAGTGTTCATTACACTCGTATTGAAGTGTATATCAATGTAGATTTAAGGTACTTCAGCGGGTCGTATTATTTAACATTCAAATAACCATAATTGAATAGCTAGTTCGTTTTACAGAACTTGAATATAGCTTTCAATACAACATCCATTGTAGTAAGATATTTATTCAATTCTTCCAAGACTTTTCGGGTGCCTCTTTTAGGTCAACTATATCGACCGAAACAACTTTGGCTCATTCAGTAGAGTTTTACATGTTGATTCCATCTTCTTTGACATTTAAATACAAAACCAAAAGGTAAGGTATGACGCAACAAACAAAATCAGAGATCATGAAGATCGAAGCCCATGGAATTGATTGTTGCGTGATTCTTTACCCTTTTGGTGTTGCTTTTAAATCTGTTTAAATCCCGTTACGTGTGCCGGTAACTCTTGAAAAGAGGCACTCGAAAAGTAAAATTGAAATCATTGTATCTAATGAAGAGTCACAAAGGGATTGTACCCTTTGATTTGTTCTGAGATCGCAACTTCTGTAGGACGATAAGAAATACTATGTATATTATACAGCTTGCATACTAAAAAAATTCTTTCTCTGTTGTATCCCACTCACCAAAGAATTGTTTGAAGCTAGCCCAGAATGGTTATATTGTTCCCCATCATGGTGGAACTAAAACCCCAATCACAGCAGTTGATGCGTGGATGGGTTTCGCGACACGAGTGAAACAGCGGACGACCTTAATCTACACGAGATTTTGGTCTACCAGAGCCGTAACTTCCGCGCCTCTAAGTGCTTCGAAATTATTTCGTTCGTCGTTTGTTGGTGGATATTTATTCAACTGAAAAGTGTTTGTCGCGTTTCGCGCGATTTCGTGTTCCTAGAGGTATAGAACTTACAATGAATAGTAAAACAAAACTCGCATATTTTAGAGACGTAAGACATATCAGCGTCGTCGATTACGATGCATTAAGCATAGGGTTACCGTATTTTGGAATCGGGAAAGGAGGAGACTTTATCAAAATTTTCAAACTTAGAATACCGAAGGAAAATCTTGAAAAACTGGTAAATTTTTCACACTTCCTGGTCGGTTGACTAAAAAAGGTCAACTATCCGGCTCAGCTCCGGGAATAGCCGCCGGAGCGTTAGTTTAGTGCTAAATTACTGTATTTGAATTTGGCACTATATTTATAGAAAATTCACAGAAAAAAGATGACAAAATCTTTAAAATAAGTACATTTCAGGCGTCCTCTGAGGACATTTTAAAAACTTGAAAAAGGAGAACAAACCCTCCTAAATGAGTGCGTATGGTAAACCTAATTAAGCAGGACTATGACATCAAGTGATGGAATTTATGAAGAGCTATCACATAACCCCATAATAGTGTGCTGTATAGTTGTAGTAATGATATAGCTGGTTCATGGTACAGAACTTGAACATAGCTTTCAAGTAATTATATGCATTTTCAGTTTGTATGCATAGTACTTGCCAATCTGCGTCTAGCAATACTAAAATAATCGATATAGCAGCTACATAAGTCTATGTGTATGTTTTTGAATTAGCTGTTTGCTGAGATCCAGAGATAGGCTAGCTATCTTTAAATTTTCGTTATAAGTAGCGTACTCGAGTTTTCCATGCTGTTCCATACGCTCTATGAACTTTGAAATGCGGCTCGGACATCCAAAAAGGTTGGTAACCACTGGCCCAGATAACCTACTTTTAGGGGAGGATTCTGCAACCTAATGCTGTTGCAGCTTTGGATCATACCACTACGATATATCGCCACATAAATGTAGTACTATGACGATAACTCCTTCGTGTTGATGGTGATATTTTGCATTCAGAATTTGAAACATGAGTTACATCGCATGCAACAGATGAAAACAGAATCGATGCATCTGAGAGAGAAACTGGCAATGTATGAGAAACCGTGCAAATACCAGTGCCAATGGATGATCGGATTTCCGTCTGCCCCGATCAAGTGCGAGAAAGTGTTTGAGGACAGGAATGAAGCCGAGAACCACCTGGTGCAGCACCACATCTCGAAGTTGGTGATGTTCCAGCTTCCTCTGAAGTGCGGTTGGGGAGGCTGTGTCGATGCTGGAGTACACCCCAATGCGTATAGCTTGAAAGCTCATGCTCCCCTCCACTTTAGATTTCGGAATTATTAGGCGTGAATCCGACTAAGTATATATAGCTGATTACTATAGCGATAGTTTTACCTAAAAAAGGAAAAATTGTGATCTAGAAAAAATCAAAGTTTTGCCTTTTTTACCTTACAAAAAATAATTTCGACCAGATTTTGACCTCGCATATGTAAATTAGGTGTTTTCCCACAACATCTCAGCACTATACTGCTCATTTTAATTGCCGGTCTGAGCTGTCTGAAATTACGAAGTAGTCAGGCCTGAGCAAACTTTTGCGAGTTAAAAACTAACTTATTTTCCATGAAATAAGTTTATTTTACCGAAATCCGGACCTATGCAGAATTCCAGTAGTTAGATCACGCATTATTAGAGGACTGATTGAAATTTGTTGTAGTACTTTTCTGCATTCTCGGACAGAAAGTGTCTGGTGCTACAAAGTAGCTTGCCAAGAATGGAGAAAGAACGTTCACCAAGCAGTTGTTGGGTGGCAACACTGAAGTTCTGTGTACAGCACACGGCTGTGACACACCGTATTGCTTCGTATTGCTTCGTTGTGACAATTTTGTCTACATCACAATTTTGTCTGGCTCTTTCTTCTTAGCTTCACTCTCGTTTTGCCAGACATAATTGCTGCGTCACCATGTCAAAACTCGATAACAACGCAAAATTCGAGGTTGGCTTTGGGGGAGCCAGAACCATGAGCAGAGTGAAATTTATATTTTCGTAATCAGTAGGCTACAGCAGCAGCTTTCCATTGATCCTCGTTGTATCGAATTGAGCGCTCGGCAAGCCGGTTAAAATGACCGTAAAGTTGCCAATTTCACTGCGATATTTTTCACTCCTAGTCTAGTCCTGAAAATTTCCAATTTGGTCCAATTGATCCATCATGGTCGAAAAATATTTTTCGAATCCACAGTCAACTCCATCCAGATCCAAAAAATTTCAAAATTTCGAAAAAATATCTACCCACGTTTTAGAGAATAATTGGAATAGATACACAAAATGTACGATTATCCACTTCTCCAGTATGTCTACTACACATCATAGTACATTCAGCGTTACAGCAGCTAATGAAAACTAGCACGTTGCCTTTCTTACCTCCATATTCACAACGTGTATTGTATAGTTGCACGCAATGCTCCATCCAATTTTTGACGAGTTACTTTGACGTTAACCAAATGACGGTATAGGCTACCTTTGTCACATTTGTTAACATTTTTCGCTTGACTATCACCAGGCCGTGTTATTTTTGGCATATGCCAAAACTGCCAAAAATACCATATTTTTGGCAATTTTCGATTTTTATTTTTGGCAGTTTTGGCATCGTTCTCTAAATAGATAGTTTCAGCCTCGAATTAGTCACAAAAACGCTCTATTTGGGCTAGTTTGTCAAAAGACACCATAAAATGTGCAGCATCCACGTATAATCAGTGCCAACAAACAATAAGAAGAAAAAGCCTAACGATTTCATAGGTTAATAATATCAAACGAACCACAAAATGTGCAGTATCCCTCGGTGCCAATAAGCAAAAAAAGAAAGAAAAGCCTAAAAAACACGCTCAACAGCTGATTGTTACAGCTGTTGAATAGACTTAGATCGTTTGCACTGTAACAGTGCTTCCAAACTCAGGTCAGCTAAGTTTCTCCTAAATTCATTTCTCGCCCAGTTAATCTGGGAAATATCGGCTTCAACAGTAGCCATTGAGGGGAATAATATTGCCAGTCATCCACAAAAGGTTTTCACAGCTTCAAAATCTTTGGAGGGCCGAACCGGCTTCCATGCATCATGAAAAGAAATCACTTCGCCAGTGCCATCGATCTCATCGCGGAAATAATTTTCTTCCCGATCCTTTTCCAGGAGTTTCCTGTGTTGTCTCTCAACACATTCTATTTAGTAACCCGACTATCATTTCTCCAACAGTCTACCGATATATTTTCGGAGGACTTTTGTCACTTCAGGTGGCTTTAATAGAACCAACTCGCATGGAAAAGTCCTGGGAAGGTTAGCTTGTTTGAGTACATTTACGCAACAAGACTGTCTGGCAAAACGAGACTATGCAGCTCAGAAATAGCCAGACAATTTGTTGCGTCACAATGTTCAACTCGATCACAATGCAAAAATCGTGGTTGATTTTGGGGGTTCCAGTGCTATGAGCAGAATATAATTTATATTTTAATAATCAGTACTGCGGCAGCTTCTCATCGATACCCGTTTTATCAAATTTAGCGCTCGACAAGCCGGTCAAAAATGGTCTTATAATTGCCTTTGGACAAATGGAAAGTATGACGTAAAACCAAATGCAGTCAGTCGTTCAATCTCGCTGTGGGCTTGACCCAGATTAAGAAACCTGCCTTTCAAAAACGCTCTTCTCGCTTGTAACGCGGTCCTGTTAACACAACACCATGAACGAAATACACTATTTGGAAGGCCGTGTTATTTATGGCATTTGCCAAAAATTGCTTATTTTTGGCATTTTCAAATTTTTATTTTTGGCATCCGGCTCCTGAAATGCCAAAAATAACACGGCCTGACTATTACGGAATATGCCTCGCGTCGAGTATTCCGAGTATCAATCATTATGACGCCATAACAGAATGGAAGATGTCGAAGTTAAATATGTACCCTTCATGCCACCGGAAAGAATATAACGCCTGTTATCGTTCATATTGGCGATTCTTTGGTATTTTTTTCGACAATAACGATTTCATTGCACTTTATGACAATGTTGTGGGATGGTCAGGAGTTTGTAAATGTGTTATTTCCATATCGTTAGTAGCTTTGTATTGTACGTTTCTTATGCTGCGATACGTTCAGTTAAGGTTTCAAGGTTTGCACCAGGGTTGTAATGACTCGAGTCATGACTCGACTCGAGTCAGACTCGAGTCACGATTTTTTTGTGACTCGACTTGACTCGAGTCATTTTCTTGAAATGGGAAAATGACTCGACTCGACTCGAGTCAATATTTGGATTGACTCGACTTGTACTCGAGTCATTACGCATGACTCGACCCAAGTCATTGACTCGGCTTATTTTATATGGAACGTATGGAACAGCATGGAAAACTCGAGTACGCTACTTATAACGAAAATTTAAAGATAGCTAGCCTATCTCTGGATCTCAGCAAACAGCTAATTCAAAAACATACACATAGACTTATGTAGATGCTATATCGATTATTTTAGTATTGCTAGACGCAGATTGGCAAGTACTATGCATACAAACTGAAAATGCATATAATTACTTGAAAGCTATGTTCAAGTTCTGTACCATGAACCAGCTATATCATTACTACAACTACAGCACACTATTATGTGGTTTGCACAGTGGAAAATAGTAGCGAAACTATAATTCTCGTCGATAAATAACTTTCAGTGGCAAGGAGCATATGGCCTACTGTAATTTCAGTACTCGAAAAAATCGTCTTTTATTACTCGACTCGATTCATTAAAATTATTGCTGGATTCAGATTCGAGTACTCGAATCATTATGCCTAGCCCTGTTGCACTATGTCATTGAGTTATGGGTATCGTGCAAACTATGATAGACTACCACAGTCAGTGCCACGCTGTGAGAAAGGGAGACCATCACCCAGTATGTGAAGGAAATATTCGCAAAATTACTACCTGCTCTCAGCTCAACAACGTTGGTGGCCTTTCCACCAGTTCTGGCATTACGAAATAAAACTTACTGGAGTAACATCTTGTCTCGTCTTTCCGATCTTCCCGAGGTTCTGGCGTAGGCCTACCCTAGTCCGGTTTTTCCGTGCCTATACTCCGGAACAACCGGATCCAAATCTTTTTTTTCTTCAAAAATCCCAACTCGGTCTGATCCGGATCCAACGAAAATAACACCATAGTCCGGATCCTGTCAAATCCAGGTCCAGTCCAGTCCTCATTGCTGGCACCAACCCTGTAGGACACCATGGTACAACAATAAATTACATTATCTCGATGTTTGTGTAGTGCCATTATAGTCTGCCAGGCGCCGTCAAATGAGGCCTATTTGTAAATTATACATTATTGCATCAAACAATACATTCAAGTTGCCAAATTTTTTCCACTCGAAGCTTTTCGACTGGCAAGTAGTAAAACCTCAATTCCAATAAACTAAGTTTAGAGCTTTGTAGAGTTTCGCATCATATACAGACCTAAACGGGCACAAGCACTTTTAGTACAGCCATTTTTGAGTAAAATTTTTATTCGAATTTTGTGAAAAATCGTGATATGATGTTGATGAGTGATTCTGGTGGCAAATTCGGAATCAGCATCGTCAAATTATATATTAATTAATCGTCGTAAAACTAAAACAAAGTTGAAAAATGTCGACCAGTGAAATGTCTAATGATTTCCTGCATTTCCATGTTCTTTTGAACAATTGGAGCAGTTCCACAACATACTTTCATCGCCCAAAATGTTTTCCGAAATTGGTCGTCGTCTCAACTATTGTGGGACCATCTCCCACTCACGGGGCATTCAACCGTCGGTCCCCGATAATTCTTCCCAACTACGAACGCAATAAAATTCCGCCTGGATTCTGAACATGGGTTTAGAGCAGGGATGGTCTGCATGCAGCCCGCGCGGGAATTTTGGAAATCAGTTATCAATAATCCCTCGTAATCAGACATGAGGTGATTACTTCATGGATATAATCGATTGCGATTCCGATTACTTCTGAATCTCGCGATTACGATTACATTGGAAAAGTAATCACGATCACTCTCGATTACATTTATTTTCCTTTTTAGAATTCATCTTTGAAGGGAACACATATTGGAAGATAATATAACGATTGCGATGGGGGGTCTCATGAGACGACAACTTTCTTTTTAAATGAGACATCATGACGTCATTTGTTGTTCACGTCATGATATACCCATTGCTCAACTGACAAATTCACGCAGCCAACGATTTGCATTCTAGTCAGGGCCGGAACGAAAACTACCAATAGGGTGTGGAGAGAGCTCGAAGAGGACGCAAAGTTATTTTGTAAATCATCATTTAAAATTAATATAGAGTGTTCTAGAGAGATTCAATAACCTATCTTGAAAATTCTCTTCGCGCTTTGTGATTTATTGTCGCTGAATATCTTGATATTGAAATGCATATTTCTCGACCTCAAGAAAAATATTCATAATTTATAGAAATAGGCATTTCGGTGCTGGCCATTACCGTGACACGACACATTCAAGACATATGCAGTTTTGGGCAACATGTGCCTTCACTAAGTGTGCTGAAAAAAAAGACCTTGACCGAAACATTGTGCGTGTATCCATTGTCCTAAACCGCGCTGGATGGGCGTGGCGAATAATCTTGTCTTGCTCCTAATCAGAACCGCACAATATAAATGCCACCTTGGTCGCCGACAGAGGAAAATGATGCGTCCCATGAATAAATTACAATTTGTGTGTGCGGCTCGAAATAGAATTCTTCTAGTTTTCTTATGGGTTGCTAGGTTTGGGTGACTCCAATATCTTTTGACTATGTAGCAGACAGGAGATAGCGAATTGGGTCTTTCCGAAGATGCCATATTTGTGAATATCGTGCCCTAAATTTTCGAAGACACCACCTTCCCCAGCTCGACCGGTATATCTGACCACGGGACTGAAAGAGTATCAAAAAAGGGATAGTGATATATGCAATTACCAATGTTATAGATGAGATTCGGTCATGAACTTGAAATATCGTACTAAGCGCGATCTAAAAACAAATATACAGCAATTCTCTGCTAAATTAAAATTGAGTAATGTCGTGGCGCACAAGACCTAACGGTAATAGGTGCCACTGTTTTTCTTCTTCCAATAAATAAAATAAATAATATAAATACAGCGACTCCACGTCGCCTCAAAACGTTTCTCCAGTTGTGGCAAAAAGCCAGGTCGTAAAGGGTGATGTGGAGGACTTTTTATCTGTAGGGGCCCGAGACCACCTTTTCAGGTACGAACTGCTGTCTCGGTCCTGTTTCTAACTGCAACCCAAGCTAGCATGGTATAGAACAGTGATTCCCAACCGCGGCCCGCAGATAGCCTTCTTGCAGCCCCCACAAAATATTAGGAAATTGAGTATTGACAAAAAATAAATTTTATATTTATAAAATGCACGTACATGTCTTGGAGTCTGGAGTTTCTAATTAGGATTGTAGGAAAGTCGTGAGTAGACTATTAACGTTACGTCGCTGCTGTTGCAATGCAATGTGCCCTAACTTTCCAGTTGAACGAGCAGTAGGTATAGATATAGGTATAGACACGACCATAACTGCGGCACGCCACACCCACCAAATGGTGGGGGGGGGGCGAGCTCGAAGGGGGCTCTAAATTATTTCGTGAATAAGCATAAATTATAGAGTATTTTTTGAAAATTTGTGCATCTTTTTACTCTAGGCGTGATTTTATGCTGCTAAATATCTTGACTTTTAGGTACTCATCCCCAAAAAATGTATATTCATTGAAATGGGCATATCGGCGTTTGGCATTACCGCGCCACGACGAACCAAGACATATTAAGTTTAACGCCGTGTAACATGCGACTCCAAGAAGTGTGTCAGATCGATTGGCAGCGAGAAAACCTTGGCCGAAAAGGTCTGCTCTTATGCTGACCGAAGCTTCGTTATATATACAAAATACTGTCTTGGCAATCTGAACCTCACAAGACACGTATCATCCCGCAGAGACAAATTATATTCCAGAGAAGAAATACCAATTTAAAATAGTGTGCGTCTTTTAGTTTAGTAGCCTACGTTTGGGCTATTCTATATTTTTTGATATGGCAGACAGGAGGTCACGAAATAACATTATGTTACGGGGTCATACCAACGAGTTCTACAGTGTCCAAGACACCTCACTTAACTCTACCGGTAAATATGATTACGTGAGCAGCGAGGACAAGAAATTGATAGCAAAATATATTCAATTCCCAATAATATTGACCGATTTTATCATAAATTATCGAAAAGTTTGCGCCTTGCGCTGGCTCACTTAACGGTACAGCTAATTTCGTAGAAAAAGCGAACAATGTGATAGGGGTAGGTTTTCACCCTATGGAAGCCCAAGACCAAAGTTTTTTTGGGGGGAGGGGGGCTCACAAAGTGCTCTTTCGTTCCTGCCAACGGATATACGCCCGGAAATGTTTAATTATTATTGTGGGGTCCTATAGCTTTTCAAACACACCTACCTCGGCCCTCCCTGTAAAACTGATTACGTGAGCAGAGATAGAATAAAAATTGATAGCAATATATATGCGATTCCAGATCATATTGACCGATTCAATTATGAATGACAGAAAATTTTCGCGCTTCGCGCGTTTAGGCAATAAAATCTAACTCACTAAACGGCCCCGAAAGCAGCATAATTGGTGTTCCTACAGCTCACGACCCAAGTGTCCGAATAATTTGAAAGCTACTGTCGTACAGATTCCAAAAATACGAATTGAAAGCTCGCCAGGGCAATAAAAATGTTCCGAAATAGCCGCCAAAGGTCGATTGTTCTGAACAATGGGAGCGCAGCAACACAATGACCATAACAATGACCAATGGCTTCGAGCGATTGATCGGAACGATGCCAATTTTCATATTTTGATGGCTATTTTAGGCCGCTTCATTGCCCTGGTATTCGTGCGGCCCCGACCGTACTATGAAATTCTAAATTTGGCCCCAACACCCAAAAAGGTTGGGAACCACTGGTATAGAAGCCGATGGCTATGACGTCAGATCCGGATGTTGCGGAATTGCGAAATAACAATTGGTGCCCGTTTGGAGTATGAGAATAAAAAAGTGAACATAACATTCTGCCGATTATGCCTATATTATGGACAATAACAACTCGCCTATGATCTATATCAGCAGCCGTTGATTTTTAGTGCTTCGATGAGGAAATCGTCAATCTCAATTTTGACCCGTACAAAATGTAATATATCTTTGTCCGCTGTGCGTAATTAGGCCTACTGTTTGTCAAGTAGCCACGGTCGAACTGTATTTAACTAAGCAAGCACTAAATGTTTACCTTTTTTTAGTCAACCACCCGACAATGTGGAGGAAAAAACTGCATATCGGGCACCGAGCGAGAAAGTTGTCCTTTTTTTCAGTCAACCACCCGACAATGTGGAGGAGAAAACTTTATTTTGTGCACCGAGCGTGAAAGTTGACATTTTTTCAGTCAACCGATCACAAAGTGAGAAAAATTTACCATTTCTTGAGAATTTGCCTCCGGTTTTGCAAGTCTGAAAATTCTGAAAAAGTGTTCTCTTATCAGAATTCCAAAATATGGTAACCCTATAAAACATGTAGGGGAGACCGGGGACAAATGTAACTAGGGGCAAATGTAACAATCGACCTCACCGCTAGTAGGGTGGAGATATCGCTTTGATATTTTGAGTGCGCATGCGGTAGCTATTTCGCCGAACATAGTTGGAGTGACGTTGAGCTACGAGGCGAAACCCCGGAATAATTTGAAAAAAAAAGAAATTTTGGACCCTTGAGTAAATACTTTTTGGTTTGGAATAATTTGTTCAGACGGATAGTACCTCAGGTGGTTACAACGTAATATATGTAGCTGGAACAATGTTACCAAAGTCTACCGTGATGATAGGAAAACTAGAACTTGCATCGCCGGGAAGGTATCGCACTAAGACGCTAATCACGGTGGAGCGTGTCAGGGGCAATCGTAACACTCTGTTACTTTTGCCCCGTTAAAATATCTTTTCGAACCTGAATATCTTTGTTCATATTTTGGTATAACCATTTATCTACTGGAGACCTATCTTGCAACAGCGATAAATTCAATACCAGAAGAGATACTACATTGCCATATCA
This sequence comes from Botryllus schlosseri, assembly GCF_051294905.1. Lineage (NCBI taxonomy): Eukaryota > Metazoa > Chordata > Ascidiacea > Stolidobranchia > Styelidae > Botryllus > Botryllus schlosseri. The sequence continues at coordinate 32,849,662 of NC_137238.1, forward strand.
ATTCTAACATGATTATTTGTCGGAAAGGCCATACAAAAGCAGTGATGTGAATCTTATAGGGTTCAGTTATTTCCGTGATTCTACCATCCTATCTCATGTTGATCGACTTTTCGTTTTTCGACCTTCAATGGTCACTTAAGAACTTGTCCATGACTGAATCCTCATCCCTTGACTTTGAGCATGGCCCACTTACATCTTCTCATTTGTTGTGAACAATTTATTTTCATTTTGTGCAGAACCTAAGAATGCCATGAGCGTTGACGCCACACAATGTTTTGTCCTCGTTTTTCTACACTATCATCGGCCCATTCAACCAAGATATTTTAGCCAGGTCGGTTTCGCACCTTTACAGGTGACCGAATGCCCAACCCATTATGCACGCTGAACAACAGCACCTTGGTAGAGGAGGCCGAATATGTGTAGGGAGATGATGGAATGAATGTGCTTCTCGTACACTTTGAGCTCGTGAAGAAGGCACGAATGGTGATACTGCATTCAGATGCCAAAATGCGATGGGGCGTAGCCTGGAAGCGTTCAAACTTCTCTTTCTTTATTTTAATACAATAATACAATTAGTGCTCCCGTTTTCGTTGTTCATTTCGTTTATTTTCAATGATAAATAACACTGTTATAATTGCCCCGCATGGGTGGTACAATTGCTCCTGGGTATGGGGCGATTGTAACATTTGAGCGGCGATTTTCGCGACCCAAAATCTCTATGATTGATTGTTGATTTAGTTCCATTTTAGTTTTTATACTAACTATCGAGTCGATGGCTTCTTTATATAAAAGTTTGGAAACGAAATTTCCATGAGAAAAACACGTAATGTTAGAAAATCCAAAAAGTGTTACAATTGTCCCCGGTCTCCCTTACAATTGTACATCGAATATCTATTTACTACGTTTGGATAATTCGTTACGCAATGTCGAGCAAAGTCAATACTTGTGACATAATAATGGGCAGTGGCATTTAAAAATCCTACGTTTCTGCAATGAATAACCTGGTATAATATCGTATTGTTGAAGAATGTTCACTGTTCCGTTCATGTCGTAATCCTCGTACAAATAAGAAGTAAACGTTCTTTCACAAAGAAATCGATTAGATATCTGAAGTGGTCAATTACGATTACTTTTTTTTTTCCGAATGTGATTACGATTACTTGAAAATGCTGTAATCGTCGTAATCGACTACGATTACTAATCGCGATTCCCCATGTCTGCTCGTAATTAACAGTGAACCTGTACTCAAATAACTTTTCGTAATTTAACAAAGTAGATTTTTTGGAGAGCAGGTTTATTTAACATTGTTTTTTCTTTGCTCTTCGTGAATTACCTTTATTACGCTACTCCATTTTATATGGGTATACCCGTTGGGTTGGCTACACCCTTTCGAAAATTGAAATGATAGACAACAAAATTAGGCCTAATTTACAGTATTGAGTATAACTGTATCCGCAATTATGACAGAACATTATATTCCTGGTATCATCCGTGGCCGTTAATCTTTCGTCTAGACCTGTGCAGCCTGCGGAAACGACTCATATTAACTGATTGGTGCTCATTAATGTTGTAATAATGTCGCGGTTAAAAGTACGATGGTTTTGCAAGCCGGCGGTTAAGAAACCCAGCTTCTTATGGCATCATCAGTAGGTTATGATTTACGAACCAAGTGCACTTGAGATAAATATTGTACCATTTTCTACTTGCAATCAACCTGTACAGAAGCATGGATCGGCCTATTTCTTGAGATATCTGGTCACCGGCCTCTTCAGATGATCAACGCTAATTTTGCACCTCATCGAATGTATCGAGCATTAGCTCTGGGTGAAAATCAGATCGTAATACAATGAACACATTATATGGATATCATACAGAACTATAAAGCTTAACGACTGAATATTATGATTTAAGTTTTAATAGGAAGGATATTAAGTGAGAATCATCTCGATCGCTTCAGTAGGACTACACGAAATGATTTATTTCCGCAAGAGCTATAGCTCTCTTTCGCGACTTCCGCGAATAGCGCACTGTGAAAAACGTCAACATATGATATAATACCTTTCGCAGGTCGTTTATTTCGTCACAATCACGCTCAATCACGATAATGTTGTTTAATACTACGCGGAGATATAACATACTAACGGCCTTCTGCCGATGGTGGTGGGATGCCAATGAAGTTTTGTCGCATGCTTAGTCATGTAAAAGGAAGTTTCGTCTTCGAATGCAGAGATTCCTGACACCATTGAAGTGAGTGGCTATACAATGACATCTACGCAATTCGTTGTTCATTATTATGTATCCTTGTTTCAGAGCAATATACAGGGATATACATAGCTGACACATGTATGCGACATGAGCCATGTAATATGGACAATTCTGACGCTCGTGGAGATCCTATGTGCTGCTGGACAGGAGGGGAATGGGCCATTCATTTCACCGTTGAATTCTGGTACGTAGTGATCAAGACTTGAGATGCTTAAGTGATGAAATTCTTTCATTGCTCGAATTTAATCACAGCATTTACGAATACCACAATTACCATACGGTTTTTCACAAAGTACTGGTCTGGTACTTGTGCTGGATGGCCATGGTTTGATAACACTTGGCTATAATAAATCCGTTCAAGAGATATGGTATCGCGTGTGGGGTGGTGACTGTAGCTAGTACTGCTCCTTAAGTAGGAGATGAAGCAATGCCGTAGACTACTAGGTACTTAATTACGAGATTGAGATTTCCAAATAAAATTTGAGACTACTCGATTAAAAGTATAAATTGAAAGGTCTGAGTGCTCTAATAAGTACGGTACGGGTGGCGTACTTTTAGTATTAAGTTGGAGGGCGACTACTCAAGAAATGTAAAGATGTAACTTCGAGACAGCGAAATAACACTACAGATAGTGCAATGTATGGCATTGTATCGTGTTATTGTGATAAAGGCACTAATTCACGTGTTTGCTACGGCAATGTCACTCACAAACGTAATGCCCACCAGTACGAAAACCACTTTTTACTATATAAAAGCCCAAGTTCATAGTCAGTAAAGTTGCGTCTAAAATTGTTAATTAGAAAAATGTATTCTGAAATCTTAATAACGTGAAGAAGGTATGCCATACCCACTTATGTACTAAATATATAGAAATAGAAGTAGTTCGTTACCGATCACGTTCCGATCGCGCGTTGTGTTGTATCGCCAGCCGTCCGAAGAACTGCATTGCTATAATTTCAGAATTGGATATCTTTTACACTTTCGCCCCGTCTGACACTGGTGAATTCCGGACGCTAACCATCGGAAACGATAAGGAAACATTACTCATTGGGGCCAAGGAAAGAGTATTTGGACAGACTTTAGGTGAGACGACTCCATAAACCCTTCAAAGTATTGCCGGTTCATCTAGGCTCCTCATGGCCGTTAGATCCGTATAAGCGGTGTCTTACAAAACGTAAAACTAGTGTAGATCATGATATAAGTAGACTACCTATTGGTGTTGAAATAGGGGGAATATCGGCCTGGTATAAACCGACCGCACATGTCGAAATATCATGAATAGGGTACGCAATAACAGTAACAACATATTGGGCATTTCGAAAAACTTGCATTGTTCCCGAGCACGTCAACATAGCAACAAAGCAACAAAGCTATTGAGCTCAAGATTTAGTGACGAACCAGATAAATATCGATACGGTACTCGACATTCATGAGTCAGACATGAACGGATTTACAGTTTTCAAATCGTGATCATGATGTTTACTGAGGCTAAACCAAATTTCGGAATCTAGTATTCAATAAAATGAGATCGAACGTAGAATAAAAATTGAAAAATATGCAATCTCATAACCTAGATGGTGGCCGTCGTAAATATAGATCTTCTACAACACTGAAAAAAAAATTTACCTCGATTTACCGCGAAATGTCTGGAAGCAGGGTGGCCAGCCACTTGGCAGTAATATAACATTACCGTCACTCAATGTAAATTTAACTTACACCCGTCCGGTAATCCAACTTTACACGCCAGACTGTAATGTTACAGTCACCTCTGGTATATTCAATCTACATTTTCTTCTGTACATTTACGACCGAGACTGTGTAATTTTACCGCCTTACCTACCTACCTACCTACCTATAACCCTACATGCTGTCCTTGTAAATCAGATTACATGCCAGCTTGTAAATTCACGTCTCAGCCTACATCCATACCTATCCCAGAGCAACGCGATGCCAAAATACCGCAAAAGTCTCTTCACGCTCTCAAGACGACATTGGGACAACTGTATATTCATTCATGATTCACGATAAAAAAAGTAATGCTGCTGGAGGTCTAATTCTTGTTTAGGAGGCATGCAAATACAGCACGAGTGGTCCCAAGAAAAGGTGAATTAATTCCACCGCCGGATAAACTTCCAATTGTTTCTTTTTCTCGTCTTCATTCCTTCTGTGTGACTAGTATCTTGCAGTTCCACTAAAAATAATTCATGCGTAAGACGCTATACTAAGCTAAGTTGCTAACCTAGACATGACTTATAAAGACTACGACAAATAGGCTAACAAAAATATAACAAGTTTTGAAGTACCGGTGCTGGTACATTGTGAGTTGACGACTCCTCATTTGACATGATATGGCAGAGATTCATGACTTAAATGATCAATGTATTGAAAGAAAAGGTGCCTCATTTGATGCGGCACGTAAGCCAAACATATCGAGCAGTGGATGAAAACATATCTAAGCTATGACCCGATAAATGTCAATAACAAGCTAACAGTTTCAACTACTCTGCGGCAGAGTATGTGGTGTCGCAGGTCATTATACAAGTCGACTAATATCCCAAAATAGAACAGAGAATGGGGCGACTGAAATATTTAAATCATGAAACCAAAGTCATCCGGGTGGTGTGCACAGTCGTAGATATTCACGATAACTAATACTATACAGTACTGTACCTTTTACGATGCGCATCCCATTCATAAGTCCTGGGAATCTTCAACGAAAGTCTCTACTTTCTTCAATCACAAGTCACAAGCTTCGCACCGTCAGCGTTTGCACGCCCAAAGCCTAATATTAATGACCGACCGACCGACCAGTCGGCTACTCGGCTCGACACGCAGACGACTTTGAAATAAGTGATATTCATCCGCTCACATATGCCACCAATAATATTTACTGTCCACGTTATAATGTTCGATCCAGGTTGGTTTTTCATACAGAAACATCGATCAACACATATAGTCCCTTTCTTTTGCATTTAATTTCGTATATATTGATATTTATTGCTCCATGTGTGGTTCCCTACTTACTTACCTAACCGGACGCCATTTGTGATGTCACAGTTGCATGTTGGTTGTTTACGAATCTCAGAAAAACTCGCACGCGTAACCTAAGGTAACCGTCGCCGTCGCCGTGTCCGCCATTAAGAAATGGTCAACTGAGCTTGCTGTGCTGATATTTCTAGTTTCAGGAATAAAATGATGTATCCTAAACTGATTTTTGTAACTCATCAGCCCTATCTGTTACAACAAATCTAACCGCCGAGACCGACCGTGTAGCCTTAGCCATATAATGTCTATGGTGTAACCACATTGTCAGCTGCTTCTTTTACCCAACTATGCACTATACCGAAATTGGTACTAGGGTCTACCAGTTCCGTGTGACCTAACCCTGTCTCGCGAACGAGGTTGAATCAGGTCAAATCGCAACGTGAATGATATCACAGTGACATGCACTTCCACGTATCCACTGGCTGCTGGGGCTTGGAAGCTAATCAATTTTGCCAATAGCTTGGTAAAATGCCGTAGCGAGTAACTGTCAGTAACCTTGCGAAGAAATTCTGGTAACTTGAATTAGCAGCTAAATTAATTTAATATTACATATCAAAATGTAAAATGACAAGCTACACGTTGCTATTGGCTGCGACCGGTAATTCGTTGTAAAATTTACAGAAATTTCTTTGTAAATTTACCAGATTTTTTTGTGTGAAGTCTTCTTATAATTCGTTGATTCTCCATATCCGAAGTTAACTCGTAGGTGTGGGCTCCACTATTGCGCAATTGGTTGTAAACCTTTTTAGCGCGGACCCCTAAATATTTTTGTGTTTGTGCAAAATCCCTATACTGTCAGCTAGTTCTATATTATTGTCTGACCTGGATAGGGTACCGCCGACGTGGATCATAAATTGAGGAGACTCAAAATTTCTGAGTATAGTCAAGCCGCTAAATTGTGGAAGCTGATGACTTAAACAGGACATCAAGTCTACTCAATCTCAATCACGGCCATATATTGACACCTGTTGTATATTAACCTAGTTGATATCGAAGCCATACCAGATGACTGAACAAGAGCAAAAAGGTGACCACCGCCCGGTTAGAGCTCCGAATGAGACAAGAGAAGGATATATCTTTTGATAAAAGATGATGCAATTTCTGGGCAGCGGCTCTCAACCTTTTTGTCTTCGCGGACCCCTTTTGGACCGTGACGAACTCACGCGGACCCTCAGAAGTTTTAGTTCAAATTTAGCTCAATTATCGTGCAAACATTATCAGTCATGTGCAAATATCAAGTTAAGGCTAAACAGCAATCATCATGGTTATCAATCATTTTGCAACTTTAGAGGTCTTGTGGACCCCCTGGAAATGCTTCGCGGACCCCCGGTTGAGAACCACTGCCCTAAGGATACATAAAACCTTGCCGTACATTGAAAAGCTTACCAACCTTATTTACCCACTTCTGTATTATCAGATGATATCAGGATAAATGCGTTTCCTCCGATAGTATGGGCTGCTTCGGATAAGCAGTCCTGCTCGCTTATCCCACAGAGCAATGGCGGGAAGTACTGCGATAACGTGATACAGGTTACCCTTCCTTTGAACGACACTCACATTATGATTTGCGGATCGAATTCGATGAGTCCGGAAAACAAATTCCTTGTACGAAAAGTAAGTCTGAACTTGAAAGTTTTCAATTGCCGATTTAATCTAGATTAGATATTGATCATAGTGAATGATCAGCCAGTCTAACTGACAAGAGAGAAGACATGAATAGCCCCATTTTTATCATTGCATTTGTTGAACATTAAATATACAACAGTCTACATATATACGAAGACACATGCGCGATGACCGTTACCAGTTCTGAACTGCTCTGGACTGCATGTATCGAAAGTTAAATTGCGTGTTGTTCACAAAAACCCATTTTTACTCCGGATAACCAATGATAGCGTCACAAACGCATCCAGCACGACCAGTGATATAACGCTTTCGTTAAATTTTGAGAGTTACCAGCATCGGCTCACAATACGCTTTTTGTTGCAGTTGCAAAATCAAAGAACACCACAATCTTAGCGAGAAGAGTGTGTATTAACGCCCAAACTGTCTAAAGCAGGGGTGTCAAACATACGGCCCGCGGGTCGGATCCGGCCCGCCAGACCATTTCATCCGGCCCGCGAAGCAATTCTGAGTAGATTAAAATAATGCTTATATTATCCACCACATTTGTAACAAATGTTGAGATTTTTTGCAGGAAATACTTCTATTGAATATTCCCCCAAGACAGCAAATGCCTACATAGTATATTCAGTTAATAGGCAACATTATGTTGTTGTTTGCGGTATTCATGGTGTTTGTCGACTACAATGGCCAATTAGACAAGGCCGAGATTCCATGTTTGATTCCGTAATTGCCGACCGTTAGCACGGCTCACTTCCAGACTTCTGTAAGACACCGCTTACGCGGATGAGATGAAGAGGAGGAGCATAGATAATTCTCCAACATTTAGGTTGTTGTCGTTCTGGATTCCTACCCGGATACCACCGACTACGGCGTTGTGGTTTCTCTCTCTCTAATTCGAAAACGCCAAATGTGCGCACTGATTTCAGAGTTTTGTGAAAAAACGGAACAAAAAGTAGTTATTCCTAACTAAGGATTATACCGCTCTCGTAAATCCTATACTTGTCGACGTGCATAGCTTCTTATGCTCCTACGAAGATACTTAATTTGGACTAAGATGTTTTACTCCAATAAAGTATGATGATGATGATTCTAAAAGGCAAGTTTCAGGATTTGCAGACCGATTTAATTTAATTTGACTAATTTTAAGATTAATTTTCAAATCGCAAATAGTGTCAGATCATGGACAAATTTGTCAATGAGGATCTAAAGTTTTTATGCTATGGTTTCAACGACCCAATAAACTATATGAAATATTTCAATGCGATCCGATAATGTTCGGCAATATTCGGGTGCAGCTTCATGTTATATCTAACCAAACAAAGTGCTGGAAGCGCTGGATAATGGAACATTATTGTACAAATCATTTTCAAAATCTAGTCATAATTGAAAGACCCTTTTTGTCCCGAATATTAAAAGCCAAGTTATGTTCCGAAGTAACATATACCAGAAGGTAGTTACCGACCGTGGCGCACCAGACCTTTATGCTAGATAAGCGCCCATATAATTTTTTTAAATACTAATAGAAAATAATAATTACACAGGACGTGGAAAGTAATTTCGTCGTCCAAGACACCAGTTCTCTAGTCGTGCCGCTTTGCAGTTACGATCCGCTCGATACGGTGACATCGTTACACACCCGTTCGGAAGATGGCGACAACAATTATTTTACCGTGATGAATGTTATGGGCTCTCGCTTGTCGCTATGGAAACTAGCGCCCGGACGGACCAATATCCAGGCAAGCGAGCGGATGACAGGTGAATCGCCGGAGTATGTGAAGATGTTTTTCGCTCAAGACGCCACCTCATCGCCAGCTATGGAGAAGCTATATGCGGTGACCGTGGAAACTGCATTGGAGACAGGCCCTACACGTCTTCCAAAACCGACGATAATTCAGGTACAAATTTGGCATAGTTGGATACCTATAGTTGCAATGCAGTTTTCTTACAGTCATATTCTGATTCAATTTGAGTTTACGTGGCGAATTTAATAAGAAAACATAAATACACCTTGCACCTTGCCAATCTCGAATATGTTACTTGCTTTGTTACAAAAGTTCGCTCAAAATATTCCGCTCTCCGTTTGTAGATATTTAGTGACTCTCCGCTGTGAGCTTGACCCGCAATAACATAACATGAAAACGAAATACACTATACAAATGGGAAGTAGGCGAATGATACTTATTCAAACAATCAGTGAAATTGATATTAAGAATACATCGTTGTCTAAATCTATCAGGCGTACGGGATCTCTCTTGATTTGATATGTCTATTGTATCATAAAAACGAAATCCACACGATAAATTTCAAATTGAATAATATATTTCTCCGATTATTGACCAAGCGTTACTTTTTTTGCATTTTAATTAGGTTCCTTGTGGTACAGAATTTGAATATTGCAACGAACAACACATTCATATTCGCAATTTATTCACTTTGAGCTCTTCAACTGACCCTCATCGGTAGTGGCCGTCAGTATAATACGGAGATTGCAATTCGAAATGCAAAGATGAAATAGGTAGTGTAACGTAAGAATGGTATAACAACAACAACGAGAGATTTCACAAAACGAGAGCGTTAAGCATAACTGCAATTAGTGCAATACAAATAAGCTATAATATATAGCCAGAGACGCAACACTAATGAAATACACGGAGAGAATAGATCGAGATATAAAACTGCCGTAGATTTAGTGGACCGGTAGGAAAGCTGTGGAATATTACAAGCAAAGCCTAGGTAATATGCCTAATACAACAAACATTAGAGAAACTCTGGTATAGAATGTCGCAGTGATATAATCATTGTTTTGGAAATATATGTCGTTGGCTCAAAGGAAGAGTAAATTTCAAGAATGGCTCCTCATCGAAATTTTACGCTGTCAGTTGTGTGCAGAAACAGAACTCCCAATAACAATTATTGCTGTCATGTTCACCGAAAAATTGCATACACTCTGCCGTTACAACAGAGTGGCTATCGTCGACTTTGCTGAATTTGCCCCATACTGTCTTCACGCGAAGGTATGCGTTAACGATATCGGCGGAGGCAACCTTCTTTACCGAAAGTGGACTTCGCTGCTGAAGGTACGACTTCAGTGCGCTACAACCAGCGACAAATACCCATTACAATTCGATCGTGTTACGGATATGGTGCGGGGTAGCGGTGACCTGTTGTACGGAACTTTTGTGACCAAGGTGCGCACTTTGGATGAAATGAGCAGCGGTAGTTATTCGACGATTTCTCATCATTATTTCAGCACGAAACTGCGCGTTCCAACGCTATCTGCGCATTCCGACTTTCTGACATTCAGTCAGCGTTTAAAAGTAACGTATTTTGGGACACTACATCTGCACCGTATGGACAAACGTCCTGGGTAAATGTAAGTGACGGTGCAACTTTATGTATATTATGAATGCACTCGCTCTCCTACCAAGTTAAAATCTTGCAGTAACACCGGAGTAACTGAGGTAATAAAGTGTGCGTAACGTATGGAATGCACATAAGTGTAACGATTTCTAAATTTGCAAATACGTACGTATTCTCTGCCTAGTTTTGCTGGAACTGTAAACTGTTAGGTACATGGAGTTCTCGCGCTGTCCGTGACCATTTACTGGCCGCTTCCCGAAATTCAATTTCAATTTTATCCTAAATTGGAAAACATAAGAGGTCGGAGGATTTTCCATTATCACCAAATTTTGAAGGGATTTAGAACGGATCTCAGAAAGTCTTCTGGTGTTATGTAGAGCTTGTCACAATGCTGCAAGTGTTGTACCAAACTGTTTAAAGTAGCGAAAGCTTTGAAAACTTTTCCAACAAAAATCGAAGAATTTTTACTGTAAAACTTGATATACATTTGGCCGAATACGAGAACAGTGGAATCGCATTTAATTCAAAAGGAAATCAACCGTCAGAACTGAACTATAGTGATGATTTTAACGTGACAATAAAACCATTCATAACAGGTGTAATATCACAACAACAGCAGTAAACTGATTGCTGAGATGCCTAGCTATACACTCGGTTTGAAATTCACCTGTTCGCAAGCGGAATATCTTTCGTAACAATGGGTTATCGAACACATCTACTATTGTTTGCACGCATTTTAGCCGAGTTCTTATTATCCGGGCATGTGCGCATATTCCGGAATGGACGCGAGAGATCTCACCAAGTCGACCAGCATACACTTTCCCGATGAATTTCTGAGGTTCATGACGAACTATTTCTTGGTGCACGACCACGTCACGCCAGCGTTCCCATCTAGTGATTTGGCTGATACTCCGTGGACGGACGGGCCGCTGTTAGTGGAACATGGTGGGGAATTCAGCAAAGTGGGCCTAGTAAAACCAGTGTGGAGCTCTGTTTCTGGTTATAGTCCTTGGTATTTTCAGATCGCGGTTCAACAAGTTACTGATTTTACCGGAGATGTACACGATGTGTTGTTCGTGGGGAAGGACAATGGACAGATTCTCAAACTGGTTTCGGTGAAAGTGGTATGGATTGTTTCCATTCCTTACTTGTCACTGTTCAATCTTAGATTCTAATGGTGGAGACTAGAAAAAGAGACAAAGCCTTCTGCCAGACCTCAGCATCACGGTTATATGACCCGGGTAGTGATATTATGTTCAGTTTATTTGTTGCTTTGAAGGATTCATGGTTTTTGTCGACTACCATGGTCATTTACACCAGGCCGATATTCTTCATTTTCATTCCGTAACTGCCGACTTATAGCACGGCTTAATTCTAGGATTTTTACAAGACACCTCTTACATGGATGAGGTGGCGAGGAGGAGTAGCCTAGATAAACCTCTAACCCTTAGGTATAGAAATTCTGAAGTGCATCGGGCATTCGGTTGAGGGAAATGCCAGATTAAGAGACTGTATACTTCGTCGTGTCGGCATCTTCCAATTTTTTCATTACATTTTAATGTGTGTTTCGAGCTGATAAAATAATACAGGGCCCGATTATGCCATACACAGAATTTGAAATTTATAATTTTTGTTATAGCTCTGTTATAGTCTTGCCACACACCTGAGCAGTCAAACCGGCACACTGGTTTGGAACCACTTCTCTAGCATTTATTACAACATACTTCTCTAAGTAGCAAAATTTGCTGTAGTATCAGGACATTGATTGTATAGTTCACCCACGATTATGTTATAGAACGATGAAGTCAAAACTACTGAGCTGGCCTCCTATGAACCCTCCACTGACCCGGTCCTCGCCATGTTGATATCTCAAGAAAAGGAATTGCTCTACGTCGGCACCAAAAACGGTGTCTATCAATTATCAACCAGAGACTGCTCATCGTATACGAAATCGTGCGAATTTTGCGACGCGTGTTCAATGTGCGTGTTATCGCAGGACCCCGGGTGCGGATGGGACGTTTCGAGAAAGGTGTGCTGTTGTAGAATTAACAGGTGCCGAACCTCTGAAAAGTCCTCGATTTCGCAAGGACTAGTCAGTTCAGTGACATTGAATCATTTTAAAATAACATTTATTATCCATTTCCATAATGAGAAATTCATCGTTTTGTATAAATTGGTGAATGTAACCAATCTCAAATTGCCATGATGTGTTTGATAGTTTCTGATGTCACTTACTGGTCGACGCGTACTAAACAGGTGTCGTGCACAAATCCTATCTCCGGTATTCATATAAACCATCTGCATGATTGAAAGTATGCATTGTCAAATCTTTCAGCAATGCATCTCTTCAAATGAAGTCGGAGCAACGTTCAAGCAGGATGTACGTCACGGTAATGCGTCACTGCTATGTGACCCCACCGAAAAGGAAGATGTAACTGCAGAAGGTAAAAATTTTTATATTACTTGCATCTCTTTGTACTACACTAGATTTTGACAGATATCATTCACAGTTTCAGGCGATGCGTCGACTCTTTTGGGCCACGTGGTAAAAAGCCAGTCGGTTACTGCAGTGTGGTGGAAATATGAATCATCTTCGAAAAAACGCTTAACAGGTATGATGGAGAGCGGTAGGTGGTTGTTAGCAATTTAAGCATGCGCCCGACTTGAAAGCTAGAAAGAATAGGGCTATATGGTTTCTGATGAAGGAAGGGACTCAGTAGTCGCGTTGGCGACATCACAATTATTACAGCTGATATCAGTTTTGCATCCACCAATGTTTTTTTCGTGGTATCCGGCGCAACTGTATTTTCTGCAGAATTGGCGACGAAATACAGGATCAACAACGACGGTCAGCTGGAAATCATGAACTTTGACTACGACACCGACTCGCTTGTCTACGAAAGTGAATATTACGCCAAAGATACCATAGTTCACGTGACTTCTTTTGATCTATCTCATCTGAAGAATGACCCCGCCGATCCAGTGACAGACACACTTCCAGATACAAATGGTAATTGTTGCCGGTCTAGGTACCGTGGTGTATATACCATACCGCTATTCCTGAAACTGTCGACCCCTTCTTTCTCAACTGTTCAAGATATGATCCTTACCGTTCATTACAATCATTAGTCATCGAGTCGTGTCATAATCGTAATGTTCGATTCACAATGTATAACCTTGTAGTTCCGCTTGAACTAGTAGCCCCGCAGCGGTTAAGCATGACACTGTTCCACTCGCCACAGAACGGCGGATGCTATTGACAACAGTCCCGCACTACACTTTATACCAGGGGATCCAAACTTAAACCTGCTCGCGATCCAATTTCCTGGTTCTTGTTGGCGTTGCGGGTAGCAGCACCAATAATAGGGATTTTCAATTTATTTTCAAGTAGACCTTATTTGACGCAACCTTATAGACTGGCATTCCACAAACATCATGAAAATGTGAATACACTATTGCCAATTTAGGCTTGTCAATAGGAAAATACCACATGTTTCGAAATATAAGGATCATATTAGGTTTTAGGTGCTTATAATAGTTAGTCAGATAATTAGTTATAGACAAAATGCGAGAACACAAATGTACCATGACATCGTCAAAGCTGTCGCGTCATTATTTTGCAGCTAGCGAACAGTTGTCGTGGTACAATTATAGGTAGAATATTTTAGAATTTACCAAGCATTGATCAGACTCCAGAGCATTGGATCAGCACAGCCTAATCCGGGTTTCGAGCATACTCCCGATAACTAGGCTATTCATCAAGGGTTACCATATTTTGGAATCGGGAAAGGAGGGCACGGGCACTTTCACTAAATCAGAAGAGTTTGTTGATGAAAACTGAAATCAGCCGATTTCGCTATTTTTGCTGTAAAATTAGGTGGGATGACTAAAAAACGGTCGTCGATGTCGATGGAACCACGAATTTCCTATTTAGCGTCATTTATGCACATTTTCACTAGAACCTAACCAATATATTAGCTTTAGCAGTTGTAAAGGAGAACGAATCGCCCAAGATGAGGACATTTAGGCGTCTTTGGAGGACATTTTAAAAAACCTGAAAAAGGAGGACAAATCCTCCTAAACGAGAACGTATGGTAACCCTAATTCATCTTGCCATCACCGAAGTCAAATTAAATCAGCATTCGATTTACCTTCAATTATTGGAACTTATTCAATAGCAACATGAATATAATGATTAGTTTCCCATACTAATAGAAATGTCCAATCGCGGAAGAATCCATTGGTGTTACAGCTATTGAGCATGCAACTACTTTATTTGCCACCTTTAATCGGCGATAATAGCATGTAATACCGGACCGAAGATGATTCAGGGTGTAACTAACTATACATTAAGGGGGCAACAGAATGCAAATAGTTCCATCTCGACCTGTTTCGATGTAGCTAAACTAAATACGCTACGCAGCGCAAACTACAACCTTTTGATACATAGCTATTCCCAACAGTTTATATTCCCAACAGTTTTTTTTCCCAACAGATAGTTTGTCGCGTCCAGGTTATACCAAATCACGGCGTTCCGAGTAACAAGTCCTTCTCTGATTGTAACATTTGACTCGCCTCAACTCGAGTCCTTTTTATGTAATCACTAGGGCGATATTTTTTGACCTAAAAAACGGAAGATTTTGACCTAAAAAATCTAAATTTTGACATTTTTTGACTTAAAAAAACTAAATTTTGACCAGATTTTTACCTAACGTATGCTAATTAGGTGTTTTCCCACATAACGTTAGAATTGTACTACTTATCTTCATTTCTGGTTCGCACTTTCTGTCCTTACGAAGTAGTTTGCCCTGAAAAACTTTTTGACTCAAAATGTGATAAATTTATTACATGAAAAAACTTTATTTGAACGGAATCTGGCCCTATGAAGAATTCCAGTAGTTACATCACGTATATCATGGTAGAAATATTTAAAATTTGTTGTAGTACAACGAAAGATACTTTCCTACATTCTCGGGTAGAGAGTGTCTGTCCTTACTAAGTAGCTTGCCCAAAATGGAAAAAGAATGTTCAACTGTTGCAGCTGTTGGCTGGCAACATCGAAGTTGTGCGTACACTGCTGGTGAGACACCGTGTTGCTTCATTCTGACAATGGTGTACATCACAATTTTTGATAATGCGCTTCTTGGTATAAAAAACCATGCAAGGCCTACGCAGTCTTGTTTCACTTAGGATATTGCGGTACGTTGAGCATAGCACCATGTCAACCATGTTTCATTTGAATGTTTATGGTTCACAATGAGCAGACAACGGGCCGTCTACAACGGTAGGCCTGTAAAGTAGGCTACAAGCTGTAGAATTTCAAACGATAAGTTCACCGACAGTGCAAAATCTGCGATAGAAACGAAATGCAGGTTGCAAAAAATTTTTGTCTTTGTCAACAATTTTGACATTTTTTGACCTAACGCTAGAATTTTGACCTAATGTTGAGTCAAAAAAAAAATCGCCCTATAGTAATCACCCATTCGTCCGAGTTCGAGTAATTCTACAGAAAGTTGCGCCCAAGTCTAAGTTGCAATTATCAGTCGCGAATCATCAACGGGTCATGTTTGACTATAATACACAGGTAATATGACGTAATAGCCGATCTTCCACCACATCGTAATTTTTGAAAGTGATGTAATAGATAAGTTTGTTAAGTAGTTTCATGTTTTTTGAGTAGTTGTAGGGCGAATCCCAAGTTCTCAAATTTAAAAAGAAGTATTTGACAATTAAACATTGCAGAATACTTGAAAATCCAAAATGCCGACGCGGGCCACAAAAAATGATCTCGCGGGTCGCGTGTTTCAGACCCCTGCTGTATCTTGTTGCATTTAGAGCAAGACGCCGGGGATGATACGGTTAACGACGACTTAGTAGAGGAAGAAGTGCCCGAGATAGAAAAGACCACAATGCCAGGTATGTAAATATACCGGTATATGTGCTCGATATCTCACGCACCGTCGTTAATATATGGTCACCATATGACATACTTTAGGAGAATTGGTCCTCCTTTTCAAGAAATAGAAATTGTCCTCAGACGCCGCCAAAATGTCATCCTTTTTCAGCAATTCTTCTTCCGTTGTAGCTTTGATACTCAGGCGATGCGATTTGTTATTTGTAAAAAGTGGTCTCTTTTCCTGATCTCAAAATCATTGCTAATAACTATGCTGACAAGTACTATACAAACTAAGGTGCATTCAATACGAATGCTGACCTGATAAGAGACCAGCTATTGTTAGAGTATATATTTTGACCGGTTAAGGATAATTGATCAGCCTATTTCAAGATTAAAAGGTCACTGAAATCTCATCACTGGAAAGCCACAGCTGAGAAATGCCTGCCTGAAATTTCACTGGTGGTTAAGAAGACACCTCGATAACACATGATTGGAATGAAACCTTTCATGAACATCGTTACACTGCAGGACGAACACGGTGATTCCTGAAGCAATGGCTGCAGCCAAAATATTTTTCACACCTGCAACTTAATTTGATCACATTTCGAGTGCATTGTCCCTTCAAGTCCGTTATTGTCCTGTTTCTTAGGGAGTGGCAAATAGTGTGTATATTCACGTCAAGGAGATAAAATAGGAATCTTAATCACATGCCGGTAATGATATCAATTTCAAATCACGATTAGAGATGTAACATACACGCTTTTATGGTACCTTTTTATGGTGTCAATTCAAAATCGTACTATTGCATTGCAGGACTCACATACGCGCTGGGTGCATCGATGCTTACAATTGTCGTGTTGGTAGCGCTGCTTCTTCAAAAGAGCCAGAGAAATTGCGCACTTCACAGGTAAAGCGGTGCCAGAGATGGCCAATAACGAAGTACTTCTATTTTTCCGAGTACTTGAGTAGTTTTGCGGACTTGCAGTACTTGCTCTGGTGGGTATGATTTTCTAGTAATTCTATTTCTAGTTTTCTGTTTTAGCCGTATCTTTAAAAAGCCTAGAATTGGGTCATGCTTTGGGCGGGGATCATAAACAGGATTATCAATAAAGTCGATTATGGCTTTCATCAGGATTTAACAACCCAAGATTAAGGAAACCGGTTGATCTCAGCGCATAAAGTTAGTTTTAATCTCATCATTTAATAAACCGGAACAAACTAATTATATATAAATAAACAAACTGTACAGTGTATAGTCAACACTGGGTGACATTCCTATGCATAAACATTTCGATGATAATCGTGACAATTGTGTCCCAGGTAATGGCGTCACTAAACAATCAGGCAATCAGCGAATTATGTACGCATCATTGCATGGCGATATCAATAGTCTTTAATCCGTTTTTCGCTTTAAACAAATTATTGTTTACTTAGTCCTTGGAATCACTTTGACTAGAAATGTTCGTTACTTTTAACTCCACCTGAGTACCAATCTTGTGTACTTGGAACACCTCTGCCCACTATCATATGGTCGCGTATCTGCCGCAAAATATATGATAGCCTATATTTTCATTCAAAGGAATTCCGAGTCGGGACAACACATCCCAGATACTCCGGACAATACTCATCGGCCCAGGAAACATCGTCCAAATACGCCTCGGTCCAACAGGCCTCAACCCAATTCGAAGCCTCATCGGCAAATGTCGTCTCAGTCCGAAACATCCCGGAGCAAGCAATTTCAGTCCAAAACTCATCGGCAAAAATCGTCTCGTTCCAAAACATCTCGATCTAAAGCGCACGAGTCCGAGGCAACTCAACCGATGACGCCAGAGTATGAGACACCCCAACCCGAGAAGTCTCAGTCAGAGACTTCTTCACATTCATATCCAATAAATTATGTTTGAAGAAAGTTATTACAGAATAGATACCTGTGTTACATTTTATCAATTGTCCAATTCGATGACTCCAGCGTCAGTTCAAAACACGCTAAGTTGCGATCTGATGAAGAAATAGAATGGAAGCGAAACAAAGTCTATCATTTGTCCAGATTATTATTATTATTATTATTATTAATTCAAGGCATTTCAGTGGCGCTTACAGACCTTTAAGGCCTTGTGCACCACGGCATATTGTACAGTTCAACGACATTGTCTTTTTCAGTATCTTCGACTTTTTCTTTTTGCATCGTTCTTCAATTGCTTCGTAATCGTTCAATTTTCATATCACACTTCATCGCACTCTCCCATGCATTCAACTTCAGGTCTTGGATGCCGACTTTTTGCAGCGTGGCTTACTGTGTTTCTGGGCTTTTCAATACACTGTTAGTACAGCGGGATGCGATGAAGAGCCCAGATAAACCTCCGATACATAAAAACTAGCCGGATCAAGGGTTCGAACCAACCACCATTGGTGTCGCAGCATTTACACACTGCGCCACTCGCATCCCCAATTTGTCCGGATGTTTTGAAGGAAACAATGTCGACAAGATACAGGAACACTGAACTACGCCAAGAATGATTTGATATTGTCGTTAGGCTTCTGTCAAAAGGTGCAATCGCGGCAAGCGAGTAGGCCTACAAGCATTGCCGCGTCTTGTATATAGTTTGAAAACGGGGTAATCGAATTTCTACTTTCAGCAATCACATCTATTTTACCTACCGGGATTTTCCAAAAGGAGTGTTCTGCATCATAGAAACCAAATTAATGGCCAAAGTATTGATTCAAATGTAGATATCAAATTGACCATTTTAGTTGCTTACCTGCTCACGCGCTGAAAAGTCGTGTAGACGTAACACGCTAACAGTGAATTCGGGAGCTTGCCTATTATACCCGTCAAGTAAGTTGTGATTGGCAACTATCCAAGGCCACTGTTCAAGGACTTGATTACGAAATTACCGGATAGGTTATTCGGATGCTGAGATGTTTTTAAATCTGTTACGTTTTACAAAACTGTCTGAACGGTCATGCAAATAGCCATCCTGGCTACACCAGAGTTCAACTTTGTCAATGGCGGTGTCATGTCTCTGAAATTTACAAATTGATTGATATCCAGATGGGAGCGGAATGATGACTGGCAACGATGAAAGTGGTCGAATAGCACTTTCAAGTGCTATTTTGTCATCCGAGACAGATCACTTCTTCAAGTGCCGCAGTGCAATTACGACCAATATCACACAGTCAGTCAGTAAGGTTTATTAATATTTTCATCGTTTCAAAACATCACAAGACTGCGATACAATGAAAAGATAGGGAGGTGTCGAAACAACTTGGAGTAGCCATTAAGATCAGACAACCACCTTAGCCTAGGCCAGTGGTTCCCAACGTGGGCGATATCGCCCCCCAGGGGGCGATTTGGCGGCCGAGGGGGGCGAAAATGACGAAGGGAGCGATAGGGGGGCGAAAATATACAAAGTGGGCGACAGGGGGCGAAAATAGCGAAGGGGGCGATAGGGGGGCGATGACGCGGTAAAACGGCTATATTGGAGTCAAATCGGAGAAACGACCTTTTTTTTTATTTATTCAACCCACAAAAATCTAGTTGCAAAAGTGTAAAATTTGACATCGAGCCGAAAAGTTGACCTTTTTTTTAGTCAACCCGCCGGTGATTACAGTTTGTATGTCCATTTTTCGGTTCACAAAATTAGGGGGGCGATGATCCGTGTTGAGCTTGAAAAGGGGGCGATGAGTCGAAAAAGGTTGGGAACCACTGGCCTAGGCGAAGTAAATAAGAGGCATGCACACTGAATGAAAAGTAATGCAGAGAATATAAGACGCAAGCGACAAAATGGGGTGGCATGTGGCGGAGGGCGAGGTTGATGTTAGGTCGCGGTCCGGTAATCCTGAAGACTGGCTAGTATTGATTTAGAAGAAATTGCTTGTATTTCGACTTGAATGCGGACATGCTCGACGACTGTCGGATAGCCGGCGAGATGCTGTTCCACAATTGGGGTCCGGCATACTTGATAGAGCAATGCGTTTTCTTGTATTCAGTCCTGATCATATGGTAGTTGTTCTTCGTCGACGCGCGTGTGCTGTACTTGTGCGCTTTTGTCTCCGAGGTGAAGTAGTCCCTGAAATTTGAGGGATTCTGCAACTTTTTCGATTTTTCATGAAAGTATTTTCGGTTTTGGTGAAATACACGGCCAAATTCGACTGAAACACCGTAAATCAGCACCGAAGTACGGGTTTTTCGGGAGCTGGGCCGGTAAATTGACTTTTTTTTTAGTCAACCGAGCAAAATGTGGTCTTTTAGTGCAACTTTTGTCAAAAATAAATAAATAAATGCAACTTTCCGCGGATCTGCAACAAAAACTTGCCATAGTTATAATGATTCGAGTCGAGTAGTAAAATTATTTGCGAGCACTGAAATTACAGTAATATAGTTTTATGACCGATACGAAATTTGGTTGACATTTCCCTGGAATAGTAATCAATCCGAAACAATATGATAAATAGATAAGGTCGAAGAAATATAAAAATATCATAAACGGGGTATGTATTATGAAACTGGAAATATTGTATTTGAGGTAGCCCGAAATTAGTTTCAAATTCGCAATTTCAACCGCATCGGAAGTTTTACATAAAAATAAATGAACAAATACTTTGATACTAAATTCAAAGTAACGTAAATCTCTGAATGAGTTTCCTTCGAATAGTCATCAATCCGAAACATTATCACGCAAGGTTTCAGAAACAGCCAAATATCATTAACGCGGTATGTATTGTGAAACAGGCAATATTTTCTTTGCGGTGACCAGCGAATATGTTCTGATTCATAATATCAACCCCATCATCAGTCTCTCATGAAAATGAATGAGCAAATTCTTGGATCCTACTTTTCAAAGTGGCTTGGATCTCTGAATGAGCTCTGACTCGCTGTTATCTGCAAACCATGGAATTATCACGAGTATTACCATCGGTCACTGAAGAAAAGGATGAAATTATATCAGGAGCATATTCCTTGGCCAGGAATTTTATCATGTACAAACTCGAAGGGGCAAGCGTTAAGGCAAATACGAAAGCGGAGAGAACTTTACGACGAGTTGGTGATGAAATGTTCGAGCGACATCGAACCGTCGTAAACGCCCTCTCTAAACGTCTAAGATACAGTGATGTCGAAGTCGATGAAAAATATGAAGAATATTCTACGGATGAGCGGATGTTCCTGGTGATAGCTGATGAAATTTTTCAAAGATACCCAAGAGAATTGGGGTCGCATCATCCCTCTGTTCGTGCTCGGTAGCATTCTTGCTCACAAAAACGAGGATGAGCATCACGGGGAGAATATAGAACAGTGGTCGGGAACCTATGTCTCGCAAGCCATATATGGCTCTTTTGGGTATAAGATATGGCTCTTTGCCAAATATATATTTTCGTACTGAATTGTTGGTAAATTTTCATCACGGCCAAAATAACTATTATCGTGGCAGTATAAACATGTCTTTGAGAGGTAAAGACAATGCCGTCTTCAGGTTTAGGGGCTCGGACCCCCTCTCTTCAGAATCATCAAATTGAAGTTACTGTCACGCCGGCGGCCAACATCACTCGCAAATTCCATGCGCCAGTATTGTTTGTGATATACTGGAGCAGAATCTCGGCACCTGTTAGTTGGCACGCTAATGATTAGTTCTCTGATTGCACCGTTTATTTAGTTGCCTGACATAACGACTACTCGTGCTGTTAAGATGCCTCTTCTGTAATAAACGTTTATCGTGTGGCGACATCATTTCGTGGTGTAACAGGGAGTACAGGCTTTGTATCCTATTCCTGGCGTGGTGGCAGCGATGGGATTCGAGCGATGGGATTCTAACCTCCTGGCGATGTATCCCGAATCGAAATCATGAATTATGCGATACGTTGAGTCGAAGAGCACAGCAGATATGGCGCCGCCCATTTCAAAACGCAGTTTTCAAATACACATTGTCTTCCTGATCTACGGCGCGAAATGAACGGTTGTGGATGTGACATTCACAATTACAAAACAAACTCGAATTACAAACAACGCCATAGCTATCCACGTTCCGTTTTCTTCACGTTCCGTGCAGTATAAAATTTATGTGTGTAGCGCAACGTTATGTTACCGCCGAATGCTTTGAGAATGAAGAAGTCGATAAGTATTTAGCGTGGAGATAATAAAGTTGAATTAGCAATATAAGTCGATTATCGCGTTCGTCAGGATTTATCAACCCAGGATTAAGGAAACCGGTTGATCGCAGCGCATAAAGTTAGTGTTAATCTCTTGATTTATCAAACTGGAGCAAACTATAGATAACTTGTTATCTCTAAAAACTGCGTACCATTCCTACGTACAAATATTTCCGATAATGACAGTGCCGATGGTCTCCTAGGTCAGTGGTTCTCAACCGCCGATCTGCGGACCGGTGCCGGTCCGCGAAGAATATTAGGATTTTATACCTAATTTTATAATGCAAGATGTTGAAGGCTTGTCCATTGGTAAAATAAATATAACGTCAAATTTTAAACTGCTGCAGAACTTCGTGAGGTAAGATTAGGCTCGGAAACATGTTCTATTTGATTTAAAAATCACGCTGTCTCCGGTGAGGACATACGAGCGACTTGTCAAGTAAGACCTGACTCGATAAACCGCGCAATTCGTGCAATCATTCGTTTTCGATTTATTAGTTTTGTGGATGGCCAGGTATCGCTGTTGTCAGGTGTTTTCGTGCGGCGCCTTGTACTCGTAGTAGGCCACGTCTGGTAGTAGTGGGATTTGAGCAAAATAGCTCGACAAGGTGCCTGGTCCTACTCCAAACCGCTCCACCTCTGGATATTGTCGAAGAGAAGAATATTATTTGAGCTGCCGCGGTCGGTTAATCCACGGCCTTCGGCGCGAAATTAGCCTATGTCTATTTGGACAAGTCAATTTTACCTCGACTCAGCAGACACTAAAGTGGAATCATATGAATACCATCACAAACATATTCCATTACGAACAAAACCCTCAAAATGTCACTCTCTAGTACAGGGGTGGCCACCCTGCCTCCGTAAAAGGAAATTTGTGCGGCCGTCGACACTTATTTCAACTAGTATTTGTTGGCGGCCGTTGACTTGAAAATTGAATTTACGGATAGACTGCCGAAGTTTTGATATATATGTTAATTAATCTTGAAATTTTCTTCGCGCTGTGCTCGATTCAATGCGACTTCATTTTCGATTTATTATATAGTCGTATATAGCGCCCTTTGCAATCCGAACCCCACACTACACTCTAAATTTGAATGCGTGCAGAGGAACGCAAACTTACATGCCAAATCCGGTTTTTTTTATAACTACCACACAACGTGCTGGAGCCGATGTGTGCCTGGCTATCCTGTGTTTAGTGGTGGTGTGTTCATGTTGACTGGTGCAGAGCTCGAAATTAATACCAGCCATCCATGAATTTTTACTCAGCTTAGGCTCAAAAAAGATTTTATTGCAACGAAAGATCAATACAGAACATTCATTTGCAGACGAAAATGTGTGAATTTCTAGCTTGCACAATTGAAAAACTTAAGCTTATCCAAATAGAAATAAGAACTACAGCTACAAAGTTATCATAAATTAGATTCTAATTAGAGCAAAGAAACGTTTCACTAATTGGTGTAGTATTAGAATTATAGCGACACAGTTGTTTTTGCAAATTATAATCTAATTAGAGAAAAAAAGCATTTCACAAATTGGTGTGGAAATAGAATTATAGCGACACAGTTGCAACCACAAATTACATTTGAATCAGAGCAAAGAAACATTTCACAAATTGGGATGGAATTAGAATCATAGCGACACAGTTGTTATCACAAATTAGATTCTAATTAAAGCAAAAAACATTTCAAAAATTGGAGTAGAATTACAATCCTAGCGACACGGTTGTTTTAACAAATTACTTTCTAATTAGAGCAAAGAAACATTTCACAAATTGGTAAGTGATTAGAATTATAGCGGCCAGTTGTAGCCACAAATTACATTTGAATCAAAGCAAAGAAGCATTTCAAAAATTGGAGTAGAATTACAATTATAGCAACACAGTTGTTTTCACAAATTAGATCCTAATTGGTGCAAAAAATATCCCCAAATTGGAGTAGAATTAAAGTCATAGCGACACAGTTGTTATCACAAATTAGATTCTAGTTAGTGCAAAAAACATTTCATAAATAGGAGTAGAGTTAGAATCATAGCGACACAGTTCTTATCACAAATTAGATTCTAATTACCGCAAAAATATTTCCCAAATTGGAGTAGAATTAGAATCATAGCGACACAGTTGTTATCACAAATTAGAGTCTAATTAGAGCAAAAAAAAACATTTCAAAAATTGGAGTAGAATTACAATTATGGTAACACAGTTGTTTTCACAAATTAGATTCTAATTAGATCAAAAATACAGTTCTCAAATTGGAGTAGAATTAAAATCATAGCGACACAGTTGTTATCACAAATTAGATTCTAATTAGATCAAAAAAACATTTCCCAAATTGGAGTAGAATTAGAATCATAGCGACACAGTTGTTTTCACAAATTAGATTCTAATTAGTGCAAAAAACATTTCATAAATTGGAGTAGAGTTAGAATCATAGCGACACAGTTCTTATCACAAATTAGATTCTAATTAGATCAAAAAAACATTTCAAAAATTGGAATAGAATTAGAATTATGGTAACACAGTTGTTTTCACAAATTAGATTCTAATTAGATCAAAAAAACATTTCCCAAATTGGAGTAGAATTAGAATCATAGCGACACAGTTGTTATCACAAATTAGATTCGAATCAGAGCAAAGTAACAGTTGAAAAATTGGAGTAGAATCAGAATAACTACTGCAGTATATTTTCTGAATTAGACTAGAATCCAATTAGAGGTAGTTTTTATTTCAAATTAGAGTAGAATTAGAAATATAGCTATACGGTAGTTTTTTTTCTAAATTAGATTCGATTGAGAGCAAAGAAACATTTCACAAATTAGAGTAGCATCAGAATTTATAGCTACACAGCTTTTTCCAAATTAGAGTAGAATTATATTAGTAGCTCGTTTTTTTTTCGAAATTAGAGTGGGATCAGAATTATAGTAACAGTTTTTTTCAAATTATAGAGTAGAATTAGAACTATAGCTACACTGTTTTTCCAAATTAGAGTACAATTAGAAATATAGGTTCAGTTGTTTTCACAAATTAGATTCGAATGAGAGAGACGAAGCACTTCACGAATTAAAGTAGAATTATAATTATAGCTAGTTTTTTTTTCAAAATTAGAGTATAATCAGAATTTTAGCTACACATTTTATTTTCCCTCTAATTAGACAACTAGACTAGTACTAGAATTGTATAGTTGTCCAAGTCAGCAAACGAAATCAAAATCATTACTGGGATTTCTGGAATCTGCTCATAAAACAGAGAAGCTTGTTGGATTGAAACCCAAATTTTTGTATCCAATCAGGACATACTGTAAAAGTGACAGTATCTGTAAAACTTTTGGATATGGTCACAAACATAATAACACGCGAGAAGATCCAGCACCATCTCAAATGGTTTCGCTTTATTGTGAGACGATCCCTTTATGCGGATGCTATTCGCCACGATCCATGACTGCAGGTCACCATTTTCATGGTACGCTAGTACGAGATGTCGAGGACTCAGCTTTGTGGCCGTTAATTGGACTGAATGGGCCTGGAATTGTAAGAAATATGTCAAGTAAAATTATATTGCCAATAATCCATGTGTGAATCGAAAGCACAAGATTTAGATTATGTAGAATTGCCTTTATGGGACTTCTGCATAATGCATATTGAATAAAAATAGAGCTGAATAGGTCAATATAGGTTTTTGCCAATATGGTTTAACAAGCTTAACTCATGGAAACAAGTGATAGCAAATTCTGTCGTCACGACATGCTGTCTAGTCGCTGACATGTATGGGTTTTTCCACATAATCATAAGTTTACTAACCTTTAATGATCCATTCAGATTTGATCAGTATACCATCATACAGGTTCCTTTTGGAACGGCACAAGTATTATGTTCACATTCACTGATTCTATGCACTATATCCATGGTAGCCATCCTCATGGACTCGAAGTCAGGAAAACCAAAAATTACATTAGCAGCAGAAATGATTTTCCGTGGTGTGGGACGAAAACGAATTTACACCAGCTCATTCTAACTTAGATTTATAGCCTTATCAAAAATAATGATGTAATTGAAAAGCATTTAATAATCATTTATTTTTGGAGGCCTTCTTTCAGTTCGAGTGTTTATTGCACCGTCATAACGTAAACAGCGTCAATCAAAACATAGGCCTACAATATTTTCAGCACCCCAAAACAAAATGTGGCACACGTCTGAGCTCAACAGACCCCGAATTACAACACATGTTTGTGTCGCAACTTGGAAATTAACAGACCCCCGAATTAGAACCAACTCAACATGCGCGTATGTTAAGCCATAAAATTTTCAAACAACTAGCACTACTTTTGTGACGGTTTGTTAAGTTCAAACTTGTGCCAGATAGTGTCATGCAAAACGTTCAAGGTGTTACGGAAAACGCCGAACAATGTTTGCCGAAAAATCAGTACAAGAGTCGAAATCTGACAAATCAGGACGTTATGGTACATCTATGTTCATTGTTCACACAGTTCCAGGTTAAGCAAGCAGCAAATCCTACAACTCACCTGATAAAGCGTTATCGCCCTCAAATCCTGTTGTGATTCTCTCTTCAGTTACGGCATTTCGTAACTCCCTCAGGAGCATAACCGCAGCGGCTTGTTTTCCCTACAAATAAATATAAAGTAGAAGATTTGGTAAGGACATTCCACTTATTGCATTCCGGTTGATATGAAGGCAAGAGTTCTGACACAACAATATTTAATATATAAAATTGCAACCAATATAAACAGGAATATCCCAATTAATGAATTCATTCTAGAATAGTTAAATAATACTAACCTCTTCATCTGTCTCTAGCTCTACTCCAAATATTTCGTCAGGAGTAGTAAGTATTTCGCTTCGACACTCCTCGGAACGAACATTTGAAACCCCGCTCTGATCTATTACAAAGGCAAAGTGTTACTATAAAAGCAGCTATGTAGTGAGCTAAGCATGCACATTGCACACACACTTCTATGTGTTATATAGAGGGAACTTGATATGAATATAATAAGATTTATTTCACTGGATAATATCAACAATAATTATTATAATAGGTTCATGAATGAAATATCATGTTTTCAACCAATGAAAATGTCATGTAATTGGAAAAACAAGTGAATCAACTGCAAAGCAAGATCTATATAACTTGGTCAAGAATTCTAGTTGTAAACCCATATTGCATCAAGTTAGAGGATTAACTGACATTCTGAAACTCAGTTTCGATGCTACTGCAAGTTGATCTAAAATGCAATCTACCAATATTTCTCACACTGCTGCTTGCTGTAAGAACCCTCTTGACAACATACCGGTAATCATAACATATCGCATGTTGATATTCTTGAACGAATTACCTTCAATTATTAAAGCAATGTGTTCTCTTGTAATGCCGTACGCAATCAACATCTTCTTTATTCCTTCCGCTATGATGAGATTAGCGACACGTTCATCCACAGTGCACAGAGGTTCAACTGCATGGATTCAGACGAGACTTTCACTGCAACATGTAACGAAAATGCTGGGTGGGTGCCTAGCACTGCTACTTGTGGCGCCGCTCGGAATTTTACCACTGCCGTGGTTATATTGGTAATTGAAATTGTATTTTCACTCGCACTACTATGACTTGGTGTGTTTATGATCCGTAAGCGTGGAAAAAAAGAAGGTTAGCTTAATATCGTACATTCTACCCTCGATATGCGTGGTTTTGTGGATAATATCGTAAGGCTTGTTATTTGGACTCGAAGATAACCCGGCAGCGTTTGTCGCAGGATGCGTGCTGGCCGCGTTTGGTTTACTTGGAATGCTGATTATTGTGATCATACTTATTGTGCGCCTTGTGCATAAAGTAATATGAAGACTACTATATTATGCTCTATGTGGAATTTACAATCAGTGAATCGTTTGCATTTTTTAGAAAGTTGTTAACATTACAATGAATTGTGACTTAACTGGTGCTAGTAAATAAACCCTGTGTCAACTGACCCTCGAACAGACGGAGATAGCACTTAGTAGATAGGAGAGTTACTGTCAATTAGCCCTGTAGACTTCGTTGTCGGAACCATTCCTACTAAGAAGACACGACTTGCAGAAAACGGAACTTGACTCCTTTGGAAAACTCGGATCTTCTACATTTTCAGCTATTAAATTTATTCCTATTTCTCAGTTTCTATCATGCATTTTTGGTGAATTATATCCGCATGGCATTTGGTACCTCCTAAAATAAAATTCAAATACCGTATGACGATTCATTCATCCAGTATAAAATAAAACAAATACCGAAACCGACCGGATGACAGTACTGGACGTGAGAGTCGCGCTATCCAATATCAAACCAAACTGTAGGCGAAGAAGTCTGACAGATTTCATAGGTGAAGTTCTTCTTGTCGAAAAAATGTGAATATTTTTGGTAGGGCCTGCTGTCGCCCTTGAAATATAATAAATGCCTTATAGATACAATTTTACATGTCCGGTACTGCCGTGGCAGCCAATAAGTTTTAATTTAAAGCCTGATTTAAATACAGGTAGGCTTACCTATATAGAGTGTATCTCTATAATACATCGGTGAAGTTCATGGTTGGCGAATGGTGAGGTACTTGGCTCTTTAGAATTAGATTTACGCACAAATAAACCAAAAAGGTACCCCAATGAATTTTCGACTTGTTATTTCAAATCTCATCAGCATTCTTCACATGCTGCGTAAGGAGGTACTTTATAATTTATGGTAGGTTTGGAAAATACATGTAGCTGTTTAGCCGTTATGTATTGGAGTCACATACATAACTAAATTAGCAAAAGAAGGTACTTCTCGGCACTTCATGTTGACTGAGAATTCGATAGCTCGTTGTTTCCCTGCGGTCCAATATTCGGTTGTTAGCCAACAGTCAGTGAGGCAGATTAATTTGTGCCTCACTTTACTATTGTTACCCTGCGCTGTCGTCGGCGATGTTCCCTCTAAGCTGCGCACGGGCGCAAATGCGCAATGCTGAAACGGTTTCTGCGCACAGAAAATCTATGCTGCGCACAAAAATCCGAAATGATGATTTTTAAGTCGTTGCGCACTGTATTCCAATGGACCTCGCAGGCGCGCAGACTCGTGAAAATTTAAATAGAACATTGCCAGGTCACACAAAGTGTTATCACCGAAGTATAAAACCGAGGTACAAGTGCAACCCGCAAAGGTAAACATTGCGCTCCATGCATAAATGAGAATTTAGAATCACGTGCGCCTCACGGAAAATATTTTTTAGTATGGTCTCGTACGCGTGAGCGATACTGATATCATTTTAATAGCGCATTATTTTCTGGGAATGGTGAAATAACATGGTTTAACAAAGTTATAAATAACAATAAATGAGTTAGCTCGAAGTTAATCTGCAAGAAACTAACGAATAGTCTTCTCCGTGTGGCTTGAACATTGCGTAAGATTTACTCAGGACCGTGGCTGTCGCACCGCAAAACCCCCAATTGGAGGGGCCGAGCTCTAAGGGGGGCCCTAAATTATTTTGGGAATTCATAAATCATGGTGTATTCTTGGAATTTCTTTTCGCGCTACGCGCGATTTATTATTGTCAGATATCTTGATTATTGGGCACCCTTTCCCCCCAAAAAATACGAATGATTTATAGTAATGGACAGTTGGGTGTCGGCCATTACCGCACCATGACGCGCCAAGACATATGAAGTTGAAGGCTATGTAACATGCGACTCCAAGAAGTGCGCCAGAACGATCAGCAGCGAAAAAACCTTGAGCGAAAAAGACTGCCCCTGTGCTGACCGAAAACTTCGACATATATATATGTGTAATTGTCCATGTTCATAGGCGCCTAAATGGCTGGCGTCGAACGTTCCTGTGCTGGCGAGTTGAGTCCCACAACAAGACAAATGTCATATCGAGAGGACAATATTATCCAGTAAAGAGATACCAATTTGAGATCGTGTACGTCTTTTACTTTAGTACGATTTGACGATTTCAATATATTTTTATAATAGCATCGTGTAACGAAGTCATTATACCAACGGGTACGCCCGAAGATGTTTCATGATTATTTAGAGGACCTATCTATTCCAACACACCTCACTGGATCAGCACTACCGGTAAATATGATTATGTAAGCAGGGAGAGGGTGAAAATTATTGGCAATATATATGCAATTCCCGATCATATTGACCGATGCAATCATGAATTATAGACTTTTTTCGCGCTTCGTCCGTTTAGGGACGCAACCACGAAACGGGCAACCAATGTAGATGATAAGTACCGGAAAAAGCCTAGAGAACCGGTCCTGCCCGGTAAGGGTTATAAATGTCGACAAATCTCATACATATTTTGCCTGTGGGGATATATTCCTCTAAATCTAAATGAGACATTTAGAGAAAATCGGTATAAACTTTACGAGCAATCGAAAATTGCCCATGTATTCCTTACGGCTATAAGGGCGACAATTTAGTTAGTGCTTATAGCGCGTGTTTTATTTGTCGACCAATGATTACATTGCGGGTGACTATATTTGTCGGGCGCCGTTTCGCTGCGATCCTATCGTTCAACGCCCCACAATGCAATTCAATACCTTATTTAACGTATAATATCATAAGAGCCTCGTGAGCGCGTAGCGACACGTCGCCCTTCACCGATAAGGATCCCTATCGCACGACATACAGCAATGTATATAACAGTTAGATAGTTATCGGGGTCGCTTTCTCGGTAAGAATGAAATGAAATAGTATCTTATATAATAATAAAGGTTGGTTCAAGTTAGCATCACGTAGTGAATGAAAGAAAGCGGCAAACTTTGTATTGCACACATTAGCTATTGTATAGGTTACTCCCGTGTTAGTACCGTAGCGTTCATATAGATAATACGGTAAGACATCGCCATCTCATATTACGCTTAGTACTCGTTAAATGTGGTAGTCGTTGCGCTAACCGTGCGACTAGTTCAAACTATTACATACGTATGTAAGTACGGCTGCAATTTGATTTATTGACTACTATAGTGAAATACACCCACAAATATCATCTGTACTCTATACACACGTAGTCCATTTACGCTTTTGGATGACTATATTGGCATATTTGTCAAATGAATTGACTCGGGTCTCTTTGCAAAAATGAATATACTTGAAGGGACTTTACTATGCGCTTCTACAATACATAAAGACTCAATACTATAATATCCATACATAAGAGTCTATCTCCAGTCCTTAAAGGGACACTGCACTCGAGTCAAGTCTAGCCATTTTCAAGGATGTTCTATCGCACGACATACATGAATAATTGAATATATTTGATCATAGGATATTCATGCATATGACGGTTGCATAGGTATCGGGTTCGTTTCTTCTCTGGTAACAATTAAAGTCCATGGCACGTAGCGACGCGTCTCCTCCCATCAAAAAGGTTGGTCAACGGTCAATACTGAGCAAACCATTACCGAGAATGCAATTATAGAGAATGGACATTACCGAGAATGGACACCATCGTGAATAGGCAATACAGGTTATGAAAACCAACGAGAATGGACAATACTGATAATGGACACCACCGAGAATGGACAATACCGATAATGGACACCACCGAGAATAGACAATGCATAAAATGGACATTACCGAGAATTGTCACCATCGAGAAATGACATTACAAAGAACGGAGATTACCGAAAATGGACATCACCGAGTATAGACATTACCGAGAATGGCCAACGAAGGGATATGCATTGCATACTAGTAGAACACACATGCATCAAATTGTCAGTTGACGTATAATAACAGCTTAAAATGATGAGACGTGGCGGGAGCGGAGCGTAGTGACACGTCGCCCTTCATCGATAAGGATGGGCACGTGTCAATACCCAGCAAACCATTACCGATAATGCAAATATTGAGAATCGACATTACCGAGAATGGGCACCACCATGAATAATAATAATAATAAAAAGGAATACATTAGCAGGCTCAAGTCAATTCTCAAAACTGAACTCAATTCCAAAAACAAAATCAATGCCATAAACAGTCTTGCAGTGCCTGTCTTGAGATATAGCTTTGGTGTGGTGAACTGGCGCAAAGATGAAATTAAAAAATTGGATACAAAGACGAGAAAATTGATGACAATGCACCACATGCATCACCCAAAATCTGATACACAAAGACTGTACATCCCCAGAAAAAAAGGTGGTCGAGGACTACAAGAAATTGAACAAACTTTCAAAACAGAAATCATCGGCTTGTCACAGTACATCAACAACAGCGAAAACATTTACTGCATACTCATTGCACAGGAAGACAAACAGCGCAAAACAAAATCTCTGAGCTATCGTCACGACAAGTACGTCAGAGAAGTCAACATGGAAACAGCTAACCTGTACACTGCTGAAAACACTGTTGCCAAACCCACAACAATAGCAAAAGCAGCACGAGTTCAGTACAAAAATGCAATGCTCAAAATGAGAGAAACGATATGGGAATCGATGCCTCTTCATGGACAGCACAAGAAGTTAACTTCACAGCCCCATGTAGACGAGCTTTCATGGACCTGGCTATCCAGCTCTGGCCTGAAACCGGCAAGCGAAGGATTCATTTTCGCAGCACAAGACCAATCGCTTCCTACAAAATACTATCGCAAAAGAATTCTGAAGCAAAACACGGACGGCAAATGCAGAATGTGCCACAACCAAAATGAAACTGTAGCACATCTCATGTCCGGCTGTGGTGCACTTGCAGCTACCGAATACACATGGAGACACAATAGGATTGGTCACTACATTCATCTTGAATTATGCAAACATTTTAACATCACCACATCGACAAAAAATTGGTACGATTACAACCCAGCACCAGTGACAGAAAACGAACAAGTAAAAATTCTGTGGGATGTACCAGTTATAACTGACCGCGAAATCAGGAGCAACCGCCCGGATATAATCGTCAAACTAAAAAAGAAAAGAGAATGCTTATTCATTGAACTGGCTGTCCCAGCTGATCACAACCTACTGCAAAAAGAATCAGAAAAACACTCCAAATACGCAGACCTCAAAATGGAATGTGAGAAAATGTGGCGATGCAAAATAAACATTGTACCGATAGTCATTGGTGCTACAGGGGTCGTGAGCAAAAAACTCATGAGGCATATCCAACAAATTCCGGGTAACGTTCGATTCGACATGATCCAGAAGATCACATTATTGGGCACTGTGCACATTCTTCGGAAGGCCTTGAATGCACCACTGGACTAAAATTACACTTGTGAATCACAGCATAATTTCTGTAATTTCGATTCTTCATCTTCAATCATCTCTACCTCTGCTCTGTAACCCTTGCCAACTCTTCATCTGCTGCAATTCTGTAATCTGACTTCTCCGTGTATTGCATAGGAATAACAATTTGAATGTATTACTGAAATTTTAAAAATTTACTCCAATCTCGCCATTTTCCTTTGGGGGCAGGTTGCTCCCCGGATTATGTGTGTATCTACCAGTTTTACTGTGAATAAAGAATATAATAATGAGCATGAGCATGAGCATGAGCTTCAAACTGGGTGAAACCATAACAGAATTGAATGCCGAAGATCACTATAAATATCTAGGGATCTGTGAAAGCGACAACATTAAACATGCTGCAATGAAATCAAGTCTGAAAAAGGAATACATTAGCAGGCTCAAGTCAATTCTCAAAACTGAACTCAATTCCAAAAACAAAATCAATGCCATAAACAGTCTTGCAGTGCCTGTCTTGAGATATAGCTTTGGTGTGGTGAACTGGCGCAAAGATGAAATTAAAAAATTGGATACAAAGACGAGAAAATTGATGACAATGCACCACATGCATCACCCAAAATCTGATACACAAAGAATGTACATCCCCAGAAAAAAAGGTGGTCGAGGACTACAAGAAATTGAACAAACTTTCAAAACAGAAATCATCGGCTTGTCACAGTACATCAACAACAGCGAAAACATTTACTGCATACTCATTGCACAGGAAGACAAACAGCGCAAAACAAAATCTCTGAGCTATCGTCACGACAAGTACGTCAGAGAAGTCAACATGGAAACAGCTAACCTTTACACTGCTGAAAACACTGTTGCCAAACCCACAACAATAGCAAAAGCAGCACGAGTCCAGTACAAAAATGCAATGCTCAAAATGAGAGAAACGATATGGGAATCGATGCCTCTTCATGGACAGCACAAGAAGTTAACTTCACAGCCCCATGTAGACGAGCTTTCATGGACCTGGCTATCCAGCTCTGGCCTGAAACCGGCAAGCGAAGGATTCATTTTCGCAGCACAAGACCAATCGCTTCCTACAAAATACTATCGCAAAAGAATTCTGAAGCAAAACACGGACGGCAAATGCAGAATGTGCCACAACCAAAATGAAACTGTAGCACATCTCATGTCCGGCTGTGGTGCACTTGCAGCTACCGAATACACATGGAGACACAATAGGATTGGTCACTACATTCATCTTGAATTATGCAAACATTTTAACATCACCACTTCGACAAAAAACTGGTATGATTACAGCCCAGCACCAGTGACATAAAACGAACAAGTAAAAATTCTGTGGGATGTACCAGTTATAACTGACCGCGAAATCAGGAGCAACCGCCCGGATATAATCGTCAAACTAAAAAAGAAAAGAGAATGCTTATTCATTGAACTGGCTGTCCCAGCTGATCACAACCTACTGCAAAAAGAATCAGAAAAATACTCCAAATACGCAGACCTCAAAATGGAATGTGAGAAAATGTGGCGATGCAAAATAAACATTGTACCGATAGTCATTGGTGCTACAGGGGTCGTGAGCAAAAAACTCATGAGGCATATCCAACAAATTCCGGGTAACGTTCGATTCGACATGATCCAGAAAATCACATTATTGGGCACTGTGCACATTCTTCGGAAGGCCTTGAATGCACCACTGGACTAAAATTACACTTGTGAATCACAGCATAATTTCTGTAATTTCGATTCTTCATCTTCAATCATCTCTACCTCTGCTCTGTAACCCTTGGCAATTCTTCATCTGCTGCTATTCTGTAATCTGACTTCTCCGTGTATTGCATAGGAATAACAATCTGAATGTATTACTGAAATTTTAAAAATTTACTCCAATCTCGCCATTTTCCTTTGGGGGCAGGTTGCTCCCCGGATTATGAGTGTATCTACCAGTTTTACTGTGAATAAAGAATATAATAATTAATTAATTACTTTAAATTAACCTAACTTCTGAACTGACGCACCACTGCTGTGGATGCCTGCGAAACGATCTGGATATATTGCACCTGGACGTACCCGCCGTGGGACCAAGCGGATGACCCCAGAGGACTCCTCAACTCCGACCACACAGGAACACCAATGAGAAGATAATTCTCAACATGGCGCCTGTGCAACACCGAACTGTGTCTCACAAAACAGCTCTGCTGCAAAAGAAAAAAAGAAGAGACACAGATGGAGTAAAGAAGAGTATAAAGAAATAATGAGATGTTACTTCTTAGCCAAACTTGAAAACTCGGCAGGAGTAACCGAAGGAACTTTTCAAAAATGGAAAGAGAGAACAAACAACTCTCCAACCATGACTGCCAATACCCTGGCAACTATGAGACGCTGTGTAATGAAAAAATTATCAGAACAAGAACTCGCAGAAATCGAGAGCGAAATTTGTAACAAAAACACAGAAAACTCTGAGGCACTAGAACTTCAATTCGGCCAAGATGACCTGTATCCGCAACAACCACTTGAAGACCTGAACATACCAGAGGTAGAATCACAAAACACCATCGGGCACCCGAATGAACCAACATCACCTAACGTTGATGACATGGACACGGAATTAGAATTGGAGATCAAAAATCAAATTATCGACCGAATGAACTCCACATTGGATATAAATGACAGAGTGAATTTACCTGACCTACAAATTACAAAGAAACTGAAAACTGATATTGCAGTAGTGAACAAAATTTTGACAGAAACCATACTACCTGCAATAAATGACAAAAAAGGAGAAAGACCACAATGTCCCTTAACGACAATCAACAACCTCATTTACAGCACTGCGGCAGTTATCTCGGAAAGGCACTGCAAAATACCAAGACCTGTCAACAAAAAAAGGGGAAGTCACACGCCAGCTTGGCAACGCAGAATTGAAAACAAAATCGCAAAACTAAGGTGTGATGTTGCGATACTCTCAGAAATAAAAAAAGGAAATGTTTCCCGCAAAGTAAAAAATAAAGTAAAAAAAAATAGAACTGGAGCACCAAACAAAACTGCAGTCAACAGAAAAAGTGACAATGTTGCAAGAGGAATTAAAAATGAGAATATGCGCCAAAGCACAACGATTGAAACGATATAAAAAACGAGAAACACAATATCGCCAAAACTTGTTATTTACTCGCAAACCTGGCCACTTTTTCCGAATGATGAAACAAAAGTCAAACCACAAAATTACCAGCAGCAAAATTCCAGCCACTGCAGATCTGGAATCATTTTGGAAAGAAATATGGGAAACCGAAAAATTGCACAACTCAAATGCAACTTGGATACAAGACCTCCACACTGACCACCTACAAACACCAGAACAACAATGGTCAGAAATCACAAAACAAGAAATCAAGGAGGCCCTAAAAAGTTCACTGAACTGGAAAGCAGCTGGTCCTGACCAGATCAAAAACTTTTGGCTAAAAAAACTAACTGCAACACATAATTACCTAGCGGCGATCTACAATGAGCTTTTATCCTCAACCAACTCGCACGAGATCCCAGCCTGGTTCACACAAGGGATCACCTATCTTATTCCAAAAAATGAAAACACCAGGGACCCCAAGAACTACAGGCCGATAACATGCCTGACAACCATGTACAAAACACTGACCAAAATCCTGGCAAAACGAAGCTACAAACACCTAGAAAACCTTCTTCCGCCTGAACAGAAAGGATGCAAGGAAGGTGCCCTTGGCTGTAAGGACCACCTGCTCCTTGACAAAACCATTCTTGAAAACTGCAAGAGGAGACACACTAACCTCAGCATGGCATGGATAGACTACAAAAAAGCTTTCGATTCAGTCCCTCACACATGGATACTGAAAACAATGCGTATGTACAAAATGAATCCGATCATCATCAGATTTATTGAAGATTCAATGAAAAATTGGCATACCAAACTGTTGATCAAACATGACCAAGGCGAAACAGAAACCTGTACAATTCAGATACGGAATGGTATCTTTCAAGGCGACTCATTCTCACCACTTCTATTCTGCCTCAGTTTAGCTCCACTCAGTGAGTTGCTGAGAAAAAATGAAACAGGATACGTGATGAAAAAAGCAGCAAACTCTGAAGGTCAAAAGATTCATCACCTTTTGTTCATTGATGATCTGAAACTGTACGCGAAATCCGATGCAGACCTGAATAACCAAATGAAAATTGTTCATGAGTTTTCGGAAGATATAAAAATGAAATTTGGCTTGGATAAATGCTCAAAACTTACCATACGACGTGGAAGAGTCACCAGCACTGGCGACATGAGCTTCAAACTGGGTGAAACCATAACAGAATTGAATGCCGAAGATCACTATAAATATCTAGGGATCTGTGAAAGCGACAACATTAAACATGCTGCAATGAAATCAAGTCTGAAAAAGGAATACATTAGCAGGCTCAAGTCAATTCTCAAAACTGAACTCAATTCCAAAAACAAAATCAATGCCATAAACAGTCTTGCAGTGCCTGTCTTGAGATATAGCTTTGGTGTGGTGAACTGGCGCAAAGATGAAATTAAAAAATTGGATACAAAGACGAGAAAATTGATGACAATGCACCACATGCATCACCCAAAATCTGATATACAAAGACTGTACATCCCCAGAAAAAAAGGTGGTCGAGGACTACAAGAAATTGAACAAACTTTCAAAACAGAAATCATCGGCTTGTCACAGTACATCAACAACAGCGAAAACATTTACTGCATACTCATTGCACAGGAAGACAAACAGCGCAAAACAAAATCTCTGAGCTATCGTCACTACAAGTACGTCAGAGAAGTCAACATGGAAACAGCTAACCTGTACACTGCTGAAAACACTGTTGCCAAACCCACAACAATAGCAAAAGCAGCACGAGTCCAGTACAAAAATGCAATGCTCAAAATGAGAGAAACGATATGGGAAGCGAGGCCTCTTCATGGACAGCACAAGAAGTTAACTTCACAGCCCCATGTAGACGAGCTTTCATGGACCTGGCTATCCAGCTCTGGCCTGAAACCGGCAAGCGAAGGATTCATTTTCGCAGCACAAGACCAATCGCTTCCTACAAAATACTATCGCAAAAGAATTCTGAAGCAAAACACGGACGGCAAATGCAGAATGTGCCACAACCAAAATGAAACTGTAGCACATCTCATGTCCGGCTGTGGTGCACTTGCAGCTACCGAATACACATGGAGACACAATAGGATTGGTCACTACATTCATCTTGAATTATGCAAACATTTTAACATCACCACTTCGACAAAAAATTGGTATGATTACAGCCCAGCACCAGTGACAGAAAACGAACAAGTAAAAATTCTGTGGGATGTACCAGTTATAACTGACCGCGAAATCAGGAGCAACCGCCCGGATATAATCGTCAAACTAAAAAAGAAAAGAGAATGCTTATTCATTGAACTGGCTGTCCCAGCTGATCACAACCTACTGCAAAAAGAATCAGAAAAATACTCCAAATACGCAGACCTCAAAATGGAATGTGAGAAAATGTGGCGATGCAAAATAAACATTGTACCGATAGTCATTGGTGCTACAGGGGTCGTGAGCAAAAAACTCATGAGGCATATCCAACAAATTCCGGGTAACGTTCGATTCGACATGATCCAGAAAATCACATTATTGGGCACTGTGCACATTCTTCGGAAGGCCTTGAATGCACCACTGGACTAAAATTACACTTGTGAATCACAGCATAATTTCTGTAATTTCGATTCTTCATCTTCAATCATCTCTACCTCTGCACTGTAACCCTTGCCAATTCTTCATCTGCTGCAATTCTGTAATCTGACTTCTCCGTGTATTGCATAGGAATAACAATTTGAATGTATTACTGAAATTTTAAAAATTTACTCCAATCTCGCCATTTTCCTTTGGGGGCAGGTTGCTCCCCGGATTATGTGTGTATCTACCAGTTTTACTGTGAATAAAGAATATAATAATAATAATACCGATTATGGACACGACCGAGAATTGACAACATCGAGAAAGTACATTACCAAGAACGGAGATTACCGAGAATGGACATCGCCGAATATGGACATGACCGAGAATGTCCAATGCGGACAATATAAGTTACTGAGACGGACGTGGTCGATAGATTCCTATTTCATACCGCCAACTATTTCGTATAATAGTTGACATTTGGACCGAATATTACGTATCAGAATACTGCACCTCTTACAGCACTTATCTCACAAAAAATATAATGTAAGTACTGAGTAG
This sequence comes from Botryllus schlosseri, assembly GCF_051294905.1. NCBI lineage: Eukaryota > Metazoa > Chordata > Ascidiacea > Stolidobranchia > Styelidae > Botryllus > Botryllus schlosseri. The sequence continues at coordinate 32,889,471 of NC_137238.1, forward strand.
TATCGATGTAGGATAATATGCTCGTTAAGTATGAAAAATAGACTTAGTCGCAACCGGGGTTGTAATGAATCGACTAGAGACGCGATTTATTGATGACTCGAATTGACTCAAGTTATTTTCTGCAAAGACGGAACAGACTCGAATCGAGTCAATATCTTTGTTGACCCTAATTGGACTCGAGTCATTTCGCATGACTAGACACTCAGACGGCAAGACCGATGTTTTATTTCATTATTAATATCGTGATGGTGTCGTTTATCACGGCACAGGTTTGGTGTGCCACTTCTATACTTGTTATTACAATGAATTTGCATTATCCAAATATATACAGTATCGCTCAGTACTTTTGGTATACCAACATGCACATTAAATATGCGGAGCTAGCCGCCAATATACAAACACGACATCAACATATTTGGTTATATAAATATTGGATATACGTGTTTTAGCTATACTATATAAACCGTCCCGAAGATATCACGAACTGTACAACATCACCCTACTTCGTTGGATCTGTTACAACATATTTCAATTCCCAATTTATTCGGCTCACTCGAGCAGCATGATGTAGGTGTCTCGTTTGATGTTGAAATCTCTCACAATGTAACAGAAAATGCGCTACATAATTCTTCTGCGCTGCATTGCTGACATAGTGGAGTCTCATAACAACGTATCTTATGCAGGTGTGGATTCAGTCTGCAATGGCCGCTTCTTAATCTCAGTAAAATTACGTCTATTTGCCGTGTTCCAATTTGAGCTATTTCGTCGGTAATTGATGGTCACAGATTCCAATACGCTCTTCGGTTTCAGTGCTTTGGTATGGCTGTTCCCATTCACATCTACAATGGTGTATAAGACAGTGCACCACGAAGATGTAATAAATAATTGTTCTATCCCTTCCTTCGCGAATCAGTGTCTTTGACTAATTGATCGGCGATTTCGTTGCCACGAATACCAGCATGCCCATGTATCCAGATGAACGTGATTGACTTATTGGTGTTTTGAAGTTTTGCAATATATTCTAATATATCGTTCACAACGTAGTCCTTGACCGATCAATGATTAGCAATGGCGGTTAGGGCACTCAAACTGTAACAATATTATACATCCTGAACTGATATTCTAACTCATCAGTCCTATCCGTGACAACGAATGTAACCAGCGAGACCGGCCGTATAGCCATAGCCATTTAATATAATATAGTGGCTATCTAAGATTGCCAGTTGTTTCTGTTACCCTACTATGTACTATACTGAAATTGCTACTGGGGCCAAAAGTTTCCGTATGACAGACAGACATGGGGTAATCGCGATTAGTAATCGTAATCGACTACGACGATTACAGCATTTTGAAGGAATCGTAATCGCAATCGATTACATTCGAAAAAAATCCGAATTAATCGTAATCGTAATCGACTACTTCCCATATCTAATCGATTTTTTTGTGAAAGAACGATTACTTTTTGTTTGTACATGGACCATGACATAAACTGAATATTCGTGAACAAGAATGAGATAATATACCATGTTAGCGATAGCACAAACGTCTTGTTTTCAAACGCCACTACTCATTGTTACGTCAGAAGTATTAGCTCCGCTCGTCATTGCGTATGACAGTGGTCGGGAACCTATGGCTCGCGAGCCATATATGGCTCTTTTGGGTATAAGATATGGCTCTTTGACAAATTTTTATTTTTGTACTGAATTGGTCAATATTGCAGCAACTTGTTAGTAAATTTTCATAACGACCAGAATAATTATTCCCTTGGTAGTATGAACATGTCTTTAAGAGGTAAAGGCAATGCCGTCTTCAAGGCTCAGGGGCTTGAACTCTTTTCAAAATCCTCAAATTTAAGTTACTGTCGCGCCGACGACCAATATCACTCGCGAATTCGAGGTAGCCTACCCGACTTTAAATCTTAGATTGATCAAAGAGAATAGTTGACATGGAGACACCAATATGACAACGCAGTTTTCAAATACACATTTGTCTTCCTGATCTACGGCGCGAAATTAACTGCCGTTGACGTGACATTTACAATTACAAACTCGATTTACAAACAACACCATCGCTATCCAGCATGTTCTTGTTTGACAAGAAGCTCTACCGGCGATAAAATAGGCGTGTAGCGCAACGTTATATGTTTCGGCTGAATACTTTGAGGATTGGGAAATCGATCAGTATTTAGATTTTCGGAATCAGTGTCATCTGTTACATTGGATAAATATCAGTTATAATAAATTCCAAGCTATTTACGATTACTTAATTTATCAATGGTGATCGAGGCTTGGCTGGTCTGTGCCTTACCTCCCATTCCGCGCTTTATTTTCGATTAATAAAATGCAAATTGTGTGAATTTGGGAGAAAAATGTTTAAAATCTAGTCATTCATGAACATAAATAGAAAATAACAATAATAATTGAAGGTTTCAAAATCTTCGTTAACAGCCTAGATTGGGTAGGCCTATAAATAGATTGATGTAGTGACCATGTTTGGCTCCACCTACGCATGTGATCTATCATGGGTTCTCGCATTTGAAAGGAGCATGACGGCGAACCTACGTTCTCGTAACTCAAATTTCGCATGCTCAAGTAAGGCAACCAGCATGATTAGTTCGAGTTAGTACAGAGAAAATGTGGCGCAGACGACGAATCCCGTGTAGAGAGTTAAGCGACACGGCCGCGACACCAATGGTTGTAGGTTCGAATCTTGGCTTTGCCATGTTTCTATGTGTCGGAGGTTTTTATGGGCCCCTCATCGCCGATCCCACTGTTAACGCAGCGTGTTAAAAAGCCCAGGGGAGGAGTGAGTCGAGCTCCAAAGTCGGCAGCAGAGACCACAAATAGGACGCACGAATGCGAGAGAGAATGAGAGTGCGCGTGCAAGTAGAAGACGTCCCCGAGACCCGAAGCAATGACATTGAAATTTACGAAATGTACTGTCGTGGCGAACAAGGCCTGAACAGGCGTTAAGCGCCACTGTCGTTGTGCGATGATAATAATAATCAACAATAATTATTACTATGATGACGTCAGATATTTTCAATTGTGACGTAACATCTGATTGACATGTATGGCTCTTTGGGAGGTAAAATGAAAAAAAAATTAGGCAAATATGGTTCTTCGGACAAAAAAGGTTCCCGACCACTGGCGTAAGAAGTATCCACACGTAGTAAACAGATATGCGATGGACATTGTAGTGTGATTGTAGAAACACCCCCCGTGGTGTATATCAGGTTATCAATGCACTACAGAAGCCCCTACCTCGCAGCAGGATATTGATCACCAATCTGCTTATAGTTTCAAATAATAACTTATGTATTGATGTTTGGTTGTGCTTAAACGCAGTTTACCGTTGCTGCTTGGCGAGCAGGAGGCCTACGTACGCAAGTCGCACGTGCAGTCATGCACCTGACGTAGATTCGGAATTTTGTACTCGTCGAAAAAAAACATTGCAGTTTCTACAACGAAGCATTGCAACTAAAGAGCTGCTGATATATATCATAACCGAGCCGTGCTTAGCCGTTTCTGCTAACAGCAACTCGCAGTATATGTATTAAGTTGAAGGCAGAATTTTTATGTTCACTATATCTCATTCTCATTTAACTACTGGAAACGGGCGTCAATCGTTATTTCACAGTTCGTTACTCAGCATTTGGACCTGCCGCCATAACCATCCGCTTATATAGCCTGACATGTTAGCGTGGGTTGTAGCTAGAATCAGAACCAAAACAGCAATTCATCCCCCATTACAACCGTTGGTCAATTTTCAAAACTGAATTTCGTCAATAATATTGGTAATTGCATTATATTACTATTCATTTATAACCTCTCTGAGCCCCGAGTGTCAGATTTACCTGTAAAGCTGGGGCACGTAATTCATATTCATAGCATCTGGTATGTTGTTATAATTACTGCATGATGTTAATTCACGACCTCCAGTCCGTTGTATTATCAAAAGATATTGTTCTCGCCCAAACGTAGCAGACTAAAAGAATATCTTTTGTGAGACGCACACACAAATTGTCATGGCTTTATTCCTTTGTGGATGCGCCGGATGACATTTGCATTGTGGGTCCAGATTGGAAGGACATGAGTTATTGGTCACGCCCACCCAGCGCGGCTATTGACAATGGACGATTACCCTAAGTTTCGGCCAAGGTATTTCTTTGGTATCACATCCCGTTGAGTTGCGTGTTGGCCGAAACTGCATATGTCTTTTGGTGTGTTGTGGGATCGTGGCACGGTAATGACCGACTCCGAAATGCCTGTTCCCATAAAATAGCCTATGCATGTTTATTCTTGAGGGGAAGAGGTATGCATTTCAAACCCGGCTATCTACTGGAGCAGGGGTCACCAACCGTTTTGAAACAAAAAACTACTTCTTGTGAAGTGTACTGATTATTGCGACGACCGACGGGTTAAACCACGTACTACCGTCGTTTATCCGTGTTCAGTTGGTTTTCTTCACTTAAAGTAAGACAATCAGAGCACTGGGCCGGGTTTACGTCCCTTACCAAGAACAAAAAACGCTCACTCGCAGAAACTCACACCACCTCCTCCAAGCTCAATTGCGTTGCTGCAGTGCGCGCAGGGGCGCCAATCTCCGCGTCGAGACTCGGGAATATTAACTATAGATTCCCGTTGAGCCGTCGCGTGGGCGAAGACAGGCAATGCCCCGAGCGACTGCGTTCGTATGTTCCTTGGGTTCGACCGACCCATGTTCAACTGCTGGGCGGGGGGCTGGGGGGCTGGGGGGCTGGGCGAGACTTACCGGGCCCCCTATAAGTATCGATCCTTAACTTATGGGGGGCTTCGCCCCCCAGACTCCACTTTCGTATCTGTTATTATTATCTATCTGTCACGGTTTGGCCAGGTGCTGGATTCGGCCATGTCTATTTTTTCATGTGTGCAAGGATAGACTACATTAAAACTAAGTAATTCTACCGCATGCAGAGACGTGATGATTATCGGAATATGGTACTTTTCTAACAAATGCAGAGATTTGATGATGATCGACACATCTGCACGGAATCCTATTCTTGCTTTACACGGATTTCCATGTTTATTCGTTATTATCCTTGAAGAAAGCGCATAATCCAAATAGGGGAGCCCTTCGACCAGGGCGACCGCCCACCCCAAAAGCCACCACTACTACAGCGACTGCAGGCGACTCATTTGGTCCGCGTTGGTGACCCCTGTACTAGAGACATTTGAATGGCAAAGCACGAAGAACATTTTCAAGAATTAATAAATTCTCGAAAATACTCTGTAATTTATGTTGGTTTACGAAATACTTTTGAGTCCTCTTCGAGCACGCTCCCCACCCTATTAAGGAATTTGGGGTGCGGTAGGTAAAGACCTGGCAATAATGCAAATCGTTGGATGCGATAAATCATGCACTATAAAGATGGGCAATTGGTATATTATGGCGTAATAAGCAAATGACGCATGATGTATGAAGAAATATGATATCTCATTAAGCCTTTCAATCGCAATCCCTGTATTGTCTTCCAATATCTCATTTAAGATTATAGTCCTAAGCAAAACAAATGTAATCATGATTACTTTTCCAATGTAATCGAACTCGTAATCGACTACTTCCTGATTTTGCTGTAATCGTAATCGTAATCGTAATCGCGTGATTAGGAAGTAATCGTAATCGCAATCGATTACATTCTTAAAGTAATCACCCCATGTCTGAATGATACACGGGAGTTTATCAAGCGGTATACACGAACACTTTGCAATCGTTTTCAGTAGCTAAAATCCCAATAATTTAATGATTACTTCAACTGTGCAAATAAATTTATTTGTTAATATTTGAAGATACTATGAGAGGAATATAACTTCGTTACACTACTGAATCAAATTGAATTACACTCGAATATTTTCGGCTGACGCTGATCAGGCGTATTCATCAGCAACTGGTAGAGAATTTAAAATAACATTGCATATACTTAACTAGAGCGTGTAGCCTAAATAAGAGGCATGCACACTGGTTTTAGGAAACGATAACATAAAAGGAAGCGACGGAAATGAATGCGGCATATGTGAGTATGCGAGGTCGATATGTCATATTGTGATCCGGTAATTTTGAGAGCTCAATACTATTGATTCAGTAAATATTGCTTGTGTTTCAACTTGAATGTGGACACTGGACAGTGAACATGCAGAACGACTGTTGGATAGCCGGCGATATACTGTTCCACATATGAGGCCCGACAATGTTCTTTACACCCGAATCGTACAATTGTCGAGATACAATGTTCTTTTCAAATATCTAATAGTATGCTGACCTGTTTAATGTTTATAGTTTAATACCGTCGATATAAGTGCAGTGGTAGCTTTTGGGGTGGGCGAGGTGGGCGGAAGTCCACGGCCCCCTCGTCGAAGGGCCCCCTCTTTGGTTTAGGCGCTTTTTCACGGATTATATCGAATAAACGTGGAAATCCGTGTACCAATCAAGAAGACGATTCCATCCAGATGGGTCAATCATCAAATCTCTACATTTGTTAAAAAAAAGTCCAGTATCCCGATAATCATCAAGTTTCTGCATGCGGTAGAGGTAGGCCTAGGGCCTACATTGTTTTGATGTAGTCTATCCTTGCAATAAAGCCATACAATAATAGATGGCCTAATCCAGCGCCTGGCTTAAACCTTGACGTGGTATGCTTGCTTATTACTAATGTCAGCCGATCGCTTTGCCGATTAGTGTGGTCTATTTATTCTGCAGCCAGACTTGGACAACTAGATAATTCTAGTTGTCTAATTTCACTAATTAGAGCGAAATACCAGTAATCTAATTTTAATCTAATTTGTGAAATGTTTCCATGCTCTAATTCTAATTCTAATCTAATTTGTGAAATGGTTTTATGCTCTAATTCTAATTCTAATCTAATTTGTGAAATTCCCAATGCTTCAATTTTAGTTCTAATCTAATTTATTGTTTTCCTGAATATGCCTCTTTGTACGAGGCATTTTGCAGCGAGTTGACAAGAATATCACTCTCGCGCAGGGAAATCCTGTGTCATGCCAATCCTCTATAGCAGTGGTTCCCAACCTTTTTCCACTCACGAATCATTTCGCGGTTTTATGCAGTGCTCGCGTACCACCTACATAAGTTACGTTCGCTGAAGGCGGTCAAAATAGATTCCCGCCATCTATGACGTCATAATCACGTATTTGATCTATGCGAGCGAGGTGTAAGAACAGAACTAGACATTATCAGCCAAGGTTTGATGAATGAATGGAACTGTTTTGTCGCCACCAGTCACAAAAAGAACAACATAATGAAATTACAACAAACAACAAAAGTCAATTTATTTAATGCGACGGCTGGATTTATTAAATTTTCCACTAGCTGGTCGATGCGTGGCATACGTTTGCTCAGAACCGTAACAGCACTTCGTCAGCCCTGCCCAAAAACACGCTGGTCTTGGGCCCCATAGCATAGGGTGATCAACTAAATTCGGGGGGGTTAGCCCCAGACACCCCATCAGGTTGGTTGTGTTCGCCGCGACTTATCACCGATATTTATTGTACGGAGAGACGCATTACTCCGCCTAAACGCGCGAAGCGGGGAAATTTTCGACAATTCATGGTTGAATTGGTGTAGCCTACATATAAATGTAATATATGTTATACTATCACTTTTTTATCCTCCCTGCTCACGTAATCAGATTTCCCGTTAGAGCTGAATGAGGTGTCCTGGAAACTGTAGGGCTCGCAAATAACAAATTAACACATTCGGGCGATATAATAACTTCATTACATGATGTTTTGTTTGTTTGTGTGTTTTGGGGTATTCATGGTGTTTGTCGACTACGATGGTCATTTACACCAGGCCGATAATATTTTCATTTTCCGTAACTGCCGACTTATAGCACGGCCCACCTCTAGGCTTTTGTAAGACACCGCTGAGGCGGATAAGGTGGCGAGGATGAGCCTAGGTAAACCTCCAACACTTGGGTATCGAAATTCGGAAGTCGACATTACATGATGTTGTTTCGTGACCTCCTGTCTGCTATGTCAAAAGATATTGAAATCGCCCCAACGTACTAAACTAGAAGACACACACGATATCAAATAGGTATTTCGTCACTGGCAATTAAATTTTCCTTGAGGGTAGGCATTTGTTTTGCGAGGTTCACATTGCCAGGACGGGAACATTCGGAGCCAGTAATTTAGGCGCCTATGGACATTAATCATATAGGCTTGTGTATATATATTGAAGTTTTCGGTCAGCATAAGGGAAGGTCTTTTTGGTCCAGGTTTTTTTCGCCGCCGATCGTTCTGGCACACTTCTCAGAGTCGGAACTTAATTTATGCTTATTTCCGAATTAATTTTGGGCCCCTTCGAGCTCCCCCCCAGTGGAGGGGGGGGGGTTGAGGTGCGTCAGTTACAGTTCTGCGTTTTCTCACATCTACAGTCATGCATGGGCACTGGGCACAACGAGGCAGTTTCGTTTCTTAGACGAGGATGAAAATCCTTGCTCGCACTCTTACGTAGAAGTGAAAATTAGCAGACGGGGAATAGCCCGAGAAGCTAGAGTCTGGTGCGAGGAGGCCATGCTAACCCATAAGTTTATTGGAGAACAATCTTTGTGTTTCGGCTTTGCTGACTGGTCCACCTGAACTAATATCTCCCTTCGGTCGAAAGAAAAACAGAATCTACTCGCGTACCACCTGGAAGACCTTCGCGTACCACTAGTGGTACGCGTACCACAGGTTGGGAAACACTGCTGTATAGCTTTACTTACACCAGTGGTTCTTAACCTTTTTTCTTCCAGCGCCCCCTTTCAAAAATTATTGTGCTCCAGCGCCCCCCCCCAACTACATATTGTAAGAAATGTAATAAAGACAATGAGTAAGAGGGAGGGCCGTAACAGCACTTCGTTAACCCCCCTAAAAACGATTGCCTTGCGCATCCATAGCGTGATAAACCGAACTTCTGAGGGCTTCGCACTCACGAACCCCATATCGTGATTTTGATGGTCAGCAAAGTTTGTGTGGCCTGGTCGCCCTAGGTACCAAAATTTTCCATAATGCATGAATGAATAGGTGGTAATTTCATATATAAGTCGCTATAAACCTTTTATCCTCTCAGCCCACGTAATCATATTTACCAGTAGCACTGAGTGAGCTGTTGTATAGGAAAATAAAGGGCACGTAATTAATAATTAAACACATTAAGCTGTCCGCTATTTGCTGATAGCCTATTAGGTATCTACATTGGGTGTCCATTTACTGAGGCAGCTATTCTCGCCTATTCGCACGAAGTGCGAAAAATTTCACTAATTAATGATTGAATTGGTCAATATCATCAGGAATTGCATGTAAATTGAGATCAATTTTTATGCTCTCTCTGCTCACGTAAACACATTTACCGGTAGAGCTGAGTGAGGTGCAATGTTCCCTCTAAGCTGCGCACGTGCGCAGTGCTGACACGGTCTCTGCGCACAGAAAATCTACGTTGCGCACAACAAATCCGGAGTTATTACCTTTTTTTAGTCGTTACGCACTGTTGTCCAAGGGTCAGCGCAGTGAGTTTTTGAGTGTGCGCAGACTCATCAAAACTTAAAGCGAACATTGTGAGGTTTCTTGGAAACTGTGGGGCCCGTTACTAATAATTAAACATATTCGGGCGGGCGAACCCGTTGGTATGACTTCGTTGCATGATGTTATTTCGTGACCCCCTGTCTGCAATATCAAAAGATATAGAATTGCTCAACGGGGATATCGCCAAACAGGAATATCCCTGTCGCCCAATCGTACTAAACTAAAAGACGCACACGATTTCAGATTGGTATTTCTTCACTGACATATAATTTTTCCCTGCCAGATGGAATTCGTCTTCTGGGGTTCAGATTGCCAAGACAGGAACATTCGGTGTCAGTCATTTAGGCGCCCATGGACAATTAAACCTATATGTATTTTGAAGGCTATATGTAACGAAGTTTTCGGTGTTAATTTGCTCTGACTACTCATTAAGCATATGTTCTATCACCACATTATCTACTGCGAAGCCATTTTTCTCCAGCGCCCCCCATACCGCCCCCCTGAGCCCAGCGCCCCCCATATCGCCCCCTGAGCGTTTCCGCCCCCCTTCAGGATCGCCAGCGCCCCCTGGGGGGAATATATTCAAGGTCCATAATGACTTTGCAAATTGACATCAAGTAGAATATTTTCGGATCAAGAAGTTCATGTGTCAAATTTGGGTGTATTAAGCTTATATTCCCTTGCAAGACCTCGTCGAGATTGTTGGCAAAGTGACAGAAGATATGTAATTAATGGGATTAATATATTATTGGATTGCTCCAGTTGATACATTTGGCTACGTTAACAAAGTCAGTATGTACTTCAGCATTGTGACAATATGTGGTCCGAGTCGTCGCTAGTTATCGTGCACATTAGGGCTGTTCAAAAATATCCTTTTTTCCTGAATCTTACTGGCTACGTGATTAAATCGTTAGGTCGCCTTAAAAACGACACATGCCAAATTTGAATTCATTACCACCAATATTCCCGGGTTTCGTACAGTTTGAAAATTTTGAATTTGCCCAAAAATGCAAAAAAAAAGTTTTTCTCAAATTTTCCTTCCAACCCCATGAAATTGTTGCGCTGTCTTCAAAAACGTTGCAAAACAAATTTGACTCGATTCCAAGCCGTAGAAGTGGAGTTATTTCAGTTTTTTAGTGATAATTCTGGGATTATCCTTGATCGGTGGATCATCCCAGAATTGTCATCAAAAAACTTGAATAACTCCGCTTCTACAGCTTGGATTTTTTTTTGCATTTTTGGGCAAATTCAAAATTTTCAAACTGCACGAAACCTGCGAATATTGGTTGGAATGAATTCAAATCTGGCATGCGTCGTTTTTTAAGGCAACCCAACGATTTAATCACGTAGCCAGCAAGATTCAGGAACAAGATTATTTTTGAACAGCCCTAGTGCACATCAAGGGTGTGTCCAACGATATCATCTGACCCGCGTAGCAATTCTGAGTTGATTATCCAGCACATTCGTGGAAAATGATGAGATTTCTTTCATGCTCATAGGCTAAATTAGAACGTAAGGACTACGACGTTGTGGTTACAGTCTATTTGCTACTGAAGTCCGTGACATCGACACCACAGATGCGAAAACGCCTATACGGAAACGTTACCGGTAGCTATTCATAGAAGCGAAAACGCCAATACGGAACCGTTACCGGTATATGCAGCTTACGTGGAAAATATATTTGGTATAATTTATAGTTTACACATTTATCGTCGCACTGCTGTGTCACTTACAAACCAACGGGTCCCCCGACGTGAGGTAATCCCGACTGACGATTTAATAATAATGAAACAAATTCCTACGTCCACATTTACAATTAAAATAAAACCCCTATGATCCCTGTTTCTATGCTTCATATTCAAGTATTCAAGTGAAAAGCAGGGGCAAGAGGCAATGTTTTGGAATCAGTTGATTGATCCGGCCCGCGAGCAGTTCGAAGGCTGGTATCCAGCAATGACGCAATTCGAGTTTAGCACCCCTGGTGTACATTAATATATCCCTTGAAATTAGCAATATGACGCCAGGTGACGTCATGAGGTTCACGTCCGCGTTCACACAGAACCTTTCAAAAGGGTTCGCGTTCACACGAACCTGAACCTTTGAAAGGTTCACACCACCCCTAGAGGATATCGAAACAACAGCGCAAGGCTTCTCACTCAATCTGGCAACCCATCCTAGGGCCGTTGTTCAATCCTTTTTTTTTGTCGTTTTAGGCTTTCTTTTGGGCCCGTTGTTCTCATTCTCTTCCATGGATTGGTCATTAAACGTGTTTTTCATTGGGCTTGTTGTTGTAAAGACTCTGTGAACACAACGAAGTAGGAATGGAGAATATCAGATAAACCTCCTATTACTACGGAACTTGCTACTGCCAGGAATCGAGCCGGTGTCTTACCGTCAACTCGCCCACATACAGCAGCATCAGGAAATGTTATAACTCGGGCGATTTATTTGACATGTTGAAAAAACTCAAAATAGGGTCAAAATTGTAGCGTTAGGTCAAAAAATGTCCAAATTGTTTCCAAACTCAATTTTTTTTTGTATTTCGATTGTAGCGAAGATGTTGCACAGTCTGTGAACTGATCATTTGAAATTTTACAGCTTGTAGCCTACCGCCTTGTAGGCCTACCGCTCTAGACGGCCTATTCTCTGCTCATTGTGAATCATTTCACACCAGACTAATATTGCTTTATTGATTCCCGAGATGCTAACTTACAGGGCGGCCAACTTTCGCCATATAATTTTTTTATGGCACAGTTTATGTAGCTCGGGTGTCGAGTAGGAGACTTGATATACCTCTCTTACACCAGACCGATATTGCGTTTTATGATTCATGAGATTCCAACTTACAGCATCACTGCCCACTGTCGCTCCAGACTTTTTGTATGGCACCGCTTATGCAGATCGAATGGCGAGGACGAGCCTAGATAGACTTCTAAAACTTGACAGGCAAGGGTACTGGAGTCGACCTCTGTCAGACTCGAACCCGCTACTCATTCCTGGCTGCAGCGATACAACACACCACTGCGGTACTCGCATCTCATGGAACTCGAAGTGCTTGGGGTGCCGGCAACCAATTTTACCCTTGACAGGGTGCAATTAGTCAGTAATCACCCGGGAAATATATTTTCGTTGGCCAATACTTTGCAGGTACTGTGCAATTATGTTAGGATGTATGCGTCAGTGTGCAGTAGACTTCGAGTATATGCATCTATGGATAAACGGCTTCTGCTAACCAATATGGTTTGTTGCGCGGAGCTGGAATGTAGGTCGATGGTGAAATTAAATTTGGCGAAGCAGGAAATATGCGAATTTCTCGTAACAGGCATATGAAATCGCGAAAATGTATGTCGCAATTTCGAAGCTGTCGGAAGATACTCACTAGTCGAACTCGGCAACGACTTATCTTCTTTTACTTCCTATATATATCCTCTTGAGTAATATTAGAATCGAACGTTTCCTATTCTTCAAATGACAGTAGTTTTGATCTGGGCCTTTGGATCCGGAGCCCGAGCCCGGAGCCGATGGCCCGGAGCCGTGCAATTTTACTGGAGCTGAAGCCGGAGCCGGAGCTGGAGCCAGTTATTTGAGGGGTAGCTCCGGCTCCGACGTATTTCATAAGATGCTATTATATATGCAACAACCATATCTGCTGTGTTCACATTATTCAACAGCAGGCCTTCGCGAAATTAGGAATATTTTCCTCTTTGGCGCTACCTTTTCCGACTAACCATGTTCCTGTGGATTTAACAGCAGAGCAATCGTATGTTCAATTTTCATACATTAGTGCCGAACCTCGGTATGCGAAATATGCCTCTGAATATTGTGGGTATTCGGTATACCCACAATTTCATCATCAGCACAACCTTGTTGGCCAATTGTATACGGTTCGAAAATAATGATCACTATGTATTACTACGCGAAATGGGAAAGAGGATAAAAACGTGATTCCGTTGCACATGTCGATATTGCGAGCACGAGCCGAGAAATTCCATCTCCTCGTTGCTATGAATCGGGTGAGCAAATACTCGTTCTTTTGTGATATTCCTTTAATCGGGCTGCGAAATAGGACAGTGCTATTAAGTATGCAGTATGCATGCTAATTGGAATTCAATACGGCGCCTCATCGTCATTCACTCCAGTAAGGATTTTCGAGCGTAAATAGGGGATGGCAGAAGAGTAGCCCAAAACCCTATGGTGTTTTAGATTGGAGACAAATTACTGATTCGATACGTTATTTCCAATTTGCAATCATCTGTTTCCTAGACTTGTAAATGTGCAATATGCATACTGCAATGTGTAATTCATTATGGGCATGGCGCAATGTGCATGGCACAGTGTTTAATTCGATTATTCGATTCGTTTCAACGGGAAAATATTATATTGCGGATGGGCTGGTAACGAGTGCACTATATCGAACGTCAAACCATTGGCCATTTGGTACAAATCGAATTTCTATTAATCACGTCGTTATATCGGCCAATATTGCTCTTACTACTGTTACAGTTGAATAACATAATCGCACATTTAAAGATTAAATTGGGCTGTATGGCTTAATGTTAACGAGTACAGTGCCAGTGTTAAAGCGCCGCATCAGAATTTTATTGCTGTACACAGCAATGGCACGGAGTAAAGTGAGTTCTAGTGCAACTATGATGTTATCGACAAATGACAAGTATTCATTATGTCGTCACGAGCCGGCGCGGCGGCACCTATGTCTTCGTTGCTCCACCCGATGTTATTGACGGCTGACAGACTCTAGATTCATGTAGATAACTAACCTACGGGTAAATTGGTAATTTATGTAGACCAGAGGTGGCCAATCTTTTCGGCTCGAGGGCCACTTGAAATTGACGAACGATTGTGTTGCCCAATAGCCGCGCCGGGCGCGTAAAAATTTTAAAGGTAATATTATTATTACTTGGGTATATTGCGGGTCGACTCTATACGCCCGCTAGGCTCAGTTTGCAAGGACAAGACAGGACTATTCGGTAGCTGGACATATCGATATCGAAGATTTCCGCTAATACACGACAATCATTTTGTGCCTATATTTCATCGTCGACGATCTTTCTGCGAGCGCAAACGCGAATCTACTTTCTGTCGTAACTGCTAATATAGTTAGACTCAATCGGCTAAATCAGGCGTTTTTCCATTTTCAGGTGGGGGTAGGCTATAGAGAAAGAAATCGTGTGACAATTAAACACGCGAAACTTGAAGTAAAATTTTACTACTATTATGTTTATTGTAATGTACGACCATTTACTAAAAATATGACTGCTGGACCCCAGATCTGCCAATGCGTCGGAAGTTAAATTTTAGTCAACAACATCCCAAGTGTTGATGCCATACTAAATATATTTTGGTTGACCTTGCCAGTTCACAATCCGAGCGATTCAATTTCGAACAGAGTTTCGATAATATAATAGGAAAGTAGCTGCCGGGCTATACTGAAAACCTTCTCGCGGGCTACATATGACCTGCAGGCCGCGGGTATCCCACCCCTGATATAGACAGACACCTTCGATAGTTTTCAGAGCTGGAGCCGGAGCTGGAGCCGGAGCAGTGGTAATAATGCGGCCCCGGAGCCGGAGCCGGAGCTAATGTATGACAAAAGAAAGCGCCGGAGCTGGAGCAATTCAAATATACGGCTGCTCCAAACCCTGGTTTTGATATGAGTTGAATATCGCTACTAGGACTGAAACCGAGTACCGATTTACTGAATTTCACCAACTTGCACATGAGTTCGCAAACGACAAAAAATGACTCGAGACGAGATTTTTTGGTGATTCGACTTGACTCGAGCCTTCTCTCAAAATACGGAAAGCAGACTTGTCAAAAGTGTGTTCAACAAGCCTTTCGCTCTGAACTGAACAGTAAATAGAATGACTTGGACCATTTGCACGCCGAATCGGTCTTGCATTTGATTCGGTGGTGATTAGACTCGACTCGAGTCAAAACTATAAAAATGAGAATTACTTATGACTCGAAACCTTCTGACGTGGATATAATCCTGAAAAATCGGCGTTGGCCCAATGCTCTCCAACATAGCCTTTTCCGCAGCGGCTACTCTCATATGCTTTGGGCCATGGTAGTAAAATATTCGCGGATTGAAGTTATTTTTAGCATTGCGGTTTATATGAGTCATGCCTAACACGCACATGCACATAGAAATGAATATGTGGTGTTGTTCCTCTTCAATATGAATGCACAATAAATTATGATAGAGACCGTTTCACGGATGAAAATTGAACATCAAAATGACAGGATCTGGATGCAGCCTCATTCTGAGAACTGAAACAAATAAAGTTGTGTCCAACCATGGCCTAGTAGGCCATGGTCCAACTAACTGCGCGCTCTGGACCGATGCTTGACAGGTAAAATATAACGGCATCAGCTAACACTTACAGCATTCCCCAGTTACTCCTACTAATCGGACACATTCTGATCCGTGATAGGGTCTGGCATCGGTCAAAATCAAGCGTTGATATATGAATGGTACGACACAACTATATGACATTTAAAATCGCAGTAGAAGTCGGATTATTACCGTTGATTAAACTTGGAAGTTTCATCACATAATAAAGTCACTCCGAGTTCAAGTAAGTTAATTTCTCTCGGCCGTCTCCACGTCGCCTCCCCGTGAGATGCTTTCAGGTCCCCCCGTTCTAGAAACATCGGTTTTGACCAATCGTTTTCAACTTTTTTACACTCGCAACCAAATTTCCGATAGGGTAAACGGCGAATAGGGTTGAGAACCAATGTTTTAGACTACGTCCACTTCTACTTGAACAATTTCCCAAACAAACTTCATAATTTCAGGTTCATGTTCATTATCATGTGTAAGTGGTTATTTGATGGATTGGCATCACTCTTTCATGATAAAAGAGCGATGCAAATTTTGTTTGGCAGTGACTGAATATATTGTATTTACATCGCAATTAAACTTTATGGACATCAAGTATGTGTCGTAGATTCATATTTGAATTTCATAAATTGGTGATCCACATCTAGGTGAGTTCTGAATAGGCTGCTTCTTAGACCTTTTTGTCTTCTAATTACACTTGAAGTATAGTACCGGCATACTTGTTACTTCTTGTACTGGCTCTACAGCTATATTGTAAATTGAATACCAACATACGGTATAATACATCTACTTACGTAAGTACCGCTAACGAGTAATAAAACAACCTCCGCGAAAAAGTTATAGAATGTATGGATTGCGAAACCGATAAATAACCCATTTCAGTGGATTCAATACAGCGAGTGATTGAAACACGGAGTCTCTATGCTTCATTAAAAATAGCTGTGCATGGCTCATTCGTTACATTTTCATCTGCAGGTCAAAGTGGGCGTTTGATTGGTAATCTGTTTAAGGTCGTTTTCACTACTTCTTATTTGTTCATTTCAGCGGAATCATACGGTGCTTTTAATTGATAACACTGGCATAGGGTAGGACTTCTGATGCACAGTTTCCCGCACTCATGATGATCCTCATGCTCTTACTGGAGAAAGTAGTAATATAGATTTTGTTAATGAATAACGAAAATGTGATCAACTTTTTCTACTAACGAGGTTCGCAGAATTTTCGCAGCGTTTAATGGGTGCAGATGTTTGGGACGCTACCATATGCTTGTTAAGCGACGACTCATATTTCTGTGAAAGAGTTTGTTAGACGCGGATACTTGATGGCCCGGAACGAAACAATATGGAGATGACTGTTCGCAGCAGCTGTCGGGTACTCTAGTACCGTACTAGAGATCTATATATGTACCCGAAGATAAAATTCGTAAATTATTCCTTGCCGTGCGTACAAAGATACTGCGAAGGCAGGTATCACAAACGCATTTCTCTAGCGATTACCACCGGTCAAGTTTTCAAGAACCGTACCTTCGGTTGATAAGTATATTGGGGTGCGTTCATACCTCCTCAATATAGACCAATACGCTTAGTTGCGGTTGACATTAACGAAAATGTAGTAACATGGCACTGAAATGACAGGAAGTTCACGCTCTAGCACGCTTAGCTGCAGTGGCTACAGCTCCATTTATTTTTGTGATTAATGATCATTGATCCGCATGTCATCAAATAGATATTGTATTTTCATGTCAAGCTATAACAACGGTTCTTAACCTGAGTTCCACGCAACACCAGAGGCTCCATAACCTCGTCTCGGAGGTTCTGCGGAGGTCAAGACACATACTCATACGATTACATACATATGATTTGTGATAATACACCCGTCTTGGTCATCATTGGTTGCAGGCATAGCCCGATCAGTATTGGAATTGTGACTGTTGTGGTGGTACGTGGTGTGTAGTGGCGTACGCGAGGGAGATGAGGGTACGAAATCGAAACTCCACCCTTCAGAAATTCGGATTCTTCCCCTCATATTTTTAAAAGCTAATTTGTAGTTAGGAAATTGGTATCACGCTGTTGCGTCTCGACCGAGCAATACGATGACAAGGTGGATCCTTGCATTTGTTAGCTGGTATCTGAAAGGAAGCAGCAAAAGTCACAATGATTTTCAATAATCATTCATTACGTTTTCGTTTTGTGTGGAAATATTGTTACCATACCTATTGTGTTGATGTAAAGTTCATTCCTTTACCAGTAATTTATTAAATGTGCAGTTAGTGGTGTATGGAGGTCGATTTTTGTTTTCATGACCAAGCTAAAATTTGGGGTTCCGCGAAATCTGGCAGATTAACATACGTGTTAAGCGGGTTACCAAAATTCGGAAGCACTTATCTCTAATATAGGAACATAGCGGTCGCTCCATCAATTTACGTTATGTAAATGGAGAATGATGCAGGCATGATCGACACTTTTTAAAATCATACCATGCTAAAGCATTCACGTATTATATACTGGTACAGCATTCTATATCAGTGGTTCTCAACCGCCGGCCCGCGAACCGGTGCCGGTCCGCGACGACTTTTCTGCCGGTCTGCCAGGTATTTTAAAATTTTATACCTTAATCTCAAGATGCAAAATGTTGATGACTTGTCAATTGATGCCATAAATAAAACATTACCATCAGTATATTCAGAACTTCGTGGGGTAATATTTTGTCTAGAAGCATATTCTAGATGACATGCGTGCGACAAGTACGAGCTGATTCGCTAAACCACGCGGCTTGCACGATCATTCGTTTTCGATTCATTCATTTTGTGGATAAACTCGTATCGCTGTTGCCTGGTGTTTTCGTGTTGCGTATTGCCTTCATACTACGCCTGGTGGTAATTGAAAATGAGCAAGGTAGCACGACAATGTGCTTGGTCCAGTGTTGGGATCAAGTCACTATAGGTTCGAGTCACAAATCAATTCGAGTCAAGTCAATTCAAGTCACGAGTCCACTCACAAAGTCATGTCGAATTTTCGAAGTTCGAGGCATGATTCATGCCATTGTATTTCACGAGATGATTGAAGTACAGATTTATTTACTATGAATTATGAATCCAGTAACGAATATCGAAGTAATGATACATCCAACGGGGCATTGTATGGCTCACATGTACGTAAAACTACTAAGCCACGTCGGTAAATGTCCGCTAAATAGATGGCATAATATGAAATCTCAGAAGTTGAAACGAATTGATATGATCCAATACACAATCCACCTATGCATCCATACAATACAATTGAAGCCCACGCCAATTGTTGACGAGTAATATGTATGTAAGCAATGATATATCGGTCATATTCAAATTATGCAATAGGCTCGTTAAGATTAGTAGGCCTCCTGAGCAGAAAGACACTGCCACGACAACGTAAGCTTTATTCGCTACGTTTGCGGTCAATTTATGTGTGACTTGCCGACGGAGGTGGAGTAAAACCAGGTTGCGCAATCGTTGAACGATTCGTTGCTCACATGCAGTGGTGGCTTTTGGGGTGGGCGAGATGGGCGGTCGCCCAGGCCCCCCTGGTCGAAGGGCCCACCTCTTTGGTTTAACGTTTTTATTTTTCAAGGATTATAATGAATAGATGTGGAAATCCGTGTACCAATCAAGAAGATGATTCGGTACATATGGGTATATTATCAAATCTCTGCACTTGTTAGAAAAGTCCCATATCCCGACAATCATCAAGTCTCTACATGCGATAGAGGTACTTTAGTTAGGTATTTAGTCTGTCCTTGCAACCATGCAATATTAAATATGACCTGATTCAGCGCCTGGCTCAAACCTTGACGTGGTGTGCTGGCTTATTTACTAATGTCAGCCGATAGATTTTCAGATGACTGTGTAGTCTGTTTAGCCTGCACCTGCAGCAGTTCTATCGCTATTTTATTTAGGCCTGAGTCAAAGCAGAGTTTCAGTGTCACATACATATCACGAAATTCCGTTCCATATGGCTCACTGCTATTTAGTTGGTAATGCGAAAGGGAGTCTGGGGGCCGAGCCCCCGCAAGATCATGCGATTTCATACTTATAGACCCCCTCCTGCCCGGGAAGTCTCGCCCGTAGGGCCACAACTGCTCACATATCATATCAGTGTGTCAAGAGCATGTAAGTAGAGCGGTACAGCGAGTTAGTCGCGACCGATTATTTGATGACTTGAGTTTGACTTGAAGAATTTTGCTTCGAGTCAAGAGTGAATCCGCTTTTCCGAAACGCCGGGTCAAGTCAAGTCATCTGAATACTGGCTTGGTCTGATTTCGGAACGCTTTTTTTTATAGATATTGTCGAGCAGCAAAACTATTTTTCGAGTTGGTGTAGTCGGTTAATCCACGGTCTTCTTCGTGAAAGACTGTAATCGACTCTCGGCGCTAGCACGTTTATCTGGGCAAAAGAATTTTACCTCGACTCAGCAGACTATAACTACAGACTATAACAGTTATAACTACCGTAAAATCACATGAATAGTATCATGAACAAAACTCTCTGTAGTAGCCGACAAGATAGCGTAATGGTTAAGCGTCCAGCTTCTTGAGCGGTAGGTCGTTGGTTCGAGCCCCGGCCGGGTCAGACCAAAGACCTGATTAGTAACACTGGTATCCATGGCTTCTCTGCTTGGCGCTCATTCATTACTGGGATAGCATGGAGGGGTGGTGCAAGACTTAGAAAGCCGTAAAGGCTATATCTGTACTTCCTTGTCCAGCGGCACATGCACATCATGCACTCAAGGTATGCATATCTACAGATCGTGTCTATGTCTATCATGAGTCGGTGTAAATGCCGCAAAACATCAAGGACAATAATAAACTACGTCCTTTCATTACGCGCAAAAACGGTTGCATACTTTACATTTAGGGTTAATTTCAATTTTTGAAGGTTCACATGTCCGCCAAAGATTAATTGAACTTTTACCGGTCCGCAAGGTGAAAAAGGTTGAGAACCACTGTTCTAGATGAACGCCAAATTGCTTGTATTGACTGTGATAATTGGAATTCTCGCTATTGATACCGAAGCTTTGTGGCGCGAGGTTTTCAATCGCCGCAGACGCCGTGGGGGTACTATATATCGTAATGTCAGGGCGGGCAACATACGGCCCACGGACAGTTTTCCGTCTTCCATGATAATGTGGCCGGCTGCCCCAGTATGCCGATATTCCCCACTACTTGCTTACCACTTGAAATTGTGGTGACTGTATGTATTATATACGAGTGTGCGCAGCGTGCGAGATTTAACGTTACGCGTAAGTTCGTCGAAGCGAGAAGACTTGCTTTATCGACATGTAAGGTCTCATCAACCCTCATGTTGTTTGTAGTAATCATGGTGATTGCTGACTACAATGGAATTTACACCAGGCCGATATTTAATATTTTTGATTCAGTGACCGCGGACTTGTGGCCCAGCTTATACAGATGAGATGGCGAGGAGGAGCCTAGATAAACCTCCAACATAACCCATTGGTGTTGTAGCGTGGATCATACCACTACGCTATCTCGCCACCTACTCGACCCTAATGAATTGATATCTTGCAAAATTTAGGGTACCGGACTTATCGAACGCCTTGAAATCTTGCACCATTCGTTGATTGATCAGAGAAAAGCATGCAGTCGTGTCAGCTGCTGTATGACAATGTTGTTCTGAAATACATAGTGTCTTCGTCATTATCGACGAGAATTGGCTTTGAAATGACATTGCTGCCGCTAAAATACGATTTGTTCAATGTATATGTGGATAAATGGGCGAATAATGTTTCGATTCAGCAACCCGGCCCGTCAAGGACTTAATTTCGCGATATCCGGCCCGCCGACTGAACAAGTTGCCCGCCCCTGGTAATTTCATAGGACTCAGTTATCAACATGTATATATGCAAGGTTATAACCAACTCACAAGGCTCCAAGTCATAAGGCAATCTTTGACTAGAGTCAAGTCGAGTAATTTTCAATTCACCACCGATTCAAGTCCGAATCCAATCGGCGAGCAGAGGATCGAATCTGAGTCATGTTATCATCACTCAAGTCCGAATCCAAGTCAATATATTGACTGCTCAGTTTCAAGTTGAATTCTTCTTTTATCCACTATATATAACGCTGTTTGGTGATATCGAATCACAAATAGTTTGCATTTATAATATAGGAATTTTCCTGATTTTAGCAGTTTCTAGTTGCATTTTTAAGCGAGCCGAAGCAGGTACAAGGAGTATACCGATCACAAACATCACGCATTTAAACCCCGAAACTAGTACCAACAATTTATATGTAGAGCTCTTGAATTTCCAATATAATATATTCCTAATTAGTAATTGTTGTCAAATCACATATTCTGTATCGTATCAAGTCAAACCAACCTCGGATAGTTTCCACATGACGCTTTAAAGCAATGCGAAAGTTGACCGATATCAGAAACTATATCGCTGTGAGCCCAATGATTTTTGTTCAGTATCGTAATCGATTGTATCATTTACGCACGGTGAATTGGTGTCAAAGCAGCAGGATAAATTATACCATACACTAATAGGCCTACAGATAAGAGTGAACTGCAGTACGTCCATATAGCTTATCATTGTAATCCATCTCTATCCAGCCTTGCAAATTACTCTTGCGAAATTACAATAGAAACAAAAATAGGCTATACATGAGGTAGCCCACATACACTTCGTACTCGTTCACCTTTCAATTATGAGAACAAATGGAATATACCGCAGGCACTCTTTCAGCCCAAGTTCCGTATAGGCTACATCAAATTTTTCAACTCCTAAATTGGTAATTAGCTTCAGGATGTCTGAGCCGAGGGCCTCATCCTCATAGTCTTGGATTGTAGTTTGCATTTAAGTAGAGTTACCATGTGTCCTCATTTATGAAGATTTGTCCTCCTCTTGCAGGAAATCAAAACTATCCTCCGATTACGGCTAAATGTCCCCCTTTTTGAATATAGGGCCTCTTTTATAGTAATGACAGAGGCTGATCTAAAAACAACTCCCTATATCACGCGAGATCTGTAAAGCGGACTGGAAGAATGCACCAAATGCGATAGCTGCTAATCAGTGTTGGGATGACTCGAGTCATGACTTGACTCGAGTCAGACTCGAGTCATCTTTTTCGTATGACTTGACTCGACTCGAGTCACTTTGCTAAAATGACTTGACTTGACTTCACTCGGCGTATCAAAATGTGGATTGAAGGAGCAAAATTTACGAGTCAATTTCAAGTCATCAAGTAATCGGCGTCGATAAAAATCATTGTATCTTGCATATGGTCGGGTTGCTCGCGAAACGCTCGTGCGACTAATCATTCAATGATCGTGCGTTTCACTGTGCCTCCGTTGTTCTTCCCCAAATAAATTGACCGCAAACGAAGTGATCGAAGCTTATGCTTATAGCTTACGATGTCGTAAACTAGTATAGTAAAGTAATTTAATAGTAAAATGTGTATTTCTGCTTTCTGTTCTTACCTTAACCCAGGGCCGGCCAACCCGTGGCCCGCGGGCCACATGTGGCCCGCGAGAAGGTTTTGAGTGGCCCGCGAGGTAATTTCCGAAATTTCTAATATCATCAAAAATGGATTGCACAGATTTTGAGCTTGCAAGACCAACCAAAAATTTGATTAGTCTGGCCGCAATACTTGAGATGTGATGACTAAAATATCAGTTCCAACGCACTGACAGATCCATCAGCCATTCACATATTGGTACATCTCCGTACACTACAATAAAGCAGAATAATTTGCGATAGATTTATCAAAGGTAAAAATTTTGTACAAGCTTAGCGCAATATGTTGTCACTCGACTTCTTGTTTTTAATATTGCTGCCCTTTTGTGCAAATGGAAGAACACCTAATGTATCAGATTGAGTCTAACTATATTCGCGATTACGAGACACAGTGTCGTTCATCATATGCGACCTTGCGTTTGCGCTCGCAGTAAGACCGTCCACCGTTAAACCTAGGCACGAAATGATTGACGCATGTTGGTCACAGCTTTCGATATCGATATGTCCATGCGCCGAATAGCCCAGCCCTCGCAAACTTAGCCCATAGCGATATACAGCAGGCCCGCAATATAGTCAAGTGACAATATTATTGACCTATGAACTTCAAAAATTTTTCGCGCTTAGCGCGGATAGTGGCCCGCGCAGAAGTTCGTCAATCGAATGTGGCCCTTTGGCCGAAAAGGTTGGCCAGCCCTGCCTTAACCAACCCTCTGGTTAATTGAAATTGAATTCGAATATAGTTTATATAGTCATCAACCATTGGCGCAGGCTCGAATGTATATTGCATCTTATCAATTCCTTTCTCTATTATCTATTTTGGCTGGTAACTATTAACTGAGGCTATGCAATTACTTACGTAGTTTAGCAGTTCTACGTATATGTGAGCGATACAGCGCCTTCTTGCGTGTATATTTAACTCTATATTCGTTCATTGGTTCAGTATCGATGACCACTGAATCAGTATTTCAGACAGCAAGCAAAATGCAATGACATAATCATGCCTCATACTTCGAAAAGCCAACTTGACTTGAATTGTGATTTGACTCGCGACTTGAATTGACTTGACTCGACTTGACTCGAGTCACCTTTAAAAATCGAGTGACTTGACTTGACTCGAGTCACCTTCGAAAATCGATTGACTTGACTTGACTCGAGTCAAAATGTGCAATGACTCGTGACTCGAAGGTAGTGACTCGATCCCAACACTGCTGCTAATAGAGCTGCAAGAGCCATCAAACTAACTGAAACAGGCATATCAGCTATCAGCGATGTATTATGGATAGAATGATGCAAGGACTAACTATGCCTCAACATATGTCTAAATATCGATCGATTTCTATATAACCTTTCATGCTACAAATTACCAGTGTTGGGATGACTCGAGTCATGACTTGACTCGAGTCAGACTCGAGTCAACTTTTTCGTATGACTTGACTTGACTCAAGTCACTTTGGAAAAATGACTTGACTTGACTTGACTCGGAGCTTCAAAAGTGTGCATTGACTCGGAGTAAAATTTACGAGTCAATTTCAAGTCATCAAGTAAACGCTGTCGAATAAATCACTGTATCTTGTGTATGTTCCGATTGTTCGAGATACGCCGGTGTCACTTGCAAGAGCAACCAGTCATTCACTGATTCTACGTTACGCTGATCCTCAATTGTTTCATCACAAATAAATTGACCGCAAACTAAACGATCACAGCTTACGTTGTCGAAGTATATAGTAGTAGAAGATTAATCTAAATAAGAATGTGTCTCTGTTTCTTGGACGGCTCAATGCTTACGTTGCGCAGTGCTCACATTTACCAACCCGCTTGTATGATTTAAATCGAACAAATATAGTTTGTGCGTTTATAATCTCAGGGACGTGTAGACGGGTAGTGTAGGCTATTATGTATCATATCAATTTGTTTCGACTTCTCGAAGCTTCGCATTAGGTCCTCTATTTTGGCTGATAACTGACTGTATCATGTAGCTGTACAGTTACTCCCGTATTTTATCAGCAGTTATACGTGTGCGTGAGGATACGTCTTTTTGCATTTATATTTACCTAAATATTCGATATTTGATTAAAGATAAATGATCGTTAAATCTGTCTTCAACGCGGCTAGTGAAATGTAATGACTTTGAATCATCATTCGTACTTCAAAAATTCAATTTGACTTGAATTGTGACTTGACTCGTGACTTGACTTGACTTGACTCGTGACTTGACTTGACTTGACTCGAGTCACCTTCAAAAAACGAGTGACTTGACTTCACCCGTGTCACCTTTGAAAATCGGTTGACTTGACTTGACTCGAGTCAAAATCTGCAATGACTCGAGATGACTTGTGACTCGAAGGTAGTGACTTGATCCCAACACTGCAAATTACTGGATCTGCGAGTAAGAATATTGGGCACAATATTCGATGTTTGCTCAAATAATTCGGTCGAAGGTTAAATAAATATACTAGCGCACTGTTTTAACGAATATAACAAGGCCTGTTGAAAGTTAAATATTTAAATAATCCATTGTTGGTACAGCTGTGGAGCCTGTTGTGCGGACATAGTGCTGTTACAATATTCGATGTTTGCTAAAATAATTCGGTCAAAGGTTAAATAAATATACTAGCGCACTGTTTTAACGAATATGACAGGGGCTGTTGGAAGTTAAATATTTAAATAATCCATTGTTGGTACAGCTGTGGAGCCTGTTGTGCGGACATAGTGCTGTTACAATATTCGATGTTTGCTCAAATAATTCGGTCGAAGGTTAAATAAATATACTAGCGCACTGTTTTAACGAATATAACAAGGCCTGTTGAAAGTTAAATATTTAAATAATCCATTGTTGGTACAGCTGTGGAGCCTGTTGTGCGGACATAGTGCTGTTACAATATTCGATGTTTGCTAAAATAATTCGGTCAAAGGTTAAATAAATGTACTAGCGCACTGTTTTAACGAATATGACAGGGGCTGTTGGAAGTTAAATATTTAAATAAATACTATGTCCGCACAACAGGCTCCACAGCCGTACCAACAATGGATCATTTCGGCGATTAAACATTTCTATAGTAGGGGTTCTTAACCACGGGTCCGTATAGACACCTTCGGAGTACAAAATACCACATCGAGTGCGACGATGTCTATTGTGGAATTAGGCCTATATGCTATTTAGAGCTTGAAATTATTTTGTAAACCAACAAGAAGTGGAATATTTTTTGAAGTAATTTATTCAAATGAAAAAATCATTAGCGCTGAGAGCCATTTTGTATGAGTAGGCTTTGTCCTGTCGCTTGGTGTCTACAACCCATTATTTTGACAAATTAAAATTTGCCCAGCACCAAAACAATTTTATTCAAATGTATGAAAATATGAATTTTCTTGCCAAGCGTGAATAGTACATTAGTAAATTACATTTTCACAATGTTTTTGGAATGTCTGTTCACAAGGACCCGTCAAAAGAAGCCTACTTGAGTAGTATACATTGAATACCCCTATTATTGATACTGCGGCCTGTGGCGTCATCAAAAACTAGGAAATTGACGCGATCACATTTGAGTTTGAGTCCCTGGTCTAGACCGTAGAAGTGTGGAGCTGTCACTCCAAAACGAAATTCCCCACCCTATAGTGAATAGACCTACAATTGTATAAATAGCAAATATTCAACTAACTGTGTCAGTATTTAACCCCCGCTATACACCAGCTGCAGTGAAAACGAAGTATATCATAAGGTCCGGATATATTTAAACTGTACCGTAGGTACATTCTATGTGGAGCCTAGGAGTGAGCTTGACCATGATTCCTGACCCAGGCCTGAGTATTACGTCGCCAAACAATGTTAAATTCTCCCTTCTATCACACGACGTCACAGTAAATCTTCTCAGCAAGTGCGCCAGCACCACCTTTTCCTCCATCATGGCAAATTTTTGACCGATGCAGTTTCGCGGTCCGGCGGAGAACGGTATGTAAGAGTACGGATGCTGACCATCAAGTTTGTCAGCCGTGAAACGGTCGGGATCAAATCTGTGTACATCATTAGATTGCAAGTAAATGTACCGATAACTTTGAAACCCTACCGACAAATGTTTGTAAATCTAGGTGATGCTCTCCTCAAAAATGTACTATGGTGAAAAAATCCTCTAATTGCGCCATGCGGTTCTTCTAACTTTATTTCTGGACTTGTCATAGCAGTTTATAAAGAGCGAACTCGGAAGTTTTCTCAGGTGGTTATGTGTCGACGCC
This sequence comes from Botryllus schlosseri, assembly GCF_051294905.1. Classification (NCBI taxonomy): domain Eukaryota; kingdom Metazoa; phylum Chordata; class Ascidiacea; order Stolidobranchia; family Styelidae; genus Botryllus; species Botryllus schlosseri. Next base: position 32,917,136 of record NC_137238.1, read on the forward strand.
CTACCGCGAAATTTGGGGAGCTGATAAATAATAAAAAACGGAATCACTTCCGACTAGTCCGAATCATTCCGTTTCATGTTGCTATTAGGGATGGGGTGAGCCTCTGAAAGGTTAAGGTTCGTGTGAACGCGAACGTTAACGTAATTACGTCACGTGACGTCATATTGCTAATTTTAACCCTACATTTCAGTGAAGTGATATACATTGATGTAGGCAATACCTTGCGACGACTTGTTAAACGTCACCAAATGCATCAACTGGAGCAATCAAATAATATAATAATCCCATAAAATTAATATCTTCCGTCGCTTTGCCAGCAATCTCGACGCGCACTTGCAAGGAATCGTAAGATTACGCCTTAACGCCTCACGCCCAAACCAAGCAATGTATTTGCCGTCTGAGTGTTCCTACGTTAATGGTGAGCAGAGTGAGGAGCTGGTTTTACCCCATTGCAAAGTTATACAGCAGTAGCCAGTAGCCATGATGTTGTGTGATTGCGGGTCAAGTTCACAGCAAGACAAACAGAACACTGGATATTTCGAGCAAACTTTTGTAACAAAGCAGATGAAATTATTGCGATTGTCAAGGTGCATGCTCGTTTTGTGTTGATTTTTATGCTGCCGACGTCATGCATAGATTGGCCCGCAGTGGAAATGCAATAAATTTTAACTAAATATGTTATGATGACGTGAAAATTGTAATATATGAAAAAGGTTCACAGTGCAGAACCTACCAAGGTTTGTCTGTGAGCGCGAACCTTGGAATTTCGATTTACATCATCCCTAGTTGCTATCTAGTTTATTTGCTCCATTAAAAACTAAATGATAACGATAAGGGTCACAATTTCACTAGTGACCTATGTGAGGGCTGAAAATAAGGCAGAATAATATATTATTTTACAATAATTTATAAAGCGCCGAATGCAACAATATATCATTGCTAAACTAAGGCGCTGTTCATAAAAGGCAATAAAATATCAAAGCAAACGATATGTATATAAGACGGAGTGAGTAGTTGTAGGGCGGAATGAACATTACCGTAGTTCAAACGCTCGTGTGAATAAAATGGTCTTGATTTTGCGATTGAAAACATATACTGAGTCAGATAGTCCGATAGTAAATGGCAAGATTGTTCCTCAGAAAAGCGGCCGAAAAAATTTAGGTTCTTTCCCAGTATTTCTATGTTTTGACTCTTGGCACTGAAATAGTTTTTGCGACTGAGAGCGTAGCGCCCTTTTGGGATTGTAGATTGTCCCTAGCTCATGTAGATATACTGGTTCACTTCCCTCCATGCATTTGAAAACACACGGAAGAAGCTTGTATTCAGACTTATGGGAATCAAATGAAGCGATCTACGGCGTTACGTGATCACGATTCCTTGAACGAGTTACCAAATGATCCACGATGTTTATTTTCATGCTCTGTAGCTTGTCGACGAATTTTTGGTTTTAGCAACAGATTTTAGCAAGGACTATGTAATTTTATAGTCAGCAATAGTTTCATCATTAGCGTTTCATGGACCTTTAAAACTACTCTGCGGACCTGCAATGGGTAGGCCTACATGGATCCTTGGTTTGGAACCAATGGCCTAGCAGTACAAACGACACTGGCCGGAGTGGTGGTGATTAGGAACTGACGAAAGTAGAGTAGACTTGGGATCAAAGATAGGGGCAATATGAATACGATACCAATATGGCCATAAACACCGATATCCTGAAAAGGATCCCGGCCCTTTGGACTTCTGACAAAAAGATGCGCGATATTGAGTGGTGCGTGATAGTAGCTCTGTGCCCGCTAATAGCAACAAAACTGAAGGTGAGGATTTATTGGATATCGGTTAGAACAAATCTGTTGTAGGCTACCAGTCGAGGATAGCTGGTCATGGAGATCAAGCCACGAGAATGCACTTCAGATTGCTCAACTAGACGGTTGCTAAAGTTACTGCTAGAAGTGTACATATTCGACTGGATAGAAAATTGATATATCTTGGGCACAGCCCTCGTAGAACCCGTCTACCCCAACATGAGATAAGCAATGAAGGTCTCATGGGTATGTAAGAATGAAGGATATGAACTACATCGGCCAGAGGATGCTTAAAATGACGATCCCGGATAATTAAGATACGGCCGTGAAGGAGATAAAAAAGCACACGGTCGAGGTAAGAAATGCAGAGTAGTGGTAACTCCTTTGCATATGCCCAAAAGATGGAGAGCGGCAAATAAACGCTTCTACGAATCTTACTTCTCTGGGTCTGGCCAATATTTATCCAAGTTATTGATTAACTGTGGAAACACGGCGCACTGTGTCCCCGCTGGAATAGTATGTCCATCCATTCTAAATTGAATATAGAGCAATATTCAAATAATAATATCTATATTAATAAATTGACCATATTTCTCTCCTATTGAGACTAGCCGCAAAAGGCGACAAACTAGCAGAGGTGATCAAACTAGTCATCGTTTGTACTCACGTAGAATTAAAAGTCTACTTAGGAACGAGTTGAAGTAGCGATTTTCAAGTAAGTGAAGAAGTAAGTATATTCTCAGCATAAACTTGTCTAAAATCTGAAACTCTTTGCCAGAAGTGGAAGTGAAAAGTAGCAATAACCTATACTTGAGTACTCTGGAAAGGTAGAAGTTCTTTGTTGCTATATGACAACCTTTGCTAACTGTAAAATGGGGACGTGGAGTGCTTCTTAGTCCGATGTAGTTTAGTTAAGAACTATTAGGCATATGGTGCTCGACTTTGGACTCTAAAGTAACATGGGCGTCCGATGTTGGTCAATTTGTCTACAATATATGTTGATGTTTAAAGGATTTATCGAAACGTACACACACTCGGTACTTGTTATCCTTCCAATCACAGGAACGGATGGAAAATGTCTTAGGCATTCTTTGAGCACAAGTTCCATATACTTCATCTTCTTCAGATCTCCCATTGTAATTGGTCTGTCGTTACCTGAGCCCAGTACCTCGTCCAGCTCATATTGGATTTTAGTTTGCACGTCAGGATGACTTCCGATCAGAAACAATGCCCACGACATCCCCGCCGCTGTCGTGTCATGACCTAAAACGCAAACTTTGTGTGACTATTCGGAAAGTGCGAAAAATCTTATTGATTCGCATTCGCATACATTAGGGCAGTGGTTCTCAAATTTCTTTAGAGACGTCCTCCTTTATTAATAGTGAAAAATCCCCCCCCTATCGCCATATCACAAAATTCAATTAGAATGCTAGCAATTCTAACGGATAGTTGATGGTATGGAAGGTTATGACAGTTGATGAGAGAATTCTCAAATATGAAATTCAGAGCAGATACAGAGCAAGAACGATGAATTGGAGGTAATACTTTTAAGTGACCGCAGCTTCGCACCCTCTTCAGATGCTCCCACGCCAGTTTGAGAACCACTTCCTTAGGGAATAGATCAAGAGCGGGTAACATATGGTCCACTGGCAGGATCCGGCACGCGAAGGGATTTTGTCCGACCCGCGGTCAGTTTTCTGTCTTACATGATAGTGTGGCCAGCAGCCCCAGTCTTCTGAGATTCCCCACTACTTGCTTACATTCGTCAAATTTTAGTAACTGTATGTCACTATACACATGTATGCGCAGCGAGCAAGGGTTGAGCTTACGCGTAAATTCGTCGAAGCGAGAAATCTTGCATTATCGGCATTTACGATTTACTCAACCGTAATGTCATTTGTTGTAATCATGGTGTTTGTCGCCTACAATGCTCATTTACACCAGGCACATATTTCTTATTTTTGATTCCGTAACCGTCGACTTGTAGCGCGGTACACTTCTAGGCTTTATAAGACACCGCTTATGCCAGGGGTCGATAAATCAAACGGGTCGGGGGCCACTTTCAAATTTCGTTGAGGCCGCGGGCCGCATGAATTCAATATCGAGATTTAAAAAAAGGCCACATAGTTGAACGGAACAAACACGCTATCTCGTCATCTACTTAACCCTAATGAATTGATATATTGGTAAATTTGGGGTACCGGGCTGATCGGACGCCTTCAAATCTCAATTAGGAATTACTTCGTGTGTTGATTGATCAGAGAGAAGCAGACATGGTGGTGCTTGTACTACAATGCTGTTCATAAATCCACATTGATCTCGTTATTATTGACGAGAAAGGACTTCGAAGTTACATTGCTGCCGGTGAAATACATTCATTAAATACGATTTATTCCCTGTATATGTATATAAATGGGCGCATAATGTATCGATTCAGCAATTCGACCCGCCAAGTTTGAAATTTCCCTATACCCGGCCCGCCGACTGGAGAAGTTGCCCGCCCCTGGAATATATGCTCTTCAACATAACAAGCTTAAAATAAGACAAATTCCGATAAAACTGGCTACTTGGGCAAACAAATGCGCAGTGATGGTCTCTTATGTTCAGTACAGAACTCGATGTCACACGACATTTCTAGGATTGGAAACTCGAGTGAAATGCCTTGGTAATAGCATTTCCCGTCATTTCCTGATAGTATCGCTTATTAATGGTATTGCGTGGTACGCATGAAGCGTGCCTTCATCGTGGATCGGTATGCTAGCAATTGGAACATTTGATCGTGTGAATGCGTTGTTGGTTTAATTAATATTCTTATTCATATGGACTTGCCGGAACTGATGGTACAGAACATAAAAATTCATAGTCGTCCCTCTCCAGTGCATTACATCACCAGAGGTTTCTCCGAGATAAAAACAAATTTCCATTATATATTGCAGTTTCGCCACTCATAGTGCTTCAGTTACGTCAGTGTTTCTCAACCTTCTTGTCTTCATGGACCCTTTTTTGACCGTCACGGACTTTCGCGGACCCACTCCAGTTTTCGTTCAAAATCAGCCCAATCATCGTGCAACCGCCATATGTCTTATGCAAATATTAATTGTAGGCTAGTTATGAACAGCCACAAAATGTCTTTTAGTTCAAATAACATCACGCTATATGTAAAAATAGGGTAGACTTTTATTATTTCGAGCGAATTTTGGAGCTGTATTTATTGTCTCGAAAATCCGCGTCTTCGATTTGATATGAACGAGTGCCGAAAATCCATTTCCACAAAGATAGGTGGTGGCGAATGCAATATTAAAGCGTAACGCTTCCGACGACAGCCTTTGGTCTGAGTTTTTAAATGAACATATCACGCCCAGCCTGGTCTTTTCCGTCTATCATCTCATCTTTAAGTTTTAGTGGTTATATCACAGAAGAAATGGATTTCGTGGAGAGGTTTCAATTCCTTCATTGGGAGAGATTAGGAAAATATCGGGAATTTATATTTCAAAGGACTGATTACTAATTTGCTGAGATTGAAAATTCCAAATCCAAAAAGTTTTGCAAACATTTCGAAGTCGCCCTGTTTGACCGTGCTAACTCCAACATTTAAACGTTTCTGAGCGGAAATACGTTTGCATCGGTGGGCTTATGGCAATTTGACAATAAAAATGAGTTTGCACTGTCGGATATTTTTCTCAGATGACCATTTTAATGATGTGAGTCCCAAAGTTTTAGCAGTTATGAAGCGAAACTGTCTCATGTTATCCCTACTGAAGAACATGCAAATTAGATTATCAATCATTTTACAAATTTTAAGGTTTGGCGGATCCCCTGAAAATGCTTCGTCGATCCCCGGATGAGAACTGCTGAACTACATTGTCCATTTATAATTCAGACCAGGCCGATCGCTTTTACGATGAGGGCCCAGCTGCAGAATTTTAGCACGGTCCACACACGGTCTGTTTTTCTAAGACATCGCTAACACGGACCGGAGGGCAATGAACAGGCTCTAAATAGCGATTTTGAATTTGGACCGTTATGTATTGGGTCTTTCTAAGAGTTGAACTTCTTCTCAGGAAAGTTTCGAAGTGTATTTAAAAAATATATTTCCATACTATAACAACAATCTCTGGTGAATTCGAATGAAATAAGAAACCAAATTGCTAATACCACAAACTAGTGAATTCTTCACCTTCAAACATAAAAGTATCAACCTCTTCCTGGATATCTCCGATACTAAGAATTTTCCCATTATCAGATGACTTCAGCAGCAAATCCAGAAAAGCCAATCTCTTTTTATTTCCGGCAGCTGCATCCAAATTAGAATCCTTCATATCCCTTATACGATCCTTGATAACGCCTCCACTAAAACTATGCAATGTGTCGAGATTTTTTGTGTACTTTTTGCCAATAGGAGTCATCAAGTACACGGAATCCCACCACAGCCAGGGAGATTGAACTCGTTGCCAAACAAGTTCTGATACGCTGAAAAATATTGTTGGACACAATGAGATGGACCAGTATTTTTGCAGTAAGATTTTCGTTATAGATTTCGCAAAATTGGGACTCACTAAAGGTCGTCAAAGTAATCAGTGTTATTATTCGAGTAGAGGTAGAAGTACCATCGTAAACTACTACTCAATTACAGGTATAATTAGCAATTTTAAATACATTTTAAAACTACTTTAACGGTGCGTACAAAATGATGGAAGGAAAATAAGTATTACAAACATAACCAAAAACCGCTTTATACTTTAAAAAATCTATATTTAACAAAAGTAGGTACTGTTGTCCAGAACAATGCAAAGTCCAAGGCGAAGTAGTCTAAAAGAACAATTACTAGAGTAAGTAGTTCAAGTAATCCAGGTACTTGAATACTCCGAAAAAATATTAGCGCTTCAGCGTTTCTGAACAGTCCGAACACGTTTGGGTTTCACTCGAATCGTTTTCCAGTATTGAATGTCGGATTTGTGACATCAATGTGCGTATTATCGATTGACAGCAATATGACAACTAGTATGACCAATAATGACAATAAACAATCGGTATATTGATGTACACAGACTAACCTGTAAACTGCTGACACATAGTTGGAATCGCTATTTTGCTGCGCGTTGACTTTTGTTCCCATAGCCGTTTCACAAATTATGTCAAGAGCGCAGAGTGTCATCGGGTGGAATATGTCAATAGGATCACACGGACTGGCGTTTATTCGCTTTTGTAATTTGTTTACGAAAATCGAAGCTTGTTCGTTCATGACTTCGAGAAAGCTTTCCAATATGCTGAAAACGGCACGTAACTATTATGGATAATTACGTGCAGTATCGCCAGAAACAGTGGTGATCGATCTAATCTTAATCCCTAATTGAGTAAGATAGGATTATTGCCGACTCAAATAGCAGAATTCAACGAGAATATGAACCGCATCGAGCAGAAACAAAGCCGGATTGGTTCGAAAACCATACAAGTTAATAGCAATGAATTTATTGTGGTAGAGGACGTAGAGTCATCAAGTCTTATGCTAGGATTTGATTGCTTGATCCCTAAACATTTCAAAATTGCGAGTCACTGTAGGTGACCATCGCAGTTATAACGGTGCATATAAGTATGCTTACACATAATTATAAACATAATTATTCCAACAGTACTGAGAAATACAAGAGTCAGAATAGCAAGCTTTAAAGGAAATTGCTGGAGGGAAGGTATACTTGACATATGGGCTACTTTGATGACGAATACTTTCGAAAAAAACATAATATGTTCATTTAGAATGACAAAGAGCTGTTTGTATAAAATGTTTGTCAGTTACCTGAAATGGAATGTTGGTGTTAAGAGTTTGCGTCGTTTCATCCATTTCTGCCCGGTCGATGTCAGCAATCCTGTGCCCAGCCAGCCACGCAGGAAGTTATACATGAAGTTCTTCTCCGTGTGCTTGGTGCTCCGGAGAAGAACTTCGGCAGCGTTGGGGCCAACGACTGTTACCAAAGGAATCGGTCCGATGAAGAAACAGCCAACCTCATGACCTTTGCTAATGAAGTTATCTTTCAAACGAGTGGTCAAGTAGGTGTAAAATTTTTCTTTGCCCGCTCTGTATTTGTACACATGACCGATTAGAGGAAGAGGAATATGTGAAAACCTCGGAATGTGTTTGAATCTGTTCCATTTGTTTATGTGATCCGCCAGTATCATGCACGCTACAATGACCAATGCAGCAAATGCGATAGCCGCCAAAGCCATCGAACTAAGCTGAAACAGGCATATCAGCTATCAGCGATGTAATATAGAGAATGATGCAGGGACTAACTATACCTCAACATATGTCAACTGTCGATCCATTTCTATATAACCTTTCATGCTACAAATTACTGGATCTGCGACTACAAATATTGTGGACAGAACTAGTCTTGTAAAACTTTCAACAGCCCCCGTTATATTCGTTAACACACTGAGCTAGTATATTTATTTAACCTTCGACCGAATAATGTGAGCAAACTTCGAATATTGTAACAACACCATGTCAGCACAACACCAAAATATTTTTCTTTGGGCTTCCTTACAAGGCTTTCGACCTATCCCAAGAACCCTCTTCATTCGAAGGAAAATCGTACAAGTTACCTTCGCTCGCAGGATTCACAATAGGGTTGTTGTAAAATAGGCTCTGTCTTTTTCAAATGTCACTTGCTTTATGATTAGATTGTCAGTTTCCCTAAAAACGCTACACTCAAAATTTTGATCAATTCCGACCACTAAAACCCATGCAATCTGAATTTCAAATTTCGATCAATTCTACCGAATTTCTAGGCAACCTATCAATTTGATCACTAAGCATGTGGAATTTGAAGACATCGAACAATGCAAAATGTACAATGCACAATGCACATGTAGGGGAGATGTGGTACCGATGGATCAAAAATTGGAAAGTGATCGCTGGCCCCAAAATGTTTAGCCGAAAACAGCAGATCTTTTGCTGGCTCGGCACTTTGATACAAGCTCTACCTATCGCGCACATATACATGAATATCCGTCTTTTCAAAAAATATTTATGGATGTTCAAAATTTGTTGCTCGAACGTGTCATCGGCCCCCACCCGGTGGGTCCAACGGCACATGTCCCGGGTACCTATGACACATATACCCTAAAACACTAAGATGTGACAACTTTTCTTGCTCAGTATTATAATCTAAGCTACAAGCCAAAGAAGAATGTTTGATCGCAACCGTCGAAAAATAGAATAAATATTAACTCAAATGTTGTCATAAAATCACGTTTCGATTTCAGCTCGGACTTATAAATTTGAGGGTACATACATAATGCCCGAAAATCGACAGTGTGACTTCCAAATACCTCGTTATAGCGATAAAACATCATATGCAATTATTACACAAATATTTTATGTACGTAGGCATGTTTCATTTGTTCGATGATTAGTATGCTTGATTATTTTACTTGATTTGGCTATTGTATCATCGGTCCCCACCCTAAGAATTTTATACATAAATTGAAAAATATTCCACTCAAGGAAAGTAGTGGAAAAATAGAGGTGCCAATAAATAGTCTGATACAAGCCCTAGACTTCACAATAAAAATGATTGCTGGTTTGTTCGTGTTGAAGGTTACAAAGAAAAATGTATATATCGATCTAAATTTAGTTTACACCCCCCAAAACCAAAAACATCTGAGAACAACCCATAGCTCACGCAAGTCCAATTTTTTTGTGTGTGAGGAAATATTTTGCCAGCATGCAATTGTAGACAAGTTCACGGAGGGTAATCATGGAATTATCAAAGAGAATTTTCAAAGTATTTTCGGTCGCAGTGATCCATCGGTACCACATCTCCTCTACCTTGCTTAAGCGAGCAGAAGCAGGAACAAGGAGTAAAGCGAACACCAACATCACCCATTTAAGCCCAAAAACTAGTACCAACAATTTATATGGAGAGCTCCTGAATTTCCAATATAATATATTCCTAATTTGTAATTGTTGTCAAATCACATATTCTGTATCGTATCAAGTCAAACCAACCAGGGATAGTTCCCACATGACGCGTTAAAGCAATGCAAAAGTTGATGGATATCAGAAAACTTTATCGTTGTGAGCCCAATAATTTTGGTGCAGTATCATAATCTATTGTATCATTTACGCACGGTGAATTGGTGTCAAAAATAATACCATGCACTAATAGGCCTACAGATAAGAGTGAATTGGAATTCGTCCATATAGCTTATCATTGTAATTCATCTCTATCCACTAGCCTTGCAAATTACCCTTGCGAAATTACAATAAAAAAAGAATAGGCTAAACATGAGGTAGCCTACATACATTTCGTACTCGTTCACCTTTCAATTATAAGGACAAATGGAATATACCGCAGGCACTCTTTCAGCACAAGTTCCGTATAGGCTTACATCAAATTTTGCAACTCTTAAATTGTAATTAGCTTCAGCATGTCTGAGCCGAGGGCCTCATCCCCATCGTCCTGGATTGTAGTTTGCATTCAAGTAGGGTTACCATGTGTCCTCATTTATGAGGATCTGTCCTCCTCTTGCAGGAAATCAAAACTATCCTCCGATTACGGCTAAATGTCCTCCTTTTTGAATATAGGGCCCCTTTTATAGCTATGACAGAGGCTGATCTAAAAACAACTCCATATATCACGCGAGATCTGTAATGCGGACTGGCAAAAGGAAGCAAATGCGATAGCTGCTTAAGTGCTTATAGAGTCATCAGAGCCATCAAACTAAGCTGAAACAGGCATATCAGCTATCAGCGATGTAATATAGATAGAATGATGCAGGGACTAACTATACCTTAACATATGTGTAAATATGTCGATCGATTTCTATATAACCTTTCATGCTACAAATTACTGGATCTGCGACTACGAATATTGTGCTCAATATTCGATGTTGGCTCAAATAATTCGGTCGAAGGTTAAATAAATATACTAGCGCATTCTTTTAGCGAATATAACAAGGGCTGTTAAAAGTTAAATATTTAAATAATCAATTGTTGGTACGGCTGTGGAGCCTGTTGTGTGGACATGGTGCTGTTACAATATTCGATGTTTGCTCACATAATTCGGTCGAAGGTTAAATAAATATTGGCTACTAGCGCACTGTTTTAACGAATATAACAGGGGCTGTTGAAAGTTGAATATTTACTAGTCTTTTAAATATTTAACTTTCAACAGCTCCTGTTATATACCCGAAAACAGTGCGCTAGTAGCCTATATTTATTTAACCTTCGACCGAATTATGTGAGCAAACATCGAATATTGTAACAGCACTATTTCCGCACAACAGGCTCCACAGCCGTACCAACAATGGATTATTTCGGCGATTAACATTTCTATTCTAGGGTTTCTTAACCACGGGTCCGTATAGACACCTTCGGAGTACAAAATACCACATTGAGTGCGACGAGGTCTATTGTGGAATAAGGACAATATGCTATTTAGAGCTTGAAATTATTTTGCAAACCAAAAAAAGTGGAATATTTTAGGATTAATTTATTCAACTGAAAAAAATTATTAGCGCTGAGAGCCATTTTGTATGAGTAGGCTTTGTCTTGTCGCATGGTGTGTACAACTCATTATTTTGACAAATTAAAATTTGTCCAGCAAAAAAAAATATTTAAATGTTTGAAAATATGATTTTTCTTGCCTAGCGTGAATAGTACATTAGTAAATTACATTTTCACAATGTTTTCGGAATGTCTGTCCGCAAGGACCCGTCAAAAGAAGCCTACTTGAATATTATACATTGAATACACCTATTATTGGAACTGCGGCCTGCGGCGTAATCAAAAACTAGGAAATTGGCGCAATAAGATTTTAGTTTGAGTCCCTGGTCTAGACCATAGAAGTGTGGAGCTGTCACTCCAAAAAGAAATTCCCCAACCTATAGTGAATGCACCTACAAGTGTATAAATAGCGAATATCTAACTAACTGCGTCAGTATTTAACCCCTGTTATACACCAGTTGCAGTGAAAACGAAATATATCATAAGTGTTGTACCCTTCGATAGAACTCAATACGATCGGTTCCTAGGCTTTTATTAACATAAAAGTAAGCTAGTGTATCTGAATACAACATGGCAATAATGCAGAGTTAAAACGTAGGCGCAACTTACAGAAGCGACGCCACACCCAACTAGTACGAATGAAATGGATAGTCCCGACGTGAAGGTAATCAGGAGCAATCAGTATGAACACCCACTAGTGGTCAAAAGGGACTGATACACCACAATAAGGTCCGGATATATTTAAACTCTACCGGTGCTACTTCTGTGTGGAGCATATGAACGAGCTTGACTTTGATTCCTGACCCAGGCCTGAGTATTACGTCGCCAAACAATATTAAATTCCCCCTTCTATCACGAGTCGTCACAGTAAATCTTCTCACCAAGTGCGCCAGTACCACCTTTTCATCCATCATGGCAAATTTTTGAGTTTCGCGGTCCGGCGGAAACGGTATGTAAGAGTACGGATGCTGACCATCAAGTTTGTCAGCCGTAAAACTGTCGGGATCAAATCTGTGTACATAATTAGATTGCAAGTGAATGTACAGATAACTTTGAAACCCTACCGACAAATGTTTGTAAATCTAGGTGATGGTCTTCTCAAAAATTTACTATGGTGAGGAATCCTGTAAATGCGCCATGCGGTTCTTCTAACTTTATATCTGGACTTTTCATAGCAGTCTATAAAGAGCGAACTCGTAAATTTTCTCAGGTGGTTGCGTGTCTACGCCCTACCGCGAAATTTGGAGAGCTGATAAATAAATAAAAAATGGAATCACTTCCGACTAGACCGAATCATTCAGGATCATGTTGCTATTAGAGATGGGGTGAGCCTCTGAAAGGTTCAGGTTCGTGTGAACGCGAACGTTACCTAATTACTCACGTGACGTCATATTGCTAATTTCGACCCTACATTTCAGTGAAGTGATATACATTGATGTAGGCAATACCTAGCGACGACTTGTTAAACGTCGCTGAAGGCATCAACTATGCAGCAATCAAATAATATAATAACCGCATAAAATCAATTTCTTCCGTCGCTTTGCCAGTAATGTCGACGTGGAAGGGAATGTCAGCTTACGCATTAACGCCTCCCGCCCAAACTGGGCAATGTATTCGCCGTCTGAGTGTTCCTTCGTTGATGGTGAGCAGAGTGAGGAACTGGTTTTACCCCATTGAAAAGTTATACGGCAGTAGCCAGTAGCCATGATGTTGTATGATTGCGGGTCAAGCTCATTCGCCATGACTCAAGTTCAAGTCGAGTCATTTCCGTATTATGCGTAAATGACCCGAGTTAGGTCGAGTCATCAGAAAATCGTGTCTCGAGTCGGACTCGAGTCGAGTCATGACCCGAGTCATTACAACCCTGTGTGTCCGGCGAAAGCTATAGAGAAAAAACAGCTACATCTAGGTGTGTTAATTTTATTATTAAAAAGTTTTCGGATATTATCCGATACTCAGACACAAAGAGCAATATGTTCCAAGACGAAGAAATTGATGCGCATCTTCAAGATATCATAGAGCTGCAAGACCATCAGATGTATTAATCGAGGTTCAGTTTTATATTGAATAATAATTGAGTAGTGCAATGCGTTACGTGAGACGACGCAATGCGATATAACAAAAATATATTAGGATGTCGAAGCGATCATATGTCCCACTGATTACATTACCGCTGGTTACATTACCGCTGGATATAGCAGTGAAACGATAGTGTTCCTGAGCTCGGATTTCTGTTACCCATTTCACGCCCTCTCGTGGTCTTTTTTTGTTGGTGTCCTTCGTCGTAATGACCCAATCTGGACCATCGTAAAGACGCCATATGCCAAAGGTTACTTGCATTCAAATTTACTCCCAAAATATTTAGTATGGAGTTGCCCTACGAGTTACTTTCTGAGATACCTAAATAAATATCCGGTTAATCATACAATATAGTCTCAGTAGTTTAAAAAAGGGCATGGCACCAAGTTTTATATTATAAGTTCGGTGTGGTCTAGCGAATATGCATATAGAGAAATCAACCAGACTTGCGTGATGAAGCTTGACACATTTTCAAATCCCGAAATCGTCACGTTCATGATCGGTATCGGTAGAATCTTTGATGAGTGGTTCGCTTCAGGTTTGTAATTTGCACAAACACACTCCAGATATATCTCTTTAGTATGAGTCGAGGTATTATTCCAAACGGATTGTATGTATAGCTGTTTATAGCTTTCGATGTACGTGAATCCCTGAACAAGAATATGTGGCATCGGTACCGGTTATCGCATTATCAGGAAATTTATATATTATCAGAAGGGAGTTTTTTACCTATATAACGGAAGATTTTGACCTAAACAAACACAATTTGACTTTTTCGACCTGAAAAACAGAATTTTGACCAAATCTTGACCTGACGTATACAAATTAGGTGTTTACGCACATAATGTAAAGATTATACTATTTATCTGCATTTTTGGCTGGAGCTGTCTGTCCTTACTAAGTAGTTTGGGCTGAAAAAGCGTTTTTGACTTAGAAACCAACACATTTTGGCATGAAAAAACTAATATTTAAACAAAATCTTGCACCCTGAATAATTCCAGTAGTTACATCACTTATTATGGTATAGACAATTAAAATTTGTTGTAGGACAAGGAAAGATACTTTCCCACATTCTCGGGTAAAAAGTGTACGTCCTTATTAAGTAGCTTGCCCACATTGGAGGAAGAACGTTCAACAGCAGCGGTTGTTCGCTGGCAACACTGAAGCTGTGCGTACGATGGTGGTGACACACCGTGTTGCTTCATTCTGACAATGTTGTCTACATCACGATTTTTCATCATTTGATCATCAAAGCAGCCATCCCAGATTATCTGCAAAAATAGGCGACCAATCAAACATAACTATTTACTTTTGGAAGCTACTGAATATAGCTGCCTACTTTTCAGATCTTCATACCCTAATTCCTTGAGGAGGTCTTGACCTGTCTTTGAAATTCTAACTCGTCGATCGAGGATGCCAGTTTTCAAAATTCCCTATGCACTTTTGCGATTATAGGTCAATATGATGGAGAAGAATGAATAGGCTAGCATAACTATAGAATGATTTATGGTAATATAACTGCTAATGGAAAGGGTTCGAAGAAATTGTCTCTTTTTACTCGATTCGGATTCGAGTAGGCTACTCGGTTCATTGTGCACATCCCTACATAATTCTGACTACATAATCTGCAGTTTCTTTAAAAATTCTATATTTGATAGTTAGCGTTTTCCTGGTTGTTATGTCATCACAGGTTCGATTTTTCAATGTTGCGTTAAGATAATGGGTTCCTCTGAAGGTCACCGGCAGCTCAAGAAAAAGAGTTCCGGAGCCGCATATACTTATCGCACTCCGAAAATATTGCTGTTCAGTCGGTATATATATAGATGATACATAGGGCTGGGCATTTTCGAGTCTGAGAGATTCGATTCTGAATCACGTATTTTGCTTCGAGTCGAGTCGAGCATTCGAGTATCGCTCCTTATGACGCCATAACAGAATGTAATATGTCAAAGTTCAAATTTGTACCTCTTTATGCCACCACAAAGAATATAATGCGTGCTATCCATCAAATTAACCATACTTGGTATTTTTCGACCATCCCGATTCCATTTCACCTTGTGACAATGTTGTGGAATGATCATGACTTCGGAAATGGGGTATTTCCAGTAACGTTCGTAGCTTTTTAGTTGTACTTCATGCCCTGTTTTCTAGGCTGCAATACGGATAATTAAGGTTTCACAGTGGAAGATAGTATAGACGCTATAATTTTTTATGATAAATTAACTTTTAGTGGCGAGAAGCGTATGATTTCAGTACTCGAAAAATTCGTCTTTTACTACTCGACTCGAATCATTAAAATTGTTGTCCATTCAGATTCGAGTAATCGAATCATTGTGCCCAGCCCTAATAATAGATAATAGGGATGCATCGACAGTATAAATAACAATTGCGACAGAGACGCAATTTATAACAATAATATTTATATACGCGTATACGTGATAACTACAGTGAAACCACACATCAATTATTTTAATTTATGAGTGTTCGACTGATCACGATGGATTATGCCTCGACGCACAACATAGAGAAAAACTCATTGGCCTATGATACATTTTCTATTCGGTCATGATGTATGTAGGCTTACTTTGATATTGCAACGGTTAATATAGGATCTCGTGGATTCACACAATTTTACAGTAGGCGGGCAACTTCTCCAGTCTCTGGACCTGATATGAGGGAAGTACTTGGCGGGCCCGATTCCTGAATCGATACATTAATCGTGGATTTATCCACATAAATACAGGGATATGTCGTATTTAATGTTAACTTAAATTTAAAAGCATATAGAGAAGAGACCAAACACAGTATTCAATAAAGGTATTATCATAATGTACTTCGTTGTTGTTGCTGCGGTCGATCAAAGTTGTCAACAAATTCTTTGATGTGAGAACCCTAGTTAAAAACTGAGTGTGAACATTTGTCAGGTGTCTTGTTTCCTCTCAAATGTATGTAGACCCGACAGAACAAGTAGTGTGATGACGTAACGCAGTGTTATAATCCACAGCTGCAACACCAATTCCTACCTAAGTGTTGAAGGTTTATCTAGGCTCCTCCTCGTCAACTCATCCGTGTAATCGGTGTCTTATAAAAAGCGTAGACGTGAGCCGTGCTGCACGTCACCAGCTACGGAATAAGAATCAAGAGGTACGCTATGGTGTAAATGACCATAGTATAGTCGACAAACACCACGAATACAACAAACAAACAAGCAGAGCAAGTAGTTTCATGACGATGTTTCTTAAGTTAGCAAATTTGGATTCATTCACTGACGCGTAACTGCACAACATAAATACAACAAAGAACTAAAAAATAACATAAAGTCACTAAAATTTGAAAAAGTAAGAAAGTATAGTGTGGGATCGCTGCAGGCTGTGCCAGCGTGGCCAGAGCGCCGCATTATGACGTATGACCGGACACTGCCTGCGGGCGGCCGCTCAAATTCCCATTGCAGGCCTATATGCTACCCATACTTAATACCCATCACGTCTTTCGATACGGACCATGCTCGTATGCAATGAAAATGTATATTATTATTACATGTGCCCCGCATAATGTATATGTTAGGGTGGGTAAGAATATATTAGGTATATATTTTCGGTTTAATCAGCGGATATCCATATAAATATATAGTTAACAGTCCTGTTATTACAACCAACTTAACATTTCTATGATCACCTTGATGATATTCGCTATTTTGTCGAGTAGCAATGAATTCATTATGCTCCCGGCGCTACATGATTCTTCAGTTCAGTATATGTAAAAGGTCTGTTCACACAATGACCTAGGGAAGGGCTTGTAAATCGCCAAATTTATTCTCCTACTATTATCCGTGACCTCACAATGGTAATACGATGAACAGTTCAGAATAAAGCATACCGAAGCCGAAGCTAGTTGCTCTGGGAGTTTCCATAGGTTTCTGATATGAAAGTTTAATTTTAGCACATCTTATAATTGTTACCCCATCCAAAAACGAAGATCATGAAAATGTCCATCTCATAAGCGACGTTTCGTTAATGTTGCCATGTGTCGAAGCGATTGTATGGGGTATGGGAGCTGTTTCGCGATTGCAAAGGGGAGAGAACAATGAGAATGATTGAGAACGACTCCAACAAATCTTTATCACACGTAAATACACTTCATAGCTGAACTACATTGAAAATTACATTGCTTTGTCTTTACTGCAGTCGTTCTCAATCGATTAGACTGCTCAGGGGTGCCGCGAGAAACTGCGGTAAATAATTTTGACGTGTAACAAAAATTAAAGAACAATATCACTTATTTTGATTCCTAAAATTCCAACTTATAGCAAGGCAAGCAGCCCATTTGTGCGGCAGTGATGCAAAGTACCACTACGCTAAGGACGCGACACAGGGTAGTCGAGATGCCAGGGTACCACAAGCTGTTTTCCCTCTGAGAGGGTGTGGCGATGTCAAGAGGGATGGGAAACAGTGTTTTACTGTATCACACTGTATGTCCTCACCGCCTGAAAATACATAATCCCACGGTGATTAATATTTTGAATTTGTTATTGAATTCCAGGTCAAAACAACCTTGATAAAGCTACCCTCTTGAATAGATATATAACGAGACACTTCATAAGTTGATTCAGATTCAGTACCACAACTTTACTTCAAGTGCGGCATCCATTCGTTTTTACCAGCATTGCCCTCTTCATGCCATCTGAGATACCGCATTTGTTTGATATTGCATAAGCACTGCAACGTTGTTACGACAATGCAATTTTTGTCGAGGCGCTATACATTGTAGGGCTAATCATGCGCTTGCCTTGGCTAACGATTGGGAGTTTATTGAATATAGTAGATAAGCCATGGTCATTTATGATCGTCCTGTTAAATATCAAAAAGAGACTGAAGTTGACTAATACATAACACCTACCAAGCAGAGATGAGCATGGATTAGGATTAGGTTTTGCAAAAAAGGATTTGTGAAATTTTGTCAGATTTAGATTGGATTTGGATGAGACATTTTTTTCAGAACGGATATGGATTGGATTTACCTATTTTCTGGGAGATTGAAATGTCGTGTGGCGAATAGCGACAAACTTTATTCAGAGCAGTTATTAATGTACTTATGGTTACTAAGTTATCTTGAATTAAGTGAATCGCTGGTTGTGAAAGAAAATTTTCGAATCCCTCCATTGCATAAATTAGTATTCTTTCTGAATTTCCAGTTGGAATTGGATTAGGATTGGACATGGACTTGAATATGAAGAAGTTATGGATTAGGATTTGGATTTGAAGGTTCGGATTTGGATTGGATTAGAACATAGAAATTTCAAATCCGCTCATCTCTGCTACCAAGATGTCGCGCTCGTACCTTCTCAAGGTATTAGACCTTAAGAAGTAGGACTGTTGTCATTCAAGGAGTTGGTGAGTTCAGAATAGCGATTGCCGTGCTACATATCGCGGACAAAGATGTTTCCCAGCAAACACAAAACCGTAAAAGGATCATCCGGGATCATCTCGATTAGGTTCTGATTTTCTAAGTGTCGAGGGAATGTCTAAAATACGTAGTAGGATGGTCTTGTGGTTATATTCAATCAGAATAAATTCATACTCGGTGTTGTTCCATCTCATGCATTAGGCTTCGTTATATCCGGTAGTTAACCTAATAATGCAAATTTTCTATCTCTCGCGGGTACGACTAAAATACGTAGAAAGGATGACTTTGTCGGTACATTCAATCACGATGAATTCTATCCGGTTTTGTTCGATCTCATGCGGTAGCTTCGTTCTATCCATTAGAAAACAATGTTCTCCCTTCGTTTTATTGCGTGAGGATGTCACCGGTGTTGTATATTCGTGTTGTTGCTCTAAGGTCGAATAGTTTTGTTTTCCTCTGATATATATGATCTTCATTATATATATATTCGCTCTTTCGGTAATCTCGCATGTTCAACGAGTATGGTTAATAGTTTTATTCAGAGAATAACCAAATAAGTGATATGTTGTACGTTTAGGAATATGATTATCGATGCGTGACTTCTAGAATATTTCGGCGATTCAAATTTTACGTCATCGCGCCATAAAAAGATTTGAAGCGCAACAGGTCGCAGCCAGGCATAGTTCGCTCTTTCTGTATGGTAAATGCCGTAAATATATAGGAATTGTGGCTGACTGAGGTAGCGGGTTAAAGGTATATATGCAGTAGCATATAGCTTATGGGGTATTTCGAATTGCCTGTAGTATATGACGCCTAGAGCTGTTTGACTTATTTCTGCAAAACAGGTGTAGATAACTATAGAAAAGTTTCAGCTTTTCCAGGTTAGAATTAGAGCTAAACCGTTTTTCCGAATTAGATTACAATTATATTGCTGGCATTTCGCTCTAATTTAGTGAAATTAGACCACTATAATTCGCTTCAAACATCTGAATTACCGGTACCTATACCTACGGTATATCATAATATTTATGCTTGAATTTTCTAGGTATATAAGTCATATAGATACATTCCTGTAGAACACTGATTCATGATTTTATAAAAGTTGGTGCAAGAATGGACATTTTCAACTTGATGTTGATTAATGGAGCAAAATTTGATATTTGAGTGCAATTATACCTCGAATCCAGTGACAAGATTATTAATCGTTGAAACCAAACGCAGCTTGATTATGTTGGCCCAGAGAATTTGGCTAGCCAGACCATATTGATGAAATATGGTCACAGTAAGATAATATTTTGGGCTATTTTACATGAACTTTCCAACATTTGATTTGATATGTCCACTAAAACAGTTGTTATTCTGCTTTCGAATAAGACCTTAATTGCTGGTTTCAATGGTAACTGTGTTTGTCAAAGGCTGCAAAGGTAATTTCTTTTCCTTGTTAGATGTTTATTTGTTTGTTTGTGGTGTTCATGGTGGTGGTTCGACTACACTGGTCATTTTACACCAGGTCGGTTCTTATTATTATTCCGTATCTGCCCGATTACCAGTGAACTCGGCACTTAGTGAATTCGGCCGCACAAACTCGGCACTTGGTGAATTCGGCCGTGGTAGATCTCGTAGCGGTACCGGTCACCATGATTGGTTGCTGGAATGTTTGCCGGTGAACTTGGCACTTTGAGTGGTTGTCAATGTTGTACGGCGGTCAGGGCATGCGTAGATCACACAGTCACGGCGTGATTAGATCACAGATTGCGTAATTGCGGGAAATAACGCGACGCTCTTCACTTGGTGAACTCGGCCCTTGGAGGAATTGGCACTAGAACACCTTCGCATTAGAAATGCATTTAGTATGAATGAACAGTATCAAAAAGGAAATTTAAACGTGTCGTGGCTCGTGGTAGATCTCGTAATCTTGGGATCCTTCAACCGTGTTATCGAGACACCCTAATCCCAGAGTGGAATCGTCTCTCCAAAGGCAAAAAATAATTTATTTTGACGTGATCATGCGAAACATTTGTTGATGAGGAACACTGGCTTGTCGTGATCGATAAACGAAGAAGCGCCGCTTGATGTTCCACAGTTTTGATCTCACATACAACGCCAAGATCCATCTTCTCAAAACTTACACGACACAGGCCCGTGACTCACGCTATCGATTCCAAGCAGACCGCGCGTGGTCGGTATATGAGCGCTGTGTTATTTCCCGTGGCTACGCAATCCGTGATCTAATCACGCCGTGACTGCGCGATCTACGGATGCCCTGACCTCCTTACAAGATTGACGAATCACTTGATAATACTATTATTAGTTTGATAATTCATATTAATAGCTGTAAATACACTTCATTTCAAAATTTCCCGAGGGCCGAATTCACCAAGTGCCGAGTTTGTGCGGCCGAATTCACCAAGTGCCGGGTGCATCGGCAACCATCTGCCCACTTACAGCATGGCCCACTCCTAGGCTTTTTAAGACATATCTATGCGAATCAGATGGCGAGGAGTAGCCTAGATAAACGGCCAACACTTCGGTAGGAATTATGGAGTCGACGTGTCACGCTAGAACCCGCAATTCATTGGTGTTTAGCTATAATGGAACGTACCACTACGTTTCCTCGCCATACCTTGTAAAATGAGACCGTAGCATTTGGCATTTCGTGTGGCAATTGACTTTTGTGTGGAAAATTGTGTTCGTTTTAGAACTTATCCGAAACTTTTATTCCGCCATAGATTGTATATGATAAAACAATATCGGAATTGATCCTAGAAGAATTCCAAAGCAACTCACCACAAAGGAGGATTTAAAGAAGTTTGCAAGAGATGTGGTATGTTGAATCTGTTTTGGTATTTTTAAATAGGCCTACTTTGTTGTGCCGATAGCAGACAGTATATATAAACGTAAGATGTGGAAGCTATCAAGGTGTTTTTAGAAATTCAGTCAGTCAAAGTGGACGATCGTATTGCTTGGATTATATTTAGGCTTATTTTAGCATCTTTGAGATGCAACTCTAAACGTGGACGGTCATGAACAGTAGGGTTCTTCAAAAATGACTTTTTTTCTCAAATCGTACTGGCTACTTGATAAAATTGTTAGGTTACCTAATTTAAGCCTACAAACAAAATATGGTTCAAATCCAGCCAGTAACCGCTTTGCTACAGGAGAAGAAAGTTTCTATTTATTATATAAAAAAAATAATAAAAAATTTGAAAATTTTCTGTTCACCCCATGAAAGTGTTAGGCTGTCTATAGAAACGATGCTCACCAAATTTGGTTCAATTCCAACCAGTGGAAGCGGAGTTATTGCTGTCGAAAAATTTGGATTTTAATAACTTTAATAAGTAAACAAAGAATCGGTCACCGTAAATACTATTTTATTCAAATCCAAATTTTTCGACGGCAATATCTCCGCTTCCACTGGTTGGAATTGAACCAAATTTGGTGAGCATCGTTTCTATAGACAGCCTAACACTTTCATGGGGTGAACAGAAAATTTTCAAATTTTTATTACCTATTTATTTTTATATAATGAATAGAAACTTTCTTCTCCTGTAGCAAAGCGGTTACTGGCTGGAATTGAACCAAATTTTGTGTTTAGGCTTAAATTAGGTAACCTAACAATTTTATCAAGTAGCCAGAACGATTTGAGAAAAAAGTCATATTTTAAGAGCCCTAATGTCCATGTCAGAGAAACGTTTTAGGGTAGGCCTACTCATATGTCTCGCAGCGTTCTCTACATAATTGTCAATTGCGATACAAACTGTTTGCTTGTATTGGTAAAGCCATCCAACTTCGAATTGTAAAGTGTTGGGAGTCTTGATATCAAATTTTTGAAAGGTGCACTTTGAGAAGATTTCGGAATCTGTCGAATTATACAAAAATTTAGCAAATTCTTTGACATATTTCATCTATTTGGGACTCGATCAACGTAAAAGAATTGGTAATCATTTTATACAATATATTGTATTTGTAGTTGAAGTATAGTAATAATTCTTATGGTTACCGCACTTGTAACGATTCACGGCCATAACTGGAATAATTAGAATGATGTAACTTTCAAATTGTCATGCATTTTGCATCAACATTGTTCTCAATTTTCAAGGTGCTGACCGTTCGAGGAAGAATCACCCACCGGGAATTCACGATCCGTAAACGCGGCCGACTGTTTCTCTCCTCAAGCGGAAGCGACAGAGAAGAGGAACGAAGAGAAAAAAGGAGCAGAAATAGCAAGAGTGTGACAATTCGCGTCCGTTCGCTTTAATGCGTATTTCCATCCGCGAAGTAGTAGGTGGGAAAACTAATGGTCGTTTGGTTAGGGCTTATATAAGGTTGACTCCAGCGCTGTATTTGCTAAATGTTGCTATGAAATAGGGGTGGTGTCATTTGGTATCAATATTGACTATTGAAAGACCATTTGTTAGTGGTCATGGATTTGTTCGGCCAGTATGCAGTAATTTCTGATGGTCACTTCCCGGGCTTCTGTTCTCTAACCCCTCATGATTGTTATTCTGCTTCTAGTAAGACTGTCGATTCTAATGTTTTATCGTATCATTTGTCGGAGGTTTCGCTCGCTTTATTTACAACGTTTTGCTCTCTGCTAGGTCAATTACTGGCTGAGTATCACTACAGCCTAAGAAACTGCACTAATTCTCATTTTAATGTCTTGCTGGTTATCTTGCTGTCAATTCTAATAATTTATTAATGTCTATACCAGTGCCGCCACTCAAATGTTTTGTTCTCTGTACACAATATTGTTAGGTCTTCAGCTTTCCAGGCAGAGTATCATTCCACTTTCTAGACTTGAGTATATATCTCTCCAACTAGCTGCCAAATAACTGATTCATTTGGATTGTTGAATTGATCATTTTGGACAGAATGTGAAGAAATTTTAGTCAAGAATTCTTTTTGTGTTGGTGGCTGTTTTCAAAGAGTGCTGAAGTAGTCATCGTTGATCTTGATAATCAAGTAGAAGTGACGATTGAAGTCAGTTCTCTAGTCATATAATATTAAAAAATATAATAATAAAACTTGAAAACTTGAGTGGAAATAGTTCAGAATCGAATCCATTTTAGTAAGTATGGGCGAAAAAAATGTAGGAGTCATTCGTTAGTCGCTACCTCTGCCATTTTCGCAGTACGAATGTCTTAGCTATTAATCATCATTTTCATTTTATTTCTGCAGGGTGTTGAAAAAAAAGGCCGCATGCTGGTTATTTAACTGACTCATCAGAAGATGAAACCTGATGATAAGGACTGTTTTCACTTTCTTTCTAAAGACATTCGTTCGTTTGTTCGTTTTATTTTTTACAACGGCATTATTGCCAATTCGTTTGAAATTAAATTATCACAAATGATTAATATGTAGTAAATAATGTGGTGTGTGTACGCAGCCGTGATCAGGTTAAGCCCATAGTGGTAGAAAACAGGTTATTATATCAGGATCTTCTTCTTCTAACGTAGGATCTACATTCTACTCACCATGTTTAAAGGCTGTAGCATCTGCATAATATTTTTATTATTGAAGGACATGGAAAAGACGTTGAATTGAGTCGACACAAAATCCCCCTTTCTACGACCTGCCGAGATCTAATATCTACTATATCGGCTCGGCTTTTCTACATCTTTGGTCTGTACTGTGTTTGCTGGGTTGTTACTTGTGATGAAATATATATTAAGTTTAAAATCATAAGACATACAGAACGAACACAGCCGACATCGATATGGGCGAAATAATATTGCACTTAAAGCAAAATAATAGAGGGTGGAAACAGACAATAGAAATGACAATAAATAAAAGCAAGTATCCGAATGCTTTTCTCTATTCGGGCGATTCAAAGGTATAATAAACAAGCCTTCAGCGCAACCAACGGCACGAAATCATCGACCTTAGAATTTCTCTTAACGAGCTACGCGATGACACTCAATCGCCTACATCTCAGGCTCGATACATAAGCATGAATCTTCGTCGGCTTCGTCATCATCATCATCCTCACTGGCGTCGTTCTAAAAATATCAGCTTATTAAAGCGTTAAAATGTTGTTATAATGTTAGTTTGGTTAAAACAACGCTGCGCAATAAATTTGGCTTAATTCCAACCAGTAGAATCGGGATCCTTGCAGTAGAACGTTTCGAATTTATTATATAAAAATAAAAGTAAAATTTTAAATATTTCGGTCAACCCCATAAAATTGTTAGCATTTTAGCAAGTAATTCAATAAAGCAGATTAGGTAGACGGGTCGCAAACTTTAAGAAGTTAATCATAGGCGAGGCGTTTCAAAATAGCAAGATGCATCATCGCGACTTACGGCACCAGAAATAGTCAGACTATCACCCAGTAACAATATGAATTGGGAATGAAAACACCGAGCAAATCCATATAAAGGCGAAGATGACCCTTATTCTGGTTGGCAAGGCAAATGGAAGCAAGCAAACTGAAACCGAATTGACACTGTTGATTTAATACTCACGAGCCGGGTTTAAAAAACTGGGTTTGTTCAATAACGTTAAAATTAGTCACGAAATAGACCGGCAAGTTTGATGTATCTTTGTTTATGTGGATACCAACCATTTCTCTTACTTCGGCTTTCCCAATTTCTTCACAATCCATGTTTGCGTTCACCGTGAACATCACGTTCCCCGCCCTATTGCATTGGTATAAGTACGCGTCTTGTACTAACTCCTCGTTTTGAGCCATCCACTACACAAAAGGCTTGAGGCTACAGTCGTAAATTGAACATATCATGCGAGAAATCTACAACGCGCAACGAAAAGACACCGTCGAAAACGTCAGGGTCTACAAAAGACAGATTGTTGTTTTCCATCTTCAAAGTATGCAACAGCGGAGCTACTTGCTCAAACGTCCGATCGATTTTATCGATGTGATTGTTTGAGATGCTCAGCACTTGCAAATTGGGAATTTGGACGTCCAAGAATTTATCGACGGAGTTACCGTCCAAGTCTAGGAGTTGCAATAACGGGCTGTCTTGAAACGAACTGTAGTCTATTTGCGAAATTTCGTTCAGACTCAAGTCAATCTCCTCTAGACGTTCGGCTCCCTTCAACGAGCCTGCGGTTATGTTTCGAAATTGGGTCCGCGACGCTTTTAAAACCTTGACTCTATTTTCTTTCCAGTCGGGGAAACGCCGCAGCCTGTTGAAGGATACGTCGAGGGTTTGGAGATGTGGGGATTTTATGGCTCCGAGATGGTAGAGCTTGTTTGCGTCCAGGAGCAGCTCAAGTAGGCTTTTTAAGTGGTGGAGTACTCGATAGTCTACGGCCCGCAGTATGTTTTCTCCCAAATCTAAAATCTAAATGTATAATGGTATCTAATAAAATCATAAAATCTGCTGTTCCGGAAATGCGACAGTCATTAGATCGTTAGTCACAAGTCTATCTCACTTTTACAATTTTGACTCGAGTCAAGTCTAGTCATTTTCAATTCTCCACCAAGTCAGTGAGTAGTGGTCCGAGTCCAAGGCATATTTTTGTGACTCGAGCATGTTACTTAAATTTGAGTGTAAAACCAAAGGTCCGAGAAGCCTGGATTGTCTACACACACTGTGACAGATGCCGTTAGTTTTGGGTAGAACGTCCATTGTCAAACTAGCTATAGTAGAATAATACGTGACACCAGCTTATGCCTAACTACACCGACTCGGATATTCCCCGTAATCTTATATGAATTAGGAGAGAAAGTACTTCGTTCTCCGTCTGAGCGTGGAGTTGACCCAGCATAACACTGCTCAAGCTGAGACATTTGCATCAGCTTTTGGGTTCTTGGGCGACAGCCAGCGGGGATGGAGCAAGAGTCCTCTGGTTATGGTAGCCTATATAGTTAATTCCATAGCAATCTGATTCGCATGCGAATGTGGAACGCATTTCGTCCTATCAGAATTTTACCAAGTACATCTACCGGAAGATCTTTGATGCTGCTCATGTTAAGGTATCGTAGTGTACGATAATGAAAAGTCCGTCACGGGTTGATTCCGAAAATCAATTAGGTAGAAATCCGTCCCTATCTGATTATCTACTTGCCGATTGATATTCGCCGCAGAATTATGGCGGCGAAACATTACCCCCGTTCGCTCGTATATAATAGTACGGTAATTCGATTAGTGTCAAGAGGATTGTAGTTACTGAAAGGGTGAAAGCTCCCCATGAACTGAGTAAAACCACTAAAATCTAATATTGTTGAAGACTTCTATAAATATGATTTGGCCAACTCAAATCACAACAGATTTGGATCAGACGACAGCAGAGTTGTATTGCCCCGAGCCTCATTTTTTAAGTTGACTCGACTCGACTTCACTCGAGTCAATTTGCGGACTGACTCGACTTGTACCAGAGTCATTTAGCATGATTGTACCGAGTCATATAACTTGACACAGTCTATATGAGTTATGTGAATCTGGTATATCAGGATCGATGACCGAAAAATAGGCCCCGAAAATGTCTTTTATTTGATTAAATAAACCTGCGTAGAGAAGGGAAAATGAGTGCAATATTAATCCGAGGCCTTCGATATCACCTAATAGTATTACGAAAGTTAGTTGAGCCTGACTTGAACTCGACCCGTTGCTCCGTGATTTGAACCAGGTGGTTGATTGGAAATAGCCCGACTTGATTTGAGTCAGAACTAAAGGTCAAGTTTACTTAGGACTCGGAACCTTGTGACTTGGTTACAATCATGGACTCCACTATTCACGCCCATATGGAATCGGCCTCACTATAATTTAAATTGTCGCTCTAGTTACATATATCTTTGTTTGTAGATATATCTTTAGTTGTAATAAATCAGTAGCTCTGCAATATCCCAGTGTCTTAAATAGGCGTGTGCATGTGCGGTTTGCGGAGTGCACCCGTCATTCTATATCCGTATATCGGTAGTAAATACATAGCTAGTCAGAAACGGAGTACTGCTACGTTTTTCGGGGTACTCAAGTAGGTTTTGTCTATGTTTGTACTCTTTACTTCGGAGATTCTGAAATAGAAACTAGGGTATAATGTTTTGTAGGGAATTTGGTACCGATGGGTATGCCATCAATTTGCAGGAAGACTCAACAGGTAAACATGTAGCTGAGTCAAATCCCGCTTGAGTCTAGAAAGATCAAGATAGCATTCTGTCAGAATGACTGAATCGAAACTATACAGTTCGCTCTGTGTCGCCTGTCCGCATACCTGATGCTGTCCATGGTGCTATCGGAAGAAGAACACCAATCGCTTTACATCGTTACCAAAAATGCAGTCTATCACTTGACTACTTCCACTTATGCTTGACAATTTTACTGCTTTAGGCATCATTGGACCTATAGAATACTTACCGTGCCTTAAAATCGTTACTTCTTCTTGAATGTAAGTACATACATACACGATGGCTACTTATTTGACAGCCGCGGATCATATGTGAATGCGATCAGGGCTTCGGAGCAGCCGTAAATTTGCATTGCTCCGGCTCCGGAGCTTTCTTTTATCATACATTAGCTCCAGCTCCAGCTCCGGAGCCGCATTGTTACCACTGCTCCGGCTCCAGCTCCGGCTCCGGCTCTGAAAACTATCGAAGGTGTCTGTCTCTATAAGGGGTGGGCAACCCGCGGCCTGCGGGCCATATGTGGCCCGCGAGAAGGCTTCGAGTAGCCCACGAGCTAATTTCCAATTATATTATCGAAATTATGTTATATTATCGAAATTGAACTCGCTAGGCCCACCAAGATATGCTTAGTCTGGCTGCGACACTTGAGATGTTGATGACTGGACTAAAATATCAGTTCCGACGCATTGGCATACAGGGCCCACTAACATTTTTAGTAAATCGTCGTACATTACAATAAACTAAAAAAGTAGTAAAAATTTTCTTCACGCTTCGCGTGTTTAATTGTCACACGATTTCGTTATCTGTAGCCTACCCCCACCTGAAAATGAAAAAACGCCTGATCTAGCCGATTGAGTCTAAATACATTCGCAATTACGAGAGAAAGTATTTCGCGTGTGCGCTCGCAGAAAGATCGTCGACGATGAAATGTAGGCACAAAATTATGTCGTATATTAGCGGAAATCTTCGATATCGATATGTCCAGATGTCGAATAGTCCTGTCCTTGCAGATTGAGCCCATCGGGCGGTGCCGGTATACAGTCGACACGCAATATACCCACGTAATAATAATATTAACTTAGAAAATTTTACGTGCCTGGCGCGGCTAGTATGCAGCGCACTCGTTCGTCAATTTCATGTGGGCCTTTAGTCGAAAAGGTTGGCCACCCCTGGTCGATATAGATTATTAATTTACCCGTAGGTTAGTTATCTATAGTAATCTAGAGCAAGGGTCGGCAACCTACGGCCCGCGGGCCGGATCCTGCCCGCCAAGCGAAATCGTCCGGCCCGCGACATAATAATTAGTTATCACAGGAATACGGCCCGCCGCTTCATAATGAGTTTCAATCTGAAGTACAGCGCTGCATGAAAAAAATGAGGCATTGCTACGATATAATAGTAGCCTACATCGTATTAGTCTATTGTTACGCCATAAAACGAAGGTGGTTGAAGTAGGAGATGGAGATAGACTAGACTGGATCAGTGTTTATTAGGGCTCTTCAAAAATGACTTTTTTTCTCAAATCGTACTGGCTACTTGATAAAATTGTTAGGTTACCTAATTTAGGCCTACACACAAAATTTGGTTCAATTCCAGCCAGTAACCGCTTTGCTACAAGAGAAGAAAGTTTCTAATTATTATATAAAAATAAATAATAAAAAATTTGAAAATTTTCTGTTCACCCTATAAAAGTGTTAGGCCGTCTATAGAAACGATCCTCACAAAATTTGGTTCAATTCCAACCAGTGGATGCGGAGTTATTGCCGTCGAAAAATTTGGATTCGAATAAAATAGTATTTACGGTGAGCACAACTATCATAAATAAACAAAGAATCGGTCACCGTAAATACTATTTTATTCAAATCCAAATTTTTCGATGGCAATATCTCCGCTTCCACTGGTTGGAATTGAACCCAATTTGGTGAGCATCGTTTCTATAGACAGCCTAACACTTTCATTGGGTGAACAGAAAATTTTCAAATTTTTTATTGTTTATTTTTATATAATAAATATAAACTTTCTTCTCCTGTAGCAAAGCGGTTACTGGCTGGAATTGATCCAAATTTTGTGTGTAGGCTTAAATTAGGTAACCTAACATTTTTATCAAGTTGCCTGTACGATTTGAGAAAAAAAGTCATTTTTGAAGAGCCCTAGTGTTTATATCAATCGGGTGTATCTCGCAACCGAAGGTGTTACATACTTTTTTAAAGGGTTTACCACTCTAACGGGGTGTGACAATAAAGGTGTCCTTCCTGTGATTCAAAAAACGCTTGGAGCATCTCAGACGCAATGACGGAATCTCAAACTATTCAATTATAGATAACTAGCTTCCGTATGTTAGTTAGCCTGTCTATAGTCTGATTTTCCAGAAGGCATTGTGTGCCAAGACAAAAAACCTGAATAGTGTTTTGGCCACAATGGTGAAAACTGTTTTTTGTCTCATCAACTGAATCAGTTACGCCAGATATTACTGGAAGCAGAGAATCAATATGGCGATGTCATGTACGCCTATATCTGTCATGTTCGCTCATTGAGTCGAGCAGCTATGCTTACTTGAGTGTATGAACTGAGAAATGAAATAGCAACTTTCCTCGAAAACACAAATATCGCCGACTCATAATCTTGTAATCGAAAATGGGTATCTCATCTTGCTTTCCTGGTACATTTAAAGTCACATCTGAACAAATTGAACTTGCAACTTCAGGGGGAAAACAACTACATGCATGGGATGTTGAGGCGCATTCAAAACAAATCTGTGACTCTGGAAATGTCAACAGTACAAATAAAATTATGCTCACTTTCCTATACTGGAGGAGAGAAAACCTAGTACCAACACTACATTTGTAACTGTGATACGAAATTTAACTACTGAATATTCACCCGCTTTTCCGACATTCCTTCTCTACAAAATGAATTCTGACTATTCAGTAATCTGTTTAATGTGGACGCCAATACCATTGCCTGAAAATTTCAAATGGGTCTTTCTGAAATGCGATGCAGTTGAATTGAATGACAAATTTCATACAAAGAGCATATCGCTGCATGACTTTGACAAAGAGTACGTTCTTGAAATTGGTCTTTATCCCAGCTTGACTAGCAATGCAAAAGAAAATGCATCGATTTTTGGAAGCACGTACGCATGTGAATAATAGTTTTGAACAATGAAATTCACGAAGAGCAAGCTAAGATCACGTATTTCGGACGTCCATTTTGAATAGGGTCTGATTCTTGTTTCATCTGACTTGTTACCAGAAGTTCAAAACCATTCAAAAAGCAAGCTGCGTCAATTGTCACAATTATTCTGTGTCGTTGAAGTGTAAATACATGTGTCTTCGGATTGGTATGATTGAGATTGCAGCAATGTAGGATAATATACCGAAGTGAGCGTAAAATATAGTACTAAGAAAAAGTCCGGCCCGCCAAAAGGTTGTACACCCGAAATTTGGCCCGCGACTAGCAAAAGGTTGCCGACCCCTGATATAGAGTCTGTCGGCAGTCAGTAACATCGGATGCAGCACGAAGACATAGGTGCCGCCGTGTCGGCTTGTGACGACACGATGAATACTTGTCAATTGTCGATAACATCATAGTTGCACTAGAACGCACTTTACTCCGTGCCATTGCTGTGTACAGCATTAAAATTCTGATGCGGTGTTTTAACACTGGCACTGTACTCGTTAACATTAAGCCATACAGCTCAATTCAATCTTTAAATGTGCGATTACTATTCAACTATAACTGTAGTAAGAGCAAAATGGGCGGATATAACGACGTGATCAATAGAAATTCGATTTGTACCAAATGGCCAATGATTTGACGTTTGATATTTATGCACTCGTTACCAGTCCATCCGGTGTCGATCAAGTTTATCGGAATAATATTTTTCCGTTGAAACGAATCGAATAATCGAATTAAACACTGTGCCGTGCACATTGCGCCATGCCAATAACGAATTAAACTATATGCAGTTTGCACATTTACAAGTTTACAAAACAGATGATTACAAATTGGAAATCGCGTATCAAATCAGTAATTTTTCTCCAACATAGAATACCATGGAGTTTTGGGCTACTCTTCTGTCATCCCCTATTTAAGCTCGAAAATCCTTACTGGAGTGAATGACAATGATGCGCAGTAATGAATTGCAATTAGCATGCATACTTGCATACTCGCAATAACACTGTCCAATTTCGCGGTCCGAGTAAAGAACTATCACGAAAAAACGAATATTTGCTCATCCGATTCATTGCAACGGTGAGATGGAATTTCTCGGCTCGTGCTCGTCATATAGACATGTGTAACGAAATCACGTTTTTATCCTCTCTTTCATTTCGCGTAATACATAGTGATCATTATTTTCGAACCGTATGCAATTGGCCAACAAGGTCGTGCTGATGATGAAATTTTGGGTCTGCTGAATACCCACAATATTCACAGGCATATTTCGCATTCCGAGGTTCGGCACTAATATATGAAAATTGAGCATTGAACATACGACTGCTCTGCTGTTAAACCCCCAGGAACATGGTGATTGGTGAGTCGGAAAAATTAGCGCCACAGAGGAAAAGATTCTCAATTTCACGAAGGCCTGCTGTTGAATTATGTGAACTCAGAAGATATGGTTGTTGCGTATAATAGCATCTTATGAAATACGTCGGAGCCGGAGCTACCCCTCAAATAACTGGCTCCAGCTCCGGCTCCGGCTCCGACTGAATTTTATGTAGAGCTCCGGCTCCGGCTCCAGCTCCGGTAAAAATACACGGCTCCGGGGCTCCGGCTCCGGGCTCCCGCTCCGGCTCCAAAGCCCTGAATGCGATACAGACAATGTATACCGTATTTCAAATAAAGCATCATAGATGACGTTAATTTATATCTACATTCATTACTTTGTTACAAAATTTTTGATTATTTAATTTTTTAGCAATGCGTCTCCATCCGAAATCGCCACAGCGCAACTATCAAACGGGACATGAATTACTGTAATGTGTCAACGAAATGTGACTATGCGTACAAGTAGAATACAACAATGGAAACAGGTCACTACAGATGTCAGTAATTGCGCACGTGCTGGCTATGATTTTACATTAGGTATTTACAGTACAGGCAATGCGTTTATAATTTGGATCATGTCAGGAACACCGTGGTTACTACGTTGTGGTGGAGATATGAGTCGTTTT
Organism: Botryllus schlosseri; assembly: GCF_051294905.1. NCBI lineage: Eukaryota > Metazoa > Chordata > Ascidiacea > Stolidobranchia > Styelidae > Botryllus > Botryllus schlosseri. Next base: position 32,950,190 of record NC_137238.1, read on the forward strand.
TTTTGAAATAAGCATCATAAGTTGGCTGCTGAAAAGTTGCTTGGAAGTTATTTCGCCAAGGTACTAACGCCTTTGATTTCGGTTAAGCTAAATAGGAATCGGTTGAGCTTTATCTTTGGTGAAGATATATTTCCATAATAGCGATGATTATGATGAATAAGCAATTTGAAGACAGCTTCTGGAGTTCTATGCATGGATGCGGTGAATGTAGTTGTTGAGTCGTAGCCATACTCAATTACAATTAAAGGTATACATATTTGTAATACACTCCAAAATAACCAGCTATGAAAGTAGAACACGAAGGTTTTAAAGGTGCTCAAGTGAGTACTGTATAAAAGGAGATTTATTCGGGGAGGTGCCCAATGTTCGAAGTCAATCTGCGGTTGCCAATTTAGAATTGCAAAATGTACTGACTAATGTGGAATGTAAACATTTACTGTGATACAGAAGTCTGATGTAGGCCGCTCTAATGAGAATCTCACTCTCGATAGGTATACAAAGTAATCCTCAAACCACTTTCTACTTTTAAGAATAAAAATAGCAAATCTTACAAGTAGTTTGCATAAAAATTGTTCGAGTAGAAATGGTAGTAGTCTAACACGTGACCACTTGAATAAATAGTGAAAATAACGGAATTAAATTGCACATACATGGAATAAACGAAAATATATTCATTTACTGTGATACAGGCGATATGTGTCGCGGTTTTATCGAAGATTTCACTCGCAAAAATGATGCGACCGTATCCAAAAAGACTACTTTCTGTTAATTTTAAAATCATAATTGCAAAACCTTAGTAGTTTCTCGCTAAAAACCGATCAAAGTAGACATTAAAGTTGTCTAAAAATCATCGTGGTAGTATGTATGGTGCAGCCAAAACCCGCTTTATATACTGACCACCTTTTCTTCCATGCTTGAATACGGACATAAATTATTTCCCGCAGATTCAGCGAACAAGTACAGAATCAGCAACGACGGACAGCTGCAAATCATTAACTTCCACCAGGCCGCCGACTCTCATGTCTACGAATGCGAACACTACGTCAAGAGTACTGTAGTACGCGTGTCTTTGAACGATTTAACCCACCGAAAGAACGACACCGCTTCGATCGCGAATGGTAACATATCGTGACAAATGTGCAGCCAGCGAAGACCAACTGAGCATGGATTTGAATTTTAAGTTTTCGTAACCGTGATTTAGCTGCGGACGAACACTAAGAGTGGAGATCATAAAGCAAGTGGCGCATAAAGTCGGATAATATATCGCGTGAGGATTATCGTCTGGTTAAACTTTCAATCCCACGATGTAGGTTGTCACGATTAATGACTAACAATCAGACGATCAGCATTCTCCAGGTTAGGCTAACTTTACGATATCCGACTTTAGGTACGCAAAAATAATTTTGCCTATGGTTTTCGTGGGTATTTTCGGAACATTTTCAGGCGGTATACATGATGCGGAGATGGGGATTACATGAAATGAAATGAATTCTGGATTTGGACTATATGAGTTGACAATAAATCCACTGACTTATTTATACTTATTCACGTCACAGATTAGCTCCAATTCTGAATTCATTTTGTATCGAGTCCAAATCGAGTTTGTCCGGAGGACGAATAAAAATTGAAAAAGCTTATTCAGTTTACTTCTCCAATCCAGTTTATAAAATATTGTGAATTCGCATCTGTTCTGGCCATTATAGACAAGCGAGCGATCCAGTGCCGCATCCATGTGCCGCATCAAAAATATCGTGAATTCAAGTCTGTGCACATCGCTAATTTGTGTATTTATGTTGTGCTGAATATGTTATGTTCATGCATTTTACGTTGGTATCGTTTGTCTCTTATTTGTGTAGGATTAGTAATTACCGCCAATCATTATTTCCTCGTGTGTCGTGCTTTGTATTTATACCCTGTGTTCTGTTCTCTCGGGGTCTTTTCATTTAACTGCACTCTGGATCGTGTCGCTGCCGTAAAGTTATTCTGCTGATAATATACCGATTCTGTATTGCAACCTCGTCGCATTGAGTTATTGTTCAAACAAGATCAAGAACATAACAATTGGTGTCAGAAGTCGGATTCATATTTATTTCTGCGACTGAGATACATCATGGAAGCAAGTATATTGAAGCTTCTAGAGAAGCAGCAGGAGATGATGGCGGAACAACGCGCACAGCACAAAGAAGATATGGCACAGCAAAAGCTGCAACATGAGGAAGCCATATCGCAATTAGTGCAGAGGTTGAGTCCCGGTGCGTCAGCATCTGAAGCCACCGCTCCAAAGTTTGATTCATTCGTAAAATCAAAGGAGAAATGGGACCAGTATCTGCAACGATTGAACCATCACCTAGCAATTTACGGTATTTCCAACATGGAGAAAAGAAGAGCGTGTCTACTCTCATGGGTCGGACCTGAAACGTACTCGCTCCTACGTAATTTGTTTGGTGCTGCTGATGTCAGTGCGCAATCCTTCGACGCGTTGACTGAGAAGTTGTCGACACACTTCAAGGACTCCATACATGTACAAGCAGCCAGGTACGAATTTTACAACGGTAAAATGCAACCGGGACAATCGTACGCCGATTGGATCGCTACTCTACGCGGAATCTCCAAAGATTGCAACTTCATATGCTCAAGAGATGGCTGTGATCAGAGCTACGTTGATGAGCTAATGCGCGATCTCATCATTAAAGAAACGCCGCACGCGGATGTGAGACGGCATTGTCTAACACAAACCAATCCATCCCTTGACGACGTTCTCAAAGTAGCCGCAACTTACGTGAGAACGCTGGAAACTGATAGAGTTATCCAAGGCGAGAGTAGCGGTAAAGACACTTCCGTCGTCAACAAAATGACGGGAAGTTATCAGAAGGGGAAAAAACATTCCAAATCCATCCAAGGCAACTTCCCAGAAAGACTGAAATCCTGCAGCCGCTGTTTCATCGATCACCAGAGAAAAGACTGTCAATATCGACATTCAGTATGTCAGAAATGTGGTCGTAAGGTCATATCAAACCTGTGTGCATGTCTACCAAACCTAGTATCACGCAACAGGTCACATCCGTCAATTTCTGCTCAGTGCCACTCCTCTCCTTCGACATCGATCAACTATATCGACGCGTGGGAAACCAGCTCTGGATCAACTCCAGCATCAACGGCATTCCGTTGCCGACACAGTGGGACACTGGTGCACCCTCCGCCATGGTGGGATTGACTGGGTACAAAACTTTTGGCTCTCCGAAACTCTCAGCATACAATTGCTCTTTCGTAGCGTATGGCGACAAGCCACTGAAAGTGAAAGGTATGTGCACTGTAAGCGTGCAGGTGGGTTCTGAAGTTCGAGTTGGCTTGAAATAGGTGGTCATCGACGAACACCGTGGGCAAAACATTTTTGGTCTCGATTGGAGCGATGCTTTCTCCATGACCGCTAAGGGAACGTCTGCTTTGGATGCAATTTCCTCGCAGATGGTCAAATCGCAATCATGTAATACTATTGACATTTCTGATTCGAACGACAAATTGGTATCTTTTCAGTCCAAATTTCCCTCCGTTTTCTCTAATGTATTAGGACGATGCACCAAGACAAAGGTGACTATTCCCTTGAAACCTAATGCCAAGCCCGTATTTAACAAGCCACGCCCTTTGCCTTTCGCAAGGCAAATCGCTGTTCAGACCGAATTGGATAGATTAGTCAATCAAGGTATTCTCGAACCAATCAATTACAGTGATTGGGCAGCACCAATTGTTGCCGTCACTAAATCAAATGGATCAGTACGCATTTGTGGTGACTTCAAAGCATTGAATCAACAAATTCAGATAGATCAACATCCCCTGCCCTCCTTGGATGAAATTCTTCACAACTTACAGGGTGCTTGATCTTGCCGATGCTTATTTTCAGCTAGAATTAGATGATGATGCGAAGAAGTTGTGTGTCATCAACAGGCAATTCGGTCTATTCCGTTATCGAGGCATGTGTTTCGGAGTCGCATCTAGTCCCGCAAATTTTCAACGCTGTATTGATGCCATGATCGCCGGCTTACCCGGTGTTGCTAGTTTTATCGATGACATAATCGTTACTGGCACTGATGAACGCGATCATTTTCGCAACTTATCGCTACTCTTTGAGCGCCTCACCGAGTACGGTTTCACCGTCAACTTCGCTAAATGTGAATTTTTCAAAAGTAGTATCGAGTACCTTGGTCACATAATCGACAAGGACGGCAAACGCCCGTCTAACAAATCCGTTGAAGCAATCAAACAGTTGCCTAAACCTCGGGATGTTCGCCAGCTACAGGCAGTCCTGGGCAAAGTCAATTATTATCGCGCGTTTATTCCTAATTTTACGAATAAAGCCGCTGCCTTGTACCGTCTTCTTCAAAAAGACGCGAAATTCATTTGGAATGCGGACTGTGGTGCAGGTTTTTGCATCCTCAAAAACGACGTAATCGACGCTACGCAGTTAGCTCATTATGATGTAAACAAGCAGCTCATTTTGTCGACGGATGCTTCTCAATTCGGAATCGGCGCTGTCCTCTCAATCGAGCACAATGGCGAAGAGAGACCGATCGCGCACGCGTCGAAAACACTTTCCGATTCGCAAAAATCCTACTCTCAAATAGAGAAGGAAGCTCTGTCAATCATTTACGGAGTCACTAAATTTCGTCAATTCTTGTATGGTAGAAAATTTACGCACGGAACGGACCACAAACCGCTTTTAGCTATTTTCTCGCCGGACAAGACAATGCCCGTGATTACAGCGCAACGCTTACAGCGATGGGCACTAACGCTAATGGCTTACCAATACGATATTCGCTTTAAACCGAATAATCAGCACGGAAACGCCGACGGTTTATCTCGCCTACCAAAAGGCCCAGACCCTGAGTTTGACGAACTGGAAACTCGTGAAAACGCGGAGATCGTTCACGCTATTAATATGGCATTCGATGGCTTACCGTTAACTCGCAATGAAATTCGCAACGCGACGCTGAAGGACAAAACCATGAAACTAGTAAAATTATCTGTCACTCATGGTAATTGGAATCCAAAGACGCACATTAATGATTTTTCTTGGTTTTCGACTCGCAAACATTCGCTTTCTCTGCACGAAGACATAGTCATGCTCAATATTGATGGTTTTCAGCGCGTAGTCATTCCGCAGTCACTTCGCTCGCGAGTCTTATCATTGTTGCACGAAGGACATTGGGGTATCGCGAAAATGAAGCAGATGGCTCGACGTTACATCGCATGGCCTTCCATTAATCGCGACATTGAAAATCTCGTTAAGAGTTGCGACGCTTGCCGTAAGGTAATGAAAGCGCCTGATCGTCAGCCTATCGCGAATGGCCAAAAACTTCTGAAAGCTTTGAACGAATTCACTTGGATTTCGCAGGTCCAATGAACAATAAAATGTTTCTGGTCATCGTCGATGCGCATTCGAAATATCCTTTCGTCAAAGTAATGAAAGTCGGTTCTACCACAACCTTGTGTGTGGTCAACGCTTTGCGGGAAGTCTTCTCAATTGAAGGCTTGCCCGTAACAATTGTCACGGGTGGCGGGCCGCAATTCACATCGAATGAATTCGATACGTTTTGTTCTAATTTGGCAATCAGCCATATCGTATCACCGTCTTTTCACCCTGCCTCGAACGGGGAAGCGGAGCGTTTCGTCCAGACCTTGAAAGCTGGATTAATAAAAAATTGCGATGGGGTAAAAAATCTCAACTTCGCGCTCCAAACACTTCTCGCTACGTACCGATGTGCACCGCACCCGGGCATAGACTGGAAAACGCCTGCCGAGATTTTACATGGTCGGCAGCCGCGCAATTTGTTAAGTTTGTGCTCGCCCTTCGACAAATCGAAACCCGTTACGCCTAGACAATCAGTCACTCATTTCGAGATTGGTTCCTCGGTTTACGCTCGCAGCTACCGAAGCGGACCAAAGTGGGTTGCTGGCGTGGTGACGGAAATACTGGGGCGTGTTGTGTACATTATAAGAACAGATCATGGGTATTGGAGAAGGCACAAGAACCATTGGAGAAGGCACAAGAACCAACTCCAGCCACGCTTGATTTCAGCTGGCAATAATACAGCCACACAGGAAGTTGCTCAGCCGCAACAGTCACAAGCTGAGCAACCATTGGTTCGTAATAGGGCACAACGTCCTGCAGCTAGTCCTGCTCGAACGTCGGGCAGACGTTATCCGGTTAGAATAAGGAAGCAAACTGATTTCTATCGGCCAACGTAAAGCACCTTGTACCTCCTAACTTACAGGGGAGGACTGTTATGTTCATGTTCATGCATTTTACGTTGGTATCGTTTGTCTCTTATTTGTGTAGGATTAGTAATTACTGCCAATCATTATTTCCTCGTGTGTCGTGCTTTGTATTTATACCCTGTGTTCTGTGCTCTCGGGGTCTTTTCATTTAACTGCACTCTGGATCGTGTCGCTGCCGTAAAGTTATTCTGCTGATAATATACTGATTCTGTATTGCAACCTCGTGGCATTGAGTTATTGTTCAAACAAGATCAAGAACATAACAGAATATGCTTTTCCAGACTATCGAGTTCGTAGTCATTCAGCAAACCGGCTCATGGGTTATCAGGATCATTCTGCAAATACACCCCACCCAGGTATACCAAAAATCATCATCATGTGTTCTTTATCAACATAATATTGTACAACAATTTCTTTGCGTAGTAACAAAGTAGAGCTGGACATAAACAAGTACTTTACTGCCGAGTTTTCGAGGATCGCACATTACGATGTCATAAAACAAAACAAACAGCCGATTACATTAAATATGAGTACCTTTCCTATGGCAGCAAATAAAATAACGCTAGGTCCCTTTCGTTAAAATATCGAATTCGTTACCCTATCTCTGCCATAAGTCTTTGCGAGAATGCTGCGTATTTATCGCTAGACTTCTCAAAAATGTTGCATCCATGACCAAATAAGTACTTCTACGGTTTCGGGGTACTCATTTATGTATTGCTACTACTAGTTTTGCACTACTTACCCAAGTTATTATGTTCTTAGACTGCTTTTAGGTCTATCTTGCAGTTGTGAGTTTGGTATAGACCCGGGGTGGGCAAACTACGGCCCGCGGGCCGCATGCGGCCCGCCAGAGTCTAAATAAACTTAATAAAAATATTGATGAAATGCGTACTAAGAATAGAGCTAATGCAGGGACTTGATTAAAGTTTTTCTTGGTATAGTTCACCATATAATTCTAAGGCAGTGCGTCTCAACCTGGGGGACGCGTGCCCCTTGGGATGATGAAAGCATCTGAAGGGGATCGCGAAGCTTAGCTCGACTGAAAAAAATTTTCGCGCTTCGGGCGATTTTCCTACAATTCAGGATTATTGTTCTGTATTTAGCATGAACTTAATATTTAAAAATCTCTAATCAATAGTCGTAACCTCCCATGCCATCAAACTATCTGTTAGGTTTGCTATAGCATCCTGGTTGCGTTTTGCAGTATATGACGATAAGGGGTCGCGAAATCTACACAGGCCTATAGTAGAAGCGCGTTTGAAGCTAACATGGTTATGATGCGGTCAGCTTTGTGTGTCCTGGAACTGAACCCAAAGCGGAATTAGTAAATCTATGAACAGATCACTACTCACAGATTTAAATTTCAGTCCTGTTCTAAGAATCGGGACAACAGACTTTGATCTGTATTGTTTTGACAAATTGGTTAATGAGGTCGACCAGCCTATGAAATCTCGCCATTGTTTCTGGCGCGTGTACGATATCATCATAGCAAAGTTTGGTTTGTTTCAAATAAGCATAAATATTATGTCCATGTCGTTACTATATAATCAAATACCAGCAATATTGCGTTTTGGTTCATGATCCCAATTTTATAAAGTGCGGCCAGCGAATGGATTCAGATGTTGAATGCGGCCCGCGAGCTCAAAAGTTTGCCCACCCCTGGTATAGACTGAACCATGCCCGGAATAGTTACTTTTTACTCATTTGCAAACTGCTATTTCTACTCTCACTGGATTAGAAATGTACGAATTCACTTGCTATACTAGACCTGGAAAGCTTACTTCTTTACTCATTCAGAAATAGCTAACTTTGCTTGTACGTGAATAAACATTTACGACTTTTCTTCACAGTTGTCAATTTTTCGTCTAAACTAGACTTGTAATAATCACATTACTTGGAAATCTCTACTACTAGTTATACTTGAATACATAGTTCTCTACTACTTTACTTCCACCCAAATATCAACGATGACTACTTTGACTTCTTGTACCAGATGCTTTTCAGGGAACATCCATACTGAATATATCAAATATATTATTGAAGACCATGGGACATTATGTTTTACTTTTGACAGAGTCCACGACAAGCAATCATACATTGAAAGCCGACAGTGTCGAATCTATACCTAATGGACAGAAAACAACGCCAGGTACGATTATACGCATATCGCATGTTGTATTTGAAGTGGCGAGTAGGGTTCTCATACACTAAATGTCTGCGAAATCAATTGGCGGGATCTATTCGGAGCACACGTCTGTAGGTTTTGGCTACTTGCACTATTTACTCAAGTGCTTATGTTTCCGACTATTTCTGCACTTCTACTTGAATAGTTATTGTGGCAGGACTACTTAACCTTTACAATTTTGATTTAGAAAATTATATAACTTTTTTGAGTGTGCTTGTAAAAATTACATGAAATAGCCCCAGTATCACGGTAACTGAAAGTATATTGGATGATTGGATGAATGCACCTACATTTCTGATGTATATAGTCATTTTATTTTAGTCGCGAAGATGCACATTCTGCACATTCTGCTAAGAAATGTATCCGCATCCGATGAATTATTAGAGGAATTCAAGCCTTCGACATAGCTCTAATGTTTTAACCTACCACCTGGATTATTTTTCAGCACTTCATTCCCTAATTCCGCTAGTAGCAGTTTTTGCGTGTCTTCGAAATTGATATACTTCTACTTTTGGCGGAGGATTTTGCATTCATTTGATTTTCATTTTTCATGTCAACAAGAGGTGTTCAAAGTAGACATCGTTGGTTCTCCATTAGAAGTAGAAGTAACGTGAATTCCTACTCAATTACAAGTATAGAAGTGAATATCTAATTCATGTCAAAACCAATTCACGTGAAAGAAAAAATTGTAGATTTTGAAAATACTCAAGTAGGTAGTGTAAGAAAGTAGATGCGGTCCAGTAACTTGATACAATATTACTCAATAAGTAATATAAGTAAACGTAGCGAAAATTATAGACTTGGATTACCTTCAAAACTGAACCCTGTCAAGTAGAAAGGGAAATAGTCTATAATATCATTACTAGGGCGATTTTCTACCTGGAAAACGAAAGATTTTGAGATAAGACATGACAATTTTGAACTTGAAGAACTTAATTTTGACAAAATTATTACTTTGTGTAGATAAATTAGGAGTCTTCGCACATAATGTTAGAATTGTACTAATTATCTTCATATCATATTGGAACTGTCTGTCCATACGAAGTAGTTTGGCCTGAAAAAACCTTTTTTGAATTGAAAACTGACAAATTTCCACATAAAAAAACTTCATTTTACCGAAATCCAGACATATGAAGAATTCCAGTAGATTCATCACGCATTATGGTTGAAATGATTGAAATATGTTGTAGTACAACAACGAAAGATAATTTCCTTACTAAGTAGGTTGCCAAGAATGCAGAAAGAACGTTCAGCAGCAGCAGTTGTTGGCTGGCAACACTGAAGTTGTGCGTACACTGCTGGTGACACACGGAGTTACTTAGTTCCGACAATGTTGTCTACAGCGCAATTCTCCATCATGCGCTTCTGGATATAAGAACCAATGCCCATGCAGTCTTGTTTCAGTTTGGATATTGCTGTACGTTGAGCATGACACCATGACAACCCATTTGTTTCATTCGACAGTTTATGATTCACAATGAATTGACAATGTGTCGTCTACAACAGTAAGCCTATAAAGTAATTTTTCGACCCAATGTTGCAACTTGGAAATAATTTCGACATTTTTTGACTTGTCAAAATAAAATCGCCCTGATCATCATCATTTGAGTAAGTATAGTGCGAGTGGTCGAAACCGACTTAAATACTATGAAAAGTAGAAGTACCTCGTCGCTGACCACCTTTGTCACAGACTGATAACCTCAACTCTCCTCAGGTTCTGTGAGTTACAGTACACGATCCCACGGTGATGCGGCCGAATCACATCACGTTCATACCCGGTGAAAGAGAATCCATTGTAAATATCAACCACTGTGTCCCGGATTCACAACCCCTGTGTATGACGGGAAGCGAGTGGCATAGTTGGTTAAACATTGCAGTCACGACACCAATGGAGGTGGGTTTGAATCCCGGTTCGGACCAGCTTCTTTGTGTCGGAGCTTTATCTGGGCTCCTCATCGCCAACGTCACTGCATAAGCGGCGTCGTACGAATAGCACATAGGGCCAAAGTGAAGTTGAGCTATGAAAATCGGCTGCAACAAACACTGAAGTGGACGCACGGAAGAGAGAGTGACAGATGGTGAATGCCTGCGTTACTGGAAGTTTTCCGCGAAGTAGACCAACGAATGTTACAACATTCATGTCCTGGGCACAAATGACCAAATAGGCGATAAGCGCCAAATAATGTTCTAGTAATTTCTACTCAAGTACAATTAGAATTTGCGATTTACAAGACATGTAATAACTGCTTGAAGTGGAAGTATAGAATGAAGTTGTGAAGTAAGTAGATTTGGACGAGGGGTTGCATACTTTCAGCAGGTAATCGAATTGCCAGATGTATCTTTGTCACTAACGCAAAACAACTAATAATTACACTACCAATAGAAGTAAGATAATCTGAAATATATATACAGTACCGTGATGATAGGGCTATTTCACAGGGTTACTATGGTAATTTAGAGAGTTAAACTTTTACTTTAATAAACCTTAAGTGGTAAAGTCGGTGGTTTTGCCTTAAAAAACTGCTAAAGTAAAAGTGGAAGTAATCTAAATCATAACCATTTCAGACCTACTGAAGTACTGTCAAAAAGTAAAAGTACTTCAATCCTGGCCACCTCTGGTCAGGGCCCGCTAGAAAAATGTTTGTTTAGCTGAGAAAACAATACGGATATTGCTCAATTCGTGATGATCCGTTTACTGACAATTTTCTGTCGCTAACAGATTCGCGTGTTATTTTACTTATTTGTGAATTCGTAAGAAAACCACGAAGTTGTGCCGTACTGTGACGATCGTTATGCGCAGCTGAAAGTTTACTATCGAATTGCTTGGAAATATTTTCATTAAAAACACGAGGTTTTCAAGTTTTGGGTCTTCGCGTAGCGCCTATTTTTTTAAATCACGGATACCTACAGCAAATCCGCGTATAGATTTCCCTATGGGCCAGTATGTACGGCTGACTATTGGAAGCAGGACTAAGACTGCGATGTTACGGCTCGTAGGGTTCAGGGGTGGTATTACAAAACAATGTGGTAAATCAGAATCTCCGCCAGCGGTAACGAGATCTCTCGAATGCGATTACCGCATAGTGTCAAAATTGGTTTGTTTGTTTGTTTTGAGGTATTCACGGTGTGTGTCGACTACTATGGTCATTTACACCAGGCCAATTTCCATCATTTTTATTCCGTAGTTGCCGAATTGTAGCACGGCCAACTTTTAGGCTTTTATAAGACACCGCTTACACAGATAATCTGGCGATGAGGAGCCTAGATAAACCTCCAACACTTAGGTAGGAAATCTGGAGTCGGCCACGGTCGGACTCGAACCCGCAACCCAATACATGGTTTTGCACCTGTGGATTAGGGGTCTTCAAAAATGAATTTTGAAGGCATGCAGTCATAGAAGGGAATTTGTGCGGCTGTGGACACGTAATGCAATTAGTATGCGTAGGCGGCCGTCGACATGCGACTTGAATTTATGAATTGACTCCCGATTTCGTGACAGATTTTAATTAATCTTGATATTTTCTTCGCGCTTAACGCGATTCAATGTGTCTTTTTCGATTTAAATATAGAAGGGCCCTTTGCAATCAGAGCCCCACATTAGGGCTCTTCAAAAATGACTTTTTTTCTTAAATCGTACTGGCTACTTGATAAAATTGTTAGGTTACCTAATTTAAGCATACACACAATCATTGGTTCAATTCGAGCCAGAGCCGCATTGCTAAAGGAGAAGAAAGTTTATTATATTAAAATAAATAACAAAAATTTTGAAAATTTTCAGTTCACCCCATGGAATTGTTAGGTTGTCTATGGAAACGATGTTCACCAAATTTGGTTCAATTCCAACCAGCTGAAGCGGTGTTATTGCCGTCGAAAATTTCGATTTGAATAAACTAGTATTGGCGGTGGGCACAACTATAATAAATATTTAAAGAATTGGTCATCGTAAATACTATTTTATTCATAATCGAAATTTTTCGACGGCAATAACTCCGCTTCCACGTGATGTTCCACGTGATGGAATTGAACCAAATTTGGTGAACATCGCTTCTATAGACAACCTAACACTTTCATGGGGTGAACAGAAAATTCTCCTATTTTTATTTTATTTTTATATTTAATTTCTCGTGTATCAATGCGGCTACTGGTTGGAATTGAACCAAATTTTTTGTGTAGGCCTAAATAGGTAACCTAACAATTCTCTCAAGTAGCCAGTACGATTTGAGGAAAAAAAGTTATTTTTGAAGACCCCTACTGTGGATTATACCACTACGTTATCTCGCCAAAAAATTGGTATTTCAAAACATTCTGCGGCCAGGTCACGCAAGAGCGCCCGCAAACTGTCGTAATTCCAGACACAACACAACGTCTAGTAATCAACGCACTATAGTTTGTGATTTCGCCATGTCGGGAATCTCAGTAAAAGAATACATCGAATGGGGATTGGTAGTAGATTGCCGCCGACCTTTTGTATTTATCCGACATGATAGCACCAATGCTGCGTTTGAACGTTTACTAATACTGCGAAGCCAGCAAATTTGCTAGCTACACGAGTGCTGGATTGCTAGCAGGACGGCATCAGTCAATTATATCGGATTTATTAGTGCGGTGACGTGTTTCTAGCGTAGGATGAGATAATAGACGATGTTTTTAGCTTATCGGGAATGTGAACTGATGGTATACAGCAAAGTCCAAACCTCGACACGATGTTAGCAAATCGATTTTTTGCTATTCACTGCTATTCGCAAATTGATCCACTCTCGCCTACTTATTTCTATTGTCACTCCCGGAATCAAGTTGCGTCTATAGTTTTTATTATCATACTGCCAAAAACGCGGTTCACTCCTAAATAAGTAGAGACCATCAAGAAGTACGCAGGTCACGCAGTAATACATTAGACCAGTGGGTATTATTCTTAACTAATCTGCGGAACACTCACCCTATAATCTGCATGCATTTGAGGAACCCTGAATTTTCGCTACCTCATTGAATCTTCCCTGTCGTGATACATAACTATAACTAGACATCTAGTAAATTACTGGTGCATAAAATGAGCTGTGTGAAAAGAAGGAAATGTAATTGTGACACGATACGAAAATATTATAATGAGTATTTATTTAAAGTCAGTGTGATTGCTGCTGTTTCCATTAAGATACCAGGTTCGGAAATGCCAGGCTTCACCTAAGGAAAGTGTAACATACTGTTCGGCCCAAACGCAACAGCGTGATACAACTTGCCTTATTACCAATGAGCTTATAAATATTAGAGATAGATTTGGCATTTCAGAAGGACTGAGTTTTCATTTCCAACTCAACCTCCCCTGCCTACGTCACTGTTATGTGACTTACCACCACAAGAGTCACAATTGGACTACTGATCGGGCCTAATTGCCTGCAACCAACGATGGCCATCATCACAAATCATATGATTGCGTTGAGCGTCTGTCTTGACTTCCACGGGACCCCTGCGACTGGCTTCCGGAACCCCTAGTTTCCCGTGGTACTCCGGTTAAGAACCACTGCATTGGATCAACTGCGACAAGAATAAACTCGTAATTAGTAGGGCCTGACTGATATAGAATTTTTTAGCCGTTACCGGTAGAACCGATAACTTGGACTTTCACCATTAACCCCAATATATTTAGTCGATATTTCAAAGAGTTGGCGTCTAGCTTCTGGTGCATTTCCAAAACTCCGGAACATTTATTTGAACAGGTTTACAGCCATTGCCATGCTTGGGCATGAATTAAACTAGACATGCTACATATGGACAGCTGTAAGCTATTGTAAGAAATATATCAATATTCCCAGTCTGGAAGTCGCAGATTATAGTTCTGTGACTACCTTTAGTAGCGCGCTGTGACGTCGCCAAAATCCCAGATATGTTCTACCTTTAAGGGACGATGCCGTTACTTCTTTTGAATTGTGATATTGACTCGATATAATCGGTTGGGCTCTACTCCTAGTTGGTTTGATTGCCTGCTTTCTTGCTCTCATCGCTGGACAACGCTGATATACAGTCATCGGTGCTAGAGTCGAGGATTTTATTTTTCAGAGAGAATTCGTCAAGTAGCCTATGCCTTCGCTGATCGATTAGACTTGTAGTGGGATTTCATTTTCACGATGGTTAATTGATATTTTCATCCCCTGATGAATGAGGGAAGTTTGGGCATATTAAAACAAAAGTTGTCCCCTAAAACCTATTATGGACCGAATATTGCACAAGCAAAACGCATTTGCGCTCGTCAATTTTCAACTAAAATGTATCTGGCTTCCTCAGGCTGTTCTGCAAAGCTGACCTCTCATGGTAGGTATAAGCTCTACGATACTGATTCAATATCTGCCACCACATCCCTCGGGATCAGTCATTGATAAAATTAGGGAATGAAGCTATTCGGAAAGGGAAAGTTGGAAATATAGTGCACGAAGAATTGAGATCCCCCGTCTCCGAGCAGGGCGAGATAGCTGAATCTGGTAGCGGAGCAGGTCAATGTCAGCAATGGCAAAGACGAATGCGGTCTGCTTAAATTTGTAGAATTGACGGCACTCAGACAGAAGGAGCGTGGTTGACACTATCACCGGTCTGTGGACGCGTCAGAATGCGGCAAAATACCAGGCGATACTAGAGCCTGCTGATAACGCTGGGGTTGGGTTTTGGGTAATGAAGTCATGTGTTCAAGTGCCGCATGCTCAAATGCAGGACAGCCAAGTTTATCAGCATAGTCAGTGTGAATATATTCCTGAATATTTTCTATATCTGTTCACTTTCTAGAAACCTAAATATACTGGTCCATATGTTGATCATCGGTCATTTATTTGCTAATGCACACAGATTAAATGGGACCGATGGTCATCGCTACATTCCAAAATTAATCGACAAAAAGCTGCGTAATGGACGGATTCCAAGTCCTGACGATATAACTCCTTGGTAAGATTTCACAAAAGCATTTCAGCACTGCTGTCAGCATGGATAAAATTTAGCAAAATATATCTTGGGTAAATGTAGATCTACATATCTATAAATGTTCGACGTCAGCAATAGAAGTGAGTACAGACTACGCAGAGAACTCATGTGACATGGCGTTTCTTTCAACTCTCATTTTTGTACGCCATTATCGATCGTGGTGAATTGCTTTGTTCGCAATCTTTGACCAACAGGTGATATTCACACAATCTTTTTGTTTAGTAAACAACAACAACAAATACTCGTAATGACAATGAAGAAATCTAGAAATCTATGTAACATATGAATAGCAATGCTATAGCGGGATATCACAAGGGATCATTTGATTTTTTTTTGTTCTTTGTTAGCCGATTAGGGCCTAGTACGCAACTCTGCAGTAATTGGATCAGTGAGAGCAATTGGATTAGTAATTAGACCCCCGAACGGCAACAGCTATGATAAAACAAAGTCTTACCGCAACACGCTTAAACAATTAGTCCTAACGAGGAAGAGTTTTCGGATGAAATACTGCTTACTTTCAATTACCAAACGTCAACCTCAAACCTAAATCAACTTTTCACTTTCACGTCTAGAGCAATACAGGTAGGGTTGTATTTAAAACAAAAATCAATTCAAAACAAACATATTTAAATCAAGGCCCTTGTTTAAAACATGTTTTTACCGATGACGTCACAAATATTCAATTGTGACGTCATAGTGAATTAGAATTTACAATATAAAATATAGGGTGAATATAGCTCCTTTGACGAAATATCTACGTACTATAGCTGTTGAACCACTATTTTGCGGGTTCCAACCATCCCACATCGTATACGTCGGCTATATCGGGTGGTAATCGTCCGTAGGCACATACAAAATGCTTTTTGGAAAGCATTTACACAATTATGGCCTAATTATATAACTTAAAATATTGAAAAGACCAAATGTTTAAAACAATGTTTTAAGCAAAGTGTTTCAAAACCGTGGTCAGAGTAGCGGATTGTTGGTCAATCAATTTTGGTGACGATGCGGAGTTCGGGCGAAACGCATATTAAACGAATCAGTGTGCTGTAGCCTACAATAGTACGAATTTTCCATAAATATCCGGCATCCTCGTCCATACAAAGAACGGCGGTCAGTAACGACGTCCTTCTAATCATTAGAATCTAATGTATAAAGAACTTCGATTCGATTTTGCCTACTTGAACTACTTACTCAGGATGGTTAGGATTTCGTACTACTTCTCCTTCTACTTCTACTTGAGTGCCGACGATGACTGCTTTAACTACCTCTGCAAATGACCATGAGATTAGCCTACATATCCGATCATTTTATTGGAAGTTGCCTGACCAAACCTCTGCTTTGATTTCGTGACAAAATCCTGGAAATCAGTATATTATATATCATGATGAGAGGCCTATGTTAAAAAAGATTTGGTTGTGCGAAGGTGTTGATTCGGCAATAAGATTTGTTAATTGAGCTTTGATCGATGTACATGCAGTTTCGTTACAACATCAATGAAAGAATATCTTTAATGTTCACACGGTAGTATGCTTGCAATCAATAAATATTTTTGAGGGGGACCATTTCATTAAAACCGTGTCTAGCGTGGGGTATTAAGCAATAAAAATAACAACGGTCAACAAATATGAGGCAGACAAATTAAGAGTGGTTCTGGGGGTTCCGAAGGGCACTGATTCCGAATATGACCTTGGTTATTTCAAATTGGCTCTATTTTGGGAGATAATACATGGGCTATTTTGACTAAAATCTCATATTTTCGCTGTATGGGCTAGATGAAAAATCGGCTAAGTCGTATTATAAAGTTCAAAAATTCAATATACTTGTCATTTTGACACGCTGAAGACTGTGTTAAATAAAAATACATCAAATCAACATAATTATATTTCGTGTTATTAGATTTATCATAATTGAAGACTTTCACGGTTTATTGTATACATAAATAAACTTGAATCATGTATATAAGTATTTACCTAAATACTCAAATAACGTTGCATTTATTGAATCAGTTTTACGTCAACCACCTATTTTAAATTCAAAATAATCAGTTGAAATTTAATATAAATAATTTATCAGCAAGATTGGTCAATGTACTATTTTCGGCTGCAAGCAATTTAGTGCAGTTTTTCGAAAGACTCCAGCAATAGCCTGCCATAATATTTTCGTCGCATCTGCACTGATATCAATATTTTGTTGTTTACAGTGATTTCAAGCTTGTTAGGGGTATAAACAGCTTCTTTTCTAGAGCCAATCTGGCAAAACTAATGTGATATTCGTAATCAGCAACCTTGAAAACCCCAGAAACGGTTCCTAGATGTTTTGCCGGAAATTTGATATTTTTTAATTTTTTGACAAGTGTAATCACAGCTCACGAACCATGCTACTAAAAAATTTTACCATTCACAAATCTAGCAGAAATGACCCCAAGACAAAATGCACTGGCCTTTATCATGTCAGATGGAACAATGTCGATGAAGCAAGGATCGATTTGACCAATAATTATTAGAAGTATGTATATATAATATGCAAACGACTATAGAAGAAAAAGTTGTAATCTCAACTTCAGAGAACATCACATCAAGCTATGCATACCAGATGGTTCATCGGACGAAAATGTGAATAGGATTTTTTTCTACATTTATTTTACTGCAGCAAGCTTATTTTGGTCGATTACGTTGATTTTTGACATGCTGTTCCGGTTGACTCTTGGTGAAGGTTTGTCCATTGGGAAGCTGTAGAAGCATCACCTAAAAGAAGGAGGACTATTACAGTCTGCTTTGCACCCATGTCTAATCCAGCAGCCTTGTGGTGGGTGACGAGCAACGAGCAACTCTGAATAAACAAAAACGACGATGACATTTCCAACACCACATGTTGATCGTCGAAATTTGACTACACACATTACATTGTAGGATCGCATAATGCCATACTTGGGCAGTATGGGCACTATGGTTGGGCGGCTTCGGCTGCTTGGGATTGAGTCAAATTTGGTGTGCAGCATTATTTAGCCAACCTAACAATTTAATCATTGAATCGCCAGAATCCGGGAAAAAATCAATATTGTTTAACATCCCCAATGGATACCTTTAGTAACTTAACTAAATCTTTGAGCATGAGTATATTGAAAACGATAGGTCGTTATCAGTTGGAACTGGAGTATCAGGTATCGTTAAGCTTATGTAAAGTCAATCCACAGCGTTGGTAACTAATGGACATTATACAGGCGTAACTATCGTTACATCAGTGCAAATCAAACGGTGACAATTTGTGTTGGTGAAATCAAATAATTTAAACTTATTGAACACATCAATTTTGGAATAATTTTGTCTTGATATATCTCTCTATAATTGTACCTAATTAACTTCTATTAATTAGATTCAGCATTTATTCAATTGCTTTTTCTGAGTATCGGAAATAAAAATCGTGTCGCATGTATATAATGATTATATTTTCCTCTAAATTAGGGTCGCGCGACCACTGGGGTAGTCTCAGCTGTTTACTTTGGAGCTTACCCTGTCTGGGGCATTAAAACATGCTGTAGTCATATCGGGATGGGCCCAGAGACCAGATACAACGACGACACGAAGAAACATGGCAGCGGCGGGACTTTAATTTGTGCCCAGTGGTGTCGTGAAGGTGTCATCACAAACATTCTCCGATTATAACGAATTGCTTTTAACGATAAAATCCGTATACTAGCCAAATATTATATCTATAATTATATATTGCCATTAAGCTGCAAGGCTACAATGAATTATGCCGAGAAACAGAGACGACATACGCGGAGAAATTAATAGAACATCTGAGAACACTCTAATTAGGCCGGTATCTATATTCCGACATTTCAAACTTGGCCCCGTAGCAAATATAACCACATGTTAGACATCATCGAAGCGCAATAGATGTGAATATTATACATTTATCAGAGAAAGTATTGCTTCCATTTAAGACTAAATTCGGTTTATATACAAGCATAAAATTGGCGATGCTGTAGAAATCGGTGCCTGTATCGCATATTCTGTCAATGTTTACGAAAACTCATTGTATGATGTAGTTCAGGGGCGGGCAACATACGGCCCGCGGGCAGGATCCGGCCCACGAAAAATTTTGTCCGGCCCGCGGACTGTTTCCGTCTTACATGATAATGGGACCCGCGGCCGCATTCTGCCGAGATTCCCCACTTCTTGTTTACTAGGTCAAATTTTAGCGACTGTAGGTTATTATATACGTGTATGCGCAGCGTGCGAGAGTGGAGCTTACGTGTAAGTTCGTCGGAGCGAGAATACTTGCATTATCTGCATTTACGATGTACTCAACCCTTAAGTCGTTTGTGGTAATCATGGTGTTTGTCGACTACAATGGTCATTTGGACCAGGCTGATATTTTTTATTTTTTATTCTGTAACTGCCGACATGTAGCACGGCACACTTCCAGGCTTTTGTAACACACTGCTTATGCCAGTGGTTGCCAACTCAAAACGGGTCGCGGGCAAGTATTCAAATTTTGTAGAGGACGCAGGCCGCATAAATTCAATATATAGAGATTAATTAGGCCACACAGTTGAACAACGACGCTATCTCGTCACCTATACTCAACCCTAATTAATTGATATCTTTGGACAGTTTTCCGTCTTATATGATAATGCGGCCCGAGGCTACAGTCGGCCGAGATTCCCCGCTCCTTGCTTACTACGTCAAATTTTAGTCACTGTATGTTATCATATACAATACATGTATGCGCACTGCGCAGCGTGCGAGAATGGAGCTTACGTGTAAGTTCGTCAAAACGGGAATAGTTGCACTATCGGCATTTACGATGTAGGCCTACTGATCCCTCATATCGTTTGTGGTAATCATGGTGTTTGTCGACTACAATGGTCAGGTCATTTACACCAGACCGATATTCCTTATCTTTGATTCCGTAGCCGGGTCGCGGGCCACTTTTCAAATGTCGTAGAAGCCGCGATCCGCATGAATTCAATATCGAGATGAAATGGGCCACACATTTGAACAACGATGCTATCACGTCACCTATTCAGCCCTAATGAATTCATATCTTGGTACATTTGGGTACTGGGTTTATCGAACGCCTTGGAATCTTAATTAGTGATTGCTGCGTGTGTGTTGATTGATCAGAGAGAACTAGACATGGTGGCGCCTGTATGACAATGCTATTCTCAAATCCACATTGTCTTCGTCATTATCGGCTAGAAATGGCTGTGAAGTGACATTGCTGTCGTTAAAATACATTCATCAAACACGATTTATTCCTTGCATATGTGGATAAATGGGCAAATAATGTATCGATTCAGCAATCCGGCCCGCCAAGTACTTAAGTTTCCTATATCCGGCCCGCCGACTGGAGAAGTTGCCCGCCCCTGATGTAGTTGATAGATGTTAGTTGTCATCTCACCAAAATCCCACATGATAATAATTATGTGCGGGAATAAATAGAGCAGATTGACGCTTGACGCTTGCAAAGGAATATTTGTATCAGGAATATTTCTGCTTGATATTCAACGTCCATATGAGATAATTGTATCTATTACGTGCTTTATTCATATTTCCGTATTCTTTAGCCATGAGCTGTATGAGGTCGAATGCGTTACGAGGATACTTGTATAAAATGGAGTCAAAGGTGAAAGACCTAGTGAGATTTCTATTCACTACTTGAGTGCTTTCAGTTTATCGATTCATTGCAAATATAGCCCTGAACTGTATAACTATTTTGGGAAAGTAAAATATTTGTCTCAGTTTTACTGGTGAGGCGTTATTGAAGTCAATGGACGATCATATAATACAATTAACATTGAATCGGATCAATAATGCTTAAGGAAATGCATTGTGTAACTCAAAATTAATTGCGATGAGAAGATATGGTAGAACATTTAATTGAAAGATTTACAGCACTGTAATAACATTGGTCAATTTACTGGAATCTTACATTTGAGCTTTCGCTTTTAACCGTGTCTTGCAATCTCTGCGTTCGTTCGGCATCAATTTCCCAATCGAATAGATTCAGTCTTCCTACAGCAAATGTCATCAAGTCACAAAGAACCGATACCTCATCTTCAGTTGCAGTTGAATGTGACCAGTCAATCGCAAGTTTCGGGACCTGAAATCATCAAATATGAATATGTTGTTCGATTCGGACGGAGCTAAACGATATACCGCGAGAAACCAAATATATCACTGCGCTACTGGATGGACATTTGACCAAGCCGAAACCCGGAAACACGACTCTTGTATAAAGTAGCCGATGAAAGTAATCTACATGGGCTCCTCAAACGGTGATTAGCAATCATCAGGCCGGATTTTAGGACCATAAGATCACCAAGTAAATGTGTTACATTAAACACGTGAAACGCAGTCACTGAAATTCGAATAGCTTGAAATAAAAGACTTCACCATGCGCATCAACGTTTCGGAAGCATACGACCATTCACGAAATGTAACCACGGTTGGAGTAATTTTGGAGATCCTTAACACCCGCAAGACGGACACCGTGCGTTCGGGCGACGAGTTTTGTATATTTTGAACATAAAACATCACTATCGATATTTTTAGTCGCATCTTAAGTACAATAATCTCAATTTTCGTGTGGTCATTTTTGTACTGAAATCAGATCCTCAACTTCCTTTTGATCGGCGATTGATGCAGCAGAAGTTTTTGTAGATAGGGGGATTTTCTACTCTCATCCTACCAATAACAAATGCCAGAACAGAATTGGAATCTGTTCATCTCTGTTATAAGCAGGGCGTTGGAGCTGATGTAATTATTTAATTTCTCAATCTACGGAGCTCTCGTTTACCACGAATTAGCTACATCGTCATATTGATATCATTTCTCCGGCTCCATTACGTCAAAAACTGAGATTTAAAGATGAAGTTCCAATTCGGATTATCTAGACTGCCGAGGCTCCCAAACTTTTTATGATCGCAACTCCAAAATTTGGAAAATGTTACGCGGTCCCACCTCTCAATTTTACGTGCCTATTACTACGTGGTTGTTACTGTGTCATGTGTATGCATTAAATTTCTAACACATAGCACTACCGGTCACTTGTAATTTTCTAGGAATGACATACAACCGTCTGTCGTTCGTTTGTTTTTGGTATTCATGATGTTTTTCGACTGTCATGAATATTATCACCAGACCAATTTTTGTCATTTTCATTCTGTAGCGGCCGGCATATATAGCACGAGCCATGTACTTCCAGGGTTTTTATAAGACACCGCTTCCGCGGATGAGATAGCGAGAAGGGGCCTAGGTTAACCTCCGACTCTTTGATATTCATACTAATGATTGGACACCAACCTTAGGTTATAGTATGTGACACTTTAAATAACGATTCGACTGATCCGATATTTAGTTTGCCGGGTACGCATTAGTTTTTCGTTTTATTTTGAAATGAGATAAAGTATCCAGAAATGAGTCGCCGATAGCACCCGCTTGATTGACATTCTTTTTGATGGTCATTGGTATTCAATTTTCGCCTCCGCGACCCAAGAGAATAGGCGAATGACCCAATTTGGATCGCTACCTCAAGTTTGGGAACCCCTGATCTGGAGTTTCAAAATAATTAGAAACGAAAAAACACAATCAATGAACACAAAAGAGTTATTTCTGGACAAAGAAGTGTTCAAAACCGATTCATACGTAGGAACAATATTGCTTCTATTCAATTATGTGAATTCATGCCATAATATTTGTATGGAAGCTTATGAAATACGCGGAAGGCGGAGCTATTTTTCAAACAAGGGACTCCAACTACTGTTCTGGCTCCATTTGAATTTTCAGCAGAGCTCCGGATCCAAAGCCATGGTTACAACAATTGCAACCACAAATTCGGATATTATTCGTCACCAATTGATAGACTAGCTTTCGAGAAGAGACTGGCAGTAAGGAAATACTTCAATTTTTCAAAGCACTCGGGTAGGCTTTAACTGCTGGCACTTCATATTAAAGTGATCTACATCTACCTCTATTTACCGTTTGATGCAAAACTACTGACTTTTGCCATTCGATCTTTATAAAGTAATTTGTGATATATTGTCATCACTTTTATGAGAGAAAATGTCATAACCATTGAGCAAAATAGCCCCTGTATCTCAATATCCACAAACATTTTGAAAAATTTTCGAAGAATCTTTTTGTAGAATTATTAGCCGTTTGCGCTAGTCGCGCAGATGTAATCTGTAACTTAGAAAGTGCCCATCTTTGTTTCACCACCAAAATCATGTGATCACTTGACTCTACAATATTTGTATGCATTACGTTTTCTTGAGTACAAATACCGATCATTTTCACCATGATCGGCTTTTCGTTTCTGGTAAAAATAGAGTAATGCAGTCACCCCAATTCTCTGTGATATTCCGTACTTATATCACATGTATTAGGAAGATATATGGAGTAACCGTGATTAGTAATCGTAATCGCATACTATAATAACGGGTTATTGATAGCAGAAACGTCCGATTTTTAAACGCTACTGATTCTCGTTACATCACAAGTATTGGCTTGGCTCGTCATAGAGAAAGGCATTTTATATAAATAAATATAGACGATGTACTGTACATGGTAGTAGCCTAGTTTGATTGTAAGAACACTCGACATGCCTTATTTCAGGTTTTCAATACACCCAAGACCCCACTACGTCGCAGCAGGATAGTAATCATCACTATATACCTAGTTTCAAATAGTAACGTATTTATTGATGTTTGGCGGCAGCTCGCAATACCTTTAATAAGTGGATTGTAGACAGAATTTTATGTTCACTCAATCTTATTCTCATATGGCCCTATACTTGAGACAGTTACCAATCGCTATTTCGCAATTCTCTACTCCACATTTGGGTCTGCCACTATAGCCACCAAATTATATACCACACCATGTCAGCGTGGGTTACAGCTGGAATCAGGATCGAAACAGCACTTCGTCTTCCCACTAACGATGGTCTTGTGATTGAATGCATGGTCAGTAAAACTTCTGGTGGGCGAAGTACCGCAACCACCTTTTACGATCGGGCTTTTCGCAAGCGCAGCAACTGGAAGACACGTTTTGATGCCATATGGATTCGCAGAAACTGCATATGTCCTAGTGTGTCGTGGGGTGGTAATGGCCGGCACTGAACTGCCTATTTCAATAAATTATTGAATGGATATAAACAGCAAATGACGTCATGACGTTTCATTTAAAACGAATGTTGTTCTCCCAGAGACCGTTTCATCGCAATCGTTATATTGTCTTGCAATATGTTTGAAAATATAAGTTCTAAGAACCAAAATAAATATGATCGTGAGTAATCGTGATTACTTTGCCAACCGTGATTACTTTGCCAATGTAATCGTAATCGACTGCTTCCTGGTTTTTGCTGTAATCGTAATCATAATCCAGTCATTCAAAAGTAATCATAATCACGATCGATTATATTCTTGAAGTAATCACCCCTGCCTGATTATGAACCGAATTTCCATACCATATCATAGTCGCACATTTCAATATTATATACCAAAATTTTGTTCCCCACCATACCATTTCATACTAAACATGCTATGTACTCATTGTTATGCCCAAACTTCCGGAGTGGATTTTATTATTTCTAATCTGGATTACCCATACGACGTACGTATACCTAGAATGTATACTAGGGGTCGCCAACTCAAAACGGGTCGCGGGCCACTTTTCAAATTTCGTAGCGGCCGCGGGCAGCATGAATTCAATATCGATATAAACTAGACAACCACTTTTAAAAAAAAATATGCGCAACCCATTCATATTAGCTGATTATTTTCCCTCGATGGAATGCTGTTGCTCTCGCCAAAGCTAGAACCAGTGACGAATACTGATGTTGGACACAAGAGAATAGCTTATTTTGAAACAACAACAACAACAACAATAATATGTTGGGACTGCGTAGTCAATTTCAGCATTTCAAATGGTTTTCTTAGCTTTTTTTCCGAAATCTCAAATCAAGTCGCGGGCCGCAAAATATGACCTCGCCTGCCGCATGCGTCCCTCGGGCCGCGTGTTGGTGACCCCTGATGTATACGGTAGCTCAAAAATATCTGTTTAGGGAAATTTCACTTACTACAAAAATTTCAGGTCCCCTACAAAAACGCTACACACAGAATATGGGTCAATTCCGACAAGTAGAAGCCTTGCTATTAGAAATTGAAATATCGACCATTTTTTAAAATAATAGTATTTACGGCATAAATTTTGACACTGCGTTATGACCAAATATCGTGTTTCGGGCATGTTTGAAGCGAAAGGCATACCTTTTTCATGCGTTTAGATAGTGATAAAGAGCTATGGTATAATGGTATAAATCAGTAGTTCTCAACCTTCTCGACCTCGCGGCCCGGCAAAACTTTAAAACAAATGTAGCGGACCGGTGGACCTTCAAAAATCAAAATTAACCCTGAATTTAATTGTGAAATGTGTCTGCAACTCAAATGTAATATTGCAAACTTCATTTAATGCTGTCATTTCGACACTAGATATTTATACGTGGATCTGATGAAGTTTCGGCACGTAGAAGCTCGTGAATTCCCATTGAAGACCACTAATTTTTGCTTGCTCGGTATCCTTCAAAAAATGTGGCTTTTCGTTTGCTATAACCTCTATTATACCGAAAATTGTCGCTTAAATACGTTGTCGGGACTTCACGAATTTCGTTTCAAAGTCTCCGTCGTTTTCCCATATAACTTGTCCGAAACAAGTTGTAGGCTACTTTTAAACCAGGGACGGGTAACATACGGTGTGATTTAGAGCGGCCCGCAGACAGTTTGCGGTCTTACATAATAATATCACTCGCGGTCACAGTATGCCGCAATTATCTACTATGCATGGAAGATTTCCTTTCTAAATATCCTTCCTTTTACATATTTTGTCAGGTTTTATAGCATGAACACTCTAATAACCCAATATGTATGAATCATTCAAACACGACATAGATCCCATCCTGTATAATTAAAATGTAGATAAAGCAATCGAATTGCTGCTATTGTGAAAGAGTCAGCAACTAATACAGAGATACATCTTACTAATTTTTTCATTACACACTGTACTGATTTACAATTGAAGAGTATATTCGTATTAAAATGAAACCGAATATGATTACAAGCACACACATTAGGGTTGTCCAAGATTTGGGAAATCTGAAAAATGATGGGTATCAATGTCTCATTCTATAGGTTATTGATTAAAAAAAAAAACAGCAACGAGCCTGGAATATGCTCACAGGAAAACCGTATTAATGTGTATCTTCGCGATGCAGTCACGAATTGTGCAATTTATGGAATTATACCATGATATTGTGACAGAGCAAATATATCTCTGGTTGTAAAATTGATGTAAATATAAGAAACGTTCCTTCCCACTTGACAAAATTTAAAATATTGGTAGTGCAGCTTAGGACTGCAAGTCCTAGTCCTTGAATAATTGATTAAGTGCATGTAGACTAGACATATGCTATTCGACTTATTCCTAAATTTCGTTTATGACCAATGTCTATGTGTGTTAGGGTTGTCCAAAATTTGGAAAACCTCAAAAATGATCAGTATCAATTTCTCATTCTATACATTATTGATAGAAAAACAGCAACGAGCCTGAAATAAGCTCACAGGAAAGTCGTTAAGATTTGTTGCAAAGCGTTTGAAATGAGCGTCTGGCGGGTGGGCGTGCCAGCGAGCATAGAACGGCGACAAGACGAAATGACGAAATAACGAAATAACGGCTCTCGATTAGCTAATCGGCTATGCTTCAATGATGACGACGGTAGTGGCTATCTTATTAGTTGGCAAAGGAGTAATCTAACGGCGATGATTCTGTAAGCGCGTTGTAGGTTGGTTGGCAGAAATGGTATAGGATTAATTCAGGACATGTTGAGTTACAAAATACATGATGATGAACAAACAACAGCTGCTTCACACAAACTTAAAGCATGACTGGCTTATTGTGAGGGAATCCACCGTACCCTACATACCTGTTATGACCGAGGGAAAGCGCAGAACCTGAGGAACAATATTTCAAAGGCGCTTGTGACGAACGAGTTTCTAGCAAGGGATTCATCATCATTGAATACAAAGATAAAGCTTAACAGTGACACTACTTTGTCTGATCTTATTAGGCACCAGCCGTGGTATATAATTGAAGTCTTGAATGCTGTCAGGATTTGCTGAATAAGCCGTTTATGAGGGGGACTTAGACTCTTACAGCAGATTGAATTCACTCGTAAATGCTCTCAAAGTCGTCAATGATGCCGCAGAAAAAGGTATAAAGGTTGATTACTAGTCTTGTTGCCGTTCTATGGTCGCTGGCACGCCCACTCGTCGGTAGCTACTTTCAAACGCTTCGCGATAAACATTAACGACTTTCTTGTAAGCTTATTTCAGGCTCGTTGCTGTTTTTTTATCAATAATGTATAGAATGATACGTTGATACCGATCATTTTTGATATATTCCAAATTTTGGACAACCCTAACACACATAGACATTGGTCATGAACGACATTTAGGAATAAGTCAAATAGCACATGTCTAGTCTACATGTACTTAGTCAAGTATTCAAGGACTAGGACTTGCAGTCCTAAGCTGCACTACCAATATTTTAAATTTTGTCAAGTGGGAAGGAACGTTTGGTTATATTTACATCAATTTTACAACCAGAGATATATTTGCTCTGTCACAATATCATGGTATAATTCCATAAATTGCATCAATTTGTGACTTCATCGCGAAGATGCATATTGTTTCCTTCTTCCTCTATGCAACTACATTATAATTTGCGAGTAATGTCCAATTCTATCTATGTCTGGGGTGCCCAACTTTTTCGGCAAAAGGGCCACATGAGATTTACGAACCATTGCGCGGGCAACTTGAATGCTGATGACCCTTTCTTGTCGTCCGATAGGAACGAACTGAGTTAGCTAACATTGAAAATAAGACTTATATAACTACGCTTTAAAATTGATAATATAGTTATATCATGGAACCTCCGTGTGCAACTGTGCAGTCTGCAGTGAAGCCCTGGTCGCGCGAAGCACGAAATGTTTTCAAAAGTATTGAATGAATTCGATCAATAAATATATTACTTGCATTATGGGTCGCCTCTGTATAGCAATGGGCTCACTTGGAAAGGACAGGATTATTTCGGGTTTTAGACATAGCAATATCGACGGTTCCGGTGAACATGCCTCTGTCATTTAGTGCATATGTTTCATCGCCGATGATCTCGCTTCGAGCGCACAAGCGAAAAGTCGCATATTGGACGACACGATATCTCCTAATTGCGAGTATATAGTTGGAGTCTATTCTATAAATTACGCAGGAGGGGTTTCAATACTAAATGCAAGAAATGTGCCAATAAATCATGCTAAGTGCTAAGAAAAACTTCAAGGCAAATAAATCTGGTACGGGATATTCTACTTTATGGCCATGTACGAAGCTCAACGATGAATGTGGCTGGCCCCTGGTTACACCAATGCGTCGAAACTGATGTTTTAGTCATCATCAAATTTCGAGGTCAGGCTTATCAAATTTTGGTTGACCTTGCAATTTTACCTGATGTTATATCTTATTTCGAGAATTACCTCGCAGGCAACACAAAACTTTCTCGCGGGCGACATTTAGGCTGCGGGGCACAGTTTGGCCGCACCTGATATGTATCGTTACTAATAACAATGATTGATGGTACAAAAGATTACTATCATAGTTAATATTAGTAATTTAAAGATATATTTGTAAGCAATTGTTTTTATGATAAAAAAGTTGGAGTTGGAGTCGAAGTCAGGGTCATATCCTCAAACTCCTACTCCGACTCCAGTCAGTATTTTTTCCACGACTCCGACTCCGACTCCGATTACACCGACTGCGACTCCCCAGTCCTGGTTAAGACTGGGGGAAATGGCGACATTATGAATGTGAGTCATTCTATATCACTTGAGTATGGTTGAAAAAAATGCCTTGAACCGGATTGAACTCAAAACTGAACATTCAAAACAATGACCTGAACTCGAACTCCAGTCATAACACCATGACCCGGACTCCAACATCTGCGCACTGACTTGAACTCGGATTTTACTCGATGGTGAATTGAAAATGACTCGACTTGACTCGAGTCAAAACTATAAAAGTGAGATGGACTTGTGACTCGTAACCTTGTGCCTTGGTTACAACAAACGCAACAATTTTTCTAACAGAATCGATGGCGAATCAATTGATACTAACGTCGATTAACGTAAATGGATTATCAAATAGAATGCAAGATCTGGAACAATATATACAGATCTGCAAATGGCTGTCGACGCAAAACCCGACGAAATCATGCGCAACGTATATGATGGACCACAAGCTCCGACAATAATGAAAGCTATCCGATAGTGTGCGAGAAATTGTATTTATCGACCCACAAAACCCAACGATTTCACCCACAACCTAACCCAAGCATCGTCAACCCATATCACTTCTCCACCAATAACCACCCAAATTATCCACAAAACATCATGAACGATAAAATTACGACTACAAAGACTTAATATGAACAATACACGCATACGAAGACCAATTAGCGGTGGCTTCTACTAAGACTTCAACTGCGAATTCGCCTTCATCAACGACTGCGATGAGATAACCCGATGATGGGGACGAACCGAACCGGAAGAATTGCATTTATGAAATTATTCATATTGCATGTATACATAAATGAATAAAAATCACAAAAACGGTTACAACCCCAGTTTTTGGTCCGCTTATGACTGGAGTCACAAGCCTTTTTTGTCAAACGAGTCATGCGTGCGTCGAATTTGGAATAACTGCTATTCACAATCGGACAAGTCGCATCAATATGGGGAATGTTTTCCAATCGTTTACTACAGAGCAGACATGAATGGACTGCCGAAAAGGTATGAAGCGATTTTTTTCCGACTACAAACCGGACAATGCGACCTACAAGCGCACCTATTCAAATTGGAAATAACAGATTCAACAAATTGTTCAACGTGCTGTCAAGAAGAGAGTGTCAGCCATAATTTATTGACATGTCGCGATTATGGACACCAGAGAAGAGTTTTCATGGACACGTGTCGGATGGAGAATATCTCTGGTTTTGCATCTTGCAAATTTCTGAAAAAGTGTCCTCTTTTTACATTTTCAAAATATGGTAAGCCTAACCTATATGTCTTTGTTACCACATTGGATGTTACTGACGGCTGACGGACTCTAGATTACTATGGATAACTAACCTATTAGTGGATTAGTAATCTATATAGAACAGGAATGGCCAATTTTTTCGGCTAAAGGGGCACATGCAATTGACGAACGAGTGCGCGGTCAACTAGCCACGCCAAGCGGGTAAAATTTTCTAAGTTTATAAATAAACTAGGTGAGTATTGCGGGTCTATTGTATACCACCCGCTAGGCTCATTTTACAAGGACACGACTATTCGGCGTCTGGACACTTCGATATCGAAGGTCTCCGATAATATGCGACAATCATTTGTGCCTACATTTCACCGTCGACGATTTTTATGCGACCGCAAACGCGAAAAGACTTTCCTCCGTAATTGCGAATAGAGTTAGACTTAATCGGGTAAATTAGGCGTTTTTTTTCATTTTCAGTAGGGGGTAGGCTACCAAGCAAGAAATCGTGTGACAATTAAACACGCGAAGCGTGAAGAAAAATTTTGCTACTATTTTAGTTTATTGTAATCTACGACGATTTATTGAAAATGTGACTGGATCCTGGATCTGCCAATGCGTCGGAACTGATATTTTAGTCATCAACATCCCAAGTGTCGCAGCCAGAATTGTAATTTTTAGTTGGCATTGCAAGTTCACAATCTGAGCAATTCATTTTCGATAATATATTAGGACATTGCCTTGCGGGCCTTGCAAAACCCTCTCGCGGGCCACATTTGTGGACCACGCCTGATATAGACAAGACCATTCGATAATTTCCAAGCCGGAGCAGGAGCTGGAGCCGGAGCAGTGGTTATAATGCTGCTCCGGAGCTGGAGCCGGAGCTAATGTATGATAGAAGATCGCTCCGGAGCCGGAGCTGCAGCAGTTTAAATTTACGGCTGCTCCAAAGCCCTGAGCTCAAGCCGCCCAATGGGGTAGGGGGCGAGCTCGAAGGGGCTCAAAATGATTTCGTGAATTATCATAAATTAACGTATTTCTTTGAAATTTATGCCACTTTTTCAAAACAAATTCGCTCTGGGTGCGCGATTTAATATTGCCGTATATTCGATTATTGGATGCGCGCTTACCCCACGAAAATACGTATCATTTATAGAAATGGAGACTTTGGCGTCGGCCATTACTGCGCCACGACGCACGAATGCATATGAAGTTATAGTTCATGTAACATGCAGCTCCGGCAATTGTGCCAGAACGATCAACAGCGAGAAGACCTTGGCCGAGCAGGAATACTCTTGAGGCGACCCAAAACTACGATATATATACAATATACATATATGTTTAATTGACTAAATGGCTGGCGCTGAATGTTCCTGTCCTAGTGATCAGAACCCCACAGGATAAATGCCATCACGCAAGGAAAAATTAGTTGCCAGTAATGCAATACCAATTTGAAATCGTGTGTGCCTTTTAGTTTTGGCGATTTCCATATCTTTTGACATAGCAGATATAGGAGGTCCGAAATAGCATAATGTAACGAAGTCAATATACCAGCGGGTCCACCCGAAGATGTTCAATTCTTATTTAGAGGTCTTACCTTTTCAAACACACCTCACTCAGCTCTGCTGGTAAACCCGATTACATAAGCAGAGAGGGTATAAAAAATTGATAGCAAAATATATGCAACTCCCGATCACATTGACCGATTTAAACACGAATTATATAAATTTTTCGCGCTTCGCGCGTTTAGTCACGGTCAGGTGACGCACTAAACAGTAGACCAAATGTAGCTGATAAATTGCAGGGAAAAAGCGTACAGGTTCAGCTTGGCTGCAGGTTTATGGGGGCCCAAGATCAACGTTTTTTTTGGTGGGGCTGACAAAGAGCTGTTACGGTCGAGGTGGGGAATGAAGGCAAAAAGGTTTGAAACCACTGCTTTAGAAGGTGGATACTAGGGTTGTTCAAAAAAAACTTTTTTTTCCAAATCTCACTCGCCTAGTGACTAAATCGTCGTGTTGTCCAAGAAAACGATGCACACCAAATTTGACTCAATTCCAACCAGTAAAGGCCATGCAATCTTGAATTAAAATTTTGAAATTATCAGGGATAATCCGAGAATTATCAACGAAAAACTCGAATAACTCCGCTTCTACTAGTCGGAATTGACTCAAATTTATTTTGCATCGTCTTTGAAGACAGCTCAACAATTTCATGAGGTTGACAGAAAAATTTGAGAATTTTTATTTTTTTTATTTTTAATAATAATTAAAAATTTCAATTCAAGATTGCACGGCCTTTACTGGTTGGAATCGAGTCAAATTTGGTGTGCATCGTTTTCTTGGACAACCTGACGATTTAGTCACTAGGCGAGTGAGATTTGGAAAAAAAAGTTTTTTTTTGAACAACCCTAGTGCGCATATTCATTACTCTAACAAGGATTTGCCAACTTATTTCGGAAAATGCAGCAATGCAGCGCAAACGTCGTTATAATGAGCAAACAATTATCGCGATGTCAGACTCAGAACCCTATTTTGCTGTATGCAAGTTAATGAATTACTGATTAGTAGCGCGCTTTCTCGTTTGATATCATCCGTAGGCTAGTGATTCCAATCTGCTTTATGCGCTCGTATTCCCGCGATGTCACTTGCTATACGAGATTCTCGGTGGCGCAAATTCTGAATTTATTCGAATAGTTTGAGTGGGAACCTTCTATGTTACAATAAACTTCATTGCTGGACGGACTCTATCGCATACTTGGACAGCTAGAAAATTTTCCACTTTTTCAAATTAGAATATAATTCGAATTAGAGCTATACAGTTTTTTGAAATTAGATTAGAATTAAAATTTGAGCTACACATTTTTCAATTTTAGATAATAACTAGAATCAGAGCTACACAGTTTTTTCCAAATAAGATTAGAATTAGAATTACCGAATTCGCAAAAACGTGGAAATGGAATAAAATTGTGAACGAGAAATAAATAAAGCAAATCACAGTGCATTTCCATAAACGCGAGAACGGTTAACTTCTGTACACCAAGTTTGGCGGGTTTTATACTATACCAGGGGTCACCAACACGTAGCTACATGCGGACGGCGATCTGATTTGTGATTTTGGAACAAGAACGCGAAGTAAAGAATTTTGAAATGCTGAAATTGATTTCAGTTTTCAATTACTGTAGTTGCTTCAAAATTAGATATTCCTCTGTGAAAAAACAACACTATTCCTCACAAACTGAAACGGTTTTGGCGATGGCAACAGCATTCCATCGATGGAGAGTCACCTGATATGAGGTATGAGCATGAGCATATTGCCTTGCCATCCAATGGCCCAGGCATTGCCAAGACCGAGACACTGAGAAAATGGCCATGAGATTTCCCACAAGATCAATCTTTAGTATGAAATAAATGCTCTTTCAGCTATAGTAGCATGTCTGGCTAGCCCTAATATCGATTCATTAGTCGCTGATAAGTGTGGTCAGGTATTTTGGTCAGCTCATAGTTCAAAATAAAATGAAGTTTTTTATCGTAATATTTCTTGATGCATTTGTACTTCTTTAATAAGATTACTTCTCTTGTGGTAACCGTGCCCATCACCCATGTAAGTGAGCTCGGCATTGTACTGATGTAAAGTTTCAAAATCCTGATCGAAATATATGTTTTTCGCAGACTACAAGATACTATGCCAGCATGGCTATTACTCGTCACAATAATACCATGATTGCACGGTGAAAGTAATGCGATGGCGGCTCGGCACTGGATTTACCTGCTCGGGGGATATTCTTGTTACCTCGCTCCAAAATGCAGCGGAAAACAATAATTTAGATTATATCTTCACTAAAATTAGAGCACAAAAACATTCAACGAATTACATTAGAATTAGAATTACAGCATAGGAAAATTTCCCCAATTAGATTAGAATTAGATTACAAGCATTTCGCTCTAATTTAGTGAAATTAGACAACTAGAATTTTCTAGTTGTCCAAGTCTACTTCATCGGGCACAACCATATCGCGGATCGAATATCGAACAATCGGGATTTGTATTTCTAATAAGGTTGCGGCATGCGCCCGTATTGCTCTTGCTGCAATACCACGCGGATAATATCGCATTGTTTCACGATCAAATTCGACTGGCTGATCGGGACCTACGGAGGCCGTAGGCCCCGGGCTGATATTAACCAGCGCGTTGTCGGTATTAAAGCCTAGGTGCGTAGCCAGGCAGTTTCTCATTTAAAACTAGAAAGCCCGTTCTTTTGAAATGCCGGTTCACTAATTCGTATTATCGATACTGCGTACTTCAAATTAGCGTGAATCATTTGTATGCGAAATGGGTCATTAAAATCTGATATGCGCTATCGTCGCTTATTTGATTTAGCGCGATCGCATGCAGGCCTGTACCCTATAATCGCTGGCATGAACTATCACGTGCACCAGGCCTGGCCTAATATAGTTACCAACCTCAGCTATCAAGTCTACAGCAAGACTGGCGCCTGCGCTATTGTGCTAACATCGCTGGCCTAAACTATAGCGTCTGCTACAGGCCTCGCATGATTTTCCTGCTGACTCTACTTATGCGATTGTTATGTCATACCAGCTTGAGACTGGCAGCGTGAAATTCAATAACTTTGAATCTGCGCAATTGACCACGAACAGACTCGAACGGACGTAATTGATTAGCGCTAATACTAAAACATCAGAAGATGTGTGTTGAGGCCGAGATATCAAAAGATACGACAGGCCTGAATCACGTGAAATCGGTTGTATTACATAGCAGATTCCGCAGCAGACTTCAATCATATTAATTTGTGAAATAGTTCGTCGTCACCGAGGTTGCGTATTCAATTGTTCGCGCGCGTGTTGGTGAATAGTGAATAGTTGATATTTCAAAGCGATGTCGGGGAATCGCTTATTAACCGCTGGACTCGCTGACAAGCTTACCCGCACTTATATGCGTAAATTTGTCAACACAATGAAGCTTGTCTTATCCATGTAGTATGAGCAATGAGCATTTACGCATGTACTTAACCATAATAAATTGATGCTAACTTAGTGAATTTGAAACAATATCAAACCCCTCCCTTCTTCATCTTGCCACCCCATGTAAAAACAAAACTCGGTGCCTATGTGTACACTGCACATGCACGGTTTTGCCAAATTAATAATCGATCCATTTATCGCGTATTAACAATATGCGTATTGTCTTCGTGTTCTTTCTTTCCTTATGGTTTACGCAAGACGTGTGCAGAGTTTGGTCAAAGATATGTCGTCGAGATTACCGAGCAGAAATCTTCCTCAGACTCCAATCACCACTTGAAGAAACTGCTGCGCTTTGCTTAGACGTCATATCAGCATGATTTCAAACACCTTGCAGTCCACGTGGAGACGCATCGTTTCATCCCACAATAATGAACTTCATTCGATAGCCTACATTTGATTGTGACGTCATAAATTCGTATTTTTTTATGTGGCTCTTTTAAAGCTAAGATTTTTGATAAGCTGCTCGCGCATGAAGCAAGTCTGCCCATCCATGCTATATAGTCATAGTCACGCAGAACATTACATCAATCGCCTTGACTCCCAAGAGACAACAAACTTGTTTAGACAGACTTTGATGATTTGGTCTTCCCATGGACCTGCACCAGGCTCATTCACTACGGTGGCAAAACTTTTTTTCTTGTATGTTAGTATAGTAGGCTCGTGGTCTGAACGTGTATGAGCCCCGCAGGTTCGTGGATTAGATCTGCAAGAATCGGTAGCACTACTGACAAAGCCCTTCCAGGACATGAACATTTGGTGGTACCAGGTTGGTCCAATTCTGTTTGGTCGCATACCACTCTTCGAATTGGTTGAATTCAGGGGTTATTTGCATCACAAGAAGGATTCGAAGTGCCCTATTACTTTAACAAGAATATCTCTTTTGCGCAGGGTAATCCGGTGCTAAGCCGCCATCGCATTACTTACACAGTACAGTCATAGTAGTTATTTTGCTGAGTATTAGCCATGCTGGCATAGTTGCTTATAGTCTGCAAACAACATTTTAGTTTCGATCACAAACAGTACAGCAGCAAAGAAATAGAGATTGTTAACACAGCCTTGTTCACTTTCATGCCCTCAACTACACCAAGAAAAGAGAGGATAATTGCTTCAGATCTAACCACGGAAAATATATTGGAGGATAAAGAGGAAAAGTCTTTCGAAGCAGAGTGTGGGAGCACGGACTGTGGTGTTTTGAGTTACTAAAAGCGAAAATCGTTTCCTCATCACAAGGCTGCTGCTCGAGAACTCGTAGGCATGACTGCAACATCAGCTCCACCGGAAAGAGTTTTGAGCCATGCAGGAGAACCGAATAGTGCAGGTGTCGCCAACTCAAAACGGATCGCGGGTCACTTATCAAATTTCGTAGAGGCCACGGGTCGCAATAATGCAATTTCGAGTAAAAATAAACCACAGATTTCAGCAACAACGATTATATAACTGTACCTTAGTACAACACCGTGCTCACTAACATTGTCGATACTCATGGTTACCTCATAAGAATTCAACAAGAAAAAACATGGTCATAAACGTCATTTTATTTTGAACTAGTAGCTGCGCACGATATTTGACAACACTTCTCGGCGACTAATGAATCGATTTCGGAGCTACCCAGACATATTACTAGCTGAAAGACTATCTCATTTTTAAGATTGATTTTGTGAAAACACCCTATGCTGTTTTCGATGCGTCCAGAACTCTAGATCGGTGACCCTGGTATAGTGGAAAACAAGCCAAGTAAGGCGTGCAGTTTTAGCGAATTCGGTAATTTTAGTTCTAACCTGATTTGGAAAAACTGTGTAGCTCCAATTTTAATTCTAATCTAATTTGGAAAAACTGTGTAGCTCTAATTTTAATTCTAACCTAATTTGAAAAAGCTGAAAATTTTCTAGTTGTCCAAATCTGGCTGTCAATATACAATGTATGTATAAAAATGTACGTATAATGTATATTATACATACTGCACAGGCTTGTTCGAGGTTATCTGGACAGGAATGACTGGTATCCGGATGGGCAAATGGTTGAAATTAATTAAAAAGCTGCATAGAAGGGTGGAAATAGCGTCCACCTTTTGGGCTGATTTTTGTAGCGTCCTTAAAAGGTGAGCATAGTTTTAACAGTGTGTCTATGAAACATAAAGGTGAAATTTAAGCTTAGATCGAGGTATAAACATGAATACTACATTTCATGAAAGGTGGAAACATGCCATGCACCACTTCAGATGGTGCGTTACATCTTTCCACCTCCAAAAATACATCTTCCACCCTCAAAATCTTCTTATAAAGTGATGTGTTATTTATCCACCAATAACCACTTAAGACGAATGTCGCGCGGAATCGAATGCAAGTACCGCACAGGTCGAAAAACTAATAAATATCGCCGCCTGTAACTAGTTAACAAATACACAAACGCTGTCGTGACGTCGTTTTTGGTAAAACCGTAATTTGATCCTAATGCTGTGGGACGGGTTATCAATAGCCGCAGATATGATATCAGACTTCGAAAATACAGTCCGAACTCATGAGATGAACTCCAGACATGAAATCCAAGTGACAACCTAATCCGGACATGATGTCCGAGTGAAGAATCAGTCGGAACACACCCCAGACAATGCTCCAAACATGAACTCCGAGTGACAATTACCGCATACAGTCCGACATAGACATGTATCCCATATATATGTGATATCAGAGTGAAATTGCAGTTCGGAAGACAGCGTTTGTATACTTGGGAGCTACTATGACTTAAAGAGGGGTATATTTACTAGTTTCTCTAACAGTGCTGAATATGCATTCCATCTCGCGCGACATTCTTCTTTCGCGTTAATGGGTGAATAGGTGAATACATCATATTATAGGGGTGTTTTGGGAGTAAAAGATGTATTTTCGGAGGTGCGAAAATGCAATACGCCCTCTGGATTGGTGTATGACATATTTTAACCTCTTATAAAAGGAGGATTATCAGTTAAAACCTACCTTTGTTTTTACAGATACCCCGTTAAAACTGTGCTCATCTTTAAAACTGGTTACAAAAATCACCCTAAAAGGTGAACGATATATACACCCTTCCATATGGAAAATTGGAACAATTTCCACCTTGTTCCACCCCACTCGAATACCAACCAGTCCTAGCCATACAACCTCGAACAATCCGTTACTGTATCTGTATGCACAGCAAGACTTCAACAACTAGAAAATTTTCAGCTTATCCGAATTAGATTAAAATTAAATTAGAGCTACACATTTTTCTAGATTCAAATTATAATTAGAGGTCAGCAATCGTAGACTTGTTGTAAACTAATCTAACAACAACGTATCACTGGGCTATGGACATTCACGTTGATTAGTGCTCACCTTCACCAACCCTCCTGTCAGTATAGTTAAAATAGGGTAACTAATATTCTCAGCAGTTAATGAGTGTATTGACACCCAGAATGCCGAAAACCTCGATATAAAATTGAATAGTATTTTCATATTGAAATGAACCCGAATATTTTCGGCTGACACTCGTCAGGGGTAATCGTCAGCGATCACGAGGTTCATTTCAATATGAATTTACTAATCAATTGTATATTGAAGTTCTGCACCTCCAAGAAGCTCTTGAAAACAAAACCCAAGTCAGAATTAAATCGCGGCCATAAATCCTACGTTCCTACTTGCATAACTTCTTACACGTTCCTATATGTGCATACACAATTTCGATTAAAATGCTGTACTCGATCTACACCGCGGTATAAGTCTAAAGTATAGGCTCGGTTCTGGTTTTGTGTGCCATGGGTGCATATTCACACTCGTACATCAGGGGTGGTACACGGGTGGAACTGCACACTCTTTTCGCTAAAAGTGCACGTTTATATTGCAACTGTAGAAGGTTTCAATTGTATCCTCATTAATTTGTAGGTGAAAAGTGAATTGCATCAGGTCAATCCAAGTCAAAGTGATGACCTTTTTTAGAGTCGACACAATAGTATCGGTGGAAAATTTTCAAAATCACCAGATTTATTGGAACTTTCAAATTTATAAAAAGTGTCCTCTTTTTAGGATCTTCAAAATATGGAAACTCGTTTTTAACGGGTATAGGAGCTTTAGGTAATGGGGAATGAAGACTTGGGATTCATCTGAAGCGGGGAATGAAGACAAAAAGGCAGGGAACCACTGAACTAGATAACTGCAATATAACAGACTCAAAATAACAAATCAAACTTTATTTTCAGATATTCCGATTCATTTCATTTGCAAATTAGGAATGCTAATTTTTAACGAGATCGTGAAATTGTTTACACGAAATATGAAGATCAGAGATCAATTGTTTTTCTCAGGGGGCCAAATGAGAAGCAGAAAATACGTTAGCAGGCCGAACCAAAAGCTGAAGCTATATTCTGCAACGTATTAATTTTATTTTTAAATTGAAAGCAGTGAATTAGATTGTTGATGCTGCCGAGTTGACGTGTTACTATTAGATAATGGGAAAATGAGGGTTGATATCTCAAAGAAAAAACTGATCATCGTCATCATTCAAATCGATCGTAAACATGAAACATTTTTGACCTCGAGACACGTTTTTCAATTTTATGTATTTGGAATATCGCAAAGCTGCTCTTGGTCACTGCATCCCGAGTTGTGTGTAGCTTGGCAAAATAACAGTGTGGCTTTTTTATAGCTTTACTAGAGGGTCTTTTGAAATTTGCCCTCCAAAAAACTCAGTCTAGTGTCTATCTGAATAAGGCCGACTTAATTATACTCCTTCATCACGACGACCTGCTGT
Source organism: Botryllus schlosseri (assembly GCF_051294905.1). NCBI lineage: Eukaryota > Metazoa > Chordata > Ascidiacea > Stolidobranchia > Styelidae > Botryllus > Botryllus schlosseri. Next base: position 32,990,546 of record NC_137238.1, read on the forward strand.
GTTCACCACAAATTAAAAATCCGGGATTACTTATGACTTCAGTAAACAAATATTAGGTACTCCAATTATTTTTGAAATTAAAGCGTTCTGCCGTAACCTTTATTTTGGCCATCCCTGTTCATCGTTCATGGACAGGCCTGTTTATTTTTGGATTTCTCCAAAAAATAACAAAAATAGCTCAGTTTTGGAGGTTTTCAAATTTTAATTTTGGAGAATCTCCAAAATTAAGGAATGAAGGTGTTTTTAGCCCTAATACTACATAGAAAACTTCACCGAAAGTATTTTATTATCATGTATTCATGTTCATCAACACATCGACTTCATCAGTGATCTCGATCCAACTTTCTAATACTTTCGTCACAAAGTCTTTGGCCTGGAGAATGCCCTCCAAATAAAAATCAGTTGGTGACGCCCAGTAGAAACCTTTCTCCCAGTTTATTTTCGAGAAATCGGCTTCGACCGTCTCAGTTGTGGGAAACATTGAGCCATGTGGGTCCAAAGAACTGTCCCTCGTCAATACTGCGCTTGAAAGTGACGTCCATTTTGTATCGGACAGACATGGATTGGAATTGATCTTCGATATTCTGTATCTAGTCAGGTGTCCACTTGTTCGACAGCCCACCCCGGTGGTTGTCCATCAATTCACTGAGCTGCAAATAAAGTAGCTTATATATATGTAAAATTTTTGTTTATATTATTAGAATCTGAAAGAGCATGAAGTGTTTGTTTTGTCCTGCCTAAGAGGTTGCACCACTTGGTGTGGTAGACAGGGCAGAACCCCGACAAGATAGCGTAGACAAGATAGCGTAATGGTTAAGCGTCCGGCTTCTTGATCGGTAGGTCGTGGGTTCGATTCCCGGCCGGGTCAGACCAAAGACCTGATTAGTAACACTGGTATCCATGGCTTATCCCTGCTTGGCGCGCATGCATTACTGGGATAGCATGGAGGGGTGGTGCATGACTTAGAAAGCCGTAAAGGTTATATCTGCACTTCCTTGTCCAGCGGCATATGCACATCATGCACTCATGGTATGCATATGCGCAGATCGTGTGTATGTGTATCCTGAGTCGGTGTATATGCCGCAAAAAACATCAAGGACAAAAATAAACTACGTTCTTTCCTTTCCTTTCCTTTCATTGTCGGCAACTTCAATTTTCTTTATGCCGTCGATGAGCCCTGCTATAAGGCTCCTGGCTGCCTCGAACGTGGACTGCGTCTCTTCTTCGTCGATATTCTCGAGAAGGCCGAGGACTGCACAGTTCACACTCTGATCCTCCACGAAATTGCGTGACTCAGTGAACTTGATAGCCCAGCACTCTCTGACCAGAGGACTTTCCTTGCCGCGGGTGTCATTGTCCCAGTCTTCAGCTGGGCACCGAGCTCGAAGGCGTTCGACCAGGCGATGGAGCTCATCCTGATGCTCCACGATCAGATGGCCAAGTCCCTGAATCCTTGTGACGGTGGTGCTCAGCTATGTGGCCATGCGCTTAGTTGGATCCACCACTGCAGCAGAGGAGCACAGGCCAGACTTTTATCGTTTATAACTGCGAGGAGTTTGGTACGGTGTCTAGTCAACCTAGTGGTCAACTTCTTAATTAACAACCAACATGTGTCTACAAACTTGGGGCACATACTTTTCTTTTCCTGGATCAAGTCCTGTTGCCGTTGCCGTTGGAAGTAGCCACTCAGTACCATCATCGTGTGGACGAAGTTATTGTTGTAGAGGTGGCGGTATTCGGCCTGCGTCACAAGGTCCCACCCGCACCACGCTCGCACGATTTCATACCATACCGCCTCTTCAACCCTTGTCGTGTTGCCTCTGATCCTTCCAGTTAGTGGAAGTACTTTTAGTGTTTCGGAGACCCCCTCCCGCACACACACGCAGTTTTTGTGTGTTTTTGTGAGTTTCCTGGTTGTTTCAACAGTAATTACACTGCTCTGACTCGTGCATTTCACTAAAAAACTTGAAAAAACATCATCCAAAAATAGCTTATTTTTGGATGTTTTCAAATCTTATTTTTGGAGAATCTCCAAAAATAAAACCCAATATCCAAAAATAAACATGCCTGTTTATGGGTGATGATTAGTGCGGGGCAGACTCGAGTAGTTGAGTGATTCCATTCCGAATCACGTATTATGCTTTAAGTCGAGTCGAGTATTCGAGTATCACTGAGTATGAATCAGTAACACTATGTAGAATGTCATGGTGCAAAATACCGCTTATGCCACCACAGAGAATATAATGCCTGTTATTCGTCACAGTGCTTATACTTTGGTATTATTTCGACTCTACCGATTTCACATCACTTTGTGACAATGTTGTGAGAGGATCATGACTTCGGAAATGCGTTATTTCCAGAAACGCTCGTAGTTTTGTACTATGTTTCGTATGCTGCAATACGGCTAACCAAGGTTTCAAGGCTTCCAAATTGTGAAATAGTACCGAAACCCTGATTCTCGTCGATAACATAACTTTCAGTGGCGGGGAGCGTATAATTTCAGTACTCGAAATAATTGTATTTTGCTACTCAACTCGAATCATTAAATTAAATACGCGATTCAGAGTCGAGTACTCGAATGATTGTGCCCAGCCCTAGTGATGATGAGATGACTCATAGTAATCACGGACACCGTTTGACTTGTTTTACGAATTGGGATTCGGAAACGTATCATGTAACAATTTGAGGGACAGACCATCATGTAATGCGTAATATGACAATGGCAGCGAAGAAGGTTTAGTGTCTTCTTCTGACTTTAATTGTTGAAGCATAATTCGCTACATTGACTTTATCATAGGATCGAGACATACACAATGCGATAAGACACCATGCGATGCAATGAACACATAGGATGATGCCGAACGACGCGCAGTTGCGTTCTCTTAAACTGAGATCCACATCGGCCTAGTGTCCAATGTCAGGGGAAAGTGGGAGTCAATGGCAGTGGGCAGTCGAAGAGTCAGCCGTCAGAGTGATAAAATTACTCTTCACCAAATATTGTTTAAGGCCTACTTTTAGTTTCCAAATTGTTTAATGTTGGTATTGTGGCTGGCCAGAATATAATTCATTTTGTAATATGAGCATATTGTGGAATGATTTGTAGCACCAACGCGGCGACAGCCCATTCATTGTCCACCATTGCAAACCTCTCGAGTGGTTTGATTTTTTATTTCAGTGGTACCTAACCTGGGGGACGCTACCCTTGGAGGGGGCGTGAAAGCTCGGGAGGGGGGCGCGAAGAAAGGGTCAATTGAAAAAAATCGCGCCTTGCGCGATTTACATCCAATTCACGCGTGTTTCTCTATATTTCATATTTTTTAATTCACTCATCAACAGTTATAACCTTCCATGTCATCAAAAATCTGTTGGAGTTGCTAGCATCCAGGTTGGATTTCGTGATATGACGATAGGGGGGGGGGGGCGAAATTTTTCACTATCATAAAGGGCGGCGTGTTTAAAAAAAAAGGTTGGGAACCACTGTCTAATTTGTATCATATTAGGGTTGTAGCCAAGTCACAGGATTCCGAGTCACAAGTCAATCTCACTTTTATAGTTTTAACTCGAGTCAAGTCGATTCAATATCAATTCATCACCGAGTTAAGTTCGACTCCAAGTCAGCTGGAAGAGGGTCGAGCCCAAGTCATGGTGTGTTGACTCGAGTCCGAGTCCAAGTCATTATGTTCACTTTCAGTTTTCAGTTCAATCCGGATCTATCCACTTATATCGACGCTGCTCGAGCAATATAAAATGGATCGCATTCATCATATACTAATTCACCTCAGTTTGAACAGTTTATGGCCGTATTTTCCAAGTATCAGGACTGATAGACGAAATAGCCTACTAATAATGTGGTAACTTTACCAATCTGCGAAGTAACATTGAAATATCTATCTTGCCCGTCTCGAGTCATATACGCATTTCAAAAAATGACTCGAGTCAAGTCGAGTCGCCAAAATATCGTGACTAGAGTTGGACTCGAGTCGAGTCATGACTCGAGTCATTACAACCCTGTATCAAATCATTATATATTTGTATACCACAACATAATGATATGAGAGGCGTCACTTTGCGCTCTCTGTCGGTAATTAACGAATCCAGCCTACGCTTACGTCACACATGTTCCGAAAGACATGTATCGCATACTAGCGTATTCATAGAGACTGCAGCACTCCTGCACTTTATAATGCAAATAGTAGCGGGCTAAAGTAACAACTTTGGGAAGTTTGGTTATCTTAAACTGGCCTCTGGAGGATAGCAGTATTGGAGATTTAACATCGCACTATATGTGCTTACAAGACACCGAGTCTACATTCATCGACACTTTTTGGAAATCGAAAAGCGACTATAATCTTAAACAATATTTTCGACATAAAATAATTGAACTAACAGACTTAACAAGTGCATACTGAATAGCAATCAATCTCCGCAGCATTCTAAGTGACAATACGCTTCATATGGCAGCATTCATGAAGAATTTGAGGAAGACAGAAATGACAGTGATTCTCGTGAAATATTGTAATGACATTGCATACGGGCACATAATGGGCTCGTCCGACAATATATGAATTTTACTCTCATGATATAATAGATCAAATTACACAACTTAACAAAACACCCACAACTCATTTCGATCAACCGGAAATGAACCTATACGATGCACGGGAAGACGACGTTCCACTTAGTGAGCACCCCGTGATCCAAACGAAGCAACTGTTTGCTACATTAAACTCACAGATAGATTGTTGTCTTCACATCCAGCGTTGAATTCAGATAACTTCGATCTTGTCAAATCGCAGTGTTCGAACTGTATCTCTTTGCAACCGATGGACTTGAGTGTAAATGCGATTTCGCGATAAGCTTCGGCTGACATTTGAACATCAGTTATTTGCAGACTCGAGAGCTACAAAAGGGAGTTTTTTCACCATAACCGATTGATTGACAAATACTGTCTAGTGTAAACTCGATTTATGTCCTTGTTTATGTGAAAGGTCAGTAAATGTGAATGAATTATTTTCTAAAAAGAAAACGATATCATCGCGTATGCGGGTTGCCAAAATGGAATTTTATTATTATTCTCGCCGCCGCCTCCTTCATACTAACGCTCTATGCCTTGTCATGGTGTCAGAATGATATAAAGTTCGAAAACATCTATTTTATCTGCAAATTGCAAATTTATTAACATACATGTACTTGATTTTTCTTGCCGGCTGTCTCGAAACATTCCAACTTTTGTTTCGTCAAGTCGCAGTTTCCGAAAAATAATGTCGAACATCCCGTGACACTGATGATAGCCGCGACGTCACAATAGACTTCTGATGTCATCGTTCCATCCCGTATCGATAGTTTGGAAAGCTGAATGGTAAAACAGTCTGCAACATGTGATTGCTGGAATGTACATGATTGATTTCCGCAATGCTATGCATTCATCTCATGGTCAACTGACTCAACTTACAACTGACTGATTTGACACAAAAAAAAAACCAACGTAAAATGACAAAAAAAGATTCGGAAATGCACTGAATTGTTCGGCAGTTGTTCGGAAACAATGCGAAACTAGGATTCGATTAACCAGTGCATTCGAACGAAGGGTATTAATATTTATAATTACTTACCGTCGGTTTAGGTAGGAAAGGCTACTATCATTTGATTATGTGTAGACAGTCGCATAATTATTGTTTTACGGCTGCATGTGGTCGTATGTCCGCAGATTGGCCACCCATGGCCGAATAGAAATAAAATGACCAAGGCTGCAACGTATTGGAAATGCTAAAGAATAATCAGGGCTCGAGGTTACCGGACCACGATTGGATACAGTAATTCTCAAATCGACCCATGAGACTCCCTAACTGCGCCTCTGCAATTATGTGCACTGCGATATTTATAAGCATCTCGCAGGCAGTACCAATTCAAAATGTCTGAGCTGTCGCGGCGGCTTCCTCAAGATGAATTATAGACAGATATCGCAAGCTTAGCACATGTTAAATCCACCCTGTTTTACTATAAAATGGACCAATAGTTATAGTAAATGATAAGCAGCTTCTGGTGCTCATGACATCACAAGATCAATGTAATTTACAAGTTGCGTACTGCGAATATGAACACTTGAACAGACTGTTCTGGAGCATAAACTTGCCTATTTATGGCGATAGTTAGTCATCGGTCTATTGTAATCCGGATCTGGGACACCTCAGTTCACCCCATCCGAGTGGTACACCCTTTTAAAATCATGGTGCACTCTGTTGAAGAGCACTGGTATATAATAATACCAAAATAAGCCTGTATGTATCCGGCAGACACTGATAAACGATATTTAATGCAATGATTGATATAAGTTTCGCAACGGTGTGCAAAATCGCAGTAATATCAACTCATATGCTTAACTCCATTAGGTCACTAGACAGCCTCGTCTTGTCGGTAACAACAAGGTGATGTGGATGGCGAACTTGCTGATAGCCACTAATGAGGCCTTATTGGCTAGGCCAGGGGTTCTCAACCCGCGGCCCGCGACATCTTTCAATACGAACGCAATTGCTACTGGCATTATTGTTGTGGAAGATCGACGTGTCACATTTGTAGAAGAATAGTTGTTATAACGTAGCGTAGAAGCTTAAAATGATACAACGATAGTTTCTTCTGGAGTTGTACATATCGCCTGATCTTAGAGTAAACGTTGCAAGCTAGGTTTCAAGCCAAACAATCCATATTTCGAGGAATTGTTAAAATTGCCGAATACGTTGCAGACGCATTGTTCAAAATTGCTTGGAATATCGCTTAACCCAAGAATGTGTTAGAGACGGAGTGACTTCCATAAAAGTTTAACGTAATGTGCGAATATTCACTGTTTCCGAAACTTTGCAGCAAGTCTAACTTCAACTGACAAATTTGAAGCTGAAGTTGCCTGATTCAACAGTCACCAGAAGAGTAACAGCAATGTCAGTCGATCCTTTATCGCGTGTTCTGAAAGACGTTGCCACGTAGAGTAGGCCTACTTTAGCCTAGCATTGGACGAATCCATCGAATGCACATTGAACACACGTTGCATAGCTAATTATCCAGGTGCGTATTATCAGACTGGACATATTTCCAGAGGAAATGCTGACGGGGCAAACGTGGGGAGGGGACCAGTGAAAAACACCAACTTGACAAAGCTGACTTCTGTAACTATTTGTGTAGGGCCCCAGCAATGAAAGGAACGGAGAAGGGTTGATTGGTTTGCTCAGAAATGACCCCGAATGCCTGACTTCTTCTCATATCACTGACAGCACAAAGTGATATGGGCCTCTGTGACGGAAAGTTACCATTATTTTATACTTGATCGCTCACGCATTCAAATAGAGTTCTGATATCTGGGGAAAGGGTTTGAAGGTGCATATACCGACTTGGCAACGTATGCAATGAGCGCTCCATGAAGGGATTTACTTGCGCCACTGGAAGTTTGATATTCTCACACAAAAAAAAACAGCAACTGAAAACTTACTAACGCTGTCCATTAATGCTTAATAATACATAAAAATGTACTAAATGCCCGTATAAGACTGGTGAATAGGCTGTAGTAGCCTAAACTGAATGCTGCCCGCAAATACATGGGGATAATGTTCTGCGGCCCACAGCCTCTTTTGCTGCTAAAAAGCGGCCCGTTATACGAGGGAAGTTGAGAACCCCTGGGCTAGACATACGTATGCCGGGAAGTAAACTGAAAGTGCAATTGACAAATCACTAATACATTCATATTGATATAAACCCGAATATTGTCGTTTTGCGGCAGATATTGAAATATGACAAATTGTTTTAGAAATTGACATAGGGGCGTGGTTAGGGCGTGTCAATTAGATCAAGACCCAATCAGTCCCTTCTATTCCTTGCAAAGCTCCAAACAATGAAATATACTGCAGGACTACTAGACCCGTCTGTGTCATTTTCTGTCATAGACGTGAACTTGAAAGTCACTGGAGCATGGCGATCAAGTTCATATCCATCGCCAAGTTACCCAGTAACCAGTTTGATGTTGGCAACGTCAGAATATCAATCAGAATGCCATACTATCCAATAAAAAGCTGACTTGATATGTTCTGCCAGGATTCAGGTGCTATGTCCTACCACTTCAATTTACGGGAATACCCGTTTCTGCGATGTTTAACACGAAAATATGAATAAGGTTCTACATTGAAATGTTCTGCATGAAAAAATATTAATAAGGTTCGAACTGGGAAATTCCAAGCTTTTTATGTAATGACGTAAAAACGGCCATCGTAACCTTGACCTTGAATCGATGCAAATATGCATCGAACCTTTTAAAGGGTTGTTGACATGGTGAATTTCTACTCATTTACAAGTCGAAGTTGACTCCAAAATTTAAGTAACTCTTCACTTTTAAATATTTGCTTGAACTGGATATCGGATTACATGTCTAGCGACTCAACCTGAAAATTACTACGGGAAGTGGCCACATTAACTGCAATAGGATTTGAAAACATTTTCATCATCGATAGAACAGCATTCATTCTGTAATGGGGCGGCTGAACTCAGCAATAAAGTTGCGGTTGTATGCATCAAATGATCCATAGGTTTGATGGTGAGATACCGAGGGAAAATATATTGTTACACCCAGGCGATAAGGTGACTTAAATTTGAGTGCCGATCCGAACGCATTTGAGTGTGAGTTTACTTTATGGTGTGGGTTGAGTGAAGAAATCGTTGCTGAGTGGAGAATCGCTACTCGGCAGCAGGGTAACTGTTCCCCACCCTTAATTATAAACTCCAGACTCCAAGCTGGGCACGGGTAATTTTTTAATAGTAATTTATTTATTTATTATAAATTGATTTTTTCTCTATTTTGTGGAATTTACAAACATCAAGAGCAGCGGCAAGAAGGCTAGCTGATGCGACATGCGGCTCTCGGAGCCTGGGCTGTGAATCACTGCATCAATGGATAAAATCAAGATATGAAAAGTACTCAAGTAGTTTAAAAAGGTATGATTGGTAAATGGAACGCATACTTATATTTCAGATGTCAGAAGTGTCATATTGGCCCTATATTTTAAATTGCAATCCCTAAAGACGTATGACCTAGATAGCTTCCACACCCTGTGGAATGTATTGTAGTGTAACTATATTAAAGTTATAATCATACAAGCGGACGTTAAACAGGGTGCGGAAGCTATCAAGGTCTTACGTCTATATATACCGTCTGCTATCGGCACAACAACGTAGTCAATCCCTAAAGAGCAATACGACGACCTAACTGATTTGATATGTCACTATTGAGATTTGTGACGCCACGAAGCACGAAATCGAATTTCACTGTACTGTGTTCGTCATATGTGATGTTGTAAGACCTAATGAAGTCAATTGACTGCAATTTGAACATGCGACACCATGAAAAACGCTAGTTGAGAATTCGAAACTTTAGCTTATAGCTGCAGGGTTCGGGAACCTTTTGTAAGCTGCACATTTTAAAATGTATTTCGTGAGAGTTATATGATGCAGTGAGAATATTTGTTATTGATACTATTCTTTTAATTTTACTATGTTTAATTCTCAAATTCTCCGGTGGTAACCTAGCGCTGCCTTACATTTTGAACCGCATCTATACGAGCAAACTGCCTAATAATAATCGGGAATGTGGTTTGTTATGTTAGTAATTTTAATTTCTAATTGGATTGTCATATCCAAGGGAAATAAATTGTTATCAGGAAGACAATGCATATTCGATTGTCACAGAGGCGTTACAATCCAAGATTTTAAAGCGAGCAATGTCGGGTATGGATAAATAACTCGAAGTTGTCGTACTTGTAGTGTAGTGAAAAATCAAGCATTATTGTACTGAAAAATGGTCGTTAATCATATGGCAGCATCAATTTTAGGATCCAAAAACTGCCTGGATCCACCACTTTGTTGACGACAAATAGATTTGTATCAGCTACCAAGGGAACGATTATTGTGGTCGTTATGTTAAATTGGCAAAACAGTTCCCGCAATATTGATGATACGAATTAAGTGCAGAATTGAAAATTTATCAGATAGTTATATCATATCACCAAAGGAGCCATATATGACTATCGAGCCATAGGTTTCCGACCCCTGTTATAGTGGGTAATAAGAGGGCGTCGCTTTTAGTATTGCTTGGTGCTTCTTCGCGACATAATACAAATGACCAATGAAACTATAAAAGATCCAGTTTCCTGAAATATAGTAAATTTTATTCATGTATATTGCTAAAGTGATTCATTCACTGCGTTTTCGTGACAATTTCATTTCTACCGTAAGGAGGCGTGAATGTGTGGAATTGATCTTGCGATACGTGCATGACCCGCGAATTTACCGTACGAACCGGTTGTTTGCAAATCAGTCGAATCGACCGTATTAGCCGAATTAGCCGAGATCGAGCACAGCGGGCACGCGTCCAATACTGATGCATCTGCAGAGAATGTCGTAGTCATGCATTTAATAATACTAATAGTTGAACATAACAGTAGCATTACCATACGTCCTCTTTTAAGAGGATTTGTCTTCTTCTTTGACTATTTTAAAAGTGTCCTCGGAGGACGCCCTTTTGTCCTCTTTTTTGAGAGTTTTGTTTAAATGTGCATTGAAATTGGGCTCAGAGATAAGAAATCTACGGCCAAGTAGCGGTCGGATGTTTTTTCGGGATTTGAGCCAGATAAATGACCTTTTTAACTTATTAGACGATCGATCACGAAGTCGGAAAAAATTTACCAGTTTTCGGAATTTTATTCCAGTATTGTAAGTCTGAAAATTTTGAAAAAGTTTTATTTTTTCAGATTTCCAAATATGGTAACCCTACATTAGGATTGTTGAAAAATAACTTTGTTTTCCAAATTTCACTTGTTTAGTGATGAAATCGTCGAGTTGCATATAAAAACGCTACACAGCAATCTGGGTCAATTCCCGCCAGTAAAGGCCGTGCAATCTTAAATTGAACTTTCGACCATTTTTGAATTTACAGTATTTACAGTGGCTAATTTCGACACTTCGATATGACGAAATTAATTTGACACTGATTTGCTGGAGATTTGTGCGATATCACTTGCTATACGAGATTCACGGTGGCGCAAATTCTGAATTTATTCGAATAGTTTGAGCGGAAACCTTCTATGTTACAATAAACTTCATTGCTGAACGGGCTCTATCGCATACTTGGACAACTAGAAAAATTTTCACTTTTTCAATTTAGATTAGAATTCGAATTAGAGCTATACAGTTTTTTCAAATTAGATTAGAATTAGAATTACCGAATTCGCAAAAAACGTGGAAATAGAATAAAAATGTGAACGAGAAATAAATACAGCAATTCACAGTGCATTCCCATAAACACGAGAACGGTTAACTTCTGTACACCAAACTTGGCGGCTGTTGTTACTGTACAAGGGGTCACCAACACATGGGCTGCATGTAGTCGGCGATCTGATTTGTGATTTTGGAACATGAACGCGAAGTAAAGAATTTTGAAATGCTGAAATTGATTTCAGTTTCCAATTACTGTAGTTGCTTCAAAATTAGGTATTCCTCTGTGCAAAACAACACTATTCCTCACAAACTGAAACGGTTTTGGCGAAGGCAACAGCATTTTATCGGCGGAGAGTCATCTGATATGATTAATGAGCATATTGCCTTGCCTTGCAATGGCCCAGGCACTGCCAAGACCGAGACGCTGAGAAAATGGCCATGAGATTTCCCACAAGATCAATATTTAGTATGAAATAAATAGTCTTTCAGGAATAGTAGGATATCTGGCTAGCCCTAATATCGATTCATTAGTCGCTGATAAGCGTGGTCAGGTATTGTGGTCAGCTCATAGTTCAAAATAAAATGAAGTTTTTTATCATAATATTTCTTGTTGCATTTGTACTTTAATAAGATTACTACTCTTCTGGTAACCGAGCCAATCGCCCATGTAAGTGAGCACGGCATTGTACTAATGTAAAGTTTCAAAATCGTGATCGAAATATATGTTTTTTGCAGACTACAAGATACTATGTCAGCATGCCTATTATTCGTCACAATAACTACTATGATTGCACGGTGTAAGTAATGCGATGGCGGCTCGGCACTGGGTTTACCTGCTCGAGAGGGATATTCTTGTTACCTCGCCCCAAAATGCCGCGGAAAACAATAAATTAGATTATACCGTAACTAGAAATAGAGCACAAAAACAGTCAACGAATTACATTAGAATTAGAATTAGAGCATAGGAACATTTCCCAAATTAGATTAGAATTACATTACTTGCATTTCGCTCTAATTCAGTGAAATTAGACAACTAGAATTATCTAGTTGTCCAAGTCTGCTCCATCGGGCACAACCATATTCTGGATCGAATTTCAAACCATCGGGATTTGTATTTCTAATGATAAGGTTGCGGCATGCACCCGTATTGCTCTTGCTGCAATAACACGTGGATAATTAATATCGCATTGTTTCACGATCAAATTCGACTGGCTGATCGGGACCTACGGAGGCCGTAGGCCCCGGGCGGATGTTAACCAGCGCGTTGTCGGTATTAAACCCTAGGTGCGTAGCCAGGCAGTTTCTTATTTGAAACTAGAAAGCCTGTCCTTTTTAAATGCCAGTTCACTAATTCGTATTATCGATGCTGCGTACTGCAAATTAGCGAGAATCATTTGTATGCGAAATGGGTCATTGACACCTAATATGCGCTATCGTCGCTTATTTGATTTAGCGCGATCGCATGCGGGCCTGCATCCTATAATCGCTGGCATTACCTATCACGTGCACCAGGCCTGGCCTAATAGTTACCAACCTCAGATATCAAGTCTACAGCAAGACTGGCGCCTGTGCTATTGTGCTAACATCGCTGGCCTTAACTACAGCGTCTGCTACAGGCCTCGCATGATTTTCCTGCTGACTCTACTTATGCGATTGTTATGTCATACCAGCTTGAGATTGACAGCGTGAAATTCAATAACTTTGAATCTGCGCAATTGACCACGAACAGACTCGAACGGACGTAATTGATTAGCGCTAATACTAAAACATCAGAAAATGTGTGTTAAGGCCGAGATATCAAAAGATACGACAGGCCTGAATCACGTGAAATCGAGATTGCGTATTCAATTGTTCGCGCGCGTGTTGGTGAATAGTGAATAGTTGATATTTGATGATGATCCTTGATCGGTGGATCATCCCAGAATTATCATCAAAAAACTTGAATAACTCCGCTTCTACAGCTTGGAATTGAGTCAAATTTGTTTTCCATCGTTTTTGAAGACAGCGCAACAATTTCATGGGGTTGGAAGAAAAATTTGAAAAAAAAATTGCATTTTTAGGAAATTCAAAATTTTCAAACTTACGAAATCCACGAATATTGGTTTAATGAATTCGAACTTGGTGTGCGTCGTTTTCAAGGCAACCTAACGATTTAATCACGTAACCAGCAAGATTCAGGAATAAATGTTACTTTTTAACTGCCCTAATGAGCAATGAGCATTGACGCATGTATACCTAGCCATAGTAAATTGATGCTAACTTAGTAAATTTGAAACAATATCAAACCCCTCCCTTCTTCATCTTGCCACCCCATGTAAAAATAAAACTCGGTGCCTATGTGCACACTGCACATGCACCATTTTGCCAGATTATTAATTGATCCATTTATCGCGTATTAACAATATGCGTATTGTCTTCGTGTTCTTTCTTTCCTGATGGTTTACGCAAGACGTGTGCAGAGTTTGGTCAAAGATATGTCGTCGAGATTACCGAGCTGAAATCTTCCTTAGACTTTCATCAGCACTTGAAGGAACTGCTGTGCTTTGCTTCGACGTCATATCAGCTGGATTTCAAACACCTTGCAGTCCACGTGGAGACGCATCGTATCACCCCATAATAATGAACTTCATTCGATAGCCTACATTTGATTGTGGCGTCATAAATTCGTATTTTTTAATTTTTTTTTATGTGGCTCTTTTAAAGCTAAGATTTTTGATAAGCTGCTCGCGCATGAAGCAGGTCTGCCCATCCCTACTATATAGTCATAGTCACTCAGAACATTACAGTAATCGCCTTGACTTCCAAGAGACAACAAACTTGTTGAGTCAGACATTGATGTTTTGGTCTTCCCATGGACCTGCACCAGGCCCATTCACTACGGTGCCAAAACCTTTTTTTTCCTGTATGTACCAGGTTTGTCCAATTCTGTTTGGTCGCATACCACTCTTCGAATTGGTTAAATTCAGGGGGTATTTGCATCACAAGAAGAATTCGAAGTACTTTGTTACTTTAACAAGAATATCTATCTTGCGCAGGGTAATCCGGTGCTAAGCCGCCATCGCATTACTTACACAGTACAGTCATAGTAGTTATTTTGATGAATATTAGCCATGCTGGCATAGTTGCTTATAGTCTGCAAACAACATTTTAGTTTCAATCACCAACAGTACAGCAGCAAAGAAATAGAGATTGTTAACGCAGGCTAGTTCACTTTCATGCCCTCAACTACACCAAGAAAAGAGAGGATAATTGCTTCAGATCTAACCACGCAAAATATACTGGATGATAAAGAGGAAAAATCTTTCGAAGCAGAGAGTGGGAGCACGGACTGTGGGGTTACTGTGGGGTTTTGGGTTACTAAAAAAGAAAATCGTTTCCTCATCACGAGGCTGTTGCTCGAGAACTCGTAGGCATAACTGCAACATCATCTCCACCAGAAAGAGTTTTCAGCCCGCAGGAGAACCGAATAGTGCAGGTGTCGCCAACTCAGAGCGGATCGCGGGTCAGTTAACAAATTTCGTGGAGGCCACGGGTCGCAATAATGCAGTTTCGAGTGAAAATAGGCCACACAGTTCAGCAACCACGATTTTATAACTGAACCTTTGTACAACAGTGTGCTCACTAACATGGTCGATGGTCATGGTTACCTCATAAGAAATCAAGAAGAAAAAGCATGATCTAAATCTCATTTTATTTTGAACTATGAGCTGCGCACGATGTCTGATAGCACTTTCCAACGACTAATGAATCGATTTCAGAGCTAGCCAGACATATTACAAGCTGAAAGACAATCTCATTCTTAAGATTGATTTTGTGAAATAACCCTATGCTGTTTTCGAAGCGTCCGGGACTCTAGATTGGTGACCCTTGTATAGTGGAAAACAAGCCAAGTAGGGCGTACAGTTTTAGCATATTCAGTAATTTTAGTTCACACCTTATTTGGAAAAACTGTGTAGCTCCAATTTTAATTCTAATCTAATTCGTAAAAAGCTGTGCAGCTTTAGTTCTAATTCTAATCTAATTCGAAAAATCTGAAAATTTTCTAGTTGTCCAAGTCTGGGTGTGAATATACAATGTATGTATAAAAATGTAGGTATAATCATAATGTATATTATACATACTGTAATGGATTGTTCGAGGTTATCTGGATAGGATTCGCTGGTATCCGGATTGGCAAACGGTAGAAATTAAATAAAAAGCTGCATAGAAGGGTGGAAATAGCGTCCACCTTTTAGGCTGATTTTCGTAGCCTCCTTTAAAGGTGAGCACAGTTTTAACAGTGTATCTGTGAAACATAAAGTTGATATTTTAGCTTAGTTTGAGGTGTAAACAGGAATAGCACATTCCATGAAAGGTGGAAACATGTCATGCACCACTTCAGATGGTGCATTACATCTTACCACCTCCAAAAATACATCTTCCACCCTCAAAATCGTCTTATAAAGTGATGTGTTATCTATCCACCAATAACCGCTTAAGATGAATGTCACGCGGAATCGAATGCAAGTTCCGCACAGGTACAAAAAAACTAATAAATATAGCCGCCTGTAACTAGTTAACAAATACACAAACGCTGTCGTAACGTCGTTTTTGGTAAAACCGCAATTTGATCCTAATGCTGTGGGACTGGTTATCAATAGCCGCAGTTATGATATCAGACTTTGAAAATACAGTCCGAACTCATGGGATGAACTCCAGACATGAAATCCAAGTGACAACCTAATCCAGACATGATGTCCGATTGAAGAATCAGTCGGAACACACCCCAGACAATGCTCCAAACATCAACTCGGAGTGACAATTACCGCATACAGTCCGACATAGACATGTATCCCATATATATGTGATATCAGAGTGGAATTGCAGTTCGGACGACAGCGTTTTTATATTTGGTAACTACTTAAAGAGAGGTATATTTACTAGTTTTTTTTAACAGTGCCTAATATGCATTCCATCCCGCGCGACATTCTTCTTTTGCGTTTATGGGTGAATAGGTGATTACATCATATTATAGGGGATGTTTTGGGTGTGGAAGATCTATTTTCGGAAGTGGGAAAATGCATTACACCTTGTAAAGTGGTGTATGACATATTTTAATCTCTTATGAACGGTGGGATTATCAGTTAAACCCTACCTTTATTTTTGAAATATACACTGTTAAAACTGTGCTCATCTTTAAAACAGGTTACAAAAATCACCCTAAAAGGTGAGCGATATATACACCCTTCCATATGGAAAATAGGAATAATTTCCACCTTGTTCCACCCCACTCGAATACCAACCAGTCCTAGCCATACAACCTCGAACAATCCGTTACTGTATCTGTATGCACGACACAGCAAGACTTCAACAACTAGAAAATTTTCAGCTTTTCCGAATTAGATTTTTCTAGATTCAAATTATAATTAGAGGTCAGCTGTCGTAGACTTGTTGTAAACTAATCTAACAACAACGTATCACTGGGCTATGGACACTTCACCTTGATTAGTGCTCACCTTCACCAACCCTCCTGTCAGTATAGTTAAAATAGGGTAACAAATATCGTTTATACATTCTCAGCAGTTAATGAGTGTATTGAGACCCAGAATGCCGAAAACCTCGATATAAAATTGAATAGTATTTTCATATTGACATGAACCCGAATATTTTCGGCTGACACTCGTCAGGGGTAATCGTCAGCGATCACGAGGTTCATTTCAATATGAATATACTAATCAATTGTATATTGAAGTTTTGCACCTCCAAGAAGCTCTTGAAAACAAAACCCAAGTCAGAATTATATCGCGGCCATAAATCCTACGTGCCTGCTTGCAAAACTTCTTACACGTTCCTATATGTGCATACCCAATTTCGACTAAAATGCTGTACTCGATCTACACCGCGGTATAAGTCTAAAGTATAGGCTCGGTTCTGGTTTTGTGTGCCATGGGTGCATATTCACACTCGTACATCAGGGGTGGTACACGGGTGGAACTGCACACTCTTTTCGCTAAAAGTGCACGTTTATATTGCCAATAAGCAACTGTAGAAGGTTTCAATTATATCCCCATTGATTTGTAGGTGAAAAGTGAATTGCATCAGGTCAATCCAAGTCAAAGTGATGACCTTTTTAAAAATCGACACAAAATTGTATCGGTGGAAATTTTTCACAATCACCAGATTTATTGGAACTTTCAAAATTTATAAAAAGTGTCCTCTTTTTAGGATCTTCAAAATATGGAAACTCGTTTTTAACGGGTATAGGAGGTTTAGGCAATGGGGAATGAAGACTTGGGATTCATCTGAAGCGGGGAATGAAGACAAAAAGGTAGGGAACCACTGAACTAGATAACTGCAAAATAACAGACTCAAAATAACAAATCAAACTTAATTTTCAGATATTCCGATTCATTTCATTTGCAAATTAGGAATGCTCATTTTTAACGAGATCGTGAAATTTTTTACACGAAATATGAAGATCAGAGATCAATTGTTGTTCCCAGGGGGCCAAATGAGAAGCAGAAAATACGTTAGCAGGCCGAACCAAAAGCTGAAGCTATATTCTGCAACGTATTAATTTTATTTTTAAATTGAAAGCAGTGAATTACATTGTTGATGCTGCTAAGTGGACGTGTTAATATTAGATAATGGGAAAATGAGGGTTGATATCTGAAAGAAAAAACTAATCATCGTCATCATTCAAATCGATAGTAAACATGAAACATTTTTGACCTCGAGACACGTTTTTCAATTTTATGTATTTGGAATATCGCAAAGCTGCTCTTGGTCACTGCATCCCGAGTTGTGTGTAGCTTGGCAAAATAACATTGTGGCTTTTTTTATAGCTTTACTAGAGGGTCTTTTGAAATTTGCCCTCCAAAAAACTCAGTCTAGTGTCTATCTGAATAAGGCCGACTTAATTATACTCCTTTATCACGGCGACCTGTTGTGTTCACTACAAACTAAAAATCCGAGAAAGTGTCATTTTTTCAGATTTACAAAATATGGTAACCCTGCATTAGGGTTGTTCAAAAATAACTTTGTTTTCCAGATTTCACTCGCTTAGTGATAAAATCGTCGTGTAAAGGCCGTGCAATCATAAATTCAAATTTCGACCATTCTTCAATTCATAGTATTTACGGTGGCTAATTCCGACACTTGGATATAACAAAATATCGTGTTCCAGACATGCCCGAATGGAAAATGAAGCTTTTTTCACGGGTTTACATCATGATACTGGGCTGTGAGAGGGTTGAGATAATGAAATTGGTATTTAATGAAAAATTAATTTGACACTGATTTGCTGGAAATGAGTTGAAATAGTGTCGTCGAAAGAATGGTGATATACATATTAATAAACTACATTTAAGGTTGAAATCGGTCACCATGAAGAGAATATGGACTGACGCACAGGTAAAATACAGCAAAATATATTTCCCAGTGTAATATTGATACCCGAAAATATCTTTTGCGACGACGTTGTGGCTGTTTTCTTCGCAATAGGTTATGATATAATGCTTTTCACGACTCCTTATACTTTTACGGGCGAATTACGAATGCTGAGGCATTATTTTCGAATTTTAGTGGATCCGCATCATCACAGGCCATTAATATGTAACGTAGTGAACTATCGCCAACGTACAATGGAATGTTTGAGGTTTGTAATGCTACCAGTTGGTACTGCAGTAAGAAGGAATGGTTCCTTGCCTTTTCTTCTGCAGTCAGACAGTTTGCGGGGTCGATAACACAGTTCAACACACCACCTGATTGTGATCCAATTTAAAGATAAGGGATACGCAAACATTTCACAGTGAGTTCAACGTGGCGTATCTACGGGGTCGTTATCTCAAATACTGAAACATGAAACCAGTATCTCTATCAACCGAATTATGACCTGAGGCTCCTTGAACATCGAATCGCAAGATACTTGAGTTACCCCAATATAAATGTCTGGAGAATGATGTGGGATATCTCAAAGTCGACATGATGTCTTGCTAGTAGTACTTCGCTTGCCAGAGGAATATTCTACCGCAGAATACCGAAAAAATTATCTTAATGCGTTGTGAAGACAACATCCATAAGCTCATTTCCTCTGATTACATGAAATTAACACTGGAACATATATTTTACTCTATCGTTTTCATGGGTCTCTTTCGATGTAGTTCCAGGTTATCAACGTCATATCCCTTTTTCATATATTAGCAATTTTCATTATCCAATCTCGATCACAGGAATTTATCAAGATGTAAACGCGTGACAAAAATCAAAATTCTCAATTCAGACATGCCTGAAACAAGATATTTGGTCACACCGAAGTATCGAAATTTGCCACTGTAAATACTATAAATTAAAAAATGGTCAAAATTTTATTGTAAGATTGCACGGCCTTTACTGGCCGGAGTTGACTGAAATTTGGCGTGAAGCTTTTTTTTTTGGCAACCTGACTATGCGAGTGAAATTTGGAAAAAAAAGTTATTTTGAAACAAACCTATACCATACATAGCAGCGTAACTTGAGACATTTTTCGTGAATGTGAATTTTATTTCAAATTGATTTATGTGCGTATTTATGTCTGCAATAAGAATTTGCGAACAGAAACCAGTAATGATAACCAAAGGGCTTATATATTTGTAACCAAACTAGCGAGTGAGCGAAGCCATCCGATATTAAAACACATTTTTGACTAGCAGAAAGATTACTGACAGGTTGCGCTATTTTCTGGACGGTAATCCATAATGATCTGTTGGTAATAATTCATTTCGACTTCGATACAAATGTATTTCCAAATGGCCTAATTCCATTGAATGCGATATGGAGACTCAAATATTCAATATGTCTGGTGTCACAAATTGTTTTGTATTTTTTGTTGTCACATTTGCGCGGCAATTTCACGAAGTCATCTATGTTCTTGCGCGAACCATGTTCTCAACTAGAACCCTGTTCAACCAACGAGTTACATGAACACCGATGAGCTAATGGTTCGACTTACATCTTATTATCATATTCAGTCAACTTCTAGTCTGAACTCAGTAATGGTAGGTATAATATTTATTTAGTGTACTAAGTAGTAAGTAATACGCACGCAAAGCGAGGATATTGATATCTGATGCTGATTGATCAACCATGTCTGTTACGCTGTAGTAACCAGAACTGCGGAGTCTATAAATTTTACCACCGACTACGACTCCGACTCCGACTCAAGCATTGTTACCAATTTACTTCGAAAATTATATGCCACATTGTCGCTTGAATGACTATCATACAACCATTAAACATATGATTAACGGTGGCATGCTAAATTGTTTCTTTGTGGCACAGCTCGAGTTATTCACTATCTAATTACCATAAACGAAAGATTTGCTAAATATACCTCTCTAATATCCTGAAATGTATGAATCATTCAAATATGGCAGATATCCAATCCTGTATAATAAAAATGTAGATAAAAAATCCAAGTGTAGCTCTTGTGTATGAGTCAACAACTAATACAGAGATTGAACCTACTAATTTTGTCATTGCACACTATATTACAAGCACACACACTCTTACTACTAATAAACATTGTTTCGAGACGACAGATTTCGCATACTGGGAAAGGGTCGCTCACACTTTCATTCGTGTGCCTTGGAGTCGACTTTTATCAAAATACACCAGCCAAGGCTGTGTCAACAAAAAGAGTTCGTGTATCATCTAAAAATAGTACATTGAACGCTCTCGTATTCGACATTTCGTACTGGTGACGTCATATTTTGTGTTACGATTGTTGATATACGCTGTTCTTTCGAATTCTCTACTAGTTGCTGACGATTACCCCTGACGAGTGTCAACCGAAAATATTCGGGTTCATTTCAATATGAATATACTATTCAATTAAACTAACTTTGTATTTAAACTAGGAAAATTCCCTCCGTTTTGATTTTTGACATGATTGAATAAGTTTAATAATGCAGCAATGCAGCGGAAATACTGCATTGTTTTTCCAGACTCGAGACACGAAAAGCATGTGCTGCCGCAGTAAGGGTCTCCAAGCATCAAACATTAAACACCAGTCTCGTGACTGCTATTATGCACTTTTTAATTGCGTGACATAATAGTGCCCGAATTATTGCCAGAGACTATTTCATTCCGCACGCAGTAACAGATCGACATGTGGGATACGGGCAAACTCAAATTAGAGAAAGAAAATCTAAGGAACGAACTATCCATTTAAACAGAGAGAAGGTCTCCATAAAAGACAAGTTAGGATTACTCAACGTACACGATATTCCGCGTATTACTGACATCATTTTATGACATCCATAATCAAATGCGTGAGAAGCTTGCCCAAAGAGAATAGCGTAGCAGCACGCAAATGATATAGTGAAACACAATTGGCGGTGGGGAAAATAGATTTTAAAGGCTGCATGCTGCAAAGTTATTGATTTCATGAAAGGAACGATTGAAGATAAACCTACATTGCTAGTCAGATCTTGAGATGTTCCATAATAACGCACCTGGATATTTTGATTCCGGCATCCCCGCAACAATCCTTGCAACTTTGTTTCGGTGAGAGAACAGTCTTGGAGTTGCAACTCCTTGCAATCTGACAGCTTCAGAATGTGACCGAGTATTTCATATTGATCTTCTTCCATTGAATTGTCCAAAATGGTAAGCTTTTGCAACTAAAATGATGAAATATCGTATTTAATTACTTTATTATATCTATACATATCTCTCGCAATTCTAATGAGACTCTTACAGGTACACAACGGCTGCGTACAATTGAACGATTTATTTATATCCAAATGAACACGAGTATTTCCAGCTGACACTCACATCTAGGGTAATCATCAGCAGTCAGAAGTCGAAATAACCTTTGAGTCAACAGTCGTATCACCAAATATAACATCAATCGCATGAAAATCCTACTAGTAGTGGCTGAGAGCACGCTTCAGCAGAATGTACTATTATTGCTGATACGCGAGTCATTTTATTGATACCTGCAATAACGAATTATATACTACTACATAGTTTCGCAAAATATATAGAAAAGATATTTTTTCAAAATGAGACTTTGCTACGACGATGAAAGCTTTTACAAAGAGATAATGGGAATGTTCCAATTAGGACTAGGCATAATCAAGTAGATGCGTGACTAAATTTCGAGTCGATACTTTTTCGACAAAATATAGTAATAATGGCATTTAAACTTCAGAGTCGTATCATTTTTTTTGTTCATGGGTGAGATAGCACTGGATACACGTCCTCAGAAATAGTTTTGTATTTCTTGACCATAACTTTTTGACGATGCCACGGGTCGATCACAAAAACGTCGCTTCAACTCATATCTCTGCATATTTGTGACTCTTTGCTGCCGATAAACTTCTGAAAACCGAGGTTTCGAATCTTCCATTGTACGAGAAAACAAATGAAAATATATTTTCATTGATAAAATCACTCTTGGAGTGACGGTCTAATATTTTGATATTGCGAATACATCGACTCTGACTACTGGATTTGAATCATTACAATTGCTACTCGACTCAGAATCGAGAAGTTGAATATTTGTGCACAGCTTGAAATATTACACGCTATGTTGCATTGGACATATCGTCTTGTACAGCTTAAGTTGATTGTACGGCTTCGATGATTAGTACTCCGCGAGCATTCCAACACTGCGACAGTACCAAAGGTCACTTTCTAGTGTCAGGGGCTCTTCTCACGGCACACCGGTTGAAAACCACTACTCTAGAGCAATGCTCTGGAAGCTTTCATGGTGTGTCAGTCCCTTTAAAGATGTTGTGAAACACTCGTTCTGCCCTGCATCTTATTGACTCACAGTATGAACGTGGTATTATAAAAAATTATATTTTTGAGAGCTGTGTAATAATCAAAATCTTACCAATTCAATCCGCCAACAATCCTATACTATCGTCATTGATATTAATTACTAATTACGCCTGTACTGTACACGGTATAAAATAAAGGTGGATTTTGAGCTGAAACTGGGTTGGAAATGATGTTTCCATATATTATTAAGAATGGAATGGTCGTTCCACATACTTAAAAACATTGGTTCCCAAATGGTGGAGAATTCCCCACTGGTGGGGAATTCAATGGTTTCTGGTGGGGAATAGACGCATTTGCTAAAAATTATATACAGGACAATCTATACATATTCACGGCGACACATGCGCAATTACCATTACCAGTTAACTTCTCTAGAACGTTGGTATCGTAAATTAAATTGCCTGTTGTTCAAAAAACCGCATTTTTAACTCTGGAGGGCCAATGATGGCATCACAAACGCATCTAGCACGACTAGTTTGACGTCAAATAACGCTTTCGTGAAATTTTGAGCGTTACTGGTATCGGTTCACAGTACGTTTTATGTTGCTGTTATGGGCAATTGTCTTGCGTACTGGTGTGGTTGTGTGTCTTGTGTAGTCTAACCAGCAGGGTTCCCTACTATTACCGAGAATGCTATCTGCTCTCTGATGACAAAAGTGTTGGGTAGTGGTGAACAGGACCGTAACTGCCGCGCCTCAAACCGCCCAATGGGGTAGGGGGCGAGCTCAAAGGGGCCCAAAATTATTTCGTGAAATATCATAAATTAACGTATTTCTTTGAAATTCATACCACTTTTTCAAAACAAATTCGCTCTGGGTGCGCGATTTAATATTGCCGTATATTCGATTATTGGATGCGCGCTTCCCCCACGAAAATACGTATCATTTATAGAAATGGAGACTTTGGCGTCGGCCATTACTGCGCCACGACGCACGAATGCATGTGAAGTTATAGTCCATGTAACATGCAGCTCCGGCAATTGTGCCGGAACGATCAACAGCGAGAAGACCTTGACCGAGAAGGAATACGCTTGAGGCGACCCAAAACTACGATATATATACAATATACATTATACATATATGTTTAATTGGCTAAATGGCTGGCGCTGAATCTTCCTGACCTAGTGATCAGAAACCCACAGGATAAATGCCATCCCGCAAGGTAAAATTAGTTGCCAGTAATGCAATACCAATTTGAAATCGTGTGTGCCTTTTAGTTTTGGCGCTTTCCATATCTTTTGACATAGCAGATATAGGAGGTCCGAAAAAGCATAATGTAACGAAGTCAATATACCAGCTGGTCGACCCGAAGATGTTGAATTCTTATTTAGAGGACCTACCTTTTCCAACACACCTCACTCAGCTCTGCTGGTAAATCCGATTACGTAAGCAGAGAGGGTATAAAAAATTGATAGCAAAATATATGCAACTCCCGATCACATTGACCGATTTAAACACGAATTACATAAATTGTTCGCGCTTCGCGCGTTTAGTCACAGTCAGGTGACGCACTAAACAGTAGACCAAATGTAGCTGATAAATTGCAGGAAAAAAGCGTACAGGCTCAGCTGGGCTGCGGGTTTATGGGGGCCCAAGATCAACGTTTTTTTTGGGCGGGGCTGACAAAGAGCTGTTACGGTCGAGGTTGGGAATGAAGGCTCGGGATATATCTGAAGTGGGGAATGAAGACAAAAAGGTTTGGAACCACTGCTTTAGAAGGTGGATGCGTATTTCCACGCCATATCCACTGTACAAATCCAGCGTGTTACGTCGATGGGCTATTTACCACTATGGATTCAGCTATCACAGGTCAAGGAATTTAAAATAATGTACATCCAAATCCCAACCGTCATAGTCTTGTCCGAATCCAGACCTTTTCTATTATTTAAATACATATCCAATCCTTATGCGATTCCAACATTGAATTCTGAAGTTTGGATTCAGCCATGCGTCATTATTAAAATCATTTTAATCTTGAGCCTTGTTGTATAGATGGGATGACGTTGGGAAAACTGTGGCTCGTTTAGATTTTAATTCAGGCTCTTCAATGATTGCATTTGCACATGCATAGGCGCCGAGTTACGGAGTGGCGAGGTGGCGTGGCCACCCAATGTAAAATAATTAAACGCCCGCTGTCTTCGATTTCAAATCATAGGCGGTATCAATTAGCGAGTCCGTGATAGCACGTAAATGCCAACTATTTACCATTAACCGATACGTGCGCGAATAATTGAATACGTAGTTTCGTCGGCGACGACGAACTGATGCTTAAAAAGCCCCAATATTTTGTAATCCGTGATTACGATTAGTAATCAGACAATCGAAGCGACCTCGTTTACGACGTCGATTTCGACACGCGTGCCCCGAGAAGCACCATCTGCTCTCTCGACCAGACGAGCGAATCGACGTTCTCCTTCTCTTAATTAAATTGTATTTGCGCCCATATTCGTTTACAAAATAATTCTTGAGTTAGTTTCGTGAAATCTTGATCGTCTCTTTAAATGGAGGCTTCGAGTGCGAAATAGGACAGTGTGATTGTGCATGTCTGCGAATTGAAAGTCATTCCTGCGCAAAGTGCGCATATTCATTACTCTAACAAGGCTTTGCCAACTTATTCCGGAAAATGCAGCAATGCAGCGCAAACGTCGTTATAATGAGCAAACAGTTATCGCGATGTCAGACTCGGAACCCTATTGTGCTGTACGCAAGTTGATGTATTACTGATTAGAAGCGCGCTTTCTCGTTTGATATCATCTGTAGGCTAGTGATTCCAGTCCGCTTTATGCGCTAGTATTCCCGCGATGTCACTTGCTATACGAGATTCCCGGTGGCGCAAATACTGAATTTATTCGCATAGTTTGAGCGGGAAATTTTCTATGTTACAATAAACTTCATTGCTGGACGGACTCTATCGCATACTTGGACAACTAGAAAATTTTCCACTTTTTCAAATTAGATTATAATTTGAATTAGAGCTATACAGTTTTTTGAAATTAGATTAGAATTAGAATTTGAGCTACACATTCTTCAATATTAGATAATAATTAGAATCAGATCTCTACAGTTTTTTCCAAATAAGATTAGAATAAGAATTACCGAGTTCGCAAAAACATTGAAATTGAATAAAATTGTGAACGAGAAATAAATACAGCAAATCACAGTGCATTTCCATAAACACGAGAATGGTTAACTTCTGTACACCATGCTTGGCGGGTGTTATACTATACCAGGAGTCACCAACACGTGGACTACATGCGGTCGGCGATCTGATTTGTGATTTTGGAACAAGAACGCGAAGTAAAGAATTTTGAAATTCTGAAATTGATTTCAGTTTCCAATTACTGTAGTTTCTTAAAAATTAGGTATTCCTCTGTGCAAAACAACACTATTCCTCACAAACTGAAACGGTTTTGGCGATGGCAACAGCATTCCATCGACGGAGATTCACCTGATATGAGGTATGAGGATGAGCATATTGCCTTGCCGTGCAATGGCCAAGGCATTGCCAAGACCGAGACACTGAGAAAATGGCCATGAGATTTCCCACAAGATCAATCTTTAGTATGAAATAAATACTCTTTCAGCTATAGTAGCATGTCTCGCTAGCCCTAATATCGATTTATTAGTCGCTGATAAGCGTGGTCAGGTATTGTGGTAAGCTCATAGTTCAAAATAAAATGAAGTTTTTTATCGTAATATTTCTTGATGCATTTGTACTTCTTTAATAAGATTACTTCTCTTGTGGTAAGCGTGCCCATCGCCCATGTAAGTGAGCACGGCATTGTACTAATGTAAAGTTTCAAAATCGTGATCGAAATATATGTTGTTTGCAGACTACAAGATACTATGCCAGCATGGCTATTATTCGTCACAAAACCTACTATGATTGCACGGTGTAAGTAATGCGATGGCGGCTCGGCACTGGATTTACCTGCTCGAGAGGGATATTCTTGTTAACTCGCTCCGAAATGCCACGGAAAACAATAAATTAGATTATACCGTAACTAAATCAGAGCGCAAAAACATTCAACGAATTAGATTAGAATTATAATTAAAGCATAGGAAAATTTCGCAAATTAGATTAGAATTAGAATAGAGCTTAGAAGCATTTCGCAAATTAGATTAGAATTAGATCACGTGCATTTCGCTCTAATTTAGTGAAATTAGACAATTAGAATTATCTAGTTGTCCAAGTCTGCTTCATCGGGCACAACCATATCGCGGATCGAATTTCAAACCATCGGGATTTGTATTTCTAATGATAAGGTTGCGGCATGCGCCCGTATTGCTCTTGCTGCAATAACACGTGAATAATTAATATCGCATTATTTCACAATCAAATTCGACTGGCTGATCGGGACCTACGGAGGCCGTAGGCCCCGGGCTGATAGTAACCAGCGCGTTGTCTGTAATAAACAATAGGTGCGTAGCCAGGCAGTTTCTCATTTAAAACTAGAAAGCCCGTCCTTTTGAAATGCCCGTTCACTAATTCGTATTATCGATGCTGCGTACTGCAAATTAGCGAGAATCATTTGTATGCGAAATGGGTCATTGACATCTGATACGCGCTATCGTCGGTTATTTGATTTAGCGCGATCGCATGCAGGCCTGCATCCTTTAATCGCTGGCATGAACTATTACGTGCACCAGGCCTGGCCTAATATATTTACCAGCCTCAGCTATCAAGTCTACAGCAAGACTGGCGCCTGTGCTATTGTGCTAACATCGCTGGCCTAACCTATAGCGTCTGCTGCAGGGCTCGCATGATTTTCCTGCTGACTCTACTTATGCGATTGTTATGTCATACAAGCTTGAGACTGACAGAGTGAAATTCAATAACTTTGAATCTGCGGAATTGACCACGAACAGACTCGAACGTACGTAATTGAATAACGGTAATACTAAAACATCAGAAGATGTGTGTTGAGGCCGAGATATCAAAAGATACGACATGCCTGAATCACGTGAAATAGGTTGTATTACATAACAGATTCCGCAGCAGACTTCAATCATATTAATTTGTGAAATAGTTCGTCGTCACCGAGGTTGCGTATTCAATTGTTCGCGCGCGTGTTGGTGAATAGTGAATAGTTGATATTTCAAAGCGATGTCGGGGAATCGCTTATTAACCGCTGGACTCGCTGACAAGCTTACCCGCACTTATACGCGTAAATTTGTCAACGCAATGAAGCTTGTCCTATCCATGTAGTATGAGCAATGAGCATTTACGCATGTACTTAACCATAATAAATTGATGCTAACTTAGTAAATTTGAAACAATATCAAACCCGTCCCTTCTTCATCTTGCCACCCCATGTAAAAATAAAACTCGGTGCCTATGTGCACACTGCACATGCACCATTTTGCCAGATTAATAATAGATCCATTTATCGCGTATTAACAATATGCGTATTGTCTTCGTGTTGTTTCTTTCCTTATGGTTTACGCAAGACGTGTGCAGAATTTGGTCAAAGATATGTCGTCGAGATTACCGAGCTGAAATCTTCCCCAGACTCCCATCACCACTTGAAGGAACTGCTGCGCTTTGCTTCGACGTCATATCAGCCTGATTTCAAACACCTTGCAGTCCACGTGGAGACGCATCGTACAATAATGAACTTCATTCGATAGCCTACATTTGATTGTGACGTCATAAATTCGTATTTTTAATTATTTTTCAATGTGGCTCTTTTAAAGCTAAGATTTTTAATAAGCTGCTCGCGCATGAAGCAGGTCTGCCCATCCCTTCTATATGGTCATAGTCACTCAGAACATTACAGTAATCGCCTTGACTCCCAAGAGACAACAAACTTGTTGAGACAGACTTTGATGTTTTGGTCTTCCCATGGACCTGCACCAGGCCCACTCACTATGGTGGCAAAACCATTTTTCCTGTATGTTAGTATAGTAGGCTCGTGGTCTGAACGTGTATGAGCCCCGCAGGTCCGTAGATTAGATCTGCCAGAATCGTAAGCACTACTGACAAAGCCCTTCCAGGACATGAACATTTGGTGGTACCAGGTTGGTCCAATTTTGTTTGGTCGCATACCACTCTTCGAATTGGTTAAATTCAGGGGGTATTTGCATCACAAGAAGAATTCGAAGTACCTTGTTACTTTACCAAGAATATCTCTGTTGCGCAGGGTAATCCGGTGCTAAGCCGCCATCGGATTACTTACACAGTATAGTCATAGTAGTTATTTTGATGAATATTAGCCAGGCTGGCATAGTTGCTTATAGTCTGCAAACAACATTTTAGTTTCAATCACCAACAGTACAGCAGCAAAGAAATAGAGATTGTTAACGCAGGCTTGTTCACTTTCATTCCCGCAACTACACCAAGAATAGAGAGGATAATTGCTTCAGATCTAACCACGGAAAATATATTGGAGGATAAAGTAGAAAAATCTTTCGAAGCAGAGAGTGGGAGCACGGACTGTGGTGTTTTGGGTTACTAAAAGTGAAAATCGTTTCCTCATCACAAGGCTGCTGCTCGAGAACTCGTAGGCATGACTGCAACATCAGCTCCACCAGAAAGAGTTTTGAGCCATGCAGGAAAACCGAATAGTGCAGGTGTCGCCAACTCAAAACGGATCGCGGTTCACTTATCAAATTTCGTAGGGGCCACGGGCCGCAATGATGCAATTTCGAGTAAAAATAGGCCACAGATTTCAGCAACAACGATTTTATAACTCTACCTTAGTACAACACCGTGCTCACTAACATTGTCGATACTCATGGTTACCTCATAAGAATTCAACAAGAAAAATCATGATCATAAACGTCATTTTATTTTGAACTATGAGCTGCGTAGAGACCTGACAACCCTTTCAAGCGACTAATGAATCGATTTCGGAGCTAGCCAGACATATTACAAGCTGAAAAGACTATCTCATTCTTAAGATTGATTTTGTGAAAACGCCCTATGCTGTTTTCGAAGCGTCCAGGACTTTAAATTGGTGACCCTGGTATAGTGGAAAACAAGCCAAGTACGGCGTGCAGCTTTAATGAATTCGGTAATTTTATTTCTTAACTAATTTGGAAAAAGCTGATTAGCTCTAACTCTAATTCTAATCTAATTCGAAAAAGCTGAAAATTTTCTAGTTGTTCAAGTCTGGCTGTGAATATACAATGTATGTATATAAATGTAGGTATAAAGTATATTATAAATACTGTAACGGATTGTTCGAGGTTATCTGGATAGGATTGGTTGGTATCCGGATGGGCAAATGGTAGAAATTGATTAAAAAGCTACATAGAAGGGTGGAAATAGGGGCCACCTTTTAGGCCAATTTTTCCAGCCTCCTTTAGAGGTGAACACAGTTTTAACACTGTACCTGTGAAACATAAAGGTGATATTTTATCTTCGATCAAGGTGTAAACATGAATACGATATTTCATGAAAGGTGGAAACATGCAATACACCCCTTCAGAGGGTGCATTACATCTTCCCACCCCCAAAAACACATCTTCCACCCTCAAAATCTTCTTATGAAGTGAAGCGTTATCTATCCAGCAATAACCACTTAAGACGAATGTCACGCGGAATTGAATGCAAGTTCCGCACAGGTGGAAAACCTAATAAATATAGCCGCCTGTTACTAGTTAACAAATACACAAACGCTGTCGCAACGTCGTTTTTGGTAAACCCGTGATTTGATCCTAATGCTATGGGATAGGTTATTTATAGCCGCAGACATGATATCAGATTTTGAAAATAAAGTCCGAGGTCATGGGATGAACCCCAGACATGATATCCAAGTGACAACCTAATCCAGACATGATGTCCGAGTGAAGAATCAGTCGGAACATACCCCAGACAATGCTCCAACCATGAACTCCGAGTGACAATCACAGCATACAGTCCGACATATATATGTGTCTCATATATATGTGATATCAGAGTGGAATTGCAGTTCGGAAGACAGCGTTTGTATACTTGGGAACCACTATGACTTAAAGAAGGGTATATTTACTAGTTTCTCTTACAGTGCTGAATATGCATTCCATCTCGCACGACATTCTTGTTTCGCGTATCTGGGTGCATAAGTGGTACATCATCCTATAGGAGTGTTTTGGGAGTGGAAGATGTATTTTCAAAGGTGCGAAAATGCATTACACCATCTGAAGTGGTGTATGACATATTTTAACCTCTTGTAAAAGTTGGGATTATCAGTTAAAACCTACCTTTATTTTCTACAGATACATTGTTAAAACTGTGCTCACTTTTAAAACAGGTTACAAAAATCCCCCCAAAAGGTGAACTATATTTCCACCTTTCCATATGAAAAATTGGAATAATTTCCACCTTGTTCCACCCCATTCGAATACCAACAACCCCGAACAATCCGTTACTGTATCTATATGCACTGCACAGCAAAACTTCAACAACTAGAAAATTTTCAGCTATCCGAATTAGATTAGAATTAAATTAGAGCTACAAATTTTTCTAGATTCGAATTATAATTAGAGGTACATAACTTTTTTCAGTTAGATTTGAATTATAATTAGAGCTACACAGCTTTTTAAAAAGTAGATCAAAATCAGAATTTGAGCTAGACATTTTTTTTCAAATTAAATTAGAATTAGAACTACAGTATTCGCAAAAACATGGCAATTGAATGAAATTGTCAATGGGAAATCAATGTAGCAAAAATTTAGTTCATATCAAATCACCGTACATTCCCATAACAATGAGAATGGTTAACGTCGGTACACCAAGCTTGGCTCGTTTCTGCACTATCTCAGGCAGACCGATTGCGGCCGTCGATCCGATTTGTGATTTTGGAAGAACGCGAAATAAAGCATTTTGAGATGATGAATATGCTTTTGTTTCGAAATAAGCTATTCGCCTGTGCCCAAAAACACTATTCCTCACTAGCTTATACGGCTTCGTCGATGGTAACAGCATTCCATTGATAGAGAGTCAGCGGATATCAATAAGCATATTGCCTTGACGTGCAATGGCCCAGACACTACCAAGACCAAGACGGCTAGAAAACGGCATATCGCGACCCCACAAGATCATTCTTTGGGATGAGATAGTCTTTCAGCTGGTAACTTGTCAGGCTATAGCCGAACATCGATTCATTAGTCGCAGGAAAGCGTTGTCAGGTATCATGCGCAGCTCACAGCAGTGTTGGAATCCAGTCACTACCTTCGAGTCACAGGTCGTCTCGACTCATTGCCAATTTTGACTCGAGTCAAGTCAAGTCAATTGATTTTTGAAGGTGACTCGAGTCAAGTCGAGTCAAAGCAAGTCAAGTCGAGTCAAATAGAATTTTCAAAATAATAGTGATTCAAAGTCATTTCATTTTGCTAGCCATTTTAAATACAGATTGAATCCCCATCGAGGAACCAATATAGAGTTAAATATACACGCCAAAAGGCTTTATATCGCTCGACGATGAGTAGAACTGAACTACACATGACATGGTAAAGCTCCAATCTATAATTATCAGCAAAATACAGGATAGATTACGAAACCTCGGAAAGTTGAATACTAATTTAGGTTTTATCGTTTATATCATCTAATATGGTCGAATCATTATGCTGCTGTCGATATACATGTGGTATAGATGGATTGTAGCAACACAAATTCAGCTCTTCGCAACGTCCGCAGAGTCGGATTCGAAGTGCTGACGGTTCATGAGAGCGTGCTTATGACTGTTTCTAAAAACTAAATAATTAACTCAATAGTTTTCATTGACAGCAGGTTATAATTCTACTGGAAACAGTTTAGGGTTGAGTAACTTTCGTGCCAACGCTGACCACCTCTGATTAGAATACGTAGTAAAATAGGATGACGTTTTATGCTATGATTGATCATTAAACGGATCTGGGTTTCAACATCATCATCATCATCATCATCATTGGTTTGGGATTGAGAAACGGGGTAGCACTAAACTGCACTACGTAGTCGTGGTATTCATTATATTCATTCATGCATACACAATAAGCATATATATATGTGTGTATATCATATCTCGATAAAAATATGTAATATGCGGCTCGTCCAAACGATATCATTTTGGGAGGGAAGCGATTTCACTGCATTTATCAAACAAAAACGACGGTGGCTTGTGGATACGAATATTTGTTCCAAATAGGACGGAGATGAGTAGTTAAATAGTTGGACTTACTGAGACTTGAATTTCCTTGCATTTTGATCCGAAGTATTTCAGTTTCTCTTTAGACAGATCGCATTTGTTGAATACTACATGAGTGCATGTAGTGGTTTTGACAACAGCTGCGAAATCGGAATACGCCTCCGAAGGCATTGTACGGTCGATGATGGTCAGTTGCTGCAGCTGTATGAGAACAGGAGTTGACAGTTGTGTTTTGTAAAAATATCTACTGAAGCATGCTCGGCAACAGAGCTCGCATTCGATATCCTAGTTCGGATACTAGCAGTCGTGCAACGATTATATGATTACTAAATCAATATATTATTAACCATCCGTCATGTGCTGCAGAATCATCATGTGTAATTGAATTACATATATTGATATTGAAATATGCACAAATATTTTTGGGTGATACTATCAAACTACATTTGTTGCTACGACTAATTTAAGTTTCACAGCCGTGGGTGAGATAACAGTAATATCAAGTCATACTCTCATCCCCACTACTTCACTGTACCACTTGGCCTCGTCGGTAACAGCAACGTTGTGTGGATGGTGAACTTGCTGATAGGCACAAAGTATAGCCATATTGGTTGTACTTACGATATTTTGATCACCCAACAACCACACATTTGGCCAGCAAATACAATGAATGAAGAAAAAAAATATATTCATTGTTATAAACCAGAATATTTCGTCTCGTATGCGTGAATTGGATCTGATGTGCCTTGAGTAATTACCATACGAACCGGGTGTGCCGTTCGGCCGAGATCAATCATAGGTTCGGCGGGAACGCGTCCCATAATAAAATGTATATGCAGAGAATGTCGCAGTCACGCATTTAATAATACTAATAGTTTAACATACCGGTGTAACTTGAGACATTTTTTGTGAATGTGAATTTGAATTCAATTGAGTCATGTGCGTATTTATATCTGCAAGAACACTTCGGGAACCGGTCATTGCATTGAAAACCAAAAAGTTTCTATATTTATTACCAAACCAGCGACTGAGCGAAGCCATGTGATGTCAAAACACATTTTGACTAGCAGAAAGATTACAGACTGAATGCGCGGTTTCCTGGACAGTAATCCATAATGATATGTTGGTTTATCATTTATGTCGCCTTTATTTAAAAAAAAAGTTTTTCCTGATATCCAAGTTCTATCAACTGCAATATCGTGGTTCAAATATTCAATGTGTCAGGTTGACTAGTGTAAACGAGTTGAATTGCGTATAAGCGACGACATAAGTATAATATTAAAACAGGAACACCCTGTGAGAGAAGCATATATCGAGTTATTAGGGAAGCGGTTCTTAACTGGGGTGTCGTGGCATCCTGAGGTGCTATTTCGAGCAGTCAAGGGTGCCACGAGATAATGGAGTATTGCAAGAGGGCGCATTTCTTTGTTTAGCTCGAACTAGTTAGGTGCGGATTTTATTTAACACCCGGCGACGCTGCGTTTCGTGATGGGACAGGTACTGAGAATGTAAACACTCTGTAAAGAGGCAACAGAATTCGGCGCAACAATACTGGATGCGTTGTTGCGATAAAGTAAACAACACATTGCTTGACTGCTCGGTGATTATCCGATGTTCGATCCGATATCGATGTTCGTGACATGTCGATTTTGAAGTGGTACACGTGCCCTGTCTATTGAATGATAATAAAATTTCCTGAATAAAAGCGACAGCAGCTTTCAAATATATTATCGGTTTGGAGTATAAATATACTATCTGTTTGGAGTATATTTTCAATTCGGATTGCTGGCTTGCAAAAACAAGCACCTTTGGCTTTGTCGTCCTAATTACTCGGTGCGGCGTCCTGGGTTATTTGCTCCATTCGCAAAAGTAAATGTCCCGTACAAAGATATTAACACGAATGAATACACACGTTGGTCAGACTGAGGAAAATACGGATATTACTAGATTTGAGTGGCTCTTTAGGGATGACTCAAGACATGACTTGGCTCGCGTCAGATGTTTCGTGTGACTTGACTTAATAGAGGAGGAGTCACTTCGAGCTCACAGAGCTTCCAACTTACGGCGTAAAATGTCGACTAGTTGTAAACTAATCTAACAGCAATGCATCTCTGTTCTATGGGCTGCTCACGGTGATTAGTGCTCACCTTAACCAACCCTTCTGTCTGTATAATTTAAATAGGGGAACAAATATAGTTTATACATTCTCATCAGTAAGTGAGTGTATTGACACCCAAATACCAAAAGGGTGGTACACGAAAACAAAACCTAACTCAGAATTATATCGCGGTCATAAATCCTACGTGCCTACTTGCATACCTTCCTACACGTTCCTAGTGCATACATAACTTCGATTAAAATGGTGTACTCGATCTACACCGCGATATAAGTCTAATGTAGGCTCGGTTCTGGTTTTAGGTGCCATGGGTGCATATCCACACTCGTACATCAGGGGTGGTACACGGGTGGATCTACAGACACTTTTCGCTTAAAGTGCACGTTTAAATTGCTAGTAAACAACTGTAGCAGGTTTCAATTGTATCCTCGTTGATTTGTAGGTGAAAGGTGTATTGCATCAGATCAATCCAAGTCAAAGTGATGACCGTTCTTTGAGTCAACACAATATTATCGGTGGAAAATTTTTCAACATCACCAGTTTTGCTGGAACTTTTAGAATTTATAAAAGTGTCCTCTTTTTAGGATCCTAAAATATGGCAAATCTTTTTAACGGGTATATAGGAGGTTTAGGTAATGGGGAATGATAACTTGGAATTAATCTGAAGTGGGGAATGAAGACAAACAGGTTGGGAACTACTGAACTAGCTGACGGCAAGAAACATGATTTATAGCAGAGGTGTCAAACTCAAATGTGCTCGCGGGCCAATTTCCCAGTTTTTGATTACACCGCGGGCCGCAACATCAATAATAGAGAAATTCAAAGTATAATTTCCATGCAGGCCTTATTTGACGGGACCTTGCAGACAGGCATTCCACGAACATCGTGGAGATGTAATTCACTATAATACTCTTCACGTTTCACACGAAATAATCACATTTTTTCTTTTTAAATATTGATTTATAGATATCATGTGAGAGGACTAGTGGACCTTTGACGTGCCACAATTTTATGAAGAATATTGTAAAATCTAAAGAAGATCAATCTGATATCAGAGCAATTGATCGGTGTAGCCTAATCTGGATTTCGATATAGTCGTGAGAAGTAGAGTATTGATACTGTCATTGCCAAAGTCAATTTAAATCAGCGTTAGATTATGTCTTCCATTATTATTGAAACATATCAATAAAAAATTAAATATGGACAATATTAAGCCATATTAATAGCATTGCTTCTGAACCTTTTTGGTGATCGTACACATTTTGCTTCCAATGAGATTTCTCGTAACCTCTGTCCATTTTCAACACAATTTCCGATGGTACCTATGTTAAAATCAGAAAGTCCATTCACGTAAAATCGCGCGTAGCGCCAAGACTATTTTCCTGTTGAATAAATTGACAAAGAAAATATTCCCCAGTATACGGGGCTAATTCCACAATGCATCTCGTACACCGTGATGTGTTGATTCGTATCCCGAGTGGGTCTAAGGACCCTGGTTAAGAACCCCTGGAATAGAAATGTCCAATCGGCGAAGAATTCATAGGTATTACAGCTGTAGAGCATGCTACTACCTTCAGCGACACCGATAATAACATGGATATAGAGAACAAACAACACCCAGCATGTAACCAACTATACTTCAGGGTTGTCAAAGAATACCAAGGATTACCATAGTGACCTGATAAAATAGCTACATACCCTACTCAACGCAAGCTACAACTTTTTGTTATATTACTATTCCTCATGACCGTGTAATAGATTTTTGAATCAATAGGTTCACCAAGACACCGTTCCGAGTCGCAAGTTTTTCTCTGATTTTATTGTTTTACCCGACTCAACTCGAGTCACTTTTATTCAATCACCCAGTCAAACCGAAATCGAGTAATTTTACGAAAAGGTCGCAGCAAACCAAATCACAATCTTCAGTCACAATACATCAACGGGTCATGTTTTATCATCATGAACTACAAATGGGACTGTTCTTCTAGCGCAGTGGTTTTCAACCTGGGGAACACGCCCCCCTTGAGGGAAGGGGGAAAATGTTAGATGGTCCAGTGAGCTATATTTAATGAACACCGCAAAAAATGAACGGAAATGCGACATATTCGGAATATGACGCGAAAGTTGACCAGGAAAAAGGTCGACTAATACTGAAAGTAGACGCGGAAACCGGTTTTCCGAGCACCTTTTCAAAAAATGACCTTCGATCTTAGTCAATTCACCAGCGATCAGGGTTAGGTGAATAAATATCACGCTTATAAGTCCTCTATTTCGGATCCGTAAATATAGGGGGGGTACAGAAAATTTGTGTCGAGCTCGATAAGGGAGCGTCGAGTCGAAAATGTTAAGAACCGATACTCTAAAGCAGGGATGGGCAAACTGTTGAGCTCGCGGGCCGCATTCAACATCTGAATCCATATGCGGGCCGCACTATATGAAATTGGGGTTATAAACCAAAACACAATCTTGGTATTTGGTTATAGAGTGAGGACATGGATGGAGATAATATATATGCATATTTATAACAATCTAAACAGTTCTTTGATGATATGGTACACGCGTCAGAAACAGTGGCGAGATTTCATAAGCTGGTCGACCTCAATAACCAATTTGTCAAAACTATAGAGATGAAAGTCGGTTGTCCCGATTCAAAGAACAGGATTGATCTCGGTTAGGATTTTTGTGATGTTTAGCAGTTGAAAACTTTCAAACTGCGTGGGCCTTGAGGTCGGGCGGTCGCGCCAGAAATTAAGCATAAAAATAACATAGGATGTATTTACCTTAAAACGGTGGTTTTCAAACATTTGAAGACATGCCCCCCCCCCCCCTTATGATGATAAAAGATTTCGCGCCCTTTCTTCGCGCCCGCTCTTATCGTCATATCACAAAACGCAACCAGGATGCTAGCAAACCTAACGGATAGTTTCATGGTATGGAAGGTTACGAGTGTGGATGAAAGATTTTTAAATATGAAATTCACACTGAATACAGAGCAATAACTATTAATGGGATGCGCCCCTTTTCAGATGCGTTCAGGCCCCCAAGAGGGTGCGCCCCCAGTTGAGAACTACTGCCTTAGAATTATCATGGTAAAATATACTAAGAAAAAGTTTAATAACTCCCTGCCTTAATTCGCTTTTTAGTAGGCATTTTATCAATATTTTTAATAAGTTGCTTCAGACTCTCGCGGGCCGCACAGAATGGTGTGGAGGGCCGCATGCGGCCCGCGGGATGTAGTTTGCCCACCTCTGCTCTAGAGTCTAGACAGAAACGGTAAATAACGGCTCGGTTATAATATCCATCAGCAGCTGTTGAATTTTAATGTTTCGTTGTTGAAATTGTAATGTTTAATTTGTTGAGTAGAAAATTTCAAATCTTTGTTCATCGTATGTGCGTACGTAGGCCATCGTACGCATACCTACTGCACGTCAAGTATCATCGGTCAAACTACATTTAACTAAGCATAACCGAACATCAATATAGAAGTTAGCATTTTGAACTATAGGCAGCGTGGTGATTATTATTATCCTGCTTCAAAGTAGTGAAATGTACTGATAACCTAATATACGGCATGGTGGGTGTTCTTACAATCACACTACAATGTACAATATGTACATCGAATATCTATTTATTATGTATGGATACTTCTTAGTCTTACG
Organism: Botryllus schlosseri; assembly: GCF_051294905.1. Classification (NCBI taxonomy): domain Eukaryota; kingdom Metazoa; phylum Chordata; class Ascidiacea; order Stolidobranchia; family Styelidae; genus Botryllus; species Botryllus schlosseri. The sequence goes on from NC_137238.1 coordinate 33,029,484, forward strand.
CAACGACAAGCAAAGCTAATACTTCTGACGTAATAATGAGCAGGCGCGTTTGAAAATCGGACATTTATGCCGTCACTAATCCGGTATAATATCTCTTCCGTCTTCACGAATGAACAGTTTTTGTCATAGTCCTTGGACAACTTGAAAGTAATCGTTCTCTCTCAAAGAAATTGATTATATATGTGAAGCAGTCGATTACGATTACGATTACTAATCGCGATTACCCCATGTCCGAACACACAAAGCGCTGAGTGAATGAGGCACTATTGAAAATGATGGAGGGATAGTTAATTTACTAAAAATAATATTTATCCAACGTAAATATTCAAAACAGTGATAAACATAAAGCAGTTTCACTCTCCCTATATATATTAACCACCGGACACGCTTTTGTTTCTAATAAGATACCAGGTTATATTTGTGATATGACAAACATTGGTCACTATATCTCGACCAGTGCGAAATTTCGTAATATAGGCTACGTAACCACTGTACATAAATGGCAGCCATCAATATAAATACATTTCTGGTTACTTTTATACAGCCTGTAGTTTTGGTCCGCCTATTAAGATTCACATGTAGGTTTTATGTTTTACATGCCAAGCAACCAGGTCTTTGAAACCGGAACTAGTTAGTGCTCTACTTAAAATTCAAATGTAACCGGAGATGGAGTCAGTTGCTTGAAAAGTTGCTCTGGATCCGATGCATTTCGTGAGATGATATTCAACCGCTATTGGCTGAGTTCACAGCATTTTCCGACAAACGTTCACAAAATCAAGAATTGTTGCCACCTCTGCTAACTAACCATGTTCATTGATATTCTACAGTAGAGCAGTCACGTGTCACATGCAATATATGCTCTGCATCCTCTGTAATTATTGTTGGTATTAGGCATCGACATACGAGCAATTTCGTTATCAGCACAACCTTGATGGCCAATTGTGCGGTTTGAAAAATAACGATCGCTGTATATTTTGCGAAACGGGACTGATGTTTATGTGAGCCAATAAACTAGTCGATAATCAGTCCGGGCGACGCCAGAGGATAAAATCGTGACCTCGTTGCACTTGTTGATGTGGACTCGCGCGCCGTGAAACTCCGTCCATTATCTGAATTAGACGAGCAAATACTCGTTCTATCGTGATCGTGTTGTATTCGGAACGCAAAATTGGATCATAAATTAGTCATAAAAACAGTGACGCGTGACATATATATATAAACCCTAACCTCCGAACTAACCGTAATGTATTTTAAAATCACTTGACAATGTACAATTGACACAATATATATTGATATTGAAATCAGGCCGTCGGAAACTGACAAATTATATTTAATGCTGAGATTAGTTCAAGTTTCGTGACGGTGGACAAGATCCCAGTAATAGCAACTCATACGTTCATCAGCAATACTTCACTATACAACTTGGCCTTGTCGGCAACAACAACGTAGCGTGGATGGCGAACTTGCTGATAGCCACGAATGATACTTATTGGCTAGACTTACCATATTTTCATCACCCATAAACCACCCATATTGTTCCAGCAAGTAAAACAAAAGTAAAAGTCACGAATGAATATTATATTCATATTGGAATATCAGCATTCTCGGTTGAAATGCACCAACAAGTAGAACAGGGGTTCTCAAACTAGGGCTCACAATTCAATGGGGTCGTTTGCCTATTCTCTATGGGGTCGTGGGCGCGGAACATAAATACCAATGACTATTAAAATAATGTCAATTAGGCGGATGCGATCTGAGGCCAACTTGTGAATATTTTAGTTTATTTTTCAAGATAGAAAGAACAACTAATGCGAACCGGGCAAACAAGGTATCAGATCCGTCGAAGCGTCATTTAAAGCGCCATCTACTGCAACGCAAGGTTGTTGTCTGGTCATTATAGTATGAAGATTAAAGTGCCTGGAGCGTCGAAACCAATGGGACGGTAATACTTCCCTCCGGGAAAATCACAAGTGACCGGTAGTGCTGTGACGACGATATAATATTTACACAGGACACACGCAATAATCACGAAAACTAAAACGTAGTAATCAGCATGCCCAATTGAGAGGTTGTGTCGCGAATTTTTTTTAAATTGACCTTTCGGGCCGTGACCGTCAAAAGTCTGTGAACCCCCGTGGTAGAGGTTAGAAATGCTTATCGTACATCTACAATCGGATCATCAAGTATGACGTCACCGACATGAAATTTTTGGAACGTCGTTTGTTTTCCTGAATCTTATATATAGTCAGCTATCGGTTCAACATAGTTTCGAAATATATAATATTGTGTGCGGTTTTACGAAAATACTCGTAAATGCATCAGGGAATACAAAAATAAAACTGTTGTTACAACAAGCATTCATCCGAGTTTAGATGAAGTCTGCAATATTCCAATTTTAAAATGGATTTTCACCTTTTCATGTTATTTGCAAATTCATTAAGGCAGGTAAGTATTTGTATACGATACATGTGAGACATGTTATATTTAAACAGAAATAACTCTTACATTGTTAGCCATCCGCTCAACTGTTCAAACATCGGAAAATTATGGTATGGTTGGAATTCGAAAAAATACTCCATGCATCGTACTTGAGCGATTCCATTTTAGGCATGTATCTGTAGTTACGTAACACTAACAAGTCACTCCACTTTCTAATTGAAAATTTCGGTTTTCAAACAGGACTAGTGCAATATTGCATCAAACAGGTTAATTTCAACTTAGATGTAGGCATGATTACACGGGTTTTTGTTTGATCACAAACTGGAACAGGCCAAAGTCGGATCCAACAGGCATTTAACGATCAAACAAATCAACTTACAATTAAATCGTTTTCTTTGCATCCAGTGGAGAATTCAGACAGCTTCGCTATCGTCAAATTGCAGTTGGTAAACCATATCTTATTGCAACCGATGGACTTGAGAGTAAACGCGATTTCGTGGTAAAGGTCAGCTGACATTTTGACTTCGTAAATTTCCAGATTAGGAAGCTATCAAATAATAATTGTCTCATCAATACAATTGCAAATATTTATAGGTGGTGTTCATTGCTGGTAATTGGCCTTTTTCTCAGCGGTCCATGAATATTATATTTTATATTATACGCCAAGTTGAAATGATTTGCTCTTGGTAATACCAAACTATCTTCCGACTGCAGTGATGGCAGGAGATACTCTGTGGTGTCAATGGTATCAAATCTACAGTCCAGACATAAAAAACTTAACAAGACGACATAAAAAAACTTTACAATCAGTTAGTGGCTTATTGTTCTTGACCGAATCATCGCGTCACGAAAACGCTTATAGTATAGGTATCGCTACAATTCACTACAGTGCCAGTGATTTGCATGCTTTCTGCTGCTTTATAGCTTCATAAATAGATGGGTTCTGAACTGGCACAATATTGTTGATTATCACAATATTTCGACTGCTTTCAGAATCCATTCGAAAAAAAGAATGAATCGACCAGATATGCAAATGGCAGAAAACACCACATCTCGACTTAATAAGAAAAAGCAGGTTCTGTAATTTCTGTAGTCAGAGTTATAGGGGTAGCAAGGGAGGCCCCGTTGCTCGGAGTAGATGACGAAATGTTTTGGTTAAAGCGTTGGGGAAGAGCTCAGCACGGTTGCTTTTTAATTCAAGAGCGGTTATTGCTGGATATAATGATTAATTCACGCTTCAAAAGCTTTTTGGTTTTTGGCGAAGTCTTCTTTAGGGCGCCACAGTGGGACTTCCTATTCGGAATCATCCAGTGAGGCAATATGGCCGCTGACATTTTCAATTGATTTCTTGTCTATCTTGAGACCCCGATATCTCTGGCTATATCTGGCCACAGTAATCTCTAACAAAGTCAGGATGTGATGTTATTCATCAACTTGCTCCTGCCTTTGAACCATTCCAATTTTTGTTTGAAATTTGAAAACCTTCGACAGTTTGTGAAATTGAAATGTATTTTGCGATTTCAGAAATTTTACTATTGCGGAAGCTGTAAAATAGCAGATCGCAAGCAGAGTAACGGCATTGAAGTAGAGTATGGCTAGACAGTAGCTTATCGTGTTTTACAAGCATTGTGGTTAGGCGATGCTTCTGTCGGGAGCGATAAGCTAGGAACTTATGCAGTTACTATTTGTAAAGATTTTCTGCCCGTACTGTATAGATCGCGATAATATATAGTCAACTCCGCAGAATTCAGCACACAGGATAACCCGGATAACCACTTAATTTGGCCGAAATGGTCAGGAATGGAACGAAAGTTAAAATTGCTCCTGTTAATTTGAACATTGCATTATCCCTTTTTTTCCGATGACTATCTATTCATATTATATTGAATATTAAAGCCTCTCGTGGTTTATAACTATTGCTTAACGAGTGGAGGGCTATGATGCAAACGTATCAGCAACGAATTTGGATTGTCAACATATGTGGTATTGTGAGCAATGTTCCCTCTAAGCTGCGCACGTGCGCAAATGCGCAGTGCTGAAACGGTCTCTGCGCACAGAAAATCTACGCTGCGCACAAAAAATCAGAAATGATGTTTTTTTTTTATAGTTGTTGCGCACTGTTGTCCAATGGACCACGCAGGCGCGTAGATTCGTGAAAATTAAGATGGAACATTGCCAGGGCCAAATAGTGTTATCACTGAAGTCTGAAACCGAGGTACAAGTGCGCCCCGCAAAGGTAACTATTAGGGATGGTGTGAACCTCTGAAGGGTTCTGGTTCGTGTGAACGTGAACCTTTTAGACAGGTTCTGCGTGAACGCGAACCTGAACCTCATGACGTCCCGTGACGTCATATTGCTACTTCCAACCTTACATTTCAGTGAAGTGACAGCCTATACCAGGGGTGGGCAAACTACGGCCCGCGGGCCGCATGCGGCCCGCCACGCCGTTCTGTGCGGCCCGCGAGAGTCTAAAGAAACTTTTTAAAAATTTTGATAAAAGGCACACCAAAAATCGAATTAATGCAGGGACTTGATTAACTTTTTCTTAGTAGGCCTATATTTCACCTTGATAATTCTAAGACAGTGGTTTTCAAACTGGTGGGCGCGCACCCCTTGGGGGCGTGAAAGCATCCGAAGGGGGCGCGAAGCTGAGCTCGACTGAAAAAAATTTTCGCGCTCCGCGCGATTTTCAGCCAATTCATAGTTATTGTTATGTATTTAGTCTGAATTACATATTTCAACATCTTTCATCCACAGTCTTACCATTCCACACCATCAAACTACCCGTTAGGTTTGCTAGCATCCTGGTTGCGTTTTATGATATGACGATAAGGGGGCGTGAAATCTTTGACCATCATAAGGGGGCGAGCGCCTGTCTTAAAAAGTTTGAGAACCACTGATCTGAAATAAATACTTGATATCACAGCGGGATAGCTGCAACGAGATTGACATAATTTGGATCAACAGTGGGATTTCAGATTGCCCACTTCATTTTTAATTATTTCAGTGATGTGCTTTTAAAAAACGATTCGGGCGTGTCTTAGGTACATTCGTTGTCTGTATGCGTAGAATGGGGGTATTTATATTTCATCTACACATAGTAGAAGCGTGTTTGAAGCTAACATGGTTATGATGCTGTCAGCATTGTGTGTCCTGGAACTGATCCAAAAGTGGAATTACTAAATCTATGAACAGATCACTGCCCACAGATTTATATTTCAATCATATTCTAAGAATCGGGTCAACCGACTTTTATCTCTATAGTTTTGACAAATTGGTTATTGAGGTCCGCCTGCCTATGGAATCTCGCCACTATATGTTTCTGACGCGTGTACCATATCATCAAAGCAATATTTGGCTTGTTTTAAGTAAGCACATATATTGACTCCATGTCCTCACTATATAATCAAATATCAATATTGCGTTTTGGTTTATAATCCCAATTTTATATAGTGCGGCCCGCGAATGAATTCAGATGTTGAATGCGGCCCGCGAGCTCAAAAGTTTGCCCACCCCTGGCCTATACTAATGTACACGACACCTGCGACGACTCTGGCCACATAATGCCACAAGGCTGAAGTACTTATTGACGTTTTAAACGTCGCCAAATGTATCAACTGGGGCAATCAAATGATATAATAATCCCATGAAATCGATATCTTTTGTCGCTTTGCCAACAATTTCGACGAGGATTTGCAGGGGAATATTATAAGCTCACGCCTTAACGGTCTAGGCCAGACCGGACAATGTATTCGGCGTCTGAGTATTGCTACGTTGATATTAGGCAGATTGTAAAATGGGTTTCTATACTTGCTACCGATATTACCCCATTAACTAGTTATACAGCAGTAGCCAGCACCCCAATCGCATGGATTTGGTTTTTATGATATCTGTTAAATAAGCATCAGTCGTTGACTACCTACAGTCCTACACGTGATGTATTTCACTCTTGATGTTTTGTGATTTCGGGTCAAGCTCACAGCAAAGAGTCACTAATTATTCATAAACGAAAAGCTGGATATTTCGAGCACACTTTTGTAACAAAGCATGTAAAAGTTTTGAGATTGTCAAGGTGGATGCTCGTTTAGTGTTGATCATTTTTATGCTGCCAGCGACATGCAACGAGTGGCCCTCAGTTGAAATGCAATAACCTTCAACCAAATATGTTATAATGAAGTGAAAATTGTAATATATGAAAAAGGTTCACAGTGCAGAACCTACCAAGGTTCGTTTGTGAACGTTAACCTTTAAATTTCTGAGGTTCACACACAGAACGCGAACGTGAACCTCACGTTCACACCATCCCTAATAACTAAATTGCGTTCCGTGAAGAAATGAGAGTTCACAATCACCTGCGCCTCACGGAAGATATTTTTTTAGTATGGCCTCGTACACGTGAGCGATACTGATATCATTTCAATGGCGCATTATTTTCTGGGAATGGCGAAATAACATGGTAAACAAAGTTATAAATAACAATGGGCTAGCTCGAAGTTAATCCGCGAGAAACTAACGAATGATAGTCTTCTCCGCCTGGCATGAACATTGCGCAAGATTTACTCAGGACCGTAACTTTCGCACCCCAAACCCCCCAATTGGAGGGGCCGAGCTCGAAGGGGGTCCAAAATTATTTCGAGAATTAACATAAATCATGGTGTATTTTTTAAAAATTTTCAGGAATTTTTTTTCGCGCTACGCGCGTTTTAATATTATAAGATTTCTGATTATTGGGTACCCTTTCCCAACAAAAATTAGGCATGATTTATAGAAATCGGCAGTTGGGCGTCGGCCATTACCGCACCATGACGCGCCAAGACATATGAAGTTAAAGGCTATGTAACATGCGAATCGAAGAAGTGCGCCAGAACGATCAGCAGCGAGAAAACCTTGGGTGAAAAAGACTGCCCGGTGCTGACCGAAAACTTCGATATTATATACATGTAATTGTCAATGTCCATGGGCGCCTAAATGGCTGGTGCCGAATGTTCCTGTCTTGGCGATCCGAGTTCTACAACAAGACAAATGCCCAGTGATGGTCCTACAAACGGGGGGGGGGGGCTGGGCGAGACTTACCGGGGCCCCCCTATAAGTATCTATCCGTAACTTCTGGGGGGAATGCCATATCGAGGGAACATTATTTTCCAGTTAAGAAATACCAATTTGAAATCGTGTACGTCTTTTCCTTTAGTACGTTTTAGCGATTTCAGTATCTTTTGACATAGCAGATATAGGGGGTCGCGAAATAGCATCATGTAACGAAGTCATTATATCAACGGGTACGCCCGAAGATGTTTTATTATTATTAAGAGGGCCTATCTATTCCAACACACCTCACTGGATCAGCTCTACCGGTAAATCTGATTATGTGAGCAGAGAGAGGATACAAATTGATAGCAATATATATGCAATTCCCGATCATATTGGCCGATGCAATCATGAATTATAGAAATTTTTCGCGCTTCGCGCGTTTAGGGACGCTACTACTAAATGGGCACCCAATTTACATGATAAGTACCAGAAGAAGCCTAGAGCCGCAGGGGGGTCTGGGGGCGAAGCCCCCCAGTAGTTAGTTTTATCACCCTATTGGAGGGTGGTTGCGCACTGTTGTCCGAGGTCCTGCGCAGTGAGTTGGCGTGTTTGCGCAGACTCTTTAAAAATTAGAGGGAACATTGATTGTGAGCTGCGTGAATGCAGGTAATTATACATGCATATTGAATCGCTATTCGCATTAGATATTGTAGAAACAGTCGGTCGGGTTTGTATTGGATAAATTGACTTTCCAACACCGTTGTCAATTCGGTTTTTACTACCGCTGTTTGATGAGACAAAGTAATATTTTTGGGTATTTTTTGCATATGCCAAAAATAACACTGCCTGCCTCTATGTGTCTACCACACCGTAGTACACTGACTATACAGTATCTTTAGAATCGCTTGATATTAAAAATGTACATATTTTATGCAACCAGTGCCAATTACTGCGTTATAGCATTGGCTGCCTTTATGCATGATCGTGAAACTATAACAGATAATTATTCGCTTAATTCGGACAAAGAAGTTTCTCCGCTTAATTCGGCTAGAAGTGAGCGGAACCGCAGTGTCGGAATCAAGCGGAATTTACTGTATATTTAAAACCGACTAACTCTTGATTTGAAGAATATGAATACGCGTCAAAAACGTAATTTTAGATTTTATATGCTAGTCACCCTTTATCCTCAATGACCAATTTCTCAAAGCTAGGGATGCAAGTCAGTTATGCTGATACTCAGAACGGAATGAAAAGTTGAATCTGTGAGCCGTGATCTGATCATAGACTTGTAGATTCTACTTTTCATTTAGTTTCAGGGCATATAATGCAGACACCATCATAACTATGTTACTGTACTTGCAATCGCGTTTTTTTTGTGAAGGCGACATCAACATATTTTACTAATGTATAGTGTTCAATATTCTACTGTTCACGTAACCTCAGACGCTGAAGCAGAATTACTTTCCACTTGAATATTTATTAAAAGCAATGCATTCATCCTGAATTTTCGGCTTTTGAAATTGAATTGAACAACTGATTCTAATAATGAGTTGCGACCGAAGTTATGAATTGAGTTTTGTTTAACTGCACAGATAGAGGTCGAATCTACCTAACACTCGCACGGACCGGTTTTCTATATGCATCACTGAAATTAAAACACCTGATAAAGTTGCTAATTTAAGATCATACTGGAGATCCGAATAAAGTCACCCAATTTTGACTTTCTGGGAGTTCTAGTAACCGACACCTTCAACGATGAGTGGGCTCCGAGGTCGGGCTATTGCGCCAGCAATAGAATTAAAAGTACTATGGTAAAACTATAACTTAACTCATAATATATACCTCAATATCACGCAGACATGTAATAAGAAAACGTTTAATGACGTCGTTGAAGTGATTCGATTTCTGCAAGACAGTCAATCAAGTTTTTTGATGCTTTCGTGGACTTCACAAAATGGGTGCCTCTCCGGGCGTACTTTGTCTACCTCTATCGTATAACTTATTTGCAATATAATGTAATAATGACATATCGGGAGTTATTATATCAGGATAAATTATTCGTGGTCTATCTACGTAATTGTTTATGCAACGGTTTAGTAAGTGCGAATTATCCATCTGTCGCAATTTATATCGATATTTATAAGCGACTGGCATTCAAATCAAGATTAGGGTGCTACTAATTTAACGTCGACCGTTCATTTATGTGTTTTGTAAATGACTACTCACTTGTTAACTGTATGCTACCTGGTTGTATTTGAATCAATCGAATACTAAAGCTCCGATAATCACTCCCTGTTGGGGTTCAGATGTGGCAGATTAGGTGTAAATATATACAAATATGACTAGTTGAATATTATGAACTGTATTTTGATAAACGGCGTGTGAATAAAAATAGGATGTAATATTGGGTTACCATATTTTGGAAATGTAAAAGGAGGACACTTTATCAAAATTTTCAGACTTGCAAAACCGGAGGAAAATCCTGAAAAAAATAGTAAACTTTCCGGATCGACTCCCAAAATACAGTTTTTCTTCCACATTCACCGGTGGTTGACTAAAAAATGGTCAAGTTTCCGGCTCAGCTCCCGAAATACCCGTCGAAGCGTTACTTCAGTGCTGATTTACGGTATTTCAGCCCTGTATTAACGGAAAATCTCACAAAAGAGGACATTTGGGCGTCCTCCGAGGACACTTTCAAAAAAGTCAAAAAAGAGGACAATTTGTCTTAAAAGAGGACTATGGTAACCCTATGTAATAATCAATACCTGAATGTCAGAACTCTGCCAGAGTTCAGCAATCATTATAAGATTCTCCTTGGTAAATTGACATTTGTTCAGAGAGATTCTTTCGGTCAGGCATTGACGAAAAATATCAGAATAGCCGACAAGACTTTCGTGAGTCAAATATGTATCCTCGATAGCCAGTATTTCAACCTGAGAAAGTAAGCAGTTCATTATCCCTACTATTGCCAGGTAAAAACCAGCGATGGTCATGCGAAAGATTCATTGTACACGATCTTGTTTTATCGAAAATAAGCATTCAGCATGCGATTGAAACGCCACCAATTGCGCGAAGGTTGGAAATTTTTAGTGCAATTCCGATAAAATGTTCACTCTGCTATATAGGCTACCCGTAATAGTTTGCAGTTATCGGTACAAAGCGTGAAATTGCTACAATAACTGCCGGTTCCAAGGTTTTCGGCAATGTGAAATTTCAACAGCTTTTCGATAACTCATCCTGCTAAAGGGGCCTATATCTATTCTACCTTTCAGTCTTTGTCGGCAAAGGTGCTTTCATTAGCTGGCCAGGTACAGGTGCAGAATTATTATGATTTCCTGCGAGCGGACAGCCTTATATGAGTCGTTACACACCGAGCTTAGGAAGGCAGTTATCATGAGTACCCAAGCTCAAGTAAACGTAATCAGGTATTTTTTTACCTGATTCCAAGTAGAAGTGGCGTACTCCTTCATAGGCGAAACAATAACTACAAGTAGTAGTATAAATAAAAATACGTAATTAAGTAGGTTAATTGAGACGAGTAGCAGCAGATTGTAAAGCTAGAGACTGGTTGCAATATTGGTAGGCCTGGATGTGAATAAGGCAGTATGATTCAATTGTAGAGAAAATGAGTTCAATCATGGAAATTATAATCTGTTGATATCAACATCACAGAGTAATTCAACTACTTCATCCAAAAGAAGCAATAACAAAGCAAATTATAAAGCATTTTTCAGTCCGATTTATAGTATGTGTAATTTCAGACAAGACTCGATTATTATAAAATATCTATCTTATGGAGCGATGAAAGTTTATCGACCCAAATTAGTCCGATGCTATTGTGTTATTGAAATCAATTTGATTTCTCATTAGTAGTTTTATCACGTTGATTCAGTGGCACATTAGATTGACATTATTCACACTAAAATTTATGATTGACGATTCGAATCACGACAGATTTGATACGTCCTACGAATCAAGACATGAGCAGCAAGTATACGACAGATGTGGTCAAAGTAGTCACCGTCCTTACACAAAGTAGAAATAGAAGCAACGTGTCAATTTTTACCCAAGTATAAGTAGCGATTTATAGGTAAGTAAATACTTAGTGTTCTAGGCTCATATATTTGTCTGGGAAACTGAAAACTTTTGAGTAGAAGTAGAAGTAGTTCAAAATCATAACAACTTGATGAAGCAGTGCAAGTAGGCATAATACACTTGAAGTACTTTGAAAAGTAGAAGCACGTCGTTATTGACCACCTTTGGTATGGAATAAGTTAACTTGAAAGATGTTTCAAGCATTTTTGCTACATTACAATGCCGCATATATAAAATGAGGCGAATCAACTTTTTTGCCTATCAAGAGAAATCACAGCGATTTGTTTTCCGTATTCGAGGATGAAACCTAGCGGGAAACAATAATTCATTCACTTGCGTAATCCGAAAATTTATAAGAAGAAGTTGCTTTATATCATGGCGATGGATGACACTGAACATATACTCGGTGGATAATAAACAAGAATCCGATTGAATTAATAACTAATGAAATCAACTAGTTTAACAGTTCATAATTCGATTCGAACCACGCATGGATTTACGAATCTGATTCGAATCGATTGTTATTCGAGTTGACTGCACTAATTACGATACTACCTTGAACACAGCAACAGACGAGAGGAATCTTTTCACGGGTGGAATCAGGGATGGCTCCAAATTGAATTGGTTGAACGATACTTCTTCGAGAGGAGATAGTCTATTGATCATGGAGGCCAATAGTATGCGATCATTCTGTTGTAGGTATTGCCTAAGGACGATATCCATCCTTTGTACATTATTCTTCATATTGTCAACAGTCTCATCTCCACATTCGCTGAGGAGTTTCATTGATTGAACTTCTCTTATGGTACCGCTTTTCATCATGCTGAGAAGTTCCTCCAGTAAGATTTTTCTGCACTCCTGGATGGACGTTCTTATGTCTGTTAAAAGGATTTAGATGAAAGAATACATGTATTTCAAAGATGAGTTCGCAGATACACACGAGGTAAAAGAACGCTTTGAGATGGGCAGACATGTACAAACTAGTGGACTTTTTAAATGCGCACTAGAGCTAACGAATATTTAAAATCTGCATCTTTAACTAACTACAACACGACTAACTGCAAACACTCATTAATTTTTATTTTATTGGGACTGGTTCGTGATTTTTCACATACGTACAGGTAGGGGTTTCAAGTTAAAAATGGGATGGATTTCGACCACCAAAACCCACCCCTCGGGAACACCGCTGTTAGTAGTAATGGCATTTAACTGAAAATGGCTGCGCGAACTTCACACAACCGAACGCAGGTATTACGATTCACGCCAAATGACGACATACATTTTCTAGTTTTTCGGCAACTCGTTTTTTAAATGCACAACTATTTTTAGAACAGCTCACTTTCCACACTCTGCGAATAGAACTAATCAAAAACAATAATTAGTTCACCGTCAAGTAATTAGAATATTAGATGAAATTTCGTACCGGGCTGCACATTATAGATATTTCACCTCTCTATCACATAAGTCAGGGGCCGGCAACCTTTTGCTAGTCGCGGGCCAAATTTCGGGTTTACAACTTTTTGGCGGGCCGGAATTTTTCTTAGTAGTATATTTTGCGCTCACTTCGGTATATTATCCTACACTGCTGCAATCTCAATCATACCAATCAGAAGACCCATGTATTTACACTTCAACAACACAGAATAAATGTGACAAGACAATTAACGCAGCTTGCTTTGGGAAAGGTTTTCAACTTCTGGTAACAATAGGCTTACCATACGTCCTCTTTTTTGACTTTTTTGAAAATGTCCTCGGAGGACGCCCTTTTGTCCTCTTTTTTGAGATTTTGTAGTCTTTCTTGACAATTTCGGTCAGATTTAGACCAAATTGCGGGTAATATGCCGCAAATTAGCACAGAAGTGTCGCTCCGGCGGTTATTGCGAAAAGATGACCTTTTTTTTAGTTGACCAACTGGCAATGTGAGAGAAAAACGGTATTTTAAGCTCGGAGCGGAAAAGATGACCTTTTTGTTTAGTCAACCGATCGCAAAGTGGGAAAAATTCACAGGTTTTTGGGAATTCTACTCCGGTTTTGCAAGTTGCAAATTTCTCCCCCTTCCCCTTTAAAAAAGTATGGAACACCTTCGCTTGCGGGATACACCCGATTGATAAGCACTGATCAAGTCTAGTCTATCTCCATCTCCTACTTCGACCACCTTCGTTTTATGGCGTAACAATAGACCAGTACGATGTAGGCTACTATTATATCGTAGCAATGCCGCATTTTCTCGTGCAGTGCTGCACTGCAGATTGAAACTCATTATGAAACGGCGGGCCGTATTCTAGTGATAACTAATTATTGTGTCGCGGGCCGGACGATTTCGCTTGGCGGGCCGGATCCGGCCCGAGGGCCGTAGGTTGCCGACCCTTGACATAAGTGAGTACTGACTGACATTCTATACATAGTAATTCGTATTTCGTAATACAGTATATTACTTTAATTCGTATACGTCGATACTTTGTAGGCCGACAGTCCATCATCGCATCCTTGAAATAATTACATCTGCTGATAACCCAACCCCACCCCCCAGAAGACGGTTTTGATTTCGAAGGTGGGAAACGCTCAGGGGTAGTATCGGGGACGCTGAAGAAAATGGCGTCGCAGTAGATGGTGTAGTAAGAAGAAATGACTATATAGTAGAATATAAGTTTTATATATATCCCACAAAATTTTCGAATTGCGATATTTTATAAACAGTCAATCATAGATTTTCAGTTATTTGAAATTTGTTGCTTTTAATTGGTGCAGCTATGCTTTAATCAGCACATAGCCAAATTAGAAGACAATTGAACGTGCCTAAATCCAAAATAAGTCATTATAAACGATGCAAACCTTGAATTGGACATCATTTAGATGTTGTAAATATGAAACAACATATCAAGAATACTGCGACATTGTCAAAATATCCATTGCAGGTGGTATGAGTGTAGAAAAATACTACACCCATATTTCCCCCGAGATTCAGTTCCAATATCCTTTGCCAGATGTTTCACAGTCAGGCAATTCACAATTCCTAGAATAGCAATTGCGAAGAAAAACGATTACGCCGAATCCGAACCACCATTATCAGATGTTGAAGGCGGTGAAAGCTTCAATCTATTTCAAAAGATTTCTTTGATTGTTCAGTTCATGAACCACTGGTACTTTTCTACCATGGTCTTATCTTTTCCTATGCCAAATTCCTTTGTAGTGTATGTCTTTTTCCTAATGGTCAATAAGACGATTAGCTATCAACAGTATCTAATGCAATCTTGAAAAATAAACAATATGATAAACAACAGTCATAATATCAACATCAACAGCTTTCAGTTCTTCCCGCCAGGTGAGCGAACAGCTGCTGGGCTGATCGCCTGCTGAATGTTTTGAAAGTCACGCTTCATCGATTGCAGAAATGGCTCTTTTATTTATTGTATAAGATCAGCATGTAATGGCATAGTGCTTATAGACAATTTTGAGTTAGTTTCAATTGATGAAAGTGTATGGGGGGGGACTTTTTATGAAATTGGGAGATTCCAAATCGTATTTTAACATACTTCTAATTCGAAATCAGTCAAAGCCAATACGTTTTTGGAAAGAACTAGTTTCATACCTAAAGATTTTTAGTCCAGCAGTACCTTAAGGCCTTGTTATTCAGCAAAATCTGTCATATCTCGAATTTTTTCGTAGAGCTAAGCGTGAAATATATACTGGCGAGATTTGCAACATGTTTTCAAGAATGCAGTGGTTTACTAAAATTCAGGGTTGGCCAACCCGTGGCCGTAGAAGGAAGTTTGTGCGGTCATGGACCCGTACTTCAATAGGCCTTTTGCAGGACTTCGATCACGTGACTAGATACGCATAGCAACCACAAATTGGTTAGCAAGCTACTTTCTCGCGCACCTACTTCAGTGCTAAATATCGCATAGTGTACTGTTGATTTCTGGTTGTAAACGTTTCGGAAATTTGTTGTATAAGTCATCAGAGATTTGCCTATGCTAGATGTCAATCCTGTACAAAGCATATAGAATGATACCGTCAGAATTACGCAGAAATCCGTCGTTAACGTATCCGTATTTCGGATACAGTATATTATCGTTTTCTGGCTGTAAACGTTTTATATAAAACGCAAGTGTCATGGAAATGCGCAAGGATTCAAATATGTTGGATGTCTTTGATTCATAAACTATGTAAACTCCTTGCGTCAAAATGATCGACATTGTAGCCGTCATTTGGTAGTCAACTATGATTTTATGACACAAAATTCGACATTGCAGGACATTGACTGCGTGATATTTATTGCAGCATTAAGTTAGGTATGGATAGTATACTATACTATAGTTGTATTGTAGTGGTAGTTGGTAATCATTGCAGCATTTTGATGATTGATATCGATTGCAATATATATATAGGATACTGCTATTTTTAAGCCTAGAGACAATGACTGCCAGTGCCAGTACGTTGATGTGTTATGGATTCATGCAATGTGCTACATACCATATATATATTAAACATCCTATGCTATTGTATGGCTTCTCAGTTAAGCAATTCAAAATATTTAGACCTCTACACCTATATTACAAGTTATTGATCATTCTGTCATGCTGCCAAGCGCCACTACCCGAAGAAAAATGATCATCAGCTCCAATTGGGGGTGCAACAAACTGTCCCGAGGCCTGGATTACTTGATTGATTGCCTGGATTGGAATACTTCACTCTTTGGCACAGTGCAAATATCTTGAGTTTCAAGACATGGCTATACCACATGTATACGAATTAATGATCTGATGGATTATCCCAAGAGAGCCGAACATAGGCGACTAAGAAATTGATGATACCCTCGTCAAAAATTCAGCCTGGAGCCAATTATTTATCACCACATAAAATTCGGTCATGGGGTAGAAGGCAGCGTGGTTTCATGCCAACAGAAAATGTCAGCAGATGATCTGACCACTGACTAACTGTCCTGAACTTCTTTCCCGATGTTGATCTGCTTTGAAAATGATATTTCATTTGTGTACAGCAAGACAAGCGCTATTCCGTGGATGCTATGAATATGTCTAGACAAGTGGCTATGGAGGTAGAGGAAAATACAAAGGCATAGGAGTCTCGGCAGTTATTGGACTTGATAAGGTTAACATGCATTTTTCTTCAACTATTTCTTATGCTCTGGGTATCGAATGCACAAAAATTAATAAACTGCACTTCTTTGCAAGTTTATTTGTAAATTCAATGAATCAAAGAATATCATAAGTTCAGAATATTACGGAGTCAATGCAAAAGAAACAATGTTAGTCGTCTTTAGAGGATGTTTCTGAGTTGGTTGAACCAATACACAGAGTGGGTCAGCAACGAAGTACTATTTTACCTGAGTACTAGCGTCATTATGAGTTTAGGCTACTTCCACCTCTATACTGGACACTTTTTAGGTAGTACTTTTTTGTCAGGTTTGGGATTTTGTCAACTGGAAAGTAGCTTTGGCGCATGATTGCATCCCCTTCAAACGTGAGGTTGAACTGGGCAAAATAGCCCCAGTACCACGGTAACTAAATTAATTTTTGAAAATTGCACCTATTTGTGGTGTCATCACCCTTTTGCGTTGATCAAGAAGATGCAACATGCAATGTTTACAGTTGTCACATGGCCTCAATTTCTAAAACCAAGTGACCCTCAACCAAATCTACTTCATGTAACGAATTTCTTGACTACTTTTCCGAAATTCATTTCTACTTCCATTGAAGTACTTTGGACATGTCCTAGAAGTAATTAGTGCTACTTGTACTGGAGTATAAATTAAGGCATTACTTCTACTCGGTTCCCAACAATGACCACGTTGACCACCTCTCGGTATAGAATGACCGATCTTGTCACTGCGTTTGAGCTGCTCTAAGAGTTATTTGATAGTTACTTCCCTTAGTTCGCTAAATAGCGCACATGTGACATCAGCTATTTATCAAAATCGCGTGTGATTTGCCAAATCCACTCAATCGCAGTTGCGAAGTAGTGCTAATAAAATCAGCATTGTATAAGGCAACAATAAAGTGCACTGCTTTGCTGAGTCTTGATGGCAGGTTCTCCCAAAAGATACTTCCGATGTGTCCAGCGACATTGTTTTATAGCAGCACGACAGCACCCAAACCAGCAGACAGTATATCCTGATCCTTGTGGGTCCCGGCTGCTTCAGTCATAGCTTCCATCCGAAATCAGGCTCCACAACAGACAAATAGTACTGCTTGAACTAACAAATACTCTTACCAGAATATAAACCAATCGCCTTACTTCAAATGCATAAATTTAAGTACATATGATCAGAGTTGAGTACCGTAATACGACTACGTTACCGATGGATTTCTGCGTAATTCTGACGATATCATTCTAAATGCTTTGTACAGGATTGACATCTAGCATAGGTGAATCTCTGATGACTTCTACAACAAATTTCCGAAACGTTTACAACCAGAAATCAACAGTACACTATGCGATATTTAGCACTGAAGCAGGTGCGCGAGAAAGTAGCTTGCTAACCGATTTGTGGTTGCTATGCGTATCTAGTCACGTGATCGAAGTCCTGCAAAAGGCCTATTAGTATGTGTTGGCGGCCTTCGTCATGCACATTGAATTTACGAAATGACTCCCGAATTTTTTAGAGTTATCAATTAATCTTTAAATTTTTTTTGCGCTGCGGGCGATTCAAAGTCAAATAATTTTTCGATTTTAATATAGTATCGCCCTTTACAATCTGAGCCTCGCAATACAGATGTGAGCAACAGGGGAAAATGATGCCCTCCATTTAAAAATACCAACACGGAATCGTGTGTTCCTCTTAAACGGAATTTGTTTCTGGCAGTAATGAGCATCGGAGGGACTCGGATAGTATTCGGACCGGATTTTGCCGATTTTGTGACATTCGGAGCGGAGTCGGAGACTAATAGAAATATTTTTCGGAAATTTTCGGAGTGTTGTAACTTTTGCTTCGGATATCTTTGGATAGCTCCGACCAAAAGTGACTATTGAATACAGACCCAAACACAGACAGTTTACACCAGGGGCGGGCAACTTCTCCATCCGGCGGGCCGGATACGGGAACATGAACATGAGGCGGGCCGGATTCCCGAACTTTTTTTATGAGTTTAGGGGAATTTCCACCGTGGGAATGCGCTTTAGATCAGTCCGTCCATCCTACCCTTTGTACATACAATTCAGAGACGCACACATTTCTGCAGTTGCGAACTATATGTGGATTGGGCGACCGATTCACGGGTGAACCCGAATCGGTGATATGAATGTGATCCCAAAACTGAGTATATTTAGTATCTAGTCGCGGGAAGCGCGAGAATTTCTTGCATAAATGAATATTTTGATTAATGTTATTGGTGAGCAAGTGGTTTCTTCGAAAATTTACAGCACGTATAATTATAATTTTGAACATCGATCATGGCACAAGAATGAGCTTAACGCAGGTTATTCACTTCGGGCGGGTTCCTTTTTAATAATTACTTTGCTGAAAACTCCTGCAACCCAACGGCCTCTGGCTATTCAAGTGTATCTATGATACTGTATTCTCATAATCAAGACACCCACGTAGAGACACTAAATAGCGCGAAGCGCACGAATTTTTTTTTAGTTTGGAGCCATCTGCCCGAAAATATTCCACTATTTATAGATAGGCCTATTACGACTATTCTCGAAAAATTTAGGAATGGCATGGCCCCGTTCGCCCCTGGCTACGTCAATGCGGTGAACATCAGTTGTATTGGAACGTCGCTTTGTCTTGCTATTGTTCATGCTCGAAAATGTTTGCGCCTAAATGCTTGCAGACGGCGACGCGGGCCTCATCATCACGAAAGACCGCAAACAGCCGGCGGGCCGAAAGAAATCCCATCGCGGGCCGTATGTTGCCCGGCCCTGGTTTACACCTTGTAATGGGACGGGTAACATGCAAAAAGATTTGCCTAGGATGAAAGTGAAAAACAATCGGCCATCTGCACTGCAACTAGGGACTGGAGAGTAGACGATACTATAAAACCAACCATATTATAATATTTATTTAGTGAAACACATTAACAAGTACACCGTGCCTGCCACTCTAATGATATATAGCTGGTTAAGATGGTATGATTGGCCATCCCATGAGCTATCTTAAACTAGTGGTCTTGCAAGGCATTTTCGTAGAGCAGTGTCTGTAGTTCACAAAATCGAAGGCGTCCAATATCTTTCGCAGAGTATTTGCTCCCTGTCTGTAGATGCAGTGTTTTGAACCTGCAGTCTTAAAATCCATAGCCGAATGTCACCATATTAAGACATGAGATCTCCAGAATCTTTCATGTTGGTGTCATTGCAGTCTTCTATCGTCACAATCCTCCTTACTTATTTGTTTCGTGACTGATTTTTATGCTATACCAGTAATTGTGCGAAATATTTACAATCAGCACTATAGAGCGGGGTTTCCTTATAGTGCAAGCTTTAACTACCCTGATTCTTCCAGCAAGTTCATGATCATAACGGAACTTAATTTACTCTATCATTATGTGACCGTCGATTTCAGTGCTGGTGGTACCGGTAGTTATTTCGGACTGACTGGTTTTAATATATATAGTGGCTGAAGCACCGTCAACGTATAGTGGGTTACCCAAAAAAAACGTAGAAAAAGAGTGGCGTATGGAAAGATTTCACTCTGACGCATAATAATGGCCAGTATACTGACGATTGTGAACGTTTAGTGTTGGTTCTCTGATGATTGTGTAATCCTGAGGCTAAATGCTACTTTTCATTACTTTTTTCGTCAAAGAGCAGTCTCTGAAACATTTTGAAGCCTGTTGTAAGATACTCCCTCACTGATCTCTTACGTTTAAGTCCATGATTTATACGTTCCCATTCATACATATAGAACAAGGATACCTTGTGGTTCCAGCTAGAAAGTTGAACTAGCAGCATATTTTAGAGTGTTGCCGCAGAATTCCACCTTCGCAATGGACCAATGATTCTTTCTATGACGCATGAATGATGGTTTTGGCGCCTCGAATCTATCACTTCACGTGGCGCACTGCATGGTATTGGTCGCATATTATTGTTTGGCTCAAATCGTTTAGTTTAGGATGCGTATTATCGTATTTAGGGTTCTATTTGGCTTTCATGTTATTTTAATTCGTATTATCTGTTTGTATTAAGAATTTGGATTGTGTCATAAATTATTTGGCCAGTTGTATAATCGCTGGGAATTTGGATCATTAAAAACCGTACTTCACCCAAGAAGACGCGTGTTGTAGTTTCAACCTGAGCGAAGACAGCTGACAGTGCTACGTCGTGTACCCAGATTAGGCCTGAAATTTCTGCGGTTATACAAGTTTTTAATGATCACATCGCATCAAACGAAACGTTGCACTAAACGACAAAGGATATTTCATAATGGAGCTGTTGAAAGATGTTGCGGTCTCCAATCAACTAGCATCTAATCAACGTGAAATTGACGCCCTGGTGTTATCCGAAGATAATATGGAAGGCCCGATTCAACAATTAGCAACGCATGCCAAAGCTTATGGCGCGATAGGAGCTGCAGCACAGCCAAAAAACAACTTGAACAAAACAAAGACTAGAACAAGTTCGAGTTGCGTGTCTGCTGGCATGGTTTCGCGTCATGTGAAAAGAAGCACCAAAAGTGCATTGCTAACCAAAGACAATCTACATATGATGACTACCAGATCAAAGGCAAAGGTTGGCGGTCGATCGAGTATTAAATCAAAAAGTCATGTTACTCAATCACATGGCTCAGGCTCAACAATGTCTACCTCAGATGTAGGTATGACATTGATGCAACAAGAAGCGGTTCTGGAGGCCAGATCTGCTTCATCCTCACAACGTCATATTCTGGAAAAACAGCAACTCATGTTGCGGCATCATCGTGAAGAAGAAGAAATGCTTGAAAAGATTAAATCAAGACGGGAAGAAATTGCTCGACAGCAAAAGCTCGAAGCAGAAGAACTCGAACGGGAAAACAAGTCCGAGGTTGAAACCTTGAGACGCATTAGACAACGAGAGATCGATGAACTCAGTATGAGACATCAGAGGGACCAATTCGAAATCGCATCTGCGCTTGAGGAAACTCGCGCAGAGAGAAAGGTGCTTGGTTTTGAGCTTCCTACTGTTAATGCTTCAGGTATGAATCGCACCGACGTTCAAATTCCTTTTGTTCCTCAGTCCTTAGAAACCCGACAATCAATTTTTAGCACTAGACTGAGTCCTGTAGTCAAGCAGGAAACTGCCATCGAATTCGTTCCTCAGGTTAATTGTCCATCCATTCCAGGTAGTTCGCAACCTTTGGGTTCAAATACTGTTAACTCGGTGCTAGATCTGATTGATTTTGATAGCCCTTGTTTGCAGGGCCGTAGTGAACCTACTAAGTTACCAAAATATGAACGGGGACCTAAACCCGCTGCTCTTATTTCGACACCAGCCAATGCTGAAGCTTGTTTCCTTGCTCCTAAAAACAATATCAGTAATTCGTAACCCAAGGTTATGTATGCCCAAGTTCCCCTACCTTCTTTATTACCCCTCACGGAACCTCCCATCTTTACAGGAAACGCCAGTGATTTTTATGATTTTAAAATGGCTTTCAATTCTTTAGTAGAGCCATATGCGTTAACACAACAACATAGGCTTCAATATCTAATGAAGTATACAAAGGGTGTCCCGCATGTATTGATCAAAGGTTGTTTGCATGCTGATTCTCACTCATGCTTTGATAAGGCATGGAAAATATTAAATGAAAATTATGGGCAAGAACATCAAATCAGTCGCTGTTGCCTGGAGTCCATACTTGGAGGTCCTAGTTTTTCTGAAAACGATAGGGATGGTTTGGCAATGTTTTGGGCGAAACTGGTTTCATGCAGAGAAACTTTAATGGGCACAAATAGTTTGCATGAAATTGACAACATTATGGTAATTGACAAAGTTGAGGATAGATTGCCGCAAGGATGGAGAAGTGGATGGAGATCCATTGTGGATAATATTGTGAATGTAAAAAGGGAAAAATTGACCATGCTTGACTTGTCAAATTACATTCGAAAGAAATCTCGAGAATTGGAAACAAAGCCTAAAATAAATTGGTCCTTGAATAAAGAAAGGTCTGTTAATCCTAAAGGAAGCAAATCCAGTTTTGTTACACAGATGGAGAGTTCAACTGCATCATGTCCGCAATGTAAGCAAACTCATTTTCTCAACCAATGCAATATCTTTCGAGCAATGAGTTTTGAACAAAGGCATGATTTTGTGCAGCAAAACAAGCCGTGTTTTTCGTGTCTTCAAGCAGGGCATTTCAGTAAAGAATGTTATCGTAAAAAGCCGTGTTCTCAGGCAAATTGTTTCGGTAAGCACACTACATTACTTCATCCACCTGATAACAATCCTTCCCAAAGTCATAAGCCAATTGAATTGATTAAATCGGAACAAAACTCGGAATCTGACAAAACGACGAGTACCTTTGCTAGTAGCATTCAAAAGGAAGCAGGTGCATTATTGCCTGGTTTGCCGGTCAAAGTGCGTGTCGGCAGTGGTGGAAACATTTTTACCACCAAAGCGTTGCTTGATGGAGCAAGTAGAAATTCATTCATTACACATTCATTGCTGGAAAGAATTAGTGCTAAAGGTAGGGATGTCAGCGTGGCTGTAAAAACTCTCAATGGCGTTGGTTCCCACAAAACAGAAACTTTGATTGACAATGTAGAAGTATCGGCATATAATGGTAATGATTGGGTGTCCCTTTCAACGCTGGTATCTACCGAAGAGATACCTTTGGGCAAATATGAAATGCCACTCCAGGAAGATATCCAAGATTTTCCTGAGTTCGATGGAATTGAAATTCCTGATGTGGACTGTGATGTTGAATTGTTAATCGGCTTTGATAATAGAAGTATTCATCGACCAAGAGAAGTGGTTGATGGGCCGGCAGATTTCTATGCCGTTCGCACATTGATTGGTTGGGCGGTGGCGTGTGAGAGAAGTGAAATAAAGGGCAATGGAAAATTGCCCGTCAGCTGCAACTTTACAAAGGTCAGCACAGACAGTGTCTGTGAAATGTGTTCAGACGTAATTGATAAAGTAAAAACTAAAAAGACATGTCTTGCAACTGTAGTGAGCGATGTTCCTACACCTGGTATTGAATTCATGGATGAGGCAATAAAAAAACATTGTAATTGGTTCAAACTCAAGAAGGTGATTGCTTGGGTGTTACGATACAAAGATAGGTTGCTCTCTAAGGTTAGAGGAACATCTGACGGTAATGAATCGCTCCCTGCAGGGCTATTAACAACAGATGAAGTGTTGCATTCGGAAAGAGAAATTATCAAACATGAGCAAGCAAAATTTTATGCTGCAGAAATGCATGCGATTGCAAATGGTCAAAATCTCAGACCTGCAAGTACTTTGTACAGGTTGAAGCCTTTTATAGAAAATGGGTTACTGCGGGTTGGTGGCAGAATAATGGAAGCCCCCATTGCTTATGAAAATCAACACCAAATTGTAGTGCCAAGAGATAGCAGGATTGCTTCCGCCATTTTTGAATGGCATCACAGATTATCAGGACATTCGGGTCGTGAGCATGTCTTGGGAATGGTTCGTAAAAAATATTGGATTGTGCGCCCTCAGCCCAAATTGAGAAAAATAATATATGATTGCGTGATATGTCGTAAACGGCAGCGACAGCCAGAGTCGCAGCAAATGTCAAATCTTCCAGCAAAACGGCCCAAATGGATTGATGGTAAATGTAACCTAAAAATCGATGATATTGTCCTAATCATGGACGATAACCTGCCCCGAAATGCATGGCTTCTGGGCCGTGTCACACAACTATTTCCTGGCAAAGACGACCTGGTAAGGTCGGTTCGTATCAAAACAAAAAATTCTGAGCTTGAGAGGCCCATTACTAAGTTGGTGCTTATTCAGAGCTCGTCAACATGATATCAATCCATTCACTAGAACGTCACTCGTTCAATAACTTCAATGCTCGGTGTTTGGTTAATGGTTATTTACTGCTGTGGAACCCATTGTTTACTACGGCACTCGTTGTTTACTACAGTATGTGTTTTCGTTATTGATTGCGTCACAATGCCATGAGTGACACTTTGTCTCAATACAATTTAATTGATTCGTTGCTTTGTTGTATTTGTTTTCTCGCATGGTTTTGGGAAGTTGTTGTTTCACCTGTGAAAAAATGTGTATAAATTTATTGTAATAAATTTCCCATTTTTGGGGGTGAGGGTGTTGCCGCAGAATTCCACCTTCGCAATGGACCAATGATTCTTTCTATGACGCATGAATGATGGTTTTGGCGCCTCGAATCTATCACTTCACGTGGCGCACTGCATGGTATTGGTCGCATATTATTGTTTGGCTCAAATCGTTTAGTTTAGGATGGGTATTATCGTATTTAGGGTTCTATTTGGCTTTCATGTTATTTTAATTCGTATTATCTGTTTGTATTAAGAATTTGGATTGTGTCATAAATTATTTGGTCAGTTGTATAATCGCTGGGAATTTGGATCATTAAAAACCGTACTTCACCCAAGAAGACGCGTGTTGAAGTTTCAACCAGAGCGAAGACAGCTGACAGTGCTACGTCGTGTACCCAGATTAGGCCTGAAATTTCTGCGGTTATATAGAGTTCAATATCAACGAGAACTTTGCACGTTTGAGTACTATAGTCCAAATTTGAAATTAAAAGTTACATATTCTCGTAAGACCTCTTGATGCCATATGTACAAGCTACATAGAAGCCCATTGATTTGTATTGTGCGACAAAACAGCTTTTAGATTTGATGCATAAATAAAGAGGCGCAATTTGCAGCTCCCAATGCTTCTATGAGACCTTGAACATCGACACAATAGACTAAAGATAGTTCGGAAACGAAAAAGCGTGTGTGTTCACTACCACGATGCACATACCGTGCAAAAGTGTTATCAGTGCCAATTATATGTTTGGCTTTTAATCTGGAACCTCCAATAAGAGCAGATTCATTTGGCAAATGCAAATCTATGACGAAGCTATTTAATACATCTTGATTCAACTGTATATAGCTTCTGATCACCATCACACTCATGCTGAAACATGCTTAAGACAGAGACCCTTCAACCAATAAATCTCCTCCAACAGTTGGTAAAACTTTTGACGGCAGTGGAATGTGACATCTGGCCCATGATAAATCGGTCGTATTGCGAAAGTAAAATTGGATATTGAATTTTATGATTTTTACATTGAATCCAAAGGTGCAACATGAGCAAAAGTAAGTGGCTCTCTCCAAACCATTGGCACACCAAATGCTAGAGATTTTTGTTTTCAAATGCTTCACAGCCTCAATGTAACTTTATTTTTCATTCAGTGAGCTCCGCATACCCCTTCTTTACATTGCCTATACCCAGGTATCAAAGACTACTCGAAGTCTTTTCGACGCCTTCCTATATTTTCATTGTATCGCAGTCTTGTGATGCTTTAAGAGGAATAAAATAATAATAAATTGATACTGATTCTTTCAGTCTTGTGGTGATATCAAAAACTAGGCCTAGATTACTTACTATTTTACATATATATAAAAATTACTTTTACTTCTACTTGAGTAGAAATTGCCCCCGTTGCTACAAGTCCTACTTGGGTAGTTATGGTAAGTACTTTGACCACATCTGATGACGTCACAATTGTTATAGTTATGAGCCAACAGCAAGGAATACGTCACAGAACAGCCTGTTTCTAGCACTGGAATGCAAAATTTTTAATCACTGATTATAAAAAATCTTGACGTGACTTCATATTTGTAATCAGCGTACGAAAACTGATTTCATGGTCATCATTTTGGCCAGAAAACAAAAATGATGTCGACAATTGTAATCTATGTGCTTTGTATTGCTTTTGATTACTGATATCTTCGCTGTTCTAATAATGCCTATGGTTTGTCATTGTTGTTTTAATAATTTTTTGTCATTTGCTTTCGGTGTTAGATGCAAAACCCCTCAAGGGAGATGAACTACATTTACACTGCTTCAAGTTAACGGTGTTCCCTCTGTGTGCTACCCTTGCTAGTTCCTTCCTATGCTTGCCAGTACAATTTTCAATTCATTTTTCCTTCTGTTTCAGAGATACAACTAGTGATATTATAGTGCAGAACTATTCTCAGCGGAGCTGTACATTTGGGATTATTCGACAATGTTATTGATTAGACTACCTCTACCTATACGGATGATTCGGATACTTGGCGAGATTCTTCAGATTATCTTGGAATCTGAGATTGAGCTCTCCGGAGTCTGAGGGAGATTTCCTCAGAGACTAAAGTAGTCGGAGGGATTTGGATTCACGAAATGCACTATCCGCTCATCATTGGTTTCTGGTACGTTTGGGCGATTCCAATATCTTTCAACTATGCCGACAATGCT
Organism: Botryllus schlosseri; assembly: GCF_051294905.1. Taxonomy (NCBI): domain Eukaryota; kingdom Metazoa; phylum Chordata; class Ascidiacea; order Stolidobranchia; family Styelidae; genus Botryllus; species Botryllus schlosseri. The sequence goes on from NC_137238.1 coordinate 33,056,436, forward strand.
TGTGTGAGGTCAAGAAATAACAGCATTCAAGAAAGTCAATTGACAGCAACATTAATTGGCCAACCCGAAGATCTTTCATAAGGTACCCTGAATTTTCGAAAACACCCCCTACATCAACTCTACCGGTGAATTTGATCACATGGTCTAAGTAAGAAAAATGTTTGATAGGGACATGTGAAACTACTAATATTAATGACGAAATTCATTTGTGAATTTGAAAATTTTTCGCTCTCGGCGCGACCATAACGAATACAGACATGATTCATAACGTGACCACTCGCGATTTTGGTGCGTATAGTGAGCCGAAATGAATAAATAGATTAGTCCGGAGTTCACCGGAAATGGACATGAACCGATTGATATGAGTATTTGGCGTCCAGTTAGTTCATTACGACTTTGTCCTGGAATGTGGCCGTAGACTACATGAGTAATCGAAATGCGGCCGTGAATAGCAAAAAGGTTGGCCACCCCTGCTATAATTCATGTAAAATGAATTGCGCGTGCTTTTAGATCGCCAATTCCCCATTAATATAATTTCGTCACGCTACCTCGGGTTATTTACCACGGAATGTTTCAAACTCTATGTATTGTATCCTGCAGCGCGCAGCATGTAAAAATCGAATAAAGAGGCGCTTACCACTTTAGAATGGGGTAGAGAGAGCCCTTCGTACACTTAAGATGTTTTGAAGTTTTTTCGTGAAAGGGATTGACTAAATATACTTGTATTTGTGAGCTACAAAATGAAATCGTCAGAATATTGCTTCATCGTGTCATAAAGGATGATGTTTGGTGTTGTGACCCACAACGTCGCATGAACGGTATATAATATTATCGGGATGACTCATCGAGCTCGAACCAGATGGTATTAGCCTGTACCCGACTACAGAACATAGAAATATTATATCAGTACTTAGTCTTGTGGTCCTCGGGCGCGATTCGAGCCGAGGTCAACCCGAAAAGACCGACCGGACTTCGACTTCTTAACCAATGGGGGCGCCTGACCTAGGCAATTTTTGAAAGGTGGTGTTGGAGCAAAAAAAGGTCAAGAACTACCGCCTTAGATGAATTCGTCTATCTGGAAATCAGATTCTTTTCAATTATTCCACGAGAAACATTGTAAAAATTTGCAACATCTGCTTTACATTGGAATTAAATGATGTTTGATCAATGCACTGGATAGGTATTGGATAGTTTTAATAAATACGCGTACTTATTGAAAGGTATTTGCTCATCAGCTTGGTAACTTTTTCATCCAAAATCAGCCCGTACAAAAGTTGTCTTGTCAGCTCCATTCTACTGTCGTTCAGTTGGGTTGCAACGAATTTCTCGACTTCCTCTCTCGTTAGAGTCGTGACGTGTAACGCGCAGCAAAACTCCTAAAATGCACCGTCTTTATATTATACAGTTACAGAAATCTATTCTGGAGGAAAAAGATTTTCTGGTTTCACTACGTTTCATGGCATCAGTGTGGATAGGGTTGTATTTACAACAAATATTGTTTTTAAACCATTTGTTCGAAACATGTTTTGAACAGTGTTTTAATAAAAATGCCTTTCAAAATAAATTGTGTTTATGTCAAAATTGTGTAACGATTTTCGAAAAAACATGTAGTATGAGCCTACGGACGATTTGCGTCCGATAAAATCGACGTATGCTAAATGGTATGGTTGTAACCCACGAAAACAAGAAAAACACGTTTTGAGCCAGTTCCTTTAAAATGCAACCTTACGTGTAGGTATATATATTAGGTAGAAGTGCAGTGATTCTTGACTCGAGGGGTAATTCTAATAAACATTTTTTGCAAACTTATAGATACGTACAATGCTGCACTGAAATATTTTCAAACGAAAATATGAATGTGGGCTAACATAAATTTTTGCGAGCTTGTTTCACTCAACACACCATGATGTCATAGTAACCACTACTGATTATAAATAACAGGGTCGAATGTAGTTTAGTATAGTGATAGGTAAGTCCAATTTATTTTGCAGTAGTGCGGATCATATATTGTTACGCATGCTAGCAAATGGAAAGACAACCAGGGGAGTCTTAAGCTCAGCTTTACACCTATAATGCAATTATAATATCATAGAAATATAGTTGTTCGTATTGAAAAGTGAAGTGGTCTAGTCTAGTCAGAAAATCTGACATCATCAAAAGGCCTTCGAAGCAATGAGAGGGAGATATTGGAAACATTTTAGGTTCGCCTTCAAACTGAGTAACCAATCTTCGCCATAATGCCGTTTGGACTTTCTGATTGAATTTCCTTAACTTATCGCTGTGAAATAGTATTTTCTGCAATGGTATCTATCAAAACGAAATATCGAAATATGTTTGCGATTGACAATTACATGAGATGCTGACAGAGGTGGACAAAGTAGTCAAGAAGGCTACTCAAGTAGAAGTAGAAGTAGCGACGAAAAAATCTACTCGCCATGGACTGTTAGATTACGATATGATAAGTAGATGCTGAACATCACTTTCAAACGTTATGATGAGCCATATATACTGTGGTGAAATATTTCATATGGACGACGGGCGACAATGCAGTGTGAACGCCAACCAGCTACTTAAATTATATTCACCGATACTTTCGTGAAATCATACTGGTTACTCCGTATCTACTGAGCGCGAAGCGCGACGAAAATTTTGGGCTTTAATAAACTTTTATGAAAACTAAATGTTGATACTCCGTGAAAACAGCCCCGAAATTCCTCAGGCTATCTTCCTGATCTGAGCATTAAACTACTTCTACTTGACAAACTGAAAATAGCGAGAAGTAAGTAAGTACATCACAAAATATTACGAAGTAAAAGTAGAAGTAGCGAAAATCAGATCTACTTGATCCACTGGATAACGCAAAAACAGCATCAGCCTTCCCAGTGACTTGATATTTTTAACAGGAATGTCAGTGCACATTATGACGTCACTTTGTGTTGGTTTACAATTGAGTGCAAGGTGTAATTTTTTATTTTTTGGGATGTTAAAATAATAAGCGTACTACACTTAGTAGGAATAATGTTAGCCGTTACTCCTGACTACTGCCTTGACATGTAATGGCCCAGACACTGCCAAGAACAAGTCGCTTATAAAACGACTTGGGGCTTCCACACAAGATCAAGTTTTACTGGGATATAGTTTTCAAGCACTACCGTGTCTAGCTAACCCCAATATATATTCTTTATCCGCTGAAAAGTGTTGTAAGGAATTGTGCGCCGCTCATGGTAAAAAATATAATGAAAGTGATGAAAGTAATATTTTTGTTGGATTTATATTTCTTTAATAATACATCATTTCTATTATGGTAACTACGACCGTCGCTCATGTAAGAGAGCACAGCGTTGTTCATTGCAGTCTACCTGTACGTGGTTGTTTATATATGTGGCCTTTTTTATCTCGATATTGAATTCATTCGGCACGTGGCCTCCACGGAATTTGAAAAATGGCCCGTGACCCGTTTTGAGTTGGCGAACCCTGATATAGATAGTAGAAAACACGCTCAGTGGGTGATATGAGAGACTCTTGCCCCAGGAATGTATGGGGACAATGAAGAAAAGGGCATAGCAGTATATGGTGTAGTAGGTACAAATGATTAATGATAATATAGTTAGTAGAACAATAGTTTTATCTGACCCTGAATTCTCATTGCAAATTACCAGCCGATAGAATTTGACAAATCCTGAAAGTTATCGTTGCGCTGCGCGAGAATAGATATCTGCGGCTTTTGCAACGCGTATCCATGAATGCAGTGGTTCATTATAATTCATGTAAAATGAATTGTGCGTACTTTTACATCGGCAATTCCCCGCTAAAACAGTCCCGTCACGCAAGTTTGTGTTATTTTCCACAAAATATTTCCAAAGAGGTATGGTATCCAGCAGCGTCGAAATCGAAAAGATATTGTGTCACTTTGAGAGTGCGAGTCATTTGTGCATTAGAAATGCTTCGATGTTTTTTTCGCCAAAATGAATAACTAAATATACGTGAATTTGAAAGCCACAAAATTAAATCGTCCTAATATTTATTCATCGTATCATAAGTAGGGCAATTTTTTTTGACATGTCAAAAAAAGTCAAAATTAGGTCAAAATTGTAGCGTTAGGTCAAAATTTGTCAAAATTGTTTACAAAGTCAAACATTTTTTGACCTCTGCATTTCGTTTGTATCGTAGATTTTGCGCTGTCGGTGAACTTAACATTTGATATTTTACAGCTTGTAGCCTACTTTATAAGCCTACCGTTGTAAACGGACCATCGTCTGCTCATTGTGAATCATAAATGGTCAAATGAAACAAATAGTGACATGGTTTTATGGTCAACGTGCCGCAATATCCTAGCTGAAGCAAGACTGCTTGGACATTGCATGGTTCTTATATCAAGAAGTGCAAGCTGAAAAATTGTGATATAGACAACATTGTCAGAATGAAGCAACACGGTTTGTCACCAGCAGTGTGCACACAACTTGAGTGTTGTCAGCCAACAAATGCTGCTGTTGAACGTTCTTTCTCCGTTCTTGGCAAGCTACGTAGTAAGGACAGACACTTTCTACCCGAGAATGTAGGAAAGGATCTTTCGTTGTACTAGAACAAATTTTAATTATTTCCACCAGAATACGTAATGTAACTACTGGAATTCTTCATAGGGCCAGATTTCGTTAAAATACCAGTTTTTCATGTAAAAATCTGTCAGTTTTTGAGCCAAAAACGTTTTTTCAGGCCAATCTACTTTGTAAGGACAGACATTTCCAACCAGAAATGAAGATAAGTAGTACAATTTTAACATTATATGCGAAAACACCTAATTTGCATACGTGAGGTCAAAATTTGGTCAAATTTCAGTTTTTTTAGGTCAAAAAAGGTCAAAATTTAGATTTTTTAGGTCAAAATCTTCCGTTTTTTAGGTCAAAAAAAAAATTTCCCTAATCATAAGGGATGACACTGTTCCGTGTTGGGACTCACAACGTCACATGAATGGTAGGCCAATATAATTTTGTTTGCTTTGTTTCGAATAAATTCGTGCTAAAGTTAATAACTTGGTACAGTACCTCATTCAATGCGGGCAAATATCCCTACCAAATTTTCAGTTGATTTACTAGTCACACAAGCAAGGAAACAAAATCCAATAAATTGAACGAAATGATTTTTTGTGTTTGTTCTTTTTGTCTTCGCAGATCCCGGCCCGCTGACCCCGCCTCACATACACACACTGTGCCACGACAGACCAAAGACATATGAACGTTAAGGCCGTGTAACATGCGACTCAGTCAAGTTTGCCAGAACGATCTGCAGTGAGGAAACGTTGGCCTAAAAGGACTGCCCTTATGCTGACCGAAAACTTCAGTGTATATAAATATAAGTTTAAAAGTTCATAAGCGTCTAAATGGCTGGAACCGAATGTTTCTGCCCTGGAAATATGAATTCCACAAGACAAATGCCTACCATCAGCAGAGAAAATTCATTCGCCGGTGCAAAAATGCCAATTTGAAATCGGGTGCGTCTTTTAGTTTAGCACGTTTGGGCGATTTAATTATCTTTTGACGTAGCTGACATGAGGTCATGAAATAACATCATGTAACAAAGTCATTATACCAATGGCTCCACCCGAATATGTTTAAATATTATTTACGGACCTTACGTTTTCTAAGACACCTCACTCAGCTTTTTCGGTAAATCTGATTACGTGAGAGAAAAATTGATAGCCATATATATTCAATTCCGGGCCTAGACCAACGTTTAGGGGGGGGGCTGACGAAGTGCTGTTTAGGTACAGAGTCTAATCTGACCATATATGGCACCAAGATTATTAATACGATTTCTAATGAACGTATAAGGTCTAGCCTAGTCATTTCTATCGATCAGTGCATCTAATAGTTATTCTGGAATAGCTCTTATTTATATCACAGGATAAAATGGATTAGTGCAAACAATTTCTTTCCAAAACCCCAACAAAAGGTCTCTAAACAGCAACATGTTTGTATCAGCAGGCTATTGGCAATTTGACAATTAAATTGAGTTGCACCGTAGTAGTCCCGATGTTTGACGCCGAACTGCCTTGTGATTTTTCTAATTTGAAAAAATGCAAATTAGGTTATCAAACATTAACAAATTTGGAGGTTTCACGGACCCTCTGAAAATGCTTCGCAGACCCCCGGGAGTCCGGGACGTTCAGGGTGTCCTAAAATTCATATGCATCAGAATAATAACTGGAGCTGACTTGAGGTGCACCAAAAATATAAAAATCAAGGAGTTTAGTAGGCATAAATCACAGTCAATCACTAAATCGTTGGATATCCTGGTGATATTTGAGATCCGAAGCGATAAAGTTCATAGTTGGATTACCAGGAGATGATTTTTGATGGAACAAATAAATTATTCGGGATGGTGTGAGCCCAAGAAATGTTTTAGTTAGTGTGAACGCGAACGTTTTTGTAAGTTTCTAAGAGATCGCGACAGTGAACATAAACCCATGAGGTCAGGTGTTAATTCGAACCCTAGCATTTCCGGAAATTAACATGTTACTGTAAAACCTACACGATATCTAGCGACGACTCAGGTCACACTATGCCACAATGCTGAAGTAAAAGCTGACTTTTTAATTATTGCCAAGAGTATTTACGGCAAAAATCAAATCCTATTATAATTCCTTAAGAACAGTATATCCTGTCGCTTTGCCAACAAGTTGGACAAGGACTGGCCAGGGGAATACAAACTTACGCCTTAACGACCAAGACCCGACCACATAATGTATTCTTAAGCCGCCAGACTATTGCTACATTGATATTGATCAGCTTATTGGAGGTACTGAACTTCAATATACAATTGAATAGTATACTCATATTGAAATGAACCCGAATATTTACTATTTGCTGACGATTACCCCTGACGAGTGTCAGCCGAAAATATTCGGGTTCATTTCTATATGAATATACTATTCAATTGATATTTATCAAAGTGAAATACTGGTCTCTGGCTACATTTATTACCATAAAATTAGGTTATACAGTAGTCAACACCCAGAATTGCCGCACCCCACAACCCCCCAATTGGAGGGGCGAGCTGAAAGGGGTCCCAACAATGTTCCCTCTAATTTTTGACGAGTCTGCGCACACTCACCAACTCACTGCGCAGACCTTTGGACAACAGTGCGTGACGACTAAAAACAGGTCATCACTTCGGTTTTTTTTTGTGCGCAACATACATTTTCTGTGCTCAGAGACCGTGTAAGCACTGCGCGTTTGGTTCCAAAGTTGATTCGTAAATTAACTTAAATTTATAGACTATTTTCTTGAATATTTATAGCACTATTTTCAAATTTTCTTCACGATTGGCGCGATTTGTTGCCGCTAGCTGTATTGATATTAATATGGGTAGACTACTCTCCACCAAGAAAAAAACGCATAATTTATAGCGATAAGCGTTTCGCCGTCTCTCATTACCGCCTGACGACACAGCAAGACGTTGACAATCCCGTTTTGGGTACCGTATTTTGGAAATCTGAAAAAAGGACAATTTTTCAAAATTTTCAAATTCGCATAATAAGAGAAAAGTCGCGAAAAAATGGTAAATTTTTCCCACATCGTGGTCAGTCGACTAATGAAAAAATAGTCAACTTCCTCGATCAGCACCCAAAATACAGGTTCTTGTTCACACCTTGCGTTTTATGAAGCTCGCATTCAATGGAAATGAAATGTTTCTGGACAAAGTCGGAAAGTAGGATCCATAATTTTAGGTTCGTGTGCATATTTTTATCGGCGAACACAAAAAAAAATGGTGTCACAATAGTTTTCTTGGCGCAATATAATCGGGATTTTGCCAGGCTATCGAGACGCACAAAAAAATTGCTTCATAAGGTTTGTGGAATACTGCCCACGTCTACATATTGGTTCAAAAACGTTAGAATAACACTGACCTGCATCGTCTGGTGAGCGAACTGGGAGGATGTGTCGATTGATGTCACGGTATCGAGATCATCATCGGGGTCGACCCCTGTAGACAAGAAGTCATCCAACACTTTTGGATCGATTCCCAGACTGCCCAAATAGCTGTGCGGGAAAACGAAAATATTTTCCCGCATTGCGTTATATGCAAGCTTTGTAATGTCACGAAAATGCTTTCCGGATGATGGGCTAATAAATTTGCGGAAAAACGCTGACATGAGACCTGAAAGGCTATCGGGTAGGGTATTGTGATTCTTTTTAAAGATTTTCGTCATATAGTTGAGAAACATGGGGTTTCGACACAAAGACAGTATTTCCGGTGAAGTATGTTCGAGTTGGGTGAACATCAAATCGCCGTCAATTGATTGAGAGAACGCGATGTCTTTCACGTTTTCATCGTCTAGTCCTCTCAATCCTACTACTTTGTCGGGTTTCTGATCAGCCTTTATGTTCCAGTAGGTGTTCCAACGCGATGTGGTGAGGACGCGAGCATCACCCCATATTCTGCCAGACATGATGTTAGCGATGATGTCATTGGCTTTTGCAAGAGTGATTGCACTCACGTGCGGGTACATTTCTTCGCCGAATTCTTCTAAACATTGATCGAGACCGTCGATTGTTATTAAAAGCTTGGATGAATTATTTTGTAACCATTCTGCACCAGCCTCTTGCTCGCGGGGACTCAACTTAGTCTCGGGATCGTGATGCATTTTTTCCGTGAATAACAAACGAAAAGCTGTGGTAGTGCTACGAGTTTGAAGCGTAGCGGCAGATACGAAATGAACGACTTGGATATTGTCGAGCGTCTTAACATTGCCATCGGCGACATCCAAGCTGTATATCTCTGACAGTGTCGACTTTCCCGCACCGGCTTCCCCGAGGATCGTCACATGCTTCGGAGGTTTCTCATTCCAAGGATCGTGAATTTGATCGAGGCTGATCGCTTCAAGATCGCGGCCAAATAAACTCTTGCCGTCAACATGACTGGACTGAACCCCCTCTGCACTGGTGCCCTTCATATCTATGATCATCATTGTTGGTCGAGCCGAAAGCTTCTGATTAACACGTATCTCTTTTCGCAGATGAATCTTGGTCTTAGCAAGAAATCCCTGTTCTGAAAAATTATAGTAGTTTGATTAATTTAATGCTTTGCAAAACTGCCCCTGGCGATGCAAGCTACGAAAAATAGATATGATACATCGAGTCACATGTAAATCACGAAAAGATGTCTTTGCCGATTAAAATAGAAGCATCATTTCGCTCACTATGCGAGGGGGTACGTGTGAAATCTTTTGAAGGCGTGCCAGAGAACAGTAGCACGGTAAAAAAATTTCGGGATATCGAACAATTACTTTCAAATATATTCATGTGCAAAGTCCTAATGTCGGTATCTTGGCGATGATTATTTTTCTTCTCTTAGATCAGTGGTTCTTAACCTTGCCCCCAGCGCCCCCCAGGGGGCGATATGGGGGGCGCTGGGCTCAGGGGGGCGGTATGGGGGGCGCTGGAGAAAAATGGCTTCGCAGTAGATGATGTGGTGATAGGACATATCCTTAATTAGTATTCAGAGCAAATTAACACCGAAAACTTCGTTACATATAGCCTTCAAAATACATATAGGTTTAATTGTCCATGGGCGCCTGAATGACTGACACCGAATGTTCCTGTCTTGGCAATCTGAACCCAAGAAGACGAATTCCATCTGGCAGGGAAAAATTATATGTCAGTGAAGAAATACCAATCTGAAATCGTGTGCGTCTCTTAGTTTAGTACGATTGGGTGACACGGGATATTCCTGTTGGGCGATATCCCCGTTGAGCGATTCTATATTTTTTTTGATATTGCAGACAGAGGGTCACGAAATAACATCAAGCAACGAAGTCATACCAACGGGTTCGCCCGCCCGAATATTTTTAATTATTAGTAACGGGCCCTACAGTTACCAAGAAACCTCACAATGTTCGCTTTAAGTTTTGATGAGTCTGCGCACACTCAAAAACTCACTGCACTGACCCTTGGACAACAGTGCGTAACGACTAAAAAAAATGTAATAACTCCGGATTTGTTGTGCGCAACGTAGATTTTCTTTGTGCAGAGACCGTGTCAGCACTGCGCACGTGCGCAGCTTAGAGGGAACATTGCACCTCACTCAGCTCTACCAAATGTGTTTACGTGAGCAGAGAGGATAAAAATTGATCTCAATTTACATGCAATTCCCGATGATATTGACCAATTCAATCATTAATTAGTGAAATTTTCGCACTTCGCGCGAATAGGCGAGAATAGCTGCCTCGGTAAATGGACACCCATTGTAGATACCAAATAGGCTATCAGCAAATAGCGGACAGCCTATAGTGGGGGTCTGGGAGTGAAGTCTCCCGGAAGTTTGGTTTATCACCCGATGTTGGCCAAGGACCAACGTTTTTTGTTGGGGGGGGGGGGGGGGGGGTGACGAAGTGCTGTTACGGCCCTGGTAACGAATAACGAATAATTGTACCTGCAGGCACGCCTGAATATGTTTAATTATTAATTACGTGCCCTTTATTTTCCTATACAACAGCTCACTCAGTGCTACTGGTAAATCTGATTACGTGGGCTGAGAGGATGAAAGTTTATAGCGACTTATATATGTAATTACCACCTATTCAATCATGCATTATGGAAAATATTGGTACCTAGGGCGCCAGGCCACACAAACTTTTCTGACCATCAAAATCACGATATGGGGTTCGTGGGGGCGAAGCCCTCAGAAGTTCGGTTTATCACGCTATGGGTGCGCAAGGCAATCGTTTCAGGGGGATTAACGAAGTGCTGTTACGGCCCTCCCTCTTACTCATTGTCTTTATTACATTCCTTACAATATGTCATGAGAGTGAAACATGTTCATAGGTAAAACATTTAGTTCCCTGTGATACGCATAACTATTCTACTGATGTTTTACGCGAAATGTTCTTCCTGTCGCAGCCCTATATAGTTAACCTGACTCCAAACTGGTTACCGTATTGGAAATCGTACGGAAATCTTATTGGGTTACGATGGCTGTCTCTCAGACGTACCAAATTACGGGCGAAATTAAAATCACACTTTGTAGGATGCACACTATTGATTTTGTCACATAATCGTTTGCCGCGGGAAAATTCTCTGGGGATCGCAGGTTGCATTACCCCCGCATTGGTTTTAAAAGGAAGTAAGAAACACTTTTTTCATGAGGGTACTTAAGTCTAAGGGCGTGAGTTTAGCAATGTAGAAGCTCTTCCTATAAAGCCATCGACGAGAAGAAATAAACATCTCGAAAGTCGCTCGTAAATGAATAGCTAGGAATGTCTGCCCGAGAATCAATTCTGAGTAAATGCAAAATGCTTGTATTATCCAGTGCATTCCTAACAAAAGAAATACTTTCACGTAAATAAAAATTCCCCAAGACAGAAAATGACGATCGTAAGCCTCATAATAGTCATCATACGACATTGTTGAGTTTCAATCCAGTCGCCGGTAGGAAGTTGGTGAAATTTACAACATATATTTATGGAAGGCTGCTGCATATAACTTCTGACTCAAAATCTTCCCGCCACCGGCGAAACCCGAATGGAGATTTAAATTCATGAACAGAATCCCAACGTCTACGTTTGCGAACAAAGGGACGTGGAAATATGCACAGTATCGTCGTATCAACGACTGTTTTAAACTATATTTATTTTGCCAATCATCGTAATTTTCCTTACGGGCAGGTTGCTAACCGCATCATGGATGTATTAATCAGTTTTACTGTGAATAAAGAATATAGTGATACCTATTGCATGTATTGCAGGCATACATATTGAACACGCTGCGTGTCCGTTGTATAATTGTAATAGCTTGTGAAATATTTCGAAATATTGCTTCTATCCATAGTCTTCGGTATGAGACCGATTTTGAAACTGTTTTGAGTCTTGCAATGGATACGGTTTTGTATTGTACGCCGTGACTAATATTTCGACAGTGTAGTACCTAATACCTCTGCGTATAGCTTTGCCCGATTTCATCGCTCGCTTTATGAACCGGTTGCCGTCGTTGTGTATGAATTAAACTGATATTATCAAGCATAGAAGCGGAATGCAAGCCGCGGGTAGAACGGTACAAAGAACTTCATCACCATGTACCGTCCACACAATTGCTTTTGCATGTTACATATTGATTGCATAAACCTCATAATCGTCAATTCCCACTCCTTGACAACGTTAAAAATTCGGTGTAAAAATAGAAAATTCATGTTTAGATATTGACAAATATATACCAATGACAATTTATTTCTGATTGAATCTAATTTGGTAGCATACAGCTAAAATAGCATTTGAGAAAATGGTTCGTTTCGTCAGACAATAAGCTGCTCTTCTCCAATGCCGGTGCTCTGCTAGCAAACGAAGTCACGAAATTAATGTAGATTAATCTTCTTTACCCTTGCAACAGGCGGACGACTATTTACAAGCTATAATTTACAATAACCGGCGATACAATTGACCCAATAAAGACTCCATAAATACACAATGACAATCGAAAGCTCACAATATTATCTAATCGGTTAAAACTGCTAAGTAAATAAATATGTATATCGCTCGATCAGAGCAAAACGGTGTGTTGAGTGATGTAGAATAGTAAAGCAATTGCTAAATGGTACAACTTATTTATATTTTATACTGCAATATTTATGACCGGACGTATATACCAAGCATACCGACTTCCCGTAGCCTATATTCTGAAGTGCGTGTCGTTTACTACAAAAAGTTGCTAGTGAAAGTCGGCAATATGGAAGTAGCGTAAAATCGATCCTTCATATATATATTAACTTACCTGCTTCCAGTCTCAGATGCTCTTGATCCACAATATTTTTCGAACTGCCAACAGGATGTGTAGCATGTATTTCTGCAACAATTAGAACATTAGGGATTTTATGTAAAATAGGGTCTTGAAAGAGAGAAGGAATGATATTTTGCAGTCCAAGTATTAGAGCCTCGTGCGACAGCAGCTCAACAGCCTCAATATACTATAACACTCCCAAGTTGGCGGAACAGCACTTGAATATGTTTCAAGATTCTTTGCAAATTGAACAATAGATTTCTTTTGAAAACGTATGAAATAATTCATTCAGGTACGGCACATTCGATATCTATGGATTAATTTGGTTCGGAGTTTAATATTATACATATACTGTAAAAGTAGTATCGCTCGTTACAGAATCGTGACGACACGCGAATGTCTATGCCCGTATGGCAGCACACCGTCGTGGGTACGAAATATCAGTTGAAAGTTCATGACGGGATCTTCCTTCGATACACTCTCAATCCATCTACTAAATCGACAATCCATTCATGACTTCAGAAAATCCGAATCAGCTGTAGAGGAGATGTATTACCAATGAGACAGTGGCACCGAAAATACTTAAAAATTCTTTGTGATAATTCCATGATTACAGTACGCGAATTTGTCTGCAATTACATGCTGGCAGAACCTTTCCTCACATGCAATAAACTTTGATCTGCGCGAGTTATGGGGTCTGTGACAGATGATTTATGTTTGTTTTTTTTTTTTTTTTTTTTTGGGGGGGGGGGGGTGTAAAATAAATTCGGATCGACGTGTAATTTTTTTTTTATATCACCTTCCACGCTAACAAACCAGCCATGATTTTTAATGTGAAGTGTAGGTCTTGTATCATGGTATGTATTGCCACATATGTTTAATCCAATACCATCATTGAGTGGACTATTTTTGATTCAATTGCAATATTCATAGGGTGGGGGCCTGTAGTACCATAGCCTAATCAAGCAAAATAGTTGGACTAACTAATCACTTGGCAACAGAACCACGCCCACATATATGGCTGCAAATCATAGTTAGCTGTGGTCTTTTATCACTATAACGAGGTATTTGAAAGTCAAAATGTCGATTTACGGACAATATGTATGTGCCATTAATTTGGTATGTTTGGGCGTAAATCGAAACGTGATTTTACGCCAACAGTTGAGCTGATGTAATTTATTTTAGTCTTGAAGGTACATTCTTTATTGACTAGCGGTAGCTTAGATTATAGTACACAACAACACAATATGAAAATTCTAGTTTTTGAGCGTATGTCTCATAGATCCCATGGTCGTGTGCCGTTGGACCCACCGGGTGGGGACCGATGATACGTTCGTATGACAAATTTTAAAGGTTCATAAACATTATTTTGAACAGGCATATATTCATTTATATGCTGTCTGCGATAGATATAGCTTGGATCAAAGTGTGGAGTCAGCAAAGTATCTGCTATTATTCTCGGCTGAATATTTGAGGACCAGAGATCATTTTGAAATTTCTGATCCATCGGTACCACATCTCCCCACTAACTATATAGGTTATATATATTAAATGGAACTCAAACTGACTTTAGACACTAATAGTGTAGCGTTTATTAACCTTTTTAGCGCTCCTACCGCTTAAGCTTTCAATAAAATTCTTCGTACCGCCTGTCTCTTTTCTTCACCATTCTTCGTACGGGCCATTTCATAACTACCTTTCACAATGTTTACGCACGATTCGCAAACACCCAATATTTCCGTGTCGAGTATAGCGCAGGATTACGCAATTCACGAATGAGCCTTATTGTTCTCTATCAGCCTACCAGCTATTGGTTGTCTTAGGTGCGCAAAGCCAGAATTTATTTTGTAGTTATTTGTTGTTGTTTGTGGTATTCGCGGTGTTTGTCGACTACTATGGTCATTTACAACAGGCCGATATTTTTCATTTTTATTCCGTAACTGCCGACTTATAGCGTGGCCCACTTCTAGGCTTTTTGTAAGACACCGCTTACGCGGATGAGGTGGTTTGTAGTTAGTGAAGCAACTTTGACAGTAATATTGTACTTGCATATAGTTATATTAAATAAGCTATACCACTGGCAAACAAAAACAAAATGACTTCTGGGTATTTTGGGGCTGCTGAGTCCGAGAATAACATTTGTGACCATGATTTGGCTCTATTTTTTGAGATATTGATATTTTTTATTAAAAAAAATAGTTAACTTCAGTAATTGTCAAATGTGAACAGAAGTATCAGTAACATGCATATTGGGAATTTCTCCTAATCCAATGCGTTACTTATTCTGAACCAGATACACTACTATGTCTATTCGCTATTGTAGCATCCCATTCGTTCAGAAACAAGGCATTGAATACACTCCATTTTGGACAGCACAAGTTATTTAGCTGTAGCCTATATACAGTATGTTGCTGTAGTGTATGTCATTAACGTCATGAGAGATTTCCTCAGCTTTCTGCAAACTATACAGCGTCACACAGTAAACCAGGCGATGGGTGTGTAATAGTAGAAGCATCATTCTGATAAGCTGCAGTTTATTTGTAGGCTTTTGTTAACCACATGCAGTGTCGAGTAGCCTACTCCCTGCAATTATCACATGACATTAATATCTCATTTGATAGCTATGTAGTCATAGCGTAGTTCTATAGTTGTGTAAGGGGCGTTGAAACCGTATTAATGTACTTGGAGCGTTACAAAAAGTAGCGCTTGTGCTTTGACTTCAGCTGTTTTTGTTTGCTGCTAATATCGCCTTATTATGCTTGATCTTCACATGAAACATGATTCTCGTTTGCAAGGCTCTCTGTGTTAACGATTGCGTATTTAGCGATATCGCTTCAGAACTAGAAGAATAAGATATGCCCATGCTCGAAGACAGAGGTAGACTCATCAACGTTGTAGAAAAAGAGAATTTCACCTAAGTAAAAATTTAGTATTTTTCGCATTTTTTAAATTGAAATATGAAATATCTCGAGAAATGGAGCTAATTCGGACAAACTAATGTCAATTTTTTGATTCAGCGACACGCAAGTACCCTTAGACCATTGAAACTTTCTTGGCACCGAAATGTGTCTTTATCAGTGTATTACACGCCGAAACATACGTCTTGATGTGTCCTGTACCGGAATTTATAGCAGTCGCCTAAATGCCGGTGCCTAATAGTCACGTACCAGCAGTTTGCACGGCCCATCCACGGACTAAACATTCCCGTACGCTTTTTTGAATATAATATTTATACTATTATTTGGATATGGTTATATCCATACAAAATTAAAATGTCCATTGACAGGAAATCGCGCGTAGCGGAAGCAAAGTTTTTCATTTGAACAAATATACCCAGAAACATTCACCTGTGTTGGTTTGCGAAATGATTTTGGGTTTTAAATAGGGTATAATTCCACGATGCATATGGTACTCCCTTTTGAGGTACTTGCTTGGTACCCCCAGACACGGACCACTGGTTCAGAACCCATGTACTAGAAATAATACTCTACTCCCAGTTCAGAAATCACAGACAGCCCCGTGACGTAGGCTGCGAAGGAAAATTTGTTCGTAGGTGATTTGGTGACCAGAGTTTATCGACCGCTGTGGTTGTTTTACACGGTGCGATATGTTTCGGTCAGATGTGTTTCGGACTGATGTGTTTCCAAAACTCCGACTCCGCGTTGGTGAAAATTCTGCGACCCCGCCTATCAACAACCGTGGTATCATTATATTTTGTAGTCAAATTAAAATGTTGGTGAGTCAATATAATGCTACTTTCGTCATTGTAGCACTTACCATAAATGTACTGGTCTCCTGCAACAACGTTCACGGTAGAATTTCCAAACTGTTGAGTGACGTGTTCACCTTCAGCCAATATTGCTTGTCCTATTAAGGTACAAAACGTTGTAACAGGGCATTTTCATTTTTTAATCGATAACATATGATCCTCAATTTCAGCTGCGCATGAGTCCACCTATGCGACGAGTAAATATAGTTATATCGCCGGAATTATGTCAATACCAGCTTGAAGAGGGCTAAACTAATATAAAATTGTTGGAGCTAAGTATTGCAACACAGTTTAAAAAAATGTTAATTTTGAAGCATTCCGATATACGGTATCCTGGTAAAATATTTCTTATTGTCCTCGCATTATGTAAATCGAAATGTTATTGTCAATTTCTCGATTAAAATCGATGCTGGTTGAATATGTGTTCGAACGTGGTAACTCGGGTCATTGGTGTACTTGCGAGAGTGGGAAAAATCGGAATTCAATGAGTTAGGAATACTCCAAATAGGATCTCATTGATTTTATTAATCGATAAAGGATAAAATTTCACACTACTTAGCAAACACCAAAATCTTGAATAACAAGAGAAATTAAAGACGATGGTTATTACGGTAAATAATGAACGCACACCCAGCATCAATATTAATAGATTGATATTGTCATAAAATGCATATAAGAGCACATGAAGACAAGGGAAAAGCTAAATAAGTTCGTCTCTGACTGCTATATCTCAGGTTGACTGACTGTTGAGTAGAAATAAGAAAACAATTGGTCTTTCTCATCAATGCTACTAGCTTGTGGAAATATTAATTCTGCTCTTTGTATAATAGCAATGATATAGCGCGAGGTATATATAAAAGTGAAGCATGAACCATAGGCTTAGCCGGAGAATTATGTGGTTTTCAAAAAATAAATTTGATGACGTAAAAGACCCCCTCCGCTTGTAAAGACATGGAAAATAGGGGTAAAAACGATGGTGCTGGGCCAATATTGGACGAATTACACAACATATAGGGGATCTTCATACGTATATTCCACCCACAGACATAATGGTAATATTATGCAAAATCAGTATGCCATCACTTCCGCGAGTAACGCGAAATTTATTCGAACTTGCTGTATGAAATCAGGTGATAATATTGTTACTTGCATATTTCATGTACGATATCATTTCAGATTTACGGTAGAAATAGTCGCCTACAAAAAACATTCAATTTAAAACAAACATGTTGTTTATTTTATTTTTTTCTAGTTGTGACGTCACGACTCTTTAATTTTGAAGTCACATTGGATTGACATAGACAATTGAAAATAGAGGGTAAATATGGCTCTTTCGACGAAAAGGGCTTCCGACCACTGTAAACAGACCAAAATATCTTTAACCGGGACTATATCGTTATGCAGAATTTTTACGGTCGGCGGTCATCATCACCAGAACACCTATTCTGTGCCAATAATCCATATCTACTTGCTATAACTGTTAAAACGTCGACGATTCCGAGGGTTCCAACCACTCCACAATGTATAAAGCGACTATATGGTATGCAAATCATCCGTAGGCTAGTAGCCTACTACATGTTTTTATGACAGTAATTACACAACTATGCCTAATTATACAACGTTTAAAAAAACTTCTTTAAGGCATTTGTCTAAAACACCATTTAAAACATGTTTTAAACAAAGTGTTATAAAAGACCATTTGCTCTAAATGCAACCCTACCGGTAGATCTGAATGAAGCGGTGTCTTCAAATATTTTGTGAAAATGTAATTATACATCTTGAGCTATATGTTCAATGTTCATGCCAGACGGTAAGACTATTCATGAGTTTGTCGAGCGTGAGCGTCGATCAAGCACACCGTCATTGCTGTTTGTTATTCATGTTGTTTCGATAGTATTTATCAGTTGGTCATTTTACCCAAGGCCGGTATTTTTATTATGATTCCGCACCTACCGACTTGACGCACGGCCCACTACTAGGATTTGTAAGACAACGCTATAAAAACCTCCAACACTTAAGCAGGAATTCTGGATTTGACCTCAGTCGGACTCAAGGTTGTAATGACTCGAGTCATGACTCGACTCGATTCAGACTCGACTCACGATTTTTGATGACGCGACTGACTCGAGTCAATCTGTGCATTGACTCGACTTGGACTAGAGTCATTGCGCATGACTCGAGACTCAGACGACCAAGAACGACATTTCATTGTAATTTCGAAGAACAGTAAAGTAACCACCCTATTTGGATTACGTCTATTGGTACTGGTACTTGAAAGTGCGACCAGAAACTTTTAAAAGTGAGGGAAATTAGTATATTATAAATACGAACCATTCGATATGACCAAACAGAGGTATAAAAGTGGATTAAACAAGACTTTAAATGGAAACTGAGCAGTCAACACAATGACTTGGACTCGGACTCGAGTCATATTACCATGACTCGAGACTTTAACTGGAAACTGAGCAGTCAACACAATGTCTTGGACTCTGACTCGAGTCATAATACCAGGACGCAGACTCGAACCTCTGCTCGATGACTTGGACTCGAACTTGACTCATTGGGAATTGGAAATGACTCAACTTGACTCAGAGCTTTGTGACTTGGTTACAACCCTGGTCGGACTCGATCCCGCAGCCCATTGGTGTTGTGGCAGTGGAACGTACCACTGTACGCGATCTTGTTTATACCAACCGCCATTATCGCTGCCATGCTTTTATCACATGATTTGTGGAGAAAGATCGCTCACGCGTTGCTACAACAAATTAAAAGATAAACTACTTTCGTGAGGCAAGAACGATTTCCAATATGCGGAATATTGTCCTCTGCTGATCGAATTTGTACCACTGAACTCATAATGCACTATGGCCATCCGGCACGATCTTCGGCCAAGGTTCTATCACCGTCGATCTTTCTGGGATCGCGCGTATGGTATGTCTATTTTTGCGCCGAAAAGCTGTTGGCTATTATCCCCGCAACCGCAGCCAGCACACAGTTTTATTGAATTCTGTACTTCGTTCGTATTTTTGTTTGAGGCTATCTACTCAATTTTTATTTATCGTAACACTGCATGTTATACACAACAATTGATAAAATCTACTGTCACCAATCCCACTTTACATGACACGAAGCGCGAAAAATAAATTTCAAGTTGAATATCTTTGCTCAAAAATTTATCCATATTATGTTTACGTACGAAAATTTTCGATATTTGAGGGGAAGGGGTTGCATGCAGTGGTGGCTTTTGGGGTAGGCGAGGTAGGCGGTCGCCTAGGGCCCCCCTGGTTGATTTACGCGCTTTCGAGGGCCCCCCCTCCTCGGTTTACGCACTTTTTCCAACTATTTCTCCAGTTTACGCGCTTTTTTTCAAGCATTACCATTTTCTGAATAACCGCGGAATCCTTGTATCCATAAAGAATATGGTATTGTACCGTAAAGACATCGAATCTCATTTTTTAGTAATCATTTTACGAATAACCACAAAAATCCATGCGCCAATTTAGAATATGGTACCGTAAGCAGTAGTCGATCATTAAATTTCTGCGCTAGTTGCAAGAGCTCACTTTGATTTGATGATCTCTATCTATTTTGCCATTAGCTAAAGGCCCCCCCCTCCTACATTTACGCAAATGTTATCATTTTGCAAATAACTGAAAATACATGTACCCATGTAGAATGTAATACCACACACAGAAGTCAATCATTAAATTACTGCACCTGCTAAAAGCTTACTTTGATTTTATGAGGGGGGCCCCTTCTTCATTTACGCGATTTTTGGTTATCATTTTACGAATAACCGTGAAACTACATGTACCCATGTAGCATATGGTACCGTAAACAGTAGTCGATCATTGAATTTCTGCATCCGCTTAAAGAGCTTACTTCGATTTTATTAGCCCCCCCCCCCCCTACATTTATGCGAATTTTAGTTATCATTTTGCGAATAACCGTGAAAATGTATGTACCGATGTAGAATATGGTACCGTAAACCGTCGATCATTAAATTTCTGCATCTGCTAAAAGAGCTTACTTTGATTTTATGAGCCCCCTCCCTTACATTTATGCGAATTCTAGTTGTCATTTTACGAGTAACCGTGAAAATATATGTACCCATGTAGAATATGGTACCGTAAACAGTAGTCGATCATTAAATTTCTGCACCTGCTAATAGAGCTTACTTTGATTTTATGAGCCCCCCCTCCATTTATGCCAATTTTAGTTTATCATTTTGCGAATAACCGTGAAAATACATGTAGACCTACCCATGTAAAATATTGTCTTGTAAACGGTGTTCGATAATTGAATTTCTGTGCTTGTTAAAATAGCCTACTTCGATTTTATGTTAATGAGGTCATATCGTAACATGGAATGAATTATTATTGAGTATATATTTCCTAGTGGCAGCAGTGTATATTTCAGTGCATCAAAATTTTCCAGTATAAGTTTGTGAGATTCTACTTGCTAGCTCTTGATGCCAGCTTTCATATGATACCGTATGTTAATTGATAATGAACCGTGTCCACACTGAGCCTGAATATCCAAAATATCAAAGGAAATAGTCATTTGAAAGCCAATGAAAGCATAGGCTATTATAGCCTATATATTGTTGTTTACTGAGCCATTCTCTTGACTCAACAGATAAGTTGTGAATTGGGCCTTTTATGAATGGAAATCCATTCTCAGGGTTGGCATGATGGTAAATTTGTTCATTTCTTGTCTGCGGATTAGCAGCGTATTTTCAAAGCTTTACCATGCTCAATGTGCCCCCGGTACAGTCGGTCAGAAAGTGTTTATGGTGTTGTCAGAAAGTGTTTTTTTATCACAGGTGGATGTCTTTTAATTGGTGGTGTACTATAGATAGATATGCAATACATCTTGCATGCAGGAAAGTTTCTAGCGGCCTGATGCCCGATATTTTATGCCTCAAAAATCTATGTCGATACTTGAAAGGTTTGAATGGCTATCATTGAGAAAGGTGTACGAAAGGCTACATATATTCAATTTGTTGTGAGGTTGATAATTTAATGTGATGTCACAGAAAAAGACCAAAATGTGACCAAACAATTAGCAATGGAATCAATTTCAGCAGGGCAGAGGAAAGAATTAAATGATCACAAGGCAAGTTTTTGCAACTTTTTTTTACAGCTTCTGGCAGCTTCCTAAATACTCGGTAGTTATGTAGTATGGTGTTTTAAGCTGTTTGGAGGAATCTTACATTGCGACTTTTCTTCATTTTTTCAAGCAACTTTTTGCAGCTTTTCGATTTTTCATGCAACTCACTTTTTACTGGAAATATTTGGTACTTTATGTAATTAGATCGCTTGATTATCATCACTGTCGTTTAAATTTGAGGTCATTTCTCAGTTGACATACATTCAGGCTAGACCGCCGTAAATTATATTAGCCTACTACTGGGTCAATTTTTTCAGGCTATTGATTTTGTTGAAGGCGCCAACACTGAGTTTTGCGACAGTGCCTTGGATACGCATCGATTCGAGTATCTCATACCTTAATAATGTCAAGAAACGTATCCATAAATGTACTTTTTTAGTGTAACTTTAGTGAAAATTAAATGAAAAATAAATGCAACTTTTTACTTCAACTTTTATGAAAAATATGTGCAACTTTCCACGGATTTGACTGCAACCAAAATTTGCCCTTAGATCAGGTGTTGCATAAGACAATTTTGACCATTACACTCTTGAAATGGGCTACCAGTTCAATATAAATGTGACTCGGTAAACAGCATATTTAGTAAGGGGCACTCGTCAGTTGACAACCGTACCTTTCATTAGCTACGATGAGTTTGGTATCACTCAGTTATATGTTATGTTGTAATTGGTAGCATCAGTATCTCCTAATTACTGCAGTCAAGTACCTGTTACAATGCCGCGAGTACATGCTAAATGTAAGTCAGGATCTCAGAAAAGGAAGTGGTTCAGATTTGGAAAGAAAGTGACAATGCAAATTTTGAACTGCGACACAAATATTTAACCATCTATTTCAGCTCAGGAATGTTCTGCACAAATTGAGGATGATGCTGTTTTTCCACCAACTATATTGCCTTGTAGACTTGAATGATGTAACAGTGCTTTCAAATACGTGTATTGTATTTGATTGTAGTGGTCTTTTGTCTATGCTAGTTGTGGCGTTTTAGGTTCAATCCAACCAGGCAAGTTCTTACAGACAAAAATTTTTTTTCTATAACTTACAATTTTTTAATTAGTGCGTGTTGTTTCGTGTGTGTAACTGTTTATTTACAAATTGCGCTGCTACTATAGTACCGTATGTCCGTATACTTCAAAGTTTGTTGTTGTTGTCATTGTTACAATGCGAATATCATGGTTTGTGATTTTGATTGTTGCGTCATACTTTGCCGTTTTGATTTTGCTTTTAAATCTGTGCAGTTAACTCTTGAAGAGAGGCACCCAAAAATTATCCGAGTTCAATAAATATTATATTACAATGGATGTTGTATTGAAAGCTGTATTCTTACAGATCATGGAACTAGCTCTTCACAGGTGATACCAGTACTGATGTGTTCCTGTGGTATTACTGGTGTTGTACCACATTGCCGCACATTTTGCTTTTATGCCTTATCATGCAACAAAATCTTCTTTATAGCAAAAAGATAGGCCCAATCCAGCACCTGGCTGAAACCTTGACGTGGTGTGCTGGCTTATTACTAATGTCAGCCGACAGCTTTCTGGATTTAAGTGGTATATTTGGCGTGCAGTTGCCTTGTTATACTATTATGTCATGCTACATCCCATAATTCTTCTACATAGGTGGGTCTGGACACGCGCTGTAGTTCACTTGAGTCACTTGTTTTCGAATATGCCAAGTCGATTATTGTACTGTGGCATGACATTATAATTATTTTATATGCTGAAAGTTTCAACATGATGTACAGAGAAAGCACTACCGGAAGAGCGTATACGTGGTGTAGAACAATAAATGTATCGTTAAGCGCTAGTGAGGGGGGTCTGGGGGGCGTAGCCCCCCGTAAGTTGAGATAATATAGATAAGGAGGGCGCCCCCGGAAGTTTTGCCTAGGGCCCCCCAATCGTAAGGCCACCACTGGTTGCATGGCCACTTTGGCCCTTCTTCTGACTACGCCTATGGCTTGAACCAACACATCAAATAGACTATTGACAAAGTCCAAAGACGGAGGAAACGAAACAGATGAAGAAATCTTTTGAGTAATTTTATATATTAGAAAAGGATATTTGTGACGAAACGACTGCTACGTGGACATTCGTAAACGAATAATCTTTCCTATAAAGAGCAAGTCGTGAAAACAGCCAACTCACTTTCGATAGGTTCAGATGATGGAATGATACTTTGACCACGTGGTTTGTGTCCTCCTTCTGCCATTGAAACAGTTTGATATCTCTTCTGATTGTAGACTTCGCTTAATAATCAACAACTAATTTTTCTAGTTACCTGTTGTATTCAAACAGTTGCTTTGACTTGGTTGAATCTGTAGCGGGACAGATGATAGTAAAACTCGATATAATCATGTTCCGATGGAAAAGGATTCTTGATGAAACGTTGTCATTTACATCATGAGTAGAGTTCGCAATATTTGTATAGCTGAGACGAATGGGGACTTGTGACAAGATTGGGTTGTAGGGCAAGAGCTGACAATTTCGCGAAATTGTCGTCATAATGACGTCACAATGACCATTATTCCATGGAAATGTGACTTCATCGTTGTCACACGAGTGCTATAGAGTTAGGAGCGGTGCTTTTATACCGGTGTGTCGTGAGAGGTGCCTTCAGAGTACCTTTTGCTATTGTCGCAGTTTCGAGTTGTTCGCGAAAAATTCTATCAATCGAAGTGGACTATTCAATTCTAGCTCGCAGTATCACATATGCAGAGAAAGTCCGCTATATTCGCCGCCACGAAAACGGAATTCATGAAATTTAATTGTATCAAATACCCGAAAAAACGTGTTGATTCTTATCTTCAAGCTCATCGTACCGGCAGAAAAATATATGGCATAACCTTCATTGATGTGGGTCCTCACATCAACTGTAGCGGCCGAACAATTTGTATTTACCTTCACTATCCATTTACTGTACACTTGGGAAATTCCGTGTGCTTTAATACTCTGTGTGGAATACAGAAATCCAGTGCTATGTACCTCGGAAAACAAATGCAACAAATAAGTATGCTACATCGAGTCAAGATCATCATTTTGAATGCCATCTACTTTTCCAAGACCACAGGCAGTTACCAGACTCGTAATTATGATTTCGGATAAACTTACAACTTCTTAGCGTTGAAGCGGATATGACGTAGGGCGAAGGTCTTGATGATGTTAAACTTGTGTAATCCGACTCCATGACGTGATTTGTACAATTCGATGCGTATATCTTCCTCTCGACGGACCGGTGTCTACACGGCAGTGAACGACTTGTTGACCGACGTACCACACAGCCTGTCTTGTACAGAAGTGCTTCGAGATCACACGGAAAACGTTCTTGTTTTCTGTCTCCACGACTTGTTAATTTAGTGAGTCAATTTTTCCAAAATATGGTGTCGAACGGAAGGAGTAGGCCTAGATCCGAATAAGTTTACGTTGTATCACACATAGATATATATACGTATTCCTTTCCATCGATATTTAACACCCTACACATATTATATCACAAAACGTCGTGTCGGGTCGTCATTTCCTACATAACGTTTCGAGATACTACATGGACTTCAAATCTATGTGATACCCAGTGGTTTCTCGTCCTATATGGCAACCGGGTCATTGGTTCACCTAAAATTCTGTTCTATTAAAATGATTTACCATTTGTAGACGCGCAGTAATCACCATATACCGTAATCACGGTGAAAATTGCATTCTTCGCTTTTACTATATAGCGAAGTTTCTGCGAAAATCGAATTAACTTCTATCGAATTATCTCATGCGTTTTCGCTTTGTAAATGCCTAGATATGCCCCGATAACGCCCAACACTAGCTTTCCTCTCCTGTTGTCTCAAAGCCGCTCACAATAAAGCAACGGTGATTTACTCTGTCTATTCACCATCATACTAATACCAAATACCATACCACCATAATAATTGTCCAGACTTGGTCTTGTGGTGGTGTTATTAAACACTGCTTCAAGTTTCAGGGTTGCTACTCAAGAATTAGGGTAGCAATTTCGTTTCCGAAGTTGAGTGTGTGCTGATTCAGATTCTACTCAGAAGCCCGTATTGGTCTCCATTGATTTTAATGATGCTCCCTACCGAATTCTGTCATGATCTTTTACACCAGGGGCGGGCAACTTCTCCAGCCGGCGGGCCGGATATAGGAAAATTATGTACTTGGCGGGCCGGATTGCTGAATCGATGTATTATTCGCCCATTTAGCCACATATACAAGGTGTAAATCGCATTTAATGAATGTATTTAACGACAGCAACGTCACTTCAAAGCCATTTCTCGCCGATAATGACGAAGACAATGTGAATTTGAGAACAGCATTGTCATACCGGTGCCGCCATGTCTGCTCCTCTCTGATCAATCAACACACGCAGCAATCACTAATTCAGATTTCAAGGCGTTCGATAAGCCCAGTACCCCAAATGTATTAAGATATCAATTCATTAGGGCTGAATAGGTGACGTGATAGAGTCGTTGTTCAACTGTGTGGCCTATTTTATGTCGATATTTAATTCATGTGGATCGCGGCTTCTACGACATTTGAAAAGTGGCCCGCGACCCGGCTACGGAATCAAAAATAAGGAATATCGGCCTGGTGTTGTTTGTTTGTTTGTTTTGGGGTATTCATGGTGTTTGTCGACTACTATGGTCATTTACACCAGGCCGATATTCTTCTTATTTTCCGTAACTGCCGACTTATAGCACGGCCCACCTCTAGGCTTTTTGTAAGACACCGCTGACGCGGATGAGGTGGCGAGGAGGAGCCTAGGTAAACCTCCAACACTAAGAAGATATCGGAATGCGGAAGTCGACCTCGGTCGGACTCGAACCCGCACACATCGGCGTTGCAGCCGCAGATTATACCACTGCGCTATCTCGCCACATATCGGCCTGGTGTAAATGACCATTGTAGTCGACAAACACCATGATTACCACAAACGATATTAGGGTTGAGTACATCGTAAATGCCGATAATGCAACTCTTCGTTTCGACGAACTTACGCGTAAGCTCCATTCTCGCACGCTGCGCAGTGCGCATACATGTATTGTATATAAAAACATACAGTCACTAAGCAAGTAACGGGGAATCTCGGCAGACTGTAGCCGCGGGCCGCATTATCATATAAGACGGAAAACTGTCCGCGGGCCGTATGTTGCCCACCCCTGTTTTACACGGTATGTCTTGATTTTAGTATCGAATGCTGTGCCAAGTCTCAACGTTGACACTCAATGATTGGGGCAGTAATTTCGGTATCGAAGTCGAGTATGGGAGAGATGTGCGGTTTTCTCCAATCTGACATTCACTTACCTATCTCATTGCGGATTTCATGCAAAAGCCAGTGTTGGTCATTGCTAGTTTTAGTTGTGTTCCATAACGAGATAGGTAATGATTAGGGCAAGTTTGTGTTGTTGGTAAATCCGTGGAAAGTTGCAATAATTTTCTACAAAAGTTGCACTAAAAAGTCGCATTTATAGACAATTTCCTTGAAACTATTAGGGTAACAGACAGTCGAATCGATCCCTATGCACGGCACTGTAGCAAAACTCAGTTTTCCCGACTTCAACAAAATCAATAGCCTGAAAAAATCGACCCGGTGGAAACATAATTTTCGGCGGTGTAGCCGGAATGTACGTCAAATTAGAACAGACCTCAAATTTAAAGGACACTAAAATAATCAAGCGAGCTATTTGCATATGCAAGGACAAATATTTCCAGTAAAAAGTTAGCTGCATGAAAAATCGAAAAAAAATGCAAGGAGTTGCAAAAACTTGCAATATTAGATTCCTCCAAATTGCTTAAAACACCATACCACACAACTTCTGAGTATGTAGGAAGTTTCCGCAAGCTGCAACAAAAGTTGCAAAAGTTGCAAAAACTTGCCCTAGTAATAATATTTTGAATGGTATAACTGGATGATCTAATGTTACAGTTTACCAAGTTTCTCGGTTTGCAATCATATATTTATTAAATTTTATGTTCTCCAATGTTTATTTTACTGGTAACTTACAGCCTCCAACCCATTTGCTAACGATTCCCATTGTCAATTGCGGATGCTACTTCGTTTCCGATTTCGATTAACAGCTGATCATTTGATCTGCCAATATCTCAATATCTTTTACGCATAACTTCTCTTTGGTCAGTATTGATTTTGACTGTGTTCGATACCGAAATGAGAGATGAGAGTGCTTATTCTACATCTCGATGATGTCATCCAACAGTGTTCTAAGTATACGGGTCCCATTTGAATATTTACTCGGTAATATATAGTTCCCAATATCGCTTTCACGGCAGAATTGCAGAGACAGGAAGCCGTATATGTTGAGTCATAGCTCACAATCGCCATTATTGCTAAGTGCGATACTGTGCGGAGTATGCGCGCTCGTATTGGTTGCCATCTGAAGCGTCCGGTATGTGACCACTACGAAGTCACATTTTGACGTCAACATACACCATTTACACCACAAACATCGTATGCACCCCCTGTCACATCGCCCGATATTGTCACGGCCCATCAGTGGTGATACCCATAACGGCGACACTAATATATGTTTCATTTAAGGTATCAGTTTCAAAATAATATATTGACTTATACTATGTATGTCATTACCAAAATAATTACCAAGATATGTATCGTTAATAATGCCCTCTCCTATCCAAAAAAAAACTGAGTTAAAAACGGTATACTATATAAATGGGCAATGAACTAACCATTTGGATGTTAGACTGTATGTTTTATATGCAGAGACGAAGTAAAATAATAATACACGATACCATCATTGCAGGGCATTCGGCCTACCTGGAAATGACTCGAAGTAACATCATTCCGTTTATGCAGGCTACTGCGAAAACTCAAATTAACAACAGTAAGCGTTCGCAAAACAACAAAAGAATGCAAAGTCTGCATTTGCAGCACATACACGTTATTACTACGACATTGAATGAAGGATACATGGCGTGCGGCATTCAGGAAACTGGCCATATCCCTCGCCCGAAAACTAAATAGAAAGATACTGTTATGGGTATAAAATAGCCAAATTTCCACTTGCAAACATTTTATTCTGAATTGATATGTTACTTTCTATTTCATATCATGTAGCATTTAACATTGGTATACACCAACAGGACGAGAGTGTGCCCTATTCATGACATGTGAAAAATTTTTTGTACATATAACGCGCTATCACTGTTCAGTGTTCATATATTTATCAATGGGATATACAACATAAGTGTGTAATCGTATAGCAGAGGCCTTATATCTATTCGATATGCTTGCAATATATCATCATTCACGATATATTGACCCATTCAGCTCCTGGGTGCACCAAGGTATCGAATGAATAGGGAGTATGCACTATTCATCGTATTATATGCTTAAGATGTTTGAAAAGGTAACACACTACCCCGGTGCATATATTTCTCAATAGGATATTCAACGTAAGGGTATTGTCGTATAGCAGATGCCTAGTATCTCCTTAAAAATACATGCAATATATCATCATTCACCACAAATTAATATTTGGCTATTCAGCTCTTGGATGCATCATTTCATCTAATGAATAGGACAACCTTCCTGCTACGGGTTTATTCGCACACATCTCTTAGTAAAACATCATTCTATATGAGCACCTGCGTCCCGCGACTTCCATCAAGCGCAGTATATGGCTCGCAAATGCGACCCCTACCTGGATATAAAAAACATTGATTGCAATTTACTTTGCTAAACAATACTTTGTTTATATACCGAATACTGTAACCAAGTAACGTCATAGTGCAAGAGACTGAAAATCGATCTATCTTTTATTTTTCAGATCCGCGTGATGCATGCTCGGATTACCACTGTCCGCTTATCTGCCCAACTCTTGCGAATTCCGAGCATTTTCTGACCCAGCAGAGATTGCTGCTTCATTATAGGCTTCGTTCTGGAGTATTGGTTGTCGAAAGTATAACCTCGCATCCTTCATTCGCAATATTCGCAATATGTGCTTATCTAGTCAATCCTTGTGAGATCTTCGCGTCGATTCGTCCTTGCAAGGATGACTCGTCGTTTCCTCGTTGCGCAAACGTCGCGTTCGTTTGTTTCTTTGTAATATTGCTGAATGGTCTTTCTCGCCGTATGTTTTAGGCCATGGTTCTCAAACTCAAATGTGCCAGTGGGCAAATTTCCAAGAATTCGATGACGCCGTGGGCCGCACCATCAATAATAATATTATATGTATAATTTCCACGTACGGTTCTTTTGACGGGACCATGCAGACTGGGTTTCCACAAACATCGTTGAAACTATTGTTCCATTCATGCTTGACACGAAAACAAAATCCTACTTTCAAGTATTTGAATAAAATTATGTTCGTGCTGGGCATAATTTTTTAAAATAATGAGTTGTAGAAATCACGACAAATGCATCATAACATCGTAAAAGCTGTCGCTATATTGCAGTTAGCGGATATTGGACGTTATTAAAGGTACAATATTTTAGAATTTACCAAAGATTGATCCAATATCAGAGCAGTTGCGCAGTGTAGTCTAATCCGGGTTTCTTGTAAAGTACTGATAATCGGGCTATTATTCATGTCATTCATTCTTGAGAAATTTATATTTCAAACGAGTGTTTACTAATTTGGTGAGACTGACAACTCTGAATCCAAAATGTTTTGCGAACATTTCAAAGTCGCCCTGTTCGAACTTGGTTTCTATCCAACATTTCATTTTCCACTCACTCCAACAAAACAGCTCTAAACAGCAATATGTTTGCATTTACATCAGACAATTGGTAATTTGACAATTAAAATGAGTTTGCACAATCGGATATTTCATCTCAGACGACCATTTTAATGATGTGAGTCCTTAAGTTTTCGCAATTACGAAGCGAAACTGTCTCATATGCCTTCCCAGATTAGAAAAATACAAATTAGGTTATCAATCATGTTGCAACCTTAGATGTTTTGCGGACGCTCTGAAAATTTTTCGCGGACCCCCGGTTGAGAACCTCCGCTTTAGCGTGTGCGTGTGTGATTGGAGTGCGTAAGTTCGTCGACACGAAAAGGATTGCAATACCGGCATTTAAGCATGTACCCAACATTACTGAGTTGATATCTTGGTCAATTTGGAAAATCCCAAGCCCTCATTCTTATATACATTATACCAGGATCGCGCAACATACGGCCCCGCGGTCACAGTCTGCCGCAATTCTCCACTACTTGCTCTTCACGTCAAATTATGACTGTAGCTTTTTTTCGGACACTAATTATAGTGATTTTTATTTATTCTTTAGCTCTTTGTTTCCTTTGTTTGCGACATGCAGCCATAGTTCAAAGAACCTGTTGACAAATTTGATCGACCACAGATGTCTCATTGATTTCAATAGCCATATTGAAATACATTAATATATTCATTGAATACTGTTCTGGTTTCTAGGCGTCAAACGTATAATTTACAATAATTACGATTAATCCTCGTATAGGTGGATGAATAGGCGTTTCATGTATCGATACAGGAATCCGGCCAGTCAAGTACTTTAAGTCCCCATATCCGGCCCGCCGACTAGAGACGTTGATCGCCCCGGGCCTAGACGATGTAAAAATGAAGCGTGCACCGCACGCTGAATGAAAAGTAAAGCAGGGAATATAAAAGGCAAGCGACAAAATGAGGTGGCATTGGGCTGAAGGTGAGACCGATATGCTAAGTCAGGGCCGGCCAACCCGTGGCCCGCGAGAAGGTTTTGAGTGGCCCGCGAGGTAATTTACGAAATTTCTAATATTCTAAAAAAGTAAAGATTTCCTACACGCTTCGCGCCTCATGTTGTCACACGATGTCTTGCTTTCAATATTGTTGCCCCTTTGTCAAAATGAAAGAACTCCTAATATATCAGATTGAGTCTAACTATATTCGCGATTACGAGACAAAGTGTCGTTCAACATATGCGACCTTGCGTTTGCGCTCGCAGAAAGACCGTTGACTATGAAACCTAGGCACAAAATGATTGGCGCATGTTGGTCGAAGCTTTCGATATCGATATGTCCAAGCGCCCAATAGCCCAGTCCTCGCCAACTGAGCCCGCAATATGGTCAAGTGACAATGTTATTGACCTATGAACTCCAAAAAATTTTCGCGCTTCGCGCGGCTAGTAGCCCGCGCAGTAGTTCGTCATTCGAATGTGGCCCTTTGGCTGAAAAGGTTGGCCACCCCTGTGCTAAGTTATAGTCCGGCAGTTTTGCTGGCTGACTAGTATTCATATAGAAGAAATGCAAATGCATATATAACCTGTAGGCGAATGATGAACACCAACAAAATGACTTTTCCTGAAAACAACATTATATGTATATGAATACATAAAGAAATTGGCTAGCTTTTATCATTTCAAAGCATAGTCTGCAGCTGCATTTCTTGAAATACGTGGTCGTGATCGTGTCTTGAAAATCCGCGCTTATGAATTGATAAAAAGATAGGAGTCATCGGAGGTAATATAATGACGCGTAACGCTTCCGACAACACCTTCTGGTATGATCGCAGCATATATGGCACCGGAACAGAAAATGGATTTCGTAACGATGTTTCAAGTTTAAACAACTCTTCATAATTTGCTGAGAATGCCATCCTCAAATCTAAAATGTTCCGATATGAACCTGATTGACCTAACTATAAATTTGTATTCTTTCCCAAAGCCCTAACAAAACATTTTTAAACAGCAATATGCTGGTTTCAACGGGCTATTGTCATATTGAAAATTAAAACGCGTTTGCGCAGTGGGCTATTTCATATCAGGCAATAATTCTGTTGATGTAAGTTCGAAAGTTTGAGCAGTGATCAAGCATATCTTTCTCGTGATTTACTGAAATTTAAAAGTTTCAAATTAGATTATAAGGCATTTTTTTTACCTAAAAAACTGAGTTTTTTGTGTGTGGTACACGAAAACATAACCTAATACATAATTATATCGTGGTGATAAATCCTATACTTGCCTACGTGCATGCATTTGTATATGCATATCTTCCTACGTCCCTGCGTGCAAGCATAATTTGGATTGAAATGTTGTGTTAGATTTATGCCGCGGTGTAAGTCTGATAGTATATCTGGTTTCGTGTATAAATGGTGTATATTTACACCCGTGTATCGCGAGTGGTACATGGATGCGAGTACACAACTAAACACTTTGTACAATAAGAGTTATAATAAAAATGTAGATATCAACATGTCGTTTAGATGAGTGGCTCACGCGCTGAAAAAGTGTGAAGACCTAACAGTGAATTGGGGCTCTTGCATACCCCTCAGATATCTTGTGATTGGCAACTACCCAATGCCACAGTTAAGAGACTTGATAAATTATTGGGATGTCTGGAATCCTTTGCGCTTTACAACACTGTCCAAGCGTGCAAATAATCAGCCTGACTAAACCTGAGGTCAATTTTGTCAATGGCGGAGTCATATCATTGAAATAAATGGATTGATTTATATCCAGATGAAAGCGGGATAGATGACTGGCAACTATGAAATTTATCGAATAACACTTTTCATTGATTTTATGTTGCGCCGAAATATAGTGATTCATGCTCGTAAGGCGGCGGTGATATCTAGGGATCGGCCGTTATTTACTTGTGATATGAAGGGAATCATCGTAATTGAGTGCCACAATCATTTCGAATTTCACATATCAAATTCTCGCCACGTGATCCGCGCAAGCGGTGTCTCATAAAGGCCTAGAAGTGGGCCGTGCTACAAGTCGGTAAATGCGGAATCATAAAGAATATCACGGCCTGGTGTAAAATGACCAATGCTGTCGAAACACCACGAATAACAAACAACAACAACGCCCTATCGTAAAACGTCTAGAAAGACAAATTACATTTCTCCGTCATTAGTTAGTCCACAGTGGTCCCACAGCCGTGTAACTTTCAACTCGGATCCAGAGAAATCGGAATCGCGATTTAATAATAATGAACCAACTTCCAACGTTCGCGTCAACAGTGTTAAATCTCTTGTAGTCCGCACAACGCAATCACGTGGCTATCTTCAGATATCGACTAAAGCAAAAGCCGCATAAAAATATGCCGACTCATATCTTTGATACCGCCATAAATGTACGCAACTGGCCAATCATCGTATTTTTACCGATTCCGTTGTTCGCGATTAAACCCTTATGGTCCGTGATACGATTTAATATTGTTATCAATGCTTGATAATGAAGTAGTTAGGTTAAAAGAAGAGACAGGAGGTACCATTTCGGAATAAGTAGACTGGTGCGGCCCACGAGCGATTTGAAGGTTTGAATCCAGCCCGCGGCGTAATCTGAGTTTAACACCCCTGTTATAGAGTATAGAACTGTGGTTCCCAACCTTTTTCGACTCATCGCTCCCTTTTCAATCTCAACGCCGATCATCGCCCCCCAGATTTTGTGAACCGAAAAATCGGTATACAATCTGTAATCATCGGCGGGTTGACTTTTCGGCTCGATGTCGAATTTTACACTTTTGTCCTAACTTTCCGTGGATTGACTAAAAAAAAGTCATTTCTCCGACTTGACTCCTATATAGCCGTATCGATATCGCCCACGTTGGGAACAACTGGTATAGAATGAGTGGAAATTTACCTCGCCGCCAGTCCAGCTGCTTCAGCCAATTCCGAATCGCCAGGCAAAGCATGAAAATGCGAATTTCATTCACCACATGTAACGAAATAGGTGGTATCAAAACATGTCATGGTATGGAAACGAACCATCCACAGGTTGCGTATTTCGTCACTATGACGCGCCGGCACCAGTATCGGATATTGTCTACTCCGGTTGGAGATTGATAGCGTGATAATAGTTTTATAAGCCGTCACTGCGTGATATAAGTTGGTGGATTTCATCACAACTATGGCCGAGTAAAAACTAGAACGGTCGCAGTCCCAGTGCCGAATAATGAATTGAGGAGAGTGTGACTAATAGTACGCATCATTGTGTAATATAGTGTATCAGTGTATTCTGTAGCCAGATATGTAAAATGAAGTACAGAGCCTGAATCCGAATCATCGCGGGTATATCTATTATTTTTGTTTTAGCACCTAAAGCTAACTAATACACACTCGAAGTGTGGTGGATATATGCTTTCGATAAAGCGTTAAAGGTGAATACAACATGAACCATGCTGTATTGTTCAGTTTGATACTCATGGAAATCGGATATTGTGTCGGACAAGAAAAGCATTTGCCTTACATCGCGCCGTCTACTTCCGGTATGTAATGTTCAATAACCAATATCACGATGCTCATATATATTGTGTATACATACAAGGATATGTGAATCTGAATATCACTACGAATGTAGGCCTACAATAACATTGGTTCTTTTGATACCCTTGCGGCTTCAAACATTCCAACACCGTGGGCTGGGCATTATCTGTGCTAGAGTAGCCGGGTATAATCTGAGGGCCTAGAGGTCACAGAGCGAATAATGCTAATTGTCTTTTACATTGAACATAATTTTGTAGATTTAGGCCGTAGGCTACCTATTTCATTTCACTCTCTGAAAATGATGTGGGTTTATGACTGTTTCACAAAAATGTCATTCCTATAGTAACATGCGTAGCTTTGTACTACATGTTATGAATGTTGCGATACGACCAATCGAGGGTTTCAAGGCTTCCGCGGTGAAGGAAAAGTCATCGACACTATAATCCCCATTAGTGCTGTGTAGATTTTAGTGGATAGAGGCGTTTTTAAGTTCTTGGAAACATCGTATCTCACTACTCGACTAGAATCAGTGCAATTTCTACACGATTCGAAGTCTAATTATAGCATCAATTTGCCCAACCCCGATAAATTTCACTGTTATGATTCCGATGCGGAACTGGACAATGCGCGGTTACTGGTAGCTATTCTCCTCGAGGGCTGACCAGAGCCTTCCACGTTCTAGAACTGCGACTTTGACATAGTTCTATCACTCTCCCTGAACGCATAACAAAAACTTGCATGAGTTTAACCTATACGTATACAGTATAGGCCTATATCATATCAAGTTAGGCCGTAATTGTCTACGCAAATTAAAACACACGCGGAGATATTATTGCTCACACGATAAGTCAGACTCTGCGTCTTTTGAATTTGTTTATTCCTGTTGTGGTAATGTCAAATTTCGTGCTACGAATTACGATATATTTTCGGAATGCAGCAATTCTCTGTTTGGCCAAGCTTACATTATGTGTGAATGTGTGACAGTTTTTCGATCATTTCTTGCACGTTAATCTGATTTCGCATATCCGTCAAACTTGATTGATATTTTAAAACAACACTCTCTTCACAATACTCCCTAATTCCGGGTTGATTATTATTTATAAAATTTGCGAATACGAACCGGCTCAGTGCGGTGAACCGCGGACGAAATTCAAATCCCGATGTCTGAGCAAGTGCATTACTGTTTTGCGAAATCCTTCTCGACGACTCCTTGTAGCACAATAACTCTACAACTGTTACTAGTGACTTCATTACCGAAAATTAGCGAGCAGAATTCGACTACAAACTGACATAAGCATCAGAAAGTATTGGACTTCAAGAGGTCCGTGCATTTTCCTCGGCGGTAATCTCATTTGAGTGGAATATGCGTAGGATCGATATTATCGATATTATCGTAGGCCCAAGTAAGATGTTGCAAAACCAATTGCGCCTTCCGATATTTCCTAAAACATTCCACTTGGCGTGCATGTGGAAATTAATTCCTTTCGTTCAAAATTAGAGTTGAACTCTACTGGGGTCGCAATACAAAAGTATTATACGATTGTTGATGAATCTAGTAAAATGTCTCCAAAGGCGGCGTCCAAGTTGCTACCTTAACTCTGCGTCTCAACTCAAAATTGGTAAGACATGGGCTATTCGGACCATGCCTGACTCGACACGAGGTACACCTTCCGTAGCTAAACTGCAGTGTGTGTCAAAGTGTGAGCTCGATTGATTGATTGAGTGATTGATTGATCGATTGGTTGGTGGATTTCACCGAGCTGTTTCGAATATCCTTTCTTTCTTTAAATTGTATCACAATTCTTGTGGTATGAGAATTGACGGAATTAATATTAAAAGATAATGTGATTCCAAAACATTCGATAGTTTTGAGTACCGAATCGGCGAAATGATCATTTCATTTCGTATATTGGTACAGACAAATTCTCGCAACGGGTTGGCGCCAGCGAAATAGCGTGAATTCAATAGCGGTAAATACGCGTCAATTGACAGAAACGGTTCGAATCATTTCGTGAATATCGAGTCCTGTAATGAGGTTTGGACCACTTGAAAACTTTCAGTTTTTCCAAATAGGACTATTGAATGAGAATTATAGCTACACAGTTTTACCACATTGGATTAGAATTAGAATTATAGCTACACAGTCTTTCCGAATGAGATTACAATTAGAATTACTGAATGGGCAAATGAAATACAACAAACATCAAGTGCATGGAATATCAACTCTGAATTCGTTCTCATAGCCTTGATCAGAGTTGTATCAATTGCAATTTGTAATTGAGCTGAATGTTATCAATTACATTTTTTCATGTATTTGTAATTGTAATTGTAATTGAAGCATTTCTATTTTGTTTAATTGTAATTGTAATTGTAATTTGATCAAAATTTTGCCAAATTACAATCTCAATTACATTTTCATGGAAACCTGACAATCACAACATAAAATAATCATTTAATCAATCATTTAGTCGTCGCACCAGTGAAAATCCGGTACGAACCAGGATGACGATAATGGGCCTTAAGGCCTTAGTAAACAGTCACCACGTGAAATAATTAGCCTATTTGCATCGGTGTTCTATGCGTGCTGCGTTATAACTAGATTATTCAGTCACGCTAAACTGTTTCCCATATTTCAGTACCAACAGAAAACTTCGGGAATTACAATATATGCTAAACCAGTGGTTCTCAAACTGGGGGCGTGCCCCCTTGGGCGGCGTGAAAGTATCTGAACGGGGCGCGACGCTCCTGTGAACTGAAATCTTTTCCACGCTTCGCCCGATTCACCTCCGTTTTATGGTTGTTGCTCGGTGTATAGTCTGAATTTCGTGTTGGAGAATTCTCTCATCACTAGTCATAACCTTCCATACCATCAAACTATATGTAAGGATTGCTAACTTTCTGGTTTCATTGTGTGCTATGACGATAAGGGGGGCACGAAATATTCACTGTCATAAAGGGGGGAGTGTCTAAAAAAGTTAGAGCACAAGCGGGTCAAATTAAATATTAACATTTCAAAAATGGATGAACAGCAAATAAACTCTTCTGAAACCTGTGCTGAACCATTTCCTATACACCGCGGTCAAAGTTTTTTAAAATCTCTGACCAGTACCGAGGCTTGTTGCAACAATAGCAAAAAAAATTCAGGTTTCCAACCAAGGCTTCATCAAACTTGATCATGCATTTGTAGAGATGTTATGCCAATCTTACCTCCAATCTTGTCCAAATTTACTGGGGCCAGAAACTTTTCGCACCCTCATGTTCATCAAATGCAATCTAACGGTTTCCGAGCAAGTGAAAATGTATATGCGAACCAAAATATTTTAATTCTTAGTTATCAGGGGGTTCTTTCCTTTTGCATTCATTTTAATTTTACGCACCATATCGGTATCATCCTTATCTCTGACGCCTTACAAATTACATTTCATTATCCTGACTCAGCTCTGAGTAGCCTAATCATTTGATTGCATTTCATTGACTGTCCTGTAGCCTATTCGCTGTTAGTCGCCTAAACCTTTGGTTCTTAACAGTCGGTTGAAACATTTTTCTGTGCTTGTAGTTTTCAGTACTTAGGATTAGGAATAGTTCGAATACGTTTTTTTAATTAAAGGGTATTCTAGATATCAGGAATGAAACATGAATAACTTGAGATTGTTGCTAATTACGTCGCTACGGTTGTCGAAGAACACCTCTTTACAGAATCAATCACCTGTTTAAAAGTAATTGTAATTGTAATTACAATTGTAATTATTTACATGTTTAACAGTAATTGAAATTTTGATTGTAATTTATATTTCAAGCATTGAGTAATTATAATTGTAATCTAATTGAATCATGCAAGGTAGTAATTGTAATTGTAATTGAATTAAAATATTGTAATTAATCCAACTCTGGCCTTGATTGCATGGGAATGGCAAATATCTGTACACCACGATTGGCTCAATCTGATCAGATTACACTGCAATGTTTTCAGGAAAAGCAGAATTTAGATCATAATTAAAATGAGAGCATAGAAACATTTCACGAATTAGATTTGAATACGATTACCGGCATTTTGATCTAATTAGTCCAAGTATACAGGTAAAAATATCTACTTGCTCAAGTCTGCCTGTGATCCCGTCCCCAGTAACGTCTCCTAAAATATATATCTTTGCGGAATCAATTATTCCGTTGTAGTCCATTCTCCCTATACTTTGGTGATACCTGTAGTTCGCTTATCAACGAAGTCGCCATAATTTCACAATCAGATATCTTGAGAACATTCGCCCGTCTGGTGCGCGCGAATTCCGCACGCTCATCGTCGCAAACGACAAGCAAACATTACTCATCGGAGCCGAGGAAATAGTATTCCGGCAGAGATGAAGTGAGTAATTATTGATTACTAATCAACTCGCAAAATTACAGTAACAAAACCTTACAAGATTTCAGATATGCGGCTCCGAAAGTGCTGGTGCAATGTCACTTATAATCATAGTCAGTTATAGCCTATCTCCGTCGAAATTAATTTCAGGCCTCCGTCGTTTCGACTCGCAGGTATCGGAATAGCGATTGACGGCGCAGCCTTTTGGGGCTGGCTGGAATCTACCGAATTCTCAATTCTTCCACGAAACTTGTAATTTCTAACTATTGTTTTGTCGTTATGATAGATTCTGTCGACAGGAATGTCTCGACTAATTTCAAGTAATGTGGGTGAAATATCGCTCTCAGATAGGGAGTAGATATTAAATAAGGATAAGTAGTAATTCGAGCTGTGGTGTAGGCTTGCAAGGGGTGTAAGCCTACAGGAACAATAACTTCAGAACTTGCATGTTTACGCGTCACTTTGCGTTTAATAAATGTACGTATTATGCCTTTCCGTAATAAAGAATGTGAATTTCGAGTTTAAGAACCTCAAAAAGCCTAAAGTCGCTTATACTTACTGAACACCGAATTGTATGGATCAGTGCTGTCATTGAGAAAGTCGACCGTAACCCAATTAATTATGTCATTAACACAAGGCCGACAGATTCCGCTAGCACAGGCGAGGCCAACCTGCGGAAGGAAATTTTAGCGGCCGTGCATACGTCATTCAATTGCAAGGCCGGCCAACCCGTGGTCCGCGGGCCACATGCGACCCGCAAGAAGGTTTTGAGTGGCCCGCGAGGTAATTTCCGAAATTAGTGATATTATAAAAAATGGATTGCACAGATTGTAAACTTGCAAGGCCAACTAAAATTTGATTAGTCTGGCCGCAACACTTGAGATGCAATGACTAAAATATTAATTCCGACGCATTGGCAGATCCATGAGCCAGTCGCATTTTGGTAGATCTTCGTACACTACAATTAAGCAGAATATTATGCGATAGATTTATCAATAGTAAAAGATTTCTACACGCTTCGCGCAACATGTTGTCCCTCGATTTCATGATTTTAATAATAATAATTGTTACCCCTTTGTGAAAATCAAAGAGCGCCTAATGTATCAGATTGAGTGTAGCTATATTCGCGATTACGAGACAAAGTGTCGTTCAACATATGCGACCTTGCGTTTGCGCTGGCAGAAATGATTGACGCATGTTGGTAGAATAAGCTTTCGATATCGATATGCCCAGGCGTCAAATAGTCCAGACCTTGCAAACTGAGCCCAGCGATATACAAAAGGCCCGCAATATAGTCAAGAGACAATATTACTGACCTATGAACTTTGAAAAATTCTCGCGCTTTGCGCGGCTAGTGGCCCGCGCTATAGTTGGTCAATCGAATCTGGCCCTTTGGATGAAAAGGTTGGCCACCCCTGAATTAGTACATGTTTGCAGCCGTATATACATGCCATTTGAATTTACGAATTGTTTCCCGAAATTGTCTCCCGAAGATTTTAATTAATCTTGAAATTTTCGATAACACCCACTCCATCAACTCTGCCGGGGAATCTGATCAGCTGGGCTGAGAAAGGATTAATGTTTCATAGCTGTATGTAAAATTATTAATATTAATGACGAAATTATTGGTGAATCTGCAAAAATCGTCGAATATACGCAATTGCATATGTCTTCTGTTGAGATAATATTAATTATAATAATTGCTTTTGAGTTAGATCAGTAGCAATGAGATATCCCACAGGTTACCAATTTCGAGCGACTTAGGGAGTACCTAGCCACTAATGCTATCCACGACAAGTATCAAACTGTTAACCTACGCTAAAAACGCCATTTTCC
Organism: Botryllus schlosseri; assembly: GCF_051294905.1. Taxonomy (NCBI): domain Eukaryota; kingdom Metazoa; phylum Chordata; class Ascidiacea; order Stolidobranchia; family Styelidae; genus Botryllus; species Botryllus schlosseri. Next base: position 33,097,539 of record NC_137238.1, read on the forward strand.
AGTTGGAATTTGCAACTATTCTGTCGAAGCAATGAGCGGCCACGATGTAGGGGCCAGGGCGTCGCTTTGTACAACCGTCACATGATACCACAATGGTAGAGGCGGGATTGGGGCGTTGCCTTGAAATTAGAGTCTCAAGTGGTGATTGTTTTCTGTTGCATTTGATTGACCCTTGAGAGACTCTGTGACGGCTAGAGCGACACACGAAATCTAGTGTTGCGTAGAAATATTCGTTATTACTAGCATATGTTTGATTGAGCGCCAACATTGACCATTCATAGTCAAAGGGAGCCAAAGTAACCTGCGTTGCTATTCAAGTAGAGTAGAAGCAACTGTTTAAATATATACCCCGGCAGTTACTGTGATGGCTGTTTCATGCGGTTCCTATGAAGATTTACACGTAAAGGTGATACAAATTTATTACAAACACTACGTTGCACTTTCAATGTAAAGTGGTAAAAGAGAGGAGTTTCGTCTGCCAAACTGTTCAAGTTGAAGTGAAAGTATTCTAAAATGGAACCAACTGAGTAAGTAGATGAAGCGACAAAGCGTGATTGAGTAATTCCGAAAAGTGGCATTAGGGTACTCTATTACTGACCGTAACCTGACCAGTGACCAACTCTGACCATATGACCACATCGCCTGACGTTAATATTTTGCCCGTTCTTCATCAATGACCATTTACCAGGTGATGTCACAAAAGCCGTGACCTGCCTCGCAGAAAGAGACCTGTTACCTTATCCCACAGAGTGAGAGAGGAGCCAAATGCAAAAATGTGATGCAAGTCATTCATCAATTGAACATTGTGATTTGCGGATCGAATTCCATGTCTCCGGAAAACAGGCTTCTCGAACAAAACGAGAGTTGAAAATTTCAGTATACTTCAGTACAGGCCCTACAGCCGCTACAGGGGTATCAAACTCAAATTGCGGATGCAAACCTTCCAAATGCTCGCGGGACGCACCGTTTGCTTTGCACTTGAATACTGTATTATCAGGCATATAGTAATAATTGTATATTACAATTGTATCGCGAGTGATTGGGGTTTTATTCTAGCAAGCAGCAACACCTTTATTCACAAACAATGGAAATGATGATGATGCGTGGCCGGTTGAATACACTTATAGACCGCTGGTAAAACAGTAGCGGTAACAACGATATAAGTTCACTTATTTCTATGCTCCCTCTGCTTTAGTCGTAATCTGGCGTTAGCCCTGTGTATGCTTTGGTGGCAGTCCTGGACAACTAGATAATTTATATAACTGTATTTGTCTAATTTCACTAAATTAGAGCGAAATGCAAGTAATCTAATTCTATTCTAATTAGTGAAATGTTTCTATTCTCTAATTCTAATTCGAATCTAATTTATTGTTTTCCTGAAAATACCTCGTTATCCGCGACATTTTGCAGCGAGAATATCCCTCTCGCGCATGGAAATCCAGTGCCAAACCGCCATCGCAGTAGGTACGCCGTACAATCATGCAATCATAGTAGTTATCGTGACGAATAATAGACTTGCGTTAGTACAACATCGAAGAGCTTTCAGTTGGTGCAGAATAGTGATGTTGATGCTTTTCTTGGCGTTCTTCCAAAATAACAAATCAGCTCGCCGGCCGCATGTAGCCCCGCGTCTTGTGGACGACTAGTGAGTGCAAAACGAGCCAAGATTGGTGTACATACGTTATACCCGTTCTCGTCCTTATGAGAACGCAATGTGATTTGATATGATCTGAACTTCGTTCTTGCTCTATATTTTTCTCATTCACAATTTCTATCAAATTCCAAGTTTTTGCGAATTCAGCAATTCTAATTCTGATATAATTTGGAAAAAGCTGTGTAGATCTAATTCTAATTCTAATCTAATTTTGAAAATGCTGTGTAGTTCTTATTCTAATTCTAATCTAATTTGGAAAAAGCTGCGTTGCTCTAATTCCAATGGTATTTTTTAAAAGCTGCTTAGCTCTAATTCTAATGTAATTTTTTTAAAGCTGCGTTGCTCTAATGCCAATGTAATTTTTTAAAAGCTGCTTAGCTCTAATTCAAATTCGAATCTAATTTGGAAAAAGCTGTGTAGCTCTAATTCTAATTTTAATCTAATTTGGAAAAGCTGTGTGGCTCCAATTCTAATTCTAATCTAATTTTGAAAATGCTGTGAAGCTATAATTCTGATTCTAATCTAATTTTGAAAAAGCTGCGTTGCTCTTATTTTAATTCTAATCTAATTTTGAAAAAGCTGCATAGCTTTAATTCTAATTCTAATCCAAATTTGAAAAGCTGCGTAGCTCTAATTCTAATTCTAATTCTAATCTAATTTGGAAAAGCTGAAAATTTTCTAGTTGTCCAAGTCTCGTTGTGAGATGTGTCCACTACAAGATAATCAACTGCAAACGCAGACTTTGGAAATTGTTGTATTCTTATTAAATCACGGTTCAGGTTTCTCTAGATTACGGGAACTTTTTCAGTCGGAAATAATAGAGCAGCGCGACCATGCACTGATATTTAAATTGTATTTTTGAGTAAATAATGTATCCATGTAAACTGCATATAGTGGTCCAACATTAACGTTTTCACTACTGTGAATAACTACTTTTCGGTACAGTTTTCCATAAAACTCAACTCAGTGTGCACTTTTTGCCTTTTCGAAACTGCATTGGTGCTAATGTCCCTGATTTGTTCCTATAAAAGTAACAAGTGTGAAACCACAACACCGTAGTCGGGTGATTATAACGTGGACTATAGGAACATATTCGACATTTGCTGTCTTGTGGGAATATTTAACGGAAGTAATAAATCAACATTTGTGACAAATGTGCTAGACCGGAGGTCTCAAACACGCGGCCCGCGGGCCGCATGCGGCCCGAGAGACCATTTTGTGCGGCCCGCGACGACATTTTGGATTTCAAAGTGTTCGACAATATTTAATCGCCATTGTTTTTTCCAATTTTAGAACTTAAAATTCGCTCTAAAACTACTCCAGAAGCCAGAAGCTACTCGTCAAACTTCCCTATTACATCACTTTCTAAAGTTACATCGCAGTAGAAGATTACCTATCACCTGACATTACTTCTTATGATGGTTAAACATGACCCGTTGAAGATTCGTACTGAAAATTGTTATTTGTACTTGGGCGCTACCTTATACAAGCAGAGAAGGACTTTTGTGACACGGAACGCCAATAACTTGGTACAAACACGGACGCAACAAACTACCAAACTGGTATGGAAACGCGACAGCTTTTACGATGTCCTGATGCCTTTCTTCTTTCACGTGGTGTCTACAACTAATTATTTTGACAAACTATGCCAAGTACAGCAATCATTTTCTCAAATATCTAAAAATGTTATTTGTTTCGTGTCAGGCGTGAATTCACAATACTAAATCACATTTTTACGATGCGTGTGGAATGTCAGTCTGCAAGGTCACGTCAAATACGGCATACTCTGAAATACATTGATTTCCCCTATTACTAGTGCTGCGGCCCGCGGCGCCATCAAAAAGTAGTAAATTGGCCCGCGAGCACATTTGAGTTTGAGACCTCTGTGCTAGACAATATAAGCATTTTCCAATCTACGCCGAATGGCTTCGCGGGCCAGATGAAATAGCCTAGCGCGCCCATGCCCCAGTACTTATAAATTCATATAGTAGACTAATATAAGTATTGTTGATCAGAGAGCAGATATATGATCCATTTCCTCATTAAATACAAGTCGAAATATGTTATGTTGACTCAAATTAATTGAAAAGTCGCACGAAAACGGTACCGCTCTTCAAAATTTTAGCTGAAAAATTGTAACGTCGCTTATAAAACGCTGCGTATATTATTTGACTTACCGGTAATTCAAATCAGTAATAGCTACAGTTACTGTAGTCAAATTTTGGGCTATCGAAATAACAGTATTTACGGTCGGTAATTGTATCATTTTTTAACGAATTTCTCGCCACCAATACTATGTTTCTATAACCAACCAAATAACGGCGCTTCTACGAGTTGTAATTAAGGCAAAGTAATCATTCAGCGATTTTCTTTGACAAGCCAATGTGGCAGCCAATTTTTTATCATTATTTTTTCAAACAAACAACTCTTGAATACTTACCAAACCTTTCGTTTCGAACTTCACTGGAAGTATAGCTGTGAGGCGGAGATAATGAGGTTTGATTAGCAATAATGTCGATTAGCGCGTTCGTCAGGATTTATCAACCCAGGATTGAGAAAACCGGTTGATCGCAGCGCATGAAGTTGATGTTAATCTCGTGATTTAACAAACCGGAACAAAGTATAGATTACTAGTTATCTATCGAAACTGCGTTCAATGCGTACCATTCCTACGCCCAATTATTTCCGATAATGACCGTATCGATTGTCTACTAGGTAATGGCTTCACTAAACAATCAACGAATTATGTAGGCCTATCCGCCATTGCATAGCGATTAAGCGATATCCTTTTTTGTTAGCTGTACCGTACGAATTGGACACGACTTTCATTTCGCGATGATGATAATATTACCTATTACAGTGGCGGTATCGTTATCAGCAGGCTGCTGTTTCATTATAGAGAATGTTGTAGTCTCTACAGTTTCATTCAAAAAAATGACAAATAACAGCCTGCAACGCGTTTTCGCATTATGATGCAACAGATACCGCCACTTAATTTAAAACTCGGGACACCTGGACCAACCATTGCGCGTAACCTTATCCACCTTTATGCGTCACGATTAGCAGTATTTAATCACACGATTAGCATTCTTGCGGATCAGCTAACTTTATTATCTCCGTCTAAAATGGGTCCCGATTAACAGTTTTTAATCACATGATTAGCATTCTCCCGGATTAGTTAACTTTATTATCTCCACCATGGTGCGTCTTGTAGATTGCTGCCTCATCATGTAAATTAAAGCGATATTTACAGTGTTGCTTCTAATTCTAGCTACTTGAGTAACAACGCCGACTTCTTTGAACATCTTCTATTCCTAACATCAACTGAAGGACGAAATTATTCTCTTGTCCCAGGACATGACAAGCACGTTTGTCTGCCGAGATCATTTCTTCAAGTGCCGCTGTGCATGTTACGACCAATATGACACAGTACCTTCGTTACACGTACGGTCGAACGATGGTCCCAGCAATTTCATTTCGATACGAAAATCTTCCGCTGTTATGGAAACAAACATTCGACGGGATCAATGTCCATGTCAGCAATCTGATGAATGGTAAATTTATGGAAGATGTGGCATTATTTAGCGCTGATGACGTAGGTCGCAGCCAACCACGGAGAAGATATATGCGGTCTCTGAGGAATTAGCAATTGACGCGGGACCTGGAAAGGTCCCGAAACCTACCATAACTCAAGTATATGTTTGTTACTAGGTATATAGTTATATTGCGCATTAATTGCGCATTATTAAAGGGTTGGTAATGTGCTGGTCATAGTTTTCAGGAATCCATAAGTTGTCAGTAACGAAGCACTGTAGGTTTTAGCTACTTATAATGCTTATTTAAAATATAATATTAATAGACTACTTTTACTGCTACGCAACGCAGTTCTCAGTTTTTGGGCAAAACTAGACAAAGATTACTTGCTTTTTTACTTGATTAGAAACAGCTACTTCTACTTGTAATTCAGTAGTAATTTACGACATAAATTATACTTCTACTATAATGGCAAAACTGACCACTTCTGATAATGTGATATTAGTTTTGTGAATCTTGAAATTCTTGACTTTGCTGAAGCGGGAATCTTTCTTTGCCAAAACTACTTCATCGTCATTATAATTTTATAACGAAATTTATCAAATCAATATACCACAAGATTGCGATATGATGAAAAGATAGGAGCCTACCGAGACTAAATGGAGTAGTCTTTTCATCAGACACCCACATTGGCCTACAGCATGTAAATAATAGGCATGCACAATGGATTTATGAAAGGATATCATAAAAGTAAGCGGCAAAAATGAATGCTGCACGTGTCGGTAGGCGTGGTCGACATGCCAGATTGTGGTCCGGTAATCTTGCGGGCTGACTTACTTTTTGCCCTTTCGAGTTTTCAAAGTAGAAAGGACTTTTTAGATATGCTTGCGTCACATTTATGAGTGTTATTGTAGTAACAACTGTTCGGAATAGCCCCGGTATCACGTTAGCTGAATATAATTTCAAAAACTGCGCTTATTTTTGGTGCCATCGTGCATTTGGGTACTCGCGAAAACGCATCCTGCAATTTATGAAGTGGTCGTCTTCGATTAACTACTTAAAGTATGTGAATAGTCGACCAACCGTTGAAACTATCTGCTTGAGTAATTTTCCTATCTCCGATTTCTTCTACCACTTGAAGTAGCTTTGACATGCATTTGAAAATGGTATACCGCTACCGCTACCAACTTGACTAGTTTCACAACCATTGATACCGGATTATTAATTTTGATAGCCTTGCAATTCTTAACTATGCTAAGGTTTACTAATACCTTGTCTTCAGGTCTGTGTTAATGATATCGACGGAATAGCTTCGAGTTGTACATGAAAAGAAAATGAATTTCACTGAGTTTTTATACGTATTGATCAATACAATCTTTTCATATTACCTATAATTGCATAATGGCACATAAAATCGAAACCCTTGGGGTCCGCGGACTAGTTTTAAGTGGTCCATAATATGTGAATGAAATTCGCTGTGTTTGTATTTACAAGTCAATAAAATATTGTCACGGTATCAATTATAATATGACAATACCACCCAAAACCGAAAATCCCTTGAGGGTCCGCGGACTAGTTTTATGTGCTCCATGATATGTGAATGAAATTCGCTGTGTTTGTATTTACAAGTCAATAAAATATTGTCACGGTATCAATTATAATATGACAATACCACCCAAAACCGAAAATCCCTTGAGGGTCCGCGGACTAGTTTTACGTGGTCCATGAAATGCCAATAGAAAAACGTAGTTTTTATATTTCAATGTCTCTAAAGTTTTGCTATATCGATAATAGCGTAAACCACATAGAATCGACACCACTTGGTGGTTCGCGGACTATTTTAAGTGGTCCATGATATGTAAATGAAAATCAAAATGTTTTTTTAATTATTTACAAGTCAATAAATTTGTATCACATTATCGATAATAGCATAATACCACCTAGTATCGGAATTATTGCCGATGATTTCCCAATATTTCATTTTAATACATTATCCTGTTCTGTTGTTAGGTACGCCTATTATGTCACTTACGACCTTGCTGGTTTTATTTTACGTCTTTACATTGTAAAATCATGTCATCTGCAGGTAGGGTCGGTGTTGACTAGGCTTAGCCTTAACTAGTGTAGCCTCTCAAGTCTCAAGTGGTTTTGATTGTTGACTACTTCCACTTCTGCTTGACAATTTATATTCTCTGAGGCATCATTAAACCTTATAATACTTAACGTACTTGAAAATCGTTACCTCTCCTTGAATCTGAATACTTACGATGGCTATTTCGACCAACACCGATCATATGTGAATGCGATACCGACAATGCATTTCAAATAAATAATCATGTCAGGAATTGAAATCTACATTTATCTTTTTCATTTTAAATTCTTCAAATTTTTTATTATGTTATTTTTTAGCAATGCCTCTCCATCCGCAATCACAACGACTAGGGCTGGGCAAAATCGAGTGCCTGAATGATTCGATTCTGAACCACATATTACGCTTCGAGTCGAGTCGAGTATTCGAGTATTACTCATAATGACGTCACAGCATATTGTACTGTGTCAAAGTTCCAATATGTACCTTTTATGCCACCACAAAGAATATAATGCCTGTTTTCCGTCACATCAAAAATACTTGGATATTTTTTCGATCATACCAATTCCATTGCACTTCTTGACAATTTTGTGGGATGATCATGACTTCGGGAATGTGTTATTTCCAGTAACGTTCGTAGCTTTGTACTATGTCTCGTATGGTGCGACACGGCCAATCAAGGTTTCAAGGCTTCCTCGAAGGAAAATAGTAACAAAACGATAATCCGCGTTAGCAATTAACTTTCATTGGAGCCGAGCGTATAATTTCAGTACTCGAAAAAAACCGTCTTTTATTACTCGACTCGAATCATTAAAATTAAATCTCGAATCAGATTCGAGTACTCGAATCATTGTGCCCAGCCCTAACAACGACCTAACTATCGAACAGGACGTGCATCACGGTAATGTGTCAACGAAATGTGACCCCTCATGCCGGAATAATGCTACCATCATATCAGGTCACTAATGATGTCAGTACCTGCATGCGCACTCTTTGTCATTTGACAGTATGCATTTACAGTGTCTGAAAATCTGTGGTTTTGGGTCGCATTGTGTGGAACCCCGCTGTTACTGCGTTGTGGTGTGGATATGAATCGTCTTCGAAAATACGCGTCGCAGGTTTGCTGCTGAAAGCTACGGCATTGAACTATCTACGCCTTAATTTAAATGTGGTTGGAATAAAACATAGCTGTTCGTCATCTTTGGCGATGATATTTTTCGATAACTGCGAATATGGTGTAATGATCGAATTGGGCAATTTGATGACAGCATCTGGAGTTCTGTGCAAGTGGTCAAAATAGTTGTTGAGAGTGATCAAGTAGTATTAGCAATATCGTATATTTTCTCAGGTACAAGTAGAATAGGGAATTTGCAATATAATCGTCTCCACCTAATTCGGAAAATCTGTTTCTGCTCACTTTCGGCCTAATTAAACGGGGAAGTGGGGGGAAATTAATTTTTCGCTGTGCGTGAAGGAACGCAATGCATCCAAATTACAGTAGTGCTGCGCAATAAATTAGTTGCAGCGCGCCATATTGCCGTAATTAGCACAGATTGCATAAAACGCACATCAGTCACATCTTCAGGTTAGTTGTATTGCACAGTATTTTCGAAATCAAACCATTCAACAAATACTGTATACGGTATTGCTGTGTAGGCTAACACATGCATATAGCGTTCAAATAGTAAGTGATATCTCCACCAACGCAACTAACCGCCTAACTCTCAAGGTGGCGTCTATGCTTTGTTACGTTTACCTTAGTCTGCAATTACACTTTTTCTGCTAAACTTTTCTGTACCAATCTGTTATACAAAATGCACGTAACTGTAGCCAATTAAAAGCGACTATGAAGCGGATACGACCTTGTATGAGTTGATTGTGTAGATTGTTACTGCATGGATCGTCATTGTTTCACGATAATCACTCAATTTGTATTGAAACAAACGAAGTACTGTTTATTGTGTCATTGCCTAAGTATAGGAGTTGCGAACCTGTGTCCGAATTAATGGGGGAATTATCCGAATTAACTGGACTTATTCATGTGCAATTTTCAATATCGTTCCGTCCACAGACATGGCAGTTGAAAGTACTCCAGAGAGCAGTTTCAAAGAGTAGATTTAGTGGAGGTGTCGCTTAGTAGTTTTTTGAGTTATTGTGCGGTGGCTGTTTGAGAATTGAAAAATGGTATCTTCGCGACTACCGCAAACTGAGGAATTACATCACAAATAGCTGGAATCAACGAAAATATCTTCATTTACTGTGATACAGATAGCTGATTCACGCGGCTCGTATGGGAGTTTCACTCTCAAAAGCACTTACCGCAGTTCTTACGAAGATTTTACTCGCGAAAATGATGCTACCTTATCCAAAAACTACTTTCTGTTAATTTTAAAATCATAATAGCAAAACCTTAGTAGTTTCGCCTTATAACTGATTCAAGTAGAAATGAAAGTAGTCTAAAAATTAGCATGGCAGTATTTAAGGCAAGCAGCCAAAACCCGCTTCATATACTGACCACCTTTTCTTCTATGCTTGAATACAGACATAAATTATTTCCAGCAGATTCAGCGAACCAGTACAGAATCAACAACGACGGACAGCTGCAAATCATGAACTTCGACCAGACCCCTGACTCTCATGTCTACGAATGCTAATACTAGGTCAAGCCCGCCGAAAGAATGACACCGCTTCGATCACAAATGGTAATATATTGTGACAAATGTGCAACCAGGGATAAGCAACTGTGCATGGATTTAAATTTAAAGTTTTCGTAACCGTGATTTATCTTCGGACGTACACTTAGGGCAGAGATCATGAAGTAAGTGGCGCATAAAGTCGGATGACATTGCGCGCGAGGATTACCGTGTCGCTAAACTTCCAATCCGGCGATGTAGGTTGTCACGGTTAACAGTTTTCAATCAGACGATTAGCATCCTCCAGCTTAGGCTAACTTTGGGATATCTGACCTTAGGCACGCAAAAATTTCAAATAGCTTTGCCTATGGTTTTCGTGTCTATTTTCAGAACAATTTCAGTCAGTACATGATGTGAAGATTGGGATGACATGAAACACACTGCATTCAGGATTTGGACTGTATGAGTTAACAATAAATCCACGGAATGATGTTTATACTTATTTACGTCACAGTTTAGCTCCTAATTCTAAATTCATTTTGTATCGCGCCCAAATCGAGTTCGTTCGGTGGACGAATAAAAATTGAAAAAGCTTATCTGGTTTACTTGCTTAATCCAGTTTATAAAATATTTTAAATTCGCATCCGTTCAGGCCATTATAGACAAGCGAGCGACCCAATATGTGCCATATAAAAAATATTGCTAATTCAAGTCTTTGCTCATCGCTAATTTGTGTGTTTATGTTGTCCTGGTATGCAACTGAATATGCTTTTCCAGACTATCGAGTTCGTAGTCATTCGGTAACCTGGTTCATGGGTTATCAGGATCATTCTGCAAATACACCCCTCCCAGGTATACCACAAATCATCACCATTTGGTCTTTATCAATATAATATTTTACAACAATTTTTTACTTAATACTAAGGTGGAGCAGGGAATAAACAAGTACCATACTCCTTTGGATACCTGTCTAACGATGTCATAAAACGAAATAAATAGCCGAGACCATAAAATACGAGTACCTTTCATGTGGTCGCAAATAAAATAAAGCCAGGTCCCTTTCATCAAAAATATAAAATTCGTTACACTAACTCTGCCATAAGTCTTTGCGACAATGCTGTGCATTCATTGCTATACTTCTTTAAAATGTTTTATCCATGAACAGAGAAGCACTTCTACTTTTTCGGAGCACTCATCTATCTATTGCTGCTACTAGTTTTGCACTACTTACCCAAGTTATTATGTTTTTAGATGCTTCCAGGTCTACCTTACAGTTTTCAGTTTGTTAGACTGGACCATGCCCGAAAAAATTACTTTTTAGTCACTTGCAAACTGCTATTTCTACTTGCACTGGAATAGAAAGGTGCGAATTCACGTACTATACTAGACCCGGAATGCTTTCTTCTTTACTTATTCAGAAATAGCTAACTTTACTTGTACGTGAATAAACATTTACGACTTTACCTCACAGTTGTAAATTTTTAGTCTAAACTAGACTTATAATAATCACATTTCAACTCACTTGGAAATTTCTACTACTAGTTATACTTGAATAAATACTTGTCGACTACTCTACTTCCACCTAAGTATCAACGATGACTAATTTGACCGCCTCCACCAGAGGCCTTTCAGGGAATTCCATACTTAATAATATATTATTGAAGTCCATTGGACATTATGTTGTACTTTTTACTTTTTACAGACTACACGACAAGCAATCATACGTTGAAAGCCGACAGTGTCGCATCAGAACCTAACGAGCAGAGTACAATGTCAGGTGCGATTGTAATAACACACATGGCGCATGATGTATTTGAAGTGGCAAGTAGGGTTATGAAACATTAGACGTCTGCGGTATCAATTGGTGGGAGATAGTCAGTAAACTTCTACCTGTTCGGGGTATACGTTACTAGGTTTGACTGTTCGTAGTACTTTCTCAAGTGCATACTACTTATGTGTCTGAGAATTTCTACTTCTATCTGAACAGTTATTTTGGCAAAACTATACTTAATCTTCACGATTTTGATTTAGAAAAGTTGATCGCTTTTATTGAGTGTGCTTGTAACAACTACGTGAAATAGCCCCTGTATTACGGTAACTGAATGCATATTCGAAGGATGCACCTACATTTCTGGTGAATAGTCATAGTCATGTTGTGTTAGTCGCAAATATGCGTGTTCCGCTATCAAAGGTATCCGCATCCCATTAATTATTAGAGGCCACCGTTTGACCTAGCTCTAATTTTTGAAACCACCAACTCGATTATGTTTCGGAACTTCATTTTCCATTTCCACTAAAAATTGTTCTTACATATTATAGGAGAATCCTGTTATCATCCAACCATGAAATGTGTATATCTCGTAACCGAGAGACATCCTGTTGGAGTATATGGGATCTGACAACCTCCGAACCTAAATGAACCTACCAACCGCAAGCAGATCTGATTCGATCTGGCTTTCATTCGATCAGAGGCAACCGCTGTCAAGCTGTGGCAGAGTGTTGCAATTTATACAGCTGTGATACAGATGTGATACACCTGCTTGCGGGACTATATGATAATATCCAACATTGTGTATTTCACGCCATATTAGGATGCGAATAAGACTTCCGATTGCAATGATCACGAGTCTATATAAGCGCATGTTTAGTTGACTCGAGATGAGACTTCATGCTAACCTACTGAAATACGTTTAATAAACTGTGTATGAACGTTATATCTGTACGAAGAACTTCACGACTACAACGCAGGACAATCTCTCAGTTAAGTACTCAGACAGCTACAGCCTATATTGGACATCATTCTGCCTGAGTTATATTCACAGAGACATAACCTTATAAAGTTGTTGCAATATCTTTGAAATTGGTATACGGTACGTCTATTTTTGGGTGAAGATTCAGGGTGTTTAGTCTAGTTCTACTTGATTGAAAGATTGACTGCTTTGAAAACGTCTGCTCGTTGATAATCCTGTTCCATTACAGGTTTAACGTACGCTTTGATGGCTCTGCTGGTGGTGGTGAACGTTTTGATTGTGCTGATTTATAGGAAGAGCAAGAAAGATTGCCGAATACCATTATGTCACAGGTATAGCGTGGCTCGCTGAACTTTGAACATTACTATTGGTCCGTTGATTTAGTAAACATATGTTCATACAAAAAAATGACATGGAAACTTTAGCATGTGGGTTGAGGCTGGAGTCAGGGGTCAGGGTTTCATTCGAAATAGGTTTAGGGTTCGTTTTGGAGTTATAAAGTCATGTTCAAACTTCTAGTAAACGTCATTAATCCGTGGAAAATACGTCACTTAACAATGTGAATAAAATTTCTGTTCAAGGTGATCTAATAGGTAGTGTACGTAGGCAAAACCTACTAGAGTACTGTAAAAAATTAGAAGTACTTCGATAGTTCGATGCTGATCACCTCCGGGGATGTCCCGCTATAAGAATGATGGTTGTACTGAGATAGAAGTACGGATATTGCTCAATTTGTTATCCGACTATACTGACAGCTTTCAGTCGCTAACACACTCAGGTGAATTTTTTCCTATTTTTGACGTCATACTCAACCACGAAGTGGGTCGTACTGTGACGGTCGTTATGCGCATCTGAAATTTTATTATCGAACTGCGTGAAATAATTACATCAAAACACGATATGTTTGAATATTTTTGGAATGATAGGAAGGTTGAAATGATATTCGAGGGTGAAGCAACACTGCGTATAGATTGCCGTATGAGAACTGTCTATGGGAAGCAGGACCGTGTGTAGGAGGTTACGCATCGCGGGGCTCAGGATTAGTAGAAGAATGCAGCCGACATTTTGTATGTAACCAGCGTGATAGCATCATTCTTACTATGATCGATTTATATTTTAATCCCCTGATGCATAATGAGCGGAGATTGGGCTTATCAAAACAAAAGTATTTCACTAAAAACGATTACATTGGGCAACAATTTTGAAGGTAAAATTTGTTGACTTCAATATTGCATTTCATCAAGGCTTATTTTGCTATGTTGATTCCAACAATGGCAGTGGTTTTCTTCTATCACGTCAAGTTTTGACTGTACAAACTATGCTTAATAAATGCATTTTTTTACGAATTTAACCATATTGCTTTTCCATACCTTATGGAAATCCACACTTTAATCATATATAATGTTTTAAACCAAGGAATTGAATTGTAATTGAATTATCACGCAGAAAGGTACTGTTAGCGATCTAGGCAGGTGCTTTTGTCCATTTTGATTAGAGAATGTAATCATCAGGGTTGTAACCAAGTCACAACGCTCCGAGTCACAAGTCAATTTCACTTTTATAGTTTTGACTCGAGTTAACTCGAGTCATTTTCAACTCACCACCGAATCAAGTCCGAGTATAAGTCATCAAGCAGAGGCTCGAGTCCGAGTCATGGTATTATGACTCGAGTCCGAGTCAATGTGATGAGTGCTCGGTTTCCAGTTAAAATCTTGGTAAACTCACTTTTTATAACTCTAATTGGTGATATATTTATAATATACTTATTTTCCTCACTTTCAGCAGTTTCTGGTCGCATTTTCAAGTACTAGTACCAAATAAACTAAATCCCCACAGTGTGGTTACTTTACTATATTTCGAAATTACGGCCAAATACCGGTCTGGGCCGTCTGTGTCTCGAGTCATGCACAATGACTCGAGTCCAAGTCGAGTCAATACACAGATTGACTCGCGTCGAGTCGACTCATTTCCGTATTTTTGGAAAATGACTCGAGTCAAGTCGACTCATCAAAAGATCGTGACTCGAGTCATTACAACCCTGGCAATCATCCAAGAAAATTTTAGACACAGATTTGATGCAAACTGCAGGATATGGCAAGAAAAATAAACATTACATTCACTGTCTGCTATAGGTCCAATGCCTCATTTAGCCGATCCAGTGTAACTTAACTCATTATGCTCGAAGATTTCGATCAAGATGGCGATCTTAGAGATAGCAGGCGTAATGATGAAGAGTTGGAAATTATGAAGATGATTCAGAAAGGATAGAGTAGTCCCTCAAAGCCAGTCAATGATCTGACATAGGTTTTGGTACTTGAAATAGAAATCTTAGGAACTTTTTACATCCCTAGGATGTGAAAAAAAGATTACTTGGCAAGGTAGAGAAGGTATCTCACTTTCGATCAGCAGAAAAAATCCTTTTCATCATAGGCCAACGTTTGGTAGCTTTTTGTATTGCCGTGATACTGGCATTGGCATGATACTGATTGTCGTGTTCTTGATCTTGTTTAAACAATAACTCATACGACGAGGTTGCAATACGAAATCAGTGTATTATCAGCAGAATAACTTAAATACAGGCGACACGAACAAGAGTGCATTTAAACGAAAGACCACTAGACAACATAAACACAGAAGCCCGACAGACGAGGAAATATTGATTGGAGTGGATTACTAATCCTAGACAAATAAGAGACAAACGATACCAACGTAAAATGCACGAACATAACCCTGATACCATGGGTTAGTAGTGGTATTTGAAATTCCGACTTACAACTCGTGTGAATGAAAATGCCCATTGACAGCTTTAAAAGGTTCCTAAAGTGTTGCATTATCCGAAATGGCAACCTCTGTGGTGCATTAACAATTGCACATGCAAACTCAGTTAGTCTTCGTAAGAAATACAAAAACATTGAATTGTTGCAATATCACAAGCTCGATCGAATCACATGTGCCGACTTTGAAATATCGTGTTTTCTGTGCGGTCAGACGCCAAGGATACGCATGTACTGCTGTTATATGTGTATGAGGGAAAGCAGACACCCAAAAAGCACTAGGTGATGAGGAACTGGCCTCCTATATTTGACCTTGAATCTGTTAATCGCAATATTCTACAAGAGCCACTAGTTGAGAAAGAAATAATTATTTTCCAATCCCATGCATAAATTTTGGCTCAAGGAAAATAACTTGCAAAGAATTGTCAACTGAAAGCAAGTATTAATCTCACTTTGTCCTTTCTTTACTAGGCAGTCATTACAAACTGCTGCATTTGTTGGTTCATAAATTCTGCAACTCATCACAGGTTACACTGGTTAACACAATTTTTGTTGACTGTGATCAGACAATTTGCTTTGACTAACTTTTGGGCACTGAATTCAAAAATGACTTCCGGTTTTCTCTATCACGTCAAGATTTTGGGTTAGGCACCCACCACATTGTCTCATAACCCACGTAAAAGCACTATTTTTAATATTTTGTGTTTATAGTATAATATGTTTCAAAAACCACAAGCAGTCGAAAGTGAATCAATAGACTTGAAATAAACATTTGCACCGCTTTATTTGGTTGATTTAAACTGATATTGCTTCTACTGATATTGCTTCTACGAGATTCATTCTGTGCCCAAATTTACGCTCATAACCCATAATTCTGTAGGTTGTCACGGTTGATACTCGAGCAAAAATCAGTTAACATATGTAAGCTCCAATCTGCCATGGTATTTTACCCCTATCATCATCAGATACTGGGAGACGATTTCCCCTTGCACTTCTCTGACTATGTCAATCTTTTCTGGGAAATTATTAAGATATTTTAGCTTTTTTGAATTTCTGCTGTCCGACATGAACAGATGACAGTGGCCCATGTGTATCAAGGTTACATTTGCATCGTTATTTTCTCACCACTAAGAAAACACAATATTTCAAAGCTGACATATATGGTCCAATCGGGCTTGTGATATTGAAGCAATTCTATGTTTCTGTATTATTCTCAATGTTTCCGTATTATTCACGAAGACTAACCGAGTAGTAGTGAGGGTTGAATCGATCGGTACGCACCAATCACAGAAGGCCACGTCGCCTTAATTGCCACGCCTATATGACGCCCATTGTCACGCCTACAGGATGCCCATTGCCACGTCACCTGCCACTGCCACATCGTGTGTATTTATGAGCAAATTTCATTGTTTTGTGAATTTCAATACCGGTTTTCCATGTATATTTAGCAATATGTATTGAATAACTTGAAATGTATCATCACTAATTAATTAATATAAAATGCGATTTTAAGCGCTGCGACTTGAAAATATTAATATAATAACTTACTTTTTTGGATATAAATAACATTCAGATTACACATAAATTTCGAAAACTATGATGTCAATGGAATACTATATTTGCCAGATATTCACAGATAACACTCATCAACGTTGAACTAGGCGCGGGGTTCTATGATGATATATCAAAATTCTACACATCATCACTAATTAATTAATTCATATAAAATGCGATTTTGAGCGCAGACAGATCGCGGTTTCGATTGCCGAGGTCTCCGCATTTCATGACCTAATATGAGCGCACACTACAACTGAATTCATTCCAATACCTGCAAATTTACTTTGCATGTCGAGTATAAGGATAATTTAATCAGCGCTAAACGCCAACGGACTAGCCCTAGGCGCACAATGCTCGGCGTTACAATTAAACAAACTTTTCGCGGCAGGTACGCGATTCCTAACGGTTTCTACAGTTTCCACATTTCACGACTTATTTTCTTTGGACGCATACAAGCGATTCCGAAGGTCGAGGCTATGGAAACAAATCAAGCATGAGTACGTAAATCTCGAGCTTAGATCTCCGAGATTCTTGTATGCAACTAACATTATAGACAACCATTCGACAATATTCAACCAGCAATAATGGTTTCGATATAGTGCATCATGTACAGCGACACGCTGATCAATTCAAATTCAACAATGGGATCCCCCGCACAATTATGAAGCCCGATTTTCTCGTTGTTATAATTGCTTCCGAGAAATAGCTGTTTTGTGAATTTCAATACCGATTCTCCATGTGTATTTAGCAATATGTATTGATAATAACTTGCTTCCGAGAAATAAATAACAACACGAGTCCAGATACCGTTAAGTGAATTATTTTTAGGTATTAATCTTTACGAAAAATTGACGTAGTTCCAATAATACACTATATTTTAATTTTTAAAAATTACTAATCCGCGTGAGTCGAGATTTTCTTATTGTCTCCACATTTTTCCATACCAGTTTTTGAGAATATGAATTCTCGTGTAACACACTAAATGTTGATTCCCCATGAGTCGAGATGTCGCTAAGTAATTTATCAACTACGCATGATTTTATGTGAATTTCATCGATGGTGTCCGAGTTCTATGTGACATAAGTACAATTCCAGCATCGGTATTTGCAATAAAGCCGAAAAATTAGGGTCGCACCTTTTCGCAATTTATGCAGCTATTCGCAGACAACCATTCAACAATATTCAACCAGCAATAATGCTTTCGATATAGTGCATCATGTACAGCGACACGCTGATCAATTCAAATTTCAGCGTCGTTGTTTGCTATAAGCCGGGAAATTAGAGTCGCTGCTTCGCACCATTTTACAGGCAGTCTCACACACTTTGCTGCATCTGAGATTCATACTAATACATGCATAATTTTTGCATGACGAGAATACGGGTAATACGGTCAATAAACGCCGGAGGCGAGTCATTTAAACCATGTTGCTAGATAATACCGCTTTCGGCTTCAACAAAGTTGCCCAGCAACAAAAAATAGAAGCCCTAATGATCATGCAGAGGAAAGTTCAATTATACATCGAATTTTTCGAATAGACTATCTACATTGTGTAGTTATGAAGTGAAATAGAACGGAGTTTACGCAAAAGTTGCTATTGATCATAGACCAAGCTTGCTTTCAGAGTCGGAAACTAAATGCATATGTAAATTTACCTAGGTTTTCCCCACACGCATCAAATGTAGGCCTACTCAAGTGTTTATGAGGTGGCGAATACTTCGAAGGCTGTTGTCATGCAAGGACGTCACATAGAATTGTGGAGTTTTCTGTAAACTATAATCCAGTGATCTATTTTCAATCACTATATTTTTCATTAATCTAAACTAAGTACTGTTAGTAGGCAAACCCTAGGAAAGTATCCTCTGATAAAAGCAGGAGTAATTTGTTATCCGTGAAATAAATAGATGCTGCGCAATATGAGCGGTGCTGCGATGACTGACAAATACTTTGAATTAATGTATAGAAGTAGCGATTTCGAACTACGTAAAAAGTTAGTCCAGCTCACGCATTTTCCAGCTCTGCGATAATTTTGATCACTATGTTTTGATAATGACTTGCTTCCGAGAAAGAAATAACATTCATTATACGTTAGATGATACTTTTCCTTGATATTCTATCATGTATATTTAGGACTAATGCGACATCACTATGTGTACGACAGGTCTGATTTGAACACCCTAATTTTGCGTATCACACCACAAACTGCGCAAGCCTTCAAAGTTGATAAGTAAACTAGTATTTGCACTCCATCAGAATACTAAAGTAGCTTTTAGCGTATATGTACCTAATACTAAAGTGTTTATGATTTCAGATTGCTTCAACTTCATGACATTTTCAGTATTAACAGAAATATAGACCTAGAATACTAACTTTTATTCGTAAATAGCTACTTCTACCTTAATTTAATGGATTTATCTGAGATCATTGCTTTACTTACTCTCTCCAAAATGTGCATTATACAAGTACGTCACCATCGAAACCCTCTGGCTATAACTATCTGGCAGTATAATTGCAGCAAATACTCGGGTACTAATTTTAAAGTAGCTTAGGTATCTAAATGAGCTCTGAGTCGCTGCTATCTCGCATCTGACCATGGTGTTAACACCGGTATTACCTTCGCTCACTGATGAAAAAGATGAAAGTTATTAAAGAAAGCAGATTAGTATGAAAACTCGTTAAATAGAAGTAAAAGTAGCCTAGAAACATAACTACTTACTGAAAAATCGTTGCGTAGAAGTGGGGTTAGTCTACGAACATAACCACTTACTTACTTTGAAATCTCAACTTGTGCTTGTATTCGTACATTACCAATACACGGCGTTTTTTAATGGATACTAATTTTATTAAAAATAAACAAAAAGGGCGAAAAATTACATTTTATCCCGGAACGAAGCAAGAAAAATCGTATAAATTTTGTAAAGTAGATAGAAGACTACACTATTCCTATGCACTAAAGACTCTTACACTCTGGATTTTGTTCGGAATTTACGCAAAACCGGTATTGCTCTGCGATATTTTGATCACTATGTTTGGATAATGACTTGCTTCCGAGAAAGAAATAACATTCATTATACGTTAGATGATACTTTCCTTGATATTCTATCATGTATATTTAGGACTAATGCGACATCACTATGTGTACGACAGGTCTGATTTAAACACACTAATTTTGCGTATCACACCACAAACTGCGCAATCCTTCAAAGTTGATAAGTAAACTCATAATGCAACAACTTTAAAACTAACGCGGCTCCACATCGACTTTTTGTGTGCATCTGTTTTGCGGGAGCGTATAGCAAGTACCTATACATACTCAACTTTAATAACGGAATTACCATGCTTAATATTGAATCCCAACTCTAAACTTGATACGTAGATGTAGGACATTATGGCAATGCACCATGCTAAATTTCATCACACATCTAATGAAGGAACACCTTTAGAACTAACGCAGTCGAATACCGACTTTTACGCATATCTGTTTTGCGTGAACATAGCATATACCTATACATAGTCAATTTCAATAGCAGAATTACCGTGTTAAACATTGAATTCCCACCTTGAAAGTTGGTACGCGGTTATAGGACATTATAAAAATGCACCGTACCAAATCCCATCACACATTTCATGATGGAACAACTTTAAAACTAACGCGACTCTACATCGACTTTTTGCGTACATCTGTTTTGCGGGAGCGTATAGCACGTACCCATACATAGCCAACTTTAATAACGGAATTACCATGCTTAACATTGAATACCAACTCTAAACTTGATACGTAGTTGTAGAGCCTTATGGCAATGCACCGTGCTAAATTTCATCACACATCTAATGATGGAACACCTTTGAAACTATCGCAGTCGAATACCGACTTTTACGCATATCTGATTTTCGTGAACATAGCATATACCCATACATAGTCAATTTCAGTAAGCAGGCCGATGGGTATTCATTGAGTTGTATAAGCATAAAAAACATTCCCGCGCGCGTCTTAGGATTAGGTGGTAGGGTTAGGCAGGGTTGGGTTTAGGAGCGCGCGGGAATGTTTTTTATGCTTATACAACTCAATGAATACCCATCGGCCTGCTTACTACATTTTAAATATTCTCTCCGCTATTGTGTACACAAGGATATACTTCTCTTAGTAACCAATTTCTAGTGAATTCCGAAACACATTAACGTGTGTTAACTTCTGGTATTACGCGATAATATCATTTTCATGTGTGATAATGTCACTTGTCAAGGTGATATAAACGTAAGCTCAAACTACTTTGACATACACAGTCCTAAAAGTAGGTAGTTCCACCTGAAAAACCTCTGGAGTAGAGGGTAAGTAATACTTTGTAATCGCTATTGCATAAGTAAAAAGTTAGTATTCAGGGGTCTATTTTTTGTTTAATACTGAAACAGTCTTGAAGTAGAAACGATCCTATATCACCAACATTCCAGTATTTTCTGTATGTAGGGAAAACCTACTTGAGTACTCAGTACTTCTCTACTCATCGTCTCTGAACGCTAGAGGTGGAGATAGTCTACAAACATTTACTTACGCACCTTTAAATCGCTACTTGTACTTATATTCGAGAAGAATTGCACGACGTTGAATATCATCCGATAGCGTTTATGATACTACTTTTACATCATAGAATATAGAGTTATAAAAGTAAATAATTTTAGGATAATCTACATCATCAAGCTGAAAAGAGGATGTACCATGAATTAGTACTTACGGATCATGATGAAGTGAAAATTCCTTATGGGCTCTATCACCAAACTATCACTGAATTGGACATAAATAATATCGCGAATTCTCTTATTCACCAATCTCACGTGTATGAGTTAGAATTTCGTCAATGTCATCTCAATGAAAACCTCCTCAAGATTCTATTGGATAAAATTCGCGGATTTGAATCTGGGGTATACGCCTTCGCACATTCCGCTCGTAGTCATTGATCATTATAAATTCACGTTCTATTTCGGTATATCTTATCCGTAAAATATTGAGATACAGCTTTATCGTTATCGCATTGTTCTGTATTACTAATGTGTTAAGGCGCGAATTGGTGGTATCGCAGCGAATAATGCTCATTTGCTACTGGTATAGGCATTAGTCTCGATAGCCTTACTAGATAGACTATAGTCAGAGTTGATCAGTGTTAGGCTGTTCATAGATCATTTAGCGTTTTATGCGTTAAGTTTTGCGCTCGTTCAGGTCGAAATAAGAAAACTCAGCGTTACAGCACACAACGACATTGAAAAACTCATCCCATTAATCTGCGAGCTGATGAAGCAGTGTGCTTCGACAGAGCTCAATCTGCAAGAAAGTGGTGGATCCGAAGATTTTCTGATTATTTTGAGTAAACTTATCCAGCACCATCAGGTATTGGTGATGGAAAAAGCTAGGCGCTAATCTAGTATAGAGCCTCTCGAAGTGATATTTCCTAATACCTCATTTCCGTAGGTGAAATTGAAAAACCTCGATCTCAGCTACAGGGAGAACATTAACTTTACGCAACTCGGGACTATTATTTCGAGCGATCTAACATATTTGTCAGTTGTGAACTCGCGCTTGCAGTCAACAGATTTGATTGCTATGCAGCTCAAAAACATTAAGGTCTGCGCGATTATTGCTGGGTACAGTTGTTAATGATCACATTCTGTATGAGCGGCTGTGTAGAGATGAATGAGGGAAATTCTAGTTTAATCTTAGCATATTTAGCCTATAATATGACGTGAGTGACTAAACAACATTTTTTTCTGTTATAAGTTTGAATTTTTTATGGCTGATCATTGCTGATCGTAAATTTACAGTTTCCGATATTTTTTAGCTCCAATATCTTGACATTAGTTACAATCAGCTGGATGAAGAGTGTATGATCGCGCTGTCTGCCTTACTTTGTAAAGACAAGACGGTTACTCTTATCATGAAAGGATGTGACCTTACACCCGAGGAAATTCACGCTTTTGAAAGTTTTGCTGATATCAGGGTACTCGCTCGTTTCTATAGTTTTGTGGATCATTTTGATATAAATTGGTGGATTTATAGGTTGAAAGCCTTGATCTGAGTTACAATGCCGATATGGAACCGGCGGGCTTGAAAGAAATTGGATGCTTCGTAAGAAAGCATTGCACGAAAACAGTTCGACTTTCAGCTTGCGAATTGGATGAAGACTCACTAATCTCGTTAAATAATGGTCTCGGAATTTATGAGGTGATCATTTGAACTAGGTCTGTTTTGTTTTCTAACTGAAATATTCAATCACAGTGTAATGCTTATGTGAGTTTTAGTCATATTGAAGCATGACATTTCATTGTTCGATAGAATTTTCATCATCAATAAAGTGTTTCTGATCACGAGCTTCATTATCTTCTTCGGTGTTGAATAAGTTTTTGCTATTAGGAGTAGAAATCGCAAAAAAATTGCTCAACCGTCGCTAAATAATATTATGACTAATCTATTACGGTCTTCGAGCCGTTTGTAGTCTCGTAAACTATCTGAACATCACACCATGTTTTAGCTGCATTCGCTGGATTTAAGTAGAAATCCCGGCATTTCATCCTGCTACAAAACAGTAACTAAAGTCCTGTGCAATTCCCGTGTGGAAGAATTTAATCTGTGTAATTGCAAGATGCTTTCCATGCAAATCAGGAATCTGAGCGAAGAGATGGGAAAACGATGCGATACGGTAAGATCTTTCTGCTCAATCATAGATCCCGATATAGCGATGTAGTTCGTTTCTGCATTTTTAAATTGATATAAATCTCCTATTATTCAATTAACAGCTAAAGGCAATCGACCTCAGTGATAGCGATAGAACGAGAATCGATGAGAAATACGTGAATTCCATTCAGAGCTTCGTGAGATATAATCCTGAATGCCGCAAAGTCAAACTAGTCTTACCGCGCTTGAGTGGGGAAGATATGAAGACCTTGAGAAAACAACTGTTCTCACCCTGTAAGGGGATATTTTCCGAATAAATATGTATCTAGATGAGAATTAGGAGATTTTCCTTTACTTGATAATGCTTTGCGTGAGCGCTACGGCCTGATAAGATTATAGGTAGGTAGGCCTACATATTGGTAGAAGTTAAGACATGCCAATGTAACTTTCCGCATTTCTGTCTATATCGATTCGGAATCCACCAGAAATTGGTTACTATGTGAGCGAAGTATTCTTGCAAAGCAACAGCACAGGCAAATTTATATTTGTTCGGTATGGACAATATTATAGAACATGATATCTCCACTTGGAGAGAAGACGAAATTTGATGTCATAAGGTAGCTCATTTTACACTATCGTAAATCTCTGTCGCTATAATGCTCGTAATCGAATCAAATTTGACCTGCAATGTATTCTGGGTAACCCTAACTCAAGGTGGGGAGTCGAATATTAACATAGTAATTCTGTTATTAAAGTTGACTATGTATAGGTACGTGCTACGCTACGGAAAAAGAGATTTAGCCAAAAGTCTGTATAGAACTGCGTTGGTTTTAAAGGTGTTACATCATGAAATGTCTGACGAAATTTGGTATGGTGCATTGTTATTATGTCCTACAACTGTGTACTAACGTTCAAGGTGAGAATTTAATGTTTAGCATGCTAATTCTGTTATTGAAATTGACTATGTATGGGTATATGCTATGTTCACGAAAATCAGATATGCGTAAAAGTCGGTATTCGACTGCGATAGTTTCAAAGGTGTTCCATCATTAGATGTGTGATGAAATTTAGCACGGTGCATTGCCATAAGGCTCTACAACTACGTATCAAGTTTAGAGTTGGTATTCAATGTTAAGCATGGTAATTCCGTTATTAAAGTTGGCTATGTATGGGTACGTGCTATACGCTCCCGCAAAACAGATGTACGCAAAAAGTCGATGTAGAGTCGCGTTAGTTTTAAAGTTGTTCCATCATGAAATGTGTGATGGGATTTGGTACGGTGCATTTTTATAATGTCCTATAACCGCGTACCAACTTTCAAGGTGGGAATTCAATGTTTAACACGGTAATTCTGCTATTGAAATTGACTATGTATAGGTATATGCTATGTTCACGCAAAACAGATATGCGTAAAAGTCGGTATTCGACTGCGTTAGTTCTAAAGGTGTTCCTTCATTAGATGTGTGATGAAATTTAGCATGGTGCATTGCCATAATGTCCTACATCTACGTATCAAGTTTAGAGTTGGGATTCAATATTAAGCATGGTAATTCCGTTATTAAAGTTGAGTATGTATAGGTACTTGCTATACGCTCCCGCAAAACAGATGCACACAAAAAGTCGATGTGGAGCCGCGTTAGTTTTAAAGTTGTTGCATTATGAGTTTACTTATCAACTTTGAAGGATTGCGCAGTTTGTGGTGTGATACGCAAAATTAGTGTGTTTAAATCAGACCTGTCGTACACATAGTGATGTCGCATTAGTCCTAAATATACATGATAGAATATCAAGGAAAGTATCATCTAACGTATAATGAATGTTATTTCTTTCTCGGAAGCAAGTCATTATCCAAACATAGTGATCAAAATATCGCAGAGCAATACCGGTTTTGCGTAAATTCCGAACAAAATCCAGAGTGTAAGAGTCTTTAGTGCATAGGAATAGTGTAGTCTTCTATCTACTTTACAAAATTTATACGATTTTTCTTGCTTCGTTCCGGGATAAAATGTAATTTTTCGCCCTTTTTGTTTATTTTTAATAAAATTAGTATCCATTAAAAAACGCCGTGTAAAGGTAATGTACGAATACAAGCACAAGTTGAGATTTCAAAGTAAGTAAGTGGTTATGTTCGTAGACTAACCCCACTTCTACGCAACGATTTTTCAGTAAGTAGTTATGTTTCTAGGCTACTTTTACTTCTATTTAACGAGTTTTCATACTAATCTGCTTTCTTTAATAACTTTCATCTTTTTCATCAGTGAGCGAAGGTAATACCGGTGTTAACACCATGGTCAGATGCGAGATAGCAGCGACTCAGAGCTCATTTAGATACCTAAGCTACTTTAAAATTAGTACCCGAGTATTTGCTGCAATTATACTGCCAGATAGTTATAGCCAGAGGGTTTCGATGGTGACGTACTTGTATAATGCACATTTTGGAGAGAGTAAGTAAAGAAATGATCTCAGATAAATCCATTAAATTAAGGTAGAAGTAGCTATTTACGAATAAAAGTTAGTATTCTAGGTCTATATTTCTGTTAATACTGAAAATGTCATGAAGTTGAAGCAATCTGAAATCATAAACACTTTAGTATTAGGTACATATACGCTAAAAGCTACTTTAGTATTCTGATGGAGTGCAAATACTAGTTTACTTATCAACTTTGAAGGCTTGCGCAGTTTGTGGTGTGATACGCAAAATTAGGGTGTTCAAATCAGACCTGTCGTACACATAGTGATGTCGCATTAGTCCTAAATATACATGATAGAATATCAAGGAAAAGTATCATCTAACGTATAATGAATGTTATTTCTTTCTCGGAAGCAAGTCATTATCAAAACATAGTGATCAAAATTATCGCAGAGCTGGAAAATGCGTGAGCTGGACTAACTTTTTACGTAGTTCGAAATCGCTACTTCTATACATTAATTCAAAGTATTTGTCAGTCATCGCAGCACCGCTCATATTGCGCAGCATCTATTTATTTCACGGATAACAAATTACTCCTGCTTTTATCAGAGGATACTTTCCTAGGGTTTGCCTACTAACAGTACTTAGTTTAGATTAATGAAAAATATAGTGATTGAAAATAGATCACTGGATTATAGTTTACAGAAAACTCCACAATTCTATGTGACGTCCTTGCATGACAACAGCCTTCGAAGTATTCGCCACCTCATAAACACTTGAGTAGGCCTACATTTGATGCGTGTGGGGAAAACCTAGGTAAATTTACATATGCATTTAGTTTCCGACTCTGAAAGCAAGCTTGGTCTATGATCAATAGCAACTTTTGCGTAAACTCCGTTCTATTTCACTTCATAACTACACAATGTAGATAGTCTATTCGAAAAATTCGATGTATAATTGAACTTTCCTCTGCATGATCATTAGGGCTTCTATTTTTTGTTGCTGGGCAACTTTGTTGAAGCCGAAAGCGGTATTATCTAGCAACATGGTTTAAATGACTCGCCTCCGGCGTTTATTGACCGTATTACCCGTATTCTCGTCATGCAAAAATTATGCATGTATTAGTATGAATCTCAGATGCAGCAAAGTGTGTGAGACTGCCTGTAAAATGGTGCGAAGCAGCGACTCTAATTTCCCGGCTTATAGCAAACAACGACGCTGAAATTTGAATTGATCAGCGTGTCGCTGTACATGATGCACTATATCGAAAGCATTATTGCTGGTTGAATATTGTTGAATGGTTGTCTGCGAATAGCTGCATAAATTGCGAAAAGGTGCGACCCTAATTTTTCGGCTTTATTGCAAATACCGATGCTGGAATTGTACTTATGTCACATAGAACTCGGACACCATCGATGAAATTCACATAAAATCATGCGTAGTTGATAAATTACTTAGCGACATCTCGACTCATGGGGAATCAACATTTAGTGTGTTACACGAGAATTCATATTCTCAAAAACTGGTATGGAAAAATGTGGAGACAATAAGAAAATCTCGACTCACGCGGATTAGTAATTTTTAAAAATTAAAATATAGTGTATTATTGGAACTACGTCAATTTTTCGTAAAGATTAATACCTAAAAATAATTCACTTAACGGTATCTGGACTCGTGTTGTTATTTATTTCTCGGAAGCAAGTTATTATCAATACATATTGCTAAATACACATGGAGAATCGGTATTGAAATTCACAAAACAGCTATTTCTCGGAAGCAATTATAACAACGAGAAAATCGGGCTTCATAATTGTGCGGGGGATCCCATTGTTGAATTTGAATTGATCAGCGTGTCGCTGTACATGATGCACTATATCGAAACCATTATTGCTGGTTGAATATTGTCGAATGGTTGTCTATAATGTTAGTTGCATACAAGAATCTCGGAGATCTAAGCTCGAGATTTACGTACTCATGCTTGATTTGTTTCCATAGCCTCGACCTTCGGAATCGCTTGTATGCGTCCAAAGAAAATAAGTCGTGAAATGTGGAAACTGTAGAAACCGTTAGGAATCGCGTACCTGCCGCGAAAAGTTTGTTTAATTGTAACGCCGAGCATTGTGCGCCTAGGGCTAGTCCGTTGGCGTTTAGCGCTGATTAAATTATCCTTATACTCGACATGCAAAGTAAATTTGCAGGTATTGGAATGAATTCAGTTGTAGTGTGCGCTCATATTAGGTCATGAAATGCGGAGACCTCGGCAATCGAAACCGCGATCTGTCTGCGCTCAAAATCGCATTTTATATGAATTAATTAATTAGTGATGATGTGTAGAATTTTGATATATCATCATAGAACCCCGCGCCTAGTTCAACGTTGATGAGTGTTATCTGTGAATATCTGGCAAATATAGTATTCCATTGACATCATAGTTTTCGAAATTTATGTGTAATCTGAATGTTATTTATATCCAAAAAAGTAAGTTATTATATTAATATTTTCAAGTCGCAGCGCTTAAAATCGCATTTTATATTAATTAATTAGTGATGATACATTTCAAGTTATTCAATACATATTGCTAAATATACATGGAAAACCGGTATTGAAATTCACAAAACAATGAAATTTGCTCATAAATACACACGATGTGGCAGTGGCAGGTGACGTGGCAATGGGCATCCTGTAGGCGTGACAATGGGCGTCATATAGGCGTGGCAATTAAGGCGACGTGGCCTTCTGTGATTGGTGCGTACCGATCGATTCAACCCTCACTACTCCGAGTGTGCAATTGTTTATCCATTTTATCGAGGGTATAGGAGTTTCAAGTTACACTGGTTAAGCTGAATGGAGCATTGGAGCTATATCTGATAGCAAAAGGCATTTTTATCTTTATTGCAATATCCTGCAGTTTGCATCAAATATGTGTTTGAGATATCCTCGGACTATTGTATCCTCTAACCAAAAATGTGTGAGAGCATCGGCCTAGCTCGATACCGGTACCTTCTTTCCTAATAATTCAATTGAAGCCTTCGCTATATAACTTATTATATGATAAAAGTGATTACTTTAATATGGTATAGGAAAGTAATATGGCTAACTTTGCATATTTTGGGCATATATCGTGGAGAAACAAGTTGGCGTGATAGAAGAAAACCAGTGGCATTTATGGAATCTGCACGCCATAATTAGCCTAAATCAAGTGCAAAATAAAAGTCAACCAAATTTTCGTTCAAAATTGTTGCCCGCAGTGTAATAATTAGAAAATGTTATGAGATTGCTTGAGAATACATGGACATAAAATTGTACCAAAATTGCTCAGAAGCTATGTTAGAAAACATTGGCGTAGTCAGCGATAAGCAATGAGAAAGTTTTCCTAATATCAGAAGGTGTTGTGGAAAAGATACCAGAGTGGATTGGAGCTTGCATATGTTAGCTGGCTATTGCTTGCAAGCAAGCGAGATAACGCACTAAATTAAGAGTTATTAGCAGAAATCTGTTCCCTAAAACTTGCACTTTATTTGTTCTTAAAAGCAATGTCAGTTTAAATCAACCAAATACAGCAGTACAGATGTTTATTTGAAGACTATTGAGTTACTTTCGTTTCCTGGTGGTTCTTGAAACGTTTAATGAAACACACAGAATATGAAAAGTGGTACTTTTACGTGGAATATGAGACAATGTGACAAACCCTTTACGTGATGGAGAATAATCGAAGTCATTTTCGAATTTAGCGCCCAAAAGTTAATCAAAAGCAACAGTGAGATCGATTTCAACAAAAATTGTGTTGTCCAGCGTTATACAACCATGAATCCATCGCGCATTTGTCAACAGAAAAATGTATCTGGCTTCCTCAAGCTGTTCTCTCATAGCAGGTATAAGCTTTCCTGTACTGATTCAATACATGCCACCACATCCCTCTGAGTCAGTCATCGATAAAATTAGAAACTCGAGCTATTAAGAAAGCATTATTGGGAAATCTACACTGTCATTGCGATTCCTGGTCAGGCGAGATAGCTGAATCGGGTAGCATAGCTGTCTGGTCAATGTCAGCAACGTTAAGGGCAAATGAGGTCGGCTTAAACTTGGAGCATTGACGACACTCAGGGAGGATGAGTTTGGATGATACTATCCCCGGTCTGTGGCAGAGTTGATTCAATTACATTAATTCGGTTCCATTACAATTACAATTACAATTACTCTCTTGCATGTTTCAATATCATTACAATTACAATTACTTAATGCTAAAAACATCAAATTGCAATTACTGTTAAACATGTATTTAATTACAGTTACAATTACCGGTAAACGTGTAATTGATTCGGTAGGGTAGGGCTTTTTGACAACCGTAGCGACGCAATTAGCAACAATTTCAAGCTATTCATGCTTCATTCATGATACGTAGCATACCCTTAAATTAAAAAAAAAACGTGAACTTATTCGAATTATTCATAATCATGGAAACTGAAAAATACAAAAACAGAATTTTTTTTGAAGCGACTATTAACCACAAAACGTTTTAGGGACTGGCCACAACTAACAGCAAATATGCTACAAGACAGTCAATGACATGTAAGCAAACGAATACTCCGAGCTGAGTAAGGGAAATGAAATGCAATTGGTAAGGCGTCAGCGATAACGAAGATACCGATAAGATGTGTAAAACTAAAATAAATGCAAAAGGAAAGAAGCTCTTGATAACTACGAATTAAAAAAATTTGGTTCGCATTTACATTTTCACCTCCTCCAAAACTGCTAGATTGCATCTGATGAACATTAGGGTGCGGAAAGTTTCTGGCCAGACTGGCCCCAGTAAATTTGGCTAAGATTGGAGGTAAGATTGGGATAACATCTCCACAAATGTGTGATCAAGTTTGATAAAGCCTTGGTTGAAAACTTGAATCTCGTTTTGCAATTGTTGCTGCAGCAAGCCTCAGTATATTGGTCAGAGATTTGAAACAGAAACCCTGACCGTGGTGGAGGAAATGATTCAGCACAGGTTTCAGAAGAGTTTATTTGCTGTTCGTCCATTTTTAAAATATTATGATTTATTTTAACCCACTGGTTCTCTAACTTTTTTAGACGCGCCCCCTTTTATGACAGTGAAATATTTCGTGCCCCCCCTTATCGTCATATCACATAATGAAACCACAATGTTAGCAATCCTAACAGATAGTTTGATGGTATGGAAGGTTTTGACTTGTGATGAGAGAATTCTCCAATATGAAATTCGGAGCACAGAGCAATAACTATGAAATGGAGGTAGGCTAAATCGCGCCAAGTGCGGAAAACTTTTTTTCAGTTTACCGGAGCGTCGCGCCGCCCTTCAGATGCTTTCATGCCCCACAAGGGGGCGCGTCTCTCCGTTTGAGAACCACTGGTTTAGCCTATATTGTAATTCATCAAGTTTTCTGTTGTTACTAAAGTATGGGAAACACTTTAGCATGGCTGAATTAGTTAACGAGGCACGGATAGAACACCCATGTAAATAGGCTAATTGTTTACGTTGTGATTGTCAGGTATCAATAACAATGTAATTGAAATTGTAATTGAGCAAAATTTTTATCAAATTATAATTACAATTACAATTACACAAAATTGAAATGCTTCAATTACAATTACAATTGCATGAAAAAATGTAATAATTAATTGTAATTCATCTCAATTACAAACTACAATTCATCCAACGCTGGTCTGTGGACGTATGAAGATTGAACATCGGAAAAATATCATACGATGCTATAGACCAGTGGTTATTAACCTTTTTTTCTCCAGCGCCCCCTTTCAAAAATCATCGTGCTCAAGCGCCCCCAACTCATATTGTAAGGACTATAATGGAGACAATGGGTAACAGGGAGGGCCGTAACAGCAGGTCGCCAGTCCCCCTAAAAACGATTGTCTTGCGCACCCATAGAGTGATCAATCAAACTACTGGGGGCTTTGCTCCAAGGACACCGTCGCGTGATTTGATGGTCAGCAAATTTTATGTGACCTGGTCGCCCTAGGCGCCAGAATTTTATATAATGCATGAATGAATAGGTGGTAATTGCATATAAATGTCGCTATAAATTTTTTATCCGCTCAGTCCACGCAATCAGATTTACCAGTAGCGCTGGGTGGACTGTTGTATTGGAAAATGAAGGCGATGAAATTAATAATTGAACGTATTCGGGCGTGCCCGTTGGTACAATTAATTCTTTACATGTTGTTATTTTGTTACCTCTTGTCCGCTATATAGTCAAAAGATATTGAAATCATAAACGTAATAAACTAAAGTAATCACACGATTCAAAATTGGTATTTCTTCACTGGCAAATAATTTTCTCGGATGGATGTTATTTGTCCTGTGGGGTACAGATTGCGACGACATGATAATTCGGCAGGAGCGATTTAAGAACCTATGGACAATTAGACTTGTATACATCGAATTTCACGGTCAACATAAGGGCAATCCTCTTCGGCTAAGGTTTTCTCGCAGACGATCTTTCTGACACACTTCCCGGAGTCCCATATTGACCGGAACTTCATATGTCTTCGTGCATGGTCGCGTGGTAATTGGCTAACGCCGAAATGCCTATTTCTATTTTCTATAATTATGAGTATTCTTCCGTGAGGGATTCGTCAAAACATGATGTGTAATTTATGTTCATTCACCGAAATAATTTAGGGCCCCCTTCGAGCTAACCGATTGGGGGCTTGGGTTGCAGCAGTTTCGGTTCTGGTAAGAGGTCAAAGTCAAGTCAATCTTTTCGGGAATTCGGTATTGGAAATATTTCGCGCTTTAGTCGCGCTCGAGGACCATTCGACTATATTAAACCATAGTAATTGTGTGTGGTATATTCAGGGTCAAATCGAGGTTGTTATAACAACAATCGGGTACAATCTCATAGTCTATGGTTCGAACCATCCCGAATTCACATCTGCGATTGGCAATACGGTGAAATTAATGGTATTGGATTTTGTCTTTGTGCTTAGTGTAACAATAAGTAAGTCAACTTAGAATGGGATGCATATATCTGCTCACATTGAATCTAGTAAGTACCCATTTATTAATTTTAACATAAAGGTATTCCAAACAAAGCAACTCACATTATGTAACGTTCATGTCAGGTTGTGAACCGCTACCGCTTTATGATACGATTAAGAGATAATCTGACGATTTGATTTTGTACTCAAATACAAGTATATTTCGTCATTTATTTCGTCCACTTATTTGTGAACAAGGGGCTCTCAACTCACACTCAAAAGTGATGTACAGTGATTTCTTCTTCGATTTTCACACGCTGTGCGCTACGGGATATAATACCTAATTCGAAATATTCTGTTGAAAATAACCCTAGCAAGCGTAATGGCAGTGTTTTAACGGGAAATTGGCAATCTAAAAGTACGCGCAATTTGTTTTACATGTATTATAATAACCCACTCTACCCACTCTACATTCATGAAAACATATGTAGCAAGCATCGACGTGTAGCGCCCCCCTCCATATTTCCCCCCTGAGCCCAGCGCCCCCCCATATCGCCCCCTGAGCTTTTCCGTCCCCTTCAAAATCGCCAGCGCCCCTTGGGGAGCGCTGGCGGCAAGGTTAAGAACAACTGGTATAGACACTGTTGAGTGTTGAGTAAAAGGGTTGCATTTAAAACAAAAATCAATTTAAAACAAACATGTTTAAAACAAGGCCCTAATTTAAGACATGTTTTTTATTGTTTGTTATTGATTGCTTTTTAAGCCATGACGTCACGAATATTCAATTGTGACGTAATAGTGGAATGACATTGGAAATTGAAAATATAGATTAAATATAGCTTCTTTGACGAAATATCGGTACTATTTATGTTGAACCGACTATTTTTAGGGTTCAAATCATTCCATATCGATATATGTCGGCTATATCAGGTGTTCATTGTCCGTAGGTCTATACAACATGCATTTTGGAAAGTAATTACACAATTATGGCATAATTATACAACTGTAAAAAAAATTTAAGTCCTTTTTAAAAACACAATTTAAAACATGTTTTAAATAAAGTGTTTTAAAACACCGTTTGTTTTATTTGCAACCATAAATTTTAGTTGTTTTTAGGGTTATGAAGTCATGAGTTCAAGTGAAGTATCCTCAAATGTCGAACTGCCATTCTTTTAATCTTAGTCACGGGGGATAATCCTGAATGTTTGTTCGGCCTGTTCATTTCCTAGAAACCTTAAATATAACAGTCAGATGTTGATCATCAGTCATTTATTTGCTAATGCACACAGAGTATATGGGACTGATAGTCATTGCTACACATACAATCAATCAATAAAGCTGCGTAATGGTTGGATTCCAAGTCGCGGTGATTAAAAACCTTAAAAAAATTCATAAAATCTTTCAGTACTGCTATCAGCATGGATCGAATTGGGCATGACATCTATACATATTCCATGTCATTAATAAGATTGGAAAGACCATGAAACCAAAACATATTTTGCCATGGGTCGTCATGATAGGAATTTAACCAGATGGAAGAGAACATATGGTGTCAAATCGAGTCGAATTTTGAGACCCCTGAACACTTTGGTCGCGTATCATATGACAGCACGTATACGTCTCACTATAATTGCTACACAAATAGGCATTATTCTACATCATAACAACACGTTAAATCATTTAAACATCCCAATGTCATTCAACCACTATTTGAAATAAAATATTCATCTAAACTACTTGGTTTAAAATAACACTCGGAAGCAACTCTTGGTCGGCTCCATTTAGTCAAGTTCACTACACTACTGGAAAAAATAATCAAAGTGAAACAAAACGATTGTTTAAAGCAGGGCTTTGGAGCTGCCGTAAATTTAAACTGCTCCAGCTCCGGCTCCGGAGCTTTCTTTTATCATACATTAGCTCCGGCTCCAGCTCCGGAGCCGCCTTATTACCACTGCTCCGGCTCCAGCTCCGGCTCCGGCTCTGCAATTATCGAATGGGCCTGTCTATATGTCAGGGTTGGCCACATTTGGCCCGCGGGAGGGTTTTGCGTGGCCCGCGAGGTAATTTCCTATTATATTATCGAAAATGAATTGCTCAGATTGTGAACTGGCAATGCCAACCAAAAATTACAAGTCTGGCTGCGACACTTGAGATGTTGATGACTAAAATATCAGTTCCGACGTATTGGCAGATCCAGGATCCAGTCACATTTTCAGTAAATCGTTTGATGTTTAATTGTCACACGATTTTTTGCTTGGTAGCCTACCCCCTACTGAAAATTTAAAAAAGCCTAATTTACCCGATTGAGTCTAACTGTATTCCCAATTACGGGATAAAGTCTTTTCGCGTTTGCGCTCGCATAATAATCGTTGACGGTGAAATGTAGGCACAAAACGATTGTCGCATAATATCGGAGACATTCGATATCGATGTGGCCAGACGCCGAATAGTCGTGTCCTTGAAACTGAGCCTAGCGGGCGGTATACAGTAGACCCGCAATATACTCAAGTAATAATATTATTGACCTAGTTTATTTATAAACTTTGAAAATTTTACCCGCTTGGCGTGGCTAGTGGACCGCACCCTCGTTCGTCAATTGCGTGTGCCCCTTTAGCCGAAAACGTTGGCCATTCCTGGTCTATATAGATTATTAATATACCCATAGGTTAGTTATCTATAGTAAACTAGAGTCTGTTAGCCGTCAGTAACATCCGATGTAGCAACGAAGACATAGGTGCCGCCATGCCGGCTTATGACGTCATAATCAATACTTGCCAAATGTCGATAATATCATAGTTGCACTAGAACGCACTTTACTCTGTGCCATTTCTGTGCACAGCATTAAAATTCAGGCCTGCTGTTCAAATATGATAAATCAGAAGATGTGGTTGTTGCATATATAATAGCATCTTATGAAATAAGTCGGAGCCGGAGCTACTCCTCAAATAACGGGCTCCAGCTCCGGCTCCGGCTCCGGCTGAATTTTATGTAGAGCTCCGGCTCCGGCTCCAGCTCCGGCGAAAATACACGGCTCCGGGGCTCCGGCTCCGGGCTCCGGCTCCGGCTCCAAAGCCCTGGTTTAAAGCAGTGGTTCTCAACCATTTTGTCCTCGCGACACTTGGAAAAATAGTTCGCGACACCCCATAACACATCGAGTACTATTAGTGGAGCGTAACGTAGCGTACCTTGCACCGCTGCATTATAAATGGGTTATGGGTTAGAATCCAACCTATGTTGACTCTAGTATCCCATTTTAGGTGCTTGAGCTTTATATAGGCTCTCCTCGCCATCCGATTTGCATAAGCGGTGTCTAACAAAAAAATCAGGAGTGCGAGTGCGAGTCTTGACGGGGTAAAAATAATAGAATCATCGATTATGCCTCACACAGAATTATACGTTGACCTTGTAAACCACATGTTCTCGCTCCACTGAGCAGTCCGATGGGCACCCTAGTGGGCCGCGCGGCACACCGGTTGAGAACCACTGGTTTAAAGCAACGGATGGTTGCTGCATCAATTTTTGTATCAATGTGGAGTTTCGTTAAAAGGCATAATATTGATATGGTACACTCTTAGCGAAAAGAGTGTGTCTTCACTCCCATAGGGCCGAAAAGGGTGGTACACTAAAATAGAAAGCAACTCAGAAATATATCGTGGTTAGAAATCCTACATGCATACCTTCCTATGCATAATTTAGATTAAAATGCTGTACTCGATTTATGCCGCGGTATAAGTCTGAGGTAGGTTCTGGTTTAGTGTGCCATGGGCGCACATCCACACCCGTATATCAGGGATGGTACCTGGGTGGAAATACACACTCTTTTCGCTGTGAAATCGCTTTTAGAGTACATTATCCCTAGATAACGGAGGCCGTAAGATATTAAACGAAATAGAACCGATCATTTAAGGCTGACCATGGATTCGTAATAGTCGGTATTTATAATATGGAAACGAGTAGTAGAAGTTGTAATGGTCACTTTACAGGACATTCAACTTCATCCCCTTGTAATTTTACAAGGTTCTAAGCACAAAAGTAAAAGATGGCTCTACATCAATAATATCTCTTCACATTTATCTTTACTGCACCATGCAAAATTTTGATCGATTACGATTTCGATTTTGTGGAACTGTGTCATTTCCTTGATATTCTTGAATTGCCAGAATTTCAGGAATTCCTTGATTTTGCGTATTTTGCATAGCTTGTCTGGCAGGTTCTTCTTGCGATAGACTTTTGGTGAAGACGTCTCCATTCGGAAACCAGATTCGTGTCACCTAAACGAAGAAGAAATTGCTGCTTTATCCGCAGAAATTAAAGAGATTATGAAGGAATAGCCTATATCAGTAACAAAGACCATGCATACGACAAAATAATATCCACACACATTAAGAAGAGAAATTTAAACCATCCATGTCCAATCCAGCAGCCCATATCACGTAGGCCAGAGGTCTCAAACACGCGGCCCGCCAGAGCATTTTGTGCGGCCCGCGACGACATTTTATATTTTTATTAATTTGACAATATATAAGTGTCACATATATCTTTTCAGGTTATAAAGTGAAATTCCCTCTTAATTTGTGTCGAAAGCCTGAAACTATTCATCAAACTTCACTATCACATCAATTGCAAACGCTACCATGCAGTGGAAGATTCACTATTTAGCCACATTTCCACTTCATTATGGTAAAACCTGACCCTTAGACGATTCGTGATTGAAATTTGGGAATGGGACTTGGACGCGACCTTTCTTAGAATTATTCAGACTCGGGCCAACTCGATGGCAAAATGAAAATGACTCGACTGGACTCGGAAAGCCGTGAATTTGTTTGAACCATGGACGTAACAAACTAATCGCGTATCAGGAGAATAGTAATAGATCAGAAGGTCGCAGCTTGGTATTTCGATAACTAAACACGTAGTTATGGCAACCATTGGAAATCTGTTAGTTACATCTTTGGTCGCTAAACCATGTTATTAAGGCCACTTAAAGGCACCGAGTACCGTATTGGTACGCTCCAACGATGTAACAACAATGGGCCGTTCGGCGTTCCGACATTTCTATCACTAGGAAACATTCATCAATATATTTACATTATATTTTTCATTTTTTCAGCTCCTACATTTGAAGATATTTGACCATGAGATTAATAGCCTACTTATCGGAAGTATACCCAAATCCTGGACTGGAATTACAATGCTCAACTTAAAAATATTTTGATATCAGATCAGTCTCGATTATCAATCTGTTAAATTCAAGCTGCAAAATTATAATCCGATAGCTTTTATGATGGCATCATACATTTGTCTGCCCATATAGTGTCTATATCTTATAATTAATATATATCAACAAGTACAACAACAATTCTATTCAAATAGTTATAAATGTGATGATTCTTTTCGTGCCAGGCTTAAAATGATACAAGAGTAAATCGCATTTTGACGATGTGTGTTTACTGTCAGTCTGCTGGATCGGCTCACTTTCAATAAGGCAATTCATTCCCGCCAAATAAGTCCTACTTGGAAAGACATAGAATACCCCTATAAATGCTGCGGCCCGCCAGACCTCTGACGTAGGCACTTCGTGGGATGACGAGTAGCGTTGCGGTATGTACCAACGATGTTACACCAATGGGTGTCGTGTTCGAGTTGGACTGAGATCGACTTCAAAAACTCGACCTAATAATATCGGTTCGATGTCAAATTATACCACTCATGCTGAAACACGATGGTTAGGAAACAACAACAATGCAGGCACTTCCACGCCCTTTCGGTAAACCCGGGCGTAGCTAACTACATATACAGTTTGAAGGTTGGGATTTCCGTTTATAAAAGAGGAAGATTTTAAGCTGCAGGTACGTTCATAAATATCTACCAGATTGGACCAGACAAAAGATCGCGTTATGGGTGTGATGATGATGATGTCGATCAATTACTATGCCCATTCGCACCGTTCTCGAATGTATATTTACAGAACACCATACATCAATAGGTTTATCGCATGAAGAGGCATAACTATAACATTACTGAACAAAATAGAGCAGTGGTTCCCAACCTGTGGTACGCGTACCACTAGTGGTACGCGAAGGTCTTCCAGGTGGTACGCGAGTAGATTCTGTTTTTTTTTCGACCGAAGGGAGTAATTAGTTCAGGTGAGGTTGATTTTGAGTTTTTCGAAGACGTCGTCTCACGCTATTGCCCAGCTGCTAATTTTTCATTGTACGTGGGAATGCGAGCAAGGGTTTTCATCCCTCATGAGTCATGACTATCAAGTCGAAGAAACGAAACCGACTTGTTGCGCCAATACATGACTTTCGATGCGCTGTAAGCAAACGTATGCCACGCTTCGACAAGCTAGTGAAAAATAAACAAATGCAGCCATCGCATTAAATAAATTGACTTTTGTTGTGTGTTTTTATTTCATTATGTTGTTCTGCTTGTGACTGGCGGTGAAAAAACAAAACAATTCCATACATCCATCAACCCTGGCTGATAATGCCGAGTTCAGGGGTGCCAAACTCAAATTGCATCGCGGGCTGGATCTAAGTCGCGAAATCGTCCGCGGGCCGGACCAGTCAACGGAATCCAAAATGTTGCCTCGTGCCATTGCTTCTCGCTGGAATACTTTATTATCAAGCATATATAGATAATACACGGACCGTAGGGGTTTCATTCTAGCGAGTCGCAACACCATTATTTGCGAGCAATGAAATTGGCGAAAATGCGATGTTTGTCCGGTTGAATACAGTTGAGAACCGCTAAAACAATGCCTTTGCCGGCGATACAAGTAGACATATTTCAGCGTTCCATTTGGTTTAGTCCAGGGGTGGCCAACCTGCGGCCGTAAGAGGAAATTTAATTGTGCGGCCGTAGACACGCAATTCAATTGGTATGTGTTGGTGGCCGTCGACATGCATTTCGAATTTACGAATTGACTCCCGATTTCTTGAAAGATTTTAATTAATCTGGAAATTTCTTCGCGTTGCGCGCGATTCAATACAGCTACGTTTTTCGATTTTAATATAGTAGCACCCTTTGCAGTCAGAGCCCCACAATACAGATGCGAACATCAGTGCAAATGATGCGCCTCACATGGAAATATCAGCTCGGAATCGTGTGCTCCTCACTATACTAACAATCCTGATGGGAGGTCAAGTAATAACAGCATGCTACAAAGTGGCTAATATCAAATTGACCCACCCGAAGATGCATCATAATTTATAACTTGCTTTAAATTTTCGAAATCACCCCTACATCAACTCTATACCAGTCAATCTGATCACACGGGATGAAAAAGGATAAATGGTTGATGGCAATATGTAAAACTACTAATATCAATGACGAAATTCATCGGTGAATCTGAATTTTTTCGCGCCTCGCGCTACTATGAGCACTTCCTTCCTTAACATCACCACTTTACCAGTGACCACTCGCGATTTTGTTGCGCATAGTAAGCCTAAATTAAATAGATTGGTCCGGAGTTCACCAGAAATGGACATATACACTTTAACCTGGGTATTTGGCGCCCAGCTCGTTCATTACGACTATGCCCTGGAATGCGGCAGTAGGCTACACGAGTGGTCGAAATATGTCCGTGAATGGCAAAAAGGTTGGCCTACCCTGCGTTAGTCATAATCCGGCGTTAGCCCTGCGTATGCGTTGTGATGAATACAAGATATTCAACTGTCAACGTGGACGTTGTAATTTGGTTTATTACTGTGGATGTGATGGATTATATAATCTTTTTTCAATGTACTCAGAATTGCTATGCGGGCCGGATAAAATCGTCTGCCGGGCCGTATGTTTGACATCCCTGGCCTAGTTTAATATAATTTGTTAACACACCTCGCATAGGCCAAATACGCGAGTATGACGTCATAAATGTTGGAAACACGCGTAACTTATATAGGTGGTACGCGAGCACTGCACAAAACCTCAAAATGGTACGTGGGTGGAAAAAGGTTGGGAACCACTGAAATAGAGGAAGTCTGCTCCCTTTGTTTTGCGTCTACATGGGGTATTCGCGGCTGGCTTAATTTTCGGCTGGCTCTCATAACGAGCGATCATCAGTAATTACGGAGAAGCGGAAATACAAATTGAAGATTGAATTATACTTGTGACGTGAGAATGACAGAAACCAAAATAGACAAGAGTAGACACTCAAAGAGAGAAAGTGGTCAAACCAGTGATAAAATGACTTATTGGCTATGAAATACACTCTATGATAAAACATATTGTAGGATTTTCGTACAGTATTTTGGTGATTTTACTTTCTTGATTCGATGCAAAAATAATCCTGAACTGTATTAATATACCG
Organism: Botryllus schlosseri; assembly: GCF_051294905.1. NCBI lineage: Eukaryota > Metazoa > Chordata > Ascidiacea > Stolidobranchia > Styelidae > Botryllus > Botryllus schlosseri. The sequence goes on from NC_137238.1 coordinate 33,138,873, forward strand.
TGATTTTCATCATTTCACATGTGAGTGTTGTATGCTAATGATGCAAATGGAAGACCGTGTTCTACAATTAACAATGACCCAAATCAAATTTGTTTCAACAAATGAATCATGTCAATAAATATACAATAATTTGTAAAATAGACCACACAGTACTGCAAAACACAGGCGCAAAAGTTATATTAATGGAATCGAACCTTTGAGCTTTCTTTTTGAAGCGTTTCATGCAATCTCTGCGTTCGTTCTGCATCAATTTCCCAATCAAATAAAACCAGTTCTTCTACAGCAAACGTGATCAAGTCACAAAGAGCCGATATCTCATCTTCAGTTGCAGTTGAATGTGACCAAGCAAGATAAAGTATCGGGAGCTGAAATCATCAAATATGAATATTACGGTTCAATTCGCTAAACCATGCTAAGCGAGAGTCACACCCGCAAGGCGGACACAGGGTAACAACAGTCAACTCCCTAGATAAATCTTATAGCTAAATGCATTAACAATACAATCAACTGAATCAACAGAACGATGTCAAATTACAACCTATTCTCCTTAATTCCTACCACAAATAAGATACAAACACCTAATGAATCACATGAATAAGCAACGGACTAGAAGGAAAAAAGAATATGAAGCCACGGGGAAATGTCGGCACAATGGGCAACAGTGAGCGTGATGGCTCATGTACAAAACGGACCATTTCTCGTGTTAGAGACCATGCCTGACCATGAGTTGGTACTTTTCGTTTTAGATGTTGCTGGTTATTAGATTGTATTCACGGGGATGCATGTGTTTTTGTGAGAGTGTTTTTCTATACATTTTCAAGTTTAGTTTGGAGTGGTGTAGCAGCTGTGCCCTTTACTGCCCCCTGTTACAGTTCTAGTAACGTTGTCTCGTGTCTTCACATTCTCTAAGTTATCTGTACATTTCGGCGTTCGGACGCGTAATAAGGTATCTGCAGAAGTTATTGTATCGTTGGTCGTCCGCTACCCTACATAATGAAGTCCTTTAAAATTAGAGCAGTGATTCTTAACCTTTACTAACGTACGGTACACTTGTGCTGATCCACAAGACTTCGCGGAGCCCCAAATATCCGATGAGACATAGAAAGAAAAAGCTACCACAGCTGTAACACCAATGGGTTGCGGGTTCGAGTCCGACAAAGGTCGACTCCAGAACTCCTGCGCAAGTGTGGGAGGTTTAGCTATAGGCTTCTCCTAGCCGTCTCTTCCGTGTAAGTGATGTCTTATAAAGCCTAGAAGTGGGTCGTGCCATGCAACTGCGGAATAAAAATGACGATAATAATTGGTCCGGTGTACATGGCCATAGTATAGTCGTCAACAACCATGAATATCACAATCAGACAAAGTAACAGATCTATCCGCATATGTAATACATTAGTATATATTTCTTGTGCACAAAATCAACTGTGCAACACCGGAATGTTACAAGAAAAAAAACGATTAAAATATTTTTTTCATACAATACGAGAACAAGAATGAAGAATATTGGCTTGGTGTAAAGACCATGGAAGTCGACAAACACCATGAATACCTCAAAAAAAAACAAACTCGGGGAGCCCTCAGTGTTTCATTGCACACCGTTTACGAACCACTGAATTAGAGCTCACATTCCAGCGCTACAGACTACTAAGTGCTTCCCTAATGATCGTATTTTTTGTGTGTTTATATTACTCCTAAGGAATCTTATGGATGTGAAGGTGGGTTTTGAATTGAATCACATCAATTAATTAAAACCGTACGAGTTGTTGTTCGATCCCCAATTTTTAGGCTGAATTAATGATGATAAATACTTGCCTACGTAATTTAGCTGTTATGCGTTCTAAGTTCTACGATACAGCGCCCGTTTGCAAGCATAAATGACTCTATAATCAATAATCGATTCAGAATTACAAAGGACTCTATCAATCATCTAGCAAAATGCAATGCCTTGAATCATGTCTCGTACGTCCGGCATTTGACTTGACTTGACCTGAGCTCAATTGACTTAAGACTTAATTTGATTGGACTTAGTTCGCGACACCTTCCGAAATCGGAGGACTTGACTAAACTCTGTTCAAAATCTGCAATAACTGGTTCTAACCTCTGACAACGAGGGTAGTGGATATCACAACACATATTACACATCTAACAGTGCAACTTGGTCGTGCGCGCAGAATAAAATTTGCATTCTGCAGTTACAAAGTTGATATCTAGTATATCCTATTGGACAATGAAAGTACAACTTGTACATAACACGTTCTTGGTGAGGTTTGCATAGCGAGTGAATCGGTTTTACACCAGGTTGGTATTTTATGTTGTGTGATATTGTTAGAATTTGCAGTGCATGCGGTATCAATCGTTCAGGCGAATTCAATAAATTATAGATATCATTAGATTGCTGACATACAAATACTAGATACCATTAGATTGATTACACACAAACGCTATATCACCTTATAATAAGGGTCAACAACGCGATATTAAACATAGTGTTTTTCCGCTTATGACCGGAGTCGCAAGCCTTTTTCCGTAAAATAGGGGGCCATATTTACCCGATATTTTCCGTTGTGAATGTCAATCCACTATGACGTCACAATTAAATAAATAAATAATGGAAACCATGTTTCGAACACTGGCCATGTTATAAACATGTTTGTTTTAAATTGATTTTCGTTTTAAATGCAACCCTAGTCATATTAGTATTATGCCGCGCCGATATTGACTTGGAATTCCAGTTGCCAGGAAGTCAAGCGTTATATACTGTTTCGACATTTGTTCGCCCGTAGGTCACAAATTCTGCTGATTGCATCCTGAGCGTTTACCCAGAAACCAGGGCAAGCGTGACCAGACCAGAACATTTTTCCACTCACTGTGATTCCGTTTTCCTCGCATCCCATCCTCAAACATTCCAACTTCTCTTTTGACAAATCGCAATTCACGAGCTCCAGATGTGTACATTTGGATGATTTTACGACAGCCGCGAGGCCAGAATACGCGTTGGACGGCATGGTGCTATCGAATACATTCAATCGCAGAAGCTGTTTGTTAAAAAGTATTTAATTGCAACAGAGAATTTCTGAATCGTAAATTTGGTCATTATTATTGCATTAAACTGGTAAATACTAATCGTCGTGAACCAGAACAATGTTTTTGTAGGCATTTCCGATAATACGCACATTTATTTCATTGCCCGGATAATCTGTCGACCGTATGATACTTAGCCATGTTGACTTTTGTTCACTTTATTAGTGTATGCGAAGTCTCTATAGCTGGTCGACAAAGCTCATACCATTTTGTGAACAATGTATAGTAAAAATTTCTGGGTCGTAATAGTTAAATTTTATATCTTTCCACACGACTGCAATATATTTCATCTGAAACAATTTATGATAAAATGATAGTAGTATGCACATCGTATTTCGCGCCGACACATGTATACGATATGGCACAGAGTGAATCACGAATACTTTTTGTAGGTAAAGGCAACTCAACTCACATTGGAACCAAATTTTACGTTTCAGCGACGTCCGAATTGACATCAGAGTGAAAGCTCGTCAATGACAACCAAATGTATTTGCTACTTTCATCACAATAGAGCACCAATTACGTTCAGTATCTTTGGTTTTAAGTTGCAATGTGCATATGACATATTTGCAATTATCCATCTGACAACAGTCGACGTGAAGTACGTGATTTGCTATTGACTTTAAATTTGCTCATGCCCATATTCAAAATCCTATTCAGTAAGATGACATCCCAGGTGCCGGGACAGTCAAGGTAACGCCATAAATTTCAACTCAGTCACAAGTATAAAATTAAAATATTAAAAGTACTCAAATAGTTTCTAAAAGCACAGTTGTCAATTGGGTCACATACATTACATAGCGAAGACGGTGATTCCCAAACTGTGAACGTGTCCGTCGTGTGATTTTAGAAAACCACAGCATATTATTGAATATAATGTATTTAAACAAGCAGATCCAACTAAAAATCGATCTAACGTCTTCAGCTGACTGATAAATAAGCGCGTGTGGCCATGCCCATGAAACCAATCATGTCATTGCCGATGAATACGGTAATGTTTCCATCATAACTGGGCGGCTATGTCTGGGTAAAATTGTTTGATTTGTTTCAAATCAACTCATAAAGAAGGAATCGTGCAGCAAATCATCAGCAGATTGGCTTGAATTCTACTTGCAATTCAACAATAGTTCTCAAGATAGCCGACCATATGAAAGCCATGAATCAAGGAATCGTGTTGCAGTAGAAGAATAGCTCATTGATTCACGAAACGGCCCTCCTCCGATCTCTCCTTCAACATCGTTTTTCATGATATGTGCTGTCAACATTTTATTGCCATTTTTTACCTGTGAACATGTTTTTATTTCGTCTTTGTTGAACTAAAGAGCCGTAGCATACTTCTCAAAAAACGGCGAAATTTGGTTATATTTGTCAATAATTAAACCTCGTTTAATCGAATATACGATTGTATTAACAAGCATTACCATCGCATTAGCAGGTGAATCGATCTTCAAGCTACTTTTTGTAGATGTGTCGCGACCGTGATATTATTCTCTAGTGCGAGTAGTTAGTATGATCGGTCGCACATCGCCATTGTTTCTTATGGGCGGGGTGGCTAGCTAACGAGAAACCGGGGGTGGCGAACTAACGTTTTCGTCTTATGGCGGGGGTGGCGAGATAACGTTTTCGTCTTATGGCGGGGGTGGTGAGCTAACGTTTTCGTCTTATGGCGGGGGTGGCGAGCTAACGTTTTCGTCTTATGGGTGGGGTGGCGAGCTAACGAGAAACCCGGGGTGGCAAGCGGCTCTTTCGTCTTATGGCGGGGGTGGTGAACTAACGTTTTCGTCTTATGGCGGGGGTGGCGAGCTAACGTTTTCGTCTTATGGCGGGGGTGGCGAACTAACGTTTTCGTCTTATGGTGGGCGTGGCGAGCTAACGTTTTCGTCTTATGGGCGGGGTGGCGAGCGGCTATTGTGTCTTGTGGTCGAACGGTAACCCTTTTCAGTATAGGGATCGGTCGCAAGCGGCTTCGTTGTTGGCATGTCCTACTTTCGCGCATAGGCGGTGGCGGTGATTCGCCTGTCGTGTATTCTCACGGGATCTGTGGTGACTCACCATGTATTCTTATGGGTGCGGTCGCATGCGGCTATTGCGTCTTATGGCGGGGGTGACGAGCGGCTCTTATTTCTTACGGTGGGGGTCGCATGCGGCTATTGCGTCTTATGGGTGCGGTCGTGATTCGTACTTTCGGTATAGACTGCGGGCGGCATGTCGTATACTTTCAGCAAAAAAGGTGTGAAATAGTTTGCTAAGTCTAGGAATCACTTGCAAGGTAATATTTTGGTATTTAGTTTACCACAGAGCCGGCGTAGACGGTGATTCGAATATCAACAATAACAACGGTCACAAATTAACACTTCAAATAGCTGTGAAATAGTTTGCAAAACCCCGCGATCGCTGACAAGATAATGTCTCGGTCATAACCATCTTTCACGACTTGGTGTCATAACCATACCGATCACTCACGCGGTGAAATTTTCGTAATCAGTTTGACACAGAACTTGATTTCGCTGGTAAGATTTAACAAGTAACGAATAACAGACCGCCAGTGTCGGTAACTTGAATAGCGACAAATTGTCACTTATTTCCGCTCTAACCCTAATCCTCTGTGAAGTGAGCGCTTATTCAAAAGGGTGTGATATAATTTTAAAATCCGACGATCACTCACCGGATAATGCTTCAGACATAGCAATCCCTCATGCCCGCTCACAAGGTAATATTTCGGTAATTAGTTTGTCCCAGAACCGTCGCAGGCGGTGATTCGAAAACCAACAATTTGTCACTCGCCCGCGATCGCTATATGTTTCACGCCCCCAGAATAGTGGCTGACTTTAGTTGCGTGATAAGTCCCATGAAAATATTCAATCAATGTGTTAGTTTATCAACTTGAAATGAAACTCACTACACAAATCAAGTTGATTCGTATCTGAATGTTTTAAATCGGTACAACTCTAATCATTTGACAAATCCCTTTAACGCGTTTTTGTTGAATCGAACGTAACCCGAATATTACTGACGCCGACTTTCAGCCGCATCGAATTATTCGCACATTCCGCGCCACTGTTTTCACACTTATAGAATCAATACAAGAATCAAGAATCACAAGTATGTGCATTACACAGTTATTATCTTTATTAACTCGAAATCAAACACTTAACAAAAACACGCAACTAATCATTTGGCAACTCTAGCATTACCAAAAAATTCCAGTATTGTTGATTGGAAATCCTTGAGTCATTATTATCAAAAATGTTATAGTACCGCATCGGAATCCATTCGCGGGATGTACTAAAGGTAAATCCAGATAATCCAAAATGAAATATTTGGACTTTGACAAACATGACTACCAACTTTGATCCAGTCACATTTCAAGATCATACTTTGAAACAATCCTTGAAACTTACAACTCTATTCACGACTGAGTTTTCCGTTTATCAAATAGAGTTTCAGCAAATACTATCGCGATATTTTAATGTGTTACTACACACAATAGAATCAATCAATGAAATAGCACCTGTTGTAAATATTTCTAACTTGACAACCACTTGTGCATACCGCGATCGACTTGTGACGCGATGAGTTAAATCGTAAATCGGAATATTTCAATCTATTTGTCGAAACCTTGAACAAACTAGCAGGTTATTTTTTGTTGCAATCGAGTGAACGGAAATAGTATTACGTCTCAACATTTTACCATCTTCCCATACACAAAAGAGTAAAATACAAAAAACCTTGTCAAGTCAATCCGTTTGTAACTTACCCAACCAAAACAAAAAGTATCCTTACGAAAAGTAGACAAGACTACGCAAGTAATCACTACAACCAACAAACATATCAAGTTCGGTTTTAGGCATATACCACCAACTCGTCTTATTGGAATGTCAGCAACTCTTAACGGTCATAGTTACAACCACATAAACTAATTTACCCTGCCCACACGTCATGATCATTCCTGAAATCAACACAAACTCGACCACTGACTTGAGTTAACCACAAAACGGCATCAAGTTTTTAATCCACTTATAGCTGACAGATTATTCGAATACATCGATGGAGAATATTATTGAACTCGTCGGTATTGTTATTTCAACAAATTACACCGACTGCGAAAGTTAATATCGAATGGTAAGACTTGATCACATATTTGTTGAACACAGACATGACAAAGAACATGATCGGGATTTTATAAACTAGTCATATTACTTTTCACATCTATCAATATCAGAATACAAATCATCAAACTTTTTGTTAAATGTAACATAACACTTTTGGAATCGGATTCGTTATAGTCGTACAAATTGTATTAAACCCAACATCAAAACAAAAGGACTTTTTTAGTTCATTGAAATCAAATCATTCGTCTTCGACTTGTGCTTTTTTAGATTGCCCGCGACAATTCGTTTCGAGTGAGTTGTAACCAAAGTCAAGATATCTTTGTGTCCACAGATATGGAAGATGAATATAGCTAACACAATCACGAATCGACGTTTCAGAGTATTTCACGGATGTAATAAACTTGTTAGTGTCACCTATCTAAAAGTACGCACGCGTTCGATTTCCATACCGACTGTTGCGATGTTTAGGATTCACTTACAATAACCACGGGTGAGGATTTAACATCAACGTCGTTACTGGTGGTATTCACAACAGAGAATCGAAACATTACACAGTGTGAAAATATATCTTTGATATCAAAGCATTATCCCAAGTATACGATTAATAGTCAACTCCGTTCACACTTTCTATAGAATGTGCTAAATGTAAAATATCACGAGGTTGCACTCTAAGACTTTGATCATTACAAAAGTAAATTGGAATATGTTCGCTGGATGCATTCAATTCAGCTAGAAATGTCTAGTGCACAACAATCGTAATATCAAGGAAGTACTTGCTATCACTAAACGTGTTTTGTATCGTTGTTCATTTGTAGTATTGATTGAAATTGTTTTTGAACACTCAAATAATAATTCCCGACACGAAACCAAGCCGCTGAAAGTCGTTACCATAACAAAGAAACAATTTGTACGATGTTTGGCAAATGTACCCTATAGTTAGGTGTACTAGAATTATTTGTGTAACACATACACCGACAATGCAATCGAAATTTTTTCCGTTGTCATTCGCTAAAGTAAATGTCATCACAATACTCTGTCACTAAAAGACGTTACTCGGACGTGCTTGAATTCTAGTCATAGTTCTGATTTACCCAACACAAGACCCAAGGACAACCCTAGTTTCAGTCGAACACACATATCCAAAATATCGCACACTCCGCTATTCCTAAAGTACAAACACCCGATACAAAATATTACTTGTTGTGTTGTTGCGGCATCATCTTCACAATATCACCATTTTGTTTGTGTCAATTAGTTACTTTGTATGTTACCCCACAACTCTTACAAAAGTACGAAGGATATTAACATCGCACTAAGTAATTAACTTTACTCGATATTCTCGCATTACGAAACTAAAGAATGGTTGGTTAGACTCTACAAACTGTTTCGATATCGCAAGACCTTTATTGTCTGAATGGGTGTTCATGTATCTTAATAATCAAATAGTTCAACACAGAACTAGAATTAGTACTAACAGAAACATCACAGAGTTGTTTACACAAAAGTTTGTATGTGTACAGTATGTGAATACCATGTGTAAGTCCAACACAATTGCAGTATCCATCCGAGTTTAGTTAACACAAATTTATTACAACGGAGCCACGTAAACTTTCGTGAAAGAAAAGCATACTCACTTCCAGATGGTTATGTCAACACCATAGTAGTAAATCAGCTACTCCAACAACAAAATACATATCTTTCTAGCCACGATCCTTACATCTTTCACATAGATCAATCTACTTTGCTCACGAAAAGTGCTGAGTCATCACATGATCGCCCTCACAACAAAACAGCTAGTAGATATTATCATTCAAAATATTCCTAACCCTTTACACACCAGTGACAAATCATACAACGAATATGTTTTGTGGGTCGAATTGTTGTTCAGTGTCAAGTCTACCTGTAGAAACGTACATTAAAACAACACAGTCACAATTCAATTAAAACCACGAATCTATTTTCATTTCCTCACAAACTGTCACATACAGAAAAATAAATTTTATTCCGCCAAAACATACTTGTAACCAATCGCTTTCATTAAACACACAACACCATAAAAGTATTTACTTTCTACAACATAGACATTCCGATGTAGTCAAGAAATATTTTTATTAATCAAAATCATCGACTTCTGTTTACGGCGTTAGTGTGTGCATGTCATACATGTGGGATCCGTATTAAAATGGACACGACACGACTGAATGTAAGGAGATAGAAGTCTATCGCATAGATTTACATGTGGTCTTCGCTACGGTTTCAAAAAACTAATCATCTCTTTTGCATTGATCGAGACCGAGCAAGTTAGTTAATGACCATGATTGTGTTTGTCATATGCGAATGGTAGGGTTACTGTCAAATCTACATACAACAACCTTCTGGCACTCATAATAGCAATTTCATTCTTCCCCCCTTCGTAATTGTAGACTCACGACAAGTATATTGTACAACTCGACAACTACGTTTAACAAGACCAATCACACTACCAGCGTTGAACACAAGAAACCTACCCAAGTCAAAAATATCATACTGGTTTGGACAACTGACGTTTACCTGTGTAAAATTATCATTTTCACTTGGCGATCTATTCTTTCATAGAGTAACAAACCCTTATCGTTTACAAATCTATTTTTTTCCTACATCAAAAAACTATTTACACTTGGAAAAAATACTTTTACCTAGAGTAACTAATCATTTTCTTTTGAAAATATATTTTCTCCCAGGGTAACAAACCTTTTTTCGCTTGGAAATATATTTTTTCCTTGACCAACAGATCATTTTTACTTGGAAATATATTTTTTCCTTGAGCAACAAACCATTTTCACTTGGAAATATATTTTTTCCCTGAGCAACAAACCATTTCACTCGGTGGGTCGTCGTTTACCTGAGTAAAAATATCATTTTCCTTTGGAGATCTGGCGTTTACCCATTGTAACAATACATTTTCTCTTGGTCATCTGTCGTTTACCTGAGTACCAATACCGTTTTCACTTGGAAATCTATCTTTTCCCTGGGTAACAATACCATTTTCGTTTTGAAAACTGACAACCACACCGGTCAATTTGATATTTTTGTATATTGTTACAACGGACAGTGACAAAATATACACCAACAACGACTCCGATACATTTGTGTAATCACATATTCACTTGTTCTGGTGCGTCCCATCAAAATCGGCGGTTAGCCACACACACACACACACACAATAACAACGCGCTATTTCGATATGACTGCAATGTCCGGATTCGTGCTTTAGATTTTCCAGAATCAATCCGCCTAAAGTTGTAATCCCCCCCGACTTTGTTAACTGGTTGATACACGGATAACAATCTTCGGAGAATGTAGGAACGCATGCTACCCATCGTGCGCACGATTCCAGGTTACTTGCGATTAATTTCCTTGCTAACACTATACAGATTATACGTACAGGGATATGTAGCGGTAATCGGTTTGGTCAATACATATCGCCCCATCCAGTATGGAATTACAAACCCAATACAGGCCAGTTCATAACCGGATCCGGATATTCAATGCAAAGCGATAAAGCAGAACCAATGACCAAATGTAATTAAACATATAGATTCACAACCCTTGATTTTTTTTTCGTGAAAAATGACAATACATATCGAATATACTTTACGATTGTTCAACCCTACCAAGTATTCACGTAAATGTGGTTTATGACATTACATACAATGTGTCGGTGTACAAATGTTGGGTGTTTATGCACACATCGGTATGACCCATAGACAACATCATCATACCCTCCAGGACTTCACTCAACTACCATTGGTCTCTCGATACAGCGAACGGTACAGTATGCAACGCATATCATTAGAGTGATATATCCACAGGTAAATAGGGGGCCTGGCCACAATAATTGTACGACGCCGACAAATCGATGCACGTAAGGTGTGGTTGGTAATAATTGTTTCATGTGTCAAAGAGACAGCACTCTCTCGTAAAGGTTAGCAGATCCCACAGAAACACACCTTGGATTACATTATCAAATCGATTTTAAACTTAAACCGAATCACTGGTGTTGAGAGTAGTGATATCCGATTTTTCGAATATTCATATCGACTTAGTGAACGATCGGTAACGACACTTATCATATACATTATGAATATTAGTAATTCCAGTCGTATCTATCTTGTGATGTTACAAGTTTCTAAAACCATCGAGTGAATCAGTGAACGGATAGTAATCTGGGTTAAATCTCGATACAATTATTGTGGCCAGGCCCCCTATTTACCTGTGGATATATCACTCTAATGATATGCGTTGCATACTGTACCGTTCGCTGTATCGAGAGACCAATGGTAGTTGAGTGAAGTCCTGGAGGGTATGATGATGTTGTCTATGGGTCATACCGATGTGTGCATAAACACCCAACATTTGTACACCGACACATTGTATGTAATGTCATAAACCACATTTACGTGAATACTTGGTAGGGTTGAACAATCGTAAAGTATATTCGATATGTATTGTCATTTTTCACGAAAAAAAAATCAAGGGTTGTGAATCTATATGTTTAATTACATTTGGTCATTGGTTCTGCTTTATCGCTTTGCATTGAATATCCGGATCCGGTTATGAACTGGCCTGTATTGGGTTTGTAATTCCATACTGGATGGGGCGATATGTATTGACCAAACCGATTACCGCTACATATCCCTGTACGTATAATCTGTATAGTGTTAGCAAGGAAATTAATCGCAAGTAACCTGGAATCGTGCGCACGATGGGTAGCATGCGTTCCTACATTCTCCGAAGATTGTTATCCGTGTATCAACCAGTTAACAAAGTCGGGGGGGGGATTACAACTTTAGACGGATTGATTCTGGAAAATCTAAAGCACGAATCCGGACATTGCAGTCATATCGAAATAGCGCGTTGTTATTGTGTGTGTGTGTGTGTGTGTGGCTAACCGCCGATTTTGATGGGACGCACCAGAACAAGTGAATATGTGATTACACAAATGTATCGGAGTCGTTGTTGGTGTATATTTTGTCACTGTCCGTTGTAACAATATACAAAAATATCAAATTGACCGGTGTGGTTGTCAGTTTTCAAAACGAAAATGGTATTGTTACCCAGGGAAAAGATAGATTTCCAAGTGAAAACGGTATTGGTACTCAGGTAAACGACAGATGACCAAGAGAAAATGTATTGTTACAATGGGTAAACGCCAGATCTCCAAAGGAAAATGATATTTTTACTCAGGTAAACGACGACCCACCGAGTGAAATGGTTTGTTGCTCAGGGAAAAAATATATTTCCAAGTGAAAATGGTTTGTTGCTCAAGGAAAAAATATATTTCCAAGTAAAAATGATCTGTTGGTCAAGGAAAAAATATATTTCCAAGCGAAAAAAGGTTTGTTACCCTGGGAGAAAATATATTTTCAAAAGAAAATGATTAGTTACTCTAGGTAAAAGTATTTTTTCCAAGTGAAAATAGTTTTTTGATGTAGGAAAAAAATAGATTTGTAAACGATAAGGGTTTGTTACTCTATGAAAGAATAGATCGCCAAGTGAAAATGATAATTTTACACAGGTAAACGTCAGTTGTCCAAACCAGTATGATATTTTTGACTTGGGTAGGTTTCTTGTGTTCAACGCTGGTAGTGTGATTGGTCTTGTTAAACGTAGTTGTCGAGTTGTACAATATACTTGTCGTGAGTCTACAATTACGAAGGGGGGAAGAATGAAATTGCTATTATGAGTGCCAGAAGGTTGTTGTATGTAGATTTGACAGTAACCCTATCATTCGCATATGACAAACACAATCATGGTCATTAACTAACTTGCTCGGTCTCGATCAATGCAAAAGAGATGATTAGTTTTTTGAAACCGTAGCGAAGACCACATGTAAATCTATGCGATAGACTTCTATCTCCTTACATTCAGTCGTGTCGTGTCCATTTTAATACGGATCCCACATGTATGACATGCACACACTAACGCCGTAAACAGAAGTCGATGATTTTGATTAATAAAAATATTTCTTGACTACATCGGAATGTCTATGTTGTAGAAAGTAAATACTTTTATGGTGTTGTGTGTTTAATGAAAGCGATTGGTTACAAGTATGTTTTGGCGGAATAAAATTTATTTTTCTGTATGTGACAGTTTGTGAGGAAATGAAAATAGATTCGTGGTTTTAATTGAATTGTGACTGTGTTGTTTTAATGTACGTTTCTACAGGTAGACTTGACACTGAACAACAATTCGACCCACAAAACATATTCGTTGTATGATTTGTCACTGGTGTGTAAAGGGTTAGGAATATTTTGAATGATAATATCTACTAGCTGTTTTGTTGTGAGGGCGATCATGTGATGACTCAGCACTTTTCGTGAGCAAAGTAGCTTGATCTATGTGAAAGATGTAAGGATCGTGGCTAGAAAGATATGTATTTTGTTGTTGGAGTAGCTGATTTACTACTATGGTGTTGACATAACCATCTGGAAGTGAGTATGCTTTTCTTTCACGAAAGTTTACGTGGCTCCGTTGTAATAAATTTGTGTTAACTAAACTCGGATGGATACTGCAATTGTGCTGGACTTACACATGGTATTCACATACTGTACACATACAAACTTTTGTGTAAACAACTCTGTGATGTTTCTGTTAGTACTAATTCTAGTTCTGTGTTGAACTATTTGATTATTAAGATACATGAACACCCATTCAGACAATAAAGGTCTTGCGATATCGAAACAGTTTGTAGAGTCTAACCAACCATTCTTTAGTTTCGTAATGCGAGAATATCGAGTAAAGTTAATTACTTAGTGCGATGTTAATATCCTTCGTACTTTTGTAAGAGTTGTGGGGTAACATACAAAGTAACTAATTGACACAAACAAAATGGTGATATTGTGAAGATGATGCCGCAACAACACAACAAGTAATATTTTGTATCGGGTGTTTGTACTTTAGGAATAGCGGAGTGTGCGATATTTTGGATATGTGTGTTCGACTGAAACTAGGGTTGTCCTTGGGTCTTGTGTTGGGTAAATCAGAACTATGACTAGAATTCAAGCACGTCCGAGTAACGTCTTTTAGTGACAGAGTATTGTGATGACATTTACTTTAGCGAATGACAACGGAAAAAATTTCGATTGCATTGTCGGTGTATGTGTTACACAAATAATTCTAGTACACCTAACTATAGGGTACATTTGCCAAACATCGTACAAATTGTTTCTTTGTTATGGTAACGACTTTCAGCGGCTTGGTTTCGTGTCGGGAATTATTATTTGAGTGTTCAAAAACAATTTCAATCAATACTACAAATGAACAACGATACAAAACACGTTTAGTGATAGCAAGTACTTCCTTGATATTACGATTGTTGTGCACTAGACATTTCTAGCTGAATTGAATGCATCCAGCGAACATATTCCAATTTACTTTTGTAATGATCAAAGTCTTAGAGTGCAACCTCGTGATATTTTACATTTAGCACATTCTATAGAAAGTGTGAACGGAGTTGACTATTAATCGTATACTTGGGATAATGCTTTGATATCAAAGATATATTTTCACACTGTGTAATGTTTCGATTCTCTGTTGTGAATACCACCAGTAACGACGTTGATGTTAAATCCTCACCCGTGGTTATTGTAAGTGAATCCTAAACATCGCAACAGTCGGTATGGAAATCGAACGCGTGCGTACTTTTAGATAGGTGACACTAACAAGTTTATTACATCCGTGAAATACTCTGAAACGTCGATTCGTGATTGTGTTAGCTATATTCATCTTCCATATCTGTGGACACAAAGATATCTTGACTTTGGTTACAACTCACTCGAAACGAATTGTCGCGGGCAATCTAAAAAAGCACAAGTCGGAGACGAATGATTTGATTTCAATGAACTAAAAAAGTCCTTTTGTTTTGATGTTGGGTTTAATACAATTTGTACGACTATAACGAATCCGATTCCAAAAGTGTTATGTTACATTTAACAAAAAGTTTGATGATTTGTATTCTGATATTGATTGATGTGAAAAGTAATATGACTAGTTTATAAAATCCCGATCATGTTCTTTGTCATGTCTGTGTTCAACAAATATGTGATCAAGTCTTACCATTCGATATTAACTTTCGCAGTCGGTGTAATTTGTTGAAATAACAATACCGACGAGTTCAATAATATTCTCCATCGATGTATTCGAATAATCTGTCAGCTATAAGTGGATTAAAAACTTGATGCCGTTTTGTGGTTAACTCAAGTCAGTGGTCGAGTTTGTGTTGATTTCAGGAATGATCATGACGTGTGGGCAGGGTAAATTAGTTTATGTGGTTGTAACTATGACCGTTAAGAGTTGCTGACATTCCAATAAGACGAGTTGGTGGTATATGCATAAAACCGAACTTGATATGTTTGTTGGTTGTAGTGATTACTTGCGTAGTCTTGTCTACTTTTCGTAAGGATACTTTTTGTTTTGGTTGGGTAAGTTACAAACGGATTGACTTGACAAGGTTTTTTGTATTTTACTCTTTTGTGTATGGGAAGATGGTAAAATGTTGAGACGTAATACTATTTCCGTTCACTCGATTGCAACAAAAAATAACCTGCTAGTTTGTTCAAGGTTTCGACAAATAGATTGAAATATTCCGATTTACGATTTAACTCATCGCGTCACAAGTCGATCGCGGTATGCACAAGTGGTTGTCAAGTTAGAAATATTTACAACAGGTGCTATTTCATTGATTGATTCTATTGTGTGTAGTAACACATTAAAATATCGCGATAGTATTTGCTGAAACTCTATTTGATAAACGGAAAACTCAGTCGTGAATAGAGTTGTAAGTTTCAAGGATTGTTTCAAAGTATGATCTTGAAATGTGACTGGATCAAAGTTGGTAGTCATGTTTGTCAAAGTCCAAATATTTCATTTTGGATTATCTGGATTTACCTTTAGTACATCCCGCGAATGGATTCCGATGCGGTACTATAACATTTTTGATAATAATGACTCAAGGATTTCCAATCAACAATACTGGAATTTTTTGGTAATGCTAGAGTTGCCAAATGATTAGTTGCGTGTTTTTGTTAAGTGTTTGATTTCGAGTTAATAAAGATAATAACTGTGTAATGCACATACTTGTGATTCTTGATTCTTGTATTGATTCTATAAGTGTGAAAACAGTGGCGCGGAATGTGCGAATAATTCGATGCGGCTGAAAGTCGGCGTCAGTAATATTCGGGTTACGTTCGATTCAACAAAAACGCGTTAAAGGGATTTGTCAAATGATTAGAGTTGTACCGATTTAAAACATTCAGATACGAATCAACTTGATTTGTGTAGTGAGTTTCATTTCAAGTTGATAAACTAACACATTGATTGAATATTTTCATGGGACTTATCACGCAACTAAAGTCAGCCACTATTCTGGGGGCGTGAAACATATAGCGATCGCGGGCGAGTGACAAATTGTTGGTTTTCGAATCACCGCCTGCGACGGTTCTGGGACAAACTAATTACCGAAATATTACCTTGTGAGCGGGCATGAGGGATTGCTATGTCTGAAGCATTATCCGGTGAGTGATCGTCGGATTTTAAAATTATATCACACCCTTTTGAATAAGCGCTCACTTCACAGAGGATTAGGGTTAGAGCGGAAATAAGTGACAATTTGTCGCTATTCAAGTTACCGACACTGGCGGTCTGTTATTCGTTACTTGTTAAATCTTACCAGCGAAATCAAGTTCTGTGTCAAACTGATTACGAAAATTTCACCGCGTGAGTGATCGGTATGGTTATGACACCAAGTCGTGAAAGATGGTTATGACCGAGACATTATCTTGTCAGCGATCGCGGGGTTTTGCAAACTATTTCACAGCTATTTGAAGTGTTAATTTGTGACCGTTGTTATTGTTGATATTCGAATCACCGTCTACGCCGGCTCTGTGGTAAACTAAATACCAAAATATTACCTTGCAAGTGATTCCTAGACTTAGCAAACTATTTCACACCTTTTTTGCTGAAAGTATACGACATGCCGCCCGCAGTCTATACCGAAAGTACGAATCACGACCGCACCCATAAGACGCAATAGCCGCATGCGACCCCCACCGTAAGAAATAAGAGCCGCTCGTCACCCCCGCCATAAGACGCAATAGCCGCATGCGACCGCACCCATAAGAATACATGGTGAGTCACCACAGATCCCGTAAGAATACACGACAGGCGAATCACCGCCACCGCCTATGCGCGAAAGTAGGACATGCCAACAACGAAGCCGCTTGCGACCGATCCCTATACTGAAAAGGGTTACCGTTCGACCACAAGACACAATAGCCGCTCGCCACCCCGCCCATAAGACGAAAACGTTAGCTCGCCACGCCCACCATAAGACGAAAACGTTAGTTCGCCACCCCCGCCATAAGACGAAAACGTTAGCTCGCCGCCCCCGCCATAAGACGAAAACGTTAGTTCACCACCCCCGCCATAAGACGAAAGAGCCGCTTGCCACCCCGGGTTTCTCGTTAGCTCGCCACCCCACCCATAAGACGAAAACGTTAGCTCGCCACCCCCGCCATAAGACGAAAACGTTAGCTCGCCACCCCCGCCATAAGACGAAAACGTTAGCTCGCCACCCCCGCCATAAGACGAAAACGTTAGTTCGCCACCCCCGGTTTCTCGTTAGCTCGCCACCCCGCCCATAAGAAACAATGGCGATGTGCGACCGATCATACTAACTACTAGTGCGTCACAAACCGAAGAATTTGTGAGCCAT
This sequence comes from Botryllus schlosseri, assembly GCF_051294905.1. NCBI lineage: Eukaryota > Metazoa > Chordata > Ascidiacea > Stolidobranchia > Styelidae > Botryllus > Botryllus schlosseri. The sequence continues at coordinate 33,156,819 of NC_137238.1, forward strand.
TGGGTTAATAGGAGGCGATCGCTTTTACTATTCCAGGATGAATCTTCGCGTCATAATACGAAATGATCAATACAACTACAAATAGGTGCAATTTTCGAAAATAGATTCAATTTTATTCATGCAGCATGATACAGCGGCTCCTCCACCCCACTGTCATGACAATTACACTCATAAAATAGAAGCGAGCACATTCACAGACTACTTTCTACTTGACAGAGTCCACATTGTAAGAATTAAGCAGTTTAGCCTGAAAAACGTTAGTAAGTTAGTACGTTAGATCGTAGGCAAAACCTATACTTGCGTACTCCGAAAAACTGGATCCACACTGGCCACCTCTGATTTCTTCATGGATTATTATCCCATACCAGTTTATCTGCAGAGAATGTCGCAATCGTGCATTTAATATTACTATATTTTAACATAACAGCGCGACTTGAGACCGTCTTGTGTCGGTGTAAATTTGAATTCGATTGATTAATGTGCGTATTTTCATCTGCAACAACACAATGCCAACAGAAACCAGCGTCACTACGTTTTCTGCTCCATACGCAAAATTAAATGTCCAGTACAAAGATATCAACATGAATGAATAAAGACATTGGAAGGCCTGAGGATAATCAGGGTATAACTACATTTGCGCTGCTGTTTAGGGATGACTCAAGACATGATTTGGCTCGAGTCAAATGTTTCATGTGACTAGACTTGATTGGGGTCATTTTCAGCTCACGGAGCTTTCAGCTTAACTCTAAACTGTCGTTGAGTATAGTTGTAAAGTAATCTAACATCAACGTATCTCTGTTCTATTGACTGCTCACGGTGATTAGTATGGCAAGTTTTTGCAACTTTTGCAAATCTTTTTTACAGCTTCCGGCAGCATCCTAAATAGTCATATGTTACGTATTATGTTTTTTAGCTGTTTGAAATCTTGTAGTGCAATATTTTGCAACTTATCTCCATTTTTTAATGCAACTTTCTGAAAATGTTTCATGCAATTTTTTGTATTTTCGATTTTGAATGCAACTAACTTTTTTACCGGAAACATTTGGCAATAATGTAAATAAATCGCTTAATGATTTCACTGTTGTTCTAATTTAAGGTATTCTCTGATTTGACATACATTCAGGCACCGAAAAGTATATTTTCATTGGGTCAATTTTTTCAGCCAATTGATTTTGGTAAAGTCACCAACAGTGAGTTTTTGCTACAATGCCTCGGATACGGATTGATTCGAGCATCTCATACCCTAATAATTTGGAGAAACTTGTCCATAAAGACGCGCGAGTTTACCGTACGAACCGGGTGTTTGTGATTCAGCCTTTTTTGCAACCTTTTTTTAGACACGCCCCACTTTATGACAGTGAAAAATTTCGAACCCCCCTTATCGTCATATTACAAAATCCAACCGAGATGCTAGCAACCCCAACAGATTGCTTGATAGCATGGGAGGTTATAACTGTTGATGAGAGAATTAAAAAATATGAAATTATAGGTGTATGTAGAGAAACACGAGTGAATTGGAGGTAAATGGCGCAAAGCGTGAATTTATTTTTCAGTTGACGCCCCCAGTTCGCGCCGCCTTCAGAGCTCTCACGCCCCCCAGGTTGGGAACCACTGCTTTAGGGGGAGATCGGGCTTGGGTTCGGCGGGAATGCATTCCATACTAATATATCTGCAGAGAATGTCTTAGTCATGCATTTAATATCACTAGTAGTTGAACATAAAGCGCAACTTGATACATTTTTGTGAATGTGAATTTGAATTCAATGGATTTGTGTGCGTATTTGTATCTGCAATTAAACTCAGTAAAAATAACGTGAGCGAAGTCATGAGATTCCAATACACATTTTTGACTAGCAGAAAGTTTACTGACTACATGCGCGATATTCTCTGCGGTAATCCATAATGATCTGTTGGGTAATAATTCATGTCGACTTCGATACAAATGTATTTCCCAATAGCCAAGTTACATCCAATGCGATGTGATGGCTCAAATATTCAATGTGCCCAGATTGTTATGTCATATAGCTTATAAGCGACACTATAAGTATACTATTAAATCAGGAACTGCCTGTGGCAGAAACTCCGAGTTCATAACTTCATATAAACGAGTGGTTATCCACGTGGGTAAACTTGACCTGACTTTTGACTTGACTCGGGTTACCTCAGAAAACAAAGTGACTCGGCTAGACACGAGACACATTCGACAATAAATGAATTGACGTTACTTGGGATGACTTGTGACTCAAAGATAGTGACTTGTTCCTAACACTGCTGCGTTCTTGACGACATCTAATGAGGTTGATTCAGGTAAACGCCATTTGATTTATCAGGCCTATATTTGTGATAAATTGTGGATTCTCAATTGGATCATTAAGGCAGGATATGTGCACGTTCAATTTTGATTGCGAAAATGTTCAAGATTAGTCAGTGGAAAAAGGATCGCATTATAGTTATCGTCAGCCTACAATCCTGTGTGATATAATTTCATTAAATCATCAAGCGAACAACCTTCTTGCGAGTATCCATTTCGTTTTGATACCAGGGCATGTGGAATTCCCAGAAAATTAAATTGCAGACACGTACGATAAATATAATTCTTGAGATCGCGCACTCATGGCCATTGTGCGCTGTGACACTGCGAAGACACGATCATGTTCACAACTATATCAATGTCAATCGCTGGTGTTCAACTATTCTCTGCCAGCGTCTCTTTTCCGAGATTTTCGCGGTATACCGTCCGCATATAACAAGGGCTGTGCTGAGGACGATGGGAAGTGGTCGTAGGTGGCTGGAGTTTTCGGTTCGTTGAAAAATACTTCGGTGGTAAATCATGCTGCGAGGCCGGTCGACTTATGTAGGATGAAAAAAGTGTAGTATTTGTGGGGCTCAAATCATGTTGTTATTGTCATACCACCTGGTATACAATCCCAAACCCACACAACACTATTTCACCTATGCGATTGGCGATACACTGCTTACCACTGCTATAATTGGGTTTTGAAAGGCTCCTTAATACTATGATTAGTAGATTAACTGATAGAGTGTTATAGATGTTGGAAATATACTAACTATCGCGTCTTACATTAGTGATGTATCGGGTGTCCAAGACAGGCATTTCATTTAATATTCGACGAAAACCAAAATCACCACATTATTTATATATCAGTACCGGTAGTTGACTGATAGGGCCAGAAACTGTCCTACAACGGTTTGAATAAACATCTAACTATATTAGGATTGTGAAAAATTATTATAATATTACGGCACGGCACGCGATATCACCCGAAAAAGTTGTGAAAAATGTGTTCAAAACGACTTGAACTCGAAACTTACGAGTTTATGACTTAGAATCGGACTCGAGTCTCAACACTATATGAATCGTACTCGACCGTTTGCACCCTTACGCGAACTTGACTCAGTGATGAAATGTGAGAAAACTCTGTTTAACTCGAGTCACAACTATATAAGTAAAAGTGACTTCTGAATCGGAATTTTGTGACTTAGTTACAATCCTGATGAGCAGACCTAGCGTCACGGCGTCGTGAATGAACTGAAATGTGTCTGGTTCACCTTGCTATTGGTGATGTCTTTGCCTAAAATATGTAGCCATGCAGATATTAAACATTTAACGTACATACCCGGGTTTATCACTTAAATTCTCAAATCGTGTGTTTACGATATTTATACTCCATCATTTCGGTGTAAAATTATCTACAAAGTGATTCTATGCCATAATGCTGGACTAGTTTACACCGAGCCATGGCGATATCAGCTGAATTATGCCGCTATATAGCGGAAGTATTACGTTGCACTTCCACATACAGAACAGCAAAAGCGGTGACTATACTATCGACTGATATAAGTCGGCAAATGGAGAAGTGTCCGAGGGTTTTATTATAAGGCGGTTTCGCGAAAGAGCAGGTAACTGAAAACTGAGTCCCGCTATTGAAGCATACTAGCTCTCGGTAAGCTAGCAGATAGAAAAATGATTTACATTCCACTATTCAATCCCGATTACAAAATTTGAATGATTGAGCAAATAAAATTGCCCCTCGGAGAAAAATAAGCACGAATCTCTAACCAGATCAAGCGAATATAGCATTTCGAACTAAGTAATTGAAAATTGGATGTGTGATACTCATTTGTCTGCATGAACTGATACCAAGAAGTCCGTCTGCATCAGGGGTCTTAAACTCAAATGTGCTCGCGGGTCAATTTCCTAGTTTATGAAGGCGCGGCGGGCCGCAGCACCACCAATAGTACGGGTATTCGATGCATTTCCAAGTAGGCCATATTTGACGGGACCTTGCCGACTGGCATTCCACGCATATCGTGAAAATGTGATTTACTATTGTGAATTCACGCGTGGCATGAAATAAAATACAATTTTTGAATAAATTGTTGTTGTACTTGACATAAGTGTGTTAAAATAATTAATTATCGACACCATGCGAGAGCGCAAATGCATGATGCTGTCGTAAAAACCTGTCGCGTTATAATTTTGCAGCAAGCGAATATTTGACGTGCTTCAACTATTGATATAATATTTTAGAATTTAACAAAGATTGATCTGATATCAGAGCATTGAAACAGTAGTACAGCCTATTCCGGGTTTCGGGCATACTCCAGATTACTAGACTATTGATCATGTCAAATTAAATGAGCGTGAGATTTACCTTGGAATATTTGAATAGCTCAATCACATTGTGAATTTAATGATTAATGCGCCATAGTAATAGAAATGTCCAATCCCCGGAGAATCCATTGGTGTTACAGTTGTGGAACGTACCACTACTTTACTCGCCATCACCTTTAATTGGCGATGATAACAGGGATCAAGAGACCAGAGATGACGCGGGATGTGACTAACTATACATAATAGGGGCAACAGAATGACAACGGTTTCCATGCCGACCTGCTTAGATATAAATACTCCACGCAACACAAGCTGTGACATTTTACGTATTACTATTCTCCATAAAAGTTTGACAGTATGTTGCACCCGTGGTTGTAACATGTCACGGCTTCTCTGATTGTAACGTTTGATCCGACTCAACTCGAGTTATTTTTATTTTATCATCCATTCAGTCCGAGTTCGAGTAATTCTACAAAGGTCGTACCAAAGTCCAAATCACAATTTTAAGTCACGAATCGTCAACGGGTCATGTTTTACTATGAGAAACAGGTATTGTGACGGAAAAGCAGATCTTCCACCGCATGATGATTTCACCCAATGATAACATTTGAAAGTGATGTGATGGTGAAGTTTGAAGAATATAGTTTCAGGTTAATGAAGTATAAGTTTCAAAGCAAAATTTAGGTTTCCACGTCTAAAAGAAGATCTGTGGCAGTTAAATATTTTCGAATACTTCTAAATCCAAAATGCCACGGGTCAATCACACAAAGGTCATTTCAACCAATATCTCTGTATATTTGTAAGTCTTAGTTTTCGAGCTTCTGAAAACCGAGGTTTCGAATCTCCCATGGTAGGAGAAAACAATTAAAACTATATTTTCATTGATAAAATTACTCTTGGTGTGACGGTCCAATATTTTGGTAACTCGAATACATCGACACAATATGAGGACTACTCGTCGTAACACCGAAAAGGGTTGGTGACGCGTTTGGCTGACAGCGTTCACCACATAACCATGAGTGGTTTCAATTTATAATCTATATCACGGCTACTTCGAGATCAAACTCGAATTACGTAGCAAGGCTTGCTAGTAGTCAACGCGAACCACAACCAAGCCGCACTATGTATTTAAATATATTCGTTGACAAAGCCAACAAAAAATTACTTCTTGCAGTAGTGAAACGCGGCATTGATACGGTGAACTAAATAGGGATTAAAGTGGAATTATTTCCTCTGGAACCTGACTCCAAAGTCTAAGTAAGTCTTCACTTTTAAATATTTGCTTGAACTCGATATCGAACTGCATGTCCAGCGACTCAAGTTGAAAATTACTAGGGCAGTGGCCACATTATCTGCAATTGGATTTGAAACCATTTTCATCACGGACAGAAAAGCATTCATTCTGTAATGGGGCGGTTGAACTCAGCAATAAAGTTGCTGTTGTAATGCATCAAATGATCCATTGGTTTGATGGTCAGATAGTGTTGGAAAATGTATTGTAACACCCAGGTGGTGAGCCGACTTAAATTTGAGTGCCGATCCGAACGCATTTGATTGTGACTATGCTGCTGAGTACAGAATCGCTACTCGGCAGCAGAGGAATCGGTCTCCACCCTTGATTATTAACTCCATACTCCAAGCCAAGCAATAGCAGTTTTTTAATATAAATTTATTTATTTATTATAAATTGAATTTTAATATTGTGCGCAATTTCAAAACGTCAATGGGAGCCGCAAGAAGGCTAGCTGAGAGCCACATGCGGCTCTCGGAGACGAGGTTGGGAATCAGTGCATCAAAGGCTAGAATCAAGATATGTAAAGTACTCAAGTTGTTTCGACGCGGCACTGAAATCAATGAGTGGCGCTTTATCAGGTGTCGGGATCCTGTCTGCTGCACACTAAATCTGGCAATCTTGGTACTAAGCAAGCGTTGCGTATCTCAAATCTCTTCTGTTTCAAATACAAGCAGTCCAAAACGTAGAATGCGGAATAGCTTGTTCAGAATTATAGATACGTGAATGGCGAGATTCGCAAGATTGCTTGCTCGTCCGATAACAGTTGAAAAGGAGAATGAAACAACAGCAACAGCGAAATATAAAGGTTAACGAGAACGGACGGCGCAATAATTAACCAATCATCAATCAAACAGAACAATTAAGAGGTGTCGAGGAAAATAACGGAACGCAAATAAAGGACAGTTGAATTAAACTGATACTGATTAACTAAAAACATGACTCGTCAAAACACTCCCCCACTTGACCGACTATCATCGGTCAACAGATTCTTCTATCAGCTAATCTTTCCAACTTGTCGTTCAACGAAATCCATGGATCAGGTTTCAACGAAACGTCCTTTGACGCAGCTGTATTAACTTCACCTCTGTGGTGGATTCGTCCCAAAGCAGTAGGCAATATTGTGTCTAGGTCGAAATCCCGAAACGCAGGGGTGGAAACATCAACAGTTGATACCATACACTTAGCGTCAATCAATGGTTCCGCAGAAACGTGTAACAATTTGTGGTGGGGTTTCCCACAGCGAGTGACAGAACAACGCTCCTTACATTGATGAAAATGCTTCGGGTGGTCTTTGTGTCCTTTCGGGGATAAGCATCTAAAACACACTTTACCAGGCTTCATAACCAAGTCAGCCAATCGCTGGGCTGGTTTTAATTTCAGAAATTTAAAACAATCTTTCAATGAATGAGGTTTTGAGCAGTAGGTGCATGATAGCTGGACGGATTGAACCACGAGAGACTGGGCAGAAAATGAATTGTCAGGTTTATCGGTACCAACACTAACCAGCTCATCTTTATGTGGGGGCTTTTCACGTACGTCAACAGGGCAACGCCCATTCTGCGACTTACGCAACGATTCCATCGTCGCCAACTCGGTTCTTAGAAACTCAAACAGGAGATCAGAATCAGGAATCTTATCGGCTTCGATCAAGGGGCTAGTTTTTCTGATCCAACGCTCATGCAACGTACCAGGCAACTGGGACTCTAGTACCTGTGTAAAGAGTTGGTCCCAAGAGACGTCATACTGCGATAAAATGGCCCTTTTAGCAGTAGCGGCATCGAGAAGTTGTCTGACTTTGTCGATCTTAAATTCTACTTTCTCACCCTGTAGTAAGTCTTCGATGTGATTTCTCACGATCGCTTGCTTCTTTCCGTACCTTTTAAGAACGGCCTCTACTGCAGGCTCATAATTCACTGCCGCCGAGGGGAAACCATTGAGAAGGCCGGATGACGAACCTTTAAGAGCTGCCTTTAAATACGAGATTTTGTAAAACGGACTGACCTTTGGATTTTTGTGAACCAATGGCTCGAACGACTCCCAAAATGCCGGAAAAGTCAAAATATCGCCATTGAATGTAGGCGGCACTATTCCACTCGGGAGGGATCCAGCAGCTTTTTCCGCTTCTTCGGCAGCTTTCAGCGATGAAGACATGGATTTGGCAAGAGGAATGTGTACAAAATAAATTTCTTTTGATCTTCTCATGCCATCAATGATTTCGGTCTTGAAATCACCATCGTCAAGCTGGTCGACTTTTGAATCCACGAACGCCTTGAGATCGGTCATTGATATTTCTACCGATCGTATGAAGACCTCAATTTCTTCGACGAAGGTGGAATGTGCATGTTTCTTCTCCAGAGCTTGCAAAGACTCTAAGAGGTCAGCATTCATGCGCCTGAACTTCTTTATAACAACCTCGTGTAGACATGAATTTTCACTTCTTGCCGATGAATGGTTATCGGACTGCTGGCGAATTTCTTCTAATTTATCGGACTGCTGGCGAATTTCTTCTAATTGCAGTCTGAATCGTCTTTCGGATTCTTCACGGTCTTGGGCGTGCTTCTGCTTGATCTCCTCGAGCTGCAACTGAAACTTACGGTCAGAAGCTTCGCGATCTAATTGCTGCTGCTGCCGATCGAGATCTAGCTGATGCTTCATCATCTGAAAAAGCATAACCAGTTCAGATGATGTACTCTCGGTGGTGCTCAATGGAGAGGGCTTTGGTTCTTTCTTTTGTGCAGGTTTGTCGGAATCTAGGATTTTCCCTAATCGGTCCGTCAATACAGCTTCGCTCCCACTTGTAGCTTCGCCAAGTTCTTGTAATTCGGGTCGTAAATCGTCGACCGTCATCTTAGCTAATGGCTTCCAAGTCGGTGCGAAGGTTGGAGACTTGGGGGATTCCGACGGAGACTTCACAAACGACATCGTTCAATTGAATATAAAAACTATGTAAATGTAGCAGATTTAGTGCCAAGCAAAGTCGATCGATCTTCGTAGCGCAGCAGAGTCTTGAATATAGAGTAATACCATGCGGTGTCTGAATCGAAGAACGTCTCGAAGATATCGGCTCCAATAGGCTTCTTGCGAATTGTTTCGACGCGGCACTGAAATCAATGAGTGGCGCTTTATCAGGTGTCGGGATCCTGTCTGCTGCACACTAAATCTGGCAATCTTGGTACTAAGCAAGCGTTGCGTATCTCAAATCTCTTCTGTTTCAAATACAAGCAGTCCAAAACGTAGAATGCGGAATAGCTTGTTCAGAATTATAGATACGTGAATGGCGAGATTCGCAAGATTGCTTGCTCGTCCGATAACAGTTGAAAAGGAGAATGAAACAACAGCAACAGCGAAATATAAAGGTTAACGAGAACGGACGGCGCAATAATTAACCAATCATCAATCAAACAGAACAATTAAGAGGTGTCGAGGAAAATAACGGAACGCAAATAAAGGACAGTTGAATTAAACTGATACTGATTAACTAAAAACATGACTCGTCAAAACACAAGTAGCTTAAAAAGGCATGATTGGTAAATGGATCGCATAGGCTACTTATAGTTCAAGTGTCAGAAGAGTCATATTGGCCCTGTGTTTTAAATTGCAATCCCCAAAGAGCATACGACGACCTAACTGACCTGATATGTCACTATTGAGATTTGTGACGCGACAAAACACGAAATCGAATTACACTGCACTGTGTTCCTCTTATCTGATGTTATAACGCACGCACTAATGAAACCAATTGACTGCAATTGGTGCATGCGACACCATGAAAAGGCCAGTTGAGTATCGGAAACTTTAGCTTAGCTGCAGGGTTCGGGAACCTTTTGAAAGCTGCACATTTTCAAATGTATTTCGTGAGATTTATATGATACGGTGAGAATATTTGTTACTGATATTATTCTGTTAATTTTACGATACTTAATTCTCAAATTCTCCGGCGGTAACGTAGCGTTGCCTTACATTAAGAACGGCGTGTATATGAGCAAGCTGCCTAATAATAATAGGAAATGTGGCTGGCTATGGTATTAATTTTAATTTCTAATTGGATTGTCACATCCAAGGGAACTAAATTGTTATCAGGAAGACAAAGTGTATTCGATTGTCACAGAGGCGTTACAATCCAAGATTTTAAAACGAGCAATGTCGGGTATGCATAAATAACTTGAAGTTGTTGTATTTGCATTTTCGTTGAAAATCAAGCATATTTGTACTGATACATTATAATTAATCATATGGCAGTATTTGACATCAATTTTAGGATCCTGAAACTGCCTGGATCCACCATTTTGTCCATCACAAATAAATTTGTACCCGCTACCAAGAAAATGATTATTGTGGTCGTTATGTTAAATTGGCAAAACAGTTCCAGCAATAATGATGATACGAATTAAGTGCAGAATTGAAAATTTATTATAAAGATATATCATATCAACAAAGAAGCATATATATGACTATCGAGCCATAGGTTTCCGACCCCTGTGATAGTGTGTAATAAGAGGGCGTCGCTTTTGTTATTGCTTGGTGCTTCTTCCCGACATAATACAAATGACCAATGAAACTACAAACAGGTCCATTTTCCTGGTATATAGTAAATTTTATTCAGGTACAATGATAAAGCGGTTCATTTACTGCATTGTCGTGAAAATTTCCCTTCTACCGTGAGGAGGCGTGAATGTGTGGAATGGATCTTGCGATACCTGCATGCCTCGCGAATTTACCGTACGAACCGGTTGTTTGCGAATCAGTTGAATCAACCATATTAGCCGAATTAGCCGAGATCGAACACGGCAGGCAAGCGTCCCATACTGATGTATCTGCTGAGAATGTCGTAGTCATGCATTTAATAATACTAATAGTTGAACATAACGGTAGCTTTACCATACGTCTTCTTTTAAGAGGATTTGTCTTCTTCTTTGACTATTTTGAAAGTGTCCTCGGAGGACGCCTAAATGTCCTCTTTATTGAGAGCTTGTCCTCTTTTTTTAGAGTTTTGTTTAAATGTGCACTGGAATTGGGCTCAGAGATAAGAAATCTACGGCCAAGTAGCGGTCCGATGGTTTTTTCGGGACTTGAGCCGGAAAATGACCTTTTTAATTTTTAAGCGACCGACCAAAAATTCGGGAAAAATTTACCACTTTTTCGTAATTTTATTCCAGTATTGTAAGTCTGAAAATTTTGAAAAAGTGTCATTTTTTCAGATTTCCAAAATATGGCAACATTAGGGTTGTTGAAAAATAACTTCGTTTTCCAAATTTAACTCGCTTGATGATGAAATCGTCGAGTTGCATATAAAAACGCTAGTAGTTAGTATGATCGGTCGTGACGGGCTATTGGCTCTTATGGGTGCGGTCGCATGATAACGCGAAACTCGTGGTGGCATGCTAACCTTTTTGACCCCCCCTCTCGGTCGCATGATAGCGTTACAGAGATAGGGATCGGTCGCATGCTAACGTTTTCGGGTATAGGCGGCGGCGGCATGCTAACGTGAAAACTCGTGGTGGCATGCTAATGTTTTTTGGTATCCGTGCGGCGACATGCTAACGACGATAAATGTGTCTGTCATGTATTCTTACGGGATCTCTGGTGACTCGCCATGTGTTCTTATGGGTGCGGTCGCACGCGGTTATTGCGTCTTATGACGGGGGTGGCGAGCGGCTATTGATGCTAACACGAAACCCGGAGCGGCAAGCGGCTATTATGTCTTATGGCGGGGGTGGCATGCGGCTATTGTGTTCGTATGGGTGCGTCGGCATATCGCACTTTCGGGTATAGGCATCTCTCGACCGGTGTTGAATATGTATCAGATATGGTAAATAGTCACGTGATTGGTACTCAGTTATTGTGTATATCGCAAATTATTGAATATGACCGATTCGAGTTAATCCCAACGTTTACGGTGAGTACGACAATGATATATCGTTATTCTTATGGCGGGGGTGGCATGCGGCTATTGTGTCTTATGGGTGCGACCGTGAATCGCCCTTTCGGGTATAGGCATCTCTCCCCCGGTGTTGAATATGTATCAAGTAAATAGTCATGTGATTGGTCCTTAGTTAATGTGTATATTCCAAATTACGGCGAGTACGACGATGATATATCGTTATTCTTATGGACGCGGTGATGATTCGTACTTTCGGGTATAGACTGCAGGCGGAATGTCGTACTTTCAACAAAAAGGCGTGAAATAGTTTGCAAAATCTAGGAATTACTCGCATGGTAATGTTTGAGTAATTAGATTACCCCAGAGCCGGCGTAGACGGCGAATCGAATATCAACAATAGCCGCGTTCACAAACTAACACTTCAAATAGGTGCGAAATAGTTTGCGAAACCCCGCGATCGCTGACAAGATAATATCTCGGACGTAACCATCTTTCGCGACTTGGTGTCACAGACATACCGATCGCTCACACGGTGTAATTTTAGTAATCAGTTTGTCACATAACTTGATTTCGCTGGTAAGATTTAATAAGTAACGACTAACAGAACCGCCAATATCGGTAACTTGAATGGCAACAAATTGTCACTTATTGCCGCTCTAACCCTAATCCTTTGAGAAGTGAACGCTTATTCAAAAGGGTGTGATATCATTTTAAAATCCAACGACCACTCACCGGCTAATGCTTCAGACATAACCATCTCTCGTGACTTGTGGTTACATGCATCCCAATCGCTACAATGTAATATGTTGGTAGTTTGGTGCAGAATTGGATTTCACGAGTCTGATATAATAGGAATATTACCTATTAAGTAATAAGCACCGAATAACAGAACCGTCGCAGGCGGTGACTTGAATATCCAAGATTTGATACTTTCCGCGATCGCTATATGTTTCACGTTGACTTTGGTTGCGTGATGCGAATCATGAGAATATTCAAGCAATGTGTCAATTTGTCAACTTGAAATGAAACTCACTACACAAACCAAGTTGATTCGTATTTGAATGTGTTGATCCGGTACAACGCTAAGCCTTTGAGAAATCCATTTACCGCGATCAGTTGATTCGAACGTAACCTGAATATTGCTGACTCCAACTTCAGTCGCATCGAATTATTCACACATTCCATTCCGCTGTTTCACGCCTATAGAATCAATACCAACTAACTAAACAAGAATCAAGAAATCGCAAGTATACACATACAATAATTGTATTTATTACTGAGAAATCAAACGCCTAACAAAAACACGCAACTTATCATTTGGCCAACTCTAGCATTACCAAAAAATCTAGGTATTGTTGATTGAAAACCCTTGAGTCCTTATTATCAAAAATGTTATAGTGTGGCGTCGGAATCCATTCGCGAGATGTTCTATAGGTAAATTGAGGTAATCCAAAATGAAATATCTCGACTTTGACATAGTCTAAATTGAAATAGATTGACAAACATGACTACCAACTTTCCCGCAGTCCCATTTCAATATTATACGCACATTGATTTGAAACAAGTAATGATACCTTACAACTCTATTCGCGATCCGGCTTTTCGTTTGTCAAAGCGACATTTTAACATCTCACCATACTCAAAAGAATTATTCACAACATCACCAAGTGTTAAAAATCTAGTTTTCACTTACTTGATTATATCACTGCAACTCACAAATTTGAATTAATTCATTCTGGCTGTATTCGTATAATCGGTCTTTTTTATTCAATTGTAAAGGTCGGTACTATTCTGAAGACAAAGTATTTACTAATCGGCGCATATACGATTCGACTTGGACATATTATATTTTGAGTATACGAGATTTGAATGTCTGAATAATAACCGAGAAATAATTTATCACAATAAAATCCGTACATTACAGCGTAAAAGATGTTGGAATGTCAGCAACTCTGTACGGTCAACATGATCAACTCGTCATGATCATTCCTGAAATCGACACAAACATGACCACTGACTTGAGTTAACCACAAAACAACATCAAGTTTTAAATCCACTTGTAGCTTACGACTTATTCGAATGCTGATTATGTTTTGTTGTAATTGAGTGTACGGAAATAGTATTACGTCTCGACATCTTACCATCTTACCATATTGAAAGAGTCAACCACGAAAACATTACCAAGTAAATCCGTTTGTAACTTACCCAACCAACTCAACAGTATCCCTATGAAAAGTAGACAAGACTACGCGAGTAATCACCACAATCCGAAATCCATAGCAAGTTCAGTTGTATTCATAGTCCGCCAACTCGTATTTTTTTTTATTCAACTGTAAAAGTCGTTACTATTCTGTAACCTAAAGTAATTACTACTCGGTGCGCACAACTTGAGGTTAACATAATATGTTTGAGTATACGAGGTTTGAAAGTTTGACCAACGTAGTTGAGAATTCATTTCTTACAATCGAACGCAGGCGTTATATTGAAAATTATAATGATGTAAACATAAGGTTCGACACATTGATTTGACATATGAGATTTTGTAATGCTTGACCCCACGACTTGATTATTAAATTATTTTGAATCGCCTGAAATAATTGTCGTCATCTAACCAGACTAATGAAAGTCGTTGCCATCACAAAAACAATTTGCATGACGTTTATTAAATGTGTCCTATAGTTAGAATTATTTGTAAAACACACACACAATCAGAGAAATTGAAAATCTTCCTAATGTCATTCGTCAAAGTAAATGTCATCACAATACTCAGTCACTAAAAGACCTTACTTGTACGTGATTGAAGCACCGATAATTAACTAGCTAAACCGAACTCCAAAGAAATTTTACTCACTCGACGGATATGAAACAGCATCGCTTAATCGGTCTATATCGTTTTTATAAATGCAAATCATATCCACCCAGCCGAAAACAATTTTCACTCGCTTGGTAATGAAACCGAAGTCTCCATTTCATATTTTATTTTTGGTCAAATACTTTGCAATAAACACATTTGAGTGGCTGAGCTTTACACCATCAAGCTGTCATTTGTATATCAAGAGTTCGGTCAACTTGTAAATGTATCGTTTAACTAATCGACATTTAGTGATTGGTGAACATAGACTTGGATTGAAATAAACTTTACAGGAATTCTGTAAGAAAAGGCTGCCGTTCGCGAGGTGTTATGATGCAGGATCATTTTCGTCTTACCCAGTCACTTGTCAATACCCCGTAGTGAGTATTCAAGATGTCTGTTGTTAAATCTCTGTACAACGCAATCGAATGAATGTCGGTTTTCATCACCACAATGCTTATGACACTACAAACCCCGTTCCAATCGACGCCGTATGATCGAATCGAGTTAACCAATACCGCGAAATCACACTTTCGAACACCGTTCACGTTTTGACCATGTACATAGAAATCTAGTACTCTGTGGATGAATTTTTTCCGTTTCGCTCAAGGTGGGGGTTGTCGAGTTATGATCGTACAGAAGGTAATTCTCAATAATCGCGCTTATTCTCTTTAATCGCGTTGCCATAACAGATGTCTGTAACAATAACTGTGAAGTGAACCTCAATAAAGTGTGAAACGCCGCGCGGTATCGAGAGGAAACGGGTTTCTACATATTAGAAATAAAAAGCGAGTTACCTAAGCGTGCGAAAATGAACTCTATAAATGGACATCACCGAGTGTCGTAATTTATTGATCCAGACATAATCCACAGGTTGGAACAGTTAGAGTTAGAGCAAACGACATATTTGGTGAGCTGAGTATATTCAAGAGCGAGTCGATGGTTAACTACTTAATAGGTAAGTTATCTGGTATGACTACTTTGATTTACGAATATAATTTGTTATTCGTTTATCCGCCAGACACAACAAGCGTGGAATTAAAGAATTGTATCGGTGAGTTATTGCTGCTCAGAACGATATCATCACGATGTAACGATTTTTGTTGTTGAACAGATTAAGCAAACTCAAGTTGAATACACGAGTCTACTGGTAAGTTATCTGCTATAACACAACGTTAGTGAGCATAGTTCGATGTGTAATGTGTTTTATTAAGCATAAAGAGTCGAAGACACCAGCAAAGAAACTAGATTGTAAGTAAGACTAGTTTAATGTTCCCAAAGTGCTGAATGTAACCGCGTGCTATCAATTTTACAGATGAGTCGATGTCTGCGGAATCCCGAGAATGGAAACGTATCGTCAGAGATCGACGACCGACAACAAGAAATTACATCCCAGAACTACCACGCGGTGAAATCGTATGTAGTGAACAGTAGCTGTGTGTATGATATTCACAACTTGAACCGTATGGGGGTGGGTGTTTTCCGAGCTGACCAATCGTTGCGAATGATCAATCCACAGTTTTATGCATACCCTACCGATGGTATGTTGATTGGTTGTGTCGGTATTAAAATACCCCCAGGACTCGCGCAATCAAGATGTATCTCGACATTTACGCGACGAAAAAATAACACGAAGTACAACGATAATCTCTGTGCTTTTCGCCGTATCGCCCACTCACTTGGAAAAGATACAAAGGAAATGGCTCAACAATTCACTTCGGTTTATGGTATCGGCGTTGAAACCGTGGTAACTCTTGACATGTTGAATGATATCGAGGTCTTGTTTAATGTCGCCATATTCGTGTACACCAAAACTGAGGGTAAAGCTGTCGCACTCCGGCGCAGTACGTTTGAAGCGAAACCTGTTTACCTACATTTAGAGGATCGCCATTTTTGTTTAATTACAAATGTGAACCGTTATGCGGAGAGCTATCAATGTGATGTTTGTCAACGATTATTTAACGAACAGTATGAATTGACCAGACACAAATGTGCAACGGGTCCTGTCGAAGTGTTTCCGGGTGGCGTTTATAGCCCTCCGCTGAATATATTTGAAAAACTGGATTTAGAAGGGGTATTCGTTCCCCACCAGCTTCGTTATTTCAAGTATCGTATCGCGTTCAGTATGGAGAGCTTGTATGATACCGACGATACCTCAAAAACTTCGCGAGAGCACCAGAACATTCCCATCTCCGTTAGCATATCGTCTAATGTGGAAGGTTACTTGGAGTCGCATGTAATTGCCTCGAGTGGTGATACAAACGATTTGTGCGCACAAATGATTGACCATTTTCATGATATTCAAAGTGAATCATTCAGACTGTCACTCACAGAATATCGACCCTACCTGGACATGCTCAAATCGAAAATTATCGAAATGAAAGCACTCGATCCTTCAAAACACCCAATACCCCTTGAACGATTACAAATGGAGTTTATGAGTTATTTACGTCAGATTCCTGTGTTATCATTCAATTGTGGTCGGTATGACTTGAACTGGCTCAAAGCGTACTTGTTTGGTTTTCTCGTTGACGACAATCTTAGTGTACTGAAACGCGATAGCAAATTTCTCTCAATGACGACCAACAGACTTCAATTCTTGGATATTGTGAATTACTTGACACCCGATTTCTCGTATGATTCATATTTGGAGTCCTTCAAATGTACCACCACTAAAGCTCACTTTCCGTACCAGTTTCTGACTAGTTTGGAAAAGTTGGATAACTTGAGTCTTCCTAGCCACGACGAGTTTTACAACCCACTAAAAGGTTGCAATATATCAACATCAGAATATGAAAACTGTTTGAAGGTTTGGAACGACAACAAAATGACCTCTCTGCGTGATTATCTCAAATGGTGCAACGCGAACGATACTCACTACCTCATAGAGGTTTTAGAAAAACAATTCCAATCTTTCAAAAGTCAATTCAATGTTGATATATTCAAGGATGCGGTCTGCCTGCTTGGGGTTGTATCGAGACATCTTTTTAATAGCATCCCGCGTGATTTCGCAATGTTCAACGACAAACATAAAGATCTGTTTGCGCTATTCAGGGATAATTTAGGGGGTGGACCATCGATCATTTTCCATCGATACCCAAAACCAGGTGTAACTCGAATCAAACAACATGTCTATAAGGAAAATGCACAGGTTGCGCAACATGTAACAAGTTTGACCAGCGACTCACTCTATCTGTATGCTTTAAGTCGACCGAGTCCAACCGGATTTCCGGTACGTTGGCAACCAATCGACACCGAGTGTACTAAATTCAAACCTGTCAAGACCGCGCCGAAATGCTCAGAGACTGTAACCCAGTGGATGAATTGGTATTCCCATATTCATAAGGTGCATGTTCACCACGCTTTTAACGGACCTGAAATTCATGTGGGCATGCGCAATTATCGACCTGATGGGATTTATCATAATTCAGCCGGACAAGGGATAATCTTATCGTTCCTTAGATGTGATTTTCACGCCCACGATTGCAGATTCGGATGTGATGACCCAGTACGTCGAGAGCGAGCTAAACGCATTCATGATTATTACGAAAGTCTAAATTATCGAGTTGTATGTAAATGGGAATGTGAGTGGAATATTGAGAAGAAGAGAAATCCTCATATTGTGCGATATCTCGATGGTATTCAACCACAACTGGCTCGGGCCAAGTCTGTCGCCCCACAGAAATTGATGGAGATGGTGATGAATGGTATGGTACTTTCTTTGGTTGTTTGCTGGTTGATATTTGTACTCGATCACATTCGAAAAAGCGATTCGCTGAACTCCGACCGATATTCAAAAATACCACAGTGTCTCGCGATAACGTGAAAAGTGACATGAATCAGCTTGCTGTAGATCGGAAATCACCCAGTAAACCCACTGACATGTTGGTTGCGTCGTACTGCGGTAAGAAAATCTTGCTAACCTCCGACTTGATCAAATGGTATGTAGATCACGGGTTGGTGGTATCAAAAATTCATGAGGCTGTCGAATTCACCAAAAAGACATGTTTTGACAACTTTGCGAAAAATGTCTCTGCCTGTCGACGTGCTGGGGATCGCGATCCTAACACGGAGATTATTGAGCTAACGCAAAAACTCGCTGCGGATTCTTGTTTTGATCGCGAGTTAATGAATCCGCGTAAACTCGAACAAACCACGTTCTGTGATAAAAGTGAATTGAACGCGAATGTGGAGGATCGCTTTTTCGTCAAGTGCGAACAATTAAACACAGATCTATTTGAAATAACGAAGCACCCTCAAAAGATCGAGCAAAATAACTGCATCCAAGTATCGTTCTGGTTGTATATTAATGTTAAATTACGGATGTTGTCGTTTTTTTATGACTGTTTATGTAAATATTTTCGCGCCGACTGCTTCATGCTACTTTCGGTGGATATCAACTCGTTTTTCATCGCGCATTCAGCCCCACTCGATGATATTCTCATATCCGAGAAAAGGAACGAGTTTTACTGTGATTACGAGAATTGGTTTCCACGCTATTTTTGTGACGAGCACCGAGCTGAGTTTTTGGCTGATCCGGTTTCTTTTGACCGATCGCGACAGTGTTGCAAAGACACGTATGCGTATTACCTTCGTCAACCAGGTTTGATGGAAGTGAGATACGACGCCGATGCATCTTTCCACGGCATCAATCACTTTCACAGTGACCCAAGAAAAAGTTAATCTAGGCATTGAATGTTATTGTGGTGTACTTGTATATATTTCGCGTGACTTTAATTTTTTGGATATACTGTGTGTTTGATGTGATTTATTTGTATTGTGTGTTCATGTACCATTTGTTTTCCAGATGGATAACACTATTACCTATCTAAAGTCTGTCATGTCATTAGATTTACACAGTTTACATGTAGAGATGATTACCTTGGAGCGGGAATTACCACAGTTCATAATTCCTGGTTCTGTCAAACAACTTGCAACGTCGATGATACCCGATTGATGAAAAGCAGATCAACAAAACTTGTGCTCCGTGGTGAGGTCTATAGTTGTTACAGTAACACTGTTAGATTTTAAAGCTCTATGAATCCTCTCGTGTTATGAATCCTCTTATGTGATTTAATATTTTGCAGACTGAGATCAGCTGCTTGACGACCTGAAGCGTTCGTAACACTACAACTTCCACCGACGACGAGGGACAGATGAAGATTTCATAACCTGGGGAAAATTTTAAATCGAACTGGAGCAAGATGACTAGAACAGTGGCTATTCCAACCTTGTTGATATATAAACACATGCGCTTTATCGATTTTTCAATAAACATCAAATGACGGAATAGATTCACCCATTCGCGTGTATTGTGAGTGGTCCTTCAAGAAGTGGGAAGACTACTTTCGTTGCAAAGCTAATTCGACATGTGAGTTCAATGATGAAACCTAGTGTGTCCAGGGTCGTATATTGTTACAATAATTATCAGGAGATTTTCAAGACGATGACCAATGTAGAATTTCATGCGGATTGCGTAGTCTAATTACTCGCTCGATGTCTCGCGTATTGTTGGTCATAACCTGCGAAGTTTATTGCCGAGACCGCAGTTTTCACATGGTTCTATGTATTTGGGGAACACTGTTGTTATCAATCTTTCACGCGATGAATATGTCGGATGTCGAAAAAATATATTTCCAAGTGAAAAGGGGTTTGTTACACTGGGTAAACGATAAATCTCCAAAGGACAATGGTATTTTAGTTAGGTAACGGTGGACCTCCCAGTGAAAATGATAATTTTACATAGGTAAACGTCAGTTGTCCAAACCAGTATGATATCTTGACTTGGGTGGGTATCTTGTGTTCAACGCTGGTAGTGTGATTGGTCTTGTTAAACGTAGTTGCCGAGTTGTGCAATATACTTTTCGTGCTTATACAGTTACGAAGGGGCGGAAAATGAAATTGCTATTATGATCGTCAGAAGATTGTTGTATGTTGATTTGATTTGTCGGAGTAGCAACCCTATCATTCGCATATGACAAGCAAAATCATTACCGTGAATACATGTAACTGATTCGCTCGGTCTCGACCAATGCAAAATAGATGATTCGTTTTTTGAAACCGTAGCGAAGACCACGTGTAAATCGATGCGATGGACTTCTACCCCATTACATTCAGTCGTGTCGTGTCCACTTTAATACGGGGCCCACAGGTATGACATGCACACACTAACACCGGAAACAGAAGTCGATGATTTTGATTAATAAAAATATATCTTGACTACAAGTATGTTTTGGGAAATTAAAATTTATTTTTCTGTATGTGACGAAATGAAAATAGATTCGTTGTTTTAATTGAGTTGTGACTGTGTTGTTTTAATGTACGTTTCAACAGGTAGACTTGACACTGAACAACAATTCACATCAAAAAAAAAAGGTTTGTTGTATGATTTGTCACTGGGGCGCAAAGGGTTAGGAATATTTTTGTATGATAATATCTTCTAGCTGTTTTTGTTGTGAGGGTAATCATGTGGTGACTCAGCACTTTTCGTTAGCAAAGTAGATTGATCTATGTGAAAGATGTAAGGACTGTGACTAGAAAACATATGTACTTTGTTGTTGGAGTACTGCTATGGCGTTGACATAACCCTCTGGAAGTGAGTATGCTCTTCTTTCACGAAAGTTTACGCGGCTCCGTTGTAATAAATTTGTGTTAACTAAACTCGGATGGATACCGCAATTGTGCTGGACTTACATATGGTATTCGCATACTGCACACATACAAACTTTTGTGTAAACAACTCTGATGTTTCTGTTGGTACTAGTGCTGTGTTGAACTATTCGGTTCTTAAGACACATGAACAACCATTCTTAAGACACATGAACAACCATTCTTAAGACACATGGACAACCATTCAGACAATAAAGGTCTTGAGGTAACGAAACAGTTTGTAGAGTCAAACCAACCATTCTTAGTTTCGTAATGTGAGAATATCGAGTAAAGTTGATTACTTTGTGTAAATATCTTTCGTACTTTTGTAAGAGTAGTGGGGGTCTCATGAAAAATTAACTAGTTGACAAAAACAGAATATTGAATGAAGGTTCGTCTGTTGTTTTCATAAGTCAAGAGAGTGAAAATTGTTGTTGTTGTTTTTGTTACACTAAATTGAAATAGTGTGAAAGCGTCACCAATCATTGCGTATGTTCGTAGCATGAGCGAATATATTCGTGTACCATGAATATCTTTCATATACACTTAGTATGAAATGAGATGCGTGGAATAATAATTAGTGTCCTACAAAAGTAAAACTTGTTGTGTTTGCTTGTGTACTTTTTAATCATTGTTTGTTGTTGAAAGACGGGTGAGTTTACATTTAAATATAGTAAGCGGGACAACTCAAGTAATAAATTTTGCTCGGTTGAAAATCGACTCGTTTGAAAATACCGGTCAATGGAGTAACAGTATCAATATGCGTGGTATATTATTTTTCGCGAGATGCACCAATCTTCGAAGCATAACTTTTCAAAAAATTCGCCATGTCATAAAGAAGTAGTCGGTTGTTATGAACTCGAAACAAATGTAATTCGAATATCACGAAGGTGGAAATTACGATCAACACAGTATTTCGTAAGTGAATGTGCATCGTTTGGTATGTTCAGCAGTCACTAAATGAAAAAAAAATAGCAAACTGATGCAACCCGGTAGTTAAACGATACAGTAACAAGTTGGATGTAATCTTGATTTACAGATGACAGCTTGATGGTGTAAAGCTCAGCCACTCAAATGTGTTCATTGCAAAGTATTTGACCAAAAATAAAATATGAAATGGAGACTTTGGTTTCATTACCAAGCGAGTGAAAATTGTTTTCGGCTGGGTGGATATGATTTGCATTTAGAAAAACGATATAGACCGATTAAGCGATGCTGTTTCATATCCGTCGAGTGAGTAAAATTTCTTTGGAGTTCGGTTTAGCTAGTTAATTATCGGTGCTTCAATCACGTACAAGTAAGGTCTTTTAGTGACTGAGTATTGTGATGACATTTACTTTGACGAATGACATTAGGAAGATTTTCAATTTCTCTGATTGTGTGTGTGTTTTACAAATAATTCTAACTATAGGACACATTTAATAAACGTCATGCAAATTGTTTTTGTGATGGCAACGACTTTCATTAGTCTGGTTAGATGACGACAATTATTTCAGGCGATTCAAAATAATTTAATAATCAAGTCGTGGGGTCAAGCATTACAAAATCTCATATGTCAAATCAATGTGTCGAACCTTATGTTTACATCATTATAATTTTCAATATAACGCCTGCGTTCGATTGTAAGAAATGAATTCTCAACTACGTTGGTCAAACTTTCAAACCTCGTATACTCAAACATATTATGTTAACCTCAAGTTGTGCGCACCGAGTAGTAATTACTTTAGGTTACAGAATAGTAACGACTTTTACAGTTGAATAAAAAAAGATACGAGTTGGCGGACTATGAATACAACTGAACTTGCTATGGATTTCGGATTGTGGTGATTACTCGCGTAGTCTTGTCTACTTTTCATAGGGATACTGTTGAGTTGGTTGGGTAAGTTACAAACGGATTTACTTGGTAATGTTTTCGTGGTTGACTCTTTGAATATGGTAAGATGGTAAGATGTCGAGACGTAATACTATTTCCGTACACTCAATTACAACAAAACATAACCAGCATTCGAATAAGTCGTAAGCTACAAGTGGATTTAAAACTTGATGTTGTTTTGTGGTTAACTCAAGTCAGTGGTCATGTTTGTGTCGATTTCAGGAATGATCATGACGAGTTGATCGGGTTGACCGTACAGAGTTGCTGACATTCCAACATCTTTTACGCTGTAATGTACGGATTTTATTGTGATAAATTATTTCTCGGTTATTATTCAGACATTCAAATCTCGTATACTCAAAATATAATATGTCCAAGTCGAATCGTATATGCGCCGATTAGTAAATACTTTGTCTTCAGAATAGTACCGACCTTTACAATTGAATAAAAAAGACTGATCATACGAATACAACCAGAATGAATTAATTTAAATCTGTGAGTTGCAGTGATATAATCAAGTAAGTGAAAACTAGATTTTTAACACTTGGTGATGTTGTGAATAATTCTTTTGAGTATGGTGAGATGTTAAAATGTCGCTTTGACAAACGAAAAGCCGGATCGCGAATAGAGTTGTAAGGTATCATTACTTGTTTCAAATCAATGTGCGTATAATATTGAAATGGGACTGCGGGAAAGTTGGTAGTCATGTTTGTCAATCTATTTCAATTTAGACTATGTCAAAGTCGAGATATTTCATTTTGGATTACCTCAATTTACCTATAGAACATCTCGCGAATGGATTCCGACGCCACACTATAACATTTTTGATAATAAGGACTCAAGGGTTTTCAATCAACAATACCTAGATTTTTTGGTAATGCTAGAGTTGGCCAAATGATAAGTTGCGTGTTTTTGTTAGGCGTTTGATTTCTCAGTAATAAATACAATTATTGTATGTGTATACTTGCGATTTCTTGATTCTTGTTTAGTTAGTTGGTATTGATTCTATAGGCGTGAAACAGCGGAATGGAATGTGTGAATAATTCGATGCGACTGAAGTTGGAGTCAGCAATATTCAGGTTACGTTCGAATCAACTGATCGCGGTAAGTGGATTTCTCAAAGGCTTAGCGTTGTACCGGATCAACACATTCAAATACGAATCAACTTGGTTTGTGTAGTGAGTTTCATTTCAAGTTGACAAATTGACACATTGCTTGAATATTCTCATGATTCGCATCACGCAACCAAAGTCAACGTGAAACATATAGCGATCGCGGAAAGTATCAAATCTTGGATATTCAAGTCACCGCCTGCGACGGTTCTGTTATTCGGTGCTTATTACTTAATAGGTAATATTCTTATTATATCAAACTCGTGAAATCCAATTCTGCACCAAACTACCAACATATTACATTGTAGCGATTGGGATGTATGTAACCACAAGTCACGAGAGATGGTTATGTCTGAAGCATTAGCCGGTGAGTGGTCGTTGGATTTTAAAATGATATCACACCCTTTTGAATAAGCGTTCACTTCTCAAAGGATTAGGGTTAGAGCGGCAATAAGTGACAATTTGTTGCCATTCAAGTTACCGATATTGGCGGTTCTGTTAGTCGTTACTTATTAAATCTTACCAGCGAAATCAAGTTATGTGACAAACTGATTACTAAAATTACACCGTGTGAGCGATCGGTATGTCTGTGACACCAAGTCGCGAAAGATGGTTACGTCCGAGATATTATCTTGTCAGCGATCGCGGGGTTTCGCAAACTATTTCGCACCTATTTGAAGTGTTAGTTTGTGAACGCGGCTATTGTTGATATTCGATTCGCCGTCTACGCCGGCTCTGGAGTAATCTAATTACTCAAACATTACCATGCGAGTAATTCCTAGATTTTGCAAACTATTTTCACGCCTTTTTGTTGAAAGTACGACATTCCGCCTGTAGTCTATACCCGAAAGTACGAATCATCACCGCGTCCATAAGAATAACGATATATCATCGTCGTACTCGCCGTAATTTGGAATATACACATTAACTAAGGACCAATCACATGACTATTTACTTGATACATATTCAACACCGGGGGAGAGATGCCTATACCCGAAAGGGCGATTCACGGTCGCACCCATAAGACACAATAGCCGCATGCCACCCCCGCCATAAGAATAACGATATATCATTGTCGTACTCACCGTAAACGTTGGGATTAACTCGAATCGGTCATATTTAATAATTTGCGATATACACAATAACTAAGTACCAATCACGTGACTATTTACCATATCTGATACATATTCAACACCGGTCGAGAGATGCCTATACCCGAAAGTGCGATATGCCGACGCACCCATACGAACACAATAGCCGCATGCCACCCCCGCCATAAGACATAATAGCCGCTTGCCGCTCCGGGTTTCGTGTTAGCATCAATAGCCGCTCGCCACCCCCGTCATAAGACGCAATAACCGCGTGCGACCGCACCCATAAGAACACATGGCGAGTCACCAGAGATCCCGTAAGAATACATGACAGACACATTTATCGTCGTTAGCATGTCGCCGCACGGATACCAAAAAAACATTAGCATGCCACCACGAGTTTTCACGTTAGCATGCCGCCGCCGCCTATACCCGAAAACGTTAGCATGCGACCGATCCCTATCTCTGTAACGCTATCATGCGACCGAGAGGGGGGGTCAAAAAGGTTAGCATGCCACCACGAGTTTCGCGTTATCATGCGACCGCACCCATAAGAGCCAATAGCCCGTCACGACCGATCATACTAACTACTAACGCTACACAGCAAATTTGGGTCAATCCCGGCCAGTAAAGGCCGTGCAATCTTAAATTGAAATTTCGACCATTTTGGAATTTATAACATTTACGGTGGCTAATTTCGACACTTCGATATGGCGAAATATCGTTTTCCAGGCATGCCTGAAGGGAAAATGAAGCTTTTTTCACGGGTTTACATCTTGATACTGGGCTGTGATAGAGTTGAGATAATGAAATTGGTATTTAATCTAAAATTAATTTGACACTGATTTGCTGGAAACGAGCTGAAACAGTGTCGTCGAAACGATGGTGATATATATATATAAATAAAATACATTTAAGGCTGAAATCGGTCACCATAAAAGAGATCTTAAAACATGTTTTTGACTAGCAGAAGGATTACTGACAGAATGAGCGATTTTCTGGACGGTAATCCAAAATGATCTGTTGGGTAATAATTCATGTCAACTTCGATACAATTGTATTTCCGAATCGCCTAATTCCATAAAATGCGATCTGGAGACTCAAATATTCAATATGTCTGGTGGTCCAGATTGTTCTGTCAGATTGCTTATAAGCGACATTATAAGTATAATATTAAATCAGAAATTCCCTGTGACAGAAACTCCAAGTTCACAATTTCGTATAAACGAAATATTGGATATTCCAACTATAACATCGCCAGCTACCACACGAGCTCTTAAGCGCATGAGCGATGAACATGTAAGAATCTCATATCAAGTAATTAGAAAGCGGTTTTCAATTAGAGTTTCGCGATACCCTGCAGGTTTAAATTGTATCTCCAATAATCTGTAGGTGGGTAGTGCATTCCATCAGGTCAATCTGTCTCAAAGTTCTGAGGTTTGGTATTTATACTCTTGGCTAGCCATTATAGACCACACTGTAAAAAAAACTTGCGTTGTCAGCTAAATCCGAGGTGGAAACGATAATCACATCACACCTTTCACTAGAGGTTGGAACACGCCATACACCACTAAAAAGGTATATTACATCTTCACGCCTCCGAAAATACATCTTCCAATTCCCAAAACCCTCCTTTGAAGTGATGTATTAGCTTTTGCTGCCTCCTCCTCATACCCAAACTCCCAGGAGCGTAACAGCGGACGCTCAAATATATAATCAGTGGAATGCAGATTTTCAGTTTTAACCGTCATATAATACGTTTTCGATACCGAGCCATAGTTTTGTTGTGGCAGTATATGTATAGCGTATACCGTATAAAGTAATTCTGATATTGTTATGCGGGGTATCGAGATAATATTATTCGAAATTAATGCAACGCTTCATTTACTTGATATAGTGAAACACAATTGGCGGTGGGGATTATAGATGTTAAAGGCTGCAGGCTGCAAAGTTATTGATTTCATGAAAGGAACGATTGAGGATAAACTACATTGCTAATCAGATCTGGCGATGTTCCATAATAACGCACCTGAATATTTTGATTCCGGCATCCTCGCAACAATCCTTGCAACTTTGTTTCGGTGAGACAACATCCTTCGAGCTGCAACTCCTTGCAATCTGACACCTTCAGAATGTGACCGAGTATTTCGTATTGATCTTCTTCCATTGAATTGTCCAAAATGGCAAGCTTTTGCAACTAAAATGATGAAATATCGTAATTACTTTATTATATCTATACATATCTATCGCAATTTTAAAGAGACTCTTACAGGTACAGAACGGCAGCGTACAATTGAATGATGCATTTATATTCAAATGAACATGAGTATTTCCAGCCGATACTCACATCTAGGGTAATCATCAGCAGTCAGAAGTCAAAATAACTATTAAGTCAACAGTCGTATCACCAAATATAACATCAATCGCATGAAGATCCTACTAGTAGTGGCTGAGAGCACGCTTCAGCAGAATGTACTATTTTTGCTGATACACGAGTCATTCTGTTGATACTTGTAATAAGGAATTATATACTACTAGGGAGTTTCGCAAAATATATATGTAAAAAATATTTTTTCAACATGAGACTTTGCTACGACGATGAAAGCTTTCGCAAAGAGATAATGGGAATGTTCCAATTAGGACTAGGTATAATTAAGTAGATGCGTGACTAAATTTCGAGTCGATTCTCTTACGACAAAATATAGTAATAATGACATTCAAACTTCAGAGTCGTATCATTTTTTTTGGTTCATAGGTGAGATATCACTGGATACACGTCATCAGAAATAGTTTTGTATTTCTTGACAGTAACTTTTTGACGATGCCACGGGTCGATCACATAAACGTCGTTTCAACTGATATCGCTGCATATTTGTGACTCTTTCTTGCCGATGAGCTTCTGAAAACCGAGGTTTCGAATCTCCCATTGTACGAGAAAACAATTAAAACTATATTTTCATTGATAAAATTAATCTTGGTGTGACGGTCTAATATTTTGATAATGCGAATACATCGACTCTGATTACTGGACTACCCGACTCAGAATCGAGAAGTTGAATCTTTGCGCATAGCTTGAAATATTACACGCTATGTTATATTGGACATATGGTCTTGCAAATCTTAAGTTGATTGTACGGCTTCGATGAATAGTACTTTGCGAGCATTCCAACACTGCGACAGTGGCAAAGGTCACTGTCTAGTGTCGGGGCTCGTCTCACGGCACACCGGTTGAAAATCACTACTCTAGAACAATGCTAGGGAAGCCTTCATGGTGTGTGAACCCTTCTAAAGTCGTTGTGAAACACTCGTTCTGCCATGCATCTTATTGACTCACAGTATGAACGTGGTATTACAAAAATGAATATAATTGAGAGCTGTGTAATAATGCAAATCTTACCAATTTAATCCGATAACAATCCTATACTATCGTCATTGGTAATAATTACTAATTACGCCTGTACTGTACACTGTATCAGATAAAGGTGGATTTTGAGGTTAAACTGGGTTGGAAATGATGTTTCCATCTATTTTTAGGAATGGAATGGTCGTCCCACCTATACTTTAGAAGATGGATACGTATTACCACGACATATCAACCGTAAAAATCCAGCGTGTAACGTCGATTGGCTATTTACCACTATGGATTCAGCTATCACAGGTAGTTGGATTTAAATCATGTAGCCTACATCCAAATCCCAAACTTCAGATTCGTGTCCGAATCCAGACCTTTTGTGATTTTTAAATACATATCCAATCCTTATGCGATTCCAACATTGAATTCTGAAGTTTAGATTCAGCCATGCGTCAGTATTAAAATCATTTCAATCTCGAGCCATGATGCCTTTAATTGCGGCTTTTTAATGATCGCATATGCACATGCACCATTTTGCTAGATTAATAATGGATCCATTTATCGCGTATTAACAATATGCGTATTGTCTTCGTGTTGGTTCTATACTTATGGTTTACGTAAGACGTGTGCAGAGTTTGGTCAAAGATATGTCGCCGACATTACCGAGATGAAATCTTCCTCAGACTCTCAGCAGCACTCGAAGGAACTGCTTTGCTCTGCTTTGACGTCATATCAGCCTGATTTCAAACATCTTGCAGCCCACGTGAAGACGCATCGTATCACCTCACAATAATGAACTTTATTCAATAGCCTACATTTGATCGTGACGTCATCAATTCGTATTTTTAATTTTTTTTATGTGGCTCTTATAAAGCTAACATTTTTGATATGCGGCTCGCGCATGAAGCAGGTCTGCGCACCCCTGCTATATAGTCATAGTCACTTAGAATATTACAGTAATTGCCTTGACTCCCATGAGATCACAAACTTGTTGGGACAGATTTTGATGTTTTTGGTCTTTCCATGGACCCGCACCAGGCTCATTCACTATGGTGGCAAAACCTTTTTTTCCCGTGTGTTAGTATAGACTTGTGGTCTGAACGTGTATGAGCCCCGCAGGTCCGTGGATTAGATCTGTCGGAATCGGAAGCACTTGACAAAGCCCATCCAGGACATGAAAATTTGGTGGTACCAGGTTGGTCCAATTCTGTTTGGTCGCATACCACTCTTCGAATTGGTCAAATGTAGGGGGTATTTTAACCACAACAACAATTCGAAGTACCTTGTTACTTTTCACTGATATACTGGTCGGTGCCCGACTCACTAACCACAAATGCTACAACAGTACGCCTGTAAAGTAGTCTACAAGTTGAAAATGTCAAATGATAAGATGACCGACAGTGTAAGCATCTGCGATGCAAACGGAATGCAGGTTGCAAGAAACATTTTGACTTTGTAAACAATTTTGACAATTTTTGGACCTAATGCTACAAATTTGACAAAATATTGACCTATTTTAACATGTCAAAATAATCGCCCTAGTGATAAGGAAACTGTGTTCAGATTCTGACAACTGAACAATTCAATTTGTATTTCTACTACTAAATTGTAGCGAAATGCCAGTAATCTAATTGTAATCTAATTTGCGAACGTTCCTACGCTCTCATTATAATTTTGATCTAATTAGTGACATGTTCTAATGCTCTAATTCACATTGCAATGTAATTTCTGAAATGTTCCTATGCTCTAATTTTAAATCTAATGTAATTTATTGTATTCCCGGAAATGCCTCTTTGTCCGAGGCATTTTGCAGCGAGTTAACAAGAATATCTCTCTTGCGCAGGGTAATCCGGTGCTAGGCCGCCATCGCATTGCTTACACAGTGCAGTCATAGTAGTTATTGTGATGGTTATTAGCCATGCTGGCATAGTTGCTTGTAGTCCGCGAACAACATTTTAGTTTCGATCACAAACAGAACAGCAGCAATGAAAAAGAGATAGTTAACACAGGCTTATTCACTTTCATGCCCTCAACTATACACCAAGAAAAGAGAGGATAATTGCTTCAGATCTAACCACAGAAAATATATTGAAGGATGATGAGGAAAAATCTTTCGAAGCAGAGAGTGGGAGCACGGTCTGTGGTGCTTTGGGTTACTAAAAAAGAAAATAGAAAGTCGTTTCCTCAACACAAGGATGCTGCTCGAGAACTCGTGGGCATGACTGCAAAATCAGATCCACTGGAAAGAGTTTTCAGCCATGCAGGAGAACCGAATAGTGCAGGTGTCGCCAACTCAAAATGGATCGCGGGTCACTTAACAAATTTCGTAGAGGCCACGGGCCGCAATAATGCAATTTCGAGTAAAAATAGGCCACACAGTTCAGCAACCACGATTTTATGACTGTACCTTTGCACAACAGTGTGCTCACTAGCATGAACGATCGTCATGGTTACCTCATAAGGAATCGCAAGAAAAATCCTGCTCTAAATCTCATTTTATTTTGGACTATGAGCTGCGCACGATAACTGACGACACTTTCCGGCGACTAATGAATCGATATCGGAGCTAGTCAGATATATTACTAGCTGAAAGACTATCTCATCCTTAAGATTGATTTTGTGGAAACGCCCTATGCTGTTTTCGAAGCGTCCATGACTCAAGATTGGTGACCCTGGTAAAGTGGAAAACAAGCGTGCAGTTTTAGCGAATTCGGTAATTTAAGTTCCAACCTAATTGGGAAAACTGCGTAGCTCCAATTTTAATTCTAATCTAATTTGGAAAAACTGTGTAGCTCCAATTTTAATTCTAATCCAATTTGGAAAAAGCTGTGTGGATCTAATTCTAATTTTAATCTAATTCGAAAAAGCTGAAGATTATCTAGTTGTCCAAGTCTGGCTGTGAATATACAATGTATGTATAAGAATGTAGGTATAATCATAATGTATATTATACATCAAGGGTCACCAACCTGGTGCTCGCGGGCCCCAGGTAGCCCGCGACGATCAGATGAGTAGCCCGCGTGCCTGCTTTAAAAATATAGCCGAATAGCAGCAATTACAAATATTCCTCAGATTATTGCCAGTGAGCTTTTAAATATATAGGTTAATTGATCGAGCCATTCTTCCTCAAATCATTCCGACGCGTAATTTACAAATGACAATAAATATATATAGACACTTAAAATGATGATACCAAATATCCTCAATTACAATTACGGCAGCAATATATCAGCATTTAATAGAATCACAAGATATCGAAGACGTAGAATACGGCACCCTGTCCATACAGGCCACGTGACGGAATGCCATCCACGGTCTTCTTGAAATGGTGTGTGTGTGGGGGGGGTCGTTATGGCAGCTCGACGTCTAGGACAATTCCAAAGTAGTAAACAACATTACTATTCCCTAGCAGATAGCAGTGAAGCACCAGCAGATGTTCAATATTTGTATGCCCATGATGTATTGTATCTTTTGACACAGCTTGTATCTCTTACTCAACGCAGTTTAGTACTATGTTTGTAACTTTCTGTAGTCGATGCTGCTGTCATGTATATTGAAATCTGTGAAGTCTGGATGCTGAACAGTTGGAGATTTAAATTGTAACACCGCAAAATGACCTCCACCTAAAAGCCGCAAGGCTGCAGCAATATAGTACAGTTTTGTATGCGCACTGCGAAGCAGCTATGAAGGCTGCAAGCGTGTTTGGTTCAACTTATCGTTGTGAATCAGCCTTTGCGGACATGAAATTCATCAAAAACAAACAAAAAACGCGCCTCACTGATGAACATCTGGAACACTCACTCATATTTGCAGTGTCAAGTTACATACCAGAGTACAGCGCACTAGTTGATAGCATGCAATGCCAGGCCTCCCACTGACTGATATAGAAACAGATAACCTGATGTCAACTCTAAAGTGTTACACGATTTATTTTAAAATTGGAGCATATTGTTGTTGTGTAATTTATATAAACATGGTGCGAAGTAATTCGTGATTTGGTGGCTAGCTAGTTGAAATGTGATGTTTTGATTCAAAAGCCTTTCTGCAATTTGGTTCATGCCCAGTACTATGAATATCACTGTGTAAATTTATTCTGGTACGGGTAAACGATGAGAGTAAATGCGCGGCGTAGCTCAACGTAGCTTCAGGTATATTAGGAGTCACAGCTACCACATGCGCACTCACAATATCAAGGCGATCCCTCCACCCTATCAGCGGTGAGGTCGATTGTTACATTTGCCCCGTGTTATATTTGTCCCCGATCTCCCCTACTTTATCACGTAACAAGCAAATGTCGCATCTTTTTTAAAGAAAGTCGGAATCTCATTAGGCCAGGGGTGTCAAACATACGGCCCGCGGGCCGCATCCGGTGCGCCAGACGATTTCATCCAGCCCGCGAAGCAATTCTGAGTAGAGTGAAAAATACTTATATTTTCCAGCACATTGGTAAAAAATGTTGAGATTTTTTCAGGAAATACTACCAAGTTCGTAGGCCCCATTATAACTACTCGACTACGACGCTGTGGTTTCACTCTAGTTATCTCTATAGGCTAGTAACAAGTCTGTGAATTAAATACCCAATTTCAAGAAGGGAAAAAGTGCACAGTAAGTTATGAGTTTTATACAAATATAGACCTAAAAGTAGTTATTCACAGAAGGAAAAACGCCAATGCGGAACCGTTATAAGCAGTTTACATGAAAAATATGTTAATCCACGAATATATAATTAGAATATCTATGATCGCACTGCTGTGTTACTTTCAACCCACTATACATCGCCAGACATGAGAGAAACGCGACTCGCGGTTTCATAATAATAAACCAAATTTCAACGTTCGCGTTTCCAATCAAATATCTTGTATTCCTCACAACGTATATACAGGGCTAACGCCAGATTACGACTAAATCAAAAGGAGCATAGAATATGGCAAGTGACATCGTTGTTAACGCCATTGTTTTAGCGGACAGTCATAGCATTTCTGTCCATTTCATTGTTCGCGAACAATGATGTTGCGACTTGTTACTTTAAAAACCCTATGATCCGTGTATCATCTATATATGCTTTCGATGTATTCAAAAGCAAGAGCATGAGGTAACATTTTGTAAACAGTTGACTCGTCCGGCCCGCGAGCGATTTGAAGACTTGAATCCGGCCCGCGACCCAATTTGAGTTTGACACCCCTGCATTAGGCCTTTTCAGCGCAATCCATACATTGTCTTCCAATGTAACTTCTAAGATGCAAAATAAATGTAACCGTGAGTAATTGTGATTACTTTTCCAATGTAATCGTAATCGTAATCGACTACTTCCCGATTTTGCTGTAATCGTAATCGTAATCGCGTCATTCAGAAGTAATCGTAATCGCAATCGATTAGATTCACGATGTAATCACCCCATGTCTACACGGGATATCATGCAAGGTGTGTATTGGATTCAATATGACAGGCCCAATCTATGACATAACAATTGCGTATGTGTCCGAACTCGTTGACCTTTCCAGTTATTTTCACGCAATCTCTCGGGTTCTAGTCATTTCTTTCTGCAGATTATTAGTCAGGTCAAGTGCGAACATGAATCGTGTCTTCAATGGAAGTAGCATACGCAACGCAATCTCATGACCCAATCTGGCATGGTACACAGTCAAATTCAATAGAGACAGACAAACACAGAATTTCGAGTCAAATAAATTGAGGAATAGGCTGATCGAGTGATCAGCTGTTAGCCGACATCGAAAATGAAATAGCTATCGCACTTGGTAAGGGATTGTGAGCAAATGGTTTGAAGGCCACAATTTCACAGTGAAATGGACATTGCAGAACATGAAAATATGTGAATATTTGAATGCAAACCGAGAATCTTAGTAATCTGTTTCATGAGATCATCGAGAAATACCATTGGAAATATCATCACCGATCTCGTCATGGAACGCAGACTAAGTTAGCGCAGACCGACACCAACCCAATTAAGAGCCGCAGAGCGTGAGCGAAGCAATGCAATGTCAAAACACGTCTCTGATGTGCAGGTAGAGAACTGACTGAATGCACGGTTTTTCTAACGGTAATCCATATTGATTTGTCGGGTTATAGTTTATGTCGACTTCGATGCAAATGTATTTCCTAAAAGGCGAGTTAGTACCAATGTCATACGGTCTATCAATTATTCAATGAGTCAGCTATCGCAGGCGAAACGCGGTGTTGGATTGCGTATACAAGTGACATCATGAACATAATATGGAATCAGGAGCTATCTGTGTCTAAAACTCCAAGTTCATTACTTCGTATAAACGACACATACGATATGACGATTAGGATCACCAGCCATGAGCTCATGAGCATATTTATATGTCGTGTCTAAAGAGATTAGGGCAGCGATATTCAACCGAAGTGTTAAGGCACCCTCAAGTTCGGCTGACACTCGTCAGGGGTAATCGTCAGCAACTAGTAGAGAATTGGAAAGAACATTGTATATCAACAATCGTATCACAAAATATGACGTCACCAGCATGAAATTTAGAATGAGAGAGCGTTCAATGTACTATTTTTAGGTGGTACACGAACTCTTTTTGTTGACAGAGTTTTGGTTGGTTTATTTTGATAAAAGTTGACTCCAAGGCACACAAATGGAATTGTGAACGACCCCGCCTAACGATTCGAAATCGGTCGTCTCGATAATTATTCGCACAAATCGGATTATCTAACAGGTGTTTGCCGATGGCAGAATTAATGGCCTTTGATCGGTCAGCATCAATCTTAAGCGGATAAGTGGATGGAGCGGATGCTGATGCTGATGCTGTATATTGAAGTTTCGTACCTCCAAGAAGCTCTTTAAGCGTAGCACCGTAGTAATGACTGGAAAATTGTATGGTATGGAATGGAAAATTTCCATACTCCATACCCGCCTCAATCGTTCCATACCATACTTACAATGTTCCATATCATATCAACCTTCTTTCATATCATATTCGATACTTATTAACATACTTTGGCGATTGCACAACCTGTCAAATAATATGATATGTTTGATGTGTGCAAATTACCCGGCGTTTTTATTCTAATTATTTTGGATAAAGTTAAATTAAATTAAACAGCCCTGATCCACCATTGATATCCTCAATTTCGTTGTGTCCTATCTCGTCAGCGATGTAAGTTGCCTAACCATCGTAGACGGAACGTAAAATATTTGCACACGGGATAATTCGGGAATCACCAGATAGGCTCATGACATGTAAATCTAGTATGGCAACGCACCGCTACCCGCAACAT
Organism: Botryllus schlosseri; assembly: GCF_051294905.1. Lineage (NCBI taxonomy): Eukaryota > Metazoa > Chordata > Ascidiacea > Stolidobranchia > Styelidae > Botryllus > Botryllus schlosseri. The sequence continues at coordinate 33,192,820 of NC_137238.1, forward strand.
ATTCTACAGAATTACATAAAACAATGTTAATGTCCCATTACAATATATCTTAGAACTAGATTTTACATCGCTACAATCATTAGGCATTAAGCGACAGCGAATGAAATGTCCAATTTCCTCGCCAACCTGTGGGTCATAATAGTCGTTCGCTTCATTAGCCAACATCTGGGAGTCTATTCTTCTAACAGAGATAACCATATTTCATGAAGTTACAATGCTGGAGGCCGTCATGGCGTACCGTCGCTCCGAGACAAGCTACGTATGTTTGTGAGTCACAAGGATGCTTTGTCAACTAGATATTGCGTGATCATCATCCGACCAAAGTGCAGGAAATTATTTCCAAGTTCTACAATTTGACATGAATAAAATTGCAACTGCTACATTCTCAGTCAACGATTTTATAACTCCTGTTGGTGGTTTACAATGTGGAAATTGCGATAAGCGAAATGCAAGTTGTAACGCGAGATTGGTCGAATATAATTCGTTTTGATGATATCCAGATTGATATCATTAATATTATTTTCTTCATACGCGCGTTGCACGATTAGGATGAGTAAGTCATGAATAGACAGTGAGTCAGACTTGTACAAACTACTCATTTAGGTATTTGACAGAAAACTAACTAACGCCTTTTTGAGTAGTTATAGTTCTAGTTATAGTTGCATATATTGAAAATTGAGTAGTTGTAGAGATATAGTTCTAGTTGCGGATTATGAAGATTGAGTACATTTATAGTTCTAGTTATAGTTGTGGATATTGAAAAACGGGTAGTTCAACTTCTAGTTCTAGTTCTAGTTGGATATTTTAAAGATTCAGTATAGATCTAATTCTAGTTCTAGTTCTAGTTTCACATTTGCAAAAGTATTAGTTGCCGAGCAACTAGAAAGCACGTATAGTCGTTTTACGCGACTCGTGATATTGGTGTTCCGTTGAATTATTTTGGCGCCGCCATTACTATAGCTCAGAATGAACATTACCAACAATGGCGTGCGGATCGGTTTTCGGCGTCGAAATCTCTCCCATTTCAAACTTGAAACCCGGTCCTTTTGAAATGTCGATTCTGTACCTGATATTTCTGATGAATTAAAATTCCATGTGTCGCCTAAGAGAATTATATCCAGTTCAGTACTGTTCTTAACCTTTATTAACTTGGGAACCCCTACGTCAGAGGTGATTAATCACTTTTCTGAGAACGTGAAGCAGGAAATACGTGGGCGGGCAAAGACAAAAGTATGCAATGAATTCTGCGAAGTATCAATTAAGGTCTTGAATGCTAGTTTTAGTTCTAGTTGCGACTTTGGAAAAGTGGGTAGTTCTAGTTCTAGTTGCTAGTTTTAAAAATTGAGTAGTTGTTGTTCTAATTCTAGATGCGCTTTTTAAAAATCCAGTAGCTTGTACGAGTCTGCAGTGAACCGTTTTCTGAGGCATGCAATCAATTTGACAAATCGAAATTAGGATCATTGCCATGGTTCTGGCTAAACGCCAAAAGTATGAAAGAGTACAAAAAAAATTTCATATCATTCTTGAAAATTTCCGTTCCCAACATACTATACCATACCATACCATGCCATGGCCTGATAATGTCATATAAACTTTAAAGACAAAACATTTCTGCGTTCATATGGGAGACAACAATGGAGACGGTAGTAGTTATATAGATCGGTCGTGACGGGCTATTGTGGCTTATGGGTGCGGTCGCACATCGTATGGAAAACTCGTGGTGGCACATCGTACTTTTTGACCCCCCCTCTCGGTCGCACATCGTAATGCGTTCTTATGGGTGCGCTCGCACATCGTACTTTCAGGTATAGGCATCTGTCGCATATCGTATTGAAAACTCGTGTTGGCACATCGTACTTTTAGGTATAGGCATCTGTCGCACGTCGTACTTTCGCATGTCGTATTTCGCGTATAGGCGGTGGTGGTGATTCGCCTGTCGTGTATTCTTACGCGGTCTCTGGTGACTCGCCATGTGTTCTTATGGGTGCGGCCGTGAATCGCCCTTTCAGGCATCTCTCGCACGGGTTGAATATGTATCAAGTAAATAGTCATGTGAATGAACCTTTGTTAATGTGTATATCGTAAATTATTATATATGATGTAGTTTAGTCGTGTCAAATGACCGATCGTGTTCTAAGTCTTTCCTCGCTATTGATTGCTAGCTGAATAATACTTCAGATCGGATTATTCGCACCTTGTATACCGCTGTTTCGCACCTATAGAATAGTCTGCTGTTCACAGTCACAACAAGAATCACAAGTATACACATTACACATTCGTTTATTACTCTGAAATCAAACTCTTCACAAAAGCACGCACAATCGTATCATTCACTTTTTTATCATCACCAAAATTATTCAAGTATTCCTCGGCTGAAAATCCTTGAGCTCTTTTTATCAAGAATGCTATAGCATGATCTCCACACACATCCGAAGTTTTACTCTGTAGCTGTTTCCCAGTCACGGAAAATTCATCCGGCTCCAGGAATTCGATTATTTGAGGTTTTAGTGGTCCGAAACCTAGTGAATCATGAAAATGAGTATCGTCATCTCTGTACACCTAGTGAGACCCAGGCAAACTCGACTCGTCGTAATTAATGGTGATAGCGAATTTTCCGCTAATTGGTTTATTTGGTAACTGGTCGATCGGATAAGTCCCTAGATATAGACTTTGCGTGTCAGGGTGGTTATAGAGAATATCATTAATCTCAGACAGAGCCGGCGTAGACGGTGATTCCAATACCAACAACATGCTAACACTCCAAATAGGTGTGAAATAGTTTGCAAAACCCCGCAATCGCTGACAACATAATGTCTCGGTCATAGCCATCTTTTGCGACTTGGCGCTACAGGCACATCGATCGCTCACGCGGTGAAATATTCGTAAGCAGTTTGTCGCAGAACTTGATTTTACTCGTAAGATTTAATAAGTAACGAATATTAGACCGTCAGTGTCGGTAACTTGAATAACGATAAATTGTCACTTATTTCTGCTCTAACCCTAATCCTTTGTGAAGTGAACGCTTATTCAAAAAGGTGTGAAATAATTTTCAAATCCTACGACCGCTCACAGGGTAATGCTTCAGACATAGTAATCGCTTACAAGGTAATATTTCCGCAATAAGTTTGTCACAGAGACGGTGATTTAAAAAACCAACAATTTGACACTTTCTGGTGGTCGCTATATGTTTGGACATTTCGGAACAGTCGTTGACTTTGTATGATAAGAATCATGAGAATATTCAAGCAATGTGTCAATTTGTCAACTTGAAATGAAACTCACTACACAAACCAAGTTGATTCGTATTTGAATGTGTTGATCCGGTACAACTCTAATCCTTTGAGAAATCCATTTACCGCGATCTGTTGATTCGAACGTAACCTGAATATTACTGACTCCAACTTCAGTCGCGTCGAATTATTCACACATTCCACGCCGCTGTTTCACACCTATAGAGTCAATACCAACTAACTAAACAAGAATCAAGAAATCTCAAGTATACACATATCATAATTGTATTTATTTCTGAGAAATCAAACGCCTAACAAAAACACGCAACTTATCATTTGGCCAACTCTAGCATTACCAAAAAATCTAGGTATTGTTGATTGAAAACCCTTGAGTCCTTATTATCAAAAATGTTATAGTGTGGCGTCGGAATCCATTCGCGAGATGTTCTATAGGTAAATTGAGGTAATCCAAAATGAAATATCTCGACTTTGACATAGTCTAAATTGAAATAGATTGACAAACATGACTACCAACTTTCCCGCAGCTCCATTTCAATATTATACGCACATTGATTTGAAACAAGTAATGATACCTTACAACTCTATTCGCGATCCGGCTTTTCGTTTGTCAAAGCGACATTTTAACATCTTACCATACTCAAAAGAATTATTCACAACATCACCAAGTGTTAAAAATCTAGTTTTCACTTACTTGGTTATATCACTGCAACTCACAAATTTGAATTAATTCATTCTGGTTGTATTCGTATGATCGGTCTTTTTTTTTTATTCAATTGTAAAGGTCGTTACTGTTCTGAAGACAAAGTAAGCTATTTACTAATCGACACATATACGACTTGACATAAACATATTATATTTTGAGTATACGAGATTTGAATGTCTGAATAATAACCGAGAAATAATTTATCACAATAAAATCCGTACATTACAGCGTAAAAGATGTTGGAATGTCAGCAACTCTGTACGGTCAACCCGATCAACTCGTCATGATCATTCCTGAAATCGACACAAACACGACCACTGACTTGAGTTAACCACAAAACAGCATCAAGTTTTAAATCCACTTGTAGCTTACGGCTTATTCGAATGCTGGTTATGTTTTGTTGTAATTGAGTGTACGGAAATAGTATTACATCTCGACATCTTACCATCTTACCATATTCAAAGAGTCAACCACGAAAACATTGCCAAGTAAATCCGTTTGTAACTTACCCAACCAACTCAACAGTATCCTTATGAAAAGTAGACAAGACTACGCGAGTAATCACCACAATCCGAAATCCATAGCAAGTTCAGTTGTATTCATAGTCCGCCAACTCGTATTTTTTTATTCAGCTGTAAAAGTCGTTACTATTCTGTAACCTAAAGTAATTACTACTCGGCGCGCGCAACTTGAGATTAACATAATATGTTTGAGTATACGAGGTTTGAAAGTTTGACCAACGTAGTTGAGAATTCATTTCTTACAATCGAACGCAGGCGTTATATTGAAAATTATAATGATGTAAACATAAGGTTCGACACATTGATTTGACATATGAGATTTTGTAATGCTCGACCATGACTTGATTATTAAATTATTTTGAATCGCCTGAAATAATTGTCGTCATCTAACCAGACTACTGAAAGTCGTTGCCATCACAAAAAACAATTTGCATGACGTTTATTAAATGTGTCCTATAGTTAGAATTATTTGTAAAACACACACACAATCAGAGAAATTGAAAATCTTCCTAATTTCATTCGTCAAAGTAAATATCATCACAATACTCAGTCACTAAAAGACCTTACTTGTACGGGATTGAAGCACCGATAATTAACTAGCTAAACCGAACTCCAAAGAAATTTTACTCACTCGACGGATATGAAACAGCGTCGTTTAATCGGTCTATATCGTTTTTCTAAATGCAAATCATATCCACCCAACAGAAAACAATTTTTACTCGCTTGGTAATGAAACCGAAGTGTGGGTCTTCATTCAATATTTTGTTTGTGTCAAATACTTTGCAATAAACACATTTGAGTGATTGAGCTTTACATCATCAGGCTGTCATCTGTAAATCAAGATTTCGGTAAACTTGTAACTGTATCGTTTACCTAACCGGGTTGTATGCACAGTTAGATATTTTTATCATTTAGTGATTGTTGAACATACCACTTCGAAATACTCCGTTGATCTTAATTCCCTTTGTCGTGATAATCGAAGTACATTTGTTTCGAATTCGTAACAACCCACTATGACATGACGAATTTTTGAAAAGTTTTACTTAGAAGGTTGGTTGCATATCGCGAAAAATAATATACCACTCATATTGATACTGATTCTCACCGAACTCGATTGTGATCAATGTATGCTTTATGTGTTGTGGATTCATTTCGGTATGGTTAAACATTCAACCTCGATAGATACGAATTGACACCCGCCCAACTAATGTCATACCAAGAAGTTATTTACTACAACCAAGACACAGGAAATTTGTTTTACCCGTTTCAATTTTTTTACTAGAGGTACTCATCACTTCGCTTAATACGATCTAGATTTACACTCCGTCTATAGTTTTGCTGGATAAGAATTATGTTGGTGTAAACAATTTTCACTCTCTTGGATTATGGACTCAATGTGTTAGCGCACATTCAATATTTTGTTGTATCAACTAGTTACTTTGTAGGATACGAATGATCATCCTCACAACTCTTACAAGAGTACGAAGAATATTTACATCACACGAAGTAATCAACTTTACTCGATATCCTCACACTACGAAACCAAATGTTTGGTTACACTCTACAAACTGTTTTTGATGTCGCAAGAACATTTTTTACACGAATGTTCACGCATCTAAATATTCAAATAATCCAACACACAACTATAGTACTTACAGAAATATCATAGTTCTTGTAACAAAGTTGTATAAGTTTAATTTTTATCGTAAGTCCTACACATTCATGATATCTGTCGAGTTCGACTTTTAGAAAATATTATATCGATATCGATACATCTTTCAAAAACAAAACCATGGTCACTGCTTGAGAGACCTACCAACGTCATCGCAGTAATCTTGTTACTTCCACAAACGAGTATGTACTCGACTTACGTTCCACAAATCTAACGCACAAAACAATTTACTTTGCTAACGAAAAGTGCTGAGTCACCATATGATTGTCCTCACAACAATACAACTAAAACATATTATCACACAAAATAGTCGTTATAGTTTGCACACCAACGTTACATCGTACAGGTAACAAGTCTCGAGAATGGAGTTATTGAATACCGTTAAAGTGTTTTTTCCAGTGTCAAGTCGTTATGTTGACGAAAGCGTATATTGTAATATCATGATCAATTTGCATTCGTTGGTCACAAACTGTCACTACTCTAAATAATTATTGTTCACTCAAACACAAAAGCATACTTGTCAGCATTCGTTTTCATCAAGCACGAGTTCAAGAAACTTACTTACTACGACATGAATTGTTATTTTTATGTTGTGTAAATAGGTAATAATTAAATTTAGTAACACTATATCAACGTCATCGAGTTGTGCGAATAGATTTACGTGTGGTCTTGTGGTTTTAATCGAAGCACACAGCATGGTCTAATGTAGAGTCATCTCTATTGTACAGCAACTCGGTAATCGAAATGCATACATTAACATTTGAACAACGATCTTGTTTCGTCACGCGAAAAATATCTTCACTATCGCGACACTCTGATACTATGCACATGATGTGTACATCCTTTTCACACTCATAATAGTACACTAACAGGATACCGACGTCAAGCGACAACGTTTAACAACATCACTGACACTGAACATACGGTACCTACCCAAGTAAAATTACCATTTTCACTCGGAGGTCAACCGTTACCTGAGTAAAAATACCATTGTCCTTTGGCGATTTATCGTTTACTCAGAGTACCAATGCATTTTCACTTGGTGATCAATCGTTTACCCAGAGCAACGAACCATTTTCACTTGGAAATATATTTTTTCCCTGAATTACAAACCATTTTCACTTGGAAATATATTTTTTCCCTGAGCGACAAACCATTTTCACTTGAAAATATATTTTTTCCCGGAGCAACAAACCATTTTCACTTGGAAATATATTTTTTCCCTGAGCAACAAACCATTTTCACTTGGCGGTCCGTCGTTTACCTGAATTAAAATATCATTTTTCTTTGGAGATCTGGCGTTTACCCAGTGTAACAATACATTCTCACTTGGCCATCTAGCTTTTCCTAGAGTAACAATACCGTTTCACTTGGAAATCTGACAACCACACCCGGCAATTTGGTATTTGTTGTATTGACGACAGTTGGAAATTGATTACAACGAGCAGTGACGAAAATATACACGGACAACCGGTTTCAGAGTATACCCGCGTCGGTCGTATCACATCAATATCATCGGTTAGCCACATGAAATAACAATATGCTCTTGTACATCGAAATGTATGTTTTGGAAATTGGACAATAGGTTTCGATATGGTTTCGATCGTGCTTTGGATTTTCCAGAGTCAAAGTTTCTGAATAAAACACCGCCTCGACTTCGGTAAATGTTTGGCACGCAGATAACGGTGGTCGGAAATCGTGGAATTTATGTTTCCATCGGGCTAACAACTCCGGGTTACTTGTGATTTGTCTCACATGTGTTTACTATGTTGTATCGCTCTTTTTTGATCAATACATACCGCACCATTCAGTTTGAAAACTGAAACCCCGAGAAAGTATTTACCGGATCCGGATATCAACTCTGAATCGATAAACCATATTCAAGTAAACATGCCACAACCTGTGTCTCCATGAAAATAACAAGACATCGCACAAATCAAGTATACTTCGCGATTATTTGGCCTCACAAGTAATCACGTAAACGAGGTGTATGACATTACATCCATCATGGATAACATCGTGTCTAGCATTACAAACATCATGGGTGACAAATTCGTATACTCAAGTCTCGTCATGCACCGACTCTGTACATTCAGTGTGGGTATAGATGACTTGGAGACAGACAAACAGACATCTTTGACCGTAACATGGTTATTCGTTCAAATACCATTGGTGATATCGATACAGCGAACAGAGCATTATGCAAACCGATACATTCATAGTCATATACGCGAACCATGTACTATCATGTACCCCGATTTTCGTTGAATATCCACGACACCAACAAATCTGTACATTTCTTTTCCCTCAACCTCGACGATAGAGTTGTCATCCCCATGTATCAATCGAGTGTATGGTTCATCTGGTGTAAAATCCAAATCAAATGTAACCAAGGTATCGTTTTTCATTTTCAATATTTCCACTGCTGCATCTTGTCTGTGTCGTAAAACCACGGTGTGGGGCCAGAGGAATCTATGGAAAGTTACGCGTAGTCCCATCCTTACTCGTGTATATGATCAGGTAACGACAAAGTTTTTTCAATTGCCTTGTGGTAATGGTCCGTTTCGAAATGCAAGCGGATGAACTAGACCAAAAGTTTCGAAGATGCGTTTTATAATTGCTCTAGGTGTGAAATAGACATCACGCTCTTGCAGGGGGATCAACACGAATTTAGTCTTCACACCACAGAAACACAGTAACTCGGATTACATTACAAAACCGCAATCGAATTTAAGATTTCCATACGCGGAATCACTGTTAAATATGTCTGACTGCGACGTTGCACCCGTGTAACGAATTCTCATGCTAAGGCTATGTTACGGTCAAAGATGTCTGTTTGTCTGTCTCCAAGTCATCTATACCCACACTGAATGTACAGAGTCGGTGCATGACGAGACTTGAGTATACGAATTTGTCACCCATGATGTTTGTAATGCTAGACACGATGTTATCCATGATGGATGTAATGTCATACACCTCGTTTACGTGATTACTTGTGAGGCCAAATAATCGCGAAGTATACTTGATTTGTGCGATGTCTTGTTATTTTCATGGAGACACAGGTTGTGGCATGTTTACTTGAATATGGTTTATCGATTCAGAGTTGATATCCGGATCCGGTAAATACTTTCTCGGGGTTTCAGTTTTCAAACTGAATGGTGCGGTATGTATTGATCAAAAAAGAGCGATACAACATAGTAAACACATGTGAGACAAATCACAAGTAACCCGGAGTTGTTAGCCCGATGGAAACATAAATTCCACGATTTCCGACCACCGTTATCTGCGTGCCAAACATTTACCGAAGTCGAGGCGGTGTTTTATTCAGAAACTTTGACTCTGGAAAATCCAAAGCACGATCGAAACCATATCGAAACCTATTGTCCAATTTCCAAAACATACATTTCGATGTACAAGAGCATATTGTTATTTCATGTGGCTAACCGATGATATTGATGTGATACGACCGACGCGGGTATACTCTGAAACCGGTTGTCCGTGTATATTTTCGTCACTGCTCGTTGTAATCAATTTCCAACTGTCGTCAATACAACAAATACCAAATTGCCGGGTGTGGTTGTCAGATTTCCAAGTGAAACGGTATTGTTACTCTAGGAAAAGCTAGATGGCCAAGTGAGAATGTATTGTTACACTGGGTAAACGCCAGATCTCCAAAGAAAAATGATATTTTAATTCAGGTAAACGACGGACCGCCAAGTGAAAATGGTTTGTTGCTCAGGGAAAAAATATATTTCCAAGTGAAAATGGTTTGTTGCTCCGGGAAAAAATATATTTTCAAGTGAAAATGGTTTGTCGCTCAGGGAAAAAATATATTTCCAAGTGAAAATGGTTTGTAATTCAGGGAAAAAATATATTTCCAAGTGAAAATGGTTCGTTGCTCTGGGTAAACGATTGATCACCAAGTGAAAATGCATTGGTACTCTGAGTAAACGATAAATCGCCAAAGGACAATGGTATTTTTACTCAGGTAACGGTTGACCTCCGAGTGAAAATGGTAATTTTACTTGGGTAGGTACCGTATGTTCAGTGTCAGTGATGTTGTTAAACGTTGTCGCTTGACGTCGGTATCCTGTTAGTGTACTATTATGAGTGTGAAAAGGATGTACACATCATGTGCATAGTATCAGAGTGTCGCGATAGTGAAGATATTTTTCGCGTGACGAAACAAGATCGTTGTTCAAATGTTAATGTATGCATTTCGATTACCGAGTTGCTGTACAATAGAGATGACTCTACATTAGACCATGCTGTGTGCTTCGATTAAAACCACAAGACCACACGTAAATCTATTCGCACAACTCGATGACGTTGATATAGTGTTACTAAATTTAATTATTACCTATTTACACAACATAAAAATAACAATTCATGTCGTAGTAAGTAAGTTTCTTGAACTCGTGCTTGATGAAAACGAATGCTGACAAGTATGCTTTTGTGTTTGAGTGAACAATAATTATTTAGAGTAGTGACAGTTTGTGACCAACGAATGCAAATTGATCATGATATTACAATATACGCTTTCGTCAACATAACGACTTGACACTGGAAAAAACACTTTAACGGTATTCAATAACTCCATTCTCGAGACTTGTTACCTGTACGATGTAACGTTGGTGTGCAAACTATAACGACTATTTTGTGTGATAATATGTTTTAGTTGTATTGTTGTGAGGACAATCATATGGTGACTCAGCACTTTTCGTTAGCAAAGTAAATTGTTTTGTGCGTTAGATTTGTGGAACGTAAGTCGAGTACATACTCGTTTGTGGAAGTAACAAGATTACTGCGATGACGTTGGTAGGTCTCTCAAGCAGTGACCATGGTTTTGTTTTTGAAAGATGTATCGATATCGATATAATATTTTCTAAAAGTCGAACTCGACAGATATCATGAATGTGTAGGACTTACGATAAAAATTAAACTTATACAACTTTGTTACAAGAACTATGATATTTCTGTAAGTACTATAGTTGTGTGTTGGATTATTTGAATATTTAGATGCGTGAACATTCGTGTAAAAAATGTTCTTGCGACATCAAAAACAGTTTGTAGAGTGTAACCAAACATTTGGTTTCGTAGTGTGAGGATATCGAGTAAAGTTGATTACTTCGTGTGATGTAAATATTCTTCGTACTCTTGTAAGAGTTGTGAGGATGATCATTCGTATCCTACAAAGTAACTAGTTGATACAACAAAATATTGAATGTGCGCTAACACATTGAGTCCATAATCCAAGAGAGTGAAAATTGTTTACACCAACATAATTCTTATCCAGCAAAACTATAGACGGAGTGTAAATCTAGATCGTATTAAGCGAAGTGATGAGTACCTCTAGTAAAAAAATTGAAACGGGTAAAACAAATTTCCTGTGTCTTGGTTGTAGTAAATAACTTCTTGGTATGACATTAGTTGGGCGGGTGTCAATTCGTATCTATCGAGGTTGAATGTTTAACCATACCGAAATGAATCCACAACACATAAAGCATACATTGATCACAATCGAGTTCGGTGAGAATCAGTATCAATATGAGTGGTATATTATTTTTCGCGATATGCAACCAACCTTCTAAGTAAAACTTTTCAAAAATTCGTCATGTCATAGTGGGTTGTTACGAATTCGAAACAAATGTACTTCGATTATCACGACAAAGGGAATTAAGATCAACGGAGTATTTCGAAGTGGTATGTTCAACAATCACTAAATGATAAAAATATCTAACTGTGCATACAACCCGGTTAGGTAAACGATACAGTTACAAGTTTACCGAAATCTTGATTTACAGATGACAGCCTGATGATGTAAAGCTCAATCACTCAAATGTGTTTATTGCAAAGTATTTGACACAAACAAAATATTGAATGAAGACCCACACTTCGGTTTCATTACCAAGCGAGTAAAAATTGTTTTCTGTTGGGTGGATATGATTTGCATTTAGAAAAACGATATAGACCGATTAAACGACGCTGTTTCATATCCGTCGAGTGAGTAAAATTTCTTTGGAGTTCGGTTTAGCTAGTTAATTATCGGTGCTTCAATCCCGTACAAGTAAGGTCTTTTAGTGACTGAGTATTGTGATGATATTTACTTTGACGAATGAAATTAGGAAGATTTTCAATTTCTCTGATTGTGTGTGTGTTTTACAAATAATTCTAACTATAGGACACATTTAATAAACGTCATGCAAATTGTTTTTTGTGATGGCAACGACTTTCAGTAGTCTGGTTAGATGACGACAATTATTTCAGGCGATTCAAAATAATTTAATAATCAAGTCATGGTCGAGCATTACAAAATCTCATATGTCAAATCAATGTGTCGAACCTTATGTTTACATCATTATAATTTTCAATATAACGCCTGCGTTCGATTGTAAGAAATGAATTCTCAACTACGTTGGTCAAACTTTCAAACCTCGTATACTCAAACATATTATGTTAATCTCAAGTTGCGCGCGCCGAGTAGTAATTACTTTAGGTTACAGAATAGTAACGACTTTTACAGCTGAATAAAAAAATACGAGTTGGCGGACTATGAATACAACTGAACTTGCTATGGATTTCGGATTGTGGTGATTACTCGCGTAGTCTTGTCTACTTTTCATAAGGATACTGTTGAGTTGGTTGGGTAAGTTACAAACGGATTTACTTGGCAATGTTTTCGTGGTTGACTCTTTGAATATGGTAAGATGGTAAGATGTCGAGATGTAATACTATTTCCGTACACTCAATTACAACAAAACATAACCAGCATTCGAATAAGCCGTAAGCTACAAGTGGATTTAAAACTTGATGCTGTTTTGTGGTTAACTCAAGTCAGTGGTCGTGTTTGTGTCGATTTCAGGAATGATCATGACGAGTTGATCGGGTTGACCGTACAGAGTTGCTGACATTCCAACATCTTTTACGCTGTAATGTACGGATTTTATTGTGATAAATTATTTCTCGGTTATTATTCAGACATTCAAATCTCGTATACTCAAAATATAATATGTTTATGTCAAGTCGTATATGTGTCGATTAGTAAATAGCTTACTTTGTCTTCAGAACAGTAACGACCTTTACAATTGAATAAAAAAAAAAGACCGATCATACGAATACAACCAGAATGAATTAATTCAAATTTGTGAGTTGCAGTGATATAACCAAGTAAGTGAAAACTAGATTTTTAACACTTGGTGATGTTGTGAATAATTCTTTTGAGTATGGTAAGATGTTAAAATGTCGCTTTGACAAACGAAAAGCCGGATCGCGAATAGAGTTGTAAGGTATCATTACTTGTTTCAAATCAATGTGCGTATAATATTGAAATGGAGCTGCGGGAAAGTTGGTAGTCATGTTTGTCAATCTATTTCAATTTAGACTATGTCAAAGTCGAGATATTTCATTTTGGATTACCTCAATTTACCTATAGAACATCTCGCGAATGGATTCCGACGCCACACTATAACATTTTTGATAATAAGGACTCAAGGGTTTTCAATCAACAATACCTAGATTTTTTGGTAATGCTAGAGTTGGCCAAATGATAAGTTGCGTGTTTTTGTTAGGCGTTTGATTTCTCAGAAATAAATACAATTATGATATGTGTATACTTGAGATTTCTTGATTCTTGTTTAGTTAGTTGGTATTGACTCTATAGGTGTGAAACAGCGGCGTGGAATGTGTGAATAATTCGACGCGACTGAAGTTGGAGTCAGTAATATTCAGGTTACGTTCGAATCAACAGATCGCGGTAAATGGATTTCTCAAAGGATTAGAGTTGTACCGGATCAACACATTCAAATACGAATCAACTTGGTTTGTGTAGTGAGTTTCATTTCAAGTTGACAAATTGACACATTGCTTGAATATTCTCATGATTCTTATCATACAAAGTCAACGACTGTTCCGAAATGTCCAAACATATAGCGACCACCAGAAAGTGTCAAATTGTTGGTTTTTTAAATCACCGTCTCTGTGACAAACTTATTGCGGAAATATTACCTTGTAAGCGATTACTATGTCTGAAGCATTACCCTGTGAGCGGTCGTAGGATTTGAAAATTATTTCACACCTTTTTGAATAAGCGTTCACTTCACAAAGGATTAGGGTTAGAGCAGAAATAAGTGACAATTTATCGTTATTCAAGTTACCGACACTGACGGTCTAATATTCGTTACTTATTAAATCTTACGAGTAAAATCAAGTTCTGCGACAAACTGCTTACGAATATTTCACCGCGTGAGCGATCGATGTGCCTGTAGCGCCAAGTCGCAAAAGATGGCTATGACCGAGACATTATGTTGTCAGCGATTGCGGGGTTTTGCAAACTATTTCACACCTATTTGGAGTGTTAGCATGTTGTTGGTATTGGAATCACCGTCTACGCCGGCTCTGTCTGAGATTAATGATATTCTCTATAACCACCCTGACACGCAAAGTCTATATCTAGGGACTTATCCGATCGACCAGTTACCAAATAAACCAATTAGCGGAAAATTCGCTATCACCATTAATTACGACGAGTCGAGTTTGCCTGGGTCTCACTAGGTGTACAGAGATGACGATACTCATTTTCATGATTCACTAGGTTTCGGACCACTAAAACCTCAAATAATCGAATTCCTGGAGCCGGATGAATTTTCCGTGACTGGGAAACAGCTACAGAGTAAAACTTCGGATGTGTGTGGAGATCATGCTATAGCATTCTTGATAAAAAGAGCTCAAGGATTTTCAGCCGAGGAATACTTGAATAATTTTGGTGATGATAAAAAAGTGAATGATACGATTGTGCGTGCTTTTGTGAAGAGTTTGATTTCAGAGTAATAAACGAATGTGTAATGTGTATACTTGTGATTCTTGTTGTGACTGTGAACAGCAGACTATTCTATAGGTGCGAAACAGCGGTATACAAGGTGCGAATAATCCGATCTGAAGTATTATTCAGCTAGCAATCAATAGCGAGGAAAGACTTAGAACACGATCGGTCATTTGACACGACTAAACTACATCATATATAATAATTTACGATATACACATTAACAAAGGTTCATTCACATGACTATTTACTTGATACATATTCAACCCGTGCGAGAGATGCCTATAAGAACCACCCATAAGAACACATGGCGAGTCACCAGAGACCGCGTAAGAATACACGACAGGCGAATCACCACCACCGCCTATACGCGAAATACGACATGCGAAAGTACGACGTGCGACAGATGCCTATACCTAAAAGTACGATGTGCCAACACGAGTTTTCAATACGATATGCGACAGATGCCTATACCTGAAAGTACGATGTGCGAGCGCACCCATAAGAACGCATTACGATGTGCGACCGAGAGGGGGGGTCAAAAAGTACGATGTGCCACCACGAGTTTTCCATACGATGTGCGACCGCACCCATAAGCCACAATAGCCCGTCACGACCGATCTATATAACTACTGACGGTGCATTGGAAATAATTTTGTAATTCTTGACAATGATTTTGTGACGATGCCACTGCTCGATCACATAAAAATCGATTTAACAAAATACTTCAGCTATATGCGTTCGTCTTGGATGTCGAGTTTTGAACAAACGAGGTTTTAAAGCTCCCATGGTCGAAGAAAACTATTAAAACTCTATTTTCTTTAATAAAATAATTTTTAGGGCAATAGGCGTATACTTTGGTTACTAGAGTACATCGACATCTCACTTTTGGACGAGAACCAATTGGTTCTCCACTCGGATTCTAGTAATTGAATCGTTGCGCCTAGTCCAAAATATAACATCTTTTGTTGCATTTAAAAACAGATCGTTCCGAGTAAGCGTCAGAGTTGCATGATGAATGAAAACGGCCGATCCGTTATCATCCAGTCAACAGAACCAGTTTAACGCCAGATGATTATCGTTCGGGTGAGCATTGCATATCAATCGTAATGACTCACTCATCAAATAGGAGATACATTGCATTGCATTAATATGGGTATAGAAGGTTATGAAATACGTAGGAGACAGAGCTATATCCAAACAGGTGACCCCAGGTCATGATTCAGCTCCATTTGAATTTCAAGCAGAGCTACAGGTCCGTATCTTTTGAACATGTACGGCTCCGGAGCTCCATTTCCGGCTCCGAAGCCCTGGGTAAAAATTAAACCACCGATTCCGATGTTCTTCGTCTCCATACCAATTGATAAACTAGCTTGGTACATTCGAGCAGACGCGGTCAGTATCAAAGTACTCCCATACTTTTTCAGAGTGCTTGAGTATACCTTTTACATAGTGGTACTTCCGACTAATTAGGTTTTGTTTTTGGACTACTTCCACCTCTACGTAACAGTTTTTAAGTAAAACTACTGAATTTTTCCCTTCCGATTTTTATAAAGTAGTTTGGTATTTGTTGTCATCATTTTTATGAGATAAATTATCATAATAACTGAGAAAAATAGTCGTTGTATCTTATCATCACATACATTTTACAAAGTTTTGTAAAAGCTTTATGTGGAATCAGTCGCACAGATGAACCCGGCTGTTTGAAATGTAGACACTTTTGAGTCACTGCCAAATCACGTGATCACTCGACAGTAGTGTAATTACCCGCTGGCGAGGCGTAAAATACCGGAAGTCAAGAATGTTGTATTTCGATGGCAAAAACGGTGCATTTTGAGCTAGCTAGCAGTCGAAAATCGGTCTATGGAGCTTCGGAAAAGCGTCATTGTGGTGCTTCATGGACGCGCATTGTGTATTTCGCCGAGCTAATTACATTGTATAACGTGCATATGGTTGATTTTCCAGAAGCGGATTTTGAAAACAGGTGTTTTTAATGCGTAGTGACCTACATATACCGCGGGACAAATGACTATGGTATCCTGTCCACTATAGTGGTTGTATCGTGAATTGCTTCCTGTGGAACAGGTTGTCGAAAAGCAATCCGTGAGCGTACACAATCCGTACCAAATACAACCGCTCAGTGCAAAACTGACTCACTGTGTTAAGTATATCACGAATCACAGATGACACGAAAAATATGCATCAATCATTGTGTATTGTGAAACAGTAGACACACATACATATCATTCTTGTAACTCTAGAATTCGAGTTAACTGATCCATCTTTAATCTTCCATCGTAGTTTTTGACGCGCGTTAGTGCATACTTCTTCCCTTTGGTTAAACCCGGCGAGGTCCATTGATCGAGTTTGACAGTTCCGGTGTCGTCGCTTAATGTAAAACTATGTAGTTTCAGGTCTTCGCCATTGACAGGGATGGATTTTTCCTCGTGATCGACACATATCGCATTGATTGAAATATATTTTTCGCTGCCAATAGTGTTACAGCTTACTACGGGGTATTCGTCTGGGGTGTGTTTTGATCTGCCGTGAATAGTAACAGACGAACTGCGACCGAGTAGCAAAGTAGGTTCCCCTGTAAACTTATCGAGTCGAGCCCAGGCTGTTTTGATGAGTAGCCGCTTCCGTTTCCTAAAAGCTTTTTTCGATGGCTTTGAACAGTTCTTGGTTGAAACAAGTGAAGGGTATAGTATTGTTCTCGTTGTCTATAAATACACCTTTCAGGTAACTACTAACGAGCCCCTTTTTCGGGGAGGAAACAAACTTTACTGCAAGCCGCAGGTCCGCTGATTTTCCAATGGTCAATCCTTGTATACTCTCCATTGCTATGATGTCCAGATAATGATCATTGTCGCGGGTTACTCGTATTTTATAGACCTAGTCACGTGACCGTAAACGCGTAGTTACTCGGTTTAGAAGTTTGATGAATCGTCTGAACAGACTTGGTTTGAAATAATCCTTGCAGGAATTCTGTAAATAAAATCATAGTGATAGTTTTATGATTGTGTAGTCTGAAATTCAGCATACCCAATCATTTGTCAGTGAGATAAAGTGTGTATTCAAGAATTTCGATGATGCATCTGTGTACAATGAGATAGTATGAACATCACTTTTCATAGCTGCGATCGCTACAATACACATAACACCATTCCAGTCCACACCGTATCCCAGAATCGCGTTGGTTAGTGATGTGAAATCACATTTTTCGATGCTCTCAACAATTTGATCAGATATGTATAAATCAACGATATCGTGAACCAACTGTTCTGTTTCGCCCAAATCAGGGACAGGTAAATGGTGATGGCGAAGTAGATAATTTTCTATAATCACACGGGTATGAGTTGAGTCCATATTGTGTAGTTACTGACAACAGAAACTGTAAAAATAATTCCCGGTAATTAAGTGATCGTACATCGGAAATTAGACTGAATAAAGGTTGTTATAATAAACAGAGTTAACACGATACCAAGAAGGAAGAAGGGGATGTATAGCGGGAAAAAGGAAGTAGTTTTGAATAAATAGGAGCTCAGTAAACTGATAAATCCCACTCGATCATACCGAGCATCATCCGTCAATTAGTATACCTCGATTTTAATTTGTGTTAATCATGGCCCAGGCTCAATTGAACAGATTTAATACCCTCGGGTATGAACCTAATTCTTTTGAACTGCAATTTGAAGAGGATGCAGATATTTTGGAGGCCCTCCTACCCGAAGACCTCATTACTTCAACGACAGAGGTCGTTGAGTGTGATTCCACGACCCTTATCGAAAACCAACCGTCTCGCCGTGACATCACACTACAGGCATGGTTGGAATCACGTGGTTCGAGCAAAGTCGCGGTTGAAAATCCGACAACCTCGGGTTCGAGCTTACCCCTTCCAGATGAGGTGACAACTTCAGCTGCGTTACCGGTTGAGAAACCGGCAACTCCTCGTAAGATTTTTCCAAAATCTAGAGTTCGATCCACGGTACCGTCTGAAAAACCGACGACTTCTCGAAGGTTATTTTCAGGTCTACCGAAACCTCAGATACCAATCGAGAAACCATCAAGCTCTAGAAAGCGAGATGCACCCACAACCTCACAACAAACCAGTCCACCTCCATGTAAAAAGATATGTCTCTCTAAATCGAAACAAAAACCTTTGGTTCTTAGCCAGGTGAAACTCGGCGAGGGTGAGGATCGCAAGACATCGAGGGGGCGGCGACAGGAAGAGAAAATATGTCTGTACACCGCTACCAAAATTCGAGACCATCTCAAGACTCTTGAAGTGGTCAGACCACACCTAGGCGTGATTCTAGGTTTCATTGATTCCCTTACAGAAAAGAAGAAACCTTCGCTCCACAAAATCATTCTTGAAATAAAAAAAGCTATTGGCTTCGTCTATTGAACGCAGTGATCTTGATCAGATTCAAAACCAACTGAACGATGCAACCGACCAATTCCTGAACCAGCTCCTAACAATTAGAACCACCTTGAAATATAATTTGTGATTCAGTGTAATGCATTTATTGTGTGAATGTGAATTGTGATTCAGTGTAATGCATTTATTGTGTGAATGTGAATGTTCATGTGCTGTGTATGAAATTACAGATAATAGGCTTACAAACGATCTGAAAATCGTGAACACTAGATGGTGCTCGCACTAGATTAATCTCGACGCAGTCAAATCGGTCTTTTCCATCTGGACGGCGCAGCGAGAGGATGTGAAATCTGCGCTCGTGAATATATTACCAGTGCACGTGTAAGTATACACTGATCTTATTCAATAAACTAAAGTCTGTGTTAACGTGATGTTTTCCTGCTCCATCGAAACAGAGAAAGAGAAGAATCAAGTCAAATCATCGAACTTATTGCATCGGTGAGTTCTCTGTTTTTTTACTACCTCAAGTTGGTGAACATAATTTGAGGAAGGTTGTTTCTTTGCTTACCAGGTGAAAAAGAACTCAAGATTTCAAGAAAAAATATAAGTAAGTATTACTATCTCGTTAATTTCTAGAACACAGAGTGTGAAATTGAAATCGAATACAAATGTTAC
Source organism: Botryllus schlosseri (assembly GCF_051294905.1). Taxonomy (NCBI): domain Eukaryota; kingdom Metazoa; phylum Chordata; class Ascidiacea; order Stolidobranchia; family Styelidae; genus Botryllus; species Botryllus schlosseri. The sequence continues at coordinate 33,212,841 of NC_137238.1, forward strand.
AGATGAACCGTCGCAGAAGACACCGTATCCGTGAGGAAGATGAATTTCCACCAGATATTGGTGATGAACGTCAAGAAATTTTAACACAGAACTGGCAAGCCATAAAATCGTATGTAGCAAACATAGGCAGATCTCGAGTGGTGTACAATATTCGGATTATAAATCGTCAACTCTCGGCTGTTTACGAGGACATCGAAGCGATATTCTTCTCTGAATCAAATAGATTCAAAGTCAACTATTCATATGGGTGTATTCTATACCACACCGAGACTCTGAGATATCGTTATTTTCATGCATCGTCAAATATCGATCGTGTTCTGGATATGCCATTGGCTATTTCGTCATTGATACAGTTTGAAAAATTTGTTGAATCCATTAAATTAGAAACTGCATTTGATGTATTGCGTAAAGCTCGACCAGATACTAAATCGCAACCTGTTTTTCTAACAAATATACAGTTTTACGTATTCCCTAGCGATCGGTTATTGATAGGGTGTGCTGATGTAAAACTTCCACTGTGGCTTACAAGATCGAGATGTGTCATGACACTACTTCGTGATGAAAATCGTAATCGGTATAACGATAATCTGTGTGTATTTCGTTGCATTGCGCACTCACTCGATCGTGATGCGAAATCATTGGCTGAACAGTACACCCAGGTTTATGGTGTGAACGTTGTTGGTGGTGTAACTTTTGAGATGTTACCTGACATCGAGACATTGTTTGATGTAGCTATATCTATCTATCGTAAGACCGATGGTAAAGCTATTGCTGTCCGACGTAGTACTTATGTAGGCACTCCTGTTTATTTACACCTCGAAAATTCTCATGCTTGCTTGATAACTCGGGTCAACAGATACCTTGAAAGCTATCATTGTGAATCTTGTGGAAAATTTTTCAATCTTGAATATGAATTGACCAGACACAACTGCGTGTCTGAACCTGTCGAGATATTTCCCGGCGGGATATATAGACCACCTTTGACGGTATTTGAACGAATGGAGATTGAAGGCATAATTGTCCCAAATCATTTACGTTTTTTCAAATATCGGATCGCCTTCGATATCGAGAGTATGTTTCAACAATGTGAGTTCGACCCCTCGGCCAACACGACTTACGAGTGGAAGCATATTCCAATTTCCGTTAGTATATCATCAAATGTAGATGGGTATTTGAAACCACAAGTAATTGTTTCGAATGGAGACCCAAATCAGTTGTGTGAACAGATGGTAGAGATTTTTCATACAATTCAGAGTCGATCCTTCAGTCTGTTGCTAGTTGAATACCGTCAATATCTGGATTTGTTTGAATCTAGAATCGCAGAGATGAAAGTATTAGACCCCTCGGACAAGCCTTTACCATTGGAACGTTTACAAGATGAATTCATGTGCTATCTAAGGCAAATACCAGTTATATCTTTTAATGGTGGTAGATACGACTTGAACTGTCTCAAAGTATACTTGCTGAGTTTTTTGGTTGATGAAAAGTTGAATGTTTTGAAGCGTGGTAACACATTTCTCTCGCTAACTACGAACAGGCTTCGTTTCCTCGATATCGTCAATTACTTGGCACCTGGTTTTTCTTATGAAAAATATCTGAAAGCGTTCAAATGTAGTGGTGCAAAGGGTCATTTTCCATATGAATTTCTAACTAGTATTGAACTGTTAGATTACCCTATGCTCCCGAATCATCAGTCATTTTATAGCTCAATAAAACGTTGTAATATATCGAAAGCCGATTATGAAAACTGCCTCAAGGTTTGGAATGATCATAATATGACATCGCTTCGTGACTATCTAAAATGGTACAATGCGATTGACACTCACTACTTCATTGAAGGGTTAGAAAAGCAATTCGACTCTTTCAAGTCTCAATTTAATGTGGATATATTTAAAGAAGCTGTCTCGCTGCCGGGTGTTGTTTCGAGGCATATATTCAATTCCATTCCAAGGTACTTTACCTTGTTCGGTGAAAAGCATAAAGATCTTGCTTTACTTTTTCGTGAAAATCTTGTCGGCGGCCCCTCAATTATCTTCAATAGATATCAAAAAAGGGGGGAAACTCGCATAAAACAACTTTTCTATGGTAAAGACGCGGAAATAACACAGTATATAACAGGTATGGACTGCAACTCGATGTACTTACGCGCAGTATCGATTGCGTCACCCGCAGGCTATCCCATTCATTGGAAAAGCCTTGATGATGAGTGTTCTAAATTTAAACCGGTCAAGACTGCTCCTACCTTTGGTCATAAAGCACATGAATGGATACAGTACTATTCTCATGTTCATGGTGTACATGTCCACCATGCTTTCAACGGGTCAGAAGTAAGGATAGGGTCCAAGGGGTACCCTGCAGATGCATTCTACCGTGACCCATCAGGTCGAGGCGTTGTGTTATCATTTCTGGGTTGTTTTTTCCATTCTCACAGTAAATGCCGCTTTTCGTATGACGACCCGATGCGTCGAGAACGAACAGAACGTGTACATGCATATTACAGAAGCCTAGGACATCGTGTTATCATGATGTGGGAATGTCACTGGGATATCGCTGAACGTGAAAACTCCGAAATCGCTCAATTTATAAACAGTGTTCGACCTCGATTGATTCGCAACAAGTCACTAACAGCTCATAAGTTGATTGAAATGGTGTTAGATGGAACGTTCTTTGGGGCTTTATTGGTTGATATTTACACTCCTTCGCATTTGAAAAGATATTTTTCTGAGTTGTGTCCAATATTCAAAAACACCCTTGTCTCACGTAACGACTTGAAAGGTCACATGAAGCAATTTGCTATTGATCACAACCTATTACCAAAACCAACGCGTATGTTGGTTGCATCGTACTATGGCCAGAGAATTCTTTTGTCGTCGACATTGATAAAATGGTATATAGAACATGGTCTCATAGTTTCACGGGTATACGAGGCAATCGAGTTTACAAAATCAACTTGTTTTGACGGATTCGCAAAAACTGTCTCTGACGCTAGACGTCTAGGGGATCGGGATCCGGACAAAGAAATCATTGCCTTGACTCATAAATTATCAGGCAACTGTGCTTGTGGCAAGATGATAATGAACCCCCGCAAATTTAAACGAACCAGTTTCTGTGATAAAAGTCAATTGCAGAGAAATGTCAATGATCCGTTTTTGTGAATGTAGAAGAGTTGAACCCCAATTTATATGAAGTAACCAAAAGGCCTAAAAAAATAAAATGGAATACTTGCATTCATGTCGGGTGGTTCGTCTATCAATACGCGAAGGAACAATTACTATCGTTTTTTTACGACTGTCTCTGTACGTACTTTGACGACAGGAAATGGACTTCCTTAATGTGCGATACTGACTCAATTTACGTGGGGCATTCAGCTTCTTTCGATGATATGCTAATCCCAGAAAAAAGATCTGAATTTTATCTGAATTATGAAAAATGGTTCCCGCGCTATTTTTGTGACCAACATAGAAATGAGTTCCTGTCCAACCCAATCTCATACGATAGAACAAGACAATGCTGTAAAGATGTTTATGCGTACTTTCTACGGCAACCGGGTTTGTTCAAGGTCGAATACGAGGACGGTACTGCATTTTGCGGTCTCCAATCAAAAAATTACTTTTGTGATGGTTCAAAACAAAAGTATGCCTCGAAAGGTCTTCAGAAATCTGGTCAAATAAATTTTGAAACATTCCTTGAAGTATTGACATCTCAAAAACCTATGGGAGGTCATAATAGAGGTTTCAGAGTTCATAATAACGGTATTTACACGTACCAGCAGCATCGCGATACCTTGTCTTATTTTTACGCCAAGCGTCATGTTCTGGACGATGGTGTCACCACTATCCCGTTGAATCTGTAATGCGTAGTTGTGTTTGTATATTTCTGATCATGTTTTTTCTTGTTTTTCGCAGATGTGCAAGTTCTTTCATCAAATCTGTTTTAATAGAGTTAGATCTGGATACTTTGCATAAGCAAACTATTGGATTGGAACAGGATTTAACGCAACACTCTATTGTTGGGACCCAGGACGAACCACTCACCGGTACGATATCCGACCGTCATTACAGAGAGCGCTTGAATCAGCTCGAGCAAAGATGGAACTCTATTCGCGAAATATGCATGGAAGCATTACTACAGCTCCGATTCCCAGACCGCAAGCTACCGAGCGATCACCAAGACATTTTCAATCAAGCCAAGCTGACAAATTATGTCGTTTTGGGTAAAACCAGGACTTGGATCCCACTTTTCGATCGGGAGGAAAAAAGAGCCAACTTCAAGAATTGTATGCGTGGACGTTCGTTGCAGTTTTTTCTCGACCAGCATCGTGCCGCCAACTCTCGAAAACGATCTCATTCAGATTCGGAAAGCAGTGATGCTGGAACACAACCTTCTGAATTGAGAAATGACGGCTTCCCTGATAACCATAACTGTGCCGATCCCAATTTGTGATATTTTGCTGTTTAGTGATAATGCTTATCAATTTTAGGTGATCAAATGTAATATCTGATCGGGTTAAAGACCAGTTTTGTGCTCGGATGGTTAATGTATTTGTGTTTTTGTTTTACAGATGGCTACTAACTACTTAAAATCTATACTGCAACATTCCAACCTGGATCAACTACACGACAAGAAACTACGCCGTTATCACAATCGCATTCAAGTCGTCGACATGTATTTGAGACATGATATGTCGAATGAATTCTACAATCAATGCATTTCAAGCCAACGCAATGATTTAGAACAATGCTCCCAAGGTGAGATAGCATGTATGATCTTGTGTTCTCATGCTAGACATTTTCACAAATAACTTTCTGACACAACTCTAATATCATTTCATATCTAGACTGGGAACAACTGCTCGACGACCTTCAAAAAGCCTTCGTGACCTTACAGCTACCCCTGACGAAATTACAAGCCAGTGATGAGGACTTTGTGACACGCGGCAAACTGCTGAATCGAACTTTGCTGGGACTATACATCCCACTTGAAGATGAATACAACAGTGGATTCTCCCAGTCCGCAGACTCGTGATATATATATAAATACATTCGTTTTTCTAGTTTGAATAAACAGCAACATGGAATTGAAGCATCCTTTCTCATTCATCCTATCCGGACCATCTCGTAGTGGTAAAACCACTTTCATAACTAGACTGATCAAGAATGCAGCCTCGATGATCAAACCTAATATTTCTAGAATCGTGTACTGTTATAATAATTATCAGAGTATTTTTGAGACCATGCCAGGGGTTGAATTTTACAATGGATTGGAGATTTTGGAAGATCTTAAATCAAATAATGAGGACGTATTGATAATAGTAGATGATTTCATGACCCAGACAGAAAAATTGGTAGAATACTTTATACGTATATCTCACCACGGGGCCAAATCAATAGCTTACTGCACACAGAATTTCCATCACCAGGGCAAAGGGGCCAGGGACCTCAGTCTATCGGCTATGTATGTCTGCCTGTTTAAAAATCCCAGAGATCAAAATCAAATATCTGTGTTGGGTCGTCAGATGTACCCAAAATCAAGGTTTTTAACAGAATGTTATAGAGACGCTGTCAAGAGGGCTCATTCGTATTTGTTCCTGGATCTCACCCAAGAGTGCCCCGATGATAGACGGGTCATGACCAATATATTTCCGGGTGAAACATTGACTATTTACACTCAACCGGTATAAATACCGGAGTGTACGCTGTTCTGGTTTCAAAATGACTCCGATTCCGCGTAGAACAAGAGATCATTTGCAAACATTAGCATTCTTGCATCAACCTAAACCCGCGATACGCAAGGAGATTTTATCTGGGGCAAGTGAAGGTCTAATACGTTGTATTTGTGAGTGTGCGAAAAATTTATTACACGGAAATATACCGCTATCAGCGTCCCAGAGAAAACGCTTGTGTTGCCATAGGAACATCTTGAGGAAGCTTACCAGTAAAGACGTTTCATTGCGGCGTAAAAAGACTCTTGTAAATCAACATGGTGGCATGTTTATGTCTCTAATATCAAGTATACTACCAGTAGTTACAGGATTACTCGGGAATTTATTTAAGAAATGACACATTTCAAGAAAATTTACGTCGCGCCGAATCCATTCAACCATGTCGACATTCAAAAACTGAATTCAGACATCGATAAACGTATATATGAAATATTACAAATGGATATTCCACGGGATAAAGAATTGGCGTTATATAACGATGCGTTGAATCGGTTCCAGAACAGACACGATGTTTTGAATCAACCAATGAAAATTGATGTACCAGTTCAACCTAACCTGTTTTCTAATGCTGAATTGGAGGCGTTACGACATATGATAAAAATCAAACCTGAATCTTCAAAGATCCCTGTACCGAACCAGTCACCCGCTAGACCCAGAACTAAAATCCCTTCGCCCCATGTCACAACGAAAAGGGGGCGGTCTATCAAGACACCGTCGCGATTCAAATGGACCGTTTACTGAATATTTCGCTCCGGATCGACCCGGTAGCTATCGTGGTGAGTATGTATTCGGCAGGGGGCGCAATAAAGCTGCGGTAAAGGACTTTCTTAGGCGACGCGAGGCCTATACCAGACACTTCCCTGTGCGACAGAAGTTTCAACGTCCAAAAGTAATTACATCGGGTTTAGGTGTCCAATATCAAGCTGACCTCATGCACATGGAAAACCTAGCAACGGAAAATGCTGGTTTCAAATACATCTTATTGGTTGTGGACATATTCAGTAAATTTCTATATCTTTTCCCGCTTCGAGATAAATCTGCAAAGGGTGTTATTCGATGTTTCAAAGAAATCTTTACGCAAATTAAACCTCACATCATTCAGACCGATCAGGGAACTGAGTTTACAAACCGCTCCTTCCAGAGTTTTTTAAAACAGAACGGAGTAAAACACTTTTTCACACATAGCGAATTGAAGGCATCTATATCCGAGCGTGCCATCAGAAGTGTGAAACAGATACTATTCCGGTACTTTACACATAATAAAACGTTAAATTACATCAATGTTTTATCGGAAATGTGCCTAGGATTTAACTTGACTTACCATACCAGTATAGGCTGTGCTCCAATTGATGTTAATTTTTCAAATCAAGAAGATGTCTTTCATCGATTATACGGTGATATCACACCAAAGCAACCAACACTATCCGTTGGTAGCCCTGTACGGATTTCAAAAACACGACAGCGATTCGTAAAATCAGCATTGGCTGGTTGGAGCGAAGAAATATTTTTCATTTCGAAATGTTTTTCTCGGGACCCGGTTAGTTATCAACTGAAAGATTATGCAAACGAAATTATATCCGGTCGTTTTCAACGCGAGGAAATTCAATCTGTAATTATTGATAATGACATTTTCAACGTCGAAAAGATTCTGTCTACACGTAAGAAAGCTGGAAAAACTGAGTACCTGGTCAAATGGTCTGGATACCCCGAAAAATTTAATTCGTGGGTTTCGGATTACTATATAAAGCCCTGAGTAATGTTTTATATTGTAAATATGGATTCCCAGTCCACGACAAGTCGCGTTACCGAATTCAAGGTTGAAATAAAAAATCAGTGTGTATTTGTCGTACAAATTTTTATGTTAGTCGGAATAATCATTTTTTCATTGTATCAAATTTCTGTGAAACCCGATCGCGAAATATATTTAACGCTGTTATCGAGCTGTCTAGGGTATTTACTCCCACAACCGTCTCCACATCGTGTGCGCTGAGAATACAATAAAATGCTGTTAACTTTACCGTCCAATGCTAGTATGTCAATTTTTGAAAATACACCATCAAATTTTGAAACAGAACTCTACAGCGAACTAGAAATGCCACAACACGTCGTCGGTCTTTCTGAAATAAGTTTTGAAAACAATTTTCAACCCCGGATTGAAGTGGCAAGAAATACTATAGGGTTCAGATTTGGTGATGAAAATTCAGGTGTCAAGCAATATTATATTCCGGAAGGGTCATATCACAAGGTTGCTGAAATGCTAGAATCTTTTGAAAAATACTACATGGGTGAAATATTCATCATTCGAGGATATGACGAGTTTAGAATCGCTTTTCGATATTTACCATCGCACAGAGTTAGACACACGCGAAGTATATCGACAAATAATAACACCCCTGGTATGATTACAAGACCGAAAGACCTTAACGCCGAGAAATCAATAGAGACTTACGGATTGTCACCTATTGGGCCCGTGTTGAGTAAATTAGCTTTTAAGCGTGTATATGCCCCGCATTCCACTATGCCGATAGAATTCATATTTTCCCCTGCTGTGAAATTAGATCCCGTCGATCAAATTTATGTCTATTCTGATTTGATCCAACCACGACCCCATGGTCATCAGTTACAACCACTCTTACGAGTCATCACCGTAACATGTGAACCAAACCAGAATCAAACTAGTGTATTTCATAAACCATACTATTTCCCATTGGCGAAAAACAACTTTCATCGAATACGGGTATATTTACGTGATAAATTCGGTAATCCAATTAAATTTCAAAATGGACCTGTCACTGTCAGTCTTTTATTCCGCCGAAAAGCTGTGGACGCGATATGACATACGTCACAATTTCTGGTGATCACGCGGAATTCTCAGTCGACCTCGCCAAGACTATCATTTGCAATGAAATCTCACTTATAGACATGAGTTTTAATATTGAGTTAAACAATCAAATTATAATTGAACGCAATGAAAAACTTTGGGAGTATCGTAATTCACAACAATTACTGGATACATACCTTGCTACCGCGAAACAGTTGATGCATAGGATTTTATCTGAAGGATTTGCGTATAATACTGTTTATAACATAGAGAAAATCAGTGGAGAACTATTCCGAATTCTAACCCCGATACATATTACAATCCACCCCGGCAGTATTCTAGAAAAATATTTCAATGTCACACGTGACCTAACATCACGGTTATGTAATTCCACATTAATCAGGTGTAAACCGGTGTCCACTGAGATAAGATATCTTTTTGTTTATTGTGACTCAGTCAAGCATCGTCACGTGGGTGATTATATGAGTCAACTACTTCGCGTTATTCAAATCAAAACCACTCCACGTTACTGCGAAGAGATCATTTATGAGAAACCGATATATTTTCCAGTATCATCAAATCACATCCAGAATATAAAAATCTCCATTAGGGACCAATTCGGTCAGTTGATCCAAGGTATACACACTACGTTGACACTTCATTTACGATGATTTTAACGCTGACCAATTCTAGGAATGGTATAGGTTTCCAACACTGGCTGTCCACTGTTAACGAAATCTCTACGAGATACCGTGAGATAGCGCTTATGGAGATGAATATGACGTTGACCAAACCTATACCAGGACGATATTTGTTTGTCTATTGTAATATTATCAACCCACGATTGGTTGGGGACACATTAGCCAATTTACTTCGTGTCATCCCGTTACAAAATAACACCATGTCACAAAATTGGATATCGACGAATCCATATTATTTTCCGATATCACAAGATGTAATACACTCCGTTTGTATTTCACTGAGAAATGAATTTGGTGACCCTATAAATATAGACAACCAATCATTGCAAGTCACATTTAACATTAGAAAGCAATTATGAAAGTTGCATACACCTGCGACCATCACTCGGTATACAACCATTATAATCAAACAGGGAATGGATTTGGATATTTCGCTGGTGGCCACCAAACAGGGTCTGGTATTGGTAGCTTGTTTAAAACTCTTGGTCGTTTCGTGACCCCTGTTGTGAAATACGCTGGTGGACAATTGTTACGTACCGGGGGCGAGATAGCCAGAGATCTTTTGAATGGACACTCCATCAATTCCAGTGCCCTCAAAAGAAGTAAGCAAGCTGGGACTCGCGTTATTGATCGAATTTTGAAACCCACCAATGGTATAAAAAGAAAGAAAAATACTAAATCAAACATTTCTAAGAAGCGACGCCGCAAAGAGAAGGACATCTTCGATTAACATGATGATGCATGAAGATTCCCACGAATGTCATAATAACGGATTAAATATATTTAGTGTTCCTCATACCCAAACCTCGATAGAGAATTCACAATATGTCATCGTTAAACCACACAGTCTTGGAAATGTAATGGAAATTTCATTACCTAAAACAGACAGATACATCGACCTGCAAAACTCATTCTTACGATTATGCCTAAAGCTTACTAAACACGATGGAACAGATTTAGCAGATGCTGCGGAAATAGCATTTGTCAACAATATATTAGATTCTCTTTTCAAGCAAATTGATGTAACTATCGGAAATGAAGTAATCACCAATTCAGACAATTGCCACGCATACAAAGCGTATATCTATCGACTGTTGAATGACACACCCGCTGGATCTAACAGTTTTATTCGTGGCCAGGGCTTCCACAAAGACACCGCAAAATTTATGGATACTGTAGGCGCCGAAAACACAGGGTATGTAACGCGAAAAGGTCTTACGAAAAGTAGTAAAGCATTGGAGTTGATTGGTAAAATTCGAATGGGACTTTTCGAACAATCCAGATGTATGCTGGATAATGTCGATATGAAATTACGATTCACATGTAACGACGACAAATTCTGCCTTATTGGAACCACCGAAGACGTGAAAATTGTAATCACGGATATGGAACTATATGTCAAACAAATGAAAATTGCAGAGAGTGTCAGCTTAGCTCACAAGTCGATATTACAGAAATCGAATGCTAAATATCCATGGTCTCGTCTTCAAATGTCAACACATACATTCGCAGGGGGACTGACGAAGCTCGACCGTGAGTTAGTTAACGGGACTTTGCCGAAAAAAATTGTAATTGGTTTGGTTGAAACCACAGCGTTTAACGGGGCTAGAAACACAAATCCATTCAACTTTAAACATTATGACATTCAGAATATGTCATTGGCTGTTTGTGGTAATCAATTACGAGGCAGAGAATTTCATTTCGATTTCGAAAAATCAGGGGGTTTAGAAGGTTATATGATGCTCTTTTCTGAGACAGGGAGGTGGGAAGGTGAGGCACCTTTAAATATATCACCTACCGACTATATGAACGGTTATACTCTGTTCGTGTTTGATTTGACCCCAGACAATAGCTTAGGGTGTTATCAACTACACAAAACCGGAACCGTACACCTGGTTTTGACAACCTCCAAGCCCCTACCAACGTCTGTGACATTGCTGTGCTTAAAAGAGTACCAACACCTCTTACAACTGAACCAGAAAAGACAGGTCGTGGAAATATGAACACGGATGAGATTAATAATATTCTCTTCAATCATCCTGACACGAAAAATCTATTCATAGGGACTTACGCTGTGGATCAGCTACCGAAAAAACCAAATAACCAGAAATTTGCTGTTGTCATCAATTACGACGAATCAACGTTACCAGGTTCTCACTGGGTGTGTGTATATAGCGATAACTCCACTCATTTTCATGATTCACTTGGTTTCCCACCCCTAAAACCTCAGATAGTCGAGTTTCTAGGTCCAGAGGACTTCACCGTTACCAGGCAACAGCTTCAAAGTAAAAAATCTGATATGTGCGCTGATCATTGTATTTCATATTTGATTAAAAGAGCTCAAGGTTTTTCAACTGAACAGTATCTGAATTATTTTGGTGATAAAAAATATGAGAATGATAAAATTGTTCGTGTTTTTGTAAAGAGCTTGATTACAGGTGGCTAATAAACACATTATGTATACATATGTGATTCGTGATATACTTAACACAGTGAGTCAGTTTTGCACTGAGCGGTTGTATTTGGTACGGATTGTGTACGCTCACGGATTGCTTTTCGACAACCTGTTCCACAGGAAGCAATTCACGATACAACCACTATAGTGGACAGGATACCATAGTCATTTGTCCCGCGGTATATGTAGGTCACTACGCATTAAAAACACCTGTTTTCAAAATCCGCTTCTGGAAAATCAACCATATGCACGTTATACAATGTAATTAGCTCGGCGAAATACACAATGCGCGTCCATGAAGCACCACAATGACGCTTTTCCGAAGCTCCATAGACCGATTTTCGACTGCTAGCTAGCTCAAAATGCACCGTTTTTGCCATCGAAATACAACATTCTTGACTTCCGGTATTTTACGCCTCGCCAGCGGGTAATTACACTACTCTCGACAACACGAGTATGGATTACTTTTCATTCATTACAAATAGTGACCATTTTCAGTACTTCGACGTTCCATTTATGGAGGTAACATAGAGTTACGCAGCTAAAATGAGGTTGACATGGCTTGCGTCAACATCGTTGAAAAATAATTATCTGGATGTCGAAACCGAACTGAGAAATATTACAATTCAAGATTTCGATCTATTGACATGGAATTTCAAATCAAGTTCGGAGACAACTGAAAATCCAGAGTTTGTATCGCACGTGGATGTACTATAGTGATGAGCGCCGTCGCCATTCAAGCAGGCGGCCTGGGTCCGGTTACTGCGGTCAGAGGTTATTCTGGGATCTTCATCCCCCATGTCGTTGTTTTTACGGCGACAAAAATACCCAGGAAAAAGACCCGATGAAAAAAGAAAAAGAGCAAAAAATGGCTTATAAAAAGGACCGGCGAAGAAAGAATCACATCGAAGAAGACTGAGACGTGGCCCACTAGGTCGATGTGGATACGTTCAAGAGAACTCAACTGCGGGTTAGTCGTTCGGCATCCCATTATGTGTTCAATACATCGCATTGCGTGTCTTGTATATCGCATTGTACATTGTGTGTGTGTCTTAGGCAGACGAAATATAATCTGGCGATTGATTGATTGATATTCTGTATGCTGATTGCACATTTTCTTCCCATCCCGAAACTATCGGCATGGGCATTGCGACTACGTCACGACTAGCCCGTGGTGTCACGTCGTTCTTAAGAAAATTCGTCAGTCCCAAGAAATGTTAATTATAATGGGGCATCTATCGGTTGCTATAGCGACTTCCGTGACTTGAAAAAATTCGCACTAAATGAAAACAATCGATGTCACGTTTTACTTCTTTTATGAAATCCCTTACGCGTCACATCATGGTTACCATACGTCCTCCTTTAGGTGGATCAATGATATATATACAATGATTGGAAACTACCGTGAGCTCTGCGTTTCAGCGTGTTCCTGGTCACGCTTCATCGCATACACTGTTGTGCTGTAAACAGAGGCTTCCTCAGCAATACTTCCTTGAGGAACTAGCGATGATATTCATTGGGTATATTGATCAGTGGCGACTAGCTTTAACGTGTTGAATAGCTTTAAAAGCGCATTTCTTTCTCGCGTCTGGGATTTTTTTCTGATTATGCTAGCGGACCACTGCCATATAAACGTTGATTCACGTACACGTACTTCGTACACCTAGTTCACTAGATCAATCTCGCGCGTCATGCGCGTATCGTAAATCCAATTCACACATTGACGACTCGCAATTATACGCAATCCCCGTGATGTAGCCTTGTGACGATCAACGAGGCTTCTGTTCACACAGTCGCGGACGTTCAACCATTGTTGCAAGTGACACAACCTTCATTTCAACTTGAGGTGTCGCTTTTCCATCATATTGCTACATCAATAACATCATTAAATATCAAGCAGACGTACGTAGTTTTTTAGGGAAGTAATTCTAGTTATTTTGAGTACTCGAGTAGGTTTGCCCACTTCCTCAGTTGATTGTGTTTTCATACTACTCACCAAACATAAACATCACAACTGAGTTAAAGTTTTTGAAAATAGCACCCACATATTCAATGGTCCTTTTGCGGTAGTCACTAAGCTTCACCCTGCAATTTCAAAAGTGACTATTTCCAACTGACTCCGAGCGAACAACCAAATCTAATTTTAGAACTTTTTAAAAGTACTCTACAGATTTATATATTTTCGCTACTTCTATTTGAACCTGAGCAAATCATTGTAGCAATACTTCCACTACTTTAGTAGCAACGAACGCTGCATACATCACCCACCTCTGAAAAAGTCACCTATCCATGATCATTGATCATTCCACAAAATCTCGATGCCTTACAATACAGAATTGAATTTTCAGGATTCCATCATGTTAAGTAAAGAAATGAGGAATGATGAAACAAGATACATACACTTCACAGATGGAACATTTACGAATACATAATTTAATCCTCAAATCCCTAATTCATGTATATATGACCGAAATAATCATGCATGCATTTGAAAACAGTAACATTAATATGCAACTGTACAGAACTAGATCGATGTAAAAATAACCATGTGGACAACAAAAACACTTTATGCATGATTTTTTATGCAATAACAGTGCTAGATATCAATTTTTGTCATCTTCAACTTGGGAAAAGTATTTGGATGATGTCCTTCAAAAATGCAGCAGTACACTCGCTTTCGTTGGCTCAAAAATGGCCAATTAAGAGCCGAATGATTCCGTATCTACTCTTGATGAAATCTGCCTTGTTTAGATGTTTGTCCATCTTTGCTTGCTCTTGCCCGAATCATTGGTAGGATGGGGAACATCCTTTTTCCGTAATTTTATATGATATCAAGGTGTCACCAAATTCATTAATATCTGTAGTGCAGAATATGGATTCTGCTATTTGACCGTACCTGTCAATGGTTATTAAATGCATTAATGGTTATCGAGACTCAAGAATTTTTTGATTTTCTCAGTTGCTTGCTGTTCCTTCAGCACAAGAATCTATCCATTTCCGCATTTTAGGCGAGAAACCATTTTCCAGCCAGTCCAAGCGTCAATCGTCTGGACTGCAAGTCGGCGTTGTAGCTGAACTTGGTTGATGTATTCATGTCGAACCACTTGTAAATACCGGCAAACCATGCAGAAGCTTCTATAGCCTCACCTCTCCTCGCTCGCATAATACGCGCAACACTATTTGACAGAAGCTGAGCAGCAAAAATCTCCCGCATCTTTGCCAAGCTTTGCATACGAAAATGTGCATCCGCCTATTTGCAGCATCTCAATTCCGTCGGTTCAAACAGCCGTAAAATGCCGCCATCGAATAAATTTACCATCCTTGTTGAGAAGTTTCGTACCACCAGTGCGGATGGCGTAGAGGTTGTTGCGTACGGTTTTTAACAAATGGGGAGGGTCGAAAATCAAAAATATCTCATGCTGTGGGTTGAATATATTTTTGCATTTGTAAGGATACTCTAAGTTCAAGTTATTCAGTTCTTGGAACATCTTGCGATTTGCACTGAGTCCATCAGCAACAAACGCAGCTACCCGAAATCCACAATCCTCCAAGATGCCGACACATTTCCAGAATATACTCGAAAGTTGAAATGAAGCCACCGATTTTGTTGCGTAGTATGCCAAGGGTTTGGAAACAGACGTTACCAGGCCACTGGCATAAACTTGAAGAGCGTGTGTAGCTGATTCATCATCATGTAGTACAGGTCTCGACTCCCCAAGAAAAACGAATCCTACCATTCCGTCTTTCGTTGTACTGAATACAATATTCTCTTTCACTGAAAATGCAAAAAATCAGAAGCAGTTAGACACATGAAACATCACAGTGAACAGCATTGCTGAAATATTCACGATGAAGTTTTCGACACAGCTATAAAGTCATTAGAACACAATCTAGCTAATTTACAGGCAAATTTAATATTGGAATTGCTCCAACTTTCAAATTGATCGATTTGTGTCTTGTCCGCAAGAGCAAATGCATTAGACATTAAATCGAAACTCGTTTTGTCAGTTTTACTAGTCAGCTACCATAGGAATCAAAATATATAGTGAAGGTAGCCCACCACTCTGTAGTGCTTATGCAATGATGAAGAGTACAATATAGAATCATTTCCTCACCTTTCAACAAATCAGATGACGCGAATGAAGTTCGCAAATCTTTAAATCGTCTTTTTTGTACAATTGATCCAGCCACGGATCTTGACGCATGCTCCTGATAAATTTCTCAAGGTTTTCCGCCATTCATAGGCCTATTTGGCTCCAGTGCAAAAACGTTTTGCTGGAACTTTAAACAAATGCGCATTGGCAGAGGTTTTAGCACACCCTGGTATGCAACACTATCTCCCCATTCTGACGCAACCAACTATTCATCAATCAACTATCAGTGAGAAAAACCTATTAACAATCACCCAACAAACGAAAAACAGTGAAATATCTGCCAGCAAAGGTGATAACAGTACTCCACCACGGTCAACATCACTCAATGAAGTGTATGCAGTCAACCTTATCCGCGCACACGCTGATTTCGGCGGGAGTAAACCTTACAGCGTTAGGGGGCGTGGCAGTTTCCAATCATTGTATATATATCATTGGGTGGATTTGTCCTACTTTTTCATGTTTTTGAATATGCCCTCCGAGGACGCCTTCCGACGTCTTCCTTTTTGTCAATTGTTCCTACTTTAAAGCCTTTAGAGCTAAGATGATGGATAGATTCGTTTGAAAAGGGCATAAATGACGCTACACTAGAAATTTGTGGTTCGAACGTAAGCGACGACCATTGTTTAGTCATCCAACCAAAATTTCTTGGTAAATTTACTATTTTTTCCGAATTTTCCTCCGGTATTGTAAGTCTGAAAATTTTGAAAAAGTGTCCTCCTTTCCCGATTCCCAAATATGATAACCCTAGAATCGACGCAATTTGTGGCGACCTCATTCCGAAAACTAATTATCCGCAAGTGTATGCCAATTTGCCATAGTCGTCTCCGCGCGATGATTATAGGTCACTATAGCTACCCCCATAGGCGCCGAGTTACGGGGTGGCGCGGCCACCACATGACACATTTATGGGGTGGCGGCCACCCCATACAATAAGATTGAACGCGCGCGGTCTGTGATTTCAAATATCAGCGCTGTCAATTAGCGAGTCTGTGATAGCGCGTAAATGCCAACTATTTACCTTTAACCGATACGCGCGCGAATAATTGAACACGCAGCTTCGTTGGCGACGACGGACTAGTGCTTAAAACGCCCCAATAAATTGTAATCCGTATTAATAATCAGACAATCGAAGCAACCTCGTTTACGACGTCGATTTCGACACGCTTGCGCTAAGAAACACTATCTTCTCTTCGACCAGACGAGCGAATTCACGTTCTCCTATTAATTAAATTGTATTTGAGCCTATATTCGTTTATAAAATAATTCTTGAGTTAGTTCCGTGATAGTATCTTTAATTGTAGGAGGAGCGCGAAATAGGACAGTGTGTTCGTGTATGCCTGCGGATTTAAAGTCGTTCCGGCGCAAAGTGCGCATATTCATTACTCTAACAATCCTTCGCAAACTTTTATCGGGAAATGCAACAATGCAGCTCAAACGCCGTTATGGTGAGCTAACAATTGTCGCGATGTCAGACTTGGAACCCCATTGTGCTTTACGCAAGTTGTCTGATTCTTGTCTGCTTTTTACACTCGTATTCACTCGATGTTACTCGTCAGTGTTTGATTTGTTATTAATACTGCGCATTGTGCAGTGCGCGGCGTTGAATTACGTTGTCAAATTTGATGCAAAAGTCCCAGGTGCGTAGCCAGGGAGTTTCTCATTTTTAACTAGAAATCCCGTCCTTTTGAAATGCCAATTCACTGATTCGTATTATCGATGCTGCGTACTGCAAATTAGCGAGAATCATTTGTATGCGAAATTGGTCATCGATATCTCATGTGCACTATCGTCTGCGGTTTGATTTAGCGCGTCCGCATGCAGGCCTGCTACTGTCCGCAGAAACACTGTCGCCAAACAGTAACAATCTCTGAGTGTAATATTGTTTGTGTTTATGTATCTTTTTGATTAAAACTAATGCCCGCGTCTGAACAAATTGTGCTCGTTGCCATTGCCGAATCTGGGAATTTAGTTATGACTAGCGCACCCTGTAATTGTAATTATTGCAGGTTTGCGGCATGTCTTTTAATTTCGTTATCAGCGCAACTTTGCGGGCCGATTGTACAGTCCGATAAAATTTATCACTACTATGTATTTCGCACAGCCTACTGATGCTGATTTGAGCAAACTAACGATCCCTCTGAGATGTATAAATTCGATCTCATCGTTACAGACGTAGATTTCATCGCGAGTGTTGAGAAACACCATCTCCTATCGCGATTTGACGACCAAATATGCGTTCACCTTTTACAAATTAAAGTGCATTATTTGCATCGATGAGGGCCGCAAGCCTCGTTCAAAATATTTTGTGAACCATTTTGGTGATAAATATTCTCGGAGCGCAAAGTTGAACAGTGTTTTATTTTGTGTGCCTGCTTGTTGGAATTTATTCCAGTGCCCCTAATATTAATCCAATTATGCTTTGCTAATGTAAATCGAGAAATGCAACAATGCAGTCAAAATCGAAGTTTTAATCAGCAATCAATTGTCGCGATGCGAGCTACTCAATGCTAAGTAAAACCCCGTCGCGTTTACGGTAAGGGATAATTACTGAACGGCCGCGCGCGTTTGTAATCTTAATTCTTGTATGTCTTTCGTGTTCCAAAATTGTCGCGCCGTGTTACTGCTCAGTCCAGTGACGAATGTCGAGCGCGCGACAATTTCGCAATCATCTCGGCGGGGAATCGCGTCGCGTTGGATTGTGCGATGCGATATGCGTGTACAGACGAATCTCGCTAATTGGTCGCGGCCGAGCGTAACACTGATAATACTTGTTGAATTGCAACTGAATATTAGCGTCAGAATGGTCATTTCAAAAGGACGGGGTTTTGCGTTTCAAAAGGAGGTGGTTTTGACACCCCCCTGGCTACGCGCCTGCCGCCACCCCATGCAAAAATAAAAGTCGGCGCCTATGGCTACCCCACTTCACTGTGATATTATCACATGTATTAGGGACAAAATAATCATACCACAACCTTTCCATATTCTTACACCGAAATTTCGCTCCATACCATGCCATACTATGTCCTGACCGACTTCTTGGCATTGATTGTACTTCGAATCTGGATTACGCGTAGGACGAACGTACGTAGCCTACTATGTATAGCAGGGGCGGGCAACTTCTCCAGTCGGCGGGCCGGATACAGGAAAATTATGTACTTGGCGGGCCAAATTGCCGATTCGATACATTATACGCCCATTTATCCACATTTACACGGAATAAATCGCATTTAATGAATGTATTTTAACGACAGCAATGTCACTTCGAAGCCATTTCTCGCCGATAATGACGAAGACAATGCAGATTTGAGAACAGCATTGTCGTACAGGCGCCGCCATGTCTGCTTCTCTCTGATCAATTACCACATCCGGTACAATCAAAATGTCCTATGGTGACCGGCTCGCTGAGCGCGAAATTTGATGAACCGAATATCAATCGAATGCTACCGCGGTACTGATTGCGTAACTATAAATTTTATTCTGCTCGTGACCCTGGAACCCCCCAAAATCAACCCCGAATGATGCATTGTAGCGAAGCTTGGTATTGTGACGCAACCATGCCGTCTGGGAGCAAGTAAGAGCAGCCAAAGCCACAAGCGTATTGGCTATTTTGTGCAACCGATTCTGCAATCACACTCTCACTCTCGTCCGCACTTGCTTAATTAAGATTTCAAGGCGTTCGATAAGCCCGGTACCCCAACTTCAATAAGAAATCAATTCATTAGGGTTGATTACATAGTAAATGCCGACAATGCATGTCTTCTCGCTTCGACGAATATATGCGTGATTTCTACTCTCCCACCCTGCGCACACACGTAGGATATATAATAACATACATTCACTAAAATTTTACGTTTAAGCAAGAAGTGGGGAATCTAAGAAGACTGGGGCCGCGAACCACATTATCATGTAAGAAGGGAAACTGTCCGCGGGCCGGATCCGGCCCGCGGGCCGTATGTTGCCCGCCCCTGATGTATACGGTTGCTCAAAAATAACTTTTTTGGGCAAATTTCACTCACTGGGAAAACCGCTACACACCGACTTTGGGTAAATTGCGACAACTAGAAACCGTGCAATTCGAAATTGAAATTTCGACCATGTTTTTTTAAATAATAGTATTTACGGCGGCACATTTTGACACTTCGCTATGACCAAATATTGTGTTTCAGGCATGTTTGAATGGAGAGGCATACTTTTTTTCATGCGTTTGGATAGTGATAAAGAGATGTGATATAATGGTCCAAATCAGTGGTTCTTAACCTTTTCGACCTCGCGGCCAGTTAAAATGTTGCGGACCGGTGAACCTTCAGAAATCAAAATTAACCCTGACTTTAATTGCGAAATGTGTCTGCAAGTCAAATGTAATATTAGAGACTTCATTTAATGCTGTCAGTTCGATACTCGATATTTATATACGTGGATCTATTGAATTTCGGCACGTCGAAGCTCGCGAAGTCCCATCAAAGACCACTAACTTTTGCTTGCTCAGTATCATTCGAAAAAATGCGGCTTTTGGTTCGCTATAACCTCTATTATACCGCCAATTGTCGCGTAAATACGTTGTCGGAACTTCACGAATTTCGATTCAAAGTCTCCGTAGTTTTTACATATAACTTGTCCTCGCCACCTCATCCGCGTCAGCGGTGTCTTACAAAAGCCTAGAGATGGGCCGTGCTATAAGTCGGCAGTTACGGAAAATAAGATGAATATCGGCCTGGTGTAAGTGATCATAGTAGTCGACAAACACCATGAATATCCCAAAACAAACAAACAAACCTACAACTTGTCCGAAACGAGTTGTAGGCTACTTACGGCAACATACGGCGTGATTTTGAGCGGCCCGCAGACAGTTGACGGTCTTACATGATGATATCACCCGCGGTCAAAGTATGCCGCGATTATTCACTATGCAAGAAAGATTGCCTTTTTAAATATCCTTCCTTTTTTCATATTTCATCAGGTTTTATAACATGGACTCTCTAAAAACCCAATATGTATGAATCATTCAAACACGACATATATCCCATCCTGTACAATTAAAATGTAGATAAAACAATCGAAGTGTTGCACTTGTGAATGACCAACTAATACAGAGATGCATCTTACTAATTTTCTCATTACACAGTGTGCTGATTACAAGCACACACATAGACATTGGTCATAAACGAAATTTAGGAAGTAGTCAAATAGCATATGTCTAGTCTACACGTACTTAGTCAATTATTTAGGAACTACACTGTAAAAATTATTCTTGTAAAATTGCTTGTAACGAGCTTGCAAATCCTCGATGCAAGCTCGAGGCAGTTTGTAACTGCAAAATGCAAGCACATAACAAGCTGTCATAGGACGGTGCTTGTAAATTGTGCTTGTAAATTGTTTATATTTTGTGCAAGAAGAATTAACAAACGCAGCAGTCCGAACTCACTCAAGACTCGTGACAGACACGATGCCATGCCAGACACGATAACACACCCCGGACATGCCCAGACACGATGTCCGAGTGTCAACACAGTCCGCATACATCCCCCGACATGCCCCAGACATGTCCCAGATATGATGTGCGTTTGACAACGCAGTTCGAACCCACTCCAGACATGCCTCGGACATGATGTCCGAGGGTCAACGCAGTTCGAACGCACCCCAGACATGTCCCAGACATCCTGTTCGAGTGTCAACACAGTTCGAGCACACACCTCTGACATGATGTTTGGTTGGCAACGCAGTCCGAACCTTTCTCCAGACATGCTTCAGACATGATGTCCGAGCGTCAATACAGGCCCAACACACCCCAGACATGCCCCAGACATGTCCCAGACATGATGTTCAAGTGTCATAACGCCGCACGAACACATCCCCAACATGATGTTCGATAGCGAACACGGTCTAAACCTATTCATGTACAGCTATGATGTCTGAGTGTCAACGAAGTTCGAACACCCCCTCCCCCCCCCCCGAGATGCACTGACATGTCCCGGACATGATGCTCGAGTGTCAACCGCGGTCCGAATACACCCTGACATGATGCGTAATTGACAACGTGTTCCGAACTTATCTCCAGACATGCCTCAGACATGATGTCTGAGTGTCAATACAGGCCGAACACACCCTAGACATGCCCTAAATATGTCCCAGGCATGATGCTCAAGTGTCATCACGCAGTCCGAACACATCCCTAACATGAAGTTCGATAGACAACGCAGTCCGAACTTACTCCAGTCATGCCTCGGACATGATGTCCGAGTGTTAACACAGTTCGAACACACCCCTGACAAGCCCCTAGATATGATGTGTGAGTTGAAGCGCTGTTCAAACACACCCAGACCTCATATCTGGCGATAGGAAAATGCACAAGACACAAAATACGGTGCGATTACAATGTTGTTATTTTTCATTATCATCTTTATGTTCATTATATTTCAATATGAACTCCCGCATTCTGTTTGTACAAATATATCACTGAGCGTTTCGGTTGAGCGGTTTAGCAAAAAGCCGCGAGAACAAGACGAGGAAGGATTTGGATTTCGATTTGAAAGAATCGCAATTAATGATTTTTATCTGATTCAAGAACAATGGATATCGATTTTAGCTTAACTTTAAGATGAATATAAGTAGAAATGGACTTGAAATGTCTCATAACTTTACATTCCAATGTGTTATTTGGATCAAATGCCTACTTTTTTTCTGATTTGGACTTGGATTAGAATCTCGAATTCGGAACAGGATTTGGATTTTACAATATTATAGCTCAGGGGTTCTCAACCCGCGGCCCGCGGGCCGCATGCGGCCCGCAGACGTTTATTTTGCGGCCCGCGACATCTTTCATTATAAACGCAAGTACTACTGATACAGTCAGTATTGTTACAAATTAATTTAGATACTTAGCACTTTTATCGCACCGTCTCTGTTTCGTTTGATTACTCGTTGTTGAATGCAGTGGTTCTCAAACCGGGGCGCGCGCCCGCTAGGGCGTGAAAGCATCTGAAGGGGGGTGCGAAACTGAGGTCAACTGAAAAGAATGTTCGCGCTGGGCGCAATTTATCTCCAATGCATAGTTATTTCACTGTGTATTGTCTAGTTTCATATTTGAGAATTCTCTCATCAACAGCCATAACCTTCCATGCCATAGCGGTTTGTATTGCATTTTGTTATATGACGTTAGCGGGCTTGAAATTTTTCCCTATCAAAAAGGGGGGCGTGTCTAAAAGAGTTTGAGAACCACTACTTTAATGGGACGTTTCTTGATATATGCTCGACTTCAGATTGTTATTGTTTTGAATCGGTATTCGGCTGGACTCGGATTCAAGAGAATCCCCGCTATGTAGGCCTATAGTAGGCCTACACTTTTAAAAATTGTTTGACTCTGCCGACTACGTTACAGACGCATTGTTCAAATTTGCTTGGAATATGTCTAAACTCAATAAATCTGCTATAGAATGTGTGATAACTCAATAAATCTGCTATAGAATGTGTGATTTCAATAAAACCTTAACATTGTGGTGCGAATATTTGCTGTTTCCGGAACTTAGCAGCAAGGACAACATCACCTGACAAATTTCTAAGATACAGTCGTCCGATTTAATCATGACCAGACGAGTAACATCAATGCCAGTCGATCTTTTATCGCATGTTCTGAAACACGTTGCCGCGTAGACTACTGTAACCCAGCCTCGGTCGAATCCACCGACTTTGCGTATTATATGCAGAGGAAATGCTGGCTGGGCAAACGTGGGGAGGAGACCATCGAAAAATATCAACTTGACAAAGCTGACTTCTGTAACTATTGGTGCAGGGCCCCAGGCATGGAAGGAAATGATAAGGGATGATTGGTTTGCTCAGAAACGGCCCCGAACGCCAGACTTCTTCTCATATCACTCAGAGCTCAATGTGATAATGGCCGCTGTAACGCAAAAGTTACCGTAATTTATACTTGCTCGCTCACGCATTGAAACTGAGTTCGGTTCTCTGGTGGTAGGGTTTGAAGTTGCAAATACCGACTCGGCAACGAATGCAATGCACGCTCCATGTAATGATTTACTTGCGCCGCTAGAAGATAGGCCGACATGTTCTCACAGCAAGCAGCAGTTGCAAACTTACGAACGCTGTCCATAAATACTTTATAATGCATAAAAATGTAACAAATGCCCGTATACGACTGGTAAATACGCTACAGTAGCCTAATAGTAGCCCACTAATACATGGTAATATTATTCTGCGGCCCGCAGCATCTTTTGCTGTTAAAATGCGGCCCGTTATACAAGGAAAGTTGAGAACCCCTGTTATAGCTGATCATCTCGGCGCGAATGGCCAACCAACCAGTTTTGCGGCGGTGCACGTTTCTTTCGTGTTGGTAAATAATTGATCAATCTTTGTGATTTGATGTATTTAACGTTATTGAAATAGTCTTGGTTTCTATGGCTAACGTTCAAGCACAGTTGATGTTGAAGGTGGCCTATGGTGACCGTTCAAAAGTGTTTAGAGTAAACTCTGTATGAAGTGAAAACTGCTGTATTACACAAATTCCCTGACAATACCAACATTGAGAACTATGACAAAGATTTTGGCTGGGCTGAATTTGATTGTGAAGTTGAACTACGCAGTGGCGATATGTTGGAATTTAGTGAACAGAAAAATTCAGGTAATTTAATGTTATGGTTATTGGTTATACGCGCTATAAGATTACTGATATTTTTGTCTTGCAGAGACTTCGAAAGTGACAGATTTGCTTGGTGCTGGTGTTCGTAATTGAAATTGCACCAGTAACGTGGATGGGATTGGAGGGAATGAAGCTGATTAACAATGGTCTAGATCAGGGGTTCTCAGCCCTTTCTTGGCCGTGGCCCATTTTCCAGTTTGAAAATGTGCTGTGGCCCACCTGTTATCTAGAGTCATGATCCTGATCAATGCATGGTAATCGACAGCGCCGATATGCCTATTCCTCTAAAATATGCGCATTTTTCTATCTCTGATGATATAGACATCCCGGGACATGAAATCGCGCCAGGCCCAACAAAAATTTTCAAGTTGAGTAAATATCCTCCAACAAACGACCAACGAAATAATCTTAGGCTCATTCGAGCTCCCCAAAATGGGGGTTTGGGTGTGGTAGTTACGGCCCTGGTAAACCATAGGCTGAAACTCCTCAGTATATTATTTTCGTCCGCTGCTCCATTTGCATCTCGAAACACAATGATCAGATCCCAGCATCCGCTGTGTGATTGGGACTTTTGTTCCACTATTGTGGGGAATAATATAATCATTCTGGGCAAGCGTCGAACAATTCATTGGTGAACGGGGTACCACAGAGAAGTGGAGAAAGATTACCAATATACAAGCTGTACAATGTAAATTGAATTTCTTGTACCAAAACAACTGAAGTTGCGATGTCAGAATATTCAATCCAATGATACCATCAATTCATAAGAATTTGTGTACTTTCAGATTCTGCAGATAATTGGAAGGTCGGTATACCTGCAACGAATCCTATGGCAAATTCTTGGTTATAAACCAGGTTCGTACCAAGTACATATCGACACAGCATTACTATAAAGTTTACTTTACTGCGCTGATAATGGGCTTACAGCTAGCTATGTCAGTATAAGTCAGGGGCGGCCAACCCGCGGCCCGCGAGAAGATTTTGTGTTGCCTGCGAGGTAATTCTCGAAATTAGTTGTAACATCAGGTAAAATTGCAAGGCCAACCAAAATTTCATTAGTCTGACCGCGAAATTTGATAATGACTCAAATGATTAGTTCCGACGCATTGGCATAGTTAAGGTACAGCCACATTTATCGCAGATCTTCATAAATGGCCTTGAAGTATAATATTTCGCAGCAGATTTATTTGACTTGAAGTTTTTCTTGGCACTTTGCATGATTTATGTCACTCGATTTCTTGCATTTAGTATTGGAGCCCGCCTGAAAATTATAAATACGCGTAATTTGCAGAATCGTGTCGTTCAACATGCGACATGTGCTTGCAGCTAGATCGTCGGCAATGAAACTTCGCACAAAATGATAGAGGCATGTTCACCGAAACCTTCGATATTGCTATGTCTAAACGCTGAATTATCCTGTCCTTGCCAAATGAGCCCAGTGGTATACAAAGGCAACCCCAATATATGCAAGTAACATATTTATTGATCGAATTCATTCGTTATCTTTGAAAAAGTTTCACGCCTAGCGCAGCCAGGACATGAATGCACAGTTGCACTTAGCACACATAGTTTTCATGACATAATTGTTTAGAAATTAAAGCGTAGTAATGTAAGTATTGTTTTCAACGTTACCTAATTCGGTACGCTCCTATCGGACGACTAAAAACAGGTCATCAACATTCAAGTGGCCCGTGTAATTGTTCCTAAATCTCGTGTGTCCCTTTGGCCGAAAAGGTTTGCCACCTCTGGTATAATTGCTGTCATAGTCATCATTTTGACCTAATACATCAGCCATTATTACTCTGGTAGTATTATAGGCTATATAATTTCATTCTCTCCTTGCCTTTCAGTATACAGTTATGTGTCTCTTTTTTCAGGATAATTCAGAACCAACCCAATCATACATCTTGACACTCAAGAGACCAAGTGGACGGTGCACTTCGACGGGCTAGTGATAAATGACGTGGTAGATTTCTCATATGCTTTAGCTTTGTGTCACTGCATTGGGTATTCAATATCCAGTTCGCGCGCGGTATGAATATTACTCTACATTTCTTGTCCATCCGCATTGCAAGAATGAAAGGGCTGCGTATGCCGTCTGCAGTCGCTTTAATGGGTGATAAAAATTGATGTGCAGTTTTGAAATTCATTTGATCATTAATATACAAATTGGTAAGTTATGAAGTAGTTTTGCTTTTTGGGGTGCTAAAGTAGATTTTGCCTTAAGTGATTATGTTTTCAGCATACTTCATTACTTGACAGTTTTGATGCTGCAAAGTATAAATAGTTATGGAATAGGTTTGTACTGGACCAAATAATTTACTTTCAAAACTACATGAGTTCATGTCAAACAATTCATCTTCAGCATGCTGTCTTCAAGCTGCACTATTGTGGAATAAATTTAGTTGTAACTCTCATGAGCTTGCCTTTACACATTTTTAATATTATTGCTTCTTGCGCAGCCAAACGCAGCCAAACCATGCTAAGCGAAAGTAATTTTTGAGATCCTTAACACCCGCAAGGCGGACACCGTGCGTTTGGGTAGCGAATATAAAACATTACTAACCATATTTGTTGTGTCATATAGCATCTTAGGAACTATATCGGATGCGTATCCATTTCCCAAACTACTGACTCGAGCTCCTGCTTGAGCACCATTTGAATTTCAATCAGAACTTCAGGGCTAGATCGTTTGAAAATGCACGGCTCCGGGGCTCTGTTTGCAGCTCTAAAGCCCTTGTTGCAAATCAAACCAATAATTCCTATATTATTCGTCTCCATACTAATTGATAGACTAACTTGGTAGTTAGGGGAAGCGAGTGGCGCAGTTGGTTACACACTGCAGTGACGACATCGATGGTTGATGGTTCGAGTCTCGGCTCTGCCATGTTTCTATGTGTCGGAGGTTTAGCTGGCCTCCTCATCGCCGACCTCACTGCTTGAGCGGTGTCGTACGAAAAGCCCAGACGGAAAAAGTGAAGTCGAGCTTTCAATAATCGAGAGCAACAGAGACTGAAGTGGACGCACGGAAGAGAGAGAGTGAAAGATGGTAGAATGCGTGCGATACTGGAAGTCGTCCGCGAAGCGTACAAAAGTGAAAAAGATCAACGAACTTTACAACATTCATGTGCTGGGCACAAATGACCAAATAGGCGATAAGTGCCAAATACTGTTCAATAAACAAACAAAACAAACTTGGTAGTTCGAGGAGAGGCGGTCAGTAACGAAGTAGTCTACCTAGGCTTTTACTTAAAACGCGAGTAGGCCTTATACCTATGCACTGCATAGTGATGTGGTTTTGTTTACAGACTACTTCCACCTCCACGTAACTGATTTCAAACAAAACTACTGACTTTTGCTCTTCCACGGTCAAAAAGTAGTTTGCGATATGTTGCCATCAGTTTTATTAGTGAAATTGTCATGACAACTGAGCAAAATAGCCCTGTATCTCAACAGCAGCATGCATTTTGGAAAATTTGTGAAAAACTATTTTGTAGAATCATTAGTAGTGTTTCGCTAGGCAACGACCAAACGTACGTTACATTTGGATTGGACATTTTGCTACATAAATTTTGGCTAGTCAGGAAGCTTGCCAACTTGGTCGCAACCCCAATATTGCTCGTATAATCACTTTCTAACAGTCAAGGTCTACCCTTGAGACCTTGTCAATATACACCACTGATTTGAAGATTGGAAAGTAATTTATTTTAACTGAAATCCAAGCCAATTGAAACTACAGTTGCAACGGGGTAACAGCAGTCAACTCCCTATAGATAAATCTGTAGCTAAAGGCATTAACAATACAATCAAGTGAATCAAAAGAACGATGTCAAATTACAACCTATTCTCCATAATTCCTACCTCAAATAAAATACAAACACCTAATGAATCACATGAATAAGCAACGAACTGGAAAGAAAAACGACTATGAAGCCACGGGGCAATGTCGTCACAATGGGCAACAGTGAGCGTGATAGCTCATGTACAAAACGGACCATTTCTCGTGTTACAGACCATGCCTGACCATGATTTGGTACTTTTCGATTTAGATGTTGCTGGTTATTAGATTGTATTCACGGTGACGCACGTGTTTTTGTGAGAGTGTTTTTCTATACATTTTCAAGTTTGGTTTGGAGTGGTGTAGCAGCTGTGCCCTTTACTGCCCCCTGTTACAGTTGTAGTAGCGTTGTCTCGTGTCTTCACATTCTCCAAGTTATCTGTACATTTCGTCGTTCGGACGCGTAATAAGGTATCTGCAGAAGTTATTGTATCGTTGGTCGTCAGCTACCCTACATAATGAAGTCCTTTAAAATTAGAGCAGTGATTCTTAACCTTTACTAACGTACGGAACACTTGTGCTGATCCACAAGACTTCGCGGAGCCCCAGATATCCGAGGGGCCATAGAACGAAAAAGCTACCACAGCTGCAACACCAATGGGTTGCGGGTTCGAGTCCGACAAAGGTCGACTCCAGAACTCTTGCGCAAGTGTGGGAGGTTTAGCTAGGCTCCTCCTAGCCGTCTCGTCCGTGTATAAGTGATGTCTTATAAAGCCTAGAAGTGGGTCGTGCCATGCAACTGCGGAATAAAAATGACGATAATAATTGGTCCGGTGTACCAGGGCTTTGGAGCCGGAGCCGGAGCCCGGAGCCGGAGCCCCGGAGCCGTGCATTTTCACCGGAGCTGGAGCCGGAGCCGGAGCTCGAAATAAAATTCAGCCGGAGCCGGAGCTGGAGCCCGTTATTTGAGTAGTAGCTCCGGCTCCGACCTATTTCATAAGATGCTATTATATATGCAACAACCACATCTGCTTATTTATCATAATTGAACACTGAACAGCAGGCCTGAATTTTAATGCTGTGCACAGCAATGGCATAGAGTAAAGTGAGTTCTAGTGCAACTATGATGTTGTCGACAATTGACAACTATTCATTATGACGTCACACGCTGGCACGGCGGCATCTACATGTCGTCGTTGCTACATCGGATGTTACTGACGGCTGACAGACTCTAGATTACTATAGATAACTAACCTATGGGTAGATTAGTAATCTATATAGACCAGGGGGGGCAACCTTTTCGGCTAAAGTGACACTTGCAATTGACGAACGAGTGCGCGGTCCACAAGCCGCGCCAAGCGGGTAAAATTTTGAAAGTTTATAAATAAACTAGGTCAATAATATTATTACATGAGTATTGCGGGTCTATTGTATACCGCCCGCTAGGCTCAGTTTGCAAGGACACGACTATTCGGCGTCTGGCCACATCGATATCGAAGGTCTGCGATAATATGCGACAATCATTTTCTGCCTACATTTCACCGTCGACGATCTTTATGCGAGCGCAAACGCGAAAAGACGTTCTCCCGTAATTGAGAATACAGTTAGACTAAATTTCATTTTCAGTAGGGGGTAAGCTACCAAGCAAGAAATCGTGTGACAATTAAACATGCGAAGCGTGAAGAAATATTTTGCTACTATTTTAGTTTATTGTAATGTACGACGATTTACTGAAAATGTGACTGGACCCTGGATCTGTCAATGCGTCGGAACTGATATTTTAGTCATCAACATCCCAAGTGCCGCAGCCAAAATTGTAATTTTTGGTTGGCATTGCAAGTTTCACAATCTGACCAATTCATTTTCGATAATATAATAGGAAATTACCTCGCAGGCTACGCAAAACCCTATCGCGGGCCGCATTTGGCCTGCGGGTTGCCAACCCCTGATATAGACAGGCTCATTCGATAATTTCATAGCCGGAGCCGGAGCTGGAGCCGGAGCAGTGGTAATAATGCGGCTCCGGAGCTGGAGCCGGAGCTAATGTATGATAGAAGAAAGCTCCGGAGCCGGAGCTGGAGCAGTTTAAATTTACGGCTGCTCCAAAGCCCTGCGGTGTACATGGCCATAGTATAGTCGTCCACAACCATGAATATCACAATCAGACAAAGTAACAGATCTATCCGCATATGTAATAGGCCTACATTAGTATATATTTCTTATGCACAAAATCAACTGCGCAACACCGGATGTTACAAGAAAAAAACCGATTAAAATATTGTTTTCATACAAAACGACAACAAGAATGATGAATATTGGCTTGGTGTAAAGACCATGGCAGTCGACAAAAACCATGAATTCCTCAAAAAACAAACTCGGGGAGCCCTCAGTGTTTCATTGCACACCGCTTACGAACCACTGAATTAGAGCTCACATTACATCGCTACAGACTACTAAGTGCTTCCCTAATGATCGTATTTTTTCAGAGGGCATGGTTTGTGTGTTTATATTACTCCTAGGAAATTGATAAAGGGTGGCATTTTATCTTATGGATATGCAGGTGGGTTTTGAATTGAATCACATTAATTAATTAAAACCGTACGAGATGTTGTTCGATCCTCAATTTTTAAGCTGAATTAATGATGATAAATACTTGTCTACGTAATTTAGCTGTTATGCGTACTAAGTTCTTCGATACAGCGTCCGTTTGCAAGCATAAATGACTCTATAATCAATAATCGATTCAGAATTACAAAGGACTCTATCAATCATCTAGCGAAATGCAATGCCTTGAATCATGTCTTGTACGTCCGACATTTGACTTGACTTGACCTGAGCTCAATTGACTTGAGACTTAATTTGATTGGACTTGATTCGCGACACCTTCCGAAATCGGAGGACTTGACTAAACTCTGTTCAAAATCTACAATAACTGGTTCTAACTTGTGACACGAGGGTATTGGATATCACAACATATCTTACACATCTAACAGTGCAACGTGGTCGTGCACGCAGAATAAAATTTGCATTCTGCAGTTACAAAGTAGATATCTACTATATCCTATTGGACAATAAAAGTACAACTTGTACATTAGAGCTGTTCAAAAATAACTTTTTTTTCCCGATTCAAGCGTTTCACCTCTCAAATCGTCAGGTTGCAGTAGAAAACCTTGCTCACCAAATTTCACTCGATTCCAACCCGTAAAGGCCTCCGCAGACCCAATTAAAAATTTTAATTTATTATGGAAAATGAAAAAAAAAAATTTCCAAATTTTTCTGCCAACCCCATGAAATTGTTGAGCTGTCTTCGAAGACGTTGCAAAACAAATTTGAGTCAATTCCGACCAGTAGAAGCGGAGTTATGTGAGTTTTTCGATGATAATCCTCGGATTATCCTTGATCGGTGATAATCCGCGATATAACACGTTCTTGGTGAGGTTTGCATAGCAAGTGAATCGGTTATACACCAGGTATTTTATGTTGTGTGATATTGTTAGAATTTGCAGTGCATGCGGTATCAATCGTTCAGGCGAATTCAATAAATTATAGATATCATTAGACTGCTGACATACAAATACTAGATACCATTAGATTGATTACACACAAACGCTATATATCACCTTATAATAAGGGTCAACAACGCGATATTAAACATAGTGTTTTTCCGCTTATGACCGGAGTCGCAAGCCTTTTTCCGTAAAATAGGGGGCCATATTTACCCGATATTTTCAATTGTGAATGTCAATCAACTATGACGTCACAATTAAACAAATAAATAATGGAAACCATGTTTCGAACACTGGCCATGTTATAAACATGTTTGTTTTGAATTGATTTGCGTTTTAAATACAACCCTAGTCATATTAGTATTATGCCGCGCCGATAGAGACTTGGAATTCCAGTTGCCAGGAAGTCAAGCGTTATATACTGTTTCAAAATTTGATCGCCCTTAGGTCACAATTGCTGCTGATTGCATCCTGAGCGTTTACCCAGAAACGAGGGCAAGCGTGAACTGACCAGAACATTTTTCCACTCACTGTGATTCCGTTTTCCTCGCATCCCATCCTCAAACATTCCAACTTCTCTTTTGACAAATCGCAATTCACGAGCTCCAGATGTGTGCATTTGGATGATTTTACGACAGCCGCGAGGCCAGAATACGCGTTGGACGGCATGGTGCTATCGAATACAGTCAATCGCAGAAGCTGTTTGTTAAAAAGTATTTAATTGCAACAGAGATTTTCTGAATCGTAAATTTGGTCATTATTATTGCATTAAACTGGTAAATATCTAATCGTCGTGAACCATACCAATGTTTTTGTAGGCATTTCCGATAATACGCACATTTATTTCATTGCCCGGATAATCTGTCGACCGTATCATACTTAGCCATGTTGACTTTCGTTCACTTTATTAGTGTATGCGAAGTCTCTATAGATGGTCGACAAAGCTCATACCATTTTGTGAACAATGAATAGTAAAAATTTCTGGGACGTAATAGTTAAATTCTATATCTTTCCATACGACTGCAATATATTTCATCTGAAACAATTTATGATAGCATGGCTAGTAGTATGCACATCGTATTTCGCGCCGACACATGTATACGATATGGCACAGATTGAATCGCGAATACTTTTTATAGGTGAAGGCAACTCGACTCACATTGGAACCAAATTTTACGTTTCAGCGACGTCCCAATTGACATCAGAGTGAAAGCTCGTCGATGACAACCAAATGTATTTGCTACTTTCATCACAATAGAGCACCAATTACGTTCAGTATCTTTGGTTTTAAGTTGCAATGTGCATATGACATATTTGCAATATCCATCTGACAACAGTCGACGTGAAGTACGCGATTTGCTATTGACTTTAAATTTGCTCATGCCTATACCTATATTCAAAATCCTATTCAGTAAGATGACATCCCAGGTGCCGGGACAGTCAAGGTAACGCCATATATTTCAACTCAATCTCAAGTATAAAATTAAAATATTAAAAGTACTCAAATAGTTTCAAAAAGCACAGTTGTTAATTGGGTCACATACATTACATACGAAGACGGTGATTCCCAAACTGTGTGCGTGTCCGTCGTGTGATTTTAGAAAACCACTGCATATTATTGAATGTAATGTATTTAAACTAGCAGATCCCAGTAAAAATCGGTCTAACGTCTTCAGCTGACTGATAAATAAGCGCTTGTGACCATGCCCATGAAACCAATCATGTCATTGCCGATGAATACGGTAATGTTTCCATCATAACTGGGCGGCTATGTCTGGGTAAAATTGTTTGATTTGTTTCAAATCAACTCATAAACAAGGAATCGTGCAGCAAATCATCAGCAGATTGGCTTGAATTCTACTTGCAATTCAACAATAGTTCTCAAGATACCCTGTATGAGAAAGTAAGTGGTTAGCCGACCATATGAAAGCCATGAATCAAGGAATCGTGTCGCAGTAGAAAAATAGCTCATTGATTCACGAAACGGCCCTCCTCCGATCTCTCCTTCAACATCGTATTTCATGATATGTGCTGTCAAAATTTTATTGCCATTTGTTACCTGTGAACATGTTTTTATTCCGTCTTTATTGAACTAAAGAGCCGTAGCATACTTCTCAGAAAACGGCGAAATTTGGTTATAGTTTAGTTGAATATACGATTGCATTAACAAGCATTACCATCGCATTAGCAGGTGAATCGATCTTCAAGCTACTTTTTGTAGATGTGTCGCGAGCGTTATATTATTCTCTAGTGCGTCACAAACCGAAAAATTTGTGAGCCATTGGGTTAATAGGAGGCGATCGCTTTTACTATTCCAGGATGAATCTTCGCGTCATAATACGAAATGATCAATCTAACTACAAATAGGTGCAATTTTCGAAAATAGATTCAATTTTATTCATGCAGCATGATACAGCGGCTCCTTCACCCCACTGTCATGACAATTACACTCATAAAATAGAAGCGAGCACATTCACAGACTACTTTCTACTTGACAGAGTCCACATTGTAAGAATTAAGCAGTTTAGCCTGAAAAACGTTAGTAAGTTAGTACGTTAGAACGTAGGCAAAACCTACTTGCGTACTCCGAAAAAGTGGATCCACACTGGCCACCTCTGATTTCTACATGGATTATTATCCCATACCAGTTTATCTGCAGAGAATGTCGCAATCGTGCATTTAATATTACTATATTTTAACATAACAGCGCGACTTGAGACCGTCTTGTGTCGGTGTAAATTTGAATTCGATTGATTCATGTGCGTATTTCTATCTGCAATAACACTATGCGAACAGAAACCAGCATCACTACGTTTTCTGCTCCATACGCAAAATTAAATGTCCAGTACAAAGATATCAACATGAATGAATAAAGACATTCGAAGGCCTGAGAATAATCAGGTTATAACTACATTTGCGCTGCTGTTTAGGGATGACTCAAGACATGATTTGGCTCGAGTCAAATGTTTCAGGTGACTAGACTTGATTGGGGTCATTTTCAGCTCACGGAGCTTTCAGCTTACCTCTAAACCAGGGGTTCTCAGCCTGGGGGGCGCGGGAGGCTCTCAGGGGGGGGCGCGAGAATTGACGAAGTCAGTATAGGGGGGGGGGCGCGAGAAATTGACGAAGTCAGTATAAATTGTACGTGCCTGAACATGTGTTTCACATCCATTATGAGAAGACGATTAATGAAGATGAAATTTATTCCATATTCAAGAAAGCTTGCAAAATACAAATTCTAGCAACCGCGCTCAACGGAGTATAGTTTGATTTCAACTTCATTTGAGCAAATTTTTGAAATTCTTTGGAGATATAGAGAGCAATTCCCACGTGTAAGTCATTCATTGCTCCATAGCTTGGACAGTAGCCTAAAGCTTGTCGCGCTGGGCAGCTATTGTCAGTAGCTTGCGAACTGCAGTGCCTAAGAGAGACTTAGATGCAACATAGGTTGCCCGGTTTCGCCCTCAATTAGGCTATAAATCATCAATTAGGCTATAAATCAACACAATTTAATTAATTTCCAAAACTGATCGAATTTAGCCTGGCAGGACAGAACGACGCCTTGCTCTCTGTACTCACTCCCAGCATCAGGATTAGTCTCAGGGTGACCTACCTTTAAATTAATTAATGGATGTTCTTTTCAATGTTTTTTTGTTATTTTTAAACAAGTTTGGAGAAATTTGTCAGCAATGTAAAAGACTCAACAACTGGAATGCAGATTCAAAATTGGCGTAACATATACCTTATGTATGCTATTAGATCAGGGGTGGGCAGCCTGCGGCCGAAGAAGGGAATTTGAGCGGCCGTTGACGCCTAATTCAATTAGTATGTGTTGGCGGCGGTAATTACGAATTCGACCCCGAATTTTCGAGAAATTTTATTTAATCTTGAAATTTTCTTCGCCCTCCGCGCAATTCAACTAGACTTCATTTTTCGATTTTAATGCAGTAGCGCCCTTCTTAATCTGAGCCGGAATTGGAATTGGCAAGAAATAACAATTCGTTCGCGGCCCTGAAAAATTTTCGCGCTCCGCGCGACAATATGCACCTCCCTGCAACTATTCAGAACATTGCCACTCGCGATTTCGGTGCGTAGCCTACAATAGGCCATTGTGAAAAGTATAATAGTCCGGAGTTCACCGGGAATGGATATGGACAGTTTACCATAGGAATTTGGCGTCCAGATCGTTCATTGCGGCTATGCCCTGGAATGGGGCCTTACGCTACATCAGCAATAGAAATGCGGCCATGATTATCAAAAATGTTGCCCACCTCTGTATTAGATGATGTGCTCTTTTTGACATGACGATAAATGCAAGGGGGGTCAGGCGGCGCGCGATTTTTTTGACCATCTCCAAGGGGGGCGCGTGTCAAAAAAGGTTGAGAACCACTGCTTTAAACTGTCGTTGACTATAGTTGCAAAGTAATCTAACATCAACGTATCTCTGTTCTATTGACTGCTCACCGTGATTAGTATGGCAAGTTTTTGCAACTTTTGCAAATCTTTTTACAGCTTCTGGCAGCATCCTAAATAGTCATATGTTACGTATTATGTTTTGTAGCTGTTTGAAATCTTATAGTGCAATATTTTGCAACTTATCTCCATTTTTTATGCAATTTTTTGTATTTTCGATTTTTCATGCAACTAACTTTTTTACTGGAAACATTTGGCAATATATGTAAATAAATCGCTTAATGATTTCACTGTTGTTCTAATTTAAGGTACTTTCTGATTTGACATACATTCAGGCAAGACCACCGAAAAGTATATTTTCATTGGGGCAATTTTTTCAGACTATTGATTTTGGTAAAGTCACCAACAGTGAGTTTTGCTACAATGCCTTGGATACGGATCGATTCGAGAATCTCATACCCTAATAATTCGGAGAAACTTGTCCATAAAGATGCCCGAGTTTACCGTACGAACCGGGTGTTTGTGATTCAGCCTTTAGGGCAGTGGTTCCCAACCTTTTTTTATACACGCCCCCCTTTATGACAGTGAAAAATTTCGCACCCACTTTATTGTCATATCACAAAATCCAATCGGGATGCTAGCAACCCCAACAGATTGCTTGATGGCATGGGCGGTTATAACTGTTGATGAGAGAATTAAAAAATATGGAATTCGGTGTATGTAGAGAAACACGAGTGAATTAGAGGTAAATGGCGCAAAGCGCGAAATTCGTGCCGCCTTCAGAGCTCTCACGCCCGCCTTCAGAGCTCTCGCGCCCCCCAGGTTGGGACACACTGCTTTAGGGGGAGATCGGGCATGGGTTCGGCGGGAATGCATTCCATACTAATGTATCTGCAGAGAATGTCTTAGTCATGCATTTAATAATACTAGTAGTTGAACATAAAGCGCAACTTGATACATTTTTGTGAATGTGAATTTGAATTCAATGGATTTGTGTGCGTATTTGTATCTGCAATTAAACTCAGTAAAATTAATCAAAATACTTCTATATTTATAACCAAACCATCGCGTGAGCGAAGTCATGAGATTTCAAAACACATTTTTGACTAGCAGAAAGTTTACTGACTAAATGCGCGATTTTCTCTGCGGTAATCCATAATGATCTGTTGGGTAATAATTCATGTCGACTTCGATACAAATGTATTTCCCAATAGCCAAGTTACATCCAATGCGATGTCATGGCTCAAATATTCAATATGCCCAGATTGTTATGTCATATAGCTTATAAGCGACACTATAAGTATACTATTAAATCAGGAACTGCCTGTAGCAGAAACTCCGAGTTCATAACTTCATATAAACGAGTCGTTCCCCACGTGGGTAAACTTGACCTGACTTTTGACTTGACTCGGGTTACCTCAGAAAACAAAGTGACTCGGCTAGACACGAGACACATTCGAAAATAAATGAATTGACGTTACTTGGGATGACTTGTGACTCGAAGATAGTGACTTGTTCCTAACACTGCTGCGTTCTTAACGACATCTAATTAGGTTGATTCAGGTAAACGCCATTTGATTTATCAGGCCTATATTTGTGATAAATTGTGGATTCTCAATTGGATCATTAAGGCAGGATATGTGCACGTTCAATTTTGATTGCGAAAATGTTCAAGATTAGTCAGTAGAAAAAGGATCGCATTATAGTTATCGTCAGCCTACAATCCTGTGTGATATAATTTCATTAAATCATCAAGCGAACAACCTTCTTGCGAGTATCCATTTCGTTTTGATACCAGGGCATGTGGAATTCCCAGAAAATTAAATTGCAGACACGTACGATAAATATAATTCTTGAGATCGCGCACTCATGGCCATTGTGCGCTGTGACACTGCGAAGACACGATCATGTTCACAACTATATCAATGTCAATCGCTGGTGTTTAACTATTCTCTGCCAGCGTCTCTTTTCCGAGATTTTCGCGGTATACCGTCCGCATATAACAAGGGCTGTGCTGAGGACGATGGGAAGTGGTCGTAGGCGGCTGGAGTTTTCGGTTCGTTGAAAAATATTTCGGTGGTAAATCATGCTGCGAGGCCGGTCGACTTATGTAGGATGAAAAAAGTGTAGTATTTGTGGGGC
Organism: Botryllus schlosseri; assembly: GCF_051294905.1. NCBI lineage: Eukaryota > Metazoa > Chordata > Ascidiacea > Stolidobranchia > Styelidae > Botryllus > Botryllus schlosseri. The sequence goes on from NC_137238.1 coordinate 33,251,183, forward strand.
TCAAATCATGTTGTCATTGTCATACCACCTGGTATACAATCCCAAACCCACACAACACTATTTCACCTATGCGATTGGCGATACACTGCTTACCACTGCTATAATTGGGTTTTGAAAGGCTCCTTAATACTATGATTAGTAGATTAACTGATAGAGTGTTATAGATGTTGGAAATATACTAACTATCGCGTCTTACATTAGTGATGTATCGGGTGTCCAAGACAGGCATTTCATTTAATATTCGACGAAAACCAAAATCACCACATTATTTATATATCAGTACCGGTAGTTGACTGATAGGGCCAGAAACTGTCCTACAACGGTTTGAATAAACATCTAACTATATTAGGATTGTGAAAAATTAGTATAATATTACTGCACGGCACGCGATATCACCCGAAAAAGTTGTGAAAAATGTGTTCAAAACGACTTGAACTCGAAACTTACGAGTTTATGACTTAGAATCGGACTCGAGTCTCAACACTATATGAATCGGACTCGACCGTTTGCACCCTTACGCGAACTTGACTCAGTGATGAAATGTGAGAAAACTCTGTTTAACTCGAGTCACAACTATATAAGTAAAAGTGACTTCTGAATCGGAATTTTGTGACTTAGTTACAATCCTGATGAGCAGACCTAGCGTCACGGCGTCGTGAATGAACTGAAATGTGTCTGGTTCACCTTGCTATTGGTGATGTCTTTGCCTAAAATATGTAGCCATGCAGATATTAAACATTTAACGTACATACCCGGGTTTATCACTTAAATTCTCAAATCGTGTGTTTACGATATTTATACTCCATCATTTCGGTGTAAAATTAGCTACAAAGTGATTCTATGCCATAATGCTGGACTAGTTTACACCGAGCCATGGCGATATCAGCTGAATTATGCCGCTATATAGCGGAAGTATTACGTTGCACTTCCAGATACAGAACAGCAAAAGCGGTGACTATACTATCGACTGATATAAGTCGGCAAATGGAGAAGTGTCCGAGGGTTTTATTATAAGGCGGTTTCGCGAAAGAGCAGGTAACTGAAAACTGAGTCCCGCTATTGAGGCATACTAGCTCTCGGTAAGCTAGCAGATAGAAAAATGATTTACATTCCACTATTCAATCCCGATTACAAAATTTAAAATGATTGAGCAAATAAAATTGCCCCTCGGAGAAAAATAAGCACGAATCTCTAACCAGATTAAGCGAATATAGCATTTCGAACTAAGTAATTGAAAATTGAATGTGTGATACTCATTTGTCTGCATGAACTGATACCAAGAAGTACGTCTGTATCAGGGGTCTTAAACTCAAATGTGCTCGCGGGTCAATTTCCTAGTTTATGAAGGCGCGGCGGGCCGCAGCACCACCAATAGTACGGGTATTCGATGCATTTCCAAGTAGGCCATATTTGACGGGACCTTGCCGACTGGCATTCCACGCATATCGTGAAAATGTGATTTACTATTGTGAATTCACGCGTGGCATGAAATAAAATACAATTTTTGAATAAATTGTTGTTGTACTTGACATAGTGTGTTAAAATAATTAGTTATCGACACCATGCGAGAGCGCAAATGCATGATGCTGTCGTAAAAAGCTGTCGCGTTATAATTTTGCAGCAAGCGAATATTTGACGTGCTTCAACTATTGATATAATATTTTAGAATTTAACAAAGATTGATCTGATATCAGAGCATTGAAACAGTAGTACAGCCTATTCCGGGTTTCGGGCATACTACAGATTATTAGACTATTGATCATGTCAAATTAAATGAGCGTGAGATTTACCTTGGAATATTTGAATAGCTCAATCACATTGTGAATTTAATGATTAATGCGCCACAGTAATAGAAATGTCCAATCCCCGGAGAATCCATTGGTGTTACAGTTGTCGAACGTACCACTACTTTACTCGCCATCACCTTTAATTGGCGATGATAACAGGGATCAAGAGACCAGAGATGACGCGGGATGTGACTAACTATACATAATAGGGGCAACAGAATGACAACGGTTTCCATGCCGACCTGCTTAGATATAAATACTCCACGCAACACAAGCTGTGACATTTTATATATTACTATTCTCCATAAAAGTTTGACAGTATGTTGCGCCCGTGGTTGTAACATGTCACGGCTTCTCTGATTGTAACGTTTGATCCGACTCAACTCGAGTTATTTTTATTTTATCATTTATTCAGTCCGAGTTCGAGTAATTCTACAAAGGTCGTACCAAAGTCCAAATCACAATTTTAAGTCACGAATCGTCAACGGGTCATGTTTTACCATGAGAAACAGGTATTGTGACGGAAAAGCTTCCACCGCATGATGATTTCACCCAATGATAACATTTGAAAGTGATGTGATGGTGAAGTTTGAAGAATATAGTTTCAGGTTAATGAAGTATAAGTTTCAAAGCAAAATTTAGGTTTCCACGTCTAAAAGAAGATCTGTGGCAGTTAAATATTTTCGAATACTTCTAAATCCAAAATGCCACGGGTCAATCACACAAAGGTCATTTCAACCAATATCTCCGTATATTTGTAAGTCTTAGTTTTCGAGCTTCTGAAAACCGAGGTTTCGAATCTCCCATGGTAGGAGAAAACAATTAAAACTATATTTTCATTGATAAAATTACTCTTGGTGTGACGGTCCAATATTTTGGTAACTCGAATACATCGACACAATATGAGGACTACTCGTCGTAACACCGAAAAGGGTTGGTGACGCGTTTGGCTGACAGCGTTCATCACATAACCATGAGTGATTTCAATTTATAATCTATATTACGGCTACTTCGAGATCAAACTCGAATTACGTAGCAAGGCTTGCTAGTTGTCAACGCGAACCACAACCAAGCCGCACTATGTATTTAAATATATTCGTTGACAAAGCCAACAAAAAATTATTTCTTGCAGTAGTGAAACGCGGCATTGATACGATGAACTAAATAGGGATTAAAGTGGAATTATTTCCTCTGGAACCTGACTCCAAAATCTAAGTAAGTCTTCACTTTTAAATATTGGCTTGAACTCGATATCGAACTGCATGTCCAGCTACTCAATTTGAAAATTACTAGGGCAGTGGCCACATTATCTGCAATTGGATTTGAAACCATTTTCATCACGGACAGAAAAGCATTCATTCTGTAATGGGGCGGTTGAACTCAGCCATAAAGTTGCTGTTGTAATGCATCAAATGATCCATTGATTTGATGGTCAGATAGTGGTGGAAAATGTATTGTCACACCCAGGTGGTGAGCCGACTTAAATTTGAGTGCCGATCCGAACGCATTTGATTGTGACTATACCTTTTTGGCGTGAGTTGAGTGGAGAAATCGTTGCTGAGTACAGAATCGCTACTCGGCAGCAGAGGAATCGGTCTCCACCCTTGATTATTAACTCCATATCCAAGCCAAGCAATAGCAGTTTGTTAATATAAATTTATTTATTATAAATAGAATTTTAATATTGTGCACAATTTCAAAACGTCAATGGGGGCCGCAAGAAAGCTATCTGAGAGCCACATGCGGCTCTCGGAGACGAGGTTGGGAATCACTGCATCAAAGGATAGAATCAAGACATGTAAAGTACTCAAGTAGCTTAAAAAGGCATGATTGGTAAATGGATCGCATAGGCTACTTATAGTTCAAGTGTCAGAAGAGTCATATTGGCCCTGTGTTTTAAATTGCAATCCCCAAAGAGCATACGACGACATAACTGACCTGATATGTCACTATTGAGATTTGTGACGCGACGAAACACGAAATCGAATTACACTGCACTGTGTTCCTCTTATCTGATGTTATAACGCACGCACTAATGAAACCAATAGACTGCAATTGGTGCGTGCGACACCATGAAAAAGGCCAGTTGAGTATGGGAAACTTTAGCTTAGCAGCAGGGTTCGGGAACCTTTTGAAAGCTGCACATTTTCAAATGTATTTCGTGAGATTTATATGATACGGTGAGAATATTTGTTACTGATATTATTCTGTTAATTTTACGATACTTAATTCTCAAATTCTCCGGCGGTAACGTAGCGTTGCCTTACATTAAGAACGGCGTGTATATGAGCAAGCTGCCTAATAATAATAGGAAATGTGGCTGGATATGGTATTAATTTTAATTTCTAATTGGATTCTCACATACAAGGGAACTAAATTGTTATCAGGAAGACAAAGTGTATTCGATTGTCACAGAGGCGTTACAATCCAAGATTTTGAGGCGAGCAATGTCGGGTATGGATAAATAACTCGAAGTTGTTGTATTTGCATTTTCGTGGAAAATCAAGCATTTTTGTACTGATACATGATCAATGATCATTAATCATATGGCAGTATTTGACATCAATTTTAGGATCCTGAAACTGCCTGGATCCACCATTTTGTCCATCACAAGTACATTTGTACCCGCTACCAAGAAAATGATTATTGTGGTCGTTATGTTAAATTGGCAAAACAGTTCCAGCAATATTGATGTTACGAATTAAGTGCAGAATTGAAAATTTATTATAAAGATATATCATATCAACAAAGGAGCATATTTGAATAACTGGTTGGTGGTACAGAACTTGAACACGGCTTTTAACAGTATATTCATATTTATTGACTCGAAGAACTTTTCGCGTGCCTCTTATCAAGAGCAACCGGCACGATAAAGGATACAGAACAGAGATGGATTCAAAACCAAATGGCGAATTGTGACGCAATAATGCAAATATATAAATAACATGAATGGAAATTCAGCCATAGCAACAATGCAGCGTATATAGCAACAAGCAACTTGAAAAGTAGAGCGCGTGAGGTATAAAATACAAATACAATGAGACAATGCAGCAATACAGAGGAAAAAATTGAACAAAAACACGGACGAACTGTTGCGGTCACTGAACTGCCTATGTGATTCTGTGTAAGCTGTCTTCCCTTCAACTTACAGCGCCGCAAAGTCCTATAAGTTTCCCGATGTAAATATACGCGATCTTGAAGTACGGTAGAAAACAGTATATTGCTTGAAGTTCCCATTGATCGAATTTCCTTATATCCAAATATAGTAAGACACGATAGTAGCACGAATAAGATATTGTCCCAACAAGATCGGTAGATACAGTGGGGGAACGTCCGGTGGGCAAATTACTATTGACAAACTGTACCCTATCACAGCTATATCCAGAATATTCCCTTAGACCAGACCAGGAAGTGTCGTCAAGCATACGCCATCTAGCGAATACAAGTATGGCTCCTAAATTATTGAACCCCCTAAGATTAACATGAAATGCCCACAGTAACAATCCCCACCAAAAAAGTTATAAAATGACAAAGAACTTTTCAGAACTTTTTTGCAAATTAAGTAAAACATCAGTCCATTAGTGGCTCCTCGTCAGTGGAATCCTCGGTAACTTCCTCTGCAGCGAGAAGCACGACCAATTTGTGGATAGGTCGCTCCAAAAACTGCACATCGTTGATTCTTCTTCCACACCCATCAACCCATCACCGTCCAAAAATGGATCCGGTTTGTACAATGGACTGCCTTTCTTCACAACATAACCGTTCGACTTCGATGAATAATCAAGACTTTCCATTTCTTCATGAAATAATTCACTTCGCAAGTTTTTCAAGATGATCATTTCTGCCTTTGACAACCTTTCAACAGGGAGAGAACTGTTTATCTTTGCTGATAGCACAGCTGCAGTCATTTCCATCCTTGGAATTGAAACTTGCTTCAAAGGTGCAGCTCTCGATTTTGAAATAAGAGCGCAATGCGCTTTACCCTTCATCATTCACCAATTCCCTGTGGAACCGAAACACATCCAATGATGGATTCCATAAAATTCCCAAATACCTCTCTGTTAACGATGACATAGTATCGAGGTCAATGTCCTGTAATCCCTTCGCCCTTTCCGATTGATCAATCGATTCCAATACTTGCATTTTGTTCGACACAAATTTATGCAGTCTCAATCCAGCCTTTCCACATATACCCACGCTGTTTTTCACCAAGTCGACAGCTTCGTCCACATTCTCTACCGAGGTTAATCCATCATCAACGCAGAAATTGGATCGAACAAATTCTGCAGCCTTGCAGCCGAACTCTTGCTCTCCATCATCAGCAGCCAACTTCTTGCCGTACATGGCCGCGCCTGGCGATGAGACACTTCCAAAGGGAAATACCTTCATACGATACTCCAACAGTTCCCTTGAAAGATCTCTATCTTTCCACCACAGAAATCTCAGCATATCACGATCCTTTTCATTGACATAAAATTGAAAAAACATTTTTTCAATGTCCGCCATGATGACTACTTCGTTTTTTCTGAATCTCAACAAGATTCCCGTCATATTGTCCATTAAATTTGGTCCACTCAATAGTACGTCATTGATGCACAGACCACCGTACTTGGCACTCATATCATTTACAATACGAAGGCTTCCTTTCTTGTTATGAAAAACAGGAGAATGAGGTATGTAGTTGATACGACCATTCTTTAAATCAAGTATGTTTTCTGGAACCTTTTCCGCGTACTTTTCAATTGTCAGATTCATTTGATCCTTATACTCCTCATGGAGATTCTGGTTTTTGCCCAATCGTCTTTTGACCTGCTCTGCTCTTTTCGGCGCCAAAGGCCTGTTGTTTGGCACTTTAACCTTGGCGTATTTCAATGGCAGAGGCAATTCGTAGTGCCCGTCCTCTCTCCTTGAAACACCGTTTGAGAGGATGTCCATAAAACGCTTGTCCTCAACCGACAAAGAAGCTTCCAATGTTCGATGAAATCCATTTCTCCCTTCTGTCCTTCCTTGGAGCACACTTGCGTACATTTCGAGTCCACCTCATCAGGTTCAACATGCAGAGATGTCAAATGCCTCCTTTTGCATATCCTGCAAGTTATTCTTGCTGTACAGTCCTTGGCCATGTGGTCTTGTGATGAGCCACAACCAAAACATAGTCCTCGTTTCATGATAAATTCCCGTTTGTCGATATGGGATAGCTTTCCAAAGCCTTCACAATCATCAATGTGATGTGGTTCTTCACAAAAATAACACTTTGTCCTTGTAACACTCGTGTCGTCCTGACATTCTGTCAAGAACGATGTGACCTTAGGTTTTCCCTTGTAGGAGTCTCTATTGCTCACTACTTCAAGAGTGCCAATTTTCCCTTTGTCATTTGGCGAATCCAGATCATCCAATTCTGGAATATTCATCTTTTCGGCACAGACATCGACAAATCCTACCACTTCTTTCAATGGTGGATATGACGCCTCACCATATTTACTTCGCCATTTGTAAACTTCATCCCGCCATTTACCTCTCAGAAATTGCGGTAGTTTTCCAATGATTTTATTACTTTCAATGGCATAGTTCAAAACACCAAGCGCAGGTATTTTCTGCTCAGCTGCCGCGATTTGATCCAAAAAATCTGCAAATTTTCTCAGCCCAATCCCATCTTTGACATTGATTTTTGGCCAAGAAGATAGTCGATTCAAAAATGCATTTCCAACTACATTGTCGTTGCCGTATCTATTTTTCAATCTCTTACGTGCCTTTTCATAGGCATCTCTACTCTGCAAGAGCAGTAAACCCTTTATCATTTCCTTAGGCTCACCAGATAGATGTGACTCTAGATGGTTCAAGAGCTCATGCACATTGCATGTCTTCGACTGAATCAATGCATCAAACGAAGTTTCCCAGGCTAAATATTCAAGAATATTGCCATCAAAAACACCAACCTTAATTCCTGGTAGACCACACGATCGTGCCAACATGGCATTTGAAACAGCCAATTCCTTCAAAACCTGATCCAGATTTGCATTGACATGATATATCCCATGAGCACCATCGTTATTAGGTGCTCTATCCATTACATTTTCGGTGTTATCCAGTACACTACTCGGTGTCGACTTCCGCCCTCTATCAATTAGCCTTTGCAAGTCTCGTTGATTCTGAGCCGACAGGTCCTTCATCTTCTGCTCGTTGTCCCGTTTCATTTGTTCAACCAGCAGAGCAGTCTCTCTTTCTAGAGAGTTCTAATCTTCTAGTACAGCGAACCTATTCCTTCTCGAAGCGGGCTGAGTCGACTTGGCCTTCACTTGGTCGTTGTATTCATCCAAATAATCCTTTACGTCGTAGCCAGTCTCTGCTACATGATCTTGTATATCTTTGAACGAACGAGAAAATGCTATCAATTCCTCTTGCTCAAGACGAGGCTCAAGGTCTCTCCAAAAACCTTGCAATTCCCCAAACGTTCTTTGCATCTTCAAATAAACTTTGGAAACATCATCCTGATTGTCCCCAGACTCTATCAGGCCATTCAAACATTTGCAGTGTCGCAACACCCATTTGACACGGAAGTCAAACTCTTGCTTCATGTTTTCAAATACTGCGGAGATTCCTCTAGTTCTCCTGCCCGATATCACGGTGTGACCATGCTTGTAATCCTCGGCCATGATTCTATAAGGATCCGAATCTACGTTATCTTCACCCCCCAAAGTAGAATTCCTCGAATTAACACCATTGTGGCCAACACCAGAAGCCTTTCCAGACTTCTTCCTTTTACCAGGAGTCATTATGAAAACTAGAGTACACCAACTTACTGTTTTCTTGAACAGAAGTGTGTCCTTTTCTCCAACATCAGCATGAATGAAGCAAGGCCTATCACCGGCACCAATCCACACACTATGGAATTGTCCTTTCCTTATATACCGATAGCCGTCCTGTGTTACTGTTCCGCTTCCTGGCGTTGCACTATATATTCCAATACTCCACCAAGGACCTTTGATCGTTCAGTCAGTGTATTCCAATCCTTCCCCACCGGACCTTTAGCTGTATTTACTGTTGCGGTCACTGAACTGCCTATGTGATTCTGTGTAAGCTGTCTTCCCTTCAACTTACAGCGTCGCAAAGTCCTATAAGTTTCCCGATGTAAATATACGCGATCTTGAAGTACGGTAGAAAACAGTATATTGCTTGAAGTTCCAATTGACCGAATTTCCTTATATCCAAATATACTAAGACACGATAGTAGCACGAATAAAATATTGTCCCAACAAGATCGGTAGATACAGTGGGGGAACGTCCGGTGGGCAAATTACTATTGACAAACTGTACCCTATCACAGCTATATCCAGAATATTCCCTTAGACCAGACCAGGAAGTGTCGTCAAGCATACGCCATCTAGCGAATACAAGTATGGCTCCTAAATTATTGAACCCCCTAAGATTAACATGAAATGCCCACAGTAACACGAACAGCTAAGCAACGACAACTAGTGTGAAATTTTAAGATTATACAAAAATTCTTTCTGGCGACAAAGGACCGGGTTGTTTAGTTTGATAAAAGTGGATTCCAAAGCAGTTAAATGAAACATTGATCTACCCTTGGATAAAATTGAAAACATGTCGTCTGAATAGTTCAAGGCGCAGGACGGGTTGTCGATCAAATGCTGGCCAATTGAAGAACTGCTTGTCAACACTTGGCTGTACGATTGGGATTTTGATGCGTGTTTGCATTGCTGAGTGACACTTTCATAATCAGGGGACTGCGATGCCGATCTTATCCTCTTAGGAACGTGCTGTTTGATACGTTCTAGCAAGCGTTGGGATGTGCGTCCCACGTACCGACTGTTGCTTAGCTGTTCGTCGGTGTTTTTGTTCAATTTTTTCCTCTGTGTTGCTGCATTGTCTCATTGTATTTGTATTTTATACCTCACGCGCTCTACTTTTCAAGTTGCTTGTTGCTATATACGCTGCATTGTTGCTATGGCTGAATTTCCATTCATGTTATTTATATATTTGCATTATTGCGTCACAATTCGCCATTTGGTTTTGAATCCATCTCTGTTCTGTATCCTTTATCGTGCCGGTTGCTCTTGATAAGAGGCACGCGAAAAGTTCTACGAGTCAATAAATATGAATATACTGTTAAAAGCCGTGTTCAAGTTCTGTACCACCAACCAGTTATTCAAGTATTTTCGGAGGAGGTACAGTGACTCTCAGATTAAGTTGCTTAATCGGATAGTCAAAGTGAGAGGAAGAATCAGAGCTTTACGAGCATCAATTGACTTCTTGACGAATTGTATCAACATGCGCACTCTGCCCAAGTTCATGAAGGCAAGGATTGAAAATTCTCGTGCAAGGCATAATCCGAGGATAGAACGAGCATTTCTTCGTGACGAGATTGAAAAAGACCGTTCAACTTTAATTTACGTACGGAAAATTTGCCGTTCTCTAGATCAGAACGCCAGAGAGTTTTTGTCGATATTTGATCTCATCCGATTTTGCCGCTACCTTGCTATTATTGATGCTCAAAAAGAAAAGCAAAACCAAATGAAGAATGAACGCAACTTACAATTTTTATTTCAACACCGGTTTGGAAAATCGAATGTGAACGATAACTTGATTCATAATCTTTCCGACTATGAGCTCACGAAATCGGAAAAATTTGTGCTTTAGCACGGCTTGGACTTCTGCATGACGCCTACGAATGTGAAGCGTGAAGAGATATTTTCCGAATTTGAAGTATTACTGGCTCAACTTGCGCATCATACCGCGAAAAGCCGAGAGAAGTATTCAAGTTTGAAAGCTAGGTTGAGTGACTTAGCCCATGCATACTGTGGTACTCCTGTTGACGTTGGTGATTTTTTAATGACAAAGGAATGTTGGCAAGCGCTCAAATCACTTCGCTCCAACAAGAATATCTATATAACAAAACCGGACAAAGGTAACGGAGTTGTCATTCTCAACAAAGCAGACTATTGCCAAAAGATGGAGAGCATTCTTCAAGATTCCTTCAAGTTCAGTTTCCTCGGACCATCGAGTTCGAATGATAATACGAAAAAGAATGAGGGAAAACTACAGCGTCGTCTACTAGCCCTTAAAAATCGGAAGGTTATCCCAAAAGAAGTCTATGAATTCATTAGACCGTGTGGATCACAAAGACCGCGTATGTATGGCTCGCCGAAAATACATAAAGCTAACACGCCACTGCGTCCGATTCTTTCAATGTCTGGTTCGGCACAACATAGTTTAGCAAAATGGCTCGACGCAATTATCGAACCGGTTCGGTCTGTTTATTCAGATAATTGCTTCACATTTGTTGAGAAAATTCGAAATTTCGGCCTTGATCCCAATGATGTATATATGAGCTCATTCGATATTGTTAGTTTATTTACTAATGTGCCATTGACTGAAACTTTCAATATTTGCGCGGACACTCTTTACAATGGTGATCTCGAACCTCCTCCAATTCCGCGGGAGATTTTCATGGAGCTGCTTGAAATATCAACGTCGTCGGTTGAATTCAGTTTCAACGATATGATGTATAAGCAAATTGACGGCATTGCTATGGGTTCACCACTGGGACCTACCCTCGCGAATATTTTTGTTGGGTTCCGTGAGAATAAGTTATTCTCGGGCCCTGATAAACCTCTTATGTATTATCGATACGTTGATGATACGTTTGTAGTTTTTCAAAGTGAGCGACAGTGTGATGCCTTTTTCGATACGTTAAATTCAATGCACCAATCCCTTAAATTCACAGTAGATAAAGAACAAAATAGTTCCCTACCATTTCTTGATGTATTGGTGGAAAAAACGGGTCACCAATTCACCACATCAGTCTATCGGAAGCCAACATTCACCGGTCATTTTGTTAGGTGGAACTCCTTTTGCCCGAAGAAGCGTAAATTAAATTTGATCTCCACCCTTGTGCATCGAGTACTTATGATTTGCTCTAAAGACAAATTGCCCACAGAATTAGATTGGATTAGATCCATTCTGTCCAAAAATGGATATCCCGATTGCATCATTGACTCTGCTATTGCGGAGAAAATGCGCAAATTCAGACAACCTACAGTTTTCGGCCCTAACAAATGCCCGGTGTACATACACCTTCCTTGGCTTGGCTCTGTTTCTAATAGATTCACCAAATCAATCAGATCATGCGTCGAATCTTGTTACAACACTGTTAATGCGAGGATTGTGTATACAGCAAAACAAATTTTGCCAAACACGCGAAAGGATGTGCTGCCTGCTTTTCATCAAAGTATGGTAATACATGAATACAAATGCCACTGTGACAGTCGGTACGTGGGACGCACATCCCAACGCTTGCTAGAACGTATCAAACAGCACGTTCCTAAGAGGATAAGATCGGCATCGCAGTCCCCTGATTCTGAAAGTGTCACTCAGCAATGCAAACACGCATCAAAATCCCAATCGTACAGCCAAGTGTTGACAAGCAGTTCTTCAATTGGCCAGCATTTGATCGACAACCCGTCCTGCGCCTTGAACTATTCAGACGACATGTTTTCAGTTTTATCCAAGGGTAGATCAATGTTTCATTTAACTGCTTTGGAATCCACTTTCATCAAACTAAACAACCCGGTCCTTTGTCGCCAGAAAGAATTTTTGTATAATCTTAAAATTTAACACTAGTTGTCGTTGCTTAGCTGTTCGTCCGTGTTTTTGTTCAATTTTTTCCTCTGTGTTGCTGCATTGTCTCATTGTATTTGTATTTTATACCTCACGCGCTCTACTTTTCAAGTTGCTTGTTGCTATATACGCTGCATTGTAGCTATGGCTGAATTTCCATTCATGTTATTTATATATTTGCATTATTGCGTCACAATTCGCCATTTGGTTTTGAATCCATCTCTGTTCTGTATCCTTTATCGTGCCGGTTGCTCTTGATAAGAGGCACGCGAAAAGTTCTTCGAGTCAATAAATATGAATATACTGTTAAAAGCCGTGTTAAAGGAGCATATATATGACTATCGAGCCATAGGTTTCCGACCCCTGTTATAGTGGGTAATAAGAGGGCGTCGCTTTTGTTATTGCTTGGTGCTTCTTCCCGACATAATACAAATGACCAATGAAACTACAAACAGGTCCAATCTCTTCGAATATAGTAAATTTTATTCAGGTACAATGATAAAGCGGTTCATTCACTGCATTGTCGTGACAATTTCACTTCTGCCGTGAGGAGGCGTGAATGTGTGGAATGGATCTTACGGTACGTGCATGCCTCGCGAATTCACCGTACGAACCGGTTGTTTGCGAATCAGTCGAATCAACCGTATTAGCCGAATTAGCCGAGATCGAACACGGCAGGCAAGCGTCCCATACTGATGTATCTGCTGAGAATGTCGTAGTCATGCATTTAATAATACTACCAGTTGAACATAACGGTAGCATTACCATACGTCCTCTTTTAAGAGGATTTGTCTTCTTCTTAGACTATTTTGAAAGTGTCCTCGGAGGACGCCTAAATGTCCTCTTTTTTGAGAGCTTGTCCTCTTTTTTAGAGTTTTGTTTAAATGTGCATTGGAATTGGGCTAAGAGATAAGAAATCTACGGCCAAGTAGCGGTCCGATGGTTTTTTCGGGACTTGAGCCAGAAAAATGACCTTTTTAATTTTTAGGCGACCGACCACAAAGTCGGGAAAAATTTACCACTTTTTCGTAATTTTATTCCAGTATTGTAAGTCTGAAAATTTTGAAAAAGTGTCATTTTTTCAGATATCCAAAATATGATAACCCTACATTAGGGTTGTTGAAAAATAACTTTGTTTTCCAAATTTCACTCGATTAATGATGAAATCGTCGAGTTGCATATAAAAACGCTACACAGCAAATTTGAGTCAATACCGGCCAGTAAAGGCCGTGCAAGTTTAAATTGAACTTTCGACCATTTTTGAATTCATAATATTTACGGTGGCTAATTTCGACACTTCGATATGACGGAATATCGTTTTCCAGGCATGCCTGAAGGGAAAATGAAGCTTTTTTTCACGGGTTTACATCTTGATACTGGACTGTGATAGAGTTGAGATAATGAATTTGGTATTTAATGTAAAATTAATTTGACACTGATTTGCTGGAGACGAGTTGAAACAGTGTCGTCGAAACGATGGTGATATGTATATCAATAAAATACATTTAAGGCTGAAATCGGTCACCATGAAGAGATCTTGAAACATGTTTTTGACTAGCAGAAAGATTACTGATAGAATGCGCGATTTTCTAGACGGTAATCCAAAATGATCTCTTGGGTAATAATTCATGTCAACTTTGATACAATTGTATTTCCAAATCGCCTAATTCCATAAAATGCGATATGGAGACTCTGTGGTGAGACTGGTGGTCCAGATTGTTTTGTCAGATTGCTTATAAGTAGGGCGATTTTTTTTTGACCTAAAAAACGGAAGATTTTGACCTAAAAAATCTAAATTTTGACTTTTTTTTACCTAAAAAAACTGAAATTTGACCAAATTTTGACCTCACGTATGCAAATTAGGTGTTTTCGCACATAATGTTATAATTGTACTACTTATCTTCATTTCTGGTTGGAACTGTCTGTCCTTACAAAGTAGATTGGCCTGAAAGAACATTTTTGGCTCAAAAACTGACAAATTTTTGCATGAAAAAACTAGTATTTTAACGAAATCTGGCCCATATAAAGAATTGCAGTAGTTACATTACGTATTATGGTGGAATAATTAAAATTTGTTGTAGTACAACGAAAGATACTTTCCTACATTCTCGGGTAGAAAGTGTTTGTTTTGTGCTTTTCATGGTGTTTGTCAACTACTATGGTCATTTACACCAGGCCGATATTCTTCATTATTTTCCCTAACTGCCAACATATAGCACGGCGGCCCACCTCTAGGCTTTTTTGTAAGACACCGCTTACGCGGATGAGGTGGCGAGGAGGAGCCTAGGTAAACCTCCAACACTTAGCTATCGGAATTATGAAGTCGACCTCGGTCGGAATCGAACCCACACCAATTGGTGTTGCAGCCGCAGATTATACCACTGCGCTATCTCGGGTAGAAAGTGTCTGGTTTTACTAAGTATACTTAGTAAAACCAGACACTTGCCAAGAATGGAGAAAGAACGTTCAACAGCAGCAGTTGTTAGCTGACAATACTGAAGTTGTGTGCACACTGCTTGCTGGTGATGCACCGTGTTGCTTCATTCTGACAATGTTGTCTATATCAAAATTTTTCAGCTTCCGCTTCTTGATGTAAGAACCATGCAATGCCCAAGCAGTCTAGCTTCAGTTAGGATATTGCGGTACGTTGAGCATAAAACCATGTCACTATTTGTTTCATTTGACCGTTTATGATTCACAATGAGCAGACGATGGTCCGTTTACAACGGTAGGCCTATAAAGTAGGCTACAAGCTGTAAATTATCAAATGACAAGTTCACAGACAGCGCAAAATCTATGATACAAACGAAATGTAGAGGTAAAAAAATGTTTGATTTTTTAAACAATTTTGACAAATTTTGACCTAACGCTACAATTTTGACCTAATTTTGACTTTTTTTGACATGTCAAAAAAAAATCGCCCTACTTATAAGCGACATTATAAGTATAACATTAAATCAGAAATTCCCTGTGACAGAAGCTCCAAGTTCACAATTTCGTATAAACGAAATATTGGATATCATCGCCAGCTATTACACGAGCTCTTGAGCGCATGAGCGGTAAACATGTAAGAATCTCATATCAAGTAATTAGAAAGCGGTTCTCAATTAGAGTTTCGCGATACCCTGCAGGTTTAAATTGTATCTCCAATAATGTGTAGGTGGGTAGTGCATTCCTTCAGGTCAATCTGTCTCAACGTTCTGAGGTTTGGTATTTTATACTCTTGACTAGCCATTATAGACCACACTGTAAAAAAACTGGCGTTGTCAGCTAAATGCGAGGTGGAAACGATAATCACACCGTTCACTAGAGGTTGGAACACGCCATACACCACTAAAAAGGTATATTACATATTCACGCCTCCGAAAATACATCTTCCAATTCTCAAAACCCTCCATTAAAGTGATGTATTAGCTTTTGCTGGTTCCTCCTCACACCCAAACTCCCAGGAACGTAACAGCGGACGCTCAAATTCATAATCAGTGGAATGCATATTTTCAGTTTTATCCGTTATATAATACGTTTTCGATACTGAGCCATAGTTTTGTTGTGGCAGTATATGTATAGCGTATACCTTATTAAGTAATTCTGATGTTGTTATGCGGGGTATCAGTAGTGTAGTTAACTGGGTTTCGTGCAGGCCAATCAAATTACGCCACGTCGCCTTAATTGCCACGCCTACAGGACGCTCATTGCCACGTCACCTGCTACACCTATAGCACACCCATTGCCACATCATCTGCTACGTCATCAGCCACGCCCATTGCCACATCATCCGCCTATATAACGCCCATTGCCTCATCATCAAGATTATGCGTACTGAGCTGTTTTTAAGAATATGAATTCTTTACACTAAACGTTGAACTAGATTTCATAACGTCATCACAGAGGAATCCGTCAACTATCTTGCTCTAGGTTATAGGTTCGATTCCTGTAGTCAGCACATTTCATACGATTCAGCGCTTTTCATGTCTCCTAACACTTTACTCAGTCTCATAGAAATAGCATTGTATAGTGTGCGAGTTCATTTTATTTCGAAAAAAGAGTATATCAATGATATCGTTGATCGTTTTTGCGTCGATTCGCGTGCTGAAATCCTCCAGATCGGTTGATGTTTCGAGGTACACCGCAAAATGTACACAGTATGCAACCGGGTTCTGCAATTGAATGGTGCTAGAAAGTGACAATGATGATATATCAAAATTCTACACATCATCACTAATTACTTAATATAAAATGCGATTTTGAGCGCTGCGACTTGATAATATTAATCCCTACGCTTCTGATGCATAATTTTTGTGATAAGGACCTTGGTAACATTCAGAGTCTGCAACGATTGTTTGGAAATACATTATAGCAATACCCCACTAAACTATAGGCGGTTATATTACTCTATTGATCAGAGATAACTAATCCGTCCATATTTTTAAACTTGATTTTATGTATACAAGTTACGGTCTCTGCAGGCTCCACATTTCACGACTTATTTTCGTTAGACGCAGGCAAGCGATTCTCAAGTTCGGAGCTACGGAAACAAATCACTCGCATGTGCACGTTTCGAAGTCGTAACAGCTTACTAGCATATACGCAAATCCCAAGGCGAAAATAATCGAACGAACTATAGCCGCAGGCGTGCGATTCGCAGGGCTTTTATTATACAAACACTTCCGATGCCTGTACGTGAACCCCAGCGTTATAACGATAAGGTCTAATTAGCGCGTTCTGAAGCCGTAAATTTAGTCAACATCATTGAGATAACCCTGATTTAAAGATGATGATCGAGTGTGACAATAGCACTCGTCAAGCTTATACTAACATACCCTTAAACTACTCTCTACTTCACAAAATATAAAGTTAACGATTCCTAACTCGCAGTTACGAAGCAAAAGTCGATATTGCTTTGTGATGATTTTGATGTTGTCCCATACCGATTGGGAAGATAGCACACCTAATTTCGTAACTAACTACATAATCCCTAGTAACGTAGTAAGACGCATAACGGAATTTACGCAAAATCGGTATTGCTCTGCGATAATTTTGATCACTATGTTTTGATAATGACTTGCTTCCGAGAAATAAATCACATTCATTATATGTTAGAATCTAATTTTTGATGATAATTCTGGGATGATCCACCAATCAAGGATCATCCCAGAATTATCAAAGAAAAACTTGAATAACTCCGCTTCTGCAGCTTGGAATTGAGTCAAATTTGTTTTCCATCGTTTTAGAAGACAGCGCAACAATTTCATGGGGTTGGCAGAAAATTTGAAAATTTTTTTTTTGCATTTTTAGGCAAATTCACAATTTTCAAACTCTACGAAATCCGCAAATATTGGTTGGAATGAATTCAAATTTGGTGTGCGTCGTTTTTTGAGCCAACCTAACGATTTAATCTAGTAATCAGCAAGATTCAGGAAAAAAGGTTATTTTTGAACAGCCCTAATGTGCATTATACAAGTACGTCACCATCGAAACCCTCTCGCTATAACTATCTGGCAGTATAATTGCATATAAGACATTATGGCAATGTACCATGTCAAATTTTGTTACGAATTTCATGATTAAACAACTTTAAAACCAACGTAGTTCTATACCGACATTTGCGTGAATCAGTTTTGCGGGAGCGTAGCACATACCTATGTGTAGTCAACTTTATTGACGGAATTACAGATGCAATTAAGTTTCAACACTTTTACAACGATTCTTCTTGCTTCCTATAACTTCCCACTCGAGGCCCTCGTTATTAGGCTATGATCTCAGCCTGAGCTATGTCTTGAAGCCTACGGGACTCTGCTAATTGTTTCGATTTATTCTGCCCGTTTTAATTTAAGACAAGGAAGCCCATTTCACTCAATGTATCGATGCCTACGGTACTCTACAAAATTTCCTGAATAATTCTCCCTATGTTAATTTACCATAAGAAAGACAATTTGACTCCTGAAGTCCGAAATACTTGTTCGCTTGAGCTCAGCCGCAGCGCCTGGAGTGGAATTTTATAGTTCTTGTAAAAAGTTGTTTGTGCACAATATATGTTTAAGGTAGGTCCTACACATTCATGATTTCGTCCGAGTTTGTATTTTAGTAGTACATACTAATTTACGATACCGCATTTGTAATTTGTGCAAGAGTTGTATGCGCACAATAAGTCCTACACATTCATGATTTCGTCCTAGTTTGAGTTTTAGAAAATATTATACCGACATCGCGACATCTTTCAAAAACAAAAACCGTGGTCAATGCTTAAGAGACCATTTCACTATTTTTCATCGCCATAAGTCATTCTGGAGCGCGAAAACGCATTGTACGATATAGATGAAACTTTGGATGATAGCACACTCAATTTCGTAATGCATCTAGATAACTACTTTTATTAAACTCTTGCATTTCTACTAAACTTATACACTGAATCTTGTGAGTTACGCATTTCATGATTGAACAACTTTAAAACTAACGCAGTTCTATACCGACATTTGCGTGAATCTGTTTTGCGGGAGCGAAGCACATACCTATGCGAAGTCAACTTTAATGACGGAATTACAGATGTAATTAAGTTTCAACACTTTTACAACGTTTCTTCTTGCTTCCTATCAGGGCTGTGGAGTCGGAGTCGGAGTCGGTGGAGTCGGAGTCGGAGTCGGGGTAATTTTCGCTTGATGGAGTCGGAGTCGGAGTCGGAGTCGTGAAAACTATAATAGCTGGAGTCGGAGTCGGAGTCGGAGTCGGTGGGAAAATACTGACTGGAGTCGGAGTCGGAGTTTGTGAGAATGACTGTGATTTCGACTCCGACTCCAACTTCTCTATCATGAAAACATTTGCTTTCAAAGAATTTTCAACATAATTTTTATGTACCACCAATCACTGTTATTATTAACCATACAGATCAGGTGCGGCCAGCCCGTAGCACGCAGGCCAAATTTGGCAGACGAGAAGGTTAGGTGTGGCCTGCGAGGTAATTCTCGAAATTATTTATGACATCAGGTACAATTGCAAGGCCAACCAAAATTTGGTTAGCATGACCGCGAAATTTGATGATGACTAAAACAACAGTTCTGAGGCATTGACGTATCCAGCGGTCAGCCACATTTATCCCAGATCTTCGTATATGACCATGAAGTAGAATATTTCGTAGCAGATTTATTTGACTTGAAATTTTTCTCGGTACTTCGCATGACTTATTGTCACTAGATTTCTTGCATTCAGTATTTGAGCCCCCTTTTGAAAATTATAAATACATATTCTTCACAGAATTGAGTCTAACTATATTCGCAATTAGGAGATACGGCTTCGCTTGTGCACTCGCAGCGAGATCGTCGACAAAACATTTGCACAAAATGATAGAGGCATGTTCACTGATACCGTCGATTTTGCTATGTCTTAACGTCGAATAATCCTGTCCTTGCCAAATGAGCCCAGTGGTATACAGATGCGACCCCCAATGTATGTTAGCGACATATTTATTGATATAGCTATAGCCTAATTCAGTCGTTATCTTCCAAAAAAATTTCGCGCTGCGCGCGACCAGGGCCTGATTGCGCACTGCACAGTTGGATGACATAATGTTATCAATTTTAGAGCGTAGTAATATATGTCTTGTTTGCAATGTTTCATAATTCGGTTCGCTCCTATCGACGACTAAAAAAGGTTATCAACATTCCCGTTGCCCGCGCAATGGTTCGTAAATCTCAGGTGTCCCTTTCGCCGAAAAAAGTTGCCCACCCCTGATATAGATAAAAGACATTACTTGCAAATTACAACTCAGTTGCAGAGGGGAAGAAAATCGCAAGATGCGTTTTCGCGATGCAGTCAAAATTGATGCAAATTTTGGAATTATACCATGATACTGTGACAGAGAAAATGCATCGGCTGGTTTTGTAAATTTGTAAAAATGTGTAAATATGACCAAACGATGCTTCCCATTTGACAAAATTAAAAATAGTTGTAGTGTAGCTTAGCTGTTTGGGTCGAACAAATGATTAAGAAAGACTGCAAATCCCAATCCTTGAATACTTGATTAAGTACATGTAGACTAGACATAGGCTATGGTCTTTGACTACTTAGCTAAATTCCATTTATGACCAATGTCTATTACTAGTAGTAAGAGTGTTTGTGCTTGTAATCAGGATAGTGTGTAATGAAAAAATTAGTAAGTTCAATTTCTTTATTAGTTGCTGAGTCATACACAAGAGCTACACTTGGATTTTTTATCTACATTTTTATTATACAGGATTGGATATCTGCCATATTTGAATGATTCATACATTTCGGGATGTTAGAGAGTCCATGTTATAAAAACTTGAATAAGGAAGGATATTTAGCAAATCTTTATTTCATGGTAATTGCATAGTGGATAATTCGAGCTGTGCCACAATGAAACAATTCAGCATGCCACAGTTAATCATAGGTTTGCATATGTTTAATGGTTGTATGATAGTCATTCAACCGACAATGTGGCATATAATTTTCGAGGTAAATTGGTAATAATGCTGGAGTCGGAGTCGGAGTCGGGAGTCGGAGTCGGTACGTTTAAAGACCCAGGAGTCGGAGTCGGAGTCGGAGTCGGTACGTTTAAAGACTCAGGAGTCGGAGTCGGAGTCGGAGTCGGTATATTGAAAATGTGTGGAGTCGGAGTCGGAGCCGGAGTCGGTGGTAAAATTTACCGACTCCACAGCCCTGCTTCCTATAACATCCCACTCGAAGCCCTCGTTATTAGGCTATGATCTCAGCCTGAGCTATGTCTTGACTCCTCCGGGACTCTGCAAATTGTTTCGATTTATTCTGCCCGTTTTAATTTAAGATAAGGAAGCCCATTTCACTCAATGTATCGATGCCTACGGTACTCTACGAAATTTTGTGATTAATTCTCCCTATGTTAATTTACCATAAGAAAGACAATTTGACTCCTAAAGTCCGAAATACTTGTTCGCTTGAGCTAAGCCGCAGCGCCTGGAGTGGAATTTTATAGTTCTTGTAAAAAGTTGTTTGTACACAATATATGTTTAAGGTAAGTCCTACACATTCATGATTTCGTCCGAGTTTGTATTTTAGTAGTATATACTAATTTACGATACCGCATTTGTAATTTGTGCAAGTACAGGAATATCATAGTTTTGTAACAAAGTTGTATGCGCACAATATATGTTTATCATAAGTCCTACACATTCATGATTTCGTCCTAGTTTGAGTTTTAGAAAATATGATACCGACATCCCGACATCTTTCGAAAACAAAACCGTGGTCAATGCTTAAGAGACCATTTTTACTATTTTTCATCGCCATAAGTCATTCTGGACCGCGAAAACGCATTGTACGATATAGATGAAACTTATGCAAATCCTAGGATACTCATTTTCAAAGTAGCTTAGATCTCGAAATAAGCTCTGACTCGCTATTCTCCTCAAAGCATGGAATTATCACGAGTATCACCTTCGATCACTGAAGAAAAGGATGAAATTATATCTGAAGCATATTCCTTGACCAGGAATTTTATCATGTACGAACTCGACGGCTCATGCGTTAAGGTAAATACGAAAGCAGAGAGAACCTTACGTCGAGTTGGGCATGACATGTTCGAGCGACATCGAACTGTCCTAAACGCAGTCTCCAAACGTCTCCGCTATGGTGATGTCGAAGTCAATGAAAAATATAAAGAATATTTACCCGATGAGCGAATGTTCCTGATGATAGCTGATGAAATTTGCAAAGATACCTGTAGCGGTCGCTGCAACGGCTTGTTGCAAGACACGCTGGTATAGTGCTTGATTGGAGTCGACGCTGCAGCTTACAGTTCCTGTTGTACGCACTAGTCACTGACTAATGACCGCTCTGAGTATACTCTTGCAATCCTGATCACACACGCAGATCCAAGGAGCTTTCTTTACTAGCACAGAACAGCCAAATAGTAGTAATTAGTGGTCAGAAACTTGTAGATTTACCAGGTTCAATGATACTGCGGTTCAATAAGAAATAAAAGGAATAAATGAAGCGAAATGGAGCCAATTGTCTATCTTACGACTAAAGCGCGAGCGCGCCGACCTCAATATGCGGGTTCTGAGAACACGTGCCTCGCAGATTGCCTGTGCCCGTGTGTGCCGTCACGGTTTTGGTTTGCGTGCGGCCTACTTATGCTTTCGCGCATGACAGGCGTTTACACTCCCCCCTTAAGGACATTTTTGTGCAACACAAAATGTCTTTACAACTATTTTCGTAAACAATGTGGCTCCACGTCGGGGCATCGGACTTTTACAAGCATTACATCGAACACCAAAGAAATATACCCTAACAGGCCACAAAGACGGGCAAATGCTAATAACATACATCATACAGCGATAATACAAAACAGACAAGGATAATCTGAGACCACATCACAAATTCATATCATTAATCACCTACAGTTTCATGCTCGGACACTTCAGTACAATTCGAAACAGCGGGAGCAGAGCACGGATGCAAGCTACTTAAATGTAACTTGTCACATTTCCTACAAACTACGCGGTTTGGACAATCTTTACCATGGTGCATTCTAGTACATCTTTCCCCACATCCATAACATAAAAACTTGTCACGCATAAACGATGTTCGTTCAGAAAACGGTAAATTCTCAAAATCCACACAATCTGGGATATGGTGGTCATTTTTTCCACAAAACAGGCAATTATATTCGCCTGACATAACATTAGTTCCAAATGAAACACATGGCCTATCACGGCCATATTACTATTGCTGCGTGATATTACTATTTCGGTTTTCATCCAACATTCTGAATTCTGGCATATTTCGACGTTCAGACTGATCTCTCACAAATGACACAAAATACTCAAATGGAGGGTAGCAATTTACATCATTCATCTGTGCCTTGTACTTCGACACTTTACAACACCACTTATCAATAAGTGACGGAGGTAACTCTTTCACCACGTACACATGATTTGACGAGTAGGCCCTAATCAAGAGTGCCCAACTCTGGCACAAACTGTTTGTTCACAAAAACTTGCTCCAAGAAATCAGAGAATTCTTGCAGCCCAAGTCTATCATTTTCCTTTATATGACGCCAACCTTTCA
Source organism: Botryllus schlosseri (assembly GCF_051294905.1). Taxonomy (NCBI): domain Eukaryota; kingdom Metazoa; phylum Chordata; class Ascidiacea; order Stolidobranchia; family Styelidae; genus Botryllus; species Botryllus schlosseri. The sequence goes on from NC_137238.1 coordinate 33,274,669, forward strand.
ATTTATCAAGAAAGACCTGCCCAACGACGACAGGGCTTCCATACCTACTTCGCAAGTCACTTATTGCTTTTCGATAAGATTCCTCGGTACCACGCAAAAAATAACATTTCACAACTTTCAACGGGCCCGGACCAAGATGTTGTTTCAACAAATTCATTTTCTCATGAACACAATACACTCTATCTTGAACTAACGCTTTGAACGAATTTTCCCATTCCATATAATTAGTTTCATCGCCATCAAAAACCCAAACTTTTATATCAGGTATTCGCGTCAACGGTTTCATGTTGTATTGACGATCAATTGGTATATCGATAGATTGATTAACGGGCATCTTTACAAACGTGTTTCGACCGGTTGCTTCCGGTTCAACATGTGGGACATTGTTCATTAGCACAGGAGTTTCATCAATAACTGGGCCGTAGGATACGGGTTCACTAGATTTGACATTACATTGCCTAACTTCAGGACACACATGTGGGTTACTAATAACGAAGTTTTGTACCTTCTCTTCCGAATTCAATACGGGAACCTTACACCGTATATCTGTATAACTTGGTTCTTCACGTACGATATCTTCATCGTCATCAAAACCGAAGAGGTTTTCCTCCCTTTCAATTTGCTCGCAAGCCTTGATCACGGCTCGCTGTTCAGCAATTTGACTCTTCAGAGCCAATTGCGACAACTTTGCTTCATCTTCAACTAACGTTTTTTTTTCATATCAGCTTCATCTTCAAGTAGCTTCCTTTTCATTTCAGCTTCAAGTCTTTTCATCTTTGGTTCATCTTCAACAAGCTTCCTTTTCATTTCAGCTTCAAGTCTTTTCATCTTTGCTTCATCTTCAACTAACCTTTTTTTCACTTCAGCTTCTTGCCCTGAAAATTCCAGTTTTACTTCCAAAGCGGCTGTTTCCCTTATGCTTGCATGACGTAGCTCCTTGTTGCTGGTGAGGCTGGTGCGACTGCTTTGTGAATGACGACTCGATCTTGAGCCGGCTCCAGATCTCGCTCGACTGCGTACGGATCCATTTTCGGATGGAAGCATCATGTAATCTTTCACTTCTTGCCGGACCTTTTCAAATTTTATTTCAACCAACCTCATGCTGTTGGCGAATTCCTTTGCTTCCGTATTCTCGGCGTAGTTCAAAGTAATCTCTCCAGTAATTTTCTTCAATTCGTTTCGATGACACACAACTCCTTTCATTGCTTCACGTATTTCCTCTTTACTTGCGAATAGCGCTATGGCAGTCTCAGTTGCGTCAAAACATCTTTCAACTTCGCCTTTTGTTTCATGGAACTGACGTTCAAGTTCAACTAATCTCTGATCGAATCCATGGAAAGTGCCGTCACTACTGGTTGGAACATCAGAACCCACTGACTTGCTCTTCGCGGGGATCTGGTCCACAATTTCTTTCTTGACACTTCCACGTCCGTCTTCAACATCCTCTGAACTTGGTGGAACTGGGCAGCCAGCCGGCAAGTAGAAGTGCAAATATCCTACAAACATAACCACCTATATCAGTTACTTTTCAATCCCTAATTGTACTTGTATTCCAGCAAAATTACGAATCGTTGAGTATCGAGCGATAGCCTCTATCATATTTGCGGAAAATAGGGATTTGGTACACGAGTATCAAATTAGAGTAAATTGAGTAAACTTGAGAGGTTATTAGTGATTCTGCTGGAGTTTATATGAAGGAAAGTCCTGATAAAACCTTGATTATTTCAGAAAAGAATAGAGGGCTTCTTTCGATATTTTGATAGTCTTCGTCGTACTGTCGGATGTCATGAAATTGTATACATACCATCTAGTACTACGGAAAATGTCAAGGCTGGTACTCAATGGTTCTGTTAGTAATTATATGGAATGTGTGGGAATCGAAAGCGTAAAGTATGCTCCTATGGCATAGAGCCCTATACGAAATTAGTCCACATACCCCGTAAAATTCCACTCCAAGCGCTGCGGCTTAGCTCAAGCGAACAAGTATTTCGTACTTTAGGTGTCAAATCATCTTTCTTATGATAAATAAGCATAGTAAGAATTAATCAGAAAATTTTGTAGAGTACCGTAGGCATCGATATATTGATAAAATGGGTTTCCTTATCTTAAATTGAAACGGACAGAATAAATCAGGGGTTCTCAACCTGGGGGGCGCGCCCCCCTTGGGGGGCGCGGAAGACTCACAGGGGGGGGCGACAAATTGACGAAGTCAATATAGGGGTGGCGCGAGAGATTGACAAAGTCAGTATAAATTGTACGTGTCTAAACATGTGTTTCACATCCATTATGAGAAGACGATTAATGAAGATGAAATTTATTCCATATTCAAGAAAGCTTGCAACTCTAGCAACCGCGCTCAACGGAGTATAGTCTGATTTCAACTTCATTGGAGCAAATTTTTGAAATTCTTTTGAGATATAGAGAGCAATTCCCACGTGTAAGTCATTAATTGCTTTAGAGCTTTGGCAGTAGCCTCAAGCTTGTCGCGCTGGGCAGCTGTTGTTAGTAGCTTGCGAACTGCACTGCCTAAGACAGACTTAGATGCAACATAGGTTGCCCGGTTTCGCCCTCAATTATGCTATAAATCAACACAATTTAATTAATTTCCAAAACTGATCAAATTTAGCCTGGCAGGACAGAACGACGCCTCACTACCAGCATCAGGATTAGTCTCAGGGTGACCTACCTTAAAATTAATTAATGGATGTCTTGTTCAATTTTTTTTTGTTATTTTCAAACAAGTTTGGAGAAATTTGTCAGCAATGTAAAAGACTCAACAACTGGAATGCAGATTCAAAATTGGCGTAAGATATACCTTATGTATACTATTAGATCAGGGGTGGGCAGCATGCGGCCCTAGACGGGAATTTGAGCGGCCGTCGACGCCTAATTCAATTAGTATGTGTTGGCGGCCGTAGACATGCAAATTGCAATTACAAATTCACTCCCGGATTTTCGAGAGATTTTAATTAATCTTGAAATTTTCTTCGTCCTCCGCGCAATTCAACAAGAATTCATTTTTCGATTTTAATGCAGCGGAATGGGAATTGGCAAGAAAATAACAATTAGTTCGCGGCCCTGAAAAATTTTCGCGCTCCGCGCGACAATCTGCACCTCCCGGCAACTATTCATACCATTGCCGCTCGCTATTTCGGTGCGCACAATAAGCCATTGTGGAAAGTAGAATAGTCCGGAGTTCACCGGGAATAGATATGGACAGTTTACCATAGGAATTTTGCGTCCAGATCGTTCATTGCGGCTATGCCCTGGAACGCGGCCTTTCGCTACATAAGCAATCGAAATGCGGCCATGATTATCAAAAACGTTGCCCACCTCTGTATTAGAAGATGTGCTCTTTTTGACATGACGATAAATGCAAGGGGGGTCAGGGGGGCGCGATTTTTTTGACCATCTCCAAGGGGGGCGCGTGTCAAAAAAGGTTGAGAACCACTGGAATAAATCGAAACAATTTGCAGAGTCCCGTAGGCTTCAAGACTTAGCTCAGGCTGAGATTACAGCCTAATAACGAGGGCATCGATTGGGATGTTATAGGAAGCAAGACGAATCATTGTAAAAGTGTTGAAACTTAATTACATCTGTAATTTCGTCACTAAAGTTCATCACGCATAGGTACGTGCTACGCTCCCGCAAACAGATTAACGCGAAGTTGGTATAGAACTGCGTTACTTTTAAAGGTGTTCCATCATGAAATGTGTGATGAAATTTGATATGTTGCATTGTCATACTGTCCCACATCTGTGAACCAATCTTCAAGTTGCGCATTCAATGTTTAGCGCGGTAATTCCGTTATTAAAGTTGAGTATGCATAAATACGTGCTACGCTGCCGCAAAAGTCGGTATGGAACTGCGTTAGTTTTAAAGTTGTTCAATCATGAAATGCGTAACAAAATTTGACATGGTGCATTGTCATAATGTGTTACAACTGCGTACCGAGTTTCAAGGTGGGGAGTCGATTATTAACATGCTAATTCCGTTATTAAAAGTTGACTATGTATAGGTACGTGCTACGCTACGGAAAGACAGATTCAGATAAAAGTCTGTATAGAACTGCGTTGGTTGTAAAGGTGTTACATCATGAAATGTCTGACGAAATTTGGTATGGTGCATTGTTATTATGTCCTACAACTGCGTACCTACGTTCAAGGTGAAAATTCAATGTTTAGCATGCTAGTTATGTTATTAAAATTGACTATGTATAGGTATATGCTATGTTCACGAAAAACAGATATGCGTAAAAGTCGGTATCCGACTGCGATAGTTTCAAAGGTGTTCCATCATTAGATGAGTAGTGTAGTTACTGAAATTGTTACGCACCAATCAGAGAGCGCCACGTCATCCTAATTGCCACGCCCATTTTCATACCCTAAGGGTACATTCATCTGCTACGTCATCTGTGCCACTTTCTCAAGCGCCACGCCTATAGTGCAACATCATCCATCCATTGCTATATCATCGCTGCATTGATTGCCGCATCTTGATACTTTTCTCAGATATTGTATTATGTGTATTTAGGACTAATATCATCCGTCCATATTTTTTAAACTTGATTTTATGTGTATAAGTTACGGTTTCTGCAGTTTCCACATTTTAGGACTTATGATTGCTGCGTCAAAACTTACCTTGGCTAGAATCGACAGATTTTCTATTATGTGTATTTAGGACTATGTATTTAAATTCCTATTCAGATTATACATAAATGCGAAAACTATGATGTCTATGTAAGGTTATATTCTCCGGATAATATTATTAATATCAAAGTTCTACACATCATCACTAATTACTTAATATAAAATGCGATATTGAGCGCTGCGACTTGATAATATGAACGCCTACGCTTCTGATGCATGATTTTTTGTGATAAGGACCTAGGTAACATTCAGAGTCTGCAACGATTGTTTGGATATACATTATAGCAATACCCCACTAAACTATAGGCGGTTATATTACTCTATTGCTCAGAGATAACTCATCCGTCCATATTTTAAACTTGATTTTATGTATACAAGTTACTGTCTCTGCAGCCTCCACATTTTACGACTTATTTTCATTACACGCAGGCAAGCGATTCTCCAGTTCGGAGCTACGGAAACAAATCACTCGCTAGTGCGCGTTCCGAATAGTCTTGTAGAATTTTCTAAAGTCGTAACAGCTTAGTAGCATATACGCGAATCCCAAGGTGAAAATAATCAAACGAACTATAGCCGTAGGCGTGCGATTCGCAGGGCTTTATTTATACAAACTCTATCGATGCCTGTACGCGATCCCCAGCGTTAAAACGATTAGGTCTAATTAACACGTTCTGAAGCCGAAAATTTAGTCAACATCATTGAGATAGCCATGATTTGAAGATGGTGATCGAGTGTGACAATAGCACTCGCCAAGGTTAGACAAACATAACCTTAAACTACTCTCTACTTCACAAAATATAAAGTTATAAAAGTAAGCAGATTTTGTCGATATTGCTTTGTGATGATTTTGATGTTGTTCCATACCGATTGGGAAGATAGGACTCCTAATTCCTTAACTAACTACATAATCCCTAGTAACGTAGTCAGACGCATAACGGAATTTACGCAAATCGATATTGCTCTGCGATAATTTTGACCACTATGTTTTGATAATAACTTGCTTCCGAGAAATAGATAACATTCATTATACGTTAGATGATACTTTTCCTTTATATTCTATTATGTGTATTTAGGGCTAATGCGACATCACTATGTTGGCGACAGGCCTGATTTGAACACGCTAATTTTGCAAATTAAACTTATCACCCAACACGAACACTCAATGAAGAGCACCCTGGAGCACCCACATAAATGCTCCACAATTTGTGACGTATAATATACTGAGCATATAATAAGCTGACAAAACTGATACTTGAGTACTCCGAAATGTACAAGTACTTTACCTTTACACGACGTTTTTGTAAAATGAATACTAATGGTACGCGAATGATCATAGACTAAGCTTGCTTTCAGAGTTGGAAACTAAATGCATATGAAAATTTAACTATGTTTTCCCCTCACGCATCAGATGTAGGCCTACTCAAGTGTTTATGAGGCGGCGAATAGTTCGAAGGTTGTTGGTATGCAAGGACGTCACATAGAATTGTGGAGTTTTCTGTAAACTATATTCCAGTGATCTATTTTCAATCACTATACTTTTATTAATCTAAACTAAGTACTGTTAGTAGGCAAATCCTAGAAAAGTATCCTCTGATAAAAGCAGGAGTAATTCGTTATCTGTGAAATAAATAGATAGCGCGCAATATGAGCGGTGTTACGATGACTGACAAATACTTTGAATTAATGCATAGAAGTAGCGATTTCGAACTACGTAAAAAGTTAGTCGAGCTCACGCATTTTCCATTTTCAAAAGTCGACGTTTTTTGTAAAATGAATACTTATTTTAATAAAAATTAAAAAATAAAGAAAAGAGCGAAAAATTACATTTTATCCTGGAACGCAACAAGAAAAATCGTATGAATTTTAACTACTTATTCATGACATACTAATAACTACTTGTACACTTTTTCACATTTTATAACACTTTAGTAGTACTTAACAGTTTCAGTTTAAATAAAATTCGGAATCTAAACTAATCAAAAAAAAAATCGGTAACCAATTTCGCGTAGGCTATGCATACAAATGAGGAAAGTTACATCAGCGCGTGTTAACTAGTTGTATTATGTAGCTTGCAATTCATGCAAGTTTCGAAACTTCCACACTGAGTCTTTTAAAGTAGATAGAAACGAAAAAAACTAATCGAAAAAATTTACGAAGTTTGGATGCGGCATATTTAGGTTTTCTAAAAATTATTCATACCCATGACTCGAAATATTGTTAACTAACTTATGTTTTCGACATAAGATAAGCGTGAAGTGTACAAATTTCGATGTTGCGCAAACACCACAAACTTTGCTTGCTTTCAGAGCTGGTAACTAAATGCAAGACAGACTTATGTATTGCGAAAAAAATAAAACATTTGGGCGTCCCCGAATGACATTTTACTTAAACTACTTATTCATGACATAATAATAATTCTACTTGTACACTTTTTCACATTTTATAACACTTTAAGTAGTACTTAACAGTTTCATTTTTAAATAAAATACGGAATATAAATATAATCGAAAAATTCGGTAACCAATTTCGCGTAGGCTATGCATACAAATGAGGAAAGTCACATCAACGCGTGTTAACTAGCTGTATCGAGTTATCGAATGATTTTTTCCTTAAATCAAAACAACTAGAATGTGTAACTACATTAAAAAACGTATCTAAATGAGCTCCAGGGCATTGTGATTATGCAGCATACCAAATTTCATCGCACATTTCATGATGGAACAACTTTAAAACTAACGCAGTTCTATAGCAACTTTTACCTAAATCTGTTTTCGGTAGCGTGTACATATACATAGTCAGCTTTAATAACAGAATTACCATGCTAATATGTGACTCCTCACCTTGAAACTTGGTACGTAGTTGTAGGACATTGTGATCAAGCAGCATACCAAATTTCCTCGCGCATTTCATAATGGAACAACTTTAAAACTAACGCGGCTCCACATCGACTTTTTGCGTGCATCTGTTTTGCGGGAGCGTATAGCACGTACCTATACATAGTCAACTTTAATAACGGAATTACCAATCATACATGCACCGACTCTGTACATTCAATGTGGGGGTAGCTGACTTGGAGACAGAAAAACACACATATTTGACCGTAACATGGTCTTAGTATGAACCGACATGCATTCGACTTGTGGAAAAATGTGTCGCACACTATTTCACCGAGATTACAACCCTTTCACGGATATTCGTTGGTGCTATCGATACGGTGAACAGCACGTTATGTATAGCGATATTTCCACAGTCAAATACGCGAACCATGCACAACCATATACCCCGACTTTCGTTGAATATTCACGACACCAACAAATCTGTACATCTCCTTTCCCTCGACATCAATGATAGAATCCTCATCACAATGCGCAGTACGAATGGTGGGTTCATCGGGTGTAAAATCTAAATCAAATGACACCAAGGTCTGCTTTCTCATTTTCAATATTTACACCACCGCATCTTGTCTGTGTCTTAGCACTACCGTGTGAGGATGGCGAAATCTGTGGGTGGTAACACGGATGGACATGATATTCTTCGATATGATCAACTGAAACCACGGATGTGGTGGGTTAGAGTCTTGTCGTGATGGTCCGTTTCGAAATGCAAGCGGATGAACTAGACCAAAAGTTTCGAAGATGCGTTTTATAATTGCTCTAGGTGTGAAATAGACATCGCACTCTTGCGAGGAAACAACACGAATTCAGTCTTCACACCGCAGAAACACAGCCGCTTGGTTAACATCACAAAACCGCAATTGAACTCAAGATTGCCATACACGGAATCGCTGTTAACGATGTCTGACTGCGGCGTTTCGACGAGTAACGAATTCTCGTATTTAGTATTGATTGTGACACATAGTCAAAACAGCGACAGTTTTCACAACCCGGTACATACATTGAACCAACTGATGTAAGGTGAAACACTACGTTCACACCAAAAAAAGTTTGCAGGGTATGACCACCACCAACATATAGAGTAGTGAGTGAGTAATTAAACTACATATCCCGATTTTACTATATTCCGAGATCCGGATCACGATTCAAGTCTACCTGAGAATCCGAACTACCCTGTGAAGTTGATATATCAAGTTGTGAACCGTGAAAGGGTTGTAATCTCGGTGAAATAGTGTGCGACACATTTTTCCACATGTCGGTTCATACTAAGACCATGTTACGGTCAAATATGTGTGTTTTTCTGTCTCCAAGTCAGCTACCCCCACATTGAATGTACAGAGTCGGTGCATGTATGAGACTTCAGAACATGAATTTGTAATCCATGATGCTTGTAGTGCCGGCCATGATGTTATCCATGATGTATGTAATGTCACACACCTCCTTTACGCGAATACTTGGTATCTATGAACAATCGTGAAGTATACTGGATGTGTACTGTCTTGTTATTTTCATGGAAACACGGGGGTGTAGCATGTTTGAATATTGTTCATTGGTTTGTCGATTCAGAGTTGATATCCGGATCCGGTTAATACTTTCTCAGGTTTCCGATTTCAAACTGAACGGTGGGATATGTATTGACCAATAAAGAGTGACACAATATAGTAAACATGTGTGAGAAAACTCACAAGTAACCCGGATTTGTTAGCGCGACGGGGACATAAATTCAACCATTATCCGTGTACCAAGCGGTTACCAAAGTCATGGAGGTTGCTAATTTCAACATATTGACTCTGTGGGAGGCTAAAGCACGAACCGGGACACACACAGACACACACACACACCAGGACACACAATATCCGTCGATTTCCAAAGCATACATTTCGATATACAAGAGCATATTGTTATTTCATGTGGTTAACCATTGATATAGATGCGATGCGATCGACGCGGGTATACTCTGAAACCGGTTGTCCGTTTATATGAGAAAAGATGCTGTGAAGGACTATAAAAAGCGGCAGTTGAGCAAGACGTAGTTTGCTTACTGCAGTAATTCATTTCACATGCAGAACTTCTATGGCCAAGCTCCACGTGTGTGTTTCAGAGTAGTTCCAAATGAATGAATTTCATTTTCACGTGCTTGAATTCGTTTTACCATACTGTAAAATACTTTTACATGCCCGAATTGGGGATTCTCGTTACATTGTCTTCTTGTGTGTTGGTGATTAAATACATTGCGACGGTGTCACTTGGCTCTTAATTGGGTTGTTTCATCTGAAAGAACTAATTTTGTCTGTTATAATACTTTATTAGACTTGTATGGCGAGGCGTCTGGTATCGAGAAGTGAGATCGCAAGCAATCATTGAGTCAGTCGTGATGTCTGATTGGGAGTGTCGGCCTCTTATATCCAGCAAGTGTAATGTGCCATATTAGGCCATAAGTATCGTAGGCCCCGCGTGAAGTGTACAAATTTCGATGTTGCGCAAATACCACAAACTTTGCTTGCTTTCAGAGCCGGCAACTAAATGCAAGACAGACTTTACGCAAAAGTTGCTATTCTGAAAATTTTGTCAAGGTAATGGTTTGAAAACTTATACTTGAGCACTCGTACTTCTTGAGAATACCCAAGTAGGTTTTTTGCCTAGATGCACCACATAGTCTCAAGTCCTTATGATATTGGAGTACATCAACTTCATGATAGCTAGAGTATTAAACAGTAATATACCTAGAGTACAAACGTTTTACTTACTCGGAAATGACTACTTCTACCTTATTTTAAAGGATACCTCGTTCGAAGCGAAATTGTATGTGGTTTTGGATAACATCCAAGATGTAGGCTCACTTTTAAGGTTACTTCGTAAAACTCAAATATTGCGCAGTGAGAGTTCGCAAATTCTCGAAGTATTTTTGTTATTTTTATTGCGATAAGTCATTCTGCAGCGCAAAAATGCGTCGTAGGATATAGATGAAACTAGCACCACTCATCAAGACCGCTGAAAACAGTACGTTTCAACATTTAGTAGCAGTAAATTTCTAGTAACGTACAAGACGTGATGATTTCCGAGTGAGTTAAAAAGTATTGCAGGTATAGTTTACCTGAAAACCGAATACTCTGAAATAGAAGTAGATGCAGTGTAAATAGTTAATCACTTGATTAAGTTTAGCGCAAGCAGATAAAACCTATACTTGAGTAGTACAAAATGCACCAGTACTTCGCTATCGCCTCCCTGCACGTAATAAGTGCTTTTACCGATACTCGTCGGTTTCAGTTTTAGATAGAATTCAGAAACCAAATAATTTCATAAACATAAGCTAATTTAATGAATTTACTCGAATGTACTATGCCGCGCTGATAAGATTAATTATAATATACTTATCATGTTACAGCAATTTTTCTAGCGTAGAAAATCTTTAAAATGTAGTAAGCAGGCCAAATGAAGATATTCGTTGAGTTGAATAAACATAAAAAATACTCTAGACCACTTTATCGGTACTTTAATTAAAAAACATTCCCGCGCGCTCTTAAACAAAACACTTCCTAACCCTACCACCTAATACTAAGGCGCGCGGGAATGTTTTTTATGCCTATACAACTAAACGAATACCCATCGGCCTGCTTACTACATTTTAAAGATTCTCTTCACTATTGTGTATACAAGAATATACTTCTCTTAGTAAGCAATTTCTCGTGAATTACGAAGCACATTGACGCGTGTTAACTTCTATATTAGGTGATAGTATCATTTTCATGTCTGATAATGTTACTTGTCAAGGTGATACAATCGTAAGCTCAAACTACTTTAAAATTTAAAGTCTTAGCAAATTTTATCTAAAACTGAAACTGTCGAGTACCGATAAAGTAGTCTAAAACCTAGTCACTTTTTACGTGGAGGGAGAACATAGCGAAGTACTTGTACATGTAGCAGTAGGCCTACTCAAGTATAGGTTTGGCCTGCTTGCGCTATACTTAATGAAGTGATTACCTATTTACACTGCATCTACTTCGATTTCAGAGTTTTTCGCTTTTTTCAGCAAAATATACCTTCAATACTTACTTTTCAACTAACTGGGAAATCATTACTTCTTGTACTTTAGTAGGACTTTACTGCTACAATGTACTTTTTTCAGTGGACCAGCGGTCTTGGTGAGTGTTGTCAGTTTCATCTATATCCTACGAAAAGCTACTTGAGTACTTCACGGGTTCGTATCATCGCAAATAATATATTCTAAACATGTTTAGATAGCGAGGAGTTGTAATTATAGGTGAAAGGGACAAATTTTGTCTAAAACTGAAACTGTAAAGTACCGATAAAGTGGTCTAGAGTATTTTTTATGTTTATTCAACTCAACGAATATCTTCATTTGGCCTGCTTACTACATTTTAAAGATTTTCTACGCTAGAAAAATCGCTGTAACATGATAAGTATATTATAATTAATCTTATCAGCGCGGCATAGTACATTCGAGTAAATTCATTAAATTAGCTTATGTTTATGAAATTATTTGGTTTCTGAATTCTATCTAAAACTGAAACCGACGAGTATCGGTAAAAGCACTTATTACGTGCAGGGAGGCGATAGCGAAGTACTCGTGCATTTTGTACTACTCAAGTATAGGTTTTATCTGCTTGCGCTAATCTTAATCAAGTGATTAACTATTTACACTGCATCTACTTCTATTTCAGAGTATTCGGTTTTCAGGTAAACTATACCTGCAATACTTTTTAACTCACTCGGAAATCATCACGTCTTGTACTTTACTAGAAATTTACTGCTACTAAATGTTGAAACGTACTGTTTTCAGCGGTCTTGATGAGTGGTGCTAGATTCATCTATATCCTACGACGCATTTTCGCGCTGCAGAATGACTTATCGCAATAAAAATAACAAAAATACTTCGAGAATTTGCGAACTCTCACTGCGCAATATTTGAGTTTTACGAAGTAACCTTCAAAGTGAGCCTACATCTTGGATGTTATTCAAAACCACATACAATTTCGCTTCGAACGAGGTATCCTTTAAAATAAGGTAGAAGTAGTCATTTCCGAGTAAGTAAAACGTTAGTACTCTAGGTATATTACTGTTTAATACTCTAGCTATCATGAAGTTGATGTACTCCAATATCATAAGGACTTGAGACTATGTGGTGCATCTAGGCAAAAAACCTACTTGGGTATTCTCAAGAAGTACGAGTGCTCAAGTATAAGTTTTCAAACCATTACCTTGACAAAATTTTCAGAATAGCAACTTTTGCGTAAAGTCTGTCTTGCATTTAGTTGCCGGCTCTGAAAGCAAGCAAAGTTTGTGGTATTTGCGCAACATCGAAATTTGTACACTTCACGCGGGGCCTACGATACTTGTGACCTAATATGGCACATTACACTTGCTGGATATAAGAGGCCGACACTCCCAATCAGACATCACGACTGACTCGATGATTGCTTGCGATCTCACTTCTCGATACCAGACGCCTCGCCATACAAGTCTAATAAAGTATTATAACAGACAAAATTAGGTCTTTCAGACGAAACAACCCAATTAAGAGCCAAGTGACAGCGTCGCAATGTATTTAATCACCAACACACAAGAAGGCAATGTAACGAGAATCCCCAACTTGGGCATGTAAAAGTATTTTACAGTATGGTAAAACGAATTCAAGCACGTGAAAATGAAATTCATTCATTTGGAACTACTCTGAAACACACACGTGGAGCTTGGCCATAGAAGTTCTGCAAGTGAAATGAATTACTGCAGTAAGCAAACTACGTCTTGCTCAACTGCCGCTTTTTAAAGTCCTTCACAGCATCTTTTCTCATATAAACGGACAACCGGTTTCAGAGTATACCCGCGTCGATCGCATCGCATCTATATCAATGGTTAACCACATGAAATAACAATATGCTCTTGTATATCGAAATGTATGCTTTGGAAATCGACGGATATTGTGTGTCCTGGTGTGTGTGTGTGTCTGTGTGTGTCCCGGTTCGTGCTTTAGCCTCCCACAGAGTCAATATGTTGAAATTAGCAACCTCCATGACTTTGGTAACCGGTTGGTACACGGATAATGGTTGAATTTATGTCCCCGTCGCGCTAACAAATCCGGGTTACTTGTGAGTTTTCTCACACATGTTTACTATATCGTGTCACTCTTTATTGGTCAATACATATCCCACCGTTCAGTTTGAAATCGGAAACCTGAGAAAGTATTAACCGGATCCGGATATCAACTCTGAATCGACAAACCAATGAACAATATTCAAACATGTTACACCCCCGTGTTTCCATGAAAATAACAAGACAGTACACAACCAGTATACTTCACGATTGTTCATAGATACCAAGTATTCGCGTAAAGGAGGTGTGTGACATTACATACATCATGGATAACATCTTGGCCGGCACTACAAGCATCATGGATTACAAATTCATGTTCTGAAGTCTCATACATGCACCGACTCTGTACATTCAATGTGGGGGTAGCTGACTTGGAGACAGAAAAACACACATATTTGACCGTAACATGGTCTTAGTATGAACCGACATGTGGAAAAATGTGTCGCACACTATTTCACCGAGATTACAACCCTTTCACGGTTCACAACTTGATATATCAACTTCACAGGGTAGTTCGGATTCTCAGGTAGACTTGAATCGTGATCGGGATCTCGGAATATAGTAAAATCGGGATATGTAGTTTAATTACTCACTCACTACTCTATATGTTGGTGGTGGTCATACCCTGCAAACTTTTTTTGGTGTGAACGTAGTGTTTCACCTTACATCAGTTGGTTTAATGTATGTACCGGGTTGTGAAAACTGTCGCTGTTTTGACTATGTGTCACAATCAATACTAAATACGAGAATTCGTTACTCGTCGAAACGCCGCAGTCAGACATCGTTAACAGCGATTCCGTGTATGGCAATCTTGAGTTCAATTGCGGTTTTGTGATGTTAACCAAGCGGCTGTGTTTCTGCGGTGTGAAGACTGAATTCGTGTTGTTACCTCGCAAGAGTGCGATGTCTATTTCACACCTAGAGCAATTATAAAACGCATCTTCGAAACTTTTGGTCTTGTTCATCCGCTTGCATTTCGAAACGGACCATCACGACAAGACTCTAACCCACCACATCCGTGGTTTCAGTTGATCATATCGAAGAATATCATGTCCATCCGTGTTACCACCCACAGATTTCGCCATCCTCACACGGTAGTGCTAAGACACAGACAAGATGCGGTGGTGGAAATATTGAAAATGAGAAAGCAGACATTGGTGTCATTTGATTTGGATTTTACACCCGATGAACCCACCATTCGTACTGCGCATTGTGATGAGGATTCTATCATTGATGTCGAGGGAAAGGAGATGTACAGATTTGTTGGTGTCGTGAATATTCAACGAAAGTCGGGGTATATGGTTGTGCATGGTTCGCGTATTTGACTGTGGAGATATCGCTATACATAACGTGCTGTTCACCGTATCGATAGCACCAACGAATATCCGTGAAAGGGTTGTAATCTCGGTGAAATAGTGTGCGACAAATTTTTCCACAAGTCGAATGCATGTCGGTTCATACTAAGACCATGTTACGGTCAAATATGTGTGTTTTTCTGTCTCCAAGTCAGCTACCCCCACATTGAATGTACAGAGTCGGTGCATGTATGATTGGTAATTCCGTTATTAAAGTTGACTATGTATAGGTACGTGCTATACGCTCCCGCAAAACAGATGCACGCAAAAAGTCGATGTGGAGCCGCGTTAGTTTTAAAGTTGTTCCATTATGAAATGCGCGGGGAAATTTGGTATGCTGCTTGATCACAATGTCCTACAACTACGTACCAACTTTCAAGGTGAGGAGTCACATATTAGCATGGTAATTCTGTTATTAAAGCTGACTATGTATATGTACACGCTACCGAAAACAGATTTAGGTAAAAGTTGCTATAGAACTGCGTTAGTTTTAAAGTTGTTCCATCATGAAATGTGCGATGAAATTTGGTATGCTGCATAATCACAATGCCCTGGAGCTCATTTAGATACGTTTTTTAATGTAGTTACACATTCTAGTTGTTTTGATTTAAGGAAAAAATCATTCGATAACTCGATACAGCTAGTTAACACGCGTTGATGTGACTTTCCTCATTTGTATGCATAGCCTACGCGAAATTGGTTACCGAATTTTTCGATTATATTTATATTCCGTATTTTATTTAAAAATGAAACTGTTAAGTACTACTTAAAGTGTTATAAAATGTGAAAAAGTGTACAAGTAGAATTATTATTATGTCATGAATAAGTAGTTTAAGTAAAATGTCATTCGGGGACGCCCAAATGTTTTATTTTTTTCGCAATACATAAGTCTGTCTTGCATTTAGTTACCAGCTCTGAAAGCAAGCAAAGTTTGTGGTGTTTGCGCAACATCGAAATTTGTACACTTCACGCTTATCTTATGTCGAAAACATAAGTTAGTTAACTATATTTCGAGTCATGGGTATGAATAATTTTTAGAAAACCTAAATATGCCGCATCCAAACTTCGTAAATTTTTTCGATTAGTTTTTTTCGTTTCTATCTACTTTAAAAGACTCAGTGTGGAAGTTTCGAAACTTGCATGAATTGCAAGCTACATAATACAACTAGTTAACACGCGCTGATGTAACTTTCCTCATTTGTATGCATAGCCTACGCGAAATTGGTTACCGAATTTTTTTTTGATTAGTTTAGATTCCGAATTTAATTTAAACTGAAACTGTTAAGTACTACTAAAGTGTTATAAAATGTGAAAAAAGTGTACAAGTAGTTATTAGTATGTCATGAATAAGTAGTTAAAATTCATACGATTTTTCTTGTTGCGTTCCAGGATAAAATGTAATTTTTCGCTCTTTTCTTTATTTTTTAATTTTTATTAAAATAAGTATTCATTTTACAAAAAACGTCGACTTTTGAAAATGGAAAATGCGTGAGCTCGACTAACTTTTTACGTAGTTCGAAATCGCTACTTCTATGCATTAATTCAAAGTATTTGTCAGTCATCGTAACACCGCTCATATTGCGCGCTATCTATTTATTTCACAGATAACGAATTACTCCTGCTTTTATCAGAGGATACTTTTCTAGGATTTGCCTACTAACAGTACTTAGTTTAGATTAATAAAAGTATAGTGATTGAAAATAGATCACTGGAATATAGTTTACAGAAAACTCCACAATTCTATGTGACGTCCTTGCATACCAACAACCTTCGAACTATTCGCCGCCTCATAAACACTTGAGTAGGCCTACATCTGATGCGTGAGGGGAAAACATAGTTAAATTTTCATATGCATTTAGTTTCCAACTCTGAAAGCAAGCTTAGTCTATGATCATTCGCGTACCATTAGTATTCATTTTACAAAAACGTCGTGTAAAGGTAAAGTACTTGTACATTTCGGAGTACTCAAGTATCAGTTTTGTCAGCTTATTATATGCTCAGTATATTATACGTCACAAATTGTGGAGCATTTATGTGGGTGCTCCAGGGTGCTCTTCATTGAGTGTTCGTGTTGGGTGATAAGTTTAATTTGCAAAATTAGCGTGTTCAAATCAGGCCTGTCGCCAACATAGTGATGTCGCATTAGCCCTAAATACACATAATAGAATATAAAGGAAAAGTATCATCTAACGTATAATGAATGTTATCTATTTCTCGGAAGCAAGTTATTATCAAAACATAGTGGTCAAAATTATCGCAGAGCAATATCGATTTGCGTAAATTCCGTTATGCGTCTGACTACGTTACTAGGGATTATGTAGTTAGTTAAGGAATTAGGAGTCCTATCTTCCCAATCGGTATGGAACAACATCAAAATCATCACAAAGCAATATCGACAAAATCTGCTTACTTTTATAACTTTATATTTTGTGAAGTAGAGAGTAGTTTAAGGTTATGTTTGTCTAACCTTGGCGAGTGCTATTGTCACACTCGATCACCATCTTCAAATCATGGCTATCTCAATGATGTTGACTAAATTTTCGGCTTCAGAACGTGTTAATTAGACCTAATCGTTTTAACGCTGGGGATCGCGTACAGGCATCGATAGAGTTTGTATAAATAAAGCCCTGCGAATCGCACGCCTACGGCTATAGTTCGTTTGATTATTTTCACCTTGGGATTCGCGTATATGCTACTAAGCTGTTACGACTTTAGAAAATTCTACAAGACTATTCGGAACGCGCACTAGCGAGTGATTTGTTTCCGTAGCTCCGAACTGGAGAATCGCTTGCCTGCGTGTAATGAAAATAAGTCGTAAAATGTGGAGGCTGCAGAGACAGTAACTTGTATACATAAAATCAAGTTTAAAATATGGACGGATGAGTTATCTCTGAGCAATAGAGTAATATAACCGTCTATAGTTTAGTGGGGTATTGCTATAATGTATATCCAAACAATCGTTGCAGACTCTGAATGTTACCTAGGTCCTTATCACAAAAAATCATGCATCAGAAGCGTAGGCGTTCATATTATCAAGTCGCAGCGCTCAAAATCGCATTTTATATTAAGTAATTAGTGATGATGTGTAGAATTTTGATATTAATAATATTATCCGGAGAATATAACCTTACATAGACATCATAGTTTTCGCATTTATGTATAATCTGAATAGGAATTTAAATACATAGTCCTAAATACACATAATAGAAAATCTGTCGATTCTAGCCAAGGTAAGTTTTGACGCAGCAATCATAAGTCCTAAAATGTGGAAACTGCAGAAACCGTAACTTATACACATAAAATCAAGTTTAAAAAATATGGACGGATGATATTAGTCCTAAATACACATAATACAATATCTGAGAAAAGTATCAAGATGCGGCAATCAATGCAGCGATGATATAGCAATGGATGGATGATGTGGCACTATAGGCGTGGCGCTTGATGATGTGGCACAGATGACGTAGCAGATGAATGTACCCTTAGGGTATGAAAATGGGCGTGGCAATTAGGATGACGTGGCGCTCTCTGATTGGTGCGTAACAATTTCAGATAACTACACTACTTAGATGTGTGATGAAATTTAGCATGGTGCATTGCCAAAATGTTCTACAACTATACGTATCAAGTTTCGAGTTGGGATTCAATGTTAAGCATGGTAATTCCGTTATTAAAGTTGGCTATGTACGGGTACGTGCTATACGCTCCAACAAAACAGATGTACGCAAAAAGTCGATGTAGAACCGCGTTAGAGTTGTTCCATCATGAAATGCGTGATGGGATTTGGTATGGTGCATTGTTATAATCTCCTATAACCGCGTACCAACTTTCAAGGTGGGAATTCAATGTTTAACACTGTAATTCTGCTATTAAAATTGACTATGTACAGGTATATGCTATGTTAACGCAAAACAGATATGCGTAAAAGTCGGTATTCGACTGCGTTAGTTTTAAAGGTGTTCCATCATTAGATGTGTGATGAAATTTAGCATGGTGCATTGCCATAATGTCCTACAACTACGTATCAAGTTTAGAGTTGAGATTCAATGTTAAGCATGGTAATTCCGTTATTAAGGTTGACTATGTATAGGTACGTGCTATACGCCCTCGCAAAACAGATGTACGCAAAACGTCGTCGTAGAGCCGCGTTAGTTTTAAAGTTGTTCCATTATGAAATGCGTGAGGAAATTTGGTATGCTGCATAATCGCAACGTCCTACAACTACGTACCAAGTTTCAAGGTGAGGAGTGACATATTAGCATGGCAATTCTGTTATTAAAGCTGACTATGTATATGTACACGCTACCGAAAACAGATTTAGGCAAAAGTTGCTATAGAACTGCGTTAGTTTTAAAGTTGTTCCATCATGAAATGTGTGATGAAATTTGGTATGCTGCATAATCACAATGCCCTGGAGCTCATTTAGATACGTTTTTTTTTATGTAGTTACACATACTAGTTGTTTTGATGTAAGGAAAAAATCAGTCGATGACTCGATACAACTAGTTCAACACGCGTTGATGTAACTTTCCTCATTTGTATGCATAGCCTACGCGAAATTGGTTACCGAATTTTTCGATTAGTTTATATTCCGTATTTTATTCAAAACTAAAACTGTTAAGTACTACTTAAAGTGTTATAAAATGTGAAAAAGTGCAAATAGCGGAGACGTTTGGAGATTGCGTTTAGGACAGTTCGATGTCGCTCGAACATTTCATCCCCAACTCGACGTAAGGTTCTCTCTGCTTTCGTATTTACCTTAACGCATGAGCCGTCGAGTTCGTACATGATAAAATTCCTGATCAAGGAATATGCTTCGGATCTAATTTCATCCTTTTCTTCAGTGATCGAAGGTGATACTCGTGATAATTCCATGCTTTGAGGAGAATAGCGAGTCAGAGCTTATTTCGAGATCTGAGCTACTTTGAAAATGAGGATCCTATTGACAATCCTACCCCAATTTTCTTTGGTATCTTTGCAAATTTCATCAGCTATCATCAGGAACATTCGCTCATCGGGTAAATATTCTTTATATTTTTCATTGACTTCGACATCACCATAGCGGAGACGTTTGGAGATTGCGTTTAGGACAGTTCGATGTCGCTCGAACATTTCATCCCCAACTCGACGTAAGGTTCTCTCTGCTTTCGTATTTACCTTAACGCATGAGCCGTCGAGTTCGTACATGATAAAATTCCTGGTCAAGGAATATGCTTCAGATATAATTTCATCCTTTTCTTCAGTGATCGAAGGTGATACTCGTGATAATTCCATGCTTTGAGGAGAATAGCGAGTCAGAGCTTATTTCGAGATCTAAGCTACTTTGAAAATGAGTATCCTAGGATTTGCATAAGTTTCATCTATATCGTACAATGCGTTTTCGCGGTCCAGAATGACTTATGGCGATGAAAAATAGTAAAAATGGTCTCTTAAGCATTGACCACGGTTTTGTTTTCGAAAGATGTCGGGATGTCGGTATCATATTTTCTAGAACTCAAACTAGGACGAAATCATGAATGTGTAGGACTTATGATAAACATATATTGTGCGCATACAACTTTGTTACAAAACTATGATATTCCTGTACTTGCACAAATTACAAATGCGGTATCGTAAATTAGTATATACTACTAAAATACAAACTCGGACGAAATCATGAATGTGTAGGACTTACCTTAAACATATATTGTGTACAAACAACTTTTTACAAGAACTATAAAATTCCACTCCAGGCGCTGCGGCTTAGCTCAAGCGAACAAGTATTTCGGACTATAGGAGTCAAATTGTCTTTCTTATGGTAAATTAACATAGGGAGAATTAATCACAAAATTTCGTAGAGTACCGTAGGCATCGATACATTGAGTGAAATGGGCTTCCTTATCTTAAATTAAAACGGGCAGAATAAATCGAAACAATTTGCAGAGTCCCGGAGGAGTCAAGACATAGCTCAGGCTGAGATCATAGCCTAATAACGAGGGCTTCGAGTGGGATGTTATAGGAAGCAAGAAGAAACGTTGTAAAAGTGTTGAAACTTAATTACATCTGTAATTCCGTCATTAAAGTTGACTTCGCATAGGTATGTGCTACGCTCCCGCAAAACAGATTCACGCAAATGTCGGTATAGAACTGCGTTAGTTTTAAAGTTGTTCAATCATGAAATGCGTAACTCACAAGATTCAGTGTATAAGTTTAGTAGAAATGCATGAGTTTAATAAAAGTAGTTATCTAGATGCATTACGAAATTGAGTGTGCTATCATCCAAAGTTTCATCTATATCGTACAATGCGTTTTCGCGCTCCAGAATGACTTATGGCGATGAAAAATAGTGAAATGGTCTCTTAAGCATTGACCACGGTTTTTGTTTTTGAAAGATGTCGCGATGTCGGTATAATATTTTCTAAAACTCAAACTAGGACGAAATCATGAATGTGTAGGACCTACCTTAAACATATATTGTGCACAAACAACTTTTTACAAGAACTATAAAATTCCACTCCAGGCGCTGCGGCTGAGCTCAAGCGGACAAGTATTTCGGACTTCAGGAGTCAAATTGTCTTTCTTATGGTAAATTAACATAGGGAGAATTATTCAGGAAATTTTGTAGAGTACCGTAGGCATCGATACATTGAGTGAAATGGGCTTCCTTGTCTTAAATTAAAACGGGCAGAATAAATCGAAACAATTAGCAGAGTCCCGTAGGCTTCAAGACATAGCTCAGGCTGAGATCATAGCCTAATAACGAGGGCCTCGAGTGGGAAGTTATAGGAAGCAAGAAGAATCGTTGTAAAAGTGTTGAAACTTGATTGCATCTGTAATTCCGTCATTAAAGTTGACTACACATAGGTATGTGCTACGCTCCCGCAAAACAGATTCACGCAAATGTCGGTATAGAACTACGTTGGTTTTAAAGTTGTTTAATCATGAAATGCGTAACAAAATTTGACATGGTACATTGCCATAATGTCTTAATTGCAATTATACTGCCAGATAGTTATAGCGAGAGGGTTTCGATGGTGACGTACTTGTATAATGCACATTTTGGAGAGATTAAGTAAAGGAATGATCTCAGATAAATCCATTAAATTAAGGTAGGAAGTAGCTATTTACGAATAAAAGTTAGTATTCTAGCTCTATATTTCTGTTTAATACTGAAAATGTCATGAAGTTGCAGCAATTTGAAATCATAAACACTTTAGTATTAGGTACATATACGCGAAAAGCTACTTTAGTATTCTGATGGAGTGCAAATACTTGTTTACTTATCAACTTTGAAGGCTTGCGCAGTTTGTGGTGTGAAACGCAAAATTAGTGTGTTCAAATCAGACCTGCCGTAAACATAGTGATGTCGCATTAGTCCTAAATACACATGATAGAATATCAAGGAAAAGTATCATCTAACACAGTGCTTTTCAACCTGTGTGATGGTTCGCACTCGTGCGAATGAAAAAAATTGCTGTGCGAATGACGAAGGTGGTGCGAATAGTGCGAACGAAAATCCGGATCAAGTGCGAATGAAAACCGTGACGTGGAATAATTCAAATAAACCTAATAGGAAGTTTAAGATCAGTGTGACTTTTGTAGTTGCGACGCAAATGTAAGACTTAATACGACGCACCACTCATCGTAGCCCGCACAAGCCGTAGTGAATTAATATTCCCGCACTTTAATTATTAAGTAACCAAAAGCCTGGTTTGAAGCTGGTGTATTGGCAGTATAGAGATCTTTACAATCTCTATATAGTGGCAGACATACAGTACATCAGCCCGTCTGAGCCCGGGACAGGCTGAAAAAATGACGTCGAATTGACTTTCTGCTTTCTTTCGCTAAACAATCATCATATTTTCGTAATAACTGTTCGATTTGCGCGAGGCACGAGGATAGTAAATAGTAAATACCATCATTATAGACTCACATTTGCAAGTTACTGTAACGCAAAATTTTACCCCTTCAAGGTTATTACAGTATGGACCGCAAAGGGTATAATTTTGGGTCTACACGGTGCCAGAGCTATCTGTTAATATGTATGTAATATTTATTGAATTTATTGCAAAAAGTCCTTCGATCGTTTCTACATATCGTAGCCAATAAGCGAGACAGGCATTAAACGTGGCTTTATCATAAGAATTCATGATAAGATTTGTCCGACTGTTTTTTTTCTGGAAAACATGGTCGAATACCGTTGGGATGAACTAGTGTAGGGGTGTGCAACGAGCAAGTTCAGGCCTATGGGACTCATTCATTTCGAGGCCAACCCCTTCTGCGTCGGGGCAGATGAAGACGTCAAGTTTTGGCCAACAAGCCGCTGATAAAATGCGGTGCCAAAAACATAAGCGGCGACAAAACCTCGGTCTAAAAATTAGCGATGTTGGATGGCCAAACCTTTCGAGATGGATTGGATATGTTCCGTTGTCTGCACGGAATAGTCCCGTTCTTGCAATCTGAGTAGACAGTAGTACAACTGCGATGCGCAGAGGAATTTAATTCGCCCTAATTTCAAATCGCGTGCGTCAGACATGTTTTGTAGAGCTGTGTTGGGTAGAATTGTGGTGTGCGCGTTCTGTATGTCATACATGCCCGTAAAACCGTAGCATACAACTGTAATGTTAAAAATAAATTCCTTTTCATTGGTGAGGCTCGTGTCGCGAGATGTCACAAAAACTCAGATTTTGGTGGTAGTCTAAAAGCTGCTTTACCGTTATTAAACTGTCATGAATTCCCAAGTTAGATTGAGCTAAAGAGTATAACACACAGTATCATGAGTTATTTGCTCTTCTCATAAACTTTGCGAGACAGAAGCTGGAGCAACGTATCATCAGGTAGCGAGCTCTAATGTGCCTACTCTCCTTGATCGTTTCGCACCTGATGTTCCAAAGAAATAAAGCAAAAGCCTTGACACTATTATGTGGGTTTTTCATCCTTTCGACAGAATGGAGCCTTGCGGGACCTTTGTGTCAGCTCTCAAATACGTTTTCTGCCAGCAGGCACTTTTCACTAGCGAAAAATACGCTGTATTTTGGATAGGATTGCAGAACAGATTTTAAGACCTGGCCATCGAAGCACTAGTAGACGTTTTTGTACAAATTCCCAACAATATTGTTTGGCCGACAAGGGTTTTAGTGAAATAATTGGAAGCAAAACGAGCGAAAAAAGTTGCCTTCTTATTGAGACACTTGATAGCTTAAGCTACATAGTAGTCAATTTGTTGCATATCTGAACAAAATGTTGTTAAGTAGGCCTATCTTCATCTACTTTTTGTATAACAATTTTCGATTAGTTTGTGCGAATGAAATTTATTTTACAAAAAAAGTGCGAACGGAGCAGAAAAAGGTTGAAAAGCACTGATCTAACATATAATGAATGTGATTTATTTCTCGGAAGCAAGTCATTATCAAAACATAGTGATCAAAATTATCGCAGAGCAATACCGATTTTGCGTAAATTCCGTTATGCGTCTTACTACGTTACTAGGGATTATGTAGTTAGTTACGAAATTAGGTGTGCTATCTTCCCATTCGGTATGGAACAACAGCAAAATCATCACAAAGCAATATCGACTTTTGCTTCGTAACTGCGAGTTAGGAATCGTTAACTTTATATTTTGTGAAGTAGAGAGTAGTTTAAGGGTATGTTAGTATAAGCTTGACGAGTGCTATTGTCACACTCGATCATCATCTTTAAATCAGGGTTATCTCAATGATGTTGACTAAATTTACGGCTTCAGAACGCGCTAATTAGACCTTATCGTTATAACGCTGGGGTTCACGTATACAGGCATCGGAAGTGTTTGTATGATAAAAGCCCTGCGAATCGCACGCCTGCGGCTATAGTTCGTTCGATTATTTTCGCCTTGGGATTTGCGTATATGATAGTAAGCTGTTACGACTTCGAAACGTGCACATGCGAGTGATTTGTTTCCGTAGCTCCGAACTTGAGAATCGCTTGCCTGCGTCTAATGAAAATAAGTCGTGAAATGTGGAGCCTGCAGAGACCGGAACTTGTATACATAAAATCAAGTTTAAAAATATGGACGGATGAGTTATCTCTGATCAATAGAGTAATATAACCGCCTATAGTTTAGTGGGGTATTGCTATAATGTATTTCCAAACAATCGTTGCAGACTCTGAATGTTACCAAGGTCCTTATCACAAAAAATTATGCATCAGAAGCGTAGGGATTAATATTATCAAGTCGCAGCGCTCAAAATCGCATTTTATATTAATTAATTTTTGATATATCATCATTGTCACTTTCTAGCACCATACAATTGCAGAACCCGGTTGCATACTGTGTACATTTTGCGGTGTACCTCGAAACATCAACCGATCTGGAGGATTTCAGCACGCGAATCGACGCAAAAACGATCAACGATATCATTGATATACTCTTTTTTCGAAATAAAATGAACTCGCACACTATACAATGCTATTTCTATGAGACTGAGTAAAGTGTTAGGAGACATGAAAAGCGCTGAATCGTATGAAATGTGCTGACTACAGGAATCGAACCTAATAACCTAGAGCAAGATAGTTGACGGATTCCTCTGTGATGACGTTATGAAATCTAGTTCAACGTTTAGTGTAAAGAATTCATATTCTTAAAAACAGCTCAGTACGCATAATCATGATGATGAGGCAATGGGCGTTATATAGACGGATGATGTGGCAATGGGCGTGGCTGATGACGTAGCAGATGATGTGGCAATGGGTGTGCTATAGGTGCAGCAGGTGACGTGGCAATGGGCGTCCTGTAGGCGTGGCAATTAAGGCGACGTGGCGTAATTTGATTGGCCTGCACGAAACCCAGTTAACTACACTACTGGTATCGAGATAATATTATTCGAAATTAATGCAACGCTTCATATACTTGATATAGTGAAACACAATTGGAGGTGGGGAATAGATGTTAAAGGCTGCAGGCTGCAAAGTTATTGATTTTATGAAACGAACGATTGAAGATAAACTACATTGCTAATCAGATCTGGCGATGTTCCATAATAACGCACCTGAATATTTTGATTCCGGCATCCTCGCAACAATCCTTGCAACTTTGTTTCGGTGAGACAACATTTTTCGAGTTGCAACTCCTTGCAATCAGACACTTTCAGAATGTGACTGAGTATTTCGTAATGATCTTCTTCCATTGAATTGTCCAAAATGGTAAGCTTTTGCAACTAAAATGATGAAATATCGTATGTAATTACTTTATTATATCTATACATATCTATCGCAATTTTAAAGAGACTCTTACAGGTACAGAACTCCAGCGTACAATTGAATGATGTATTTATATTCAAATGAACACGAGTATTTCAAGCTGATACTCACATCTAGGCTAATCATCAGAAGTCAGGAGTTAAAATAACTATTAAGTCAACAGTCGTATCACCAAATATAACATCAATCGCATGAAGTTGTGACGTCGACCACTAGGTCGATGTGGATAGTTCAACAGAACTCAACTGGGTTAGTCGTTCGGCATCCATCCCCTTATGTGTTCAATACATCGCATTCCGTGTCTTGTAGGCTATATCGCATTGTACATTGTGTGTGAGTCTGAAAATTTTGAAAAGTGACCTCCTTTCCCGATTCAAAAATATGGTAACCCTAGAATATACGCAATTTGTGGCGACCTCATTCCGAAAAACTAATTACCCACAGGTGTATGCCGATTTGCCATAGTAATGTCGTCTCCGCGCGTTGATTATAGGTCACTAGCTACCCCACTCCAGTGTGATATTATCACATGTATTAGGGACAAAATAATAATACCACAACCTTTCCATATTCTCGCACCGACATTTCGCTCCATACCCTGCCATACTATGTCCTGACCGACTTCTTGGCATTGATTGTATTTCGAATCTGGATTACGCGTAGGACGTACGTACGTAGCCTACTATGTATAGCAGGGACGGGCAACTTATCCAGTCGGCGGGCCGGATACAGGAAAATTATGTACTTGGCGGGCCGAATTACCGATTCGATACATTATTCGCCCATTTATCCACATTTACACGGAATAAATCGTATTTTATGAATGTATTTTAACGACAGCAATATCACTTCAAAGCCATTTCTCGCCGATAATGACGAAGACAATGCAGATTTGAGAACAGCATTGTCGTACAGGCGCCGCCATATCTGCTTATCTCTGATCAATTAACACATCCGGTGCAATCAAAGTGTCCAATTGTGACCGGCTTGCCGAGCGCGAAATTTGATGAAACGAATATCAATCAAATGCTACCGCGGTACTGATTGCGCAACTATAAATTTTATTCTGCTCGTGACCCTGGAACCCCCCAAAATCAACCCCGAATGATGCATTGTAGCGGAGCTTGGTATTGTGACGCGACCATGTCGTCTGGGAGCAAGTGAGAGCAGCCCAAACCACAAGCGTATTGGCCATTTTGTGCAACCGATTGTGCAATCACACTCTCACTCTCGTGCGCACTTGCTTAATTAAGATTTCAAGGCGTTCGATAAGCCCGGTACCTCAACTTTAATAAGAAATCAATTCATGAGCGTTGAGTACATGGTAAATGCCGACAATGCATGTCTCCTCGCTTCGACGAACATATGCGTAAGCTCTACTCTCCCACTCTGCGCACACACGTAGGATATACAATAACATACATTCACTAAAATTTTACGTTTAAGCAATAGTTGGGGAATCTAAGCAGACTGGGGCCGCGAACCACATTATGAAGAAGGGAAACTGTCCGCGGGCCGGACAAAATCCCGTCGCGGGCCGGATCCGGCCTGCAGGCCGTATGTTGCCCGCTCCTGATGTATACGGTTGCCCAAAAATACCTTTTTTGGCAAATTTCACTCACTGAAAAAAGGTCAGGTCCCCAACAAAACCGCTACACACCGACTTTGGGTCAATTGCGACAAGTAGCACCCGTGCAATTCGAAATTGAAATTTCGACCATGTTTTTTTAAATAATAGTATTTACGGCGGCACATTTTGACACTTCGTTATGACCAAATATTGGGTTTCAGGCATGTTTGAATGGAGAGGCATACTTTTTTTCATGCGTTTAGATAGTGATGAAGAGATGTGATATAATGGTCTAAATCAGTGGTTCTTAACCTTAACGACCTCGCGGCCCGGCAAAACTTCAAAACAAATGTTGCGGACCGGTGAACCTTCAGAAATCAAAATTAACCCTGAATTTAATTGCGAAATGTGTCTGCAAGTCAAATGTAATATTGGAAACTTCATTTAATGTTGTCATTTCGATACTCGATATTTATATACGTGGATCTATTGAAGTTTCGGCACGTCGAAGCTCGCAAAGTCCCTTTAAAGACCACTAACTTTCGCTTGCTCAGTATCATTCGAAAAAAATGCGGCTTTTGGTTCGCTATACCCTCTATTATACCGCCAATTGTCGCGTAAATACGTTGTCGGAACTTCACGAATTTCGATTTAAAGTCTCCGTAGTTTTTACATATAACTTGTCCGAAACGAGTTGTAGGCTACTTACGGCAACATACGGCGTGATTTTGAGCGGCCCGCAGACAGTTGACGGTCTTACATGATGTTATCACCCTCGGTCACAGTATGCCACGACTATTAACTATGCAAGAAAGATTGCCTTTTTAAATATCCTTCCTTTTTTCATATTTCATCAGGTTTTATAACATGGACTCTCTAAAAACCCAATATGTATGCATCATTCAAACACGACCTATATCCCATCCTGTATAATTAAAATGTAGTTACAACAATCGAAGTTGTTGCTCTTGTGAATGAGTCAGCAACTAATACAGAGATGCATCTTACTAATTTTCTCATTACACACTGTGCTGATTACAAGCACACACATAGACATTGGTCATAAACGAAATTTAGGAAGTAGTCAAATAGCATATGTTTAGTTTACATGTACTTAGTCAATTATTCAAGGACTAGGACTTGCGGTCTTTCTTATTTGTTCGACCCAAGCAGGTAAGCTACACTACAAATATTTTAAATTTTGTCAAGTGGGTAGGAGCGTTTGGTTACATTTACTTCAATTTTACAACTAGACGATATATTTGCTTTGTCACAATATCGTGGAATATTTCCAAAAATGGAATCAATTTGTGACTGCATCGCGAAGATGCATATTGCTTCTTTCTTCTGTTATGCAACTGCATTGTAAATTTCAAATAATGTCTAATTCTATCTATGTCAGGGGTGCACGACCTTTTCGGCCGAAGGACCACATGAGATTTACGAAACGTTGCGCGGCAACTTGGATGATGATAACCTTTTTTTAGTCGCCCGATAGGAACGAACCGAATTAGGTAATATTAAAAACAAGATTTATATACCTACGCTTTAAAATTCATAACAATTATATCATGAAAACTCCGTGCGCAACTGTACAGTGTGCAGTAATGCCCTAGTCGCGCGAAGCACGAAATGTTTTCAAAGGTACTGAATGAATTCGATGAATAACTATAATACTTGCATATATTGGGGGTCGTCTCTGTATAGCAATGGGCTCATTTGGCAATGACCGGATTATTTGGGATTTTAGACATAGCAATATCGACGGTTTCGGTGAACACGCCTCTGTCATTTAGTGCATATGTTTCATCGCCGACGATCTCGCTTCGAGCGCACAAGCGAAGTCGCATGTTGGACGACACGTTTATCTCCTAATAGCGAGTATAGTTGGACTATATTCTATAAATTACGCGTATTTATAATTTCCAGGAAGGGTTCCAATACTAAATGCAAGAAATGTACCAATAAATCATGCTAAGTGCTAAGAAAAACATCAAGTCAAATAAATCTGGTACGGAATATTCCACTTAATGGTCATATACGAAGATCTGCGATGAATGTGGCAGGCCCCTGGTTACGCCAATGCGTTGAAACTGATGTTTTAGTCATCATCAAATTTCGCGGTCGGGCTAATCAAATTTTGGTTGGCCTTGCAATTTTACCTGATGTTATATCTAATTTTGAGGATTACCTCGCAGGCCGCACAAAACCTTCTCGCGGGCCACATTTGGGCTGCGGGCCACGGTTTGGCCGCACCTGATCTGTATCGTTACTAATAACAGTGATTGATGGTACATAAAATTACTATAATAGTTATTATTAGTAATTTAAAGATATATTTGTAAGCAATTGTTTTCACGATAAAAAAGTTGTAATTCGAGTCGAAGTCAGGGTCATTTTCACAAACTCCGACTCCGACTCCAGTCAGTATTTTTTCAACGACCCTGAGTCCAGCCACTACAGTTTTCACGACTCCGACTCCAACTCCGACTCCACAGCCCTGGTTAGGACTGAGGAAAATGGCGATATGATGTATGTGAGCCATTCTAAATCTCTCCAGTAGGGTTGAAAAAAGTGCCTTGAACCGGATTGAACTCAAAACTGAACATTCAAAACTATGACCTGAACTCGGACTCCAGTCATAACACCATGACCATGACCCAGACTCGAACACCTACGCAATGACTTGAACTCGGAATTGACTCGGTGATGAATTGAAAATGACTCGATTTGACTCGAGTCAAAACTATAAAAGTGAGATGGACTTGTGACTCGTAACCTTGTGCCTTGGTTACAACAAACGCAACAATTCTCCTAACAGAATCGATGGCGAATCTATTGAAACTAACGTCGATTAACGTAAATGGATTATCAAATAGAATACAAGATCTGGAACAATATATACAGACCTGCAAATGGCTGTCGACGCTACACCCGACGAAATCATTGGCAACGTATATGACGGAACACAATCTCCGACAATAATGAAAGCTATCCGATAGTGCGCGATAAATTGTATTTATCGACCCACAAAACCCAACTATTTCACCCACAACCTATCCATCCCGTTTCATCCACAACCTATCCGAAGCATCGTCAACCCATATCACTTCTCCCCCAATAACTACCCAAATTATTCACCAAACATCATAAACGATAAAATTACGACTACAAAGACTTAATACGAACAATACACGCATACGAACACCAATTAGCGGCGGCTTCTACCAAGATATCAACTACGAATGCGCCTTCATCAACGACTGCGATGAGATGACCCGATGGAGACGAACCAAACCAGAAGAATTGCATTTTTGAAATTACTGATATTTTATGTATACATAAATGAATAAAAATCACAAAAAAGGTTACAACCCTGGTTTTTGGCCCGCTTATGACTGGAATCACAAGCCTTTTTCGTCAAACGAGTCATGCGTGCGTCGAATTTGGAAGAACCGCTATTCACAATCGGACAAGTCGCATCAATACGGGGAATGTTCTCCAATCGTTTACTACAGTGCAGACGTGACTGGATTGCCGAAAAGGTACAAAGCCATTTTGTTCCGACTACAAACCGGACAATGCGACCTACAAGCCCACCTATTCAAATTGGAAATAACAGATTCACCAAATTGTTCAACGTCTCGTACAGAAGAGAGTGTCAGCCATAATTTATTGACATGTCGCGATTATAGACACCAGAGAAGAGTTTTCATGGACACGTGTCGGAGGGAGAATATCGTTCTCACCGTGATGAACTTGAAGATTGACGCGCAGATTTTTCCATACGTTGTGGAATTTGTTCTCTCATATATACGAGCTTAAATTTTGTAATGTGATGCACACCCCACGATATTATAAAGATTTTTGGATATGGCGAATAAAACCACTGGCGTTGTAATCGCCAATCAAAAAATAATCAACAAGAACAACTGCATAGTTTCAATTGTCAATGTCGATCCGCTATGATGTCACAAATAAAGATTCGTAACGTCATGGTTAGAAAAAAACATGTTTCAAAGAAGGGCTATGTTTTTACCATGTTTGTTTCAACTAATTTTTGTCTTAAATGCAAACCTAGTCGTATTAGTATCATGTGGCGCCGATATCGACATGGAATTTTAATGGCCAGGAAGCCAAGATATTTATACTGTTTTTAGCCAAAAACGTGGACAAGCGTGAATAGATCAGAACATTTCTCCACTCACTGTAACTTGGTTTTCCTTGCATCCCATCCCAAAACATTCCAACTTCTCTTTTGACAAATCGCAATTCCCAAGGCACAGGTATGTGCATTTGGTTGATTTGACGACAGCCGCAAGGGCAGAATACGCGTCGGGCGGCATGGTACGGTCTAATACTGTCAATTGCTGAAGCTGTTTAATAAAAAAAGTATCAATTGCATCAGCGAGATTTTCCTGAACGCAAATTTTGTTAATAGTTTAGCATTAAACTGGAAAATATTCGACGGTCGTGAAATTGAGGCGTATCCGATAATAATCCATGCATTTATTTCATCGCCCGGATAATCTGTGAACCGTAGCATCACACTTCGCCATGTTGACTTTTGTTCGCTTTAATAATGTTCATGTCTCATTGGTCTGTGAAGTCTCTATAGCCGACTGTCAAAACTTCATGAAATTCATGCCGTTTTGTGAACAATGTATAATGAAAACTTCTCGAACGTAATATTCAGATTCTATACCTTCACGACCCACTGTAATGTGTAGTATTTCATCTGAATAAGACTGATGATAGCATTGCATTATACTATATAGCAGTTGCATACACATTGTATTTCGCGCCTACATGTATACGATATGGCACAGATTAAATCGTGAATTTTTTGTAGGTGGTGGAAACTCGACTAACATTGGAACCAAATCTTACGACTTGGTGACGTCCAAATTGACATCAAAGTGAATGCACGACAAATACAACCAGTTCAAAAGGTATTTGCTAATTGCATCACAAAAGTACACCAAATACGTTCAGTAACTTTGGTTTTAAGAAGCGACGTGGAAATGACATATTTGCAATTACCCATCTGACAACAGTCGACGTGACGTACGCGATTTCCTATTGACTTGAAATTTGCTCAAGCCTACACCTATATATTCAAAATCCTATCCAGTTAGATGAAATGCTGGTGTCGAGATAATTGAG
Organism: Botryllus schlosseri; assembly: GCF_051294905.1. Classification (NCBI taxonomy): domain Eukaryota; kingdom Metazoa; phylum Chordata; class Ascidiacea; order Stolidobranchia; family Styelidae; genus Botryllus; species Botryllus schlosseri. The sequence continues at coordinate 33,307,628 of NC_137238.1, forward strand.
GTACCGCCACAGAGAAAACTATGGTAACGCTGTAAATTTTGACTCAATCACAAGTCGAAATAACTATTTCAAAGACATCAAAACAACTTCAAGTAGAAAATCAATATATGAAAATTACTCAAGTAGTTTTAAAAGGTATAATAGGTAAATGGGTCACATACTGTCAGTGATTGATACGAGCTGGCCGCTTTTGCTATTCCAGGATGCGTCTTCACGTCAAAATAAAAAATCACAAACGACATCTCAAATAAGTGCAATTTTCAAAAATGTCTTCAATTTTCTTCACGTGCCATGATACAGTAGCTTTTTCACCGCGTTTACATGACAACTTCACTCAAAAAATTGGTGCAAGCATATACCCAAACTATTTTCAACTTTACAAAATTCAAAGAATATCCTTAAACCAATTTATACTTTGTCAAATTCAAATTGTACGAAGTAAGTAGTCTAGTCAAAAAACGTTATTGGCCACATAGATATCTCGAATGGAATAAGTATTTGTGCCACAAATGAATCGTATCCTACTGCGGTTGAACGAACTGTACTATGTAATTATACGACCCGTTGGCCGTCGCAAGGCTAACGTACGGAGTTTACGCGAATGACGATCGTATTTACCTTACGAACCGGGTGTGTTTCAATCCGCCTTCAGGTCGAGATCAAGCATGAGGGCGGTGGGCACGAGTCCCATACTGGTGTATCTGCATGGAATGCCACACTAATGTCTTTTATATTACTAATATTTCAACCATATCAACGCTACTTAAGACATTTTTTGTGAATGTGAATTTGAATTCAATTGATTTATGCGTAGATAGAACATACGATATTCCAACTACACTATCGCCATGCATAAGATAGACATATGATAGCATTGCATTACTATATAGCCCCTACATGTACCAGATATTACACAGTATGGATCGTGAATATTTTTGCAGGTGTTGACAACTCGAATAACAATAGAACCAAACTCTATAAACCGGCGACGTCCGAATTTACATCACAGCGAAAGCAGATCAATTACAACCACTTCAAAATTTATTTGTTTATTGCACAACAAACGTAAACCAAATACGGCCTGTATCTTTGGTATTTCAGACGCGACGTAGAGAGGACATATCTGACAACAATCGTCGTGGGCATTGTTCCCTCTAATTTTTGACGAGTCTGCGCACACTCACCAACTTACTGCGCAGACCCATGGACAACAGTGCGTAACGACTAAAACAAAGGTCATCACTTCGGATTCTTTGTGCGCAACGGAGATTTTCTGTGCGCAGAGACCGTTTCAGCACTGCGCATTTGCGCACGTGCGCAGCTGAGAGGGAACATTGGTCGTGGGTACGTAGTTCTCACTCTTGAAACTTTGTCGTAGGCCTATTCATATATTCAGAAACCTATTCAGTAGGATAACATCCCTAGTGTCGGGATAGTTACGTGGTAAATTTCTACTCCATCACAAGTCGAAGTAGCAATTTCAAAGACATCAAAACTACTTACAGTAGAAAATCAAGACCGGCTTCTCAATGTAGGCCTACGGAACTTCAATATTGCAGCAAACAATACGTTCATATTGCCAAATTTATTCCTCTGGAAGCTTTTCTACTGGCTCTCTTCAGCAGTTAACGCCGGTAAATGAGGTTAACCAAGTTCGAAATATAGTAACCATGCACTGTTTACTGCCGTTCGCAACTCTGTGTACTTGTCATTATTACGTCACAACGATAAAATTAGTTCTACATTTCAAACACGGTTAACCTGGCGTTCACTGCTAAAGAGTAGTAGTCCTGTAGAATTTTCGGTCAACCTAGAAAAAATTCTTATAAAGACGTATTATATACCGTTGGAAAGATAATTTTATCAGCTTTTCAATGATGGGTTTTGTCATTTTTTTACCTTGGGGAAAAAAGTTATGACCAAAAACGTGCCAGGGGGTAAAGCATTATTTGCCTGACATTAAAATACAATTATAAGCTAAAACACGATACCTTCGTAACAGAATACAACACCATAAATTGGAATATCACTTTCAGTAAAGCAAACTAACAATCGAACAGCAAAAAAAATGAAACATAACTTTATTAAGATGTATTTATCATAAGTTAAGGGGGCAAAAGTTAACCGAGGCGGAGATAAAACTGGTTTACGAATTTCGAAAAAAATTAGCGTTAAAAATTTTAATGATTGATTTAGGCTAATTTATTGTTGCTGAATCCAATTGTGTGCTTCTAATTTCTCCGTCACGTCAGATTTTTTCCGTATTAATTTTTCTCATTTTCATAAATTAACCAAATTTCAGCTTTCGTTAGTGACATTACGGTTAGCATAAAATAGCAACAGATCAAATATTGTTATTGCAATCATCTATCAATAAACCTGGGTTGTTGTAGCCTAATACATAATGAGTGAATTTTTCGGTGAACTTGAATAAAGTGATTCTCTATCATCGTCCAATCAGAAGCTCTTTTCGACCCGTACATTTACACTGGTCAACAAATACCAAATACCATACATGAACAGAGGCAGAAATGTTTTTAAATGGTATCGAGGCTTTTTGATTGTGTTTTGCAATATTAAATGCCAGTTCTATATACAAAAAGCATTACGTTTTTGGTGGTTTCTGATTTGCCGTAATAATTTTACTATGAACTTGAGCAGTGGTTCTCAACCTTTTTGTATTCGCGGACCCCTTTTGGGCCCGGAAGTTGTAGTTCAAATTTAACTCAAATATCGTACAATCGTCATCTGTCTTGTGCAAATGATGACTGTAAGCTAGTGATAAACAGCAACAAAATTAGTTTTCATGAAAATAGCAGCATTATATTTATGTATAAATTGGGTTGACTTTTATTATTTCAAAACTAATTATTCAACTGCATTTTTTTAAATACGTGGCCGTGTCTTTAAAATCTGCGCCTTCGATTTCATATCAACGAGTGCTGAAAATCCATTTAAACAAAGAAAGGTGGTGGTGAATGTAATAAGGCATAACGCTTCCGACGACACATTTGGGTATGATCGGAACAATGATGACACCAAAATTGACAAACAATTTTGTTTATTTAACATATAACGTCAAGCCTGTTAATTCATATCTAGCAGCTCATCTTGAAGATATTAGGGAAATGGTTATGTAGGCCTATATAACAGGAGAAAACGGATTTTTGCTAACATTTCGAAGTCTCCGTGATTGACTTTACGTATCAAACCATTTATTTTTTACACAATGCCCAGCAAAACACCTCTATACAGCCAAATATTTGTATCAGTGGGCTATTGGCAATTTAGCAACTAAAATGAGTCCACACAGCAGGATATTCAATCTCAGACTGCTATCCTGTTGATGTGAGTTCTACTGCAATGAAGCAAAACTGCCTCGGGATTTTCCTAATTTGAAAAATATAAATTAGGTTATCAACTATTTTGTAAATTCGATTCGCTTCGTGGACCCCCTGAAAATGCTTCACGGACCTCCGGGGTCCTCGGACCCCCGGTTGAGAACCACTGAACTAAAGTTTGTAGATGTGATTGGCGTTGCTACTCAAGTAGCACAAGTAACTCCATATATTTTCTACTCGACTAAGAGTATAAGTAGTAATTGTTAGGACACGTGAAAACTACTTCAAGTGGCAGAAATATCTAAGTATATTTGGTCGAGGGAGGGTGGTCGCATACTTTCGACAGGTAGTCGGAGGTGGCTACATACGACATCGCAACATGTATCTTCTCGGGTAACGCAAAAGGTTTATAATGACACAATACCAATTGGTAGAATATTCGAAAATATGTTCAGTTACCGCGCTTTAGGGGCTGTTAAGGCTACTACATTTATGAAATCATATGCAGCCAACATCGTCGCGGAGCGGAGCTTTGTTTGGAATACATTCGTGTTAAAATTAATAACTGGGTGCACTACCAAATTCAATGGCGGCAGATATCTCCATACCATTCCCAGTTGATTTACCAGTCACACAAAGCACTAAAACAAATCCCAATGCAATTAATTTCCCGTATTGCCAATCACAGATGGGAATTCAGATTGCGTACATCTGGTTCGAAGCACATGGTATGAACCCTTCCCCGATGGCTGTTATAACAACCTTGATTTGACCCCGGATATACCACATGCAATCATTATATATATATGCGATTGAAGCGCAAAATATTTCCAATAGTAAAATCTCAACCAGAAAACAGCCACTGGACTGTGACCTCTTACCAGGACCGTAACTGCCGCGCCCCAAATCGTCCAATTGGGGGCCCCGAAATTATGTCGGTGAATGAACATAAATTATTTATACATCACTCATCGACAATAGGCCTTTTGCAGGACTTCGATCACGTGACTAGATACGCATAGCAACCATAAATTGGTTAGCAAGCTACTTACTCGCGCACCTGCTTCAGTGCTAAATATCGCATAGTGTACTGTTGATTTCTGGTTGTAAACGTTTCGGAAATTTGTTGTGGAAGTCATCAGAGATTCACCTATGCTAGATGTCAATCCTGCACAAAGCATTTAGAATGATATCGTCAGAAATACGCAGAAATCCATCGGTAACGTAGTCGTATTACGGTACTCAACTCTGATCATATGTACTTAAATTTATGCATTTGAAGTAAAGCGATTGGTTTATATTCTGGTAAGAGTATTTGTTAGTTCAAGCAGTACTATTTGTCTGTTGTGGAGCCTGATTTTGGATGGAAGATATGACTGAAGCAGCCGGGACCCGCAAGGATCAGGATATACTGTCTGCTGGTTTGGGTACTGGCGTGCTGCTATAAAACAAATGTCGCTGAACACATCGGAAGTATCTTTTGGGAGAACCTGCCATCAAGACTAAGCAAAGCAGTGCACTTTATTGTTGCCTTATATAATGCCGATTTTATTAGCACTACTTCGCAACTGCGATTGAAGTGGATTTCGCAAATCACACGCGATTTTGATAAATAGTTGATGTCACATATGTGTGCTATTTAGCGAACTAAGGGAAGTAACTATCAAATAACTCTTAGTGCAGCTCAAACGCAGTGACAAGATCGGTCATCCTATACCCAGAGGTGGTCAACGTGGTCATTGTTGGGAACCGAGTAGAAGTAATGCCTTAATTTATATTCCAGTACAAGTAGCACTAATTACTTCCAGGACATGTCCAAAGTACTTCAGGTGGAAGTAGAAATGAATATCTGAAAAGTAGTCAAGAAATTCGTTACATGAAGTAGATTTGGTTGAGGGTTACTTAGTTTTAGAAATTGATACCATGTGACACCTGTAAACATTGCATGTTGCATCTTCTTGATCAACGCAAAAGGGTGATGACACCCAAAATAGGTGCAATTTTCAAAAATTAATTTAGTTACCGTGGTACTGGGGCTATTTTGCCCAGTTGTTATGACAACCTCACGCTTGAAGGGGATGCAATCATGCGCCAACGCTACTTTCTAGTTGACAAAATCCCAAACCTGACAAAAAAGTACTACCTAAAAAGTGTCAAGTAGAAGTGGAAGTAGCCTAAACTCATAATGACGCTAGTACTCAGGTAAAATGGTACTTCGTTGCTGACCCCCTCTGTGTATTGGTTCAACCAACTCGGAAACATCCTCTAAAGACGACTAACATTGTTTCTTTTGGATTGACTCCGTAATATTCTGAACTTATGATATTCTTTGATTTATTGAATTTACAAATAAACTTGCAAAGAAGTGCAATTTATTAATTTTTGTGCATTCGATACCCAGAGCATAAGAAATAGTTGAAGAAAAATGCATGTTAACATTATCAAGTTCAATAACTGCCGAGACTCTTATGCCTATGTATTTACCTCTACCTCCATAGCCACTTGTCTAGACATATAGCATCCACGGAAGAGCGCTTGTCTTGCTGTACACAAATGAAATATCATTTTCAAAGCAGACATCAACATCGGGAAAGAAGTTCAGGACAGTTAGTCAGTGGTCAGATCATCTGCTGACATTTTCTGTTGGCATGAAACCACGCTGCCTTCTACCGCATGACCGAATTTTATGTGGTGATAATAATTGGCTCCAGGCTGAATTCTTGACGAGGGCATCATCAATTTCTTAGTTGCCTATGTTCGGCTCTCTTGGGATAATCCATCAGATCATAATTCGTATACATGTGGTATAGCCATGTCTTGAAACTCAAGATATTTGCACTGTGCCATAGAGTGAAGTAATCCAATCCAGGCAATCAATCAAGTAATCCAGGCCTCGGGACAGTTTGTTGCACCCTCAATTGGAGCTGATGATCATTTTTCTTCGGGTAGTGGCACTTGGCAGCATGACAGAATGATCAATAACTTGTAGTATAGGTGGAGGTCAAAATATTTTGAATTGTTTAACTGAGAAGCCATACAATAGCATAGGATGTTTAATATATATATGGTATGTAGCACATTGCATGAATTCATAACACATCAACGTAGGCTACTGGCACCGGCAGTCATTGTCTCTAGGCTTAAAAATAGCGGTATACTATATATATTGCAATCGATACCAATCATCAAAATGCTGCAATGATTACCAACTACCACTACAATACAACTATAGTATGGTATACTATCCACACCTAACTTAATGCTGCAATAAATATCACGCAGTCAATGTCCCGCAATGTCGAATTTTGTGTCATAAAATCATAGTTGACTACCAAATAACGGCTACAATGTCGATAATTTTGACGCAAGGAGTTTACATAGTTCATGAATCAAAGACATCAGACATATTTGAATCCTTGCGCATTTCCATGACACTTGCGTTTTATATAAAACGTTTACAGCCCGAAAACGATAATATACTGTATCCGAAATACGGCTACGTTGACGACGGATTTCTGCGTAATTCTGACGATATCATTCTATATGCTTTGTACAGGATTGGCATCTAGCATAGGTAGATCTCTGATGACTTCTACAACAAATTTCCGAAACGTTTACAACCAGAAATCAACAGTACACTGTGCGATATTTAGCACTGAAGCAGGCGCGCGAGAAAGTAGCTTGCTAACCAATTTGTGGTTGCTATGCGTATCTAGTCACGTGATCGAAGTCCTGCAAAAGGCCTATTTATGCAACTCTTTTCATTTTTTTCGCGCTAGGCACGACTTCATGTTGCCAAATTTTTGATTATGAGTACCCTTCCCCCACGAAAAAAGCATGATTTATAGAAAATAAAAATAGGCATTTCGGCGTCGACCATTACCACGCCGCGATGCTCGAAAACATATGAAGTATTTGCCAATATGGTACTCTTAAAATTGTGCCAATAGATCGCCTGCGAGAAAACATTAGCCGAAAAGGATTGCCCTTGTGTCGACCGGGAACTTCGAAATAAATATAAGCCTATTTAATTGTCCATAGCTGCCTAGATTGCTCGTGTCTAATTATTCTATCGTGGCAATCTGAACCCCACAGGTCAAATAACATTTCTCAGAGAAAAATTATTTGCCAGTGAAGAAATACGAATGTTCGATAAAGCCTCCACAAAAACTTTTCTTTGATCTCGCATGGTTTCTCAATAAATTACGGCATGATGTGTGGATGTACGTCTTATGGCCATTTTCTTAATTTTTCTGAAAAGTTGTGATCAGCGTTTCACAATTCAGTTTCAAAGCAAGACCAATTATAGTGTCAAAAGTAGGGTTGCATTTAAAGCAAACGGTGTTTTGAAACACTTTTTTAAAACATATTTTAAACGAAAGCCTTATTAAAAAACAAAATTGTATTGTTTTCAAGTTATAAAATTATGCCATAATTGTGTAAATACTTTCCAAAAACATGTTATATGATCACACGGACAATTACCACCCAATTAAGCCGACGTATATCGTTATGGGATGGTTCGAACCCTAAAAAATAGTCGGTTCAACAGTTGTAGTACATATATTTTGTCAAAGGGGCTATATTTACCCTATATTTTCAGTGGTCAATTTCAATCCATTATGACGTCACAATTGAATATTCGTGACGTCATGACTTGAAAACAATGAATAACATGTTTTAAATTAGGGTCTTGTTTTAAACGTGTTTGTTTTTAGTTGATTTTCGTTTTAAAAGCAACCCTATAGTCTAAAGGGTGTGTGGTACTATCACTATCGCAGAAATGAGCTCCCGAATGACACAGTGAATCTACAGTACGATAGCCTTTTCTACACTTAACACAAATTGCTGTTTCGTTTTTGACTAAGCACTATCTTAAAACACAAGCAAGGTAAATGAAACAGACCATACTAAGTAAACAATAACATAATGAAGTTATAACGGACAACAACAGCTCTACCTATCATTGAAAAGCTGGTAAAATTATCTTTCCAACAGTATATATTACGTCTTTATAAGAATTTTTTCTAGGTTAAGCCATTTTTAGACCAAATTCTACAGGACTATAGGGATGGTGTGATCGTGAGGTTCAGGTTCGCGTTCTGTGTGTGAACCTCGTAAATTTAGAGGTTCACGTTCACAAACGAACCTTGCTAGGTTCTGCACTGTGAACCTTTTTCATATATTACAATTTTGCACGTTATTATAACATCTTTGGTTGAAATTCTTTGCATTTCAACTGCGGGCCACTCTATGCATAGCGCTGGCAGCAAAAAAATCAACACTAAACGAGCATGCACCTTGACACTTTCAAATATTTTATTTGCTTTTCGTTACAAACGTTTACTCGAAATATCCAGTTTTCCGTTTGTGAATGTTTAGGGACTCTGCTGTGAACTTGACCCGCGATCACACAACATCAAGAGCGAAATACGCTAAAATGTATATAGTCAGCGAATGATGCTTATTTAACCAATCTATGAAATTCATATAAAGAATACATCGTTGTCTAATATAAGAAATCTAGCAGCCGTATGAGGTCCATCTTGATTTGATATGTGTATTATATCACAAAAACCAAATCCGTGTGATTGGGGTGTTGGCTACTCCTGTATAACTTGTTAATGGGATAATATCCGTAGCAAGTATAGAAACACGTTTTACACTCTGTTCAATATCAATGTAGCAATACCCGGACACCGAATACATTGCCCGGTCTGGCCTAGACCGCTATTAAGGCGTAAGCTTATATTCTTTTGCAAGTACTCGTCTAAATTGTTGGCAAAGCGACAGAAGATATTGATGTTATGGGATTATTATATCGTTTGATTGCTCCAGTTGATACATTTGTCGACATTATGTAGGCTACTTCACCATTGTGGCATAATGTGACCCGAGTTGTTGTTATAGGTATCGTGTACAGTACATAACATATCAATTCACTGAAATGTAGGGTTGGAATTAGCAATATGGCGTCACGTGACGTCATGAGGTTCACGTTCGCTTTCGCACAGAACCTCTCTCACCGGTTGTTTTAAATGCAACCCTACGCGCGCAGCTTCGCATTAGACCAGTGGTTCTCAACCTTTTTGTCTTCGCGGATCCCTTTTGCACCGCCACATACCCCGCGGACCCCACAAGTTTTAGTTCAAATTTAGCTCAATTCTCGTGCAACGGTCATCTGTATAATACAAATATTAACTGTAGGTTACTGATAAACAGCAATAAAATGACTATTCTCGAAATAACATATGTAGAAATTGTGAAGACTTTTATTATTTCAAAGCGAATTCCGATGCTGCATTTTTTGAATTACGTGATTGTGTTTTGAAAATCCACGGCGTTGAGTGCCGAAAATCCATTTCCACAAAGATAGCTGTTGGCGAATGTAATACTTACGCGTATGATCGCAACATATATGACACAAACGATGAGAAACAGATTTTTAATGAAGATATAGCGTCGAGCCTAGTCATTTCTATGTAGCAGATCAAGTTATTTGGAGTATCGGTTTTGCATATCACCCTAGAAAATGGATTTTTGCGAGCAATTGTTTTATCCAAAATCTTAACGATACTTCTCTAAACAACATTACGTTTGTATTAGTAGTAGGGATGGTGTGAACGTGAGGTTCACGTTCGCGTTTTGTGTGTGAACCCCGGGAATATAGAGGTTCGCGTTCACAACAGAACCTTGGTAGGTTCTGCACTGTGAACCTTTTTCATATATTACAATTTTCACTTCATTACAACATCGTTGGTTCAAATTTATTGCATTTCAACTGCAGGCCACTCCATGCATGGCGCTATAGGCATAAAAATTCAACACTAAACGAGCATGTACCTTGACAATCTCAAAGGTTTTACTTGCTTTGTTGCAAAAGTTTGCTCGAAATATCCAACTTTCCGTTTGTAAATATTTATTTACTTTCTGCTGCGAGCTTGACCCACAATAACAAAACATCACGATCGAAATAAGCTACGTAGTCAGCGAATGATGCTTATTTAACTAATCAATCTAGCAGGCGTATGGGGTCAATCTTGACTTCATATGTTTACTGGATCATTAAAAGCAAATTGGTGCGATTGAGGTGTTGGCTTCTGCTGTATAACTTATCAATGGGGTAATATCCGTAGCAAGTATATAAACCCGTTTCACACTCTGCTCAATATCAACGTAGCAATACTCAGACGCCGATTACATTTTCCGATCTGTCATACGAAAAAGGTGACTCGAGTCTGACTTGAGTCAAGTCATGACTCGAGTCATCCCAACCGTGCTAGAAGGCTATATCTGCATCTTCCTTGCCCGGCGGCATATGCACATTATGTACTCATGGTATGCATCTGCATATACGCAGATCGTGTGTATGTATATCATGAGTCGGTGTATATGCCGCAAGAACATCAAGGACAAATATAAACTACGTCCCTTCCTTCCCTTATATTCCCTGGTAAGTCCTCGTTAAAATTGTTGGCAAAGCAACGGAAGATATTGATTTTATGAAATTATTATATCATTTGATTGCCCAGTTGAAACATTTGGCGACGTTTAATATGTCTTTAACACGTCAATATGTATTTCAGCATTGTGACGTAATGTTGCCCGAGTCTCGCTAGGTATCGTGTACATTAATATAGGCTATCATTTCAATGGAGTATAGGTTGGAATTAGCAATATGACGTCCCGTGACGTCATAAAGTTCACGTTCGTGTTCACACAAAACCTTTCAAAAAGTTCGCGTTCACACGAACCTGAACCTTTTAGAGGTTCACACCATCCCTACTAAAGAGAGCCAGTCGAAAAGCTTCCAGTGGAATAAATTTGGTAATATGAACGTATTGTTTGCTGCAATAAAATCAAGACAGGAAAGTACTCAGGTAGTTTCAAACAATATAATTGGTGACAGCATCGTATACTTTTAGTGGTTATTAAGAGGTAGCTGTTTTTGACATCACAGGATGCATCTTCGCTACAAAATACAAAAGAAGCAATCGAACTAGAAATAGGTGCAATTTCGAAAATATATTCCATTTAATTATTATACCATGATACAGAGACTCTTTCACCGTGTAATCAATTTCACTCACTCTGTTGTCATGTCACTCAATGAACATATATGTAGACGATTCCCGGGCTACTTGCAGATTTTCACTGACGGATCAAAAACTACGACGGGCACTGCTGCGGCGTTTTATGTATCGCGAACCATCAACGGCGCAACCGCTATCATAAAGGAATCGAGTTCCTTCACTGCAGAATTGGTAGGAATAAGCTTAGCTCTGCAATGGGCTGTAGAAAACAGCAATACCAATATATTAATACTCGTGGACTGCTTGAGCGCAATTCAAGCGATTGACAATATTTATGGGCGATCACATCACCTCGTCGCACCAATTTTACAGACGATCCATCGTATATCGGAGGCAGGATACGAGATCGCTATTGTTTGGATACCTGGTCATTATCAAATTCCCGGGAATGAAAAGGCAGATGAATTGGCCAGACGAGCGAGTCAAGCCACTGTGCAAACGACTGAATTCAAACCTTCCGTACGAGACATCGCTGCTTCGCGTCGGAAGGCGTGCATCGAACTATGGAATAACCGCTATTCGCAATCGGATACGTCACAACAATAAAGGAATGTTTTCCAACCGTCTACCACATAGCAGACGTGAATGGACTACCGAAAAGGTATCAAGCGATTATGTTCCGACTACAAACCGGACATTGTGGACTACAAGCACACCTATTCAAATTGGGAATAGCAGATTCAGCCAATTGCTCAACGTGCCGCCAATAGAAGAGAGTGTCGCCCATTATTTATTGACGTGTCGAAATTATAGACACCAGAGAAGAGTTCTCGAGGACGCGTGTCGGAGGAAGAATATCGCTCCCACCGTAACAAACGTTTTGACTGACACGCATATTTTTCCATACGTTGTGGAATTCGTTCTCGCAACAAAGCCATATATTTGAGTTTATATTTTGTAATGCAATACCCACCCCTAGATGATAAATGACTTTTTGGATATGGCGAACAAAACCACTTGCGTTATAATCGCCAATCAAATAATAATCAACAACAACAACAACAACTCACTCTGGTGTCATGTCACTCATAAAAGTGATGTAAGCACATCCACAAATGACTTTCTACTTTACAAAATCAAAAGCGTCAGAATTAGGTAAATCTAAAAACAACCACTTGAGTAAGTAGGCAAAGCCAACTTGGGTGTTTCGATGAAGTGAAACTACACTGGTTACCTCTCATAGGATGGTTTAAATCGGGGTCTCAAGCACGCGGCCCGTCAGTTCATTTTGTGCGGCCCGCGTCGGCATTTTGAATTGTTAGTATTCGAAAATAATTAACTGTCACATATCCTTTTTTAGATTTGACGACTTAAAATTCGCTCTAAAACTACTCCGAAATCATGAAACTACTCATCAAACTTTACTATGACATCACTTTCAAAATTCACCATGCGATGGAAGATCAGCTGTTACGTCCCATTGCCTGTTAATTATGATAGGTCGTAACTCATTGATAATTCATAACTGAAAATTGTGATTTGTACTTGGGCGAAACGTTTTGTAGAAGTACTGATATTCGGACTGAATAGGTGATAAAATGGGAAATATTATTATATCAAAAGGCTGTAGCTTGCGTAGCGTAGTGTATTTATCCATCTAAACAGGTCGGTATGGCAACCAACCATTAATGTGCAGTTAGTTATGTACTGCGTAATTTTGGGTCTCTTTATTCATGTTATTATCGTACTCTAAAGGTGGCGAGTAAAATAGTGGTAACCTACGCTCCGTAGCTGTAACACTATACTAGATTCGTTGGCGACTGGACATTTCAATTGCTATGGCACAATAATCAGTAGGCAGTTTTTATTGATCTGCATATCTAACGCTGATACAATATGACTTTGGTAATGACATGATCAATAGCCTAGTTATCAGGAGTACGCCCACGACCCGGATTATGATGTAGCCTACTTCTCCAATGCTCTGATATCAGGTCGATCTTCGCTAAATTTTTATATAATCTACCAATAATAATTTTACGATATCAGGATGCATTTGTATTCTCGCATGGTGTCTATAATTACTTATTTTGACAAACTATGCCAACTACATCAACATTTTATTCAAATATTTGAAAATGTGATTTGTTCGTACCTGGTGTTCACAATAGTAAATCACATTTCACGATGTGTGCAGTATGCCAGTCAGCAGGTTCCCGTCAAATAAGATCTATTCTTGTAAATACATCGAAATCCCCTATTATTGGAGCTGCGGCCGCGGCGCCATCAAAAACTAAGAAATTGGACCGCGACAACATCTGACCTTGAGACCCCTGGTTTAAATATTAAATGCGTTAGGTAGCGCAGGCAAACCGCGGCGTTTCGTTGAGAATAATTGATATTAAAAGTATAATATTAAATTGGAAAGTCCATGCGGCAGAAACTTCAAGTCCGTTAGTTCGTATGAACGAGATATACGACACTCCATAGCAGTGTTGGGAGGACTCGAGTCAAGACTCGACTCGAGTCAACTTTTTGTAGTATTGCCACTCGACGTTCGTGAAGAAACACTAGATTTGCTAACAAAATGCCACTAGATCAGCAAAAATTACTATATTTTGAAATTTAGGTTAAACTATTGAATAAATAATGAAGCAGTAAGGAAAATGAACTGATTACCAAAATTATTAAAGAGAATACTCGGTAAATGACAAAACCATCACGATTTCTGCAATCATTCGACATTTAACAATATTGCCTGGTGTATTATTTACCAATTACAAAATTTTACTTCAATTCAAAAGTAAAAACGCGGGACGGGTATGAAAGTCGACTTTTTCGACTTTTTAGACTGCCAAAGGCTCAAGGGAATCTATATAACAACACTGCAATGAATTAAAATACAGTAGCCTAAACCTGTAGGCAAATTTAGACTTCGTTTTTATGGCGCCACGTCATTTTTTGAATAATGCGGCCCTAACAATGTATCTTCTGACAATGCATTTGACCAAGGATATATAACAGCATGTATATCTGCGGGCTATAAATACACCTTTGCCAACCATTCAATATTGGGTCCAGTAAATTGTGGTAAGGAAGCTTATCCTGTTCAATTCGAGTGTGTAACACAGTTTCGACTTCTGCGACTTGAAATCCGTCTCAGGCCAGGATAGAAACTACGATAATCTTGACGGCTGGCCCGGTATATCTCAGTTTTTGTCATACAACCTTGACCAGTACTATAGGATCAGGTTTACAAACTGCCAGTCTTGGATTTAATCTCAGGATATCAAACAGTCTTCTCCTGGCGGAAATGTGCGGCAAGCAAGGCATTGTCCTATTGGGTTGGTTTTTGTGCCAAATGAGCAAGTGTAGATGAATATTAATTGACATCTCTTCAAGTACATATTATTGGAAGCACTTCAAAATAGCATCCTCATTTTCAAATATTTTTTCAATAAAAATCGCTAGATTTGCCGAATTTTGAAAAATATAATATACTGGAACACTATGCCAAGTCAAAACACACTAAATATAAAAACACTAAGAGTGGCGTCACTGCGCTGGTGTGACCTGTGAGTAGTAGTATAGATCGGTCGCGAACGGCCATTGTGGCTTATGGGCGGGGTGGCGAACTAACGAGAAACCGGGGGTGGCGAACTAACGTTTTCGTCTTATGGCGGGGGTGGCGAACTAACGTTTTCGTCTTATGGCGGGGGTGGCGAACTAACGTTTTCGTCTTATGGCGGGGGTGGCGAGCTAACGTTTTCGTCTTATGGGCGGGGTGGCGAGCGGCTATTGTGTCTTGTGGTCGAACGGTAACCCTTTTCAGTATAGGGATCGGTCGCAAGCGGCTTCGTTGTTGGCATGTCCTACTTTCGCGCATAGGCGGTGGCGGTGATTCGCCTGTCGTGTATTCTTACGGGATCTGTGGTGACTCACCATGTATTCTTATGGGTGCGGTCACATGCGGCTATTGCGTCTTATGGCGGGGGTGACGACCGGCTCTTATTTCTTACGGTGGGGGTCGCATGCGGCTATTGCGTCTTATGGGTGCGGTCGTGATTCGTACTTTCGGTATAGACTGCGGGCGGCATGTCGTACTTTCAGCAAAAAAGGTGTGAAATAGTTTGCCAAGTCTAGGAATCACTTGCAAGGTAATATTTTGGTATTTAGTTTACCACAGAGCCGGCGTAGACGGTGATTCGAATATCAACAATAACAACGGTCACAAATTAACACTTCAAATAGCTGTGAAATAGTTTGCAAAACCCCGCGATCGCTGACAAGATAATGTCTCGGTCATAACCATCTTTCACGACTTGGTGTCATAACCATACCGATCACTCACGCGGTGAAATTTTCGTAATCAGTTTGACACAGAACTTGATTTCGCTGGTAAGATTTAACAAGTAACGAATAACAGAGCGCCAGTGTCGGTAACTTGAATAGCGACAAATTGTCACTTATTTCCGCTCTAACCCTAATCCTCTGTGAAGTGAGCGCTTATTCAAAAGGGTGTGATATAATTTTAAAATCCGACGATCACTCACCGGATAATGCTTCAGACATAGCAATCCCTCATGCCCGCTCACAAGGTAATATTTCGGTAATTAGTTTGTCCCAGAACCGTCGCAGGCGGTGATTCGAAAACCAACAATTTGTCACTCGCCCGCGATCGCTATATGTTTCACGCCTCCAGAATAGTGGCTGACTTTAGTTGCGTGATAAGTTCCATGAAAATATTCAATCAATGTGGTAGTTTATCAACTTGAAATGAAACTCACTACACAAATCAAGTTGATTCGTATCTGAATGTTTTAAATCGGTACAACTCTAATCATTTGACAAATCCCTTTAACGCGTTTTTGTTGAATCGAACGTAACCCGAATATTACTGACGCCGACTTTCAGCCGCATCGAATTATTCGCACATTCCGCGCCACTGTTTTCACACTTATAGAATCAACACAAGAATCAAGAATCACAAGTATGTGCATTACACAGTTATTATCTTTATTAACTCGAAATCAAACACTTAACAAAAACACGCAACTAATCATTTGGCAACTCTAGCATTACCAAAAAATTCCAGTATTGTTGATTGGAAATCCTTGAGTCATTATTATCAAAAATGTTATAGTACCGCATCGGAATCCATTCGCGGGATGTACTAAAGGTAAATCCAGATAATCCAAAATGAAATATTTGGACTTTGACAAACATGACTACCAACTTTGATCCAGTCACATTTCAAGATCATACTTTGAAACAATCCTTGAAACTTACAACTCTATTCACGACTGAGTTTTCCGTTTATCAAATAGAGTTTCAGCAAATACTATCGCGATATTTTAATGTGTTACTACACACAATAGAATCAATCAATGAAATAGCACCTGTTGTAAATATTTCTAACTTGACAACCACTTGTGCATACCGCGATCGACTTGTGACGCGATGAGTTAAATCGTAAATCGGAATATTTCAATCTATTTGTCGAAACCTTGAACAAACTAGCAGGTTATTTTTTGTTGCAATCGAGTGAACGGAAATAGTATTACGTCTCAACATTTTACCATCTTCCCATACACAAAAGAGTAAAATACAAAAAACCTTGTCAAGTCAAGCCGTTTGTAACTTACCCAACCAAAACAAAAAGTATCCTTACGAAAAATAGACAAGACTACGCAAGTAATCACTACAACCAACAAACATATCAAGTTCGGTTTTAGGCATATACCACCAACTCGTCTTATTGGAATGTCAGCAACTCTTTACGGTCATAGTTACAACCACATAAACTAATTTACACTTCCCACACGTCATGATCATTCCTGAAATCAACACAAACTCGACCACTGACTTGAGTTAACCACAAAACGACATCAAGTTTTTAATCCACTTATAGCTGACAGATTATTCGAATACATCGATGGAGAATATTATTGAACTCGTCGGTTTTGTTACTTCAACAAATTACACCGACTGCGAAAGTTAATATCGAATGGTAAGACTTGATCACATATTTGTTGAACACAGACATGACAAAGAACATGATCGGGATTTTATAAACTAGTCATATTACTTTTCACATCTATCAATATCAGAATACAAGTCATCAAACTTTTTGTTAAATGTAACATAGCACTTTTGGAATCGGATTCGTTATAGTCGTACAAATTGTATTAAACCCAACATCAAAACAAAAGGACTTTTTTAGTTCATTGAAATCAAATCATTCGTCTTCGACTTGTGCTTTTTTAGATTGCCCGCGACAATTCGTTTCGAGTGAGTTGTAACCAAAGTCAAGATATCTTTGTGTCCACAGATATGGAAGATGAATATAGCTAACACAATCACGAATCGACGTTTCAGAGTATTTCACGGATGTAATAAACTTGTTAGTGTCACCTATCTAAAAGTACGCACGCGTTCGATTTCCATACCGACTGTTGTGATGTTTAGGATTCACTTACAATAACCACGGGTGAGGATTTAACATCAACGTCGTTACTGGTGGTATTCACAACAGAGAATCGAAACATTACACAGTGTGAAAATATATCTTTGATATCAAAGCATTATCCCAAGTATACGATTAATAGTCAACTCCGTTCACACTTTCTATAGAACGTGCTAAATGTAAAATATCACGAGGTTGCACTCTAAGACTTTGATCATTACAAAAGTAAATTGGAATATGTTTGCTGGATGCATTCAATTCAGCTAGAAATGTCTAGTGCACAACAATCGTAATATCAAGGAAGTACTTGCTATCACTAAACGTGTTTTGTATCGTTGTTCATTTGTAGTATTGATTGAAATTGTTTTTGAACACTCAAATAATAATTCCCGACATGAAACCAAGCCGCTGAAAGTCGTTACCATAACAAAGAAACAATTTGTACGATGTTTGGCAAATGTACCCTATAGTTAGGTGTACTAGAATTATTTGTGTAACACATACACCGACAATGCAATCGAAATTTTTTCCGTTGTCATTCGCTAAAGTAAATGTCATCACAATACTCTGTCACTAAAAGACGTTACTCGGACGTGCTTGAATTCTAGTCATAGTTCTGATTTACCCAACACAAGACCCAAGGACAACCCTAGTTTCAGTCGAACACACATATCGAAAATATCGCACACTCCGCTATTCCTAAAGTACAAACACCCGATACAAAATATTACTTGCTGTGTTGTTGCGGCATCATCTTCACAATATCACCATTTTGTTTGTGTCAATTAGTTACTTTGTATGTTACCCCACAACTCTTACAAAAGTACGAAGGATATTAACATCGCACTAAGTAATTAACTTTACTCGATATTCTCGCATTACGAAACTAAAGAATGGTTGGTTAGACTCTACAAACTGTTTCGATATCGCAAGACCTTTATTGTCTGAATGGGTGTTCATGTATCTTAATAATCAAATAGTTCAACACAGAACTAGTACTAACAGAAACATCACAGAGTTGTTTACACAAAAGTTTGTATGTGTACAGTATGTGAATACCATGTGTAAGTCCAGCACAATTGCAGTATCCATCCGAGTTTAGTTAACACAAATTTATTACAACGGAGCCACGTAAACTTTCGTGAAAGAAAAGCATACTCACTTCCAGATGGTTATGTCAACACCATAGTAGTACCCCAACAACAAAGTACATATCTTTCTAGCCACGATCCTTACATCTTTCATATAGATCAATCTACTTTGCTAACGAAAAGTGCTGAGTCATCACATGATCGCCCTCACAACAAAACAGCTAGTAGATATTACCATTCAAAATATTCCTAACCCTTTACACACCAGTGACAAATCATACAACGAATATGTTTTGTGGGTCGAATTGTTGTTCAGTGTCAAGTCTACCTGTAGAAACGTACATTAAAACAGCGCAATTCAATTAAAACCACGAATCTATTTTCATTTCCTCGCAAACTGTCACATACAGAAAAATAAATTTTATTCCGCCAAAACATACTTGTAACCAATCGCTTTCATTAAACACACAACACCATAAAAGTATTTACTTTCTACAACATTCCGATGTGGTCAAGAAATATTTTTATTAATCAAAATCATCGACTTCTGTTTACGGCGTTAGTGTGTGCATGTCATACATGTGGGATCCGTATTAAAATGGACACGACTGAATGTAAGGAGATAGAAGTCTATCGCATAGATTTACATGTGGTCTTCGCTACGGTTTCAAAAAACTAATCATCTCTTTTGCATTGATCGAGACCGAGCAAGTTAGTTAATGGCCATGATTGTGTTTGTCATATGCGAATGATAGGGTTACTGTCAAATCTACATACAACAACCTTCTGGCACTCATAATAGCAATTTCATTCTCTCCCTTCGTAATTGTAGACTCACGACAAGTATATTGTACAACTCGACAGCTACGTTTAACAACACCAACGACACTAAACATACGATACCTACCCAAGTAAAATTACCATTTTCACCTGGAGGTCAGTCGTTACCTGAGTAAAAATACCATTATTCTTTGGAGATTTATCGTTTAATCAGAGTAACAAAACATTTTCACTTGGGGGTCTATCGTTTCCAAGAGTAACAAGCCCTGTTTCCTTTGGAAATCTATTTTTCCCTGGGTAACAAACCTTTTTCACTTGCAAATCTATTTTTCCCCCCGGGTAACAAACCTTTTTTTGCTTGGAAATATATTTTTCCTTGAGCAACAGATCATTTTTACTTGGAAATATATTTTTTTCCTGAGCAACAAACCATTTTACTCGGCGGGTCGTCGTTTACCTGAGTAAAAATATCATTTTCCTTTGGAGATCTGGCGTTTACCCATTGTAACAATACATTTTCACTTTGAAATCTGTCGTTTACCTGAGTACCAATACCGTTTTCACTTGGAAATCTATCTTTTCCCTGGGGAACAATACCATTTTCGTTTTGAAAACTGACAACCACACCGGTCAATTTGATATTTTTTGTATATTGTTACAACAGACAGCGACAAAATATACACAAACAACGACTCCGATACATTTGTCTAATCACATATTCACTTGCTCTGATGCATCCCATCAAAATCATTGGTTACTCACATACAATAACAATGTGCTGTTGTACATCGACATGTATGTTTTCGGAATTGGTGAATAAAGGGGTTTCCGATATGTCCATGATGTCCGGGTTCGTGCTTTGGATTTTCCAGAGTCAAAATGTCTGAATAAAACACCTCCTCGACTTTGGTAACTGGTTGATACACGGATAATGGTGTTCGGAAAACGGATGAATTTATGTTCCCAATCGCGCTGACAACATCGGGTTACTTGTGAGTTTCCTCGCATGTCGTGTGTCATCTATACCCACATTGAATGTACAGAGTCGTCGCATGATGAGACTTGAGAACATGAATTTGTTTTCCGTGATGTTTGTACACCGACACATTGTATGTACACCTGGTTTACGCGAATACTTGTGAACAATCGTGACGTACTTGATGTGATGGTGTATGCATTGGTATTTTTCATGGAGACAAAACACGGTCTGTAACATGTTTACTTGAATATTGGTCGTTGGTTCATGAGTGAATATCCGGATCCGGTTCACACACTTTCTCATATTAGTGATCCGGTTTCAGCTGACTGGAGCGACATGTATTGACCAGTAAAGGCGCAATATAGTAAACAGACCCGAGGAAACTCACAAGTAACCCGATGTTGTTAGCGCGATGGGGAACATAAATTCATCCGTTTTCCGAACACCATTATCCGTGTATCAACCAGTTACCAAAGTCGAGGAGGTGTTTTATTCAGACATTTTGACTCTGGAAAATCCAAAGCACGAACCCGGACATCATGGACATATCGGAAACCCCTTTATTCACCAATTCCGAAAACATACATGTCGATGTACAACAGCACATTGTTATTGTATGTGAGTAACCAATGATTTTGATGGGATGCATCAGAGCAAGTGAATATGTGATTAGACAAATGTATCGGAGTCGTTGTTTGTGTATATTTTGTCGCTGTCTGTTGTAACAATATACAAAAAATATCAAATTGACCGGTGTGGTTGTCAGTTTTCAAAACGAAAATGGTATTGTTCCCCAGGGAAAAGATAGATTTCCAAGTGAAAACGGTATTGGTACTCAGGTAAACGACAGATTTCAAAGTGAAAATGTATTGTTACAATGGGTAAACGCCAGATCTCCAAAGGAAAATGATATTTTTACTCAGGTAAACGACGACCCGCCGAGTAAAATGGTTTGTTGCTCACGGAAAAAATATATTTCCAAGTGAAAATGGTTTGTTGCTCAAGGAAAAAATATATTTCCAAGTAAAAATGATCTGTTGCTCAAGGAAAAAATATATTTCCAAGCGAAAAAAGGTTTGTTACCCGGGGGGAAAAATATATTTGCAAGTGAAAAAGGTTTGTTACCCAGGGAAAAATAGATTTCCAAAGGAAAGGGGGCTTGTTACTCTTGGAAACGATAGACCCCCAAGTGAAAATGTTTTGTTACTCTGATTAAACGATAAATCTCCAAAGAATAATGGTATTTTTACTCAGGTAACGACTGACCTCCAGGTGAAAATGGTAATTTTACTTGGGTAGGTATCGTATGTTTAGTGTCGTTGGTGTTGTTAAACGTAGCTGTCAAGTTGTACAATATACTTGTCGTGAGTCTACAATTACGAAGGGAGAGAATGAAATTGCTATTATGAGTGCCAGAAGGTTGTTGTATGTAGATTTGACAGTAACCCTATCATTCGCATATGACAAACACAATCATGGCCATTAACTAACTTGCTCGGTCTCGATCAATGCAAAAGAGATGATTAGTTTTTTGAAACCGTAGCGAAGACCACATGTAAATCTATGCGATAGACTTCTATCTCCTTACATTCAGTCGTGTCCATTTTAATACGGATCCCACATGTATGACATGCACACACTAACGCCGTAAACAGAAGTCGATGATTTTGATTAATAAAAATATTTCTTGACTACATCGGAATGTTGTAGAAAGTAAATACTTTTATGGTGTTGTGTGTTTAATGAGAGCGATTGGTTACAAGTATGTTTTGGCGGAATAAAATTTATTTTTCTGTATGTGACAGTTTGTGAGGAAATGAAAATAGATTCGTGGTTTTAATTGAATTGCGCTGTTTTAATGTACGTTTCTACAGGTAGACTTGACACTGAACAACAATTCGACCCACAAAACATATTCGTTGTATGATTTGTCACTGGTGTGTAAAGGGTTAGGAATATTTTGAATGATAATATCTACTAGCTGTTTTGTTGTGAGGGCGATCATGTGATGACTCAGCACTTTTCGTTAGCAAAGTAGATTGATCTATGTGAAAGATGTAAGGATCGTGGCTAGAAAGATATGTACTTTGTTGTTGGGGTACTACTATGGTGTTGACATAACCATCTGGAAGTGAGTATGCTTTTCTTTCACGAAAGTTTACGTGGCTCCGTTGTAATAAATTTGTGTTAACTAAACTCGGATGGATACTGCAATTGTGCTGGACTTACACATGGTATTCACATACTGTACACATACAAACTTTTGTGTAAACAACTCTGTGATGTTTCTGTTAGTACTAGTTCTGTGTTGAACTATTTGATTATTAAGATACATGAACACCCATTCAGACAATAAAGGTCTTGCGATATCGAAACAGTTTGTAGAGTCTAACCAACCATTCTTTAGTTTCGTAATGCGAGAATATCGAGTAAAGTTAATTACTTAGTGCGATGTTAATATCCTTCGTACTTTTGTAAGAGTTGTGGGGTAACATACAAAGTAACTAATTGACACAAACAAAATGGTGATATTGTGAAGATGATGCCGCAACAACACAACAAGTAATATTTTGTATCGGGTGTTTGTACTTTAGGAATAGCGGAGTGTGCGATATTTTGGATATGTGTGTTCGACTGAAACTAGGGTTGTCCTTGGGTCTTGTGTTGGGTAAATCAGAACTATGACTAGAATTCAAGCACGTCCGAGTAACGTCTTTTAGTGACAGAGTATTGTGATGACATTTACTTTAGCGAATGACAACGGAAAAAATTTCGATTGCATTGTCGGTGTATGTGTTACACAAATAATTCTAGTACACCTAACTATAGGGTACATTTGACAAACATCGTACAAATTGTTTCTTTGTTATGGTAACGACTTTCAGCGGCTTGGTTTCATGTCGGGAATTATTATTTGATTGTTCAAAAACAATTTCAATCAATACTACAAATGAACAACGATACAAAACACGTTTAGTGATAGCAAGTACTTCCTTGATATTACGATTGTTGTGCACTAGACATTTCTAGCTGAATTGAATGCATCCAGCAAACATATTCCAATTTACTTTTGTAATGATCAAAGTCTTAGAGTGCAACCTCGTGATATTTTACATTTAGCACGTTCTATAGAAAGTGTGAACGGAGTTGACTATTAATCGTATACTTGGGATAATGCTTTGATATCAAAGATATATTTTCACACTGTGTAATGTTTCGATTCTCTGTTGTGAATACCACCAGTAACGACGTTGATGTTAAATCCTCACCCGTGGTTATTGTAAGTGAATCCTAAACATCACAACAGTCGGTATGGAAATCGAACGCGTGCGTACTTTTAGATAGGTGACACTAACAAGTTTATTACATCCGTGAAATACTCTGAAACGTCGATTCGTGATTGTGTTAGCTATATTCATCTTCCATATCTGTGGACACAAAGATATCTTGACTTTGGTTACAACTCACTCGAAACGAATTGTCGCGGGCAATCTAAAAAAGCACAAGTCGAAGACGAATGATTTGATTTCAATGAACTAAAAAAGTCCTTTTGTTTTGATGTTGGGTTTAATACAATTTGTACGACTATAACGAATCCGATTCCAAAAGTGCTATGTTACATTTAACAAAAAGTTTGATGACTTGTATTCTGATATTGATAGATGTGAAAAGTAATATGACTAGTTTATAAAATCCCGATCATGTTCTTTGTCATGTCTGTGTTCAACAAATATGTGATTAAGTCTTACCATTCGATATTAACTTTCGCAGTCGGTGTAATTTGTTGAAGTAACAAAACCGACGAGTTCAATAATATTCTCCATCGATGTATTCGAATAATCTGTCAGCTATAAGTGGATTAAATACTTGATGTCGTTTTGTGGTTAACTCAAGTCAGTGGTCGAGTTTGTGTTGATTTCAGGAATGATCATGACGTGTGGGCAGTGTAAATTAGTTTATGTGGTTGTAACTATGACCGTAAAGAGTTGCTGACATTCCAATAAGACGAGTTGGTGGTATATGCCTAAAACCGAACTTGATATGTTTGTTGGTTGTAGTGATTACTTGCGTAGTCTTGTCTATTTTTCGTAAGGATACTTTTTGTTTTGGTTGGGTAAGTTACAAACGGCTTGACTTGACAAGGTTTTTTGTATTTTACTCTTTTGTGTATGGGAAGATGGTAAAATGTTGAGACGTAATACTATTTCCGTTCACTCGATTGCAACAAAAAATAACCTGCTAGTTTGTTCAAGGTTTCGACAAATAGATTGAAATATTCCGATTTACGATTTAACTCATCGCGTCACAAGTCGATCGCGGTATGCACAAGTGGTTGTCAAGTTAGAAATATTTACAACAGGTGCTATTTCATTGATTGATTCTATTGTGTGTAGTAACACATTAAAATATCGCGATAGTATTTGCTGAAACTCTATTTGATAAACGGAAAACTCAGTCGTGAATAGAGTTGTAAGTTTCAAGGATTGTTTCAAAGTATGATCTTGAAATGTGACTGGATCAAAGTTGGTAGTCATGTTTGTCAAAGTCCAAATATTTCATTTTGGATTATCTGGATTTACCTTTAGTACATCCCGCGAATGGATTCCGATGCGGTACTATAACATTTTTGATAATAATGACTCAAGGATTTCCAATCAACAATACTGGAATTTTTTGGTAATGCTAGAGTTGCCAAATGATTAGTTGCGTGTTTTTGTTAAGTGTTTGATTTCGAGTTAATAAAGATAATAACTGTGTAATGCACATACTTGTGATTCTTGATTCTTGTGTTGATTCTATAAGTGTGAAAACAGTGGCGCGGAATGTGCGAATAATTCGATGCGGCTGAAAGTCGGCGTCAGTAATATTCGGGTTACGTTCGATTCAACAAAAACGCGTTAAAGGGATTTGTCAAATGATTAGAGTTGTACCGATTTAAAACATTCAGATACGAATCAACTTGATTTGTGTAGTGAGTTTCATTTCAAGTTGATAAACTAACACATTGATTGAATATTTTCATGGAACTTATCACGCAACTAAAGTCAGCCACTATTCTGGAGGCGTGAAACATATAGCGATCGCGGGCGAGTGACAAATTGTTGGTTTTCGAATCACCGCCTGCGACGGTTCTGGGACAAACTAATTTCCGAAATATTACCTTGTGAGCGGGCATGAGGGATTGCTATGTCTGAAGCATTATCCGGTGAGTGATCGTCGGATTTTAAAATTATATCACACCCTTTTGAATAAGCGCTCACTTCACAGAGGATTAGGGTTAGAGCGGAAATAAGTGACAATTTGTCGCTATTCAAGTTACCGACACTGGCGGTCTGTTATTCGTTACTTGTTAAATCTTACCAGCGAAATCAAGTTCTGTGTCAAACTGATTACGAAAATTTCACCGCGTGAGTGATCGGTATGGTTATGACACCAAGTCGTGAAAGATGGTTATGACCGAGACATTATCTTGTCAGCGATCGCGGGGTTTTGCAAACTATTTCACAGCTATTTGAAGTGTTAATTTGTGACCGTTGTTATTGTTGATATTCGAATCACCGTCTACGCCGGCTCTGTGGTAAACTAAATACCAAAATATTACCTTGCAAGTGATTCCTAGACTTGGCAAACTATTTCACACCTTTTTTGCTGAAAGTACGACATGCCGCCCGCAGTCTATACCGAAAGTACGAATCACGACCGCACCCATAAGACGCAATAGCCGCATGCGACCCCCACCGTAAGAAATAAGAGCCGGTCGTCACCCCCGTCATAAGACGCAATAGCCGCATGTGACCGCACCCATAAGAATACATGGTGAGTCACCACAGATCCCGTAAGAATACACGACAGGCGAATCACCGCCACCGCCTATGCGCGAAAGTAGGACATGCCAACAACGAAGCCGCTTGCGACCGATCCCTATACTGAAAAGGGTTACCGTTCGACCACAAGACACAATAGCCGCTCGCCACCCCGCCCATAAGACGAAAACGTTAGCTCGCCACCCCCGCCATAAGACGAAAACGTTAGTTCGCCACCCCCGCCATAAGACGAAAACGTTAGTTCGCCACCCCCGCCATAAGACGAAAACGTTAGTTCGCCACCCCCGGTTTCTCGTTAGTTCGCCACCCCGCCCATAAGCCACAATGGCCGTTCGCGACCGATCTATACTACTACTCCTGTGAGCCCAACCAATCACTCAATGATTACGCGTTTATGTATCTATAAACTACTCATATATCCAACGCTGTTGTATGATTTAAATCGAACGAATATCGCTTATAAGTATATATTTATCATCGACAATTGGTGCAGGCTTAAATTGTATATCATAGATGCTTTAGACTGGGTAGTGTATTGTATCATATCATATCAATTTTTCATTTTTCTGAGGTACTGTATTTTCGCTAATAATTACAGACTGCGTGTGCGATATAACGCCTTTCTGCGTGCACGGTACATTCAACCCTGTATTCGACTCGATTCAGAATAAATCGGGACTCAATCTGTATTTCTAACAGTTAGTGAAATGATGCAATGAATATGAATTATGCTTTGTACTTTGGAAATACAACTTGACTTGACTAGTCACTTGACTTGTGACTTGACTTGACCTGACTCGAATTGACTCGAGTCACCTCAAAAAATCGTGTGACTTGACTTGACTCGAGTCACCTCCGAATATCAACTGACTTGACTTGACTTTAGTCAAAACGTGGAATGACTCGAGATGACTTGTGACTCGAAGGTGGCTACTTGAACCCAACACAGCTAGATAGAAATAAAATCGTGAAATCGTAAAAATTTATCGTAAAATAAAATCAATTTCGTGATCGCTATGTCTTTTTACTACCCAAAATTTAAATTGGTTAGTGTAGAATAGCTATGAACGTAGAGTCTTTTTCAACATCTCACAAAAACTGCATAAATTGATGTCATGCCTAAATATCTCACTGGTTTATGGAAAGTCAGCTGAATTATGGATATAAGAACAAAAAGTAATGCCGGCCTATATGAGATTGGGTACTATTTTGTTCTCCCACCATTCAAACGAAACCTAGAACTTTCGGGTATTATTTCAGTCGCGGTTTGATATAGCCAGCTAACGTTCAAATCAGATATTTGTGTTTTTAGCATGTCGGCATGTGTTGAAATCTACTCTATATCCCAGTTCTATCACTCTATTGGGCGGTGGTCAGTAACGAAGTATCTCTGGTTTATCGAAGCAAGTAGTTTTCCTCTACTTGCAGCACTAAGTCAAGTAAATTCTATTTCCTGCTACTTCTACGTCTATACTTCATCATGTTATGTGACTTACTGACGTTTTGCTATATTAGGTAAGTCAAGAAGAAGAAATATGTTCTTCCAATAAGAGAGAGGGGCAGAGATAGATCAATACAGAAAAATTCACGGGCTGTTTTCGCTGAGAGTCCAGAATTTTCATCACGTTTTGACGAAATATATATTGAATCTGTTTCTGGTAACGTCTAGCTAGATCGATACAATATATGTCTCGGTTGCGTGATTCATGTTCACAATTTCAGGCCGCATAGTCGAGCATACGACAGTTATCGTCTCAGTAAATGGAGCTTAGCCAAACGTTCGGAATTATACGATCCAACATATTTTCAGTTGCCATCTTTATCGCACAAAGCATCCGATATCATTCCCCGTATCGCTTATCACCTTATTAACTACAGGCATTGTGATACGAAGAAGGGTGACATGCCATAACATTTTCGAAGGGGTGTTAAATGTATGTAGCCACTGTTCCATAGCAGAATTATCATTTGTATCATATGATGTGATCGAATAATTATGCTGTTCCAAATATATATTTCCTGCATGGGTTGTAGCCAGGGCTGTGGAGTCGGTAAATTTTACCATCGACTCCGGCTCCGACTCCAACTCCACACATTTTCAATATACCGACTCCGACTCCGACTCCGACTCCTGGGTCTTTAAACGTACCGACTCCAACTCCGACTCCGACTCCTGGGTCTTTAAACGTACCGAATCCGACTCCGACTCCCGACTCCGACTCCAGCATTATTACCAATTTACTTCGAAAATTATATGCCACATTGTCGCATGATTGACTATCATACAACCATTAAACATATGCAGTCATCTGATTAACGGTGGCATGCTAAATTGTTACATTGTGGAACAGCTCGAATTATCCACTATGCAATTAACATGAAAGAAAGATTTGCTAAATATCCTTCCTTTTTCAAGTTTTTATAACATGGACTCTCTAATATCCTGAAATGTATGAATCATTCAAATATGGCAGATATCCAATCCTGTATAATAAAAATGTAGATAAAAATCCAAGTGTAGCTCTTGTGTATGAGTCAGCAACTAATATAGAGATTGAACTTACTAATTTTGTTATTGCACACTATCCTGATTACAAGCAGCCCTATCTTGATTACCCAAACAACTAAGCTACACTACAAATTTTTGTAATTTTGTCAAGTGGGAAGCATCGTTTGGTCATATTTACATCATTTGTACAATTTTATAAAACCAGTTGATGCATTTTCTCTGTCACAGTATCATGGTATAATTCCAAAAATTGCATCAATTTTGACTGCATCGCGAAAACGCATATTGCGATTTTCTTCCCCTGTGCAACAGAGTTGTAATTTGCAAGTAATGTCTAATTTGATCGATATTAGGGGTTGGCAACTTTTTCGGCCAAAGGGACACATGATATTTACGAACCATTGCGCGGGCAACTGGAATGTTGATAACCTTTTTTTAGTCGTACGATAGGAGCGAACCGAATTAGGTAACATTGCAAACAAGACTTATATTAATACGCTCTAAAATTAATAACAATATGTTATGCAACTGTGCAGTGCGCAATCAGGCCCTGGTCGCGCAAAGTGCGAAATTTTTTTGCAAGATAATTACTGAATTATATCAATAAATATGTTGCTAACATACATTTGGAGTCGCATCTGTATACCACTGGGCTCATTTGTCAAGGACAGGATTATTCGACGTTTAGACATAGCAAAATCGACGGTATCAGTGAACATGCCTCTATCATTTTGTGCAAATGTTTTGTTGACAATCTCGCTGCGAGTGTAAAAGCGAAGCCGTATGTTGGACGACACGTTATCTTCTAATTGGGAATATAGTTAGACTAAATTCTGTGAATAATATGTATTTATAATTTTCAGAAGGGGGCTCAAATACTGAATGCAAGAAATCTAGTGACAATGAATCATGCGAGGTACCGAGAAAAATTTCAATTCAAATAAATCTGCTATGAAATATTATACTTTATGGTCATTAGGGTTGTTCAAAATTTGGAAAAAAACAATAATGGGCTTGAAAGAAGCTCGCAGGAAAGCCGGGAATATTTGTCTAAATGCGTTTGAAAGTAGCCGTCGACGAGTGGGCGGGGCATCGATGAAGTGGGCGGGCAAAGAGAAGCCATTGATCCTGATTGGCTGAAGCCCGTAATAATAAGCTAATGATTGGCTGAAAGACCGACTTTGTGAACACTGCTGGTAACGATTTTTGCGTGCTGTTGTGCAGTCGTTTCTGTTGGTGGCATTACAGACATGATATATTGCCTTTGGTAATGTTGTCATCAAGAGTCCATAGTACAACAACCGCCTAAGTTAATATCTCCCTGCAGAATGTGTATAAGTGCTATGTATTGCACAGGTGCTCTCGCTAGTTGAGATACGAATAAACTAGATGCATGCATCTTGCTACCTTCAACCTTTCCAAAAGTTACTGACAGTGAGTGAAACTCAAAAATTTACCACCAGGAGTCAACATCTCAGTAGTACTTGTTATGACTAGTAGACGTCTCACCCATAAACGAACGCATATTACACTTTTTATTCACAATTGAATGAAGGCGAAAAGCACTATTTACAAAAGACATTAAAAAAGTACGTTGCAGATCAGTGTTGCATTGTTAGGCACACGTTGCAGATTACAGGCTTTTGATTAGAGTTGACTTCCTGCTGTCTCCAACTGTCTTCCTATGCTGTTCCACAGCTTGAAGCAGACTGTCTCTTTGTTGTTCATTGTCAGTCAAGATTGCAGCATAGTCTGTGCTTAGCTTTACACCTCGTTCTGCGGCATCATTAACGACTTTGACAGAACTGATGTAGGAGCTCATTCTGGTGTAGGAATCTGATAAGTGCCAAACATCAACCGGTTGAGCTAGCCACGCCCCAGAGCATTCAAAAACATCAAATATGTACCACGACTGTGGCCCAATAAAATCAGACAACGTAGTGTCCTTTTTGATGTGTAAAGTTGCATTCAACGAGGGCGGGCCTCTCCTGAAACTCGAAGTTCGCTCTACCTGCAGGAGCGTCTTTGCCATATTTTCTCGGGTTTCATTGCTTTCACTCGGCGAAAACAAGGCATATACAGCGGTTTCCTCCACGATATACCAGTCATGCTTTAAAAGCTTTTGTGAAGCAGCTTTGGAAACTTGTTCATCATGTTCCTTGTAACTCAACATGTCCTGGATGAATCTTAAGTCATTACCGGCTGCATCACGACCGATGCTGGAAGCAACCCAGGCAGGGATATAAAAGAGAACTAAAAATAAATTGAAGCGATGCAGCAGTTCCACTTCTTCAGTTTTGTAATGTAACTGATCAGCCCACATGAACATCTTCTGAGCATACAGAATTGTGCCCATCCACCTCGCATGGTGTGTTGCACCAGGTTTGTGATGATGTATATCTCCATCTGCACCGAGAAGAGCAAGAGCATTAGTCACACATTGTTTGTAGTCATCCCGTGTGAAGAAATATTTTCTGGCGAGTAGTAGCTTGAACTTCTCAACTGTCATTGCTGCTCGTTCTTTAAAGCATATAGGAATAGTCAGAGTCTTGAATTCCTGTTTTCTGTCAAGACTGCTCCAGCTCTTCTTAAGGTGGGCAAACCATGTGTTCTCTGGTCCGGTTGTTGCTTTTCCAAATAAACATTTCCAGACGTCTTTGACTACTAGCTCATACACATGGGGCCGACACGCATGGTAAAAAACCTTCTTTCCTAGAAGGTCCTCAAGGATCTTCGCTGCACCCTTCTTCCAGCCACTGTTGCTTGCTGTGGTGTCAAAAACCAAAGCTGTTACAGCATCTTGTATATCCCACTTTTTAATTATGTCGAAAGTAGTTTCAGCTTGTGTCTGACCTGCCGCATTTTGTATCTTCTGAATTCCAAGTAGTTTTCCTTCCGAGTATTGAGGTTGACAAGATAGAGCAATTGACAAAGCTTCATATCGATTTCCTAATCTATCCTCGGTGAGCTTTCCATCCCAATGAATGGCAACATGCTGTGGTCTATTTTCGGCAAATTTTTCCAAAATGTCCGGAGATATTTCCAGGCGATTTGTTTCCCTGGCTCTCTTCGTTGAATATCTTGACAGGGAAAACATGGCTATATCTCCTCCACAAGCCTTAATAAATGCTCCCATCAGCATCGTTGCATCGTTGTCAGTTACTTGCAATCGATCCAGAGCTTGGGACACATGCGTATTTTTCATAATATTTTTAGGTGCCATCAGTTTAATGGATTGGGTCGAGGTGCCAATTCCAACATCAGCATCATAGTCAGAACTTGAACTCAAACTGTCACCCTCTTTTAAAGATGACGAAGATGCCAAAACAACATAGTCACAACTTGAGTCGTGTGAAACGTTTTCAACAGTTTGATCTGCAATGGCTGCTGTTTTCTTTTTGAGGTCTTTAGCCAGAATTTTGTCTCTTCCCAACATTATTGACTGGCGAGATTGCCGTTGATCTTCATAAAATGCAATGTCTTCAAGCTTTCTTTCATGTGATAGATAAATGTCATTTTCTATTGTTGTTATGGCATCTCTACTTCCAATATCCCACAGCTTGTCCAAATTATCAGTGAATTTTATCCTCTTACCCTTGGGATCACTTTCCTGTTTCGGATTTTTTTTTCAGATCACGCCATCTTTCGTGCAGGTTTTGAAGTGATCGCACCACATGTGATTTCTGCATTGTCGCAATTCTCGCCATTTTCCACACTGTCATTACATCATCCACCACCACAGTACATAGTTCATGAGTAGGGGTTGACTGAGGACAATGCTCTTTCAGATGCAGCAAGTAACTCATTACTTCTCGTTTAGCAGGTAATCTCGAGCCACAGATGTAATCGCAAGTATATCCGACCAAGTACTGCTCAGATTTGGATCTTGTTCTTCGCTGCGGCATGTGTGCAATCTTTCGCCATTTTGCCTCTGCCAAGACTGCACTATTGTTGCTCCAAATCATAAACTACTGCTATAGACTCTGAAGCATTCAAAGAACACGTGTTACAGTACTACTAATGACTCATCAACCCACAACGCGCTTGTACAGAACCACAACCGCTACTAACAGACTCTACCTCAGCAAAACAGACTTTCAATTTAGTAAAGCCAAGCTCCCGAATCCGAGTCAGCTGTTGCAGTAATCAGTGAAGCTTAGCCGATTACCCAATCAAGAACCGTGGTTTCGTGATTGCCCGCCTCTGCTGTCGGTTGCCCGCCCACTCTTCAACAACGACTTTCAAACGCATTTAGACAAATGTTAGCGGCTTTCCTGCGAGCTGCTTTCAAGCCCATTATTGTTTTTTAATAATAATCTACAGAATAAGCGATGGACACGCATAATTCCAAACATTTTCCAAATTTTGAACAACCCTAATGGTCATATACGAAGATCTGGTATAAATGTGGCTGGCCCCTGGATACTTCAATGCGTCAGAACTGTTGTTTCAGTCATCATTAAATTTCGCGGTCATGCTAATCAAATTTTGGTTGGCCTTGCAATTGTACCTGATGTCTTAAATAATTTCGAGAATTACCTCGCCGGCCACACCTAACCTTCTCGTGTGCCAAATTTGGCATGCGTGCCACGGGCTGGCCGCACCTGATCTGTATGGGTATTAATGACAGTGATTGGTGGTACATACAAATTCTATCGAAAATTCTTTGAAAGCAAATGTTTTCATGATAGAGAAGTTGGAGTCGGAGTCGGAGTCGAAGTCAGGGTCATTCTCACAAACTCCGACTCCGACTCCAGTAAGCATTTTCCCACCGACTCCGACTCCGACTCCAGCTATTTTAGTTTTCACGACTCCGACTCCGACTCCGACTCCATCAAGCGAAAATTACCCAGACTCCGACTCCGACTCCACAGCCCTGGTTGTAGCAACACAAATACAGTTTTTCGCACCGTCCGCAAAGTCAGATTCGAAGTGCTTACGGTTCATGAGAGCGTACTTATGACTGCTTTTCAAAACTACATAATTAATTGAGTAGTTTGCAATGAAAGCAGGTTATAAATCTACTTGAAATAGTTTCGGGTTGAGTAACCTTCGTGCCTACGTTGACCACCTTTGATTACAATATGTAACAAATAGGGTGAAATTTTCGTTTGTCTTGAAAATTGATATACATATATATATACTTTTAGGCCAATTTTGGATCGCTGATTCCAAAACTACCATTAGTTTTAAGCTATCACCGATCATTAACCGCCTATGGATTTGGGGATCAGAGAAGGGGTAGGGCTAAACTGCACTGCGTAGTGGATATTACAAATCAGAATTTATTTATTTTAATTCATTCATACATAAACAATACACATATATCGTCATTATAATATATATTTTCAAACAAAAACGATGGTGGTTTATGGATACGAAATGGAAATGAATATTAAAATTGTTGGACTTACTGAGACTTGAATTTCGTTGCAACTGAATCCGAAACATTCCAGTTTCGCTTTCGACAGATCGCAGTGGAAGAATACTACATCAGCGCATTTAGTGGTTTCGACGACTGCTGCGACTTCGCAATACGCGTCAGAAGGCATTGTGCGATCGGAGATGGTCAGTTTCTGAAGCTGGATCAGAATAGAAGTTAACACCTATGTTTTGCAAGAATTTATACTAAAGTATACTCGGCATCAGAGTTCGTATTCGGATATCCTAGTTTGGACATCTGCAGTCGTGCAATGATTTTATGATTACTAAATCAATCAATTAGTAACCATAAAAACAGTGACGCATGACGTATATATAAAATCCTAACCCTCTCAACTACGCGTCATGTATTTACGAATCACTTGAAAATGCACAATTGAATATTATATATTAACACCGAAAGTAGCATGGATATTCTCAGCTGGCACTGATAAAGTATAATTTTTATAAGATTGAATGAAGTATTACAATGATGGGCAAGACCGCAGTAATATCAACTCATACGCTCATCTTCACTACTTCACTATACAATCTGTTCTTGTCGGTAAAAACAACGTGGGGTGGATGGCGAACTCGCTGATAGCCACAGATAAGACTTATTGGCTAGACGTACCATATTCTCATCACCCATCACCCACGCATTTTCACCGGTAAGTGCATTTCACAATTCAATAATATATTCATATTGATATAAATCCGAATTTTTTCGTAGTGCGTCAGATATTGGAATACGAAAAATTGTTTTAGAAAATGACATAGGGGCGTGGTCAGGTCGTGGTAATTAGATCAAGACCCAATTGGACCCGTGCTTCTCCTTACAAAGCTTGAAACAATGAAATATGCTTTTTCCGGTAACATCCAACCCTCTGCAGAAATACTAATCCAGTTTATGCGTCATATTCAGCCATAGACTTGAACTTGAAAATAGTTGAAAGTCATGAAACATGACGATCAAGTTCGTACCCACGGTCAAACTTCCATGAATCCGTTTTGACATTCGCAACTTCAGAAAATCAACCAGAATGCCGGGTGTCAAACGCAATGGAAAATTCCAATTTTTTCATGTACTGACGGATAAATCGCCATCCTAACCTAGACCTTGAACCAGGGCTTTGGAGCAGCCGTAAATTTAAACTGCTCAAGCTCCGGCTCCGGAGCTCTCTTCTATCATACATTAGCTCCGGCTCCAGCTCCGGAGCCGCATTATACCCACTGCTCCGGCTCCAGCTCCGGCTCCGGCTCTGAATTATCGAATGGTCCTGTCTATATCAGGGGTGGCCCGCGAGGTAATGTCCTATTATATTATCGAAAATGAATTGCTCAGATTGTGAACTTGCAATGCCAACCAAAAATTACAATTCTGGCTGCGACACTTGGGATGTTGATGACTAAAATATCAGTTCCGACGCATTGGCAGATCCAGGGTCCAGTCACATTTTCAGTAAATCGTCGTACATTACAATAAACTAAAATAGTAGCGAAATTTTTCTTTACGCTTCGCGTGTTTAATTGTCACACGATTTCTTGCTTGGTAGCCTACCCCTACTGAAAATGAAAAAAACACGCCTAATTTACCCGATTGAGTCTAACTGTATTCGCAATTACGGGAGAAAGTCTTTTCGCGTTTGCGCTCGCATAAAATCGTCGACGGTGAAATGTAGGCACAAAATGATTGTCGCATATTATCGGAGACCTTCGATATCGATGTGTCCAGACGCCGAATAGTCGTGTCCTTGCAAACTGAGCCTAGCGGGTGGTATACAATAGACCCGCAATACTCACCTAGTTTATTTATAAACTTAGAAAATTTTACCCGCTTGGCGTGGCTAGTGGACCGAGCACTCGTTCGTCAATTGCATGTGCCCCTTTAGCCGAAAAGATTGGCCATTCCTGGACTACATAGATTACTAATCTACTAATAGTAATCTAGAGTCCGTCATGAGCCGTCAGTAACATCCGATGTAGCAACAAAGACATATAGGTGCCGCCGTGCCGGCTTGTGACTTCATACTGAATTCTTGTCAATTGTCGACAACATCATAGTTGCACTAGAACGCAATTTACTCCATGCCATTGCTGTGCACAGCATTAAAATTCAGGCCTGGTGTTCAATTATGATAAATCAGCAGATGTGGTTGTTGCATATATAATAGCATCTTATGAAATAGGTCGGAGCCGGAGCTACTCCTCATATAACGGGCTCCAGCTCCGGCTCCGGCTCCGGCTAAATTTTATGTAGAGCTCCGGCTCCGGCTCCAGCTCCGGTGAAAATGCACGGCTCCGGGGCTCCGGCTCCGGGCTCCGGCTCCGGCTCCAAAGCCCTGCCTTGAACTGATGCAAAAATGCATCGCACTCTGTTAAAGGCTTGGTAACATGGTACATTTCTACTCAATTACAAGTCGAAGTAGCCATTTCAAAGACCTCAAAGTATGAAATCACGATATGAAAAGTACTCAAGTCGTTTCAAAAGGCATGATTTGGTCGCAAACCCTGAAGAGTCACACGACGACCTAAGTGACCTGATATGTCATTATTGAGATTTGTGACGCCACGAAGCACGAAATCGAATTTCACTGCACTGTGTTTGACTGACATTTGAGTATGCGACACCATAACAAACGCAAGTTGAGAATGCGAAACTTTAGCTTAGCTGCATGGACCGGGAATCTTTTGCAAGCTGAACATTTTTAAATGTATTTCGTGAGAGTTATATGAAACCGGAGAAAATTTGTTACTGATAATACTCTGGTAATATTACTATACTCAATTCTTAAATTATCCGGCGGTAACCTAGCGTTGCCTCATTTTGAAAGGTATCCATACGATCAAGCTCCCTAATAATAATCGAAAAGGTGGCTGACTATGTATGTAATTTTAATTTTCAATTGGATTGTCACCTCCGAGGGAATTAAATTGTTATCAGGAAGACAATGTGTATTCGATTGACACAGAGGTATCGAAATCCATGATTTCAAGGCGAGCAATGCCGGGTATGTTCAAATAACTCGAAATTGTCCTATTTACATTATCATAGAAAATCAAGCATTATTGTACTTTACTGATAAATGATCAATAATCACATGGCAGTATTTGACATCAATTTTAGGATCCCTAAACTGCCTGGATCCACCACTTTGTTGACCACACATACATTTGTATCCGCTACCACGAGAATAATTATTGTGGCCGTTATGTTAAATTGGCCAAACAGTTGCAGCAAAATTGATGATGTGAATTGAGTGCAAAATTTAAAATTTATTAGAGAGCCATATCATATCATAGAAGAAGCCATATATGATCATCTATCCATAGGTTTCCGACCCCTGTTATCGTGGGTAATAAGAGAGCATCGCTTTTGGTATTGCTGGGTGCTTCTTCGCGATATAAAACAAATGACCAATAAAACTACCAACAGGTTCAATTTCCAGAAATATATCAAGTTTTATTCATGTACAATGATTCAGCGGCTCATTCACTGCGTTCACTGTGACAATTTCACTCCTACCGTAAGGAGGCGTGATTGTGTGAAATGGATCTTGCGACACGTGAATCTACCGTACGAACCGGTTGTTTGCGATCAGCCGTTAGGTCGAGATCGACCACGGCGGGCACGCGTACCATACTGTTGTATCTGCTGAGAATGTCGTATAGTCATGCCTTTAATAATACTAATAGTTGGACATAATGGTAGGGTTATCGTACATCCTCTTTTAAGAGTATTTGTCTTTTTTTTTGACTATTTTAAAAGTGTCCTCTTAGGACGCCTAAATATCCTCTTTTATGAGACTTTGTACTTTTTTTGAGAATTTTGATTAAATGTACATGGAAATTGGACTGAGCGATGGGAAATCAGCGGCCAAGTCCGGCGTTTTTTTCGGGACTTGATCCAGATAAATGACGTGTTTTTTAGGCGACCGCCCACAAAGTCGCGAAATCTTTACCACTTTTTCGGAATTTAATCCAGTATTGTAAGTCTGAAAATTTTGAAAAAGTGTTATCTTTTCAGTGTTCCAAAATATGGTAACCCTACATAAATAACAGCGCAACTTGAGACATTCTTTGGGAATGTGAATTTGAATTCAGATTGATTTATATACGTATTTATGTATGCAATAACACTTTACGTACGGAAACCAGTAATGATAACCAAAGAGCTTTTATATTTGTAACCAAACCGACGCGTGAGCGAAGCCATTCGATGTTAAAAACACATTTTTGATAAGCAGAAACATTACTGACATATGCGTGATTTTCTGAACGGGTAATCCATAATGACCAGTTGGACAATAATTCTTGTCGATTTCGGTACAAGTGCATTTCCTAGTGGCCAAGATCCATACAATGCGATGTGGTGGTCGAAATATTTAATGTGACGGGTTGCCTAAATTGTTATGTCTGATTGCTTATTCGTGACAATAGAGGTATAATATTAAATCAGGAACTCCCTGTCACAGAAACCCCAAGTACCTAACTTCGTATAACCTAACCATTAGACATTCCAACTATACCATCGCCAGCTACCACTCGAGCTCCTGATCGGATGAGCAATGAGCATGCATAGGAATCGTATATTAAGTGATTATAGGAAGCGGTTCTCAACTGGGGTGTCGCTGAAACCCGAGGTGCCATTTCATGTCACTCAAGTTTGCCACAAGATAATGAGGTATTGCAAGAGGGCGCATTCCTTCCGGTGACGCTGCGTTTCGTGATGGGAAAGGTACTGACAATGTGAACTTTGCGAAGAGGCATCGGAATTTGACGCAACAAAACTGGATGTGTGGTTGCGATAAAGTAGACAACACATTGCTTGAATGCTCGGTGATTATCCGGAATCAAGACGATATTCGTAACATTGCGATTTTAAAGTGGTGCTCTTGACCTGTTTATACAATGATAGTAGATACAGTAGCAATTAAATATGTTATCGGTTTGGAAAAAAATTTCAATTCGGATTGCTGGCCTGCAGAAACAATCACCTTTGACGGTTCTATTCCAATACCGACTTTGTCGTCCTAATTATTCGGTGCAGCAGCGTCATTACGTTTTCTGTTCCATACGCAAAATTTAAAGTCCCGTACAAAAATATTAACATGAATCACTAGAGACATTGGTAAGGCTGAGGAAAATCAGGTTTTAACTATATTTGCGTTGCTATTTAGCGATGACTCGAGACATGACTTGGCTCGAGTCAAATGTTTTGTGTAACTTGGCTTGATTGGAGTCACTTTGAGCTCACGGAGCTTTCAGCTTACCTCGTAGTAAACTGTCGTGGAAACTGTCGTGGTAGTAAACTAATCTAACAGCAACGTATCTCTGTTCTATGGACTGCCCACCTTAACCAACCCTCATGTATGGTTTAAGTAGGGGAACGGATATAGTCTATCTATACACTCTCAGGTCAGCGGAAAGAGTGTGTGTTGACACTAAAAGGCCGAAAAGGATGTTACACGAAAACAGAACCTAACTGGTGGCGAGATAACGCAGTGGTATAATCCGCGGCTGCAACACCAATAGGTGCGGGCTCGAGTCCGACCGAGGTCGACTTCCGAATTCCGATACCTAAGTGTTGGAGGTTTACCTAGGCTCCTCCTCGCCACCTCATCCGCGTCAGCGGTGCCTTACAAAAGCCTAGAGGTGGGCCGTGCTATAAGTCGACAGTTACGGAAAATAAAAATAATATCGGCCTGGTGCAAATGACCATAGTAGTCGACCAACACCGTGAATACCACAACAACAACAAAACAAACAGAACCTAACTCAGAATTGTTTCGCGGCCATAAACCATACGTGCTTACATGCCTACCTTCCAATACGTTCCTACGTGCATGCATAATTTGGAATAAAATATTGTAATCGATTTACGCCGCGGTGTAACTCTGAGGTAGGTTCGGTTCTGGTGTCGTGTGCCATGCGTGTATATTCACATCCGTATATCAGGGGTGGTAAACGGGTGCAAATAGACATTCTTTTCGCTGAAAGTGTACTTTTATATTACTAGTAAACAACTGCTGCAGGTTTAAATTGTATCCCCGTTAATGTGTAGGTGGATAGTGTATTGCGTCAGGTCAATGTGTCTCAATTTTTTGAGGTTTGGTGTTTTATACTCTATTTTGGCTTACCATTAGA
Source organism: Botryllus schlosseri (assembly GCF_051294905.1). Taxonomy (NCBI): domain Eukaryota; kingdom Metazoa; phylum Chordata; class Ascidiacea; order Stolidobranchia; family Styelidae; genus Botryllus; species Botryllus schlosseri. The sequence continues at coordinate 33,348,220 of NC_137238.1, forward strand.
GACAGAGGCTATACAGTTATTTACGCAGCTTAGCAGTTTCTTTTTGCTTGTTTATTTATCTCGGTATTCGTTCGTCGATTCAGAATCAATGGCGACGCAGTCTGTATTTCAAACAGCTACCGAAGTGTAATGAATTTGGATTACGAATCGTACTTGGTAGAGTAAATTGACCTTACTTTTGACTTGACTCGTTACTCGACTAGATTCGATTCACCCCCGAAAATCAAGTGACTCGGCTTGACTCGATTCACATTCGAAAATAAATGAATTGACGTTACTTGGGATGACTTGTGACTCGAAGATAGTGACTTGTTCCTAACACCGCTGCGTTCTGGACGACATCTGATGATATTGTTTCAGGTGTACAGTGTACACGCCCTTTGACTTATCAGGCCTATTTGTGATAAATTGTTGATTCACAATTGGATCATAATAAGGCAGGATATGTGCACGTTCAATTTTGATTGCGAAAATGTTCAATATTAGTCAGTGAAAAATAGATCCCATCAGTGTCAGCCTACAATCCTGCGTGATATAATTTCAATAAATCATCAAGCGACCAACCTCGGTGGGATTATCCATTTCGTTTGGATACCAGGACATGTGGGATCCCCAAGAAATTAAATTGCAGACACGGGCGCAAAAGAGGCGTCTTGAGATCGCGCAATCGTGGCCATTATGCGCTGTGAAACTGCGAAGTCGCGATCTGGTTCACAATTTCATCAATGTCAGTCACTGGTTTTCAACCTTTATTCTGCCAGCGTCTCTTTTCAGAGATTTTCGTGGTCTCTCGTCCGCATATTGCAAGGCTGTGCTGAGGACGATGGGGAAGTGGCCGTACGCAGGCGGCTGTAGTTTTGGGGTTAGTTGAAAAATACTTCGTTGGTGAATCCTACAGCACGGCCGTTCGACTTATGTACGATAAAAAAACTTGCAGTATTTCAGGGGCTCAAATCAGGTTGCTTTTGCCATACCACCTGTTCACAATTATATCAATGTCAATCGCTGTTGTTTAACCATTATCTGCCAGCGTATCTTTTCCGAGATTTTTGCGGTCTACCGTTCGCATAATACAAGGGCTGTGCTGAGGACGGTGGGAAGTGGTCGTAGGCGGCTGGAGTTTTCGGGTTCCTTGGAAAATACTTCGGTGGTAAATCATGCACCACGGCTGGTCGACTTATGTACGATGAAAAGAATTGTAGTATTTGTGGGGCTCAAATCAGGTTGTTATTGTCATACCACCTGGTATACAAACCCAAACCTACACAACACTATTTCACCTATGCGTTTGACGATACACTGCTTTCCACTGCTATAATTGGGTTTTGAAATGCTCCTTACTCCGATTAGTAGATTAACTTATAGAGTGGTATAAATGTTGGAAATATACTAATTATTGTGTCTTGCATTAGTGATGTAACGGGTGTCCAAGACAGGCATTTCATTTAATATTCGACGAATAGTCAAATCACCACATTATTTATATATATCTTATCAGTACCGGTAGTTGACTAATAGGGCCAGAAACTGTCTTATACCGGTTTGAATAAACATGTAACCATATTAAGATTGTGAAAAATTAGTATATTATAGGGTTGCCATACGTCCGGAATTTCCCGGACATGTCAGGGATTTCACTGTTCAAACTAGCGTTCGGGAGGAATTTCTAAAATATGCCAAATGTCCGGAATTTTGAAGACTTGACGTAGGCTCATAATGTTTTGGTAAATCAGCATAAAATAGTATTTTTTGGGAATATTTATGCTGATGCATGATATTTTTCTTCGCGCTGCGCGCAATTTACTATCACGTTTATTGCTTTTGATATGGAGACTACCACCCTCTCAAAATCTGCAATAAAATATAATTATAAACAACCTTCATTTACTGGAATAAGCCTAATTGTAATCGCAATTATAGGAGAACGGTATATTCCTAGAGATCGTTAAGGCTGTTTAAATGCTTCATTCAGAGAGAGTGGTTCCAAACGGGAGGGGGGTCGTTTACCTTTATTCTGGGGTTTGCGAATATCTTGAACGTAATCAGCTTCCAAATGAGCCCGTGAGTAAGTCTGAGCAAAGGTGCTGACTTCTTTTAGTAATCAGCTCGTCAAATTTTGATCTGGGCCACGGAACATTTTTAAATTGGAGATGGAGTCGCGACCATAAAAGGTTGGAAACCACTGGATGTGGGATGTTTATAAAGCTCCGTGGTGCGCACCGGCATAAGTCTAATAAACAATATCATCGGTAGAACATGAACATGACTTAACGATGTGCAATTACGCTCCCTGTATTTTCGAACTCATCATCCTCCACCAGCTCTACCGCTAACTCTGATCATGTGGGTGGAGAGTAGTATCTATATAGTAATATATGGAACGACCAATATTATTGATAGAATTCATTCAAATAATTTCAACGACCAGATGCATATAGAAACCAAATTCATATAGCAAGCAGCCCCCACCCAGAAGTTGCATCGATTACCCTATAGGCTAGTGTGGGCCCTATATGGACCGACCAATATTATTGACAAAATTCATTCAAATAATTCAACGACCAGATGCATATAGAAACCAAATTCATATAGCCAGCAGCCCCCACCCAGAAGTTGCATCGATTACCCTATAGTGTGGGCTCAAAATCATTGTTTATTTGTGCGGGAGGAGGCTGAAAACATGTGCTTTCGGTCCCGATTATAAAACACACACAGCCACATACTCCTGAGCCGGATCGTGACCATCTCTGGTCTATGAGCAAAGCTTGCTAGTGTGACGTCATAATTCATTTTGAAATCCACTAGTGGGCGCTAAAGAGTGTCCGGAATTTGGGTTGCTGAAATATGGTAACCCTAGTATATTATTAATGCGCGGCACGCGATATCAACCAAGAAAAGATGTAACAAATGTGTTCAGCACAACTTGAACTAGAAACTAATGAAATTAGGACTTGGAATCGGACTCGAATCTCAACACTATATCACTCGTACTCGACCGTTTGCGCGCTTATGCGAACTTTACTCGGTGATGAATTGTGAAATGACTGTGTGATTCGAGTCACAACTATAAAAGTAAGAGTGACTCCTGAATCGGAATCTTGTGACTTAGTTACAATCCTGATTTGGATGGGGTGGCGGGGTGAACAAACCTAGCGTCGCGGCGTCATCAATTAACCGAAATGTATCTGGTTTACCCTGTTATAGGTGTTGTCCTTGCCTAATATATGGAACTAAGTAGTAGGATGGGATTCGTTTGGCGCCGGCCAATCAGAGAACGTCATCCTAATTGCCACGCCCCTTTTCATACCCAAAGGGTACATTTTGTAAAAGTGATTAAATTCCGATACTTAATAATAACATGCTTTCGAGAGAAAAATAACATTCAGATTATACATAAATTTCGAAGACTACGATGTCTATACAAGACTATATTCGCCAGATATTATATTATGTGTATTTAGGACTTTGTATTTTCGCGGATAATATATGACCTCTCAGATAACACTCATCGATGTTGAACTAGGCGCGATTTTTATGATGATATACTAAAATTCTACGCACATTTCGCACGATCAACTTCGCATGATTGTATGTGTATTTAAGGCTATCTATGTTCACGAGAACACTAGATAAATTACACTCATCAACGATGAACTAGGCGTGGTTTATGGGAATCCGGTTTCTGAGGGTACATATTTAGATATACTTTCCTCAGCAGAATCAATTTATGTGTATTTAGGACTATATATGATACACAAAACCTCTGTATGTTCACGAAGACTGCGATATCGCACGGATAAATGCATCATCACTAATTAATTACTTAAATGCGACTTGATAATAATAATCCCTAGAATAATATAAAATGCGATTTTGAGTGCAGACAGATCGCGGTTTCGATTTCCGAGGTCTCCACATTTTAAGCCTTATTATCAGCTCGCAGTACAACCGCTACCTGTATAATGTTTGCATGTCGAGTATAAGGGTATTTAACTCAGCAGTAAAATGCCAACGGACTAGCCGCAGGGGTCCGGTTCTCGTCGCTATAATTAAACGAACGCCTTCGCCGCAGGTACGCTATCCCCGACGTTATAATGATAGGGACAAATTAGCCGCATGAAAGCGAGTCTAATGAATATAACGAGTTGATAAGTAAACAAGTATTTGCACTCCATCAGAATACTAAAGTAGCTTTTCGCGTATATGTACCTAATACTAAAGTGTTTATGATTTCGGATTGCTTCAACTTCATGACATTTTCAGTATTAAACAGAAATATAGACCTAGAATACTAACTTTTATTCGTAAATAGCTACTGCTACCTTAATTTAATGGATTCATCTGAGATCATTGCTTTACTTAATCTCTCCAAAATATGAATTATACAATGGACTTAAGTTCCAATGAACAATTGTTCACGTATAGGTTCGAGGTCTGAATGAGTCTTTTAAAGTAAATAGAAACGAAAAAACTAATCGAAAAAATTTACGAAGTTTGGATGCGGCATATTTAGGTTTTTTAAAAAATTATTCATACCCACGATTCGAAATATTGTTAACTAACATATGTTTTCGACATAAGATAAGCGTGTAGTGTACAAATTTCGATGTTGCGCAAATACCACAAACTTTGCTTGCTTTCAGTGCTGATAACTAAATGCAAGACAGACTTTACGGAAAAAACTTATACTTGAGCACTACGAAATGTACAAGTACTTTACCTTTACACGACGTTTTTGGTAAAATGAATACTTATTTTAATAAAAAATATAAAAGAGCAAAAAAGTACATTTTATCCCGGAACGCAACATGAGAAATCATTTCGATAATATCCAACATGCTGGTTCACTTCGAGGGTAATTTGTAAAACTCAAATATTGCATGGTAGGACTTCGCAAATTTTCGATTTATTTTTGCTATTTTTCTATTTCGTTAGTTCTCCGCCTTCAAATATCATGTTATACAAATATTGTGTATACGGAACAAGTATAAATCTGACTATGTTGTTGCTATTTACAAAATTACCTCCCTCAGTAACCAATTTCGCGTAGACTATGCAATTTTGTAAGGTATATAGAAAACTACTTTTAAACTGTTACACTTATACTGCGAGTAGCGTTACACTGAATATTAAGTTGCTATTCTGAAAATTTTGTCAAGTTAATAGTTTAAAAACTTATACTTCTGCACTACGAAATGTACAAGTACTTTACCTTTACACGACGTTTTTCTGCCTTTTTCAGCGCATTAGAGACGTTTACACTATGGATTTCGTGAGCTTTACTTGAGTTTTATAAATTAACGTAAAAGTAGTCATTTCAGAGTAAGTAAAACGTTCGTATTGTAGGTTCATTTCTGCTTAATACTATAATTATCATCGAGTTGAAGCAGTCCAATATCAAAAACACTCGAAAGTATTTGTTGCATATAGCTAAAAACCTAATTGAGTACTCTGAAGAAGTACAAGTAGCACAGTTTGTGGTATTTGTATGACATCGAAATTTAGCAAACCAGAACTTATACTTGAGTACTCCGAAATGTACAAGTACTTTACCTTTACACGACGTTTCCGTAAAATGAATACTAATTTTATTAAAAAATAAAAAAGCACGAAAAATTACATTTTATCCCAAACAATCAGAATACTGAAGTATAGCTTCTCGCGTATATGTACCTAATACTAAAGTGTTTATGATTTCAGTTCGCTTCAACTTCATGACATTTTCATTATTAAACAGAAGTATAGACCTAGAATGCTAACTTTCTTCGTAAATAGCTACTCCTGCCTTAATTTAACGGATTTATCTGAGATCATTGCTTTACTTAATCTCGCCAAATGTGCATTATGCAAGTACGTCACCATCGAATCCCTCTGGCTATAACTATATGGCAGTATAATTGTGGCAAATACTCGAGTACTAATTTTAAAGTAGCTTAGGTATCTAAATGAGCTCCGAGTCGCTGTTATCTCGCATCGAACCATGGAGTTAACACTGGTATTACCTTCGCTCACTGATGAAAAAGATGAAATTATACTCAAGTATAGGTTTTGCTTTGGTAGCACAGAATACTAAAGTAGCTTATTGCGTATATATACCTAATACTAAATTGTTTGTCATTTCAGATCGCTTCAACTTCATGACATTTTCAGTATTAAACAGAAGTATAGACCTAGAATGCAAACTTTCTTCGTAAATAGCTACTTCTAGCTTAATTTAATGGATTTATCTTAGATCATTGCTTTAATCTCTCCAAAATGTGCATTATACAAGTACGTCACCATCGAATGCCTCTGGCTATAACTATCTGGCAGTATAATCGCGGCAAATACTCGAGTACTAATTTTAAAGTAGCTTAGGTATCTAAATGAGCTCTAGGACATTGTGATTATGCAGCATACAAAATTTCATCACACATTTCATGATGGAACACCTTTAAAACTAACGCAGTCGAATACCGACTTTTACGCATATCTGTTTTGCGTGAACATAGCATATACCTATACATCGTCAAATTTAATAGCAGAATTACCGTGTTAAACATTGAATTCCCACCTTGAAAGTTGGTACGCGGTTATAGGACATTATAACAATGCACCATACCAAATCCCATCACACATTTCATGATGGAACAACTTTAAAACTAACGCGGCTCTACATCGACTTTTTGCTTACATCTGTTTTGCGGGAGCGTATAGCATATACCCATACATAGCCAACTTTAATAACGGAATTACGATGCTTAACATTGAATCCCAACTCTAAACTCTTGATACCTAGTTGTAGGACATTATGGCAATTCACCATGCTAAATTTCATCACACATCTAATGATGGAACACCTTTGAAACTATCGCAGTCGAATACCGACTTTTACGCATATCTGTTCTTCGTGAACATAGCATATACCCATACATAGTAAATTTTATTAACATAATTAGCATGCTAAACATTAAATTCTCACCTTGAACGTTGGCACGCAGTTGTAGGACATAATAACAATACACCATACCAAATGTCGTCAGACATTTCATGATGTAACACCTTTAAAACCAACGCAGTTCTATACAGACTTTTGGCTAAATCTGTTTTTCCGTAGCGTAGCACGTACCTATACATAGTCAACTTTAATAACGGAATTACCATGTTAATAATCGACTCCCCATTTTGAAACTCAGTACGCAGTTGTAAGACATTATGACAATGCACCATGTCAAATTTTGTTACGCATTTCATGATTGAACAACTTTAAAACTAACGCAGTTCCATACCGACTTTTGCGGGAGCGTAGCACGTACCTACACTGTAAAAATTATTGTTGTAAAGTACCCTGTAACCAGCTTGTAATGGCGGACTGCAAGCTTGTTGAGGTTGTAAACGCCAAATGCAGGCACATAACAAGCTTTCGTGCTTGTAAATTAACAGGCTTCAGAAATGATGTCCAATAATGGACAACGCAGTTTGAACGTATACTCCAGACATGCCTCAGACATGATGTCAGAGTGTCAACGCAGTTCAAACTCACCCCAGAAAAGTCCCAGACATTCCCCAGACATGTCCCAGACATGATGTCTGAGTGTCAAAGCAGTCCTAAAACACCCCTGATAATTTGTTCGATTGGCAACGAAGTCGGAGCCTACTCCAGACATGCCTCAGACATAACGTCAGAGTGTCAACGCAGTCCGAACACCACCCCCCCCCCCCCCCCCGACATGGCCCAGACATGATCTCTGGGTGTCAACAGAGAACGATCACGTCCCAGACATGATGTCCGAGTGACAACACAGTTATAAGACACCACAGACATGCCCCAGACACGATGTCCGAGTGTCAGCGCATTGCAAACTCACCCCAGACAAGCCCCATACATGATGTCTGAGTGTCGAGGCAATCCGAAAACACCCCTGACACGATGTCCGATTGACTACGAAGTCCGAGCGTACTCCAGCCATGCCTCAGACATAATGTCAGAGTGTCAACGCAGTCCGAACACCCCCCGACATGGCCCAGACATGATCTATGAGTGTCAACAGAGAGCGGACACTTCCCAGAAATGCCCCAGACATGATGTCCGAGTGACAACACAGTTTTAACACACCACAGACATGCCCCAGACACGATGTCAGAGTGTTAGCGCATTGCAAACTCACCCCAGACATGCCCCATACATGATGTCTGAGTGTCGAAGCAGTCCAAACACACCCAGACATGACCCAAATCTGATCTTCGGGGGCCAACGCAGTCCCAACATACATCAGCCATACCGCAGACACGAAGATGATTAAGTGGACACGTAGGCCACACTCTAGTCTTGATGTTCGAGTGGAAATAACACAGTCCAAACGCACCCCAGATGTACCGCAGACATGGTTTCCAAGTGAAAACATAATCCGAGCACACCCTAGATACGCCCCAGATTTGATGTCGTCCATAACACTCCATTCATACCGCAGGCATACTCAAGAACACAGAAGTATTATGGTCATTATTTTTCATCATTATTACTTCAATCACAGATCGTCAATGCATATTGTACAAAATAAAGGCACGGCCGCGGTTGAACGGTGCGGTAAAAGTCCACCAAAATGTTGTCTGCCGAGTCTTTCATTTCTGCTTCACTGGGCAGCAGAAGCTTTGACGTCAGCTGTAGCGTTTGTTGTAGCTTGAGTCGAAATCATATTCTTGTCGAATCACATTGAGGGCTGCTATGTGTGGCGTCATTTTTAGATAGGAAGTGTTAGAGACGTAGTATCTATGTGCAGATTGTGAAGTTGTGCATCATTTACCTTTAGTCAGTACCCTTTGACGTCATATCCGGCTTAATTCATTTTGTGTAGTATATGGCGCGAATATGTTGTGAGAGTGGAGCGGAGCCGAGAAAGTTTGCTAGTTTTTCAGTCAGTATTGTCTTATTGAAAGGGATTCCACCGCTGCGATAGCTATATATTCTTGTGTAGTCGTGCTCAATTGACTACTACATCCATGAGATTGGTACGTAGAAAATTATATGTGATTTGGTGACTTTGCAGAATATAGAATTAGTCCTGTTTGCTAACGGACGTATTCCATCGAGTAAACGATGTCAGCGTTGATGACTGTTACTGAGATGTTGTTTGGGATGGCTGATTCCACTGACGGCCAGTTAAGTTTGAATTTGAAAATAAATTCAGGTAAATTTCGGCCTCACAGTTCTAGTTTATTAATTACTTGACATATTTGTGTTACAGGTGCTTCAAAAGTGTCAGATTTGCCTGGTATATGGTCTGTGTAATTCCAATTGAAGTGCCAGCATTGTGTATCTATCAATGACACAAGATTGGTAAGATACTCTGACATCGGATATACTTGATGGTGTAGTATTCAGCACAATTTTGTCTTGCATTGCAGGTGATATTTCAAAGTGCAGGAGATGTACCCTGTGGTCTGCAAAAGTCAGATCAACGCAACAATATTCCATCGATCATGACTTATCTCGTAGCCTCTATACTCCGGAAGAAAATAAACGGTTGTAGTCGAGTAAGTTATTTTGTAAGATATATATTTAGTCAAGGCTGCAAAAGATTTTAGCAGTCAATTGATAATTACTGCTTTCGAAATTGCAAGATGCATCTTCATGACTAATGGAAAATGACCAATAATGACGCTACAAATAAGTTGAAATCCTTGAAAATTTATTGTGACTGTGATGGTTATTTCATGCGGTTCTTATGACATTTTCGCGCGTAAAGTGACGCAAAGTTATATCTAGCCTACCAATGCTACCTCAACTTATTTGAAAGATTAGAAGTATTTCATTACTCACTACCCATCAGTGTTATTGGGTACTATTTCCCGAAGCACATTCGGCTCATTGTGACTTGTGACAACCATAAACCTACGTAAGATTCAAGTGTTGAAGTATGGATGTATTGCACTATTTCAAAGCCTGCATATTTTAGAACTCTTGGAATATGAAACTCGGTACAACATTTGCACGCTTTACATCATGAATCAGAAGAACCAGTCGATCCAGTTTCCATTGCAAAGAAATATGTTTAGAAGTCATGATGTACAAAGACAGCCTATACAAGCAGCGGAATCGTCCACAGCCATTTCATGAAGCAGGAAACCCTATACTTATGGATTTTTCGCTGACTAAGTAAGAAATAGCTATTTTCTTGTCCATCTAAAACAGTATTTCCCAAACTTTTGTACACACCAGAGTCCGATAAACGCTCAAAACTTCATCATCGTGCATATGTTTGAATGTGTGCTCCTAACTAGCTTGTTTGAATGAGTGCTCCTAACTAGCGGTCAATAACTCACTGAATAATAATTCTATTTGTTGTTGGGTTGTAAGAAAACTCAATGTTTCACATCAATGGGGTGGTGGCCAATGTTACCTCTAAGCTGCGCATGTGCGCAAATGTGCAGTGCTGACACAGTCTCTGCGCACAAAAAATCCGAACTGATGACCTTATTTACTCGTTATGCACTGTTGTCCAAGGGTCTGCGCAGCGACTTGGCAAGTGTGCGAAGACTCGTCAAAAATGAGACGGAACATTGGCGGTGGCAACGTTGTCCGATTGAATGCGCCTTTTACGACTACGGATGAGGTGACCATATATTTATAAATCATACTTTGGTTCGTATTAATTTACGTATTTTCCCAAACAGTGATCCATAGTTTATGTCGCTCCCTGCTCTCAGCCACCCCCCCCCCCAATCACCAAATTGAAAGCTAGCGCCCCCTTCAGAGTTGTAAAGGCCCCAGGTGGGACTGCAGCCCACTTTAAAAACACTTTTCTAAAAGAATCTCTATTTATATGACCAATTTGAAATTTCAGATCGGAGAATCTATGAAGAATGGAAAAAGCTTGACGTGATCTATAAACTGTAACATCCTTATCACCGAAATCAATTTCATCTTACCCTGCCAAAAAAGAGCTGATGAAAGAAAGTGCTTGCATAGTTATGGAATATGCCTGGTGGATATATTGCGCTGACGTGTTGCTGTATAAATAAATGCGCGCTTCTGATTTGTGAACAATCATGTCCACCATATATGCATTAGGCTATTTGTACTGATGAGTAATGCCAGTACAGGTACAAGATTAGGTATGAGAAAGAGAGAGAGTTACAAGCTTGTGCCTGTAGTGAGCTTACGGTTGTAAGGTTTTAATGAGTTTGCAAGCTTATTGTTGTAATGAGTTTGCAAGCTTATGGTTGTAAGGCTGTAACGAGTTTACAAGCTTATGGTTGTAAGGTTGTATTGGAAGTCACCAGGCTTTTTGCTGTAAATTTACAACAATAATTTTTACAGTGTATGCATGCTCAACTTAAATAATGGAATTACCGAGCTAAACATTGAATGCGCAACTTGAAGATTGGTTCACAGGTGTAGGACATTATGACAATTGAACATATCAAATTTCATCACACATTTCATGATGGAACACCTTTAAAATTAACGCAGTTCTATACCAACTTCGCGTGAATCTGTTTGCGGGTGCGTATAGCACGTACCTATGCGTGATCAACTTTAGTGATGGAATTACAGATGTAATTAAGTTTCAACACTTTTACAATGATTCGTCTTGCTTCCTATAACATCCCACTCGACGCCCTCGTTATTAGGCTGTAATCTCAGCCTGAGCGATGTCTTGAAGCCTACGGGACTCTGCAAATTGTTTCGATTTATTCTGTCCGTTTCAATTTAAGATAAGGAAGCCCATTTCACTCAATGTATCGATGCCTACGGTACTCTACAAAATTTTCTGATTAATTCTCCCTATGCTTATTTATCACAAGAAAGATGATTTGACATCTAAAGTACGAAATACTTTTTCGCCTGAGCTAAGCCGCAGCGCTTGGAGTGGAATTTTACGGGGTATGTGGACTCATTTCGTAGGGCTCTATGCCATAGGAGCATACTTTACGCTCCAATTCGATTCCCACACATTCCATATAATTACTAACAGAACCATTGAGTACCAGCCTTGACATTTTCCGTAGTACTAGATGGTATGTATACAATTTCATGACATCCGACAGTACGACGAAGACTATCAAAATATCGAAAGAAGCCCTCTATTCTTTTCTGAAATAATCAAGGTTTTATCAGGACTTCCCTTCATATAAACTCCAGCAGAATCACTAATAACCTCTCAAGTGTACTCAATTTACTCTAATTTGATACTCGTGTACCAAATCCCTATTTTCCGCAAGTATGATAGAGGCTATCGCTCGATACTCAACGATTCGTAATTTTGCTGGAATACAAGTACACTTAGGGATTGAAAAGTAACTGATATAGGTGGCTATGTTTGTGGGATATTTACACTTCTAGTGGAGAGAATCTTTAAAATGTAGTAAACAGGCCGATGGGTATTCGTTGAGTTGTATAAGCATAAAAAACATTCCCGCGCGCGTCTTAGTATTAGGTGGTAGGGTAGGAAGTGTTAGGTTTAGGAGCGCGCGGGAATGTTTTTTATGCTTATACAACTCAATGAATACCCATCGGCCTGTTTACTACATTTTAAAGATTCTCTCCACTATTGTGTATACAAGAATATACTTCTCTTAGTAAGCAATTTCTCGTGAATTCCGAAGCACATTGACGTGTGTTACCTTCTGTATTAGGTGATAGTATAATTTTCATGTCTGATAATGTTACTTGTCAAGGTGATACAAACGTAAGCTCAAACTACTTTAAAATTTAAAGTGTCACCAAATTTTATCTAAAACTGAAACTGTCAAGTATCGATAAAGTAGTCTAAACCCTAGTCACTTTTTACGTGGAGGGAGTACATAGCGAAGTACATGTATATTTTGGAGTACTCAAGTATAGATTTGGCCTGCTTGCGCTATACTAAATGAAGTGATTGACTATATACACTGCATCTACTTCTATTTCAGAGTTTTTCGGTTTTCGAGCAAACTATACCTTCAATACTTACTTTTTAACTCACTCGGAAATCATCACTTCTTGTACTTTAGTAGGACTTTACTGTTACTAAAATGTTGAAATGTACTTTTTGTCAGTGGGCCAGTGGTCTTGGTGAGTGGTGTCAGTTTCATCTATATCCAACGAAAAGCTATTTGAGTGCTTTACGGGTTCGTATCTTCGCAAATAATATATTCTAAACATGTTTAGATAGCGAGGAGTGAAAGGGACAAATTTTATCTAAAAATGAAACTGTAAAGTACCGATAAAGTAGTCTAGAGTATTTTTTATGTTTATTCAGCTCAACGAATATCTTCATATTGGCCTGCTTACTACATTTTAAAGATTTTCTACGCTAGAAAAATCGCTGTAACATGATAAGTATATTATAATTAATCTTATCAGCGCGGCATAGTACATTCGAGTAAATTCATTTAATTAGCTTATGTTATGAACTTATTTGGTTTCCGAATTCTATCTAAAACTGAAACTGACGAGTATCAGTAAAAGCAGTCTTAAACCGTAGTCACTTATTACGTGGAGGGAGTCGATAGCGAAGTACTCGTGCATTTTGTAGCACTCAAGTATAGGTTTATCTGCTTGCACTATACTTAATCAAGTGATGAACTATTTACACTTCATCTACTTCTATTTCAGAGTATTCGGTTTTCAGGTAAACTATACCTGCAATACTTACTTTTTAACTCACTCGGAAATCATCACTTCTTGTACTCTACTAGAAATTTACTGCAACTAAATGTTAATATGTACTGTTATCAGCGGTCTTGATGAGTGGTGCTAGTTTCATCTATATCCTACGACGCATTTTTGCGCTGCAGAATGACTTATCGCAATAAAAATAACAAAAATACTTCGATAATTTGCGAACTCTCACTGCGCAAAAACGTTAGTACTCTAGGTCTATTTCTGTTTAATACTGTAGCTATCATGAAGTTGATGTACTCCAATATCATATGGACTTGAGAGTATTTGGTACATGTAGGCAAAAAAATCTACTTGGGTATTCTCAAGAAGTACGAGTACTTCTATACCTAACAACTCTGGAAGTTAGCGCAGTTTGTGGCATTTGTATGCAATCGAAATTTGCGTGCTTCTCACTTACCTTATATTAATAGTTTTACTTTTCTATCTAGTTTTTGATAATAGCACTTGTCAAGGTGATACAAACGTAACCTCAAACTACTTTAAAATATAAAGTCCTAAAAGTAGGTAGTTTCTCCTGAAAAACAGGTAAGTAGAAGTGGAAATATCCTACAAACATAACCACCTATATCAGTTACTTTTCAATCCCTAATTGTACTTGTATTCCAGCAAAATTACGAATCGTTGAGTATCGAGCGATAGCCTCTATCATACTTGCGGAAAATAGGGATTTGGTACACGAGTATCAAATTAGAGTAAATTGAGTACACTTGAGAGGTTATTAGTGATTCTGCTGGAGTTTATATGAAGGGAAGTCCTGATAATACTTGATTATTTCAGAAAAGAATAGAGGGCTTCTTTCGATATTTTGATAGTCTTCGTCGTACTGTCGGATGTCATGAAATTGTACACATTAGGGTTGCCATACGTCCGGAATTTCCCGGACATGTCCGGAATTTCACTGTTAAAACTGCGTCCGGGAGGAATTTCTAAAATATGGCTAAATGTCCGGAATTTTGAAGTAAGCTCATAATTTTTACCTAAATCAACAGAAATAATATTATTTTTGGGCACATTTATGCCACATGAAATTTTTCTTCGCGCTGCGCGCGATTTAGATCACATTCATATGCACCGAGTTACGGGTGGCGGAGTGGCGCAGCCACCCCATGACACATTTATGGGGTGGCGGCCACCCCATACAATAAGATCAAACGCCCGCCGTCTGCGATTTCAAATCATCAGCGCTGTCAATTAACGAGTCCACGATAGCGCATAAATGCCAATTATTTACCATTAACCGATACGGGCGCGAATAATTGAATACGCAGCATCGTTGGCAACGACGAACTAGTTCTTAAAACGCCCCAATAAATTATAATCCGCGATTACACGCTTGGGCTGGGAAACACCATCTTCTCTCTCGACCAGACGAGCGAATTCACGTTCCCTTTACACTTAATTAAATTGTATTTGCGCCCATAATCGTTTGCAGAATAATTCTTGAGTTAATTACGTGATAGTTTCATTAATTGGAGGCTTGGATCGCGAAATAGGACAGTGTGTTTGTGTATGATGGCGAATAGAAAGTCATTCCTGCGCAAAGTGCGCATATTCATTACTCTAACAAGGCTATGCCAATTTTATCGGAAAATGCAACAACGCAGCTCATACTTCGTTATAATGAGCAAACAATTGTCGCGATGTCAGACTTGGAACCGGATTGTGCTGTACGAAAGTTGAGAAATTACTGATTAGATGCGCGCTTTCTCGTTTGCTATGATCTGTAGGCTACTAATTCTTGTCTGCTTTATACACTCGTATTCCCTCGGTGTCACTTTTCCGTGTTTGATTTGTTATTAATACTACGCATTGTGCAGTGCACGGCGTTGAATTACGTTGTCAAAATTGATGCAACACGATATTTTCGATGGCGCAAATTCTGAATTTATTCGATTAGCTTGAACGGGAACCTTCTATGTCCCAATGAACTTTATTGCTGGGCGGACTCTATCGAGCGCAACCATATCGCGGATCGAATTTCAAAACTTTTGGATATGTATTTCTATTGATAAGGTCGCGGCATGCGTCCATATTGCTCTTACTGCAATAACACTAATTAAAAGCGCACCATTTTACGATCAAATTCGACTGACTGTTCGGGGCATACGTAGACCGTAGGCCTCGGACTGATATTACCAGCGCGTCGTCGGCATATAAATCCCAGGTGCGAAGCCAGAGAGTTTCTTATTTATAACTAGAAATCCCGTCCTTTTGAAATGCCAATTCACTAATTCGTATTATCGTTTTATTGGTTTTAATATGGGGACTACTTCCCTCGCAAACTGCGATCAAAAATAAATAAAAATAACATTCAGTTACAGAAATAAGTCTCGATGTTATCGCAATTACAAGATAACCGTATATTCATAGAGTCGGTTTAGGCCGTTTGGTCATGACCTATCGATGTACATTGTACAATTACGCTCCTTGTATTTCCGAAGTCATTATACTCCACCAGCTCTACCGCTAACTCTGATCACGTGGGCAGAGAGAGGATCAAATTATATAATAATATATGGAAGATTCAGTATTATTGACATAATTCATTGAAATCATTTAACGACCAGATGCATATAGTAAGCCTCCAGAAGTTGCATCGATTACCCTACGGTGGGCTCAAGATCAGTGTTAATTTGGACGGCAGGGGGCTGAAAAAATGTATTTTCAGCCCTGGTTACAACTTACAACACACAACCACATGCTCCTGAACCGGATCGTGACCACCTCTATTCAATAGACAAAACTTTGCTGGTGTGACGTCATATTGATCCACTTCATTTTGAAATCCGCTAGTGGGCGCTCAAGAGCGTCCGGAATTTAGATTACAAAAATATGGTAACCCTAGTATACATACCATCTAGTACTACGGAAAATGTCAAGGCTGGTACTCAATGGTTCTGTTAGTAATTATATGGAATGTGTGGGAATCGAATTGGAGCGTAAAGTATGCTCCTATGGCAGTGGTTCCCAACCGGGGAGGAATTCCCCCCTTGAGGGGAAATTTGCAATTTTTAGGGAGGAATTCCACTTTAGAATTATAACGGATTTCCCAAATTGTTCATGTTCGAACTGTCATGTAGTCAACCAGCTATATCCGAACGTATGCTCCTTATGGCTGTTTTTTGTTTGCTGGAAGTATGTTTAAATGCTATCTAAAATCTCTTTTCATATACAAATCCCCCCCAACCCTTTTTTTCTTTCTAACTAGTTCAGATGTGCTGCAGTTCGCAAGACAATTTTGTAGGCCAGCGACGGCTTCTCAATCAAATATATCCTAAGCGAGAAAATGTCGTGCCGAATCTGTCACAACAAGGCCTCTAGTGAAAGTATTTATCTTATATTTTCAAGTCAACATTTTCAGACAATGACTAAATATTCCAACGTCATCAATTCAAGTCAAAGAGATCGCTTGCCTTGCTTTATTATTAGTGAACAGTTACCCGATCGAAAAAAGACATGGTAAATTTGGTGCAATGATGCTGAAGCGTAATGGGTGTCCTAAATTTCAATGCGCTCCAGCAGGGAATCTGATCACGTGTATGTTATATATCAGGGCTGTAACCCAGTCATGAGACTCCGAGTCACAAGTCAATCTCACTTTCATAGTTTTGACTCGAGTCAAGTCAAGTCATTTTCAATTCACCATTGAGTCAAGTCCGAGTCCAAGTCACCGAGCAGACGGTCGAGTTCGAGTCATGGTATTATGACTCGAGTACGAGTTCAAGTCCCGCTCAAGTCAACACTGTTTGGTGATATTGAATGATTTGGATTAATGACATACTAATTTTCCTCACTTTGAGCAGTTTCTTGTCACATTATCAAGTACCAGGATCAATAGACGAAATTCCAACAGGGTGGTCACTTTACTGTTCTTCGAAATTAGAATGAAATGTCGGTCTTGGCCGTTTTATAGTATTGAGTCATATGGCTTGGTTCGAGTCATGCAAAATGACTCGAGTCCAAGTCGAGTCAATACCCAGATTGTCTCGAGTCGAGTCGTTTCCGTATTTTGAGAAAATGACTCGAGTCAAGTCTAGGTATCAGAAAATGGTGACTCGAGTCAAACTCGAGTCTGGTAAACCCTTCTATATATGAAAGTACCACTATGGTTGGCCAAATGCATACGCAAACTTGAGAAAAAAAATCGCGAGACCAGCAAATTTATGGATACTGATTTTTCACAGCAGTTATATTAGCGATTGGTGCACGGTAAGCCGAAAACACAAATGGAAGTGTAGGGGTCTGCTGAGTCAAGCCTTCCAGAATTTGTGTGATTGGGACCAAGACCATGGTTTTTGGAGTTCTACAAAGTATTATTACAGCACTGCTAGAAACAAACATTCGATACCGCCCGTCTTATTCTCTAAGTCAACAGGTGTTTGCGCGGTAAAAATGACCATTCTTATTCATCGGGCAGATTTATCCTAAGGGGGGAATTTTGGCTAAAATTTCGGCCAAGGGAGGCACGAGATTAAAAAGGTTGGGAACCACTGTCCTATGGCATAGAGCCCTACGAAATGAGTCCACATACCCCGTAAAATTCCACTCCAAGCGCTGCGGCTTAGCTCAGGCGAAAAAGTATTTCGTACTTTAGGTGTCAAATCATCTTTCTTGTGATAAATAAGCATAGGGAGAATTAATCAGAAAATTTTGTAGAGTACCGTAGGCATCGATACATTGAGTGAAATGGGCTTCCTTATCTTAAATTGAAACGGACAGAATAAATCGAAACAATTTGCAGAGTCCCGTAGGCTTCAAGACATAGCTCAGGCTGAGATTACAGCCTAATAACGAGGGCGCCGAGTGGGATGTTATAGGAAGCAAGACGAATCATTGTAAAAGTCTTGAAACTTAATTACATCTGTAATTCCATCACTAAAGTTGATCACGCATAGGTACGTGCTATACGCACCCGCAAACAGATTCACGCGAAGTTGGCATAGAACTGCGTTAATTTTAAAGGTGTTCCATCATGAAATGTGTGATGAAATTTGATATGTTCAATTGTCATAATGTCCTACACCTGTGAACCAATCTTCAAGTTGCGCATTCAATGTTTAGCTCGGTAATTCCATTATTTAAGTTGAGCATGCATAGGTACGTGCTACGCTCCCGCAAAAGTCGGTATGGAACTGCGTTAGTTTTAAAGTTGTTCAATCATGAAATGCGTAACAAAATTTGACATGGTGCATTGTCATAATGTCTTACAACTGCGTACCGAGTTTCAAAATGGGGAGTCGATTATTAACATGGTAATTCCGTTATTAAAGTTGACTATGTATAGGTACGTGCTACGCTACGGAAAAACAGATTTAGCCAAAAGTCTGTATAGAACTGCGTTGGTTTTAAAGGTGTTACATCATGAAATGTCTGACGACATTTGGTATGGTGCATTGTTATTATGTCCTACAACTGCGTACCAACGTTCAAGGTGAGAATTTAATGTTTAGCATGCTAATTATGTTAATAAAATTGACTATGTATGGGTATATGCTATGTTCACGAAGAACAGATATGCGTAAAAGTCGGTATTCGACTGCGATAGTTTCAAAGGTGTTCCATCATTAGATGTGTGATGAAATTTAGCATGGTGAATTGCCATAATGTCCTACAACTAGGTATCGAGTTTAGAGTTGGGATTCAATTTTAAGCATCGTAATTCCGTTATTAAAGTTGGCTATGTGTGGGTATGTGCTATACGCTCCCGCAAAACAGATGTACGCAAAAAGTCGATGTAGAGCCGCGTTAGTTTTAAAGTTGTTCCATCATGAAATGTGTGATGGGATTTGGTATGGTGCATTGTTATAATTTGACTATGTATAGGTATATGCTATGTTCACGCAAAACAGATATGCGTAAAAGTCGGTATTCGACTGCGTTAGTTTTAAAGGTGTTCCATCATGAAATGTGTGATGAAATTTTGTATGCTGCATAATCACAATGTCCTAGAGCTCATTTAGATACCTAAGCTACTTTAAAAATAGTACTCGAGTATTTGCCGCAATTATACTGCCAGATAGTTATAGCCAGAGGCATTCGATGGTGACGTACTTGTATAATGCACATTTTGGAGAGATTAAAGCAATGATCTAAGCTAAATCCATTAAATTAAGCTAGAAGTAGCTATTTACGAAGAAAGTTTGCATTCTAGGTCTATACTTCTGTTTAATACTGAAAATGTCATGAAGTTGAAGCGATCTGAAATGATAAACACTTTAGTATTAGGTACATATACGCAATAAGCTACTTTAGTATTCTGTGCTACCAAAGCAAAACCTATACTTGAGTATAATTTCATCTTTTTCATCAGTGAGCGAAGGTAATACCGGTGTTAACTCCATGGTTCGATGCGAGATAACAGCGACTCGGAGCTCATTTAGATACCTAAGCTACTTTAAAATTAGTACTCGAGTATTTGCCACAATTATACTGCCACATAGTTATAGCCAGGGCTTTTGTTATAATGTCCTATAACTAGAGCCCGACCGATATTGGATTTCTGAGCCGATACCGATAAGACCGATATCCAGTACCTCCACCGATAACCCCGATATATTCAGCCGATATTCAAAAGATGTGGAATCTAGCTCAAGGCCCATATTCAACACCTCAGAGCATTTATTTCAACAACTTTACAGCCATTGATATGCTTGAACATGAAATAAATGATTTAGGGGCTATAAAAATATATCAAAAAAGCACCAATCCAGCAGTTGCAGATTACAGTTCACGAAGCACAATTTCTCGGCCCTTTCTCCAAGGAGTGAACTTCTGTGGTCTTCCATAAATGATCTATATAGTACTAAACACAGTGAGCAGTCTTTCACTTGGTAGTGTTGGTACCATAGTTAGTGGCACAGCAAGAATCGGAAATCTTTCTTCATTTCGGTTTCACCGCTCCCATGCAGGGGATCTTTCCTTCATGGTTTCACTAAATATTGATATTCTTCTGGCAGTACACCTGGAGCCTTCAGCACATCATTAACAAATAGCTGAATAGAATGAGCAACCCAACTCAAATTGTCCACGTCTGCAACTGCTCCATCCATCCCCTTAGGCCTTGACCATGACCAGCATTTCAACAATCAATTGATCAATAATAATTGGCCAATGTCGTCATGGAATAAAAAATTTTCGTATCAATTATTGGCTTTACTCCACGTTTGCTTGATTTTTTTGCCCTCTATGCTCGCATATTTCCTATCATGGTGGCCCCGCAGGCCTCAGTCAGACGACTTCATACATCACTGGTATAATTAGCTCTGTTGGTCTTGGTACCGAACCAATAGCACTATCTTCAGAGAAATGTTTCGACGCGACGCTTTTCTCTATCATCACGAGGGTCAGTCCAGCATGATTCAAGTTTCATTTCTCTGATTGAAATCTTCTGCAGACAACTATCCATCCAGCTGTGCTCTCTGTCTTCATGGTGATCGATTACTGCAGGGGGATTCCCACGAAGTCAGTGGGGCATACCGGTGGTTAGATTTCTACAATATTTTTCAGATAGGCACGCCTACTGCCTGTATGCAGTATGCATTATATGCAGCTTGGCCATTTATTTTTATAATTTACCGTCCTCACGTCTTCTATCGACTTCTTTAACTCCCTGCCACCATGTTGTGACGTCACGAAAATGGCTGATATTTTTTTACCTTCAATGGCCGATACCGATATTTCTCTCCAAGCGTGATATCGACTCGATATTATCGGCGAGCCGATAATCGGTCGGGCTCTACCTATAACCGCGTACCAACTTCCAAGGTGGGAATTCAATGTTTAACACGGTAATTCTGCTATTAAAATTGACTATGTATAGGTATATGCTATGTCCACGCAAAACAGATATGCGTAAAAGTCGGTATTCGACTGCGTTAGTTTTAACCCTAGACTGCTCAGGTGGAATATCGTTACACGATCGCTCTGGTGGGGTCGATTAGACCCCATCAGTTAATATGCTTTTTGTCTTACCAATTTCGCTATAAAGCTGTCTAATAACCTCTTGCATGACGTTATAACGATGCATCTTCCCTTTTTGAACCCTACTATCTACCCATTTAAAAGTTCCCGCTCTGGCGTAACACCAATACGCAAAAGGCGATATGGGGTCAAACACCCCCCACTGATTAATTTTAATAACAAAGAAATAACAAAAAGACAATACAAGACAATACAGCAATACAACAGAATAACAACGACAACAACAAAGTATATTCAATCCGAATCCTCCGGCTCCATGCACTGACATGTCACTATTTTTACAGAGTGTGCCTTGCAGACAAATTCCCCACATTTTCCACATTTCTCGATTGTTTTCCGGTCTTGTGCTCTACCGCAAAGACAGCATCTGCCACGTACAGCTTTGGAGAGCTTTGCTGGTGGCATTTTACTGTCTTCTCCCGGAAAAATTCTTTTAGACGCGAGTCTTGTGCGGACGCGCAAGTGAGTATTTGATTGCCTGGACACTGCATTTTTCTTTGTTAGGGCCAGTGCAATTTCCACTATAAATCCTCTCTGTGTTTGTTTCTTCGCGCGGTTACCTTCAGCTAGCAAAGATAATATATAGCCGTTGCATGCAGACAAGTTCATCAATCCAAAGAAGATTGTCAGAGGCCAGCGCTTACTATTGCGAGAACAGAAATAGTTTGCCACCATTCTGTCTGCCACGTCGACGCCACCTTTTGTTTTATTATAAAATGTTATTATATCTGATTTCCGAGCGTCACCAGAGCTTTCATCAATTTTATCATCGTGATGCTGGCTGCTCACCATGGTGAGAATTTTCTTTGAGCCTTTGCCCTTTGGAAGATATGACAGCAGTGTCATGTCTTTTTGAAATCCAAAAATGCTGCTGTACACCTCCCTCCCCCGCAGAGAAATAAACGCAGGAGGTATCTCTCTCTTGTTCTTTCGAAGGGTGCCAACTGCTGTCAGTTTATGGTCGTGAAGCAATGACGACACCAATGGTATACTGGTGTACCAGTTATCGAATGTGATGTTTCGGCCAGATCCTGATATATCAGACACCAGCCGTGTCACTACTTCTTTGGCCGAGTTGTCGACTTTGTACGGCCCGTCCAGTTGCGTCCCGCAATAAATTTCAAAATTGTGGGTGTAGTAAGTCTTTGCATCACACAAGGCATGTAGTTTGATGCCATATTTTGCCGGTTTGTTTCGAATATACTGTCGGAAAGAACAACGTCCTCGAAACCCCCAAAGCATTTCATCAATTGTCACAAATTCAGACAACACGTAATTTTTCTTGAAGGTGTTCAATATCATATCCGATATTGTTCGAATTTTCGCCAATTTGTCATTTTTTCTATCTTCGCGTGTGGTAATGTCATCAAACCGAAGACATCGCAAAATGAATCGGAATCTTTCGCATGACATTGTTACCTTGAAGATATCAAGTCCTGTGCCGTCATCTGCCCAAAACTCATCAAGTGACAATCTTGAGCTTTTATGAACCCCAGCTAGAAGAAGAAGACCAATGACAGCTTCCATTTCCGCCGAATTAGTTGGCCCTACCCTGTACTTCTCTTTGTAGTTTTGGGCTTCTTCAGGTATCTTCTTGTTTGTAAATTCAACAAGTAAATCTATCACTTGTGGTGTAAAGAAGAGCTTCCAATAATCAATGCAGTTATCAGCTTCTAGGGCAGGCCCAGTGAGACCCGGTGAAAACTTTATCATATTCGCTGCACTTCTTGACTAGCAGTCGGAGCAGTCTTTCTCCAAAACGTGGTGGCGTCTTTTCCTAACCAACCATCACTGGGAGCTTCACCTTCTTCCGGATTTTCTTGATCATCTTGCTCTTCGTCTGAAGAGCTCTCAGAAATTGCATGGTCCGGAATATACTCTTCTTCGTCTTCTTCACTACCGGACGATATAGTAAGTTCGGTAAGTTCAGCTAACACCTCTTCTCCCGTCAACCAGCGCATTATTTCCACACTCAATCCAGATAAAACTGACTGCCTCTGACCAACGAAGAGGTCTGAAAGCATGCCGTCATGCCTCGTTGACTGCACGTGACAGAAACAATGCCAAGCAGCAACAAAAAGTCGAAATCCATCCGATCACAATGAGGAGATAATTACTTAGTCTGCCCACTGTACCTGCAACATCAGACCCATGCGCAATCAATAGCTCATTGCGCCGAGGTATTAGCGATAATCAGCTAATGCTTTATTCCGAATGATAGGGTATAACACCATTGAGGATTACATGTCTGGCAAGAACAATCCGACCGCACATAAAAATATGGCTCACATTTTTGTTCGCCTGGGGTCGTTTAGACCCCAACCTGAGCAGTCTAGGGTTTTAAAGGTGTTCCATCATTAGATGTGTGATGAAATTTAGCATGGTGCATTGCCATAATATCCTACAACTACGTATCAAGTTTGGACTTGGGATTCAATGTTAAGCATGGTAATTCCGTTATTAAAGTTGACTATGTATAGGTACGTGCTATACGCTCCCGCAAAACAGATGTACGCAAAAAGTCGATGTAGAGCCGCGTTAGTTTTAAAGTTGTTCCATCATGAAATGTGTGATGGGATTTGGTATGGTGCATTGTTATAATGTCCTATAACCGCGTACCAATTTCCACCGTGGGAATTCAATGTTTAACACGGTAATTCTGCTATTAAAATTGAATATGGATAGGTATATGCTATGTTCACGCAAAACAGATATGCGTAAAAGTCGGTATTCGACCGCGTTAATTTTAAAGGTGTTCCATCATTAGATGTGTGATGAAATTTAGCATGGTGCATTGCCATAATGTCCTACAACTACGTATCAAGTTTAGAGTTGGGATGCAATGTTAAGCATGGTAATTCCGTTATTAAAGTTGACTATGTATAGGTACGTGCTATACGCTCCCGCAAAACAGATGTACGCAAAAAGTCGATGTAGAGCCGCGATAGTTTTAAAGTTGTTCCATTATGAAATGCGTGAGGAAATTTGGTATGCTGCATAAACACAATGTCCTACAACTACGTACCAAGTTTCAAGGTGAGGAGTCACATATTAGCATGGTAATTCTGTTATTAAAGCTGACTATGTATATGTACACGCTACCGAAAACAGATTTAGGCAAAAGTTGCTATAGAACTTCGTTAGTTTTAAAGTTGTTCCATCATGAAATGTGTGATGCAATTTGGTATGCTGCATAATCGCAATGCCCTGGAGCTCATTTATATACGTTTTTAATGTAGTTACACATTTTAGTTATTTTGATGTAAGGAAAAAATCATTCGATAACTCGATACAACTAGTTAACACGCGTTGATGTAACTTTCCTCATTTGAATGCGTAGCCTAAGCGAAATTGATTACCGAATTTTTCGATTAGTTTATATTCCGAAACTGTTAAGTACTACTTAAAGTATTTCATCCCTTTCTTCAGTGATCGAAGGTGATACTCGTGATAATTCCATGCTATGAGGATAATAGCGAGTCAGAGCTTATTTCGAGATCCAAGCTACTTTGAAAATGAGGATCCTAGGATTTGCATAAGTTTCATCTATATCGTACAATGCGTTTACGCGGTTCAGAATGACTTATGGCGATGAGAAATAGCAAAAATGGTCTATTAAGCATTGAGCACGGTTCAAGAACTATGATATTCCTGTACTTGCATAAGTTACAAACGCGGTATCGTAAATTAGTATATACTACTAAAATACAAACTCGGACGAAATCATGAATGAGTAGGACTTACCTTAAACATATATTGTGTACAAACAACTTTTTACAATAACTATGAAATTCCACTCCAGGCGCTGCGGCTTAGCTCAAGCGAACAAGTATTTCGGACTTCAGGAGTCAAATTGTCTTTCTTATGGTAAATTAACATAGGGAGAATTAATCAGAAAATTTTGTAGAGTACCGTAGGCATCGATACATTAAGTGAAATGGGCTTCCTCAAATTAAAACGAGCAGAATAAATCGAAACAATTTGCAGAGTCCCGTAGGCTTCAAGACATAGCTCAGGCTGAGATCATAGTCTAATAACGAGGGCTTCGAGTGGGATGTTATAGGAAGCAAGAAGAATCGCTGTAAAAGTGTTGAAACCAGGGTTATGCTTGTATAACCTTGACGAGTGCTATTCGGTATGGAACAACATCAAATTTAGCATACTGAAAAAGATCTACTTGACAAAATTTTCATTTCGTTATGTCCGTTAGAGTAGTGTTCATGCGACGAATTTGTCCGACTTACTTGCATGAGGTACAAGCTACATAATAATGAATACTCCGCAATGTAAAATTAGTATACACCATACAAAATCCGGATTGTCAAAGTCTTTAGTGTAGCGGAATAGTGTAGTTTTCTAACTACTTTACAAATTCACACGGTTTTTCTTGGTGCGTTCCAGGATAAATGCAATTTTTTCGCGCTTTTTTATTTTTTCATTAAAATTGGAGCTACTGTATATTATTAATCGCCTATATTTAAATTCGGTGTGCTAATGCGTTGAGGTTGAAGCTAAACATCCTATTTCATGCGGCCAAGAAGACTAGCACCGCGTATCCGAATTTAGCATACCGAAAAATATCTACTTTACGAAATTTTCATTTCTTTATGTCTATTAGAGTCGTGTTCATGCGACGAATTTGTCCGACTTACTTGCATGAATTACAAGCTACATAATACAACTAGTTAACACGCGTTGATGTAACGTTCCTCATTTGTATGCATAGCCTACGCGAAATTGGATGATATTTGAAGGCGGAGAACTAACGAAATTTAAAAATAGCAAAAATAAATCGAAAATTTGCGAAGTCCTACCTTGCAATATTTGAGTTTTACAAATTACCCTCGAAGTAAACCAGCATGTTGGATATTATCGAAACGATTTCTCATGTTGCGTTCCGGGATAAAATGTAGTTTTTCGCTCTTTTTTATTTTTTATTAAAATTAGTATTCATTTTACAAAAACGTCGTGTAAAGGTAAAGTACTTGTACATTTCGTAGTGCTCAAGTATAAGTTTTTTGCGTAAAGTCTATCTTGCATTTAGTTTTCAGCTCTGAAAGCAAGCAAAGTTTGTGGTATTTGCGCAACATCGAAATTTGTACACTTCACGCTTATCTTATGTCGAAAACATAAGTTAGTTAACAATATTTCGAATCGTATTTATTTTTAAAAAACCTAAATATGCCGCATCAAAACTTCGTAAATTTTTTCGATTATTTTTTTCGTTTCTGTCTACTTTAAAAGACTCATTCAGACCTCGAACCTACGCGAACACTTGTTCATTGGAACTTGAGTCCAACGCCAAAAGCTCTACTTTACAAAATTTTCGGAGTACCGACTTTTTTGGGTAAATTCTGTGATGCGCTTAGTTACCAACTCAGAAAGCAAGAAAAGTTTGTGGTATTTGATCAACATGGAAATTCGTCAACTTTGCGTTTAGGTTATGTTGAAAACATGAGTTACTTAACAACATTTCCACTCATAGGTGTGGATAATTCAACGTACATAGTATTAAAGTCATTAATGAATCGGTCGCAATTCTGCTCGAATACAAGTACAAGTAGAGATTTCAAAGTTAGTGGTTATGTTCGTTGACTAACTCCACTTCTACGTAACGATTTTTCAGTAAGTAGTTATGTTTCTAGGCTAATTTTACTTCTATTTAACGGGTTTTCATAGAAATTTGCTTACTTTTATAACTTTATATTTTGTGAAGTAGAGAGTAGTTTAAGGTTATGTTTGTCTAACCTTGACGAGTGCTATTGTCACACTCGATCACCATCTTTAAATCATGGCTATCCCAATGATGTTGACTAAATTTACGGCTTTAGAACGCGCTAATTAGACCTAATCGTTATAACGCTGGGGTTCGCGTACAGGCATCGAAAGTGTTTGTAAAATTAAAGCCCTGCGAATCGCACGCCTGCGGCTATAGTTCGTTCGATTATTTTCGACTTGGGATTCGCGTATATGCTACTAAGCTGTTACGACTTTAGAAAATTATACAAGACTATTCGGAACGCGCACATGCTAGTGATTTGTTTCCGTAGCTCTGAACTTGAGAATCGCTTGCCTGCGTCTAATGAAAATAAGTCGTAAAATGTGGAGGCTGCAGAGACCGTAACTTGGATACCTAAATCAAGTTTAAAAATATGGACGGATGAGTTATCTCTGACCAATAGAGTAATATAACCGCCTATAGCAGGGGTCGCCAACTCAAAATGGGTCGCGGGCCACTTTTCCAAATTCCTAGAGGCCGCGGGCCGCATGACATCAATATCGAGATAAAAGTAGGCAACGCAGTTCAACGACCACGTCTGATAACTCCACGTTATTACAATGCTGTGCTCTCTAACATGCGCGGCTGTTATAGTCACCACAAAAGAAGTAATATTTTATTGAACAAACACAAATAAAACAAAAAAGTATCATCAATTTCATTATATTTTGAACTATGAGCTGTACACGATACCTGACAACACTCTGTAGCCGCTAAAACAGTGGTGACCAACATTTTTGCTATTCACGGCCGCATTTCGATTACTCATGTAGCCTGCGGCCGCATACCGGTGGTTAGTCGTGATAAACTAGCTGGGGCCGAATACCCACGTTAAACTGTCCCTGTCCATTGCCGGTACACTCCGAACTAATCTATTTACGCATATCGGCTTACTATGCGCACCGAAATCGTTAGTAGTTATGTTGTAAAGAGCCACAGGAAACCGTTCAGTAGTCGCGCGAAGCGCGAAAAATTTTTCATGTTCATGAGTGAATTTCGTCAATAAATCTTCGAAATCTTCGAAAACTTAGGGTAGTTATTAAAAGTGTCGACATCCGCATAATTTCCCTTCTACTGCCGCAGATTGGCCACCCCTGGATTAAAGAATCAATATTGGGGTTAGCTAGACACGGTAGGCCTACTTGCTAGACAACTATCTCCTCGTAAAGCATGGTCATTTGGAGAGCCCGAAGTCGTTTTTCAAACGTCTCGGTCTTGGCAGTGGTGGGCCATTGCACGTCAAGGCAATATGCCCATTCGTACCAGCAAATTATTCATCCATGGAATGATATTACCATGCCGAAGCCGTACCTACTAGTGAGGAATAGTGATATTGGGCACAGTAGAATGGCTTACTATGAACAACAACAACATTATGTTTCAACTGAAATCAATTTCAGCGTTTCAAAATGATTTAGTAAGCGTTTTTCTGAAATTTTTTCAAATCAGGTCGCGGGCCGCAAAATAGGACCTCGCGGGCCGCATGCGGCCCGCGGGCTGCGTGTTGGTGACCCCTGGCCTATAGTTTAGTGGGGTATTGCTATAATGTATATCCAAACAATCGTTGCAGACTCTGAATGTTACCTAGGTCCTTATCACAAAAAATCATGCATCAGAAGCGTAGGGATTAATATTATCAAGTCGCTGCGCTCAAAATCGCATTTTATATTAAGTAATTAGTGCTGATGTGTAGAATTTTGATATATCATCATAAAACCACACCTAGTTCAGCGTTGCTAATATTATCCGCGAAAATACAAAGTCCTAAATACACATAATGATAATATATATCTGGCGAATACAGCCTTGCATATACATCATAGTTTTTGGTTATCATGACAATAACTGGTTTTCGTTAGCGAAGTGTTATTGCAGATATAAATACGCACATAAATCAATTGAATTCAAATTCACATTCACAGAAATTAAAAATATGGACGGATGATATTAGTCCTAAATACACATAATACAATATCTGAGAAAAGTATCAAGATGCGGCAATCAATGCAGCGATGATATAGCAATGGATGGATGATGTGGTACTATAGGCGTGGCGCTTGATGATGTGGCACAGATGACGTAGCAGATGAATGTACCCTTAGGGTATGAAAATGGGCGTGGCAATTAGGATGACGTGGCGCTCTCTGATTGGCGGGCAACAATTTGACCAAACCCTACTACTGAACTATACAAATATTAAACTTTGTACGTACATTCGCAAGTTTATCACTGTAATTCTCAATTCGTGTGTGTACGATACGTGGTGGTGGAATTGGGTGTCAATAATAATAATATCGTTGGGCTATATTTTTCATCTGAACATGTCACACACAATGTACAATGCGATAAGACACAATGCGATGTCATGAACAGATAGGAGGATGTCGAACGACACGCATCAGTAGCGATCCTTTACTCTAACATCCACCTCTGCCTAGAGTGCCCGATGTCACAGTTCTTTTCGACGTTGATCTTTTTTTAAGCCGCGGCCCATTCTATCAGTTCTTTTCATTCCCTGTGAGTTCTTTCTTTCATCGGGTCTTTTTCTGGGCTTTTTTGTCGCCGTAAGAACGCTTATCGTTACCACTACGCTATCTCTCCTGCCTAATATCAATATCATCGACCTGTTACTAATGGTGACTATAGTTAAATCGCAGCAATACGGTTGAATAATTATTAATGCGGCAATGAACATGTTCGACATTCGTTGTCTCGAAGGAGTATTTATTGGAAGTATTTCTTGCTAAATATTTCAACATTCATTAGAAATGGGCCGGATAATACAAGCATTCTTCATTACAATTTAATTACAAATGCCCCGCCGCCCTGTCATAATATATCGTCCTGCGGGTCAGATGCGGCCCGGGGGCTGTTTATTTGACAAATATGAAGCCATCAACATGAAAGTTCGGAAAATGGAGGTAAAGAGATCACTTAATCTTAATATACTATTATCAGATGATACACGAAGTCCTTCTGTTAGTACGAACTAGGTTGGTGTATTTCAATAAATGTCAACTCCAAGACACACAAATAAAAGCGTGAATATACGGGAGTTCTGTACCTCCAAGAGTCTCTTGAAAGGATGATTGTTACGTTTTACGATTGAGTTTGATGATGTATTACATTTCTCTGATAGTTGGACGCAAAATATAAAAAATCAAACAAGATAACTAGTTGATTGCAAAAAAGAAGATTTGAAACAACAAATCAAACTTCAAAAAAAAAATTACCACCGCTCCCCGACACGAATAATCGTCATTATGATCGAATATTATTTCGTCTTCGGTCAGGTCATTGCCGTCTTAATTCCCATTTATTCAATATTGGGTGTGCCGACTCCCTCTTGTGTTCCTTATGCTGCGTCACGGACACTGTTTCGCATTTGCTAATCAGATGTCGTAAATTTGAATTTCATCGCCGCTTTTGATTGCTCATTGTGCCAATGAGAACGTTGCTTTCTCTGTACAAAATCTTTTGACCCTCCATTGCCTAACTATACCAGTTATAGAATTTATTCTCTCGTGCGAATTATTTCTCTAGATCTATCTATTGCTTTCTTCCGATCGTGTCATTGAATGCATACTGAGCGTGGCGCAAATAACCATCATCGGTTGAAAGCGCCACTTTTTTCCATAATATTATTAATAATAAAAACTTACTTTTCAGATTTTCAGATTCATCTCATTTGCAAATTAGGAATGCTCATTTTCGATGAGATCGTGAAATTGTTTACACGAAATACGAAGATCATACATTAATTGTTTTTCCCAAGGGGCCATATGAGAAGCTAAAAATACGTGGCGGGCCGAGTCAAAAGCTGAAGCTATATTGTGGGGCGTATTAATTTTATTTCCAAATTGAAAACAGTGAATTACATTGTTGTTGCTGCTGAGTGGACCTGTTAATATTAGATAATGAGAAAGTGATTGTTGATATATCACATCAATCGTGAACATGAAACATTTTTGACCTCAAGACACGTTTTTCAATTATATGTATTTGGGATATCCCGAGCTGTGTGTAGCTTGGCAAAATAACATTGTTGCTGTGTATAGCTTTACTAGAGGGTCTTTTGAAATTTGCCCTCCAAAAAACTCAGTCTAGTGTCTGTCTGAATAAGGCTGACTTAATTCTAGTCCTTTATCACAGCGACCTGCTGTGTTCACCACAAACTAAAAATCCGGGAATACTTATGATTAGGGTGATTTTTTTACCTAAAGACGGAAGATTTTGACCTTAAAAATTTAAATTTTGACATTTTTTGACATTACAAAACTATATTTTGACCAAATTTTGACCTAACGTACATGTTAATTAGATGTTTTCCCCCATATGTTAGAATTATACTAGTTATCTTCATTTCTGGTTCGAACTGTCTGTTCTCACGAAGTAGTTTGCCCTGAAAAAAATTTTTTCACTCAAAATGTGACAACTTTTTTACATGAAAAAACTTTATTTGAACGAAATCTGGCCCTATGAAGAATTCCAGTAGTTATATCGCGTATTATGGTAGAAATAAATAAGGTTTGTAGTAGTACAACGAAAGATACTTTCCTACATTCTCGGGTAGAAAGTGTCTATCCTTACTAAGTAGCTTGCCAAGAATGGAAAAAGAATGGCTGACAACACCGAAGCTGTGCGTACACTGGTGGTGACACACCGTGTTGCTTCATTCTGACAATGGTGTACGTCACAATTTTTTATAATGTGCTTCTTGATATAAAAACCTTGCAATGCCTACGCAGTCTTGCTTCACTTAGGATATTGCGGTACGTTGAACAAAACACCATGCCAACCATGTTTAATTTGAATGTTTATGATTCACAATGAGCAGACAACGGGCCGTCTACAATGGTTGTTTCGACGCGACACTCCAATGTAAATGAGTGCCGATTTAGCAGGCGTCGAATCCTGTCTGCTCAGCTGAATCTGCTGTTGGACTCGCTAACCTTGCGTATCAGTCTTGTATTTCAACAGAATCAAGCAACCCAAATCGAAAATTAAACAATGGGAATTGCTTTAAGAATACACTGATGTTAATACAAGCATAGTGAGTCCATGTTATTTTTTCTCTATTTTGATGTTTTTAGAGGAATCAGTTTTCAATTCTACTGTCCTTATTTCTAGTTCGCTTTATCATTCTAATTGTCTGATTTTAATCCTGATTATTTGATAACTGTTCTAATTTCCTATTCGCGTGCCTATATATTTTCATTGTTGCTGTTGCATCCTGCTCCATTTCATCGAGCAAGGGACGAGCAAGCACTATTACGAATGTCTCTCGATTACGCATCTTCATTCTTGTTTCAACCAAAGCCTTGTTCAATTCGGAGTGCTTGGTTGTGTAAGATTGAATACAGGACTGATACGTAAGGTTTGCCTAGTCCGCGGTAGCAGATTTTAGTGCAGCAGACAGGATTCGGCTAAATCGGCACTCATTAACAACGGAGTGTCGCGTCGAAACAATGGTAGGCCTATTATGTAGGCTACAAGCTGTAAAATGTCAAACGCAAAGTTCACCGACAGTGCAAAATCTATGATACAAACGAAATACAGGTTGCAAAAAAATTTCGTCTCTGGTAACAATTCTGACATTTTTTGACCTAACGCTAGAATTTTGACCTAATTTTGACTTTTTTTGACATGTTAAAAAAATCGCCCTACTTACGACTTCAGCAAACAAATTTTAAGTACTCCAATTATTCTTGAAATTTAAGCGTTCTGCCGTAACCTTTATTTTTGACATCCGCGTTCATCGCTTATGGATGATTATGGTGACTGCTAACCATGTGCACTGATGACTTGTTTTGCGAATTAAGGATTCGGCATTGCATACGTAGCAATTCGAGGCACGCACCGCGTTATTCCTACTGTAACAATGGCAACAAAAAGGTCTGAACTAAAGTATATGGAAACCGTGAATTGTAACTTTGATGTTACGGCCCAATATGCTTTTGGTTTATTTTTTATTCAGAATACTCGTACCACGTATTCACGGCACATAAAAAACAGACGTGATTACGTGGCCTACGTATGTCGTATATGTGTATTTAAAATTCAAAATATATAAATTGCACGAGGCGAGATAGCTGCGACACCAATTAGTTGCGGGTTCGATACCAATCGATGTCGCCTCCGAAATTCCTACCTAGGTTTATCCGTATTCCTCGCCCTCTGATCCGTGGAATCTGTGTCTTAAAAAACCTAGTTGACCTTGTTACACGTGGGGAGATACGGAACCATAATAAGAAACATGAGCCTGGTTTATATGAGCATTGTAGTAGAAAAACACCATGAATACCACAAACAACGACAAATATACAAGCTCCAAATTAACCCATATCCGGTTCAGTTCATATACAATCTATATGGATTTAGTTTACACATTATTAATTCAAAGTAAGTTTTGTTCCAAATTCCTCGTAGCTTGTCGCGGGACGATCAGAATCGCGTCGCGGACCAAATTTGGACCACAGGTCGTGCAATGCCGAGGCCTGACATGAGTGCGCATTTATATTTCCCTACGGGCCTCACGAAAAGCAGAAATACTTCCGGGCCAAAAGTTTTTAAAGTATTCTGCTGAGCGTCAATTTCTAATAATTTCTAATTTCGTCGTAATTTCTAAAATTAAAGCACTGAACTACATTGTTAACACAAACCACTGAGTGGATGGGGACTATTAAGAATGAGGAAGCGAGAGTTAATTTACTGAAATAATATTTATCCAACGTAAATATTGAAAACAATGATAAACATAGAGCAGTTTTACTCTCTTTAATTATATTAACCACCAGACACGTTTTTGTTTCTAATAAGACACCAGAATATATTCGTGATATGACAAATCTTGGTCGCTACATCTCGACCATTGCGTAAATTCGTAATATAGTCTTGTTAAAATAGTTTTCTTGAATTCACAGTCTCTCAGACCCAGGCAACTATATGCGTGTTTTTGTCATAACGCCGACTCAAATTATACTAGTGAACCGGGCGACCCGGCCGCAAAAACTAAAAAGACTGGTTTACGTCTGAGATCGGTATACGGTCGGTCTCCAATCCCGTGAGAACGGATGACAAAACAATTTTAGGTGCAGACAGTGTAATTCGTAATGTAACAATGGCAAAAAAAGTGATAGACTATAGTGTATAGAAACATTAGCATGGACCTTCATTGCTATTATGCTATTTCGGCTTTATTTGGAATCTGTATGGCTCATACGACGTACATTAGCTACGTAACCACGATACATAAATGTCAGACTTCAAGTTAAATGCATTTCTTGTTCCTTTTATACAACCTGTGGTTTTGGTCCGGCAATTAACATTCACATGTAGGATTTATATTCTACATGTCAAGCAACCAGGCCTTTAAAGCCGGAACTGGAGGTCTACTTGAAATTCGAATGGGGCCGGAGATGAAGTCAGTTGCTTAAAAAGTTGCTCCGGCTCCGATGTATTTCCTGATATGATACTCAATCACTGTTGGCTGAATTCACATCATTTTCCGGCAAACGTTCACAAAATGAAAAATTGTAGCCACCTCTGTTCACTAACCATATTCATTGGTATACTACAGCAGAGGAGTCAAACGTTCATCGGCAACAAATTTGGGTATGCAAGAATCGCCTTGCATACTCTGTAATTGTTGTTGGTAATTCGGCATTGGCATACCCGCAATTCTGTAATCAGCGCAAACTTGATGGCCCATTGTGCGGTTTGAAAAATAATGATTAATATATATTTAGTGCAACGGAGCTGGTGTTTATGTGAGCAAATTAACTAAATAGTATTCAGACTGGGCGACGCCACAGGAAAAAATAGTGACCTCGTTGCACTTGTGGATTTGGACGCGCGTCGTGAAACACCTTCTATTCTATGAATTAGACGAGCAAATACAAGTTCTTTAGTGATTGTTTTTTAATCAATGCGCGAGATTGGACTATAAATTAGTCACCATAAAACAGTGACACATGACACATATATATAAACCCTTTCCTCTCAACTATCTATCATGTAATTAACAATCATTTGACAATGTAAAATTGAATAATATATATTGATATTGAAATTAGCCGTGCGGGCATTGATGATTGTATAGTTAATGCTGAGAATAATTCATGTTTCGTCACAGTGGACTAGATCGCAGTAATATCAACTCATCCGCAATAGTTCACTATCGAACTTGTGGATGGCGCACTTGCTAATAGCCACGAATGAGCCTTATTGACTAGACTTACCATATTTTCATCACCTACCAACCATCCATATTTTAGCGGCAAGTAGAACGAAAGTAAAATTCACAAATGAAAAGTATATTCATATTGAAATAACCCAAATATTTTTGGCTGATATGCACTCTTCAGGGTAATAAAATAGAGGTTCCCAAACTAGGGGTAGCGACAAAAATGGGCTCGTTTGCTATTCTCTGGGGTCGCGGAGATTGAAATTAATTACCTATGACTATTGAAAGAATATCAATTGGGCGGATGCGATCGGCGGCTCTTTTCTGAATATTTTAGTTGATTTCAAAATAGAAGGTAAAACTAATACGAAGCCGCCAAACAAGGGGTCAGATCCAGGGTTGCATTTAAACCAAAATTCAATTTGAAACAAACATGTTCAAAACGAGGCCCTTGTTTGAAACAGGTTTTTGAGCTGTAGTGGATTGATATAGATAATTGAAAACATAGAGTACATATAAAACCTTTGACGAAATAAATGCACTGTGATACCGACTATTTTGAGGGCTCCAACCATCCCATATCGATATACGTTGTCTATATCGGGTTGTAATTGTCTGTAGGCTCATACAACATGTTTTTGGAAAGTATTTACACAATTATGGCACAATTTTACAACTAAAAAAAAACAAATTTTTTAAAGGCATTCGTTGAAAACACTGTTTAAACACGTTTCTAACTAAGTTTTTTAAATCACCGTTTGTTTTACATGGCACCTTACTCAAATCCATCGAAGCGTCATTTAAAGCTCCACCTACTATAGCGCAAGGTGTGTGTCTTGGTCATTAGTATGAAGATTAAATTAGATGGAGCATAGAAACCAAGAGGGCGGTTATATATCTGTTACTGCAGAAATCTGCAGTGTTTAGTTGGTTAGGCGCCGCGTGATTCGTCCTTTATATGGTAATTGGGCGTCACCTCTTAACTTAAGTTGGTTTGCTGTATGTATGTTGTTGCTATAGCGTTGCGTTATGTGTCATCGCTATATAGTCACTAACTTGTGTTCTTTATTGTGCAGGCTTGTCTCTATATCTAACTCTAACCGCAGGCGACCACTATTTTAAAACGTAATTTCACCACCCAGTTTAATTTTTTGTATTTGGACATTCCTTCGTTAGGTCGATTATTCCAATATCTTTCATTTCTACCTTCATCTACGGATCATCATTTGTCTGGATCGGTCGTCGAATTTGAGTTCAATTCAATGAGTGGTTTCAATAAATGTCCTTCAGTTAGGAGCAGTTACAATATCCTTCCGGGAAAATTACAAGTGACCGGTAGTGTTATGTGTTAACAATATAATATTTACACAGGAAACACGTAATGATTACGTAAATAAAAACGCAGCAATCAATAATCAGCACTCCAAATTAAGAGGTGGGGTCGCGACCGTAAAAAGCTTGGGAGCCCCTGCAGTAGAGAATAGAAAAGAATATCGTACATCAACAATCGTATCCCCAAATATGACGTCACCAACATGAAATTTTCGGAGCATTGTTCATTTGCCTGAACCAGATATGTATATTATTGTGTGCGGTTTCACTAAAACACTCGCTCGATTAGGAAATGCATCAGGGATAACCAAAATAGAACTCTTGTTGCAACAGGCATCTATCAAAGTTTTTATGAAGTTTGCAAATACTCCTCCATTACAGTGGATTTTCACCTCTTCATGTCATTTGCTAATTCAGTAAGGTCGGTCAATATTTGCATACGTTTCATGTGAGACACGTGATAAACTTGTAAACAAAATAAGATCTACAATTGTTGGCAATCCGCTCAACTGTTTAAATGCACGAGATGAGCGCACTATATGTCGGGATGTGATGGTGTGATTGGAAGTCGAAAAATACTGCATGCATCGACCTTAAACGATTCCATTTTAGGCGTATAGCTGTCCTTACCTATCACTAACAAGTCACTCCATTTTCAATATGAAGATTTTAATTTTTTAACAGGAATAAAACAATATTACATCATGCAGGCTAATTTCAACTTAGATGTAGGCATGATTACACGGGTTTGAGTTTGAGCACGGACTTGGGTAGGCTAAGTCGGATCGAACAAACATTTCATGATCAAATAAATCAACTTACAGTCAAATCTTTTTCTTTGCATCCAGTGTGGAATTCAGAGAGCTTCGCCATCGTTAAATTGCAGCCGGTAAACCATATCTTATTGCAACCGATGGACTTGAGTGTAAATGCGATTTCGCGGAAAGTGTCAGCTGACATTTTGGCATCGATGATTTCCAGATACGGAATCTATGAAATAATAATTGTCTCATCAATGTAATTGTATTTATTTATAAGGGGTGCTCATTGCCGCTATTTGGCCTTTTTCTCAGCGGCCCATGAATATTTAATTTTATATTACGCCAAGTTGAAATGATTCACCCCGGTAATACCAAACTCACCATCAGGGCTTTGGAGCAGCCGTAAATTTAAACTGCTCCAGCTCCGGCTCCGGAGCTTTCTTCTATAATACATTAGCTCCGGCTCCAGCTCCGGAGCCGCATTATTACCACTGCTCCGGCTCCAGCTCCGGCTCCGGCTCTGAAATTATCGAATGGGCCTGTCTATGTCAGGGTTGGCCACATTTGGCCCGCGGGAAGGTTTTGCGCGGCCCGCGAGAATATTTCCTATTATATTATCGAAAATGAATTGCTCAGATTGTGAACTTGCAATGGAAACCAAAAATTACAAGTCTGGCTGCGACACTTGAGATGTTGATGACTGAAATATCAGTTCCGACGTATTGGCAGATCCAGGATCCAGTCACATTTTTAGTAAATCGTCGTACATTGCAATAAACTACAATAGTAGTGAAAATTTTCTTCACGCTTCGCGTGTTTAATTGTCACACGATTTCTTGCTTGGTAGCCTACCCGCTACTGAAAATGAAAAAAAGCCTAATTTACCCGATTGAGTCTAACTGTATTCGCAATTACGGGATAAAGTCTTTTCGCGTTTGCGCTCGCATAATAATCGTTGACTGTGAAATGTAGGCACAAAGTGATTGTCGCATATTATCGGAGACCTTCGATATCGATTTGGCCTGACGCCGAATAGTCGTGTCCTTGAAACTGAGCCTAGCGGGCGGTATACAGTAGACTCGTAATATACTCAAGTAATAATATTATTGACCTAGTTTATTTATAAATTTTGAAAATTTTACCCGCTTGGCGCGACTAGTGGACCGCACACTCGTTCTTCAATGCGTTTGCCCCTTTAGCCGAAAAGGTTGGCCATTTCTGGTCTATATAGATTACTAATATACCCATAGGTTAGTTATCTATAGTAATCTAAAGTCTGTTAATCGTCAGTAACATCCGTTGTAGCAACGAAGACATAGGTGCCGCCATGCCGGCTTGTGACGTCATAATGAATACTTGCCAATTGTCGATAACATCATAGTTGCACTAGAACGCACTTTCTGTGCACAGCATTAAAATTCAGCCCTGCTGTTC
Source organism: Botryllus schlosseri (assembly GCF_051294905.1). Taxonomy (NCBI): domain Eukaryota; kingdom Metazoa; phylum Chordata; class Ascidiacea; order Stolidobranchia; family Styelidae; genus Botryllus; species Botryllus schlosseri. Next base: position 33,387,339 of record NC_137238.1, read on the forward strand.
AAATATGATGAATCAGAAGATGTGGTTGTTGCATATATGAAATACGTCGGAGCCGGAGCTACTCCTCAAATAACGGGCTCCAGCTCCGGCTCCGGCTCCGGCTGAATTTTATGTAGAGCTCCGGCTCCGGCTCCAGCTCCGGCGAAAATACACGGCTCCGGGGCTCCGGCTCCGGGCTCCGGCTCCGGCTCCAAAGCCCTGCTCACCATCGACTGCGGTGATGACCGCAGATATTTTGTGTCGTCAATAGTATCAAAGGTACAGTGCCGACCAGCAAAACTTTACAAGTCGACAAAAAAATAACTTACAATAAGTGCGTGTTCCTCACCTAATCATCGCGACACGAAAACGCTTGCAGTATAGGTATCGCTACACTTTACTGGCCACTACTCTGCTCTACTCTGCTCTGCTCACCCATAAAAAGGATTTCATTTTTAATATTACAGTAGTATTCTACGATTGTACGGACATGTTGTACTACTGTAACTACTGTCTACTCAGATTGCAAGAACTGGACTATTCCGTGCCGACAACGAAGCATATCCACATCGAAAGGTTTTGCCATCCAGCATCGGTCATTTTTGGACAAGGTTTTGTCGCCGCTTATGTTTTTTGGGACCGCATTCTATCAGTGGCCAAAACTTTACGTCCTCATGTGCCCGGCACACAAAGACTTGGCCTCGAAATTAAATAGTCTCATGGGCCTTAACTCGCAAATGTGACCCTGTAATGATTGTATTTACTACTATCCGTGCCACGTGCTAATCTAACAGTTTTTACGAAATTATGATGATTGTTTAGCGAAAGAAAGCAGAAAGTCAACTTGAAGTTATTTTCCAGCCTGTAGCAGGCTCATACGGGCTGACATACTGCATGTCTGCTCTGCTACTACACCAAATTCAAAACCAGGCTTTTGGTTACGTAATAATTTTAGTGCGAAAATACTCGCTACGGCTTGTTAGAGCTATTACGATTAGTGGTGCATCGTAAGTTAAACAAGTTTTTACAATTGCGTCTCAACTACAACATTACTTGGCCCTTAAATTTCCTATTAGGTTTATTTGAATTATTCCGCGTCAGAAAAATTTTCATCCGATTTCATCCGCACCATTCTCACCACCTTCGTCATTCGAACTGCCTGATTTTTCCATTCGCTCAAGTGCAAACCGTCCGACAGGTTGAAAAGCGCTGATTTATACAAATCGGCATTTAGGCTTCGGTCACTTTCGTGTCAGGACGCGCCAATACATATGCAGTTCTACGCGATGTAACATGCAACTTCAAGAAGTTTGCCAAAACGATCGGCGGCGAGAATACCCGGGCTGAAAAGAACTGCCCTCAGACTGACCGAAAACTTCGATACATATATACAATACATATATGTTTAATTTTCCATAGGCGCCTCAATGGCTGGCGCCGAATTTTACTATCCTGGCAATCTGAACCCAACAAGACCCTACTCGCACGGAATATCACAAGAAGAAGAAATACCAATTTGACATCGTGTGCGTCTTTTAGTATTGTAGGTTTGGTCGATTTCAACATCTTTTGACGTAGCAGACAGGAGTTCACGAAACAACATTATGTATTGAAGTTATTATACCGCCCAAATATGGTTGGTTATTATTTACTGACACTACAGTTTCCAAGACACCTCATTCAGCTAAGCCGGGAAATCTGATTACCTGAAAAGGTAGAATAAAAAAATGATAGCAACATAGGCCTATGCAATTCCTGACCATATTGACCGATTCAACAATGAATTATTGAGAATTTTCGCGCTTCGCATGTTTAGACGAAATAATGCGCCCACGAAACAGTATAATAATTGTTGGTGATTATTAGTCGCGCCCAACACGAATAACCTGACGGGCTCCGTCCCCCAGAAGTTTGGTTTATCGCCCTATGGGGGCCGAATATCAACGTTTTTAGAGGGGCTAACGAAGTGGTCTTACGGTCCTGGCCTTACCATAGTAAGATTGGAATTATTAGCCAAACCATTATCTTTTATTTGTTGATGCAGTACCCGTAGACATCCAGATAATATATACATTATATATATACAGTCAACTACGCTTAATTAGGCACACAGGATAACCCGGACAACCGCTTTATTTGACCGAAATGGTCGGCAACGGAACGAAAGTTAAAATTGCTCCAGTTAATTTGAACAATTCACCGCTTAATTCGGATACAGTCTCTCTCGCAATCCCACCGTTTGATGATGACAAAGGAAGAAATACTTCGTTCGTTTTAACACAAGATGAATGATTATGGTGAACGTAGGTGATTCATCAAGTAGCAATCGACGATGATCTCATATGAGGACGTTCCAGAGTCGCAGTTGGTTTGAATTCGACACAATTGCGTTCATCTTGTAGAACACAATGGTACAGAAAGGTAGATTTTTTGGCTCCTGCTGTTGAAGCAAATGCGTCATCATCATACAGTCGTTCGAACTTCACTTTAAGCCCTATTTCGGCTACGGTCGCAGCGCAAACATTCGGGACAATGGAATCATTGTGTTTTGTAGATTTGGCCTTTAGTTAGCGTTGCTAGCTATTCCATAAATACTTTTCTGTTCCGCCATAAGCTTTTTGATTTTGATTTTCACTGTTTTGTTGTGCAGATTTATCAAGCGAAATCATCGTCCCATCCTTTTCTGCATGGCTTATTAGTAGGGCAAGTTTTTGTTGCATTAAAATTGCGAGAAAGTTGCGTTTAATTTCGACAAAAGTGGCATTAAAAGTAGCATTTATAATTTTTGTTGAATTATAGGGTATGAGATACTCAAAAGGTTCCGTTTAACCTTTAACCATATAATTTAGTTCCTGCAGAGCTGTCAAATTTGTTACTTTGCCTTTCCACAGACATTCTGGCGAGACTGCCAAAAATATTTCTTTTCCGGTACACAGCACGAAAATTACGCAATGCGGGAATAATTTTCTCCAAAAAAGCTAAACAGCATAGAGATAACCCCCTCCCCCTAAAACAAGCCAAATAACACCCCCTTACCCCCAATAGTCTGTAAACTTGACCCAAGGCGTTGCAGAAAAAACTCAATCTCGGTGACTTTAACAAAATCAATGATATAACTGCAACATAAAACGTATTGTTAACCGATACGCGTAACCCCCAGAATTTTGCGAAAGCGTTATTTCACGTCATCTTGGTCGCGCTGGATGCGTTATCCAGAAGTAAAAAATGAATTTTTGTGAACAGCACGCAATATACTTTTCGATACATACATTCCAGAGCAAGTAATTGGTAACAGTGATCGCGTATGTGTCTCCCTAAATATGTATACTATCCTAGATATAATGTTTAACAAATGCGTCAATTCCCCACCAGAAACCATTGAATTCCCCACCATTTAGGAACCACTGTCTACCGTCTATCTATCTATCAGCTGTGTACCGTTGCTACTTCTCAATGCGGATGCTGTTCATCAACGGACAAATTCAGTAGTCGCGAAAATCTCCCAAAAACGTGTTTCATTTTGTGTTATGCAGGGAGAATTGCGACGTATCTGAACACTCATTGCTGCACATCAAGGTGCGATCGCGCCATTCTACCCCTCGTTTGATAGAAGCATAGACGTTTATTAGAGTTCCGACCCTGTTCTTGGCCATGATGTTTCCATGCGTGAAACGACATCGGTTACTTTACAATCATTGTCTCTCAATATAATTAGTTGAATATATTCCTTCTATGCAATGATGCAAATCCGATCAAGCCCGTCACGTATCAGCGAAATTTAGCGAGAGCATGAGCCTGATACCGGTCATGATCGCAAATATGAAAGAGCAGCACAAGGCCTTTGCAATTCGATTTCCTATTTATATGAGAAATTTCAGAGTGGTTAACACTGGGCAACACAATTTTTGGTGACTTCGATCTGACAATTGTTTTTGTCTAACTTATGGGCGCTGAATTCAAAAATGACATTGGCTTTTCTCATTCACGTCAATTATTTGGGTTAGGCACCCATCGCATCGTCTCATAACCCACTTAAAAGTACCCCATTTCAATGTTTTGTGCAAATTGCATAAAACAGTGGTTCTCAACCGGGGGTCCGCGAAGCATTTTCAGGGGTCCACGAAACCTTATTTGCAAAATGACTGATGATAACCAATTTTTAACTTTTTTAAATGAGGGACATCATGAAGCAATTTCGATTCAAAACTGCTAATTCTTCAGTAAGCACATCAGCAGAATGACCGTATGAGATAAAATATCCTACTGTGTACATCAACAGAATGGCCGTATGGGATTAAATATCCTACTGTAGTGGTTCTCAACCGGGGGTCCACGAAGCCTTTAAATTTACAATATAGTTGATAACCTATAATTTGTATTTTTTTTTCAGGAAAATCGCGAAGCAGTTTTGCGTCATTACTATAGTAAATCTCCAGAACTCACATCAACAGAATGGCCGTCTGAGATGAAATATCCTACTGTGCAGACTCATTTTAATTGCTAAATTACCAATAGCCTACTGATACATTTATTTTGCTGGTTAGAGATATTTGTTGGGTCAGCATGTTCAGAGGTATTTGTAGCGATCATGCCCAAATGTCTCGTCGGAAGCGTTACGCGTTATTATTACATTCGCCACCGCCTATCTTTGTGGAATTGGATTTTTGGCAGTCGTTCATCTCAAATCGCAGGCGCGGATTTCCAAGACACGAACACGTATTTCAAGAAATGCAGTTGCAAAATTCACTTTGAAATAATAAAATTCAACCCAATTTCTGCATCAATAGTATGATGTTATTTTTAAGAAAGTCATTTTGTTGCTGTTTATCACTAGCCTACGGATATCCTTTGAACAAGACCGATGAGATTGCCTGATGATTGAGCTAAATTTGAACTAAAACTTTGGGGGGTCCGCGGGGTCTGTAACAGTCCAAAAGGGGTCCCCGAAGACAAAAAGGTTGAGAACAACTGACATAAAACGTTTCAAGAACCACAAGATAACGAGGGTAATTCAACAGTCTTCAAATAAACATTTGTACTGCTCTATTTGGTTGATTTAACAGATATTGCTTCTGCATAACAAATAAAATTCGATTTTCCGGGTACAGCTTTATGCTAATGACTCCTTATTGAGTGTGTTTTCTCGTTTGATACTTGGCAATAGTCGGCTAACATATGTACGCTCCAATCTAGTCTGGTGTCTTTCCCACATCACCTTCAGATATTGGGGGGAACTTTCTCCTTGCGCATCGATGACTACGCCAGTGTCTTCCGGAAAGTTAACGATGGCTTTGCTGAAAGGTTTTTCATTTTGATGCTTGCATATGTTGCAGACGAGTTCGCTGAAGCTTCTAACAGCTTCTGACCATCTCGATGCAATTCTGTGACCATGTTTACTAAAGCAATCTCGAGACAATATTTTCAAATGATAACCAAGTATTTCTTCCGAATCTGAAACACTATTCTGCAATGAGTTGCAGAATTTATGAACCACAAAATGTGCCAGTCATAGTTTTCGTAATGACAGGCTAGAAAGCCATATCCTGAAGTTTGCATTTGCATTTGCAAGTCTATGTCTAAAGTCTCTTTGGGTCATTGTATCTTTTAATTCAGGGGTTCTTGAAGTATGGTTCGCGATCCAAACATGGGTCGCGAAAGGTATAATTTCAGATCGCGACGACATCAGAGCGATCTAATATATGTAGGCTATGTAATATTTGTTGCAATTTTTGCAACGAAAAATTTAATCGCGCTTCGCGTGATTTTCTGTGGATAGTTTGTATATGTCCAAGGTCACATCTCTTGGGTACTATAGTCAATGAGCGAGTCACGCAATATGGCTTGATCGTGAAAATACGTCATCCTTCGTATTACACAAACACCGCCGAAGACCGTTGCGATGCTTTTGTGTAAGGGTGTGCAACGATCGGGTGCAGGACTATGAAACACGGGGATTTCGAGAGCAACCCGCTCTCCGCACTGGAACACATGACGACGTGAAGTTTCAGCCAACACACTGCCGCAAAAGTGCGGTGTCAAGAAGATCAGCGGTGATAAAACCATGGCCCAAAAAGACCGTCGCTAGTTGGCCAAATCCGTCAATATTTATATGTATCGTCGTCGAAAGGGGCGGCGGTCGGCACAGTTTCGTCCTCACCTTAGGCGCAGGAAGTAGTAGAAATGCGACCCGCAGAGAAATGCACCCCAATTTTGAAACGAATGCAACAAAAATGTTTCATAGTGCTTCGTTGCATATAAATGTCGTCTGCGCGTTAGCTATATCATATAAGCCCGTAAAAACGTGTAGCATACTAATGAGGTTTGGGTCGCGAGATGGCACTAAACTCAGATTTGGGATGCGACCGAAAAAGTTTAAAAACCCTTTTCTAACCAAATATGGGCGAAAGCATAGGCCTAGATCGATACCGGTACCTTTTTCCTAGATCATTCAATTCACCTCTTGGCTATATAACTCAATATATGATTGAAGTGTGGATTTTTATAACGAATGGATATGTAACATGGCTAAAATAGTGAAAATTTGTATATTTTGGGCATAAGTCCCAAAACGAAAACTTTACGTGATAAAAGAAAACATTTTTGGAATCAGTACATCAACATTAGCCTAAATCAAGTGCAACATCTAAGTCAACAATTTTTTCGTTCAAAATTGTTCACCAGTGTGATCAATCCATTATGTGGAACATCCGAGATTGAGGAGCTGATCACATTGTAGAACACTTACGAGCTCCTAACTAAGTACAGTATCTCGCAGCATTCGATCTCGTCCAGAAAGGAATCAATGAGATACATGCTCCTCGCGATCCGGAGTTCGGTTTGATTTACCATCATAATTTCTGTGACAAAGCCCTCAATAAAACCGATTTGACATAGCGGGGCGAAAAATACTTATTTATATTCAAATTAATCGAACAGTGAATCTGCGATAATAATCAGTCCCTATAGTATATTTCAGATTAGGTGTAAATATGTATAAGCTGGGACGAGCGTAATATAACTCTATGATATATACGGTGTATACATGAAAATAAGTTGTAATAATCAATACCTGAATGTCAGGACTCTGCCAGAGTTCAGCCATCATTATGAGATTTTCCTTCGTCGGATCACAATTGGTTAGAGCGATTCGGGTGCTAAGACATTGCCGAAAAATATCGAAATAGCCGACAAGACTTTCGTGCGTCAAGTATGTATCCTCTATATTCAGTATGTCAACCTGAAGGAAGAATAGCACTGCTATTATGACTGTTGCTGGGTAATAACCACGGTTTGGATCACGAGCATAAATATCTTATTAATTGTGATATCAATATGAATTGTGAAAACACGTTGAAGAAAAATTGACCTGTTATAAATTCTTTGACGAAAGTTAATATTTAATACTTAATGAGCAGTTGAAATCGTATGACATCACGATTATTAGCACAAAATAGTGATTATCAAGAGGAATATTCATTGTATCCCATGAGCATTCGTCATGCGATCAAAAACCTTCCAATGGCTATGAACTAGAGCGGGCATGGACTGGAGTTGGAATGGAAATCCAACAGGATTTATTTTCCATTCATGGGTGGAGCCGGGTCGGAGCCGGATTCATATTTCTTCTGATACGATCGGATCGAAGCCGGCTTGCGTACTTTTTGGTACGGTCGGAATCGTATTTGTGGCTATTAATGAGCATGACTTATGTAACAACAAAACTACCAACCACACGCCAGTAGGCCACAGTACAAACCTGTGTTCAGTACAAACATGTGAGTTTTTATCGTCATGTTTTTTTTTGTTGTTGTTGTTATTGCATATTACATGCAATATAAAATCTTGAACCCTTATCGTATAATATACTGTTTTTGTATTTTTACATAAATATACACTCGTAGATACCGGTGGGCAATTATTTTTCCCGCGGGCCAAATGAAAAGCTGAAAATATTGAAAGCAATGATTTACATTGTTTATACTTGCTGCACAGTGGATGTGTTGATATTAGGTAATGGATAAATGACGGTTACTTAAAAAATATATATTTATTCGCCATCATAATTCAAAACAATGTTTAACATGATACATCTTTAAATATTTGAACCCCAGTCACGTTTTTCTGTAAGGACATTAAAATATATGAGGGATACCACAAAATTTGTTTTAGTTGCTTCCTCCCGAGGAGTGTGCAACTCGTTATGATAATATTGCTATTTCGCGAAGCTAACAGCTCCTTCAAAATCCGCCCTTCCTTGGTTGAGTGACTATCTTTGTTTTTGTCATAAGAATGACTTAAATTGTAGTCCTTAAACACGGTGACCTACTCCGTAAAATCTACTAAAAAGACGCGGTTACCTCTGACTCAACTAATCTATTACTAAGTGCTCAAAATCTTATTGAAATTTCGGCCTTCAGCCCTCACCTTTCTTTTTGTGACATGCCCGTTCATCCTTTATGGGTGATGATTACTCAATAACGAACACTGGTTGACCCTCTTTACGAATTAGGGATTTAGAAACGTATCACGTAATAATGTGAAGCACAGACAGTGTAATGCATAATGCGACAATGGCAAAAAAATGAGGTTTGAAGTGAACTATATGGAAACAGTGACTGCTTGTCACTTCAATTTTTACAGTATACTTTGCTACATAGACTTTATTTTGAATCTGGATCACACATGCGACGTACGAAGGCTACGTAATCGTGGCATATGAACGAACAGGCTTCAAAGTCAACGAATTTTCAGCCTATGTTTTTATTCCACGCGTAAACAATCAAAAGTAGATTTTATATTTTGAATTCACAGCAACTTTTCGCGGGCCGCTCAGAATCGCTCCGCAGCCGTATTTGCCCACGTCTGTCGTAGATGATTTGTCGGAGTTTTGTTCGGATAGGATTTCGGTCATTTAAAAAATCCCGCCTAGGAGTCGGGCCTGAGTCGGTCAAGAGAATTTGTCGATCGAATTTTAGTGCGACTCCGATAAATTGTCCACTAGGTTAGATACGTGTAATCGATTGTAACTAGTGGTAGGCTACAAAGAGTGAGATTGCTACATTGACTGCGGGTTCCAAATAACGTTTTCAGCAACGTATAATTCAAAAATATCTACGGAAACTTATCCTGCTGAAGGGGTCTATATCTGTTAGATTATTTAATCTTTGTCTGTGAAAGGGTTTTCATGAGGTGATAGGGGACCGTTAGTAGTATAGTAGATCGGTCTGGGGGTGGCAGGGGCTCTTATGGGCGGGGTGGCGAGCTAACGAGAAACCGGGGGTGGCGAACTAACGTTTTCGTCTTATGGCGGGGGTGGCGAACTAACGTTTTCGTCTTATGGCGGGGGTGGCGAGCTAACGTTTTCGTCTTATGGCGGGGGTGGCGAGCTAACGTTTTCGTCTTATGGTGGGGGTGGCGAGCTAACGTTTTCGTCTTATGGGTGGGGTGGCGAGCGGCTGGGAAACCCGGGGTGGCAAGCGGCTCTTTCGTCTTATGGGCGGGGTGGCGAGCGGCTATTGTGTCTTGCGGTCGCAGATCTCTGGTGATTCGCTGAATGAACCTTTGTTAATGTGTAGATCGTAAATTATTATATATGATGTAGTTTAGTCGCAACAAATGACCGATCGTGTTCTAAGTCTTTCCTCGCTATTGATTCCTACGTAACCTGAATAGCACGTCGACTTTCAGATCGGATTATTCGCACCTTCCGTACCGCTGTTTCGCACCTACAGAATAGTCTGCTGTTCACAGTCGCAACAAGAATCACAAGTATACACATTATACATTCAATTATTACTCTGAAATCAAACTCTTCACAAAAGCACGCACAATCGTATCATTCACTTTTTATCATCGCCAAAATTATCCAAGTATTCCTCGGTTGAAAACCCTTGAGCTCTTTTTATCAAGAATGCGATAGCATGATCTCCACACACATCCGAAGTTTTACTCTGTAACTGTTTGCCAGTCACAGAAAATTCATCCGGCTCCAGGAATTCGATTATCTGGCGAAATAGTTTGCTAAATCTAGGCGTCACTTCCAAGGTAATATTTTGGTAATTAGTTTACCACAGAGCCGGCGTAGACGGCGATCCGAATATCAACAATAACCGCGTTCACAAACTAACACTTCAAAAATGTGTGAAATAGTTTGCAAAACCCCGCGATCGCTGACAAGATAATGTCTCGGACATAACCATCTTTCGCGACTTGGTGTTACAGGCATATCGATCACTCACGCGGTGAAATATTCGTAAGCATCACTCGCAGAATTATATTTCGGTAATTAGTTTGTCACAGAACCGTCGCAGACGGTGATTCGAAAACCAACAATTTGTCACTAGCCCGCGATCGCTATATGTTTCACGCCTCGCGAAAAGTGGCTGACTTTAGTTGCGTGATAAGATCCATGAAAATATTCAATCAATGTGTTAGTTTATCAACTTGAAATGAAACTCACTACACAAATCAAGTCGATTCGTATCTGAATGTTTTAAATCGGTACAACCCTAATCCTTTGACAAATCCCTTAACGCGTTTTTGTTGAATCGAACGTAACCCGAATATTACTGACGCCGACTTTCAGCCGTATCGAATTATTCGCACATTCCGCGCCACTGTTTTCACACTTATAGAATCAATACCAACTATAACTCTACAAGAATCAAGAATCACAAGTATGTGCATTACACAGTTATTGTCTTTATTAACTTGAAATCAAACACTTAACAAAAACACGCAACTAATCATTTGGCAACTCTAGCATTACCAAAAAATTCCAGTATTGTTGATTGAAAATCCTTGAGTCATTATTATCAAAAATGTTATAATACCGCATCGGAATCCATTCGCGGATGTACTAAAGGTAAATCCAGATAATCCAAAATGAAATATTTGGACTTTGACACCAACTTTGATCCAGTCACATTTCAAGATCATACTTTGAAACAATCCTTGAAACTTACAACTCTATTCACGACTGAGTTTTCCGTTTATCAAATAGAGTTTCAGCAAATACTATCGCAATATTTTAATGTGTTACCACACACAATAGAATCAAGCAATGAAATAGCACCTGTTGTAAATATTTCTAACTTGACAACCACTTGTGCATACCGCAATCGACTTGTGACGCGATGAGTTAAATCGTAAATCGGAATATTTCAATCTATTTTTCGAAACCTTGAACAAACTATCAGGCTATTTTTTTGTTGTAATCGAGTGAACGGAAATAGTATTACGTCTCAACATTTTAACATCTTCCCATACACAAAAGAGTAAAATACAAAAAAGCCTTGTCAAGTCAATCCGTTTGTAACTTACCCAACCAAAGCAAAAAGTATCCTTATGAAAAGTAGACAAGACTACGCGAGTAATCACTACAATCCAAAATCCATAGCAAGTTCGGTTAGTCCGCCAACTCGTCTTTTTTGTTCAACTGTGAAAGTAATTACTACTCGGTATACTCTACAGCATAAAGTAATTACTACTCGGTACACACAACTTGAGATTGACATATGTTGAGAATATACGACATTTGAAAGTTTGACCAACGTAGTTAAGAATTCATTTCTTACGATCAAACGCAGGCGTTATATTGAAAATTATCGTGATGTAAACATAAGGATTGACACAGTGATTTAACATATGAGATTTTGTAATAGTTGATCAAGACTTGATTATTAAATTATTCAGGGTAATTAGACCCGATGTTGTGGTAAAGGTTATTATGACAGCAACAAACTTTTCAGTATCGTTGTTATTAACATATTGAGTTGTAAAACTATGCGTGACTGAAATGTTCTTGATTGGAAAATTATTCCACCTTGATACAAATCACTCTGCGTATCGCGAATATCAGAAAATATTTTACAAATGTAATTGTCTCCACTAACCAAGACTAAAGATGAAACAACAATTTCCTTTGTTGAACAATAACCGGTACAATACTTTATCATCGTAATCTGCGGTCAGAATTGAAATACTTTCGCGCATTACCCGGTGTCAAGATATCACACTAGGCGAATTGTCATACCACCGCTTGATTAATGCTTAATCCGTTCGCACCATTTCACATACTTTGATCATTACAAAAGTAAATTGGAATATGTTTGCTAGATGCATTCAATTCAGTTAGAAATGTCTGGTACACAACAATCGTAATATCAAGGAAGTAGGCTACTTGCTACACTGTGATTCACTTAACGTGTTTTGCATTGTTGTTCATTTGTAGTATTGATTGTTTTTGAACCCTCAAATAATAATTCCCGACATGAAACCAAACCGCTGAAAGTCGTTACCATCACAACGAAACAATTTGTACGATGTTTGCGAAATGTATCCTATAGTTAGGTGTACTAGAATTATTTGTCTAACACATACACCGACAATGCAATCGAAAATTTTTCCGTTGTCATTCGCTAAAGTAAATGTCATCACAATACTCTGTCACTAAAAGACGTTACTTGTATGTGATTGAATCCCTAACAATTATCTCACTAAACCGAACCCCAAAGAAATTTTACTCACTCGACGTATATGAAACAACGTCGCTTAATCGGTCTATATCGTTTTTCTAAAGGTAAATCATATCCATCCTATAGAAACAATTTTCACTAGCTTGGTAATGAAACCGAAGTCTTCATTCGATATTTTGTTTGTGTCAAATACTTTGCAATAAACACACTGGAGTGGTTGAGCTTTACATCATCAGACTGTAATCTGTAAATCAAGCTTACATCCGATTTGTAACTGTATTGTTTACCTAACCGAGTTGTATGCACTGTTTGATATTTTTGTCATTTAGTGATTGCAGAACATACACTTCGAATCACTCCATTGATCGTAATTTCCATCCTCGTGATAATCGAAGTACATTTGTTTCGAGTTCATAACAACCGGTTTTTCTATGACATGATAAATTATTGACAAGTTCTGCTTAGAAGATTGGTTGCATATCTCGAAAAATAATATACCGCTCATATTGATACTGTTACTCGGTATTTTTCCCGTTGTCGATTTTCAAACGAGTAAAATTTATTACTTGAGTTTCTCCGCTTACTATATGTAAATGTAAACTCAGCCGTCTTTTAACATCACAAAGACATTGATAAAAAGTAGGCAATCAAACGCTACAAGTTTAACTTTTGTAGGTTGTGTATGATTACCCCACACAACTCATTTCTTACCAAAAGTATATGAAATATATTCATATCACACGAAAATATTCGCTCGATATTCCCATGCTACGAACCTGTACAATGATTGGTGGTGCTTTCAAACTGTTTCGATACCTCGAGAACTTTATTGTCTGAATGGATGTTCATGTATCTTAATAATCAAATAGTTCAACACAGAACTAGTACGAACAGAAACATCAGAGTTGTTTACACAAATTTTGTATGTGTACAGTATGCGAATACCATGTGTAAGTCCAGCACAATTGCGGTATCTATCTGAGTGTAGTTAACACAAATCTATTACAACGAACCACGTAAACTTCCGTGAAAGAAAAGCATACTCACTTCCCGAGGGTTCTGTCAATGTCATAGCAATAAATCAGGTACTCCAACAACAGAGTACATATGTTTCTAGTTACGGTGCTTACATATTACACACAAACCAATTTACTTTGTAACGAAAAGTGCTGAGTCATCATATGATTGTCCTCACAACAATACAACTAAGTCATACTATCATACAAAATGACCGTTATAGTTTGCTCACCGACGGTACATCGTACCAGTAACAAGTCTCGAGGATCGAGTTATTGAAAAAAAACGTTAAAGTATTTCTCCTGCACCAAGTCGTTATGTTGACGAAAGTGTATATTTTAATATCATGATCGATTTGCATTCGTTGGTCACAAACTGTCACTACTCTAAATAATTATTTTTCACTCAAACACAAAAGCATACTTGTCACCAATCGTTTTCATCAAGCACGAGTTCAAGAAACTTACTTACTACGACATGAATTCCGATTTAGTTTTACAAATATTTTGTAATTATTTTTAGCAACACTACATCAATGTCATCGAGTTGAGTGTTTACGATATTATTGTGTGTGTGTGTGTGTGTGTGTGTGTGTCATACTTGGGGGATCCGTATTACAGTTGGTTCGAATTGACTAAATGCAAGAAGGGTTGAAATGTTTCGAATCGATTCGTAAGTGGACTTCGTTGTGGTTTTTATCGGGACATACAGCGCGAACTAGCTGTAGACTCTTCTCTGTTGTACAGCTACTCGGTAATCGAGATACATGCGGTCACATTTAAACAACGATCTTGTTTCGTCACACCAAAAATATGTTCACTGTCACAATACTCTGCACAAGACGTGCAAATCCTTTTCACCCTCGTAATAGTATACCAACGACCACCGACGACAACGTTTAACAATACCAACGACACTGGAAACACTGAACTCACGACACTTACCCAAGTAAAAATACATTTTCCTTTGGGTACATGACACTCACCAGAGTAAAAAATATCATTATCACCTGGAGATCCACCGTTACCCGAACAACAAAACCATTTTCCTTTGGAGATCTGTCGTTTACCCAGTGTAACAATACATTTTCACATGGCGATCCATCGTTTACCCTGAGCAACAAACCTTTTTCACTTGGAAATATATTTTTTACCTGGGTAACAAACCTTTTTCACTTGGAAATATATTTTTTCCCCGGGTAACAAACCTTTTTCACTTGGAAATATATTTTTTCTCTGGGTAACAAACCTTTTTCACTTGGAAATATATTTTTTCCCTGAGCAACAAACCATTTTCACTTGGTGGGTCGTCGTTTACCTGAGTAAATATATCATTTTCCTTTGGATATCTGGCGTTTACCCAGTGTAACAATACATTCTCACTTGGCCATCTAACTTTTCCTAGAGTAACAATACCGTTTCCACTTGGAAATCTGACAACCACACGCATCAATTTGGTATTTGTTGTATTGGCGAAAGTTTGAAATGATTACAACGAACAGTGACGAAAATATACACGACAACCGGTTTCAGAGTATACCCGCGTCGGCCGTATCACGTCAATATCATCGGTTAGCCACATACAATATGCTCTTGTACATTGAAATGTATGTTTTGGAAATTGGACAATAGGTTTCGATATGTCTGTGATGTCCAGGTTCGTACTTTGGATTTTCCAGAGTCAAAGTGTCTGAATAAAACACCGCCTCGACTTCGGTAAGTGTTTGGCACGCAGATAACGGTGGTCGGAAATCGTGGAATTTATGTTTCCATCGGGCTAACAACTCCAGGTTACTTGTGATTTTTCTCACACGCGTTTACTATGTTGTGTCGCTCTTTATTGATCAATACATAACACGCCATTAAGTTTGAAATCGGAAACCCCGAGACAGTATTAACCGGATCCGGATATCAACTCTGAATTGATAAACCATATTCAAGTAAACATACCACATCCCGTGTTTCCATGAAAATAACAAGACATCGCACAAATCAAGTATACTTCGCGATTATTTGCCCACACAAGAATCCCATAAGCGAGGTGTATGACATTACATACATCATGGATAACATCGTGTCTAGCATTACAAACATCATGGGTGACAAATTCGTCTTCTCAAGTCTCGTCATGCACCGACTCTGTACATTCAATGCGGGGTAGACGACTTGGAGACAGACAAACAGACATATTTGACCGTAACATGGCCTTAGCATGAGAATTCGTTACACGGGTACAACGTCGCAGTCAGACATCTTTAACAGTGATTCCGCGTATGGAAATCTTAATTCGATTGTGGTTTTGTAATGTAATCCGGGTTACTGTGTTTCTGTGGTGTGAAGACTAAATTCGTGTTGATCCCCCTGCAAGAGCGTGATGTCTATTTCACACCTAGAGCAATTATAAAACGCACCTTCGAAACTTTTGGTCTAGTTCATCCGCTTGCATTTCGAAACGGACCATCACCGCAAGACAATTGTAAAAACTTTGTCGTTACCTGATCAATATACACGTGTAAGGATGAGACTACGCGTAACTGTCCATAGATTCCTCTGGCCCCACACCGGGGTTTTACGACACAGACAAGATGCAACAGTGGAAATATTGAAAATGAAAAACGATACCTTGGTTACATTTGATTTGGATTTTACACCTGATGAACCATACACTCGATTGATACATTGGGATGACAACTCTATCGTCGAGGTTGAGGGAAAAGAAATGTACAGATTTGTTGGTGTCGTGGATATTCAACGAAAATCGGGGGTACATGATAGTACATGGTTCGCATATATGACTATGAATGTATCGGTATGCATAATGCTCTGTTCACTGTATCGATATCATCAATGGTATTTGAACGCATCACCATGTTACGGTCAAATATGTCTGTTTGTCTGTCTCCAAGTCGTCTACCCCACATTGAATGTACAGAGTCCGTGCATGACGAGACTTGAGAAGACGAATTTGTCACCCATGATGTTTGTAATGCTAGACACGATGTTATCCATGATGTATGTAATGTCATACACCTCGCTTCTGGGATTCTTGTGTGGGCAAATAATCGCGAAGTATACTTGATTTGTGTGATGTCTTGTTATTTTCATGGAAACACGGGTTGTGGTCTGTTTACTTGAATATGGTTTATCGATTCAGAGTTGATATCCGGATCCGGTTAATACTTTCTCGGGGTTTCCGATTTCAAACTTAATGGCGTGTTATGTATTGATCAATAAAGAGCGACACAACATAGTAAACACGTGTGAAAAAAATCACAAGTAACCTGGAGTTGTTAGCCCGATGGAAACATAAATTCCACGATTTCCGACCACCGTTATCTGCGTGCCAAACATTTACCGAAGTCGAGGCGGTGTTTTATTCAGACTCTTTGACTCTGGAAAATCCAAAGTACGAACCTGGACATCACAGACATATCGAAACCTATTGTCCAATTTCCAAAACATACATTTCAATGTACAAGAGCATATTGTATGTGGCTAACCGATGATATTGACGTGATACGGCCGACGCGGGTATACTCTGAAACCGGTTGTCGTGTATATTTTCGTCACTGTTCGTTGTAATCATTTCAAACTTTCGCCAATACAACAAATACCAAATTGATGCGTGTGGTTGTCAGATTTCCAAGTGGAAACGGTATTGTTACTCTAGGAAAAGTTAGATGGCCAAGTGAGAATGTATTGTTACACTGGGTAAACGCCAGATATCCAAAGAAAAATGATATATTTACTCAGGTAAACGACGACCCACCAAGTGAAAATGGTTTGTTGCTCAGGGAAAAAATATATTTCCAAGTGAAAAAGGTTTGTTACCCAGAGAAAAAATATATTTCCAAGTGAAAAAGGTTTGTTACCCAGAGAAAAAATATATTTCCAAGTGAAAAAGGTTTGTTACCCAGGGAAAAAATAGATTTCCAAGTGAAAAAGGTTTGTTACCCAGGGAAAAAATATATTTCCAAGTGAAAAAGGCTTGTTGCTCAGGGTAAGCGATGGATCGCCATGTGAAAATGTATTGTTACACTGGGTAAACGACAGATCTCCAAAGGAAAATGGTTTTGTTGTTCGGGTAACGGTGGATCTCCAGGTGATAATGATAGTTTTTACTCTGGTGAGTGTCATGTACCCAAAGGAAAATGTACTTTTACTTGGGTAAGTGCCGTGGGTTCAGTGTTTCCAGTGTCGTTGGTATTGTTAAACGTTGTCGTCGGTGGTCGTTGGTATACTATTACGAGGG
Source organism: Botryllus schlosseri (assembly GCF_051294905.1). Lineage (NCBI taxonomy): Eukaryota > Metazoa > Chordata > Ascidiacea > Stolidobranchia > Styelidae > Botryllus > Botryllus schlosseri. The sequence goes on from NC_137238.1 coordinate 33,405,062, forward strand.
TGAAAAGGATTTGCACGTCTTGTGCAGAGTATTGTGACAGTGAACATATTTTTGGTGTGACGAAACAAGATCGTTGTTTAAATGTGACCGCATGTATCTCGATTACCGAGTAGCTGTACAACAGAGAAGAGTCTACAGCTAGTTCGCGCTGTATGTCCCGATAAAAACCACAACGAAGTCCACTTACGAATCGATTCGAAACATTTCAACCCTTCTTGCATTTAGTCAATTCGAATCAACTGTAATACGGATCCCCCAAGTATGACACACACACACACACACACACAATAATATCGTAAACACTCAACTCGATGACATTGATGTAGTGTTGCTAAAAATAATTACAAAATATTTGTAAAACTAAATCGGAATTCATGTCGTAGTAAGTAAGTTTCTTGAACTCGTGCTTGATGAAAACGATTGGTGACAAGTATGCTTTTGTGTTTGAGTGAAAAATAATTATTTAGAGTAGTGACAGTTTGTGACCAACGAATGCAAATCGATCATGATATTACAATATACACTTTCGTCAACATAACGACTTGGTGCAGGAGAAATACTTTAACGTTTTTTTCAATAACTCGATCCTCGAGACTTGTTACTGGTACGATGTACCGTCGGTGAGCAAACTATAACGGTCATTTTGTATGATAGTATGACTTAGTTGTATTGTTGTGAGGACAATCATATGATGACTCAGCACTTTTCGTTACAAAGTAAATTGGTTTGTGTGTAATATGTAAGCACCGTAACTAGAAACATATGTACTCTGTTGTTGGAGTACCTGATTTATTGCTATGACATTGACAGAACCCTCGGGAAGTGAGTATGCTTTTCTTTCACGAAAGTTTACGTGGTTCGTTGTAATAGATTTGTGTTAACTACACTCAGATAGATACCGCAATTGTGCTGGACTTACACATGGTATTCGCATACTGTACACATACAAAATTTGTGTAAACAACTCTGATGTTTCTGTTCGTACTAGTTCTGTGTTGAACTATTTGATTATTAAGATACATGAACATCCATTCAGACAATAAAGTTCTCGAGGTATCGAAACAGTTTGAAAGCACCACCAATCATTGTACAGGTTCGTAGCATGGGAATATCGAGCGAATATTTTCGTGTGATATGAATATATTTCATATACTTTTGGTAAGAAATGAGTTGTGTGGGGTAATCATACACAACCTACAAAAGTTAAACTTGTAGCGTTTGATTGCCTACTTTTTATCAATGTCTTTGTGATGTTAAAAGACGGCTGAGTTTACATTTACATATAGTAAGCGGAGAAACTCAAGTAATAAATTTTACTCGTTTGAAAATCGACAACGGGAAAAATACCGAGTAACAGTATCAATATGAGCGGTATATTATTTTTCGAGATATGCAACCAATCTTCTAAGCAGAACTTGTCAATAATTTATCATGTCATAGAAAAACCGGTTGTTATGAACTCGAAACAAATGTACTTCGATTATCACGAGGATGGAAATTACGATCAATGGAGTGATTCGAAGTGTATGTTCTGCAATCACTAAATGACAAAAATATCAAACTGTGCATACAACTCGGTTAGGTAAACAATACAGTTACAAATCGGATGTAAGCTTGATTTACAGATTACAGTCTGATGATGTAAAGCTCAACCACTCCAGTGTGTTTATTGCAAAGTATTTGACACAAACAAAATATCGAATGAAGACTTCGGTTTCATTACCAAGCTAGTGAAAATTGTTTCTATAGGATGGATATGATTTACCTTTAGAAAAACGATATAGACCGATTAAGCGACGTTGTTTCATATCCGTCGAGTGAGTAAAATTTCTTTGGGGTTCGGTTTAGTGAGATAATTGTTAGGGATTCAATCACATACAAGTAACGTCTTTTAGTGACAGAGTATTGTGATGACATTTACTTTAGCGAATGACAACGGAAAAATTTTCGATTGCATTGTCGGTGTATGTGTTAGACAAATAATTCTAGTACACCTAACTATAGGATACATTTCGCAAACATCGTACAAATTGTTTCGTTGTGATGGTAACGACTTTCAGCGGTTTGGTTTCATGTCGGGAATTATTATTTGAGGGTTCAAAAACAATCAATACTACAAATGAACAACAATGCAAAACACGTTAAGTGAATCACAGTGTAGCAAGTACTTCCTTGATATTACGATTGTTGTGTACCAGACATTTCTAACTGAATTGAATGCATCTAGCAAACATATTCCAATTTACTTTAAGTATGTGAAATGGTGCGAACGGATTAAGCATTAATCAAGCGGTGGTATGACAATTCGCCTAGTGTGATATCTTGACACCGGGTAATGCGCGAAAGTATTTCAATTCTCACCGCAGATTACGATGATAAAGTATTGTACCGGTTATTGTTCAACAAAGGAAATTGTTGTTTCATCTTTAGTCTTGGTTAGTGGAGACAATTACATTTGTAAAATATTTTCTGATATTCGCGATACGCAGAGTGATTTGTATCAAGGTGGAATAATTTTCCACTCAAGAACATTTCAGACACGCATAGTTTTACAACTCAATATGTTAATAACAACGATACTGAAAAGTTTGTTGCTGTCATAATAACCTTTACCACAACATCGGGTCTAATTACCGTGAATAATTTAATAATCAAGTCTTGATCAACTATTACAAAATCTCATATGTTAAATCACTGTGTCAATCCTTATGTTTACATCACGATAATTTTCAATATAACGCCTGCGTTTGATCGTAAGAAATGAATTCTTAACTACGTTGGTCAAACTTTCAAATGTCGTATATTCTCAACATATGTCAATCTCAAGTTGTGTGTACCGAGTAGTAATTACTTTATGCTGTAGAGCAGAGGTCTCAAACACGCGGCCCGCGGGCCGCATGCGGCCCGCCAGAGCATTTTGTGCGGCCCGCGACGACATTTTAGATTTTTAATACTTTGACAATGTATAGGCCTAAGTGTCACATATATCTTTTCAGGTTATAAAGTCAAAAATCCCTCTTAAATTGCCCCGAAAGACTGAAACTATTCATCAAACTTCACTATCACATCAATTGCAAACGCTACCATGCAGTGGAACATTCACTATTTCGCCACATTTCCAATTCATGATGACAAAACCTAACCCTTAGACGATTCGTGACTGAAATTTGGTAGTTGGACTTCGACGCGACCTTTCTTAGAATTACTCAGACTCGGGCTAACTCGATGGCAAAATGAAAATGACTCGAGTGGACTCGGAGTGACTCAGAATGCCGTGAATTTGTTAGACCCATGGACGCAACAATCTAATCGCGTATCAGGGGAATAGTAATAGATCAGAAGGTCGCAGCTTGGTATTTCGCAAACTAAGCAAGTAGTTTTGGTAACCATTGGCAATCTGTCAGTTACATCTTTGGTCGCTAAACCATGTTATTAAGGGCACTTACAAGTACCGAGTACCGTAGTTGTACGCTCCAACGATGCAACAACAATGGCCCGTTCGGCGTCCCGACATTTCAATCACTAGGACACATTCATTAATATATTTATATTTGTTTCTGCTCCTATATTTGAAGATATTTGTCCATGAGATTATTAGCCTACTTATCAGAAGTATACCGGAATCCTGGATTGGAATTATAATGCCCAACCTAAAAATGTTTTGATATCAAATCAGTCTCTATTATCAATCTGTTAACTTCAAAATATTCATAGTAGATGAAAAATTATAACCCGATAGCTTTTATGATGGCATCATACATTTGTCCGCCCATATTGTGGCTATATCTTATAATTTATATCTATCAAGTACAACAACAATTCTATTCAAATAGTTATAAATGTGATGATTCTTTTCGTGCCACGCCTGAATTTATACAAGAGTAAATCACATTTGACGATACTGTCAGTCTTTTGGATCGGCTCACTTTCAATAGAACAATTCATTCCCGCCAAATAAGGCCTACTTGGAAAGACATATAATATCCCTATCAATGCTGCGGCCCGCGGCGTCGTCAAAACTGGAAAACTGGCCCGCGAGCACATTTGAGTTTGAGACCTCTGCTGTAGAGTATACCGAGTAGTAATTACTTTCACAGTTGAACAAAAAAGACGAGTTGGCGGACTATGAATACAACCGAACTTGCTATGGATTTTGGATTGTAGTGATTACTCGCGTAGTCTTGTCTACTTTTCATAAGGATACTTTTTGCTTTGGTTGGGTAAGTTACAAACGGATTGACTTGACAAGGCTTTTTTGTATTTTACTCTTTTGTGTATGGGAAGATGTTAAAATGTTGAGACGTAATACTATTTCCGTTCACTCGATTACAACAAAAAAATTAGCCTGATAGTTTGTTCAAGGTTTCGAAAAATAGATTGAAACATTCCGATTTACGATTTAACTCATCGCGTCACAAGTCGATTGCGGTATGCACAAGTGGTTGTCAAGTTAGAAATATTTACAACAGGTGCTATTTCATTGCTTGATTCTATTGTGTGTGGTAACACATTAAAATATTGCGATAGTATTTGCTGAAACTCTATTTGATAAACGGAAAACTCAGTCGTGAATAGAGTTGTAAGTTTCAAGGATTGTTTCAAAGTATGATCTTGAAATGTGACTGGATCAAAGTTGGTGTCAAAGTCCAAATATTTCATTTTGGATTATCTGGATTTACCTTTAGTACATCCGCGAATGGATTCCGATGCGGTATTATAACATTTTTGATAATAATGACGCAAGGATTTTCAATCAACAATACTGGAATTTTTTGGTAATCCTAGAGTTGCCAAATGATTAGTTGCGTGTTTTTGTTAAGTGTTTGATTTCAAGTTAATAAAGACAATAACTGTGTAATGCACATACTTGTGATTCTTGATTCTTGTAGAGTTATAGTTGGTATTGATTCTATAAGTGTGAAAACAGTGGCGCGGAATGTGCGAATAATTCGATACGGCTGAAAGTCGGCGTCAGTAATATTCGGGTTACGTTCGATTCAACAAAAACGCGTTAAGGGATTTGTCAAAGGATTAGAGTTGTACCGATTTAAAACATTCAGATACGAATCGACTTGATTTGTGTAGTGAGTTTCATTTCAAGTTGATAAACTAACACATTGATTGAATATTTTCATGGATCTTATCACGCAACTAAAGTCAGCCACTTTTCGCGAGGCGTGAAACATATAGCGATCGCGGGCTAGTGACAAATTGTTGGTTTTCGAATCACCGTCTGCGACGGTTCTGTGACAAACTAATTACCGAAATATAATTCTGCGAGTGATGTTTACGAATATTTCACCGCGTGAGTGATCGATATGCCTGTAACACCAAGTCGCGAAAGATGGTTATGTCCGAGACATTATCTTGTCAGCGATCGCGGGGTTTTGCAAACTATTTCACACATTTTTGAAGTGTTAGTTTGTGAACGCGGTTATTGTTGATATTCGGATCGCCGTCTACGCCGGCTCTGTGGTAAACTAATTACCAAAATATTACCTTGGAAAAGACGCCTAGATTTAGCAAACTATTTCGCCAGATAATCGAATTCCTGGAGCCGGATGAATTTTCTGTGACTGGCAAACAGTTACAGAGTAAAACTTCGGATGTGTGTGGAGATCATGCTATCGCATTCTTGATAAAAAGAGCTCAAGGGTTTTCAACCGAGGAATACTTGTATAATTTTGGCGATGATAAAAAGTGAATGATACGATTGTGCGTGCTTTTGTGAAGAGTTTGATTTCAGAGTAATAATTGAATGTATAATGTGTATACTTGTGATTCTTGTTGCGACTGTGAACAGCAGACTATTCTGTAGGTGCGAAACAGCGGTACGGAAGGTGCGAATAATCCGATCTGAAAGTCGGCGTGCTATTCAGGTTACGTAGGAATCAATAGCGAGGAAAGACTTAGAACACGATCAGTCATTTGTCGCGACTAAACTACATCATATATAATAATTTACGATCTACACATTAACAAAGGTTCATTCAGCGAATCACCAGAGATCTGCGACCGCAAGACACAATAGCCGCTCGCCACCCCGCCCATAAGACGAAAGAGCCGCTTGCCACCCCGGGTTTCCCAGCCGCTCGCCACCCCACCCATAAGACGAAAACGTTAGCTCGCCACCCCCACCATAAGACGAAAACGTTAGCTCGCCACCCCCGCCATAAGACGAAAACGTTAGCTCGCCACCCCCGCCATAAGACGAAAACGTTAGTTCGCCACCCCCGCCATAAGACGAAAACGTTAGTTCGCCACCCCCGGTTTCTCGTTAGCTCGCCACCCCGCCCATAAGAGCCCCTGCCACCCCCAGACCGATCTACTATACTACTAGCGTTGCCGAATTATAAATGAATTGTTTTGAAAATATCTGCAGGCAATAGTCTATTGGTTTATCATGTTTTGCGAGCAGATATTCTGATATGAGTAGTTTTCAACACACCGAACTGCGGAAGGCAGTATAGTCGTTGATACTGAAACTCAAGGAAAGGTAATGAGGTATTTTTTACCTAATTATAAGTAGAAGTGCCGTGTTCCTTCAGAGACGAAGCAAAATAACAGCAAGTAGGAGTATCAATGAAAAATCGGAAAAGTACTCAAGTAAATAGGTTGATTGAAACGAGGATTGGCAGATCATATAGGCCTACCTATGCAATTACTAGATACTGTTGCAGGATTGCTAGATACGACTAAGTCAGAACGACTCTAATGGAGAAAAAGTAGGTGTAGTTATCGAAATTTTAATCAGTCGAAATCCAAAGACAAAGTCATGCAACTAGTCCATTCGTAAAAGGCGTTAACTTAATCATAAAGTATTTGACGGTCCGCTTGGTGATAAGTGTAAGTGTAATTTATTCAGATAGTTATCTATATAATGGAGCATTGAAATTTTAAGCGACCAGAATCGATCCGATGTTATCATAGTATTGAAATTAATTTGATTTCACACTTCTATACGTTATTCGGTTGACTCGGGGCACATTAGAGTTAATAATCGTGTCACAAGGGAGCATCCAAACTCAAAATTAAGAATTATTGATTCGAATTGTGACAGATTTGAACCGTTCTTCGAATCAATACATGAGTAGCGAGTAGAAAGCAGATGTGGTCGCCAAAGTAATCACCGTCTGTATTCACAGTAGAAGTAGATGTAACGCGTAAATTTATACGCAAGTAGAAATAGAAGTAGCGATTTACAGGTAAGTATAAAAGTTAGTGTTCAAAGCCTCATTTTGCCGAAAAAAACTGAAAACTATCAAGTAGTAGTAGAAGTACTTTACAATCATAACCACTTGAGGAAGCAGTGAGAGTAGACATAATCTACTTCGTTGTTGTTGTTGTTTGTGGTATTCATGGTGTTTGTCGACTACTATGGTCATTTAAACCAGGCGAATTCTCTTCATTTTTATTCCGTAGCTGTCGATTTGTAACACGGCCCACTTCTATACTTTTATAAGACGCCAGTTACATGGATGATATGGCAAGGAAGAGCCTTGATAAACATCCAACACTTAGGTAGGAGTTCTGTAATCAAGAAGTAGGCTACTTCGTTATCGACCACCTCTGGTAAAATGAGTTAACGTGAATAATGAATCGATGGGGTATAACGATTAGTTACACGCATTTTTGCTACAATACGGTGCCGCCCATACAAAATGAGGCAGATCCCCTGTTTGCCTGAAGACAAAAATCGCAACGGGTTGTTAAAACATTGTCTTCCGTATTCGGGGTTGAAACCAAGCGAGAGGCAGTAATTCATTCACTAGTGTAAACCGAAAATTCAAAAGAAGTTTGATATTTTCATAGCGATTGGTGTAACTGAAAATATTCGGTTGAATGAATTAATTACTATGGAATCAACTAATTTCCCAATTTATAATTCTATCCGAACCGCGCATGGATTTTCAAAGCAGATCGAATCGATTGTTAATCGATTGGACTGCTCTAATTACGATACTACCTTGAACACAGCAACAGACGAGAGGAATCTTTTCACGGGTGGAATCAGGGATGGCTCCAAACTGAATTGGTTGAAAGATACTTCTTCGAGAGGCGATAGTCTGTTGATCATTGAAGCCAATAGTACGCGATCATTCTGTTGCAAATATTGCAGATGGACGATGTCGATCCTCTGTACATTATTCTTCATGTTCACAACAGTCTCATCTCCACATTCACTGAGGAGTTTCATTGTTTGAACTTCTCTTATGGTGCCGTTTTCCATCATGCTAAGAAGAGTCTCCAGTAAGATTTTCCTGCACTCCTTTATGGACGTTTTTCTATCTGTTTGAAAATGATTCTTATGATAGAAATATTTTGAACAGATAAATGCGGGAAAAATTGCAGAATGGCGTGATCAGACTTGTACAAACTACTGGTGAAACTAGAACTAGACCTAACGATCTTTAATAATCGGCAACTAAACTAAGAAAACACAACTAACTAAATTTGATTCCGCAGCAACTCAATAATTTTTAATATTTCTCCTAATCGAAACTGCCTTCCACATGAACATCAGTATAGGACGAGTTTCGAGTTTGAAATGGGATGCGTTCCGAACACCAAAACCCACCCCCTGGCTACGTCGCTGTTAGTAGTAATGACTTTGAGTTGGAAATGGTTGCGAAAACATCACACAAGAGAACGCCGGTATTACGAATTACGCCAAATGACGACATATATTTTGTAGTTGTTCGGCAACTACTTTTTTAAATACACAGCCATTCTAGAACAGCACACCTTTCATAATCCGCGACTGAGAAATAATAAAAAAACAGTGGTTAGTTGACCGTCAAGTAATTAGATGATATTTCCTACAAGTCTGCACATCACAGATATTTCACCTCTCTATCACATAGGTGAGTATGTGATTCGCATTCTGTACATATAGTATATACTTAATGCATTATATTACTTTTACGTATACGTCGATACTTTATAGGCCGACAGTCCATCACCAGATTCTTGAAATAGCTACATCTGATTATAACTGCCTTACTTATAAACCGATCAGACCCGCTCATCGAGATCTGTTCCGGTTGGGCAGTACTCATTATATTGTTATGTACACCTTCGATCAGTGGTTTCAAACCTTGCCCCCCCCCCCTCCGGGGGCCATTTGAATTTAGAAGGGGGGAAACGGTCAGGGGTGGAGTTGGGGGCGCTGAGGAAAATGACATTGCAGTAGATGATGTAGTAGGAACATATGACTATATAGTAGAATAATAGTTCTATATATCCCTTAGTTTTTATTGCAAATTAATATTCAACAAAATCTCTTATATCTCGAAATATTTTGTAGCGCTAGGCGCGAAATATAAACCGGCGATGTTTGCAAAAGGTTTCCAAGAATGCAGTGGTTTACTATAATTCACGTAAAATGAATTGCGACTGCCTTTATGACGCCAATTCCCCGTTAATACACTCTCGTCACGCTCCCTCGGGTTATTTACCACGAAATGTTTTAAAATATAGGTATTGTATCCAGCAGCGCGCAGCATATGCAAATCGAAGAAAGAGGCGCTGTACTACTTTTGAGAGAGAGAGAAAGAGATATACCTTTCTATACTTAAGATGTTTTGAAGATTTTTGATGAAAGGGATTGACCAAACATACTGGTATTTGAGAGCTACAAAATGGAATCGTCAGAATATTGCTTCATCGTGTCATAAAGGGTGATGTTTTGTGTTGTGACCCACAACGTTGCATGGAAGGTATATAATATTGTTTGGTTTGGTTCGAATACATTCATGATAGAGGTAATAAATGGGTCCTGTGCTACATTCAATGTGGGCGAAGATGTCTACCGAATTTTCAGTTGATTTACTAGTCACACAAGGCAATGACGCAAAACTCAATACATTTAACTTCCCCCAGCATATTTCCAATCGCAGAGGTGAATTCGGGATGACTAATCGGGCTCGAACCAGATGATATTAGTCTGCACCCGATGTTCGTTATAACAACCTTGATTTGATCCCGAATACAGCACATACAAATATTATATCAGTACTTAGTCGAATGGCCCTCAGGCTCGATTCGAGCGCGAAATATATCGAATAGTGAAGTTCCAACCCGAAAATACCAACCGGACTTCGACTTCCTACGCATTGGGGGCGCCTGACCTAGGGAATTTTTGAAAGGGGGTGCTGGAGCAAAAAAAAGCTGAAGAACTACTGCCTTGAATGAATTCGTCTATCTGGAAATCGGATTCTTTTCAATTATTCAACGAGAAACATTGTAAAAATCTGTAAATGATGTTTGATCAATGCACTGGATAGGTATTGGATAGTTTTAATAAATACGCGTACTTATTGAAAGGTAGTTGCTCATCAGTTTGGTAACTTTTTCATCCAAAATCAACCCGTATAAAAGCTGTCTTGTCAGCTCCATTCTACTGTCGTTCAGTTGGATTGTAACGAATTCCTTAACTTCATCTCTCGTCAGAGTCGTGACGTGTAAAGCGCAGCAAAACTCCTAAAACGCACCGTCTCTGTATTATCCAGATACAGAAATCTATTGTGGAGTAAGAAAATACTACCTGGTTTCACTACGTTTCATGTCATCAGTGTAGATAGGGTTGCATTTAAAACAAACGGTGTTTTAAAACCCATTGTTTGAAACATGTTTTGAACAGTGTTTTTAAAAAATGCCTTTTACAATAAATTGTTTTTAGGCCAAAATTGTGTAAATATTTTCGAAAAAACATGTAGTATGAGCCTGCGGACGATTTGCATTCGATAAAATTGACGTATGCGAAATGGGATGGTTGTAACCCACGAAATCGTCGCTAATTCAACAGTTATAGCACGTCGGTAATGAATGGATCATTGGTGCGGAATGGATGTTCTGACGATGATGACCGCCGACAGTAAAAATACTGCATAACGATGTTCACCGGGTCAAATACATTTTGGTCGGTTTAAGACAGAGATCGGAGGACTTTTACGTCGAAGGAGCCATATGTAACCTTATTTTCAATTGTCAATGTCATTCCGTTGTGATATCGCACTTACAGATTCGTGACGTCGAAAAACAAACAAGAAAACAAGAAAACACGTTTTGAACCAGTTTGTTTTAAATGCAACCTTAAGTGTAGGTATATATATTAGGCAGTAGTGTGTTCTTTTAAAGCACGTGACCATCTATCGAGGACGGTTGCCCGACATATGAGCATGCGACACAATGGAAAACGACAGTTCACCATGGAACACATCAGCATGCGTCACTTCAGCATGTGACTGTATGTATAACCCAAAAACTTACCCTAACCCGAAACATAGCCTAACCTAACCTAACTTACCCTAACCTAACCTAAAGCCTAACCCTAACCCTAACCCAACCATAAATCCAACCCTAACCTAACCCTAACCCGTAATTTAACCCACATGCTCATTTGTCGCATGCCAAATTGTCGCATGCCGAAGTCTCGCATGCTGTAATGTCGCATGCTCATATGTCCACGGACCATCGAGGACAGGTACCCCATCACGATTTTATTGGGGTCTGAAGATGGTCGGTGAAATCTCAATACGAATGAATTAAAATGGTGGGAAGACTAAACTATTGAGTCCTGTGAAGAAGCGTATTGGATGTTAAAATAATAAGCGTACTATACATAGTAAGAATAATGTTGGCCGTTACTCCAGCAAGCCCCCCCCCCCCCCCGGCAACCCTAATATCCCACCTCCGGCAACCCTAATATCCCACCTCCGGCAACCCTAGTATCCCACCTCCGGCAACCCTAATATTCCACCTCCGGCAACCCTAATATCCCACCTCCGGCAGCCTTAATATCCCACCTCCGACAACCCTATTATCCCACCCCCGTTAACCCTAATATCCCACCCCCGGCAACCCTAATAGATAGAACGTCGAGACCCACATAAACCGAATGGCTATCTGAGACGAAATATTCTACTTGTGCACACTCATTTTAATTGCCAAATTGCCAATATCCTAAACATTTTGCTGTTTAGAGATGATTTGTTGGGGGTTTGGAAAACTTTGTTTGCAAAAATCCATTTTCCCCCTGTGATATACATAACCTAAATAACTTCAAGATGTGCTGCTAGACTTGAGGCTGGACGTTGTATGTTCATTAAAAATTTGTTTCCTAATTTTGGTGCCATATATGTTGCGACTTGCGATTATACGCGAAGGTGTCGTCGGAAGCGTTACGCGTTATTATTACATTCACCACCATCTTTGTGGAAATGAATTTTCGGCACTCGTTCATATCAAATCGACGTCGTGGATTTTTGAGACTCGCGTATTTCAAGTAATGCAGTTGCAGAATTCGATTTAAAATAATAAAAGATTTCCCAATTTCATCATAAATAATATGATGTTAATTTCAAGAATAGTCATTTCTTTGCTGATTATCACTACAGTACAGTTAAAATTTGCACAAAACAAATGACGGTTGTACGATAATTGAGCTAAATTTGTACAAAAGGTTGGTGGTCCGTGGGGTCCGTGACGATGAAAAAGGGGCCCGTGAAAACAAAAAGGTTGAGAACCACTGGTTTAGTAGGTACTTATGATTAATGATATTATAGTTCGTAGAACAATAGTTTTATCTGTCCCTGAGTTCTCACTGCAAATTAACAGCCGACAAAATTTGTCAAATCTCGAAAATTTATCGTTGTGCTACGCGCGAATAGATATCGATTCATGCTAAAGTTAATAACTTGGTCCAGTACCACATTCAATGCGGGCAAAGATCTCCACCACGTTTTCAGTTGATTTACTAGTCACACAAGCAATGAAACAAAATCCAATCAATTGAACGAAATGTTTTTTTTTTTGTGTTTGTTCTTTTTGTCTTCGCAGATCCCGGCCAGCGGACCCCGCCTCACGCACTCACACTGTGCCACGACGGATCAAGACATATGAACGTTAAGGCCATGTAACATGCGACTCAGTCAAGTGTGCCAGAACGATCTGCAGCGATTAAACGTTGGCCTAAAAAGACTGCCCTTATGCAGAACGAAAACTTGGTTATATATAAATATATGTTTAAAAGTTCATAAGCGTCTAAATGGCTGGAACCGAATGTTTCTGCCCTGGAAATATGAATCCCACATGACAAATGCCTACCATCAGCAGATAAAATTCATTCGCCGGTGCAAAAATGCCAATTTGAAATCGGGTGCGTCTTCGAGTTTAGCACGTTTGGGCGATTTAAATATCTTTTGACATAGCTGAGACGAGGTCACGATATAACATCATCATAACAAAGTAATTATGCCAATTGGTGCGTCCGAATATGTTTAATTATCATTTACGGGCCTTACGTTTTCTAAGACACCTCACTCAGCTTTTTCGGTAAATCTGATTACGTGAAAAGAGAGTGGATAAAAAATTGATAGCCATATATATTCAATTCCGGGTCATATTGACCGATTCAATCATGAATTGTAGTTAGGCGATATAAGCCGACTCACGAAACAGTGCAAAAAATCTCGCCGATAATTAGCGGTAATATCGTGCAGGCTGTTAGGGGTTTGGGTTTGGTTTATCACTCTATGGCGTGCCTAGACTAACGTTTAGGGGGAGGGTTGATGAAGTGCTGTTTAGGTCCTGGGTCTAATCTCACCATAGAGGGCACCAATATTGAGAATAGGATTTCTAATGAACGTATTGGGTTCAGCCTAGTCATTTCTATCGATCAGTGCATCTAAAAGTTATTCTGGGATAGCTCTTATTTATATCACAGGATAAAATGATTTGTGCAAACAATTTCTTTCCAAAACCACAACAAAACTTCTCTAAACAGAAACATGTTTGTATCAGCATCTATCGGCAATATGACAATTAAATGGAGTTTGCACCGTACTATTCCTGAAGTTTGACGCGAAACTGCCTTGTGATTTTTCTAATTTGAAAAATGCAAATTAGGTTATCAAACATCAACAAATTTGGAGGGTTCGCCGACCCTCTGAAAATGCTTCGCAGACCCCCAGGAGTCCGGGACGTTCAGGCAGAAGTGGTCAAAGTAGTCAAGAAAGCTACTCAAGTAGAAGTAGAAATAGCGACGAAAAAATCTACTCAAGTACGACTAGAAGTACTTCTTCCATAAGCAACTTAAAACTACTTGAAGTAGAAGTAGAATAGACTGATTTTAAATCTACTCAAGTAAGTAAGTAGTTGTGAAAACGATCCTAATTCGTTCACATGGATAGTCAAAAGGTGCAAATTGAGCTATGCGAAAGGTGCCGAACTTGATTCATATTGATGCATACACGAAGGTATCCAATTGTCGACAGCATAAGCATTCGTCCGCATCATGGGATGAAAATGATAGTATTGATATGGAAGTACGATATTAATCCTCTGTTCACTCGAACAGCAAGTTTTAGAAAATATCATGGTATGGCGCCTTCACCCATATTATAAGGCCCGTAGTTTAGTCGAAGAGCAATGCGGAGAAGTTGTATATGATACGGTGTAAACACTTTGCGCGATTAGTAAACGTTGATAAAAACATGGTGGGTCGTAAAAATGCCATATTGTGTCGCAGTATTTCCGGAAATTTGAGGCCTACAGTTGCTTTTATACTTCAACATGTATGTTATCCAGACAAAAGAACTGATATTATTTAGAACATAAAGTTTATGATACTGGGAATTGAAAGTGAAATATAAATATTACTTCTAAAAGCGGAACATATTTTTCATGTCTTTGGTCCAGAAGGTTTCGAAGGTTAGTATGCTAAAACAGCTCTAAAACTGAAAAAGTCAGAGTCCACTTTTCCAGATTACGAAACGCAATGGACTGCTAGATTACGAGTTGATAAGTAAATGCTAGATTGCGAAACATCAGTTCCAGACGTTATGATGAGCCATATATAGTGTGATGAAATATCTCATATGGGCAAAGTGCCACAATGCGGTGTGAACGGAACCCCGCCAACCCACTACATAAACCAGGGCCGGCCAACCCGTGGCCCGCGAGAAGGTTTTGAGTGGCCCACGAGGTAATTGTAGAAATTAGTAATATTACCAAAATGGATTGCCCAGATTGTGAACTTGCATGGCAAACCAAAAATTTGATTAGTCTGGCCGCAACACTTGGGATGTGACGACTAAAATATTAATTCCGACGCATTGGCAGATCCATGAGCCAGTCAAATTTTGGTGGATCTTCGTACATTACAATAAAGCAGAATATTCTGCGGTAGATTTATCTAAAGTAAAAATTTTCTTCCCGCTTCCCGCAATATGTTGTAACTCGATATCTTGCTTTTAATATTGTTACCCCTCCCGAAATTGAAAGAACGCCTAATGTACCAGATTAGGTCTAATTATAATCGCAATTACGAGAAAAAGTGTTGTCCAACATGCGAACTTGCGTTTGCGCTCACAGAAAGACTGTCGACGATGAAACATATAGGTATAAAATGATTGACGCATGTTGGCCGAAGCTTTCGATATCGATATCTCCAGGCGCCGAATAGTCCAGTTCTTGCAAACTGAGCCCAGCAATATACAGCAGTCCCGCAATATACTCAGTTAACAATAATATTGACTTAAACCTTTGAAATATTTTCGCGCTTCGCGCGGCTAGTGGCCCGGACGACGGTTCGCCAATGGAATGTGGCCCTTTGGCCGAAAAGGTTGGCCACCTCTGACATAAACTATATTCACAGATACTTTCGTGAAATCATACTGGTTACTACGTATCCACTGCGCGCGAAGCGCGACGAAATCTCTGGGCTTAACTCAACTTTTATGAAAATTAAATGTTGATACTCCGTGAAAACAGCCCCGAAATTCCTCAGGCTAACTTCCTAATTGGAGGATTAAACTACTTCTACTTGACAAACTGAAAATAGCGAAAAGTAAGTAAGTAAATCAAAAAATATTACGAAGTAGAAGTAGCGAAAATCAGATCAACTTGAGTAAGTACCACAAGTAGAGGAAAACTACTTGAGTACTTCGAAAAAGTAGAAGTACTTCGTTACTGACCACCTCTGCGTACAGGGTTTCTTCTAATTCATATGCATCAGAATAATCACTGGAGCTGAGTTGAGGTTCACAAAATGTAAAAATCAAGGAGTTTAGTGGGCATAAATCACAGTCAATCACTAAATCGTTGGGTATCCTGGTGAGATTTGAGATCAGAAGCGATAAAGTTCATAGTAGTGGGGCGGTTTAGCCCAAATATTCAAAAGGATTGTGCATTTTGTGATACAAGCACCAAATTTGGCACACGTGTATATTAAGATGTTGCGAACATTTTCAGATATTGAGCCACTCGGAATTCTCTCTTTATGTCCGCCATATTGGATTTCAAAATGGCCGCCATTTGAAATCTACATTTGCGTTCATCTCTGGGCCTAATGCTGCTATTGACTTTATTTTGGCATCTAAATGTATGTTTTTTGGGTCAAGGAATCCAATGGTAACAATCTGCAATGCGTATTTTTACCAATGTGCCGCCATATTGGATTTGAAAATGGCGGCTTCACATTACATGGCCACTTATCGATCTACATTTGTCGTTATTATATAGTCTAATGACTCGATTCTGGTGGTGGTGGTGGTGGACTAGTTGTTGTAGTGGTAGCTGTAGTGCAGTGACGATAACAGAAATGTTACTTTGTGTCATTCCAGGTTCATAGTGATGCATGCATGTCTGTAAACTGACGGTGCTAGCTGATATTAATCTGAAGACAGTTCTATTATGCCCAAGAGGTTCAGACTAGCTCCTTCTGAGGGAACTTCACCATCAACATCACCGCACCTCACCACAACTGACTGGAGTTTATGCCTCATATGTCAGAAGGACAAGGCTGAGACACTGACCAAACCCGACCAATCAAAGAGAAACATTTGTAGTGGGTACAGTTCACTCGCAGAGAACTTGATCAAATTCAGTGAACTTGGAGAGCTTCCAGGATCATTTCAGTTGGAACGACTCGATTATGGTCATGGCATTGAAGCTGCGATGGTTGCACACGGTGCACAATATCACCACACCTGCAGGCTCCAGTACAACAACACCAAACTGCAGAGGGCACAAAAAAGAGCGCTCAAGAAAAAAGGTCAAAGCGACGAGGAACAATCTGTATGCAAACGCACCAGGGGACATTCTCGTTCATCGGTTACAGAAAAGGTCCCAGAAACTTGTTTCTTCTGTGCACAACCTGCTGGGGCTAACAGTCATCGAAAAACTGAAACATTCCAAATGGACAGACGGGCGCGTGCCTGTGCAACCCTTCTTGGTGATACAGAACTACTTGGCCGGCTCAGTGGTGGGGACATGGTAGCGTTGGACGCCCACAGTGCTTATTGATAGGACTTTATAACCGCACAAGAAAGGTCCAATACTGGAGACGGCAAACAGCAGACATACGTCATCACGATCAGACGCCAAGTGTGCAGGCCTCATTTGTGAAAGATGTTCGCTCTCTCGTCGGTGTCATATAGGAGATGGGCAACCAATTCGAGGAGGAGAGTCAGGATCTAGTCGTACTGGACACAAAGGACATCGCAGGTCCTGCTGCCGTGGAAATCGTGATGAATGCCAAGAGGATTGGCCAAGAGCAGTTCGAGGCTTTCACCAGAGAGTGTCTGTTGGACAGAACAAAGGCAGTGGACGACCCCATTCCTCGTAACAAGCTGAAGGTGTTCAACACTTCAACTCCAAGAAACCAAAGCAAAGGTCAGCAACAGCTCACCTCTGTCAAGAATGACCGTGAACTCTTCGCACGCCTGTACATTAGCTGCCAGACGAGGGATGGAAACCTTGAGGAGTTCTTTCGTCACGAGAACCAGGCATGTCCTCCTGCACTGTCTGCTGGTGGAAACATCTTCACTGGTACCAAGAATGATCTCATCACATGCTTGGAAGAAGTCTCCGACCCCAGGACAGAGACTCCTGTCTCTACCTGTATAGTGCTTGATGGAGCGGCCATAGTCCAGATGCTGAAGCCGGCTGCATTAAAGACCTTTGAAGAGTATGCACATCAGATCTTCATCCCATATATGTCTACGAAGCTGCAAACAGTGTCACGCCTGGATCTGGTCTGGGATACTTACCTTGCTGATTCATTGAAAGGTAGTACACGTGCAAAGCGGCGACAAGGCGTGCGGAGACGTGTGGTGGCCGCCGCATCCATACCAGGAAACTGGCAAAATTTCCTACGCGGGGACACCAACAAGACCGAGCTGTTCAAGTTCCTGTCAGCAGCTCTCATGGAATGGTTTGAACAGGAGGACAAGCAACTGGTCATTACTGATGGAGAGTCAGTACTCAGCAAGCCACTACTACCAGATCTGACCTCACTCGCCCCATGCAACCATGAAGAGGCTGACAGTCGGATGTTCCTGCATGCATCTCATGAAGCCAAGCATGGACATCACTCAATATAGTCATCCGGACTGTAGACACCGATGTTGTGGTACTGGCAGTGTCCGTGGTACAGGAGTTGCAACCAGAAGAAGAACTGGGGCTGGCATTCGTAACAGGCCAAAGATTCCGATACCTAGCAGCACACGAAATTGCAGCTGGACTGGGACCAGAAAAGGCTCGTGCACTGCCAATGTTCCACGCTTTAATTGGAAGAAGACTGCGTGGGCAGTCTGGACGGTACTGCCAGAACTCACTGAGGCGCTGCCGCTGCTGTCCTCCGCACCAAGTGAAATACCAAATGATGCAATGTGCATCATCGGGAGGTTTGTGATCTTGTTGTATGATCGAACCAGCAAATGCACGGACATTGACACGGCCAGAAGGAAACTCTTTGCAAGGAAGAGCGATGTGCAGCTGATCCCTCCAACGAAGGCAGTTTTAGAGGTACATGCCAAGAGGGCAGTGTATCAAGGTGGATATGTGTGGGGTAAGATATTGCTGCCAGCACCTGAGCTCCCTCCACCAACCAACTGGGGTTGGTCAATGACTGGAGGACAGTACACACCATACTGGACCAGGCTACCTGAGGCAGCTCACAGCTGCATTGAGCTGATTTCTTGCAAGTGCCAGAAAGGGTGTGTGAAGCGCTGCAAATGCAAGAAGGCTGGCCTTCAGTGCACAGCCCTCTGTGTGTGTGACGGGGACTGCACAAGACGATGAGTCCACAACAAACATGTAGGCCTACTTGTGGCAGTGCTGAACTTGTTAACATGACACTGTTTATGTACGCGTATCCTCAGTACCGATATATACCTAGCCTCAGATACCTATCATACCAGACCATTGTAGAATGTCAGTATACACCTAGCCTCAGATTTTAGACCATTTAGCATGTCAGAATTGTACTTAAGACATTTACAGACATAAGACTTTTACACCCATTTAACATGCTTGCATAAAATCATTCTTTTCAAAGTATCGTGTTCAATCAAATATTTCCTAGATAAGTTGTAATTACAATTATACAACTGACTATGAAAGATAACATTAAGTTGGAATTCGTACCATTGGATTGTGCATTGGATTACGTTTGTGCATTGCATTTGATTTAGATTTGCATATTAGAATTTTAGATTTGTGCATTTGATTTAGATTTGTGCATTTGATTTAGATTTGTGCATTAGAATCTTAGATTTGTGCATTAGAATATTAGATTTGTGCATTTGATTTAGATTTGTGCGTTAAAATTTTAGATTTGTGCATTTGATTTGGATTAGTGCATTAGAACTGTGCATTGGTTTGAGCATTGGATTGTGAAATTGGTACCATTGGATTCCTTGACCCAAAAAACATACATTTTGACACCAAAATGAAGTCAATAGTAGCATTTGACCCAGACATAATCGCAAATGTAGATTTCAAATGGCGGCCATTTTGAAATCCAATATATGGCGGACATAAAGAGAGAATTCCGAGTGGCTCAATATCTGAAAATGTTCGCAACATGTTAATATACATGTGTGCCAAATTTAGTGCTTGTATCACAAAATGCACAATAGGTTTGCTATGCTGCCCCACTATAGTTGGATTACCAGGAGATGATTTTTGATGGAACAAATAAATTATTCGGGATTACGTGAGCCCATGAACAGTTTTAGTTAGTGTGAACGTGAACGTTTTTGTAAGTTTCTAGGAGATCGCGACAGTGAACACAAACCTATGAGGACAGGTGATAATTCGAACCCTAACATTTCCGGAAATAATACTGTACAACCTACACGATATCTAGCGACGACTCAGGTCACACTATGCCACAATGCTGAAGAAAAAGCTGACTTTTTAAGCATTGCCAAGAGTATTTACGGCAAAAATCAAATCCTATTGTAATTCCATAAGAACAATATATTCCGTCGCTTTGCCAACAAGTAGGACGAGGACTTGCAAGGGAATACAAGCTTACGCCTTAACGATCAAGACCCGACCACATAATGTATTCTTAAGCCGCCAGACTATTGCTACATTGATATTGATCAGCTTCTTGGAGGTACTGAACTTCAATATACAATTGAATAGTATGCTCATATTGAAATGAACCCGGATATTTACAAGTTTACCCCTGACGAGTGTCAGCCGAAAATATTAGGGCTCATTTCAATATGAAAATACTATTCAATTGATATTTATCAGAGTAAAATACTGGTATCTGGCTAGATTTATTACCATAAAATTAAGTTATGCTGTAGTCAACACCCAGAACTGCGGCCCCTCGCAACCCCCGAATCGGAGGGGCGAGCTGAAAGGGGTCCCAAACAATGTTCCATCTAATCTTTGACGAGTGTGCGCACACTCACCAACTCACTGCGCAGACCTTTGGACAACAGTGCGTAACGACTAAAAACAGGTCATCACTTCGAATTTTTTTGAGCGCAACTTACATTTTCTGTGCGCAGAGACCGTCTAAGCACTGTGCATTTGCGCACGTGCGCAGCTTAGAGGAAACCTCGGTCCCTAAGTTATTTCGTAAATTAACATAAATTGATAGACTATTTTTATAAATTATTTATAGCACTATTTTCCAATTTTCGCTACTGACGCGATTTGTTGCCGCTAGCTGTATAGATATTAATATGATTAGACACCCTCCCCCAAGAAAAAAAACGCATAATTTATAGAGATACGCGTTTCGCCGCCTGTCATTACCGCCTTACTACACAGCAACGCTGACAATGACGTTTCGGCTACCATATTTTGGAAATCTGAAAAGAGGACACTTTTTCAAAATTTCCAAACTCGCAAAACCGGAGGAAAGTCCTGAAAAAATGGTAAATTTTTCACACTTCGTGGTCGGTCGACTAATTAAAAATTAGGACAACTTCCTCGATCAGCACCCAAAATACAGGTTCTTGTTCACACCTTGGGTTTTATGAGGCTCGCATTCAATTGAAATGAAATGTTTCTGGACAAAGTCGGAAAGTAGGATCCATAATTTTAGGTTCGTGTGCATATTTTGGTCGGCGAACACAATAAAATGGTGACCCAATAGTTTTCTTGGCGCAATGTAATCGGGATTTTGCCAGACTATTGAGACGCACAAGAAAATGGCTTCATAAGGTTTGTGGAATACTGCCTACGTCTACTTATTGGTTCAAAAACATAATAATAACACTGACCTGCATCGTCTGGTGAGCGAACTGGGAGGATGTGTCGATTGACGTCACGGTATCGAGACCATCATCGGGATCGACACCTGTAGACAAGAAGTCATCCAACACTTTTGGATCGATTCCTAGACTGTCCAAATAGCTGTACGGGAAAACAAAAATATTTTCCCGCATTGCGTTGTAAGCAAGCTTTGTAATGTCGCGAAAATGTTTTGCGGATGATGAGCTAATAAATTCGCGGAAAAAGACTGACATGAGGCCTGAAAGGCTATCGGGTAAGGTATTGTGATTCGTCTTAAAAATTTTCGTCATATAGTTGAGAAACATGGGGTTTCGACACAAAGTCAGTATTTCAGGTGAAGTATGTTCGAGTTTGGTGAACATCAAATCGCCGTCAATTGATTGGGAGAAAGCGACGTCTTTCAGGTTTCCGTCGTCTAGTCCTCTCAAGCCTACTACTTTGTCGGGTTTCTGATCAGCCTTTATGTTCCAGTAGGTGTTCCAACGCGTTGTGGTTAGGATGCGAGCATCACGCCATATTCTGCCAGACATGATGTTAGCGATGATGTCATTGGCTTTTGCGAGAGTGATCTCACTCACTCTGGGGTACTTTTCTTTGCCGAATTCTTCCAAACATTGGTCGAGACCGTCGATTGTTATTAACAGCTTGGATGAATTATTTTGTAACCATTCTGCACCAGCCTCTTGCTCACGTGTACTCAACTTAGTCTCGGGATCGTGATACATTTGTTCCGTGAATAACAAACGAAAAGCTGTGGTACTGCTACGAGTTTGAAGCGTAGCGGCAGATACGAAATGAACGACTTGGATATTGTCAAGCGTCTTAACATTGCCATCGGCGACATCCAAGTTGTATATCTCTGAGAGTGTCGACTTTCCCGCACCGGCTTCCCCGAGGATCGTCACATGCTTCGGAGGTTTCTCATTCCAAGGATCGTGAATTTGATCGAGGCTGATCGCTTCAAGATCGCGGCCAAATAAACTCTTGCCGTCAACATGACTGGACTGCACCCCCTCTGCATTGGTGCCCTTCATATCTATGATCATCATTGTTGGTCGAGCCGAAAGCTTCTGATTAACACGTATCTCTTTTCGCAGATGAATCTTGGTCTTAGCTAGAAATCCCTGTTCTGAAAAAATATAGTATAGTTTGATTAATTTCATGCATTGTAAAACTGCACGGGACGACGCAAGCTACGAAAATAGATATGATATATAGAGTAACCTGTAAATCACGAAAAGATGCCCTTGACAATTTAAATAGAAGCTTGATTCCACTCACTATACGAGGGAGTGCGGGTGTAATCTTTTGAAGGCGTGCAGGAGCACAATAACGCAGTAAAGAATTCAGGATATTGAACAATTACTTTCAAATATCTTCATGTGCAAGGTCCTAATGTCGATATCTTGGCGATGATTTTTCTTCTCTTAGATTAACTCAAACGAAATAATGTACCAGGACACTGAGCGAGTCTTCCTGTCTGTCATGGGTGTGAAACATGTAAATAGTTGAAACAATTAGTGCCCTGTGATACGCACAGCGATTCTACTGATGTTTAGTCCGAATGTTCTTCCTGTCGCAGCCCTATATAGTTACCCTGACTCTGAATTGATTATGCGGTTAGGGTATTGGAAATCGTACGGAAATCTTATTGGATTATAATGACTGTCTCTCAGACGTGCCAGACTGCGGACGGTATTAAAATCACAATTAGTGAGCTGCACACTATTGATATTGTCACCTATTCGTTTGCTGCAGGAGAATTCTCTGGGGATCGCAGGTTGCATTACCCCCGCATTAGTTTTAAAAGGAAGTAACAATCAATTTTTTCATGAGGGTAGT
Organism: Botryllus schlosseri; assembly: GCF_051294905.1. Classification (NCBI taxonomy): domain Eukaryota; kingdom Metazoa; phylum Chordata; class Ascidiacea; order Stolidobranchia; family Styelidae; genus Botryllus; species Botryllus schlosseri. Next base: position 33,428,453 of record NC_137238.1, read on the forward strand.
TAAGTCTAAGGAAGTGACTATAGCAATCTAGAAGCTCTTCCTATAAAGCCACCGACGAGAAGAAATGAAAATCTGGAAAATCGCTTATAAATGAATAGACGGAGATGTCGGCACGTGAAGCAATTTAGAGTAAATACCAAAAAGCTTGTATTATCCAGTGTATTTCTATCAAAATAAATACTTTACCGTAAATAAATATTCCCCAAGACAGAAATGGACGATCATAAGCCTCAGTCTTCCGACGACAGTGATGAGTGTACACTCCAGTCACCGCTAGGAGGTTGGTGAAATTCACACCACATATTTATGGACGTCTGCTGCATATCACTTCCGACTCAAAAGCTCCCCGCCTCCAGCGAAACCGGAATGGAGATTTGAATTCATGAACAGAATTCCAGCGTCCACGTTTGCAATTAAATATCTTACATCATTTTATTACAATTGTTTCACAAAGCCCGCGGTAAACAGACGCTGGCTCACGACTAATACAAATAAGGCGTAGAAATATGCCATGCATCGTCGTTATAGCGACTGCTTTAACGATATTTATTCTGCAACTCATCATGATTTTTCTTAGGGGGCAGGTTGGTAACCGAAATATGAATGTATTTACCAATTTTACTGTGAATAAAGAATATCATAATACCTATTGCATGTATTGCAGGCCTACATAGCAAGATGCGTGTTCGTTGGATTATTGTACTATTATTTGAAATATTCCGGAACATTGTTAGCTAACCATACTCCATAGTCTTCGGTATGAGACCGATTATCTTTTCCTGTCATTTGATAACTGGAAATTCGCTCTAAAACTACTTCAGAAGCCTGAAACTACTCATTTAACCTAACTATTACATCATTTTCAAAAGTTACCAAGCAGTGGAAGAGCAACTATTACGTCACACTACTTGTTTAAGATGGTAAAACATGGCTCGTTGATGATTAGTGACTGAAAATTCTGATTTGGACTTAGGAACAAACTTTTGTAGCATTACTCGGTCTCGGACTCAATGTGTGATGAAAAAAAATGACTCGAGTTTAGTCGCATCAAACGTCGCAATCAGAGAAGGAATTATTGTGACTCGAACCTCCGTGAGTTAGTACAACCACGGACGCAACAAACTATCAAACTGGTAAGGGAAATGGTGATATATCAAAAGGTCTCAGCTTGTGTTGCGTAGCTTATTTAGATATCTAAGCAGTCTGGCATGGCCAACATTGGCATTATGTTGCCCTCTTGATGTATTGTTAGTTACATCCTGTGTCATCTTGGGCCTTTATCTTTGTTATCATCGCCGATTAAATGTGGCGAGTATAAAGTAGTAGTAGCCTTCACACCTGTAACACCAATCGATTCTTCGGCAATTTACCCCTTCTATTGCTATGGCACAGTCATCAATTTATTTAAGTTGTTATAGATCTGTTCCAATAGTCGAAGGTAAATGTAACGCCGATTAAATTTGACTTTGGTAATGAATTGATCAATAGCCTAGTTATTAGGAGTATGCACTATGCATGCCCGAAACCCGGATTATGCTGTACTGTTGCAATGCTCTGATATCAGATCAATCCTTGTAAAATGCTAAAACATTCTACATATAATATATTTTGTGGTATTCATGGTGTGTGTCGACTACTGTGATCATTTACACCAGGCCCATTTTCTTCGTATGTATTCCGTAGCTGCCGACTTGTAGCACGGCCCACTTCTAGGCTTGTTTTAATAAGACACCGCTAACACGGATGACATGGCGAGGAGAAGCCTAGATAAACCTCCAACACTTGGGTAGGAATTGTGGAGTCGACCTCGGTCGGAATCGAACCCATAACACATTGGTGTTGTAGCTGTGAATTGGCACAATGATTCGAGTGCTCGAATCTGAATAGAGTATTCATTTTAATGATTCGTGTCGAGTAGTAAAATACTATTTTTTCGAGTAGTACTGAAATTACACGCTCCTCGCAACTGAAAGTTAATTTACTAACGAGAAGTATAGTTTTGATACTATTTTCCACTGAGGAAGCCTTGAAACCTTGATTGGCCGTGTCGCACCATACGAGACCTAGCACAAAGATACGAACGTTACAAGAAGTGCAATGGAATCGGTATGGTCGAAAAAATACCGAAGTGTTTTTATTGCCGATAAGATAGCGTAATGTTGAAGCGACCGGCTTCTTGATCGGTAGGTCGTGGGTTCGATCCCCGGCCGGGTCAGACCTAAGACCTGATTAGTAACACTGGTATCCATGACTTCCCTGCTTGGCGCTCATGCATTACTGGGATAGCATGGACGGGTGCTGCAAGACCTAGAAAGCCGTACAAGGCTATATCTGCACTTTCGTTGTCCAGCGGCAAATGCACATCATGCACTCATGGTATGCATATGCTCAGATTGTGTGTATGTATATCATGAGTCGGTGTATATGCCGCAAAAACATCGAGGACAAAATTAAATTACGTCCTTTCCTTTTCTTTAATGTGACGGATAACAGGCATTATGTTCTCTGTGGTGGCATAGAAGGTACATATTTGAACTTTGACATAGTACATTCTGTTGTGACGTTATAATGAGCGATACTCGAATACTCGACTCGACTCGAAGCGTATTACCTGATTCAGAATCGAATAACTCTGGTACTCGATTTTGCCCAGCCCTACCACTATGCCATCTCGCAACTTACCAATAATTGTGACACGTCAAATGTCCAGTAGCTGCAAAATTTTAACGCGGCAGCTTTTACGATGTAATGAATTATACAGCACCTATGCCAAGAACAGCAAAAATATTGTTCAAATATATTAAAATGTGAAGTCTCAATAGTAAATCACATTTTCACGATGTGTGTGAAATTCCAGTCTGCAAGGTCCTGTCTAGGCCTACTTGCACTTGGAAATACATTGAATTCCCCTCTTATCGGTGCTACGGCCTGTAGTGCCATCAAAAGGTAGGAAATTGGCCCGCGGGCACATTTGGGTTAAAGACCTCTGGTGTAGTACCTAACACCCGCTGCGTAGCTTTGTACGATTTCATGGCTCGCTGGCTGTTGTCGTTGTGTGTGAATTAAACTGATCATATCAAGTATACAAGCGGAACGCAAGCTGCAGATAGAACGTTACAGCGAACTTCATCACCATGTACCGTCCCCACAATTGCATTTTCATGTTACATATTAATTGCATAAACCTCATTATCGTCATTTCCAACTTCATTGCTGCGTTAAACTTCAGTAAAAATAGATAAGTTAATTTCAGATATTGACAAAGATGCTAATGCCAATTTATTTCTGATCGAATCCAATTTAGAAGCAGGCAGCTAAAATAACGTTTGAGATAATGGTTCGTTTTGTAAGACAATGAGCGGTTCTTCTCTAGTGGCAGAGCAAGTGCGCTGCTAGCGAACGAAGTCATGAAATGAGTGTAGATTAATCGTCCTCACCCTCGCCATGGGCGGATGATTATTTCAAATCGGTCTTACTGTTACCTGCGACAGATTTTACCCAATATAGACTTCTTAAGTACATAATGATAATCGAATTTTCATAAGAGTATCTAATCCGCCTAGTAAATAAATATGTATATCGCTCGAGTAGAGCAAAACGGTGTAGTGAGTGATGTAGTATCGTAAGAGCGTTGCTAAATCGTTCAATAACTTCTATTTCGATACTGCATTATTACTGACGCGACGCTTATACCAAGTGGGAAAACTGGCCATTTACTCATTTTGAGTTGGCGAGCCCTGCCCCATACCGACTACCCATAGCATATACCGGGAAGCGCGTCGTTGACAACAAATATTGCTAATACATGTCGACCCGGTGGAAGTAGCGTGACATCGATCATTCATATAAATTAACATACCTGCTTTTAGTCTCAGCTTTTCTTGGTCCAAATTACTTTTGGAACTGCCAGGAGGGTGTGCAACATGTATTTCTGTAACAAGTAGGATGAATCTGTCAGGAGATTCTTTGCCAAATTGAACAACTGATTTCATCCGAAAACCAATGAGATAATCTATTCAGATATAGAACATTCGATGTTTATAGATTAATTTTTTTACAGTTCAATATCACACATATACCGTAAAAGTAATCTCGTTCGTATAGCACAGTGTTTCCCAACCTTTTTTCACTCACGTACCATTTCGAGGTTTTATGCAGTGCTCGAGTACCACCAAACATAAGTTATGCGCGCCGACGGCGGACCGACATTTATGACGTCATAATCACGTATTTGACCTATGCGAAGCGTAATAGCAAATGCTATTAAACTAGGCATTATCAGCCTGGGTTGATGGGATGCATGTAATCGTTTTTTCACCCCCAGTAACAAGAAGAACAGCATATTTAAATACCAGCAAACAACAAACGTCAATTTATTTATTGCGATGGCTGCAGTTGTTTATTTTCCACTAGCTCAGCGGTTCTCGAACTTTTTTAAACACGCCCTCTGTTATGATAGTGAAAAGTTTCGCGCCCCCCTAATCGTCATATTACAAAATGCAACCAGAATGCTAGCAATCCCAGCGAATAATTTGATGGCATGGAAGGTTGACAGTTGTTGTTGGTATGGAATTTTTGGTGCACGGCAGCAATGACCTTGTGCACCAGGTCAATTAGTTATATATGCATTATTCCATTAAATCTCTCTTCCGGACAACAAAACAAATTCTATTGCCGAGGAAATCGTGGTGGGATGGGTCAGTATGTTATCTATGAAGAAAGGCACGCCGTGTTCCCGAGCTACGCCTTTCAGGTACTCCCGTTCGCATGAATATTTTGGGCAATGAATGACAGTTGATAAGAGAATTCTAAAATATGCAATTAGGACTATACATAAGCAAAAACAATGAAACGGAGATAAATGGCGCGGAGCGCGAAAAAAAAATGTCAGTTGGCTGCAGCTTCTCGCCCCCCTTCAGATGTTTTCACGCCCATCAAGGGGGAGGGTTGCCCCCCAGTTTGAGAACCACTGGCTAGCTGGTCGATGCGACGCATATGTTTGCTCATAGCGCATCGAAAGTCGCAAGGGCGCAACAAGTCGGTTTCGTTTATTCGACTTGATAGTCATCAGGGATGAAAATCCTTGCTCGCACTCCCACCTAGAAGGGAAAATTGACAGCTAGGGAATAGCGTGAGAAGCTAGAGTCGAGTACGAGGAGGCCATGCTAACCCTGAAGTTTATCGGAGAACAATCTTTGTGTTCAACACCACCTGAACTAATAACTCCCTTCGATCGAAAAAAACAAAATCTACTCGCGTACCACCTGGAAGACCTTCGCGTACCACTAGTGGTACGCGTACCACAGGTTGGGAACCACTGGTATAGCAGAACCGTGACTACACGTGAATGGCTATGTGGTATTCGATATCTCTACCTCTGTGTCACCAAACCTTCGTGAATACGAAATATCAGTTAAAGGCTCGCGATCATGACGGGATCTTTATTCGATACACTTTCAATTAAGCATTTTCCTATTACATCGACTATAATTATTTTCTAAAATCCATTCATGCCTTCAGAAAATTCAAACGAGTTGTACTAGCTATATAGCAGTGGTCGGGAGCCTTTTTTGTCCGAAGAGCCATATATTGGCCCTATTTTTCCCATCTCAACTCCCAAAGAGTCATACATGACAATCAATTGTTACGTCACAATTGAAAAATTGAAATTCGTGATGTCATGGTAGCACTAATTCGAACTTACTTTATGGGATTCCTCGTGTGCGCCATATGTTCTCTGTAAAAACTGGTATATATTGTTCGAAAATAAAGCTCGAAACGAGAGGTAAGGCACTGGCGTAAGTAGCATAGAATTTATTATAACTGATATTAGTCGAATGTGACTGTCACAATGATTCGGGAAAATCTTAATACTTATTGACTTCTCAATTCTCAAAGTATTCGGTTGTAACATAACGTTGCGCTACACGCCTACATTTTATCGCCGGTACAACACATAGCTTTACTTACCAATCGAGAACGTGGATAGCTATGGAGCAGTTTGTAATTCGAGTTTGTGATTATGAATGTCACATACACAACAGTTCATTTCGCGCCGTAGATCAGAAAGACAAGGTGTATTTGAAAACGGCATTTTGAAATGGGCGTCACGATGTATTTATGCTATGCTCTTTGATTAATCAACGTATCGCACAATTAAAGATTTCGATGCGGGCAGGCTACATAGAATTTGCGAGTGATATTGGCCACCGGCGTGGCAGTGATTTAAATATGAGGATTTTGAAAAGAGGTTGTCCGAGCCCCTAAACCTTAAGACGGCATTGTCTTTACCTCTCAAAGACATGTTTATACTGCCACGAGACTAATTATTCTGGCCGTGATGAAAATTTACCAACAATTCGCTGCAATATTGATCAATTCAGTAAAAAACAATTATTTGGCAAAGAATCATATCTTACACCCAAAAGAGCCATATATGGCTCGCGAGCCATGGGTTCCCGACCACTGCCATATAGGGTATATTTAATTATTGAAATATAGTGCAGCGTTTATTAAAATATTTCATACGGGTCATTTCATAACTACCTTTTACGATGTTTACGCATGATTCACAAATACGCACAATCTTTTCGTATCGAGTAAAGTACGGGACACTTTACCACCGAGTCCACCTCGAATTCCAATTGCAACTATAGCTGTTGGCTTTGGAGTTGGAGCCCGAGTCGAAAGCGTTTTATCTATAGCTCCGACAACCACTCCGATCAGATGTGTTTCGAAAACTTCAGCTCCACGTCGGTAAAAAATCCTGCGACCCCGCCTATACAAAACTTTTGTAGCCTTCCATTTTTGTGGTCTGATTCGAATGTTCGTTCAGTCAATATCATGCTACTTTTGTCATTGTACAGCTTACCATTAATGTACTGGTCTCCTGCAACAACGTTCACGGTAGCATTTTCAAGATGTTGAACGACGTTTTCACCTTCAGCCAATATTGCTCGTCCTATTAAGGTACAAAACGTTGTATCAGTGAATTTTCATTGTTTAATCATATTTAAGTGCCACATATCTTTTTTAGGGATAATAATTTAAATTTCACCCCAAAACTAATATAAAAATCACTGAAATCTCAACAAACTTCACTATCACATAACTTTTGAAAGCTACCATGCGGTGAAAGATCAGCTATTACGCCACATTTCCAGTTCATGATGATGAAACATGATCCGTTGATGATTTGTGACTGAAAATTGTGATTTGGTTTAGTGCAACTTTCGTAAGATCACTCGATTTCGGATTGACTTGGTGATTGAATAGAAATGATTTGAGTTGAGTCGGGTCAAACGGTATAATCAGAAAAGGACTTGCGACTCGGAACGGTGACTTGGTAATCCTGTGGACGCAACAACTTACGAAACTGTCATGAGGAATAATAATATATCAAAAGGTCGTCGCTTGCGTTGCGTAGGGTATCTAGCTAGCAGTATAGGTAGTAGTACGCTCTACAACTCTAATACCAATGAATTTAGTGGCGATTGGTCATTTCTATTCCAGGGGTTCTTAGCCAGGGCCCGTAGACCCCTTCGGGGTATGAAGTACCACATCAGGGGGTACGAGATGCACTGTGGAATTAGGCCTATATGCTGTGGAACATTTTTGGTCAATTTATTCAACTGGAAAATGGTATTCGCGCTACGCGCGATTTTATCTGAATGGACTTCCTGCTTTTAATATGGGTACCATCAGAAATTGTGTTGGAAATGAACAGGGGCTACCTACGAGAAATCTTATTGGAAGCACGAGGGGTAGCTACGGTCGCTAAGGTTAAGAAACAATGCTATAATAATAATTTTATTTGAGTTGTTATTGATATGATCCAATAATAAGAATCGAAGGCAAAATCTAACGCTGATTTAATTTGACTTGGACGTTGACAGTAACAATAGCCCACTTATCACGACTATATCAAAACCCGGAATAGGCTACACCGCTCAACTGCTCTGATATCGGATTAGGCTACACCGCTCAACTGCTCTGATCAGATCAATCTTCAGTAGATTTCGAAATATTCTACATAAAATTGTGGCACGTCAAAGGTCCACTAGCTGCAATAATACAACCCGACAGTTTGACGATGTCATGACGCACCCTCTTGCATGATGTCTGTGACTAATTATTTTAACAAATTAGTCCCGGCACAAAAATAGTTTTACTCAAATATCTGAAAATGTGATTTGTTGCGTGTCAAGCGTGAATAATACAATAGTAAATTACATTTCCACGATGTTTGTGGAATGCCTGTCAGCAAGCTCCCTTCAAAAAGGCCTATACTTAGTACTTATACATTGAATATCCCTATTATTGATGCTGCGGCCCGCGGCGTCATCAAAACTAGGAAATTGGCCCGCGAGCACCTTTGAGTTTGAGACCTCTGGTTTAATCGATAACATATGATCCTAAACTTCAGCTGTGCACGAGTCCACCTATACGACGAGTAGATAAAACGTTATGATTATATCGCCGGGATAATGTTAATATACGCTTGAAGTGGACTAAACTAATATGAAATTGTTGAAACAAAGTATTGCAACACCGTCGAAATATGTAAATGTCGAAGCATGCCGACAAGCGGGATCATGCTAGAACCTTTTTTTATTGTCCCCGCATTATTGAAATCGTAAAGTTATTGTCAATTTCTCGATTTAAATCGATTCAGGTTGAATATGTGTTCGAACGTGGTAACTCGCATCATTGGTATATTCGACAGTGGGAAAATTAGGAGTTCAATTAGTTAGTAATACTCCAAATAGGATCTAATTAATCTTATTAAAGGATAAGGGATAAAATTTCACGCTACACTAAAATCTTGAATAACAATAGAAATCAAATACTATGGTTATTACGATGAATAATGAGCGCACACATAGCATCAATATTATTAGATAGATATTGTCATAAAATATATATGTAAGAGCACATGAAGATAAGGTAAAAGCTTATTCAGTTCGTCGATGAGTGACTGTTGTGTGGAAATCAGAATACAATTATCCTTTACCATAAATTTTACTAGCTTGTGGAAATAATGATGCTCTTTGTATAACAACAATGATATTGCGGGAGGGATATATAAAAGTGAGAAATGAACTAACACATCAAATAGACAACTGATAATGTCCGAATACGGAGGACGTGAAACACAGATGAAGAAACACTAATGTTCGTGCTACAATATTTAGGGTTCCGGTATCCTTTGACTAATTTTAAATATCGGATAATGATATTTATGGCGGAGCGAGTGTTAAGCGGACATTCGTAGCCGACTGATTTTTCCATTACGACCAACTTGTGAAAACAATCACTCACTTGCAATAGGTTCGGATGATGGGTTGACATTCTGTCCACGTGGTTTCTGTCCTCCTTCTGCCATTGAAACAGTTCGATATCTCTTCTGATTGTAGTATTCGATTGATAAACAACAACTAGTTTTCTAGTTACCTGTTGTATTCGAATATTTGCTTTAACTCGGTAAATCTGTAGGGCAGGCTTGGGCAAAGTGCGGCCCTCGGAGCTATTCTGTGCGATAGTATTTAGACCAGGTGTCGGAAATGTATGGCCATCTATGCCATATATGGCTCTATTGGCGGTGGCGGCGTATGGCTCTCAGAGAAAAATGATGTTGGCAATTAGCAAGTTGAACAAATTTCACACATCAATACCCCGTCTTATCTTATGAATGCTCGTTCAACAGAAATGTACACTCGTGACTTTGTTTGCACGGTATATGTCATGACGAGGCATGAAACTTGACGACGTGAGTAACCCGTGGCAACAATGGGTGGTTGATAGCTACAGTTTGCTTGCGCGACGTTCTCGCCGCCGCGTAAATGATGCGTGTAGTATTGATTTTAATTTTAGCCCTTGCATAAAGATAATATGATTTGTAGGATTGCGCCAAATACTACCTTTTCAGAGTATACTATGTGGACTTTAGTTTGTAATAAATCAGTACTTTCGATTTACCGCTTCAACTCATTATTTAAAGCACGAATTAGTAATGAGATCGTCGTTCAGAGAGCACGAGAATTATATTTCGAGCTGTCTAGGGTATTTAGTGGCAAGTAGAATTGTGATTAGTTGTTTGAATGTGGGTTACTCGCGACAGCACTAAATCCGACTATCTATTTGGCTTCATCATTGCCTGTGTGTGTTGTGGCATCACATTAGTTTATGACTTTATGTCATAAAAAAGATGGAACATGACAAACAAAGTCCTGTGTAACGGATTCTTGACATCATGAAGTTTTGTTACTTTAGACTCCACAGTTTAGATCTTAGATGTCGTCGTTGATTGAAATTGTTATGCCGCTCATTGGGAATTACAATTGAAAATATGAGGCCTAAATGGCTCCTCTGATGGAAAAATGTGATCAATTCCTGATTTCGATAGACTGCTCATTTATTAACATATTTTTTCAATCCTTTTACATCATAATTAGGTTTGATGATGAGGCCTGAGGTGAAGTGGAATTCGACAGCCTTCCATATAGATCAGAGGTCTCAAACACACGTACCACGGGCCGCATGCGGCCCGCGACGACATTTTAGATTTTTCCTAATTCGACAATATATAATTGTCACATATATCTTTTCAGGTTGTAAAGTGAAAATTGCCTTTTAAGTTCTCCGAAAGCCTTAAATTATTCATCAAACTACACTTTCACATCAATTGCAAACGCTACCATGCAGTGGAAGATTCACTATTTCGCCACATTTCCAATTCATGATGACAAAACCTGACCCTTAGACCAGTGGTACCCAAACGGTGGGGAATTTCGGGGTTTCTGGTGGGGAATGGACTCGCTTTCGAAAAAATATGTACAGTAATATTCTCCTTTATTAAATGTCGTTTTGAAATGCCGACCGAATATTTCATAGCTTATTGGCAATTCAGCGATTCATATTATCAGTCCCTCCAATTAGCGAGAATGGCATGGATAGCGACACGCGATCTCCAGAAATGTTTTTATTCCTTTGTACACCATCATCGGTCACGAAACGTAGTGACAGAAAAATTCTGATTCGTTGTAATAAGAGCTCATATTGCTGAACATGTATTCAGGAAAGATCGTGGACTTGCTTATTGATAACACATCCGTACTCGTTACAAATTAAATTACACATTTATGTTATTTCAAGTTATTCTAGTATTGTGCGAAAGTATAGTTCATGGCGCTTATATATATATCACTCGCATGAGTTCGTCAACATCAGGAAGTTTATCTGACCCATGTGTTATTGGGCATTTACGTATGTAAATTGATGTTACCCTGAAACATTTGGAAAATTTTCAAACCCCTCCTATTTTTTCTGTTGGCTGCGCGCCGGGGGAAATGGGAAATACATATATTTGCGGGGGTGCGTTTATGGTTACCAGTTCACCGCCGCGTTAATTTTATTGCGTGTTGATCAATTCCGGGGATCTTAACAACCACCAATAGCACGTACTATTTACTAAGCAAAGCCTTGCCAAATTTTACTCGAGGTAGCACTTTAAACGGTAGATATGGATATAGAGATTTTGGGTGGGGAATGAAGGCTCGGAATAAATCGGAAGTGGGAATTAGGTTAAAAAGGTTGGGAACCACTGCCTTAGACGATTCGTGACTGAAATTTGTGAGTTGGACTTGGACGCGACCTTTCTTAGAATTACTCTAACTCGCTAACTCGATGGTAAAATGAAAATGACTCGAGTGGACTTAGAGTGACTCGGAATGTCGTGAATTTGTTTGAACCATGGATGCAACAAACTAATCGCGTATCAGGGGAATAGTAATAGATCAGAAGGTCGCGCTTTGGTATTTCGCTAACTAAGCAAGTAGGTATGGCTACCATTGGCAATCTGTTGTTACATCTTTGGTCGCTAAATAATGTTATTAAGGCCACTTAAAGGTGCCGAGTACCGTAGTGGTACGCTCCAACGATGTAATAGCAATGGGCCGTTCGGCGTTCCGACATTTCAATCACTAGAACACATTCATTAAAATATTTATATTATATTTAAATTTCTGACTGCCCCTATATTTGAAGATATTTGGCCATGAGATTAAAAGCCTACTTATCAAAAGTATACCCGAATCCTGGATTGGAATTACAATGCTCAATTTAAAAATGTTTTGATATAAGATTAGTCTCTATTATAAATCTGTTAAATTCAAAATATTCATAGTAGCTGAAATATTATAACCCGATAGCTTTTATGATGGCATCATACATTTGTTAACCCATATGGTGTCTATATCTTATAATTAATATATATCAAGTACAACAACAATTTTATTCAAATAGTTATCAATGTGATGATTCTTCTCGTGCCAGGCCTAAATTGATACAAGAGTAAATCACATTTCGACGATGTGTGTTTACCGTCAGTCTGCTGCATCGGCTCACTTTCAATAGGACAATTCATTCCCACCAGCTACTTGGAAATACATTAGAATGCCCCTATAAATGCTGCGGACCGGGGCGTCGTCAAAACTGGAAAACTGGCCCGCGAGCACATTTGAGTTTGAGACCTCTGATCAGAGGTGGTCAGTAACGAAGTACTTCTACTTTTTTGAAGTACTCAAGTAGTTTTCCTCTACTTCTGGTACTTACTCAAGTAGATCTGAATTTCAATACTTCTACTTCTAATTCATAATATATTGTGATCTACTTACTTTTCGCTATTTTCAGTTTGTCAAGTAGAAGTAGTTTAATCCTCCAATCAGGAAGATAGCCTGAGAAATTTCGGGGCTGTTTTCACGGAGTATCGACATTTAATTTCCATAGAAGTCGAGTTAAGCCTCGAATTATGGTCGCGCATCGCGCGCAGAGAATGCGGAGTATCTAGTATAATTTCACGACAGTATCGGTGAATATAATTTAGGTAGCGGGTTGGCGTGGTTCCGTTTACACCGCATTGTAACCCATCGCCATATCAAATATTTCATCACAGTATATATGGCTTATCGTAATGTTTGAAACTGATGTTTCGCAATCTAGCATACTTATCATATCGTAATCTAGCTGTCCATGGCGTGTTCTAATCTGGAAAGGTGGACTCTGACTTTTAGTTTTAGAGCTGTTTTAGCATACCAACCTTCGAAGCTTTCTGGACTAAAGACGATTAGAAGTACTTCTTCCATAAGCAACCTAAAACTACTTGAAGTAGAAGTAGAATTGACTGACTTTAGAAGTACTCAAGTAAGTAAGTAGTTGTGAAAACGATCCCAATTCGGTCACATGGATTGTGAAAAGGTGCAAATTGAGCTATGTGATAGGTGAAGAGCTTGATTCATATTGATGCATACCAACAGGTATCCGATTTTCGATAGCATAAGCATTCATTCCCATCATGATAGTCTTGATATGGAAATGCGATACTAATCCTCTGCTTTCTCGAACAGCACGTTTTAGAAAATAGCATGATACGGCGCCATACCCCATATTATAAGGCCCGTAGTTTAGTCGAAGATCAATACGGAGAAGCTATATAGGATACGGTGTAAACACTTTGCGCGATTAGTAAACGTTAGTAAAAAATATGGTGGACCGTAAAAATGTAATATTGTGTAGCTTTATTTCCAGAAATGAAAGGCATTACTACACTTGCATTTATACTTCAACATGTATGTTATCCAGACAAAAGAACTGATCATAATTATAACTCAAAGTATATGATACTGGGAATTAAAAGTGAAATATCAATACTACTTCTAAAAGTGGAACATGTATTTCATGCCTTTAGTCCAGAATGTTTCAAAGTTGGTATGCTAAAACAGCTCTGAAACGAAAAAAGTCAGAGTCCACTTTTCCAGACATGGACAATGGACATGCTAGATTACGATATGACAAGTAAATGCTAGAGTGCGAAACATCAGTTTCAATCGTTATGGTGAGCCGTATATACTGAGATGAATTATTTGATATGGACGAAGGGCGAAAATGTGGTGTGAATGGAACCACGCCAACCCTCCATCTAACCAGGTTACATGGTGTATTGCTGACGCTATGATGAAATTGAATAATAATCAGTATCTATCAATTTTATGTTATTTCGATAGGGAAATGGAAATGCAGCGCAATCCAACGTCAAGACCAGTTCGGAGGTAACAGTATGATTTAATATCGATATACTCGTTGCGTATACGTGTTACCACCAAAATATGGAAAGGTAATTAACACAGTGGCCGATCAACTCTAATAATAAAAAATGATGCTCCCTGTAAGCAAGGCACTGCAACAAATTATCTCTCCTTCGGTTTAAGGCTATACTGAATACTAAAAGGAGACTGCGCTTCGTTGTAATCACTCATTCCCATAACTGTTGTTACTAAGCTGGCTGGTGGTTTTAGGTGAGAAGGGTAGTGATGGAAGCGCGCGTAGGGATATCAGATGACAATGGCTTGTCGTTTGGAGAAAGATTCAATCTATTGTTCATAGAGAAGTTGATGCTGTTTTCCTAATTAAGCTACTACAATCGTGGGTATACAATTACGGGGTAACAATTGATCAAGAAGATAGAATGTCCTCTCCGATAACATTCTCAGCGATGCAGATTTTTAAAATGGTCACTATTACGCATGCCGCACATTTAGTTTCGCGGTTAATATTCAAGCATCGATGTGTTTACAAAAAATCGGGGTGCGTAGTGGGTCGTCAAATGCTATCACAATCACGCTTCCTATCGCAGACCTCGCCACTTAGAATGTACTGCATAGAAAAGCCTAGAGCCGGGGTGTCAATACTGTCAAAGTCAATTCGGATTGTGCGCCCGAACCAAATCGCTTGTGGGCCGGACCATTCAAACGATTCCTAAATTTGACATTCAAATGCACGCCTTACTTTATCATTATCAAGCATAAACTGTATTACTATCGAATGTAATATTGATAGTAGGCCTATTACGGTTCATCCTGATAACAAGCTTGATGCGCAAGCAATGGAATTGGGGAAAATCTATGATTGACCGATGGAATATAGTTATACCCGGTAACATATAGTGTCTCTAACTTGCAGTTGGTATGTTTTGGGGACCCTTTCAAGTTTTAGTTGTAATGTGGTAATGGCCCTGCGTATACGATGTGAGGAATACTGATATTCTGTAAACGCAGACGTTGTAATTTGGTTAATTGGTATATTATGACTTCGCCTTTCGGGCTTCCACTGAGA
Source organism: Botryllus schlosseri (assembly GCF_051294905.1). Lineage (NCBI taxonomy): Eukaryota > Metazoa > Chordata > Ascidiacea > Stolidobranchia > Styelidae > Botryllus > Botryllus schlosseri. The sequence continues at coordinate 33,443,621 of NC_137238.1, forward strand.
CCGGGGTCCTTTTGAGTCAGACGTTATACAGCAGTGTGACCACATACTTTCATTATATTATTTGTGTAAATATCATATTATCTTTATATTCTGCATATAATGGTTTCACATTGACGTTTTCACCTCTAGATCTCGCTACCGTTTGGTCGATTTTTATTTTCAGAAAACTCTGAACTCGGTATTTGGTGCCGATGTCACTCACTTATTGCTAACGATGACTAGTTGAAACCCAATATTGTCCTCGAATGGTTATAATGTGGCATTTACGCATATTCGACATTTGCTGCCTTCCGGGTTTATCGCAAAAGTATTTTTATCAAAGAAGCTCAACTTTTGATAGAAATGTGCTGGATAATACAAACATTGTCTTCAATTACCCTGAATTGCTTCGCGGCCCTGAGGAAGTCACCTTTTAAGGCGGTGCAGCCCGTAGGCCTTATGTTTGACACCATAAGGCCTGTGTTTAGGTCAACCGACCTCGAAAAATCGTTAGAAACATTACGATGTCGAATACAAGACCCAGAAGATTACTAAAATACATTTTCAAGGCGTGCATGACCTTGAGGGACGTGCATCGACGCTGTCATATGTATCATATAAAACTGTGGTTCTTAAACAATTCACAGTTTTATTGGCATCTCGCGACCCAAGCCTCACACGTCGACATGAATGCCTTTTTAGTGTCAGTATGATAGGTATATTTACTGCCATGTATAAATAAATAGAGAAGGGGAAGTCATCCAGTTGTACGTGACGCAGTTATATGTGACATGTTGGACGCACGTGATTTCAAATCGGGGTGCACCATTTTCCTCTGCAGACCGCATCTGTACTGTCGGGCTCACATGGAAAGGACGAGGTTATTCGATGCTGATATTTTGACGCTCGGACAGCGACAGTCATTTTGAGCCAAGATTTTATGGCCGCCGATATTTTTCGCACCGCACTTTGCCCAGCTGCATGTTGACGAAAACTGCATGTCTTGCTGTGTCCCGACGCGGAAAGGGTCGTACCAGAAATACATGCGTTTAATAGTATCGCAACCGCCCTTATGCATCTCAACAGTCTCCGGTGGCTTTAAATCAGTGGTTCTTAACCTTGCCTCCAGCGCCCCCCAAGGGGCGCTGGCGATTTTGAAGGGGGCGGAAACGCTCAGGGGGCGATATGGGGGGCGCTGGGCTCAAGGGGGTGGTATGGGGGGCGTTGGAGAAAAATGGCTTCACAGTAGATGATGTGGTGGTAGGACATATCCCTAATGAGTATTCAGAGCAAATTAACACCGAAAATTTCGACATATAGGTTTTTGTCCATGGGCGCCTAAATGATTGCACCGAATGTTCCTGTCTTGGCAATCTGACGAATTCCATCTGTCATGGAAAAATTACATGCCAGTGAAGAAATCCCAATTTGAAATCGTGTGCGTCTTTTAGTTTAGTACGATTGGGCGACAGGGATATCTAAAGCTAGATATTCCTGTTGGGCGATTCTATATTTTTTTTATATAGCAGACAGGAGGTCACGAAATAACATCATGCAACGACGTCATACCAACGAGATAGCGCAGTGGTATAATCCGCGGCTGCAACACCAATGGGTGCGGGTTCGAGTCCGACCGAGGTCGACTTCCGAATTCCGATATCTAAGGTTTACCTAGGCTCCTCCTCGCCACCTCATCCGCGTCAGCGGTGTCTTACAAAAGCCTAGAGGTGGGCCGTGCGATAAGTCGGCAGTTACGGAAAATACAAAAGAATATCGGCCTGGTGTAAATGACCATAGTAGTCGAGAAACACCATGAATACCCCAAAACAAACAAACGTCATACCAACGGGTTCGCCCGCCCGAATATGTTTAATTATTAGTTACGGGCCCTACAGTTTCCAAGACACCTCACAATGTCCGCTCTACGTTTTAACGAGTATTCGCACACTCAACTACTCACTGCGCAGCAGACCCTTGGACAACAGTTTTTAGGGGGGGGGTGACGAAGTGCTGTTACGGCCCTCCCTCTTAGTGATTGTCTTTATCACATTACTTACAATATGAGGTTGGGGGGGCGCTGGAGCACGATAATGTTTGAAAGGGGGCGCTGGAGGAAAAAAGGCTAAGAGCCACTGCTTTAAATGATAATAGTAATATATCGTTCTTTCACAATTGCGCATAAAGTCAGATTCATTTCTGCAAATTATGTCTGTTCCCGCTCTTCCCCCGCCAAGCTACCCGATTACTATTAACCGCGAAAGATTAAGCATTCCAGAGAATTCAATCAGACAAATCTCATCATGACGTAAAACCTAATTGTGTAATACAAAAGTCAGTAGAACTTCACTATCGAGCGATATTGCCGCAACCACTCTTCTGGGTGTCTCGCGTAATTGACTGTAGCACCCAACAGAGCCCCTAGGAAAGAACAAACGGTCCACAGGTCATCGCACGAATAAAATTAAGCTAATATCACGTACGCCTTAATAGCTCGCTCCGGTGCAGTCCCGACCCAAATTTGTACCCTTCGCAACCCATATTTGGGTCGCAAACGATACTTCAAGAACCCTGTATTAACCTAGGATTTGTCGGAATTTCCACCGATGGCAAAGTCGCCTTTCCCTATAAATCAATACCTGATCTACGATTTGCCAGTTGCGAAAATCGCAAGTTCTATACTTGGTCAGCAACTAAATTTGTTTTCAATTGCGCAACTATGATATCGAACGAGAACTAATCACTTTTCAAAATTTTTACCTAGAACTAGGACTAGAACTAGTCAGAAAAGCAGTAGTTAGTTGACTGTAAACTAACTATAGATTGATGTGACAGCCACAATCGTCGTTCCGATTGCGTGAAATCTGCATTGACGCGACAAAAGATACTATACATACATGCATGCGGGCCGTAACTGAATTCTATCTGCGAATTTTATCAATCGAAATCTATTTCAAACACGATTAATGAAAGTTGTAGCAATTTCTGTACTCCAATAATTCTTTGCTGCATTGTTTTCCATTTTGTTCATTAGTAGTGAAAATCATTGTTCGACTGCTGGTGGTTTGTCGAAACGGCCGATGTTCCAGTGATATCAACAACCTGCAGCTTTCGCTTGTCATTATCAATTTCACGAAACCGGCGATGCTGCATTTCCGTGTATTGAACCATTGCGTAGTGCATTGAGAATTCAGTTCACATTCTAATGACAAATGGTGATGTAAACCTCCATAAGAGCACACAAGACGATACATTCATTTCCGTCACGCCAAAGATATTCTTCAATTCGCCCCCATCTTCAGATTGAAGTCTTCGGACATATTATGTATTCGTATATATAATTCCCTAAGTGAAAAAAGATGTCTCAGTCACTCAGAATCCGATTGCAAGTGCCAGATGACCACAGTATCATGTATATAGCTAATTATCAACAAGATACTACCGTTCATGACCCATGCCCATGTCCATGTCCATAGGCAACCTGAACAACATTTACTTTCTGTAGCAAGAGTACTATGGGGGCCAAACCAGCACTAGCATAGCGATGGTAATTGCAGTCACTAGGAATGCAAGCAAATACAGCTATGTATAGTCAATTGACAGACCACGCTCTTTCTGCGGAAAGTTCCAGCGTTGATTATGGACCGTTATTTCTCAATATGTACTAAATTGCTCAACAAACTCAAGTCCACTATGGTTAATTTGCAGCTATTCCTATTACTGCAAAGTCTTTCATGGCGGTTATAACGGACATAGGCAAATTTTAAACGTTTGTAACTATATACGGACCTTTGCCTATAAAATAGTCGAGTTATCTACTCGCGACTCGGCTTGCGTGCGCTATCTTGTGTTATTAGTTAACTATATTGTCCCATAGAAAACAGTTTCCATGATTGACGGCTAGTTAGTGAAGTGGGTGTCATAGCAACGACATTTGTGGTATATGGATTGAGTCATGCAAAATTGCTCCCTGTAGTGTTACCTGCTGTATATCCAGTGATCAAACATCAAGCGTCTCAGGCAGATCAGGATACATAAATATGAGCACTGAAGTCGTCCCCAACCCAGAGATATATGCAGAATGCAGACTGGTGGTACACCTATTCAAGATAGGTTTCGCTGATTCGACACTCTAGGAAGCGTGTAATTTTAGATTCAGTGGCGTAGCAGCATATGTTGCCGCCCGTGGCTTTCATTGAAAATTCCCGAAATTGGCTGTAATATCAAATGATAAATATGCCATGTAATTTATTACGTTTATGTACAACGCAACAGAAAATGTAATTTATTGTGAATTTGCAAGGCCAACCATAAATTTGATTAGCTTGACCGCGAAATTTGGGATGTTGATGACTTAAGCATCATCGTCACATTGGCGCAGCCAGGGGCCAGTCACATTTTCGTAGATCTTCGTATATGACCGTATAGTAGAATATTCCGTGGTATATTTCTCTGACTTGATATTTTTCTTAGCACTTATAGCGCGATTTACTGTCACTCAATTTCTTGCTCCTGAAAATTTACCGAATTGAGTCTGACGATACTCGCAATTATGAGAGAGCGTGTCGTCCAACATATCCTACTTCACATCTGCACTTGCAGAAAGATGGTAAGCGACGAAACCTTTGCACGAAATGATAGAAGCATCTTCGCGTGAATCGTCGATATTTATGTCTAACCGTCAAATAGTCCTGTCCATGTCAAATAAGCCCAGCGGCAAACAGAGGCGACCCGCAATATATGCAAGTGACATTAGTATTGGTCGAACTCATTCATTAACTTTGGAAAATGCTAGCGCTTTGCGCGGTTATATCATGAGTGCACTATGCACTCTGACTTTTCATAACATAATTGTTATCGATTTTGATGCGTATTTATATAGGTCTTGTTTTCATCGGTATGCTACGTATAATCCTGCTCGATCCTATCGGACGATTAAAGAAAGCTCATCAACATCCAACATCCAAGTGGCCCGCGCAATGATTCGCAAATCTCATGTGGCCCTTTGACCAAAAGGTTGGCTCCCTGTATTAGGCATATAAAAATTCAATAGCCTCCTCAAAACTGAACTTTTTGGGCTTTCGCCGAAGCGAAATCAGCGACAACATCCTCAAAATCAAGTTTTTGAACGTAGTCCCTTTCTATAGAAAGAATGGATAGAGCTGATAGCCGATCATGATTTATGGTAGAACGTAAAAAATACTTCATCAGTTTGAGCTTTGAGAAGCTCCTCTCACAGCTCGCAATTGAAACACCAATGGCCTGACAAAGTTTCCGGCAGGGGCATAAACATGGTATCGAGTCAAGTAGGTGTGATTCAACTAATCACTGTAAAACATCTAACGGTGTGCATTACGATCACAAAACGTGGTTGCACCAGCCTCTTGAATCTGTCAATTTTCGTAGCTAACTCAAATTTAAAAATACTGATATTAATCGAAAGCCATTGTTGCCGCCCTGTTTTCGGAAATACAATTCAAGAGCTGCTGGTCAGGACAACGGTAACCACCCCGAAATAGCCGTCTAAGTCTGAAAAGCGGCATTGTTCCGAATAATCGTTCGATACAATTTCCATTATCATGGTCAATTGGTCATTGTGTTGCGGCGCTCCGATTGTTCGGAGCTATCGGTCTTGACGGCTATTTCGGAGTGGTTCCATTGCCATGCTCATATTTTAATTTGTGGTTTCGGAATCAGGGCGACACTAGCTTTCGATCGAGACCAGTTGATTAAATTTGAGCTGTCGGATCGCCAGCTATAGGACCACCAATTATACTCTGCTTTTAACCGGCTTGGTGCACTGTGTAGTCTCATTGACAGTCCGTGTTATTTTTGGCATATGCCAAAACTGCCAAAAATAACTTATTTTTGGCATTTTTCGATTTTTATTTTTGGCAGTTTTGGCATCGCCCTCTAAATAGATACTTTCAGCCTAGAATTAGTCACAAAAACGCTTTATTTGGGCTAGTTTGTCAAAAGACACCACAGCATCCACGTATATAATCAGTACCAACAAACAATATTAAGAAGAAAAAACCTAACGATTTCATAGGTTAATAATATCAAACGAAACCATAAAATGTGGAGTATCCATCGGAATCGGTGCCAATAAGCAAAAAAAAAAGAAAGAAAAGCCTAACAAACACGCTCAACAGCTGATTTTTACAGCTGGTGAATAGACTTAAATCGTTTGCACTGTAACAGTGCTTCCAAAGTCAGGTCAGCTAGGTTTCTTCTAAATTCATTTCTCGCCCAGCGAATCTGGAAAATATCGGCTTCAACAGTAGCCGTTGAGGGAAAGAATGTTGCCAGTCATCCACAAAAGGTTTTCAGAGCTTCAAAATCTTTCGAGGGCCGGACCGGCTTCCATGCATCATGAAAAGAGATCACTTCGCCAGTGCCATCGATCTCATCGCGGAAAGAATTTCCTTCCCGATCCTTTTCCATGAGTTTCCTGTGTTGTCTCTCAACACATTCTATTTAGTAGCCCGACTATCATTTCTCCTTCAGTCTACCGATATATTTTCGGAGGACTTTTGTCACTTCAGGTGGCTTTAATATTACCAACTCGCATGGAAGAGTCCTGGGAAGGTTAGCTTGTTTAAGAACATTGACGCAACAAGACTGTGTGGCAAAACGAGACTATGCAGCTCAGAAATAGCCAGACAGTTTGTTGCGTCACAATGTTCAACTCGATCACAATGCAAAAATCGTGGTTAATTTTGGGGGTTCCAGTTCCATGAGCAGAATATAATTTATATTTTAAAAATCAGTACTGCGGCAGCTTCTCATTGATACCCGTTTTATCAAATTTAGCGCTCGACAAGCCGGTCAAAAATGGTCGTAAAATTGCCTTCGGACAAATGAAAAGTATGACGTAAACCAAATGCAGTCAGCCGTTCAATCTCGCTGTGCCCACACCATTTAGGACACCTTGCTTTCACCCCTAATGGGTGGGCTGGACCCAGATTAAGAAACCTGCCTTTCACAAACGCGCTTCTCGCTTGTAACGCGGTCCTGTTAACACAACACCATGAACGAAATACACTATTTGGCAGGCCGTGTTATTTTTGGCATACGCCAAAAATTGCTTATTTTTTGGCATTTTCAAATTTTTATTTTTGGCAGTTTTGGCATCTGGCTCCTGAAATGCCAAAAATAACACGGCCTGCTCATTGTGCCATCCCCTTGGAGCCTGCTGCCCCTTGCGCAGAGCCATAACCGCCAAGTGACTGCTACTGGTTAGATTGAGAAAAAATATTAGTTTTACCCGACATTCATTGCAGACGCATGCAGGAAACTCAATGTACCTCTCACATTGACTAATATAGGCTGATAGCTCTGCCGCAATTATTTACCCGGAACGCTAAGCTGATCATGTCATGAGAAAAGCAATGTAGGTTTAAAGTTCTTTTCAATTAGTCTACTTCCACTAATACTACTACTACCGCTGGCCCATAAAGTAAATAGTATATACAAATAAATCATTGTCTATGGCACACAAGGTCGGAAACGGCAACAGGCGTCACTGAATAGTCACTATTATAATAATATTGTCATAATTCCACCCAATAGCGTTTTTGGTTCGTAACTATATTTATTAGCACGGTTGACAAATAAATCTCTCTCTCTATCTGTGTATGTGCAGATACATTCCCTGTTAGTCTTGGGCCAAAATCAATCACGTATATTGGTGTCATGGAAATAAGTAACAAAGCCGGAATTTCGTGATAGTTTACAATTGTATACCTTCTTGAAAGTGTGAAAAACAATGTTTCGAATTTTTGCTATTAAGCTTACGGCTAACTTTTGAAATACCCAACGGACAATGTATAAAACTTCATTTTGTTCATAGGATGTTGATGCGTGATTGACATGTGGCCAAGGATCAAATAACTTGTTGACAAATTTGCTCGGCCATGGATGTCTCATAGACTTCAACAGAAGTACATTACGGTAATAAATCCAATGAAGGCTGTTTTTGGTCTTTATGCTTTATAATCTTGAAGTTTACGTTAATACGATTTGTTCCTTTGTTTTGGTGCAGATATATCCTATTCGATAAATGTATCGATTCAGGAATCCGGCCCGCCAAGTAGCCTATACTTTATTTTCCCATATCAGACCCGCCAACTGGAGAAGGTACCCGCTCCTTCCATATACATTCTTCAACACATGCATATGTATTCGATCTCTCGGGAATGCTGAAAAAGTTGGGTTTTGTGGTTGAACTGGGGTGGAAAGTTGTGTATAAGCTTTCGCGAAGATGTATGGTAATTGGTATATGTTCCCCGCTTTGAGAGTGGGTGGGATCATCGTTTCCAACCCTGCTCTCCCCATACGAATACCATTATTTTGACGGTGCACCAATCTCGAAGCCTCACATTACACAGAAACGAAGCGGCTGAACAGAAAGTTCATCTGAAACAAACATACGTAGGTAATATCGTGATGGCGCAATTGACGCAGTCAGCCATCCCGGAGCTCTATATCTCTGGGAGAATCTGCTAAAAACACGATTTACCGGGGTATTTTTGTGTAAAGTATATCGAAAACAGCAGATCTATGTAGCATAGATGCTATCCGCTGATCCCATTGAAGGCTGACTATAGCTGCCTTCTGCTCATTCTTGTGGCTTTACAAAAAAATCAGTTAGTGTGACACAGAGGCTATTTTGCTCCGCTGGAGAAGGAGCTGTAGTGTCGTCTGAAAAAGGCTGCCGATAGAACAATGCTGAACACAGTTATATCGGGCATTAGAGTGAGATTGATGTCAGATCGAGACACTGTCTGTGGTCGTTTCGACATCCCCCTATCTGCTCATTACATAGCATTTTTTTTATCGCATTCTACATAATGTGTGTTATGAGTGGATAAAAATAAAGAAATGACCTACATCCACACCAAGTGTATTTTTTAATTTGCTTATATCTAGTGGACTTCCCCAATGTAACTGTCAAAGTAACCGTAAGATACTAGAGCAGTGGTTCTCAACCGCCGGTCCGCGGACCGGTGCCGGTCCGCGACGACTTTTCTGCCGGTCCGCCAGGTATTTTAAAATTTTATACCTTAATCTCAAGATGCAAAATGTTGATCACTTGTCAATTGATGCCATAAATAAAACATTAACATCAGTATATTCAGAACTTCGTGGGGTAATAGTTTGTGTAGAAGCATAGTCTAGTTGACATGCGAGCGACAAGTACGAGCTGACTTGCTGAACCGCGCGGCTTGCACAATCATTCGTTTGCGATTCATTCATTTTGTGGATAAACTCGTATCGCTGTTGCCTGGTGTTTTCGTGTTGCGTATTGCCTTCATATTACGCCTGGTGGTAATTGAAAATGAGCAATGTAGCACGACAATGTGCTTGGTCCAGTGTTGGGATCAAGTCACTATACGTTCGAGTCACAAATCAATTCGAGTCAAGTAAAGTCAAGTCACGAGTCCAGTCACAAAGTCATGTCGAATTTTCGAAGTTCGAGGCATGATTCATGCCATTGCATTTCACAAGATGATTGAAGTACAGATGTATTTACTATGAATTATGAATCCAGTAGCGAATATCGAAGTAATGATACATCCAACGGGGCATTGTATGCCTCACTTGTACGTAAAACTACTAAGCCACGTCGGTAAATGTCCGCCAAATAGAAGGCATAATATCAAATCTCAGGAGTTGAAACGAATTGATATGATCCGATACACAATTCACCTATGCATCCATACAATACAATTGAAGCCTGCACCAATTGTTGACGAGTAACATATATGTAAGCAATAATATATCGGTCATATTGAAATTATGCAATAGGCTTGGTAAGATTAGTAGGCCACCTGAGCAGAAAGACACTGCCACGACAAAATAAGCTTTATTCACTCTGTAGTAGCCGACAAGATAGCGTAATGGTTAAGCGTCCGGCTTCTTGAGCGGTAGGTCGTGGGTTCGATCCCCGGCCGGGTCAGACCAAAGACTTGATTAGTAACACCGGTATCCATGGCTTCCCTGATTGGCGCTCATGCATTACTGGGATAACATGGAGGGACTTAGAAAGCCGCACAAGGCTATAACTGCACTTCCTTGTCCAGTGGCATATGCACGTCATGCACTCATGGTATGCATATGCACAGATCGTGTGTATGTCGTCTATCATGAGTCGGTGTATATGCCGCAAAAACATCAAGGACAAAAACAAACTACGTCCTTTCATTATACGCGCATTATACGGTTGCATACTTTACATTTTGGGTTAATTTCAATTTTTGAAGGTTCACCGGTCCGCCAAAGATTATTTGAACTTTTACCGGTCCGCGAGGTGAAAAAGGTTGAGAACCACTGTACTAGAGTGAAAAAACAATCTGGGATTATTCAAAGAAGACCAGTGAATTTGGAGTGTCACATTTATTACCATACGCATCAATGCTACGAACATATCGCTTTAGTCCAGGGGTGGCCAAGGCCAACATGCGGCCGTAAAAGTAAATTTGTGCGGTCGTTGACAATTAATTCAATTAGTATGCGTTGGCAGCCTTTAACGAGCAAATTGAATTTTCTGATTGACTCCACGATGATCTGAGATATCTTGATTAACCTTGAAATTTTCTTCGCGCTGGACGCTATTCAATGCGACTTCCTTTTTCGTTTTAATATAGTAGCGCCCTTTGCAATCTGAGCCCCACAGTTCAGATATGAATTAAAGAGGGAAATGATGCGCCCCATATTGGAATATCAGCTGGCAATCGTGTGTTACTCGGGAAAGAAATTTGTTTGTGGTACGTTCGGTCGATACGCATATTTTCCCCTGTACCGAAAATCCTGATGGGAGGTCAAGAGATAACAGCATGCAACAAAGTGACTAATAACAATTGACCCATTCGAAGATCCATAATCATTTATAACTTGCCCTAAATTTTCGAAAACACCCCATCATCAACGCTACCAGCGAATCTGATCACATGAGCCGAGAAAGAATAATTTTTTATAGGGATATGCGAAACTACTAACATTAATAACTAAATTATTTCGTAAATCTGAAAATTTTTCGCGCGACCATAACTGATCCCAGCAACTATTCATAACATGGTCAGTGTGACCCAGTGGCGGCTCGTGACAATATCGGGTGGTGGGGCAAGGGCTGCAAGCGACTTTTATCAAGATGACGTCACAATGGCGTTTTCCAACGTAAACAAGTAACTTGATGATGGTACGGTAACATGAATTTCCCGGCAACAGTGATTTTAACGTATGAGCCACGAGAGGTCTGCTGGTGAGCTGTGACTTGAAGTGTGGTAACTGCGTAAACGGCGTACGGAACAAAGATTCAACACGGTTCATGTTCGCATTAGACCTGACTAATTATCTGCAGAAATGGAAATGACTATAACTCGAGAGATAGCGTAAGCCTAATTGGAAAGGTCAACGAATTCGGACAGATACGCAATTGTTATCTCATAGATTGGGCCTGTTCTATTGAATCCAAAACATCATTCTAAAGAACTAAGAATAGCAGCCTCGGAAATTTGGTGTCGGTAGTCGGTACAGCATAAGAGATTTTGGCCTTGAAACTGGAGATTGTAACACGACACATACGTTTTTATTACTGTCTTGTAGGTCTGCTGCGAAATCGCCTTTGGAAAATATATTACCGAATAAATACGTGGATGAAAGCCTTAAACTTGGTACACTGTTACATGACATTATCGAGAAGTGGCCTCATGGCCCTTTTCGGTATGGTACACTGTCAAAATTAATGCGAACAGACCAACACCGAATTTTGCGTAAAATTTACTGAGGAATAGGCTGATCAAGTGATCAGCTGTTAGCCGCCATCGAAAACGAAATAACTATCGCGCTTGACAGGGGGTTGTAAGCAAATGGCTTGAAGGCCACAATTTCACGGTGAAATTGACATTGGAGAATATAATATCAAAGTAAATATTTGAATGCAAACTGAGAATGATATCATCATCTCAGTTAACGTTACCGCAGATACACCGGCTTTTGCGTGAAATCCGCAATGTGTTGTAGGCTAAAGTGTCAGATCGGAGCACATCTTTACCACACTCGACCTTGATAACGAAATTACTGCCCTAATCATTGAGTGTCAACCTTGAGACTTGGCACAGCGTTCGATACTAAAATCAAGACATACCGTGCAAAAGCTTATGACGGATCTAGGTAAGGAGCATCGTTAAAATCAATAGAGACCAATACCGGCTTTGCGTATAATCTGTTAGCGATAAATGACTAGTCAGCTCTCACTCGAATTAGGAAGCCAAATTACCACTAACACAGTTCAGTGACAAACTTAAAACTTGGTACAGCGTTCGATACTAACATTAAGACTTGCCGTGCCAAATGTCATAACCGATCTCGGTATTGAACATCGTCAAAACCAATGGATACCAATACCGGCTTTTGAGTAAAATCTGTTTGCGATACATGACGGATCAGCACACACTCAACTTCGGAAACGGAATTACTACCCTAAACATTAAGTAGAAACCCTGAAACTTGGGGCAGTGTTAAATACCACCATCACGACATGACAGAACAAGTTTCAAGAGTTTTCATGGTGTGAAACCCCATTAAAATCGACCTATACCAGCAAAGGTCGACTAAACGCAGATGACGGTAACAGAGTTCAGCTATAGATACGATTGTTACATCACACCTTAAGGGCACAGAGCTATCGTGCCCCGGTTGCTCGGTAATTTTATGAATAGGAGAGAGTAAATCACCGTTTCTTTATTGTGCGCGGCTTTGAGAGAATAGACAGTGAAAGCTTGTTATGAGCGCTACCGGGGCAAGCCCCGGCTAGGCATTCGCAAAGCGAAAACACAGAAGAGAATTCGATTTTCGCAGAGACTTCGCTATATATGGGCATTTACAAGCGAAAGGACAAGAAGTATACGATTTTCGCTGTGATTTCGGTTTATATAGATAGGTGTGCGTCTATAAATGGTGAAGAATTGTTATTGAACAGAATTTTAGGTGGGGCAATGCCCCAGTTGCCCTATAGGACGAGCCGCCACTGGTGTGACCACTCGCGGTTTCGGAGCGCATAGTAAGATCATATGAACAAATAGATTAGTCCTAAGTTCACCGGAAATAGATATGGAAAGTTTAACATCCTTATTTGACGTCAGGGCTGTGGAGTCGGAGTCTCGAAATATTTTAGCATGTCGGAGCCGGTGACGAGGAAAAAATACTGACTGGAGCCGGGGTCGGAATTTGTGAAAATGACCGTGACTCCGACTCCGACTTCTTTATTATGAAAACAATTGCTTTCAAAGGTAATAACTAAAATAGGATTTTTATGTACTATCAATCACTGTTATTAGTAACGATATTGATAAAATTGGACATTATTTGCAAATTGCAATTCAGTTGCATAGAGGAAGAAAATCGCAATATGCATCTGCGCGATGCAGTCACAAATTGATGCAATTTTTGGAATTATATTATGATACTGTGACAGAGTAAATACATTATCTTGTTTTATAAAATTGTAAAATTGACGTTAATATAAACAAACGCCACTTCCCACTTGACAAAATTAAAAATATTTGTAGTGCTGCTCAGCTGCTTGGGTCGAACAAATGATTAAGAAAGACTGCAAGTAATAGTCCTTGAATACTTGACCAAGTGCATGTAGACTAGACATATGCTATGTGCGTGCTTGTAATCAGTATAGCGTGTAATAAGAAAATTAGTAAGTTACATCTATGTACTGTATTAGTTGCTGACTCATACATACAAAAGCTACACCTCGATTGTTTTATCTACATTTTGATTATACATGATTGGATATATGTCATGTTTGAATGCTTTATACATATTAGGGTATTAAAGAGTCCATGTTATAAAAACGTATAAAATATGAAAAATGAAAGGATATTTGAAACTTCATTCTTCTATGTGAATTGCCTGATGAATAAAATTCGAGCTGTGCCACAATGAAACAATTTTGCATGCCATTGTTAATCATATGTTAACCAGACATGGGGTAATCGCGATTAGTAATCGTAATCGATTACGACGATTACAGCATTTCGATGTAATCGTAATCGCAATCGATTACATTCGAAAAAAATCCGAAGTAATCGTAATCGTAATCGACTACTTCCCATATCTAATCGATTTCTTTGTCAAAGGACGATTACTTTTTGTTTGTACAAGGACTATGACATAAACTGAATATTCGTGAACAAGAATGAGATAATATACCTCGTTAGCGATAGCACAAACGTCTGATTTTCAAACGCCATTACTCATTCTTACGTCAGAAGTATTAGCTCCGCTCGTCATTGCGTAAGAAGCATCCACACTCCACACATAGTAAACAGACATGCGATGGACATTGTAGTGTGATTGTAAGAACACCCCCCGTGGTGTATATCAGGTTATCAATACACTACAGAAGCCCTTACCTCGCAGCTGGATATTGATCACCAGTCTGCCTATAGTTTCAAATAGTAACTTATGTATTGATGTTTGGTTGTGCTTAGTTAAATGCAGTTTTAACGTTGCTGCTTGGCGAGCAGTAGGCCTATGTACGCACGTACACCTGACAAAAATTCGGAATTTTGTACTCGTCGAATAAAACATTGCAGTATCCAGAACGAAGCATTACCTATAAACAGCTGCTGATATATATCATAACCGAGCCGTGCTTAGCCGTTTCGCGTAACAGCAGCTCGCAGTATCTGTATCAAGTTGAAGGCAGGATTTTTATGTTCGCTATATCTTATTTCCAAATAACTACTTGAAACGGGCGCCAAACGTTATTTCACAGTTCATTAGTCAGCATTTGGACCTGCCGCCATAACCATCTGCTTATATAGCCTGATATGTTAGCGTGGGTTGCAGGGATTTTTAGAAATCCCCGGTGGGTTGTAGCTAGAATGTGAACCAACAGCAATTCGTCCCCCAGTCCAACCGTTGGTCAATTTTCAAAACTGAATTCCGTCAATAATGTTGGTCATTGCATTGGATTACTATTCATTTTTAATCCCTCTCAGCCCCGAGTGTCAGATTTACCTGTAGAGCTGGGGCACGTAATTCATAATTATAGCATCTGGTATGTTGTTATAATTACTTTATTGTATGTTGTTAATTCGTGACCTCCAGTCTGTTGATTAATCAAAAGATATTGTACTCGCCCAAACGTAGCAGACTAAAAGAATATCTTTCGTGAGACGCACACGTAAATTGTCATGGCTTTATTCCTATGTGGATGCGCCGGGTGGCATTTGCATTGTGGGCTCAGATTGGAAGGACAGGACGATTATTAGTCACGCCCACCCAGCGCGACTATTGACAATCGACGAATACCCTAAGATTCGGCCAAGGTATTTCTGTGGTATCACATCCCGTGGAGTTGCGTGTTGGCTGAAACTGCATATGTCTTTTGATGTGTTGTGGGATC
This sequence comes from Botryllus schlosseri, assembly GCF_051294905.1. Classification (NCBI taxonomy): domain Eukaryota; kingdom Metazoa; phylum Chordata; class Ascidiacea; order Stolidobranchia; family Styelidae; genus Botryllus; species Botryllus schlosseri. The sequence goes on from NC_137238.1 coordinate 33,459,027, forward strand.
GTGGCGCGGTAATGACCGGCTCCGAAATGCCTGTTCCCATAAAATAGCCTATGCATGCTTTTTCTTGAGGGGAAGAGGTATATGTATTTAAAACCCAGCTATCTACTGGAGCAGGGGTCACCAACCGTTTTGAAACAAAAAACTGCTTCTTGTCTAGTGTGTACTGATTATTACGACGATCGACGGGTTACCACTTACTCCCGCCGTTTATCCGTGTTAGTTGGATTTCTTCACTTAGAGTAAGACAATCATAGCACTTGGGCCGGGTTTCCGCCCCTTACCAAGAACAAAAAACGCTCACACGCCGGGACTCACACCATCTCCTCCGGGCTCAGTTGCGTTGCTGCAGTACGCACCAAAGCACTAATATCCGCGTCGAGACTCGGGAATATTACCTATAGATTCCCGTTGAGCCGCCGCGTGGGCGAAGACGAGCAATGCCCCGAGCGATTGCGTTCGTATGTTCCTTGGGGTCGGCCGACCCATACTCAACTGCTGCTCATGCTCATATGAAACCAGCTTCAACTTTCAATTCTTTCATTTGAATATTCGCTACAGCGACCGCGGGCGACTCATTTGGTCCGCGTTGGTGACCCCTGTACTAGAGACATTTGAATCGCGAAGCTCGAAGAACATTTTAAAGTATTAATTAAATTCTCGAAAATACTCCATAATTTATGTTGGTTTACGAAATACTTTTGAGTCCCCTTCGAGCACGCTCCCCACCCTATTAAGGAATTTGGGGTGCGGCAGGTAAAGACCTGGCAATATTACGAATCTTTGGGTGCGATAAATCATCCCAATAAACTTGGGAAATTGGTATATTATGACGTAATAAGCAAATGACGCATGATGTATGAAGAGAGTTGATATCTCCTTAAGCCTTTTCATCGCAATCCTTGTATTGTCTTCCAATATATCCTTTAAGATTATAGTCCCTATAGAAGCAAAACGAATGTAATCGTGAGTAATCGTGATTACTTTTCCAATGTAATCGTAATCGTAATCGCGTGATTCTGAAGTAATCGTAATCGCAATCGATTACATTCATGAAGTAATCACCCCATGTCTGATGTTAACATATGTTCAATGGCTATATGATAGTCATTTAACCATCACTGCGGCATATAATTTTCGGAGTAAATTGGCAATACTGTTGGGGTTGCAGTCGGAGTTTGTTGAAGAAAATAGTCCGAGTCGGAGCCGAAGTTGGAGTCGGTATGTTTAAAGACTCAGGAGTCGGAGTTAAAGTAAGTATATTGAAAATGTGTGGAGTCGGAGTTGGAGTCCGTATAATGAAAATGTCTGGAGTCGGAGTCGGAGTTGGAGTCGGTGGTAAAATCTACCGACTCCACCGCCTTGTTTGGCGTTCAGTAGTTTATAACGACTATGCCCTGAAATGCGGCCGTAGGCTATATGAGTAAGCAAAAGGGCTGGCCACCCCTGCTTTAGTCAGACTCAAATGTGTCTACGGTATTCGACACATCCCTTTCGGACTCAACGGGACCAGATTGAGAAGTCGCGGACGCTTGATTGGAATCTGTGCTTGACGCATCAGGAACTTGTCTATTTTCGGTCCGGTTCGGTTCGACATAATCGGCATCATCATTCATTGCCGTATCATTGTCTCTTACCGGCGAGACAATTGATGGTGTTACCAATATCTTTTCATGTGCAGTACTCGGATTTCGGTGAGCATGCGCTGGTTCTGATTCTGTTTGATTCCTTTGTTCGTAACACGTATACGTAGCATACGGTGTTATCGCTTCATCCCCACTAATAAACGATAGGTTTGGTGCTTCGTATCCAGTGTAACGTGAATGCGACACGACCCCTGTCACATTAGTATGCTCCTCGTTTGTGGTAGGCTGCGACTCGTCATTACTAGGCTGGTTGTCCATAGTTGGGCTTCGAGGTATAAATTCAGCATATGGCAAGGTGCCCTGTAAATTCTCTCCCATGTGGTAATTAGCGTCCGGGTTGGTCTGCACGAAGCCAGCATTGTGCTGTGGGAAATACGACATCGACCGATGGCCCTCGGAGCTGCGGCTGTAGCACGCTCCTCTACAGGAAAAACACGCGTGTACAATTGTCAAAATCAGCATCACGAAATTGATCACCGACAGCGTAGCGTGAATCCCGACTACAGCAACTGATATGAGAAGAGATGCAAATGTCATGATCATGGAGTTGAGTAGTGCTCCGAAGGCGATACAAGAACATATGATGCTAAGGAGCATGTTCGCGATATGAAGACATCTGTTAGCGTGTTTTTTTAATGTTATCCCAATAATGCCAATGATAAGGACCATGATCCCGCACCACAGCCCTTGCGAACTTCCCTCGATAGAAGGTAATGCGCTTGGGTCTGCGATGGATGGATCTAGAAGTTTGTTGGATAAAATTGTCACCGTGACGATTCCAAGAATAATGGAAATCGATCCTAACACGACCTCCATAATTCCCATAACGTGCATTGCATTCACATTTTTATGCAGCGGGTTTTCATTTCGAGTCGGTACGATACTCGCGACGATAAAATTCGCCGGTCCCGGCAATGATAACGGAGTCCGCTGTACGTCTGCTGTTGTTTGAGATGACGAAAGCATTGTTCACTCTTTCGTTTTTTCGTGATATATCTCTTTCACAGATAGTCAATCTGATCCGCTAGATTGCTAGAAAAATGTGAAGCTACACCATCGCAAAATGCAATTTTGGTTATCATTTGATAACTGTTGTAAAAGTAAGCTACTAAAAAGATAACTTTTGTAAAAATATGCCTCGAATGCCATACCACATTCTGATATCGTCAAGCATTACTATATAAAGTCGCAGTCGCAGCAGTACTCCTGATATTATATAAGGCTATACTGAATACAACTGAAAAGACACTGCTGCGTCAAGTTTTAATCATTTGTTCACCTAACTGTTGTTATTCAAGCTGGAAGTTAGTTGTAGGTGAGACGAAGAGTGACGGTTGCTCACGTAAGGGGATCAGGTGACAATGAATTGACGAGTGGTAAAGGATTTAATCTATTGTTCATCGTTGAGCTGATTTCCTAGTTACTACAATCATGAGTTTAAAATTACGAGGCAACATTGATCAAAATAAGAATATCGTACCCGATCAAATTCTCAAACACAAACATTCATAATTGTCACTATTCCACATTTCGCAATTTTTTAGTATATTGATATTCAACCTTGTTAATCAAAGAATCGGAGCGGGGACTGGCGCAATGGGTCGAACAATGATGTCGCGACACCAACGAAAGTAGCTGCCTATGTTCCATGTACCGGAGGCTTATCTGACCTCCCTATCGCAGACCTCACCAATTTGAATGCAATGTATAGAAAAGCCCATAGAGCAGGAGCGAGCGGACAATATTCGACCTGAGACCGGGTTTTGAGCGGCCTCCAGACAGTTTTCGGTCTTATATGATAATATTGCTCGCGTTCACAGATTGCCGCAGGCCCATCTACAGTCCCCACTACTTGCTTACTACGTCAAATTATAGTAACTGTAGGATCCACAATCCATATAGTGCAGGTTATTCCTTCGTTCTTTGTTTTCGTGTTTTAGTGACGTGAAAAGCATGTTTTTGTTCCGTCACAAATGACCTTTCCATTTTTTTCTCAGTCTCATACGCCTTGACTCAAGCCGGAAAAATAGATTGAAGTGAAATTTGGGGTGATTAATGAGGATGGTGCGAACGTGAGGTTCACGTTCGCGTTTTGTGTGTGATTCTCTGAAATTTGGAGGTTCGCGTTCACAAACAAACCTTTGTAGGTTCTTCACTGTGAACCTTTTTCATATGTATTAAAACTTTTCACGTCATTTTATTGTATTCGAGAGAAATTCTTTGCATTTCAACTTCGGACTAATCTCCGCATGTCGCTGGCAGCATGAAAAGAAATTCAGCACTAAAGGAGCATGCACCTTGCCAACTTAGAACAATATCAGCTCGAAAGTTAGCTCGGGATATTCAGCTGTCCGTTTGTGAATCTTTATTCTTTAGTGACTCTCATTTGCTATGACCTTTGCTCACAATCATACAATAGCAAGAACGAAACCCGCTACATCAGGGGTCACACGCGGCCCGCGACCTGAGTTGGAGAAATTTCGGAAGAACGCTTGATAAAGCATTTTGTAATGCTGAAATTGATTTCACTTTAAACATATTGTTGTTGTTGTTGTTGTTGTTGTTCAAAGTAAGGCAATCTACTGTGGCCAATATCACTATTCCTCACTAGCCGATACGGCTTCGCCGATGGTAATATCATTCCATGGGGGAAGAGTTTGCTGATATGAATGGGCAATGGACATATTGCCTTGACGTGCATTGGCCAACCACTGCCACGACCGAGACGCTTAAAAAACAACTTCGGGCTCTCCAAAAGACCATGCTTTACGAGGAGATCGTTTTCCAGCAAGTGGGCTACCGTGTCTAGCTAACCCCAAATCGATTCTTTAATTCAGAGGTGGCCAATCTGCGGCAGTAGAAGAAAAATTACGCGGCAGTCGAAAATTAATTCAATTATAGGATGTGTTGGCGGCCGTCAATATGCAAATTGAATTTACGAATTGACTCCCTAAGTAATGAGAGGTTTGAATTATTCTTGAAATTTTCTTCGCGCTACGTGCGGTTCAATGCGAGTTGATTTTCGATGTTAATATATTAGTATCATTTGTAATCTGAGTATCACAGTACAGATGCGAACAGCGGAGGAAAATGATGCATGCGCCCTATAAAGAAATATAAACTTATAATCGTGTTCTCCTCATCACGTGTGTTTTTTTTTTGCTAGGCCTGCGTTTGGGCGAATCCAATATATTTCCACTATAGTGACAAATCTGATGGGAGGTCAAGAAATTAACTGCCTGCAACAAAAGGGACTAATAAGAATTGGCCCACCCAAAGATGCAGCACAGAATTAATAACTTCCCTATGCTTTTGTAGACCATGCATCAACTCTTACCGGTGAATCTGATGACATTGGCCGAGAAAGGACAAATAATTGATAGTAATATGTGAAACTATACTAATATATTATGACGAAATCCCAGAGGTGGTCAGTAACGAAGTACTTCTACTTTTTCGAAGTACTCAAGTAGCTTACCTCTACTTCTGACACTTACTCAAGTAGATCTGATTTTCGCTACTTATACTTCTACTTCGTAAAATTTTGTGATCTACTTACTTACTTTTCGCTATTTTCAGTTTGTCAAGTAAAAGTAGTTTAATCCTCCAATAAGAAAGATAGTATGAGGAATTTCGGGGCTGTTTTGACGGTGAATCAACATTTAATTTTCATAAAACTTGAGTAAAGCCCAGAATTTTAGTCGCGTACAGTGGATATGGAGTGACCAATATGATTTCACGAAAGCATCTGTGAATATAATTAAGGTAGCGGATTGTGTGGTTCCGTTAACACCGCCTTGTCGCCCACATGAAATATTTTAACACAGTATATATGGCTCATCATAACGTTTGAAACTGATGTTTAGCAGTCTAGCATTTACTTATCATATCGTAATCTAGAAGTCCATGACGTGTCCTAATCTGGAAAGTGGACTCTGACTTTTTAAAGTTTTAGACCTGTTTTAGCAGACCGCCTTTGAAACTTTCTGGACTAAACACAGTGCATTTTCTACTTTTAGAAGTAGTATTTATATTTCACTTTCAATTCCCAGTATATTACTTTGAGTTTTAATTAGTATCAGTTCTTTTGTCTGGTGAACATACATGTTGAATTATAAAAGCAAGTGTTGTTTGTTTGTGACATTCATGGTGTTTGTCGACTACTATGGTCATTTACACCATGTCGATATTCTTCATATATATTCCGTAACTGCCGACTTCTAGCACGGCCCACTTCTAGGATTTTTATAAGAAACCGCTTCCACGGATGAGATGGCGAGGAGGAACCTAGATAAACCTCCAACGGTTAAGCTAGAAATTATGGATTCGACCTCGGTCGGACTCGAACCCGGAACCCATTGGTGTTGCAGCCGTGGATTATAACACTACGCTATCTCACCATATCTAAAGCAAGTGTAGTAAAGTCTTTAATTGTCGGGGATAAGCTACACAATATGGCTTTTTTACGATCCACCATATTTTTTTAACAAAGTTTACTAATCGTGCAAAGTGTTTACACAGTATCTGATACAACTTCTCCTTATTGCTCTTCGACTAAACTACGGGCCTTATAACATGCGGGAGGAACGAATGCGAACGAATTACGATCGTTTTCACAACTACTTACTTCCTTGAGTAGATTTAAAGTTCGTCAATTCTACTTCTACTTCAAGTAGATTTAGGTTGCTCATTGAAGAAGTACTTCTACTCGTAGTTGTGTAGATTTCTTCGTCGCTACTTCTACTTCTACTTGAGTAGTTTTCTTGAGTACTTTGACCACCTCTGCGAAATCCCCTCATGAACATTTAAAAAATTTCGCGTCTGGCACGGCTACAGAACGAATCCCTGTGGCTCTTCATTACATGACTACTCCCGATTACGATGCGCATTCTACGCTGTTATGAGTGAATAGTGTACCGACAATGGACATGGACAGTTTAACGCGGGTATTTTGCCTCAGTTAGTTCATTACGACTATGCACCGGAATGCGGCCACAGGCTACATGAGTAATCTAGATGCGCCCGTGAATAGCAAAATGGTTTGCAACCCCTGTTTAGTTGCTACAGCGTGTTGTCAGGTATTGCGCGCAGCTCCTAGTTCAAAATATAATAAAATTGAAGATCATGATATTTTTTGTTATATTTGTGTTTATGCAATAAATTAATATTTCTTTTGTGGTGACTATGCCCGTCGGTGATGTAAGAGGTGCACACTGCACAGTATTGTATACTGACGTAGAGTTATCAAACGTGGTTGTTGAACTGTGTTGCCTATTTTAATCTCGATATTGAAGTCATGCGGCCCGTGGCCTCAAGGAATTTTGAAAAATGGCCCGCGACCCATTTTGACACCTACACTACATGTAGGTCAGTCAGTGACTTGTGCTTAGCCAACCATTCAATTATTGACATCAACTATATGTATATTTAGAACCCATCGATGTCTAATGTGAAAAATCTATCAGCCGTACGGAATCTACATTGATTTGATATCATTGTTGTATTATATAAAAAGGCATATCTGATCCCATCGAGTGTATTTTTATAGAATGTAATATGAATAGAGCCTGTCCTATAAGTATTATTATCGGATCGCCGATAAGGTCGAGTCGATATCACACTTTCACAAAAATATCGGTATTAGCAGGCCGTGTTATTTTTGGCATTTCAGGAGCCAGATGCCAAAACTGCCAAAAATAAAAATTTGAAAATGCCAAAAATAAGCAATTTTTGGCATATGCCAAAAATAACACGGCTTACCAAATAGTGTATTTCGTTCATGGTGTTGCGTTAACAGGACCGCGTTATAAGCGAGAAGATCGTTTGTGAAAGGCAGGCTTCTTAATCTGGGTCCAGCCCACCCATTAGAGGTGAAAGCATACTGTCCTAGATGGTGTGAGCACAGCGAGATTGAACGGCTGACTGCATTTGGTTTACGTCATACTTTCCATTTTTCCAAAGGCAATTTTACGACCATTTTTGACCGGCTTGTCGAGCGCTGAATTTGATAAAACGGGTATCAATGAGAAGCAGTACTGATTATTAAAATATAAATTATATTCTGCTCATGGAACTGGAACCCCTAAAATCAACCACGATTTTTGCATTGTGATCGAGTTGAACATTGTGACGCAACAAACTGTCTGGCTATTTCTGAGCTGCATAGTCTCGTTTTGCGTGACAGTCTTGTTGCGTCAATGTTCTTAAACAAGTTAACCTACCCAGGACTCTTCCCTGCGAGTTGGTAATAGCCACCTGAAGTGACAAAAGTCCTCCGACCATATATGGGTAGACTGAAGGAGAAATGATAGTCGGGCTACTAAATAGAATGTGTTGCGAAACAACACAGGAAACTCCTAGAAAAGGACCGGGAAGAAAATTCTTTCCGCGATGAGATCGATGGCACTGACGAAGTGATCTCTTTTCATGATGCATGGAAGGCGGTTCGGCCCTCCAAAGATTTTGAAGCTCTGAAAACCTGAGTTTGGAAGCACAGTGCAAACGATTTAAGTCTATTCAACAGCTGTTTCTTTTTGCTTATTGGCACCTATTCCGGTGGATACATTTTGTGGTTTCGTTTGATATTATTAACCTATGAAATCGTTAGGTTTTTTCTTCTTCTTTGTTTGTTGGCACTGATTATACTTGGATGCTGCACATTTTGCGGTGTCTTTTGACAAACTAGCCCGAATAAAGCGTTTTTGTGACTAATTCAAGGCTGAAACTATCTATTTAGAGGGCGATGCCAAAACTGCCAAAAATAAAAATCGAAAAATGCCAAAAATAAGTTATTTTTGGCAGTTTTGGCACATGCCAAAAATAACACGGCCTGGGTATTAGTTTCAAATAATGTCAAAAATATTTGCGACTTCACAACATGGTAATAGGGAATCAGAAACTATAACATGCCATTGCTAGACTGTGAATACTCATATATTTCTTAGTTTTCAGGTGTGCAGATACAGACGTTTTAGTTTAGTCCTAATTATATGTCAACAACCCATAAGAACTCGCAATACTTATCACAAGCTATCAGACAAAATACGTCATCCACACACATCTGGTTTGATTGTTTATTGAAAAATCAGGTTTGTAACGAAATCACTGCTTAACGAATTTTACGAAAACAATGGCACTCAACAGAATGAAAATAAGATGGAAAACCACAGTTGAGTAGGCAACACTTGAGCATGTTGTTTTAAAGCCCCAACCACAAAATCAACCTATTGACCCCGACCTAACCACTAACCACATCTTTAAACCAAATGCTCAAGTGTCTCATATTGGAGTGTCATACAGGTATATGTCCACGGAGTCAAGCCACTTTGGCGGCCTTGACAAGGTTCTACTCAGCTCCATGTGTAACGTTCTCGACAGTTCTTCACCAACACCAGTGCTGTCACGCCAAAAGAACGAAGTAAACCACGGTACATCCGGTCTCGAAAACCGGGAGATCAGACGAAGATTTTCGACGAAATTCCATCGACAAGACTATCAGATGGTAGAGATGACGCGATGGTCGAAACAGTCCCATGACTTTGACTGCACCGGTCAAAAGCGAGGCCTTCCTTGAACAGATATCGTGGCATCGTTTTGGATTGGTCGCCTGGTATCCAAAGGAAATCGATCTCGTCGTCTCGGTGCGTAGAGCTTCCGAAACCGTGTTTTGCATTACGCGGGTTTCCAGGCAGAGAAACGTACGCCCTTGTTGTGTTGAAGTGTTGGGTCGTGGCTGGCGCGGCGACACAGGTTAAAAACCGAGGGTTGATTCGACTTTGGTTGGTTATTGTGAAGTGTTCGCTGCAACTGCAACGCAAGTAGGCTATAAGACCGGAAATGGTCAAATTAGTCATCGTTTTTACTCAAGCAGTAGCAGGAAGTAATGATTTCCAAGCAAGTAAAAAAGTAAGTATTACAGGTCTAGTTTAGCCTAAAATACTGAAAACTGTGAAGCGCAGTCGTAAATTTATATTCAACCACAAGCAGCAGTAGTATGATACCCATGTATGTAAAAAAGCAAGTAAAACCTAGGCCATAGTTTTGTCTAGAAAACTGTTAAGCAGAAATGCAGATAGTCTAGTCTAGAAGTAGTCATACCGAATCATGCAATAGGCAAAACCTAGTCGAAGTAGAAGTAATTCATTACTGTCCAGTCCACCTCTGAGTGAGACCTGGCCAAAAGCCACAATACATATGGTAATGAACAAAATAACACGATGATCGGCAGCCTCTGATCTTAGGACTTCGTTACTGGTCAACGAAAGGTTCTTAGTTCTTATACATTTACAAATGATGTGAAGATTGAGAATTATAAAGGTTACTACGATCAGTGATAAAAGTGGAAAAAATCCACGCTATCGTTGCACGTAGCATTTAAAACAAATGGTTGTTTAAAGCACTTTGTTTTAAACAGTGTTTTAAACGAAGGCCTTTGGAAAAAAAAAATTTTTCCAACTTGTAAAATCTTGCCATAATTGTGTAAATACTTTCCCAAAAACATGTTGTATGAGCCTACGGACAATTAACACCCGATGTTGGCGACATATACTGTACGGCAGGGGTTCTCAACTTCCTTCGTATAACGGGCCGCATTTTAACTGCAAAATACGCTGCGGGCCGCAGAACATTATTGTCATGTATTTGTGGGCTTTTATTGAATTTAGGCTACTGTAGCCTATTGGCCAGTCGTATACGAGCATTTAGTACATTTTGTGCATTCTGAGGCATTAATGCACAGCGTTCATAAGTTTGCAGTTGCTATTTTTTTTGTGAGATTATGTATCTTCCAGCGGGGCAAGTAAATCTCTTCATTCAGCGTACTTTGCATTACATGCCAAGTCGGTATATGCACTTTCAAACCATTCCACCAGAGAACCGAACGTCTGTTTCACTGCGTGAGCGAGCAAGTGCAAAATCACGCTAACGTTTTCGTTACAGAGGCCATTATCATGTTGAGCTCTCAGAGATATGAGAAGAGTAGACGAGGAGAGTCATCTCTGAGCAAACCAATCACCCCTTCACCCTTGCTTCCATGGCTGGAGCCCTGCACCACTAGTTACAGAAGTCAGCTTTGTCAAGTGAATGATTTTCGCTGGTCCCCTCCCTACGTTTGCCGTGTTAGCATTTACTCTGGAAATATGTCAAGTCTAATAAAATGCACCTAGATCCTTAGCTGTGCGATGTGTCTGGAGCCAATGGATTCGTCAAATGCTAGGCTAGAGTAGTTTACGCGGCAACATGTTTCAGAACATGCGATAAAACATGACTGACGACTGACATCGCTCTTACGCTTCTTGTCACGGTTGAATGAGACAACTGCAGCTTCGAAATTAATCAGGTGATATTGTCCTTGCTGCTAAGTTCTGGAAACGGCGAATATTCGCACAGTATGTTAAATTTTTATTCAAGTCACACCTTCTTTAGCATATTTCTTGGGTTAGCGATATTCCAAGCAATTATGAACAATGCGTCTGTAAATTGCGTCGGCAATTTTTACAATGCCTCGAAATATGGATTGCTAGGCTTGACACCTAGCTATTAGCAACGTTTGTGTTATAAGATCATGCGATATGCAGCCTATAACTCTAGAAAAAACTGTCGGAGTATCATTGTAACCTTCTACGCCTTCGTTACGACCGTTCTTCGACAAATATGGCACATCGGTATTCCATAACAATACCTTGCCAGTCTAGTAATTGCGTTGATGTCGCGGGCCGCGGGTTGAGAACCCCTGCTGTACGGGATGGTTGGAATCCTCAAAATAGTCGGTTCAACAGCTTTAGTGCGTAGATATATCGTCGAAGGAGCTATATTTACCCTATATTCACAATGGTCAATGACAATCCACTATGCCGTCACAATTGAATATTCGTAACGTCATGGTTTGAAAAAAACAAAACAAAAAACATGTTTTAAACAAGGGCCTTGTTTTTAACATGTTGGTTTTAAATGCAACCCTAGTTGGGCGAATGTAGTCTACAGTCAATCAACGTTACCTCCAATTTACCCGGCGTATCTTGAAAGCTATCACAGCCAGCACAAGCACAAGCAAAAACACCACGACAGCGACCCCCGTTCCTGCTAAACAGAATCGTGAAAGGTCAGAATAAAACTGCAAACAATCCGAAATAACGACGCTTGTCAAGCTTTATTCTCGTCGTCATTGGTATAACCAACCTGCTATCGCTCCAACCGTGACATCGCTGCCTTTTACTGTCGACTTGCGGTCGGGAGTTGGGTTTGAGCGTATCGAGTATTCGACGAGGTCGTCGACCGCTAAAAAAGATCACGAGACAAGGTGACTTCCCGGCATTATGTTGGAACATTTCAGAGGTGGTCAAAGTTGCGTTGTTACTAAACTAGAAGTGCAGGCGTAAATTTCTATACACAGTTGAACTAAATGAGTTCGTGTAAACTCTGAAGAGAGTACATTGAGATAAGATCTTCTGTGCGCATCGATCATTCCACATATGTGACGTCATATTTTGTGATGCGATTGTTGATATACAATGGTCGTTCCAATTCTCTACTAGCTGCTGACGATTACCCCGGACGAGTGTCAGCCGAAAATATTCGGATTATTTTCCATAAGAGTAGACTGGTTGCGATTTCCAAGCACGAAAAAAAAAGCAAGTGTTCTGAGTCTAAAGTTTGACCTAAAAACAACTGTAAACTGTGAAGTAAAAGTGATAGTAGTGCAACATCAAAACCACTGGAGTAAGTTGTGTCAGTCGGATCACCTACTACGCCAGTGGTTCGAACCTTTTTCGACTCATCGCCCCCTTATCAAGTTCGACACAAATTTTCGCAGTCCAATATCTACGGCAGGGTTGTAGCCAAGTCACAAGGCTCAGAGTCACAAGTCAATTTCATTCTTATAGTTTTTACTCGAGTTAAGTCGAGTCGTTTTCAATTCACCACAGTCAAGTCCGAGTCCAAGTCACGGAGTAGAGTGTCGAGTCCGAGTCACAGTGTTTTGACTCGAGTCCGAGTCCAAGTCATTGTGTTGACCGTTCGGTTTCCAGTTAATGTCATTGAAACCTACTTATTACAACTCTGCTCGGTGATATCGAATGCTTCGCGTTCATAATATACTAATTTTTCTTACTTTTAACAGTTTCTGGTAGCATTTTCAAGTACCAGTACTAACAGACGAAAATATAAAAGTGTAATAACTAGGGCAAGTTTCTGCGACTTTTGAAACTTATTTTACAGCTTCCGACAGCTTCCTAGATAGTCATGATCTATGTCTTATGATGCTTTAAGCTGTTTTGAAGGATTTCATAGTGCAGTTTCTCTATTTTTCATGCCAATTTCTACTGCAACTTTTATCAAATATTGCGTAAAAATGTAAAGGGGTGCTTGCAAAACATGCTATAAACCATTTCTAGTATGGTTCTATTCTCTTTGATCAGCATAACAAAGAGCTATATCATGGGTTAGCTGTATCTCACTGTTATCTATGACACTATGACTTGTAAGCAACAAGTTCAACCATCCCTGCTCAGCACGACTGTGCCCGAACAATATATAAATAGATCGCGTTATTAATTCTGTCGTTTAAATTTGAAATAGTTTCCCATTTAACGAACGCCCAGGCGAGACCGCCGAAAATTACATTTTCACTTGGTCACCTTTTGTCGGGCTATTGATTTTGTTAAAGTCGCCAAGAGTGAGTTTTTATGTAATGCATTGGGTCACGTTTACATGCCTAGGGGGTTCAGGGTGTGTTATTCGACTTGTTTTAGGGAAAAGGGATTATCGCTATGCTGTTTGGCTTTTGAGGGGTAAATGATTCCCGCATTGCGTAATTTTTTTGCTGTGTGCCGGGAAAAATGTAATTTTTGGTGGTTTCATCAGGCCGTTAAATGGCGAAGTAACAAATTTGACAGCTCTGCAGGAACTAAGTTATACAGCGGAGCCTTTCGAGTATCTCATACCCTAATATTTCAACAATTTATGAATGCAACTTTTTACTGCAACTTTTGTTAAAATTAAATGCAACTTTCTCGCGATTTTAGTGCAACAAAAACTGGCCCTAGTAATAACTTTACTATTCTTTGAAATTACATTGAAATGCCCGTCTTGGTAGACCCAATCTCGAGTCCTATGACTTGGTCCGAGTCATGCGCAATGACTCGAGTACAAGTCGAGTCAGTGCACATATTGTACAAAAAAGGTCATCACCATACATTTTGCCGCCCCCTTGCTGCCTGCCTCCCCTGGCGCAAAGCCCGAACAGCCAAGTGGTTGCTACGCCACTGGATATCTATATCTGGAAAATCTATTCACTAAAATCTGATCGCTGGTGATTTGACTATAAGGTCATTTGTCCGTGTAGGTGCAGGGTAATCCGGTTTCCGCGTCTGCTTTCCGTTAAGTTAAACTATTCTTTAGTTAACTTTCGCCACAAATGCAAAATAAGCCGTATTCGAGTGCATTTTGGCCGTGGTAATTAAATACATCTCACCGGACATTTTCGCCCGTCGCCCATTTGTTTCTCAAAATCGCCCACGTTGAGAACCACTGTACTTCACTCACCCAAAAGGTGGTGAACCATAATAGAACCTTCCTTATAATTATATCGCGGTTATAAAGCCTACGTGCCTACGTGCGATCATCATTTGGATAATATTGCTGTGTTTGATATATAGCGCGGATATAGGTTGTTTTCGCGTACCACAGCTGTAGGTGTATAGTCATACGTGTATATCACGGGTGGTACACGGGTGTCAACTGTGAATACATCACTCTCTTCGCTAAGAGAGTAGAGCACTCCGAAAACGCACAACTACTTCGTTACTGACAACTTCTGCTGGTTGTCTCTCGTATTTTGAAAGCGAGAGTAAGTTACATAATTAGTAATATGTTTGATGCTAACTGTATTTGAATTGTTCGTGTGTTATAATGCATGTGATATCATAATCTCACGTTTGCGGTGTCGCTTTTACAAAAGTTCGAGTTCCACTGCAGGGCTGTAACCAAGTCACAAGATTCCGAGTTACCAGTCAATTTGACTTTTCTAGCTTTGACTCGAGTCATTTTCAATTCACCACCGAGTCGAGTCCCAGACATAGTCATAGTGTTTCATGTAGGGTTACCATAGTTTGGATATGTGGAAAGAGGACACATTTTCAAAATTTCCAGACTTACATATCCGAAAAAAATGGTAAATTTACTCCCAGTTTATAGTTGTTCGTATAGTTGTAAAAAATGTCAACTTTCTGACGAAAATCCCTAATGCCTCGCCGGAAAGTTGCTTGAGCAGTGATTTCCTTAATCTCGGTCTAATTTCCACGTTCATTTAACCAAGTTTTTTTTTAAATAGGTCATTTGGGCGTCGTCCGGGGACACTTTCAAAAACGTCAAAAGAGGACAAATCCTCTTAAAAGAGGACGTACGGTAAACCCAGTTTACAGTCCAGTATCGAGTTCAAGTCAGTTTCAACTCACTTCTGTGAAACGTTTAGGTGGAATCGGGGACTCGGATTAATAATATACTCAATTACTCATTTTTTACACTCTAAACATATTTTTTTCAAACAGAAAATCGACACTGATTGGGCATATTTATCCATTGTTGGTCCCGATATACGAGACTTGAACACGTCTTGTAGACTTTGTCGAGTCATCTGACTTGAGCAGAGTCATGCGCAATGGCTCTAGTACAGGGGTGGGCAAACTACGTCCCGCGGGCCGCATGCGGACCGCAACACCGTTTGGTGCGGCCCGCGAGAGTCTCAAGAAACTTATCAAAAATATTGATAAATAGCGTACTAAAAATCTACAGGGACTTAATTAAATCTTTTCTTACTATATTTTACCACGTTATTTCTAAATTAAATACTTCCTGCATTATTTTTGATGTATGTTTTCTGGCGCGACAGCGAATCTGAAAAAAATTGCGCGCTTTGCGCGAATAAAAACAGTTCCTTGCCATTTCCAGTGCCCACTCGCGATTTAGGTTCGTATAGTAAGCCTATATCATTAAAGAGACGAGTCCAGAGTTCACCGGAAATAGACACAGACACTGTAACAGCTCGTTCTTTACGAATATGGCCAGGAATGCGGCCTTATGTTATACATGAGTAGTCGAAATGCGGCCGTGAATGGCCAGAAGGTTGGCCATACCTGTCGTAAAAGTAGGCTATTTATATTTTATCTACACATAGTAGAAGCGTGTTTGAAGCTAACATGGTTTTGATGCTGTCAACATTGTGTGTCCTGGAACTGACCCAAAAGTGGAATTAGCAAATCTAAGAACAGATACCGATTTAAATTTCAACCCCTTTTCTAAGAATCGGGACAACCGACTTTTATCTCTATAGTTTTGACAAATTGATTTTTGAGGTCGACCAGTCTATAAAGTCTTGCCACTGTCGCTGACGCGTGTACGATTTCGTCAAAGCAATGTTTGGTTGGTTTTAAATAAGCATATAGATTATCTCTATCTTCTCGCTATATAATCAAATACCAATATTGTGTTTTGGTTTATAATCCCAATTTTATATAGTGCGGCCCACGAATAGATTCAAATGTTGAATGCGGCCCGCGAGCTCAAAAGTTTGTCCACCCCTGCTCTAGTACAAGTCGAGTTTGTACACAAGTTGACTCGAGCCGAGTCAGTCATTTTCCATTTTTAAGAAAATCATTCGAGCCAAGTCGAGTCATTACAACCCTGAGTTCTAGCGATGTGAGCTGTACTTACGTATCGATTGTTCAGATAGTTCGTGCGACCACACTGCCACCGTTGTGTTTCCGATGGTATATTCGCATTCGTAGATAGCGGAATCGGTGCCGGGTACAAAGAACGATATTTTCAATTGCTTGAACGCGTTAATTCTGTACTTGGCGATCGCTTCTGCGGAAGAAACGGATAAAAATGCGAAGACACGATGTATAGCTAAAATCAACAAGCGCATTAGGTCGAGTCAACGTCTCTATAGTCTCCGAAAGCTCGTGTAACAAATGAAGTTATATTCATTAACAAGTGGAAGTTAAACAGGGTGTGGAACCTACCAAGGTCTTACATTTTTATTAATATTAAACGAAATAGATTAAAATTCGGTGAAAACACTCGTACAGAAATGTGCCACTTCTCAAACCATGCCCTGGATAGCAAAGCGTCTTAAAGGTATATATGAGCTACAGCTCTAACAAGTCTACAAACCTGATATCAATTCCCTATTGTCTTTGTACAATTTCCACCACCTCACAGCCACTGACGGGCTGCGTATCTCATGACCCAAAGTTGCAGCATGTCCTTTGCGAACTAGATATAGGACTCGTATCACAACTTCGTCAAGCTGTCGTAACGCGTCGGTATACTGACCTCGTGTTGGGTTGGCGACAGTTTTTAAGAGACTATCGCATAAAGCATCGGCGTTGCCGTGATAGACATCTTGTTTGATAGTATTGAGAAGGCCGTTTTGAATAGAAACACATTTCTACAAATAAGCAGAGGTTATCAAAGAATTCATCGTAAGTACCCAAGAAGGGGTAGAAGTACAGTTGCAAATTTTTAGTAGACTTCAAGTAAATTACGATATCCAATAAAGTTTTTTATACCTAGTTTTGTCAAAAAACGGTGTAGGGGGCAATAATCTAAAATCATAACCCATGCAGTTAGTAACACAAGTAGGTAAAACGTACTAGAGTAGAGCCCGACCGATTATCGGCTCGCCGATAATATCGAGTCGATATCACGCTTGGAGAGAAATATCGGTATCGGCCATTGAAGGTAAAAAAATATCGGCCATTTTCGTGACGTCACAACATGGTGGCAGGGAGTCAGAGAAGTCGATAGAAGACGTGAGGACGGTAAATAATAAAAATAAATGGCCAAGCTGCATATAGTGCATACTGCATACAGGGCAGTAGGCGTGCCTATCTGAAAAATATTACAGATAACTAACCACCGTTATGCCCCACTGACTTCGGGGGAATCCCCCTGCAGTAATCGATCACCAACGACAGAGAGCAGCTGGATGGATAGTTGTCTGCAGAAGATTTCAATCAGTAAGAGAAATGAGAACTTCAATCATGCTGGACTGACCCTCGTAATGACAGAGAAAAACGTCGCGTCGAAACATATCTCGGTTCGGTACCAACAGAGCTAATTATTCCAGTAATGTATGAAGTCGTCTGACTGAGGCCTGCGGGGCCACCATGATAGGAAATATGCAAGCATGAGGGCAAGAAAATCAAGCAAACGTGGAGTAAAGCCAATAATTGATACCAAAATTTTTGATGCCATGATGACATTGGCCAATTCTGACACAAGAGCGTAAAATTTTGATTGTTGAAATGCTGGTCTTGGTCAAGGCCCAAGGGGCCGGATGGAGCAGTTGCAGACTTGGACAATTTGAGTTGTTTTGCACATTCTCTTCAGCTATTTGTTAATGATTTGCTGAAGGCTCCAGGTGCATTGCCAGAAGAATATCAATATTAATATCAATATATGGTGAAACCATTGAAGGAAAGATCCCCTGCATGGGGGCGGCGGAACCGTAAGGAAGAAAGATATCCAATTCTTGCTGTGCCACTAACTATGGTACCAAGTGAAAGACTGCTCAATGTGTTTAGTACTATATACATCATCTATGGAAGACCACAGAAGTTCACTCCGAGAAATTGTGCTTCGTGAACTGTAATCTGCAATTGCTGGATTGGTGCTTTTGATATATTTTTATAGTTCCTGGATCATTTATTTCATGTTCAAGCATATCAATGGCTGTAAAGTTGTTGAAAGAAATACTCTGATGTGTTAAATATGGACCTTGAGGTAGATTCCATATCTTTTGAATATCGGCTGAATATATCGGTGTTATCGGTGGAGGTACTGGATATCGGTCTTATCGGTATCGGCTCAGAAATCCAATATCGGTCGGGCTCTATACTAGAGTACTCCAAAAAAGTATATGTTTGCGACTGAACGATATGATTTCTTTATTTAATCATTTCAATTTGATTTACGCAGGTTTAAATCTAATCATCATTATCATTCGGCGTTTTTCGTTCTCTTTATATATTCAACAGCCAGCTTAGTTCCTTTGGATACTTCGCGGCAATGTTGTAACGAGTCGAGTCATGACTCGACTCGTGTCGCTATTTTTGGTGACTCGACTCAACTTGGGTCATTTTATATAATATGTAAAATGGCTCGACTCGACTTGAGGTATGATTTGTGTATTGACTCGAGTTGTACCCGAATCATTGCGCACGACTAGACCAAGTCGTATGACTCGAGAATCGGGCGGCCAAGACGCGGACATCTCGTTGTCACTTCGAAGAATACTAAGCTGCCACATTATCAGCCTATCAGGACTGGTGTTTGTGAGATAGGGTCAGAAACAATGTTCCCTCTAAGCTGCGCACGTGCGCAAATGCGCAGTGCTGAAACGGTCTCTGCGCACAGAAAATCCGAAGTGATGACTTTTTTTTTAATCGTTGCGCACTCTTGTCCAAGGCACCGCGCAAGCCTTCTGACTCGAGAAAAATGAGAGGGAACATTGTCAGGGGTAAATAGTGCTATCGCTGAAGTCTGAAACCGAGGTAGGCCTAACAAGTGCGGCCCGAAAAGGCAAATATTGCTCTCCGCGAAGCAATGAGAATTTTCAATCGAGTGCGACTCACGAAAGAGATTTTTCTTTTACTATGGTATCGTATGCGTGAGCGATACTGATATCATATCAATAGCGCAATCCTTTGTGGGAATGGCGAAATAACATGGTTTAACAAAATTATAAATAACAATGGGCTAGCTCGAAGTTAACTGTGAGAAACTAACGAATAGTCTTCTCCGCGTGTAATGAATACTGTGTAAGATTTACTGTACAATTACATGCCGCGATTTGCCCGCGAATTTTCGAAGTCATCACTTCCATCAGGCGAACCTGATCACGTATGGTGATATAGGATAATATGCAGAATACGCAAGTTGCGAATCTGATCACGTATGGTGATATAGGATAATATGCAGAATACGCAAGTTGCAAGTACAAGCACCAATATTGTTGAAAAAATCCATCCCTTTGCAAACGTTGATCGGGAAATCCAGCAACTAAATGCACTGTAGGGCGTTGCATTAGATCAGCTTCTCAGCAGCACAAATTTGTGATTTTGTTCGATTCGTTTGAACGCTTATCTTCTGTCGATAAGGTCATACGCTGATCTTGTTCTTGCTTCAATCAGACTTGAATATTTGTATCATTATATCTGACTGTATGTCTTGATAGTAATGAGTGCATTGCCGGTATTAGGACGTCACATCAGTGTTTTAACGCGATAGGCCTACATCGATCGCATGTATTGATTTCATGTGCGTTCTCGTGCGTGTATGTCTGTCTTCTAGTAATCCATAGTATGTCACCATATCGTCGCAGTGGAGTCAAAGTGACTTATGTCCAGATTTCAATATCTTTTGGCATAGCAGATAGGAGGTCACGAAATAGCATGATGTAAGGAAGTCATTATACCAACGGGTACGCCCGAAGATGTGTAATTATATTTAGGGGTCCTACCTTTTCCAACACAGGTCACGAAATAGCATGATGTAAGGAAGTCATTATACCAACGCGTACGCCCGAAGATGTGTAATTATATTTAGGGGTCCTACCTTTTCCAACACATCTCACTCGATCAGCTTTACCTGTAAATGTGATTACGTGAGCAGAGCCAGGAATAAAATTGATAGCAATATATGCAATTCCCGATGATATTGATCGATTTGATCGTGAAATATAGAAAATTCTCGCGCTTCGCGCGTTTAGGCGAAACGCCCACTAAACGAAGACCAGATATAGCTGATTACTAGCGGTGAAAAGCGTGTAGTCTGAGGGGGGTCTGTGGGGCTTCGCCCCCCAGAAGTTCGGTTTATCACCCTATGGGGGTCCTGGTTGCGCACAGTTGTCCAAGGGCCTGCGCAGTGAGTTGGCGTATTTGCGCAGACTCGTGAAGAATTAGAGGGAACATTGGTCAGAAACTGTGTAAAGTGAGGTAAATGAGTATACTATGAATACGGGGAATTCAATTTCACTGAAACAGAGCTGTAAAAAAGTGAGTTCAAATCGAAATCATCAGTGAACACAATGAGTCGGAATCGAGTCACAGCACTGTGACTCGGAATCGAACCGTTGAACGTGACTTGGAATCGGGCTTGACTCGGCGGTGAAGTGAAAATGACTCGCCTTGAATTGATCCGAGTCAAAACTATAAAAGTAGAATTGACGTGCGACTCGAGATCTTGTGACTTGGCGCCAACCCGGCTTTGCAGTAAAGACGTTTGTGAAGATTCTCGTAAAGCATTGTTATAAATCCTACTTTGTTCCTACGCATGTCTACTTTCTCACTATCCGGCGAGTGCAAGTGCTTCCATTTGTTTTATTATAACCAATCAAACATCATGTGGAGTATAAGGTTGCGCTTGATTTATACCGGCGTTACCTGAAGTAGTTCGTTACTAACCACCTCAGTCCGTATATCAGGCAGAACGGGTTATCCAACCAGTCTGCAAACGCAGTATATCTACCTCCGTTGAAGTGTCCCATCCGCAAAACGGGTCCCTCGACAACACGCACATGCGACAGCGATTGCAGTGTTCGCACGATCGCGTGTAAGATTCGCAATTGGCAGTGGAAAGCTGGTACACGGCGGTATGCGTTCCCACGTAAAGAGACTCCTTGCTCGGCGACAGCACCATGCTGAGAATGGCGGCGTTCGACGGTCGATACGTAGCCAATTCGACGGTTTCTATTCTGTTATTCTGCGGTTGTGTTAGAGAGGAGTCACACATTGAACGCGATGATGTAGTATAGTATAGCTGCGGTGAATTATGTTCAAACTAGATCAAAGTAGGTAACATTGATACTCATGTAAAAGTAATGTTATCAATTTATATTCAAGTATACAAGTAGAAGAAGCCATTTGCAATACATGTCAAAACCACTCCTAATAGAAATAGAAAGGTTTGGAAAGTATTCAAGTAAGTTCTTTTAACAAATCGATTTGGTCGGACGTGTCGCATACATTTAGTAGTAAATCAATGTTGAGTTAGAAATTGCGAGATGCTTCTTCGCGACAACACAATATGACTGATAACACTACAAACAGAACAATCTTTGAAACTATCTTTTGCTACCATCATACATGGGCTATTTCGCAAGTTGACACGATAATTTCACAAACCAAAGTGATACAAACCAATCCCATCGGGGAGATAAACACTGGAGTGATTAGTACATGTAGACAAAACCTACTTGAGTACTGTAAATAGCAGACTCACTTCGTTACTGACCGGTGACCACCTCTGATAACAGTATAATACTCGTAAGTACTTGCGCTATTCCTATACGCAAGAAAATTGCCCGCGCAAATGCGACATCATGGCGGACACAATATTTTCAAAATCAACCCTCGCTACAAATATAAATTGTAGTATTAATCCATAAATCCGAAATCGATCGGCATCGCATCAAGTGGCAGCATGGTAATGAGCAGTTAGCAATGTTTGTGAACGCAAACACGATTCGCGTCCTGGCAAAAATTTCGAACACACTCCCAGGCTTATCTTTGGTAAACGCCATATCTATAAGCTACATAATGAGACAGCAGTGATTGCATGGATTCGAGATCGATTTAATGAATCTGCAAAAACCTTGAATATAGACTTAAATCCGACTTGGAAAGAAATACAGCAAAAATCAAGTTCTCTTCATCTTAAAGCAGGGTTCAATCTCATAAGCTGGAGAAGGACAAATGCCGGTACACCAAGCTTAATTCTCTTCACACTATACACCATGAACCAGTACGGTTCTCCTCTGGTATTCTCGTTTTTTTCAGATCAGAGAAGAAATATAGATGACCGGTATTACATCCTGAGTAGTCGAAATACACAACTACAATTATATATGCTACGGTCACAGCCTCAACTCTCGCGCATATATCATAGGAGATGGAAAGGTGAACAATTTGAACATGAATGCTAAAATCTCGTTAAGGCGAAATCGCAAGCGCCATTACATATCGAAGTACTAGAGGTCAGAGTTGTTGTGGAAACAGGCATCACGGTCGTAAAAGCTTGGTTTGAGGCTGAGGCTTTTATGAGTCATAATTCTATCGTATATGTGTGATGCGATTCCACTGACATTTAGGGTCTTGCGGGATTATTATCCGCATATACGACGGGTGAGCTTTTCGTCGTCGTACGGCTAATGCTCTGTGCGTGTGCACAGTCCAAGATTTCAGGACCGTATATTCACTAGGGCTCTTCAAAAATGACTTTTTTTCTCAAATCGTACTGGCTACTTGATAAAATTGTTAGGTTACCTAATTTAAGCCTACACACAAAATTTAGTTCAATTCGAGCCAGTAACCGCTTTGCTACTGGATAAGAAAGAAACTATTTATTATATAAAAATAAATAATGAAAAATTGAAAATTTTCTGTTCACCCCATGAAAGTGTTAGGCTGTCTATAGAAACGATGCTCACTAAATTTTGTTCAATTCCTACCAATGGAAGCGGAGTTATTGCCGTCGAAAATTTGGATTTGAATGAAATAGTATTTACGGTGAGCACAACTATATTAAATAAACAAAGAATCGGTCAACGTAAATACTATTTTATTAAAATCCAAATTTTTCGACGGCAATACCTCCGCTTGCACTGGTTGGAATTGAACCAAATTTGGGGAGCATCGACAGCCTAACACTTTCATGGGGTGAACAGAAAATTTTCAAATTTTTTATTATTTATTTCTATATATTAAATAGAAACTTTCTTCTCCTGTAGCAAAACGGTTACTGGCTAGAATTGAACCAAATTTTGTGTGTAGGCTTAAATTAGGTAACCTAACAATTTTATCAAGTAGCCAGTACGATTTGAGAAAAAAAAGTCATTTTTTGAAGAGCCCTAATATTTACAGTAGATTCATCACCCCAACATCTTGTCTCACGCTTTGTCCTAATTTCCAAGCTCGTCGAGAGGCCGACCTAGATAGCCGTATCGACCGCGTACATTAGTTGTACGAGAGGAGATATTTTGAGCAGATCTGGTCCAATGCGTGAGTAGAAGTATAAAATTATCGGTCATTTCTGTCCACGAAATTGGCGAGATTTGATAATATTTATTAGTAGGTACGTTCCGGCAAATTGAATAAAATTTTACAGAAAATACGTTTTAGTAGCCTACCCCAAAATTAAGAACATCGAAGATTCGTGCGTCCACCATAATTATTATATCCGCAAAATTCGACAGGGTGCTAAGCGATTGTTATACCATTCGCTTAACAACATATTTCTACTCTACTGTTCTTTGGATTAGGCGAGTCTTCTCGGAGACTATATGAAAAGAACAATCGTGTTAACTTCCAGATTTAACAGCTGACAAAACTTACAATTTCAAGGGAAAACACTTTATGAATCCGTCCGCTGTCCGTTGCGACAAACATGACGTCGCGTACCGCGCCGGTGGCATCGGTGACTTGCTGGAGCGCGATCTGAACAGTTTAAGGCGAAAATGGAAAAGAAATCACTTCCCGAAGCTTGGAGGTAGGCATTATTTATACCTCGATGACCGCAGTCGAAATCGGAATATGCTATCCGGCCGCATCATAAGGAAACGGGTTTTCGCTGAGTCGGCGAACATGTAGGCTATACTTGTACAGTACACATTCAAGTGTTTGTACGAACAATTCGTTTAAGGCTCATTAAACAAATAGATCCACGTAAACACGCGTAATTCCATAAGGGGGGGAATTTCTCATTAGATTCAAGTGCAATGTTGGTTTTCGAGCTGCATGCGTTTGTCGTGACTATACAGTATGCATTGCATATACATGTTGGATCGATTTTTGAATGTTCACCGGTTCGCCAAATCTGTTTAGAAGTAAGTTTTAAAAGAAGGTTGATAACCACTGGCTCATAGCGTACCTTGTTGAATTTCGCGCCGACTTTTACGAAGACAGGACCGTGCGTCATTGAGTTGCCGCTTGTATTACCGGAAGGATAGGCAGCCTCCACGTCCCTTACCAATAGATCGTGTTGCGATATCGTAGACTGAAACATAGTCGGTAAATCCTTGCTTGTGAAACCGCGCGAGACGATATCTTCGTGCGGACACATCCCCAAACGGAGCGAGCGATACTGCAATGGACGATGGAATTGTCAAACAATTCGTAGTTTACACTGGCACTGATCGTGCCTGGGAGGCACGGTAACGTTTCGAGTTGTATGAAAAGCTATAAACATAAAATAATAAACGATAAATCGAACTACCGTAAAAATACTAAAAATCGAGACCACTACGATGCTCCAGGGGCTCAAGTGCGAATCTGACGTCTCGATCATTTCCCGCACCAACAGCAGACGATTACCAGTGAAGAGTGTCACCCGAAAATATTCGAATTTATTTCAATATCAATATATACCATCCAGTAGCAGATTCATTTCTACAAAGCGATATTGTCGCCATTACATGACATTGGCATGACTCACCGAAGGCCCCGTCACATAATCGCGAGTGTTGCCTACAACGCTCCTTAGCAGATTACTGTTAAATGCGGCTTGGATATCGGCCAGTCTGAATGAACAGACCGCGCTTGTGAGCCTCTCACCGTCCTGAAAAACACGGAAACGGTATTTAAATATTCACGCTAGTTCTAGCATTAGATTATTTTTGACATCTAACCGGCGTCACAAAAGTGCCGTATAGAAGATCGCCGCCTCCTTTAACCATATCGGTCACAAGATTGAAGCGTGTTCGGTTGTTTCCGCCTTCAATCACACATTGCAATCTAAGCTTTAAAAGCGATGTCCATATCCCGTCGAATGCTCCTGATCCTCCAGCATCATTAGCGCAGACCTCAGAGAGAGAGTATCAAAATGTAACATATTGTCAGGGGTGGTCAAAGTTGTCAGCTTTGCTACTACAGTAGAAGTATCGTCGTAAAATTTTTCTCAATTGCAATTTCAAAGGCAAGTCGAAACTACTTGAAGTAGAAGTAGAAAATGGAGATCTGAACAGTGCTAAAGTAAGTAGTTTTAATAAGTAGATTTTGCTAAAAATGTAACCAGATCGCAAACCGAACAGGTTGGGAACCATGGGGATAGGTTTGCGTTTTACACAAATGGTGTTATATCATGCATTTTTAAAAAAATCTTTTTTTCAAGCGTTGTATAATTATGCCATAGTTGTGTAAATACTACACCTACGGACGATATTCACACTATATAGTCGACGTGTATGCAATCGTCTACACGCGCTTACTTGAAAGACAATGAACTCACTTGCGTAACGGTAGCTCTATGAATAGGGACAGCCATTTCATGCGCCGTCTCCACCGAAACGGTATACACTTTACCCATTCGGACAGACGGAAAAGCAACAGTGTCGTAAGCGAAAAACGAAGCAACGTATCGTGGGTCGGCACTGATCTCAGGCTTGTTCGCGAGGACGGTATCTCGATCAAACGTTTGTTTCATGAGTGCCATCTCCGCGCCTGCGTGACTTCTTGCGGTGAAGAAAAACGCACTACTGCCGTTTGTCAAGGGTACAACCAACGACGTGACTGAATCGTTGGGATCATAACTGCACAACGGTAAATCGAGCACGTTTTCGTCTTGCAGAACATATTCGCTTTCGCTGTCCTGAAAAGGCAGGAAGGCAGCGATATTATCCAAGGGTCAGTAACGAAGTTCTCATTGACCAAAGAGCAGAGGTGTTGTACAAATGTACAACGTCTAGAGCAGCGATTTTGTGACTCGCAACCGTTTTTTGGTGTCGGGGACGCATACCAAACTTCAGAGTACCTATTGAACCACATGAAAATACTCAAGTTGGAGGAGTTTTGGCTGGCTGCTTACAAATCCGATTCCATTATCGCTGCAATAACATTTGCATCCTCATGGTTATGTGAACACAGTTTTTTTTTAATTTTGACGGATAGAATAAAGCTTTCATCGAGAGCCACTGCTGCCTGGAATTAATGACGAAATGCCGGTATGTTTGTTGATGTAACCTCGTTTCAGTTGAATATATTCTGTTCATATAAGCAACCACATCCTTCTTTTTAAAAGCAACCTTTCTCGGCCGGAGTGTGCCGCAAGAAGTATATAATTTTTCTGGTGTGCCACAAGCTCCAAAAGTTTGGGATCCACTGCTATATATTATACATGCACAGGCACAAGTTTGCGGAGAAATAGGTAGGTTATTGACATGTATTCTTGAATATTAGCCGTTGTTTTGATGTTAGTAAAATTATATGCGCAGACACTCTGAACAAAAACAATCGATGAAGGTCCATCAACAATAGAACTCCAGATATATACCGTTATTTGACGGTTATTCGTACATGCGTTTCACGTTGATCCGTCCTAAATCACCTCGGTTTCCACCAACAGCCTTGATTCGCATAGACAGAACTAATATCCGTTATTTTGGCAATAATATACCGAAATTGACGACAACAATTCATAGAAACATAAAATAACTGTCTTTGTCTGAATTTCCGTGGGATTTCCAGGGGTCAGTGAGAGCCGCTGTTGCTGTTGGGAATCACTGGTCTAGAGCAAAAGCGGGCCATGTAATGAGTCGGCAAAACTGAAGCCATCAACGAATTAGAAAAGCCCAGAACAAAGGTGGATCGTGCAATAATTGCATGGTGTGTGGTGCGTTATCCCAATATATGCGGTGTTGTTCCAATCTAGCTTGTGAAATTCACTTGTTCGCTTTTCTGTAATGACCCGCTGCTGTCAGGTGTATGATGTTTCGGCTCCAGTGGTTACTGGTCATGGTCATGGTCACTTTACATCCGGCTGACACCTTTTAATATGGTTTCCGAGTCGCCGTCTATTAGCACATCTCAATTTCGTGGTATGATTTCTCGAAGACGCCGTTTATCGGATGTAGGATGGCGATAAAGAGCCTGGATGAACCTCCAACGCTTGGGAAGGAAATTCTGCACTTACTCGACCTCAGTCGGATTCGAGATTGCAACCCATTGGTGTTGAAGCAGTGGAACGTATCCATAGGCAATTTCACCTGACTGTATGTGTATATAGCACGTCTTGTCTTCGATTTCTATACGCGATGAATAGTTTGGTTAATGGTCATGTCTTCGGTCTAGCTATACTTCAATTTGGATCAGAGAATTTGTCGCATTAATCCCAGTCCTACCTCCACGCAAAAGCTATAGCAGCTCTAAGCATATATAAGAACTACAGATACTGTATTAGACTTTAGAATTACAGTTCCTCTTTTAAAAAAGATCGAGGGCACTGAGTCTTAAACTTCGACATATGATTTTAACTTGGGGGAAATGATGTCATTCATGTGCGCACTCCAATTAAATCGGTGCCAAATAGGTGTATTTTTCAAATTTCCACCACGTCATGGAGTGTAAATGACTATTGCCACCATGACAAGGGGTGTATATCATTAGGGGTGTATATCATTAGGCCTGCACTTTCCGGTAATTCGGTCTTTACAGGTACACGTACACCATTCAAAATGGTGCAACTCGGCCGAATGCACCACTTCACATTTTCGCCCCTTTTGGGAGTGGAGCAGTTAAATAAAATAAAACACACGACACCCCATAACAATATGGAATGGTGCATCTGATTGATTTACAACAACAGGAATAAATGTGAATGTGAAATTCTGTAACGGAAAACTGTAGGGCGGGAATCGGTATATTACATGATTTTCGTTAAGAGTGCGCGGATCGACCAAGGAATTTCATAAAACTGAAACGTGGGCCCGTGTATACATGCAGTAAAATCATGTGCGCACCACCGTGGGATACTGATGGTATTGTACTCCGGTGAATAAAACAATATTGAAATATAGTTATTCAATTTGTCCGTGGATATTGGATCGCAGCCCGATTTCAGTCGGCTGTGACTAGATTTTGTCCATTCCTAAATTCACGGCGATCATTTGCCAAGCAAACAAACTGTGTTGACTTGGGATGAAGCACGGTGAGACAGAGAAAAGATTCAGTACTCACTTTTCTGACCAGCAGTCTGTTTTTCGGTGCCATGAAGTTGGTGCCGCAAATCAGAACATGAGTGGCGTTAAGCTGGTGAATTACTTGAATCAAGTTATCGCAACTCCCGGTCTTGCAAGAGTGCTTTCGTTCCGAAGGCCAATCCAACAATGGAAATGCGGGTTTGCTGATATCACCTATGATTACAAGTGGCCGAGATGTTACAGGTGATCTGTGAAGTCGGTGGCCGACAACCTATGGTCTGCGGAAACTTAGTATACTTTCGCAAGTTAAGTGTAGCAACAACATTATATATAACCACATCGTGGTTAAAATCCCTAATTTGATATTTAAAATATCAAGGTTATCTCTTAAAAGAAACATGTGTGTTGCTGAGATAACAAGAGATTATAAAAGCAGCAGTCGTTACTCACACAATCGAACTAAATCATCATAACAGATTCCGTTTTCAACATATCGATTTGTGAAATTTGATATGATTTATAGATAACCAACTAATTAACGGTATGTAAGTTATAGTATGATACGGACCCGGGTCGCGTACTTATTGGAGCACGGAATGACGATCAAAAAGTTAGATTGAGACGCCATATACTTGGTCGTTCCGACATGCTCTTTATCTGCTGATTGCATCACATTGTGTCGTTTTGTGTATCGCATTTTACATTGTATGCCTTGAGCGGGTAAAAATATTATATTTATTAAGAATAGACTAATGTAATTATGACTATGATTAGTGTATAACCTGCGCGCAATCAATTTTCAAGTGTTGAACATTTGAGGACCGATACGCGCAAAATATTTCATTTCGAAACCGGTCGGCATACAGCTAATAAGGTTGCCGACCCCGTATGTAAAGGACATTCTTACTGAGGTTCCGAGCGAATACTTTTTCGCTGGCGCCAACGAACAACGTTTGTCCGTCGTTGCTAATCACCAACGTTTTGAAGTCTGATGTCTCCTCAGGCTGGAAAGTACGGAACGCTTCCCATTCTGAAATAGAACGGAGCGATATCTTATTCGAAGTAGTTCTGCGCGGGATTGCGGTTTTAAACAAGATAATTTCGAAGCTTTGTTACAGAGCACAGGGAAACAATACTTGAAACACACAGTACAAGTTACTCAATTCTCCCTGAATATAATGGAATAAAACTGAATTCTGGCGCTACATACTAATTGATAGGTTAGCGCTTGCCCGGTGCTTCGATACGGAGATTTCATAACGATGTCAGGCCTTTGTTAGGGCCCAGCGCAATCGGCGCTTAGAAACAAAAATTGTTGGGATTGAAATGGATATGAATTTTCCAAACTAGCTTTTATATTGTTTGCAAATCGATCATCACTTCGCTGAAATTCGCAGGCTAACGCATCATGATTTGGATGATGAGTTACTACCCGCTGAGGTATCAAGGCTCTCGATTAGGGAAGAAACTACCGAAACCATATTTTTTGTTCATAATATTCCGTAATGGTTAGTTTGAAATTTGAAAGTTGCATGATTTCGTTACACGAAAATGTCGACTCTTTCTACACCACACGATTCCTAACCGGCCAGTATGATCGTGATCGTGAACTATAGGAAATAGTACTATAATAATTCGTAGCCTGCGCTGCACATGATGACTAATTTACTTATCACAAATTCCAAGTTCACCGGCCGTGTGATTTTAAAGTGTCGAATGATAGTGATCGAGATGCCTATGCAGTTTCCTTAACTTATGACATGTCGCATCTAACATAAACGAAATCCTTACTACAGCCAAATATTACAGCCATTCAGCCAATATGGACAATGGGTATTCTATCACAAAAGACACGAATGAATAGTATACATACCGGTACCAGGAGGCGGTGGCGATGCAAAAGACTTTGACTCCAGCACGCCCAGACATTCCCGACTGATGTTCAGTAATCCCAATACGACCAACAACACAGTGGTCATCTCGTCGCCTTGGCAAATGTGCAGCATAGATCTAATTAAATTCACAATAGGCTGCCGTAGCATGCTTGCAGCACTTACCAATTAATCCCCACAATAACGACAGTGAACAGCTCAAAATGTGCAGTTCATAAACGTATTTGTTATGCGCGGTAAATTTACTGCTGAAATGACATAGTTATATTCTCATTACTGAAAATAGCATATAAGGGACTAACGAAGGACTAATAAACCTGGTATACTCAGCATCACCTATCGTGACCTTATTGACACAGTACAAATCTAATTGTTGGCTCCAAAGTATTTTATCTTGGCAATAACTACGAAACAATAACGAAGTAGGAACTCGGTTTTGCTCCCGGAAAATAGAATGTAAGGGACTAACGAAGGACTAATAAACCTGGTATCCTCAGCATCACCTCTTGTGACCTTATTGGCATAGTACAAATCTAATTGTTGGCTCCAAAGTAGTTTATTTCGGCAATAACTACGAAACAATAACGAAGTAGGAACTCTGTTTTGCTCCCGAAATACAGAATGGAAATAGCGATTGTCTCGTTGTAAGACCGGCATGGCACCGTGAGCGAAAACAGCGAATAGGAAATGGATTTTATTGCCTCGAAAGAATTCGATCATCTATTTTCATTGTCCCATGTGCCAGATACGAGGTTTTGTCCTCAACAGGTGAGGAAGTACCGCTGAAACGAAACAGGCGTGAACTTTCAATAAGTCCCATAAATTGGAAGTCCAATTGTTATATCGCTTCAGGGAGCTGGGTAATAGGCCTGTACTTTAGCGGCGCATATCGGCAGGCTTCACCGAACACGTCATCGGCAAATAATTAATTACTCGCGGCACGCTCTGTCGGCCAATTGTCTTGTTAGCCCAACGCTTTCTAGAATTGGAATTGAAATTGAATAAGATTACGAAGAGGCTTGTCCGGCTCTTGTGACTATTCAGAACATTGCAAGAACTTTATTAACTGAATTGCTGTCATTTTAACTCTGCACTGCTCGCTGCGTTGAGTTCGCAATTCACGTAATCAAACAGCCAACGCCCGTTTAGCTATAAGGTTAACAACCGATATTGTCGATTAAGACCAACAATGTCTATATCTGTTAGCGATATGACAATTCCACAATATTCCAACCGAATTCTCGCCAACAGGACTGATAAAGAGAGCTAAATAACTACTATTCCTTGGATCAAAATTTGACTAAATTTGCCGCACCCGCGTACGGTTTGCCATTCTACGATTCATCCCACTTCAATCATCACCTATTGACAGCGACAGATAGCGTTTTTACTTTTACCCCAACTTAATGCAAACATAGCTGGTCGCATCTCGAAATTTCACCGAAGTAGACCTTGAAACTTTGGTAGTTCTCATCGTCAGCGGTAAAACATCTGACCGCAGAGCACGCACTACGCACCGCGCAGGAATTCGCCCGATGACAGGAAATCCCAAAACAGTTTAGGGAGTTCACCTATCTTTATTTTTACGATCGCCATCCAGCCATATCCAGAAATATTACATACTCTACTTATATTAAACGATCAATATGGTGCCGTCTCGGCCCAATGCTTTACTCTTCGCAGCCTATACTTTAAGAATTCCTGCCTTAATGGGAAAATATTTGCATTACAGTTCTACTGAATTAATACTATTTAATCCTCTAGTTTGTTTACCGGACCACGACCTGACATATCGATCTCGCCTTATTCCGAGAAATGCCACTTTTTGTCATTCGTCCTTTTATGTTATCTTCTTCTACTTTTCATTCAGTGCGTGCATACCTCTTTTTTACATCGCCTAGGCCAGATTGGTGTCTCATTTCGAAAACTACCCCAAGTCGTTTCGACACCTCACTATCTTTCATTGTATTGCAGTCTTGTGGTGTATTGAAATGATGAAATTGAATTGAATTGAATTACAGATTCTGATTTTTACTATTGTCAGCCACTCTTAATTGTATAACATGGCCATATCAGCATATCAACAGGTACTAGGCCTACATACTAATTAAAAGATCACTCCAGAGCCGGTGCCGTCTCGTCCCAAATCTATAGACTTCGCAGGCTCCTATACTTCAAGAATCATTGCCTCAATGAAGAAGAAAAATGCATTACAGTTACTTGTTGCGAATGTGAGTCGGTAATAATGGTATTCACTACTATCTTCATGTCTCGTGCCATTCGAACAGTTATTACGAAATTATGATGGTTGTTGAAAGAAACAAAGAAAGCAGAACGTCAATTTTAAATCATTTTCCCCGCGTGTCGTAGGCTCAGACCTGTTGCGATTCGGTGCATGCCGTCCCCTCGGAACCGTTACTGCCGACCCCAAACCTCTCAATTAGGGGAGATCGAATGGGGCCCAAAATTAATTTCGTGAAAGAACATAAATTATAGAGTCTATTTTTGAGAATTTATGCAACTTTATTCAAATTTTTCCGCGTTGCGCGCAATTTAATGTGGCCAAATATTGTTTATTGGGTACCTGCCCCCTATAAGGCAAAATACGCATGATTTATATCAATGGACATTTCGGCGTCGGCCATTATCGCACCACAACGCACCAAGACATATGAAGTTTTAGGCCATGTAACATATGCGACTCCGAGAAGTGTGCCGGAGCGATCGGCAAGGAGAAAACCTTGGCCGAAAAGGACTGCCCTTATGTTGACCGAAAACGTCGATATGCATATGTTCAATTGTTCATAGGCGCCTAAATGGCTGTCGCTGAAAGTTCCTGTCCTGGCAATCCAAACCCCACAGCACAAAAATGCCTTCCCGCAGTGAAAAATTATTTGCCAGCGAAGAAATGTCAATTTGAAATCGTGAGCGTCTTTTAGTTTAGTACGTTTGTGCGAGATAGGAGGTCACTAAATAACATCATGTAACGAAGTCATTATACCAACGGGCCCTTCATTTTCCAAGACAACACGTCACTCAGCTTCACCGGTAAATCTGATTACGTGGGCAGAGAGAGGATAATGAAATGTGTAGCAATATATATGCAGTTCGCGATAGTAT
The DNA here is from genome assembly GCF_051294905.1 of Botryllus schlosseri. Taxonomy (NCBI): domain Eukaryota; kingdom Metazoa; phylum Chordata; class Ascidiacea; order Stolidobranchia; family Styelidae; genus Botryllus; species Botryllus schlosseri. Next base: position 33,492,650 of record NC_137238.1, read on the forward strand.
TGACCGATTCAATCATAAATCATGTAACTTTTTGACGCTGACGGGATTAGGCGATGTTATAGCCTGACTCACTAATGAGTATAACAATTCTCGCTCGCAAAAGATCGGTGAAAACGAATAACCTGATTGTAGGGAGTCTGTATGTGTGTGTGTGTGTGTGTGTGTGTGTGTGTGTTGAGCACATGAAAATATATGATCCGATGATTAGGACGATTGTAAGCTTGTAATGATAAAATTTTGCGACGTAAATGTATTGAGGGTGCGACTTGCCAGCGTCTACTATTCTATCCTTTGTGCATGATCAAGAATTTGATTCCAACCGTACGTAAAATCCGGTGCGCCATACTGCAACATTAAGAAAACCGAAAACCGAGATTCCTAAAGCGCTGAAACAGCGGAAGATGATGTGGAACGTCGAACATTCGCTCAATGACCTTTATAGAACTCATAGTGGCAACTAAAGTTCAAGTTTATTCATAAAATTTCATCACTTCAAAACATCACAAGACGGCAATGCAATGAAAGTCTATTAAACGCAGAAACAGCGGAAGACCCCAATCACGAGTTTTATGTGTAGGCGGAGGACATAAAGTCTCGTATCGGGAATAGCGAATTATGGTCTGAAATTTAAAGTTATGAAGTAATTGTGTGGGTGAAGAATTCGATCATTGACTATTGTAGACACCCAACCCGACTCAGCGGAAAATATAACTAGAAACGCGGAAGAGGCGGGAAACCCAATTTTTGATTAAAAGAAAATTAGGTCTCGGAAAAAAATGCCAATCATCAAAACAAACGGAAAAATATAGTAAAAAATCGATGTTCTTGGGTCCTTGTTAGGGAATTAACGCAACTTCTGGGGCTATCATTATACATATATTTCATCATTCATCATCATTGGTTTATCAGCAATTTTATCAGTTCAATACACCACAAATGCAATACAATGAAAAAATATAGGATGGTGTCGAGGCGACTTGGAGTAGTCTATGGAATCAGACACCAATCTTGGCCTAGGCGATGTAAAGAGGAGACATGCTCACTGAATGAAAAGTAAAGAAGATAGTATAGAAAAAAGCAAGCGACAAAATGGGGTGGCGCGCATCTCATGGAAGGCGAGATCGATAGGTCAGTCGTGGTCCGGTAATTTTGAGGATGGACTAGTATTCATTTAGTAGTAATTGCTTGTATTTCGACTTGACTGTGGACATGCTCGTCGACTGTCGGATGGCCGGCGGGATACTGTTTCACACATCAGGTCCGGCATATTTGATGGAGCGATGATCTTTTCGGTCGATCGTGATATTTGGACGACGTGGACGCACGTGTTGTAGGCCTACTTGTGCGCTTTTGATTCCGAGGTAAAAAAATATCATTGAAATATTCGGGGCAACGACCGCAGTGGAACTGATAAGCCTACATAAACATTGGCGATTTCTAGTTTCCGCATATCTTCTATGTTTAGGACACCGAATTTCTTCAGCAGCGACTTGTTGGCTGGACAACCAGGCTCCTGTGGGGCTCAAGCTATGATACGGAGTACCTTATGTTGTAGTTTTTGCAGTCGCTTGAATGTAGTTTTATTGGCAGCCCCCCAACAAAGGATACCATATTGTAACTTCGATTGGATTAAGGATTTAAAGAGTATCAGAAGAACCCAGGCTGGCGAAGCGTCCAAGGCTGTAGAACAGGCCACACTTCGGTGATAATTTAGGGTCTAGGGACTGAATATGACCCTTCCAGGACATGTCCGAGTCCAATAAAACCCCGAAATATTTGGCATTATCTGTATTGGAAACGGGTTGACCAGCGATGTTAACAATTAGGTTATTTTTTGAATTTACTGACAGCAATTGGGATTTCGAGGCGTTTAGGCAAAGGTCATTCACCCGCAAACATAATGTTATGTTATAATATTCATGGTAAGAAGAATGTGTGCATTTACTTCCACATGAAGCGCGAAATGGTTTCAAAGTTAATGAATGAATTTGGTCAATATTCTTAAATGTTACATTTTGCATATTGGATATACGTTATCATTATCAAATTTACTGGAAGAGCTGATGGAAGCGAAGGAGTGACGAAGTGTGGAAGTTTATCTGGGCTCCTCCTCTCCTACGTCTTTACAAAAATCCCATTCAATTACGAATACGATGAGGAAAGCGTAAGGAAAAGAGCGAGGAAAAATACAGCCAAAAAGAGATTATAAGCTTGAACACTCTTACATCATCATCATCATCATCATCATTGGTTTATTAGCAATTTTTATCAGTTCAATGCACCACAAAAAATGCGATACAATGAATAGACAGAAAGATGTCGAAGCGACTTGGATTTGTCTATGGAATCGGACACCCACCTTGGCCTAGGCGATGTAAAGAGGAGGCATGCACACTGAATGAAAGTAAAGAAGATAGTATAGAAAAAGAAAGCGACAAGAATAGGGCGGCATGTCATGGGAAGCGAGGGGGCATTATGCTGAGGTGGATATTGGATTAGGAGATCATGGTCGTTTCAGCACCTTCCTATCAGTCAGACACATTGTGTCTTGTATATCGCTTTATACGATTATTGTATGTCTGCAGCGGATTAAAATAATGGAACCTCCGATCCAAACGATTTATCGCATCGCAAATGTTACTCATAATTTGGATATCTAACTAGTTAGGTTAGTAATCTATAATTTGGATGTCCCCAACTTTTTCATATGTCGACGGAAGCCTTCTTTACCTCATTTTCTCGCACCACGAGCAGTGCAATCGACCCCCAGAGTGCCGCGGACCCGGTTGAGAATCCCTGGCTTCCCGTTACTTATTTCCGTTTATATGGAATTAGTGCCTGAATGACAGCAGTACAAAATGGATTTGAGTCATGGCTTCACATTCACGCTTTACGGTGGTCCCGATATGGCGTCAGTCCAGATATGTCAACCCTGACTCTGTATTAGACAACCGTGAAACCACAGGTAGTCTTGTGAAACGGAGACTGGTTAGTACCTATATATAGAGCTGTTAAAGTTCAGTTATCCATTCGAAGTACTGTGAATTAGGCCTACGGTCATCCATTATTGCCTTGCCTGGCTTGCCGTTGTCCGTTGAAGGTTGAAGCAGATTGGAATTAGAAACTATGGTCGTTTCCATCTTAATGCCATGAACTGCATTGTTCTGGGTCCTGGTGGTAGTTCAGATGGCGAATTATAGGTATTTACACAGTTTGATGTAATATACAAAGTATTCTAAATATGTATTTGGTAGATGTAGATTATTGGCTATATCGCCAGCGCCCTAGCCATGTAGCCAGACTGGAAACAGTCAAACAGTGTTTTTGGTTTTCGGTTACTTGCATGGTAAAATGAAATAACGTTAATTGAATGGAAAGTTGCGCATAACGTTGCCAACAATAGCACTCCAGACCCCAGAGTGGAATTGGTGGCGACGTCACGCGCAACTTTCCATTCAATTCCTTAATTATTCTATGAAGGAAACCCTTCTGTCACGCGCAACTTATTGCCGAAAACAACCATTGTTTCCAGTCTGGTCCAGACCTACCATTATATATTGTGTAAATCGTATCGTACGCTATATCATGATCTATAGCTCATAGCTGTAAAATTTTTGAACAAGATATACTTGTAAACTGGTAATCTGCCGTGCTTTTCCATATCATAAGTTGAAATCTATGGTAGCTATTGAGAGCACATTTTATCAAATTAATGAGAATGTGTAATATCATCAGAGTGATGTATTTTGACTAAATGCAACGGTTGGTGTTTTGATTCATAAGTTCAAAACAACTAAACTGCAACAGCAACTGGTTCATTTAATCAATATACATTATACATCAATAGGTCTACTGTGTATTTCAGTTAAATTGATATTGTCTGCTGAACACGAGATCACGCTGTGAACGACGGAAGCCATTTCCTTCATTTTATTGTTGCTCTCTTATATTTACTTATTTTTGTGTTCATTTCTTTTCTCGTTTTATTTTCCTTACCTACTGAGGGAAGAAATTCATGATCAATACTTTCAACTATACACGGGTGACTCCAGCATTGATGATTTCAATTATAATTACAATTATAGAAATTATCTCAATTCATGACTTGCATGGTTATGGTTATTGATATTGCCTTATGTATTTCGTGGGTGACAATACATTGTCTACTCTTCTACCCCAGGCTGACTGATTGCTCGATACAATGCGTAGCGTGTGTAGGTGTCCCTGACTAGACCAAAGATATTAAACACTGTATAACCAGTCAATCCATATCCTGAGATGCAGGCTTGTATTTTACCATGTAAAGCTAAGTATCCTTTTGTATCACAGAATTTTGTATTCAGTGGTAACTGACTGATAGCATTGTAGTTTTCTGTTTAGGCAATTGAGAGATTCTGTAAACTTGAACCTCTACACTTATTTCATCACAATGGATTGGGGAGTGGAATTATGGGTAAGTGGCTATACGCACGGATCAAGATGTAGAACACTTGAAATAATACTGCTGACCTTCAGGATCAATTTGAAAGCGTTGATAAGCACCTGCATCACGGAATAGAACACACGGAAAAATATATGAAATTTGTCCAGGAGCGTAGCGCGATTGAGCAGGAATATGCAAAGAAACTTCGGAGATTAGTGAAAAATTACATGCCCAAGAAAAAAGATGACGACTCGTCGATGTAAGCAATTTTCTTGTATCTTTTTCTGAATAACAAGTATATAGTGTAAACATATAGGCCTATGGTTTGCTCATGTGTTCCAGTATGTGTCTGCAGCACTTGCAATCAAATAAATATTAGTGCTGCACTCCATCTGCGGACTTGTACAAAAAAATCTAGTTAGTTAATGTTACCAACGAATTAAGCTTACTGTTTTTTTAGTAATTCTCGTTGCGCATTTGAATAAAGTTGATTGCCTAACAATTAAACACATGTCGTTTGGCATTAATTGTGATCGTTTGTTGTGTGTCGCTCTTACAGCCATTGCTAGATCCGAGTCATCACTGCTAACAGTGGCGTAGCCAAGGGGCGGAGATATTTCTTAGTTCATTCACAATTAAGTAATTCGTATTATTAGTGCTGCCAAATTAACGAATTGCTTTGGAATTGAATCGAGTTTGTTGTTTTTCTAGTTGGTTGCGTATTTTTCAGGGGCGTTAGTTCTAGTTCTAGTTGCTAGTTTTGAAAAGGGAGTCGTTCTAGTTCTAGTTGCTAATTTTGAAAATCCAGTAGTTTCTACAAGTCTAACGATCACAGTAAAACTGGTCAATATGTGCTAACCATCTGACCAGAAAGGAAATATTTTTCCATGCATCTAATTGTTTCAAAGGGTTACACTAAATATCCAGTGCCAGGTGGGATCTAGCAGTTCTTTGCCAGGGTAAAAGATGAGTAATTATCTCTTACTGCCATGACTCAAGTTGCTTGTCACATTGTCAATTCATCAAAATGACATGGATGTATGCAGTATATAAAAACGTTGAAACTGTATAACTGTAATGTGTAGAAAAGTAATTTCAAAATCTAGATTTGGTCAAGCGGTCACATAATTTAAGCAGTTATTTGCAGGTAACTACTTTCAAAATTGCAACATGCATCTTCGCGACTAACAGAAAATAAATTACGTCGCTACAAATCGGTGCAATCTTCGAATATATATTTAGTCACCGAGATACAGAGGATATTTCAGGCGGGTTATTATGACAATTTCACTCGTTAAATTGATGTAAACTTGTCCCAAAACTACTTTTCACTTTTTAAATTCCAAAGCGTAAAAAAGTTTTTCTTGAAAAAATTGTCGAAGTAGAATGGCATATTGTCTGAATTCATAACCAGTTTTGTAAGTGCTGCAGATAATTTGGTTGGCTACTCTGATAAAGTAGAAATAATCCATTACTGACCACCCCCGCAAAGTATACATTTTTGAAACCAGACTGACATGTTATTGTTGCATGCTAGAGACCGGATATTTTCTATTGCATTTGCTCACGTCGCCTTCCCACATAACTGCTACAATACATTGTCCATCCGTTCCAGATTTTCAACGCATAAAGCCTTTCATAGTCAACTGTCCGAGCTGAACGATATCGCCGGCCAGCACGAACTTGTCGCCGAAAATTTTCTCAAGAACATCGCACGAACTCTACAGACGTTTATCCAAGAGTTGCGAACAGAAAAGAAGAAGGTAGGGGTCTAGGGGACCAGGGTATTAAGTCCCAATCTCTGTGTGATATAATGCAGCATTCGTGATACTAAATGACTCTACACAATCACCAGAGGAGCTTGCAATGTGTTCGACGTTGGTACATTGGCCGAATTCTCACATCAACAAACTGTCATAACCTTTCATGCCATCAAACTATCCATTGAGATTGCCAGCATTCTGGTTGCATTTTGTGACACGACGATGAGGGGGTTGCAAAATTTTTCACTATGATAAAGGGGGGTGTCTAAAAAGTCTGAGAACCGCTTATCTAGAGCTTCTTGTGACAACATGATATAATATTAAATTGTCCAATACTGCGGCTACCTACATACACTGGCAGAGGTAGCGTAATAGCCTAATTGTTCTACGGGCCTATAATTCGAATACTACGAGAGAACTTAATAGCAGGTTATGTTGCCCGATATTTGCAGTATGAAGTACCTGTTGGTATTTACTAGCTTACGTCATGCTATATGCCTGTACCTGTACTCCTGAAAATCATACCCTTATCTTAATGTCAATGAACTCCCATATTACCTGATGCCATGAACTGGAACCATGTGTGAGATGATATTTTGAATGTTTATAATTTCCATTGAAAAAGTCTTTAAATCAGTCTACGTACATAATGGTGAGGTGTATACTTGGGCTAATAAAAGGCGTTTTGAACTCAAATTCTTGTTTTGCAAATTGAGTCAAAACATGTTAGTTGTTCATGACTACACATACTTGATGACCACACAGATTTTAGATGCCAGTTTCCTTGAAACACAGCTGTAGATATACAAGGAAATTGATTCAATACCAGTGTCACATATGTAGGCTAATGTCTAATGATACTCTACTTTCAAAATGACGTTTCTCCCGACTGGTTACACAAAAAAAATGATTATACTGAACTTGTGCGGTGTAGGGGTGTAGCCTAATTTAAAATTTATATTTATGAATTATCGCACATTTTTCCAATGGAGTTTTTCCATAAGATTTTGTATTGCAGTAGTATTGGTACCTGAGACTTGTTGGTCCACTCCAAGACACTTGCTATAGATATTAAACTGCCAATTTTTACTAAAAATTCTGAGAACTATGTCGATATTTCATGGCCTCATGTTTCAAAACCTTTTAAACTACTTTTTTCAAGTAAGCCTACGGTTATAATGTTGAAAACATTCGCTGATACAAACATTACGCCAGAGAAAGCTTTTATTTTAAAATCGCTGTCATAAAATAATCACTTATTGCAGACCCTCTTACTGGTTTACAAGCCCCAGTTTGGGAACCACTGAGATTGGTAGTACTATAATATTCAAGTCAATTTCTGTTACATTCTAATATTATAACATGGTAAGAATGATTCGACTGACTAAAATTCTATGAATCAATGATGTATTACTTGAATGTATTTGAATACTGGTATTTCCTCATATGATGTAGTTGGGTACTTATTGCTACAGGAAATTTGTACAGATTTTTTGTCACTGGCTTGTTCCCACCGACATACCGAATCTTAGATTGAAGCTGGGAAATCAATTGAAATTTGGTTTTCGGAAGCGATGTAGAGTGTGTGACTTCGGTTCAGGTGATAAGAGCATGACCAGTGACGACACTTGACATGAATATTTCATTTGCCTGCAGTGGAATGGCTGCTTTCCAGATGGTGCCCTGTAGATGTCAATATGAAATTGATAGCCTCTCGCTATCTCCTGTGGTTGTAGAAATCCTTGTGAGGAAATTGTGTACCAATGTGCAATTTCCTACGATTTCATCATCAAATCCACTATTTGTGAGTACAGTAGTTTTAGAGTTCAGAGATTGTGAATCCACAAAAAAGGTGTCACGGTGATTTCATTCTATTGAAATTTACACACTCAGTTCAGTAGTGACGAAATATTATTGAAAATCACACATTACGATGGTTACTCGAGTTCCTTTTTGCAGAATTAAGACTTTCTATTGATTTTTTTCCAAAACGTAACCTCCAATCTTTGAATATATTCAAGGAAATGTCATCTTGTTCGTCATTTCTGTATAGAGGAGAAAACTGTGAATAGATGTGACATGTGAATATGTCCACCCTGTATTGCAACCAATTGTTTTCGATTGTAATACATACAGATGGTGCCAGTATTGCTAAAGTAGACTACTATGGTATTATCTGAATAGGCTACTGTGCAAAGAATTCCAAACACCGGCGTCAGGCTATCTTCAACCGTATATTTGTTTTTCCCTGTACAAACTTTCGCTTATGAAGCCCAACGAACACGCAAGATAACAAGTGTGGGAATATGAAATTTTGGAGAGAAATTTCTCTATGATACTGGAAACTGTTTTAATTTACTGCTCTGGGCGTTATTTCGATTTGTTGACCAATGCAGAGCGTAGCTTCATCTTGCATGGGAATTGCTCATCGCTCGTTTGAGATTAATTAATTGCAATTAATTAATTTAATCAGTTTCATCGACTCACCTGAGACTGATAAAAATATCCGTTTCATTGCATATTACTATTTCTGGCCGTTTCTTGAGATCAGGTTTGTTTTCTGACACCGCCATGGAATACAAGTCTGCAAATAATATTTCTAATATTAGGCCTAAATGTGAAAATCGTATCAATGTGAAGCCTATAAGTTGACCAATCGCTCATTGATACTATATGTATGTTTAAAAGCTAGAGAGAGAGAGAGAGAGAATCTTTATTCGTATACATTACATATCAACATAACACTACAAAAATGTTACAGTGAAATGCGACATGCAAGGTAGACGGGAGGCTCGATATGACAAAGTCTTCAGAGCCGAGCCACCCGGGACAGGAGCAATTTTCACAGTCGATAACTAATGAAAAAAAAAATTAAAATAAACTAACGAACGAAAGGGAAAATAAGACACAGTATCATGGACCAATTTGAAATACAACGCAATTACAATTTAGCGGTAGTTAGAGATAAGAGATTGAAAACATTGTTTTTTAAAAGCACAAGAGTCTAAATTGCGGAGATTAGGTGGCAGCTTATTCCAAACATTGACACCAATAAAACTGATTGAATTTTGCACTAGACTGGTAGAGTGGTGTTGCACAGACAGAGACAAGTTAGAAGAAAATCTGGTATGATGTTGGTGGGTATCTGAAGGTATCTTGAACAGATTATCAAAATATAGTGGCAGTTCACCCTGATGATAGCTATGCATGAATTTCATTACCTCAAATTTGAAAATGTCTTCCACTTTCAATATTCTAACGCTACGATACATGCTATTACAATTCTCATATCTAGATTTCCGACAGAGAATTCGTATGGCTCGATTTTGCAAGACTTGCAATTTCTGCAGATGTTTTTTCGCAGCAGGTCCCCAAACTAGACAATACGGAGGTTTCAATATAGAATTGAATGTTTTTTCCAATTCTCTGCTAGTTGCCGACGATAACCCCTGAGTGTCAGCCGAGAATATTCGAGTTTATTTCAATATGAGTATGTTATTCAATTGTATGTTTACGGTCTGTACCTCCAAGAGTCTTGAAATGTAGTTTCGGAGTGGAAAATTTATCATACAGTCAACTTCTCACTGGTAGGCTGATGGTATTGATTTCTTGGTTGCTCCTCTTTGATGAGTAATTAAAACTGCTCAGAAAACGAGTTTGGAATATCACATATCATAATGCTACGATGTCACATGCCATATTCCATGAGTGCCACAAAATATATTCGGATGTGTCATTATTGTGGTAGTCACACTCGCATAGCAAGGTTCATGATCTGAATTTCGCGAATTGCACATTGTAGTGTGCTGGCAGTAACTTTTGTGTCATTTCATGTTTAATTGATCCCATGGCTGGATTCAGTCATTCATAGCACATGTCGTTACATAATTTTAAAGTTTTCTCCTCACTCTTAGCTCGCCTCGCTATGAGATTAGGCCTATAGCAAGATTTGTTTGTTGGGTTTACAGTTTAATTTGAATCAAAATTAAATCCTTACCATAGGCTATACTGTACAAAAATAGACCTTTAAGTTTAAGTGCGATCGATTAATGGTATTTGTGTATATTTACTATCAACCTATATTTTAAATTTGGGAGGTCTTGCTATGACCCATTTCCACTGCTTATGAGGACAATAGAATGTTGAGTTTCACAGTACCAGTATGATGTCATTTCATTGGCTTTTGCCATGACACACTGCACGTCTGATGCTGGGTATTTTGGCTGAAATACTTCTCATGTGTCGGGCTACTCCCGTTCTTGCTCTGTATTCTCAATTCGTACCAATATCGACTTCTGACTATTCCCTGAACAGATTCGGAGATTGAATATTTAGTCTACTTCATTTCAAGTTCTTTTCAAGAAGAAAGTATAAATTCATAATGAAATAAACCCAAATATTTTTGGCTGACACTCGTCATGAGTGTTCACTGTTTTTCAGCGAATAGAATAGAATCGGGAAAAACACTGTACATCAGCAATTGTATCTTCAAATATGATGTCACCTGCTTGAAATTTTGAATAATCTTCACAAGCAGATTTCTTAAGCTCGCTGTGCCGTTTTTAGATGACACAGGAACTCCTTCTTGGCTTCTTCTGACAGCAACTAGGTTGATGTGTTTAAATAAAAGCGGACTCTAAGGCACACAGTGACACAGATGTTGTTTTTTAATAAATTGGCATCATGCTTCCAAGGAACTGTAAATATAGAATAATATAGTTCTTATATATCACTGCCAAGAAATTCTACCTTGATGTAATTTGAGGTTATATCATTATCTAAGAGCGGTTGTGGTGAATTTCTCCTATTCTTTTCTGCCATGTGAGTAATATCAGTGAGTACTCTTCATCACATTCGCAAAACTGTTGCTGGTTGACAGACTTGTTTATTATTAAGGTGAAAGTGTGAGTTTATTTGTCTGCACAATTATAATGAGATGGCTTAATGTATGGCTACTGATGTATGGCCAGATTCTATGAAATTGCACAAAGGCTTATTTTTCTATGCATCCGATAATATTTTCCCAATCACTAGCCTATACTCCAGATCGTGACCATTGATCAGAGGTCAGGTGATCGCTTGGTCAATGACTGTCACCATTTGTTGTGCCGCACTCTGTCAATATTTCTTTGCTCAACTTTATATTTTACATGTCACTCATAAGTGTGTCAGTAAACAATCGACCAAGTTTTATATCAGTGCATGTGGGGTGGCTCACCACCATGTCATAGGTTTTGATTTGTATAAGCAATGATATTGTCAAATTATGACCCAACCACTCGTATGTGCATGGCATGAGTAAGATGATTTTAGAAATACCATGCCATTCCTACTTCTGAGTTTCCACATTATTTGATGACTTTGCGATGTGTCAATCTCATCATGAAGTGACCTTTGTTGATATTTGCTGAAAAATTTCTGTGTTCCAGCAGTCCAGTGAAATCTAATCCCTGATCATCAATAGAGATGTATATCTTTTTGCTGTTTCATGAATGGCCCTCTCTTAATATATGATGTTATGGTAGGAAATTTGATAATTTATGTCTATTACAGTACACACTCTCTCTCATGTCGACCTGTTTCCTCAGGAAATAGTGAATTACCGGTATGGATTTGTCATTCTTTTTTGTCCTTTTGCCTTGAAAATAACAATACTAATGGTATAATGTAAATGTAATTTAACCTATGCCTATGCTTATCTTTATCTTTTTGCCACAGTCAAGGTAAATGTGTGTGATTTGATGGTAATCATGGTACTGTTGATAAAGTAGATCTGTGCTTTGCTTTTTAGCGGGTCTATGTGCATAATGTGTGCATTTCCTATGAGTAAACCTCATCATTTTTGATACATGCCTGACCTTCTTCATTCATAGTGTGTTGAACACAAATTTAAATCAAAATCTCGCCTCATTTTAAGGCATGATGGAATATATGACAGACCCGATGTGGTTCAAATTATGTTTAGCTTTAATAGGTGTCCCAATAAAAAGGCGTCACTGCCCAAACTGTTGGTCAATTTGGAAATTGAAAATGATGAATCATGGTTTCTGTGTGCTGGCAACAACTACGTTGAAGGAACTTTCGGTGGATTTCTTATTGTTGCATTAGCCTAGAAAATGACGACATTACACGTTGGTGTTTCCTTGCTGTCAGTTCACAGCTTGTGCGACATGATCAATCTCGGATGGAAGCTTTGCGATCGCTTCGAAATATCGTTGAATAGTGTTTACCGATGTACGAGTATTACCAAATTAGTAAATATATAGTTCATTTACACTGCCTGGTTAAATTAAATGACATGACACAATGAAATCAGTTTTAGATCAACGACTATGGGCTCTATGGCTATAGGCTACCGTCAATTTTAAGAATAAAGCATAAATGAATGTGGGCCTACTGGTTGGTAGTATAAATTTAGAAAATTGAATCAACCAATCTACCATTGCAGAAATAACATGCGCCTACATTAGCTACATATAATATGACACTAGTAGTTTTTTATATGGACTATTTATCCCATACAATGGAAGAATTTACAAAACTGGTAATGTTAGACTTGTCTGACTATCACCTGTCTTCTTTCGGTTTTAAGTTCACTAACAAACAACTAGTAGTCATGTATTGAAAATCTCTTTGAAATGCAATCGTCCATAACACATATATATAGTACTATCACTTCCACTTGGTAGCGAGAAATTTGTTTTGTCATTTTCATTTGTGCACTATTGATGCAATATTGCAATACGGCCTATGATCATGATCATGCTTCAGTTGATCTCATGTGTTGAACTTCAACCCAACATTTACAAAACAATCCCCAAGAGATGAGGGTTCGAAGAAACATTAGCCCTTTTCTTTATAGTAATTTACTATTGCAACAGTTACTGGCGAATATAGAATATTATGTGACATGCCCAGAAACCACTTTTTGTTGGGTTTCTTCCTAGAATTAAGCTGTTAATTGTGTCATATAGATGCTGTGTGCAAATGATATTCATTACACCATTGCACCAATAGAGCATCTAAACCTCTGCCAAAGCCAGTGACTTGTTCTGTGGTAGTCACTACTCAATAGTCAGCATGATGTAAACATAGTCATCTACTTGAATATATTAAATGTGGGACAGGCACTGGAGTTTTGATATGAATGTGAATGTGTCTCTCTGACTCACACTATAGAGCTATCTAGAAAAGTTTTAGGGGTTACTTGACTGACCTACTTGGGAAAATACATGTTTGGCTATTTGAGTTGCCTTACATACAGCCAACCTCGAATTTATTTGTTTCTTTTCTTTTGTAAATTCCCTGTGATCTAAATAGTCAATTAGACTATTGCAGAGGGGTGAAAGTAACTGCATAGCAAGATTTCTTAGCAACGGTGTATTCAAACGCCATCTTTTTACACGTAAGACTAATAGGTTTTATGTTAGCTAATCGTGATAGCACACTGTAATGTCAACTAATAATATTTTGGTGTGGTCAGATGAACACCAGTTCCTGTGTAGAACAAATAGATTGCCACAGTCGCAGTCCTACCATCTTCAGTGGTCTTACATTTTCTCGCAGTCCAGTTAATAAGATTTATTCCTCAACTGTCTGGTAGCCTACATAATCATGAATTAGAAATTTCACTTGGAAGTGTTTGGATAAGCTTATATTCAATGGTGACAGCATTGCTCATAAGATATTTGTGTGGTATCCTCATATCAATTCCTCAGCCCAAATTTAGACATAAATCAGTTCCATGTTATCTCCATGAAGTCCGTTTTACTCCCTTACCTACTAATTTGTATTCTATGGTTTCTAATGAGACTGTTTTGGCCCACCCACTTTGTTTGTAAGTGTTCATAATTATCTTGCACAGTTAACAGGGCCGCTTCCTGCAGTCATTTCTTGTTTGAATCTATTGACCATGGGAATGGGATGTATGTTCATGCATACAAGGTAGACCTAATATCGCTGCTATTTACTTGATATGAAGATGCCTATTTCAGTGACTGGTTACGATACTTCCCACCACTATAGTATGTATACCTTGTAGGCTCTTCTGTATTCTTCCAAAATAAAAGTTAACGTTTCTTGAGTGGCAAGTTTTTGTGCTTGGGTTATCTGCAGTGTAACTTACCATGAAAATTCGCGACTGTCTTGTGTCAACTATCGTTTTACTTCTTCGAGAGTTTACTGGAGACAATGCGTTGTCACACTGAGTGCTTCCCTACATACCAGTGTAGTGTAACATTTGCTGTGTCAGCTTTGGTTACTCTGATTCAATTCTGTGTACATGCAGTGGCTCTTAGTCAAGTCCCGGCTTTGAATTCCATGTGTTACAACATTACAGACAAATACATCTGTATTATTTCGGTTCTGATTCATTTAGGCTTACAATGGTTCGAAAACGACAGACGCTATCTTTCTACTTCCTTGATATATTTTTGGAAATTGAAACTGCTGACGATTGTCCCTGACGATTGTCATCCAAAAATATTCTCGTTAAGCTCAGTATGACTATATTATTCAATTGCATATTGAAGTTCTGTACCTCCAAAGAGTCTCTTGAAATTGAAACTGTTATATGTAGTTTTCACATTTGATCTATGGATGGTCGAAGTGACTGCATGTCAATTTGTCCACGTGCATATAGAATTAGAAGTAGCCTACTGCGATCTCGGCCATTCAAAAATAAAAGGTGAACCCAGACTTGGACAACTAGATAATTCTAGTTGTCTAATTTCACTAAATTAGAGCGAAATGCCAGTAATCTAATTCTAATCTAATTTGGAAAAGCTGAAATTTTTCTAGTTGTCCAAGTATATGCTTGGATAACTAGATAATTCTAGTTGTCTAATTTTACTAAATTAGAGCGAAATGCCGGTAATCTAATTCTAATCTAATTTGGAAAAGCTGAAAATTTTCTAGTTGTCCAAGTCTGGGTGAACCAGAGTAAGTCAGAGATTTGGTGCTACCAGTTCTGGATGTACACTTACGTAGTCTTAAAAAATTCTTAATCCATATGCAATAGGATCTAATTTATGAATCATGAGTAGAGCTGGGCAAAATTTATTCCTTTCTGAATAGTGTATTAGCCTATTAGGCGTCTAGTCGAGTATCCCTTATGACTTCAAGACAGTATGACTGATGCAGAAAGTTTAAATGTGTAGGCATGGCCATTATGTGACCAACAAGAATATAACGCCGCTTCTACATTACATTAAAGATGATTTGGTGTTTTTTCGACCATTCCTATTCCATTGCACTTTGTGACAACGCTGTAGGTTGATCACGACTACTCCGCCATAGCTCTGTGATACGCCCAATCGAGGTTTACAGCCTCCCACAGTGGGAAATAGTGTCATAACTATTCTCGTTGACAAATGAACGATTAGGGGCTAGGAGCGTATTATCTCATTACACGAAAAATCATCTCTTACTACTAGAATCGTTAGTATTAATACTCAGATTCGAGCACTCCAATCATTGTGCTCACCCCAAACCATGGGTCCTGAGCCCATGTTACTTTCATGTATGAAAATCCGATAACCACCTGGTAGGATAGCCCCACGGTAACATCAATTCGATTTTCATTATTTTCAAGTATTTGCCGGGTTAATTTGTATCTGCAATTTGCGAAAACGCTCTCTAAACGCATTCGAGTGTCACGGCTTTCAAGTATTGACAAACCGACTACGACATTGATTAATCATTGAAACACGCACGTCGCAGACTGTGCACTTGTTGGCGTGTTAATAATGCTGAGGCGTGTTGCTATTCGAGAGGATATGACGTGTAGCGCATAAGCTTGTTCAATATCAATAAACCTTAGAAATGTTGCATGAATCTATTTCACCTGTCTGTATGCAGTTCGCGCTGCTATGAAATTGTTGCACTTAGAGTATTTGCATGAACTACCACGCCCTTTGTTGCAAATAATATGTGACATTGCATTTTACATTGTAAATAACATGAGCGATAAGCTCACACTGTGTGTTTGTGGACTACTTCCTAGTCAACATCAATGTTGATGCGTAATTTTGTAAGCTGTTCGATATTCCATGGTGCCATCATTTTCCTGGTGTAGTAGCCCTCTCAATATGATCTGCTCTCAAATTTCAGTTGAAACTGTAAACAGCATTTTGTCAGTTGCCATTAGCCATAGCTACGTATTCGAACTTTAGCTAAAAGATATTCTCGAGCATTATCATTCCACTCTATCCGTCTCCGTGGTATTGAAGCTGCGTGTAATCGATTTTTTACACTTTGTGAAAATTTTGGCACATATTACTTCACTGTTGCACTTTCTCTGTGGGATGAAGCTGTAAGGCAGAGTATTTAATAGGGTAGTATATTCATATTCAAATAAACCTGAATATTTTCGATTGACACTTGTCAGGGGAAATCCACAATCGTCAACGAGGAGTGTCACCCAAAAAACTTGCTTCGTTTTATTGCAATATGGGTATATTTTTCAGTTGTATATAATTGCAGCTCCATTACGGCTTTCTGAAAAAAATGGCCGCGGCCACATATTTTTTTTGGTATGCTCTTTTCTTTGAGACCACATCGCTTTAGGGTGCAGTGCCCCTTTAATGGTTTTGTCCTTTGAACATTTCATGTTGCACACTTGTAATATATGGTGATGCATGAGATATGCAGTTAGATGTGTAATGTGATACGTAGCTTTTCGTTTTTGTGACTCTTTGGAGGATTGCAGAGTATTGTAAGGGCTCGCCAGGTCAGAAATGATTAAAAGTCAATGCATGAAAGTGCATTAGGATATTTGTTTTGTTGCGAAAACAATATCAAGAGCGACACAATCATTCTCTTGCAGGCGTACCAAGAAGGCAAGCACCTCCAGTCTGTTCTTGACAGCCAAGAAAGAGTTTTGGAACAAACGAAAAAACGTTTTGAAAAGGAATGGAAGGAAAGCGAAAGAGCCCATGCCTTTTACGTTAAGCTCGACACGGACCCCAACGTCACCAAAGCGGAAGTGGACAAGGTAAAAAGTATACATAAAGTATGGGTGGTTGAATAACGTAACTGCTTCGGTGTCTTTGTGTAAGTCAATACTCTAACCGCAAGAGTGTCTTAGTGTGTCTTATTCTGATGGCGTCAAATTAGTCATCAAGATTTTTCCCCTAATCATTGTGAATCCTGTAATAAAGCAAATGTACCAGCGTTTAATCAGGAGCAGTGAATTTGAAAAAGAATCCAATCCTTGTACAATTTAATTTTGCTGTAAATCTCAATTTCCAATCAACTAGCAGACCCATCAAAAGATGAATCGCAACAGTGAAATGCAATGCCGCATTTGATATTGAATACACGTAATAGATCGCACAAACATAATCAAAGCTTGACAGGAAGCAATCAAAACGATTGAAGTTGCACGTTTCCACACACAGCTGATCTGACCAATATGTATAGCAACGAAGATATGGCCCAACTTATACGGATACTTAAAGATAGACGGGTAACGAACAGATAACAGGAAGTCGTGATGTTGCAAGGACTAAAGGCGTATTGATTTTATGTATCGTCTGAACATTTTAAAACGAACCGAATCAACATCCCTATTGGTATCTGATTGAATAGTAAATTCATATTGAAATGAGCCCCAATATTTTCGGCTGACACCTGTCATGCGTAATCGTCAGCAGCTACTAGATAATTGGAAAGAACATTGTATATCAAAAATCCTGTAACAAAATATGATGTCACCACTTACCAGCGTGAAATTTCGAATGATTCGGGCATTAAGCTCATTGTAGGCCCTACTATTTTTAGGTGGTACAGGAACTCCTGTTGGCGCAGACTTGGTTGACATATTTTGATAAAAGACATTGGTATCTGTATGTCATCTTACGATTTTTATACCTATGCAGTTGTAGGGTTGAGAGGCATGATTCCCATTTGGACACAATGCCAGCTGAGCTATCAGCGGGCTACAGTATTATTTCAATGAATATCAGAAGAGACGCTTTCAGGTTCCGGTACAGAACTTCAATATACAATCAAATAATTATTACATTCATAGTGAAGTAAACCTGAATAATTTCGTCTGACACTTGTCGGGGGTAATCATCTGCAACTAGTAGAGAATTGAAAAAGAACATTGAAGACGGTTGTTGACATACGATGTTCTCTTGAATTCTCTTGTAGTTGCTGATGATAACCCCTGACGAATGTCAGTCGAAAATATTCGGGTTTGTTTCCTTACGAGTTCGTCTTACCCAATTGAACAAATATTAGATGTACTGATCGAGGTGGTGCGGATGCAGCCACTTTTGAGCATTGCAAGCGTCTGCAAACGACTGTTTACTCTTGGGAATTGATTAATTCGTTTCTACCTCACGGCTAAATGAGCTAAATAAGTCGTATCAAAGCAGCATAACTTAAACAGTCTATTACAGCCTACTGACTGAAACTGGCTAGTCTGATTCTCAAATATAAAATGGAAGATTGTGGCATGGTGAAGTTGGGCAATTTTCAACCTAAGTTTGTGTCAGCAGTAGGGCTTGCCACAATGATTCCAGTGCTTGAGTCTGAATTGAGTATTAATTCTAATGACTCGAGTCGAGTCGAGAGTTGATTTATCAGCAATAAATTCTAGTTTCGAAACTAAATTCCTCTGTCGAAGGCTGTAAACCTTGACAAGTAGAATCGCGGCATACGAAACATGCAGGTACTAAGCTATGCACGTTAGTGGAAATGACACTTCTGTAAGTGTGAAGTCGTATGTCACAAAGCGCAATGAAATTGGTGTGATTAAAAAGATGCTTACATTCCTTGATGTGATGCCGAACTGACATTATATTCCTTGGGGGCCCACATCAAAGGTATCAATTTGAAGTTTTCACATCTTCCATACTTGTATGACGTCATATTGAGTGATACTCGACTTGACTCGAAGCCTTATGCTCCGTTCCGATTAGAATCATTTACGTTTTAGGTGTTCGATTTTTCCTAGCCTAGTCACTAGTAATGGTGGCGTTCATCGGCAATTTCGTAACTTTTAGGCCCGGCAAGCAGACGTAGCGAAGAAAGACCACGTGGAAAGTTGCAAAGGAGACTATGCGTCTGCCCTGACGAAATTCAACACCGATCAAGAAAGTCACTACCAGACTACGATGCCAAAAGTTTTCGAGGTAAGTCTGCCGCAGTGCATTGTCTGACCAATGTCATGAAGCAGATAGATTATATTGTTCATAATCGTATACCACCAGATATGGCCAAAGTAGACAGCGTTGCAACCCAGGTAAAGCTGGGTACATTTCTACTTAATTGCAAGTAGAAGAAGTAATTTCAAATACCAAATTACTACAAGTAAAAGTAAAGAATTAAGGTTTCGAAAGAACTCTTGTAGCTCTTTAAAAAAGTAGATTTGGTCGCTCAGTCATAATATGCTTTCAGCAGTTGAACTCTGGTGGCTACTTTACAAATTGCAGGGGCCATCTTCTAGACCAGCGGTACTCAAACTGTGGTACGCGTGAGCGTTTTAGGTGGTACGCGAAGAGTGCTGTGAGTAATGTCATGTCATACCTCAAGATTGACAAGCTTCTGTATAAGAAGCAGTTTCAATTATGTCGTGAAGTGTTTTATTGCTATCCATTAGTGTTTCGGTATAGTACTAACAGGTATAACCAATAAACACTGGTACATTCAAGTAACATAAGTAATTCGGGTGGTATGCCGTGTAGTGAAAAACAAGTTGGCGGTACTCCGTGTGGTAAAAAACAAATCAGTGGTACGCGATTGGAAAAAGTAACACTAACGAAAAATAACTAATTGACACTACAAACAGGTGCGATTTTCAAAATATGTTTAGTCAGCAGTTGTAATGACAATTTCACTCCTATAACTGATGCAAGCCTTGCCCAAAACTAATTTTCTACTTTACATAATGCACAGCGTAAAAGTTGAGTAGTTTTTCCTAAAGAGCTGGTGTGAAAAATTTGAGTAGGCTACATACAAACCACTCGAGTAAATACTATGAAAAAGTATGAGCACTTTGAAACGAAGATAACCACCTATGTATAGCCTACCACCATCCAGCGATCGCACTGTTGATGGAAGTTAATTAGATTGCCAGGGCAGATTCCGTGTTATGGATTTGGTAGGAGCCTCAGAAGTGTGAAATCCCTACACTCTGCTGCTTGATTGATAGATAGTTCTGGAACTAATTTTAATGATAGCTGTAATGCATGATGGGCGAATGTAACTTATCTTTGGTAACAGGATCTCCTGTGTTTGTCAGCAGTCTGCCTATCTACCAGCCTACAGTAACTACCTTCATTCGGCCTTGCCCTCGCCACACCCAAAACCAAAAGCTGTGAATTGAAAGTTTTCTGCAAGGCTCGGCTAAAGAGTACTCCTAAATCTGGATGTCCCAGATGATGTTGGTCTAGTGGTTGATTGATGGGTAGATAAAGTCCAGATGAGTGCTCATAAAAAGATGAATTTGTTCACTATCAAGCACCTCCTGTTTTATTGTTTGTCTTTCACTAACTAGCTTGAGTCACGCGAGTAAGCATCGATTCGCATTTATCTGCATAGCACTTCTGGAACCTATGCTCAATCACTCACAATCGACAGCATATAACAAAGTAGTAATGTATACGAATATTGAACGTAATATCATTTCATTTTGCTAGTGTGGCCAAAACCATCTCCATCTACCTTTACTGTATTCTGACGTTTGTTTGATTCCACCGGCTTGACAAGATTTGATATTCTCAAATAATCCTACATGATCTATCATCAGATTTTCCCTCATCCCAATCTCTGGATTGATAGAATTCAGATTCATAGAACCCGAGTATTGTCTGGCCGATAATGCCAGATTATACTAGATTAGTATTAGAATAATAGCTACCCAGTTTCTAGAATTAAAATCGCTAAATTCCCCAAAAAAATTTGAAATAGCCTTAAAATTCGAATCAGAAAGAAACGCAACAACAAAATTAATTCTAAAAAGCATGAGAATTAGAAATATCTGTACAGTGAGCTTGGCTCGTTTCGCACTGTACAGCTCAGTAGCATTTTCAGGAAAACTAGAAATTCGATTAGAATTAGATTGATTAGTCCATTTTAACGACTAAAATTATCGAGCTGTCCAAGTCTGCAACTGGGGCAGTAAAAGAAGTGGAAGTTATGCCGCCTTCGGCTCTGGTATGGTTACCGTGATCTGCATTCTGCCAGAATTATCGGGTGATGGACGAGAGACGCATCAAGAAAACGTCCGAGGTGATGGTGGAGTTCTCCAACATCGACTCCAACGTGAAGCCGATAGTCAACAAATGCCTGGAAGGGATGAAGCAGGCCGCCGTTGCTGTGGACTCTAACCTCGTGAGTGTTTGCGTAATTTCCCCCAACCGGAATGCTTCGGATCCTCCAGCGTCGTTAGCGCTGACCTTGAAATTTAACGTAAGACGTGTTTGGAGTAGCCTACTCAGCGTTGGTACTCAGGTATAAATAAAGCTAATGCAGTAAATTTATACTCGATAACAATTAAAAATAGCAATTTCCGAGTCAAACTACTTCTAGTAGAAGTAGAACATAACGGTCTGAAAAATATTTGAGTAAATAGTTTGGAAAAGTAGATTCGTTTGTGTACTTTTTGGATGTAAATCGGAGGTAGTTACTTTTGCAGTAATAGGTGCAAATTTTGAAAACAGATCCACTTATCGTGATACAGCATGACAATTTTTGTGCCAATTGCACTCCTAAAAGTTACACAACTCTCTTCTCCCAAAGCTAATCCGCAGTTTTCAAAATCCAAGATGTGAAAAGCGGGTGGTTTGCCTGAATTACTGTTCAAGTGGAAGCGCAAGCAGTTTAAAACACCAGGGTTGTAATCAAGTCACAAGGCTCCGAGTCACAAGTCAATCTCACTTTTATAGTTTTGACTCGAGTCA
The DNA here is from genome assembly GCF_051294905.1 of Botryllus schlosseri. Taxonomy (NCBI): domain Eukaryota; kingdom Metazoa; phylum Chordata; class Ascidiacea; order Stolidobranchia; family Styelidae; genus Botryllus; species Botryllus schlosseri. Next base: position 33,514,747 of record NC_137238.1, read on the forward strand.
TTTTCAATTCACCGCCGAGTCCGAGTCCAAGTCATCGAGCGTCGAGTCCGAGTCATGGTATTATGACTCAAGTCCGAATCCAAGTCAGTCTGTTGACTGCTCAGTTTCCAGTTAAAGTCTTCTTAAACCCACTTTTTATAACTCTGCTTGGTGATATGGAATGGTTCACATTAATAATATACTCATTTTCCTCGCTTATTTCAGTTTTCTGGTCGCCTTTTCAAGTACCATTACCAATAGACGAAATCCCAAGAGGGTGGTGACTTTATTATTCTTCGAAATTACAATGAAATGTTGGTCTTGGTTGCCGGAGTCTCGAGTCATATGAGTCTTGGTTCTAGTCATGCGCAGCGACTCGAGTCCAAGTCGAGCCAATACACAGATTGACTCGAGTCGAGTCATTTCCGTATTCTGGGAAAATGACTCGAGTCAAGTCGAGTCCCCACAAAATCGTGACTCGAGTCATTACAACCCTGTAAAACATATATATAGCTTGAGCAAGTAGAACAAGCAGGAAAAACCTGCTTTAGAATTCTGAAAAAATGTATTTAGGCATACTTTGTGTCTGGCCACCTCTGTATATGACGAAATGAAACTATATAATTAGCCCTATAGGCAGGGCTGCCATCAATCAAAATCTGATGACAGCGTAAAACTCTGGTAGTTTGGCAGCGAAATTTGTAAATTAATGGCTGAAAAAAACTTGACGAGTAAAAATAATTATAATTATATTAAAACGTCAAGTCCAGTCTTAATCACACAGCCTCGGTGCCCAATATAAGTCAAAACTAAAGACGCTTGAGTCAAATCTTAGACACGAGAGGGCAATGTCGTTTCATAAGACGTCGGCCGAACAAAGTTTATAAATAAGGACGGTACGGCATTGTTGTAATGACTCGAATCTTGACTCGACTCGAGTCAATTTGTGTTTTGACTCGACTTGTACTCGAATGATTGTCCATGACTCGAACCAAGTCATACGACTCGAGACTAGGACGGCCAAGACAGACATTACATTGGAACTTCGAAGAGTAGCAAAGTCACCACGTTGCTGGAAATTTCGTCTATCAGTCCTGATACTTGGAAAATAGTGCCAGAAACTGTTAGGACTGCTGAAAATTACGATATTATCAATGCGAGCTATATCACTCGAGCAGAGTTGGAAAAAGTGGGTTGAACCGGATTGAACTGAAAACTGAACAGGGACCATAATGACTTGGACTCGACTCGGTGGTGAATAGAAAATGACTCGACTCGACTTGAGTCAAAACTGTGAAAGGGAGATTGACTTGCGACTTGGTTACAACCCTGCGGTACGGTATGATTATTACAGCCTGTCAACCAGACGTAAACAACTAGATACTCTTCGTTTTTGACATGTCTCGTGCTCCAATTTTATTTCTAATCTAAATTCCAGTTTTCCTGAAAATACTACAAGAACACTTTTTAGTATGAAACGACCCAATCTTGGTTTTCAGACATTTGCCATTATCATGCTTATGAGAATGTTCTCTGTCTTGATATTAGCTGAAATATATTTTTGATGTATCTCTTTATAATTGAGAAATTCATTAAATTCCCAAGTTCTACGGATTCAGTTATTCTAATTAAAATCTGATTTGGAAAATCTGAAAATTTTCTCGTAAACACTACTGGCAGAGTTTGCTAAATTCTAATTATTTCTTTCGACAAGGACGCGAAACTAGTGGTGGAAAAGTTCAAGTCGGGATTCTACCCGCCCAAGGACAAGGAGTTCGAAGACTACACGTCGCCTCAATACAACCAATCCGCGGGTGACGACCACGCCAATTCGCCGAGGAATTCGATGAACGTGGGCAAAGCCGCCAACAAGAAAGGGCTCAGCTGGCTTTTCGGAGGGAAAAAGGTAATTCTGCTAAATTAAAGCTGTTTAGCGTGTCGCAGGGTTTTCGATGTTACGACGTGATGGTGTTATATGCAGATATGGATGTGAAATTGAAATTCGTGCTGGTGTAGAAGGGAATTGCATTATGCTGTTCTTGAATAGTATATTAGTATATTCATATTGAAATGAACCGGAATATTTTCGGAAACCAAGGCCGTGTCAACAAAAGAAGCTTGTGTACCGTCTAAAAATGGTACATTGAACGCTTTCTTGTTCGAAATTTCATGCTGGTGACGTCATATTTTGTGATACGATTGTTGATTGTACAATGTTCTTTGCAATTCTCTACTAGTTGCTGATGATGACCCCTGACCAGTGTCTGCCGAAAATATTCGGGCTCATTTCAATATGAATATACTATTCAATTGTATATTGAAGTTCTGCTCCTCCATGAAGCTCTTCAAATATGCTGTTCTTGTAATTGTTTAGTTAGACGCAAAATCCAATTCATGTGAACCACGGATGCATTTATTTCCGAACAGGAAGTTTGGATGTTTGCTGTTTTCATGTCGATTCCTACTGGCTTGCGAATTCAGATTTGGTCCAAATCCATAGATACGTTCAACTGGTTTAATTGCGTTACTGTATGTGTGTGTGGAGATCTGTCGAACTTAAGTAACCTACGATTAAGACCTGTAGCTTATCCAGACTATTGATTACGAACGGAATTATGCTGACAAGCTGATTCATTTGCCGCGCAATTGAACTTTGATCGCAACCAATGCAATCAGGCATTTACTAACAGTTATTTTGTCATCGATAACCCGATGTAGTTTCTATAATGCTATTGGTTCGATAAATATCATAATCGATCTTCTACGTCAAACTAAACCCGACAACTCATTTCAACAGTTGATTGACGATAGTAGGTGGCAGGCCCTAACTGCTGGTGTATTCCTCATGAAGAGGCCTCCAGTATTGTAACTGGTGGTCCCTGTCATGTATGGCTCTTTCGATATTAGTGGAATGGATAGACCCGGGACATAATAAAGGCACTTGGACGGCAATAACTATGTATTGAACGAAATAGCCCCTGTATCGGGGGAACTTTTTATTATTCCGAAAGGTGCGCCTAGCCGTCTATGGCTATTTGCTTTGTCATTAGTAGGCCGATTTTTTTTACCTATAAAACGGTAGATTTTGACCTAAAAAATCTAAATATTGACATTTTTGGCCTTAAACATTTTAATTTGGACCAAATTTGACCTAACGTATTAAAATTAGGTGCTTTCCCACATAACGTTAAAATTGTAGGCTACAAGCTGTAAAATGTCAAATGATAAGTTCACCGACAGTGCAAATATCTACGATATCAACAAAATGCAGGTTGATACAATGTATTGACTTTGTAAACAATTTTGAATATTTTTGCAATGTCAGGAATAATCGCCTGAGTCATAAGTAATTTTGAGTTAGCGGCAAGGATGCATCTTTTAGTTTTGAAACTAGCCACCACCGATTGGAGAGTAGCCTATGCTATGTAGGTCTACTTTTCGAAATAGCACACTTGATTACTGTTGAGGCCTATCTGCTCCTACTCAAAATAGTTTTGACGCGTCTCGAAAATCGCTGCTTCTACTTGCGACTGAGCCAAAATTCGTGACATTGCTCCTACTTTTGCTCAAGTATCTGCTATTAACGTAAGCTGCGCCCTTTATACAAACACAGATTTAACCAAATATAGTGAATCTCCAATTGCAAACAGGTGATGTCAATGGGGATATTATCATTTTCGTTTGGTGCGTAAGAAAATCATTTCCATACAACACCGGCTAGTACAATAACTATCATTTTCATGTAACACGGGTGACAGTAACCGGCTCGGATTTCAGGACTTTTGTTTATCGCAACTGCGATTTGTTTTGGTCCGGCGTACTTTGTTATTATCATCTTATATCTTGGCATGTTCATGGAGAACAGTGAGGGTTTCGAACTACTTTCACACCGACATGAAAAAGTGTTCCTGATGACTACCAACAACCAGTATTCTTCGCTAATATGTTGAAATTTATGGCGCTTCACACGATCATCAATTTAGTTCTCCACTAATCTCAATATGGGTACGTTGAAGATTGGCACAATTGGTTTAGTTCTGGGGGTTACGGTATTGTAGGAGCATTCAAAACCCTTATTCCTAACCATCTCTTTCAACCTTAACCTATTCTAGCGTTGCTATCTATGTCCGTGCAATAAATTACACTCGCAATCTTCACCAATTGAAAGTTTTGTGGAGAACATAGTTGACGATAACGCAGAAGACCGTAAATTTTGATGTGTTCATGGAGAACATCGATTGTACACGGTAAAGGGGAACACTGCTCAATGTGAATACGAAAGTACGTTAGACACGACACTGATTGGTGGTGGTCATTGGGAACACTTCTCAGTATCGAAAGTAACATAGGAAAGTGTGCTGGACCCGTTTTTTCGTCAATCGCTAGGCGTCATGTCATTTTCATGCCAAATATTTGCAGCCTAAGTCGCCGGGTGGCGTGACGCGCCAGCCCAGTCTGGATAATAAACCCGGGGCTGAACCCAATTCCCCGGAAAAACATTTTTCCGACGATTCCTCCGACTCTACCAACGCAGTGGTCAGAAGCAGGCCCTCGTCTCTGAAACAAGACGCCACCCCTCCAAACCCCGATTCCGACGACGTGAATAACCCAGATTCTCAGTCCCGCAAAGTCACCAACCCCGAGGCAATCAAGAAGTCCATCTCGGTCGGCCGAAAAAAAATCATGTCCATGTTCAAACCTTCCGACACTCCCACCGGCACGGCCCCGCCACGGCCCTCAAAACCACCCAGAAGGGGGGTGGAGATATCTGGGCCCGTTGTGTCCAAGTCAGACTCTGCCATGTTGCCGAAATGCGACTCGTATATACCGATACAAAGTGAAGACTCAAAGAAGAAGGAGCAGTCGGAGAATCCGTACTGCGAAGTGTACAGCGACGATGAGTTTTCTGAGGGCTCCCAGGACCCTGACGCAGAGTCAGAGGTGCCCGATAAGGCAAGGCTTTGCCGGGGATCGGACTCGTGCCGTCAGAGATGGAGATTAGTTCCAAACACTTTGCGCTGCATGCCGTCGCGTTTCGTTTTGTATAATATGTCTTTTCTTTTCCCTGGTCGGTTTCTTTTACTCTTCGAGGGTTGAGGTTTGGCCGATTTCGCGGTTGAATTGTTGAAAACCGGATGCCAAAACTGGTACATTACAGCGAATACAGCTGTAAATTGTGTAAATTAATGGACATTATGGCAAAATTGTTGAAATCTGGCCGCTTATTCGGACGATTTCGACAAAACTATGTATGTTACGACGGGACTATACTTGTCTGTGAAAATGGATAGACTTTGCGGCCAAATTCTTGAAAACTGAAAGTATTTTCTGACAGTTGGCCCCAATAAAATAGTAAATAATAGTGAAACTACATTTGCCCTGGGAAAGGAATAGACGTTTTGTTTAAATCTGGTTATATTTTCGGAGGGTTTGCCCCAAAAGTAGACATTGGCTGTCTCGCGATACACAGATTAGCCTATATACACCTATACACCAACAACTATTTAACCATCAATTAGTAATTCTGTGGTACACTTTTTAGCAACTGTCAATTGCTTCGAGCCATTTTGGGGAGGGGTATTTTAAAACGCATGTTATCAGTAGGATTGTTTAATGCAAATTAAAAGTGGCATAATGCCTGCTAGTATCGTTGATCCCGTGCTAGGTATTGCATTTCACATTTCTATTGCCTTCACTTAAAAATGGGATGAGACACCAGTTACAATATTTCTAGTCCTTTGCATTATTCGTGGATGCGTCTGGCTACTGACAAACGCCAAAATATTGTCAGACAACTCCTTATGGGTATGTAATTTTATTTTATCCATAATTTTTTTTTGCCAAATTTCGGAACTCTGCCTGGAAGCTTGTGATAATTTTACTGTTTGAAAAATGGCCTAGCAGATTTTGGATGCAGAATCTCGAATAATGTAACGTGTTTGGCATGTATGTATGCATTCTTCGCTTACTCCGATGAAGTACATGGGGGGATCGTGCGCATGGTTTGGACTGAATCACTCATGTGTAGCTCTGGTCATTAGAGATCAACGACGAGTTTTAATCCGGACGGCATGTACCAGGGTCGGAGGTGGTCAGTGACAATGTGCTTCTTAATCGAAGGTTTTTTGATTACTTGGTTTTGGTCTTTGGATAGTAAAAGAAGGCTTATGACTGAAATTATCAGGAATAATTGGTAAAACAGTCCTGTATGACGGTAAATCAATATATATTCGAAAATTTCACCAACTTACAGCATTGCTCCTGCTCAAACACCAAGATGGAATACTTTAACCACCTCTGACCATAGTTCTCGCACAAACTAGTTCTGCTCAGTGGCCAATGTCATGCTTGAACTCGCATACAGTTTGATTTTCAGTAACGATACTTCCGTGAAAGAGGTTCTTTTGAAACCCTAAGAGACATGAATTCATTTTAGTTTTTCTGTTCACACCACACACCACGAGTCTCTAATATATTTTGTCATTTAAACAAATTATATTTGAGTCCTGTCCATGTGAATTCAGGCTTGTTTTCGAACTATTGTGGTGATGGCGAATGAACTGAAGTACTTCATTTTGTCATACATCAGAAAAATCTGACTTTGCGAAGGCCAGTCTGCAAAGGCGCGTTAAATCGTAAAGGGAGAGTAAATGGCAACCAGGTAGGCGGTGTCACGCGAAGACTTCACAAGTAATGACGTGTTATCGCTGGGTGTCATTCGCTTCGCTGTTGTGCGGCCCTCTATTTTCGTCCTTTTTTGCTTCCGCTTGTTATGTGCAACAGTAAAGCGCTGTCTCCATTTGGAAATTGCATTCATATGGACGGTCATGTCTTGTGTTTGGAACTCTTTACATCTCTGACGTCATGCGCCGATTTTCCTTCTCGCTGAAGCATGACATGACACGGCATGGTTTCTTTTCGCGGTTTCGTCCGGTCATCGTTTTCCTACGCTGTTTTGGACAGAGCTGGAAGAACTGTTTTGTTTTGGGGCAAATTAAATCACCATGCATGCTATCATATCATGAACTACTGCACTGGGCACGTTTGATGCCTATGTCGTCCGTTGGGTTATCATGCGAATGTTTTCAGTTTGCAAATGGCGTTTGTGTGACGATTTCTTGAAGATTTTTGCACTAACCAGTTCACTTGGATCGAGTCCGTTACCACTTCATCATCCCTACTCAATAAAATACTACAATATCGTACTTAACCAGCCTGGAACATTTCCTAAACAAGGCTTGTCCCACCTATGTATGTTACTACTACCACTACCAGCCTAAAAAACTGCTTACACGAGGCTTTACCCACTGATGTATGTTACTATGGTGTTCTTTATCTTGAATAGGCTACTATCTGTTGTGTAATACTTTAACTCATCCACTGTGTTTCCGAGGTAGGCCTGTTATTCAGATTATCATTGCAAATGTTTGTCGTGACGATGGAAAGCTAATTAGTTACCCGTGTGTATCCGAACTTTCGTGATTGTGATTTTTTGTTTTCTAGCCTACATCACGAATCTGGAATCCGGACTGCCGTTATGATTTTTGTTCTTGAAACCTTTTTAATCGCTGGGGTGTATTTTGTATATTCTTGTTCTACTTGTAAAGTTCAGCTTGGTAGAGAGTTGCATTTCATGTACCTTCTACGATTCTGATACGGAACAGTGTGCTCTATTTAGAAAATTTTTTACTTCTCGCGAGCTAAACTGCTTGGCTTGACCAATATCTACCATATATCTCTGAAAGAGTCGAAATTTACCGTAATTTTCCATGTATAATGCGCAAAATTTTCACGATTTTTTGCCCTAAAATCGGGGGGGGGGATTATACATGTTAACAACGCGATTGAAAAAATCTCCCTCGATAAAAAACTTAAAATCACACCTTTCTTCATGTTTGTTTCCAATCGCGCATCACCTCTAGCCATCGTGCCCGTATTTCGTATTATAGAGTGTAACGCGCGCTCCCAAATAGAGACGCTGTTGCCAATTAACGGAAAGCGCCGCGTGTTGCCAATTAACGGAAAGCGTGTTGCCAATTAACGGAAAGCGTGTTGCCAATTAACTAGAATCATCTGCAAAGCACGCGAGCTCTTGCTGAGTTAGTTCGCCGTTTGTACGCGAGCGAAATTAGGTCGCTGATTGCTACAAGCATGCGCGGCGATCCTTGCTAATTCATCGCGTCTACGACAGGTCGACAATCGCATACGCAAGAGGCCATGTGCACAGGATATATTCGCTTGCGTAATCAGTCGCATCTCCAACAGGACTGGTGTACCCGACATCACCGTTGGCTTGAGCAATCGCATCTGTAATTGTAATAAGCCACGTACGCAAGATGTCGTGTGTCGCTAGCCTGAGCTGTCGCGTCTCCGGCCTCGCAGGTTTTGGCTACTATCTACTCTCGTTACGAGACAATGCACTTATTGTATTATGATTAGCGATGGTTATGTCATGATCGTTGAACAGTGACATCGCAAAACAGACAACATCATATATTAAAACACAGCCATTCATGTACTGCGAATGCAGGGTGCGTACTATACACGGGTACAGGCTTTTTCACAGAAATTACATGCCATTTTAGGGGTGCGTATTATACATGGGGGCGTACTATACTTGGAAAATTACGGGTACATGAATTAGTAGACATTGTATTAAATTTGCATCGATATTGCTCAGCATTTTCACACTTCTTTGCCATGTTTCGCCAAAGCTGATTGTTCGCGTTGGCGCATAGTCCGAACCGGGTGTGTTTCTTTCCTTTGTGTGACGGTCGTTTTTTCACACGGCACTGTTCCGCACATTTTCATTACGTAAGCAAGCGATATCGAGCTGACGCCTGCCCGTTTTTCAGGTGGTTGAATCCGCAGATTATTCTCACCTGCCGCCGGAACAGCGGAAGAAAAAACTGCAAAAACACATCGACGAACTGCGGCAGAGTCTCGCGAAAGAAACAGACGGAAGGTAGGCTTGAGGTTCAGCATGGTGCCTATGATGCCTGTGGCACGTCTGCTTTGTTTGTGTGTCCGATGTAGAAATCTGGACGCAATGATCTGAATCCATGATTAATTCTTCTGAATTGAGTCGAGCAGAGAGAGATGGTTTTTTGAATACGGGAAATTTCACGTCCCTGGCCACTGAGAATTTATTTATCAACAGGAATGTTAGTTTCGATACTATTTTCCACTTTGGAAGGCACTAAAGCTAAGCACGTGAGTGGATATGATATATCTGTCTGTGTAGTCGTGATAAACCCACAGTATCGTCGCAAAACTGAATGAAATCGGTATGGACAAAAAGATACTAAATCATCTTTAATGTGATATGAAACTGGCGTTACATTCCTTGCGGTCACATCAAAGACAGCATGGTTACCATATTTTGAAATTGGGAAAGGGGGACACTTCAAAATTTTCAAACTTGCAATCCCGGAGGAAAATCTTGAAAAAATGTCAAATTTTTCCCACTTGGTGGTCGGTTGACTAAAAAAATAAGAAAAAACGTCAACTCTCTCGCTCAGTGCTCGAAATACAGTTTTTCTTTCACATTACCAGGTGGTTGATTAAAAAACAGGTCAGCTCCCGAAATAGTCGCCGGAGCGTTACTTCGGTGCCGATTTACTGTATCTCACTCGAATTTGCGCTACATTTAACAAAAATTCTCAAAAAAGAGGACAAAATCTCAAAAAGTAGGACAAATCCTCCTGCAGGAGGACGTGTGGAACCCTACAAGACAGGCACCTAATGTGATGTAGCATTGTATACGTTGTGGTCACATAAAGGGTACCTGTTGGAGCTTTCCGTATCATTCATACCAGTGGTTCCAAACTTGGGGGGGCGTAAAAGCATTTGAAGGGGCGCGAAGAAGCGGTCAACTGAAAAAAAAATTCGCGCTCGCGATTTACCTCCAATTCACACGTGTTTCTCTATATATAGACCGAATTTCATATTTTTTAATTCTCTGATCAACAGTCATAATCTTCCATGCCATCAAACAATCTGTTGAGGTTGCTAGCATCCCGTTTGGATTTTGTGATATGACGATGAGGGGGCGCGAAATTTTTCACTAACATAAGAGGGGCGTGTTTAAAAAAAGGTTGAGAACCACTGACTTCATGACTCAACTGGCAGCCTAATAGTATTCGATTCCTAATCCAATCACTCAGGTAGGCTACTTGATTTTGCACAGCCTTAGTCATTACTGGATTTCAGTATTTTTTCTATCCTGGATTTTAAGCAGAAATCGGGTATGGATCCGACGATAACGTTCGGCTGTGGCTCGGTGTCGTGGATTAATAAACTAGTCGATATTTGAGTTGATATAAAACGGGGTTGTGACCAAGTCACAAAGTCAATCTCACTTTTATAGTATCAAGTCGAGTCATTTTCAATTCACCAACGAGTCAAGTCCAAGTCATTATGCTCAGTTTTGAGTTCAATCCAATTCGACCCACTTTTTCCGACTCTGCTCGAGTGATATAGAGTGGCTCGCATTCATAATATCATAATTTTCCTCAGTTTTTAACAGTTTCTGGCCCTATTTTCAAAGTATCAGGACTGCTAGACGAAATACCAATCATGTGGTGACTTTACTAGTCGTTGAAGTTACATGAAATGCCTGTCTTGGCCGTCCTAGTCTCGACTCATATGGCTTGGTTCGAGTCATTTTCATTACAACCCTGATATACACCAATACGCTATGTTTTGCAGGAACGGCATACTGAAGATGCGCGACGTTTACGCCAAAAACCCGAGCCTTGGCGACGCCTCTACGTTGGACGCGCAAATCAAGCAGGTCGACACGGCCATCGCAAAGATAGAAGCAGACTTACATCAGTACGAGGTAAGGCCCGCCATTGTTAACTGTAGTATTATATCGGATGCTTACTAATCCCACTTGCCTGGCGTTCCATTATTTTATATACAATTGAATAATTATATTGAAATGAACGCTAATATTTTCGGCTTACGCTCGTCAGGGGTAATTATCAGACACTAGTAGAGAATTCAAAAGAACATTGTATATCAACAAACGTATCAGCAAGTTATGGAGACCCGGCAGTTCGGACAACAAAAACAGTTTCTTGTAACATCTAAAAATAGTATATTCTTTGCCTCGATTACCCAAAATTTCATGCCGGTGACATCATATTTGGTGATATACATTGTAGAGATGTAGTAATTTTGGATTTTCGGGATCTGGATCCAATCCTGTTCGATAACATTGAATTCTGATCCAATTGTTGAAATCTGATCCAAAAATATCCTGAACAAGGTGGAGCACCGATTTGCCGCTGACGTCGATATTCTTTTCAATTACTCCTCGGCAATGCATTGAAGTCGACTATTTGGGATTTTTCGACGTAATGGTGTGATTCTGAAGCCTGCTGAGTTCGAGTTGATACAAAAACATCGAAGTAAACAAACAGAGAGTCACTGAATCCTGTCGTGATCTGGATCCGGCAGTCGAGGAGAAATGTGAATCCGAATCCGATCCTGTTTTAGAGGAACTTGGCGGATTCCTGTCCGGTTAGAATCCAAAATCTCGTCGATGATATATGTCTCTTGGTTGAAAGTGGCGTATAATTTCATTACTCGAAATAAACGGTGTTTCACCTCTCTACTCGAATCATTACAATGAATACTAGATTCGGATTTGAGTACTCATATCATTAAGCCCATTTACATGGCCGTTTGGGTCAGCTTCGAAGCTGACTCGTCAATCCGACTCTCTCGTTTTTGAAAAAGAGAAAAAGGCAGACGGCTTCAATCCGTCTCGAGCTCAATCCGTTCCGCAGAGTCTCTTGGAGACGACTTGAACAGTACCGGTACTTGAAAACGAATCCAGACTACAGCAACATACCAACATTTCATGTTCATATTTCACGAAACCGGCACCTATCTCAACTGGGTGAATATGAAAGCTCTATCAGTACATGATACTGCTTTTATAGTATACACCTGGTCTTATTTGTTCAGCGTCACAACTTATGAAGCGAGTACAGCCAACAATATAACCTGCCCAACTCACTATCAGAAAGAATATATACACGGTATATTTGGTCATTCTAGAATTGTGTTGAAGTATTACTGGATATCTCAACTGCCGTAGCATATTCCCGAGCTGAATCCCAAAGTACTGTGTATCAATCGAGCTGCGATAAATCTGACCATGTAAACTCGATCACTTTGGCAAGCCGTCTCATGACGTCACTCCAAGACGACTTGGCTTCAAGACGACTTGACCATGTAAATGGGCTTATTGTACCCAGGTAACCCGGCCCTAAAAAATTGTTACCTACTTTTCCCTTGCTTACGTGAAGGTGAGCGTGAGATTATTTACTATTACGACCTTTTCAACCAATCATCACTGCTCGTGATTCCAAACTGTTTAAGAATTACTAAATACTATTTACTTTATTTCTGTATAAAACAAGCATACAGGGTAAAAATGGTTCATGAATTCTTCAAGGGCAGACAGATTATTTCCACCCGATAAAAGTACTCCACAGAACAGTAGGAAATTCGAAGCAAAGGCTTTTAGAGGCAGAAAACTTTTCTGTAAGGTTCTGTTTCACGAGACGGACCCAATTGTACCGAAGTAAAGGCGACTATAAGGCTCACACGGCGATAATTGTATATTGTTAACGGATGGATCTGGTTTGTTTCGCCATAATCACTCACCTTGTAACAAAAGAACTAAGTACTGTTTACTGTGTCGTAACCTAACAATAAGAATTGCGACCCTGTGTCCGAATTGAGTGTAAACTTGTTTGAAGTAACCGGAGTTTTCTACGTGCAATTTTTACTTTAGTTCCGTTTCCGAGCATTTTGGCCAAATACAGCGGTTAACCCGTGTCAGAATGCAGCGGAGTCGACTGTTGGTCAAAGAAAATTATTTTGATTGCAGACTTGGTACGCTGACGCATCGGGCGGTGCCCCGCCGAAAGGTACGAACAACAGCGCACCCAGACCTGCCTCGGTGGCTGCGTCTCCGAGCAAGGCGCAGTACTCCCAACCCCTCAAAACAGAGGAAACGCAAGCGAAGAGGTTAGCAAAATGCATTTCAAGGCAGTTAATCACATATTTTGGACGAAAATATTCGGGTGGATTTCAATATCAATATAGTATTTTATTTATATAATCACATTTTGTGCAGCTGTAGTCAAAATGACCAGCGTTGCTACTCGAGTAGAAGTAAAATGTGAAAACATAAATCTGCCATGAAATATTTTGGCACATACGATTGTGGAAACAAACTGCGTATTTATGGTAAAATGCTCTAACATGTTTCATAGTATCGATCGAATTATTTGAGCAATAACGTTCACTCATGGCTTGTTTGAAAGATGATATTGCTGTCGCAGTGAATAGCACGTACTTATTCGAACTTGGTATGCGTTGTGGAAGGAAGTAACTGAGACATGTACATTTTTACAAAAGGTTACCGTAAACCGGGGTAACATTGGACAATTTTCAACAATTCCGCTTTGTATCTTGGAAATGCTAGGGTGTAGGGGAGGCAAGTTTTGTGTTTTTTTGGAGTCATGGAGCAAAGATTAGAATTAACTAATCCAAAATCTTCATGGTCATAAATAAGTACCTTATTTTTGTAAATTATCCGTGTCCAAAGTTACCCGTGCATGTGGGGTAACTTTGGACAATGTAGTTTTTTGTATGCCTTTACCTTCTATTGTTTATGAAACCTCGTAAATGAGGCTTATTTGGTAAGAGTTGATGAGAGCATTGGCTAAAACTGAAACAAAATAGTATATGTCTGGCCTATTGCATGATTTTTACCTAACCCCCCCCCCCCAAAAAAAAAAAAATAGGTAGTTTATGAAGGCTAATGCCCCCTTATTCATCCCTTCACTCAATTTTCCCTCATGCCTTCACTAATTGGGACTTATAATAACGTATGGTGACAATGGGGTATCCCACTGGCAGTGTCAGCAATCAACAGCAAACATTAAGTATGTTAGCGTGATTTATTGCCGATTTCGAATCTATTACTGTTCTAAAAAAGATATATTTTCCCTTTCCTATGTCCTCTGATGGATATATTTGTCGTAATTTACGATATCCCATATTCAGCAGGCGCATCTTTAGGAGTATGTGATAAGTTTTTCAAGTAGCTTACACCCGATTACAATCTCTCAGCTCATTGCCTACCCATTTTTTCATATTTTGGCAAACTCTTAATTTATTAACCTTCTCATTCCATTTTAAGAAGCCATCAGGCCGGTCATAAGGAATATAGTTGACGATACCCTTTGACACAGATGAAGCAGCCACTTTCCAGAGCTCTAAATATCACATTTTTCACTGTCCAAAGTTGCCCCGTTCTGATAAAATTTGACGGGGTAACTTTGGACATCACATTTTCTTGTATTGATCTAAGGGTGAGCCCACTGAGATTTTGGCCATGGATTAAGACTACTTAGAGGTATCTGCTGTCAAGGTTTGAATCTGTGAGTCACATGCTATCTATGTTTGTCTGTAAGAAGTTTATTGGCCATCAATTTTGACGAAATTTACCCCCTCCATTAATTTATCGATGTTGGGTCAAGTTTATCTGGTAGTGAAATGAATCCACCTTTTATAGAGACTACTTGTAGTACTGTTGCCTCATGAAAAAGAATTGGACATCCAGCGGCAACCCTTTTTCATCAATAACCATTTAAATCTTTTACTGCTTAGTGTCCAAAGTTACCCTTAAGTCCAAAGTTACCCCGGTTTACGGTATCTCGTCTTCTTGATTATATTGAATTCCAACGTGTCGATTTATCCGTTATATTTTCAGAGAGGATTTCAAACAGCAGGAAAGTTTCGCGGACGAATTCGACGATGAAGTCGTCGGGACTTGCGTGGCTGTGTTTGATTTTGCCGGTAAGACTGTTTCCTAATACCAGGGGTGTGGGGTAAAAAGATTGGTTACCCCCGGTCAAAGCTAATTACTTTTTACGCTTTGGATTTTGTAAAGTTGCGCAGGCCACAATAAATTTTCAAATCGAACTCCAAATTCCGCAACAGGTTGAATTACCTGACAAATCGCAGGGAAAATTGAAATATATTATGAATTTCATGTTGAAAGCTGGAAATCAGTTATCTTACAATCCAAACTCAGGTCCCTTTTTGGACTATATACATTTGACAACCCTTGCGAGCCTACCTGGCGTGTAGCTCGGGCTGTTTGTATTTGTAACGCTCACTGTATCATGCTCTAATTGCCCACTTTTTCTTTAATTACAGCAGATTTTAAGCAAAACGATATCAAAAACGTAACATTGGGTGGAGATTGTTTGCTATTTTATTGTCAAACACTTGTGTGTTGATAGTGACATAATTTCCGATATCTCTGTATGCTGTGCAAGCTCTATGGCCTGCAGGCCCACAACTCCTTCACTGGAAGTAGGCTACTCAATTCTCAACCAAAAATGAACTGCTGCCTTCACACTGTGCTGAAAATAAGTTTATTTTGCAGCCGACTCAGAAGGGGCCATGTCGATGAAAGAGGGCGATCATTTTTCTGTCATAGAAGCCGACAAGGGAGACGGATGGACTAGAGTTGTTAAAGGCGACATGGACGGGTGGGTTTGCTTTGAAGATGTGGCGAATTCGGTAACAGTTCTTGTGTTAGGACTGGAGGAAGTATACGCTCCTTGTCACTGCTAGTTAATTTATCAACCACAGTTAGGGGTGTCTCATCTTGGACACACCGTGTCTCGTGGTACCCTCACTTTGCGATAAGTTGAGACGTTTGACCAACGATTTTTGAAGCCCTAGAAATTCGGGAGTATGTTGTTCAGTACAACCCAAAACATACACATGAACAGTAAGGATCACAGGCTTTCCGTGGCTACCAAAATGGATGCTCAGAGAACATTACTGTTTGAGTGGCGTTGAAATATCAGAAAAGTGTCTCCTCTCACCTATGGTTTTGATACTATTTTGCAGGGTTGTAACCAAGTCACAAGTCAATCTCACTTATATAATTTTGACTCGAGTCAAGTCCAAGTCAGCAAGCAGAGGGTCGAGTCCGAGTCATTGTATTATGACTCGAGTCCGAGTCCAAATCATTGTGTTGACCAGGGCTTTGGAGCAGCCGTAAATTTAAACTGCTCCAGCTCCGGCTCCGGAGCTCTCTTCTATCATACATTAGCTCCGGCTCCAGCTCCGGAGCCGCATTATTACCACTGCTCCGGCTCCAGCTCCGGCTCCGGCTCTGAAATTATCGAATGGTCCTGTCTATATCAGGGGTGGCCAACCCGCGGGCAAATGTGGCCCGCGAGAGGGTTTTGCGTGGCCCGCGAGGTAATTTCCTATTATATTATCGAAAATGAATTGCTCAGATTGTGAACTTGCAATGCCAACCAAAAATTACAATTTTGGCTGCGACACTTGGGATGTTGGTGACTAAAATATCAGTTCCGACGCATTGGCAGATCCAGGGTCCAGTCACATTTTCACTAAATCGTGGGTTGTATATTACAATAAACTAAAATAGTAGTGAAATTTTTCTTCACGCTTCGCGTGTTTATTTTTCACACGATTTCTTGGTTGGTAGCCTACCCCCTACTGAAAATGAAAAAAACGCCTAATTTACCCGATTGAGTCTATCTGTATACGCAATTATGGGAGAAAGTCTTTTCGCGCTCGTATAAAAATCGTCGACGGTGAAATGTAGGCACAAAGTGACCTTCGATATCGATGTGTCCAGACGCCGAATAGTCGTGTCCTTGCAAACTGAGCCTAGCGGGTGGTATACAATAGACCCGCAATACTCATCTAGTTTATTTATAAACTTAGAAAATCTTACCCGCTTGGCGCGGCTAGTGGACCGCGCACTCGGTCGTCAATTGCATGTGCCCCTTTAGCCGAAGAGGTTGGCCATTCCTGGTCTATATAGATTACTAATCTACCCATAGGTTAGTTATCTATAGTAATCTAGAGTCTCTCAGCCGTCAGTAACATCCGATGTAGCAACGAAGACATATAGGTGCCGCTGTGCCGGCTTGTGACTTCATACTGAATACTTGTCAATTGTCGACAACGTCATAGTTGCAGTAGAACGCACTTTACTATATGCCATTGCTGTGCACAGCATTAAAATTCCGGCATGCTGTTCAATTATGATAAATCAGCAGATGTGTGTTGTTGCATATATAATAGCATCTTATGAAATAGGTCGGAGCCGGAGCTACTCCTCAAACAACGAGCTCCGGCTCCGGCTGAATTTTATGTAGAGCTCCGGCTCCAGCTCTGGTGAGAATGCATGGCTCCCGGCTCCAACTCCAAAGCCCTGGTGTTGACTGCCCAGTTTCCAGTTGAAGTCCTGTTAAACCCACTTTTTATAACTCTGTTTAGTGATATCGAATGGTTCGCATTTATAATATACAAATTTTCCTCTTCCTGGTCGCATTTTGAGTACCAGTACCAATAGACGAAATCCCAATAGTGTGGTTACTTTGCTATTCTTCGAAATTACAATGAAATGTCGGTCTTGGCCGTCTGAGTCTTGAGTCATGTGACATGGCTCGAGTCGTGCGCAATGCCTCGAGTCCAAGTCGAGTCAATACACAGATTGACTCGAGTCGAGTCATTCCCGTTTTTTGAGATGACTCAAGTCGAGTCATCCCTGCTATTTAGCACGGGAGCTGTAAACCTCGATTGGTCGTATCCGCAGCGTACGAAACGTGTAGTACTAAGCTATACGCAGTACGCACGTTTGTAGAAATGGCGTTTATGTTAAAGTCATGATCAACCTCCTACGGCATTGTCACCGAGTGCAGTAAAATAGGCATGGTCGAAATAATAGCAAATTATCATCAAATTATAATCGAGACTTTCCACTTCATTCGTACTGTTGTGACATAGCGAATGATGTCTGAATTCTTGTGACTTACAAGACAATTCCTACCATCATTTTCACAGATACGTTCCCACCTCTTACCTGGAAGTCACATTCTATTAAAACCTTGGCCGCAAGACGATGTGAAACACGGAAGCAGTACCGCGAGTGTCGCCGCGGCCCGCGACACATTTTCGGTACGGAGCTGAAAGTCATATTTACCGGGGCGACCCACGCGGCAGCCCGGCGCCCGCATCAGTTATATGATGCGTGTTTTGTTATCGCAATATCTCCCGCGTAATCGTAGTGTCATTTTAATCGAGACTGTTTTGCTAATATCTTGAACCTAATCATATCGTAACACCGCGGTGGCTGTCGGTTGTGTTATCTTTGTTGCACCTTAAGAAACGTCGTACTACTCTGACGTGGCGGATGTTTAATCGTTTTTATACAGAAATTGTTATGTGTAGTGGGCTGACGATTGATTTCATATCTCTTGTCCGATAAGTTGGATTTCAAAGTGAAATAATGCTGGCCGTATTTAGGGGGAATTTTGTGTAAATGTGCAAGCATGGCTCTGACATTTTGGGGTCCCAGGGCCAGTTGCCTGATACTTGACCGTGTGACGTTTGAGAACATAAGCTCATAAACCTAAGACTCGCTATCTTTAGCCCACATGCTCTAGTGTCGCATGCTCATATGTACAAGGACTCGGTCAGTCATCTTTCAATAGCTGTTATGTACGATATAGGTTAGTCCTTCTGTTCTTTGACTGTAAATTCGAAATCGAACTCACATTAGGCTGCCATTTACATGGGTTAAATTCACCAGCGAACGAATGAATGTCAACGAAAATAACTAACATCCACCCACGTCAGTGTTCCTGTGTCCAATACGCATGTCTTCCTAGCAATTGTTTTGGAGATGATACCGTGATTTTATGTAACCGTGTTCCCCTGCTGGCTTCTGATGAAGTGGCGTAACCTATCAATTGCGGAGTCACTATGTTGAAATCGCCTTTTTCCGGCGCAAAGTTGTGTATCGTTGGTTAAGTGTATAGGCATATAGACTGACTGATTTATGATTTTGAGCTGATACTGATAAAACGGATGGCTAGCACCTTCACCGTCAGCCCTGTTATATTCTGCCTACATTCAAAAGACATGGCATCTAGCTTAATGCGCTTTGTCAAAACTTGAGAGCGTGCATTGCTATTTCAGTTTGTGCGGCCTGTAAATTGTGAAGTAAACATGACATTGAAAAGGAATTAGCAATTAGTGGAAAAGATTTTGTCGGGAATGTGACTTGACAGAATCATATCATCATCAAAGTTCAGATAGCGTGACGTGCTTTTACCGTTGATTCACCCTAACTGTCAGCCCCCATGTCCTGAAATCACTCTGAGCGGCATTTGCTGCAAGCGAATGATTCCCCTATTTGGTTCGTAATGAAAAGCATCTTGTCACGCTGTAACCACGTATACACCATAATTATAGTTGAACGATCACGTAAAATTGAATTACAGCTCTCAAACCGTAATCACGCCGATATCTTTTGTTCGTTCCACGCCATGGTCTGGTCTGTTAAATCGGAACTAACGCCTCAGAAGTTGGACTAGATACTCAAATATTTGCGTTTTCGCAAACGAACGGATGTTCGGTTGTGTAAACAACGATTTATATCAATTATTGTGATACTAGCGTGAAAGATTAGTTAGCCTTTTTTCCGCTCTCGCTAAAAGCCTGGCCTTTCCAGTTTTCTATTTTTCTGTAAGCTTCGGACAGGCTTCACGATTGTGTCATCTCTCCATAAAAATTCGGGGAAGAGCAGAGTCAATTCGCTTTTTTTTTCTACTTTTTCATAAATTGTGCAAGAATCTTCTTTTCTTGTCGTGTACCTGTTTTTGGATGGTCGTGCATATTCGTGTATGATGTTCGCCGCTCGAAACGGACTATTCTAGAAATATAAGTCATTTACACTTCTTCGAATCGGTGCTGGGTGGGTATTTGGGCAACAGCGAGGCAGAGTCGGTCACTTATGGTTGTAAGGTAAGTCACGGTTTGACCCTTCAGCAAGGGACGAAAATGAATGTGGATAATGAGAAGTTGCAGTTGCACACGCGCACAGATGTAAGTATAGAAGCTTCTTAAAGGGATTGGACTTCGCGGACTTGTAGTGAAACCGTACCGTACTCTCGTCAGTTCTTACCAGTAGTCTTATCATGGCCAGTATTGTATATTTGGGTATGGTTCACAGCTATTCTAGGGTTACCATATGTCCTCTAGGAGGATTTGTTGTTTTTCAGGGAATCAAAAATGTCCTCCGAGAACGCCTAAATGTCCGCCTTTTGGAAATCCGTCCTCTATAGCTTTGACAGCCAGGGTAATGGACATTTACGACGCGAAATCTGCAGTGCGGGCGTTCGAGCGGGTCATACAGGAGTTGGATTGGAAAATTGCCTGTTTTTAGTCAACGCCACAGCAGTATCGGTAATGTGTGGGAAAAGCGGGAGTCGAGTTGGAGAGATGACCTTTTTTTATTCATCGCAACAAGAATTATAGTACAAATCTTAAAATCAGCAGTTTTCTAGTCCGGTAATTTGACTTTCATGCTTTGAAAAAGTGTCCTTTCCGTATTCCAAAATATGGTAACCCGAATTAACTCCAAACGGAATAAATGTCCCGTTGGAAACTCGAGTCGGTCATGTGCAGGGACAGTAGTGAGGGTCCGATCGGGTCACAAGTCGAGTAGAAACGGGTCGAGTCCATATCACTGTTCATTATGGAGTTCAAGTCCCGCAAGAAATCCGGCCCTACACGGTACGGGGGTTCCGTGAATTTATAAATATGCCTCGTTTATTTTCGCACTGGCTTGGCGGTTACTTGTGTGTGGTTGGTTTGTAGTTATTTAGTTATAAAAGTCACGCTTATCCATAAAGATTCTGGCCATATCAAAAAAGTAGTGATCCGGCTCCGGCCGTAACTGAAAACATACTGATCCGGTCCGGTCAAAATTTAAAAAATCCTGCCGGATATCCAATCCGGCTCCGGTCCATGCTCCGCACTAGTGGTCATGCGCAATAACTCGAGTACAAGTCAAGCCAATGCTCTGGTCGAGTCATTATTCAACCCTGGTCATGTATAAATGATTTTATCGAATCAAAAACGCCACAATATAGCGATATGAAGAAAAGATAGGAAGGTGTCGAAACGACTTGGAATAACCTAGTCATCTGAATCAGAAGTGCTCACTGAATGAAGAGCATACAAAATAGCATAAACCGGACTCGGGATGGAAATGAAATGGAAAGATAGGAAGGTGTCTAAACGACTTGGAGTAGTCGTTGAGATAAGACCCCCACCTGGGCTTGGGCGGACTAGACATGGGGCATGCACACTGAATGAATACTAAGAAGTTAATATAAAAGAACAAGCGATAAAATTAGGGGCATGTGACGGTGACAGGTGAGATCGATATGCCAGGTCCGGTAAAGTGGAGGGGTGTCTAGTCTTCATTCTGTGGAAATTGCTTGTATTTCGACTTGAATGTGGACACTGGACAGGACATGCTCGACGACTGACGGACAGCCGGTGAGATACATGTGTTGTGCTTATGCAATTTTGATACCGAAGTAAAGAATAAGTCATTGGAAATTTTTGGGCCATGACCACAGTGGAACTGATACATAAACTTGGGCAAATATCTCCAACCTCCGTAGGATAGTTATCTGTAATAATAATTTATTCAACTATGCATTGCTCTAATTTAAAACAACCGCAGGGAAAATATCGGCATCGTGGTTCATTCACGGATTACAAGAACTTCGTAAAATTGCACTATGACTTTGATGCGAGCGGCTTTTGAGTCAACTGTTCAGCAGCTAATAAACAGTAAACACGTCGGCTAAAGATCCATTGGGCGGAAGGCTCTTTCGCCGCCCTGAATTTTCGACTAGGCACTGTGATAACACATGTTTTCACTATATGCCACAATGACCTTATATACGACGAAAACACATCACAGGCTGTAACGGGCTGTAACGGGTCGTAACAGCACTTCGTCAGCGTGGTGTCAGGGGTGTCAGTCGTGGTGATAAATCGAAGCGCGAGAGATTTCTATAATTCGTTACTGAATCGGGAAAGGTGATCGGGAATTGCATATATTGCTATCAATTTTTATCCTCTCTCCGTACATATAATCTGATTTACTGGTAGAGCTGAGTGAGGTGCGTTTTAAAAGGTAGGTAGGACGCTTCAATAATAATTAAACATCTCCAGGTGTATACCCGTTGGCGGGGACGAAACAGCACTTCGTGAAAAAGTTACATAAATTTCATGCTAATTAACGAAATAATTTTGGGTCCCCTTCGAGCGCGGGGTTTGGGGTGCGGCAGTTACGCCCCTGAATGCAAGTGAACATCAGTTAGATTGGAACACAGCTTTGTCTTGCTCGTGTTCATGGTCGAAAATGTTTGCTCGCAAATGTATAGACCCTAATAGAAGAATAAGTCGATCCGTGGCCACCTTTCTCGGATTGACAAACTCATGGCTTTATTCAGTGACGCTGAAACGCACAACACAAAGAAAACAAAGACCTAAAGAATAACCTGCAGTCAATATAATTTGACGTAGCAAGCAAGTAGTGTACACGCCTACTTGGGTACCAAGGTATCAAGGTGAGATGCATTGTGGTTACCAGGTGGGGAAACCAATCAGGACTCGTACCTTTTTGGCCCCATATTACAGAGGTATTGTATGGGGAACCATGTGGGTAACCCACTGAGCTGGTAGCGAAGGCAGTATTACTACCCCGGTCCTTGTAGTAATGGCAGTGTAAATGGGCCGAGAATTAATTCGACGTAGACATGTGCCAAGGCGATATTAGGTAAGCCCTACTCGTCATTTAACTTAAACATTGTATCCTGTACAGTACATACCTGGTACCATTGCTCACTCAAACCAATGTATACGGCAATGTGAGTATATTATAACCTTTACGGTGGGTGAGTGAGGCCGTCATCAATGTTTAAGTGTAATCGTTGAGTTATATTTTCAACTGAACAAGACACACACAATGTACAATGCGATAAGACACAAAGCGATGTAATGAACAGATAGAAGGATGCCGACCAACGCGCAGTTGCCGTCTTTTAGACTGGCATCTACCTCGGCTTAGAGTGCCCCCGTCACAGTTACTCTCGATGTTGATCATTTTCGAGGCCACGGCCCTTGCTAGCGATTTCCATATCTTGCGAGTGCTTTCTTTCGTCGAGTCATTCTCGGGTCTCATGGCGGAAGAAGAGAAGCCTTGACAAACTTCCGACGGGAGTCGAACCGAGGCCGCCCGATTCTTAGGCGCTTATCGTCACCAGTACCCGAATTCACTTCATACGGAGATGGAATTCAATTTGGAAATGTCCCAGCGACCATCATCGCAAACGAATAAATCGGAAACCGATTATAATATAACTTTACTATATAGATGAACAAACCTTGCTGTAGGAAAATATAAAAGAAGCATTTATTTCGGAAAACTACTCGGTCACATGTGGGAGCCGTATGGAAAATCGACCCGGCTTCATTGATGAAAATCACAAGTTCCAATTATTTGATCACAGAAATTTTACGAGTAAAATTAATCCTGAGTTAAAAATAGTATATACAGATAAGGGATAAAGGTAATGGGGTCTACGCTAGAAAATTATAACGCACGCTGTGAGGAATTGAGTACTCTAGCAACGGAAATTCAAGTTCACTTCAGTGTGACAAACGGTCAATTTTAAATAGGTCAAATCACATTGACGAAGTAAAGCATGGTAGGGGTTTTAATGTTCGATGTTCGAGCGACCAACAGGGATCGCATAATAGCTAGAAAACTTTACTACATATACTGAACCACCTTTATTATTCGATGAAATAAACCAAATAAAATTGATGGAAAATAAGGTTGGTTCCTGTGTGGGTGATATATGGGAAATCTAAGCTCCTCTATGAGTGGATTTCTCATGTTTCAAGATGATTTGATTACAAAAACTCAATAAGTAAAACTCCCCCGAGTTCAAATTTATAGGTACATATGAGAAGAGACTTATCGCAATCTACCTGGGATTGGTATGGTATAACCACGCACCTTTATGGATGGAAATCCCGCTTGGTTTCGATGTGGGTCACATGTTACTAACCCATTCCGTTTATTCATCCCACCTAACCACCTAAATTCCACCTGGATACCAAGTGGGCGTGCTAGCTGGGGTGGGATTGCGGGTTTCAGCAGACTATGGCCGCGGGCCGCATTATCATGTAAGACAGAGAAACTCTCTGCGGGCCGCTCAAAATCCCGTCGCGAGCCGTATGTTGCCCGCCCCTGTCTTACACGGATGATATGACGAGGAGGAGCCTAGATAAACCTCCAACACTTAGGTAGGTCGGGCTCGAATAACACAGTGCCAAGTTCGCACTCCATTCAAAATGACTGTCACAAAAATCCGGCTCACGAATTATTTTGTGCGCGGGAACGTGGCTTGCGTCGAAACAATTGAAATTAGAGAAGAAAGTAGGCTATATTTGCTTGTCTAATCGCGAGAAGATAACGGGGTTGGCATATTTGGCAAATTGAATAGAAAACTGGTTTATTTATAAAGTCTTCGCGAACTAACGGCTGGGAAGCACTGAATTAGTGCGAAGTATAGTCGACGGCACAAAATCTGCTATTACAAATTGGAGTACCTGGCGGATGATGCGATTCCGAATCAAGTGCCAAGCATCTATAGTCGAGTTTTTGTGTATCGTTCATCATCGTGTTATACACGTGAGGAAATTCCGAGAGGGCGGATTAGTACCTTCTATGCTACCACGAATAATAATATTTGACCAGTTACACTCCATTTCATTCGAAATAATTTCGTACTGGTTAACCTCAATCATGACATAACTTACCGCGCATAGTTCGTAAAGCCAAGGGGCGGCAAAATACGGCCCGGGACAGTATTTTGAGCGGCCCGCAGGCAGTTTCTACCCTGATAGAGAAATTCCGACTTGAAAGTATTGACAAATTTTACGCGACACTGAATGAATCCAAGTTGCCGACCTGAGAAAGATTGCTGTGAAACTATTTCCGTAGTTCGGGCATTCGCGCGCAAACATTTTCGAGCAT
Source organism: Botryllus schlosseri (assembly GCF_051294905.1). Classification (NCBI taxonomy): domain Eukaryota; kingdom Metazoa; phylum Chordata; class Ascidiacea; order Stolidobranchia; family Styelidae; genus Botryllus; species Botryllus schlosseri. The sequence continues at coordinate 33,539,729 of NC_137238.1, forward strand.
GAGCATAAACCAGACAAAGGTGTATTCCCATCTAACTGATGTGTACATGGAGTCTCTAGTAAGGGTTTTATACGTCCGGCTCGGAGCCAGAATTCAAAGAACTTTGATCGACCACAGATGTCTCATTGACTTCAACACCAATTGAAGTACACGACGTTAACAAATTCAGTAAATGCGGTTTTTGTGCTGTCCTAATGCTTTGAACAAAACTCAATAAGATGTCATTCAATAGGATTTATTCATTGTAGGCTATAGGTGGATAAATAAGTGATTAGTTCCCATATATCAGGCCCGCCGACTGGAGAAGATACCCGCCCCAGCCTTGATTCCCAGTTCTGAATAATGCGATACGTCTAACGGATTGTCACATCATGAAGTATTATGAAAACGATAACTCACGCTGATAAAATCGTCCTTATAGTCGCTAGATTCTTATAGTATTCGGTACTCGACAACATTTACTCTCACCACTTGAATCGGTACAGTAGCATCTATACTCAATTCTGGTTATCGTACAGGAATCATCTTAGGCCCACCAGGCCCTACCCGCACTTACTTAAAATCACTCATTCCTATGATATGCTATGATATATGATCGCTGTTGATAAAGTTACACCACAATTTCGAAGCAACGGACAATTGTATAATGACATTTCTCACATTCTCTCAAATGACGGAGGTAATTTTTGATTGTTTGAGCGTATCTGTTTGTTCGCAAATTTGAACGTCATCGCCCCATTATACTTTTAATGTGAAATATTCGATAAATGAGAAAGATTTGCAACGGTCGACGGCCTTCTAAGCCTCTCCTCTATTACAGGGGTCACGAGGTATTGTTTTTTCGTCTTTTGTTCGCAAAATTAAACGTTTTCGGGAAACTATGAGATAGAGTATATATGTGATGACAACCGGTTGTACGGTATTAAATAAAGCGAATGATCCATGCTGCACGGACTAGCATTTTGGTTAGTTCAAAACGTCCTAGCGGAGAACGGTCAGAACCAGTCGTGTATTGGTTTCAGTCGTTTCGTGCGTGATTTAGTTAGGGCGTATAGGCATTTGATGCGAGATACAGTATCTGGTTTGATCGCAAGAGTCAAGTCAAGAGCGTAGTTTTATCATTGTCATTGAGCTGCTCAATACCCGATATTCTAAGGAAAGGAAAGGAGGAAAGGACGTAGTTTATTTTTGTCCTTGATGTTTTTTGCGACAAATACACCGACTCATGATACACATACACACGATCTGTGCATATGCTATGCATACCATGAGCGCATGATGTGCATATGCCGCTGGACAAGGCAGTGCAGAGCCTTTACGGCTTTCTAAGTCATGCACCACCCCTCCATGCTATCCTAGTAATGCATGAGCGCCAAGCAGGGAAGTCATGGATACCAGTGTTACTAATCAGATCTTTGGTCTGACCCGGCCGGGGATCGAACCCACGACCTACCGATCAAGAAGCCGGACGCTTCACCATTAGGATATCTTGTCGGTCTAGAATCTAGATTATGAGAAATACGCCGCACGATGCGAATTACAACTATATGTAACGTTTTCTAGTGCTGTACCAGGGTTGCAATCGTATACGGACGAGGGCAAAATGAGTATAAAAACGTGACAAAAGCTTTCAGCAAAAGGAGAGTTGTCTCCGAAGCGTAATAAAGGAAGCGACAGTCTTCTGACGATGCTAGGACTGCATTTATCGAAATGGTTCCATAGATATTGTGTTCCCAAACCGAGAGTCGCAGACAGCATGCTGAATTCAATTAAATTTATTGCATTTCAATACACCATAAGATTGCGATACAATAAAAGATGGGATGTGTCGAAACGACATAGTCTTGAAAATCAGACACCCACCTGGCCTAGGCAATGTCAAAAAGGAGGCATGCAGACTGAATGAAAAGTTAAACGAGATAATATAATTCACACGAATTGTGACCTGCCGCACAATTTATTACATATTTATTGAACATTTGATTAAGAGCCTTTATATTCGCACTGACCAGTGATGATCAATTTCAATGCGCATTTTTTTTCACACATGCCGGCCATGGGTCTCGTGAATCTTGTAAATAGTTTCGTCTAAATCAGAGGTCTCAAACACGCGGCCCGCGAGAGCATTTTTTGCGGCACGCGACGGCATTTTGGATTTCGAAGTATTCGACAATATTCAGCTACCAATATTCCTTTTTATTTGAGAACTTAAAATTCGCTCTAAAACTACTTCAGAAGCCTGAAACTACTCATCAAACTTCACTATTACATCACTTTCAAAAGTTAGCACGCAGTGGAAGATCAACTATCACGTGGCATTACTTGTTTATGATGGTAAAACATGACCCGTTGATGATTCGTTACTGAAAATTGTGATTTGGACTTGGGCGCGACCTTCTGTAGAATTACTCGTACTCGTACTCGTCGCGTCAATCGTTACAATCAGAAGACTTTTGTGACTCGGAATGATATGACTTGGTACAACCATGGACGCAACGAACTATCAAACTGGTATGAGAAATAGTAAAATATCAAAAGGTCGATGCTTGCGTTGCGTACCTTATTTAGATATCTAAGCAGGTCGGTATGGCAACCGCCATTGGCATTATGTCGCCCTTTTGATGTATATAGTTGGTTACATCCTGTGTCATCTTTGGTACTTTTATATATGTTATTATCGCCAATTAAATGTGGCGAGTATTAAATATAGTCGTAGCCTACGCTTCACAGCTGTAACAAGTAATACCAATGGATTCTTCGACAATTGCACATTTCTATTGCTATGGCACAGTATTCATTACGTTCAAGTTGCTATTGATCTGTTCCAATATACGAAGGTAAATCTAACGCTGATTCCATTTGACTTTGGTAATGATATGATCAATATAGCCTAGTTATCAGTAGGGCTACGCCCCAAACCCGGATTAGGCTGTACTGATCCAATGCTCTGATATCAGTTCAATCTTTGTAAAATTCTTAAATTCTACCTATAATTGTGGAACGTCAAATGTCCGCTAGCTGCAAAATTATAACTCGACAGCGTTTACGATGTCCTGATGCATTTGTACTGTCGCATGGTGTCTACAACTAATTACAGCAACAATTTTAATCAAATATTTTATGATGTGATTTTTTTCTTGGCAGGCGTGAATTCACAATAGTATATCACATTTTCACGATGTGTGTGGAATGTCAGTCTGCAAGGTCCCGTCAAATAAAGCCTACTTGAAAATACACTGAATTCCCCTATTATTGGTGCTGCGGCCCGCGACGCGATCAAAAGTAGGAAATTGGCCCGCGAGCACATTTGTGTTTGAGACCTCTGGTCTAAATAAATATCATATTTGTGTATTCCCAGTATTCTGTTGTCAACCTTACTCTTTCAATTCATTAGTGCGCGATAAATGCTTCACTTGGCATCCCAGCTAAATGGCTTAAGAGAGAATGTAGGCAACGTACAGTCGGAGTATAGTCATCGCTGGTGCCTAAGCAGAAGTTGAAGTAAATTGAAAATTTTGTAGTAAGTTGTAGTAGCGATTGTGACCTAAATAAAAATAGTTATTCTAGGCCTAGTTCTGGCCCAAAAACTAAAAACGGTTACGTCGAACTAAAATTAGCCCAAAGTCATAGACACTGGAGGAAATAGCTGAATTGCACGTGAGTATTTCGAAAATGTAAAAGTCCTTTGATACTGTCTACCCCTATAGCCTAAAATATTCGCATGAGTCAAAAAAGTTTGGTGCGTGGCTATGTAGCTCACTATACTAAAATACACAACAAATCGAGCAATGACGGTATTTTTTTATTTTATTGAAAAAAATCGGCGCTTATCGCCTAATCAGGTTATTTGCGCCAAGATAATGGACGTTGCAATGTTCAGTGATCATTGCGTTCGGTACATTTTTCGGACGACTTCCCGACACTCATCAATTCATCATCTATCGCTCATGCGACATCGTCAGTGTTTTTCGTTGCCAATTTTGGAAGCTCGACTTTACTTGATCAATCTGGGCATTTCGCACGACACCGCATACGCACTAACTTGATGGTTATTTTTCGGTATTCTCTGAAAGGAATGATATACTGTTTTCCAGACTCTATGATACAGCTAGTCTGCAATGTCGGAATTTGATGACGCTTGTTTGAAAGTCTTCCGCGGCGTTCACGTGCAACTTGTCCCGAACGAGTCGTAGGCTATCCTAAACAGTTTTGTAAAACACATGCACATTGCACAATTGTGAGATACGCCCAACTCTCTATTAGCCTACGACACAATGCAGAAATATGCTTTTCAAACTGCTCGCTCAATATAATTTAAGTGTTGGCAAGCAACCATCTTCCCGCAATTTGGAATACCGGTCCGCGGACCGGCGGTTGAGAACCAGTGGTCTATGCAGCTTCTTGTTGCAGCAAGACACGCTGGCATAGTGTTCGAATGGAGCCGATGCTACATTGTTACAGTTGCTGTTGTGTACACAACCGACTGACTAATGAACACTCTGAGTTCTCTCGCAAACCTGATCACACACGCAAATCCGATGAGCATTCTTACCAGCTAAAGAAGAGCACGCAGTCATCAGAAACTTGTAGATTCACTAGTTTCAAATCATACCGCGGTAGGCTAATTAAAAGAATGAATAAACAATTTCTACTGAATTAATACTAGGTAACCCTCTATTATACCGGGCCACGACATGATATATTGATCTCGAAGACCTTGTCATATCGAGCCTCCCTTCTACCTTGCATGTCGCATTTCACTGTTACATTTTTGTAGTGTAATGTTGATATGTAATGTATACGAATAAAGATTCTCTCTTCCTCTCTCTGTCTCTCTCTCTCTCTCTCTCCTTCTCTCTCTCGCCTTTCGACACACATCACCTTTTTTATTACTTTTTTTTGCTTTTCATTCAGTGTGCATGCCTCCTTTTTTATATCGCTCAGGCCAGGTGGGTGTCTGACACTTACGATTACGACTACTCCAAGCGGTTTCGACACCTTCCTATCTTTCATTGTATCGCAGTCGTGTGGTATATTGAAATGATGAGATTATTAGCGATAAAATGAATTGAATCGAAATTGTGCAATGAAGCCAATTGTCGATCTTACGACCATGTGACCGAGGCGCGCGCACGCGTCCGCTACATTTGACGAGCCCTCAAACCTCGCAGACTGCTATTGCCATCCAGATTGAGGTCGGGTGCATGAAAAGATTATTGACCCTCTGCTGGGACAGTTACAGAGTTTATGAGAATGGCATCGAGTCGGCGAGTCGTACAAAAAGCAAGCAGCGTTCTATAAAACGAGTTACGTAATGCCGTATGTTATTAAAATCCCGAATCCGTGAACAAAAACCAACGGTTTCAATGTGGCCGGTCAAATCTTGTTGTTGCGTTCCGTAATCTCATCGCTTTCCCTCGTTGATCCTGGTCGAGATCGCGGCATTACACTATATAGTCACATCTGCCGCGTTCCATTTCAACGGTCGCGTCAGGGTAACCAAAATATTGCGCGGTGAATTTGTCGGCGCGCGCGATCTCTTAGTTTCGTTAAAACGTTCGCATATCTCTTTTAAGGAGCTTCTTGGTGGTACATAAATTCAGTATACAATTGACTAGTATATTCATAATAAAATGAACCCGAATAATTTCGGCTGACACTCGTCCGGGGTAATCGTCAGCAACTAGTAGAGAAAGGGAAATAACATTGTATATCAACAATCGTATCTCAAGATATGACGTCACCAGCATGAAATTTCGAATAACAGAGCGTTCAATGTACTATTTTTAGATGGTACACAAACTCCTTTTGTTGACACAGCCTTGGCTGGTTTTAATTTGATGAAATTCGACTCCAAGGCACACAAATGAAAGTGCGAACGGCACCTTCCAGCGACGCGAAATCTGCCGCCTCGATAATTTTTCACATAAGCGCGGTTATCCAACAGATGCTTGGCAATTCGAAATTTCATGCTGGCGACGTCATATCTTGACATATGATTGTTGATATACAATGTTCTTTACCATTCTCTACTAGTTGCTGACGATTACCCCTGACAAGTGCCAGCCCAAAATATTCGGGTTCATTTCAATATGAGTATACTATTATCTCTTTTATTAAACAACTAAAATCAGAGTTGTAATGAATCGAGTCATGACTCGACTACCGTCGGACGCGAGTCATAATTTTTCGTCGACACGATCTGACCCCAGTCATTTTCCTGAAAATGGAAGCGGTCTTGACTTGAAATAATTGCGTACAACTCGACCAAGATTCTTGCCGTTCTAGACGACTTCATACAAGTCTTGCGTGACAGGATCGATGCCCAGAAGCTGTCTTTTATCTGTTCGAATAACTATATGTTAAGGAATTAGCGTTCGCCTGGTTAGCAAAGGTTAAGAATCACCGTTTTATGATAAGTTACCGTCCTTTTAATCGGGGAAATCTTCAGAAGAAAAGGGTAACTTAGCCTACGATTACCGTACAAGCACATACTTCGTAATTGCACTCATTTATGGCATCTTTCTCCGTTAATCGTTAATAGCAATTCGGTCACTACCGACATCTAGTGTGTTTGTAGTAGCCATCGTGTTAATTGACTACAGTCAATATTAATTATTCTGACTCAGTATATTTGCGGACCTGAAGCACGGCCGATTTCTTAAATTTTTATGACAGCGCTTACGCGGATTAGATGGCGAGGCAGGGCCTAGATAAATCCTCAATTATAGTACTTGGTGAACATTTTTATTTGTTCTCCCCACCTGCTTGATTGGCGGTACTTTTTTGACCAAACGATGCTTGGTATGACCGTTTGCTTATATAGGAAAGCGACGAGATGACAGGTGAACCGTATAGCTTTAGTAAATGATTGAAATGTTGTGTTCTTTTCTACAGCATGAATTTCTTTTGTATTTATGATTACCATGGTCGAGGTATTGTTTCAGTGAATAGGGGCGGGTTGAGTTCTGGAGGAATTATGATTGCACCTACCACGAATGGATTTATTACTTTCTTCAAGTGTCGAGGAAAGAAAGGTTTTATTATAATACTGTTTTTCATTTTCTCTGGAATACTGGTCTCAACCAGATATCACAGGTGAGTTCAATTTAATAAAACTTATCTGTCTATCGGTACGGTATTCATAACATCTTCGCTCTGAATACATACATACATGTACGTACAAGTACATTGTACTAGCAGAGCATGACCAGCAGAATCCTTTAATGACTGTTTATGGAAGCATATATTCACATAAGCGGTGTCTTACAAAAAGTCTTGGGCGATATTGCTAATAAAGTCACGACCGTCGGAATCATACAAAGTTCAGTTCCATGTAATGGTGATCACCGCAGGATTGTGACTTGTACTTGGAGCCTTTTCTCAATCAGACACCCCCTCGGCATAGAATATGTACTTAGAGGCATCTGTACAGTAGTACACTTGTACACTGAATTAGAAGTAACAGAAGTTAACATAAAAAGGACAGATGATTGAACTGAAATAGCATGTGTCGTCAGGCGACTTGGAGATGCGTCAAAAATTATCGACCACTGACCATACTATGATTTCTTAAAACAGCAATGTGCTCACTGCTCATAGCCGCTTACGTAGCAGACACATCAAACATATAGTCAAAGTCTCAAATTAATTTCGCTTCTCGTTTGCCTTGAAACGAAGATTTAAAATGAGAGCTTATCATAAACACATACTCAGAAGAGACAAGTGGCTTGGTATGTTGCTCAGGGATATCTAAAACTATAGTAGTTCTAGATATCCCTGTGTGTTGCTGAACAGTCTGCCGCTCTTATCCGCAACTAATCACGTGTCCGCAGTCCTGCAAGTGGCCCATTTCGTTGCTGTCGCTGATTACAGAGCAGAAGGCCCAGATTCTTAGGCTATTATTCGGCCAAGGTTGCCCCTACTGCACGGGCGCCGAGCCTAATCACTTGGGTTTGACACTGTCCGTCCAGTTGACATATCAAGTAGGCTTCGTGATTATTACTATCAGTGGGCTGTCATGACAGCAAATAAAAACCGTAGGTTACTGCCTTTACTGTCACAAACTACCGGCAGTAGTTTGTAAAATGTACGTAGGCGAATACTCTTAGTAAAGATAATAAATGAACAAGCCATTTGGGGTACAGAGCTTCGGAATAACAAGAAAGAGTAACTTTATATTGGTAATTTATTTGCTAAAAGCTTTTCGAATGACTCTCAGCGAACGTCAATAATAGGGTGAATCAAATTCGAAATGTAGGACCTATATCTACAGATTCTACACTCTCTATAATCTTGAAATATTTCCTTAATGTTCTGTGTTGTTGTTCTCGGTTATTTATAACAACCTAATATGTACTCGTTAACGTTGGTTTTGTGTCGCTACTACCGTATCTTGCCGGTCTGCTAGTTGTTTGTTCTTGTTATTATTAGGTCATATAGTTCCTACATTTCGAATTTGATTCACCCTATTACTGACGTACTATTACTGACGTTCGATACTGACGAGGGTCAGTCGAAAAGTTTTGAGCGAATAAATATACAATATATGAGGCTATCGTTTCGCCGTAATAAATGAGTGTTTTGAACGGATTGTCGATGGATGGATGACAATTGGTTTGTTGTAATCCTTTACCGGCTTATCTATTTCAATGGGCAATGACAACTTGCCGTTATATTTCCATGACATACCCCAAATTACAAACAATGATGTAAGACAAACTATATAACTCGTGAACGTACTACATGGGCTTCATCATTGACAGCAATATAACGGCATAATGGATCTCCATATCCCAAATGCCTCTTTTGAATTCACAATAATATTCATCGTGACGACGCTTGTACCGTCGTTATTATGTTCATATTCTGGAATGACTAATTTTAATGGATTTAACGTTTTTCTTTTTCCAGTGCGGGATTCCGACGTCGCAGTTCTTTTCCCCCATGTAAGTCAATCTAGTATTAGTAAAATCTGTAGGTACGTGATCTCACAACCAATCATTCGACATATTGGTGATATCTAGCATATGTTGAGTCTGCTGTACCTGACCAAACAAATTATTTTCAGCGGTACAATATGCTGACAAACTTTGATTGGTCCTATATTATGCTAAATTTGATGGAATATGTATATATATATTAGATATCATCAGATATAAAGCGAAGACCCATTTTCATTTCAGACGAAAACGACTCCCTATCGTTGGAGATGGAATTGCGATCCTTAGACGCCAGTCAAGACTTCTTTTTATCGGCGAACGCCATTACGAAAAAACTAAGGAGTCGATGGCTGTATGGGCGGACCACTAATCGGAAGAAACACTTCGACGACGAATACATGTAACCTTACACCAGTGCTCTTCAACCTTTTTCGTCGTGGTAGACCCTTTCAACGTTTACTCGAAACTCGTACACCCCTGACCACGTAATACACTTATTCCTTATAGTAAGCCTAATCCAGGAGTGTTCAACCTTTCTGCTATTCAAGGCCGTATTTCGATAACATATAAATAGCATACGGCCGCATTCCGGTGGAGAGTCGCCATGGTCCATCTGGACGTCATACACTCATGGTAAATTGGCTACTTGGAGCTTCGCACCGCCATCACTGATTTCTTGAGATATACCTTGCGTATAAAAGTTTTTAACTGTAGCAGCAGTACACCCTCCGCGCACGCTTACTATCTATGCACCCAAATCACAAGCATAAATGCCAGTAAAAGTATGTGGACTTATCTTCTAGTCGCGCGGAGCGCGAAAAAAATTTCCACCTTAAAAATTTATTTCGTCGATAAAATTGGTTGTTTCATATATTACTGTCAAATATTCATGCATTCTTGGCCCACGTGATCAGATTGACCGGTAATAGAGCTGATGCAGGGGATCTTCGAAAATTTCGGGCACAAAATTATTGATGATCTATCTTCTGGTTTTTATTAATCACTTCGTTCATGTTGTTGTTTTTTGACCTCCCATCGGGAGTGTAGGCATAGTCGATATATATATATATGGGAATCGTCCAAACGTACCAGAAAAACCTTCATTCGTGAGACGCGCACGATTCCAACTTGGTATTTCTTTATGGGATGCATCATTTCCTTTGCGGTTCGCATTTGTACGGTGGGGCTTAGATTACACTATCATATTGAAAACGAAAAATCCAAGTCACCCTGAATCGCGCCAATCATGAATAAAATTATCAAGTTGAATTGAAATCTATCAAAGATTTGGGAACCAATTCGTTGGATATTGACGGCGGCCAACACACGCAATTTATTTATGTGTAGAGGGCCGCGTAATTATTGTTTAACGGCTGCATGCTACCGGAAGCCTGATGTTGAAACAAGGATGAGCAAGACTGCAACGTATAAAAAATGCCAAGTACTATAATCAAGGCTCGAGGTTACCGGACCAAAATCGAATGCAGTGATACTTAAACACGACCCCCGAGACCCGCTGGCTACGCCCTTTACAATTATGTACACATTGTACACTGCGCTATCTGTAAGCATCTCGCAGTAGGTGCAAATTTAATATGTTTGAGCTCAACCGATAAGTCAATTACCAACGTTTAAATAATGAGGAGAAGCATTTGCTCATGACATCACAAAAGGAATGTAATCTACAAACTGCGTACAGCTGATCTGAAAATTGTGAGATATTGCACATCCGGCCAACATGTTCTGAAGCATAAACTTGAATATTTATTGTGATAGCTATAGTCATTGGTCTGTTACCCCCCCCCCTCCACCCCCAGTACATCCCATTTGAGAGGTACACCCGTTTAACATTTTGCTACAAGGGTGTACGATACACCCGGTTGCAGAGCCCTGCCTTACACCGCAATGAAAATATACTATTTTTAAATAACAATGCGAATTATAAGGCGATTCATTTTTGTTGTTACCCGGTATCACATTTGAGCTGATAAAAATAATACATTGAACTTACAAAAGCACATCGGATCCGGCCATCTAAAGAGGATTCAAAGATGATGCGAATGTTATTCAATGGGGATCTAACTAAACAGTCCGGTCTGTTACTCGATTACCAGTTATTCGGAGGTAGCTAATTTCGGAACATCAGGGAGTATATAGTGACTAAATCAAAGTGAGTGATGGCCGTACACTACAAAAGGCGCAATTTTCTAAAATATATTCAGTTATTGTGGTACAGGAGCTATTTAACCCGGTTGTTATAGTAATTTCACTCGTAAAAGTGAGGCCAAGTCTAATTTCGAAGAATACAAAGTGTGGCAAATACGTAGTTTGATTACGGATAACTGTTGAGTAGATGTGGAATTTGTGAACAACATAGCCGCTTGAGCAAGCAGTGCAAGTAGGCCCAAATTATGTCAGTAGGCGAACTTCAAAAGAGTATAGAAGTACTTCTTGACTGACCACCCATTGAATCGCCTATAGTGTAATTTGAATCTAGTAGCATAATATTAAATCATTACAAATATAGCTCTACGCCAAATCCAAGTCGAAAACATCATTGTATTAAAGATGTCTTGCATATTATACTGCCATTACATTTATCTTTCATCGTGAAATCTTTCCATAGCGATCTCAACAATAGAGTCCAAACACTGTTGCAGAGGACGGAGAACGAACGACGGTCACAGTTGAGGGAACTCTCGAAAGGTATCCGTGACCGAATTATAGAAATACAGGTGAGGCTCGATACTCCACTGCAGTGTTTGTCAAATTTTCAAATTTTTTATCGCCACAGAACACTTGCAACCCTAACATCGTGGAATATCATACGATATTTTATAATAACATTTAGCAAATGCAAACGACGACATTATCGGTACTTGTAAGGATATGCATTAGCGTAGATAGAAGCCTAGCAGTCAGCGGTACAGCGCTGCTGCTCAGGAATTACCGCCGTACATTTCTACTCGATTACAAGCAGGGCATGGTATGGTATGGAATGGAATGGGAATTCTCCATACTCCACACCCGCCAAATCGTTCCATACCATACTTGACTGTCTTCCATACCATAGCAACATTCTTCCATACCCTATTTGATACTTTTTCCATACTTTCGCAAATTGCCCGACCTCCCAAGTGATATTCTGTTTTTGGTATGTGGAAATGTTTCGGCGTATTCAGTCTAATTATTATGGATTAAATTATCCATTTTAAACAGCCCTGATGCATCAATGATACCGTGAGTTTCTTTAATCGTCAACAACCCTTTTTTCTTTATTCCCCACAACCTGAAATCTATAATTCCACCCTACACTTTCGCACGGTACATAACTCGAAAGAAATATGTCATTTCATCTGTAACGAGTCCGGCTATGCTATCAACTAGCGAGTCCGCGATCTCCCTGAATACATATTCACATACATATGAACTCTTATTATAACGAATCAGGTGATTTCAATCACACCATTTCGCAGGCTACTGAATAACAATGTATATGGGGGAGATCGCGTGCCGCTGTCCATCTGATTCTCGCTAATTGGAGGCACCAATACGATTGCTTAATTGCAAATGAGCTATTAGCCGTAAATATCAGAGATACGATCGGCATTTCATACCGACGTTTAATAAACGAGGCTAATAATGCGATTTTCCTTTACAATTGAGTCTATACCCGACTAGAAACTTCTGAATGACCCTCCAGTTCGAAACCTCTGCATTAGAATATACCTTATAATTAAGCCAATTTTTTTTGACCTAAAAAACGGAAGATTTTGACCTAAAAAATCTATATTTTGACCTTTTTTGGACCTAAAAAAACTGAAATCTGACCAAATTTTGACCTCACGTATGCAAATTAGGTGTTTTCGCATATAATGTTAAAATTGTACTACTTATCTTCATTTCTGGTTGGAACTGTCTGTCCTTACAAAGTAGATTGGCCTGAAAAGACGTTTTTGGCTCAAAAACTGACAGATTTTTGCATGAAAAACTAGTATTTGAACGAAATCTGACCCTATGAAGAATTCCAGTAGTTACATTACGTATTCTGGTGGAAATAATTAAAATTTGCTGTAGTACAACGAAAGATCCTTTCCTACATTCTCGGGTAGAAAGTGTCTGTCCTTACTACGTAGCTTGCCAAGAACGGAGAAAGAACGTTCAACAGCAGCATTTGTTGGCTGACAACACTCAAGTTGTGTGCACACTGCTGGTGACAAAGCGTGTTGCTTCATTCTGACAATGTTGTCTATATCAGTGGTTCTCAACCTTTTTCACCTCGCGGACCGGCAAAATTTCAAAAAATGTCTGGCGGACCGGTGAACTTTCAAAATTGGAATGAAGCCAAAATGTAAAGCATGCAACCGTTTTTTGCAATTATTTGGTGCTAGAGAGTGACATTTAGAAGGTTTTGATCGTAAATAATTATCTTCATGATACCATCCATGTGATTTTATGGTAGTCAGTCTGCTGAGTCGATGTAAAATGCCCTTGTCCAGATAAACGTGCTACCGTCCAGAGTCGTTTACAGTCGTTCGCATCGAAGTCTGTGGGCTTAACCGACCACGCCAACTCGAATTATATTCTTCTCTTTGACAATATCGAGACAAGAAGCGTTTCGGAGTCGCACCAAGCACCTTGTCGTGCTACCTTGCTCCTTGCTCCTTGCCCACTGCCACCAGACGCATAGACTACTCTGGCAACTACAAATACAATGCGTGACGCCAGAAAACACCTTACAGCAACTATACCGGCCGTAGGCTACCTGCCGAAAAAGCACTTCGTCAGCCCAGCCTCAAAAGCGTTGGTCTTGGTCCCATCATGGCGATAAGCCAAACTTCCGTACAGTTGGGTGGATATTTTCACTTGTACTTGTGAAGACATTCGTTGTACTCAGTGTATGCAAAGAGTTTGAGTAGCTTAGTCGCACCAATAGCGAAAATTTTCCATCATTCATGACTCAATCGGTTTTCTCGCTGCCGAATTTTTGGCACGCCTTTCGTAGATGTTAGCCTAATCTTCATTATTATGTGTTGGTACGTCGTGGCGCGGTAATGGCTGACGCCCAAATGCCTGTTTCTATAAATCATGCGTATTTCTCGGAGAAGGGTACCTAAGAAGCAAGACATTTAGTGACGCTAAATTGTGCAAAGCACGAAAAGAAATTGAAAAATGTTGAGAAAAGTTTCAAAAAAATACGCTATGATTTATGTTCATCAGGGTTGTAATGACTCTCGAGAGTCATTTTTTTTTTCAAATGAAAAATGACTCGACTCGACTCGACTCGACCTGAACTCGAGTCATTGCGTATGACTCGGACCTAGTAATATGACTCAAGACTGGGTCTACCAAGACAGGCATTTCATTGTAATTTCGAAGAATAGTAAAGTTATCACACTGATATTATTTCGTCTATCAGTACTGGTACTTGAAAATGCTACCAGAAACTGTTGAAAATGAGAGAAATGAGGATACGTCATTATGAATGAGAAGCATTCAATATCACCGAGTAGAGTTGTGAAAAGTGGGTTTCACATGACATTAACTCGAAACTGAACAGTCCACACAATGACTTGGCCTCGGACTCTAGTCAAAACACGATGACTCGGACTCGGCAGTCTACTCAGTGACTTGGACTCGGACTCTACTCGGTGGTGAATTGAAAATGACTCGACTTAACTCGAGTCAAAACTATAAAAGTGAGATTGACTTGCGACTCGGAACCTTGTGACTTGGTTACAACCCCGATGTTCATTTACAAAATAATTCCGGGCTATTTTCAAGCTCAGCCCCTCTCCGATTGGGCGGTTTCGGGTGCCCCGGCTATGGTCCTGCACAAAATGAATGAATTGATGACGAATGTTCGCGCAAACTGCGCTGTTTAGCGATGAGTCAACTCGTACTGGTTCTATACTTATGTCGCTCGGATGTCGTCAAATGACACGTCTGGAACTTTAAGTCAAATTGAACATGTTTCCAGCCGGAATGTTACCTCACAAAGTTCTGAATCAGTTTAAAACTTGATGTTTTAGTTATTTTATCAATGGACAAGCCTTTTACATTGCATCTTGAATTTAAGATATAAAATTGTAATATACTCGGCGGACCGGCAGGAATATCGTCGCGGACCGGCACCGGTCCGCGGACCGGCGGTTGAGAACCACTGGTCTATATCACAATTTTTCAGCTTGCGCTTCTTGATATAAGAACCATGCAATGTCCAAGCAGTCTTGCTTCAGCTAGGATATTGCGGTACGTTGACCATAAAACCATGTCACTATTTGTTTCATATGACCATTTATGATTCACAATGAGCAGACGATGGTCCGTTTACAACGGTAGGCCTATAAAGTAGGCTACAAGCTGTAAAATATCAAATGATAAGTTCACCGACAGCGCAAAATCTACGATACAAACGAAATGCAGAGGTCAAAAAATGTTTGCCTTTGTAAACAATTTTGACAAATTTTGACCTAACGCTACAATTTTGACCTAATTTTGACTTTTTTTGACATGTCAAAAAAAAATTGCCCTACTTATAATATAAATTTACATCACTACAATCATTTTGGTACAGCGGTTCAAATATTCATTTTTCCCGCGAATCTGTGGGCCGCGCATTAGATTCAGGAGCCAAAATCAGGGTGTCTATTCTTTTATCAGAGATAACCAAATTTCATGAAGTTTAATGCGTGTTGTAGGCCGGCATATCGTACCGTCGCTCCAAGACAAGCTACATATTTTTGAATTACAATGATGGTTATGTCAAATAGATATTGCGTGATGATCATCCTACCAAAGCGCAGAAATTATTTCCAAGTTCAACAAATTGATATAAATATTCATGTAACTTTTAAATTCTCAAAATTTGCGATTTTAAAACTCCCTTGGTAGTTTACGGACTGAAAGTTACGATAAGCGAAATGCCAGTTGTAACGCGACATTGGACGAATATCGTTCGTTTTTATGATATTTAGATTTGAATTGATTTGAATATTCATTATTAATATTGTTTTCGTTCATATGCGCGTAACTCTACTTTGTTGTCTTCAAATAGATGTCGACCGGGGTGGGTGAGTGATAAATAGCAATTTGAGATATGAACAATTGAACATATATAGTGAGCGATTTTCTGAGGTATGCAATCAATTTGACAAATCGAAAGTAGGATCATTGTCATGATTCTGGCAAAACTGCCAAAGTATGGAAAAAGTATGGAAGTATGGAAAGAACATTCCATACCATACTTAGGAAATTTCCATACCATACCATACTTGCACTCTTCCATATTTCATACCGAAATTTCGTTCCATACCATACCATACTTCCATACCATACCATGCCCTGATTACAAGTAGGCTACAAATAGCAATGTCAAAACCAATTCAAGTGGAATATGAAATGAAAGGTCGGAAAGGTAGGCCTACTCACTTAAATGTAGTTTCGAAAAGTAGACTGGGTCGGCGGGCCACATACTTTAGCAGTTGTTTGGCCACTTTCGAAATGGCATGGTGTAAAGCACTTCGCTACTGACACCCAATAGCGCAAAAAGGGCGGCATCATGGACGTCATGGTAAATGCTGCTGAATACACTTGGAGCAAGTGTTCTCGACTCGGTGGACCAGATGCCGTTGTCACATCCTATTAGGGATTATCATGAATCGGCGCTGTAATTTCTGCACGCGTTTTTAGAATCCAGCGGATTGTGACACGGCGAAGTTGCTGGTCTACGACGTAGCGACGCGACCGTATGGATTCGGAAGCAATATGCACATGATAATCATGCATTTTATTCATTCCATTTATTCAAATCGAACGTTTGTACTACAATCTAGCGGCTGGACGTACGACGACAAGAGTTGGGAATACTATCTGCAACCGTTGGGAAAGTGTACATACGAAATGGATTCGGAAGCACTGCCCATTTTATCAGGTATATAGAATATAGATATATCCACTTAGCAGACATTCTTGAATGATAATGGTGTAAGAAACGATTGTATATACTTGTACGGTCGAACAGAGCATATCGCTACGAAATCACCCCGTACTGCAGTAGCAAGACAACGCACGCCTGCTCTGCATTATACAACTAAATACAGAATTGGTAATAAAATACTGAAAATATCGGCCATCCGTTTAAACCAGATGGACCTGACTTTGGTATGTGAGTTTAGGCATCACAGGCTCGCCTTTTTCTAGCACTGACTCGACGCATGTAACCTGAGGCATATGAATAGCCAGGATGAAAAGTCGAGATGCGACGTTGAAAATTTGAGATAACATCGACTGTTTCACATACATTGTGCCGTTGTGACATTTATGACATATCCTTACGTGTGCTCTAAGTCTAGCCTTCGAATCATTTATTTCAGGTCATGGATTCAATCTGCCACCAATCATCAGGCTCGTATACAGTTAGCTCATGAGAGAGAGAGAGAGAGAGATGGTATTCTTTTTCGCCTGCACCATCGAGATGCTTTGACGACGGAGTTGCGATACGGCCCCATGAGGTCATCTAGTCTGCGCCCCCGTTTTTTTTTCTCCTCCATGCTATCCGTGATTGCTGAGCGCCTAGCAGGATAGCTGCGGATACCAATTTTCGAGTCTTTGGTATGACCCGGCCGGGGATCGAACCCACGACCTACCGTTCGAGAAGCCGGACGCATAACCATTACACTATCTCATGTTGAATAATTTCGGAAAACCAGGCCTTCATAAACACCGCCCTTCATTTGTGAAATCAATTTTAATAAATGATTTATCTATAGACGAAACACAAAGAGAAAGAATTGTTCAGTCACGCGGCTGGATGGTTGACATCGATTGGTCAGTTCCTGAAAATATACTGGACACCCTCAAAAGAATCCACACCGATCCTTTTGCTTGGTGGGTCGGGCAGTTTATGAGTTACGCCTTCCGATTGCAACCCTGGCTTGAAGCTCGCATACAAGCTATCGAAGATCTCATTGGCTTTACTGACAAAGTGGCAGGGTAAGTGATAGCTAGTATATGGTAAGAGTCCTGATGTCGCAGGTAGAAAAATCGAACTCTAGATGTCATCGAGCGAAACAATTATCCTGAAGCGTGCAATGTCGGAGAAAGTATGATAACTATGATGGAAATCTAAAACGAAATCAATAATTCTTCTTTTTAGAGAATTTCTACCTAAAATCTAGGGTCACAAATTACCGATATGATTTTAGCTTCAGGACTTTTGGAATGAAATGGAATGTTGGAAAACTTATTCAAAAAATCTCCTACGAACCGGAATTACAACCCATAGTCCGAAATAAAGCCTCTCGTGGCAATTCACTGATCAGCTAATTCTCGTATGTTTTTAGAATTCATGTCAGATGGGGCGACAAAGTCGCTATCTTTGGTAGCGAGGCGGCCAAGCACGATGTGAGCGAATATATGGACTTCGTGGAAACCTGGTTTCGAAGTCACGAGTGTCGGGGCTGTTTAACTCGTCGCGTGGTGTATGTTGCAACCGAGAACTCGGAAGTATGGGCAGATTTGAAATCAAGGTGAACGATGGTTGCAATCGACGGCATTCCCGGTGCTTTTATTCATCGTAAAACACCTACGTGATCAACAACTAAGTACAGTCGATTTCGCTTGATTCGGAAACTTTGATTCCGTTCACTTTTTCCCGAATTAGGCAGAAAATTAATTGTTCGTTCCATGGTCATGCATGATGACGGACAGCGCATTAAAATTTCGGTCGCAAAAAATGAGTTGCTGCTGCATACTGTAGTACCAATCGGCAGTGCCATTTTCAGAACCGTAACTGCCGCACCCAAACCCCCCAATTGGCGGGCCGAGATCGATGGGGACCCAAAATTATTTCGTAAATTACCATAAATTATCGAGTATTGCTTTGAATATTTATAGAACTTTTTTCAAATGTTCTTCACGCTTCGCGCGATATAATTTCGCTGGCTGTTTTGATGTTACTATTGGTACCCCCCTCAGAAAGAAACGCGTAATTTTTAGATATAAGCACTTCGGCGTAGGCCATTACCGCATCACGACACACCACGACGTTGACAATTACGTTTCGGCTAACATGCGACTCTGCGAAATGTACTACTAGAAATTTCGGCGGCAAGGAAACCTCGACCCAAAAGATAGGCCTCATGTTGGCCGCGACCGATATATAGGCCTATATATGTCGAATTTTCCCTTGTCCATAGGTACCTAAATGGATGGCGCCAAATATTCTCGTCCTGGCAATCCAAGCAACAATTGCTACCAGTAGACAACAATTATGCACGCCGTGAAGAATTGCCACTTTGAGAAGTTCTATAAGTCTGGTACGTAACGTACGTTTCAGCGATTCCGAAATCGTTTTACTATGCATCAGAAAGGTCACGAAATAACAACACACAACAAAGTAATTGATAACAGCAGGCCCTCCCGCAGATGTATGCGTATTGACTATGGGCCCTAAATTTTTAAAGACACCAATTTCGTCAGAACTAACGGTAAATCTGAGCACGTGGGTTAGTAGTTAAAAAATCGAAAGTAATCTATGCAATTCCAACCCCATTGGCCGAATTCAATCATGACTAGACAATAGTAGTTCTCTAACCACCAGCTTCGCTCCTCCTCCCAGTTTGGTTTATCACCCTACCCTGTGGAGGGCCCAAGAACAGCGTTGTGTGGGGCTGGGGCTGACGAAGTTCTATTGCGGTCCTATGGTCATTTGTAATTTTTCCTTAGTTGCAAATATAAACCCTGCGATTTCGAAAGTACAGTTTCCTCCGATTGAGTGCCTAATCTACGTTTTGACATTGTTTACTTGATAACTTTCTGACGTTTCAGTTTCTACTTGCACTCGAAACATTTACGTTATGAATTAGAACTCGGTGTTTTTACATATAATTGAGTAGGCATTCATGTCATTTCTTCTATACTCTTACAGGGACAGATATGCCTGACTTCATCGTACCAACTGTGACTACTTTGACCACCTCAGGACTAGAACTATTCCAGCTGATATACAGCTTTGTAAGAACGCGCATTCATGACTTTCATAATTTCAGGTATCCAGAATATACCTTCATCGGCGGTGGCTTTGTGGATGAAAACCGGGATATAAACGCACCGATTTTCGTTCCATATCGTGGACGAAAATTCGTTATTCAATCGGTCCTGACTGACATGTATTTTCTGTCGAAGAGCGACTATGTCGTGTGTACTTCGTCATCGAACGTGAGTGCCCAGAAAAGCTACGAAACCTTCTTTTCTTCGGAATATGAGATTGACCTGAACTATAGTTTGAACCGATGTTACAGACCTAAACTATGCATGTCGGCTACCTGGTGATTCGGATATTCATCATTTTGGACAGGACGTTTCTGATATTATAGTTGGGGCTAGTGCTAGGGTTACATTTTGACTATTTTTTATACGGGATCGCTAACGGAATCCGAGACCTCACCATAACCCTTTATATGTATTACAGAGCATATGTGGTATTGTATTAGTATTGTAGTAATTCTACCTGTTCGGAGTACTCGGTAGGTTTTGCCCACTTGTACTGCTGACTCAAGTAACTACGATTTTAGACTACTGATAGTTTTCAGTTTTTTAAGCAAAACTAAGCCTGGAAAACTACTTTCTCACATTACCAGAAATCGTTACTTCTACTTCTACTTGAGTAAAAATGTACGACGTTGCTTCTTCTTGGGCTCCACAAATGGCTCCGTCGACCAACTCTCAGTGCAAGGTAAATGTCCGAAACGTCTCGTCCGTAAAGACAAATGTCCGAAATGTCTGGTAACCATTAGCATAAATAGGGTCTCCATACGTCCTCATTTGGGTGGATTTGTTTTCCTTTTTGAAGAAACGTCCACACTTTGCTTAAATGTCGCCCTTTTATACAATTTGTCCTCCGTTTAGCCTAAAATGACCAAAAAGACCACGCAAGACGTTGAAGTTCGTCCTAAAAGATAGACAACGGGTTATGCGGGAGTCAAATCGGGAAAATGACCTTTTTTAGTGAACCCAATGAAATTGGCTGTGTTAATATGATTTTTATTTTCGTTTCAAGAGCCTGTGAAAAGTGTCCTCCTTTCCCAATCTCAAAATATGCCAACCCTAGTATAAACCACTTAGGCTTGACCATCCCTCACAGAAGCTCTCTGTAAATTGAAAGGTATATTCCTTGCTAGAGAGGGAGAGAGATATTGGAAGAGAGGCAACAGAACACGACAGGGTTGTAATGACTCGAGTCATGACTCGACTCGAGTCCGACTCGGGTCATGATTTTCTGATGACTCGACTTGACTCGAGTCATTTTTTCAAAATACGGAAATGACTCGACTCGAGTCAATCTGTGTATTGACTCGACTTGGACTCGAGTCATTGCGCATGACTCGAACCAAGTCATTGACTTGAGACTTAGAAGGCCAAGACAGACATTTCATTGTAATTCCGAAGCCAATACACTATTGGGATTTCGTCTGTGGGTACTGGTACTTGAATATGCGACCAGAAACTGCTAAAAGTGAGGAAAATTGGTATATTATAAATGCGAAACATTCGATATCACCAAACAGAGTTATAAAAAGTGGGTTTACCAATACTGTAACTGGAAACTGAGCAGTCTATACAATGACTTGGACTCGGACTCGACTCATAATTCCATGACTCGGACTCGACCCTCTGCTCGTTGACTTGGACTCGGACTTGACTCGGTGGTGAATTGAAATGACTCGACTTGACTCAAGTCAAAACTATAAATGTGAGATTGACTTGTGACTCGGAGCCTTGTGACTTGGTTGCAACCCTGAAACACGAGGTCTTATTTGAATGTTGTTGTTAGTCTTACTATTGTTGTTTTTGGCATTTATCAGGTTTCGACAAGGTCATTGACACCAGGCCGATATTCCTTAATATGTTTCCTGATCGGCCAACTTTCATTTTAGGATTTTGTAAGACACCTCTTAGGCGGATCAGATCTCTGGCGTCCCATGAGAGTCATCGACGGCCTTTCAATGCCCTGCCTTGTTTCAGATTGGCCGCGCGGTGTACGAGCTGATGATGATGGAAAAAGTCTCTCCACCCGACAGATTTCAGAGCCTCGACTTGTATTACCATTTGGCCGGCCCTCCTCGATACGCGGCAGTTCAAAGCCACAGGAAACGCGACCCGAGCGAGCTTGATATGCAAGTGGGGGATGAGTTGTCTGCCGTATACGATGCCTTCTACAGAGTCTCGGATGGATATCACAGAGGCGTCAATCTGAGAACTGGCCAGGAAGGGAGCTTTCCATCGTACAAAACAGAGATAACGGTTAAAGCTCTTAAATGTAATGTATTCGAAGGATTGTAGCTATAGGAACGCTTTTGTAGTTGCAATGTCGTTTGCGGTAGGCAGATGTTATATCTACTGTTGGCTGGTCGGAGAATGGTTAATGGCTACTAAATCCTGTGTCGTGTAGCTGGACACGGAGCTTGATACAATGAGTGCGGATTGGTCCCTTTCAACCGGATAAGCCACGGAGACTTTAACCAAAAGTCATTTTATCCCATCTTTCCTAAACCGCGGGAAGTTGAGCCGAACGTTTCGTACGCCTATTTCTTAGTGAGTCATTAGGCCTACGTAAGGATATACTCACAGGAAAATAACTTGAAAACGTAGAACCCTAGTTCCAGACCGGTAGTTCTTAACTGGTGTTCCACTGAACATTAGGGGTTCCATGAGCCGGTCTCAGGGGCTCACCCTGGAGGTGAAGACACAAACTCAACTCATGCGTATGATTTTTGATGATACGTCGGTTATCATTGGTTGTATGCAATTAGGCCCGATCAGCAGTCGAATTGTTACTGTTGTGGTCGTTTGTCGTATGCAGTGACGAACGCAGGAGAGGTCGGTATCAGAAATCAGAACCCCGTTCTTCTAAATTCCAATTCTATACGCAATACTGATAATATCATTGGTTATTAATACGGTTACCATACGTCCTCTTTAAGAGAATTTGTCCTCTTTTTATAATAAATTGAAAGTGTCTTCGGAGGACGCCTAAACGCCCTCTTTTTTGGTAACTTATCCTCTTTTTTCCTGAAAAGGATTAAAATGCCGTGAAAATGCGACTCCTGTCATTAAGCGATTGGTATCACGCTGTTTCGTTTCGCCCAGACTATACGATGACACTTTTCAAGGCGAAGCCTCGCATTTCTGAACTAGTGTCTGAATGGGAACAGCAGAAATCACGCTGGTTTGCAATAAATACTCATTAGAATGTTTTTTGTTCTGTGTGAAAATTATATTATAATGGTTTCGTTCTTTTACTCTATAGATCCACAGTTCATTTTGTGGACCAGTGATCTATAGTAATATGTTAATGTCTATAGTTAGAAGTGTAATGTGGTGCATTTTTGTTTTTCTGGCTGTGCGAAAATTTATGGTTCGACGAAGGCTTGCAGATCAGCGTAAGTGTTCCGGAAGTTAGTGAAGGTGGAATGTCTATCCTCGTGGACCATAATTGTTTATGTTGATTACGGTACTCAGAGGGTCTTTCGTTTCCATGTGTAAGTTCGTATGAGTCGACTCTCAGTAATATAAACCAAGGTCACGTTGAACTCGCAGAACTTTTGCAGTGAAGCCACGCAGGCCTACTGACTACGACACGTACTAGAGGTAGTGGAATTATCGATACTGAATATATCAGACCGCTGAACTGTAACGTATCGCTTCGCTATAACGGTATCATATCGCTTCGAGATCGTGTTAAACACGGTGGCCAGACTGGTCACACGCTGGATGTCTTTCCTACTGTATCGACTGTCTCGTGTTATAGTGAGGTAGTGACACGGCTCGATGCGTATGGTGGTAGAAAATGCCCCAAAGAACTTTTGAGCAAGGCCCCATTTTGCAAATTAACTTTTTCAATCTATACAACGGAATTGGTGCAAGGTTTGCAAGCGTGCAAGTTTTATTTGTGTCATGCGACAAATTAGAGCCATCACTCAGTGTAAGATACATCGATTGAAAATAGCAGCATCAGTATCAGCACAAATCTTTGGTATAGGAGGGTCAGATGAACTTACGGTACTACTTAATTAATCTACTTCAGAGCGACTACTGGCATGGTCGCTTTGAATTTTGGCAGATCGTTATAATGATTCTATCGCGATTTCACGGACAGCGCAATTGAAATGTTCGCATTAACAATCAGGCCATAGAATGTAGATATGTCATCGTCTCCGAGACAATGTGCGTACACAGGGGCTAATCCAATATTACCGATGGTCCTTGTACTTCGCGGCTTCCCACACTAACTTACTACAATAGCCTACAGAAAACAGTGTGCGAGTAATATAGGGACTGTAAGTGTCAAATTTAAACATAAATACTATCATATGTATTAACCTATACAAGCATAGCAGTTGAACGCGAGGATATATGAAAATTTGACGTCATCAACAACACCAGGTAAGTTGATAATTTTAGGAAATTCTCAAGCTCGCTTCGGCGATACGGAGAGCTGTTAACTATTGTAGTTGGCAGGGGATCGCAAGGTACAGCAACCGTTTTAGGATTGGTTACCGATATTTGATGTGAACGGCGGATAAAACCCGCATATAAACATCTCGCATATGGTTATCTCGGAATTGCTGAGCTTGCCTCTATTCAAAACCGTCAAATTACATCAGAATATAGGCCATCGATATTAGCTAATTTTCTGTGTTGGTATGTGAGTCGATTCTATAGATTATAGAGATGTGATTCAATAATAATTATCTTGATTGCTTTATAGAAAATATATATTTTGGCAGCTGTATATCTATGATGCTGGAACTGGTGAGGAATTATTCGTCTGTAGGCTACTTCTGTCTTGGAATGCAAGCGATCGCATTTATAGCACCGAACTGGATGCAGTACCATAGAATTGCACGAAAATATTGCGAACATTCGAAAAACATGCGCGTCAATGCAACGTGATCAATCGTGGTAGAAAACTTAAATTGTGCGTCCATCGCGATGTCCACCGCTACCGCCCACCCACAGTGGTTGAATAGTCCAGTTTCGCAGTGACGATGTTGCCACCGATCGTAGATGATGAATATGAAGATACATTTGAGTCTGACGAGCCAAACAGTGGGTTTTCTATCTCCATAGGTCCGTCGGAGGCCTGGAAGGAAACAAATCCATGACCTTCAATTAGAGAGATAGTGTAATGGTTATGCGTCCGGCTTCTCGAGCGGTAGGTCGTGGGTTCGATCCCCGGCCGGGTCATACCAAAGACTCGAAAAATGGTATCCGCAGCTATCCTGCTAGGCGCTCAGCAATCACGGATAGCATGGAGGAGAAAAAAAAACGGGGGCGCAGACTAGATGACCTCATGGGGCCGTATCGCAACTCCGTCGCCAAAGCATCTCGATGGTGCAGGCGAGAAAGAATATCCATATCTCTCTCTCTCTCTTCAATTAGAATATGGACAATTGGAATATTGGGTCTTATGCAAGTGAAGAAATACTGCCAGTAATTTCGTAACGGGCTAAGCAGCGGAGACCTGCACTCGTGCAGCCTCACGACCATAGAAATTCATTTATACAACTAGCGTTCAATGGCATAATTCGAATTTTGTTTCAGCTGCAATTCCTTTACAGTGACTTTGAAGGAAATTGCTGCGGCCCAATTTTTTTCCCAATTGTATCATTAATTTGAGATCACATCATATTTAGAGTGCAGTGCCCCTTCAGGACTTGAGAAAAATACTGTCAACTGCGACAGTGCAATTTTGCGACATCTGGGTGCAGTATAATGTATATTAGGAAACAACACATTCGCAGTTCTTTCTGAGAAAACAGAACATTCAAAATTGATTTTGTGATTATTGCGAGGACTTGGTCTTGCTTAGGATTCATCATAATCACGCAAACACGTAAACACGTGTGATATCAATAAGGAAGCAAGAATTTTCTCGTTGAATTGAAAGTTTTAGATACACTTGCCGTGATTAAATTTTGGATACATTTTTATTTTCGAAGGATAGCCGGTCTGCAGTTCGATTAAGGCGCTGGCTTTTGAGCAGAATCGCTGCTGGGAACTTCAACTTTAGACCACACCATATTTACAGCACAGCGCCTCTTTAAAACTACCGAGATCTGACTACAAAGATTTAGTACTATGGGATAATTCAATCTGAACCGACCAGACCGCCGTTAGGTACAACATCCGTCCTAAACTCACCGACGCCAAGCCGGGGCACGCGTAAACAGTGTATTCTCCGTCGCTGTTCTCCTCGTCGCCTTGCGTCGCGTCCGTATTTGTGTGATCGTGGGGCGAGTCGGGCGTGCTGTGCTTCGAATGCGAGCTGCCGTTGCTTGACACGCTGCGAAAACGAGTTTTGCGAAGGTGCAGATTCAATTACGGACGACAGCAAATGAAAATCACAGCAAGTAGAACCAGAACTCTCGAAACCAGACGCTGTTAGGCGATTGCCTTATTAATTTACAATAGGTCGGTAGGACAGCGGGACACTAACTATATATCGGAAATATGGTTTCAAGCCAGAGATCGATAACGGAGTACTGCTAATTTATCGGTGTACTCAAGTAGGTTTCGACTACTTGCACTACTTACTCAAGTGACTACATGTTTTCAGACTACTTCCACAACTACTCGAACAGTTTCTAGTCACAACTAGGCTTATTTACACTTTGAACTTTCGAATTTGAAAAGTAGAATGTAGTTTTGTGATAAGTTTGGGTGACTATTTTGATTGAATTTGTCATGAGAGCCGGGTAGAGTAATCCCTGGATGACGATTAATGAATCTATTTGCGAAGATTGCGCATATTTCCAGTGTCCTTTGGCGTTAGTCAAGATACATCTTGCAATTTCGAAAGTCGCCACCTCTGTTTAACTACTAAAAGTATGCGATTCCTCTACCAAATCTAATTTACAAGCTATATACAGTTTTCAGGCGTTTCATTTTTCTAATTCCGCTTGAAAAATAAGTTCTGATATGTCTTGGAAATTGTTACTTCCACTTGTAATAGAGAAGAAATTTAGGACGTCACTTCTGCTTCAGTATCAACGCCGACTACTTCTACCGCATTTATGTTAAACTGCCCACACATTACACACCTCATGTTAAAGTTGACGTCATATTCAGGATATTATTAACCTTCTCAATTAAAGAGAGTTTTTTCGCTTTCTTTGCATTGGATTTGTGTACCACGAGGCTCTAATTTTTTATCAAAAGATTATAGCAACATATATTTAATCGTTTAAACATATAACTTAGCCGTGGATTCTGATACGTTTTTCACGGAACGTTCTGAAATTACAAAAGCCAGCATGAACCGATTCTCGCTTGGATTTTAATTCACTATCAGCTGACGTCAAATCAGCTATGACGGGCTGAACCTTTTGTTTCGAATATCTTTATAGGCTATTTTTCATAGTTGTAGATTATTATAATGACACTACTGATTGTGACCTTATTTAATTCAAGTATAGGCCTAAGGAACGCGAGTTACCTGTTCATCTTTTTCAACCTCTGCTTCTGTTGATGAAAATGGTATTGCTCCGCATTTCGATTTAAGGTCAAGTCGATAGGCTATAAATAACATCGAATGTTAATTCAAAACCGATTGAAATTCAGTTGTGAGACATATACTATTATCAATGCAGTAAAACAGACCATCACTAAGAAACGTAGGTAAATCATCAATACCGAACCGGTACGTGTCGACACTCGACAGCTGCACGAATAGGCGCACCGCGAAGGGTTGCGATTGTATAACTAGATTATGTCCCTATGAAACAGTGGCAAAATGGTTTCAAAAGGGAGGTTTATCTGGGATCTTCACTTTCACCCTAAACGTATTTGCGGTGTACGACGAAAGCCTAGTGGGCCGTGCCATAAGTGGCCATGCCAGTGATTATAATAAGAATGATCTGCACATGTGTGTAAAATAACCGTCAGTCCGTGATCTATGGCTATATTGACTTAAAGTGTGGCTGTCGAAACAATATGAATGCTAATACAATAAAAGCAAGATGGGCTGCATTGCATTGCATAAGACAGGTTTCAATAAAAATTATTGGACACATGATAACATTACGGTTCTGTCGTTTTGCCCTGTACTGGACTTCTGCAATGCACACTAAAGGCCGTGAAGACCTTCAATTCACTGCTATGGTATATCACCTGGTCACATAGTTCTCCTACTTGTAAGGATATCGTGTAAGTTATATGTCGGACACGACAAATAATAATTACTATGCAAACGCTCTATTACCGGTCCTTTGTTGGCACGATGCAGTGGATTTGGACCTGTAACTCCATACGCAGGGTAGTCCGTCTTTTCCGCTAGCTTGGCTAGGTTGTTGTTTCTAAAAATACATCACGAGTAAATACAAAACGAGCAAGAACTGAATAATCAAAGAAATAAGTTGAGTGTCGATGCAGAACATCATCATGCTGTCAAAGCAATGTGTCACTTACGTCACGCCTTTATGGTTGATTTCAGCTCCATCACCCATTGGTTGATAGTCGTTATGGATGAGTACCCTCGAATCAGAAGAGCGGTAAAACACACGTCGTGCAGACGACATCATGTCAGAGTGCCTTGACAAGCATGCGTGATTAGGATACGTACACAAATGTTAGGATACGGACGCAGAGACATCTAATTATATTGGTCGTTATCTCATGCAACATACAGTTTTCTACACACTGATTCAACATGATATATTTCAATACAACACTGTGTAATGTGTATGTTACCTCTACACGTGTTATACTTGGTTTTCAGTGAGCGTGAGCAATGAGCATAGTAAAACGTTAGTCACATACAGTCACGGGGAAAACTACTTTTCTTGGTTATACAGCGATACACGACTAGAGCAGTGCTCGACAAAGCTCATACATAGGCAGAAAAGTGCAAGCCGTTTGTGCAATTAACTTACTTGTACCAGCAATACATTCCGCCGACGAAAGCCACGCATCCGACTACACATAGCGATATCACCGCCGCTAAAGAGGAATTTATATCAAGAATTAGTGGTGGCCATGATTAAATCACTCCATACAGTATCATAAGGTGATCCAACGAGTTCACGTAACAGTTTCTTTTTTCTATAGAGAGCCACGTGAATGACGATCTTGGCACGACTTATATGAAATTTCTATTATGATCACCAACCACAAGTACCCGTTTTGTAGTATTCTGTGATATTGGCATGTCTGTAACATATTGATGACAGATACACAATTGCGCATGCTTATTATTTTATCCTGTCTGACCACATATGATTTCGCGGTGAACTATCAACTAACCACCAATTACCGCCATTATGTAGCCTACTCCGCGAATTGGCTGACATCGTTTACATTCTTTACAAGATGACGGTAAATCAAACTTGTAAAGCAGCTAAACTTATAGGTGCGTAGTTTAATGACGACAATACTTATTTCAAATGAGGACATGTCATTCTGTTAAATTGCAGACCAAAATACATTGTAAATCAAACAGAAACATACCTGCGAATACCAATGACGTCAGATTTTCCGCTGACGTGCCTTTGTGCTCCGAGGGTAACGGTGCCGGCTCGTTATTCGCAGATTTCGACGTTCTGGCATGCGACGCATCGGGGCTTGATTCTGCCATGGGATTGCAGCGTGGATTTCAAGGCTACATCGACACCTTTATTCAATTCGAAATCCGCCTTTTTCTGATTCCGATTCTAGCTCATCTCATAAGCTAGCTACGATCGGATGACATGAGTATTGTGGCCATAGTACAGCCGCCTATAGCGTCAGAGGTAAACGTGGACTGATTCGTTTTTGAAACAGACGGAACTGGTCTTACATTTTTTAGGAAATATATGACTTGGATTGAAACTAAAAATTTGAAATAATTTTGTAAAAAACACCTCTGACATAATGTTTCGTATATATGGCAGGGGTTATTGATCTGGGTTCCGGAAACGGGCAATTGTGAACTTCATAATAAAGAAACTACAAAAACATATTATTATCCTTCAGCAATGACGCCGCGAGTGGGCTGTAACTACATTGTCTATTTATTTACTTATTAGATAGCTTAAACAAAGTTGAGCTTGATGTGATGACCTTATTATATTATTTTAGTCACCGGCTTTTGAAATGTCAGGGGTACGCCCAACCGCCCACCAATCTTGAGGGGGTACGCGAGCAAATAAGTTAAGAACCCCTGGTATAGGGTTAGGGATGCAGCCATAAACTTGATTTATTGGGACGTATCGGAACGGTAGCTCTTTCTCGTTGGAAGAGAATGAATTATCTATCTTTGTAAATGTGAATACCATCAGGTAAGTCTGCTATCCTACTAACTACTGGAAAACCTCCCCATAAGACAGCCCGACCCAACATTTAGGACCATGTATAGGCCTGCACGTTTGGCAAAAAGAGTGTGTATCTCCATCAGCATTCCACCTTTGATATAAGGGTGTGAATATACACCCACGTCACGCGAAACCAGAACCTACGTCAGACTTATACCGCGTAATAAATCGAGTACAATATTTTTAATCCAAATTATGCAATGTGCAGCATGCTCTTAAAAACGTAGGAAGGTATGCACGTAGGATTTATGACCTCTATATAATTCTGAGTTAGGTTCTGTTTCATGTACCACCGTTTTCGGCCCTTTGAGTGTGAATACACGCTCTTTTCGCCATTTTGGATGAACCCATATGCTACAGGCGATATCCTTGAGTTAACCTTTGAATTTAGGTGACTACATGAGTGCATGAGATGAGCACTGAGCAGACTGTTATTTAGTCGAGATTCACAAACGAATCGTAATTGTCCGGTAGAAAGGATATCGGTTGGCTGGTATAGGTCATATTAAACAGGATTAACTGGAATTTTATCGATTGAAGATACTATCTTCACAATACCGACAAACTGAATGTCGATCGCTAAATTGTAGGTGGCGCAATTGAGTACGGAGGTACCAAAGAATGCATAATCCAGCACTCAATGTATCCGCTGTCATCTATGATACATCGCTTCCAGGTCATGTCATATCGTAACGAGAATGTTCCTGAATAATTATAGGATTTTTGTCGCCACACCCCCGTGAGATCGATAATATTGTTAAATATACGAATGTATTCTGGCACTCGCTGCCATAACGAACGTGACG
This sequence comes from Botryllus schlosseri, assembly GCF_051294905.1. Taxonomy (NCBI): domain Eukaryota; kingdom Metazoa; phylum Chordata; class Ascidiacea; order Stolidobranchia; family Styelidae; genus Botryllus; species Botryllus schlosseri. The sequence continues at coordinate 33,570,830 of NC_137238.1, forward strand.
CGATCATAACCACTCATTATGACACATGGAATATAATTCCCCGGAAGAAAATGTCAGGAATATCTGAAGTGAATACTTGGTAAACCATCAACATCGAACAGGGTTGGGTAAACTACCGTCTGCAACACCGTTTTGTATGGCCTGCGAAAGGCTCAAGAAACGTATTGAAAATATTGACAAAATGCGCACTAAAATCTAATTACTACAGGGACTCAATTAAACTTTTTCTTATTATATTTCACCACGATGATTATATGTTATATTCTTACTATAGTATATTTTTCCTTCATTGCTGGCGCGATAACCCGCGTTGAAGGCCCACGCATTTTAATATGTTGCAACTGCTACACATCACAGAATCACGGGAATGACGTTCGGATCACGAGTGTAATTTTCGATTGGCCCTCTAGTCAGTTTTTTACTTTTAGTGCTGTACTTGGAAAAGCCAATTCGCTTCTGTGTTAGATATTTATAAAATCTATATATTTTAGTGGCGTATTTGAAGCTGACATGGTTATGACGCTGTCAGCATTGTGCGTCCTGGAGTTGAACCAACAGTAGAATCAGAAAATGTATAAATAGTTCACTGCTGACAGATTCAAATCTTCACCCTGTTCTAAGAATCGGAACAACCCACTATCATCCCTTTTTTTAAATTGGTTATTGAGGTCGTCCAACTTTTGAAATTTCGTCAACGTTTCTGACGCGTGTACGATATTATCAAATCAGCGGTTGGCTTGTTTTAAATATACATATATATTATTTCCATATCCTCACTATATAACAAAATACCCACATTGTGTTTTGGTTTATAATCCCAATTTTTAAAGTGCGGCCCGCGAATGGATTAAGATGTAGAATGCGACCCGCGAGCTATAAACTTTGCCCACCTCTGACATAGAGCATAGCAATGTTGCGTACGGCTTCTTGGATACCGTACCTTATTCGTAGTTTTATATTGGAAAAACAATGGTCGCGTTTGCGACAAAATGATCAAATGTAAGCATCATGGACTTTCTGAGACAAACAGTCATCCCTACGTTTTCATCGGGGTCAGGGGTTGTCTAAGAGTGGCATGACCTGTACTGCAAATAAACTGCCCATTGTACATTAGAGAGCTTGGTGGAGGTCCAGAACTTCCATATACTATTGAATAGTATATTCATACTGAAATGAACCCAAATATCTTCGGCTGGGACTCGTCAGGGGTCAGCCAGAATTGGAGAGAATGTACGTTAAGATTATCAACCAATGAAAACACTTGTCTTTTGATTATTGTATCGTAGAAGACGATGGAGGAGCAATTCTTTTCCATATCCATTCTTAACCAACGACTAATAGACTAGAGGCAGTAAAGTAATTATCGCATATACTCAATTAAAAGTAGGAGTGATGTCATAAATTTCTACCTAACAGAAGTAACGATTCCAAGACATATCGAAGCTTCTTCGAGAGGAAGAGAAAATAAAGGCCTGAATAGTATTCGATTTAGAAGTTATAAAGAGTAGATTTGTTCGAGACTCCAGTATACCTTTTTCTAGAAAAGCATAGACCAGTGGTTCTCAACCGGGAGTCCGCGAAGAATTGTCAGGGTGTCCGCGAAACCTCTAATGGTTGAGAACCTAATTCGTATCTTTTTTAATTAGTTATATAACAAGTCAGTTTCCCTTCATAACTGCTAAAACTCCAGGACTCACGTAAACAGAACGGCTGTTTGAGATGAAATATTCTACGGTGCAAACTCAATTCAAATGCCAAATTGCCAATAGCCTTCTGATACAAACATGTTGCTGTTTAGTCATGTTTTGGTGGAGTTTGGGAAAAAAATTGATAGCACAAATCCATTTTCTCCTGTGATATACATAACCGCTATTCCAGAATAACTGCAAGCTGAGCTGCTCTACAAAACGACTAGGATTGGCGTTATACGTTTATTAGAAATCCGATTCTCAATTCTGGTGTCATATATGGTGCGATTATACCCAAAGACGTCATCGGAAGCGTTCCGCGTTAATATTACATTCGTCACCACCTATCTTTGTGGATATGGATTTTCGGCACTAGTTCATATCAAATTTTCAGCACACGATACAGAATTCGCTTTGAAATAATAAACGTCTTCCCAAGTTCTACATAAAGAGTATGATGTTATGTTGAAAAAAAAGTCATTTTTTTCCTGTTTATCACCAGCTTGCAGTTAATATTTGCTCACGACAGGTGTCGGTTGCACGATAATTGAGCTATATTTGAACTATAACTTGGTGCGTGTGTGTGAACGGGGTCCAAAGGGGGTCTGCGAACACAAAAACTTTGAGAACCACTGGCATAGATGAATCTGCTTGATAACTTTTAGCAGTTAATATGGTATGAATACTTTTGAAGATGCGGAGGTATCTTCAAGGCCAATGCAATATGATCAATGATACTACAATTAGTTGCAATTTGATAAATGAATTTGGTATCCGTAATATGTAGGTATTTTGCCCAGTTGGTATACCTAAAATCAATACTAGTTGAACAGTAATGCATGTAGGCGTAGGCTGCACGAGTACTCCTAAAAACTAGAGGTACTTTGTACTCTGCTTATATATCATCCCTGGTATCTTCAATTTCCAGCGGAAAAGTTTTTGAACAGCCACCGCCAATACATATAACTAACAGAGAAGTTTGGGTAGTTTGGATCGAATGTCATCATAAAGGACAACGAATATAATCACTCCAAAATGTGCGGAAGTTGATCTGCCCAAGCTGAGGAAAGTTTGGAATCGCTGGCTTATCGCCTAACGGATATGTAGTTAGTTAGATCCGAGATTAGAAAAGGTGAGGCGGTTGACGCTGTATAAGTTGATGCAAATGGATTCTTACCTTTTAACATATCGGGCTGGACATCAGTGTGGACCATTGCTGGATCGAAAAGCATGTTTATGTCCTGGTCCACAGGCTGCACGGCGTCATTTGTATCTTCTGATAGTGCTAGAAGGGCTGCGTGGAGTATCAACAATCCAATTATAATACAGTGCCCCTTTGTCCTTGGCCTTGCTAAATCCATTATTCAGTTCTTTCCGTAAATAAATGAGTTCCGCGTCCGGTGTTCTAGTCACATCGTTTTCATATGCTACACACTACAACCATGATTAAATTTCTACGTATATGTCGTAATCAAATAAACAAAAGAAATAAGAATCCTTAAATGCAATCGATGTATTGTCTCAAACGGCATTGGAAAACAGATATAATGCTAGATTGCTCATTTACGCGCACCGAATTGGCGTTCCCAATTATGTGTATTAGGCCTATTAACGAAAACTCAGTTTCTCTTGTGTGAACTTTAGCACTGAGAAGCCAATGTTTGAAGACATTTGCTATGACTGGCAGTGCGTAATAGCAATGAGCGTTTATCAAGCAATATGCTATTAATTTTGCATGTGTTTCAACGCCTGCCGCTGCCACCCCCATTAGAGTTTATGGGCAATGTTTGTGCATTGAACTGATGAAAATTGCTAATAAACCGAACCGATGTGTGATGCATTTCCATGTCCGTTACTAGTTTAATTCACGTGTGAAGTTCACTTGTAGATATTCCGGCTGTGAAAAGGTCATCCACGGAACGTCACAATATTAAAACACGACGTCAATGCGTAATTTTCCACAGTTCAATTTCATTTCCCGTTAACACGGACAAAGATTCCATTTATTGCCACCCGTTCCTCACACGTGAACCAGCAGATCGATATTCGTTCGCAGTAAAAATTTCCACGAAATTTCAATTTGCCCAATATATTTTCACGATTGGAAAACTAGTGAGACTTGACAATCCGTTGGTGATTAAAAAGTCGCGTACACGTCGGCCAACTTTGACATTGATTGACTGTAGGTATTATCCCCGTCGAAGGTTACATGATAATATGGCACCTCAGTTGCCTTTGCTTAACCGCAAAGCCACAATAGAATACATGTAGCGGAAAGGGCGTAACGAGCAGCGGTGCGGATTGCCGACATCCATCAAGAGACCCAATTTGCTGACAATTAATAAGATACGAGTACTGTTCGTATGGTATGAACGCACATTCCCTTAAATGTCAGACTTGCAGTATTTATCTACCGCTCTTTTTAACGTACCAGTTCTTGTTCTAGTTCTAGTTGCGTATTTTGAAAAGTGGATCGTTCTAGTTCTAGTTCTAGTTAAGAATTTTCAAAGGGGAGTATTGTTCTAGTTATACTTCGAGTGATGAATCTTGAAAACTGAGCAATTCTACCTAAAGTTGCAAATTAAAAAAATAGTTGCCTAACAACTAGAAAACGCTTGTCGTCGTTTATCGTGAATCATGATTCCGGTGTTAGGTTGTGTGGTGTTGTAGCAGCCCTTGGCGGCGTCAGAGTCATCATCACTACTAACATGGGAGTAGCCAGCAGTGGGCTTGAAGGTCAAAAGCCCTCCAACTTCCAACTTGTTATGATGTTCATGTGGAAAGCCGATCCCATTATGAGACAATAAAATTAATAGCGGTTAGTTGTAGTTTTAATTCACGTTGCTACTTTTGAAAAGTGAGTATAGTTCCATAGTTCTATTGTTCTAGTTGCGAATTTTGAAATTCCCGTAGTTTGAACAAGTCAGCTACACGGACTAACACTCAGGTCTGCGTCTTTCGCTATACGTCAAGATCAACACAGAAAACCCTAGTAACTAGCTTCAATCGGGCCTTTCATTGAATGGTCGTCTAATCTGTATTATATCGTTTTTCCAAATATCAATGAGTTTCCGACTCAATCAGCACAGGTGTCATTGGATCAAGCCTTTTTCCATTACATTCTTTGCGAACTATGGCGAGCTGCTTTGCAACAAAACGAGAACGCATTTGGAAATTTGTGGTCATACATATCAGTCATGGCAGATAGGCGAATTACATATCTTTTCAATCTGTCTTACGCCCGTGATTCGATCGGCGATCATTTTAACGCCTCCGCGGGTGCGTTCTATCGGTTCATTTCCCTGCGATAATCTCTTGAAGTCTTGATACCCTCCGTAAATCTCTGACCCGGAATATTACTTCCGGTCGGCGCTTTTATTCTATTACGTCCGGTGTAATATCAAGACTCTTTCGCTGCAAAATTGAAAATCGACCCGAGAATCTGTCATTACCGGGAATATTGAATCCTGGTAAAACTGCTGTGCTGTACTGTTGCATTAACTGAAAGTATACAGTTACGGTGTATTGTATATTGCGACAACATAGCTTCCCTCTCCTAGTTTCAAGTTTCGTCGAGCTTCTAACAATAGGAGCAGTAATTTCCTAGCAAATATTCGGTCACATATGGTTCAATAGCGGAGGCAAGCTCTGTCGCTACGCGTAGTTATTTGATACCGAATTTCACTGACATGAATTATGCAGTCGTAACCGAATTGTTACGACATCTTACTCGAAGTATATCATTTATCCGACATAACGCTGATCCGCTGGGAATCGCCTACTAATTTTCACCCCTTTTCTAATGATAGCAAAAGCAATATACTCGGATTACACGTTTGTATCGGTCCAACAAACTCACAGTCGCAATATACGCTCCGTATCGTCTAATCTTGGAAACCGATAGTGAAAGCTTGGAATATCTATCCTCAGCGAGCAGCGCTAAGCGACGCTAATGACATCCACTAAACCGTAACAGATTAGTTGGCTTACAAAACAGGTATACTACCGATATTAATAGATACGGGTGGCACACACGCAGTCGGGATATCAGAAGCGTTTAGTAACTGCTTTCATTATAACGTTATGCGTCACACGCTGAATACTGCGTCACGCTCTTACGTCGAGGCGACCCTATTTCTATTAATAGCACTCATTTGCAGGAGGCCGGTTCGATATATGTAGAATATTTTGGGAGTTTGGGCTCGGTAAACAGTCGTCACACCATAGTATTTACAGGTTTTCCAAAGTACATTAGAATTAGAATGATAACTACACAGTTTTCTTTTCAAACTAGACTAGAATTAGAATTATCGCTACGCCTCTTATTCCAAAGTATATTACAATTAGTATTATAGCAAAATTTAAGAATTAGAATTGGAGCATAGAAACAATTCACAAATAAGATTAGAATTAGATTACCAGCATTTACCTCTAATTAGCCTAATTAGACAATTAGAATTATCTATAGTTGTCCAAGTCTGCTTGTTAGGGCTTGCTGTGCGTTAAAAGCCCGATACTAAGAGTATCAAATAAAAGGTGAAACTCACCAAACCGCGTTTGTTTGTGAGATTCATGGTGTTTGTCGACTACTATGGTCATTTACACTAGGTCAATTCTCGTCATTTTTATTCCGCAGTTGCCGACTTGTAGCACCGCCCACTTCTCGGCTTTTATAAGACACCGCTTATTCGGATGATATGGCGAAGAGGAGCCTAGATAAACCTGCAACATTTAGGTAGGAATTCTAGAGTCGACCTCGGCCGGACTCGAACCCGCAACCCATTAGTGTAGCTGTAGCAGCTGTGGCTTGTACTACTACGCTATCTCGCCAGCGCACCAAACCGCGTTAAAATTGTAGTAATAACATCGACGGTGAGGAAATAATATATATTGTGTTCAAGCCTTATTTATAATAAAGAAAATATCAGGCCCTCAAATGGGAATAAATTAACACTAAGGGTTTAGTTAAATCCTGTCTCTGACCGCACGAAAGGGCTTCGCGTGCCGCGTGTTTGAGAACTCGCATGCATTGTGTTATGATTTATGAACCTATCCAATTTCAATTTGGATACTTTACATTCGCGCTGATCACTGATTAATGATTATTATAATATGATCAATAAAAGGATAGTGTGAGCGGCATTGGAATGTCAGCCACTGACCGATGACCATACGGGTAAAACAGACTTGAACAATTCAAATATGTAAAATATGTACCAGGGTTGTAATGACTCGAGTCACACTCGAGTCACGATTTTTTTATGACTCGACTTGACTCGAGTCATTTTCTTAAAATGGGAAAATGACTCGACTTGACTCGAGTCAATATTTGGATTGACTCGACTTGTACTCGAGTGATTACGCATGACTCGACCCAAGTCATTGACTCGGCTTATTTTATATGACTTGAAGATGAAGAAATTTGCGAATCATAATGGCTAGCTCAACGCATCCGACGAATTCTGCCGACATCGTTATTTGTCACCACTGCTTTCGTTGCACTTGTCTGATATCAGATATGCCGCCGTAAAAACAACAGAAAATGATACATAGTAGCAATGCATTGTACAAAATCGTCCAGTGATGAAGAGGTAATAGATCCTCCGCAATTAAAGTACTCAAGACTTTTCAATTATACAAGCAAACAATTGAATCAAATGCCAATTAGAGCCAATGAAATGACTCAGATGGTGAAGAGACTGATAAGCTCATGTGTAGATTTGAAGGCGATGATTCTTTGCATTTTTGGGCGACTAGAAAGAATGAGTATTCAATGCTCTTCAGTGTGGTTCAAAAATGCTTGTCAATTCCTGCATCTAGTGCACTAGTAGAACGTGTATTCAGTAGATGTGGATTCATTCTACGGCCATGCCGCTTTAACATATCTGAGGATCTCTTTTCCACATTAGCATTTTTGAGGTGTAGGCCTAACTCATTGATTTGATCTGCTGTCTGTGAAAACACGCAATGCGCCTCGTCCATTTGACGTTTTGTTAGGTATGTGCATTGTGCACGTGAGTAATAATGAATAGCTAATGTTGTGTGATGTTTGTACAATATGGCTGTTCTAAAATAACTTCTTTTTTTATTTTACTGGGTGGTTACTTGATAAAATTGTTATGTTGCATAAAAGGAACACTGAATCTGGCTTAATTTGAAAAAAGTGGAATCAATGATGTGAGAGGAGGATATTTTGGATTTGAAAATAAATGGAGTATTTTAGTGAGAAATTCTTTCATATAATATAATTACATAGTAGTAAGCCGACTATTTTTTCATATCCAAAACATTCTACTCTAATAACTTCACTTTTTCTAGTTGGAATTGAGTCAAATTTGCTATGAATCATATTTTTACACAATGTAACAATATCATGAGATAGCCGGTAAAATTCGAAAATCTCTATTTGCAATTAGTCTAAAAATTTTTTTCATGGCATTGCATTCTACTGGTTGGAATTGAGCCAAATTTGATTTTTTAGGCAATCTAGCAATTTTAAGAAGTAGCCGGAAAATTTGAAAAAATGGTTTTGAACAGCCCCATTGTACAATTATTTCTCCAATGCTGTAACTGCGATGTAGTCTGTAATACAATTGGGAAAACCTTTAGTATTATCAAAAGGTATCTGTTCTGTTGTCACTGCACAATGCACATAGTTGCATGCACGCTTTTACAGCATGCTGGCCTGTTGTAAATACCTCTATACATAAACATGCATCTATTGATTCTCTATCAACTAGTATCTTGACGCGAATTTGTTGGTTCTCTATCAGATAGTATGTAGACGTGAATTCGTTGGTTCTCTATCAGCTATTCGTGAGCTATCGTCGATGCGTTCATAATAAAAACTGAATGCTTGTATTGGTGATGTATCAGACTGACAAGAGAGATATTTGATTTTAAGTTCTAAGATTAGTAAAGTTATCTTTAGCATCGGTAAATGAGGCCAGGACCTGTCCGTTATCTGCCTAAATAAACACGTGCCAAGACTCTGATAGGGACAAAATGAGCATGTTTCGCAAACAGGGAATTCGATATCACCCAAGCAGGATTGAAAACATGAGTTGAACATGACTTAAATACTGTGACTTGGACTCGACTCGAGTCATAACACCATGACTCGGACTTGACCCTTTAAACGGTGACTTGGACTCGGACTCGAGTCTGTGATGAATTGAAAATGACTCGACTCGACTCGAGTCAAAACCACAAAAGTATGATTGACTCGTGACTCGGAACCATGTGACTTGGTTACAACCCTGATATGTACCCATTACCTCCCTGTTAGGCATCAAAAAGATTTCAGAACACGACGAAGACACATCGCACCCTCGCAGGTCCATCACTTCACTATTTCGCAAAATGCCATTGACACAAAAATGTGCAACCTTTTTCTATATTCTTTGAAGGATATCATGAGAGTTAATGAGGCTTTAATGCTCCCGCAGCGAGCAATAAATATCTAAGCGTTAATTGTTATTGATGAATGAGCGTATCACTCGGCTACAATCGCGAAAATTGATACTCGATTGAGACTTGTGTATTTATACTTAAATCACTCTGCAGAATCGTTAGTCACCACCAAACAGGGTTTGTGTAGTCTGACCTATACTATGCTCACTTTTGCATATTGAAAGACCCTTGTCAAGGGCCTTTCCGGGCATCTAACACAAAGCTTATTTGAGTGCTGTGTCGTCGATACAACACAATGGCGTATCGATCGCTAATATGACAAAACAAGGATTTCATCCTCGTCAGGGTGATGACATCGCCCTCGCCACTTTTGAAGTGTTAACCTCGCCCATTTACATGATGATTAAGTTCGACGGCTATCACAGTTTGTAGACGAGGCCAAAAATACTGTATTCATATAAACCTGAGGCTGTTAAGGCTTTTTCCAATCCAGCGCCACCTTCCGAGGTATTCACAGTCTGACACCCACTATATTATAAGGGTTATACCAAACAAGGTGGGTGATACCGTAAAGTAGTAGCATCTATAATAGCATATCATCGATTATCCGTGCATTACAACGACCGCTACCGCCTTGGCTGTCAACAACGTGAGACGAAAAACTTCTGAGATTATTCTAACTAAATGATTTTTGCAGGGTCACGAATACATAGCGCGCGGACCATGTCCGGTGGAAATATGACACACTTACTTAAAACCTTGATATTCTTTGATTCACAATTTCTTTAAAGCTCACACTCACGAAACCACAAGATCGGCCTGCGTGACGTTCACTCTTCGGCCGCTGTTGTTTCACAGTACGTCCGACTGGATATTCAGGCTTGTGGTTATAAGCTATTGAATATGATCTTGAGCGCCTTTGTACATTATCCTCTCCTGAGCGCTGCATATCTCAAGTCCTTTATTGATCTTGTTTCAGAATGTGCATTATGCATGAGTGAGGCAAATACGGTGTTCGGTTGATACCCACACGTTTGGAAAGCTTTGGAACGTGAACCTTTATAACCCAAATAACAGGAACGACTGAATCTCCGCCACTTGAACCGGCGATTCTCTATATTTTAGGCTACTGCAGGACACGCAATGAAAAAGGTTCAATCATGAGGTATGACAATATATCTCACGTTTTTCCTCGACAACTACGCAACGAAAAGCTGACATTCGCCCTGTGATATACTGGATGTTTGAACTGAGGAGCCTGACTATGTAAAATATCAAATAGCCATGAAAGGGATTGATCACCTCTGCATCGGCTAATTGCTCAGGGCTGCTTACTACCGCGCTAGACATCACATGATAAATAGGCCATTTCAGCAACATATTCTGTCAGACGCTGTCAAGTTATTTGATATGCTAGTATGCTACCTTTCGAAACCATTTGCATCTCTATCGCGGCTCGGTTGAGTAGGCTATTCAGTCCGCATATCACCGGATGTACCGATGCTAACTTGTATTTAACGAGAATAGCGACAGTTAAATCAGGATAGTCCTGATGCAATAGCCAATCTATTTTCCAGGCAACACCGTATGCAAGGCTGGCGCTTAGCTTCAATATCATCGTGTCACATTTCACACCGCAAACATACAACAATTTTGTCATATTCTTTATAGCTAGCAAGTGGTACGAATTCTGACTTAGTTCTTCAAGTTTTCAATGTTTCTGCAGCGGGTTAACGGTAACGCCAAAGATAAGCTCTACTAAACTACATTGCTACCGTAGCTTACAGTGGCAACGCTTCCGCATAAAACTTCCGTACAGGAGGCATCAAAATTGATGGAACAGTTGCGAAACTGCAATTTTTCTTCTCTGATTCATAAACATATGGTGGCATAACTTGTGTCTGAAGTCATCCACCGCATACTCATGAATAATAATCTACACATAGTAGCATAGCGCGGTAGTTATCGGTGCTTAACTAGCCATTGACATTACGAGTGTTACATTTAAACCCGGATACAGAAGTCCTCGTGTATGCTTTTTCGGGTCCTTTTTAAATATAGATTCCGAGTATTGTCCTTAAACGTGTGAACCCCCGCAGCTTGCTTTAGATAAACACGCGTGTCAGATAACAAAGAACATGGACAGCATACCACGTCATCGGCAACCTTATAATAAAAATAAGTATTGTTCGATCCATGATGAATATACAATAATACTGCTGGTAACCGTGCGCTTCGCGGAGAACATTGAGTCCACGTTTTGTATTTGGGGAGAGACAAAGTTGGCCAATTTACACCAGGCAGCATAATACCAAGTTTATAAAGAAATATTGACGCTGCGACAGAATTTGGGTTTCGTACGACACGTTTAACAATCGTCGATGATTTCGGGTTCCTGGATCGATTTTTTCGTTGGGCCAGAATCGTATTCGGGGATAGGAGAGACTGGAACTGGAATCCGAAATTGTTCAAACCACACTGGATATGCCTCGTGTATATTTTCCAATAGTACATTGAGCTTAAGCCTCGAGGTAGTATTTCGTGATACAACTGTTGAAACAAAGTCAGTTTGAATCCGTTGCTAGCTGCTGACAATTACCAATGACGAGTATCAGCCGAAGACATTCGTGTTTTATTTCAATATGATTGTATTATTCAATTGTATATAGAAGTTCTGCACCTCCAAGAGTCTATTCGGATAAGGCTTTTTCACTATCTGAAATTTCCTTATTCACTATAATATCATACAGAATATCACTGTCGTGGGAGTGCATGGGAGAAATTTCAATAATAAATTGATCGCGATTGGTAGGCCTACTGGGAAGCCATGCAAATATCTATGCGACTTAACTATCGATTCACGCCAGATTCCCAATTGTGACTCAATGTTAATTATTCGAGGCGAGTAGAGAGAGTCGATTTTCTCGAGTAACGTAAATATACTCCCCGTTGTCAACAAAGTTGTATCGTTTTTGCACAAGACTACACGCCAACACTAGTTATGTTGGAACGCAGTCTTAACGCAGTCTTGTCTTGTTAATGCTTACGGTTGAAAATATTTGCTCGCAAATATATGCAGACCCTCACAGAACAAGTAGTTTCATGACCATATTTCTGAGGTTGGAAAACTTGCAATCTTTCTATAACGCATCGAATTCGCCAATACTTTCGGATTCGAATTTCACTTTCAGGGTAGAAACTCTCTGCAGGCCGCTCATAAATAATCCCGTAGCTGGCCGCATGTTGCCCGTCAATACCATACTACATAGGCCTACGTGATATGCTGTGATACGACCAATCGAGGTTTGAAGACTTCCGCAGTAGAAAATAGTATCAAAACTATAATTATATCGTCGATAAATTAACTCTTAATGCCAAGGACCGAATCGCATTAGTACTAAAGAAATTCATCTCTCGAATCATTGTGCCACTTTTATAGTTATTGTTGTTGTTTTTATTATTCATGGCGTTTCGACATCTCTATGATTTTATACCAGGCCGATATTCCTTTCTGATTTGCCGACTTGTAGAACGGCCACTTTCCTTATATGCTTTTGTAAGACACCGCATTCGCGCACACTATACGCTATCCAGCCACACTTCTACCAGCCTTACCTACTCGCATTATTTCCTTGTGGACGCAAAAATGATGCATGTGATTATGTTGATGCTTTCCAGGTCACCATAACTGTTAGACCTGAGAATAAGTGGTGCTTGAATGTACTCGACTAGGCTTGGAAACCAATCGCCCAGCTGCAAGGTCTAGCGACGCAAAATCTCAACACTGCCTCCAAACTGTTTCCGATACAATTTTACGACTCTGACTTCGAGTCCAATTTCGATTGCAATGACATAACCAGGAAATTGCGACACGGCCAGGACACTTCACTAGGCAGCCGAGTACCAGGAATAGTATATGACTTTGACAATGCTGCAGTATCCCCTGATTTGATTTCTTTAATCCTATTATGCACCAAACTACGGAATAGATCTGTTTTATTTGCTGCAACCATTCTTTACAGCTGAATGTTGTAATTTATAACCATAAATAGACCTTCAAATACCGCGAAACATCTGTTCGTATGTCCTCGCCCCGTTATCGGTATACCGAGGTTTATGTTGATCATATTTACATTACGCTAAAAAATCGATGCTTGTTTTTCCGATAAATTGAAGATATCTTTTACCTTACGGACTCCGTTAGCGTCATCAATTTATGGAATGTGGCCATTGTTTTAATTCATCTGTAATGCTTTATCTTATGTAGCCTAGAGGGAAAACTGTGCATTAGGGGTGTTCAAAAATGACTTTTGATTCCTCAAATCGTACTGGCTACCTGATAAAATTGTTAGGTTACCTAATTTAAGCCTACACACCAAAGTTGGTTCAATTCCATCAGGTAGCCGCATTGCTGCAAGAGAAGAAGGTTTCTATTTATTATATACAAATAAAAAAAATAGGAGAAAAAATTGATTATGAATAAAATAGTATTCAGGGTGACCAATTCTCTAACTATTTATTATAGTGGTGGCCAGCCGTAAATACTATTTTATTAAAATCAAAGTTTTTCGACTGGAATAACTCCACTTCCACTGGTTGGAATTGAACCAAATTTGGTGAACATCGTTTCTATAGGCACTTTCACACTTTTATGGGGTGAACAAAAAAAATTCAATTTTTTATTTATTTATTTTTATATAATAAATGTAAACGTTGTTCTCCTGTAGCAATGCGGCTACTGGCTGGAATTGAACCAAATTTGGTGTGTAGGCTTAAATTAGGTAACCTAACAATTTTATCAAGATAGCCAGTACGATTTGAGAAAAAAGTCATTTTGAACACTCATACTGTGCATGTTGTATGTAGGCCACGGGTTGTTGTCGTTGTTTTGCGCCATAATTGTCATAGATTCCGTACAATGAAATTCACCATAGCCGATAATGGCGTACAAAAAAGAGATTGCACGAAATAAGATTTCGAAGAATACGAAACAAGAGAATACAATCAAGGCTCCAAATTCATAAATGACGATTATGTGATAGCAGGAATTCAGCAGCGTCAGTCACGGGTTGTAAAAGGTTGCCAATACCAGTCATAGTCTGTTTAAATCGACATAAACCCACCTAGCAGTTCTACGAAGGCAGCTTGTCTTTCCCTTGGTAATAAATTGTATGAAGCAATAGCAACACAGCTTCGATGGATCATAATTGTTTTTTTCTTCGAACTGCGGTAACTAGAGTACTAATGTTTTTTTCTTCCTGTGTGGTTAAATATAGATTAATATTGATGCTAAATCATAGGACATTATAAGGTCATCGCTCTTAGAAAACGGTGTGTCATCATAGGAAATCAATAAATCCTATATTTTGCGTATTTGTATAATCTGTATACTGATTCCCTAATCATACAAAATCATACCGTTTCAGTTCATACGGTTCTTATAAAGCATCCTTTCTATATTCATTTATAATTCTTACACCGTGCAGACTACATCACTACAAATAAAGAGTACTACCACCTCACTGGTGAAATGAGTATCGGATTATGAACCCACGACTCGCAGAATCTGTAGCCATGCTTTTCCTAGGGAATAGCGCGCTTTTCACGATGTCCAAATATATCAATATCCAACTCAATTATGAATCCAGCGCCAGAATTGATACACAAATCTTGATCAACCAGCTATTATTGATTTACACAAAGTGTCATGCGCTATGACCGTTTATCTGCAAGTTAAATTTTACAATAATTCTCGATTGTCGTTTGCTCACAGATCTGCAATTCTGCGCTATCTGTTCGTTCTATTGCTCTCGAATAATTGCCAGTAAGATGAAGCGTAGCTGAAATATTGCGTTGCAAGCTGTGAACAGACCCATGAGTCACAAGTTATATATATATATATATATACACACACGCGAATGATAATGGGATTGCGAATGGGGTGATTCAAAGCCCGTTCTCATGCCTTATCTTCGATTGCTTCATGAATATTTTATTGCTGTTGTCCGTGACGAATGAGGTCGGAAATGTCGCAACAACTACAGCTTGCCGGCGTGAGGGCAAAGCGAAAGTCATAAATAAAGATGGGTTTGATCAATTCGGATAAAAAATATTGTTGCCTTGTAAATCCACAAAATTGCTTGCATAGTATACGAGTGGTGGGCATAACGATTCACAGATACGAAGTCGATCGGAACCATTTGGAAGCCGGAATATTCGAATCAGGCATTCCGAAACGGGTCAAGTCTTTCGAATGTTGAAAAAGATGACTCGAAGCAAATCAACAGAAGAAATCACGCTGTCCGATTGGCAGAGCTTTTTGATGGACAGATCCCGATTATAACTGATCGATAACGTACGGTGTTGTAGCCTACATTGTACAGTAGGAGTGTTCAAAAATAAGGGATTTTTTCGGATTCCGGGGAGTCACTGATTAAATTGTTAGGTTGCCCAATAAAACGCTGCACACTAAATTTTGCTCGATTCCAACCAGCCGACGCATGGTCAATTGAAATATTTGAATTTATTAAAAAAAGAAAATTAAAAAATGTGATTTTCAAATTTTTCCGTCAACCCCATACCATTGCTGAGCTGCCTAAAAGAACGTTGAATTGTACAATTGCTATTCAATTTCAAACGGTTGACGGAAAGTTGTCGCATTTGAAAATTTTGGATTTGAAAATATAGCGAAGTTGAACTGAACAGAATGGGTAATCCCAGAATTATGAGTGAAAAACTCAAATACCTTCGCTTCTACTGGTCGGAATTGCGTCAAACCAGATTTGCATCGATTCCACAGACAACTCAACAATTTCATGAGGTTTACAGTAAAATTTGATACAAATTTTAATTTTTTTTTATAATAAATTATTAAATTTTAAATAGCTCTGCGTCGGCTTCTACTGGAATTAATTGAGCAAGATTTGGTGTGCAGCGTTTTTTAGGCAACCTAACAATTTGATCAGTGAATTTACGAGATCCCGTAAAAAGGGTATTTTTGAACAACCCTGCTGTACAGTGTATGGTACAGTCAGATATCCACCTTGGAACGATGTAGTGTATACACAAGGGGTGGCCAACCTTTTCGGACAAAGGGCCACATGAGATTTCCGAACCATTGCGCGGGTCACTTTTATGTGGATGACCTTCTTTTAGTCGTCTGATAGAAGCGATAGGTAACCGTGAAAACAATATTTATATTATTACGCATCAAAATCGATAACAATTATGACATGAAAACTCTGAGCATTCATCTCCTAGTCGCGCAAAGCGCAAAATTCTTTCAAAGTTGATGAATAAAATCGGTCAAAAACAATGCTACAGGCATATATTTCGGGTCGCCTCGGTATACCGCTGTTTCCACTTGTCAAGGACAGGATTATTCGGCGCTTGGACATATCAATATTGAAGATTTCGGCGAACATGCGTCTGTCGTTTTGTGCAAAGGTTGCGTCACGGACGATGCTTGAATTCGCATGTTGGACGACACGTTTTCTTACACTTGCGAATATAGTTCGACTCTAATATGTAAATTGGGCTTATATATTCAATTTTAACTTTTCAGGAGTTGGCACCAATGCTATAGAAGCAAGAAATCGAGTGACAATAAATCGCGTGAAGTGCTAAGAAAAATGTCACGTCCAGGGTTGTAACCAAGTCACAAGGCTCCGTGTCCCAAGTCAATCTCACTTTTATAGTTTTGACTCGAGTCAAGTCGAGTCATTTTCAATTCATCACCAAGTCAAGTCCGAGTCCAAGTCATCGAGCAGTGGGTAGAGTCATGGTATTATGACCCGAGTCCGAGTCCAAGTCATTGTGCTGACTGCTCAATTTCCAGTTAAAACCCGATTAAACCCACTTTATATAACTCTGTTTGGTGATATCGAATGGTTCGGATTTATAATAAACTAATTTTCTTACCTTTTAGCTGTTTCTGGTCGCATTTTCAAGTACCAGTACCAATAGACGAAATCGCAACAGTGTGGTTACTTTACTATTTTTCGAAATTACAATGAAACATCGGTCTTTGCCGTTTGAGTCTCGAATCATATGACTTGGTTAGAGTCATACGCAATGACTCGAGTCCAAGTGGAGTCAATACACAGATTGCCTCGAGTCGAGTCATTTCCGTATTTTGAGAAAATGACTCGAATCAAGTCGAGTCTTCAGAAAATCGTGACTCGAGTCGGCCGGATATTTAATGCCGTTTATATGATGATATACGCAACTATTCTTGCTAATTCGCCCGCCTTGTCCAACTTCCATGCGGCCAGAAATCCATATTAAGTTTGTCTCCCTGTGTAGGCCTATTTATTTGTGTAATTTGTTAGATAAATATTTTTGCGACTCATTCTGCTCCGCGAAGGCTTGTAGATTAGTGTAAGGACTTCCCGGGTTATTAAAGGTTAAAGGCTATATATACTAATTGGGTTTGATGGGGCCATGAATAATGAACACTGAGACGAATAGACTGTGATTAGAATTTGCGCATTAGGACTAATCACCATACGCATTTGCAATCTATAGTTGCATTTACCGCAGGGCGACCTTTATCGGAAGACAGAGGGTGACATATATCCCGCTAGATGTCAGTGAGCTATCTGGGACTATAGATAACTAGCCTACGTAGGTTAGTTATCTATACTGGGACGAGGCGACGAGTCCTCCAAGAAAATAACTATTCCACCAGAATTCCTATCTAAGTGTTGGAGGTTTATCTTGGGTCCTCCCCACCATCATCCGTGTAAGCGGTGTCTTATAAAAAAAGGCTAAAAGTGGCCCGTGCTACAAGTCATGACGAGATAAAAATGAAGAAAATTGCCCTGATGTAGGCCTAGGTGATCATAGTAGTCGACAAACACCATAAATACCACAAACAAACAAACAAACCTTGAAAACGCGCGTTTAGTGAGTTGTGACGTTCGCAAATGTGGACGTGACATCATCGAAATTCAACGTTGATCGTATTTCATCTTGGATTTTGGCGCAGTTGTTTAATCCGCCGTCATCGGCAGGTGAGACTGTGTGGTCCCAATGTAGGCTAATTCTAATTCGTCATGAAAATGCCATACAGAAGGACTGCCCAGTGCGAAACGAGCTAAGCTTGGTGCACAGACATTTGCCATTCTCATGCATATGGGAATAAACCTCAACCAAACGCCACATCGACCACAATCAATTCACCATCACCTTCCCAGCCAAGGCCTGTGTACGCAACCTATGTCTTCACTTTGACGACATGCTCTCAATAGAAAAACAGATCGATTTATCAAAGATCTGTTTCGTGTATATCAAGATCAATGGAATCAGAAATTACCTATCTGAGGATGCATGCAAAGCCATTACACTGTCGCTGGTGATATCACGGCTTGTCTATGGAAATGCTCTGCTTTATGCGGTAAACCAAAAGTACATCGACAAGGTACAGAAGATCCAAAACATCGCTGCTCGTTTGGTAACTCGGTCAAGGAAGCGTGATCACGTCACGCCGATTTTTAGATCTCTTCATTGGCTACTCGTAAAATTTAGGTCTGAAAGCATCTTCTGTATGTCTTCAAATGCGCGGAGGGAGGTGCACCAGCGTATCTTCGTGAGCTAGTGACAATCTACAATCCCGGAAGAGCGCTACGTTCTCAACCGCAAAAACTTGTCAGTTCCAAGAGTCAAAACATCAACCTATACGATGAAAGAACTTTTTCTTCCTTGGCCGACATTCAGTGGCACAATCTTCCATTTTCTATCAGACTATGTGACTCGCTATATTTTTTCACACGACCGTTTTATTCACACGAGCGTTCGAACTGCAGCAGCGTTCATTCCGCCCTACAAATATGCACTACGTCTTTTATACATATAGTTTACTAGGAAAATGCGTAGCTATATTTTCGATGCTGGTCCTCCTCCACTCCTGCGTTGCTTAGTGCGGAGCATGGACCGGAGCCGGATTGGATATACGGCCTGATTTTTTCAATTTTGGCCGGACCGGATCGGAGCCGGATCAGTACTTTTTCTGAAACGGCCGGAGCCGGATCGGAGCCGGACCGGTACTTTTTTGATAAGGCCATAATCTTTATGGTTGAGCATGACGTTTGTAACTCTACCAACCAACAACACGCAAGTAACCAGAAAGCAAGTGCGAAAAGAAGCAAGCCATATTTTAAAATTCACGGAACCACCGTACCGTGTTGGGCCGGATTTCCGGCAGGACTTTTTCATTTTTGGCCGGAGCCGGATCGGAGTCGGACCAAAGAATTGGCAAACCGGATCGGAGCCGGACCAGAGAATTTGTCGATCCGATGCGCACTAGGTTGCTGCTCTTGGTTCGTATTTACAGAAGAAAAAAACACAATAACGATCGGATGAAGGACTAACGCAAGGAAGAGAATGAAAAGAGTGACGTTACCTAAAAAGACAGCCGTAAAGATCGTAATTTAACACTATTACGACGGGAAATACGAGTATAATAGAAGTGTGCCGATGGCAAATCGATACGGATCGTTCCTTGTCGTTTCGACTACCTCCCCCGTTCATTCAAAGACAGCCGAAAGATGAAGATCGAATACTGTTCCATGCACAAGAGACAATACGATGTAATTACCAGGAAGGAGGATGTCAAAACGAGCAAGCGCATCAGTCTTTCATTCTAACATCCGCTGTTCATGATTTTAGATGATTTATTGAATGGTACCGACACTGTAGAGTCGAAGTAAAACAATTGTGGAGTTGGCTACAGCTTTCTAATTATGGATCACTCGCTGTTAAATGGAATGAACGCGAAAGCTGAATATTGATCCTCCATGAATCGATCAACATTCAAACCGCAGGAGAACCAATATATAGCATCATATGTACGTTACGCATAGGCTGCCCTCGTCAGGTACGCGGTGCTCAACTACTAACGCAGCTGAAGGCTATACCGTGTGATGACGAGTGTAAGGGTTGTCTACATTGTTGACTTTCAGGCAGATTTCAGTGGACTGTCCCGGACATGACTTACCGTAGGCTGTTCATGGAGCAATTTATCATGTTTACTAGATCTTATCATGCTATGTATTCTGATCGTGCGGAGATATGAAATGGGATTCATTTTCATTCAGAGGTACATAGCTAAAGTCTTGGATCTCAAGTAGAAACACTTTATAATCATACTCAAGTCACTGAGCAAGTATTTCTCCAGATGACTGTCGAATATTGTGAATTACTCTCAGTAACCATAGCGAGTGACATTCTAGTTGTCCAACTATATTATAGCTAGAGCGAAATACCGTTATTCTACTTCTGATCTGAATAGTGAAAGGTTTATTTAGTTTAATTCAAATACTAATCTAAATTGTGAAATGTTTCTATGTCGTGCTTTTAATTCTAATCTAGTTTCTGGGTTTCCTGAAAATGCTAGAGGAGAGCTGCGTACTGTATAGCGCGCAACGAACCAAGCTTGGTGTACAGACCTTTGTCATCCTCATGCTATGGGAATGAACTTTGATTTGGTATGAACTGAACTTGATTAAAGGTTTCGTAAATACGGTAATTCTAATTCTATTGTAATTTTGAA
Source organism: Botryllus schlosseri (assembly GCF_051294905.1). NCBI lineage: Eukaryota > Metazoa > Chordata > Ascidiacea > Stolidobranchia > Styelidae > Botryllus > Botryllus schlosseri. Next base: position 33,591,482 of record NC_137238.1, read on the forward strand.
AGAATCACCGCGCCTACAGTCCTAATCGAATTCGATAAAAATGTTTATGTTTTATTTTATGGGCACTACGCAACCCAATAAGATATAAAGTGAGTCGTGCCAGCATGATTTGAAAAATTCATCTCGCCATAAACAGCCGCATAGCCAGCACTATATATAGTTTACTCACCAAATATTGATCGAGTTTCCGCAACATAATTATCAGCCAACGCATTTAGCGAAGCACACCCAGTGGGTGCATGTCGAGAAATACGGGAAGTAAATCTATTGGTGGAATTCGTTTGTTGTCGATCGATGTTTTTTAGGCTTTGCGTCCATCCACCGCGAGCACAGGCGCCGCCATCCCGTCTTAGGACCGAACGTTGGGTAAATTAATTCCGCTACAGTATGACTCTCGAACTCGATTGTCCGCGTCTCATCTATTATTGATGGGGTCCGAAAAGTGTTTCTGATCATGCATGTGGTTTAATGGATTTCCGTATGAGAAGTCGCGAAGACGCAAACTTCACTTCGTGCTAGCTATCGACGAAGGTACCAGGGATAGCAGATGTGAATTAAAGTTTGTATTTATATACCCACGGTTCGTATCTAAACAGTTGTACACATCCGTGTATTCTGCAACGGTGTCGCCTATATTGCAATCCACCAGCGATTTTCATTATCTACATTACATACCTACATCGGCGATTTGAACGGTAGCAATAGGCTTCATTGCTGGACAGCGGTCATGAGATAGGTAACAACTATCTACAGGCTATTCTCTTCTGCGCCTGTGGTTATGGTCGAGGTCGCGTTGTAGATGTTCGACGTAATGTTGTAAAATGACTTTTTTATAATTATAATTATGCGATCGAAGTCATTTGAGACTTGGCTCTGTAAGATGTGTCTGAGGCGTAAAAAGTCGGTAACGTTTTCGGCAGAAACACGCAGAATTTCTTGCTATTGTATAGTTTCATTGTGGCTTATCTGGCATCAAGGCATGAAGTTGTTCTAGTGTACATATACGCTCATTTCATTACGGTATAGTTGATCGGTTTAGTATAGATTACAATCGTAGTAATTATATGAAGTTCGATAACACCGACTATTCGTTAGGTCCGATCGATTCAAACCATCTCGGAATTCGGAACGCCGCAGAAAGGGTTAGTCGAATGGAGGTGCTATCGTTCCTTAGTTCCAATCCACTTGACCAAATCATTGGCATTTTTTTCATCGGCAGTATAATCATGTGGGCGCGCGGCCTCCTCCAAAATCCTGAGCAAATACCGCAAAGGATGATTAGGCTGTATTTTGTACTAATATCGGAATAACGCTGTGAACAGTTCGAGCTGGCGTCAACTTTCGTGTGAGAGCGCAGTCTAATCAATAGTATTGACGACAACCATTTGCGTATGTTTTCAATTGGGATCCATTTACTTCGTAGTTGCAAAAATATCCGGGAGCGTGAAACTTGAACAGTATTTCGTAGCGTGTTCAGTTTGGGTTATTAATAATTCCGGCAATTCAAAACGCCAGTATATTGCGATAAAATCAAAAGATAGGAAGGAGTCGAAACGATATCAAGTATATAGTCCTTCTATCAAACAGCCACCGTGGCTTAGAGCATGTAAATATGAGACGTACTGCGCGATGCAAAGTGAACTAAAAGTGACAGAAGATAACCCAAGAAGTACAAGCGATGACAGTGAAGAGACTCTTCAGCATAGAATTGGATGGTATATTCATATTGAATAAACCAGATTATTTTCAACTAACAGTCGCCAGGGGTAATCGTAATCGTTTGCAACTAGGAGAGGATTCAAAATAACCACTTTGGATTACACTTCCTGACGATTGTCAGCAGTGTTTTAATATGATTAATAATATATCATTGATTATATTGTTCGGTGGCAACGAAGTGCTACGGTATCAGTTCAGTATCGTATCTAAACATGGGATGGCAACGACCGAATGAATGTAAACGATCGAATGTAAATGAATGTAACGAATGTAAATGATCGAATGTAAACATTCGATAGTATCAGAATTACTTAGGGTAAACATTTTCTGATGTAAATACCACATGGAATCACAGAATGAAAAATCAGGCAGGAACTTGTACGAATCGGTTTATCTCTATCCTTGAAGCGTTCTACTTTGACCTACCTACAGAAAGCACCCTACTAACATATAAGAGCAGTTACAAATGAGGCACGCTCGCCAATTGAGGATTACAGAAACGTAGCAATATATGGGCAAGGAATAAAAGTAGAAGCATGTGTCGGTACGAGGGTAGACCGTGTAGACCAGTGGTTCCCATAGTAGGCACAAGTGCCCCTGGGACGTTCCCGAGCGTTACGGGAGCGCCAGCCATGAAATGGGTGATTAGGGGGCGCTGGCTATAAAACTGGGCGGTATGGGACGCCGAGATAAATGGGGTTGGTGTAGGTTTAGAAGGCAACTACTGCGTGGTGTTGAAGAGATTGATGAATAAAGCAGCTAAATACGCAGTAAAAATGCCAAGTCGTCCGTCTATTTAATCAGTTGTACCGGAGAGTCCATTGTTACTTGACGATGTTGATCCTGCGCATCAATGGACTAACTTAGCAGTCGGCAAAATCCCTAGAAAGCGTGGTTCATGATATGCTATAAGAACTTCGAAGCATTAGAGCAGTATTGCTAACTGCACGGTGTGACGGTTTTTAAAGAGAAACTGTCTGGCGTGATCTTAATCTCTGTTTCAAACGATCACGGATTTTACAAAGTGCCGCGACTGTCGCCTTCGACACGTTGTTCTGATTGCGAGAAACGACGGGCATTTTTCCAAAATTTATGAGTAGAATATATCTGTTATCAGTAAAGATGAAATCTAATAAAGGTGAAAATGGCACTATCCGAAATTTTGCGATACGTGAAATGTTCCAATTTCCAGGCTTGCATCAGCTCTACCGGTCCAGCTCGAATACCCGATTTTGATGGAGAAACATAAATCAATCATCCCAGAAAACCGCACGATGGTATGGTGATTTGATTCCAGGATATATTGCAATTAGAAATTCCTTACCGGATAATCAAACCATTCTGTACAGTTTCCGAGCATGAAATGATTGAGGAGCTGATTATATTGTAGTGTAGAACAATTTGAGTTCCACCCAAAATTCAATAGCTCCAATCAATCGTTCTCGATACGCAATTAAATGAAATAGAAATACTCTCACTGAAGTCGGGTTGACTTTATCGTTGTTGCCCTTCCCGCTCATATTCGACAGAACGTGTTTTCAGTGCCGCGACAAAGTTTCTGACTCAAAGTAGATACCGACTTGAAAGTACGGGACGTGTATCAAAACTCCAATATGATGAGGATGATGATGATGATAATAATACATCAGCTTCACCCGTCTCAAATTAGCTGTAATAAATACATAACAACTTTCTGTTTATGATTTAGGAGTAGCCCAATGCGGGGGAACTGGCGTTTTATTTGTTGTTCAGGGGGCGGTAGCTCAAATAAGATTGGGAAACATTGGTGTAGACGGAATCCATATTTTCAAATGCAGGCATTTAATGATTTGGTGGTCTCAAATTTTATCTTAAAGGCGAGCTTATTGACTATGTGGTAGGCCAGTGCAATGTCGACAGGGTTGTAGACACAATATCAACATGGATTTGCGGCACTCAACGTACATCAGTACATCGGATATGGGACGTAGGCCTATATAATGTATAAATACATTCATTTATTTATATAAGCCAACAGAAACAGCATATACTCTTATAGCGCCGGTATAATTATAGCCTGCATACAAGATCGCGATGGACGAATTTCTAATATCGGGGCGGATCGGTCGGCGCGACGCGATTCCCGACATCAAGCCAGAGACTAACGACGGAAACGGACTATCACAACTAGTTGCTGGCATTCAGATCGCTGAGAAGACCGAGGATACAAGAGTAGTCGCCAGCAACGTCGAAAAACGTCCCGAAACCGAGAAAACATCTCGTGAATCATGATTGCAACGAGCGGAAAATCTTCATCACAGTTAACAAACCACGAGGTGTTGATAAAGAGCAAGGGATGATATTTCACTTGTGTCGAATGACTGCAGGGCATGCAAACACGACAATGACGGAGCAGCTGCATTGACAAGCCCCATAAATTTCGGACAATTTCGCACTACTTCGCCCAAATGGTTCTAGTACCGGAACCTGTTTCGATTTGCATAAAGAACGTGTTTTCTGAAGTTAGATTGTCGTCTCTTCTATCGTATTAGTATCAATATTTTATAATCGTTTAGTAATAAAAATGTTATCATTTCAAAACTGCGATACAATAAAAAGATTGGGATTTGTCGATACGACGTGGAGTAGTCTTTGATACCAGACACCTACTGGGCCTAGGTGATGAAATTAAGAGATATGCGCACTGAGTGGAAAGAAATGATAGAACGACTACAGTGATGAAAACGAATGACTCATGTATCGATATAGTTCAGTTCGGTTTATTAGCAATTTTATCAGTTCAATACATCACAAAAATGCAATAAAATGAAAAGATAAGAATGTGTCGAAACGACTTGGAGTGGTCTTAGAAATCAGACACTCACCTTGGCCTAGACGCAGGGCCGTAACAGCACACTTCGTCAGGCCCCCCCCCAAAACTTTGGTCTTGGGCCCCCCATAGTGTTATAGACCGAACGTCTGGGGGGCTTCGCCCCCCAGACCCCCCTCCGGCGATACACTGTTTACCACTATTCATCATTTTCATTGGGAGTTTCTTTAGTGAATCAGCTTTAGTCGCCTAAGCGCGCGAAGCGCGCAAAATTTCTAGTATTCATGATTTCATCGGTCAGTATGATCGGGAATTGCATACATTGTTATCAATTTTTATCTTCTCTCTGCTCACGTAATCAGATTTGCCGGTAGAGCGGAGTGAGGTGTGTTTGAAATGGTAGGACCACTCAATAATAATTAAACATCGTCGGGCGTATACCCGTTGGCAGGAACGAAACAGCACCTCGTCAGGCCCCCAAGAACGTGGGTTTTGGGCTCCCATAGGGTGATAAAACGACCCCCCATCACGTTGTTCACGTTTGTCACGAAATTACCCGTACTGTATTGAGAGCCAGCGCCAAGCGCGAAAATTTTCGATGATTTATGATAAAATCGGTAAATCAGATCGGCGACTGCATATATAATATGCTATCAATTTATTGTCTTCTCTACTCACGTAATTAGATTTACCGGTAGAGCTGAGTGAAGTGTCTTGAAAACGGGAGGGCCCGTAAATAATGATTAAACATCTTCGGGCGGGCGGAACCGTTGATACGACTTCGTTACATGATGTTATTTCGTGACTTCCAGTCTGCTATATCAGAAAATATAGAACCGCCCAAACGTAGGCTTCTAAACTAAGAGAAGCACACGATTTCAAATTGGTATTTCTTCACTGGCATAAAATTTTTCCCAGCTGGATGGTATTTGTCTTGTGAGGTTCAGATTGCAAAGACAGGAACATTCGGCGCCAGTCATTTAGGCGCCTATGGACAATTAAACCTGTATGTATTTTGTATGTATAGCGAAGTCTTTGATCTGCATAAGGGCATAGACCTTTTCGGCCAAGCTTTTCTCGCTGCCAATCGTTCTGGCACACTTCTTGGAGTCGCATGTTATATGGCCTAAAACTTGATTGTATGTCTTGGTGGGTCGTGGCGCGGTAATGGCCCAATACCCAATAAGAAAGATAAATGGCTACGTGAATTCGCGCACAGCGCGAAAAAATTTTGAAAAAATTGCATAAATTTTCAAAAAATACTCTATGATTTATGCTAATTCACGAAATAATTTTGGGCCCCCCATCGAGCTCGGCCCCCCCCCCAATTGGGGGGTTTGGGGTGCGGCAGTTACGGTGCTGCCTAGACGGTGTAAAGAGGAGGCATGCACGTTGAATAAAAAGTAAAATAAGATAGCAGAGAAAAAAGCAAGCGACAAATATGGGGTGGTATGCCATGGAAGGCGAGATCGATAGGTCAGGTTGTGGTCCGGTAATATTGGGGACGGACTAGTAGTTATTTACTAGTGGGCTTATACTTAGGGCTGCATTTAAAACAAACGGTGTTTCAAACAGTGTTTTAAATAAAAGCCTTTAACAAAATGTGTTTTTTTAAGTTGCAAAATCATGCTATAATTGTGTAAATACTTTCCAAAAAACATGTTGCATGAGCCTATGCGGACAATTACCACCTGACGATATAGCCGACCTATCGATATGGGATGGTTGGAACCATCAAAATCGGTTCAACATTAATAGTACAGATATTTCGTAAAGGGAGCTGTATTTACACTATATTTTCAGTTGTCAATGTCAATCCACTATGACGTCACAATTGAATATTAGTGACGTCATGGCTTCAAAAAAATTTGATTTTAAATTGATTTTTGTTTTGAAGGCAACCTCTACAGGTTCTGTTCAGATTTAGCTCAACTATCCTGCAACCGTCATCTCTCTTGCAAATATTCAGTATCGGCTATAGGCAGGGTTGCGATCGACATGGACCAAAAAATAAGGACAGTCGAAAAATTAAATTAGCATGAAAAAGCGTTTTTGTACATTTATACGAGCCGTGGCATATCACATTCCATACTTTTCACCAGAAACAATCTGCTCCAGCAACTCCCTGTTATTAGAAAGTGCTTCATGGATCTCGCGACAGCTCAGTTCTAGGTTTACCTTTATTTAGGGCCAAAACATCACTTCGTCAGCCTGCCCCCAATACCGTTACCTCGTTAAGGCGAGGCGTCAACCAAGATGGAAAAAGGCCGCACACCAAGTTTAGACAAAATCATTTTTGAGCGTATGGAGCAACAACTCCAGTAACAATGCTTGTCGTCTTGGTCCTGGCCGAAGAAAACTTATTTGCAATGTTGGAATCGGAGAATATTGCTTTGAACAATTGCGATGTGTAATCGTTGGTGAGGAATGATTGCTGGTGTTTGTCAGTATAGAATGCCTAGGTCTAGGTATACCCTCTGCAGCAGCTGCCTTGTAGTCTGAGGTCGTTGGTGCTGATCGACTTGTGGAAAAATTATTCATCGACTGGCTCAAATTAATCATCATAACACACTTCTTGTGTTTTGGGGTATCAATGTAAGTTGAAGTAGCGGTCTCTCCTATAGCCTCCAGGTTAATGTCACAATTGCAGATATTGCTATGTGCGAAACACTAGCCCTTCAATCTTCGTTAGATACCGTTGAATTCTCTCTCATAATCGACACGAAAAACGTTTTTACGCCTGTTTATTTCAACTAATCAGATTTAGTCTTCTTTGTAGCTTAAACTATATGCGCAAGTGCAATATAATTTGGAGAAATTTATCAATGATTCATAGCTTTACTACTTTTAACCAATATGTCGACTGCACTGCGCCTTTTTTCACTACGCAATAAATGCTGCTTTCCCCACAGCTTGAGCTTATTCTGCTGTGGACCAAACAGTAGTAACCTGGCATTGCTGTTTACTGCTAAAACGACGTCCGCTGCGGTAGCTTGGTACAGCCGAAACTGCTGTACCACCACTCACCGCCCTAGCTATCTCACCACTAAAAAGTCAAATCTTGTGGTGTGTACTGTGTACGTCACGAGAGTTCCTTTCATTTATGATGTCATAAAATCTCGACGAATAAGCTTAATTTTATAATATTATGCAACATACAACATAGATACCAGAGGAAAACGATCGAAGTTTTGTAGCGGTTGAAAATAAGACAAAATAAGGACGCATGTCGAAAATAAGGACATTTCTTAGAAATAAGGACAGTCGAGTTTTCTAAGACGTGGCCCTTCAAAATAAGGACAAATCTTAGAAATAAGGACGGTATGGCAACCCTGGCTATAGGCCTATAGTATGGACTGAAAATAATTGCGCTTGTCCCTTCAAGAGCATCCTTCTATGAGCGATTCGAGAGTATAATATACTTTTATTGTGTCAAAGCGAAATATAACTTGGTGGGATTTTCTGCAGCAGCATGTCAGAGGCAAGTATTAAAATACGTGGTCGTGTCTCTGAACAAGGATACCTCTAGATATCCCGGAGTTCTAGATATTCCTGTCTCGGAAATTCTCGATATCGATTATATATGAAAACGAGAACCGAAAATCCACTTTCACGGAAATCAGGAGACCCGAGTCATTACAACCCGGGCCTTTACACAAAGGCGGTGGTTGAACGAAAAGCAACTGAAAATGTAATATATCTGACTGTGGCTAGCAGGGCTGCGGAATCGGCAAATTTTACCTCCGACTCCAACTCTGACTCCGACTCCAGGCATTTTCAATAGACCAAATCCAACTCCGACTCCAGAGTCTTCAAACGTAGGCTACCGACTCCGACTCCGACTCCGACTATTTACCTCACAGAACTCCGACTCCGACCCCAACAGTAGCCTACTACAAATTTATTTCGAAAATTATATGCCACGGTGACGGTGAAATGACTTTCACATAACCATTTAACATATGCGAACATAGGCTACTATTCGCGATGACATGCAAAATTGTTTCATTGTCGTCCAGAGGTGGTCAAAGTAGTCAAGAAAGCTACTCAAGTAGAAGAAGAAGTAGCATCGAAAAAATCTACTCAAGTACGAGTAGAAGTACTTCTTCCATAAGCAACCTAAAACTACTTGAAGTAGAAGTAGAATTGACTGACTTTAAAAATACTCAAGTAAGTAAGTAGTTGTGAAACGATCGTAATTCGTTCACATGGATTGTAAAAAGGTGCAAATTGAGCTATGCAAAAGGTGACGAGCTTGATTCATATTGATGCATACCAACAGGTATCCAATTTCCATCCACATCATGATAGTATTGATATGGAAATGCGACACTAATCCGTTGTTTTCTCGAATAGCACGTTTTAGAAAATAGCATGGCACGGCGCCATCCCCCATATTATAAGGCCCTTATTTTAGTCGAAGAGCTATACGGAGAATTTGTATAGGATACGGTGCAAACACTTTGCGCGATTAGTAAACGTTCATAAAAAATATGGCGGACCGTAAAAATGCCATATTGTGTATCTTTATTTCCGGAAATTAAAGGCATTACTACACTTGCTTTTATACTTCAACATGTATGTTATCTAGACAAAAGAACTGATATTAATTATAACTCAAAGTATGTGATACTGGAAAAATTAAAAGTGAAATATAAATACTACTTCTAGAAGTGGAACATGTATTTCATGCCGTTAGTCCCGAAAGTTTCAAAGGTGGTGTGCTAAAACAGCTCTAAAACTAAAAAAAGTCAGAGTCCTCGTTTTTAGATTAGGACACGCCATGGACATGCTAGATTACGATATGACAAGTAAATGCTAGATAGCGAAACATCAGTTTCAAACGTTATGATGAGCCATACTGTGATGAATTATTTCATATGGGCGAAGGGCGACAATGTGGTGTAAACGGAACCACGCCCACCTGCGACCTAAATTATATTCACCGATTCTGTCGTGAAATCATACTGGTCACTCGGTATCCACTCCACGCGTAGCGCGACGAACATTCTTGGCTTTACTCAACTTTTGTGAAAATTAAATGTTGATACTCCGTGAAAACAGCCCCGAAATTTCTCACGCTATCTTCCTGATTGGAAGATTGAACTACTTCTGCTTGACAAACTGAAAATAGCGAAAAGTAAGTAAGTAGATCACAAAATATTACGAAGTAGAAGTAGCGAAAATCGGATCTACTTGAGTAAGTACCAGAAGTAGAGCAAAATTACTTGAGTACTTCGAAAAAGTAGAATTACTTCGTTACTGACCACCTCTGTGTACATCTTGGTATATTCAATGTGCAATTAACATGGAAGTATATATTATATAGGGAATATTCAGATCAAAATTACCTTCCTTTTATTCATATGTTATAGTTTTTATAACATCGGCAAGCCAAAGATAGTCTAATACAGTGGCATTATTTTTTGAGACACCCCCTCCCCTTTATAATAGTCAATCAGTTATTTCTTTTAATATTTTCATCTATTCAAAAACATCACAAGACTGCGATGCAATGAATGAATGAAAGGTAATGTAGAGAATATCAGACGCAAGCGACAAATTGAGGTGGCACGCGGCAAAGGGCGAGGTCGAATTTAGGTCGAGGTTAGGTCGTGGTCCGGTAATCCTGAAGGCTGGCTAGTATTCATTTAGAAGAAATTGCTTTTATTTCGACTTGAATGCGGACATGCTCGACGACTGTCGGATAACCGGCGCGATGCTGTTCCACAATTAGGGTCAGGCATACTTGATAGAGCAATGCGTTTTCTTGTATTCCGTTCGGATCATATGGTAGTTGTTCTTCGTCGATGCGCGTGTGCTGTACTTGTGCGCTTTTGACTCCGATATGAAGTAGTCGTTGAAATTTGAGGGAGATTGACCGCAATGGAACTGATACATAAACTTAGCAATTTCTGGTGAAAAATGTTGCGGCTCTCTTGTCGTCATATCACAAAATGCAACCAGAATGCTAGCAATCCGAACGGTTAGATTGATGCCATGGCGAGTTATGACTGTTGATGAGACAATTTTCAAATATGAAATCCGGATTATACACATAGCAATATAAGTGTGAATTGGAGGTAAATCGCGTGAAGCGCGAAAAAAAAACTTCAGATGACCGCAACTTCGCGCCCCCTTCAGATGCTTTCACGCCCGCACTTTGAGCGAACCACTGCTCTAATATCTATAAATCATTCAAACACGATATATATCCCATTCTGTATCATTAAATATTTTAGCGGGAGAGAGAGAGAGAGAGAGAGAGATAATATTCTTTTTCGCCTGCACCATCGAGATGCTTTGACGACGTCGTTGCGATACGGCCCCATGAGGTCATCTAGTCTGCGCCCCCGTTTTTCCCCTCCATGCTATCCGTGATTGCTGAGCGCCTAGCAGGGTAGCTGCGGATACCAATTTTCGAGTCTTTGGTATGACCCGGCCGGGGATCGAACCCACGACCTACCGCTCGAGAAGCCGGACGCATAACCATTACACGTAGTGGCAAGCGTCGGCCCCATCCAAGAAGGCAGGGCTCTATTCCCGCCATCGGAAGTTATTCTGCGCTCATCGTCTCCCGTTTCGTTGTTATTACGGCGACAAAAAAGCCCAGAAAAAAAACCGATAAAGAAAGGACAAGAGCAAGAAACAGCTTCTAAAAATGACCGACGAAGAAATAATAACATCCAAGAAGACTGTGACATCGGGCACTAAGCCGAGGTGGATGCCAATTCAAGATACCTCAACTGGTTGGTCGTTCGGCCTCTCCCTATCAGTTCAATCGCATTGTGTGCATGTGCACATTCAATTTCTATTGGATGGATGCTTGTCAGCCCCCTATATTACACCGGACTTCGATCTGACATCGCAACCTCACCTATCGACACACGCGTCATTCGTTTTCATCACTAGTGGATTTGAATATGTGTCTGATTTTAAGATTACTGCAAGTCGTTCTGACACCTTCCTATCTTTTAATTATATCGCATTCTTACAGTGTTTTGAAATGATGAAAATTATTAATCATCTGATACTGAATTTTGTTACAACTAAGTCAAAATGCCACCTATTCCCATGCCGCGATGGCAAAGAACAATTGACTATTTTGGAGAGACTTTGTGACAGATGACAAGTTAACGTTCTACAAAATGCACGTCAAGACTTGTCGTGCTTATTGGCAGTACATTACGGACTCACGTGAGTCGTGATGTCATGCCTTTCAAAGTTGGGCGGAGGATAGGTTATTGATGACATCACACCACTAATGCGCATGTGCAACAATGCTCGAGGCATCAGAGGCCATGTTTGAGGCCGCTAGCGGTGAGTATTTACGCTGCTGAATTTATCGTATTTACTGTTTCTTCGTATATTGCGGATTTATTGTATGAAAAACCATAATTTAATATTTGAGATGCGGAAAGAATTTTTTTTCCACCAATTTCTAATAATTTAAAAGTACCGAGAATCCACCTATGTGGCGTATAGAGAAAATTCCACTTCCGCAACGTCACGTATCGCGGTCCAGTTTAATCCGCCACGCCCGAACTAGAAGTAAATCAGTGTGCTGTTTGTCGCAACGCGGGAGGGTTGCAATTTTGCTTGGTCTCGCTGGCGATTTCTAGATATACAAAGGCTTGAAGTGGTGGTAAGTGGTACTGAACAGAAGGGGCCGTTCCCTATTCGATCATTTGTCTACCGTCGACTGTAATTTCGGTGTGTTGTATGGTGAAAGTATGGCACGCTGCCTTCGGACTTCGGTGTTGTCTGCCACTGTCCGTAAAACCTGCAGCATTTGTGCCACGCCCGATAGTAACTGATGATATACGTCGTGTATAATCATAGTACGTTTAAGCCATGAAATATATTTTGCCATATGTCGTGCTACGTGCTCCCAAGTCATGCAGAGTTTCTTCATGGATACTATTTATATATCTGAGTCACACTGAATAGAGTTTGCCCGCTTCTTAGTACTCTGTATATTCAATGAGTTAGGTGTGATTATTAATTTGTAAAAACTTGAATATGTAGCGTAATGCCCATGAACTAATTTCCTATGGGTTGCGGGCCAGTATGGAATCGGTGTCCAAGGCACGCAGGATCACGCCGACTTGGTCGCCAGTTGCACGCGGTCACGCCGTCGCGGGTCGTTGACTTCATTAAGAAAAAAAAAAAAAAAAAAATTGAAAAAAAGTCAATGTTCTCAGTCACCCCAAATGCTATATTCCAGTTAGTATGTGGTATATAATGTTTTGACCTAATCCTCAAGCCAGGATCTGTTGATTACTGTCTGTTGGTAAAGTACTTGCACCTTACCAGTTGCTAACCATTAGCATCTGGTCTCCTGTCACTGGCTTAACACAGTCATTTGAAGTAAGTAACCTAGCTTGTCACGCCGCAAAGTTGACTCTGTCACGCGAAAAAAGCTTCTATCACGCGGGATTTATTTCAAAAAAAGGACGGAGATTCCAATCAGGGTTGCGGGTATTACCTGGTCTAGATCGTGAGTGGAATTGGTGGCAGCACTGGCAGGCCTGATTGGAATCGCTGGCCTTTTTGCCTGATATATCAGGGGAGCAGCGATGATTTTCCAAGTTAAAGTTATTTAATAAAAAATAATTAAAAAAATAAATATAGTGTGAGCACAGGACACCGATTCCACACAGGCTGGCAGGCAATGTCATGCAGAATTTTCCGTTTAATTTCGTAATTATTCGATGCAGAAAAGCTCCCATCACGCAGGATTTATTTCAAAAAATGAACCGAGATTCCATAGGGGGATAAGATCATTGTTAGAGACTATAAATGTGGCCGCAGACCCCTATGGAATCCCGGTTAATTTTTTTGAGTGAATCCCGTGTAATGAGAGCTTTTCTGCATCGAATAATCAAGTAATTGAACAGAAAGTCATGCTTGACATCGCCACCAATTCCACTCTAAGCCACAGGAGTACGGCGGCATTCAAATTCGTTATTTTATTTTCTTGATCGTATGCCGTAGTGATTAAACCTGAATATATTACGGAACTTGAATATAGTTCTGATTTGGTAGACACTACTCATTGCTTGCCATAATACTCGTTACGATTTGCTGATGAAATCTGAACTAGGTGGAAGTAAATACACTTTGTATTTTCTCAACTAGAAATACATGCTATGGAGTAAGGTGGAGTAAAAATGATGGAACAGCGAGATGAGTCCCGGCACAATCTTCCATGGCAGATACATGCTTTTTATTCGTACATTATTTGTGATGTTATCAAAAATGATATGTGGTGACCCGAGCGCTAAGTCTAACACTATGACACTCACACAGCAATCTATTCGCAATCAAAAGCCACAGTGTTCTTTGTTTCGAAGGAAATTAATTTCTGGTCTGGACACTAAGAATCTCTATGTTTTAACTCTGATGTTGTCACGAATATTTAAAGAAACACGAAATGTTAACGCTGTCTGCCTATTGTCGCATCCTGGATGTGGAAACGGTATTGGTCTGCAGGACTGCTGACCATGGCTTCGCGTGGCAGTTCAGAGCATGGCCCTAACATCAACCTACAGAGGGCTCATCTGTGTAAACTGTAATAGATTCCGTTACGTAATCTTGGGTGATAGTGTTGAACATTCTCAGTGCTAGGATCTGGAGTGAGGAGCTGATCTGAATCTGTATTGCAATGTACTGCAATTGTTTCCCACTCGATTGATATTCTATGTTCCAGGGCTCTGAACACAATTTATTTGATGTTGTCACTAAATGCAAAGTTGGTTTCCTATTAGTTTAGAACCAGTTCTGTCAAATCTTGCGCTTGGGTCAGAAAATCAGGTGAAATAGATACACATTGGTTTTTTAATGGCATGGGCCCTTGGTCCTAAGTGTCCGGTAACCCGAATAATATAACAAAACTTGTCGACCTTGGTCCGGAATGCATTGGTTTGCGTTTTATAGTGGTACATTTAGTCCGAAGTGTCGTAGCCTGAATAATACATGTCAACCTATATGGAATCTCGGTTAATTTTTTGAAATAAATCCTGCGTGATGAAAGCTTCTCTAAATAGAATAATTAAGCAAATAAACAGAAAATCCTGCGTGACGTTGCCACCAATTCCATTCCGGCATGTCAACTTGACGACATTGGTCCGACTTGCATTGGTTTGCTTGGCTTGGCTAACTTCTTGATTATATCAGGTTCTGTTAATCTCGTAAGTAATATAAATCTGTAACAATGTCTGGATGGGACGGCTGGGCGACGAATATCGTGGCATCTGGTAAATCGAAGAATGTGGCAGGCTGCGCCATCTACAATCCAGAAGACGGCAATGTATGGGGAAAGAATGGCGAAATGGATTGCCAGGCTCAATTGGACCAATTTGACAAAAAGGCCGACAATCCTGGAAGTGAATCTGTTTGTCCACCGAAAGTCAACGGGAAGAAGTTCACGTTCTTGAGGAAGACGCAAGACGACGTACCTTGCTGCGTTTACAAATCCGGGGATGACAGTTTTTTCACGTTGGCTGGCCCGTCCAAATCTAGAGTCGCCGTCTATGTGAAGGGTGCGAAACCAGAGCCTGCCATCAATGATGTCGTCACATATCTTAAGCCAAATATTTAAGGAGCGTACTGAACTTGATTTTGTTATACCGCAGTATCCATGTCTAGGTAGGAAATTCGTTCCATTCACATGCGTGACCTCTATTATGCAACCTATTGTTCACTTGCCGACTTACTTGCCGGGTATTGCTTGTCAAAACGCTGTAAAGCTGCTATCAACAGAAATGGTGATATTGTGACTGTATTTGTAGTCGTCTACTGTCTTTCAAGAATGTGATGGAAATTTACTTGAATCGCGGTGATGTGATAGGTCGAATTTGATAATAATCGGATATTTGTATCATGGATTTAATTTCTGTACAATTGTATGAGACTAAATGTAATATAATGCAAGGCATTGGAAATTTTGTGGACTTCTACTATACAGGATAAGCGTGCTGTAATCATGAAGATAGTTTGTCATCAGCGTAATCACGAAGAGAAATATATTGATTGTCAGTAGGACGTTTTCTGTGGTTTTTACGAGACAGTGAACTAGCGAAGGAATCCCGCATGTTCCTTATTACTGCATGATTAAATGGTGATACTGTGACCAACCTGTGATAACTTAACAGCTGAATTAAGCACGAGTCCCCATTTCATTTTGCTATCGGTGGTAAATATTGGAGTCTTCTAACTTGAAGACCTGCAGCGCGATTCTTGCCGTATTTCTTGTTTCCGAATCGGTGTTTGATATCTATGCCATTTTCATGCTTGCCTTGCTTGTAACAGCAAATGATCAATGTATCGTTTGATGAGTGCAAATATCATTTTCTATTCTTTGGTATTAGATTTGTTGTCATGGTTGTCTTGAGACTATAATACAAGAGGTGATATGTTTTCTTATTTTCCATGAAGACACTGCCAACTAAACCATGAGATTATGGGTATAGGCTATGCAATGTTTTACAGTTGTCAAGACTGTAAACCTTGCCTTGGTGGCTTGATTAAAACACCTAATTTAACTTTCGATGCTATCTACATATATTTGGTTATCATTTTGCATGGCAGCATGGGTTTTGTTCGTTTACTTTCACGGTTTCTTTCCATTTAGTTTGATATCTAAAGCAAATACGGAATCATGTCTGGCTGGCAACCGTGGGCCGATAACATCGTTAGCTTAACAGATGGAGCTGCCCTGTACAATCCTAAAGGCGGTCCAACTTTAGCTATGAGTGGTCAATTCAGCTGTACCGGGGACCTCACCGCCCTCGACAGGAAGGCCAGAGGCGAAGAAGTGTCGGCGCCGGACATAAATGGCAAGAAGTTCATGTTCATCCGGAAAATTACGGAAGAGGATTTTTTATTCAAGCAGGGATCTGAAAGTGTTGTCACTATGAGAGGCCCCTACCAGATGAGAGTCGCAATATACGTCAAAGAAAGGAAAGCAGAGACCGTAGTGACTTCAGTTGGTGACTACGTGAAACCATACGTCGACCTGACGATGTAGGCGAATAGAATGTGATTGAAATAGGAACACATAAAATGCTGCATAAACTTGTATTGACATATCTGTAATACTTATCTCGAAGCCTATTACTGAAAACCACTGGCAATTTTTTTTGCGGGAGTGGACATTATCAAATCATAGAACTCGATAGTGAGAATTCGCGATGTGGTGTTACTAAGCAGTGGTTATTTGAACTAGTACAATCTATAGACAATTGAATTTCTAATTTGTATGTCAAGGGTGGATATTTAGTCCACTATTGAAGGTACGGTGCTATCATGCAACTTGTGCGTGCTCCCATACATGGTTCTCCAAAACGGCCAATTTCCTGGTCGTTGAGGACACTTGCGGATTGTGTGTATTTGTTGATGCAAATCTTTTGTTATAGTTTAAGCTCCGTGTGAATAAATCTAGCTGCCGATTTATATCAGAATTTGTGTTATGTGAACATAGCCGAATGTTTGACTTGTACCTCACCTGTGCTGTAAGTGTGCGAGTGCCGCCTTGGGAGTTGTGTGTCCTTGTTGATTTCCGATATTATGTGCTGTTGCTACTAATACCTTTTCCGTTAATTTCACGCGGTTATGCTATTTGTCATTTGAAGAAACGACCAGTTAGTCGAATGTTTGCATCTAATAAAGTTGTACCTTTGAGTAACGGATGTATTCTTTCTGCAGAATCTTGGCTATGATAGGCAGTAAGTTAGAATTGTAATGCTGACTTTGTGATGGCGTTTGAAAGAAGTATGCGCAGGAATGACCAGATGTAGATCAAAGCCTTGTTCAATGGTAGTTTAAATGCTTCATACCTTATTCGACCCTAATGGTTTCTAAGATGACTGGTTCATGATAATAATGACCCGTACAATGACATTGATCAGTTCTGTTGTGGAATTTTTTGCTGGTGAGGAATTCATTGCTTGTGGGATGTACTCTGGAGGTGATCCATTGTAAACTGCTGTAGTTTGTTATAACAATATCAGAATATTTCGGCATGATCCTAATCGAAATTTGAAATCAAAATTGATCATTAATCTCGGCTGGGTATGTGGCAGGGCAGTCAATTTTTTTTACCAAGGAAATACATTTCTTTCATCTTCTTCCATCAATAAGTGTGCCCCCTGTGAACATGCAACGTTCATGGTGTTTCCTATCGTCAACTGTCCCTATGAAACTAGGCCTGTATATAAGCCAGTGGTTACCAACCTTTTTATATGTCGGAGCCGCATTTCAAACTTCATAGTACGTATGGAGCCGCATGAAAACACTCGTGTAGGTTTAGTATAACGAAAGTTTAAAGGTAGCGAGCCTACTTCACGATTTCACCATCCATCTAATTCAAAAGCATGCACATAGACTTCAGATTCTACATGTTTTTTTTTAGCATTGATAGGCACAAATTGGCTATTGCTATACATTGAAGATAAACTGTGGAAATGCATATTACTACACCATATATATATATGTCGGTTTTTGATAGCTCTATTATCTTAATACATTCTAGAACATAATGCACAAGTTTGAGTGAGGGAGGGTATATGCTGGGTAATATTACAATTTCTGCTCTTCACATAGATGATCTATAAAGGTCTATGACCAGCAGAACTGAAGATTTAGCAATGTCAGACGGGTATTCATTCATGTGTTCGATGCTAGTCTGCATTAATCCTCTTCCCCCGTTTTCACTAGTGGCTGCAGACCTAACTAATATCCCCTATTTTAGCATTCATATAGGCTACAGAAATTGACTAAAATATTCACAGAAACAAACAGTATCTACTGTCTATATTATTTTGTGGCGTATTCAGAGGTCAATCAAAGCCACAAGAAGGCTAGCGGTTGGGAATCACTGGCATAAGTGCTTTGAGATTTGCGACGATCATCAAATTGACTAGTTCCACACACTCTAGAATCGAATGTTGGATTTGGTCTATAGGCCTAGCCTATTTGCGTTGACGCCAATGTTGTAAATTTGTAACATCTCGTAATGTTGCTTCGCATATGTAAAAACAGATGAAGGCGCTTTCGAATCTGTAGATGTACTGGTATTTGCATTAAATTACTTTAAAACCACAGTATTGTTCAATGTTGTGTCCAATATCTCAAATTCCGACTTGGATTCTAATCTTGCTCTGCACGGATGTGTTTATCAATAAAAAAGGAGCACTTGTCTGTACCTTTCGGCCTGATTTATAGAACACAACACATGATGTAAATTAATCTGTTGTTTGAACACCAGCATATGGGCTATTTTTTCCATTATTGATTGCTGGCCCGGTAGAATTCCTATATTACGTTGCTTGATTCACTGTGATGCAAATTAAACAAAATACTCGTTCGGCAGCTACCCAAATTTTGAGGTATTGCAGTTGCCAAAGATTATTTGAGCTGTGCTGCGGATAGCATACTTTCTTTGAAATTGAGTCTCGGCAACACAATGAGTGATGACCTCTTCCAGCCAGCCCTTCCAGAAGGGTGGATCAAGAAAGAGAGCAGGTCTTCAGGTAAGTAATGCTGTAATCCAACGGTATGTCCCATTTTCGATCATTGGTAAAGTTTCTGGCTGGTGCAGAGCCATTACTGAAATCTGTTGACTGACTGAGTTGATGTGAATGCATGTTCTGTCGTGATGCAGCCATCTGACTATTTAGGGTTGGGTATATTGATCTATTTCGTATGGTAAGTATTCAAGACCTAGTTATATCTCAAAACTGTTGAAGTGCAAGTAGCAAGATGTCATAACTACTGGAATAATTGAAGTATATCCTACCTAAGCCTTTCTAGGCCAAGCATTGCGATGAATGTAAAGCTTGTCTAATGAATGCTGGAGTTTTGGAATGGCACGTAATGCTAGATGTCTTAATTTCTCAAATTTTCGGGTTATTGGTGAATGTGCTAGTTATTGCCTTATCGATATATAACTATCCGTGGTTACAACACCATTAGTGTTGTTCGAATACTGTACCTGACCCGAAGCTTGTTTAGCACAATTCTTGACTCCGTATCCAATCTGCCAGGTAGGCAACTCGAATTTGCGCAGCATCAATGTAATTTGGAAAAATATGCTTTCACAAATTCTGAAGTTCCTTCGTTTAGCGACCATATTCTGGGTGAAGAACAAATTCCAGGTTCTGATTTGGTAAATCTTAGATCAGAGATTTGCAAACTGCGCCGCCACAGATTCTCGGGTGTGCTGCAAAGGTTTTTATAATTTCGGAAAATAAGTGCATAAATGTTTGAAAAATGCTATACAGACATTGTCTAGGACAGAGGTTATCAAACTTTTTTAGACATGCCCCCTTTGACGATAGTAGTGAAAAACTTCTCGTCCTCTTATCTTCATATTGGAAAAAGTATTAAAAGTAACGGCTAGAATATTCGCAATTCTAACGCATAGTTAATGGCATGGAACGTTATGACTGTAAAAAGACTTCACAAATATGAACTTCGAACTACACAAAGTGCAATAATTATAATGAGCTGGAGGTAAATCGCGGTGAAAGGTTGGGTGTCAGTCACCCAGTTAAGAAACATTTCTCTCAGGCATCCTCGTGACCCCCTTGAGTTGCATTCACTCCGCCCAATTTAAGAGCTACTGGTCCAGGCCCAGTCGTGCGTCAGATCTCAAAGACTACTCCAAGTCGTTTCAATACCTTCCTATCTTTTCATTGTATTGGAATCTTGAGTATTGATTTGAAGAAATATAAATATTAATTGAACTTTCTTCAACAGGTGATAGATAAGTAGCTGGGGAACTATGATTGCGTTACCAATTAAGTAGGGTAATTGCACGTTAAAACTGGTCTGGTATGTTGAAATTAAATATGGACCCTTCCTTCTCTTAGTTCTATGCGCCACCTGGTTGGTGTACTGTCATCATCCCTGCTAACAGCGACAGATGGCTGGTATCCATTCCATTCTGAATCAGTAAGGGATGTTTAACTATATATGAGTTTTAGCTGTCTAAATCCTATTCCATGCCCGGCACAAAAGCACTCAAATTATATTGCTATTTGCAACTTACTGGCTTATGTGAATATCGTATTTTGTGTTTTATAGTGAATTTGTAGAGTGTTAACAAGAGACTGCTTGAATTCACAATGAATTGCGGGTATATTGCTAACATTGCAACAAGGACATCAATCACATATAGATAATGCTTTGTTAATTTTGCTACTATGCTTCAGGCTTACAAAGTATGAGTACCACTGTTGGGCACAGCCCAGACACACTCTAGACACGATAGCTTAGTGTTCGACGAACCTGAATATACCCTAGACCAGGGTTGTAACCAAGTCACAAGGCTCCAAAGTCACAAGTCAATCTCGCTTTTATAGTTTTGAATCGAGTCAAGCCGAGTCACCACTAAGTCAAGTCCAAGTCAGCGAGCAGAGGGTCGAGTCCGAGTCATGGTATTATGACGCGAGTTCGAGTCCAAGTCATTGTGTTGACTACCCAGTTTCCATTTAGAGTAGTGTTAAATCCATTTTCTTGGTGACATCAAATGGTTCTCATTTAAAATATACCAATTTTCCTCGCTTCTAGCTGGTACTTGAAAATGGTCGCATTTTCAAGTACCAGCACCAATAGACGAATTATGAATGCTGTGGTAATTCTACTATTCTTCGAAATTACAATGTAATGTCGGTCTTATCCGTCTGAGTCCCGAGTCATGTGCAATGACTCGAGTCCAAGTCGAGTCAATACACAGATTGACTCGAGTCATTACAACCCTGCCCTAGACAGAATACCGTCATAGTGTTTAATAGATGTAAATACAGTGCAGGCCCGATACCTGAGTGATAGGCCTACATGTTAGAAAGACATTTCAAAGAGGGTCACGATTGGATGCATGTGTATCAATCAGACTTGAACAGAACCCACATAACACGTTTTGAAATTTGATAGCTTGGTCAAATCGCCAGTAGGCCTAGGTCTATATTATGTTTGAAACGGTGAAAATATTTAGCAACTATTAAGGCATGTATCGGCAGTGCATGAGCCGGTGCTGTAATTTTGCTTACCTTTGTGTAGCCTAGATATTGACGTTCTGATAGTGGATATATTTCCTAACCGACTCAACTAATATCCTTTTCATTTTGTTAAGGCCGGCATTATTATGTGAACAAGTACACGAACGCTAGCCAATGGGACCGGCCAAAGGAAGAAGCTAGAAAGCCAGCGCGGCCCGAGGTATGATTAGTTATTTAGTTGTTATTCCATTTTGACTTATCGTATTGGGTTGCTGAGATTTACTAATCAAAACTAATTCAGTCATATTAAACACAAGTTAATGCAATCAGAGAACACATTTTTGAGTACACTTGATGGATCTCAGCTCACGTAAGCATAAAATTTAGTTGAATATTTATTCAAGTAGTGAAAAGCTGTTGAATGTAGTGAGAAATTCATATTTGATAAACTTGATCATTAACTGATTAGGCTGTCTTGCATTATTGCTGATATTTGCTTTCACCGTTGCTTGATACTGATACTGATACTGAATTACTACATGCCTAGGCAGAGTGTGGTTCAACTAAATTGCGGTCCAATCTCAGTTCAAGATGTTTGTGTGAACTGTAACACTAATGTTAGGGGAACTATCTCACAAAGTTCTCAGTATAGATCGTAATTTTAATCAATAGCATGACATTAACCGTTCCCCTCTTGACACAGTTTTAATGTGAATGTCGAATTTCTATCAAAGATAGGTCCTACAAACTACATCCTTTGAGTAACCCGTTTAAATTTCAATTCGCGATTTGTTGTGGTTCACCCGGTAAATTGTAATGTTGTGTCTGATACTCACTAACTCATAGTAAATTTTTACGCTGCAAATCGAGATGCAGGCTATATTGTAAGCAACGCGGCTGCAAATGCATAATTACGCTCAATCAGTTTGAATTTCAACGTTCATACAGCCTGTTCCATCGGATAAAATTCCTACTCAAGTTATGAAACGCATTTTGTGCTCAGACACATCAGTGTTTTAATAATGCTGCAGAACAGCCTCCACATTTGTCTGGAAATATGTCACAGCCTCGTTGTTTGCAAAGATATCTGGTTTTCTTTTGGGAACAAGCGTGAAGTTGCTACTCTTGTGACAGTGATGCGGACATCATCCTGAAAACGCTCACTGTCAGCAATACCGTTTCTGTCAGAAGGGTGATCTTTGAAGCTAATTTCGTATAGTGGAGATGGTAGATGGAGATGGTTATAATGGGACCCATGAACATGGAAGTATTTCCTGCAGAAAATCTCAACATTTGTCGCAAATGTGCTGGAGAATATGAGGATTTTTCACTCTACTCGGAATAGCCTAGCTTCGCGGGCCGGATGAAATCGTCTGGCGGGCTGGATGCGACTTGCGGGCCGTATGTTTGACACCCCTGATTTAGGCCTACCTGTTACAAGTAGATATGTCGAATTTAGATGAAGGCAAGTAGGCGTGTGAGACATAATTCAGCAATAGCTTAAACAGTAATAATGAATGACTTATAGCAGTAGGGCTACCTTATTTTGGAAATCTGGAAAGTGGACACGTTTTCAAAATTTTCAGACTTGCAATACCTGAGGAAAATCCTGAAAAAATGGTAAAATTTTACCACTTTGTGATCGGTTCACTAAAAAAAAGGTCAACTTTCCGGCCCAGCACCCGAAATAGCCGCCGTAGCATTACTTCAGTGCTCTATCTCGCTCCGATTTTACCCTATATTCGGACAAAATTCTCATAAAAGAGGACATATGGTAACCCTAGATAGTAGGAAGAGCTGACAAAACCCTAATGTGATTCTATGTTCCGCAAAATGAAAGAACTTTGCTGTCTAGTTTTGTGGTCATATTGACCTTAGAAATATGATAACCTATTTTTTACAAGTAGCCTACTTGATTCGAAATAGTTCCCCAAAAACAAATCTCTTGAGTATTAGGAGTTGTCTTCACTGAAGCGCAGCCCCTAAATAATAAAAAAATGATCGAGTGATTGGCAATTGTTAGGCCTGAATTTTCTCAATTCCCAATATTTTTAACTGTACTCATTTACAGTCTCTGTATTGTGTGCAATTCAAACAGTTCCGTTAAATAATGGATTGAAATCAGTGAATCAATTGAGTTTTTTAGAAGCATTCCTACCCAAACTCACCTTGTTTGATGAAGAAAACATCTCATACCGTAGGTCATGTGTTGATGCCGTAGGAACTTTATGGTTGTTTGGAAGCTGGGTCCCTAATGAGAACCACTGCATTTGGAGGGTTTGAGTTGGGATCTTGAATTGAGCATGCTGTGTTGAATGTACACTTGTACAGTTGTTATATTCAAATTTATACCTTATTCTTTAGCATTCAATAAATTGGTAATTAGCGCACTCATAAATCATAATTCCTTGGAAGTGTATTATCATGACTCAATTTCCAGTAATTTCAGTATAAAAGCCCCATTGCCTGTAAATTCTGGCACACGTCTTGAAGGCACGACCCGAGCTTAACTACTCTTAAGGGCACTTGAAATACCGTTCAGTTATGCAATTGTCAACTTTGTTTGTCTACTGGTACTTGAAGCTACGGACGAATGCACATGTAGCGAGTAGGCTACATTTTTCTTAACTTTTTCCTTTAATATTGAGCTTGCTTTCAACAGAATTCATCCAGCCATGCAGAATTGTCATACTGGCACTGTCTCGCATCACACGAAGGGGTTTCAACTCAAATGAATGCCATTACGCTAACGTCAGAATTTAGGAAATTTTAAAACCATCGAAACAAAATAATTTGCTAATTGAATCACCTTTGCAGTTTTCATATAGGCTACATGGTATATACTAGATTGATTTTGATGGACTAACATCCTTACATGTGGTGCTCAACAAGAAGTAGCCTATCTAAGTATACAAGAATAAAAATTTATGGCGTAATTCTAATCAGGGTGTGCATCTAATTCTGTTATATTGCCAATTATAGTATGTTTTTACTCAACAACAATAATGTCGTATTTACCTGTCTGTTGTTGTCGTGGGGTATACCATATGAATTGGAAAGGCCAACGGGACCACCTGTGTACTATAGACTTGATAAAATATAACAACAGTTGATGGAAATGGCGTAGCAAAATCTTATTGATTTATAGAGCTCACCTTGAATATTTCATGGTAGTAATTCGAGAGAAGATAACTCTTGATATTCTCTACTTCTAATGCTTCTGAATACTCTGAAACATATAATGGGCTTTAAAGGGGACTTCTCGATCTCTATTACATTATCTTTCTTTCGCTAAGGAATGGGATAAGTGTAGGGTTATGAGTGCCCATTATTGGAGATCTGACTCTCTTAAGGCAAGTACTGCTGCAAAATCTGCATCGACCAACTAGCCTGTCTTTTATTAATGAAAATTTCTTGACTTGAAAAGTCGAGATGATTGTTATTTCGTTTGAATAAGTTTTGTATGCGACACAGAGCTTTTACCACTATTGGATTGTGTCAAAGTGAACTTTCTTATCACCCAACTGAATCCTGGTATAAGAAGTTTGTGATAAGGGTGAGAATTATATTTAATCCGGAAATGGGTGGGATTTTCTATCCTATGCCGCAGCCAAACCGTTTCAGTTAGAAGCAATCCGAATGAAACGCTAGTAGGGTACTTACACATAGCCAAATATAAATTAGGGTTATGTGCAACTGTACCATGTATTTTGGTTTTGCTTGTAACAATTTTCAAGCCAATTTAAGGATTTTCTTGAGATAATGTCTAGACATGGCATCGAGATTTGTCATAATTCTATAGTTGGATTCGGCATTTAAGTCTTAAATGAATGTGTTGTGTCACCGTGCCGGCATTTTAAATTCTTTTCATGTCAAGAATTGTAGAGGATTGCAATCAAGCTTAGCCAATCAATTCTCCTATGCCCTCTAGGCATAGTTGTAACTGGCTACACTGACACATGCCTTTAACATTAAGTGAATTTGTGTTGTCTCCCCATGACATTGTTTCAAATTACATTCTAATGCCACTGATGGTGCATGAATCATGCTGCTAAAGTAAACTATGAAACGATTATGAGCTGTAAAAACTTGTAAAATGTCAATCAATCAGCATAAAGCGATTAGTAACATGATAGCACATAGCGCATGTGTGGTGTGCGTGAAGATTGCTTTGGGAGACTGGAGCCACATTGAGTAATGATGGAACTTTGTATAAGGTGTTTATTCCCTAAGTACTTGATGAACCAACAGTCAACAGATCACCGTGTTGATGTGAAGTTTTTAAAACTATGTAAAAATAGCAGTCATTTTCAAGGCACATATCGTCGCAGTGGAATCAAAGTGACTTATGTCCATTTTACACATTTTGAGAAAATTGACTTTGCGTAAAGTTTTCGACTTCTTTAAGCCATATATTGGCCGTGATCAACTTTGAATTATTGAAATAGACATAGCCATGGACAAGATATGGCCGAAAACAATTGAAAATTTTGAAAAAACTTTATTTTTTTCAAGTTTTAAAAATGGACCTTCAAAATTTTAAAACTGGACATAAGTCACTTTGATTCCACTGCGACGATATGTGTGAGAACTATTTAAACTAATATCATCAATCCTCATTCTGTAGCAATGATACCCACCTCTGAAAACCTTCATGAACAGTATTTGGTATTTTCCATTAACCAGTGAATATTTCCTGATACTTTTCGCGATTTCACTTCTAAAAGATAAATGGAGAATCAATTATGCACTTTATACATAACAACATTTCGGTAGCAATTCATCTCTAGACTCTAGTCATAGTACAAGTGGAAGAATCCTGAAATATCCTTGCTTGAGTTGTGCAAGTATTATCGTCCTACTTTCTTCCTTGTCCAAAATAGAGGTGCTTGTAAATCACCGCTTGTTGTTATGTATTGTACAGTGCACTCTCCTGCAGTACTTTTCAACTTGGTCTTGTCACGATTTTGCCGTTTTTGTCGAAAGTACCTTCGTAAGGATGTGATGCTGTCGGCTGGTGATATTTCGTCAAGAGCTTCCTGGATTACATATTGCCTTTGAAATTGTGCTTTTGTGCGCTATTATTAACTGTCCAGTTTGCGTTTCAAAGCTGTCATGCTATCGGGCATACCCCTTCTGAGCCATATTTACAAGCAAATTTGCTTTGCTTTTTGAACATGATGGTCTGCTGGTGTGCAATGGGAGAAAATTTCTGAGATGCATGGAACTTTACGAACTACGTCATGTCCTTATACTGTTGAAATACTCCTGCCTAGAGGAACTATTCAACATCTGGTTTCATTAAATTCATTAAATCCTGTTATTTGAGACAGTCGTACAAGCAACAGCTCCTGTCACGTGAGTGTGTACAATTGTACCACATCTATCTTGAGGTTATACCAAAGATTGCCGGAGGAATGTTTCTGATCTAACATTGGATCATTGTGTTTTTTGGATTTGTGATTGTAAGCTTGGTGGAGCATTCGTTGTTGGTAGTCTAGAGTCAATTTAGTGGATAGTGCATATGCAAAATGAAGCCATGCTTCCATTCACTCCACAATTCAATCAGGGTCATTGTCCCATTGTAGTTTGTAAGGTTTTTGATGTGATGGAATCTGGTGTATCGGATGTATGCTGAGCACAGCTTCTGCAATTTTGTTGGTACTTGGCATTATTTTGTTGAACTGTGATTTGAGATTCAAGTCTGTATTTGACTATGACTCTCTCCAATCATGGCTGATGAACAATATACATTGTGCATCTTTGGCAATATCGGTGCTCAGCTACAGTTTCTTCACCGCAAATGGGCAATCAAATAATAGTTACACCTACTAATCTATGAAAAAGCTATCTTAGACCTGATATGTTATGGCACTTTCATCAAAAGAATATGATATATAAGCTGCCCAAATTGCTTTAAGTGGTAGTAATGGCTTTTCATAAAGTAGGCCTACTGTAGGTATTATGCACAAAAAGTTTTCAGAAATTTACTTTGAAAAAATATGCAGCTCTAACTGATGTTAGCTCACAAATTTGCTGTAGTGCGAAACTTATGAAGATCTCACTATTGCTGATACTCCTAGCAATAAATTAGTAGAGTCGTGGATTGCCGGTAACAGGCTGTAATTAAAATTTATTGGATGCTGTATTTGCATTATGCCTGAATATTATAAAGTGAAAGTAGTTTTTGTACGTGGTAACGGTAAATGTTGGTTAATCAGTATCTCTTCATTTGCTCAATCAAGTACAATGCCATCAATAGAGAAAATCATTATTATAGCTATATTGTATCTTAATCCATCAAAATGATACGTAGCCTCGGGGCCCTATCAATGTAAATCATTTTCAAGATAAGCTCTGATACCCCCTGAACAAGATGGTTTCATCAATATTACCTTGAAGCTTTTTATGTACATAGGGCTTCTAGTTTCACTATCCGTACTATTGCTTGAAGAACGCAAACTGTTCATTTTAGATACTGTAATATTCCCATGACATATGCAATTATCATATATTGTAAATCATTGTAATACTGGAGTGGTTTGTTTTAACAAGCAAAGGAATTTCTAGTCTAGTCTTGTCCTCGCGGAGACAAAGGTTTAAACATTAGCGGCTTGAGCCTGGTGTAGTGATAACTTGCTTTAGCCAGTCCATACGTTTGCAAACAATATACGTTTCAATGTATTTGATCTGTAACCTATATCATGTCTTCTTCTAAATTTGTCGTTAGTGGTAGCAAGTTAATTCACGTGTATTCCACATGTTGGTCCGTTTTCACGTGTGACCCATTCTTTATTTGTAGACATGATCAATTGCTTCAGTGCTTTTCCTAGTCAACTTGAAGTTGCTATTTGCAGTGGCCAGTTGTTTTCCATAATAGATGGTAAATTCATACCAGCCAGGAAATTCCAAATCACTCAACCACTGCTCGCATTTCCTGTGTGTCACAACAACATGCCAACTAAGTATCAGGTGAATTCATGAGCATGTAAATTCTAGCAAACTTCATTGCAGCACCATAACCGGCGTTCGTGACTCAAAATGATCGGAATCCTGCTCAAAATAACCCATAAATGGTACGTCAGAATATATCGGAAACAGTAATTGATTTCAAAAACGTTTCATTCATATCTGTGCCGGTACAAGGTTATTGCTAGCATGAAATACTTGTGAATTCAGGCAATCAAACTTTCTATGTTTCCTCTCTAGTGCACCCTTTCAAGCTCGTCATTTCCGCTAGGGTAGGCAACGTCGAGTAATAGCATGCACTTTTGCACGTGACACTTGGACAGCGTGATTTCAATAACGCCACGTCGGAATTTGTGATGTACAGAAAGTAGGCCAGGGCAACCACCAATATATGCAATCATATTTTACTGCCCTGCTTGGGATTTCTCTTTCACTGTAGGCCTATAGCCTAAAATCAATTCTGTGTAAAATAGAATTTTGATTCCGTTGCGTTGGCTATTATAATCTGATGTATGATATTGAGAAAATAAACATTCAATAACAGTAATACTTTTATAAGTGCTCATGTTTTAAACTACTTTGGATTGACTCCTACCGTTTAATTGATCAAGTCTAGAGAATATTATGAAGCAGGAAGTAAATGTTGGCTTTAATTGCATCATTTTTAGAAGCCAGAATGATTGTATTTACCTTATGATGTAGGTACTTGTTATTTTCTAATTGCCGGCCTGTTTCAAAGTCCAGCTTTTGAATTAACCTGTTTTCTTTATTGTTCAGCAGAAGATTACCTCATATTATCCTGATGCCACAATACGAGACATTTCATACATAAGTGTTACACATGGATTAGTTGAGTCATTTTGTATTATTAAACAGCATAATTAGAAATTCAGTATTTGGTGACTCATCATTCATCAATAATTGTTCATTGGCCGATTGGTGTTGAAAGCATTCCGACCTAGCTATTTTTATTGGAACTCCAAAATTCGGATTTGGTGATATACTAAAGACCATCAATCCTTGTATGTACTATAAATCTGTTGAAATTTGTTCTGAATCTGTAGGCTATGTATGATATTGATGATTGACAATGTACATAGAGACAGTGGGTAAGCCTGAGCAGACGATGCGTGGTTTCATACATTTACATTTTCCCTTCCGGGCATGTACTGAAGCTTCTGGCTTGTGATGAGTGATGAAATTATTTGAATCAAGGAAATTGTGAATCACTCGTTTCGTTCTGATGCAATAAGCTGACGAAAAGGAGAGTGTCTCTCCTCAGCCAATGACCATATTCAGCTACAAAAGTTCTTAAAAGAGAAGAAGATACCGTCTCCTTGCCTTTTTTTCCCAGGATGTGACTGATGAATTTCTCATTTTGGGTGTGACATATGCCATAAAGTTTGGTACAGTATGGACATCTAGTGGTTTCTTTTGGTTGCATTTCTGTAATTTGAGCCTGTGGAATTTTTGTTGTCTCTAGTTTCTGGAAACTTGATAGTTTTAATGGATTTCAAATGTATGGGATTTCACCTGAACTGAATATGTTGCTGAAGGAGCAATAGGGCGCATTCCCCTTGCAAGCAACTAGGAACACATATTGAAACCTTATTGCTTATTCGAAAACCCTTGCTGTTCGTTTGAGTCTCATTGTCTGAGCACTTGAAAGGAGCAGTCAAGAATTGTCTTCCTTTCTACGGGGAGCTCCAAAAATCTTGACCAAAATTGAATTGTTTCAACATCAATTTCAACATAATATGTAATAGATAAGGTATTTTATACCACCTTGGAAATGGCATATCTTATTCTTGGGTAGCCTATATTTCATTGTACTTTTCAAGAGCTTCTTGGAGGTACAGAACTTCAATATACAATTAAATAGTATATTCATATTGAAATGAACCCGGACATTTTCGGCTGACACTCGTCAGGGGTAATCGTCAGCAACTAGTAGAGAATTGGAAAGAACATTGTATATATAACAAGTACAATTCTGGAGGTGTACTGGTACCCAAGAAGTCATAATGCATTCATTTCCTTGGCAGTTTTGGTGTGCAGTAATATTCACTGAATTTACATACAGTTACGAATAACTATGTTATGATGTAATGACACGATAATCATTAAATGATGACGGTGTAGCTTTATTTTGAGATGAAATGTATTAACTCTACCTTAGAATCAAGCTTAAATCTACCACATGAGAATTTGGTTGTTGCCAGGCATACTTTATATTAGTATAAACCATCAGTTATATCAAACAAATGATTTGTTGCAAGACAGTTCACCCACAGCCTCGGACGGATGCCAGGTGTTATTCACAGGAAAAATTATCTTATTGAGTTGATCTGTGATTCACGCCTCACGTAGGCTGACAGGATATTTTGAAATCACCAACACGCTATTGTTACTTCTGGTCGAAGGGAAATGAGGCGGTGTGATCATCAGAAACTGCTGCCACAATGTTATAACTGCTGAATTTTAAATGAAGAATATTGAATACTTATGTGTGGATGTGTGGCTGATTACCAGCATGCTGTTGTAATCCCTGTCTGCCACTTATGTATTCACAAAGCTTTAGTTGATATTATTGATATAGTAATTTGTGATGGAAGTGTGTCATATGAAACTCCTGCCTTATGGATTTGAAATTTAATATACTTTGCTCACGGTGTTTGTTAGAAATCGTAAAACAAAAAAAAATTTCAAGAGCGTGTGTCTCCGCCCATAATAATGTGTTGCTTGGATTCATATTTTATGCTGAATAGATTGAATTGTGTCGTTAGGCAGGTAACTGCTCTAAAAACAGTATTCTCCTCGAAAATCGGTAAATGCTATACAGCCCCAATACACGTTTGTGCTATTTGCTATTAAGGTTAATCATTTTCTAAATCCTAATAGGGTTTGATTTTGGACTGATATGTTACAGGCCTAATATGAAATCGAATATGTTGCTGTCTCATGTCCGGATTGAAGGTGATTGGTGAGCAATAAGCAACCAAATATACAAGTTGCATTGCAATATCTCCTGTATTCATAGAATTGGATGGTCCCAAAACATGGTCCTAATCCTCAAGGGAGAATTTTGTCAGTTCATCAACTCAGTCTGGAAAGAGTGAGTCATCAGAATTGTGGTGAATCTCTCAACTATCCGTTTACCTCCCTGAGGGAATTTCAATAGCTAAATAACCTAATAAACTTTTCAAAGAAGCAACCACTTCTGTGCTGTGTAATCCCATCAAAGTCATGCTCTGATTGATATAATTCCCAGACCACTTGCCTACATTTGTTACATATGTACAATGCAGGCTATTTCCTTGCTGTCCAACATTCAATGAATACATTATTTATCTGTAGCTTACCCAAAAGGTAGGGATTTACATGATAGGCATTTCATTTTCGTTTTTGACACAAGGTAATCTTGACATGACATTCACCCAATTAAATCACGCTCTGTGACTTTTTATGTCCATTATCCATAGATTAGCCACATTTCGTTGAATTAGAAAAAGTGCATATTTTTTTTGTATATTCACAGAGGATATTCAAATATTAGACACCTGATCTCTATTTGAAATACGAATCGTTGTATCAATACACCTGAAGATGTTTTGATGCTTGCTGGAGAGATTCTGACATACCGGTATGCATCAGAAAAAGCATGCATTAACAAGTCGGTGATACTTAATCCGTATTCGATCTATGTAATGCTGGTTGTATTATATATTGGGGCATGAATATAGCAGCTTGAGTTGAATTAATGGAATGACCAGTTGCAAAACTTACACGGCTGTGTTTCACGGCACCTGTGGCTATGTTTCATGGCACGTGTCCGGTGTCTGCTAAAGAGTGTAGTCATTTCCTGTGCTATTCTGACGTAAAATTTCGGTTCGCAATGCAGCCATGGCTTGGTAGGCATCTACCACATAAGGTGACTCTATCGTCAAGTACTCATTGTAACGTTGTGGTAGAAGCTGTTTCGTTTTGAATGTTTGCATAGTGGTTCTGGTTAATTTTCCACTCATACTAAGCGATACCTCATTATTGTTTTAAAACAAACAATCAAATCGATCTCTTGTAGCATAGACTGCTCCCAAATGTATACTGCAGCATGTCGAATGCCTCGTACAATGTACATAGTCGTGGGTAACTGTTTATCCATTGTTAATATGTGATTTGCGTACATTGGTAATCAAAATAAACCGCCAACACAATTATAAGTTGGGCCTCATGTCCATTTGCTATTCTCATTCTGTACTTTATGAATTTAATCAAATTCAGCAGTTTGCTACTCCAATGGAGATTGGTGTTTTGTTAAATTGATCTTGTCAAATGCAGAATCCCGACATACCAATATGTTGAGAAGAGGAAGTGATTGAAACTTGTCAGCCTCAATGATACAAGTGTACACACAACCTGAAATTAGGATATACAGTTTCAAGATTGACGCTAATGGCATGTTCAATACATATTATGATGTGATGATTCACAGGTGTGATCTTGGCCATCTTATAGATTCTACAAAGTCACAGTGATGTAGTATGGTCTCAAGTTTGTCAAACTGAGAACTTTCCCCCTGCAATAAGAATTGGAAATGCAGGTTGCTATGTCAGCAGTGTCGTGCATCAATCAGCGAAATTGCAGTCCTTATTGCGCCTGCAGCACGCTGTGCATGGCTTTCTAACTCACCGTAATTGAAAGTTGAACTCAGAACGCCCGGATGGATAAATATTTATGTTCCAAACGTCGCGTGGAAACCATCTACAGAAACGACTTGTCAGCAGGCTTGATTACGTGGAAGCCACTGTCGAAGTGTATTGAGAGTTTTGCCCTCTGGCAATACGGTCTTCCTGATTGAAAGGAAACTAGCGAATTGCAACATCCACTTATTCATAATTAGTCACATTCACTCTGGAAACGCTGTTGTCTAATGTGTGATGGCATCAGCCAAGTCGAACAGTGTCTGCTTGTTAGAATGCGTGACGATATGAACTATTCAATGGCAAAGCGGCTTATTCATTTGTTCATTCATTAGTTTGTCAATTTTATGAATACAAATTCACAAGATTGCAAAAATATTAAATGACCACAAATTCTGTTACACTGGGTAAGGGTATGCTTATAGCTCAGGTACCTTCTCAAAGTTGATAACTCAATATAGAAGGCAAATGCGTACAATGGTACAAGCATGCCATAATCTGCCATCCACGCATCATCGATCTGTGTTGTAAGCTATAAAAGATTCGTTTGATAACAGGACCGTTCGTTGAGCTGGAAACTTCTCGAAATGGTGCACAATTATTTTATGAAAGTTCACAATCACGTGCCGATTTGACGTTTACTCCCTGAGCAAATAGCGCGGGACATTAGTGAGCTTTTGTTGAAACAAAGTACATTATGGTATCCTTGTGAAAACATAGGATTGAACATAGCAAACATTTTAACGTGGTGTGCATGTTGTAAACCCGCAAAGCTGCATATCCCATTTTATGTTCATCTAGCTGGTGTATTAAATGCGTTTCGACATTGTTGGGCAGCATTGTAAAGGCTCAACATTTTGAAAAGCAAACACAGTTCGTCAACATCTCCGTGAACTCATAGCAAACACTGTTGATGTCAGAGCACACCTAGTTTTCAATGTATTGGTATTCAGTTGATTTCATATACACCCCCTGTTGCAAATTATGATATGGCATCTATTGAATTTTAAGTGTTGTAGTTGTTGTACAACCAATACGCCTGAAAAGGGTCGTAGTCAAAAGCCGGCTAAAATCGGCCTGCCAATGGGTATATCTATTTCCAAATACTGCCAAATTACCTCAGTTGCTCAGCTTTGGCATGCTATGTTCTAGACTTGGTTAAGATAGCGGGGCTGCACTAAAAACTTTCAGCACCGCGACCCGTCTTACAAATACATGCAATTGCATAAATGTATTTGTGATTATGGCACAGTACCTAAGTTGTCTGCGGGGTGTGGCTATGGTTATATATATCACTCAGAAAAGCAACACGAATCAACCTAAAAATATGTTCCAGGCTACTTGACAGAAAAGTTAGGGGTAGTGAACTTCTAAAATATAAGGTATAAATGCAAGTATTGTACTTGGGAAGTGTAGAAGTAGTCTGCTAATCTGTCTGTTGGAGTTTTGGACCGTGCAATTGACCTTTGGTTTGCATTTGGGTAACCCTTTCTCTGTCGCCCTCTACTTGTCATGTTTTTCTACAGAGCTTATGGTGAATAAAGGCTGGAAAGTCAATATGACTTGGTTGATGAATATGATGCAGTCTGCAATCTGCATATGTCGATAGTATGTGAATGTGGCTCCCTTGAGTAGAGATTTACTATAAAAAAGAGACGAATCAATGATACTGCTTTTTAGATGTGAGATAAAGTCCTTGGTTTTTCAGAGATGGTCGTAGGGTTAAGCTCTTGTAGGCCTACTAAAGTAGAAGTTAAGTGAGTTACTCTTTTATGAGTGGAAGTAAGTATAAAATACCAGGTCTAATAAGTACCAGGCCTACTCAAAGTAGTTTCAAAACGTAGAATTGATCGAGGGGTTGCATAATTTTAGCTGTTAATTAGAAACGAAATCGCAAGGTGCATTTACTACGATTAACACAAAATGAACGATAACGGCACTGCAAACGTGTGCAACTTTTTAAAATATACACTCGATTACTATACTCGAATTGACATAAACCCGAATATTTCCAGCTGACACTGGTCAGGAACCAGTAGAATATTGAAATTGCACGCAATTGTATCATCAAATACGATAATGGAGTCGAACAGATGGCTTAACCTCGCTGTTTTCGATGACTGTTATGCAGGGTCTATTCAACGCAGGTGTTGTGGCAATTTAACTGGTAATGGGATGTAAGCATATCCCGAAACTACTTTCCATGTTACATTATCTAAAGTTGAAAAGAGAGTAGCTTGACCATGAATTGGCGTGGAAGTTTAGTGTGAAATCTTGAGTGTGTTGTGCTAGTACGCAAAACCTCTTTGAATACTTCAAACTACTTCGTTACTGAACGTCTCTTGTGTTCTCTCGCAGACCGTGCGGGCGTTTCATTTGCTTGTGAAGCACCGAGATTCGCGACGTCCGTCTTCGTGGAGGGAAGAGAACATCACTAGAACAAAAGAGGAAGCGATACGCATTCTGAAAGGTAATTAGCTACGTAGTTAACACTTGGGCTGCGTCACCGCAGTAAATTGAAGCTAGTAAACGGCTGTGTTGCTTGCTGGAATATTGTGATCTCGTAAACATGTTCTGGCCAGACTTGTGCGAACTACTGGATTTACTGAATTCAAAACTGGAAGTAGAACTAGAACTACTCGCTTTTCAAAAGTCGCCTCTAGAACTAGAACCACTCGCCTTTCAAAAGCTGACCCCATAAAATTGTTAGGCTGTCCGTAGACACGATGCACACCAAATTTGGCTCAATTCCAACCAGTAGAAGCGAAGTTATCGCAGTAGCAAAATTTCTAATTCCATGATTTTAAAATATATAATTAAAGAGTTAGCCACCGTAAATGCTCCAAATTTTTCTACTGCAATAACCTCGCTTCTACTGGTTGCAATTGAGCCAAATTTGGTGTGCAGCGTTGTTTTAGCCAACATAATAATTTTATCACGTAGCCAATGAAATTTGAAAGAAAAAAAATCGTTTTTGAACAGCCCTACTGTGACGTCATGATCAAACCGCAGCATTGTCGCTAAGTGCAGTGCAACAGGTATGGTCAAAAATACCAAATCATCTTAAATGTGCTATAGAACAGGCGTTATATTCTTTATGGTCACATGAAAGTTTCGGAATCATTCATACTGACGTCATAATAAGAGATACTCGACTCGAAGGCTAATGCTCAATTCAAAATCGAATCACTCGGGTATTCAATTTTCCCAATCCCTACCCATTAAGCGACCACAAAGAATAGAATGCCAGTTTTTCATCGCATTAATGATTATTCGGTCTATATTCGACCAGAACAATTTCATTGCACACTGTGACTTTCGGATATTCCTGCGAGTTGGTAACGACTTCACAGGAATGTCATTTTCACTAACGTGTGCAGTAGGGGCTGTTCAAAAATAGCTTTTTTTCTTGAATCTTGATGGTTACGTGATTAAATCGTTAGGTTTCCTTAAAAAAGGACGCACACCAAATTTTAATTCATTCCAACCAATAATCGCTGATTTCGTACAGTTTAAAAATTTTGAATTTACCCAAAGATGCAAAAAAATTTTTTTGTCCGATTTTTCTGTTAACCCCATGAAATCGTTGCGCTGTCTTCAAAGACGATGCAAAGCAAATTTGACTCAATTCCAACCAGTAGAAGCGGAGTTATTTGAGTTTTTCGATGAAATTTTTTGAATTATCCACCGA
The DNA here is from genome assembly GCF_051294905.1 of Botryllus schlosseri. Classification (NCBI taxonomy): domain Eukaryota; kingdom Metazoa; phylum Chordata; class Ascidiacea; order Stolidobranchia; family Styelidae; genus Botryllus; species Botryllus schlosseri. Next base: position 33,628,373 of record NC_137238.1, read on the forward strand.
TTTAGGATAATCCCCGAATTATCGAAGGAAAACTCAAATAACTCAGCTTCCACTGGTCGGAATTGAGTCAAATTTGTTTTGCATCGTCTTTGAAGACAGCGCAACGATTTCATGGGGTTAACAGAAAAATCGGACAAAAAAATTTATTGCATTGCATGATACGGTAAGACCAATCGAGGTTTCATAGCTTCCACAATAAAAAATTGCATCGACCCTGTGATTCTAGTTTTTAAATTAACTCTTGGTGGCTAGAAGCCAGGGTCGTAACAAAGTCACAAGTCAATCTCACTTTTATAGTTTTAACTTGAGACGGGTGATTTTCAATTCACCACCGAGTCAAAGTCAGATAGTAGAGTCATGGTGTTTTGACTCGAGTCCGAGTCCAAGTCATTACGTTTACCATTCAGTTTTGAGTTCAATCCGCTCAACCCACTTTTTCAACTCTGCTCGAGTTATATAGAACTGCTCCCATTCATAATATCGTAATTTTCCTCAGTCTTAACAGTTTCTGACCGCATTTTTCAAATACCGGGACTGATAGACGAAATACCAATAATGTGGTGACTTTACTATTCTCTGAAGTTAAAATGAAATGTCAGTCTTGGCCGTCCTAGTCTCGAGTCGTATAATTTGACTTGAGTCATGCGCAATGACTCGGGTACAAGTCGAGTCAATAGACAAATGTGCTCGAGACGAGTCACTAAAAAATCGCGACTCGAGTTGAGTCTTTGTGCCAACCCCTCCTGACCACCTATGATTGAGTCGGAGCCTATTTATTTGCGTGTTGAGCCATGGCTTTATTTGAAGCTTTCTAAACGCTGGATAAAATGTACAGGTTACGAAGAAGCTATACGTGCGGAAAACGCGAGATTCGAAGACCTCGCCCAGAAGTACAGCGACTGCAGCTCGGCGAAACGGGGCGGAGATTTAGGAAAATTTGGAAGGGGTGAGTCTAACGCGCCGCGTCGCGCTTGGTACGTGGATACGCTTTTCCACTCAATGGTATAATCCACAGCTGCAAAAGTGCAACACCAATAGGTTGTAGGTTCGATTCCAACTCCAGAAATTGTACCAAAGTGTTGGAGGTTAATCTAGGCTCCTGCTCGCTTTATATCTGTGTCTTGTAAGAAGCGCTAATTAACAATCGGTTCATTGTTAGTACTCATGTAGAAGTAATGACTGGGGCCATTTTAATATGACCTTGAAAATCAATAATTAATGACTTAATTTGTTGGAAAATATGACTTTATGTTATGTGAAAATCGTGTATTTTCACCGATTTTCACATGCGGACAACGTTACTCACGGAACTAAAGAGTAAAACATGCACCACATAACAGTAATACACATTCATTCTTATTTTAAACCACAGTTGTAGTACAGTTTCATGTAGTGTGGAAGTTACGATTTGGGCATGAAAATGACTTTGGTAAGGAAAATGAGCGCTCCACATACGCTGACGTGGGTTGACACTTCTGCAGTTTTGCATAAAGCGCTGGTAAAATGTCTTGTCCTTTTAGCTCCATAATTCGTTCAACATCGTTTTTGTCCAATCGCTGCTCAATGTGATTTTTTACATCAAGCGGATCTTTTCCGAAATCATCGGCATTTAGATCAGGATGGGCATCTTTGATGGTGTACTCACAACTTTCCTTTTTAAGTATCAAGTTTGAAATATTGTTATAGTGGAGGCAGACTTTGGATCGTTGACTGAATTTTTCATGCTCTTTACAATAACTCCTTCGCCTTCCTACGCGTTGACTATTTCTTTCACTTGTGGAAGTCTCTCGGCATAATATTGACAAGCATTCAAGCAGCTACCCCAACGAGTAACTACCTTAGTTTCTTAGTACTGAATTGCTTCTCCGCTTAAATTGGTACTTTTTATTTAAAGTATACAACGATATGACTTTATAACAAAAAAAAGACACTCATTGCTATTTCATTTCTACCCCTGCTCTAGTCGGCCAGGGGTAGAAGTAGCAACTTCTAAGCAGGGTTGTAACCAAATCACAAAGCTCCGAGTCACAAGTCAATCTCACTTTTATAGTTTTGACTCGAGTCAAGTCGAGTCATTTTCAATTCACCACCGAGTCAAGTCCGAGTCCAAGTCGTCGAGCAGAGGGTCGAGTCCGAGTCATGGTATTATGACTCGAGTCCGAGTCCAAGTCGTTGTGTTGCCTGCTCTGTTTCCAGTTAAAGTCTTGTTAAACAAACTTTTTACAACTCTGTTTGGTGATATCGAATGGTTCGCATTTATAACATACTAATTTTCCTCAGTTTTAGCAGTTTCTGGTCTCATTTTCAAGTAGGCCTACCAGTAACAATGCACGTAATCCCAATAGGGTGGTTACTTAACTATTCTTCGAGATAACAATGGAATGTTGGTCTTGGCCGTCTGAGTCTCGAGTCATATGACTTGGTTCGAGTCATGCGCAATGACTCGAGTCCAAGTCGAGTCGATACACAGATTGACTCGAGTCGAGTCATTTCCGTATTTTGAGAAAATGACTCGAGTCAAGTCGAGTCATCAGAAAATCGTGACTCGAGTCGAGTCATTACAACCCTGCTTCTAAGTATGTATAGTGTGTGCAAGCAAGAGTGACGGTGGGTGTTGCGTATCTATCCGTAAACTAGATATCTATAGTAATTCTAATTGTATTTTAATTTGGAAAAGCTTAATACTTTTAGCCGTCCATGGGTGGTAAGGCTAGTGAATCCTGGCACTCGCTTAAGTTGCCAGTTCAAGAAACAAGGTTTTGATTATCTGTTCTCAAGCTACTGCTACTGTCTTGGCAGTTCGCACGTTAGTGGAAATGACATAGCTGCAAAGTCATAATCAACCCACAGCGTAGTCACAAAGTGCAATGAAACCATCTTTAATGCAATGTAGAACCGTCATTATATTCTTTGAGGTTATTTGGTTATGCCGTTATAATCAGTGATACTCGACTTGAAGCCCTTGAAATCGATTCAGAATCAAATCACTCACGTACTCGATTTTGCCTAGTCCTAGTTACAAACAGGGCTGTAATGACTTGAGTCGCATTTTTTTCGTGACACGACTTGACTCGAGTCATTTTCGAAATGCACAAAATGACTCGACTTGTACTCGAGTCATTGTGCATGACTTGAGACCAGGACGGCCAAGACAGACATTTCATTGTGACTTCGAAAAATAGTGAAGTCACCGCACTATGGGTATTTCGTCTATCTGTCCTGATGCTTGGAAAATAGAGCCAGGAACTTAAGGCCGAGGAAAAATTACTATATTATGAATAAACACAAGTTGAAAAAAGTGGGTTGAACCTTCTTGAATTGAAAACGGAACAGTGTCATAATGACTTGGACTTGAGTCAAAACACTATGACTCGGACTCTACTCTCTACTAGCTGACGTGGACTTGACTGGGAGGCGAATTGAAAATGACTCGACTCGAAATTATGAAAGTGAGATTGACTTGTGACTTGGATACAATCCTGGTTACAAATAGATGCAACTGCAAGGGTGTGATTGCGATCATGGGGTAGTAGCTAGAAGATTAAACTACCTGTAGTTTTGTTATCAATATCTCCCATAAAGACTATACACATCGGCCAAAACAACCTTCTTGCAGTGTTGGGATCAAGTCACTATCTTCGAGTCACGAGTCAAGTCACAAATCGAGTCAGGTTGCCTTTTCGAAGCATGAGGCATGGTTACGTCATTGCATTTTGCTAGCTGTCTCAAATACAGATTGAGTGGTCATTGATTGTTATCTGATGAACGAATATAAAGTTAAATATACACACAAGATGGCGCTGTATCGCTCACATATGCCTAGCACTGTTGAACTGTGTAAGTGATTGCATAGCCTCAGTTTATAGTTACCAAAATCGAGCATAGAGAATAGAGAAACGAATTGATAAGATGCAGTATCATTCATACATATTGATATGATACAGTTATATATTATAAACTATATTCGAATTCAATTTCAATAAAAAAAGAGGTTTGGTTAAGGTAAGAACAGAAATAGATATTTTCCTATTAAATTACCTCACTACTAGTTTACGACAACGTAAGCTGTAAGCTTCAATCACCTCGTTTGCAGTCAATTCATTGGTGAGAGAACAATGGAGGCTCAGTAAAAGGCACGATCATTGAATGATTGGTCGCTCTCATGGGTTACACCAGCAGTTCACGAACAATCCGAACATATGCAAGATACAGCGATTTTTATCGACACCGATTACTTGATGACTTGAAATTGACTCGTGAATTTTGCTCCGGGTCACGAGTCAATCCACATTTCTGATACGACAAGTCAAGTCATTTTAGCAAAGTGACTCGAGTCATCCCAACACTGCCTTCTTGACAAGCATATTGACATTTGAAGCCACGAAATACTCATTTTTACAGGACAAATGCAAAAGCCATTCGAAGACGCCACGTTCGCGTTGAAGCCGGGCGAGATGAGCGGCCCGGTTTTCACGGACTCTGGCGTGCACATCATACTAAGAGTGGAGTAACGGGCGTGCCGGAAGCTTCTTGACTTACTACACGACGCGCCCGGACCGCGCCTTCTGATCGCGTGTTGTTCTTTAGCGCCATCTTACGAATTTCGATAATCGCTTTTAGGGATCTCGATTGTTGCCGATTGGTTGTCTGGCGAGTAGCGAAGACTTTTGCGGCGTTTCGAAGCTGTTTTTGCGAGGAAATGTGACTCGATGTTGTTGGTTCTGGTGGCTGTGCCGTTATTCCGTTACTGTGTTTGACTCTATTACATGAAAGACGAACTTACGAGTGTGGGATGCCTGCGGTGGTCGGGTTGGAGGTGTCACAATTTCTAGCTTTTCCAGATTAGATTGTAAATAAAATTATAGATATTCAGAATTTTCTAAATTGTTTTAGAGTTATAGCTACCACAGTTATTTCCAAGATTGTAATGACTCGACTCGAGTCACGATTTTCTGATGACTCGAGTCATTTTCTCAAAATCTGGAAATGACTTGACTCGACTCGAGTCAATCTGTGTATTAACTCGACTTGGACTCGAGTCATTGCACACGACTCGAACCAAGTCATATGACTCGAGACTCCGACGTCCAAGACCGACATTTCATGGTAATTACGAAGAATAGTAAAGCAACCACACTATTTGGATTTCGTCTATTGTTACTGGTACTCGAAAATGCGACCTGAAACTGCTAAAAGTGAGGAAAATTAGCCTATTATAAATGCGAGCCATTCGATATCACCAAACAGAGTTACAAAAGTCGTTTTACAAGACTTCAACTGAAAACTGAGCAGTCAACACAAAGACTCGGACTCGAGTCATAATACCATGACTCGGACTGGTTGCTGACTTAACTCAGTGGTTTTTGGAAATCACTCGAGTCAAGACTATAAAAGTGAGATTGACTTTTATGACTCGGAGCCTAGTGACTTGGTTACAACCCTGGTTATTTCCAAATAGATTAGAATTATATTGCTGAATTCGCGAAAAGTTCGAAAATTAATTGAATCAAATCATCAAGAGTTCATTCCCATTAGCAGGGGAGTGTCAAACGCCCGTAGAGCAAGCTCGGCTCTTTTCGCACTACATACACCGCTCCTGTACCGTTTTCATGTAAACTAGAGTATGATTAAAGTTGGAGACAAAGAAACATATTACGCAAGTTAGATCACCAAAATTTCGCGCTAATTAGTGTAATTGCTGGTTGTCTAAGTATGGTGGTAGTGTCAGATGGTCATTTTATCGAAATTTTCATCCGATCGAAAACCGCAGGGTTGCGATATAATGAAACAACTTGGAGTAGTATTCCAATCAAGCACCCACCTTGGTATAGCTAGATCAGGGGTTCTCAGCCCTTTCTTGGCCGTGGCCCATTTTCCGGTTTGAAACCGTGCTGTGGCCTACCTCCTATCTTAGAGTCTTAATCCTGTTCAATGCGTCGTAGTCGACTGCGACTATATGCCTATTTAGCCTATCTAAAATATGCGCATTTTTCTCTTAATTTACTGATATTTAAATCTACACCTGTATGGACATGAAATCGCGCCACGCGCGACGAAAATTTTCGAGTTGAATAAATATCCTCCAACAAACGACCTACGAAATAATCTTGGGCCCCTTCGAGCTCCCCCAATTGGGGGTTTGGATGCGGCAGCCTTGTAGATCATAGGCTAAAACTCCCGTGTATATTATGATCGTCCGCTACTCCATTCGCGTCGCGAAACACAATGATCAAATTCCCGCATCCACTTTGGGATTCGGGTTTTAGTTCCACTATTGTGGGGAATAATATAATCATTCTGGACCAGCTTCAAGCAATTCATTAATGAATGGGGTGCTGCTACTACAGAGAAGTGCTGGAGAAAGAGATTTTTTAATATGCATGCTGTAGGCTACAATGCACATTGTATGTTTTGTACCAAACCAACTGAAGTTGCAATGTCAGAATATTCAATACAATGATACAATCAGTTCATGTGACTCTTACATTATGTTCAATGATTTCCAGTCCTGACATTTTAAACCGACTCCAAAGATTAATGCACTCCGCTAAATCCTCAATCCATTACGATTCGTTGCGGTGGTGCAGTATACCTTCACCAGAAGTTGCTAATAATTTTCAATTATGGCTATTTTTGTCTTACAATAATACGACCTGCCGAAGTACAGTAAATCTATACATCAATTACACTTCATTCCGAGTTTATTGCACGCCCTTTTTCACGACATACGACATATGACCCTGTCGGAATACTTGGTTACTTCAGCATTATCTTCCAGCTATCATATATTCGAAATTACTTTAGTTGCTGTTTGCCGTAGGTTGTCATAGACAGTGGAAAAAGCCGCCGTTTGTCCCTCCCGTTTTCGCATGCTGACTCCATGCGTGCCACTACGTCTCATCAAAGTCGGATGAAAAGTTTATGAATATATTTATAGCGTTTGACATAACTTATAAAACTAAACTTGCATTAATTCTACAATTTTCTAAATAGCCTTGTGGCCCACCTCAAAATGCTCTGTGACCCACCAGTGGGCCATGGCCCACCCTTTGAGAACCCCTGAGCTAGATCAAGCCAATGGAGGGGGAACCGTATTCTGATATTCAAAAAGGAAGACACATGTTACTATAGTCATAAAATTTGGAATTTGTATCTCTCTCTATTTGTAAATCGGTCATTTTTTGACTCAACTACCGAGAGACCCGTCCGCATGGATAATCGCGTTCTAGTTGAACTTTTATTTTAATATTCTTACAGTTGAAATTCAAATTTCAGGTCTGTTATGACGTTTTCTAGTTGTCTCTGCACGATCGCCTTACTCTCAAACTTATAATGTAGGACATTTTAGATTTCTTAAAAAAGGAGGAGATAATGGTAACCCTAGAGTCGGAGACATGCATAGCCTGTTTTATGAAAAGCAAATCATTCTGAACCGCTCAGCCACAATATGTTGTGACGCGACAGGTAGTGACTTGAAGCGCATCACTGGGTCAGAGGTTTCCGAACTGCGATCGGCCTCGTCTCGACTTACCTTTCTACAAAATCGCATCAGGGTAAAAATCCGAGTCGCTGGCAAATATGCAGCCATGTTTATGATAGTAATATGTGTCGCGCATAATGGACTCGGACTAATCATAGTAGGCTTAGCCATAGGCGTAAGGGTGGAAAAACTTTTTGGGATGCGAAAGCAATTTTTCAAATTGACTGTAAACATGGCCTACTAAAAACACGGCCTTACAGTCTGCCTATTGACCTGAAAATTAAGAGGCCTAAAGTCTACTTTCCAACCCTTACCAGCTGTGCACTCAATTGGTCAGAAATGCGATATTTTTATAATGCTACCTGTCTCTGGTACTCTACTAACACACCGGTGCAGAATGTATGTAACAAATAGTCTATTGCAGCAATATATAACGAAAAAATTAAGAACGAAATTTGCATAATCAAAGAAAAATAGGTGCAGAAACTCTTGAGTTAGAGCCTTAGAAAACAAATATTACAGCCTTACAGGACTATAACTTCTTTTGCCTTTGCCTCGCTTTAAATTGGCGAACTGAGTCTTCCCTGAGTGAGGAATTTGCAAATTTTTGCTGATTATTGTAAAAAAATGTTCACAATTTTCTTGAACGCGACATTTGTACAATTTTCACTATGTGCATTGCAACCAATTCGGGATTTACCTAACACAACTTTCAACACACGTAATGCTGCACGGCGCAGAGGAACAGTTTTAGCCGAAACTAGAACTGCGAAGGAATCAAATACAAAATGGGCCACTTCAACGGCAGGTACAGTCAACCGTCCCCTATCCACCAAACTGAAATCAGGGATATCTAGAAGCTAGGAGTTTCAAGATATCCCTGACTGAAATATTCATCTTATTCCTCTTTGATAAGCTACACTCGGTGCAGTCCGCAGAATGACAGCATTACCAAGACCTCTGCTTGCTGTTCACAACACTCCACCACATATGTATGACTTTGAGGTATCCGTCTTATCTGGAAGTATTTGGAGCAAGCTGCTACATGGTTTTTTCATCAACGATAGCCAGTGCCAGGTTGACGTTCTGCTTGTTGTGGCCAGGATGTAGTGCTTTTTTTGTTAGCTTTGGAGCCATTCGCAAATTACAATTGCCATGCAATATAACCAGCAGGGCTAATTATGGATATATCGCCATGATGGAAGGAAAATCTCCCAGCATTCAGTAGATTGTTGCGAATGTTCTTCACCAAATGAACGTTGTCATAAAATAGATAGATTTTTGTCTTGCAACTTGGATGATTGATGAACAACTCGGAGTTTGAACCAAACTGCGATGACAGTATATTGAAAGCACGAACGTTGGTACTGTGGTTGTCAGAAACAATACCTCTCATATTAAATCCTAGATCCAAGATTTTCGTGATGCAATCAGACAGCTTTTTCGCTAACCAGGTACCTTAAATTTGTGTTTCTGGTAAAATTTGTAGGACTAACGGAAGTGATTTTTCAAGTCCCTTGATCATAATCAATATGACGCCTTTGTAAAGATTTCCATCTTCATCAGCACCATAATATTTGCCACCATGATATTGCAGACTTTTTTGCAGATACATTTCATTTTTCATCCACCATCATGATAACATCCTCAGAAATTTCCATGGCCTTTGAAAAATCAATAGTCCCTTTAGTCTTGTTAGTAAACAGCTCAAAGATGGCATATGGAACGTTTCCAAACGTGTCTTGTACGCTTGGCAAGGAATAGAATGCAAAAGCAAGCAGTACCGGATCACATTGCCAGAGGATGCCAGAGTATTGCCAGCCTTGTGGTATCTTGGATTATGCAGCTCCTCTAAAATATCTACTTCGGGATCCGGATCAGTTAGACCAGCGGTTCTCAACCGGGGGTCCGCGGACCCTTAGGGGTCTGCGAAGCTATTTCAGGGGGTCCGCGAGACCTCTAAATGTTTAAAATAGTTGATAACCAAATTTTTATTTTATTTTTTGATTAATAAGAATTAATTAATACATGAGAAAACATGAGGCAGTTTCGCACCACAACTGCTAACACCTCATGACTCATATCATCATAATAATCGTCTGACATCGTAGTGTGGAAATTCATTTTCATTGCCAATTTTCCAATAACCGGCTGATACAAACATATTGCTGTTTAGAGACGTTTTGTTGGGGTTTGTGGAAAAAAATAAAAATATGGAGATGGTAACGTTAATCAGGGTGACTTCGTAATGTCTGCGAAACCTTCTCGATTTGAAGTTGTCAATCTCATCAAACAGGGATATTTAAATATCTAAATATCCCTGTCATCAAATTAGTGGACAGTCGTTTGAAATGAAAATTTTCGAAGCATTTCCCTAATTTGTCCCAATGCAGGGATTGAAACCTCGCCAGGAAATCCATTTTATCCTGTGATATACATAACCACAATTTGAACAGCTTCTTGGAGGTACAAAACTTTAATATACAATTGAATAGTATATTCATATTGACATGAACCCAAATATTTTCGGCTGACACTCGTCATAAATCGGACAATGATATAACTGCTCTTAAGCTCGGCTATCAGATTTGGCGCATTCTTATTGCGGATGCCCTATCGACAAGGCTGTTTTTTGATGAACAAGGAGTGTTTCGTTGCTATCAAAGCATTACGCTCCAACCCTGAAATTCATATCACCAGTTATATTGGTATGTACTATGCAGCCTTGTCTTGTTGATGTTCAATTGTTCATGGTCGAAAATGTTTGCTCGTAAATATATATGTAAACCCGAACAGAACAAGTCGTTTCATGACAGTCTTTCTCAGGTTGGAAAACTTGGATCCATTCTTTGGCGCATAAAATTTGTCTATATACTTTTAGATTAGGATTCCACTTTGACGGTAGACACTCTCTGCGGGCCGATCAAAATGCCGTCGTGGGCCGAATCCGGCCCGCGGTCCGTATGTTCCCGGTCCTGCTCTAGATGCTGAATGTGATATGTTCATAAAATTTATGTTTCTTCATTTTGGTGCCATACATGTTGCGATCACACCAGAAGTATCGTCGGAAGCGTTATGCGATAATATTGCATTAGCCTCCATCTATCTTTGCGGAAATGATTTTCGGCACTCCTCGCTCATATCAAAACGAAGACGCGGATTTTCAAGACATGACCACGTACTTCAAGAAATACAGCAGCAAAATTAGCTTTGAAATGATAAAAGTCTACCAATTTCTACATAAATAGTATGATGTTATTTTCAAAAAAATCATTATTATGCTGTTTATCGCAAGCCTACAGTTCATATTGGCACAATACGGATGAAGGTTGCACCATAATAGAGCATAAATTGAACTAAAACTGGAGGGGGTCCACGAGGGTTCGTGACGGTCAAAAGGGGTCCGCGAAGCCAAAAAGGTTGAGAACCACTGAGTTAGACTATCCAAATGGCTTGGGAAGTTTAGTAGCTCACTCGTGGTCCGAATGAAGTCATTCACGTTTCACGTACTGTTTAGCGATTGAAACCTGTCAAATTGCATCGAGCGCGAGGTCGGGCTATCGAGCCATCAATGAAATACAAGAATACGTACCATTTTCATTAAGAAAAATTTCAATCAAGTACCTACAGAAATTTGATATTTAGTACGCATTTTACCAATATTTTTACAACTTTACTTGAGGCTTTCACGGGCCGCGCAAGACGGTGTTGCAGGGCGCATGCGGCCCGCTGGCTGTAGTTTGCCCACCCTTGATCTAGAACTATTTCGTTCTAGATATCTTTGTGGAAAGTAGGCCAGGCGTACGGTGTATACCGGCGGTCAATGGAGGGCGTTCAATCGCCACAGGAGCTTTTACACGAAATGAGCGGACGTGCAACATAAGTCAGGTTACGGTATAAAATGTGATTTCTCGCCCCGTTCAAGCGAATAAAGTGATAGTGTTGCGAAATTTTACTTCGGCTACGTTGTCGCAACTCTCAACTAGCACTCAGTGTGTGTTTTGACGTGAAGTCAAAACGCAGCCGTAACTATAACCGTGCTCTGTGGGTTGCTAACGAAAGAAACCATGATCGACTCGTGAATCGTGATACTCATCAACGCTGGGTATACATGACTGAAAGGAGCAACACGGTAGCTTTGAAGGTAAATATATTTCCTGTAAAACAGGTAAAAAAGCGACGATTCCAAACATCTCACTTTATTCATGAGTGAAGGTACCATCATAAAGCGGAATCGATCATGTATAAATGACACAATCAACAGTAATAAAAAGGTGGAAACAATTTTACGCCGAGAATAGATTGAATTGAGCGGTAATTACTACAAAATATTATTAATACTCATATTTAATTCCATATCTATATAATATAAGCTTCATATATTTAATACAATGATTCATTTATTAATTACACTACGCATTGTCAGGTAATCGTGATAACACCACATGTCCCTCGTTATTTTCAATGTGCTACGTCATCAAGGATGATTCATTGTCGCCTTGGAGACCACTCATCAATCTGAAAATCACAGAGATAGTAAATTACATACATAATGGGCCCGAACCCGAGGGGGCGTCACGATCAGGTAATAACTGCTTACCCCTTACATTGTGCTTTTTGTCATCGCCGTCTCTTCGTCGCTGGTGTCGTCACCATTGATGGAGTATGACGTTGGCGATGGTTTGTCGTCACTTGACGGCAGACAGCATTGTAACTCGTTGGCATCGATCTGGCTGTAGCTTGATTTCACTGTAACCTGCGGAAAAGTGAGTTTCTTATTCGCAACGAAAATTAAATTCAAATGTCGTTGTAATCGAAACTTCTGAAGGGGCTCCGTCCCCCAGACGCCGCCTTTCGCACCTGTTATTACCGCCTTTGCCCTTTATTTTAGTGCGCCATATGGAACGGACGTCATGTGCGTATGACAGTATACACACGGCTTTGAAGCAGGCTTAAATATAGCATTGCTTTAGCTCCAGAGCCTTCTTTTGTCATAAATTGTAAAATTATGAGAGAAGTGACCCAGCTAACTATATCTTATGTCTTCATGTTGAAGATGTATGGCATGTAGCGTGAAATAATAGAATAGCGAAACAACTGCTGCAGTCTAAATAGACCACACTGATCTGGAAAGCTTTCGGCTGACATTTGTAATAAGCCTGCACACCACGTCACGGTTTGAGCCAGGCGCCGGGATAAGGACATATCTATTTTATTGCATGGGTGCAAGGATAGACTGCATAAAAACTAAGTAACTCTGCCGCATGCAGAGACGTGATGGCATTATCGGAATATGGGACTTTTCTCACAAATGCTGAGATTTGATGATGATTGACTCATATGTACGGAATTATCTTCTTGATTGGTACACGTATTTCCACGTTTATTCGCTATATTCCCTAAAAAACCCTAAAACAAAGTGGGGGCTCTTCGAACAGGGGGAACCTATTAAAGCCACCACTGTGTACCATAGACTAGATGAGTTAAATTGGCAATTGTCGAACGTAGCCACCGTCGATCGGATGGTAATATAGACAGTACGCGACGACTCGGCCCAATCTAATTTTTGAAACTTTCTTATTCTGAGTGCTTTTCAGATCTTCAAATTGTGCGCATTATAAATTTAATTGGGCTGATATTCACGGCGTTATACTTCTACTTCTTATTGAGTACCAACGTTGGTTTCTTTGACGTGCTCTCTGCTCACTATTACGCTCAGAAGTCAGGCCACCGATGAGCTGTAAGATTGATGACCTATGTTGTCCGTTTTTCGCACCAATTCACAGCTAACTTCGTACGCCGACGGATCAGTCAAATTACCTTATAGTAGAACCATGTTATGGTATGGATGGCGGCCATGATGCAGCTGTTTATGATGAGATGCCAGGAGTAGAACATGGGAAGCATCATGGCGCTGCCGGGATCTTTTTCGTTCCATTTTTCGCCGCCGACATGGTCGCCGAAGAGAATGAAGGCCAAGTGAAACAGCCAGCTTCCCATCTGAGAATGAATGCGACAGTGTTACGAGTAGGGTTGCATTTAAAACAAAAATCAATTTAAAACAAACATGTTTAAAACAAGACCCGTGTTTAAAACATGTTTTTATTGTATTTTTCAAAGCCATGACGTCACGAATATTCAATTGATACGTCATGGTGGATTGACATTGACAATTGAAAATACAGGGTAAATATAGCTCCTACGAGGAAATATCTACGTACTATATGGCTGTTGAATCGATTATTTTGAGGGTGCACACATTCCATCGTACACGTCGGTTATGTCGGGTGCTGGTAATTGTCCGTAGGCTCATACAACATGTGTTTTGGAAAGTATTTACACAATTATGGCACAATTTTGCAACTTGAAAAAAAAAAAATTTTAAAAAAGGACTTCGTTTAAAACACTGTTTGAAATATGTTTTAAACAACCATTTGTTTTAAATGCAACCCTGGTTACGAGTAGGGCTGGGCAAAATCGAGTACCTGAGTAATTCGATTCTGAATCACGTAATAAGCTTCGAGTCGAGTCGAGTAATCGAGTATCACTCATGATGACGTCATAACAGAACGTAATATGTGAAAGTTCAAATATGTACCTTTTATACCACCACAAAGAATATAATGCTGTTATCCATCACATTAAAGAGACTTTGATATTTTTTTTCGACCATACCGATTTTATTGCACTTGGGGACAATGTTGTGGGACGAGCTTTTCACTAGTAGCTTTTTACTATTTGTTTCGTATGCTACGATACAGTCAAAAAAGCTTTCAAGGCTACAACAGCAAAGATTACTGTCGAAACTATTATTCACATTGATAGAGCGGGCGGCCATGCATTGTTAGTCCTAAATTGATTTAAGATTGTCATGAAGTTTGAAATCACGGGAAAACTCATCAGGGACCCGGGAAGAATAGAAACCCGGTAGGTGATCCGGATGAGCCGTTCGAATTCGTGTTTGTTAAAACACGTCAACAGCCTGCTTGTATTTCGAGGCACGCACTATTGTTCCGAACTTAATTTCACAATGATTAGGGAGGGGCGAAATACAATCGAGTACCTGACTGGTTTGATTTCGAGTCCAGCATTAAGTAGGCCTACCCTAATTTCAGCACCCCAAAATGGGACATTTTTTTGCCAGAAAGTAAAAAGAAAATAATAATTGATGATGTTTAATGATGATGATGTTAAATTTCCTTGGTAGGCAAAAGTTACAAAAGCAAGCAAAAGATATGCCAAAGCAGACACAAAGACAATAAATAAAATATAATTTTTAGATTCAGCCAAGGAATACCTTGCTGTTCTCTGCACTTTGGACAATAAGGATAATTTTAAAGAGATCATGAAACGGTTTACACGAAATATGATGGAAATTATAAACAAGATTCTCCGAACTGATCCTATACTGCGACAGTAGTATTATACACGGTAACGAGGCGCGCCCCAATCAGCGTCGAGTATTTGATCACGTGACATCTGTTAGCCAATCAGAATGCAGAACGAAGTGGGTGTGGTTCCAATACGAGAGAGGTTTTGGTTGTGCGAGAGATGCCATAGTTCCAGTCCAGTAACGCTGAGATATTTATTACGTCATGTTTGCGTAAGTTGATTACCTTCAATATGATTGCGTATTGCAGTTGAAGCATGTACAGTATTGATTACGTCATATGCGCAGTTGATTACTTTAGTTATTTCGAGAGCGTCTTTGCTTAGTTCCAGTAATGCTGAGATATGATTACGTCATGATTGCGTCTAGTTCCAGTCCAATAACACTGAGAAATATTTACGTCATTATGATTGCGTATTACAGTTGAAGCATGTTCAGTAATGATTACGTCATATGCGTAGTTGATTACTTTAGTAACGCTGAGATATGATTACGTCAATATTGCGTTGATCGCCTTTGTTATTGCAGTTGAAGCAAGTGCAAGGCAGTATACAACGTGTAATATTTATTACATGATTATTCGCTGTACGCTGTAGATTGAATATGTGTAATAATATAAAAATTGGCTAAAATTGTGAATATCTAATCATTGTGAAAATAGCAATTATCTCATGTTGTTGATGAAAATGATCAGCTTACGTTGTTATAAGCTCCTAAGCATGATTTAAATATGTTTTAAATATTTCATTTTTTAAATAATATTACTTTGCTTCTAACTTTGGAATAATAATTATTGATAATATTTTCATTATTCATTGAAATCATTGTAGCTTATAACGGTGTACATCTTTTAAATATTATTGTAATGATTTCAATTAATAACAAAAAAATATTATCAATAATTATTATTCCAAGTTAGAACCAAAGTAATATTTTTTTCAAAAATGGAATATTTAAAAAATATTTAAACCATGCTTTGGAGCTTATAACAGCGTAAGCTGATTATTTTCATCAACTACACAAGATAATTGCTAATTTCACAATGATAACATATTCAGTCATAATATAAAAATTGGCTAATATTGTGAATATCGAATCATTGTGAAATTAGCAATTATCTCATGTTGTTGATGAAAATGATCAGCTTACGTTATTATAAGCACCAAAGCATGATTTAAATATTTTCAAATATTCCACTTTTTAAATATTATTGCTTTGGTTCTAACTTTGAAACAACAATTATTTATAATATTTTTTCATTATTCATTGAAATCATTGTAGCTTATAACGGGTGAACTGAACATCTTTTTAATAATATTGTTGCTTTGTGAATATCTTATTGATTTTTAGTTAAATTATCGATTATCTTGTATAGTTGATAAATTAGTTTGTATAAAAGAAGTTCACTGTTATAATCTACATGATTTCAATGATTATTAAAAATAATTTTAATATTAAATCTAACAAAGTAATAATATAAAAAAAAATTGGCGAATATTGTGAATATCTTATCATTGTGAAATTAGCAATTATCTCGTGTTGTTGATGAAAATAATCATCTTACGTTGTATTAGGATTTATTTTACAAAACTGTAGTGTAAAGGTCTTTAGTACTTTGGAAAAAGTAGTTTCTTTCTACTTTACTAAATTTGATGTAAAGTGTTCGACGATTTAAAAAATTTGTATTTATTTTTCAAAATTCCCAGTATAAAAGTTTTTACAAAATCGACTTGAGTAAGTACTGTCACTAGGCAAACCCTAGCAGAGTGTACTCTGATAAATGTAGTAGTAGTAATCGATTATCGCGAAATAAATAGATAACATACAATATGTGCTTTGCTACGATATCTCATAAATACTTTCATTTAATGTATACAAGTAGGTTATTTATACGTTAAGCCAAGAATAAAAAATTAACGCTGTCTCCATAGAAAGATATTTAAATATACTAGAACGGTTACATCTGGACGCCTGCAAGTAAGAACGTAAGCTGGTCATTTTCATCAACAACATGAGATAATTGCTAATTTCACAATGATTAGATATTCACAATATAAGCCAATTTCTATATTATTACTGAATATCTTATCATTGTGAGGTTTATTCAACTCTCATTAATCCGGGATTCTAGAACTACTGAAGTCTCATGGAATTATAAAATACCGTGCTTTGCAAACAATGTAAAAATAATAGAAGCGAAGTTAGCTTGGTTCCCTGGGGACATCTATGCCTTTGTCAGGAATGTTCATCCAACGATTAGGTAATTGAATACGCGCGCTTATCAATGCGTCTTGAAAAGCTAGTGGACGGGAAGTGAATACCCTAGACAAGTCCGAACCTGTATATATTGCAGCATATTAGAGATAGCTTGCGCAATAGCCCTAAATACAACAAAATGCGGAGAGCTGATATCGCAATAGGTGCGCGGTATTTGACAATAACAAAACCCAATTGTTCGAACTTAGTGGATCCCATACCGCATTGTTAGCTCTAAATACTTAACCATTGAAAAATCTATTCCCCAATGAGTTAGACAGCAATGCGTTAGTCGTAGCGATTCAATCACGTGCTCTATAATAACAAAAACACAAATGACTTGGTGGATATCACTGCTAGCTCTAAATACCAGTCGCATAGCTGAGGCTAAATGCCGTAAATAACTACTGAGTTGGCCGAGTGGTGACTTACTCGCTCGGAAATCGTCACTTCTTGCACTTTACTAAAAATTTGCTGCTACTAAAATGGTAAAATGTACTTTTTTCAATGGCCTTGATGAGCAGCGTCAGTTTCATCTATATCCTATCATGCATTTTCGCACAGCAGAATGACTTATCGCATCGTAAAATATCAAAAATACATCGAGAATCTGCAGACCCACACTGCGAAATATTTGAGTTTTACGAATTATCCTTCAAAGTGAGCATACATATTGGATATCATCCAAACCCTCTCGATATCGAAATAATTGATTATTTGGAGTACTCAAGTATAGGTTTCGCCTGCTTGGGCTATACTTAATCAAGCGATTATCTGTTTAGACTAGAGTTTTCAGTTATCAGACAAATATTACCTTCAATACTTACTTTTTTTAGTCACTCGGAAATCAGCACATCATGTACTTTGGAAGAAATTTACTGGTAATAGAATGTTGAAATGTACTTTTCCATTGGCCTTGATGAGCGGGCCCAGTTTCATCTATATCCTACCATGCGTTTTCACACTTCAGAATGACTTATCACAATGAAAAATAGCACAAATACATCGAGAATTGGCGGAGTCTCACTATACGATAATTGAGTTTTACAAATTATCCTTCGAAGTGAACCTACATGTTGGGTATTATCCAAAACCTCGTAGAATGTCGCTCCGAGCGACAAATCCTTTGAATTAAGGTGGAAGCAGCTATTTCCGACTAAGTAAAATGTTAGTATTCTAGGTCAATTTCTGCTTAATTCTGAAACTATAGTGGATTTGAAGCAGTATAATATCATAAACACTTGAGAGTATTTGGTACATGTACACTAAAAACTTACTTGAGTATACTCTGAAGAAGTCAACATTTACTTGTTTAGCAGCTCGGAAATCATCACTTCTTGTACTTTACTAGAAATTCACTGCTGATGAATGAGTAATCGACTTTAGTCGATATTTTCGTACTACGAAACTGAAGAATGAATAGACGCGTTTTCGAACTATAGAAGGATATAGTCTCTACAAAATGTTTTTGATATCAAAATAACTTTTTTACATGAGTGGTCACGTATCTTAATATTCAAATAACCCAACACAGAACTAGTATTACAAGAATATCATAGTTCTTGTACCAAAGTTGTGTGTGCACAATATATGTTTAAGGTAAGTCCTACACATTCATGATTTCGTCCGAGTTTGTATTTTAGAAAATAATATACCGACATCGCGACATCTTTCAAAAACAAAACCATGATCACTGCTTGAGAGACCTATCAATGTCATCACAGTAATCTTGTAACTTCCACAAAAGAGTAGATATGTATTTGACTTTCGTTCCACAAAGCTAACGCGCAAACAATTTACTTTACTAACGAGAAGTATCGAGTAATCGAATGATTTTCCCTTACATCAAAACAAATAGAATGTAGATTGTACAACTATATTTCTAACGTTCCCAACCCTTTGCACACCGCAGTTGTAAATCACACAAGCAACAAGTTTCGAGAAACGAGTTATTGAATAACGTGAAAGTGTTTTTCCAGTGTCAAGTCGTTATGTTGATTAAAGCATATAATGTAATACCATGAAGTGAGACTTCGAAACCATCGGCAGTTCTCCATGAGCAAATATCGTGTTCTACAAGTGTTAAGATATAGTATTATGTAGCTAGTAATTGATGCACGTAAACTCGGGATCGAACCAACGTGTGTTAACTTGCGTTATTATGTACCTAGTAATTGGTGTGAGTAATGCCGCAACTGCTGTTGTTCAATGCATTTACCATGTTCTTAGCAAGCATCTTAATAAGGATAGACAGCCCTAAGCAAATAATGTAAGTATGTATGTATGAATGATTGGTCTAATGATGCTTAACGACAGAAGCTGGTCTTCTATTCTATATTCCGAAATAATCAAGTTCGTGGTTTACCAACACCTAGCCTCATAGAAACTTGGTAGAATCACTTATAAATCCTCACGTTCACTTAACTAAATCTAATTTGATACTCGAGTACTGAACCTTAATTTTCCAGCAGTGTGATAGACGCCGTCAGATGGTACTCAACATCGCATAATTCTGCTCGAATACAAGTAAAAGTACAGATTTCAAAGTAAGTAAGTAAGTAAGTAAGTAAGTAAGTAGGTAAGTAAGTGAGTAACTGGTTGTTTGTAGACTATATCTCCACTTCTACCTTTCAGAGATGTTGAGCAGAGAAGTACATGTGTTTCTTCAAAGTAGTCAAGTAGGTTTTTGGCTACATGCACCAACTACTCAAGTGTTTATGATATAGACCTGTTTCGAATTCAAGACAGTTTCAGTATTAAACAAAAATGGACCTTGAATACTAACTTTTTATAATGTGAAATTTTAAATGCATAAACGAAGAAACGTCACTTTTACAATGCTTCGGTATGATTTCTATATTATTCCACTCTCGTTATTGGACTGCGGTGTGACGGTGAGCTATATCTCGATGCCCGGGCTTCCGAATTAATTTTTTCGATTTATTCTACCCTATGTAGATTTAACATAAGGAAGGTTATTTCACTCATAAAATTTGAAATACGTATTTGCTCGAGTTAAAGCCATAACGCTTGGAGTGAAA
Source organism: Botryllus schlosseri (assembly GCF_051294905.1). Lineage (NCBI taxonomy): Eukaryota > Metazoa > Chordata > Ascidiacea > Stolidobranchia > Styelidae > Botryllus > Botryllus schlosseri. Next base: position 33,648,540 of record NC_137238.1, read on the forward strand.
TTTTACATGGTTTTCGTTAATATCCAACTTGGCTAATTCCGAAATGTAAATTGAAAAACTGAAATATCGCATAGTAGGACTTCGCAAATTTTCGATATATTTTTGCTATTTTTTCATGGTGATAAGTCATTCGGGACGGTGAAATGCATTATAGGAAATAGATGAAACTGGTACAATTCATCAAGACCCCTGAAAAAAGTACATTACATTTCAACATTTTATTAGCAGGTAATCGAAATACCACAAACTGTGCTAACCTTCGGAGTTGTTAAGGAAAGAAGTACTCGCACTTCTTCGGAGTAGCCTACCCAAGTAGGTTTTTCGCCTCGATGCACCAAATACTCTCAAATCCATATGATATTGGAGTGCTTCAACTTCATGATAGTTATAGTATTAAGCGGAAATATACCTGGAGTACTAACGGTTTACTTACTCGGAAATGACTACTTCTATCTTATTTTAAAGGATTCCTCGCTCGACGCGAAATTTTATTAGGTTTTGAATAATATCCAACATGTAAGTTCACTTTGAAGGCTACTTCGTAAAACTCAAATATTGCACAGTGAGAGTTCGTTAATTCTCGATGTATTTTTTGGTATTTTTATTGCGGTAAGTCATTCTGCAGCGCGAAAATGCATCGTAGGATATAGATGAAACTGACAACGCTCACCAATACCACTGGACCACAGAAAAAGTACGTTTCAATATTTTAGTAGCAGTAAATTCCTAGTAAAGTACAAGAAGTGATGATTTCCGAGTGAGTTAAAAAGTAAGTATTGTAGGTATAATTTGGTCGAAAACCGAAAACTCTGAAATAGAAGTAGATGCAGTGTAAAAAAGTTAATGACTTGATTAAGTATAGCACAAGCAGACCAAACCTATACTTGAGTACTTCAAAATGTACAAGTACTTCGCTATGGACTCCCTCTACGTAAAAAGTGACTAGGTTTTAGACTACTTTATCGGTACTTGACAGTTTCAATTTTAGATAAGATTTGGAATAAAAACTAGCTCATTCACCCACTTGGAAATCTCTTCTTCAACCTGTACTTGAGCGTAACAAGTGAATCTCATTTAATATTAATTCTACACGTACACTTGACCATATTTTAGGACTTACATAATTACTTTTCCATATATTTGAAGTCAAGTCTGTCAAATAGCAGTATATGTTACGATGAGCTTATATTCGTTCTGTTTGCTCATCTTGACTAATGATATTCACTCGGTGAGCTCTCCAGTAATAGCCTTGGGACTTAGAACAGTGTTATATGACATCATAGCGATACAAGGTTACGACAGTTTATAATTAGCTACCTTACGACACCAAATTTCGTTAGTTCATCTCCACCTTCAAATACCGTCTTATACAAATATTGTGTATACGCAACAAATACATATATGGCTATGTTGTTGCAATCTGCAAAAAAGTACCCCCCTGAGTAACCAATTTCTGGTAGGCTATGCATACAAATGAGGACAGTTACATCAACGAGTCGTAACTTGTTGTATTATGTAGCTAGTAATTAGTGCAAGCAAGTCCGCAACTACTGTTCAAGACCTTTTCCGCGTTTTTTGTCAAGCATCCTCGTAAGGACAGACAGTCCCAATCAGCTAATGTAAGTGTGTATGTATGTATGAGGGGTCTTATGACGGTTGACGAATGAAGTTGGTCGTCTATTCTATTCCGAAATAATCAAGTTAGTGGTTTTTAACAGCACCTCACCTCATAGAAACTTCAGTAGAATAACTTATAACTCCTCACGTTTACTCAACTAAATCTAATTTGATAATCAAGTACTGAATCTTAATTTTCAAACGAGTTCAAATTTTACTCTAACTTATGAGATAACATATAATAACTTTTCACGATGCAATGTATTTTACAGCATGAGCCAAGTGATTTCGTAATTAACACAAGATAATTAAATGAATTTCTAGAGTATTATAAGACATTCGTGTCATCCTCCTTCGTATATCATAAAAGAATATCTACTGCAGTCGATTTGTAATTATTTGCGCTGTGTTTGATTAACTCAATCATGTCACAGGGATTTTTAATAAAAAAAACTCTTTTACAGCATAAACCAAATAATTTCATAATAAACACAAGCTAATTTCATAATAAACATAAAAATATTTCCGCGCCCTCCTAAACCTAATTCCTCCTAACCCTATAACCTAATCCGGAGGCGCGGAAATATTTTTATGTTTATTATGAAATTAGCTTGTGTTTATTATGAAATTATTTGGTTTATGCTGTAAAAGAGTTTTTTTTATTAAAAATCCCTGTGACATGATTGAGTTAATCAAACACAGCGCAAATAATTACAAATCGACTGCAGTAGATATTCTTTTATGATATACGAAGGAGGATGACACGAATGTCTTATAATACTCTAGAAATTCATTTAATTATCTTGTGTTAATTACGAAATCACTTGGCTCATGCTGTAAAATACATTGCATCGTGAAAAGTTATTATATGTTATCTCATAAGTTAGAGTAAAATTTGAACTCGTTTGAAAATTAAGATTCAGTACTTGATTATCAAATTAGATTTAGTTGAGTAAACGTGAGGAGTTATAAGTTATTCTACTGAAGTTTCTATGAGGTGAGGTGCTGTTAAAAACCACTAACTTGATTATTTCGGAATAGAATAGACGACCAACTTCATTCGTCAACCGTCATAAGACCCCTCATACATACATACACACTTACATTAGCTGATTGGGACTGTCTGTCCTTACGAGGATGCTTGACAAAAAACGCGGAAAAGGTCTTGAACAGTAGTTGCGGACTTGCTTGCACTAATTACTAGCTACATAATACAACAAGTTACGACTCGTTGATGTAACTGTCCTCATTTGTATGCATAGCCTACCAGAAATTGGTTACTCAGGGGGGTACTTTTTTGCAGATTGCAACAACATAGCCATATATGTATTTGTTGCGTATACACAATATTTGTATAAGACGGTATTTGAAGGTGGAGATGAACTAACGAAATTTGGTGTCGTAAGGTAGCTAATTATAAACTGTCGTAACCTTGTATCGCTATGATGTCATATAACACTGTTCTAAGTCCCAAGGCTATTACTGGAGAGCTCACCGAGTGAATATCATTAGTCAAGATGAGCAAACAGAACGAATATAAGCTCATCGTAACATATACTGCTATTTGACAGACTTGACTTCAAATATATGGAAAAGTAATTATGTAAGTCCTAAAATATGGTCAAGTGTACGTGTAGAATTAATATTAAATGAGATTCACTTGTTACGCTCAAGTACAGGTTGAAGAAGAGATTTCCAAGTGGGTGAATGAGCTAGTTTTTATTCCAAATCTTATCTAAAATTGAAACTGTCAAGTACCGATAAAGTAGTCTAAAACCTAGTCACTTTTTACGTGGAGGGAGTCCATAGCGAAGTACTTGTACATTTTGAAGTACTCAAGTATAGGTTTGGTCTGCTTGTGCTATACTTAATCAAGTCATTAACTTTTTTACACTGCATCTACTTCTATTTCAGAGTTTTCGGTTTTCGACCAAATTATACCTACAATACTTACTTTTTAACTCACTCGGAAATCATCACTTCTTGTACTTTACTAGGAATTTACTGCTACTAAAATATTGAAACGTACTTTTTCTGTGGTCCAGTGGTATTGGTGAGCGTTGTCAGTTTCATCTATATCCTACGATGCATTTTCGCGCTGCAGAATGACTTACCGCAATAAAAATACCAAAAAATACATCGAGAATTAACGAACTCTCACTGTGCAATATTTGAGTTTTACGAAGTAGCCTTCAAAGTGAACTTACATGTTGGATATTATTCAAAACCTAATAAAATTTCGCGTCGAGCGAGGAATCCTTTAAAATAAGATAGAAGTAGTCATTTCCGAGTAAGTAAACCGTTAGTACTCCAGGTATATTTCCGCTTAATACTATAACTATCATGAAGTTGAAGCACTCCAATATCATATGGATTTGAGAGTATTTGGTGCATCGAGGCGAAAAACCTACTTGGGTAGGCTACTCCGAAGAAGTGCGAGTACTTCTTTCCTTAACAACTCCGAAGGTTAGCACAGTTTGTGGTATTTCGATTACCTGCTAATAAAATGTTGAAATGTAATGTACTTTTTTCAGGGGTCTTGATGAATTGTACCAGTTTCATCTATTTCCTATAATGCATTTCACCGTCCCGAATGACTTATCACCATGAAAAAATAGCAAAAATATATCGAAAATTTGCGAAGTCCTACTATGCGATATTTCAGTTTTTCAATTTACATTTCGGAATTAGCCAAGTTGGATATTAACGAAAACCATGTAAAATTTCACTCCAAGCGTTATGGCTTTAACTCGAGCAAATACGTATTTCAAATTTTATGAGTGAAATAACCTTCCTTATGTTAAATCTACATAGGGTAGAATAAATCGAAAAAATTAATTCGGAAGCCCGGGCATCGAGATATAGCTCACCGTCACACCGCAGTCCAATAACGAGAGTGGAATAATATAGAAATCATACCGAAGCATTGTAAAAGTGACGTTTCTTCGTTTATGCATTTAAAATTTCACATTATAAAAAGTTAGTATTCAAGGTCCATTTTTGTTTAATACTGAAACTGTCTTGAATTCGAAACAGGTCTATATCATAAACACTTGAGTAGTTGGTGCATGTAGCCAAAAACCTACTTGACTACTTTGAAGAAACACATGTACTTCTCTGCTCAACATCTCTGAAAGGTAGAAGTGGAGATATAGTCTACAAACAACCAGTTACTCACTTACTTACCTACTTACTTACTTACTTACTTACTTACTTACTTTGAAATCTGTACTTTTACTTGTATTCGAGCAGAATTATGCGATGTTGAGTACCATCTGACGGCGTCTATCACACTGCTGGAAAATTAAGGTTCAGTACTCGAGTATCAAATTAGATTTAGTTAAGTGAACGTGAGGATTTATAAGTGATTCTACCAAGTTTCTATGAGGCTAGGTGTTGGTAAACCACGAACTTGATTATTTCGGAATATAGAATAGAAGACCAGCTTCTGTCGTTAAGCATCATTAGACCAATCATTCATACATACATACTTACATTATTTGCTTAGGGCTGTCTATCCTTATTAAGATGCTTGCTAAGAACATGGTAAATGCATTGAACAACAGCAGTTGCGGCATTACTCACACCAATTACTAGGTACATAATAACGCAAGTTAACACACGTTGGTTCGATCCCGAGTTTACGTGCATCAATTACTAGCTACATAATACTATATCTTAACACTTGTAGAACACGATATTTGCTCATGGAGAACTGCCGATGGTTTCGAAGTCTCACTTCATGGTATTACATTATATGCTTTAATCAACATGACGACTTGACACTGGAAAAACACTTTCACGTTATTCAATAACTCGTTTCTCGAAACTTGTTGCTTGTGTGATTTACAACTGCGGTGTGCAAAGGGTTGGGAACGTTAGAAATATAGTTGTACAATCTACATTCTATTTGTTTTGATGTAAGGGAAAATCATTCGATTACTCGATACTTCTCGTTAGTAAAGTAAATTGTTTGCGCGTTAGCTTTGTGGAACGAAAGTCAAATACATATCTACTCTTTTGTGGAAGTTACAAGATTACTGTGATGACATTGATAGGTCTCTCAAGCAGTGATCATGGTTTTGTTTTTGAAAGATGTCGCGATGTCGGTATATTATTTTCTAAAATACAAACTCGCACGAAATCATGAATGTGTAGGACTTACCTTAAACATATATTGTGCACACACAACTTTGGTACAAGAACTATGATATTCTTGTAATACTAGTTCTGTGTTGGGTTATTTGAATATTAAGATACGTGACCACTCATGTAAAAAAGTTATTTTGATATCAAAAACATTTTGTAGAGACTATATCCTTCTATAGTTCGAAAACGCGTCTATTCATTCTTCAGTTTCGTAGTACGAAAATATCGACTAAAGTCGATTACTCATTCATCAGCAGTGAATTTCTAGTAAAGTACAAGAAGTGATGATTTCCGAGCTGCTAAACAAGTAAATGTTGACTTCTTCAGAGTATACTCAAGTAAGTTTTTAGTGTACATGTACCAAATACTCTCAAGTGTTTATGATATTATACTGCTTCAAATCCACTATAGTTTCAGAATTAAGCAGAAATTGACCTAGAATACTAACATTTTACTTAGTCGGAAATAGCTGCTTCCACCTTAATTCAAAGGATTTGTCGCTCGGAGCGACATTCTACGAGGTTTTGGATAATACCCAACATGTAGGTTCACTTCGAAGGATAATTTGTAAAACTCAATTATCGTATAGTGAGACTCCGCCAATTCTCGATGTATTTGTGCTATTTTTCATTGTGATAAGTCATTCTGAAGTGTGAAAACGCATGGTAGGATATAGATGAAACTGGGCCCGCTCATCAAGGCCAATGGAAAAGTACATTTCAACATTCTATTACCAGTAAATTTCTTCCAAAGTACATGATGTGCTGATTTCCGAGTGACTAAAAAAAGTAAGTATTGAAGGTAATATTTGTCTGATAACTGAAAACTCTAGTCTAAACAGATAATCGCTTGATTAAGTATAGCCCAAGCAGGCGAAACCTATACTTGAGTACTCCAAATAATCAATTATTTCGATATCGAGAGGGTTTGGATGATATCCAATATGTATGCTCACTTTGAAGGATAATTCGTAAAACTCAAATATTTCGCAGTGTGGGTCTGCAGATTCTCGATGTATTTTTGATATTTTACGATGCGATAAGTCATTCTGCTGTGCGAAAATGCATGATAGGATATAGATGAAACTGACGCTGCTCATCAAGGCCATTGAAAAAAGTACATTTTACCATTTTAGTAGCAGCAAATTTTTAGTAAAGTGCAAGAAGTGACGATTTCCGAGCGAGTAAGTCACCACTCGGCCAACTCAGTAGTTATTTACGGCATTTAGCCTCAGCTATGCGACTGGTATTTAGAGCTAGCAGTGATATCCACCAAGTCATTTGTGTTTTTGTTATTATAGAGCACGTGATTGAATCGCTACGACTAACGCATTGCTGTCTAACTCATTGGGGAATAGATTTTTCAATGGTTAAGTATTTAGAGCTAACAATGCGGTATGGGATCCACTAAGTTCGAACAATTGGGTTTTGTTATTGTCAAATACCGCGCACCTATTGCGATATCAGCTCTCCGCATTTTGTTGTATTTAGGGCTATTGCGCAAGCTATCTCTAATATGCTGCAATATATACAGGTTCGGACTTGTCTAGGGTATTCACTTCCCGTCCACTAGCTTTTCAAGACGCATTGATAAGCGCGCGTATTCAATTACCTAATCGTTGGATGAACATTCCTGACAAAGGCATAGATGTCCCCAGGGAACCAAGCTAACTTCGCTTCTATTATTTTTACATTGTTTGCAAAGCACGGTATTTTATAATTCCATGAGACTTCAGTAGTTCTAGAATCCCGGATTAATGAGAGTTGAATAAACCTCACAATGATAAGATATTCAGTAATAATATAGAAATTGGCTTATATTGTGAATATCTAATCATTGTGAAATTAGCAATTATCTCATGTTGTTGATGAAAATGACCAGCTTACGTTCTTACTTGCAGGCGTCCAGATGTAACCGTTCTAGTATATTTAAATATCTTTCTATGGAGACAGCGTTAATTTTTTATTCTTGGCTTAACGTATAAATAACCTACTTGTATACATTAAATGAAAGTATTTATGAGATATCGTAGCAAAGCACATATTGTATGTTATCTATTTATTTCGCGATAATCGATTACTACTACTACATTTATCAGAGTACACTCTGCTAGGGTTTGCCTAGTGACAGTACTTACTCAAGTCGATTTTGTAAAAACTTTTATACTGGGAATTTTGAAAAATAAATACAAATTTTTTAAATCGTCGAACACTTTACATCAAATTTAGTAAAGTAGAAAGAAACTACTTTTTCCAAAGTACTAAAGACCTTTACACTACAGTTTTGTAAAATAAATCCTAATACAACGTAAGATGATTATTTTCATCAACAACACGAGATAATTGCTAATTTCACAATGATAAGATATTCACAATATTCGCCAATTTTTTTTTATATTATTACTTTGTTAGATTTAATATTAAAATTATTTTTAATAATCATTGAAATCATGTAGATTATAACAGTGAACTTCTTTTATACAAACTAATTTATCAACTATACAAGATAATCGATAATTTAACTAAAAATCAATAAGATATTCACAAAGCAACAATATTATTAAAAAGATGTTCAGTTCACCCGTTATAAGCTACAATGATTTCAATGAATAATGAAAAAATATTATAAATAATTGTTGTTTCAAAGTTAGAACCAAAGCAATAATATTTAAAAAGTGGAATATTTGAAAATATTTAAATCATGCTTTGGTGCTTATAATAACGTAAGCTGATCATTTTCATCAACAACATGAGATAATTGCTAATTTCACAATGATTCGATATTCACAATATTAGCCAATTTTTATATTATGACTGAATATGTTATCATTGTGAAATTAGCAATTATCTTGTGTAGTTGATGAAAATAATCAGCTTACGCTGTTATAAGCTCCAAAGCATGGTTTAAATATTTTTTAAATATTCCATTTTTGAAAAAAATATTACTTTGGTTCTAACTTGGAATAATAATTATTGATAATATTTTTTTGTTATTAATTGAAATCATTACAATAATATTTAAAAGATGTACACCGTTATAAGCTACAATGATTTCAATGAATAATGAAAATATTATCAATAATTATTATTCCAAAGTTAGAAGCAAAGTAATATTATTTAAAAAATGAAATATTTAAAACATATTTAAATCATGCTTAGGAGCTTATAACAACGTAAGCTGATCATTTTCATCAACAACATGAGATAATTGCTATTTTCACAATGATTAGATATTCACAATTTTAGCCAATTTTTATATTATTACACATATTCAATCTACAGCGTACAGCGAATAATCATGTAATAAATATTACACGTTGTATACTGCCTTGCACTTGCTTCAACTGCAATAACAAAGGCGATCAACGCAATATTGACGTAATCATATCTCAGCGTTACTAAAGTAATCAACTACGCATATGACGTAATCATTACTGAACATGCTTCAACTGTAATACGCAATCATAATGACGTAAATATTTCTCAGTGTTATTGGACTGGAACTAGACGCAATCATGACGTAATCATATCTCAGCATTACTGGAACTAAGCAAAGACGCTCTCGAAATAACTAAAGTAATCAACTGCGCATATGACGTAATCAATACTGTACATGCTTCAACTGCAATACGCAATCATATTGAAGGTAATCAACTTACGCAAACATGACGTAATAAATATCTCAGCGTTACTGGACTGGAACTATGGCATCTCTCGCACAACCAAAACCTCTCTCGTATTGGAACCACACCCACTTCGTTCTGCATTCTGATTGGCTAACAGATGTCACGTGATCAAATACTCGACGCTGATTGGGGCGCGCCTCGTTACCGTGTATAATACTACTTGCGACAGATCCGCGTATGTACAAAAGGTTCAGATGTCACGGAGAACGTCGAACAATGTTTGCAATAACAATTGAGGAGGACTGGTTGGACAATTTGTTGGATAACCTATTCAGCATGTTCCATGGCTACAATATCTTTTCGGCACTATAAATACAGCGTCTCGTCTTAAATTATTGATGATAGTAATATCATCCAACTCGAAATGCGCAATAACAGGACATTTGGGCATTTTGGAGAATCTTCAGAGGACATTCCAATTTTCTTGAGTGAGGATATATATACGATGGACCTACATGTTAAGTCAAGTATGGTCGAATACCATTCAGTATAACGACGCACATGTAAACGCGAATTGCAAAGTTCCGATAGATGTATCTTTGATACGATCGCAAAGAAAACACTGCCTGTTTCGCTTAGCAAACAAATGTGTTCTTGTTTATTAACCATAACTACGGCGTACAACATGTGATAATTCTCTGATGAAAATGTCGTGTCTCCGCGAACATGCGTGTAGCCTTCGTGCTACGTCTTGGATGCTGTATCGACGTTTCTTGGCGAACGGTAATTCCCGCCGAAAAAATAGTTATTTGTCGAGAAAGATGTATAATTTCGGTGCTCGATAAAACACTTTTCCTACAAGATTCGAATCATTACAATCAAATCGAGTCTCGAGTGCTTGAATCGAGTCTAGTTTACTGATATAATACGCCCCTATCACCTAAAAGTTCTATTACCAAGAAAAATTACAGTTTCGATACTTTTTCCCAACGCGGAACCCGCGAAACCTCAATAGGTTTCATCAAACACTAGGTGTCGCCAGACTCTGGGTGCTAACGGCCGTTGTTCCGAAGTTTTAATTCATCCTTTAACGAGCTCACGGTCCAAGTAGAGCACGTTGTAGCCATTATTTACAGTTGGGAAAGCACCCTACAGGTTTCTGACAACGGTATCGCGTACGTAACAACTGCGACTACCACCCAAAGTCTGGCGATACCTAGTGGTTTGATGGACCCTATTGGTCGTATCACATCATCCTGTGAAGCCGTGGTCTACCCACAGCATTGTCACAAAGCACAATGACGTGTTTATGGCCAAAATGCCAAATTTTCTTCACGTGGTGAGGTAGGCTACCCACGTTATTTATATGTGGTCGCATAAAATGCACAGCACACATTTGAGCTCTCCATATCATCCACGGGGGCCATAATGAGTGGCACTTGAATACTCAACCGGATTTGGCCCAATATTAAGCCTAATACTCGTTTCGTAATCGAATTACTCAGGTAGCCGGCTCAGGCTCGCTCAATACAAAACTGTCAGTAGATTCCTGATATTATTTTACAGAATTAGGGGGTAATTAATAATTAAACCGCGGAACGTGTAGAGTAATTCAGATACCACAATCGGTACTAAGAAGGCTTCCCTATTATTTTTCCAGACTCTAGAAGCATAAATATCATGCGATATTCTGTCCGTGGTATGTCACGTCTAAGGACGCTAATGTGCGAGTTAGACATATGCGCATATTGGTTATGTATCATCAGGTAATGATTTACCATCTCGTTATCGAATGTATACATACCGTCGGTAAATAATAAGGTACGCAAAATCGAAGCTCTAAATTATCACGGTTCGGATCCGAACGCCAACTGGGATCTCGAAGTAATTCCCAGATTAATACACAATTATTTTGACATCATTATTCTAAGCAAATCTCCTTAAACTGTTTTTGTAAATACTCTGAAATTTGATATCACATTTTGTGGAATGTTACGGAAGGTATTTGGAAATTAAATATTCACACAGCTGGCGCTCATTAAAATGGAATTGAAGAATGAGCATAACAATAATCGACACATTAGGTTTGAACTTTGAGGGCATCGTGCTTGGAGTATATGCGGTCCAAGATATAATATTTGATCGGAGATACCACGCTTTTATCATTTGAGGATCGTGATTGTTATCTGGGATATTATGTTTGGTTACCAACTGCTGTTATGGCGGCTATCATAATCTTAAGAATAACATCCACACTGTTCATCCATTCTCTCCATATCTAGAAACTGTGACATGTGTTGTCCGATAGTAACTTCGTCACATTGGGCCAAGGGCCTTAGGCACTGATTGGTTTCTGATTTCAAACACTACTCCAAGTCGTTTCGATACCCTTCTATCTTTCTATAGTATCGCAATCTTGTTGCGTATGAATCTTATGAACTTATTAATAAACATTTACTGATACTGATTGAGTGATTGAACGGACCCATCAAGGTCGATGTCGCATCGTGGAACGCATGGGCATTGAGAAGGACATGCATTCTAGATCTTACTTGCATGACCAACAATGTATGCAGCCAGACAAGCTTCTGGTCCTCTTGAAACCACACTTCCAACGTAAGCGCCAGGCAGATACCCATATTGGCGTAAAACAGCAGATGGTGCGACTGTGCTTCAAGGGATTCCTGAAACAAACATTATAGGATTCAGAGCAGGAGATGTATACACGCGAATCAGTAGCCTATTATCGGATGCTCGAAGTAAGATTTCAATGTTTACGCCATCATCGTGTAGACATTGGCTTCACAATCTGCGGTCCATTAGTCGTTTTCATGGGGTATGAAAATTTTATCATCTCCAACAAAAGAGATAAATTAAAAGTTAATGAAAACCGTCAACTCTAGAAGTCGCAAGAACAGGCGGCAACTCGATTAAGTTTGAAAAAGATATTTAGACCACATTTTGGAAAACACTAAAAATTAAGAAAGCATAAACTGAATATTTATTAACTTACTATCGGGGTTGTAATGACTCGAGTCCGACTCGAGTCACGATTTTCTGATGACTCAACTTGACTCGAGTCATTTTCTTCAAATACGGAAATGACTCGACTCGAGTCAATCTGTGCATCGTCTCGACTTGGACTCGAGTCATTGCGCAGGACTCGAACCAAGTCATATGACTCGAGACTCAGACGGCCAAGACCGACATTTCATTGTTATTTCGAGGAATAGTAAAGCATCCAGTTATCCACCCTATTGGGATTTTGTCCATTGTTACTGGTACTTGAAAATGAGGCCAAAAACTGCTAAAACTGAGGAAAATTAGTATATTATAAATGCGAACCATTCGATATCACCAAACAGAGTTGTTAAAAGTGGGTTTACCAAGACTTTAACTGGAAACAGAGCAGGCAACACAACCACTTGGACGCGGACTCGAGTCATAATACCATGGGTCGGACTCGACCCTCTGTTCGATGACTTGGACTCGGACTTGACTCGGTGGTGAATTGAAAATGACTCGAATAAAGATGTCGAAATAATTGTCTATTAATCTGGGAATTACTTTGAGATCCCAGTTGGCGTTCGGATCCGAACTGTGATAATTTAGAGCTTCGATTTTGCGTACCTTATTATTTACCGACGGTATGTATACATTCGATAACGAGATGGTAAATCATTACCTGATGATACATAACCAATATGCGCATATGTCTAACTCGCACATTAGCGTCCTTGACGTGACATACCACGGACAGAATATCGCATGATATTTATGCTTCTAGAGTCTGGAAAAATAATAGGGAAGCCTTCTTAGTACCGTTGGTGGTATATGAATTACTCTACACGTTCCGCGGTTTAATTATTAATTACCATGGCTCGGACTCGACCCTCTGTTCGATGACTTGGACTCGGACTTGACTCGGTGGTGAATTGAAAATGACTCGACTTGACTCGAGTCAAAACTATAAAAGTGGGATTGACTTGTGACTCGGAGCCTTGTGATTTGGTTACAACCCTGTTAACTATACTAACTAATTAGGCTACTGTATAGTATAGTGTTTATGGTGTATTGTATTTATATAATTTTATCACAACCTTTATATCAGGGTAATTGTTTTTATCATTCTAACTACTTTACCCTCTCAAGTAGCTAGTGACAGCAGTCAAACCGGACTATAAAAATTTCAATCTGTAGAAGTACTGATATGAAAGAAATTTTGGATTTGTTAAATAAAAAATGTCAAATCCAAAATTCTCTAGTCTATTGACTTCGCTTCTGCGAGTTGTGATTAAACAAAATTTGCTATGCATCGTATTTAGATAACCTAACAATTTCATGGGTAGTAGGTAAAACGTGAAATTTTATTTTATTTATCTTTGATTGGAAATATTATTTTTGATATATATTTATAGAATTATATTAACTTCTGCGATAGCAGGGTCGGCAAATTAGACAGCATGCTTATGGGATGGATTTACATTCAGAATCCATAGGTCCCAGAACGTCATAATCCGAAGAGGTTGAATAAGTTCGCGCCGGCTAAAGCTAACATTTTACACTTTCTCGTGACCAAGCAATTCCGCTTTTGCTGTGCAAAGGGGCCCATCAAGGCGCAAAACGAACTAGAACTGTAACCATAGAATTCTTTCAGTTGGCACGCGCAGACAATCGTCCGTCATTGTTACGCACGTTTTCAAAGTGTGAATGGCCGTCAGGGACCCTTTATTTACGCCGGGTCATCCAGTCACGAAATCAAGCATCGCAGAATATAATAAAACAATGGAAAACGTAAACGTCGGAGAAAAATACGTTATTGACTTGAAGGTCATGTCAGAGGGCGTCATTTAATGTGAGATGTGAAATGACAGGGGTCGACAATCGTGATATACGCGCATTGTTTCTTAACAATAATAATAATAATCGCATATTCAGCAGTTCTATTATTTTTATCCGTCTAAAGAAACACAATTTACCAAAAACATCAACTCCCCCCACAACCGCGTGGTTTATACAAGTTTTGATCTCAAATTTCAAATAATTCATAACCTTAACCGCACTCCAAGTAATGTGCTGCTACATATTTACAGAGAAAGGTGGGAGAAGTTTATAATTGTTCTTGTACGTGTGATCGATTGCCCCACTTCATTCTTACGGCATATTAACATCACAAACAGCTCTCGGTGAGTGGCGTAGCCTGTAATCGAATACTAAAAGAAAATACTAAATGTACACAAGATAGTCGACACGGTCGACAACGGCTGAAATTTCAACTTTCAAAGCTAGCCTACTAATGACTGTCCGTATCTATGGGATCTCGACGGTTTTGCTTGGGATTGTGATTATATTATCTTGTACCGACGGCTGTGTCGGAATAATGATATGCACAACTCCGACGCAATTTCAGCTGGTGGGTATCTATTCGTGTATCAGTGGGTGAATGACAGATGTCTTGCGATGTTGCAGTATACCTTGCTCCACGGAGAACTATAATATACTCACGAAACGATAGATGTGTTGTGCAGAGTGTCGTAGTATACAGAAATTGCGATGTATGCTAGGACTCACTGTCTTTGAGAGTAGTCTTTGATAGTAAAGTAGTCATTTTGTACATGCCAATCCTGTTTGTCAAAAGTATTTTTCCGGTAGATTTGCATCGATTCACAGGTAAGTTCTGCCCGAAAGATCTGGGCGATATTGTTCCGACACCATACTGTCAAATCGCACGCATTTGTACCATCTCGTTATCGTGTATTAGAGACTGTGAATCGTTCTCTATCAGTGGAAGGCGCCCGATCCGGAGGAAGCAGGGTTGTAATGACTCGAGTCAGACTCGAATCACAATTTTTCGTTGACTCGACTGGACTCTAGTCATTTTTTAAATGGAAAATGGGTCGACTCGACTCGAGTGACAATTTGTGCAGTGACTATACTTGTACTCGAGTCATTGCGCATGAATCAACCAAGTAATATGACCGGAGACATTCTGTATTATAGGCCTACTTGATTCAATTCTCGTGTGTCAGGACCGATATTTGACGAATAGGCGCATAAACTCTATTTTATCTGTTTGAAAAATTATGTTGAGAGTAAAAAAATGAATGCGAGGCCTTCGATATCGCCATATTTGTTTAAGTATAAGTGTAAGTAGACTCAATACATAACTACTCGTATAAGTAGTACAAGTAGGTGAACCCTATTTGAGTACCCTGGAAGTGTAGAAGTACCGTCTCCGAGCGGACTCCAGATTACAGGTAATGATTATTCCAATCGATCAAATCCAAGTCAACATACTCCGTGCTGGTGGTAGAATAGCAGCATGGCCGTGATGTAAAACGCCATCGCAACGATTGCCTTCTCCAACGTTTCTTCTCGTCGTCTCAAGCACTTCTTGCTTACAATGTCTACTATGCCACTGATCATGAACATGCTATACATTGTGAAGTGCTGCCACTCGGGCATGTGTACCCAATGACCGTTTTCCATCATCACGAGCTTGTTCGTTCCTGTAGATATGAGATTGTGAGATTTCATAATTCTTCGTGGCTTATAGCTCACGTGGAGTTCAAGTCTGGGCTATCTAGATATCAAAAGCAGTGTTGGGATGACTCGAGTCACCTTTTTCATATGACTTGACTTGACTCGAGTCACTTTGCCAAAATGACTTGACTTGACTTGACTCGGCGCTTCAGAAATGTGGATTGACTCGTGACTCGGAGCAAAATTCACGAGTCAATTTCGAGTCATCAAGTAAACGTTGTCGATTAAATCTCTGCATCTAGTGTGTGTTCGGATTGTATCTCTTCATCTTGTGTATGTTCGGATTGTATCTCTGCATCTTGTGTATGTTCGGATTGTTCGCGAAACGCCGGTGTCACTTGTGAAAGCAACCGGTTATTCACTGATAGTACGTTTCACTGATCCTTCATTGTTATATCACAAATAAATTGACTGCGAACGAAATTATCACAGCTTACGTTGTCGTAGTAGTAGTAGTAGTAGTAGATTAATCTAATAGTAACATGTCTCTGTTTCTTAGACGGCTCAGTGGACAGTGCTAACCTTTCACATAGCGCTCACACTTACCAATCCTCTTGTATGATCTAAATCGAACGAATATAGTTTATGCGCTTATATTCTCACGGATGTATGGATGGTTGGGTATTGTGTATTGTACGATATCGATTTGTTCCAACTTTTCGAGGCTTCGTATTCGATCCTCAATTTTGGATGCTAATAACAGGCTATAACATGTAGCTATACAGTTATTCATGTATTTTATTAGCAGTTCTACGTGTACGTGAGTGGTGCATGTATTTAACTTCATATTCGTTATTTGATTCAAGATAAATAGTCAATTAATCTTTCCTTCATGCTGCGAGCAAAATGTAATGACTTTGAATAATGACTCATACTTCGAAAATTTACTATGACTTGAATTGTGACTTGACTCGTGACTTGACTTGACTTGACTTGACTTGACTGGAGTCACCTTCGAAAATCGATTGACTTGACTTGACTCGAGTCAAAATGTGCAATGACTCGAGATGACTCGTGACTCGAAGGTAGTGACTTGATCCCAACACTGATCAAAAGTGGGCAACACAGTCAGCGTTGTTTCTCGAGTAGACGTAAAATCAACTGCATACATTTATATTCCATCCTCCCATTTCCAAGACACCTAAATTCTGCTTCACTTGGAAGTAGAAATCAAGCAGGTAGTTTCAAAAAGTACATTTGGTCGAGGGTTCGCATAATCTTTTAGCAGTGGGTCTGAGATGGAAACTTTTGAAATTGCAATTTTGCGATTATCTCAAAATTATTATTGACGCTACAAATTTATATAATATTCGAAAGAATGTCAAGTTTAAAAGGATGCAAACGTATCCCTAAAGTACATTCTAGTTTTCAAAATCCACATTGTCAAAAGTAACATGCTTTGCCGAAAAAATAGCTGGGCTAGTAGAAGGAGAAGTAGTGTCATATCATAACGGCTTGGTAGGTAGTGCATGCGGGCAAAACCTACAAGAGTACTCACGTAAAGTAGATCTACTATCTTAATGACCACTTATTCTTGGACTAGATTCTACAGTTCAGATTACGGATCTATTTACGCTATGTAATTACATCATCCGAACATGGAAAGTATTCTCGCAAAATGGATATGATCTGGCTTTAATTCTAGTTATGTGCACATGACTGCGGATAGATATACTGCATCACATTGTCGTTGCAATACTACGGAAACCCGCCACTCGAGATTTCTGTGGTATGATGCCACTATTGCCACGTCACTAGAAACTCGATGATTACACCATAAATATGGTGATGATGATGACCCATTGCATTCGAAAGTTGGAGACCTACATCGAGAAACACATTGCGTTACTAAACACGAATGTTTATCAGACACGCCATTTATCCCGCGACCTCGCATCATTCCCGAGAGTGATAGAAGGTAGACTAAATGAGAGAATATTATGATTATGATTATGATTAGCTGGGAAGTGCAGCAGTGGATACATGAATCCTAAACAGATGATCCTTCCCATAGGTATTCGTTGCGATGGTATGTACGTAAGTTTGATGCTGTAGAGATTGACGATTGAATCCTAGCGGAGATATTTCTATTTCTAATAGGTCACTGCCCGCTAACCGTGTAACACACTTGTTGATTCAGCTCGCACAGACCAAACAATCCGTTGGTTCGTAACCGTACCTGGCGGGTAGAAGAGTTCAGCCATGGCCGCTCCAAATCCGTAAACGATCTTCATTATAGCATCGAGAGGCACGCCTTTTAACCTGATGAATACAAGTAATCAGTGTTTACTGTTGCTAGGCTAATAATGACCGGCCGGATGAGAATATCCAATATTATGGGCGGGCATTATTAGCTTTTAGTAGGCGGTGAATCATACCATTGATTGCATACAGTTTTTGTTACGTTGTTTACCGTATATAGACTATTCATAGATGAGGGAATTGCGGCGAATTTTATCATTTTCTATCAGGCGGATATCAAATCACGCTGTCATATGTGTCCATCGTATCTTGGAAGTTGGTTTCTCCTGATATTTTCGAATATCGATGTGGTTACATCGATATCGATAGGCTTCACGGTGTCGAATCTTTGAACCAAATCTACTCAGGTTCTCACGTACACTTGTGACGAAATGAGAACTACAACACCATGAATACATATTTCTAGATCAGAGGTGGGCAACTTCTCGAGTCCGCGGTCCGGATATGGGAAATGAAGTACTTGGCGCGCCGGATTCATGAATCGATACATTAATCACGTATTTATCCACCTAAACAAGTACCACGTCGTAATTAATGTAGCCTTTTAGTTTAAATCATATAGACCAGAATCAGTATACTACTTTATGACTGTATTAACGTAGTGTACTTCAAAAGCTGTTGAAGTCAACGAGACAACTGTGGTCGATCAAATTTGTCAACAAGTTCTTTGAACTCTGGCTGCAGGTCGGATCACTCGGATGGTAGAAACTACAAACCCTTATTAAAGACGGCGCGTGAACGTCAGTTAGATTGGAACGCAGCTTTTTCTTGTTGGTGTTCATGATTGCAAATGTTTGCTCGAAAATGCATGTAGACCCGCGGGCCTCATTATCATGTATGCATAAGAACTCAAACTGTGTGCGGGCCGCTCAAAATCCCGTCGCGGACCGCGCGTTGCCCTCCCCTGTTCTAGACACACACAAGACCAGATGTGGTGAGTATCGAAAAACTATTGCGTCTTTGCAGTACTCAAGATGGTTTTTGCAAAACTTTTTGTTCAGTTCAGTTTATTAGGAATTTTCATCAATTCGAAACACCACAAGACTGCGGTACAATGACAAGATAGGAAGGTGTCGAAACGACTTGAAGTCGTCTTTGAAATCAGACACCCACCCGTGAAACGATTATGTTTTTGGCCATCTCCACTTTAACTTGAATAGTTTTTCAGCAAACTACTTACTACTTACGTTCTCGGCCGTGAAAAGTAGAAAGCAGTTTCGGAATAAGTTTATAGCCCTTTTTCGGCGTAATTGTCATGGAGACCGCGTGAAACAGCCCCGGCATCACGGTACCTAAATAAATGTTAGAGTATTCTAGCTATTCACAGTGCCATTAGTCTTTTTCCATTGGTGGCGAAGATACATCTTTCAATTTCGAAAGTATCCACCTACGATAATCTGCTATAAAGAGCATGCGACCCCCGATCAACTTATTGAAACTACCTGAGTGCTCTTCGGACCTTTCATTTTGTACGTCCATTTGAAGCAGTTTTTACGCATTAGAAATTGATGCTTGTACTAGTAATTAAGTAGGAATTTACGGCGTTATTTCTACGAGAACACCTTACCTTTGCCATGGCAGTGAGAAGTAAGTGGAAAAACACGCAGAGCTTTAACAGCTACTATGGGAAGACGCGGACATTTCGGAGTGGCCGAACAAAAGTAGTATTCGATGCGACCCTGTTGATAGAATTCGATCGTTTGCTCGTATTACCTGCCGCAGACCTTTCCAAACACTCCTCGCCGGGACGCTTGATTTTGGGGAAACTTTCGGCCTTTCGATAGGTACCGCCATGAATTTTGAACGCAGAACACTATTCCAAAGGTGTAGAAGGCGAAACCGGGCGAAATATGTCCCTCCCAAGTACCCATCTCGTAACACAGTCACAATAAATATATTTACAAAAGCAACGCGTCTGGAATTGATGTACAGTATGGTGAAATTGCAATGTGCTGATAACATAGAGCGAAATTACTCCCGTGGCCAGGCCGTTAAACTTGTATACTAGACGCATCCACATTTTGCACATTCTGTTATCAGGGCGACTATATTGGTAATAAAATTCCCGTTTAATAAATACTACGATATATTCTGCTGATAAACCATACAACAATAAAATAAAGTCGTATTTTCAAAATGATATTCAATGCATTACGTCTAAAACTGTATGATTTCAAATATTTCAAAGTTTGCTTTAGGGATTGATTGGTTGATATTGTCCTAATAGATATAAATGTATGTTGAATATGTATGTGTATGAAATGTATATTAAATGTATATTGAAGTTCTGTACCTCCAAGAAGCTCTTCTAATAGATATAAGATTATATAATCTGTGATGTTCAATTACTATTCCGTATTAGCAACGGGTATCACGCACCAAGACACCTACACCGCTACATGTTTACCTTTTCACTTTGCACGTATCATACCAATCCCTAAACGTGACTACTACAGATACGGCGAATTCGAAGTAGCTGCTTTTTATAATCCGTTGTTAAATATAGTTTAATTCCCCCTAACAAAAGATGGGCTACTACATCGTTGATCTAATGACAGAGAAATACGATGCTCATTTAGAAATATATTTACTGGCGTGACAATCTTGAAACTGCCTATAGGCCTATGAACGATTATGATCCATCGATATCTGATACATCTGAGTAAGCGTTGTTGAGTGGTCGAATGGGGTTACGTTTTGGATTCAACAAGGCATCACGCCGTTAAAGTAATTTAATTCATGACACGAAGAATGTACCAAATGTACAGTTGAATGAGGTCACGAAGTTTCCAATTAGTAGATGATGATGATTTTAAGAAAGGGGCGAGTCGAATCTTAAAAGAGATAAACGAAAATGCCAATCAAATTTCTCGATTGAGAGTAAGTTTTTAAATTATTCGTGATTGATAGGTAACTTCAAAGTTGAATATCCACATCTAGGCGTAATAGAGTCGTGTTTCATGTCCCTATAATGACGCGAGGGATGGGCTAAACTAGGGGCGCGCAACTTCTCCGGTCGACGGGCTGGATATGGGAAAATGAAGTATTTGGCGGGCCGGATTACAGAATATTTACACTAATCGCGTATTTATCCACCTATACGAGGAAAATATCGTATTTAATGTAAACTTTAAGATTAAAGCATAGGGACCAAATACGGAATTTAACGAATTCATTATCAGTAGCTGCGGAAGTCAATCAGACATCTGTGGTCGGTCCAAGTTGTCATCAAGTTCTTCGAACTATGGCTGCATGTTTTATGTAGAAACCCTTAGTAAAGACTGCACGTGAACGAGTGAATATCAGTCAGATAGGAACGCAGCTTTTTCATGTTAATGTTTATGATCAAAAATATATTTACACCTGAACAGATCAATTAGTTTCATATCCATCTTTCTCAGGTTGGCAAACTTGGATTCATTCTGTGACGCACAAAATTTGTCAATACTTTCAGGGTACAAACTCTCTGCCGGCCGGTCGAAATCCCTTCGCGGGCCGTACGTTGCCCGTCCCTGAGCTAAACCATTCGCGATTTCTACGTTGACGGTAGCTCCAGTCTTAGTATTGATTTTTCGATTAAAATTCATTGCAAACGACCCACGCCGATAAGGATGGGTGGGTTGAGTATGTCATGAATGATCGGTAAAATATTCTTAGCAGATTACAAAATCGGCTGCATGCTCCGTTTTGAAGGTTGATCGATGAACTGATTTAAGTCCTATTCACTCGAAGCAACTAATAGCGCAGAAGATGCAGGAAGAGCATCTCGTGTATAGTGTCAGTCGGCAACTAAATTTACCCTGAATCGAACCAGTATTATTCCTAGTTTGTATCAAATTGTGTATGTGTATATGTACGACTCTTTCTGTGATTAGTTCGGCATCAAAACTACATCTCTCACTGGTGTCACTGTCCTGAAATTACGACGTTGAAGATTCTAAGCCTACGCGCTGCTAAGCTCTACATATATGCTCCAATCAACCCGCACTAATTAAGCACGACTAATTATTACAATAGTCTTTCTTTCAAACTGTAGGATGAAATTCATATCGCTGCGCCAATGAATGCAGTGTAGCTTTCGTACTAGACTCAGGCAATGAGAATTGCTTTCTACCCACGGAACAGTAGTATAGTGATGTGAAATTCTCTATTTCTGCCGCATTATTTACGACATTAGAGATCGTGAAATTATACCAATGTCCCGATAGCGTCTGTGAACTCTTTCCCTCCCGTTTACTCATTCAAGACTGACCCACGCGAGCACATTTCGTGTCTATATAAATATAACCGCGTTTTCGAGAAGGCATATTGCTGACCAACGAATGTCAACACGATGGCATGTGAATATGTTCGATGGTCACGAGTTTACTGTTCCCTTAAGACAATTCGTCGTTTACCGAGCAAACACGATTTACTCTTGTTGATGCGACTCTATGTTTGTGATAAAATAAAATTCACAAAAGCTATGTATCTATCCACGATATTGTACTGCATTTGCGTTAGTACTGGGCGGTGTCCAAACTCAATATATCGTCTATGGGGCACCTTACAGTTAATTAGTTACCATTACTAAACAATATAGTGGGTCACGTACACGGACGATATCTAGATTGTGTAATATGGTAAATATGGTACGAGCTGCGATGATTAACACGGGACTATATTTGCGTTGCCTTGAAATCCTCGATATATAATGCTTTTCATATCACGAATCGGCGCAAACCTGTTGTGAATATAGTTCCGTTTGCAGTACTAACAAATATATACTTGGCTGTGTAGTGTGTATATGCGAGAAGGTCTTCTCCAAGACTAAAGAATACAAGCTAACTATAATGTCACTTGTCCATAATTCGTCATCTCCTACTTCTTAATACCAGTATGAAAGAATATACTCTTAATGACATCGAGGCCCCGGTGAAATTCAAAGTGCTTACTAGGACATGTCAAACATAGCATCGGTCATGTAATACCGGGCTGTACCACATTTGAGCATCCGACACAATCAAAATTGCAATCGAGTATGGGAAGACTTCATATCCAAAAAGTAACCCTTACCCTAACATTAACTTAACGCGACATCGAACCCTAACCGATCTCAACCGAACTTGGAAAGCTGGAATATGTTCCTCTTTTCCAAATTAGGTTATAATTATAATTACAGTTACATTTTAATCGTAAATATTCGCAATAACTTGGAAACCAAAATAAAAGTGCAATCTCATAAGCATGAGAATGACAAATGTCTCTGCACCAAGCTAAGCTTGGCTCCTTCCGCACGATACGGTTCACCAGTAGCATTCTCACGAACACCAGAAATTAGATTAGAATTGTAATTAGAGCATAGGAACATTTCAATAATTAGATTAGTATTCGATTACCGGCATTTCGATCTGATTAGTCAAATTTGACAACTAGAATTAGCTATCAAGTTGTCCAAGTATGCACTCGGCCCTTTATCGTATAACTGTATCCTACTAAAGTGTTGCAGGCTATTGCGTTGCATGCCCGATGCCCGTATATCCACAGGCGGATGTGCGCCCGATAATATATGTTGCCTCTTGTATGGCAGATCGACTTGATCTACAGAACTTGTGAGTCCCTGTGCTCTTAAGGCTGTGGAATACTTGATGACGATCCAGTTTCTTCAAGCCGGCCTTCGTTCATTCAGACTCGTACAAACTATACTGGATATTCAAAATGCGCAATTAGAACTACAGAACTATGAACTACTCACTTTTCGAAACTAACAACCAGAACTAAAACTAACGACCATTAAACATCAGCAAATAACGAACTAAAACTACGGGCTAGCAATGGTTGCAAGAACATTACACATCAAAACACCGGTATAACAAGTCATCACCCCAACTACTTGTTCGGGAAGTCATCTTTTTAAATAAGCTACGAGAACTAGAGCTGCTCAAGCAACCAGTAGTTATAGTTGACCGTCAATGATAGCTGGCACAATTCCGTGTTAATTTCACTGCATTATTCGCTATCTGTGCATCAGTTTGCTATTTCTCGATCGAACCAAATATGTACCACTTGGAGTTTCAAACCTCCACGCTAAGCAGGGTGAATGTCGATTCCGAAAGTTGAGAATCCACTCAACGTAGAATCAGGCGCGTTCGAGTTATTAATGTGGTGGAGTGCATAACGCTGTCTGTGGGTGAAGGTCTGACCTATATCACTCGACGAATGGACAGGCTCCAAGGCATCGTTAGTCTTGTAACGAAGACGGAATACTCTGAAATTCATTACGTTAAACTAACATTGACATTAAATGAAGGGATGTCTGGTATGCTGAATTGATTTCTTATTATGATTAAAGTTGAAAGTTCCTGGGAAGGACTAGGACTGTATAAGGTTTGAATGACAGCCGAACATTCTATTGTGACTCACGTTCTTCTTCACAACACTTGTCCCCTTCAAATTATTGTTTCAAATACCTTTTGACATCGATGATCGATGGATGTTAGGATGAAAAGGGGTAAGTGAGGAAACAAGGGCAATAGAGAAAATAACGGGTATAGATCTTACGCGAAATTCACACCAACAATGACTATAAGGGGCTACCTAATTCTTAATATATTGTAACGCTTCTTAGCAAACACTCCCATGCATTATATTGTGACTTGAACGAGCTAGATCTGAAGAATTTGCTCGGATTGTGTTCGCGTTTACATTTCAAATGTTCAATTCAAGGCAGGCCAAAGCTACATACAATAAACGGCTCATCTGAGTAGTTTGAATGAGTTCAACTAAATAGCTTGAAAAAGTAACATAACTGTAGCATAACTGCCAATCTTCACGTTTGGTCCATACTGCCCAGAATTGGAAAGGGCTCTTTTGAACTTCCATTGAACAGGAATTAGCACCTAAAAGCACACGGAATTAACGAATGTTTGAATTACAAAAAAACAGAGTGGAAATGTTACACGACGAACTGACGCGAAACTTTCAAGTGGATCACCCATTTAAATCATTTATAGTCAGTAGGCCACTGATACTAAAGAAATGATGCGAACCTATGACATAATATGGCTAATCTTAAATATAAAACATACGACGTACAACGTATTGGCGATACGCCATAGCATCATCAAACTAGGGGCGACAATTCCTTCATCTCTCTCCTGTATAATCCAATACTGAAGAATAGACTTAGTACGAATACTATAGCCATACTATCCTGCGTTTGAGCATTGGCGGATAAGATGTCGGCACATACTTTTTCAGCGAATGCTGGTTCATTTTTATGGAATCGTGTTCTGTATTGTTTCATTCAGCCTGCGTACTTCAGCATGTCAACATGTTATTATGCATTTTTGGTTCTGCCTCAGATTCAGATCCATACTGATTCCAGTGATTCTCAACCGTCCAAGTTTTAGGATTTATTGCGTATCAACAAACTAACGAAAAACTCAACTTTACTCCAAATATAGGATTACAAACATATGGGCGGAATAACAAAGAAATCGACCTGGAAGTTTCGAAACAATTGCGGGCCACGACCTAACCAGTTCCTGATTAGTACCAACTAAAGCGGAGCATGGGCCGAGGCGGATTTCATATCCGTCCGGATTTTTCATTTTTGATTGGAGCCAGACCGGAGCCAGTATCATATTTTTTCTGATACGGCCGGAGTCGGATCGGAGCCGTGTCATATACCTTCCAGCCATTTCATATCGATATACGTCGGCTATATCGGGAGGTTATGGTCCGTTAGGCTCATACAACATGTTGTTTGAAAAGTATTTACATTTACACAATTATGGCATAATGTAGAAACTTAAAAAAAATCGTTTGAAGGCCTTTGTTTAAAACACCGTTCGTTTTAAATGCAACCATAGTTCCTGTCCTGGCAATCCGAACCCCACACGACAAATGCCATCCCGCAGAGAAACATTATTCGTCAGTTAAGAAATACCGATTTGGAATCGTGTGCGTCTTTTAGTTTGGTACGTTTTAGCGATTTCAATATCTTTTGACATGACAGACAGGCGGTCACGAAACAACAACTGCAACGCGTAATTGCACCAACGGTCCCGCCCGAATATGTTTAATTAATAATTACGTACCCTAAATTTTCGAAGACAACACCTCACGTAGCTCTACCGGTAAAACCGATTACGTTGGCTGAGAAAGGACTGAAAATCTATAGCAATATTCATGCAACTAGCAATATCATTGACCGATTTAATCATGAATTATGGAAAATACGCGGAGTAATAGGCTGTCGGACTTATTGCAATTTATACTTCAGCCTATATTTTGATGTGAGTTGAATTGTGTCGAAATTTACTCTCCACAGATACGTTCTAAACAAGGTCCATGACCAGCAGAACTCAAGATGCAGGGGTATTCTATTCATCCATGCGTTTGACGCTAGTCTGCAAAAATTCTCTTTCCCGGTTTTCAGAGGCGGCTTTTGACGACTTCAGACAATACTAATATCCCTCTTTTTAGCATTGACTATAACTATCCATAGAAACAAATAACAACTGCCTCTAGTATATTTTGTGGCATATCTAGAGTCCAGTCAGAAATTGACTATAACTATCCATAGAAACAAATAACAACTGCCTCTAGTATATTTTGTGGCATATCTAGAGTCCAGTCAGAGTCGCATGCGGCTCTGAGAGCCGCGATCGGTAATCACTGGTGTAGGTTCTACTGATGTATTCGTGTGGAGACTACGAATGATTAAGTTCTCTCTATTGGCGAACTCACTTATCCACTCCATACAACATTGATATAGGCTACCTACCTACATGTTAAATTGACAATATGCAGTATCCAACTATACTAACTCATCTTCGACTGGATTGTCCCCGTTTTAGAACATATATATTCGCAGGCATATTGCAATCTATTGATAAGACCAGCGCGAAACCAATAGATCAGCGCTAGAAAGGGTGCAAGTAGCAAAAAAAAACAGCGGCTTCGTCATGAAATCGTTGTATCACCCTCCAGGTAGGAATGGTGTGAACCTCTGAAACGTTCAGGTTCGTGTAAACCCGAACATTTTTGAAAGGTTCAGTGTGAACGCGAACGTGAACCTCATGACGTCACATCACCTCATATTGCTAATTCCAACCCTACATTTCAGTTAAGTGATATATTAATGTACACGATAGCTAGCGACGACTCGGGTTACATAATGCCACAATGCTGAAGTAGGTAGGCTTTTTAAACGTCGCCAAAAGTTTCAAACGAAGTAATCAAATAATATAATATTCCCATAAAATCAATATCTTCCGTCGCTTTGCCAGCAATTTCGACGAGGACTTGCAAAGGAATATAAGCTTACGACTTAACGGTCTAGGCCAGACCGGACAATGTACTCGGCGTTGTTGCTACGTTGATGTTGAGGGTTTCTATACTTGCTACCGATATTACCCCATTAAAAAGTTATACAGCAGTAGCCAACAACCCAATCGCACGGATTTGGTTTTTATGATACAATGAACATATGAAATCGAGATGGACCCCGTACGCTAGCTAGATTTTTACATCAGACATCGATATCAATTTCATTTATTTGGTTGAAAAAGCATCATTCGATGACTACCTAAATGTAGCGTATTTCGCTCTTGATGTTGTGTGATTGCGGGCCAAGCTCACAGCAGAGACTCACTAAATATTCACAAACGGAAAGATGGATAATTCGAGCAAACTTTTGTAACAAAGCAAGTAAAATTTTTCAGATTGACAAGGTGCACTCTCGCTTAGTGTTGATTTATCATGCTGCCAGCGCCATGCATGTAGTGGCCCGCAGTTGAAATGCAATAAATATCAACCAAAGATGTAATAATGACGTGAAAATTGTAATATATGTGAACGGTAAACAGCGCAGACCCTACAAAGGTTTGTTTGTGAACGTGAATCTCCAAATTTCTGAGGTTCACACACAGAACGCTAAGGTGAACCTCACGGTCACACCATCCCTACCTCCAGGGCTCCAGCCCACTCGTCTATCCAAGAATACAATACGATACGGATGAAGCATAGCCAATAATCCAGTGAACAATGTAGACTGGTTTTAATATCTACTAATTGATCATCCTTCCCTATAATTCGTCACTGACCATTGCAACCATTGACCATTTACATGTTAGGAACAACCAATCTATCGATGTACACTAGCTAGCCTATGTTTTCACAGCGACGGAATGAATCTAGAATTCTAGATATAGGTTCTGAAAATTTGTACGTTTAACACTGTCCAAAATCTGATACGCGTTGACACGAGTGCATGACAGTTCATGACGACTCGCGATTTTGTAACTCCTTCCTTTAATAAGTTTTCACGCGCAACTCACCGTCCATATAATAATAGCCAATGCATCATCCTCCGATAGTCCCCGTCGTGAAGTTATTCGAACTATGTTACGCTTACCGTGGAGGGGAATTCGCAGTTCCAAGATGTTTATATTAGCCGGGTTTCCTGTTTTATTTGTGATGGTGTAAGTTTTCCATTGGGCTGCGAAGAGGACCACCCTCTTTGCTGTACCAACACTATTAGGAATGACAAGTCAAGTGTGAAACCGGGACATCAACAAAAGAGGGTACAGGTGTTTGCATGCTTTTAAATGTAGGACATAGGTTTGAGCGTGACACAGCAATAGATGATGATGGTCAGTAATGAATTGATTCTACATTACGTAATTACAGATTTAGATTGCCCTACTTTCACTATTTGAGTGGTTTTGCTTGCTCCTGCGTCAATTTAAGAGTTACCAACGTCTGCCAAGGGGAAATAGTTTAACAATAGATTACGAATCATGAATACGGAAAATATATTACGCGGTATTTACTTATTATGTCCATGCGCATGCATTGTCAAACATGCATTGTTAAACTATTTACGGTGGGCACTACTATAATAAATAATTAAAGAATTGGTCACCGTAAATACTATTTTATTCATAATCCAAATTTTTCGACGGCGATAACTCCGCTTCAACTGGTTGAAATTTAACCAAATTTGTGGAACATCGATTCTATTGACAACCTAACGCTTTCATGGGGTGAACAGAAAATTTTCAAATTTTTTGTTATTTATTTTTATATAATAAATAGAAACTGTCTTCTCCTGTAGCAATGCGGCTACTGGTTGGAATTGAACCAAATTTGGTGTGTAGGCTTAAATTAGGTAACCTAACAATGTTATCAAGTAGCCAGTGCGATTTGAGAAAAAGCCATTTTTGAAGAGCCCTAGTGAGTAGTTATGTTTCTAGACCAGTTCTACTAAACAGCTTTATTGGGAAATCTATTTTTACATTGTATTTTGTATGAAGTAGTTTTGGGATATGTTTGCATCCCTTCTGTGAATGAAATTGTCCTAACATCCGAGCTAAATATCTCCTGCATCACGGGATCTGGATATATTAGGCTACTTGTAGTGTCGGTAGCAATTCGGCGCTTAATTACAGCGATGATAGACCCTGTAAATTTGACACCAATGTCACCATTTCAATTGATAGGTGCGGTCTAATAAAACCTACTAGATTGTTTTAATTACGAGGCACTTTCTGTAACCAATGGGCAACAATGGGCCTATAAGCTTCAATTAAAATACTGAACTGCTGTAATCAAAGAGATTCACTAATAAATTGACCGATTCCTCCTATTATTATCAGAACTTCTTAATCGGAAAAGCATGTGATTGTGCTGGGCAGGATTAAAAAAGTCATTCGCCAAATTGCATTTTGAAAATAATCAATAATAATAAAATTATATTTTGACGTATATATGTACTTTTATGCATGAAATTACCAGTGTAAACGTACCCCAATATTGCAACTATCATATTCATAGTCATGATTCAATTATGGTATCGCTCAGCAGTGTGATGTAGGCCTACATGGTATCATAGCACGGACGATAGTCATTTTTCGCTAAACAACAGACAGTGAACATAACAATCCTAACAAATCATAGTACAGCTGCATTTTAGTTGAAATTGGCTAAAGCTTTGATGCTACTAATCCGATGCTGTCTCCTCTTAATGCATGTCGGTAAACAGTAATAGTGGAGACTGGACACTAGACGCGAAAGGGAAATGATTGCGTTACATGAAATTTGCCAAACGTTGACCAGCAACAAGCTAAATTTCTTGCACATGTAATTAGTAAGCCTAGTGATATCATGATGAAATCAATATCCCTTGAAGATGAAAAGAGAAAGAATAGTATATTTGAAGTGTTAAAGTCATTCTTTCTATTATGACGTCGATAAGAGTACTCGGATACTCAATACAAAATCAGTTAGGGAATTGATTTTGCTCAGCTCAAGGGTGGGTAAGTCAAGCAGGCCGTCCTTATACGACAAGCCCGGTACATAATATAGGAAGAAGCACTAGACACGAATTATAAACCCCCAATCCTTCTAGTGTCAGACCATAAGAAGAATATACACACAAAAACCTTCCTACTGCGTTATACGTATCATTTCAAAAATGATATGCAAGATATTTCCGTACACACATTGTGCAATTCAGGATGCTTATCTCTTTCGGATACCATCAGCTTTTCCAATTCTACAGTTTGAATCTTGGTCCCCAACTCTCCTCCGTACAAATATATTTTGTCAGCGATATGAACTTTGCTTCCGACGCTGTATTTGATGGTAAAATACTTAATGTACTGCCAATCATTTTTTGTATCATTGTAATATGCTACTTTATCTGAAGTGCTACTGAAACCGTATAGAATCCCATTGAACTCAAACACACATCCTCTCCCTCGTCCAACAGTAATCGGTATGTTTGAAATCCGGCTACACTGCATGGTTGTCAAGTTAATCTTAAAAGAATCATAGCTATTCCTTTCGTAACGACGATTTGTACCACCAATTACATAAACGAACTCTTCGGCACCTGCAATGGCAAAGTCATAACAATTAGATTCTCTTCCGATTTCAATTGATTTCAACGTGGCATGATCAATGTCATATAGGATCGCCCTTGCCGATGTAATCATCACTATGTATTTATCACATCCGATGCATCGATTATATTCTCCCCAATTCCCACCGTCGTACAACTTTGTCCATTTCATTCCATCGAATTTATAGATTGCGTTCCCCATTGTGATATAAATTGTACCTTTATATTCAGCAACATCAAGGCTCGTCGTTTCAATACGCGGAGGAAGCTGTGTGAATACAGACCATTCCCCTTCAATAAGGCTGTATCTGTACACTGCCCCAGTTTTAGTATTGCAAGATATGATACCCGTTGGGCGTTCAATGGGAACCATTGTCAATTTGTACGGTTTTTCATCTAAAACCTTATCACAAATTTTGACCATCAACCTCCCTGATTCAGATACCAATGGTTCACAAAGAACATGATCCTTTATAAATTGACGAGGAACCAAAGAAAAGTCAATCGTGAAGCATAAATCAACAAATGCATCCTTTCTCTTGTCCAACTCTTCTTGAACCCAGGTAACGATGGCAATCCACTTCAACATTTCATATTTTTACCCCAGTTATGTAAGAGGGATAACAGGTACTGGAAGTCGTCTTCGGGTAATGACTGCAGCACTTTTGACCCGATAAATGCCTTGAAATTTTGCCGGAAAAAAATTTGAATAGAGGTTTTCAAAAGTTGTTTCTGATAAACACGAGCTACCGATAACATCTTGTCTACATTGTCCATGGTTATATTGTCAGAAACAAATTTAAAGTAGATATTGGTCAGGTCATGTAGGCAAAAGATATCTGATGCTCTTATGAAATCATGGATGCGGTCCAAAGAAAAATCAACTTTTCCAGAATATATGAAGTTGATACATTGTGTCACAACATCACCAGGGGTATCAGGGAATGAAACAATCCCAGTATTCGACTCTTTGGTACCACTTGAGAACATGGCTCGGAAATATTCCGATGAAGCCATCAATACAAATTTATGGACCTTGATTTCATCTTGGCCAGCTTTTATGGTGATGTCACAAAACTGCTCTTCTTCTTTCAATGCTTTCATTGTATAAAGCATGGATCGAGGATGCGAGGAACATTCCTTCCGAATCATACTTAATGGGAGATCAGTTTGGCATATATTACTACTTATGCTGCAAAACTGTAACAGAACATATTAAAATTAGTACCATTCCAAAGAAGATACTTAAAATATTTCTAGATCAGGTTGATCATTTTACCAATATAACTGAAATGGAAAATCATTAGATCGCTGTCAAACGAACAGTAGAATGCGAAGAGTGGTCTAAACATACTGGATCTACAATGACTATTCATTTTACCGACTAGTTAAACTCGAAACCAAATAAACAAATAATATTATTTAGCTTGGATTGAACTTCAATTGAACTTGAAAACACCAACATGGAGCTATGTTTCTTCTACATCCATTCATACGTCCATTCATTGCCGAGGGAGCAAGATGGGAAGTGATTATTAGGGCAAGTTTTTGCAACCTTTCCAACTTTTTTTACAGCTTCCGGCAGCTTCCTAAATACTCGTAAGATATGTAGAATGCTGTTTTAAGCTGTTCGAAGAAATCTTATAGCGCAGCTTTTTTCAACTTTTGTCCATATTTTTCATGCAACTTTTTGCTACATTTTGCAACTTTTTCGATTTATCATGAAAGTATTTTCGAATTTGAAGAAATACACGGCCAAATTCGACTGAAACACCGTAAATCAGCATCGAAGTAACGCTTTTACAGGTATTTCGGGAGCTGAGCCGGAAAATTGACCCTTTTTTTTAGTCAACCGAGCAAAATGTGGTCAAAATGCCACTTCTGCAACTTTTTTCAAAAATAAATGCAGCTTTCCACGGATTTATCTGCAACAAAAAACTTGCCCTAGTGATTATACAGCATGGGTCACCAACTCAAAACGGGTCGCGCACCACTATTCAAATTTCGTAGCGGCTGCAGGCCGCATGAATTCAATGTCGATATGGAAAAGGCAACAACGTTTTAAAAACCTTACGCAGTACGAGGCTGTTCTACCTGACATAGGCAACATGCATAGTAACCACAAAAGAAGGAATATTTTATTAAAGGAATACAAATACAACAAAAAATCATTGTCATCAATTCTGATTCATTTTGAACTGTGAGCTGTCCACGACACCTGGAAACGCTTTCGATCGACTGAGCCAAAATGTCAGAAAATGCGAACTCAATGGCGTGCCAAACATTTTTAAGTTTGTGATATTTAACGTCTCAAGCAAGAAATCCCACCAACTGCTGCTGGCAACGGCCTCGTTTGCAACAGTGATTCTTAAATTATATAGGTTGCTTTGTTCGTTTCCGCACTAACTGTGCTCGGTACCATAGCCAATCAGTGACAGGACAATCAAAGTTGTTACGATGATATGACCTAATGATGTAAAATGTGCCCGCCCTGTGTGTCACTGTATCATAAAATTCGGTTCGATGCCACATTAAGGTTGGTGTGGCACTAGATTTGTCTGCTAAGCTCTAAAGGTTGCGGTAAAGCGGCAAAGGTTGTCGTTGGTCTAGATATATTAGAATTAGACACGGGGAGGATCATTATTTCGCTTAGTGGGTCTCATTTGATACATTCGGCTCAAGATGTGGGCACTGGCCTATTCGGCGCTGGTCATTTCGGACAGTGGACATATCGATGTCGAAAATTTTGGCCAACATACGGCGGTAATTTTTTCAGGCGTTTACCCGCCCACCAATCATTTTGACAGCGCACACACCGCACGGAGTCGCATGTTCAGAAGTTGCCCGAAACATGACGCCTATGTCGTGTCTTATATAGCGTGAAAATGTCCAGCGCCGAAATGCCGGTTCATATAATACTCGTGTTCCCGCAGGCTGGGCAGTGCGCACTCCTAGACTGAAGAAATCGAACGGTTTCTTTCGATGTTACGTTGCCGTTCTTTCATAATTGCTGATACGGATGAACTCATTTCTGTACATTTTGCATATTTGTGGGGGGGTTCTCACAGTGCAATCAAGAAATCAGGTTCCAATAAATTGCGTAAAGCGCGGAAAAAAGTCGGGATTATCAAAATCTACCCCAAAAGACTATATTAGATGTTCATTTACGAAATATGTTTGGGTCGCCTACGAGCTATGTACATTTGAAAACTTCGATTTCAATTTTTGCTAAAACATAGTTATAATATGTCGTTTGAATCAAATCATTTGACGTGTCATGAAAAATCATCTCGCGAGCCACAAATTTCACGCGTCCCGGCGCTAGCCCGACTCCTGGGTTACTAGATTATTTTGAAACATCAACAACATTTCAAAATGATTTTCTCATCTTTCTTCCGAAAACTCAAATCAAGACGCGGGCCGTGTGTTGGTGATCCTTGTTCTATCGTAATAGTCGTGTTTGCAAGACCATAATAAAGGTATTCATCCAATCAATGCTTGTAAATATGCCAAGCGTGAAATTTATTTTTAATTTAGTTTATACTCTCCGCAGAACAGACTAGTGAATGTAGCTAGTGAATGATGATTTTTCGAGTACCGCTATGACATGGGTGTCAAGCATCCACAGACGATTTCGTCTGGCCCGCGAAGCAATTTTGAGTAGGATGAATCATGCTTATATTAGTCAGCACATTTGTAACAAATATTGAGATTTTTTGTGGGATTTACTTTCCATCCGACTGCTCTGTTCAGAAGCGAATACGCCAATGGACAAACGTTATGTGCAATTTACATTGAGAATGTATTAGTTGGCATGTTCAAAAATATAATTCAGATATCCGTGCTCGCACTGCGGTGCCACTGCCGACACAAAAACTCCCCATCCTACAGAAAAACCCGAATCGCGATTCCTTATTAATGAAATAAATTCCAAGATCCGCGTTTGTGATTCAATCTCATGTATCCCTTTCTCCGCTTATGCATGGCTAACGCCAGTAGCGACTGATGCAAAAATCATAGAAATATGCCGACTTATTATGCATCGTCGTTATCACTGATGCTTTAAAAAAGTTCATATCTATATTCATCCGGCCAATCAACGTAATTCTGCCAATTCCATTGTAGGCAAATGAAGGCGATGAGACTTTCTAACCGCGAGTGATTTGAAGGTTTTAATCAGTCCCGCGGCGCAATTTGTGTTTACCACCCCCTGCACTATGACTTACATCATCGGCGAGAGTTATAGTTTCAATACTTACTTTCCAACGTCACTTTAATAACTCCATTGATCGTATCACGGCACCAAAAACATATAGCAACCCCGCAACGCGATCTAGTGGGAATTACAGTTCTATGAAGTCGTGATCCATCAACAAAGTTGTCACAATAACAGATACGGTAAAAACATTACGCTGCGATGCGGTGTCGAACTGGCAATACCGTTTTAGTGGTCGTATAAACGTTTCAGCAACACTAGGAATGTAGCGTTCTTTCACAATTGCGAATACAGTTTGATTCTTTTCTAGAAATTATTCGCTTTCAAAAAGTTATGGAGTGCGGCATTTAAGGTGCCGCTGTTACTCTCCCGCTACCATGTTGGAGTATTTCCCCCGCGAGAAATCAATGTCAGCCAAAAGCTCAAATCATATTTTCGTAATCACTTTTTCTGCGTATCTCGTTTATTGAACAAAGTACCCAACACAGTGGAATTTGGCAGGCAGAAAATATGCACACGATATCGCGCGAAGCCGGAAGATATGTTTGAAGAAATGTTGCAAGAAATTCAGCAATTATCCAAACATATGGCGACCCATATTTATACCCTTCGCGATCCATATTTTGAAACCCCATGTTGTTGAACAAAACTATGATCCCAGCAAACACCCGATGTCCAGTTGACTTCCTGCGGAAAAGACGCAGGACGCCCAGTGTTACTTCCCTGGAGTGGATTTGTCGACTACTAGAAGCGTCCTAAACACTTCCTGAGTTGGTCTACTATGGACGTGAAGCGACTCCATATGGACTCATTGGATCTGCTGTGAACGTGACGTGACTCCCTATGGATGCGTCAGACCTACTGTGGACGCGACGTGACTCCCTATGGATATGTCATTTACCACCTGTTCTATTCCTCAGGATTACCATATCAGGACTCCTCTCCTAACCTGGTGCAATTACATAGAATTCAACATCATATAAACTAACGAACTGTTTATATTGGGTTACTGTAACACGACAATTGCAAAATACAAGTACAACATTACCTAATGAACTATTACTGGTAAACAAAGTTCAGGCTTACGTGAAAAATCGATCAGGTAATCACTACGAATAAATGTGTCAGTGGGATTTTGCATATAACAGCAAGTTCTAAGTCAATTTTATATTAACATTACAAACATTTCAATTGAAGTGCATCATGAAATTAGAAATAAACGTGTCACATGACTTTGAAAAAGTGCAACTGCTAATACAACTAAAACAGGGAAAAGCATGGAGCAATCATAAGTAAAATTCACATTGCATATTATAAAACGATGCATCATTTGCACCGCATCATGTTAAGAGCGCGAGTGCGTATTCGCAATAAACTTGGTTGCAACAACAGTTTTCTTCTTGGTCTTTGTTTTGCCTGAAACATATACAACAATGTCAGCAAATCATTTGTAGAGCCACTCTGCTGACATAGCACATGAAATTTGCGTCAGAGCTGCTTCAATTTCTGTTCCCTCATGCATTAATTGTGATCCGCTACTTCTACTTGTGCTGAGTGACAATTTATGACGATACTACAATGTCTACTCGAGTACGGGAGCTTCTGACGTTGTGATACAGAGTATGAAACCCGTCAATCAAATTATATTGTGGAAACACCTCAAGTACATACTTCAGTACTCTCCAGAACTTCTACTTTACCAAAAATAGTTTTGATAAGCCATGTATATCGCTGCTTGAGTGCTTGAACCCGAGTAGAAATACATTGCGTTACTCTTACTTGTACTAGACTACTGACGCTACGAATATTTCTAATTGAGTGCTGAACATGATTGCTTTCCTTATCTCTGTTTAAAAGCATACAACAGTAGTTATATAGATCGCTCGTGATTCGCCATTGTGGCTTATGGGCGGGGTGGCACGGTGCCGAGAAACCGGGGGTGGCACGGTGACCCTTATCTCTTATGGCGGGGGTGGCACGGTGCCATTGTGTCTTATGGCGGGGGTCGCATGGTTACCTTTTCGGGTATACGCGCGGCGGCACGGTGCCGTGAAAACTCGTGGTGGCATGGTTACCTTTTCAGGTATAGGCGCGGTGACATGGTGACCTTTCAGGAGAGATGATTTGACTAACGTTGTGGGTATAGGCGCGGCGGCACGGTGTTGAATATGTATCAAGTAAATAGTCATGTGATTGATCCTTAGGTAATGTGTATATTCCAAATTACGGCGAGTACGACAATGATATATCGTTATTCTTATGGACGCGGCGATGATTCGTACTTTCGAGTATCTCTCGCATGGTGTTGAATATGTACGAGTCACCAACAATAACCGCGCAGACGGAAACGTGGCTTGTTGTGAGGATTAAGCAGTGCGACCTATATTTCGAATGACCTGCGCGCCGAATTATTTCTCGTCCAGCCGCTACTATCGATTATTACACTAAACCGGTCAGTGTGAAATAGTTTGATCGTAAATTATGATATATGATGTCGTAGTTTAGTCGTGTCAAATGACCGATCGTGTTCTCTTTCCCGGCTATTGATTGCTACCTGAATAATATTTTCGGCTTATTCACTGTTTCGCGCCTACAAAATAGTCTGCTGTTCACAGTCACAACTTCATCGCGATAGCACAATTTTCACACCTCGATCAGTAGAACAACACCGCACTAACCCAGTTGTCGAATCACATAGGTCAAACATTTTACGCGAAATGAAATATTGTATTGTGGTATACAAATATGCAAACTATTCTTTCAATTCAACAAGTCTAGTTAACGAATCGATTTTCAAGTTGTCGACACAGTTTTTAACACGAGTGAGTTGATATTTCTTCCCGGGTACGAGCGAGGCTTTGTTCCATTGATCCAAAACCACCTCGCCAGTATCATCCTTCAATGTAAAACTGTATAATTTCAACTCCTTTCCGGCACCAGAATTGACCGTCTTCTCCTTTCGAGAAACACAAGTAGCGGCGATCGAGCCGTATTCATCTTTATTTCCATATACCGATTCACAGGTCAATAATGGGTATTCTTCAGTCGTATGTCTCGATTTTCCATGCAGAGTTACTGACGAAGCCCGTCCTAGTAATACAGCAGGTTTTCCAGTAAACTTGTCAATTTGGACCCAACCGGATTTGACCATGAGTTTTTTTCGTTTGGAGAATGCTTTCTCAATGACCCCGAACAATTCACGATTGAAACACGTGAAAGATATCTCTTCGTTATTGCCGTCGATGAATATACCTTTGAGATATTGGCTAACGCCACCTCTTTTGGGTGATGAGACGAATTTGACGCCGACGTGAAAATTTGAAGTTGCTCCGACTTGCATAGTGTTGACGCTGTTCGATGTCATATCGTTTGATAAAGTGTCAACTTGAAATGTAACTCACTACACAAATCGAGTTGAATCGTATTTGAATGTATTGATTCGACCCAACTCAAATCCTTTGACAAATCCTATTAACGCGATCTGTTGAATCGAACGTAACCTGAATATTACTGACGCCAACATTCACCCACATCGGATCATTCACACATTCCACGCCGCTGTTTTAACACTTATAGAATCAATACCAACTATCTCTAACCCGATAATATTCAATCATTTTGGTAATTTGCCAACTTTAAATCCATTCGCGGGATGTACTAAA
This sequence comes from Botryllus schlosseri, assembly GCF_051294905.1. Lineage (NCBI taxonomy): Eukaryota > Metazoa > Chordata > Ascidiacea > Stolidobranchia > Styelidae > Botryllus > Botryllus schlosseri. The sequence goes on from NC_137238.1 coordinate 33,687,506, forward strand.
GGTAAATCCAAATAATCCAGAATGAAATATTTGGACTTTGACATTGCGTGAATTGAAATAGGTTTGACAAACATGACTACCAACTTTCACCAAGTCACATTTCAAGATTATACTTTGAAACAATCCTTGAAACTGACAACTCTATTCACGACTCCGTTTCCGTTTGTAAAATAGAGTTTCAGAAATACTATCACTATGACAACTCAACATTTTAACATCTCGCCATGCACAAACGAGTAAAATACAAAAACCTTGGTAAGTCAATCCGTTTGTAGTAACTCACCAAACCAAAACAAAAAGTGTCCGTATGAAAAGTAGACAAGACTACGCGAGTAATCACTACAATCCACAAACATACCAACTCAGTTGTATCCATATCCCATATTTTTTATTCAACTGTAAGATGAAGTAATTACTACTTGGCGCGCGGTTTGAGATTAACACATTACATTTGAGTATATGAGATTTGAATGTCTGACCAACGTAGTTGAGAATTCTTACAATCGAACGATGGTGTTATATTCAAAGTTATCATGCTGTGAACATAAGGATTGACGCATTGATTTGACATATGAGATTTGTAATAGTTGATCATTACTTGATTATTAAATTATGACATTATTAGACCAGGGTTGTGTTGAAGGTTATTACGATACCAACAAACTTTTCAGAAACATTGTTATTAACATATCGATTTGTAAAACTAGATTAACATGTCTGAAATGTTTTGGTTGGGAAGATTAAGCCGTGTTCGTAAAAACCACGCAGCGTATTGTGGAAATCGGGAAATAATTTACAAATGTAATTGTCTCCAGTAACCAAGACTAAAGATGAAACAACAATTTTCTTTGTTGAACAATAACCGATACAATACTTTATCGTCGTAATCTGCGGTCGGAATTGAAACACTTTCGCACATTTCCCGGTGTCAAGATATCACACTAGGTGAATTGACATATCGCCGCTTGATTAATGCTTAATCCGTTCGCGTCATTTCACACACTTTGATCATTACAAAAAACAAATTGGAATATGTTTGCTAGATGCATTCAATTCGGTTAGAAATGTCTGGTACACAACAATCGTAATATCAATGAAGTACTTGCTACACTGTAATTCACTTAACGTGTTTTGCATTGTTGTTCATTTGTAGTATTGATTGTTTTTGAACCCCCAAATAATAATTCCCCGACATGAAACCAAACCGTTGAAAGTCGTTACCATCACAACGAAACAATTTGTACGATGTTTGCTAAATGTATCCTATAGTTAGGTGTACTAGAATTATTTGTCTAACACATACACCGACAATGCAATCGAAAATTTTTCCGTTGTCATTGCTAGAGTAAATGTCATCACAATACTCTGTCACTAAAAGACGTTACTTGTATGTGATTGAATCCCTAACAATTAACTCACTAAACCGAACTCCAAAGAAATTTTACTCACTCGACGGATATGAAACAGCGTCGCTTAATCGGTCTATATCGTTTTTCTAAAGGTAAATCATATCCATCCAATAGAAAACAATTTTCACTAGCTCGGTAATGAAACCGAAGTCTTCATTCAATATTTTGTTTGTGTCAAATACTTTGCAATAAACACACTGGAGCGGTTGAGCTTTACATCATCAGGCTGTAATCTGTAAATCAAGCTTACATCCAACTTGTAACTATATCGTTTAACTACCGGGTTGCATCAGTTTGCTATTTTTTGTCATTTAGCGATTGCTGAACATACCACTTCGAATCAGTCCATCGATCGTAATTTCCATCATCGTGATAATCGAAGTACATTTGTTTCGAGTTCATAACAACCGACTACTTTTTCTATGACATGATAAATTTTTGACAAGTTATGCTTAGAATATTGGTTGCATATCGCGAAAAATAATATACCACTCATATTGATACTGTTACTCCATTGATCGATATTTTCAAACGAGTAAAATTTATTACTTGAGTTTCTCCGCTTAATGTAAATGCAAACTCAGCCGTCTTTTAACATCACAAAGGCATTGATAAAAAGTAGGCAATCAAACACAACACTTTGTACGACACTAATTATTGTTCCACACATCTCATTTCATACTAAGTGTATACGAAAGATATTCACGACACATGAAAATATTCGCTCATGCTACGAACATACGCAATGATTGGTGGTGCTTTCAAACTGTTTCGATATCACAAGAACTTTATTGTCTGAATGGGTGTTCATGTATCTTAATAATCAAATAGTTCAACACAGAACTAGTACTAACAGAAACATCAGAGAGTTGTTTACACAAAAGTTTGTATGTGTACAGTATGCGAATACCATGTGTAAGTCCAGCACAATTGCAGTATCCATCCGAGTTTAGTCAACACAAATTTATTACAACGGAACCACGTAAACTTTCGTGAAAGAAAAGCATACTCACTTCCAGAGGGTTATGTCAACACCATAGCAGTAAATCAGCTACTCCAACAACAAAGTACATATGTTTCTAGCCACGATCTTTACATCTTTCACATAGATCAATCTACTTTGCTAACGAAAAGTGCTGAGTCATCACATGATCGCCCTCACAACAAAACAACTAGTAGATATTATCATTCAAAATATTCCTAACCCTTTACACATCAGTGACAAATCATACAACGAATATGTTTTGTGGGTCGAATTGTTGTTCAGTGTCAAGTCTACCTGTTGAAACGTACATTAAAACAGCGCAATTCAATTAAAACCACGAATCTATTTTCATTTCCTCACAAACTGTCACATACAGAAAAATAAATTTTATTCCGCCAAAACATACTTGTAACCAATCGCTTTCATTAAACACACAACACCATAAAAGTATTTACTTTCTACAACATAGACATTCCGATGTAGTCTAGAAATATTTTTATTAATCAAAATCATCGACTTCTGTTTACGGCGTTAGTGTGTGCATGTCATACATGTGGGATCCGTATTAAAATGGACACGACACGACTGAATGTAAGGAGATAGAAGTCTATCGCATAGATTTACATGTGGTCTTCGCTACGGTTTCAAAAAACGAATCATCTCTTTTGCATTGATCGAGACCGAGCAAGTTAGTTAATGGCCATGATTGTGTTTGTCATATGCGAATGATAGGGTTACTGTCAAATCTACATACAACAACCTTCTGGCACTCATAATAGCAATTTCATTCTCTCCCTTCGTAATTGTAGACTCACGACAAGTATATTGTACAACTCGACAGCTACGTTTAACAACACCAACGACACTAAACATACGATACCTACCCAAGTAAAATTACCATTTTCACCTGGAGGTCAGTCGTTACCGGAGTAAAAATATCATTATTCTTTGGAGATTTATCGTTTAATCAGAGTAACAAAACATTTTCACTTGGGGGTCTATCGTTTCCAAGAGTAACAAGCCCCCTTTCCTTTGGAAATCTATTTTTTCCCTGGGTAACAAACCTTTTTCACTTGGAAATATATTTTTTCTCTGGGTAACAAACCTTTTTCACTTGGAAATATATTTTTTCTCTGGATAACAAACCTTTTTCACTTGGAAATATATTTTTTCTCTGGGTAACAAACCTTTTTCACTTGGAAATATATTTTTTACCTGAGTACCAAACCTTTTTCACTTGGAAATATATTTTTATCCTACAGCAACAAACCATTTTCACATGGAAAACTACTTTTACCTAGAGTAACTAATCATTATCTTTTGGAAATATATTTTCTCCCTGGGTAACAAACCCGTTTCGTTTGGAAAACTATCATTTACCTGAGTACCAATACCGTTTGCACTTGGAAATTTATCTTTTCTCTGGGTAACAACACCATTTTCGTTTTGAAAACTGACAACCACACCCGACAATTTGATATTTTTGTATATTGTTACAACGGGCAGTGACAAAATATACACCAACAACGACTCCGATACATTTGTGCAATCGCATATTTACTTGTGTTGGTGCATCCCATCAAAATCATCGGTTACCCACATGCAATGTGCTCTTGTATATCGAAATGTATGTTTGGGAAATTGGACAATAGGTTTCGATAGGTCTGCGATGTCCGGGTTCGTGCTTTGGATTTTCCAGAGTCAAAATGTCTGAATAAAACACCTCCTCGACGATGGTTGGTATGTGGATAACGGTGTTCGGAAAACGGTTGGGTTTATGTCACCCATCGCGATAACAATTCCAGGTCGAGTTTTCCCCGCATGTTTACTATATTGTTTCTTTATTGATCAATGTATGTCTCAACATTCAGTTTGAAATCGGAAACTCTGATAAAGTACGTAACCGGATCCGGATATCAACTCTGAATCGATAAACCAATGAACAGTATTCAAAGTAAACATGTTACACCCTGTGTTTCCACGAAAAAATACCATCCAGACATACGTCGCGCTTGTTTGCCCACACCAGTATACGCGTAAATGGAGGTGTGTGACATTGCATGCAATGTGTTGGTATACAAACATCGGGGAGTAATCCTTCGATCCACAGACATTATCATAGCCGGTAATTTTGATGCAGATCGAATGTCATCAAGCACACCCGATAACAATACCAATAAGCCACATTGCAATGACTCTGAGTCAATCTGAAGCATGACATACAGACGCACAAACATGGAACCGTAACATGGGTTATTCGCACGACGGCGAAAGTGAACTGTACAGCATATATCAATAGAGCGTTCATAGTCGAATATGCGAGCCATGCACAATCATATACCCAGATTTTCGTTGGATATGTACGAAACCAATAAATCGATACATTTCTGTTCCTTCTACGTCAATAATACAAGCGGCATTCCAATGCATCGCTCGAATGTGAGGTTCGTCTGGTGTAAAATCCATGTCAAATAACACCAAAGTGTGCCTCCCGTGTTTTATTATTTCAACCGACGTTTCTTGTCTGTGTCGTAACACTATGGTGCAGGGACTTGAAAAACGGTGGATTGTGAAACGGATTGACATGACCATCTCAATCGACGTCAATAGCCTTGTGGTGATGACAGTTTCAAAATGCTCCGATATGACGAGACCAACCTCGATCTCCTGTGGCGATGACCGTTTCGAAATGTCACCGGACGAACTGGACCCTTACGAAAGTGTGTAATATGCTTGCGTGTGAAATCACGAGGTAGTGTTCTATTGTGGTGTACGATTGCAGTCTTCATTCCACAGAAACACACCTTATTGGATCACAATATCAGTCCGAGATTTGCAGAATCACTGTTCACGATATTTATCTGGAGTCGTTATGTGGGAGTAGCGACATCCATGCATCGTGACTGAAAGACTGATCGCAATCATTTCGAGCACCCGCATTTCGAAAGTTCAACTTGGTCAAACGCTGTAGTCTCAGCAGAAAACTTCGGTGTCGACAACACGATGGATATTGACCGATGTATCCAATTGGTCTGGGTGGTCCGTCTGCAGATAGCGTCATGACTATTTTGTAATGTTACAACACGATAACACCATCGAATAAATCAGTGAACGGTGTCGAAATATCGATGTCATAGCGCGGACTCAGAGTCATTGCAATGTGGCTTATTGGTATTGTTATCGGGTGTGCTTGATGACATTCGATCTGCATCAAAATTACCGGCTATGATAATGTCTGTGGATCGAAGGATTACTCCCCGATGTTTGTATACCAACACATTGCATGCAATGTCACACACCTCCATTTACGCGTATACTGGTGTGGGCAAACAAGCGCGACGTATGTCTGGATGGTATTTTTTCGTGGAAACACAGGGTGTAACATGTTTACTTTGAATACTGTTCATTGGTTTATCGATTCAGAGTTGATATCCGGATCCGGTTACGTACTTTATCAGAGTTTCCGATTTCAAACTGAATGTTGAGACATACATTGATCAATAAAGAAACAATATAGTAAACATGCGGGGAAAACTCGACCTGGAATTGTTATCGCGATGGGTGACATAAACCCAACCGTTTTCCGAACACCGTTATCCACATACCAACCATCGTCGAGGAGGTGTTTTATTCAGACATTTTGACTCTGGAAAATCCAAAGCACGAACCCGGACATCGCAGACCTATCGAAACCTATTGTCCAATTTCCCAAACATACATTTCGATATACAAGAGCACATTGCATGTGGGTAACCGATGATTTTGATGGGATGCACCAACACAAGTAAATATGCGATTGCACAAATGTATCGGAGTCGTTGTTGGTGTATATTTTGTCACTGCCCGTTGTAACAATATACAAAAATATCAAATTGTCGGGTGTGGTTGTCAGTTTTCAAAACGAAAATGGTGTTGTTACCCAGAGAAAAGATAAATTTCCAAGTGCAAACGGTATTGGTACTCAGGTAAATGATAGTTTTCCAAACGAAACGGGTTTGTTACCCAGGGAGAAAATATATTTCCAAAAGATAATGATTAGTTACTCTAGGTAAAAGTAGTTTTCCATGTGAAAATGGTTTGTTGCTGTAGGATAAAAATATATTTCCAAGTGAAAAAGGTTTGGTACTCAGGTAAAAAATATATTTCCAAGTGAAAAAGGTTTGTTACCCAGAGAAAAAATATATTTCCAAGTGAAAAAGGTTTGTTATCCAGAGAAAAAATATATTTCCAAGTGAAAAAGGTTTGTTACCCAGAGAAAAAATATATTTCCAAGTGAAAAAGGTTTGTTACCCAGGGAAAAAATAGATTTCCAAAGGAAAGGGGGCTTGTTACTCTTGGAAACGATAGACCCCCAAGTGAAAATGTTTTGTTACTCTGATTAAACGATAAATCTCCAAAGAATAATGATATTTTTACTCCGGTAACGACTGACCTCCAGGTGAAAATGGTAATTTTACTTGGGTAGGTATCGTATGTTTAGTGTCGTTGGTGTTGTTAAACGTAGCTGTCGAGTTGTACAATATACTTGTCGTGAGTCTACAATTACGAAGGGAGAGAATGAAATTGCTATTATGAGTGCCAGAAGGTTGTTGTATGTAGATTTGACAGTAACCCTATCATTCGCATATGACAAACACAATCATGGCCATTAACTAACTTGCTCGGTCTCGATCAATGCAAAAGAGATGATTCGTTTTTTGAAACCGTAGCGAAGACCACATGTAAATCTATGCGATAGACTTCTATCTCCTTACATTCAGTCGTGTCGTGTCCATTTTAATACGGATCCCACATGTATGACATGCACACACTAACGCCGTAAACAGAAGTCGATGATTTTGATTAATAAAAATATTTCTAGACTACATCGGAATGTCTATGTTGTAGAAAGTAAATACTTTTATGGTGTTGTGTGTTTAATGAAAGCGATTGGTTACAAGTATGTTTTGGCGGAATAAAATTTATTTTTCTGTATGTGACAGTTTGTGAGGAAATGAAAATAGATTCGTGGTTTTAATTGAATTGCGCTGTTTTAATGTACGTTTCAACAGGTAGACTTGACACTGAACAACAATTCGACCCACAAAACATATTCGTTGTATGATTTGTCACTGATGTGTAAAGGGTTAGGAATATTTTGAATGATAATATCTACTAGTTGTTTTGTTGTGAGGGCGATCATGTGATGACTCAGCACTTTTCGTTAGCAAAGTAGATTGATCTATGTGAAAGATGTAAAGATCGTGGCTAGAAACATATGTACTTTGTTGTTGGAGTAGCTGATTTACTGCTATGGTGTTGACATAACCCTCTGGAAGTGAGTATGCTTTTCTTTCACGAAAGTTTACGTGGTTCCGTTGTAATAAATTTGTGTTGACTAAACTCGGATGGATACTGCAATTGTGCTGGACTTACACATGGTATTCGCATACTGTACACATACAAACTTTTGTGTAAACAACTCTCTGATGTTTCTGTTAGTACTAGTTCTGTGTTGAACTATTTGATTATTAAGATACATGAACACCCATTCAGACAATAAAGTTCTTGTGATATCGAAACAGTTTGAAAGCACCACCAATCATTGCGTATGTTCGTAGCATGAGCGAATATTTTCATGTGTCGTGAATATCTTTCGTATACACTTAGTATGAAATGAGATGTGTGGAACAATAATTAGTGTCGTACAAAGTGTTGTGTTTGATTGCCTACTTTTTATCAATGCCTTTGTGATGTTAAAAGACGGCTGAGTTTGCATTTACATTAAGCGGAGAAACTCAAGTAATAAATTTTACTCGTTTGAAAATATCGATCAATGGAGTAACAGTATCAATATGAGTGGTATATTATTTTTCGCGATATGCAACCAATATTCTAAGCATAACTTGTCAAAAATTTATCATGTCATAGAAAAAGTAGTCGGTTGTTATGAACTCGAAACAAATGTACTTCGATTATCACGATGATGGAAATTACGATCGATGGACTGATTCGAAGTGGTATGTTCAGCAATCGCTAAATGACAAAAAATAGCAAACTGATGCAACCCGGTAGTTAAACGATATAGTTACAAGTTGGATGTAAGCTTGATTTACAGATTACAGCCTGATGATGTAAAGCTCAACCGCTCCAGTGTGTTTATTGCAAAGTATTTGACACAAACAAAATATTGAATGAAGACTTCGGTTTCATTACCGAGCTAGTGAAAATTGTTTTCTATTGGATGGATATGATTTACCTTTAGAAAAACGATATAGACCGATTAAGCGACGCTGTTTCATATCCGTCGAGTGAGTAAAATTTCTTTGGAGTTCGGTTTAGTGAGTTAATTGTTAGGGATTCAATCACATACAAGTAACGTCTTTTAGTGACAGAGTATTGTGATGACATTTACTCTAGCAATGACAACGGAAAAATTTTCGATTGCATTGTCGGTGTATGTGTTAGACAAATAATTCTAGTACACCTAACTATAGGATACATTTAGCAAACATCGTACAAATTGTTTCGTTGTGATGGTAACGACTTTCAACGGTTTGGTTTCATGTCGGGGAATTATTATTTGGGGGTTCAAAAACAATCAATACTACAAATGAACAACAATGCAAAACACGTTAAGTGAATTACAGTGTAGCAAGTACTTCATTGATATTACGATTGTTGTGTACCAGACATTTCTAACCGAATTGAATGCATCTAGCAAACATATTCCAATTTGTTTTTTGTAATGATCAAAGTGTGTGAAATGACGCGAACGGATTAAGCATTAATCAAGCGGCGATATGTCAATTCACCTAGTGTGATATCTTGACACCGGGAAATGTGCGAAAGTGTTTCAATTCCGACCGCAGATTACGACGATAAAGTATTGTATCGGTTATTGTTCAACAAAGAAAATTGTTGTTTCATCTTTAGTCTTGGTTACTGGAGACAATTACATTTGTAAATTATTTCCCGATTTCCACAATACGCTGCGTGGTTTTTACGAACACGGCTTAATCTTCCCAACCAAAACATTTCAGACATGTTAATCTAGTTTTACAAATCGATATGTTAATAACAATGTTTCTGAAAAGTTTGTTGGTATCGTAATAACCTTCAACACAACCCTGGTCTAATAATGTCATAATTTAATAATCAAGTAATGATCAACTATTACAAATCTCATATGTCAAATCAATGCGTCAATCCTTATGTTCACAGCATGATAACTTTGAATATAACACCATCGTTCGATTGTAAGAATTCTCAACTACGTTGGTCAGACATTCAAATCTCATATACTCAAATGTAATGTGTTAATCTCAAACCGCGCGCCAAGTAGTAATTACTTCATCTTACAGTTGAATAAAAAATATGGGATATGGATACAACTGAGTTGGTATGTTTGTGGATTGTAGTGATTACTCGCGTAGTCTTGTCTACTTTTCATACGGACACTTTTTGTTTTGGTTTGGTGAGTTACTACAAACGGATTGACTTACCAAGGTTTTTGTATTTTACTCGTTTGTGCATGGCGAGATGTTAAAATGTTGAGTTGTCATAGTGATAGTATTTCTGAAACTCTATTTTACAAACGGAAACGGAGTCGTGAATAGAGTTGTCAGTTTCAAGGATTGTTTCAAAGTATAATCTTGAAATGTGACTTGGTGAAAGTTGGTAGTCATGTTTGTCAAACCTATTTCAATTCACGCAATGTCAAAGTCCAAATATTTCATTCTGGATTATTTGGATTTACCTTTAGTACATCCCGCGAATGGATTTAAAGTTGGCAAATTACCAAAATGATTGAATATTATCGGGTTAGAGATAGTTGGTATTGATTCTATAAGTGTTAAAACAGCGGCGTGGAATGTGTGAATGATCCGATGTGGGTGAATGTTGGCGTCAGTAATATTCAGGTTACGTTCGATTCAACAGATCGCGTTAATAGGATTTGTCAAAGGATTTGAGTTGGGTCGAATCAATACATTCAAATACGATTCAACTCGATTTGTGTAGTGAGTTACATTTCAAGTTGACACTTTATCAAACGATATGACATCGAACAGCGTCAACACTATGCAAGTCGGAGCAACTTCAAATTTTCACGTCGGCGTCAAATTCGTCTCATCACCCAAAAGAGGTGGCGTTAGCCAATATCTCAAAGGTATATTCATCGACGGCAATAACGAAGAGATATCTTTCACGTGTTTCAATCGTGAATTGTTCGGGGTCATTGAGAAAGCATTCTCCAAACGAAAAAAACTCATGGTCAAATCCGGTTGGGTCCAAATTGACAAGTTTACTGGAAAACCTGCTGTATTACTAGGACGGGCTTCGTCAGTAACTCTGCATGGAAAATCGAGACATACGACTGAAGAATACCCATTATTGACCTGTGAATCGGTATATGGAAATAAAGATGAATACGGCTCGATCGCCGCTACTTGTGTTTCTCGAAAGGAGAAGACGGTCAATTCTGGTGCCGGAAAGGAGTTGAAATTATACAGTTTTACATTGAAGGATGATACTGGCGAGGTGGTTTTGGATCAATGGAACAAAGCCTCGCTCGTACCCGGGAAGAAATATCAACTCACTCGTGTTAAAAACTGTGTCGACAACTTGAAAATCGATTCGTTAACTAGACTTGTTGAATTGAAAGAATAGTTTGCATATTTGTATACCACAATACAATATTTCATTTCGCGTAAAATGTTTGACCTATGTGATTCGACAACTGGGTTAGTGCGGTGTTGTTCTACTGATCGAGGTGTGAAAATTGTGCTATCGCGATGAAGTTGTGACTGTGAACAGCAGACTATTTTGTAGGCGCGAAACAGTGAATAAGCCGAAAATATTATTCAGGTAGCAATCAATAGCCGGGAAAGAGAACACGATCGGTCATTTGACACGACTAAACTACGACATCATATATCATAATTTACGATCAAACTATTTCACACTGACCGGTTTAGTGTAATAATCGATAGTAGCGGCTGGACGAGAAATAATTCGGCGCGCAGGTCATTCGAAATATAGGTCGCACTGCTTAATCCTCACAACAAGCCACGTTTCCGTCTGCGCGGTTATTGTTGGTGACTCGTACATATTCAACACCATGCGAGAGATACTCGAAAGTACGAATCATCGCCGCGTCCATAAGAATAACGATATATCATTGTCGTACTCGCCGTAATTTGGAATATACACATTACCTAAGGATCAATCACATGACTATTTACTTGATACATATTCAACACCGTGCCGCCGCGCCTATACCCACAACGTTAGTCAAATCATCTCTCCTGAAAGGTCACCATGTCACCGCGCCTATACCTGAAAAGGTAACCATGCCACCACGAGTTTTCACGGCACCGTGCCGCCGCGCGTATACCCGAAAAGGTAACCATGCGACCCCCGCCATAAGACACAATGGCACCGTGCCACCCCCGCCATAAGAGATAAGGGTCACCGTGCCACCCCCGGTTTCTCGGCACCGTGCCACCCCGCCCATAAGCCACAATGGCGAATCACGAGCGATCTATATAACTACTTACAACTACGACATTCCTCAAGTCTCCATATTTTGACCATGTCGACACTTGGAAGTAGTTTGATGTCTTGTAAATCGCTATTTATACTATTTAGTACGGTATTAACGATGAATAGTTTGACCACCTTTATTTGGAACTTATCACCTACTACAACTAGGGCTTGCCACGAATCTGAATAGAGCAACGATAAGTCAAAACAGATGATCTTTTAGGGTACATAAATTGTATTCAACAAGAATTAGAATTCCGATTCTATGTACCACTGCGAGGCCTAAAAACATAAATTCGCCATATCGCAGAACACGGCACATGTAGGACGTAGCTACGCACGATCGTGTGAATGACAAATGTATTGTCTCAAAGTACAATAAAATAGGAATTATCTTAAATCTAAAAAACATTCTTCGATATGATGTAGAGCCGGTATTCATTTTCTTCGAATTCGCATACGAGATAGATATTTCCAACTTTTCCTTGTTCATAATGTTGTCACATCATATAGAGCAGAGGCTTCAAATTCAAATGTGGTCGCAGGTCAATTTCCGGATTTTTGACGACGCAGCAAGATAGGGATATTCAATGTATAATTTCCATGTAGGCCTTATTTGACGGGAGCTTGCAGACAGGCATTCCACAAACATCTCGAGAATATAATTTACTATTGTATTATTCACGTTTGACACGAAAAAAATCACAGTTTTGAATATTTCAATAAAATTATTTTTGTGCTGGGCATAATTTGTTAAAATAATGAGTTATAGAGATGATGCAATAGGATGCATCATGACATCATCAAACTCTGGGTTATACTATTTCGGTTGGTGGACCTTTGACGTGTCACAGTTGTATTTTAAAATCTACTGAAATTTGATCTGGTATCAGAGCATTTGAGCGGTGTAGCCTAATCCGGGTTTTGATATAGTCGTGATAAGTAGGCTGTTGCTATACTGTCATTACCAAAGTCAAATTAATTCAGAATGAGACGTTGGCTTCGATTATTATTGGAACATATCAACAACTTTAGCCATAGTAATAGCATTGTTTCTTAGCCTTAGCGATCGCACACTTCATGCTACTCATAAGATTTCTAGCAGCCCAAAATTTATTTTCAACACAATTTCTAATGCTACCTATATTAAAATCAGATAGTCAATTCACATAAAATTGCGCATAGCACGAGAACCACAGCATATAGGTCTAATTCCACGATGCATATCGTACCACAAAAGGGTCTACGGGCCCTGTTCAAGAACCCCTGGGATAGAATAGAGCACAAAATCTTCTTTTAGAACTTTTTACTTCATTTTGAAGTAATTTTACAAGCCTGGTAGATGGCTAATTGTACAGTAGAAATTCAAGGCGTTGCAACTATTTAAACTCCGGTGCAAACAATATGTACTTTGACCACCAACTATGATTAAACGCTAAGAATGCCTACGCAACACCTCGACTAAATCTACTTTTTCAAACTTATTATTTGTATACTTTCCAGAAGTGCATTATCTACTTCCATTTCGAGTAGATCTAATGCAACTTTAAAGTTGTTACCTCTGGGTGTGTATAAATCCATAACATTACATCTACTTCAGTTCAAAAGATGATTACTTTCACAGCCTCTGGTTTCCATGAAGTGTATTCAATGTTTAATACCTTTTGACTTTTTCCTGAGGATGACGCAGCACTGATTTTACAGCAACGCTTGTTCCATGTGGCAGTAGTTCTTCCGAACGTTTTTGGTTCCAGTCATCAAGACATACTTTGTACAGTGTTCTTGACGTTGTTGAACACTATCAATTGAAGACATTGCCGATCTAAATAATCAAAGATATTATAATGTCTGTATTGAAGCCATTTGTCAAGAAGCCAAGCCAGGAATCTAGAATATCCTGTAAAAAAAGACAATGAAGTTCAAGCTGGACCATTCGCACATTCTACGCACTACAATGACTAATCAGTAGGGCTGAGCACATTGGTATGGTTACTCAAATCTCGAACGAGTATCAATTCTTATGATTCGAGCCAAATATGTGACTATTGTCAAGACAGCCTACTGAAATTACACGCTCTGTGCCACTATAACAATGCAGTTTATAATAAAATTATAGTTCCACCCAGCACGTTTTAGCAGCCCGATTGCGAACCACCGTCAATTGTATATTTCCGCATCATCGATGGCACTTTTTTCAGGGTAATAAATTGCTAATTAATGAAATATCATAAATCATCATATATAGTTCGTAACTTCAACTTACATAATTTAACATCTTGATCCATGAACAATGCACCACTGCGGCGCCTTCCTATGAAGTTTAGAACTACATAACATTGCCTGTTCAATATCTAGTCTCCTGGTAGAAATGAAGTAACTTTGTATACACAAACACAGATATGTCCCATCCATATATAGTAAGAATCCATTGATAATAAGGTTGTGTTTTCTTATCGACGGCAAGATGACCATGAGCAATCAGCCTTCCTTAGGGCCCATCCATAGCCTACTTTTTTGATACTGCTGCAATGTAGGCAATGTTTCCGTGTATATATACTAATATCGAAAGTTATAATCAAGCAATAAAAGTATGCACGGAGGCCGTGCCAACATTGCGGTAACATTGCCAACAACCCGTCTGCACCGGGCCATGAACATGTTAAGTTTATAGAGTTTATAATTGGTTTAGTGTTTGAGTATCCTTTGATTAGAGCGAGGTTAAAGATGGCTAACAAACTATTATAATGTTGTTCCTAAAATACCCTAAATATAAACCAATATTGCCAAAAATTCTTACATGTTCACTGAAAGCCTCAATTATTTTATTAACGCTATTATAGATGGTTATGGTTATATACTGTTGTAGACACAAAAATACGAAAATGGATGTTAATGTGATGCTACAATCTTCATGCATCCACAAATTCAGCAATCTCACATTCCATAAAGGAACATTCCACATTTCTGTAAGCCTATACATAACATTTCAAAATTCAGTATATACCGATATGTTATAAAATACCGGTACATTACTTTATGCGGCATCTGGTTTGCTGATTGGGTCCTGCAGTCCTAGGAAATCCTTGTAAAACTTTTCACAGGATGCACATGAAATGGCAAGTTATTGCTTGTGAGACATTATGGAACAGAGCACAATAAATCAGACTTCTATGATCAATACATTATCATATAGTATCAAATGTAGCCTACTACAAGAATTATCGGCTTGCATGAGTTACCAATTAGCAGCGGGTCGATCAATTCCGTCTGTAGGTGATATTACAGCCGTGTCACTATAATCATATAATCGAATTCATTATATCGCATCAGCAGTTCATGATGATCGAGACTATTGCTGTTTATTAAATATAGCACTCAAATACCAAGCTCCCTGCACTTCCGGTACTCATGATAGAGACATCTCACAGTCCACGCTGTTAACGTTTCCAATTATGAACTAAACCATTACTGTGATAATTCGTCCCTCCGCCATTGCTACATACGGTGATCAAATTGAATTACACGCGCGGCGCATGGGCGATGCTAGCCAAATAGAAGAAGGCAGGCTTCTGGTTTTATGGTTGGATGAATCTGAAGCAACAGGCGTGTTCGACTCCATTATCGAAATAGCCGAGAGGATTGCTTACTGCGTTGTTCCGTGATTGGAATAGTCATCACAATCCCATCATGACGAATATCAAGTTCTGATATCGGAATATTTCACATGCATTACGAGTATTTGCCCCTGATGTGGGCATTTTCGACCCAGTCATGTCACAATAAAATAAGCCACTGTGCCTCTGTATCGCACATTATATCGAGCCTCTTTAGCACTGTGCGACCGCAATGATCGACAGCCGGGCTTGTGAAGTTCCACGCGATGAGAAAGTCACACCATATCAACATTCACGGCTTCACTCCACTAGATTTCACTTGTATCATGACTGTATTCAACACAACTTATTCAGCATTGACTGCAGAATAATGCACATTTGAGTTCATAGAAACGATTTCCCAGTAAGGACATCCAAATCAACTCCAGTGTCGGTGGCATCCAGGCATCACACTATTATGACATCCACTGGAATGGTCATTGGTGACTGGCATAGGAGCACTCTTAAAGTTACTTCCTCTGGGGGTCTCTTGGAGTTACATAATAGGACGTCAATTTGTGACCTACTTAGCAAGTCCTCAGTCACTAAAAGTGGGACGTGGGACGACTGGGCACAATTGTGGACGTACCCGTAAGTCCGTGGGAGATCGGGTGTTTGCTGGGATAGACTTATAATTAATGATGGGGTCTCTGGACCTTTTTTGTAAATAATTATGTGGGCCTCGATGATTTCGGAAGACAATTAGTCCGGGTGACAACTGAGAGAGAGAATGGGAATTTAGTCATTGTGGAAAAAATTCGAACATGGAACTCCAATATTACATGACACAAAATACACGAGTACACGAATTAAAATTCATAAACGATATATGTAATAAAATAAGTGATACTATAATTATGCACAGATATGCAGTAATTCCGAGATAATGCTGCAGTACAGATACCTGATCATCAGGGAGTCTACTGCAGCAGTTAAGGGTAATTGGATCTATATTGTGTAGGCCTACATCAAAGGATATAACACTAATTATGACAAAATATGGTGAGGACTGCAAATGCCCAGACGAATTATGGAAAACATAAATAATCCTCATACATTGACGTGCTGCGCGATTCCTGGGTGAGGTATGACCCTTCAAATTCAAATTTTACGAATACATAAAACCAAATGGTTGCGGATTCAGTTGACGACTTGTTTTTTGTCACGTTAGTACTCTTCACACGCAGGCCACCTAAGAAGCTGCCACACTTTCCACAACTGAAGGTAGGTGCGGGTCGATAATTAATACATAACAATTATATCAGCAAGGGAATGTATTTGCTCTGCGCTACCTTTTAACCGTCTCAGCTCAACTACACACGATTCATACTACACCGTGTGTTTGCGAGGTGGATGGCGCATTGCGTCACTGCTCTGCGATTGTCGGAATTGTCGGAATAATTTGGACTGTTTTTGTGGGAATGCGTATCTTCTAGAGCAGGGGCGGGCAACATACGGCCCGCGGGCCGGATCCGGCCCGCGAAGGGATTTTGACCGGCCCGCCGAGAGTTGTGCTCTGAAAGTGAAACTTATTCTGAAAGTATTGGCAAATTTTATGCGTCACAGGATGAATCCAAGTTTGCCAACCTGAAAAAGATGGACATTAAACTACTTGCTCTATTCGGATCTATCTACATTTTCGACCATGAACCAGTGTTGGGATGACTCGAGTATTCCTTTTCGTATTATTTGACTTGACTCGAGTCACCTTGGAAAAATGACTTGACTTGACTCGACGCTTCAGAAATGCAGATTGACTCGTGACGCGAAGCAAAATTTACGAGTCAATTTCAAGTCATCAAGTAATCGATGTCGACTAAATCGGTGTATCTTATATAATTTCGAATTGCCAACCAATGACTCAATGATTGTGCGTTTTACCGAGCCTCCATTTTTATATCACGAATAAATTGATCGCAAATGCAGGGATCGGAGCTTATGCAACAGCTTACGTTGTCGCAAACTTGCTCACCTCAACCAACCCTCTTGTATATAATTTAAATCAAATGAATATCGCTCATACGTTTATAATTGTATATCGTAGATGAGTAGGTGGCTAGGGTATTGAGCTATATCATTTTTAAACTTTTTTAGGTTTCGTATTTTATCCTATATTTTGGCTGATATTTATAGACTGAGGCTATACCGCTGTACTTGTGTAGTTGAGCAGTTCTGCGTAGCGTGAGCGATATGGCGCCTTTTGCGCGTACAATCAACTATTTATTCGTTTCTCGATTCAGAATGAATGGGTACTTCATCTGTATTCAAAACAGTTAGCAAAATGTAATGACTTTGAATCATGTCTACTACTTTGAAATTTCAACCTTGATTCGACTAGTGCCTTGATTCGTGACTTGACTGGACTCGACTGGACTCGAGTCAACTCCAAATATCGAGTGACTTGACTTGACTCGAGTCACCTTTGAAAATCGAGTGACTTGACTCGAGTCAAAATGTGCAATGACTCGGGATGACTTTTGACTCGAAGGTAGTGACTTGATCCCAACACTGCCACGAACATTACCGAGGAAGGCTACGTTCCAATATAACTGATGTTCGCGTGCAGTCTTTACTAAGGGTTCCCGCATACGACATGCAACCAGAGTTTAAAAAACGAGTTGACAATATTGAACGACCATAGATGTCTGATTGACTTCAATAGCTCTTGCAAATAAACTCATTACATACTGTTTTTGGTATCTATGCTTTAAACTTGAAGTTTACAATAAATGCAGTTGATTCCTTGTATAGGGGGATATACGCGATTGAGGTATAATGTATATATTCTGTAATCCGGCCCGCCAAGTGCTTCATCTTCCTATATCCGGCCCGCCGACCGGAGAAGTTGCCCGCCCCTGTTCTAGAGCCAATCTGATAAAACTAATGTCATACTCGTAATCAGCAACCTGGGAAACCCCAAAAACGACTCCCAGATGTTCTGCCAAAAAAATCATTTTGTTGACCAGTGTAATAAAACGAGGCAATTTCATCTGTGTCGCACCTCTTTATTATTGGTCTGCGTTGTTATTGTACGTAGCAAAGCCAAATAACAATTCCTTGACCACCTTGTGAGGGTTTCTGGTGCTCTGACATTACTAATATTAAGGAATCAGTGCGACAATAGAATTCGGTTGTTAATACCAGTTATTATAAATTCGGAGGTGTTTATGCCGAATTGCGCTATCACCGGTAACCCTCACCCAACCTTTCGCGGTACATATTTTAAGAATAGGGGAGATGTGGTACCTATGGATCACTGGGACCGAAAATACTTGAAAATTTATCCATGATAATTCCATGATTTCACTCTGTGAATTTGTCTACAATTACATGCTGGCAGAATCTTTCCTCACATGCAAAAAAATTCGACCTGCGTGAGTTATGGGGTCTGTGACGAATGATTTTCGTTTTAGGGAGTGTAAAGCAAATTTCGATCGACATTTGCATTTTTATATATCACCTTTCAGACAAGCAAACCCGCCATAATTTTGTTGTGAAGTATAGGGCTTGTGTCAGGGTATATAATGGCACATCTTTTTTGAATCAATACCATCCTCGAGTGGACTATTTTCAAGTCAATTACAATATTTATGGGGTGGGGGACCTATGGTGCCATAGCCAAATCACGCAAAATAGATGGACCAACTAATCACTTAACAACAGAAACTCGCCTACACATATATAGGCTGTAAATCATAGTTACCTGTGGTGTTTTCTCGCTATTACGAGGTATCTGAAAGTCAAAATGTCGATTTGCGGGTATAATATGTATGTGGCATTAATTTTGTAAGTTTAGGCGTAAATCAAAACATGTTTTATGGCAACATTTGAGTTCATATAATCTATTTTATTCTTGAAGGTCGCGACGAAACATTCGTCATTGGCTTGCTCTATCTTAGCTTATAGTACACAACAAAACAAGTTAACAAATTTGAGTTTTTGAGCGTATGTCTCATAGGTCCTATGGTCGTGTGCCTTTGGACCCACCGGGTGGGGACCGATGACACGTTCGAGCAACAAATTTTAAACGTTTATAAATATTTTTGAAAGGGCGGATATTCATGTAAATGTACGCGATAGGTAGAGCTTGTATCGAAGTGTTGAGACAGCAAAAGATCTGCTATTCTCGGCTGAAGATTTGAGAGCCAGAGATCATTTTGCAACTTTTGATCCATCGGTACCACATCTCCCCTACATATGGAAATTCCCTGGTTTTTGGTCAGTCAGTCATGAACAATGAACATACATATTGGTGTTATAATTATCCATCGCTTGAAAAATTTCGTTTACATATGCTGACGACAGGTAAGGCACTGCCATGTATCACTTGCCACCTCTGACCAAAAGTCACTGGCCTCGTAAATTAGAAAAGCTGAATATCTCACTATTGCTTAAGTCATCACTGCAGTGTTCAAAAGTCTGACTCTATTTGATAAAAGTGATGACCGTACCGCCCAGTGATTGTTTACTTGGTTCAACACGATCTGCACACGTTGATTTACCATTGGTACATTCAACACTGCCAACACCACCTATGATATAAATAAATATGCTCGAGTTACAAGTTATATGCACAAATATTTTTCAGTAAGTTCGACTAATGTGTTTGATTTCTACGCCTACTCATTCGCATATGATATGACACACACTAAACGACCAAGTACCCGAGCGAAAGAACACCGTTTCCACAGCTACGAGTGACCGACAGCAATAATCTCTCCACACCCGCATATAGCATATAAAATGATGGCAACCGATTTCAGCTAACGAAGCATAGCATCATTTTCATCGTAATGGTTGAGCACCATTGGCCTATCGAGCTCGCGAACCGACGGTAAATGTGTAGTGTACGGCAAATAACCTTCTCCTAGTGATGTTGCTATGTATTATCCATACCTACCTTTCATAGTGGATACGTATAAGAGCACCTTGGTAATTGGCCTGCGCACAAGTCTGCTAACGTATGGCTACGTAGCGTATTCTGGGAGTTAAAGCGGTAAAATGACCTTTTGGTGTAGTCAACACAACGAAACTAGCTCTCCAAGTATAAAATTCTACTATATTCTCTTCCGATGTAGTAACTTTTACCTCCAGTGAAAAATTGTCGTCCTTTCCAGATCTCAAAATATGGTGACCCTAGTTAATGCGACAAGAAAAAAATCTGCAATTGAATCAGTTAACATTTTATGTTTTATATATATTTAAATCCTAATCTAAAAGAGAATATGTCTCCCCAATAATTAACCGCGCCCCGAATAACTGCACCAAGTGGACAAAGCACAGTCTCAGTCTTGGATGCCATCTTGGGGTCAGCCGTGTGGAAATCTGAGAAAACATTAATTTTCGGAGATGAAAAAGAAAAGTCAATATAGAATATATCGATTTCTAAATTACCCTTAAAACTCGATCGAACGGGCTCACAGTGAATTTTGCTGTTCAATTTTGAGATCGGATATATGTCGATGAAAACCAAACCTACAAAATGTTTCCCCCTAACGGTTGTCTTGTGATATTTAGCACGCGCTACACCAGGGGTCACCAACGCGGTGCCCGCGAGCATCCGATGAGTAGCCCGTGAGCCTGTTCTGAAAATAGATCGGATAGCAGCGTATACCAATATTCGTCAGATTATTACCAATGAGCTTTTAAATATATAGATTGGGTATTTGAACTATTCTTGTTTAAATCACATTAACATATAGTCTACAAATGACAATACATATATATATAAACACCTAAAACGAAAACATCAAATATATCAACAATTACAATTAGTAATATACCAAGTACTAACATGTAATAGAATCACAAGATTATTGTATATTACGTTAACGATTTGTCAAAACTGTCATGTTACTTTAAAAGATATATGCATTTAACAGAAATGACCTCGTCTACCACTGGTGGTACGTATACCACAGGTTGAGAAACCTGGATTGGACTTTACCAAATTGGTTTGACATCTTTACTATTTTTTCATTGTACCGCAAATTTTGTTGTATAAAACGATGATCGATTAAGCTCCGAGAGTAATTCGTCTCCTCATTCAGTTGTTGCCTTTTGCGGAATAAAATTGAAATACGACATATCTACTAACAGAACTATATGTAATCCCTAATCCGACATGTTGGCGAGCTGTGCAGGTAATAAAATTCACAGCATATAGTTCTGATTTGCGCTTCATTTTATCTATCAATATACTCAATTCGTTTCTTACACGTAATATCAAATTGACTACAAAAAGGACCTGCGGTTCAATAATAATGTGTTAGTCTGAGCGTAAGATTTGATCGCTCGGGTCCTCGCAGATAAGCAAGCAATCCGAAGAATATTTTACCAGAATTCCGATATTTTACAAATGGTTTACAATTGTGAGGCTTAAAGGTTTGCATGTCGGGCTTGATCCTATAGCCTCGGACTCGGACAAACTTTCCACGGTTGGGAGTAGGGTTCCGGTAAATATCAATTTGCCTCTGATTCGAAGCGATAAAATCTAACCATAATAAAAACCATGATTTTTTTGCTTTTTATTATTATTTTTACTTAGAACAACTAAAACAACAACACACCAACTGAAACAACAACAACAATGAGTTTGAGACGATTGAAAATCATCTAAATGAAGGTGCTGCGGCAAATCGCATCAACTGAATAATTCGAGGCTCTGAATCTTCATCTGCGTACTGGAAAATATTCAACCGAGCAGAGAAATGTTGATGGCTAGGATTGTTCGATATCTGTTCTAGTACCAAGCAGACATATTGCGTCAAATCAGCAGCATCCGTAACGGTTGCATCTTCAGTAGCATCTTCATCATGAGCATAGCTGTTGATGTCTGGAGTGGTCTCTGCCAGCAAGGCGTTGATTTTTCTCATCGCCTTTTCCACTTTGCCAGTTCCAGAGTCAGTATCCATGAAGTGATCTTTCACTCGAAGCATAACTTCAAGATTTTTGAAAATATTTTTTTGGCCGGATCCCGAACAAGCCTTTTGCCAGTCATGTTCAAGCCACAGCCTCTAACTCGGGGATCTAGAACCCAGGCCAATAGATGATGGTCCTCGACATAGTTTTCCGTTCTTCGTTGCATCTTTGATAAAACCAGACTCTTCTCATCAGCATCCAGAGCGGTAGTCTTTTTTATCTCAAGCTTGAGCCACATCCAGCTTGATAGGATTAGCCCAGCGGAAGTATTGTCCAATTCTGAGATGGCTGTAAAAATGCAAGATTTACGATTCAAACATATCACCTGTTAACTCTGAGTTAATTATTTACAACTTTATTTTTATGTACAAATTATTTACAATATAATTTGAATGAAGTAGCATAGTTATGATTGCCAGTGTCGAACAGTCGCCTCGTTACTTTTTTGCTCAGAGTGTTGTTCAACTGCCGCAAAATGAAGTTTTTCAGCAACTAACCAGTAATGACATAATACGGCTTGAGTAGACCATAGATTGCTTTAGTATCTTCCCAAAATTTCTGATCATTGATGATTGTTCGAACAGTACATGCACTCGCTGTATTCAAGTGCAGTTTTGACGTTTCTTGAACAAACACAACCTTGAAAAAAAGATGACTTCATGCAAATGTCACAGAAATCTATGAATTACTTACTTGAATAGCTGCTTCAACATTTATGACATGCTTCAATGTTTCGGAGAAGGAATACCATCTTGTCTCGCTAGGTAACCACATGGGGATCTTTTCCCGGCCCATATATCGAGAGATTGAGCTACGGAGAGCAACTGATCGTCGGATGAAAGATGCAACAGTGATCACCTTTTCAACTATATTCCACACACGACTGATGCCCATCAGGTCTTTAACGAGAAGATTCGACTGGTGAGCCAGACATGCACCTGTCAAGGTTATGCCCGATTCAGAATTCTGAAAAACAAATCTCATGGTTATACTAACTCCAAAAACAATGATTACTATTAAAACCAAATAATACAGACATACCTGCACGAGCAATCGTCTCGCTTTCGCATAAGCGCTGGCGCTATCGGACACAAAGTTCAGCAATAGTTTTCCATTGGATTTCATTCCAAGCAGTTCTTTTGCTTTTCAAGTGACATCTTGCACAATGTCTTCACTTCGTTTGGTTGGATCAGAGGGTTCAACCGCTAACAGTTTCTTTGAACCCAACTCATTAACAATGATCCAACTTGAAAAGCTGCAAAATAGAATTTGAGTATGTTTTATATTACCTAGATGAGAGTTGCTAACAGACAGGCATGCATATTATGCAACATACTTTTGACTGGAACTACTTGTCCATGTGTCACTAACAATCGTCAGAGTATGAGCATTATTGACAAATTGTTCAATTGCAGTTGATACTTTTGAGTTGAGACCACATAGTATGGAGCCGGATGCCTGTTCTACGCTCGGCAAATTAAAATCTGGTCGCAACGAATGACAAAATCGTCTAAAATGCATGTTGTTTAACTGATTCCAAGGTATATTTCCTGTGTAACATAAAACATGATGGGGGATATTATCACCAAAAAATGAATGTCCAAATGCATGAATACCCGAGATAAATGACAGAACAGGCGACTCGTAACTGGAATATTCTTGGTTCTTCGTCAAGGGTCTAGTCACATAGTTGGTTATAGTCTTCTGTCCAGAAAAATCTTGCTGCAGCGCATTACTAGAGCCTGGGCCTTCATCAGATTCTCGGAACTCTGACCTCAACTTCTGAGGCGTCTTCTTGCAAGTCTAGAGATATATTTAACATAAATCTGATACAATAATCCACACTTGATTTATTAGACTCCATGACTAAGAAGGGTCAAGCCGTCAAGGGAGCCTGTACTTTCTTATACACAGCATGACCATGACAAACCGCGGTTGCCGATATTAATATTGATTCATCGCTACGGTATAGTGCGATCATTCATCACCCATACCCGTTGCCCCGAAGACAACCAAACCTTACGCTAGCCCCAAACCTATGCTATCTACAATACCCCAGCCATAATTGCGTGATGATACGTAACATCATAACCCTAATTATTGATGCCATAAGCTTAGACATGTTCATGGGGAACACTAGCTATTGATAATCTTGTAGTTGTGGATAAGGAAGTAGGCTCAAAAGATGTTGTCTAGGACTATGTGCTACGGTAAGTATCTTTCGGTTGACGTGTTGCATATTAGATATTACCACATCAAGCATACCGTAAGCAAGGGTTTTTAGATATGCAAAGAGAGTTCGGTAGCAGTGCTGTAATCTGCCCATACCCTGTCAACGTAGTACCATGCACACGCAGTATTCAAGCGATTACATGAATTAGATTCACTCATAATACAGTAACATGGTATCTTACCTGCGTATGAGTTTTCATTCTGATTACTTGACCCATCATGTCAGCACCGCAATAAATGCAAACGGCTCTTTTGCATCGCTTTGGCATTAGAGATGCGGGAATCTCCCGATATATACTACAGACTGAGTTTCGTTTTCGCCCTCCCACCATCGCCTTGTAAACAGCAGCACCACGGACACACCGAATCCACAGCAAAGCTCAAGAACTGGCTGATCACCGTCACCGCCTATTGCGAGCACTCTGTTCCCGCCTTGCCCTCGATTCGCTAAACCGTGCCGGTACCGGTGACGAAAAACGATGTCCGGGTTGTGTCAATATACAATGGTTGTCCAAAAATATATATTCACACATCTTTTTAAAAATAAAAAATAAAAACCAAAAAATCATTTATATCAAAACGGTAAAATTAAAATCAAAAATCAAAGGAAAAAACCTGATTTATATCACACTGATTTAAATCAGCCTGATATTTACCAGAACCCTAGTTGGGAGAAAAGTATCGAAACTTAACTCTTGTTGATAACATAACTGTGAGTATGATTTCAGATCTTGAAAAGATCGTTCCTGAGCACTCGACTGGAATCATTACAATTAGTACTCGATTCAGGTTCGAGTCTTGATTGTAACGATTCGAGGCGAGTAGTGAAAGACGATTTTTGCGAATATCCCACGGTTGTTATCCATTATGGGCGGATTCGTTATGCAATCGTTATATAACCCTCCAGGGCTCCAGTCACCTCGCCTATCCAAGATTACCATACGATACGGATGGAGCATCGCAAATAATCCAGTGAACAATGTATACTGGTTTTAATATCTACTAATTGATCATCCTTCCATATAAATCGTCACTGACCATTGCAACCATTGACCATTTACATGTTAGGAACAATCAATCTATCGATATAAACTAGTTATACATATGTTGTCAATGCGACGGAATGAATCTAGAATTCTAGATATAAGTTCTGGAAATTGTGCGTTTAATACTGTCCAAAATCCGATTCGCGTTGACACGCGTGCATGGCAGTGCATGACGACACGTGATTTTGTAACTATAGGTTTCCACGCGCAACCTACCGGCCATATAATAAAAGCCAATGCATCATCTTCCGATCGTCCCCGTTGTGAAGTTATTCGGACTATGTCACGCTTCGCGTGTATGGGAATTCGCAGTTCCAAGATGTTTATATTAGCCGAGTTTCCTGTTTTATTTGTGATGGTGTAAGTTTTTCATTGGGCTGCGATGAGGACCACCCTCTTTGCTGTACCAACACTATTAGGAATAACAAGTCAAGTGTGAAACCGGAACATCAACAAAAGAGGGTACAGGTGTTTGCATGCTTTCAAATGTAGGACATAGGTTCGGGCGTTAAACAGCAATATGTGGTCATGGTCAGTAATGAAGTGATTCTACAATACGTAATTACAGATTTGAGTTGCCCTTTTACTATTTCAGTGGTTTTGCCTGGCCCTGCGCCAATTTAGGAGTTACCAACATCTGTCAAGAAGAAAATAGTTCAAGAATGGATTACGAATCATGAATACGGAAAATATATTACGCGGTATTTACTTATTATGGACATGTGCATTGTGAATATACGTAATTCTGTAAGTTGTCAGGACTATCGGTTGAAGTCGATTGAACGAAACCCTTTGCGACGTTTTATAAACTCATTTTGAAGTCAATCAATTTCAATTGGTATGTGTGAATCGTTTATGGTCGTGTTTCAAAAGCACCATAGGCTAAACCTATAACTCCTGCTTAAATATAATCTCAATTGTAGTACTTTCTGTTTCTTGGGCATTGAGATGCGTATTGACTAGTGTGGCGTGGCCTAGGAGCCTGAAGTCGAATTCTTTTCTGATTGCTCACCTCATCGTCCAACATGTCTGCGATGAAATTTGGTTACCAATAGGTTAACTAAAGCATTACGTAATATTCCTTTTCGTAGTAAGAAAAAGCTTCGACTTTTGCGTCAATGTTTGACGATGGATCGGCTAGATACGATGCTCTGAACAGTGCGTTTCTCCGCTTACATTTAACACAACATTCTGAATCCGACAGTCACGACCGTGGTTTGATAAATAACAGTGAATTGTAAACTGATAAGGACGCTTTTGTTTTGACATGTCAAAATTTGTCTAAATTTTGTCAAAATTGTAGCGTTAGGTCAAAATTTGTCAAACTTTTTCATAAAGTCAAAAGTTTTTTGACGTCTGCATTTCGTTTATATCGTAGATTTTGTACTGTCGGTGAAATTATCATTTGATAATTTACAGCTTGTAGCCTATTTTATAGGCCTACCGTTGTAAACAGTTAATTGTCTGCTCATTGTGACTCATAAATGGTCAAATAAAACAAATAGGTATAGACATGGTGTTATGGTCATTGATCAACGTATCGCAATATCCTAACTAAAGACTTCTTGGGCATTGCATCATTCTTGTATTAAGAAGCGCATGATGGAAAATTGTGATGTTGACAACATTGTCAGAATGAAGCAACACGGTGTGTCACTAGCGGTGTACGCACAACTTGAGTGTTGTCAGCCATCAACTGCTACTGTTGAACGTCCTTGGCATGCTTCTTAGTAAGGACATGCATTTTCTACCCATGAATGTAGGAAAGTAGCCTATCTCTTGTTGCACTACAAAAAATCCTAATTATTTCCACCATAATACATATTGTAAGCACTAAAATTCTTCATAGGGCCAGATTTCGTTAAAATATTGTTTTTTTTTCATGTAAAAAGTTGCTTGTTTCTGAGCCAAAACATTTTTGAGGCCAAACTTCTTAGTTAGGACAGCCAGTTCCAACCCGAAATGAAGATAAGTGGTACAATTTCTGGTAAATGTGGGAAAACACCTAATTTGCATAAGTTAGGTCAACTTTGGTCAAAATTCAGTTTGTTTAGGTCAAAAGAAGTCAAAAGGATTTTTTAGGTCAAAATTTTCCTTTTTTTAAGTAATAAAAATATGCCTTACTGATAACATTTCATTACGGTTGCTCGTCTCGCTTACATTACATACTAGGGATGGTGTGAGCCTCATGACGTCACGTGACGTCATATTGCTAATTATAATCCTACATTTCACTGGACCGATAGCCTATTGATGCACACGATAACTAGCGACGACTCGGACAACATAATGCCACAATGCTGAAGTACATATTGGCGTTTTAAACGTCACCAAATGTATCAACTGGGCCAATCAAATGATATAATTATCCCACAGAATCAATATCCTCCGTCGCTTTGCCAACAATTTCGACGAGGACTTGCAAGGGAATATAAGCTTACGGTTTAACGGTCCAGGCCAGACCGGACGATGTATTCGGCGTCTGAGTATTGCGACGTTGATATTGAGCAGAGTATAAAACGGGTTTTTATACTTACTACCGATATTACCCAATTGCATGGATTTAATTTTTATGATACAATAAACATATGAAGTCAAGATTTACGCCGCACACTTGCTAAATTTTGTACATCAGATAACGATATCAATTCCATTGATTGGTTGAATAAGCATCATTTGCTGACTACATGTAGTGTATTTCGCTTTTGATGTTGTGCCATTGCGGGTCGAGCTCACAACAGAGAATAACTAAATGTTCATAAACGGAAAGCTGGATATTTCGAGAAAACTTTCGTAATACAGCAAGTAAAATGTTTGAAATTGTCTAGGTGCATGCTCGTTTAGTGTTGCTTTTTTATGCTGCCAGCGCCATGCATAGAGTGGCCTGCAGTTGAAATGCAATTAATTTCAACTAAAAACATTATAAGGAAGTGAAAATTGTAATATATGAAAAAGGTTCACAGTGCAGAATCTACCAAGGTTCGTTTGTGAACGTGAACCTCTAAATTTATGAGGTACACACAGATAATGCGAACGTGTACCTCACGTTCACACCATCCCTATTACATACCATAAACGTATCAATCCCATCCTATAATATTCATGAGATGCATGACTCAAGAATTATTTGTTAGCCGAAATATCAAGAACACAGAAGTGTTAGTTTGGCGTTCGATCGAAACAAGTATAATGGCCGCTGATATCTATCGATTAATCCCTCATCATAGGTTATTCACCGATGATATGCCATCCCACGTCTTGTCGCTTGCTTTTTCTATACTATCTTCTTTACTTTTCATTCAGTGTCCATGCCTCCTCTTTGCATCGTCTAACCCAGTGTCTCAAACACGCGACCCGCGAGACCATTTTGTTTGGCCCGCGACGGCATTTGGATTTCGAAGTATTTAGTATTTCGCGAAGGCCTGCTGTTGAAATATGTGAACTCAGCAGATATGGTTGTTCCACATATAATAGCATCTTATGAAATACGTCGGAGCCGGAGCTAACCCTTAAATAACTAGCTCCAGCTCCGGCTCCGGCTCCTGAATTTTATGTAGAGCTCCGTCTCCGGCTCCAGCTCCGGTAAAAATGCAGGGCTCCGTGGCTCCGGCTCCGGGCTCCGGCTTCGGCTCCAAAGCCCCGGTTCGCAGTCGTACACTGCTCAGTGATCATTCAATCTGACATCGTCACCAACGCTCTCCGTAGAGTAGATGACCATTGTTCTGCAGCAATGAATATTCTAGCAATCGGTCAATGAGCATAATAACAATCCAAGAGTTTTATTGAGCGTCGGAGTGTGAGCGCGCATTCAATAGCCTGTACAAAGAGTATCATAAAATTGCAAGTGCTTATTGCACCATACAAAAGTACGATGAACTTGGAACGGAAATCTTTTCGCGATTTTATTACTTTTATTGCTACAGAGACGTGACTCTGACCAGACTTGGACAACTATAGTAAATTTTCAGCGTTTTCAAATTGGGTTGGAATTAGAATTAGAGCTACACAGATTTTTACAAGTTAGATTAGAATTAGAATTAGAGCTCCACCGCTTTTTTAAATTAGAATAGAATTAGAATTAGAGCTCCGCAGCTTTTTCCAAATTAGATTAGAATTAGAATTAGAGCTACACAGTTTTTTTCCGAGTTTGATTAGAATTAGAATTACTGAATTCGGAAAAACTTGGAAAATGAATGAAATTATGATGGATAAATAAATGCAGCAAAAATCAAGTTCATTTCATTTCACAGTGCATTCACAAGAGAATGGTCAGCGTCTGTACATCAAGATTGGCTCGTTTTGCACGATAACAGGGGTCACTAACACGTGGCTCGCAAGGTCACATTTTGCGGCGATCTGATTTGTGATTTCGGAAGAATGCGAAATAGAGTATTTACACATGCTGAAGCAATCATCCTCTTTTTCTGGTGTAGCTGAGGTCATGAAAGTGAATAAGCCTGTGTTAAATATCTCTTTTTCTTCGCTGTCGTTCTGTTTGTGATCGATACTAGGATGTTGTTCGCAGACTACAAGCCATTATGCCAGCATGGCTATTATTCGTCACAATAACTACTATGACTGTACGGTGTAGGCAATGCGATGGCAGCTTGGCACTGGATTACCTTGCGTGAGAGGGATATTCTCGCTACAAAACAGGGTTGTAATGACTCGAGTCACGAATTTTTGATGACTCGACTTGACTCGAGTCATTTTCTCAAAATACGGAAATGACTCGACTCGACTCGAGTCATTCTGTGTATTGACTCGACTTGGACTCGAGTCATTGCGCATGACTCGAACCAAGTCATATGACTCCAGACTCAGACGGGCAAGACCGACATTTCATTTTAATTTCGAAGAATAATAAAGTAACCACACTATTGGGATTTCGTCTAATGGCACTGGTACATGAACATGCGACCACAAACATCTAAAAGTGAGGAAAATTAGTATTTTTTAATGCAAACAATTCCATGCCACCCAACGGAGTTATGAAATGTGGTTTTGAAAAGACTTTAACTGGATACGGAGAAGTCAACACAATGACTTGGACTCGGACTCGAGTCATGATACCATGGCTCGGTCTCGACCCTCAGCTCGCTGACTTGGACTCGGACTTGACTCGGTGATGAATTGAAAATGACTCGACTTGACTCGAGTCAAAACAATAAAAGTGAGGCTGACTTCTGACTCGGGCCTTGTGACTTAATGTTTACAATCCTGCTACAAAATGCCTAGGAAAAAGAGGCATTTTCCGGAAAACCGTAAATTAGATTAGAATTAAAATTAGAGCGTAGGAACATTTCACAAATTAGACTAGAATTAGAACTAGAGCATAAGTACATTTCACAAATTAGATTAGAATTAGAATTAGAATTAGAGCATACAAACATTTCACAAATTAGATTAGAATTAAATTACGGGCATTTCGCTCTAGTTTAGTGAACTTGGACAACTGGAATTATCTAGTTGTCCAAGTCTGACTCTGACATACCGTGTCTCGTGTTGACTATGAGTTGGATCAAATTGAAAAACTCATAAATAGCGTCAACGTTGTTTGTATGTGCAATAAACAAACCAACTTTTCTGTCGGATTGGGGTTTGGTGGGTTTTTGGCATTTATTTTATCGTCTGGGGGGGGGGGGGGCACTGCTTTAATGGATCGTGAACAAATATTCCAGTCAAATGCAAGCGAACTTCTAAAAGGTTCTGGTTCGTGTGCAAAAACTTCCGAATAATGAGAAAACCAAAATATTTTCAAACTGTGCTATTTAGATTATTCAATCCGCAATGATAATAGGGCCAGAACGACAATCGGGATT
Organism: Botryllus schlosseri; assembly: GCF_051294905.1. Taxonomy (NCBI): domain Eukaryota; kingdom Metazoa; phylum Chordata; class Ascidiacea; order Stolidobranchia; family Styelidae; genus Botryllus; species Botryllus schlosseri. The sequence goes on from NC_137238.1 coordinate 33,719,099, forward strand.
GGCGGTTGAACAATACAACCTACGGTAACCGCTGAGTTAGGATGCGACGACATGTTATATTAGCAAGTATCCAACTAGGAAATCTTCCAGCCGATAAACGTCCTTTATTCAACAGCCGTAAACAATTCTTCATCAGATGCTAGGCTGACTTTCCTGTCTGAATTCTGAAATTCTTTAGCACTAGCTGAATTTATATCCGCATGTAGGATCCAGGGCGAAGGTGGAATTATATAGCGCATAGGAGCATGCCCTTCGCCTTGCAGGAAGTAAAGGTACCAGTAGGCAACTAGATATGCGACAGAGTGATGTACGCAGTGATTCGGGCAACATGTCCGATTGCCTGCGATGGTATAGGGCAAGGGTCAGCAACCTACGACCCGCAGGCCGGATCTGGCCCGCCAAGCGAAATCGTCCGACCCGCGACATAATAATTAGTTATCACCAGAATACGGCCCGCAGCTTCATTATGACTTTCAATCTGCAGTGCAGCACTGCATGAAAAAAATGTGGCATTGCTACGATATAATAGTAGCCTACATCGTATTAGTCCAGTGGTTCTCAACCGGGGGTCCGCGGACCCCTGGGGGTCCGCGAAGCATTTTCAGGGGGTCCGTGAGACCGCGAAATTTTCAAAATGGTGGAAACATTTTTTGGGATTTGGGAAAACACGAGGCAGTTTAACTTTATTACTTTTAAAACTTCATGACTCACATAACCAGATTGGCCGTCTGAGATCAAATAACATATATTGCAAACTCAATTTACTTCCAATAGCCTACTAATACAAACATATTGCTGCTTAGAGATGTTTTGTGGGGGTTTGTGCAAAAATAGGAAGTTGGAGTAGTAAGGTCCAGCAGGGTGACTTCGAAATATTTGCAACCATTCACATTCTTTTGTGACAGTGGTTCTCAAACTGGGATGAGGTGAAAACATATGAAGGAGGGCGCAAAACCGCAGTCGACGAAAAAAGATTTTGCGCGCTTCGCGCGATTTACTTATCATTAGAACTTATTGCTCTGTGTGTAACTTTTCATTTCATATTTGACAATTCTCTCTTCGACAGCCATAACCCTCCATCCCGTCAAATTATCCGCTCGGCTTCTTAGCATTCTGATTGTGTTATCGCTAGCATGAGGTCGATATTTGCACAAGACAGATAACGGTTAGTCGATAATCGAGATACTTTGATCTGAAACTTGGGGGTCCGCGGAGGTCCATGAAAGTCCCAAGGGGGTCCGCGGAGACAAAAAGGTTGAGAACCACTGTTATTAGTCCATTGTTACGCCATAAAACGAAGGTGTTTGAAGTAGGAGATGGAGATAGACTAGACTGGATCAGTGCTTATCAATCGAGTGTATCTCGCAACCGAAGGTGCTCCTTATTTTTTTTAAAGGGTTTACCACTTTAATGGGGTGTGACAATAAAGGTGTTCTTCCTTTGCTTCAAAAACGCTTGGAACATCTCAGACGCAATGACGGAATCTCAAACTGTTCAATTATAGATAACTAGCCTCCGTATGTTAGTTAGCCTATCTATAGTTTAATTTTCCAGAAGGCATTGTGTGCCAAGACAAAAAACCTGAATAGTGTTTTGGCCACAATGGTGAAAACTGTTAATATGATTTTTGTCTTAATAACTGAATCAGTTACGCCAGATATTACCTGAAGCAGAGAATCAATATGGCGATGTCATGTAGGCCTATATCTGTCATGTTCGCGCAAGTCGAGCAGCTATGCTTACACGAGTGTATGAACTGAGAAATGAAATAGCAACTTTCCTCGAAAACACAAACATCGCTGACTCGTAATCTTGTAATCGAAAATGGGTATCTCATCTTGCTTTCCTGGTACATTTAACGTCACATCTGAGCAAATTGAATTTGCAACTTCAGGGGGAAAACAACTAAATACATGAGATGTTGAGGCGCATTCAAAACAAATCTGCGACTCTGGAAATGTCAGCAGCACAAAGAAAATTATGCTCACTTTCCTATACTGGAGGAGAGAAAACCTAGTACCAACACTTGTAACTGTGATACGAAATTTAACTACTGAATATTCACCCGCTTTTCCGACATTCCTTCTCTACAAAATGAATTCTGACTATTCAGTACTCTGTTTAATGTGGACGCCAATACCATTGTCTGAAAATTTCAAATGGGCTTTTCTGAATTGCGATGCAGTTGAATTGAAAGACAAATTTCGTACAAAAAGCATATCGCTGCGTGACTTTGACAAAGAGTACGTTCTTGAAATTGGTCTTTATCCCAGCTTGACCAACAATGCAAAAGAAATTGCATCGATTTTTGGAAGCACGTAAGCATGTGAACAATAGTTTTGAACAATGAAATTCACGAAGAGCAAGCTGAGATCACGTATTTCGGACGTCCATTTTGAATAGGGTCTGATTTTTGTTTCATCTGACTTGTTACCAGAAGTTGAAAACCTTTCACAAAGCAAGCTGCGTCAATTGTCACATTTATTCTGTGTTGTTGAAGTGTAAGTAGATGTGTCTTCTGATTGGTATGATTGAGATTGCAGCAATGTAGTGTAATATACCGAAGTGAGCGTAAAATATAGTACTAAGAAAAATTCCGGCCCGCCAAAAAGTTGTACACCCGAAATTTAGCCCGCGACTAGAAAAAGGTTGCCGACCCCTGGTATGGGGCTATAGGCTATAGCGAATCCATGGTCTACGGATAGAGGCTTACAATAACTGCCGGTACAGCTGATACAAACGTCCTGAGTGAGTGCTTGACTAGCAGTTCAACAGACGACTATTTCCCTTTGCAGATATATTGTGCGGATAAATCAAACAGCAGATTTCGTATCACACATGAGTCGCTCAATATACGATAGACACACGTGCACATAAAATATTCACGGACAAATTGTATCCGCAAGTGGGAGCGTAAGCAACGGTGGTTATACTTTTGACGAAATAACATTGCAGCGAATTTTTTAATTCCGATACTTCAATCATAGTGTCCTATATGGTGTCGAAACAAGCAAATCTCACGGCTCAGTGAAATGATTCACGTCACAATTTCCATTTGACTACAGGCAATTTGAAGGTCGTTTTTGACCGGCTTGCCAAGCATTAAATTTTGTAAAACGGGTATCAACCGAAAGCTGACACTGCACTATTTACGAACTTATAAATTTTATTCCGCTCGCGGCCCTGGAACCCCAACAATCAGCCTCGAATTTTTCATTGTTATGGAGATTGGCATTGGGACGCAACAATGCTGTCTGGCGAAACGAGAGAGTAGCTCAAGAGAAAAAGAGCGGGCAGCATTGTTGCGTCCCAATGCCAATCTCCATAACAATGAAAAATTCGAGGCTGATTGTTGGGGTTCCTGGGGCGCGAGCGGAAAAAAAATTATACGTTAGTAATAAGTGCATAGTCAGCTTTCGATTGATACCCGTTTTACCAAATTTAATGCTAGGCAAGCCGGTGACAACTGACCGTCAAATTGCTTGCAGCCAAATGGAAATTGGGACGTGAATCAATTTCATTGAGCCGTGAGATTTGCATGTGTCGACACCATATAGGACACTATGTTTCAACACTATGATTAATTGGTACGTGACTACTATGTATACTCAATTTATGTCGTTTGACAGAATAGACATGTTAAATAATTGGCCCACAGTGGTATATTACGATTGCTTGAAAAGGCTGTAATTTACTCCAATTACAAATCATCCTTATCTCCACTGTTGATACCGCCATGATAAACTCTTCCACCATCGAGTTAGGTTGTATCAACCGTGCCGTGTTCCAATCTGAGGCCTACCGTCTAGATACGATACGATACGGTATCTACGGTATCTGGATACTGCGGTAACTGGATACGTCGGTAACTGGATACGGCGTGAGAATACGCGAGTAACATCAGAAATGCACATACGATTATCATTAGCACGCAGTCCAACCGTATGTGTGTGGTACTATCATTTGATACTGGGTCACCACAATACAGAACACTCAGAACAATACCAGCGGGCGCAACGGCTGTCGTTATAGCTGCTACTGTGATATCCGCAATATGTTTTTTCCTGGTTGGATTATCCCTTAACGAGATTCCGATTGATCCCATAGAAATGGACAAAATGCCACACCAAATTCCTTGTCCGACGGCGGTGAACGGTGTCACTACGACTTCCGCAATTCCGAGGAAAAGCAAGATAACTCCCAAAACAATCTCTGTTATCATGTGCGGGAACTTGTGGTCTGCATACCATTGCACATACTTAGCGCAATGCGGCATTGTGAAACACGGAGCGAGCACTCTCCCAGATAATGCTATACCCTAAATGAGGGTAATGAATGGCAATATGGCGATTACTCGGATTATACAAGTGGTACGAGTAAGCTTACACGGTAAATATTACAAAGCATTTAGCAGTCCAACAGTATTAGTGGCACATAGAAGGCCTACATATTTATAAAAACTACACTATTCAATTATTATCAACTTCGATGCATATATCACGATGAAACCTGTATCACGAATATATCTCATAAACCCTAGAGGCCTAGACGATCTCTATATTTGCTAAAACACCATATGCTACGATGTGTGACCGTTGGAAATCCATCTCGACTGTATTTTATTCTTCATCATAAAAAGAGTAAGGATGAAGTTCCACAGCAGATGTGGTCAGAGTAATCATCACTCATTACTTCTGATCAAGTAGAAGTGGAAATATTGCTGTAAACTTTTACTCTGTTTCAATCAGAAGTAGCAGTATCCTAGACATGTCAAAGCTACTTCAAGTGGAACTATAAAATGAAGATCAGGAAAGCAAAGTAAAAACAGTTGACTAAAAGAAGACAAAACCATACCCACTTGAATAGATAATAATTTTTGGAAAAGCCTATTTGAGTTCACGGAAGAAAGTTAAAGTATAGGCATACTTCGTTGTTAAACACCACTGTTCCCAAGAAATATCGAGATGCTCTATGACAGTGGTTCTTAACCTTTTATCCTACAGCGTCCTCTTTCGAAAATTGCCCGGGTCTAGCGTCGCCCCCTACCACCCCCATATTGTAAGGATGGTAGTAAAAATAAGGGTAAGAGATCGAAGTCCAGTCGGTTTTTTCGGGGTGGGACTCCACTATTGGAAATAGCTTGAATCGCGCCCGAGGACCACTCGACTAATTAACGCTATGACAATTTTATGTGCTATATTCGGGATCAAATCAAGGTTGTTATAGCAGTCATCGGTACGAGCTCACACCATCTGCATGGTCGATTAACTTTAACATGAATTTAGGGTTGTAATCAAGTCACAAGGCTCCGAGTCACAAGTCAATCTCACTTTTATAGTTTTGACTCGAGTCAAGTCGAGTCATTTTCAATTCACCGCCGAGTCAAGTCCAAGTCCAAGTCAGCGAGCAGAGGGTCCAGTGCGAGTCATGGTGTTAGGACTTAAGTGCAAGTCTTTTTGTTGACTGCTCAGTGTCCAGTTAAAGGCTTGTTAAACCCACTTTTTACAACTCTGTTTGGTGATATGGAGTACTTCGCATTTATAATATACCAATTTTCCTCCCTTTTAGGAGTTTCTGGTCGCATGTATAGACGAAATCCCAATAGTGTTGTTACTTTACTAATCTTCGAAATGAAAATGAAATGCCGGCCTTGGCCATCTGAGTCTCGAGTCATATTACTTGGTTTGATCATGCGCAATGGCTCGAGTCCAAGTCGGAGTAAATACACCGATTGACTCGAGTCGAGTAAAGTTAGTTCCGTATTTTGAGAAAATGACTCGAGTCAAGTCAAGTCATCAGACAATGATGAGTCGAATCATTACAACCCTGCATGAATGTATTTTAAACAAAGCAACCCATGTTATATAACATTCATTTAAGGTTGCGTGTCACAACACTAAACAGTATCATCCTTTACGATATACGATGAAGAAATATTTTGAAGATTTAATTTTGTAGCTCTCAAATACAAATATATTTAGTTAACAATTTTGACCAAGAGATTCAAGGTATCTTTAATGTACAGGTTACTCTCACTCTCACTCTTAAAAGTGGTTCAGTGCCTCTTTCTGTTCGCCACGGGATAAAATACCTAGTTGGACACAATTTCTGGAAAATTACCCGAGGTAGTGTGATGGTAGTATTTTAACGAGGATTTGGCGATTTAAAAGTGCGCGCAATTATTTGTACATCAATTATAATAAACCATTGCATACATGGAAACATGTCGCAAACACTGAAGGCAAATATTTCGCGCGTAGCGGATCGAATAATTTCGAGATTTGATAGATTTTGTCAAATGTTAATTTGCAATGACGACTCAGGGATATATAGAACTGTTGTTCTACTACAGGGGTCGGGAACCTTTTTCGACCGAAGAGCCATATTAACCCAATATTATCAATTTTAATTCCCAAGGAGCCATACATCAATTGTTACGTCACAATTAAAAAATAATTACATATTGATAGCACTAATATATGGGATTCGTAATGTTTGTTATATTTTTTGCCCACATGCGTATAGGTGGAGCCAAACATGGTCACTACAGCAGTACATACCAGAGATGAGCATGGATTAGGATTAGGTTTTGAAAAAACAGGATTTGTGAAATTTTGTCGGATTTGGATTGGATTTGGATTAGACATTTTTTTAAGAACGGATTAGGATTTGGATTGGATTTAACTATTTTCTGGGAGATTGAAATGTCGTGTGGCGAATGGCGACAAACTTTATTCAGATCAGTTATTAATGTACTTATGGTTACTAAGTTATCTTGAAACAAGTGAATCGTTGGTTGTGAAAGAAAATTTTCGAATCCTCCATTATATAAATTAGTATTTTTTCTGAATTTCCAGTTGGAATCGGATTAGGATTGGACATGGACTTGAATATGAAAAAGTTATGGATTAGGATTTCGATTTGGATTTGAAGGTTCGGATTTGGATTGGATTAGGACATAGAAATTTCAAATCCGCTCATCTCTGGTACATACCCACTGCAGGGTTGTGACATGTCAGTGACGTGGGGTTAGGGAAGCAAGTGAGGCAGGCAGTGCCTCACATGTAGTCAGGGATGAGTGAAATTGTGAAATTTTCAATGATTATTGGTATTTTCTATCGATGTTTGTGAATGACTAGATTTTGAACATTTCTTTCCAAAAATCACGGAATTTTCATATTTAATGTTCGAAAATAAGCCGCGAAAGACGAGATAAGGCACAAATGCGGCACAGACGGGCCAAGCCTCACCTGTGATAGCGCAACTCCTCGTAAATAGCAATATTCACTGAAATTAGGCAAATGCAATTGTCGCACGAATTCCGAAAACCTAAATATTCATCGACTTCTATAGTATTCGACGTACCATAACGCTGCGCTACACACCTACATTTTTCCGGCGGTGCTAGAAAACTACTTGTTGTTGATTGTGGTATTCATGGTACTTGTCGACTAAATTGGTCAAGGTCATACACAGGACTTATTTTTGATCCGTAGTTGTCAACTCGTAGCTTGGCCAACTTCTAGGCTTATTATAGACACCGCTGACGGCGTCTTACATGGATGATATGGCGAAGAGGAGCCTATACAACGCTCGGTCGGACTCGAACCTACGATCCATTGGTCCTATAGCCACACGAAAGCTATTTATCAAACAAGAACATCGATAGTTATGGCGTTGTTTTCAATTTGAATCTGTAATTGTGAATGTCACTTCAAAGGCAGTAGATTTTTCGGCTTAGATGAGGACAACATGTGTTACATCAGGTATCGTGCAATCAACGATTTTGAGGCTTGCGATGGCGCGTCTATCGAATTTGTAAATGGTGTTGGTCACATGCGCGACACCAACTTAAAATTGGGGATTTTTGACAATGGCGGTACGAACCCCTAACCCTGGTTACCCCGCTGCCTTGACCTCTCAAAGACATGTTTAAGCTGCCAAGAAAATAATTATTCGGGTCGGGAAATATTTGACAATATATGTAAATGAATAGCTTGATTATTTTGCTGTCGTTTTAACTTGAGATTCTTTCCGATTTTACGTACATTAAGGCAGGACCGCCGAAAATTAAATTTTCACTGGGTCGATTTTTTCAGGCTATAAATTTTTTGAAGTCGCCAACATTGAATTTTGCTACAGTTCCTTGGATACGGAACGATTCGAGTATCTCATACCCTAATAATTTCAAGGATCTTGTCCGTAAACGCAATTTTTTCAGTGAAAATTAAATGCAACTTTACACTGCAACTTTTGTGAAAAATACGTCCAACTTCAACAGGATTTGACTGCAACAAAAACTTGCCCTAGTGATTACCAGAGATGAGCATGGATTAGGATTAGGTTTTGAAAAAACAGGATTTGTGAAATTTTGTCGGATTTGGATTGGATTTGGATTAGACATTTTTTTCAGAACGGATTAGCATTTGGATTGGATTGACCTATTTTCTGGGAGATTGAAATGTCGTGTGACGAATGGCGACAAACTTTATTCAGATCAGTTATTAATGTACTTATGGTTACTAAGTTATCTTGAATCAAGTGAATTGTTGGTTGTGAAAGAAAATTTTCGAATCCCTCCATTGCATAAATTAGTATTTTTTCTGAGTTTCCAGTTGGAATCGGATTAGGATTGGACATGGACTTGAATATGTAAAAGTTATGGATTAGGATTTGGATTTGGATTTGAAGGTTCGGATTTGGATTGGATTAGGACATAGAAATTTCAAATCCGCTCATCTCTGGTGATTACACGTCGGTATTGGACATCATGGTTGCGGGTCGGCATTCAAGTCGAAACACAGGCGATATCTTCTAAATGAATACTAACCAGCCTTCTGGATTACCGGACCACGACCTAACATCGACCTCGCCTTTCGTCACATGCCACCTCATTTTGTCGTTTGCGTCCTATATTATCTGGCTATTCTATACTTCGCCTAGGCCAGTGTGGGCGTCTGATCTTATAAAGACTACTTCAAGTTTTTTCGGCACCCTCCTATCTTTTCATTGTATCGCTGTTTTGTGGTGTTTTGAAACGATGAAAATTTTAATTAAACTGATTGATTGTTGGGTAATCTGGCCCGAGCAGTAGACGAATTGTGTCTGTTGTCGTGGTACGTCGTGTGCAGTAGCGTTCACAGGGTTGGTTGGAGTTTGAAATCCACATCCCGTCCTTCTGAAATGCCAATTATATCCCCAATATTTATAAGCCCCTATGTGTATAGCCAGAGGTGGTCAGTAACGAAATACCTCTACTTTTTGGAAGCACTCAAGTAGTTTCCCTCTACTTCTGGTACTTACTCGAGTAGCTCTGATTTTCACTACTTCTACTTCTATTTTGTGATCTACTTACTTTTCGCTATTTTCAGTTTGTCAAGTAGAAGTAGTTTAAACCCCCAATACGAAAGATAGCCTGACGAATCGAGGCTGTTTTCACGGAGTACCAACATCTAATACTCATAAAAGTCAAATAAAGCCCAGAAATTTTGTTGCGCTTCGCGCACAGTAGTTATGGGGTGACAAATATGTCTTCACGAAAGTATCAGTGAATATAAGTTAGGGCCCGGATTGCTTGGTTCCGCTCACACCGCATTGTCACCTATATCAAATATTTCATCGCAGTAAATATGGCCCACCATAACGTTCGAAACTACCGTTTTCCTATCTAGTAGTTACCTATCATATCGTAATCTAGCAGCCCGTGACGTGTCCTGCTAATCTGGAAAATCCGGCTTTTTTGAATATTACACCGGTTTTAGCAGATCCCCAAGCAAGTGTAGTAATGCCTCTATTTTCCGAAAATACAGGTCCACGTAATATACATTTTACGATCTACAATATTTGTTATTAATGTATACTAATCGCGCAAAGTGTTGAAACCGTATCCGATACAACTTCTCCATATTGCTCTTCGCCTAAACTCGTGGCCTTATAATATGGGGTAGGGCGCCATGTCATGATGTTCTCTAAAACGGGCCCTTCTAGTAAACAAAGGGTTAGTATCGCATTTTCATATCAATACTATAAGTTGCATCCCATGATGCGAAAGAATGCTCATTCTGTTGAAAATTGATACCACCTGGGAAGCATCAATACGAATCATCAAGCTCTCTGCACCTTCCGTATAGATCAATTTGCAGTTTTTGACAGTCCATGCGAACAAATTAAAGGGAAACTGTGCTCAAAAAATTATGTGGTCTCAAATTGAAGAAAAAAACGGAAAATAAATTTTGGCAGCGGCCATTTTCTTCAGAACGCCACCGTAGTGGAGCTGCAATTTATTGAAATTTCCACAGGAACTTCACGCTCCAGCTGTCGCGGCTGCTTAACCCGTTACATGGCACGATGTCTTCATCGTTGCACTTGCTCGACGCGATAAGGCAGTCACGCAGAGAACGAAATTTAGACATATTTCCTTCATAACATCGGCTGACAACTATCTAACTATCAAAAAAGAGGACAAATCCTCTTAAAAGAGGACGTCTGGTAACCCTAACCTATGGACTTTTAGACATATTTATATCAAAATTTACGGTCAACATGAGGGCCATCTTCTCAGCAAATGTTCTGTTTTGCTGACGATGTTTTGGCACACCTCTTCGAGTCTCATATTAGCTAAAATTTCATATTTCTTCATGCATCGTGGCGTGGTAATGGCCGACGCCGAAATGCCTTTTTCTATTTTCGATAAATAATGCGTATTTTGTCGTGGGGAAGGGTACCAATAATTACAATTTTGACAACGATAATTCGCGCGCAGCACGAAAAAAAAGTAAATACTGTTATAAATCGTCAAAAATTGATGTGTAATTTTTAAGACAACATATGTAGCAAGCATCTTCGGAATATTTAGAGATTTGACATGTTTTGTCGAATCTTAATTTGCTCTGAAAACTCGTTAATCATGTGTTTTGCTATACTACACCATCTACTGCGAAGCCATTTTGCTTCTACGCCTCCCTACCGGCCGCCTGAGTCCAGCGCCGCCACTATCGCCCCCTTCAAGATCCAATCGCGCCTAGGGGGAGCTGGAGGCAAGGTTAAGAACCAGTGGTCTAAAAGAATTCACTTCCTCTTTTCAACAGCGCGCTACACTGAACGGTACTCAGTAGACTACTCACGTAACTGGTGTTGCCACAAGAGATCAAAGGTCCCTACAGAGCAGACTTGGACAACTAGATAATTCTAGTTGTCTAATTTCACTAAATTAGAGCGAAATGCAAGTAATCTGATTCTAATCTAATTTGTGAAATGTTTCTATGCTCTAATTCTAATTCTAATCTAATTTGTGAAATGTTTCTATGCTCTAATTCTAATTCTAATCTAATTTGCGAAATGTTTCTATGCTCTAATTTTAATTCTAATCTAATTTTTTGTTTTCCTTCAAATGCCTATTTGACCGCGGTATTTTGCAGCGAGTGAACAACAATATCCCTCTGGCGCAAGGAAATCCAGTGTCAAGCCGCCATCACATTACTTACACCGTGCAGAAATAGTAGTTATTGTGTGACGAATAATAGCCATGCTGGCATAGTAGCTTGTTTGTCTGTTTTATTGAACAATTGTGACGCTTATCGCCTGATCATGGTATTTGCGACATGATAACAAATGTTGTAATGTGCATACTGCATATGTACATTGTACATTGTACGTGCCATGATCATTATTCGCGTTCTTCCAAATTCACAGATCAGATCGCTGGCTGCGAAATATGACCTCTCCGGCCGCATATTGATGACCCTCGGTATAGTGCAAAACGAGCAAAGCTTGGTATACGACGTTATTCATGCTCATAGTTGTGAGACACCACTGTTATTTGATGTGAACTGAACCTTTTGCTGTCTTTATTTTTTCATTCACAATTTCATTCAATTTCCAAGTTTTTCCAAATTCAGTAATTCTAATTCTAATTTTAATCTAATTTGGTAAAAGCTGTGAAGCTCTAATTCTAATTCTAATCTAATTCGAAAAAGCTGAAAATTTTCTAGTTGTCCAAGTCTGCTACAGAGTGGATGCATGCCCTTTCGCAGCGTGCGACTACGATTTCCTTCTGGAGTATTCAAGCACGGACAATCTACATTTAACATTCACGACTGCATTTGATATATGGTCGATTGGGCGTTTACTATTATACTTGTGGTTTAAGTAAATACACGTTTATTACGCGCGCATCGCCGCCATAATTCTTGCTGGCTAGTTTCCCTTCTGTGAAGAAATCGATGTAAACTTTGTTTACGCAGTCTCAGATGCTGTTTTGCAAGCCCACTATCATGAAATGAGTGGCGATCTACCAAAGATACCCAGCTATCTACCGTAACAGCTTTTGCGTGGACCACTGATCCAAGTCCAACAACACTGTATGTAGCCTATGATTTGATTACACATAACGCAATATAGCGGGGTGCACGAAATTAATATTAGGGTGATAATTCAATAGTAGATTCATATTGAAATGAGCCCGAATATTGGAACATTGTTCTTTTCAATTCTCTACAATATAGTTTTTGACGATCACCCCTGACGAGTGTCAGCCGAAAATATCCGGGTTCATTTCAATTTGAATATACTATATCTTTAATTGTATATTGAAGTTCTGTAGCCTACCACTGCATGAGAAACTCTTTAAGGTGACGAGGCGTTAAACATGAATATATACAATACCTAAATCAACAAATTTACTTCCAGAAATTCTTCAACGCTCAATTACACACACATACATCATGCATGTACGACGGTATTACTGACATGGTTGGTGCGATCTAATTCTTGCTGTGCTATCGTGTCAATAAGATGTAATATTTTTAGGTGCATGCGATGCAATCAAAGTGCTTGTATATTGGTCATCATCGACAAATGTTCTATTGTTCGTAGTTTCGGTGCACGGATGTCTAGTCCAGTTGTTTTCATACTTTTTGATCTCGCAGACCGGTTGTTTGTTTTGAGGTATTCATGGTGTTCGTCGACTGGTGAATTACACCAGGCCAATTTTCTTCATTTTTATTCCGTAGCTGCCGACTTGTAGCACGGTCCATTTTTAGGCTTTATTAGACACCGCTTACGCGGACGAGATGGCGAGGAGGAGTCTACATGAACTTACAGCACTTAGGTAGGGATTCGCGAACCGGTAAAATTTAAAAATCAATGTTGTCGACCGATGAACCGTCCAAAATCAAAATTATCTCAAATTTGATTACCACAAATGTATGCAATTCAAATGTAATGTTGGATACTTCTTTGACTGCTGTCGTTTTAGGGATAATGATTACCTAACCTACGTAGGTTAGTACTAATCGATAGTTCTGATGAGGTTAATTTTCTGCAAGGCGAAATTGACGACGAGATAGCATAAAGGTGACGCGTACGGCTTCGTGATCGGTAGGTCATTGGTTCGATTCCCGGTAGGGTCACACCAAAGAGCCTGATTAGTAACACTGGTATCCATGACTTACCTGCTCATGCATGCACTCATGGTATGCATATGCGCAGATCGTGTGTATAAGTATCATGGGTCGGTGTATATGCCGCAAAAATCATAAAGGACGAAAGTGAATTACTTCCTTTCCTTTACTTTTGTGAAGTCATCTTAAAGACTTATTCTATCTTATTCACTGTCGTTTGAAAGAAATACAACGTTTACTGTCGCATTTGTTATTGTACTGTCAATGTCGCTTAATTGCACTGTCGGAATTTAACGAAGTTTGTTTTAAAGTCTCCGTAGCTTTACGTATAACTTGTCCACAACGAGTAGCATAATATTATTTTTACAGCACTTAGCACCATTGCGACGTACGCCTAAAGTAGATCATGAGCTTTCTGTTAAAATATTATGCCGAAAAACGTTACAAACTTCTAAATTGTTCTGATGAATGACAAGCGTTCCAAGTTTTTGCATTTTGAAATTTACATGTAAAATTCTGATATATTTGTGGTACCGGAGTACCACTGATCTAGCTCATATATCCCTGTTGCACAGTGGAGTCAATCAAAACGAGTTGTTTCCGACTTGAACCAAGAAAAAAATACCTATCCTCTTGCATGGGCATCGTATACACCAGACACGGGCAAAGTGCGGCCCGCGGGTCAAATGCGGCCCGCGAAGCTATTCTGTGCGGCCAACGAAAGGTTGCTTGGAATTCAAAACTTGAAACTTTCTTTTTAAATGACTAAAACCATGGGCTATATCAAATGAACAGGAAATTCGTTTACTTTGAAGCCTGTTCATTAATATACCACGATTAGGCTACGCTGCCTACCTACTTACTCCAGATTCAAAATAAAGGCAATTCGGCAAAGTATCAGTAGCAATTAATTGAAGTCACAAGAAATCACTATAGTTTAGTTCAAACCTTCCGTGTTGACATTGTAACATTACGCATTATACGGTATGTGTTTCAATTTGTGACGTGATATGTGGTTTAGAATTTATAGCACTAAATATTCGCATACTGGAGTCAGCAGTAAACCCATCCTTTCGGTTTTTGCCGATCACGTTGCTGAGAATAGGGATCTTAATTAATGTCGGTCTTGTGATAAAAGCACGAGACACTCGGTCAAGGTACGGCGAAGTTCAAAAAAACTGCAAGCTACGCTCAACATGAAGGCTATTTAACCTGCATACTAGGGTTATGACTAAAACAAAAAAATTTTGCCTGTAGCAGGAATTGATGAACATTTTGGTGTAAATTAATAAAATCATAATCATTTTGTTCAAATCGAAAAAAATGTCCCGCACAAACTAACATGAAATTTTCGACACTGGTCCAAATATGGAAAAAATTTAAAATTCAAAGATATTCTTTGCTACAAATTTAATCTTCAAATATATGTCCTTTTCCACTTATTGTAAAGTTCATTCATCAATTTGACCTCCCTTTCTGTTATTATGTTAGTGCCAGGGACATCTACGACGGACATATCCGACTTCAAATGGGGTTTGGGGGCACTTTATCGCTGCAGGACATTCGACCGCAAAGATAGCAGCAAATGATCTTTGGTATATTCTAGAGCCCGACCGATATTGGATTTTTGGGTCGATACCGATAAAACCAATATCTCACACCTTAGCCAATAACCCCAATACATTCAGCCGATATTCAAAAGAAGTTGGATGCATACATAAGCACATTTTCAAATCTTCAGAGGGCATTTATTTGAACATCTTTACAGCCATTGTTATACTTGAACATGAAATGAACTAGAAAGGCTGCACCTGGACACCTGTAAAGTGTAAGCTATATGAAATATATCAATATTCTCAGTCTAGCGATCAAAGATTATAGTCTTCTGGCTTCCTTCCGCCATGTTGTGACGTCACACGCAAATTGCCGTTAATTTTTCAACTCCAATGGCCGATACCGATAATTCTTCCAAAGTGTGATATCGTCTCGATATTATCGACGAACCGATAATCGGTCGGGCTCTAGTATATTCCATCCTTAGACATCTGGTTAGAATACCAGTCTTCCTGACACGCATTTGCGATAAATAAGTATCTCCAGAGTCATTCTCTTTCTGAGGAAGTGGAAGTACGCAACGCAACCCTTGAGCACCCTCTCGCATTGCGTAGAGATGGAAGTTTATGCCATTTGATCAGTGGTAATCTATACTATTTTCTTTGAAAGAACGGCATGTTCTGCACATGCCATAGATAAACTTAAAATCATCCCTACATCCTTGGTTTTCTAATATTTTCATCTGAAAGTCGTGCTTGGTGGATTGCACCTAGTTTTCGTAGTGTTTTTCCACATCATCTCCAAATTTGTAGCTGAGAGTTGGATTTCTTGAAGACGTTGGATCGAAGAACTCTAATATATGCTTTAAGAATCGATAATATGATGTTGGCAAGGGATATGAAAACCCATCCTCATCATTGCATTTCGCAGTTTCGAAACAACGCCATTCTACCGTCCAGTATCAACAGATGCTACGGTGTCACATATAATATATGAGATTTTCAAATTTTCCTATACATCATATTCTTCTAAGCGGTTTTCTATACCGCTGAAAATACCTAGAGTTGTTCTACTTTCGCCTTTTCGAACACCCAGTTTGATTTTTGCCAGACAAATTGAAATTATACGATATATACAGTCTACATCTAAAATCGGAATTAATAATTATTTATTAATTATTTAATATTGACTGTAAACAAGAACACGATAGGAATAATTCAATCTGGGCGTTCAAAATGTACCAAAATACTATTTTAAATCTTCGCAATTGGAATTGGGTCACTTAAATTCAAATCAGTAGATAAATAAATTATATAGTCTGTATCTACAAAAGAAAGCCTATCCTCCATACAGTGAAAACTGGAAATTTTTTGTGCGGGAGGTTTTTGTTCAAACAGTCTTAACTTTTGTGAGTTTTGAAATCAGGACACAAAAGCTCATCATTTGTGACTACAGGCCACACAAAATTTTGAATTTTTTTTTCTAGTCATAACCCTACTGCATACTGCTCGGAGGCAGCGACCAAGAAAATAAGGTTTGTAATATTGCATATGAGCCTACATTTCAGTGCAGTAGTTCTCGAACTGGGAGACGTGAAAGCATCAGAAGGGTGGCGCGAAGCCGAAATTTATTGAAAAAAAAATTCCGCGCTCCGCGCGATATTCCCCGACTTTATATTACTTGCTCTGTGTATTGTCCTACTTCGATATTTCACAATTCTCACATCTACAGCTATAATCTTCCAATCCATCAAACTATCCGTTGGGATTGCTAGCATTCTGGTTGCACTTTTTAAATATTTTGTGATATCATGATAAGTTGGCGCGAGATTGTTCACTATCATCAAGAGGCGTGTGCCTAAAAATGTTTGAGAACCACAGTTTTAGAGTCTTGATAGAAGAACGTGGATAAGGGTTTAGAGAGAGCTAAAATGTATCATGATTAACATTGTTTCGAATCGTGACAGCTGATAGATTTTTTTCAATAGAACGTCACTTTCTCATTACTTGATATCAACACATTCACTGAGCAGCATTTATTACCATTGTAATTTAGAAATAAAATTGAAATACGTTGGAGAATATAGCTGAATTTATTCACTCGGCCCGCCAACGTATTTATTTTTCTCATTTGGCCCACGGAGGAAAATAATTGACCACCCCTGTACTAAAGTGTTGCAGGCTATTGCGTTGCATGCCCGATGGCCGTACGTCCACAAGCGGATGTGCACCCGATAATATATGTTGCCTTTGGTATGTCAGATCAACTTGATCTACAAAACATGTGAGTCCTGTTCTCTTAAGGCTGCGGAATACTCGAGGACGATACACTTTCTTCAAGCCGGCCTATGTTTATTCAGACTCGTACAAACTATACTGGATATTCAAAATGCGCAATTAGAACTATGCGCTATGTACTATACTCACTTTTCGAATCTAACTACTAGAACTAGAACTAACGACCTTTAAAATCCGCAAATAACTAACTAAAACTCTTGGCTAGCAATGGTTGCAAGAACATCACACATCAAAACACCGGTATAACAAGTCATCACCCCAACTACTTGTTCGGGAAGTAATCTTTTTAAATTAACTACGAGAACTAGAACTATACTCACGCAACCAGTAGTTATAGTTGACCGTCAATGATAGTTTGCACAAGTCCGTGTTAATTTCACGGCATTATTCGCTATCTGTGCATCAGTTTGCTGTTTCTCGATCGAACCAAATATGTATACCACTTGGAGTTTCAAACCTCCACGCTAAGCAGGGTGAATTTCGATTCCGATATTGAATGCACAATATCAAAACTAGCTCGGTGTGTGGGAATAATGACCCGTCTCCAATCTTTGGTTTCCAGATCAGTACTACGAACCATCTACTTCTCTCTTTTTCACTCTCATCTGCAATATGGAATCGTAGTATGGGGAGATGCATGCACAACATTTTTGTGCAGAATTCGAACCCTGCAAAACCGTGCGATACGGCTGATCTCATCTGTACCTTTACGTACCAATTTATCGCCTTACTACCGTAAGCATCGAATTTTGCGAGTTGATGAACTATATCGCTTCGAAGTATCAAAAGTTGTTCACAAATATTTTTCCAATAGTCTGCCTCCTGTGTTTGATGACTTTTTCATACCTGCTAAACATATCCATTCCCATTACACGAGATCCTCGTCTAAAGGAAACATCTACTTACCCCCAACCAATAGCAACCTAACTAAGAGATCTATCGACTACTCGGGACTTATCATCAGGAATGCATTACCACCACATATCCGTGAATTGCCTTATAATAGATTTAAAAAAGCCCTACTTGACCACCTCTTGTCGTTACACTAACACTGTTGCCCTACCTCGCCCAGACATTGCTTCATTGATCATTTGCTACCATTGTTTGATTTTTTTATTATTTTCCTTTCTTAACTAAACATTTTTTTACAGCCAGACTGTTCAGAGTCAAGTGTACCTGTTTGATGCTGGTGTGATCAGACTAGATGACCTTCACGGTCTTATCGATCATTCCTATCTAATACCTAATACTATACACGCATATTTTCTGTACCACCATCACTGCCGTTTGTTATGTATTTTGGTTCGATGAAAATAAAGACTCTCTCTCCCTCTCTCTCCGAAAGTTGGGAATCTATATTCTACTCATCGCAGAATCAGGCCTTAAGCGTTCGAGTTATTAATGTAGTGGAGTGTATAACGCTGTCTGTGGGTGAATGTCTGACCTATATCACTCGACGAATGGACAGGCTCAACGGCATCGTTAGTCTTGCAACGATGACGGAATACTCTGAGATTCATTACGTTAGACTAACATTGACTTTAAATGAAGGGATGTCTGGTATGCTGAATTGCTTACTTATTATGATTAAAGTTGAAAGTTTCTGCCGTAGGACTAGGACTGTATAAGATTTGAATGACAGCCGAACATTCTATTGTGACTCACGTTCTTCCTCACAACACTTGTCTTCTTCGAATTATTGTTTCAAATACCTTTTGATATCAATGATCGATGGATGTTTGGATGAAAAGGGGTAAGTGAGGAAACAAGGGCACTGGAGAAAATAACGGGTATAGATCTTACGCGAAATTCACACCAACAATGACTATAAGGGTCTACCTAATTCTTAATATATATTGTAACGCTTCTTAGCAAACACTCCCATGCACTATATTGTGACTTGAACGAGCTAGATCTGTAGAAGTTGCTCGGATTGTGTTCGCGTTTACATTTCAAATGTCCAATTCAAGGCAGGCCAAAGCTGCATACAATACACGGCTCATCTGAGTAGTTTGAATGAGTTCAACTAAACAGCTTGAAAAAGTAACACAATAGCATAACTGCCGATCTTCACGTTTGGCCCATACCGCCCAGAATTAGAAGGGGCTCTTTTGCACTTCCATTGAACAGGAATTAGCACCTAAAAGCACACGGAATTAACGAATGTTTGAATTACAAGAAAGTAGAGTGAAAATGTTACTCGACGAACTGACGCGAAACTTTCAAGTGGATCACCCATTTAAATCATCTATGGTCAGTAGGCCACTGATACTAAAGAAATGATGCGAACCTATGACATAATATGGCTAATCCTGAATATAAAACATCCGACGTGTGTTGGCGACACGCCATAGCAACATCAAAGTATGGGCGACAATTCCTCCATCTTTCTCCTGTATAATCCAATACTGAAGCATAGACTTAGTAGGAATAGAATAGTCACACTATCCTGCATTTGAGCATTGGCGGATCAAGATGTCGGCACATACTTTTTCAGCGAATGCTGGCTCATTTTTATGGAACCGTGTTATGTATTGTTTCATTCAGCCTGCGTACGTCAGCATGTTATTATGCATTTTTGTTTCCACCTCAAATTCAGATCGATACTGAATCCCGTGATTCTCAACCGTTCAAGTTTTAGGATTTATTGCGTATCAACAAACAAACGAAAAACTCAACTTTACTTCAAATATATACAGGATTATTAACATATGGGCGTAATAACAAATAAGTCGACATGGACGTTTCGAAACAATTGCGGGCCACGACCTAACCAGTTCCTGATTAGTAACAACTAAAGCGGAGCATGGGCCGTGCCGGATTTCATATCCGTCCGGATTTTTCATTTTTGATTGGAGCCGGATCGGAGCCAGCATCGTATTTTTTCTGATATCCGGCCGGAGTCGGATCGGAGCCGTATCATATACCTTTTAATATGGTTAGAATCGCTATTGAGGCTACTGAGACTGTTGCAGGTATACCAATTACGCGCCTATACAACCCTGTGTTCAATACAAAACTGCATGAGTTTTTATTTTCGTATTTTTTGTTGTTGCAATATTCAATAGTACCGGAGCCCGACCCGTATAATCTACTGTTTTGTAGTTTACTAGAAATCCGTACTCTTATATGATTATTATCGGAGTCTTTTTCGAAGCAAATCCCGGTCATTTCAAGAATCCGGCCTAGGACTCGGATAGGAGCCGAGCCAGAGAATTCAATACACAAAATCGGAATCGGACCAGAGAATTCGAGACAAAATTTAATTTAATGGTTGTAATTGATTCTTCTCCGTAAGATGATGAATTCAGTGAAGAAATTTCTTACATTATTGTATATTACGTTAACGATTTGTCAAAACTGTGATGTTACATTAAAATAGCAGCATTTAACAGAAATGATCTCGCCTACCACTAGTGGCGCAGTTGGTTAAACACTGCAGTCACGACATCAATGGTTGGTGGTTCGAATCACGGCTCTCCCAAGTTTCTATGTATCGGAGGTTTATCTGGGCTCCTCATCGCCGATCTCGCTGTATATACACAGCGCCTTGAAAAGCCCAGAAGAAGAAGACAGACCCGAACTCTGGAAAAATGGCAGCAAATGACCAGAAAAATACCGCAAAGACATTGATCTTAATGCAATTTCCGTGCCGGGCGCAAATGACCCAAGTTGTTAAAAGCGCCAAATATGTGTGAATAAAGCAAACAAACTCGGATTGGACTTTACCAAGTTGGTTTAACATCTTTACTATCTTTTTATTGTACCGTAATTTTGTTGTATAAAACGATGATCGATTAAGCCCCGAGAGTAATTCGTCTCCTCATTCAGTTGTTGCTTTTGGCGGAATAAAATTGAAATAGAACATATCTACTAACATAACTCTATGTAATCCGACATGTTGGCGAGCTGTGCAGGTAATATAATTCACAACATATAGTTCTGATGCGCGCTTTATTTTATCTATCAATATACTCAATAGACACTTACGTGACCTTTGACACGAACCAATCAGGTTGCAGCAGGATGTAAACAAACATCAAGCCCGGGCAAACTTACTATGAGCTCTTATGGAAAAGGGTTGAAAATGAAGGTTTTTAGCAAAATGACATTGAATTGGGGATAGCTGGCTTTAGTGAATGGTAATAACGTAGAGCTAGTACGTATTTGCAGTGTTATGACCTAGAATAAACCTGAATGGTGGCAAGCACGCATCAGCACGGTATGTCCAAATGAATGGATTTCTGACAACTTTTCGGATGAAACAACTATTGCCGTATTATCATTAGTCGTTAACAATACTATAGGATTGTCGTACCGAATAGCATGTATTAGAGGAATCTTGAGTCAGGATAGGTGGGGTATTCATTATGTGTCCTCATTGTTATATGCGTTCTATTTAGGGAATCATATATGGAACAGTCTATCACTATCTAGCAAATTATACTGTTGCACTCAGGGTTGTAATAGCTCGACTCGAGTCACGATTTTATGATGACTCGACTTGAGTCATTTTCTTAAAATACGGAAATGACTCGACTCGAGTCAATCTGTGTATTGACTTGACTTGGACTCGAGTCATTGTGCATGACTTGAACCAAGTCGTATGACTCGAGACTCAGACGGTCAAGACCGACATTTCATTGTAATTTCGAACAATAGTAAAGTAACCACACTATTGGGATTTCTTCTATTGGTACTGATACTTGAAAACGCGACCAGAAACTGCTAAAAATGAGGAAAATTAGTATTATGAATGCGAACCATTCGATATCACCAAACAGAGTTATAAAAAGTGGATTTAGCAAGACTTTAACTGGCAACTGTTAGGTCGACACAATGACTTGGACTCAACCCGAGTCATGGTGGACTCGGCCCTCTGATCGCTGACTTGGACTCGGTGGTGAATTGAAAATGACTCGACTCGAGTCAAAACTATAAAAGTGAGATTGACTTGTGACTCGGAGCCTTGTGAATTGGTTACAACCCTATGGTTACACTGGACACTTGTCTGCATATTCTATGATCAACATATTACTATAATATATGTGTTAGGCAACATGATCCGACCCCAGCTAAAATCGTCATTTTTTGTTCTAGCTCATGTATTGAATCCATCAGGATAAATGCCGGATAAACACAGTGCTAAACTGCTAATAGGCTATGGGTGTAACTTGGAGATTGCTACTCAGACCTTTCCCGGTGTGCGCTTCTACCTTTCCCAGAGCCAATAACATGCATGGAAGAATGTAAAATCTGGATAAAGGCATGTGGACTTCTTTATAGTCATCTGAATTCTCATTTTATTGATAAAATGACGTATGTATTATTGTACCAAAAATACTGAATCGTCACATAATTTAGTAGATAGAACAATGAGTCCAAACTGAAATGCAGTCACACCGCATTCGTTGTTGATGCCACAATCGGCTTGGTGTGTGTCTCATATTATTCCGCTCCAGTGTTGTTGCTCGATGGTGTAAAATGGATTGAAATTGTTGAAAGCAATATATTCAATGATGAAATGGATAGTTTATGACATTGGTAGGGGTCGACATGAGTCGGACGAGTACGCCTTGATGGGTGCCTGTACAGCAGTGTTGCTCTGTAAAATAAACATATTATATGTTTTGTGCAGGCTCGATGGATATCTTTTATGAAGCTGCAGAAAGAGGGAGTTGATGGATAAAATGCAAGAAAATCAAATTTCTGGAAGAAGTATAGAAGCACAAAACAGGAAACTCTTCCAGGAAAATTACAAATTGACGGACAATTTTTGGTAGTGAAGTTCAGCTCTCATAGCACCATAGTGTCAAAAGATGTGGAGAAGCTGATGAAATTTTATACTGGACTACGTTAAATTCTTTCTGAATTGCCCGACTTATCCTACTGAAGTCAAATTCCTAATATTGTAGTAAGCATAGTATTAAACCATTAGGTGAACCGTATGTAACTGCTTCATTAAATTCCGATTTGGCTATGTAGAGATGTGGTTCTTAAAAATGCACCATTTGCATTCATTCACGAATTCGTAAATCTAGAATGATTATTGACTGTACTGAACTGATGAAGACACACCCCGCCGTGCTCATTGCGATTACATTCACAATATTTTTCTGTCTATAAATCACATACAACTTTGAAAGGATTGATGGATTGTGGTGCACTAACTTTTGTGCGAGAACCAGTGTTGGGATGACTCGAGTCATGACTTGACTTGAGTCACTTTGCTAAAATGACTTGACTTGACTCGGCATGTCAGAAATGTGGATTGACTAGTGACTCGGAGCAAAATTCATCAGTCAATTTCAAGTCATCAAGTAATTGGTGTCAATAAAAACCACTGTATCTTGCATGCCGTATGTTCGGACTGTTCACGAAACGCTGGTGTAACCCGTGAGAGCGACCAACCATTCAACGATCGTGCGTTTTACTGAGCCTTCATTGTTCTCTCACAAATATATTTTTATCGCAAACGAATCTTACAGCTTACGTTGTCGTAAACTAGTATAGTAAAGTAATTTAATAGCAAAATGTCTATTTCTGTTCTATATTTTTACCGTAACCAAACGTCTTGTTTTATTGAAATTGATTGGAATATAGTTTATATAGTCCTTAACCATTGACGCAGGCTCGAATTGTATCATATCAATTTGTAAATGGGTAATGTATTGCATCTTATCAATTCATTTCTCTATTCTCAATTTTGGATGTTAACTATAAACTGAGGCTATGCAATCACGTAGTTTAGCAGTTCTACGTATACGTGAGCGATACAGCGCCTTCTTGTGTGTATAACTCTATATTCGTTCATTGGTTCGAAATCAATGGCCACACAATCTGTATTTCAGACAGCTAGCAAAATGCAATGATGTGATCATGCCTCATACTTCAAAAAGGCAACTTGACTTGAAATGTGACTTGACTCGTGGCTTGACTTGACTCGACTTGACTCGATTCACCTCCAAAAATCAAGTGACTTGACTTGGCTCGAGTCACCTTCGAAAATCGATTAACTTGACTTGACTCGAGTCAAAATGTGCAATGACTCGAAATGACTCGTGACTCGAAGGTAGTGACTTGATCCCAACACTGCCGAGAACTATTCACGTGGAGCTATGGTGCACCAAGAGATGCTATCATGGCAGAAAAGGGATTCGCCATTGAGCCTGAAATCAAGAAATTAAATCTAGATTTTAATATTCCTTCACATGATTTGGCACATCGTCAAATGTCGGGGCCAAACTGTTCCACAACAAGAAAGATGGCGAGACATCGTATTTATATTAAACAACTGATCGGAAGAATCAAGGAGTATGAAATTTTGTCCGGTGTCATACTATGCAGCATTGTGTATCAACTAACCGAATATGGACTAATTGCTTAATCTAATTCAAGATTAAAAATTGAAAATGAATGACGCAACATATTCAGCATTTGTGCAAATTCAGTTCCATTGTGAATATCGTAATGACTAATAGCATGCTACAGATCCTAATTGCATGTTGCCATGGTCAGTGTGTACCAACAGTGCATGTCTTTGTCTATACATACTATATTCCAGTGGTGTGGTGTGCATTGAATCTCATTTAGATGCCCAATTTATTGAATGAACAGTTCTCCAGGGAAAGATGTTGTAGAATTATTTGTGTTTGGTGTAATGTTGTAAAATCGAAGACACCAGATACACCAAAATCTACCTTGAGGCAGGAGTTGATGGGTTGCGAGTACGGTCAAGAGATGGCTTGGCAATCACGATCGAGCTCACTGATGCTGATGCAAATCACAATGTATGTCTTTCAGCCCTTGTAGCTTCAGGTGTTGGATTGTCTTGATCCGTCCATACTGCATATGCATGAGAGCATATCAAAACCTAATCTGAAAATAAAACCATGGTTACAATATCTATTGCATGAGTTTCTAAAGAAATGCCTTTTTCCTTACTTACCCTGTCTTACAAGTGCAAGACGAATCAATATTAGATTTTCCGAGATATTTCCATCGGGTGTGGTATCTCATTTTTCTGCAAGTTGCGATAACATTGGATGTTCACTAGAATATTGCTTCCACAATAAGAGTGGATTGTCTCCTCAATCTTTAATCTTAAGTCGTGTACGTAGCGCTCCATGAAATACTTCGTAGGTTTCTCCGCGGTGTTAGAAGAAAATACTGTTCCACTCAAATCCAAAAATCCGAAAGAATATCCATAGCTTACAATCAATATATACCAAAATTGTACTGTGTGGCAGCAGCTATATTTTTCTAGCATATATTTCTGAACACGAGATATGCTTGGAAATTTTACTCGTGACCTGAGCCTATGAAATCGTCAAGTATGCATTACCACAATCCTATAGTATAGTATACATCAATCGTTGCTTAATCCGAAAAGTTGTCAAAACTCCATGCATTTGGACACACCATGCTGATGCGTACTTGCCACCATTAATGTTCATTCTAGATTAAAACGCTGCAACGACATACTAGCTCTACGCTATTACTATTCATCAGGGCCAGCCATCCCAAATTCAATGTAATTTTGCTAAAACCCTTCATTTTTCAACCCTTTTCCATAAGAGCTCATAGTAAGTTTGCCCGGGCTTGATGTTTGTTTACATCCTGCTGCAACGTGATTGGTTCGTGTCAAAGGTCACGTAAGTGTCTATTCGTTTCTTACACGTACTATTAAATTGACTACAAACAGACCTGCGGGGTTGGTTCAATAATAATTTGTTGGTCTAAGCGTAAGATTTGGTCGTAAGGGTTCTCGCAGATAAGCGAGCAAGTCGAAGAATATTTTACCAGAATTCCGATATTTTACAAACGGTTTACAATTTAGAGCAGTGATTCCCAACCGCGGCCCTGAGGGCCGCATGTGGCCCCAGCTAGCCTTCTTGCGGCCGCCACAAAAATATTGAGAAATCGATCTACGAAAAAAATAAATTTATAAAATACTCTGGCTTGGCGTGAATTCTGGAGTTTTCAATTAGGATTGCAGGCAAGTTGTGAGTAGACTGCTAAGATTACGTCACTGCTGTTTCAATGCAATGTGCCCTAATTTTCCAGTTGAACGCGCAGTACCTCTAGATATAGGCATAGTTAGAGGTATTGACAGGACCTTAAGTACCCCACCACAAGCCCCCCAATTGGGGGGAGCGAGCTCAAAGGGGGCCCAAAATTATTTAGTGAACTAGCATAAATTATAGATTATTTTATGAAATTTTATGCAACTTTGTCAAAGATTTTTTGCGCTGCGCGCGATTTCAAGTTTCCAAGTACCTTATTATTGGGTACTCTTCGATCAAGATAAAATACGCAAGATTTGTAGAAGTGGGCATATCGGCGTTAGCCATTACCGCGCCACGCCGCACGAAGACATATAAAGTTTTAGGCCATGTAACATGCGATCGGCAGCGAGAGAACCTTGGCCGAAAAGGACTGCCCTTACGCTGACCGAAAACTTCGTTAGGTATGTTCAAAATACATATAGGTATAATTGAGCATAGGTGCCTAAATGACTGGTGCCGAATGTTCCTGTCTTGGCAATCTGAACGTCACGAGACAAATAGGCTACCATCCCGCAGGGAAGAATTATATGCCAGTGAAGAACTACCAATTTGAAATCCCGTGCATCTTTTAGTTTAGTACGTTTGTGCGATTCTATATTTTTGGTAAAGCAGACTGGAGGTCACGAAATAACATCATGTAACGAAGTCGTACCAACGGGTCCGCCCGTCCGAATATGTTCAATTATTATTTACGGGCCCTACAGTTTCTAAGACACCTCACTCAGCTCTACCGGTAAATCTGATTACGTGAGCAGAGAGGACAAGTAATTGATAGCAATATATATATGCAATTCCCGATACTATTGACCTATTTTATTCTTAATTATCGAAAATTTTCGCGCACCGCGCTGGCTCACTAAACGGGGATCCTGATTTCGTGGCAGAAGCGAACAACGGCACGAGGGGTCGGTTTATCAACCTATGGGAGCTCAAGACCTAAGTGTTCTGGGGGGGGGCTGACGTAGTGTTGTTTCGTTCCTGCCACCGGGTATACGCCCGAATATGTTTAATTATGATTAAGTGGTCCTGCCTTTTCAAACACAACTCAGTCGGCTCAACCGGTCGATATGATTACGGGAGCAGAGAGTGGATAAAAATTGATACCAATATACATGCAATTCCCGATTATATTGACCGATTAAATCATGAATTATGGAAAATTTTCGCGCTTGGCGCGATTTGTCGTGAGAAGCTTCAGAAAACGGACATCCGATTTAGATGATAAATAGCGGAAAACAGCCATCTAGTCTGAGTGGGTCTGGGGGCTTCGAAGTTCGGTCTATCACCCTATGGGGGCCCAAGAGAAACGTTTATTTGGGGGGGGCTGACGAAGTGCTGTTACGGCCCTGGGTATTGATAACTAATTTACGGATAGATGTGCAACAAGGGAATCACGATTGAATACGCCGAGATGCGTACTGTTAAGCCAGCAAAAAGCAGCATAATTGGTAGTCCTATAGCTCGCGACCCAAGCGTCCGAATAATTTGAAATGTCGGTGTTTATCGAAAGCAAGTGTCGCACTGATTCCAAAAATACGAATTGAAATCTCGCCAGGGCAATAAAACTACTCCGAAATGGCCAGTAAAGGTTGATTGTTCTGAACAACGGTAGCGCGGCAACACAATGGCCAATGGCGTCAAGCGAATGATCGGAACAATGCCAATTTTCATATATTGGTGACTATTTTGGGTTCCTATCATTGCCCTGGTATTCGTGCGGCCCCGACCGTACTCTGAAATTCTAAATTTGGCCCTGCCATCGAAAAAGATTGGGAACCACTGATTTAGAGGTTCAAAAGGTTCGCCTGTCGGGCTTGATCCTATAGCCTCGGATTCGTACCATTGATACCTACGGTGGACACTGGACGCAAATGGCAACGCTTGTGGAATGGCATCTGGGCTCGTAACCTTGGCGTGTGAGATGACGGTTTGCAGTAAGTGATGATTGATTGGGCAGATGGGCACGCGACAATAGTGGTATCAAACAAAACTAGAACAAAAGAGAAAAGACCGAGCCTAATCAGTTGACAGTTTCTCCTTACTAAAACTCTATTATGACTATAGGGCGGAGCAAAATCGAGTAGTCCTATCCTAGTGAATCTTTTCGGAATCGAGTATACCAAGCCTCGAGTGGTCGAGTTTCACGCATTATGATAAGGGCCGGACAGAATGATTCGAGTGCTCGAATCTGAATCGAGTATTAATTTTAATGATTCAGATTCGAGTGCTCGAATCTGAATCGAGTATTAATTTTAATGATTCGAGTCGAGTAGTAAAAGACGATATTTTCGAGTACTGAAGTTATACGCCTCTCACCACTGAAAGTTAAATTATCAACGAAAATTATAGTTTCGATACTAATTTTCACCCTTGAAACCTTGATTGGCGGTATCGTATCATACGAAGCATCTATGGTACAGAGCTACCAAGGTTACTGGACGTAGCACATTTCCGAAGTCATGATTATCCCATAGCATAGTCAGTTTAGTCACCAAGTGGAATGAAATCGGTATGATCGAAAAAATACCAAAGTATCTTTTATGAGATGGATAACTGCTGGCATTATATTCTTTGTGGTGGCATAAACGGTACATATTTGAAATTTGACGTATTACATTTTGTTATGACGTCATAATGAGTGATACTCGATTACTCGACTCGATTCGAAGCATATTACGTGATTCAGAATCGAATCACTCAGGTACTCGATTTTGCTCAGCCCTAATCATGATGTGGGAAGTTAAAATATGTACCCTTCACGCGACATAATAGAAAACAATGCCAGTCCTGCACCACATCGACATAATGTGGTGTCTTTTCGATCATGCCTGATCCATTGCATTTTGTGACAATGCTGCGGTTGATCATGGCTTCACAGATACATCTATGGCATTCCCGCTAAAATTCGTAGCCTTTACTGCACATTTTGGATGTTTTATGATACGACCAATCGGGGTTTCAAAGTTTCCACGGTTGGGAGAAAGGTATCGAAACTTAACTCTCGTTGATAACATAACTGTGCGTATGATTTCAGATCTCGGAAAGAGCGTTCCTGAGCACTCGACTAGAATCAATACTATTAGTATTCGAGTCAGATTCGAGGCGAATATAGTGAAGAACAATTTCTTCGGATATCATACGGTTGTTATCCAATATACATGCAATTACGAGTTATTTTATCAACAGGGATTATAGTTTCAGTACACTGTTTTCACCCTGGAGGGGCCTAAATGACTGGCGCTGAATGTCCCTGTCCTGACAATCCGAACCCCACACGACAAATGCCATCCTGCAGAGAAACATTATTTGGAATTGAAGAAATACCAATTTGGAATCGTGTGCGTCTTTTAGTTTAGTACGTTTGGGCGATTTCAATATCTTTTTACATAGCATACAAGCGGTCACGGAATGACAACTGCAACAAGTAATTGTACCAACGGTCCCGCACGAATGTGTTTAATTAATCACTACGTGCCCTCAATCTTCCAAGACAACACCTCAGCTCTACCGGTAAAACCGATTGCGTTAGCTGAGAGAGGATAGAAAAATTCATAACAATAGATATGCAACTACAAATATTATTGACAGATTTAACAATGAATTATGGAAAATACGCTAAGTAATAGGCTATTGGACTATTGCAACTTCATACTTGACTATACCAGCCGATATTCTGATGTCAGTAAAATTGTTTCGAAATTTAATCTTCAGAGAGACGATATAAACAAGGACTATGACCAGCAGAACTCAAAACAAACCCATGTCTGACGTGAATTCAATATTCATCCGTGCGTTTGACGCTAGTCTGCAAGAATTCTCTTTCCCGGTTTTCAGAAGCAGCCTTGAACGGCTTTAGACATTACTAATATCCCTCATTTTAGCATTAATATACAGACATTGATTATAACTATTCATAGAAACAACCAACAACTGTCGTCTACTATATGTTGTAGCACAGTGGTTCCCAAATGGTGGGGAATTCCCCACAGGTGGGAAATTCAATGGTTTCTGGTGGGGAATAGACGCATTTGTTGAAAATTATATACAGGACAGTCTACATATTCACGGAGACACGTGCGCAATTAGCGTTACCAGTCAACTGCTCTGGAATGTATGTATCGAAAATTATATTGCGTGTTGTTCACAAAACCTCATTTTAACTCTGGATGGCTAATTATGGCGTCACAAACGATCGAGCACGTCTAGTTTGACGTGAAATACCGCTTTCGCGAAATTTTGAACGTTACTGGTATCGGTTCACAATACGTTTTATTTTGCAGTTATAGGCGATTGTCTTGCGTATACTGGTGTGGTTATCTTGTGTAGTCAAACCAGCAAATAGCTGCACTGTGATGACAAAAGTGCTGGGTAGTGTGGAACAGGACCGTAACTGCCGCACCCCAAACCCCCCAATTAGGGGTGGGCGAGCTTGAAGGAGCCCAAAAGTATTTCGTGAATTAAAATAAATTGAAGTATTTTTTAAAAATTTATGCCACTTTTTCAAAAAAATTTCGCGCTGGCTGCGCGACTTAATATTGCTGAATATCTGATTATTGGTTACCTTTACCCACGAAAATACGTGGAATTTATAGAAATGGAGACTTCTGCGTCGGCCGTTACTGCGCCACGACGCACCAAGGCATATGAAGTTATAGCCTATGTGTGGCAGCCGTGCTCTATACCGCCCCTTACGTCAGTTATAGTGTCATCGCATCGTGCTTACACTTCCTCTTTGGCTTCTAGCCGCTTCGGCGGACGGACGTATAATAAAAGCTCTGCAGCAGTTGTTGAATCGTGTGTGATCAACTACAGACGGAGGTCTGTTACAATGGCGAGCACGCTAAAAACGTTACTTCATTAATTTTGGCTGCAATTCTGAAGATTCCTGGACAGTACCGGTATGCTGAAAGATGGGCGGAAATTCAATTACGGCATTGGCTATCTGAACCGATTGAAGAAGCAGTTTTGCATCAATGTGAGAAGTTTGAAGACTTGACTGATGGCTTCACTTCGTAATGACTTTCACTGGCGGAACTGATGTGAGCGCGCATGGAGGGGATGGAGCTTGTGACTCTCCCGGTCCGATGTTATGAAGAAGGGATGGAGCATGTGACTCTTCCGTTGATGTGGCGCGGCGTTGTTAGGGTTTTAGTTTAGGGAATTGTTCATTGATGTTAGTTTAGGGTTAGTGTTCTGCTAATGTGATGTGGTCATGCGGGTGTGTGCGATTTTGTTGATGATTTGGGACTTGTCGGTTTTGATGTTGCTGTTTTTTTGGCACTTCTTCGATAGTAGGTAGACATCGAAAAGTGTTCACCATGATCACCAATAATTGTTTCTCATGAACACAAATAAAAATTTAAAAACGTCAAAATGAATTGTTGTTTTTTGTGTCTTTGGAGAGACGGATATTAGGGTCGGGTTGGGGGGGGGTATTAGGATTGGGGAACGAGGGATATTAGGGCTTGGGAGGGGATGTTAGGCTCGGGGGAAATTGGGGTTATTGGAGGGGGGATATTAGGGTTTGGGAAAGAGGGATATTAAGGTTTGAGGAAAGGGGGTTGGAGGTGGGTTGGGGTCAAAGTTGGGGTTAGGTATCCCAAGATTAGGAAGGGGGATATTGGGGTTGCGGGAGGGGGGATATTAGGGTTGTGGGAGGGGGGATATTAGGGTTGCGGGAGGGGGGATATTAGGGTTGGGTGAAAGGGAGATTGGAGGTGGGTTAAACCCCGGTTAGGGGTAATCTAACTCTAACCCAACGTTGAACCTAACCCACCTCCAACCCTAATATCCCCCTCCCGCAACCCTAATATCCCCTCCCGTAACTTTAATGTCCCCCCCTCCCGCAACCCTAATATCCCCACTTCAACAACCCTAATATCCCCCCAACCCTAATATTTCCCTAACCCAGCCCTAATATCCCGCCTCCCACAACCCCTAACCCTAATATCTCCCTCCCGCAACCCTAATATCCCCCTAACCCAGCCCTAATATCCCCCCTCCCACAACCCTAATATCCCCCTCCCACAACCCTAATATCTCCCTAACCGCAACCCTAATATCCCCCTAACCCCAACCCTAATATCCCCCCTCCCACAACCCCAGTATCCCCTCCCGTAACTTAAATATCCCCCCTCCCGCAACCCTAATATCCCCCCTCCCACAACCCCCAACCCTAATATCCCCCTAACCCAGCCCTAATATCCCGCCTCCCACAACCCCTAACCCTAATATCTCCCTCTCACAACCCTAATATCCCCCTCCCAAACCCCAATATCCCCCTCCAGAACCCTATTATCCCCCTCCCGCAACCCTAATATCCCCCTCCCACCCTAATACTCCAACCCTAATCTTGGGATACCCTAAACCCAACTTTGACCCTAACCCTCTCCAAACGCAAAAACAATATATTTTGACGTTTATAAATTTTTGTTCGTGGTCATGGAAAACATTCATTGGTGATCATGGTGAACACTTTTCGATGTCTACCTACTATCGAAGAAGTGCCGTTTTTTTTATTGTATTTTGTGAGAGTGCTTTTATAGGCACTTCTCAAGTTTGGTGGGGAATAATGTGGCAGCCGTGCTCTATACCGCCCCTTACGTCAGTTATAGTGTCATCGCATAGTGCTTACACTTCCTCTTTGGCTTCTGGCCGCTTCCGCAGACGGACGTATAATAAAAGCTCTGCAGCAGTTGTTGAATCGTGTGTGATCAACTACAGACGGAGGTCTGTTACATATGTAACATGCATCTCCGAGAAGTGTCGCAGAACGATCAGCAGCGAGAAGACCTTGGTCGAGAAGGAATGCCCTTGTGGTGACCCAAAACTTCGATGTTTAATTGGCTCAATGGCTGGCGCCGAATGTTTCTGTCCTGGCGATCTGAACCCCACAGGACAAATGCCATTCCGCAGGGAAAAATTATTTGCCAGTAAAGCAATACCAATTTGATATCGTGTGTACCTTTAAGTTTGGGCGATTTCCGTATCTTTTGACATAGCAGATATAGGAGGTCACGAAATAGCATAATGTAACGAAGTCAATATACCAACGGGTCCTCCCGAACATGTTTAATTCTTATTTAGGGGTGCTACCTTTTCTGACACACCTCACTCAGCTCTACCGGTAAACTGGTTTACGTGAGCAGAGAGGGAAAAAATTTATAGCAAAATATAAGCAATTCCCGATCATATTGATCGATTCAAACACGAATTATATAATTTTTTCGCGCTTCGCGCGTTTACTCGAAGTAAGGCGACGCACAAACAGTAGTCCCAATGTAGCTGATAAGTTGCAGGGAAAATGCGTACAGGCTCAGCGGGGCTGAGGGTGTTCTGGGGGCCCAAGACCAACGTTTTTTTGGCGGGACTGACAAAGTGCTGTTACGGTCCTGGTGGGGAATGAAGGCTCGGAATAAATCTGAAGTGGGGAATGAAGAAAAAAGGTTGGGAACCACTGTTGTAGCATATCTAGAGGTCAGTCAGAGCCTCAAGAAGGCCGACTCGGAGCCGCGGTTGGGAATCACTGGTGCAGGTTCTACTGACGTATTCGTGTGAAGACTATGGATGATTAACTTCTCTCCATGTGCCAAATCACTTATCCACTGCATAAAACATTGATATAGCCTGCATGTTAAATTGATAATATGCAGTATCCAGCTCCTTACTCATCTGCGATTGGATTGGCCCCGTTTCAGAACATATATGTTTGTAGGCATATTGCAATCTATCGATAAGACCAGCGCTAAACCTATAGATCAGCGCTAGAAAGGGAGTAAGTAGCACAAAACAGCGGCTTCGTTATGCAATCGTTATATAACCATCCAGGGCTTCAGTCCACTCGTGAATACAAGCATACCATACGATACGGATGAAGCAGTGAACAATATACATTGGTTTCATTATCTACTGATTTATCAACCTTCCCTATAATTCGTCACTGACAATTACAACCATTGACTATTTACATGTTAGGAACAACCAAACTATCGATGTACACTAGTTATACATATGATGTCAAAGCGACGGAATGAGTCTACATATAGGTTCTGAAAATCTGTGCGTTTAATATTGTCCAAAATCCGATACGCGTTGACACGCGTGCATGACGACACGCGATTTTGTAACTTCCTTCTTTAATAAGTTTTCACGCGCCACCTACCGTCCATAAAGCCAATGCATCATCCTTCGATAGTCCTCGCCATGAAGTTATTTGGACTATGTCACGCTTGCCGTGTACTGGAATTCGCAATTCCAAGATGTTTATGTTAGCTGAGTTTCCTGTTTTATTTGTGATGGTGTAAGTTTTCAATTGCGATGCGAAGAGGACTACCTCTTTGCTGTACCAACACTACTAGGAGTGACAAGTCAAGTGTGAAACTGGGACATCAACAAAGGAGGGTACAGGTGCTTGCATATGCTTTCAAATGTAAGACATAGGTTCGGGCGTGACAAAGCAATATGTAGTCATGGTCGGTAATGAAGTGATTCTACATTACGTAATTACAGATTTGGATTGCCCTATTTTCACTATTTGAGTGGTTTTGCCTGTCCTTGCGCCAATTTAGGAGTTACCAACGTCTGTCAAGGAGAAATAGTTTAAAATGGATTACTAAAATATATTACGCGGTATCTATTTATTATGTCCGTGTGCATTGTGAATATACGCAATTTTGTAAGTTGTCAGTACCATCGGTTAAAGTTGATGGAACGAAACCCTTTGCGATGTTTTATAAAATCATTTTGAAGTCACTCACTTTCAATTTGTATGTGTAAATTGTTTATGGTCGTGTTTCAAAAGCACCATAAGCTAAACCTATAACTCCTACTTGAATATAATCTTAATGGTAGTATTTTCTATCACTTGGGAATTGAGATGCGTATTGAATAGTGTGGCGTGGCTTAGGAACCTGACGCGAAAAAATAAATATGTTGAGACACATCCGAACAGATATCACGCGATACCTACCGGGCGAAAGACGATTTATTACAAATAGCCTATCTCGCTGTCAAATTTTAGACGGATCAAACTTGTTTGGTGTCCTTCGAACGAATGAGAATTTGCTATTTGTCATATAGGCTCTATTATACTGCCAATAGTTGCTTAATTGAAGTTTGTTTAAAAGTCTCCTCATACAACTTCCACGAAACGAGTGGCAGGCTACTTTTTGACAGTTTCGTATAACACTTGTAACATTGTGAGGAACGCCTAAATTATACAATGAGCTGTCTGTTGAGACGCCATTCTAAAGAGTTACGTTCCATACTTCTAAATCAGCGGTTCTTACCCTTTTTTCCTGCAGGGCCCCGTTTCGGAAATTGCCTTGGTCTGGTCCTCCCTATAATTTAGGCACGGTAGTTGAAACCAAGGGGGAAGAGTTCGAAGTCTGATCGGTCTTCTCGTGTTGGTACTTCACTATTGGAGGTAACTCGAATCGCGCCCGAGGACCACCTCGACTTATTAACATTGTGATCATTGTATGTGCTGTACTCGGGATCAAATCAAGGTTGCATCGGGTACGGGCTCATACCATCTGGTCGATTAACTTTAACATGAATGTATTCCAAACAAATCAACCCACATTATATAACGTTCGTGTAAGGTTGCGGGTCACAGCACTAAACGGTATCATCCTTTATGATACGATGTAGAAATATTCTGATGATATAATTTTTCAGCTCTCAAATACAAATATATTTAGTTAATCAGTTTCACCAAAAAGCTTCAAAGCATCTTTAATGTACAAAGGGCTCTCACTCTCGCTCTTAAACTGGTGCAATGCCCCTCTTTCGTCTATTTCGACACGCTGTTCGCTGCGGAATAAAATACTTAGTTCGAAACATTTTGTGGAAAGTAACCAGACGTAGCATGATGTTATTATTTTAACGGGAAATTGGCGATCTTGAAGTGCGCGCAGTTCAGTTTACACGAATAAACCACTGCATACATGGAAACATGTTGCAAACATGGCCGACATATATTTCGCGCGTAAAGTGCGACGAAAAAGATCGAGATTTGACAGATGTTGTCGAATGTTAATTTGCAATGATGCGAAATCGGGGATATATAGAACTGTTGTTCTACTATGTCCTTACAGCACCCTCTACTGCGACTCCATTTTTCTTCAGCGAAAATTTGGGATTCAGCGAATGCTTGCAGATTGGCGTAAGTGTTCCGTGGGTTAGAGAGAGAGAGAGAGAGAGAGAGAGAGAGAGAGAGTCTTTATTTTCATCGAACCAAAATACATAACAAACGGCAGTGATGGTGGTACAGAAAATATGCGTGCACAGTATTCGTGGGTTAGTAAAGGTTAAGAACCATTGGTCTGTAATATATTACGATAGCATAGGAACTCTGTAAGTGCTTAACTAAGATTACGCACACGGACGACCATCCTATATCTGCTGTTGATACTGCCGAGATGTCCATCGAGTTATGTTATATCAATCTTGTCCCAATCTGTGGTAACTTGATACGAGGTGAGGATACGAATAACACAACACCGAGCCACACAATGCCGCCATTATGACGTAGGCAAAATCCCCGTGCATCATAGTATATCCCGCGTATTCGATAGTTCCGCTGGTATCATTATAGTACGTCGCCGGTGTATCATAGTACATTGATGCCATTACACTCAGAACAAAGCCAGCAGGCGCAGCGGCTGTCGTTATAGCTGCTACAGTGATATCCGCAATATGTTTTTTCCTAGTTGTGTTCTTCGTTAGCGAGATTCCAATTGATCCCATAGCAATGGACAATATGCCACACCATATTCCTTGTCCGACGTAGATGAATCCCTGGTGAGGTATACCTGTCATCGCTGGTATTACGAGTACCGCGATTCCGAGGGCAAGCAATAGAACTCCCAACACAATCTCTGCTATCATGAACGGGAACTTGTGATTTGCATAACATTGCACATACGGGGCGCAAGTGGGCATTGTGGAACACGAGCGAGCACTCTCCCAGGTAATGCTACACTAAATGAGGGTAATGAATAGTAATATTACGATTAATCGGATAATACACACTATGCCGTGGTGCAAGTAAAATTAAATGGTAAATACAGCGATACATAGAACTAGGGTTTTATATATCCCTGGGTAGGTTCTATACCATTACCGAGAAAACCATTACCGAGAATGGACATTACCGAGAATGCCATTACCGAGAATGGACATTACCGAGAATGGTCATTCCCGAGAATGGCCACCACCAAGAATGGACATTACCGAGAATGGCCAATGTCAAGAATATAGTCGAGAAATTTATACCTGAGCATCGATACCGAACGTGGCGACGCCGTGATGCACACACACGACCTGTACATATGCATAACATGCCTGCATTGCATATATTGCATTCTCGGTAATGTCCATTCTCGGTGGTGTCCATTCTCGGTAATGTCCATTCTCTGTGGTGTCGATTCTCGTTAATGTCCATTCTCTGTGGTGTCGATTCTCGGTAATGTCCATTCTCTGTGGTGTCGATTCTCGGTAATGTCCATTCTCGATGGTGTCCATTCTCGGTAATGGCATTCTCGGTAATGGTTTTCTCGGTATTGACCGGACACCCTCTGGGTAAATATTACAAAGTAGCATACATAGTAGCCCATAGTAAACAGCATTAGCGGCACGTAGTAGTCTACTTCTACGGCTCTACATAACATTGAAAAGTTATGCTATTCAATTATTATCAACTTTGATACATAAATCACGATGATGTGTACCTGTATCACGACAACGCTAAGATATCTCATAAACCCTCGGGGATCTCTATATTCACTATATCGCCATATGCCACGATGTGAGACTGTTGGAAATCCCATACGACTGTTTTTTTTCAAGATATTTGCTATCTTCATCATAAAATGATTGAGGATGCAATGCATATATCGCAGACAGTTACTGATCTGATCAAAGTACCCATCGCTGCTGCTAGTGAACGTACCGCTGTAAATATTTACTCTGTTTCAAGTAGACTTAGCAACATCCAAGACTTGTCAAAGCTACTTCAAGTGGAACTATAAAATGAAGATCGGGGAAGCGAGTGGCGCAGTTGGTTAAGCACCAGCGTAACGACGCCAGCAATTGCAGTGGTTCAAAGGTTAGGAGATTTCTCTAGGCTCCTCATCACCGACCTCACTGCAGTTGCAGTGCATTGTAAAGCCTAGATTGAAAGTGAGCCGTGCTACAAGTCGCAGCAAAGACCACGACGGGGACGCATGGGAGCGAAAGATTAAAGTCGTCCCCAAGGTTGCCAAAGACAAAGACATATTAACATTACAAACATTCGTGT
This sequence comes from Botryllus schlosseri, assembly GCF_051294905.1. NCBI lineage: Eukaryota > Metazoa > Chordata > Ascidiacea > Stolidobranchia > Styelidae > Botryllus > Botryllus schlosseri. Next base: position 33,757,719 of record NC_137238.1, read on the forward strand.
CGTAGTGTACAGTACATAGCCTGAAAAAGGCGAGAAACACAGCTGTAAAAAGGTCAATCAATAATAATATTAATAATAATATAATAATGCTTTGCAACCCTTGCCAATTCTTCATCTACTGCAATTCTGTAATCTGACTTCTCCATGTATTGCATAGCAATAACAAATAGACTGTATTACTGAAATCTTCAAAATTTACTCCAATCTCGGTATTTTTCTATGGGGGCAGGTTGATCCTCGGATTATGTGTGTATTTACCAGTTTTACTGTGAATAAAGACTATTATAATAAAGTGAAGATCGGGAAAGTAAAGTAAAATCAATTGAGTAGAGGTAGTCAAAAACATAACCACTTGAGTAAGTAATGAGAGTAGGAAAAACCTACTTGACTTCTCGGGAAAAAGTAAACTATAAGCCCATTTCGTTGTTGAACTATAGTTGAACACCTCTGTTCCCAATCTATAACTAGATGCTGTATAGCAAGCGAAGTAAAACAGTTTTCTACCAACATAATAATCAGACTAAAAAAACTGGGAGTGAGCAATGAGCATGCCTCGATCGCTCGAAATCTTCGAACAATTGTCAGTCACCGCTCGGACATTGATCTATCTAACCAGCAGAAGAGGATAAGGTTGCTATCCTCCAGACTCACCCGAATCGAGAGGCATTGTAGACCTGACAGATATACCATGACGAAGGCAGGCGCAATCAATATAGCAACCACTGCACACAAAGACAATACTAAAACTTCCTCTTTTCACCATCGCGCCACACTGTATTACGGTACTCACATAGCTGGTCTTGCCACCGAAGATCAAAGGTCTCTACAGAGCGGATATGCGCTTCTGCAGCGTGCGAGTATACGATTTGCTTGTGGAATGCGTAAACTCATACGATCGACACTACATTCAACCAGGACGACTGTATTTGGATATATGGTCGTGTGAACGCGAACGTGAACCTCGTGACGTCACGTGACGTCATGCTGCAAATTCCATCCCTACATTTCAGTGAAATGTATGAAATGTGTGTGAATTTAATGTACAGGGCTGTTCAAAAATAACTTTTTTCCCGGATTCCAGCCATTCCAACCAGTAGAAGAGGAGTTACGTGAGTTTTTCGTTTATAAATCACGGATTATCCACCGATCTGGTCGGAATTGACTCAAATTTGTTTTGCAACGTCTTTGAAGACAGCTCAACACTTTCATGGAGTTGGCAGAAAAATTTGAAAATTTTATTTTTTTATTTTTCTATAATTAATTAAAAATTTTAATTGGATCTGCGGAGTCCTGTACTTGTTAGAATTGAACCAAATTTGGTGTGCAGCGTATTTTAGGGTAACCTGACAATTTAACAAGTGAATGGCTGGAATCTGGGAAAAAAAGTTATTTTTGAACAGCCCCGTACCTAGGGACGACTCGGGCCACATAATTCCACAATGCTGAAGTACATATTGACGTTTTAAACGTCACCAAATGTATCAACTGGGGCAATCAACTGATATAATAATTCCATAAAGTCAATATCCTCTGTCGCTTTGCCAGCAATATCGACGAGGACTTGCAGGGGAATATAAACTTACGCATTTAACGGTCTAGGCAAGACCGGACAATGTATTCGGCGTCAGAGTATTACTACGTTGTATTGAGCAGAGTGTAAAACGAGTTGCTATACTTGCTACCGATATTACCCCCTTTTAACAAGTTAAGCGCTAAATATTTCACATCAGACAACGATATCAATTTCATTGATAGGTTGAATAAGCATCATTCGCTACCTATACATGTAACGTATTTCGCTCTTGATGTCGCGTGATTGCGGGCCAAACTCACGGCAGAGAGTTACTAAATATTCACAAACGGCAAGCTGGATATTCCGAGCAAACTTTTGTAACAAAGCAAGTAAAATTTTTGATATTGTCAAGGTGCATGCTCGTTTAGTGTTGAATTTTTTATGCTTCTAGCGCCATGCATTGAGTGGCCCGCAGTAGAAATGTAGTATAAATTAACCAAAGATGTTATTATTATTATATTCTTTATTCACAGTAAAACTGGTAAATACACACATAATCCGGGGAGCAACCTGCCCCCAAAGGAAAATGGCGAGATTGGAGTAAATTTTTAAAATTTCAGTAATACATTCAAATTGTTATTCCTATGCAATACATGGAGAAGTCAGATTACAGAATTGCAGCAGATGAAGAATTGGCAAGGGTTACAGAGCAGAGGTAGAGATGATTGAAGTTGAAGAATCGAAATTACAGAAATCATGCTGTGATTCACAAGTGTAATTTTAGTCCAGTGGTGCATTCAAGGCCTTCCGAAGAATGTGCACAGTGCCCAATAATGTGATCTTTTGGATCATGTCAAATCGAACGTTACCCGGAATTTGTTGGATATGTCTCATGATTTTTTTGCTCACGACCCCTGTAGCGCCAATGACTATCGGTACAATGTTTATTTTGCATCGCCACATTTTCTCACATTCCATTTTGAGGTCTGCGTATTTGGAGTGTTTTTCTGATTCTTTTTGCAGTAGGTTGTGATCAGCTGGTACAGCCAGTTCAATGAATAAGCATTCTCTTTTCTTTTTTAGTTTGACGATTATATCCGGGCGGTTGCTCCTGATTTCGCGGTCAGTTATAACTGGTACATCCCACAGAATTTTTACTTGTTCGTTTTCTGTCACTGGTGCTGGGCTGTAATCGTACCAATTTTTTGTCGAAGTGGTGATGTTAAAATGTTTGCATAATTCAAGATGAATGTAGTGACCAATCCTATTGTGTCTCCATGTGTATTCGGTAGCTGCAAGTGCACCACAGCCGGACATGAGATGTGCTACAGTTTCATTTTGGTTGTGGCACATTCTGCATTTGCCGTCCGTGTTTTGCTTCAGAATTCAGAATTATTACTATTATTATTAAAGGTTTTTAGTGGCACTTATCACCTGTTGAGGTCTTGTGTGCCAATGACGCAAGTAAGATCAGGAAAAATTCAAGAAAAGGGCAATGAAGTGAAAATTGTAATATATGAAAAAGGTTCACAGTGCAGAACCTACTAAGGTTCGTTTGTGAACGTGAACCTCTAAATTTCCGAGGTTCACACACAGAACGCGAACGTGAACCTCTCGTTCACAGCATCCCTAGTTATTACGTACGAACCGCAACCATAATTCAGGTTGGCTGTTTGTCCGTCTGTCGAGAAATCGACAAACGTTACTCACGAAGCTGCGGATGCTGTATCGTTACTATTATTAAATGTGCGGCGATCTACCGAGAAAACCAGGCTATATCCCGGAACCACTTTTGCGCGGACAACTGATCCAAGTCCTACAATACTGTATGTAGCCTCGGATTGCACATGTCGCAATATAACGGGCTTCACGATATAATTATTAAGATGATATTGCGTGGAAAACGAATATACAATGTCCAAGACGACAAATATATTTCCCAAAACTCTTCAATGCTAAATTACACAACACATCATACATGCTACATGCATCATGCATCTACGATGGTACTGACATGGGTGGTTTGTTCTAATTCTTGGTATGCCATCGTTTACATAAGGTGTAGCCTAATATTCTAGCTAGGGTCTTGCAATACAATCTCATCACTTATATATTGGTCATCATCGTCCAATGTTCAGTGGCTCTCAGGGATATCTATTCTAGTGGTTCTCAACTTTTTTGACCTCGCGGACCAGTAGAACTTCAAAATCAATGTTGCGGACCGGTGAACCTCCCAAAATCAAAATTAAGCCTAATTTAATTAGCCTACAACAAATGCATGCAATTCAAATGCAATATGGAAAACTTCATTTAATGCTGCCCTTTTAACCTTAGATATTTATACATGGCTCCGTTATGGATAACTAACATACACGAATCTATAGTTCCGTATATGTTTCTGCAAGGCGAAACTCGCGAAGTCATCTGAAAGTTCACTAACTTGATTGTGATTGTTCAATGTCGTTTGAAAGGTATGCGACTTGGATATTTATTGTAGCTTATATTTTTGTACTGCCAATGACGCTTAATTGCACCGTCGGACTTTAACGAAGTTCGTTTAAAAGTATCCGAGTCTTTCCCGTATTACGTGTCCGAAACTAGTAGTAGCCTACACTATTAAACAGTTTTTTACAAGAAATTGCACGATTGCACCGTTGCAACGTATACGCCCAAGTAGACCTTGAGCTTTCTGTTAGAATACCATCCAGAATTTAGTTACAAACTTCTAAATGTCTCTAATTAATGGACATTGACAGGACAAGAAATTCCAACTGTTATCCTTTTGTTATTGACATAAAAAATTCTGATATATTTGGGGTGCCGGGGGGAATCTTATTCCGTAGCTGCCGACTTGTCGCACGGACAAATTCTAGGCTTTTTATAAGTCACTGCTTACACGAATGAGTTGTTTCCGATTTGAACCAATGAAAAAACTATTCTCTTGGGCTTCGTATAGATACAATGTACTCACTACCCATGTTAAATGCGACTACCGTGATTACAATTAACGTCAATGGTAATCACACACCAAAATTATATAAGAATAAGAGAGTCGATCATTAGGGAATAGGGAGAAATCCGCCTATCAATCGTGAGACATCTTACAACAGACTCCTGTCCTCTTGTCTGGGCGTGAGATGCTGCCAGTGTTGCTAGAGTAGGGGTGTCAAACTCAAATTCCGTCGCGGGCCGGATTATAGTCGGTGATTTTATTATATCTCGTGTCCTTGAATTTTACTTGAAAACTTTATTATTGGAAGCATATATAGATAATTATCATACTAGTATATATAATATATATTGCACCACGGGCCATAATGGATTTATTCTATCAACCAGCAACACCTTTATTCACGAACAATGCAATTGACCAAAATAAGATGATTGGCTGGTTGAACACAGTTTATGAACCTCTAAAACTGTGGCGTCAACGACGATAAAATTTGGCACTTGGCATATTTCTATGCTCACCTCGCTTTGGCCGTGGTCTGGCGGTATCCTGGCGCATGCGTTGTGAAGAACACAAGTGATTTAACTGTAACCACAGACGTTGGAATGTATTTCTTTATTATTAAATCGCCCTTCGTAATTCTCTGGAGTCTGGGGACATTTTGAGTTGGAAGTGACACAGCAGTGCAACCACAGAAATTTGAATATATCTTTGTGTACCAAATATATTCTCCATGTAAGCTGCCTATATATCGGTTCCGCATTGGCGTTTTCGCTTCTGTGAATGACTACTTTTTGTTCAATTTTCCCATAAAACCCTGAACTCAGTGTGCAATTTTTTCCTTCTCGAAATGGGATGTCAATGTCGCCGAGCTGTTCTTAATCGCCGAGCTGTTAGTCGCCACAAGAGTGGAATCACAACACTGCAGTCGTATGCTTATAATGTGGCCATGGACATTGCAGATGCTCGACATTTGCTGTCTTTAGGGGTTTATCAATGGAAGTGTCTACTATAAAAAACAGAACTTGAACATTTGTAACACATCTGCTGAATTAATCTACTCAGAATTGCTTCGCGGGCCGTATGTTTGACATCGCTGCGCTAGATTGTCGATAGAAGGTATTACTCCCACTTGATCTGAATGAGATTCTTGTGCGCGACTCGCACCCGCATGACCGCAAAGTCTGCAACCAATGCCTACCGCCATGGCGGTAGCAAAACTAGCCATAATAACACAGTGTGTCACGATCCTCACCACAACGCTAAGTGGACAAATTAGACGTCGCAGGAATGGTTCGCATGAATTTGTCATGACAGAATTTGTGGTCGCAGAAAGAAATCACGTTTGTTCGGGCTGTGTGACCCGTGGCATCTACCAAGTATGAAAATTGGCCCGATGCAATTTGAACCTTACATAGATTAAGTTCCTGAAATAGAACAAAAGCCTAGGGACAGACGATACAACCTTTCGCGAAGTCATGTAGGGAAGCACCTTTTGTGTTGGAGACCCGTAGAAACAAATATCAATAGGCTTTGTTTCTATATCATGTCGCTGAAGTCAATTCAAAACAAAAGAGCTCGTTTCATTTGTAGTTAGTAGCCTATACTTTAGCTTCGAGTGCCAAAATATAGCGATATTATAGTTCAGGTCACGTTATATGGAATCTCGCCTATCCATAATATCAGTACAGTATTCGGCAAGCTATATAGGTGACAAGGTATTATCTGAGGCTTTCTGAGGTTGCTGTTGGCCTGTAGTCAGCATCGATAGCTAGAATATATAGGTCTACTGGTTATGGATAATGTGATATCACATGTCGTTTCTATAAGTATTTTTCAAGTGATGAACTTTATTACGGTCCGAATTGCGACGATTCCCAACTGCGCTAAATACCTTGCCAATCTTTGACCTTCATTGCCACGGTGGCTACAGAGACGTTAATTAGAGCGGCAGGAAGAATCAGCAAAATGGAAATAAAGGATTAGTATAGCCTAAGCAGAAGGAAATATAATATATGTCACACACCATCTCCGATTTTATATAAGAATGATGATAGGAATTATCATTTTTTAAATATCCGGAAGCCTATTTCGCACTGAGTGTGCAATGTATATTGCCTCTTTTATACGCGGTTATACATTTTTTACTATATTTGTTACTATATTTGTGGGTCAAAGGTTGGAGTTTGATTAATTGACTTTACCGAGTCGTTTACGTTTTTCCAATGCATTGGATAGATAAAAGTGGTAATAATATAATAACTGGGATATTATTATATTTCTTCATTCTCACATTGTAGTGAATAAATTACCTCTATCCAAGTATATATCTACACTTTCTCGGAAGGTAAATTGAAATGGGATGTTGCTGCGGAAAAGGTATGATATATTGGTATAGAGTTGATGTAATCGCCAATTTCATGACGCTAGATAACCTGCTTAGAAGGATAATATTAAAGAAAATGCGAGAAAGTCAATTGATTGTACTGTAGCTCAGGCTATTGTGCATGGAGCGTGCCAAGTTAAGATATACCTTGAAAGTAAAACAATCAACCCTTTTATGTCTTTCACATAATGTGATAATGTGATACCATTGTTGATATACAATGATCTTTCCAATTCTCTACTAGTTGCTGACGATTACCCCTGACGAGCGTCAGCCGAAAATATTCGGGTTCATTTCAATATGAATATACCAGCATGCAATTGTATATTCAATTTCTGTAATTCCAGGAAGCTCTTCAAATAATGTATAATGTACAGTACATACATACAAATGAAGAAAATACTATAATATTAGATGTTAGTTTAATATATACGGTAGGTAGTTATGGCTGAAAATAAAAACACGCCACCTTAATGCTATGAGTTTAAGGTGAAATTAGGATAAATTTGACAACGCGAATGTAAAGATTGTTGTGAAATCATACATATCCCTGTGTGAAATCATGCCATGTCACATGAACGTTAACAAGGTAGAACCTTTACCAAGGATTGTTTGCGCTTCAGGCCACGATTCTAAAATACATTTACTGTGCTTGGTATAATCAGCGGCGTGAGTGAACCCCGCCGAGCTGTCGTTTATAGAAATTCGCTAAGACAAAACATCTCATTTGCGCAATATTTATACGTATTCAGAAAAGGAGTCGAGCTACGATCCTCGTAACAATGGGCCAATAAAGAAACGTTCATGCACGGATATCATATGTCTTTTGTTCTTCTTTGCCGTCATCGTCGGATACATAATTGTGGGAATATTTGGTAAGATATCGCCGCTAGATTTATGCCGTGTACGATTGTAGTTGATTAGAAATTCTGAAATCAGTTATTCAACGAATGCCACTGTACGAATACAGGTTGCATCACAGCGCATCCAAGTTACTAACGCTGCATCGAGCTAAATATAAATAATGGAAAGCGGCACTGCGATATATCACGAGCCGCGCCTTGTTCACATCAAATCGGAATAGAGGACAATACAACTCGTATTCATGGTGACAATATTCCTACGAAGTTGTGGCTTACATGCAACTTTGTCACAACTCGCTAGAACACACCACTCGGCAGCCAATTAGCATATCAAGTTCTTTCTTCTTAATTCCTTTTATCACGGATCTAAAGTATGCGAGTTTCGAATATACGGACATGATGTTAAATACATAGGCAAAGCGCACCGGGTCGAAGCTGATGAACGTGTTTTATATATAAATTGAAACATTTAGGTGGACCCAAGTTTCGTTGCTATGGAAGTATGCAAGTAAACTACACGTCTTTCGGTAAAATAATTTAACCCCTTCCCCTCTGTTACAGACTAAAGTACGAGTAGTTATAGTAGATGAAGAATATATCCGAAGCGCATCGCAGTTAGAACTGATTAACTATAGCCGATGTAGCAGCCCAAGTGCTGCTGTTAACCTTGTTGTTATTGTATCTGTGGTCATGAACTGTGCACGTGGTTTCTTGTAATGATGATATTCCCTCTTTCTGGTTTGGACGTCGTGCTGGCCGGTCGTGTGACCGCCGGCGTGGGACCGTATTATGTTGTGGTGTCGATACGTTGCAGTTTGCGTGTGAAGCTCCGTAATAAAGCATTGCCAATCCGAGACCGGGCCGTTACACCTACCCTATATACTTGAGGAACCATACGACTTTCGAATATAACCCCTTGCCCCAGTGCCACCGATCAATGAACTCGAGTTTTTAAAGTGAATTGCTGACAGTTATACATATTTAAATCAGGTATTTATAGATATCCCTGATCCAAATGTAAGTCAGAATCTACCCTATATCGTTTATCTTTATGCGTATGAAGGAAACTCATATTCGATATTGCGCCACTGCAATGTTCCCTATGCGCACGTGCGCAATTGCGCAGTGCTGATACGGTCTCTGCGCACAGAATATCTAAGCTGCGCAAAAAATCCGAAGTGATGACCTTTTTTTAGTCGTTACGCTCTGTTGTCCAAGGGGCCGCGCAGTGAGTTGGTGAGTGCGCGCACACTAGTGAAAAATTAGAGGGAACATTGCGCCACTGGCGTCTATATTCAAAACTATGATCTTGAATTATTTAAATTATAGCGGTTCCGCTTGTATTTTATTGATGAATGAGGTGTTTTGATTGCTATTTAACTAATGCAATCACCTTTAATGAGTTTTGATGGCACTTACGCCGACGAATTCAACACATTCGGCAATCGCGTGGATCATTCGAAATTTTGGTGCCGGCCATTTTGTGCAGTCACATACCATGCTAACTTCGGTACCTAACTGTACCTATCATTGTATAAGTGTGTGTATATCCTTATTGTTATATGTCTGACACACTGTTTTTTTTTCTCGCTGAGACATAAACAAAAATCACCACAACACAACGGCATTTCTAGTAAAAATTTTCAAACTACACGTTGCCTCATTCGATTTTATAAGTTTTGTGATTTGTAAAAAGTGCCGCCTTTCTGAATCTCAAAATATGCTTACCCTACAGGTGAAGAACCACTGCAATAAATATTGTAGATAGAATCAGCATTTCAAAGGGACGGGGTCTTGATTTTCAACCCAAACACCCCCGCGGGTACACAATTCGGTTGCCGATAGCACTTAATTGCCTGTAATCAATAAAGGCGTGTCATCACAAATCATAATTATGACTTTTGCGTGTCTTGACCTCCTGTGGAACCATTGTGTTCCTTAGAACACTAAGGTGGAATCCACAAGACTGGCTCAAAGAACCCCTGGTGTTCCGTGAAACACAGGTTAACAACCACTGAAGTAGAATCTGCAGATATATAGGCCTATCAGTGTGGCTTGATGGAATCAAGTGAATATCAATGACATGTTGTATTACAATACTGTGGCGTTTTGAAACGACGAAATTATGGTAAAACGAGCCAGGGTGTCTGATTGGACGGGTATAGGTGTCTGATTGAAAAATTAATCGATGTCGTTTCTTCGCCGTCCCCCTTTCCATTCCATCGCAATCTTGTGTTGTTTTTATTTTGTGGTAGCATACTCAAATGTGTTTCTCGGTCATTTACACCAGGCCGATATTCTTATCTTTGATTCCATGTCCGTCGATTTGTTGCACGACCCACTTGTGGGCTTTTTAAGAAACCGCTCTCTCGGATAAAATGACGAGGAGGAGCCTAGATAAAACTCAAACGCTTGGGATCGGATTCTAGAGTCAACCTCGATCGGGCTCGAACCAGCCACCTATTTGTGCCGCAGCTGTGGATCTTTATGCAGCGTTACCGAGCGAGATAGTGTAATGGTGATGCGTCCGGCTTCATGATCGGTTGATCGTGAGTTCGATCCCCGGCTGGGTCAGACCAAAGACTCGAAAACTGGTATCCGCGGCTATCCTGCTAGGCGCTCAGCAATCACGGATAGCATGGAGGAGAAAAAATGGAGGTGCAGACTGCAGACTAGATGACCTTACTATAAAGGCTGCATCGCATCTCCGTTGTCCAAGCATCTCGATGGTGCAGGCGAAAAAGAATACCCATATCTCTCTCTTTCTCTCTATCTCGCCATCGCATCTTGTGGTGCTTTGAAATCTTGAAAATAACAAATATGGGAACGAGGATGTAAAATCGCTACATAAGTTTGCAACGGGTGTCTTTGATTTGTACATGTCGCCAATGTCACCAATGTCACCAATGTCGCCAATGTCGACGTCTATCAATTTTGTCAATGTCGCCAATGTCACCAATGTCTCCAATGTCACCAATGTCACCAATGTCGCCAATGTCACCAATGTCGGCTATGTCACCAATGTCGCCAATGCCGACATTGCCGACAATGCCGACATTGCCGACGATGCCGCTCGGGGGCCGAAACTAGGATACTGTAATCATTCGAGTAAGGATTTTTGGTGACTCGACTCGACTTGAATCAATCTTGGTATCGACTTGACCTGCGATCTCGGCTACTCAAGTACTTCGACTATCTCGCCACATACTATACGCGATTCTTGACGGGAAGACCTGAAGATTGCATGGCCACAAACGCAAATTATTTATAACTAATCATATTATTTACATTATTAGGCCTATACGTTGAAGTGAATGAACGTCGAAGTCTTTATACATTCCAGTGTAGGATTCGCGAGGAAAATACACGACCGGGCGTATCCCTAAATAGACTGAATATAATATAGTTATCGAGTTCGGTCCCGGATCGGGATCAAAGAGGACTTTTCAGAATCACGAAGTGGGTTCACCTGTTTATCTGTTTCAACATTCGTCAACAGATCAAACATCACCAATTGCTATTGACCATCATGCCCGGCGGTGGGATAGGGTTATCTGACAAAGATCGGCAAGAATACCTATCGTCATCCGCAATTCGCTGGATTTCTGCTTGTCCATAAGCAATGGTATATCACCCCAACGTTTGTATCAATTCAGAATGTTCGGAAAATCTTGAAACGTGATTTCAGGAGGATAAGAGTCGTACCGGCGGAAACCGACACGATAACTACCGTTAGAGCGTTTGGAGTTACGTGCTCAATAGACGCACAGCATCCTGGTAAAACGGTCGGGATATTGATGTCGTTATCATGTCAATGAAATGAAAAACAAACTACTTCCGGTCGTGTATTTTCATAGCAAATCTAACACTGGAATGTATAAAGACTTCGACATTTATTCAATTCAACAGGCCCAATAATGTAAATAATATGATTAGAGTTATAAATAATTTGCGTTTGTTGCCAATCTTCAGGTCTGGTCGAAATCGAAAATAATCGCCGATGTCTGTTTTGCGTGCGTCGGCCTCCTCTATCTTGCAAGTGGTTTGTACCAGATAAGTCCGTAAGTTATCCCATGCGGTCTGGAGTCATGCGCAATGACTCAAGTACAGTACAACGTGCCAACTTTTTGCCAGCGTACCTTACGTCCAGTCGTGTATTTTCATCGCGAATCTTACACTGGAATGTATAAAGACTTCGACGTTTATTCAATTCAACAGGCCTAATAATGTAAATAATATGATTAGTGATATGATAATAACATTGATAATGACATTTATTCAATTCAACGTAGGCCTAATAATGTAAATAATATGATTTTATAAATAATTTGCGTTTGTGGCCATGCTATCTTCAGGTCTTCCCGTCAAGAATCGCGTATAGTATGTAGCGAGATAGTCGAAGTACTTGAGTAGCCGAGATCGCAGGTCAAGTCAATACCAAGATTGATTCAAGTCGAGTCGAGTCACCAAAAATCCTTACTCGAGTCATTACAGTATCCTAGTTTCGGCCCTCGAGCGGCATCGTCGGCGTTGTCGGCAATGGCGGCATTGTCGGCAATGTAGGCATTGGCGACATTGGTGACATAGCCGACATTGGTGACATTGGCGACATTGGTGACATTGGCGACATTGGTGACATTGGCGACATTGACAAAATAGATAGACGTCGACATTGGCGACATTGGTGACGTTGGCGACATTGGCGACATGTACATCAAAGACACCCGTTTGCAACAGTACATGACGATTTAGCAGCGTATCCAAATGTTATGATCCCCAGGTACTTCACCTCTGGTAAATGACTAAATCAATGGTGAACGCATGTTATTATAGTATAGTATTATAGTAACTAGGTAAGCAGTCCGAAGAAATCCTCGGGCATGGAATAAAAGCTATTATTCGACCCTGTGTTTATCGTAAGTTTATTGGAGTATAGTTTAACGAAGTATATTGGTATAACGCCATTTTAATGATATCCAATAAGGAGTAAACCCGATTAGACATGTGTGAGTCGTTTATTTGTCGTATGAATGATAGATAAGAAATATGAAATCGTACGACGTTGGGTTCATTTCGAGATATACGTGTGTAATACCACGTAGAGACGTTGATGCATTCGTTGGTGATTATTAGCTGGTGAGGAAGTCGATATACATGAATGATTATGAGCCAGTTCGGAAGTCGATAGACATTTATAAGTGCTTCGCTAATTGCGAGAAAGATATATTGCATTTTGAACCGTACGTGATATTCAATAAAGTTACAAGCCGGGGAGACGGAAACAAAAATATATTCGTCAGTGTGATCCATCGAATACGTGTGCAATAGACAGACCTGGTGGTACGTCAGCCAACAAGGTCGTACGGCGTGGGTTACGCCGGTCGTCGAACGGAAGAAGAAACACGCAGCGAATTGTAAACGCAACCTTCTTGGAGTCAATAATACATTTGGAGTCTGATATACAATTATACAACTACAAACGTTCGCTCTGCGTTAAAGTGGTGACCCTCCGACGTTCAATTAATCAAGACGACCGGCCGGCCGAGCGACAGATAAATATTCGCCTTGCACGGGACGACAAAGAACATTCAGATATAATACGAAGAGACTATTGAACGAAACGTTCGCTCTGCGTTAAAGTTATTCGCCTTGCACGACGGCGAGAAAGAGCAATACAGCAACGGACCACGGGAACGATCAATATAAAGATTCGCCTCACACAACGGCGAGAAAGAGCAATCAGCAATCAGTGACGAGGACAGACATTAAAAAGTCACCGCGACGTTCTCGCAAGAAGAAGTGGCAACGAAGAGCGCCTGCGCAGAAGATACGAAGGATTGTAACATATTTGAAGTTAAGTAGCTTTCCCGGACAGGGTTTTGCATTTATTTCAATTTCAGAGACGGCGTTGTTTAATGGAGCTGTGTCTATTGTGGAATTAATTGTTTTAGTATGTCAGAGTATCGAGCTATGTGGTAAAAATTGTGTTGTTTGGGAAATTTTCATGTCCGTTGAACAGGTTAATTATAATTAGAAATTTATAGTAATTTTGTGTGAATTCCATATTGCTTATTGTAATTTTGTTTTCTCAGTGGTATAGCCGCTATTTCGTGATAAAGTCTGAGTTGGCGTTTCTGCCGGAATATTCGTCTGTGTGCAGTACGACATTTGCGTGTACGGACAACGGAAAAAGGTAATCATTTTCAATTCTCGCATGAGCAATTGCTATTCACTGTCATAAATGGAAGTGGAAAGTAGTGACAGCGAACCGGTGGTTAGAAGAAGAGGCAGAAGGCGCGAGATCACTATCAATAGACCTTTTAACAAGCAGGAGCCGGCGCGGTATTTCAGAATGCTAGAACATCAGCTCGAGGGCGAGAATGTACGGTCGCAAAACGCTAAATATATAATCTTGTTGAGGAACTTGAATGACGCACACTTCGCCGCTATCGATGGAAGTATTCCTGGCCCACATGATCGTAATTGCTACGACTTGCTTAAAAAGGTTCTGTTGGACCGTTTTGATGTTCCGATTAATCAGAAGTTGAATAACTTTTATGCCGAGGTAATTCCGGGTATGAATCCCAGAGATTTGCGATCGCGGATTATTGAGTGTGCGGGTGCCGATAATTCACCGCATATGGCGGGGTTCAAGCGCCACATGTTCTTGCAGTACTGCAGGCCCGACATCGCTTTCGCATTACGTGGACATTATAGAGATGATTTTGATACAATGTGTCAGCGCGCGGTTGAGCTGTTTAATGGGGGGTTGAATCCGGGTAATAACTCCATTCAAACTAATGAAGTAAGTGTGGCAAAACCGGAAAAGGAGCGCGCGGTTGTTAGAGCTGAGGAAGATACGCAGTTTATCGAGTCGATAAGTAAGCAACTTGCTAGGATGGAGAAGCAAATGGCGGAATTGAAATTGGATGATGTTAAAGTGCAACCAAGTGATGATAGCGATAACTCTTTGAACCATTTTCCCATGACGCAGAATAGGGCTCAGTCAAACCGCGGAGGTACGCGATATTATCGGGGAGGCAACGTTGGTACCCGAGGTGGCAGTAATACTGAATGGGTATGCCAGAATCATCACCGATATGGTGATCGGAGCTTTTCAGCCTATCGTGAACGTAAATGTGTTGGTCGTAGTTCATGACTATATGGCAGTGGTTTCTATCCAAGTGGTCCAAGTATTAATTCTTTTGATTTTGAGTATTTGGCATATGCGTTTGATAAATTAAATGGTTTGAATTTCTTGAGTGACAGTGGTTCCATGATTTCTAATTTACCAGCGAGTGAACATGTGATTCGGCACTATACGCCGAAATGGCAATTTCGGGGAGCAAATGGTTCCGTGATAAATGCATATGGCACTAAGACTTTGATGTTGCAGTTTGGTGATAATGAACCACTTGAATGTCCTTTTGTAATAACCGAAGTGTCGAAGCCAATATTGGGCTGGAATTTTATGAAAAAGCATAAGTTGCTGTTAGATCCAGAATTGGATGAACTCGCGACTCGTGACCGCAGTACTGTAATAAAATTGTCTCAGAACAAATTTTCGTCTCTTGTCGCGCATACCGACGCGAGTGAACGCACGCCATACGCTGAGTTACTTAAAGAGTTTCCGGAGATCTTGGTCCGGCAACCTGTTAAACGGCGCGAAATGAAACATGTCATGCGAATAAAAACGTTCGGGTATTTGAAATCTCCGAAACCACGGTCGATCCCACCCCAGTATTTGTTAGAAGTTCGGCGGCAAATCAAAGATATGTTAGAGCGCGGTGTGATTTCAAAATCGGATTCGGATTTTTGCTCGCCGATCGTGTGTGTCCCTAAACAGAGTCACGTGGAGGGGAAACCTCCCGGTGTGCGGTTGTGCATCGATTATCGTTATTTGAATTCGCATGTGGCTCCTCAGTGTTATCCATTACCGAATATTGCGTCGATGCGTACACAAATGGCGGGGGCCAAGGTATTTTCCACTCTCGACATAGCAAGCGCGTACCACAACATTGAAGTGGCGGAGTCAGACCGCCATTTGACAGCGTTTTATGCTAAGGAAATCGGTAAATTTCAGTACAATGTGTGTCCGTTCGGTTTTCGGTCCAGTGGGGATCAATGGTGTAAATTGGCTTACGAGTTGCTTGGGGACATTCCTAATACTTTTCTGTATTGTGACGATATTGTGGTGGCGACGCCTGACGAGAAGTCTCATTTGGAGACGTTGCGAGTAATTTTTGAGAAATTAAAGAGTGAGTCCCTTTCGTTGTCTATTGAGAAGTGTAAGTTCGGAGCAGAGTCAGTTCGCTTTTTGGGGTTTTTGATCGACAAGGATGGCATCAGACCAGATCCCAGACGAGTTGAGGCGATTGTGAAGTTTCCAGTGCCAAAGACTATGCGTGAGGTGAGAAGGATGATCGGCATGATCAACTATTATTCGAGAAGTATCAAGAATTGCTCGTCTATTATGCAGCCGCTCTATGATTTATTGAAGGGAACTAATGCTCGGAGTAAGCTCAAATGGTCCAGTGTGGCGCAGAATGCATTTGAGCAGATCAAAGCAGCTTTGATCGATGCAGCAAGACTGGCTTTTCCGACATTCAAAGGACCTATACAGCTTGTGACAGATGCAAGTCAAGTTGCGTTGGGCGCGGTAATCAATGAGTACCAGAATGGGAGATATGTACCTCTGGCTTTCTTCAGCAAGAGTTTAACTGAGTCTCAGCGAAAATGGTCAGCTGTGAAGAGAGAGACGTACGCTGTATACATGGCTCTGCAGCATTTTCGAGATTTCTGTATGGGCAGGTCAGTGAGCCTTGTCACGGACAGTCAGGTGTTGGCTAAGATGATTATCAATCCGAAGGAATGTGCTGACCCAGCTATGTTTCGGTATCTTGAGTACATTAATTACTTTGTGAACAAAACTACGTGTATCCGCGGTATTTTCAATTCCGTTTCCGATTGTTTGTCACGCGTGGAGATTAATGAATTTATTGTGCCAGATGGCTTGAAACCTGATTTTATAAAGCGTGTTGCAGCTGCGCAGAGGCAAGACAAGGAATTGGCAGAATTTCGCGAGCGTACTTTGAATGAGACTGGTTTGCAGTTAAAAGAGTTGAAACTGTTGGGGTGTGAGACGGGCGTTGTTTGTCACGTGCCTGATTCCACCGATAAATCCCAGAATTTGTCTGTAATTCCACGAGTGTGGGTTCCACGTCATATGAGGCGTGAATTGTTTGAACATGTACATTCTCTTTCGCACCCCGGAATGCGCGCGACGTTGGCATTGGCCAAACGGCATTACGTTTTCCCTAATATGGACAGGTGGTTACGAGAATCAGTGAGGGCATGTCCGATGTGTAACAAAAGCAAAATTATTCGTCATGTACGCTCCGCATTAAAGCATGTGCCGCGACGTAGTGATCGCAATGCCGACATTTCAATTGACATCGCTGGTCCGCTTCGAGAAACGGAAGATGGTAATCGATATTTTCTTATCATCGTTGATCGTGTAACAAATTACACTAATGCAGTCCCCATGAAAAGACAAGATACTGACACGGTGATCCGTGCTTTGATAAATGGTTTTGTAAAGGATCGTGGAGCACCCATGGTTATAAGGTCCGACCGTGGCTCAGTGTTTACATCGTATGAATGGGAAAAGTTCATGTCGGTGCTTGAATGCAAGCATTCATTTTCGTTGGCACTTTCGCCACAGCAGAACTCGATCTCCGAGACGGGGATTCGACGAATAAAGCGCGGTTTGCGTTGCGCTAATAATCCCGCGGCATGGGATCGGCTATTACCTTTTGTGATTTTGTCATTGAATGCCTCTGTGCGAGAGGGGTATGATTATTCCGCGGCGGAAATGACCTATGGGGAAAATGTGCGCTTGCCGGGAACCTATTTTGAGTATGACCCGAATAAGTTCAAGAATAGTCAAGCAGAGGTACTTTGTGATGTGCGCGAATTTTTCGAAAACTTGAATTTCAATAAGTCCAACATTCGGACGAATGTCAATGCATATGTTCCGCCGGATCTTATGGCTTGTTCACATGTCTATGTAAAAAACGAGAGAGGTAAAAAGACCGCGTTTGATTTCTGGTATGTGGGTCCGTACAGGGTGATCGAGAGATCGCAATCGGGCAAGGCTTTTACCTTGTTAATCAAGGGAAAGGAGAAGGCTGTGTCGATTGACAGGCTGAAAGTGTGTTACTTTCCTCCATTTGATGTAGATAACGACATGTTCGATGATTTTGTGCAGCAGTTTCCGCCCGTTGATGCGGACAAAGTGGTACAAAACTCCGCGGTAAATACGGGCGACGCGTGTGTAGTGTCGTCTAGTTGTGATGACAGCGATAGCGACTGTCCGGGTAGTGTTGGTGACGCGTCTCGAGAGCGAATATCTGATGGCTTACCTGTTGATGTCGATCGCGAGAATACTGGGCATGAATCCAAATCTAAGACCCAAAGATGTAATGAAGGCAGAACTCTCAATGAGTCAAGTCCAAAGTATACGTCCAGAGGGAGACGAATTGTTAGACCAAGACATTTGAATGATTATGTGTTGCATTGAATCGCGTAGAATAAAGATACGTGTGATGAAAATCGTGCCTTGTGCATTAATATGCTGCGCAAAGGCAGGATTGCTGCTTCGTCGATTGTTGAATCGCGTAAAGTAAAGATAGACGCGGTTAAATTGCGCTTTATACAGTGATATGTTGATATAATATGTAAATGCAGGATTGCTGCATCATGTTGTGACTCCCCGTTGTAGAATGTAAGGTGGGGTCACCGAAGCTCGTTGCTAAAGTATGCGTTGTAGTAATATGTGCGGACATCAGAATGTTAGGCTCGTGTAGGCCCGCTTATGCTTCACGGAACTGTGCGTCATATTTGAGATGGTCACGGCAGAATTGTCGTTGAGTTGCCATAAGCCCTCTGTTGTTGCGATCGGACAACATGGATTTGGTAGGAATGGTTGCTGTTCCCGCTGGACGGGTTAACAGTAATAATGGGAAAGTAGAAGAGGAAGAAGTGATTGACGACAGTGAATAGCATGTTCTGTGGGTTTTGATGCATGATTGTCGATGGTATGGCCTTGCATACACGTTTATGGCATTCGTCAGTGCATATAGACTGGTTTCGTCTATGAATTACATTGTATGTGTCCCATTTAGTTTATATGCATTATTCATTTTCATTACTTTGTTGTTTGCGTGCGAAGATACTTTAATGTATCCGCTGCCCCGTTTTGTGCTTTTGATATTTTAGTTCTGCATTTGTGTATTATGATGGTATGTTATTGTAAGCAATGAGATAGTGAATGTCTCTAGGGTATCGCTTTTGAGATAATTATTATGTTTATTTTATTATATTGATGATATAACGTTGTTATTGCATGTGTAGTGATCGTTGATGTAACGGCGATACCGATTTTGTGCTAGTTAAAGTAGGTGTTTTATTTATTTGTTTTATTTGAACACTATTGTTGCCCGTTGGAAGGAACTATGATATTGCGAGTCGTTCCGAGTTGGAAATGTAAAATAGGGTTTCCGAATGCCACGCTTGGATGGTATGTCGTTTCATTAGTTTACTTTTGCCCCTGCATATAAAAATCGTTTCCTGTCTCCAATCCCTAGGATTAACTTCAGTCCCTATGATTAGCCCCAGTCCATATGTGTATGACCCTAGGTATGAGATATTGACCAATATATTCGTTTTTTTTACACCAAGTTCTTTTGGTTGGAAGGGGGAACTTTTAACGAAGTATATTGGTATAACGCCATTTTAATGATATCCAATAAGGAGTAAACCCGATTAGACATGTGTGAGTCGTTTATTTGTCGTATGAATGATAGATAAGAAATATGAAATCGTACGACGTTGGGTTCATTTCGAGATATACGTGTGTAATACCACGTAGAGACGTTGATGCATTCGTTGGTGATTATTAGCTGGTGAGGAAGTCGATATACATGAATGATTATGAGCCAGTTCGGAAGTCGATAGACATTTATAAGTGCTTCGCTAATTGCGAGAAAGATATATTGCATTTTGAACCGTACGTGATATTCAATAAAGTTACAAGCCGGGGAGACGGAAACAAAAATATATTCGTCAGTGTGATCCATCGAATACGTGTGCAATAGACAGACCTGGTGGTACGTCAGCCAACAAGGTCGTACGGCGTGGGTTACGCCGGTCGTCGAACGGAAGAAGAAACACGCAGCGAATTGTAAACGCAACCTTCTTGGAGTCAATAATACATTTGGAGTCTGATATACAATTATACAACTACAAACGTTCGCTCTGCGTTAAATATAGCTAGTTTACTGCAAAGTCACAAAACATTATAGACTTTGTCCAAATATATATGCGATTTCCTGTCAGTTCAATAGCACGTTTCCGTTCAGCTTGGCTGAAAGGCGATCCTGTTAGATTGATTAACCCAACAGACAACCAAGGACGTTTATGTGGACAAAAGTACGCCGACTTGGATCTCTCGTAAGTGTGCCGGAATTTGTTGCTTTTCTTTTGGTATGGTAGGCTACTGTTTCTTTGGTTAGAATTAAAGCATTTAGACTCTTTGACTTGGAGATATATAGTACTTCAATATACGGTTGAATAATGTGTTCATAAACCCACCGAATCTCTTAAGGGTTAATCTACCAATTGGGGTTTATACAATATGAAAATTGAATATATTAGTCAACTGTGTATTGAAGAATAATATTTTTTCCGACACCAATCTGAGACACGCACCAAATCAAGAAGTATTCCTCGCCATTCCCATAATCACCAATTACACTATTTAACAATGATTCCCATGATGCTACTGCACAGTTGGTGTGAATGCATTCTTCATTGGAACTCTGGTCGACTCGAGTCGCAATTTTTTGGTTACTCGACTTGACTGTTGCCTGTTTGGATATTTTTTCTTGAAAATGACTCAACTCGACTCGAGTCATTTTGTGTGTTAACTCTACCTGTACTTGAGTCATTACGCATGACCCTAGTAAGTCATTTAGCTCCAGACATTCTATATGAATTGAAGTCTCGTATATCAGGACTGATACTCGAAAAATATGTATAAATATGATATGAATATGAGGCCTTTGATATCATCCTAGAGTTTCTAAAAAATGATTTATACCTGAATTGCAGTGGGTAGTAGCGAATACTATGACTTGAACTCAGACTCAAGTGTCTGCGCTATGGCTCAGACTCAAGCCTTTGCTCTTTGACTTGAACTCGACCTTGACTCGGCGCTGAGTGGAAATGACTAGACTTGACTCAATTCAACATTATAAAAGTAAGATTGACTTGTGACTTGGAACCTTGTGACTTGGTTACAACCCTGGTGTCATGGAAACTGGAAAGCAATTATGAGAATGTGATTGGTGTTCGTCTCAGTACGGTCTCTCCGTCTCTGTATCAAAGAAGTACCATTTTTCATGGAAATCCCTGCGAAATATGCGACACCCCTTCTCTCTCCGTTCGACTTGAAAATTCATCGCGGTACCTTTTCAGATCGAAACCAAATCTGTTCTTCTTTGACTTGACGGAATGCGCTGAACCATCATTCAGCCTGAGCTTCCAATGTCAGACGACGCAGGTATGTCCACAGTCTTCTGATATTTTGCTGCTCTGTCACATACGGCTTGTTTTACGCCTATTTGATTTGTCTCTTTCAAAGTAACTGTGAGAAGTTCAGCTGGAGTGATTGTGCGATTTTGCCATCCATGCATTAACAATTATATGCCGAAACCTCCAGTTAATATTAAAGTTCAAAATCTAGCACCTTGCATTTTGCTATTTAGATTTGGCGCTTACAACGCATCTGTGAGAGGAAGAACTTGAGTAGTGGTGCGAGTTTGCCGTCAATTACATTTTAGTTATCATCCAAAATCTCCAATCAAATTACAGTGCAAATCTTAAAATCTTTCATTTCAATTACACGTATAGTGCATCCTGTATGGCAGTTGCTAGTTTTGTCACAATTCGTTAAAAGCACACTTTGTGGTTTCAAAATCCCAAATGAAATTGGTAAATTATTGATATTAAATCCCTGATTTTCAATTTAATTGCAATTGTTTTATCGATTTCAATTTCGATTTCTTTCCTGATTTTACCTCAAACACAAATTCATTAAACTTATCCAGATTAAAAACTGTATCAATTGCATATAATCATAATTAGAATTGCTCCAACTATAGGGAGACGATTAATTTTATTGGATTCTTTGATATGCTCTGCTAACTTGTGTGGTGTGGATTTTAACTATTGACCAACATATGTTAAGAAAATTCATTGTCAACCAAATAGTTATGAAATAATCATGATTGAGGACCATTCATTTAGTTGTTGCACAGCAGTATCAGTGCTCTTTTATGTCATATGTCCTCATTAAGAGGATTTGTCCTTATTTTTTTGAAAAAGTGTCCTCTGAGGACGTCTAAATGTCCTCTCTCTTCGTAGGCCTACTTTGTCTTGTTAGATGCAAAAATTGGACACTTACGTACTGAACGACAGGGTTGGCTAAGTAAAATATTTTTAGTCAAACCGATCATTTTATTGGAAATAGTTTCCTAGTTACGCTTACTTGTTTTCTCCTCCGGTAATATAACTTTTTCAACTTCTTAAAAGTATCGTGTTTTCAGGATATCAAAATACGGTAGGCCTAATCCTAGCTTAAGCAATCAAAATTTCATGCCGGTGACGTCATGATTGGTGATACGATTGTTAATATACAATGTTCTTTTCCTTACTGACGAATACCCCTGACGTGCGTCAGCCGAAAATGTTCGGGTATATTTGAATATGAATATGTTACCCGACTGTATATTGAAGTTCTGTACCTGCAAGAGTCACTTCAAACCGTGAGATGCGTCTTCGCGACCAACGCAAAGTGACTGATGGCACTAGAAATATACGCTTTGAAAATATCATCCACATCTCGCCCAGGTCTTCTTACAGTTTTACTCGAAAAAGTGACAAAAAACTATCCAAATTGTATAAAAAGAAGTAGTATTCTGCCTCCATTACGGTATAGATTCAACAAATTGGACCTTTCGGTCTGACTCCAGCTTAGCATGTTATGTGATCGTAATCACGAAAGGATTTCCATTACCGCAGGTTTGTCGGACATCTTGCCCCACGGAATTCTGGACATATCTGACGGATAAAGCAACTTTAACTGCCGGCAACAGCATCACTTATGAGAAATACATTTGTAAATACGGATATGACATCAAGGCGGCGCATGGGGTAATACTCTCAGTTTTGCTTGTTGGATATATAGAATTTTGAAGCTAATATAGATATTGAAGCATCTTCGCTTCACCAGGGCACAAGTTTGGATCATGTCGAGGGCCTGTGACAAATTTAGATCTCATACCTAGTACTGTTAAAAGGGAGCCTTTTTACCGATGGGTTTGACATTGCATTTGAGTAATTTACTCGAGTACAACTTTCAGTAGTGCTTTAACGCCATTTAGTCTCGGCCTTTTTAGCTTTTGGATGAGAAAATTTTCCAAACCATTTTTTTTCGGACTGGTGTCCTTTCAAAATTCAAAATTGACCAAAATTGTACTTAATGCAAAGGCATGCGAATCAAAAGCAAACTTCACGTCATTGAGAAAGGGGTTATGAAGTCACATGGTAAATCACCTCGTATGCTAAAGTGTCGCATGCCGAACTGTTGATTTTCATTGCGATTCGTGCTGAAATGCAGGGCAAACCTTCCGATATTTGGGTTGAAGTTGAGGTTTTGGTTTGGCTTAGAATTAGAATTTTCCCCTCGTGGAGAAAAATGTCTGTCGGTCTGACCTGCAGGAGTGAATGAATTCGACCCAACAAAGAACCCACTTGAAGTGAACGATACAACATGAACTTGAAAATGAAAGTTCGGATATGTTCCGGTGGTGAAATGGAATCCTATCGATGTGTCATTATTTTGCTGCCGATGTGAATGGTCGTTATCACTCGCTGCATTTAGAGCGGAGATGCAGCTGCGTTGCAGGCTATAATCGACGCGAAGCATTGCGCGGCGTATTACGTTCCGAGCACTCCGCTTTTGGGACGTTGCATTCCGAACGTTGCTGAAACTGCCTCGAGCTTCACTGACAGCGTAGGAAACGCTATCGAAGTAAGTGGGTAGATTCTTGACTGGTTATGTTGAACGTGCAGGGCCACACCGACGAATGTGCATCATCATTTGTGATAATTGTAGGAATTTTATATTGCAACTTTTTCTATTCTTCATGCAACCTTTCACTCCGACTTTTATAAAATATTGCACAATATGTATGGAGTGATTTAAAAAAAAACATGTTATAAAACTATTTCCAGTTATTTTCTTGCTGCGCATCTGCACCTGCACAGCAGCACAGGAGCTGACAGCGAAAGGCTGTCATGCAGACTTCAAACCTTAAGAACATAAAAAATGTATGCATGATCGATAGAATAGCCAATAAATATCATATTCGCCCTCAATCCTAGGATAACTATGGTCACTGCTGGTTTTATTCAGAGGTGGTTTAAGTAGTCGTCGTTGTCCTGCAGATGTAGAAAAAACATTGTGAATTCCTACTCGAGTAGAAGTAGCGATTTGCATGTGAGTATAAAACTAAATATTCTAGGCCAAATTTTGTTCAGTAGAAGTAGTCTACAATCATAACCACTTGGGTATTACAAGTAGGCAATGCTTAAGTATTTCGAAAATAGACATGTTTGCAGAGGCTCATGGTGGTACGGAATTTCAATATACAATTGAATAATATATTCATCTTGGAATAATCCGGACGACTGACAGCCACAAATATTTGGGCGCATTTCATTATCAACATTTTACTCAATTGAATGAAATAGATGTAGGCCGACTTCTTTGCTGACCACCTATAGCTTGGGTGTCGAACATACGTCCCGCCAGACAATTTCATCCGGCCTGGGATGCAATTCTGAGTAAATTAGAAATGTCCCTGTATGATCAAGCAGTCAAACACATCTTTAACAACTGTCAAGATGTTTACCAAGATATACATCCACTAAACAATTCCCCGAAACAGCAAATGTCGAGTAGGCCTATGTAGTCTATGTTCCTAGGCCTCATTATAACTATCCGACAGCGGTGTTCAGATATCATTCTGTTCACCATTACGAACAGGTTGCTGACATTGACACCTAATTCGTGGAAGGCAAAAAAACTGCACACTGAGTTCAGACTTTTACGGAAAAATGGACCAAGAAGTCGTTTTTTTACCGTTAAATTTCTTGCATTCCACTCAACGCATATGCAGGGCTAACACCGAAGTACCACTAAAACAAAAGCAGCATAGAAACACACCAGCTTATATCGCCGTTAGAGCCGCTTTTTAGCGATTTGTAACGTTATTCAACCAGTCAATCATAGTTTTTTTTGCCAATTTCATTGTTTGCAAATATAGGTGTTGCTAGAATAGACGCATCTTGACCCATAATATAATGTAATATACTATTGTTTATATATAGGCTTGATAATATACAACAAGGGCATGGATTTTGAGGCAACATTTTGAAACAGGGTCGTAACCGATTCACAAGGCTCCGAGTCGCTAATCAATCTCAATTTCGAGTCAAGTCGAGTCATTTTCAATTCTCACCGAGTCAAGTCCAAGTCATCGAGCAGAGGGTCGAGTCCGAGTCATGGTATTATGACTCGAGTCCGAGTCCAAGTCATTGTGTTGACTGCTCAGTTTCCGGTTGAAGCCTTGTTAAACACACTCTGTTTGGTGATATCGAATGGTTCGCATATATAATATACTAATTTTCCTCACTTTTAGCTGTTTCTATGGTCACATTTTCAAGTAGCAGCAGGCCTACCAATAGACGAAATCACAATAGTGTGGTTACTTTACTATTCCTCGAAATTACAATAAAATGTCAATCTTGGCCGTCTGAGTCTCAAGTCATATGACTTGGCTCAAGTCATGCGCAATCACTAGAGTCCAAGTCGAGTCAATACACAGATTGCCCCGAGTTGAGTCATTTCCGTGTTTTGAGAAAATGACTCGAGTCAAGTCGAGTCATCAGAAAATCGTGACTCGAGTCATTACAACCCTGTTTTAGAATCATTTGACTGGTCCGGCCCCTGACACCAGTTGAGTTTGACACCCCTGACCTACGGTATTGATAGGGGCTATTAAACTATTTTTTGACTATTTTGAGCATGTTAATTCATAAGCGACACTATGGCCTTGTCAAGGTGTTTCACTATAGATAACTAATCTACAGATAGATGCGCAACACGTGATTCACAGTTGAGTGATGCGATAGTTGGCAGATTTGTTTCATTGTTCTCTAAACGATCGCAATGACGCAGCACAATGACCATAACACCGGTCTTTACGTGGTTAGAACAATGCCGATTTTCAGATTTTGAAGGCTATTTCGGGGTGGTTCCATTGCCTCGATGAAAGTTTAATGTATATTATCAGAATCATCGCGACTGTAGCTTTCAAATAAGATCCAATTTATTTAATTAGAGCGCTCGGGTCGTGATCTATGGGGTTAGCAATTTCGCTGCCCTTTAATGCTATGAAGCGACAACAAATCTGCCGACCATCGAATCATTCGACCGTGAATCACGTGTTGCGCATCTATCCAAAGGTTAGTTATCTATAGTTTCACAACATGTCCGATTATGTGGGGTTCCGTAGCTATGTGATTTTACATAGCAGTAGATTTGTACTGAATTTTAAGCAAGGAAACTAGTCAGCGTTGTTACTCAAGTAAAGCAGTACCATAAATTTGTACTTTGTTACAAGTAGAAGTAGCAATTCCCGAGATATGTGAAAGCAGGGATGTAATGACTCAAGCCGTGACTCCACTCGAGTCCAACTGGGGTCGCGATTTTTTGGTGACTTGACTTGACACGAGTCATTTTTTCAAATGCGTAAAATGACTCGACACGAGTCAAATTTTGTGTTGACTCGACTTGTGCTCGATTCATTGTACATGACTCGAGACTGGGAGGGCCGAGATGGACATTTCATTGTAACTTGAAAGAACTGTAAAGTCACCACGTTATTGGTATTTCGTCTATCAGTCCTGGTACTTGGAAAATAGGGTCAGAAAATGTTAAAACTGAGGAAAATTTCTATATTATGAATGTGAGCCATTCTGTATCACTCGAACAGAGTTGAAGCCGGATTGAACTAAAAATCCGAACACTGAACACAAATGTGAGATCGACTTGTGACTTGGATACAACCATGTGTGCAAGCTACTTCAAGTGGAGAATATAAGTTTGGAAAATTAACCAAGTAGGCCTACATTTTACTTGAGTGTTCCGAAAAAGGAGAAGTACTTTGTTGTTGGCCACCTCTGTTTCTAAGCGGGTCGCAAGAATGAATTCTATTGCCTGACTTTGACCATTGACCATCCTCTTGTGAGTGTCAAAGCTCCTTGAAGACCAGCCTCTGCAAATAACTGTCCAATCCTGAGAAAAATTCCTGTGGTGAATGACTCGAGTAGCTAGAAGTCCGTTTATTCAGATCAAATGCGATTGTAATTTTTAAATGCTACAACTTTCCACAGGATGCAAATGAGAATAACATAACCGGAGATAATCTTAATAAAGGCAGCGCGATTATCCAATCCTATCTGAACGCGGAAGATATCGCCAGGAAGATTCTTTCGGACTTTGCGACATCGTGGTATTGGATAGTTGGGTGAGTTTCCTCAGTGATAAGATTTGTACGTAGCACCCTCGACCAAGTGAATTTGTTGAAAATGCCAAATTGAGTACGTTACAAACCATTCCTTTTCGACTCCCACCTCGACTGGTTTTGAGATGCCCTGGAAATTGATCGTTTTACTTTTAGTCGAAAGGAAATTTTCTGCTTTACTTCTTCTTATAACTTGAGTAGCAACGGTGACTACTGTTACCATATTTATCATTACTATTGATACGAGTCCCGAGTGGTAACCAATTCACAAGATGCCGAGTCACAAGTCAACTAGACTTTTATCGTATTGACTCTCCAAGTCGAGTCATTTTCAATTCACCACCGAGTCCAAGTCAGGAAGCAATGGGTCGAGTCCAAGTACTTTACAGAGTTCACTGTTCAGTATCGAGTTCAAGACAGCTTCAACTCGCTTAAACTCAATCAATAATAATATTCAATAACCATCAGAATATATTTTCATCTGCACACAATGTACAGTGCGATATACAAAACACACAATGCGATGTGACGAACACATAGCGCAGTGGTCGGGAACCTTTATCGTCTGAAGAGCCATGTTGGCCATATATTTTGCATTTTAACTACCAAAGAGCCATACATGTCAATCAATTGTTAATTCACAAGTGAAAATCCGTGGCTTTAATTTAGTACTAATATGTCCAAGCGCCGATTATTCATGTCCTGGCCAATGAGCCCAGCGGTATACAGGGACGACCCTTAAGATATGCAACTAACATTATTTTATAGACCTTATTCTTTCGTTACCTTTGAAAAAATTTCGCGCTTTGCGCGGCTAGGACATGTAAACAGAGTTTTCATGACATAATTGTAATCGATTTTGTTGTGTAGTGATATAAGTCCTTTTTTCAATGTTACCTTATCCGGTCCGCTCCTATCGGACGACTAAAAAAGGACATCAACATTCAAGTGGCCCGCGCAATGGTTCGTAAATCTCATGTGGCCCTCTGGCCGAAAAGGTTGCCCCCCCTGCTGTAAGCTGTATCAAGTATTTATGATTTTAGACTACAGCTACTAACAGATTTCACTTTTTTAGACAAACCTATGAATAATTAGTTTTTCACTTACGGTACTTTAAAATCGCTACTTCTTCTTGTACTTCAGTAAAAAAGTACGACGTTTCTTCTACTTCGACTTTGATCACATCTGCCCGTAAGCTACAAGAAATAGATCAATACTCCCAGTGTACCAGTCGCAAGACTCCCTACTACCGTGCTGTGACGTCACTAAACTTGCCGGTGTTATTTTACCTTTAAAGGCCGATACCGATATTTGATTCAAAGTGTGAAATCGACTCGATATTATCGGCAAACCCAGGTCGGGCTCTATTGATTACATAATGTATGGTTTTTAAACCAAACCTGTTCATGGAATGAATGTCCTAGGAAGTCAACCGCTCCCGGTTGACTAGGCTTGATGCTGTTCTGGGTTCGCGTCCCTGAATTCCATCCTATCTCAGTTTCTCCGTTTTTTTTGTCTCAGTATTGGTTCTGTGTTCTGCCAATTTTGCTTTCTCAGGGGCGTGGGAATTGCGGCCGTGCTGTCCTTCATCTGGATCGTGCTCATGCGTTGGATTGTGAAGCCCATGGTTTGGATTACCGTCTTTGCGATCGTTGGCGTTCTGGTCTTTGGCATCTACTACACCTACACCGAATGGCAGGTTTGTGATTACGATAATCAGAAGTATTGGGAGCAAGTCCTTTTGACTCGAGTCAAGTCAAATTTTTTCTAAACTCTTCAAGTCTAGTCACTAGTCAAGTGAGCCAAATTTTAAAAGTGACTCGAATCGAATCAATAATGTTTGATGATACTTAAATAAGCGAAGGAGCGAATTTTTTTCAGTGGATAAAGATATTGAAGGAAAATGCAATGTCAGGGGGACCCTGAACCTCCAGAAACCTTTAAATACAATTCAAATGTAACAAAAAAAATAATATAGCCAACTCATGTAGAAATTTTATTTCGGCATTGCTCGGTGTTAGACACATCGATATATGTATTTAAATCATAAATTCACATATTTTCACGTACTGTCATGCAGTGCGTAACGGTGTAATGTTATATGCATATGGAGGCTTGGCATTCGATTCCTCTCATAGTACATTTATGCTATTTGTATTTAAGCGTTTACTCACCGTCGATGGAGCGAATTCAAGCGTGATTGCAATTGGATTTACAAGCAACTTGGATCAATATCTGGCGCTGCAGGATACCTGGCTCGCGTTTTGTGAGTTTTTCTGTTGCTTCTAGAGACAATCGGAAGAGCATGTTATTGATAATGTTTTCTGTAAGTTGTATCTGTATTATCTCGAGCATGAAACACGTATATTTAGCATCTAGGACAGCTAGAATAAGCGTAAGCTGTGTGTTGAAAAGTGTATGTTTCTGGCATCCAACGTATAAAAAGTATGTAATTTTGCCTGTCTAACGGTCGAGTGGAAGTGAGTAATTCAAGTAGAAAATCAAATTGAGTACTCTAAATAAGTAGAATTACTTTGTTATTGCTGACCACCTCTGGGAATAGCGTGGTCAGACCAGGGTTGTAATGACTCGACTCGATTCACGATTTTCTGATGACTCGACTTGTCTCGAGTTATTTTCTCAGAGTACGGATTTGACTCGTCTAGAGTCAATCTGTGTCATTGCGCATGACTCGAACCAAGTCATATGACTCGAGACTCAGACGGCCAAGACTCATTTCGAAGAATAGTATAAGTAACCACACTATTGGGATTTCGTCTATTGGTACTGGTACTTGAAAATGTGACCAGAAACTCCTAAAAGTGAGGAAAGCCTATATTATAAATGCGAACCATTCGATAACACCAAACAGAGTTTTAAAAAATGGGTTTAACAAGACCTAAACTGGAAACTGAGCAGTCAACGCAATGACTTGGACTCAACGCTCTGCTCGCTGACTCGGGCTTGACTCTGTGGTGGATTGAAAATGACTGGACTTGACTCGAGTCAAAACTATAAAAGCGAGATTGACTTGTGACTCGGAGCCTTGTGACTTGGTTACAACCCTGGGTCGGATCCATTTTTTCTCGACTATATTTCTTGCCAACCAAATTTCTTTCCGTTTGCAGTCGTTATGCTGTGCGTTGTGACTGGAATCTATCTGATTCTGATCATTTTCTTGAGAAAGAGAATCCAGATCGCGATTGAGGTCATCAGAGCGTCCAGCAAGTATGATTTTATTTACTTCTTCATCCGGTATCAGGGTGGGTAAAATTATTTGGGGATATGCCACGTATGTGATCACTAGGACGATTTTTTTCTTGTAGACGGCCCATTGTCTGCTAATTGTGAATCATAAACATTCAAATGAAACAAATAGTTTGACATGGTGTTATGCTCAACGTACCGCAATATCCTAACTGAAGAAAGACTTCTTGGGCATTGCATCATTCTTATATCAAGAAGCGCATGATGAAAAATTGTGATGTATACAACATTGTCAGAATGAAGCAACACGGTTTGTCACCAGCAGTGTGCGCACGACTTCAGTGTTGTCGGCCAACAACTGCTGCTGTTGAACGTTCTGATTCCGTTCTTGGCAAGCTACTCAGTAAGGACATGCACTTCCTACCCAAGAATGTAGGAAAGTATCTCTCGATTAACTACAACAAATTTCAATTACTTTTACCATAATACGTATTGTGACTACTGGAATACTTCATAGGGTCAGATTTTGTTAAAATAAATGTTTTTTCATGTAAAAAGTTGCCTGTTTCTAAGCCAAAAACGTTTTTTTTCTGGTCAAACTACTTCGTTAGGACAGACAGTTCCAATCAGAAATGAAAATAAGTGGTACAATACTAACATTATGTGGGAAAACACCTAAATTGCATACGTTACGTCAAATTTGGTCAATATTAAGATTTGTAAGGTCATAAAATGTCAAAATATTGATTTTTTAGGTCAATATCTTCCAGATTTTTGGTAAAAAAAATCGCCCCAATCATCTATTTGCTATTTCCATCCCAGCCGACACATAGTATTTTTGTGGCAAAATACAGCTGTTCTGATAACAGGGCCGTTACCAGCATGATCTCTACTCTGTTCTATCCGCTGGTGACTTTCGCGCTTCTGTTGGTGGTTGTCGCGTTTTGGGGAGCAACTGAAGTGTTTCTGGCGTCTGCCGGCGATCCTGTTTATAAAGTGGCAGTTACGGATGGGACCAACCCATCTCTTCACAATACTGCTTGTGACCCGGCTGTGAGTACTCAATTCAAATTATTCTATTCTATTTGTCAGGGTTGTAATGACTCAATTCATGACTCGACTCGAGTAGCGATTTTTGGTGACTCGACTTGAGTCATTTTTTCAAATGCGTTAAATGACTCGACTTGTACTCGAGTTATTGTGCACGACACGAACAAAGTCATATGACTCGAGACTAGGACGGCCAAGACAGAAATTTCATTGTAACTTCAAAGAATAGTCAAGTCACCGCATTATTGGTATTTCGTGTATCAGTCCTGATACTTGGAAAATAGGGCCAGAAACTGGTAACACTGTGGAGAATTACGATATTATGAATGCGAGTCATTCTATATCACTCGAGTAAAGTCGGAAGATGTGGGTTGAACTGCATTGAACTGAAGATTGAACATTATGAATTGGACTCTAGTCAAAACACTATTTTCAATTCACCAAGTCAAGTCCAAGACCAAGTCATCGTGCGGGGGTTCGAGTCCGAGTCATGGTATTATGACTCGTGTCCGAGTCCAAGTCGCTGTGTTGACTGCTCAGTTTCCAGTTAAAGTCTTGTTAAACCCACTTTTTATAACTCTGTTTAGTGATATCGAATGGTTCGCATTTATAATCTACTAATTTTCATCACTTTTAGCAGTTTCTGGTTGCATTTTCAAGTACCAGAACCAATCGACGAAATCCCAATAGTCTGGTTACTACTGTTAGTCGAAATTACAATGAAATGTCGGCCTTGGCCGTCTGAGTCTCGAGTCATATGACTTGGTCCAAGTCGAGTCAATACACAGATCTAGTCGAGTCATTTCCGTATTTTGAGAAAATGGCTCGAGTCCAGTCGAGTCATCAGAAAATCGTGACTCGTGTCATTACCACCCTGCTATTTGTTCAGAGTACTGAAGTTTTGACCAGTTTTTTTACTCG
Source organism: Botryllus schlosseri (assembly GCF_051294905.1). Taxonomy (NCBI): domain Eukaryota; kingdom Metazoa; phylum Chordata; class Ascidiacea; order Stolidobranchia; family Styelidae; genus Botryllus; species Botryllus schlosseri. The sequence continues at coordinate 33,790,324 of NC_137238.1, forward strand.
GTTTTTGCCCACTTGCTGTCTTGCACTGCTTTCTATTGGTTCTCCTGGCCGTGATAACTCACTACCATACTTTTGCATTAACAGGACTGGTACAATACGTCGCATACGTACTACAATAATGACGCCATCAAGTGTTCGTTCATCGGATATGGTGGAGGCTCTCTGTGAGTTCATTCTTTTCCTCCCATAGCCCTGTAGTCTGTCTGGAAGCTGTATTTTGGACGCTCGACCCCTAGATCAGGAGGGGTATCAAAGTCGTGGCAATACAGGCTATTCTGCAACGCAAAATTTCCTAAGACAAGCCAGAGTTGCTGGATCGAACTGTTTCATCGTAAGCCGCTGCAAAGGCTCTCAAAATCACAATGCCCTGCCTTATTACAATCGCAGAAGAGCGTTACGTTCTCAGCGACGGAAACTCCTGTCAGTGTCAAGAGTCAAAACATCGACCTTTTCTTTGCCGGCCGCCATTCTGTGGAACAATCTTCCATTTTCTAACAGACTATCTGATGCGCTATATGTTTTCAAACGCAAAAGCAAGGCCGTCTTATTCACACGAGAATTCGAACTGTAGTTGTGTTCATTCCGCCCTCCAACTATGCACTCCGTCTTTTATACATATCGTTTACTTTTCTGTTTTATTGCCTTTTATGTGCAGCGCCCTAGTGTCGTAATGATTTATTGTTATATTCGGCGCTTCATAAATTATTATATTAGCAATAATAATATTGTAACTAGGGTTGTGCAAGATCAAGTACTTCAGTGATTCGATTCATTTCCCGTATTTTGAGAAAATGACTCGAGTCACCTAAAAATCGTGCGCGGCTTGAGTCATTACAACCCTGGTAAAATGTAAGTAGTTTTGCCTTAAAATCTGTTTAAGCAGAAATGAAATCGTGTCCAATGGACTAAGTGATAAAGCCTACTGTAGTACTTCAAAGCTATTTGATTACGTCAAAAAAGTGGTAGCACTTTGTTACTGTCCACTAGGGCTGTTCAAAAAAAAGTTCCCTTCGGATTTCACTGGCTACTTGATAAAATTGTTAGGTTGATTAAAAAAACGCTGCACACCAACTTTGGCTCAATTCCAACCAGTAGAAGCGAATTTATAGAAGTAGAAAAACTTCTAATTCCATGATTTTATGATAAATAGTTAAAGAGTCAGCCACCGTAAATACTATTTTATTCAAATCCAAATTTTCCTACTGCAATAACTTCGCTTCTAATGGTTGGAATCGAGCCAAATTTGGCGTGCATCATCTCTACTGACAGCCTAACAATTTTATGGGGTCGGCAGAAAAATTTTGAAATTTTATTTTTTAATTTTTTAATGATAAATTCAAAACTTTCCACTGCACGAATCTCGCTTATACCGGTTGGAATTGAGCCAAAGTTGGTGTGCAGCGTTTTTTTAATCAACTTAACAATTTTATCAAGTAGCCAGTGAAATCTGAAGAATTTTTTTTTTTAATAGCCCTACTGTCCACCTTTGACTAATAGTAAGGTCTAGCCGGGATATTCGCTTGATGCTGTCCGGAATTTGATCGCTAATGTTTTGTTTCAGCTTGCAACAGAACCGGCTTTGGATTCAGGTCGCCATCGTATTTGTCTTCTTTTGGCTCCTCAACTGGGTGATCGCGCTGGGACAGTGCACCTTGGCAGGTAGGCATATTCCTAATAGCTATTGGTATCTAATTGAGTCGAGAGAAATGTTTGCACGGCTTAGTGTGAAAATTACAGACGACATCATTTCATGAATCGAAGTAGTCCATTATGCACTTTTTGAGAAAATAGACTCTATGTAAAGTTTTCGTTTTCTTTCGGTGATATCTTGGCCATGGTTAACTTTGAAACGATGTGATAAGCATAAACATGGTCTTGATATGGAACTCAAATATGAAGAATGGACTTTGATTTCACTGCGACGATATTTTGGTGATAACTTCTTCTAGATATTAGTGGAAATAGGGCTGCATCACGATTGTTTTAATCAGGGTTGTAACCAAGTCACAAGGTACCGAGTCACAAGTCAATCTCAGTTTTATAGTTTTGACTGGAGTCAAGTCGAGTCATTTTCAATTCACCACCGAGTCAAGTCCGAGTCCAAGTCAGCGAAAAGAGGGTCGAGTTCGAGTCATGGTATTATGACTCCAGCCGAGTCCAAGTCATTGCGTTTCCTGTTAGAGTCTTGTGAAACCCATCTTTTATAACTCTGTTTGGTGATATCGAATGGTTCGCATTTATAATAGACTAATTTTCCTCACTTTTAGCAGTTTCTGGTCGCATTTTCAAGTGCCAGTACCAATAGACGAAATCCCAATAGTTTGGTTACTTTACTATTCTTTGAAATTACAATGAAATGACGGTCTTGGCGGTTTGCATCTCGAGTCATATGACTGGGCTCGAGTCTTTGAGAAATGTCGAGACTCTACAACCTTTATTTGAATACTTCGGTAGGTCTACCGTTTTTTCATCCTATTGTGATCAAACGATGTTTCAAACTTACGAAAAATCTACAACATGATCATGTAATCAATGTCATTTACTGTCAAAATTCGAAGGATTCTTTGTGTAATTGTAACTTAACCATGAAATGAAAAGCTTGCAAGTATGACATTGCTCTATCACTGATAGATATTGTCAATGACTTTTGTATAGTGTGTCTGTGTGTCCGGCTTTCATGAAAACAAACGTTTTTTTTACAGGTGCGTACGCTTCGTATTACTGGGCTTGGGAGAAGCCTCAGGATATACCAACGTTTCCGCTTTTCTCTGCCTTGGGAAGATCGCTGAGGTAGGCGGCTTTTGATGGGTGTGAGATTATGAATAATGACCGGGGATGGAAAAACAAATCAATTATTTGACTCGCCATGACCTGAGTCGCAATTTTTCGTTGACTCGATTCGAGTCAATTTGAGTATTGACTCGAGTCAATTTCAATTCACCACCGAGTAGAGTCTGAGTCCAAGTCGGCTAGTAAAGGGCCGTGTCTGAGTCATAGTCTTTTGACTCAAGTCCAAGTCATTATGCTCGCTGATCAGTTTTCAGTTAAATACGGTCCAAGCCATTTTTTCAACTCTGCTCGAGTGATATAGACTGGCTCGCATTCATAATATCGTAATTCTCATCATTCTTAACAGTTTCTTTCCCTGTTTTTCAATTATCGGGACTGATAGACGAAATACCAATGATGTAGTGGCTTTACTATTCTTCGAGGTTACATGAAATGTCTGTCTTGGCCGTCCTGGTCTCGAGTTATATGACTTGGTTTTAGTCATGCACAGTGACTCTAGTGCAGGTCTATTCAACCCAAAAATGACTCGAGTCAAAAATCGCGACATCGAGTCATGACAACTCTTGTTACAACCCTGGAATTCACTTATTCTTCTCTTTGTGATTCACTTTTTTCTACTTGAGATTTCAATTTAAAGTTTTTTTAAAATATATTTTTATGTTTTTTGCCGTATGATTTTGGTTCGATTAAAATATGAGTACAGTGTTCGTTCTTCTCTCCGAGATCTACTGATTTTTACTTCGGAATTCAATTTGATTTATTTTTCAAGTTTTTGATTCACGACTTGTCTTGTTACTACTCAATATTTGATACTGATTTTGGCATATTGCAGATACCACACTGGGTCGCTTGCCTTCGGCTCGTTCCTGATCGCGTTGATTCAGTTCATCCGTGCCATTTTGGAATATTTCGACCGTAAGCTACGGGGCTCGGAGAACAAAGTGGCCAAATTCTTCATCTGCATCTGCAAGTGTTGCTGTTGGTGCCTCGAGAAGATACTGAAGTTTGTCAACAGAAACGCCTACATCATGGTGTGCGGTATTTGTGTGCTACTCAATTAGAGTCTCAACCCTCAACAATTTGGCTTCCGAAACAAACACCAAACCGCTCATGCCCTCCTAACAGTGGCCGAACAGTACTATGATATCTCAGAGAAGCGAAATGTGGGATGTAGCATTTTTCTCGACCTAAAAAAAGCGTTTGACTGCGTAGATCATAAAATTCTCATCTCGAAATTGGCGCGTTACGGACTTCGGGGCCCACAACTTGAGCTCATGAAAAGTAACCTCACTGGACGCCAACAAATGGTTGCGATCTCAGACACCTTGTCCTCTCCTCACCCGGTGACCTGTGGTGTGCCCCAGGGCTCAGTACTTGGACCGGTCCTTTTCACCTTATATGTCAACGACATTTTTGAAACCTCCTCATTGAACACCACACTGTTCGCTGATGATACTCACCTCCTCTCTTCCGCATCTTCGACGGCAGAGCTGGATGCCCTGACTAGTGACCAAATGCCCAAAGTCCATGAGTGGACGGCCCAGTACAACCTTTGCATAAACGCCTCGAAATCGCAATTGCTGACAGTAAATTCAAAAAATAACCTAACCGTTAATATCGCTGGTCAGCCCGTTTCCAACACAGATAATGCCAAATATCTCGGAGTTTTACTGGACTCGAACATGTCCTGGAAGAGTCATATTCAGTCCCTAGAAACTAAATTATCACCGAAGTGCGGCCTGTTCTACAGCCTTGGGCGCTTCATGCCTGCATGGGTTCTTCTGATACTCTTTAAATCCTTAATCCAATCGAAGTTACATTATGGCATCCTCTGTTGGGGGGCTGCCAGTAAAACTGCACTCAAGCCACTGCAGAAACTACAGCATAAAGTACTCCGAATCATAGCTAGGGCCCCAAAGGGGCCTGGCTGCCCATCCAATAAGCCGCTGCTGAAGAGATTCGGCGTCCTAAACATAGAAGATATGCGGAAACTAGAAATCGCCAAGTTTATGTATCAGTTTCACTGCGGTCGTTGCGCCGAATATTTCAATGACTTCTTTACCTCTGAATCAAAAGTGCACAAGTACAACACACGCGCGTCCACGTCGTCCAAATATCATATGATCGACCGAAAAGATCATCGCTCCATCAAATATGCCGGGCCTGATGTGTGGAACAGTATCCCGCCGGCCATCCGACAGTCGACGAGCATGTCCACATTCAAGTCGAAATACAAGCAATTACTACTGAATAAATACAGTCCATCCTCAAGATTACCGGACCACGACTGACCTATCGATCTCGCTTCCCATGACATGCCGCCCTATTTCTTGTCGCATTCTTTTTTCTGTACTATCTTCTTTACTTTCATTCAGTGTGCATGCCTCCTCTTTACATCGCCTAGGCCAAGGTGGGTGTCAGATTCCATAGACTACTCCTTGTCGCTTCGACATCTTCCTGTCTTTTCATTGTATCGCATTTTTGTGGTGTATTGAACTGATAAAATTGCTAATAAACTAATAATGATGATGAGATGTTATAAAGTATAGCAATAATTTCTACATTCTACTTATCAGTGGTCTCAACCTTTCGTCTTCATGGGCGCCCTTTGGACCATCACAGACCCCCCCCCCCCCAGTTTTAGTTGAAATTTAGCTCAATTATCGTGCAGCCGTCATCTGTCTTGTGCAAATATTACCTGTAGGCTAGTGATAAAGAGCAATAAAATGACTTTTCTTGAAAATAACATCATGCTATTTATGTGGAAATCGGGAAGACTTTCTGTAGCTGCATTTCTTCAAATATGAGGCCTTATCTTGATACTCAACACCCTTGATTTGATGTGAGTTCCGAAAATCTGGTACCGCAAACATAGATAGTGGTGAATGGGTTGGGTATGATTTATAGGGCACCAGTATCGAGAAACAGAACATATAACGTCCAGCCTTGTAGTCTTTTCTATCTAGCAGCTCATCTTGAAGAAATTCTTGAATAGCGGTTATGTGTATCACAGTAAAAAATGGATTTTTGTGAAAAAATTTCATCGAAAACCCTAACAAAACATCTTTAAACAGCAATATGTTTGTATCAGTAAGCTATCGGTCAGCCTTTCCTGTGCTGTGCTATGGCGTGAGCGCATCGTATATGTAACAACAATTGTCCGCGTGTATGCAAGTTTATGAAGTGTTCTTGAATGTTGTGACGAATTTCATTGTAAATATCTATAGTTTTGCACGTGTGACGGTGTTGTTTTGCATCCGGCAGATTGCGATATACGGGAAGAACTTCTGCTCCTCAGCCGGCCACGCTATCAAGCTCATCATTGCTAACATTGTCAGAGTGGCAGTGTTGGATAAAGTGACGGACTTCATATTGTTCATAGGTAGGTGTTCCGCGTGTAATATTTGTCGCTGTGTTATTCGAAAATGTGTCACAAAACCTTGTCGCTTTCATGCGGTGTATTGTTTTTTGTACAATTGGTCAAGTTTGCTCAGATTGAAAACGCACGATCTATCGTTTCCAAGACCGGCTCTGCAACTATCAAGCTATGCTGGCTGTGAGCAGACTTGGACTAGCAGAAAATTTTCAGTTTTTCCAAATTATATTACAATTTCCGCTACATAGTTTTCTCCAAATTAGAGTAGAATTCAAATTATACCTACCCTGTTATTTCCAAATTAGATTAACATTAGAGTTATAGCTACACAGTTTATTTCAAATTAGAGTAGAAATACTGAAATTGCGAAAACTTGGACATTGATTTAAGTTGTAGCATTGGGTCAGAATATATCTAAATTGTTTACACAGTCAAAACTTTTTGCAACCTGCATTTCGTTTTATCGTTGATGTTTGCACTGTCGGTGAACTTATATCATTTGACATTTCACAGCTTGTAGTCTACTTTATAGGCCTACCGTTGTGGACGGCCCATTGTCTGCTCGTCGTGAATCATAAACATTCAAATGAAACAAATAGGTTGACGTGGTGTTATGCTCAACGTACCGCAATATCCCAACTGAAGCAAGGCTGCGTGGGCATTGTGGAGTACGGTACCGCTCCGCATAAAGTTTGTACACCTTAGCATAGTGGTCAAGATCATTGATAAGAATTGAAATAGAATCAAGTTAATCTCTTTAATCGAGACATGTGTGACTGCCTTCCTGTGCATGTGAAGGACACCCTTTACCGACTTTAGACTGTCCGAGGTGCAATGAATTTACAACATCGAACATTGGTGGTTGCCATCCTCTGCATTTGGCAGTTATCAAATCCTAACGTCCATATCTAAATTATATCGACTGTACCATGGTTACTTAACAGAAAACATCTAGCTTATAAATTCGATCTCATTATGAATGGTGAGGATGTTTCTCTCTTGCAGGAAAAATGTTGATGGTCTTTGGCATGGTGGCGTTGAGCTGGGCTTTCTTCAGCAACAAGATCAACGTTTCCGATGTTGCGGTGCCTTCTTTGAATTACTACTGGATGCCGATTATCGTAAGATACCGCGACCCACTCGGGCGGCGTAAGAGTGCGGTTTCATCAGTTTTCTTTTTCCAGGTCATCGGAATCGCTTCGTACATGGTGGCGTCCGGGTTCTTCAACACTTTCGGAATGGCGGTGGATACCGTTTTCTTGTGCTTCCGTAAGTATGCTATGGAGGTTGTGAGATAATGAACAGGTGCAAACCTGAGTCATTGGATAACGAAGTCACTCTAAAATTCATGTGTACAGATCAGGGTTGTAACCATGTCACTAGGTCTCGAGTCACAATTCAATACCACTTTTATAATTTTGAGTCAAGCAAGTCGAGTCATGTTCAATTCATAGCGTTTTGAGTCGAGTCCGAGTCCAAGTCATTATGTTCACTGCTCAGTATTGCTGTTCAAAAATAACTTTTTTTCCGGGATTCCAGCCATTCACTGATTAAATTGTCAGGTTACCCTAAAAAACGCTGCACACGAAATTTGGTTCAATTCTAACAAGGTAATTGAAAGTTTTAGTTTATTACGGAAAATTAAAAAAAAAATTCAGATTTTTCTGCCAACCCCATGAAATTGTTGAGCTATCTTCTAGGACGATGCAAAACAAATTTGACTCAATTCCAACCAGTAGAAGCGGAGTAATTTCAGTTTTCGTTGATAATCCGAGGATTATCCTTGATCAGCGTTCTTTAGGGTAACTTGACAATTTAATCAATGAATGGCTGGAATCCGGGAAAAATAGTTATTTTTGAACAGTCCTACTGTTCAGTTTTCAGTTCAATCCGATTCAACCATGTTTCTCAACTCTGCTCAAGTGATATAATTGCATTCATAATATAGTAATTTTCATCAGTCGAATCATTTTACGCGTTAGAAAAAATGACTCGACTCGAGTCAATTTGTGTAATTAGTCGAATGACTCAACTTGTACTCGAGTCATTGTGCATGACTCGAACCAAGTCATATGACTCGAGACCAGGACGGCCAAGACAGACATTTCATTGTAACTTCGAAGAATGGTCAAGTCACCACATTATTGGTATTTCGTCTATCAGTCCTGATACTCGGAAGATAGGGCCTGAAACTGTTAGGACTGAGGAAAAAAGGGGGTTGAAACGGATTGAACTCCTGACCGAACAATGACCTGGACTCGAGTCACAGCGCTACTACTCTGACTCGACCGTGACTCGGTGGTGATTTGAAAATGACTCGACTTGGCTCGAGTCAAAACTATAAATGTGAGATTGACTTGTGACTCGGAACCTTGTGACTTGGTTACAACCCTGCTATTATATTGCCAATCAATACCGTAAATGGTACGTATTCCTCTTAATGTTCATGTAAGTCTTATGCACTCATCCACCAACTTGTACAGTAGGGCTCTTCAAAAATGACTTTTTTCTCAAATCGTACTGGCTACTTGATAAAATCGTTAGGTTACCTAATTTAAGCCTACACACCAAATTTGGTTCAATTCCAACCAGTAGCCGCATTGCTACAGGAAAAGAAAGTTTCTATTTATTATATAAAAATATATAGCAAAAAATTTGAAAATTTTCTGTTCACCCCATGAAAGCGTTGGGCTGTCTATAGAAACGATGTTCCCCAAATTTGGTTCAATTCCAACCAGTGGAAGCGGAGTTATCGACGTCGAATTCTTTAATTATTTATTATAGTGGTGTCGAATTCTTTAATTATTTATTATAGTGGTGCCCACCGTAAATACTATTTTATTCAAATCCAAATTTTTCGACGGTCACCAACTCACCCCTTCGCACATTTCTCATCACCGTAGTGGACATATCTTTTCCAAGCCTGGACTTCGATTTGAAACACAAGCCAGGGATTGCTGGAGCTTGATTGAACTTGGTAAAAGGATAATACTGTATTTGGCTACTCTGAACACTTCATTACTGACCACCTCTTCTAAGTAATGACTTTTGATTTAACTGCCAACCTACCTACCACATACCAATGATCGTTAGATATTGATTTGACTATTAACCCTCTCTCATCTGATATGTTTCAACAATATTCTGCAATTGCAGTGGAAGACCTTGAAAGAAACGACGGCAGTGAGGAAAAGCCCTATTTCATGAGTAAAGGCTTGATGGATGTGTTGGGTAAGAAAAACAAAAAGTCAAAGGCCAAGAAGAAGGACGACTGATGACTGCCATACTTGCCTATTTATATATCACTGTAGATACTTTTATTTGTTTGTGTAATCCCATTCTACTGGTCCTGAGGTGCTATGAAAAGCATTTCGATGCTGAGCACTTGTTTGCGAGTCTTTCTGTCTACCTTTTCGCCAAATATGCCAGGCACTGTGTTTCAATGGCCAATTGGACATAAAATGGTGGTGGTCAATGTACTTCGCAGTGTTTGGTATATGCTAGGTGACCGAAGGTCAGACGTTATACCAATGGTCATTGACGCTACAGGGGTCATGAGACATATCCAACAGATTCCGGGTAACGTTCGATTGGACATGATCCAAAAGATCACGTTATTGAGCACTGTGCGTACGTATTCTTCGGAAGGCCTTGAATGCACCACTCAAATTATACTTGCACGTGTGAATCACAGCATAGTTTCGGTTCGTTTATTAGCAATTTTCATCAGTTCGATACACCACAAAAACTTGCGACAGGCCTACAGTAAAAAGACAGGAAGGTGTCGAAATTGGACACCCACCTGGCCTAGGCAATTTAAAAAAGGAGGCATGAGACGAAACGCCACATCGATATATCAGGTCGTGGTCCGCAAAACTAGAAAAATGGACAAGCAATGGGAAGAGAGTTGGCACGTGACGTTGTGAGGCAATAATAATAATATACCATATCACATCAAAAGATGAGTCGAGTAGAAGCTATAAAAGTAATAATGACATATCTACAACGCCAGACACAGCACAGATGTCTTTAAAAATATAATCCGTTGATACACGGTATACTTATCTCAATTTCGCTCACAAAATAGGGTTACCATATTTTTGTGGCTCCAATTCCGGATATTCTACAGCGCATACTAGCGGATTTTAAAATGGGGAATGAGCATATTTTCATTAAATATTACGTCACACTAGCAAGGCTTTGCCTATCGACTATAAACGGGAGTATATACCTCGTTTCCAATTTGAAAATCTCCCGTAGTCCAGATCAAAAAATGATAAGCTTATCATCACTGAAAAAGGTCAGCTGGCCCAATGTTATTCACCGCCTATTTCGGAAGCTGATTACGTTTAACGTCTTCGCGATCCCCCTAATAAAGTCAAACGACCCCCAGGTTCCAGAACCATTGCAATTGACTAACGCATCCAAACGACCTTAATCGTCTCTAGAAATATACCGTTATATTGTAATTACTACACAATCACACTTATGTCAGTAATCGATGGTTATTTTCAATTTGTTTTTGATTGAATTTTTTGCGGGGTTGGTAGTCCCCATATGAAAATCAATATACCCTACACAAAATCGCGCACAGCACGATGAAACATATTAAGTATAGTATAAATCTGCTTGAAAATAATTTTGGTTATGTTTAATTACGAAAAAAATTCGAGCCTATAACACTTCAAGCCTTAAAAATCCCGGACATTTAGGCATGTTTTAGAATTTCTTCCCGGACATGTCCGAGAAATTCCGGACGTATGACAACCCTATCATAAAAGAGGTGCTAGCTTATTTAAAAACTACTTTCAACTTCTCATAACCCACATTGTGAGAAGTAAGAATTTTTTCTTAAGAACTGTCCAAGTAGAAGTCAAAGTAGACTGAAAACGATGTAAGCTCAAGCAAGCAAATCCTACTGCATTCAACACCACAGCTCAAAATAATCTACAACTGTAATACTATACGACAAAACAGAACTCACGTTAATCTGGTTTACGACATGAAGACACGACCTTACCTATTAACACCGACCGTAATGCTTCACAATAATAGAACAAAATACATTATAAATGCGTCAATTAGTACATAAACCGAACCTATTATCCAGCATACTTGATAAAGACATGTATATCGATGGCGGATAACAAATCCACGTGATATTGAATGTAATGTAAGGTTTAACTCCTGTAAATTGGAGCATCCAAATAGAAAGGTAATCGTTCCATACTTAAAGTTGGTTTTTGTCAAACAACCTGCATGTGGTTCCTCAAACAGGAACTCCTGACGAATAACTTGCCGCATATTTCACACCCATAATCTTTCACGTTCAAATGGCTCTTCATATGTTGCCTCAGAGAATGTTTTTGAACGAACGCTTGACCACACGTCTGACATTTGAAATCTTTTATATCAAGATGGATACGCATATGCCGAATCAAAGAAGATTTTTGGTTAAATGAAAGGTCGCATCTGTCACATTTGAAATCTTTCACACCATAATGGATGAGCATGTGTCGCTGTAGGGATAGCTTTTGACTAAAATATTTGCCACAGACTTCACACTCGAATTTTACACCAAAATGGATAAGAGTGTGATTTTTTAAATACAGCAGCGTTGAGAACGATTTTCCACATGTCTCACACTCATGTCTGTCATCTTCAGTACACGAATGGATGAGCATGTGGTGTGCTAAACCTTGCCTTCCCTTGAACGATTTGCCGCATATTTCACATGAGAAATTATTCACATCCAAATGGATCGGCATATGCTTTCGCAAATCATCTTTCCTCCTATGTAATGAGCCACATATGTCACACTTGAATTCTAAACCATCAGTGTGCATCCTCGAATGATTTCTTAGAGACTGTTGATGCTGGAAAAGTTTACCGCATACTTGGCATTCAAAGCTTTTTACAGCAGAGTGGACGGACATATGTGATTTCAAAGATGCCATTGAGCTGAGCAACTTTGCACAAATTTTGCACTGATATTTTCTGATATCCGTTGCAGTATGGATTCTCTTATTATGGTTTCTCAAATCTTCCTTTGCGCAGAATGATCTTTCACAAATTTGACATTTGAAACTTTTCACGTCTAAATGGCGCAGCACGTGACTCTTCAAACTTCTCTTTAGAACTTTGCCGCAAATTTCACATGTGAAATCTTTAGAATTGGAATGGAACTGCATGTGTTTTCCGAGATCATCTCTTTGTTTGAAGGGCAAATCGCATGTTCGACAGGTCACAGTTTCCGTAAAAGTATGGAACAGTAGGTGCTGACGCAAATCCCATTTAGAGGACAATGCTTCGAAACAAACTTCGCATTTTAAAGGCTTCACCGCACGAGTGTCAATCAGCAAGTTAATTTTCAGAGGACTCTCTGTGCTGTAAAATCGCCCACAAACGTCACACTGGTGGTATGGCATGGCGGAATGAATGAACAGTGTTTCTTGTGACCAGCTTCCACGAGTAATAACTTGAAACAAATTTAACAAAGCGTGTTCAACTGCGCTCTTTGATGAACTTGCTGCGTGTCTTGTAACTAAAACTAGCCCAAATCGTCCCAATGCTAAAGTCTGTCCGAGTTTGAAAATTCAAGGTAGTGATAAACGATGATAGAAGCAGAGCTGCCACAAAGGTATCAATCAATAAATTTCAATGCATCAATCTGTAAAAAGTAAGCAGGACTATTAATAAATTAGTGTAAATATAGCTTGTGGGAAATGACTACAGCCATGATCAAAAGATGTTCATATTTACCGCATAGATGCTGACACAACACAATAATATTTCCTTCCTGCAAAAAGAGCAGTGTGCCCGTCACATTTCTTCAAACTCGTCAAAAAATGGTCGAAACGCGTTAAGGCAGTGGTTCTCAAGCCTTTTGACCTCAAGGCATCCTTTGGAAATAAAAAATAGTTGGGTACACACCAACAAACTACCAGAATACTTAGCAGCACCCACTTCAGTAGTGACATTGACTAATGTGCCAATCCGAAATGCTTCTGCATTAAAAATTGAGAAGTTCTCGTGAAAACAAAACAATTGAATTTCATCACAAACAAAGTCAGTACAAGATTCGTGCTTTACTTCTAGCGCATATCATTCCAATGTCCGGGCACTCATACAATAATGCCATTCTCATCTTCTCTTCACGGTCATCACCAACGAATACTGAAGCGTGGAAAGGAAAGGAGGAAAGGACGTAGTTTATTTTTGTCCTTGATGTTTTTGCGGCATATACACCAACTCATGATACACATATACACGATCTGTGCATATGCATACCATGGGTGCATGATGTGCATATGCCGCTGGACAAAGAAGTGCAGATATAGCCTTTACGGCTTTCTAAGTCATGCACCACCCCTCCATGCTATCCCAGTAATGCATGAGCGCCAAGCAGGGAAGTCATGGATACCAGTGTTACTAATCAGGTCTTTGGTCTGACCCGGCCGAGGATCGAACCCACGACCTACCGATCAAGAAGCCGGACGCTTCACCATTACGCTATCTTGTCGGATGGGAGCGAGGGCTATTCAATGCATTTTCACGCAAATCGTTTAGCACGTGCGTGAGGACTTAGGATAACCATACCTCAATAGTACTACTGGCAACCACCCGCAGTTCAATTCTACTTACAACAAATCAAGATAGTAACATCAGATAGTAACACGCCGGTAACACAACGTTGTACTACAAGCTTACATTCTAATCTAAGTGCGGCTTGCTACCGAACAATCGCAATATGGATTGCTATATTTGTAATTCGAATTTGTAAAACAGAATATCATTTCCTAAGGAAGTAATTTCTCGCCTATGACGATGAGGATTCGAAAACTGTATTGCGATACAAGCACAGCAACGTCTGCAGTCACTGCGACCAATCAAAGAATTGTGCAGAACTGAATTCAGTCTTCTAGGCACGCAATATGTCGGGTAAAGCGAATTCGCGGGGATACTGATTGCGAGCATACCATCAATTCTGATTTGTTAAATCTACAAACTTCACATCAAGCTCGATTTACATTATTGATCGTTTGCTATAGACTAGAATAAATTTACGCATAATTTGAAAATTTCGAAGAAATGCTCGCGGCACACTTGCAGGATGTTAATGCTACACTAGTGTGTTGCGGCACACCGGTTGAGAACCACTGCGTTAAGGAGTGCTGAGAAGTTGGAAAATCTCAGGACTTTCTGTGGGAACACGTATTGAACAGTTAAGCTACAGGTGGAATGTTCTAAAGGCCCATATTCTGACAAAGAAAAAACGTCTGCGGTATAGAATGAGTGCATTGAAAACAAGAAGCATCGTCACATTACCATTCAAATTGTGAAGTAGGGTTTGTACGTGCAAGGTAAATGCAGTCACTATACCGCGAACACAAAACAACACAAGTAAAAATATGTTGTCTTCACTACAAAGTATGTCTATCCATTATGATAAATGGGTAATGGGAAACATGATTCTATAAAACACAATCTCTTGATAAACCATCAAATTTTACAAAGATATGAACGATATATTATATTGCCCAACCATACACAAGATTGCCCTGTAGGAATAATATTACAAAGCACTATATCGGCATTAGTTATAATTTCCAAATGCAAGGGATTTTTACTGTGATGTGGGTTGAAGGGGTTAGAGTCAAATGAAGGTTCATAATAGATTTCAAGATCACTATAATTATAATTTGAAAAATAATTGGTCCAATTTCTTAGTCAAAACAGGTATTTTAATGGCGTGGTGTAGGCAGGCAGGATGTCTCCTATGCCGAATAAATTAATGGTATGCTGAATACGGTAGCAGGAAATTTTTGGATGAATACAACGACTCCATCGAAGTTTTGGATGAAGAAAGTCTTACCGCAATTCCCTGACCTTTGCACTGCATTGCAAGAATTAAAAACCTTACTGTCTTTTGCATATTCATACTTATGCGAGTCCGAACTTATGATAACAATTCGACACGAAAGATGATTCATCGTGAGTGGTATCAATTTTTATAATAGATAGGTGGAAACGTCTTGTCGCAGTGAAACAAGTCAAGGCTCACACTCGTACAAAGTTATAGTGTGTGGGATGAAAAAATTATATATTTTGAAACCAATCTGCTGAGTAAAAGAGAAAAATTATTAATCAATATCAGCTTGGAAGTATTTCATGTAGTTACAGTTTTTATAATTGTGCCTATATAACCTTCAAATGGTTTACTCCATGTCGGAAAAGAAACTCTCATGCATAAGACAATTTTACTTCGCTTTAAATAGGGGTCACGTCCTAAAAAAGGTTGCCAAACACTAGTTTAGACGACTAAGCCATTGGGTCGCTGTCACATGCAGTATAGGATGTGAGCTGACACGACATGAGACTCTTATTACAATATTTGAAATTGTCGAGACAAATGAATAATGAACGCCTTCAATATATTATATCAAGTCTAGATCACGGGACTACGTAATATTTTGGTTTCTAGTTCCACTTTAACTGATACCTCTTGAAAAACACAACTACTTGTGCCGAAATAATACTACAAAGATCTCATGCATCATCACAAAATAATTCCTGCCGAATAGAGGTTGAGATCCAGAGACTTCAGGTCTTGCCAATCGAATTCTATCAACGTATTCAACAAATTCGTCTTGGGGTTGAATCGAGGATACCCGTGCATGGTCTGTTAGAAAAGAATCCACCGCATATGTATACCTTCCCTCCAACACAACAAGTCGCAAAATATGACCGTTGCAAATTGGGAAGTGGGATTTGCGTCCAAATAGATGCTTCATGGGGCAACAAAAGAATGTTGCTTCCATACTGCGACTTGCCACTAAGACCACCAAGTACGTAAATGCTTTTATTCAAGGTGCATGCGACTGCAACAGTTCTCTTATCCGGTAAAGATGGCCCAATTGACCAAGCAGATGTCGAAAAGCTGAAACATTCCACATCTTGTATATAGTTATTTAGTCCATTAGAGCCTCCAATTACATAAAGCTTATGCTGGGAAATAGTGAAGGCAGACGAAAGAGTTCTACATTGCTTGTTGGGGAGCTTTGACCAATGGTTATTATTTATGTCATATTGAGCCAAACAGCAGCTCGGATATTCATTTGCTACATAAAATTTACCCGATTTACAGGCAACTACACTGCTGTAATATGGAAATGAACGTTCAAGTTCTTTCCAGAGCGAATCATTTTCGAGAAAATTACGATAGTACAGATCATATTTGAGATCAATAACATATATGTAGCATTCCATTATAACAACTGAGCCTGGTATATAATTGAATGGCCGTAGCTCAGTGACCGACTTTCTGTCTATGTCAAACCACATGAGACGAGAAAGATCAACATTCACCATCAGAATACCAGGAGTACGTACGTCATGCAATCGATGGATTTGGCAAAATTTACGATATGAGATGGGTATTTTTTGCAGGTCAATACGCTGCAGTAAGTCAAAAAGTTGATTGGATCGATCCAAGTTGTCGTTGAACCAAATCATAGAGGCTTTGCACTTGACAACATCCAACATATTCAAATGTTCAGAGGAAATCAAATATTCCAGGAATTCGAATTCCAGTTCCTTGAATTCGTCCCTTTTCATGATCGCGTGAAAGTGTTAATGAGCAAAACTTCTGCATGCTTGCTGTAATTGTTGACAGGAATACTTATCGGCAGTATTCAGGAAAAGTGACATAGCATCGCATGCTTTATTAATTCCAAACAAATGTGCCACATACATTAGTTTTTCCGTTTTTTTTAATCAAGAAGGAAGCTTGTCCAGTGTACATTATTTCAATGCAGGTCATCACACATTCAGGATCCACATTCTTTAAATCCACCATCCCCAAGCTGTTCTCTTTTGTGTCGTGATTGAGCATCTTTGCAAAATACTCGGAACTTGCGGCAATGACACAATTGTGAACAAAGATTTCCTTTTCTCCCGCTTTGATAATGAAGTCGCAATACTGTTGATTGATTCTGAACTCGTCAAATTTCGACATAAGGTCGATGGCATGGCCGTCTTGTCAATATTCAAAAGATGTTCCATCACAGCTCACCAGTTTATATCCAAAATATATAGCTCACTAAAAAACTTTTGAATAATATCTGTAACTGTAACATCAGATAGGTGGTGAGCTTAGTTGTAACATATTTATGCAACGGTATCATCATATTCCTAACATAAAGATAGGAAAGAAAATATAATCCCACATGTTAGCGAAGAGTGATATCCTTGGGCTTAGGTAACAGAAGATACAATACTAAGGAACAAATTGAATATTAATGGGCCAAGGATATTTTAGGGTCTTTAACATAATCTAAGAAGAAATACCTTCTTTATTCTACAGAAAGCAATAAAACACAGAGATCTACAGTGGACACAAATAGATGGAATAAAAGTACCTATCAGGTAACAGCAAAACCGAATCACAGCGGAAAAACTTTTTAGCGTACGTAACAAAATCGTACTATAAAATTGCAGTTTGTGATGCTGAACCTAAGTTTCAGGAGAACCTACTTTGAACGAGTTACACAGTTTGAAAATTTTCCAGCATCCACTAACAAGTAGTGTCGAGCACAATTTAGTTCAGTTCAGGCCCAAGCAAAGTAAATGGATGACATGCACACTGAACGAAGAGTAAAAGAACATAGTATAAAAAGACAAACGACAAAATAAGGTGGCATGTGACGGAAGACGAGATCGATATGTCAGGTCATGATCTGGTACACCTGAGAGCTGACTAGTGCTCATTGAGTAGGAATTGATTATATTGACTTGAATATCGATACACTTAGAGCTTTCAGAATTTATAACAAGTGTCCTCATTTTGGGATCTCAAAATATGGTAACACTATTTTAAAAGGTATATAGGAGTTCTGGGTAGCGGGGAACGAAGACTAGGAATTAATCTGAAGGGGGAATGAAGACAAAAAGGTTGGGAACCACTGATCTATGCTTATATGAGGTGTAAAAGTGACCGTATATTTTTTGTGGCTGCATTAACGGTAGCCTACATATATGAACATTACTAATGATCATAGTTCTATGATGCAATATTAAGTGATACTTGAATATGCATCTGGTTCGCAGTCTATTAACTCAGGCACCAAGCCCTACTAACAAGGGTAGAACAAACTTCAAAATTTTTTGATACATGTAGGCAGGGCTTTGGAGCCGGAGCCCCGGAGCCATGCATTTTCACCGGAGATGAAGCCGGAGCCGGAGCCGGAGCTTCACATGAAATTCAGCCGGAGCCGGAGCTGGAGCCCGTTATTTGAGGAGTTGCTGACGTATTTCGTAAGATGCTGTTATATATGCAACAACTTTACCTGCTGATTCCACATAATTTAACAGCAGGCGTGAATTTTAATGCTGTACATAGCAATGGCATGGACTAAAGTGCATTCTAGTGCACCCATGATGTTATCGACAATTGACAAGTATTTATTATGACGTCACAAGCTGGCACGGCGGCACCTATGTCTTCGTTGCTGCATCCGATGTTACTGACGGGTGAGAGACTCTAGATTACTATAGATAACTGACCTATGGGTAGATTAGTAATCTATATAGACCAGGGATGGCCAACCTTTTCGACTAAAGGGGCCTATGCAATTGACGAACGAGTGCGCGGTCCACTAGCCGCGCCAAGCGGGTAAAATTTTCAAAGTTTATAAATGAACTAGGTCCATAATATTATTACTCGAGTATATTGCGGGTCTAGGCGCAGTTTGCAAGGACACGACTATTCGGTGTCTGGACACATCGATATCGAAGGTTTCCGGTAATATGCAACAATCATTTTGTGCTTACATTTCATCGTCGACGATCTTTCTGCGAGCGCAAACGCGAAAATACTTTCTCCCGTACTTGCGAATACAGTTAGACTTAATCGGGTAAATTAGGCGTTTTTTCATTTTCAGGAGGAGGTAGGCTACCAAGCAAGAAATCGTGTGACAATTAAACACGCGAAGCGTGAAGACAAATTTCACTACTATTTGAGTTTATTGTAATGTACGAAGATTTACTAAAAATGTGACTGAACCCTGGATCTGCCAATACGTCGGAACTGATATTTTAGTCATCAACATCCCAAGCGTCGCAGCAAGACTAGTTACTTTGTGTAGACCTTGCAAGTTCATAATCTAAGCAATTCATTTTCGATAATATAACAGGATTCCGATAATAAAAGAGGAAATTATCTCGTGGGCAACTCAAAACCCTCTCGCACGCCACATTTGGCCCGCTGGCCGCGGGTTGGCCACCCCTGATATGGACAAACCCATTTGATAATTTTCAGAGCCGGAGCCGGAGCTGGAGATAATGTATGAGGGAAGAAAGCTCCGGAGCCGGAGCTGGAGCAGTTAAAATTTACGCTGCTCCAAAGCCCTGCATGTAGGTCTACATGGAACATAGAGCGAGAAAAACAGAAATATAGTATGAAAATGCACAAGAAACAAACGGAAAGATGGTACGAAAATGGTCAAGCAATATAAATTGATGAGCACATGAAGCTACAGAGCTTTTATGCCTTGATAACAAAACTTGCTCATCGTAAAGATTTGAATGAACACTGTGATCCTACATGCATATTGTATCTGTATTTCGACAGCTTTGCATACAACTTAGCTAAAAGATACCTGTAGCACTTTGACGGTTCTATACCAATACCGAGAAAACCATTACCGAGAACGGACATTACCGAGAACGCTATTACCGAGAATGGACATTACAGAGAATGGACACCACAGAGAATGGACATTACCGAGAATTGACACCACAGAGAATGGACATTACCGAGAATTGACACCACAGAGAATGGACATTACCGAGAATGGACACCACAGAGAATGGACAGAACCGAGAATGGACACCACAGAGAATGGACAGAACCGAGAATTGACACCACAGAGAATGGACATTACCGAGAATTGACACCACAGAGAATGGACATTACCGAGAATTGACACCACAGAGAATGGACAGAACCGAGAATTGACACCACAGAGAATGGACAGAACCGAGAATTGACACCACAGAGAATTGACATTACCGAGAATTGACACCACCGAGAATGGACATTACCGAGAATGGACACCACAGAGAATGGACATTACCGAGAATTGACACAACAGAGAATGGACATTACCGAGAATGGGCATTACCGAGAATGTACACCACTGAGAATGGTCATTACTGAGAATATGGACAATACCGAGAATGGACATTACCGAGAATGGACATTACCGAGAATTGCCAATGTCACCAAATGTGGCAACGCCGTGATGCACATACACGCGATCTGTACCTACATATGCATGACATGCCTGCATGAGTGCATGCATAAATTGTACACGTGAACTTATAGTCCTAAAGCATGTGATCATCAATCAATGGGGTAGGTTTTAAAGCGGTTTTACAATATCTTTCCAGAATGCTCGAATCGCTGAGGATTCAAAGTCGTGCATAAGTGTTGTCGGATTCAAGTCTGCCCCTGAGGGACTTAATTGTGCGGATGCCATTGCAGAGGCATATATTTTCGATGGTGCTTCGTTGCTTACGGAACCTTGGATTTTCATTCTAAATAGAGACTGTTAGTTGATCCCAAAGAAAATGCCATTCTTGGTAAGCACTATAATAAACTTGCAACATACGTTAGCGTCATGGCAAGTAAACATATCGAAAGACCAGCTCCATTTCTTTTGCCTCTACTATGCCAAACGTAGCACAGTGATTGTGTTCTTGAGATTGCTTCAGAACGATTGATGGCTCTGATCCTTCAAGGACTTTCAATGAACACCGACATTTTTTTCTGTCATAATGCGTGCATATCCACATCCAGTACGAAGTACCATTCGAAACTTTCATTCTCCTAAATACGAACTCGCCAACAGCGATTAACTTATTTCCTCGGGTCGAAGTAATGTATTTTGCTAATACATTAGGTCCTGATTGTTCTGCCATTTCGTCGTCCACCTCCCTTAGCTGACCAACACCTGTCATGACTTTTAGTCGTAAAGCATGTGATTGACCGATACGGTTGGTTTTAAAACAGCTGATTGTCTCGAACACTCCACATTAGTGTGGTGATGATACCGCAACTACGGCATAACATTGAATAATTTCGCTTCACTGGCGCACAAATCTGTAACAACCTGCTGTGATTCTAATCTTAAAAGAGCATAATATGATTAAGAGCCACTAAAGAAACTATGGTTCGATAAGGAATTCCATCGCTTCACTGGCATGGATACCTCTAATAACCCATCAACCTGCTGTGATTCGTATCTCAATTCGTTTTATCTGCTTGAAAGCGAAAAGGCAAACTATGACACAATAGTTTTCTTCAAAGGAACGGATATCTGTAATACTAGCGGAACTCATCGAGCTGCTGTGACTGGTATGAAGCAAGAAGGCATCAATTCTTTCAAATCTCGAAAAGGGGATAAACAAGTATCTAGGCGGATCATGGCCTACATTTTCGGTTGATGCAGCTTAGTCATTTTCAGCAAACGGTTGGCTTTAGGCTACTAGTAATGTCCTCTCAATAATGTTTACTTTGCTCGACTTAGAAAGCCTTATAAGGCTATTCTGCACCTTCCCCTTCCAGCAGCATATTGTTATTATTAATTGGTAATTGTTGAGAAGGAAACAGTGCGACGCTTATCACCTTATCGGTGGCAGAAAGTAGTACGAGACATTTTACAGTAAACGGCCGAGATTACCATATTTCTGTCCTGTCTCATATGCACAATGCCTATAATGCACGCATTTTATGCATATGCACATTGCACAAACACAAATCGTATGTGCATCACTCTCAAATTTTTCACGAGGCTGCGCGCACTCCCCAACTCACTGCGCGGTCCCTTGGACAACAGCGCGTAACAACTATAAACAACATTGATCCCAACGTCGTGATATTAGGTATTTTCTGGTTTAGATTTCACGACATTCCTCATATTCGGAAATATACATTCTAAGTAATGGCCATTCTCGGTGGTGTCCATTCTCTGTAATGTCCATTCTCGGTATTGTCCATATTCTCGGTAATGACCATTCTCTGTGGTGTCCATTCTCGGTAATGTACATTCTCTGTAATGTCAATATTCTCGGTAATGTCCATTCTCGGTAATGTCCATTCCCGGTATTGTCCATATTCTCGGTAATGACCATTCTCTGTGGTGTCCATTCTCGGTAATGTACATTCTCTGTAATGTCAATATTCTCGGTAATGTCCATTCTCGGTAATGTCCATTCCCGGTATTGTCAATCTTCTCGGTAATGTCCATTCTCTGTGGTGTCAATTCTCGGTAGCGTCCATTCTCTGTGGTGTCCATTCTCGGTAATGTCCATTCTCTGTGGTGTCCATTCTCAGCAATGTCCATTCTCTGTGGTGTCCGTTCTCGGTAATGTCCATTCTCGGTGGTGTCAATTCTCGGTAATGTCAATTCTCTGTGGTGTCAATTCTCGGTAATGTCAATTCTCTGTGGTGTCAATTCTCGGTTCTGTCCATTCTCTGTGGTGTCAATTCACGGTAATATCCATTCTCTGTGGTGTCAATTCTCGGTAATGTCCATACTCTGTGGTGTCCATTCTCGGTAATGTCCATTCTCTGTGGTGTCAATTCTCGGTTCTGTCCATTCTCTGTGGTGTCAATTCTCGGTATCGTCCATTCTCTGTGGTGTCCATTCTCGGTAATGTCCATTCTCGGTGGTGTCAATTCTCGCTAATGTCCATTCTCGGTGGTGTCCATTCTCGGTAATGGCATTCTCGGTAATGGTTTTCTCGGTATTGTCCGGACACCCACTTTGACAGATCTAACAATTGACGTTAAAGAAAATGGTGGATGAACTTAATTTTAATAACTTTGAGGTTTGTGTTCATCGTTTCACTACCGATGTGGTGAAAGTAGAAATGGAATTACCCCGGTATATCTTGCTGAATTACAAATAGAAGTAGCAATATCCAAGACATGTCAAAAAAAAAAGACTGATGACACAACCAGGGTCGTGATGAATCAGGGTTGTAATGACTCGAGTCATGACTCGACTCGAGTCACGATTTTCTGATGACTCGACTTGACTCGAGTCATTTTCTCAAAATGCGAAAATGACTCGACTCGAGTCAATCTGTGTATTGACTCGACTTGGACTCGAGTCATCGCGCATGACTCGAACCAAGTCATATGACTCGAGAATCAGACAGCCAAGACCGATATTTCATTGTAATTTCGAAGAATAGTAAGGTAATCACACTATCGGGATTTCGTCTATTGGTACTGGTACTTGAAAATGCGACCAGAAACTGCTAAAAGTAAGGGAAAATTAGCATATTGTAAATTCCAACCATTCGATATCCCCAAACAGAGTTATAAAAAGTGGCTTTAACAAGAATTTAACTGGGAACTGAGCAGTCAACACAATGACTTGGACTCGGACTCGAGTCACAAGACCATGACTCGGACTAGAACCTCTGCTCGATGACTTGGACTAGGACTTGACTCGGTGGTGAATTTAAAATGACTCGACTTGACTCGAGTCAAAACTATAAAAGTGAGATTGACTTGTGACTCAGAGCCATGTGACTTGGTTACAACCCTGTGATGAATCGAGTAGCAAATTTCCATTAACTGGACTTGACTTTGGAGTCATTTTCTGTATAGACTCTACTTTTAGTACAGTCATTAAGAATGACTCGAACAGGTTATAAGACTAGAGACTTTATATATGGATTGATTCAAATCTCGTGTATCAGGAACGATACCAGAAAAAAAGGCCAAGATCAATTGCTTCGTACGTTTAATTAGACATGTTAAGACTTGATCAAAATGAGTTTATTTTGGATTAGGGCCGTCGATATCACCGAAGAACTTTTAAAAAGGTGAGTTGAACCAAACTTGAACTCTATAAATAACACGGAACACTATGGCTTGTACTCGAGTTTCAAAATTATGACTCGACTTGACAATTTTTGACTGGGACTAAGACTTGTTCCGGTGGTGAGTTGTAAATGACTCGACTTGACTCGAGTAAAATCTCTAAAAGTAATATTGACTTGTGACTTGGCCACAACACTAGACACAACACAGAAGAGTCTTTAAAAATAGAATCCGTGGATATATGGTCGAATCCATGCGGTTATTATGACAATTTCACTCACAAATGTGGTGCAACTGTAAGACTACGACAATACAGAACTCACGGTGATCTGGTTGACGACATGAAGACGATGCCTTATCGGCATATTCGAAAAAAACATATTATCTATATGTGGTGTTAAACTGCACATATTTTCTTCGTGGCTGAATTTGAGGTGCATATATCAACATTATCATCGTCATAGTTCTATGACGCAATAATAAGTGTTACTCGAATACACACATTCGATTCGCAATCTATTACTCAGGTACTCGATTTTCCCAAGCTCTACTAACAATCATAGAGCGGACTTCAAATTTTTGAAGCATCAGTATGATACATTCAGGCATACATGGAACACAGAGCGAGAAATACAGAAAGATAGTATGAAAATGCACAAGCAATATAAATTAACAGGCACATGTCGCTACAGAATTGGCTTGATCAATGACAAAACGGTACA
This sequence comes from Botryllus schlosseri, assembly GCF_051294905.1. Taxonomy (NCBI): domain Eukaryota; kingdom Metazoa; phylum Chordata; class Ascidiacea; order Stolidobranchia; family Styelidae; genus Botryllus; species Botryllus schlosseri. The sequence goes on from NC_137238.1 coordinate 33,815,111, forward strand.
GTGAAGTGAAGTAAAGTCGGCTGCATATCCTAAATCAGCTGATAAAGACTAGGGGAATATTGAGAACCGTGGTATCAACAAGAGCCTTGATGAAGGCTTGTATCGCGAATAAGTTGTTGCCAGCATCAATCAATTGACGTCATACTTTGTGAAACAATTGTTGAATATACAATGTTCTTTCCAATTCTTTACTAGTTGCTGAAGATTACCCCTGACGAGTGTCAGGCGTAAATATTCAGGTTCATTTCAATATGAATATACCATTTAATTGTATATTGAAGTTTTGTACCTCCAAGAAGCTCTTAAAAACTGTTAAACTACGAAAATAACGAATTCACGGTGATCTGGTTTACGACATGAAGAAAATGCCTTACCTATAATACAGACCATAATGCAAAACAATAATGGAACAAAATACAGAAATGTCAAGAATGTTAAGTCCTGCAAATTGCATGCAAGTTTGCACATTCCAAATGCGAAGTCAAGTATATGACCTGAAAATATCATCCATAATATTTAATTTAGAAAAGCATGCAGATTCCCCATGACATGCCAATTCACATGACAATGAACGTCATGTAAAGTTTAATTCAGGTATATCGAAGTGTTAATAAAATAAAATAATCGTTACATACTCAAAGTTACTTCGTGTCAAAATGGACCTGCATGTGGTTCCTCAAACAAGAACTCCTGACAAATAACCTCCCGCAGATTTCACACCCAAAATCTTTCACGTCCAAATGGCTCTTGATATGTTGCCTCAGAGAATGTTTTTGAACAAACGCTTGACCACACGTTTCGCACTTGAAATCTTTCATATTCAGATGGACACGCATATGCCTATTCAGAGAACACTTTTAGTTAAATGAAAGGTCACATCGCTCACATTTAAAATCTTTCACGCCATAATGGATGAGCATGTGTCGCCGTAGGGATATCTTTTGACTAAAATGTTTGCCACAGATTTCACACTCGAATTTCACATCAAAATGGATGAGAGTGTGTTTATCCAGATACAGCAGGGTGGTGAACGATTTTCCACATGTCTCACACTCATGTCTCTCATCTTTAGTATGTGAATGGATGAGCATGTGGCGCACTAAATCCGACCCTCGCTTGAAAGATTTGCCACATATTTCACACAAGAAATTATCCACATCCAGATGGATTGCCATATGTCTTTTCAAATTACTCTCTCTGCTAAATAATGAGCCGCAGATCTCGCACTTGAACTCAATATCCTCGGTGTGTGTCATTGAATGACTTCTCAGGCAATCTTTCTGCCGGAAAAGTTTACCGCATACTTGGCACTCAAAGCTTCTGGCAGAGTGGATGAGCATATGTGATTTCAAAGTTGTCTTTGAGCAGACTAATTTTGCGCAAATTTCGCACTCGTACTTTTTGATACTGGTAACGGTATGGATGATCCTATGGTTTCTCAAACCTTTTTTTGTGAAGAATGATCTTTCACAAAGTTCACATTTGAAGTTTTTAACGTCAAAATGGTGCACCATGTCATTCTTCAAACCTCTCATTTCTTTTAGAATTTTTCCGCAAATTTCGCACGTGAAATTTTTAGTGCTGGAATGGAGCTGCATGTGCTTTTTCAGATCATCTCTTAGTCCGAAGGGTATAGAGCACAAGTTCTACAGGTCACAGTTTCTGCACCAGAATGGAGCAGTAGGTGATGACTCAAACACCATTTGGAGGAAAATGATTTGAAACAAAGTCCACATTGCAAAGGCTTCACGCCAGCGTGTATCAGAGGGTGCTGACTTAAACGGTATTTACTGGCAAAGGATATAAAACAAAGTTCACATTTGAAAAGGCTCACCGTACGAGTGTGAATCAGCAAGTGCTTTTCCAAATCACTTTTAGTGCTGTAGAATTCGTGGTACGGCATTGCGGAATGAATATACAGAGTTCCTTGTGACTTGCTTTCCATACTTGCCACAAATTCGACAAAGCGTCTCCAACTGTGCTCCTCTATGGACTTGCTGCGTGTCTTGTATTTACAGTTACCGCCAATCGTCCAAATTCTCAAGTCAGTCAAAGATTGAAAATTCGAGGTATTGAGAAACGACTATGGCCGCAGAGCTGCAGCAGAGATATGCCAACTCCTTTATTTATATTCAGCAATCTAAACATAGTAAACAGATCCATTATTAAAATTGCGTATATTTTGCTATGTTAGGATCAAGTCACTACCTTCGAGTCACGAGTCATTTCGAGTCATTGCACATTTTGACTCGAGTCAAGTCATTTCAATGCATGTCATCACAAATTCAGGATCTGCATGCTTTATCGTAACAGTTCCCAGCCGGTTCTCTTTCGTGTCATGATTGAGCATAGGTGGCAAAATATTCAGAACTTGCGGCGATGACGCACTTGTAGACAGCGATCTCCTTTTTCCAGGATTTGATAATGAAGTCACTTCTGTTACTTCTGAACTCGTCAAATTTTGATAGAATGTTGCGGGCATGATCCGCCTTCTCAACATTCAGATGATGCTCCATCACAGTTTACAGCCAAAATATATAGTTCACTCAAAAATTTAGAAAATTATCTCTATATGTAACAACATACACATGGTGAGTGTAGTTGTTGTAATGCATTTATGCAATGATATCATCACATTACTAACATTTGATAGGAAACATGACATGACATGACATGCATGTCAGCAAAGAGTGATATCCGGTGGCTTATGTGACAGAAGACAGAATTAGATGCACAAATTCAATATTACAGAGCCAAGCACATTTTTGGTTGCAATAAAATCCAAGAAAAAATCCCGCTACGGGGAAGTAAAAACATTACATAAAAATCACAATCGTCAACTTCAGATGAAGAATATTTATTCTGATTTCACGATGATGCAAACGAATACTGTGATGCCACTGCTATCGGATACCATAACCAAAATTTTAATTTCCATGAAGAAGGGCATTGCTCTTACGAAAGTTGGAAAGTATATCATTTCTAAATATATGGCACCAAACAGAAGTCTCGGGAGTTGTAGCAAGGCTTACAAATAGTGATGTAAGGCAATCATGCAAGTAGTGTGACAACACCATAGATCAGTGGTTCTTAACCGGGGGTCCGCAGAGCATTTTGAGGGGGTCCACGAAACCTCAAAGTTTGTAAAATGATTATTAACATAATTTTTATTTTTTTAATTAGTTAAAGTGAGAGACCGTTTCGCTTCATGATTGCTAAAACATTAGGACTTTCATCATTACAATGGTCGTCTGAGATGAAATATCCGGCTGTGCAAACTAATTGTAATCGTCAAATTGCCAATAGTCTACCTATGCAAACATATTGCTGTTTAGAGATGTTTTGTTGGGGCTTGCGGAGCGGAAATGTTGGAGAGAGCAAGGTCGAAGAGGGCGACTTGGAAATATTTGCAAAAATTCTGAATTTGTCAGTCTCAGCAAATTGGTGAACAGTTGTGTGACATAGAAATTCCTGACTTCCTCTCCGAATCTGTCCCAATGAAGGAATTATAACTTGGCAGCGAAATCCATTTTCTCCTGCGATATGACCCCTAAATAACTTCAAAATGAAATGCTAGAAGCTAGATAGAAATGACTAGGCTTGACGTGATCTGTTGTTCATTAAAAAATCACACCAAAAGCTGTCGTCGGAAGTGTTACACGTTGATATAACATTCTCTCCCAATATATCTTTTTAAAAATGGATTTTCGATCGGCAGTCGTTCATATCAAATGGAGGACACAGCTTTTCACGACAATCAATACAGCTGCCAAAATCGCTTCGAAATAATAAATGTCTACTCAATTTTTAAACATATTGCGTTCGTGTCAAGTTATTTCCAAGAGAAGTCATTTCGGGGCTGTTTATCCCTAGCCTAAAATTAGTATTTGTACAAGAAAGATGACGGTTGCACGATAATTGAGCTAATTTTCAACGAAAACTTGAGGGGGCCCACGAAGGTCCGTGACAGTCTAAAAGGGGTCCGCAAATACTGTTGTATGCAAAGATGAGTTTGGTCATGAAGGAATATTAACATCGACAGGTATTGAAATGAAAAATACATTGGACAGAATATTTATCCAACAATTTCGTCGTATTAGTGGCAAATGGATAAAAGAGGTAAATAGGCCTTTTCGTACATGCCAGCGAGAGCAAATATTTTTGGGCTCTACAAACTTGATTTATACACCAATTAAACAGAGATGGAGATATGAATAATGGAACATAATTGATCTTATACATCGGGTCACAGACGATATCATTGTTAGCACAAATTGAAGAGTGCATAGCCAACTGCCTTTTGGGTTTTGCTGAAATCCAAGAAAAAGTCCTCGCATTCTTCTAAGGTAATGAAATGCACCGATTAACAAAACCACAGCTAACTGACAGAAAACTAAAGGAAACAGCCATGCTTTCTCGCAGGATGTGTACAGTGTCAGGGCCAATCTATATGCAAAATAACGAATTTCCATATTTGATTAGTTGACGTTTTGTGGTGTCACAAGATAATTGCCGCTGCATGGATTTCTTGATTCAGAGATGCCAAGTCACTATTATCCAGGTCTATCAACGTACTCAGCAAATTAGTTTTGGGATTGAACTCGAGGATACTATGGCACGGCAGCACATCATCATAGGATCCACCACATGTGTATATCTTTCCGCCAATACAATAAGTACTTAAATTTACCGGCTTCAATTTGGGTTCTGGTACTGGAATTATCGTCCAAATACTTTCATCACTGGGTAGCAGAAGAATGTCGTTGACATACTCATAGTTCACAATTATTCCACCAAGAAGGTAGATGATCTTATTATGTGTACATGCACTTGCATAAGCTCTCTCAACTGGTAATGATGGTCCAGCTAACCAAGTAGATGTTGAAAAGTTGAAAAATTCCACATCCAGAGCAAAGTTTCCCATATATGAATAAAAACCACCAATTGCATGAAGTTTATCACGAGATATAGTGCAAGCACACGAATGCACATTGGATTGCTTGTTGGCAAGCTTGGACAACTTGTTATTGAACGTGTCATATTCGGCAAAAGGCTCCATCTTAGAATCATTTGCTTAATAAAATTTATCTAGTGTACGTGCAACTACACAAAAGTATCTAGGGTATGCACTCTCAAGTTTTCTCCCGGGTGAATCACTTTCAAGAAAATTACGTCGGTACAAATGAGAATTATCATCAATAACGTATTATATGTAGCAGTCCATCACAACTACTGCGTTGAAATCTCTCATACTATCTTTATAATGGAAATGCCCTCGCTCTGTCAAAGGCTTTTTGTGCATGTCAAACCACATAAAACGAGAAACTTCCTCATTCACCATTATAATATTAGGAGTACAGTCTCCTTTGTAATCACTGGCTTCTACATCTGATTCCTCAGGTAGTGACTTCATGATGTACGTCATGCATTCGGTGGATTTGGTAACAGCTGGTTGCTGAGATAAAAATTTACGATAGTAGGCAGGAATCAAAAAGTTGATCGGCGCGATCCAAGTTGTCATTGACCCAAATCATTGACGCTTTGCACTTGACAACATCCAACACATTCAAATCTTCGGAGGAAATCAAATCCTCAAGGAAATTGAATTCAAGTTCAATGAAATCGTCCGTTTTCATGATCGAATGAAAGTGATAGAGAGCAAAATCTCTACATGCTTGCTGTAATTGTTGACAGAAATACTTATCAGCAATATACATGGCATCAAAAAACGAGTCTACATCAAGATTTTTCTCCAGGAAAAGCGACATTGCATCGCATACTTTATCAATTCCAAACAAATGCGCCACATACATTAGTTTTTCCGTTTTTCGAATCAGAAAAGAAGCTTGTCCAGTGTACATGATTTCAATGCAAGTCATCACACTTTTGGGATCTACATGCTTCAAATCAACCATTCCCAACATGTTCTCTTTGGTGTCGTGATTGAGCATCTTAGCAAAATACTCAGAACTTGCGGCAATGACGCACTTGTGAACGTGGAACTCTTTTTCTCCCACTTTGATAATAAAGTCACAATACTGTTGATTGATTCTGAACTCGTCAAATTTCGATAGAAGGTCGAGAGCATGACCCGTCTTGCCAATATTCAGAAGATGTTCCATCACCGTTGACCAGTTTATAACCAAAATATAAAGCTAGCTCAAAAGCTTTAGAATAATATCTGTAAATTTAACATCATACACGCGGTGAGTCTAGTTGTAGCAAATTCATGCAACGATATCATCATATTCCTAACGCAAGGATATATAAGAAAATGTAATCATCGTCAGCGAGTAGTGATATTCTTGGGCTTAGGTGACAGACGATAGTATAGGATGATCAAATTGAATGTTACAGATTCAAGCACATTTCGCGTTTCAGCAAAAGACGAGAAACTACAGAAAGCAATGAAACGCAGACATGTATGGTGGATACGGAAAGATGGCATGAAAGTGGGTTAGCCCTAAAAAGTCATGCGACGCTACGGGTTAAGAAAAAACATTATATCAAAATCACAATTCTTAACTCCAAATGCAAACTTATACCTATTCTCATTTCACGGTTTGCAAATGAAAATTGTGATTCCACAGCTATAGCTATCGATCCCACACCTATCGGATTACTAAAATTTTAATTTCCATGAGAAAGGACGCTGCTCTTACAGAAGTATACCGTGGCAACAAACAGAAGTCGCGGCAGATATAAGTACATTTGAAGTTGCCGGATTGGGGGGAAGCCAACAGGAATTGAATCCACGAACCATGGTCCGCGCAGGCACTGTGTTTCAATGGCCAAATGGTCACCTTGCCAGCTCTCGAATTCAACTTCCAAAACTATCACTGTGCACTAGCAATTCAATTTAAATACACAAAATACTGGTTGTCAAACACTTCGCAATGGTTGGTATAGGATTGATCAGGTATGATAGGCGATAGAAGGTCATATTTTGGTCAACAAAGAGAATGAAAAAATAATGAGAAATTCAAATTAATTTATTATTGACAATCTCAGTATTTCAATACACAAGACTCCGCCGATCCTCCGGAATATGTCGAAAATTATTGTATAATATATGATTGATAAATAATTGGATTTTGTTTTATCGTGGTGACCTTGGTCACCCATATATTTATTTCTTATATCGAAATTTCAGTACAATAAAGTCGAGTAAAATTTGCATAAACACAAAAAGGGTGTAAATTCAATTTCTTTCCTTTAGATCCTTCGTCGTCATCGTCCAGCGTCATCATCCAGCATCGTTCATTCTCATCATCGTCGTCACCCGTTCTCGTCATCGTCATTCCTCCATCGTCCCGTTGCTCCATCTTGGTCCGGATGTAAAAATTTCTATTCTTTTTTTGTTTTATTTAATATTTTCAACGCAATCGTTCTTCTCCGATTTCGTCCGTTTTCGATGTAATCGTTCTTCGCGTCTTGATATTGTTTCCATTTCAATATCGTTGATTTAAAGATCGATACCATCAGTATGTCATTCTGACTTCTTCTTTTTTTTGGTGTATATAATTTCTTCCATCCTTGGAGTCCATTCCAATCTTTCTTTAATAACATTGAAGACCTGTTGCGTAATATCGCAAGTGGTGAATACATGCGTGATTGCGTCTTCTTTTGTTTTGCAGAATTTGCAGTTAGTTAATTCTCTTCTCCCATTTATCTTCCTCCCCATGTTTCTTTGATCTTTTTGCTTGCCAAAAATATATCCGTTCAAAAAGTCGATCAGCGCGATCCAGATCCTCATTGACACAAATCATTGACGCTTTGCACTTGATAACATCCAACACATGCAAGTCTTCAGAGGATATCAAATCCTTAAGGAAATCGAACTCAAGTTCCTTGAAATCGGCAGTTTTCATGATCAAATGAAAGTGATCACGAGCAAAACTTCTGCATGCTTGCTGTAATTGTTGACAGGAATATTTATCGGCAATACTTCTGGTGTCGAAAAACGAGTCAACGTCAAGATTTTGATCCAGGAAAAGCGACATAGCATCGCATACTTTATCAATTCCAAACAAATGCGCCACATACATTAGTTCTTCCGTTTTTCGAATCAGAAAAGACGCTTGTCCAGTGTACATGATTTCAATGCAGGTTGTCACACATTCAGGATCTACATGCTTTAAATCAACCTTTCCCAACATGTTCTCTTTTGTTTCATGATTGAGCATCTTTGCAAAATATTCAGAGCTTGCGGCAATGACCCACTTGTGAACAGAGATCTCCTTTTCGCCAGCTTTGATAATGAAGTCGCAATACTGTTGATTGATTCTGAACTCGTCAACTTTCGATAGAATGTCGAGGGCATGACCCGACTTGCCAATATCCAGAAGATGTTCCATCACAGTTGACCAGCTTATAGCCTAAATATAGCTCACTCAAAAACTTTGGAATAATATCCGTAACTGCAACATTAAACACGTGGTGAGTTTAGTTGTACTATAGTTATGCAACGGTGTCATCATATTCCTTAAATAAGAATATGAAAGAAAATGTAATCCCACATATTAGCAAAGAGTGATATAGCCTACTTGGGCTTAGGTGACAGAATATAGAATAACAATGAACAAATTGGATGAGAAAAGGGCCAAGCACATTTTGGGGAAACCCCTTTCTTATTCTACAGAAAGCAATAAAACACAGACATGTATATGTAAAGTGGAGACAAAAAAAGGCAAAAGTATCTACCAAGTAACAGCCAAACCAAATCGCATCGGAAAGTTTTTTTACCGTACAAAACAAAAACGTACTATAAAATTGTAGTTTGTGATGCTGAGCCACAATTTCAGGAGAACCGACTTATAGTACTTGAACGAGTTACACATTTTGAAGATCTTTCCAGTAGGGGAGTAGAAGTATAGCTAACCAAAGTATTATAGGTTTAGCTGGCTGACTACTTAACCTGGAATACTGTATCCTGGTGAGATCTTCTTAAGACGCCAATATTACACAAGACATACAAATATATTTCACACGTTGTTACAAGTAGGTTTAGCAAATGAGTCTACTGATTCGAGAGAATCAGTAGTTTTATACTAGAGGCAAATTACTCTGGGACAGGATATTTCTCGGTTACTGTAATGTCGCATGCTCATATGTCCACGGACCGAGATATACACATTTCATGGTTGGACGATATCAGGGATCTCCTAGTAGACTGACAGAGGTTTAAATATACTGGTCATTGTATGATTTGTAGCGCAATATGCAAGCTGACTTTCAAATTCCGTGTGGAACTATAGCCGCTATACAATTTGTAAGTATCGCCTATCTATTCAGTCAGTCCATTGTATCTGTCGACTTTGGAATGCAGTTTCGATATGCTGATGCTAGACACTCGCTATAATATCAGAATTACTTGATGTCACAGTATTAAAAAGTAGCTAACGACTATACATTGTCAAAAATAGAATGACAGCATGACACCCCGAGTCCATAGACGCAACAGTTTTTATTTTAATAGACACTTACGTGACCTTTGACACGAACCAATCAGGTTGCAGCAGGATGTAAACAAAGAACAAGGCCGGGCAAGCTTACTATGAGCTCCTGTGGAAAAAGGTTGAAAAATGAAGGTTTTAAGTAAAATTACGTTGAATTGGGGATGACTGGCCTTAATGAATAGTAATAGCGTAGAGCTAGTATGTAGTTGCAGCTTTTAGTCTAGGATGAACATGAATGGTGGCAAGTACGCATCAGCGTGCTGTGTCCAAATTCATGGATTTCTGACAACTTTTCGGATTAAGCGACAATTGTTGTATACTATAATATAGGATTGTGGTAATGCATACTTTGACGACTTCATAATAGTCTCCAGGTCTCGAGCGAAATTTTCAAGCATATCTCATGTTGAGAATTATATGCTATAAAATATCATCAATTTTGGCGTATTGATTATGAAACTTGAAAGCTATGGAGATTCTATCAAATTTCGGGATTTGAGTGGAACAGCATCTTCTTCTAACACCGCGGAGAAAACTACGAAGTATTTCATGGAGCGCTACGTACACGGGTTAGAGACAAAGAGACAATCCACTCTTTGTGGAAGCAATATTCTAGTGAACAGCCAATGTTATCGCAACTTGCGGAAAAGTGAGATATCGCACGGAATGGAAACACACATTCTCAGAAAATCCATCATTGATTCGTCTTGTACTTGTAAGACAGGTTAAGTCAGGAAAATGACATTTTGTCAGAGACTCCTGCAATAGATATATTGTAACCTTGATTTATTTTCACCTTAGGTTCTGATATATGCTCTCATGCATATGCATTGAATAAGACAATCCAGCACCTGAAGCTACAAGGACTACATTGTGATTTGCATCAGCATCGGTGAGCTCGATCGTGATTGACAAGCAATCTCTTAACCGTACTCGCAACCGATCAACTCCTACCTCAAGGTAGATTTTGGTGTATCTGTAGTCTTCAGGTTTATAACATTCCACCAAACACAAATAATCCTAGAACATTTTCACCTGGAGAATCGTTCATTCCACAAATTGGGCATCTAAATGAGCTTCAATGCACACCACTGGAATAAAGTATGAATAGACATGCACTGTTGGTACACATTGACCATGGCACCGCGCAATTACGATCCGTAGCATGCTATTAGGCATTACTATATTCACAATCGAACTGAATTTTCACAATTGCTGAATATGTTGCATCATTCTTTTTTAATTTTCAATCTCGAATTAGAATAAGCGATTAGTCCATATTTGGTTAGTTGATACACAATGGTGCATAGTATGACACCAGACAAAATTTTATACTCCTTGATTTTCCGATCAGCTGTTCAATATGAATACGTTGTCTCGCCGTCTTTCTTGTTGTGGAACAGTCTGGCTCAGGCATTTGACGGTGTGTCAAATCATGTGCAGGAATATTTAAATCTAGATTCAATTTCTTGATTTCAGACTCAATAGTGAATCGAATCCCTTTTCTGCCATGATAGCATCTCCTGGTTCACCATAGCTGAACTCCATCATTTTCTCACATTTCTTGTCGAATCCCCATATTTCACTAATATTTCGATCTGAAATGGTTCCTGTGAACAGTTCCTGCACAAAAGTAAGTGCACCACAATCCATCAATCCTTTCAAAGCTGGATGTGATTTATTGACATTCAATAATCATTCTAGTTTTGAGAAATCATGAATGAATGCAAATGGTGCATTTTTAAGAACCACATATCTACATGGCTAAATCGAAATTTAATGAAGCAGTTACATACGGTTGACCCAATGTTTTTATAATATCCTTACAGCAATACTATAAATTTGACTTCAGTAGGGCAAGTCGGGCAATTCAGAAAGAATTTATTGTAGTCTAGCTTAAAATTTCAGCTTCTCCGCATATTTTGACATTATGATGCTCCTTTGAGAACTGAACTTCACTAGCAATAATTGTCCGTTAATTTGTAATTTTCCTGGACGAGTTTCCTGTTTTGTGCTTCTACTTCTTCCAGAGATTTGATTTTCTTGCGTTTTATCCATCGACTTCCTCTTTCTGCAGCTTCATTAAAGATATCCATCAAGCCTGCACAAAATATATAATGTGTTTATTTTACAGAGCAACACTGCTATGCAGGCACCTATCAAGGCGTACTCGTCAGACTCATGCAACGTATCACCGCTACCAATTTCAACTATTCATCTCATTATTGAATATATTGCTCTCAACAATTTCAATCCATTACATGCCATCAAGCTGCAAAACTGGAGTGGAATAAACCGAGACACACACCAAGTCGATTGTGGCATCAAGTGTGACGACTGCATTTCAGATTGGACTCATTTTGAATCACAGAATTGTTTCATCTCAATTATGTCGCGATTCAATATTTTTGGTGCAATAATAGATATGTCATTTTATTAATAAAATGAGAATTCAGATGACTACAATGAAGTCCACATGCCTTTAACCAGATTTTACATTCTTCCGTGCATGTTATTGGCTCTGGGAAAGGTACAAGCGCACACCAGGAACGGTCTGGGTAGCCATCTCCAAGTTACACAGGCTATTAGCACAGTGTCTATCCGGCATTTGTCCTGATTGATTCAATACATGAGCTAGAACAAAAAATGACGATATCAGCTGGGAACGGATCATATTGCCTAACATATATCATATTATTATGACCATTGGATATGCAGACAAGTGTAACAGTAATTTGCTAGATAATGATGCAGACTGTGGACTGTACTATATACGATTCCATAAATAGAAAGCATATAACGTCAAGCCCACATAATGAATACCCTACATATCCTGACTCAAGATTAATCTAATGCATGCTATTCGGAACAACAATCCTATAGAATACGACTAAGGACTAAGGATAATACAGCAACAGTTGCTTCATCCGAAAAGTTGTCAGAAATCCATTCATTTGGACGTACCATGCTGATGAGTGCTTGTCACCATTCATGTTTATTGTAGGTTAGAACACTGCAAATACATACTAACTCTACGTTATTATCATTCACCAAAGTCAGCTATTCCCAATTCAATGTAATTTTGCTAAATACCTTCATTTTTCAACCCTTTTCCATAAGCCCTCATAGTAAGCTTGCCCGGCCTTGTCCTTTGTTTACATCATGCTGCAACCTGATTGGTTCGTGTCAAAGGTCACGTAAGTGTCTATTGGCTAAAGCGTAATGTAAAACTCAATTTGGGTCTTGGGTGGGATTGAAACCTTTTGATAGCTTACATCCAATCCTTTGCGTTTCATGTTGTAACAAGTTCAATGTTGCGATAGATTCGCTCTTATGAAGACGTGATACAAACCACCAGAGTTATGAAAACCGATGCAGAATTATACGGTCCATGACTAAGGCAGCTTGTAATGAGTAAGAGCACCTTCGGGTGTCTTCATACTTTGCATACCTTATAGTTTCCTGTTTACCGAACCTTTGTTTAGCACAGTGTCTCCCAAACTTTTTTGAGCTACCGCCCCCCTGGACAACGAATGAAGTGCCACCGCCCCCCGACACCCCCCCTCACCACGCCTGATCATAAAACGAAAGTTGTTCTGCAGTTAATACAGCTAATATCGAGACGAATGAAGCTGGTGTATCATTATCATCACTCTCTTCATATTGGGTTTGAGTTTTGATATAAACAATATCACTGTAAAATCTCCCGTGTTCACTTCATGGAGGCCTACTGGCAGTTGGTTTCTGCTGTAAGTCAGGAACGTGATCACGGCGCTGAGAAAATGCTCAATCAAATATGAGCGGCGAAGGGCAATGACGAAAAAGCCAACCCGACTCCAGTGAGAGGGTTTATTTTTTATTCAATTGTGTATCCAGAACGATTGATTGGAGATATTGAACTTTTGGTTGAACTCAAAATTGTTCTACACTACAACTAGGGTTACCATATTTTAGGAATCTGAAAAGAGGACGCTATTTCAAACTTTCAGACTTACAATACTGATTTAAAATTCGGAAAAATGGTAAATTTTTCCGAGTTAGCGGCTGGTTGACTAAAAAAATGATTTTTTCTGGCTCACGTCCTAAAAAATCTGCCAGACCGTGCGTTGATTTCCTTTATATGAGTCCAATTACCACGTACATTTAACCAACATTTGTAAAAAATAGGACACATTCTCAACAAAGAACACATTTAGACGTCCTCCGAGGACACAAAAAAGAGGACAAATCCTCTTGAAAAGGACGTATGGTAACCCTATAACTACAATGTAAACAGCTGCTCAAACATTTCATGCCTGGAAATTACACATAATGGATTGATTATCCGGTGAGGAATTTCTAATTGGAATATATCCTTGAACCAAATCACCACCCTCGTGTAATTTTGTGAGATGAATGATTCATGTTTCTCCATCAAATTAGGCATTAGAGCTGGAACGGTAGCTCAAAGCAGTGCCATGTTCACCTTTATCAGGTTTCATCTTTACTAAGAACGGATATATTCTACCCTTAAATTTTGAGAAATAGGCTATACAACCGTCAAGTATGAGTGATCTCGTTTCTCGCAACCAGAACGCCGTGTCGTAGGCCACGGTGACAGCGCTATGGAAAATCAACGATCGTTTGAAACAGATAATAAAATCACACAAGACAGTTTCTCTTAAAAAGCCATCACATCTTGCAGTGAGCAATAACTGCTCAAATATACTTTGTAGTTCTCACAGCAGCACACAATGAACCTCGCTTTTCGGAGATGCTGCCGACTTCCAAATTAGTCTATTGATGAGCAGGAATAACATTGGCAAGTAACAATGGACTTTTCCGGCACAGCTGAATAAATAGACGGACGACCCTGAATTGCCCTTACTGAATCTATTTTGCATTTTTCCTGATAACCTAGCTGCTTTATTAATCAATCGTTTCAACACTATATGCAGCAGTTGCCTTCTAAACCTACACCGCCTGCATTTGCTCTCAGCGCCCCCTTACCGCCCAATTTTTTAGCCAGCGCCCCCCAATCGCCCATTTCATGGCCAGCGCCCCCTTCACGCTGGCGAACGCCCACAGGGGGGCGCTGGCGCCCACTTTGGGAACCACTGGTTTAGCATATAATACCGGGAAGCAAACTGTTCTTAGTCTAGACAGGGCATGACTTGACGCAAATTTCCTCACATTGTGATGCAACACTGGAAACGATGACAGCACGAGACACATGTTGCTATAATACAATTCACTGAATATAGTACACACTACGCTGCAGTATGCTGTCACCAAGCGATTGATCTTGGATGCAGCAAACGCATTTTGTCATACTCATCTAGTAAACTCCGTTTGTTTTGATATTTTGTTACGTAATCTTAGCTATATCTAGCTATGACAATGTGTTGGGCATATGCTTTATCATGACTACCTAGTTAATGAGTTTGGTAGCCCACAATTATTATGAAGACCTGAAACAAATTTTCAACCATGAATATAAATTCCACAGCCTTATTGTGATACGGCAACCACTAATACGCCGCAATCGAACAATCCGTCGCGTCTATTATATCACGATTTCATAAACCGTCAAATCTCAAAAACTATTTGCAATATAGACCAGTAAGAAGATGTTGCCTTCAGAAAAATGTTTGCCATTGAACCTCAGTATACGCGCACGCGCATACACTACCTCACGTATGTAGTGTATGTTATAGCGTTATCTTACAACTTATTCATGTTGAGTTGTAAAGCCATGTCGCTGTAATGCAGCATACACATCGAGATAAGTCGGTACAAGCGATATGAGGGCTTGAACATGGTTATGGATTATTTGCCATTGAATTGGCATAACGAAGTAAGCGTAAGTATTGGAACACTCTATAGAAATAGAATATCCCGAAGAGAATGTAATTACATATGCTATATAATGCAATGTAAGGTCACGAGATAGCTAGCCCCTTACGTAACCCAATTTCAAGTACAGCAGACACTCTAACATGGATATCTCACAGGGTAAATTTGACTCTCGTCTGCCTGCAAAATGAAGAGTAGGGCATTTATAATTAAATTTCTGACGTGAAAATATTTAATGAGCCTATAACATGGCAACGATCCTATATACTCTTAAAAATAGACCATCAAGTTCATTCCTTTGCAAAGAGAATGTACCAAACTTGGAGTATGGAACTTATCGTTATGATGTCGAATAGCTTGTGGATACACGACTGCGTTATTGAGCGCATGTGGCCAATAAATGACCTTGACCATACTGAACACCAATCTTTTGTCACACAAAATGTTTCGTTATATAGCGTACACGTCGCAAATCATAATGGTCATCTGACATACTGATATTCTGGCTCCACAGGTATATGTCATTGGCGGCGAGTCATTGTCAACAGGCTGTCAACAAGTATTATTATCAATACACATGGCAAGAGAAAAGGGGGACAATAGCGAAGTATACACTGGTAGATTTTGCCTACTTGCTGACTTGATCAAGTGTGTATTCTTTTGACTACTTCTACTTCTATACTTAGCAGTCTTTTAGACAGAAGTTCTGACATTTTAGGCTTTGCATTCTGTAAAGTTGAAACTAGGTTTTGGAATATCTTTCCATTAGGAAGATATTTCCATCATTGATATAACGACTGGACAAAATAGCTCCTACATTATAGCAACTCAAAATATCTTCAAAAATTGTACGAATTCGTAGTGACATTGGTCAGTCTGCGTTAGTCACGAATGCGCATTCTGGAATTTCATAAGTTGCCGTATCCAATTAAGTTCCAAATATATTCGACCCATCAGTCAAATCTGTCCTTTGAAACTGCGACACCCCAAACCCCCTATTGGGGGGGCGAGCTCGAAGCCCAAAATTATTTCGTGAATTAACATAAGTATTTTATTGAAAATTTTCCGCACTTTGCGCGTTTTAATATAGCCATATTTCTTGACTATTGGGTACTCTTCGCCTGTATAAGAAAAATACGCATGATTTATAAAAATAGGCATTTCGGCGTCGGCCATTACCGCTCCACGACGCACCAAAACATATTAGGTTCACGGCCATGTAACATGCGACTCCGAGAAGTGTGCCAGAACGATCGGCAGCGGCAAAACGTTAACCGAAAAGGACTGCCCTTATGCTGACCGAAAACTTCGCTATATATGCAATGTTTATTTCTCCTAAATGGCTGGCGCCGAATGTTCCTGTCCCGGCAATCTGAACCCCACAAGACAAATGCCATCCCGCAGGGAAAAATTATTTGTGCCAGTGAAGAAATAATAATTTGAAATCAAGTGCACCTTTTAGTACAGTACGTTTGGGTCATTTCAATACCTTTTGAGATAGCAAACAGGAGGTCACGAAATAACATTATGTAACGAAGTCATTAAACCAACGGGCCCACTCGAAGATTATTTAATTAGTTTGGTTTATCACTCTGTTGGACATTATTTTGCCTACCAATGAGATCCGGGTCATACAACAACAGACAGAAGCTTTAGATAAGGCATACCACCGGATGTAGGCCTATTACATATCGTCAGAACGGTCAATAATTCAAAACGCGATAGGTGGTGCTTTATTCTCGTCTGTGCAGACCACAGAGGGTATTGAAAAATTGATGAATTTGCAGTATTTCTGTCTCGGAATTCAGACGTAATGCAGCCACGTGGTCGCAGTTTCCACACGTTGATATGGTATAGCCGAGGGGGTCTGCGGCGACTGATAGTGATAGTCTTACGTAAGAAGCACCGGGCGGAATACATTATTGAAATGCCTACGTGATAGCGCGATCGAATTGCAAGTTGCACGGCTGAACCTTACTGACTCTTGCGGTTGAAGGCGCGAATCCTTGCACGAATGAAATAACGAATGAACGGATAAAGCAGGATGGATTGCTGGGGTGAAATTAGTAGTGCAGCAAGCGCCAGCCAAGCCATGCGATGGAGCGTAACTTCGTATTACGTATTATAGTACGGTCTGTTATGTTTGATAGAAAGATACCTTGAAATCGTTCTACAATGAATGTCATTGCATCGGCAATACGCTATTGGTGCACTTGCACAGATGTATATGATATGCATATTAGGGTGGAGTGAAAATGACTTTTTTGTTCAAATCGAAAAAAGGGGTTCCTCAATCCTGACAAATGACCTAAAACTTCAATAAAAAGTGACTTCAGGGTGTTGCCCCCATTTTCCAGCCGGCAACCCCCAATTTCTGCACGTGGGGGGGGGGGGGGGTAAAATGGCCCGTCTCGGCAACCGCTGGTCGTAGCGTCATGATATACAGCTCAAAATCTGTGGAAGCATCATGTTTCTATCTGTCTTCAGAAGAAAGTTTTCTCTATTGTGAACAAAATGAGTTATAGTCAAAAAACAATATATACGCACATTTTTGTTGAAATTCAGCATTTATTCTGACGAATTGTGATCTGTCATCAGTAACACACTGACAATACCGAATATCGGGCCCATATTACAAATATATTCACAACACAGTCCTTTTAAAATCGGTTCAAAACATCATAATGAAACACCCACATTTAACGACTCATTGAAAATGCATTCTTTTGTCAAGTTTTTTCATCAGTTTACGAGACTTAATTTTTCGGCGAACGAGGCCATCTCGTCTTTGAAATCCCGAAACTTGTGCTGATGCATCTGTTACGAGCTTTACATGTTGTTCCACTGTTTGATTGTGGCATGGATGAAACAAAATCAGAGGCTTCTCGCGGCATTCTTCCAACTGTGCATCAGTTAAGTCAGTAGTTCCCAACCTTTTTCAACTCACGTACCACTTCGAGGTTTTATGCAGTGCTCGCGTACCACCTACACAATTTACTCACGCCCTAGGCGGTC
Organism: Botryllus schlosseri; assembly: GCF_051294905.1. NCBI lineage: Eukaryota > Metazoa > Chordata > Ascidiacea > Stolidobranchia > Styelidae > Botryllus > Botryllus schlosseri. Next base: position 33,833,419 of record NC_137238.1, read on the forward strand.
AAAAATATTTTCAATATTTATGACGTCATACCCACGTTGAGCTATGTGAGGTGTAACAACTAGGGTCGATTTTTTACTTAACAATCGGAGGATGTAAAAAAACTTGATTTTGACCAAATTTTGACTTCACGTACAAAAATTATGTGTTTTCGCACATAATGTTAAAATTGTACTACTTATATTCATTTCTGGTTGGGACTGTCTGTCCTTACGAAGTAGTTTGACCTGAAAAAGCGTTTTTGACAGAAAAACTGACAAATTTTGTCATGAAAAAACTTTATTTTACCGATATCTGGCCCAGTAGTTGCACCGCGTATTATGGTAGAGTTAAATAAAATTTGTTGTAGTACAACGAAACATACTTTCTTACATTCTCGGGTAGAAAGTGTCTGTCCTTACTAAGTAGCTTGCCAAGGAGGGAGACATATACCATGTAACAGCAGTAGTTGTTGGCTGACAACACTGAAGCTGTACGTACACTGCTGGTGACGCAACATGTTGCTCCATTCTGACGATGTTGTCATACATCACAAATTTTCATCATGGGCTTCTTGATAAAATAACCATGCAATGCCCAAGCAGCCTAGCTTCAGTTAAGATATTGCGGTACGTTGAGCATAACATCATGTCAATTGTCAACCTAATTGTTTCGTTTGACAGTTTATGATCCATGATGAACAGACAATGGGCCGCCTACAACGGTAGGCGTTTAAAGTGTGCTACAAGCTGTAAAATATCAAAATATACGATACAAAAGAAATGGAGGGGTCAAAAGAATTGTGACTTTGTAAACAATTTTGTCAATTTTTTGACTTAACACTCAATTTTGTAAAGAAAAATCGCCCTATAGTAATAACAAATTCTATTAAACTAGGCATTATCAGCCCGGGTTGATGAGATGCATGGAATTGTATTTTCACCACTATAGTCAAAAAACTTCAAAAAATTCAAAATCAACCCTCTCTGAACCAATAACTTCCTTCGATCGAAAAAAAAACAAGAATCTACTCGCGTACCACCTGGAAGAACTTCGCGTACCACTAGTGGTACGCGTACCACAGGTTGGGAACCACTGAGTTAAGTGCTCAATCGCTGGAGGAAGTTGATAATATAAGGTTCAATATCAACCAACTCGTGGTATGCCTTTGCTTCCAAGTTCAACTTTGGGACACAGAATAAACGAACAGCACCGCAGTTCAATTGGTTGGAACTGCTATGACTCTCAATGTCCATAATTGAATTTTGTTCAGCGGCATGTTTTCGAATCACCAGGACCTTGGTCACACCCAATTGAAAAAAAAACTACTTGGAAGTGTATCTTGTTGGCCAGTTACTCAATTCAAAAAGCTCTCGCTACCACTTAGGGCCTTGCCAAAGCTCCCATCAAAAATTGTTAATGACTTAAGTAAGGACCAGTTATATGCTTATGAATGTGCTGGGCAATTATCCAAGGAAATGCTGATGATGATCTGGCTTATTTGGCGGTTGGACCAGTTTCGCATTCAAGATGGCTAACTTTAGGATGCAGTGTAGAGTTTTACGGTAATATGTAACAGTTGATGAACCGCCTTTGAACCTGGAGATTCTGGTTCGTTTTTGTCTTGAAGTATATTTTCCGACTTGGTTTGAGATCAAGCGAAACAAACATATAACACATGGATCCTGAATAAACTTCTTCAACTTGATTCAACAGGTTTTGAATTTCTCTGACCGAAACGTTCGGAAAATTGCTTTGAATGTGGTGATAAGAAACGGTTATTTCGCATACCCCGAAAATATTATGATTGCAATGCTGGTGGATGATAATGAAGACATACGAAATAAGGGTGTGACCAAGGTGCTTGCGTTTCGAAAGCATGCCGCTGAATAAAATTCACTTGTGGACATTGAAAGTCATAGCAGTTCCAACCAATTGAACTGCGGTCCTGTTCGTTTATTCTGTGTCCCAAAGTTGAACTTGGAAGCCAAGGCATACCACGAGTTGGTTGATATTGAACCTTATCAACAATTTCCTCCAGCGATTCAGCAACTAACTGATGCAGAGTTGGAAGAATGCCGCGAGAAGCCTCTGATTTTGTTTCATCCATGCCACAATCAAACAGTGGAACAACATGTAAAGCTCGTAACAGAAGCATCAGCACAAGTTACGGGATTTGAAAGACGAGATGGCAGTAGTAGTTATGATCGGTCGCGAACTAACATGGGGTTCTTATGGGTGCGCTGGTGATGTGCCTGGAAACTCGTGTTGGTGATGGTACCCTTTTGACCCCCCCTTCCGCTCGTGATGTGCCATGTGTTCTTATGGGATCTCTGGTGATGGTACCCTTTCGGGTATAGGCTGCGTCGGTGATGTGCCATGAAAACTCGTGTTGGTGATGGTACCCTTTCAGACCACCTATCGCTCATGATGTGCCATGTATTTTCACGGGGTCTCTGGTGATGTGCCATTGTTTCTTAAGGGATCTCTGGTGATGTGCCATTGTTTCTTATGGGATCTCTGGTGACGGCACCCTTTCAGGTATAGGCTGCGGCGATGATATACCTTGAAAACTCGTGTTGGTGACCCCACCCTTTCGGTATAGGCTGCGGCGATGACCTGCCATGGAATGTTTGGTAGGCCTAGTGAACTAACGTTGTGGATATAGACCGCGGCGATGACCTGCCTGTCATGTATTCTTACGCGGTCTCTGGTGACTCGCCATGTGTTCTTATGGGTGCGGCCGTGATTCGCCCTTTCGGGTATAGTCAACTCTCGCGCTGTGTTGAAGAAGTATCAGGAATAGTAAATAGTCACGTGATTGATTCTTAGTTAATGTGTATATTACAAATTATTAAATATGACCGATTCGAGTTAATCCCAACGTTTACGGTGAATGCGACTTCGATATATCGTTATTCTTATGGACGCCGCGATGATTCGTACTTTCGTTGATAGAATGCTAGCGGCATGTCGTACTTTCACCAAAAAGGGTGTGAAATAGTTTGCTAAATCTAGGAATCAGTCGCTTGGTAATTAGTTTACCACGGAACCGGCCTAGACGGCGATTCCAATACCAACAATTGCCGCGTTCACATATTAACACTCCAAATAGGTGTGAAATAGTTTGCAAACCCTGCGTTCGCTGACAAGATAATGTCTCAGACATACGCGACTTGATGTTACAGGCATATCGATCGCTCACGCGGTGAAATTTTCGTAAGCAGTTTGACACAGAGCTTGATTTCACTCGTACGATTTAATAAGTAACGAATAACAGACCGCCAGTGTCGGTAACTTGAATAGCGACAAATTGTCACTTATTTCCGCTCTAACCCTAATCCTTTGTGAAGTGAACGCTTATTCAAAAGGGTGTGATATCATTTTAAAATCCTACGACACTCACAGGGTAATGCTTCAGACAAAGCGATCCCTCATGCCCGCTCACAAGGTAATATTTCCGTAATTAGTTTGTCACAGAGTCGTCGCAGACGGTGATTCGTAAACCAACAATTTGACACTTTCTGGTATGGTCGCTATATGTTTTTGACACTTTGTCCGTGTTTGACTTTAGTTGTATGATAAGAATCATGCGAGAATTCAAGCAATGTATCAATTGAATGAAATGAAACTTACTACACAGCTCAAGTTGATTCGTATTTGAATGTGTTGATCCGGTACAATTCTAATTAATTCGAGAAATCTTTTTAACGTGATCTTCTGATTCGACCGTAACCTGAATATTACTGACGCCGACTTTCAGTCACATTGAATTATTCACACATTCCACGCCGCTGTTTTAACAGTTATAGAATCAATACCAACTATCTCTAACCCGATAATATTCAATCATTTTGGTAATTTACCAACTTTAAATCCATTCGCGGGTGTACTAAAGGTAAATCCAAATAATCCAAAATGAAATATTTGGACTTTGACATAGTCTGAATTGAAATAGATTGACAAACATGACTACCAACTTTCCCGCAGTCCCATTTCGATATTATATGCACATTGATTTGAAACAAGTAATGAAACATTGCAACTCTATTCGCGATCCCGCTTTCCGTTTGTCAAAGAGATATTTTAACATCTTACCATACTCAAAAGAATTCTTCACAACATTAATAATTGTTAAAAATCTAGTTTTCACTTACTTGATTATATCACTACAACTCACAAACTTGAATTAATTCATCCTGGCTGTATTCGTATGATCGGTCTTTTTTATTCGATTGTAAAGGTCGTTACTATTCTGAAGACAAAGTATTTACTAATCGGTACATATACGATTTGACTTGGACATATTATATTTTGAGTATACGAGATTTGAATGTCCGAACAATAACTGAGAATTAATTTATCACAATTAAATCCGTATATTACAGCGTAAAAGATATTGGGGTGTCAGCAACTCTGTACGGTCGTAGTTACAACCACATTAACTAATCTACCCAGGCAACTCGTCATGATCATTCCTGAAATCAACACAAACACGACCACTGACTTGAGTTAACCGCGAAACAGCATCAAGTTTTAAATCCGCTTGCAGCTGACGGATTATTCGAATACATCGATGGAGAATATTATTGAACTCGTCGGTATTGTTACTTCAACAAATTACACCGACTGCGAAAGTTAATATCGAATGGTAAGACTTGATCACATATTTGTTGATCACAGACATGACAAAAAACATTACCGAGATTTTATAAACTAGTCATATTACTCTACACATCTATCAATATCAAAATGCGAGTCATCCAATTTTTCTACTAAAGTAACATTGCACCTTCGGATTCGGTATAGTCATACAAATTGTATTAAATCCAACATCAAAACAAAAGGATTTTTTTTAGTTTATTGAAATCAAATCATTCGTCTTCGACTTGTGCTTTTCTAGATTGCACGCAACAATTCGTTACGAATGAGCTGTAACCAAAGTTAAGAATTCTTTGTGTCCACAGATATAGAAGATGAATATAGCTAACACAATCACGAATCGCCGTTTCAGAGTATTTCACGGATGCAATAAACTTGTTAGTGTCGCCTATCTAAAAGTATGCATGCGTTCGATTTCCATACCGACTGTTGCGATGTTTAGGATTCGCTTACAATGACCAAGAGTGAGGACTTAACATCAATGTCGTTACTGGAGGTATTCACAACAGAGAATCGAAACATTACACAATGTGAAAATATATCTTTGATATCAAAGCACTATCCCAAGTACACGATTAATACTCAACTCCGTTCACACTTTCTATAGAACGTGCTAAATGTAAAATATCACGAGGTTGCACTCTAAGACTTTGATCATTACAAAAGTAAATTGAATATGTTTGCTCGACGCATTCAATTCAACTAGAAATGTCTAGGGCACAACAATCGTAATATTAAGGAAGTACTTGCTACACTGTAATTCACTAAACGTGTTTTGCATTGTTGTTCATTTGTAGTATTGATTGTTTTTTGAACCCTCAAATAATAATTCCCGACATGAAACCAAACCCCTGAAAGTCGTTACCAACACAAAGAAACACTTTGTACGATGTTTGCCATATGTACCCTATGTACTAGAATTATTTGTGTAACACATACACCGACAATGTAATCGAAAATTTTTCCGTTGTCATTCGCTAAAGTAAATGTCATCACAATACTCTGTCACTAAAGATCTTACTTGTATCTGATTGAATCACCGATAATTAACTCGCTAAATCAAACCATAAGGAAATTTCACTCACTCATCAGATATGAAACAGCGTCGCTTAATCGGTGTAGATCGTTTTTCTAAATGTAAATCATACCTGACCAACAGAAAACAATTTTCACTCACCTTGTAATGAAACCAAGTGTAGTGGACCTTCGTTCAATATTTTGTTTGTGTCAAATACTTTGCAATAAACACACTGGAGTGGTCGAGCTTTACATCAGCAGACTGTAATCTGTAAATCAAGCTTACATCCGACTTGTAACTGTATCGTTTACCTAACCGAGTTGTATGCACAGTTTGATATTTTTTGTTATTTGTTAATTGCTGAATATACTACTTCGAAATACTCCCTTGAACGTAATTTTCATCATCGTAATAATCGAAGTACATTTGTGTCGAATTCGTAACAGCCGACTATGACATGATAAATTTTTGACAAGTTATGCTTGGAAGATTGGTTGTATATCGCGAAAAATAATTACCGCTCATATTCATACTGTTATCCATTGTTCGGTATTTTCAAACGAGTAAAATTTATTACTTGAGTTACTCCGCTTAATGCAAATGTTAACACAACCGTCTTTCAACATCGCAAAGACATCGATACAAAGTATACAATCAAACGCAATAAGTTTTACTTTTGTAGGTTGTGTATGGTTATCCTGCATAACTCATTTCTTACCAAAGCCATATGAAATATATTCATGTTACACGAAAATATTCACTCATGCTACAAACCTGTACAATGATTGGTGGTGCTTTCAAACTGTTTCGATACCTCAAGAACTTTATTGTCTGAATGGTTGTTCATGTATCATAATAATCAAGTAATTCAACACAGAACTAGTATTAACAGAAACACCAAAGTTGTTTACACAAAAGTTTGTATGTGTACAGTATACGAACACCATGTGTAAGTCCAGCACAATTGTGGTATCCATCCAAGTTTAGTTAACACAATTTATGACACCGAGGTCGCGTCATCTTTCGTAAGACAACAAACCAAGGCTTCAGGATATGTCCATGTCATAGCAATGAATCAGCTACTCCAACAACAGAGTGCATATGTTTTCTAGTTACGGTGCTTACATCTTACACACAAATCAATCTACTTTGCTAACGAAAAGTGGTGAGTCATCATATGGTTATCCTCACTAGTAAAACATACTATCATACAAAATGGTCGTTATAGTTTGCACACCAACGGTACATCGTACAAGTAACAAGTCTCGAGAATCCAGTTATTCAAAAAGCGTGAAAGTATTTCTACACCAAGTCGTTATGTTGACGAAAGCGTATATTGTAATATCATGATCGATTTGCATTCGTTGGTCACAAACTGTCACTACTCTAAATAATTCTTTTTCACTCAAACACAAACGCATACTTGTCACCATTCGTTTCATCAAGTACGAGTTCAAGAAACTTACTACGACATGAACTTTTATTTTTATGTTGTGTAAATAGGTAATAATTAATTCAAGTAACACTATATCAACATCATCGAGTTGTGCTAATAGATTTACATGTGGTCTTGTGGTTTTCATCGGGACATACAGCACGAACTAACTGTAGACTCCTCTCTGTTGTACAGCTACTCGGTAATCGAAATGCATTAACATGTAAACAACGATCTTGTTTCGTCACACCAAAAATATGTTCACTGTCGCGATACTCCGCACAAGACGTGCATAGCCTTTTCACACTCGTAATAGTATACCAACGTCAAGCGATAACGTTTAACAAGACCAACGACACTGAACCCACGACGTTTACCTATGTAAAATTACCACTTTCACTTGCCAGTCCATCGTTTACCTGACTAAACATATTATTTTCCTTTGGAGATCTGATGTTTACCCAGAGTAAGAAACCTTTTTCACTTGGAAATCTATTTTTTCCTTGGCTAACAAACCTTTTTTCACTTGTAAATATATTTTTTCCTTGGTTAACAAACCTTTTTTCACTTGGAAATCTATTTTTTCTCTGGTTAACAAACCTTTTTCCCCGGGTAACAAACCTTTTTCCCTGAGCAACAAGCCATTTTCAGTTGGTGGTCCGTCGTTTACCTGAGTAAAAATAACATTTTCCTTTGGGGATCTGGCGTTTACCCAGTGTAACAATACATTTTCGCTTGGAAAAATACTTTTACCTAGAGTAACTAATCATTTTCTCCTGGGTAACAATCCCTTTTCGTCTGGAAACTATCATTTAACTGAGTACCAATACCGTTTCACTTGGAAATACATTTTTTCCCTGGGTAACAATACCATTTTCGTTTTGAAAACTGACAACCACACCGGTCAATTTTATATTTTTGTATATTGTTACAACGAACAGTGACGGAAATATACACAGACTACCGGTTTCAGAGTACACCCCATCGGTCGTATCACGTCAATATCATCGGTTAACCACATACAATATACTCTTGTACACCGAAATGCACGCTTTGGAAAATTGGACAATAGGCTGCGATAGTTCTGTGATGTCCGGGTTCGTGCTTTAGATTTTCCAGAGTCAAAATGTCTGAATAAAACACCTCCTCGACGACGGTTGGTATGTGGATAACGGTGTTCGGAAAACGGTTGGATTTATGTCACCCATCGCGATAACAATTCCAGGTCGAGTTTTCCTCCCGCATGTTTACTATATTGTGTCTTTATTGGTCAATGTATGTCTCGACATTCAGTTTGAAATCGGAAATGATAAAGTATGTAACCGGATCCGGATATCAACTCTGAATCGATAAACCAATGAACAATATTCAAAGTAAACATGCTACACCCTGTGTTTCCACGAAAAAATACCATCCAGACATACGTCGCGCTTGTTTGCCCACATCAGTATACGCGCAAATGGAGGTGTGTGACATTGCATGCAATGTGTTGGTATACAAACATCGATCCACAGACATTATCATAGCCGGTAGTTTTGATGTAGATCGAATGTCACCTGATAACAATACCAATAAGCCACATTGCAATGACTCTGGGTCAATCTGAAGCATGACATACAGACACACAAACATAGAAACCGTAACATGGGTATTCGCACGACTACCTTTGACAGAGAAAGTGAACTGTACAGTACATACCAATATTGTGATCACAGTCAAATATGTGAACCGTGCACAATCATACACCCAAGTTTTTGTTGGATATGTACGAAACCGATAAATCGATACATTTCTTTTCCCTGGACATCGATAATACAATCGCCATTCAAATACATCGCTCGAATGTGAGGTTCGTCTGGTGTAAAATCCATGTCAAATAACACCAAAGTGTGCCTTCCGTGTTTTATTATTTCCACCGATGCTTCTTGTCTGTGTCGTAACACTATGGTGCGGGGAGTTGAAAAACGGTAAATTATAAAACGGATTGACATGACGAACCGAAACGACGTCAATAGCCTTGTGGTGATGACAGTGTCAAAATGCTACCGATATGACGAGACCAACCCGATCTCTTGTAGCGATGACCGTTTCGAAATGTCACCGGACGAATTGGACCCTTACAAAAGTGTGTTTTATGATTGCGTGTGAAATCACGAGGTAGTGTTCTATTGTGGTGTACGATTGCAGATTCCACAGAAACACACCTTATTGGATCACAGTATCAGTCCGAGATTTTCAGAATCACTGTTCACGATATTTACCTGGAGTCGTTATGTGGGAGTAGCGACATCCCGTGATTTAGTGAAAGACTGATCGCAATCATTTCGAGCACCGTACTTCGATAGTTCACATTGGTCAAACGCTGTACAACAGAAAATTTCGGTGTCGACAAGACGACGGATATTGACGATGTATCCAATTGGTCTGGGTGATCTGTCGGGAGATAGGGTCATGACTATCTTGCAATGTAACAACACGATAACACCATCGAGTAAATCAGTGAACGGTGTCGAAATATCGATGTAATAGCGCAGACCCAGAGTCATTGCAATGTGGCTTATTGGTATTGTTATCAGGTGACATTCGATCTACATCAAAACTACCGGCTATGATAATGTCTGTGGATCGATGTTTGTATACCAACACATTGCATGCAATGTCACACACCTCCATTTGCGCGTATACTGATGTGGGCAAACAAGCGCGACGTATGTCTGGATGGTATTTTTTCGTGGAAACACAGGGTGTAGCATGTTTACTTTGAATATTGTTCATTGGTTTATCGATTCAGAGTTGATATCCGGATCCGGTTACATACTTTATCATTTCCGATTTCAAACTGAATGTCGAGACATACATTGACCAATAAAGACACAATATAGTAAACATGCGGGAGGAAAACTCGACCTGGAATTGTTATCGCGATGGGTGACATAAATCCAACCGTTTTCCGAACACCGTTATCCACATACCAACCGTCGTCGAGGAGGTGTTTTATTCAGACATTTTGACTCTGGAAAATCTAAAGCACGAACCCGGACATCACAGAACTGTCGCAGCCTATTGTCCAATTTTCCAAAGCGTGCATTTCGGTGTACAAGAGTATATTGTATGTGGTTAACCGATGATATTGACGTGATACGACCGATGGGGTGTACTCTGAAACCGGTAGTCTGTGTATATTTCCGTCACTGTTCGTTGTAACAATATACAAAAATATAAAATTGACCGGTGTGGTTGTCAGTTTTCAAAACGAAAATGGTATTGTTACCCAGGGAAAAAATGTATTTCCAAGTGAAACGGTATTGGTACTCAGTTAAATGATAGTTTCCAGACGAAAAGGGATTGTTACCCAGGAGAAAATGATTAGTTACTCTAGGTAAAAGTATTTTTCCAAGCGAAAATGTATTGTTACACTGGGTAAACGCCAGATCCCCAAAGGAAAATGTTATTTTTACTCAGGTAAACGACGGACCACCAAGTGAAAATGGCTTGTTGCTCAGGGAAAAAGGTTTGTTACCCGGGGAAAAAGGTTTGTTAACCAGAGAAAAAATAGATTTCCAAGTGAAAAAAGGTTTGTTAACCAAGGAAAAAATATATTTACAAGTGAAAAAAGGTTTGTTAGCCAAGGAAAAAATAGATTTCCAAGTGAAAAAGGTTTCTTACTCTGGGTAAACATCAGATCTCCAAAGGAAAATAATATGTTTAGTCAGGTAAACGATGGACTGGCAAGTGAAAGTGGTAATTTTACATAGGTAAACGTCGTGGGTTCAGTGTCGTTGGTCTTGTTAAACGTTATCGCTTGACGTTGGTATACTATTACGAGTGTGAAAAGGCTATGCACGTCTTGTGCGGAGTATCGCGACAGTGAACATATTTTTGGTGTGACGAAACAAGATCGTTGTTTACATGTTAATGCATTTCGATTACCGAGTAGCTGTACAACAGAGAGGAGTCTACAGTTAGTTCGTGCTGTATGTCCCGATGAAAACCACAAGACCACATGTAAATCTATTAGCACAACTCGATGATGTTGATATAGTGTTACTTGAATTAATTATTACCTATTTACACAACATAAAAATAAAAGTTCATGTCGTAGTAAGTTTCTTGAACTCGTACTTGATGAAACGAATGGTGACAAGTATGCGTTTGTGTTTGAGTGAAAAAGAATTATTTAGAGTAGTGACAGTTTGTGACCAACGAATGCAAATCGATCATGATATTACAATATACGCTTTCGTCAACATAACGACTTGGTGTAGAAATACTTTCACGCTTTTTGAATAACTGGATTCTCGAGACTTGTTACTTGTACGATGTACCGTTGGTGTGCAAACTATAACGACCATTTTGTATGATAGTATGTTTTACTAGTGAGGATAACCATATGATGACTCACCACTTTTCGTTAGCAAAGTAGATTGATTTGTGTGTAAGATGTAAGCACCGTAACTAGAAAACATATGCACTCTGTTGTTGGAGTAGCTGATTCATTGCTATGACATGGACATATCCTGAAGCCTTGGTTTGTTGTCTTACGAAAGATGACGCGACCTCGGTGTCATAAATTGTGTTAACTAAACTTGGATGGATACCACAATTGTGCTGGACTTACACATGGTGTTCGTATACTGTACACATACAAACTTTTGTGTAAACAACTTTGGTGTTTCTGTTAATACTAGTTCTGTGTTGAATTACTTGATTATTATGATACATGAACAACCATTCAGACAATAAAGTTCTTGAGGTATCGAAACAGTTTGAAAGCACCACCAATCATTGTACAGGTTTGTAGCATGAGTGAATATTTTCGTGTAACATGAATATATTTCATATGGCTTTGGTAAGAAATGAGTTATGCAGGATAACCATACACAACCTACAAAAGTAAAACTTATTGCGTTTGATTGTATACTTTGTATCGATGTCTTTGCGATGTTGAAAGACGGTTGTGTTAACATTTGCATTAAGCGGAGTAACTCAAGTAATAAATTTTACTCGTTTGAAAATACCGAACAATGGATAACAGTATGAATATGAGCGGTAATTATTTTTCGCGATATACAACCAATCTTCCAAGCATAACTTGTCAAAAATTTATCATGTCATAGTCGGCTGTTACGAATTCGACACAAATGTACTTCGATTATTACGATGATGAAAATTACGTTCAAGGGAGTATTTCGAAGTAGTATATTCAGCAATTAACAAATAACAAAAAATATCAAACTGTGCATACAACTCGGTTAGGTAAACGATACAGTTACAAGTCGGATGTAAGCTTGATTTACAGATTACAGTCTGCTGATGTAAAGCTCGACCACTCCAGTGTGTTTATTGCAAAGTATTTGACACAAACAAAATATTGAACGAAGGTCCACTACACTTGGTTTCATTACAAGGTGAGTGAAAATTGTTTTCTGTTGGTCAGGTATGATTTACATTTAGAAAAACGATCTACACCGATTAAGCGACGCTGTTTCATATCTGATGAGTGAGTGAAATTTCCTTATGGTTTGATTTAGCGAGTTAATTATCGGTGATTCAATCAGATACAAGTAAGATCTTTAGTGACAGAGTATTGTGATGACATTTACTTTAGCGAATGACAACGGAAAAATTTTCGATTACATTGTCGGTGTATGTGTTACACAAATAATTCTAGTACATAGGGTACATATGGCAAACATCGTACAAAGTGTTTCTTTGTGTTGGTAACGACTTTCAGGGGTTTGGTTTCATGTCGGGAATTATTATTTGAGGGTTCAAAAAACAATCAATACTACAAATGAACAACAATGCAAAACACGTTTAGTGAATTACAGTGTAGCAAGTACTTCCTTAATATTACGATTGTTGTGCCCTAGACATTTCTAGTTGAATTGAATGCGTCGAGCAAACATATTCAATTTACTTTTGTAATGATCAAAGTCTTAGAGTGCAACCTCGTGATATTTTACATTTAGCACGTTCTATAGAAAGTGTGAACGGAGTTGAGTATTAATCGTGTACTTGGGATAGTGCTTTGATATCAAAGATATATTTTCACATTGTGTAATGTTTCGATTCTCTGTTGTGAATACCTCCAGTAACGACATTGATGTTAAGTCCTCACTCTTGGTCATTGTAAGCGAATCCTAAACATCGCAACAGTCGGTATGGAAATCGAACGCATGCATACTTTTAGATAGGCGACACTAACAAGTTTATTGCATCCGTGAAATACTCTGAAACGGCGATTCGTGATTGTGTTAGCTATATTCATCTTCTATATCTGTGGACACAAAGAATTCTTAACTTTGGTTACAGCTCATTCGTAACGAATTGTTGCGTGCAATCTAGAAAAGCACAAGTCGAAGACGAATGATTTGATTTCAATAAACTAAAAAAAATCCTTTTGTTTTGATGTTGGATTTAATACAATTTGTATGACTATACCGAATCCGAAGGTGCAATGTTACTTTAGTAGAAAAATTGGATGACTCGCATTTTGATATTGATAGATGTGTAGAGTAATATGACTAGTTTATAAAATCTCGGTAATGTTTTTTGTCATGTCTGTGATCAACAAATATGTGATCAAGTCTTACCATTCGATATTAACTTTCGCAGTCGGTGTAATTTGTTGAAGTAACAATACCGACGAGTTCAATAATATTCTCCATCGATGTATTCGAATAATCCGTCAGCTGCAAGCGGATTTAAAACTTGATGCTGTTTCGCGGTTAACTCAAGTCAGTGGTCGTGTTTGTGTTGATTTCAGGAATGATCATGACGAGTTGCCTGGGTAGATTAGTTAATGTGGTTGTAACTACGACCGTACAGAGTTGCTGACACCCCAATATCTTTTACGCTGTAATATACGGATTTAATTGTGATAAATTAATTCTCAGTTATTGTTCGGACATTCAAATCTCGTATACTCAAAATATAATATGTCCAAGTCAAATCGTATATGTACCGATTAGTAAATACTTTGTCTTCAGAATAGTAACGACCTTTACAATCGAATAAAAAAGACCGATCATACGAATACAGCCAGGATGAATTAATTCAAGTTTGTGAGTTGTAGTGATATAATCAAGTAAGTGAAGAATTCTTTTGAGTATGGTAAGATGTTAAAATATCTCTTTGACAAACGGAAAGCGGGATCGCGAATAGAGTTGCAATGTTTCATTACTTGTTTCAAATCAATGTGCATATAATATCGAAATGGGACTGCGGGAAAGTTGGTAGTCATGTTTGTCAATCTATTTCAATTCAGACTATGTCAAAGTCCAAATATTTCATTTTGGATTATTTGGATTTACCTTTAGTACACCCGCGAATGGATTTAAAGTTGGTAAATTACCAAAATGATTGAATATTATCGGGTTAGAGATAGTTGGTATTGATTCTATAACTGTTAAAACAGCGGCGTGGAATGTGTGAATAATTCAATGTGACTGAAAGTCGGCGTCAGTAATATTCAGGTTACGGTCGAATCAGAAGATCACGTTAAAAAGATTTCTCGAATTAATTAGAATTGTACCGGATCAACACATTCAAATACGAATCAACTTGAGCTGTGTAGTAAGTTTCATTTCATTCAATTGATACATTGCTTGAATTCTCGCATGATTCTTATCATACAACTAAAGTCAAACACGGACAAAGTGTCAAAAACATATAGCGACCATACCAGAAAGTGTCAAATTGTTGGTTTACGAATCACCGTCTGCGACGACTCTGTGACAAACTAATTACGGAAATATTACCTTGTGAGCGGGCATGAGGGATCGCTTTGTCTGAAGCATTACCCTGTGAGTGTCGTAGGATTTTAAAATGATATCACACCCTTTTGAATAAGCGTTCACTTCACAAAGGATTAGGGTTAGAGCGGAAATAAGTGACAATTTGTCGCTATTCAAGTTACCGACACTGGCGGTCTGTTATTCGTTACTTATTAAATCGTACGAGTGAAATCAAGCTCTGTGTCAAACTGCTTACGAAAATTTCACCGCGTGAGCGATCGATATGCCTGTAACATCAAGTCGCGTATGTCTGAGACATTATCTTGTCAGCGAACGCAGGGTTTGCAAACTATTTCACACCTATTTGGAGTGTTAATATGTGAACGCGGCAATTGTTGGTATTGGAATCGCCGTCTAGGCCGGTTCCGTGGTAAACTAATTACCAAGCGACTGATTCCTAGATTTAGCAAACTATTTCACACCCTTTTTGGTGAAAGTACGACATGCCGCTAGCATTCTATCAACGAAAGTACGAATCATCGCGGCGTCCATAAGAATAACGATATATCGAAGTCGCATTCACCGTAAACGTTGGGATTAACTCGAATCGGTCATATTTAATAATTTGTAATATACACATTAACTAAGAATCAATCACGTGACTATTTACTATTCCTGATACTTCTTCAACACAGCGCGAGAGTTGACTATACCCGAAAGGGCGAATCACGGCCGCACCCATAAGAACACATGGCGAGTCACCAGAGACCGCGTAAGAATACATGACAGGCAGGTCATCGCCGCGGTCTATATCCACAACGTTAGTTCACTAGGCCTACCAAACATTCCATGGCAGGTCATCGCCGCAGCCTATACCGAAAGGGTACCATCACCAACACGAGTTTTCATGGCACATCATCGCCGCAGCCTATACCGAAAGGGTGGGGTCACCAACACGAGTTTTCAAGGTATATCATCGCCGCAGCCTATACCTGAAAGGGTGCCGTCACCAGAGATCCCATAAGAAACAATGGCACATCACCAGAGATCCCTTAAGAAACAATGGCACATCACCAGAGACCCCGTGAAAATACATGGCACATCATGAGCGATAGGTGGTCTGAAAGGGTACCATCACCAACACGAGTTTTCATGGCACATCACCGACGCAGCCTATACCCGAAAGGGTACCATCACCAGAGATCCCATAAGAACACATGGCACATCACGAGCGGAAGGGGGGGTCAAAAGGGTACCATCACCAACACGAGTTTCCAGGCACATCACCAGCGCACCCATAAGAACCCCATGTTAGTTCGCGACCGATCATAACTACTACTGATGGCCTCTCAATTGCCAAAAAATTAGGTCTCGTAAACTGATGAAGAAATTTGACACAAAAATGCATTTTCAATAAGCCGTTAAATGTGAGTGTTTCATTATGATGTTTTGAACCGATTTTAAAAGGACTGTGTTGTGAATATATTGGTATTATGGGCCCAATATTCGGTATAGTCAGTGTGTTACTTTTAGTTTCAAAAATCTTATGACAGATCACAATTCGTCAGAATAAATGCTGAATTTCAACAAAAAAGTGCGTATATATTGTTTTTTTGGCTATAACTCATTTTGTGTTCACAATATAGAAAACATTATTCTGAAGACAGACAGAAACATGATGCTTCCGCAGATTTTGAGCTATATATCATGACTCTACGACCAGCGGTTGCCGAGATGGGCCATTTTACCCCCCCCCCCCCACGCGCAGAAATTGGGGGGTTGCCGGCTGGAAAATGGAGGTAACACCCTGAAGTCACTTTTTATTGATGTTTTAGGTCATTTGTCAGGATTGAGGAAGCCCTTTTTTCGATTTGAAAAAAAAAGTCATTTTCACTCCACCCTAATTGCATATCTCCCTCTAAGCTGCGCGCATGCGCTATATACTATTCAATTGAAAGGATCTCGTATCAAATTACCAGAGCAAAACATAAAGGTGGATGCTTCATTCTCTAATTTACAAAGACGTTCTTTTACTGCATACTGTGATTGTTGTTGTAGCTTGTGTTTTCTTTGAAAAACTTATGAAATATAATTAATGACCCTACGTAGAAACGTGCATAATGTAAAATGGGACTTTGATGTCAAGCACTTCGGTCGTAAGGTCAGTGTTAATAAAGGTGGCTAGTTGCCAGGCTGGCGTATAGCTTTGTCGACATATTCGACACGTGCCATCATATGACACATTTACATTGGCAACTGAAAACATTAATTTCATATTTTCGGTGTCAATCACGACTGTTTAACGGAATAGCAACCGCCAATGCGTTGCGTCATGTACTAATATCACCTCTCATTTTGAATGTGCGCTGAGCGTGTGTCTGCGTCGTGAAATGTGTGTTCCGTTCTGGCATGGAATACACGAGTTCCTTGAAACTGCGTTTGGAGACGGATGTTTACTGAAGACGAACAATTGCGACTGCCAGCTTACTATCGGCGGGTTCATGCAAATTTTTACAAAACATAAATATTTCTGAGGGGTATTTTCGATCATCATATTGCGCGCGATGCAAGTCGAGACGAAAATTAACGAGCTCGGAGTTCACAGATGAGATGATCACCGTCCGGGGTATACCCTCGTTTTCTATAATTGGATTACTATTACCAATTAGCGATAATTGATTGAGTTCGATTAAGAGATGCAATCAAAGTTTTGTAACTGCTGTAGACAGTGTTGTTGTAACCGATTGCTAAACGTGCTGGAACATTGATCCGTTAGTTATTATTCGTGTGCTGCTTGTGATATTATTTGAGTTACACGACGAAATGATAAATATAGGTACATGTAAAATACAGATCTGTCTGAAAGGACTCTTGGACGTACAGAACTTCAATACACAATTCAATAATATATTCGTACTAATATAAACCCGAAGAGTTTCGGCTTTACCTCCAAGAAGATCTTCAGATATCCAACTGCATATAATAAATATCTATCGGATTGTAGTTCTTGGTCCACAGTGCAATGTGTCTTCAGTCTAATACTCTCGTTTCAAAGTATGCGTGCCGATTCCGAGATCATTTATTAGTTCGGAGCGGATCGACAAATTCTCTGGCCCGACTCCGATCCTGTTTTTCAATTCTCTGGTCCAGCTCCGATCCGACTCCGGCCAAAAATTTGAAAGTCCGGCCGGATGTCCAATCCGGCACCGGACCATGCTCTGCCCTACGTGACGGTATGGTGGTTCCGTGAATTTGTAAATATGGCTCGCTTATTTTCGCACTGGCTTGACGGTTACTTGCGTGTGGTTGATTGGTAGTTATTTAGTTAGAAATATCATGCTTATCCATAAAGATTCCGGCCGTAACAAAAACGTATTGATCCTGACTAGATCCGGCTCCGGATTGAATTGAAATTATCTGGCAGGATATCCCATCCGACTCCGGTCTATGCACCGCGCTACCATTTATACGCTGCATGATTTTCCAGATTTCACCTCCGTTAAAGGTGGTGAGATTGCGTGGTGGTATAATCCAAAGCTGCAACATCGATGGGTTGTGGGTTCGAGTTCGAGTCCGACTGAGGTCGATTCCAGAAATCCTACCTAAGTGTTGGAGGTTTATCTAAGCTCTTCCTCGCTATCTCATACGTGTAAGCGGTGTATTATAAAAGCCCAGAAGTGGGACGTGCTACAAGTTGGCATGTACGGAATAAAAATGAAGAAAATTGGCCTGATGTAAGTGACCATTACAGCAGTCGATAAACTCCATGAATACCACAAACAACAACAACAACAACAACAACATACGTTAAAGCTTAAATGAATGTGTGATGTATATTGCGGGACATAGGTGACTGGACCCTGATTTAAAGTTAATTGCATCATGCATATAGTTTTCATAGTTCAAGTACTTAAAATTATGGAAACTAGACGAATTCCATGAAAATATACTATACAGTGTACTAGAAGGATAACTCAGATTTTGCGAATAAGCAAATCCGTGGCCACTGATAACTCCCCGCAAAATATTTGCAGCCTCGCACTCAAATAACACCCCTCTTTAACTCATTTGTGCCCGAATATCTCACTGCTGTCTACCTACAGTGTATTCACACCGAATTAACATGTAGCCACCTGCTTACAAAGTACCATTTATCCTTCCTTCTGAAAGACGTAGAAACGGTAGATTACATGGAAAACTTGTATTTCAAATCAGTTACGTCACGTGGCAGTAAACCACAACAAACAAACAAAAATTCACACAATTTCTCGAAATCACATTTCGACAAGTAGCAATTTAACGCCGCGCAAACGGAGCCGGCAATCACAGACGCGAAATTATGAAAACCTTCTGTCCAGAGGATTTGGATTCGACCTTCATCCGCCCGGCTTGAGTATCTCTGAAACCATCTACTCCTCATAGGTAAATTGACATAAAGCACGTCTGAAGGCATCTCTCGGATGAGCTGCGATGATCTCGCTGTTCTCCAGCTTTTCGCTGATTCTCATCACCAACGGAGCATTGTCTAACCCGATGGATTTCATATGGTTCCATGCCCAGTAATTATTTCTCCATGTTTCGCCCTGGAAGAGATGCAAGTATTGTACGAAATTGTTTAGAAATAGCCTACAGCCCGTTTAAGAACAGCAATACGCAAAAAATAAGGATAGTATTATAGACAATATTGGACGAAATTAGGCTGTACAAATTAGCGACATTTGACAGTATAATGGAATCTAGCAAACAGTGGATGTCGCATCCCTCTCAAAAGAAATCCAACAGCCAAAATCGAGTATGTGGATGCAACAGGACTTTGCCTTGTAGAAATATATACATAGAGCCACCAATAACAGGTGTACTATCAAAAGACAGCAACAAATTTCTCATTACAATAGAGTTACAATTCTTTGTCTTTTCAGTTGCGTGCTTTTGTCGTAATTACATTCTGGGCCTTTTTCTCATTTTTGAAACTTCACCTGTTCACGAACTGAAAAGTTTGAATACACTGGTGTAGCCACCCCGAGTTTTCTAACCGCGTTATGTTGTTTTGCATTCTCTCTATTCAATGCAATCAAGCTAGCTGTATTGACTTACGTTGTCTCGCATTCCCAACAAGATGTACCGATTGCGGTCCATCATCACGGTAGTGCTGCCGATGATGTAGCAGCGCACGACTTCAAATGTCTTTTGGTCGGTGATAGTCGCCAGATGCGCATCTGTACGAAAAAAATATGTTTAATGTGTTCGAGAATTGCATATTTTCCCGGTTAGTAGTGAAGCACCTATACTTTTTTCGGAGTGCTCAAGTTAGCTTTACATGCTTGCACTGCATGCTCAAGGGGTTATGTTTTTAAGCCATATGCATCCACTTCTTCAAATAGTTTTGTAAGCACAGACTTGCTTTGACACTGCGTCTTTTGAAAGTATAGAGTATAGTTGTGCGATGAGTGCGTAATGGTGGAGCGTCTGACTTTTTGATCGGAAGGTCGTGGGCTCGATCCCCGGCCGGGTCAGGCCAAAGACCTGTTTAGTAACACTGGTATCTATGACGCCCCTGCTTGGAGCTCGTGCATTACTGGGATAGCATGGAGGGGAGGTGCAATACTTAGAAAGCCGTAAAAGGCTATATCTAGACCTTCCTTGTCCAGCGGCATAAGCACAAAATGATCCCATGGTATGCATATGCATATGCATAGATCGCGTGAATTTATATCACGAGTCGGTGTATATGCCGCAAAAATCATCTAGGACAAAAATAAACTACGTCCTTTCCTTTCATAACGACCGCGAAAATCGACCTTGAATCACGGTTACTGTATATAATTCCGAAGCTTATAGATTTTTGACTATCTTTCGGGTCATTATTCATTTAGCAATAGTCGTGAGGATACGGGATCTAATTACGGAAGTAGAGCCAACTCCAGTTAACTGCTTAAAGCATGCGACCCAGGGTTGTAATGACTCGAGTCATGACTCGACTCGAGTCAGTCTCGAGCCACGATTTTCGGATGACTCGACTCGACTCGAGTCATTTTCTCAAAATACGGAAATGACTCGACTCGACTCGAGTCAATCTGTGTATTGACTCGACTTGGACTCGAGTCATTGCGCATGACTCGAAGCAAGTCATTGACTCGAGATTCAGACGGCCAAGACCGACATTTCACTGGAGTTTCGAAGCCAACACACTATTGGGATTTCGTTTGTTGGTTCTGGTGCTTGAAAATGCGACCAGAAACTGCTAAAAGGGAGGAAAATTGATATATTATAAATGCGAACCATTCAATATCACCAAACAGAGTTAAAAAGTGGGTTTACGAAGACTTTAACTGGAAACTGAGCAGTCAACACAATGACTTGGACTCGGACTCGAGTCATAATACCATGACTCGGACTCGATCCTCTGTTCGCTGACTTAGACTCGGACTTAACTCGGTGGGAAGTGAAAATGACTCGAGTCAAAAATATAAAAATGAGATTGATTGTGACTCGGAGCCTTGTGACTTGGTTACAACCCTGTGCGACCCCCCAACCAAATTTACTTTTTGAGACTACACGTGAATACTTTTCAAAACTTTCAAGTAGTTCTGACACGTCTTGAAAATTAATACTTCTACTCATATTTACCTACTTGAGTAGCGACGCTGACCATATATGTACATGTGTTACGCATACACCTCACACTGCAATGCAGTACAACTTCACAATGCTACGATTAGTGCGGATGATTCCATTCTCTTGATCAGTGATTCCCAAGTGCGGCCCCGAGGGCCGCATGCGGCCCCCAGATAGCCTTCCTGCGGCCCCCAAAATATATTCAGAAATCGATTTATGACAAAAAATAAAATTTATATTTATAAAATACTCTTTTGCTAGGCTTGGCCTCTGTAGTTTTTAATTATACAATTGCAGGAAAGTTGTGAGTATAGACTGCTAACGTCACGTCACTGCTGTTTCAATGCAATGTGCCCTAAGTTTCCAGTTGAACGAGCAGTAGCTATAGATATAAATAGGTATTGATAACTTTCAAAACCGGAGGAAAATCCTGAAAAAAATGGTAAATTTTTCCTACTTCGTGGTCGCTTGACTAAAAAAGAAAAAGAGGCTTAACTCCCAGAAAATACAGTTTTACTTTCACATTAACAGGTTATTGACTGAAAAAAAAGGTAAACTTTCCGGTTCAGCTCCCGAAATATAGCCGCCGTAGCGTTCCTACAGTGCTGACTTAATGTATATTAGTCGAATTTGGCCCTATATGTAACCAAAATCCTCAAAAAAGAAGACAAAATCTCAAAAAAGAAGACATTTGGACGTCCTCCGGGGAGACTTTAAAAGAAATCAAAAAAGAGGACAAATCATCTTAAGAGGACGTATGGTAACCCTGTGATAACTAGATGTGCAACACGGGACTCACGGTTGAATACGCCGTGACAGACTTGGACAACTAGATAATTCTAGCTGTCTAATTTCACTAAATTAGATCGAAATGCCAGTAATCTAATTTGGAAAAGCTGAAATTTTTCTAGTTGTCCAAGTCTGCGCCGAGATGCATACTGCTTAGCCGGCTAAAAGCATCATCATCGGTAGTTCTATAGTCAGGGCCGTAACTGCCGCACCCCAAACCCCCCAATTGAGGGGGGCCGAGCTCGAAGGGGGCCCAAAATTATTTCGTGAATTAGCATAAATTATAGAGTATTTTTTGAAAATTTATGCAACTTTTTCAGAAGTTTTCCGCGCCATGCGCGATTTCAATTCGCCACATATCTTGATTATTGGGTACTCTTCCCCAAGAAAAAATACGTAAGATTTATAGAAATGGGCATATCAGCATTGGCCATGACCGCACCACAACGCACCAAGACATATAAAGTTTTAGGCCATGTAACATGTGACTCCAAGAAGTGTGTCAGAGCGATCGGCAGCGAGAAAGCCTTGGCCGTAAAGGACTGCTTTTATGCAGATTAAAAACTTCGAAATACCAAAAAACTTTGTTATATATACAAAATACATATAGGTTTAATTGTCCATGTAGGCGCCTAAATGACGGCGCCGAATTTTCTTGTCTTGGCAAACTGAACCTCACAAGACAATTACCATCCCGCAGTAAAGACAATTATATGCCAGTGAAGAAATGCCAATCTGAAATCGTGTGATCTTTCAGTTTAGTAGGTTTGGGCAATTCTACATTCTTTTATATAGCGGACAGGAGGTCACGAAATAACATTATGTAATGAAGTCGTACCTAGGGGTCCGCCCGCCCGAAGATGTTTAATTTTACGGGGTCAGCAGTTTCAAAGACACCTCTCACTCAGCTCTACCGGTAAATCTGATTATGTGGGCAAAGAGGACAATAATGCAATTCCCGATCTTATTCACCGATTTTATCATGAATTATGGAAATATTCGCACGACGCGCTAGTAGTATATAGGATCGGTCGCGAATCGCCATTGGTTCTTATGGGCCCGCTCGCACATCGCCGTGAAAACTCGTGTTGGCATATCGCGCTTTTAGACCCCCCCCCTTCCGCTCGCACATCGCCGTTGGTTCTTATGGGTGCGCTCGCATGTCGCACTTTCAGGTATAGGCATCTCTCGCACATCGCCGTGAAAACTCGTGTTGGCATATCGCGCTTTTAGACCCCCCTTTCCGCTCGCACATCGCCATTGGTTCTTATGGGCCCTCTCGTGACTTGCCGCGAAACTCGTGTTGGTGACCACACCCTTTTAGACCCCCTATCGCTGGTGACTTGCCATTGTTTCTTATGGGATCTCTGGTGACCCCACCCTTTCAGGTATAGAGCCCGCTCGTGACTTGCCGCGAAACTCGTGTTGGTGACCACACCCTTTTAGACCCCCTATCGCTGGTGACTTGCCATTGTTTCTCTGGTGACCCCACCCTTTCAGGTATAGAGCTCGCTCATGACCTGCCGTGAAAACTCGTGTTGATGACCACACCCTTTTAGACCCCCTATCGCTGGTGACTTGCCATTGTTTCTTACGGGATCTCTGGTGACCCCACCCTTTCAGGTATAGAGCTCGCTCATGACCTGCCGTGAAAACTCGTAGTGATGATGGTACCCTTTCAGACCCCCTATCGCTCGTGATGTGCCAATGGTTCTTATGGGATCTCTGGTGATGTGTCATTGTTTCTTACGCGGTCTCTGGTGATGTGCGATTGGTTCTTATGGGATCTCTGGTGATGTACCATTGTTTCTTATGGTATCTCTGGTGACGACACCCTTTCGGGTATAGGCTGCGTCGGTGATGTGCCTGTCATGTATTCTTACGGGATCTGTGGTGATTCGCCATGTGTTCTTGTGGGTGTGGCGGTGATTCGTACTTTCGGGTATATACATCTCTCGACCGGTGTTGAATATGTATCAAGTAAATAGTCATGTGAATGAATCTTTGTTAATGTGTATATCGTGCCGCACAAACGGAAACGCTGTTTGTTGTGAGGATTAAGCAGTGCGACCTATATTTCGAATGACCTGCGCGCTGAATTGTTTCCGTGCAGTCGTGTGCTACTATCGATTATTACACTAATGCAGTCAGTGCGAAATAGTTTGCTAAATCTAGGAATCAGTCGCATGGTGTTACTTTAGTAATTAGTTTACCACAGAACCGGCGTAGCCGGTGATTCGAATACCGACAAATTTTCACTTATTTCTGACCCAACCCGAATCCTCTGCGAAGTTGACGCTTATTCAAAAAGGTGTGAAATAATTGTAAAATCCTAATCCGAAACCGATTATTTCGTCTTTGGCGTAGTGTGCATTGAAATAGGATTGACAAACATGACTAGCAACTTCCCCACAGTCCCGTTTCGATATTATACACACATTGATTTGAAACAAGTAATGTAACATTACAACTCTATTCCCGATCCAGCTTTCCGTTTGTCAAAGAGACATTTTAACATCTTACCATACTCAAAAGAATTATTCACAACATTAACAAGTGTTTAAAATCTAGTTTTCACTTACTTGGCTATATCAGTACAACTCGCAAACTTGAATTAATTCATCTGGTTGTATTGATAGGACCGATAATTTTTATCCAACTGTAAAGTTCGTTATACTATTCTGTAAGACAGAGTATTTACTAATCGGTGCATATACGATTTGACTTGGGCATATTATATTTTGAGTATACGAGATTTGAGTGTCAGAACAATAACTGAGAATTAAATTATCACAATTGAATCCATATACGACAGCGTAAAAGATATTGGGATGTCAGCATCTCTTTACGGTTATAGTTACAACCACATTACCTAATTTACCCGACCAACTCGTCATGATCATTCCCGAAATCAACACAAACATGACTACTGACTTGAGTCAACCACAAAACAGCATCAAGTTTTAAATCCGCTTGTAGCTTACGGCTTATTTGAATGCGGTTTATGTTTTGTTGTAATTAAGTGTACGGAAATAGTATTACGTCTCGACATCTCACCATCTTACCATACTCAAAGAGTCAACCACGAAAACATTTTCAAGTAAATCCGTTTGTAACTTACCCAACCAACTCAAACAGTATCAGTATGAAAAACAGCCAAACATACACGAATCCATACAATCACTAAAACCTAAAATCCATAACAAGCCTGGTTGTATTCATATATCCCTACACATCTTTTTTTATTCAGCTTGAAAAGTCGTTACTATTCTGTAAGATAGAGGAATTACTACGCGGTATATTCTGCAAGACAAACTAATTACTACTCGGTATATTTTGTAAGACAAAAGTAATTACTTCTCAGTGTCGGCGACTTGAGATTAACATAATATGTTTGAGTATACGAGATTTGAAAGTCCGACCAACGTAGTTGAGAATTCATTTCTTACAATCGAACGATGGTGTTATATTCAAAGTTATCATGCTGTGAACATAAGGATTGACACATTGATTTGACATATGAGATTTGTAATAGTTGATCATTACTTTATTATAAAATTATTTGCGTTAATTAGACCCGGCGTTGTGGTAAATGTTATGACAGCAACAGACTTTTCAGTACCAATGTTATTAACATATTAAGCTGTAAAACTATGTGTGTCTGAAATGTTCTTGATAGGAAAATTGCTCCACCTTGGTAAAAATCACTCTGCGTATCGCGGATATCAGAAAATATTTCCAGTAACCAAGACTAAAGATGAAACGACAATATCGGTATTATTACATTCAACAATCAGTACAATTATTAAAATCTATCGTTTGCGATAAACAGCACTAAAGATGTAATAATTCCAGTATTCATACATTGAACATCCGATACAAAATGCTTTATTATCCCGATTCCCAACGGGTAATTGAAACGACTAAGTGTAGAATCAGTATATCAAAATATCGTTACTATTGAATCCAACGATTTATTGTCGGAATTTGTGACAGAGAATTGAAACATATGCACTTTACAGAGTGTGAAAATATCACTTTGAGTATCGAGTACCGTTCGAAGCTAGCGATCAATTCTTAATCATTTCAGTAACTCCCCATTGTGCGTGCTAAATGTAAAATATCGCGAGGTTATACACTCTAAGACTTTGATTATTGCAAAAGTAAATTGTGATATGTTTGTTAGATGCATCCAATTCAACTAGAAGTGTCTAGTGCCCAACACTCGTAATATCGAAAAAGTACTTGCCACACTGTTATTTGCTAAACGTGTTTTGCATTGTTGTTCATTTCTAGTATTGATTGAAATCATTCTCGAGCCCTCAAATAATAATTCCCGACATGAAACCAAGCCGCTGAAAGTCGTCACCATCACGAAGAAACAATGTGTACGATGTTTGTCAAATGTGTCCTACCTGACCAACAGAAAACAATTTTCACTCACTCGAAATGAAACCAATGTGATGGTCTCCATTCGATATTTTGTTTGTGTCAAATACTTTGCAATGAACACATTTGCGTGGTTGAGCTTTACATCATCAAGCTGTTATTTGTAAATCAAGATTTCAGTAAACTTGTAAATGTATCGTTTAACTAACCGACATTTAGTGATTGGGGAACATACCAAACGATACACATCCATCTCCGAAATACTGCATTGATCTTAATTTCCATCATCGTGATAATCGAAGTACATTTCTTTCGAATTCGTAACAACCGGTGTTTCTACGACACGATAAATTTTTGACAAGTTATGCTTAGAAGATTGGTTGCATATCGCGAAAAAAATAATATACCTCTCATATTGACACTGTTACTCCATTGATCGATATTTTCAAACGAGTAAAATTTATTACTTTAGTTTCTCCGCTTAATGTAAATGAAAACTCAGCCGTCTTTTAACATCACAAAGACATTGATAAAAAGTAGGCAATCAAACACAACACTTTGTACGACACTAATTATTGTTCCACACATCTCATTTCATACTAAGTGTATACGAAAGATATTCACGACACACGAAAATATTCCCATGCTACAAACCTGTACCTTGTAATGTTACAACACGATAACACCATCGAGTAAATCAGTGAACGGTGCCAAAATATCGATGTAATAGCGCGGACTCAGAGTCATTGCAATGTGGCTTATTGGTATTGTTATCGGGTGTGATGACATTCGATCTACATCAAAACTACCGGCTATGATATTGTCTGTGGATCGATGTTTGTATACCAACACATTGCATGCAATGTCACACACCTCCATTTACGCGTATACTGATGTGGGCAAACAAGCGCGACGTATGTCTGGATGGTATTTTTTCGTGGAAACACAGGGTGTAACATGTTTACTTTGAATATTGTTCATTGGTTTATCGATTCAGAGTTGATATCCGGATCCGGTTACATACTTTATCAGGGTTTCCGATTTCAAACTGAATGTCGAGACATACATGACCAACAAAGACACAATATAGTAAACACGCGGGGGAAAACTCGACCTGGAGTTGCTATCGCGATGGGTGACATAAATCCAACCGTTATCCACATACCAACCATCGTCAAGGAGGTGTTTTATTCAGACATTTTGACTCTGGAAAATCCAAAGCACGAACCCGGACATCACAGAACTATCGAAGCCTATTGTCCAATTTTCCAAAAACATAAACGTCGATGTACAACAGCACATTGCATGTGGGTAACCGATGATTTTGATGGGTTGCATCAGCACAAGTGAATATGCGATTACACAAATGTATTGGAGTTGTTGTTGGTGTATATTTTGTCGCTATCCGTTGTAACAATATACAAAAATATCAAATTGTCAGGTGTGTTTGTCAGATTTCAAAACGAAAAGGCTATTGTTACCCAGGGAAAAGATAGATTTCCAAGTGAAAACGGTATTGGTACTCGGGTAAACGACAGATTTCCAAGTGAAAATGTATTGTTACAATGGGTAAACGCCAGATCTCCAAAGAAAAATGATATTTTACTCAGGTAAACGACGACCCGCCGAGTGAAATGGTTTGTTGCTCAGGGAAAAAATATATTTCCAAGTGAAAATGGTCTGTTGCTCAAGGAAAAAATATATTTCCAAGTAAAAATGGTCTGTTGCTCAAGGAAAAAATATATTTCCAAGCGAAAAAGGTTTGTTACCTGGGGGGGGGGAAATATATTTGCAAGTGAAAAAGGTTTGTTACCCAGGGAAAAATAGATTTCCAAAGGAAAGGGGCTTGTTACTCTTGGAAACGATAGACCCCCAAGTGAAAATGTTTTGTTACTCTGATTAAACGATAAATCTCCAAAGAATAATAGTATTTTTACTCAGGTAACGACTGACCTCCAGGTGAAAATGGTAATTTTACTTGGGTAGGTATCGTATGTTTAGTGTCGTTGGTGTTGTTAAACGTAGCTGTCGAGTTGTACAATATACTTGTCATGAGTCTACAATTACGAAAGGAGAGAATGAAATTGCTATTATGAGTGCCAGAAGGTTGTTGTATGTAGATTTGACAGTAACCCTATCATTCGCATATGACAAACACAATCATGGTCATTAACTAACTTGCTCGGTCTCGATCAATGCCAAAGAGATGATTAGTTTTTTGAAACCGTAGCGAAGACCACATGTAAATCTATGCGATAGACTTCTATCTCCTTACATTCAGTCGCGTCGTGTCCATTTTAATACGGATCCCACATATATGACATGCACACACTAACGCCGTAAACAGAAGTCGATGATTTTGATTAATAAAAATATTTCTTGACTACATCGGAATGTCTATGTTGTAGAAAGTAAATACTTTTATGGTGTTGTGTGTTTAATGAAAGCGATTGGTTACAAGTATGTTTTGGCGGAATAAAATTTATTTTTCTGTATGTGACAGTTTGTGAGGAAATGAAAATAGATTCGTGGTTTTAATTGAATTGTGACTGTGTTGTTTTAATGTACGTTTCAACAGGTAGACTTGACACTGAACAACAATTCGACACACAAAACATATTCGTTGTATGATTTGTCACAGGTGCTCAAAGGGTTAGGAATATTTTTGTATGATAATATCTTCTAGCTGTTTTGTTGTGAGGGCAATCATGTGATGACTCAGCACTTTTCGTTAGCAAAGTAGATTGATCTATGTGAAAGATGGAAGGACCGTGACTAGAAAACATATGTACTTTCTTGTTGGCGTAGCTGATTTACTGCTATGGTATTGACATAACCCTCTGGAAGTGAGTATGCTTTTCTTCCACGAAAGTTTACGTGGTTCCGTTGTAATAAATTTGTGTTAACTAAACTCGGATGGATACCGCAATTGTGCTGGACTTACACATGGTATTCGCATACTGTACACATACAAACTTTTGTGTAAACAACTCTGATGTTTCTGTTAGTACGAGTTCTGTGTTGATTATTAAGATACATGAACACCCGTTCAGACAATAAAGTTCTTGTGATATCGAAACAGTTTGTAAGCACCACCAATCATTGTACAGGTTTGTAGCATGGGAATATTTTCGTGTGTCGTGAATATCTTTCGTATACACTTAGTATGAAATGAGATGTGTGGAACAATAATTAGTGTCGTACAAAGTGTTGTGTTTGATTGCCTACTTTTTATCAATGTCTTTGTGATGTTAAAAGACGGCTGAGTTTTCATTTACATTAAGCGGAGAAACTCAAGTAATAAATTTTACTCGTTTGAAAATATCGATCAATGGAGTAACAGTATCAATATGAGAGGTATATTATTTTTTTCGCGATATGCAACCAATCTTCTAAGCATAACTTGTCAAACATTTATCGTGTCGTAGAAACACCGGTTGTTACGAATTCGAAAGAAATGTACTTCGATTATCACGATGATGGAAATTAAGATCAATGCAGTATTTCGGAGATGGATGTGTATCGTTTGGTATGTTCCCCAATCACTAAATGTCGGTTAGTTAAACGATACATTTACAAGTTTACTGAAATCTTGATTTACAAATAACAGCTTGATGATGTAAAGCTCAACCACGCAAATGTGTTCATTGCAAAGTATACAAAATATCGAATGGAGGCCATCACATTGGTTTCATTTCGAGTGAGTGAAAATTGTTTTCTGTTGGTCAGGTAGGACACATTTGACAAACATCGTACACATTGTTTCTTCGTGATGGTAACGACTTTCAGCGGCTTGGTTTCATGTCGGAAATTATTATTTGAGGGCTCGAGAATGATTTCAATCAATACTAGAAATGAACAACAATGCAAAACACGTTTAGCAAATAACCGTGTGGCAAGTACTTTTTCGATATTACGAGTGTTGGGCGCTAGACACTTCTAGTTGAATTGGATGCATCTAACAAACATATCACAATTTACTTTTGCAATAATCAAAGTCTTAGAGTGTATAACCTCGCGATATTTTACATTTAGCACGCACAATGGGGAGTTACTGAAATGATTAGGAATTGATCGCTAGCTTCGAACGGTACTCGATACTCAAAGTGATATTTTCACACTCTGTAAAGTGCATATGTTTCAATTCTCTGTCACAAATTCCGACAATAAACCGTTGGATTCAATAGTAACGATATTTTGATATACTGATTCTACACTTAGTCGTTTCAATTACCCGTTGGGAATCGGGATAATAAAGTATTTTGTATCGGATGTTCAATGTATGAATACTGGAATTATTACATCTTTAGTGCTGTTTATCGCAAACGATAGATTTTAATAATTGTACTGATTGTTGAATGTAATAATACCGATATTGTCGTTTCATCTTTAGTCTTGGTTACTGGAAATATTTTCTGATATCCGCGATACGCAGAGTGATTTTTACCAAGGTGGAGTAATTTTCCTATCAAGAACATTTCAGACACACATAGTTTTACAGCTTAATATGTTAATAACATTGGTACTGAAAAGTCTGTTGCTGTCATAACATTTACCACAACGCCGGGTCTAATTAACGCAAATAATTTAATAATAAAGTAATGATCAACTAGTATAGGGTTGCCATACGTCCGGAATTTCCCGGACATGTCCGGAATTTCACTGAAAAATCTGCGTCCGGGAGGAATTTCTAAAATATGCCTAAATGTCCGGAATTTTAAAGGCTTGAAGCAGACTCAAAAGTTTTTCGTAAATCAACATAAACAATATTATTTTCAAGCAGATTTCTGCTATTCAAAACTGTTCTTCGCGCCGCGCGCGAGTTAATACAACGTATAATGATATTAGTGTGTGCTCCAGGCACTACCATCGCCAAAAATGCAATCAAAATAAATATAAATAACCATCATTTACTGAAATAAGTGTGATTGTAATCGCAATTATAAGCTAACGGTATGTTAAGGCCGATTGGATGCTTCAATCACAGACATTGGTTCCAAATCTTGGGGTCGTCCGCCTTTATCTGGAGATCGCGATGACGTTGGACGTAATCAGCTTCCTAGGCCGTGAGTAAGGTTGGGCAAGCTGAATTTTTTTAGTAATCAGCTTATCAAGTTTTGAGCTTTGCCACGGAACATTTTCAAGTGGGAAATGAGGTCGCGAGCATAAAAGGATGGAAATCACCGGATGTGCAACCTGCTGGTGTATTTTATAGTAGCCTAATATATCAAAGAATCAATGTTATTGACAGAATTCATACATAAAATTTAACAGCCAAATGCTTATAGTAAGTGCCCAACAAGTTATATCGACTACCCTATGGTGGGCCCAAGATCAGTGCGCTTTGGACGCAAGCGGGGGGAACAAAAATGTTGTTTCGGAACTGATTAAAACACATAAACAGATAGCCGCACCGACCTAACTGTAAGGCCAGACACGACCCGCCAGATGATTTCATCCGGCCCGTGGAGGAATCTATTGCAAACCCTAGCAAGTAGCAATCACCAGAGCTCACATTACAGATGGCCCAATTCATGACCTATGTTCCACTTCATTACTGTATAGTGTATACCAGGGCTGGCCAACCTTTTCAGCCAAAGGGCCACTTTTGATTGACGAACTATTGCGCGGGCCACTAGCCGCGCCAAGCGCGAAAATTTTTCGAAGTTCATAGTTCAATAATATTGTCACTTGACTATATTGCGGGCCTGCTGTAGGCTATATCGCTGGGCTCAGTTTGCAAGGAATGGGCTATTCGGCGCCCGGACAAACATGCGTCAATCATTTTGCGCCTAGGTTTCATAGTCGACGGGGTCTTTCTGTGAGCGCAAACGCAAGGTCGCATATGTTGAACGACACTTTGTCTCGTAATCGCGAATATAGCTAGACTCAATCTGATGCAATAGGCGTTCTTTCATTTTCACAAAGGGGTAACAATATTAAAAGCAAGAAATCGAGTGACAACATGTTACGCGAAGCGTGTAGAAGTTTTTACTTCTGATAAATCTATCGCAAATTATTCTGCTATATTGTGGTGTACGAAGATCTACCAAAATGTGACTGGCTCATGGACCTGCCAATGCGTCGGAACTGATATTTTAGTCATCACATCTCAAGTGTGGCGGCCAGACTAATCAAATTTTTGTTTGGCCTTGCAAGTTCACAATCGGTGCAATCCATTTTTGATAATATTACTAATTTCGAAAATTACCTCGCGGGCCACTCAAAACCTTTTCACGGGCCACGGGTTGGCCGGCACTGGTGTATACAGTCGATGGGCAATGCTTTCCTAGTGTGACGTCATATTGACGGTCAATGTGTTACATCTCATTTTAAAATCCGCTAGTGGGCGCTAAAGAGCGTCCGGAATTTGCTTCACAAAAATATGGCAACCCTAAACTAGTACAAATCTCATATGTCAAATCAATGTGTCAATCCTTATGTTCACAGCATGATAACTTTGAATATAACACCATCGTTCGATTGTAAGAAATGAATTCTCAACTACGTTGGTCGGACTTTCAAATCTCGTATACTCAAACATATTATGTTAATCTCAAGTCGCCGACACTGAGAAGTAATTACTTTTGTCTTACAAAATATACCGAGTAGTAATTAGTTTGTCTTGCAGAATATACCGCGTAGTAATTCCTCTAACTTACAGAATAGTAACGACTTTTCAAGCTGAATAAAAAAAGATGTGTAGGGATATGAATACAACCAAGCTTGTTATGGATTTTAGGTTTTAGTGATTGTATGGATTCGTGTATGTTTGGCTGTTTTTCATACTGATACTGTTTGAGTTGGTTGGGTAAGTTACAAACGGATTTACTTGACAATGTTTTCGTGGTTGACTCTTTGAGTATGGTAAGATGGTGAGATGTCGAGACGTAATACTATTTCCGTACACTCAATTACAACAAAACATAACCCGCATTCAAATAAGCCGTAAGCTACAAGCGGATTTAAAACTTGATGCTGTTTTGTGGTTGACTCAAGTCAGTAGTCATGTTTGTGTTGATTTCGGGAATGATCATGACGAGTTGGTCGGGTAAATTAGGTAATGTGGTTGTAACTATAACCGTAAAGAGATGCTGACATCCCAATATCTTTTACGCTGTCGTATATGGATTCAATTGTGATAATTTAATTCTCAGTTATTGTTCTGACACTCAAATCTCGTATACTCAAAATATAATATGCCCAAGTCAAATCGTATATGCACCGATTAGTAAATACTCTGTCTTACAGAATAGTATAACGACCTTTACAGTTGGATAAAAATTATCGGTCCTATCAATACAACCAGATGAATTAATTCAAGTTTGCGAGTTGTACTGATATAGCCAAGTAAGTGAAAACTAGATTTTAAACACTTGTTAATGTTGTGAATAATTCTTTTGAGTATGGTAAGATGTTAAAATGTCTCCTTGACAAACGGAAAGCTGGATCGGGAATAGAGTTGTAATGTTACATTACTTGTTTCAAATCAATGTGTGTATAATATGGAAACGGGACTGTGGGGAAGTTGCTAGTCATGTTTGTCAATCCTATCTCAATGCACACTACGCCAAAGACGAAATAATCGGTTTCGGATTAGGATTTTACAATTATTTCACACCTTTTTGAATAAGAGTCAACTTCGCAGATGATTAGGGTTGGGTCAGAAATAAGTGAAAATTTGTCGGTATTCGAATCACCGGCTACGCCGGTTCTGTGGTAAACTAATTACTAAAGTAACACCATGCGACTGATTCCTAGATTTAGCAAACTATTTCGCACTGACTGGATTAGTGTAATAATCGATAGTAGCACACGACTGCACGGAAACAATTCAGCGCGCAGGTCATTCGAAATATAGGTCGCACTGCTTAATCCTCACAACAAACAGCGTTTCCGTTTGTGCGGCACGATATACACATTAACAAAGATTCATTCACATGACTATTTACTTGATACATATTCAACACCGGTCGAGAGATGTATATACCCGAAAGTACGAATCACCGCCACACCCATAAGAACACATGGCGAATCACCAACACAACCTATACGCGAAAGCACGACATGCGAAAGTACGACGTGCGAGAGATGCCAATACCCGAAAGGGCAATTCACGGCCGCACCCATAAGAACACATGGCGAATCACCACAGATCCCGTAAGAATACATGACAGGCACATCACCGACGCAGCCTATACCCGAAAGGGTGTCGTCACCAGAGATACCATAAGAAACAATGGTACATCACCAGAGATCCCATAAGAACCAATCGCACATCACCAGAGACCGCGTAAGAAACAATGACACATCACCAGAGATCCCATAAGAACCATTGGCACATCACGAGCGATAGGGGGTCTGAAAGGGTACCATCATCACTACGAGTTTTCACGTCAGGTCATGAGCGAGCTCTATACCTGAAAGGGTGGGGTCACCAGAGATCCCGTAAGAAACAATGCCAAGTCACCAGCGATAGGGGGTCTAAAAGGGTGTGGTCATCAACACGAGTTTTCACGGCAGGTCATGAGCGAGCTCTATACCTGAAAGGGTGGGGTCACCAGAGAAACAATGGCAAGTCACCAGCGATAGGGGGTCTAAAAGGGTGTGGTCACCAACACGAGTTTCGCGGCAAGTCACGAGCGGGCTCTATACCTGAAAGGGTGGGGTCACCATAGATCCCATAAGAAACAATGGCAAGTCACCAGCGATAGGGGGTCTAAAAGGGTGTGGTCACCAACACGAGTTTCGCGGCAAGTCACGAGCGGGCCCATAAGAACCAATGGCGATGTGCGAGCGGAAGGGGGGGGGTCTAAAAGCGCGATATGCCAACACGAGTTTTCACGGCGATGTGCGAGAGATGCCTATACCCGAAAGTGCGACATGCGAGCGCACCCATAAGAACCAACGGCGATGTGCGAGCGGAAGGGGGGGTCTAAAAGCGCGATATGCCAACACGAGTTTTCACGGCGATGTGCGAGCGGGCCCATAAGAACCAATGGCGATTCGCGACCGATCCTATATACTACTCTCGCTGTCTCACTAAACAGTACAAGTTTAATTTCGTGGCACAAGCGAACAACGTGATGCGGGGTCAGTATATCACCCTATTTGAGCCCGGGGTCCTGACGAAGTGCTGTTACGTTCCGGAGATGTTTAATTACTATTCAGGGGGCCTAAACCTTTTCAAACACACCTCACTCAGCTCTACCAGTAAATCAGATTACGTGAACAGAGACAGGATGAAAATTGATAGCAATAATACATGCAATTCCCGATCATATTGACCGATTCAGTCATGAAACTAAAGAAATATCTCGCGCTTCGCGCGTTTAGGCGAGAAAAGCTGATTCACTCAACGGACACCCAATGCAGCAGATAATTAGCGGTAAACAGTGTACAGTTTTGAAATCTCGCCAGGGCAATAAAACTACTCCGAAATAGCCATGATGACTGTTTGGGTCCGTTTCATAGCCGTAGTATTCGTGCGGCCCCGACCGTACTCTGAAATTCTAAATTTGGCCCTCACACCGAAAAAGTTTGGGAACCACTGCTCTTGATGGTTACAAGCCTGATGTGCGATGGTCTTCATATTACATGTGAGGGTTGGGTCGTTCAGTGTCTCGACACACACAAGAAGGTATGATGCATTTTGAATGCGCGTCCGTAGAATGACATAGACTCATAGACTGACATAGAATGACATAGACTCACTTCCATCTCCGAATTGTGTCTTGCATCGCAGAGATAACTTGTCATAAGTTGTTGTCCGTCGCACGTCGTCTATGATTTTGAAGCATTCCATTTTCCCATTTATTACCAACTGAAGCGGGCATTTGTCGTCCAATATTGAGAAGCGGCCTGCATATTAAAATAGAATCTAGACCTGGACTAGGCAACTTCGACATCGCAAAGAGCCATTTTGACCCATTTTTGACTAAAAAAACTTTCGTTTGATCCCGAAAGTGATGCGTTCAGTCCTAACACGGCATTTGTGTAGGTAAGTATAGGTAATTAGATTTCCATCTCCAACTAGCCGACACGTTAAATTAACGTATAGAATTCACGATATTCAGTAACAGAGGTGTGCAAGTGAAAGCCATACGATTTAAGATACATTCCACCAATAAGATACCACTGCTGAGATGAATGAAAAGAAATACGTACAGTTATTATAGATATTGTGGCAGCCGTAGTCTTGTGCAGCCGCACAGTGGAACGCAGCAACCAGAGTCAGAAACAGTAACATACTTAAGCTTTTGTTGTCTTAAAACTGAATTTCCTCATCCCAAGAAATGTATCTGTATGTCATATATATAGTTATGAAGCCAGGAGGACTTGAAGGTTTGTAAACGACATTTTCATTTCCCTTGGACTTATAATCTTCCGAGGAATATGCTTGGGAAATCGTGCGCCTGATTTCGTAACATTCACGGGATAACCTATGGTTTTACTTCGCCGACAGGTTAGACCAGTAGGAGGAGCAGCATTGCATGGCCCTGGTTGCCAAAGCGTATTTGCGTAAAGTAACCGTCGGCATTGATGAATCTCAAGCGAGGCAAATAATAGGCCTACATATGATTGAAATGTCAATGTCAATACTGTCATGCTGTTCTGGCTGGTTATATATGGTATATATTAATCAGAGGTGGTCGAAGTAGTCACGGTCGCTACTCAAGTAGAAGTAGAGGTAACGCCGGAATTTCTACTCAAGTAGAAGTAGGAGTGGTGGTTCACAAGTAAGTAAGTAAGTAGATATTCTACGCTTATTTTTGCCTACAAAACTGAAAACTGTCAAGTAGAAGTAGAAGTAGTCTAAAATCATAACTACTTAAAAGTAATTTGAGTAGGCAAAATCTACTTCAAGTACTTCAAAAATTAGAAGTACTTCGTTACTGACCACCTCTGATATTATTATTATTATTGATTTTTATTCTCAGTAAAGTTGGTAAATCAACAAAAAATCCTGTCCACGAATAAAAATGTACAGATTGAAGTAAGCTTGTAAAATTTCAGTATAATTAAACTGCGATTTTATTATTGTTATGAGTTTTGTATTAAACAAGGTCGGTTGAATAGGATCCATCCAGTAAAGATATTCCAAATTGCTTCTCTGCTGATCAAAGTCTCAAAGTATAACCTTGTAATGTTTTACATTTCACGCATTCGACAGAGAGTGTGAACAAGAGTTTGACACGGATTAAATGACGCCGCCCCGGAGTCCAAAGTGATATTTTCGTACTGTGTCATCATCATCATCATTGGTTTATTAGCAATTTTATCAGTTCAATACACCACAAATAATGCGATACAATGAAAAGACAGGAAGATGTCGAAGCGACAAGG
Source organism: Botryllus schlosseri (assembly GCF_051294905.1). Lineage (NCBI taxonomy): Eukaryota > Metazoa > Chordata > Ascidiacea > Stolidobranchia > Styelidae > Botryllus > Botryllus schlosseri. Next base: position 33,871,389 of record NC_137238.1, read on the forward strand.
AGTAGTCTATGGAATCGGACACCCACCATGGCCTAGGCGATGTAAAGAGGAGGCATGCACATTGAATGAAAGTAAAGAATATAGTATAGAAAAAGAAAGCGACAAGAAATAGGGCGGCATGTCATGGGAAGCGAGATCGATAGGTCATTCGTGGTCCGGTAATCTTGAGAATGGACTGTATTTATTTAGTAGTAATTGCTTGTATTTCGACTTGAATGTGGACATGCTCGTCGACTGTCGGATGGCCGGCGGGATACTGTTCCACACATCAGGTCCGGCATATTTGATGGAGCGATGATCTTTTCGGTCGATCATATGACATTTGGACGACGTCGACGCGCGTGTGTTGTACTTGTGCGCTTTTGATTCAGAGGTAAAGAAGTCATTGAAATATTCGGGGCAACGACCGCAGTGAAACTGATACATGAACTTGTAATGTGCGTATGTTTCAATTCGATGTCGCAGATTCCGACAATAAAGTATTGCACCTGTTGTTAATCAGCAAACGAAATTGTTGTTTCATCTTTAGTCTTGGTTACTGGAAACAATTACATTTGTAAAATATTTTCCGATATTCGCGATACGCAGAGTGATTTGTACCAAGGTGGAATAATTTTCCAATCAAGAACATTTCAGACACGCATAGTTTTACAACTCAATATGTTATTAACAATGGTACTGAAAAGTTTGTTGCTGTCATAATAATCTTTACCACAAAGCCGGGTCTAATTAACGCGAATAATTTAATAATCAAGTCATGATCAACTATTACATATGTCAAATCAATGTGTCAATCCTTATGTTTACATCATGATAACTTTCAATATAACACCAGCGTTCGATTGTAAGAAATGAATACTCAACTGCGTTGGTGAGACTTTCAAAACTCGTATACCCACACATATTATGTTAATCTCAAGTCGCCTGCACCGAGTAGTAATTACGTTTGTCTTGCTGAATATATCGAGTAGTAATTACTTTATCTTGCAGAATAGCCCGCGTAGTAATTACTTTATCTACAGAATAGAAACAACTTTTACAGTTGAATAAAAAAAAGACGAGTCCTTGGAATATGAATACAACCGAACTTGGTATGGATTTTAGGTTATAGTGATTGTATGTACTCGTGTATGCTTGGCTGTTTTTCATACTTATACTGTTTGAGTTGGTGGGGTAAGTTACAAACGGATTTACTTGACAATGTTTTTGAGGTTGACTCTTTGAATATGGTAAGATGGTAAGATGTCGGGACGTAATACTATTTCCGTTACTCAATTGCAACAAAAAATAACCCGATGACTTGTTCAAGATTTCTTTTGTTCCAAATCAATATGTGAATAATCAGCTATTGTGACAAGTTGAAATGTCGTGCTGAAATTGTGAGCGGAAACAGTAGGCGATTGTGTAAATGTGAAGACAGCGAGATAGTGATCGTGTGAATATATTAATCTGAAATGCAACGGAGGGAAAGTTTGCGAGCATGTCTGACAAGCCTACTTCAAATCGCGATATGACAAAGTAGGTTGAAATACTTCGATTCTAATTCAACTCATCGCATTGCAACTCGATCGCGTTATGTGCAAGCCGTTGTCAAGTTGGAAATGTTTACAACAACGGGCGATATTTCATTGATTCTATTGTGTGTAGCAACACATTAAAATATCGCGATAGTATTTACTGAAACTCTATTTGACAAACGGAAATCTGGATCGCGAATAGAGTTGTAAGTTTCAAGGATTGTTTCAAATCGATATGCGTATATTCTTGAAATGTGACTGGATGAAATTTGGTAGTCATGTTTGTCAAACCTATTTCAATTCACACTATGCCAAAGTCAAAATATTTCATTTCGGTTTATCTCAATTTATCTATATAGTACATCTCGCGAATGGATTCCGACGCCTGGATTATTTGGTGATGCTAGAGTTGGCAAATGATAGGATGTGTGTATCTGATGAGAGTTTGATTTCAAGTTGACAAATTAACAAAATGATTGAATATTTTCGATAAAGAGATAGTTGGTATTGATTTTATAGGTGTGCAAACAGCGGCGCGAAATGTGTGAATAATCCGATGCGGCTGAATGTTGGAGTCAGTAATATTCAGGTTACGTTCGATTCAACAGATCGCGTTAAAAGGATTTCTCAAAGGATTAGAGTGCTACCGAATTAAAACATTCAGATACGAATCAACTTCAGTTGTGTAGTGAGTTTCATTTCCAGTTGACAAATTAACACATTGATTGAATATTTTCATGATTCTTATCACACAACTAAAGCCAACCTCTATTCCAGAGGTGCGAAAACACTGACATAGCGATCGCCAGAGAGTGTCAAATTCTTGGTTTTCGAATCACCATCTGCGACGGTTCTGTGACAAACTAATTACCAAAACATTACCTTGAGAATAAATCATTACCCTGTAACACCAAATCATGAGAGATGGTCATGTCTGAGGTGTTATCTTGTGAGTGATCGTAGGATTTTACAAATATTTCACACCTTTTTGAAGTTTTTGTTTGTGGACGCGGTTATTGTTGGTTTTCGAATCGCCGTCTACGCCGGCTCTGTGACCAATTAATTACCAAAATATTACCACGAGAGTGATTCCTAGATTTAGCAAACTATTCCACACCTTTTTTGCTGAAAGTACGACATGCCGCCGCGACCATAAGAATAACGATATATTGGAGTAGCACTCACCGTAAACGTTAGGATTACCTCGAATCGGTCATATATAATAATTTGGGATATACACATTAACTGAGGATCAATCACGTGACAATTTACTTCATAATCAAAATCACATATCATCGCCACAGCATATAACTGAAAGGGTACCATCATCGCCGCACTGGCACATCATCACCGCATGAGGGCCCTGAAAGGGTACCATCATCACCACGAGTTTTCACGGCACATCATCACCGCGCCCTACATCTGAAAGGGTACCATCATCACCGCACCCATAAGAACACATGGCACATCACCACCACATGGGGGTATAAAAGGGTACCATCACCACCCCGGGTTTTCATGCACATCATCAACCCGCCCATTAGAGGCAATGGCGCATCACGACCGATCTGTACTACTACTAACGTATGCAGAACTCCGTGTTATCTTGATTGCACTTCCAGCTTTTACAATTCGAATTATAACTACACAGTTTTTTTCAAATTAGATTCTAATTAAAATTACTGAATTTGAAAAACTTGGAAATTGAAATAATTTCGAATAAGAAAGATACACAATAAAACTCAAGTCCGGCTCACATTAAATCAGAGCTCGTTCCTGTGCATATGAGAATTGACAATGTATGTGTGCGATGCTAGTAGTAGTATAGATCGCAGGCATTGCCATTGTCTTTTATGGGCCCGCTCGTGATCTGCCGCGAAACTCGTGTTTTCTGCTGGACAGATATGATTTGTATTTAGAAAAACGATCTGCACCGATTAGGCGACGCTGTTTAATATCCGATGAGTGAGTTAAATTTCTTAGGGGTTTGATTTAGCTAGTTAATTGTCGGCGATTCAATCACATACAAGTATGATCTTTTAGTGACTGAGTATTGTGACGTCATTTACTTTGACGAATGACAATGGGAAAATTTCCAATTTCTCTGATCGTGTGCGTTGCACAAATAGTTCTAGTACACCTAATTATAGGACACATTTAGCAAACTTCGTACAAATTGTTTCTTTGCGATGGTAACGACTTTCGGCGGCTTGGTTTTATGTCGGGAATCATTTCTGAGGGTTCAAATAACAATTTCAATCAATACTACAAACGAACAACAATACAAAACACGTTTAGTAAATTACAGGGTAGCAAGTATTTCTTTGATATTACAAGTTCAGTGTACTAGACATATCTAGTTGAATAGGATGCTTCTAGCAAACATATACCAATTTGCTTTTGTAATGATCAAAGTGTTAGAGTGTAACCTCACGATATTTTACATTTAGCACGTTCTATAGAGAGTGTGAACGGATTAAGTATTAATCACCCCTTCGATATCTAAAGCGATATTTTCACACTGTGTAATGAGTGTATATTTCAATTCGCCGTCACGAATTCCGACAGCAACGACATTGGTGTTTCATCTTTACCTTAATTCATAAATATCGCGACAGTCGGAACGGGAATCGAACGCATGCGTACTTTCAGATAGGCGACACTATAGCGATTTTATTACACCTGTGAAATACTTGAAACAGCGATTCGTGATTGTGTTAGCTATATTCATCCTCTATATCTGCGAGCACAAAGATTTCTTAACTTTGGTTACAACTCGTTCTTAACGAATTGGTCCGTGCAATCTAGAAAAGACACAAGTTGACGACGAATGATATGATTTTAATCAACTAAAAAGTCCTTTTGTTTTGGCGTTGGGTGTAATACACTTTGTATAACAATGAATTACTTTGATTATAATTGAGTTGTCACGATTGTTCGCATTTTCGTTAAGAGTTGATTTCAAAAATGGGTATGATGAGAATATCGGATTGTGAATCAATGTCATCGTAAAGAACTTACTTGCCACACGATATCTTACATTAAAGTATACGGATACGTCTGTGAGAAATTAATTCTCGGTTATTTTTCGGGTATTCAAATCTCGTACACTCAATGTTAATCTCAAGTCGCAAGCATTGATTTGTAGTTGTTGCGTCGTGAAAACTATCAATCGCTTTTACAGTGGAATAATTAAATATGAAGAATACAACTGATATTGATTGTTGGATGTGGTGGTTGTACAAGTGTCGTTTGTCTACTTTTGGATACATACTCTTGTGCTATGTGAGTTACAACGGATTTACTTGGCAGTGTTTTCATAATTGACTCTTTCGAGTGTTGTAAGATGTTGAGATGTCGAGACGACGAATAGAGTTTGCATTTCCAGTTTTGTAAAAGATAACTAGTTCGTTAATAAAGTTGTAGGGTCTCATGACTTGGTATTATTCAGATCAATATGTGAATATTGCAAGCGAGCAACACTATTCGTGGGTTCACCAGGATGAATTATTAAAGTTTACCAGTTGTAGTAATATAATCAAGTAAGTGAAAATTAGGTTTAACACATGCGAATGTTTTTGTGCTTGACTCTCTTGTGTGTTCCAAACACGGTAAAATTTCGGGGTGCAGCAATGATAGCATTTTCAGAAACTCAGTTGTAACAAAAATATTTATTGACCAATGATAGAGTTGTAAGTTTCAACGTTTGTTTCAAATCAACCAGTGAATAATCCGACAACCAAGCGATCAACATTCTTAATATTATTGATATAAGACAGAACCATGTTTACAGATGTTGAATAATATTATCTTGATGTCAAGGTGATAAATTTACGCATTCGGGTACGATCCAACTTGAATTGGGCAGTGCGTTTCATTTCGAGTTGGTAAATTAGCACATTAGTCCTGTGAGTCTTATCGCACAGCTAAAGTCGATCGCTATTCCAAGATGTGAAAACGAATCGCCGTCTATGACGGTTCAACATTTAATAGGGGTCACGTTTCCTCAAGGGTACATGGCATGGATTGCTCTATACCACATAGCTGTTTGAGGATTCGATCTATTTCTTTTTCTTTGTCTTTATTCTCGCTTTGTTTCTATCCCTTAGTCATTCTTGCTGCTATTTCTGTGCTGCTACCGCGAGTTATTCGGCCGCAGTTTTAATGGTTTCGCACATGCTGGACATTCTTTTAATGCTACTTGGTCTTGTTTTAATTTAACTGTGTTTCCACATTTTACGCACAGCTGACATGTTTTCTTGCACACTGCACACTTTCTCTTTTCTCCCTGGACGGGCCTTTGTGCGACGTATACCATCGCCCCTTCCTTGCAACATGCCTTGAAGAGGTAGTGCTTTTTATAGCATGCGAGGCATGCGCTGTAATATGACTTCTTGTCATCTACCACCTTTGTGCCACAGTCTGCACATGGGAACTCCAGTGTGTCTTCCCAAGCAGGCAAGGTCAGACTCTGATTCACCCATTCTATTGTATCGTTTGCTTCAGAGTCTCTGCTTTCTTTTTCTGATCTGCTTCTGCTGCTATTTTTCATCGACAGCTTGCTGTCGCCCGTCGTAGTTCCCGATTCAGTACTCTTTCTACTGTTATTATAGCTTTCTCCACTCGTTTCTACGTGCATTCGCTGTGGCGTCAAGTGAACTATAGATAACTAACCAACTGATTCTCCAGCCGCACCCTGATTTTCTTCCGTTACACCTTGCTGGTTTTCGTTAGAGCGGGGTTGCTCTGCCAGTTGTTCGACTTTTCTCCCATATATGGGCGTATTGTATTCATCCGCTCTTCTGTTCTGCCTTGTTTCGGTCTTTTTCTCGTTTTTTGCCGCGCCCATCTCTACCGCGTCATCTTGCGGTGGATCGGTCCAGACCAGTTTTTTCGCAACACTGAACTGTTTTTCAGCGTTTTTTGGTTCAAATGTCTCTGCATATTTGCTTGTATTGGTGTGGATTGTACTTTGCACACTGCATGTGCCCATCCTCTCGTGGCTCTGTTCATTTGACTTGGCTGCTTCTGCGGTTTTGGCATTTTTTGGTCGCATAGTTTCGCAATATGACCAGGTCTTCCACATTGCGCACAGGTAGCTATTTGCCCTCTGTGCCTGACTGCAATTTTCGTCCCATCAATGTAGATATAGGATTTGATGGGATATTCTTCCAGCGCTTTCTTCTCTATCAGTATACTGCGTACTCCATTTTTATATTCCATATTGTCTCTTTGTTCAAAGATACTTTTGATTAATCCGTGGTTCATCCTGAAATATTTTTCTATTCTGCTATTTTCCATGCGTATCGGCACCCAGCTAAGGTACACCGCCACGTTTTCTGCTGCGTAAAGCCAATGACAGGGCAAGTCTGCGCCCTCCTTTTACTTTTGCACCATATTTCTGTCTGCTTGGATTACAAGTCTCCTTTCTCTGAACATTATATCGATCTGTCCACTCGGGTATTTGATCAACCCTTCTATTCCCCCTTTATCGATTCCGGCAAGCTCGAAAAACGTCAAAAGCTCCTCTCTTTCCGATATAAATCCCATTTTAACTCCCATGTCGCATGTTCTGTCGACATTCGATATAGATCCAGCCTTATTGGCATACGTTGTTTCTTCCATTTTTCTTTTCTTCAACTGTATAGAATACGTTATCCGAGACCACCAAACTAGTTGGCGTCCCCCTTTCCAAGGCCCTTGCTACCTTTTCCACGTCCAGACATGCCTGCTTGTTTTTTCCTTCTTTTTCCCGACAAAAAAGAATTTACAGTAGCGAATCGCCGTCTATGACGGTTCTGTGACAGAGTAATTACCAAAATATTACATTGTGAGCGATCGGTATCTCTGTATAACACCAAATCACGAGGGATCGCTATGTCTGAAGCATTATCCTGTGAGCGTTCGTAGGATTTTCAAATTATTTCACACCTTTTTGAATAAGCGTTAACTTCGCAAAGGATTACGGTTAGAGTAGAAATAAGTGGCAATTTGTTGGTATATAGGTCCCGCAGGTGGCGGTTCTGTTATTCGTCACTCATTGTACTTATCATGCAATTAGAGTTAGAACATAAAGCATCAAGTTGTTGTTTTCGAATCTTGATGTCGAGGTGATAAATTTACGCATTCAATTACAATTCAACTTCTGTTGTGTATTGAGCTATAGATCGATACGCCAGAAGTTGTATCTTGTGAGCGATCGTAGGATTTGCAATCTATTTCACACCTTTTTGAAGTGTTAGTCCGATACTCAGGAAATTGGGCAACAAACTGTTAAAACTGGATAAAATTACTATATTATGAATGTAAGCCATTCTATATCACACGAGCAGAGTTGCAAATGTAGGTTGAAGCAGACGGACTGAAAACTGAGCATAATGGCATGGACTCAAGTCACAACACTATAACTCGAACTAGACCAGTGGTTCCCAACGTGGGCGATATCGCCACCCAGGGGGCGATTTGTCGGTCCAGGGGGGCGAAAATAGCCAAGGGGGCGATAGGGGGCGAAACGGACGACGGGGGCGATAGGGGGGCGATGGCGCGTTGAAATGGCTTTATTGGAGTCCATGACCATAACTGCCACACCCAAACCCCCAATTAGGATGGGGGACCCGAGCTCGAAGGGGGCCCACAATTATTTCGTGAATTAATATTAATTATTGAGTATTATTTTGAAAATTTAGGCAACTTTTTCAAAAGAATTTCGCGCTGCGCGCCATTTAGTGGTCGCATGGTTCTTTCTTATTGGATACCCTTCCTCCAAGAAATAATACGCATGCGTTATAGAAATGGGCATCTCGGCGTCAGCCATTATCACACCATGACCCACCAAGACATATGAAGTTTCAGGCCATGTAACATGCGACTCGGAGAAGTGTGCCAGAGCGAGAAAACCTTGGCGGAAAAGGACTGTCCTTATGCTGACCGACTTCGATACATATACGATATACATATATATTTAATTGTCCATAGGCGCCTAAATGGCTGCCACCCAATGTTCATGACCTGGCAATCAGAACCCCACAATAATGCCATCTCGCAGAGAAAAATTAATTGCCAGTGCAGGAATACCAATTTGAAATCGTAGGCGTCTTTTAGTTTAGTACGTATGGGCGATTTGAATGTCTTTTGACATAGCAGACAGGTCACGAAATGTCATTACGTAACGAAGTCATTATACCCACGGGTCCGCCCGTACAAATATGTTCAATTATTATTTACGGGCCCTACATTTTCCAAGACACCTCACTCAGCTTTACCGGTAAATCTGAATACATGAGCAGAGAGAGGATAAAAAATTGACAGTAACATATATGCAATTCCCGATAAAATTGACCGATTCAATCATGAATGATAGAAATTTTTCGCGCTTCTCGCGAATTAGGCCGACTAACTAAAGAGTCCAACAATTCGTGGTGTGAAGTAGCGGTAAAGAGGTATCAGGGGAGTTTGATCTGAGGTGTGCAGAAGTTTGCTTTATCGCCCTATGGAGGGGTGGTCAAGACCAACGTATTGAAGGGGGGGGGGGGGGGGCTGACGAAGTGCTGTTACGGTCGTTTTGGAATCAAGTCGGAGAAATCACCTTTTTTGGTTAGTCAACTCACCAAACTAGACCCTCTACTAGCTGTCTTGGAGTCGGACTTGAGTTAGTTGTGAATTGAAAACGACTCGACTTGACTCGAGTCATAACTATAAAAGTGAGATTGACTTGTGACCCGGAACCTTGTGAAATGGTTGCAACCCTACCTCAAACCTGAAATGCAGTGCTTCGGACAATCATTGGTTTTGTTTGCCAGCGGCTGGATTTTGGGAGTAAGCCAGCAGTAAAGTAATCCAGACCCACATTGTGTAAGATCATCGGTATAACCAATGACTTGCTGTAGCGACCATAAAAAATATTGAAAACCTTTCAGACATTTAAATTATGCTTTTTGTCTATTTTTATCCCACTCAGTAACAATTTGATTGGCTCAAAGTAACACGAGAGCGCAACACTATAAAATCGAGGAAAATTGGAGAGGAAGGAACACGAAGTCTGAATCGGGTGGGCTTACAGATAGTGAGAAAGCGTCATTAACACAGTTTTATAAAACAACGGGTAACGGACAAAAAACTAAAGAAAAGAGCCATGCTTTCTCGCAAGATGTATATAAAACCAAACGCAAGATGTGTGCAAAATCACTAAAGTAAAAATTTGATCCGTTAACGTTTTGTGGTGTCATAAGATGATTGCCGAAGCATGGATTCTATAATTCAGATATATCAAGTCATCACTATGCAAGTCTATCAACGAACTCAACAAATTACTTTTTGGATTGAACTCGAAGATATCATCGCAGAGCATTTTATCATTGTATCCACCACATATGTATATCTTTATGAGAATACAATGAGTTTTGAAATCCATTCATACATTCATCACTAGGTAGCCAAAGAATGTCAGCTGCATACATACAGTTCACAGTTTTTCCGCTAAGAAGGTGGATGTTCATATTCAAAGTACATGCACTTGCATGAATTCTCTGAACTGGCAATGATGATCCATGTGACCAAGTAGATGCTGAAAAGTTGAAACATTCCACATCCAGCACAAATTTTGATGAAAATATATCAAAACCACCAATTGCGTAAAGCTTATCCTTAGATATAGCGAAGGCAGACGCATCCACAATGGATTGCTTGTTAGGAAGTTTCGACCACTTGTTATTGATTGTGTCATATTGGGCCAAAGACTCGATCCGATTATGACTTGCTAAATAAAATTTCCCTGATTTATGTGCCACTACTTCACCGTATCGGTATTCTGGTAACGGACGTTCAAGTTTTATCCAGGGTGAATCATTTTGAAGCAAATTACGTCGGTACAAATCAGAATTGGTATCAATGACATATATGTAGCAGTCCATCACAACTATCGCGTTAAATCGTGTCATACTATTATTATAATTGAAACACCGTTGCTCGATCAAAGACTTTCTGTCCATGTCAAACCACATAAAACGTTTAACTTTTCCGTTCGTCATTATAATGCCAGGAGTGCAGTCACCTTTGTAATCACTGGCTTCTACATCTGATCTCTCAGGTAGTGACTTCATGATGTACATCATGCATTCGGTGTATTTGGAAACAGTTGGTTGCTGAGATAAAAATTTACGATAGTAGACGGGGATTTTTTCCAGGTCGATGTGCTTCAGTAAATCAAAAAGTTGATCAGCACGATCCAAGTCCTCATTAACCCAAATCATTGACGCTTTGCATTTAATAACATCCAACACATGCAAATCTTCAGAGGAAATCAAATCCTCCAGGAAATCGAACTCAAGTTCCTTGAAATAGGATGTTTTCATGATCAAAGGAAAGTGATCGCGAGCAAAACTTCTGCATGCTTGCTGTAATTGCTGACAGAAATACTTCTCAGCAATATACCGGGTATCTAAAAACGAGTCTACGTCAAGATTTTCCTCCAGAAAAAGTGACATTGCATCGCATACTTTATCAATTCCAAACAAATGCGCCACATACATTAGTTTTTCCGTTTTTCGACTCAGAAAAGAAGCTTGTCCAGTGTACATGATTTCGATGCAGGTTATCACACATTCAGGATCTACATGCTTCAAATCAACCATTCCCAACCTATTCTCTTTTGTGTCGTGATTGAGCATCTTAGCAAAATACTCAGAACTTGCGGCAATGATGCACTTGTGAACAGAGATTTCCTTTTCTCCCGCTTTGATAATGAAGTCGCAATACTGTTGTTTGATTCTGAACTCGTCAAATTTCGATAGAAGGTCGAGGGCATGACCCGTTTTGCCAATATCCAGAAGATGCTTCATCCCAGTCGACTAGGTAGTTCCGAGTCAACTCAAAATATATAGCTGATTCAAAAACTTTGAGATAGGACACCAAAATATGATTCTGTAAAATCATAAACATGGTCAGTACAGTCGTGTGCAAGAATGAGTTTCGTCATGAAGGCATATCAACATATGAATTGCAAAATAGATTGGACACAATACTTCCATCATTTTCCTTACAAATGTAGATGGGAGAAACTATATTCATATGTGTCAACGAAAAAACAATATCTTTAGGCTCTACAAATTTGAATACGAGTGATCGGGTCACAGTAGATACTATTAGTTGCACAAATGAAAACCTACAGAGCAAGGCACCTTCTGTGACTTGATGAAATCTACATGTCTTGTTCTGCGGTGTATAATAAAATTCAGGAATACACGGTTGATCCGAAATACAGAAAGTTTGCCTAAAATTGTGCTAGTACTGAAAAAAGGGGCTTGGCACAATGATTTGAGTACTGAATCGACTATTATTGCTAATGATTCGAGACGAGTAGTGAGATACAGTCGGTTCAAGTACTGAAATTACCTGTTCCTGGTCACTATGAGTAATTTATCATCAGGAATTATAGTTTTAATAGTGTATATGGGTAAACTGTGAAGCCACGATCTTGTTCAACCCACACCGTTGTCAGAATGGCATGGTGAAAAAAAACGTATAATTTTTAATGTGTTGTAGAGCTGGCAATGTATTTTGTGGTCGCCTGAAACGTACGTCGTACATATTGGAATTTTTCACTTCATTCATACTTCTGTGATATAATCATCAGTGATACTTGAATACTCGACTCGACAATAAATACTCGATTAAGGACCATATCATTCCAGCACAGTACTCAATTTCCCCCTACTAAGATGGCATGTGATGGTGCATGGAATGCAAACCGCTGCATCGAGATCAATCCCAAACCTCAAATGCAGTGCTTTGGACTATCATTGGTTTTTGCTTGCCAGCGGCTGCATTTCAGGAGAAAGCCAACAGAAACGTAATCTAGACCCACGTTCTGCAAGATCTGCGGTGTAACCAATAATATGCTCTAGTGACCGAAACAAATATTGAACATCTTTCGGACATTTACCTTCAGTTTGAGTGCAACACGACAAAATCAAGAGGAATGCGAAAGTAAGGATGAAAAAAATTAATTAGATGGGCTTACGGATAGTGAGAAAGAGTCATGCACACAGTTTTACAAAACGACAGAATGCACACAGTTTTACAAAACGACAGATAACAGACAGAAAACTAAAGGCAAGAGCTATGCTTTCTCACATGATGTATATAAAATCAGGGCCAAGCTATATGTAAAATCACAAATTTTTATTCGTGTACGTTTTGTGGCGTCACATGGTAATTGCTGCTGCATAGACTTCATGATTAAGAGATTTCAAGTCATGGCTATCCAAGTCTATCAACGTACTCAACAAATTAGTTTTGGGATTGAACTCGAGAATACTACTGCACGGCTGAAAATCACCACAGTATCCACCACATATGTATATCTTTCCGCCAATACAATAAGTACTTGAATTTGACCGCTCCAATTCGGGTTCTTTTACTGGAATTAACGTCCAAATACTTTCATCAAAGGGTAGACAAAGAATGTAGTTTACATACTCAGACTCAGACTGAGAGTCAGAGTCAAACTCAGAGTCAGAGTCAGAGTTCACAATTTTTCCGCCTAGAAGGTAGATGGTCTTATTATAGGTGCATGCACTTGCTTGAGCTCTCTTCGCTGGTAATGATGGTCCAACTGACCCAGTAGATGTTGAAAAGTTGAAACATCTTACATCCCGCACAAAGTTTGCAAATAGATCATAACCACCAATTGCGTAAAGCTTATCTTGAGATATAGTGTAGGCAGACCAAACCACTTTAGGTTGCTTGTTGGGAAGCTTCGACCACTTGTTATTGACTGTGTCATATTGTGCCAAAAAGCGGTTCGGATAATCATTTGCTAAATAAAATTTACCTGATTTACATGCAACTACAATATAGTATCTTGGAAATACACATCCAAGTTTTCTCCAAGGTGAATCATTTTCAAGAAAATTACGACGGTACAAATCATAATTGCTATCAATGACATATATGCCGCAGTCCATCACAACTACTGCGTTGAATTTACTCATACTATCAGTATATTTGAAATGTCGCTGCTCGGTCAAGGACTTCCTGTCTATATCAAACGACGTAAGACGTGAAACTTCCAGATTTGCCATTATAATACTAGGAGTACAGTCACCTTTGTAATCACTGGCTTCTGAATCTGATTTTTCTGGTAGTGACTTCATGATTTGCATCATTTATTCGGTGGATTTGGCAATAGTTGGGTGCTGAGATAAAAATTTACGATAGTAGACAGGGATTTTCTCCAGGTCGATGTGCTTCAATAAATCAAAAAGTTGATCGGCACGATCCAAGTCGTCATTGACCCAAATCATTGACGCTTTGCACTTGATAACATCCAACACATTCAAATCTTCGGAGGAAATCAAATCCTCAAGGAAATCGAACACAAGTTCCTTGAAAGCGGATGTTTTCATGATCGAATGAAAGTGATCCAGAGCAAAACTTCTGCATGCTTCCTGTAATTGTTGACAGAAATACTTATCAGCAATATACCTGGTATCGAAAAAGGAATCGACGTCAAGATTTTTCTCCAGTAAAAGGGACATAGCATCGCATACTTTATCAATTCCAAACAAATGCGCCACATACATTAGTTATTCCGTTTTTCGAATAGGAAAATATGCTTGTCCAGTGTACATGATTTCAATGCAGGTCATCACACATTCAGGATCTACATGCTTTAAATCAACCTTTCCCAACATGTTTTCTTTTGTGTCGTGATTGAGCATCTTTGTAAAATACTCGGAACTTGCGGTAATGACGCACTTGTGAACGAAGATTTACTTTTCTCCCGCTTTGATAATGAAGTCGCAATACTGTTGATTGCTTCTGAACTCGTCAAATTTCGATAGAAGGTCAATGGCATGACCCGACTTGCCAATATTCAGAAGATGTTCCATCACAGTTGACCAGTTTATAGCCAAAATATATACTCCACTCAAAATCTTTAGAATAATATCTGTAACTGTAACATCATACATACGGTGAGATTAGTTGTACTACATTGATGCAACGGTATCATCATATTCCTAACATAAGGATAGGAAAGAAAATGCAATCCCACATGTAAGCAAAGAGTGATATCCTTGCGCTCAGGTGACAGAAGATAGACTTAATCAAAAAATCTAATGGTACAGGGCCAAGCACATATCTGGGTCTCAACAAAATCTACAGAAAGCAACAAAACACAGACATGTACACTTGTACAGTGGACACAAAACGATGGCAGAAAAGTACGTACCAAGTAATAGCCTAGCACCTGGGAAATCAATGCCAAATCGCATCACAAAAACGTACTATAAAATTGTAGTTTGTGATGCTAAACCACAGTTTCAGGAGAACCGATTTATAGTACTTGAACGAGTTACATATTTTGCAGCATCCACTAACAAGTAGTGCTGAGCACAATTTAGTTCAGTTCAATAATAATTCTCTTCAATCCAAAACACGACTAGACTGCGATACAATGAAAAAATGGCAAGGTATCGAAACAATTTGGAGTAGTCTTTGAAATCAGACACCCACCCGGGCCTAAGCGAAGTAAATGGAAGGCATGCACACTGAACGAAGAGCAAAAGAATATAGTACAAAAAGACAAGAGACAAAATGAGGTGGCATGTGACGGAAGGCGAGATCGATATGTCACTTCATGGTCTGGTAGACTTGAGGACTGACTAGTGTTCCCTCAGTATAAATTGATTGTATTTCAACTTGGATATGGACACGCTCTGGGAATGCCGGATAGCCGACGAAATGACGATTCGAATGCTTTAATCCAAACCATGTAACAAATGTTACGATCTGAGGTGAGAAGTGACAGATGTTTATTTTCTGAGTACGGTACTGAGATCGTACGCCCCTTTCCATGAAAAGGTATATCGTCAACGAGAGTTTGACGCTCTTTTCTCAATGTGGAAGCGTCAAAACCGAATTCACAGGATCCAAAACTCATAGCACAGAGCTACGCAGGTTACTGATGATTAAATTTCAGCCAAGTCATAATCAACCCACAGCATTATCACAAAGTGAAATGAAATCCGCATGGTCACAAAATACCATTTATTTACCACCTAGGCCAACGGTTCTCAACTGGTGGGGAATTCGATGGTTGGTTTCTGGTGGGCTATAGACACATTTGTAAAAATAATATACAGGATAGTCCACCACACATGCGCGATTACCGTTACCAGTTAACTACTCTGGACTGTATGAATCAAAACTCATAAATTGAAAGTGTCATCGAAGGACGCCTTTAGTCAACACAATACTATCGGTTGACAATTTTCAAAATCACCAGTTTTCTTGAAGCTTTCAGAATTCATAACAAGAGTCCTATTTTTGGGATCTCAAAATATGGTAACCTATTTCAAACGGTATATAGGAGTTTTGGGTAGCGGGGAATAAAGACTCGGAATAAATCTGAAATGGGAAATGAAGACAAAAGGGTTGGGAACTACTGATCCAGGCCTACATGAGGTGTAAAAGTGACGTTACATTTTTTTGTGGCTGCATTTAAGTTAGCCGACATATATTAACATAACCAAGGATTATAGTTCTATGATGCTATATTAAGTGATAGTTGAATAAACACCTGATTCTCCATCTCCTAACTCAGGTACTCGATTTTTCCAAGCCCTACTAACAACCATAAGAAAAACTTCAATAGTTTTTAAGCATGAGTATGATACTTGTACGCCTACACGGACACAGACCAAGAAACACAGTCAGATAGCATGAAAATGCACAAGCAATAAACAGAGAATGATGGTATGAAAAAGCAATATAAATGCCGCTACATAGTTTAGTTGCTTGATAACAAAACTTGCTTATCGTGAAGATGTCAATGAATGCTGTGATACTACCTGCAACCAATAACTATAATTCAACAGCTTACTGTACTAGCTAGTTTCAAGATATCTCTCACAGTCTTATAGAACTTACAATTGAATTTGAAGAAAACGGTGAGTGTACTAAGTTCAATAACTTGGAAGTTAAGTTCATCCTTACAAAACCAATGTGGTGCTGGTAAAGGTAAAAATAGATGCAACGCTGTAAATTTTATGGAATTACAAGTACAGTTAGCAATATCTAAGACATGTCAAAACTAAAAATGACTGATGACACAAGCTGGGTTGATATGACTCGAGTCGCGAATTTCCGTCGACTTGACTTGACCTTGCAATTTTCTGTATTGACTTGCATAATTCCCACGACTTGTGACATTGTATATGGCTTGATTTAAGTCTCGTGATCATGGACGATGCCCAAAAATAAGCTCGGAACCAGTGTTTTTGTTTATTTGAAGGGACATAATGAGATTGATAAAAACAAGGGTGTTACGAGTTGGAGCCATCGAAATCACCAAAGAACTTTAGAAATGTGACTTCAACGTGACTTGAACCCTATAATAAACAAGGAAGACTATGGCTTGGACTCGAGTCTCAAGACTGTGACTTGAAGTCGGCTAATTTTTCTTAGACTTGGACTAGGACTAGACCAGGTGGTGAGTGGTAAATGACTCGCTTTCACTCGAGTCAAAGCTAAAAAAATTAATACTGACTCGTGACTTGGCTGCAACCCTAGACACAACACAGAATAGTCTTTAAAAAAAGAATCCATCGATATATATTGTCGAATCCATGTGGTTTACATGACAATTTCACTCATAAATGTGGTAAAGCTTATTTCAAATTACTTTCAATTTCTCAAAATCCAAATTGTGAAAAGTAATAATTTTTACCTAAGATTTGTTAAAGTAGAATGAGTCTGAAAAGGACGTGGGAAAGTAGCACAAGTAACCTAAACCTAAGCCTTTAGTACACTACACAGTCCACACCAACTCAAAAATATTCTACAACTGTAAAACAACGATGATACAGAACTCAGGGTGATTTGGTTTACGACATGCAGACAACGCCTTACCTATAGGTAAAACCGTAATGTAAAACAACGATGGAATAAAAAATAAGAAATGTTGAGAAAACTAAGAGACTTTCATCCAGCAAAAGGCATGCAGGTTGGCATATTCTAAATGCCAAGTCAAGTAGATGACCAAAAAATATTATCCAGCATATTTAATATAGACATGCATATAGATTCCCCATGCATGCCACTTCACATGACATAAATGTCATGTAAGGCTTAATTCCGGTAAATTGAAGTGTAAATATAATAAGGTAATTCTTCCATACTCAAAAGTTACTTTGTGTCAAAATGGGCTCGCATGTGGTTCCTCAAACAGGAACTCCTGACGAATAACTTTCCGCATATTTCACACCCATAATCTTTTACGTTCAAATGGCTCTTCATATGTTGCCTCAGAGAATGTTTTTGAACAAACGCTTGACCACACGTTTGACATTTGAAATCTTTTAGATCCAGATGGATACGCATATGCCGATTCAAAGAACATTTTTGGTTAAATGAAAGGTCGCATCTCCCACATTTAAAATCTTTCACGCCATAATGGATTAGCATGTGTCGCTGTAGGGATAGCTTTTGACTAAAATATTTGCCACAGACTTCACACTCGAATTTCACAGCAAAATGGATGAGAGTGTGATTTTTTAAATACAGCAGTGTGGAGAACGATTTTCCACATGTCTCACACTCATGTCTCTCATCGTTAGTGCGTGAATGGATGAGCAAGTGGTTAGCTAAACCTTCCCTTCGCTTGAACGATCTTCCGCATATTTCACACGAGAAATTATTCACATCCAAATGGATCGCCATATGCTTTCGCAAACCATCTGTCCTCCTATGTAATGAGCCACATATGTCACACTTTAACTCTATACCATCAGTGTGCATCCTCGGAAGATTTCTTAGAGACTGTTGATGCTGGAAAAGTTTACCGCATACTTGGCATTCAAAGCTTTTTACAGCAGAGTGGACGGACATATGTGATTTCAAAGCTGTCTTTGAGCGGAGCAACATTGCGCAAATTTTGCACTCAACTTTTTTGATAGCGGATGCATTATGGACGATCTTTTTATGTTTTCTCAAATCTTTCTTTGTAAAGAATGATCTTTCACAAATTTCACATTTGAAACTTTTAACGTCAAAATGGCGCAGCACGTGATTCTTCAAACCTCTCATTTCTTTTAGAACTTTGCCGCAAATTTCGCATGTAAAATTTTTTGTACTCGAATGGAACTGCATGTGCTTTTTGAGATCATCTCTTTGTCCGAAGGGCAAATGACATGTTCGACAGGTCACAGTTTCCGTAGCAGAATGAAGCAGTAGGTTCTGACTCAAATTCCATTCAGAGGACAATGATTTGAAACAAACTTCACATTTGAAAGACTTTACGCCAGCATGGGTCAGCAAGTGCTGACCTGAACTGGATTCATGCGCTAGGGATTTAAAAAAAAGTTCACATTTGAGAGGCTTCACCGCACGAGTGTGAATTAGCAAGTGAATTTTCAGATGACTCTTTGTGCTGTAAAATCGACCACAAACGTCACACTCGTGGTATGGCATGGAATGGTGGAATGAATAAACAGGGTTCCTTGTGACCAGCTTCCGCGAGTAATAACTTTACACAAATTTAACAAAGCATGTTCAACTGCGCTCTATGATGAACTTGCTGCGTGTCTTGTAACTAAAACTAGCCCAAATCGTCCCAATGCTCAAATTAGTCCGAGTTTGAAAATTCGAGGCAGTGATGAACGATGATAGAAGCAGAGCTGCCACATAGGTATCAATCTATAAATTTCAATGCATCAATCTGAAAAAGTAAGCAGGACTATTAATAAATCAGTGTAAATATAGCTTGTGGGAACTGACTACAGCCATGATCAAATGATGTTCATATTTACCGCTTACATGCTGACACAACACAACAATATTTCTTTTTGAATTGACTGCAAAAAGAGCAGTGTGTCCGTCACATTTCTTTGAACTCGTCAAAAAATGATTAAAACACGTTAAGGCAGTGGTTCTCAACCTTTTAAACCCCAAGGCATGCTTTCGAAATGAAAAATAGTAGGGTACACACCAGCAAACTACCAGAATACTTAGCAGCACCCACTGTAGTAGTAACATTGATTAATGTGCCAATCCAAAATGCTTCCGTATTAAAAGTTAAGAAGTTCTCACGAAAACAAAACAATTCGTTGAATTTCATCACAAAGAAAGTCAGCGCAAGATTCGTTCTTGACTTCTAGCGCATATCTTTTCAATGTGCGGGCACTCATAGGATAATGCAATTTTCATCTTTTCTTCACGATCACCACTAACGAATACGGAAGAGTGGGAGCGAAAGCAATTCAATGCATTTTCACACAAATCGTTTAGCATGTGCGTGAGGACTGAGGATAACCATAGCTCAATAGTACTACTGGGAGGAACCGGCAGTTCAATTCCACTGACACGACATGATACTCTTATTACAATATTTGAAATTGTCAAGACAAATGCATAATGAACACATTCAATATATTATATCAAGTCTAGATCATGGGACGACGTAAAATATTAGTTTTTAGTTCCACTTTACCTGACACCTCTTGAAAAACACAACTGCTTGTGCAGAAAGAGTACTACAAAGACCTCATGCATCATCACAAAATAATTCCTGCCGAATAGACGTTGAGATCCAGAGACTTCACGTCTTGCGAATCGAATTCTATCAACGTATTCAACAAATTCGTCTTGGGGTTGAATTCGAGCATACTCGTGCATGGTCTGTTAGAAAAGAACCCACCGCATATGTATACCCTTCCGCCAACACAATAAGTCACAAAATATGAACGTTGCAAATTGGGAAGTGGGATTTGCGTCCAAATATATGCATCATGGGGCAACAAAAGAATGTTGCTTCCATACTGCGACTTGCCACTAAGACCACCAAGAACGTAAATGGTCTTATTCAAGGTGCATGCGACTGCACCAGTTCTCTTATCCGGTAAGGATGGCCCAATTGACCAAGTGGATGTCGAAAAGCTGAAACATTCCACATCTTGTATATAATTATTTAGTCCATTAGAGCCTCCAATTACATAAAGCTTATGCTGGGAAATAGTGAAGGCAGACGAAAGAGTTCTATATTGCTTGTTGGGGAGCTTTGACCAATGGTTATTATTTATGTCATATTGAGCCAAACAGCAGCTCGGATATTCATTTGCTACATAAAATTTACCCGATTTACAGGCAACTACACTGCTGTAATATGGAAATGAACGTTCAAGTTCTTTCCAGAGCGAATCATTTTCGAGAAAATTACGATAGTACAGATCATATTTGAGATCAATAACATATATGTAGCATTCCATTATAACAACTAAGCCTGGTATATAATTGAATGGCCGTAGCTCAGCGACCGACTTTCTGTCTATGTCAAACCACATGAGACGAGAAAGATAAACATTCACCATCAAAATACCAGGAGTACAGTCACCTTTGTAATCACTGGCTTCTAAATATGATTTCTCGGGCAGCGATTTCATGACGTTCGTCATGCATTCGGTGGATTTGGCAACAGATCGTTGCTGAGATAAATATTTACGATATGAGATGGGTATTTTTTGCAGGTCAATATGCTGCAATAAGTCAAAAAGTTGATTGGATCGATCCAAGTTGTCGTTGAACCAAATCGTCGCGGCTTTGCACTTGATCACATCCAACATCTTCAAATCTTCAGAGGAAATCAAATATTCCAGGAATTCGAAATCAACTTCCTTGAATTCGTCCCTTTTCATGATCGTGTGAAAGTGTTCATGAGCAAAACTTCTGCATGCTTGCTGTAATTGTTGACAGGAATACTTATCGGCAATATTTCTGGTGTCGAAAAACGAGTCCACGTCAAGATTTTCATCCAGGAAAAGTGACAATGCATCGCATGCTTTATTAATTCCAAACAAATGTGCCACATACATCAGTTTTTCCGTTTTTTTAATCAAGAAGGAAGCTTGTCCAGTGTACATGATTTCAATGCAGGTCATCACACATTCAGGATCCACATTCTTTAAATCCACCATTCCAAACCTGTTCTCTTTTGTGTCGTGATTGAGCATCTTTGCAAAATACTCGGAACTTGCGGCAATGACGCACTTGTGAACGAAGATTTTCTTTTCTCCCGCTTTGATAATGAAGTCGCAATACTGTTGATTGATTCTGAACTCGTCAAATTTCGACAGAAGGTCGAGGGCATGGCCCGTCTTGTCAATTTTCAAAAGATGTTCCATCACTGCTCACCAGTTTATATCCAAAATATATAGCTCACTAAACAACTTTGGAATAAAACTGTAACTGTAACATCAGATACAGGGTGAGTTTAGTTGTAACATATTCATGCAACGGTATCATCATATTCCTAACATACAGATAGGAAAGAAAATGTAATCCCCCATGTTAGCGAAGAGTGATATCCTTGGGCTTAGTTGACAGAAGATAGAATACTAAGGAACAAATTGAATATTATAGGGCCAAGGACATTTTAGGGTCTTTATCATAATCTAAGAAGAAATACCTTCTTTATTCTACAGAAAGCAATAAAACACAGACATCTACAGTGGACACAAATAGATGGA
The DNA here is from genome assembly GCF_051294905.1 of Botryllus schlosseri. Taxonomy (NCBI): domain Eukaryota; kingdom Metazoa; phylum Chordata; class Ascidiacea; order Stolidobranchia; family Styelidae; genus Botryllus; species Botryllus schlosseri. Next base: position 33,893,428 of record NC_137238.1, read on the forward strand.
AGAAAAGTACCAACCAAGTAACAGCCACACCGAATCACATCGGAAAAAACTTTTTAGCGTACATAACAAAATCGTACTATAAAATTGCAGTTTGTGATGATGAACCACAGTTTTTGGAGAACATACTTATAGTAGTTGAACGAGTTACACAGTTTGAAAATTTACACAGTTTGAAAATTTTCTAGCATCCACTAACAAGTAGTGTCGAGCACAATTTAGTTCAGTTCATTAAGAATTCACCTAAATTCAAAACACCAAAAGACTGCGATACAATGAAAAAATAGCAAGGTGTCGAAACGATTAGAAGTAGACTAGTCTTTGACACCAGACACCCATCCAGGCCCAAGCAAATTAAATGGATAACATGCACACTGAACGAAGAGTAAAAGAACATAATATAAAAAGACAAACGACAAAATAAGGTGGCATGTGACGGAAGGCGAGATCGATATGTCAGGTCATGATCTGGTACACCTGCGGGAAGACTAGTGCTCATGCTCATTTAGTAGAAATTGATTATACTTGAATTGAATATCGATACACTTGGAGCTTTGGAGCCGGAGCCATGCATTTTCACTGGAGCTCAACATGAAATCGTGTGACAATTAAACACGCGAAGCGTGAAGAAAAATCTCACTACTATTTTAGCTTATTGTAATGTACGAAGATTTACTAAAAATGTGACTGGACCCTGGATCTGCCACTACGTCGGAACTGATATTTCAGTCATCAACATCCCAAGTGTCGCAGCCAGACTTGTTATTTTTGGTTGGCCTTGCAAGTTCATAATCTGTGCAATTCATTTTCGATAATATAACAGGAAATAAAATAGGAAATTATCTCGTGGGCCACTCAAAACACTCTCGCACGCCACATTTGGCCCGCTGGCCGCGGTTTGGCCACCCCTGATATAGACAAACCCATTCGATAATTTTCAGAGCCGGAGCCGGAGCTAATGTATGAGGGAAGAAGGCTCCGGAGCCGGAGCTGGAGCAGTTAAAATTTACGCTGCTCCAAAGCCGTGCATGTAGGTCCACATGGAGCATAGAGCGAGAAAAACAGAAATATAGTATGAAAATACACAAGAAGAAAACGGAAACATGGTACGAATATGGTCAAGCAATATAAATTGATGCGCACATGAATCTACAGAGTTTTTTTGCCTTGATAACAAAACTTGCTTATCGTGAAGATTTGAATGAATACTGTGATCCTACATGCATCTTGTATCTGTATTTCGACAGCTTTGCATACAACTTAGCTAAAAGATATCTCTAGCAGTTCTACAGATCTTACAATTGACTTTAAAGAAAATGGTGGAGGAACTTAATTATAATAACTTTGAAGTTTGTGTTCATCGTTTCACTACCGATGTGGTGATAGTGGAAAAACCCCAGTATATTTTGCTGAATTACAAATAGAAGTAGCATTATCTATGACACGTCAAAACAAAAAATGACTGATGACAAAACCAAGGTCGAGATGAATCGAGTAGCAAATTTCCATTGACTGGACTTGACTCTGTGGAGTCATTTTCTGTGTAGACTCGAATTTTAGTACAGTCATTAAGAATGACTCAAACAAGTTATAAGGCTAGAGACTATATATATGGATTGATTCAAATCTCGTGTATCAGGAACGATACCAGAAAATAGGCCGATATCAATTGCTTCGTACGTTTAATTAGACACATTGTGACTTGATAAAAACAAGTTTCTTTTGAATTGGGGCCTTCGATATTACCGAGGAGCTTTTAAAAAGTTGAGTTGAACTCGGAGGCTTGTAGTTGAGTCTCAAGACTATGACTCGACTCAACCATTTTTTCTTCGAGCCGGACTAGGACTTGGCCTGGCGGTGAGTTTTAAATGACTCGACTTCACTCGAGCAAAATCTCTAAAAGTAATATTGACTTGTGACTTGGCTACAACCCTAGACACAACACAGAAGAGTCTTCAAAAATAGAACACGTTGATAAATCCATGCGGTTATTATGACAATTTCACTCACAAATGTGGTGTAACTGTACAACCACAACAATACAGAACTCACGGTGATCTGTATCACGACATGAAGACAATGCCTTATCGGCATCTTCGAAAAAGAACATATTATCTATACGTGGTGTTGAACTGCCCGTTTTTTCTTTGTGGCTGAATATGAGTTGCATATATCAACATTATGATCGCTGTTGTTCTATGATGCAATATTAAGTGTTACTCGAATACACACATTCGATGCGCAGTCTATTACTCAGGAACTAGATTTACCCAAGCTCTACTAACAATCATAGAACGGACTTCAAATTTTTCAAGCATCAGTATGATCCATGTAGGCATACATGGAACACAGAGCGAGAAATACAAGAACATTGAAAATGAAAATCCACAAGCAACATAAATTGACAGGCACGTGTCGCTACAGAATTGGCTTGATCAATGACAAAACGGTACAGTGAAGTGAAGTAAAGTCGGCTGCATATCCTAAATCAGCTGATAAACACCAGGGGAAGATTGAGAACCGTGGTATTAACAATGCCTTGATGAAGGCTTGTATCGCGAATAAGATGTTGCCAGCATCAATAAATTGACATCATACTTTGTGAAACAATTGTTGTTTATACAATGTTCTTTCCATTTCTCTACTAGTTGCTGAAGATTACCCCTGACAAGTGTCAGGCGTAAATATTCAGGTTCATTTCAATATGAATATACCACTTAATTGTATATTGAAGTTTTGTACCTCCAAGAAGCTCTTAAAAACTGTTAAACTACGAAAATAACGAATTCACGGTGATCTGGTTTACGACATGAAGAAAATGCCTTACCTATAATACAGAGACCATAATGCAAAACAATAATGGAACAAAATACAGAAATGTCGAGAATGTTAAGAGACATCTATCCTGCAAATTGCATGCAAGTTTGCACATTCCAAATGCGAAGTCCAGTATATGACCCGAAAATATCATCCATCATATTTAATTTAGAAAAGCATGCAGATTCCCCATGACATGCCAATTCACATGACAATGAACGTCATGTAAAGTTTAATTCACGTAAATTGAAGTATTAATACAATAAAGTAATCGTTACATACTCAAAGTTCCTTCGTGTCAAAATGGACCTGCATGTGGTTCCTCAAACAAGAACTCCTGACAAATAACCTGCCGCATATTTCACACCTAAAATCTTTCACGTCCAAATGGCTCTTGATATGTTGCCTCAGAGAATGTTTTTGAACGAACGCTTGACCACACGTTTGGCACTTGAAATCTTTCATATTCAGATGGATACGCATATGCCTATTCAAAGAACACTTTTGGTTAAATGAAAGGTCGCATCGCTCGCATTTAAAATCTTTCACGCCATAATGGATGAGCATGTGTCGCCATAGGGATTGCTTTTGACTAAAACGTTTGCCACAGATTTCACACTCGAATTTCACATCAAAATGGATGAGAGTGTGTTTTTCCAGATACAGCAAGGTGGTGAACGATTTTCCACATGTCTCACACTCATGTCTCTCATCTTTAGTATGCGAATGGATGAGCATGTGGCGCGCTAAATCCGGTCCTCGCTTGAAAGATTTGCCACATATTTCACACGAGAAATTGTTCACATCCAAATGTATCGCCATATGTCTTTCCAAGCTACTCTCCATGCTATATAATGAGCCACATATTTCACATTTGAACTCTATACCAGTGGTTCCCAACGTGGGCGATTTGGCGATCTAGGGGGGCGAAAATGACGAAGGGGGCGACAGGGGGGCGAAAATGGACAAAGGGGGCGACAGGGGGCGAAAATAGCGAAGGGGGCGATAGGGGGGCGATGACGCGTAAAAACGGCTGACCTTTTTTTTTTTTTTTTTTTTTTTTTTAGTCATCCACCTAGCAATGCGGAGCGAAAAAACGTTATTTTCAGCTCTGAGCGGTAAAAGATGACCTTTTTTTTTTTTTTTTTTTTAGTCAACCCGCCAGTGATAACAGTCTGTATGCCCAATTATCGGTGCAGAAAATTTGGGGGGCGATGATCGGTGTTGACCTTGAAAAGGGGGCGATGGGTCGAAAAAGGTTGGGAACCACTGCTCTATACCATCAGTGTGCATCCTCGAATGACTTCTCAGACAATTTTTCTGTCGGAAAAGTTTACCGCATACTTGGCATTCAAAGCTTTTGGCAGAGTGGATGAGCATATGTGATTCCAAAGTCGTCGTTGAGCAGACTAATTTAGCGCAAATTTCGCACTTGTATTTTTTGATACTGGTAACGGTATGGACTTTCCTATGATTTCTCAAATCTTTCTTTGTGAAGAATGATCTTTCACAAACTTCACATTTGAAACCTTTCATGTCAAAATGGTGAAGCACGTGATTCTTCAAACCTCTCATTTCTTTCAGAATTTTGCCGCAAATTTCGCACGTGAAATTTTTAGTGCTGGAATGGAACTGTATGTGCTTTTTCAGATCATCTCTTTGTCCGAAGGGCAGAGCACAAGTTCGACAGGTCACAGTTTCTGCAGCAGTATGGAGCAGTAGGTGATGAGTCAAATTCCATTTAGAGGACAATGATTTGAAACAAAGGCCACATTGGAAAGGCTTCATGCTAGCATTTATCCGCGAGTGTTGATTTTAACTGGATTTACTGGCAGAGGGTTTACAACAAAATTCACATTTGAAAAGGCTCACCGTATGAGTGTGAATCAGTAAGTGCTTTTCCAAATCACTTTTTGTGCTGTAGAATCGACCGTAGATGTCACAATTCGTGGTATGATGTGGCGGAATGTATATACAGTGTTCCTTGTGACCCGCTTTCTAGAGGAATGACTTGCCACAAATTTGACAAAGCGTCTTTATCTGTGTGCTCCTCTACGGACTTGCTGCGTGTCCTGTACCTAAAACTACCGCCAATTGTTCCAATTCTTAAGTCAGTCAGAGATTGAAAATTCGTTGTATTGACGAACGACTATGGAAGCAGAGCTGCAGCAGAGATATGCCAATCTGTTAATCTTTACGCAATAATCTGCAAATAGTAAGCATATCTATTAATAAAATTGTGTAAATTTTGTTTATGGAAACCGACTGCAGCAGTGATCAAATGATATTTATATTCAGGGCTGACATAACACGGTAATATTCCAATTAGAATTGACTGCAAAAGTTCAGTGTGACAGTCGCGATTTTCCAGCTCGTCAAAAAACGGTCGAAACACATCAAGGGGTGCCAAGAAGTTGACAAATCTCAAAGTTTTCTCTGTAACGTCAGTAACATTTTGATTGGCTCAAAGTAACCCGTGAGCTCAACACTACAAAATTGAGGGAAATTGGAAAGGAAGGAACACGATGTCTGAATCAGCTGGGCTTACAGATAGTGAGAAAGCGTCATTAACACAGTTTTATAAAACAACGGATAACGGACAAAAAACAAGATCCATGCTTTCTCGCAAGATGTATAAAACCAAAGGCAAGATGTTTGCAAAATCACTAATTTTGAAATTTGATCCGTTAACGTTTTGTGGCATCACAAGATGATTGCCGAAGCATGGATTCCATTGTTCAGATATTCCGGGTCATCACTATGGAAGTCTATCAACGTACTCAACAAATGAGTTTTCGGATTGAACTCGAGGATATCATCGCAGAGCATTTCATCATTGTATCCACCACATATGTATATCTTTCCGAGAATACAATGAGTTTTGAAATCCATTCGCTTCAATCCGGGTTTTTGAACTGGAATTATCGTCCACATACTTTCAGCACTGGGTAGCCAAAGAATGTCGGTTGCATACATACAGTTCACAGTTTTTCCGCCAAGAAGGTAGATGGCGTTATTCAATGTACATGCACTTGCATCAGTTCTCACAACTGGCAATGATGGTCCACGCGACCAAGTAGATGCTGAAAGGTTGTAACATTCCACAGCCAGCACAAATTTTGATGAAAAGATATCAAAACCACCAATTGCGTAAAGCTTATCCTTAGATATAGTGAAGGCAGATGCATCCACAATGGATTGCTTGTTAGGAAGCTTCGACCACTTGTTATTGATTGTGTCATATTGGGCCAAAGACTCGATCCGATTATGACTTGCTAAGTAAAATTTCCCTGATTTATGTGCAACTACTTCACTGTATCGGAATTCAGGTAATGGACGTTCAAGTTTTATCCAGGGTGAATGATATTCAAGAAGATTACGACGGTATAAATCAGAATTATTATCAATGACATATATGTAGCAGTCCATCACAACTATTGCATTAAATCGTGTCATACTATCTTCATAATTGAAATGCCGCTGCTCGGTCAAAAACTTTCTGTCCATGTCAAACCACATAAAACGTTTAACTTTTCCATTCGTCATTATAATGCCAGGAGTGCAGTCACCTTTGTAATCACTGGCTTCTACATCTGATCTCTCAGGTAGCGACTTCATGATGTGCATCATGCATTCGGTGGATTTGGCAACAGTTGGCTGCTGAGATAAAAATTTACGATAGTAGACGGGGATTTTTTCCAGGTCGATGTGCTTCAGTAAATCAAAAAGTTGATCGGCGCAATCTAAGTCGTCATTGACCCAAATCATTGACGCTTTGCATTTAATAACATCCAACACATGCAAATCTTCTAAGGAAATCAAATCCTCCAGGAAATCAAACTCAAGTTCCTTGAAATACGATGTTTTCATGATCGAATGAAAGTAATCGCGAGCAAAACTTCTGCATGCTTGCTGTAATTGCTGACAGAAATACTTCTCAGCAATATACCTGGTATCAAAAAACGAGTCTATGTCCAGATTTTCCTCCAGGTAAAGTGACATTGCATCGCATACTTTATCAATTCCAAACAAATGCGCCACATACATTAGTTTTTCCGTATTTCGAATCAGAAACGAGGCTTGTCCAGTGTACATGATTTCAATACAGGTCATCACACATTCAGGATCTACATGCTTTAAATCAACCTTTCCCAACATGTTTTCTTTTGTGTCGTGATTGAGCATCTTTGCAAAATACTCGGAACTTGCGGCAATGACGCACTTGTGAACGAAGATTTCCTTTTCTCCCGCTTTGATAACGAAGTCGCAATACTGTTGATTGCTTCTGAACTCGTCAAATTTCGATAGAAGGTCAATGGCATGACCCGACTTGCCAATATTCAGAAGATGTTCCATCACAGTTGACCAGTTTATAGCCAAAATATATACCCCACTCAAAAACTTTAGAATAATATCTGTAACTGTAACATCATACATACAGTGAGATTAGTTGTACTACATTGATGCAACGGTATCATCATGTTCCTAACATAAGGATAGGAAAGAAAATGCAACCCCACATGTTAGCAAAGAGTGATATCCTTGCGCTCAGGTGACAGAAGATAGACTTGATCAAAAAATTTAATGGTACAGGGCCAAGCACATATCTGGGTCTCAACAAAATCTACAGAAAGCAACAAAACACAGACATGTACGGTGGACACAAAACGATGGCAGAAAAGTACGTACCAAGTAATAGCCTAGCACCTGGGAAATCAATGCCAAATCGCATCACAAAAACGTACTATAAAATTGTAGTTTGTGATGCTAAACCACAGTTTCAGGAGAACCGATTTATAGTACTTGAACGAGTTACATATTTTGCAGCATCCCCTAACAAGTAGTGCTGAGCACAATTTAGTTCAGTTCATTATTAATTCTCTTCAATCCAAAACACGACTAGACTGCGATACAATGAAAAAATGGCAAGGTATCGAAACTATTTGGAGTAGTCTTTGAAATCAGACACCCACCCGGGCCTAAGCGAAGTAAATGGAAGGCATGCACACTGAACGAAGAACAAAAGAATATAGTACAAAAAGACAAGATACAAAATGAGGTGGCATGTGACGGAAGGCGAGATCGATATGTCACTTCATGGTCTGGTAGACTTGAGGACTGACTAGTGTTCCTTCAGTAGAAATTGATTGTATTTCAACTTGGATATGGACACGCTCTGGGAATGCCGGATAGCCGACGAAATGACGATTCGAATGCTTTAATCCAAACCATGTAACAAATGTTACGATCTGAGGTGAGAAGTGACAGATGTTTATTTTCTGAGTACGGTACTGAGATCGTACGCCCCTTTCCATGAAAAGGTATATCGTCAACGAGAGTTTGACGCTATTTTCTCAATGTGGAAGCGTCAAAACCGAATTCACAGGATCCAAAACTCATAGCAGAGCTACGCAGGTTACTGTTGATTAAATTTCAGCAAAGTCATAATCAACCCACAGCAATATCACAAATTGAAATGAAATCCGCATGGTCACAAAATACCATATTATTTACCACCTAGGCCAGTGGTTTTCAACTGGTGGGGAATTCGATGGTTGGTTTCTGGTGGGGTATAGACACATTTGTAAACCGTAATATACAGGATCGTCTACCACACATGCGCGATTACCGTTACCAGTTATCTAGTCTGGACTGTATGAATCAAAACTCATAAATTGAAAGTGTCCTCGAAGGACGCCTAAATGTCCTTCTAGTCAACACAATACTATCGGTTGACAATTTTCAAAATCACAAGTTTTCTTGAAGCTTTCAGAATTCATAACAAGTGTTCATTTTTTGGGATCTCAAAATATGGTAACCTATTTTTAAGGGTATATAGGAGTTTTGGGTAGTGGGGAATAAAGACTCGGAATAAATCTGAAATGGGAAATGAAGACAAAAGGGTTGGGAACTACTGATCCAGGCCTACATGAGGTGTAAAAGTGACGTTACATTTTTTTGTGGCAGCATTCAAGTTATCCGACATATATGAAAAAACCAAGGATTATAGTTCTATGATGCTATATTAAGTGATAGTTCAATAAACACCTGATTCTCCATCTCTTAACTCAGGTACTCGATTTTCCCAAGCCCTACTGACAAGCATAGAACAAACTTCAATATTTATAATGGGTATGATACATGTACGCCTACAAGGACACAGACCAAGAAACACAGAAAGATAGCATGAAAATGCACAAGCAATAAACAGAGAATGATCGTATGAAAAAGCAATATAAATGCCGCTACATAGTTTAGTTGCTTGATAGCAAAACTTGCTTATCGTGAAGATGTCAATGAATGCTGTGATACTACCTGCAACCAATAACTATAATTCAACAGCTTACTGTACTAGCTAGTTTCAAGATATCTCTCACAGTCTTATAGAACTTACGATTGAATTTGAAGAAAACGGTAGGTGTACTAAGTTCAATAACTTGGAAGTTTGAGTTCATCGTTACAATACCAATGTGGTGGTGGTAAAAGCAAAAATAGATGCAACGCTGTAAATTTTATGGAATTACAAGTAGAGTTAGCAATATCTAAGACATGTCAAAACTAAAAATGACTGATGACACAAGCAGGGTTGATATGACTCGAGTCGCGAATTTCCGTCGACTTGACTTGACCTAGCAATTTTCAGTATTGACTCGCATAATCCCCATGACTTGTGACATTGTATATGGCTTGATTTAAGTCTCGTGATCATGGACGATGCCCAAAAATAGGCTCAGAACCAGTGTTTTTGTTTATTTGAAGAGACATAATGAGATTGATAAAAACGAGGGTCTTACGAGTTGGAGCCATCGAAATCACCAAAGAACTTTAGAAATGTGACTTCAACGTGACTTGAACTCTATAATAAACAAGGAAGACTATGGCTTGGACTCGAGTCTCAAGACTGTGACTTGAAGTCGGCTAATTTTTCTTAGACTTGGACTAGGACTAGACCAGGTGGTGAGTGGTTAATATTGACTCGATTTCACTCGAGTCAAAGCTAAAAAAATTAATACTGACTCGTGACTTGGCTGCAACCCTAGACACAACACAGAATAGTCTTTAAAAAAAGAATCCATCGATATATGTTGTCAAATCCATGTGGTTTACATGACAATTTCACTCATAAATGTGGTAAAGCTTATTTCAAATTACTTTCAATTTCTCAAAATCCAAATTGTGAAAAGTAATAATTTTTACCTAAGATTTGTTAAAGTAGAATGAGTCTGAAAAGGACGTGGGAAAGTAGCACAAGTAACCTAAACCTAAGCCTTTAGTACACTACACAGTCCACACCAACTCAAAATATTCTACAACTGTAAAACAACGATGATACAGAACTCAGGGTGATTTGGTTTACGACATGCAGACAACGCCTTACCTATAGTTAAAACCGTAATGTAAAACAATGATGGAATAAAATATAAGAAAGGTTGAGAAAACTAAGAGACTTTCATCCAGCAAAAGGCATGCAGGTTGGCATATTCTAAATGCGAAGTCAAGTAGATGACCAAAAAATATTATCCAGCATATTTAATATAGACATGCATATAGATTCCCCATGCATGCCACTTCACATGACATAAATGTCATGTAAGGCTTAATTCCGGTAAATTGAAGTGTAAATATAATAAGGTAATTCTTCCATACTCAAAAGTTACTTTGTGTCAAAATGGGCTCGCATGTGGTTCCTCAAACAGGAACTCCTGACGAATAACTTTCCGCATATTTCACACCCATAATCTTTTACGTTCAAATGGCTCTTCATATGTTGCCTCAGAGAATGTTTTTGAACAAACGCTTGACCACACGTTTGACATTTGAAATCTTTTAGATCCAGATGGATACGCATATGCCGATTCAAAGAACATTTTTGGTTAAATGAAAGGTCGCATCTCCCACATTTAAAATCTTTCACGCCATAATGGATGAGCATGTGTCGCTGTAGGGATAGCTTTTGACTAAAATATTTGCCACAGACTTCACACTCGAATTTCACAGCAAAATGGATGAGAGTGTGATTTTTTAAATACAGCAGTGTGGAGAACGATTTTCCACATGTCTCACACTCATGTCTCTCATCGTTAGTGCGTGAATGGATGAGCAAGTGGTTAGCTAAACCTTCCCTTCGCTTGAACGATCTTCCGCATATTTCACACGAGAAATTATTCACATCCAAATGGATCGCCATATGCTTTCGCAAACCATCTGTCCTCCTATGTAATGAGCCACATATGTCACACTTCAACTCTATACCATCAGTGTGTGTCCTCGAATGATTTCTTAGAGACTGTTGATGCTGGAAAAGTTTACCGCATACTTGGCATTCAAAGCTTTTTACAGCAGAGTGGACGGACATATGTGATTTCAAAGCTGTCTTTGAGCAGAGCAACATTGCGCAAATTTTGCACTCAACTTTTTTGATAGCGGATGCATTATGGACGATCTTTTTATGTTTTCTCAAATCTTTCTTTGTGAAGAATGATCTTTCACAAATTTCACATTTGAAACTTTTAACGTCAAAATGGCGCAGCACGTGATTCTTCAAACCTCTCATTTCTTTTAGAACTTTGCCGCAAATTTCGCATGTAAAATTTTTTGTACTTGAATGGAACTGCATGTGCTTTTTGAGATCATCTCTTTGTCCGAAGGGCAAATGACATGTTCGACAGGTCACAGTTTCCGTAGCAGAATGAAGCAGTAGGTGCTGACTCAAATTCCATTCAGAGGACAATGATTTGAAACAAACTTCACATTTGAAAGGCTTTACGCCAGCATGGGTCAGCAAGTGCTGACCTGAACTGGATTCATGCGCTAAGGATTTGAAATAAAGTTCACATTTGAGAGGCTTCACCGCACGAGTGTGAATCAGCAAGTGAATTTTCAGAGGACTCTCTGTGCTGTAAAATCGCCCACAAACGTCACACTGGTGGTATGGCATGGCGGAATGAATGAACAGTGTTTCTTGTCACCAGCTTCCACGAGTAATAACTTTACACAAATTTAACAAAGCGTGTTCAATTGTGCTCTATGATGAACTTGCTGCGTGTCTTGTAACTAAAACTAGCCCAAATCGTCCCAATGCTCAAATCAGTCCGAGTTTGAAAATTCGAGGTAGTGATGAACGATGATAGAAGCAGAGCTGCCACAGAGGTATCAATCTATAAATTTCAATGCATCAATCTGAAAAAGTAAGCAGGACTATTAATAAATCAGTGTAAATATAACTTGTGGGAACTGACTACAGCCATGATCAAATGATGTTCATATTTACCGCTTACATGCTGACACAACACAACAATATTTCTTTTTGAATTGACTGCAAAAAGAGCAGTGTGTCCGTCACATTTCTTTGAACTCGTCAAAAAATGATTAAAACACGTTAAGGCAGTGGTTCTCAACCTTTTAAACCTCAAGGCATGCTTTCGAAATGAAAAATAGTAGGGTACACACTAGCAAACTACCAGAATACTTAGCAGCACCCACTGCAGTAGTAACATTGACTAATGGGCCAATCCAAAATGCTTCTGTATTAAAAGTTGAGAAGTTCTCACGAAAACAAAACAATTCGTTGAATTTCATCACAAAGAAAGTCAGCGCAAGATTCGTGGATGACTTCTAGCGCATATCTTTTCAATGTGCGGGCACTCATAGAATAATGCAATTTTCATCTTTTCTTCACGATCACCACTAACGAATACGGAAGAGTGGGAGCAAAAGCAATTCAATGCATTTTCACGCAAATCGTTTAGCATGTGCGTGAGGACTGAGGATAACCATACCTCAATAGTACTACTGGGAGAAACCGGCAGTTCAATTCCACTGACACGACATGATACTCTTATTACAATATTTGAAATTGTCAAGACAAATGCATAATGAGCACATTCAATATATTATATCAAGTCTAGATCATGGGACGACGTAAAATTTTAGTTTTAAGCTCCACTTTAACTGACACCTCTTGAAAAACACAACTGCTTGTGCAGAAAGAATACTACAAAGACCTCATGCATCATCACAAAATAATTCCTGCCGAATAGACGTTGAGATCCAGAGTCTTCACGTCTTGCGAATCGAATTCTATCAACGTATTCAACAAATTCGTCTTGGGGTTGAATTCGAGGATACTCGTGCATGGTCTGTTAGAAAAGAACCCACCGCATATGTATACCCTTCCGCCAACACAATAAGTAACAAAATATGAACGTTGCAAATTGGGAAGTGGGATTTGCGTCCAAATACGTGCGTCATGGGGCAACAGAAGGATGTTGCTTCCGTAAACTGACTTGCCACTAAGTCCACCAAGAACGTATATGCTCTTATTAAAGGTGCATGCGACTGCACCAGTTCTCTTATCCGGTAAGGATGGCCCAATTGACCAAGTGGATGTCGAAAAGCTGAAACATTCCACATCTTGCAATTAGTTATTCAGTCCATTAGAGCCTCCAATTACATAAAGCTTATGCTGGAAAATAGTGAAGGCAGACGAAAGAGTTCTATATTGCTTGTTGGGGAGCTTTGACCAATGGTTATTATTTATGTCATATTGAGCCAAACAGCAGCTCGGATATTCATTTGCTACATAAAATTTACCCGACTGGCAGGCAACTACACTGCTGTAATATGGAAATGAACGTTCAAGTTCTTTCCAGAGCGAATCATTTTCGAGAAAATGACGATAGTACAGATCATACTTGCGATCAATAACATATATGTAGCATTCCATTATAACTACTGAGCCTGGTATGTAATTGAATGGCCGTAGCTCAGTGACCGACTTTCTGTCTATGTCAAACCACACGAGACGAGAAAGATCAACATTCACCATCAAAATACCAGGAGTACAGTCACCTTTGTAATCACTGGCTTCTACATATGATTTCTCGGGCAGCGATTTCATGACGTACGTCATGCATTTGGTGGATTTGGCAACAGATTGTTGCTGAGATAAAAATTTACGATATGAGATGGGTATTTTTTGCAGTTCAATATGCTGCAATAAGTCAAAAAGTTGATTGGATCGGTCCAAATTGTCGTTGAACCAAATCGTCGCGGCTTTGCACTTGATCACATCCAACATCTTCAAATCTTCAGAGGAAATCAAATATTCCAGGAATTCGAAATCAACTTCCTTGAATTCGTCCCTTTTCATGATCGCGTGAAAGTGTTCATGAGCAAAACTTCTGCATGCTTGCTGTAATCGTTGACAGGAATACTTATCGGCAATATTTCTGGTGTCGAAAAACGAGTCCACGTCAAGATTTTCATCCAGGAAAAGTGACAATGCATCGCATGCTTTATTAATTCCAAACAAATGTGCCACATACATCAGTTTTTCCGTTTTTTTAATCAAGAAGGAAGCTTGTCCAGTGTACATGATTTCAATGCAGGTCATCACACATTCAGGATCCACATTCTTTAAATCCACCATTCCCAACCTGTTCTCTTTTGTGTCGTGATTCAGCATCTTTGCAAAATACTCGGAACTTGCGGCAATGACGCACTTGTGAACAAAGATTTCCTTTTCTCCCGCTTTGATAATGAAGTCGCAATACTGTTGATTGATTCTGAACTCGTCAAATTTCGACAGAAGGTCGAGGGCATGGCCCGTCTTGTCAATTTTCAAAAGATGTTCCATCACTGCTCACCAGTTTATATCCAAAATATATAGCTCACTAAAAAATTTAGAATAAAACTGTAACTGTAACATCAGATACATGGTGAGTTTAGTTGTAACATATTTATGCAACGGTATCATCATATTCCTAACATACAGATAGGAAAGAAAATGTAATCCCCCATGTTAGCAAAGGGTGATATCCTTGGGCTTAGGGGACAGAAGATAGAATACCAAGGAACAAATTGAATATTATAGGGCCAAGGACATTTTAGGGTCTTTAACATAATCGAAGAAGAAATACCTTCTTTATTCTACAGAAAGCAATAAAACACAGACATCTACAGTGGACACAAATAGATGGAAGAAAAGTACCAACCAAGTAACAGCCAAACCGAATCACATCGGAAAAACTTTTTAGCGTACGTAACAAAATCGTACTATAAAATTGCAGTTTGTGATGCTGAACCTACTTATAGCAGTTGAACGAGTTACACAGTTTGAAAATTTTCTAGCATCCACAAACAAGTAGTGTCGAGCACAATTTAGTTCAGTTCATTAAGAATCCACCTCAATTCAAAACACCAAAAGACTGCGATACAATGAAAAAATAGCAAGGTGTCGAAACGATTAGAAGTAGGCTTGTCTTTGACACCAGAAACCCACCCAGGCCGAAGCAAATTAAATGGATAACATGCACACTGAACGAAGAGTAAAAGAACATAATATAAAAAGACAAACGACAAAATAAGGTTGCATGTGACGGAAGGCGAGATCGATATGTCAGGTCATGATCTGGTACACCTGAGGGCTGACTAGTGCTCATGCTCATTTAGTAGAAATTGATTATACTTGAATATCGATACACTTGGAGCTTTGGAGCCGGAGCCATGCATTTTCACTGGAGCTCAACATGAAATTGTGTGACAATTAAACACGCGAAGCGTGAAGAAAAATTTCACTACTATTTTAGCTTATTGTAATGTACGAAGATTTACTAAAAATGTGACTGGATCCTGGATCTGCCACTACGTCGGAACTGATATTTCAGTCATCAACATCCCAAGTGTCGCAGCCAGACTTGTTATTTTTTGTTGGCCTTGCAAGTTCATAATCTGAGCAATTCATTTTCGATAATATAACAGGAAATAAAATAGGAAATTATCTCGTGGGCCACTCCAAACCCTCTCGCACGCCACATTTGGCCCGCTGGCCGCGGTTTGGCCACCCCTGATATAGACAAACCCATTCGATAATTTTCAGAGCCGGAGCCGGAGCTAATGTATGACGGAAGAAGGCTCCGGAGCCGGAGCTGGAGCAGTTAAAATTTACGCTGCTCCAAAGCCGTGCATGTAGGTCCAAATGGAGCATAGAGCGAGAAAAACAGAAATATAGTATGAAAATACACAAGAAACAAACGGAAAGATGGTACGAATATGGTCAAGCAATATAAATTGATGCGCACATGAATCTACAGAGTTTTTTTGCCTTGATAACGAAACTTGCTTATCATGAAGATTTGAATGAATACTGTGATCCTACATGCATCTTGTATCTGTATTTCGACAGCTTTGCATACAACTTAGCTAAAAGATATCTCTAGCAGTTCTACAGATCTTACAATTGACTTTAAAGAAAATGATTATAATAACTTTGAAGTTTGTGTTCATCGTTTCACTACCGATGTGGTGATAGTGGAAACACCCCAGTATATTTTGCTGAATTACAAATAGAAGTAGCATTATCTATGACACGTCAAAACAAAAAATGACTGATGACAAAACCAAGGTCGTGATGAATCGAGTAGCAAATTTCCATTGACTGGACTTGACTCTGTGCAGTCATTTTCTGTGTAGACTCGACTTTTAGTACAGTCATTAAGAATGACTCAAACAAGTTATAAGGCTAGAGACTATATATATGGATTGATTCAAATCTCGTGTATCAGGAACGTTACCAGAAAATAGGCCGATATCAATTGCTTCATACGTTTAATTAGACACGTTGAGACTTGATAAAAATGAGTTTCTTTTGAATTGGGGCCTTCGATATCACCGAGGAGCTTTTAAAAAGTTGAGTTGAACTCGGAACACTATGGCTTGTAGTTGAGTCTCAAGACTATGACTCGACTCAACCATGTTTTCTTTGAGCCGGACTAGGACTTGGCCTGGCGGTGAGTTTTAAATGACTCGACTTCACTCGAGCAAAATCTCTAAAAGTAATATTGACTTGTGACTTGGCTACAACCCTAGACACAACACAAAAGAGTCTTCAAAAATAGAACACGTTGATAAACCCATGCGGTTATTATGACAATTTCACTCACAAATGTGGTGCAACTGTACAACTACAACAATACAGAACTCACGGTGATCTGTATCACGACATGAAGACAATGCCTTATCGGCATCTTCGAAAAAGAACATATTATCTATATGTGGTGTTGAACTGCCCGTTTTTTCTTTGTGGCTGAATATGAGCTGCATATATCAACATTATGATCGCTGTTGTTCTATGATGCAATATTAAGTGTTACTCGAATACACACATTCGATGCGCAGTCTATTACTCAGGAACTAGATTTTCCCAAGATCTACTAACAATCATAGAACGGACTTCAAATTTTTCAAGCATCAGTATGATCCATGTAGGCATACATGGAACACAGAGCGAGAAATACAAAAATATTGTATGAAAATGCACAAGCAACATAAATTGACAGGCACATGTCGCTACAGAATTGGCTTGATCAATGACAAAACGGTACAGTGAAGTGAAGTAAAGTCGGCTGCATATCCTAAATCAGCTGATAAACACTAGGGGAAGATTGAGAACCGTGGTATTAACAAGAGCCTTGATGAAGGCTTGTATCGCGAATAAGATGTTGCCAGCATCAATCAATTGTTGTCATACTTTGTGAAACAATTGTTGTTTTTACAATGTTCTTTCCATTTCTCTACTAGTTGCTGAAGATTACCCCTGACAAGTGTCAGGCGTAAATATTCAGGTTCATTTCAATATGAATATACCACTTAATTGTATATTGAAGTTTTGTACCTCCAAGAAGCTCTTAAAAACTGTTAAACTACGAAAATAACGAATTCACGGTGATCTGGTTTACGACATGAAGAAAATGCCTTACCTATAATACAGAGACCATAATGCAATACCATAATGGAACAAAATACAGAAATGTCGAGAATGTTAAGAGACATCTATCCTGCAAATTGCATGCAAGTTTGCACATTCCAAATGCGAAGTCCAGTATATGACCCGAAAATATCATCCATCATATTTAATTTAGAAAAGCATGCAGATTCCCCATGACATGCCAATTCACATGACAATGAACGTCATGTAAAGTTTAATTCACGTATATTGAAGTATTAATAGAATAAAGTAATCGTTACATACTCAAAGTTCCTTCGTGTCAAAATGGACCTGCATGTGGTTCCTCAAACAAGAACTCCTGACAAATAACCTGCCGCATATTTCACACCCAAAATCTTTCACGTCCAAATGGCTCTTGATATGTTGCCTCAGAGAATGTTTTTGAACGAACGCTTGACCACACGTTTCGCACTTGAAATCTTTCATATTCAGATGGATACGCATATGCCTATTCAAAGAACACTTTTGGTTAAATGAAAGGTCGCATCGCTCGCATTTAAAAGCTTTCACGCCATAATGGATGAGCATGTGTCGCCATAGGGATTGCTTTTGACTAAAACGTTTGCCACAGATTTCACACTCGAATTTCACATCAAAATGGATGAGAGTGTGTTTTTCCAGATACAGCAAGGTGGTGAACGATTTTCCACATGTCTCACACTCATGTCTCTCATCTTTAGTATGCGAATGGATGAGTATGTGGCGCGCTAAATCCGGTCCTCGCTTGAAAGATTTGCCACATATTTTACACAAGAAATTGTTCACATCCAAATGTATCGCCATATGTCTTTCCAAACTACTCTCCATGCTATATAATGAGCCACATATTTCACATTTGAACTCGATACCATCAGTGTGCATCCTCGAATGACTTCTCAGACAACCTTTCTGTCGGAAAAGTTTACCGCATACTTGGCATTCAAAGCTTTTGGCAGAGTGGATGAGCATATGTGATTCCAAAGTCGTCTTTGAGCAGACTAATTTAGCGCAAATTTCGCACTTGTATTTTTTGATACTGGTAACGGTATGGACGCTCCTATGATTTCTCAAATCTTTCTTTGTGGAGAATGATCTTTCACAAATTTCACATTTGAAACCTTTCATGTCAAAATGGCGCAGCACGTGATTCTTCAAACCTCTCATTTCTTTTAGAATTTTGCCGCAAATTTCGCACGTAAAATTTTTAGTGCTGGAATGGAACTGTATGTGCTTTTTCAGATCATCTCTTTGTCCGAAGGGCAGAGCACAAGTTCGACAGGTCACAGTTTCTGCAGCAGTATGGAGCAGTAGGTGATGAGTCAAATTCCATTTAGAGGACAATTTGAAACAAAGGCCACATTGGAAAGGCTTCATGCCAGCATATATCCGTGAGTGTTCACTTGAACAGGATTTACTGGAAGAGGGTTTAAAACAAAATTCACATTTGAAAAGGCTCACAGTACAAGTGTGAGTCAGCAAGTGCTTATCCAAATCACTTTATGTGCTGTAGAATCGACCGTAAACGTCACAATTCGTGGTATGGTGTGGCGGAATGAATATACAGTGTTCCTCGTGACCCGCTTTCTAGAGGAATGACTTGCCACAAATTTGACAAAGCGTCTTTATCTGTGTGCTCCTCTACGGACTTGCTGCATGTCCTGTACCTAAAACTGCCGCCGATTGTTCCAATTCATAAGTCAGTCAGAGTTTGAAAATTCGAGGTATTGACGAACGACTATGGAAGCAGAGCTGCAGCAGAGATATGCCAATCTAATAATCTTTACGCCTCAATCTGCAAAAGTAAGCATATCTGTTATTAAAATTGTGTAAATTTTGTTTGTGGAAACCGATTGCAGCAGTGATCAAATGATATTTATATTCAGGGCTGACATAACACAGTATTATTCCAATTAGAATTGACTGCAAAAGTGCAGTGTGACAGTCGCGTTTTTCCAGCTCGTCAAAAAACGGTCGAAACACATCAATGGGTGCCAAGAAGTAGACAAATCTCAAAATTTTCTCCGTAACGTCAGTAACATTTTGATTGGCTCAAAGTAACACATGAGCTCAACACTACAAAATTGAGGGAAATTGGAAAGGAAGGAACACGAAGTCTGAATCAGCTGGGCTTACAGATAGTGAGAAAGCGTCATTAACACAGTTTTATAAAACAACGGATAACGGACAAAAAACAACATCCATGCTTTCTCGCAAGATGTATAAAACCAAAGGCAAGATGTTTGCAAAATCACTAATTTTGAAATTTGATCCGTTAACGTTTTGTGGCATCACAAGATGATTGCCGAAGCATGGATTCTATTATTCAGATATTCCGGGTCATCACTATGGAAGTCTATCAACGTACTCAACAAATTAGTTTTCGGATTGAACTCGAGGATATCATCGCAGAGCATTTCATCATTGTATCCACCACATATGTATATCTTTCCGAGAATACAATGAGTTTTGAAATCCATTCGCTTCCATCCAGGCTTTTGAACTGGAATTATCGTCCACATACATTCATCACTGGGTAGCCAAAGAATGTCGGTTGCATACATACAGTTCACAGTTTTTCCGCCAAGAAGGTAGATGGCGTTATTCAATGTACATGCACTTGCATCAGTTCTCTCAACTGGCAATGATGGTCCACGCGACCAAGTAGATGCTGAAAGGTTGTAACATTCCACAGCCAGCACAAATTTTGATGAAAATAAATCAAAACCACCAATTGCGTAAAGCTTATCCTTAGATATAGTGAAGGCAGACGCATCCACAATGGATTGCTTGTTAGGAAGCTTCGACCACTTGTTATTGATTGTGTCATATTGGGCCAAAGACTCGATCCGATTATGACTTGCGAAATAAAATTTCCCTGATTTATGTGCAACTACTTCACCGTATCGGAATTCTGGTAATGGACGTTCAAGTTTTATCCAGGGTGAATCATATTGGAGAATATTACGACGGTACAAATCAGAATTATTATCAATGACATATAGGTAGCAGTCCATCACAACTATTGCATTAAATCGTGTCATACTATCTTCATAATTGAAATGCCGCTGCTCGGTCAAAGACTTTCTGTCCATGTCAAACCACATAAAACGTTTAACTTTTCCATTCGTCATTATAATGCCAGGAGTGCAGTCACCTTTGTAATCACTGGCTTCTACATCTGATCTCTCAGGTAGCGACTTCATGATGTACATCATGCATTCGGTGGATTTGGCAACAGTTGGTTGCTGAGATAAAAATTTAAGATAGTAGACGGGGATTTTTTCCAGGTCGATGTGCTTCAGTAAATCAAAAACTTGATCGGCACGATCCAAGTCGTCATTAACCCAAATCATTGACGCTTTGCATTTAATAACATCCATCACATGCAAATCTTCAGAGGAAATCAAATCCTCTAGGAAATCGAACTCAAGTTCCTTGAAATAGGATGTTTTCATGATCGAATGAAAGTGATCGCGAGCAAAACTTCTGCATGCTTCCTGTAATTGTTGACAGAAATACTTATCAGCAATATACCTGGTATCGAAAAAGGAATCGACGTCAAGATTTTTCTCCAGTAAAAGGGACATAGCATCGCATACTTTATCAATTCCAAACAAATGCGCCACATACATTAGTTCTTCCGTTTTTCGAATAGGAAAATACGCTTGTCCAGTGTACATGATTTCAATGCAGGTCATCACACATTCAGGATCGACATGCTTTAAATCAACCTTTCCCAACATGTTTTCTTTTGTGTCGTGATTGAGCATCTTTGCAAAATACTCGGAACTTGCGGCAATGACGCACTTGTGAACAAAGATTTCCTTTTCTCCCGCTTTGATAATGAAGTCGCAATACTGTTGATTGACTCTGAACTCATTAAATTTCGATAGAAGGTCGAGGGCATGACCCGGCTTGCCAATATCCAGAAGATGTTCCATCACATTTGACCAGTTTATAGCCAAAATATATACCACACTCAAAAACTTTAGAATAATATCTGTAACTGTAACATCATACACACGGTGAGATTAGTTGTACTACATTGATGCAACGGTATCATCATATTCCTAACATAAGGATAGGAAAGAAAATGCAACCCCACATGTTAGTAAAGAGTGATATCCTTGGGCTCAGGTGACAGTAGATAGACTTAATCAAAAAATTTAATGGTACAGGGTCAAGCACGTATCTGGGTCTCAACAAAATCTACAGAAAGCAACAAAACACAGACATGTACAATTGTACAGTGGACACAAAACAATGGCCGAAAAGTACGTACCAAGTAACAGCCTAGCACCTGGGAAATGAATGCCAAATCGCATCGCAAAAACTTTTTAGCGTACGTAACAAAAACGTACCATAAAATTGTAGTTTGTGATGCTGAACCACAGTTTCAGGAGAACCAACTTATAGTACTTGAACAAGTTACATATTTTGAAAATCTTTCCAGCATCCACTAGCAGGTAGTGACGAACACAATTAAGTTCAGTTCATCAGGAATTTTCATCAACTCAAAACACCAGAAGACTGCGATACAATGAAAATATAGTGAGGTGTAGAAACGATTTGGAGTAGTCTTTGAAATCAGACACCCACCTGGGACGGAGCAAAGTGAATGGAAGGCATGCACATGCACACTAAACGAAGAGCAAAAGAAGATAGTACAAAAAGACAAGAAACAAAATGAGGTGGCATGTGACGGAAGGCGAGATTGATATGTCACTTCATGGTCTGGTAGACTTGAGGACTGACTAGTGTTCAATCAGTAGAAATTGATTGTGTTTCGACTTGAATATGGACACGCTCTGGGAATGCCGGATAGCCGACGAGATGACGATTCGAATGCTCTAATCCAAACCATGTAACAAATGTTACGATCTGAGGTGAGAAGTGACAGATGATTATTTTCTGAGTACGGTACTAAGATCGAACGCCCCTTTCCATGAAAAGGTATATCGTCAACGAGAGTTTGACGCTTTTTTCTCAATGTGGAACCGTCAAAACCGAATTCACGGGATCCAAAACTCATAGCAGAGCTACGCAGGTTACTGTTGATTAAATTTCAGCAAAGTCATAATCAACCCACAGCAATATCACAAATTGAAATGAAATCCGCATGGTCACAAAATACCATATTATTTACCCCCTAGGCCAGTGGTTTTCAACTGGTGGGGAATTCGATGGTTGGTTTCTGGTGGGGTATAGACACATTTGTAAACCGTAATATACAGGATGGTCTACCACACATGCGCGATTACCGTTACCAGTTATCTAGTCTGGACTGTATGAATCAAAACTCATAAATTGAAAGTGTCCTCGAAGGACGCCTAAATGACCTTCTAGTCAACACAATACTATCGGTTGACAATTTTCAAAATCACAAGCTTTCTTGAAGCTTTCAGAATTCATAACAAGAGTCCTCTTTTTGGGATCTCAAAATATGGTAACCTATTTCAAACGGTATATAGGAGTTTTGGGTAGCGGGGAATAAAGACTCGGGATAAATCTGAAGTGGGAAATGAAGACAAAAGGGTTGGGAACTACTGATCCAGGCCTATATGAGGTGTAAAAGTGACCTTACATTTTTTGTGGCTGCATTCAAGTTAGCCGACATATATTAACATAACCAAGGATTATAGTTCTATGATGCTATATTAAGTGATAGTTGAATAAACACCTGATTCTCCATCTCCTAACTCAGGTACTCGTTTTTTTACAAGCCCTACTAACAAGCATAAAACAAACTTCAATAGTTTTTAAGCATGGGTATGATACGTGTACGCCTACACGGACACAGACCAAGAAACACAGTCAGATAGCATGAAAATGCACAAGCAATAAACAGAGAATGATGGTATGAAAAAGCAATATAAATGCCGCTACATAGTTTAGTTGCTTGATAACAAAACTTGCTTATCGTGAAGATGTCAATGAATGCTGTGATACTACCTGCAACCAATAACTATAATTCAATAGCTTACTGTACTAGCTAGTTTCAAGATATCTCTCACAGTCTTATAGAACTTACAATTGAATTTGAAGAAAACGGTGACTGTACTAAGTTCAATAACTTGGAAGTTAAGTTCATCATTACAATACCAATGTGGTGCTGGTAAAAGTAAAAATAGATGCAACACTGTAAATTTTATGGAATTACAAGTACAGTTAGCAATATCTAAGACATGTCAAAACTAAAACTGACTGATGACACAAGCAGGGTTGATATGACTCGAGTCGCGAATTTCCGTCGACTTGACTTGACCTTGCAATTTTCTGTATTGACTTGCATAATTCCCACGACTTGTGACATTGTATATGGCTTGATTTAAGTCTCGTGATCATGGACGATGCCCAAAAATAAGCTCAGAACCAGTGTTTTTGTTTATTTGAAGGGACATAATGAGATTGATAAAAACTAGGGTGTTACGAGTTGGAGCCATCGAAATCACCAACGAACTTTAGAAATGTGACTTCAACGTGACTTGAACCCTATAATAAACAAGGAAGACTATGGCTTGGACTCGAGTCTCAAGACTGTGACTTGAAGTCGGCTAATTTTTCTTAGACTTGGACTAGGACTAGACCAGGTGGTGAGTGGTTAATGACTCGCTTTCACTCGAGTCAAAGCTAAAAAAATTAATACTTACTCGTGACTTGGCTGCAACCCTAGACACAACACAGAATAGTCTTTAAAAAAAGAATCCATCGATATATATTGTCGAATCCATGTGGTTTACATGACAATTTCACTCATAAATGTGGTAAAGCTTATTTCAAATTACTTTCAATTTCTCAAAATCCAAATTGTGAAAAGTTATAATTTTTACCTAAGATTTGTTAAAGTAGAATGAGTCTGAAAAGGACGTGGGAAAGTAGCACACGTAACCTAAACCTAAGCCTTTAGTACACTACACAGTCCACACCAACTCAAAATATTCTACAACTGTAAAACAACGATGATACAGAACTCAGGGTGATTTGGTTTACGACATGCAGACAACGCCTTACCTATAGTTAAAACCGTAATGTAAAACAATGATGGAATAAAAAATAGGAAATGTTGAGAAAACTAAGAGACTTTCATCCAGCAAAAGGCATGCAGGTTGGCATATTCTAAATGCCAAGTCAAGTAGATGACCAAAAATATTATCCAGCATATTTAATATAGACATGCATATAGATTCCCCATGCATGCCACTTCACATGACATAAATGTCATGTAAGGCTTAATTCCGGTCAATTGAAGTGTAAATATAAGGTAATTCTTCCATACTCAAAAGTTACTTTGTGTCAAAATGGGCTCGCATGTGGTTCCTCAAACAGGAACTCCTGACGAATAACTTTCCGCATATTTCACACCCATAATCTTTTACGTTCAAATGGCTCTTCATATGTTGCCTCAGAGAATGTTTTTGAACAAACGCTTGACCACACGTTTGACATTTGAAATCTTTTAGATCCAGATGGATACGCATATGCCGATTCAAAGAACATTTTTGGTTAAATGAAAGGTCGCATCTCCCACATTTAAAATCTTTCACGCCATAATGGATGAGCATGTGTCGCTGTAGGGATAGCTTTTGACTAAAATATTTGCCACAGACTTCACACTCGAATTTCACAGCAAAATGGATGAGAGTGTGATTTTTTAAATACAGCAGTGTGGAGAACGATTTTCCACATGTCTCACACTCATGTCTCTCATCGTTAGTGCGTGAATGGATGAGCAAGTGGTCAGCTAAACCTTCCCTTCGCTTGAACGATCTTCCGCATATTTCACACGAGAAATTATTCACATCCAAATGGATCGCCATATGCTTTCGCAAACCATCTGTCCTCCTATGTATTGAGCCACATATGTCACACTTTAACTCTATACCATCAGTGTGCATCCTCGAATGATTTCTTAGAGACTGTTGATGCTGGAAAAGTTTACCGCATACTTGGCATTCAAAGCTTTTTACAGCAGAGTGGACGGACATATGTGATTTCAAAGCTGTCTTTGAGCAGAGCAACATTGCGCAAATTTTGCACTCAACTTTTTTGATAGCGGATGCATTATGGACGATCTTTTTATGTTTTCTCAAATCTTTCTTTGTGAAGAATGATCTTTCACAAATTTCACATTTGAAACTTTTCACGTCAAAATGGCGCAGCACGTGATTCTTCAAACCTCTCATTTCTTTTAGAACTTTGCCGCAAATTTCGCATGTAAAATTTTTTGTACTCGAATGGAACTGCATGTGCTTTTTGAGATCATCTCTTTGTCCGAAGGGCAAATGACATGTTCGACAGATCACAGTTTCCGTAGCAGAATGAAGCAGTAGGTGCTGACTCAAATTCCATTCAGAGGACAATGATTTGAAACAAATTTCACATTTGAAAGGCTTTACGCCAGCATGGGTCAGCAAGTGCTGACCTGAACTGGATTCATGCGCTAAGGATTTAAAATAAATTTCACATTTGAGAGGCTTCACCGCACGAGTGTGAATCAGCAAGTGAATTTTCAGATGACTCTTTGTGCTGTAAAATCGACCACAAACGTCACACTCGTGGTATGGCATGGAATGGCGGAATGAATAAACAGGGTTCCTTGTGACCAGCTTCCGCGAGTAATAACTTGACACAAATTTAACAAAGCGTGTTCAACTGCGCTCTATGATGAACTTGCTGCGTGTCTTGTAACTAAAACTAGCCCAAATCGTCCCAATGCTCAAATCAGTCCGAGTTTGAAAATTCAAGGTAGTGATGAACGATGATAGAAGCAGAGCTGCCACAGAGGTATCAATCTATAAATTTCAATGCATCAATCTGAAAAAGTAAGCAGGACTATTATTAAATCAGTGTAAATATAGCTTGTGGGAACTGACTACAGCCATGATCAAATGATGTTCATATTTACCGCTTACATGCTGACACAACACAACAATATTTCTTTTTGAATTGACTGCTAAAAGAGCAGTGTGTCCGTCACATTTCTTTGAACTCGTCAAAAAATGATTAAAACACGTTAAGGCGGTGGTTCTCAACCTTTTAAACCCCAAGGCATGCTTTCGAAATGAAAAATAGTAGGGTACACACCAGCAAACTACCAGAATACTTAGCAGCACCCACTGCAGTAGTAACATTGACTAATGTGCCAATCCAAAATGCTTCTGTATTAAAAGTTAAGAAGTTCTCACGAAAACAAAACAATTCGTTGAATTTCATCACAGAGAAAGTCAGCGCAAGATTCGTGCTTGACTTCTAGCGCATATCTTTTCAATGTGCGGGCACTCATAGAATAATGCAATTTTCATCTTTTCTTCACGATCACCACTAACGAATACGGAAGAGTGGGAGCGAAAGCAATTCAATGCATTTTCACGCAAATCGTTTAGCATGTGCGTGAGGACTGAGGATAACCATACCTCAATAGTACTACTGGGAGCAACCGGCAGTTCAATTCCACTGACAAGACATGATACTCTTATTACAATATTTGAAATTGTCAAGACAAATGCATAATGAACACATTCAATATATTTTATCAAGCCTAGATCATGGGACGACGTAAAATCTTAGTTTCTAGTTCCACTTTAACTGACACCTCTTGAAAAACACAACTGCTTGTGCAGAAAGAATACTACAAAGACCTCATGCATCATCACAAAATAATTCCTGCCGAATAGAGGTTGAGATCCAGAGACTTCACGTCTTGCCAATCGAATTCTATCAACGTATTCAACAAATTCGTCTTGGGGTTGAATTCGAGGATACTCGTGCATGGTCTGTTAGAAAAGAATCCACCGCATATGTATACCTTCCGCCAACACAATAAGTCACAAAATATGAACGTTGCAAATTGGGAAGTGGGATTTGCGTCCAAATATATGCATCATGGGGCAACAAAAGAATGTTGCTTCCATACTGCGACTTGCCACTAAGACCACCAAGAACGTAAATGCTCTTATCCAAGGTGCATGCGACTGCACCAGTTCTCTTATCCGGTAAGGATGGCCCAATTGACCAAGTGGATGTCGAAAAGCTGAAACATTCCACATCTTGTATATAATTATTTAGTCCATTAGAGCCTCCAATTACATAAAGCTTATGCTGGGAAATAGTGAAGGCAGACGAAAGAGTTCTATATTGCTTGTTGGGGAGCTTCGACCAATGGTTATTATTTATGTCATATTGAGCCAAACAGCAGCTCGGATATTCATTTGCTACATAAAATTTACCCGATTTACAGGCAACTACACTGCTGTAATATGGAAATGAACGTTCAAGTTCTTTCCAGAGCGAATCATTTTCGAGAAAATTACGATAGTACAGATCATATTTGAGATCAATAACATATATGTAGCATTCCATTACAACAACTGAGCCTGGTATAAAATTGAATGGCCGTAGCTCAGTGACCGACTTTCTGTCTATGTCAAACCACATGAGACGAGAAAGATCAACATTCACCATCAAAATACCAGGAGTACAGTCACCTTTGTAATCACTGGCTTCTACATATGATTTCTCGGGCAGCGATTTCATGACGCACGTCATGCATTCGGTGGATTTGGCAACAGATCGTTGCTGAGATAAAAATTTACGATATGAGATGGGTATTTTTTGCAGGTCAATATGCCGCAATAAGTCAAAAAGTTGATTGGATCGATCCAAGTTGTTGTTGAACCAAATCATCGCGGCTTTGCACTTGATCACATCCAACATCTTCAAATCTTCAGAGGAAATCAAATATTCCAGGAATTCGAAATCAACTTCCTTGAATTCGTCCATTTTCATGATCGCGTGAAAGTGTTCATGAGCAAAACTTCTGCATGCTTGCTGTAATCGTTGACAGGAATACT
Organism: Botryllus schlosseri; assembly: GCF_051294905.1. NCBI lineage: Eukaryota > Metazoa > Chordata > Ascidiacea > Stolidobranchia > Styelidae > Botryllus > Botryllus schlosseri. Next base: position 33,921,859 of record NC_137238.1, read on the forward strand.
TATCGGCAATATTTCTGGTGTCGAAAAACGAGTCCACGTCAAGATTTTCATTCAGGAAAAGTGACATTGCATCGCATGCTTTATTAATTCCAAACAAATGTGCCACATACATTAGTTTTTCCGTTTTTTTAATCAGGAAGGAAGCTTGTCCAGTGTACATGATTTCAATGCAGGTCATCACACATTCAGTATCCACATTCTTTAAATCCACCATTCCCAACCTGTTCTCTTTTGTGTCGTGATTGAGCATCTTTGCAAAATACTCGAAACTTGCGGCAATGACGCACTTGTGAACAAAAATTTCCTTTTCTCCCGCTTTGATAATGAAGTCGCAATACTGTTGATTGATTCTGAACTCGTCAAATTTCGACAGAAGGTCGAGGGCATGGCCCGTCTTGTCAATATTCAAAAGATGTTCCATCACAGCTCACCAGTTTATATCCAAAATATATAGCTCACTAAAAAACTTTGGAATAAAACTGTAACTGTAACATCAGATACATGGTGAGTTTAGTTGTAACATATTTATGCAACGGTATCATCATATTCCTAACATAAAGATAGGAAAGAAAATTTAATCCCACATGTTAGCGAAGAGTGATATCCTTGGGCTTAGGTGACAGAAGATGGAATACTAAGGATCAAATTGAATATTATACGGTCAAGGACATTTTAGGGTCTTTAACATAATCTAAGAAGAAATACCTTCCTTATTCTACAGAAAGCAACAAAACACAGACATCTACAGTGGACACAAATAGATGGAAGAAAAGTACCAACCAAGTAACAGCCAAACCGAATCACATCGGAAAAACTTTTTAGCGTACGTAACAAAATCGTACTATAAAATTGCAGTTTGTGATGCTGAACCACAGTTTCAGGAGAACCTACTTATAGTACTAAACGAGTTACACAGTTTGAAATTTTTCTAGCATCCACTAACAAGTAGTGTCGAGTACAATTTAGTTCAGTTCATTAAGAGTTTACTTCAATTCAAAACATCACAAGACTGCGATACAATGAACAAATAGCAAGGTGTCGAAACGATTAGAAGTAGGCTAGTCTTTGACACCAGACACCCACCCAGGCCCAAGCAAAGTAAATGGATGACATGCACACTGAACGAAGAGTAAAAGAACATAATATAAAAAGACAACCGACAAAATAAGGTGGCATGTGACGGAAGGCGAGATCGATATGTCAGGTCATGATCTGGTACACCTGAGGGCTGACTAGTGCTCATGCTCATTCAGTAGAAATTGATTATACTTAACTTGAATATCGATACACTTGGAGCTTTGGAGCCGGAGCAAGGAGCCGGAGCCGTGCATTTTCACCGGAGCTCAACATGAAATCGTGTGACAATTAAACACTCGAAGCGTGAAAAAAATTTCACTACTATTTTAGTTCATTGTAATGTACGAAGCTTTACTAGAAATGTGACTGGACCCTGGATCTGCCAATGCGTCGGAACTGATATTTTAGTCATCAACATCCAAAGTGTCCCAGCCAGACTTGTTATTTTTGGTTGGCCTTGCAAGTTCATAATCTGAGCAATTCATTTTTGATAATATCACAGGATTCCGATAATAAAATAGGAAATTATCTCGTGGGCCACTCAAAACCCTCTCGCATGACACATTTGGCCCGCTGGCCGCGGGTTGGCCACCGCTGATATAGACAAACCCATTCGATAATTTTCAGAGCCGGAGCCGGAGCTGGGGCTAATGTATGAGGAAAGAAAGCTCTGGAGCCGGAGCTGGAGCAGTTAAAATTTACGCTGCTCCAAAGCCCTGCATGTAGGTCTACATGGAACATAAAGCGAGAAATACAGAAATATAGTATGAAAATGCACAAGAAACAAACGGAAAGATGGTACGAAAATGGTCAAGCAATGTAAATTGATGAGCACATGAAGCTACGGAGATTTTTTGCCTTGATAACAAAACTTGCTTATCGTGAAGATTAGAATGAATATTGTGATCCTACGTGCATCTTGTATCTGTATTTCGACAGCTTTGCATACAACTTAGCTAAAAGATATCTCTAGCAGTTTTACAGATCTTACAATTGACTTTAAAGAAAATGGTTGATGAACTTAATTTTAATAACATTGAAGTTTGTGTTCATCCTTTCACTACCGATGTGGTGAAAGTGGAAATACCCCAGTATATTTTGCTGAATTACAAATAGAAGTAGCAATATCTATGACATGTCAAAACAAAAAATGCCTGACGACAAAACCAAGATCGTGATGAATTGAGTAGCAAATTTCCATTGACTGGACTTGACTCTGTCGAGTCATTTTCTGTATAGACTCGACTTTTAGTACAGTCATTAAGAATGACTCAAACAAGTTATAAGACTAGAGACTATATATATGGATTGATTCAAATCTCGTGAATCAGGAACGATACCAGAAAAATAGGCCAAGATCAATTGCTTCGTACGTTTAATTAGACATTTTAAGACTTGATAAAAATGAGTTTGTTTTGAATCGGGGCCTTTGATATCACCGAGGAGCTTTTAAAAAGTTGAGTTGAACTCGGAACACTATGGCTTGTAGTTGAGTCTCAAGACTATGACTCGACTCAGCCATTTTTTCTTTGAGCCGGACTAGGACTTGGCCTGGCGGTGAGTTTTAAATTATTCGACTTCACTCGAGCAAAATCTCTAAAAGTAATATTGACTTGTGACTTGGCTACAACCCTAGACACAACACAGAAGAGTCTTCAAAAATAGAACACGTTGATAAATCAATGCGGTTATTATGACAATTTCACTCACAAATGTGGTGCAACTGTAAAACTACAACAATACAGAACTCACGGTGATCTGTATCACGACATGAAGACAATGCCTAATCGGCATGTTCGAAAAATAACATATTATCTATATGTGGTGTTAAACTGCCCGTTTTTTCTTTGTGGCTGAATATGAGTTGCATATATCGACATTATCATCGCCATTGTTCTATGATGCAATATTAAGTGTTACTCGAATACACACATACGATTTGCAGTCTATTACTCAGGTACTAGAATTTTCCAAGCTCTAATAACAATCATAGAACGGACTTCAAATTTTTCAAACATCCGTATGATACATGTAGACATACATGGAACACAGAGCGAGAAATACAAAAATATAGTATGAAAATGCACAAGCAACATAAATTGACAGGTACATGTCGCTACAGAATTGGCTTGATCAATGAAAAAACGGTACAGTGAAGTGAAGTAAAGTCGGCTGCATAGCCTAAATTAGCTGATAAAGACTAGAGGAATATTGAGAACCGTGGTATCAACAAGAGCCTTGATGAAGGCTTGTATCGCGAATAGGATGTTGCCAGCATCAATCAATTGACGTCATACTTTGTGAAACAATTGTTGATTATACAATTTTCTTTCCAATTCTCTACTAGTTGCTGAAGATTACCCTTGACGAGTGTCAGGCGTAAATATTCAGGTTCATTTCAATATGAATATACCATTTAATTGGATATTGAAGTTTTGTTTGAAGCTCTTAAAAACTTTTAAACTACGGAAATAACGAATTCACGGTGATCTGGTTTACGACATGAAGATAAAGCCTTACCTATAATACAGAGACCATAATGCAAAACAATAATGGAACAAAATACAGAAATGTCGAGAATGTTAAGATACATCCATCCTGCAAATTGAATGCAAGTTAGCACATTCCAAATGAGAAGTCCAGTATATGACCCGAAAATATCATCCATAATATTTAATTTAGAAAAGCATGCAGATTCTCCATGGCATGCCAATTCACATGACAATGAACGCCATGTAAAGTTTAATTCAGGTATATTGAAGTAATATTGAAATAAAGTAATCGTTACATACTCAAAGTTCCTTCGTGTCAAAATGGACCTGCATGTGGTTCCTCAAACAAGAACTCCTGACAAATAACCTGCCGCAGATTTCACACCCAAAATCTTTCACGTCCAAATGGCTCTTGATATGTTGCCTCAGAGAATGTTTTTGAACAAACACTTGACCACACGTTTCGCACTTGAAATCTTTCATATTCAGATGGATACGCATATGCCTATTCAGAGAACACTTTTGGTTAAATGAAAGGTCGCATCGCTCGCATTTAAAAGATTTCACGCCATAATGGATGAGCATGTGCCGCTGTAGGGATTGCTTTTGACTAAAACGTTTGCCACAGATTTCACACTCGAATTTCACATCAAAATGGATGAGAGTGTGTTTTGCCAGATACAGCAGGGTGGTGAACGATTTTCCACATGTCTCACACTCATGTCTCTCATCTTTAGTATGCGAATGGATGAGTATGTGGCGCGCTAAATCCGGTCCTCGCTTGAACGATTTGCCGCATATTTCACACGAAAAATTGTTCACATCCAAATGGATCGCCATATGTCTTTCCAAACTACTCTCCATGCTATATAATGAGCCACATATTTCACATTTGAACTTTATACCATCAGTGTGCATCCTTGAATGACTTCTCAGACAATCTTTCTGTCGGAAAGGTTTACCGCATACTTGGCATTCAAAGTTTTTGGCAGAGTGGATGAGCATATGTGATTCCAAAGTCGTCTTTGAGCAGACTAATTTAGCGCAAATTTCGCACATGTATTTTTTGATACTGGTAACGGTATGGACTTTCCTATGATTTCTCAAATCTTTCTTTGTGAAGAATGATCTTTCACAAATTTCACATTTGAAACCTTTCATGTCAAAATGGCGCAGCACGTGATTCTTCAAACCTCTCATTTCTTTTAGAATTTTGCCGCAAATTTCGCACGTGAAATTTTTAGTGCTGGAATGGAACTGTTTGTGCTTTTTCAGATCATCTCTTTGTCCGAAGGGCAGAGCACAAGTTCGACAGGTCACAGTTTCTGCAGCAGTATGGAGCAGTAGGTGATAAGTCAAATTCCATTTAGAGGACAATGATTTGAAACAAAGGCCACATTGGAAAGGCTTCATGCTAGCATATATCCGCGAGTGTTGACTTTAACTGGATTTACTGGCAGAGGGTTTAAAACAAAATTGACATTTGAAAAGGCTCACCGTATGAGTGTGAATCAGTAATTGCTTTTCCAAATCACTTTTTGTGCTGTAGAATCGACCGTAGATGTCACAATTCGTGGTATGATGTGGCGGAATGAATATACAGTGTTCCTTGTGACTCGCTTTCTAGAGGAATAACTTGCCACAATCTTGACAAAGCGTCTTTAACTGTGTGCTCCTCTACAGACGTGCTGCGCGTCCTGTACCTAAAACTATCGCCAATTGTTCCAATTCTCAAGTCAGTCAGAGATTGAAAATTCGAGGTATTGACGAACGACTATGGAAGCAGAGCTGCAGCAGAGATATGCCAATCTGTTTATCTTTACGCATCAATCTGCAAATAGTAAGCATATCTATTAATAAAATTGTGTAAATTTTGTTTGTGGAAACCGACTGCAGCAGTGATCAAATGATATTTATATTCAGGGCTTACATAACACAGTAATATTCCAATTAGAATTGACTGCAAAAGTTCAGTGTGACAGTCGCGTTTTTCCAGCTCGTCAAAAATGGTCGAAACACTTCAAGTGGTGCCAAGAAGTTGACAAATCTCAAAATTTTCTCTGTAACGTCAGTAACATTTTGATTGGCTCAAAGTAACACGTGAGCTCAACACTACAAAATTGAGGGAAATTGGAAAGGAAGGAACACGAAGTCTGAATCAGCTGGGCTTACAGATAGTGAGAAAGCGTCATTAACACAGTTTTATAAAACAACGGATAACGAACAAAAAACGAGATCCATGCTTTCTCGCAAGATGTATAAAACCAAAGGCAAGATGTTTGCAAAATCACTAATTTTGAAATTTGATCCGTTAACGTTTTGTGGCATCACAAGATGATTGCCGAAGCATGGATTCTATTGTTCAGATATTCCAGGTCATCACTATGGAAGTCTATCAACGTACTCAACAAATGAGTTTTCGGATTGAACTCGAGGATATCATCGCAGAGCATTTCATCATTGTATCCACCACATATGTATATCTTACCGAGAATACAATGAGTTTTGAAATCCATTCGCTTCAATCCGGGTTTTTGAACTGGAATTAACGTCCACATACTTTCAGCACTGGGTAGCCAAAGAATGTCGGTTGCACACATACTGTTCGCAGTTTTTCCGCCAAGAAAGTAGATGTCCTTATTCAATGTACATGCACTTGCATGAGTTCTCGCAACTGGCAATGATGGTCCATGTGACCAAGTGGATGCTGAAAAGTTGAAACATTCCACATCCAGCAGAAATTTAGATGAATATACATCAAAACCACCAATTGCGTAAAGCTTATCCCTAGCTATAGTGTAGGCAGACGCAACCACAATGGATTGCTTGTTAGGAAGCTTCGACCACTTGTTATTGATTGTGTCATATTGGACCAAAAAAGACTCGGTCCATTTATGACCTGATAAATAAAATTTCCCTGATTTACGTGCAACTACTTCACCGTATCGGTATTCTGGTAATGGACGTTCAAGTTTTATCCAGGGTGAATCATATTCAAGAAAATTACGACGGTAGAAATCAGAATTGGTATAAATGACATATATGTAGCAGTCCATCACAACTATCGCGTTAAATCGTGTCATAGTATCTTTATAATTGAAATGCCGCTGCTCGGTCAAAGACTTTCTGTCAATGTCAAACCACATAAAACGTCCTTGTCCATTCGTCATTATAATGCCCGGAGTGCAGTCACCTTTGTAATCACTCGTTTCTACATCTGATTTCTCCGGTAGTGACTTCATGATGTACATCATGCATTCGGTGGATTTGCCAACAGTTGGGTGCTGAGATAAAAATTTACGATAGTAGACGGGTATTTCTTCCAGGTCGATGTGCTTCAGTAAATCAAAAAGTTGATCGGCGCGATCCAAGTCCTCATTAACCCAAATCATTGACGCTTTGCATTTAATAACATCCAACACATGCAAATCTTCAGAGGAAATCAAATCCTCCAGGAGATCGAACTCAAGTTCCTTGAAATAGGATGTTTTCATGATCGAATGAAAGTGATCGCGAGCAAAACTTCGGCATGCTTGCTGTAATTGCTGACAGAAATACTTCTCAGCAATATACCGGGTATCGAAAAACGAGTCTACGTCAAGATTTTCCTCCAGAAAAAGTGACATTGCATCGCATACTTTATCAATTCCAAACAAATGCGCAACATACATTAGTTTTTCTGTTTTTCGAATCAGAAATGACGCTTGTCCAGTGTACATGATATCAATGCAGGTCATCACACATTCAGGATCTACATACTTTAAATCAACCATTCCCAACATGTTCTCTTTTGTGTCGTGATTGAGCATCTTAGCAAAATACTCAGAACTTGCGGCAATGACGCACTTGTGAACAGAGATTTCCTTTTCTCCCGCTTTGATAATGAAGTCGCAATACTGTTGATTGATTCTAAACTCGTCAAATTTCGAAAGAATATCAAGGGCATGACCCGTTTTGCCAATATCCAGAAGATGCTCCATCACAGTCGACTAGTTCCGAGTCAACTCAAAACATATAGCTAATTCAAAAACTTTGAGATAGGACACCTAAATCTGATTCTGAAAAATCATACACATGGTCAGTACAGTCGTGTGCAAGGATGTGTTTGCTCATGAAGGCATACGAATATTGGTAAGTATCGAAATAGAAAATAGCGTGGATAGTATATTTAAACAATACTTTCATCATTTTCCTTACAAATGAATATGAGAGAAAGTATACGCATATGTGGCAGCGAAAAACAATATCTCTAGGCTGTATGAATTTGAACACAAGTGATCGGGTCACGGTAGATACTATTAGTTGCACAAATGAAAACCTACAGAGCAATGCACGTTCTGTGTTTAGGTGAAATCTGAGAAAAGTCATTGCCTTGTTCTGCGGTATGAAATAAAATTCGGGAATACACAGTTGATCCAAAATAGAGAAACTTGGCATGAAATTTGGATAGCACAGATAAGAACAGCGGAACACAATGACTCGAGTACTCAAATCATATTTGTGTATTAATTATAATGATTCGAGTCGAGTAGTAAGATAAAGTTCTTTCAAGTACTGAAATTACGAGTTCCTGGACACTATGAGTAATTTATGAGAGGGAATTATAGTTTTTTTTATTGGATGTGACATATCTGTGAAGCCATTATTTGGATCAACCCACACCATTGTCATAAAGTGCAATGAAACAGCGTTGCAACCATTGAGTCTCTGTAGCTGCCGATGTAAATATTGATAAAATGTCATAATAAATTTGAGCTATTTCTCTTTGTTTCAATGCAGTACCATTTTGAATGGATTAAAACATCATATGCATAATGCAAGATATGTACATGAATATAAGCTAGGCTTATAGACAGCGATACAAGGTATGGAGAATGAGTCATACACACATTGTCACAAAACCAATCATAATGGGTAGAAAACAAGGGCAAATATCATGCTTTCTCGCAAGATGTGTGCAAAACCAGGGACTAGCAATCAGGGTTGTAATGACTCCAATCGAGTCCGACCCTAGTCAAGATTTTCTGATACCTCGACTTGACTCGAGTCATTATCTCAAAATATGGAAATGACTCGACTTGGACTCGAGTCATTGCGCAAGAATCGAACCATGTCATATGCATCGATACTCAGACAGCCAAGACCGACATTTCATTGTAATCACACTACTGGGATTTCGTCTATTGGTACTTGCACTTGAAAATGCGACCAGAAACTGCAAAAAGTGAGGAAAACTAGTATATAATAAATGCGAACCATTCGATATCACTAAACAGAGTTATAAAAAGTGGGTTTAACATGATTTTGACTGAGAACTGAGCAGTCAACACAATGACTTGAATTCGGACTCGAGTCAATACCATGACTCGGACTCGACCCTCTGCTCGCTGACTTGGACCCAGACGCGACTCAGTGGTGAATTGAAAATGACTCTCGACTTGACTCGAGTCAAAACTATAAATTGACATCGACTTGTCACTTGGAGCCTTGTCACTCAGTTACAATCCTGCTAGCAATATTTAAAATCATAAATATAAAAATGTGATTCATGATTAATTTGTGGCGTCACAGGATAATTGCTGCTGCATAATCCAAAGGCATCAGGTCCTGACCATCAAATTCTGACAACGTCCTTAACAAATTAGTTTTAGGATTAAATTCGAGAATACTAGAGCACGGGCCTAGTATGTATAGTAGTACACAGATGTATATCTTAGCGCCAATACAATAAGTCGAAAATTTTGATGGTTGCAAATTGGATAGTGGAATCTGCGTCCAAATACTTGCATCACTGGACAGCAACAGAATGTTTCTTTGATGCTCCGAGCTCCCGTTGCGTCCACCAAAAAGGTACACGGCTTTATTAAACGTACATGCAACTGCATTATATCTCAAATCAGGCAATGATGGCCCGGTTGACCAAGTGGATGTTGAAAAGTGAAAACATTCCACGTCTTGCAAAACCTTTCTCTTGCCATTGTCATGATATCCATCACAACCACCAATTACATAAAGCTTATCTTGAGAAATAGTGAAGGCGGATAAACGAGCGGTATATTGCTTGTTCGGAAGCTTTGACCAATGGTTATTGATTGTGTCATATTGAGCAAAAGAATTGGTTTCAAAAAAATTTGTTACATAAAATTTACCTGATTTACATGCAACTACAATGTCGTAATGTAGAAATGCACATTCAAGTTTTTTCCAGTGTGAACCATTTTCGAGAAAATTGAGGCTATACAAATCACACTTATGATCAATAACATATATACAGCATTCTACAACTACAGAACTTAATATGCTGCTATTATGTTTATAATTGAAATGTCGCAGGTCTGTCAAAGACTCTTTTTCAATGTCAAACCACATGAGACATGAAAGATCAGAATTTATCATTAGAATGCCAGGATCACAGTCACCTCTGTAATCGCTGACCACTACATCTAACTTTTCAGGTACCGGTATAGACTTCATGATGTGCATCACGCATTCGGGGGAATTGGCAACAGATGGTTGCTCTGATAAAAATTTGCGATAGGAGACGGGAATATTCTGCAGATTGATATGCTTCAGTAATTCAAAGAGTCTATCAGCCCAATGGAAGTCGTTGTTGACCCAAATCATCAAGGCTTTGCACTTGATCACATCCAACACATTCAAATCCTCAGAGGAAAGCATATACTTCAGGAATTCAAATTCAGATTCCTTGAAATCGGCCGTTTTCATGATCGAATGAAAGTTATTTTGAACAAAACATATGCATGCTTGCTGTAGTTGTCGACAGGAATATTTATCAGCAATATTTCTGGTATCGAAAAACATGTCCATGTCAAGATTATTTTCCAGAAAAAGTGACAATGCATCATATACGTTCTTGATCCCAAACAAATGCGCCACATCAATTAGTTTTTCCGTTTTTTCGATCATGAAAGAAGCCTGCCCAGTGTACATCATTTCAATGCATGTCATCACACATTCAGGATCTGCATGCTTCATAGTAACCATTCCCAGCTGGTTCTCTTTCGTGTCATGATTGAGCATAGCTGCAAAATATTCAGAACTTGCGGCGATGACGCACTTGTGGACAGCCGCCTCCTTCTCTCCCGCTTTGATAATGAAGTCACAATACTGCCGATTTATTCTGAACTCGTCAAATTTAGATAGAATGTCGAGGGCATGACCCGTCCTGTCAATATCCAGAAGATGTTCCATCACAGTTGACCAATTTATAGCCAAAATACACAGATCACTCAAAAACCTGCGAATAACATCTGTAACTGTAACATCATACATATAGTGAGTATAGTTGCAGTATACTCATGAAACGGTATCATCATATTCCTAACATAAGGACAGGAAAGAAAATGTAATTCCACATGTCAGCAGTTTCAGCAGAAATGACTTATGGTATTTAAACGAGTTAAATATTTTGAAAATATTTCAGGTGTCCACAAGTAGGACACAATTCCATTCAGTGAATTAGAAATTTTCGTCAATTCAGAACACTACAAGACTGCGATACAATGAAAGATAGGAAGGTGTTGAAAGGACTTGGAGTAGTCTTTGAAATCAGACACCCGGTGATGTAAAGAAGAGGCATGCACACTGAATGAAGAGTAAACGAAAATATTACATAAAGACAAGTGAAAAAATTGAGTGGCATGTGACGGAAGTCGAGATGGATAGGGCAGATCGTTGTTTGGTAAACTTGAGATCTGTCTATTATTTATTCAGTAGAAATTGCTTGTATTTCGACTTGAATATGGACATTCTCGAGAACTGTCGGATAGCCGCCGAGATTATTCAAGTACTCTAATCCAAACCGTGTATTAAATGTTATGATCCGAGAAGTGAGAAACGAATATTTTTCGAGTACTGAGATCATGCGCCTTTTTCCATTAGGAGGTATATTATCAACGAGAGTTACAGTGCCGATGCTCTTTTCCTAATGTGGAAGTGTCAAAACCCAATTGGTCGTATCCTGAAATAGACGAAGTATACGAAATACACAAGTAACAGGTGATTAAATTTGAGTCAATCCACAGCATGTTCACAAAGTGATAAGAAATTGGCATGGTCGAAAAATTACAATATTATCTATATGTAGTGTAAAATTGCATTTAATTTCTTTGTAGCTGCATTTTGGGTGCATATATGAGCACTGAGCAGTAACCAATCATCATATTTTTATAATGAAATACTAAGCAATACTTGAATAATCTACCTGATAATAAATCTATTAACTCAGGTACCAAGCCCTACCAACAAGCATAGAACGAACTTCAAAATTTTTAAGCATGGGTATGATACATGTAAGCCTACATGGAACACAAAGCGAGAAATACAGAAAGATAGTATGAAAGTACACAAGCAATAAACAGAAAGATGGTATGAAAATGCACAAGCAATATAAATTTATTGGGACATGTCGCTACAGAGGTGGCATCATTAGTAACTAACCTTGCTTATCCTGAAGATTTAAACGAATACTGTGATCCTACATGCATCTGTTGGTTGTATTTTGACAGCTTTCTGTGTTACTGAGTTTCAAGATATCTCATACTGTCTTACAGAACTTATAATTTCATTTGACGAAAATGGTTCATGTACTTAAGTTTAATAAATTTGAAATTTATGTTCATCGTTACACTACTGACCTTTTCATCAATTCAAAATCAGAGGTGGTGAAAGTGAAATTAGAAGCCACGGCGTATATAGTACGGAATTTCAAATAGAAGTTGCAATATCTAAGACATGTCAAAACTAAAATGACTAATGACACAACCAGAGTTGTCATGACTCAAGTCGCGAATTTCCGTCAACTCGACTTGACCCTAGTAATTTTCTGTACATACTCAAACAAGTCAATGGCTTGATTAAACTCTCGTGAATCAGCAACGATACGCGACAATAGGCCCAGAAACTGTGTTTTCGTATGTTTGAATAGAGATAATGAGATTTATAAAAATGAGTGTCCTATGAATTGGAGACTTTGATATCATCAAATAACGTTAAAAATGTGAGTTGAACCTGACTTGAACTCTATAATATACAAGGAAGACTATGGCTTGGACTCGAACTCGGCAATTTTCTCTTTGACTTCAGCTCGGACTTGACCAGGACGTGAGTTGTTAATGACTCGACCTCACTCGAGTCAAAGCTATAAAAGTAATATTGACTTGTGACAACCATGGACACACCATAGATTAGTCTTTAAAAATAGAATCCATTGATATACGGTCGAATCCATGCGGTTATTATGACGATTTCACTCACAAATGTGGGGAAAGCTTATTTCAAACTACTTTCAATTTCTCAAAATCCAAATTATGTAAAGTAATCATTTTGGTCTAAGAACTGTCAAAGTAAAATAAGTCTGAAAATGACGCGAGAAAGTAGCACAAGTAACCTAAACCCAGTATTCCAAAAATTACTACATTCCACAGCCCACACTAACTCAAAATATTCTACAACTGTAAAACTACGACAATACAGAATTTGGTCTGCGACATCAAGACAACGCCTTACCTATAAGTTAAGTCCATTATGTAAAACAATGATGGAACAAAGGAATAGAAATGTTGGAAAGTTAAGAGACATCCATCTTGCAAATTGCATGCAAGTTGGCATATTCTAAATGAGAAGTCAAGTAGATGAGCAAAAAATATTATCTTGCAAATTTAACATAGACATGTATATAGATTTCCCATGAAATCCCAATTCCGGTCCAATTCCAAATTGAAGTGTAAATATAATAAGGTAATCGTTCCATACTCAAAAGTTACTTTGTGTTAAAATGGACCTGCATGTGGTTCCTCAAACAGGAACTTCTGACGAATAACTTGCCGCATATTTCACACCCATAATCTTTCACGTTCAAATGGCTCTTCATATGTCGCTTCAGAGAATGTTTTTGAACGAACGCTTGACCACACGTTTGGCATTTGAAATTTTTTATATCCAGATGAATACGCATATGCCGATTCAAAGAACATTTTTGGTTAAATGAAAGATCGCATCTCTCACATTTAAAATCGTTCAAGCCATAATGGATGAACATGTGTCGCTGTAGGGATAGCTTTTGACTAAAATATTTGCCACAAACTTCACACTCGAAATTCACACCAAAATGGATGAGAGTGTGATTTTTCAAATACAGCAGTGTGGAGAACGATTTTCCACATGTCTCACACTCATGTCTCTCATCGTTAGTGCGTGAATGGATGAGCAAGTTGTGTGCTAAACTTGCCTTCGCTTGAACGATTTGCCACATATTTCACACGAGAAATTATTCACATCCAAATGGATTGCCATATGCTTTCGCAAACCATCTTTCCTCCTATGTAATGAGCCACATATGTCACACTTTACCTCTATACCATCAGTGTGCATCCTCGAATGATTTCTTAGAGACTGTTGATGCTGGAAAAGTTTACCGCATACTTGGCATTCAAAGCTTTTTACAGCAGAGTGGACGGACATATGTGATTTCAAAGCTGTCTTTGAGTAGAACAACATTGCGCAAATTTTGCACTCAACTTTTTTGATAGCGGTTGCATTATGGACGATCTTATTATGTTTTCTCAAATCTTTCTTTGTGAAGAATGATCTTTCACAAATTTCACATTTGAAACTTTTAACGTCAAAATGGCGCAGCACGTGATTCTTCAAACCTCTCATTTCTTTTAGAATTTTGCCGCAAATTTCGCATGTAAAATTTTTTGTACTCGAATGGGACTGCATGTGCTTCTCGAGATCATCTCTCTGTCCGAAGGGCAAATGACATGTTCGACAGGTCACAGTTTCGGTAGCAGAATAAAGCAGTATGTGCTGACTCAAATTCCATTCAGAGGACAATGCTTTGAAGCAAACTTCACATTTGAAATGCTTTACGCCAGCATGGGTCAGCAAGTGCTGACTTGAACTGGATTTATGCGCCAAGGATTTAAGATAAAGTTCACATTTGAAAGGCTTCACTGCACGAGTGTGAATCAGCAAGTGAATTTTCAGATGACTCTTTGTGCTGTAAAATCGACCACAAACGTCACACTCGTAGTATGGCATGGGATGGCGGAATGAATAAACAGTGTTCCTTGTGACCAGCTTCCGCGAGTAATAACTTGACAGAAATTTAACAATGCGTGTTCAACTGCGCTCTATGATGAACTTGCTGCCTGTCTTGTAACTGAAACTAGACCAAATCGTCCCAATGCTCAAATCTGTCCGAGTTTGAAAATTCGAGGTAGTGATGAACGATGATAGAAGCAGAGGTATCAATCTATAAATTTCAATGCATCAATCTGAAAAAAAGTAAGCAGGACTATTAATAAATCAGTGTAAATATAGCTTGTGGGAACTGACTACAGCCATGATCAAATGATGTTCATATTTACCGCTTACATGCTGACACAACACAATAATATTTCCTTTTGAATTGACTGCAAAAAGAGCAGTGTGTCCGTCACATTTCTTTGAACTTGTCAAAAAATGATTGAAACACGTTAAGGCAGTGGTTCTCAACCTTTTAAACCTCAAGGCATGATTTCGAAATGAAAAATAGTTGGGTACACACCAGCAAACTACCAGAATACTTAGCAGCACCCACTTCAGTAGTATAATTGACTAATGTGCCAATCCAAAATGCTTCTGTATTAAAAATTAAGAAGTTCTCACGAAAACAAAACAATTCGTTGAATTTCAACACAAACAAAGTCAGTGCAAGATTCGTGCTTGACTTCTAGCGCATATCCTTTCAATGTGTGGGCACTCATAGAATAATGCAATTCTCACCTTGTCTTCACGATCACTACTAACAAATACGGAAGCATGGGAGCGAAAGCAATTCAATGCATTTTCACACAAATCGTTTAGCATGTGCATGAGGACTGAGGATAACCATACCTCAATACTCAATAGTACTACTGGCATGACATGATACTCTTATTACAATATTTGAAATTGTCGAGACAAATGAATAATGAACGCATTCAATATATTATATTAAGTCTAGATCATGGGACGACGTAATATTTTAGTTTTTAGTTCCACTTTAACTGACACCTCTTGAAAAACACAACTACTTGTGCAGGAAGAATACTACAAAGACCTCATGCATCATCACAAAATAATTCCTGCCGAATAGAGGTTGAGATCCAGAGACTTCACGTCTTGCCAATCGAATTCTATCAAGGTATTCAACAAATTCGTCTTGGGGTTGAATTCGAGGATACTCGAGCATGGTCTGTTAGAAAAGAATCCACCGCATATGTATACCTTCTCTCCAACACAATAAGTCGCAAAATATGACCGTTGCAAATTGGGAAGTGGGATTTGCGTCCAAATATATGCGTCATGGGGCAACAGAAGAATGTTGCTTCCATACTGCAACTTGCCACTAAGACCACCAAGAACGTAAGTGCTCTTATTCAAGGTGCATGCGACTGCACCAGTTCTCTTATCCGGTAAGGATGGCCCAATTGACCAAGTGGATGTCGAAAAGCTGAAACATTCCACATCTTGCAAATAGTTATTTAGTCCATTAGAGCCTCCAATTACATAAAGCTTATGCTGGGAAATAGTGAAGGCAGACGAAAGAGTTCTATATTGCTTGTTGGGGAGCTTTGACCAATGGTTATTATTTATGTCATATTGAGCCAAACAGCAGCTCGGATATTCATTTGCTACATAAAATTTACCCGATTTACAGGCAACTACACTGCTGTAATATGGAAATGAACGTTCAAGTTCGTTCCAGAGCGAATCATTTTCGAGAAAATTACGATAGTACAGATCATACTTGAGATCAATAACATATATGTAGCATTCCATTACAACAACTGAGCCTGGTATATAATTGAATGGCCGTAGCTCAGTGACCGACTTTCTGTCTATGTCAAACCACATGAGACGAGAAAGATCAACATTCACCATCAAAATACCAGGAGTACAGTCACCTTTGTAATCACTGGCTTCTACATATGATTTCTCTGGTAGTGATTTCATGACGTACGTCATGCATTCGGTGGATTTGGCGACAGATTGTTGCTGAGATAAAAATTTACGATATGAGATGGGTATTTTTTGCAGGTCAATATGCTGCAATAAGTCAAAAAGTTGATTGGATCGATCCAAGTTGTCGTTGAACCAAATCGTCGCGGCTTTGCACTTGATCACATCCAACATCTTCAAATCTTCAGAGGAAATCAAATATTCCAGGAATTCGAATTCCAGTTCCTTGAATTCGTCCCTTTTCATGATCGCGTGAAAGTGTTCATGAGCAAAACTTCTGCATGCTTGCTGTAATTGTTGACAGGAATACTTATCGGCAATATTTCTGGTGTCGAAAAACGAGTCCAATTCAAGATTTTCATTCAGGAAAAGTGACATTGCATCGCATGCTTTATTAATTCCAAACAAATGTGCCACATACATTAGTTTTTCCGTTTTTTTAATCAGGAAGGAAGCTTGTCCAGTGTACATAATTTCAATGCAGGTCATCACACATTCAGGATCCACATGCTTCAAATCAACCATTCCCAACCTGTTCTCTTTTGTGTCGTGATTGAGCATCTTTGCAAAATACTCGGAACTTGCGGCAATAACGCACTTGTGAACAAAGATTTCCTTTTCTCCCGCTTTGATAATGAAGTCGCAATACTGTTGATTGATTCTGAACTCGTCAAATTTCGACAGAAGGTCGAGGGCATGGCCCGTCTGGTCAATTTTCAAAAGATGTTCCATCACAGCTCACCAGTTTATATCCAAAATATATAGCTCACTAAAAAACTTTGGAATAAAACTGTAACTGTAACATCAGATACAGGGTGAGTTTAGTTGTAACATATTTATGCAACGGCATCATCATATTCCTAACATAAGGATAGGAAAGAAAATGTAGTCACACATGTCAGCGGAGGGTATATTCTTGGGAGTAAGTGACAGAAGCTAGAATAATATTGAACAGATTGAATGTTATAGGGCCAAGAATATTTTTTGGTGTCAACAAAATCAAAGAAATCCCTTCTTTATTCTACAGAAAGCATAAAACACAGACATGTACAGTGGATACAAAAAGATGGCACAAAAGTACCTACCAAGTAACAGCCAAGCACTTGGGAAATGAATTGAAAACCAAATCGCATCGGAAAACTTTTTACCGTACGTAACAAAAGCGTACCAAAAAATTGTAGTTTGTAATGCTGAACCACAGTTTCAGGAGAACCGACTTATAGTACTTGAACAAGTTACATATTTTGAAAATCTTTCCATCATTCACTAGCAAGTAGTGCCCAGCGCAATTTAGTTCAGTTCATTAGGAATTTTCCTGAATTCAAAACACCACAAGACTGCAATACAATGAAAAAATAGCGAGGTGTCGAAACGATTAGAAGTAGTTTTTAACACCAGACACCCACCCAGGCCCAAGCAATGTAAATGGATGACATGCACACTGAACGAAGAGTAAAGAGCATCATAATATAAAAAGACAAACGACAAAATAAGGTGGCATGTGACGGAAGGCGAGATCGATATGTCATGTCATGATCCGGCACACCTGACGGCTGACTAGTGCCCATGCTCATTCAGTAGAAATTAATTATACTTGACTTGAATATCGATACACTTGGAGCTTGTAGAATTTATAACAAGTGTCCTCATTTTGGGATCTCAAAATGTGGTAACCCTATTTTAAAAGGTATATAGGAGTTCTGGGTAGTGGGGAATGAAGACTAGGAATAAATCTGAAGTGGGGAATGAGGACAAAAAGGTTGGGAACCCCTGATCCATGCTTATATGAGGCGTAAAAGTGACCGTACATTTTTTGTGGCTGCATTAACGGTAGCGTACATATATGAACATTACTAATGATTATAGTTCTATGATGCAATATTAAGTGATACTTGAATATGCATCTGGTTCGCAATCTATTAACTCAGGTACCAAGCCCTACTAACAAGCGTAGAACAAACTTCAAAATTTTTTGATACATGTAGTAGGTCTACATCAGGGGTGGGCAAACTTTTGAGCTCGCGGGCCGCATTCAACATCTGAATCCATTCGCGGATCGCGCTATATAAAATTGATATTATAAACCAAAACGCAATATTGCATGGTGTTTGATTATATAGTGAGGACATGGTGATAATATATATGCCTATTTAAAACAAACCAAAGATTGCTTTGATGATATCGTACACACATCAAAACAGTGGCGGGATTTTATAGGCTGGTCGACCTCAATAACCAATTTGTCAAAACTATAGAGATGAAAGTCGGTTATCTCTAATCTGAGAACAAGATTGAAATCTAAATCTGTGAAGAGCGATCCGTTCATAGATTTACTAATTCTTCTTTTGGTTCAGTTCCAGGACACACAATACTGACAGCATCTTAACCATGTTAGCTTCAAACACGCTTCTACTATATGTGTAGATAAAATTTAAATACCCTAATTTCACGCACATAGAAAACGAATCTACCTAATTAAGACACACGCGAATTGTGTTTTAAAAGCTCATCACTGAAATAATCAAAACTGGAGTGGCAAATCTGAAATCACACTCGTGTTGTGATCCAAATTATGTCTACGTCGTTTAGGGTCTTGTGATATTAAGCAGTTGAAACCCTTCAAACTGCGTGGGCCTTGACATCGGGTTGTCGCGCCAGAAATTAAACATAAGAAATAATATAGTAAGTTTTTAATACAGAACAGTGGTCATTTTTAGACACGCCTTCCTTATGATGGTGAAAGATTTCGCGCACCACTTATCGTCATATCACAAAACGGTACCAGGATGCTAGCAAACATAGTGGATAGTTTGCTGTCATGGAAGGTTACGACTGGATGAGAGATTTTTAAATATGAAATTCAGACTAAATACAGAGCAAAAATTATGAATTGAATGTAAATCGCGTCAAGCGCGAAAAAAATTTCAGTTGAGCTCAGCTTCGCGACCCCCTTCAGAAGGGAGCGGAGCGCGCATCCTAGTTTGAGAACAACTGTCTTAGAATTATCATTGTGAAATATACTACGAAAAAGTTTCAACAAGTCCCTGCATAATTCGATTTTTAGTACGCATTTCATGAAACTTTTTGATAAGTTTTCTTCAGACTCTCGCGGGCCGCGGGCCGTAGTTTGCCCACCCCTGATCTACATGGAACATAGAGCGAGAAATACGAGAATATAGAATGAAAATGCACAAGAAAAAATCAGAAAGATGTTACGAAAATGATCAAGCAATATAAATTGATGAGCACATGAAGCTACAGAGTTTTTCTGCCTTGATAACAAAACTTGCTTATCGTGAAGATTTGAATGAATACTGTGATCCTACATGCATCTTGTATCAGTATTTCGACAGCTTTGCATACAACTTAGTTAAAAGATATCTCTAGCAGTTTTACAGAGCTTACAATTGACTTTAAAGAAAATGGTGGATGAACTTAATTGTAATAACGTTGGAGTTTGCGTTCATCGTTTCACTACCGATGTGGTGAAAGTAGAAATGGAATCACCCCAGTATATTTTGCTGAATTACAAATAAAAGTAGCAATATCTAAGACATGTCAAAACAAAAAATGACTGATGACAAAACCAGGGTCGTGATGAATCGAGTAGCAAATTTCCATTGACTGGACTCGACTCTGGAGTCATGTTCTGTATAGACTCGACTTTTAGTACAGTCATTAAGAATGACTCGAACAAGTTATAAGACTAGAGACTTTATATATGGATTGATTCAAATCTCGTGTATCAGGAACGATACCAGAAAAATAGGACAAGATCAATTGCTTTGCACGTTTAATTAGACTTGTTAAGACTTGATAAAAATGAGTTTCTTTAGAATTGGGGCCTTCGATATCACCGAGGAGCTTTTAAAAAGGCGAGTTGAACCAGACATGAACTCTGTAAAAAAAATAGGAACACTATGGCTTGTATTTAAGTCTCAAGACTATGACTCGACTCGACCATTTTTTCTTTGAGTCGGACTAGGACTTGGCCTGGTGATGAGTTTTAAATGACCCGACTTCACTCGAGTAAAATCTCTAAAAGTAATATTGACTTGTGGCTTGGCTACAACCCTAGACACAACACAGAAGATTCTTCAAAAATAGAACACGTTGATAACTCCATGCGGTTATTATGACAATTTCACTCACAAATGTGGTGCAACTGTAAAACTACAACAATACAGAACTCACGGTGATCTGGTTGACGACATGAAGACAACGCCTTATCGTCATGTTCGAAAAAGAACTTATTATCTATATTTGGTGTTAAACTGACCGTATTTTCAGAGTGGCTGAATTTGAGGTGCATATATCAACATTATCATCGTCATAGTTCTGTGATGCAATAATAAGTGTTATTCGAATGCACACATTCGATTCGTAATCTATTACTCAGGTACTCGATTTTCCGAAGCTCTACTAATAATCATACAACTGACTTCAAATTTTTTAAGCATCAGTATGATACATGTAGGCATACATGGAACACAGAGCGAGAAATACAGAAAGATAGTATGAAAATGCAAAAGCAATATAAATTGACAGGCACATGTCGCTACAGAATTGACTTGAACAATGACAAAACTGTAAATCCTAAATCAGCTGATAAAGACTAGGGGAAGATTGAGAACTGTGGTATAAACAACAGCCTTGATGAAGGCTTGTATCGCGAATAAGACGTTGCCAGCATTTATCAATTGACGTCATACTTTGTGAAACGATTGCTGATATACAATGTTATTTTCAATTCTCTACTAGTTACTGAAGATTATCCGTGACGAGTGTCAGGCGTAAATATTCGGGTTCATTTCAATATGAATATACCATTTTATTGTATAAATTGACGTTATGTTCCATAAAAAGATGCTCTTTAACACTGTAAAACTACAAAAATAACGAACCCACGGTGATCTGGTTTATGACATGAAGAAAATGCCCTACCTATAGTACAGACCATAAGACAAAGCAATAATGGATCAAAATACAGAAATGACGAGGATGTTAAGAGACATCCACCCTGCAAATTGCATGCAAATTTGCACATTCCAAATGCGAAGTCAAGTATATGACCCGGAAATATCATCCATCATATTTAGTTTAGAAAAGCATGCAGATTCCCCATGACATGCCAATTCACATGACAATGAACGTCATGTAAGGGTTAATTCAGGTATATTGAAGTGGTAATAAAATAAAGTAATTTTTCCATACTCAAAGTTACTTCGTGTCAAAATGGACCTGCATGTGGTTCCTCAAACAAGAACTCCTGACAAATAACCTGCCGCAGATTTCACACCCAAAATCTTTCACGTCCAAATGGCTCTTGATATGTTGCCTCAGAGAATGTTTTTGAACGAACCCTTGACCACACGTTTCGCACTTGAAATCTTTCATATTCAGATGGATACGCATATGCCTATTCAGAGAACACTTTTGGTTAAATGAAAGGTCGCATCGCTCGCATTTAAAAGCTTTCACTCCATAATGGATGAGCATGTGTCGCCATAGGGATTGCTTTTGACTAAAACGTTTGCCACAGATTTCACACTCGAATTTCACATCAAAATGGATGAGAGTGTGTTTTTCCAGATACAGCAAGGTGGTGAACGATTTTCCACATGTCTCACACTCATGTCTCTCATCTTTAGCATGCGAATGGATGAGCATGTGGCGTGCTAAATCCGACCCTCGCTTGAAAGATTTGCCGCATATCACACACGAGAAATTATTCACATCCAAATGGATTGCCATATGTCTTTTCAAATCACCCTCTCTGCGATATAATGAGCCGCATATCTCACACTTGAACTCTATATCATCAGTGTGTGTCATTGAATGATTTCTCAGACAATCTTTCTGCCGGAAAAGTTTACCGCATACTTGGCACTCAAAGCTTCTGGCAGAGTGGATGAGCATATGTGATTTCAAACCTGTCTTTGAGCAGACTAATTCCGCGCAAATTTCGCACTCGTATTTTTTGATACTGGTAACGGTATGGATGATCCTATGGTTTCTTAAATCTTTCTTTGTGAAGAAAGATCTTTCACAAACTTCACATTTGAAACCTTTCATGTCAAAATGGCGCAGCACGTGATTCTTCAAACCTCTCATTTCTTTTAGAATTTTGCCGCAAATTTCGCACGTGAAATTTTTAGTGCTGGAATGGAACTGCATGTGCTTTTTCAGATCATCTCTTTGTCCGAAGGGCAGAGCACAAGTTCGACAGGTCACAGTTTCTGCACCAGAATGGAGCAGTAGGTGATGACTCAAACTCCATTTAGAGGACAATGATTTGAAACAAAGTCCACATTGCAAAGGCTTCACGCCAGCGTGTATCAGAGAGTGCTGACTCAAACGGTATTTACTGGCCAAGGATTTAAAACAAAGTTTGCATTTGAAAAGTCTCACCGTACGAGTGTGAATCAGCAAGTGCTTTTCCAAATCAATTTTTGTGCTGTAGAATTGACCGCAAACGTCACATTCGTGGTACGGCATTGAGGAATGAATATACAGTGTTCCTTGTGACTTGCTTTCCAGACTTGCCACAAATTTGACAAAGCGTCTCTAACTGTGCTCCTCTATGGACTTGCTGCGTGTCTTGTATTTACAGCTACCGCCAATCGTTCAAATTCTCAAGTCAGTCAAGGATTGAAAATTCGAGGTATTGACAAACGACTATGGACGCAGAGCTGCAGCAGAGATATGCCAACTCATTTAATTATATTCAGCAATCTAAAAATAGTAAGCAGATCCATTAATAAAATTGTGTATATTTTGCAATGTTGGGATCAAGTCACTACCTTCGAGTCACGAGTCATTTCGATTCATTGCACATTTCGATTCAAGTCAAGTCAATCGAATTTCGAAGGTGACTCGAGTCGAGTCAAGTCACTCGATTTTTGGTGAGTCAAGTCGAGTCAAGTCAAGTCAAGTCACGAGTCAAGTCATCATTCAAGTTTCATATTGCCTTTTCTAAGTATGAGGAATGATTACGTCATTGCATTTCACTAGATGTCTGATAGACAGGTTGAGTGGTCATCAATTCTGAATCAATGAACGAATATAGTGTTAAATCTAAGGCAAAAAAGCGCTGTATCGCTCACATATACGTCCAGCGCAGCCTCAGTTTATAGTTATTAGTCACCAGCAAAAATAGAGAAAAGAATTGATAACATGCAATGCACATTGCCGATTTACAAATTGATATAATACAATTCGAGTCTGCGCCAGTGGTTGAGGACTATATAAACTATATTCGAATTCAATTTCAACCAAACAATAGGTTTGGTTAGGGTAGGAACAGAAAACAGAAATAGACATTTTGCTATTAAATTACTTTAATATGCTAGCAATTTATTTGTGACAGAATAATGGAGAATCAGTGCAACACACGATCATTGAATGATTGATTGCTCTCATGGGTTACACCAGCATTTTGCGAACGATCCGATCATATGCAAGATACAGTGATTTTTATCGACACCGATTACCTGATGACTTGAAATTGACTCATGAATTTTGCTTCGAGTCACAAGTCAATCCACATTTCTGATGTGCCGAGTAGAGTAAAGTCATTTCAGCAAAGTGACTCGAGTCAAGTCAAGTCATTCGAAAAAGGTGACTCGAGTCAAGTCATAACTCGAGTCATCACAACACTGATACTTTGTTTGTGGAAACCGACTGCAGCAGTGATAAAATGATATTTATAGTTAAGGCTGACATTACAAAATGATATTTCAATTAGAATTGACTGTAAAAGTGCAGTGTGACTTTTTCTATCTCGTCAAATAATGGTCAAAACACATCGTGGGGTGCCAAGAAGTTGACAAATCTCAAAGTTTTCTCTGTGACGTCTTTAGTTTTAAAGACCCTTATTCTGAATAAATAAAAATGCTTGTGGCGTAAAATGAGTGCATTGAAAACAAGGACTATCGTCACATTTATCATTTATGTTGTGAAGCGGTGTTCAATACGTGCAAGATAAATGTAGTCACTATATGGAGCAACATATCACAAAACAAGCATGCACATGAACATTTGGAGTTTTGACGAAGTCTAAGTAAAAGTCCATAATTTGTTCTACAGTGTAATAAATTACAGGAATACACAGTTGATCATAAATACATAAAATTTGCTTAAAATTGAGCTAACACTGACAATAAGGGCTGGACACAATGATTCGAGTATTCAAAATCTTAATCGGGTAATAATTATAACGAATAAAGACGAGTAGTGAGATTAAGTTGTTTCCAGGTACTGAAGTTACGAGTTCCTGGCTACTATGAGTAATTTATCAACGGGAATTATAGTGTTAATAATGGATATGAGATATCCGTGAAGTGATGATCAATCCACACCATTGTTAAAATGTGCAATGAAAAAGGCATGCTAGAAAAAATACCACATAATCTTTATTGTGATGTAGAACTGGCATTGTATTATTGCGGTCGCAAGAAGCGTGAATATTATAACTTTTCACACCATTCATACTGCTGTGACATCATTATCGATGATACTGGAATACTCGACTTGACGTCTAATACTCGATTTAGGATCTTATCATTCAGGTATCGAAATTTGCCAAGCCCTACTGACAAGGCATGTGACATGAGGAATGCAAAAACACTACATCGAAATAAACCCTAAACCACTGTTGTAATGACTTGAGTCATGATTTGAGTCAAGACCGACCCAAGTCGCGATTTTTGGTGACTTGACTGTACTCGAATCATTTTTTCAAATGGGTAAAATCACTCGACTCAATTTTTTTTGTAGCCTCGACTTGTATGTGCATGACTCGAACCAAGTCATATGGCTTGCGACTAGGACTGACAAGACAGACATATCATTGCAACAAAGAAGAAGAAGAAAGTTACCACATTATTGGTATTTCGTCTATCAGTCCCGATACTCGAGAAATAGGGTCACAAACTGTTAAAACTGAAGAAAATTACTATGTTATGAATGTAAGCCATTCTATATCACACCAGCAGAGTTGCAAAAGTAGGTTGAAGCAGACATACTGAAAACTGAACATAATGGCTTGGACTCAAGTCACAACACTATAACTCTGACTTGACCCTTTACCAGCTGTATTGGCCTCGGACTTGACTCGATCGTGAATTGGAAACGACTCGACTTGACTCGAGTCAAAACTATAAGAGTGAGATTGACTTGTGACTCGGAACCTTGTGATTTGGTTGAAACCCTACCTCAAACCTCAAATGCAGTGCTTCGGACAATCATTGGTTTTGTTGCCAGCGGCTGGATTTTGGAGAAAGCCAGCAGAAGAGTAATCCAGATCCACATTCTGTAAGATCAGCCGTGTAACCAATGACTTGCTGTAGAGACCGTAAAAAATATTGAAAACCTACCAGGCATTTAAATTATGCTTTTTGTCTATTTTTATCCCACTCAGTACCAATTTGTTTGGCTCAAAGTAACACGAGGGCGCAACACTATAAAATCGAGGGAAATTGGAGAGGAAGGAACACGAAGTCTGAATCAGCTGGGCTTACAGATAGTGAGAATGCGTCAATAACACAGTTTTATAACACAACGGGTAACGGACAAAAAACTAAAGAAAAGAGCCATGCTTTCTCGCAAGATGTATACAAAAGCAAACGCAAGATGTGTGCAAAATCACTAATTTTCATATTTGATCCGTTAGCGTTTTGTGGCATCACAAGATGATTGCTGATGCATGGATTCTATTGTTCAGATATTCCGGGTCATGACTATGGAAGTCTATCAACGTACTCAACAAATTAGTTTTTGGATTGAACTCGAGGATATCATCGCAGAGCATTTCATCATTGTATCCACCACATATGTACATCTTTCCGAGAATACAATGAGTTTTGAAATCCATTCGCTTCCATCAAGGCTTTTGAACTGGAATTATCGTCCACATACATTCATCACTGGGTAGCAAAAGAATGTCGGTTGCATACATACAGTTCACAGTTTTTCCGCCAAGAAGGTAGATGTCCTTATTGAATGTACATGCACTTGCATGATTTCTCTGAACTGGCAATGATGGTCCATGTGACCAAGTAGATGCTGAGAAGTTAAAACACTCCACATCCAGCACAAATTTTGATGAGAATATATCAAAACCACCAATTGCGTAAAGCTTAACCATAGATATAGTGAAGGCAGACGAATCCACAATGGATTGCTTGTTAGGAAGCTTCGACCACTTGTTATTGATTGTGTCATATTGGGACAAAGACTCGATCCCATTATCACTTGCTAAATAAAATTTCCCTGATTTACGTGCAACTACTTCACCGTATCGAAATTCTGGTAATGGACGTTCAAGTTTTATCCAGGGTGAATCATATTCAAGAAGATTACGACGGTACAAATCAGAATTATTATCAATGACATATATGTAGCAGTCCATCACAACTATTGCGTTAAATCGTGTCATACTATCTTTATAATTGAAATGCCGCTGCTCGGTCAAAGACTTTCTGTCCATGTCAAACCACATAAAACGTTTAACTTTTCCATTCGTCATTATAATGGCAGGAGTGCAGTCACCTTTGTAATCACTGGCTTCTACATCTGATCTCGCAGGTAGTGACTTCATGATGTGCATCATGCATTCGGTGGATTTGGCAACAGTTGGTTGCTGAGAAAAAAAATTTACGATAGGAGACGGGGATTTTTTCCAGGTCGATGTGCTTCAGTAAATCAAAAAGTTGATCGGCACGATCTAAGTCGTCATTGACCCAAATCATTGACGCTTTGCATTTAATAATATCCAACACATGCAAATCTTCTAAGGAAATTAAATCCTCCAGGAAATCAAACTCAAGTTCCTTGAAATAGGATGTTTTCATGATCGAATGAAAGTGATCGCAAGCAAAACTCCTGGATGCTTGCTGTAATTGCTGACAGAAATACTTCTCAGCAATATACCTCGTATCGAAAAACGAGACTATGTCCAGATTTTCCACCAGAAAAAGTGACATTGCATCGCATACTTTATCAAGTCCAAATAATTGCGCCACATACATTAGTTTTTCCGTATTTCGAATCAGAAACGAGGCTTGTCCAGTGTACATGATTTCAATACAGGTCATCACACATTCAGGATCTACATGCTTCAAATCAACCATTCCCAACATGTTCTCTTTTGTGTCGTGATTGAGCATCTTAGCAAAATACTCAGAACTTGCGGCAATGACGCACTTGTGAACGGAGGTCTTTTTTTCTCCCGCTTTGATAACGAAGTCACAATACTGATGATTGATTCTGAACTCGTCAAATTTCGATAGAATGTCGAGGGCATGACCCGACTTGCCAATACTCAGAAGATGTTTCATTACAGTTGACCAGTTTATAGCCAAAATATATAGTTCACTAAAAAACTTGAGAATAATATCTGAAACTGTAACATCATACACATGGTGACTAGATCATTTTAGGACATTTATGCAACGATATCATTATATTCATAACATAAGGATAGTAAAGAAAATGTAATCCCTAATGTCAGCGAGAAGCGATATGCTTGGGCTTAGGTGACAGAAGTTGGAATAAGATGCACAAATTGAATGTTAAAGATATAAGCACAATTTGGATGTCAGCAAAGGGCAAGAAAATATCCCTTCTTGGATTTACGAAAGCAATAAAACACTGACCAGTACAATGATACAGAAAGATGGCATAAAAGTGGGCTAGCTCTTAAAAGGCATGTGACGTTACAGAAAAATTATAAATATTACATAAAAATCACCATTTTCAACCTCAAATGGCGACTAAAAATTATTCAGACTTCAAGGTGGTGCTAATAAATTGTCAGTTGTGGGATTTATGAGGGAAGCCATTGTAACCACTTAACCTCTCTGGCTAAAGAAGCAAATATTGATA
Source organism: Botryllus schlosseri (assembly GCF_051294905.1). Lineage (NCBI taxonomy): Eukaryota > Metazoa > Chordata > Ascidiacea > Stolidobranchia > Styelidae > Botryllus > Botryllus schlosseri. The sequence goes on from NC_137238.1 coordinate 33,950,322, forward strand.
ACCGGTCAGATATTTACTTTGAGTTGCTGTCTCTGTTACAACTGTAGCATGTTGACTTGAAACATCACACAAGCTAGGCTTACAAACAGGTGATATAACGCATGGATATTAGGCAGTCATGTAATCATACATATAGTTCATCTAAACCACAGATAATGGGCAGAGAACTGAAGGCCATGCTTTCTTGCAAGATGTAGCTTATGCGAAATCAGAGTGAAGCAATATACAATATCACTCATTTTAAAAGGGTGATATGTTAACAATATTCAGATAGCCTACTCGAGCATTGCATTCAATTTGAACTTTTGAGGTGTTCATAAATGACTTTTCTTTCTGAAATTGTACTGGCTACTTGATACAATTGTTGGGTTAGATTATTCAAGCATACACATAAAATTTTGGTTCAATTCCAGTCAGTAGCCGCTTTGCTACAGGAGAAGAAAGTTTCTAGTCATATAAAAATAAATCAAAAGAAAATTGAATTTTTTTTATTTCCTCCACGAAGGTGTTAGGTTGTCTATAGATACAATGTTAACCAGATTTAGTTCAATTCCAACCAGTGGACGCGGAGTTATTTCCGTCGAAAAATTTGGATTTGAATAAAATAGTATTTACAGTGGGCACTTTCATAATAAATAATTGAAGAATTGGCCACCGTAAATACTGCTTTATTGGTAATCCAAATTTATCGACGGCAATAACTCCGCTTCAACTGGTTTGAATTGAATAAAATTTGGTGAACATGGTTTCTATGGAAAACCGAACAATGTTATGGGTGAAGAGAAAATTCCAATTAATAAATAATTTATTTTTATATAATAACTCAGGAAAGTCTTTGCAACTTTTTCACAGCTTCCGGCAGGTTCCTAAATACTCGTAAGGCATGTAGCTGTTTGAAAGAATCCTATAGTGCAACTTTTGTCCATTTTTTAATGCAACTTTATAAAACTATTTCAATTGTTCACGAAAGTATTTTTGATTTTGGTGAAATACACGGCCAAATCCGACTGAAATACCGTAAATCAGCACTGAAGCAACGCTCTTACGGGTATTTTTTTCAATTCAACCGAGCAAAATGTGGTCTTTTAGTGCAGCTTTTGTGGAAAAATAAATGCAACTTTCCACGGATTTACCTGCAACAAAAACTTGCCCTAATAATAACTCTAAACTTTCCCCTCCCATACCGGTGTGGCTACTGGCTGGAATTGAACGAAATTTGGCGTGTAGGCTTAAATTAGGTTAAGTAACCTAACTATTTTATTAAGTAGCCAGTACAATTTGAGAAAAAAGTTATATTTGAACAACCCTAGTGCACATGCTTAAAAGAAGGCATTAGAGTCATCGATTCCCAGACCATAAATCTTAATCTGAAAGCCCTAATAGCAGTACATGCCAGTGAAGGAATGACAATTCAGATTCATGTTTGGCGGAGTAAACCATCATTTCAAACTTCATATTTTCAATTTCAATTATTTTGTATGAAAATGGATGTGCATGTGGTTTTTCAAAGAAGTTCTACGGTTGAACGACTTCCCGCATATTTCACACTCAAAATCTTTCACACCAAGATGGATTTTCATGTGTTGCTTCAGAGAATTCTTCTGGACGAAAGCATAACCACATGTTTTGCACTTGAAATTTTTAATATTCAAATGGATCAGCATATGTCGATTCAACGAACACTTTTGGTTGAACGATTTGCCACATCCTTCACACTTGAAATCTTTTACACCGGAATGGATGATCGAGTGGCGTTCCAAGGGCGCATTGTGAGAGAATGATTTCCCGCATATTGTACACGGAAAATTTTTCGCACATACATGGACAGTACGAGTGTGTAGTTCCAAAGATTCCATTGTGCTGTACAATTTGCCGCATATCATGCACTCGTAATCACAGAAATGAATGAGCATGTGTTTTTTTAAAATCTCGTCTCGTTTGAATGATTTTCCACATACTTCACAAGTGACTTTTTTGACTTTTTTAACATTGAGATGGAGTAGTATATGATGGTTTCGGGCATCAAGTCGGTGAAATGATAAGTTGCATATCTTGCAGTGGAATTTTTTCACATCGGTGTGTGTCAGCCTATGCAGTCTTAAATTGCGTGGATTGCAGAAAGTCTTGCCACAAACATCACACTCGAATCGTTTTATGGCCAAGTGGATTCGCATATGTGCCCTCAATGTTGCTTTCGTGCAGAAGGATTTTGCACAAATTTCACACTCACGATTTCTCCCGCAAATATGGCTGGTCATATGTACTTTTAGTACTTTCTTCGTCTGGAATGATTTTCCACAAATTTCACATTTTATATTTTTCACGCTAAAATGGCTCATAATGTGGCATCTCAGGCTTCTCTTTGTCATCAATACTTTGCCGCAAAGTTCACACGTAAACTTTTTCGTACCGTAATGGAACAGCATATGTTTTCCGAAATCAACACTTTGCCTGAAGGACAATCCGCAAGTTTCACAGATGTAAGCGTCTACGCCGGAATGAATTAGCAGATGTTCTGTCAAATCACTGTTTTCGGTAAAGGATTCACCACAAACTTCACACTTGTGGCATCTCACAGTTGAATGAATCAGTAGATGTTCTTCGAAAGCAAACTTTCCGTGGAACAATTCACCACAAACTTGACAAGGCATCTCTAAGCGCTCTGCGTCTTCAGCTTGTTGCATTTTTGCGTATCAAGTTGCTTGCGCCCGCACGTAGGAGCCGGAGTATCAAACTCAAATTGGTCTAGGGCCACTTTTCCAATTCTGCAGCGGTCGCGGTCCGTGACAATTCAATTACAAGAAAAATTGGGCTTTACGTTAGTACACCTCTGTTAACAAAATGATATCATGATCATCACTTTCAGTCTATTTTAAACTACGAGCTGAAAATGATACCTGGTATCACTTTTCACCGACTAAAAATCAGCGTTGGGGCTAGATAAATCTGACACCATAGCTGGAACACTGTTAGACTATCTCCACGTAAAGGTGGAGATTGATGTTCTAAGCATCTCAGTCTTGGCAGTATCTGGGCCATTGCATGTCAAAGGAGGCTGTTGCCATCGCTGAAGCCGTTTCAGGTGAGGAAGAGTGATGTTGGGAACAATAGATTACCTTATTTTGAACAACAACAATATTTTGTGACTGATATTAATTTCATCAATTAAAAATGCGTTCTTAAGCCTTCTTCCGGAATGTCTAATCGTGCCGCAGGCTGCAAAGTATCACCAATCGGTCCGGGTGTTGGTTACCCCTGATTTAAAGGGATATCGTGAATAAAGATAATGTCAAAAATAGACTTACAGTGCGAGAAATCAAAAGTGCCACATACATTAGTTTTTCTGTTTTTTTTTATAATGGAGGAAGCTTGTCCAGTGTATATCATTTCAATGCATGTCATCACGCATTCAGGATCTGAATGCTTTATCGTAACCGTTCCCAGCTGGTTCTCTTTCGTGTCATGATTGAGCATAGGTGGCAAAATATTCAGAACTTACGGCGATGACGCACTTGTAGACAGCGATCTCCTTTTTCCAGGCTTTGATAATGAAGTCACTTCTGTTACTTCTGAACTCGTCAAATTTTGATAGAATGTCGAGGGCATGATCCGCCTTCTCAACATTCAGATGATGTTCCATCACAGTTGACCGGTTTACAGCCAAAATATATAGTTCACTCAGAAATTTAGAAAATTATCTCTATATGTAACAACATACACATGGTGAGTATAGTTGTAATACATTTATGCAATGATATCATCACATTACTAACATTTGGTAGGAAACATAATGTAATCATGCATGTCAGCAAAGAGTGATATCCTGGGGCTTATGTGACAGGAGACAGAATTAGATGCACAAATTCAATATTACAGAGCCAAGCACATTTTTGGTTGCAATAAAATCGAAGAAAAAATCCCGCTACTGGGAAAGTAAAAACATTACATAAAATCACAATCTCCAACTTCAGATGAAGAATATTTATTATTCTGATTTCACGATGATGCAAACGAATATCGTGATACCACTGCTATCGGATACCGTAACCAAATTTTAATTTCCATGAAGAAGGGCATTTATCTTACGAAAGTACATTGTTTATAAATATATGGCACCAAACAGAAGTCTCAGCAGTTGTAGCAAGGCTTACAGATAGTGATGTAAGGCAATCATGCACGTAGTGTGACAACACCTTAGATCAGTGGTTATTAACCGGGGGTCAGCAAAGCATTTTCAGGGGGTCCGCGAAACCTCAAAGTTTGTAAAATGATTGATAACCTAATTTTTATTTTTTTAAATTAGTGGTGTGAGACAGTTTCGCTTAATGATTGCTAAAACATTAGGACTTTCATCATTACAATGGTCGTCTGAGATGAAATATCCGACTGTGCAAACTAATTGTCATTGTCAAATTGCTAATAGCCTGTCTATGCAAACATATTGTTGTTTAGAGATGTTTTGTTGGGGCTAGCGGAAATGTTGGACATGTCAAACAGGGCAACTTCGAAATCTTTGCAAAAATTCTGGATTCGTCAGTCTCAGCAAATTAGTAAACAGTCGTTTGAAATAGAAATTCCTGACTTTCTTTCCTAATCTGTCCCAATGAAGGAATCGTAACCTCGCCGCGAAATCCATTTTCTCCAGCGATATGACCACTGAATAACTTCAAGATGAGATGCTAGATAGAAATGACTAGGCTGGAAGTGATCTGTTGTTCATTAAAAAATCACACCAAAAGCTGTCGTCGGACGCGTTACACGTTAATATGACATTCTCCCCCAATATAGCCTATCTTTTTGGGAATGGATTTTCGATCGGCACTCGTTCATATCAAATCGAAGACGCGGGTTTTCACGACAACCGTTACAGCTGCTAAATTCGCTTCGAAATAATAAATGTCTCCTCAATTTTTATACATATCGCGTCCGTGTGACGTTATTTCCGAGAAAATTCATATTGGGGCTGTTTATCACTAGCCTACAATTAGTATTTGTACAAGAGAGATGACGGTTGCACGATGATTAAGCTAATTTTCAATGAAAACTTGAGGGGGTCCGCGAAGGTCCGTGACAGTCCAAAAGGGGTCCGCAAATACTGTTGTATGCAAAGATGAGTTTGGTCATGAAGGAATATTAACATCGACAGGTATTGAAATGAAAAATATATTGGACAGAATATTTATCCAACAATTTCGTCGTATTAGTGGCAAATGGATAAAAGAGGAAAGTAGGCCTTTTCGTACATGCCAGCGAGGGTAAATATTTTTGGGGCTCTACAAACTTGATTTATACACCAATTAAACAGAGATGGAGAATACATTTCATGTTTTAAATGCATGAATAATTGAACATAATTGATCTTATACATCGGGTCAGAGAAGATATCATTGTTAGCACAAATTGAAGCGTGCATAGCCGACTGCATTTTGGGTTTTGATGAAGTCCAAGAAAAAGTCCACGCATTCTTCTAAAGTAATGAAATGCAACGTATAACAAAACCACAGTTAACTGACAGAGAACTAAAGGAAACAGCCATGCTTTCTCGCATGATGTATACAGTGTCAGGGGCAATCTATATGCAAAATAACGAATTTCAATATTTGATTCGTTGACGTTTTGTGGTGTCACAAGATAATTGCCGCGGCATGGATTTCTTGATTCAGAGATGCCAAGTCACCATTATCCAGGCCTATCAACGTACTCAGAAAATTACTTATGGGATTGAACTCGAGGATACTATGGCACGGCAGCATATCATCATAGGATCCACCACATATGTATATCTTTCCGCCGATACAATAAGTACTTGAATTTACCCGCTTCAATTTGGGTTCTTGTACTGGAATGATCGTCCAAATACTTTCATCACTGGGTAGCAGAAGAATGTCGTTGACATACTCATAGTTCACAGTTATTCCACCAAGAAGGTAGATGGTCTTATTATGTGTACATGCACTTGCATAAGCTCTCTCAACTGGTAATGATGGTCCAGCTAACCAAGTAGATGTTGAAAAATTGAAACATTCCACATCCAGAGCAAAGTCTCCCACATATGAATGAAAACCACCAACTGCATGAAGTTTATCATGAGATATAGTGCAAGAAGACGAATGCACAATGGATTGCTTGTTGGGAAGCTTCGACCACTTGTTATTGATTGTGTCATATTGGGCAAAAGGCTCCATCATAGAATCATTTGCTAAATAAAATTTATCTAGTGTACGTGCAACTACACAAAAGTAGCTAGGGTATGCACTCTCAAGTTTTCTCCAGGGCGAATCACTTTCAAGAAAATTACGTCGGTACAAATGAGAATTGTCATCAATGACGTATATGTAGCAGTCCATCACAACTACTGCGTTGAAATCTCTCATACTATCTTTATAATGGAAATGCCGTCGCTCTGTTAAAGACTTTTTGTCCATGTCAAACCACATAAGACGAGAAACTTCCTCATTCGCCATTATAATATTAGGAGTACAGTCTCCTTTGTAATCACTGGCTTCTACATCTGATTTCTCAGGTAGTGACTTCATGATGTACGTCATGCATTCGGTGGATTTGGCAACAGCTGGTTGCTGAGATAAAAATTTACGATAGTAGGCAGGAATTTTTTCCAGGTCGATGTGCTTCAGTAAATCAAAAAGTTGATCGGCGCGATCCAAGTTGTCATTGACCCAAATCATTGACGCTTTGCACTTGACAACATCCAACACATTCAAATCTTCGGAGGAAATCAAATACTCCAGGAAATCGAATTCAAGTTCAATGAAATCGTCCGTTTTCATGATCAAATGAAAGTGATAGAGAGCAAAATCTCTACATGCTTGCTGTAATTGTTGACAAAAATACTTATCAGCAATATACATGGAATCAAAAAACGAGTCTACATCAAGATTTTTCTCCAGGAAAAGCGACATTGCATCGCATACTTTATCAATTCCAAACAAATGCACCACATACATTAGTTTTTCCGTTTTTCGAATCAGAAAAGAAGCTTGTCCAGTGTACATGATTTCAATGCAGGTCATCACACATTCGGGATCTACATGCTTCAAATCAACCATTCCCAACATGTTCTCTTTTGTGTCGTGATTGAGCATCTTAGCAAAATACTCAGAGCTTGCGGCAATGACGCACTTGTGAACGTGGAACTCTTTTTCTCCCACTTTGATAATGAAGTCGCAATACTGTTGATTGATTCTGAACTCGTCAAATTTCGATAGAAGGTCGAGAGCATGACCCGTCTTGCCAATATTCAGAAGATGTTCCATCACCGTTGACCAGTGAGTGTATAACCAAAATATATAGCTAGATCAAAAGCTTTAGAATAATATCTGTAACTTTAAGATCATACACGTGGTGAGTCTAGTTGTAGCATATTCATGCAACGATATCATCAAATTCCTAACGCAAGGATATATGAGAAAATGTACTCATCGTCAGCGAGGAGTGATAGCACAAGTAACCTAAACCTAGGACTATTTGAGTATTGAAAAAAGTACTACATTCCACAGTCCACACAAACTCAAAATATTCTACAACTGTAAAACTACGACAATACAGAATTCATGTTGATTTGGTTTACGACATCAAGACTACGCCTTACCTATAAGTTAAAACCGTTATGTAAAACAATGACATCCAACTTGCAAATTGCATGCAAATTGGCATATTCTAAATCAGAAGTGAAGTAGATGACCAAAAAATATTATCCAGCATATTTATTATAGACATGCATATAGATTCCCCATGACATCCCAATTCCGGTTCAATTCCGTTAAATTGAAGTGTAAATATAACAAGGTAATCCTTCCATACTCAAAAGTTACTTTGTGTTAAAATGGACCTGCATGTGGTTCCTCGAACAGGAACTTCTGACGAATAACTTGCCGCATATTTCACACCCATAATCTTTCACGTTCAAATGGCTCTTGATATGTTGCCTCGGGGAATGTTTTTGAACGAACGCTTGACCACACTTTCGACATATGAAATCTTTCATATCCAGATGAATACGCATATGCCGATTCAAAGAACATTTTTGGTTAAATGAAAGGTTGCATCCAGGTTCATTACATCATAAAGTTGATTGGAACGATCCAAGTTGTCGTTGAACCAAATCATAGAGGCTTTGCACTTGATAACATCCAACACATTCAAATCTTCAGAGGAAACAAATACTCCATGAAATCGAACTCAAGTTCTTTGACATAGGCCGTTTTCATGATCAAATGAAAGTGATCGCGAGCAAAATTTCTGCATTCTTGCTGTAATTGTTGACAAAAATACTTATCAGCAATATGTCAAGATCTTTCTCCAGAAAAAGTGAAATGGCATCGCATACTCCATTAATTCCAAACAATTGCGCCACAAACATTAGTTTTTCCGTTTTTTCGAATCAGAAAAGAAGCTTGTCCAGTGTATACATGATTTCAATGCAGGTCCAGAAGATGCTCCATCACAGTCGACTAGTTCCGAGTCAACCCAAAATATGTAGCTAATTCTAAAACTTTGAGATAGGACACCAAATTCCGATTCTGAAAAATCATACACATGGTCAGTACAGTCGTGTGCAAGAACGAGTTTGGTCTTGAAGGTATACGAATATTGGCCAGAATCGAAATTGAAAATAGCTTGGACAGTATATTTCAACAATACTTTCATCATTTTCCTTACAATTGAATACGAGAGAAAGTATATTCAAAGATGTCAGCGGAAAACAATATCTTAAGGCTTTATAAATTTGAACATGAGTGATCGGGTCACGGTAGATACTATTAGTTGCACAAATGAAAACCTACAGAGCAATGCACATTCTGTGATTGATGAAATCTAAGAAATGTCAATGCCTTGTTGTGCGGTATGTAATAAAATTCAGGAATACACAGTTGATCCAAAATAGAGAAATTTGAATAAAATTTGGCTAGCACTGAAAATAACGGCTGAACACAATGATTGGAGTACTCAAATCGTAATCGAGTATTAATTATATTGATTTGAGTCGAGTTGAAGATAAAATTGCTTCCGGCACTGAAATTACGTGTTCCTAGCCCCTATGAGTAATTTATCAGCAGGAATTATAGTTTTAATAGTGGATGTGAGATATTTATGAAGTCACGATCATGATCAACTCACACCACTGCCAAAAAGTGCAATGAAACAGGCATGGTAGAAAAATACCGTCTTTGATGTGATGTAGAGCTGGCATTGTATTTTTGCAGTCGCAAGAAATGTACATATTTCAATTTTTCACGTCATTCATACTGCTGTGATATAATTATCAATGATACTTGAATACTCGACTCAGCGCCTGATGCTCGATTCAGAATGACAGGCGCTCGATTCAGAATGGGATCATTCAAGGACTAAATTTCGCTCAGCCATACTGACCAGGTATGTGACGGTACGAGAAATGCAAAAACGCTACAACGAAATCAATCCTAAATCATAAATGCAGTACTCAAGGCCATCATTAGTTCTTGTTTGCAAACAGCTGAATTTTAGGAGAAGCCAGCAAAAAAGGAATCCAAACCCACGTACTGCAAGATCAGCGATGTAACCGATCATTTGCTGTGGCGAACGAAACAAATATTGAAAACCTTCCGGACATTTAATCTGAGCTTTTGGTATGTTTGTTCATACAGAGTAACATTTTGATGGGCTCAAAATATCACGCGAGTCCAAAACTACCAAATCAAGAGTAATGCGAAATGAAGGGTTAAATAGTTAAAATCATATGGGCTTACGGATAGTGAATCAAAGAATGGAGGAAGAGCCATCCACACCAGTTTACAAAATCACAGATAACGGACGGAAAACTGAAGGCAGGAGCCATGCTTTCTCGCAAGTTGTATACAAAATCAGGGGCAAGCTATATGCAAAATCACGAATTTTAGAATTTGATCCGTTAACGTTTTGTGGCGTTACAAGATAATTGCCTCTGCATAGAATTCATGCATATTCAAGTCATGGCTATTCAAGTCCATCACAGTCCTCAACAAATTAGTTTTGGGATTGAACTCGAGGATACTTTTGCAGCGACTCGGCATCATTTCACCATGGGATCCATCACATACGTATATCTTTCCGCCAATGCAATAAGTACTTAAATTTGAACCCTCCAATTCGGGTCCTTGTACTGGAATTATCGTCCAAATACTTTCATCACTGGGTAGCAGAAAAATGTCGTTGACATACTTATAGTTCACAGTTCTTCCACCAACAAGGTAGATGGCCTTATTATATGAACATGCACTTGCCATAGCTCTCTCAACGGGTAATGATGGTCCAACTGTCCAAGTAGACGTTGAAAAGTTGAAACATTCCACATCCAGCGCAAAGGTTGTGTCATCTCCAAGTAGAGACTTATGAAGAATGTGATTGGAGTAGGCTGACTCTGGATCTCCTCTCTCAACTGGTACGAAACAAGAACTCCAAATGGACGAATATCTTATTAAAATACCGTTGAAAAATTGCTGGTAATATCCTGGTAAGACCAAATACTCCAGTAAATAAACAATAAATGAACAGACCAACAACAACAAAACAAAGCTGGCTACTTTCACCACGTCGCTCACGAAATGAGTGCACGTGCGCTCCAAAGCAGTCCAAGTGGTGAGTGAGCCATAGAGAAAATAATATCCACCGTGACATAGCCGGCCCTGTGACGAACTGTAAACTGCCAAAGCAATTACATGGAGTCACAATAACTGATGAGCGGTGGTAATGAATGTTAACAAAATGTAAAAATACACAGGGTGGTTGTACGAATATGAACTTACGAATATTATGTTCGTAGGTTCTACTTACAGTACAAAACCTGACTCTCCTGACCAAGCCATTACAGTCACGAAGCATGATTAGGATACAATAAAGGGTTGCCTTATCGACATAAGTACGTCGCAGGCAATTATTATGCGAACACAAAATTGTGCAATATCAGGAGCACAAGTGTCTCCAAAGATGTGAGAAGTCATCTAAGTCAGATCTGCTGCCCATGGACATTCAAGTATTCAAAATCGACATAATGCCCCAATGAGCGATGAATTAGAAGTGAATTGACAATTAGGATTAGTAAAATTGACATTAAATGCAGAAGAAATAGTGTCTCATGACATTTTCAACAATAACAGAAGTCTTGTTATTGCAATCAAGGAAATTAACCTCAGTGGAATACACCTAATTTGTTCGAAGGGTTTTGTCACAACCCATAAAAGAGTGGCCAAGTTATCATGAAGTAACTGCTGACTTCGTAATCCAGGTAACACATAAGAACTTGTTACCAATAATACAGTAAAAATCATTTACATCAACAATTGGGTGGACATTGGACACGTCCTTCAGGTATCATTGTGCATAATGTGCATGTGCATTGTGCAACAATGTCTGCGCTTGGGGGTAGATTTTCAATCACAGGAAAGTGACAAGTAGCTAATACATCATTCAAGTTGATGCCTGTGCTTTACCCGATTCCTTTAACGGATATGGGCACAAATTTAGGCTGGCGGGGAAGGATGGCAGCGGTATTCATTAAATAAGTCAGCGGTTCACCACTGATAACCAATTGGTTTAGGAAAAAGAAAGTACACAGGCAGTTGGTAGCCCCAGTGATAAGGAATGCACATGTAATAAAACCGGTAGAAGCTACCAGACAGGTGATTATCACAAAAGGTGTAGACAGATGTGTCACCAGACAACTTATCTCGGCAATTGCAGGAGATAGAGCCGTAACCGTGTTGTTCTCAGCAACAACAATCGATTTAGGATATAACGAACATTTGTATGCGTCATGTAATAAAGTGCTTTGAGCACAGCCACATCCATGAATTTTCCAATGACATGTGGATGGGTAATAATTGGGATCATGATCACAGAATAAGCAATTACGGCGTAACAGACTCTCTTCTGCGGATCCATGACGCTGCTGAACTTGCATCTTTTGGATGTCTTCAAAGTTGAAGAGAGGATGAAGATCTTGACACAGGATACATGATGAACGTAGCTCCTTTTCAGCGACATATCGATGCATCGAGCTTGAATCCATAGATGTAGTATTCACCTCTATTGCAGTTTTGCGCGGATTCTTTGAGTACTTCTTGTGCGGTACGCTTAGATCAACATCTTTGGGTTCAAGTGAACAATAAAATTCATTGTTGACCGGACCAAATGGTGACCGAGTCAATGCTGTTTTCTTCTTGACAAATTCAACGAAATCGTTGGAATTTGGATTAACACTGGCTTCATCCTGGTGACTTCGAGGGAATGAAGGTGTAACAGGGTATTGAGCAGAATGTAGCAACTCACTATTGTTAGTGGTAACAGTTGCAGAGTTCGTAGAACTATCAATGGACATTTCACAAGTGTGAAAGCCTCGATTAAATTTGGTCGCATCAGCCGGCCCATTACGGGTGGCCGAGTAGTGAATATCAGAGGAAATTTTTTGTGGCACAGCTGGCCCATTATAGGCTTCTGAGTAACGGAAACTGAATGGCGAATCTTGTTGCACAGCCGGCCCATTACAGGGGACTGAGAATCGGTAACATGATGAAATAACTGGTTTCACAGCCGACCCATTACAGGGGGCTGAGAATTGGAAATTTGATGTCTTGTCTGACAACGAACATTCTTCAACGCAAGTAGGGCAAGTTGCGAAAGTTTGACATTGCGTGGGAATGGCCAGAGTATTGAGAAAGTCTTCTGTGAGTGGTTTATCATTATTAGCATTGCCAACTGGCAGTCCTTTGTTGAGAGTGTCATTACTATCCAAGCCGCAGCAACCTTTATGACTGGTCACAGAAGCTAATGATCCAAATTGTGACGAAACAATTGCTTTATACCGTTCAAGTTTTGACTGAGCACTGAAAAGTTTCCATTCCAACCTTTTCAAATTGTCTTTCTCATGCGTCCACAATGTCTGTAAGTCGTCAAGTGACGTACTTACACTTTCAGAAGTAATAAGTTTACGGAATTTGCCATCAGCAATATTCTTTGTATATAGACACAGGTCATGAAATGACGAAATACTGTCCAATATTGATTGGGCATCGACACTGCCCTCGGTTATCTTGTCTTTGATACCGGTAGTAAGATTGTTCAACTGGGTATTGACTCGATGAAATGTCTCGTCAAGACTGTCTTTTGCAGCCAGAACAGTTCGGGGAGTAGCTCCACTCAAACATTTAGTAAAGTAGGCATCGGCAGCGTGGAAGTCCCTTGCTAGACCGGCCAAAATATTGTCAGTGACTTGCATATCGAAGCCTCTGACTGTAATCGCCTTATAGGCATTAGGGTCTCTTCTTGGACCAAAAGTAATAAGATTGACTTGCGTATCGAAGTCTTTTACTGTAGATGGAGGATCCATAACGAAGTTAATGGAATACACTCAATTTTTCAACCTTTGTCGTCTCCAAGTAGAGACTTATGAAGAATGTGATTGGAGTAGGCTGACTCTGGATCTCCTCTCTCAACTGGTACGAAACAAGAACTCCAAATGGACGAATATCTTATTAAAATACCGTTGAAAAATTGCTGGTAATATCCTGGTAAGACCAAATACTCCAGTAAATAAACAATAAATGAACAGACCAACAACAACAAAACAAAGCTGGCTACATTCACCACGTCGCCCACGAAATGAGTGCACGTGCGCTCCAAAGCAGTCCAAGTGGTGAGTGAGCCATAGAGAAAATAATATCCACCGTGACAGGTTGTATGATATGCATCAAAACCACCAATTACATGAAGTTTATCCTGAGATATAGTGTAGGCAGACAAACACAATCTGGATTGCTTGTTGGGAAGCTTCGACCACTTGTTATTGATTGTGTCATATTGGGCCAAAGACTCAAGATATGAAAAATATAATATACCGGGCTTACGTGCAACTACAGTGTTGTATCCAAGAAATGCAGGTTCAAGTTTTCTCCAGGGTGAATCATTTTCAAGAAAATTACGACAGTACAAATCCCACTTTTCATCAACGACATATATGTAGCAGTCCATCACAACTACCACGAGAAATGGCCTCAAACTAACTTCAGCATTGAAATGTCGCTGCTCTGTCAAAGACTCTCTGTCCATGTCAAACCACATAAGACGAGAAACATCCTCATTCACTATTATAATATTCGGAGTACAGTCACCTTTGTAATCACTGGCTTCTACATCTGACTTCTCCGGTAGTGACTTCACGATGTGCATCATGCATTCGGTGGATTTAGCAACAGTTGGTTGCTGAGATAAAAATTTACGATAGTAGACAGGGATTTTCTCCAGGTCGATATACTTCAGTAATTCAAAAAGTTGATCAGCGCGATCCAGATCCTCATTCACCCAAATCAATGACGCTTTGCACTTAATAACATCCAACACATGCAAATCTTCAGAGGATATCAAATGCTCGAGGAAATCGAACTCAAGTTCCTTGAAATCAGCAGTTTTCATGATCGAATGAAAGTGATCACGAGCAAAACTTCTGCATGCTTGCTGTAATTGTTGACAGGAATATTTATCGGCAATACTTCTGGTGTCGAAAAACGAGTCCACGTCAAGATTTTGATCCAAGAAAAGCGACATTGCATCGCATACCTTATTAATTCCAAACAAATGCGCCACATACATTAGTTTTTCCGTTTTTCTAATCAGAAAAGACGCTTGTCCCCGGTACATGATTTCAATGCAGGTCATCACACATTCAGGATCTACTTGCTTTAAATCAACCATTCCCAACATGTTCTCTTTTGTGTCGTGATTGAGCATCTTAGCAAAATACTCAGAACTTGCGGCAATGACGCACTTGTGAACAGAGATCTCCTTTTCTCCCACTTTTATAATGAAGTCGCAATACTCTGTTGATTGATTCTGAACTCATCAAATTTCGATAGAAGGTCGAGGGCATGGCCCGACTTGCCAATATCCAGAAGATGTTCCATCACAGTTGACTAGTTTATAGCCAAAATATATACCTCACTCGAAAACTTTAGAATAATATCCGTAGCCTAACTGTAACATCATACACAAGGTGAGATTAGCAGTGTTGGGATCAAGTCACCACCTTCGAGTCACGAGTCATTGCATATTTTGACTCGAGTCAAGTCAAGTTAATCGATTTTCAAAGGTGACTTGAGTCAAGTCAAGTCACTTGAATGTTGGAGGTGACTCGAGTCAAGTCGTGTCAAGTCAAGTCAAGTCACAATTCAAGTCAAGTCGCCTTTTCGAAGTATGAGGCATGATTATGTCATTGCATTTTGCTAGCTGTCTGAAATACAGATTAAGTGGTCATTATTCTGAACTGATGAACGAATATAAATATACACGCAAGATGGTGCTGTATCGCTCACGTATACGTACAGCTGTTGAACTACGTAAGTAATTGCATAGCCTCAGTTTATAGTTACCAGCCAAAATAGAGAATAGAGAGACGAATTGATAAGATGGAATACATTACCAATGTATACATATTGATATGATACGATTCGAATCGACTCCAATGGTTGAGTAAACTATATTTCAATTCATTTTCAATAAAACAAGAGGTTTGGATAAGGTAAGAACAGGGAACAGAAATATATATTTTACTATTCAATTACTTTACTACTTGTTCACGACAACATAAGTTGTTAACTTCGAACACTTCTTTTGTGGTCAATTTATTTGTGAGTGAACAATGTGAACAACTCAGTAAAACGCACCATAATTAAATGATTGGTCGCTCTCACGGTTTACACCAGCGTTTCGCGAACAATCTGAACATATGCAAGATTCATTGATTTTTATCGACACCGATAATGTTATGACTTGAAATTGACTCGTGAATTTTTCACCGAGTCATGAGTCAATCAACATTTCTGATATGCCAAGTCAAGTCAAGTCATTTTAGCAAAGTGAGCGGAGTTAAGTCAAGTCATAGGAAAAAGGTGACTCGAATCATACCAACACTGGAGATTAGTTGTACTTTCGGTATCATCATATTCGGAAGAAAATGGAATCCCACATGTCATCGATGAATATTATAGGGCAAAGCACATTTTTGGGTCTCAACAAAATCTGAGAAGAAATCCCTACTTTATTCTACAGAAAGCCAATAAAACACAGACATGTACAGTGGACACAAAAAGATGGCAAAAAGGTACCCACATAGTAACAGGCAAGCCAAATCGTATGGGAAAAACTTTTTACAGTAAGTAACAAAAACGTACTATAAAATTGTAGTTTGTGATGCTGAACTAGAGTGTCAGGAGAACCGACTTATAGTACTTGAACGAGTTACACATTTTGAAAATCTTTCCAGCATCCACTAACAAGTAGTGCCAAGCACAATTTTGTTCAGTTCATCAAGAATTTTCATCAATTCAAAACACCACAAGACTGCGATGCAATGAAAAAGAGGAATGTCTCGATACGATTTGGTGTAGTCTTTGAAATCAGACACCTACCCAGGCCTAGGCAAAGTAAAGGGAAGGCATGCACACTGAACGAAGAGCAAAAGAAGATAATACAAAAAGACGAGCGAAAAAATGAGGTGGCATGTGACGGAATGCGAGATCAATATGTCAGGTCATGGTCTGGAACACATGAAGGCTGACTAGTATTCATTCAGTAGAAATTGATTGTATTTCGACTTGAATATGGACACACTCGAGGAATGTTGGATTGCAGACTTGATGATTCAAGTGCTCTAATCCAAACCCTGTAAAAAATGTTATGATCCGAGTCGAGAAGTGGCAGACGATTAATTTTCGAGTACTGAGATCATACATCGTTTTGCATTAAAGAATATATCATTAACGACATTTAGAGTGACGATGCTATTTTCTCAACGTAGAAGCGTCAAAACCGGATTCGCAGCACCTAAAACTCATAGCACAGAGCCACGCAGGTTGCTGGTGATTAAATTTCCGCCAAGTCATGATTAACCCACAGCATTGTCACAAAGTGAAAAAACACTAAATTATCTATATGAGGTGTAAAACTGCCCTTATTTTTGTGGCTGCATTATAGGTAGCCTACATGAACATTACCGATGATTATAGTTCTATGATGAAATATTAGGTGATACTTGAATATACACCTGGTGCGCAATCTATTAACTCAGGTACCAAGCCCTACTAACAAGCGTAGAACAAACTTCAAAATTTTTAAGCATGGGTATGATACATGTAGGCCTTCATGGAACATAGAGCGAGAAATATAGAAATGTAGTATGAAAATACACAAGAAACAGACAGAAAGATAGTATGAAAATGGGCATGTAATGAAAATTGATGAGCACATGACGCTACACAGTTGGCTTGCTTGATAATAAAACTTGCTTATCGTGAAGATTTAAATGAATACTGTGATCCTACATGAATCTGTTATCTTTATTTCGACAGATTTCCATATACCTCAGCCAAAAGATATCTCTTGCAGTTTTACAGATCTTGCAATTGAATTTAAAGAAAATGGTTCATGTACCAATACTTAATGTTAATAACTGTGAAGTTTATACTCATCGTTTCACTACCGATGTGGTGAAAGTAGAAATGGAATTACCGCTGTATATTTTGCTGAATTACAAATAGAAGTAGCAATATCCATTATCCTAGACATGTCAAAACAAAAAATGACTGATGACACAACCAGGGTCGTGATGAATCGAGTCGCAAATTTCCGTTAACTGGACTTGACTCTTGAGTCATTTTATGTATAGACTCGACTTTTACTACAGTCATTGTGAATGACTCGAACAAGTTATAAGACAAGAGACTTTATATTTGAATTGATTCAAATCTCGTGTAACAGGAACGATACCAGAAAAATAAGCCAAGATCAATTGCTTCGTACGTTTCATTAGACGTGTTAAGACTTGATAAAAATGAGTTTCTTTTGAATTGGGGCCTTCGATATCACCGAGGAGCTTCTAAAAAGGTGAGTTGAACCGGATTGAACTCTATAGACTATGACTCTACTCGACCATAATTTCTTTGATCTGGACTAAGACTTGACCCGGTGGCGAGTTTTAAATGACTCGACTTCACTCGAGTAAAATCTCTAAAAGTAATATTGACTTGTGACTTGGCTACAACCCTAGACACAACACAGAGGAATTTTTAAAAATAGAATCCGTTGATATACAGTCGATTCCATGTGGTTATTATGACAATTTCACTCACAAATGTGGTGCAACTGTAAAACTACGACAATACATAACTCACGGTGATCTGGTTTACGACATGAAGACAATGCCTTATCGGCATGGTCGAAAAAGAACATATTATCAATATGTACTGTTAAACTGCCCGTATGTTCTTAGTGGCTGAATTTGAGGTGCATATATCAACATTATCATGGTCATAGTTCTATGATGCAATATTAAGTGTTACTCGAATACACACATTGGATTCGCAATCTATTACTCAGGTACTTGATTTTCCCAAGCTACACTAACAATCATAGAACGGATTTCAAATTTTTTAAGCATCAGTATAATACATGTAGGCATACATGGAACAAAAAGCGAGAAATACAGAAAGATAGTATGAAAATGCACAAGCAATATAAATTGACAGGCACATGTCGCTACAGAAATGACTTGAACAATGACAAAACTGTCAATCCTAAATCAGCTGATAAAGACTAGGGGAAGATTGAGAACTGTGGTATAAAAAACAGCCTTGATGAAGGCCGGTATCGCGAATAAGACGTTGCCAGCATTTATCAACTGACGTCATACTTGGTGAAACGATTGTTGATATACAATGTTATTTCCAATTCTCTACTAGTTGCTGAAGATTATCCCTGACGAGTGTCAGGCGTAAATATTCGGGTTCATTTCGATATGAATATACCATTTAATTGTATATTGAAGTTTTGTACCTCCAAGAAGCTCTTAAAAACTGTTAAACTACGAAAATAACGAATTCACGGTGATCTGGTTTACGACATGAAGAAAATGCCTTACCTATAATACAGACCATAAGGCAAAACAATAAAGGAACAAAATACAGAAATGTCGAGAATGTTAAGAGACATCCATCCTGTAAATTGCATGCAAGTTTGCACATTCCAAATGCGAAGTCAAGTATATGACCTGAAAATATCATCCATAATATTTAATTCAGAAAAGCATGCAGATTCCCCATGACATGCCAATTCACACGACAATGAACGTCATGTAAGGTTTAATTCAGGTATATCGAAGTGTTAATAAAATAAAGTAATCGTTACATACTCAAAGTTACTTCATGTCAAAATGGACCTGCATGTGGTTCCTCAAACAAGAACTCCTGACAAATAACCTGCCGCAGATTTCACACCCAAAATCTTTCACGTCCAAATGGCTCTTGATATGTTGCCTCAGAGAATGTTTTTGAACAAACGCTTGACCACACGTTTCGCACTTGAAATCTTTCATATTCAGATGGATACTCATATGCCTATTCAGAGAACACTTTTGGTTAATGAAATGTCGCATCGCTCGCATTTAAAAGCTTTCACGTCATAATGGATGAGCATGTGTCGCCGTAGGGATTGCTTTTGACTAAAACGTTTGCCACAGATTTCACACTTGAATTTCACATCAAAATGGATGAGAGTGTGTTTTTCCAGATACAGCAGGGTGGTGAACGATTTTCCACATGTCTCACACTCATGTCTCTCATCTTTAGTATGCGAATGGATGAGTATGTGGCGCGCTAAATCCGGTCCTCGCTTGAAAGATATGCCGCATATTTCACACGAGAAATTGTTCACATCCAAATGGATCGCCATATGTCTTTCCAAACTACTCTCAATGCTATATGATGAGCCACATATTTCACATTTGAACTCTATACCATCAGTGTGCATCCTCGAATGACTTCTCAGACAATCTTTCTGTCGAAAAAGTTTACCGCATACTTGGCATTCAAAGCTTTTGGCAGAGTGGATGAGCATATGTGATTCCAAAGTCGTCTTTGAGCAGACTAATTTAGCGCAAATTTCGCACTTGTATTATTTGATACTGGTAACGGTATGGACGTTCCTATGATTTCTCAAATCTTTCTTTGTGAAGAATGATCTTTCACAAATTTCACATTTGAAACCTTTCATGTCAAAATGGCGCAGCACGTGATTCTTCAAACCTCTCATTTCTTTCAGAATTTTGCCGCAAATTTCGCACGTGAAATTTTTAGTGCTGGAATGGAACTGTATGTGCTTTTTCAGATCATCTCTTTGTCCGAAGGGCAGAGCACAAGTTCGACAGGTCACAGTTTCTGCAGCAGTATGGAGCAGTAGGTGATGAGTCAAATTCCATTTAGAGGACAATGATTTGAAACAAAGGCCACATTGGAAAGGCTTCATGCCAGCATATATCCGTGAGTGTTCACTTGAACAGGATTTACTGGAAGAGGGTTTAAAACAAAATTCACATTTGAAAAGGCTCTCAGTACAAGTGTGAGTCAGCAAGTGCTTTTCCAAATCACTTTTTGTGCTGTAGAATCGACCGTAAACGTCACAATTCGTGGTATGGTGTGGCGGAATGAATATACAGTGTTCCTCGTGACCCGCTTTCTAGAGGAATGACTTGCCACAAATTTGACAAAGCGTCTTTATCTGTGTGCTCCCTACGGACTTGCTGCGTGTCCTGTACCTAAAACTACCGCCAATTGTTCCAATTCATAAGTCAGTCAGAGTTTGAAAATTCGAGGTATTGACGAACGACTATGGAAGCAGAGCTGCAGCAGAGATATGCCAATCTATTAATCTTTACGCCTCAATCTGCAAAAGTAAGCATATCTGTTATTAAAATTGTGTAAATTTTGTTTGTGGAAACCGATTGCAGCAGTGATCAAATGATATTTATATTCAGGGCTGACATAACACAGTGTTATTCCAATTAGAATTGACTGCAAAAGTGCAGTGTGACAGTCGCGTTTTTCCAGCTCGTCAAAAAATGGTCGAAACACATCAAGGGGTGCCAAGAAGTTCACAAATCTCGAAGTTTTCTCTGTAACGTCAGTAACATTTTGATTGGCTCACGTGAGCTCAACACTACAAAATTGAGGGAAATTGGAAAGGAAGGAACACGAAGTCTGAATCAGCTGGGCTTACAGATAGTGAGAAAGCGTCATTAACACAGTTTTATAAAACAACGGGTAACGGACAAAAAACTAAAGAAAAGATCCATGCTTTCTCGCAAGATGTATAAAACCAAACGCAAGATGTGTGCAAAATCACTAATTTTAAAAATTTGATCCGTTAACGTTTTGTGGCATCACAAGATGATTGCCGAAGCATGGATTCTATTATTCAGATATTCCGGGTCATCACTATGGAAGTCTATCAACGTACTCAACAAATTAGTTTTCGGATTGAACTCGAGGATATCATCGCAGAGCATTTCATCATTGTATCCACCACATATGTATATCTTTCCGAGAATACAATGAGTTTTGAAATCCATTCGCTTCAATCCGGGTTTTTGAACTGGAATTATCGTCCACATACTTTCAGCACTGGATAGCCAAAGAATGTCGGTTGCACACATACTGTCCACAGTTTTTCCGCCAAGAAGGTAGATGTCCTTATTCAATGTACATGCACTTGCATCAGTTCTCACAACTGGCAATGATGGTCCATGTGACCAAGTGGATGCTGAAAAGTTGAAACATTCCACATCCAGCACAAATTTAGATGAATATACATCAAAACCACCAATTGCGTAAATCTTATCCTTAGCTATTGTGTAGGCAGACGCATCCACAATGGATTGCTTGTTAGGAAGCTTCGACCACTTGTTATTGATTGTGTCATATTGGACCAAAAAAGACTCCACCCATTTATGACCTGCTAAATAAAATTTCCCTGATTTACGTGCCACTACTTCACCGTATCGGTATTCTCGTAATGGACGTTCAAGTTTTATCCAGGGTGAATCATATTCAAGAAAATTACGACGGTAGAAATCAGAATTGGTAGCAATGACATATATGTAGCAGTCCATCACAACTATTGCGCTAAATCGTGTCACACTATCTTTATAATTGACATGCCGCTGCTCGGTCAAAGACTTTCTGTCCATGTCAAACCACATAAAACGTCCTTGTCCATTCGTCATTATAATGCCCGGAGTGCAGTCACCTTTGTAATCACTCGCTTCTACATCTGATCTCTCAGGTAGTGACTTCATGATGTACATCATGCATTCGGTGGATTTGCCAACAGTTGGGTGCTGAGATAAAAATTTACGATAGTAGACGGGTATTTTTTCCATGTCGATGTGCTTCAGTAAATCAAAAAGTTGATCGGCGCGATCCAAGTCCTCATTAACCCAAATCATTGACGCTTTGCATTTAATAACATCCAATACATGCAAATCTTCAGAGGAAATCAAATCCTCCAGGAGATCGAACTCAAGTTCCTTGAAATAGGATGTTTTCATGATCGAATGAAAGTGATCGCGAGCAAAACTTCGGCATGCTTGCTGTAACTGCTGACAGAAATACTTCTCAGCAATATACCTGGTATCGAAAAACGAGTCTATGTCCAGATTTTCCTTCAGGTAAAGTGACATTGCATCGCATACTTTATCAATTCCAAACAAATGCGCCACATACATTAGTTTTTCCGTATTTCGAATCAGAAACAAGGCTTGTCCAGTGTACATGATTTCAATACACGTCATCACACATTCAGGATCGACATGCTTTAAATCAACCTTTCCCAACATGTTTTCTTTTGTGTCGTGATTGAGCATCTTTGCAAAATACTCGGAACTTGCGGCAATGACGCACTTGTGAACAAAGATTTCTTTTTCTCCCGCTTTGATAATGAAGTCGCAATACTGTTGATTGACTCTGAACTCATTAAATTTCGATAGAAGGTCGAGGGCATGACCCGGCTTGCCAATATCCAGAAGATGTTCCATCACAGTTAACCAGTTTATAGCAAAAATATATACCTCACTTAAAAACTTTAGAATAATATCGGTAACTGTAACATCATACACATGGTGAAATTAGTTGTACTATATTTATGCAAGAGTATCATCATATTCCTAACATATGGATAGGAAAGAAAATGCAACCCCACATGTTAGCAAAGAGTGATATCCTTGGGCTCAGGTGACAGATGATAGAATTAAATCAAAAAATTTAATGGTACAGGGCCATGCACATTTCTGGGTCTCAACAAAATCTACACAAAGCAACAAAACACAGACATGTACAATTGTACAGTGGACACAAAACGATGGCAGAAAAGTACGTACCAAGTAACAGCCTAGCACCTGGGAAATGAATGCCAAATCGCATCGGAAAAACTTTTTAGCGTACGTAACAAAAACGTACTATAAAGTTGTAGTTTGTGACGCTGAACCACAGTTTCAGGAGAACCAACTTATAGTACTTGAACAAGTTACACATTTTGAAAATCTTTCCAGCATCCACAAGCAAGTAGTGACGAACACAATTAAGTTCAGTTCATCAGGAATTTTCATCAACTCAAAACACCAGAAGACTGCGATACAATGAAAAAATAGTGAGGTGTGGAAACGATTTGGAGTGTCTTTGAAATCAGACACCCACCTGGGCCGGAGCAAAGTAAATGGAAGGCTATTATATATAAAAATAAATAATATTAAATTTGAAAATTTTCTGTTCGATCCTCGATCCTCGCCAAATTTGGTTCAATTCCAACCAGTGGAAGCGGAGTTATTGCCGTCGAAAAATTATGATTTGAATAAAATAGTATTTACGGTGAGCACATCTATCATAAATAAACAAAGAATCGGTCACCGTAAATACTATTTTATTCAAATCAAAATTTTTCGACGGCAATAACTCCGCTTCCACTGGTTGGAATTGAACCAAATTTGGTGAGGATCGTTTCTATAGACAGCCTAAAACTTTCATGGGGTGAACAGAAAATTTTCAAATTTAATATTATTTATTTTTATATAATAGATAGAAACTTTCTTCTCCTGTAGCAAAGCGGTCACTGGCTGGAATTGAACCAAATTTTGTGTGTAGGCTTAAATTAGGTAACCTAACAATTTTATCAAGTAGCCAGTACGATTTGAGAAAAAAAGTCATTTTTGAACAGCACTAATGCACATTGAACGAAGAGCAAAAGAAGATAGTACAAAAAGACAAGAGACAAAATGAGGTGGCATGCGACAAAAGGCGAGCTCGATATGTCAGGTCATGGCCTGGTACACTTGAGGGCTGACTAGTGTTCGTTCAGTAGAAATTGATTGTATTTCGACTTGAATATGGATACACTCTAGGAATGTCGGATAGCCGACGAGATGACGATTCGAATGCTCTAATCCAGTGGTTCCCAACCTGGGGGTAAATTACCCCCCGGGGGTAATTTGGCATTTTTGGGGGGGTAAAAAGGGGTCGGATTTTAAGTAAAAAAATAATTGTTGTATTCATTGTTTTCTTCGTACTTTTGTGAAAAAAAATATAAAAATTCAAAGGTGACTTTCGTCAGTGGGTGTGCACAGCTTTTCCAAACTTCATAATGGCGCCGTCCTATCATAGCAATTTACAGCGTAGCTGGCATGGAGAGTTCCATCTGAATACGATCGATGTTGTGGTTTACAGCGACACCTATCGCTAGCGTAATACTTTTTAGCCGTCATTCAGATTTCAGAACAGAGATGTAAACATTAGCCGTACTAACGCTGTCTTCCGATACTTGTGGAGATCATTTCAATAGTTGCTAAATTAGGATATATAAAAGCAATGTTTTCTTCTGTGTGATGACTGCATCTATTCTGCTGAAGCAGATTCCGAGTGTACATTATTCCAACGAGTGGAACCTGCCTGATTTTTTACATTCTGTATATTTATATCCAGTTATTGCAAATACTCCAGAAAGAACATATTTACAGTGGCCATAATGTGACAACTTGATTGAACAGTGAGCAGTCCGAGCACTTATGTATGAACTACAGACTGACAATATGTGAACCAAGAATGAGTGCAAATTTTGCTGACCTAACTATAAAAGTTGAAATTCCAACTGCAACTCCATACGCTGACAGATCAGTGACATCATTTTTCCAAAAATAGTCAAGTAACTTCTTCTACGATGATATGCGGAGGCTTCTGTGTTATACCGTGTATTTATCGACGGTTGTGTAAATGCGCATTGCGCAACGACGTGAACTACCGTACTGGTATTGGGATACGCGTTACAGCACGGCTCATCTCCGCTCAGTGGCGTCACAATCATACGAAAAGTTAATCGGCGATTGTCGGCCGGCGACCCCATTGTGTGAAACAATGACGATTTAAGACTTTGAAGTCAATTTTCAGAGGGTTTCAGTTCCCGGGCCGGATTTCCACTTATGTTTTTGGAATCAGTGCGAAATTTGCTTTCGATTGATACCAGTTTCATTTACTTTTGTGCTCTGGTCCCAGCTGGAAGATTACCCAGAAACACACTAAAGCAGGTTGAAGCAGCAGCATCTGTACGCCACCACTGGAGGCAGTGCAAAACGCAACATTGCTTACGGAGTTTCCATGCCAGCTACGCTGTAAATTGCTATGGTCCTATACTTCTTGAAGTTGTTTTTTTTCCTCCGTGACTGCTCTCATAGCTCATAGGTCAGTTTATAATTGAGTTTGTTAGAGATTTTATTCTTTGTGTGATAAAAGTTCCTTATTACCACATTACTTCACCTTAGCATTTGATGCACTCTAATCATCCGCTTTTTACGCTCCTCAGAAGAACTGTCATTATGCCGGGCAAGAAGCGACATTATGCAGAGGCGTTTTTGAATCACGGCTTTGTAAACACACCACAACTGAATGGTGACGATCGACCACAGTGTGTCATTTGTCTCAAAGTTTTGACCAACGAAAGCCTAAAGCCGTCAAAACTGAACGAGCACCTCATGAAGCGTCATCCGCTACTGGCCGGAAAGAGTCGAGGATACTTTGAGGGCAAATCGAAGCAACTTCGAGGCATTCAATTTGGATCAGGTGGCATGGCTTCGGAGAAGCTAACGGCCGCTGTTGAAGTTTCGTACGAGGTGGCATACCGAATTGCAAAAAGTTCCAAGAACCACACAATCGCAGAAGACCTTATTATGCCTTGTACCAAGTTGATCGTTTCCAAAATGTGTGGGGAAGATCAGGCCAAGAAGCTGGAAGGAGTATCAGTCTCGAACACCACAATTCGAAGAAGGGTTGATGATCTTGCAGCTGACATCCTTGCCCAAGTCGTTGCCGAAGTGAAGGCAAGTCCTCACAAAATGTTTTCTCTCCAGTTCGATGAATCCACGGATGTAAGCAGCTGCGCAGTTTTACTCGGATACGTTCGATACATTCACGAGTACTCTGTCAAGGAGGAATTTTTGCTTGCCAAGAACTTGAAGACAACAACGAAAGGAGAAGATATCTTCAACCTTGTGAACGATTTCTTGGGCATGCACGGTTTGGAGTGGAACAATGTGCAGCAAATCTCTGTTGACGGCTGTCCCGCTATGATGGGTGGAAACCGCGGTTTCAGGGGCTTTGTGCAGCGGGAAAACTCGGACATTCATGTGGATCATTGCGCACTGCACCGCTACTCGCTTGCGTCCAAATCTCTGCCGGAGAGCTTGAAAATAGTGTTCGACCAAGCAGTGAAGGTTGTAAACTTCATAAAAGCGAAGGAGTTGAACAGTCGTCTTTTCAAGGAACTGTGCAAGGAGATGGGGCAAAAATATGAGGCATTACTGTACCACACAGAGGTGCGGAATCGCCTGGATGTCGAAAACGACGCAAGAATTGCCCTCAGTACAACCAAACCCAGAATTGCAAAGCTAGTGGTAGATATGCAAGCTCAACCTTCGCACTGATTGAATATTATCTTTGTCATTCCACGACAGTTGTCTTGGTGTTTGCTATCCCTTGCTTGCATTTGTTCCTTGGCAACGAACGTCTGCAGCCTTTTTCCACTGATAAACCAATTTATTTCTCTTTCAAACTTGATGTCGCTTTTTCTCAGGTCGGTCTCTCCCTCAGGTAAAACTCCCATCCTGGACTGGACGATCGTTTTTGAGTGTTTAGTGATGAAACGTGGTTTTGATGGAAGAGGGGGGTAAAAACCTGTCTGGAAAGTCTGGTTTTGGGTAACGGGGAGAAAAAGGTTGGGAACCACTGCTCTAATCCAAACCATGTAACAAATGTTACGATCTGAGGTGAGAAGTGACAAATGATTACGGTACGGTACTGACATCGTACGCCCCTTTCCATGAAAAGGTATATCGTCAACGAGAGTTTGACGCTATTTTCTCAATGTGGAAGCGTCAAAACCGAATTCACAGGATCCAAAACTCATAGCACAGAGCTTCGCAGGTTACTGGTGATTACATTTCAGCCAAGTCATAATCAAGCCACAGCATTATCACAGAGTGAAAAGAAATCGGCATGGTCACCATATTATTTACCACCTAGGCCAGTGGTTCTCAACTGGTGGGGAATTCGATGGTTGGTATCTGGTGGGGTATAGACACATTTGTAAACCTTAATATACAGGATAGTCTACCACACATGCACGATTACCGTTACCAGTTAACTACTCTGGACTGTATAAATCAAAACTCATAAATTGAAACTGTCCTCGAAGGACGCCTAAATGTCCATTTAGTCAACACAATACTATCGGTTGACAATTTTCAAACCACCAGTTTTCTTGAAGCATTCAGAATTCATACCAAGTGTCCCTTTTTGGGATCTCAAAATATGGTAACCTATTTTAAAGGGTATATAGGAGTTTTGGGTAGTGGGGAATAAAGACTCGGAATAAATCTGAAGTGGGAAATGAAGACAAAAAGGTTGGGAACTACTGATCCAGGCCTATATGAGGTGTAAAAGTGACCTCACATTTTTGCGGCTGCATTCAAGTTAGCCGACATATATGAACATAACCAAGGATTATAGTTCTATGTTGCTATATTAAGTGATAGTTGAAGAAGCACACGATTCTCCATCTCTTAACAACTCAGGTACTTGATTTTCCCAAGCCCTACTAACAAGCACAGAACAAACTTTAATATTTTTTAAGCATGGGTATGATACATGTACGCCTACACGGACACAGACCAAGAAACACAGAAAGATAGCATGAAAATGCACAAGCAATAAACAGAGAAAGATGGTATGAAAAAGCAATATAAATGTCGCTACATAGTTTAGTTGCTTGATAACAAAACTAGCTTATCGTGAAGATGTCAATGAATACTGTGATACTACCTGCAACCAATAACTATAATTCAACAGCTTACTGTACTAGCTAGTTTCACGATATCTCTCACAGTCTTATAGAACTTACAATTGAATTTGAAGCAATCGGTGGGTGTACTAAGTTCAATAACTTGCAAGTTTAAGTTCACCGTTACAATAACAATGTAGTGGTGGTAAAAGTAAAAATAGTTCTAACGCTGTAAATTTTATGGAATTACAGGTAGAATTAGCAATATCCAAGACATGTCAAAACCAAAAATGACTGATGACACAAGCAGGGTTGATATGACTCTAGTCGCGAATTTCCGTCGACTTGACTTGACCTAGCAATTTTCTGTATTGACTCGCATAATTCCCATGACTTGTGACATTGTATATGGCTTGATTTAAGTCTCGTGATCATGGACGATGCACAAAAATAGGCTCAGAACCAGTGTTTTTGTTTATTTGAAGGGACATAATGAGATTGATAAAAACAAGGGTATTACGAGTTGGAGCCATCGAAATCACCAAAGAACTTTAGAAAAGTGACTTCAACGTGACTTGAACTCTATAATAAACAAGGAAGACTATGGCTTGGACTCGAGTCTCAAGACTGTGACTCGAAGTCGGCCAATTTTTCTTAGACTTGGAATAGGACTAGACCAGGTGGTGAGTTGTAAATGACTCGATTTCACTCGAGTCAAAGCTAAAAAAATTAATACTGACTCGTGACTTGGCTGCGACCCTAGACACAACACAGAATAGTCTTAAAAAAAAAGAATCCTTCGATATATATTGTCGAATCCATGTGGTTTATATGACAATTTCACTCATAAATGTGGTAAAGCTTATTTCAAATTACTTTCAATTTCTCAAAATCCAAATCGTGAAAAGTAATAATTTTTACCTAAGATTTGTTAAAGTAGAATGAGTCTGAAAATGACGTGAGAAAGTAGCACAAGTAACATAAACCTAAGCCTACAGTACACTCCACAGTCCACACCAACTTAAAATATTCTACAACTGTAAAACTACGACGATACAAAACTCAGGGTGATTTGGTTTACGACATGCAGACAACGCCTTACCTCTTGTTAAAACCGTAATGTAAAACAATGATGGAACAAAATATCAGAAATGTTGAGAAAATGAAGAGACATTCATCCAGCAAAAGGCATGCAGGTTGGCATATTCTAAATGCGAAGTCAAGTAGATGACCAAAAAATATTATCCAGCATATTTAATATAGACATGCATATAGATACCCCATGACATGCCAATTCGCATGACATGAACGTGATGTAAGGTTTAATTCCGGAAAATTGAAGTGTAATATAAATATAATAAGGTAAATATAATAAGGTAATTCTTCCATATTCAAAAGTTACTTTGTGTCAAAATGGCCCCGCATGTGGTTCCTCAAACAGGAACTCCTGACGAATAACTTTCCGCATATTTCACACCCATAATCTTTCACGTCCAAATGGCTCTTCATATGTTGCCTCAGAGAATGTTTTTGAACGAACGCTTGACCACACGTTTGGCATTTGAAATCTTTTATATCCAGATGGATGCGCATATGCCGATTCAAAGAACATTTTTGGTTAAATGAAAGGTCGCATCTCGCACATTTAAAATCGTTCACGCCATAATGGATGAACATGTGTCGCTGTAGGGATAGATTTTGACTAAAATATTTGCCACAGACTTCACACTCGAATTTCACACCAAAATGGATGATAGTGTGATTTTTCAAATACAGCAGTGTGGAGAACCATTTTCCACATATCTCACACTCATGTCTCTCATCGTTAGTGCGTGAATGGATGAGCAAGTGGTGTGCTAAACCTTCCCTTCGCTTGAACGATTTGCCGCATATTTCACACGAGAAATTATTCACATCCAAATGGATCGCCATATGCTTTCGCAAACCATCTTTCCTCCTATATAATGAGCCACATATGTCACACTTGAATTCTAAACCATCAGTGTGCATCCTCGAATGATTTCTTAGAGACTGTTGATGCTGGAAAAGTTTACCGCATACTTGGCATTCAAAGCTTTTTACAGCAGAGTGGACGGACATATGTGATTTCAAAGCTGTCTTTGAGCAGAACAACATTGCGCAAATTTTGCACTCAACTTTTTTGATAGCGGTTGCATTATGGACGATCTTATTATGCTTTCTCAAATCTTTCTTTGTGAAAAATGACCTTTCACAAATTTCACATTTGAAACTTTTAACGTCAAAATGGCGCAGCACGTGATTCTTCAAACCTCTCATTTCTTTTAGAACTTTACCGCAAATTTCGCATGTAAAATTTTTTGTACTCTAATGGAACTGCATGTGCTTTTTGAGATCATCTCTTTGTCCGAAGGGCAAATGACATGTTCGACAGGTCACAGTTTCTGTAGCAGAATGAAGCGGTAGGTACTGACTCAAATCTCATTTAGAGGACGATGCTTCGAAGCAAACTTCACATTTGAGTCGATTTGAGTCGAGTTGAAGATAAAATTGCTTCCGGCACTGCAATTACGTGTTCCTAGCTTCTATGAGTAATTTATCCGCAGGAATTATAGTTTTAATAGTGGATGTGAGATATTTATGAAGTCACGATCATGATCAACTCACACCACTGCCAAAAAATGCAATGAAACAGGCATGGTAGAGAAATACCGTCTTTGATGTGATGTAGAGCTGGCATTGTATTTTTGCAGTTGCAAGAAACGTACATATTTCAATTTTTCACATCATTCAAACTGCTGTGATATAATTATCAATGATACTTGAATACTCGACTCAGCGCCTGATGCTCGATTAGGAATGACAGGCGCTCGATTCAGAATCGGATCATTCAAGGACTAAATTTCGCTCAGCCATACTGACCAGGTATGTGACGGTACGAGAAATGCAAAAACGCTACAACGAAATCAATCCTAAATCATAAATGCAGTACTCAAGGCCATCATTAGTTCTTGTTTGCAAACAGCCGACTTTTGGGAGGAGCCAGCAAAAAAGGAATCCAAACCCACGTTCTGCAAGATCAGCGATGTAACCAATCATTTGCTGTGGCGAACGAAACAAATATTGGAAACCTTCCGGACATTCAATCTGAGCTTTTTGTATCTTTGTTCAAACAGAGTAATATTTTGATGGGCTCAAAATATCACGCGAGTCCAAAACTACCAAATCAAGAATAATGCGAAATGAAGGGTTAAATAGTTAAAATCATATGGACTTACGGATAGTGAATCGAAGAATGGAGGAAGAGCCATCCACACAAGTTTACAAAATCACAGATAACGGACGGAAAACTGAAGGCAGGAGCCATGCTTTTTCGCAAGTTGTATACAAAATCAGGGGCAAGCTATATGCAAAATCACGAATTTTAGAATTTGATCCGTTAACGTTTTGTGGCGTTACAAGATAATTGCCGCTGCATAGAATTCATGCATATTCAAGTCATGGCTATTCAAGTCCATCACAGTCCTCAACAAATTAGTTTTGGGATTGAACTCGAGGATACTTTTGCAGCGACTCGGCATCATTTCACCATGGGATCCACCACATACGTATATCTTTCCGCCAATGCAATAAGTACTTAAATTTGAACGCTCCAATTCGAGTTCTTGTACTGGAATTATCGTCCAAATACTTTCATCACTGGGTAGCAGAAAAATGTCGTTGACATACCCAGAGTTCACAGTTCTTCCACCAACAAGGTAGATGGCCTTATTATATGAACATGCACTTGCCATAGCTATCACAACCGGTAATGATGGTCCAACTGACCAAGTAGACGTTGAAAAGTTGAAACATTCCACATCCAGCGCAAAGGTGGTATGATATGCATCAAAACCACCAATTACATGAAGTTTATCCTGAGATATAGAGTAGGCAGACAAACACAATCTGGATTGCTTGTTGGGAAGCTTCGACCACTTGTTATTGATTGTGTCATATTGGGCCAAATGTTCAAGATATGAAAAATATAATATACCGGGCTTACGTGCAACTACAGTATCGTATCCAAAAAATGCAGGTTCAAGTTTTCTCCAGGGTGAATCATTTTCAAGAAAATTACGACAGTACAAATCCCACTTGTCATCAACGACATATATGTAGCAGTCCATCACAACTACCATGAGAAATGGCCTCAAACTAACTTCAGCATTGAAATGTCGCTGCTCTGTCAAAGACTCTCTGTCCATGTCAAACCACATAAGACGAGAAACATCCTCATTCACTATTATAATATTCGGAGTACAGTCACCTTTGTAATCACTGGCTTCTACATCTGACTTCTCCGGTAGTGACTTCATGATGTGCATCATGCATTCGGTGGATTTAGCAACAGTTGGTTGCTGAGATAAAAATTTACGATAGTAGACAGGGATTTTCTCCAGATCGATATACTTCAGTAATTCAAAAAGTTGATCAGCGCGATCCAGATCCTCATTCACCCAAATCAATGACGCTTTGCACTTAATAACATCCAACACATGCAAATCTTCAGAGCATATCAAATCCTCAAGGAAATCGAACTCAAGTTCCTTGAAATCAGCAGTTTTCATGATCGAATGAAAGTGATCACGAGCAAAACTTCTGCATGCTTGCTGTAATTGTTGACAGGAATACTTATCGGCAATACTTCTGGTGTCGAAAAACGAGTCCACGTCAAGATTTTGATCCAAGAAAAGCGACATTGCATCGCATACCTTATTAATTCCAAACAAATGCGCCACATACATTAGTTTTCCGTTTTTTGAATCAGAAAAGACGCTTGTCCCCGGTACATGATTTCAATGCAGGTCATCACACATTCAGGATCTACATGCTTTAAATCAACCATTCCCAACATGTTCTCTTTTGTGTCGTGATTGAGCATCTTAGCAAAATACTCAGAACTTGCGGCAATGACGCACTTGTGAACAGAGATCTCCTTTTCTCCCACTTTTATAATGAAGTCGCAATACTGTTGATTGATTCTGAACTCCTCAAATTTCGATAGAATGTCGAGGGCATGACCCGTCTTGCCAATATCCAGAAGATGCTTCATCCCAGTCGACGTGGTAGTTCCGAGTCAACTCAAAATATATAGCTAATTCAAAAACTTTGAGATAGGGCACCAAAATATGATTCTGTAAAATCATAAACATGGTCAGTACAGTCGTGTGCAAGGATGAGTTTCGTCATGAAGGCATATGAGCATATGAAATGCAAAATAGCTTGGACACAATACTTCCATCAGTTTCCTTACAAATGTAGATGAGAGAAACTATCTTCATATACGTCAGCGAAAAACAATATCTTTCGGCTATACAAATTTGAATATGAATGATCAGGTCACAGTAGATACTATTAGTTGCACAAATGATAACCTACAGAGCAATGCACATTCTGTGACTTGATGAAATCTGAGAAATGTCCATGCCTTGTTCTACGGCATATTATAACATTCAGGAATACACGGTTGATCCGAAATACAGAGAGTTTGCATAAAATTGCGCTAGCACTGAAAAGAAGGGCTTGACACAATGATTTGAGTACTCAAATCTGAATCGAGTAATAATGCTAATGATTCGGGACAAGTAGTGAGATACGTCGGTTCAAGTACTGAAATTACCTGTTCCTGGTCGCTATGTGTAATTTATCATCGGGAATTATAGTTTTAATAGTGGATATGGGAAAACTGTGAAGCGACATCTTGTTCAACTCACACCGTTGTCAGAATGGCATGGTGAAAAAAACATGTATAATCTTTAATGTGTTGTAGAGCTGGCAATGTATTTTTGTGGTCGCCTGAAACGAACATATTAGAATTTTTCACATCATTCATACTTCTGTGATATTATTATCAGTGATACTTGAATACTCGACTCGACAATAAATACTCGATTAAGCACCAAATCATTCCAGCACGGCACTCAATTTCCCCCTACTAAGAAGGCATGTGATGGTGCAAGGAATGCAAACCGCTGCATCGAGATCAATCCTAAACCTCAAATGCAGTGCTTTGGACTATCATTGGTTTTTGCTTGCCAGCGGCTGCATTTTAGGAGAAAGCCAACAGAAACGTAATCTAGACCCACGTTCTGCAAGATCTGCGGTGTAACCAATAATATGCTCTGGTGACCGAAACAAATATTGAACATCTTTCGGACATTTACCTTCAGTTTTTTGTGTCTTTGTTCCCACACAGAAACACTTTCATTGGCTTACAATATCATTTGAGTGCAACACGACAAAATCAAGGGGAATGCGAAAGTAAGGATGAAAAAAATTAATTAGATGGGCTTACGGATAGTGAGAAAGAGTCATGCACACAGTTTTACAAAACGACAGATCACAGACAGAAAACTAAAGGCAAGAGCTATGCTTTCTCACATGATGTATATAAAATCAGGGGCAAGCTATATGTAAAATCACAAATTTTTATTCGTGTACGTTTTGTGGCGTCACATGGTAATTGCTGCTGCATAGACTTCATGATTAAGAGATTTCAAGTCATGGCTATCCAAGTCTATCATCGTACTCAACAAATTAGTTTTGGGATTGAACTCGAGAATACTACTGCACGGCTGAAAATCATCACAGTATCCACCACATATGTATATCTTTCCGCCAATACAATAAGTACTTAACTTTGACCGCTCCAATTCGGGTTCTTTTACTGGAATTAACGTCCAAATACTTTCATCAAAGGGTAGACAAAGAATGTCGTTTACATACTCAGACTCAGACTGAGAGTCAGAGTCAAACTCAGAGTCAGAGTCAGAGTTCACAATTTTTCCGCCTAGAAGGTAGATGGTCTTATTATAGGTGCATGCACTTGCTTGAGCTCTCTTCGATGGTAATGATGGTCCAACTGACCAAGTAGATGTTGAAAAGTTGAAACATCTTACATCCCGCACAAAGTTTGCAAATAGATCATAACCACCAATTGCGTAAAGCTTATCCTGAGATATAGTGTAGGCAGACCAAACCACTTTAGGTTGCTTGTTGGGAAGCTTCGACCACTTGTTATTGACTGTGTCATATTGTGCCAAAAAGCGGTTCGGATAATCATTTGCTAAATAAAATTTACCTGATTTACATGCAACTACAATATAGTATCTTGGAAATGCACATCCAAGTTTTCTCCAAGGTGAATCATTTTCAAGAAAATTACGACGGTACAAATCATAATTGATATCAATGACATATATGTAGCAGTCCATCACAACTACTGCGTTGAATTTACTCATACTATCAGTATATTTGAAATGTCGCTGCTCGGTCAAGGACTTCCTGTCTATGTCAAACGACGTAAGACGTGAAACTTCCGGATTCGCCATTATAATACTAGGAGTACAGTCACCTTTGTAATCACTGGCTTCTAAATCTGATTTTTCTGGTAGTGACTTCATGATTTGCATCATGTATTCGGTGGATTTGGCAACAGTTGGCTGCTGAGATAAAAATTTACGATAGTAGACAGGGATTTTCTCCAGGTCGATGTGCTTCAATAAATCAAAAAGTTGATCGGCACGATCCAAGTCGTCATTGACCCAAATCATTGACGCTTTGCACTTGATAACATCCAACACATTCAAATCATCGGAGGAAATCAAATCCTCAAGGAAATCGAACTCAAGTTCCTTGAAAGCGGATGTTTTCATGATCGAATGAAAGTGATCCAGAGCAAAACTTCTGCATGCTTCCTGTAATTGTTGACAGAAATACTTATCAGCAATATACCTGGTATCGAAAAAGGAATCGACGTCAAGATTTTTCTCCAGTAAAAGGGACATAGCATCGCATACTTTATCAATTCCAAACAAATGCGCCACATACATTAGTTCTTCCGTTTTTCGAATAGGAAAATATGCTTGTCCAGTGTACATGATTTCAATGCAGGTCATCACACATTCAGGATCTACATGCTTTAAATCAACCTTTCCCAACATGTTTTCTTTTGTGTCGTGATTGAGCATCTTTGCAAAATACTCGGAACTTGCGGCAATGACGCACTTGTGAACAAAGATTTCCTTTTCTCCCGCTTTGATAATGAAGTCGCAATACTGTTGATTGATTCTGAACTCATTAAACTTCGATAGAAGGTCGAGGGCATGACCCGGTTTGCCAATATCCAGAAGATGTTCCATCACAGTTGACCAGTTTATAGCAAAAATATATACCTCACTCAAAAACTTTAGAATAATATCGGTAACTGTAACATCATACATATGGTGAAATTAGTTGTACTATATTTATGCAACGGTATCATCATATTCCTAACATATGGATAGGAAAGAAAATGCAACCCCACATTTTAGCAAAGAGTGATATCCTTGGGCTCAGGTGACAGATGATAGAAATAAATCAAAAAATTTAATGGTACAGGGCCAAGCCCATTTCTGGGTCTCAACAAAATCTACACAAAGCAACAAAACACAGACATGTACAGTGTACACGTACAGTGGACACAACACAATGGCCGAAAAGTACGTACCAAGTAACAGCCTAGCACCTGGAAAATGAATGCCAAATCGCATCGGAAAAACTTTTTAGCGTACGTAACAAAAACGTACCATAAAATTGTAGTTTGTGATGCTGAACCACAGTTTCAGGAGAACAAACTTATAGTACTTGAACAAGTTACACATTTTGAAAATCTTTCCAGCATCCACTAGCAAGTACTGACGAACACAATTAAGTTCAGTTCATCAGGAATTTTCATCAACTCAAAACACCAGAAGAGTGCGATACAATGAAAATATAGTGAGGTGTAGAAACGATTTGGAGTAGTCTTTGAAATCAGACACCCACCTGGGCCGGAGCAAAGTAAATGGAAGGCATGCACATGCACACTAAACGAAGAGCAAAAGAAGATAGTACAAAAAGACAAGAAACAAAATGAGGTGGCATGTGACGGAAGGCGAGATTGATATGTCACTTCATGGTCTGGTAGACTTGAGGACTGACTAGTGTTCAATAAGTAGAAATTGATTGTATTTCGACTTGAATATGGACTTGGACACGCTCTGGGAATGCCGGATAGCCGACGAGATGACGATTCGAATGCTCTAATCCAAACCATGTAACAAGTGTTACGATCTGAGGTGAGAAGTGACAGATGATTATTTTCTGAGTACGGTACTAAGATGGAACGCCCCTTTCCATGAAAAGGTATATCGTCAACGAGAGTTTGACGCTATTTTCTCAATGTGGAACCGTCAAAACCGAATTCACAGGATCCAAAACTCATAGCAGAGCTACGCAGGTTACTGTTGATTAAATTTCAGCTAAGTCATAATCAACCCACAGCAATATCACAAATTGAAATGAAATCCGCATGGTCACAAAATACCATATTATTTACCACCTAGGCCAGTGGTTTTCAACTGGTGGGGAATTCGATGGTTGGTTTCTGGTGGGGTATAGACACATTTGTAAACCGTAATATACAGGATGGTCTACCACACATGCGCGATTACCGTTACCAGTTATCTACTCTGGACTGTATGAATCAAAACTCATAAATTGAAAGTGTCCTCGAAGGACGCCTAAATGTCCTTCTAGTCAACACAATACTATCGGTTGACAGGTTCGGCGCCTATGGGACTACGTAATATTTTAGTTTCTAGTTCCACTTTAACTGACACCTCTTGAAAAACACAACTACTTGTGCAGAAATAATACTACAAAGACCTCATGCATCATCACAAAATAATTCCTGCCGAAAAGAGGTTGAGATCCAGAGACTTCACGTCTTGCCAATCGAATTCTATCAACGTATTCAACAAATTCGTCTTGGGGTTGAATTCGAGGATATTCGTGCATGGTCTGTTAGAAAAGAATCCACCGCATATGTATACCCTTCCGCCAACACAATAAGTCACAAAATATGAACGTTGCAAATTGGGAAGTGGGATTTGCGTCCAAATACATGCGTCATGGGGCAACAGAAGAATGTTGCTTCCATACACTGACTTGCCACTAAGTCCACCAAGAACGTAAATGCTCTTATTCAAGGTGCATGCAACTGCACCAGTTCTCTTATCCGGTAAGGATGGCCCGATTGACCAAGTGGATGTCGAAAAGCTGAAACATTCCACATCTTGCAGATAGTTATTCAGTTCATTAGAGCCTCCAATTACATAAAGCTTATGCTGGAAAATAGTGAAGGCAGACGAAAGAGTTCTATATTGCTTGCGGGGGAGCCTTGACCAATGGTTATTATTTACGTCATATTGAGCCAAACAGCAGCTCGGATATTTATTTGCTACATAAAATTTACCCGATTTACTGGCAACTACACTCCTGTAATATGGAAATGAACGTTCAAGTTCTTTCCAGGGCGAATCATTTTCGAGAAAATTACGATAGTACAGATCATACTTGAGATCAATAACATATATGTAGCATTCCATTACAACAACTGAGCCTGGTATATAATTGAATGGCCGTAGCTCAGTGACCGACTTTCTGTCTATGTCAAACCACATGAGACGAGAAAGATCAACATTCACCATCAAAATACCAGGAGTACAGCCACCTTTGTAATCACTGGCTTCTTCATATGATTTCTCCGGTAGTGATTTCATGACGTACGTCATGCATTCGGTGGATTTGGCGACAGATTGTTGCTGAGATAAAAATTTACGATATGAGATGGGTATTTTTTGCAGGTCAATATGCTGCAATAAGTCAAAAAGTTGATTGGATCGATCCAAGTTTTCGTTGAACCAAATCATCGCGGCTTTGCACTTGATCACATCCAACATCTTCAAATCTTCAGAGGAAATCAAATATTCCAGGAATTCGAAATCAACTTCCTTGAATTCGTCCCTTTTCATGATCGCGTGAAAGTTTTCATGAGCAAAACTTCTGCATGCTTGCTGTAATCGTTGACAGGAATACTTATCGGCAATATTTCTGGTGTCGAAAAACGAGTCCACGTCAAGATTTTCATCCAGGAAAAGTGACATTGCATCGCATGCTTTATTAATTCCAAACAAATGTGCCACGTACATTAGTTTTTCTGTTTTTCTAATCAGGAACGAAGCTTGTCCAGTGTACATGATTTCAATGCAGGTCATCACACATTCAGGATCTACATGCTTTAAATCAACCATTCCCAACATGTTCTCTTTTGTGTCGTGATTGAGCATCTTAGCAAAATACTCAGAACTTGCGGCAATGACGCACTTGTGAACAGAGATCTCCTTTTCTCCCACTTTTATAATGAAGTCACAATACCGTTGATTGATTCTAAACTCGTCAAATTTCGAGAGAAGGTCGAGGGCATGGCCGGTCTTGTCAATATTCAAAAGATGTTCCATCACAGCTCACCAGTTTAAAACCAAAATATATAGCTCACTAAAAAACTTTGGAATAAAACTGTAACCGTAACATCAGATACATGGTGAGTTTAGTTGTAGCATATTTATGCAACAGTATCATCATAGTCCTAACATAAAGATAGGAAAGAAAATGTAATCCCACATGTTAGCGAAGAGTGATATCCTTGGGCTTAGGTGACAGTAGATAGAATACTAAGGAAGAAATTGAATATTACAGGGCCAAGGACATGTTAGGGTCTTTAACACAATCTAAGAAGAAATACCTTCTTTATTCTACGGAAAGCAAAAAAACACAGACATTTACAGTGAACACAAATAGATGGAAGAAAAGTACCAACCAAGTAACAGCCAAACCGAATCACATCGGAAAAACTATTTAGCGTACGTAACAAAATCGTACTATAAAATTGCAATTTGTGATGCTGAACCACAGTTTTTGAAGAACCTACTTATAGTACTAAAAGAGTTACACTGTTTGAAAATTTTCTAGCATCCACTAACAAGTAGTGTCGAGTACAATTTAGTTCAGTTCATTAGGAATTTACCTCAATTCAAAACACCACAAGACTACGAAACAATGAAAAAAAGCAAGGTGTCGAAACGATTAGAAGTAGGCTAGTCTTTGATACCAGACAGTCACCCACCCAGGCCCAAGCAAAGAAAATGGATGACATGCACACTGAACGAAGAGTAAAGGAACATAATATAAAAAGACAAATGACAAAATAAGGTGGCATGTGACGGAAGACGAGATCGATACGTCAGGTCAGAGGTCATGATCTGGTACACCTGAGGGCTGGCTAGTGCTCAAACTGCTCATGCTCATTCAGTAGAAATTGATTATACTTGACTTGAATATCGATACACTTGGAGCTTTGGAGGCGGAGCCGTGCATTTTCACCGGAGCTCCACATGAAATCGTGTGACAATTAAACACACGAAGCGTGAAGAAAAAATTCACTACTATTTTAGTTTATTGTAATGTACGAAGATCTACTAAAAATGTGACTGGACCCTGGATCTGCCAATGCGTCGGAACTGATATTTTAGTCATCAACATCTCAAGTGTCGCAGCCAGACTTGTTATTTTTGGTTGGCCTTGCAAGTTCATAATCTGAGCAATTCATTTTCGATAATATAACAGGATTCCGATAATAAAATAGGAAATTATCTCGTGGGCCACTCAAAACCCTCTCGCACGCCACATTTGGCCCGCTGGCCGCGCGTTGGCCACCGCTGATATAGACAAACCCATTCGATAATTTTCAGAGCCGGAGCTGGAGCTAATGTATGAGGGAAGAAAGCTCAGGAGCCGGAGCTGGAGCAGTTAAAATTTACGCTGCTCCAAAGCCCTGCATGTAGGTCTACATGGAACATAGAGCGAGAAAAACAGAAATATAGTATGAAAATGCACAAGAAACAAACGGAAAGATGGTACGAAAATGGTCAAGCAACATAAATTGATGAGCACATGAAGCTACAGAGTTTTTTTGCCTTGATAACAAAACTTATTTATCGTGAAGATTTGAATGAATACTATGATCTTACATGCATATTGTATCTGCATTTCGACAGCTTTGCATACAACTTGGCTAAAATATATCTCTAGCAGTTTTACAGATCTTACAATTGACTTTAAAGAAAATGGTGGATGATCTTAATTCTAATAACTTTGAAGTTTGTGTTCATCCTTTCACTACCGATGTGGTGAAAGTGGAAATGCCCCAGTATATTTTGCTGGATTAGAAATAGAAGTAGCAATATCTAAGACATGTCAAAACAAAAATATATATGGATTGATTCAAATCTCGTGTATCAGGAACGATACCAGAAAAAAAGGGCCAAGATCAATTGCTTCGTACGTTCAATTAGACCTGTTAAGACTTGATGAAAATGAGTTTCTTTCGAATTGAGGCCTTCGATATCACCGAGGAGCTTTTAAAAAGTTTGAGTTGAACTAGACTTGAACTAGGAACACGGAACACTATGGTTTGTATTTGAGTCTCAACCATTTGTCTTTGAGCCGGACTAGGACTTGGCCTGGCGGTGAGTTTTAAATGACTCGACTTCACTCGAGCAAAATCTCTAAAAGTAATATTGACTTGTGACTTGACTACAACCCTAGACACAACACAGAAGAGTCTTCAAAAATAGAACACGTTGATAAATCCCTGCGGTTATTATGACAATTTCACTCACAAATGTGGAGCAACTGTAAAACTAAAACAATACAGAACTCACGGTAATCTGGTTTACGACATGAAGACAACGCCTTATCGGCATGTTTGAAAAGGAACATATTATCTAAATGTGGTGTTAAACTGTATGTTTTTTTTCTTTGTGGCTGAATTTGAGTTGCATATATCAACATTATCATCGCCATAGTTCTATGATGCAATAATAAGTGTTACTCGAATATACACATTCGATTCTCAATCTATTACTCAGGTAGCCTACTCGATTTTCCCAAGCTCTACTAACAATCATAGAACCGACTTCAAATTTTTCAAGCATCAGTATGATACATGTAGGAATACATGGAACACAGAGCGAGAAATACAGAAAGATGGTAGGAAAATGGTCAAGCAATATAAATTGACAGGCACATGTCGCTACAGAATTTGACTTGAACAATGACAAAACTGTAAATCCTAAATCAGCTGATAAAGAAGAGGGGAAGATTGAGAACCGTGGTATCAATAACAGCCTTGATGAAAGCTTGAATCGCTAATAAGACGTTGCCAGCATTTATCAATTGACGTCATACTTTGTAAAACGAGTGTTGATATGCAATGTTCTTTCCAATTCTCTACTTGTTGCTGAAAATTACCCCTGACGAGTGTCAGGCGTAAATATTCAGGTTCATTTCAATATGAATATACCATTTATTTGTATATTGAAGTTTTGTACCTCCAAGTTGCTCTTAAAAACTGTTAAACTAAGAAAATAACGAATTGACGGTGATCTGGTTTACGACATGAAGAAAACGCCTTACCTATACAACAGAGACCATAATGCAAAACAATAATGAAACAAAATACGGAAATGTCGAGAATGTCAAGCAGGCGCGTAGCCAGGGGGGGGGGGGGGGGGGTTCGGGGGTCGGAAACCCCGACTTTTGAAGCGCGAAACCCCTTCCATTTACGCGAAACCCCTCTCGATGCATTTCAATATTTCGTCGGTCGGTAGCACTAGCTAATTTGTAGCACGCTCTTGCGCAATGATATGACCGATACATATGATGGCCTTTTTCTCGCGTCTTCTCTCGTGTGCACAGTAGATGAGAGAGGGCTTTTTTTCACGTGCGTGCAAGGGAGACAAGGTCGTTATATCGTATAATGTAATCACAGTCACAGTGTAGCTACAACTCGTCGCGTCGCTTTTCCGAACGCGCGTAATTAGTATTAATAATATCAGATGTATTGCAGTATTCACCTCACTGGCGGCGCGTAATTCATAATTGTCGCGTGGTCCGCGATCTCATCAAGTCTAGAACTCTATTAGGTCTTTGCTTCAACAATTGGATGCCTAATCTCACGCATTCACCGATACACGGCAACGCAACTTTGATCTACAATTTGACGGCTTAATATCAACAAAGAACAAAGAAATAGCAACAGGTTATCTGAAGAACACTGTATTCGAACGGCATTCTTCAATCTACGCTAACATTTTTTTGCCAAAATCCTTTAACACAGCCAAGCCAGGCTTGCGCGCGGCCAATTGGCCGGGCCTATTGCAGATGCGGTTCTTCAAGCCAGTAGAACTAGGCTTGTTAGAGACGTGATAAATCAGGCTAGCAACGATTGCATCCAGCACGGCAAAAACTAACGAGAATCGATCTCGCTGAGATGATTGCGAAATTAAGTCATCGATTGGCGCGCGCTCGGCAATCGTTGCTAGCCTGATTTGTCACGTCTCTACCAAGCCTAGTTTTACTGGCTTGAAGAACCGCATCTGCAATAGGCCCGGTGCGAACTATACCATCGCCTGCACAATCGCATCTG
Source organism: Botryllus schlosseri (assembly GCF_051294905.1). NCBI lineage: Eukaryota > Metazoa > Chordata > Ascidiacea > Stolidobranchia > Styelidae > Botryllus > Botryllus schlosseri. Next base: position 33,993,865 of record NC_137238.1, read on the forward strand.
CTTTGCCTGTCCCGCACTATATCATCGTTGGCTTACACAACAATCGCATCCGCAATATGCCTGATACGAAAGATATCATCGCTAGCCTAATAACGATCGCGTCTCAGGCCTAGCATGCTTTGGCTCCTATCTCTCGATGGATTGTATGCGGATTTGCGATTGTGATTAAAGAATGACATCGCTAAACTGAATGACATGGAATGTCCGCAATCGACCTCAAACATGTACGTGCGACGGTGCGTACATACTTGATTGATTTTCGCTAATACTTGAACATAACCATCGGAAGATGTGTGTCAATGCTTGAGTTATAAAAGATGAGAAAAGTTTGAAATTGAACCACCTGAAATCGGTGCCATTATAGAACAGATTCCATAACAACTCTGACATTTTGACTTGTGCAAATCGTCGCCGAGGTTACACGTAATATGCGTTGATATGCGCGTAATACGCGTTGAGAAAGCTCGCGTATTCAATTGTTCGCGAGAGATCAGGGACTCGCTAATTAACAGCACTTCCGGACACGTTGGCAAGCTTATCATACGCGTAAGTTCGTCAACGCGAGGCGATTGTATAATCGTCATTTACGCATTACTTAACCCTAATGAATTTGATGCTATAAAAATCGAAACCCCGCCCTCTTCATTTCAAACCCCTCCCATATTTTTCGGCTGGCTACGCGCCTGATGTCAAGAGACATCCATCCTGCAAATTGCATGCAAGTTAGCACATTCCAAATGCTAAGTCCAGTATATGACCCGAAAATATCATCCATAATATTTAATTTAGAAAAGCATGCAGATTCTCCATGACATGCCAATTCACATGACAATGAACGTCAAGTAACGATTAATTCAGGTATATTGAAGTGGTAAAAAATAAAGTAATCGTTACATACTCAAAGTTACTTTGTGTCAAAATGGACCTGCATGTGGTTCCTCAAACAAGAACTCCTGACAAATAACCTGCCGCATATTTCACACCCAAAATCTTTCACGTCCAAATGGCTCTTGATATGTTGCCTCAGAGAATGTTTTTGAACAAACGCTTGACCACACGTTTCGCACTTGAAATCTTTCATATTCAGATGGATACGCATATGCCTATTCAGAGAACACTTTTGGTTAAATGAAAGGTCGCATCGCTCGCATTTAAAAGATTTCACGCCATAATGGATGAGCATGTGTCGCTGTAGGGATTGCTTTTGACTAAAACGTTTGCCACAGATTTCACACTCGAATTTCACATCAAAATGGATGAAAGTGTGTTTTGCCAGATACAGCAGGGTGGTGAACGATTTTCCACATGTCTCACACTCATGTCTCTCATCTTTAGTATGCGAATGGATGAGTATGTGGCGCGCTAAATCCGGTCCTCGCTTGAACGATTTGCCGCATATTTCACACGAAAAATTGTTCACATCCAAATGGATCGCCATATGTCTTTCCAAGCTACTCTCCATGCTATATAATGAGCCACATATTTCACATTTGAACTCTATACCATCAGTGTGCATCCTCGAATGACTTCTCAGACAATTTTTCTGTCGGAAAAGTTTACCGCATACTTGGCATTCAAAGCTTTTGGCAGAATGGATGAGCATATGTGATTCCAAAGACGTCTTTGAGCAGACTAATTTAGCGCAAATTTCGCACTCGTACTTTTTGATACTGGTAACTGTATGGATGATCCTATGGTTTCTCAAATCTTTTTTTGTGAAGAATGATCTTTCACAAACTTCACATTTGAAACTTTTAACGTCAAAATGGTGCACCATGTGATTCTTCAAACCTCTCATTTCTTTTAGAATTTTGCCGCAAATTTCACACGTGAAATTTTTAGTGCTGTAATGGAACTGCATGTGCTTTTTCAGATCATCTCTTCGTCCGAAGGGCAGAGCACAAGTTCGACAGGTCACAGTTTCTGCACCAGAATGGAGCAGTAGGTGATGACTCAAATTCCATTTAGAGGACAATGATTTGAAACAAAGTCCACATTGCAAAGGCTTCACACCAGCGTGTATCAGAGAGTGCTGACTTAAACGGTATTTACTGGCCAAAGATTTATAACAAAGTTCACATTTGAAAAGGCTCACCGTACGAGTGTGAATCAGCAAGTGCTTTTCCAAATCACTTTTTGTGCTGTAGAATTGACCGCAAACGTCACATTCGTGGTACGGCATTGCGGAATGAATATACAGTGTTCCTTGTGACTTTCTTTCCAGACTTGCCACAAATTTGACAAAGCGTCTCTAACTGTGCTCCTCTATGGACTTGCTGCGTGTCTTGTATTTACAGCTACCGCCAATCGTTCAAATTCTCAAGTCAGTCAAGGATTAATAATTCGAGGTATTGACAAACGACTATGGACGCAGAGCTGCAGCAGAGATATGCCAACTCTTTTATTTTTATTCAGCAATCTAAAAATAGTAAGCAGATCCATTAATAAAATTGTGTATATTTTGCAATGTTGGGATCAAGTCACTACCTTCGAGTCACGAGTCATTTCGATTCATTGCACATTTTGATTCAAGTCAAGTCACTTGATTTTTGGTGAGTCAAGTCGAGTCAAGTCGAGTCAAGTCACGAGTCAAGTCACAATTCAAGTTTCATATTGCCTTTTCTAAGTATGAGGAATGATTACGTCATTGCATTTCACTAGCTGTCTGATAGACAGGTTGAGTGGTCATCAATTCTGAATCAATGAACGAATATAGAGTTAAATATAAGGCAAAAAAGCGCTGTATCGCTCACATATACGTACAGCACAGCGTCAGTTTATAGTTATTAGTCACCAGCGAAAATAGAGAAAAGAATTGATAACATGCAATAGACATTGCCGATTTACAAATTGATATAATACAATTCGAATCTGCACCAGTGGTTGAGGACTATATAAACTATATTCGAATTCAATTTCAACCAAACAATAGGTTTGGTTAGGGTAAGAACAGAAAACAGAAATAGACATTTTGCTAATAAATTACTTTAATATGCTAGTTTACGACCCCGAAAGCTGTAAGTTCCGATCACTTCGTTTGCGATCAATTTATTTGTGAGAGAATAATGGAGAATCAGTGCAACGCACGATCATTGAATGCTTGATCATTCTTACGGGTTACACCAGCATTTCGCGAACGATTCGATCATATGCAAGATACAGTGATTTTTATCAACACCGATTACTTGATGACTTGAAATTGACTCGTGAATTTTGCTCCGAGTCACAAGTCAATCCACATTTCTGATGTGCCGAGTAAAGTCAAGTCATTCCAGCAAAGTGACTCGAGTCAAGTCAAGTCATTCGAAAAAGGTGACTCGAGTCAAGTCATGGCTCGAGTCATCACAACACTGATATTTTGTTTGTGGAAACCGACTGCAGCAGTGATAAAAAGATATTTATATATAAGGCTGACATTACAAAGATGATATTTCAATTAGAATTGACTGTAAAAGTGCAGTGTGACTTTTTCTATCTCGTCAAAAAATGGTCAAAACACATCATTGGGTGCCAAGAAGTTGACAAAGCTCAAAGTTTTCTCTGTGACGTCTTTAGTTTTAAAGACCCTTATTCTGAATAAATTAAAATGCTTGTGCATTGAAAACAAGGACTATCGTCACATTTATATTTTATGTTGTGAAGCGGTGTTCAATACGTGAGAGATAAATGTAGTCACTATATCGATCAACATATCACAAAACAAGCATGCACAACTGCACATGAACATTTGGGGTTTCGGCGAAGTCTAAGTAAAAGTCCATAATTTAATCTACAGTGTAATAAATTGCAGGAATACACAGATGATCCTAAATACAGAAAATTCACTTGAAATTGAGCTAATACTGACAATAAGCGCTGGACACCATGATTCGAGTACTCAAAATTTTAATCGGGCAATAATTATAACGATTAGAGACGAGTAGTGAGATTAAGTTGTTTCCAAGTACTGAAAGTACGTGTTCCTGGCCACTATGAGTAATTTATCAACGGGAATTATGGTTTTTATATTGGATATGAGATATCCGTGGAGTCATGATCAACCCACACCACTGTCAAAATGTACAATGAAATAGGTATGGTAGGAAAAATACCATATATTGTTTAATGTGATGTGGAACTGGCACTGTATTTTGTGGTCGCAACAAGCTTACATATTTCATTTTTCCACATCATTCATACTGCTGTGACATCATTACCAGCGATACTTGAATACTCGACTCGATGTCCAATACTCGATTTAGGATCCAATCATTCAAGTATTGAAATTTGCCAAGCCCTACTGACAAGGCCTGTGACATTATGAGGAATGCAACATCGAAATCAACTCTAAACCAGTGTTGTAATGACTTGAGTCATGATTCGAGTCAAGTCCGACCCAAGTCGTGATTTTTGGTGACTTGACCGAACTCGAATCATTTTTTCGAATGGTTGAAATGACTCGACTCAGTTTTTCTGTTGCCTCGACTTGTACTTGAACCAAGTCATATGGCTCGAGACCAGGACAGACACGACAGACATATCATTGTAACATAGAAGAATAAAGTTACCACATTATTGGTATTTCATATGTAAGTCTCGATACTCCGGAAATTGGGCCACAAACTGTTAAAACAAAAGAGAATTACTATATTATGAGTGTAAGCCATTCTTTATCACTCGAGACTCAAGTCACAACACTATGACTCGGATTAGACCCTCTACCAGCTGTCTTGGCCTCGGACTTGACTCGATCGTGAATTGAAAATGACTCGACTTGACTGGAGTAAAAACTATAAAAGTGAGACTGACCTGTGACTCGGAACCTTGTGATATGGTTTCAACCCTACCTCAAACCTCAAATGCAGTGCTTCGGACAATAATTGGTTTTGTTTGCCAGCGGCTGGATTTTGGGAGAAAGCCAGCAGAAAAGTAATCCAGACCCAGATTACGTAAGATCAGCGGTGTAACCAATGACTTGCTGTAGCGACCATAAAAAATATTGAAACCTTTCACACATTTAAATTATGCTTTTCGTCTTTTTTATCCCACTCAGTAACATTTTGATTGGCTCAAAGTAACACGTGAGCGCAACACTACAAAATTGAGGGAAATTGGAAAGGAAGGAACACGAAGTCTAAATCAGCTGGGCTTACAGATAGTGAGAAAGCGTCATGAACACAGTTTTATAAAACAACGGGTAACAGACAAAAAACTAAAGAAAAGATCCATGCTTTCTCGCAAGATGTATAAAACCCAACGCAAGATGTGTGCAAAATCACTAATTTTAAAAATTTGATCCGTTAACGTTTTGTGGCATCACAAGATGATTGCCGAAGCATGGATTCTATTATTCAGATATTCCGGGTCATCACTATGGAAGTCTATCAACGTACTCAACAAATTAGTTTTCGGATTGAACTCGAGGATATCATCGCAGAGCATTTCATCATTGTATCCACCACATATGTATATCTTTCCGAGAATAAAATGAGTTTTGAAATCCATTCGCTTCCATCCAGGCTTTTGAACTGGAATTATCGTCCACATACTTTCAGCACTGGGTAGCCAAAGAATGTCGGTTGCATACATACAGTTCACAGTTTTTCCGCCAAGAAGGTAGATGGCCTTATTCAATGTACATGCACTTGCATCAGTTCTCTCAACTGGCAATGATGGTCCATGCGACCAAGTAGATGCTGAAAAGTTGAAACATTACACATCCAGCACAAATTTTGATGAAAATATATCAAAACCACCAATTGCGTAAAGCTCGTCCTTAGATATCGTGAAGGCAGACGCATCCACAATGGATTGCTTGTTAGGAAGCTTCGACCACTTGTTATTGATAGTGTCATATTGGGCCAAAGACTCGATCCGATTATGACTTGCTAAATAAAATTACCCTGATTTACGTGCAACTACTTCACCGTATCGGTATTCTGGTAATGGACGTTCAAGTTTTATCCAGGGTGAATCATGTTCAAGAAAATTACGACGGTAGAAATCAGAATTGGTATCAATGACATATATGTAGCAGTCCATCACAACTATCGCGTTAAATCGTGTCATACTATCGTTATAATTGAAACGACGCTGCTCGATCAAAGACATTCTGTCCATGTCAAACCACATAAAACGTTTCACTTTTCCGTTCGTCATTATAATGCCAGGTGTGCAGTCACCTTTGTAATCACTGGCTTCTACATCTGATTTCTCAGGTAGTGACTTCATGATGTACATCATGCATTCGGTAGATTTGGCAACAGTAAGTTGCTGAGATAAAAATTTACGATAGTAGGTAGGAATTTTTTCCAGGTTCATTACATCATAAAGTTGATTGGATCGATCCAAGTTGTCGTTGAAACAAATCATAGAGGCTTTGCACTTGATAACATCCAACACATTCAAATCTTCAGAGGAAACAAATACTCCATGAAATCGAACTCAAGTTCTTTGACATAGGCCGTTTTCATGATCAAATGAAAGTGATCGCGAGCAAAATTTCTGCATTCTTGCTGTAATTGTTGACAAAATTACTTATCAGCAATATGTCAAGATCTTTCTCCAGAAAAAGTGAAATGGCATCGCATACTCCATTAATTCCAAACAATTGCGCCACAAACATTAGTTTTTCCGTTTTTCGAATCAGAAAAGAAGCTTGTCCAGTGTATACATGATTTCAATGCAGGTCCAGAAGATGCTCCATCACAGTCGACTAGTTCCGAGTCAACCCAAAATATGTAGCTAATTCTAGCACTTTGAGATAGGACACCAAATTCCGATTCTGAAAAATCATACACATGGACAGTACAGTCGTGTGCAAGAACGAGTTTGGTCTTGAAGGTATACGAATATTGGCCTGAATCGAAATTGAAAATAGCTTGGACAGTATATTTCAACAATACTTTCATCATTTTCCTTACAATTGAATACGAGAGAAAGTATATTCAAAGATGTCAGCGGAAAACAATATCTTAAGGCTTTATAAATTTGAACATGAGTGATCGGGTCACAGTAGATACTATTAGTTGCACAAATGAAAACGTACAGAGCAATGCACATTCTGTGATTGATGAAATCTAAGAAATGTCAATGCCTTGTTGTGAGGTATGTAATAAAATTCAGGAATACACAGTTGATCCAAAATAGAGAAATTTGAATAAAATTTGGCTAGCACAGAAAATAACGGCTGAACGCAATGATTGGAGTACTCAAATCGTAATCGAGTATTAATTATATTGATTTGAGTCGAGTTGAAGATAAAATTATTTCCAGCATTGAAATTACGTGTTCCTAGCCCCTATGAGTAACTTATCAGCAGGAATTATAGTTTTAATAGTGGATGTGAGATATTTATGAAGTCACGATCATGATCAACTCACACCACTGCCAAAAAATGCAATGAAACAGGCATGGTAGAAAAATACCGTCTTTGATGTGATGTAGAGATGGCATTGTATTTTTGCAGTTGCAAGAAACGTACATATTTCAATTTTTCACATCATTCAAACTGCTGTGATATAATTATCAATGATACGTGAATACTCGACTCAGCGCCTGATGCACGATTCAGAATGACAGGCGCTCGATTCAGAATCGGATCATTCCAGGACTAAATTTCGTTCAGCCATACTGACCAGGTATGTGAAGGTACGAGAAATGCAAAAACGCTACAACGAAATCAATCCTAAATCATAAATGAAGTACTCAAGGCCATCATTAGTTCTTGTTTGCAAACAGCTGGATTTTGGGAGGAGCCAGCAAAAAAGGAATCCAAACCCACGTTCTGCAAGATCAGCGATGTAACTAATCATTTTCTGTGGCGAACGAAACAAATATTGAAAACCTTCCGGACATTTAATCTGAGCTTTTTGTATCTTTATTCATACAGAGTAACATTTTGATGGGCTCAAAATATCACACGAGTCCAAAACTACCAAATCAAGAGTAATGCGAAATGAAGGGTTAAATAGTAAAAATCATATGGACTTACGGATAGTGAATCGAAGAGCCATCCACACAAGTTTACAAAATCACAGATAACGGACGGAAAACTGAAGGCAGGAGCCATGCTTTCTCGCAAGTTGTATACAAAATCAGGGGCAAGCTATATGCAAAATCACGAATTTAAGAATTTGATCCGTTAACGTTTTGTGGCGTTACAAGATAATTGCCGCTGCGTAGACTTCATGCATATTCAAGTCATGGCTATTCAAGTCCATCACAGTCCTCAACAAATTAGTTTTGGGATTGAACTCGAGGATACTTTTGCAGCGACTCGGCATCATTTCACCACGGGAATCACCACATACGTATATCTTTCCGCCAATGCAATAAGTACTTAAATTTGAACGCTCCAATTCAGGTTCTTGTACTGGAATTATCGTCCAAATACTTTCATCACTGGGTAGCAGAAAAATGTCGTTGACATACTCATATTTCACAGTCATTCCACCAAGAAGGTAGATGGTCTTATTATATGAACATGCACTTGCATTAGCTCTCTCAACTGGTAATGATGGTCCAGCTGACCAAGTAAATGTTGAAAAGTTGAAACAATCCACATCCAGAGCAAAGTTTCCAAGATATGAATCAAAACCACCAATTGCATGAAGTTTATCCTGAGATATAGTGTAGGCAGACAAACACAATCTGGATTGCTTGTTGGGAAGCTTCGACCACTTGTTATTGATTGTGTCATATTGGGCCAAAGACTCAAGACATGTAAAATATAATATACCGGGCTTACGTGCAACTACAGTATGGTATCCAAAAAATGCAGGTTCAAGTTTTCTCCAGGGTGAATCATTTTCAAGAAAATTACGACAGTACAAATCCCACTTGTCATCAACGACATATATGTAGCAGTCCATCACAACTACCATGAAAAATGGCCTCAAACTAACTTCAGCATTGAAATGTCGCTGCTCTGTCAAAGACTCTCTGTCCATGTCAAACCACATAAGACGAGAACCATCCTCATTCACTATTATAATATTCGGAGTACAGTCACCTTTGTAATCACTGGCTTCTACATCTGACTTCTCCGGTAGTGACTTCATGATGTGCATCATGCATTCGGTGGATTTAGCAACAGTTGGTTGCTGAGATAAAAATTTACGATAGTAGACAGGGATTTTCTCCAGGTCGATATACTTCAGTAATTCAAAAAGTTGATCAGCGCGATCCAGATCCTCATTCACCCAAATCAATGACGCTTTGCACTTAATAACATCCAACACATGCAAATCTTCAGAGCATATCAAATCCTCAAGGAAATCGAACTCAAGTTCCTTGAAATCAGCAGTTTTCATGATCGAATGAAAGTGATCACGAGCAAAACTTCTGCATGCTTGCTGTAATTGTTGACAGGAATATTTATCGGCAATACTTCTGGTGTCGAAAAACGAGTCCACGTCAAGATTTTGATCCAAGAAAAGCGACATTGCATCGCATACCTTATTAATTCCAAACAAATGCGCCACATACATTAGTTTTTCTGTTTTTCTAATCAGAAAAGACGCTTGTCCCCGGTACATGATTTCAATGCAGGTCATCACACATTCAGGATCTACATGCTTTAAATCAACCATTCCCAACATGTTCTCTTTTGTGTCGTGATTGAGCATCTTAGCAAAATACTCAGAACTTGCGGCAATGACGCACTTGTGAACAGAGATCTCCTTTTCTCCCACTTTTATAATGAAGTCGCAATACTGTTGATTGATTCTGAACTCATCAAATTTCGATAGAAGGTCGAGGGCATGGCCCGACTTGCCAATATCCAGAAGATGTTCCATCACAGTTGACTAGTTTATAGCCAAAATATATACCTCACTCAAAAACTTTAGAATAATATCTGTAGCCTAACTGTAACATCATACACAAGGTGAGATTAGCAGTGTTGGGATCAAGTCACCACCTTCGAGTCACGAGTCATTGCATATTTTGACTCGAGTCAAGTCAAGTTAATCGATTTTCAAAGGTGACTTGAGTCAAGTCAAGTCACTTGAATGTTGGAGGTGACTCGAGTCAAGTCGTGTCAAGTCAAGTCAAGTCACAATTCAAGTCAAGTCGCCTTTTCGAAGTATGAGGCATGATTATGTCATTGCATTTTGCTAGCTGTCTGAAATACAGATTAAGTGGTCATTATTCTGAACTGATGAACGAATATAAATATATACGCAAGATGGTGCTGTATCGCTCACGTATACGTACAGCTGTTGAACTACGTAAGTAATTGCATAGCCTCAGTTTATAGTTACCAGCCAAAATAGAGAATAGAGAGACGAATTGTTAAGATGGAATACATTACCAATGTATACATATTGATATGATACGATTCGAATCGACTCCAATAATTGAGTAAACTATATTTCAATTCATTTTCAATAAAACAAGAGGTTTGGTTAAGGTAAGAACAGGGAACAGAAATATATATTTTACTATTCAATTACTTTACTACTTGTTCACGACAACATAAGTTGTTAACTTCGAACATTTCTTTTGTGGTCAATTTATTTGTGAGTGAACAATGTGAACAACTCAGTAAAACGCACCATAATTAAATGATTGGTCGCTCTCACGGTTTACACCAGCGTTTCGCGAACAATCTGAACATATGCAAGATTCATTGATTTTTATCGACACCGATAATGTTATGACTTGAAATTGACTCGTGAATTTTTCACCGAGTCATGAGTCAATCAACATTTCTGATATGCCAAGTTAAGTCAAGTCATTTTAGCAAAGTGAGCGGAGTTAAGTCAAGTCATAGGAAAAAGGTTCGACTCGAGTCATACCAACACTGGTGATTAGTTGTACTTTCGGTATCATCATATTCGGAAGAAAATGGAATCCCACATGTCATCGATGAATATTATAGGGCAAAGCACATTTTTGGGTCCCAACAAAATCTGAGAAGAAATCCCTTCTTTATTCTACAGAAAGCCAATAAAACACAGACATGTACAGTGGACACCAAACGATGGCAAAAAGGTACCTACATAGTAACAGGCAAGCCAAATCGTATGGGAAAACTTTTTACAGTAAGTAACAAAAACGTACTATAAAATTGTAGTTAAAGAGCTTCTTGGAGGTACAGAACTTCAATATACAATTGAATAGTATATTCATAGTGAAATGAACCCGAATATTTTCGGCTGACACTCCTCAGGGGTAATCGTCAGCAACTAGTAGAGAAATGGAAAGAACATCGTATATCAACAATCGTATCACAAAATATGACATGACATGACATATGACACCAGCATGAAAGAGAGAGCGTTCAATGTACTATTTTAGTTTGTGATGCTGAACTATAGTGTCAGGAGAACCGACTTATAGTACTTGAACGAGTTACACATTTTGAAAATCTTTCCAGCATCCACTAACAAGTAGTGCCGAGCACAATTTTGTTCAGTTCATCAAGAATTTTCATCAATTCAAAACACCACAAGACTGCGATGCAATGAAAAAGAGGAAGGTCTCGATACGATTTGGTGTAGTCTTTGAAATCAGACACCTACCCAGGCCTAGGCAAAGTAAAGGGAAGGCATGCACACTGAACGAAGAGCAAAAGAAGATAATACAAAAAGACGAGCGAAAAAATGAGGTGGCATGTGACGGAATGCGAGATCAATATGTCAGGTCATGGTCTGGTACACATGAAGGCTGACTAGTATTCATTAAGTAGAAATTGATTGTATTTCGACTTGAATATGGACACACTCGAGGAATGTTGGATTGCAGACTTGATGATTCAAGTGCTCTAATCCAAACCCTGTAAAAAATGTTATGATCCGAGTCGAGAAGTGGCAGACGATTAATTTTCGAGTACTGAGATCATACATCGTTTTGCATTAAAGAATATATCATTAACGACATTTAGAGTGACGATGCTATTTTCTCAACGTAGAAGCGTCAAAACCGGATTCGCAGCACCTAAAACTCATAGCACAGAGCCACGCAGGTTGCTGGTGATTAAATTTCCGCCAAGTCATGATCAACCCACAGCATTGTCACAAAGTGAAAAAACACTAAATTATCTATATGAGGTGTAAAACTGCCCTTATTTTTGTGGCTGCATTATAGGTAGCCTACATGAACATTACCGATGATTATAGTTCTATGATGAAATATTAGGTGATACTTGAATATACACCTGGTGCGCAATCTATTAACTCAGGTACCAAGCCCTACTAACAAGCGTAGAACAAACTTCAAAATTTTTAAGCATGGGTATTATACATGTAGGCCTTCATGGAACATAGAGCGAGAAATATAGAAATGTAGTATGAAAATACACAAGAAACAAACAGAAAGATAGTATGAAAATGGGCATGTAATGAAAATTGATGAGCACATGACGCTACACAGTTGGCTTGCTTGATAATTAAACTTGCTTATCGTGAAGATTTAAATGAATACTGTGATCCTACATGAATCTGTTATCTTTATTTCGACAAATTTCCATATACCTCAGCCAAAAGATATCTCTTGCAGTTTTACAGATCTTGCAATTGAATTTAAAGAAAAGGGTTCATGTACCAATACTTAATGTTAATAACTGTGAAGTTTATGCTCATCGTTTCACTACCAATGTGGTGAAAGTAGAAATGGAATTACCGCTGTATATTTTGCTGAATTACAAATAGAAGTAGCAATATCCATTATCCAAGACATGTCAAAACAAAAAATGACTGATGACACAACCAGGGTCGTGATGAATCGAGTCGCAAATTTCCGTTAACTGGACTTGACTCTTGAGTCATTTTATGTATAGACTCGACTTTTACTACAGTCATTGTGAATGACTCAAACAAGTTATAAGACTAGAGCCTTTATATATGGATTGATTCAAGTCTCGTGTAACAGGAACGATACCAGAAAAATAGGCCAAGATCAATTGTTTGTACGTTTATTTAGACATGTTAAGACTTGATAAAAATGAGTTTCTTTTGAATTGGGGCCTTCGATATCACCGAGGAGCTTTTAAAAAGTCGAGTTGAAGTAGACTTGATCTCGGAACACAGAACTCTATGGCTTGTATTTGAGTCTCAAGACTATGACTCGACTCAACCATTTTTTCTTTGAGCCGGACTAGGACTTGGGCTGGCGGTGAGTTTTAAATGACTCGACTTCACTCGAGCAAAATCTCTACAAGTAATATTGACTTGTGACTTGGCTACAACCCTAGACACAACACAGAAGAGTCTTCAAAAATAGAACACGTTGATAAATCTATGCGGTTACTATGACAATTTCACTCACAAATGTGGTGCAACTGCAAAACTACAACAATACAGAACTCACGGTGATCTGTATCACGACATGAAGACAATGCCTTATTGCAGCGTTTCTCAACCGGGGGTCCGCGGACCCCTAGGGGTCCGCGAAGCAATTTTAGGGGGTCCGCGGGACCTCTAAATTTTTAAAATGGTTGATAACCTAATTTTTTATTTCATTTTTTAATTTGAGAAAGCATGAGGCAGTTTCGCACCACAACTGCTAAAGCCTCATGACTCATATCGTCATCATAATCGTCTGACATGGACTATCGTAGTGTGGAAACTCATTTTCATTGCCAATTTTTCAATAACCTGCTGATACAAACATATTGCTGTTTGGTCCTTTTTGTTGGCGTTTGTGGAAAAAATAAAAATATGGAGATAGTAACGCCAGTCAGGGTGACTTCGTAATGTCTGCGAAACCTTCTCGATTTGAAGTTGTCAGTCTCATCAAATTAGTGAACAGTCGTTTGAAATAAAATTTCTGAAGTATTTCCATAATTTGTCCCAATGCAGGGAACAGCTTCTTGGAGGTAGAGAACTTTAATACACAATTGCATAGTATATTCATATTGAAATGAACCCGAAAATTTTCGGCTGACACTCGTAATAAATCAGACAATGATATACGTGCTCTTAAAGCTCGGCTATCAGATTTGGCTCATTCTTATTGCGGATGCCATATCGACAAGGCTGGTGTTTTGATGAACAAGGAGTGTTTCGTTGCTATCAAAGCATTACGCTCCAACCCTGAAATTCATATCACCATTGTATGAAGCCTTGTCTAGTTAATGTTCAATTGTACATGGTCGAAAATGTTTGCTCGTAAATATATATGTACAGAACAAGTCGTTTCATGACAGTCTTTCTCTGGTAGGAAAACTTGGATCCATTCTTCGGAGCATAAAGTTTGTCTATAATACTTTTAGATGAGGATTTCACTTTGACGGTAGAAACTCTCTGCGGGCCGATCTAAATGCCGTCGCGGGCTGAATCCGGCCCGCGGTCCGTATGTTGCCCATCCCTGCGCTAGATGCCAGACGTGATATGTTGATAAAATATGTGTTTCTTCATTTTGGTGCCATAAATGTTGCGATCACACCAAAAGTATCGTCGGAAGCGTTATTTTGATGAAAATATATCAAAACCACCAATTGCATAAAGCTTATCCTCAGATATAGTGAAGGCAGATACATCCGCAATGGATTGCTTGTAAGGAAGCTTCGACCACTTGTTATTGATTGTGTCATATTGGGCCAAAGACTCGATCCCATAACGACTTGCTAAATAAAATTTCCTTGATTGATGTGCAACTACTTCACCGTATCGGTATTTTGGTAACGGACGTTCAAGTTTTATCCAGGGTTCATCATTTTCAAGCAAATTACGTCGGTAAAAATCGGAATTGGTATCAATGACATATATGTAGCAGTCCATCACAACTATCGCTTTAAATCGTGTTATACTATCGTTATAATTGAAACGCCGCTGCTCGATCAAAGACATTCTGTCCATATCTAACCACATAAAACGTTTTACTTTTCCGTTCGTCATTATATTGCCAGGAGTGCAGTCACCTTTGTAATCACTGGCTTCTACATCTGATCTCTCAGGTAGTGACTTCATGATGTACATCATGCATTCACTGGACTTGACAACAGTTGGTTGCTGAGATAAAAATTTACGATAGTAGACGGGTATTTTTTCCAGGTCGATGTGCTTCAGTAAATCAAACAGTTGATCAGCGCGATCAAAGTCCTCATTAACCCAAATCATCGACGCTTTGCATTTAATAACATCCAACACATGCAAATCTTCCAGGAAATCAAACTCAAGTTCCTTGAAATAGGATGTTTTCATGATCGAATGAAAGTGATCGCGAGCAAAACTTCGGCATGCTTGCTGTAATTGCTGACAGAAATACTTCACAGCAATATACCGGGTATCGAAAAACGAGTCTACATCAAGATTTTCCTCCAGAAAAAGTGACATTGCATCGCATACTTTATCAATTCCAAACAATTGCGCGACATACATAAGTTTTTCCGTTTTTCGAATCAGAAATGACGCTTGTCCAGTGTACATGATTTCAATGCAGGTCAGCACACATTCAGGATCTACATTCCTTAAATCAACTATTCCCAACATGTTCTCTTTTGTGTCGTGATTGAGCATCTTAGCAAAATACTCAGAACTTGCGGCAATGACGCACTTGTGAACAGAGATCTCCTTTTCTCCCACTTTGATAATGAAGTCGCAATACTGTTGATTGATTCTGAACTCGTCAAATTTCGATAGAATGTCAAGGGCATGACCCGTTTTGCCAATATCCAGAAGATGCTCCATCACAGTCGACTAGTTCCGGGTCAACCCAAAATATATAGCTAATTCAAAAACTTTGAGATAGGACACCTAAATCTGATTCTGAAAAATCATACACATGGTCAGTACAGTCGTGTGCAAGGATGAGTTTTGTCATGAAGGCATATGAACGCAAAATATCTTGGACACAATACTTCCATCATTTTCCTTACAAATGTAGATGGGAGAAACTATCTTCATATACGTCAGCGAAAAACAATATTTTTCAGCTATACAAATTTGAATATGAATGATCAGGTCACAGTAGATACTATTAGTTGCACAAATGATAACCTACAGAGCAATGCACATTCTTTGACTTGATGAAATCTGAGAAATGTCCATGCCTTGTTCTACGGCATATTATAACATTCAGGAATACACGGTTGATCCGAAATACAGAGAGTTTGCATAAAATGGCGCTAGCACTGAAAAGAAGGGCTTGGCACAATGATTTGAGTACTCAAATCTGAATCGAGTAATAATGCTAATGATTCGGGACAAGTAGTGAGATACGTCGGTTCAAGTACTGAAATTACCTGTTCCTGGTCGCTATGTGTAATTTATCATCGGGAATTATAGTTTTAATAGTGGATATGGGAAAACTGTGAAGCCACATCTTGTTCAACTCACACCGTTGTCAGAATGGCATGGTGAAAAAAACATGTATAATCTTTAATGTGTTGTAGAGCTGGCAATGTATTTTTGTGGTCGCCTGAAACGAACATATTAGAATTTTTCACATCATTCATACTTCTGTGATATTATTATTAGTGATACTTGAATACTCGACTCGGCAATAAATACTCGATTAAGCACCAAATCATTCCAGCACGGCACTCAATTTCCCCCTACTAAGAAGGCATGTGATGGTGCAAGGAATGCAAACCGCTGCATCGAGATCAATCCTAAACCTCAAATGCAGTGCTTTGGACTATCATTGGTTTTTGCTTGCCAGCGGCAGCATTTTAGGAGAAAGCCAACAGAAACGTAATCTAGACCCACGTTCTGCAAGATCTGCGGTGTAACCAATAATATGCTCTGGTGACCGAAACAAATATTGAACATCTTTCGGACATTTACCTTCAGTTTTTTGTGTCTTTGTTCCCACACAGAAACACTTTCATTGGCTTACAATATCATTTGAGTGCAACACGACAAAATCAAGGCGATTGCGAAAGTAAGGATTAAAAAAATTAATTAGATGGGCTTACGGATAGTGAGAAAGAGTCATGCACACAGTTTTACAAAACGACAGATCACAGACAGAAAACTAAAGGCAAGAGCTATGCTTTCTCACATGATGTATATAAAATCAGGGGCAAGCTATATGTAAAATCACAAATTTTTATTCGTGTACGTTTTGTGGCGTCACATGGTAATTGCTGCTGCATAGACTTCATGATTAAGAGATTTCAAGTCATGGCTATCCAAGTCTATCAACGTACTCAACAAATTAGTTTTGGGATTGAACTCGAGAATACTACTGCACGGCTGAAAATCATCACAGTATCCACCACATATGTATATCTTTCCGCCAATACAATAAGTACTTAAATTTGACCGCTCCAATTCGGGTTCTTTTACTGGAATTAACGTCCAAATACTTTCATCAAAGGGTAGACAAAGAATGTCGTTTACATACTCAGACTCAGACTGAGAGTCAGAGTCAAACTCAGAGTCAGAGTCAGAGTTCACAATTTTTCCGCCTAGAAGGTAGATGGTCTTATTATAGGTGCATGCACTTGCTTGAGCTCTCTTCGCTGGTAATGATGGTCCAACTGACCAAGTAGATGTTGAAAAGTTGAAACATCTTACATCCCGCACAAAGTTTGCAAATAGATCATAACCACCAATTGCGTAAAGCTTATCCTGAGATATAGTGTAGGCAGACCAAACCACTTTAGGTTGCTTGTTGGGAAGCTTCGACCACTTGTTATTGACTGTGTCATATTGTGCCAAAAAGCGGTTCGGATAATCATTTGCTAAATAAAATTTACCTGATTTACATGCAACTACAATATAGTATCTTGGAAATGCACATCCAAGTTTTCTCCAAGGTGAATCATTTTCAAGAAAATTACGACGGTACAAATCATAATTGATATCAATGACATATATGTAGCAGTCCATCACAACTACTGCGTTGAATTTACTCATACTATCAGTATATTTGAAATGTCGCTGCTCGGTCAAGGACTTCCTGTCTATGTCAAACGACGTAAGACGTGAAACTTCCGGATTCGCCATTATAATACTAGGAGTACAGTCACCTTTGTAATCACTGGCTTCTAAATCTGATTTTTCTGGTAGTGACTTCATGATTTGCATCATGTATTCGGTGGATTTGGCAACAGTTGGCTGCTGAGATAAAAATTTACGATAGTAGACAGGGATTTTCTCCAGGTCGATGTGCTTCAATAAATCAAAAAGTTGATCGGCACGATCCAAGTCGTCATTGACCCAAATCATTGACGCTTTGCACTTGATAACATCCAACACATTCAAATCATCAGAGGAAATCAAATCCTCAAGAAAATCGAACTCAAGTTCCTTGAAAGCGGATGTTTTCATGATCGAATGAAAGTGATCCAGAGCAAAACTTCTGCATGCTTGCTGTAATTGTTGACAGAAATACTTATCAGCAATATACCTGGTATCGAAAAAGGAATCGACGTCGAGATTTTTCTCCAGTAAAAGGGACATAGCATCGCATACTTTATCAATTCCAAACAAATGCGCCACATACATTAGTTCTTCCGTTTTTCGAATAGGAAAATATGCTTGTCCAGTGTACATGATTTCAATGCAGGTCATCACACATTCAGGATCTACATGCTTTAAATCAACCTTTCCCAACATGTTTTCTTTTGTGTCGTGATTGAGCATCTTTGCAAAATACTCGGAACTTGCGGCAATGACGCACTTGTGAACAAAGATTTCCTTTTCGTCGCAATACTGTTGATTGATTCTGAACTCATTAAACTTCGATAGAAGGTCGAGGGCATGACCCGGTTTGCCAATATCCAGAAGATGTTCCATCACAGTTGACCAGTTTATAGCAAAAATATATACCTCACTCAAAAACTTCAGAATAATATCGGTAACTGTAACATCATACAAATGGTGAAATTAGTTGTACTATATTTATGCAACGGTATCATCATATTCCTAACATATGGATAGGAAAGAAAATGCAACCCCACATTTTAGCAAAGAGTGATATCCTTGGGCTCAGGTGACAGATGATAGAAATAAATCAAAAAATTTAATGGTACAGGGCCAAGCCCATTTCTGGGTCTCAACAAAATCTACACAAAGCAACAAAACACAGACATGTACACGTACAGTGGACACAACACAATGGCCGAAAAGTACGTACCAAGTAACAGCCTAGCACCTGGAAAATGAATGCCAAATCGCATCGGAAAAACTTTTTAGCGTACGTAACAAAAACGTACTATAAAATTGTAGTTTGTGATGCTGAACCACAGTTTCAGTAGAACCGATTTATAGTAATTGAACGAGTTACACATTTTGAAAATCTTTCCAGCATCCACTAACAAGTAGTGACGAACACAATTAAGTTCAGTTCATCAGGAATTTTCATCAACTCAAAACACCAGAAGACTGCGATACAATGAAAAAATAGTGAGGTGTAGAAACGATTTGGAGTAGTCTTTGAAATCAGACACCCACCTCGCCCGGAGCAAAGTAAATGGAAGGCATGCACATGCACACTGAACGAAGAGCAAAAGAAGATAGTACAAAAAGACAAGAAACAAAATGAGGTGGCATGTGACGGAAGGCGAGATCGATATGTCACTTCATGGTCTGTTAGACTTGAGGAGTAACTAGTGTTCAATCAGTAGAAATTGATCGTATTTCGACTTGAATATGGACACGCTCTGGGAATGCCGGATAGCCGACGAGATGACGATTCGAATGCTCTAATCCAAACCATGTAACAAATGTTATGATCTGAGGTGAGAAGTGACAGATGATTATTTTCTGAGTAGGGGACTAAGATCAAACGCCCCTTTCCATGAAAAGGTATATCGTCAACGAGAGTTTGACGCTATTTTCTCAATGTGGAACCGTCAAAACCGAATTCACAGGATCCAAAACTCATAGCAGAGCTACACAGGTAACTGTTGATTAAATTTCAGCCAAGTCATAATCAACCCACAGCATTATCACAAAGTGAAATGAAATCCGCATGGTCACACAATACCATATTATTTACCACCAAGGCCAGTGGTTTTCAACTGGTGGCGAATTCGATGGTTGGTTTCTGGTGGGGTATAGACACATTTATAAACCGTAATATACAGGATGGTGTACCACACATGCGCGATTACCGTTACCAGTTATCTACTCTGGATTGTATGAATCAAAACTCATAAATTGAAAGTGTCCTCGAAGGACGCCTAAATGTCCTTCTAGTCAACACAATACTATCGGTTAACAATTTTCAAAATCACAAGTTTTCTTGAAGCTTTCAGAATTCATAACAAGTGTTCGATTTTTGGGATCTCAAAATATGGTAACCTATTTTAAAGGGTATATAGGAGTTTTGGGTAGTGAGGAATAAAGACTCGGGATAAATCTGAAGTGGGAAATGAAGACAAAAAGGTCGGGAACTACTGATCCAGGCCTACATGAGGTGTAAAAGTGGCGTCACATTTTTTGTGGCTGCATTCAAGTTATCCGACATATATGAACATAACCAAGGATTATAGTTCTATGATGCTATATTAAGTGATAGTTGAATAAACACCTGATTCTCCATCTCTTAACTCAGGTACTCGATTTTCCCAAGCCCTACTAACAAGCATAAAACAAACTTCAATAGTTTTTAAGCTTGGGTATGATACTTGTACGACTACACGGACACAGACCAAGAAACACAGAAAGATAGCATGAAAATGCACAAGCAATCAACAGAGAATGATGGTATGAAAAAGCAATATAAATGCCGCTACATAGTTTAGTTGCTTGATAACAAAACTTGCTTACCGTGAACATGTCAATGAATGCTGTGATACTACCTGCAACCAATAACTATAATTCAACAGCTTACTGTACTAGCTAGTTTCAAGATATCTCTCACAGTCTTATAGAACTTACAATTGAATTTGAAGAAAACGGTGGGTGTACTAAGTTCAATAACTTGGAAGTTTAAGTTCATCATTACAATACCAATGTGGTGGTGGTAAAAGTAAAAATAGATGCAACGCTGTAAATTTTATGGAATTACAAGTAGAGTTAGCAATATCTAAGACATGTCAAAACTAAAAATGACTGATGACACAAGCACTTGACCTAGCAATTTTCTGTATTGACTCGCATAATTCTCATGACTTGTGACATTGTATATGGCTTGATTTAAGTCTCCTGATCATGGACGATGCACAAAAATAGGCTCAGAACCAGTGTTTTTGTTTATTTGAAGGGACATAATGAGATTGATAAAAACAAGGGTCTTACGAGTTGGAGCCATCGAAATCACCAAAGAACTTTAGAAATGTGACTTCAACGTGACTTGAACTCTATAATAAACAAGGAAGACTATGGCTTGGACTCGAGTCTCAAGACTGTGACTAGACCAGGTGGTGAGTTGTAAATGACTCGATTTCACTCGAGTCAAAGCTAAAAAAATTAATACTGACTCGTGACTTGGCTGAAACCCTAGACACAACACAGAATAGTCTTTAAAAAAAGAATCCATCGATATATGGTCGAATCCATGCGGTTTACATGACAATTTCACTCATAAATATGGGTAAAGCTTATTTCAAATTACTTTCAATTTCTCAAAATCCAAATAGTGAAAAGTAATAATTTTTGCGTAAGATTTGTTAAAGTAGAATGAGTCTGAAAATGACGTGAGAAAGTAGCACAAGTAACATAAACCTAAGCCTATAGTACACTCCACAATCCACACCAACTCAAAATATTCTACAACTGTAAAACTACGACGATACAAAACTCAGGGTGATTTGGTTTACGACATGCAGACAACGCCTTACCTCTTGTTAAAACCGTAATGTAAAACAATGATGGAACAAAATATCAGAAATGTTGAGAAAATGAAGAGACATTCATCCAGCAAAAGGCATGCAGGTTGGCATATTCTAAATGCGAAGTCAAGTAGATGACCAAAAAATATTATCCAGCATATTTAATATAGACATGCATATAGATTCCCCATGACATGCCAATTCGCATGACATGAACGTGATGTAAGGTTTAATTCCGGTAAATTGAAGTGTAAATATAATAAGGTAATTCTTCCATATTCAAAAGTTACTTTGTGTCAAAATGGCCCCGCATGTGGTTCCTCAAACAGGAACTCCTGACGAATAACTTTCCGCATATTTCACACCCATAATCTTTCACGTCCAAATGGCTCTTCATATGTTGCCTCAGAGAATGTTTTTGAACGAACGCTTGACCACACGTTTGGCATTTGAAATCTTTTATATCCAGATGGATGCGCATATGCCGATTCAAAGAACATTTTTGGTTAAATGAAAGGTCGCATCTCGCACATTTAAAATCGTTCACGCCATAATGGATGAACATGTGTCGCTGTAGGGATAGATTTTGACTAAAATATTTGCCACAGACTTCACACTCGAATTTCACACCAAAATGGATGATAGTGTGATTTTTCAAATACAGCAGTGTGGAGAACCATTTTCCACATATCTCACACTCATGTCTCTCATCGTTAGTGCGTGAATGGATGAGCAAGTGGTGTGCTAAACCTTCCCTTCGCTTGAACGATTTGCCGCATATTTCACACGAGAAATTATTCACATCCAAATGGATCGCCATATGCTTTCGCAAACCATCTTTCCTCCTATGTAATGAGCCACATATGTCACACTTGAATTCTAAACCATCAGTGTGCATCCTCGAATGATTTCTTAGAGACTGTTGATGCTGGAAAAGTTTACCGCATACTTGGCATTCAAAGCTTTTTACAGCAGAGTGGACGGACATATGTGATTTCAAAGCTGTCTTTGAGCAGAACAACATTGCGCAAATTTTGCACTCAACTTTTTTGATAGCGGTTGCATTATGGACGATCTTATTATGCTTTCTCAAATCTTTCTTTGTGAAGAATGACCTTTCACAAATTTCACATTTGAAACTTTTAACGTCAAAATGGCGCAGTACGTGATTCTTCAAACCTCTCATTTCTTTTAGAACTTTGCCGCAAATTTCGCATGTAAAATTTTTTGTACTCGAATGGAACTGCATGTGCTTTTTGAGATCATCTCTTTGTCCGAAGGGCAAATGACATGTTCGACAGGTCACAGTTTCTGTAGCAGAATGAAGCGGTAGGTACTGACTCAAATCCCATTTAGAGGACGATGCTTTGAAGCAAACTTCACATTTGAAAGGCTTTCCACCAGCATGGGTCAGCAAGTGCTGACTTGAACTGGATTTATGCGCTAAGGATTTAAAACAAAGTTCACATTTGAAACACTTCACCGCACGAGTGTGAATCAGCAAGTGAATTTTCAGATGGCTCTTTGTGCTGTAAAATTGACCACAAACGTCACACTCGTG
Source organism: Botryllus schlosseri (assembly GCF_051294905.1). NCBI lineage: Eukaryota > Metazoa > Chordata > Ascidiacea > Stolidobranchia > Styelidae > Botryllus > Botryllus schlosseri. The sequence goes on from NC_137238.1 coordinate 34,017,078, forward strand.
GTATGGCATGGAATGGCTGGATGAATAAACAGTGTTCCTTGTGACCAGCTTCCGCGAGTAATAACTTGACACAAATTTAACAAAGCGTGTTCAACTGCGCTCTTTGATGAACTTGCTGCGTGTCTTGTAACTAAAACTAGCCCAAATCGTCCCAATGCTCAAGTCTGTCCGAGTTTGAAAATTCGAGGTAGTGATGAACGGTGATAAAAGCAGAGCTGCCACAGAGGTATTAATCTATAAATTTCAATGCATCAATCTGAAAAAAGTAAGCAGGACTATTAATAAATCAGTGTAAATATAGCTTGTGGGAACTGACTACAGCCATGATCAAATGATGTTCATATTTACCGCTTACATGCTGACACAATACAATAATATTTCCTTTTGAATTGACTGCAAAAAGAGCAGTGTGTCCGTTACATTTCTATGAACTCGTCAAAACATGATTGAAACACGTTAAGGCAGTGGTTCTCAACCTTTTAAACCCCAAGGCGTGCTTTCGAAATGAAAAATAGTTGGGTACACACCAGCAAACTACCAGAATAGTTAGCAGCACCCAATTCAGTAGTAACATTGACTAATGTGCCAATCCAAAATGCTTCTGTATTAAAAATTAAGAAGTTCTCACGAAAACAAAACAATTCGTTGAATTTCATCACAAACAAAGTCAGTGCAAGATTCGTGCTTGACTTCTAGCGCATATCCTTTCGGGCAATCATAGAATAATGCAATTCTCATCTTTTCTTCACGATCACTACTAACGAATACGGAAGCATGGGAGCGAAAGCAATTCAATGCATTTTCACGCAAATCGTTTAGCATGTGCGTGAGGACTGAGGATAACCATATCTCAATAGTACTACTGGCAGCCACCGGCAGTTTAAACTTCAATTCCACTGACACGGCATGATACTCTTATTACAATATTTGAAATTGTCGAGACAAATGAATAATGAACGCATACAATATATTACCGTAATTTTCCAAGTATAGTACGCCCTCATGTATAATACGCACCCCTAAAATAGCATGTAAATTCTGGGAAAAACCCTGTACCCATGTATAGCACGCACCCTGCATTTCAGTGCATTAATAGTTCCGATTTCGTATACGATGTCATTCTGTTTTGCGATGTCACTCTTGAACAATTATTACACAATGATCGCTAAGCATTATACAATTAGCGGGATTGTCTTTAAACGATGGTAGATAGCAGCCAAAGCCTGCGAGACCGGCGGCGAGTTAGTTTAGGCCAACGAACTGACATCTTGCGCAAGATGCCTATTACAGATGCGATTGCGCCTAGGCTAACGGTTATGTCATGCGCAACAGGTCTGTTGGAGATGCGACTGATTACACAAGCGATTATATCCTGCGCACATGGCCTCTTGTGTATGTATAAATTGCGTATGCAATTGTTCGGGCCTGTCGTTGACGCGATGAATTGGCGAGAATTGCCGCGCGCGTGTGTCTATTAGTGACCTAATTTCGCTCGCGTACAAACGGCAAACCAACTCAGCAGGAGATCGCGTGCCTTCGCACACGACTCTATTTAATTAGATACACGCTTCCCACTAATTACTACGAGCGATGGCTGAAAGTGATGCGCGAATGGAAACAAACATGAAGAATGTAGATAGGTGTGATTTCAAGTTTTTTATTGAGGGAGATTTTTTTCAAGCGTGTTGTTCCCATGTATAATACGCACCCCCACCCCCGATTTTAGGGCAAAAAATCGTGAAAATTTTGCACATTATACATGGAAAATTACGGTCTATCAAGTCTAGATCATGGGACGACGTAATATTTTAGTTTTCAGTTCCACTTTAACTGACACCTCTTGAACACAACTACTTGTGCAGAAAGAATACTACAAAGACCTCATGCATCATCACAAAATAATTCCTGCCGAATAGAGGTTGAGATCCAGAGACTTCACGTCTTGCCAATCGAAATCTATCAACGTATTCAACAAATTCGTCTTGGGGTTGAATTCGAGGATACTCGTGCATGGTCTGTTAAAAAAGAATCCACCGCATATGTATACCCTTCCGCCAACACAATAAGTGACAAAATATGAACGTTGCAAATTGGGAAGTGGGATTTGCGTCCAAATACGTGCGTCATGGGGCAACAGAAGGATGTTGCTTCCGTACACTGACTTGCCACTAAGTCCACCAAGAACGTATATGCTCTTATTAAAGGTGCATGCGACTGCACCAGTTCTCTTATCCGGTAAGGATGGCCCAATTGACCAAGTAGATGTCAAAAAGCTGAAACATTCCACATCTTGCAAATAGTTATTCAGTCCATTAGAGCCTCCAATTACATAAAGCTTATGCTGGAAAATAGTGAAGGCAGACGAAAGAGTTCTATATTGCTTGTTGGGGAGCTTTGACCAATGGTTATTATTTATGTCATATCGAGCCAAACAGCAGCTCGGATATTCATTTGCTACATAAAATTTACCCGACTGACAGGCAACTACACTGCTGTAATATGGAAATGAACGTTCAAGTTCTTTCCAGAGCGAATCATTTTCGAGAAAATTACGATAGTACAGATCATATTTGAGATCAATAACATATATGTAGCATTCCATTACAACAACTGAGCCTGGTATATAATTGAATCGCCGTAGCTCAGGGACCGACTTTCTGTCTATGTCAAACCACATGAGACGAGAAAGATCAACATTCACCATCAAAATACCAGGAGTACAGCCACCTTTGTAATCACTGGCTTCTACATATGATTTCTCTGGTAGCGATTTCATGACGTACGTCATGAATTTGATGGATTTGGCAACAGATTGTTGCTGAGATAAAAATTTACGATATGAGATGGGCATTTTTTGCAGGTCAATACGCTGCAGTAAGTCAAAAAGTTGATTGGATCGATCTAAGTTGTCGTTGAACCAAATCATAGAGGCTTTGCACTTGACAACATCCAACATATTCAAATGTTCAGAGGAAATCAAATATTCCAGGAATTCGAATTCCAGTTCCTTGAATTCGTCCCTTTTCATGATCGCATAAAAGTGTTCATGAGCAAAACTTCGGCATGCTTGCTGTAATTGTTGACAGGAATACTTATCGGCAATATTTCTGGTGTCGAAAAACGAGTCCACGTCAAGATTTCCTTTCAGGAAAAGTGACATTGCATCGCATGCTTTATTAATTCCAAACGAATGTGCCACATACATTAGTTTTTCCGTTTTTTTAATCAAGAAGGAAGCTTGTCCAGTGTACATGATTTCAATGCAGGTCATCACACATTCAGAATCCACATTCTTTAAATCCACCATTCCCAACCTGTTCTCTTTTGTGTCGTGATTGAGCATCTTTGCAAAATACTCAGAACTTGCGGCAATGACGCACTTGTGAACAAAGAGGTCCTTTTCTCCAGCTTTGATAATGAAGTCGCAATACTGTTGATTGATTCTGAACTCGTCAAATTTCGACAGAAGGTCGAGGGCATGGCCCGTCTTGTCAATTTTCAAAAGATGTTCCATCACCGCTAACCAGTTTATATCCAAAATATATAGCTCACTAAACAACTTTGGAATAAAACTGTAACTGTAACATCAGATACATGGTGAGTTTAGTTGTAACATATTTATGCAACGGTATCATCATATTCCTAACATACAGATAGGAAAGAAAATGTAATCCCCCATGTTAACAAAAAGTGATATCCTTGGGCTTAGGTGACAGAAGATAGAATACTAAGGAACAATTGAATATTATAGGGCCAAGGACATTTTAGGGTCTTTAACATAATCTAAGAAGAAATACCTTCTTTATTCTACAGAAAGCAATAAAACAGAGACATCTACAGTGGACACAAATAGATGGAAGAAAAGTACCAACCAAGTAACAGCCAAACAGAATCACATCGGAAAAACTTTTTAGCGTACGTAACAAAATCGTACTATAAAATTGCAGTTTGTGATGCTGAACCACAGTTTTTGGAGAACCTACTTATAGTAGTTGAACGAGTTACACAGTTTGAAAATTTTCTAGCATCCACTAACAAGTAGTGTCGAGCACAATTTAGTTCAGTTCATTTAGAATTCACCTCAAATCAAAACACCACAAGTCTGCGATACAATGAAAAAATAGCAAGGTGTCGAAACGATTAGAAGTAGGCTAGTCTTTGACACCAGACACCCACCCAGGCCCAAGCAAAGTAAATGGATGACATGCACACTGAACGAAGAGTAAAAGAACATAATATAAAAAGACAAACGACAAAATAAGGTGGCATGTGACGGAAGGCGAGATCGATATGTCAGGTCATGATCTGGTACACCTGAGGGCTGACTACTGCTCATGCTCATTCAGTAGAAATTAATTATACTTGACTTGAATATCGATACACTTGGAGCTTTGGAGCAGGAGCCGGAGCAAGGAGCCGGAGCCGTGCATTTTCACCGGAGCCCCACATGAAATCGTGTTACAATTGAACACGCGAAGCGTGAAGAAAAATTTCACTACTATTTTAGTTTATTGTAATGTACGAAGAATTACTAAAAATGTGACTGGACCCTGGATCTGCTAATACGTCGGAACTGAAATTTTAGTCATCAACATCCCAAGTGTCGTAGCCAGACTTGTTATTTTTGGTTGGCCTTGCAAGTTCATTATCTGAGCAATTCATTTTTCATAATATAACAGGATTCCGATAATAAAATAGGAAATTATCTCGTGGGCCACTCAAAACCCTCTCACACGCCACGTTTGGCCCGCTGGCAGCGGGTTGGCCACCCCTGATATAGACAAACCGATTCAATAATTTTCAGAGCCGGAGCTGGAGCTAATGTATGAGGGAAGACAGCTCTGGAGCCGGAGCTGGAGCAGTTAAAATTTACGCTGCTCCAAATCCCTGCATGTAGGTCTACAAGGAACATAGAGCGAGAAAAACAGAAATATAGCATGAAAATGCACAAGAAACAAACGGAAAGATGGTACGAAAATGGTCAAGCAATATAAATTGATGAGCACATGAAGCTACAGAGTTTTTTTGCCTTGATAACAAAACTTATTTATCGTGAAGATTTGAATGAATACTGTGATCCTACATGCATCTTGTATCTGCATTTCGACGTCTTTGCATACAACTTAGCTAAAATATATCTCTAGCAGTTTTACAGATCTTACAATTGACTTTAAAGAAAATGGTGAATGATCTTAATTTTAATAACTTTGAAGTTTGTGTTCATCCTTTCACTACCGATGTGGCGAAAGTGGAAATACCCCAGTATATTTTGCTGAATTACAAATAGAAGTAGCATTATCTAAGACATGTCAAAACAAAAAATGACTGATGACAAAGCCAAGGTTGTGATGAATCGAGTAGCAAATTTCCATTGACTGGACTTGACTCTGTGGAGTCATTTTCTTTATAGACTCGACTTTTAGTACAGTCATTGAGAATGACTCAAACAAGTTATAAGACTAGAGACTATATATAGAGATTGATTTAAATCTCGTGTATCAGGAACAATACCAGAAAAATAGGCCAAGATCAATTGCTTCGTACGTTTAATTAGACATGTTAAGACTTGATAAAAATGAGTTTCTTTTGAATTCGGGTCTTCGATATCACCGAGGAGCTTTTAAAAAGTCGAGTTGAACTAGACTTGAAGTCGGAACACGGAACACCATGGCTTGTATTTGAGTCTCAAGACTATGACTCGACTCAACCATTTTTTCTTTGAGCCGGACTAGGACTTGGCCTGGCGGCGAGTTTCAAATGACTCGACTTCACACGAGCAAAATCTCTAAAAGTAATATCGCCTTGTGACTTGGCTACAACGCTAGACACAACACAGAAGAGTCTTCAAAAATAGAACACGTTGATAAATCCATGCGGTTATTATGACAATTTCACTCACAAATGTGGTGCAACTGTACAACTACAACAATACAGAACTCACAGTGATCTGTATCACGACATGAAGACAATGACTTATCGGCATGTTTGAAAAAGAACATATTATCTATATGTGGTGTTAAACTGCCCGTTTTTTCTTTGTGGCTGAATATGAGTTGCATATATCAACATTATCATCGCCGTTGTTCTATGATGCAATATTAAGTGTTACTCGAATACAAACATTCGATTCGCAGTCTATTACTCAGGTACTAGATTTTCCCAAGCTCTACTAACAATCATAGAACGGACTTCAAATTTTTCAAACATCAGTATGATACATGTAGGCATACATGGAACACAGAGCGAGAAATACGAAAATATAGTATGAAAATGCACAAGCAACATAAATTGACAAGCACATGTCGCTACAGAATTGGCTTGATCAATGACAAAACGGTACAGTGAAGTGAAGTAAAGTCGGCTGCATATCCTAAATCAGCTGATAAAGACTAGGGGAATATTGAGAACCGTGGTATCAACAAGAGCCTTGATGAAGGCTTGTATCGCGAATAAGATGTTACCAGCAATAATCAATTGACGTCATACTTTGTGAAACAATTGTTGATTATACCATGTTCTTTCCAATTCTTTACTAGTTGCTGAAGATTACCCCTGACGAGTGTCAGGCGTAAATATTTAGGTTCATTTCAATATGAATATACCATTTAATTGTATATTGAAGTTTTGTACCTCCAAGAAGCTCTTAAAAACTGTTAAACTACGAAAATAACGAATTCACGGTGATCTGGTTTACGACATGAAGAAAATGCCTTACCTATAATACAGAGACCATAATGAAAAACAATAATGGAAAAAAATACAGAAATGTCGAGAATGTTAAGAGACATTCATCCTGCAAATTGCATGCAAGTTAGCACATTCCAAATGCGAAGTCCAGTATATGACCCGAAAATATCATCCATAATATTTAATTTAGAAAAGCATGCAGATTCTCCATGACATGCCAATTCACATGACAATGAACGTCATGTAAGGTTTAATTCAGGTATATTAAAGTGGTAATAAAATAAAGTAATCGTTACATACTCAAAGTTACTTCGTGTCAAAATGGACCTGAATGTGGTTCCTCAAACAAGAACTCCTGACAAATAACCTGCCGCATATTTCACACCCAAAATCTTTCACGTCCAAATGGCTCTTGATATGTTGCCTCAGAGAATGTTTTTGAACAAACGCTTGACCACACGTTTCGCACTTGAAATCTTTCATATTCAGATGGATACGCATATGCCTATTCAGAGAACACTTTTGGTTAAATGAAAGGTCGCATCGCTCGCATTTAAAAGATTTCACGCCATAATGGATGAGCATGTGTCGCTGTAGGGATTGCTTTTGACTAAAACGTTTGCCACAGATTTCACACTCGAATTTCACATCAAAATGGATGAGAGTGTGTTTTGCCAGATACAGCAGGGTGGTGAACGATTTTCCACATGTCTCACACTCATGTCTCTCATCTTTAGTATGCGAATGGATGAGTATGTGGCGCGCTAAATCCGGTCCTCGCTTGAACGATTTGCCACATATTTCACACGAAAAATTGTTCACATCCAAATGGATCGCCATATGTCTTTCCAAACTACTCTCCATGCTATATAATGAGCCACATATTTCACATTTGAACTCTATACCATCAGTGTGCATCCTCGAATGACTTCTCAGACAACCTTTCTGTCGGAAAAGTTTACCGCATACTTGGCATTCAAAGCTTTTGGCAGAGTGGATGAGCATATGTGATTCCAAAGACGTCTTTGAGCAGACTAATTTAGCGCAAATTTCGCACTCGTACTTTTTGATACTGGTAACTGTATTGATGATCCTATGGTTTCTCAAATCTTTTTTTGTGAAGAATGATCTTTCACAAACTTCACATTTGAAACTTTTAACGTCAAAATGGTGCACCATGTGATTCTTCAAACCTCTCATTTCTTTTAGAATTTTGCCGCAAATTTCGCACGTGAAATTTTTAGTGCTGGAATGGAACTGCATGTGCTTTTTCAGATCATCTCTTTGTCCGAAGGGTAGAGCACAAGTTCTACAGGTCAGAGTTTCGGCACCAGAATGGATCAGTAGGTGATGACTCAAATTCCATTTGGAAGATAATGATTTGAAACAAAGTCCACATTGCAAAGGCTTCACGCCAGCGTGTATCAGAGAGTGCTGACTTAAATGGTATTTACTGGCAAAGGATATAAAACAAAGTTCACATTTGAAAAGGCTCACCGTACAAGTGTGAATCAGCAAGTGCTTTTCCAAATCACTTTTAGTGCTGTAGAATCGACCGCAAACGTCACATTCGTGGTACGGCATGGCGGAATGAATATACAGTGTTCCTTGTGACTTGCTTTCCCGACTTGCCACAAATTCGACAAAGCGTCTCCAACTGTGCTCTTCTATGGACTTGCTGCGTGTCTTGTATTTACAGCTCCTGCCAATCGTCCAAATTCTCAAGTCAGTCAAAGATAGAAAATTCGAGGTATTGACAAACGACTATGGCCGCAGAGCTGCAGCAGAGATATGCCAACTCATTTATTTATATTCAGCAATCTAAACATAGTAAACAGATCCATTATTAAAATTATGTATATTTTGCAATGTTAGGATCAAGTGACTACCTTCGAGTCACAAGTCATTTTGAGTCATTGCACATTTTGACTCGAGTCAAGTCATGTCAATCGATTTTCGAAGGTGACTCGAGTCGAGTCAAGACACTCGATTATTGGCGGTGACTCGAGTCAAGTCGAATCAAGTCAAGTCAAGTTACGAGTCAAGTCACAATTCAAGTCAAGTTGCCTTTTCGAAGTATGTGGAATGATTACGTCATTGCATTTCACTAGCTGTCTGATAGACAGGTTGAGTGGTCATTAATTCTGAATCAATGAACGAATATAGAGTTAAATATACAGGCAAAAAAGCGCTCAATCGCTCACATATACGTACAGCACAGGCTCACTTTATAGTTATTAGTTACCAGCGAAAATAGAGAAAAGAATTGATAATATGCAATACACATTGCCTATTTACAAATTGATATAATACAATTCGAGTCCGCGCCAGTGGTTGAGGACTATATATTATATAGTATATAGCAGTGCTTTTCAACCTGTGTGACGGTTCGCACTGGTGCGAATGAAAAAAATTGCAGTGCGAATGACGAAGGTGGTGCGAACGGTGCGAATGAAAAATCCGGATGAGTGCGAATGAAAATCGTGAATAATTGTTCATTTTTCTGACGTGAAATACTTCAAATAAACCTAATAGAAAATGCAAGAGCCGTGTAACGGTTGTAGTTCAGACGCAATTGTAAAAAATTGTTTAACTTGACGCACCACTAATTGTAGCCTTCACAAGCCATGGTGAATTATCGCTTTCGCATTATAATTATTACGTAATCAAAAGCCTGGTTTAGAAGTTGGTGTACTTGAAGACATACAGTTATATTTGTTGAACTTATTGCAAAGATCCTGCCATAGTTTTTACATATCCACGGGCACTGTGTTGGTTAGTGTAGTCAATAAGCGAGACACGCAGAAAATGTGGCTTGATCATGAAAATCAGCCGACTTTTGGGTTGAATTCATGATAAGATTTGTCCGAATGTTTTTTTTTTCTTTTCTGGAATACATGGACGAAGACCGTTATGATGAACTAGTGTAGGGGTGTGAAACAAGCGAGTTCAGGCCTATGAGATTCAGTCATTTTGAGGCCAACACCTTCTGCGTCGGATCACATGAACGCGTGAAGTTTTCGCCAACATACCGCTGATAAAATGAGGAGCTGCTGATAAAATACGGCCCCAAACACATCAGAGGCGACAAAACCCTAGCCAAAAATCGCCGTCGCTGGATGGCCAAACCTTTCCGTATGGATATTATCCGTTGTCGACACGGAATAGTCCCGTTCTTGCAATCTGACGAGACAGTAGTACAAATGCCACACACATCAGAGGCATTTACTTCACCCTAATTTGAAATCGCGTGCGTCAGACATATTTTATAGAGCTGTGCTGGGTAGAATTGTGGTGTGCGCGTTCTGTATGTCATACATGCTCGTAAAATCGTAGCATACTACTCTAATACTAAAAATTAATTCCTTTTCATGGGTGAGGCTCGGGTTGCGAGATGCCACAAAAATTCAGATTTTGGTGGTAGTCTAAAAATCTGCTTTAAGGTTATTAAACTGTTATGAATATTCAAGTAAGATTGAACTAAAGAGTCGATCAAACAGTATCGTGACTTTGTTTGATCTTCTCATATACTCACGAGACAGACAATGGGATATCGAAAGAAAAAAACAGAACTCAAGTTGAAGCAACGTATCATAAGGCAGCGAGCTCTAATATGCCTACTCTCCTTGACGGTATTAGAGCTTATTTTCCAAGACATCAGGCACAAGCCTCAACACAAGCATGTGGATTTTTCACCCTTTCGACAAACAGGAGCCTCCGGGACCCTTGTGTCATCACTCAAAAACGATTTCTGCGAGCTAGCGTTTTTCACTCGCGGAAAATACGCTGTATTTTGGATAGAAGTGCAGAACAGTTTTTAAGACCTGGCCATCCAAGCACTATGGTAGGCGTTATTGTACAAAATCTGCCGAGAAGCGTTTTAGAGAAATAGTTGAAATCAAAACGAGGGAAAAGAGTTGCCTTTTTAATGAGACACTTCCTAGCCTAACAGTTATAATAGCCAATTTGTTGCACATCTGAACAGAATATTCTTATGTATCTACATCTTCTTTTTGTGTAGCAATTTTCGGTACGCTTGTGCGAATGAAATTTATTTTCCAAAAAAAGTGCGAATGAAGCTCAGAAAGGTTGAAAAGCACTGGTATATAGTATATAAACTATATTCGAATTCAATTTCAACCAAACAATAGGTTTGGTTAGGGTAAGAACAGAAAACAGAAATATACATTTTGCTATTAAATTACTTTACTATGCTAGTTTACGACAACATAGGCTGAAAGTTTCGATCACTTCATTTGCGATCAATTTAATTGTGAGAGAATAATGGAGAATCAGTGCAACGCACGATCATTCAATGATTGATCGATGTCACGAGTTACACCAGCATTTCCCGATAGATCCGATCATATGCAAGATACAGTGATTTTTATCGATCACGATTACTTGATGACTTGAAATTGACTCGTGAATTTTCCTCCGAGTCACAAGTCAATCCACATTTCTGATGCGCCGAGTAAAGTCAAGTCATATCCGCGAAGTGACTCGAGTCAAGTAAAGTCATTCCAAAAAGGTGACTCGAGTCAAGTCATTACTCGAGTCATCACAACACTGACATTTTGTTTGTGGAAACCGACTGCAGCAGTGATAAAATGATATTTATATTCAAGGCTGACATTACACAATGATATTTCTATTAGAATTGACTGTAAAATTGCAGTGTGATTTTGTCTATCTCGTCAAAAAACGGGCAAAACACATCAAGCGGTCCCAAGAAGTTGACAATTCTCAAAGTTTTCGCTGTGACGTCTTTAGTTTTAAAGACCCATATTCTGAAGAAATGAAAATGCTTCTGGCGTAAAATGAGTGCATTCAAAACAAGGTCTATCGTCACATTCATCATTTATGTAGTGAAGCGGGGTTCAATACGTGTAAGATATATGTAGTCACTATATCGAGCAACATATCACAAAACATGCATGCACATGAACATTTTGGGTTTTGGCGAAGTCGAAGTAAAAGTCCACAAGTTGTTCTACGGTGTAATACAATGCAGGAATACACAGTTGATCAGAAATACAGAAAATCTGCTAAAATTAGGCTAGTACTGAAAATAATCGCTGGACACAATGATTCGAGTACTCAAAATCTGAATCGAGTAACTATAACGATTAGAGACGAGTAGTGAGATTAAGTTGTTCCAAGTACTGAAGTTACGAGTTCCTGGCTACTGTGAGTAATTTATCAACGGGAATTATAGTGTTAATAAGGGATATGAGATATCCGTGAAGTCATGATCAGCAGACACCACTGTCAAAATGTACAATGAAATAGGTATGGTAGGAAAATTACCATATATCGTTTAATGTGATGTGGAAGTGGCACTGTATTTTTGTGGTCGCAACAAGCGTACATATTTTATCTTTCCACATCATCCATGCTGCTGTGACATCATTATCGGTGATACTAGAATACTCGACTCGACGTCTAATGCTCGATTTAGGATCCAATCATTCAAGTGTTGAAATTTGCCAAGCCCTACAGACAAGGCCTGTGATATTATGAGGAATGCGAAAATGCAACATCGAAATCAACTCTAAACCAGTGTTGTAATGACTTGAGTCATGATTCGAGTCAAGTTAGACCCAAGTCGCGATTTTCGGTGACTTGACCGCACTCGAATCATTTTTTCAAACGAGTAAAATGACTCGACTCAATATTTCTGTTGCCTAGACTTGTACTTGAACCAAGACGTATGGCTCGAGACTAGGACAGACATATATCATTGTAACATAGAAGAATAAAGTTAACACATTATTGGTATTTCGTATATAAGTCCCGATACTCGGGAAATTGGGCCACAAACTGTTAAAACTAAAGAAAATTACTATATTATGAATGTAAGCCATTCTATATCACACGAGCAGAGTTGCAAAAGTAGGTTGAAGCAGACAGACTGAGAACTGAACATAATGACTTGGAATCAAGTCACAACACTATGACTCTGACTTGACCCTCTACAAGCTGTCTTGGCCTCGGACTTGACTCGATCGTGAATTGAAAACGACTCGGCTTGACTCGAGTCAAAACTATAAGAGTGAGATTGACTTGTGACTCGGAACCTTTTGATATGGTTTCAACCCTACCTCAAACCTCAAATGCAGTGGTTCGGACAATCATTGGTTTTGTTTGCCAGCGGCTGGATTTTGGGAGAGAGCCAGCAGGAAAGTAATCCAGACCCAAATTGTGTAAGATCAGCGGTGTAACCAATGAATTGACGTAGCGACCATAAAATATTGAAAACCTTCCAGACATTTAAATTGCGCTTTTTGTCTATTTTTATCCCACGCAGTAACAATTTGATTGGCTCAAAGTAACACGAGAGCGCAACACTACAAAATCGAGGGAAATTGGAGAGGAAAGAACACGTAGTCTGAATCGGCTGGGCTTAAAGATAGAGAGAAAGCGTCATTAACACACTTCTATAAAACAATGGGTAACGGACAAAAAATTAAAGAAAATGTCCATGCTTTCTCGCAAGATGTATACAAAACCAAACGCAAGATGTGTGCAAAATCACTAATTTTAAAAATTTGATCCGTTAACCGTTTTGTGGCATCACAAGATGATTGCCGAAGCATGGATTCTATTATTCAGATATTCCGGGTCATCACTATGGAAGTCTATCAACGTACTCAACAAATTAGTTTTCGGATTGAACTCGAGGATATCATCGCAGAGCATTTCATCATTGTATCCACCACATATGAATATCTTTCCGAGAATACAATGAGTTTTGAAATCCATTCGCTTCCATCCAGGCTTTTGAACTGGAATTATCGTCCACATACTTTCAGCACTGGGTAGCCAAAGAATGTCGGTTGCACACATACTGTTCACAGTTTTTCCGCCAAGAAGGTAAATGTCCTTATTCAATGTGCATGCACTTGCATGAGTTCTCTGAACTGGCAATGATGGTCCATGTGACCAAGTAGATGCTGAAAAGTTGAAACATTACACATCCAGCACAAATTTTGATGAAAATATATCAAAACCACCAATTGCGTAAAGCTCGTCCTTAGATATCGTGAAGGCAGACGCATCCACAATGGATTGCTTGTTAGGAAGCTTCGACCACTTGTTATTGATTGTGTCATATTGGGCCAAAGACTCGATCCGATTATGACTTGCTAAATAAAATTTCCCTGATTTACGTGCAACTACTTCACCGTATCGGTATTCTGGTAATGGACGTTCAAGTTTTATCCAGGGTGAATCATGTTCAAGAAAATTACGACGGTAGAAATCAGAATTGGTATCAATGACATATATGTAGCAGTCCATCACAACTATCGCGTTAAATCGTGTCATACTATCGTTATAATTGAAACGACGCTGCTCGATCAAAGACATTCTGTCCATGTCAAACCACATAAAACGTTTCAATTTTCCGTTCGTCATTATAATGCCAGGTGTGCAGTCACCTTTGTAATCACTGGCTTCTACATCTGATTTCTCAGGTAGTGACTTCATGATGTACATCATGCATTCGGTAGATTTGGCAACAGTAAGTTGCTGAGATAAAAATTTACGATAGTAGGTAGGAATTTTTTCCAGGTTCATTACATCATAAAGTTGATTGGATCGATCCAAGTTGTCGTTGAACCAAATCATAGAGGCTTTGCACTTGATAACATCCAACACATTCAAATCTTCAGAGGAAACAAATACTCCATGAAATCGAACTCAAGTTCTTTGACATAGGCCGTTTTCATGATCAAATGAAAGTGATCGCGAGCAAAATTTCTGCATTCTTGCTGTAATTGTTGACAAAATTACTTATCAGCAATATGTCAAGATCTTTCTCCAGAAAAAGTGAAATGGCATCGCATACTCCATTAATTCCAAACAATTGCGCCACAAACATTAGTTTTTCCGTTTTTCGAATCAGAAAAGAAGCTTGTCCAGTGTATACATGATTTCAATGCAGGTCCAGAAGATGCTCCATCACAGTCGACTAGTTCCGAGTCAACCCAAAATATGTAGCTAATTCTAGCACTTTGAGATAGGACACCAAATTCCGATTCTGAAAAATCATACACATGGTCAGTACAGTCGTGTGCAAGAACGAGTTTGGTCTTGAAGGTATACGAATATTGGCCAGAATCGAAATTGAAAATAGCTTGGACAGTATATTTCAACAATACTTTCATCATTTTCCTTACAATTGAATACGAGAGAAAGTATATTCAAAGATGTCAGCGGAAAACAGTATCTTAAGGCTTTAGAAATTTGAACATGAGTGATCGGGTCACGGTAGATACTATTAGTTGCACAAATGAAAACGTACAGAGCAATGCACATTCTGTGATTGATGAAATCTAAGAAATGTCAATGCCTTGTTGTGCGGTATGTAATAAAATTCAGGAATACACAGTTGATCCAAAATAGAGAAATTTGAATAAAATTTGGCTAGCACTGAAAATAACGGCTGAACACAATGATTGGAGTACTCAAATCGTAATCGAGTATTAATTATATTGATTTGAGTCGAGTTGAAGATAAAATTGTTTCCAGCATTGAAATTACGTGTTCCTAGCCCCTATGAGTAACTTATCAGCAGGAATTATAGTTTTAATAGTGGATGTGAGATATTTATGAAGCCACGATCATGATCAACTCACACCACTGCCAAAAAGTGCAATGAAACAGGAATGGCAGAAAAATACCGTCTTTGATGTGATGTAGAGCTGGCATTGTATTTTTGCAGTTGCAAGAAACGTACATATTTCAATTTTTCACATCATTCAAACTGCTGTGATATAATTATCAATGATACTTGAATACTCGACTCAGCGCCTGATGCTCGATTCAGAATGACAGGCGCTCGATTCAGAATCAGATCATTCAAGGACTAAATTTCGCTCAGCCATACTGACCAGGTATGTGACGGTACGAGAAATGCAAAAACGCTACAACGAAATCAATCCTAAATCATAAATGCAGTACTCAAGGCCATCATTAGTTCTTGTTTGCAAACAGCTGAATTTTGGGAGGAGCCAGCAAAAAATGAATCCAAACCCACGTTCTGCAAGATCAGCGATGTAACCAATCATTTGGTGTGGCGAACGAAACAAATATTGAAAACCTTCCGGACATTTAATCTGAGCTTTTTGTATCTTTGTTCATACAGAGTAACATTTTGATGGGCTCAAAATATCACGCGAGTCCAAAACTACCAAATCAAGAGTAATGCGAAATGAAGGGTTAAATAGTTAAAATCATATGGACTTACGGATAGTGAATCGAAGAATGGAGGAAGAACCATCCACACAAGTTTACAAAATCACAGATAACGGACGGAAAACTGAAGGCAAGAGCCATGCTTTCTCGTAAGTTGTATACAAAATCAGGGGCAAGCTATATGCAAAATCACGAATTTTAGAATTTGATCCGTTAACGTTTTGTGGCGTTACAAGATAATTGCCGCTGCATAGAATTCATGCATATTCAAGTCATGGCTATTCAAGTCCATCACAGTCCTCAACAAATTAGTTTTGGGATTGAACTCGAGGATACTTTTGCAGCGACTCGGCATCATGTCACCACGGGATCCACCACATACGTATATCTTTCCGCCAATGCAATAAGTACTTAAATTTGAACGCTCCAATTCAGGTTCTTGTACTGGAATTATCGTCCATATACTTTCATCACTGGGTAGCAGAAAAATGTCGTTGACATACTCATAGTTCACAGTTCTTCCACCAACAAGGTAGATGGCCTTATTATATGAACATGCACTTGCCATAGCTTTCTCAACCGGTAATGATGGTCCAACTGACCAAGTAGACGTTGAAAAGTTGAAACATTCCACATCCAGCGCAAAGGTTGTATGATATGCATCAAAACCACCAATTACATGAAGTTTATCCTGAGATATAGTGTAGGCAGACAAACACAATCTGGATTGCTTCTTGGGAAGCTTCGACCACTTGTTATTGATTGTGTCATATTGGGCCAAAGACTCAAGACATGTAAAATATAATATACCGGGCTTACGTGCAACTACAGTATTGTATCCAAAAAATGCAGATTCAAGTTTTCTCCAGGGTGAATCATTTTCAAGAAAATTACGACAGTACAAATCCCACTTGTCATCAACGACATATATGTAGCAGTCCATCACAACTACCATGAGAAATGGCCTCAAACTAACTTCAGCATTGAAATGTCGCTGCTCTGTCAAAGACTCTCTGTCCATGTCAAACCACATAAGACGAGAAACATCCTCCTTCACTATTATAATATTCGGAGTACAGTCACCTTTGTAATCACTGGCTTCTACATCTGACTTCTCCGGTAGTGACTTCATGATGTGCATCATGCATTCGGTGGATTTAGCAACAGTTGGTTGCTGAGATAAAAATTTACGATAGTAGACAGGGATTTTCTCCAGGTCGATATACTTCAGTAATTCAAAAAGTTGATCAGCGCGATCCAGATCCTCATTCACCCAAATCAATGACGCTTTGCACTTAATAACATCCAACACATGCAAATCTTCAGAGCATATCAAATCCTCAAGGAAATCGAACTCAAGTTCCTTGAAATCAGCAGTTTTCATGATCGAATGAAAGTGATCACGAGCAAAACTTCTGCATGCTTGCTGTAATTGTTGACAGGAATATTTATCGGCAATACTTCTGGTGTCGAAAAACGAGTCCACGTCAAGATTTTGATCCAAGAAAAGCGACATCGCATCGCATACCTTATTAATTCCAAACAAATGCGCCACATACATTAGTTTTTCCGTTTTTCTAATCAGAAAAGACGCTTGTCCCCGGTACATGATATCAATGCAGGTCATCACACATTCAGGATCTACATGCTTTAAATCAACCATTCCCAACATGTTCTCTTTTGTGTCGTGATTGAGCATCTTAGCAAAATACTCAGAACTTGCGGCAATGACGCACTTGTGAACAGAGATCTCCTTTTCTCCCACTTTTATAATGAAGTCGCAATACTGTTGATTGATTCTGAACTCATCAAATTTCGATAGAAGGTCGAGGGCATGGCCCGACTTGCCAATATCCAGAAGATGTTCCATCACAGTTGACTAGTTTATAGCCAAAATATATACCTCACTCAAAAACTTTAGAATAATATCTGTAGCCTAACTGTAACATGATACACAAGGTTAGATTAGCAGTGTTGGGATCAAGTCACCACCTTCGAGTCACGAGTCATTGCATATTTTGACTCGAGTCAAGTCAAGGTAATCGATTTTCAAAGGTGATTTGGGTCAAGTCAAGTCACTCGAATGTTGGAGGTGACTCGAGTCAAGTCGTGTCAAGTCAAGTCGAGTTGCCTTTTCGAAGTATGAGGCATGATTATGTCATTGCATTTTGTTAGCTGTCTGAAATACAGATTAAGTGGTCATTATTCTGAACTGATGAACGAATATAAATATACACGCAAGATGGTGCTGTATCGCTCACGTATACGTACAGCTGTTGAACTACGTAAGTAATTGCATAGCCTCAGTTTATAGTTACCAGCCAAAATAGAGAATAGAGAGACGAATTGATAAGATGGAATGCATTACCAATGTATACATATTGATATGATACGATTCGAGTCGACTCCAATGGTTGAGTAAACTATATTTCAATTCATTTTCAATAAAACAAGAGGTTTGGTTAAGGTAAGAACAGGGAACAGAAATATATAATTTACTATTCAATTACTTTACTACTTGTTCACGACAACATAAGTTGTTAACTTCGAACACTTCTTTTGTGGTCAATTTATTTGTGAGTGAACAATGTGAACAACTCAGTAAAACGCACCATAATTAAATGATTGGTCGCTCTCACGGTTTACACCAGCGTTTCGCGAACAATCTGAACATATGCAAGATTCATTGATTTTTATCGACACCGATAATGTTATGACTTGAAATTGACTCGTGAATTTTTCACCGAGTCATGAGTCAATCAACATTTCTGATATGCCAAGTCAAGTCAAGTCATTTTAGCAAAGTGAGCGGAGTTAAGTCAAGTCATAGGAAAAAGGTGACTCGAGTCATACCAACACTGGAGATTAGTTGTACTTTCGGTATCATCATATTCGGAAGAAAATGGAATCCCACATGTCATCGATGAATATTATAGGGCAAAGCACATTTTTGGGTCTCAACAAAATCTGAGAAGAAATCCCTACTTTATTCTACAGAAAGCCAATAAAACACAGACATGTACAGTGGACACAAAAAGATGGCAAAAAGGTACCTACATAGTAACAGGCAAGCCAAATCGTATGGGAAAAACTTTTTACAGTAAGTAACAAAAACGTACTATAAAATTGTAGTTTGTGATGCTGAACTAGAGTGTCAGGAGAACCGACTTATAGTACTTGAACGAGTTACACATTTTGAAAATCTTTCCAGCATCCACTAACAAGTAGTGCCGAGCACAATTTTGTTCAGTTCATCAAGAATTTTCATCAATTCAAAACACCACAAGACTGCGATGCAATGAAAAAGAGGAAGGTCTCGATACGATTTGGTGTAGTCTTTGAAATCAGACACCTACCCAGGCCTAGGCAAAGTAAAGGGAAGGCATGCACACTGAACGAAGAGCAAAAGAAGATAATACAAAAAGACAAGCGAAAAAATGAGGTGGCATGTGACGGAATGCGAGATCAATATGTCAGGTCATGGTCTGGAACACATGAAGGCTGACTAGTATTCATTCAGTAGAAATTGATTGTATTTCGACTTAAATGTGGACACACTCGAGGAATGTTGGATTGCAGACTTGATGATTCAAGTGCTCTAATCCAAACCCTGTAAAAAATGTTATGATCCGAGTCGAGAAGTGGCAGACGATTAATTTTCGAGTACTGAGATCATACATCGTTTTGCATTAAAGAATATATCATTAACGACATTTAGAGTGACGATGCTATTTTCTCAACGTAGAAGCGTCAAAACCGGATTCGCAGCACCTAAAACTCATTGCACAGAGCCACGCAGGTTGCTGGTGATTAAATTTCCGCCAAGTCATGATCAACCGACAGCATTGTCACAAAGTGAAAAAACACCAAATTATCTATATGAGGTGTAAAACTGCCCTTATTTTTGTGGCTGCATTATAGGTAGCCTACATGAACATTACCGATGATTATAGTTCTATGATGAAATATTAAATGATACTTGAATATACACCTGGTGCGCAATCTATTAACTCAGGTACCAAGCCCTATTAACAAGCGTAGAACAAACTTCAAAATTTTCAAGCATGGGTATGATACATGTAGGCCTTCATGGAACATAGAGCGAGAAATATAGAAATGTAGTATGAAAATACACAAGAAACAAACAGAAAGACGGTATGAAAATGGGCATGTAATGAAAATTGATGAGCACATGACGCTGCACAGTTGGCTTGCTTGATAACAAAACTTGCTTATCGTGAAGATTTAAATGAATACTGTGATTCTACATGCATCTGTTATCTTTATTTCGACAGCTTTGAATTTAAAGAAAATGGTTCATGTACCAATACTTAATGTTAATAACTGTGAAGTTTATGCTCATCGTTTCACTACCAATGTGGTGAAAGTAGAAATGGAATTAACGCTGTATATTTTGCTGAATTACAAATAGAAGTAGCAATATCCATTATCCAAGACATGTCAAAACAAAAAATGACTGATGACACAACCAGGGTCGTGATGAATCGAGTCGCAAATTTCCGTTAACTGGACTTGACTCTTGAGTCATTTTATGTATTGACTCGACTTTTACTACAGTCATTGTGAATGACTCAAACAAGTTATAAGACTAGAGCCTTTATATATGGATTGTTTCAAGTCTCGTGTAACAGGAACGATACCAGAAAAATAGGCCAAGATCAATTGCTTCGTACGTTTATTTAGACATGTTAAGACTTGATAAAAATGAGTTTCTTTTGAAATGGGGCCTTCGATATCACCAAATAGCTTTTAAAAAGTCGAGTTGAAGTAGACTTGATCTCAGAAAACGGAACTCTATGGCTTGTATTTGAGTCTGAAGACTATGACTCGACTACACCATTTTTTCTTTGAGCCGGACTAGGACTTGGGCTGGCGGTAAGTTTTAAATGACTCGACTTCACTCGAGCAAAATCTCTACAAGTAATATTGACTTGTGACTTGGCTACAACCCTAGACACAACACAGAAGAGTCTTCAAAAATAGAACACGTTGATAAATCTATGCGGTTATTATGACAATTTCACTCACAAATGTGGTGCAACTGTAAAACTAAAACAATACAGAACTCACGGTGATCTGTATCACGACATGAAGACAATGCCTTATTGCAGCGTTTCTCAACCGGGGGTCCGCGAAGCAATTTTAAGGGGTCCGCGGGACCTCTGAATTTTTAAAATGGTTGATAACCTAATTTTTATTTTATTTTTTAATTTGAGAAAGCATGAGGCAGTTTCGCACCACAACTGCTAAAACCTCATGACTCATATCATCATAATAATCGTCTGACATGGACTATCGTAGTGTGGAAACTCATTTTCATTGCCAATTGTTCAATAACCTGCTGATACAAACATATTGCTGTTTGGTCCGTTTTGTTGGCGTTTGTGGAAAAAATAAAAATATGGAGATAGTAACGCCAGTCAGGGTGACTTCGTAATGTCTGCGAAACCTTCTCGATTTGAAGTTGTCAGTCTCATCAAATTAGTGAACAGTCGTTTGAAATAAAATTTCTGAAGTATTTCCATAATTTGTCCCAATGCAGGGAACAGCTTCTTGGAGGTAGAGAGCTTTAATACACAATTGCATAGTATATTCATATTGAAATGAACCCGAATATTTTCGGCTGACACTCGTAATAAATCGGACAATGATATACGTGCTCTTGAAGCTCGGCTATCAGATTTGGCTCATTCTTATTGCGGATGCCGTATCGACAAGGCTGATGTTTTGATGAACAGGGAGTGTTTCGTTGCTATCAAAGCATTACGCTCCAACCCTGAAATTCATATCACCATTGTATGAAGCCTTGTCTTGTTAATGTTCAATTGTTCATGGTCGAAAATGTTTGCTCGTAAATATATATGTACAGAACAAGTCGTTTCATGACAGTCTTTCTCTGGTAGAAAAACTTGGATCCATTCTTTGGAGCATAAAGTTTGTCTATAATACTTTTAGATGAGGATTTCACTTTGACGGTAGAAACTGTCTGCATGCCGATCTAAATGCCGTCGCGGGCTGAATCCGGCCCGCGGTCCGTATGTAGCCCATCCCTGCGCTAGATGCCGGACGTGATATGTTCATAAAATATGTGTTTCTTCATTTTGGTGCCATAAATGTTGCGATCACACCAAAAGTATCGTCGGAAGCGTTATGCGTTAATATTGCATTAGCCTCCATCTATCTTTGTGGAAATGGTTTCGGCACTCCTCGTTCATATCAAAACAAAGACGCAGATTATCAAGACACGACCCCGTAGCCTACTTCAAGAAATACAGCAACAAAATTAGCTATGAGATAAGAAAAGTTCACCAATTTCTAGATAAATAGTATGATGTTATCTTCAAGAAAACTCATTATTTTCTGTTTATCACACGCCTACAGTTCATATTTGCACAAGACAGACGACGGTTGTACCATAATAGAGCTAAAATTGAACTAAAACTTGAGGGGGTCCGCGAGGGGCCGTGACGGTCAAAAGGGGTCCGCGAAGCCAAAAAGGTTGAGAACCACTGCCTTATTGGCATGTTCGAAAAATAACATATTATCTATATGTGCTGTTAAATTGCCCGTTTTTTCTTTCTGGCTGAATATGAGTTGCATATATCAAGATTATCATCGCCATTATTCTATGATGCAATAATAAGTGTTACTCGAATACACACATTCAATTCCCAGTCTATTACTCAGGTACTAGATTTTCCCAAGCTCTACTAACAATCATAGAACAAACTTCAAATTTTTCAAGCATCTGTATGATACATGCAGGCATACATGCAACACAGAGCGAGAAATAGAAAAATATAGTATGAAAATGCACAAGCAACATAAATTGACAGGCACACGTCGCTACAGAATTGGCTTGATCAATGACAAAACGGTACAGTGAAGTGAAGTAAAGTCGGCTGCATATCCTCAATCAGCTGATAAAGACTAGGGGAATATTGAGAACCGTGATATCAACCAGAGCCTTGTATCGCGAATAAGATGTTGCCAGCATCAATCAATTGACGTCATACTTTGTGAAACAATTGTTGATTATACAATGTTCTTTCCAATTCTCTACTAGTTGCTGAAGATAACCCCTGACGAGTGTCAGGCGCAAATATTCAGGTTCATTTCAATATGAATATACCATTTAATTGTATATTGAAGTTTTGTACCTCCAAGAAGCTCTTAAAAACTGTTAAACTACGAAAATAACGAATTCACGGAGATCTGGTTTACGACATGAAGAAAATGCTTTACCTATAATACAGAGACCATAATGCAAAACAATAATGGAACAAAATACAGAAATGTCGAGAATGTTAAGAGACATCCATCCTGCAAATTGCATGCACGTTTGCACATTCCAAATGCGAAGTCCAGTATATGACCCGAAAATATCATCCATCATATTTAATTTAGAAAAGCATGCAGATTCCCCATGACATGCCAATTCACATGACAATGAACGTCATGTAAGGTTTAATTCAGGTATATTGAAGTGTTAATAAAATAAAGTAATCGTTACATACTCAAAGTTCCTTCGTATCAAAATGGACCAGCATGTGGTTCCTCAAACAAGAACTCCTGACAAATAACCTGCCACATATTTCACACCCAAAATCTTTGACGTCCAAATGGCTCTTGATATGTTGCCTCACAGAATGTTTTTGAACGAACGCTTGACCACACGTTTCGCACTTGAAATCTTTCATATTCAGATGGATACGCATATGCCTATTCAAAGAACACTTTTGGTTAAATGAAAGGTCGCATCGCTCGCATTTAAAAGCTTTCACGCCATAATGAATGAGCATGTGTCGCTACAGGGATATCTTTTGACTAAAATATTTGCCACAGACTTCACACTCGAATTTCACGCCCAAATGAATGAGAGTGTGTTTTTCCAGATACAGCAGGGTGGTGAACTATTTTCCACATGTCTCACACTCATGTCTCTCATCTTTAGTATGGGAATGGATGTGCATGTGGCGCGCTAAATCCGACCCTCGCTTGAAAGATTTGCCGCATATTTCACACGAGAAATTATTCACATCCAAATGGATTGCCATATGTCTTTTCAAATTACTCTCTCTGCTAAATGATGAGCCGCATATCTCACACTTGAACTCTATATCATCAGTGTGTGTCATTGAATGATTTCTCAGACAATCTTTCTGCCGGAAAAGTTTACCACATACTTGGCACTCAAAGCTTCTGGCAGAGTGGATGAGCATATGTGATTTCAAACCTGTCTTTGAGCAGACTAATTTCGCGCAAATTTTGCACTCGTATTTTTTGACACTGGTAACGGTATGGACGTTCCTATGATTTCTCAAATCTTTCTTTGTGAAGAATGATCTTTCACAAATTTCCCATTTGAAACCTTTCATGTCAAAATATCGCAGCACGTGATTCTTCAAACCTCTCATTTCTTTCAGAATTTTGCCGCAAATTTCGCACGTGAAATTTTTAGTGCTGGAATGGAACTGTATGTGCTTTTTCAGATCATCTCTTTGTCCGAAGGGCAGAGCACAAGTTCGACAGGTCACAGTTTCTGCAGCAGTATGGAGCAGTAGGTGATGAGTCAAATTCCATTTAGAGGACAATGATTTGAAACAAACGCCACATTGGAAAGGCTTCATGCCAGCATATATCCGTGAGTGTTCACTTGAACAGGATTTACTGGAAGAGGGTTTAAAACAAAATTCACATTTGAAAAGGCTCACAGTACAAGTGTGAGTCAGCAAGTGCTTTTCCAAATCACTTTTTGTGCTGTAGAATCGACCGTAAACGTCACAATTCGTGGTATGGTGTGGCGGAATGAATATAGTGTTCCTCGTGACCCGCTTTCTAGAGGAATGACTTGCCACAAATTTGACAAAGCGTCTTTATCTGTGTGCTCCTCTACGGACTTGCTGAGTGTCCTGTACCTAAAACTACCGCCAATTGTTCCAATTCATAAGTCAATCAGAGTTTGAAAATTCGAGGTATTGACGAACGACTATGGAAGCAGAGCTGCAGCAGAGATATGCCAATCTAATAATCTTTACGCCTCAATCTGCAAAAGTAAGCATATCTGTTATTAAAATTGTGTAAATTTTGTTTGTGGAAACCGATTGCAGCAGTGATCAAATGATATTTATCTTCAGGGCTGACATAACACAGTATTATTCCAATTAGAATTGACTGCAAAAGTGCAGTGTGACAGTCGCGTTTTTCCAGCTCGTCAAAAAATGGTCGAAACACATCAAGGGGTGCCAAGAAGTTCACAAATCTCGAAGTTTTCTCTGTAACGTCAGTAACATATTGATTGGCTCACGTGAGCTCAACACTACAAAATTGAGGGAAATTGGAAAGGAAGGAACACAAAGTCTGAATCAGCTGGGCTTACAGATAGTGGGAAAGCGTCATTAACACAGTTTTATAAAACAACAGGTAACGGACAAAAAACTAAAGAAAAGATCCATGCTTTCTCGCAAGATGTATAAAACCAAACGCAAGATGTGTGCAAAATCACTAATTTTAAAAATTTGATCCGTTAACGTATTGTGGCATCACAAGATGATTGCCGAAGCATGGATTCTATTATTCAGATATTCCGGGTCATCACTATGGAAGTCTATCAACGTACTCAACAAATTAGTTTTCGGATTGAACTCGAGGATATCATCGCAGAGCATTTCATCATTGTATCCACCACATATGTATATCTTTCCGAGAATACAATGAGTTTTGAAATCCATTCGCTTCCATCCACGCTTTTGAACTGGAATTATCGTCCACATACATTCATCACTGGGTAGCCAAAGAATGTCGGTTGCATACATACAGTTCACAGTTTTTCCGCCAAGAAGGTAGATGGCCTTATTCAATGTACATGCACTTGCATCAGTTCTCTCAACTGGCAATGATGGTCCACGCGACCAAGTAGATACTGAAAAGTTGTAACATTCCACATCCAGCACAAATTTTGATGAAAATATATCAAAACCACCAATTGCGTAAAGCTTATCCTTAGATATAGTGAAGGCAGATGCATCCACAATGGATTGCATGTTAGGAAGCTTCGACCACTTGTTATTGATTGTGTCATATTGGGCCAAAGACTCGATCCCATTATGACTTGCTAAGTAAAATTTCCCTGATTTATGTGCAACTACTTCACCGTATCGGAATTCTGGTAATGGACGTTCAAGTTTTATCCAGGGTGAATGATATTCAAGAAGATTACGACGGTACAAATCAGAATTATTATCAATGACATATATGTAGCAGTCCATCACAACTATTGCATTAAATCGTGTCATACTATCTTCATAATTGAAATGCCGCTGCTCGGTCAAAGACTTTCTGTCCATGTCAAACCACATAAAACGTTTAACTTTTCCATTCGTCATTATAATGCCAGGAGTGCAGTCACCTTTGTAATCACTGGCTTCTACATCTGATCTCTCAGGTAGTGACTTCATGATGTGCATCATGCATTCGGTGGATTTGGCAACAGTTGGTTGCTGAGATAAAAATTTACGATAGTAGACGGGGATTTTTTCCAGGTCGATGTGCTTCAGTAAATCAAAAAGTTGATCGGCACGATCTAAGTCGTCATTGACCCAAATCATTGACGCTTTGCATTTAATAACATCCAACACATGCAAATCTTCTAAGGAAATCAAATCCTCCAGGAAATCAAACTCAAGTTCCTTGAAATAGGATGTTTTCATGATCGAATGAAAGTGATCGCGAGCAAAACTTCTGCATGCTTGCTGTAACTGCTGACAGAAATACTTCTCAGCAATATACCTGGTATCGAAAAACGAGTCTATGTCCAGATTTTCCTCCAGGTAAAGTGACATTGCATCGCATACTTTATCAATTCCAAACAAATGCGCCACATACATTAGTTTTTCCGTATTTCGAATCAGAAACAAGGCTTGTCCAGTGTACATGATTTCAATACAGGTCATCACACATTCAGGGTCTACATGCTTCAAATCAACCATTCCCAACATGTTCTCTTTTGTGTCGTGATTGAGCATCTTAGCAAAATACTCAGAACTTGCGGCAATGACGCACTTGTGAACAGAGATCTTTTTTTCTCCCGCTTTGATAACGAAGTCACAATACTGTTGATTGATTCTGAACTCGTCGAATTTCGATAGAATGTCGAGGGCATGACCCGTCTTGCCAATATTCAGAAGATGTTCCATCACAGTTGACCAGTTTATAGCCAAAATATATACCTCACTCAAAAACGTTATAATAATATCTGTAACTGTAACATCATTCACATTGTGAGATAAGCTGTATTAGATTTATGCAACGGTATCACTATATTCCTAACATGAGGATAGAAAAGTAAATTGAATCCCACATGTCATCGATGAGTGATAGTCTTCGGCTCATGTGACGGATGATAGAAGAGGATGCTCAAATTGAGTGTTACAGATTCAAGCACATTTCAGGTTTCAACAAAAGATGAGAAAAAATCCCTTATTTTTCTACTGAAAGCAATAAAACGCAGACTTGTACGGTGGACACAAAAAGATGGCACAAAAGTGGGTTAGCTCTAAAATGGGATGCGACGCTACGGGGAAAGAAAAAAGATTATATCAAAATCACAATTCTCAACTCCAAATGCAGACTATTACCTTTTCTAATTTCACGGTAATGCAAATGAACATTGTGATCCCACAGCTATAGGATTATTAAAAATTTAAAATCCATGAGGAAAGGCACTGCTCTTACAGAAGTATACCGTGGCAACAACCATAAGTCCCAGCTGTTTTAAATACATTTGAAGAAGTTGATAAAGTTGGTAGTGGTAGTTTTTCCAGCGTATGCGGTTGCCAGAGACATCTTCGATCCATATCATGACTTGGCTAAAGTTCTATGCTAAATGCCGTCCATCTGCAATTATGACCATCACTGGTTTTCATTTGTCAGTTGCCGGATTTGGGGGAAGCCAACAGGAATCGAATCCGCGACACATGGTATGCGAGATCAGTGGTCCAACCACCGGGCAGGCTTTGTATTTCAATGGTCAGAAGGTCACGTCACCAGCTCACTTCGCAATGGATGGTATAGGATTGATCAGGTATGATAGGTGACAGAAGGTCATATTTTGGTCATCAAGGAGAATGAAAAAATAATGAGAAATTCAAGATAATTTATTATTGACAATCTCAGTATTTCAATGAACAAGACTCTGATACTACGGAATATGTCGAAAATTATTGTAAAATGTATGGTTGATAAAAATTGTATTTTCAAAATATACTCTATTTTACGATGAAATCATGAAAAAATTGTGTTTTGAATGATTGATTTGTTATGATAGTATTTACGGTGAGCAGCATCAACACTGTACATTTTGCAATAATTTTTTTTCTGTAAACGGAACACTACATGGATTTCAAAGTCAAGATAGCAGTCAAAAGGATGACGTGAAATCTACAAATTACTAAACGCATTGGCTAACAAATAATGATTGAATTAAATGTCGTGCAAGAAATACTGGGAGATCAGAAGTTGTTCAGATGCTTGACAGTAAAATGCCACTGTGGCGTCAATTCTCACATAAGATGGACCGAACCTGCCCAAACATTTGTACAATCCCCTCAACTCTTTGGTGGTTGAAAAGTAGCCCTATTAGGCGGGAATATCAATTTCAGAAAAATGTAGAATGACATGAACATGTAGCTGAAGGTAACTAAAAAGAGTTGTAGACTAAAAGAGCTAATTACAAATAAAATGAAATGTTTGATATTTTCAATATATTTTGTACAGTTCCGTAATAAATCAACAAGAAGTGTAATTTGCTGCTGTGGGTTGTGGGAAATACTCCTTGTCTCACAGCTTGTGATCTCAAAGCTACTGGAACAGTACGAGTAACATAGTACCTATCCATCGAAAGCCAAACAACTGGGATAATGACATGAAAACAAAATTGGAAAAACTATTTACTGGACGTAACAAAAACGTACCATAAAATTGTAGTTTATGACGCTGACCCCCAGTTTCAGCAGAACCGACTTATAGTATTTAAATGAGTTGAATATTTTGAAAATCTTTCCAGCATTCACGAACAAGTAGGACACAAGTCAGTTCAGTTTATTAGCAATTTTCATCAATTCAGAACACTACAAGACTGTAATACAATGAAAGATGGGAATGTGTTGGAATGACATGGAGTAGTCTTTGAAATCAGACACCCGGTGATGTAAAGAAGAGGCATGCACATTGAATGAAGAGTAAAAGAAGATATTACAGAAAGACAAGTGAAAAAATAGGGTGACACGTGACGGAAGTCGAGATCGATATGTCAGATCGTCGTCTTGTAAACTTGAGATCTGACTGGTATTTATTCAGCAGAAATTGCTTGCATTTTGACTTGAATATGAACTTGCTCGATTACTGTCGGATAGCCGCCGAGATGACTCAACTACTCTAATCCAAACCGTGTATTAAATGTTATGGTCCGAGAAGTGAGAGACGTATGTTTTTCGAGTACTGAGATCATGCGCCCTTTTCCATTAGGAGGTATATTATCAACGAGAGTTACAGTGTCGATGGTCTTTTCCTAATGTGGAAGTGTCAAAATCCAATTAGTCGTATCACGAAATAGACGAAATACATAGCATAGAAATACGCAGGTTACAGGTGATAAAATTTTAGTCAACCCACAGCATGTTCACAAAGTGAAAAGCAATCGGCATGGTCGAAAAATTACCATATTATCCATATGTAGTATAAAATTGCATTTATTTTCTTTGTAGCTGCATGTAGGGTGCATATATGAGCGGTACCAATCATCATAGTTCTATAATGAAATACTAAGCGATACTTGAATAATCTACCTGATCTAACTATTACCTCAGGTACCAAGCCCTACCAACAAGCATAGAACGGACTTCAAAATCTTTAGGCCATGGTACGATACATGTAAGCCTACATGGAACACAGAGCGAGAAAACCAGAAAGATAGTATGAAAGTACACAAGCAATAAACAGAAAGATGGTATGAAAATGCACAAGCAATATAAATTTATGGGGACATGTCGCTACAGAGGTGGCATCATTAGTAACAAAACTTGCTTGTCCTGAAGATTTAAATGAATACTGTGATCCTACATGCATCTGTTGGTTGTATTTTGACAGCTTTCTGTGTTACTTAGTTTCAAGAGAATGGTGCATGTACTTGAGTTGAATAGATTTGAAATTTATGTTCATCGTTACACTACTGACATTTCATCAATTCAAAACCAGAGGTGGTGAAAGTGAAAATAGAAGCCTCGGCGTATATAGTACGGAATTTCAAATAGAAGTTGCAATATCTAAGACATGTCAAAACTAAAAATGACTGAGTTGTCATGACTCAAGTCACGAATTTCCGTCATCTCGACTTGACCCTAGTAATTTTCTGTACTGACTCAAACAAGTCAATGGCTTGATTCAACTCTCGTGAATCAGCAACGATACCTGACAATAGGCCCAGAAACTGTGTTTTCGTCTGTTTGAATAGAGCTAATGATATTTATAAAAATGAGTGTCTTATAAATTGGAGTCTTTGATATCACCATCACCAAAGAACGTTAAAAATGTGAGTTGAACCTGACTTGAACTCTATAATAAACAACGAACACTATGGCTTGGACTCGAACTCGGTAATTTTCCCATTGACTTTAGCTCGGACTTGACCAGGCAGTGAGTTGTAAATGACTCGACCTCACTCGAGTCAAAGCTATAAAAGTAATATTGACTTGTGACTTGGCTACAACCATAGACACAGCATAGAATATTCTTTAAAAATAGAATCCATTGATATACGGTCGAATCCATGCGGTTATTATGACGATTTCACTCACAAATGTGGGGAAAGCTTATTTCAAACCACTTTCAATTTCTCAAAATCCCAATTATGTAAAGTAATCATTTTAGTCTAAGAACTGTCAAAGTTAAATAAGTCTGAAAATGACATGAGAAAGTAGCACAAGTAACATAAACCCAGAAATATTTGAGTATTCCAAAAATTACTACATTCCACAGCCAACACTAAAGGCTGTATCAGACGAGGCGATGTCGGCGGAGCGTTAGTGTTTGTTTTATCATCGCTGCCATCGGCCGAATCGCCGCCGATTTTAATTGACAGTGTCAATTAACTCGGCGACATCGCCGGCGATGAGAGAAGTGAGAGATGCGCTCATGCGTATCCATATATAAACCAGTGTCGAGACTTGAATAGCGTCACTTTTGCTCAAGCCGTTTGGCGGACGGACCTTCTGGCGAGGCATTGCGAAACGAATTACTGCGATGTAGTACTAAATTATTGAGCCGCTCCACTTATCCAGTATAAGCCGGCGTTGCAAAATCGGATGCACCCACCACCTTCGAGTAGCATCAGCACGCGCATATTCTTCTACAGCTATCATGGCAGTCAAAACTCGTGCTACCTTCAACTTTTTTGACCAACCCTTACAAATACCATACTACCATGGTTCAGAGAAGGTTTCATTCGACAAGACATTGCAGCATGAACACATTGGACAGACATCATAACCATATTGCAGAATTAGTTTCGAATATTTTCGGCTAGTTGTAACTTTGTTTCCGGATAATTTTGACCAGACGTGACTTTTGACTTCAAGTCGAAAGAAAAAAATCGTCAGCTCGACAACCAAAACTGACAGTGTACCCCTTGTTATAGGACTGGTAGCACTCTAAAGTTGTTTTGTCAAAGGTCCAAGCAAATATAAACCAGCCAACTCTAGGCCCTAAATGTATCTAGCTCCGCTGCACACTTGGGATTCTTCGGAATATTTGTTCTGTTCGGATTTTCTGGATTATGGACAAGATTTTTCGGATTTGCAGGGGTATTTGGATGAGATTGTTCGTATTCGGAAGGATTGCTCATCAGAGTTTTGAGCTGTCGGATGGATTCGGATTCTCAGAAATCACTATCCGCCCATCACCGATCATAATACGGTAGTATGTACGTTGTACAGTACAGTGTACCGGACCTGTACAACAACAAAAAACCGATTCGCAGATGTCAATCATCCCCGAGCAGGTTTAAATGCAACGGGTCAACGCCTTCTGAAACTAATCAAGTGCAACGATCTCTCACATGATGGTAGAGAAATTATCGGCCGACATCGCCGGCATCGCCTCGTCTGATACAGCCTTAACTCAAAATATTTTACAACTGTAAAACTACGACAATATAGAATTCACGGAGATTTGGTTTGCGACATCAAGACAACGCCTTACCTATAAGTTAAATCCATTATGTAAAACAATGATGGAACAAAGGAATAGAAATCTTGGAAAGTTAAGAGACTCCATCTTGCAAATTGCATGCAAGTTGGCATATTCTAAATGAGAAGTCAAGTAGATGAGCAAAAATATTATCCTGCAAATTTAACATAGACATGTATATAGATTCCCCATGACATCCCAATTCCGGTCCAATACCAAATTGAAGTGTAAATATAATAAGGTAATCGTTCCATACTCGAAAGTTACTTTGTCTTAAAATGGACCTGCATGTGGTTCCTCAAACAGGAACTTCTGACGAATAACTTGCCGCATATTTCACACCCATAATCTTTCACGTTCAAATGGCTCTTTATATGTTGCCTCAGAGAATGTTTTTGAACGAACGCTTGACCACACGTTTGGCATTTGAAATCTTTTATATCCAGATGAATACGCATATGCCGATTCAATGAACATTTTTGGTTGAATGAAAGGTTGCATCTCTCACAGTTGAAATCTTTCACACCATAATGAATGAGCATGTGTCGCTGTAAGGATAGCTTTTGACTAAAATATTTGCCACAGACTTCACACTCGAATCTCACACCGAAATGGATGAGAGTGTGTTTTTCCAAATACAGCAGCGTGGAGAACGATTTTCCACATGTCTCACACGCATGTCTCTCATCTTTAGTACGTGAATGGATGAGCACATGGTTCGCAAAACCCTGCCTTCTTTTGAACGATTTGCCGCATATTTCACACGAAAAATTATTCACATCCAAATGGATCGTCATATGTCTTCGCAAACCATCAGTCCTCCTATGTAATGAGCCACATATGTCACACTTTAACTCTATACCATCAGTGTGTGTCCTCGAATGATTTCTTAGAGACTGTTGATGCAGGAAAAGTTTACCGCATACTTGGCATTCAAAGCTTTTTACAGCAGAGTGGAAGGACATATGTGATTTCAAAGCTGTCTTTGAGCTGAACAACATTGCGCAAATTTTGCACTCACTTTTTTTGATATCGGTTGCACCATGGATGATCCTATTATGGTTTCTCAAATCTTTCTTTGTGAGGAATGATCTTTCACAAACTTCACATTTGAAATTTTTCGCATCAAAATGGCGCAGCACATGATTCTTCAAACCTTCCTTCTCTTTCAAAATTTTGCCGCAAATTTCGCATGTGAAATTTTCAGTACTGAAATGGAACTGTATATGCTTTTTGAGATCATCTCTTTGTTTGAAGGGCAAATCACAAGTTCGACAGGTCACAGTTTCCGCAGCAGAATGGAGCAGTAGGTGCTGACTCAAATTCCATATAGAGGACAATGATTTGAAACAAACTTCACATTTGAAAGGCTTTACACCAGCATGGGTCAGCAAGTGCTTATCTAAACTGGATTTGTGGGCTAAAGATTTAAAACAAAGTTCACATTGAAACTGCTTCACCTCACGAGTGTGAATCAGCAAGTGCTTTTCCAAATCACTTTTCGTGCTGTAGAATCGACCACAAACGTTACATTCGTGGTATGCCATGGCGGAATGAATAAACAGTGTTCCTTGTGATCAGTTTCTTAAGGAATAACTTGCCGAAAATTTGAGAAAGCGTCTCTAACTGTGCTACGTGATGGATTAGCAGCGTGTCTTGTACCGAAAACTACCGGCAATCGTCCCAATTCGTAAGTCTGTCAGGGATTCAGAACTCCTTGTACATATGGACAACTATGGAAACAGAGCTGCAGGAGAGATATGCCAATCTATTAATTAATATGCCTAAATCTGAATATCGTGAGCAAACCAATTATTAAAATTGTAGAAATATAGTTTGTACAAACCGACTGCAGCAGTGATCAAATGATATTTATATTTAGGGCTGACATATCACAATAATATTCCAATTACAATTACAATTGACTGCAGAAAGTGTATTGTTCCCGTTACATTTTACAAACTCATCAAAGAATGGTTGAAACACATTAAAGGGTGCCCAGAAGTTGACAAAAGTCGAGATTTTCTGTGTGGACACATATTGAACGGTTTTAGATGATATGATCTAAAGACCTCTATTTTTTTTAAACATCCGTGGTGTAAAATGAGTGCATTGAAAACAAGGAGTATCGTCATATTATCTCTCTTATTGTGAAATAAGGTTCAATAAGTGTAAGATAAATGTAGTCACGATATCGAGCAACATGACATAAAACAAACAAAAATGTGTTGTCTACATAGTATCTCCATTCATTACGATCAATATGTGATGAGAAAATAAAGTCGACAAAACACAATCTCTTGATACGCAATCAAATTTTAGAAAGATATGGCCAATATTTTACATTGTCCAATCATATACAAGATTACCCTACATGTCGCAACAATAATGCAAAGCACTATACAGGCATTGGTTATAATTTCCAAGTGCAGGGAACTATTAACGTGATATGGAATACAGTGGGTAGAGTCAAGAAGTGAAGGTTAGTAATAGTGGTCCAGATCACTATAATTCTGAATTGAAAACAATGGGCCAATCTCGTAATCGAAGCATGTATTTTACTAGCAGTGTCGTAGGCAGGCGGGATGTTTCGTGTGTCGGTTAAATCCTATCCAGGATTGAATGCCCCTCCTTTCTAAAGCCATGGTATCCTGATGATGGTAGCAGGAAAGTTACTATTCATGCAACAATTTCATCAAAGTTTTGGATGACGTCTTGCCGGAATACCCTGACCCTGGTGCCAAAGCATTGGAAACGTTGCTGCCTTCTGCATATTCATACTTGTGCGAGTCTGAATTCATGATAAAAAAAAATTTGACGCGGATGATGATTCATCGCGGCCATTATAAAGTTTTGCAATAGACAGGTGGAAATGTCCTGTCGCAGCAAATCAAGCCCAGTGATCACATTCAATAACAAAAGTGTATGAGATGGAATAAATTATCAATTTTGAAACCGATATGCTGAGTAAAAGAGGAAAATTGCTAATGACAATCAGTTTGGTAAAAAGTCATTCATGTACTTACATTTCTTAATGATTGTGCACACATAACTTCCAAATGCTTTTCTCCATTTCGGAAAACAAAAGGTGGTAGCATGCATAAGATGATTTTATAATGCTGAACACTTGTTTAGAAGACGTAGTCATTAGATCGCTTTCAAATGTAGTATAGAAATTGAACTGACATGACATGAGAAGCTCAAATTACAATATTTGAAGTTGTCGAGAGGGTGAGGGGGGTGACGAATCATACCCGGTCTATATAATATTTTAGTTTCTAGTTTCAATTCAATTGACAAGTCTTGAAAAACACAACTTCTTGTACAGAAATAATACTATGAAGACCTCATGCATCATCGCAAAATAATTCCTGCTGAATAGAGTTCATGATCCAGAGACTTCAGGTCTTGCCAATCGAAATCTATCAATGTATTCAACAAAATAAACTTCGGGTCGAATTCGAGGATACTCGTGCATGGACTGTTAGAAAAGAATCCACCG
The DNA here is from genome assembly GCF_051294905.1 of Botryllus schlosseri. NCBI lineage: Eukaryota > Metazoa > Chordata > Ascidiacea > Stolidobranchia > Styelidae > Botryllus > Botryllus schlosseri. Next base: position 34,052,731 of record NC_137238.1, read on the forward strand.
CATCTGTATACCTTTCCGTCAACACAATGAGTCCTAAAATATGACCGTTGCAAATTGGGTACGTCCATACGCACGCGTCATCAGGCAACAAATGAATGTTGCTTGCATACTGCAAATTACCACCAAGTCCACCAAGAACGTAGAGGCTCTTGTTCCAGGTGCATGCGACTGCACCAGTTATGTTATCTAGTAATGATGGTCCAATTTACCAAGTGAATTTTGAAAAGTTGACACGTTCCACATCTTGTAGATAGTTGTTTAGTCCATTAGAGCCTCCACACAGAGCGTATCCTAAGAAATAGTAAAGGTGGACGAATAGTAAATGACTTCTAGATTGTTTGTTGGGAAGCTTCGACCAATGGTTGTTATTTATGTCATATTGAGCCAAACAGCTTTTCCGAAAATCATTTGCTACATATCATTTACCTGATGTACAGGCAACTACAAGAGTGTAATTTGGAAACGAACTTTCAAGTTTCCCCAGGGTGAATCATTTTCAATAATATTATGACGGTACAAATCATATTTGTAATCAATAACATACATGCAGCATTCCATTACAACTACTGAGCCTGGTATTCTGTTATTATCTATATACTTGAAGTGACGTATCTAAGTGACTGACTTTCTGGCTATGTAAAACCGCATGAGACGAAAAAGATCTGCATTCACCATCAAAATACCAGGGGTGCAGTCACCTTTACAATCACTGACCTCTACCTCTGATTTCTCAGGAAGTGGCTTCACGACTTACATCATGCATTCAATGGATTTGACAGCACCTGATAGTAATTTACGATTGTAGACGGGAATGTTTTCCTGGTCGATGTGCTTCAGTAAATCAAAAAGTTTATCAACGCGATCCAAGTCATCACACATTACGGATCTGTTTGCTTCATGTCAACCATTCCTTGTCTGTTCTCTTCCGTGTCGCGATTGAACATCGCCGCAAAATATTAGGAACTTTCGGCGATGACACACTCGTGAACACACTCGTGAACACTTTCATAATGAAGTTGCAATACCGTTGATCGATTCTGAACTCGTCAAATGTCGATAGAATGCCAGGGTCGTGAATTGTCTTTCCAATATTCAGAAGATCATTTATCGTGGTTGACTAGTTATGAGTGAACCCAAAATATATAGCTCATTAAAAAACTATAAGTTAGGACACCAATATCTCATCCTGTAAAATCATACACATGGTCAGTACAGTCGTGTGCGAGAATGAGTCTGGTCATGAAAACATATGAACATTGACAAGTATTGAAATGGAAAATAGGTTTGATAGTACATTTACACAACAATTTCATCATCTTCCTGACAAATGAAAATAAGAGAAAATATACCCATATATGTCAGCCAAGAGCAATATTTCAAGGTTCTACAAATTTGAACGTAAGTGATCGGTTACATCGGGTCACTGAAGATATTGTTAGTCGCATGAATGGAAGCTTTCAGAGCAATGCCCATGTTGGGTTTTGATGAAGTCTAAGAAATATGCCTTGTTCTGTGGTAATAAAATGCACGAATGCGCAGTTGATCCGAAATACAGAAAGTTTGCATAAAATTGGGTTAGCACCGAGGGGAAGGGCTGGGCACAATGATACGAGTACTAAAATCTGAATTGAAAATGAATTCTAATGATTCGAGTCGAGTAGTGATACACAGTTAGTTTATGTGTCACTGAAATTATGTGTTCCTGGCCACTACGAGTAATTTATTATTGGGAATTATGGTTTTAATAGTGGATATGAGATATCTGTGAAGCCATGATCTTGATCAACCCACACCATTGTAAAAACGTGCCATAAAACAGGTATGGTAGACAAAAAACGTATAATCTTTATTATGATGTAGAACTGGAAATGTATTTTTGCGGTCGCAAACAAAGTACATGTTTGAACTTTTCACATCATTCATATTGCTGTTACATCATTATCAGTGATACTTGAATACTCGACTAGACGCCAACTACTCGATTTAGGATTAAATCATTCAAGTAGCCTACTGAATTTCGTCCTACTGACAAGGCATGTGACGGTGCGAGGAATGCAAAAACGCTACATCGCAATCAAATCTGAACCTCAAATGCAGTGCTTCGGACCATCATTGCAGTGGCGACCGAAAATAATATTGAAAACCTTTCCGACATTTAATTTCAGCTTTTTGTCTCTTTGTTCACACACAGAAACACTTTCATTGGCTTACAATATCATTTGACGGCAACACTACAAAATCAAGGGAAATGCAGAAGGAAGGGAAGAGAACTTCAAATCAGATGGGCTCACAGATAGTGAGAAAGAGTCATGCACACAGTTTTACAAAACCAAAGGTAACGGACAGAAAACTGAAGGCAAGAGCCATGCTTTCTCAAAGGATGTATACAAAATAAGGGGCAAGCAACATACAAAATCACGAATTTCAAAATTCGATTCATCACCGTTTTGTGGCGTCACAAGATAATTGCAGCTGCATAGACTTCATGATTAAGAGATTCCAAGCCATGGCTATCCAAGTCTATCAAAGTCGTCAACAAATTAGTCTTGGGATTGAACTCGAGAATACTGTTGCACGGCAAACTTTCATCATCGGATCCACCACATATGTATATCTTTCTGCCAATACAATAAGTACTTAGATTAGACCGCTTCAATTCGGGTTTTTGTACTGGAATTATCGTCCATATACTTTCATCACTGGGTAGCAGAAGAATGTCGTTGACATACTCATAGTTCACAGTTATTCCACCAAGAAGGTAGATGGCCTTGTTATATGAACATGCACTTGCATTAGCTCTCTCAACTGGTAATGATGGTCCTACTGACCAGGTAGACGTTGAAAAGTTGAAATATTCCACATCCAGCACGAAGTTTCCCAGAAATGAATCAAAACCACCAATTGCATGAAGTTTATCCTGAGATATAGTGTAGGCAGACGAATTCACAATGGATCGCTTGTTGGGAAGCTTCGACCACTTGTTATTGATTGTGTCATATTGGGCCAAAGACTCCCGATATGAAAAAAATATTACACCTGATTTACGTGCAACTACACTATCGTATCCTGGAAATGCACATTCAAGTTTTCTCCAGGGTGAATCATTTTCAAGAAAATTACGACAGTACAAATCCCACTTGTCATCAATGACATATATGTAGCAGTCCATCACAACTACCGCGCCAAATCGTCTCATACTATAGTTAGTATTGAAATGCCGATGCCCTGTCAAAGACTTTCTGTCTATGTCAAACCACATAACACGAGAAACTTCCTCATTCACTATTATAATATTCGGAGTACAGTCACCTTTGTAATCACTGGCTTCTACATCCGACTTCTCCGGTAGTGACTTCATAATATACATCATGCATTCGGTGGATTTGGCAACAGTTGGTTGCCGAGATAAAAATTTACGGTAGTGGACGGGGATTTTTTCCAGGTCGATATACTTCAGTAAATCAAAAAGTTGATCGGCGCGATCCAGATCCTCATTGACCCAAATCATTGACGCTTTGCACTTAATAACATCCAACACATGCAAGTCTTCAGAGGATATCAAATACTCAAGGAAATCGAACTCAAGTTCCTTGAAATCGGCAGTTTTCATGATCAAATGAAAGTGACCACGAGCAAAACTTCTGCATGCTTGCTGTAATTGTTGACAGGAATATTTATTAGCAATATTTCTGGTGTCGAAAAACGAGTCCACTTCAAGATTTTCATCTAGGAAAAGTGACATTGCATCGCATACTTTATTAATTTCAAACAAGTGCGCCGCATATATTAGTTTTTTCATTTTTCTGATCATGAATGAAGCTTGTCCCTGGTACATGATTTCAATACAGGTCATCACACATTCAGGATCTACATGCTTTAAATCAACCATTCCTACCATGTTCTCTTTTGTGTCGCGATTGAGCATCTTGGAAAAATACTCAGAACTTGCGGCAATGACACACTTGTGAACGTAGATCTTCTTTTCTCCCACTTTGATAATGAAGTCGCAATACTGTTGATTGATTCTGAACTCGTCAAATTTTGATAAAAGGTCGATGGCATGACACGACTTGCCAATATTCAGAAGATGTTCCATCGCAGTTGATAGTAAAAATATATAGTTCACTTAAAAACATGAGAATAATATCTGAAATTGTAACATCATACACATGGTGAGTAGATTGTCGTACGATGTTTATGCAACGATATCATTACATTCCTAACATAAGGATAGAGAAGAAAATGTAATCCCTAATGGCAGCGAGGAGTGATATCCTTGGGCTTAGGTGACAGAAGTTGGAATAAGATACACAAATTGAATGTTACAGATATAAGCACATTTTGGGTGTCAACAAAGGACAAGAAAAAAATCCCTTCTCATGTCTACGAGAGCAATAAAACACGGAGAAGTACAGTGGATACAAAAAGATGGCATAAAAGTGGGCTAGCCTGTAAAAGGCATATGACGCTACGGGAAAATTATAAACATTACATTAAAATCACAATCTTCAACTTCAAATGGCGACTAACAATTATTCAGATTTCAAGGTGGTGCAAATGAATTGTCAGTTGAGGGATTTATGGGGGAAGCCATTGTAACCACTGAGCTTCTATGGCTAAAGAAGAAAATTTTGATAACCAGTCAGATATTTACTTTGAGTTGCTGTGTTTACTTGAAACGTCACACAAGCTAGGCTAACAAATAGGTGATATAACGCATGGATATAAGGCAGTCATGCACACTAAACCACTGATAATCGGCAGAAAACTAAAAGCAAGAGCCATGCTTTCTTGCCAGATATCGCCTATGCGAAATCAAAATCAAGCAATATACAATATCACTCATTTGAAAAACCCGGATTTGAATAAAATAGTATTTACGGTGGACACCATTACAATAAATAATTAAAGAATTGGCCACCATAAATACTATTTTCTTATTAATCCAAATATTTCGACCGCAGTAACTCTGCTTCCACTGGTTAGAATTGAACCAAATTTGGTGAACATCGTTTCTATAGACAACCTAACACTTTCATGGGGCGAACAAAACATTTTCAATTTATTTTTTATTTATTTTTATGTAATGGATGGAAACTTTCCTCTCCTGTACCGGTGCGGCTACTGGCTTGAATTGAACAAAATTTGGTACTGTAACCTAACAATTTTATCAAGTAGCCAGTACGATTTGAAAAAAAAAGTCATATTTGAACACCCCTAGTGAACATGCTTAACAGTGGGCATTGGGTTATCGATTCCCAGACCATAAATCTCAATCTGAAAGCTTTAATAGCAGTACATGCCAGTGAAGGAATAACAATTGCTGATCCTCAGTACACAATTCAAATTCATGTTTGGCCGGGTAAGCCGTCATTTTAAATTTCATATTTTCAATTATTTTGTATCAAAATGGATGTGCATGTGGTTTTCCAAAGTAGTTTTACGGTTGAACGACATCCTGCATATTTCACACTCAAAATCTTTCACCCCAAGATGTATCTTCATGTGTTGTTTCAAAGAATTCTTTTGGACGAAAGAATGACCACATGTTTCGCACTTGAAATTTTTAATATTCAAATGGATCAGCATATGTCGATTCAACGAACACTTTTGGTTGAACGATTTGCCACATCTATCACACTTGAAATCTTTCGTACCGTAATGGATGATCGAGTGGCGTTCCAAAGGTGCTTTGTGAGCGAATGATTTTCCGCATATTGTACACAGAAAATTTTTCGCACATACATGGACAGTACGAGTGTGTAGTTCCAAAGATTCCATTGTGCTGTACAATTTGCCGCAAATCATGCACTCGTAATCACAGAAATGAATGAGCATGTGTTTTTTTAAAATCTCGTCTCGTTTGAATGATTTTCCACATACTTCACAAGTGACTTTTTTGACTTTTTTAACATTGAGATGGAGTAGTATATGATGGTTTAAGGCATCAAGTCGGTGAAATGATAAGTTGCATATCTTGCAGTGGAATTTTTTTACATCTGTGTGTGTCCTCCTATGCAGTCTTAAATTGCGTGGATTGCAGAAAGTCTTTCCACAGACATCACACTTGAATCGTTCTATGGCCAAGTGGATTCGCATATGTGCCCTCAATGTTGCTTTCGTGCAGAAGGGTTTTGCACATATTTCACACTCACGATTTCTCCCACAAATATGGCTGGTCATATGTACTTTTAGTAGTTTCTTCGTCTGGAATGATTTTCCACAAATTTCACATTGTACATTTTTCACGCTAAAATGACTCATAATGTGGCATCTCAGGCTTCTCTTTGTCGTCAATACTTTGCCGCAAAGTTCGCACGTGTAATTTTTAGTACCGGAATGGAACAGCATGTGTTTTCCGAAATCACCACTCTGACTGAAGGACAATCCGCAAGTTTTACAGATGTAAGCGGTTACGTCGGAATGGATTAGCAGATGTTCTGTCAAATCACTGTTTTCGGAAAAGGATTCGCCACAAACTCCGCATTTGGGGTATCTCACAGTTGCATGAGTCAGTAGATGTTCTTCCAAAGAATATTTTCCGTGGAACATGATATATCTCAACTTTCGTTTGCAGTAATATGTTCAATTCCGCAACAATGGCTCATTATAATTGAACACTAGTCGACCGTGACTGATGTCGCGCTCCGCTCGTAGTCGCCAGGCTTCACGCTTACGCGGGAGCTTAACGTTGTTTGCTGCATTTCTTTATCCTTTCAGATCGTAGTGTGATTGGGGTTATTACCTATTAGCTTGCAATAAAACTGTAGTCACACTCATACTGTGTATTGCGTGGGATTTATTAATGGCGACGAGGACAAATCGGATATACTATCGCAACGCAACGTAACCCCAATGTCGGAACAAGAATCCAAAGCTTCAATCGATCGATTCGATCCAGAACATCATCGCAGTAATGTTCATGACGCATTCTGTGAGTTCGTACGCACGTTTCAATATGAATACGCTGCAATGGCCAAAGAACCTCCTGCCGCAGAGCAGGACAAAGAGGTCTGGATCGAAGGCCATAAAACAAAAATATTCTTGGGTCGGTTTTCTTCACGAAATTTTCAGAGAGATTTTGAAGATACCGTACCAGAAAACGACCGTAGCACACTTAAATTCAAAGATCTGGTGAAATGTATGAAGTCCCGGTATGAGCCAACCCGGAACTATACTCTTGCGAATTACAAGTTTCACCGTCTGTCTCAGGCAATGGATGAGAGCTTCGACGGATTCGTCCACCGCTTGAGGCGTGAAGCGAAGGCATGCAAATTTGTATGTGAAAATGCAAACTGCAATGTCTCCGACATTATGATCAGGGATCAAATAATAGTCGGCATCAAATCAGATGACATACGGACAAATGCGCTCAAGAACCAATGGGATCTGAAGGCCTTGGTAGAGAACGGCCGTAAGATAGAAGCGGCTTCACACTCCGCCCAGTTGATCAAGAATGAAACTGAGGCTGCAGGAGCGTCTGACATTTGTCGTGTGAAACCCAAACAACGCTATCACAAGCATAGGGGTTCAGGTGCAGATGCACAACACAAGGGTCGTTGCAAAACATGCTCCTCTAACATCTGTGAAGGAGGAAAATCGTGTGTAGCAAGAAACATGACATGTCATAAGTGTGGTAAAGAAGGCCACTTCCGAGGATCAACAGCATGCAAGAAAAACAAACGCGCGAAGGCAAACCGCGTAGAATCCGAAAGTGACGTCAGCAGTTCATCAGATGACGACGCTGATTCAGTAAGCGATGCCAGCTCTGATGCGTCGCGAAAGAAAATGCAGAGCAGGAAAAAGAAAGGAATCAAGAGAGTCAACCAATCGCAGCCTTTCCGCAAGGTGCGTAAGGTATCAAAACCAAGATACCGGGTGAAGGTTGCAATGGCAGGAAAACCTGTAAAAGCCTATGCGGACACGGGTGCCGATTTGAATGTGATGTCGGCAAAGAGGGCAGCAAAGCTTAAACTACGTCTCCGATCCACGAAAACGTACATAAAGCCTTATGGGTCGAAGCCAATCCAATGCTGTGGACGCTATGAAGGTTTTGTAACTTTCAAAAGTTCTGTGGTGAGTGCTCGCTTCTATATCGTCCCTGGTAAAGTAGAGACTCTACTTAGTGGGCGACTGTGTGAAAAGCTCGGCATCATCAAATTCGATGGCGACATGGAGACAGAAATGTCTCGCAAAGTGAACAGGGTTGCGAAAGGGGACAAGCTAAAAGCAGATGTGATGAGGGCATATCCATCTGTGTTCACAGGCATAGGAACATTGAAGGATCATGAGGTTTCGTTCTATATCGATCCGGAGGTTCCACCAGTGGCCCAAGCCATACGTCCAATCCCTTTTCATCTGCAGGACAAGTTTCAGAATCTAATATCACAACTGGAAAGTGATGGAATAATCGAAGAGCACACAGGTCCAGCGCCATGGGTTTCCAATCCTGTGCTTACGCCGAAAAGCGATGGCAGCCTACGCATGACGATCGACCTGAGGCAAGTCAACCAGGCGATCAAGGCTACTAACATTCCTATACCAAGAGTGGAGGAAATCAAAGCAAGGCTGGCAGGCAGCAAAGTATTCAGCAAACTGGACTTTAAATCAGCTTTCCACCAATTGCTGCTGGATGAGCAGTCGAAAGCAGTCACTGTATTCCATGCTGGCCATAGACTCATGCGTTACCGAAAGCTCACAATGGGTGCAAAACCAGCATCAGGCGAGCTCACGAGAGCTCTGATCCCGCTCTTTGCTAATATCAAAGGGGCCCATGTCATTCATGATGACGTCATCATATCTGGAGAGACTCCTCAGCAACATGACCTAGCTCTCGAAAAGGTCATGAATCGCATCCAGGACGCTGGAATGACCCTGAACGCTGACAAATGTGTTTTCAAAAAGCCAGAGATACCTTTCTGGGGTATGATAGTGACTAATAAAGGTATTAAACCAGATCCGGAGAAGGTCAAAGCTCTGGAGGACGCTTCCCGTCCGAAGTCAAAAGAGGAAGTGATGTCATTCTTGTGCTTCGTTCAATCATTTGGGGACTTCATCTCGCACCTCTCAAGCAAAACGAAGCACCTCCGCCAATTGACTCAAAAGCATCAAAGGTTCAGGTGGACATCAGAATGCAGCAAGGAATTTAAAAGCCTAAAAAAGGCTCTTAAAGCAGATACCGCACTGCGATTCTTTGACGTCAAGGCGAAGACATACATATTTGTGGATGCTCATGTGTCAGGCTTGTCTGCAATTCTGGCCCAAGGTCCAAGCGCAAAGGAATCTAGTATTGTGGCGTTCGCAAGTCGATCCACACGACCGGAAGAAACACGGTATCCGCAGCTAGACTTGGAAGCCATGGCAGTAGACTTTGGTTTGAGAAGATTCCGCCACTACGTCACTGGAGGACCAGAAGTACTGGTTGTAACGGACCATAAACCGTTAGAGGGCATATTCAAGAACCACAGGAAAGGCTCTATCCGTACCGACCGTATCAAGATGCGGCATCAAGATATAGCCTACAAGGTGGTGTGGGAGAAAGGTGTTCTAAATCCAGCCGATTACCTTTCAAGGCATGCCCAGCCAATCGAGTTAGCCCCGCGTTCATGGCAAAATGAAGCATGTGAGTTGGAACGCACTGTTCTCATGATCCAACATGCACCCTACACGGAATCGTTGTGTATGGATCGCATCATCAAGGAGACAAAGAAAGATAGCCTCCTTAAGCGACTTAGAAAAAGCATCCGGAAGGGTCACATATCAAAAAATGACCCGGATCTAAAAGTATTCCGCAAATTTCAAGATCAGTTAACCATCTCGAATGGTTTGGTGCTGAAACAGGACAAGATCATTCTCCCAGAAAAGCTCTGGGAAACAGCCATCAACAAAGCACACCAAGGAGGTCATCCAGGAATGTGCAACCTGAAGCGACGCATCCGCAGTCACTTCTGGATCAAAGGCTTGAATGAGTTGGTGGAACAGAAAATCAAATCCTGTACGTTGTGCCAGCAGTTTACACTGCCAGGCAGTAAACAGCCACAGAAACTCATTATGCCGCCTAAACAACCCTGGCATGAAGTCAGCATAGATTTGTTTGGGCCAATGCCGGATAAACGTCACGCAGTGGTGGTGCAAGACCTGACGACACGGTTTCCGGATGCGACAATCGTCAAAAGTACCGCAGCTAAGCATGTTATTCCTGCAATAGCGAAAACATACGCTCATTATGGTCAACCTAATACTCATAGGACTGACAATGGCCCTCCGTTCAATTCGAAAGAATTTGCTGAATTTTCAAGTAAGCACGGAATCGACCACAAAAAGACGTATCCGTACCATCCACAAGCCAACCCTGTAGAGACTTTTATGAAGCCTTTGGGCAAGGCGATGAAAATTGCGTATGCGCAAGGTGTGGACAAACAAACGGCACTGCAAGATTTCCTCATTGGATACAGATCAACCCCCCACATATCAACCGGGGAATCGCCAGGGGACTTGATGTTGAAAGGAGGGTTCCGAAACGACTTTCCAAGGAAAGTACTCAACAACGACCAAGTACAGAAAGCCTTGCACCAAGACCGTCAAACGAAATTACAAAGGCAACAAGTTATCAACAGTTCAAACAAGCGACAACCAAAACATTTTCTAATGGGGCAGCAAGTCATGACTAGAAACCACAAAAGAAACAAATTTGACCCCATATTTGGCCCTGAGCTCTACACTGTCACGGAGATCTTCAATGACGGCGTTGAACTGATCAACGCATCAACTGGTAAGCGGTATCGACGTCATTTCAATGATATCAAACCTTATTATGGAGATGCGCTCACAAAACAAGTGCATGCCAATCCACCCATTGAATGGTGGCATCCGACGGCGGACGAAGTTGAACATTCGGTAAGCCAGCATCCTGAGGAACCAACAACCGTGCCCGAGCCGGTGATCGTCTCTCAGGAACCAGAGGTGAATGATGAGGAGCCAGCGATCATCTCTCAAGAGGCGAGCGACGACGTGCCGAACACTCCTCCCGACCGCACGGCTTTGGCCCTAAGCCGTCTGGCCGATTTTAACTCGCCCGGTTTTCTGGAAATGTACTGAGCCTATTTGTCTTCCCAAAAGGGGGAAGTATTGATATATCTCAACTTTCGTTTGCAGTAATATGTTCAATTCCGCAACAATGGCTCATTATAATTGAACACTAGTCGACCGTGACTGATGTCGCGCTCCGCTCGTAGTCGCCAGGCTTCACGCTTACGCGGGAGCTTAACGTTGTTTGCTGCATTTCTTTATCCTTTCAGATCGTAGTGTGATTGGGGTTATTACCTATTAGCTTGCAATAAAACTGTAGTCACACTCATACTGTGTATTGCGTGGGATTTATTAGAACAATCCACCACAAACTTGACAAAGCATCTCTAAGCGCTCTCCTTCTTCAACTTGTGGCATTTAGAGTGTATAGTTACTTGTACCCGCACGTAGGCTATTGTTATTTCGATACTTCCTAATCAATAAAAGCACACACACACGCATTATAAACAATATATCAGAAACTTCTCCCGAAAGTCCAGAGGGAATGAAATATTTCTGATACAATAGATAGCATTTGCATCTGTAATTGCCTTCAACTTGATGTAACGTAGTAAACTGAACCATCACAAGACTTCAATACTAGCAAAACACAATACTTAAAGCAGGAGTATCAAACTCAAAATGGTCTAAGGCCACTTTTCCAATTCTGCAGCGGTCGCAGGCCGTGACAATTCAAATGCAAGAAAAATTGGGCTTTACATGAGTACACCTCTGAAAAAAAATAATATCATGATCATCACTTTCAGTCTATTTTAAACTACGAGCTGAAAATGATATCTGGTAACACTTTTCACCGACAAAAAATCAGTGTTGGGGCTAGATCAGGGGTTCTCAGCCCTTTCTTGCGTGGTAATCGACGGCGCTGATATGCCTATTTCTCTGAAATATGTGCATTTTTCTCCTGATTTACTGATGAAATTGAAACATAAACATTTCGAGGCATTAAGTCGTGCACTCGTGCCCCTTCTAGCTCCCCCAATTCGGGGTTTGGGTGCGGCAGTTACGGCTCTGGTAGATCATATACTAAAACTTTTAAGTATTTAATGATCGTCCGCTGCTCTATTAGCTTCGCGAAACACAATGATCGAATTCCCGCAGACACTGTGTGATTGGGATTTTAGTTCCACCATTGAGGGGAATAGTATAATCATTCTGGGCCAGCTTCAAACAATTCCTTGGTGAATGGGGTACTACAGAGGAGTGAAGAAAGATTTTCTTATTATGTATGCTGTACAATGTACATTGTATGTCACGTACTGAACCAACTGAGGTTGCGATGTCGGAATATTCAATCCAGTGATACTATCAATTCATGTGACTCTTACATTATGTACATTGATTTCCAGGCATGACATTTTAAACAAAACAGACTACAAATATTAATGCGCTCCGCTGAATTCTCAATCCATTACTATTTGTTGCGGTGGTGCAGTATACCTCCACCAGAATTTGCTAATAATTTGCAATTATTGTCATTTTTAACTTACAATAATACGACCTGCCGAAGTGCAGTGAATCTATACATCAATTACACTTCATTCCGAGTTTATTGCACACCCCTTTCAACGGCATACGACATATGACCCTGCCGGAATACTTGGTTACTTCAGCATAACCTTCCAGGTATTATATACGTAAAATTATTTTAGTTGCTGTTAGCCATAGGTAGTCATAGCCAGTGGAAAAAGCCACCGTTTCTGCCTCCCATTTTCGACTTGAAATGCTACTCCATACGTACCACTACGTCTCATCAGAGTCGGATGAAAATCTTTACATAGCCCACGTATAATCAACTAATATCAATTTATTTTTTAGAGATTAACACTCCAAATATCACTAGACTTAAAATTTTCCAAATAGCTCTGCGGCCCACCTCAAATGCTCTTGCGGTCCACCCTTTGAGAACCCCTGGGCTGGATAAATCCGATACCATAGCTGGAACGCTGTTAGAATCTCTCCACGTAAAGGTGGAGATTGATGTTCTAAGTATCTCAGTCTTGGCAGTATCTGGGCCATTGCATGTCAATGGAGGCTGTTGCCTTCATCGAAGCCGTTTCGGGTGAGGAAGAGTGATGTTGGGCACAATAGCTTACCTTATTTTGAACAACAACAATATTTTAAGACTGAATTTCATTTCATCATTTCAAAATGCTTTCGTAAGCTTTTTTCCGGAATTTCAAATCACGCCGTTGGCCGCAAATTATCACCAAGCGGTCCCGGTGTTGGTTACCCCTGATTTAAAGGGATATGGTGAATAAAGATAAAGTCCAAAATTGCCCTACGGTGCGAGAAATGCATAAGCTGAAGGCAATATACGCAACCTGAGCACCAGCAATTAATTACTGATGAAGCGTCGATCTGAAGATGAATTGAGGGACAGGAACATAATACTGTGGAGGGAAAGCCAATGATACTGCAGAAAAGAATAGACAAGCGTGAAATGGTCAAGAATCATTGTATGTAAGCCTACTGTAGCAGTCGACCTGCTGCAAAATACACTCTAGTGATTTGAGTTAATACATTTATGTCATGACTCTCTAGTTATACCGGATAACGACCTGGCTGAATTCTTTTCCAGATCGCGAGCATAGACGCAGGTTCAAGGAGTCAGCTATTTTATCACAGAAACTTGTACAATGTAGATTGATCAAGTTTTAACCATATTGCGGTCTAGTCAAAATAACATATAAGATGAAAATAAGAAAATGGCTAAACCAGGACCTACGACTAACAAGTTTCCCACACTGGAATGAGATATGCAGACTGCTTCCCTGTGGGGAATGTATAATCAATTGCTTCACTGCATGACCCAATTGACAGGAAGCTCTAATTGATTTAGTTCAACACAATGCTTTTCAATGTATGACCTAATTTGCATTGGCTGTATAATTGGCGCCCAACTGTGTTACTGTTACAGTCCCCTATATAATATTGTGGGGCTTTCCATGAAGCAGATTATTCATGTAAATATCCTACAGGGCAGAGCTATAATATAGTAATGGAATATACCTTCTAACACTAGCTGGCAGCTTCTCTGCATTATACTATACAGCAGGGGTGTCAAACAATTCGTAAATGCCTTTTGAATGTCGACAGTCGCCAACATATAATAATTAAATTACGTATCGACAGCCGCACAAATTTCTTTCTACGCCAGCAGGTTGGGCACCCCTGCTTTAAATCAACCACTTCGAACCTGTTCTCGTTGGAGTCGTGGTTGAGTATCGCAGCAAAATAATAAGAACTTACGGCAATGTGAACAGAGATCACCTTTTCTGGTGCTTTGAATATGAAGTCACAATACTGTTGATTGATTCTTAACTCGTCAAATTTTGATGGAATGTCACCGGCATGACCTGTCGTGCCAATATTCAAAAGATGCTCCATCACAGTTTACTGGTTAATAGCCAACCCAAAATGTATAGCTCATTCAATAACTTTAAGATTAAAGGTCATCAAAATCGGATTCTGTAAAATGATAGTAACGGTCAATACTGTTGTATGCAAAGATGAGTTTGGTCATGAAGGAATATCAACATCAACAGGCATTGAAAGGCAAAATATCTTGGATAGAATATTTATTCAACAATTTCGTCGTATTCCTGACAAATGGACAAAAGAGAAAATGTATTCGTCCGTGTCAGCGAGGATAAATATTCTTGGGCTCTACAAATTTGCTTTATACACCAATTAAACAGAGATGGGCGATACATTTTATGCTTTCGGTGCATGAACATAATTGATCTTATTCATTGGGTCACAGAAGATATCATTATTTGTACAAATTAAAGCATACCGAGCCAGCCGCATTTTGGATTTTGATGAAGTGTAAGAAAAAGTCCGAGCATTGTTCCGAGGATCGAAAGTGATGAAATGCAGGAATACAGATTGGATCGCAATACATGAAGATGACATAAAAGTGGACTAGCCCTGAAAAATCATACGACGGTACGAGGAATGCAAACATGTTACATTTAAATCACCAGCCTAATCCCCAAATGCAGATGTTATCATTCTGATTTCACGCTTATGCAAATGAATATTGTGATGCCACTGCTATAAGACTATGAAAATATCAATTTCCACGAAGAGGGGCATAGCTCTTGCACAAGTATATCGTTCAAAAATATACGGCAACAGAAGTCTCAACAGTTTGAAGAAAATATCTCGTATGATAGAGGAAGCAAATATCTCGTATGATAGAGTTTTCAGTTTTTCCCGTTTGTGAAGTCACCAAAGAACATCAGTGAGTCTTATCATGATTTGGTTTTATGCGAAAAGCCCATCCTGTGACAGTCACAAGTCACAACTCACAACAATTAACCCGGTTTCGGGACCACATTGGTTTTTATTTGGCAGAAGCTCGATTTTGGGAGGAAGCCAGCAGAAAAGGAATCCAGGCCCACGTTCTACAAGAACAGCGGTGTAACCAATGATTTTATTTGGCGACCGAAACAAATATTGAAAACATCTTAGATATTTACTTGCAGCTTTGTATCTCATTGTTCCAACACAGCAACATTTTGATTGGCTTAAAATATCACAAGAGTTCAACACTACATACACATGGGAAATGGGAATGGAAGGGAAGGGAGCTTACATACAGCTTACATACAGAGATAAAAAGTATGGAAAAGAGTCATGCACAGTTTTACAAAACCACAGATAACGGACAGAGAACTAAAGTCGAAAGCCATGCCTTGACCCATGCTCGCATGTTGTATACAAATTCAGTGGCAAGCTATATGCAAAATCACAAATTTGATTCGTTAACGTTTTGTGGAGTCACAAGATTGTTGCCGCTGCATAGATTTCATTATTCAGATATTTCAGGTCCTGACCATTCAAGTCCATCACTAAACTTAGCAAATTAGTTTTGGGATTGAACTCGAGGATAGTATTGCACGGCATTTCCCGAATGGCTCCGCCACATATGTATATCTTACCGTCAATGCAATAAGTATCTAAATGTGTCCGATCCGATTCGCAGTAATGTGCTGGAATTAGCGTCCAAATACTTTCATCACTGGGTAGCCAAAGAATGTCATTTACATACTCAGTGTTCAAACTTGTTCCGCCAAAAAGGTAGATGGACTTATTATAGGTACATGCACTTGCATTAGCTCTTTCCACTGGTAATGATGGTCCAACTGACCAAATGGATGTTGTAAAGTTGAAACATTCCACAACCCGCACAAACTTCGTCATATCATTGGCATGAAATAGATCATAACCACCAATTGCGTAAAGCTTATCCTGAGATATAGTGTAGGCAGACGAATGCACAATAGCTGGCCTGTTGGGAAGCTTAGACCAAATGTTGTTGATTGTGTCATATTGGGCCAAAGACTCTATCATAAAATCATTTGCTAGATAGAATTTACCTGAATTACGTGCAACTACAATAGCGTATTCCGGAAATGAACGTTCAAGTTTTCTCCAGGGTGATTCATTTTCAAGAAAATTACGACAGTACATATCAGATTTGCAATCAATGACATATATGTAGCAGTCCATCACAACTACTGCGTCGAACTCTCTCATACTATCTTTATAATGGAAATGCAGCCGCTCTGTCAAAGACTCTCTGTATATGTCAAGCCACATAAAACGTGAATCTTTCACATTCACCATTATAATACTAGGTGTACAATCACCTTTGTAATCACTGGCTTCTACATTTGATTTTTCCGGTAGTGACTTCATGACGTACATCATGCATTCGGTGGATTTTGCAACAGTTGGTTGCTGAGATAAAAATTTACGGTAGTAGACGGGAATTTTTTCCAAGTCGATGTGCTTCAGTAATGCAAAAAGTTGGTCGGTGCGATCCAAGTCGTCATTGACCCAAATCATTGTCGCTTTGCACTTGATAACGTCGAACACATTCAAATCTTCCGAGGAAATCAAATACTCTATAAAATCGAATTCAAGTTCCTTGAAATCGGCTGTTTTCATGATCGAATGAAAGTGATCGAAAGCAAAACTTGTGCATGCTTGGTGTAATTGCTGACAGGAATACTTATCAGCAATATACCTGGTATCGAAAAACGAGTCGATGTCAAGATTTTTCCCCAGGAAAAGTGACATTGCATCGCATAGTCTATAAATCCCAAACAAATGCGCCACATACATTAGTTTTTCCGTTTTTCGTATAAGAAATGAAGCTTGTCCGGTGTACATGATATCAATGCAGGTCATCACACATTCAGGATCTACATGCTTTAAATCAACCATTCCCAACATGTTCTCTTTAGTGTCGTGATTGAGCATCGCAGCAAAATACTCAGAACTTGCGGCAATGACGCACTTGTGAACAGAGATCTTCTTTTCTCCCGCTTTGATAATGAAGTCGCAGTACTGTTGATTGATTCTGAACTTGTCAAATTTCGATAGAATGTCGAGGGCATGACCCGTCTTGCTAATATTCAGGTGTTCCATCACAGTTGACTGATTTATAGCCAAAATATCCAGCGCATGCAAAAACTAAAATATTGTTAACTAAAATCTGTTTCTGTAACGTCATAAGCATTTTCAGTGGGATAATTAATACAGATAATATAGATTCATATGCAAAATAGCTCAGCTACTATATTCATTCAATGATCTAATCTTAATCCTAACATATGAATATGAGCAAAATATTTTCAATGCATGAACATAATTGATCTGACACATATGGTGACCAATGATTATAAATATATGGCAACCGAAGTCAGTGAAGAAAATAATGAATATGATGAAGCCTTTCATTTTTTCGCGTGTATGAGGTTGGTAAAGGACATCAGTGCTCCGTATCATGATTTGGTTGAAATTTTATGTTTAACGCGTTACTGCTGCAATGATGGCCATTTACCTGGGATGGGGATCATCACTGAAGTTTGTTGACGGTGACCGGATTTTGGTGGTCAGTCAACTGAAAACGAATCCAGGACCCATGGCGTATGAGCCCAGCAGTGCAAAGACCGAGTTTCAGCGGCTGCCGAGGAAAATACTTTAGTCATATATTTAATTGCACTTTTGGCTCTTTGATGCAACAATAACATTTTGATCGACTTGAGAACATCCATGGAGAAAGAGTCATGCACTCATGCACGCAGTGTGACAGGACCACAGATAACGAGTAATAGCGATGTTTTCTGCAGGATATGGCATATGTAAAATCAAGCTATACGCAAAGTCACCAACTTAAGCTGCGTCGCTAACAATATTGATATAGCCTACATGACCTTCATTTTTTAAGTGGACATGCTCAATTGCTCATCATGCGTGGGCCTCACCAGCCCGGTTTAGAAGATCGACAAATACCAGTACACGCCAGTGAATAAATTAAAAATACTAATCATTGGTACACAATTCAAACTGATATTTGGAAAGGCAAGCTGTCCTTTCAAACTACATATTCTTAACTATTTTCTCAAAATACAAATACATGGGGTTTTTCAAAGCAGTTTTATTGTTGAAAGACTTCTGGTATATTTCAGACCAAGATGGATCTTCATGTGTTGCTTCAAACAATTCTCTTGGACGAACGAATGACCACACGTTTAGCACATGGCAAGTTTTCACAATTAGATAGAGTAGCATATGTTGACGCAGATAAAAAATCATTTGTCACTTCGTTCACACTTGAAGCCTATCACACCAGAATGGCCAGCTGAGTGATGTCTCAAAGATGCCTTTTGAGTGTATGATTTTCTGGAGATTTTGCAGAGGTAATTTTTCACACCAAGATGGATAGTACTGGTGTGTTGTTCCAAATTTGTAGTGAACAATTTTGATGTAGTACCGAGCTAGGATTGTAGACGGAAATCACATTTCTACAAACTCGTGCTGAAGTCACAGCAATGCCAAAACGTCCTTTGTGGTGTAGAACTCTCATTATTTTCTTCCGTGATACCCAAATACTCAACTAATACATCTAAAGTCTAATACTCAATTGAGAAACAAATCACGCAGGATATCTCTTCTCGATTTTGTCCAGCCTTATTAACAACACTATCAACAAGCCCCTAACGCGCTTTGAACATTTTCATCATGTACATCGATCAAGGAGTGACCAATACAGAAACATAGCATGAAAAAGAACAAGCAATAAAATCTTTGCAGCAAATAACGGTACAGGGTCGGAGAGATTGGTTTTGCATATCATGAAGATGTAAAGGAATATGGTGATCCAACGTGTATCTTTCAACTTTATTTCAATAGGTTTCCATAATTTCCAGTTTATAAAAATCTCTTAGTATTACTCCAAGATATATGTAAATTGTTCCATCACAGTGATGTTTTTAAAACCAGAGACGATCAAGGCAATCATCGTCACTAGAAGTACGGTATATCTGTATTGCAAGTAGAAGTGGCGATTTCCAGGACATATACAAACAAAATGGATGGTTAGAATTGGTTTAGGGATCACAATACATCTCGAAGTTAACTGAAGCTGGCCACTTTCGAAATTGTAAGACGGATCCTCCTGACCAACGCCAAATGACTGCTGAATAGCGTCGAATATTGTTTACACTGCAAAATTGAGTACAAATCGCAGTGTTAGGTCAAAAAAGTTTACAAAGCCAAAATGTTTTTGCAAAATGCATTTCGTTGCTGTCGGTGAACTCAACTGTTGACAATTTACACCATGTAGCCTACGTAACAGTCTTACTGTGGTAGATGGTCCACTGTTTACTCATTTTTAATCATAAACTATCAAATGAAACAAATGAAACAAATAAGTTGGCATGGCATGATGATCAACACACCTAAAAACGAGTAAAATTTTGAATAAGGAAAAACTTTGGGCGTTTTTTCGATATTACCCCTGAGATCAAAATTTATAAACGGAAAAATATATTATTTTTTCATGTTGGGTACGAAATATTAGGGTTTGAAGTGGGTTAAGGTTATCTTTGAGGTTAGGGTATCCCAATATTAGGGTTGTGGGTGAGGAATATTAGGGTTGTGGGTGAAAGATATTAGGGTTAGGGGATGGCAGATATTAAGGTTGTGTGAATGACGAATATTAGGGTTAGGCGTGAGGGATATTACGGTTAGATGTGATAACATCCCCGAACTAACGTCCGCAACCCACAACACTAATATATTTTATCCCCCAACCCTAACATCCGTCATCTTCCAACCCTAATATCTCCCACTCACAACCCTAACATCCCGAACCCACAACCCTAATATCTCCCACCCAAAACCCTAATTTTGCTATTCCCTAACAAAAACCCTAACCCTAACCCGCCTCCAACCCTAATATCCAGCAGCAACATCTCAAATCCCATTCCAATCCCAAACAAGAAAAAGAATTTATTTTTACGTTTGTAAATTTTGATCTCGGGGGTATATCGAACAAACGCCGAAAGTTTTTCCAAGATCGCACCGATATTTCAAATCTGAATCTGAAACTAGACTGCGTGGTGGAAAACAGTTCTTATATCATAGCGTTTGTCAATATATGGGAGGACCACGAGACGTCAACAGAACTCAGAATACTGTTGCAGTCTAGAAAGTGTGATGGTGAAAAGATAGTCTTTATGAAGTAACAGGTGCGTTACTAGCACTTCAGCTGTATACACAGAATTTCAATGCTGCCAGCAGAGAACTGCTTCTGTATAACTTTTTTATTTATTCTTGCAAAGCTACTTCGTAAGGAGATAGATCCAATGAAAAATGTGGAAAAGTAATCTACTACAACTCTAACATTATGTTCAAAAATGCCTAATTTAAACCCTGGGGTGCAAAATTTTTGCATAATTTGGTTTTATAATGTCATAAACATCAATTTTTTCATTTTTTTGTGCAATATAATCTGTTTTTAGAGTTATAAAATAATCATTCTGTGATGACACCACATAGAAGAACTGGTCACAGAGTGACACAGACTATTCCACACGGTTATTATGATTGGTTCACAAATAAAAGTGATGTAAACTTATTTCAAAATTACTTTTTAGTCGGCAAAATCCATTCAAAATCCATCTTAAAACTGTAAAATTACGAAAATACGGAGCTGTTACTGACCGCAGTGTAAAACAATGATGAAAAAGATATACAGAAATAATTGACAAAGGTAAGAGGCACACGTCTGACAAACTGAATGTAAATTGTCACAAAGTATGTATGAAGGTATAAACACGACCCAGTAATATTACCCTGCATTGGCTTAGCAAATTATCATACTCAATATGTACATGCATATAGGTTGCCCACGGGCGATGGCATACCGATTCGCGTGGTAGATTTCAGCCCAGTAGAATGGAGTGGATAAATAACAAGGTAATCATTCCACACTCAAAGTTACTTTGTTCCAAAATGGATCTGCATGTGGTTCCTCAAACACGAGCTCCTGACGAATAGCTTGCCGCATATTTCACACCCAAAATCTCTCACGTCCAAATGGCCCTTCATGTGTTGCCTCAGAGAATGTTTTTGAACAAAAGATTGACCACACGTTTGGCATTTGAAATCTTTTATATTCAGATGGATGCGCATATGCCGATTCAAAGAACACCGTTGGTTGAACGATAGGTCGCATCTCTCACACTTGTACTCTTTCAC
Source organism: Botryllus schlosseri (assembly GCF_051294905.1). Taxonomy (NCBI): domain Eukaryota; kingdom Metazoa; phylum Chordata; class Ascidiacea; order Stolidobranchia; family Styelidae; genus Botryllus; species Botryllus schlosseri. The sequence goes on from NC_137238.1 coordinate 34,074,379, forward strand.
TCCGTAATGGATGAACATGTGTCGATGTAGGGAATGCTTTTGACTGAAAGATTTGCCACAGATTTCACACTCGAATTTCAGGCCGAGATGGATCCGAGTGTGATTATCCAAACCGTTCTGCTTAGTGAACGATTTTCCGCATGTCTCACACTCAAGTCTCTCATTTTTAGTACGCGAATGATTGAGCATGTGTTTCGATAAATCCGACTTTCGCTTGAACGATTTCTTGCAGAGTTCACACGAAAAATTATACACATCCAAATGGACCGCCATATGTCTTTTCAAACCACTCTGACATCTATATGAGGAGCTGCATATTTCACACTTGAACTCTATACCATCAGTGTGTGTCATCGAATGATATCTTAGAGTCTGTTGCCGTCGGAAAAGTTTACCGCATACTTGGCATTCAAAGCTTTTTATAGCAGAGTGGACGTGCATGTGTAGTTGCAAAGCTGTCTTTGTGCTGAACAAATTTGCACAAATTTCGCACTCAAATTTTTTGATGTCGGTAACAGTATGGCGGATCCTATGGGTTCTTAAATCTTTCTTTGTGAAGAATGATCTTACACAAACGTCACATTTGAAATTTTTCACGTCAAAATGACGAAGCACGTGATTCTTCAAACCTCTCATCTCTAGTAGAGTTTTGCCGCAAATTACGCAAGTGAAATTTTTACTACTGGCATGAAACTGCATGTGCTTTTTGAGATCATCTCTTTGTGTGAAGGGCAACCCACAAGTTAGACAGGCTGCAGTTTCGCCAGCAGAATGGATCGACAAGTGTTGAGTCAAGTTATAGTTAGTGGTGAAAGATTTGAGGCAAAGTTCACACTTAAAAGGCTTCACACCAGCGTGCATAAGGATATGATGACTTAAACTGGTTTTACTGGCCAAGGATTTATCACAAAGTTCACATTTGAAAGGCGCACAAACATGAATCAGCAAATGCTTTTCCAAATCACTTTTTGTGCTGTAGAATCGACCACAAACATGACATTCGTGGTATGTCGTGGCGGAATGCATAAGCAGGGTTCCTTGTGACCAGAGTTCTCGACGAAAAACTTGCCACAAATTTGACAAATTGTTTCTAAACGTGTTCCTCGATGGACTTGCTGCGTGTCTTGATCCTGCCGCGATATATTGATTCAATCCTCTCAATTCTAAAGTTTGCCAGGGATGCAGCAGAGCTATGCCAGTCGATTAATTTCCATACATCAATCTGAAAATAGTAAGCAGAACTATTAGATATATTTTGTGGGTACTGATTTCAGCAGTGAACAAATGATACTCATATTTGGGGCTGATATGTTGACATGAGACCAAAAAATAATCCCATATGAATTGACTGAAAGAGTGTGGTGTTCACGTCACATTTGGTTCAGCTCGTGAAAAGATGGACAAAACATATTTAGGGGTGTAAAGAGGGTGATAAGTATCACACGAATTTTAGTGATGTGATGTAAGCATATGATTCATTGTCCGTGAAAACACCAGACAAAAAAAATGCAGCTCAATATTGTACCTGTAGCCTGGAGATGAATCTCAAAGCACGAAAAAATTCTCAGTTAAATAACTTGTCAAAAATGTTCATGTCTAATGGCAGCACAATCATAAAAATATTTTGACGATTCTGGTGTCCAATACGTTCAATTTCCTGGGTTTGGCTCAAGCATACCTGACCAGTGACCACTGAGCCGACATGGGTTAATCACTTCGCGAATGTGATTGATTGCGATTAAGATTACTTCCAAAGGAGGCGATTGCAATGGAAAAGTAATCACGATTATATTCATTTTGATTCTTGGAACTTGAGCCTTCCAACGCATTGTAATGGAATAATTTCAATTTTAATCAGGGGTCGAAACTCTCTCATCACAAATCGGAAGCCTCTGTCTTTCAAAATGCAGATTCTATCTCCAATACTTCATCGCTCATTTGCAAATTTAGAAATTCGAATTATCAGTGCTGCCAATTAGGCCCAATAAATTTATGCTTATCTTGATAAATAGGATATAAAATCACACCCTTCTCTCTTTTCGACTGGCTACATACATGCTGATGCATAATAAGATATAGTCAATATTATGAAACGAATCAAATGACTAAAAGCACAGCTGACGACAAACAGGCCTCTCATGCTCACTGTGACTCATGTAGACTGAGACCACCTCCCACGAGGAATTGATCATCAATTACTTCAATGCATGAGCTATTCAGATGAATGATATGATCATATTTTAAAGGTACACTTTACACTACATCACTTAACTTACAATAGGTGTATAATTGGCACCCAACAGTTGCACTATTCCTTAGCTATTGTGCGATTGTCCATGAACTTTTATTGCAGTCAGATCATAATAATAGTAAATACCGGCTTGCCTGCATTACACTAGATCAGAATATTTTATCAAAATTGTCTTCTTTCCAGGCGACCCATTATCACAATAGGCACATGAGATTGAGCAATTACAGAATCTATCACTGTGAAAACCTCAAAGTCCAAGAAAATCTCATCATTAAGTAAGTAATTATGCACCCACCTGCTGTTCATGAGTGGCCTTTGCTGCAGGTATCATGTTAAATAACACAGGACTTGAAAAAACATAAGCCTACCACTTTCACCTACCCTTTACAAATCAGTTAGATTGAAAAGCTGCGATAAAGAATGTAAACATCACTGTTAGTGACCCGAGATGTCATTTCACGATCATACATGCATCAATTACATAAAAGTAAAAAGCACATGCAATTAAAGAGGTACTAGATAATTGCACAGTTGCATATACGTTTACATTACGCTTGTTACACTTTGCTAGTTACGTTAGAAAATTACACAAAACACACTGGACATGGCTTGTAACACACAAACATCCAAATTAGATTGCAGAAGGTAATATTCAATGCTAATTACTATCGATGCTGCGGAGTTCAAGATATGATACATCAACAGCTTCGTAACCAAATGATAAGAGCAAGTATATAGACAGTTTAAGAAATCACGAACTCGTACCTTGAAAGTATTCATCATGTAGCAGAAGTGGCAATCTATATTTTGCTGTGGAGCTTTTTGTTTGGGGCAGTGTATATTGCTGGGGGCTGATGTAGAACTTGATGTGCAATTAATAGCTTGAATTGAGTGTATTGCAGATGCAGCTTTGCACGCACAGCTACAAAGTAGCGATTGATACCAAAGCACTGGCTTTGGTCCCACATTCATCTCCATTTAGACCAGTCGTACCCAAACTATTTTGATTCATTGCCCCCTTATCAAACCTATCTTTACCAAGTCACAAGGTCACAAGTCACAAGTCAATCTCACTTTTATAGTTTTGAGTCGAGTCAAGACAAGTCATTTTCAATTCATCACCGAGTCAAGTCCAAGTCCAAGTCATCGAGCAGAGGGTCGAGTCCAAGTCATGGTATTATGACTCGAGTCAGAGTCCAAGTCATAGTGTTGACTGCTCAGTTTCCAGTTAAAGTTTTGTTAAACCCACTTTTTATAACTCTGTTTAGTGATATCAAATGGTTCACTTAATAATATCCTAATTTTCCTCACTTTAGCAATTTCTGGTCGCATTTCCAAATACCAGTACCAATATACGAAATCCCATTAGTGGGGTCACTTTACTATTCTTCGAAATTACAATGAAATGCTGGTCTTGGCCATCCTAGTGCCTAGTCATATAACTAGACTCGAGTCATGCGCACTGCCCCGAGTCCCTAGTTGATACAAAGATTGACTAGAGTCGAGTCATTTCCGTATTTTAAAAAAATGACTCGAGTCAAGTCGAGTCATCAGAAAATCGTGGTTGTCAAAGGGGGTGATCCATCGACTCAAGTCATTACAGCCCTGCTTCTACATCAAGTATGTTTCGCCCCGTGTATCCCAAAATCATCATCTTTGACAACCACTAATTGACTCTTGTGCATTGTTATTGTACGAATTCACCAATGCTTACACTGCTATACTGAGGTCAGCCTTGTCACTCAAGTAGAACTATAAATACGCTATAAATACAGACTTAATTACAAGCAAATAGATATATTCATATTGGAATGAACCTGAAAAATTTCGGTTGACACTCATCAGGGGCAATTGTCAAAAACTAGTAGAGGATTGGAAAAGAACATTGTATATCGACAATTGTATCACAAAATATGATGGCATGGCATTTCGATGGTACACGAACTCCTTCTGCAGGCACAGATTAGCAATTTCCAAGACGTGTCAAAACTACTTCATGCGAATGTTGCAAATGAAAGATGTTGGAAGCAGCCTACCCAAGTCGTTTTGAAAAGCAGATGAGGGTTCGCATACTGTTGGCAGTTACTCAGTGGCGGCTACTTTCGAAATAATAAGATACGCGTGCTCGACTCAACCTAAAGTGACCATTGAAGATACAATTTATAACAATGTATGCAGGGCCGCACAAAACAGCATGTCCTCAGATTTATTAGAACACGGGCACACTTGGTGAAAGGATAACCCTTGACTCATCCCCTAAAGCTTGATCCAGAACAGGCAAAGGCCATAAAATCTGCAATTGGCAAACATCTGATGGATAACAATGTTTGCGCAAAAAATCGGCTCGGCGTACGACAGATTTCGTGTTGACCGTGTTGTCGGGAAGGCTGTTCGGACTTACATTTGGGTACCTTGGAGCCAAATTTTATATAAAATACGCCCCCGAAGTCTGTCTACCATCTACACATAGTACATTGAGCTTAAGCACTCTCTTTGCACAGATTATTCGAAATTTCATGCTGATGACGTCATATTTTGTGATACCATTGTTGACATACAATGTTCCTTACAATGTGTTGATCCAACGTGTATCTCTCAACTTTATTTCAACAGGTTTCCATAATTTCCAGTTTATAAAAATCTCTTAGTCTTACTCTAAAATATATGTAAATTGTTTCATCACAGTGATGTTTTTAAAACCAGAGACGAGCAAGGCAATCATCGTCACTAGAAGTACGGTATATCTGTATTGCAAGTAGAAGTGGCGATTTCCAGGACATATACAAACAAATTGAATGGCTTGAAAAGTACTTGAGTGATTAGAATTAGTTCAAGGATCACAATATATTTAGAAATCAACTGAAGCTGACCACTTTCGAAATTGTAAGACGCATCCTCCTGACCAACGCCAAATGACTGGTGAATAGCGTCGAATATTTTTTGACATTGCAAAATTGAGTAAAAATTGTAGTGTTAGGACAAAAATATTAACAAAGCCGGAATTTTTTTGCAAAATGCATTTCGTTGCTGTCGGTGAACCTATCTGTTGACAATTTAAACCATGTAGCCTACTTACTGTGGTAGATGGTCCACTCTTTACTCATTATCAATCATAAACCATCAAATGAAACAAATAAGTTGGCATGGCATGATGATTAACACACCTAAAAATGAGTAAAATTTTGAGCGTTGGGTGAACTTTGGGCGTTTCTTCGATATACCCCCCGAGATCAAAATTTATAAACGGAAAAATATATTATTTTTTCATGTTGGGTACGAAATATTAGGGTTTGAAGTGGGTTACGGTTATGTTTGGGGTTAGGGTATCCCAATATTAGGGTTGTGGGTGAGAAATATTAGGGTTGTGGGTGAAAGATATTAGGGTTAGGGGATGGCAGATATGAAGGTTATGTGAATGACGAATATTAGGGTTGGGCCTTGGGCGTGAGGGATATTAGGGTTTTTCCAAGCCCGCACCGATATTTCAAATCTGAATCTGAAACTAGACAGCGTGGTGGAAAACAGTTCTTATATCATAGCGTTTGTCAACATATGGTTGAACCACGAGACATTAATAGCACTCAAAATACTGTTGCGGTCTAAAAAGTGCGATGGTGAAAAGATTGTCATTATGAAGTAACAGGTGCGTTACTAGCACTCCAGCTGTATACACCGAATTTCAATGCTGCCAGCAGAGAACTGCTTCTGTATAATTTTTTTATTTATTCTTGCAAAGCTACTTCGTAAGGAGATAGATCCAGCCAAAAATGTGGCAAAATAGGCTACTACAACTCCAACACTATGTTCAACAATGCCTAATTTAAATCCTGGGGTGCAAAAGTTTTGCAAAATTAAGTTTTATAATGTCATAAATATCAATTTTTAATTTTTTTTGGTGCAATAGAATCTGTTTTTAAGGTTAAAAATATACGCCATGCGATAACACCACATAGAAGAAACTTTAAAAATACAACGCGTTACCGAGTGACACAGGATATTCCACACGGTTATCATGATTAGTTCACAAATAAAAGGGATGTAAGCTTATCCCAAAACTATTTTCTAGTTCGCAAAACCAATTTAAAATACATCTCAAAACTGCAAAATTACGAAAATACAGAGCTGTTACCGACCGCAGTGTAAAACAATGATGAAAAATATATACAGAAATAATTGACAAAGGTGAGAGGCACACGTCAGACAATCTGCATGTAAATTGGCACGAAGTATGTGTGAAGGTATAAACAAGACCCAGTGATATTACACTGCATCGGCTAGCAAATTATCATACTCAATATGGACATGCATATAGGTTGCCCATGGGCGATGGCATACCGATTCACGTGGTAGATTTCAGCCCAGTATAATGGAGTGGATGAATAACAGGGTAATAATTCCACACTCAAAGTTACTTTGTTGCAAAATGGATCTGCATGTGGTTCCTCAAGCACGAGCTCCTAACGAATAGCTTGCCGCATATTTCACACCCAAAATCTCTCACATCCAAATGGCCCTTCATATGTTGCCTGAGAGAATGTTTTTGAACGAACGCTTGACCACACGTTGGGCATTTGAAATGTTTTATGTTCAGATGGATGCGCATATGCCGATTCAAAGAACACCGTTGGTTAAACGATAGGTCGCATCTCTCACACTTGTACTCTTTCACTCCGTAATGGATAAGCATGTGTCGTCGTAGGGATTGCTTTTGACTAAAAGATTTGCCACAGATTTCGCACTCGAATTTCACATCAAAATGGATCCGAGTGTGATTTTCCAAAGACTGTTGCTGAGCAAACGATTTTCCGCATGTCTCACACTCAAGCCTCTCATCTTTAGTACGCGAATGATTGAGCATGTGTTGCGTTAAACTCGCCTTTCGCCTGAACGATTTCTCGCAGAGTTCACATGAGAAGTTATAAACATCCAAATGGATCGCCATATGTCTTTTCAAACCACTCTGACTCCTATATGACGAGCCGCATATTTCACACTTGAACTCTATACCATCAGTGTGCATCACCGAATGATATCTTAGAGACTGTTGCCGTCGGAAAAGTTTACCGCATACTTGGCATTCATAGCTGTTTACGGCAGAGTGGACGTGCATGTGTAGTTGCAAAGCTGTTTTTGTGCAGAACAAACTTGCGCAAATTTCGCACTCAAATTTTTTGATATCAGTAACAGAATGGGTGATCCTATGGTTTTTCAAATCTTTCCTTGTGAAAAATGATCTTTCACAAACTTCACATTTAAAATTTTTCACGTCAAAATGGCGCAGCACGTGATTCTTCAAACCTTCTTTCTCTATCAAAAGTTTGCCGCATATTTCGCACGTGAAATTTGCGGTACTGGAATGGAACTGTATGTGCTTTTTGAGATCATCTCTTTGTCCGAAGGTCAACCCACAAGTTAGACAGGCCGCAGTTTCTGCAGCAGAATGGAGCAGTAAGTGCCGACTCAACTTATGTTTAGATGTCAAGGATTTGAAGCAAACTTCGCATTTGAAAGGCCTCACACCAGCGTGCATAAGCATATGCCGACTTAAACCGAATTTACTGGTCAAGGATTTATCACAAAGTTCACATTTGAAAGGCGCGCAAACGTGAATCAGCAAATGCTTTTCCAAATCATTTTTTGTGCTGTAGAATCGACCACAAACACGACATTCGTGGTATGTCGTGGCGGAATGCATAAGCAGGGTTCCTTGTGATCAGATTTCTCGAGGAAAAACTTGCCAGAAATTTGAAAAATTGTTTCTAAGCGTGTTCCTCAATGGACTTGCTGCGTATCTTGATCCAGCCACGATATATTGATTCAATCCTCTCCCTTCTAAAGTTTGTCAGGGATGCAGCAGAGCTATGCCAGTCGATTAATTTCCATGCATCAATCTGAAAATAGTAAGCGGAACTATTAGATATATTTTGTGGGTACTGATTGCAGCAGTGAACAAATGATACTCATATTTGGGGCTGATATGTTGACATGAGACAAAAAATAATCCAACATTAATTGACTGAAAGAGTGTAGTGTCCACGTCACATTTGGGTCAGCTCGTGAAAAGATGGTCGAAAAATATTGAGGGGGTAAAGAGGGTGATAAATATCACACGAGTTTTAGTGATATGATGTACGGATATGATTCCTTGTTGGTGTCAAGTTCCATAATTCCTAGGTGGAAGTGGCTTGGCGCAGAAAACCGAACCCATGACCTTATAGTGTATGAACTGCGAAAGAAAGAAATCAATTTTGAACATTTTGAAACCAGTTGCCGATGCCTGTTTTGAACAGATGAATATAGCAAAAGCTGTGTTTATATGTGGTGGCTAAAACGAATTCTAATATGCGAAAATTTTGCAGAAGGATTGTAATCGTTCAACTGGAGTCTGCTCTCGAGATAAAGTAGACACGCTGAAGCTTATGGCAGTGCCGGCCAACCCGTGGCCCGCGAGGTTTGAAGTGGCCCTTGAGGTAATTTCCGAAATTAGTAATATTATCAAAAATGGATTGCACAGTTTGTGAACTTGCAAGGCCAACAAAAATTTGATTGGTATGCTTGAGGTGATGACTAAAATATCAGTTCCAACGCATTGGCAGATCCATGAGCCAGTCACATTTTGGTAAGTCTTCTTACACTACAATAAAGCAGAATACTTTGCAATAGATTTATCAAAAGTAAAAATTTTCAACACGCTTCGCGCAACATGTTGTCACTCGATTTCTTGCTCTTAATATTGTTACCCCTTTGTGAAAATGAAAGAACGTCTAATGTATTAGATTGAGTCTAACTATATTCGCAATTACGAGACAAAGTGTCGTTCTACATATGCGACCTTGCGTTTGCGCTCGCAGAAAGGCCGTCGACTATGAAACCCTGGCAAAAAATGATTGACGCATGTTATGGTCAAAGCTTTCGATATCGATTTGTCCAGGCGCCGAATAGTTCATTCAATGCAAACTGAGCCCGGCGATATACAGCAGGCCAGCAATACAGTCAAGTGACAATATTATTGACCTGTGAACTTCGAAAAAATTTCGCGCTTGGTGCGGCTAGTGGCCCGCGCAATAGTTCGTCGATCAAATGTGGCCCTTTGGCTGAAAAGGTTGGCCACCCCTGGCTTAGGGTGTGATTTTCTTAGAAGAAAATCAAGAAGAAAGAAGAAGAATAAACTCCAGATTCAAAAAAACAGCTCATTATTGCACCTGTAGCCTCGAGATGAATCTCAAAGCACGAAAAAATTTTCAGTTAAATAATTAGTCAAAAACATTTTGTACAATGGCAGCACAATCATATACATATTTTGACGATTCTGGTGTCTAATACTAATACGTTTAATTTCTTGGGTTTGGCTCAAGCATACCTGACCAGTGACCACTGAGCAGACATGGGGTGATTACTTCGCGAATGTGATCAATTGCGATTAAGACTACTTCCAAAGGAGGGGATTACAGTGGAAAAGTAATCACGAGTACATTCATTTTGGTACTTAGAACTTGAGCCTTCAACACATTGGAATGGAATAATTTCAATTATATTCAGGGGTCAAAACCTCTCTCCTTAAAAACCCCTGCCTTTTAAAATACAGATTCCATCTCCAACATTTGATCGTTCAAGCCCCTGCTTTTCAAATGGGAGACTCTATCTCCCATATTTCATCGCTCATTTGCAATTTAGAAATGCGAATTATCAGTGCTGCCAATTGAGCCCAATAAATTAATGCTTATCTTGATAAATAGGAAATAAAATTACACCGTTCTCTTTTTTCAACTGGCTACATACATTCTGATGTATAATAAAATATAGTCAATATCATGAATTGAATCGAACGACTAAAGCACAACTAACAGGCCTCTCACGCTCACTGTGACTCAGGCAGACTGAGGCCACCTCCCTGGGGGAATTTATCATCAATTGCTTCCATGCATGACCTAATTCAGATGAATGATTGGATTGTATTTCAAAGGTATGCTTGACACTACATCACCTAACTTACAACAGGTGCATAATTAGCACCTAACAGTTGCACTACTCTTGAGCTATTGTGAGGTTGTCCATGAAGTGCTACTGTAGTCACATCATAAAATAATAGTAAATACCTGCCTGCCTGCATTACACTATAGGAATATTTAATCAAAATTGTCTTCTTTCGCAGGCGCCAATTATCACAATGGGCACATGAGACTGAGCAATTACAGAATCTATCACTGTGAGAACCTCACAGTCCAAGAAAATGTCATCATTCAGTTGTTAATTATGCACCCACCTGTTGTTCACGAGCGGCCTTTGCTGGATGTATCATGGTCAATAACACAAGACTTGAAAAAAACATAAGCCTACCGCTTTCAACTAGCCTTTACAAATCAGTTAGATTCGAAAAACCTGCGATAAAGAATGTACACATCACTGTTAGTAACTTGCGATGTCATTTCACGATCACACATGCATCAAGTTCATTAAAAGTAAAAAGCACAAGCAATTAAAGAGGTACTAGATAATTGGGCAGTTGCATATACGTTTACATTACGCTTGCTACACTTTGCTAGTTACGTTTGAAAATTACACAAAACACACTGGACATGGCTTGTAACATACGAACATCCAAATTAGATTGTAGAAGGTAATATGCAATGCAAACTATTATTGATACTGCGGATTTTCAAGATATGATACATCGACAGCTTCGTTACCAAATGATAAGAGCAAGTATAGAGACAGTTAGGTAATCACAAACTCGTACCTCTCAAGTATTCATGATGTAGCAGAAGTGTCCATATATATTTTGCTGTGGAGCTTTTTGTTTGGGCAGTATATATTGCTGAGGGCTGATGTAAAACTTGATGTGCAATTAATAGCTGGAATTGAGTGTATTGCAGATGCAGCTTTGCACGCACAGCTACGAATTAGTGATCGATACCCCGATACCGAAGCCAGTGCTTCGGTCGCACATTCATCTCCATTTAGACCAGTTGTACCCAAACTATTTTGATTCATTGCCGCCTTATCAAACATATCTTTATCGCCGCCCTCCCACCCCTACCCCAAAAAATAGGGGTCATCAATAACCTTATCATATACTTCTACCATTCAGTAGTATCCAACTAGGTTGCAACAATCCATGCAGTTTTACTGGTAGGTCTATACTACTTCTACGCAGGGTTGTAACCAAGTCTCAGGCTCCGAGTCATGAGTCAATCTCACTTCGTTTTGACTCCAGTTAAGTCAAGTCATTTTCAATTCATCACCGAGTCAAGTCAGAGTCCAAGTCAGCTAGCAGAGGGTCGAGTCCAAGTCATGGTATTATGACTAGAGTCAGAGTCCAAGTCATTGTGTTGACTGCTTAGTTTCCAGTTCAAGTCTTATTAAACCCACATTTTATAACTCTGTTATGTTTCACTTAATAATATACTAATTTTCCTCACTTCAGCAGTTTCTGGTCACATTTCCAAGCACCAGTACTAATAGACAAAATCCCAATAATGTGGTCACTTTACTATTCTTCGAAATTACAATGGCATGTCGGTCCTGGCCATCCGAGTGGTCGAGTCATATGACTTGGCTCGAGTCATGCGCACTGACCCGAGTCCAAGTCGAGTCAATACACAGATTGACTAGAGTCGAGTGATTTCCGTATTTTGAAAAAATGACTCGAGTCAAGTCGAGTCATCAGAAAATCGTGGTTGTCAAAGGGGGTGATCCATCGACTCGAGTCATCACAACCCTGCTTTCACACTCGTCAGCGTCAATTGTCCGCAACTAGTGGAGGATTGGAAAAGAACATTGTATATCAACAATCGTATCACAAAATATAATGTCACCAGCATGGCATTTCGAATAATCAGGGCGAAGAGAGAGCTTAAGCTTAATGCAGGCCTACTATTTTTAGATGGTACACAAACTCCTTCTGCAGGTACAGACTTGTTACTTTGATAGAAGTCGACTTCAGGGCACCCAAATGAAAGTGTGAAAGACCATTCTGTACAACACGAAATCTGTCGTCTGTCTCGTCTCGATAAGTTTTTCCGCATACAGGATTAGCCAACAAATGCTTACCAATGCCAGAATTTAGCAATTTCCGAGACGTGTCAAAACTACTTCATGTGGATGTTGCAAATGAAAGATGTCGGAAGCAGCCTACCCAAGTCGTTTTGAAAAGCAGATTTGGTCGAGGGTTCGCATGCTTTTGGCAGTTAATCGGTGGCGGCTACTTTCGAAATTGCGTTCGCCAAAACGCGTTCGCGACTCAGTTAAAATTACTATTGACGATACAATTATAACAATGTATGCAGGACCGCACAAAACAGCATGCCCTCAGATTTATTAGAAAACGCACACACTCGGCGAAAAGCTCACTCTTGACTCATCCCTGAAGCTTGGTCCAGAATGGGCAAAGGCCATAAATTCTGCAATTGGCAAACATTTGATGGATAACACTGCTTGCGCGAAAAATCATCGATGTACGACAGATTTCGTGTTGTCGGGAAGGCCGTTCACACTTACATTTGGGTACCTTGGAGCTGAATTTTATCTAATATACGCCACCCAAGTCTGTCTACCATCTACAAATAGTACATTGAGCTTTAGCACTCTCTTTGCCCAGATTATTCGAAATTTCATGCTGATGGCGTCATATTTTGTGACACCATTTTTGACATACAATGTTCCTTCCAATTCACTACTAGTCCCTGACGAGTGCCAGCCGAAAATATTCGGGTTAATTTCAATATGAATATACTATTCGAATGTAAATATAACAACACACGAAAATACATTCATCAGTTACTGTGATGGCTGTTTCACGTTCCCATGACGACATCACACATACAATTAAGGCACACTTACTACAAAACTACCTTCTGCATTTTAAATCATAACATGCAAAAAGTAACCAGTTTTACCTAATGTACTGATCAAGCAGTAAGACATAACCACTTCAGCAAGTAGGCCTAGTACAATTAGACACACCCGATATTACTGACCAATATCCGTTGCAATTATTCAAGAGAAAATTATCCTTTCATTATTGCTGCATGCAAAACTACAGGAACAATCAACACACGATAGCAGTTATCAATCTCTAAGCACACTGCGAAATGGCAGTGCAAGTGGACCGTTCTGGGACGTGTACCTATTGACTTTTCATTACCAATATTGAAATAAATTGTAGCGTGCTGGGCTTTAGAGAGGTAGACCCACATAATCAATCATACCAGAAATGTTGCCTTTGAGCCGCTTTGGTACCATAGCTTGGCTAAGTGCTAGGGATGGGAGTACAAATCGCGAAATCAAAATGCAAAATAATTCTGATGGGTCTGGTCTGAATCAAACATGTTTTAGATCAAATCCGCTTGAACCGCAAGCGCTCATTCAAAACATCGGTATTGCAAGTACTAGCATGGTGTAATTTAGTTATTGAAAAGACTATTCAAAGAGGGTTTCAATTCGATTCGGGTGGGCATTGATGGCGAGTTTGTCCATGAGCTATGAGCTATGAGCCATGAGTTCTACTAGACGGGACCGTAAACTTTGAAATTCTGCTTCGATAATGTGGATTTACAAGTGGTAGCCACAAGGGTCGGATAGCAGAGGTGATATACGCACACAATCGTAAAACAGTACGTGCTCTCAAGGACACCTTTACATCAAACAGAGGAACGGTCAAAGCCTGTATCAAATTGCGAGCATGAGCAATTGAGCATGTAAATCATTTTAAATCATCATCGATTTTGAAATCAAGCATAGCAATCTTAAGTTAACACAAAAACGAGTAATGTTGGTGTAAATATAGACTGCAGTGCAGAGTGCACGCAGCACTATTTATGACTATACAAATCCATGCAGTTCATTCCAACAGTAAAACCCAACATCAAAATGACAAACAAAAATTAATCAACTCCATTTCGTGCAAGCTGCCCTGTTTGTCGGCTAACGTGGTGGAAAAACATGCTTTTCAATGCAAATTCAACAGTTTCCAGTGTTTTTCTTGTTTATTCAAAATTACTTGGATAACAGTGCGAAGTAAAATCTGCTGCGCTAAATTTGGGCTCGGCGTTCAAAATTTTGCCCGCATAAAGTTTCACATGATATATGACAATGACATACATCTACAGAACATAATATGAATCTGTAACGTTTTGCCTCGGGATAGCGGCTCAATAAGTTAGGTCTCCATTGTCAAATGCGAATAACTCCTTTTCAAATTGCAACTAGGAAATTCAAATATCTACTGAAAATCAGCAAATTTACATCACGATTTGCATCTTAACAGACAGTCGACTGTTACACCCACAATTTAACAAGGACAGATTAGTATATATTTAGAGCGAGTTCCTACACAATATATTTATAACAATATGTATTTGTTTATTAGTAACCACGACAGCTTCGAATCGAGTTCAACTAATTATGAGGCGACAACACTCGAAAGTTCAAATATGTGTTTATATCCGGGAACAAGGTCAATAGTGGCAGTTACGCATGAAAAATAATTTTGTGCTTCATGACCATGATTTCAGAGCACTTTGCGACCACGCTGAAGCCTGATCACGGAGATTTTAGATGCTATGACACGACTAATCGAGGTTTCAATGGGAAGAAGGTATCATAATTGGAGCATGACCAATAATCGGTCTGTAGATAGCAACAAGTCTATATCACACTTTAAAAGAAATATCGGTATTGGCCTTTCGAGGTTAAAAAATTGTTCATGACCTCAAAACGTGGTAGTAGAGACTCAGAGAACTATAACCTGTGACATCTAGACTGGGAATATAGATGCATTTCGTACAGGTTAAAGGTGTCCAATTGCCCATACGCAGCCTTTCAAGTCCCGTAATTTTCCGAATATAGTGCGCCCCGATGTATAATACGCACCCTTAAAATGACGTGTATATTCTGGGAAAAAGCCTGTACCCATGTATAGTACGCACCCTGCATTCGCAGTACATGAGTACATTAATAGTTTCGGTTTAGTATTCGATGTTGTTATGTTTTGCGATGTCACCATCAAACAATCATGACATAATGATCGCTAATCGTAATACAATTAACGGCATTGTCTCTTAACGAGAGTAGATAGTAGCCAAAGCCTATGAGGTTGGTGACGCGATAGCTCAGGCTAGCGCCACACGACATCTTGCGCACATGGCCTATTACAATTACAGATGCGATTGCTCAGGCCAACGGGTATGTCGGGTTGGAGATGCGACTGATTACGAAAGCGATTATATCTTGCGCACATGGCCTCTTGTGTAGGCGATTGTTAAAGCCTGTCGTTGACGCGATGAATCAACAAGGATTGCCGCGCATGCTTGTAGCAATCAGCGACCTACTTTCGCTCGCGTACAAACGGCAAAACAACTCAGCAAGAGATCCGCGTGCTTTGCAGACGACTCTCGTTAATTAGAAACACGCTTTTCGTTAATTGGCAACACACTTCTCTATTTGGCAGCGCATTACACTCTATAATACGAATTACGGGACCCAATGGCTAGAGGTGATGCGCGATTTAAACTAACATGAAGAAAGGTGTGATTTCAAGTTTTTGATCGAGGGATTTTTTTTCAAGGCTTGCTGTACCCATTTATAATACGCACGCCCCTATTTTAGGGCAAAAAATCGGTAAAATTTTGTGCATTATACATGGAAAATTACGGTACAGTAGTGAATATCATGTCCAAGAATAGCAATAGGCTGCAAATCCGTTTTGGAGATACATTCCATATCTTTTGAAATGTCGACTGTATATATCAAAATTATCAGTGAAGGGGCTGGTTATCAGTATTATTGGTATTGACTCAAAAACCTGATCAACTTCTAATCGAAACAATATTGCTAGTTAATGAAAAAACTCTTGGCGGCAGGATTGTATAAATTCTTTACTCGATAAAAGCAACTCTTACTACCAGACTCAGAATCGAGTCCATCAATACTACTGAACATCAAGCAGCGTAACAAAGACATCGCCGACATAATCACCTTGCCCCGCGCGGAACCATGCCCTTCACCCTTTCGACTAAATTCGCGAGTTTCAACGCAGGTCCTAGCTTCATGCTCATATATTTCACCGCGATCGAGCTATTGATCAGCATTAAAGCGGGGCCGTCTATTTCGTGGATTTGAAACAAACGCACCATCGGCGCTAGCGCCGAATCATGGTCTCGTACATAGTCTATGACATCGCCAACTGTCCATTTTTCAGGGTTTCTGGAATGGCCTCGAGGGAGAGTGTCATCGCTAGGGAGGGCTAGGCCGCCGAATGGCCGGACTTCTGATAATGCAGAAACGACTGGTTTATCATCGACGGTCGGTGGATTCGTCGTGGAGGACACAGTGTGTGATGATATTTTCTCCGTTGTCGAGTCAGGCGTCCCACGGTCTTTACTCTCTGTCGTTTCTGCGTTCGGAGTGAACGCCAACGTCTCCCCCACGTCTTCGGCCCCCTGCACGGAACTATCCGGAAAGTTTGGTGTGCCGAATCTGGCTAGCTTGTTGTCCGAGGTGACCACGCTTTTCGGAGTCATTAAACGCGAAGGCCAGCCGTCGGTTGCCTTCTTTACGATGTCATCGCGAGCCAATCCGAACAAGCTTGGCGGCTGGTCTTTATCGGTGAAGCATGAAGATTTGTCTGCCGGAGAATTGGGCAGATTTAAATTCTTGTAGCTGGTAGCAAGCGGGGTGTCGCTTTGCTGCATTAATTGCTTTTTTGCTTTCGATCCTGCGCTTAGCAATTCGTCCTCTCCTAAAGAAGCGTATCGTTTCCTGCTGTTAGACAGTCTGCGATCGCGCTGTCGCAAATCTGTACTGTGAGAGTTTGGTTGTTTTATCTCGACTACAGATTCATCGATTTCGCTGTCTTCCGATTCTCGTTTTTCAGCTGTTTCGTCAGGATTTTCCTCGGAAGAATCAGAGGAATCCTCGGAAGAGACGGACGAGTCGCCCGTTTCAGACTCGGTGACCGAAGACGCGATAAGAGATTGAGACGCGCGTGGCTGCGTGAAATTTTCAGAGTTTTTTTCGACGGTTTTAGGCTGTTTCGGTGATTGGTTCGTACGGGCGAGACGCACACGTGGTCTGTTTCGGGGCGTTTTAGACAGCGCTGGCTCGTATTTCAACGGGATAGCGGGCGTTTCTTGTGATTTTTGAATGTTTCTGTCAGCCTCCGACACATTTTGAGCGCCGCTACGAGTCTTCCTCCTAGCGTTCTCGGCTATAATTTTCAATTTATCCACCACAACGGGATTATCACCCTTAGAACCCGGATTACTCAAAGGGTGATCATTTTCCTCACACCAGCCTACAGGAAATAAGTCTCTCGACGTATAGTCGCACCAGTAATCCATAGCTCCACGCCATCCATCAAAAGCTACGAAGACTTGATCGAGCTTTGTGTCTCCGATTGTGGCCGGGCATATAAGATACGGGTTTTTACGATCGACGGCTTCTAATTTCATGCCTACTTCGAATAAATTCGCTTCAGGTGGTGAGGGTTTGGGCAGAAAGCATTCTTTACCGGCTTTTATGCCTTTTTCACGAGTTTTTGCTAAGAACGTGGCCCACGTCGACATGTTTCTTGTAAAACCGAGCGGAGGTTGTAGTAAGACGCCTTTTTCTTCGTGTGTCCCAAGCGGGAATATATCTTCCGAGTCTATAAGTTTCCAAAAATCATTGCGATCGTCACCGCCGTCAAGGCGAATCAGTAGACGCGGACCTTGTAACGCCACGACAGTTGCCAGGCATATGGAAGTCGGATTCCTGGGATCTTGAGCTTCCAATTTGTATTGCAGTTTGAAATTGTTGACGATTTTATCCGTTTGATTTTGGGTGAAGCAGTGTAACGGCGCCGCCGGAAGATTGCATAGTTGCAGATATTTGTCCCAGTTGAATCCGTCTTTGAAAAGGTTGACGTTGTCTTTCTTGAGCGAGCGGCGTACTTTGCCGCCACCCGACTTGGCAGTTTGACTCATAGCTTTAATTTACTTTCTGAGAATATATAAGCACACTGATTAAAAAAGAAGTTTGGTGAATATGACCAGAGCTAAGATCCACATGGGACATTGCTAGAGTCTAGTTAGATTTTACTATCGACATACTTACCCGGTTAAAAAGGCGGTTTGGAGAAAGAGGAAGCCAAGAGTCACAAGGGACATTGCTCAGGACTAGTCTACTTGCTTATTCATAAGGATATGGCCCTCACTCACACTAAGTAACAAAATATATAAATTGTCCTTGGGGAATAATTGCCTGTATTATGTTTGCCTATCCCAAAAATTCATGAAAAATCTTAGTTTAACACGATAACTCCGGGTATGTGTTAAATTATACGGATTATATAATATCATTATAGCTATATTATAGGGTATTTTAACGTATAATTAACCATTATTCATTAAGCTTCTGATTTGGCTGAACATTGTCTCAAAACATCATAGAGTCTATCTGAGCCAACATCAATTATTTCAAATGAATTACAAAATTATTTCATATGAATTACTAAAGTATTTTTCAAGTTATTGCATGATAAAAACAAGCTGTTTCTGCTCACTCGACCATAAAATTGACGAGCTTATTAAGCAGACTTGAAATGGTGTTTAAATGAGATATTTCGACCATGAAAAGCTTTTCTTTTTGTTTTGTTGCATAAATTGTTCGGTTTCGAACTGCAGTATTGAGCGTTCTTCAGAGAAAGCGAGTGATTGTCGTATACATTTTGTCGAAAAATGTTACCGATTCCATTGTAAGACATCACTGTTGAAGTGAAAAACTTGACCCTAACCCCAGCCCTAACGACCTCCATCTATAACCCTAACATTACAGTGACTGTCTTCATTCCGCATGTAACGACCGATCTTATCTTGCATGTGACTTCCCTTAACGTGCATGTCGGCACTGCTCACAACATCTTCAGATTTAGGATCTAGATAACGAATTTCAATGTTGATAGGAAACATAAAAATTTGACAGTACTGTGGGATAAAAATTCAAATTTTATTAACAAAAAAGTTGGACATCTTCAGATTTAGGATCTTTGGATATCAAATTGCAATGTTGATATGTAAAAGTAAAATTTTTGTCTAAAGTTACTATAGGAAGCATATTCTAAATTTGATAGCATAAGAAAAAGGTTAGCTAGCCTACGGTATGCAATTTGGCTTCATTTTGCATTCAATCACACCAACCTTGTATGAGTTCACCATACACATATAAATTTTTACGGTCTTTGTAATTGGTTGAAGGTTGGGGTGTCGCAAGATTAGGGTTAGGTTGGCGTATCGTAAAATTGGTGTGGGGGGTCAGAGATAGGTTGGGGTATCGTAGGACTAATAGGGTTGGGGGTAAGAGTAGTCAATGCTCCTGTCCTATGATCGAAAGAATAAATTTGACATGTTCATAGCGGATCCTGATTGGTGATGGTCATGCCGTTGTGGAAAAGAGTAGACCAGACCCATTGCTCAAGTCCTCGCGATATATTATTTCAGCAAAACACAGGGGTTGTGCAGCATTGATAGCGCATTGTTGCAATGCATTCAAGCGATGCCAACAGCGATAATTTTCATAATACCAGACACAATTTTGGAGGTTGAGTCGTCTAATCAGAAGATTAGCTAGAGGACGGTGGGCCTCTAGTACTATACAAGAATTACAATACATGAATAAAAAACTCCTTCAACGCTAAAGGAGACAATACAGTATCAGCGGACACAGACACATGCAGAAAACAACATACTAAAACACAGCACTATATTAAAACGCACGACACATTAGTGCATTTATTATAGCCATGCGGCTGATGCCAGTTACGAAAATATTGATTTTTTATTTTTCCTTATTGAATATACGGTACATTTAAAAAGATGTGGCCAAAATAACTGTCAAATCCAGTTGTATGGTATTGTAAGTTTCTGTGTCCTCAGTACTGTACTAGAACTGGGCTGCATTTATGGTTGTCGGTGAACTCGGCCCTCGGGAAATTATGTATTAAAGCGTATGAACAACCATAAATACGAATTAATAAACTAATAATCATATTATCAAGTGATTGGTCGATCTTAGATAGGGAAGAATCACGTGACGTGGTAGATCTCGCAGTGCGAGAGCCTGATATCGAAGACTCCTCCACGCACGCTACCGGTTCGGTTGCCGGTAAACTCGGCCCTCGGGAAATTTTGTAATCAAGTGTATTAACAAGTCTTAATATGAATTAATAAACTAATAATGTTATTATCAACTGATTTGTCAATCTTGTAAGGAGGTCAGGGCATGCGTAGATCACGCAGTCACGGCGTGATCAAATCACGCTATCACGGATTGCGTAAGCTTGGGAGATAACGCGACGCTCACATATCAACCACGCGTGGTCTGCTCGTTATTGCAACTGTAGGTTGGGAGTGGGGCATTAGGGTAGGGTAGGCGGGATATTAGGGTTGGGGTGGGGGATATTAGGGTTGGTGGTGGATTAAGGTGTAAGTTGGGGTTAACGTATCCCAAGATTAGGGTTAGGGGAGGAGGGACATTAGGGTTGGGAGAGGGGGATATTAGGGTTGGTAGTGGGTTGGGGGAGGGGGATATTAGGGTTGGGGGAGAGGGAATATTAGGGTTGGAGAAGGGTGATATCAGGGTTGGTAGTGGGTTAGGGTATTACAAGATCAGGGTTAGGGGAGGAGGGACATTAGGGTTGGGGGAGGGGGATATTAGGGTTGGAGGCGGGGGATATTTGGGTTGGTAGTGGGTTAGGGTCAGGGTATCCCAAGATTAGGGTGCCCTGACATGAATATCCCAAACCATTTCATTTATATTATCGGAATCAGTGCGACAGTAGCTTTTGATCAAGACCAGATTCAGTAAACTCTGCCCTCTGGAAGATAAATTTTGAATTGTCAGAAATCCTACAGTCGTTGCCGCAAAATAATTCCGAAAATAGCCTCAGCGAAGCTTTAGTTTATTAATTCGTATTAATAGTTGTTTATACGCTTTGATACAAAATTTCCCGAGAACCGAATTCACCGAGCGCCGAGTTAGTGAGGACGAGTTCACCGAGGGCGGAGTTCACTGGTAATCGCGTTTATGATTGCAGGATCAAGTTTTAGACATGACACGTCTATACCTACTATTAGTTACGAGCTTCTTCGAAGTACAGAACTTCAATATACAATTGCATAGTAAAGGCTATTCATATTGAAATGAACCCGAATATTTTAGGCTGACACTCGTCAGTGGTAATCGTCAGCAACTAGTAGAGAATTGAAAAAAACATTGTAGGCCCCTATACCACAAACGTATCACAAATAGCCCACCTATTAGTAAAACACACCTCGGCACCCATACGTTGTGTCTGTGTGGCCACTCGCAAAATATGAACGCCGCAAAATAGCCTCCGTTACCCGAGGAAAATTCCAGTAACCCCCGAATTATTGCTAAAATGTACTGAGAGATACCACCCACCTGGTACCGTATCTTATAATGGTAATAAGTAGTTGAGCATTACCACCATTCATTGCATTAGAAAATGTAGGTCAATTTGTAAGGTCGGAACTAGCTTTTGTCACCCCAACTGTCCTGTACCATACAGCGCAGTTGCTGTACCACTCATCTTGTGAATATGACCATAAGGAACTGAACACGAGCTATTGCTATTATTAATATTCTTGTGAATCGTGCGGGCTCTACTGGACCATCGCCTTTCTATAGTATAGGCCTACGGGAGAATCGGCGAAATAATTCCGATTTCAAGTGACTCTAGTGAGCAACAGCATCTGTATCCGAGACTTGGACTGAGCTGACAATCGGAAAATCTTGAGCTTTTTCATATTAGATTAGAACTATAATTATAATAACTATACAGAGGTTTTTCCCAAATTATAATATCAATACTGCAAGCTCCCAAAAAACTAGAAAGAAATTATGTTCAGTCAATTTCATATCAGACTTCGTTCTCATTAGAATGACAATGGCAAATGTTTGAACACCAAGCTTGGCTCGTTCCGCACTACACAGTTCTTGGTTGCCGGTGAACTCGGCACTTGGTGAATTCGGACGCACAAACTCGCACTTGGTGAATTCGGCCGCACAAACTCGGCACTTGGGGAGCTCGGCACTTGGTGAATTCAGCCATTGGGAAATTTTGTAATAAAGTGTATTGACAGCTATTAATATGAATTATTAAACTAATAATAGTATTATCAAGTGATTCGTCAATCTTGTAAGGTCAGGGCATCCGTAGATCACGCAGTCACGGTGTGATTAGATCACGGATTGCGTAGCCGCGGGAAGTAACGCAGCACTCATATACCGACCACGCACGGTCTGCTTGTTATTGATGATCTGATGGCGTGAGTGACGGGCGTGTGTCGTGCAAGTTCTGAGAAGATGGATCTGGGCGTTGTACGTGAGATCAGAGCTTAAGAGGATTAAGCGGCGCTTCTTCGTTCAACGATCACGACAAACCAGTATTCCTGGTCAACAAATGTTTCGCATGATCACATCAAAATATATTCTTTTTTGAATTTGGAGACACGGATATCAATGTTCGGTAGGGGGCATATCAGGGTTAAGGGAGGGGGTATTAGGGATGGAGATGGGTTAGGGTTAAAGTTGGGATTACTGTATCTGAAGAGGGGAAGAGGTACAAGGGTTGAGGGAGGGGGATATTAGGGTTGGATATGGGGGATATTCGGTTTGGGGTGGGGATATCAGGATTGGAGGTGGGTTAGGGTCAAAGATGGGGTTAGGGTATCCAGAGATTAGAGTTTGGAGAGGGTCTAATGAAGTTGGATGTGAGGATATTAGGTTTGGTTTCGGGGTGGGTTAGGGTGTCTCCATAACAAGGTTGAAGGATCTCAAGATTACGAGATCTACCGCGAGCCCCGACATATTTGAATTTGCTTTTTGATAATGTCCCGGAGTGGAATTGGTGGCAACGTCACGCAGGATTTTCTGTTTAATTCCTTAATTATTCTATATAAAAAAGCTCTCATCACGCAGGATTTATTTCAAAAAATGGACAGAGATTCCATCTAGGATAATGTCCATTCATATTAAATGCATTTCTAAAGGCAAGGTGTTCTAGTGCCAATTCCTCCAAGGGCCGAGTTCACCAAGTGATGAGCGGTTGTCATCTAAGATTTCAAATTGTTTTCTGTTGTGCCAGATGAAGGACTTGTACAAGATAACGAAGGAAAAGGACAAGAAAATCACTTACTCCGATCTCTTCACCACATTATGTATTGCGTATCGCATTTATATCGAAAATATAAACATAAAACGCACGACGCCTATGCTGTCAAGTGTGCTTTTCGGCCAAGATACTCATGTAGATACTCTCGCTGTCTCGCATAGTAGGCTATAGTCGGGTTCCCTTATAGTAGGCTTACCATATTTTGGAAATCTAAAAAGAGGACACTTTTCCAGAAATGCAGACATGCAAAACCGGAGAAGAATTCTCAAAAACCGGTAACCTTTATCTCTCCACATTGCAAGGTGGATGACTAAAAAAAAAAAAGGTCATCTTTTCGCTCAGAGATAAAATCACCGTTTTTCACTCCGAAATACCCGCCGGAGCTTCACTTAACTGTGCTAATTGGCGGAATATCACTCGCAATTTGCTCTAAATCTGACCTAAATTTCAAAAAAAGAGGACAAAATCTCAAAAAAGAGGACAAAAGGCCGTCCTCCGAGGACACTTTCAAAAAAGTCAAAAAAGAGGACAAATCCTCTTAAAAGAGGACGTATGGTAAGCCTACCTTATAGCATTTTCAGGAAACCCATAAATTAGATTAGAATTAAAATATTACAGTAGCTAAGAAACATTTCAGAAATCCGATGAGAATGAGATAACCGGCATTTGACTCTAATTAATCGAATTTAACAACTAGAATTACTCCAAATATTCCTCAATCCCAGCAGTCTACACTGCACCATTACCCTGCACCGGTTCCGACTGGAGGAAAGCGGCTGACCTCGAGCGCCCAGCGGCTGGTCCTCTGGATTTTTATATCGAGATGAAGACTGCGCGCGACACGATAGCGCTACCTAACGTACATATCGCAAGGAGTCGTTCAGGAAGAGGCAGACATGGTTGCCAGTACATTCGGACGGACATAACAGGCAAATTCATGGAATCAAGTGTTTATAAATGATACATTTCAAAACTACATAGCGAAGATGAAAGCTGCAGCTTTATAAAGAGGCTAAAATGCGACGGCAGAGGGGCTACCAGGGCTATGGAGTCGGTGTCGGAGTCGGAGTTTGGGTAATTTTTGCTTAATGGAGTCGGAGTCTCTTTTTGGCACGCCTTAGAGCTGGAGTCGGAGTCGTGAAAACTATAGTGGCTGGATGAGTCGGAGTGGGAGTTTGTGAATATGTCCCCGACTCCGACTCCGACTCCAACTTCTTTATTATATAAACTTTCAAAGGTATCTTTAAATTACTAATAATAACTAAAATAGGATTTTTATGTACCATCAATCGCTGTTATTAGTAACGATATAAATCAGGGGCGGTTAACCCGTGGCCCGCGGGCCAAATGTGGCACGCGAGTAAGTTTTGTGTTCTCGAAATTAGGTATACCATTAGGTAAACTTGCAAAGCCAACCAAAATTTGATTAGATTACCGCTAAATTTGATGATGACGAAAACATCAGTTACGACGCATTGGCGTAACCAGAGGCCAGCGACATTTATCGCAGACCTTCGTATATGACCATGAAGTAGAATATTTGCCTTGAGATTTTTCTTAGCAATTCGCATGATTTATTGTCACTCGATCTTTTGTATTTAGTATTGGAGCCCCCTCCTGAAAATTATAAGTAGCCTACGCGTAATTTTCCGAATTGAGTCCAACTATACAACTAGATAACGTGTCGTCCAACATGCGACTTCGCTTGTGCGCTCGCAGCGAGATAGTCGGCGATGTACCATTTGCACGAAATGATAGAGGCATATGTTCACCGAAAACCTTCGATATTGCTATGTCTCAGTATTGGGATCAAGTCACTACCTTCGAGTCACAAGTCATCTCGAGTCATTGCTCATTTTGACTCGAGTCAAGTCAACTAATCGATTTTTGAAAGTGACTCGAGTCAAGTCAAGTCACTCGATTTTTGGAGGTGACTCGAGTCAAGTCATCATCATTGGTTTATTAGCAATTTTATCAGTTCAATACACCACAAAAAATGCGATACAATGAAGAGACAGGAAGATGTCGAAGCGACAGGAGTAGTCTATGGAATCTGACACCCACCTTGGCCTAGGCGATGTAAAGAGGAGGCATGCACACTGAATGAAAGTAAAGAAGATAGTATAGAAAAAGAAAGCGACAAGAAATAGGGCGGCATGTCATGGGAAGCGGGATCGATAGGTCAGTCGTGGTCCGGTAATCTTGAGGATGGACTGTATTTATTTAGTAGTAGTTGCTTGTATTTCGACTTGAATGTGGACATGCTCGTCGACTGTCGGATGGCCGGCGGGATACTGTTCCACACATCAGGTCCGGCATATTTGATAGAGCGATGATCTTTTCGGTCGATAATATGCAGGGTTGTAATGACTCGAGTCATGACTCGACTCGAGTCAGACTCGAGTCACGATTTTTTTGTGACTCGACTTGACTCGAGTCATTTTCTTGAAATGGGAAAATGACTCGACTCGACTCGAGTAAATATTTGGATTGACTCGACTTGTACTCGAGTCATTACGCATGACTCGACTCAAGTCATTGACTCGGCTTATTTTATGTGACTTGAAGGTGAAGAAAGTTGCGAATCACAATGGTTAGATCAACGCATGTGACGAATTCTGTCGACATCGCTATTTGTCACCACTGCTTTCGTTGCACTCGCCTGATATCAGATATGCGCCGCCGTAAAAACAAAAGACAATGGTACATAGTAGCAAAGAGCAATGCATTGTACAATATAATCCAGTGATGAAGAGGTAATAGATCCTCCGCAATCAAAGTACTCAAGACTTTTCAATTATACAAGCAAACAATCGAAGCAAAGTCCAATTAGAGCCAGAGAAATGACTCAGATGATCAAGTAGCCTACTTGGAAGAGACTGATAAGCTCATGTGTAGATTTGAAGGCGATGATTATTTGCATTTTTGGCCGACCAGAATAGATGA
Source organism: Botryllus schlosseri (assembly GCF_051294905.1). Lineage (NCBI taxonomy): Eukaryota > Metazoa > Chordata > Ascidiacea > Stolidobranchia > Styelidae > Botryllus > Botryllus schlosseri. The sequence goes on from NC_137238.1 coordinate 34,100,745, forward strand.
GTATCTAATGCTCTTCAGTGTGGTTCAAAATTACTTTTCAATTCCTGCATCTAATGCACCAGAGGAACGTGTATTCAGTGGATGTGGATTATTCTAAGGCCATGCCGCCTCAACATATATGAGAATCTCCTCTCCACTTTAGTATTTTTCAAGTGTAACTCATTGATTTGATCTGCTGTCTGTGAAAACACACAATACCCTCCGCCCGTTTGACGTTTTGTTAGGTATGTGCATTGTGCACGTGTTAATGAAAGGCTAATGTTGTGTGATATTTGTACAATAGGGCCGATCAAAAATACCTTCTTTTTTATTCTACTGGGTGGCTACTTGATAAAATTGCTACGTTGCATAAAAAGAACACTGAAAAACTGGCCTAATTTGAAAAAGTGCAATCAATGAAATGAGAGGAGAAAATTTTGGATTTGAAAATACATGGAGTATTTTTAGTGAGAAATGATTTCATATAATATAATTACATATTAGCAGTAAGTCGACTATTTTTTCATATCCAAATTATTCCACTCTAATAACTCCGCTTCTTCTAGTTGGAATTGAGCCAAATTTTCTATGAATCATATTTTTACACAATCTAACAATATCATGAGGTATAGCCGGTATATTTCGAAAGTCTCTATTTGTAATTAATCCAAAATATTTTCTCTTAGCATTGCTTGCTACTGGTTGGAATTAAGCCAAATTTAAGTTCTTTTAGATAATCTAACAATTTTAAGAAGTAGCCTCTTTTTTTAGATTCTGTCCTCATTTTTGAGAATTTTTTTGGTAAATGTAGGGCAAATTAGACTAAGACAACAGTAAATCAGCACTAAAGTAACGCTCCGGCGACTATTTCGGCAGCTGAGCAGGAAAGTTGACCTTTTTTCTGGTCAACCACCTGATATGATGTGAAAGCAAAACTGTACCTCTACATAAGCGTTTATCTGTTGATTCTTTACCAGCTTGTATCTAGCTAGACGTGAATTCTTAGGTCCTCTATCAGATAGTATGTAGACGTGAATTCGTTAATTCTCTATAAGCTATTTGTGAGCGGTCGTCGATGTGCTCGTAATAAAAACTGAATGCTTTTATTTGTGATATATCAGACTGACAAGACAGATATTTGATTTAAAGTTCTAAGATTAGTAACGTTATCGTATTGGCGGCCTGTCTCGTCTATCTGTAGCATCGGTATATGAGGCCAGGAATTGCCTGTTATCTGCCTAACTAAATAAACTTGTGCCAAGTCTATGATAGGGACAAAATAAGCATGTTTGGAAAGCAAGGAATTCGATATCACCAACGCAGGTTTGAAAACATAAGTTGAACATGACTTCAATACTGTGACTTGGACTCGACTCGAGTCATAACCAGGGCTTTGGAGCCGGAGCCGGAGCCCGGAGCCGGAGCCCCGGAGCCGTGCATTTTCACCGGAGCTGGAGCCGGAGCCGGAGCTCTACATGAAATTCAGCCGGAGCCGGAGCCGGAGCTGGAGCCCGTTATTTGAGGAGTAGCTCCGGCTCCGACGTATTTCATAAGATGCTGTTATATATGCAACAACCACATCTGCTGATTTATCATAATTGAACACCAGGCCTGAATTTTAATGCCGTGCACAGCAATGGCATGGAGTAAATTGCGTTCTAGTGCAACTATGATGTTGTCGACAATTAACAAGTATTCAGTATGAAGTCACAAGCCGGCGCGGCGGCACCTATATGTCTTTGTTACTACATCGGATGTTACTGACGGCTGACGGACTCTAGATTACTATAGATAACTAACCTATTAGTGGATTAGTAATCTATATAGAACAGGAATGGCCAATTTTTTCGGCTAAAGGGGCACATGCAATTGACGAACGAGTGCGCGGTCAACTAGCCACGCTAAGCGGGTAAAATTTTCTAAGTTTAGGTGAGTATTGCGGGTCTATTGTATACCACCCGCTAGGCTCATTTTACCAGTACACGACTATTCGGCGTCTGGACACATCGATATCGAAGGTCTCCAATAATATGCGAAAATCATTTGTGCCTACATTTCACCGTCGACGATTTTTATGCGAGCGCAAACGCGAAAAGACTTTCTTCCGTAATTGCGAATAGAGTTAGACTTAATCGGGTAAATTAGGCGTTTTTTTTCATTTTCAGTAGGGGGTAGGCTACCAAGCAAGAATTCGTGTGACAATTAAACACGCGAAGCGTGAAGAAAAATTTTGCTACTATTTTAGTTTATTATAATGTACGACGATTTATTGAAAATGTGACTGGACCCTGGATCTGCCAATGCGTCGGAACAGATATTTTAGTCATCAACATCCCATGTGTCGCAGCCAGAATTGTAATTTTTAGTTGGCATTGCCAGTTCACAATCTGAGCAATTCATTTTCGATAATATAATAGGACATTGCCTCGCGGTCCACGCAAAACCCTCTCCCGGGCCACATTTGTGGACCACGCCTGATATAGACAAGACCATTCGATAATTTCAGAGCCGGAGCCGGAGCTGGAGCCGGAGCAGTGGAGTGAGCAGTGGACTTGACCCTTAAAACGGTGGCTTGGACTCGGACTCGAGTCGGTGATGAATTGAGAATGACTCGACTCGACTCGAGTCAAAACCACAAAAGTCAGATTGACTCGTGACTCGGAGCCATGTGACTTGGTTACAACCCTGATCATATGATATTTGGACGACGTGGACGCGCGTGTGTTGTAGCCTACTTGTGCGCTTTTGATTCCGAGGTAAAGAAGTCATTGAAATATTCGGGGCAACGACCGCAGTGGAACTGATACATAAACTTGGCGATTTCTAGTTTCCGCATATCTTCTATGTTTAGGACGCCGAATCTCTTCAGCAGCGACTTGTTGGATGGGCAGCCAGGCCCCTTTGGGGCCCTAGCTATGATTCGGAGTACTTTATGTTATAGTTTTTGCAGTGGCTTGAGTGCAGTTTTACTGGCAGCCCCCCAACAGAGGATGCCATAGTGTAACTTCGATTGGATTAAGGATTTAAAGAGTATCAGAAGAACCCATGCTGGCATGAAGCGCCTAAGGCTGTAGAACAGGCTGCACTTCGGTGATAATTTAGTTTCTAGGGACTGAATATGACTCTTCCAGGACGTGTTCGAGTCCAGTAAAACTCCGAGATATTTGGCAGTATCTGTGTTGGAAACGGGCTGACCAGCGGTATTAACGGTTAGGTTATTTTTTGAATTAACTGTCAGCAATCGAGAATTATTGTAAAATTTATCTTGCAGATAAACGGTCATAGCGCATGACACTTTGTGTAAATCAATAATAGCTGGTTGATCAAGATTTGTGTATCAATTCTGGCGTTGGATTCATAATTGAGTTGGATATTGATATATTTGGACATTGTGAAAAGCGCGATATTCCCTAGGAAAAGCATGGCTACAGATTCTGCGAGTCGTGGGTTCATAATCCGAAACTCATTTTACCAGTGAGGTGGTAGTACTCTTTATTTGTAGCGATGCAGTCTGCATGGTATAAGAATTATAAATGAATATAGAAAGGATGCTTTATAAGAACCGTATGAACTGAAACGGTATGATTTTGTATGATTCGGGAATCAGTATACAGATTATACAAATACGCAAAATATAGGATTTATTGATTTCCTATGATGGCACACCGTTTCAAGTACTGAGCCTTGGGGCACACCACAGGTCACCAGGTGAGGAGAGGACAAGGTGTCTGAGATCGCAACCATTTGTTGGCGTCCAGTGAGGTAACTTTTCATGAGCTCAAGTTGTGCGCCCCGAAGTCCGTAACGCGCCAATTTCGATATGAGAATTTTATGATCTACGCAGTAAAACGCTTTTTTTAGATCGAGAAAAATGCTGCATCCCACATTTCGCTTCTCTGAGATATCATAATACTGTTCGGCCACTGTTAGGAGGGCATGTGCGGTTTGGTGTTTGTTTCGGAAGCCAAATTGTTGAGGGGAAATGACAGACATTTTGGCGAGGAATGAGGACAGGCGGGAGAGGAGCAACTTTTCGAATACAACCCCGATGCATGGGAGAACGGATATCGGACGGTAGTTGGTGACATTAGTTCTATCCCCAGCTTTGTGTACAGGGACTGCTCTGGCTTTTTTTAGATAGCTTGGGTAGACTCCATTTTCTATCATGAAGTTGAAAAAATGGGCCATATATTGACCGATATGCAGGCTTATCATTTTTAAAAACCATGATGGGATTTGGTCATAGCCGTCGGCCTTGTGCGATTTCAGTTTGTGGATGGCTACTTCTACTTCGTATTTGGTCGTAGGTTCAAGCACAATTGACTGGGATATCGATCTCACCTCTGACCTGGCCGACACAGGTTTTGTAATAGAAGAAGCAATATTTGGGCCTACGCTACAAAAATATTCATTGAAGTGATTCGCGATGGCCGCCGGGTCTGAAAGTTTGTTTCCGGTATCCGAATTCACAATTTCCGAAACAGACTTATGGCCTTTTTTTCGATGTAGGAGAGAGTTAAGTCCTGACCATGTTTTTCGAGTGTCCTTTATGTGTCTGTTGAAAAATCTCTCATTGTACTTTGCTTTTGCCAAGTCAAGTCACGAGTCAAGTCACAATTCAAGTCAAGTTGTCTTTTCGAAGTACGAGGTATCATCAAGTCATTGCAATCGCCAACAGAGGTGGTCAGTAACGAAGTACTTCTACTTTTTCGAAGTACCCAAGTAGTTTTCCTCTACTTCTGTTACTTACTCAAGTAGATCTTCTTTTCGCTACTACTACCTCTACTTCGCAATATTTTGTGAGCTACTTACTTACTTATCGCTATTTTCAGTTTGTCAAGTAGAAGTAGTTTAATCCCCCAATAAGAAAGATAGCCGAAGGCATTTCGGGGCTGTTTTTACGTAGTACAAACATTTAATTTCCATAAAAGTCATGTAATACTCAGAATTTTCGTTGCGCTTCGCGCATCGTAGATATGGAGTGGCAAATGTGTTTTAACGGAAGTAATACTGAATATAATATAATGGTATATTCATATTGAAATGGACCTGAATATTTTCGGCTGCCATAAATTCTTCAATTGGCAAACCCTTGTTGGATAATCTCGCCAGTGCGAAAAATTATCGAGACGACAGATTTCGCAAACTCGGAAAGGGTCGCTCACACTTTCATTTGTGTGCCTTGGAGTAGACTTTTATCAAAATACACCAACCCAAACTCTGTCAACAAAAGAAGTTCGTGTACAACCTAAAAATAGTACATTTAACGCTCTCGTATTCGACATTTCGTGCTCGTCACGTCATAGTTTGTGTTACGATTGGTGATATACGCTGTTCTATTGAATTCTCTACTAGTTGCTGACGATTACCCCGGACGAGTGTCAGCCGAAAATATTCGGCTTCATTTCAATATGAATATACTATTCAATTGTATATTGAAGTTCTGTACCTCCAAGAAGCTGCTGAATATAATTTAGATACCGGGCTGCGTGGGTCCGTTCACACAGCATTGTCGCCAATATCAAATATTTCATCACAGTAAGTATGGCCCCCCATAACGTTTCAAACTACCGTTTCGCAATCTATCAATTACCTATACCAGCAGCCTATGAAGTGTCCTAATCGGCAAAAGTGGACTTTGACTTTTTTAACGTTAGACCTGTTTTTAGCAGTTGACACTTTCTGGACAAAGAACATGAAATATATTTTCTGCTTTTTAGAAGAAGAGTTCGAATTATAGTTTCAGTTCTTTTGTCTGGAGAACATGCATGTTGTAGTATAAAAGCAAGTGTGCTAATGCCTTATATTTTCCGAAAATAAAGCTATACACTATATGGCATTTTCACGAACAGCCATATTTTTAATTAACGTATACTAATTGCGCAAAGTGTTAAAAACGTCTCGGTATTGCTCTTCGACTGAACTAGGGGTCTTATAATATGAGGGAGGGTGCCATACCATAATATTCTTTAAATGGGGTGTTCGAGTAAACAAAGGATTAGTATCGCTTTTCCATCTCACTATCATTTACATCCCATAATGTGGACGACTGCTTATTCTGTCAAAAATTGACATCTCCCGGGATGCATCAATACGAATCAAGCTCACTATACATAGGCTTAGGAAATCATAGGCTTTTGGAAATCTAAAAAGAGGACACTTTTTCAGAAATTTGAGACTTGCAAAACCGGAGAAGAATTCTCAAAAATCGGTGAATTTTCCCACTTTGTGATCGGTTGACTAGAAAAAAAAGGTCAACTTTTCGCTCAGAGCTCAAATCACCGTTTTTCACTCCGAAATACCCGCCGGAGCGTCACTTCTGTGCTAATTTACGGCATATCACTCGCATTTTGTTCTAAATGTGACCTAAATTTTCAAAAAAGAGGACAAAATCTCAAAAAAGAGGACTAAAGGGCGTCCTCCGAGGACACTTTCAAAAAAGTCAAAAAAGAGGACAAATCCTCTTAAAAGACGTATGGTAACTATACATCTTCCGCATAGCTCCATTTGCAGTTTTTGACAGTCCATGAGAACGAATTACGATCGTTTTCATAACTACTTACTTGATTAGATTTAAAGTCAGGTAATTCTACTTCTACTTCAAGTAGTTTTAGGTTGCTTATGTAAGAAGTACTTCTACTCGTACTTGAGTAGATTTTTTCGTCGCTACTTCTACTTCTACTTGAGTAGCTTTTTCGACTACTTTGACCACCTCTGATCGCCAATGATTTTAAATAGAGAACCGAATATAGAATTAAATATACAGGCAAAAAGGCGTTGTTAGCTCACGCATGCGGAAAATTGGTAAACTATGCTGATCGCATGCTGATTCCCTGTCATCGCGATCACACCACATCGCAAAAGAGCGAGAAACGGCCGAAAAAAGAGGAAGTTTAAGAACAGCACTAAAGGTCACTCCCGGTCGTGGCGCTTTAGCACGATATTGTGCTGCCACAAGCGGCAGATTTGGCGATTGCGCTTTATCTCATTTACAGTGTACGTCAGTAACTGTATACCCTACATCTATAATTATCTGCCAAAATATATATATATCGACTTTCAATTAAATAAAAGGGCAAAAGAAAACAGGAAACAAAAGAACATCATGATAATCAGTTTTGGGCCCTTGTTAAGCGCCTCCAGCGTGCAAAGTGACTCGAGTCAAGTCAACTCATTCGAAAAAAGTGACTCGAGACATCTCAACACTGCCATGTCTAAACGCCAATAATCCTGTTCTTGCGAAATGAGCCCAGTGGTATACAGAGGCGACCCCCAAGATACGCAAGTAACATATTCATTGATCGAATTCATTCATTCATTACCTTTGAAAAATGTCGTGCTTTGTACGACCAGGACATGCATGCACATGGCACACTGCCCAGTTGCACACACAGCTTCCATGACGTGATTGCGAACAATTTCAAAGCGTTGTAAATAAAGTCTTGTTTTCAACGTTACCTAATTCACTTCGCAATCATCGGACAACCAGAAAGAAGGTTATTAACATTCAAGTGGCCCGCGCAATGGTCCGTAAATCTCACGTGGCCCTTTGGCCGAAAGGGTTGACGACCCCTCATGTGGATAAAATTGGACATTATTTGCAAATTACAATCCAGTTGCATATAGGAAGAAAATCGCAATATGTATCTTCGCGATGCAGTCACAAATTGGTGCAATGTTTGGAGTTATACCATGATAATGTGACTGAGTAAATACATCGTCTGGTTTTGTAAAATTGTATAAAATTGATGTAAATTGCTTGTAACTGCTCCTAACGTAAGGAGAGTTATTGCTACCACTTTTAATTGAACTCAAATCCCACGACCGGTAATGACAAAAGATGATCCGTCGATGAATGTTGAAATGATATATTCGAATGAACGACGCAACAAATGAATGTCCCAAATACATCAAATAATGTTAGTCGTGGAATTAGGTTTTAAAATAGTGGTCGCCTGCGGTTACAGTTAAGTAGAGACAAGCCTGAACGATAAAAAAAACGCAAGTTAGTGACTATGGCGACCACACATAACGCAACGTAAGCAACAACGTACATCAGCAAACAAAATAAACTAAAGAGGCGACGCCCAATCAACATATATAAAGGACAAAGCACGGGGCACCTAATCAACGGATGGCAATAATCACTACACTAAACCCTGCAGATTGCTGCAGTAACATTGCTGCTTGGCTCGAATAAATGATTAGGAAAGACTGCAAAGACTCATAGTCCTTGAATACTTGAGTAAGTGCTTCATGTAGACTAGACATATGGTAGGCCTATTTCACGACTTCCTGAATCTCGTTTCTGAATAATGTTTATTGGTAGTGAGAGTGCGTGTGCTTGTAATCAGTATAGTGCAGGGTTCGCGAGACCTCCAGATTTATAAAATTAATAATAACCGAACTTTTAATTAGGGATAGCATAAGACTCGCTTCATCATTGCTAAAACTTCAGGACTCGCGTCATTAGAATGGTCGTCTAAGATAAGATATCCTACTGTGCAAACTCATTGTCAAATTGCCAATAACCTGCTGATACAAAAACATTGCTGTTTAGAGACGTTTAGAAATAGATATTCCTGAATCTGACTAATCGGACACAATGAAGGGATCGAAACCTCGCCGCGCAATCCATTTTCTCCCGCGATATACATAACCACTATTTCAGAATAAGTTCAAGATGAGATGCCAGACAGAAATGGCTCGGCGGGACGCTATATGTTAATTAAAAACTCTGTTCCTCCATTTTGGTGCCATATGTGTTGTGATCACACCAAAAGGCATCGCCGGAAGCGCTACCCGTTATTACTACTTACGTCAGCACCTATAAAGGAAAGGAAAGGACGCGGTTTACTTTTGTCATTGATGTTTTTGCGGCATTCACACGATCTGTGCATATGTATACCATGAGTGCATGATGTGCATATATGACGCTTGACAAGAAAGGCGCAGATATAGCCTTGTACGGCTTTTCAAGTCTTGCACCATCCCTCCATGCTATCCCAATGCATGAGCGCCAAGCGGGGAAGTCATGGATACCAGTGTTAGTAATCAGGTCTGTGGTCTGACTTGATCGGAGATCGAACCCACGACCTACCGATCAAGAAGCCGGACGCTTCACCATTACGCTATCTTGTTGGTCGGTTGTCGGTTTGTGGAATATTTTCGGCACTCGTTTATAGCCAATCGAATACGTGGATTTTCAAGACAATAAATACAGTTGCAAAATTCGCTTCGAAATGATAAAAGTTTAGCAAATTATGATGTTGTTTTCACCAAGGGTCATTTTGTGCCTGTTTCACACAAGCCCACATTTAATATTTGCACGATAATTGAGCTAATTTTGATCGAAAACTTGAGGGGGCATGCGGGGGTGCGTGACGGTGCAAAATAGGTCCGCGATGAGAAAAATTGTATGCCAGATTGCGTGCTTGAAGGAACCAGATCAATTCCCTGAGTCACGATACATGTATTGTATATACTTCCTTGTATTACTGGGACTGATATCAGTATATCATTTGTTCACGAACGCCTGTTTATTTGTTTGTTCACTCGACAGTGTCATACCAAAATAATAGCATATTCACGAAGCAGGGTACTTCTTATAATGATTAGATTTATGACAATTGGACTCGGTTCGTTATTCGATAAGTAGGGACTCTTTGTTGGTGTATCGTTGGCGGATTTTACTTCCAGAAGTAGTTTGGGTCAAGAGCGTGCTACTGTCTTGGCTAACGATGATTTTGAGACTATATCTTCTTGAACGTCGTGTAATTTTGTCAGATCTATCGAAGTTGAATAAGTCTGAATTAACAGAGTTCAGTAGGCCTTGCGCATAACTACGAGTACGGAGTCGTCTTGAGGTTCGCGAAAAAGTGAGATTGATTAGTTTCATTTCGTCAGCAATGTTCAGTTGTCCAGTTGTCCGGGGAAAAAATCATTTTGAACAGCCCTATCCTACATATACCATCATATATGCTTATTGAATCTGTTTCACAGTCTTTCTACAACACAATTATTAGCGATGTTATCAGCTGGGTTGACCATCTTAACTGGAATCTTGGGATTAAGTAACGGACAGACATGCGGTTGGAATATAACACAACCAGCAGCTACAAAGTATATCAGATCCGTGGGAGCACCAGCTTTCTTCACCGCAAATGTTGCCGGGGAAGTTTTAACGAACGCAGATCGAGTTACGTGGAAGTTTAACACCACAGATATCGCACAACGAAGATATTCAAGTTCGAGTCAGAATTTCACGGAATTGTTGTCTGGTCCCATCGGAAATGCAACCTCCTCTCCCGGTCAGCACAATTTGACGATTGACAAGGTTAAAGAATCTGATAATAACTCGGAAATATATGTGATCAGCGGAGGATGTACCGTCAACGATGTTTCGCCGAAAATTACTCTCGTCGTGAAATATTGCGACTTGGATTTCTTCAAGCCCCAGGCAATGGTCGAAAATATCAGTGATTCCGGCGGATGTGACTATCGCTGCGTCCGCTCATTCAAATGCACAAATTCATCCGTGACTTTCAACGCTACTTGCGACGAGGAAGCGTTCTGGAGCGATGTAAAGAAGGAGGATCTATGCGCGGAAACCAACGACCAGGTTACCACGACTATTGATACAGTCGCAGACACCATCGGCTATGTTACCACGACCAATGGCAGTGCATCTCCGTACCAACGGCCTTTCACTTTCACCGTTGTTGCTACTGCATACGTAGTTTTTCTCGTGGCGATATTATTTCTCGCAAATCAATGGAATGTGTAAGATGACGAATCCCATTATCATTAATACGCAATATAGTCTAGGGCAGTGGTTCCCAACCTTTTTGTCTTCATTACCCACTTCAGGTTTATTCCGAGTCTTCATTCCCCAGTCCCCACTACCCAAAACTAACGTCGCATTTCCTTTTAGCTTTTGTACTTACGGAGCAGATATTTGCTTGTTTGAGTATACAAGACACACAACCACACCAGTACGCAAAACAATCGCCTATAACTGCAACATAAAACGTATTGTGAATCGATACCGGTAACCCTCAAAATTTAGCGATGATGTAAAACCCACCACGCGTTAGTGCATTTGGTATATAGCCATGCCAGTGAAGATAATCTTGTGCAATTCATTTTTCCGTATCGAATATTCAAAATTATGTGGCCGAAACAACTGTGTCGAAATCTAACAGGCATCGTAAGTTTTTATGTCCTCAGAACTGTACTGTAGGACTGGACTGCGCTTATGAGAGCCGGATCTCGTTTTAGACATAATGACATGCCTGTACCCATTAATAAAACGGTGTCCGGTCAATACCGAGAATGCTATTACCAAGAAGGACAATACCGAGAATGGACATTACCGAGAATGGACAATACCGAGAATGGACATTACCGAGAATGGACACCACCGAGAATGGACAGGACATTACCGAGAATTCAATATAGGCTATGCAATGCAGGCGTGTTATGCATATGAACAGGTCGTGTGTGCACATCACGTCGCTTCCACATCCGGTATCGATTCTCAGGTATAAATTTCTCGACAAGGTGCGTTACATTAAGATAGATTCTTGGCATTGAACATTCTCGGTAATGTTCATTCTCGGTAATGTTCATTCTCGGTAATGACCGTTCTCGGTTAGGGTTGCCATACGTCCGGAATTTCCCGGACATGTCCGGAATTTCACTGTTCAAACCAGCGTCCGGGAGGAATTTCTAAAATATGCCAAATGTCCGGAATTTTGAAGACTTGACGTGGGCTCATAATTTTTTTCGGAAATTAACATGGAAACATTATTTCGGGAATATTTATGCTGATGCATGATACTTTTCGTCGCACTGCGCGCGATTTACTATCACACCTATTGATTTTAATATGGGGACTACCACCCTCTCAAAAAGTGCAATAAAATATAAATAAAAACAACCTTCGTTTACTGGAATAAGCCTAATTGTAATCGCAACAAGGGGAACTGTATATTCCAAGAGATCGTTAACGCCGTTTAAATCTTTTATTCAATGATATATAGTGGTTCCAAACTTGGCGGTCATTTGCTTTCATTCTGGGGTTCGCGAATATGTTACATGTCTTGTCTGGGCAAAGGTGCTGACTTCTGTTAGTAATCAGCTCGTCAAATTTTGATCCGGGCCACGGAACCAGGGATATCTAGAACTATATATCCCTATATATATATATATCCCTGCACGGAACATGTTCAAATTGGAGATTGGGTCATGACCATGAACGGTTGGAAACCACTTGATGTGGGGTGTTTATAACGCTCCGTGGTGCGCATCAGTATAAGGCTGATAAACAACCCTATCGATGGGACAAGAACATGACTTAACGATGTACGATTACGCTCCCTGTATTTTCGAAATCGTCATCCTACACCAGCTCTACCGCTAACTCTGATCATTTGGGCTGAGAGAAGTAGCTATATAGTAATATATGGAACGACCAATATTATTGACAGAGTTCATTCAAAAAATTTAACGACCAGATGCATATAGAAACCAGATTCATTTAGCAATCCCCCCAGAAGTTGCATCGATTACCCTATGGTGGGCTCAGAATCATTGTTTATTTGGGTGGGAACTGGGAAGGGGCTGAAAATGTGGTTTCGGTCCCGGTTACACAGCCACATATTCCTGAACCGGATCGTGACCACCTCTGGTCTATGAGCAAAGCTGCCGTAGTGTGACGTCATAGCTCATTTTGAAATCCTCTAGTGGGCGCTAAAGAGTGTCCGGAATTTGTGTCACAGAAATATGGTAACCCTATTCTCGGTAATGTCCATCTCGGTAATAGTATCGAACCTTGGTAAAACATGTCTTAGTATACTAATAGTAGGCTTACCAAACGTCCTCTTTTAAGAGGATTTGTCCTCTTTTTTGACTTTTTTGAAAGCGTCCTCGGAGGACGCCCTTTTGTCCTCTTTTTTGAGATTTTGTCCTCTTTTTTGAGATTTAGAGCAGTTTTAGGGCAAATTGCGAGTGATATGCCGCATATTAGTACAGAAGTGAAGCTCCGACGGGTGAAAAACGGTGATTTTAGCTGTGAGCGAAAAGATGACCTTTTTTTTTAGTCAACCGATCACAGAGTGGGAATAATTAACCGGTTTTTGAGAATTTAACTCCGGTTTTGCAAGTTGCAAATTTCTGCAAAAGTGTCCTCTTTTTTGATTTCCAAAATATGGTAAGCCTACTAATAGGTTGTGTTCAGTGGTGGCTTTTGGGGTGGGCGATGTGTGAAAGGGGGGTCTAGGGGGTGGAGCCCCCCAGAGGCTGCGATTACGTACAAATAGGGGCCCCCTTAGTTTCGCCCAGACCCCCCCCCAATCCAATCGTAAAGCCATCACTGGTTGTGTTTATTTGGCCACCCGCAGACTATTTACGCAGCAAGGCGCAAAATACCCTCTGTCACCATTGTTGCCCAAAATGTACCAAAATGTATCCTCAATCCAGACTTAAACAACTATGGAAAATTTTGAGAATTTCCGAATAAGATTGGAATTATAGCTACCATACGCGGGCGTTTTTCACAGATTAGATAAGAATTACTTAGCTCCCAAAACCTGCAAATTTAATGAAATTCTAAATTAGAAATACATATGACAAAAAATTGTTCAGTTAATAACAATTCCGAATTCACTCTCATAAGCATGAGAATGGCAAATGCCAGAGCACCAGGCATAGCTCGTTTCATACTATACAGTTCACCTGTTGTATTTTCAGGAAATCCAGAAATTAGATTAGAATAAAAAATGAGCGCGAAAAAACATTCCACAAATCCGATGAGAATTAGATGACCTTCATTTCGCTCTAATTAATCGAATTATACAACTAGAAATCTTTTCCTGTCTGTCTCAATCCCGCAATTGCCGCGGCCTCGGACTGTACCGGTTCCGACTGAAGGAAAGCGGCTGAGCGTGAGCGCCCACTCGCCGTTCCTCTGATTTCTTGTATCGAGTCTGCTCGTGATACGATAGCGCAACCTAACGTACATATGGCAATGAGCCGTTCAAGGAGATGCTGAAATGGTGACCAGTACATTTGGAAGCGCGTATAGGCAAATTCATGGAATCAGATGTTTATAAATGAAACATATCAAAACCAAATAGCGAGGATGACAGTTGCAGCTTGATAAAGAGGCTATAAAGCGACGACAGAGGGGCTACGGTTAGCAATAATCCTAATCAATGAAAGGATCTTAATTCCCTTCCCATACTCCATAGTAGATATATCTATATTCATAAGGTACAGGGTATATTTGCGGTTAAAAATCGATCCGCCAGCACTAGTGACCACTTGGATATTTGTCGTTGAGGCGGTCCATTACGGCCGTCCGCTGGAATGCGATCGTCTGCTGATCACGTGCGTTACGCGCGAACTTACCTACGAACCGGGTGTGCGACAGGAAATGGCAAAAAGGTTTGACTACAGATTACTAACCTACGGTTAGACACGACTTACCCGGACAGAGACGTGACCAATAATGTTAATGTTGAGCATATTATCATGTTGATATATGCCATATGTTTCTGCGCCAATTTTTCATTCTTTGGCAGTGTTGAGATTTGTTGTCTCCAATGTTCTACCATTTAACAAGTCCTGAATGCTTATCAAGTAGCCTACGTTCAAGTTGAAACAGTTGAAAGGTTTGGCCTTCCCTACACCCATGTTCCTCGCTATAGCATTTAGGCAGATGTCGGCGTTCCATGATTCGACTTCCCAAAGTCGTTTCGACTACTTCTTGTCTTTGCACAGTTGAAATAGTCCGGTGTCTTGCCGTGATGAAACCAATTATTATCATCACAAGAGTACTACAGAGGTACGGGAAGCAGTCGAGATGACCTATGTAATGAGCAGTCTTGCTATGACTCTAGTAATGCTTCCAGACTGATTTGACTTGTCGTGAATTTCGTTACTGTCTTGACTTGAATATACTCGGACTGGGGGTATGTAACATATGGAATGACTCATGACTCGGGGAAAACTGTTCGATGATGGTTAGCTCGATCAGACATCTCATCGCAGTTAGAACAATTTCGTTGTAATGATATCATAATGCCATAGAAGCCATTATGAAGGCAGGTAATGACACGGCGAAGCTATTATGTCTTTGATGTCGCTGCTGATGGCACTAACAGCATCTAAAGCGTAAACGGAGACGAAGTCCCGTAAATAAAGAATTTTTATCTATGACGCGGCTTCACGAAGTGGAATATTTGATGACTGAATTATATGACTGCAAAATTTGGCTTCGAATCACGATTCATTCGATGTTTGTCATTTGTTGAGTCCGAGTTGTCAAGTCAATTAAGTATAGAACTTCCATATGTCCTGAGGAAAATGTGTTCAGCGGAAAAGTGAATGTTCCTGCAATTACGCTAAACCTGTCTCTTCTGGTTTTTTTTTTCATTTCGAGTTTTAGTTTCCTACACTTTCCGCATGACTTTTTGTTTAAGTCGGACGTTGTATTTGCTTCGAAAAAGAGAGAGATAGTGTAATGGTTATGCGTCCGGCTTCTCGGTCGGTAGGTCGTGGGTTTGGTCCCTGGCGGAGTCATACCAAAGACTCGAAAATTGGTATCCGCACTTATCAGGCGCTCAGCAATCACGGATAGCATGGAGGAGAAAAAACGGGGGCGCAGACTAGATGACCTCACGGCCGTATCGCAACTCCGTCGTCAAAAGCATCTCGATGGTGCAGGCGAAAAAAAATATCATCTCTCTCTCTCTCTCTCGCTCTCTCTCTCTGTAGCCATGAATCGTATTTTCCAACAAATTGCATTTTACCGCCTTAATTATTATTGCGGACATTGCTCGACGTCGACGTTCTCTGTAACATCTTGGTATTGTTACATTGGAGCAATTATTCTGGTGCGAGCTCCAGCTTGACATCCCATATTATATAGCTGATTCGGTGTCGAGCATCTTGACGGTTCTATATAACTTCAATGTTGTTATTCATAGTATTCATGGTGTATTCAGTGTGCCGTTAACTCTTGAAAGGAGGCACCCGAAAAGTCGTCGAATTGAATAAATATTTTACTGCAATGGATGTTGTATTGAAAGTATTCATGGTGTTTGTCGACTACTATCAGCCCACTTTTCATCATTTTTATTCCATAGCTGCCAACTTGTAGCACGGCCAACTTCTATAGGCTTTTATAAGACACCGCTTATACGGATGAGATGGTGAGTAGGAGCCTAGATAAGCCTCCAACACTTCGGTAGGAATTCTGGAGTCAACCTCGGTCAGACTCGTACCCGCAACCGATCGATAATGCCGCAGTCGATTTTACCACGACGCTATCTCGCCACCAACTGCAATGATACTTCGTGCTCGTAAAACGATCATTATCATTGCTTATTGGCAAAAGTTACGGAACAAACCTATTGAAAGGCTGAATCTGGCAAATATATTTATTTTGTAATTCTCCCTTTGCTTTGTTTTGTAACTTTTGCCTGCAACTATAGTCTACCAAGGAAATTTACTTTCGTTCTACTTGCCGACAAAAACTTCCACATTATGGGTGCTGAAAATATGGTAGGTATATTTTAGGGCAGTGACGCGAGTCAAGTCAAGTCGTTCAGAAAATGTGACTTCGGTCAAGCTATAAATTGAGTAAAAGTCCTCGCGTCAATTCCTCTAAAAGGTCATAGCGAGCCTGCTTCACATGTCAACCGCTTCGTAATTTCAAATCGCTGATCACGACGACTCAGCAACTGTACGATATCGCCATTGAAATTGTAACACATCTTGTCAGCCGATCTGTTGGTACGTTACTCATATGCTGCTTTGAAGACTATCACATGCAGCCGGCTCGTACATCCAGCAGTACGTGTTCAAATTCTTAACTCAAGCTTGCTTTCGAGAGTCACATTACAATTCGAAATGATTTCAATTTCTATGACGTAATCTAAAGCTTCATATCGATTTGACCTATCTCGTACCAGTGCACGCCCTTTTTATACGTTAATATATTTTAACAGTCGAAAGTTGTGCGATGTACTTCTGTAATCTAACTCAGGTGCTGGCTTCTGTTGTGACTTCAACTATTTTGTTGCTGGTTTCAACCGACATGTTTAATGGGAGTGCGTACCAAGTCGTTTGGGTTGGTACCCCGTATTTTCCATCTATCTGGATGTCTGAATTGGTGATTGCAAATGCATGAATCTATGAAAATATCATTATGTGTTAGCACTCTTGGCATATCAATAGAAATTTAGAAATTTCCACTTTTCCTGGTGTCATTGCCTCGATACCTTGCTTGATTGTGTCACTGTAAAAGACGGGAAGGAAGCAGGAGGAAGCAACTCTGTGATAACAAAGCATTCAGTGCAGCGAAGGATTAGAAAACAGTAAAGAAGTATATATACTATATAGACCGGTGCTGCCAGCCGTTGGGACGCAACCCACCAGTGGGTCGCGAAGCTATTTCAGGCGGTGACGAATTTCTAAATGTCACACTTTTCTATTTAATTTGCCTAGTATGCCACACGCCTTACTCCTCACGATTAGACGAGCAAATACACGTTCTTCACCTCTAAATCAAATTGTTTTGCGCCCGTAAGTGCAGTAGGCCACGTTCCCGTGCTTGCAATAATTTGTCAGCCAGATTTTCATAGCAGTCATTTTTATTGGCGCGCGAAATTGGTCAGTGTGTTTTTGTACATGCCTTAAAATTGGAATTCATTCCTTCCCCAAAAGACGTTGATTGGAAAGTGATGCAGTGCGATATAATCAGCAAACAATTGCCGGAGCTCGGAACTCCTTTTTGCTTGACGTTAAAGACGAAGTACTCTTTAGCACGCGCTTTTTGCGTTTATAATCATCAGGAACTTGTATTCTTGTCTGCCTGATACAGTCGTATTCTCGAATTGCCGCGCAATTTTACTCGGGGGCGATTGGACGACGGGCGTCTAGTTTAACTCGTTACTGTGATAAGTTCTCATCCGTTCAGTCATATATCTCGATCATTGTGGGTCGCACAACGAAACTTGCATTGAAAGTGGATCACGAACTGAAAAAGGTTGGGTAGCACTGATATAGACCAATAAATGCACATTTTGCACAATCTTAAAAATATACTGATGGTAGCTTAATTGATAGCTTAATTAGGAGATTCCCCAAATCGATGTCTTAGACGAGAACGCGATTGATGGAGATAATGCTCAACCGGCTGAGGCAAATAGACGCATGAGTGCAATATTCAAGTTGATACTGATGGCTCTCCGAAATCAACGCTGGAGAGAATGGATAACTGACTTCTTCCTATGTTTTGCCACAAAGATGAGAAACCCTACGCGTATGGTCAGATACTGGGATTAGGGCTGGGCACAATGACTCGAGTACTCGAATCTGAATCGAGTATTAATTTTAATGATTCGAGTCGAGTAGTAAAATACGATTTTTTCGAGTACTGAAATTATACGCTTCTCACCACTGAAAGTTAATTTATCAACGAGAATTATAGTTTCGATAGTATTTTCCACTGTTGAAGCCTTAAAACCTTGATTGGCGGTATCGTAGCATACGAGACATATAGTATAAAGCAACGAAGGTTACTGGGCGTAGCACATTTCCGACGTCATGAAGATCCCACAACATTGGCACCATATGGAATGAAATCGGGATGGTCGAAAAAATACCAAAGTATGTTTTATGAGATGGATAACAGGCATTGTATTCGTTGTGATGGCATAAACCAGTGGTTCTTAACCTTTTTCATGCCGTTACCCCCAAGAAGAAAATATCGGGATGCAATTACCCCCTTTCAAAAAATTACAAATTACAGCTTGCACTCAATTAGTTGTAACACAAAGTGATGTCATAATATACACTGAAATGCCTGTTAAAAATACGAAGTCAATGGGGAGGCGGATGCTATTTTTGTGTTATCCAGTGGTCACATCTAGGAAAAGGGGGGGGATAATAGACAGCATCTCATGCAATTGTCAATCGCAAACTTACTTCGATATTTCGTTTTGATAGATACCATTGCAGAATGTCCTATTTCACAGCAATAAGTTGAAGGAAATTCAATCAAAAATTTCAATGCCATTATGACGAAGATTGGTTATTCATTTTGAAGGCGAACCCAAAAGGTTCCAATACCTTCCCCTGGTTTGTTCGAAGTATTTTGATGATTTCATACCTAATTTTTCTGACGAGACTAGACCACTACACTTTTCAATACTAACAACAATATTTCTATGATATTGTTACTGCATTATAGGTGTAAAGCTGAAGTTAGACGTCCCTTGTGTTTCAATTTGCCAGCATGCGTAACAATATATGATCCGCACTACTGCAAAATAAATTGGACTTACCTAGCACTATACTAAACTACATTCGACCCTGTTATTCATAATCACTATTGGTTCTGGTTAATATGATATCACAGCAGGCATGATGTGTTAAGTGAAACAAAATATATAGCCTACAAGCTCGAAAAAATATATGTTAGCCTACATTAATATTTATGTTTGAAAATACTTCAGTGCAGCGGTATAAGTTTATAATGCATGTCAATTTGAATTACCCCACGAAAATTGGTAAATTACCACTTTGGGGTTAATTACCCCCAGGTTAAGAACCACTGGCATAAACGGTGCATATTTGAACTTTGACATGTTACATTCTGTTGTGACGTCATAATGAATGATACTCGATTACTCGACTCGACTCGAAGCATTTTACGTGATTCAGAATCGAATCACTCAATTACTCGATTTTGCCCAGCCCTAACTGGGATGACCAAGCAGCTTTGAGCTTTGACCACCTCTTTGCCATAAAACACTTAGTCGAGCCAGAAAACCCCGACCCGACTCCAGCTCTGGGGTTGCAAGCATCTTTTCATGAAATCGAAAGCATGGCCTATCTATAATGTCCATCTGTAATGTGTAGCTATTGCTTATGTGGGATAAATCGGAATAGGCAAACTGTATATCAGATTGCGTGCTTAAACCAGATCAATTCCTTGAGTCACGATTCCCGTATAAACTTCCTTGTATTACTGGGACTAATATTAGTATATCATTTGTCCACGAACGGCTATTTATTTGTTTGTTCACATATAGTGTCATGCAATGATAAAGTCAAGTAATGGCATATTCACGAAGCAGGATACTACATATAGCGATTGGATTTATGACAAATAGACTCGGCTCGTTAATCTATAAATAGAGACTTTTTGCTGGTGTATCGCTGTTGGATTTTACTTCTAAAAGTAGTTTTAGTCAAGAGCGTGGTATTGTGTGAGCTGACTGTGATTATGAGACTATATATATTCATGAACGTCTAGGTAAGGTCTATCGAAGCTGAATAAGCCCGAATTAACAGAGTTCAGTAGGCCCGGTGCATAAATACCAGATGAGGAGTCGTCTTGAGGTTCACGAGAAATTGCGAGAGATCAGTTACATTTTCGTCAGCACCGTTCAGATGTTTTGACGATGGAGAAGCGATAGAATAGTGGTTCCATACCAGGGGCGAATTCCCCACTTGGTGGAATTTTGTAATTGATAGGCGGATTCTGGCTTTATGATTGCAAGGGCAGGTGCCATTGGACTCATCAGATGTCTATATTCTATGGGAACTCTGTAAAAGCGTAAAGCGTAAACTATAAAAGTAGTTCTTTCCGAGTGTGCGTTCCATTTTACTGACTTTTAGGTGGAGCTATGTTCAAACGCTCCCATTTGCGTGAAACATGTCAATCGGCTCATGTGTTTTAAAATTGCGACTCGTGTGATTCCCGACGACATATCTTGTAGTCGGGGGAAAGTAACTGCCGAATCCGTCACAATCCACTTGATCGGTCGCGATAAATAACGGGCCTAATTCATAAATTCAACTCAGTCATTGTACACGAACTTGGCTGGTAAAAGTCATTGCCGAATTTAGCGCAACGTTTGTACAACATAAAGTGGTGACTAGTTTTCTTCTGATTTATTTATTTTCTCGACAATACTACAGTTACCGGTCAATCTAATGATACGCAAGTGACCAACGGTAACTTTTACTAAATTGTATTGTGTTCTGCATTAGCAATAGTTTGACCATCTTTGTCGTAGACCAGGGGTGGGCAACTTCTCCAGTCGGCGGGCCGGATATAGGAAAATCAAGTACTTGGCGGGCCGGATTGCTGAATCGATACATTATTCGCCCATTTATCCACATATACAAGGAATAAATCGTATTTAATGAATGTATTTTAACGACAGCAATGTCACTTCAAAGCCATTTCTCGCCGCTAGTGACGAAGACAATGTGGATTTGAGAATAGCATCGTCATAGGCAGGCGCCGCCATGTCTGCTTCTATCTGATCAGTCAACACACGGTGCAATCCCTAATCAAGATTTCAAGGCATTCGATAACCCCAGTACCCCTAATTTACCAAGATATAAATTCATCAGGGTCGAGTTGGTGACGAGATAGCGTCGTTGTTCCACTGTGTGGCCTGAGTAATCTCGATATTGAATTCATGCGGTCCGCGTCCTCTACGAAATTTGAAAAGTGACCCGCGACCAGAGATGGGCGGATTCCAAAATTTCGGGATCCGAATCTATCTGGATCCGGCCGGCAATTGGAAATTCAGAGTCCGAAAAAATCCGGTTGGTGAAGGTCAGTTCGGAATCCGAAAAAATCCTGCCAGAACAATGCTAATCATTCAAATTGCAGCAAAAAAAACGGCTAAAATCCGACCGTCACCGCAAATTCAAAATCCGGATCCAGTCCGGCCAGGTGAAAAATCAATGAGATCCTGCTCCGGCTCCGGCTCCTGAACCGGACTGTGGCCATCTCTTCCCGCGACCCATTTTGAGTTGGCGACCCGTGGTAAAAGCGGTGTCTTACTAGGGTTACCATATGTCCTCTTTTATGAGGATTTGTCCCCCTTTTTAAAAAAAAAATTTTTGTAAGTTTCCTCGGAGGACGCCCAAATGTCCTCTTTTTTGAGAAGTTTGGCTAAATATATGGTAAAATCGACTGAGATACAGTAAATTAGCATTCAAGTAACGCTCCAGCGGCTATTTCGGGAGATGAGCCAGAAAGTTGGCCTTTTTTAGTCAACCCACTGATAATGTGAAAGGAAAAACTGTATTTTGAGCGCTGAGCGAGAAAGTTGACCTTCAAATTTTTAGTCAACCAACCACGAAGTGGTAAAAATTCACCATTTTTTGTTCAGGATTTTCCTCCGGTTTTGCAAGTCTGAAAATTTTGAAAAAGTGTCCTCGTTTCAGATTTCCAAAATATAGTAACCCTACGTCTTACAAAAGCCTAGTAGTGCGCCGTGCTACAATGCGGCGGTTACGGAATGAAAAATAATAAATATCAGCCTGGTGTAAATGACCATTGTAGTCGACAAACACCATGATTACCACAAACAACATTAAGGTTGAGTACATCGTAAATGCCGATAATGCAAGTATACTCGTATATTATAACACACAGTCACTAAAATTTGACGTAGCAAGCTAGTAGTGGGAAATCTCGGCAGACTGGGGCCGCGGGCCACATTAGCATGTAAGACGGAAAACTCTCCGCGGGCCGGACAAAATCCCTTCGCGGGCCGGATCCGGCCCGCGGGCCGTATGTTGCCCACCCCTGTCGTAGACTGTAGAGCTTAAAGACGCGGCGCCAGCAGTATTATCTTTCGGAAAACAGGCGGTTACGCACGGAAGATGATCTTTTTTAGTCACCTGGCCACAATTTCATAGATGGGAAGTTTTTGCTCAAATATCGGCCGAAACGGTCCACCAGCAGTAAAAGGTTGGGCACCACTTCTACGGAACCTTCAGATATAAGGTTAATAAATCAGCACCACCATTTTGCCACACCATCCTATACCGTAATGATAACCGCAGAGGGGAAGCCATGGATACCAGTTTTACGTTCAAATCTTTGGTCGTGCGCTATCTATCAAGTAGGCGAGCGTTCTGCATTTACGACATCTCGTTTGAGTGATTCATGTTACATCAGTAGCAAAGTCGAATTCATACACATGACCAAAGTGACGAGTCTTTATAGATACGAGGGCTCTTGATATGCAGAATTTAGGGTTATGCTGATTTAAACGTTTAAGTACCAATACGATGCAGACTGAACTTGGTTGCTGTATGGATTGCGAAGTTTGATTCCATGATTCAGACAGTAGGTCGATAGGCCCACGCGCTGTGACGTCTGTTTGCAAATTAGTTTCCTCGCATTTCATGTAGGCCTAGCTCTGTTTCATAAAGCAGGTCATCGAAGTATTGGTATTAGTCATACATATATACCATCGGATATGCTTTATTTAATCTGTTTCACAGTTTTTCTACGACACAATTGTTAACGATGTTATCAGCTGGGTTGACCATCTTGATTGGAATCTTGGGACTAAGTAACGGGCAGACATGCAGTTGGAATATAACACAACCAGCAGCTACTACAGAGTATATCAGATCCGTGGGAGCTCCAGCTTTCTTCACTGCAAATGCTGCCGGGGAAGTTATAACGAATGCCGATCGAGTTACGTGGAAGTTAAACACCACAGATATCGCGCAAGGAAGATATTCTAGTTCGAGTCAAGTATTCACGGAATTGTTGACTGATCCCATCGGAAATGCAACCTCCTCTCCTGGTCAGCACAATTTGACGATTGACGAGATGCAAGAATCTTATAATAACTCGGAAATATATGTAATCAGCGGAGGATGTACCGTCAACGATGTTTCGCCGAAAATTACTGTCGTCGTGAAATTTTGCGACTTGGATTTCTTCAAGACCGCGGAAAGTGTCGTCGATATCAGCGTATGTGGATATCGCTGCATCCGCTCATTCAAATGCGCAAATTCACCCGTGTATTTCAACGCTACTTGCAATGAAGAAGCGTCATGGAGCCATACAGAGAAGGAGTATCCATGCGCGGAAACCAACCATTACGTTACCACAACTACCGGTGCAGGCGTATACACCACGACCAAAGGCAGTACATCTCCGTACCAAGGGCCTCTCATCTTCACCGCTGCTGCCACAGCATTTGCAGTTCTTCTCGTGGCGATATTATATATTGCAATTAAATGGAATTAATATAGGATACCATATGTCCTCTTTTAGGAGGATTGTTCCTCTCTTTTCAATAAAAGTAAAATGTCTTCCGATGACGCCTAAATGTCCTCTTTTTTAGCTTTCCTTCCTCTTTTTTTTTGCTTTGCGTTATAGGCGATCAGACAGTGAATACTATAAAAAGGTTAACTCACCTAAAATCACAATTATCTCTATAAACTCCACGTTTTTATGTCTGTTATTGTGACTTAAAAGAAGTGTCCTATTTTTCTGATCTGAAAATATGGTAACGCTGATTAATACGTATTGGCCATCGCGTCTTTCAACAGAAAATTTCCAAATTGGTCTTATATATTGCACATGGATCAATTGCAAATTGGTGCGTGAAGAAATATGTATCCATCTGGGACGGCTTTCCAGTCTAGATTTCCATATCGTATAGTGACCAAGGCATAGTGCATAAACACTCGAACAGCAGCACTTTACAGTTGACTATCTTCACAAAGGTCCGAGTCGAGTGTGATATGAGACTGGCATGCCTGAAAATGATTTCCAACTGTTTGCCGGTGGGTTTACTTTGAAGGCTTCAGCCATAGTACCAAGCAGTGGCGGGCCACAATACATAATCTATAGCTGGCCCTGCATTAAACGACATGGCGCGGACGACTGTACTGAATGATCCGATCTAGTTTCACACCCCTACAATTATCCAATAACTGGGATTTTACCCGACAGTTGACTTCACTCAACAACTATTCAAAGCGATGCCGACCGCGCATTTTCTTACCGACCCTACGATATCAAATATTGTTAATGAATTTGCCTTATTATTATGTAGATTTAATTTGTTGTGTTCCATATATAAGCTACATGTATGTGTATATGCATGTATGCGATGTGTATTTATGAAAGATATAACTTGGCTACATATGCATATTTTACGTATATATAGTATAGTTTAGATCTCTATCTATGTGAGCGATACAAGTTGCGGAAACACCCTAAAATTAACCCCACGCAAAACCGTTGATGCCGCAAACAGTGGTGCGCTAAAGGGATGACTGGAAACTCAATAGGAGTCATCTCCCACATTGGATAGTATAAGTGGGTGAAATAGTGCCTGTGATGTGGTTAGGTTATGATGATTATGAATTTACGTATACGTATGGTGTTCTGTAGGGATGGCGCGAACCATTAAAAGGTATGCTTTTACATTTTCATTTGCTTCAGACACGCAATGTACACTGCGATACACACGTCACAATTTTGCACAAGCATTCGCTATCCTCATCAATCTTTTATCCACGAGTAGGGCTGGGCAAAATCGAGTACCTGAGTGATTCGATTCTGAATCACGTAAAATGCTTCGAGTCGAGTCGAGTAATCGAGTATCACTCATTATGACGTCATAGCAGAATATTATTTGTCAAAGTTCAAATATGTACCTTTGCGACCACAAAGAATATAATGCCTGGTATCCATCATATTAAGGATAGTTTGTTATTCTTTTCGACCATACCGATTTCATTGCACTTGGTAACAATATTGTGGGATGATCATGACTTCGGAAATGTGCTATTTCCAGTAACGTTCGTAGCTTTGTACTTCATGTTTCGTATGCTACGATACGGCCAATCAAGGTTTCAAGGCTTCAACAGTGAAATTAGCATAAACCCGTTGATCGTTGATAAACTCCTCGTTGATAAATCAACTTTCAGTGGTGAGGAGCGTATAATTTCAGTACTCGAAAAAATCGTCTTTTACTACTCGACTCGAATCATTAAAATTAATACTCGATTCAGATTCGAGTACTCGAATCATTGTGCCCAGCCCTATCCACGAGTCATTGCGTATGGTTGATAAATATTCTATATTCGTTGTGCTGATATGATTGAGACAGGTACCGCAAGTTCGTATAGAAGGAGAACGACAAGTACCGCCCGTCTAATGTTTGCAAGGTGAACTCAGATTGAACGCTTCTTTTAGACGACGACCATGAAAAACACACAAATTGATAACCTAACCGATCAAAGATTCGAAAATTTTATGGTCTTTAAATATAATATCAAACCATTACAACCTAACGATGCTCGTAAATATGTACGAGCTGTGCTTTTGCGTTCCGCGTTACGCGGCAGCTCGCAATATTCATATTATGGGGATTACAGGTGCAGGTGTACTGTACGTGTTACGCCACGAGAAGCTTAATTGTTACGACAGAATTTCGTTTTAAATGTATCTTATTCTGGACTCAGTATGTGAATGTGGCGTCGGTCACCCGCTTATCTATCACGTTAGCATGGATCGTAGCTAGAACGGACATTGTGGTGGGTAGGCTACGACGACAAATTGTCGTTGATTAAGTTGTGCAATGGATGTTATAATGACATATAAGCAAATGACGTCACAATTATTGAAAATTTGTTCTCGTATGACGCAACCTCATTTTAATCGTTCTAATGGTTATATGTCTTTGTCTTCGGGTGTTAGGTTCCATTTGATGGAAACAGAATAAATGCTTTTCGTGTAATCCTACAATATCTATTATTCAGCAATCAGATTATTGGTGAATTCTTGATAGATTTCGAAATTTCCGCTGTTTCTGAAGCGTTTATTCGCACTCTGGGATATTTATCGTCTTCACGTGACTGCTGTAACAATACAGAAGAGGGAAAGCAGTCAATACAACTTTATAGAATTTTTACTATAATTAGGGCTAATGCCATACAACAGGAAACCATAAAACATGCTTCCAATGGTATAGCACGAACCAGTAAAGCTTCCAGATCCAGCTCTGGGACAGCAAACACCTGCTTATGAAATCCATTCAGCAGCATAACCTATTCATGATGTGTATCTAGGATAAAGGTTCTTGTAAGATGAATCGAAATAGGAGAAGGCGTGGAGACTGGACAGATCACATGCTTGAACGAGGCCGAATAATCACGAATTGAGTCGCGATCCCTTGTATAGGCTTATTTCCTTGTATTACTGGGTCTGATTGATAGGTATTTATATTTCATCTACTCAAGACATGCAATATACAATGAGATACGCAAGACACAATGGGATGTGGTGAGCGGATTGGAATCGAAACTATTAATCGTTGGATATTAAAGCGACCAATTAGTATTAGGGTATTTAAACTTAACATTAACCCTGGACTAGTGCACCATATAACAGTTGTCGATCTTGATCTTTCGGCTGTCTTTCTTTGGACACTCTTCCGTTCTTTTCACTCGATTCCAAGTACGAAATATGCATTCATAGGGCTTTTCTCATGGCTATTTTGTTGGTATGGAAGATTAAAGAACGATGGCGTGTATCCCCACTCCACGAACGTATACCCAATACTATAGTGGTTCCCAACCTTTTTGGATGTCGGAGCCGCATTTCAAACTTCCGGGTACGCATGAAGCCGCATGAAAACACTCGAGTAGGCTACTTATAATGAAAATTTAAATGTAGCTAGCCTACACCTCTGGATCTCACCATCCACCTGATTCAAAAGCATTCACATAGACTTCTATCGGTTATTTTAGCATTGATAGACTCAGGTCGGCGGGTGTTATGCATTGAAATAAACTGAAAATACATATCATTACTACAGCATACTATTATGTCGGTATGTGATAGCTCTTACACGCTGAGTAATTACAGAGATTGCAGGGTAGAGAGAGAGAGAGAGAGAGAGAGAGAGAGAGAGTCTTTATTTTCATCGAACCAAAATACATAACAAACGGCAGTGATGGTGGTACAGACAATATGCGTGCACAGTATTCGGTATTAGATAGGAATGATCGATAAGACCGTGAAGGTCATCTAGTCTGATCACACCAGCATCAAAGAGGTACACTTGACTCAGAACAGTCTGGCTGTAAAAAAATGTTTAGTTAGGAAAGGAAAATAGAAAAAAATTAAACAATGGTAGCAAATGATCAATGAAGCAATGTCTGGGCGAGGCAGGGCAACAGTGTTAGTGTAACGACAAGAGGTGATCAAGTAGGGCTTTTTTGAATCTATTATAAGGCAATTCACGGATATGTGATGGTAATGCATTCCAGATGATAGGTCCCGAGTAGTCGATAGATCTCTTAGTTAGGTTGCTATTGGGTTGGGGTAAGTAGACGTTTCCTTTAGACCAGGGGTGGGCAAACTTTTGAGCTCGCGGGCCGCATTCATCATCTGAATCCATTCGCGGGCCGCACTATATAAAATTGTGATTATAAACCAAAATGCTATATTGGTATTTGATTATATAGTAAGGACATGAAGATAAGATATATATGCATATTTAAAACAATGCAAACATTGCTTTGATGATATCGTACACGCGTCAGAAAGAGCTAGTGGCGAGATTTCATAGGCTGGTCGACCTCTAAAACCAATTTGTCAAAACCATAAAGTTCCAGGACACAAAATCCTGACAGCACCATAACCATGTTAGCTTCAGACACGTTTCTACTGTCTGTAGATAAAATATGAATACCCTAATTCTACGCATACAGAGAACGAATCTACCGAAGACACGCGCGAATCGTTTTTTATAAGCACATCACTGAAGTAATTAAAACGGGAGTGCCCAATCTGAAATCAGACTAGTGACCCGAAATATGTCAATCTCGTTTATGATTCCTGTGTTGTTTTACCAGTTGAAATCTTACACACTGCGTGGGCCTTGAGATCGGGCTGTCGCGCCATAAATTAAAATAATAAATGACATGGGAAGTATATACCTTAAAACAGTGGTTGTAAAATTTTCAAGACATGACCCCCCTCCCCCAATTGTTATGGTAAAAGAGTTCGCGCCCCCTTATCGTCATATCACAAAACGCAACCAGGATGCTAGCAAACCTAAAAGATAGTTAGATAGAATGGAAGGTTCGACTGTGGATGAGAGATTTTGAAATGTGAAACGTATAGCAATAATAATGAACGGGACGTAGATAGCGCGAAGCGCGAAAAAATTCTCAGTTGAGCTCAGCTTCGAGCCCCCTTCAGATACTTTCACGCCCCCAAAGGGGGTGCACCCCCAGTTTGAGAACCACTTCCTTAGAATTATCATGGT
Source organism: Botryllus schlosseri (assembly GCF_051294905.1). NCBI lineage: Eukaryota > Metazoa > Chordata > Ascidiacea > Stolidobranchia > Styelidae > Botryllus > Botryllus schlosseri. Next base: position 34,129,859 of record NC_137238.1, read on the forward strand.
GAAATATATTAAGAAAAAGTTTGATCAAGTCCCAGCATTAATTCGATTTTTAGTACGCATTTTATCAATATTTTAAAAAAGTTTCTTTAGACTCTCGCGGGCCGCACAGGACGGTGTGGAGGGCCGCATGCGGCCCGCGGGCCGTAGTTTGCCCACCCCTGCTTTAGACGAAGATCTCGTGTAATGGGAATGGACATGTTTAGCAGGTATGAAAAAGTCATCAAGCACAGGAGGGAGACTATTGGAAAAATATTTGTGAACAACTTTTGATACTTCGAAGCAATGCAGTTCATCAACTCGCAAAATTCGATGCTTACGGTAGTAAGGCGATAAATTGGTACGTAAAGGTACAGATGAGATCAGCCGTATCGCACGGTTTCGCAGGGTTCGAATTCTGCACAAAATGTTGTACATGCATTTCCCCATACTACGATTCCATATTGCAGATGCGAGTGGAAAAGAGAGAAGTAGATGGTTCGTAGTACTGATCAGGAAACCAAAGATTGGAGACGGGTCATTATTCCCACACACCGAGCTAGTTTTGATATTGTGCATTCAATATGCTGCTTCCAAGACAATTTGGAATCAATGGTGACGCCGAGATATTTTGCTGAGTCACATATTGAGATTTGTTTATGATTGATGTTCACAGTGAAATTATGACTGGCATTATTTAAAACGAGCATCTCGGTAGTAGAGTAATAATGAACATATCGCCATTTAAACTAGACTATGAGCCGTTGTTTTGATATTAGTAAAATTGTGTCGAAATTTACTCTTCACAGAGACGATATATAAAAGAAAGGTACATGACCAGCAGAACTCAAGATATATCCTTGTCTGACGGCCATTCAATCATGCGTTTGACGCTAATCTGCAAGAATTCTCTTTCCAGGTTTTGAGAAGCGGCCTTGGACGGCTTTAGACATAAATAATATCCCATATTTTAGCATTCAGATACAGAAATCGACTATAACTATTCACAGAACAAACAACAACTGCCGTGTATTATATTTTGTGGCATATTGAAAGGTCAATCACAGCTGCAAGAAGGAGCCGCGGTTGGGAATCACTGCCCAATACCCATTCATTCGGTCACGAATGTTGTCATGTCAGAGTAATGATATATTAAATATAGAAATGAATATTTAGAACAAATCGAGTCAGCGCGTATAATCTACAAGTAGTATCCTCGTTTTGTTTGACTTCAACAATTGGACGTGGTCGGGCTTGTTCTATTGTCGTTGTTGATGATTATAATGAGAGAATTGGCTACTTAAAGTCGTCGTATCTTTTCATTATATAGCATTCCTGTAGTGTATTCATCTGAGGGAAAATTGAAAAAAAACTGACTGACTGAGGTTATTCTTGAAGGTCTAGTAATCTTCAAGTTGAAAAAACTCTGAATCAGAAGAGTCCACTTTACCGTCAAGTGACGCATAAGTATGACTCGGGACTTGTCTTGGGATTTATTTGTTGCTGACAGTTAGGACTTCGGGGTTCATTCCATGCTGCAGAGAGCAACCCGTTAGGCCAGCAACGTTGTGTCACGTTTGTTTGCGAATTCGTTTTCTTGGATTTCATATTGCTCCGATTTATAAACTAGCTTATCCGAGCATTGATATAGTCATAGATCATATCCCCTACGCCAGGGGTTCTCAAACCAGGGTACGCGAGCAAAGCCATTTTTTTGACACTGAAGGCTTAGTTAATACCACCTACCACCATATTTTTTTATTTTCGTGACACGTTATTTTAACATCCACTGTTTTGCTCATGAACATTGTACGCTAGGGTTACCATATTTTGGAAATCTAAAAAGAGGACACTTTTTCAGAAATTTGAGACCGAAGAAGAATTCTCAAAAATCTGTGAATTTCCACTTTGCGATCGGTTGACTAAAAAAAAGGTCAACTTTCTCACTCAGAGCCCGGAATACGTTTCTCGGTCCCTTCGGTGCTGATTTACGGCATATCAGTCGCATTTTGCTATAAATTTGACCTAAATTCTCAAAAAAGAGGGCAAAAGGGCGTCCTCCGAGGACACTTTCAAAAAAGTCAAAAAAGAGGACAAATCCTCTTATAAGAGGACGTTTGGTAATCCTATTGTACGCACAATGATGAGAAGGCTATGGTTTATATCAGTGCTTCTCAACCGGTGAGTCGAAAAGCTATTTCAGGTGGATCGCGAAGAATTTATAAATGTTGAAGTTTCTAATTACATTCTCCAAATGCTCCAAATACTTATCTTCTCAAGATTAGACGACCAATACGCGTTTGCCTCTAACTTAGCCTATATTGCGCCATAAGCCCCTCAAACCACGTCCCCTGTAACTCACAATAATTCGTGAGCCAAGTTTTAGTGACAGTCATTTTGATTGGAGAGTGAGATCGGACAGTGCGTTATTGTGTATGTATGAGAATTGGAATTTATTATCTCCTCCAAACGCTTGGCGAGCGTTGATAGGAAAATGCAGAACTCCAGCCTGATTTGTCGTTATAATCAGCAAACAATTGCCGTGACGCAAGCTATACTCACAACCCCTTTGCGTTCGATGTAATTGATTGGATACCCGCTATCTCGTTTGCTGATGTTTGTTGTATTCATGTTTTTCGGCTATAATGGTCATTTACACCAGCCGATATACTTTATTTTGATTCCGCATCTGCCGATTGGGAGCACGGCCCACTTCCAGGCTTCTTTAAGACAGCACTTACACAGATCGGATCGCGAGGAGGAGCCTAGATTAACTACCCTCGTTTATAATCATGCCGCACCCCAAACCAAAGGAAGGTGACAAAATGATCTCATGAATTAACATAAATTATGGGGTATTTATTTGGAGAGGTAGGCTATTCAACTTTTAAAAAAATTCTTCGTGCCTGGCACGGTTAAACGTCGTTAGATGTCTTGATTTAAATATGGCTACACCTCCCCCGAACGATAGGTATAATTTATAGATATAGGCACTTCGGTGTCAGCCATATGCCACGCCACGACACATGGACATTTGCTACAATTAATTACTAACAATGGGTCCGCTCGAAGATTAATAATTATAAATGAATAATTATGTTCCCGAAATCTTCAAAGACACCGCCTCTTTTCTCAGCTCTACTGGTAAATCTGATCACGTGGGCTGAGAGAGGGCAAAAATTATAGTAATATATGCAATTGCCAATACCATCGACCGAATTAAATCATGAATTACAGAAAATGTTCATGCTAGCCGCGACCAGATAACTAAAACACACTGACAACATAAAAACTGGACCCAAGAGCAATTGTGAAAACATTAATTGCTAAAGAGGGGCCTGGTGGGTCGCGAAACGAAATTTGAATGACAAGTGGGTCGCGAACTGAAAACGGCTGGGAAGCACTGGTTTACATAACTGGTCTATCGTCGCAACGGCGCATCAAACAGTGTCAAAATGTGTGGAGAGTCTTCTACTCTTCCCCTACGCACTAACATTTATGGCATGTGAGCGAGTTTTTTTTAGACATCGTGAATGATTAAGAATAAATGTCGTGACAGACTTTCCGATGGACATGAAGTACGCAGTCCAAAACACCTCCAGTAACAGACTTACTCGCGGAGTAACGTCAAGCTCATCTATCGCAGTGAAATGATGTTTTAAAGTGTAATGTAGTCTGTGACCATTTGTCTTCCAATAGTGCACGCCTTATACAACATTTTCTCTAATGTGTCCGTCATACATGCACATAATTAGTAAGGGGGCACGCGGTGGAAAAATATTTGAGAACACCTAACCAAACTTTGTTAAATATGTTTCAGAGATATTCTACTATAGCCTACAATTGTGAACGATGTCGTCAGCTGGGTGGGCCATATTCATTGGAGTCCTGGGCGTAAGTAACGGACAGATATGCCATTGGAATATAACAGAACCAGCAGCTACTAAGTATATCAGATCCATCAGAGCGCCAGCTTTCTTCATAGCAAATGTCATCGGGGAAGTTATAACGAATGCCGACCTTGTCAGGTGGAGGGCAGACTCCACATATATCGCCGTAGTAAGATATTCTAGCAGCGATCAAGCATTCACGGAGTTATTGCCAGATCCTATCGGAAATGCAAGCTCATCTGCTGGTCAGCACAATCTGACGATTGACGCAGTCGACGAATCATACAATAACTCGGATATTTTTGTGATCAGCGGAGGATGTACCGTTAACGATGTTTCGCCGAAATTCACTCTAGTCGTGAAATATTGCGACTTGAATTTCTTTGAGCCCGCGGCAAGAGTTGTAAATGTCAGCTATTCCGAAAATTGTGGATATCAGTGCGTTCGCTCTTTCAAATGCGCGAATTCATACGGAGCTTACAACTCTACTTTCAAAGCTATTTGTGACGAGTACGCATCATGGAGCGGGGTTGCGGCTCCATGCGTGGAAACCAATGACCACTCTACCACGGCTGTTAGCTCTACCGCGACTACAAGATCAAAAACCGGTGGCCGTACCGCCGCTACCAAAGAAAAGTCAACGGCTCAAGGCCTAACTCCGTACCACTGGCCTTACACCTCCACTGTCGTTGCTACTTCATGTGTATTCGTTTTTATTCTCATGACAATAGTTATCGCAAATAAATGGAAGGTGTAAAATTACGAATTTCGATAACATGAATTCAGATTAATTTATCATAGTCACTAATGACATCGTGTGTTTTAAGAGAGATGCCCAATTCGGCCTTACTTAAGAGCGAAATGCTCGTTCCTTCGCAGCATTTGACGAATAATAATTGAATATCAATGCGAAATTGATGTAGAAAAGCATATGCTTACAGTGTAAACAGCATAGCACATGACCTTGAAACATGATCACTTGAAAGCATATACTACATAGCTGACCAGCTTTACAAAGGTACGAATCGTGTATGAGAGAGAATTGTATGCTGAAAATATTTGAAAGGTTTGCCGGTGAAGTTGTTTGAAAAAGTTTAAGTCAAAGGATAAGTCTCGGGCCCCCATAACTTGTCTCGTGGGCCTTGCCTTTTACCGTACACGTATATCAGTGACGTGTGGTCAAGCAGTGCCTCATCTGTCGCCAAGACGAGTAAAAGAAAATTGTGAAAACCTTCAGTAGCCTACTTGCATACTCTATCGATGTTGAAGAATGACTAATTTTGAACATTTTGACGCCCATAATCACGCAAATTACAATTTATTTTCCGTTCAGAAATAAAACGCGAAAGGATAGGTGGGGCAGAGACGAACCGAGTCACACCTGTCATAACCAGGGCCGTAACAGCACTTCGTCAGCCCCTCCCAATAAAAACGCTGGTCTTGGGCTCCCCATATGGTGATAAACCTAACCTACTTGTAATCTCCATACGGTGTCCGTTTAGTGAGACGGCTGTTACCGGCTACACGCGCGAAGCGCGAAAAATTTCAATAATTCATGATTGAATCGGCCAATATGATCGTGATTGCATATTTATTGCTATCAATTTTTATCCTCTCTCTGCTCACGTAATCTGATTTACAGGTAGAGCTGGGTGAGTTGTGTTTGAAATGGTAGGACCCCTTAATAATCAGTACACATCTTCGGGCGAATCCCCGTTGGCAGGAACGAAACAGCACTTCGTCCGACCCCCTAAAAAACCTAGGTCTTGGGCTCCAATAGGGTGATAAACCGACCCCTCCCCATCCCGTTGTTCGCTTTCGCCACGAAGTATGCTGCACTGTTTAGTGAGCCAGCGCGAAGCGCAAAATTTTTCGATAATTCATGATAAAATCGGTCAATAAGATCGGAAATTGCATATATATTGCTATCAATTTCTTGTCCTCTCTGCTCACGTTATCAGATTTACCGGTAGAGCTGAGTGAGGTGTCTTGGAAACTGTAGGGCCCGTAAATAATATTCGGGCAGGCGGACCCGTTGGTATGACTTCGTTACTTATTATGTTATTTCGTGACCTCCTATCTGCTATATCAAAAAATATAGAATCGTCCAAACGTACTAAACCTTCAAATTGTATTTCTTCACTGGCATATCATTTCTCCCTGCGGGATGGTATTCGTCTTCTGATGTTCAGATTGCCAGGCGCCTATGGACAATTAAACCGTATGCATTTTGTATATATTACGAAGTTTTCGGTCAGTGTAAGGGCAGTCTTTTTCGGCCAAGGTTTTCGCGCTGCCGATCGTTCTGGCACACTTCTTGGAGTCGCATGTAATAAGTCCTAAATCGTGATAGGTCTTGGTGCGGTAATGGCCAACGCCGATATGTCAATTTCTATGAATCTTGCGTGTTTTCCTTGGGGGAAGAGTAGCCTACCAAATAATCAAGAAATCCGGCAACTTGAAATCGCGCGCAGCGCAAAAATTTTTGGAAAAAGTTGCATAACTTTTCACAAAATTTATGCTAATTCACGAAATATTTTTGGGCCCCCTTCGAGCTCGCCCCCCCCCAATTAGGGGGTTTGGGGTGCGGCAGTTACGGTCCTGGTCATAACGCAATTCATCATAAACAGCTCAGACTTTAAAATAACTGGGATAAACTAGGGTTACCATATTTTGCAATCGGGTATGGACTAAGGAGGACACTTTTTCAAAATTTTTAAACTTAGAATACTGGAGTAAAATCCGGAAAAATGGTAAATTTCTCTCGACGTTGTGGTTGGTTGACTAAAAAGAAGGTCGTCACTTCCGTTCGAGCCACGAATTTCCTATTTAGCTTTATACCCATTTTCACTATCTTAGCTCTAAAAGTCTAAAAGGTGCAAAGGAGGACGAATTCCCAAAAAGGAGGATGTTTAGTAGGGCTCTTCAAAAATGACTTTATTTCTCAAATCCTGCTGGCTACTTGATAAAATTGTTAGGTTACCTAATTTAAGCCTACACACCAAATTTGGTTCAATTCCAACCAGTAGCCGCATTGCTACAGGAGAAGAAAGATTCGATTTGTTATTTAAAAATAAATAATAAAATATTGAAAATTGTCTGTTTGCCCCATGAATGTGTTACGTTGTCTATAGGAACGATGTTCACCAAATTTGGTTCAATTCCAACCAGTGGAAGCGGAGTTATTGCCGTCGCAGGGTAACCATAGTAAAGTGTGGCACAATTAATCTGCCTAACTGGCTGTTGGCTAACAACCGACAATTGCACCGCAGTGAAATAACGAGCTATCGAATTCGCAGCCAACATGAAGTGCCGAGCAAATACCTTCTCTTGCTGATGTAGTTATGTATGTGACTCCAATCCATAACGGCTAAACAGCTACATGTATTTTCCAAACCCACCATAAATTATAAAGTATGTAGTACCTCCTTACGCAGCATGTGAAGAAATGAAGAATACTGATGAGATTTGAAATAACAAGTCGAAAATTCATTAGGGTACCCTTTTGGGTTTATTTGTTCGTAAATCTGCTTCTAAAGAGCCAAGTATCTCACCATTCACCAACCATGAACGTCGCCGTGGCCGATGTATTAGAAAGATACACTATATATAGGTAGGCCTACATGTATTTAAAGCGTGCTTTAAATTAAAACTTATTGGGTGCCACGGCGGTACCGGACATGTAAAATTGTATCTAAAATGCATTTATTATATTTCAAGAGGGACACCAGACACTACCAAAGGAGAACTTAACATGTAAAATCTGTAAGACTTCTTCGCTTACAGTTTGGTTTGATTTTGGATAGCGCAACTCTCACGTCCGGTACTACCATCCAGTCGGTTTCTGTATTTGTTTTATTTTATACTGGATGAATGAATCGTCATACGGTATTTGAATTTTATTTTAGGAAGCACTAAATGCAATGCAGATACAATTTACCAAAAATGCATGATAAAAACTGAGAAATAGGAATTAATTTAATAGCTGAAAATGTAAAAGATCTGAGTTTTCCAAAGGAGTCAAGTTCTGTTTTCTGCAAGTCGTGGCTTCTTAGTAGGAATGGTTCCGAAAACGAAGTCTACAGGTCTAGTTGACAGTAACTCTCCTATCTACTAAGTGCTACCATCTCAGTCGGTTCGAGTGTCAGTTGACACAGGATTTATTTACTAGCACCAGCGCAGTCACAATTCATTGTAATGTTAACAACTTTCTAAAAAATGCCAACGATTCACTGATCGTAAGTTCCACACAGAGCATAATATATGCTACAACAGACATTCTAAAACGAACTTAATGATGGAATAATAAACCTTAATATTGACAGATAGTGCTTAAAACACAGGATAGACTAATTATTAAAACATTCAAATCACAACCATAAAAATAGGTCTCATTGTGGTCCCTCTACTGCTGTTTGGGAATGACTGAGTCAGACCGTTAGAGAGAGCAGGGCATAGTATGGTATGAAACGAAACTTCGGTATGTAATAAAGAAATATTCCAAGTATGGCATGGAAATGTTTTACCATATTCCTATACTTTGGCAGTTCTATCTGTGCCAGAATCAGGACAAAGATCCTACTTCCGCTTAGTCAAATTGATTGTATACCTTGAAAAATCGTTCACCGACAGGCTTCTGTTAAAATTTGGACTCAGACTCACCCACAGTGGTCGAGATATGTTTGAACACAACAAAGTTCAGTAACGATTATCAGGCGACCTACATCGTTGACATGTTACACAAAGAAATTGAAAATGATGCAGCAGGGCTTTTCTAAATGGATATTTACTCCAAAATACGTACAATGTACAAAATGTACGTGCTGGATAATTTCCACACATCAGAAATAGATTAGTATCTCAAATATCGAGCAACCAAGGATGGAAAATTTATCAAATGTGGTAGTGAAGAATGTTGCTATGGTACGGAAAATTGTAATTATGGTATGGAATGAGTGAGGCAGTTTATGGAGTATGGAAATTTCCCCTTCCATACCATACCATACTATGCCCTGAGAGAAGCATGATTACGATTGTGTTAGGATTTACATCTGATAGCACCGGGTTGTATCGCTAGAAACTGCTATCCACACAGCTCTAGTAACAATTCCAATACCATTACACACAACACAGATTTTCGTAGCGTAAGACAGATAGGCACGCATGGCCCATGGCTAGCAAATTACACAATCTACTGCGTAGTCTTCATATTCGTTTATGCACAAGCCGCACAATACGTATGATCAAAATAATCAGCATTCCAAGTAAACCAAACGCGGCCAGCACGCATCCTGCGACAAACGCTGCCGAGTTATCTTGCAGTCCAAATAACAAGCCTAACGATATTATCCACAAAACCACACATATCGAAGGTAGAATGTACGATATTAAGCTAACCTTCTTTTTTCCACGCTTACGGATCATAAACACCCCAAGTCCTAGAAGTGCGAGTGAAAATACAATTCCAATTACCAATATAACCACCGCCGTGGTAAATTTCCGAGCGGCGCCACAAGTAGCAGTGCTAGGCACCCACCCGACATTTTCATTACATGTTGCAGTGAAGGTCTCGTCTGAATCCATGCAGTTGAATCTCTGTGCACAGGTATACCCGCATGGGCTAGTGTTACCTACAGCGGTGGCAGTAGGTTTGAAATAATCCAGGTCGCAGTATTTCACCTCAAGCGTAATTTTCGGTGACACATCGTTGACTGTACATCCGCCACTGATAACCGAGACAGCCATACTGTCATCTAGCGTAAGGTTGTTGATATTCATGGTATGCCGTCCCTCAGAGTTGCTAACGTTTACTCGTCGTTCGTTTGATAATACCGTGAACTTTTTATCGCTCGACGTATATCTCAACACAATCAGATCAGAATTGTTACCCTTCCAGGTAATTCGGTCAGCATTCGTCATGATCTCGCCTGCCACTTCAGCAACGAAAGAGGCTGTAGACCCAACCGAACGGATGTATGATGTATTAGAACCGGTGCTTGGTTGTGTGATAGTCCATGAGCACGTTTGCCCTTGAGTTCCTTGGCATATTCCGAGCAAGCAGAGAATTCGAGTTAATGTTATTATCCAACCAGTGTGTATCAGCTTTTTACATCGCGCCATACCATGAGTGAGTAGATTGCAACAGCCTTATGAGACCGGCTGTGTACTCCGAGCATTCAATTACTTCCTAATCGTAAATCCTCAGAGAATTACAACACAGAACCGGAAGTCCTATATCTCAATTACCCTGCTATGCAGATGCGAGAGAATGAACGTATAGTAAGTCAGCTACATTGACAGTGTTACAATATCATGGGATATCAATCGATCAGAATCAGGTTTATTATTATTTTCATCGTTTCAAAACATCACTAGACTGCGATACAATGAGAAGATATTCGAGACATTGTCTCATAATATACGGCTCTACCTATCCATCAACGCACCAGCTCATCATAAGCATTCACCCACCTCTTCCAATCTCCGCCACAACTTCTACAGATAGGCCCAGTGTAAACTCATGTGCGACTGTTCTTAGAGATATTGTTGTTATTCGCATCGGAATGTAACCGGCAACCGCTGCTATATTTGCCGCCGTGCTTGACTGAACACGTTCCCTTGACAATATAAGAGCAGACGTAGCACCAGTAACAGGAAGGATTACTAACCTACCTACGGATTACGGATAGATGAGCATGAGCAATGATCATGAGCATTGAGAAACGCAGTTCTCACACTTGAATACCCAGACAGGTGTCCTGCTAAGCCGGCTATAAAAAACATTATAATTGGTAGTCCTATAGCTGGCCGAAAGCTAGTGTCGCACTGACCCTCAAAATACAAACAAATAGCTCGTCAGAGTAATGGGACTACCCACTACCCAGAAATCTGAAAATAGACATTGTTCTGAACAATCGCTCTTCGCAATTGACCATTGTTAAGGTCATTGTGTTTGCGGTGTTCCGATTGTTAGGAGCAATCGTCTTTGACGGCTATTTCGGGGTGTATCAATTGCCCTAACCAAATGTAAATTTGCATTTTTAGAATCAGTGCGACACTGGCTTTCGATTGAGACCAGTAACATCAAATTTAAGCACTCGAGTCACCAGCTACTGGACAACCAATTGTGCTGACTTCAGCCGGCTCAGCAGTAGACGTCACTCACTGTGTATTCAAGTGTAAAGACTTCAGTTGCGCATCTATGCGTGGATAGTAGGTTAGTAATCTATAGTAACACTAGATAGCTGCATGAGAATAAAGCGTCGATCACACAGTTTATGGAGTATGGAAATTTCCCCTTCCATACCATACCATACTATGCCCTGAGAGAAGCATGATTACGATTGTATTAGGATTTACATCTGATAGCACCGGGTTGTATCGCTAGAAACTGCTATCCACACAACTCTAGTAACAACTCCAATACCAGTACAACACAGATTTCGGTAGCGCAAGACAGATAGGCAAGCAGGGCCCTTGGCTAACAAATTACACAATCTACTGCGTAGTCTTCATATTCGTTTATGCACAAGGCGCGCAATAATTATGATCACAATAATCAGCATTCCAAGTAAACCAAACGCGCCCAGCACGCATCCTGCGACAAATGCTGCCGAGTTATCTTGCAATCCAAATAACAAGCCTAACGATATTATCCAATAAACCACGCATATTGAGGGTAGAATGTAGGATATTAAGCTAACCTTCTTTTTTCCACGCTTACGGATCACAAACACACCAAGTCCTAGAAGTGCAAGTGAAAATACAATTCCAATTACCAATATAACCATTGCAGTCGTAAATTCCCGAGCGGCGCTACAAGTAGCAGTGCTAGGCACCCAACCGGCATTTTCATTACATGTTGCAGTGAAAGTCTCGTCTGAATCCACACAGTTGAATCTCTGTGCACAGTTATACCCGCACGTGCTAGTGTTACCTACAGCGGTCGCAGTAGGTTTGAAATAATCCAGATTGCAGTATTTCACCTTGAGCGTAATTTTCGGTGACACATCGTTGACTGTACATCCGCCACTGATAACCGAGACAGCCATACTGTCATCGAGCGTAAGGTTATTGATATTCATGGTATGCCGTCCCTCAGAGTTGCTAGTGTTTACTCTTCGTTTATTTGATAATGCCGTAAACTTTCCATCGCTCGACGTATATCTCAACACAATAAGATCCGAATTGTTACCCTTCCAGGTAATTCGATCAGCATTCGTCATGATCTCGCCTGCCACTTCAGCAACGAAAGAGGCTGTAGACCCAACCGAACGGATGTATGATGTATTAGAACCGGTGCTTCGTTGTGTGATAGTCCATGAGCACGTTTGTCCTTGAGTTCCTTGGCATATTCCGAGCAAGCAGAGAATTCGAGTTAATGTTAATATCCAACCAGTGTGTATCAGCTTTTTACATAGCGCCATACCATGAGGGAGCTGATTGAGAGATGAGACCGGCTGTGTACTTCGAGCATTCAATTACTTCCTAATCGTAAATCCTCAGATAATTACAACACAGAACCGGAAGTCCTCTTCTCAATTACCTTGTTATGCAGATGCGAGAAAATGAACGTATAGTAAGTCAGCTACATTAACAATGTTACAATATCATAAGATACTCGACACATTACCTAATCAAGTACAACTCTATCTATCTATCAACGCACCAGTTCATCATAAGCATCCATCCATCTCTTCCAATCTTGTCACATCTACACTCAATTTAAATTCAGGTGCGACTGCTCTTTGTGATTTTGTTGTTATGCGTATCGGAATGTCGCCGCTGCTATGTTAGCTGTCATGCTTCACTAAACATGCTCGTTTGAAAATATTACGACAGACGTAGCGCAAAATTTAAATAAACCGGTAACAGGAAGGATTACTAACCTACCTAAAGACTACGGATAGATGAGCATGAAGAATGAGCATTGAGAACAGCAGTTTTTACACTTGAATACCCAGACAGGTCTCCTGCTAAGCCGGCTAAAACAAGCATTAATAATTGGTAGTCCTATAGAGATAGAGTTTTTATTTTCATCCAACCAAAATACATAATACATAGCAGTGATGGTGGTACAGAAAATATGCATGTACTGTACTGTACAGTATTCGGTATTAGATAGGAATGATCGATAAGACCGTGAAGGTCATCTAGTCTGATCACACCAGCATCAAACAGGTACACTTGACCCTAAACCAGCGGTTTATATCCAGGGGCGCGTCCCTTGGGGTGACGTGAAATCTCGGAAGGGGGGCGCGAAGAAGCGGTCAACTGAAAAAAATTCGCCCTTTGCACGATTTACCTCCAATTCACGGGTGTTTCTCTATATATACACCGAATTTCACATTTTTTAATTCTCTCATCAACAGTTATAACCTTCCATGCCATCAAAAAATCTGTTGGAGTTGCTAGCATCCCGATTGGATTTTGTGATATGACGTGGCGTGTCTAAAAAAGGTACTACTGCTTTAAACAGTCTGGCTGTAAGAAATGGCAGTTAAAAAAGGAAAATAGAAGAAAAATTAAACGATGGTAGCAAATGATCAATGAAGCAATGTCTGGGCGAGGTAGGGCAACAGTGTTAGTATAACGACAAGAGCATAATTAGTTGTACAGTAGCTGGCGACCCGAGCGCTCAAATTTAATAATGCTGGTCTTAATCGAAAGCTAGTTTCGCACTGATCCTCAAAATACTAACTAATATCTCGTCAGGGTCTCAGGGCAATGGGACTACCCAGAAATCTGAAAATCGACATTGTTCTGAACAATCGCTCGTCGCAATTGATCATTGTTATGGTCATTGTCAGACATGGGGTGATTACTTCATGAATGTAATCGATTGCGATTACGATTACTTCCGAATGACGAGATTACGATTACGATTACGATTACAGCAAAATCAGGAAGTAGTCGATTACGATTACGATTACATTGGAAAAGTAATCACGATTACTCACGATTACATTTGTTTTGCATTTTAGAAGTTATATTGAAAGACAATATATGGATTGCGCTGAAAGGCCTAATGATATAACAAACTTCCTTTAACAAAGATGCGTCTTTTCCATGTTACATCATAATATACCAATTGCCCATTTTTATGGAGGACGATTTATCGCACCCAACGATTTGCATTCTTTCCAGGTCCATGACTGCCGCACCCCGAATTTCCCAATAGGGTGGGGAGCGAGCTCGAAGCTCGAGCTCGTAAATTATAGAGTATTTTCGAGACATTTAATTAACTTGAAAATTCTCTCTCAAAATGCTTGATTTTGAATGCTTACGTCTCCCCCTCAACAAAAAAGCATACATAATTTATAGTAGGTTTGCATTTAAAACAAATGGTTGTTTAAAACAAATTGTTTTAAACATGTTTTAAGCAGTGTTTTAAACAAAGGCTTAAAAAATAAATTGTGTTTTTCAAGTTATAAAATTGTGCCATAATTGTGTCAATGCTTTCCACAATTACCACCCGATTTGGCCGACGTACATCTATATGGGATGGTTGGAACCCCTCAAAATAGTCGGTTCAACAGTTATAGTACAGATATTACGTCAAAGGAGCTATATTTACTCTATATTTTCAATGTCAATCCACATTCGTGACGTCACGGCTTGAAAAAACAACAGCAACAAAAACCAATAAAAAACATGTTTTAAACAAGGGCCTTGTTGGAAACGTGCTCGCTTTAAATTTATTTTTGCTTTAAATGCAACCCTAATTTATAGCAATAGACATTTAGGTTTCAGTCAATACCGTGCCACTTCACACCAAAAGACCTGCAATTTCGTCTAACACGCGACTTCGCGAAGCGTGCTACTAAAGAAAGACCTTGGCCGAAACTTAGGGTATGTGTCCATTGTCAATGGCCGCGCTGGGTGGGCGTGACTTATAGTCCGGTCCTTCCAATCCGAGCCCATAATGCAAATGCCACCCGGACACCCACAGAGCATCTAAGTCATGACAATTTGTGCGTGCGCCTCACGAAAGTTTTTCTTTTAGTCTGCTACGTTAGGGATACAACTATATCTTTTGATTATATAACAGACCGGAAGTCACGAATTAACAACATACACTTAAGTAATTATAACAAGATAACAGATGTTTTAATTGTCATTACGTGACCCCTACCCTCCAGGTAAATCTGACCATCGGGGGCAGAGAGAGAGAGAGAGAGAGAGAGGGATAAAAATTAATAATAATATAATGCCATTACCAATATTATTGACGAAATTCAGTCTTCAACTTGAAATTATCGCCGTATGGGGGCCAAGGACCAACGTTTGGACTGGCGGACGAATAGCTGTTTTGGTCCTTATTCTAGCTACAACCCACGCCATCATGATATATAAACCCATGGCCATGGCGGCAGGTCCCAATGTTGAGTAAAGAATTATGAAATAATGATTAGCGCATGTTTCAAGTAGAGTCATATGAGAATAAGATGAAAAGAACATAAAATTCTGCCTAAAATACAGATAATGTTCTGCAAGCTGCCGCTACGAGAAACGGCAAAAGCGGATCGGTTATGATATATATCAGCAGCTGTTGCTTTTTATTGCTTCGTTGTGGAAACCGTGATGTTTTATTTCACGAGTACAAAATTTCAAATATCTGTCTGGTGTAGGCCTACTGTTCGTCAAGCAGCAATGGTGCAACTGCGTTTGCATAACACAAGTTACGAGGTAGAGTGGTGATTAATTATCCTGCTGCGGGGTACTGGTGTGTGGAACGTGTTGATAACCTTATATACAGCACGGCAGGTGTTCTTACAATCACACGAATGTGCGTGACGTACATCGAATATCTATTTCCTGTGGATACTTCTTACGCAATGACCAGCAAAGCTAATAGGCTACTTCTGACGTAATAATGAGCAATGACATTTAAAAATCAGACTTTTGTGTTATCATGAACCTGGTATAATACATCTTCTTTGTTCACGAATGTTCAGTTTATGTCATAGTCCTTGTACAAATAAGAAGTAATCGTTCTTTTACAAAGAAATCGATTAGATATGGGAAGTAGTCGATTGCGATTACGATTACTTCGGATTTTTCTCGAATGTAATCGATTGCGATTACGATTACTCGAAAACGCTGTAATCGTCGTAATCGATTACGATTACTAATCGCGATTACCCCATGTCTGGTCATTGTGTTGCGGTGTTCCAATTGTTAGGAGCAATCGTCTTTGACGGGTATTTCGGAGTGCATCTATTGCCCTTAACCAGATATAAATTTGTATTTTCAGAACCAGTGTGACACTGACTTTCGATTGAGACCAGTAATATTAAATTTAAGCACTCGAGTCACCAGCTACTGGACAACTAATTACGCTGACTTCCGCCAGCTCAGCAGTAGATGACTCTGTGTATTCAAGTGTAAAGACTTCAGCTGTGCATCTATTCGTGGGTCATAGGTTAGTAATCTATAGTAACACTGAAAACTGTGTGGGAATAAAAATTATAATCGGTTAGGGTTAGGGCATCGATGCTCCTAAGAATTGTCCAAGAATATCAAAGTTAGAATTGTTAGAAACAATCGCAGAGCGGCAGAGTAATCCGATGTCGATGCTGATTACACAGTATTAATTATCGTAATCGGCAATTCGGTCACGTCACACAGTGTAGACTGCGATACACAAGTCTCAACACAACGAACAGATAGCAGGATGTAGAAACGCCCAATCATGCGGTCTTTCAATCTAACATCCACCCATAGAGCCCAATATAACAGTGCTCGATCTTGATCTTTCGATTCGAATATAGCTATTTCCTTGTTATTTTCATTCGCTTCCTTGTATAGGTTATTCATCGTGTATTTTGCTGGCATTTTTGCAAAGGAGCTGTAAGAACGAGTGATAGAGGGATGAGGACCTCAGACAAACGAAACCTCCGCTGCTTCGAAACGCGCTACTGCCGAATATCGAACCAGCTTTTCTATAGTCTGGATTTTTCCCCACTGTTGAATCTATTTTTCGAATCTCAAAGTTTGCTGGTAACCCTACCCAAATCGGGTAAGGACCCGCCATATGACAAAGTTTGCATGTTCGCACCAGGAAGGTAGGCTATACTCTGAATTACATGAATGTGTTCCATAGAAAACTAATGACTTTTCCAAGATAGCGTTACACTGACCTAATGAGGAAGAGTAGTCTAGATAAAGCTACAACACTTCGGTAGCAATTCTGGAGTCGGCCTCGGTCGGACTCGAACTCGCAACCCAATGGTGCGGCAGCTTTATCAACGAACACGCTATGTCGCCACAACAATTTTTAAGTCATTTCGCAAAGCATTATGAACCTCTCAGCCGCACTGAGAAGTGACCAAGATACGAATCGGCTGCTAATTCTTTGTTACTGTATTCCATTCCGATTTTCGATAGCATCAGTCAGCGGCTTCGAAGACAGAGCAGTTTCGGCATCCCCGTAACTGCCGCCATAATGGCATCATAATATCACTATAACCATGCGTGATTTTATTCAATCTGTAGTCGATATGTATCATTCGCGTGAAACTATATTCGAGGCACCTGTCGCTATATTCGAATCCACGCAGACTGACTGAGATAACGGCGCATACAGCTCCAAACCAACGAATATCTGTAACTTTGAGTATAATGGTTCGAAATTTATATACTTTTTAAAGAAGATCTGCGCTCTAAATATGATATGGTCACAGATTGGAGATAGAATCGGAAAATAAGTATTGTCTTCGCGTCTTTGCTTCACCCTTTGCGAAATTTCTTGCCTGATTTCCTCACTGCTGCACTTCCTCGACGCAGTTTCTCGACGCGGCCTCTATCTTTGTGTTATATGACCTGGAAAACTTGTGATGTGTCAGTCACTTTTCTTCCAGATGATGCAACAGCAGTTACAGCACGGACTCTCATTGCAAATATGCTTCTGTAGTGTTTAGCATGTATCATGTAGTATATCCGCGTGAACAGCATTGTCAACTTACGTAGCCTACATAACCCGTGAGTCTGACTCATAACGTCTTGGTGATTCTGGATTGGCAAGACACTAAGTTTGACAAGTATTACGCGGATGCATAGCGTGGCATCGACATGCATCTGCTTCCGCTCATTAATTCAAACAACTTATATTGAATATATTTTAAATGTCACGATTTAACTCGCGCCATGGTGGTAATATGCAAGAATTGATTTGAAAATATTTGAAATGACTTGACATGAATGGACAAAATATTGCAAAGACTAGAACTGATTTGAGACAGGAAGGTAATAGTAATTTGATCGCAGCACTGCCGGAAACCATAGACTCTTCGTCCTTTTAAGAATTAGAAAATATATCGGCCCGCCTTGGCTGCTTCTCGATCTGTGCGTACGCGCCTGGCCACATTTTAACTAATATTACTGTATTATGCTTGTAAAATTCGATTCGAAATGTACTTGAACACAGAGCCCAAATCCTACATTCTATAAATAACACTTCAATATGTGTCATGACATCGTTTAAATAACACCTTGTATCCGGTAATATGATCCGCACGATGTAACGCAGTAGATACGTCGTTGAACTTTGGTACAGGCATACACCAGCTATATCTAAATAGCCTCTATTTACATATAGTGTCAAATATTTCCAGTAAAAAGGTAGTTGCATAAAAAAATTGAAAAAACTTGCAAAATGTTGCATGAAAAATCGAAAAGGTTGCAAAAAATTGCACGAAGATACGAAGAAAAGTTGCAGAAAGCTGCAATATAAGACTCCTCCAAACAGCTTCATAACACCATACTACATAACGTCTGAGTATTCAGGAAGCTGCCGAAAGTTGTAAAAAAATTTGCAGAAGTTGCAAAAACTTGCCCTAGTTATGACTATGGCAAGTTTTTGTTGCACTAAAATCGCGAGAAAGTTGCATTCAATTTTAACCAAAGTTGCAGTAAAATGTTGCATTTATAATATTTGTTGAATTATTAGGGTATGAGATTCTAGAAAGGTTTCATTGTACAACCTAGTTCCTGCAGAGCTGTCAAGTATGTTACTTTATCGCCATTTAATGGACGGTCTGGCGAAACCGCTAAAAATACATTTGTTCCGACACATAGCAAGAAATTACGCAACGGGGGAATAATTTCCCCCAAAAGCCGAAGAGCATGGCGATAACCCCTCTCCCTAATATAAGTCAAATAACACGCCCCAAACCACCTAGGTCTGCAAATTTGACCCAAGGCATTACAGAAAAACTGTAACTTTAATAAAGGAAATAGCCTGAAAAGGTGACTCGGTGAAAATGTAATGTTCGGCGGTCTCGCCTGGGTACTCGTGAAATGGGGAACTATTTCAAATTTAAATGGCACAATTAATAACTCGAACTATTTACATATTGTTCGGGCAAGGTCGTGCTTGGCAGGGGTAGTTGAACTTCTTGCAGGCAAGCCATTGTGTCATAGATAACAGTGAGATGCAGCTAACCCACCATATAGCTCTTTGTTTTGCAAATGAAAGAGAATGGATCCATACTAGAAATAGTTTATAGCATGTTTTTAACTCTCTCCTTCACATTTCAATGCAATCTTTGATAAAAAGTTGCAGTAAAAATTGACATGAAAAATAGAGAAAAGTTGAAAAAAGTCACACTATAAAATTCTTCCAAACAGCTTAGAACTTCATAGTATATAGATTCTGAGTATCTAGGAAGCTGTCGGAAGCTGTAAAAAAAGTTGCAAAAGTTGCAAAAACTTGCCCTAGTCATGACACAATAAACAGTAGTTCGTTTTAGCTCAAGATGGTGAAACAACGACGATCACCGCAGTACCAATGAACTCATTCAAGGTCGTGTAAGCTTCATTGCCGCCGTTTTTCCTTCGCTACAATCGTGTGTACGGTAATATGGCTGACATTCCGACCCACGTAAACATTGTATTTCGCGAATTTAGCCCCCGGTTGGCGTTGTTAGCGTTTCAATTATGATTATATAATAATACCATAGTGTCCTATATGGTGTCGACACAGGCAAATCTCACGCCTCAGTAAAATTGTATCACGTCACAATTTCCATTTGGCTACAGGCAATTTGACGGTCATTTTGACCGGTTTGCCGAGCATTAAATTTGGTAAAACGGGTATCAACCGAAAGCTGACTCTGCACTGATTACGAAAATATAAATTTTATTCCGCTCGTGGCCCTGTAACTCCCACAATCAGCCTCGAATTTTTCATTGTTTTGGAGATTGGCATTAGGACGCAACAATGCTGTCTAGCTCTTTTTCTCTTGAGCTAGTCTCTCGTTTCGCCAGACAGCATTGTTGCGTCCCAATGCCAATCACCATAACAATGAAAAATTTGAGGCTGATTGTGGGAGTTCCAGAGCCACGAGCGGAATATAATTTATATTTTCGTAATCAGTGCAGAGTCAGCTTTCGATTGATACCCGTTTTACCTAATTTAATGCTCGGCAAACCAGTCAAAAATGACCGTCAAATTGCCTGTAGCCAAATGGAAATTGTGACGTGATACAATTTCACTGAGGCGTGAGATTTGCCTGTGTCGACACCATATAGGACACTATGATAATACTATTATTGGTACAACACAGTGACACTTATCGCCTTTTCAGGCTATGCGCAGCGCGACACGAATTTTGATAATGTCCACAGTGTCTTTGCCTTTTACGTAATCTTTGGGGCGACTTTCATTCTTTTCTCCCAATCAACCTTCAGTCTCTCTCTGGGATTTTTCAATGCACTACTGTGGTAGTGAGATCGGCGACGAGGAACCCAGAGAAACCTTCGGCATGTAGAAGTTGGTCAAAACCGGGATACGAATCCAGTTCCATCGGTGTCATGACTGCAGTGCTTAACCAACTGCGCCACTCGCTACCCCGCTAGATTTTCAATGAATGA
Source organism: Botryllus schlosseri (assembly GCF_051294905.1). Classification (NCBI taxonomy): domain Eukaryota; kingdom Metazoa; phylum Chordata; class Ascidiacea; order Stolidobranchia; family Styelidae; genus Botryllus; species Botryllus schlosseri. Next base: position 34,150,600 of record NC_137238.1, read on the forward strand.
TTTCTGCCCTGCTTTTTGCTTCTAATTCCTGCTGCTGCGTGGAGTGCTTTGGTCAGGTGAGAACACCATTTTGGTCCTTGATGCGTGGCTTAGTACCGTATTTGAAGAATAAAGGTGTTATTTTAACCCTCGATATGTGTGATTCATGTACATGCAGGGTTTGTTGAGTGGTTTCTTGTTGAAATACTGTACAATAAGACTGAAGACCAATTGCAAGGTCTCTTGTTCGTTTAATGCGATCAGCTCCAATTGCTGCATTGTCGGCATTGTCGCTCAGCTGCGATTTATTATTCCACAACATTACAATGTGTTCAATGCGGTTTCAACCTTTACGCATGACCATGCGCGGTAGGAATAATTGATTTTTCGCTTAATTCGGGCAAAAGTGAGCGAAATCAAAGTGACCGAATCAACCGGAGTTGAGTGTATATCACGAATTATACTGCCTGATAACGCCGGGAAATTGCCCCCGTTCGTATGCCGCCAGACCTTTGCTACATCGTGTCAGGCGGATATTACGAAACAATTGCATCACTCGGGTAAACATGACGTCTATTTCAAGAGATCAAATATCTAAAACAATCTCGAGGACTTTCGTGTCCCAATTATAAACGCATAAATGATGCAACATCGCAAACATTTCCCTTCAACCACTACAATACACTCCTATTCCATACTCGAATGCATCGAGATCGCGTGCTTTTGAGCAGCCGCGAGCTTTTGAAGAAGTAAAGTGTTGAACCACTGACCCTCGTGTTTGCGTAGCTGACTGGAGAAGGGTACTCCTACATAATTATGGTTTCCAGAACGAGCGGATGCTTATGGGTATTCGACATCAAAGTGGCTTTCGTGACGAGGCGAATACTTGAGCCGGCGCTGGCTTAGTCACGATGATGCGTTTATTGGATTTACGCCAGGGGCTCAGGGGGTTTATTCGTTTACGTATCTCTAATTATATGAGCTGACGCGGCATTCCTTTTCCGAGAACTTAGGTCGGAATGCTGGTGTGAATTTAAAATATTTCTTCCAAATGCGACAATTTTGCTGAACAGTGAAGAGAAAGGGGTAAGGTTGCTCCAAGACACCAAAATTCAAAACAACGGAAAATAGATATGAAGGCCGATGGGATGAAAGTATTCGCAGACCATTGCTTTACGTTTTGAAAGACTGCCCAAAAGTTGCTTATAAACGCACATCGCACATGAACTAACTTTTTGTCAGGGATTAAATAGTCGTACTGTATTTCATGTGGTGTCTGATTTCAAGTTGTTTCGACACCTTCCTATCTTTACATTGTATCGCAATCTTGTGGATTTTTGAAAGGGTAATATTATCCACAACAAACTCAATCTACGAATATGCTATTGAATTTAGAATAGATGTAAGATATTACATAAAACTGATTGAAATAATTAAAGGTTATTTAGGGATTCAATGTAAATTCATATATATATATATTTGATTGAGATATTTTGTACACGTGATATCCGTAAAAGTTTTTAACTAGGCTAAATCTAATACTCCTGAAATTGAGCGATGCTGCTGTCTGCCTTACTTATATCGATGAAATTGAATTTCCGACATTTACAACACACTGTAGGCTGAGCTGTTTTTTTCTATTCAGCGCAAGGGTTCAAATATGAGATATTAGTTGAAATATCGCCATGCTTCATCTCGCAAACTATTGCCAATGCAAAATCATCAAAACCATATTTAGAATCAGAGCGAATCAGGACCGCGGAAAACACTCTTACTTTGTCTGCCAAAGTAGATGTGTTCACCAGATAACTCCATAAATTGCAGGTTCTATACAAGAACAGATCGATTGGATGTATTACCGGCGCTTGTGTGCTCCGCAAATGTGGAATATAATATTTGCGTGAAAATTTAGTATTTCGCTTTCTGGGGTGTGTTTTTGTGAGATGCGTCGAGTCCTGGGATGTGAAAATCTTCAATTTCTTGAATTGGAAATCGGGCAACCCAACTCCGTGACCGGTCAATAACCGAGAATGCCATTACTGAGAAGGACAATGCCGAGAATGGACATTACCGAGACTGGACAAGACCGAGAATGAACATTACCGAGAACGGGCAGTACCGAGAATGCTATTATTGTCGAGAATGGACACCACCGAGAATGGACATTACTGAGAATACTATTACCGATCGTCTTTTTTGTGTCTGTTGAAAAATACATCTTTAGATTTTGCTTTTGCCTTGAAAAGGAGGTAGCCTTCCCGTTTTTTAAAAGGTGCAATTCAATATTTACCAAAGAAACTTCTCCACGCCACCAAAGACAAACAAATTAGTCTGCTCCATCATGGCCTACTAGGCCATATGGCTCCATACAAATATCCGTGGGTATTACAATCTAGATATCTTCATGATAAAATGAATGACTCCCTTGCTGACCTGAATTCACCTACTTTTACGGCAATCTTGGAAATAAATTTTTTTTTTTTTCAAATGAACCCACCTGCAAACGAAACCTGTGACATAACAGAATAGATACCGAGAACTGCTCAGAAAATGAACGAGAAAGATTTTCATGTTCAAGAATCGCATTGCCTATCTCATTTCCAAGGCAAAAGCAAAATCTGATGAGAGATTTTTCAACAGACACAAAAAGTACGATCTGTAGCGGGGTTGTAATGACTCGAGTCATGACTCGACTCGAGTCAGACTCGAGTCACAATTTTCTAACGACTCGACTCGACTTGACTCGAGTCATTTTCTCAAAATACGGAAATGACTCGACTCGACTCAACATGTGTATTGACTCGACTTGGACTCGAGTCATTACGCATGACTCGAACCAAGTCATATGACTCGAGACTCAGACGGCCGAGAGCGAGGTTTCATTGTAATTTCGAAGAGTAGTTAAGTATAATCACCCTATTGGGAGTTCTTCTATTGGTACTTGTACTTGAAAATGCGACTAGAAACTATTGAAGTGAGGAAAATTAGTATATTATAAATCGTGCCCATCTCGGTAATAGTAGGCTTACCATATTTTGGAAATCTAAAAAGAGGACACTTAGTCAGAAATTTGAGGCTTGCAAAACCGGAGTAGAATTCTCAAAAACCGGTGAATTTTTCCCACTTTGTGACCGATTGACTATAAAAAAAGGTCATATTTCCGCGCTCAGTGCTCAAAATACCGTTTTTTCTCACCGCATTGCTAGGTGGATGACTAAAATAAAAAAAAGGTCATCTTTCCGCTCGGAGCTCAATATAGCGTTTTTCACCCTCTGGAGCGTCACTTCTGCACTAATTTACGCCATATCGCTCGCAATTTGCTCTAAATCTGACCTAAATTTAAAAAAAAGAGGACAAAATTTTAAAAAAGAAGACAAAAGGCCGTACTCCGAGGACACTTTCTAAAAAGTCAAAAAGGAGGACAAATCCTCTTAAAAGAGGACGTATGGTAAGCCTAGGTAATAGCATTGTCGGCATTACTATGTAACCAGTCAACTCGAATCAGCACAAATCCTATCGCTGTAAGGTGGCGCTAGCTAGCTTCATATTGCCATTCGCAAATGGCTATAAATGAGGCTGGAGCTGATTTCTGTGGTTTGCGTCATGTGATAAAAAATTAAACCCACAAAACTTATGCAGCAACATCGCATAAGTGACCGTGCTGTCTCCACAGCCCAACTCCTTTCGGGTTTGGAAAATCTTGAACTCAAAACTTCATAACAAACTTTGATAAGAATGAACTGTAGTGCGCTCTCGACATTACCGGACCGCGATCTATTTCGCTGATTTCGCCGATCCGATTTGTGCGAATAATTATCGAGACGACCGATTTCGAATCGTAGGGCGAGGCCGCTCACAATTCCATTTGTGTGCCTTGGAATCAACTTTTATCAAAATACACCAACCAAAACTCTGTCAACAAAAGGAGTTCGTGTACCACCTAAAAATAGTACATTGAACGCTCTCTCTTTCATGCTGGTGACGTCATATTTTGTGATACGATTGTTGATATACAATGTTCTTTCCAATTCTCTACTAGTTGCTGACGATTACCCCTGACGAGTGTCAGCCGAAAATATTCGGGTTCATTTCAATATGAATATACTATTTAATTGTATTTCGCCTAACGGCACCAGCCACTTCATTTCCATCACTTGTCTCTTTGTATGTTATTTTCTGTTACTTTTAATCCGGTTTAAACCACTCCTAATCATATGTTCTATGCTAAGGTGGGTGTTTGATTGAAATACTACCACAAGTCGTTTCGACCACTTCCTTATCTTTTCATTTTATCGCAATATTGCTGTGTTTTGAAATCATGAAATTGGCCATAAACTGATTTCAACTGAGCGCATGGGGAGGTTCTTGAATTTACAATAACTTCAATATACAGTTGCATAATATATTCATGTTGAAACAAACCGAGATATTTTCGGCTGACACTCATCAGGGTTGACGAAAATATGCTTGTCAGCGGAAAATATTCGGGTTTATTTCATTATTAATGTATTGCTCGATTTAACTGAGCGTCCGAAGGACGGCGAGATCTCGGCCTGAATAGGCTACTTCTTCGTATCAGAAACTTACGCGACAAATGTCGGAATTTAAATATCACCGACTTGACTATTCGCCTAGATTACAACGAGCGGACATTTGCTAACTATTTAACTATTAAACTTTGCCGTTAATCAGCACAAACGTTTCAAGGCACATTTCCAACTTGTTCGCGGCTTTTGCCTTCTATAACGGCACATCTTTGGACGGAAAGATGTGATATATTTAACGTAGCGCCCACCCTGCGCGAGTCCTGAATATTTATCGGGGTCGTGCGAGGTCGTAAAATTATCGTTGGTATTGCTATTCCCAGCGGCAGGAGACCGCTTTTGTTGCCGTAATGATGTTCTACACAGGAGGACGTGGCGAGATTCCACGCGGTAATATTCGCTCGAATTATGCGATATATATAGAGCGAAATATGACAAAGGAACTGGTCTCGGCATGTTGCTTTGAACACGCCGCCGATTGAACAACAATGCCCCGTTCCGCTGTGAGAGAATGAATGCTTATGAATACGTTTCGGGGAAGCGGACGCAAATAGAATTACACATGAGTTATGTGTGATGTAGGGGTCGCCGGAGTCGTAGTTGAAAGTACACACACGTTGCACGCAGAATGCGGGATACAGCAAGCGCTAGAGAAAAGACTCCTGAAGGTGCATAGCTTCAAGATACAATTGAATCGTATATTCATATTGAAATAAACCCGAATATTTCCGACTGACAATTGTCAAGGGTAACAGAAACTAGTAGAGGATTGAAAGGAACATTACATTTGAACAAACGTATCCCCAAATAGGATGTGACCGGCTTGAAAATTAGGATAGTCGAGGCGAACTGTTCACGATATCCGTCCGATTCGTATATACGACCGGTAGCTGCATTCCCGTTATGTGCGCCAGAGATGAGCGGATTTGAAATTTCTATGTCCTAATCCAATCCAAATCCGAACCTTCAAATCCAAATCCAAATCCTAATCCATAACTTTTTCATATTCAAGTCCATGTCCAATCCTAATCCGATTCCAACTAGAAATTCAGAAAAAATACTAATATATGCAATGGAGGGATTCGAAAATTTTCTTTCACAACCAACGATTCACTTGATTCAAGATAACTTAGTAACCATAAGTACAATAATAACTGATCTGAATAAAGTTTGTCGCCATTCGCCATACGACATTTCAATCCCCCAGAAAATAGGTAAATCCAATCCAAATCCTAATCCGTTCCGAAAAAAATGTCTAATCCAAATCCAATCCAAATCCGACAAAATTTCACAAATCCTGTTTTTTCAAAACCTAATCCTAATCCATGCTCATCTCTGATATGCGCATCGGCTTTGATTCATTGTGGCACGTTGGGATCAGAGGTGATCCAAGTATTTATTATAGATACTAAAGTATAGAAGCAACGATTTCCAGGACATGTCAAAAGTTCTGAAGTTAGTAGTTGTAAAAATGCGAAGTGGTTTAGGGGTCGCGTATTTTAGGAGTTAGAAGTATAGACGCGGAAGTAGTCCACAATCATTATGACTTGAGTAAATAGTTCAACTAGGCAATATACCTTCGTTACTGACTGACCAATGTGACCATATCTGGTTGCGATACAGTGAAGTAAGTATCCTATATCCAACCCACTCATGGCCACTGAGCTAGACACAGCATGGGGTAAGATGATGCAATCCCTTTACCAGAGTCATATATACGGGTGGTATTTGCTATAACCAAAACTAGGAAGTAATGCGTTGACATTAAGATAATGGCACCATATCGAAATGGTGAGGCATGTTCCTTACTACAAACTTCCGTTCCCCTGCACCGGCAGGGCCCAAATACGACAAGGAATTCCCCCTATTGATCTCATCTTACGGTCACGCATATTAGGAAACTTCTCCACAATTCGGCATGTGTCGATAAAGGCCGAACACGGTGAATCCAGAGGCAATTAAGCAGTGACATAAGTGCCACGGATCATGTGTACCCGCACGTTTTAGAAATAATCACATGGTTTGAAGTGCGATACAGTTACTAGTGCGGGCTTGTTTTGTTGTGTCTTGTTTACGGTGGCTTTCTTCTTATTCACCGCGACAATGCTGCTTAAATTGAATACCTCACCCAAACAAACGCCCGTAATGAATGCGCGCGCCGTTACGCGATACCTTTTTTCAATAGGATGTCGTCTTTATAAACTTTATTATGACGTACGGACGTCTCCACGGGCTTTGTTCTGATGAAATCTTAACCCCAAAACGCACGGAGTGGTGCGACGCGCACCAGTTACAACTGAAGAACTTCGCTCGTCGCGTCTCTTGTGTGTGTGTGTGTGGTCTACCCACTGGGCGTTGGTAAATTTGTTACCGCGGATCTGATGGGCATAAGTATCTCAGCAACGAGCAGCGAGGTTGGTTAACAAATGTCAGATTTCTTCTGTCAATAACATAGTGCATAGCACTATTCCTTTTTCAATCTTCGGTTTATGTCATGATCCACGATCCGATGGGCATAAGTTATCATTGTGATGTAATCATGAACAGTGAGGTTGGCTAACAAGTCTGACATTTCTAGTGTCATTGTGTTAATAACATGATGCATGGCACTGTTCCTTGTTCAATGTTCGGTTTTGTCATGGTGCTGGTAAAACCTATGCCCGTATTGTGAAAATGTTTTTGATTCGGTGCAATAGCCGTAATCGGTCAACATTACAAATCCCGACTACCCCGTTTCTGGTCACAAGTGCCAACAATTTCGACTACGGTTTACTGTGCTCCCGATATTAGGCACATCCTGCAACGCTGGACGGTACAGCATTTCCTGATCACAATATACATCTCGGAACAATGCTACCATGCAAGTTCTCACAAGTATACACAATACTTGACATGGGCTCAATGAAATTATTTGCACTGTTTCCAATATAGGAGATTATGTATTGGCGAAGAATTTAATTGCTTCTTTCTAATGAGATAGTGTCGGTACGTACTCCAGTGACCCATACTACGCACACATGCGGCTGTCGATAATACTCGACACGTTCTGATGAGGCACTCCTGCTCTAAAGAAGCCTCTATTTACAACGCTACTTGAATTGATTGGAAATAGGAGTTGAAACGCTAGCAAATTCCATCACCGATCTTGAGTCCACGGAACTGTGACTACGAATATATGGAATGAACCAGAACGATATAATTGCACAATGTGTATGGTAGCTGGACAGTGACCAGTCTTTTCACGTTAATAATATGACCTGACATATTTTGGATCACCTCATGTACCTTACTCGACCCCTCACATACACATACACATATAATAAGGTATATCTGTATTGTTATGAGCTTGGTATGTATTAAGCAATGACCTTTGTTTCCAAACTAAATATAGCTGTAATGATGGAAAATATGACGAATGTATGTAACATAATATACAATGTGTATATATATATAAGTTTATTGTCCACACACCAGCAATGGATAGGCTTGATTTTAGGAATGACTACCAGATAACAGTTGGAATTCGATCATGCTAGGGGGGGGGGGTATGATGCGTACACATGACACAGCTGTCATCACCTATATCGTCCGTGCCATTCCATGTTATGAAATTTTCTTTCATATACTGTAACAATATGTTTGTGCATATGCAATGCATTGTAAGCATTATCTCATGTGATTTCCGTAATTGTGAACGATCACGATCAGCCTACTATGTTGCCTAGAATCGAAGCTGGTAACCATATACTGTATCATTACTTCAAGTAACAAGCACAGTTAACCATGTTGAATTTGCGGTAACCTTGAGAAGCCACAGTTTTACAGTATGGATGTGATTTTTCCTGCGTTCTGTGCGTTTTAGCAAGATTCCATTCACTAGGCCTTGGCGTCTTTGCATTCCTCTCGGAATGTTCTCGGAATTGGAATTAATGAATGAAAGTTTCTAAACAATCACACATCCTGTTTCCAATGTTCGATACAGCTGGGTTAAATTGGTCAAAGGGTCGCGCGATAGTAAGGGATTGATTATTTTGTAATAAAACCTGTGGGAACCACGTCACGAGATTAAATCGACTCAACTGACACCTTTTGTAATCCGTCAATGGGCTTTATTTAATCACAATACCGCCCGTAAGAGCCGCGCTCAAGTATTTGTCGTTACAACACTTCAGCGAACGCGGAAATGTATTCTTTGGCACAAAAGTAGCTATGACGAAATTGCTGAAGTGCTAGTCATACTATGACGAAGCCATGGAAGCTATTTCTCTCTTTCCAGGAAACGAGTCCATAACAACAAGCGCTACTAAGCGTCGCCTACTTCTGCGTGTCGTCAGGTCTCCTGGGTTCAACTGCGCAATAATCGACCGTAGACTGACTTTTCACGGCGTGTAGAATGGCGGAAACACTGCCAAGTATATGCGCTCGCCTAAGTGACTTTTCCTGGGAAAGTCCGTGAACTGAGCGAACACGAGCAGGTTTAAGAATCTGACCCGCGGAAAGCCAGCTATCTGATACAGATAGCTCTGGTCTCAATTTCTGTGCTCGATATCGTCCACGTAATATCTAAAACGAAGCGGAATTGTTGGTGTGAGGTCTTCATGCGTTACACCGTGCCGAAAACGCGTCAATTCAATGCAAACCTATGTATGTCCTTTCAAGTGTTAATAATGTTTGCAAGAAATGCTATAGTCGTCTGTGTAGGAATGTAATGTTCTAGAATTTGATGGAGAGTCCATGCTGCTCGGTCGTATGCGAGTCCTGACTTTGAAACCTTGTGAATAAAACACCCGAATGTCACCCATGCATCGCGAGTAACGTCGATGCGTGTAGCTCAGAATGATGATTAGGAATTTGTGATGGCTTACTGAAAGTCTGACTTCGTGGAGCAGCGTCTCGGACAGCTTCTAAGCGCGTCACGCTTGCTTTGTGAGTCAAAAGGCTCGGAACAAAACGTATCACTGCTTGCATCACATTCTCGACAATTTCAAATTATTTTTCACGGAAAACTTGGACGACTAGATAATTCTAGTTGTGTAATTAGACTAATTACAGCGTAATGCGTACTATATTTCTAAACCAATTTGTGAAATGTTTCTATGCTCCGATAATAATTTTAATCAAATTTATGGTTCGCCTGAAAATGCTACAGGAAAACTGTATAGCGCGTGACGAGCCAAGCTTTGTGCATGTACTGGCATTAGCATGCATGTAAGAATAGACATTGATTTCGTATGATATGAACAGGTCTACAGTTTTGCTTTGTTTCATTATAATTTGCGATTTAATTTAATTTCCACGTTTTTGCGAATTCAGTAACTCTATAATTCTAATGTAAATTGGATAAAAATGTGTAGCTATAATTTCAATTCCAATTCCAATCTAATTCGGGAAAGCCAAATTTTTTCTAGTTTTCTAGTTGTTTCTTCCATGGGCAGCACCTGCGTAACCAGGACACAGTCGGTGCGTAGCAGATTGGTTTTTCTATCCACTATAGAGACTATACCATCTCCTCCTTTCGAAAACTGAAATTGCGCCGGTAAACATGATCAAAATCCGACAAGATATTAATCTATCAAACGATTAAGGTATCGCTACGTAATGGTGACTTCTCGACCTCTGCCCGAAACGTAGTTTCACGTGACGGACGTGCCGAGATCGAGACACGTGACCTGTGTCATCAGATAGGCAAGGTTAGCGCCCGTAGAGTTGGGTTACAGCCATCTAAATATCTGCTGCCATTGGCAACGGGTACGATTCCGCTCAGTTTAGAAATTACGATAGCGTATACCGTTTCCGGGTTTCGAAAACACTATAGGCGACCGCGGTATACACGGACCTGTTATTTTTATCTCGGAGCATATCGCGATGGATACGGGCAGTTGATTGTTATCTTGTGGTAAAACAAAAACTGTATACACTAGCGCGTATGTGTTGTGAAAATAGCACAGAGTTGTTTGATAACGCGGATGCGGGTGTGACGTGAACACCAGCAGTTAGTGGAAGATGTTATCATAACCCTTGTAGTAATATTTGGACAAGATGAATGACTATAAAGCTTCGGATTCGTTTAAGGCTGCTGTCAAAAGAGACTTTGTGAATGATGATATTACGATAACAAGGCACAGCTCCAGTGACACACAAAAATATACGTTTTGCAATCGAAAGCGAATATACAATTGAATAATAGATCAGTAATATATTATTCAATTGTATATTGAAGTTCTGTATCTCCAAGAGTCTATTGACGTCGTAAGACTATTATGAGCCACTAAAATCTGAACATGCGGAGGAATCCGGGTCAAATAAGCGTTGTTAAATCGATTATTCGTATTGAATTGACGTATTATGCAGGATGGTGAACGTGATAGCTATATATACCAGGGTTACTTAACAAAAGTGTAAAATTTTCTTCAGCCCGTTATAACTCTGATTAAATAATTTACAGTCTTACAAATTTGATATGGTATAACTATATACAAAATCCGGTAAAGCGATAACAGACTCGTCTCTGCGCTAATGCGCATCATTTAATCGTGTTGTTACCGCCTCGTTAGGTTCATATCAGTTATAAGATATGAAAATGCACAAGATTATCTCCCACTTACTCGAATATGGGTGCACGACCATTTATCTCAATCAAATCCAACCGTACGGGATGTAACAGACTGTAGCGGTTACGCTCATGCATTTGGGCAACGCATTCGTTTCTAACGATTACAATATTTTAGTTAGATGGCATGATGCTTGTTATAACTATATGGTTAAGACCAGGCATGCATTACGTGTTTCTTTGCAATCAAGTATAATCTTAAAATCAAACCGTGAAATTATTATATGCGATGGTTTATAATCTTATTAGTAGCAGCATTTTTGTGGTTTTAAAACACAATATTTAGATTTTTTCTCATACTAAATATAGTCGAATAGATTATTTTCTATATAGTTTCACTATTTATTTCCTGTAAATTCCGGGTCTATAATGTCTAGATTGCAGCAATGATACGTCACGCTATGTACCACTGACGATATGGTCGGTAAAGGCATGGCATATTACGGATTGCAGGATGTTTTCTTTGTAAATTCGTGGTGTTCGACAGCTGCGGTCATTTACACAAAGCGCATATGTTCTGTCACCGAATCCACACCCTCAATTTGATAGCACGGAACACGTTAGATATACTGACGATGAGGATTTATGTTAGGTGATACAAGGTCTACAGTTACATGCCACACAGTGCTTCCAACATATGTAGATATCCCCAGGTCATGCCGAGTATACATTTATCCTTATTGTCATGTACTCTACTGTATCATGTGATTATTTCTGTTTATTGCACTGCACCGCACCGGATTCAACGTATAATATTGGCTTTCAGCGATACGCGGAATGTAATGATACGATCTTCGCAGACGCGACTGAGATTTAGCAAACAGAACGGAATGTAATCAAATGACTTTTAGCAAATTAATCGACGCATTGCCATGGTAGCGAGAGGTCATGCTACTTTCGACAAGGTTATTTCCGTCGACTTCGACTTCCTCTTGCGGTGGTGTAGGCCGTTATCTCTCTTGTGTATTATCTCGTAAATAGGTAGAGTTTTAATTTCAATTTTACGGTACATTGTGATGATATGTGCTTGTTGTCAAAATATGTTGTGTGGCTTCAAGACAGCAATAGTGCAGAGGTTCGTATACGCCTATACGGGGACCGGTAAGACACTAAACGGTCTGCGAGCTGGTTTTAGGTAATCCGTAAAAGGGCACCAAGAAGCGAGAAAACCAGATTATTCCTTGGGAATGGCACCGAGAGTGGGACTAGTCATTAGTTAGCATATTTTACGTGTGGTATAGCCCAACTAAACACGTTAAATCGAGATTGGGTCACAAAGCGCGAATACCCTTTTCATAGTCATTGACGTCTGAAATTTTCGGGGCTCACGCAACCATCCGCAAAACGCGAAGGGGTTCGCATTCAAGAAGGTTAAATAACCCCTGTTCTATAGGGGAATACGACCTGTCCTCTTGCCTTTTGACATTGAGTTAGCGAGTGCGATGCCCAAAATACATTTCGATACCCGCCTTTCTAATTCCTAATATCTTTGATATATATTATATAAGTTTCTGTCCATGTCACAAATACACCCAGGCACTAAAATAGAGGATGTCGAAATATTACATCTTTCGATCGAATAAAGATGAAACTGTTTTATTGGAGGTTTAGTGTGACAAATAGTTGACAATTCTCACGTAGGCCAATACCACCATAACTAAGTATAGAGTCAAAATGGAACTCAGTTTATTGAACACACGCAAGACATAGCGTCGCGTCAAGCACAATGAATTATTTCAACATGATATTTCGAATTTCCGGCTTAGTGCCTTCAACGAGATCATGACATCTATAGCTATATCAATTAACTGACTTAAGATGAGACACGTGTTTCTAATCACCCGATTACGCTCTCATTACATGCGACCAAGTACAAAGTAAACGTAGTATGTGGTGATAATACACAATATACTACGTATGATTGATATTTGATACGAAACAAAATGACAGCTCCATATCCGTTCTATTCTCAACGCAAATGTTGCCGTTTCGATACTTTCGGGTGCAATATATCATTTCCCATGCTTCTTCGGCGAGATTTATGTTCTACACCAGAGTGATATCCTCCAAAATACATAGCTTTATAGTGGTGTCTAAAGTATATCTCGATCTTACGATGCGTATGATACGATGTGCTGATATTTCCATGTAAGAAATAAATAAATCAGAATTAAAATTGTTCTAATCACTTGACTGTATAGGAATTTCAAGGTTTGCTACAGTTACCGCAGCCCCACCACAGCAAAACCAAAGCTCTGTAGAATGTTGCAACGACGGAAATCGTCACAATTGGAAGCTTGAGTAGGGAGTTCTGTCGACAAATGCGGAATTTTAGCGGTGGGACTTTATGACGAGATATTACACCGGAGCCCAGCTGACGCGTGCCCACTGCCCAATGCCCATGTCTCAAATACTTCCCATATCTATTTGTCTTATCTTCACCTTGCAACGACGCGTTTTATTTGAAGCCATTTCACCGATGAAGATTATGAAACATTTGAAACAAGGGGTGAGATATCTCCCGAGACAGCTAGTGTGATGTGGCAAAGATTATTTGTCAGATGTGTTTTATCGAATATGCATCAACACAGCATATTTAGGATCATTATCATCCGATATCCGTACTGGCGCACGACTCGGTACCAAATTATCGTTTATTGATACACGATATAACAAATGTTTGCAGATCTAAGGCTATTTTGATGTCGATTGCAAAGTGTCAGCCGACGACAGTCTTATATATTAAATTTCCTGAATTTGTGTGACAACTGGTATACGCTTTCGAATTGTTGTTGTTTGCATTATCTTTATAATCCACGTCATTTTGCTTTACTTAACCTACTCATGACACTGATAAGTAGAATTATGAAGCTCCTTCCATATCACGATTTATGAGGCGATAAGAGGGTAACTATAGGATTTGACAATTACTTTCACTTCGACTTCTCTGACACAAAATGTGGGGCCATTGTTTGAAAACATAGGCAGAGCACAAGACGGATCAAAAGGGTGGGGGATAATATTTCTTGACATGTCGACACTGGATATTGATACTGATCATTCCACAATAAAAATCAAGCTCCACTCCTCCCTATTACATGCGATTCAGACTATACATGGTTGAATAGTATATTCCCATTGAAATGAACACGAATATTATCAGCTGACACTCGTCAATGGTAATCGCAAGCAACAAGTCGAGAATTGGAAATAACATTCTATGTCAATATATACAATGTTCTCTCCAATTCTCTACTAGTTTCTGGCAATTGCCCCTGACGATTGTCATTTCGGGGTCAATTGAATATGAACATAGTATTCAATTGTATATTGAAGTTCTGTACCTCCAAGAAGTCCTCAACAACATATTACGCATAGCAGTGGTATATTTGTGTATTCGTTAAGGTGTCAGTGTGATATTCTTATTACTAATTCCCCGACCCCCGAAGGAGGGTGAAGCATCATAGTAATGGAAACCGCTATTTTTCAAAGCAAACATTTCTTACATTTCCATAAAGTGAAGCCCTGTGAATGCGTGAGTTCGCATGAGCCTCTATAATTGAACAAGTCTGTTATGGCATGTTCACGCACATTCTCAACGACGTGATCTATTTGAACTTCGTAACACATGCATCAGTACCCGGCGATTTCACTGAAAGTACAAGACCGTATCAACGCACGATAATATCTTACACGCAAGCCGCCTTATGCTTTGCGGTTACGGCGGTCGCCCTTTTGTGGCATGCTTCAATTAGCTCGGCTTTTCTCGGAACTCATTCGGACTGCGTTGGCGTACTTGAGATCACGAGATAATGGTAGGTATGGTCACGTGTTTTTCGCCTCTCAGCATTGAAAATGGATAACGGCGTCATGTGATTCGGTATTTTGAGCTGACAAGACTCTCGTGTCGAGTTGTAAATCCCGCCTGCCGCAATGTATTTCTTTCTTCAATATATACCGTGGATATTGCCAAATAATTGATTTCACTCTAACATAATAGCTTAGCCAAGTAAGGTTTCTACCCTTTTTACTGAACCGACCGGTTATTGGGTAAGTTATCGACGTGGTAAAATTTTGCAAATCCACACGATGTCGGTGTGGAAAAAATACGGCGGTGGAAATGTGAGAACAGATTCCAGCAGGGCTGCAACCAAGTCACAAGATCCCGAGTAACAAGTCAATTCTACTTTTATAGTTTTGATTCGAGTCAAGTCGAGTCATTTTCAATTTTCCACCGAGCCAAGTGCGACCCCAAGTCGGGGTTCAAAGGTAGAGGGTCGAGCCCGCGTCACAGTGTTAACACTCGACACCGAGTCCAAGTCCTTATGTTCACTATTCATTTTAGAGTTCAATCCTGTTCAATTCATATTTTTACAACTATCTTTGGGTGATATTGAATGCCTCGAAGTAATTTCCCCCACTTTACAATGTTTCTGACCCAATTTACTGAAACCAGTACTGATAGACGAAATAGCAATAATTACAATGAGATAGTACGTACTACTCTTCGAAGTTACAACGAACTACCCAGGGTTGTAATGACTCGAGTCATGACTCGACTCGAGTCCGACTCGAGTCACGATTTTCTGATGACTCGACTTGACTCGTGTCATTTTCTGAAAATACGGAAATGACTCGACTCGACTCGAGTCAATCCGCGTATTGACTCGACTTGGACTCGAGTCATTGTGCATGACTCGGACCAAGTCATATGACTCGAGACTCAGACGGCCAAGACCGACATGTCATTGTAATTTCGAAGAGAAGTAAAGTAACCACACTCTTTGGGATATCGTCTATTCGTAGTGGTACTTGAAAATGCGTCCATAAACTGCTAAAAGTGAGGAAAACTAGCAAATTATAAATGCGAAGTAATCGATATGACCAAACAGAGTTATAAAAGATGGGTTTAACAAGACTTTAACTGGAAACTTGTGGCGAGATAGCGCAGTGGTATAATCCGCGGCTGCAACACCAATGGGTGCGGGTTCGAGTCCGACCGAGGTCGACTTCTGAATTTCGATACCTAAGTGTTGGAGGTTTACCTAGGCTCCTCCTCGCCACCTCATCCACGTCAGCGGTGTCTTACAAAAAGCCTAGAGGTGGGCCGTGCTATAAGTCGGCAGTTACGGAAAATAAGAAGAATATCGGCCTGGTGTAAATGACCATAGTAGTCGACAAACACCATGAATACCCCAAACAAACAAACAAACAAACTGGAAACTGAGCTGTCAACACCATGACTTGGACTCGGACTCGAGTCATAATACAATGACTCAGACTCGACCCTCTGCTCGATGACTTGGACTCGGACTTGACTCGGGGGTGAAATGAAAATGAATCGACTTGAGTCGAGTCAAAACTATAAAAGTGAGATTGACTTGTGACTCGGAGCCATGTGACTTGGTTATAACCCTGGAACTACTTGTCTTGGCCGTCCGAGTCTCGAGTCATATGGCGTGGTCAAGTCGTGCTCCTTGACTCGAGTACAAGTTGAGTCAATGTAGAAATTGCCACATTTTCCATTACAACCCTGATCGTGTTATCCTTCTTTTCATCAATTCCAAGAATTGCAATGAAGTGATGGATCTGACAGAAAAACCACTGCTTTGAATTTCATCACGAAGATAGTAGTTTTTCGATTTCTTTGCATCTCTTTTACCATGGGCATCAAATAACAGTCAGTCGCGGCAACAGAAAACAATTTCGAAAACTTCACCCGTCTGTGGCATGATTACTCATCCCGCGATAACCAAAAAGCTGCATTTTGTCATTGAAAACCTCATCGTAATCTACATTTTCAAAAAAGTTATCTCAGTAATTTTCATACCTTTTCAATCCACGCTACTACTTCAAGTACTTTTGTCATGTGAATATCGCTACTATGCATGTAACTAAGTATCATCAATCATGCGCGAGACATTCTTAATCGTAGAGATATAGCAAACAACAAGGCACCATTGAATACGCTGGCCTTGCAGATATAACCAAATTTTTTAAATAATAGTCGCCGTAACGAAACACCCCATCATACGCATTTTAAGGAGAGGAAAATTGCTGTTTATATTTCGATGCCAATCATAATATCCACTGTGTGGTCTTCAAATGATGCGAGATTGAAGTTTTATACCGTAAAATCTTGCTCGAGTCATGAATTGAAGAAAGCCCGTCTGACACAGATAGAGTCTCGGAGATTGCGATGGTTATCGCCGTATTGTAGTTGCCATCAAAACCCTATTTCAAGCCACGATATTATCTTGCAGCAATGGGAGTGCGTCAAGAAATTATAATATTGCATGACATTAGCATTGACGTGGAAAAGATGCGATATCAAGACCCGAATCTATAAGTCGTAAAACGAGATAGAAACGCAGGCGTTTATAACCGCCTTTGCAGGTCACGTATTCGCTATTAAATTACGCAGTCTTCCCGCACAGAATATTATCCGACCGCAAATTATCAACGGGAAATCGGAAAATTTGGGCAACTCGCCCGTTACAACGGTTTTGAGATGGGTCCCTCGGCTCCTAATGACTTATTATTACAGACAGCTATTTACGGTACAATACAATTGCAGAATATGTGGAATTAGGGAGCTTTTCGTAGAGCCGATAACTTGATTGGCATTTCTTTGGTTGTTGGCCAACGATCCTCGTGTAATCTGGAAGGACAGCAATCGAAATCAGGACTCTGACCAACATTTGACGTTCACGTTTCAGGTTAACAAAGGTAGAGACCCTTCCGATGTGGCCCGTACAATTTCCTCCACGTGTCCATATAACCTCCTTATTTTTGCGAGCAACTCGTGTCCAAAACCAGAAGTTGCGTTTGCTTCGTTGGTTTCAATTTTTTTATGATACGTATTGGGTGTAAATATTGAACACATTTGTTGTTGTTTGTAGGATTCATAGTGTTGGTCGACTACTATGGTCATTGACACCAGGCCAGTTATCTTCATTTTTTATTCCGTAGCTGCCGACTTGTAGCACGGCCAACTTCTAGGCTTTTATAAGACACCGCTAACACGGATGAGATTCCGAGAACGAGCCCAGATAAACCTCCAACAGAATTCCGGAGTCAACCACGGTTGGACTCGAACCCGCAACCCATTAGTGTTGTAGCTGGGGATTATACGCTACGCCATTTCGCCACATTCAACACATTTCAAGACTAGTATTTTAAATCGTTTCCTTGGAATGTAACTGTGACCTTACATAGCAACACCGAACGGGAGAAATGAATTATGATATCATTCGGAAACAACAGAATAATCTGTGACAATGAGATATGGTTTGAGGCGAGGTATGTACGGGAATTTTCTCAGCACAAACATAAATAATCTTATAATTACGCATGCTTTGGTTCACAACTATAGTATCGGATGTGGTGAAACCAATCACATCTCACAACATGTCGGCGAGCCAGTCGTATTGTATCTCGACTCAACTGGCACACGTCATCATTTTAGGTCTGACCAATAGTTTATGATTTCGAAATTGGGATAGGATGTCGCGTTATCTCGACAAGCTCGCGTGTAATAACGTCGAATTACATCGTATCAGATTCTGCGAAAGAAATGAAATCGATTTTATCGACACGAGTATTACTGGGTTCAGATATTGCCGGAATAATGTGCATCTCGCCGCGAATGAAATTTTAATCCATCGTACACCCAAATACATTATTTTTTAGGTATGCGGCGGCTGAACAAGCGCGTTCAGGCCGAAGTGGTCAAGGTAGTCACATATAGTACTAAAGAAGTCGCACCAACAACAAACTTCCGCTGCATTATAAGTAGAAATATCCAAGATACGCCTGAACTCCTTTAAATGGAAGCAGAAAATAGAGGTCTACCAAATACTCAAGTGAGGAGTTTCAAACAGTAGATTTGTTCGAGGCATCATAAGCGTTTAGCAGTTAATCGGAGATGGCCACCTTGGAAATCAAAAAATCGATCTTCGCGACTAACGCCAAATGAACAATGTACCGCAAATACGTGCAATTTTCTAAAATAGGTTCAGTTAGCAGGAGAGGGCAACATACGGCCCGCGGGCCGGACCCGCAGCCAGAGTTCAAAGAGCTTGTTGAGAACTTGATCGACCACAGATGTCTCATTGACTTCAAGAGCTATTGAAGTAGACCTATACAAAAAGTTAATAAATTCATTAAATACTGTTTTTGGTGTCTGTGCTTTAAACTTAAAGTTTACATTAAATACGTTTTATACTTTGTATAGGTGGATAATTATACGCGATTTATGTATCGATTCAGGAATCCGACACGCCAAGTAGGCTACTTAGTTTTCCCTTATCAGGCCCGCCGACTGTAGAAGTTGCTCGCCCCTCAGTCATAGGGATACAGGGGCTATTTTGCTCAGTTGTTATGTCAACACCATTCGCAGAAGAGGTTCAAACATATCCCGAAACTATTCTTGACTCTACGAAATCCTAAAGTGTATAAAATGTTTGCTCAAGATACTGCTAAGTAGAAGTGGCAGTTGTCCAATAGCAGTTGTGTAAGTAGTTGAGGTAGGCAATATCTAATTGAGTTCTGCGAAAAAGTAGAAGTACTTCGATACTGGTCACCTTTGACATCGCCCCTATTCTCATACACATCATGCACCACCCCACCCCGAAGGACAATTTTAATACATTTCCAACAGTTTGATTCGTTTTGCAACCGTTTCTGTGAGTAATACAAGGAAATCAGTGAATGATTCTCACATTAGTAACTAAGGTGTTATATATGAAGTTTAGCAGACACGAAATACGTTCAGCTGCTCGATAATTTCTTATCGTCACGACCATAACAAACAAGTCGTCACTCCGACAGCGAAAGTTTAAATATAAGTCATGACAAGCTCCAATTATTTGCGATTGCTTTGGCGATTACGCGGAAGCTTGTAATATTTCCGCGTGGAAGATAAGATTATCTTTGTAAATATTTACCGGTTGGAATTAGTAGTGCGTTCGTGTGAATGGCGAGATCATCGCGACCGGGAAATGAGAATGACCTCTTTGGCATAATCGTCAGTGTTGCAACAATGCGAGCTGTTTTCGCCACTGCAATACAACTGAGAGAGGTACGATTGATGGTTGAGATAAGGAAGGCTCCAATAGGTGAGAGCCTTGTGATGTATGTGTAAAAATCTCTTCCACGAGACTGCCTATAGCAGTGGTCGGGAACCTTTTTGGTCCAAAGAGCCATATTGGCCCTATTTTTTCCATTTTAACTCCCAAAGAGCCAGACATGCCAATCAACTGTTACGTCACAATTGGAAATCCGTGCCGTCATTGTAGCACTAATTCGAACTCACTATACATGGGATTCGTCGTGGGCGCCAAATTTTCTCTGTAAAACCTCGTACTAATCATGCTGGTTGCCTTATTTCAGCATGCGAAACTTGAGTTACGATAAAGTAGGTTCGTCCTGATGATCCTTTTAAATGCGAGAACTCATGATCACATATGTAGGTGGAGCCAAACATGGTGACTGCAAAAGTGTATAGGCCTACTCACTGCGTAAGCTCTGATACATCAGGGACGTGGGGTTAGGGGAGACAAATGAGGCAGTGCCTCCCTGTTGTCAGGGTGAGTGAACGAATGACTTAGAATGACTAGATTTTGAATATTTTTCTCCCAAATTCACATAATTTGCATATTTATCGTTCGAAAATAAAGCGCGAAACTACAGGTAAGGCACAGACGGGCCAAGCCTCACCATCGATAACGCGATTAATGGTAAATAGTTTAATATTTATTAGAACTGATATTAATCGAATGTAGCTGTCTCACAGATTCCGAAAATCTATTAGTGATCGATTTCTCAATTCTCAAAGTATTCGGCGGTAACATAACGTTGCGCTGCACGCCTACATTTTATTGCAGGTACCACAGGGCTACTTATCAATCAAGCTATGGTGTTCTTTGTAATTGTGAATGTCACGTCCACGGCAATTCAATTCGCACCGCAGATCAGGAGGACAATCTGTCATTGGAAAATGTGTTGTCATATGGACCCCGTCGCCATGTGCGCTATTTTCTTTGCTCAATCAACATATCGCACAATCCATGGTTTCGAGTAGGGTGCATCGAATTCGCGAGTTGCCGAGTGGTATTAGTCGCCGGCGCGACAGGAACTTGAATTTGAGGATTTTGAAAAGAGGGATTCCGAGCACTTAAACCGGAAGACGGCATTGTCTTTACCTCTCAAAGACATGTTTATACTGCCACGAGAATAATTATTCTGGCAGTGATGGAAATTTAGTAACAAATTGGTGCGATATTGATCAATTCAGTACAAAAAAATATTTGGCAAAGAGCCATATCTTACACCCAAAAGAGCCATATATGGCTCGCGAGCCATAGGTTCCCGACCACTGGCCTATAGGCTAATGATCGACGATGGTGTCATGTGACTCTTTGGTTCAATGCCGCATCGCGAACGGTGGATATACGGTGTTAGGTTGGGGACAACCGAATTCACTGGTAACCCAACATCCATATTCCAAAATACGTGGTTGGCAACATAAATATATCTTTATGATAATATTGCAGATGTCAAAGTAAAATGCAGGGTGGTAACCAAGTCGCAAGGCCCCTAGTCACAAGTCAATCTCACTTTTATAGTTTTGACCAGAGCCAAGTCGAGTCATTTTCAATCCACCACCGAGTCAAGTCCGAGTCCAAGTCAGCTAGCAGAGGGTCGATTCCGAGTCATGGTATCATGACGCGATTCCCAGTCCAAGTCATTGTGTTGACTGCTCAGTTTCCGGTTAAAGTCTTGTTAAACCCACTTTTTATAACTCTGTTTGGTGATATCGAATGGTTCGATTTTTCCACACTTTTAGCAGTTTATGGTCGAATTTTCGAGTAGGCTACAGGTACCATTAGACGAATCCCAATAGTGTGGTTACTTGGTTACTTTACTTTTCTTCGAGATTACAATGAAATGTCTGTCTTGGCCGTCTGCGTCTCAAGTCATGCGCAATGACTCGAGTCCAAGTCGAGTCAATTCACAGATTGACTCGAGTCATGTCGAGTCATTTCCGTGTTTTGAGAAAATGACTCGAGTCAATTCAAGTCATCAGAAAATCGTGACTCGACCCGAATGTACAAGATCCCCTGGCCGTCCTTAGGTAAATCTTTCTTTGCCTACTCGCGATCTTACAGATTTTATAAAGGAGACGTTTTAGGATCTTTGCGATCTTGATCAGTTGTAATTGTATAGAAAACTAGATAAATTTCAGCTTTTCCAAATTTGATTAGAAGAAGAATTACTGAATTCACAAAAACTTGGAAATTAAATTGAGCTCCGAATTAGGAAGAAATACCAAAATAATCAAGTTCAATTCATACCAAATCATTCACATGAGCATACGAATGGCAAATGTCTGTACTTTGTACACCAAGTCTGCATCGTATCGCACTATACAGCTCTCATGTAGCATTTCAGGATAGCTGAGTTAATATTATACTACAGAAACATTTCACAAATAAGATTAGAATTAAATTATCGACATGTCGCTTTAATTAAGCAACTATAGATGGACATTGCCTCGTGAAACAATAGCGATCAAATGGGGACCGATTAGATGGCGATAGACGACTGTGTTTGTTGCATTTCGATGAAGAAACACTTCAATCAACACAGAACGAATATTACAATCTACGCATGTAGCCACTTGAAAAATAAATTGCCATATCGCACAGTACCGGTCGTTATTGCCCAGAAATCAGACACGCTAAGCTGTCGAAAACGCGCTAACGGAAGCATCAATGAGGATGAATTGTTAAGCATTGTTCTACACGAGATAAGTCAATGTATCTTTTGAGCTCAAACACACATTCCTTTAGTAATGATGACCTTTTAATAGACGCGTAGATTTGGCCGGTATTACGGCGCATAAGAACTCGTAAAACATATATTTGTTTCGTCATCATGTTAATCCGGAGAGGCATTTTCATACTCTGATGACTTATCGGATCATAACATCACGTTTTTCGTCGGTTTTTCCGAGAAAACCTGGAAACATAATAATCTCTCTCGAGAAGAGACGGGATAAGAGGTTAACCGACTATGATTCGACATCAACCAGCCATTTAACGACCGTAATAGCAACCTTCACGCCTATTTCGCTAGCTTGATTTTCTATTCCAAATATGTGATTCTCACGTGTGTCAGACGATAAGTAGGTCAGATTTAGTATGCTGCAGAAATTATTGGAGAGACGAATATGGAAAATGTAATTTACAACCAAATTTAAAAACAATTAGCTGTGAAGGTATACCGCATATATTTTTATTCGATACAGTCGTGCTCGTAAAGTAACGTGGAATTATAATGAGTAAAGTACTTTCCGCAAGAAATAAAATCGTCAAAATAATTAGCATCCACATCTATAATATACCTGGTGCAAAGTACTATATGAGAGGGAAGATAACAATCGAATACTGAAAATCATAACAGTCATCATGTGTCGCCACAAATATAAATGTTATCGGAAGAATCAATATCATAAATAACGCACCTTCCGGTACCAAACCACGTTCCATTCGTTTTATTCACATTCTTGTCGCAATATCAAACAAAGGCTTGAATTAATATCTTATTCATTTGCGAAATATTTGTAGCTAATAGCTAATAAAGCAATAGGAAGGTTTACGGAGAAGTCGAATACACTTTTGTGAGGTTTCTTTAGCACATCGGAAATGTTAAGATTTCTGATTATTAGGCAGCAGGAATTATATATGACTTTGGGTAATTCCAAATAAATGCTATTCTTTATTACTTCGGTGTTACATTTTCATTGGGCGCAATAGTTTCATTGGGCGTAATATATTCTCTAAACCAGTGCTCTTTTTTTGTTCGTTTTGTGGTATTCGTGGTATTTGTCGACTACTATGATCACCAGGCCGATACGCGTCATTTCTTTCCGTAACTGCCACCTTCTAGCACGGCCGCCACACTTCTAGGCTGTTTGTAAGACACCGGCTTACGTGGACGAGGTGGCGAGGAGGAGCCTAGATAAACCTCCGACATTTCGGCATAGGAATTCTGAAGTCGACCTCGCTCGGACTCGAACCCGCACCTTTTGGTGTCGCAACGGCGGATTATACCACTGCGCTATCTCGCCACTGCTAAATCAGGGCTGTAATGGCTCGAGTAATGAATTCACTCAAGTCGGACTTGAGTCGCAATTTTCCGTTGAATCGACTTGAATTGAGTCATATTCTAAAGAATGGTAAATGGCTCGACTCGACTTGAGTAGATTTATGTATTGACTCGACTTGTGCTCGAGTTATTGCGCATGTCACGACCATGCCATATGACTCGAGATATTCTATATGACTTATTCAAGTTTCGTGTATCAGAACCTGCCATGGAAAATTACTCCAGAAACTGAGTTTTATCTGATCGAATAAGCACGTTAAGAGTAGGAAAAACGGGTACAGCTTGATTGCTAAGCTTTCGATACCACCGAAGAGTTTCACATAAGGGAATTGAACCGGACTTGATCTCAATAATGAATAGTCAACACCATATGACTTGGACTCGGACTCGACCCGTTGCTCACCCTGACTTGAAATCGGACTTGACTCGGTGGTGAATTGAAAACGTCTCGACTTGTCTCGAGTCCAAACTATATGAAAGTTAAATAGACTTGTGGCCAATGTTCCCTCTAAGCTGCGCAGGTGCGCAAATGCGCAGTGCTGACACTCTGCGCACAAAAAAAATCAGAAGTTATGGACTTATTTTTAGCCGTTACGCACTGTTGTCCACGGGCCTGCGCAGTGATTTGGTGAGTGTGCGCAGACTCTTCAAAAATTAGACGGAGCATTGCTTGTGACTAAGAACCTTGTAACTTGGTTACAACCCTTCTCAAAACAACATTTTACCACCGTGCCACTGTGTAAAACAGCAGTTACATTTCAGACGAGATGCTGTTGTTTGGTTGGTGCTTAAGTAATGTTAAAAACCATACCACATTGATACAATTATAAGCTAAAATATAGACGTCTATGCTATATGCATGAGTACGAACTGGAACGCAAGACAACATTCTTTCAAATCAGCATGGTGCATTGATACGAGATCTGCCATCGCCTCAAAATCCGAAGCACGGAGCTGCACGGATTTATGGGCTGTCGCATTAATTCATAATCTCAAACACCTAAATCTGTTGCTGAGTGAGATTTTGCGGACAGCGCCCCACTTGGCAAGGAATTTAAAAGCGGAAAATTCGGTCCTCAGCACATCTGTCGAATTTCGGAGATTTGAAACATTCCGGGAAATTGCGGGATCAATGGGATATACATGAACCGAAAATCCAAGACCGTCACGAAAATTCGTGACCGGTTACCAACCAAATGAGACGAAAATAAAGCTTGTCATGTTCAATCGTGGCAAAACTATTACTTACTGTATTTATATAACAGACTTAACCCAACTCTTATTACATCATAACAAGAAACGCAAACGACGCTGTAGAGCGCACACACCTTAATCGTCGAGTATAAAGCGATTAACAGGCTATCTGCTGTTTGAAGAATCCAGACATACAAATGTATTGTTTCGGATCGAATTCCGTCTTTATTTTGAAAACAAGGCATGCGTGTGACATGTGTCGATGGCAAAAGAATACCTGTGGTTTCTCAGTCAACTAAGGCTATAGGCTTGGATACCGCACGGATGCACGGATGCACACTGCACAGTTGCACACATATGCATACATATTCCCGTGAATTGAATAGTATACATACGAATTGTTATGGCTGGTGGAGTATACTCATCTCATTCAGATTCAAACTGATGTGATGAGTTATGATCATAATTCACATCGGTACGCGAAATGATCATTGATGACTCTACAGTATAAATCTATACACAGTGCGAACTGCATACTATTTTTTCACTTAGAATCACTGAGTAAACCGCTACAATGCATCAATGTAGAAGTTAACAAATAGTTTGAAGCAGTGTTTTCAAGGTTGAGAGGTCATTCAAATTACAGTGTTAATATGATTCCAATCTCTGAAAGATGAAGCCCCACATACCCATCATTATACCGATAGGAATCACACTCAAAGATATTCAATCGTATAAAATGTATGCATGCCTTGTCCCACAACCGTGAAGCGTCATGCAATACAGCAACTAAAGAATAGCAAGAGCCGTCATCAGTTCGACATGTTAACACGAGACCACGTTTACGGAAGATGAGAAGAACACAACGGAATCTAGTACGAGTTGAAAGGTTATTTGTCAAGGTATGGAATGTAAATCCAATACTGTTGTTATGAAATCAGGAGATATCATTACCAAGGGATTATAGGAGGTTCTCATTAAATTACTGTTGTGTAACGAGTGATTTAACGGTGTGCGGCGATGCTACCATAATAGTTATATGTTTTTTTTTTTATATCAGAGTCAGTCTAATGACTGCATTTTTTGACAATGCAAAGGAGTTCATGAATATCTACTTTTTCTATTCCTATTGTATGGTGCCCACTAGCCTGATAAACAAACACCCGTGCTGGCTCACGCTAGCCTATAGTCACACAATATACAGCGCATATGACATTGCGGTGTGATCGATGGAATACTAATGGTTGCTATGTGTTAGATTTCATTGAGGCAAGATCTTACTTTGCGTCACATGTAATCTAAATTACAGAAAGATAGGCTATGCTTATCCGGTTATCATAGCGGGAATGTATCATATATACAAGAATCCGTATTCATGGGATATAGCGTAGGAATTCCGCGGATAGGACTTGCGCGGATAAAATATACTCCATGCAGTGTTATCGTCACGAGATACGGATGATACCTAGCAGATTACTATATACAGAAACTCAGCTGTTTAATAGTGTTTTGTGGGCCACACCGCACGTGCAGACATCGACTCTCGTAAATCGAAACGTATTGTATCTGAAATTACGATAGGAATTTTCCGGCGGTTACACTCTGCAAGTATAGATTGGCGGGATATGACGCCCATTGCTACCGAGTGTAGTTGCTATTCAAATTGTAAATCGGTCTGGTTGATATCTATGCTTATAGCTGTAACGATATACAGTATTCATTAGTGAAACAAGGTGTTTTGTTGGTGGTATTACTTCGTAAAATATCAATGTAGGTAACACTAGTCGCTACAGTCACTGACATATCGCCGCAAATTCCCCACCATCACGCCAAGCGATTTCAACAGCATTCGGAGCATTTATTCAGTTAATTAACTCTGTACACAATCGCCAAACATTTCTCGCGGCAAAGTCATCAAATGCGAACATACCCGGACACATTTGAAGACAATATTCATCCATGCCTTATAGCGGGGGTTCTCAGACTGGGATATGCGAGCAACTTCATTTTTCTGGCACTGCGACAATTTTTTCCAACAGAAATTCAAATTTTTATGTGACAAGTGAGAAAAAAATGTAAGCTGACCAAATCCATCATTTAAGGTTTCCCACCATGCTTTTACATTGCTGTGCAACGTTACTGGCCTCAACTGCATTTACCCGTAGTGAATTTCTGTTTCTCTACTGCCGCGGTGATGATAGTCTTTAGGTATAGGGAAATGCAGCTCTAGGATTAGTTCTATCACAACCAATGTCATTCGCTTATTATGAAATCTGATTAACGCGATTGCCTGTGTACAATGACAAGCAGGCGATAGAATCTTACGCTGTATAATGATCAAAATCATTTCATAATTCCACGCAGTAGAATATTACTTGGCGATTTCTTCAACTCGAAAATACTCTTCGTGCTTCGCGCGATTTCGTTTCGAATGAATTGTTGCTTACAATCTGGCTACCATACCCACCGACAAAATAATAGTAGGCTAATAATAAAAAATAAAACATAAGTTACAGAAATGAGTCTAAACATTTTCGCAATTATGAGAGAGATAGTTGGGGTGCTTTAGTCCAGGGGTGTGATTCCTGCTGGTGCGGGACCATCAGAGACCAGTGGACCGCCAGACATCTTCCCGTTGGGCGAAACCTTCGACATTTATATCTACAGTCTCTGAAAGGCCTCACGTCCATGAAATCCACAGAAGTTGTGCTGAAAACCTTACGGGGGCCCAAGACCAGCGTTTGGCTGCGGCCTGGAAAAGTGCTGATTCATTCCTGGAAAAGGAATACGAGAAAAATTGCACGGTAGTTCAAGGGGCACGAGCGCTAAAAAGGTTAAGAAACACTGATGCTGATCATGAAGAACAATCTCCGTTCTAGACTAATTTGTGAAATGTGCCATTCCGCAACAATTCCGAGAATAGATTTGCTCGCGGGGAAGCGTTAAGCTCGTCCATCAAATGTGTCAACGGATGTTCGAGATTGTAAATACATATTTTGTATTATTTCAACTGCGTTACGCCATACATGTGGATGAATCAACGTCTGAGAGCCCCTGCCATATTATATTCGCAGATTTCCGTCGGGACAAATCCCAGCACGGAAGCGAACACCCATTAGGTGGATTTAACCTATGCAAACTGTTCAGAGAGTATGGGTCATTGTCGTGCTATCGAGTTCGTTCAAATATTACTACAAATATTCATGCACCCGCCTCCACCATAAACAGATCGTATCATTTGCTATTTGTGAAAAGTTACAATTTGCGATCTTCCTGGCGACACACTGATCGTCTCATCGATACCGAGTATTTATCAACACGCATTGAGTCACGAGACCTTGCACCGAGTGATACAATGATAGCCGCTAAGCATACACAAGATCGCGACCACAGATGTCCTGCTCTTTAATCTCTCCATTTACCATCACGCATAATTTGGCGTAGGGCGAGGTTTTTCGTAGTTTCACTTGATACAAGCGGACGAATAATGAACCAAGCGCGATAACCTGCTGGTGACATTATATCTTTCAGAGAATTGACACTTGAATATTGGATGACGTGTTTTAAATCTGTGATTGTCATAAACAATATCAACCTACTTCGTCTGTGAGGATTTTGAGAGTTTTCGAAACTTTGCTGAGTTGAAATCTGTAAATCCCGTCCATATGAGAACGACAAGATAACGTCCGCCGACATACTTTTCTCACTGCAATAAATATCTATCGATTACACTTGCTACAATGAATGTCATCAATACCTCCGAAGATAGTTTGCAATGTATTTATTGTATCACCTTTCAACAGATGTGACCAAGTACGAATTACTTGGAGCTTTCCAATTGGATACTAAAGACTGAATGAACCAGGATAAGTGGGAGGAATTAACTCGCTTAAGACATATAAACTTAAGGCAATGTTCCAAAAAAAGATGCTCATTTGCTAAATATGTTATGTCAAATCCTAGAACGTCAAAAAAATTATAGTTAGCAGTTCTCTAGGGGAGATATGACCGGAAGCGTGTAATAAATATGACCGATTCCTAGAATATTTTATCTAATCATGAACGAGATCATTATTGCCAGGCTAATATCCTTATAACATTGGCTTTCCATTCTTGGGTGTCTGAGTTTACGGCTTTTCAATTTGGTAATAAAACTTCCAATCTTTATGATGAAAACAGATTATGATATTATGACACTCTTTCAAACGTCATTGTGGCGTAATACAAAATGACAGAATACAATAATTATCGTTTGTTCGAAGTCGTTTTATCAGTTGTGATTGTCATCACGGATTATGATACCTACTCCAAAATTAGAACGCATGGAGAAAAGGCCGTAATTGTATAGCAGGACAATCACGTGTGTTTACGGGGATGTCAGTCGCAAAACGGATGATTAGTTTAGTAAACTCCTGTCACATGATTCGGTAACATACTAAATACTGTGTGATGAGTGATGACTGATGATGTCACAGTTTGCAATAACTTTTATTCACGATTCTTGCAATCGATTAATCATTTATTTAGACCACATCTCATGCCTCCACTATCGCCTCCTATATACCATGTTTGGGACCTAATAAAATAAGTTGGTTGTTTTCCGTGTCTATGACAGTGGTCGGGAACCTATGGCTCGCGAGCCATATATTGCTCTTTTGGGTATAAGATAGGGCTCTATGCCAACTAATAATTTTTGTATTGAATTGATCAATATTGCAGCCACTTGTTAGTAAATTTTCATCACGGCCAGAATAATTATTCTTGTGACAGTATAAACATGCCTTTTAGGCAGGCCGTGTTATTTTTGGCATATGCCAAAACTGCCAAAAATATCTTATTTTTGGCTTTTTTCGATTTTTATTTTTGGCAGTTGTGGCATCGTTCTCTAAATAGACCGTTTCAGCCTCGAATTAGTCACAAAAACGCTGTATTTGGGCTAGTTTGTCAAAAGACACCACAAAATGTGCAGCATCCACGTATAATCAGTGCCAACAAACAATAAGAAGAAGAAAAAACCTAACGATTTCATAGGTTAATAATATCAAACGAAACCACAAAATGTGCAGTATCCATCGGAATCGGTGCCAATAAGCAAAAAAAAGCCTAACAAACACGCTCAACAGCTGATTGTTACAGCTGTTGAATAGACTTAATCGTTTGCACTGTAACAGTGCTTCCTAACTCAGGTCAGCTAAGTTTCTCCTAAATTCATTTCTCGCCCAGCGAATCTGGAAAATATCGGCTTCAACAGTAGCCGTTGAGGGAAAGAATGTTGCCAGTCATCCACAAAAGGTTTTCAGAGCTTCAAAAGCTTTGGAGGGCCGAACCGGCTTCCATGCATCATGAAAAGAGATCACTTCGCTAGTGCCATCGATCTCATCGCGGAAAGAATTTTATTCCCGATCCTGTTCCGGGAGTTTCCTGCATTGTCTCTCAACTCAACACATTCTATTTAGTGGCCCGACTATCATTTCTCCTACAGTCTACCGATATATTTTCGGAGGACTTTTGTCACTTCAGGTGGCTTTAATAATACCAGCTCGCATAGAAGAGTGTTTCTATGTGTCGGAGGTTATCTGGGCTCCTCATCGCCGATCCCGCTATACGAACAGTGTGTTTAAAAGCCCAGACACAGAGCAAGCCACGCTCTCATAAAGCTGGCAGCTGAGACCCGAAGAAGGACGCATGCAAGAGAAAGAGTGAAAGAGTGAATGCGCTGAATGAAAGTCGTCCAACGAGGAAGATACATGATGTTGAAGATACTGACTGTACGATGAATATGAACTGTAATATGAAAACTGAACTGTACCTATATCTGTGTCGTGACGCACAAGGCCTAAACGGCGATAAGCGTCACTGTAATACCCTTGTAATAATAATAATAATAATAATATAGAAGAGTCCTGGGAAGGTTAGCTTGTTTAATAACTTTGACGCAACAAGACCAGGGCATGGTATGGTATGGTATGGTATGGAAGTATGGTATGGTATGGATCGATATTTTGGTATGGAATATGAAAGAATGCAAGTATGGTATGGAATGGAAGATTTTAATCTATGGTATGGAACGACATTTCCATACTTCCATACTTTGGTGTTTTATACATTTTATCGTGATCTGTGCAAGCTTCATGAAGCGTACGTTGATCGCTGCTCACGGAATACGATCACTTTTGTTATGTGTGAACGTGAACTATTGAATGCTGTGTAGATACAAATACGCGCTTGTGCAACGGTTTTAGGAGCACTTGGAATGACATGATTTTGTGATATAATAATGACAACAGTAATGTTGATCTGATATTCTATTGAGTCTAGACACGACGTCTCCGAGCATAGTCTATCATGTGACGCAATAATTGGTAATGTAGGCAACTCCAGCTATACCTCATTCCTTAAGTGACGACAGCTCACAAGCAATAATGATGCAACGTACTTATTGCTCAATGCGATTGATGATTACATTTCTTCTGAAACATCGTCCGCTCCGCACATTTATACTATTTGCATACCGTGATATCTTTTTGGTCATATTTCAAACGCTCTTGCATTAGGATTATAAATTAGGGAGTGGGGTAGACATAGTTTGAAATTCTCGCCACGCTAACCCCAACCAAATGATGTACTAATAATCACGCAGATCGCTGCAGTATTGATCGCCTGTAGCTGGGATATTTTATGGGTGCGCCTATATTATAAATTATTTTGCGAGTATTTACTTCAAACTTGCATGTGCATCATGTCAATGTACCGGAAATGCGATTATATTCTTATGGAGCAGGGGCGGGCAACTTCGCCAGTCGGTGGGCCGGATATAGGAAAATTAAGAACTTGACAAGCCGGATTGCTGAATGGATACATTATTCGCGCATATATACAAGGAATAAATCGTATTTAGTGAATGTATTCTATCGACACCAATGTTACTTCAAAGCCTTTTCTTGCCGATAATGACAATGCAATGTGGATTTGAGAACAGCATTGTCATACAGACGCCGCCATGTCTGCTTCTCTCTGATCAACTTACTCACGGTGCGATCCTTAATTATGATTTCAAAGCGTTTCATTAGTCCGGTACCCAAAATTTACCAAGATATCAATTCATTAGGGTTGAGTACATCATAAATGCCGATAATGCAAGTCTTCTCGCTTCGACGAACTTACGCGTATAAGCTCCACACTCTCGCACGCTGCGCAGTGCGCACACCTATATAATTGCATAAGCAGTCACTAAAATGTTACGTTTAAGCAAGTGGTGGGGAATCTCGGCTGACTGGGGCCGCGGGCTACATTATCATGTAAGACGGGAAACTGTCCGCGGGCCGGACAAAATCTCCTCGCGGCCCGCGGGCAGTATGTTACCCGTCCCTTTTATGGACGGTCCTATATGACAATCTGCTGACTATCTCATTTTGCTCGCGGAAGCTGTAGAGTAGACTTACACGCACCTCACCACCGTGGACTAAACCTCACCAAAACAGACTCTGTATAAAACTATTACCAGGAATTAGATTCGCATCATGGCTAGTTTAAGCAATAATGACATCCGAAATATCAATAATATAGGTGCTAGAAAAGGAAATATACTTATGATATTCAAGTATTTGAAAGTATGGAATATGTATCAAGTATGGTATGGAACACTGTTGGTATGGTATGGAAAATTGCAAGTATGGTATGGAGAGGGTAAGGCAAGTATGGAGTATGGAAAATTTTCGTTCCATACCATACCATACCATACCATGCCCTGAACAAGACTGTCTGGCAAAACGAGACTATGCAGCTCAGAAATAGCCAGATAGTTTGTTGCGTGACAATGTTCAACACGATCACAATGCAAAAATCGTGGTGGATTTTGGGGGTTCCAGTTCCATGAGCAGAATATAATTTATATTTTAATAATCAGTATACTGCGGCAGCTTCTCATTGATACCCGTTTTATTAAATTTAGCGCTCGACAAGCCGGTCAAAAATGGTCGTAAAATTGCCTTTGGAAAAATGGAAAGTAGGACGTAAACCAAATGCAGTCAGCCGTTCAATCTCGCTGTGCCCACACCATTTAGAACACCATGCTTTCACCCCTAATGGGTGGGCTGGACCCAGATTACGAAACCTGCCTTTCACAAACGCTCTTCTCGCTTGTAACGCGTCCCTGTTAACACAACACCATGAACGAAATACACTATTTGGCAGGCCGTGTTATTTTTGGCATATGCCAAAAATTGCTTATTTTTGGCATTTTCAAATTTTTATTTTTGGCATCTGGCTTCTGAAATGCCAAAAATAACACGGCCTGCTTTTAGGGGTGCCGCCTTCAGGTTTAGGGGCGGTCCTCCTATTTTCAATATCTTCAGATTTCAGTCACTGTCGCGCCGGCGACGAATATCACTCGCGAATTCGATGTACCTGGCTCGAAATCATGGATTGCACGATACGTTGACAGATAAAAAAGAATAGCAAACATGATGACGCGCATATAACAACACATTTTTCAAATACACAATATATCTTACTGATCCACGGCGGGAAATTAACTACCGTGGACTCTCACAATTACAAACTCGAATTACAAACAATGTCATAGCTATCCACGTTCTTTATTGGTAAGTAGCTCTGTAGTGTCGGCGATAAAATGTAGGAGTGTAGCGCAACGTTATGTGTTACCGCTGAATTGAGAATTCGATCAGTGTTTGTATTTTTGGAATCAGTGCGACAATTAGATTCGATTATTATCAGTTATAATAAATTATAGGCTATTTATGATGAATTTCATTATCAATGGTGAGGCTTGATCCGTATATGCCGTACCTTTCGTTTCGCGCTTTATTTCCGAACAAGAAATATGCAAATTGTGTGATTTTGAGAGAAAAATGTTCAAGGACCTGTTATTCATGAACATCGATAGATAATACCAATAATAATTGAAGGTGCCACAATTTTCGTTCATTCATCCTGACGACAGTGAGTTACCGGCTTACTTGCCTCCCCTGGCACGACGTCACTGATGTATCACACCTTAGAGTGGGTAGGCATGTATACTGCCGTAGTGACAATGTTTGGCTCCCCCTACGCATGTGATCATGGGTTATCGCATTTAAATGGAGCATGACGACGGACCTACGTTCACGTATCTCTAGTTTCGCATGCTTAAATAAGGCAACCAACATGATTAGTACGAGTTTATTTTTAAAGAAAAAATGTGGCACGCACAACGTATCCCATATAGTGAGTTCGAGTTGGTGCTATCACGACGTCATGGATTTCAATTTTGACGTAACAGTTCATTGACATGTATGGTAAAATGGAAAAAATAGGGCCGATATGGCTCTTCGGACAAAAAAAGGTTTCCGACCGCAGGCCTATGAGATATTTTTCGGATTTGAATAGTGAGAGACTAATATACGTCTGGAAAGGCAAAAAATATGACTAGTAAAGCGAAGCAAACGGTATTTGTCAAAGCACAAGTGCAATCTTCGTCTTCTTGTTGCTTATTGTGTTAGAGAAATATATGACTAATTCGAAACCATATTGTCTCCGACTATACATCGCACCATCTTGGAATACATTTGCGTTGCATTTCGTCTCTTGCGGCAACTGCGAATATCACTGTCCATCAGCACAGATCCAAGACTCGTAATATTTTATCTTGCAATATGCATTTATTTTTCGAGGTTCCACACTATCACCGAGAATGCTATTACCGAGATGGACATTACCGAGAACGGACATTACCGAGAATGGACATTACCGAGAATGGCCAATGTCAAAGAATCTAGCTTAATGTTAACGGACGTTGTCGAGAAATTTACACCTGAGAATCGATACCGAATGTGGCAACGCCGTGATGCACACACACGACCTGTGCATATGCATAACATGCCTGCATTGCATATATTGCATTCTCGGTAATGTCCATTTTCGGTGGTGTCCATTCTCGGTAATGCCCATTCTCGATATTGTCCATTCTCGGTAATGTCCATTCTCGGTATTGTCCTTCTCGGTAATAGCATTCTCGGTATTGACCGGACACCATTTTCCGAGACCAATACACACTTTTCCTATCAATACACTCATTGCAGAAGACCAACATTGCAAACCCATTGCCGTGACAAAGAAGGGACTGGCTTGGTGTGATTCGCTGGCCAGGGCGGTTGCACCACACGCTGGACACCATAGCGGCGTGAGCATTGTTCTCTTATCATATTCATGGTGTTTTACGACTAAAATGGTCGTTTACACCAGGCCTATTTTCTTTATTTTGATTCCGTGTCTACCGACATGTATCACGGCGCACTTCCAGGCTTTTTAAGACACCTATAATGTGGACCAGATGGCGGGGAAGAGCCTAGATAAACTCCCAACACTTGCGTATGAATTCTGAAGTCGACCACTACGCTCTCTCGCCACATTTAGGTATGGTATAAGTCAGAGTATAGTAGATTGATATCTTGTAATAAAATTGCACTATGTAGCCCAGTGGTTCTTATACTTTTTAGACCGCGACCCAAATCTGACTTTTAGTGGTATCTCGCGACCCAAGCAACACACACCAAAATGAATGCATTTGGGTGCCGACCAATTATATCAATAACGAAGGGTTTGGCCACCCAACGACGGTCAATTATCGCCACCGAACTTTTTGGCACCGCACTTTGCCCAGCCGTATGTTGGCCCAACGCCATATATTCATGTGTCCAAGCGTGGACGGGTTTTGGCCTCATAAACCGGCAACCGCTCGTTGTACAACTCAACACTAAAGCGTCCCAGGTCTCCGACGGTGTTTTCCAGAGAAACCAATGTTGAAAAAATCTTATCATGAATTCAAACCAATTTGTTTAATACAAAGGTCGGCACATTTTCATGATCAAGTCATGTTGTGGTGGCGACTTCTCCGCGTGTCTCGCTTATTGGCCGTGGTACCAAACTCATTGACCTCTGATATGCTCAAACCAACTACAGTAAATCGCGCAAAAAGCGAACATATTTTGTTGTTGCAATGACCTCAAATAATATTACATACATATTAAAGGACCGGTCTTGTACCGTCGCGACCCAAAATTATACCCTTCGCGACCTATGTTTGGGTCGCGACCCATACTTTAAGAACCACTGTAGCCAGTGCCAGAAATATAATGGAAACTTGTACTTATACTTCGTAGAAAAGCTTGTCCTTCAATAAAGAATACTCGACTGAATTCGTGAGATCCAGACGTTTGGGAGGCGGTCAAATGGTGGAATAGCAGCAGCAATCCAACTACACCCCCGCAACCTTTAATTTTCGAACATTACTGGCGACGCGGTAGCCACATTTCCCGGACTTCTTCGCCTCGTAAAGTGCTTCGTCGGCACGGCGTAGGATTCCGGTATCTGTTGCATCCCGACGAAGCGCAATACCGCAACTCACCGTAACCGTCTTTTTAATGCCGAAGTCGTGGCTTGCGATAGATTCGTGAATTCGAGTGACGCGATGCTCCAGCGCGTTATATTCGATATCGTAAAACACTATCACGAACTCATCTCCGCCCCAGCGGCCAACGTGACCCACACTTTTGAGGTTTTCCTCTAGTAATTTGGCTACACCAATCAATACGTTATCCCCGACAATATGTCCGTATTCGTCGTTAATACGCTTAAAATCATCAATGTCAACAATTGTGATCCATTTTACTCCTCGCTCCTGTAATACTGCTTCCATATATCGACGATTGCGCAATTGTGTCAAAACGTCCGTATGACAAAGTACGAACATTTCACGACTGATCTCTTCCAGTTGTGTCATAGCGCGATTTTGGCTAGAGACGTAGAAATGAACGATCTCGAAAAGGTGGAAATACATAGCCGTCAATAAAATAAACGTGGTTCTATCGAACGACACAGGACGCCAATTTTCGGAGCCATTCACACAAACGTATGTGAAAACTCCAAAATGAACTAGTATAAAGACTGGTTCAATTTTGTAGCCCGTAACAAAAATTGAAAAAACAGGCGTTAAAATCGAGAATATCGCCGCGAATTCATAACTGTCGTATCTCCAAATGTAAAGCAGACTTATCGCTAACATGATTGCGACAATAATGAAAGCTGGCATGCTTGATTTACGGCTCTGCAGTGAGTCAAGATAGCTCCAAACACCACAACTCCGCGAGCCAAGCGCTTGAAGAATCACTGTGCTTTCCATTAGTAGAAGAGATAAGTTTTCCTTCGAGAAATCGGGAATATCATGCGCACCATTGGCAGAAGGATGGGCAACAATGTCTGTATAATCTGGCGGATGACGATGCGCCAATTACATGAATGCGACAGGTATTAACCAGCATCCGTACGGCACGCCATCCATTAACCTAAATGCAGTATTTAATAGCTTAACCTGCAATAATTAGTATGGATACCATTGTAAACATCATTGTGTTCCAAAGTTAAATTTACTATACAAATCGAAAGATATACTGAAACTCTCATCCACACTGTTGTGTTGTGATCTAAACAAGGCGATATATTAATTATTTTTGCTTTGTTGGGCTGATGGACTATGTGATTTGGTGCGTACTCACATATTCCTATATATTAGGTGAATTTTGGGTGGGGTTAAGGTGTGTGAATCGAAAATTTCGTTGTTGATACGGAAAAGAAGGGTGTTATGGGCCCAAAAATTTGAAGTAACTCAAAATGGCGTAATCGAAACTGAGTCACAGAAAGGATGCTAAGACAGGATGGATCAAAGTAAATGTTGATTTGAAGATGCAATTACCAGCGTGTGCCGTAATCATTCGCTTTGATGGGATTTTACCTTACGTTTGCAAAAGTTCAGAAACGCTTTCAAAAACTAACTCTGTGGGCTAACTCTCTACGCGGCGTGTTTATCGATTAGTGAATGAACCAATTTTATTCATATATTTTGACACTAATACTAACTGCTTCAACAACAACATTCTGATGTGAAAGTAGGCTACACTTTACAGTTGAGTCTAGAACGCTTACGTAAAAAGAATGGACATTGGACACTCTTACCAAAGGGTCATATAGAAGAGAAAAGCAAGAGTGCCCATAATCTCACTTCTGAGCCCCCGTGGCGACATGTTTGTTCAGAATTGATATATTTCGAATCGTCAATATCGAGCGTAGACCTATTCACATGTTTGACTGACGAAATATCTCACAGTCATGTGATTTGCTCGACAAAAACCAGAGGTGCCGCTAAGGGGTGTATGTCCTATAGATGTTATGACAAAAGTAATCCGCGCAACGGACTATCAACCCGCAGTTTGACTGATAGCAGGTGTCGGCGGGATAACGGCTCGTCAATCTTGTTACTAACAACAGTAGAATTAAATAATCTGACGGACTACATCTGTGAACCGTATCGCGCCAGACTTCGTCAAATGTAGTTGTGGATCCAGCTTGTAACCGTAATGAACGGGAGAGTCATTAGTGTACCGTGTACCTGCATATCGACAAAATTAACGAAGCTTACTTCTGAATGATGAAGTACTTAAGACAGCTCGCATTTCTAACATGAGGTCATCTGAATGCAATGTGCCCTTACAACTTTATCCATGATTTGTTGTAACAATTAGGATTAAGATTGCAACAAAGCGAAGTGATGTAGGGGGTTGCGAGAACGCAACATTCGTTCGCACGATACCTTTGGGCTTTGACTAACTGCTGCTTGGAAATGACCCTCTTCACACTTGGAATGTTAATTCACGACCAGGCGAAAAAGGCAATCACATTACGATCGGCCTGTCCCGTATACTGCCCAAATAGTCCGTTTGCAGGACTTCGATCACAGCAGCGGTCTCAGATTACTTCCACCGTTAAATTTTGATAGGCACACAGAGCCCAAAAATGAGGATTTTAAATCGGAACTCTACCATAAGCACAGACGCAGAAAGCATCGGCATGCTAACCAATCGAACGTTGCCATATGCGGTACAAATCACGTGACCGAAGTCATGTAAAGACCCTATTTGCACCAAATTATAATGGCAGTTCAACTGCATACCTTGGGATGATGTTTAAACTGGTGACTCGACTTGGCCCTTCCTTAATAGTAGGCAGACAGGACAAGTTTGCCCTGTGCGCACACCGCAATTATACCTCTCTATCCAGTCCATTGGGTTTGACACGGAGACGCATTGACGCATTTTGAAGTCAATAACTACCGCATTGCGTTGTGTGGCGCGATTACTACAACCACTGCAGATTGTAAAACTGGCTGTTTCAAAAGTAGGTCAACTTGCAGTAATTTTTATATCTTTCTGATCTACAACCATCACTTGAAGACACACAGAACTATGCCCTTATCTGAGCGTAAAACGAAGCAGTCCAATGTTGACGATGCTCAGCAATGAGTTGGTCGCATGAAGGTAATAACTGTTTTGAATGCTGTCAAGACGAGCGACAGGAAGAGCGTATCGATATTTCACACATTCCTATTTCAATGCCCGGACAATTATTGCATCCGCACTAATAAATCGAAGTTTGCAGCATAACAAGGGTATGACTAACATTACCGTTTTTGCAATATTTGTGCAAGTGAATTGCGGATAATAAAGGCCGCGCAGATTTCGCGTGATATGTGGGTCACCATTGGGATTGCATCAATTGCATGGTGTAACCCGGTGGGAGTCAATATAGACAATGTCAAATGGAAAATCCTGCATCTGAATACTGCTTGTGAGTCTATATATAATCGCTATAGCAATCAACTCAGCAGTAACTGTTTTAGTAATGTGAACGGTCATCGGTCAACGTATATTGCATACGGAAATAATGTAATTCCATATCCTCAAAAAGCGCGGCGCAAAGCAAATCAGCGGTACATTTCTTTATAAATTTCAGGTGTCTCCCCCGTTCGAAATTGCGCACAAATCAGCCGAATATACACCTGTGAGTCGGCGGGGCATAAATCAAATGCTTCAGCCACTGGTGTAAAATGACCATTGATGTCGAAACACCATAAACACCGAAACATCACCAATAACTTATATACATCGCGAGCGGCTCACGAGCTTCTGTCCACGTGTATTACCTTCTGGGATGTTAATTCACTCGCTATCCATAGGCTAAAAGTGTATGTGGGACTCCTTGTGAAAGTGAACGATTGAAAACAACTAGAGTAAGTTTGAAGAGACTATTGGAGATACAAAACTTCAGTATACAATTGACTCATATATTCATGTTGAAATAAACCCGAATGTTTTCGACTGACACACGTCATACTTCAAAGCAGTCATATTGCTGTTATACAATGTTCTTTTCAATTCTCTACTAGTTGCTGATGAGTACTCATGGTTAGTGTAAGCCGATAATATTCGGGTTTATTTCGATATGAATAATGAATATATTATGAATTGTACACGGCAAGTCTGTTGAATTGAATCACGCGAGGTCATCATGATTTTAGATGACTCTGCAAATTGTTTTGTGGGGCAATAAAAATCACCTATTCGCAGTCGACCAATAAGTAATGCGATACCACCCACTTCACACGACTCTCGACACACAAAACAAACAGTTCGAAGATTTTCGGAGTCCTCGTCGGCCACAGTTTAAGATTACCGCAAGATCCGGTTGTGGTACTCTGCGAATAAGCAATCAAATACAGATCCTCTTTCAACGGGTTTTCAAATCCAGTAAGCAGAGAACCTATCTCGTAGCGGCTGGATAATGAGTGGATACGTCCCCAATGACAGCTTCCTTCAAACAAACGTGGGCTCTTTGACGGATGTTTTCTCCCATTACATATAAATTACCGATGCCGTCACATAACAGATCTCAAAGCATTACGGCCGGCGCATTAGGGGTGCTGCGCTGTCATAATGAAAGTCAGGAGAATGTCCGTATTCATCAAAACCAAAGCGTGTGAATCAATAATATAGCATATTTCTCCTGTTATAAAATGAAACACGTGAGCAGAGGTGGTCAAAGTTATCATTGTTAGTACTCTAGTTGAAGTAATTTTCTATTCGATTACAAGTCGACCTATAGTGGTATCCAAGACACGTCCAAACTGCTTTAAATGGAAGTATACTATTAAGATAGGGACACGGCAAATTTCCTCTCAACTACAAGTAGAACTAGAGATTTCCGTGACATCGCAATATTACTTCAAGCGGGAGAAATTTAGACCCGAAAAGTACTCAAGTATATGTAGTTTCTAAAACTAGATTTGGTGCACACGGCTCATACTTTCAGATAATCGAACAAAGGCGTACACTTTAGAAATTATGAAATGCATCGTCGCGACTAACGTAAAATGACTGACGATGCTCCAAATTTCTGCCATATTCGAAAGAATATTCAGCTACTAACGGTATCTCGCGCAGTTGTTATGACGATTTCCCTCAGAAACGCGGTGGAAAGAAACACATCCCAAAACGACATTCTACTTTACTGCCAACGTCTGAACAGCATGCAGTTTCGTCAAGTAGAAAAGGACGTATTAGTAGGCAAATGACATAGCCAACAAGGTCTATTGCCAGTTAGCCAAATATACCTGAGCAGTCTGGACAGTAGGAGCGGGGCCTACGCTATAAGTGCTTCGTTACCGACCACATCTGCTCGTGACCATATAATTTAAGTTGTTGAATATCTATACCTGATTTTCAGTTAGCTGTCTGTCGGCAGGCTAAACCAAAATCGATATTTTTCAATCCTCAAATGCGTTTTTAATGCAAGAGTCATTCAACGCACTTTGCGGCATTTTTCCGTTGCGTGCGCCTATGGCCGATCGCCCACAATACCGCGTGCTTGCAAAGCGGTATTTCTTTTCCTCGGGTTCAGCTTGAACTGCTTGAGTTCGTGGGCGAATGACGAATTATGGGGTCACGACTTGTTTGATATGGAATTCCGGGTATGTTTTTACCGACTTACAGCCGACCGCAAGACTTAATAATCATGCGCAAGCGGATATTTAAAAGCGTCGATACGCCACATAAGAAGCTACGGTACAAAGAATGGAACTACCAAATTATGCGGTAATATTGTGGTCACGGCCTCTTTAGTGACCAAAATATTACCCTATACATCGTTGAATTCGTTGTTTGCTGTACGCGTGATTGACCGTGGTGCATTTCTTTGTGCGCAATGATTTACCGTGGTGCAACAGACCAAATATAGTGATAAGCAGCAAAGCAACTAAAAACAAGTTAATTCATATCTATACCCCTCTGGGTTGGTACATCTCAAATGTACGCGATACATTAACGCATGATCTGGTCGTCTAACCTTCAATGTTTTTAATCAGACTTGGAAGCAAAAGAGGTTGAAGAACCCTGCCCTTAACACATCTCCTGTACGAAATATATATGATAATTGTCAGAAAACCGTGATAGTATATATTTGTACGAGGTCATGATCCTCACGTGTTGGAATCTGCATACGACATATCGCTGACTGACGTCGCCCCGGTACAGCGTATAGCAGTGGTCGGGAACCTTTTTCGTCCGAAGATCCATATTGACCCTATATTTCCCATTTTACCTCTCAAAGAGCCATACATGTAAATCAAATACCACGTCACAATTGAAAAATTGTGACATCACAGTAGCGCAAATTCGACATCACTACATGGGATTCGTCATTTGCACCGTATTTACTCGGTAAAAACTCGTACTAATCATGCTGGTTGCCTTATTTGCATTATGAGTATGCAAAACTTGAGCTACATAGATTTTTTGCAAGTATTAAATGTTTCAATTGTTTTGCACTGAGAGCAGTGGTGGGCCTGCGATTGGGGGGGGGGTATGAATATGTAATCGGAGTTTATTTATCGCCGGAGATCATAAAGACAATGTATATTTGAAAACTGCATTGTGATACAGGCGCTGCCATG
Source organism: Botryllus schlosseri (assembly GCF_051294905.1). Lineage (NCBI taxonomy): Eukaryota > Metazoa > Chordata > Ascidiacea > Stolidobranchia > Styelidae > Botryllus > Botryllus schlosseri. The sequence continues at coordinate 34,193,936 of NC_137238.1, forward strand.
TCTGCTAGTCTCTTTTATCAATGAATGCATCGTGCAGTTCCAGATTTCGTACCGGCTACATCGAATTAGCGAGTGATATTGGTCGCCGGCGAGACATCAACTTAAATTTGAGGATTTTGAAAGGGGGTCCGAGCCCCTAACCCTCAATACGTCACTGTATTAACCTATCAAAAACATGATTATAATCCACAAGAATAATTATACTTCTCGTGCTGAAGATTTAATAACAGGTTGCTGCAATATTGGTAAATTAGGCACAGATATAAAAATTTCGCAAATAGCCATATCTTATGTCCAAAAGAGCCATGTATGGCTCGCGAGCCATAGGGTCCCGACCACTGGCGTATAGATTGGTCAGAGACAATCATGAGTTTGGTCTAGAACAAACTTCGCTGTTCTAACGGTCTCTGTACAAAAGCCCAGAGGACGCTGTGAAGGACCGATAGAAGGAAAACGAATGAAAAGAGCAAGGAAAGTGCCTAAAATAGAGACAGAGAGACAGACGGACATATTCTTTATTTCAATTCAAGTCAACACTAATATTTAAAAAAGAGACAATCGCAGCGATACGGCCACATTCAATAAGCGTGGTCACTGGTCATCAAGTCAGCTCCTGGCATATTGACGGTATATGCCTAAAATACAATGAAAAGAACGTAAAAATATCAAGATAGAACAAAGCGTTACATCAGGTACACTAGACCATGATGGGTGTTAGATTGAAAGACCTTACTTGCTAGTTTCGACATCCTCCTATCTGTTCATTCCATCGCACTGTGTCTTTTGAGCGGACGAAAATACTAGAACAGCCGATTATCATTATTTGAATATTTTGGCGGGATGCTGGGTGAATTTACGACTTTCGTCACACCAGACCTGGATTTGCATTATTTCGCATAATTATAATCCCAGGACAATTTTCCACTTATTCTCGTCTTAACCTAATATGATTTTTGATATTATAACGAGTGAATCCAAGATATGTAGATTTGTAAATATGAAATAATCTGATATGTGACATCCAGACAATGGTTAACTCTTGAAGTCACGAGTAGTGTAAATGAGCATTCATGTTACTAAGATATTAGGCATATAATATATTATAACGATATATGGTTGTTTAATGACATATGGCATGTATTGAGTCCGAATATACCCTCAGCCTAGTGGCACCAACCCCAACACGTACGTTGCAAAGTTAAACAATTACATAATTCCACTTCTAATCAGACTAATCAGAGTGAAATGCCGCTAAACTAATTCTAATCTAATTTGTGAAATGTTTCCGTGCTCTAATTTTTCATTCTAGTCTGATGTATGGTTTTCCTGAAAAAGCTACAGGACTGCATAATGCGAGACGCGAGCTTGTGCTTTGTGGTATACAGGGTGTTTGTCGACTACAATGGCCATTTACACCGGGCCGGTTTTCTTTATTTTGATTCAGCAGTTGCCGACTGGCGGCACGGTACTCTTCTATGCTTTTTAAGACACCGATTACGCTGATGAAATGGCGAGGAGTAGCCTAGTTAATCCTCCAACACTTAGGTAGGAATTCTGCAGTCCAATGGGTGCGATGGGTACGTACGTGTTACCGGAATCTGGCCTTCAAATCTGTTCTGCAGGATCAATAATGACTCGGCCCCGCGTGACCTTGTAAATGTATCACAACACCGTCAAGAGTTCACCGGCCGTAATCAGAAAATCCGCCGACAATCATTCCCATTGTTGATGTAAGAATGGAATTACCTGAACCTTGACATCGTCAAATTCGCGCTAATAATACTCTGAAAGCACTTACGGACGCGATATCATCTCGCCACGCGAAACTCCAGATTGCATCGCGTAAATATTTTTTGCCATCAAAATCGCTGACACTGCGTATTGTGAGTCATGAATAGCGCCGTTTATGTGTCATAAATCCGGCGATCATTGCCAAGGCAACCGTTATCGTGGAATGTTATCTAACACTGTCTGCGTTTATGGACACAACTCGACCGATTAAACAATGATTAGGGATCGTAATCGATGATTTGAAGCAAATCCGATCCCTTTGCGGACAAGTGAAATGAAATAGACACTTGGATTCCCAGAAAGCAAATTTACATATGGAATTTTAAGTCTGCGAGATTGGGGTAACTTTTACTACTAACCATAGGTGGTGAGCAACGAAGTACTTGGTCTGGTTTCGGAGTACTCAAATAGGTTTTTCCTGTTTGTATTTCTCACTCAAGTGTTTATGATATAAGAATACCTCTAGTTCTACCTAAGTTTTCAGTTTTTTATGAAAACATATCCTGCATACTAGCGTTTTTACTTACTTGGAAATCGCTGATTCTACTTGTACCGGAGTAGAAATTCACGGCGTTATTTCTACTTGAGTACTTTGGTCACTCTCGCTAGTAGCACCAAATGAATATCATTTAACGCCCAAGCACATAGACACAGATAATTTCAATTCGGTACAAAAGTATTCCAATTCGGTAAAAAATATTGAATTGCCTGTGTTTGGTCTAACACGAAAACGAAAACTTTTCGCCGCGGCACTCTTACGCCGTGATATCCTCCGAATACGCCAAAGCGAATTTCCAAGTCATGGGTGCACCCGACTTGGTAAAAAATCCCGTGACTCTGTTATAGTGTGTGCTGCCATTGCGGTAGGGATTTTACTTGTTTGTCATGTGTATACTGATCAGTTTCATTTTGTGCTGATATACTGTCTAATTATAGATAACTAACCTATACGGCGGTTAGTAATCTATAGCCTTATACTGTTCTGTATGTCTCGACCACTGATACCGCGATGTGCAATATTAGTGCTTTGGGGAAGGGATTGGATTGTGCTTTCCCTGTCCATGCCGTTGATTTGAAAACATTGCTTTTTCATTCCTTCCTCGAGAGAGAAATTGAATAAACGATCCATCTACAATTGTACATCTGAGATTTGAAGAAGTTGCACACCAGACACGGAAAACTATAATTCTACTTAATTCCGGTAATGTATTTCTAATCTAATTTGTGACATATTTCTAATCTAATTTCTTGTTTTCCAGAGAATGCTACACGAGAACTGCCAAGTGAGAAATGAGACAAGCTTGGTGTATAGACATTTACCATTCTAACGCGTATGACAATGAACTATATATGATTTGATACGAAGTGAACTTTATTTATGTTGTATTTCTCTCTTTTTCGGAATTTAAATCAATTTCCAAGTTTTCGCGAATTCAGCAATATTAATTCTGATTTTACTCTAATTGAAAAAAGCCGAAGATTTTCTAGTTGCTTGACTCTGTCTGATGTATACGCAAGCCACGACAAAAGTGCAGCGGTTTTGAACACGTCAGCGCATACCTCCTACGGCATAAACGAGACTCAAAGTGACCGCGTGTCGCTTTAACGGGTTTACAACATTTCGTTGTCTATCCAATTACACGGTTGAATTTCATACATCCCACGCGCCAACAGGGATCAGATGGGATTGCACGGTTCAAGGCCAAACGCCGAGTCGGCAGTTCCCCGACTATGAATAGAAATACCAACACGGCTCGGGTTACCTGGATTTGTTTATGATCGTGTACGGATTATGTTTCATCACTAACTCTATATCCCCTTTTAGAGAAGATTTGAATAAATAAACTTCAAAGTCTGTATATGGCGACAGCTTGTAGTCTGTATATGGCGATAGCTTGACTCCTCAACACCATGTCTGAGAACCATGTATAGTTTTTTTATGGTATCCATTGTGTTTTTCGACTGCAACGGTCATTTACACCAGGCCGATATTCTTTATTTTGATTCCATATAGCGGTCGACGTTTTAAGACACCGCTTACGGCAGCGTTGATAACTCTCCAGTCTCCAACACTTGGGAAGAGATTCCGGAGTCGACTTCGATTTGACTCGAATCCACAACCTATTGGTGTTGCAGTTGTCGATCATACCGCTACGCTGTCTCGTCACTATTGAAAGTCTCGTATGAACAATGAACACCCGAGGTCAACTTACAGACTGAATTTGACCCGCGACAGGATATTTTATGTGTTGGTCCCGTTTTTCAATATATATTGATTGGGTATTGGAAGACAAGACGTATATTCGATGATGTCAATTTGGCTCTCATCACTCAGTTTGCGCCTGAAACTTCCCGGTGGCGAACAGTGGTTAATGAACGTTTTATCCTCGCAGAGGTGCGATCAGGCAGCGTGGTTTCAGAAACACAGTCATCTCGATGCACGTGCTTGTTATTATCCATGCTCACTCTTGTCGGAATAATTAGCCATTTAACTCAGCGTCGGCAATCCAGACGTATGGTTAAGTGTGATCAGACTTTGAAAACAAGACTTTAATGACTTTTGTGCACGAGAATTTCGAGTACCGATTTGTAACGCCTCTGTAATCTTGTCATAAAGAGCTATAACGAACCGTGTAGCGAAAGTGCACTGATGCGGCATTTTACTGTAAGTCTGTTTGTGCGAAAAGCTTACGCTCAACACCCTGATGATTTTGAATGATGTTAGGATATCGAACATCGACATACTGATAGGATCAATTAGATCCTTATACGTGTGTATTCGAGCAGACTCTCGGAGGTAATGACCTTCAGTATACAATTGTGTAAAATATTCATGTCGAAATATTCGTGTTTATTTCAATATGAATATATTATTCAATTATATATGTCTGTATTTATATAGTGACAACATGGAGATGCTGCTGCATACCTACCTACCTGCCAGATAAAGAAATATTCAGCTGGACCACAAGATGGGGTGATGGTAATAGAGCCCGGCCTCTTGATCGGTATAGGTCCTGGGTTCAATCCCCGGCCGGGTCAGACTGAAGACCTGAGTAGTACCACTTCATGGTATCCATGGCTACCCCACTTAGAGTTCAGCATTACCAGGGTTGCATGGAGGGTTGGTGCAAGACCTAGGGAGCCTGACAATGCTATTTCAGCACCTTCCTTGTCTAGCGGCATAAGCACATCATGCGCTCATGGTCTAGGGCTCTAGGCGAAGATATGCACAGATCACACATCTGTATAATATATATAATGAGTCGGTGCATATGCCAGAAAAGCATCAAGGACGAAAATATTCAACGTCCTATTCCTATTCCAAGTGACATATTACTTTTATCATTGGTCGATACCCTGCCATACCATACCTGGAATTGGTATTAATAGGCCAAACATGCGCTGCAGAGCTGGTTTATATTGCTAATATTACAATTCTTAACGGGATTACTATTAAAGATCTATTTCTGGTCGTGCGAAACCTGCTTCAAGTGCTCTCTGACGTGACTAAGTGTATCAATGTCACCGTTAGATATCACCGGATATGCTTATCAATGATTGTATTTACGATGGTGGTTTCTAAAGATACGTAACCGATGCGTGATGCATGTTTCTGTATACACGCCTAGATTTGAATTGCGAATTAGAAGAGGTTTATTATGACGAAACCCACTTAAATTCTTTCTTCCGGTTGGATCACGGCGATTAAGGTATTTCCGAGAATGATTTTCGCCGTGGTCGCTGCGTAAACGCATTGTACGCACTTGAAAAATTGGTATTTACGCCAAGCTTCATTTCCAGTCCCGTGATTTCAACTATAGCGTGCAGTTCCTCCAGTAGTTTCACGTGAGCAATTTGCAAGAAAGCTAATGCTGGGTTAGCTAATTATAGGGCTGAGTAAAATCGAGTGAGTGATCCGATTCGGAATCATTTTGCATTTCATCGACTTTTAAATTACTTCGCTTTAATCCACGAAATCGGCTTCTGACACAGATCTATTTACATCAAGAAAAGTGCGACGCCTTCTTGAGCGCGAAGAAATGTGACAGCAAACGAAATCAATTATTGAAAATACATGTCCCGATTCTAGATAGATGGACAGTGGACATATACAAACCTGCGTACAGGCGAAGAAAAATAGATCCCTGGTTCAGCAATTGGTCGACTTCCAGACTCCATACCGTCCGGGGATTGTTTGATTTACTATTATGACCTTCCGACAACAGTCATCGTGAGTAGTGTGACAAATTGGACTCCGGGTGACGATGGAAATAAGTTCGCTAATTGCATCTTAGTAAATTTACCGTAAAATATTAACATTCGGGTTAAATTAGATGAAGCCAATGTTTAAGTTGTTAATAACGCGTTTCCAAAATTCATTATTATCCGTCGATTTCATTACTGCGGATATTAGCCTCTCGCGATAAGACACGACATGGAATAGTTAACACGTCTGTTGATATGCAAGGTTATTTTCAAATCTCTACTAGTTGCTGACGATTAACCCAAACGATTGTCAGCCGAAGTTCATTTAAATGTGAATATACTATTCAAATGTATACTAAAGTTCTCTACGTTCAAGAGTCTCCTCGAATAGGCAAATCAATGTACATACGACTTATAATTTATGCGTAGCTCACATTCCAAATGAATTCCAGGACAATCCCACGGAAATTGTGAATAATGGCAGCTATTGACACGCTGTTGGGTTGAAAAAGCGCGCCGAATATATTCCGAGGGATATTATTTCTGTGCGGCGCAACTCGGTGCCGGTTACGGGGGTAATTATAGGCGAAGGTGTGTACCATTCCCGCGAAGAGAAATGCTATTTCAAAGGTTGAAGTCCGGAAGTGGTGGTTTATTCTCTGGGATAATTGCGAGCAGCAAAGTGCTGTCTGGTGTAGATATGAATATATCACCGCCTACTAGGCTTCAAAACGGAAAGTGTGTGGCTTCTCTATGCAAAATGATGTGCTTGCAGTGAGATTTGACTGATCTAACGGCCATTACCACTTACCATAGTACACCATACAGATTAAAATTTACAACTTGCCGATGAAATCGTTATTATACCAGATGTGGTCAACGTAGTTACAACTCTCGATTTAGAAGACACTATTTTGAGTGAAAGTAGAAAATGGATGTCTGAAAACTACTCAAATACTGTTAAAAATTGGTGTGGTCGAGGGGCCTCATATTTTAGCAGTCAATCGAAGGCGTCTACTTCCAATTTCAAGGCGCATCTTAGCGGCCATGATGGAACATAAATGTGGAATAGTATTTCACCGGCTACCCGGTGGCGAGATAGCGTAGTGGTATAATCCACAGCTGCAACACCGATGGGTTGTGGGTTCGAGTCCGACCTTAGTGTGGTAGGTTTAAATAGGCTCCTTCTCGCCATCTCACCCGTGTAAACGGTGTCTTATAAAAGCCTACAACTGGACCGTGCTATATAAGTCGGCAGCCACGTCATAAAAATGAAGCAAATATCCCCGGTGTAAATGACCATAGTAGTCGACAAACACCATGAATTCCACGAAAACACAACAAACCGCCTACCCGACAGTCGCCGGGCATCGATTGTCCATATTCAAGTCAAAATACAAGCAGATTCTACTGAATGAATACTAAATAGTCTGCGCTCAAGATTGTCAGACCACGATCTATTTCGCTTACCGACACATGTCACTTTATATTCATCGCTTGTCCTCTTTATGTTATCTTTTATCACTGCTCATCCAGTGCTTGATTAAAAGACTATACTTCAAGTCGGTTCGACTCCTTACTATCTTTTCATTTTATCGCTACTTGTGGTGTTATGAAAAGACGAAATTATTAATAAACCAACGCGAGTGAGTCACTTGGTAGCTGCACGATGACCGTCGATGAACAATGAACATGGATTATGCACCCAAACATTTTTCGCCGAAAATCTTTATATTACACACCCTGTCTTTCGAAACAGGCTTCAGTTATAATCCCACAATCGGTAAACATCAAAGCATTGTGTTACATTATTTCCCGTCGGTGCTACCGTGTTTAAAGCTACTTAACTGTAATTCCATTGCTAATCCTTACCGTAATACTTTCGCAGTACTTGTGGTTAGGCGATATACAAGCAAAAACTAATCCGGTCAATGCGCAATAGAAAACTACCTCAGGCGCTGGATGCATTTTTAATCCCGCAAGTTAGTCTATAACGCACACAACTGTTCCGAAGATGTGATTAGTAATTTCAAACCGCGCTATGTTAATTTGTTTATTATATACCCCCGACATTAGGCATTTAAGCACAATCTGTACGTGGTTTTTAGCAGAACTGTCTACTACAACTGGAAATTAGCGGTCCACAAGGCGACACCGACGTTATTTTTCCGCGCAGAGTAAATACTAATTCACGAACACCGCCAGTATCGCGAACAATGCAATCGAAAATTCTCATTATCATGTAACAAGTAGGTTTACAATCACGACTATCCGTCTTGCAAGCCAAATGCTACACCACACTCTATGATTATCCTGAGGAAACAGAGTTCTAAAGGACGTTATTACGTAATGGCAGTGTATCAGTTGAGAGAGAAATTCCGACCTCTAGTACGCGCGGTTGCGAGATGCCATGATTACAGGTTACCATGGCGGCCCTTGTGATTTGGTGCTGTTGTCGACTGACTAATTAGAAATACTAAGTCTCGCCCAAGTGGATGATAGTGAGGCGAAGCAATCAGTGCGCTGGAATTTTTCTAGTTATACGTCAATTAAACCATTGAAACTTGTATACCTTGTATGAGTCGCCGCTGGGAATCGGAACACGCGTATGACTAGCAGTGTTTCGCATTGGGTAACAGGTTATTATATTTGACAGTCATTTATGAAGTGGTGAAAATAAAAAAATCCCATTTTAATTGAATAACACATTCATATGATATACAAAGTTCTTTTTAAATCTCTACTAGTGACTGAGAATAACCTTTGTCGAGTGTCAGTCGAATATACTCGGGTCTATTTCAACATGAATATATTATTCAATTTTGAATTGAAGTTCTGTACCTCTACGAGTGTGTTCCAAAATCCTTGTGAATTAAATTATTCCTTTTGCGTTTCCGAAACATTTTCCTCTATTCCGTTGCTTTCAATTTACCCTTTTTTAACATGTAATAGTCTTTTTCATGATATGTAACGGCATAGTTGACATCATAAATAAATAAAATGTCCCGTGGCTAAAGCAGCCTGCGTAGCTACTGGAAGTATAATTAAGGGACGTGAATTTAAGCTCAATTGCAAGTAAAAGTATAGCAATTTTCTAGATGTGACAAAACTATTTCAACTAGAAGTAGAAATTTAAGATATGAAAAGTATTAAAGTATACAGTTTTAAAAATTAGATTTTGTCGGTGGGTCTCATACTTTTAGGAAATAATCGGCGGTGACCACTTTCGAAAGTACAAGGTGCATCTTGGAGACTATAACGAAAAATGACCAATGACACTACAGAAGAGTGAAATTTTCGAAAATATACCCTGTCGCGATACGTTTTTTCCCAAACTAATTTCTGCCTTACAAAGTACAAAGCCAATAAAACCTTCAAGTACACTTAGAAGTAGTCTGAAAGCCCAATCTCTTGAATATATATTCAAAAGAACTATAGAAGTACTTTGCTACTGGCCATTTCGGGACCCGATACCCACCTGAACCAACCTTTGCGGCCAACGGGCCACATGAGATTTACGAATCATTGAACGGGCCCCTTGAATGTTGATGATTTTTTTTAGTCGTCCGATTGGAGCGAACCGGATTAGGTAACAGAGAAAACAAGACTTATATTATGACGCTTCAAAATCGATAACAGTTATGTCATGAAAACTCAGTGTGCACTGTGCAGTGATGTTACTTGCATACATTGCTGGCCGCCTCTGTATACTGCTGGGCTCATTTGGCAAGGACAGGATTATTCGGCGCTTGGGCATATCAATATCGAAGATTTCTGTGAACATGCGTCTATCAGTTCGTGAAAAGGTTTCATCACCGACGATCTTTCTTGGACGAAACGTTCTCTCAAAATTGCGAGTATAGTTCGACTCAATTCTGTGAATTAGTGGGTATTTTTAATTTCTGGAGGGGTCACCCGGGGCCTACGATATTCGTAGGCCCCGGGTCACCATACTAAAATTAAAAATTTGAGTGACAATAAATGGCGCGAAGTGCTAAGAAAAATATCAAGTCAAATCAATCTGTCACGAAATATTCTACTCCGTGGTCATATACAAAGATTTACGAAAAATGTGACTGGCCCCTGGCTACGCAAACGCATCGGATCTGATATTTTAGTCATCAACACCCCCAATTTCGCCGTCAGGCTAATCAAACTTTGGTTGGCCTTGGAAGTTCGCAATAAATTACCCGGGCGGGCCACTACGAACCTTCTCACGATTCACATTTGGCCCGCGGTCTACTGGGGTACTGCCTTGCCCCTGCGTTAGACAAAAGAAAATGTTTTTCAATTGTCAGGGGCGATGCTTCTTCGAAACGATCAATCGTATGTATTTACAACGTCTTATATTTAATCCAATCTCGTGAAAACTTTCAACAAACAAACCGCAAGCACGCGAAACGTGTGCTAAAGCGGATACAGCGGGGAATTCGCACTGATTTAGATGCCTAGCTCAACCGTGCATTGGGTGTTTTGACCTCTGCCGGTATATTTATAATATTACGCAGCTCAATTTAATAGGGAAAATTTGCAAAACGTGCACAGTGCACACAAGTGTTGCACGAAAGATGAAACAGATGTATACTCGACTTGGAACTTCAGCATGCGAGTTATATATCGAAAAGACATTTATTTTTCGATGGCTCACTATAGTCTGATGTTCTTGTATCCACCCGATAAGCATGGTATATTGATACATTGATACATGTACGTTAGGGAAACCATCTGTCCTCTATTAGTATTTGTCCTTTTTAAATAATTGTATAACGTCTTCTTTCTTCGCATGGCGTTCTATTTTTTGCTTCTAGTTTTAGAGGATCAGACAGCCAAGACAACCCGACACAAAACCTGGTCTTTTTGGAACTGCCGCGAAAGTTGACTAAAAAGGGCGACTCACCTAAAATCACAATTACCTGTATAAATTCTCCGCTTTATGTCTGTTATTGTACGTCGGAAAAAGTGTCCTCTTTTTCGAATGGTAACCCTATGTCATATCATATGCCATCTTAATGCAGTACCGACCGATGAACGTTTCGACATGGATGAAACGCAACCGTTGATATAGTTTAGAATTTATGATAAATTTATGGTAACAAAAAGGACATAGGTTCCTGCATTGAACTAAAATGTTGTCACTTATCATTATCGTTGCTGTATCCACTTTGATTGACTTTATGGATACCATCCTGATTCTTGGTGGGTGAAACGCAAAGTGCCTCGAATAAAACAGAAATACTGCTGTTTCAAAATCGAGCTATATTTGAAAACAAAGTTCACGATATTTAGAAGACAAACCCCGGTTATCGGATATGTGCCGATTATAATCACCTTGCTATACATATACTCTCATAAATAAGGAACATTATTTAAGCAAGTAAAGATGGAACGTATTTCTATGGACCGTAAAATGTCACCTAAATTCCCGAAAAATACCAGTTGAATTCAAATGAATCAATTATATAGAATCGCAGTGAATAAATTTATTGAAAGCTCAACAGAACCTTCACGAATCAGCATGAAAGATCCCCTCGCGGCCTTTAAGACACGGGTGCCGACCCCAGCTCTGTAGCTTATTTCTGAACGCGATTCAGGCATTATAACCCTGATTTAACTCCAAAGGGACGAACTTGAACAAATCAACGGTCACCTATTCGCGCGTAGCGATTAGGATCGAAAGCGTTGGCTAATTCCGGAAGTCGACCGTGTAAAATATACGTATCAAAACGATTAAACGTGATTAGATTTGAGAACGGAGATCAAATTTAAAAATTTATTTCCGAATTCGGAATATGCAATTCCCAAAAGAAAAAGAAAAATGACAGCGTATTTATCCTCACGCTCGGGAATACTCGTTAATTATTCATCCGTGGAAGATAGAATGTAGACGCATTTTCCATCCGGAAATATTGCATGTTCGTCTCCGTTCATGAATAATGTATTTCAAAACTGGATACTCCGAATTTCGTACAAGTCGTTCGATTTTCGCGATTCCGATCTTTGCAGGGGGATGGCTTCATCATATGGGCGGCGTTCATGGTAAATATTGTGAATTTCTGTTATACAAAACGAGGGAGAAATATTCTTGGCGACGTTAATGGTATTTATTTGATTTGGTAGCTGATTCCACACAAATCATGGGCACGCTGTCTCTTCATTATTATTTCCCGAATTGAATCCTGTCAAATTTCGGGTACTATGAACCATGAGTACACCAAGTATAAAATTGTACTTGTTGGGAGCGGGGCATTGTCAGAAGTCGCTTTGGAGCGTTCGATGAACGCTTATGTCATACCGCAGATCCTGCTGTCACTTCCAGCAAGAGCAAGTTATGTAATATGTTCACATGAGAGTATCGAAACAATCACACATATACGTAAAAACGCAATTCGTGAAAAACCTGCGCTTGTGACAATACAGAGCTACGTAGATTAGGCGACATGTTCGATATACAAAGAAAACTGTCATCATCATAGTCAGTTTGAATATGTTTGAATGTACCAATACTCTACACCCGCGGTTCCCATGCAACCGGTGGTGAATTCCGGGGTTTCTGGTAGGGAACAAACGCACTTGTAAAATATATCAATTCATAATATCCATACGTAAGGAGGCATATCACCACGATTACAGATACCAGTTCACTGCTCTGGACTGCTCTGTATGCGTTGCCAATCATATGGCGCGTTGTTCACAAAAACTCAATTTGAATTCTGGATAACCAATATTGGGGTCACAAACACGTTTAACACGAGCATCATGTCGTGCAATAAAGCTTTCACAGAGTTTTTCGGGTTACCGATGCACAAGAAGTTTTATGTTGCAGTGAAAGGCGATTTTTTATGTTTACTTTCAGACGTCCCCGGCATATTGGGTGCACTGAAATAAGCGAATGACTTATCCGCGACACACGGTATATCAGTCTGGTGAACTTTATCACTCTGGTTAACAAAAGATAACAGAAGATACGATCATACTTAAATCGAACTCGGATGGACGTTTGTTCAGAAAAATTATGCGGAACTGCCACTATCGTTGGTTAAGAAACTAAACACATGTATACTTCGGCAGAACAATGTTATCCCGATATATGAGGCTTGCGTACCGCGCCAAACAACAACAACTTGTAGCACCAGCTTGTAAACGACAGCAGCTTGTAAACCAGCTCCCAGTACTTGTTCAATTGTTCATACCTGTTATCTGTCGACAGGAACACGACAGACGCCAAGCCTGAAACCAATACCTTTTCCCCGTTTGTTTGCCGTCGGAAATAGCGACTGTTTACAGATATAATACTGATCACGGGGCGACACGATGAAGGTGTCAGGTAAGGTTGTAATAACTCGAGTCGAAAATATTTGGTTACTCGACTTGACTCAAGTTATTTTCCTAAATATTCATAAGACTATAGGAAGGCCAAGTCAGGCATTTGTTGTTACTTCGAATAATAGTAAGCCACCAAAATATTGGTATTTCTTCTATCAGTACTGGTGTTTGTAAAATATGGCCAGAAACAGTGTAAAGTGAGTAAAATTACTATTTACGAATGTGAGGCATTCAATATCACCAAAAGAGAGTTGTGAAAGTGAGTTGAACAGACTTGAACTCGAAGGGAAACGGTGAACACAATGTCTTGAATTCGGACTCGAGTCAGTGCTGCATACACAATAGCACACTGTCAAATTTCGCGCTTCAATCTAAATGGTTGTCACAAACATCTCGCTCACGAATTATTGTGATAACAGTAACGCGGCTTGGGGCGATTATGGGCTGAAAAACAGTTTGATTTAGAGGAGGAGAACGTACTATTCAATCTTTTAATCGCGAGAAGATAAAGTGTTCGGCTCATTTGGCAAATTGGATAGGAAACTGCATTATTTAGGAATTCTTCGCGACTCACCTGTTGGGAAGCACTGGTCTATAATGACCCCCCCTGGCACCGAATAAAGTACCAGCGCCCCGTGACCCCCCACACCGCATCTAAATGATAAAGCGAACGTTGTTCTGCATACATTACAATTAACAATAATGCATATGAAACTGTTGCACATGTTATCATCCTCATCATTATATTGGGTTTGATATTTCATGAGAACAATCTGAAATCTCCACGTCCGGCTATGTGAAGTAGGTTACTACTGTGAGTCAGAAGATTTGTCCAGGCACTGAAATAGGGTTACCATATTTTGGAATCGGGAAGGGAAGACACTTTTTCAAAATTTTCAAACTTAAAATACCGGAGGAAAATCTTGAAGAAATGGTAAATTTTTCACACTTCGTGGTCAATTGACTAAAAAAAGGTCAACTTTCTCGCTCAATGTCCAAATTACAGTTTTTCTGTCACATTATCAGGTGGTTGACGGAGAGTTACTTCAGTGCTGATTTACTCTATATTAGTCGAATTTGCCCTACATTTCTCAAAAAAGCGGACAAAATCTCAAATAGGAGGACATTTAGGCGCCTTTGAAAGACATTTTCAAAAACCTGAAAAAGGAGGACAAATCCTTTTAAAGAAGGACGTATGGTAACCCTACACTGAAAGCACGTTTTAATAAATATAAGCCGGGCGGGGCAATGAGGAAGAATTTAACCCGACTCCAGGGAAAGTATCTCTGTATGATTCAATCGTGTATCCAGAACGATTGATAGTAAGGGATATTGAGCTTTGATTTGAGCACACAAATTGTTCTGGAATGTAGACGGCTCTCAATCATTTCATGCTCGGAAATTTAACATAATGTACTGATTATGCAGTAACGAACTTCTGATTGGAATACATCCTGAAATCAAATTACCATATATCTTTGTGCAGTTTTTCGAGATGATTGCTGTATGCTACTGCGTCAAAATTAGATAAGCCTATGCGAGCAGGACCGTTATCAATCTCATGCAAGCTTGAGAATTGGAAAGGTTCACGTCTTGGTAAATCTCTCTGATCTATCATGGGCTTATTACTTAATCCAGACAGGGTCATTTTCACCTCGATTTTCACCATTAACAAAAAAGGATAAATTAGACTGATAAAACTTGATGAATAGAATAGTCAATTAAAAGCGATATCTTTTATCGGGACCAGAACTATTGTGGGACTGGGTCGCATCAGTGTGAAAATTTCACGACCGTTTGACACAGAGAGTGAAATCGTGAAAGGCAGTTTTCCTTAAAGCTACCCCACCTAACTGTGCATCAATAAGTGTTCAAATACATCGTATTTCTCACCACACAATATACCACGCTTTCTGGTGATTCTGCCGACTGCTGAATCAGTTCATTGATGAGCAGGATATACATTGTTAAGTAACAATCAAATGTTCCCGTACTGCCGCTTGAACAGACCGACGCCTGGATCGACCATAAATCGCCTGGACATAACCGATTTAGCAGTTTTACTGTATATTTTGCTGTTTTAAACAACAATCGTTCAACACCACGCATGCAGCAGTTGCCCTCTAAACCTCCACCGCCCCCATGTGCTCTCAGCGCCCCCCCCTACCGCCCAATTTGTAGCCAGCACCCAATCCCAATCGCCCGCTTCGTGGCCAATGCCCCTTTCACGCTCGCCAACGCCCCCAGGGGGTGCTGGCGCCCACTTTGGGAGCCACTGATCTAGATGACGCCACATCCAATTCTGAACGATACATATTTTCCCCTTCGCTCCAATTCAATAAAAACCAATGGCGTTAAACAACTTCTGTAATTGTGACTCTTCATTGCAATTACCATTGCCTCGACAATCCATGCCAATTCTTCATTTACCGTGATTATGTTATCTAATCGCATCAATCTTTGTGTATTGCATTGAAGTAATAATTTGGTATTACTAAAATTCTATAGCTTTCAGTTTTTGTATTTATTTATCCGATTATTACGAATATAAACGGCAACAAAATGATTCTTCATAGGCCTATACCAAAGATTCTGAAATATAATTTTTTCATGTAATGCCGCAGAGGAATAACAGTTTGATTATACTGAAATTTTACAAGCTTACTTTAATCTGTACAGTTTTATTTGGGGACAGGATTTTTTGTGGATTTACCAGTTTTACTGAGAATAAAAATCAATCATGATATGGTAGATGCATGCATCGACCAGGCCTCACTATATTTAACCAGCCCGAACAGCATTACAGTATTGACATTCACATTTCAATCGTATGTATTGATTGCCTCGCTTGAGATTCGTCAATGCCGACGGCTACTTTACGCAAATAAGCTCCGGCAACCAGGGCTATGCAGTGCTGTTCCTCCTACTGGTGCAACCTGTAGGCGAAGTAAAACCATAGGTTATCCCGTAAATGTTACGAAATCAGGTGCACGATTTCCCAAGCATATTCCTAGGAAGATTGTAAGTTGAGTTGCATTTCCCGACTGGAAATGCTATCCTACAACGAGGCATCGCGAGTACGCGGCGTCCAACGGAAATGAAAATGTCGTTTACAAACCTTCTAGTCTTCCTGGCCTAATACCTTGACATACCTATATATAAGACTTACAGATACATATCTTGGGATGAAGATATTAAGTTTCAAGACAACAAAAGCTGAAGTATGTTACTGTTACTGGCTCTGGTTGTTGCGTTCCATTGTGCGGCTGCACAAGACTATGGCTGCTCCAATATCGGTGGCAGAGAGGGTACGTATTTCTTTGCAGTCATCTGAGTAGTGGTGACTTGTTGGTGGAATGTATCAGAAATCGTGGGGCTTTCACTTGCATACCTCTGTTACTGCATGTCGTGAATTCTATACAGTAATTTAACGTGTCGGCCAGTTGGAGATGGACATTTGATTACCTATAATTTCTGATTTCACGAATGCCATATTACGAGTGTACCTACGCCACAAGGAATGATCGGAATTTAACATTAGGGATGAAACAGAAGTTTTTTTGTAGTGGGAAATGGGTCAAAATGGCTCTTTGCGTTGTAAAAGTTGCCTAGTCCAGGTCTATATTCTATTTTAATTTGCAGGCCTCACATTTGTGGACGATAAATGCCCGCTTCAGTTGGTAATAAATGAGAAAAAGGAATGCTTCAAAATCATAAACGACGGGCGACGGCCAACAACTTATGGCAAGTTATTTCTGCAATGCAAGACACAAGTTGGAGATGGAAGTGAGTCTATGTCATTCTAGGGACGTGCATTCAAAATGCACCATACCTTCTCAGATGTAATATGAAGAGTCTTCATTGAAGACCACCGCACATCAGGCTTGTAAACATCAAGAGAATGGAATCATCCACACTATAATCGTAGCATTGTGAAGTTGTACTGCATTGCAGTGTAATGTGTATGTGTAACACACGTACATATATGTCAGTGTCGCTACTCAAGTAGGGGTCAATATGAGTAGAAGTAGCAATTTTCAAGACGTGTCATAACTACAAAATGAACGGTTTGAACAGTATTCACGTATGTAGTCTCAAAATGTAAATTTGGTTGATGGGTCGCATGCTTTAAGCAGTTAATCGGAATTGTCTATGCTTCGTAATTAGATCCCGTATCCTCACGACTATTGCTAAATGAATAATGACCCAACAGATAGTCTAAAATCTGTAAGCCTCAAAATCATATACAGTTACCGTGATTCAAAGGCTATTTTTCGCGGTCGTTATGAAATGAAAGTACGTTGTTTATTATTGTCCTTGGTGTTTTTGGGGCATATACACCGACTCATGATATACATGCACGCGATCCATGCATATTGCATATGAATATCATGAGTGCGTGATTTGCATATGCCGCTGGACAAGGAAGGTGCATATATAGCCTTGTAAGGCTTTCCAAGCCTGGCACTACCCCTCCATGCTATGCCAGTAACGCATGAGCGCACAGCAGGGACGTCATGGATACCAGTGTTACTAAACAGGTCGAGTATCGACCCCACGACCTACCGATCAAGAAGTCGGACGCTTCACCATTACGCTATTTTGTCAGTTATGACGATTTCAATTACAAAAGTAACGAAAACTCATCGCACAACTATACTTTATACTTTCAAAACACGCAGTATCACAGCAAGTCTGTGCCTACCAAACTATTTGTAGAAGTGGATGCATATGGCTTAAAAACATAACCCCTTGAGCATGCAGTGCAAGTATGTAAAGCAAACTTGAGCACTCCGAAAAAGTATAGGTGCTTCACTACTAACCGGAAAAATATGCGATTCCCGAACACATTAAACGTGTTCTTTTCGTACAGATGCGCATCTGGCGACTATCACCGATCAAGAGACATTTGAAGCCGTGCGCTGCTACATCATCGGCAGCACTACCGTGACGGAGGACCGCAATTCAGACATCTTGTTGGGAATGCGATATAACGTAAGTCAATATACTGCTAGCTTGATAGCGTCGAATAGAGAGAAAGCAAAATCATATCACATACAGCAACTATATAGCAACATAACACATTGACGAAACTTACGGTTGCTCCACCGGTGGTATTCAACTTTTTCAGTTTGTGGACCGGTGAAGTTTCAAAAATGAAAATAGAGCCAGAATGTGATTACGACAAAAGTACGCAACTCAAAAGACAAAGAATTTCAACGCTATTTTAATGAGAAATTTGCTGCTATCTTTTGATAGTACACCTGTTATTGGTGGCTCTCTGTATATAGTGCAAATTCCTGTCGCGACCATGTACTCGATTTTGGCTGTTGGATTTCTTTTGAGAGAGATGCGACATCCACTGTTTGCTAGATTCCATTATACTGTCAAATGTCGCTAATTTGTACAGCCTAATTTCGTCCAATAATGTCCAAACAATATCCTTAGCTTTGGCGTATTGCTGGTCTTAAACGGGCTGTAGGCTATTAAACAGTTTCGTACAACACTTGCATCTATTCCAGGGCAGAACATCGAGAAATCAATACTGGGGACCAAACCCGATGATATCCATCGGGTATGACAATGCTCCGTTGGTGATGAGAATCAGCGAAAAGCTTGGCAACAGCCAGATCAGCGTAGCTCATCCGAGAGATGCCTTCAGACGTGCTTTATGTCAATTTACCGATGAGAAGTAGACGGTTTCAGAGATACTCAAGCCGGGCGGATGAAGGTCGAATCCGAATCCTCTGGACAGAAGGTTTTCATAATTTCGCGTCTGTGATTGCCGGCTCTGTTTGCGCGGCGTTAAAATGCTACTTGTCGAAATGTGATTTCGAGAAATTGTGTGAATTTTTCTTTGTTGTGTTTTCATGCCACGAGACGTAACTGAATTGAAATACAAGTTTTCCATATAATCTACCGTCTCTACGTCTTTCATAAGGATACATGGTACTTTGCAAGCAGGTGGCGTCATGTTAATTCGGTGTGAATACCCTGTAGACAGCACTGAGATATTCGGGCACAAATGAGTTAACGAGGTGTTAGTTGATTGCGCGGCTGCAAATAGTTGCCGCTATAGTCCCGTGCATTGATACGTACCATTCATATTACCAAAATGATAGTTGCGGGGAGTTATCAGTGGCCACGGATTTGCTTATTCGCAAAATCTGAGTTATCCTTCTAGTGCACTGCAGCCAGATATTTTCATTGAATTCGTCTGGTTTCAATAATTTTAATTTCTTGAACTATGCAACTATATGCATAATGAAATTAACTTTAAATCAGGGTACAGTCACCTATACCGCAATATACATCACCCATTCATTTAAGCTTTAACGGAGATTGTTGTTGTTTATGGTATTCATGGTGTTTTTCCACTATACTACGGTCATTGGTCACTTGGACCAGGCCAATTTTCTTCATTTTTATTCCGTAGATGCCGACTTGTAGCACGTCCCACTTCTGGGCTTTTATGATACACCGCTTACACGGATGAGATGGCGAGGGAGAGCCTACATAAACCTGCAACACTTCGGTAGGATTTCTGGAGTCGACCTCGGTCGGACTCGGACTCGAACTCACAGCCTATTGATGTAGCAGCTTTGGATTATACCACTACGCAATCTCGCCACCCTTAACGGAGGTGAAATCTGGAAAATCATGCAGCGTATAAATGTTAATGCGGAGCATAGACCGGAGCCGGATGGGATATCCAGCCGGATATTTTCGATTTTGGCCAGAATCGGATTGGAGCCGGTACAGAACTTTTTTGATAGGCCGGAATCATTATGGACAAGCATGATATTTGTGACTAAATAACTACCAATCAACCACACGCAAGTAACCGTCAAGCCAGTGCGAAAATAAACGAGCCATGTTTACAAATTCACGGAACCACCGTACCGTCGCGTAGGGCGGGGCGTGGACCGGGGCCGGATTGGACATCCGGACGGACTTTTTCATTTTTGGCCGGAGCCGGGCCAGAGAATTGAAAAACAGGATCGGAGTCGGACCAGAGAATTTGTCGATCCGCTCCGCACCAATAAATGGTCTCGGAATCGGCAAGCATACTTTGAAACGAGAGTATATATAGACTGAATGGACAGAGATTGCATTGTGGACCAAGAACTACAATACGATAAATATTTATTGTATATAATTGGATATTTGAAGAGCTTCCTGGAGGTACAGCCGAAACTATTCGGGTCTATATTAGTACGAATATATTATTGAATTGTGTATTGAAGTTATGTGCGTCTTTTCAGAGAGATATGTATTTCACATGTACTTAATACGTATCATTTCGACCTGTAACTCAAATAATATCACACGCAGCCCACGAATAATAACTAATGGATCAATGTTACAGCACGTTTAGCAATCGGTTACGACAAACAACACTGTCTACTGCAGTCACAAAACTCTGACTGTATCTCTTAATCGAACTCAATCAATCATCTCTAATTGATAATAGTAATCCAATTATAGAAAACGAGGGTATAACCCGGACGGTGGTCATCTCATCTGTGCATTCCGAGCTCGTTCATTTTCGTCTCGACTTGCATCGTGCGCAATATGATGATCGAAAATACCCCTCAGAAATATATATGTTTTGTAAAAATTTGCATGAACCCGCCGATAGTAAGCTGGCAGTCGCAATTATTCGTCTTCAGTAAACATCAGTCTCCAGACGCAGTTTCAAGGAACTCGTGTATTCCATGCCTGAACGGAACACACATTTCACGACGCAGACACATGCTCAGCGCACATTCAAAATAAGAGGCGATATTAGTACATGACGCAACGCATTGGCGGTTGCTATTCCGTTAAACAGTCGTGATTGGCACCGAAAATATGAAATTAATGTTTTCAGTTGCCAATGTAAATGTGTCAAATGATGGCACGTCTCGAATGTGTCGACAAAGCTATACGCCAACCTGGCAACTAGCCACCTTTATTCACAGTCACCTTACGACCGAAGTGCTTGACATCAAAGTCCCATTTTACATTATGCACGTTTCTACGTATTGTCATTAATTATATTTCATGAGTTTTTCAAAGTAAACACAAGCCGCAATAACAATTACAGTGTGCAGTAAAAAAAAAGCGTCTTTGTGAATTAGAGAATGAAGCAGCCACCTTTATGTTTTTCTCTGGTAATTTGATACGAGATCCTTTCAATTGAATAGTATATTCATATTCAATTTGAATGTACTATTCAATTGTATATTGAAGCTCTGTACCGCCAAGAAGCTCTTTAGAGATCCTTTCAACAAATAATCCAAATTCCGCTTTGAGTAGTGTCATACTCTGAGGTAGTTAAAGTAATCATAGTTGCTACTTAGGTAGAAGTAACTTCGTAAATTGCTACTCCATTACAAATAATAGCGATTGATTTCCAAGTAAGTTTAAACGTAAGTATCCTAGACCTAGTCTCGCCTGAATACTTTTAAGTTCAAGAAGTCTAAATTCATAACAATCAAAGTAAGAGGTGCAGGTGGGCTAAAAACACTGGAGAACTCCGAAAAAAGAAATAGCCGCACTCCATTACTTGACCACCAGTGTTGGGATGACTCGAGTCAGACTCGAGTCACCTTTTTCTTATGACTTGACTTGACTCGAGTCACTTTGCTAAAATGACTTGACTTGACTTGACTCGGCGTATAAAAAATGTGGATTGACTCGTGACTCGGAGCAAAATTCCCGAGTCAATTTCAAGTCATCAAGTAATCGGTGTCGATAAAAACCACTCTATCTTGTATATGTTCGGATTGTTCGCGAAATGCTGGTGTAACCCGTGAGAGCGACTAATAATTCAATGATCGTGTGTTTTACTGAGCCTCCATTGTTTTCTCACAAATAAATTGACCGCAAACGAGGTGATCGAAGCTTCCTTACGTCGTCGTAGTAAAGTAATTTAATAGCAAAATGTATATTTCTGTTGTCTGTTCTTACCTTTACCCGATCCTCTTATTTTATTGGAATTGAATTCGAATATAGTTTATATAGTCCTCAACCATTGACGCAGGGTCGAATTGTATCATATCGATATGTAAATGCGTAATGTATTGCATCTTATCAATTAATTTCTCTATTCATTATTTAGGCTGGTAACTATAAACTGAGGCCATGCAATTACTTTTAGTTTAGCAGTTCTACGTATATGTGAGCGATACAGCGGCTTCTTACGTGTATATCTAACTCTATATTCGTTGTTCCTTGATTCAGAATCAATGACCACTCAATCTGGATGCCAGACAGCTAGCAAAATGCAATGACGTAATCATGCCTCATACTTCGAAAAGGCAACTTGACTTGAATTGTGACTTGACTCGTGACTTGACTTTACTTGGCTCGACTTGACTCGAGTCACCTCCAAAAATCTAGTGAATTGACTTGAATCGAGTCAAAATGTGCAATGACTCGGAATGACTCGTGACTCGAAGGTAGTGACTTGATCCCAACACTGTTGACCACTTCTGATCGCACTTGATAATGCAAGAGTTTGAGTAACGATAACGATGTACAGGTTCACATCAGGGTTGTAATGACTCGAGTCATGACTCGATTGGAGTCCGGGTCGAGTCGCGGTTTTATGGTAACTCGACTTGACTCGAGGCATTTTTTCAAATGTATTGACTCGACTTGTACTCGAGCCATTCTAAATCACTCGAGCAGAGTTGGAAAAGTGGGTTAAACCATTGATTTAACCGAAAACTGAACAGTGAATAGAATGACTTGGACTCGGACTCGGCCCTCTACTAGCTGACTTGGACTCGGACTTGATTCGGTGGTGAATTGAAAATGACTCGACTTGACTCGAATCAAAACTCTAAAAGTGAGATTGACTTGTGACTTGGTTACAACCCTGGTTCACATACATATCATCAATGTTTCTTCCAATTTCTCACGAGTCTACACGCACTCACCAACTCACTGCGCGGTCCCTTGGACAACAGTGCGTAACGAACTAAAAGAAAAGATTATCACTTCATCTTTTTTTGTGTGCGGCACAGATTTTTCTGTGCGCGGCGACTTTGTCAGCAGTGCGCGGCAGCGCACGCGCGCAGTTAAGAGGAGGATATGTATATCATGTGCATATCTGTGCAAGTGCACCTACAGCGTATTGCCGATGCAGTGACATTCATTGTAGAACGCTTTCAGGGTATATTTCTATCAAACATAACAGTCCGTACTATAATACGTAATACGAAGTAACATTCCATCGCATGACTTGGCTGGCGCTTGCTGCACTGCTAATTTCGCCCCAGCAATCCATCCCGCGTTATCCGTTCATTCGTTATTTCATTCGTGCAAGGATTCGCGCCTCCAACCGCAAGAGTCAGTAAGGTTCAGCAGTGCAACTTGCGATTCGATCGCGCTATTACGTAGGCATTTCAATAATGTATTTCGCCCGGTGCTTCTTACGTATGACTATCAGTATCAGTCGCCGCAGACGGCTATTCCATATCAACGTGTGGACACTGCGACCACGTGGCTGCATTACGCATGAATTTCGAGACAGAAATACTGCAAATTCATCAATTTTTCAATACCCTCTGCGGTCTGCACAGACGAGAATAAAGCACCACCTATCGCGTCTTGAATTATTGACTGTTCTGGCGATATGTAATACATCCGGCGGTATGCCTTATATTCTAAAGCTTCTTTCTGTTGTTGTATGACCCGGAACTCATTGGTAGGCAAAATAACGTCCAACAGGGTGATGAACCAAACTAATTAAAAAATCTTCGAGTGGGCCCGTTGGTATAATGACTTCGTTACATAATGTTATTTCGTGACCTCCTGTTTGCTATCTCAAAAGATATTGAAATGGCCCAAACGTACTACACTAAAAGACGCACTTGATTTCAAATTGGTGTTTCTTCACTGGCACAAATATGAAAGTAGGCAAAATCGACCAGTATTCTTCTCTCTTTCCCCCTCTGCTCTAGCCCTGTGTATTCATAATAATACTTGTTGACAACCTGTTGGCAATGATTCGCTGACTACTGTAGCATCAGAATATCAAGATGCCAGACAACCCTTTGTGATTAGCGGTGTATATGACATGTGACGAAACATTTACCTTGATAAAAGTTTAGTAGGGTAAACTGTATTTATTGGCTCAATTCGCAGTCGTGCATCCAAATTCCATAAGCAATTTACCATCATATTGATAAGTAGGGCGATTTCTTTTAACATTAAAAAAATGAAGATTTTGACCTAAAAAATCTAAATTTTCACATTTTTTTACCTTAAAAAAATTAATTTTGACAAAATTTTGACCTCATGGTTCATGTATGCAAATTAGGTGTTTTCTCGCATAATGTTAGTATTGTACTACTTACCTTCATTTCTGGTTGAAACTGTATGTCCTTACGAAGTAGTTTGGCCTGAAAAAACTTTTTTGACTTAAAAACTGACAAATTTATTCATGAAAAAACTTTATTTTAACGGAATCTGAATCTATGAAGAATTCCAGTAGTTACATCATGTATTATGATCGAAATAATTAAAATTTGTTATAGTACAACGAAAAATATTTTCCTGCATTCTCGGGTAGAAAGTGTCCGTCTTTACTAAGTAGCTGTCTTTACTAAGTAGCTTGCCAAGACTATAGAAAGAACGTTCAACAGCAGTAGTAGTTGTTGTCTGGCAACACTGAAGTTGTGCGTACACTGCTGGTGACACGCCGTGTTGCTTCATTCTGACAATGATGTGTACACAACAAATCTTCATCTTGCCCTTCTTGATATGAGAACCAATGCCCATGCAACTTTGCTTCAGTTAGGATATTGCGGTATGTTGAGCATAACACCATGTCACCCTGTTTGTCTCATTTGACCGTTTCTGATTAACAATGAGCAGACGATGGGCCGTATACAACGGTAAGCCCATGAAGTATTAGGCTACAATCTGTAAAATGTCAAATGATAAGTTCACCTACAGTGCAATCATCTACAATTAAACGAAATGCAGGTTAACGCTACAATTTTGACAAAATTTTAACAAAATTTTGACATGTCAAAAAATCGCCCTAATGATAAGGTATTCGAAGTTCGGTACAATCTCTTGACGAAGAAATGAATTTGATGGTCTATTTTTAGGAGTATATAGGATCGTTGCCATGTTATAGGCTCACTAAATATTTTCACGTCAGAAATTCAATTATAAATGCCCTACTCTTCATCATAAAGGTAGACGAGAGTCAAATTTACCCTATGAGATATCCACGTTAAGAGTGTCTGTTTTTATTTTAAATTGGGTTACGTAAGAGGCTTAGCTATCTCCTGACCTTACATTGCATTATATAGCATATGTAATTACATTCTTTTCGAGGTATTCTATTTCTAGAATGTTCCAATACTTACGCAAATGCTCTGATCGTTGTGCCAATTTAATGGCAAATAATCCATAACCATGTCCAAGCCCTCATATCGCTTGTACCGACTTATCTCGATGTGTATGATGCATTACAGCGACATGGCTTTACAACTCAACAAGGGAAGTTGCAAGATAACGCTTTAACATACATAACATACATGTCGTAGTGTAGGCGCGTTTACTGGGGTTCAATGGAAAAACCTTTTTCTGAAGGCAACATCTTCTTACTGATCTATATTGCAAATCGTTTTTGAGTTTTGAGGGTTTATGAAATCGTGATATGATAGACGCGACGGATTGTTCGATTGCGGAGTATTAGCGGTTGCCCTATCACAATAAGGCTGTGAAATTAATCTTATGGCTGAAAACTTGTTTCAGCTCTTCTTAATAATTGTGGGCTACCAAACCCATTAACTAGGTAGTCATGATAAAGCATATGCCCAACACATTGTCATAGCTAGATATACCCAAGATTACGTAATAAAATATCACAACAAACGGAGTTTACTAGATGAGTATGACAAAATGCGTTTGCTGCATCCAAGAGCAATCGCTTGGTGACAGCATACTGCAGTGTAGTGTGTACTGTATTCAGTAAATTGTATTATAGCAACAACATGTGTCTCATTCTGTCATCGTTTCCAGTGTTGCATCACAATGTGAGGAAATTTGCGTCAATTCATGCCTTGTCTAAACTAAGAACAGTTTGGTTCCCGGTATTATATGCTAAACAAAGGTTCGGTAAACAGGAAACTATAAGGTATGCAAAGTATGAAGACACCCGGAGGTGCTCTTACTCATTACAAGCTGCCTTACTCATGGACCGTATAATTCTGCATCGGTTTTCATAACTCTGGTGATTTGTAACACGCAGAGATATGCAACAAACATTTGCAGTGTCTTCAAAAGAGCGAATCTATGGACTTGTTACATTGAATTGTTATAACATGAAACGCAAAGGGCTGGATGTAAGCTATCAAAAGGTTTCAATCCAACCCAAGACCCATATTGACTTTTACATTACGATTTAGCAAATTGAAGGAAAAAAATAACTGTCACGTCTATGGACTCGGGGTGTCATGCTGTCATTCTATTTTTGACAATGTATAGTCGTTAGCTACTTTTTAATACTGTGACATTATGTAATTCTGATATTGTAGCAATTGTCTAGCATCAGCATATCGAAACTGTATTCCAAAGTCGACAGTTACAATGGGCTGAATAGATAGGCGATACTGACAAATTGTATAGCGTCTATAGCTCCACGCGGAATTTGAAAGCCAGATTGCATATTGCGCTACAAATCATACAATGACCAGTATTTAAACCTCTGTCAGTCTATTCAATGCTCGTCAAACATACAACGAGTTTCCAGCAGTAGCAACGTGTCTATTTCAACAGTTGTCTATCGACTACACTTTTGCATATAGTGTTATGTACTTCCGGCAATGCACCCTAGTTAACAGATGAGATTATAGTTGAACTACATATTCATATTGAAATACAATTCAATGGTATATTGACATTGAAATAAACCCGAATAGTTTCGGCTTACACTGTTGCGCAACTATGGTGGAGAATGGTAAAGAAAAATCATATAACCTAATATTGAAATATGAAATTTACCCGTGACGAGTCCAAGCCGAAAGCATTCGGGTATATTTTAATATGAATTTATTATTCAATTGTACACTGAAATTCTCTACCATCCAAGAGTCTCTTCAAAAGACCACATTGGATTATGAATATACACCAATAAACGAAATGAAGCAACGATATCGTGTGAAAGGCCTGAACAAATGAAGAGCTATCAACCACACGTATTGACCATATTTACGCCCAAATTGCACTATCACAATACACAAATAAACCTCATGAATAAAGGGTCTGGTGTGAAACGGCCTCAGCAAATGAAGCGCTATCAATCAAACATTATTGCTGGATTTCGGCAATGAATGCAGACACAGATTTCAAACCCAAATTTTTCACACCCAGAGCGTACAAGAGAAGGTCATACTTGATGCTATCCGCAAGCATTACAGTTGACATAACTGCTCATTACAAAATGGCAATGAGGAGATAGTGAGTTCAATCTCATGCTATTCGCTAACAGTGCACTTGACAGCACGTGATTCCCTGATTACAAAATGCTTATAAGGACATCGTGAGTTCAATCACTCTCTCAATAAGAGAAGAGGAAGTAGTCTGTATGAAACAGTTTCGATGGCAACCGTGACGGAACAATGGAAGGATGTTGACAGGATGCACCCATTCAAAACGTTACGCGGTATCAATGGCGCGAATAAGACGCTCTGCGTCGAGTTACGTCAAGTTGTGTCATGTCTGGTAGGATACGCGCTGACAGAGTCAGCCGAAAATAATCAATTTCAATTTGGCAAATAGCTAGCGAATTATCAGAACCGCATGGGGTCAGCATCATTCGCTCTGTATAAGTGCAGTATAACGTAGTGACGCAGCGGACATGGTACCACACAATAATCACACAATTGACTAGACTTATAGTACCATAGGTGCTGGTGGGTTTGAATCAAGGTCTGCTTGTAAGTACAATGATTCCAAGCAATCAGATAAAATAGTATACACAGGGTAATGATATTAAGAGACGATATATGCTATTGCTGAAATTGTGCCACTGTTGCCAATAAAAGCAATTATTATCGTTTCGTTAATTACTTCCCGTACCGGGCCTTTTAGACCTTGATAGCACAACATGCAAAAGATGTACCACATATATGTGAAGCAGCATTGCCTCAAGTCGCAATGAATTAGGTATGAACAAAAATACCAAGTTATGACTAATGAGGCGTATAAATATCATTATTTTCTTTATGGTCGCATAAAGTACACATTTGGAATTTCCAAAACATGAACAACGCTATGACGCCATAACGAGCGATACCAAAATATTCGACTCGACTTGAAGCTTACTCGATTCAGGATCGAATCACGCAGATATTCGAATTTATCCAGCCCTTCCGAAAAGCCTATCGAGACATAGCTATCAGAGTGTTTTTGGCGATTCTGACATAGGCAGTGGTCGCAGGATGTAATATATTGAATATCTATTTTGCGTTGTGGATTAATTATGTCAATACAGTCCACATGTATTAGTTTGATCGCAAAGTACTTTGGCTTGTAGATGGTTTAATATCCATCAAGTGTCTCATGTCTATGACGTGACCATGCTAGGGGCAGTTGGTATCAACACAGTGACATTCAACAACACATTCAGACATCGGCCGGTTCGTAGAAACGGATGACTTATTAGGTCAATTAAGAAGCCACCATACACCACGACACCGTTTGTCGAAGGTCACAAAAACCTCGTGTTCAGCTAATGGGCGTGTTCGTACTGCTCATTTCTATGAGCCATTCACGACTGGCATTTGTCACGCAGCCAAGTGTATTTTCATATTACGCTGCAGGAAGAGATTTCGGGATTTTCCGCACAATACGAAAACGCAGACGCCGACAAACTATTTGGCTTGCTCAAGTTTCGAAAGCTATGGACTGCATGACATGATGAGCACGGTAAATCCATTGAATTTCAAGACAATTTTCTATTCAAGGAGCATGTAATAGGCGAACTTTGTCTAGAGCTGCTGCTATTGCCGTATGAGCTACGACCGTGAGATTATTGCAACCTCAACCTTCCACAACGTCATTTCTGTCACGACATCAACTATGACGACACCAGAGAACAAAGAAAAGAAAGAAAACTTTGTCTCTTCTTTTTAATTCTCTCGTGACACGTGAAGTGTAAATCATTATTCATTGTGTCGCCAGCTTGTACTCAGAAATGGGCAGGCTTCCAGCACAAGCAGTTGTGCGGCGCGGTTTAGCAACAGAAAGTCCGTTACATATTGCCGCATTATTGCATCATATCCTCTCTGCTATATGCTTATTGAACCTAAAGTTAAGTGCTTAGGGCGAAACGTTAGTGGTGGAAAATTTCCATCAGGTCATTTCACTGAAGCATACACTCTCGCCAAGAACCTTTATCGGAATTCAGAAACCCCATTCTCGGGGTGTCGATGGAATATTTCACCCCACTTCTTAGCGACTGAACATCATTGATGTGTTCCAAATTGATTATTGCGCGGTTTCAGCCATTCATCATTACCAATAGGCGTTTTTCTTTCTTTGTATATAATCCATCGCGACTTTATTACTTTGTGGTTACTTTCTTTCGTACTCCATTTGGGCTCATTCCAATTTGTCAAGCATCATTTAGATTAAAATGCTGTGTTGGAATTATACCGCGGCATAATTCTGAGGGATGTTCTGTTTTCCTGTACTACTTTTTGGGTGTGAATGCACATACTTTTCTCTAAAAGTGTGTGACATAACAATATAAGGCATCTTAATGAAAATATCGAGTTCAGGGTGCATGCTGTCAAATTTTCTTTTATCCTAAATCACGCCAAGATCCGGTATGATACGCCATTGCGCAAGACGATCACGTGGCATGCTATCATGAAGGTATCAGGTTCGGGCGGGAATGCGTACGTTGGATTGTTCGCTTAGTTTTAGTGGGAAGGAACAGCTCATGTTTCGATGGTGGAATTGAAACTACATCGGAAAAGCGCCCATTAACGGCTTTTGAAAGAGCTTAATCGCTATAATAAAGATATATTGCTAGCGAACAAATCGCCCTCTTACACATTGCGAACAAATAGACAACATTGTACAATGTATACGTGGACATTAACCAGAGATTAAATGAAATTCAGATGAATGGTCCTAATATTCAAACTCTAACTGATACCAAAAAGTTAAATTTGAGTACGACATATATCTGTAATCAGATAACCGTCAGCAATTAGTAAGGATATCGGATAAATGAAAATATGAGCCAAATGAATCATCAGCAAAATGTTAAACGTCTTCTCGTGCGGATATGAATATCAATTTGCAACGTTTCAACGTTTCGCACTATTCATGGTTAAGCTTCGCACTTCATATCATACAATGTAATGGAGGGCAACTCTAAGACTGTTGCTACAGGAAAAAACTGTCCCACCGACTCGACACAATCATAATATGGACGGAAGCGTCATACAATGTAAATGCATTGATGTAAAATAGAAAATAGGAGCATTTACCAGATTTGCACCATTGCGCAGCCTGCATAACATACCATCGGTACTTTCTGGTACCAGATTTTGCTTCCATACTAATTCCAATGGGTGATAACAAGTCAAATACGCTAACTATGGAGATATCTCCCCAAGGGTAGTGGATTATCGTCACGTGTGCCACCTATGCGCCTTCTCGGGTCGGTACACAAAAATTCAACTCCCCCCCCTTAAATCTATCTTGACAATAATTGGTATACTTGACTCATTTACACACGTTGGAATGGGTCGTAAATCAAGATCTCGCACTAGAATGTGATATGGTGGAACGAAACGCACGATTTTCGTATACAGCGTATCGCAATGGACGAAACTTTTGACACAACGATGAAACAGAAAGACCATGAGATATACTTCGTCGAAAAATAGTAGAAAGGCTTTTATTTATTACATTGGTAGCGACAATAAACTTGCAAAATCACATATGTGAAACCGTTGAATGATTCAGGACTCAAATTTGCATTAAAAATCTCACATTTGAGCTAAACCTCAGTTGCGGTAAGGCGTGAGTGCATGTACAAGTGTACTTGTTTGCTATAACGAGGCACTGCGGGGCCACATAAGTACACGTTGCACATTTCTCAGAAGAGCCCCTGTTGAACTATTGCATCTCCAGTTTACCGTGAATATTTTCAGCACTGTTAGGAACTGAAAAGCGTGACAAATAGTCACGATTCAGCTGGAATTAAGTTGTGGTTGACTTGCTTTTTCGGTAGATCCGATACATTGTAAATATGTATAATGGATTTTATGGTGCTCGACTACTAAGGTCTTGTGCACCAGGGCTGAGGAAGCCATAGTTAAATCAGATGTGTCTACACAATACAACAAATTACACGACCGGAATAAGCATGTGTGGATCAGTTAACAGACATTCCACATCAGATACATTGAAATCGGGCCTACGACATCTACAATAAGTTGCTGATTGAGTCTCCATTGCAATCTGGAATGTTAAAAACGCGTTAATCCCCAATTTTAAATCCACATCAGGGTTTGCCTGTACGTGCGATATGCGACATCAAATAATAAGAACTCCCAGGTAGCAAAAGGGTCATATTACGCATTCGGATGGAATCTATGCATCAAAGGCAGCGCGGTCTTGAGAGAAATGCGACCCCTCAGACCTAGGCGCGAAAATTTCAAACCGAGATGGAATTTCCCAAGGCATGTTTAAATCGGTTTTCGGTTTTGTTGTAAACAGCTGTTGACTCTTCTACAAGCCTACAAGCGGCAATCGACAATTTCAACAACGCATATATTTCGATGCTACCGCAACAACGGCTTACCGAGATTCACATATGAGCAGGAACTTTCAGCCCTAAGCGTTCATGTTCGTATATTTCATGTGCAACAAGGTTCAGTCTGCGAACTCAATAAATTTCCTGTGTGAGACTTGCGTTCGTATTTCCCCCGGGAGACGTGGGATGTAGATGGAAGGGAACCTACATCATGGCCGTTTATCACGTCAATCCCAGAGGACTTTCCTTCATCAACGCTTCGCCTTAACAAGAAGTTACACGCCACGCCGGGAGTGTAACATGAAGCGGGAAGCAAATACTGTGGAGGTTATAGCTATACGAAGGGTCACCATATCGTCTTTATTTCAAAGATTTGTCTTTGTTTTGAAGGGCCATGTCTTATGCAACTACATTGTCCTCATTGTAAAATTTGTCCTCAGGTAGAAGGGCGATGTCTTTTAAGACGACGTTGTCATTAGTCAAGATTTGTTCTTATTTTGAACGGCGATGCTATATAAACTTCATCTCCTAACCCTATGTCTATTTGTTCTTATTGCTAACTTGTGTCCTTATTGTCGCTACTGAAGCCGTGATGTCCTCATTTTAGTCATCTGTTTACAAATTAAACTGGTATGAGTTTTCGGCTGTCCTTGATTTTTAATCCATCGCGATGGCAACCCTGGTTATAGGGCCACACGTGCCTTATGGACATCTGCATCGAAACTGTCACAGTTTCTTCTATATGATCGCGATTAGTACTAGTTATTCGGACAAGTTTACATGCATTTTAAAGTTGTATTAACCTCCTGATTATAACCATCGCGTCGACATCCTATTTTACACATATCGTTCACCCAGTCCTGCTATAGCTGAACGAGATGGCTTATATTATGGAATGATACAGCTCACTCCTGCCTATTGATATCGGGAATACTCCATTTCCAACAGGATGCCAATCCGCTTAAAAGCTATCACGTGACATCCCGTTTCATTCATTCATGTATCGTGTGACAACAGACACAGCTGTTGTTATTGCGTAATCCGTCATACCACGAGGTTTATTGAATGTACCACGTGGAGTGCAGTCTGCGGTGGAATGCATTACACATTTATAACGTTACAGACTCCCGGCGAGGTGACCTTTTAATGACTGTTGCGAGGCGGTACGCGTGAACTTGAATGACCCGCACTAATGATGACATGTAGAATTTGTTTTCGTGAGTGTAAACATCGTGATTATTACGATGCACCACCTCAGCGGGTAATAATTTTCTGGTCCGAGCTGGCTTCATATCAAGCCTCGTGGCATTCGCACACCCGGGCTTTGGTGGTATTCGCAATGCAATCATCAGGCAGGTGAAGTTGGGAATACCTTCACCGTTTTTTTTTTGGCAGAATATACATTATCCTAGCGAGGTTTGAATGAGGATAAGATAACTGTGAATATTCACATTGTTCACAGATACTAGAGTTATCACTGAAACAACAACATATTGTAAACGTGCCACAAAGCCGAACAGCCCAACGCGGTAACCGACTAAATCATGGTGAATCATTCAGATATCCACCCTAGGATGAGAACCAACACTTATTGCCGTTTGTAAACCAGAAGTCGGTCTGGAATTGGTTTGCTTCACTTTTGCGAGATAGTCCCTTGCGAAATAGTCCCTGCACCATGGTAACGGAATGTATTATTCTATCTGTAATGTCATCAGTAATTTAGCGTTGTCGCAAAGATGTATCTCGAAAATTAGAAGGTAGCCACTGCGAATTACTACTGAAATTATGCAACATCTCCCCCAAATCAACATTTAAACTACTTGCTTGGGTATTTGTCATACATTATATACTTCTATTGTAGGGTTACCATACGTCCTCTTTTAAGAGGATTTGTCCTCTTTTGTCAATAAATTGAAAGTGTGCTCGGAGGACGCCTAAATGTCCTCTTTTTTGGGAATTTGTTCTCTTTTTCTTTAAAAAGGACTAAAATGCGACTAAAAACGCGACCCCGATGTATCGAAAGTCAGAGATTCGTAAAAATCGGGTAAATCAGGAGTCGAACCGAAGTGATGACCTTTTTTTAGTCAACACAGTACTATCGGTCGAAATATTTTCAGAATCACCAGTTTTCTTGTCCGGTACTGGTGCTTTCACAATTTTTGAAAAGTGTCCTTTTTTTAGGATCTCAAAATATGGTAACCCTATTCTATTTTAAGTATCTTCAGTATGTATTAGAATTTGTTACTTCTACTTGTAATTGAGTAGCAACTTACGACGTCACTTCTACTTCTACTGCAGCGACATCCTTGGCGGTCTTTACCGCACCTATGTGTCAGAACGACGTAAAATAGTTTCATGCAGGAACACTGTGCTGGTGAAACGTATCCCAGAGACCACACTCGCGTAGGCAATCGATTATTCAATTCAAAGTCCAGCCTTATGACTCAAAGTAATCGTGCAGTCTTGCAAACAGTTCGATTTTGAAGTGGCCGCATAAAAGTGACCCGCTACGGGTTATCGAGTCACCAACCTCAGCG
Organism: Botryllus schlosseri; assembly: GCF_051294905.1. NCBI lineage: Eukaryota > Metazoa > Chordata > Ascidiacea > Stolidobranchia > Styelidae > Botryllus > Botryllus schlosseri. The sequence goes on from NC_137238.1 coordinate 34,228,583, forward strand.
AAGCCTGTTTCAACCGCGTAAATACGACGGGTAGGGGTCAATGTGTAAGCACGGATATTGAACAAACACCAGATCCGGTGGAACAGCACCTCTCAACATAGCTGCGATGCCCAAACAGGATTACATCCGACCTTTCGTGAACTTTACAGAGCTGGCTTCGCAGCGATCGCTAAATTAGATCTGCCACGCTGTTTAGTTTTAATGAACTGGCATAAACTGGAGAAGGACTAGAAACGGGTGACCTATAAATATCATAATGTATAAAGGTTGATTGACGACCGTGTATATTGCATACCCATAGATATATATACTGAGCTAACGGAAAATTCTAAGAATCTAGTTTGCCTTACAATAAGTGTTCTATTCTAGGACGTGTTATATTCAAAGTATTACTTCTCTACAGCAAGAATCGGGATATTACAACACTCCACTCTCTTGAGATTTTGAAAAGTTCAAATACATATACCAATTCATGCTATTGCAAAACATGGTATAAAACGGTGCGCAACTTTACTGTGATAGATACTCTCGATTTTAGAAGATATTCAACCATTAAAACACGATTAACTAAAATGTAAATCGCGCTCATTTGGCATTTACTGTCATTCGCGATCCCACGAAACTATCATCGAACAGACTTGGACAGCTGCATAATCTTAGAACGAAATGCAGGTAATCTAATCACAATCTAATTTGTGAAATGTTTCTATGGTCAAATTTTACTTCTGATTTAATTTTCGGTTTTCCTGAAAATGACTGAGAATAACTATATAGTGGGAATGAGCCAAGCATGGCACATATACGTTTGCAATTCTCATATGTACGAGAACGGACTCCGATTTGAGATGAGCCGAACTTGAGTTTTATTGTGTATCCTTCTAGTTAGAAATTAATTCAATTTCCAAGTTTTTGCGGATTCAGTAATTCCAATTAGAATCTAATTTGAAAAAAAAAACATGTGTAATTCTAATTCTAAATGGAAAACCTGAAAATTTTCTAGTTTGCCATCAAGGTAACATGGAGTTTTGGATACGTTGACAATACAACGATACTATTTATCAAACACAAAAATTGGTCATCTTCCATCCGAAAATACAAGCAGCCAAGCAAATTTTTTAAGACTGCGACCTCGTTTGACTTTTTCACGTGAGCAGACTTTGAGTAGGTGTTCCCAGGTGAACAGTATGAATTATTCAAGGCCGTTCGCAAATGTAATAATCTCCCGTCCGAAGGTCGGCAAGTCGATGTATATATACAATAGCTAAGAGTTTGTCTAGCGGCATACTTATTACTTAACCGGTGTCATAGTATGATATCACGCAGGAGCGGTTGTTGCATCATTGCGGATATTGCCGCATTTCCTCTGGCGGTGCCGCGCGCGGCATACGAAACGTTGTTATTGTCCCCTGTGCAAACCAAGGCTGCATGACGCATTAATTTGCATGGGCGGCCGCCAGTTGATGCATGCCAGTTGATGCATGCCAATGCGAGATTTGCAGGGAATGGGGAATACCGATTTCGTAACAGTGCGAGCTGCGCTGTCACTCATTTTACCGCATTGAAATGCGCGGTTGTAGTAGTAGATAGCGTAATGGCAGAGCGTCCGGCTTCTTGATCAGTAGGTCATGGGCTCAATCCCCAGCCGGGTCAGACCGAAGACCTAATTAGTATCACTGGTATCCACGGTTTCTCCACTTGGCGCTCAGCATTACCGGGATAGCATAGAGAGGTGGTGGAAGACTTGCAAGGATATTTCTGCACCTTCCTTGTCCAGCGGCAAATGCACATTGTGAGCTCATGGTATGCATATATGTCCATGTCGTGTGTATGTCTATCATGAGTCGGTGTATATGCCGCAAAAACATCAAGGACAAAAATATACAATGTCCTATTTCTACGTTATATTACTATTCCTTATGAGATATGAAAATTATAGTTACTTATATCTTACAACCGATCGTCGAGGTGGCTCGTAATGAAGCACGTCCACCTCTTAGGAGTACTCGAATATGTTTTCCGACTACTAACTCAGGTGCTCATAGTTTTCGACCACTTCAAATTTTAGGCAAAGCATTTTCTTTTTACAATTTGAATTTTATTTCGACGTGTAGAATGTAGTTTGGGGGTAGGTTTTCAACACTTTTACTAGTGCAATTGTTACGAAAACTGTGTTGAATAGCCGCAGCATCACGGTAATATATTATATTTTCGGAGAATCTACCTAGTCATTTTTCGTTAGTCACGAAGATGCATCTTGTAATCTCGAAAGCTGCCACCTCTGAGTAACTCTTAAAAGCATGCGCCCCATACTAAATTCAAATTTCAAGGCTCATTTGCTTGAATTCCTTTCAGAACTTTCATTTTCGACTATTTTTTCTAAATCTGTGCGTACATGTCTTCGATATTGCTACTTTTACTTGTGGTTGAGTAGAAATTCACACCGATACCTCTACTTCTATACTTGAAGAGCAAGACTGTCCACTTTGACCACCTCTACCGACGTGTTATCGAATGTGATGAAAATTTTGCTAAAGGAAATTAGATACTCCAGCATAATCACTCATACTCATAATATATGCAAACCATAAATCAATGCAATACAGTACTGCCGCTACATTGTTCTATATCTCAATTAAGACGCCGTAATGAGCACTTTGTTATCAGCAAGGTTTTTAATATTGCGTGGCACCGTGGAAACCGAAATAGATATTATTTTAATGAAAAAGTATTATACAGTGCGTCTATTATATGCCATTACCCATTGATGTGACTTGTCGACGCAAATGCGATCGGCGGTGTAACGATCTCGCCGCCTAAAATCATAGTTTGCAACGGATTACGGCGCCAAAAATAACAGCTAGGTACTCTTTGAACCGGATCCCGCACCTCGTCGACCGTACTTTAAATACGACCGTGATTGCCCTCTCGGCAGCCTAGGTGTTCTCACAGTTGAGGTGCGTGCGTGTCATCGTGTTATCGCATGCGACTCTTGGGATAGGTACGGCCAGCTGTAGCTGCAACGGTGCGCGGCTGCACTCAATCAATATTCGTGTGGTGCAGTAGTTTATTGAGGTACTTGAGGTACTACATACTCGATGATCGTTTGGGAGTTTGACACAATAACACGGGCTGGGTAATTTTTCAAGCACTGAGCTTATACGAATCTTTCCACGAAGACGAGACAGTATTAACGGCAAATCTTGTTTTGATGTTTCATCCGAACTTGGTAGCCTTGAAGCCTCGATTGGTCGTATCACAGCATCTGAAACATTTCTGTGAAGTCGTGAACAACTCGCGGCATTGTCAAAAATGAAATGGATAAGATCTTCATGTGGTGTACGACTGGTATTATTTTCCTTGTGGTCGCATTAATGTTACATAATATGGACGATCCCCATCATTCATACTCTTTTGACGTCATACTGTACGTTACTCGACACGACTCAAAGCCAACCTCGATTAGGAATCGCATCACACAGACGATTTTGCCAAACTCAATGTTCTTCTCAATTCTCTACTAGTTGCTGACGATTACCCCCCAACTAGCGTCAGCCGAAAATATTCTGGTTTATCTCAGTGTGGATATATCATTCAATTGTATATTGAAGTTCTCTATCTCCAAGAGTCTCTTCAAACCCTCCTAACAATAACCAACAAAGAATGGAAGTACACTCACATTAATATTGATGTCCCTCGAGACAACGTTGAATATATATCGTGGGAATGATTGCATGACTTCGCTCTGATATTTTTGTTCAGTGTTCTCAGGATATCTGCGCGACCGTGTTCGGAGTTCGCCAAAGCGGATATCCTGATTTTCAAGTGGCAACGGTGAATATTTAAATGATTCAATAGAATTGATTTTTCCCGAATCTGAATATGATGGCCGTGCCGATATGAACGGAAATAATGTGGAAGAGATTCTTGAGGTACAGAACTTAAATATACTATTGAATAATATATTCGCATTGAAATAAACCGGAATATTTTCGGCTGACACTGGCCAGGGTGATCGTTAGCAACTATAGTACAGATATATAATTGTTGATATGTAATGTTCCTTTAAATTAACTACTCCTTGCTGATGAATTCCCCCTGGCGAGTGTCACCCGAAAATCATGGATTACTTCAATACGTATACACTATTCAATTGTATTCGGAAATAATCTTACAGCTGTAGGAAAGAACCTTGAAACAGACGGGAGATTATCACACATTTACATGCAAACCGATACGGCAGACGATTTAGTCACACAGTCATCAACAGTCTATCAATTTGTCATTTACTGCACCGCGCCACGAAACACGCCCGCTTCCCACCTATATTTGCACGCTCGTAAATACTATGACGTGTCGAATCATTTACCGATTAACGGCTTGTTTGTCACAAATGCCGTTTGGCGCGAGATAAATCATTCACGTCGACAGTTACGGTGTCAGATGATTAAATAGTGTTCTATTATACTTAAACTAATAACGCCGAATGTTTGAAGGCTGTCAATGGAATGTGTAGTATCATACATCTCAAACACGCGTGAGATTTGATGAATTGGGATGCGCGTTAAGAATTCGGTAATCGAATCATGGGCGTAGCCTATCGGCAACTGTTGATGGTTAACGATTTTTACTAAACTTTGAAAATTGGAACACGCCCAATCATTACCGAAATATTTGCCCGTCGCGAGTCACGAATTTTCACATCTCTCGCCCCATTCGCGGAACCGATTCGAATAATTCACGATCGAACGACTCTAATCCGATTCGGACGAAGTGATTCTGTACACATTTCTAGGCATTTTTTCAGCAAAATTTCAAGACGAGAGGAGGAAAATACGCACCTTTTTCTGATCACGCTTCACAAACTAAAGAAACAGGCAGATTTGATTATAGTAACGAAGTACTTCTACTTTTTTTTCCGAGCACTCTCACACGTTATGTTTATTGGCTACTGCCACTTATACTTGATAATTTGTATGTGCAAAATTTTTTTGATTTATACACTTTGGATATTGATAAGTTTGAAAGTAGTTTTGGCCTTTCCTTGCGTCACATGATTGAGTAGAATTGTCATGACAGCTGGGCAAAAGTGCCCTGCATCAGGGTATGTGGGTATAATATCGAAAATTGTAGTGTAGTGTAATTGGTAGGGAAAGTTGTTGTTGCAGTCAAATCCGTGGTAAGTTGCAGTTAAAAGTTGCATGTGTTATTCAGAAAATTTGCACGAAAAAGTTGCATTTATGGACAGGTTCCTTGAAATTATTAGGTTATGATATACTCGAATCGATCCGTATCCAAGGCAATGTAGCAAAACTATGTGTTAGCGACTTCAACAAAAATCAATAGCCTGAAAATATTGACCCAGTGGAAAAATAATTTTCGGCGGTCTTATCTGAATATACGTCAAATCAGAAAGGACCTCCAATTTAAACGACAGTGACATAATCAAGCGATCTATTTGCATTTAGTTAGTTGCTTGAGAAATCGGCAAAAAATCGGTAAAAAAGTTGCAAAAACTGGCCCTATAGTCATTGGTTATGTTCCGTTAATTTCAAAGGGTATCTGACCAATCTACCAAGTCTCGTTTCTGAATATACTTACTTTCAGGTCATTATTTTCTACTTCTACATGAAGTAGTTTTGACATATCTTTGAAAATGGTACATCTGCTTGAGCGGTAACGTTGAATACTTTGACCAACTCTGCGAAGAGGCCAATGCTTTCATTTATTCGTGAGAATTCATCGCGTTTACTGTAATGGGTAACTATTCGTTACCTCTAACTTTAATTTCGTCGATACCCCGGTACAGTGGCCAGAGAGATTGATTTTATCATCAAAGCTTAACGTTTAGGTTACCCGTTAGGCGTGTTAGGGCATATATTTAGTATTCATCCGCTGTTGCAAAAACACTACGGGTTTGTGCTATCCGTTATGTCTTTTATGGTATATCATCAATTCATCCTCTGTTGCAAAAACACTACGCAAGCGAAACAAAGCCATAGTATTCGGTACAGGCAAATCTCAAGAAACGATCACGGGTGACAGTTTAATCCTCGCCCTTGTTGAAAGCAATGCCCACCATAATAGCGTAGACGGAGGAATCATACCATGTAAACGTCTACTCGGCGCCACTGGGATACGCGGTTTAACCTCAATAGACCTTAAATCCAGGTCTTCCAATAGCCTTAATCAAGCTTTAATCCGGCGTTTCACCGCTTCAACACGATGCGTGGTCTGTGGCGACTTTCAAAACCGCACGGAGCGATGGAACTTCCAAATTATTACGATAATAGTCACACTGCTGCGAGTCTGGGTTGTGTTGTTACGCTGTAATGTGCCATTACGCAGTCATAGTGGTTGATTACGTCTCGTAATTACAGACAATAACAATAGCGCGTGGAAGGTATGTCTGGCGGGATCATGTTTAAATACAAGCGTTGTGTTTTCATATTATGAAATAATTTGACGCTGCTTTCGTTTACCAAGGTTTTGTTAACAGAGTTGGTTAGATCAAGTCGATACGACAGTAACCACTAGTTCCTAGGCTGCAGAACAAGATAGCAAGAATATAGAGTTTCACAAGCAACCGATTAATAATTACGCTGAAATTGACTGCGTGAATGAGGTCGAGAAAAGCTCCAAAATATCAATTTCCTGTGACTTGTCATACCATGGATGTAATCGACGTGTGCGCAATGGAATTCGCAGCAGAGGCAAAGAAAACTTTACGCCTGCCAACATTTCCAACGTGATCGTGCCAAACAGCATTCACGCATGATAAGAGGGAGGTACGGATTTGGAATCTGGTTTCAGAAATCTGAAAATTTCAGCGTAGGATTGTATTCCTGAAGTTACAACCGACAAAATATATGACACCAATTTATGGTCACTACAGACTAAGATTTGAATATAATATTAAAGAAGATCTCTATTTAGATTCGAAAATGTCAAATACGTTTCTCTCTATCATAATGATTTGGTGTTATGCAACATGCAATGCCACTATCACAATGATCGATAAACGTGACGGATAGAAGTGTATCATCGATTACAAGCGACTTAACCTATACAAAATGAATAGGTTACACTGATATTGCAGATTTATAATAACGAATGGCATCCCTTTGATACGCTGAAATAGGAAATTAATGACGCACTTGAAGATAAGTTGGCAAATACATCTCTGCGAGAGCAAATACCGGATCTAAATATGCGAACATTTCAATACGTAACCCGCCCATTATCTCTCTTGCTTACGTCACAGAGCTAATACAGTTTGTCCATCCCAGGTAACGGAACGCATCGCAGGGCTATAGTGTGCGAGACATGATCAAGGGTTCGGTTACAAGTTAAATCTCCATTACATCCGGGCTTCCACTCCTTCATGACTGCAGTCATTATATATAAATTTAGGAGTCGAGGTTACCTTATTCTTAAAGTGCAGAGCTTTTTGGAGTTACGGAACTTCAAAATACAATTGAATAGTATATTCAGTGTGAAATGAGCCCGAATATATTTGGCTGAGACACGTCAGGGGTATAATCGTCAGCAACTAGTAGAGAATTGGAATGAAGATTGTATATCAACAATCGTATCACAAGATATACTAGTAGCTGGTGATTGCCCCTGACGAGTGTCAGTCGAATAAATTCGGGTTCATTTCAATATGAATATACTATTCAATTGTTTACTTATAGTGAGTTGAAAATTTTCACGATCGGGCTTTAATATTTTGGATTTGGAATCAATTTGTTGTATTGTGCTATTTTTTACTGTCCTTTTGACTCTCTGCCCGCAAATCACCGCTAAATTGAATTTGCAATGGCCGAATGACCATATACCTTATTTCATTCATTTAATTTTACTTATTGCACGTGGTGCTGTGTTTTTTCTCTCTCTGCCACCGTATGTCTGTAGTTTACCTACAGTTTTTAGTGTAACTACTTCTGTTGTAAAATGACTGGACTGTGGCTCGGCCCGCCTGTACCTTGCTTATCATATTACGTTTCGCTCAATTACCTTTGGTAATGTATGTTATTGATTTGCAAATAAATTGGCAAATAAACATGGTGAAGATTCTACACCAAATGTGTATGCTAGTGGCAGTGGCAGGGTTGTAATGACTCGAGTCATGACTCGACTAGAGTCCGACTCGAGTCACGATTTTCTGATGACTCGACTTGACTCGAGTCATTTTCGCAAAATTCAGAAATGACTCGACTCGACTCGAGTCAATTTGTGTATTGACTCGACTTGGACTCGAGTCATTGTGCATGACTCGAACCAAGTCATATGGCTCGAGACTCAGACTTCGAAGACCGGCGATTCATTGTAATTTCGAAGAATAGTAAAGTTGCCACGCTATTGGGATCTCGACTATTGGTACTGGTACTTGAAAATGCGACCAGGAACTGCTAAAAGTGTGGAAAATTAGTATATTATAAATGCGAACCATTAGATATCATCAAACGGAGTTATAAAAGGTGGGTTTAACAAGACATTGACAGGAATCCGAGCAGTCAACACAATGACTTGGACTCGACTCGAGTCATAATACCGTGACTCGGACTCGAGCCTATTTTCGCTGACTTGGACTCGGACTTGACTCGGTGGTGAATTGAAAATGACTCGACTTGACTCGAGTCAAAACTATAAAACTGAGATTGACTCGGTGCCTTGTGACTTGGTTACAACCCTGGGCAGTGGTAAATTAAACCCACAATTACAATTTCCGACAGTGATGTCATGGTACAAACAACTTACGCTTCATCGAACACATTTATCCCGGTTTTATGTACTCCGTAGTCATCCAAGCCGTCAAAGGCAATCTAAGTCCTCTTTAAGGCAATATGCTTTAAAACCCATAGAATTCATATGAAATTCCACGGTGTCCTGTCAAGTGTATCAAAGCAATAATCACACCCTACTTGCGGTCCATCTGTCAAAATTATACCGGATTCGCTTAGATCCGAGTCGATGAAGCAAGGAACTGTGTGAGATGTTCTTGGTGGAGCGTGAGGCGTGGTTAATACAGCAACTGAAGCTTGCATAAACCATGCCGAATTCAAATTGAGCTCTGGCATCACCGTTGATACCGAACGACAAGACAAAAATATGGCATGTGGTGTATCCATGTATGGGTAAATTTATCGGTAACTAACTATTCTTCACCATGGAATAGCAGATCGATACGATGATTAGTCAGTAACAATCTTCCAAATGAAGTGGCGTTAGCGCTGCACTATAAGCCAATTTTGGATAAAAGATGTGGACTAAATTCGGTACACTTATGTTTGCTCAAGAACTAATTGTTGTGTGTTATATTTTGGTGGATAAAAACTGTTTAGTTAGCAGCGACATTTCGGTACCACATCGTCAAGATACCGAGAACCCCCTAATATTGCAATATTTGATCAGGAAATGAAATCGCTCTCAGTATAGTTTTTAGTATTTTACATCGATGGGAGCTGGCATGTGGTGCAAATACGCCTGTTTATCGAGAATCGATAAAACGTATTTCCAAACTCATGACGCAATATTTCCATGACAAAAAAACATTTATCGCGAGGGATTGTGTGATCAAACAAATGTCTGTTAGAGGTACTATTACATCACTTCGGTTGATCTGCCTTGTAGTGTTTTCGTAATCTAGGCGTCTTCCGATCATTTTAAATTTAATTGATCAGTATCAGGGCCAGTTTAGTAAACATTTTATCATTCCATAACACTACATGACTTCGATACCATGTTACATATAGGAAGGTATCGAAACGACTTGGAATAGTCTTTGAAATCGGACACCCACCTTGGCTTCGGCGATGCAGATAGGAGGCATACACACGGGAGGGAAGTAGAACAGCTAACAACTATTCTGATGAATATGAATGCATGATGCATGTGAGATATGTCAGATTGCGGTCCGGTAATCTGGAGGGTTGAATAGTATTCAATGCTCTTTCCAATTCTAGTAGTTACTGACGATTACACGCGAAAATATTCCGGTCTATTTCAATATGAATACATTTTTCAATTGTACCTCCGAGAGTCTTTTACATTTAACTATATTATCAGTACTACAAAAAACGAGATAAGTTGTGGCGGATACCGCAGACACCGCGATGCTTTTAAAGGAACTCCTTGAAATACCAACGCAGTGACTCAATCAACGGCAAAGCTATCAATTGGTTTACACGAAAACAAACCTGTACCCACGACCCACCCACTTACCTCACAGACATCTGCGTCTCGCTATTACATTTAGTAGTCATTAAAACTAGTTTGGAAAGTAAGCCATCATTGGCAAAACCATGAAACCCAAATCCCCGCGAAGAAATCGGTCGTGCGCGTCAGGAAAACTACGTGAGGATCTTACGTCACGATTTGTTTGATACGATACGCGGGCGGTGACCCTTGCTACGACCCGGTCGAGCAGTCAGCGTAACTAAAACAGTCTTTCATCAGCGGTATGAGACAGCCGTACGATGTGTATACTTTTACGAGGTCAAACTATGGTGGTTCTAATTTTAGATTCGCGAAGATACAGCTAGAGATATACGCAAACTCTGGGGGCAACTCAGGAAAAGTGATTGAATGAGAAAATAGACATCGGTAGGTGGCCAGTAAGTCATTCAACATTGCTAGTCAAGTAGAAGTAGATGCAACGACTCAAATTTCAGCCTACATATAGCGATTTCCAATTGGTTAAACAAGTATTCAATGCCTAGTTTTTGTCCAAAATAATTCCCAATATATATCAAAACTACTTCAAGTGGAGGTCGAAGATGAAAGATCTGAAAAGTGCTCAAGTAAATAGTTTCGAAATCTATAGAAATGGTCGAGGGGCCGCATAATTTTCGATGTTAATCTGAGAAGGCTACTTGTTAGATTTAAGTACGAATGACACTACGAATAGGTACAGTATTCGAGAACATGTTCGGTTACTATGATACGGAGGTCATCTAACGCGCGGTTTGTATGGCATTTTCGCTCACAAAAGTGATACAAACTCATCGCTTAAGTTCTTTGTACCCAAATCTTAAAAAGTAAGTTATTTTTCCAAAAGAACTGCCAGATAGAAATGGAAGTTATCAAAATGATATCCACGTGTGTAAGTATAGGAAGTATAAAGTTATAACCGACTTGATTAGTCCCAAACAGCAGGCGTAATTCGTTACTGACCATGATCAGTTTGATCACCTATGCTAGAAAGCCAATACGGCATGAGTTACGACGGTGTGACTATAATACTGTCGTGTGAAACCGGTAGCATAAAGTGAGGTTTTAACATTCCACATTTATCGCACACACAGGAACCATTTAGGTAATATTTAGTTAACACATCATTTAAGTTACTGGTATCCATCATACATCACAACGCGTACCAAAACAGTCGCCAAGCAGCTGTTTCTGGCATACATCCTGAAACGGGGCAGCTTTAAAGAGCCAGTTCTTTCCCCTCATAATCTCAATAGCGCTCTCACATAAGGCGTGTAAGCAAAGGTCGCCTTTTTGTTTGTGACCAAAACTCGATTGGTGTCGCGAGTGGCGATACGGGTTGCCACGCAGATAAAGTATCTTGGCCCAATGTTATGAGTAAGAGTGATAGCGGGCTAGATAAAGTCGTGAGAAAGTTCGCGATTCATTCAGTGCTATTGAAGTGTCGGCTTATGGCTGGTTAGTGGTTACGCATACTTGATGCGTACCACTGGTTTACGGTATTACAGTCAGCACTTCGGCTGTCCTTTTAGTGATGCATAGCTAAAGAGCTTCTTGGAGGTACAGAACTTCAATATACATTTGAATAACATATTCATATTGAATATATAATTCAATTGATTCATAGCTATGATATACCATATTGGACTATGAAGAAGAGTAAACAAGGAGCTAGTGGTCGCGATCACTTTTCAGATGGCGCAAAATCTATTTGAGAATTACAAAAAAGCAAAAGTACTTCGTTATTGAACACCTCTGATGGTTAACCACGCCATGTGGCGATATCATGGATAAGAATGGACGTATATATAGACGGCATATCATTAACACCTGCTGTTTGTTAGACGAAGCATATACATAATGCATAATGCAAAATCCTGCCAGAATCGACCCGTTTGATTTGGCGGTAATGAAGTCACATGCTCTGCACGATGTAGTAACTCACGCATACTGATGCATACAAAGGTTTTATTCAGATTCACGCGAGCTTCCTCCAATCACATAGTTTCAAAAGACACATTCACATCGGACCACACTACGTTATAGGGCGTTATAGATTTTTACACGCTTTAAAGGTGTGGTATGTAATGACAGGATGTAAGAAGGTTGTGGAAGGTTATTTAGGCGTCATGGATACGAACACGAATAAATATACGGTACATGATCTTAAGGTCTAAACATAGCCCTTCAACCAAGTCGTCTTTATTAGGTTCAAAGGCCACGGTCTGAAAAAGGATACTGTGCCCATCTCCTTGAACTATGTGAATTATTTTTACTCACAACACCAAGTGAAAAGGCAAGCGTAATTCTATATATGTACTTCATGCTGGAGAAATACAGACCTTTCATTATAGTGAAATTGACACCGCGGTAAAGTAACATGTTTCTAAAACGCTGTCGCAAACAAATTACGAAGTTCAAATAAGTTTAGATATTGTGTTAGACAAGTTTTGTCAAAACATGCTCCGTCTTAATTTAATGTTCGGATGAACGATCTACCTACGCGCGACCAGTCTGGTTTGAGATCAATCTTCGGTACTAATATTTATACGGAGAAGCATGTAATAGGTTTTTAACAGCAAGCAAGTACAATATCAATGAAGATCGTGTATTTCACCGATTTCCGCCATTGCTTGGTGTGCAAATCAAATCAACTGACACTATTCACGGGGAAATCGATTTTCACCCTATCGTAGGTCAGGTAAACAGTACTTTCACGTACCGAATTCTGCTTTCACGCCGTTACATTGGGTCAAAATGAGTCAAATACACACTCTCTTATTGAGAAATAAGCCAGGGTAGTATAGTGACTTGAAGTGTACCACCTTTTGGGGGGTTATTGGTGCGGTGCACGAAATCGCAATCCACTACACCCATGGGAGATATCTCCATAAAGATTGGTATGCGACATATTTTCACCCATTGGAATGGGTGTGCACTGTACCAGCACAATTTGATGCCTAAAAGTTACGTTTACTTCTTTACACCCCACGCTACGATGGAAATCTCATAAATACATTCATTGTACGCCCGTGGATTTACAGTGAATGAAATGTTATCCGTCACATGTATATTTAAGCTTCGCTACATGGTTAACTGCCAGGGCGTGCCATATAGATTTGATCTATCCAGATAATACTACCAGTGTATCATAAGAAATACATCTGGATTTCATCCAACAATTCATTTTGATGCAGAGGGTGACTCCATTGCACGATTGTATACGTTAAAACATTGTAGCCGTGTATCAACGTGGCACATTCCTAGCGAAAATAGGTATGAATTCCCAATTTTTGCGCTACGCGTATACTATAGCGTACCATGAGAAATACATCGTACTTTCATCGACAAAATCCTACATTCCTAAATCATAGGGAGCTCCAGTGCGCGATTAAGTGAAAAACATTGTAGCCGTGGATCAACGTGGTGGAATTGTTCTGTAGAAGAGTGATGGATCAAGGCCCGACCAAACAGCGGGCAGTTTACTCATTGATTATGAATGGCATCCGATCAAATGGATCTTAAACGTCATCAACTTTCGCGCCATTTCGAAACCTTTCACTGTTCCAAATTGAATAGGCGGAGAAAGCAATGAATTCGTGGCTATTGAATAGCAATTCAATGAGCCATTTTTCATCGCGCATAATATCAGTCCGCAAGTCTTTGTTACTCGCAACTATACGCTGGTCGATAAATGTGTGGTGATAGCCGGAAAATAAATATAAGGTCAATTCAATTTGGCTTTTAACTCAATTGCGAGCTAGACCTGCAAACAATCGCTTCCCAACGGTAGAAATAGGAAATCGCGCCTGGTCGCGACGGATAACTATATTGTCATGTCGGTGACGTATCAATAATTCAGTTTGGAACACCAAAGTAACGTGTTTCGCCATCTATCAGCATTGTCTGTATTGAAAGTCGGGCGCAGCTATTCAAATATGGCAACAAGTCAGTAAAAGGTGTCTGCTGACTGTTGTGCGCCGCAAAGACACTCAAATGCATATATCTTTACAACCGACTCAGAATTATATCGTGAATACACCTTTCCTATGTGCGTGCATAATTAGGATTAAAATGTTGTACTCGATTTATACCGCGGTATTAGTCTGAGGTATAGGTGTTCAGGTTTCGTGTGTCAGGAATGTATATTCACACCCGTATATCAGGGGTGGTACACGCGTGGAAATGCACGCTCTTTCAGCTCAGAGTGTAATGTAAATTACAAGCCTGCAGGTATTGTACCGAACTGTTCAAAATGTCCTACAGCTCGATCAGTTGTGTGTGAGAGCTAAGAAGACTTTATTTTTCGACAGTACTTAGCTACATTTGACAGTATAATAGAGGCTCGCAACAAGCAAAAGTCGGATTTCTTTCAAAAGAATACCGAACAACCAAAATCAAGTAGTGGGTTTCAACAAGACTGGGCCTGGCAGTCAATAGAACAATATATAACGCGCCCAATATCAAAACGGCAGCATTAAATAAAGTTTCCAAGTTCGACTTTGCGTTTTATTTATTTGTCGGAATTATAGTTTGGGTTATTATGAATTTTAAAGGTTAACCGGTCCGTAGATTTGTTTTTGAAATTTTGCAACACTTGGACAACACTTGGGTCACCACTCACCATACGTCCTCTTTTAAGAGGATTTGTCCTCTTTTTTGACTTTTTGAAAGTGTCCTCGGAGGACGCCCAAATGTCCTATTTTTAGAAATTTTGTGCGCTTTTTTGAGAGATTGGTATAAATATAGGGTAAAATTGGATCGAGATACAGTAAATCAGCACTTAAGTAACGCTCCGGCGTCAATTTCGGAAGCGGGGCCGGAAAGATGACTTTGTTTAGTCAACCAACGGATAATGTGAAAGAAAAACTGTATTTCGGTAGTTGAGCCGAGAAGTGGACCTTTTTTTCTTTATTTTATTTAGTCAACCGGCCACGAAGTCGGAAAAATTTACCAAATTTTCAGGATTTTTCTATTGTCTGACAAGTCTGACAATTTTTAAAAGTGTCCTCTTTTCAGATCTCCAAACTATGTTAACCCTAGACAGCACCTACTTTAGTACGTTTAGAATACTGCGGAGGCACAAATCCCATGACACTCAACAATCAACTTTTTAATTTGAATATTATGACGCTCGGCAAGCAGTCTAGTTAAGAATCCAGTCAATTCACAAACTCCTAATCCTTTGAAAGACAACAGACTCGCCCCGCCTACTACATAATTCAGCACGCTCACATGGGCTCTATTGGATTCAACATCGCCGTTTCTAAGCAACATACAGTCACTCGGAAACAAGAAGACCAATTTGAAGATAAGTTATCTCGGTAAATTATATGGCAAGGTACAACGAGCGCGGTTAATCGACACAAATAGCGTGAATCGTTAATGAAAATCGAGAATTTAACGGCGGGAGTTTACGCCGGCGCATTTCCTTGTCTTAAAAACTTTTGGCTGCGCTTGCCGCTTGGATTCTGTGAACCGCATATGCGATATTGATATATTTATTTACTGCGCAAACTGACAGTTTATTGCTAACTGTGCGGGGATTAACGTTTGCCATTTTTGAATCGATAAGCTCCTCAAACATTACACAACCAGTGATGTATCGGGATACGATATCCTAATTTGGCACGGCCACTCTGTAATATCACCGCCATCACGAAACGTACATTGGATGTATAGTTGCTGAAAAAACACGCGCTATCACACAAACGGTTTTTATGACGCCACGTGTAGTGGGCATACGGTCAATAAACCCTTACATCATATTTGTGCGGGCACGTATACGAATTGGTACACTATCGTGGTATGATAGGGATGCAAATAACAGGACCTCGAGCTCCGCTGACCTATTCCGCGGCGCGGATGCAGATATCATATCACGACATCGCGAGACATAGACATACATCACGACTTGATGTATATCTACACAAGGACCGCGTGAGTCACGTACCGATTGCAGTTCATGTGTAAGGTATAATGTCGCTTTGTGCAAGCAGCACAGTAATTCAATGAAGCCGGATTTGGTCAATGTAGTCATCGTTAGCACCCAAGTTATAAGTGGTAGTAACACATTCAATTTTGCTCACGTGCAAGTATAAGTAGCGATTTCGCTATATGTATTCTACACCTTGTTTCTTGGAGGCACAGAACTTCCCGAATATTTTCGGCTGACACTCGTCAGGTGTAATTGTCAACAACTAGTATAGAATTGGCAAAAACAATGCATATCAATAACTTTGAGTGCTTCGAAAAAGTTGACTTAGTCGTTTATGACCACCTCTGAATCTGGGCAAAGGGGGAATTCAACCCATTTTCATTGTAGGCTACGAATGTATTGTGTATTTCAGAACGAAGAAAGTTCTGATGTCGGTCGCTGACTATCGTCACGATTAATGACGCTTCACAACCAGAATACACTTCCATACGACATGCGACTGTGTATTTTCGTCTCAAGCATGATGAAATGACCGATCGAAATTCAATTTTATTCGTCAAAAACGCACTTGTACAATGTACATCTTCTGATGCACCGCCGTATATAGCCAACCCATATATTAACATAGTATGACAATGATAACATTTGCCGCTGTCATACCGACGCGGACACGCTGTTACAGGAAATATCATGAAACACCCGCTGTAAGACTGTAAGATGCGAAGAGGTGGTCAGTAACGAAACCAGAACGTACCTCAGACTTACACCACGGCATAAATCGAACACAACATTTTTATCCAAATGATGCTTGCATGTAGGATTTATAACCGCAATATAATTCTGATTTGGGTTATGTTCCGTGTACACGGTGTACACTCTTTTCGCCAAAAGCCATTTTTGCACTACTGCACCATCGATGGGCGAACCGATATGACCGGGGTGTGACTTCGTCAAGTCCGTCGTGAATGCCGTTGTCAGTGAAGCGCGCGAAATCGACCTAGTAACAAGTCACGAGCGTTACCGCGCAAAAGGATTGTGCCTTCGTTAAATATTGCCTCACGACAGACATGCCTGGCGGCCTCCGCCAAACATTAAACCGTATTTGACAAACAGAAACATTGACACAAGAGGTGAAGTCATCGCTTTGCATAACGACCGGCCGGCGGTGCGTCGAGAAACGGTTGCCATCTCTTAAGACTGAGTACATATTAACTCCTCCGTGCCACAGCGAGAAAGTTAATTACGGATTAACTCTTCCGCGGTAAAAACAAGTGGCAGTCTGGGAAAACCGCGTAAAACCGCCTAATTTTGCGATTACGGCTAGTAATTAGTGCGGTGCCGCGACATAACAATATAATCAAATCAAGATCAAGGGACAGCAACAAACCACCGGTGACTGCGCGTTGTAATGGACATTAAGGGAAGCTAGACGAATGGGGCCGCACACAAAATTAAACATGACGTAATTCCACCATGCAGAAGGTGTAAGTTGATGTCGTGTTCTTGATATTTACTAATCGTAACGCTTACAAGAGATGGCTCAATTTTTCACCCAATAATGACTGACTAATTCATTCACAGTAATCATTGGCAAAATTCATATCGCATAGCGTGATAGCATAGAGCTTGAATCTGAATCTGAATCTGAATCGACAGGTGAGAAAATGTATTTCCGAGTACAGAAATAATACGTTCCTTGCCACTATATGAGTTAATTTAACAACGTGAATTATAGTTTTCATACTATTTTTCAGTGTGCTGTAAACCTCGATTGGTCGCATCGCAGCATACGAAACATGTATAGTACAGAGCTTCGTACGTTAAAGGAACTGACATATCTTTGAAGACGTGATCAACCGACAGCATGCTCAATAAGTTCAATGCAACGTAAGATGGAGAAATATCACATAATGTTTAGTGCGATGTAGACCTGGCCTTATATTCGTTGCGGTCGCATAGAAGGTGCACAAATCAGCTTATTCCCACCTCATTCATACTGTTACAATCATGAGTGATGATCTAGTATTCGATCCGACTAAATGCCTTACGCTCGATTCAGAATCAAATAACTCAGTTACTCAGGTGCTGGATTTTCTCCAACCCTATTCGTGACTCTATTGGTCAGGTGCCAATTTGAATCATATATCAGATCCGAGTCGTGATAATAGAAAAGGAGCAAGGAAGGCGAGAAGAAAAGATAATGATGTAAGACACATAAAGTGCAGTAAGCCTTTCGGCTATTAACAGCCAATTCAAGGATGTACAATTGTACATTGTACAATGTATACAATACATGCATATGCCGCCGCGCCTGTGATGACTGACACAAGAAACAATTTTAATCAGCGCATATCTTCATCCAATATGGATCCTTCCTACGTGAGACATCCGATGATTACAAATGCAGAAACAGACGTTTGTCGCGTGCATGTTAGCTATGTGATGATATACCAGAACAGTGGAGGCGGTATACGTCGGTGTTCAATGGCGTACGCAGCGGGATCGGGGATCGAACTCTAAACCCCAACCTTCTGAAATGTTAATCCTATATCTAATATATATATATAAGAGCTAATTTGATATTAAGCAATTGGTATCGCGCTGTTGCGTTTCGACCGAAGAATACGACGATATACTTTCCACTATGTGAAGACTCGCTTTTCTGGACTGATATCTAAAAAGGAACAGCAATTTCCAATAGATAATCATTATAATGTTTTCGTTTTTTCGTGAGAATCATATTTCAATGGCTTTGTTCTTTTGAAACTCGGTTGATGCGCAGTTCATTTTCTGCACCAGTAATATTTAATGATGTATTTGATGTGTAGTGGCATTGTGGTAGGTTTTTGTTTCTATAAGTCAACGGAAATTTAGGGTTCCCGAAGACTCTCGTCGATTAGCGTAAGTGTTCCGCGGGATAGTAAAGTTTAAGAACAAGTGTACTAATTTAGGCGACGTATACGGATCGGAAATGCGCATGTATGGTATATCACATCGACTGAATGAATATGAAAATATAATACAATTTCAACATCGCCCACCGAAAGATATTAAAGTAGATATTAAACTGTATGGATATTAAACAATATGAATAGTTTCGGGCAATAACTACACGTGGCCCTCCGGCTTAATTACTCGTAACGGTCGCGAAATTTCCATAAATATTGGATATTTACCCATCATCATTAAGTCGCTGCCACTCAAACTAACACAATCACTTCAGGTGATAACGCTGAGTAGGTCGGAACTATCCCGTTTACCAAACATTGTTGAAATTCACATTTGCAGATCCGCGTTTTAAACAAGTCTCCGTTATCCGGAAGAGCAGTTTGCTCCGTCCCGAGTCAAATAAACTTGAAGGCGTAGCAATGCGACTCCGTGAAAGCAGACATAATAAATGACAAGCATATCATTAAAATGACTTGTATGCTGGCTAGGTGTACAGATGCTTGTCTTGAATGCAGATAATTCCAGTTTTCCAATTAGAGTAATTAGAGCGAAATGCTAGTAATCTAATTCTAATCCGATTTGTAAAATGCTTTCATGCTCTTCAAATTCTAATCTAATATATGGTTTTGCAGAAAATGCTATAAGAACACTGTATTGTGCAAAACGAGCCCAGATTGGTGTACAGTACAATGTACATTGTACTTGCATTTGTCATTCTCACGCTTATGAGAATAAACCATGCTTTAATATAAACTGAGTTTGTCTAAGTATAATGTAATTTGAAAATGCTAGCTGAACAAGCCTGCTTGTATTAACCTCCTAATTTTTAAATGATAAATTTGATGAATGATAAATGCTTTGGCTGCGAGTATAAAAGCACTAAATTGAGATTTTGACTGGACTTAGCGATTAAAATAACGTTAGACTTCAATTCAATAATACTCTAATCATCCTCTTTTATGATCGATACGAGTCGTACAACCGGACATAGTCGTGGCGGTACGACGCCGTATAATTTGGCCATGCCCTTTGACCTATACTAACTATACACAGCGGCGCAAAGGAGCTAGTGTATAATTAATGTTACAGGCCGGTAAACGCAATAAATACGACTACATATTATGATGTCTCACTACCTGTTATCATTGAAGTCGATTCGATGGTTCTTCAGTCAATAGATTTCAAACGTTCATCGCTAAGGCTCTATAATATTTGCGGAGATGCGTTTCCAGTAAAATAATATACATTTATAGGTAATATCATGGCGTTACTAGGTTATAGGCGAACATAAGTAGCGGGATATTAAACATATTTGGGAGTGGCGGCATAGCGATAACGGAGTTCATTGTTGCCATTGAGTTACGGGTCGCTTCCGGTAGGTTACATCTGAAAGAGCGGGTTAATTTATATCAGCTATGATACCCATGCAGTGGGCACCGCCCATTTTCGAGTAAACCAGTAATACAACACGCGCTGGTGATATTTCAGCAGATTTGGTAACACCCAACTCCATAACATTGGTTACCAATGTTAGCGACTAACACTATACGCATATGTGTCATGCATTTAAAAATATATGATCCACTTATAATGTAAACTTTTGGATTATATTCAGATCGTAATTA
Organism: Botryllus schlosseri; assembly: GCF_051294905.1. Classification (NCBI taxonomy): domain Eukaryota; kingdom Metazoa; phylum Chordata; class Ascidiacea; order Stolidobranchia; family Styelidae; genus Botryllus; species Botryllus schlosseri. Next base: position 34,249,307 of record NC_137238.1, read on the forward strand.
TTAAATGCGTCGTTTGATCCGGGCAACTTCTTTTTTACATTTCCTGAAATTATGTAAAATTGATTTTCGTAAATGGTATATCCATTTTCCTCCGCCATTTCCAGTGTAATATTACTTTGTTAGCATAAATATTCGAATATTTGCCGTATTTACACGTCTGTTTGTGTTTAACGCATATGTAATGACATGCAGCACCACATAGTAAGTGGCGAGTGACTCCGAAGGCCTCAATGTCCCTTGATGTCCCTCGATGTCCCTCGATGTCTCCAAGTATAAATTGCGATTTTGTTGTGTATGTTTTGTCTTGTTTCCTTGGTGTGACGAATAAAGAAACCTATATCTAACCGATTTATTTACCCCGTTGGTACTTCGCATACTATTTGACCTCGTGCCCAAAATCCAAAGGTGTTTCTATATTTCACACACAAGTATAACTTGTCAACATATGCACAGTTAAATGAATTGTGCACTTTCGCTGTTTACAGCGATCCGGCTCTAGGCCGCGAGTGTTACAGTATGTCTGATCAGCCTTGCCGGTCCATTACTTATTACATGCCTATTTTACACATCCTATATTCTTGTATATTTGTACGTGTGACAACATTTAAAAATGCAGGGTGCTTCTTCAGCCACTGCGGTGCGGGGGCTCTCTTGCCAAGTTGGAATGACAATTACACTCAAAAAGGTGATGCGAACATGCAACAAAACTACTTTTTACAAAATCAAATGTTTTGCCTGAAAACTGTTTAGCAGAATTCGATGTGGATTACAAATTTATCCACTTGAGTATACTCCCAAAAGTAGAAGTACTTCGTTACTGACTACCTCTGGTTATGAACAAGTATACCCGCATTAATGGAGGGTTTCATGCGCATATTGTGCCTAAATATCTCACGTGAGCTTTGCAACTACACGCCCCGTATTTCCTCAATCGTTGTCACGAGTTACGACTGCAAAATGGAACAAAACCTTTCAGAACAGGCGATATAAGAACCGGGCTTTTCTGGAGACAGCTGTCACGCTGACGAGGGCGGATATACGAATTCCAAAACGGTGACGTAATTCTTTTTAATAACAAGCCCGCTCTCGTATATCCTATGCGCCATTCACGAGTTATTGCTTTTTCGTCGCTTACGAAAACAACACGCCCCGTCGTTACGTAACTGTACTTTGGCGAGCGAGCCGTTTTCATGAGCCGACTGAGCACACAGTCAAACATTACAAATCCCAATAATCCGGCCGCGTGACTTGGCCGAAATAGAGCAAAGCAAATATTGTTCCGGATGGCACACTACGGGAGGAGAGCTTTCTTCTCTAACCGCAGGTAAAAAGGGTGAAGTATACTGCCACGTAGTCGTATTGAATTCTTTCGTGGTCGGTTAAACATTGGAATGAAACGAGAATTTATGCGGTTTGGATGCACATGCGATCACGAATATGAGGGGATCTTCCGATGAAAAGCAATAAATCATTGCGCTTCTATTATTAGAGATTCCTGCATCGGTTTCTTGGTACAACAAACATATAAGTTCGGACGCGGCTTGCGTGTTAGTTATCAGCAGTGTGCACCGTGCATGCCTCTTCTATGCATCGCCTAAGCCCAGGTGGTTGTCTGATTTCAAAGACTATCCCTAGTCACCCTATCCCTGGACACCTTCTCATCTTTCCATTGTATACAGTCTTGCAGTGTTTTGAAATATCGAAAATTATTAATATACTGATACTTAGCAGATGTGCTCACTGCTCAGCAACAATACACTACTACTTTTCGGACACTCAAGTATGGGTGTTGCTTACTTGCAGTACTTACCGAAGTAGTTGTAATTTAGACTACACTCCCATCTTTGTGAAGAGTTTTTAGGCGAAACTACTGACTTTTAAAACTTTGGATTTTTTAAAGTAAAATGTACGTAAAAGCTACGTTTACTTGAGTATAACAACGCTAACTATACTACGACCACCTCTGGTTATCATATCCGAGTGTATTTACATTCAATTCCGGTTATTAGCGTCGAATCCGAATCTAGAACGCATTGATTCCAGCACTATTCGTTCGACGGTATAAGCGAATTAAATATGTCTATATTTGGCAAAAATTTCAAGTCCGTGCGTCCATTTTGAAGATGCGCCCATAAAAAATTATTGGATCACATTTGCGGTAGCTATTTCGGGTTTAGGCTTCGAATCCACATTTTGAACGCATTGATTTCGTCGTTATTAGTTCGATGGTGTGCGTGAATTGAATATACATTTGCCAAACATTTCAAGTCCGTGCATGCATTTTAAGGATGCGCCCATTAAAAAGATTATTGGATCACATTTGCGGTAGCAATCTCGAGTTTCGGCTTCGAATCCAAATTTTGAACGCATTGATTTCGTCGTTATTAGTTCGATGGTATGCGTGAATTGAATATACATTTGACAATTTTTCTATTTCGGGCATACACAATAGATACGGGCCCATCAAAAATTATCGAGACAAATTTATGATACCGGATATTGATTTTAATGTTTGAATAACATCTACGAGGACCTAAGCCACATAAAAGCATCTGCATCCGTCGATACACACAAACGCCGGTTATTTTCCACAAACATACACACGTCATAAATTTTCGGACTTCTAGGAAATTTATAAATCATCCCGGTAGGTGACCGTTCCGCCAAAGACTTGGGATAGGGGCGTTGCTACTTGCTCACGTATTAAGCTCATTCATTTTCGGAAATAAATATTTGCGCCGCGAATCATACATCATACGATAAGCCGATCAATCTGGCGGACAATGAGATTGGACATGATCCGTAAATAACAATATGTATTCTACGGTAAGCTATAAATCGTGACCATATGTTTACACAAAGGGCGTAGTTTTGAAGTGGGGTGATTTTACCATACAAGCATATGAAATACTCCACGTGATGTTTACGAAGATGCAACGAGGGATAACTCACAATTTTATGTTCATTTCCTGCTTAGGCCGTAAAAATGCCATTCGATATCCCCGTTTGACATTACCAACGTATATACACCAGGCGAGTACAGGCACGCACGTTTTACGATATGCGTGCATTGGATCTAGCAAAGTTACTATGCTGTTACAATGACCTGTGCCATCAATCGCTGTATGGATTATGATGTCACTGACATAGTGGGAAAACTGGAACACTATCGGCTTTCAAAATTAGATAAGAATTAGTATTATAGCTACAGTTTTTCCAAATTAGATTAGAATTGGTGAATTCGCAGAAACTTTGGATTAAATTCCGAATTATAAAGACATACATTTCAGCTCATAACTAATCGACGCTCATTCTCATGGATGAGGACGGCAAATGTCAAGCTAATATGGTACTATGGCTAGTATTCATAACAATGACTAATATAACTGTACGATATAAGCAAGGCGATGGGCTTGTTTTCACTGCGCGAATGGTATTCTTGTATAGTAGCCTATACCTTGCCTGAAAACGCCGCGAACAGACTATAAAGTGTTTTCAGGTAAGCCAAAGAATAGATTGAAATTAAAATGAAGCATGGAACAATTTCACAAATTAGATTTGAATTAGATTGCCGGCATTTCGCTATAATTATTCTAAGGAGAAACTAGAATTATATAGTTGTCCAAGGCTGCTCACAATTACCGTGACATATACAGTGTGTAGTTGAAACCGTAAACGGTTGCCATCATAACGTACAAATGAAATGCTGAGCTGTCAAAACGTTTGGACCATATTCGCGTGTTTGTTTATTCTTGAAGGTTCGGCTACATCGAGGAATAACAAAGCACAGCACGAAATTAGATGCGAAAATACCGTATTTACAAATCCCCAAATTGATAAACTTGATTATTCAAAGCCAAGTCTACCGAACATGACATTTTCAATTAATTCTCAACCTCGGCAACAGGTGTTATCGCAAGGGAGTATCGAAGTCTCGGGGGAGTGACTAATTGCATTGTCACGCCGCTACGTTGACCACGCGATTAACGCTGAACATCACAAGATCACCAAACTTGGTTTCGATAATGATCATAATTTAATAACCGTTGGACCCTGGAGACGAGTGGTATTTTTAGCGTTGATTGGATTGAAACACAGCTCGCTTTCAAAAGGAGACTGCTTATGTAGTGATGATGAGAGTAACGCACATTACATTGTAATACAAATCATAAAAATATATCGTACATCGGTTCAGATTGGCACGAAACTGCTCTGGAAGATTGCTTGGTTTGGAACCTAGAAACCGATATGTTCAATTACCAAAACAATACAAATTATTCCTCCGACGTCGGTTCTTTTTGACACGCTGGTGACTAAGGCAACTATAATATCGACAGAGGCCAGAGGTGGTCATTACGAATTTACGATTTACTTATTCTGAGTATACTCAAGACATTTCCTGTACAATGTACATGTAACCGTTACTCAAGTGGCCAAACTACTACCACTTCTTCTTGTCGTATTTAAGGCAAAACCGGGGCCTACTGAATATCGTAGGCCCCGGCAAAACTATACCTACACTTCCCGCTTTTGATTTTAAAAAGTAAAAAGTAGTTTGCATACCTTTTTCTAAGTGACATTGCAATACGAGCCGCATGAAATATCCTCTGTATCACGGTAACTGAATATAGTCGTTTTGCAGAAGTCGCGCAGTTCCGTCTAGCATTTTTTAATGTAGGCACCTCCGCTAAACTGCTAAAAGTACGCGACCTTCGACAAAATCTATACTTTTTGAGAATACTTACTAGAGTGTTTTCAGGTCATCAATTTTTACACCTATACTTCAAGTAGTACCGGTATATTTTGAAAATCACCACTTCTCCTTATGATTGAATAGAAATTCAAGACATTACCTCTACTATTTTTAAATGTAGCTGCGGAGCCCCGGTAGAGAGCATTGGGGTGCATGAGTCAACCACAAGCATTATTTTACAGTATGAATAGGTAAATAGAATGAATGGAGACCGGAAATCAAGTATAGCAGCATTCGGTAATAACAGCGAGAAGATGATGACATTCATTGTCCAAACGCCATTTGTATAAGAGTGTTATCTTCGCTGGGAGTCGACTATATTTTCTGTATGCAAACGCTTAGCAGGTTAAACATGGAACAGCATTCGTGGATCTATTTGAAATTCATGGAATACGAAAACTATTCATATTCAATCACACAGACTACCCACGTATTAGTTAGACATTGTCGAAATTGGCGATCGCTATACGCGATCACAATAGGGAACGGACAGCGAAGACGTAAGAAACGTGGCAAATTCATCAGATCCGTGTCGGGTTGATCAAGGTTCAATCGCGGAAATTGTAATTCGGTCGGTTCTTTGCCGAAATCAATGACGCGGTGAAGCATAATTGTACTAATCGCAATTACATGCTGATTGGAAATAAGCAACCGCATATACCACATATGAGAGACGGCGGACACATGTCGAGAGTTAGGTCAGACTTGGGAATAACTTCCACGACGAATGACGACAGATTGTCAATGTTTCCCTGTTCTCCAATTAGCAAAATGTCTGATTTAAATTCCTGATTTTTGCAGTTAGTTATTCCACCCTGCTGTTCTATATTAGTTAGGGTTATCATATTTTGAGATCCGTGAAAGAAGACACTTTTTACAACTGATGTTGACAGACATTTAAACGGGAGGTTTTCATAGAAAATGGTGATCATGCCTGTGAATTGAAAACAATGCTGAATCCGATGAATCCAATGCTGAATTGCGTTGGGTTGGCCGATTTTTTGTAAATTGTATAGAAAGCTAGTTTAACGTTTCTATTCAGTCGATATTACCATTTTTAGTCGTCTCTGTGTCTTCGCCTAACACACAGGGTATAGTGAAAGTGACATTTGGGCGTCCTCTGGCGACATTTCGGTTTTCTTGAAAAGAGAGATCTAATCATCTTAAAAGAGAACATGCAGTGTCCCTAATATTACTCCACGATTAGACCCAGCCTATTTTATGCAAGGCTCGACAAGACTTTGGCATGACTTTGGTAACTGTTACGTTTCAAGTTGGGTACGGTGTGAATATATGCCGTATAACGCAGGGATATATAATCATAGGAGGTCAAGAGATACTTTTTTATATTTCAGAGTAGCTCAAATAGGTTTTGCCTAAACTTGTACTACTTGCCCAAGTGGTTGTGCGTTTGAACGACCCCCACTCTACTTCAAAGATTGTTTGGTGGAACTACTACATTTTGTATTTCGAATAGTATATAGACAGTGGTGTCGGAATACTTATGCGAGTGAAATTTTTATACGAAGCAAGCACAAACGCCACTCTAGCGCAGTAACTGAATATATGATCGAAACGATTCGTTGTGCGATTTGTCATTTTGCGTTAGTCGCGAAGATGCATCTTCCGACTTCGAAGGTAGCAATATCCGGCTGACCACTAAAACTGTTATACATGTCGCAATCAAATCTGCTTTTTCAAAGTATAATTACTCAGGTACCTTTCATTTTCGACTTCCAATTAGAAATCGCTACTTCTACTTCTATTTGAATGTACATTTATGGTATTAATTCGGTACTAGAGTAGCTACGCAGACTAATCTGATCACCTCTGGATGTAATAGAACTAATTTCAATGATGGGAAACACGTAAATGAAGTCAGAGACATGCAGTATTTCCGCCAACGGTATAAGATATGCGCATTGCGCATGCTGATTAACAGTGGGGCCTTCACTCTGTAGGAATAGGATTTTTTTATTTTACCCCGATGCTTTTGCGGCACCGACTCATTCAGTCAAGCAATGCATGGATATACAACATACACATAATCATTGAATAATCACACCGTTGTGCAAGGGAGGTGCGGAAAGAAGAGAGGATCAGTTTATTAATATTTTCAACATTTCAAAACACCACAAAACTGCGATACAATGAAAAGATAGGAAGGTGTCGAAACGATTTGGAGTAGTCTTTGAGATCAGACACCCACCTTGGCCTAGGCTAAGTAGAGAAGAGGCAAGCACATTTCACACTGAATGAAAAGTAAAGCAAAGAATATAAAAGGCAAGCGACAAAATGAGTTGGCATGATGTGGCGGAAGGCGAGATCGATATGTTAGGTCGTGGTCCGGTAATCCTGAATGGCTGACTGTAGTGTTCATTTAGAAGAAATTCCTTGTATTGGATGCTTAACTTTAATGCGGACATGCTCGACGACTGTTAGATAGCAGGCGAGATGCTCTTCCACGATTGGCGTACTGCATACTTGATAGACCAATGCTTTTTCTTGTGTTCCGTCCTGATCATATGGTAGTTGTTCTTGCAAGACTTTCTAAGGCTTGCACCACCCTCCATGCTATCCAGTAAATGATGATACCAACAAAGGCAAAGATACCAGTAAATGATGAGGTCTCCAATATGATCACGCCGGTGATATTATCCACAATTTAACGATCAAGAAGACGGACGCTCTATCATTGCACTATCTTGTCGATGCCAAGTGGAGATCAGCAAAGTCACGGGATTCCGATGTCTCCTACGAAGCGAAAGAAAGCAATTTCGAAATTCGCGGATTACTGTCACGTCTAATGAATTTCACAGCAATCAATGTAACAAAATCGCACTCCCTCGGCGCGGAAATGACCTTTGCGTAAAAGCCGGTTATGTAATTGATTTCGGCGTCAATCGCATGACTGCCAAGAGAGGAAACGTTGCTGGAATTCCACACGGGAATCGGTTCGGGGCCACGTGACTGGCAGAGAGAGAGATTGTATTGCGTTTGATATCGGCGGTTACGACTGGAAACCGCATGGGAGTTTATTATGAAGGCTCGGGTTTGTTTCGTATCGGCGAGGTCAACGCCGAGGTCGTTTGAACGCTTTGAAACATATTAGGGCAAGGTATAAGTCGATGAACGCTTGTGAAAATTGGCCATATCACGAAAATGCGAGCTATCAATTGTCAATCGATTCACATTTAATACTTTGTATTTCGCATTCAGTGTACAAACTGTGGAATTGAAAGATTTTATCAGTCTAGTATAGTTTCGTTCTCACCCATTAAAATGGCTGCGAAAACAACATTTGGTTCCAGGAAATGTCGATGACCTGATTTGCACCATAAGCTATGGTGGAGTGGGCTAAATACATATATTTGACACTCGTGTACCGGGCCTTACAATAACTTATCGTAGGTCCAGAGGTATTTACAGTGCACTGCACATTTTCGACACCTATGCATCGTTGCGACATACTCTCGATTGTTACTATGTGGATGTGGAGGCCGAACACGCTGGTGATTTGGTTGATGATGGACTTAACCAAGCCTTTTTATCTCTCCATTTCATCTCAGGATTAGATGCCCTTTCGAAGTGAGGAAACGATAATAAACACTGATTCTGTGCGATTTGGGTATGAGTGTTGCACACGTGTGGGTGTTGCATACGTTAAATTCTTCCAAATTATCTCTCATTTGAATATGAAATGATAACAAACATTGACTCTGTGTGATTTGCTTATGAGTGTTGCATACGTTATATTTTTTCCAAATTAGCTCTAATTTGAATATCTCTTCAGCGTTCCTATGTTTGTTATTATGCCGTTCACTCTTGATAAGGGGCATGCGAAATGTCTTGAAACTGATATCGAAGTTTAGTACCTCCGGTCACCTTTACTAATAATACAAAATAATGTAAGTGAATACGGCGAAACCTGAAATGGAGCATCCTAGATCTAGAGAACAGAAACGAATTGAGGTACAGAACTACCATTGCAATTAAAATCTTACCGTACCTTACCACTATGGCGCATCATTCGCTTATTTGCACTACCAGTGGAACCTCATACCAGTAAAAATTCGTGTCAAGTGATACGCCGCATTGAAGACGTACGAATCGTACGGCGTGGCTACTCTACAAGCGCATGGAGGTCAGGCTTGTATGAACACTGAACACTCTGAACAGTCGAGATTGCGGGAGAGGATATCCAATGCGAGTCGTGACAGACGTAGATAAGCTTTTGCGTGCAGAAACATGTGTTCTTTGAGGCCTGTAATCCGGATATCAGCAACGCAGTGCTTCTAACGAGGGCGATATCATTGATATTCGAATGTGCGTAGCAATAAGGCCAACGTATAGGATGCCATACATGAATATTGGCGGCTATTCAATTCAAGAATTTGTAAGACTAAAACACGGACATTGCTTCGGTGTATTGCGAATCTATTTATAAGTGTGTTACTCAAGCAACTTTCATACCGGTTCTTGTGTGAAACAGAAATTTTTTAATTGATTTAGAAATTTTGAACGCATTTTCTGCATCTAATATAGAGATAATGGTTTACTGTGGACTTGGTGTAAATAACAATATTTAAAAGCAGCCCACACAACTTGTTTAAGACCAATTATATGTGGAAGCTAAGATGACCTTTTAAACAAAATTGAGCAAATTTTGTCGGTCCAAGTTAGCGACATGTAGCAGCATAATATAGATTAGAAAATGGCATAGTCGCGGTTCATGCAAAGAAGCCAAACAATCAAAATGAAGTAAGTGACAGAATTTAGACAAAATATTCAGCATTCTATCATCATATGATTTCGTCAATACTTTTCCCCGTGATTCACAGTATTAATTGTACAGGAATCGAGTTGGCATTAAATATATAGCAAATGGTACACTAGAGTATATCTTCTTACCGCCAGTATTATTACAGCGTAAGTAAGAGCCCTATTTCAGTCGCAATGACCCTAAAGATCACACAAAAGTCGAAATTATGAGCTATCGGCCAGTGACTGTAGATTATATATCGGAATAGGTAGGCTATTATACCATTATTCGGCTGCTAATGCCGACCATGCGTATACAACTCTATGATTGGCAACGGGTTGATTAGATAATAGGGATGGTGTGAACGTGAGGTTCACGTTCGCGTTCTGTGTGTGAACCTCGGAAATTTAGAGGTTCGCGTTCACAACAGAACCTTGGTAGGTTCTGCACTGTGAACCTTTTTCATTTATTACAATTTTCACTTCATTATAACATCTTTGGTTCTTATTAATTGCATTTCAACTGCGGGCCACTCTATGCATGGCGCTGGCAGCATTAAAAATTAACACTATAAACGAGCATGCACCTTGACAATCTCAAAAGTTTTACTTGCTTTGTAACAAATGTTTGCTCGAAATATTCAGCTTTCCGTTTGTGAATATTTAGTGTCTCTCTGCTGTGAGTTTGACTTGCGATCACACAACATCACGAGCGAAATACGTAGTCAGCGAATGATGCTTATATTCAACCAATCAATGAGATTGATATCGTTTTCTGATGCAAAAAAGCTAGCAGGGGTACGGGGCAATCTTGACTTCATATCTTTACTGCATCACGAGAACCAAATCCTTGTGATTGAGGTGTTGTCTACTGCTGTTAAACTTGTTAATGGGGTAATATCGGTAGCAAGTATAGAAACCAGTTTTACACTCTGCTCAATATCAATGTAGCGATAGGCTACTCAGACGCCGAATACATTGTCCGGTCTGGCCTAGACCGTTAAGGCGTAAGCTTATATTCCCTGGTAAGTCCTCGACGAAATTGTTGGCAAAGCGACGGAAGATATTGATTTAATAGGAGTATTATATCCTTTGATTGCCTCAGTTGAAACATTTAGTGACGTTTAAAACGCCAACATGTACTTCTGCATTGTGACATGATGTGGCCCGAGTCGTCGCTAGGTATCGTGTGTACGTTAATATAGGCTATCACTTCATTGAAAGATTGGAATTGGGTTGGAATTAGCAATATGACGTCACGTGACGTCATGAGGTTCACGTTCGTGTTCACACAGAACCTTTCAAAAAGGTTCGCGTTCACACGAACCTGAACCTTTCAGAGGTTCACACCATCCCTATTAGATAATATATTCGTTTGATCTACCAGCCATATGAGTCCATGTCCTCCAGATGTAAGTAGACGACTACTACAGTATCATCCTACGTATACCGCCAAATTTGACCGCAAATTACAAGTTCCGCAAAATGAACCGCGTTGATGCCATATGAGTTTAGTCGAGTTCTAATGAGTTCATGCCATTATATAGATACAAAACCCTTACAAACAATACACATTGGGATGCGATAACAAACCGCTGTAGTTTCTGCATAAAACAGAACAGAAGGTACATGGTGCAGCTGAATATATAGAACTCTTAGATCGAAAACCAACGCACCTGACGCATAGGACTGTGGATTGCGTGTTCCAACCACAATTCCGAGTTCATTCAAGTTGGCGAATCAATTACGGGGCAGCTACGCAGCTACATTTCAGGCTAATGTTGACAAATCGTTTCTGTAGAGCGGTTAACGTGCACCATGCAAATATAGCACAAAAAACGCACGATATCTTGCCACTTGAAGTAAATTTCGCGAATATAATATCCACACAGTGGCTAAATTTGTAGGAGGATTTTTAAGTACTTCGGCCCCAAAGTGTCTCCACGGAGTTTTCACCCTCATGTCTAGGTCTATCCTACTCTCCTTCACTGAACCGTTCTTAAAACTGGCGTTCCCGGGGACTCCATGGGTTCCTTGAGCAAGTCTCAGGGGTTCACTGGAGGTCAAAGCACACAGTCAACTCATTGAAATGATTAGTGATGACACGTTAATCCTGGCCATCATTGGTTGCAGGGAGCCAAGTCGAATGGTGACTATTTTCTTGGTACACCGTGTGTACTGTGCAGTGTGCACTGTGCAGTGACGTAGGCACGAGAGGTTGAGATTCCAAATCAAAACCCTGTCCTTCTGAAATGCCAAATCTGTCTCCAATGTTAATAAGCTTATTCGCAATTAGGCAGTTGGTATCACGGTATTGTGTTTTGCCCGAACAATACGATGACATTTTCAAAAGTAAAACATCGCGTTTCTGAACTGGTATCTGGACAGGAACATCAAAAGTCTCACTGATTTTCAATGGATAATAATCATTATAATATAGTTCCCCTGCCCGTCTTTCTACTTCCTAGCTGTGTCGCAAAACGTCATACTAGTTATCTATCAATGACTAGTTCATTTCGCATTCTTGAACGTACAAATGGGATACACCCATCCAAGGCGAAGAGGTATGAATCCGGAATACAATATGACCAGTTTGAAGCAAGTCCATACAAACCTATGATTCACAAAATCTCCGGATTGATAACTTTTCTTTAGTTCAAGTCAACCCGTCGCAATTGCAACGCAAGTTGAAACGGGTTCTTTTTCGGAAAATGCACAGCAATCAAAGGTATTACGTGGCATCGAATATGTTATATATTCAAATTCCGTAAAATGCATGCAAAGAGGGATGCGAATTAAATATTAGTCGAAACGAACTCCGATGACAGGTTGAAGAATAGAAATTTGCCCGCGTAATACATCAGAAATTGGCATGATATCGTATGATTTCTTGGTTTCGAAAGTTTCATGACCGCAGCTGGCCTACCACGGGAAAAAGCGTCGGAAACGAGTATAAATACTTCACAAGAGGTGGTCTGAAACGATCGAATTGAAATAACCCGCCAAACGCGATAATTAACCGCAATAATTTCTGCTTCTACAACTGCCAGGGTGAAGTGGGTTCGATGGCGAAGGTTCGAAAGGGTACAGTCCGCGACACGATGTGAACAAAACTGATTTACAGTAGCCACGCTCGATATTGGGAGTTCTCAAGCCTTTTCCGACCGCAAATATTGAGTATGCCAGACAGCTAATTAGACACCAGCGATAATCCCAGCCCGCCACAATCAATAAATCAGAAATGATCACCGGGAGTATGATGGCAAGAGACTTCCAAATGACTGAAGCTGCCAATACCTTTAAGCGCGAGGTTAGGTCAGCGCGGCACAGTGTGCTGTGCACACCAGAATTGGGAAACTACAAAACTCTATACCTCCTTAGAAAGACTAATCCATGCGAAATGTCGGTAGTCCGATTCTAATCTAGTTTAGGAAATGTTTGTAATCTCTAATTTTAATTCTAATCTAATTTCTGGTTTGCCTGAATGTGCTACTGGGGAACTGTAGGCCTAGTGCGAAACGAGCCGAGCTGGCGGTACCAAAGTTTTTCCATTCTTATGCATATGAGAATGAACTCTCTCTGGTACATACTACCGTATAGCCCGAGACCAGGGGCCGGCCACCTTTTGTGCTGTGCAGCGTGCCAAAATGTCAAATAATGTCAAATTTTTATTAACTTGCGTGCCAAACATTCAATTTATTATTATTCAACGTTTCAAGCAAGGAATACCACCAACCCTTTTTCTGCAGCTGGCAACGGAATCCGTTACGCCAGTGATTCTTGAATTATTATTGGTCTCTAACTATTATTGGTCGCTACCGCACCCGACCTATCGCGTAAATGTACGTAATATTTATTTTCAGTCGCGCAACGATCGGTCTTCTGTGGTTGATTTGGTAGTTTCCAAGTCCAATGTGTTACGTACCATATCCAATAAGTGGCAGCCGATCAGTGTTGTTACGATGATGGGGTCTGATGATGATGACAAGTGTGCCCACCCCTGTTCATTCAAGTCGGTTTGGTGTCACATTAAGGTTGGTGTGACACTAGATTTGTCTGCAAAGGTCGCGGTAAAGCGATAAAGATTGTCGTTGCTCCAGATATATTGTTAGCGCTTGCACGCCAAACTGAAACTAAAAGAATATCTCCTTCCGACTCCCCGAGACGAACAAGATTTCAAATTCGTATTTCGACGCGGGGTCCCATTATTTTTCTCGGCACGTCTCATTTGATACGCGCGGCTCAAGCTGCAGGCGCTGGACTACTCGGCGCTGGTCACTTTGGCGCCTTTACAGTGGACATATCAATATCGAACGTTTTGGCCAGCATACGGCGGTTATTTTTTTTAAGGTTTTGTCGCCGCCAATCATTTTAGCGACACATTCACCACACGGAAGTCGCATGTTGTCCGAAAATTTTTGTCTAGGTCGTGTCTTCTATAGCGTGAAAATGCCCAGCACCGGAATGCCGTTTCACAAGTTTCGATCCCGTAAGCTGCACTACGAATACTCCTAGACTAAAGCAGCCAAATGGTTTCATATGATATTCGGTTGACGTTCTTCCGTGACTGCTAAAAGGCGGTTGACTCATTTCTGTACATTATGCACAGCTTTTTAAAAACATTTTCTATATACATATATTTATTTATTAGGGGTTCCCACATTATAATCAAGACATCAGGTTCCAATATATAATTAAATAATTTCAAGATAAGTAGGCTAAAATCTGCCCTAAAAGACTCTTTTTGATGTTGATTTACGATATAATCTTGGATCGCCAACGAGTTTTGTACATTTTGAAAGCTTCTGTTTCACTTTTTGCAGAAACACGGTCTTATGTCGTTTGCGTGAAATCAGTTGGCGTGCCATGAAAAATCATCTCGCGTGCCACGAATGGCACACGTGCCGGGGTTTGCCGACCCCTGCCCTAAACCTACAGTCATTTCTCCTGATTCGAGCGCATCATTATACTACATAGGAAGCTTAGGGCGAATTGATCCCTGGAATGGATATCTGGGCTGGTCATAAGATAGGAGCTTGTGACACAATAGCATCCGACACTTGATCATACGGGTTAAACTTGAGGTTACGGTTGGTTTGCAGTGGGGCGATACGATACTTTTCTATAGTATAGTATCGTAGGCCCATGGGCAGATTGCAGTTAAGTTGAAGATGCCTCAAGTGTCACCAAAGGCTACCGACACGCCAAACCGTCATTAAAGTAACCTTACTTCGGCGCATCTGGTCGAATTGTTACTTAGCGAATTGACACGATGGTATCACTCCAGTTGGAAGGAATTCCCATAAATGACTCGCTGGAATCTCAATAAGCACCCAACGTTGGAAATTGTAACGGAAATAGTACAAACCACAGTTAGCAGTCCTTCCACAACTCCAGCCATTGGGCCTTTAAACTTCATCACTCATATATCATTCTTGGGGCATGCTATTCTGTTTCTATACTCAAGACGGGATGACAAGCGCCTGCAGAAATAGGCACACACATCTTTTTGGAGTCAACACCATAGCTCGCAATTGCGACAACCGTTCCGGCGCTGCGACATTGCACCAACTACGTCCAGACTTGTCACTTCATTATCGGTTGTGGGATATCATCATTGTGTTGCAATCATCGCCTGAGTTTGTCACTGAAGACGGTTGATTGGGCTTCCACGTCGTGTGAGCTAGCACTACAGAACTCAAGTTCATAGACGAGGTAATAACCGATGACTGTGACCAAATAAGGTGTACGACTGTACTGTACAATGTACATGTACAGATAAGTTAAGATACATCTTGCATGTAATCAGCTGCGGAAAGGATCATTCAAAAGTAGTTAGTTTTCAGTACAGTACTGATACTGAGGAACATCAACTAATCTTCTTAATTCGCTGTAGCGGATTTCGCTGTTACGTGCATGAATTGGAATATAACAATACTCCATAAGTGATTTGTCAGACAGGATCGGACATGTCCTTTCAGGTAGAAATTCCCGTTTACATGTAGTAACACGAATTGGTAACCTTGGTACAGACAGGGCCAGGAGCGTAGTCAAGTCATAGTCGACAGTTTTTAACAAACGAATGTGATGGTTATTGCTAATGTGAGCTAGAATGTGTATGAAAAGTATAGTTGACTCTGTGGTGATATCGACCGAGACGAGAATGCTACTACCAGCAGTTGGTTATCACATAGGCCTACGCAACGAATCGTTTGCAGATTTGTGCAATAGAAGCATATATACTAGCTCAATTTATCACGCGCGCAATTAGTTGAAGTTTATGACACTCAACTTGAGATTGAGAATAATAGCTTATTGATGAATCGCGTATGTACTGTGAGAGCGATTTAGACGAGTGTTACGTAACCATAATGATTTGAATCGAATTTGTATGCGCACTTGAAAATGACAACAGCTGCACTTTCGCGAATGAAATATAAATTGGTGATAAATTCTTGACAAGGAGATTACAGAAGACTAGAGATGCGATGCAATCAACGATATGGAAAACAGCCCAATGGCTGTGACAGAAGAATGGCAATTCTTCACCTTCTGCTTGAATTTCGGAACAAACTACTTTGCCAGGGCAAATTCATGACGCCGAGAGAGTGAATACATTGACACTAATGGCCCGCAAAGACCCCATAAATCCCAAACACGCGCATCCTGAATTGATGCAAGTTTCGTTGCTACACAGCGGCTATAAATAGGGCGCAGGAGAGGTCATTTGCGGTATTCAAGCGCCAATAGCAGACAAAAGATGAATGTACTTATATACTTTGAATTGCGTCATCGGGCCGCTGACCCGATAACAAATCGTGCGCTACTTCTGAATTTAACCCATTGAATAGCATCCGGCATATGAATCGAGAGAAAAGATCTTCGTAAGCATGAGCAATTGACAAGCTACGGTATTCTATTTAGGAACACGTTATTATTGCTGTTCCCATCATTCTGCTTGAGTACTCGGTCTTGATCAATCTTGCTGTCTTAGTTCATCCTTCACTAGTAACTGCAGAGATAAATAGCAAATCACAATTACACCGTCATAGATCATGCTGCTATGCCACACCATACAATACTATCGTGAATACATGCCCGGGAATCAGAATCCACTCAGATCTAAAGTAACTATAGTTATATTCGTGTGTAGGTCAGTATATTGAATGCTGATAAGGTCACTATGCGTTCAATATTGACATACCTCCCTCCAAAATCAAAACGCAGCCAAAATTTATAGCTAGCTGCAAATGTGAAGTCTGAAATAGTTGTTTTCGACTGATTATTATGCTGTTTCGACTTCTGTGGTCAATGGTCAATCAATTGGTCAATGGTCATTGCTCATGTATACTGCTAACATAGGTTTAGGCTGATTCATGAACTGCGACATCTAGGACTTTGAATACAGGCTTACGCAAGCCACTGCTTGTTCATACTGGCTTGGAAAATTGAGATCAGATTTGCCTGAATCAGCTGATTTAGGGGGAATTGGGGCCCGCGATTCACTGCATGGTTCTACTGTAGCCCTGCAAAGTTGAGTTGTCACTTTTGACATGTTCACTGGTTTCAAAGCGATAGCAATACTGAAAACGACCAACTACATTGTTGCAAGGTATACAAATTAATTTCAAGACAGTACCGTTGTGTAAAAAAAAAACAGAATTCTGAAACAGGAGTGCCTGCACGTTCTAATGTCACGATATTGTGTAGTTGTAGTTTCGGCGAGAGATTTGTTGTATTTCTCGCTGGAACTAAATATATAGCTTGACATCGTTGACATGTAAAGAAACACGCCTGCTTTACATGTGTACTTTTAGATTCTAAGTACACTGGCATTGTTTGTCGCTGCAATGAGACATTAGTGGAATTTAAAACGGATAGAGATGCCAGCTAGTATCCTGTTAGCGCCTCATAAGGAAATGATTTCATCCGCTGCGTACTTTGGCGTTAAAGTATTTTCATGCGTACTCATGCCACGGCCTGCAAGATATGCGATGACTGCTCGCGTGCTCGGTGCAATGCGCGTCAGCAATGTCGTTTCAGGAACTAGGCATTCCCAGTCACAGCACGGAATGGAAAGTAATTTGTGCATTCAAGCTACTACCGTTCCTGCTACAGCTATGCATGACCCCAAATATAGTAAGTAATACATATGTTGGTAGCGATTAAGCATCACAGCCGTACTTCCAACCCGCACATCAGACGTGCGTGCAAGCCTGAGGTATGAATATTAGCCCGTAATGTATGCCGTCATTGTCACGTCACACCTCATACGCATTGTGTTTATGCGACCTTCCAATGTTCAATTCACAGTTAACCACGGCGTTCGGTGCTTACCGAAAAGTTACAGTTTGCGGGACCCGAGTGTAAAGTTACAATAAGTTGCCGTGTACGCAAACGTAGATTGAATTTATAGCATACCAGATTTGTATAAACTACCAATCTTGTTCGTTGAAGGTTGACCAACTACTCATTAACTACTGAATTTTAGTAGTTCTAGTTCTTTGAGGATCTTGAAAAGTCGTTTGGCGTGGATCGTGATACCGGTGTTTTGCTACGTGATGTTTTTGCAGCCATTACTAACTCAGAGTCGTCGCTACTAATAGTGGCGTAGCCAGAGGTGGGTTTTAGGGGTTTGAATCCCCTCTCAATTTCAAACTCGAAACCCCGTACTGTTGCAATGCCACTTCTATCTTCTATGTTTTAAATTGATGAATCGCATCAGAATTGAGTCTAGTTAGTTGTATATATTTTAGTTAGTCTGTCCGTATGTTCTGCAGACCTGCCGCATAGTACAGAGTGCAGTGCGTTGTTTTGGCAAGGCAGTGTTTTGTATAACACAAAATAGCTAGCGTATATACCATAACAACCGGTCATTGCGGTGTAGGCGTGTAAACTACCAAGAATATTTACGTTACAATGCAGTCTGAAGGAGGTTTGTGCGGGAAGTGATGTCATCACATTGCAGGAAGTGATTGCGCCGATCTCCGTATGTATATGCGTGAGACCAGTGTCTAGCTTCTCTCAGTTCAAATTTGAATCCCCGCGATCCAGGCGAATGGTCCAAAAACCGACGTCAATTTGACGGATCAATTGTGATAAATTCGTGAACTAGTTCCGAATATAAATCTCGAGTGGGAAGAGATTCTTATCTTGTCTAGACACTGATGTCTACATATCCAATACAGTTCATGTTCACGCTAATTCAGATCTTGTGTGATAGTAAACTTTCCGACTCTACCTTGGGGTGATCAAAGTAGTAAGTATAACAGCGTTGCTACTAAAGTAGAAGTAGAGATAACGGCGTAACGCTGTAAATATTTACTCAATTGTGAGTAGAAGTACCAATTCCCAAGTCTTGTAAAACTATTTCAAGTGGAAAAGTATAAAATGAAAGGGTTCATGCGGTTCTTACGACAGTTTCACTCATATAAGTGATGAAAAACTCGACACGAACAGATCTTTCTACTGTTCAAGGTGATTTTGATACAGACATGCTTGTAGGAGACACGGAATGATTTGGAATGCTTCCAACACGATCCGGTTATAATTCCACTGTCGTGTAGCCATATCAATTGCCGCTGGTAAGCATTTATTCTTGCCAATTTGCGTTAAGGCGGTATTTAGCTAGTCAGGTAAACGACCAGCGATTCCATTGACGCAGCATTGCTGAATGGGCGATTGGCCATTGCCTGGAATCCAGAACGCAAACAACATTACTGGGTTTACGCAGGTCGCAATGAGTGCTGAACTTTAGACTTCAATACGAGTTCACGACCGATGGGAGGTACTTTAACGATCGATTACCGACAATTGTCACGGTGTAATTTGCGGTGATGGTCGTGCGGTTTTCGAGGACGAATATAACCTGAATTGGTTCGAATTTGAATGATAATCTGTTAACGTTATCGCGCGCTATATGTTGTAGTTCAATTTGCAGTCTACGTCCCAACAGAATCACATTGAGCATTTATGAGTCTACATTTGGACCATATATTCAGGTTCAAATTTTATGTTTATTTTATGCACACAGTTGTGGTCACAGTATAGTCAACGTTTCTACTCGAGTGGAAGTATAGCGGTAAGGCCGTAAATTCCTACTTGATTACATGTAGAAGTCGCTATCTCCAAGACGTGTCAAAAATGTCAACACTACTTTAAGTGGAAATAGGCAATAGGTATGAAAAGTTCTTGCGTAAGTTGCTTTGAAAAGAAGATATGGTAGAGGGCGCCATATTTTTACCAGTTAATCGGAGGTGACTAATTCAGTAATGGCAAGATGCATCTTGCCGGCTTAGTCGAAATGACTAATATCGCTACTAATATAGATGCAATTTTGGCAAATATGCTCATCAACGGCTGTGATGGTTAGATCACGGCTTTGTTGTGACGACTTCACGGATAAAAGAGATGTAGACTTATCCCAAACCTATTATATACTTCACGTCCAAAGTGTCAAAAGTAAGTCGATTTGATTAAAAAACTGTCCAGATGGAAGCGGTAGTAGTTTGAAAACATATCCACTTGAGTAAGCAGAGCAAGTAGTCACAACCTACTTGAGCACTCGGAAAGAGTGGCAGTTACTTTATACTGACTACCTCTGTACGCACAAGAGCAACGTAAAAGTCAGGCGGGAATGACCGACTATGGATATACGCTTTGTTCCAAATTGCAATGTTGCTTCATAAGGGAAGTCAATTTTGGTGATATTATATTTGATTTCTTTCCTTGTAACTAATAACGTAGAGACATCATATTACTGCAAAGATATTGGAAAGTGCGATTTAGAATCTTGGTTGTTCTGTACGTGATCCATTGCGATTTGACTGACACCTTATTTCATCTCTAATTTATAATTTACATTTAAGTTCGTTCGTTTTTTTAGTGAATGAATATTTCAAAGGGTTCGGAGATAACCATCGAAACTCCATTACGTACGTTGGCTGCTAAGTGTGACTAAGTGCCAGCCCGTTCAACTTGGGTATATTTACTATGTTGTAACGTTCGATAACATCAGCGAAACCGTCATGTGTTACCCGGTCGAACATCTGACAACGTCTGAATTGCGCGCTGTTACGTCATAAAAACATAGTAAACTTTCGATAGACAGGTGGTTAGCAGACCAAAACAGTTCGCTTGGTCGCTAATAATTCATGGGGCCTGAATAGGCGAACAACGTTACGGCATCTGGCGTGCTGGCGTTCGCGCCAATTTGAATTTTACGAGCCGACCTAGCTCTTCGTTTGCGGATGATTTCGTCACAAACATTCCGTCAATTAACGGGATTTCGATACTTCGCGGAACTATTTGGGATTATTAATGGCGTTGTTATGCAGACAGCGTCATCGGTGCATGAGGTCGTTGACTCACAAAGCGCCTCTACTTGTGTTTACGACATCATTTTGAAACGTCGTTAGTCGCTACTCCCAGCGTTGGACAATTAGAAAATTTTAAGATTTTCGAAATTGGACTAGAATTACAATTATAGCTATACCTATTTTCCAAATCGGAATTGAATTGGAATTAATGAATTCGCAAAACTTGAATATTTTAAATCAACAATTCAATTCAGTTCTATTTGTTGCTAATATTTTCATCATTTCAATACACCACAAGACTGCGATACAATGAAAGATAGGAAGGTGTTCGAAACGACTTGCAGTAGGTTTCAAAATCGGACACCCTCCTGGCCTAGGCGATGTAAAAAAAGGAGCCAAACTTTTACTACAATCGAATCGTGCCCAGCCAATGGTCATTGACAACCCATATCTCATCTATTCACAGCACAGTCGGTCAGTACGGGTCACTGTGTCAATGCAGTTGATTTCAAATCGAAGTGTCACGCCCCAACAAGTCTTTTATCTCCAATCCAAATAGGGCAATGTTAAATTATCTTTTTCCATTGTTATCAACCCCGCGCACCCCATTGACCTTTCGCAACTCCCTGTCCCTTGTCATCGCAGA
This sequence comes from Botryllus schlosseri, assembly GCF_051294905.1. Classification (NCBI taxonomy): domain Eukaryota; kingdom Metazoa; phylum Chordata; class Ascidiacea; order Stolidobranchia; family Styelidae; genus Botryllus; species Botryllus schlosseri. The sequence continues at coordinate 34,270,785 of NC_137238.1, forward strand.
ACAGCTGACCTGTTTTCTGCACTTGAAAGGGGGGCCGAACGCATTTTCGCTGTTGATTCTGCCTAATCCAAACACGGCTCGACTATATCGGACTCACGCGGCTATTTATTCGCCTACACAAAAACGCAGACTACCATTGAGCTAAATCAACGGGCCAGCTCCATTTAAGCCTTTTATCGTTAGTTTACTTTGCACCCAGACCGTTACGATTTCGCTGACGACAGCTTAAAATAACACTATCGCGTCACAATGGATGTTATGACAACGTAACAAAATCTTTGATTATTACGTTATCGGGTTTTGAATGTCACTGGTCCTTGATCTTGATATAGAAATGTTTAACCTAGACGGGCGAGTACGCCGGCCAGACATATACCAATATTAGATAAATCGCTGTAAATCTATAGTTATAGGCTTTAGGCCTTAGGGCTATAGTTTCTGCGATTAGAATGCTAGAATCCGAATAGTCTATCAATTGTAATGATTCGAGCTCACTAGTGAGAGACAGCATTTTCTAGTACCGAAATTCTTCTTGACGCTAAAAGTCATTTTGTCAACAGAAAATATTGTCTCGATACTTTATTCCTACCAGGAGAGCCTTGAAACTCCAATCAATGGCACCACAACATATCCTAAATTTGTGGCACTTCTGTGAAATAGCTATCGACGTCGCAAAGCGTCATCGAATAAGTGTATGGTCCAGAAACGAAAAATTGTTTTTGATGTGGCGTAAACAGCATCATCTTCTTTACGATATTTGATGATTCCAAGAAGTGCGTCCCAATAATGAGTGGAACTCGAATACTCGACTCGGCGCCTGATATACAGGTCCTGGCACTCAGGTCCTCGATTTCCCCATACCCAATAATTATAATTATGCATAATAATAACAATTATTATAATTGACGCAGCCCTCAAACTCAATTTGATTCCGTATTTCAATCTGGGGCACCTGGGATTAGACTTGGCGTTAATGATGTGGGATGACTCAAAACTGACCTCTTTAGTCAGAGGTCCCCGCGCAATTAGATTTCAATTTCATTTTAATTCGAGTCACCCATTTCATACGTGCTGACAGCAAATTGTCTCTAACCTAAACAACAATTACATTCATTGTCAAGCAGTAATGTCCATTTTACCTGAGGGCATGGTGAGGGCGTGAAAATAAAGGAGATAGTGGCATAACAGCCAGCAGGCATGCGTTTAAAATCGAGGGATTTTCCACATCGCCAACACCTGCCTGTAATGGAAGGAAACAGCACAAGTGAGATTAATCGAACATCATAAAACGGCGGCGGACGAAATTAATAATGCATATCTTCTCTTTGTTGCGGGATAACGATAGGATTATGACGTCACACTAATTGACACACGACGGGTATAACTTGTTAATCCGTTACCGCGTGAGACGAGAGATATGCAGTCGACGTGTCGCTAACAATGAACATGACCTTTGCCAGACAGCTGCTAAGAGATTTTCGATCACGTGAGCCGGCGCGACCGCGGGTGATCCCGGGTTCGTGATGGCTTGTCGTGAGCGGGAAATTACCGTGAAACGCGGTGGAAGTGATTGGACAATCGATTGGAAATGTGAGCGTTGGTCATCGGGGTCATGTGGAAGTGATCATCGATACCTATTGACAGAACGAATGACAGAGCCACTATCAGAAAAAAGCCAAATCGATTTCGTGTTTCATGCGATACTATATGTTCGACTATGTACTATTTTGAAGTGTTTGAATCCAGAGGTGGTCAGTAATGAAGTACGTCTATTTTTTCCCGAGTACTCAAGTTGACTTTTCTTACTTGCGTACTTCCACTTCTATGTATGTAACAGTTACCTGTGTGTTAGCAGAATCAAAGAGTTTATAAGATATTACCGTTTTGGATTCTTTTTCTAAACGTGTACAGCATAACTTCCATCCCGGAAGAAATATCGATTTAGTACGAACGCAGCGTGTAGCATGATACCGTGTTATATATAAAGAGCCTGAAAGACATTGCCCAATGTTATCATATGATTGCTATTAGCGACGCCAGCAGTAGGTATAACAGGAGAATACGAGACGACCACCGTCAGAGCAGGCTTATCCATAAAACAGACGCCAAATGGAAGTGAGTGTACGCGTTATTATATGTTTACAATCCGCCCTGATCCTTCTAACATTCATTCAAACGACGAGACCGGTTTCATTAGCAAGCGAACTGTATATATTTTCGATTAGCGACCAGTCACACTTGGAGACATGTTCGATTTCCAATCTGAATGTGCCTATACGCGTTGACGATCGGGAATGGCCGCGCGCCAAACGCGTCTATTTTCAAGATCGCAAACTTTCGCTCTCAATGCATAGCGGTCTGGAATTTCAATTCTGTGACGCAGGTGAAAACGGAAATGAATGCGATTTTCGCGATTACAATATCTTTGCCACAACAGATTGAGACAATATCCATATTGTATATGTATATGGAAATGTGGCGCGCATTGCTCCAAAATGGTCAAGGTCAGTAATGAAGTACTTTTTGGAAGTACTCGAGTGTGTGATTGCTTACCTGCGCTACTTACTCCAATTCGTTACAATATTGCACTACTCTTCTACTTCTACTTGACTGTTGTTAGTTTTTTAGTCAAACGTCTGCCTAGAATACTTACTTTTTGACTTAAAATGGTATTATACTCATTTTTAAACACTGCAATGGATGTAAATCGGAGAAATGTACGATATTCATAAACAGCTAAGATTCATTGACCCGGATATCATTCTTGAAACCAAGGTCTGGATTCTGAGAAACTCTATCACATACAATACACGAAGACAAAGCGGCATATCGATTTAGCATGGTTCGATCCGAACTATTACGTCACAGTCTCCTGTAGTGATCTGGGAAATTCATTATTTCGCAATAAATCGATTACATTGATCCGAAAGCCGGCATCGTCTTATTTGGATCAACGCACGGTACTCCTACGCTACCTCGCCATACGATCCAAATCAATAGCGCGAAGGCAGTCAAGCGCGTTGTTCATCGGATTACTTTTAAATTAATCACGTTTCCTATCTACACAAGCCGGGGCTTATAATTATCGCTGTAAATCGCATTGCGTGAAGCCGCGTGGGGGTGACGCACGTGATATATCAGCATCGTTGTGGTATTTTATGTCGTTGCACGCAGACAAAAGTTGTGAGTTCTAACTTGACTCGTGGCGTATCAGTGCGACATTGAATGAGGTGCCGTGCTGTGAGCTGTATGTGATTTGTGAATGCTATAGTGCTCACTATATGTTCAGCTCAGTTTAGCAATAGTTCCGTCATTTCTAAACACCATGAGATTCGCGATAATATGACAAAGATGCGGGCTTGAAGTAATATCTTTCAATCCAGCACCCATCTTTTCGCAGGATATGTATATAAGAGGCACGTGCACTGAATTAAAAGTAACGCAAGATATCATAAAATGAAGAAAAAAAACGATGAAAACGAATTGGTATGTGTCGGACACTGTCGGTAGTAGAAATAGATATGTCGGATCTTGGTCCGGTAATCTCGAGCAGGCTAGTATTCATTCTGTAGAATCTTCTTGTATTTTGAATTGAGTGCGAGCATGCTCCTCAACTGTCTGATTGTACGCGAAATACTCTTCCACGGTCGCGGTCGGTCGTAATGGACCATAGTTGAAACGAATATGGATTGCTACGGATTGTTCCCTGAGCAGCTGTAGAATTACTCGTGTCTTGTCTCGAACAGATATAGATAGATCTTCATCAGTCCTTTATAAAAACGTTTATCTTTTCACCAACACCACAAGATTGCGATATAATGAAAAGATACGAGGGTGCCGAATACGACATGAGTAGACTTCTAATCAGACACCCACCTTGGCCTTAGAGCAGTGGTTCTTGATCGGGGTTCACGTGAACCTCGGTGTTCGCTGAGCCAGTCTCTGTGGTTCGTTAGAGGTCAAGAAACATACCAGATTTACAGTAAATATTCATGATAATCTTCTGTTTTGCTTGAAAATCATGTTTTAATAATTTTGCTGTTATTGATGTACAGTTCATTTTGTTTCCTGGTATTCTACACTATAATATGTGTAATGTTTTAGATTTTTTTCGTGACTAGGCGAGAATTTGGTGTTCGCTAACGCTTTTGGAACAGAGTAAGGGTTCACTACGTTAGTAAGTGACAGACACACTGAATGAAAAGTACTATAAGATATAAGAGGACAGTACACGGGCAACAGTAATTTGTGAAACGGCAATCTCAATGAAAGGTGAAACCTGAAATTTACGAAAGTGGGAATTTAAGAAATCACATGAATATATCCGCGATACTCAAATGCTCGAACGGTGTACACGGTATTCATGAATTATTCTGCGCGTGCGCGCGATCGATTGACATTTCGATGGATTCACCCTCTCCCGGCCGGCACAGCGCTTGTATTTCGACCCTTGATTGGAGAGGCGAATGGAGGGTAGTTGAAGGTATTACATCGATCGCCAGGATCGATATTGCTTCGAGTAAATTGCACTCGGATACGCACATGCCTGGACGAATTTAACCCTCTCGTCGCTAATGCGGCATTGTTTGAATTCCTCGCGTCGCACGGAAATGCATTGTTTATATATTGGTTTGGGTTGAATGGAAAATTTCCAGGCGGTTTTGGGGAGAGGTCGTCACATTTAAGCACAGTTGTGGAGAGCTCAAGTAGTTATGCCTACTTGAACTGATTACTGGAGTGTTTATGTTTTCGAATTACTTCCAGCACTATAACTTGAGCAGTTTGTAGGCAAAAATGCTCACTTTCTGTATTTCCGTGTACACTTTAACTGAATATATCTTCGAGGATTGTACCTATTTGTACCTTCATTAGGCGTTTTTCATTAGTCGCGAAGATTCATCTTGCAATTTTGGAAGTTTTAGACACCCCCGATAAAAGTATACGCCCACTCGATCTAAACCTACTTTTTGAATTACTTATCGGAGTACTTATTATTCCATCATTTCTACTTCTATTAAAAATAGTTTTGACGGATCTTGGCAATTGCTACTTCGATATGAAAGTGAGTAGAAATTTCCGGCGTTACTTCTACTTGCGTAGCAACGCTGACTGCTTCGCCCGCCTCCAGTTTTCAGATTAGTTTAGGCGCTTTTATTGACGTTTACATTGGATTTTTGGTAAATTTTCGCACTATCTATAAATACGTTTCATACACTGTGTTGGCATTTGGATAAATACGGGATTGTACGCCAAAAATTTGTGGAAGTAAGTGAGTATACACAGACTGCGCACTATAATTGGAACCGCATTGACGGAAAGAACGTTTCCATGGTGATACAGCTTGGATAAATACGGGTTTATACTCCAACAATTGGTAGTGGCACATGAACACGCAGATTGCGCTCCATAATTTGACTAGCATTGACGGAGGAGACATTACTACATAGCGATCAGTTTCAGAGTGATACTAAATCCAGCAATTTTCGATTTTGTATTGTGAAATGTCTGATATGGTAACGCTTCATAACATCACCATAAACCAACATATATAGTCAAAAACAAACATCTGTTTACCTTGAATTATCTAAGACATATTACAGGAAAACTGATTGACAAGGATCTGAGGAAATAGAATAACATTGTTAAGTATATAGTCCTAGAAGTATTCGTCTCATAACAATGAGCATCAGCATGATGGCTCAGTATGAGTAGTCAATGGGTACCTGGGCTCGAACCGGGGCTTTTGTTCAAAATAGAACCGGAAAGGTATACAGTTATCGTTTAGCTTCTTGGTATGTCCCGTTTTCAACACAATTTTCCGTCGTGTCAAGCGAATATCCGGATCGGATATCACGGACCCGGTTTTAACACAAAGATTCCGAAATTCTTTCTCCAGATATCACTTGAACTCCATCCGATGACATATACTTAACGCGACACGAGAGGAGGAAGAGTTATTATAAAGAGCTGCTTTGATTGTACTTGTAGTAACTGCCACGTTGCGCAGATACCATTCTAATTCAGACACAAAGGGCGTGCGAGAACCGATTTCTAAAGTAAATTATCCGACACAATAATCGTCTCTTACGGGTTTTATTAGCACCCATCGCATTCTTCTACGGGCCTACATCAATGAATCCGGGCTATTATAGATCGTCCACGTTCAGCGCTGATCAGGTCAGGAGTATTGGTGGTATGTGGGCACAGAATGCAAGTAGTTGTAGTTTGTGGTCATTAGCAGTGACACAACAAAAATCAAGTTAAGCTCATATTAAATCGGAGTAGGAGCGAGAAAGAATAGTGTCTGTAGACAAGCTTGGCTTGTTTCGTACTTTGCAATTATCCAGTAGCATTTTCAGGAACACCATAATATAGTTTTAAATTAAAATTAGAGCATAGAGACATTTAAAAATGGATTAGAATTAGATAAGTGAAATTTCGCTCTATCTAATCCATAGACAATTATAATTATCTAGCTGTCCACGTCTTGCGTGAAGTCGGTGCTTTTTGAAAGTTTAACGTCAAAGAGTTTCGCAGATTTGGGATCATTCGTTTTACGATTACGCACGCTGGAGAATTTCAATCAGCGATTGCACCGCATCGCTCTCGTGTGGAGTCATTATCCCAGTAAGCGGTGTATGAATATTCAACACAAATCCAATGGATAGGATCGAACAGGGTTTAAGCCACGGATCTATACGACTGTACGATGCACAAAGGCGCAATGGTATATGGGTTTGGTCTTATTCAGGAATCGTGATAAAGACTACCGCACTGGTGCAGCAAGACCAATGTAGCCGAAACACCACGAACACTAAACCATCCCAATAGTGAATAGTTGATATCAGAAATACTGAGTAACAATAATGGAGTGACGTGGGTGTAGGCTTATAGGAAAGGCGGCGTTCCGTAACCGACAATCGGCTTTGTTTGCCCCGAATCACGTCACTAATGGTCGATAATCGCCTGAAAACGTAATAGAAAACTACCCGATTCATTCTCCAACAATGCGATGTCACGATATATATGTTACCTATTACTATAATCCGCAATCACCAGTACCGAGGCGATCTAGACGCTGTTGCCAGCACCCCGCAATTTCTGCGAAAGTTGTACTTGCCTGACTGAGTTTTTGTCATCGCAATGGGGTCTACCACTATGTGGATTTCGTGGGTGTCGTTTGGTACGGGTCTGTCGTGATGTTTTGTAACGACACGGCAGATCTTAGTCATTCTCTAATATTGGCGGAGAATTCCAAGCGGGGTAGTCTGGGACCTTATCCCGATTCACACAGAGAATGGATGAAAACAATAGCTTTCGCAGGGTCTTTTGCGCTACAGCTGGTGTTGCTAGCACCGGGTGCAGTTTATGAATAATTTCATCATTTGCATACGCCGCAACATGGCGAGAAAATGAATGGATAGGAAAAAGTCGCACGACTTGGAATATTCTTTCAATGCACACTGTACAGTGGAATAATATTTTCAATTATTCATATTATTTAAATAAACCTAAATTCTGTCGGCTGACACTCGTCAGGGGCAATCGTCAGCAACTAGTCGAGAATTGGATTCAACTAAAGAACAATTCTCTACTCATTACAGGCGATTACCCCTAACGAGTGTAAACCGAAAATGTTAGTGTTATTTCAATATGAACATATCGTGGTCTCGTAGCTCCAAGAGTTGCTCCAACTAACCTTTCAATCAAACACCCACCTCTTCGTCTGGTGTCCAGACTGTTTTAAAAGGCCGATAGTCATGTACCTTATCTTTATGCGACCCGGATTTAAACAAAAAAGCTGTAAACACGCCAGCAGACTGTTGAGTCTATTTAGAGCGCAGTGTTTATCAACAGTGCGAATTCCCAATTCGCAGAACAGCGGCACGGATCAGTAAAGGGTTAAGTCACTTAAGCAGCCGCGATATATTAAATGTCATCTTAGTCGATAACACTCAAACAGCGAAATGTATACAGCGTCCAGCGGCCTTTATCTTTACAATATCCAGATAAGTCCCCTAGAAAGATAACAATGCCCTATCCGCCGTGGCGTGGCGTGGGACGATCGATCTATACGCGGAATTTAAAATAAGGAGAGAGAGCCGCCAAGTGCTAACAAAAGCCTGGCGTTTTCCTTCCGGCCAGTTCGAGAGAGGCGGGGAGCTGAAAAAGAAAAAAGAAACGAGACAGTCTATAATTGGCGAGGAATAAAACTACGTAATCCGTTTCCCGCAAGCATGCAGTTTGATAAGGCCGCGACACCGGCAGGATGTGCGGTACGCTGGCCATTGTATTGCAGTTTTCTTTGCTTGTGAAATATTGCAATCTTAGTTGTAGTCGCGGATATAACGTGTAAATGAGTTTGCATATAATATTGCACGGAAAATGTCAAATAGCTGATAATAGTCTGGACGTATTTTAATAACGAAGAATTCGTGGATTGCGACCAGAACAATTTCGTCGGTGCCTCGGCGAAGTCACGAAATTTCTCCGGTCTCGACGCTTAGAATCAAGCGAGGGCGTGGTTTAGTTACTGTAGTATTCAGCAAGTGTTCATATCCTATTATCTTTATCAGGTATATACTAAATACCCAACCTACTACTGAAACAGGGATTCGGATAACCCCGAGGAATATATTTTCAATCAAGATGGTGATAAACATGGACGTTGAACTTCAAAGACTGATATGCGTGTCAGTGGAAAAGATGACACGAGAACCCGTGCCTTCGCGAAAAGGGAACGGCCTGGATTTACGCAAGGCGTTGCTGGTAGCGCACGTATTGCAAGACATGCGGACTGCGTACATCGCCGACGATTATAAGGTTTTGGTTAACACTGTCTGCCCGAATATGAACGGCGAAGAAATTGAAAGGGCCATACTCAGGCAGGAATATAACGAATCGTTAACGGGCGACGTATTGAATCACAAAAGAGCAAAATTCTTATCAGGTAAATACTCCTTACTGTTCGACTTCCGAGGTCGGATTTGTCTTGCGCTTTTTGTCGCGCTCGGTCGCGCTTATTTTCGGCGGGATTGTTTCAAAATACCGACACCGTGATTCGATGATGTTTGAATGTCTGGCTCAGTTCAGTAACAATCTTATTAATAATTTCATCTATTCAAACCACCAACACACTGCGATACAATGATAAAATTGAACTCGAAGCTGCAATTTATTTACGCTGCAGTATGCCACAGCCTCAGTGTTCAGTAATAGCTTTGCATTCGCTCGTATCGCGAAAAAGACGTTGCCAATGATACATTCATATTGAAATAAATCCGGATATTGTCGGCTGATACTCGTCAGCAACAACTATTAAAGAATTGAAAGGAACATTGTAAATCAGGAATGCATTGATGTGTGCTTAGGTTTCAGAAATCCCCGCGATTTCATGTCACGGAGGTGTGTGTTTACTTCAAAATTAGGTGGTGGAAAGATCTTGTCACGACGCATTAAACATAATGATCCGCACACGATACATTTCAGAATTTAATTAAAAAATGACTGGAATTTTATATCATTTGTCGCTTTGAGAGAATAAATAGCAGATATGTCAAACCTAAAAATAGCTATACTGAGTATTTCCGCGCTGGGTCTGCTGCTATACATATGCATATTATATAGCGCTTGATACGAGGAAGTGTACTATATGGCGTGGTAGTCACATGTCGCATAGTGCAACGCGGAAATTCGTTACCCGGCGAGGCACTCGTGACTGTTTGTTTTGCCGCGGTATAGCGTCAGCGCACTCGAAAAGGAAGCACATCGTGTGAATAGATCCTGTTCTGGCGGCCAGCGCGGCACTTCTGGGCGGGTTCGTGTTGTGACGGAACCAGACGCTTGTTTGCAAACAGTGGGGCGATAACGGAATGTTGAAAAACGCGGGAAAACGTTGTCCGGACGCGTGTGCCGCGAATTTTCGCACCAAACTAGGGGAATACTGTTGAGAAGTAACGGCACTCTGTCAAAATCACACGTGTATGCAAGACATTCATTCGATCAGTACTCTACACATCTATACTGGAAATACTAGGGAGTAGAATAGGCGTATTTACCATATCCCCACTGTAGCATATGGTGTAGCACTTTCAGGCGCCATATTATGCTTTCAGCTGTGGTCGCACTTTGAAAAGCAGGGCGTGGCAATCTTGAATTGGCGACGCCGGTTAAATTAGTCATAAACGCAAAATAAGTGACGTCACTTGCGATTCCATTTGGCGCGTATACGCAACCGATCCTGCAGCTTGTACATTGTATTGTATAGTGTACAACGCGCACATTCCGTGCATTGAATGAACAGGAGGTAGTTTCGACGCTAGAAACACTAACCTAATCTGATTCAATGCAGGTCCGTAACTGGAAAGTGCCTTATCACCAAAGGCTATGGCGATTAGTCAGTAGATAATTGGACTATCTACGAAACCTGCAGTCACGGGGCGTACCAAAATCCCAAGTCTTCCACAATGCTGTAATGATGACAACTATCTTGCGTTCATCACTAGAGCGTTTCAACCGCGGGGATTATTCTAGCTAGAACATAGTCGCTGGGCCCCCGAGATTATTGGGCCTCGATTGCGCCGAGACAGCTTGGATATTCTCGGCTGTGTTAGCGTCTAATATCCAAATTGGAAATCTCATTACTGTATTCCGAGAAAGCACTATTTGCTAAGTACACCAGAGCGAAACGCCTGGTTAATACGCGTATCAGACTGATAGTCGACGGTCGGTGTTACGCTGTATCGTACTACATCGAAATGCTTGATCCCCGTGTTATTCTGCCGTTACTTGTTGGGCTATTGGTCATTTTCAATAGGCGGGTCGTACCGCTGTGACCCGTTATCGATTCCTTAAGCTATCAGAATCGATTGACTTCCAAATTCGGGCGGTTATTTTCGAATTTCGCACAGCAATCGAGAGATATCTTTTCCTGTGCGTAAGTTCATCGTTTGAAGGCCGGCCTCAATCAAATGTCAAAAGCGCGGCAATTGGTAATGATGAATTGGTTATTATAACTGATAACACAGTCAAATTCATGTATCGCTCTTAATAATCCAGCTGTATCTGTGTTTTAAATAGCTCGATGTTCATTTCAATTATCTACTAGTTGCTGACGATTACCCTTGACGAATGTCAGCCGAAAATATTCGGGTTTATTTCTCTATAAGTTTGTTATTAGATTGTATATAGGTCTGTACCTTAGTGTATATGCTGATGACTGTGGGCTGTGGCAGGTTATAAACCAGCAGAATGCTACGCAGTACTGCCAAAACCGAAAATGTTCGTTACGCGCAAAAGTAGTATCGATATTTTTGTTTATAAATAATAGACTCTCTCGTATACGAATAGAATACTAGGTAATTGCGACTGTCCTCGAAATAGCACCGTCGATTCCGAGAAGGCGCAAATTATCGACATCACTAAATTTGCATCAATCTCGGCCGCGGAAAGACGTAATGGCGTGGTGGCCGGTGGTCCTTTTTCGGTATAATTCAATTTTCCGCAAAAATCAACCCGAGATTTGAGGTAATTCGGAAAATTTTGGACGATTCGGAATAATGGCACCTTGAAAACGAGAGTCGATTGCTTTTGATTGACCACAGGCCGCGAATAACAGTGGAGCGATTCAAAATCGGGTAATTAAGCGCGCGGATGTCTTGTTTGTCTTATCCGAAACATATTGCCCGTGTGTTTAATAACGTCAACCGGGCACCTTGATAAGATACCGCCCGAACTAATTGCGCTGTAACTCGGGCAATTCTCATCGGATAAACTCGGGGTTAGGTGGATATCAATCGCGCTATCTTTGGATGTTCAATCTGATGGATCGTTTTCAAAACAAATAGCAGGGCCCCGGATTATGATTAACCCTATCGATAATGCTGCCGGCATTTTCTCCACGTTTTAATTAACATCTATAAATATTCCTCGCAGCTGACATTGTCGAATACATTCCGCTTTAGTCATACGATTTTGCGCCAACGTATTCTTGATATACGCGTATGCGGTTTGCTAATCGTGTACATTGTGAATGCATGAGTGAAAAATAAGTGTATATGTCAGATTCCCGCCGTAGTGGACATCATGCGGGCGAAAATAATCAAAAATACATTTTTGCTTACAGTGTAGGCTCGTGATAGCCATACTTTATAGGAAACGCAAAATTACGAGCTCTTACCTTGTATCCATTGACCAGACTACCTCTGTAAAGTCGCGATAGTTTGCGCTACAGTGGGCACTCCACAGACAGTACTGGTGTGTGAATGAGTCTAGTTCTAACTTCCAGGATTATCTACTAGAATAGTAGGTGCATTATCGCCTTATACTGAGCCCTGCATCGTATTGTACTGATAGTACCTAGTACCGTACTCGTACTCTACAGGACTGTACCGCTATTAATTTCTACTGCAATTTTCAAAATACCAGCGATTTTTCACGATAACATCGTAAATCTTTCTATTGCAGACGATTGGGCTACCGGTACCATCGACAGGCCGCCGCGCAGCGAAAACAGCGACGCACCCTTTATGACGTCACCGTACCGTTGTCCGTCGGGTACGCAGTCGTGCGTGCCGACCTGCAGTGATGCGACAATGTCGAAGATATCACAGATAACGCATCCCATACCAGTATCCATCAACACTTCGTATGTCTTATCGCATCAAACGGAAGATAAAGGTAAATTGAGTTTAAATTCTTAGTGGTCGTAAGCAGAGGTGTTAACTGTTCAGTAACGAATTTCTAATACTTTGTCAGAGTATCCTGTAGGTTTTGCCGGCTTAATGTAAATATCGTAATATATATGATGTGATTTGCTAGAAAAATTGAAATAAAACAATGGACAGATCCGAAGCTAAGAAAAATAAAATGAATAAATCAGTAAAACATGTAGCAGAGTATAGTATATTTACGTTCCGCATCTATTTGCAGACGACGAAATCGCGATGGACAGTGACACGCCCTCCGTCTCCGAGCAAGTCGAAGTAGCCTCCGTCAACGAACTCGAATCGGAACCTGTCGAATCGGAAGTGATACACTGCGAGGAATATCTCAACGTGGGCCCCGAGAGCCCGGAAATAATCGTGGACCCCGCCACTGTGACGACTTACACGGACTTGTCTGACAGTCAAGACAGGGTGCATCAAGTATCCTGCCCCTTACCCCGAAAAAAACGACCCCTGCCCAAAGAGTATTTGGAGTCAAACTCTATCGACGATTCCAAAAGGACAAGGTTACAAAACCACACTGTTACGTCATCTTTTAGCACGATTGTGACGTCATCCCCTTGTAGACTATTAAATACGACCACAGCGACTACAGTGACCCAGTCTACGGCGTTGTCTTGTGCGAGAGCACCAACGAACGGAAACAACTCGCAATCTACACAAGTCACGTCGACCGCTACATCTAGCGTGTGTAGTTTCGCGGTGTCATCAACAGCGACAGCAAGCGTTAGTACGGCGATTTCGTCGTCCGCTGCTGTAAACGCAGACTCTAAAGTTGTGGTCGAATTGATGAACAAGTCAGCTTGGAGTTGGTCTCTGCCTGCCACCTGTACGCAGCCCAAGCTTTCCCAGTGTCTCATGGACGGGGTGTACTGTTCTCAGCTGGTAGAAGCCGCCAATTTACGAGACAGTAGCGTACACGCCATGACTTTGAAGAACTTAGTGGCGGTTTGAGTCTGCAAACCTGGTTCAATATGGTCTTTACTACTGTGCTTCTGTCCGTAAATACTAGGAGTGACGAGCGTGTCGTCCGCGACGGTTGTGACGTGATAGTCGATGTGTGGGTTGTGTATCGTTACGATAGTTCTGTGGAACTTGATCAGTCGAAGAGCTGCTAGCTTGTATTAGCGAATTGTGACGTCACGTATGGTTATTTTGGGGGTCTTGTCTAGTGTCTCCCGCGAAAACATGTTTCTTTCTTGTTTAATGCTTCTTGAAAATGTGCAATTTTTTCTCGTTTTACGTCGATTCTTCGTTTTTTTTGTTTCTTCGCGCGTTCATCACTGGTGGTTTTGCTTATGATTTCTTTTGGAAACTTTGAAACCCTTCTTTTTTTCGCGAATTCTAGCTACTTTTTTGGTCTTGTGAATTAAATTCTGCACTCAGAGATTCGAATCAAGTCGCTTGTGCTTCTGTTGTCGCCGGATGTTCAATTTGTGATGGTAGATGGAACAGGTTGCAGTCAAGGGGATAGTTATAAGTTCAGCTTGAGTGGTGTAAGATCCCAGTAAACGGACATACAGTTAGTGGTAGTCAGTAACGGAGTACTAAAGCAGTTTTTGCCTGCCACACTTAGTCAAGTGGCTATGTTTGCGTCACGATACGCCAAATCGTCACGTAATACCCGTGGCGTGATAAATTGCGGGTAGACATTGCCATCTAGCGGATGGCGTATTTTCCAAGTTCCAGAAAGCTGCCCTGGTTGTCACACTTGGACAACCAGATAATTCCAGTTGTCTATAATTAGATCAGTGGTTCTCAACCTTTTTGAGCTCACGGACCGGCAAAACTTCCAAGCAAGTGTTGCGGACCGTTAAACATCAAATCAAAATTACACATAAAGTTAATTACTAAAAGTTATGCAGATTACTACAACATAAAGTACTCCGTTTCATAGCTAGGACCTCAAAGGGGCCTGGTTGTCCATCCAACAACTCGCTGCTGAAGAGATTCGGTGCCCTAAACACAAAAGATCTGCGGAAACTAGAAATCGTCAAGTTTATCTATTAGTTCCATTGTGGTCATTGCCCCGAATATTTCAATGACTTCTTTACCTCGGAATCAAAAGCTCACAAGTAGGCCTACGACACGCGCGTCCACGTCATACAACTATCATATGATCGACAGAAAAGATCATCGCTCTATCAAATATGCCGCACCTGGCGTGTGGAACAGTATCCCGCCGGCTATCCGACAGTCGACGAGCATGTCCACATCACGCCGAAGTACAAGCAATTACCGGATCACGACCTGACCTATCGATCTCGCCTTCCATGACATGCCACCTCATTCTGTCCCTTGCTTTTCTGTATTATCTTATTTTACTTTTCATTAAGTGTGCATGTCTCCTCTTTACATCGCCTACAGGCCAAGGTGGGTGACTGATTTCCCCGTAGCTTTCACATATAGCTT
This sequence comes from Botryllus schlosseri, assembly GCF_051294905.1. NCBI lineage: Eukaryota > Metazoa > Chordata > Ascidiacea > Stolidobranchia > Styelidae > Botryllus > Botryllus schlosseri. The sequence continues at coordinate 34,285,922 of NC_137238.1, forward strand.
GTCCGAAACGAGTGGTAGGCAACATTTAAGTAGTTTTTACAAGGCTTGTACCATTGAGAAGTGCTCAAAGTAGGCCATATGAACACTTTATTACGAGACCACGCAGAAAAATACGTTCCACACTGCTAGATCAACTTAAATTTTGATGTTTTATTTCTATATTTAATGGAAAAATGCCCAGCTTCTTGCATTTAGGAATTTGTAGATATAAAACTCTAATATATTTGGCGGACCGGATGGAAACTTGCCACGGACTGGCACCGGTCCGCGGACAGGCGGTGGAGAACCACTGATTTAGACGAATTACAGCGAAATGCCGTTGATGCAATTATGATTTAATTTGTGAAGTGTTTCAATTGTCTATGCCTATAGTTTTAATCATATTTCCGGTTTTCCTGAAAATTCTGCAGGAGAACTGCGTATAGTGCGAAACGAGCGAAGCTTCAAGCTTGGTGTACAATGTGTACATACATTTCCCATAGAGAATGACCTCGGATTTCGTATGAAAGGTACATTCTGTATTCTTGCAAATTCGGAATTTGATTCAATTTCGAATAGTTGCAAATTCGGTAATTCTAATTTTAATCTAGTTTGGGAAAGCTAAAAATGTGCTAGTTATTCAACTCTGAGTTCGGGTTGTAATAACGAATCGAACACATTGGAAATCCACTCTATTAGGTTCGTATGGGGATCCGTACTGTATATAAGTATGTGACTATGCTGTCATGGTCGAATTACATGGCACACATACATCGTTCCCATGACGAACCACGACTGTGGGACAGTATTTCGCCAAGCAGATTTGACTGAATGGAAAATATAGTCCGAGCTCGTGGTCATAGACGAATGAATGAATTCATAAATGATATATTATCTAGAATAGGCTACCGTGTCCGGACCCTTGTCTTTTTCGCGACCAGCTCATTCACTTCCATAATGGAGTTTTACAGCGATTCACATTAAAACGTCTCTTGGTTCTCATCTTCAACATACGGAAACGAGCGACGGACTTCACCACCGCTGAGCGCAGATCTGTCGATGTGGGTCGGACCCAACTACCAAATAGGCCGAAAATGCGCTGCTGTGTGTTTCAGTCACAAGTCACAACACAAACTCAATTAGACGTAGACAGAGATGAAGACTACCACGCACAAATGTACAATTCCGGTGATAAACTGAATACAGAAATCTATTGAAATTGAAGAGGGTTCGGAAGCCTAATAGAATTAAAAGCTTTGATCACTGTGATAAAATCCAGCTCCATGGCGCTATCTGACGGTAACTTCTAATGAAAGTATTTCTACTATGCTGCGACAGCAATGGAAGTAAATTCGAACACCGGTCCGTACAAAAGTTTATACACTGGAGGTTTATCTGGAGTCATCCTCATCGGTGACCTGAATGCGTAAGCTATAGCAGTGCTTCTAAAGGTCCAGACATATTAAAGTGAGTACATTCGGTAGATTGTTTTCATTCAAGCTGTGATGTATATGATCTTCTAAGTAATGTCATGGATCTGTTTGAAAATTACCGAGAAAATTTGGGAATGCTTTGAAAATCGTTTCATGAACATTTCAGCATCGCCCTATCTGTGCATTGCGTCGTGTGTATCGCATTGTACATTGTGTCTCGAGCAGGTGAGAATAATGAATAAAAACCCGCTGTTCGTTCGTTCGACCTCACGTATAATACCACATTGATTCGAATACCTCCCTATATTAGACATATCATGTTTTCAGCACCCAAAAAGAGGATCTATTTTGCCGCCAAGGAAAACGAAAGTAGAGTTGTTACGTTTGAGTTGGATGATGCTTTACGTTTCCTTGGTAGATGCAGTGACGAGTTACAAAAACTATAGGCATAGAAAAATGGTTGCGAACACAACCACGAAACAAAAAATCGTCCGTGGTTGATTTGCGGTTCCCTTAACGTTTGTCAATCAAGAATGATCATTTTTAACATTAACGAATTATCGCTTAATTTAAATTATATACAACCGCCAAGATGCTCGGAACCGATCCAACCAACATGCCTGTCAAGTTCGAACTTGCGCCAGATTTCCGCATGTAAATAGGCTCGGATGTTAGAGAGAACTTCGAATAATGTTTGCAATAACAATCGAGAAGTAGAGCTATAGTAATGAAATTTATTGGCAAACCTCTTTGAAACCAGCAATTCAGCATGTTTCAGGGATACAGTGATTTTCTGGAAATGAATACAGCGTATCGTCTAACAGAATTGTTGAAAGAATAGGCAACTAATACTAAATGTGTAAAAAAGACGGCAATTCAGCATGTTTCGGCGTCCTCGGAGTACCATTCACTTTTCGGGGAGAAAAGAGGACAAATCCCAACTGTATAGATCTCAGATCAATTATGTATGCGTTGGTTGTCTTGGATACACTGTCTGGCACTACATCTACGTTGATATGACGGGTAGATTTGAAACGTTGTCCAGTGTCCACCTAAGTATTACAAAGCCCCATCGAGCACCCAACATATATATAATTTAATATATTTATTATTTGAAATCAACAGCAAAGAGAATTGCAAAATAAGTCTACACACGAATCAGGCGTACCCGCAATTATCCGAATCAATAGGCCTCATTCCGCAAAGTTCAACATTTCATATCAGTCAATAGCACTCAATATTTGATCATGTCATCATGCGTATGCCTATTAGTTGAGATTTTGATCTGATACCCCTGCAATATAACATGATTGGAAAATTGAATAGCTTTGATAACTGAATTAAAGCGGTGATGATGTCTATAGTCTTTTCAATTCATATTGCCCATAGCTTGACACCAATACCGCCATTATCTGTTCCGACTGACATCGAAAAGGAATTAAAACCAAACACATTTCACAGGGACTAGGCACAATATCTATTCGTCCACCATCGATTCCACAGTAACCGGATCCGGTATCACAACATGTTCTCCTTCGTTACGCAGCGTTTCTTTTGCGTCGTCAGACCTCCTTCTGCAATGCACGTACGCTGCCACGGCTACTCCCAGCAGCACGAGAGATACCATGATAATGACTCCCACGGAAACGAGCAGAGCTGTTCTCGAGTTTAGATCTGGGCAATATACAGGTGGACTCAATTTAAATCGGACTCTAACGATGTAGATACTATGCATGGGGTCCCTAAAGCTACAGAATAGAATTAGGCATCAGAGATATCTAGAACTAGTTATCCCTGTTAGGCATATAGAAATAATATCATATTTACACATTTTATCCAAATTAGATTACAATTAAAATTAATGAATTCTCAAAAACTTGAAAATTGAATTAAATTACGAACCAGAAAGAAATGCTACAAAAATCAAGTTCACGAAAATCAGAAATTAGAAATAAACTTGAAGCTTAGAAACCATTCACAAATCAGATTAGAATTGGACTACCGACATTCATCAATAACTATTGTAACGCTAATTACATTTGGCGCTATCCTCCCAGGTATAATTAAGAGCATACTAATAGCGATGATAGAGTGCAGCATGATGTATAGGCTATATGCCGATGGACAAGGAAGGTGCAGATAATGCCGTGTACGGCTTTCCAAGTCTTGCACCGCACCCTTTCATGCCATCCGAGTAATGTATGAGCGCCAAGCGGGGAAGTCATGGATACCAGTGTTACAAGTCAGGTCTTTGGGCTGACCCGGCCGGGGATCGAACCCACGACCTACCGATCAAGAAGCCGGACGCTTCATCATCACGCTGTCACCCAGACTAGAGAGAACTAGAGATATCGAGAGAGAAATAGGAGAACTAGAGAGAACTAGAGATAGGGTTACCATACGTGCTCTTTTTTGATAATTTTGCTTAAATGTACGTGTAAATTGGACTGCGATGTAGGGAATCAGCGGCCAAGTAGCGGATCGAAGGTTTTTTCGGGACTTGAGCCAGAAAAATGACCTTTAATTAGTCAACCAACGGAAAATGTCATAGAAAGTCAGTAATTTGGCACTTGAGCCGGAAAGGTGACCTTTTTTAATCAACCGACCATGAAGTCGGGAAAAATTTGCCATTTCTTCAGGATTCTACTTCAGTATCGTCAGTCCGAAAATTTTAAAAAAGTATGCTCTTTTCAGATTTACAAAATATGGTAACCCTATTAGAGAAAACTAGAGAGAACCAGAAAGAGCTAGAGGTATGTTGTTGTCGAAGTCGGGTTTGAGGTGATAAAGATATTACAAGGAGTCTAATTTAGATGCGAGACCAAGATCATCTCACCCTTTTTGTGCGGTTTTACACTTTTCGGGTTTCCGTACATTCTGTTATTGAGATCTGCGTCCCCGCTTGGTAGTTCGTAGTCCCTGGACTTCGGTTTTAAGAAGATAGGTCCATATGTCAAGACGGCTTCGGTCGAATTTTCAGTCACCGAGCGGACGAACCTGTCAACGTATATAGCTACAGTGAATGAAATTCAGTGGATATATATATATGGTGAAAGACTTAGAAAACCTTAGAATGCTATTCCTGTACCTTCCTTGTCCAGCGGCATATACAGTTCATGCACTCATGGCCAGCATACGCGCAGATCAGGCCTAAGTAGGCCTATATCACGAGTTGCCAGGATACATGAGCCGGTGTATATGCCGCAAAAACATCAAGTACAAAATATAATATCAAAACGTCCTATTCCTATTCTTAGATGATATAATATATTCAGTGTATAGGTAAAACAAGAGGTAAGAGGAGTAACGAAGTACGCCTACTTTTTTCTCAGTAGCCTACTCAGGTATGCTATGGTTACTTGCACTACCTAGTGGAGAGGATATGATTCATGTAACTTCGCCCTCTACTTAACAGTTGAAGCACAACTATGCCCATTTTACTAACCATCTTGGAATCAAAACTTCTACATGTACTTTAGTGGACATTGAAGACTGCAAAAAGTATGCGACCTCTCCACCAAGTGCACCTTTCGAAACTGCTTATTTGAGTATAGTATACTTCTACGTTATATCATCTACGAGTTCGACTGCGACCTCTCGACCGAGTCTACGCAGGGTAGCGTGGCCGAGTGGTCTAAGGCGCTGGTTTAAGGCACCAGTCATTTCGATGGCGTGGGTTCGAATCCCACCGCTGCCAGTTCTGAAACTTTTTGAGCAGTTGTAGCACTTGAGTTGCAACGCCGGCTACCGGGGTTGTAACCAAGACACGAGTCAGTCTTACTTCTGTAGTTCTGACTTTACCACCGAGTCAAATCCGAGTCCAAGTCGTAGTGTTGGGACCAGACGTGGGGTATAATCGTGATAAGTAATCGTAATCGATTACAATGATTACAGGATTTTCAGACAATCGTAGTCGCAATCGGTTACATGTCTGGATGGGACTCGAGTCCTAGTCCAAGTTCATTGTTCATTATCGAGCTCAAATCAGCATCAACTCACTTTTCTGAAACTTATGTATATATTGAATGTCTCGCGTATATCCTAATTTCCTCACTCTTAACATCATTATTCAGACAGGTGATGTAATATACAGTTTCGGATCCTATTTTTCAAGTATCGGTACTGATGAAGGAGATTTGAATCAAATCATATAGAATGATCGATTCGAGTCATGTGGCTCGGCCGACTAGGGAAGCGAGTGGCCCAGTTGGTTAAGTATCGTATCGGCGACAAGCGCCAAAAATTGTTAAATAAAAACAAACAAAAAAACTTGGTCGATTCAATACACAAAGTAACTCAAGTCAAGCCGAGTCAAAGAAAAATTGAGACACGTGTCGAGCCACGACTCCGGTCATTACAACCCAGCAGTTACTTTGACTATGCCCATGCGTTAACTATCATACCGTCTCGTCCTGTTGGTTTCGCATTTACAGTACTCCTCTCCGGCCGTAGCGTTGCACACGCTGACCACGCAATGCATGTAGAGCTCGTTCATCGTATCTTTCCAACGGAATACTTTGAAGCAAAATCTGGCAGCGTCGCCCTGTCCGTTGCTCAGCATTTGAGTGGTCGGGTCATTCTCGCATCTGGAGAAATGAGGACGTATTATAGTTTGAGTCAGACTTGGACAGATAGATAGCAATATTTGTCTAACTAAGCGAAATGCAGGCAATTTGATTATTTTATTAGGGATGGTGTAAACCTCTGAAAGGTTCAGGTTCGTGTGAACGCGAACCTTTTTGAAAGTTTCTGTGTGAACGAGAACGTGAACGTGAGCCTCATGACGTCACGTGGCGTCATATTGCTAATTCCAACCATACATTTCAGTGAGGTGATAGCCTATATTATTGTACACGATACCTAGCGACGACTCGGGCCATGTAATGCCACTATGCTGAAGGATATATTGACGTTTTAAACGTCGCCAAAATCTATTAACCGGGGCAATCAAATGATATATTAATCCCATAAAATCAACATCTTCCGTATTTTGCCTATAATTCGACAAAGATTTGCAAGGAATATAGGCTTACGCGGTAACGGTCTAGGTCAGACTATACAATGTATTCGGCGTCTGAGTATTGCAATGTTGATATTGAGCAGAGTGTAGAACGGCGGGTTTCAATACTCGCTGCCGATATTACCCCATTAACAAGTTATACAGCAGTAACCAACACCCCAATCGCACGGATTTTGTTCTTACGATACAATAAACACATGAAGTCAAGATTGAACCCGTGCACCAATTAGATTTTTTACATCAGACAAACGGAAACCTGGATATTTCGAGCAAACTTTTGTAACAGAGCAAGTGGAATTTTTGAGATTGTCAAGGTGCTTGCTCGTTTAGAGTTGCTTTTTTATGCTGCCAGCGCCATGGATAGAGTGGCTCGCGGTGATAATGCAATAAAGTTCAATCAAAGACGTTATAATGAAGTAAAAATTGTAATATATGATAAAGGTTCACAGTGCAGAACCTTGCAAGGTTCGTTTGTGAACATGAACCTCAAAATATATGAGGCTCACACACAGAACGCGAACGTGAACCTCGCGTTCACACCATCCCTATATTTTATAATCTAATCTTTGGAAATGTTTCTATGCTCTAAATTAAATTCTAGTCTAATTTACGGTTTGCTTGGAACTGCAACAGGAGTTCTGTACAGTGCGAAACAAGTCATGCATGGCATACAGACAATTGCCAATCTGGTGTTTACAAGAATGAACTCTGAGTTCGTATGAATTGGACTTAAGATTTGTTGTATTTCCTCCTAATTCGGAATTTAATTCAATTTCCAGGTTTTTGCGAACTCTAATTCTATAATTCTAATATCTAATTTGAAAACAATACTGTGCAGCTACAATCATATAATACTAATTATATTTCTCATCTAATATGACGAAAATGTGAAACCACAATTCTAATTCTAATCTAATTAAAAAAAAACACTGTAAAGCTATAATTCTAATTTGGAAAATACCATGTACCTTAGCTATGATTCTAATGCTATTCTAATTTGGAAACAATACTGTGTATAGTTATAATTCAAATTCCTATCTAATCTAGATAAGTTGAGGACTTTCCAGCTGCCCCACCCTGCTCTGAGTATCTTTAGGTAAAATTCCCTTCGAGATTACGACTCACTTCGATGCCACGAGGCCGTGGCTGTCTCCGGTCCCGTCGCTATTGGTGGAAGCCCAACACTCGCGATTGGTCAGTACTAGATCACGTGGTTTCACGTTTTTCAGCTCCGTCGCTGTAACATACACGGGTGTAAATACAGACGGTGTGTAGGCATACAGAATGATGTGTATATTACAGTACGGGTCTCCTTATTTAGCCCATGCACTATTCAACCTGTTATTGAATTCGTATTAGTGACTCGATTAATATAATCTACTGGATGGTCAAGTTAGAACTGGACTGGTGCATAAGAGTATAGCAGTTCAGCACTATTAACCTCACATAAAACAACATACGGTGTTCTCTAGTAGTGTAGTCAGAGGCGGTCAATAACGAATTGCTTGTACTTTTTCGTAGTGCTCGAATACTGATTACGTCTGCTTGACAGTTTTTACTTTAAATAGTATACTTATATTGAAATGAACCCGCATATATTCAGCGGACACTCGTCAGGGGTTATCGTCAGCGACTTATAGTAGAGCATTGGAGAGAACATTGTATATCAACAATCGTATCACAAAATATGACTCAAGCAGCATGGAATTTTGAATAAAAGAGCGTTCAATGTACTGACGAGTGTCAGCCGAAAATATTCGGGTTCATTTCAATATGAATATACTATTGAATTGTGTATTGAAGTTCTGTGCCTCCAAGAAGCTCTTCAGTTTTGATTTTGTTAGGCAAAACTAGGGCAAGAACACTTACTATTTTACTTGGAAATCGCTACAATTAATTTTACTTGGGTAGTGACTATACTTGAACCACCTCTTGCTGTGGCTGACAGAGATTGTTCAAGTAGCCAGCTTCACATATACTACTTAAAAAGAAGTAAGAGTAATTTCGGCTCTATTACAACTAGAAGTAGCTATTTTCAGAACATCTTAAAATTTGTTTTCTACTTTAAATAATTTAAAGTGTATAAATCAATAAAATTTTCCCAAAATGTGGAAGTAGAGGTTATCCAGAATCATATATCCACTTAAGAAAGTAGTGCGCGAAGGCAAAACCTACTTGAGTACTCAGATAAATTTGAAGTTGTTTATTACTGATTATACCTCTAGTAGTTGGTCAACCAGAACAGTAGCGCTGTAAGTATCGAACTGTACTTACACACGCATACATCGTCATCCGATGAAAAAACCGGCCTGGCGCCGTATCGACTGCTAGCTGCGAAGTTACGACTTCTGTACAACGCCATGCCCACGTGGAACGTGCCGTAGCTGGTCTTGAGCTCAACCTTCCTGCAAATGTTTGATTTTGTGAGATATATATCGCTATATCGTGCACGGAAATTTTATATGTTTGTTATATGCGCAACGCAAATGTAAATCTCAACACAGCAGAGATGAGAGAATTCATTATTTTTAATTCCAAATCATGTTTCGGGCTTGAGATTCGAATGCGACCGTCTTCTTGATTAGTAAGTCGTGGGTTCCATCCCCGGCCGGGTCAGACCAAAGATTCGAAAACTGGTATCAGCAGCTATCCTAATCCTGCTGTAGGCACTCAGCATCCACGGGTAGCATGGGGGAGAAAAAACGGGGGTGCAGACTAGGTAACCTTACGGTCGTATCGCATCTCCGTCGTCAAAAGCTTCTCAATGGTGCAGTCGAAAACGAATACCCCTTCTCTCTCTTCTCTCTATCACTCCAGAACTATATTCGTATCATGAACAGTACGCCTTAGCGGCAGAACGGAAGTGAGAACTCAAAAATGTAGAAGTTATTTCTTTAATGATCACATGATTATAATACATCTGTATGCTGTAGTGTTATCACACCAAGACTAGACAAGACCAGATGCTGCTTCAAGGTCACGAATGTATTTAAATCATTGATTTTAGCTGTAGATATAAGTCACACGAGCACTTAATTGCACTGGTTACTAGTCTATTTATAGCACGATGTTTAATGAACTAGAAGACATTGCCTACAATGGGTATATACTTCACAGGAGAAGGATACTTGTCCACATCAGACGATGCTGCAGTGACCCTACATGCAGTCACTTAATGCAGGCTATTGTGGTATTGGTGGCGGTTTATTGGGTTCACAATATAACTTTTGCAATGTGCGGACATTTGCTCCAGTTTTCATCGATTACCGTGCCGTAACAAATACTAAAGGATGCTCAATTAATTATTTCTTGGGTTGTTTCCAGTTCTATTTGTTTTGTGAGTACAATCTATACAAAACTCACGGCGAGAATGGGGTGATATCTCCCGTAGATACCGAGTATTTGTCTTCGTATGTGCATTTGAAGTCCAGCAATATCAATGGCCGTTCCACAGTTTCAAGTACTTTATTCCATACGATTTGTTGAGAAAACACGTAGTCATCCCCGTCGTGCTAAAAATAAGATTACAATATACAATATTGTAACTTCTAGGATTGCGTATACATGACTCTCGCGTGTAGCTTGGTGTACAAATCTCAAAAAGGTTTGTAATTAGGGCCCATCGGGGCCTACGATTCGAATATCGTAGGCCCCGGGCCTATCATGTCGAAGGATTTTGAATTTCCCTACCATATATTTGCAGGGATTAGTTTATGATAAAAAATGATAAGAATTCAGAGATGGTCAGAAACAAAGGGCCCCTACTTTTTCGGAGTGCTCAAGTATGCTTTTCTTACATAGCTCCTACTTCCTACTTTTCCACTTGAAGTAGCTATGAGTTATGACTAGGGCAAGTTTTTGCAACTTTTGCAACTTTTTTGACAGCTTCCGACAGCTTCCTAGATACTCAGAATCTATGTGCTATGATGTTTTAAGCTGTTTGGAGGGATTTTATAGTGCAACTTCTGCAACTTTTCTCTACTTTTCATGCCAGTTTTTACTGCAACTTTTATCAAGTATTGCGTTAAAATGTAAAGGAGTGATTTAAAAACATGCTATATATACTATTTCTAGTATGGTTCTATTATCTTTGATTTGCAAAACAAAGAGCTATATGAGTTAGCTGCATCTCACTGTTATCTATGCCACAATGGCATGCAAGTAAGAAGCTCAACTACCCCTGCCAAGCACGACCGTGCCCGAACAGTATGTACATAGTTCACTTTCATAATTCTGTCATTTAAATTTTAAATAGTTTCCCAATTCACGAACGCCCAGGCGAGACCGCAGAAACTCACATTTTCACTGAGTCACCGTTTTCAGGCTATTTTTTTTTTGTTAAAGTCACCGAGAGTGAGTCTTTCTGTAATGCCTTGGGTCAAGTTTGCAGACCTAGGGGGTTTGGGGTGTGTTATTTGACTTGTTTTAAGGGGGAGGGGGTTATAGTAGTTATGCTGTTTGGCTTTTGGGGAAAAATTATTCCAGCATTGCGAAATTTTCTTGTTATGTACCGGAAAAAATGTAATTTTTGGGCGGTTTCGCCAGACCGTGCGTTGAATGGCAGTAAAGTAACAAATTTGACAGCTCTGCAGGAACTAGGCTTTACGATGGAACCTTTTGAGTATCTCATACCCTAATAATTGAACAAAAATTAAAAATGCAACTTTTTGCTGCAACTTTTGTTAAAATGAAATGCAACTTTCTCGCGATTTTAGTGCAACAAAAACTTGCCCTAGTTATGAAATATCTTGTAAACCGCTATACCCCTACTTGTAAATGAGGAGATATTTACGCCGTTGAGTATCAACAGCAATTTTTGACCCCACGCGCGTGGAACTATTACGTTCGTTGTCAGTAAGATAGCCATTTAGCGTAAGCTATTTATCATTTTCTGCTAGAGGAAATAAGATAGCACGATCAAATAACAGAAACCGGACCTCAGGTATCAGGCCGCCGGAACTTAATCTTATGGCGACGGATTGCATTGTTTCAGTAAGCTAAACGTCTACTGAGATTTGGAAGATATGGTGATGATAACAACAACTTGAAAGTTTTCAGTCTTTCCAGATTAGACATTTAGATTAGAGATTACATTTCGACAAATTAGATTAAATTTAGACAAATTAGATTAAATTTAGAATTACCGATTTCGTACAAACTTGGAAATTGAAGTAAATTCCGAATTAAAATACAACCGAAAAGGAAAACCAGTGGTGTAGTTAGATTAGAATTGAAATTGGAGCATCGAAAGATTTCACGAATTAGATTAGAATTAAATTGCAGGTGTTTCGCCCTTGTAAGTCCAATTTTAGAAGTACAATTATCTAGTTTTGCAGGCCTGGTCTGTATACCTGCGTCTGCACGTCACAGTCTTTGAAAGGCGCGTCCACTTTCAGATAGTAAGAGCCGGACCGCTTGGTGGCGTAGCAACTGGCGGAGTTGAGAAAATGGACGAACCGCGCGTCAGACTGAAGCCCTTGTTCCGTCACAATCCTGTCGTCGATAAAGATTTCGATGGTCTTCTCCCCGCAAATCACTTCGGGTTGAGCTGCAACGATACATTATGATTGCTTGCTAGTGTGTTAGACTAGGCTGAATCAAATGCATTCTATCTGTAATTGTGTGCTGTATTTAGGTGAGCATCCGAATTCTTGATTTTAGCATTCGAACTTACGCAAATTACAATGAAGTCCAGCCCATCCTTTCGGGCAGGTGCATTTGTATCCTCTTTTGGAGTCCGTTTCTTCAATACATTCACCGTTTTCACAAGGGCTGGTGTTGCAAATTTGACCTGTAAGTCAACCGAATTAATAAATTTGTCCGTAGCCGCCATTTCTACAGTAGCTACAACGCGTTAAAATCTTTAACTGCTGCGTTTATGATAGAGCTACGAAAATTGTGTGGAAATATAGCCTTTGTACATATGGAAAACGAAATTTCAATTTTCAAAACACTTTCTGTAGATATATAGTAAAAGTTGTCATAGTCTTAATAATTTCACAAAGTAGAGTATCTCACCGTTTGACAGCTGTAAAAATAGGAAGAACACAACTGCCCCGCGCAGCATGGCCACTCGCCCAACTCTCCGATCTAGATATATGAAGTGATACCTATTCCGCCTATGTCCTATTCTGTTACTTGTAAAACGATAAGGACTGTAAGATTTCAGTGATTTATTAATACGAGGCCCGCGGGCCTCAGTGACATTAACGGATATAGTATATACTAAACATGAAGAGGTAGTCTGACGCGTTTGACACGGCACAGCGAAGATGAAGCGGTCCTGTCATAAATCCGCAAAGCTACAACGGCTCGTGTATCAACTTGTGTTGATTGGTGATCTGTACCTTTCAAACTTAGCATTTTACTGTATAGGTTGCAATCTGTCGCCAGATTTTGCTTTCAAGCCCATTTCAATATAAGTTTCATTCGCCAAATTCTTACGAATATACATCCCAGGGGTGGATTGTTATTTTTGTGTGCACCGCCCCAAGAAATGGCAAGAGACACACGTATACATAGCGCACTACAACGCAGACATATATATGCATAAGGATTGGTGTGTTTCACTCATTCTTGCTCATTGGAATGGGTGTAAAAGCATAATTTGGTAACAGAAAGTGCGGATGGTCTGATTTGCACCGTAGGCTTTGGCGAAAATCTGATAAATAGGCCTACACCTATTTTATACCTAGGGCTTGATCAATGCCCCATTGCCCCATACGCTGACGGCGGAAATATCGTCAATAACCTTATTTGCACCCTAACCATAAATAACCCTACACTTACGGCTTGATATGCATCCTACGCTATGGTGGAAAATATGTTAAATACAATTAATTTACACCCATGTATCCATAGTACGTGACACCGCTGCTCAGTGCTCACTTATACGCGAGTATGCGAGGAATGAGGATTCATTCCCTTTATTTGTCCGTATCGCTACTAATCAATATATCATTTCTCGTGAGTAGGTCCCTCTCTTTAGATAAAATGATTTATATCGAGAAGCGATAATCTCACAACCTCTTACACAGCACTGCATGCGAAACCAGTCGTTTTGGAATGGACAATTCTGAAATGTCGCAGAGAAATGCAACAGAATTCGACCAGATAAAGTAGTCTGATGTCTGATTTGAAGACTATATTCTCCAGGGCGTTTCGGCCCCGCCCTATCCTTTTCTTTTATCGCAACTTGTGGTGTTTGGAAGCGATAGCAATATTACTCAGACGAACTATAGCCGAACTGAATAACAAATAGTACCAAACCAACGGAGCCAAATGTACCAACAAGTTCCACATGCAGAGTTTGACAACTCGAAAATACTCAACTTCACCCAATATCTGTACACCAAGCTTGCCTCGTTTTGCACTATACAGTTCTGCTGTAGCATTTTCAGTCCCAGAAGTTACATTACAATTACGATTAGAGCATAGAAACATTTCACAAATCATATTACAATTAGTTTACCGGTATATTTCGTTCAATAATCAGCATAAGCAGATAACTTAAATTCGCAAGATGTCCATTGTCCAAGAAAGTAACACAGAAGCACACGTCCAGACTCGAATTTCCAGAATGAAGCTAAATCCTTCCAGGCGTAGTTATGAACATTTTGTCTTGGTTATACTGTCAGTCTGTATCCATTGATACGGCCGTATCAATCAGTTCGAACCCAGATGTACCCAATCTAAATCATCAACCGGCTCTAATGATCCACACACACGAGTATTTCGGTTCGATATTCCCGCGAAATTATAGTCGCCCGTCGATATTGTCCATTGGAACAGGCCTTCGCTATATGTTTATGTGTCTAATAGCAAAGCGGCCCAAGAAATGGCGAGCTATTGATAGGAAAGTGATCGAATGTGTACGAGCAAATTGCGGGGTCGGCCCGGAAACACTCTATTTCTGACATGTCCGGATTGATTTCTCGTATATTAAATCGTACTCAGATTCTAATAGCTCGAAGGGATTAGCATTTAAAAGTGTTCCGCAACATTTACCTATGCTGTGGCATGTATCTTAAGCTCACGAGACAAAATGTAACACTAAACATCGCTTTTCCGCGAGACATCGCGCGCAATATAAGATAATTCGCATCACATTTCTCTAGACCAGGGATCATCAAAAGCCCCTATTTGTTTATCGTTTAGAAAATTGAGAAATATCATTTAATAAAATGCTGGTTCGTGCAGTAGCCGCTAGTTGGAATGACAAATGATATCAATACAACATACAAAACACATAATAGAGCACGTTAATTAGTTACTACTAATAATCTTGTGGTGAGATAGCGCATAGTGGTATGATCCACAGCTGCAACATCAATGGATTGCGGGTTCGAAGTCGACTGCATAATTCCTACCCAAGTGTTGGAGGTTTACCTAGGCTCCTCCTAGCCATATCATCCGTGTAAGTGGTGTCTTTAAAAAGTCTAGAAGTGGGCCGCCGTACAAGTCCGCAGCTACGGAATAAAAATGAAGAGAATTGGCCTGGTGTAAAGGACCATAGTAGTCGACAAACACCTTGAATACCACAAACAACAACATATTAAGTTAACGTAATGGTTTAGCTTGTTTGTGCTCTGATAACGTCCTAGTTCGCAGGTTTGGTGGTACAGGGAGGAAAGTAAACTCCATAGCAAGAAGTAGCTTACTGTACTAGCATTTTTATCAAAATTGATTTCATCTCTCTTGTTGCTGTCCAATATTATGGACTGGGATATGCTAATTTGTTCAAACGCTTTCATGTTCCCTTTGAAATAGGCGTATGCCGCGCATGGTACCAAATAGGGAAGAGATCTTCCATTAGTTATAGAAATGTCATTTTAAATTTTAAACTGATTTAGAAATTTACAACGCTATTTGACGTACTGATATAAAGTTCTTGATCAACTTTCGACTTATCCTGCATCGCAATCCTCCATGTGTTGTACCAATCTGTTTAAACGCAGCCAATACAACTCGTTTATACGAACGCTAAGAAGACTTACAACACAATAGGGCGAAACTTGACAGTACAATTTAGCGACGTTTGACTGTATAATGTCATCTAGCTAACAGCGAAGTCGCGTTTATATCGAATGAAACCCAACAGTCAAAATCAAGTTCCTGGTTTTACAGGACTTTGCTTTGCATAACAGGCGTAATATAAAAAAGCACGTGAGTGCTTTTAAAACCTTCATATATTTTATTTTCACTCGAGTGCGGTTATCATATTTTGGTTCCGGAAAGAAGGACGCTTATCTAAAACCGTATAAATTAGATTACAGGACTAGAAAACTGCAGATTATAACAGTGTAACGGGAAATCTTGTTGTGTTGACTTGAAAAATGTCATTTTTCCAGCCCTACTACCGAATGACGCGCCCGAGCATACGCATTGCAGGAGGACGATTTAATATTCGAGCGTAATTTCAAATTCGATTTAGACACATTCCGGTTCGATTTCGTGGGAAAAAGTGCATGCATTTCTACATACGATACAGCCTTTTATCCATGGATATAGATTAAGGCTTAGGGACGGAATTAGATAATTGGCGAGGTTTAGGAGCGATTAACATGCAGCGTAAAGATCAACGGTATAATCTCTGCCAGTCTTATTACAACGGCTTTGGTAATGGCACGAAATATCTCGGTACACCGTACAGCTACTGCTTTTTAGGCTTATCATGTATTATTAGTGAAGATGTCGCAGCAGGGGTCTTGTATTAGGAGTTTATGATATCGTAATCGCATTATGACGGATGAAGCATAACTCCGATGACGTAAAGCATAATTGATACTTAGCGCCATTGCAGCTATCGTCATTAAGCGCTGTCAGTTGTGGTCAACGCATTATTCGGGTGGATTTACTATCTTATGCTGCTATGCTGAAGACATTGTTATGACATAAGATTTCCTGTCGCCGTTATTGCCAAACAAACTGACGCGGAAAACAGAAGATTGTGTTTACTTGGAAATGATCATTTATGGTCAACGGACACCCGAATCTATGCAGGAGACTTAGAAACTTAGCGCCGAAAACCCCACCCGAATAGGCCTAACCCTGCTTATTGAATTTGACTAAACTAGACAGAAACAAATAATTTATTATCAGAGGCTTGAAAAGAACATTATTACACGGTTGCCCGACATTTGAGCATGCTGGCACAATGAAAAAGACAGCCGAGAATGCGACACTTGAGCATGTGAATTTATTACCCCAAATATAACCTCATAATTAACAATACCCTCAACTCTAAGCTAACCATAACCTAATGCAACTCTTACCCTAACCTTAATCAACATGTTCATTGGTCAAGTGTCGCATGCTCATGATATGACAACGGACTTCGCTCGTGTTTATATTATATTCATACTACACATATGACGAGTCAAAAATATTTTAGAATCCTAATTTGGGTTGAGACCATCTATATGAGAACCATTGCCATGCATCTATATATGTACGGACCCAGAACTTCAGCGATATATTTCCATTTGTTATAACTAGAGCGATATTTTTACAAAGTAAGGACAGACACTTTCTACCCGAAAATGTAAGGAAAGTATCTTTCGTTGTGCCACAACAAATTTTAGTTATTCTACCATAATGCGTGATGTAACTACTGTTTTTGAGTCAAAAAGTTCTTTTCATGTCATACTACTTCGTAAGGACAGACAGTTCCAACCAGAAATTAAGATAAGTAGTACGTCCAACATTATGTGCGAACACGCCTAAATTACTTACATGAGGGCAAAATTTTCTCAAAATTAATTTTTTTTAACGTCAAAAAATGTCAAAATTAAGGTTTCAGGTAGAGATCATCTGTTATTTTAGTCAAAAATTGGCCCTAGTCATAACATATGGCCAGAGGCGGTCAGTAACGGATTAGTCCTACTGTTTCGAAATACTCAAGGAGGTTTTCCCTATACTTGCATAACTTATTCAAGTTGTTATGATTTTAGACTAATCTACTTAACAAATCTCATTTTCTAAGAAAAAGTAGGCACAGAATACTTATTTATACTTCTACTTGTACTTGAATATCAACTAGGACAACTCTGACCACATCTGTATAACTTACTGCTTGTCTATTACAGACAGACCCATGACACATCTGAGTCCTTCCACGGGCTATAATCCTGCGTTTTTTTAGCTTTACCTTTACCACAGTTCATTTATGAAGCATACATTTACTACTGATAGCGGCTGACATACGTGCCATTGCAAGTCACTTATCTGACCACACGATGAACAGATATCGGCTCCCATACCAGCCACTCTGTGGTTCCATTAACTTTATTCGATCAAGGCACACAGAATGCGATACACACCACGCAATGACTCATCTAATGAAATGAAAGGAGGATGTCAAAACGACCAAGTGCGGTCTCTAAATGTAACCTCTGCCTTGGCCGTACCCTACCCATAACCCAGTGGCGTAGCAGCCACTTGGCGGTTCTGGCGCTGCGCCAGGTGCGGCACGCTGCAAGGGGGCGGCAAAATGAGGCTGCACAGTGCACAGTCTGCGCACAGCAGGGAGAGATGGCTAATCACAAGCGAATTTGTTGCGAATCGGTGGTTGTTGTGCGAGACATAAATAATTTCCGTGTGACTATCCGCGTGACTAAAAATCTTCGGCGTGACGGAAATATGAAATTGTTAGGAAGGTTTCTTAATGCTCTTTCAGAATCTAGGATTGGTGGCTGAAGTACATATTAAACTGCTGTTCTGACCTAGAGATAGGCTTTATTAAACTTATTCTGTAACAAACGACAGATGACATACTCAGTTCAAATACGATAACGCAAGACCCAACAGCCCAATAGTACAAGAGCAGAGTGTGCGAAAACATGGCCCATTGGTGTTTCAATTGCTAGCTGAGTAGTTACTCAAGGCTCAAATGAGAAAGTCATATTTACGTTCTACCATGAATGATGATCGGCTATGAGTTCAATCGATTTTATCTATAGAAAGACAATACGTTCAAAAATTAGATTTTGGTCATATTATCACTGATTTTGCTTCGCAAAAGCTCGAAAAGTTCAATTTTGAGGCGACTATTGATCTTTTATTTGCCTCATATGTTTTCTCTCTATTTTATATCTTCTATTTCTAGTGTTAACGCTGAGACAGTGAGGTTCCTTTATCAAGCAATATAAAGCTTCTGCGACGCGGCACATTATGAGTAATTATATTTTTATTGAAAAGATTGATTGAACATGAAACTTTCTCAAACTTTGCTGCAGTCTACTCAGGGCGACATTTTTTACGAATGCCAAGGGCGGCAGCATATGCTCCTACGCCACTGCCCTAACCCCAACTGGAATCGTACAACGTTTTGCACAGAAGACGGTAGAAGCATTCGAGTCCACACTCTAGCTATAATATAAGCCGATTCTACCGAACGAATACCAGTCTGCGACTTATGTTACCTTATCACGAGATGACATTTATATTTCGCCTATACCATACCCGACAAAGGTTACTTCATTTTCAGCGCTTGTCATTTTTATGTTATCGTCTGTTACTTTTAATCCAGTGCACAGTGTAAACGCCTGTTAGTTACATGTAGCCTACTACGCCCTGGTGGGTGTCTGCTTGAAAGACTCCAAGTCCTTTCGACAACTTCCTATCTTTTCATTTTATCACAATCTTTTGATTTTTTGAAATGATATACTTATTAATAAACTGAACTGAACTTTACCATCGCCGGAGAAACAAAATAACTAATTTAATAGGCGTATATATGTAACAAGCTCCAAGTACACAGGGAGTTGATTTGATTAAGGAACAATTGAAAACCGTCATAGTTACATCACATAGTCCCATCTGCCTGTCATTGAAATATGCCTGTGAACTACGCACGCCTATCCCATTCCATAACTGTCTGATATGGCTGAAGTTATAAGTAGGCCTATAGCCTACCTTCAGTTCAAAACCTTCACAGCGCAGTCAAACAACAAACTTATACCCTGCCAGTGTACATCAATGCTTTATGATTATTTCATTAGATATCAATGCGAATTTCCCCGTTTACAAGCGCGTAAACCCGACAAAAGCTGCTAATGTTATGAGAACGTTACGTCTGGTTTTTGCGATGTCGCCCGGGGGTAAGTTGCGTGGTGATCAATCGTGATCACGATATATACTGGCGCTGTATCGGTGACGCTGTTGGATCGGGGATCGTTCCTTAATTTGTACTGTTGGGTATAGCATTAGGGGGCATAATATTGTCAAATTCTACTACAATGCGAAGCAGTCAGTCAGTCAGTCAGCCAAAACACCACATGATTGCAATATAATGAAAATACAGGAGGGTATCGAAACGACACTGACTGGTCTTTTAATCAGACCTTGGCCTCTAAAGCAAGGGTCACCGATACGCGGCCCACCAGGTCACATTTTGAGGCCCGCGACCTGGTTTGAGATTGCAGAAGAACGCTTAGTAAAGCATTTTGAATTGCTGAAATTGATTTCACTTTAAAAATATTGTTGTTGTTGTTGTTGAAACGAAGGCTATTCTCATGTGCCCAATATCTCTATTCCTCACTAGCTAATACGGATTCGGCGATGGTAATAGCATGCATTCCAAGGAGGAAGAATTACCTGACATGAATGGGCTGGTCATATTGCCTTATCGTACAAAGGCCCATGACACTGTCACGACCGGAAAAGCTTGAAAAACAGGGGCGAGATAGCGTAGTGGACTAGTGGTTAGGGATGGTGTGAACGTGAGGTTCACGTTGGCGTTCTGTGTGTGAACCTCAGAAATCTAGAGGTTCACGTTCACAAACGAACCTTGGTAGGTTCTGTACTGTGAACCTTTTTCATATATTACAGTTTTCACTTCATTATAACATCTTTAGTTGAAATTTATTACATATCAACTGCGGGCCACTCTATGCATGGCACTTGCAGCATAAAAAAATCAACACTAAACGAGCATGCATCTTGACAATCTCAAAAATTTTACTTGTTTTGTTACAAAAGTTTGCTCGAAATATCCAGCTTTCCGTTTGTGAATATTTAGTGACTCTCTGCTGCGAGCTTGACCAGCAATCACACAGCATCAAGAGCGAATAGTCAGCGAATGATGCTTATTCAACCAACCAATGAATTTGATAAAAAAAAATCGAGCAGGCGTACGGGGTCAATCATTTATGGTATCATAAAAACCAAATCCTTGCGATTGGGGTGTTGGCTACTGCTGTATAACTTGTTAATGGAGTAATATCGGTAGCAAGTATAGAAACCCGTTTTACACGCATGCTCAATATCAACGTTGCGCCAAACACTTTGTCCGGTCTGGTCTACACCGTTAAGGCGTAAGCTCATATCCCGTTCCAAGTCCCCGTCGAAATTGTGGGCAAAGCGACGGAAGATATTGATTTTATGGAATGATTATATTATTGGATTGCCCCAGTTGATACATTTGGCGACGTTTAATACGTCAATATGTACTTCAGCATTGTGGCATTATGTGGCCCGAGTCGTCGCTAGGTATCGTGTATCACTGTAAAAAATATACCGTGTATTCAACGTGTTTTTTGCATGTTTTGTCCAAAAACACGTTTATTAACAAAAAACGCCGACGTGTTTTCGAAATAATCAAGTTTAAAACCGAAAACGCGACGTGTTTTCCAATTAATCAAGTTCAAAACTGAAACGTAACATGTTATGTAAAAAACATGTTGCGTTTCAGTTTGGAATAACGTTGCTCTGATTTGAAAGCTACTGTCGCACTGATTCCGAAAATATGCATTAAAATCTAATCAGGGCAATGGAACGCCTTCGAAATACACCCCAAAGTATGAAATTCGGCATTGTTCCGAACATTCGCAACCACGCGTTATAGGGCCGGTTCTATACCAATACCGAGAAAACCATTACCGAGAATGAACATTACCGAGAATGCCATTACCGAGAATGGACATTACCGAGAATGGAAAATACCGAGAATAGTCATTACCGAGAATGGACACCACCGAGAATGGGCATTACCGAGAATGGCCAATGTCAAGAATATAGCTTACTGGGACTGATTTTGTCGAGAAATTAATACCTGAGCATCGATACCGAATGTGGCAACGCCCTGATGCACACACACGACCTGCTCATATGCATAGCATGCCTGCATTGCATATATTGCATTCTCGGTAATGTCCATTCTCGGTGGTGTCCATTCTCGGTAATGTCCATTCTCTGTGGTGTCCTTTCTCGGTAATGTCCATTCTCGGTAGTGTCCATTCTCTGTAATGGCATTCTCGGTAATGGTTTTCTCGGTATTGACCGGACACCGTTAGGACCATTGTGCTGCGTCGCTGCGATTGTTTGGAACAATGCTGATTTTCAGATTTTGAAGGCTACTTCGGGGTAATGCCATTGCTCTATTGAAATTTTAATGTATATTTTCAGAATGTTGCTTTCAAATGAAATCAACTATATCTAATTTGAGCGCTCGGGTCTGAAGCTATGGGATATGAAATTATGTAACGTTCATATTGCTGAGCAAGCAAGCGTGACGATAGCTGTGGCGAATCTATCCTTATAGGTTAGCTATCTATTATAAAACATGTGAGTATTCGTCGTAATTTATTAGTTCACACCTTACACGATTTCAGTATCCGTCGTGATTGGTTGAAAAATGGCTGTAATCTATTAGTTTACGGCTCACAAGATTTTAGTATCCGTTGTTATTGGTTGAAAAAGTTCACGGCACACGTGATTTCAGTATGCGCCATGATTGGTTGAGAATCTTGTATTGCCGGGAAGCCGCCAGCAAGCCAACCGCACTGAGAACAGAATTTATTGTCGACGCTGACTGACTGTTATGGATTGGGCTTGCCCAGTTAAAAGATGCGTTTGTGGTCAGTTTTCATCCCGGAAAGTCTTGCTAAATCATGTACGTTATGTGCATCGTTGGTGTACCGCATTCACCTGTAGTATGGTACCGTGTGGAGACAGCAATCCACCGATGACGTTCAGCACTTACCATAGCTTCAGAGTGCATACGGTAACCAGTCGATTACAGTATATCATATTGGGAATGTCTTCGCCTAACTATGTAAATCATGAACCCAAGAAAGTTGAGCCAGTTAACATATTGGGAGGATGTGTATACCCAGCCAATATGTTGCATTTTGTCGAATGCAAGATATGGAAGGACAAGTTTGCTCTGTAAAATTATGTGACAAACACGGCAAAAGAGAATCCATGTTGTCAATCAGGATCAAGGTGGTCCAATATTTCTCTATGAAGATTTTGACGGGCACTGTCACATTTGTGGTATCCTCAAGACAGGCTTTGGCCGATATTTACACTGTTATTCAGTGTGAGGCTGACAGAAACCGGTTTCCTTTGTGTTTTACAACCTGGTGAAATATTATACCAGAGACTCCATAATTTACTGGTATACTGTATCGGTAAATTACAATATGGTGAGCAATGTTCCTTTAATTTTTGACGAGTCTGCTCAAAGCAGCACACTCACAAACTCACTGCGCAGACCCTTGGACAACAGTGCGTAAAGACTAAAAAAAAGGTCATCATATTGGATTTTTTGTGCACAACTTACATTTTCTGTGCACAGAGACCGTGTTAGCCCTGTGCATTTGCGCACGGGCGCAGCTTAGAGGGAACATTGATGGTGAGATGGCTACATTAGACTGCATCATAGAATATGTTTCAAAGTTTATTAGGGAACTATATGCCGATAAAGAAAAGTACCAGTAATTAAAATTGCGTAATTTTCAACATGGCGTTCTATTTTTCAGATTCATCAGACTGGTTAGCGATTTATTACTCTAGTGCTATTAAATATGAAAATGCTGATAATCCATGGTAATATTAGAAAGGTGATCACAGTTGATCACCTACCTGAGATTTATGATGTTGTGAGATGTGTAGTTCGTAGTACCATCTAGGACAGAAAATTCACTACGGAATATTACGACAAATCGCTTGAATGGAACGGCGATTTTTATGAATTGTCTGCCAAAGATATGGGAAAATATGACTGGTTTTGAAGATGTAAGTGAGTAATTATATTCTATGCATGACAACATAATTATCATCGTAAAGCGATGATCATGGTGATCATACTGTACTAAAATTATCTTGTCTTGTTCGATATCTGTAATAGAAACGAATATAGATTTTAGTCAAAATCACGCCGTGTTATATGCAGGGCTTTAGAGCAGCCGCAAATTGAAACTGCTCCTGCTCCAGCTGCTGCTCCGGCTCCGAAATTATCGCATTGGCCTGTATATATCAGGGGTGGCCAGCGAGAGGGTTTTGCGTGACCCGTTAGCTAATTTCCTATTATATTATCGAAAATGAATTGCTCAGATTGCAAACTTGCATTGCCAACAAAAAATTACAATTCTGACTGCGACGCTTGGGATGTTGATGACTAAAATATCAGTTCTGACGCATTGGCAGATCCAGGGTCCAGTCACATTTTCAGTAAACTGTCGTACATTACAATAAACTAGAATAGCAGCGAAATTTTTCTTCACGCTTTGCGTGTTTAATTGTCGCACGATTTCTTGCTTGGATAGCCTACCCGCTACTGAAAACGAAAAAAAAAACGCCTAATTTATCCGATTGAGTCTAACTGTATTCGCAATTACGGGAGAAAGTCTTTTCGCGTTTGCGCTCGCATAAAGATCGTCAATGGTGAAATGCAGGCACAAAATGATTGTCGCATATTATTGGAGATCTTCGTTATCGATGTGGCCAGACGCCGAATAGTCGTGTCCTTGCAATCTGAGCCTAGCGGGTGGTATACAATAGACCCGCAATACTCCAGTAATAATATTATTGACCTTGTTCATTTAAAAACTTCGAAAATTTTACCCGCTTGGCGTGGCTAGTGGACCGCGCACTCGTTCGTCAATTGCATGGGGCCCTTCAGCCGAAAAGGTTGGCCATTCATGGTCTATATAGATTACTAATCCACCATAGGTTACCGTGATTTTCCATGTATAATGCGCAAAATTTTCACGATTTTTTGCCCTAAAATCGGGTGGTGCGTATTTTACATGGGAACAACACGCTTGGAAGAAATCTCTCTCGATAAAAAACTTGAAATCACACTTATCCTCATTCTTATGTTTGTTTCCAATCGCGCGTCACTTTCAGCCATCGCGCGTAGTAATTAGTGGGAAGCGTGTATCCAATTAACGAGAGTCGTGTGCAAAAGCATGCGATCTCCTGCTGAGTTGGTTTGCTGTTTGAACGCAAGCGAAATTAGGTCACTAATAGACACTCGCGCGCTGCAATTTTCGCCAATTCATCGCGTCAACGACAGGCCCGAACAATCGCATACGCAATTTATACATACACAAGAGGCCATGTGCGCAAGATATAAACGCTTGCGTAATCAGTCGCATCTCCAACAGACCTGTTGCGCATGACATAACCGTTAGCCTAGGCGCAATCGCATCTATAATAGGCATCGTGAGCAAGATGTTGGATGTCGGTTCGTTGGCCTAAACTAACTCCCCGCATCCTCGCAGTCTTTGGCTGCTATCTACTATCGTTTAGAGACAATACCGTTAATTGTATAATTATTAGCAATCGCATCTGTAAAAGGTCTCCTCGTGCTCAAGGTGTCGCGTCGCTAGCCCGAACTATCGTGCCGCCCGCTTCGCAGGCTTTAACTGCTATCTACTATCGTTTAAAGACAATCCCGCTAATTGTATGATGATTACTTGATTAGCGATCGTTATGTAATGATTGTTCAAGAGTGACATCGCAAAATAGAATGACATCGTATACGAAATCGGAACTATTCATGTACTGAAATGCAGGGTGCGTACTATACATGGGTACAGGCTTTTTCCCAGAATTTGCATGCTATTTTAGGGGTGCGTATTATACATGGGGGCGTTCTATACTTGAAAAATTACGGTAGTACTTTTTTGTTTCCCGAATTGAATATGTTAGAATATGTTGATATGAGTGATTTTATTTTTATCTAAAAACCGAAGATTTTGACCGATAAAATTGACAATTTTGACATTTTTCACCCTGAAAATCTTAATTTTGAAGAAATTGTGATCTTGTATATGTAAATTGCCTGTTTCCTCCCCATTACCTTAGAATTTTAGGCTACTGCTTATCTTCATTTTTGATCGGAACTGTCTGCTCTTACGAAATAGTTGGGCCTGAAAAAACTTTTGCTATTTCTGCAATAAACTGACTCAATATTACCGGCAAGGTGATAATTCGCTGGGCTTTGATGAAGATATTTATTACAGAGTCAACCTGCATCGGTATATTCTCCAGGAGACGAGCGCTGCATCGAGGTACAGCAAAAAGCAATAAGTGTCGAGTGGGTAAAAAGACTATACGTGACAAGAAAAGATTCAGGTTAGGATGAAAAATAACATTCGAATCGTGTCATGAGGCCACTTTGAATGGGATATCAACACAAAGTCTATTCGAGATTTAGCCGATGTTGATCGATGCGCATTGGGTAGGTATAAAGCAGTGTTGGGATCAAGTCACTGATAATGACAATCCCCCTACCACGTTCATGCAATAGGCTAGTCCTACGACGTATGCACGCACCAATTATTGACGATTAATATCAATGTGTAATATCATACAGCAGAGGCTGCATTACATTCCAATTTTTCAATGTTGGTGACAGACATGTCAAAAGTTTGTCCAAACTTAATCCAAACCTTTCTTCAACTATGCCACATTGCAGGGATCATGGAAAGACAAGCTCTGCAACAAGATGAGGGAATGGCGAAGACACCATGAAAAAGAAGTTCTCGTCTTGAACTTGAAATAGCAGAAGCATGGACGCTGCGACAAATGGAAATCTCTGCAGCTTGTGGAAAAATCTAGTCAACGCTGCAAGTATTCTCGAGTCTCAACATGCAATGTGAGCATTTTAGTATCATGCTTTCCTCATCTAGATATCCTCAATATGAATATTTTGATATGATACTGATAACACCAACAGACAATGTTACGTCTAATTTTTCTCCAATATGTGCGCATGCGAGCAGCTTAGAAGGAACATTGGCGAGGAGTAGCACCTTGCACCGATAATCGGTCATGTTTTAATTAAGATCTATTTTGTCCTACAGAGTCAACATGTATACTCTCCACAGACGACGAGCGCAGCATCGAGATACATTAAAACGCAAGAAGAGGCAAGTGGACAGAACCGTAGGTATAAAGCAGTGTTATGATCAAGTCACTGATGGCACAAACCCTCGGCATTTGTAGCATGCGCAATCATTGTTCATGACACAAAAAATGACATATATTATAACTAGGGCCTTTTTTATATGACCTTAGAAAATCAATATTATGATTTTATTTTTTGGAAAATATGAATTTATGTGAAAATGCTGTATTTTGACATGCAAACATCGGCACTGACAGAACTAAAAGAGTAAAACCTATGCAACAACAGGCATACACGTCCACTTTTTATTCTAAATCACTGTTGTAGTACAGTAGTAGTGTGAAATGTTAAAGTCTTTGAAGTTAAGATTCGGACGTAAGATGACTTTGGTATGGAAAGTGAGAGCTTCACAGACGCTGATGTGGGTTGCCACTTCTGCAGGTGTGCATAAAGCGCTGGTGAAATGTCTTGTATTTGCAGCTCCATTATTTGTTAAACCTCATTCTTGTGCAATCGCTTCTTGATGTAAATTTTGAGCTTCATGACCTAACCAGGAAAATGTTACTTCATAGCTTCAATATACCTCAAAGGGATACGGTTTTGTGTTGAAATTGATTTCACGACTTGCTGATGCATAGAACATAATATGACTTTGAATGGCCCTAATTATAACCTTGGGTTAGCAAAAAGTGAAGTCAGTGTACAAAACTCGTAGGTGACCTAAAGATACTTTTTAAATTAACATACATTGTTCTTTTTGGCCAGATTTTAGTTATCTTGAATTTTTTATTCGCACATACTTCCAGACATAGACATTTCTTCCTTAGATATAAGGGCGACCAACCCTTGGGCTGCACGGCGATTCTAGAAATTGAATATAATATTTATTAGTACTCGCACAAATGAGCGGTGGAACCTTTGCACAACGCGATATACGCAGCCTCGCCGCAACCTTGATATTCATATGTCCAAGCTTGGAATATTCGTTGTCAAATGAGCCCAGCGGTATACAAAGGCGACCTGCAAATCCTTGCAGGACATGACTGCACACTTACTTGTCATAACATAATTGTCATCGAATTTGCTGCGTACTAATATATGTCATGTTTTCACCATTGCCCAACCCTGTTCCCTCCTGTCGGATGACTGAAAATCTTCATCAACATTAGAGGGGCCCGCGAAAGGTTTCAAAGTCGCTGATTTACTTTACGATGTCGCAGTCGCGACAAAACATACATTTAGTTGATTTCTGGCACTTCTCGTTCAGGTCAACAAAAACTGGGGTGGATGGTTGGGATCGCAACGATCTTCAATGACAACTATGGCAGCTTCCTGTTTGTTGACAAAGTGAGTTGTTTGGTATATGTGAAAGCATTATGTCCTACTGTGTTGTGGACACAAGCAAATCGCATGGCTCACTGCCATCGGGCTACATCATTCACATCATACAAAAAAGGCAATTTATGGCACTATTAACACTGTATTGCCGTATTAAAGGGGCACTGCGCTCTAAAAATGATGTGGTCTCAAATTGAAGGTAAAAACAAACAAAAATTTTTGCCCGCAGCCATTTCCTTCAGAACGCCACCATAATGGAGCTGCAATTTATTGAAATTTTTACAAGACCAGCTGCCGCGGCTGCTTAACCCGTTACACGGCACGATATCTTCACCGTCACACTTGCTCGACGCGATTAGGCAGTCACGCAGAGAACGAATTTTAGATAGTTGTCAGCCGATGTTATGAAGGAAATGTGTCTAAGTTTTGTTCTCTACGTGACCGCCTTATCGCGTCGAGAAAGTGCAACGATGAAGACATCGTGCCGTGTAACGGGTTAAGCAGCCGCGGCAGCTGGTCTTGTAAAAATTTCAATAAATTGCAGCTCCATTACGGTGGCGTTCTGAAGGAAATGGCTGCGGCCAAAAATTTTTGTTCTATTTGTTCTTCAATTTGAGACCACATCATTTTTAGAGCGCAGTACCCCTTTAACACTTTATTTGATAAGAATTGGTATCTCGACAGGTCACCTTAAATTGAAAGAATGATGTAATCCAATATCAGTGAGTAACGAGAATTTCCCGTGTCCCCTCCTATTTCACTTGGAAAGTTACGACTGATGCTGAAATCATTCCACTGTGGGTACCATTATGGTCGCTTGATATCCTTAAAATCACCATCACATATGATCGTTTCCTTACCTCTTTGCATGACCCGGACTCACGCGGTAATGACTTATTAGGTAGGCTTACCATATTTTGGAAATCTAAAAAGAGGACACTTTTTCAGAAATTTGCGACTTGCAAAACCGGAGAAGGATTCTGAAAAATCGATGAATTTTCCCACTTAGTAACAGGTTTACTAAAAAAATAAATCACCGTTTTTCACTCCGAAATACTAGCCGTAGCGTCACTTCTGTGCTAATTTACGGCATATCACTCGCATAAATTTTCAAAAAAGAGGACAAAATCTCAAAAAAGAGGACAAAAGGGCGTCCTCCGAGGACACTTCTAAAAAAGTCAAAAAAAGAAGACAAATCCTATTAAAAGAGGACGTATGGTAACCCTATTATTAGGCCTAATACTTGATCAATTCTTAATCTCTGACCACATCGATAGTACTAAGCTAATATCATTTTCATTAATCAGGAGCCGAAGAATTATATCCGACGATCAAGTACAATACGATCCTGAATGAATGGAAAGTTCTCTTCTATGGCAAAGTTATCAAAGGGGTCAGAAGCTTCCATCATGCTATGGCCACAATACTGGCTGTTCAACATCAAGTTCGCACCATGAGCCTCTAATTCATGGTCCGCCGTCACAAACTCTCCGAACGTTAAGTACACTGCGGCTGTTCGTAGCAAATCAAATATTGTTTCTGTACATACGTCTCGAAACTTTGTAACGTTACGTAGACTTTGGCTATTCGTGATGAATTAATTTGAATAATTCACCAAGAACAGGTCAATATTTTTAGCGGTTATAATTCTTTTTTACATTACATTAGGTACTTGCCGCCTTTTACTGTGACAATTTGTAAGCACTTGCTTAATAGCGGACCGGTCAATATTTCAAGCCGGTATATTAATTCTTGTTTCATTACATACGTTTCTAAACTTTCTAACGTTAGGTGTGTCTGACTGTGACTGTTCATTGTAAATTAATTTAATTAATTTATTGAGGACGGGTCAATACTTTTAGCCGTTATTATAATTCTGGTTTCATTACATATGTACAAAACTTCGAAACATTAGATACTAGGCGGCTTACACTGTAGCTTTTTGTAGTGAATTAATTCATTGATGACGGGTCAATATTTTTAGGGGCTGTTGTAATAATTCTTCTTTCATTGCATAAGCTCCAAAACGTCTTATCGTTAGGCACTCTGCGGCTTACACTGTGGCTTCTTGTAGTAAATTAATTAATTTATGAGGGGCCAATATTTTTAGCCGTTGTTGTGATAATTCTTCATTCATTGCATAAGTTGCAAAACTTGTCAAGGTTAGGTACTCTGCGACTTACACCGTGGCTTTTTGTAGTAAATTAATTCATTGATGACGGGCCAATATTTTCAGCCGTTGTTGTAATAATTCTTCATTCATTGCACAAGTTGCAAAACTTCTTAACGTTAGGTACTCTGCGACTTACACTGTGGCTTTTTGTAGTAAATTAATTCATTGATGACGGGCCAATATTTTTAGCCATTGTAATAATTCTTCTTTCATTGCATAAGTACCAAAACTTCTTAACGTTAGGTACTCTTCGGCTTACACTGTGGCTGTTAGTAGTAAATTAATTGCTTCATGACATGTCAATATTTTTAGCCGTTATAGTAATTCTTATTTCATTACGTATTATTCGAAACTTCCGCCATTTCAAGAATTTTTCTTTTTTTGATGCATTTGTTCTCAATACACATCATTTGATCCAACTCTGAATTGCTTGTTTCAATTCATATCCTGGCTACTGATCCTGTGCCAATCAGTCAAGGTTAAAGGTCAATTGGAATCTTAGGTCGGACGTGTTTACGAGATTACATGTCGGGAAGAAACATGTTAGGCAACAGGTAGAGCTGAACCTGTCTTCCGGTTTTACATGACGGTCATGTATTAGGAGGTACCAGGTGTAAACATGTCTATGGACACCTTTATTTTTTACAGTGTAGGCTACATTGATATAGGCCAGTGGTTCTTAACCTTGCCTCCAGCGCCCCCAAGGGGCGGAAACGCTCAGGGGGTGATATGGGGGGCGCTGGACTCAGGGGGCCGATATGGGGGGCACTGAAGAAAAATGGCTTCGCAGTACATGATGTAGTGGTAGGACATATCCTTAATGAGTATGTCAAATCCCGAAATTTTTGGTCGCGCAAGGCGACGATGTTTGCTACATATGTTTTCATAAATGTGGTGGGTTATTTCAATTCATGTAAAATGAATTGCGTGTACTTTAAAATCTCCAATTTCTCGTTGAAACACTGCTGTTACACTTGCTAGAGTTGTTTTCAACAAAATGTTTCGAACTAGTTATTATATCCTGCAGCGCACAGCGTGTGGAAATCGAAGAAGGAGGCACTGTATATCACTTTTGAGAGTGAGAGCCCCTTGTAGAGATATGATATTCTTTTTCGCCTGCACCATCGAGATGCTTTGACGACGGAGTTGCGATACGGCCGTGCGGTCATCTAGTCTGCGCCTTCGTTTTTTTTCTCCTCCATGCTATCCATGATTGCTGAGACCCTAGCACAGACCTGGGCAAAGTGCGGCCCGCGGGCCAAATGCGGCCCGCGAAGCTATTCTGTGCGGCCCGCGAAAGTTTGCTTGGAATGCAAAACATAAAACTTGCTTTTTGAATGACTAAAACAATAGGCTGTATCAAATGAACAGGAAATCCGTTTACTTTGAAGCCTTGTTCATTAATATGCCACGATTACGCTGCCTACGTAGGCCCTGCCTGGCATGCGTAATCCAGATTCAGAATAAAGGCAATGTGACAAAGTATGAGTAGAAATTGAGGTCACAAGAAATCACTCTTTCCATACAGTTTAGTTCAAAACTTCCTTGTTGACATTGTAACATTACGCATTATGCGGTATGTGTTTCAATTTGTTACGTGAAATGTTTCGTGAAACAAGTCAATCAGTGCTCGCGATTTTTATATGACTCATCATATCTATCAGCCATCATAAAGGATTAACGGGCATGCCAGAAAAAGTAAGACGACAACTGAAATTCAAAGAACGTTTAGGTTTATAATTTAGAGCACTAAATATTCGCATACTGGAGTCAGGGGTAAACTCATCCTTTCAGTATTTGCGGAGCATGTCGCAGAGAATAAGGATTGTAATTGAAGTCGGTCTTATGACAAAAGCACGAAACACTCGGTTAAGGGAGGGCGGGGTTCAGAAAAACTACAAGTTCCGCCCAAAATAAAGTCTATTTAAGCTGCACACTGCCAGGAAGGCAGCGACCAAGAAAATAAGCTTTGTACTATTGTATATACATTTCAGTGCAGTGGTTCTCGAACTGGGAAACGTGAAAGCGTCAGAATGTTGGCGTGAAGCCGAACCTTATTGAAAAGTTTCTCGCGCTTCGCGCAATATACACCCAGCTTATAGTTGGTGCTCTGTGTATTGTCCGACTTTGATATTTCACAATTCTCTCTCATCAACAGCAATAATCTTCCATGTCATCAAACTATCCGTTGGGATTGCTAGCATTCTGGTTGCACTTTGTAATATTTTATGATATCATGATAAGTGGGCGCGAAATCGTTCACCATCATGAAGGGAGAGGTGCCTAAAAAGTTTGAGAACCACTGTTTTAGAGTCTTAATAGAAGAACGTGAATAGGGGTTTAAAGAGAGCTAAAATGTATTATGTTTAACATTGTTTCGAATCAAGACAGCAAATAGATACTTTTTTAATTAACCATCACCGTCTTTACCTAATATCAACACATTCACCGAGCAGTATTTATTAGCAATGAAATTTAGAAATAAAATTGAAATACGCTGGAAAACATGGCTAACTTTTTTACTCGGCCCGCCAACGTATCTATTTTTCTCATTTGGCCCGCGGATGAAAATAATTGCCCACCCCTGCTCTAGCAGGAGAGCTGCGGATACCAATTTTCAATCGTTGGTATGACCCGGCCGGGGATCGAACCCACGACCTACCGATCGAGAAGCCGGACGCATACCCATTACACTATCTCGCTGTAAATAAAATATGTTTTGAAGCTTTGTGCACGAAGTGAATACTTGTATTTGAGAGCTACACAATTAAATCGTCTGAATATTTCTTCATCGTATCATAACGGATAATAGGCCTACTATCTAGTGTTGTGTCCACAACCTCACATGAAGGTCATATAATATGAGTTGTTTTGTGTGGAATACATTCATGTTAAAATTAATAACTGGGTACAGTACTAAATTCAATGTGAGCAGAGATATGCATCCCAGTCCCAGTTGACTTACTTAGTCACACAAAGCACTAAAACAGAATCCAATACCATTATTTCCCCGTATTGTCAATCGCAGATGTGAATTCGGGATGGTTCGAACCACAGGGTATGACACCGTACCCGATTGTTGTTATAACTCAAAGGGTGCCCTAAATTATTACGGTGAATGAACATATATTACATATCATGTTTTGACTTATACCCCACAAAAAAATACGCATAATTCTAGAAAATAGAAATAGGCATTTCGGCGTCGGCCATTACCACGCCACGATGCACGACAACATATGAAGTTCCGGCCAATATGGGACTCCGAGAAGTGCGCCAAAAAGATCGTCAGCGAGAAAACCTTAGCCGAATAGGATTGCCCTTATGTTGACCGTAAACTTCGATGTAGATAAGTCTAAGTGTCCATAGGTGCTTAGATCGCTCGTGCCGAATTATCATGTCGTCGCAATCTGCACCCCACAGGACAAATAACATCCATCAAAGAAAAATTATTTGCCAGTGAAGAAATACCAATTTTAAATCGTGTGCTTACTTTACTTACGTTTATGCGTTTCAATATCTTTTGACTATATAGCAGACAAGCGGTAACAAAATAACAACATGTAACGAAGTAATTATACCAACGGGCACGTCCGAATATGTTTAATTAATAATTACGTGGCCTTCATTTTCCAAGACAGCAGCTCACTCAGTGCTACCGCTAAATCTGATTACGTGGGCTGAGAGCATAAAAAGTTTATAGCGACGCAATTACCACCTATTCATTCATGCATTATACAAAACTTTGCTGACCATCGAAATCACGCGACGGGGTTCTTGGGGGCGAAGCCCCCAGACGTTTGGTTTATCACGCTATGAGTGCGCAAGACAATCGTTTTTAGGGGTGCTGACTAAGTGCTGTTACGGCCCTCCCTCTTACCCATTGTCTTTATTACAGCCCTTGCAATTTGGGGTGGGGGGCGCTAGAGCACGATAATTTTTGAAAGTGGGCGCTGGAGGAAAAAAAGGTTAAGAAATACTGATACAGGCTATCACTTCACTGAAATGAAGGGTTATAATTAGCAATAGGACGTCACGCGACGTCATGAGGTTCACGGTCGCGTTCAGACAGAACCTTCCAAAACGGTTCGCGTTCACACGAACCTGAACCTTTCAGAGGTTCACACCATCCCTACTAGTGGTATAATCCACAGGTGCAACGCCAATGGGCTGCGGGTTCTAGTCCGACCGACGTCGACTCCAGACTTTTTACCTAAGTGTTGGAGGTTCATCAAGGATCCTCCTCACCATCTAATCCGTGTAAGCGGTATCTTATAAAAGCCTAGCGGTATGGGCAGTGCTACAAGCCAGCATCTACGGAATAAAAATGAAGAAAATTTGCCGGGTGCGAATGACCATAGTAGTCGACACACACCATGAACACCACAAACAATACCAACGCTTAGAACACGAATCGAGGCTTCCCGACAATATCAAGCTTTAAGACCGGACAGTTTTCCAGCAAGTAGGCCTACTGTGTCTAGCTGACTCGAATATAGCTTCGAGTCGTTGGAAAGTGTTGTCAGGTATCGTGCCCAGCTCATAGTTTAAAATACAATGAAAGTAATGATTTTTTGTTGCATTTGTATTCCTTGAAAATAATATTTCTTTTGTGGAAACTATATTCCCGTCGCCCATGTTTGAGAGTACAGCGCTGTACCGACGTAGAATTTTATAACCGCGGTTGTTGTGGCCTATTTTATCTCGATATTGAATTCATATGGCCCCAACCCGTTTTGAGTTGGCGACCCCTGCTCTAAATCGTGTTAAAGAGGCATGCACATTGCACATGCACAGTAGGGTTCTTCAAAAATGACTTTTTTTCTCAAATCGTACTGGCTACTTGATAAAATTGTTAGGTTACCTAATTTAAGCCTACACACAAAATTTGGTTCAATTCCAGCCAGTAACCGCTTTGCTACAGGAGAAGAAAGTTTATATTTATTATCTAAATATAAATGATAAAAAATTTGAAAATTTTCTGTTCACCCCATGAGAGTGTTAGGCTGTCTATAGAAACTAAGCTCACCAAATTTGGTTCAATTCCAACCAGTGAAAGCGGAGTTATTGCCATCGAAAAATTTGGATTTGAATAAAATAGTATTTACGGTGAGCACAACTATAATAAATAAACAAAGAATCAGTCAAATTTTTTATCATTTATTTTTAGATAATAAATAGAAACTTTCTTCTCCTGTAGCAAAGCGGTTACCGGCTGGAATTGAACCAAATTTTGTGTGTAGGCTTAAATTAGGTAACCTAACAATTTTATCAAGTAGCCAGTACGATTTGAGAAAAAAAGTCATTTTTGAAGAGCCCTAATGCACAGTAATCCGAGGATTATCAACGAAAAACTCCAATAACTCCACTTCTACTAGTCCGAATTGAGTCAAATTTTTTTTGCATCGTCTCTGAAGACAGCTCAACAATTTCATGGGGTTGACATAAAAATTTGATTTTTTTTTTAAATTTTTCTGTATAAATTAGAAATTTTAATCCGCGGAGCCCTATAATAGGCTACTTGTTAGAATTGAACCAAATTTGGTGTGCAACGTTTTTTAGGGTAACCTGACTATTTAATCAGTTAATGGCTGCAATCCGGGAAAAAAAGTTATTTTTGAACTGCCCTATATTGCACACTGGATCAAAAGTAATAAAAAATAGCATGAACTTGTGATGCGGTGGAAATGAATGTGACATATATCGATAGGCGAGGTTGATATGCCAGATCGTGGTACGGTAATCTTACGGGTTGACTAGTATTCATTCAGTAAAATTAAATTGCTTGTAATTTCGACGTGATCCGCGTAAATGATGTCTTAAAAAGCCTAGAAGTGGGCCGTGATACAAACAAGTCGGTAAATACGGAATCCTAACAAAAGAATGATCGTAGAATGACCAATGTAGTCCAAACTCCATGACTGTCAAACAGCAACTAGGGCTGTTTGGTATTCATTCAGCAGAGTGACATACCTCGCCTGCCGACACCTGTCACATTCATTTGCATCGCTTCAATTCAGTTCATTATTACCAAAATCATCCCATCAATACATCACAAGATTGCGACATAAATATAATGAAGATAGGAAGGTGTCAAAGGGACTTGGGGATTAGTGATTTTAATCAGACAGCCACCTGGGGTTGTCGTTTCATATTAGGGTTACCACATTTTGGAAATAGGACACTTTTTCAGAATTTTCAGACTTGCAAAACCGGTGGAAAATCCTGAAAAAATGCTAATTTTTTCTCGCTTCGTAGTCAGTTGACTAAACTAAGGTCAACTTTCTCGCTCGGCGCCCAAAATACTGTTTTTCCCTTCACATTTTCAGCAGGTGGTTGACAAAAAATAGGTCATCTCCGGCTCAGGACGTTTTCATCCCATGCGCGTGATTCTTATGATTGCATCAAGTGTCTGTGTGATTCAATTCCGAGTTGAGTACCACCTGTGTCCTGTTATGACGCCATGGGTGCGAGCCAGGGGCGTTAGACTGTGAGGTGACGACTTTTTTCTTCAGTGAACACTACAGAAAAATGTGGGAGTCAAGGCGACGTGATGACCTTATTTTAGTCAACACAACGAGAATTCCAGTAAATTTAATTGGTTAGATGGAAACTATTTCAAAATTTGGTCGGCGCTCACAACGAAAGCGAGGGGCGGCAGCATATGCTCCTACGCCTCCCGACCTCATCACTTTAGAATGCTGATGTACAGAATGAACTGTGCGCCAACAATTGTGTTTAAAGGACACGACCATTTAAACAGGACTTTCACACGAAACAAAAATATTATACTGAATATTTGCTGCCCCGGCCAAGAACCCCCGCATTAGTCGCAATGATGCATCCTGCAATTTCGGAAGTGGTCATTTTTGCATAGAAATAAGCTAAGAACACCCCCGCCCAAGTTAGATCCATTTCTTCACTGCCCCTGAATCAAGCAAGACGATCAGCCTGTACACACATATCAGACAGGCCCACCTTCCCACAGCTGCTACCATAACAGGCATGTTGAGAAAACCGTTTATTCACAGAATGTAATATGAATTATTGAATTACAAGGTTAATACTGCAAACAATTTCAACAAACAATACACGACCATTACGGGCGACGCTTACAGCCACCACAAGCGCACAAATTACGTAAAAAGCAATTGCTCCACCAGACTCAAAATGGCGACTCGCTTTGGTATAGGAAATAACGACACCGTCAGGCATGACATGGTATTAAAACGTCACAGAGGCGATTTTATTCACAATTTCATTATCTGGCACGATGAAAAATGGCGAAAATTGATGAAATGTTACAAGTTTAAAAAAAAACGTATACATAAAGTCACAAGCTACATTGCATTCGCTGTTGAACGCTCGGTTATACAGATCTGGTGTGCTATTCTAGAGGCGTATAATATTATTACTACCATGTACTATAGGATTGCAAGTAGCTATATCGCATGTAACACCTTTATACTTATATACTGTAGGCTTACAAAACAGATAAATGTCCAGGCGTACTATACTAGTCCAATACAGTCTGCGATTATATAATTTATTGTTCTATTGCAAGCGCGAGACTCCGCTTACAGTAAAAATCATAATTAAAAAGTAGGTAATTACGTGCGATCTCAAGTGTGGCACTAATTGCGACTAAAATGCGACGCACAACGCGCCAGAGTCACAGTTTGGGCGGACGGACCCCCTTCTGTCACTGTGACATCGCAGGGACTGCGTGCTGGAACCATGTTTGAGCAACTAATAAAATTTTTGGCATTTCCAAATTTGAATTACAGCTACATGATTTTTTTTCAAATTAGATTAAAATTCGCAATAGAACTTCATACCAAATCAGATTAGAATTAAAGCATACAGAATTTCACAAATTATATAACCGCTAATTCGCCGTAATTAGTCTAAACTAGAAATATCTAGTTGATCAAGCTTGGTTTGAACTATAACTTATATACAATATCTAGGTTACTTGGTATTTCGATCGAAAATTCGATTATTCTGTTATAGTGCTACAAAGAAATAAAAAAATCTACATGATACCGATAACTTTAAGAATGTCTGACACGCCGCGTACGTTAATATCATAATTCAGTTCAAGCCGGTGCGTTAAAAACTTTTTTCAACACAATGCCGGTAAGTTGGAATGGACAGAAATTACCTATGACACAAATTGCTCGCTGCAAAAGGCCTACATACGTACTGTACAAATTATGCTATCAAATAATATGTACGATAGTTATTATTATCTATACACTGCTGTAGTTGAGTTTCGAACAGATCACCGTATTAACACCGTGCCGTGGTACCAGCGATGATTAACGATATATGAAACTGAAAGAATCTCATCAAATAGAAAAGGTCTGCGTTTATCAAAACAAATATGCGCTCTATAAAACTTCAATACCACAGGTTCGCAGATTGCAAAAAAGCATGATGTTGCATTCAAAGAACAAAAAAATGGCTACAAGAGGACTTTCTGACTGTAAATTATTCAAGGTCGCGTCATGATAAAAAAAATATCAACGCCGCCATTATTCACCCGCAGACGTGGTCTGTAACGGAGTATTTGTACTTTTCTGGAGCACTCGAGTAGGTTTTGCCTTTTCCAACCACTTATTCAAGTAGAAGAGATAGTACTCTGAAATTACAACCATTCGCAAGTTGGCAAAACAAACATCAGAACTCCGATATAGCAGAAATACTCTGGGAACAATCCAGATTTAATCGATGAACAGCCCAAAACGTTGGGGGATCTTGGCAATATCTCGCTACGGCTGGATTATTCGACAATTAAAACACTGCATCGTCGGTGCACACTGTATGGGGTTCACGCCGCCATTGTTTGAGTTCAAATACACGGCCACAGTCCACCCACAGTGCCCTGGAATCGCGTTTCGAACATCGCAGCCGTTAGGCGGCCGCGGTTTCGCCGTTTTGCTGAGGCGTGGCTCCGTTGGGCACTTGCTTTTTGGGCACCGACACAGCAAAGGTCTTCTTCACTTTTTTGATCACTGGCGACACGACATCTTCGGAAGCGCTTTCCGAGAATTCCACCGTGCAGTCGCCTCCCTTGCTGGCCAGCGTCGACCTGTAGATTTGAGAACGGTCACAGAGGTGAATTTGAGAAGGAAAACTCGTTAAAATAGTAACTAGGCCGATATTTTTTACCTAAAAACGGATGATTTTGACCTACAAAATGAAAATTTGGACTCTTTTTGACCTTAAAAAACCTAATTTTGACAATATCTTGCCCTCATGTATGTAGATTAGGTGTTTGAACACATAGAATTGTACTACTTGTCTTCATTTCTGGCTGGAACTGTCTATCCTTACAAAGTACTTTCGCCTGAAAAGATTTTTTGACTTGAAAACTGACAAATTTACACGAAAAATAATTTATTTTAACGATATCTGGACCTATGGAGAATTCCAGTAGTTCCATCACGCATTATGATAGAAATATTAATTAAAATTTGTTGTAGTACAACGGAAGATACTTTATTACATTCTCGGGTAGAAAGTGTCTGTCCTTACTAAGTAGCTTGCCGAGAATGCAGAAAGAACATTTAACAGCAGCAGTTGTTGGCTGACAACACCGTGCTGCTTCATTCTGACAATGTACTCTACATTACAATTTGTCATCATGCGCTTCTTGATATGAGAACCAATGCCCACGCAGTCTTGCTTCAGTTAGGATATTGCGACGCGTTGAGCATAACACCATGTCAACCTATTTGTTTCATTTCACCGTTTATGATTCACAATGAGCGGACAATGGGCCGTCGACAACGGTAGGCCTGTAAAGCAGGCTACAAGATGTAAAATACCAAATGATAAGTTCACCGATGGTGCAAACATCTACGATACAAACGGAACAAACGGAATGCAGGATGCAAAATTTTTGACTTTGTGAACAATTTTGACAATATTTTGACTTAACGCTACAATTTTGACAAACTTTTGACTTTTTTTGACATGTCAAAAAAAATCGCCCTGGTAATAAGACGTTATGTTATATTATATGTTCTTGTCCTTTATTTTTTTGCGGCATATACACAGACTCGTGATATACATACACACAGTCTGTGCATATGCATACCATGAGTGCATGATGTGCAATGTAAATATCCAGCTGGATAAAGAAGGTACAGAAATAGCCTTCAAAGGCTTTCTAAAACCCAGAGCGATCGAGTCATGGTTTTAAAATAGATAGAAAAAAGCAGCTCATAGTCTCGGCACCCGAAAAAAATCGCCCCCCACTATTCCACTCGAGTCATTGTGTCTCAAGTCTTCAAGTCTTCAAGCAGGGCAAGACAGGTGATAGATTTTACATACCCTTTGGCTATCTTCATAGGTATTTCCTTCCCGGTGGTCTGCTTAATCTTACGATATAGCCGGGTGCCGCATTCTATGGAGT
Source organism: Botryllus schlosseri (assembly GCF_051294905.1). Lineage (NCBI taxonomy): Eukaryota > Metazoa > Chordata > Ascidiacea > Stolidobranchia > Styelidae > Botryllus > Botryllus schlosseri. Next base: position 34,326,428 of record NC_137238.1, read on the forward strand.
GCGCCACGTTAAGCATCACATCTCCTTTGTACGTTTTTGCGGCCGGCCCGCCGGTCTGAATAAAAGCGATAAATATGGTTTGCGTACATGTGTAAGTGGACTGCTGGACACGACGCAAGCAGAGGTGGTCAGTTGGCGGTGGTGGTTACTTTTGAAATTGAAAAATAGAGTCTAAAGTTGTAGACTGAAACATAACAATAGGAGTAACGGAGTAAGCAGCAAAAGTAGTCCGACACTGTGACCGAGCAGTCGGTGATGTCAGAAAATACTGCTATGGGAGCTTTGAATAGTGTTTATACTAGGGTTACCATACGCCCGCCTTTTTCAAGAATTTTTTTTTGCCTAAAATGCCCTAAAAGACCACGAATTACGGGGAAATATGGGCCGAAACTCACGAACAACAGGTATTTCGGAAGTCGAGTCGGAAAAATGACCTTTTTCAGTCAACCCAGCGAAATTAGCTTCATAAATATAACAATCGCCCATTTTATCGTTGGCCATAACAACTTTTGCAGTCTGTGAAGAGTGTCCTCCTTCCTTCTTTCAAAAGATGGTAACCCTATCTTATAAATAACATGATTTTTACTATTTGTCTGTCCGACTGAGGTCATGATATAAAAATGTGGACCTGCAACTCTGACACTTACACTCACAAAACAATGCGGCCTTATCTCTTGGTACATCAAATCAATCTAAACGTGTTTGTGTTCAAAAATAATCAATCAAGACATAATAATGTGAACTTGATTAGAATGCGAGCCGTATATGAGAAACGTACCGGCGGTGTGATATGGATGAGCGTCATTCCGTCCGCATAAGGTGAATACGACAGTCCCTTAATATCGGACAGGGGCAGACGATACTTGACCTTGTAGGTTTCAGGCTGTAGCAGTAGCATGGCCTTATCCGATACGACCACGGTAGAGCTGACCGCCTGAAAAAATCAAATTTGACTTGTCATTGAAATTGTGGGTTAAGGATCATAAAGTTTTATGAACAGGAGACTGTAACGCCCAAGACTAGTATAGTAGGCACAGGAAATCGCCTGGTTCATCGCCTGTGTCTACACCAGCGTTATAGGACATCATGTTGCATGCGGGTGAGAATTACGGTCGCATCTACATATAGGTTTACTTTGGGAGTTGTCAAGTCACATGATCAATGGCGGGAAAAATTCTGAAATCGGCCAGGGCCAAAGTGTGACACACACCACATCCAATTTGTATGTATGTACAATTAATCATCCCTGTAACAAATCGTATTTACTTTGGCATCAATAGCGTGAATAGTTGAGCCTAATCAACAAAATTAAATAAAAACTAACCTTGCCGTCAGCCCTGTTAATTTTAAACCCTTCGTCCGCGAATATAATAGTCTTATCGTCCGTGGCCGCTGCGACCTTGGCCCATTTCTCCTGTCTTTGAATCGAAATGTAATCGCCCTTGAACATGGCGGGAAGTGATATCCAGTAGAGGCTCTTCTTTCCTAAGAAAAAAGTCCGTGTTTGGCAAAAGTTTTTAAAACCCATACTGCAAAAAATTAGTGAAGTCAAAAAACTCAGCGCATAGCGTATATAAATCGAGTGAAAAATGACGTGGACATTCGATGTCAGTGAAATTATAAATCTTACCTTTGAAGAGCTCTGAAGCTTCCAGCTTTTCCTCGAGCTGACCTTGTCGTTCTTTCGAGATGGACTTTCGGTAGACCATGCACTGCGACAGATTAATATACATATATCAATGTTTCACCATCAATTTTTAAACAACTGATACTGCTTTCTGGACTACATTCATTGCTGTATAATTTGATACCTCAATGACTTTTCGCGTGACCCTTATCGAGCAAAAAAACAGGCCTATAAACCAATATTCAATCGAAACCAGTTTGGCATAGTATGAAGTAACATTCTAACAACGTAATAATAAAAAGGAAGTTAGGCGAAGTTAACTGAACCAGTAAATATTAGGGTTGCAATGGCTCGAGTCATTTTCTCAAAATACGGGAATGACTAGACTCGACTCAAGTCAATCTGTGTATTGACTCGAGTCATTGCGCATGACTCGAACCAAGTCATATGACTCGAGACTCACACGGCCAAGACCGACATTTCATTGTGATTGCGAAGAATAGTAAAGTAACCACACTATCGTGATTTCGTCTATCGGTACTGGTACTTGAAGCGACCAGAAACCGCCAAAAGTGAGGAAAATAAGTATATTACAAATGCGAACCATTCGATATCACCAAGTTAAGTTGAAAAAAGTGGGTTTATCAAGACTTTAACTGGAAACTGTGCAGTCAACACAATGACTTGGACTTGACTCGGTGGTGAATTGAAAATGACTCGACTTGACTCGAGTCAAACTATACAAGTGAGATTGACTTGTGACTCGCAGCTTTATGACTTGGTTACAACCCTGGCAAGTATACCGTGACGTGATTTCGATGTAATTAATGCCTCACCCTCCAGCGGTGATGTACAGCCTCCAGCTGTCTGTGTGTCTCCTCCAAGCACGGATATCTGCACTTGGGCCAGACCTTGTCGATCGGAGATTTCGACGGCGCGTTGTCTCGAACTTTGGTCAGATACAGGTATAGCTGTACAAAAACAGACAAGTCTTTCAAGATACTGAACGTGTGGGGAAAAGGTCTTACAGCCTTGCCAATCATAAACGGTTAAATGAAACAAATAAGTTGACATGGTGTTATGCTCAGCATACCGCAATATCCTAACTGACTGCGTGGGCATTGGTTCTTATATCAAGAAAAACATGATGAAGAATTGTGATGTAGACAAGCAACACGGTTTGTCACCAGCAGTGTACGTACAACTTCAGTGTTGTCAGCCAACAACTGCTGCTGTTGAACGTCCTTCCTCCGTTCTGGGCAAGCTACTCAGTAAGGACAGACACTTCTTCTAGGGGAGAATATTGGAAATTGTCTTTTGTTGTGCTAGAACAAATTCTAATTATTTCTACCATAATGTGTAAACTAACTACTGGAATTCTTAATAGTTCCAGATTTCGTTGAAATAAAGTATTTTCGTGTAAAAATTTGTCAGTTTTCAAGTCAAAAAAGATTTTGAGGCCAAACTAATTCGTTTAGGGACAGACCGTTCCAACCAGAAATGAAGATAAGTAGTACAATTCTAACATTATGCGCGAAAACACATAATTCAAATACATGAGGGCAAAATTTTGTGAAAATTTAGTTATTCGATGTCAAAATATTGATATTTTGGGTCAAAATCTACCGTTTTCGGACAAAAAAAATCGCGACAAACAAAGAAAACAATGCCAGTCGCTTTGCATTTCGTGACAATGCCGTCGGACGATAACGGTTTCACAGATGTATCACTTCCACTAACGTGTGTAGCTTTTTACTAAATATTTCTTACGCTGCGATGCCGCCAATCAAGAATTTAGGGCTTCCCGTGTGAGAAAAAAACAATTTCAACACTCAAAAATCGTATCTTACCACCGACTGAAATCTTAGCGTCCCGCCGTACTTACGACTAAGGCTTGGAAAGGGGGAAAGGAGCGGATTTTTCAATGTCGACATCGAAAACACTTTTCGGCTTACGTGAAGCTTTTCCATGAATCTCGCTATCACGCCGCCGGCGTTGGCCCGGAAATACCGCCTGTACTTCTTCCTGTCGGCGCAGCCCCGCCAATGCGCGGCTATCACCGTCACCGCGAATATGCGACGTTTCAGCTCCTTGTGCGCGCGCAGGATGCATCTCGCCTGAAAAAGAGACATAGAGATAGGTCGCAGTGTCTCAGAACTGACCCACTTTATATTTTTTCCTTTATTTTTTACAATTTCTCATTTTTTCACCGTATTTAATGTTTTATAATTTTATTTTTTTTCAATTTCTTATCTCTCATTGCCAAATCAAAAACATAGCAGGACCGCAAACAGCCAACGTAGTAGATTCACCGTAAGTTTCAACTCAATCCCAAGTAAAGATATGTCAAAACTACTAGAAGTACAGCTAGAATATTAGGTTTGAAAAGTACTCGATTATTTAGTTTCGAATATTAGATTTCGTCTCGGGCAGCATTCTTTTGGCGGTTAGTAAATATGGTAATGGGTAGAATCTTCGTAAATATATTCGGCTAACATAAGGCAGTGGCTATTTCACGTGGTTCATCAGTCAAAGTGAACTCAAACACATCCTAATTACTTTGTACTTTGCAAAATAAAAATTGTAATAAGCAAGCATTCGTGCCTAAAATCTGTTCCAGTAGAAACGGAAGGGGAGTAAGTATCGAAAGTAAGCGAATCCTACTGGAAAACCTACGAAATCGTTTACGTACCTTCCATCCGCGAATGTAAGACTGCATGACGATGGTAGCCACCCGTAACATTTTGTACTTCTTTGACGCCTGCAATTAAAAATAAAAATCATGAGCACAACATAGCAACCCAAGCTCAGTGCAGTACTTGTTTGGTTAGTTACAATCGGAGTTGTACCTCGATTAGTTCAATGTTTCGGAAATAAGTACACAGCGTGACTAGAAACTACGGTCAGCAATCATCTATTTAGAGGTAAATAGCTTCTTGGAGGTATGGAACTTCAATATGCTAATAAATAGCACACTTATATTGAAATGAACGCCAATATTTTCAGCAGACACTCGTCAGGGGTAATCGTCAGTCACCGCTTCCGACGGGCGCCTTTGGATTTTTCGTGAAAAAGAGTAATTCCGCGTCTGAAAATCAGCTATTCGCCGATCAAACGCTCACCAAATAACTCCGGACGTTCTTGCTGATCATGATGGCGGCGCGCTTCATCGTCAAGAAGCGTTGCCTCTGCACGTAACCCCTCCAGATTCTCTGGATAATCGTCGCCAGGTCGTGCAGGGAATCCTGCCGGGCGTCTTCGAGCGAAAATAACTGCGGAAAAAGGACGGGAAATTGTCACAAAATGGTTTCGAACCAGGTGAGGGGTGGAAAATTTTCAACATTTACCACAGCGGCATCTATTTAGTAGGGTTAAGTGCATGCGTAAATGACGCTAATACGAGGATCAGATAACGGTTCTTGTGTTGACTAGCTTACTAGCATGGTATATAAGCAGGGATGCCATCGAAAGGAAAGTGAAAAACTCTATACTTGTAGTTCTAATCGGGTCAAAGTGCCGGAAACAAGGATTTTATCTAGAAACCATTTTGGCCTGTGCTATTCTTGATTCCAGGCAATTATCAAGATCAAAACGTGTAAATAAGAATTACTTCTGGTTCACACATAGTGAGAAACAGTTTTTCGTCCTACCTGAATGCTAGAAATTCCTACTGTAAATATTATTTATTTCAAAAATTTCGCAGGCAGATCTGATCCTAATTAAAAGTGTAGTACGCGCCACCCACCGTTTTCGGATTGATAATGAAAATCTTCGTGTGTCCGAACGCGTATTCCTTATCGGGAATGTCCCGGGCTTTCAGTATCTCCGCGACCCCCTTTTTGGGCACCCCGTGCCAGTTTGGCCACGTGGTTTTCGACAGCATCTTGTACCTGAACAATTGAAAAGACGCTGAAAATATAGCAAAAAACAAAATAGGTAGTGATGGTAGACAAAATCCACTATAATTTTGGTGCAATTCTAACCTGTAGAGGTATTGCTATGAGAGAAAAAAGCTTCAGATGCCTATAATAAAAATCATTATAACTTTAAAAAAAATTCAACTGGCTACCTCTTGAAATTTTTACGTCGTCCGAAAAAAGGATGCTCAACAAATTTGGCTCAATTCTAACCAGTACAATCAAAGTTATTAGAGAAAATTTTGGATTAGAAAAAAATGGTATTTACAGTGGCAAATCCATCAATTATTTGTTATAGATCTACCCGCCGTAAATACTACGATTTGATATCTCTGATTTTAAACATAAATAACTTCGTCTCTACGGGTTGGAATCGAGTCGAATTCGTTGTGCCTCGTTTTTTCAGTCAACCCAACAATTTCACGGGCTAGCCAGTGAAATTTGAAAAAAATTAATATTTATTTTATTAAATAACTTAAAAATATACTGCAGGTTGGAATTGAGCCAAAATTGGTGTAACCTAACAATTTTATCAAGTAGCCAGTACAATTTGTGAAATTGGTTTTTGAACAGCCCTTGTGTACGCTAGGGGTGTTCAAAAATGACTTTTTTTCTCAAATTGTACTGGCTACTTGGTAGAATTGTCAGGTTACCTAATTTAAGCCTACACACCAAATTTGGTTCAATCCCGGCCAGTAGCCGCGTTGCTACAGGAGGATAAATTTCTATTTATTATATTAAAATAAATAAACAATAATATCAAAATTTTCTGTTCACCCCATGAAAGTGTTAGGCTGTCTATAGAAACGATGTTCACCAAATTTGGTTCAATTCCAACCAGTGGAAGCGGAGTTATTGCCGTTGAAAAATTTGGATTGTCAATAAAATAGTATTTTCGGTGACCAATTCTTCAATTATTTAATATAGGTGTGCCCACCGTGAATACTATTTTATTCGAATTATAATTTTTCGACGGCAATAACTTCGCTTCCGCTGGCTGGCTGGCTGGCTGGTGTGGACTGACAAACGAATGTCACCGTTAGTCTAGCAGTAAAATGATGCAAAAATGATTACCTTTCCAGGCAGTCCTCGTATTTCTGTCGGAAGGCGTACCCGGCGCGTTTCACCCTCACGTTCTCCATCAATCCGAGATAACGGACTTGATGCTGCACGAGGTCCTGAGTGATAATACCGCTCCGCTTCACAGCGTTTGGCTTGATGCATCTGAAAGTTTACGGGTTTACAGCTAACAGAAAGCGTACTTTTCAAAGCACATTCAAACTGGATACTACAGTACATAGGTTGTCAACCTTTTCAGCTTACAGGCCAGTAACCCTGCATCCCAAATTTGACTTGATTACCCTATAACTGGTAGACGTGAACGCACAGGAGTTTGGCCAACCCACGAAATTGTCAAGTTGTCTGAAAGAACGATGCTTAGCAATTTTTGTTCACTTCCACGCAGTAAAAGCAAAGTTATCGCAGTTGAAAATTTGGGTCCGCAAAAATAGCCTGGACGGTGGGTAATTCCAGAATTATGAACAAAAAACCCAAATAACTTCACTTCTACGGGTCGAAATTGCGTCAAATTTGTTTTGGATAAATTTTGTAGACAACTCAACAATTTTATGGGGTTGACAGTATAATTTTTTCAATTCTATTACGATCAAATAGTATATTCATATTGAAATGCACCCGAATATATTTGGCTGACACGCGTCAGGGGTAATCGTCAGCGAGTAGTAGAGAATTGGAAAGAACATTGCATATCAACAATCGTATGTTGTCATGAGCATGACAATGGTTCATTTCAATACGAATATCCTATTCGATTGTATACTGAAGTTCTGTACCTACAAGCTCTTCAATTCTTTCACGATAAATTCAAAATTTTCAAACCCCTGTGCGTTCACAACTAGCAGTTAAAATCGAGCCAAATTTGGTGTGCAGTGTTTTTTTGGGGCAACCTAACAATTTAATCAGTAAATCCCGGAATCCTGTGTTGTTCTATTGAAGTTTTTGCGAGGCAGAGTCCTGTTGAAACTGTCACCAACTCGAATTCGACCAGACACACAAGTTCAGTCACTATTTTGAATGCTTAGCTACAACGAACACATCAGTAGTATAACACGGGGTGTTTTGATGCCGACAAGATAGAGTAATGGTCAAGCGTCCGGCTTCTTGATCGGTAGGTCGTGGGTTCGATTCCCGGCCGGGTCAGACCAAAGACCTGATTAGTAACACTGGTATCCATGGCTTCCCTGCTTAGCGCTCATGCATTACTGGGATAGCATGGAGGGGTGGTGCATGACTTAAAAAGCCGTAAAGGCTATATCTGCACTTCCTTGTCCAGCGGCATATGCACATCATGCACTCATGGTATGCATATGCGCAGATCGTGTGTATGTGTATCATGAGTCGGTGTATATGCCGCAAAAACATCGATGACAAAAATAAACTACGTCCTTTCCTTTCCTGATGCCTCACTATTTCAATTGCATACAACCAGAGAGCTTTGAACATTGAGAGTAACATATTAACAACGCATTCCAAATATCAAAAAATTATCATGATAATAAATGAATGAACAAATTAAAAACAATTTAAAGAAATAAATTATGCTTAGCTATCATGACACTTGCTGTTTTGAACACAAGGCCTACCTGATATAGTTAGGATTCTTTGAATGTAAATTCTTCATCAGCTCGGCGATGGAGGACTTGAACTGCGTCGCCGTGGTGGGCGGGCGTTTCATGTTGTCCGACGTGGGCCCGCCCTCCAGAAACAGGCCCGCGTCACCTCCCAGTATGGTGTGCGACGAACCGTACATGCTGACGGACAGGTTGCGGTAGAGGGAGTCGTTGTTCTTGTCCAGGAACCCGTCTACGCGATACGTCACCTGGGCGGTAGACGAAGAGTGCCAAGTTGAAGTAATTTTACTATTTGAAAAATAACACTGCACAATATCATATAACATATGAACAATATTCCAGACATGGTTAAGTTGAGGCTGGGCAAGACCGAGTATCTGAGCAATTCCATTCTGAAAAACTATAGTTTCAATACTATTATACGCTGTGAAACCTGTAAATCCTTTAAGCCGGATTGGTTGTATCGCAGCATATGAAATACGCCAATGAAAATGACATATAGAACATACCTTTCCTGCGTAATGCGTTATCCTGTACGAATCGTGGGGCAGCGACTTGTCCGACAAAAACTCCGGGTTAAATCTGCTCTCGAAACGGGAGTGGGTACCGCAGTTGTCGTGAAGCTTCTTCAAGAAGGTGGCGTCAGTAGCGTCCCCTGGACGTAGGCACTCCTCGTCCAACATGGAGAGGATACCGGTGTGAGGCTGAAAATAGAAAAGATTGTTCAAAGTTCAGAGGCGGTCAGAGTGGGACTTGGTGCCCAAGTCGAAGTATACGTGACTTTATAAATTTTTACTCGGGTAGAGAGTAAAGCAGAGATTTCCAGGCAAGTAAAAACTAATTTAAGTAGAAGCAGAATTAACATTGTAAATTCCTGCTTAACGACACGTAGAAAAACATAGGCCTATAGGGGAGAGGAGGTCAAAATGAGACACTTTTTTGATATATCAACGCCGCTCAAAGAGTAATGCCTTCTGAGCATTAATTTTGGTACCGGCGGAAAGCCAGCGATCTGTACTATTCATACGTACGTTTCGAGTTATATTGAACAACATACTCCTGGATTTGTTGGCCCTCAAAAATCCTTGCTCAGATGTCTCACCAAGCAATTCTTGTTCATTACACCACCAATTCATCCCAAATGATGAATCAACTAGCGACATCATGAATGAAATATAATAATCACGAAATAATTTACTTTAAAAGGAATTTGTACATCATATACGAATTTAAATGACATCGGAAACAAATAGTCCGTGGGATCCCGCAAAGATGAGAGTTTCGTCATTATTTTGTCATGTACTGTCACATCTGGTCAACTACTTGATAAGTGATCTATTACTTGTGCCTTGAACAGTAAATTTTGAATATTGCGAGGCTCTCAATGGAAAAGTCCTCCGATACCCATGACTCAACTTACCCCCATGGCTTCGTCTCATCTTACTCCCGCACCTCCATTATTGTATAAACTTCAATAAAACAATTTCTGTTTATTACTTTTCAGAGCAGCTTCTTAGAGGTACAGAACTTCAATATACAATTGAATAGTATATTCATATTGAAATGAACCCGCATATTTTCGGCTGACACTCGTCAGGGGTAATAGTCAGCAACTAGTAGAGAATTGGAAAGAACATTGTATATCAAAAATCGTATCACAAAATATGACGTCACCAGCATGAAAGAGAAAGCGTTCAATATACTATTTTTAGGTGGTACACGAACTCCTTTTCTTGACAGAGTTTGGGTTCGTCTATTTTGATAAAAGTCGACTCCGAGGCACACAAATGGAATTGTGAACGACGCGAAATCTGTCATCACGATAATTATTCGCACGAATCAGATTATCTAACAGAGGATACTTTTCAGAGGTAAGCACATGATTACACTGCTAATATTACACTCTACCTGCCACAGTAATGTCATTTTATAATATGGAATATTATGGTTGGTATGTCCTTACAATCATGAATCCACATGACTGACACAAAACATAGAAATATAGTTTTTGGCATTTTTCTGCCCAAACTCAAATCTGCTTGCCTTGTTAATATGGTAGGACTATAGAACGACATTATGGGACTCGAGATTCGGACGGCCAGACCCACATTTCATTCTGATTTCAAAGGCTAGTAAAGTCGCCACGCTATTGGTATTTCGTCTATAAGTACTGGTACTTGAAAATGCGAATAGCAACTATTAAAAGTGAGGAATATTACTATATCATGAATGCAAAGCATTCGAAATCACTAAGCAGCGTTGTATAAAGTGGGTTATACAAGACTTCAACACGAAACAGACAATACAATGACTTGGACTCGAGTCATAATACTATGACTCGGGCCCGACCCTGTGCTCGACGACTTGAACTCTGTGGTGCATTGAAAACGACTAGACTCGACTCGAGTCGAAAATATAAAGGCGATAATGACTTGTGACTTGGTTACAACCCCGATACAGAGTTGAAGGTATAGAAAATCATCAGCTTTTACCAAGTAGATTAGAAATTGAATGACTGAATTCTCAAAAGAAACACAATAGCAATCAGACGTCATTCTCGTAAGGACGGCAACGGAAAATGTATAAACACCGAGGTTGACTACTTTCGGACTTGAACAACTGGATAATTGTCATTAGATCGTAATTTGGGTAGTCTAATTCTAATCAAAATATCTACCAAGTACAGGCAGCAATTCCCAAGTAAGTAAAATCTACATGAAGCAAAATAATTTCTACTCCGGTACGAGTCACAAAAATTTCATAGACATGCCAAAACCAGGGTTGTAACCAAGTCACAAGGTTCCGAGTCACGAGTCAATCTCACTTTGATAGTTTTGACTCAAGTAAAGTCGAGTCATTTTCAATTCGTGACCGAGTCAAGTCCGAGTCATAGTGTTTTGACTCGAGTCAGAGTCCAAGTCATTACGTTTACCATTCAGTTTTCAGTTCAATACGGTCCAACCCACTTTTTTCAACTCTGCTCGAGTGATATAGAATGGTTCGCATTTATAATATCGTAATTTTCCTCGGTCTTAACAGCTTCCGGCCCTATTTTCCAAGTATCTGGAGTTCAGGACTGATAGACGAAATGCCAATAATGTGGCGACTTTGCTATTCTTCGAAGCCACTATGAAATGTATGTCTCAGCCGTCCTAGTCTCGAGTCATAAGACTTGGTTCGAGTCGCGCACAATGACTCAAATACTTTTAATACTAAGAGCTTCTTGGAGGTACAGAACTTCAATATACATTTGAATAGTATATTCATACTGAAATGAACCCGAATATTTTCGGCTGACACTCGTCAGGGGTAATCGTCAGCAACTACTAGAGAATTGGAACATTGTATATCAACAATCGTATCACAACTAACAACATTGTGACTCCAACTATTGCGAATCTCACCTCCTCGATAAGCTTGCAGATGATCTCGTTATCAAAATAGTCGATGTGGATCCACTCTATCCCTTCCTGTACGTATTCCTCCTGTTCCTCCTTCAGCGTGAGCTCGATGAAGATCTGCTGCAGCTTCTCGTTGCAGTAGTTGATGATGAACTGCTCGAAGCTGTTGTTCTGGATTCGAAAAGGCGGGGGAGGGGGGGTTCAAAATTAGTATTTCTCTGTTAGCACGATCTCACAACGACTGATCCAGAGTGATTTCAGCTTGGCATAGTGTATTATTTTGTTGAATATTTCTGAGACACGGCGATATAGTAACAACCAAACATTATTAAATCATATTTTCTCATATTAATAGCAGACATAGTCTTTAGTGGTAATAATAGCGATAGCAATAATTAGTAGGGCAAGTTTTTGCAGCTTTTGAAACTTTTTTTTACAACTTCCGGCAGCTTCCTACATACTCAAAAGTTGTAGTATGTAGTATGTAGTATGGTGTTTTAAGCTGTTTGGAGGAATCTCATGTCGCAAATTTTTGCAACTTTTCTTCATTTTTTCGCGCAACTTTTTTGATTTTTCATGAAACTAACTCTTTTTACCTGAAATATTTGGCACGATATGTAAATAGATCGCTTAATAATGTCACTGTCGTTAAAATTTGAGGTCATTCCTGATATGACGTACATTCAGGCTAGACCGCCGAAAATTATATATTCACTGGGTCAATATTTTCATGATATAATGATTTCAAGGAACTTGTCCATAAATGCAACTTTTTAGTGCGACTTTTGTGAAAATTAAGCACAACTCTTTAGAGCAACTTTTGTGAAAAATAAATGGAGCTTTCCACGGATTCGTTTGCAACAAAAACTTGCCCTAATAATCAGTGATAATTTAGTAGTAGAAGAGCTTCTTGGAGGTACAGCACTTCAATATGCAATTGAACATTATATTCATATTGAAATCCGACCCTTTTCGGCTGACACTCGTCAGGGGTAATCGTCAGCAACTAGTAGAGTATTGGAAAAAACATTGTATATCAACAATAGTATCACCAAATAGTATGTCACTGATATGAAATTTCGAATAATCGTCATTCCAGAAGAAGTGAAATTGTTACACGCCACGAAAGGCACGGGACAGAACGACCTACCTCAAAAACTTCGAAGCCGTAAATGTCCAGCACGCCCATGACTTTCCGTTTTGTTTTAGCTTGCGATTGAATGCTGCTGTTGATTCTCTTCACCAGCCAAGAGAACAGGCGGCTGTATATGGCCTTGCAAAGGGCGTCCCTGGCGTAAGCGGCCTAAAATAATAACAACAGTCAATAACCCATAGTTATTTTTTGCCATCCAAAATCTAGCGGCCTAGTTAGTATTCATATATGAAGAAGCAGGGTTGTAATGACTCGGGTCATGACTCGTCTCGAGTCACGATTTTCTGTTGACTCGACTCGAGTCAATCTGCGCATTGACTCAAATTGGACTCGAGTCATTGCGCGTGACTCTAACCAAGTCACATGACTCGAGACTCAGACGGTCAAGACCGACGTTTCATTGTCATTTTGAAGAATAGTAAAGTTACCGCACTATTGGGATTTCGTCTATTGGTACTGGTACTTGAAAATGCAACCAGAAACTGCTAAAAGTGAGGAAAATGAGTAGGCTATGTTATAAATGCCAACAATTCGATATCACCAAACAGAGTTATAAAATGTGGGTTTAACAAGACTTCAACTGGAAACTAATCAGTCAACACAATGACTTGGACTCGAGTCATAACACCGTGACTCAAACTCGACCCTCTGCTCGCAGACTCGGTGGTGAATTGATAATGACTCGAGTCAAAACTATAAGAGTGAGATTGACTTGCGACTCGGAGCCTTGTGACTTGGTTACAACTTACAACCCTGTAACTAAGTCACAAGGTTCAGAGTTTCAAGTCAACCAGACTTTTTTAGTGTAGACACAAGTCAAGTCGAGTCATTCTCAATTCACCACCGAGTCAAGTTCGAGTCCTATTGTTTGGACTCGAGTCCGTGTCTGAGTAATGGTGTTCCCTGTTCAGTTTCGGGCACAGGTCATGTTCAACTCAATTTTTTACAACTCTCGGGTGATATCGAATGCCTCGCATTAAAAATAATATTTTTTCCCAACTTTTAACATGTTAATTCTAACAGGTGACACAGCCAACAATTTAGAAAGGCTATAAAATGCATCGCATGGATAGAAACTGCGACTCTAGTCACTTCCAGTTGGAAGATCAAATTGGAATCGTAGCACTACTGCTGGGTGGAATGAGTTAAATTTTTTTGGCAAGCGAACAATAAAACCAGTATGCCCGTGAAATTTGAAAAAAGCTTTTTTTTCTACAGCCCTACGACACAGTTCCCAGAATCTTTTCAAACCTACTCTTAAATATTTCAAGAATTCCAGAACTTTTCAGACTTGGCCAGCATTCAATTAACAACAAACGACAAGCTCTCAATTAAAGGCCGACAATTGTCATTATCAGATTAACTGCACTTGAGCACTTCAGCTGCATCACAAAATACAGATCGCGAGCAACAAAAATCTTTAAAACGCCTCGAGTTTCACGGAATCCGAAGTATGCCGACGACAAAAACACAGACACGCCACCCAGAAACGACACAGCCCTACGACGCACTGGATTTGTGGTACGATACAATGCTTGATTAGCAGACTCGGACGGCGAGGAAATTCTCGATAATAGACCGATAAATTCTCGTTAATCTGATTCGGGAAATGTTTTTAATCTCCTATTTGAATTCTAATCTAATTTGGAAAAAACGAACTGTATAGTAGGCTGTTCAAAAAAGAACTTTTCCTTCAGATTTCACTGACTACTTGATAAAATTGTTAGGTTGGTTAAAAAACCGCTGCACACGAACTTTGACTCCATTCCAACCAGTAGAAGCGAAATCGTGCAGTAGAAAGTTTTGAATTTATCATTGATAAACAAAAAAATAAAATTTCAACATTTTTCTGCCGACCAGTAGAAGCGCAGTTATTGCAGTAGAAAATTTTCTAATTCCACGATTTTATAATAAACAATTAAAGAGTTGGTCATCGTAAATACTGTTTTATTCTAATCCAAATTTTTCTACTGCAATAACTTCGCTTCTAGTGGTTGGAATTGAACCAAATTTGGTGTGCATGATCTCTACTGACAGCCTAACAATTTTATAGGGTCGGCAGAAAAATTTTGAAATTTTATTTTTTTGTTTTTCAATGATAAATTCAAAACTTTCTACTGCACGAATCTCGCCTCTACCGGTTGGAATGGAGCCAAAGTTGGTGTGCAGCGTTTTTTTAACCAACCAAACAATTTTATCAAGTAGCCAGTGAAATCTGAAGGAAATGGTATTTTTTTAACAGCCCTACTGTAGACTAGCTATAATTCTAATGAAATTTCGAAAATCTGTAAATTTTAAAGGCGAACTCAGTTAACAGGCGCAACTGTACATGAAAAATACACAAGGTACTAGCGTAGACCAGTATTAGCGCTAAGGTAGCGTGAATAACAAAAAAAGACTGCAAAACACCACGAAAATTTACTTCATAATATCGAATCAAATCCATCACCACCACCGGTCAAAACATACAATCAGATTGCAGTACCAGATTGTATCGGTACCGCAGAACTTACTTCGCTAGCGCTGAGAGTGCAGGTTACTTTCTCCTGCCTGGCCGTCATCACCCTCTGCGTAAGAGAAGTGGCGAATTTTTCCGCGTCCATTCCGAGCAGTGCGCACACATCTTCGATTTCTGAATGAACGCGCGTCCGTTAAATCCGGGGATGTATCACGAAAAACTCTGGGAATACTTCCATCTCTTGCAACGATCGCTAATAGGTTGATTAAGTATGAACAGTTTACTTCATTGGCCTACCTATAAAACCTTTTACATTTCCTTTATCATTTATCTTGGCTAATGAAATCTGTGGATGTAAATTGGTGTAGCGTAGTCAATTCACAACAGGAAATACATATTTCGCAATGTTCAAGGCTTGGGTAAATCTATGACAGTCGTCAAGGGCACGTCAAAGCTGTTTTCTGAGAGATTTTGCATGAGGTTGGCCGTAAAATTAGAAATTAAAAAATAGTATTTAAAATAGATTTACAAGTTCCAAACTCCTGTGCGTTTACATCTACCAGTCGAAATCGAGCCTAATTTGGTGTTCAGCGTTTTTTTTTAGGCAACAATTTAATCAGCGAATCCCCGGAATCTGTGGAAAAATAGTTAATTTTGAACAACCCTACTTCGGACCACACTTCAGGTCGAGCGTTAGATTAAGGGGAACGGGCTAATTTCGGGGTTAGGGTAAGTATTGGATTCATAAAGTCAAATGCTCAACCAGGCTTGTAATGACTCGAGTCATTACAAGTGTGTATTGACTCGACTTGGACTCGAGTCATTGCGCATGACTCGAACCAAGTCATATGACTCGAGACTCAGACGGCCAAGACCGACATTTCATTGCAATTTCGAAGAATAAGTAAAGTAACTACCCTATTTGGATTTCGTCTATTGGTACTGGTACTTGAAAATGCGACCAGAAACTGTTAATAGTGAGGAAAACTAGTATTTTATAAATGCGAACCATTTGATATCACCAAACAGAGTTATAAAAGTGGGTTTACCAAGACTTTAACTGGAAACTGAGCAGTCAACACAATGACTTGGACTCGGACTCGAGTCATCATACCATGACTCGTACTCGAACCTCTGCTTGATGACTTGGACTCGGACTCGACTCGGCGGTGAATTGAAAATGACTCGACTTGACTCGAGTCAAAACTATAAAAGTGAGATTGACTTGTGACTCGGAGCTTTATGACTTGGTTACAACCCTGTGCTCAACTGTTATTTCTCATAGTGACGCATGTTCAAGTGTCGAGCAAACATTTTTTATACGCTGAGTCCGAGTCAAGTAATGTCATTCAGAAACATGACTCGAGGCATCCGAACACTGTGTGCTTGGGACAACTCTAATAGTGGCTCAATGTATCATGGCAGTGGCAAAAAAATTAACAGACCTTTCATATCTTCAACCGAGCACCCTTCCATTCCGTTCTTGGCCGATTTGGCCTTGAATTTGACATTGCCGAGTTTCAGAACGGCGGCAACTGCTTGCAGAATGTGGTCCACTTCTTCCGTGCCGAATCCGATGACGTTAAACGCGGTCTGTAAATCAAGCGAAATTTCCATAACCATAAAAATGTGTGGTGCACATGTTTACCATACAAGTGAAACCGGACATTTTATTGTAAAATCTGTAACTGGGAGTTGGAACGAAATATACAATGGTAGTCAATAAGTTGGCCAAATCGGTGGTTCTCAAAGTGGGTAATTTGATGGGTAATTTCGTGAGATAAGGGAGCGAAAATGCCAAGCCTTCAGGCTTTTATGCTCTGTGTAACGAGAAGTTGGAATTTACAATGCACCGACATTATAAACAAATGCGCAAAGTGATTTGGCTTCGAACATTAGTGGGACTAGTTAGCAGTCGCAGTGAGCAAAGTGGCCATTTCAAAACAAAACCAAATCAGAGTCACAGCGGCGAAATCTGTGATAGTTTGTAACTCCAGTGGCCAGCAGTGGTCAAAAGTACAAAAGCATCATCAATTTTGTGACCAGAATAGCGCTTTCGACAGACGGGTCATTTTTACAGTAGACTAGCGTGACAATAACCTTAAAAGTGTGTAGTTGCGCAGCGCATGCGCATGCAGCCACTACTTCATGACCATAGACAGACGAAAATGACATTATCTTGGTGTACAGCAGCGACTGATTCACGATCAATCAATCTCGCAATCAATCAATCGCGTACCATCATTCCAATACCTTTGAAAAGATCATGGCGAATCAACCGCAACACGTTACTGCAGTTTTTAAGCGACCATGTGTCTCAATGTGGACTCACCTATATGCAGTAGGGATCTTCAAAAATGACTTTTTTCTCACATCGTACTGGCTACTTGATAAAATTGTTAGGTTACCTAAGTTAAGCCTATACACCAAATTTGGTTCCATTCCAACCAGTAGCCGCATTGCTACAGGAGAAGAAAGTTTCTATTTATTATATAAAAATAAATAACAAAATATTGGAAAATTTTCTGTTCACCCCATGAAAGTGTTGGGTTGCCTATAAAAACGATGTTCACCAAATTTGGTTCAATTCCAACCTGTGGAAGTGGAGTTATTGCCGTCGAAAAATGTGGATTTGAATAAAATAGTATTTACGGTGTACACCACTATAATAAATAATTAAAGAATTGGTCACCGTAAATACTATTTTATTCATAATACGAATTATTCAACGGCATTAACTCCGCTTCCACTGGTTGGAATTGAACCAAATTTGGTGAACATCGTTTCTATAGACAACCTAACACTTTCATGGGGTGAAGAGAAAATTTTCCAATATTTTGTTATTTATTTTTATATAATGAATAGAAACTTTCTTCTCCTGTAGCCATGCGGCTACTGGTTGGAATTGAACCAAATTTGGTGTATAGGCTTAAATTAGGTTTAACCTAACAATTTTATCAAGTAGCCAGTACGATTTGAGAAAAAAAGTAATTTTTGAAGACCCCTAATATGCAGCAGTTAATCAATGTTTTAACTAGCGCAAAATCCAATTTAAATCATTATGAGCATTAACCGAATTATCAAAAAGAAAATTCAATGTCTACTCAGGCTCAAATCGACAACGCGCATTGAACACACCCCAAGTTTCAACTCAATTACTTAAATAGGCTTTTAAAGTACAGAACTTCACTATTGCAACATACAACATGTTCGTATTGTCAAATTTATTCTACTCAAATTCAGTCTTAAAAGCTTCAAATGCAATAAATTTCACAATACGAACATATTGTTTGTTGCGTAATTCGGTCACTTCAAAAGTCAATCCCTGTATTTTTACAAAATCAAGTCACTCGGAGACTTCCTCAATCAACAGATTAAAACAAACGAGTTCCTAGGCAATTGTTCTTAAATTTGATAAATTTGAGTAATGCGTCAGTTCCTGAAGATAATTCATTCGCATTTATCAGGAAGGTACCCGTCTTCGGAAAAGTAAGACTCGGCTCAAAAAAACATGTCAAATTACACAACTAGTTTCGTATCTAGACATGAATTATAACGCACTTACGTCGGAATAAATTCCAACATGAAGATGACACAGATCAAGAAGTCTGGTCACAGTCGAGGCTATACCAAAGCAAACCGAGGCACAGCTAGCGTAGACAGTGGTAATACAACACATTCCACACACAGTCGACAAACACCATAAACACAACACAAACAAAAAACAACATATTCCCACAACACTTACCAACACATCTCTGAAATTGCCAGCGTCATCGATAGAGCTCGACACTTCGCTTTCGGTCAGAAAGCTGTATTTTTCATTCTTCGACAGTTTCAGTTTATCTAGAAATGACATATTTTGTGAAAATTTGCAAGAAATAAAATCAGTTAATATCATTTTACTCGATATAAAGGCGAGATCTGTAAGTCACATACCGAGCAACGAAACTATCATAAAAAAAAATTGTCTACACCTAATATTGTACTGGATTTTTTGATAAAAGTTTATTTTGTATAAAGTTGTAGTTTGGATCTCAGAAACCCAGCAGAAAAACTTTCACAAAAAATTCATTTTCGCCAAAAAAATGAATTGGATTTTGGATAATAACCGTTCACAATTGACTAATGAATTCGTATAGCAATAAACCCGAATGTTCTTCTCAATTGTGTACTGGTTGCTGGCGATTACTGCTGATGAGTGTCAGCCGAAAATACTAGGGTTCATTTCAATATCAATACGGATGAGGTGAGTAATACAAATAGAAATGAAGTGAATTGCGTGACCCTCATACGATATTTGCGACACACGATTCAACGCGAATGTTGAATACTCATTAGTCAGTCGCGGATCATTCGTTCATTCATACATACATCATTTCGACAGTCGGCACAATTCATGCAGACACGGGTAATGAATGTATTTCAGAATCTGTAAAACGAGATTAGCGCAGGCAAACGTGCCCGATTGAAGACTGTCTTTGTTAAAAATTGAAAAAAAAATTTCGAAATTTTACTGTCAACCCCACGAAATTGTTAAGTTGTCTGCAAAGACGATGCAAAAGAAATTTGGCGCAATTCCAACCCCGTAGAAGCAAAGTTATTTTGAGTTTTCCATCCGTAATCCTGGAATTACCCACCATCAACACAATTTTTGCAAATACAAAACTTTCAGCTGAAATCATTTCGCTTCTACCGGTTGGAAGTGAGTAAAAATTGTTACGCATGTGCTTTTACGCGGCTTGACAATTTCGTGAGGATAACAGTAAAATTTGAATAAATTTTTTTTTTGATAAATTCAAAACATTTGAGCAACCCAACAATTTAATCAGTGAATCCCCAGAATGTGGAAAAAAAGTTACCTTTGAACAACCCTTGGACCACATTTGTCAATACTGGCCGTTACGCACCATTCTATTCATGAACAGTATCGCTACACCGTCTACCAAACAGTTATCAAGCCATTGATCTATTCATCTTTGACCCAGCATATCAAACATGATACCATGCGGCCATCACAAGGGTAAACATACGATACCGTCAACCATGACCAGGTACTTTTTCCGGTTTACACAGTAGGTTTGCATAGCGCAACTAGCCGATAATAAATCCAAATTCCGGCAAACATTAACTGATCTCGTAAAGGACAATTACTCTTAACCTACTTGAGCAAGGGGGTCATCAAACTTTAACAAATACGAGGACGAAGCAAGAGAGTAGCCAAGTTTGAGCTCAGTTCACGACAAAGTATTGCAACCTAGCACACCATGTGACTCCGAACTGAGAATGCTCTATCGTGAATGAATGGTCATCAAGCTCCAAGAAAAAAACAGTTGAAGCGAATAATTGAGTGTTGCTTATAATGCTTTTAATGCTTTGGGCTATTAAACTCCATTTACAAGCCTATAACACGTTCAAGACCATGTATACGTGAAAGCTAAGAACACAATTCATGAAATTTCGACTTAATTTAGAACTGCCACACAGCAACCGTTCTTTAAAAAGACACCAGACAATCAGACTTGTACAAATTACCCAGCTAGTTGATGGTCAACTGACTAATGGTCTTCGAGTAGTTCTAGTTCTAGTTGTGGATTTTGAAAAATGAGTAGTTGTAGTTCTAGTTGCGAGTTTTAAAAAGCGAGTAGTTCTAGTTTTAGTTGCGGATTTTGAAAATTGATTAGTTCTAGTTCTAGTTGCGAGTTTTTATGGTTCTAATCGCCCATTCTGAAAATCCAGTAGTTTGCACAAGTCTGCAGACAATCACGACAAGCTCAAAGGTTCTTAACATGACTTCGCCTACAGAAACTTCAACAGAACCCTACACAACACGCGTGATATGCGTGTGCAATGTGCAGTAGGGCTGTTCAAAAAAACCTTTTTTCAGATTTCACTGGCTATGTGATAGAATTGTTCACCAAATTTGGCTCAATTCCAACTAGTAGAAGCGATTTTCTTAAAAGAAGAAAAGTTTTGAATTTATCATTGAAAAATTTAAAATAGTTTTCAAAATTCTTTTGTCAACCCAATAAAATTGTTAGGCTGTCAGTAGAGATCATGCACACAAAATTTGGCACAATTCCAACCACTAGAAGCGAAGTTATTACAGTAGAAAAATTTCCAATTCCATGATTTTATAATGAATAATTAAAGAGTTGGTTAAAACCATAAATACTATTTTATTCAAATCCAAATTTTTCTACCGCAATAACTTCATTTCTACTGGTTGGAATTGAGCCAAAGTTGGTGTGCAGCGTTGCTTTCATCAACCTAACAATATTTTCACATCGCCATTTCTGAACAGCCGTAATGCGCAGCTACGACAAACTTTTTTATCATACTAAAGTTTCCAATATTGCAGTTTCCAATATTCCAGTTGCATATATTTATCGTAATTACATTTCTGGTTAACTTCGATTTTCTGAAGTCAGCAAAATATTTCTTTGATATCTTACCGGTCCCCAGCTAAGGAGGTTGATAACCACTGCTTTAGACGTTAATAAGTCCGACATACTAACCGTTTATCAATACGTGGCCCAATCTTTGCATTTAACACACCAGAACCAAAAAATGTTCAGCTTTCACAAATGTAGCATATTCAGGGAAACCAGTAATTACGTTACCGGCGTTCTGCTCTTAGTAGAATTATCTAATTGTCCAAATCTGCAACACACGACATTGCCTATAATATATATAATGTTTTGATGTCCTTACAAACTATATCAAAACAGTGTTCCCATATCAACAAAAAGTCACCACCGGTACTTACTGAGTACGTGTTCCGGCCCGTTGAGCAACTGATAAAACACATGAAAGTTCCTCTCGCCTGGAGATTGCGACACGACCCTCGATTTTTCCAACAAATCTAAACATAGCATCGTTTGTTAGCCTCCATAACAATAGCACAATACTATAACAACAAAATACAGCAGAGGAATCTTACAGTTGGTAATGATGCCTCCGATTGGGTCTCCTTTGAAATCAAATTCAATGTCCATATACTTCCCCTGAAATAAAGTAGATTCATTCACCTTGTGTGGTTTCCCTGAGAGTTTACAATGCTGGTCAATGAGATTTAGCCTAATATTGCCATCTGTTACACGAATAGACAAATATGAACACCAGATGCAAGAGTAAGTTGATCCTAACACTAATCAATAGGGCTGTTCAAAAATAACTTTTTTTCAAGTTTGCCATTGGCAAACACCTGTTGGATAGATAATCCCGCTTGTTCGAAAAAATCATCAAGACGACAGATTTCGCGTCTTAGGGAGGGGCCGCTCACACTTTCGTATGTGTGCCTTGGAGTGGACCTTTATCAAAACACATCAGCCCAAGCTTTGTCTACAAATGAAGTTCGTGTACCAGCTTAAAACAGTACATTGAACGCTCTCTTATCTGAGATTTCATTTCATGCTGATGACATCATATTTCGTGATTGTTGATATACAATGTTCTTTCCAATTCTCTACTTGTTGCTGACGATTACCCCTGACGAGTGTCAGCCGAAAATATATGAGTTTATTTCAATATGAATATACTTTCAATTAAATTTTACAGGCTACATATAAAAACGATGCACATCAAATTGAACTCAATTCCAACCAGCAGAAGCAAAGAAAATATAGTATTTAGGATGGTAAATTATTTTACTATTTATTATAGATCTACCGACCGTAAATACTATCATTTGAAATCCTAAATTCCGCACATCAATAACTTAGCTTCTACGGGTTGGAATTGAGCCAAATTTGTTGTGCATCGTCTTTTCAGACAACACAACAGCTTCATGGGATAGCCAGTGAAATTTGATAAAATTGATATTCATTTTTAGTCAATAAATCTAAAATTTTCTATTATAATAACAAAAGACAGCAAAATGACTTACAAATCTTGACGAGTTATCATTTCTGACTGTCTTTGCGTTCCCGAAAGCTGAAAAAATGAAGACGCCGCGTTAACAGCGATACGAGCGGAGAGCTCTGCTGTCATTCCGATTAAAATGTGGGCAAAACACCCTTTTCCGAATATTTTTGGAAGCTACACCAAGACAGAACGAAATTCCATAATTTTTCAAACGTATTTTCCCACTCGACCATCAAATTCGCATTGTAACTTGTAACAATGGCCACAAAAAACTTCAGCATTCAATGTACTGCAAAAAAAACAGATGATATTGACAAAACAAAGAAAAACAAACGGAAGAAGTTATTCAGAAAATCTTTTTGTCTACATAAACTTTGAACAGAAACAAGAATCCACAAACCAGGACACAGTACCTAGCCTACATAGACCACCCACCAGTGATTTAGTACAGAAAAATTCAAATACCTTCCAAAACGGGGTTCGACTGCAGAAGCTGTTGCTTAATCTTGGTTACTTCCTGCGACTTGCTACTCATGGCCGCGACATACTGCATGATAATCTTGCTGGCTTCCGTTTTCCCGGCGCCGGACTCCCCTAAAAACGAGCGTGCCGTGATTCGCACGCATCATCACAAGACAGAGAATTCAGACGTATTTACCCGTGATGAGAACGCATTGATCTCGGTTGTGGTTTTTCATCGACCTGTACGCCAGATCAGCCACGGCGTATCTGGGGAAAAGATTGTAGGCAATGAAAAATGAAGAGAGATGGCCAAATCGTAAATTAAATAGAATATTGAAGGTACAGAACTTCAATACGCAATTAAACAACATGTTTATATTAAATTCGGGTTTATTTCAATATGACTAGCCTATATAAATATAATCCATATTAAATTGGTAATTGCCACAATTCAACAGGAAAACACGTCAAGTTCTTGAAATACAAATATAATGGCAATGGGTGACATTGTCGACAGAGGACGTCAGTAGCAAAGTAGGCTACTACGGCGTTTTCGGAGTGCTCAAGGATATTTTGCCTACTCGCAGTACTTACAGTACTGTACAGTACAGTACAGCTTTTATTTCATAATTTTTTGTCTGTTTTTACACCACTCCCAATTCTATTTCACGTTTCTTTCCGCAAACCTTCATATTTTTTACACTTAGGATTAAGTTAAGTAGAAGACCGGCCTAATTATGGAATATTGCACCATTTTCACTGTTGATAAAGTTTTCAGAACAAAAGATCACCACAGCCCCAATATCAACCCAATATTTTCGGAAATTGAACCTATTTGTAGAGGCATTTTAGTCGTTTTGCGTTAGCCGCGTTACTTGCAATTCTACTTGAGTGCCAACGTTGGATACTTTAACCATCTCTGGCTACAAATGATATACTTATATTCCAACTATGTGTATGTTCACGGTGTTTATTAGTAATCTTGCAACTATACAGGCCCATGTATAAATGTTTATAATTGTCTGAATATGCGTCTATTGTGCTATGTTATGTGAACTCAACTAATTACTGCAGCACATACAAATATTATATCAAGTAAAACGCTAACAAGCATATGCAAAATAATTATGAGCAGCGGTTACTGTACACTTCTGTCACGTGATGCATATTTGCTCAACGATTATGAAATACCAGTCACCGACACTGTAACCGTGTCATGTAATGTGGAGGTTGACTCTGATTGACATATTTTGGCTTTGGAAATACTTAAATTAATCGCACACACACCTGTGCAGAAAAAGCAGGCAGATTTTGACACACAAAACTATGTAAAAACGTACCGTTTCAATGTAAGACACTCATTCTAATAATTCACATAAACGATGCAATATCAAGAATGGAAATGGAGCATTGAAATAGTCTTTTTCAGGTCTTGTTTGTCTCAACTCAGATTAGGATTATCCTAGCTGATACAGCAACTGACAAACCGAATTATTTCGAGAACACGAATCAAACACATTACAGATTTCATGAAAAACCGAAAGTTGAAACTCACATATGCGGCGGAAGTTCGTACATATTCCTGCCTCTGTATTCCTCGATCTTGTCGGGCCCATAGATGCTCAGGTGCTTATACGGATTTACAGAAACCACCACCGATCCAATGTAGGTCTGGATACAAATATGCCTTAGGGTGACAAAGGCGGACGGGCAAATGTAGTGCAAGAGGTCTATGTTGGTACTCAAGTTGCAGTAAGGTGACGACTTAAATCTCTACTTAATTACAAGTATAAGTAGCAAATTCCGACGTAGGTATGAAAATCGAAGTATCGAGTAGTTTCAAAAGTATATAAATTGGGATAAGGGGTTGCAAAGTTTTGGTAGTTAGTCGGAGGTGGCTACTTAAGAAATTGTAGGGTGCATCACCACATCACCACTGATCGTAAAAGTCACAAAGACAATATGAACAGTGAAACACTAATGATAATTGCACTGAAACCGGTAGGTAATCAGGCCATGACAAGGACTGAGCGATATCTTTGGAACCTTTATTAGACCAGACAACTATGAGTCTGCTATTACGATTAGGACGGGGGCCAAATTGCTGCCCAAATTTTGGGGTTTGAATTTGCGCTAGAAAACCGTTAAGAACGTCTCATCTAAAGCAGTGGTTCTCAAACTGAGGGGGGGCATTTGAAGGAGGGCACAAAACTGTGTTCAACTGATTCTTTTTTACGTGCTTCACTTCATATTTATTGCTCTGTGTATAGTCAGAATTTCACATTTGAGAATTCTCTCATCAACAGTCGTAACCCTCCATGCCATCAAACTATCCGTTGGGGTTCCTAGCATTCCGGTTGCATTTTGCGATGTGACGATAAGAGGGTGCGCGAGATTTTTCACTATCATAAAGGGGGGCGTGTCATGGATCCAAAGCGATTACTAGTATCCATAGAGAAAGAATAACATAACATAACTAGTAGCTACGGTATGTACTGAGCAAGGGTAAGTATAAAACATATGCCACTAATTACAGTTGACAACTTTCACAAGCTGATAACATATGATGGAGTGTAATTCCATATTTATAGATATGTAATACTGTTTAGCTATTACTTTCAACTACAGAATGCTGGATACACACAACGCGGAACTCGCCGCCTATGACACAAATACTCACATATATGTGGTCAGCTTTGAATCTTTTCTGTAGGTTTTCCAGGAAATTTTCTTCGGAAAGCGGCTCCAGGAGGACCATGTCGCCAACACCCACCATTCGCGACAAAATTCCATGTTGGTCAGACATGGTGGACAAGGACAGACAGTAAAAAATAATCTGTCTACAAAATACTGCGAAAAGATAATGTACTTTTGATAGAAAAACGATCCAGAAGTACACATTGCAGAAGGCCTAGACCAGGGGGGGCAACTTCTCAAGTTAGCAGGCCGGATATGGGAAAATGAATTACTTGGCGGGTCGGATTACAGAATATATACATTATTCTCATATTTATCCACTCAAAGTAGTAATCTATCGTATTTAATGTAAACTTCACGATTAAAGCATAGAGACCAGAACCAGTATTCAATGAACTTATTAACAATACCTTTTGAAGTTAAATAGACATCTGTGGTCGATCAAACTTGCCAGCAAGTTCTTTGAACTCTGGCTGCTTGTCGTATGTGGAGCCCCTTAGTAAAGACTGCACGTGAACATCAGTTATATTGGAACGAAGCCTTAGTGTCGTTAATGTTCATGGTCGAAAATCTATGTAGAACCGAACAGAGCAAGTATAGTTTCATGGTTATCTTTCTCAGGCTGGCAAACTTGGATTCATTCTGTGAGGCATGGACTTTGTCAATACCTTCAGAATTAAATTTCTCTTCCAGGGTAGAAACTCTCTGCGGGCCGGATCCGGCCCGCGGGACGTATGTTGCCCGTCCCTGGCCTAGACACTGATGAAATAATGCTTCTATTACATAACTATCATATTATTGGATCAGGCGTAGATCTCAGCTCAGTAGGGCAATGATTTAAACAAAAATGTCAGATAAGGGACATCATTATTATGGTATGGTGATGGCTGGGCAAAATCAAGGACCTGCGTGAATCAATACTGAATGTAATATTAGGCTTTGAGTATAGTTGACTATTCCAGTACCTCTCATTATGACGGCATAACAGTATTACCGACGTGGAAAGTTTAAATAAATACCTTTTATGCTACCACAACGAACTTATTGACAGGTCTAGATGACTACTACATCACAGCAGAGATAATGTAGCATTTTTTTTGCGATTATACCTATTTCGTTGCACTTTGTGACTTCACAGAAACGTCATTACCATAATGTACAATAATTCTCGTTGAAAAATTAACTCAGTGGCAAGGAGCGTAGCATTTCAGCACTCGAAAGAAACCTCTCTCCCTACAGTTGGCTCGATCATTAGAATTAATGCTCGATTCAGGTTCAACAAACCGAATCATAATACCCAGCCTCAACTATATGTTGATTATGCGTACCCCTATATACGTTAAATATGCTATTGATCATAATGATCAACATGCTGAAACATAGGCTACTATCCCTGCAAATATCCAATCCAGCTTACTGAAGTTAGGCCATAATTATTATCGGTACACGCATACCAAAATCCAAGTATCGAGATTGTAACCTACCGCAGTTCCCATAAATTCCAATAGGGGGGGGGGGGGAACTTGAGTAGGTGGGGAAATTTGAGTACATTTGACTAAAACTTCCGCTGGTCCAACATTTCTGCTTCAAATTTGTCAGTTCTGCCTTCATTCAGTAGCTCACTATGCAAGCTATAGATAAGACTAATAACCAATTTCCTTGCAGGAAAATTATAGCTTACACATGCAATTGAAAATTTGTGACGCATTTTTTCATTTTTGACCCTGTTTTTCAACTTCTTCACAGGTGACATAAAAATGGTTGTTGCAAAACGATATACCACTCAAGTAGTGATAGTTGATCATACTACAGGGTATAGCTATGGATATTGTCAATGGTGGTGTGAGTAAGTTTTAATTTACAAAATAATTTTTTGGGGTATTTTGGTTATAGTATGCCATAAGTAAATTGAGTATACCATTGAATGCGGAATTTCTCTGTCCCACGATTATCAGAGGGGTTGCAAATACTCAATTGAATCTTGTTATGCAGGTTTTGTTAAATATTAGAGAATACAATTGTTGAAACAGTCAAAAGATATGCCCAGGAATTATAAGAAAAAGCGAACTCATATTACATATAAATGCTCTGAAATTTGCCGAGATAGCGGCATAATCTTATTTTGTCTTCCACCTCATTCATCGCATGCTCTGCAGCCACTGGACGTCGGGGTTTTCAGGCCTTTGAAAATAACCTGGAAGAATATTCTGAAAAACTGGGCCCGAGAAACACGAATGCAATCGGTATCAAAAGCCATATTTCCGACCCTACTGAAAAAATTGATGACTGAATTACAATCTAACTGGGCTGTGGGGGGGTTTAAAGGAAGTGGACTTTACCCAGTCAATGCTGACATAGTAAAAAACAAGGCAGTTGATCGTGTTCAGCATGAAATTGTCGAAGAAAGCGATGTGGTGAAAAATTTGACACAGGCTATTACGAGAGTAGTGTCACCAGCAATTTCAAAAGTAACAAGAACTGCTTTAGATAATCACAATGCGAAACGGAGACGTGTTCAGACCAAAACTGGTGAGGTGCTGACATCGGAAGAGAGCATGGCCAGACTTCAAGAGGAGGAGACAGTAAGAAAGCTTAAGCGCAGAGGTGGAAAAACCAATAAAGTTGTGGCCAGTCATGTTGACGAGGAGGAAGAAGCCACACAATCTACAAGCAGTTCCGAGACAGACTTGAGAGGAGTAGAGGACTTGGTGGGAGTAGAGAAGGTTAGGAAAGAGGAGATCAAAGAGTTAGACTGGCTTGTTATTCAATATGGACAGAGAAAGTTTCTGGGTCAAGTAGAAAATGTGATGGGTGGAGGAGAAACACTGGAGAATAATTTTGTTCGGTACGAACAGAGCCGGCAACCAACAGGATGTATATTTTCCTATCCCTGCAACATTGATATGGAGAACATTTCATTCAATGAAGTAATTGGAAAAGTCAGAGCACCAATTCCAGGAAGAAGAGGGGTTCTCATATTTGATTTAAATGCAAACAGTTGGTAAAACATCACCATTGAATTATTTCGTTCTGCGGTTCGTTCTGAAAAAGCTTCTCTTAAACCAACCGTAGCAGATTTTGTTCCAGTTTCTTTTTTAAAAACTTGTTAATATACTCAATTTTCCCATACAATGACTCATTTGGGTATAGCATGGGGATAAGGCTTACTTCTAGTGCTATTTGGACAGTATACTCAATTTTCCCACAAAATTGGGGTAAATTGAGTACCGTAAACCGGGGTAACTTTGGACTTAAGGGTAACTTTGGACACTAAGCAGTAAAAGATTTATATGGTTATTGATGGAAAAGGGTTGCCGCTGAATGTCCTATTCTTTTTCATGTGGCATCGGTACCATAAGTAGTCTCAATAGAAGGTGGATTCATTTCACTACCAGATAAACTTGACCCAACATTGATAAATTAATGGCGGGGGTCAATTTCATCAAATTTAATGGCCATTCAACTTCTTACAAGCAAACATAGATAACATGTGGTTCGTAGATTGAAAACTTGGCAGCAGATACCTCTAAGCAGTCTTAATCCATGGCAAAAATCTCAGTGGGCTCACCCTCAGATCAATACAAGAAAATGTGATGTCCAAAGTAACCCCGTCAAATTTTATCAGAACGGGGTAACTTTGGACAGAGGAAAATGTGATATTTAGAGCTCTGGAAAGTGGCTGCTTCATCTGTGTCAAAGTGTATGGTCAACTATATTACTTATTACCGGCCTGATGGCTTTTTAAAATGGAATGAGAAGGTTAATAAATTAGAGTTTGCCAAAATATGAAAAAATGGGTAGGCAATCAGCTGAGAGATTGCAATCGGGTGTAAGCTACTTCAAAAACTTATCACATACTCATTAAGATGTGCCTGCTGAGTGCTGAATATGGGATATCGTAAATTACGACAAATATATCCATCAGAGGAGATAGGAAAGGGAAAGTGTATCTTTTAAAGAACAGTAATATATTTGAAATCGGCAATAAATCACGTTAACATGTTTAACTTTCACTGTCGATTGCTGACACTGCCAGTGGGATATCCCTTATCACCATACGTTATTTATAAGTCCCAATTGGCGAAGGCATGAGGGAAAATTGAGATAAGAGGGCCCATTAGCCTTCATAAACGACCTAATTATTTTTTTTTGGGGGGGGGAATTAGGTATAAATCATGCAATAGGTCAGACATATACTATTTTGTTCCAGTTTTAGCCATTGCTCTCATCAACTCTTACCAAATAAGCCCCATTTACGAAGTTTCATAAACAATTGAGTGTAAAGGCATACAAAAAACTACATTGTCCAAAGTTACCCCACATGCAGGGATAACTTTGGACACGGATAATTTACAAAAATAAGGTACTTATTTATGACCATGAAGATTTTGGATTAGGTAATTCTAATCTATGCTCCATGACCCCTAAAAAACACAAAACTTGCCTCCCCTACACCCCAGCATTTCTGAGATACAAATCGGAATTGTTGAAAATTGTCCAAAGTTACCCCGGTTTACGGTATACTAATTTCGAAAAAAAAAATCGCGATATTTTTCTACTCTTAGCTGATTGAATCCTCAAACTATTTGCAATCAAAAATTCAACCATACAATGTAACACATATCAACCAACAACCTTTTTACTATCCCGGAATTTGGAGAGGTAAAATAAGTGAAATACTTCTACCAATGTTTGGTCTCGTGCCAACCGAGTTGACTTGCAACCTTGTAACCCGATAAGTCGATTTCCTGGATTTGAGGAAGCAATACAGGCCTCAACGAGCGGCGCCAGCCCGTCAGAGTGTGACTTCGAGGAAATGTATTTACCGGTATACTGCTAACCGACCACGGTCACTGAAAATTCGCTCGTGATCAATAGGTTTAATGTGAGTAAATCTATTTTGTTATTTAACTCCCGGGATGCTATGGCCATGGATTTAAAGTTTATATAGCCTAATGCAGCCTACACAATAAGTCGGTCTGAACAAAATCAAGTATGCCGACCCGAGTGATTCGATTCAAGTATTCGCACATCATTCCTTGCGACATAACATTATGAATGATATGGAAAGTTGAAATATGTAGCCTACATATTATGCTACCACAAAGAATAGAATAACAGTATTTTTACAACAATCCCTCATTTCGTTGTACTTTGTGACAATGCTGTGGGTTGATCACAACTTCACAGATGTTATTTCCACTAATGTTTGTAGCTTATGCTACATGTTCGATATACTGTGACACGGCCAATCGTGGTTTCAAGGCTTCCAAAGTGGAAAATGCTATCGAAACAATAATCTTTGGTGATAAATTAATGGCAAATAGCGTAAAATTCCAGTACTCAAAAAGATAATCTTCCTCCTAATCGTAGCATGAGAATTAATACTCGATTCAGTCTGATTATCCCTGTCCTCACTAAGGGGAATATTATAATGCAAGATTCATAACCGAACCTTCTAAGGCAGAGATATTTGTTGTTCTCACGGCATAGGCCTACATCACTACCAACAGAAAACAGCTGATCATAAAACACGAGTACAAGCTGACACAAGGTCCGAAGTGCCATCAAGGCCGCACACCTGCCCGATTGCACAACATCAATCATTCATGGACAGCAGAAAGTACCAGGTTGTCTGTTTGTATTAGTCAGAAAGTTTCCGTCAAATCAAGCACCGCCAACTCAGTAAAAGCCTAAAAGGTCACAATGCTATCTGAGGAACTCGTATCTGTAACACAATCTTTGCAATCTGGGGCGTTGAAGGCATCAGTGAGAAACAGCTTGTCTGGTTAAGTGAGATGAGTCATGCTGAGACAATGACACAGTGATTTGGTCTGATCCAGAATTTTACCACGCAACAGTATCTCAACATTGAATGATGCAAACATGCAGCTCATAATCTCAAATCTACGTGTAAACAGACATGGACAACTCTACAATTCTAGTTGTCTTTAGAATTAAACTAATTAGAGTGAAATACAGGTTATTTAATTCTAATCCAACTTATGAAATGTTCATATGCTTTAATTAAAATTCTTATCTAATTTCCTGCTTCCTGGGACATGCTAAAGGAGATCTGTATATTGCCAGAAGAGTCAAGTTCAATGCATAGACATATGCCATTCTCATGCTTACGAGACTGAACTTATGTTTGATATGAACTGAACTTTATTTTTGTTGTCTTTTTTTGGCAAATTCAATAATTCTAATTCTAATCTAATTTGGATAAAATTGTGTCGCCATAATTCAAATTCTAATCAAGTTTGAAAAAAAAAAACTGTGTAGTGTAGCTATAATTTTCATTTTAATCTAATCTCTGCGTGCAGATAGATCATAAATATGGTGCAAAGTGCCGATACAAATCTCACTGCTATAGTGAAAGAGATTAGAAATGCCTGACAGATGAAAACTGAAGTCAACCTATTTCAGGCAATGTTACACTCTTGAAAATTTGAATATTACCGTATTTACAAAGCAGCAGGCAAGTTAAGAATTTTATAAATCCAGTGCCAAAACTATCATTGCCTTATGCGTAAATCAACACTGTAACAGGTAGTATCATGTGTAGGCTACTATACGTAGTGTCGGTTAAGTATGAAAGCTACAGTTTGACAGTGACAATACGGCATCAATTTTAATCCAAGCCTATTCAGAAAAATGTGGTAGCCTATATGCCGCTAGCTTGCAATAACGATAATCCCCAACATCTGCGCATTTGCCTTGGGCAAGAACACCACATGACATCAGCGCAGCAAAAATTTGTGAGGTAATTATGCTCGCTGGCAATTACGCAGACGGTCACCATTCGTTCGCATGCCAGAAAAATGAGAAAATAATTTTTCAATATAAACCGACACTTGATAGCTCCGGGCTACAATCCGACGGCTGCAGCGTGTTTTCAGAGGAAATGAACAAGTCAGAAACAAGGAAGACAATCGTACATGTAGGCTTAATCAAACCCAACCTTAATCTAACATAAGTGAGATCATGGCACGAGATCATATTTTCCGTTCCACGAGTAGCAAATTGCGCAGATTACTGCGATCATATAAAATTGACAAACCTATACCTAATATGGAAACGTGTCTAGACAAGTTCGCGTTTACCTAAATTGGAACAATTCAGTCAAAATCTACCCATTAGTTGTCAAATTTGAAATATCTTGACAATATATGCCTGGAAATGACAACCAAGTCTTCAAGTTAACTTTTCAATTTGTATCCTGACCTAGCATAAAATATTAAACAACACATGTTTACATTTTCAGGCATTGCACACTCTAACCGAACTGATGGGTACTTAGTTCAAGTGGGGCACTGTACTCATTATTCATTATGAAACAGTATAGGCCTACAGGGTAGTGGGTATTACCCTATCAAGTACATTGATATATTATGGTGGAGCAGATGAAGAGGCATTAATTCTGTGGTTATCACTCTAACAGGTCAAGACACCTGCACAGATTAGCATACACAGATACATTAGGCTGACACTGACAATCTACTAAAGATAACGCGTCCTCATCCATAATAGTATACCATTAAAAAATTCATTTATTTACCATGTCTACACACCGTGATAGCTCACCAGAAAACTCCTCTCTAAGTGATTGACCTATCACTGAAATCTTAAAACTAAACTACAATCCATCTTTTTGACTGCACCTCAATACCCCGAAGCTGACAGCACAGCAAGTTTACCTTTTACAGCTGAGCGGGGATCAAAACCGCATCAATTGTGTACCTTTAGAGGAGCATACCTCAGCAGAAATCAACGTGGTATGGATGGCATCGTGATAATATTTGGTTAGACCTTTTTCCCATCTGCATTTTCTCAAACGTTCAAATTCCAAATGTAAACAAGACATAGATAATGGACGTAGATAATACGGCCAAGTGTTCCTAGATATTGGATAGGACATTCCAAAGCGAGAAGCTGTATCAACATTGATCTGTTACATTCTCAGAACTCGAAGAAGCTACATCGTGCATTGAAGAATTGTGACATAACATCAAAACTTTCTCATCAACCATCAAATACTTATGCATTGTAGATGGATTTTATACTACAATCATATAAAATTTTGCTCACTGCCATAAGGAGTGCGGAACATCACTGCATATTAGTATCTACTATACAGATAGCCTTGACCAACCCTATTCACTTCACAATAGACCAGTGGTTCCCAACCTTTTTCGACCCATCGCCCCCTTTTCAAGGTCAACACCAATCATCGCCCCCCAAAATTTTGTGCACCGATAATTGGGCATACAGACTGTAATCACCGGCGGGTTGACTAAAAAAAAAAAAAAAAAAAGGGTCATCTTTCTCCGCTCAGAGCTGCGAATATCGTTTTTTCTCTCCGAATTGCTAGGTGGATGACTAAAAAAAAAAAAAAAAAAAAAGGTCTGCCGTTTTGACGCGTCATCGCCCCCTTCGCTATTTTCGCCCCCCGTCGCCCCCTTTGTCCATTTTCGCCCCCCTATCGCCCCCTTCGTCATTTTCGCCCCCCTAGATCGCCAAATCGCCCCCTGGGGGGCGATATCGCCCACGTTGGGAACCACTGCAATAGACTTTAGCAATATCTTACGTAAGTAACAAGTGCTGTCATATGACCCTGATTTACAACCTACATTCAAGCCTTTTATCACTAGCTGTTATATTTAGCAATAAAGTAATTTATACTAAGGATATGGCTAGTTAAATATTAACATTAATGTATGTTATCAAATCAAACACATACGCTCTAGGACTGTGGCGGGGAATTAGGTAATAATCATGTCACGAAGCAAGACCTAACCAAATACCTATTCAAACAGATTTTTCATTGTATGATGGCGTAGGCTTTTATTTATACTTGACAATTTGTGAACTGGATACTTAATTACAGAGAATTATACCAGTAATGAACTGTATGCTTAGACATGAGCAGAAGTGAGATTTGATATTGCTGTATCTAAAATAGAGAGGTTTAGTCTGTTGAAAATAGAGTTTAGCGGATATTTTTATAATACAGACAAAAACACCCAATATACTGTACATTGGTACATGGAGAATAATGATGACTTGATTTCAAAATATTTCGATGAATTGATGATTAGGCCTATCGTACGATGCCCTTAAGATATAATGATACAAATCATCACATACAGAAAAGAAGTCTATATTCCTCATATTTTGCATGAACATTTGAAAACTTGTCAATGTTCAGGCATGCAAAGATGCCCACAAACAGTACCAATCACATTGCATGAATACATGGTTCACTCATAAATGTCACAATAGTTAACGGGTGAAGTGTGTAGTTGGCTGTTGGAATTATCCAGGATCATATACTTCGTAGCTTTTACGACATTAACGATGCTATATAATTTTATGTTCACCCGTCCAAATAAGTTGGCCTGCATATCAGAGCTGAACTAATCGGTTAATAAATGTGACCGATTCATAAAGCAAAGCTTTCAAGAGTGTTAGAACACGTGAAATAATGCATTGTTCTAGGGTACATCAAAAAATAAACGGTGTTTCCCGGGCAAAATAATTTAACAAACAATTCTCAAATTTACAGTGAAGAGCTTCTTGGAGGTACTCAACATCAGTAGCCTATATAATTGAATAAACAAGAATATTTTCGACTGACACCCTATCAGGGGTAATCGTCAGCAACTAGTAGAGAAATGACATCACTGTATATCAAGAGAGATTAGAAAAAATCCGCGATTCAAGTCCTGTCCTTGATTTTAATTCACATTTTACATACTCAATAATACTAGACCAGAATAGAACTTGTAATCTATGTTGCGCCACTCCCACACATCTTTCCTGGTGAATCAGCAGGCAACTAAGACAGAAAAACTATAGGCCTATACGAACGTTGTAGAGACATACACATCAAGGCTTTCACTAGTCGAGGTTACCAAACGCCGAAGTAACTATTGAGAACAAATTGTCACTGTTATAATTTTCAAATCAAAACGCAATAAACTAATAGATAAATCGTTACGTCAATCCAAATCGCTCGAGTAAGGCGTGACAGTTTCGTCATGAACGATTACGTCAATTTCAACCCGCAGATATAGACATTCGTAAGAATACATGACATTTCAAGAATCCAGGTATTGATAAGGAAATCGAAACATTGTGAATATTATCGGGTACTGAGATTCGCCTGCCTAGTGCCTACATTTTACAGATACACAAATAACATTACAATTGAAATACCTGCATGACTTGCAATAAACAATGTATAGCTTCCATAAAATCAGAACAGGTT
This sequence comes from Botryllus schlosseri, assembly GCF_051294905.1. Lineage (NCBI taxonomy): Eukaryota > Metazoa > Chordata > Ascidiacea > Stolidobranchia > Styelidae > Botryllus > Botryllus schlosseri. The sequence continues at coordinate 34,362,933 of NC_137238.1, forward strand.
TGATATATTGATAATTTTGAAGTCACTTATCAAGAATCTCAATTCCGTGACGAATGCTACTACTAATTAGGAATACGCTTCACAAGACTCTCATTTCCAACACCCATCGAGATAGAAGATGTTCAGATGGTGGTGAGGCTGTCAATGGCTTTAACAGATAAGTACTTTTAAGTGGTTTGGGTCGAGACTTCAAAGGCGTAGATAACAGCTTTGAAGCTATTGAGTTACAACTACGGCCTAATGAATCGTCGCTAGGCTCCTAGTTAATTCTCGCACCATGTAAAGTGACATATTTAACATTATATCCCTGCGACCATTCATCTGGTATAATTGATTGGTATTAGTAGTGGTAATGGTAATGACCTGTTTCTGAAATCAGTATTATTTACTCTACTAACATACTTCTTCTCATGCCATACAAATGATAACTTCCATCTTGTTCAGAATTTAGAGCAGCTTATTTAAGATTAAGATCCATCTATAATTACTTGATTTATTATTATCAGCACAATACATTTAGCCTAGTAGCCCAGTGGTTACTAAAACATTATCACGGCACCCAGCCCCTGTGATCGTACAGTAGTTGTAATAGTACAAAAGAAATATTTCACTTTCTGGACCCAATGTACTTCCCGGTTACTGTACATACAATTATGTCTATTTATTAAAAGTTATGCAAGTACATTATTGTTTGGAGGAAAGCCAATCAACCAACCAAGGATTTGCCCCAGCAGTAAATCCCAGCGCAACAACGAGTCTGTTAATTTGTCTGATAACAAAGTGTGATGGAGCATGGGCTAAACTAATGCGAAACACAGTATTATTAGAGAATGAGATAGTTGGCTATATGTCATACAAAATAACATAAAAAAGTTGAATCTGTAAAATAGCAAACAAGTAGGCTACAGATACATGACTCAAATTCGAAATTAACACACCATTACATACAGCAAAACACCTGGTTTCATAATGGAAATCGATTATATATTCAATCAAGTAAATTTAATAACTCGTGATTTAAGAAAATTTATGAAATATCCTTAGACCGAGAAAAGAAAAATAACTGGGCTGTGAAGACACAATAATAGGAACCATAACGAGCCAACTACGAGCCACAGCATGGAGTAATCAGAGCAAACTGGAATCACTGTGTATCTCACATATAGTTTGATAGTAGCCTACTCTTCGAAGTCAGGTCTGGAAAAGTTCTGTACTATTACACATTGGGACATGATGATAGAGTACATTTTCAGTGTCAAAACTGATATGAGTGATGTCAGCCCTCTGATAAATTCCACGCATATGATCCAAGGACGCCCATTTGTGAGCAAAATATATCATTTCTGGCCATAGTTTACAAAATTATCTTATGATCAGCGATCAGCAGTCAGGTTCAACACTTCCATAAGTGCACCATATCAAGAACGCGCTTCCTTCTGCGATCCGGCACACCTCCTTATACCCTGTATCTCATAATCACACCCTCTCTTAGTTTTACTACATCGTGTTTACAAGCAATAAGCAAGAATGAGAATGAGATATTCTCAATCCTCTAAACCTATGATCCCTAACAAGAGACAGCAATGCTGCCAATGCACAATTGCATATTGATAAGGGTTCCGGTTCAGGAGAAACACGATTGGTCTGTTAGTGTAAAGGGGCATGGACGTCATGTCACATAACATTAAGCATATAGTTTAATATGCTGTGCATATGACGATATTGAAGATGATTGTGCTGTATTCTGCATGGTATGGTACACAATGAAAGCAAAGTAATCATCTCTTGCACCTCATTTTATTCTAGAATGAATATATATATGATTGTATGCAAAGTAGAACTCATAATCTCCCTCATTTATTGGCATCTATATGCCACCACTATTGGCATCTATATGCCACCACTATAGAATGAATATATATGAGGTATATACATGAGAGCTTTTCTATTATGGTATGTGATTTCTGGCCGTAGAGCCAATCTCACTACATTCCACTATCTCACTAGACACAAGCCACCATAATGTACGACAGTGTCACTACATCAGTACATCGCCTATTTGAATTCATACTAGTTAAGAACTGTATAATTCCCCTGCAACACTCACTTATATAAGCATCGTCGTGTACGGTAAGTCAAAACGCCCACGCTACTTATTTAGATTAATAAATACATATATGCAATCTTAGGATTGCGGCAAAGACAGCACGCTTGAGCTTATCGCACGAGACCACCAGCTGAAATCACTGCGATGATTTGCTATTCTCCTTCGTAGTCAGAACACCTGCAGCAAAATACCAGACGATTGCAAAGATTTCCATAAAAGAACAATCGGCATATATGACACGCTTCGATGACTGCGTTGCCGGTGCGAATTTTGTTTATTTTTATCAATTCCAAACTCTCCTAGATTACGATACCATGAAAAGGTTGGAAGGAGTCGGGACAACTTGAAGTAGTCGTTTGATAGAACTCCCGCGTTGCCCCTCCTTGACCATCAGATTACCGGGGCACCACTGAGCTGCATAAACAATAAACTGGTCTGGAATGTTTCATTCCGATTTGTCTCTTCGCCAAGTGCGGGATACAAAGGTCCCATGCCGAATGCGATGTTCTAAATATCGCCGAAGTAAGATGAGAAAAATAGGACCCGGACATGATTCGTGACTATAAATCTGTGACTTGAAAAAAGAGAGATAGCGGTGCCCTTCAGTGCCCTTCAGAACCCCCAAACCACTCTAGCTTTGTCTGCCTAAAAATATGTGTTGACCAGTGTTATTGATATTTCACATCGATGTTCGTAAATAACTAAATTCGAACATTTTTTCATACAACATCATCAATTTTCATAATTATTATTTAAAAATACAGCGCGAAAGGAGAGTTATGGCACATGTGAGGCACGGCCGGGTCGTGCCTCACCTGCGACAATGCAATTCATCATAAATAGCTCGGAATTCATAACAACTAGTATCAATCAATTGCTATCGCCACACTGATTCCGAAAATCCAAATATTAACAGTGTCAGACCACCAGAACCCCCTCAAAATCGCCAAGGAAGATGACATTCGGCTTTATTACAAACAATGCCATCGCAGAGAAACAATGGCCAGGTGAGGCACAAACGAATTTGCCTCATGCACTATACGCTAACAATTGGTCAATCGCAGCACAGTGAAACGCGCTATCGATTTCGGAATACAACAGTCCTGACTCTTGAGTGTCTTGTAGGAATTATATAGTAGCGACGGCCAATACGTACTGCGGAGCAAATACATTCCCTTACTTATGTAGCTGTTATTTATTTTCCGTTAAATTGTGGTTGCTACTTGCATAAGGTGCATTGTCGTTGCTTTATGCTTCAAATAATTTATACCGGTACTTGAAGAGATAGTAAATATTATCCGTCTAAACTTGCCCATTTAGTACAATACCGACCAGTCCTACATTTATTGTATAATGTGGAATTGCAACGGCTATCAGTGTGCAAAGAAAATGCTCTCTATACCCGCTGCTGTTGTTATTCACATTTTGGATCTCTTTATCAGGTAGGCTACTTTACGTGCGCGTGTGTTTGTGTTTGTGTGTGTGGGGGGGAGGGGGTCCGTGCCTCACCAGCCATGAACCTCACGTCACTGACTTGATCTCAAAACTGCTAGCGGCAAAATTGCGTAATGGTAAGGATTCATACATGACAAACTGACATTGCGATTGTTAGACCACCAGACAATACAAGTGAACGCTAATCGAGAACTGTGACTCCTGAGAAAAGGTGCACTGGCAGAATGTGAAACTCAGCCTCCAGATGCATTGTTGGTTCGCCCCCCCCCCCCGGCCCCTCCCCCCCCCCCCTCCCCTTCCTGCAGTATACAGTTGATGGCCGATGGGCGAACCATAAGGGCACTAGTCGCTATTAACACTTACAGTTTAACTGTCCGCTAGATGGCACTACATTACCATTCAGTCAACGTACAGTGCTGTCAAGTAACATCAAATAGAATCTACGACTCTATTTGTTCTCGGTTTAATTAGGCCTGTATATTTTTCATCGAAACTATTATCGAAGTATTGGCCACATGTGGCGGCTCTTATTGACAATTGGAATTTTACTAGATAAGCTACTTCGATCTCTTAAGTCTCTGATATTTGTACATAGAAACTAGTTCGGACTTGGCCAATATATATTTTACACTTTTCTAATATCGATCAACGTTTACTTTCTCTGATCCAGGTATATGATGAAGAGTGCTAGCTGGCAAGCAATTTTGCATTGCAGCATAGGGTGACAGACAAGACAGGGCGAAGCTTCATTCCGCCGTTTTCAGCGAGTTAGAATTCATCAACGTGTAATCAATTTAGTTCAAGAATCAGCTATATTTAAATAGCATTGCAGCTCGATTTAAGATCACAATGACTAGATACTCGGAATGGGAATTGTGCGATCAGCATTGACGTGGAGGTCTAAAAAAATAATTTCAGCACATATATAAAGTATTTCCAGATTGTAATGAATAGATAAATACTAATTCCTCTCGATATGATAGCGTACCATACATTGTATTTCGAATGCTTGCGACAGTGAGCCGTGCCATAGCCTGCGTCCGTTTACAACAGTGGTTCTCAACCGGGGGTCCGCAAAGTATATTCAGGGGGTCCGCGAGACCTCCAAATTTGCAAAATTGTTGATAACCGAATTTGTATTTTTTAATTAAAGAAATCACGAGACACTTTCGCTTCATAACTGCTAAAATTTCATAACTCAAACATACAGCACGACAGTCCGAGATGAAATATTCTACTGTGCAAACTCATTTCAATCTCCAAATTGCCGATAGCCTACAAACATATTGTTGTTTAAAAATGTTTTGTTGGGGTTTTGGATAAAATTTGTTTGCAAAAACCCATTTTCTCTTATGATATGCATAACCACTATTACAGAATAACAATAAGATGAGCTGCAAGATAGGAGTGACTATGGTGGACGTTATATGTTCGTTAAATATCTCTTTCTCAATTTCGATTTCATATCTGTTGAGATCATACTCAAAAGTGTCGACGGAAGCGTTGCGCGTTATAATTACATTCGCTACCACCTATATTTGTGGAAGTGGAATTTTGGCACTCGTTCATATCAAATAGACGACCGCGTATTTCAAGAAATTTTGCTACAGAATTTGTTTTGAAATAATAAAAGTTTTCCCAATTTCTACATAAATAGTAGGCCATGATGTTATTTTCAGGAATTGTCATTTTGTTGCGGTTTATCACTAGCCTACAGCTGATATTTGCACAGGACAGATGACGGTTGCACGATAATAGACCTAAACTTGAACTAAATCTAAATCTTTGGGGGTCCGCTGGGGTCCGCGACGGCCCAAAAGGGATCCGCGAAGACAAAAAGGTTGAGAACCACTGGATTAGAAAGATTCAGCAACAAACGTATAGTTTCTGCACAGAAGGCCCAGATATCCCACCATGAGATATAAAGAGCCAAAAATATTATGTGCGCGGGGCCATAGCCAGGGGAGATGAAAGATACCTTTGTCCGCAATTTTCAACTCGGTAATTGTAACGCTACCTGTAGAGCAGGCCTGGGGAAAGTGCGGCCCGCGGGCCAAATGCAGCCCGCCGAGCGATTCTGTGCGGCGCGCGAAAGGCTGCTTGAAATTTAAAATATCAAACCTAATTTTTAGTGTTGCTGCGTGGACTAAAACCATACGATGTATAAACTGGACCGGAAATTCGTTTACCATCAAGCCTGTTCATTAACATACCGTGATTACGCATGCTTAATTCAAATTAAAACTAAAGTCAATGTAGCGAGTTATGCCGTTGGAATTATAGTCACAAGAAGTCACCAAACCTTCTTTGGTACCATTGTCACATTACGCATTACACGGTCCGTGTTTCAAATTGTTACGTGATGCGTTTCCAAATCCATAATTCATGAAACAAGTGATTCAATGCCCATGATTTCTATGAATATATCACCACCATAAAGGATGTCAAAAAAAATAAAGCCAAAGTTGAAGTTCAAAGATGGTTAATAAGTGCAACCTTCGCTAATCAACAAGGCCATTTCGGCAAGCTGTACACTTCTCAGAAACCAGCTACCAAGACAATAAGCTATATATTATCCTTAGGACCGTAACTACCGTACCTCAAACCCCCAAATTGCGTGGCGAGCTCGACGGACGCCCAAAATTATTTCATGAGTGAGCATGAATTATAGGGTATTTTTTTGACAATTTATGCCACTTCATTCAATGGTTTCTAGAATGGGCATTTCGGCGTTAGCCATTACCGCATCACGACGCACCAAGATAAATGAACTTTAGGCCAACACGGGATTCCGAGAAGGCACTGCAATTGCAGCTGCTGATCAAATTAAATAAGTAAAGGGAACGAAACTCGACAGCGAGAAAACCATGGCCGAAAAGGATTGCCCTTATGTTGACCGAAAACCACAAAGTCCAATTGTCCATAGGCTATATTTGCCAGTGAAGTTATACCAATCGGGAATCGGGGTAGTCTTTTTAGTTTGGTACGCTTCGGCGAACTCAATATATTTTCACATAGCAGACAGGAGGTCACGAAATAACAACATGTAGCGAAGTAATTATAATAACGGGCCCTCCCGAATATTTCCAAGACAGTACCACACTCAGCTCTAGCGGTAAAACTGAGTAGGCCATTACGTGGGCTGAGAGAGGTTAAAAAATATGGCAATATATTTGCAATTATCAATATTATTGACCGATTGAATCATGAATCATGAAAAGATTCCGCGCTTCGCGCGATTAGGGCATACAAGGCATCTCGTGCATCGTGCATCTCGATGGGGGCTGGTATTGATAGAAAAACGCGGATAGGTGTTTAAAGAGAGTTCAAAATGTATCATGTTTAACATTGTTTTTAAATATGACGGCAAATAGATATTTTTTGGGTACTTAACCGCCACTTTGTCATTCCTCAATATCAACACATCCACTGAGCACCAATTCGTGTGATACACTGCTTCCAATTTAGAAATAAAATCAATACGGTGGATATTCTAAAATTTCTGACTCGGCCCGCCAACATATTCCTGCTCCTCATTTGGCCCGCGAAGAAAAATAATTGCCCACCCCTGCTGTAGAGTGTAGAACGATTCGTCAGGTCATCATTGATAAAAATCCTCCTGTCTTTGTATTTGAACAGAGATATACCACGGCATATGAAGGTATTGATTTTACTGTTATGATCAGCATTGTCCGGCAAATCAGCCTCTGCTACATTTATCCTCATCTCTGCATAATTATATAACATGAGCAGTATGGTTCAGAATCAGCCTGGCAGATTTTATTTATAAGAATGAATTCTTCACAATTACACCATTCCGCTGGATTAGTACTCCCTGATCCACGATCGCAAATTGCAACCCAATATTGTAGCTCTATATAGACCTACTCATTATCAGCTCTTCGTTCCACTACTATCTTTCGACATTTTCAACTGATGAAGTAATTGGATTACATATGAGACAATATTGATTATGATACGCGTTCAAATCCTCTATATGTCCGCATCAACTTCACCTGGTATCTTACGAACATGCTGGATTTAGAGAATATGTATATAAGACAACTCTATTTACAGTAATACTTGTGACAGTCATAGTTTTTCTTTCTCAAGCGCCTGGAAAATATATTTGAAAGAGATATGCAAACAGGTAGCCAAGTCATACGTGTTTTCATTATATGACGAGTATGGATTGTGCGATCATGTTAAGGCCACTTCGTTAAGAGCGGTGTTATTTTCGTTTCTTGAAATTGCTTACCGCTTCGATATTGGACATGCATATATAGTTTCGTTACATCAGCAGAACAGTGTGTTATATCCGAATTCCAATGCGGGTTACATATCTTTATACAGCTACCGCGACTTTGGCCGATGGAGCCGCGGTCGAGCAGAACTTTGGAGGCTGCGACGTTACCGTCATGGGGGGTGATCAGATCAGACATATTTACAATTTTATGGGGACGGTAAACATCTTAAACACCAGCCAAGACTCCGGTCTAAATGCTTTGAATATTGGTGAGTTTTTATGACTGACTATGACTATGCATTGTTGGTGCGTTGGGTATTCATAGGGTTGCAGTTAAGACGAAAATCAATATAAAACAAACACGTTTAAAACATGCCCCTTGTTTAAAACGTGTTCATCTCACGCACCAGTAAAATTATATGGTGAACAAAAGGACGGCTACGAAAGAATTGTAAATACCGATTCAATCGTGACTTGGGATGAGTCTGCAATTTGTAATAAGATAATTTTCATACAGTTCCATGGAATGCTTCACACACATTCATATCATTGAATAGTATATTCATATTAAAATGAACCCGAATATTTTTGGCTGACACTCGTCAGGGGTAATCGTCAGCAACTAGTAGAGAATTCAAAAGAACATCGTGTATCAACAATCGTAGCACAAAATATGACGTCACCAGCATGAAATGTCGAATACGACAATATTCAATGTATTATTTTTAGATGATACACAAACTCTTTTTGTTGGTATACAGCCTTGGCTGGTGTATTTTGATAAAAGTCGACTCCAAGGCACACAAATGAAAGTGTGAACGACCCTTTCCGAGTATGTGCTGAAATCTGTCGTCTTGATAATTTTTCTCACAGGCGGGAATAGTCAACAAGTGTTATCCGGTCGCAGAATTTATGGCCTTTGATTGTTCCGCATCAATCTTGAGCGGATGAGTTAAGGGTGAGCTTTTCGCCGAGCGTGTTCTAATGAATCTATGGACAATTGGACATGCTGATTTATGCGTTCCTGCAAGCGCTTTGACGTTCTTCCCACGTAGCCATAATCACAGTGACACTTGAATTCGTAAACTACATTGCTTTGTTGATTTTACATCATCACTACTGATATTCTATATGCAGACAGATTCTGCCCAAAATTCTGTGACCACACACAGCTGCAAAAACCATAACCTATACGTAAGGTGTTAGAGTCAAAACTTTCACTTACCTGATTAACATGACAATATAGCAGAGTATAGAACTTCCGTTGGATACGAACGTGTGCTGGTTACAGGCCCGTAATTTACAGTTATTCCATTCCTGATTATGTCATAATTTCTTTATGTTTGTAGCATGTTGTTGCAGGTTGTCCAGATGAGGTTGGAGAGCCGTTTACACATCGCAGGACTAGTCGACCTGATAATGATCACCGCCGGCATCAAGGTTAGTCCAATATCCAATTCCCGCTTTCGATTACATAGCAGTAAATAACAGTAGCTATAAAAAATTTATCGCACAGACATTTGCCATTCTCATGCTTACGAAAATGAACTCTGGCTTGAAATGAACTGAGCCTGAGGTAATTTTCAAGTTTTCGCGAATTCACTATAGTTCTAATTGTAATATAAGTTTGAAAACATCCATGGCTATATTTCTTATTCTATTTTAACTTGGAAAAGATGGAAGTATTCTAATGTTCCCACTCTGAACAGGGATTGCGCAGTAAAATTGAGTTCCGGAGAAAGTTCTTAGAATTCCATTTTCAATTCTAAAATCGTATGGAGGTCGTTATATATTCCGGTGGCGAAGAAATCGTAAACGAATAAATGAATATTGATCACTAGGGCAAGTTTTTTGCAACTTTTGCAACTTTTTTTACAGCTTCCGGCAGCTTCCAGATATTTTCAGAAGTTATGTAGTATGGTTTTTAGGCTGTTTGGAGGACTCTTATATTGCAACTTTTTACAACTTTTCTCCATTTTTTCATGCAACTCTTTGTAACTTTTTTCGATTTCTCATGCAAATTTTTGCAAGTTTTTTCAATTTTTCGTGCTCTTAACTTGTTACTGGAAATATTTGGCACTATATGTAAATAGATCGCTTGATTATTTCACTGTCGTGTAAGTTTTTGAGGTCCTTTCTGATTTGACGTACATTCATGATAGACCACCAATAATCATATTTTCACTGGGTCAATTTTTTCAGGCTATTGATTTTGTTGAAGTCGGCAACACTCAGTTTTGCTACAGTGACTTGGATACGGATCGATTCTAGTATCTCATACCCTAATAATTTCAAGGATCTTGTCTATAAATGCAACTTTTTAGTGCAACTTTAGTGAAAAATAAATGCAACTTTCCACGGATTTGACTGCAACAAAAACTTGCCCTATTGATCACTTGTTGGATAAGTTTTCAGCGTAAATCAGGATCCATTCAATTCGTACAGAGCCACAGAAGCTGGGTTGGGTTGCGAAGCGCAAACGAATGAAGGAATTAGAAGGTATGTATTGCTACGCATATAGTGTCTAATCGATAGGTTTTACATGCTTTTAAACCTCTATCTTTTGGCTGGTGTTATATACGCAATCTGTAGCGAACCTTTGTTAATTGCGGAATCCAAGCTCACCATTATTGAAACTCATAGGCTAGTCAAGTCTCTCGCTGGCTGCGGTTCAAATGCGGATCGTTTCCATTTTAAAAAACCAAATCCATTATCCAGCTATTCGCAAATTAGCAGCGTAAATTCTGACTATGTCTGGGTCTACTTTTGGAGCTTCGAGTTCGCGTCTTCGAACACGAACTTTATATTGAATAGATTTCGCGTCTGTATGACCATTGATCACTGACCAGTGAAACCTTCACCACTGCCTTCGACCAGCTCTTATTACTTTAGAACCTATATTTAAAGAACTAGCAAGAAATAATAAATGCCAATTCTCCCACACGTTGTGACTAGCAGAACAGTAAATACATTTCGCCCGTTGTCTTTGCTACTACCTCTTTCACGAATTTTGCTCGTAGTTATGCCGTATTACATTTGTATGACTGTAAATTATTCTTACATATGGTTGAGTAGCCCTGCATGGGCTCTGTGTTAGGTGGTTCGTGTTTTCCTCCGTATAGAGTTGAATGCTAGTAATCAACCCTAGAATATGGTGGAAGTGTTATCCACCATAACCAAGTACGTACAATACAGTGACGTGCGGTGAGGTTCATGGCTGGTGAGGCACGCCCGCCCCCCTCCCCCAACATACAAGCACACACACAATCACGTACGCACGTAACAATAGCAGCGGCCATAGAGAGCATCTTCTGTGCACACTAATAGCCGTTGCAATTCCATATTTTACCATACACGTAGGACTGGTCGCTATTGTGCTAAATGGGCAAGTTTAGACGGATAGTAATTACTATCTCTTCAAGTACCGGTATAAATTATTCGAAGCACATGAAAATAGCATCCTTACTTACAAATTTTTTTGGTAAAAAAAAACACTAGATTTGCCGAATTTCGAATGAAAATGTACTAGGCCAAGTCAAAATAGACTAGATCTAGTGTAAAATAACTAGGAGTGGCACCACTGACCAAACAACGACAACGCAGGCTATGTAAGTATAGCTATCACATACCACAATTAGGGGTTATAGGTATTGCAGTCGAACACAGCATAAAGGACACAAACAACGACAATGTAGCTTATGCAAGGAGCTATCACATACCACAATTTAACGTAGCTATGGATGGAAAATATATAACAGCTACATAAATAAAGGAATGTATTGGCTCCGCATTGCGTATTGGCCGTCGCTACTATATAATTCCTAGCTACAAGACTGTTGTATTTCGGAATCGATAGCGCGTTTCACTGAGCTTCAATTGTCCAATTGTTAGCGAATAGTGCATGAGGCAGATTCGTTTGTGCCTCACCTGGCCATTGTTTCTCTGCGATGGCATTGTCTGTAATAAAGCCGAATTTCATCTTCATTGGTGATTTTGAGGGGGTTCTGGTGCTCTGACACTGTTAATATTTGGATTTTCGGAATAAGTATCACGATAGCCTTCGATTGATACCAGTTAATATGAATTCACGAGCTATTTATGATGAATTGCATTGTCGCAGGTGAGGCACGACCAGCCCGTGCCTCACCTGTGCCTCACCTTACGTTTGGCGCTGTATTTTTGAATAATAATTATGCAAATTGATGATGTTGGATGATAAAAATGTTCAAATTTAGTTATTTATGAACATCGATGTAAAACATCAATAAATCATCGACTCATCGAGGGTTTTCACGATTTTCACTTACTCACACAGACAACAGGTGAGGCACTGCCTCACCTGCCTCATTGGACCGCACGTCACTGGTATAACATGTGTACTGAGTAGCCTATTCTAGGCCTAATTTTGCCAAAAAAGAACTGAAAACTGTGTTGTAGAAGTATAATATATAATAATCAAAACGATTCGAGAAAGCCTACTTACGCACTTTGAGTAGAATACCTCTGTATACTATCGCCCATGGGCACTATAGTTTAATCTTGAAAACACTGTAAATCTCTGTCAACATATTACATTGTCATTCGAGTTGCAATTTCAGTTTGCATATTTTTAGAGCTTCTGAAGAGTCCTTTTGAAAAGATCGGCTTCCAAAATGCTCGTGCCATGTTAACCGAGCTTCAGGACTTGAAGGGGGCCGTAAACACTGACATTTTATTGAAAGTAACGGAATGCGAGATGCATCTCCAGAGCGAAAAGGCGCATTCATCCACGAACAATCTGCAGGATTACATTTGCAATGCAGAGTCGAAATCATCTTCCACAGTTCTCAAAATGGCCGCGGCAATGTACAACGACAAGTGCTACGCCAGGGCTGTGATTTTTTTCAAAATATCTCATGAATTACGGAAACACGAGAAGCGAAAAGACCAGGGAAAGGAGCCGAAATGGATCGGCGATAGAGTAGCTGATATTTACCGCGCTAACGAAGCGATGGTAGACGTTGGCGGCTCGTATCGAAAGATCGTAGTGAACTATGGAGTGAAATACATGGAGGATTTACTTGACGACTTAAGACGAACAATTCCTTGTGAAAGCCGAGCCTTGGAAGAGGCAAGCTGTTTGGTCAATCTATGCGCGATCAGGCTGCGAATTAGTGAATATAAAAAGAGCATCGAACACGCGAAAGAAGGTATACATTTACTGGTACGGTATTTTAAAGAAAGCGCCGCCACGTATAAAAGATACGCGTGGCTACACTATGACCTCGGACTGGCCTATCACGCTACCGGGCAACGTTCAAAAGCGAAAGAGGTTTACCAAACAGCCATCGCAGCCGCCAAAACCTCGGTTAACTACGAGCAGATCGACAGGAAAAGGTTCGTCGAAATTACGGAAAAGATGATCAAAAAGCTCTCTTAGTCCTCGAAAATTTTAAGATGGGAATCAACCATTCTGATAAAGATCTATTCCAGTGGTTTCCGTGAACTGAAATGGCTCACTGATCCAGTATCAGGGTTCAGCTGGAGGTCAAGACACACGCTCAACTCATACGTATGAATCGTGATGAAACGCCCGTTTTGTTCATCAGTAACTACAGGCAATTAGGCGCAATCAGTAGCAGACTTGCAACTGTTTTGATGGCACGTCGTGCGCAGTGATATAGGCTACACAGGAGGGATTGGGGTTCAAAATCACAAGTCCATCCTGAAATACCGATTCTATCTTGAAGATTTGAAATTAAGCAATTGGTATCACGCAGTTGCGTTTCGACCGAACAATACCTTGGCCCTTTCCAAGGCCTTGTATTTCTGAAAAGGAAGCATCAGAAGTCACATTGATTTCCAATAAATGTGTGCAAAAATCATATTTTCATGGTTTTGTTCTTTGAACACTCTACTGACGCACAATTCATTTTGTGCACCGGTCCGGTAGTCTATACATTAGTAATGTATTGATGTGTTGTTAGCTGTGTGATGTGGTATATTTCTGTTCGCATGACTTAACAAAAATTTGTGAAACCCCCCAAGGTTTTCAGATGAGCGTATAAGGATTCCCTGTGATGTTAAAGGTTAAGAACCACGTTTCGGTTTAAATCGCTTGAATTGATGCAATTCCTTTTTCGGTAAAACCAGTGTCAGATCTTCCAGTGATCTTCAAACGACAAAGTTTAAATTCACCAATCGAAAAGGATGTAGACAGTTGCATTTAAAATATTGCATGGCCACTGGCCAACCTAGACACGCATTGTACAAAAGAGTAGAAGTTACAAAAATGTCGGATTGCTACATTGGGTAAGAATGCTGGAAGTTTATATCATGCCTGGACATATTCTACGGACTGAGAGATTTTTGTTCACATTCGCCCAAAATAAAATCATGTATTGGCTTATATTATGCGAACTTTTGGGGTGTTACAGCAACGCCAAATTCCATTATATACACTACCGGTACATCCCCACAAGCATGAGCGATGGTATTGGGCGTGTGGATGACATTAGATAGCCTACTAGCAAATAGTTTTAGGTAATGATAGACATGCCCTTGTTTGCCACTGGCGAGATATTGAATGCTTCTTTGACAATATGCAGGCGCACCGGTGCTGGTCAATGATGTCTCCGACAGCTCACTGGTTCAAATCCATGATAGATCGAAAATATACTCAGACATAAACCTCATAATAAATACGCATCCAAAGCAGATAATGAGCGTTGTAATCCATGGAAGTGTATTGTAAGTATAAACAGAGAAAAATGTAAATTTATATTAAAAAAAGACATGCACAATGGTCATAACCTATATACAACCGTAAAAAGAAGGGCAACTTTCAGAAAATTTCCGTTGTGCACAAGGTGCAGTCTTTACTACACGACCGACAAGCTGTAGCGTAATGATGGAGCGTTCGGCTTCTAGATCGGTGGGTCGCGGGGAACAATCCCCGGCCGAGCCAGATCAAAAACCTGATTAGTAACGCTGGTATCTGGCGAGATGGCGTAGTAGTAGGCTATAATCCACACCTGCAACACCAATGGGTTGCGGGTTCGAGTCCGACCGAGGTCGACTCCAGAATTCCAACGTAAGTGATGGAGGTTTATCTATAGGCTCTTCCTCGACAACTCATTCGCGTGAGCGATGAGTTACAAAAAGCCTAGAAGTGGGCCGTGCTAGAAGTCGGCAGATACGAAATCAAATATAAACAATCTCGGTCTCGTGTAAATGACCAATGACCATAGTATAGTCGACACACACCACGAATACATCAAACAAACAAACAAAAGCGCTGTTATCTGTGACTTTACGCTTGGCGCTCAGCATTACCGGCAGAGCGTGGTGTGGTGGTGCAAGACTTTGAAAGCTTTACAAGGCCATCCATGTCTGTACCTTCATTGTCCACCTTCATATGCACATCATGCTTAGATCGTGTGCGTGTGTGTGTTTATAACGTGAATCAGTGTGTATATGCCGCTAAAACATCAAGTACAAAATATACAACGACTTATTTTTATAAAGGTGCGAGCTCACTTCATTACGGAATATATAGTGAACACCATCACAAGGTATTGACGCATAATTGAACGTTTCGAGTTCAGGCAACTCGTGTAGTTAGATCAGAACATGGATGCCAGTTTTAAACTGCAGCAGTCGAGGCGAAAGACGCGTTCGAGTCCAGCCGGGATTGCATCTTTTTCCCTTTGCTCATCGAGTAATACTAAAAACAGAAAGACATCGTAACAAATCTAGTCACTCAACACCAGACTTGGACCACTGAAACTTATCAGCTTTTCTAAATTCGATTAGAAACAGAATTACAGCATTCGCGAACACTTGGAGATTGAATAAAGTTCAGTTCATATCAAATCGCATATCAAATGTATGCGCAGTGCGCAGCAAGCTTGGCTCGTTTCGCGCTATACCGTTCTCCCGTGCCATTTCCAAGAAAATCCTAAATTAGACTGGAAGTAAATTGAGAGCCAAAACACATTTAGCAAATTAGATTAGAATTAGATTACTGGTAATTCAGTCTAATTAGTAGGGATGGTGTGAATCTCATGACGTCTCGCGACGTCATAATGCTAATTCCATCCCTACATTTCAATGAAGTGATATATATTAATGTACACTACACCTATAGTGACGACTCGGGCCACATTATGCCGCAATGCTGAATTACATATACTGACTTTTTAAACGTCTCCAAATGTATCAACTGGAGCAATGAAATGATCTAATAATCCCATATAATCAATATCTTCCGTCGCTTTGCCAAAAATTTCCACGAGGGGTTGCAAGGGAATATAAGCTAACGCTTTAACGGTCTAGGCCAGACCGGACAATGCTGTATTCGGCGTCTGAGTGTTGCTTGCTACGTTGATATTGAGCAGAGTGTAAAACGGGTGTTAACCCATCGACAAGTTATACAGCAGTAGCCAACACCTCAATAGAACGGATTTGGTTTTTATGATACAATAAACATATGAAATCGAGATGGACCCCGTGCGCTTGCTACATTTTTTACATCAGACAGCGATATCAATTTCATGTTGTGTGATAGCGGGTCAAGCTCTCAGCTATAACTAAATAGTCACAAACATAAAGCTCGATATCTCGAGCAAACTTTTGTAACAAAGCAGGCAGAATATTTGAGATTGTCAAGGTGCATGCTCGTTTAGTGTTGATTTTTTATGCTGCCAGCGCCATGCATAGAGTGGCCCTCGATGCAATAAATTTCAACCAACGATGTTATAATGACGTGATTGTAATATATATATAAGAACGTCCACAGTGCAGAACCTGCCAAGGTTCGATTGTGAACGTGAACCTCTAAATTTCCGAGTTTCACACACAGAACGCGGACGTGAACCTCACGTTCACGCCATCTCTACTGATTAGTCTAATTAGGCGACTAGTCTTATCTAGTTGTCCAAGTCTACTGAACACCCACGTATTATATACCTGCAGTAATAGATGCATCTGCATTTCCAATATTTTAATATTGCGCAAAGTTTATATTCAATATGGACCTAAAATGTTACTTACAGTTGTTGATTTGCTGTTGAATGATGACTCGTCGCCCGACTGGCCGAATTCCATCTTGCAACAGCAAGACAGGACTTTGTACCAGAGCTTTCTGTATCCCTTTCGAAAATTTCGATTCAGGACTCCGTACAGAATGCTGTTCATCGCACTGAAAATTACACTTGGTCATGAGACTATGTCGGCAACCGAAAATGCTTGGTAGCAAATCGGAGAAAATATTTAATGCACTTCTTTTCGTATCTGTGGTACTGTGAATTGTTTTTAAGGGATGTTGATTGCAGCGCACTCTTGAATAGCGAGCTTGATATTGGACGGTTGCTACTTTCTACTTAGTAGCTCGGCCTAGCATCGTCGGTTCCGTATCTTGAAACGTAAGAGCGTTATTTACATTTGCAGCTCCCGGTAACTACCCACGCTAATGTTGACTTACGTGCTTGATTTTAAGAGCACGGAAACATCGCACGTGGACAGCCGCACCCCTTTAGGCAATTATGAGACATTTTGCCATCTATCAGAGCAATCCCGCCTAGATGTCATTAGTACTGTACACAACGATTGAACGAAACTATGCAGCCCTTCGAACTAAGAACTATTCATCGGCGGGAATTACCGTTTAGCTTTAGACCAGGGGTGTCAAACTCAAATTACGTCGCGGGCCGGATTCAAATTTTCAAATCGCTCGCGGGCCGCACCAGTCAACTGATTTCAAAATGTTACCCCATGCCCCTGCTTTCCACTCGAATACTTATCAAGCATATATAAACAATATTTCATCGCATCACGTACCATAGGGGTTTTATTCGCGAACAATGGAATTGGTAAAACTCGATTGGCCGGTTGCATACATTTATGAACCGCGGGAACAGTGACGGTAACGAGGGTATGAGTCGGCATATTTCTATGCTGTCTTTGCTGAAGTCGTAACTTGGCGATAGCCATGCGCGCGCTAGCGTTGGGACCCCGGGAAATCCCGTTACCGGGATCCCAGGATTTGAAGCAATCCCGATCCCGGGATTAATGCCAATGAAATCCCGGGATTTGTAAGCAGCATCTACCAAGGCTTACGTAGCACCATATCTATGATATTGGTAATAAAGCAGTGTCACAAAGTCGTCTGGTTGTCTAAAGCGGTGGTCTTGAACACGCGGCCCGCGTCGGCATTTTGAGTTTTCAATAATATGACAATATTTAACTGGAAAATATCTTATTTCCGATTTGAGAACCTAAATTTCTTTCTAAAACCATTCCAAAAACCTGAATTGCTATCACATGTCACATTTCCGCTAGCTGCGACATTATAACGCGACAGCATTTACGATGACATGATGCATTTGTCGTCTCGCATGCGTTCCAACGGTCTATAACTCATTATTTCGCCAAATTATACCAAGCACAACAATTTTTTAAATAAAATATGTAAATATATTACCTTTTCGTATCAAACGTGAATATTACAACAACATTTTGCCAGTCTGCAAGTTCCGTGAAATAAGGGTCTAGTTGGAAATACATATTATACCCCTATTTGATGCTGCGGCCTGCCGCGTCATCAGAAACTACGAAGTTGGCCCGCGAGCAAATTTGAGTTTAAGACCTCTGGTCTAAACGATGATGCTATTGATGATTTCATGTTTTTGCGTCAAATTTGATCCCGAAGTCCCAAGTCCCAAGCGTTGTGAGGGCTACAAGAGATTTAACTGTAAACACGGATGCTGGGATTCGGTTCATTATTATAATATCGCGATTAGGATTTCTCTGGACAATGCGGACCTTTTTGCGTTGGAAGTGACACGACGGTGCGACCGAGATATTTGAATGATATTTTTCTGTAGCTAATGTAGCTAATAAACTGCATATAACGGTCCCACATTAGCGCTTTCGCTTCTGTGGATAACTATAATTAATGTTCCATTTTCCATAAAACCCTGACCAAAATGTGCAGATTTTGTCTTCTCGAATTGGGTGGTAATGTGATCGACTAGTTCCTAGTGGTAACTAGTGCTAGAGTGGAACCACAACACCGCAGTCGGGTGGTTATTATTTGGTCTATGAACAATTGAACATACTTAACATTTTCTTTCTTGAGGGATTATTTAATGAAAGTGTTTCATTCAAAGCCTCTCAACATATGTTACAAATTTGCATGTACTGGATACGATAAGAATTTTTCCATGCAGTCAGAATTGCTATCTTCCGAAATTGCAGCCTTGAAAATTCGAATGGCTTAAATATAGCATCAAAAACCTATAGGACGATGCTATAATGTTGGTAGCGGAGACCAGACAATTTTGCGCCGCTCTTAGCAAAACGAGTGTGTTTTTATACCCGTGTGCCACCCCTAATATACGGGTGTGAATATACACCCACCCAACATGAAACCAGAACCTACCTCAGACTTATACCACGGTATGAATCGAGAATAATATTTTAATCCAAGATTTATGACCGCCATATAATTCTGAGTTGGGTTCTGTTTTCGTGTACCACACCCCTGGGATATATATATATCTATAATAATTGGTGTGTTTGACTCATTTCACCCATTGGAATGGCGTGAAAGCAATGTAGCACCTGCAAGTGCCATTTACTTGATGTCGCTTTGGTGGAAATCTTATAAATACACCTGTTTTTCACCCAGTGCATAGTATAACGTTTAAAACAAGGGCTGTATGATGAACATTATCGCGGTCACCTGTTTGTGAAAGCCAACCAAGCCGCCGATCTCTTGTAGACAGCGGGCGCGTCGTGGTTGATCAAGATGATCAACGCGTACGGAACCCAGCAGACAGTGAACAGACAAACCGCAGAGAATAGAGTAACCACTAGACGGCGCTCGTTGTCTTGACGCTTGACTGACGCTTTTCTGAAAGTTGAAGTCATCGCGTATAGTTCACATTTTGGATGTCTGGGAGCAATGATTCGAGTAATAGGCTAATTCTAATGGTTCGACTCTAGTATAGTGAGAGATGATTTCTTCGATTTCGGAGACGATACGTTTCTAGCCACTAACAAAATTATAGTTGCGACACTGTATTCCACCGTGGAAGAGGTGGAAACGTCGATTGGTCGCATCGCGGCATACGAAACATATAGTACAAAGCTACGCACGCTATAGTGGAAGAGTGGCATTCCTGTGAAGGGACGGTCAATCCACATTATTGTCAGAAAGTCCAATGAAATGGGTATGGTCGACAAAGCACCAAATCATCTTTAACGTGATGTATAACTGGCATCCTTGTGGAAACATGAAAGGTACGTATTTGAAGTTTCCACGTCATTCAGTGGCCTATAACAGGGGCGGGCAACATCCGACCAACGGGCAGGAGCCGGGAGTTTGGTTTGAGCGGCCCGCAGACTTCTTCCGCAGACAGTTTTACTAAGGGTTTATACGTCCGACATTCAGTCAACTTCAACAGACATGGAAGGATGTAGATTACGTTAATAAATTAATTGACTGCAGTTTTTGGTCTATATGCCTTTAAACTGAAGGTTAAAATAAGATTTAGTCCTTGTTCAAGTGGATGAATATGCCAATAATGTATTGATTCAGGAATGAGTAATACTTTATTTTCCCATGTCAGGCCCGCGTACAGAAGTTGCCCGCCCCTGGCCTACTACGGCACAATAAGTGATACGCGACTTGAAGCCAAATACTCCATTCAGAATCGAATCACTTATGTTCACTTGATTTTTCCTAGCCCCACATATATGCCAATGTTAACTCACGATTTCCTTCGCTTCAGTTCTTGCTCGCCCTTCCCTTTGGTAGTGAGTGTTTCGGTGGGGGTTGCGTTGGTATTTGACATGCTTCTAAATCGACTCCTGTAAAAGAAATAGTTACATTCACCGAATCAAGTCCAGAATGAAAGCATCGCTACTATCTATAATCAAAATGGAATTGGGCAACGTTGGTGTTTGGTTTTAATGGCATATCGTAGTAACTAGTAATATCATCTCATGTTGATATCGTTTAGGAAGTGAAAATTTGGCACTGGTTAATTAGCTATACACAATGGTTGTCGAAGTGCTTGAATGGGTTTTGTCTACTCACGCGAGAGGTTGCGACTTTAGACCGCTACTTCTACTTCATCGTTTTCAGGTTTTAAGTAACACCAGGCCTTATAATACTTTCTTTTTCACTTGGGCAAATCATTATTTCTACTTAAAAAATAGAACTCAAGTGGAAATATGAGTACAGTCGTAGATTTCTACTCACGTACAAGCAGAATTAACGATTACAACGTAATAAGGAGACAAGTAATATATAACTTGATACTTTTGCCTAAAAAATTGAACAATGTTAAGTAGAAATATGGATATAATCTAAAATCATAACCACCTGAGTAAGCAGTGCAAGTATTGGAAAAACCTACTTGACTACTCCGAAAAAAGTAAAAGAACTTATTACTGTCTACCTCTGCTCAATAATGATTTCAGACATAGATCGAACACGAAAAAGGAAGGTGTTTGAAGGCTAAGATAAGTGAGGTAGTGCCTTAGTCATTTTCTGGTTTCAGTTGCTAAGACTTGACTCATTCGTTGCTCCATGTGTACATTGGATAGCTGCGTACAGTATTTTTCCGATGGCAACACACGGAAAGGGGTTTAATCGTTACGTAAGTTCTAGCAACAACGCCGACTTTGTTGCAAAGTACGAGCCGATTCGATGTCGTTGGAAGATTTCAGCCACAGTATCCGAGGTTGGGAACTGACATTCACAGGTTTTAAAAGTAGTCTGCGTTGCTACTCAAGTGGAAGGGGAAGTAACGCCCTAAATATCTACTCAATTCCAATTAAATACAGCAATATCCAAGACATATCCGAACTACTTCAAGTGGAAGAAGAAAATAAGAGCCATATATCTTCAATCTTCATACACAACGATATATATAGTTGCGAGATTGCTATTAAAGATCATAACTACATATGATATATACCTGTATATACATAGTTGCAACAAAGGTTCATCATTCACAACCGAAGTGGTCAATAGGTAGGCAGTGTTGACACTCACGTAATCGAGTAAGTAGTTTCAAAAGGAATCCCCTCGACTAACGCAAAATCCCTTAAGACACTACAAATAGGTAGCATCCTCGAAAGTATACTCAGCTACCTTGAGACAGGGGCTATTTCTCGTGGTTCTTATAGCAATTTTACCAGTAAAAGTGTGACAAGCTTAAGCCGAAACTAATGTATACTTTTCAGGGTGCAAATTGTGTACATTGTCTAAAAGCTGCTTAAGTAGAACGGGAAGTAGTCTAAAACATAACCTGCGCGCTCCGAAAAAGTAGGAGTACTGCCTGGGGTGCAAGAGTTACTTTGGTTTATTTGGAAAGGTTATTAACGTACGCGGAGATCGTATTGTGTCCTAAAAACCGGAAATATATCGTATTAACGGTGCTATTCTTTTGGATTCAAAAGTATGGGACGACGAGGTCGTCTGGAATGTGGACTACTGCCGGATTTTGAAATATATGACCACTACTGAATCCGTACTAGTCTGCCCTCAAGATTACGGGATCCCAATACGACATATCGACCTCGCCTACCGACACATGCAGCATTCATTTTGTCTTCGCCTTTTATGCTATCCTTTCTTTTATCCAGTGTGCATGCCTCTTATTTACATGGTGTATGCCAAAGTGGGTATATGAGTAAAAGACTATTCCAAGTCGTTTCGGCACCCTCCTATCTTTTCATTATATCGCAATCGCGTGGTGTATTGGTTTGATAAGAATTTTAATAAAATGATGATGAACTTTGGTAGGATTATATGGACAGCGAGATAACATCATTCCATAAAGTATACTCGCCTGCTCTTGTTGAAGACATGGAACACCCCGACGTAGCAGAAGCACGTAATCAAAAACGGGACAAAGATAGACAGCGCGATAAAGCTGGCGGTGTACGAAAAGTACCTGAAAACAAAAACAATTTTTCTCAATAAGATACCCCGGACGTACAAAACTTCAATATACAATTGAATAAGATATACATATTAAAATAAAAACGAAACTTTAGTACACGATTGGATAATATATTCATCATGAAATAAGCTCCATCACTTGTGTATTATCAATGAATTCGTATTTTGCTTCGCGCTATATGCAAGGTGGGTGAAATTTCAGCACTTTAATTTTGCCTGAACCAACAGTATCAGATCACGATCACATAGCCAGTTGGGCTTGGCAAAAACGAGTACCTGAATGATAAGATTCTGAATCTATAGTATTATACTTCAAGTCACAACAGTATAAATAATGCGGCACGCTCAAATAAGTACCTTTATGCGACCACAATGAATATAATGGCAGCTCTATATCACGCTAAGGGCGGAGATAATAAAGTTGGATTAGCGATGAAGTCGATTATCGCGTTCGTCAGGAGTTATCAACCTTGGATTAGGGAAACCGGCTGATCGCAGCGCATAAAGTTAGTATTAATGACGTTATTCAACAAAAATCGGAACAATCAACAGATAACTATAGTTATCTATAAAAACTGCGTACTATGCGTACCATTCCTACGCACAAGTATTTCCGATAATGACCGTGCCGATTGTCTCCCAGATACTAGCTTCACTAAACAATCAACGAATTATGTACCAACCATTGCATAGCGATATCAATATTCTATAATCCGTTTCTTAGCTGTACCGTACTAATTGGACACGACTTTCATATCCCGATCATGATAGTTCTACCTATTACAGTGGCAGTATCGTTATCAGCAGGCTGCTGTTTCATTCAACAAATTGACAACTGACAGCGGATAACGCATTTTCGCATCATGATGCAAACTCGGAACACCTCGACCAACCATCGCGCGTAATCTTTTCCAACTTTATGCGGCGCGATTAGCAGTATTTAATCACGCGATTAGCATTCTTCCGGATCAGCTAACTTTATTATCTCCGCCCTAAATATTTGTTTATATTTTCGAAGATATCTATTTCATTGCACTTGGTGACAATGCCGTGGGTTGATCACGACTTCACAGATATGTATGTCATTTCCGCGAACGCATGTAGCTTTGTACTACATATTTTATATGATGCGATTCGACCAACCGAGGTTTAGAGACTTCCATAGTGGAAAATAGTATCGAAACTATAATTCTCGTCGATAAATTAAAACTTGCACCCAGCCTAAGTATAAGTGATATCTCTAGTTAACAATGCACCGCATGATACAAGCGATGAGTATATTAAAAGAAGTCATGATTATGAGTTTTATGACGCAGTTATATTCCGGTGACGTGGAAAATACGACGTCTTAAGTATATTTATAGTAACTATAGTTAGGTCATTGGTAGGTCTATTGTGTCATAGGACAATTACGCTAAGAAAGTAGTGACGCCCTAATTTCAGCCGGTTACACACGCAAAATAATTGGTTTCAGTAGCAATATAAATAATCCTATATCTCATTACCTTATTTTATTACCGGATAATCCGAACGACCACAACAAACATGTTAACAGTTAGGCCTATATGCCCCGTATCTTTATAATTTCACATATTGTGTAGCCGTTCTGTCGGAGGAGCCGAGCGGTTACAATTGGTAGGCTATCAAGATTGTGGTTTCATATTGTGAGAGTTACGAACAAGCATATTTAGTTCGCGGGGATATATGGCACACTCAAACCAAGCCTTGCAATTGCACCGACAAGATAGCGTAATGGTGAAGCGTCCGGTTTCTTGGTCGGTATACATCGTGGGTTCAATCCACGGCCTGGTCGGACCAAAGACCTGATTAGTAACGCTGGTATCGTATTCATGACTTTCCTGCCTGGCGTAGAGCATTACCGGAATAGCATTGAGGGGTGGTTCAAGACTTGGAAAGCCTTCCTTGTCCAGCGGCATATGCACATCTAAACTCATATAGTATGCATATGCACAGATCGGGTTTATATAGCCTATATCACGAGTCGGTGTATATGTCGCGAAAATCACCAAGGACAAAATACATACGTCCGTCTTTCGACGTCGCGAATCTATTATTTAGACATAATAAATGCCATGTTGATTGTTTGATTGTATATCCGTACGACCATAATGTTAAATTGAAGCGCATGAGCAAATACTCACTTGGTGTTGCAGTCATACATGCAAACGTGCACTTTGCCATGGTATTTATAGTCGCCCCATCCGAATGCTGGCGGTATGGAGAGAACAAATGACCTAAACACCAAACCAAAGAGGAGTTCATTATGATGCGAAATCAGTAAAATACATCCCACAAATCAATGATTTACGCTGCCGTACATTATTCATGATATGGACTTAGGCTTTGTGGTGACCGGTAATTTAGTAATTAATACTATCATCTAATTAGTCCTGGCTCATTTTCTCCCCTTGGACGGGGTGTGAGAGCACAATTTGACACCGGAAAGTACGTTCACATGATTTACATCCCTCGCTGTGGCGGACATCTGATGAATACACCTAATTTTTACACTCACGAAGTTACAGTGTAGCGTACATGTACTATGTTTTATCGTTAAGAAGCTCTCAGGTACCAAAAAAATTTGTAATTTGGTCCGCTTGGATACCAAGTCCTGCGTATAACTCACCATATCCATATCACGGCGATGAAGGCAGCTACTTTCTTTTTCGTGAAAATGTCGGTGTAGCGATTGCTGTGCGCTACGGCGACGTATCTAAATTCAAAAGATTGCGAAAAGGTTACATTCGTGAGCGACATTAGATTAGAATATGCTGTTAGTCTTCCATACTTCTACAAATGACAGAATTTTTCGAACTGGAAGTAGAGCTAGAACTGCCCACTAAAACGCAACCGATAATACGAATTGCTGAATTACAAATGACCTAAGAAATATATTGGAAATATAGAATCGGCATCTCAAAAGGAAGGGGTTTCGTTTCGACCAAAAAAATACAATCAACTGGCTACACTACTGCTATAGTATAGTGTTGACTCTGAGCTAGCATTGGCTGCAAGAACATCACAAAACAGAACGCCGGTATCACGATTCACATAAAACGAGGACAAGTGTGACGTGTTCTTCAGCTGTTTTACAACTAATTTATTTTCAAATATACCTCAATCGGAACTAGAACTAGAACTACTCAATTAACCAGTAGTTAGTTCTCTGCCATCTGACTAGAATGGTGGTTTTTAGTTGTTTTTTTAGTTTGATGCACACGGACAGGTACTCGGTAGATATAGAGACGGGGAGGCCTGGTGTATGAACTGCAATTATTCATCTGCTATTTGACTTGAGCTATTATACAGATGTAAAGGGAAGAAGTAAAGCTCCTACCAGATGAAGACTTGTTAGGAACTTTATCCTTCGAAGAGGACTGTTTTAACTACGTACGAGAGGTATTGATAGCTTATTCACAAGTTAAACCGTGAGAAAGATTTACAAATGGATTGTAGGTTTTGGTCTGAGGTGGTCAAAGCACTTATCGTTGTCATCTAAGTAGAAGCAGAAGTGAAGCCGTATATATACGTATATATTTCAACTCAATTACAAGTAAGAGTAGCAATTTCCAAGACATGACAAAACTACTTTAAGCGGAAGTAGCAAATGTGAAGCCTGAAAAGTAATCAAGTACGTATTTTCAAAAAATAGATTTGGCAGAGGGCTAGCGTGATTTTAGCGGAAAATCGGACGGGAGCACTTTCGAAATTTCAAGGTCCATCTTCGTGACTACAGCTCAAAATGACAAAAGACATTACGAATAAGTGCGATTTTCGAAAAATATACTCATCGCAGTTGTCGTGATACAGGGGCTGTTTTTATGACAATTTCACTCGTGAAGGTGCCACAAACACGGCCCTAAATTAATTTCTACCATACAATATCCAAAGTGTAAAAAGCGGGTATTTATTGCCTAAAAACGGTCAGTAGAAGTCAGTTGTCTGAAACCAGTTGATCAAGTAGCATAGATATGCAAGATACATTTGAATACTCCGAAAAGTAGAGGTACCGGTATATATACTTCTGTATACTGACAAAATCTGGTCATATTCGGTGATACGATTGTTGATATGTAATGTTCTCTCTAATTTTCTTAGTTGCTGACGATTATCCTTGACGAGTGTCCGCCGAAAATATCCGGGTTCATTTCAACAAGAATATAATATTCAGTTGTATATTGAAGTTTTGTACCTCCAAGAAGCTCTACATCTGGCTTTGTTCACGTCATGGAGTAAATCTGGTGCGAAGTTATCTCAGTGGATGTAAGTATTAGAAAGCCGTTCGTACGTTTCCGTTTCACTAAAGATTAACTCATGACTATCTCATGATTCATGGTCTATTTTTAAAAAAGGATGATTGTACCCAACTGGCCATATAGACGGCAGCAGGAGCGAAAATTGATATCAGAGTTTCGTATAATCTCGGTGGTTCACGGGGCAACTGAAAAAGGATATCCGGCATTTTGATCGGATAAAATACATTTACACTTTTTCTGTTGCGTCTTTTAAGTGATGATGTCTGCCGGACAGGAATTCACAATTTCTCTATAACGCTAACTGTCCGTTATGTAATATATGAATAAACATGCATCCAACATTCCCAATATACGTCATACGAACAGAAGTGGTCGGTAAAGATTTGCATACATGCACTACTCACTCAAACGGCCATGATTTTTGACAACATCCTCTCCCACAGTTTTTAGGCAAAACAAATTACTTGACACAATTTGGATTTCGAATAGTGGAAGCAGTTTTGCGACAAGGTTCCATCACTTTTACAAGGAGAACAGTCATTGTATCACAGAACCTGAGCATATTTGGTGAGACAACTATTGCTATACAGTGTTCTTTTTAATTCTCTGTGCTGACGATACCCCCGACGAATGCCAGCCGAAATATTCGGTTTTATTACAACGTGAATACATTATTCAATTGTATATTTGCCTTCTGTGCCTTCAAAAAGCTCTTTAACATATTTTAAAAGGTTCTAACTAACTACCATATTTGCATTTATAGTGTAATGATAGTCATTTTGCATTAGTCGAAAAGAAACATCTCGCAATTTGGAAGGAGGCCAAGAAGAGACGATCCTGCGACCAAATCCACTTTTTTTAAAACTTCGAGTACTGTTCAGACATTTCATTTTATTTTTTCACTTGAGGTAGTGTTGACATTGCTAATTTTCCTTGTAATTGAGTAACCCATACTTTCGTACTCCGAAAGTAACATAGTGAGTAGTACTCAGTTACTGACCGCTGCTGGAATGAGCACATCACGCGCAAAATTCCCACCTGTTGATAGCCACGAACATCAAGCTGTACATCGAAGCGAGGCAGCTCAAGGACACGATCAGCGCCGTGAAGTTGCACATGCCGAAGGAAAACAGATTAGCGTCGGCTATGACGTTGGCCAGAATACCGGGAATGACGTATGCAGTCACGATCAGGTCGGCAACGGCGAGATTGACAATGAACGCGTTTCCGACAAACTGCAAAAAGAATGAGTGCTTCAAAATGTATGGCTGCAAACATATACAATCGGAAGTATAGTCAAAGTTGAATGCGTTGCTACGATGGTTGAACAATGAACAACTAGGAACTTTTAAAGCTTTTACGACATAGATAGATTAGATTTGAAGAGCTTTTTGAAGGTACGTAACTTTTTTATACAATAGAATAGTATATTAATATTGAAATAAACACGAAAGTTTTTGGCAGACACTCTCGTCAGGGGCAATCATCAGCAACTACTACAAAATTGGAAAGAATATTCGGTGATACGATTGTTGATATACAAAGTTCTTTCCGATTCTCCACCAGTTGCTGACGATGACCCCTGACGAATATCAGCTGGATTGAGGTTTATTTCAATATGGATAATTGATATACTATTCAATAAATGAGATTAGACTTAGAATTATAGCAACATAGTTCAGCTTTATTGATATTTCATGAAACTTTTTACGACTTTTCATATATATTCTTGCAAGATTTTTTTCGATTTTTCATACATTTAACTTTTTACTGGAAATATTTGGCACTAGATGTAAATAGATCGCTTGATTATTTCACTGTCGTTTAAATTTGAGGTCCTTTCTGATTTGACGTAGCCTATATTCAGTCTAGACCGCCGAAAATTATATTTTCACTGGGTCAATTTTTTCAGGCTGTTGATTTTGTTGAATTCGCCAACGCTGAGTTTAGCTACAGTGCCTTGGATGCCGATCGATTTGAGTATCTCATACTCTAATAATTCCAAGGAGCTTGTCCATAAATGCAACTTTGCAGTGTAACTTTTGTAAACAATGAATGCAACTTTTTACTGCAACGTTTGTGAAAAATAAGTGCAACCTTTGTCGGATTTGATTGCCACAAAAACTCGCCTTAGTAATTAGAGTCACACCAATGCACGTAATTTCGACAGCAGTAACGTGATATGCTCAGTGTGTGTTCAGGGTGACTGACGATTCACAATCGATGAACTCCGATTCGCCTTCATATTCAAAGCGAAGATGCAAATGTCCATTGAATTTTTATAACGTGTCCGGTCAACCTACCGCATTTGAGGAATTCGAATGCGCGACAAATTGAACCACTGTTTAGGCTATAAGAAACATAAATATCAATGAAATTATTCATCTAACTCATTTTAATGTAAGCTGCTTATTGAATCTATATTCGAGATGTACTGCATGAAAGAATATGAAAACTGAACTGAATCTGATCACTGCAGCCAACAGAAGTTATACCATCGTAAGTTATACAATCATTTTGAACATATTTGGGATCTCACCTTCAATTTCTTTTCCAAAACTATGGCTCCGATAATGCTGATATTTCCAATCATCCCGACCAGAAAGATGATGATAAGAAAGGGAATTTCCACTTGAGGAATTCTCCAATGTTTCAAAGTCATTATGACCGCCGGGTGGTCGGTCGCAGAAACATGGTACCCTTCCGTCGTATCGTTCATGGTTATACGCTTCCAATATAACGTATAGTTTGAGATATGATAGATATAGTATTACGCTAGGCCTTGAAGAGAAGACATAGTGACTTGTATGCCACGCGTCGTTAACCGCTCTGATTGGGTAATCTCCGATGAAACGACGCATTTTGATTACCGCCAATATAATAGAACAGATCAATCCTACGCTGAGTTACACGACAGTGGTAAAATGACGAAAACGAATATCCACGACCAGCAAAGCTAGTAAAGTCCCTTTACTTCACATACGGTAACGCTGTTTGCATTTAGTACCACACTTATCTTATTTGGGATCTCTGTCATACTGGAGTCGGGCAGTTTTGTTGAAGACGTGACAGGGTGTCTTTTCGCATCTCGCGAAAAGTAGCATGTCGGGAACTTGATTTTGGATTTAATAACAACAACTCTGATTGATGACCACTTATTTTCGTCGTAATTTCCACTGTAGGCTACGTCACGAAATATAATCATAATCACTCATCAGCGCCGCGAATCAGAAGATCGTCACACGAAGCAGTTATAGCCACCTTTATACTCACTAAGACACTTTATAACGTGTCCCGGGGTTTATAAACTAAAGCATGAGTCAAGCTATAGAATTCGGTTATCCAAAGAATCCTTGTAGCAACTGAAAGGCGCTTGTAATGACTAGGTTTCCGCGCGTATGGCTTTGCCAAAAGTACTATGCAACAGGTAACACGCAGCAGCCTAGTTGCATGACAAGAAACAGCAGATTCGTCTACAAGTCATCGAATCAACCAATTTCGCAGGAAGTGAAGTCACAGCGACATATTTGCAATATTAGCAGCCTTACGAGTGCATCCTTGGGGTTTGATACATTTTATTAGGAATTAATGCTGGACTATGTATAGAACTTAGCTGGATATATATTATACATACTAATTTCTGTTGTTAATCTGGTCTCGCGTCAATAACTTCTCCTATGACGTCACATCATCTGTATGACTAGCTCGCCTGACTTTCACCAGGCGATCTATGATGGTACTGGACACTGGTGCATCCAAAGTCAATCGCCATCAATTAGGCCTACCATATAATTATGTCCTCTTTTAGGAGGATTTGTCCTCTTTTCCTAAGAAAAATGAATGGTCCTGCGAGGACGCCCAAATGTCACCTTTTTTCGCATTTCGGGATATCTGCTTATAATTTCAACAAGACTTCATCATCATCATCATCATCATTGGTTTATTAGCAATTTTATCAGTTCAATACACCACAAAAAATGCGATACAATGAAAAGACAGGAAGATGTCGAAGCGACAAGGAGCAGTCTATGGAATCTGACACCCACCTTGGCCTAGGCGATCTAAAGAGGAGGCATGCACACTGAATGAAAGTAAAGAAGATAGTATAGAAAAAAGAAAGCGACAATAAATAGGGCGGCATGTCATGGGAAGCGAGATCGATAGGTCAGTCGTGGTCCGGTAATCTTGAGGATGGACTGTATTTATTTAGTAGTAATTGCTTGTATTTCGACTTGAATGTGGACATGCTCGTCGACTGTCGGATGGCCGGCGGAATACTGTTCCACACATCAGGTCCGGCATATTTGATAGAGCGATGATCTTTTCGGTCGATCATATGATATTTGGACGACGTGGACACGCGTGTGTTGTACTTGTATGCTTTTGATTCCGAGGTAAAGAAGTCATTGAAATATTCGGGGCAACGACCGCAGTGGAACTGATACATAAACTTGGCGATTTCTAGTTTCCGCATATCTTCTATGTTTAGGACGCCGAATCTCTTCAGCAGCGACTTGTTGGATGGGCAGCCAGGCCCCGTTGGGGCCCTAGCTATGATTCGGAGTACTTTATGTTGTAGTTTTTGCAGTGGCTTGAGTGCAGTTTTTCTGGCAGCCCCCCAACAGAGGATGCCATAGTGTAACTTCGATTGGATTAAGGATTTAAAGAGTATCAGAAGAACCCATGCTGGCATGAAGCGCCTAAGGCTGTAGAACAGGCCGCACTTCGGTGATAATTTAGTTTCTAGGGACTGAATATGACTCTTCCAGGACATGTTCGAGTCCAGTAAAACTCCGAGATATTTGGCATTATCTGTGTTGGAAACAGGCTGACCAGCGATATTAACGGTTAGGTTATTTTTTGAATTCACTGACAGCAATTGCGATTTCGAGGCGTTTATGCAGAGGTTGTTCTGGGCCGTCCACTCGTGGACTTTGGGCATTTGGTCACCAGTCAGGGCATCCAGCTCTGCCGTCGAAGATGCTGAAGAGAGGAGGTGAGTATCATCAGCGAACAGTGTGGTGTTCAATGAGGAGGTTTCAAAAATGTCGTTGACATATAAGGTGAAAAGGACCGGTCCAAGTACTGAGCCTTGGGGCACACCACAGGTCACCAGGTGAGGAGAGGACAAGGTGTCTGAGATCGCAACCATTTGTTGGCGTCCAGTGAGGTAATTTTTCATGAGCTCAAGTTGTGGGCCCCGAAGTCCGTAGCGCGCCAATTTCGAGATGAGAATTTTATGATCTACGCAGTCAAACGCTTTTTTTTAGATCGAGTAAAATGCTACATCCCACATTTCGCTTCTCTGAGATATCATAATACTGTTCGGCCACTGTTAGGAGGGCATGTGCGGTTTGGTGTTTGTTTCGGAAGCCAAATTGTTGAGGGGAAATGACAGACATTTTGGCGAGGAATGAGGACAGGCGGGAGAGGAGCAACTTTTCGAATACAACCCCGATGCATGGGAGAACGGTAGTTGGTGACATTAGTTCTATCCCCAGCTTTGTGTACAGGGACTACTCTGGCTTTTTTAGATAGCTTGGGTAGACTCCATTTTCTATCATGAAGTTGAAAAAATGGGCCATATATTGACCGATATGCATGCTTATCATTTTTAAAAACCATGATGGGATTTGGTCATAGCCGTCGGCCTTGTGCGATTTCAGTTTGTGGATGGCTACTTCTACTTCGTATTTGGTCGTAGGTTCAAGCACAATTGACTGGGATATCGATCTCACCTCTGACCTGGCCGACACAGGTTTTGTAATAGAAGAAGCAATATTTGGGCCTACGTTACAAAAATATTCATTGAAGTGATTCGCGATGGCCGCCGGGTCTGAAAGTTTGTTTCCGGTATCCGAATTCACAATTTCCGAAACAGACTTATGGCCTTTTTTTCGATGTAGGAGAGAGTTAAGTCCTGACCATGTTTTTCGAGTGTCCTTTATGTGTCTGTTGAAAAATCTCTCATTGTACTTTGCTTTTGCTTCGGAAATGAGATGCACGGTGCGATTCCTGAAACGTCGAAATCTTTCTCGTTCATGTTCTGGGCAGTTCTTGGTGTCTAATCGGTTATGCCACCGGTTACGTTTACGGATAAGTTGAATCAGCTTTGTGGTCATCCACGGATTTCGCTTCAATTTTCTTTGACTTCTCGAAAGGCGCTGTAGAGGTGCAAATTGTTCCAGCAGTGATTTGATAGCAGACATAAACTCTACAAATTTTTCGTCAAAGTTGTTTATCGAGATGTGGGGGATGGCTGATATTTTAAATTGATTGAATGCGGCATCATCGAGCGCTTCTTCGTCCACTAACTCTCGTCGTCTGCAGAGGTGATATGTTTCGGGGGGCGTCCTTTGTTGTTCTTGTGATAGAAAACCAATATGGTTGTGGTCACTGATTTTTGCCGAAATGACAAATGGAATGATTTCCATGTCGCGCGAGTTGGTATATATGTGGTCGATCAAAGTCCTTGAATTATCGGTTATGCGCGTAGGCTCGGTGATCATTTGGTAAAGACCGGCGGATTTGATGACGTTGGAGTATGCGTTGCCTTTGTGTTTTAGAAGGTTTATGTTGATATCTCCCGCAATGAAACACATCTTTTTGTCGCTGTTGACTTTGTCCAGTGAGTGCTCTAACGCTTTTGCGAATTGGTTCATGTTTTTCGTGGGATGACGGTATAATACGGCCACAAGAAAAGATTTGTGAATTCCAATTGGGTGATCAACTTCCAGCCATAACTCTTCGCAATCTTTGACATTCAGATCGTAGTCCGTGCAAATTTCGTATGGAATGTTTTCTTCAATGTAAAGACCAACACCTCCGTAAGGTTTCTTTGACTTCGGTGCAGGAGTATACTCGAAGTTGTATCCCGATATATCAACATTTTGCGTGGGTTTGGTTGAAAAGTTTATTTCTGAAATTGCTACGAGGGTAGGTAACTTCAGATCAACGATAAGGTCTTTTAACTCATCATGGTGGGAATTAGATTGCAATCCTCTGATATTTGTGTGAATCAAACTAATTTGTTTACCCTTCGGGGCTTGCAGAATTGATGCCGTCTCGTTGATCGATATTGAGTTACACTTTCTGATCAGTGGGAAACTATTCTTATTCGTCATGATTCCGAGTTGACCCAAATTTCCATGTTGTTTTGTCAGTGAATGGAGATACTTATGCGTTCGCTCAGTTCGATTCGCGTCACGCAACACTGACTTGATCCAATTATGTGGGCGAAGAGCGCTACAATATAGCGATTTTACAGTAGCATATATCGAAATACAATAGCACCAAACCTTTTAGATGATTAATATCAAGTTGAGTTTCGGTTCAAAATTGCTATGTATTTTGTCCGACGGTTGGCGAAGCTGGGTCCAAATCGGTATTGATTGTCTGACGGTTGGTGAAGTATTGCAGCCAATGGTAAATTCCCGATGTAGCAACCACAGTTCTGTTCAATCTTGATATTCTATTTCCAATGATATATCCAGATCATCAAACTTTTAGCGTCTTCAACCGATTTCTTGCTGTATCGTTGGTGTATCAATTTGGTTGGTGAAAATTCTGTCTATCTAACTGGATAAATCGACTTCTTGTCTTCTAGAATTCCGGATTTTCGATAATTATCATAGCTACATTAACGGGAGCGCTGAAAACGCGTCCGCTCACCTCGACGCTCGGGCCGAAGTTCACTTATAGGCGAGACGCACCTATTTGCAAAAAATGATTGCAGCCAGCCTATTGGTTGGATAGAAGTTTCGAGAATCTTGGCCGTTGTATATAATGTCAATGATATTTTGTTTCAACAATTTCACGATCTCGCACAAGTACAGCACACGCGCGTAAACGAAGAACAACTACCATATGATCAGGACTGAATACGAGAAAACGCATTGCTCTCTCATGTATGCCGGACCCCAATTGTGAAACAGCATCTCGCCGGCTATCCGACAGTAGTCGAGCATGTTCGCATTCAAGTTAATATACA
The DNA here is from genome assembly GCF_051294905.1 of Botryllus schlosseri. Taxonomy (NCBI): domain Eukaryota; kingdom Metazoa; phylum Chordata; class Ascidiacea; order Stolidobranchia; family Styelidae; genus Botryllus; species Botryllus schlosseri. The sequence continues at coordinate 34,397,967 of NC_137238.1, forward strand.
AGCAATTTCTTATTTTGCCGAACTTTAATATCTTATGCATATCAAAATTTCAATAGTACTAAACCAGTTAATGTCTTATGTGGCATTTTAGACCAGGACAATTATGGATTTTCAGTCACGAATGGTGTGGGGGTTAGGATTCCCGGCTTTCACCAGAGGCGTCACGCTTTCAATTCTAGGTCACAGTGATAGTAAATTTGTCGGTACGCCGAAAAAAACATGGATTAAATCAGTTCCCAGCAATTTTGAGTGATGCATATATACTACGAATACTATACTGCATATTACTAATCAATACGCAAACTTGGCCATTTCTAGTTTCGCCTGACAAGTGTTGGCCGAAAATATCCGGATTTATTTCAATATGAATCTATGATTCAATTGCCTACTAGCCAGTCTTCAGGATTACCGGACCACGACCTAACATCGACCTCGCCCTCCACATGCCACCTCATTTTGTCGCTTGAGTCTTATATTCTCTGCATTACTTTTCATTCAGTGTGCATGCCTCTTATTTACTTCGCCTAGGCTAAGGTGGGTGTCTGATCTCAAAGGCTACTCCAAGTTGTTTCGACACCTTCCTATATTTTCATTGTATCGCAGTATTGTGATGTTTTGAAACGATGAAAATATTAATAAACCTGATTGATTGATTGGTTGATCAACGGTTTTCCCGTACTGGCAAAAGTTGAGGGTACCGCACAATATTCATGGACTGAATCCATAAAGTAAATTTGATTTGTTGATTTTGTGTCTGTTTTTCTAACTTTAGCTTTGGCTTTATTTCTTTAACTTTTGCCTGCAACTAAGCAAGGATATGTAAAACACCGTCAAACTCAAACGTAACAATTCCATTTTCGTTTACTTGCCGGCAAAAATGTCCTCTTTGATGGTGCTGAAAAGATGATAGGCCTACTCTCAATATACAATACTTTTACCGTATTGAGAATAGAATCCCTGGCTACCTTATGGGAAAATTATAGCAGGTTTATCCTGCAAGATCTTCGCGCTCATACTTTGATTATAAAGACGCCGAATTAAATCGCCCTTTCAGACGCCACCCGACTGCAGTAAATATACTGACAACGCCGTGATGTCGACCATATCAAGCATATATTTCCTCGAATTCTGTCATTGTAACGCTTTGCGAAGAAGCGACACACACAAATACGACTTACCCTAACACTTCCTTGGAACAGATGACATCACAGTAACAGGCATCCGCGGCGTCATATGCAAGCTGTAATATGCATGCAGTCTAGCCAAATTCAACAAGTCTCTCGAACCCAACTTACCAATGACCGGTCTATATGTGGTGTACATTTACCAAAGATGATCAAATCAAGTATAGTTTCGAAACGTAGATTTGATCGAGAAGAGCTGATACGAGGTGCAACATTTTCTTTCGTGGAGGACGGCTATAATGACAAATGACTAGGGCACGTTTTTGTTTCACTAAAATCGTGAGAAAGTTGCACTTAATTTTAACAAAAGTTGCAGTAAAACAGTTGCATTTATAATTTTCTGGAGTTATTAGAGTATGAGATACTCCAAAGGCTCCATTGTATCATCCAGCAGTTTAAGATTTGCAGGCTGTCCGCTTGTTCCGTTTCTTTCTTCGCTATTCAATCGTTCATGCATACATTTTAATGTTCTTTAGGTTTGAAACCTACATGACATCATGTCGCTGTCAGCTCCTGCAGAGCCGTCAGTTTTTGCCAGTACGCAGCAAGAAAATAACGCAATGCGGATATAATTTTCCGCAAAAGCCAAAACAAGACGAAGACCCCAAATCTCCTAGGTCTGCAAACTTGACACATGGCATTGCAGCAAGACCCAGTGTTGGCGACTGTAACAAAATCTATAGCCTGACCCAGTGATAATGTCATTTTTGGCGGTCTCGCCTGGCCGTCCGCCAAATGGGGAAGGACCTTAAATTGAAACGACAGTGAGTCAATCAGGCTGTGTATTTACATATAGTTCAGTCACTCTCGTGCTTTGCTGGGGTTGTTGACCTTCTAGCTTGCACGCCATTGCGTCATAGGTAACAGTGAGATGCAGCTAATCAATCACATATAGCTCTTTGTTCAGCAAATCAAAGAGAGAATTATATACTAGAAATAGTTTTATAGAATGTTTTTTTTAATCACTACTTTACATTTTGTGCAATACTCGATATAAGTCGCCGTAAAATGTAGCATAAAAATAAGAAAAAGTTGCAAAAAGTTGCAATATAAAATTTCTTCAAACAGCAACATAATACTTCACAAATTTTAGCTCGCGGAAGCTGTAAAAAAGTTGCGAAAACCTGCTCTACTAATGCCACTACAAATGGGTGCAATTGTTTAAAAATGTATACTGCAGTTACCATGATGGAAGGGTTAATGTGGGTCGTGCTATGCGTCGGCATATCGAAAATCACAAAAATGAATATCGGCATGGTGTAGAATGACCCATGTCGACGAAACTTCATGAACATCAGAACAACACAAAAACAATCCAGAACATTGGCGTGACATAGTTATGGTTAACAAAGAAGGAAACATATATTTTGCCAAGTGCAACTTGCATTGTTTTATTTGCGATCGTATGGAAGATACATGTTTCTACTTTGTACTAACTGTCCAATTCGCTCTTATCATGCATGATGTGATGCAGTGTTACTCGAATACTCAGTCGGGTACTTGATTCAGGGATATAAAGAACTCTCAGTCATGCGCCCAGTGATAGTATTTACCCGTCCAGACTATGAGAAATCGCTTAAAGGATATACGTAATGTTATACATTGTCTCAGATAAGTAGGGCTGGGCACAATGATTCGAGTACTCGAATCTGAATCGAGCATTCATTTTATTGATTCGAGTCGAGTAGTAAAATACGATTAATTCGAGTACTGAAATTTTACGCTCCCCTCAACTGAAAGTTAATTTACCTACGAGAATTATAGTTGTGATACTATTTTCCACTGAAGAAGCCTTGAAACCTTGATTGGCCGTGTTGCAGCATACGAGACATAGTACAAAGCTACGCACGTTACTGGAAATAACACATTTCCGAAGTCATGATCATTGCACAACTTTGTCAAGAAGTGCAGTGAAATTGGTATGGTCGAGAAAATACCAAAGTATCTTCAATGTGACGGATAACAGGCATTATATTCTGTGTGGTCGCATAAAATGTACATATTTGAATTTTCACATACTACATTCTGTTGCGACGTCATAATGAGTGATACTCGAACACTCGACTCGAAACGTAATATGTGATTCAGAATCGAATCACTCAGGTACTCGATTTTGCCCAGCCCTACAGATAAGCGATATTCATGCGTACAGAGAGAATTCTTCCATAATTCGGGCCGACACAAACTAAACGAAACAGTGATGGCGGAATTATAAGGGCGGACTTCAAGAATGCATATCATTCACGTCATGTCACAGGAGAACTTCGAACTGGAGAATTCATTCTTCAAAATAAGGTATCTCCTTCGCATTCGCATTATACCACCTCATACGATGCTTGAGATCTGGCAATTCCGGCAATGTAGAAGGACATGCTGAAGATGAGTCAGGCGTTGGTGTGCAATTTGTAGTCTGTTTTCTTCGTGGAATACTCCTGGAAGTAAGGGGACAATATCGATGATACATTCATTGTTTTGACCAATTCAGAGGTAACGGAACGTATGAGCCTACTACGTAATGACGCATGAGCATGTGGGTCGAATTGAATGGAGGGTTTAGGATGTATACAGCGTTAATTCTATTGTTATGATTGGGGTTATAAACTCACATGCTGAAGTGAAGAGTGGTAAAGTGTCCCATGCTCAACTGTCGTTTTTCATTGTGTCGCATGCTCATATGTTGAGCGATCCAATTCAGATTATGTTGAATTAGTGAATAAATCTACAATTTTGCCAGCCAATGTGAAATGTGACTGTGAACAGTCATGAGTCTGTCTTCGGCAGAGTTGTAACCAAGTCACAAGGCTCCGAGTCACAAGTTAATCTAACTTTTATAGTTTTGACTCGAGTCAAGTCGAGTCATTTTCAATTCCCACCGAGTCAAGTCCGAGTCCAAGTCATCGAGCAGAGGGCCGAGTCCGAGTCATGGTATTATGACTCGAGTCCGAGTCCAAGTCATTGTTTTGACTGTAAAGTTTCCAGTTGAAGTCTTGTTAAGCCCGCTTTGTACAACTCTGCTTGGTGATGTTGAATGATTCACATTTATAATACACTAATTTTCCTCACTTTTAGCAGTTTCTGGCCGCATTTTCAAGCACCAGTACCAATAAACGAAATCACAATAGTGTGGTGACTTTACTATTCTTCGAAATCACAATGAAGTGTAGGTCTTGGCCGTCTGAGTCTCGAGTCATGCGCAATGACTCGAGTCCAAATCGAGTCGAGTCATTTTCATATTTTGAGAAAATGACTCGAGTCAAGTCGAGTTATCAGAAAATCGTGACTCGAGTCGAGTCATGACTCGAGTCATTACAACCCTGGTCTTCGGACTAATGCTGTGAAATTATCTTCCTACAAGGGGTGGTCCTAAACGAAGCCTACTTCTACTTTTTCGGAGTGATCAAGTAAATTTTACCAACTTGTAACACTTTCTCAGAGACTTCCGTTTTAGACCAATGGGTCTCAACCTTTTAACATCGCTGACCGGTAAAACTTTAAAACAAATCTCGCGGACCTATGAACCTTCAAAAACTAAATTTCACCCTAAATCTAATTTTGACAACTTGAATATAAGATTAGAAACTCTATTTAATGATGCCTTTTAACACTGAATATTTATACCAAGTTCTGTTGAAGTTTCTGCAAGGTGCAGTTGGCGCAGTCCTGTAAGATACCAATAACTTGATTGTGATTATTCGGAGTCTCAAAGAAATGTGAATTTGCTATTTGCTATAGGCTCTATTGCACAGCGAGTTGCTTAATGGAAGTATGTTTAAAAGTCTCCATACTTTCCACATACGTCCAAAAGGAGTTACAGGCTGCTTTTAGACAATTTCTTATAACACTTGTACCACTGTGACGAACGACTAAAGTAGACCCGGAACTCAATATCTCGACGACATGCAAAACATACGTTCCACACTTCTATATAAGTTCAAAATTTGATGTTTGTTTCTTTATTTAGTGTACAACTTGGTATGGTTTTGTGGTATTTTTGGTGTTTGTAGACTACTATGATAATTTACACCAGGCTGATATTTATCATTTCTATCGCGTAATTGCCGACTTATATAGCACGGCGCGGTCCACTTCTAGGCTTTTTGTAAGACACCGCTTACGCGGATGCTATGGCCAGGAGGAGCCTATAGGTGAACACCCAGCACTAATAGGAATTCAGAAGTCGACCTCGGTCGGACTTGAACCCGCAACCCGTTGGCGTTGGTGTTGCAGCCGCGGATTATATCACTGCGCTATCTCGCCACAGCGTACAGCTTCTTGCGTTTTGGAATTGAGTATTAAAATTTTAATATCTGGCGGACCATCCTACCTGTCTACGTAGGCCTACATACCTTCCTATACGTCCATTCGGATTAAAATGTTGTACTCAATTGATACCGCGTTATAGGTCTGAGGTATGTTCTGCTTTGGTGTACCGCGGTTGCATATTCACACCCTTACATCAGGGGGGTACACGGGTGTGAATACACACTTTATTGCTAAAAGTGAAGTTGTCATATAAATATGTATTTCCATGTATCACGGTAATTACCGACTCTCAAGCACTCGAATATATGCTCGACTCGGAGCTTAATACTGGAGTCGGCATATATATTATACAACTCCACCATAGCAAGCTATCGTCTGCTAATAGCGTTCTGACTCGAACCACCATTGTATTTTGGCCTATCACCCGCACCCCGCCTGTATAGCCAACCCACCGGAAACATGGGCCGATGTCGCTATTACCTGTCTCCAGGGCTATTACCTGTCTCCAGGGCGACTACAAACATCATGGCATTATACTTCGAAGCATAGTCGGTTTTTCGCATCGTATTTGCTCTACTGTTTTACAAATTCGGACTTTGGAATGGGATTTCAAATGATGGAATGGACATGTGTCGTGTATTCACGGTGCGGAATAGGCCATACGCAAATTCAAAATAAACACGAACATTTTCGGCTGACATAAACACTTCAGTAAGCATTGTAGTACATAGGCAAAAAGACGTGATCATTCGGAAAAAGTAGAAGGAATTCGTTAATGCCGTCCTCTGGTTATACTTCCAATAACTCATCAGTATCAGTTTATTCGTAATTTTATCTTTTCAAACACCACAAGACTTCGATACAATGAACAGAAAAACTGTAATTTGTAACGTGTAGAAGTTCTTTGCGATCCACCAGTTGGGAGGCACTGTTTTAAATTGATACATTATCGCTTCGACAATTTCGGTTCCTGCCATAATCCCAGATGATCTATAGGGGTAACGATTCCTAGCTTTTATCCAGGTGGCCCGGGTACGATTACAGATCTGGGATATGCGTGTTTTGGCGTTTTCATTAACTTCAGATTATGCATGTCCCAATTAGAATTAGTATGTGATATGTCAGATCGAGGTCCGCCAATCCTGAGATCTGACTATAGTATTCGGGTCCCGAGAAAAAGCGCGACTACTTACGCTGTCACATATCGGCGATGTCGAGGTGTCGTTTGTTCTGGGACTGATCTCTTTCTTGCAACAGCGGCGGAAAAGTGGTGACCACAGCTTTTTGTATCCGTTTCGAAAGTTTCTGTTCAATGCCCCGTATAGTATGCTGTTCATCGCGCTGAACATAAGGAGCAAATTGAGCATGGATTAATTATGTATTCAAGGACTCAAAGCAAGGACTCAAAGCAAGGACTCAAAGCAACGGCCTGTACCAAAAGCGCACAAGTACAACACACGCGCGTCCACGTCGTCCAAATATCATATGATCGACCGAAAAGATCATCGCTCCATCAAATATGCCGGACCTGATGTGTGGAACAGTATCCCGCCGGCCATCCGACAGTCGACGAGCATGTCCACATTCAAGTCGAAATACAAGCAATTACTACTAAATAAATACAGTCCATCCTCAAGATTACCGGACCACGACTGACCTATCGATCTCGCTTCCAATGACATGCCGCCCTATTTCTTGTCGCTTTCTTTTTCTATACTGTATTCTTTACTTTCATTCAGTGTGCATGCCTCCTCTTTACTACGCCTAGGCCAAGGTGGGTGTCCGATTCCATTGACAAATCCAAGTCGCTTCGACATCTTCCTGTCTATTCATTGTATCGCATTTTTTGTGGTGTATTGAACTGATAAAATTGCTAATAAACCAATGATGATGATGATGATGATGTACTATGCCTACTCTATCAAGACTTCAGCACAATGTATGTAGATTGTAGACATGTCATAACTACTGCAAATATGGTGTCGTACTTTTAACAGTTATTCGGAGGTGGTTTGCACTCTCGAAATTGCAGGATGCGTCTTCGGGAATAACGAAAGACGAATAATGTCACTACAAAAGGCGCATTTTTCGAAAATATATTCGGTTGCCGTGATACAAGGGCCATTTCGCCCAAGTCGCCGTGACAATTGTACTCTTTAAAAGTGATCAAAACATATCACAAAAAGCTTTCTACTTTTGAAATGCAAAGTGTAAAAATCAAGTAGGTTTGCCTAAAAATTAGTTAAGTAGAAGTAATAACATAAACACATTAGTAAGACGTGCATGTGCAAGTATAGGCCTATGCAAAGCCTACTTGAGTACTCCGAAAAATGATAAATATCCTTCGATTATACATATATCGCGATATTTTCAATTTCACTAGTTGGGATTAACGGATAAGTCCGCCATCATGGTCTACTCAGGACAGTGGTACAGATATTGAATTCCAGTAAAAAGTCCACGATCCGCATGGCAGTGGGATATCTTGGTGGTAGATATCTTCGTAACAAGTCCTATTTAAGTCGCTTCAGTCTATTTACCTGTTAGCGAAAGCTAACCATACGGCCGATCTCTTGTAAATAGCGTAGGCGTTGTGGTTGATCAAGATGATCAGCGCGTACGGAACCCAACAGACCGTGAAGAGACACACAGCAGAGAACAACGTGACCACTAGACGGCGCTCATTATCTTCACGCTTCATCAATGCGACTCTGAATCAGAGGGAAATATCAAGTCTAGTGTCGTATGTTATATGCCTATGATGTGGAAACCGGTTGATCGCAGCGCATAAAGTTAGTTTTTATCTCATGATCAAACCGGAACAAACTATAGATCACTAGTTAACTATAAAAAAACTGCGTACACTCCGTACCATTCCTACGCGCAAATATTTCCGATAATAACTTGCCGATTGTCTCCTAGGTAATGACTTCACTAAACAATCACCGAATTATGTACCCACCATTGCCGAGCGATATCAATATTCTGTAGTCCATTTCTTAGCTGTACCCTACTAACTGGACACGACTTATATTTAGCGAAGGTGATAATTCTACCTGTGGCAGTATCTTTATCAGCAGGCTGCTGTTTCATTCAACAAATTGACAACTGACAGCCAATAACTCGTTTTCGCATTGTGATGCAACATATAACAACACTTGCTTGAAAACTCGTGACACCTCGAGTAATCATCGAGCGTAACCTTACCCAACTTTACGTGTCACGATTAGCATTCTTCCGGATCAGCTAACTTTATGATGTCCGCCTAAAATGCCACCCGATTAGCAGTTTTTATTCACATGATTAGCATTCTATCGGATCAGCTTACTATATTATCACTCGAATCGACAAAGATAATCGAGAATTCTGTTCAGGAAATGTCAGAAAAGAAGCCTTCACGACCGTGTGACATTCCGCCATTGTAAGTGCATGTGGGAGTTTCCAATTACAAGTCAAATGACAGTAAAATCATTTGACAATCGGTTAAAATTCACGATGACATTTACTCCGCAACTAAATCTAGACATGTTCAAAATCGATGCGCCTAAAAATAAAGGAACAAGATCTTGCAATTTAGAACGGCAAATGTCTTTGTACCCACTATATCTACTCTATTTCTGAAGATATTCCCTATATACCCCAGATTTAATTTGTCTTCTGGTTATACGGTCATGCTCACACAAAATGATTTGCCTGCTGCAAGAAAAGTACTATTTCAAATGATGGCCTTAGGCATATTGGTATATCAACAAATCGCCGTAAACGTAGCCTATCTAATAGGCCTTGCGATAACCGAATCGTACTACGTGGAAATGCGATAAAATCTGCGAATTTTTAAACATTATGGACCGCGGTCTGTTGTGTAGTCTACTGAAATAGCCTAATGCAATTCGTGCATGTACTTACGATTTTTTTCGTTTGGCGTCAGGTTCGACGCCATTGGTCGTACAAGCGCTAGAGACAGTCGACATAGGCACGTTGTTGATTAAGGTCTTCCGGCGAGCTCTGTAAGGTATAGTTAAAATATAGATGAAAAATCTACGGATAGATGCGAAACACTTAACTGCACGGTTGAGCAACCAGGTAGGACTATCCATTTCTGGTGGCTTCGTAAACAGATACAGTAATGATACAGCTTGCGACCCAAGCAAAAAATATACCAAGTGGTTTAGAACGAAAGCTACTGTCGCACTGATTCCAAAAATATAAATTATAATCTAGTCCTGACGCTTAAACTACGCAGAAAGTGCCCTTAAAAGTCGACATTTCGAGTTGTTTTAAAAAATCGGAGCTCCACAATGCAAGGACCATAACCATCGACATACCTGTTGTTTCTGAATACCCGGAATAATCCGATGTAGCAGAGACAGGTGATTGCGAAGGGAAGAAATATGGACAGCACGATAAATGTAGTTGTGTAACCGATAAACCTGCAATCGACGATATCGGAATCAATTGGGAAATTTGCTCATTTATGTACCCGCGCCAATATACAGTGCATTGTGAAAGTGAGTTATGGGAAAGGCAGAAGGTTCTAAGTTAGGGGCGGGCAACTTTTTGGCTCGCGGACCGCATTCAATATTTGAATCCATTTGGTGCCGCACTATATAAAATTGCGATACTAAGTCAAACTCCAATATTGGTGTTTGATTATATAGTGTTCGATGACATGGGAATAATATATGTATTTGTATATTTAAAACCGACCACACATCGATTTGACGAAGACGTACGTACGTGCACGCGTGAGGAGCATTAATTAGGGATGAAAGTCGGATAGTTCCTATTCTTACGACGTGATATAAATTTAAGTCTGTGAGCAGCGATCTGTTCATAGATTTGCTGATTGTACGTTTGGTTCAAGTCCAGGACATACAATGCTGACAGCATCATAACCATGTTACCTTTAAATACGCTCCTACAATATGTAAACACCATACATATAAATACTTCTACACATACAAATAACGAATCTATCTAACACACTCGCGAATCGTTTTTGCCAAGTACTAAAAGTAATGCACTTGTTTTGTCAATCTAAAATCACACTCGTGGTCCGAATTAAGTCATTTATGCTTCACTTTCTGTGATTTTTAGCAATTGAAACCTTTCAAAATGCATGTGCATGAAGTTCGGATTATCGCACCATCAATAAAAATAATTCTATGGTAAGACTATAACTTATCATTAGTTTGTTGAAATATATTAAGAAATAGTTTAGACAAATACCCGCAGTAATTTGATTTTAGTAGGCTACGCATTTTATCAATATTTTTTACGTTTCTTGAGACTTTCTCGGGCCGCAAAAAATAGTGTTGCGAGCCGCATGCCCACTCCTGTTCTAAGGTTTTGCAAACCAGCAATATAATCTGTCAACTTTTTCAATTTTACATTCGTGTATAAAAGATTAATGGATGGAAAACAATGAAACAAAGCAAAATCAATTTGACATGCTTTCTCGACAAGTATTTAATAAACTGTATAATTGTATATCGACCTACTTCGTGTCACAGTCGTACATGCAGACGTGTATTTTCACGTGGTATCTGTAATCTCCCCATCCGAACGCCGGAGGTATGGAGAGTATGAATGACCTGAACGAAATAAAATGCTCAAGATTTTGAAGACTCTTGATGATACAGCTTATATCCATATCAACAAACGCATCCCTACGATCTGTCACATATGGGCTACAGTTTAAAAGTTACTTGCTCTTCTTTGCCGCCGCGCACTTCGCCACATAGGAAATTTCTTGGAAAGCACAGCAGAGATAGGCCTACGTGAATGTTGCGGAGTAAAAAATCTGTGGCAAAGCCGTATACACAAGAGCACGGAGACGCATGTCTCTCGGTATGAGAGATAGGGGTATTTGGTCCAGAGTTTTACCATGTTTACATAATCAATGTCTTATCAGAATGTATATAATAGTTCTGTACCGCAAAAAGCATTTGCAAACTCCGGGACCAAGTTTCAACATATTTACACAATGAATATCTTGTATATCATTTATATCATTGCCCTAATCTCTGCCAGAATTCAATGCCCTAATGCCCGATGATACATTGTACATCAATGGTTCTGTATCTACATATTTGCTTTCCGCCCATAGTATTGCCGCTAACACAGAATATTTTAATGTCACGCGCTTCGCAAGAAAACCGTATCGTCGCTGTGATGACGCTGCGCAAGTGCGCACGAATATCGACTGAGCGTGCAAGGAAAAATCGTAGTTGGAAACCTCCCGAAAATTAATCGTGATACTTTGAACTAGATATGCCACGACATGCTATATTCTTCATCGGAATACCCTCACTGCACCATACATAGGCTACTATGTTTAGTAATTGCATAATACTAATAATTATGAAATGAATTTCTTAAACCCATGAACAGCCTGAAGTTCAGCATAGTGGTCGCTGTATTGTACAATACACTCACCATATCCAAATCATGATGATAAACATACCGACTTTCTTCTTTGTAAATATGTTGTGGTATCTGTTCACGTGGACTATGGCAGTATATCTGGAATAACGTTGACGATATTGTAAAGTCGATGTCGAAATCAGATCGAATCGTTAATCTCTTGCTTCAACTGTTGTTGGAGTGGAGTGGAGTGAGTATCAAATTCTAATTTGTAGTAATGGCGGTTTGAGAGTATAGCCTATTGATCATGCCGATAGTGTGCGGCTAGGCAACTAGAAATCTTTGCAAGTGTGCAATGTAGTATGCATGTTTGGTTGTGACTACAAAATACCGTTATGGTTGTGAAACAATCGTCTGAATTCGTCAATGCTAGACCAGTGACTTGGGAGTGACCAATTGAAGGTGGATTGAGAAGGTGAATATGTGGTCAATATCGAAAAACCGCTAGTGCTAGGGTGTACTGCGTATAGTGTGTACACTGTACGTTGACCGTGTATAGTAGGGCTGTTCAAAAATAACTTTTTCCCCCGGATTCCAGCCATTCACTTATTAAATTGTCAGGTTACCCTAAAAAACGCTTCACACCAAATTTGGTTCAATTCTAACAAGTATAGGTTTCCGCAGATCCCCAAAAAAAAACTCGTGATCGGTGGATAATCCGAGAATTATCAACGGAAAACTCACATAACTCCGCTTCTACTGGTCGGAATTGAGTCAAATTTGTTTTGCATCGTCTTTGGAGACAGCTCTACAATTTCATGGGGTTGGCAGAAAAATTTGAATTTTTTTTAATTTTACCTAATAAATTAAAAATTTTAATTGGATCTGCGGAGTCCTATACTTGTTAGAATTGAACCAAATTAGGCGTGCAGAGTTTTTTAGGGTAACTTGACAATTTAATAAGTGAATGGCTGGAATCCGGGAAAATAGGTTATTTTTGAACAGCCCCAGTGTATAGCGATTTAGGTACTGACCTATTCAGAGCTACAAACATCAAACTGTACATCGACGATAGGCAACTGAGAGACACGACCAGCGCGGTGAAACTACACATGCCCACAGAGAATAGGTTTTTGTTCGCGACCACGTTAGCGAGAACACCTGGCACAACGTAGGCCGTTACGATGAGATCGGCCACGGCGAGATTGACAATGAAGGCGTTTCCGATAAACTGCAAAAAGAATGAAGATTGAGTGCATGGAAAAGTCTGGCTGCTAACATACAAGGTCGTCGAAGTAGTCAGCGTCGCCACCAGAGCTGGACGACCAGAAAATTTTCAGCTTTTACGAATCACATTGTAATTAGGATTATAGCTACACAGGTTTTGCCAAATTAGCTTTGAAATAGAAATACTGAATTCACAAAAATTTGGAGATTGAATTAAATTCTGAAGTAGAGAGAAATATTTCAAAAACAAGTTCAGCTCACATTAAATTAGAGCTCATTCTCGTAAGGAAAAGAATCTAATTCTAATTCAAACCTAATTTACATTGAGATTTTCTAATTCTAATCTAATCTGTGAAATATTTATACGCTTTAATTTTATATCTAATGCAATCAATGGTTTTCCTGAAAATGCTACAGGAGAACTGTATAGTGCGAAAGGAAATGGACTGGAAAATGCATGGGTAAAACTTACTTTAGCACTTCAGCACTCCGAAAATGTAGAAGTACTTCGTCATAGACCACTTCTGATCTTTAGTCTTCTCAATCACATTATATCTTCTTTAAATCTCTGTCATTCTGAGATTAATTTACTTACCGCGCCGTATTGCCTGATGCAGTAGCCGCGTCACATTAATGAGCTTTGACGTCACAATTAGGGAAGTGTGATATGATGATTACATTACGTCTGGTAAGGTAGAGGATTTCTGTACTACCAAGCTTGATATATATTGGTCTTTTCAATTCTCTGCTAGTTGCTGACGATTAGCCCTTACGAGTGTCAGCCCAAAATATTCGGGTTCATTTCAATATCAGTATATAATCCAATTGCAATTATGTACCTCCAAGCAGAATTGGACTACTAGAAAATTTATCAGCTTTTCCAAATTAGATTGGAACTAGAGTTATAGCTACACAGTTTGCTCCTAATTAGACTAGAATTAAATTTATAGCTGCACATTTTGCTCAAATTAGATTAGAGTTCAAATTATAGCTGCACATTTCTTTCCCAAAATCAGATTAGAATTAGAATTACTGAATTCGAGAACAATTGGAAATTAATGTAAGTTCATTTTATATCAAATCAGGGCTCATCCTAATAAGCAAGAGAATGGCAAATGTCTGTACAGCAAGCTTGGCTCGTTTCGCACTATACAGTTCTGCAGCTTTTTTGTTTTTTTTTTGTTTTTTTTTTGGGGGGGGCGAAAATTAGATTGGAATAAAAATTCGAGCGAAATATTTCAAAAATTAGATTTGAATCAGATGGCAGGCATTTCGCTCTAATTACTCTCATTAGAAAACTGGAATTAGCAAGTTGGCCAAGTCTGCCTCCAAGTGTCTCTTTAAGATAGAGTACCGGTAACTATTTTACCCCTATGTACGAAAAGTTTCGTGCGTATGACAAGCGATACCTTCAATTTCTTTTCCAGCACTATAGCTCCAATGATGCTGACATTCCCGATAACTCCGACAAGGAACAGGGCGAGCAGATACGGAATCTCGACTTGTGGGATCCACCAATGCGTCGAATTTGTTACGACTACCGGAGGTACAGACGATTTCACAGAGACTCCGTAGATAGTACTGTTCATCATAAACGTGCGAATCTCCGCGTATCACTATACTAGCAGAACTTGAGACCAAAGAAATAATATAACTTATCGAAACGCGAATGCAATACAGCTATAAGCGTAGTTTTGAGGCATTAGGCTGGCATTAAACGTGGCATGACACGAATCCGCTGCAAATTTACATGTAACAGTAATTTCGACTATGTTACGCACGGGATTGTTTGAGTCAGCGTTGTAACTATTATAGTGTTGGAAGAAAATTCTCGGAATACTTCACTGTTAGGATCAGTTTACTAATAATTTCATGATTTCAAAACACCGCAAGACTGCGATACAATGAAAAGATAGGAAGGTGTCGACACGGTCTTCAAGGTGTCGACACTACTGTTGTTTGTTCGTGATTGCGAAATATTTCATAAAATAATATTTTATGGTGCGACTACAGTCGGATGCGCTCAATTCTGACACCGGATAACCCGGACAACCACTTTATTCAGCCCATCTAATCGTTAGGTTATGAGCGGACAATTGTTTTTACCTAAAAAGCGGTAGATTTTGACCTAAAAAATCAAACTTTTGACATTTTTTACCTTAAAAAGTCTAATTTTGACCAAATTATGTCCTTGCGTAGGCAAATTAGGTGTTTTCCACATAATGTTAGAATTGTACTACTTATCTTCATTTATGGTTGGAACTGTCTATCCTTACGAAGTAATTTGGCCTGAAAAACTTTTTTGACTCAAAAACTAACAAATTTTTACA
This sequence comes from Botryllus schlosseri, assembly GCF_051294905.1. Lineage (NCBI taxonomy): Eukaryota > Metazoa > Chordata > Ascidiacea > Stolidobranchia > Styelidae > Botryllus > Botryllus schlosseri. The sequence continues at coordinate 34,413,337 of NC_137238.1, forward strand.
TAAAAAAACTTTATTTCAACGAAATCTGGCCCTATCAAGAATTACAGTATAGTTACATCACGTATACTATGGTAGAAATAATAAAAATTTGTTGTAGTACAACGAAAGATACTTTCCTACATTCTCGGGTAGAAAGTGTATGTCCTTACTAAGTAGCTTGCCAAGAATGGACAGAGAACGTTCAACAGCAGCAGTTGTTGGCGGACAACAATGAAGTTGCTGGTGACACACTGTTTTGCTTCATTCTGACTATGGAGTCTGCATAACAATTTTACATCATGCGCTTCTTGATATAAGAAACATACAATGTCCACGCAGTCTTGCTTCAGTTAGGATATTGCGGTACGTTGAGCATAACACCACGTCAACCTATTCGTTTCATTTGAATGTTTATGATTCACGATGAGCAGACAATGGACCGTCCACAACGGTAGGCCTATAAAGTAGGCTACAAGCTGTAAAATGTCAAATGATATAAGTTCACCGACAATGCAAAATCTACGATACAAACGAAATACAGGTTGCAAAAAAATTGTGACTTTGTAAACAATTTTGACATTTTTTGACCTAACGCTACAACTTTGATAAAATTTTGTCATGTCAAAAAAATCGCCCTAGTTATGACACAATGAACAGTACTTCATTCGTTTCAACACAAGATCAGTGATGATGGTGAAATAAAGTCGATGCATCCGTGAACAATCTACAATGAATCATAAACTGTCGTGCCAGACTTATAGTGGCTTTAACGTCGGCACAATTGGTCGGTCTTGTAGAACAGGCTGGTACAGAAAAGTTTTCTGTCTAGCTTTTTGCTTCCAATTCCCTGCTGTTTTGAGGGGTAGGTACTTCTATCAGGTGAAAATATTCTTTCAGCCCTTTAAGAGTTACTGTAATATTTTAATCCTATATGTGTGATTTATACAGTAATATAGTAAATAGTACATTCAAATTCTTGAATCGTTTGATATCGAAAATACAGTATACATGAAATGTGCGTTTTATGCAATCAGTGCCAATTACCACATTGTAGCGCAGCTGCAACTCATTAAATACGCCACATAACCGTATTCTCAATGCGCTGTCTGCCTTTACGCATGACTATGCAACGAACAATCGATTTCCGCTTAATTCGGACAAATGCGAGCGGAGGCAAAGTGTCCGAATCAAGCGACGTGGACTGTAGTTAATTCATTCGATACGTTATATATTGACAACATATGTATTCAATTATACAGATGATGTACCTGTCGGACAAAGAATTATTTCAACCCCGCAATAGGCCTATCACGCGCGACTTCTATATTGAGCAATAAAAATCTCAAGACTTATCTCAACACGCCTAACAATGCTCTGACACCTCAATATACAGCACATTTTTGACCAGATATGCCTGAGTTAAGTGAAATTATCGATGCTATGCCATCTGGGCGGAAGTACTATATACGCTATGCGTAAATATTAGTCACCGGTATAGTTTGAACTATATAGCCTTCTCATAGACTTATGTGCCTGAGGCCAATATATGATGACCTGAGTACCTACGTTCCACCGGGAAAGCGTGGAGCGATGGTGCAAGTCTCAGAAAGCCTTATAAGGCTATATCTGCACCTTCCTTGTCCTGTAAATCAGCTAGACTTGGACAATATATAATTCTATAGTTATCTAAATAGACCATGGCAAACCTTTTTGCTATTCATGGCCGCATTTCAATTAATCATGTAGTGATCTAGTCAATGGCCGCATTCCCTGGCATAGCCGTAATTAGGGCTGGGCACAATGATTCGAGTACTCGAGTCTGAATCGAGTATTAATTTTAACGATTCGAATCGAGTAGTAAAATACGATTTTTTCGAGTACTGAAATTATACGCTCTTCGCCAATTAAAGTTAATTCATAAACGAGAATTAAATTTACGATACTATTTTCCACTATGGTGGCCTTAAAACCTTGATTGTCCGTATCGCAGCATACAAAAGATAGTAAAAAACTTTAAACGGCCACATTTACGAAGTCGTGATCATCCCACAACGTTGCCACAAAGTGCAATGAAATGGGTATGGTCGAAAATATACCTGAGTATCTTTTATGTTATGAATAACAGGCATTGTATTCTTGGTGGTGGCATCAAAGGTACGAATTTTGACATATTACATTCTGTTATGACGTCATTATGAATGGTACTCGAATACTCGACTCGAAGCATAACACGTGATTCAGAATCGAATCACTCAGGAACTCGATTTTGCCCAGCCGTAATCGTAAAAACTAACTGGACGCCAAATGCCCATGTTGAAGTGTCTGTATGTATTTTTAGTGAACTCCAGTCTAATCTATTTATTCATACCGGCTTACTATATGCGCACGGAAATCGCGAGTGATCATGATTTGGGAATGGTTGTGGGTTTCAGATTCACGAATGAATTTCGTCATTGATATTAGTAGCTTCACATATTATTACCAAAAACGTTTAACATTTCTCAGCCCATGTGATGAGATTCACTGGTATACGATGATGCTTCTTTGGGTGGACCAATTGTTTTTAGTCACTTTGTTGCATACTCTTATTTCTTGACCTCCCATCAGGATTGTCGGTGTGAAAATACATTGGAATCGCCGCAACGCTCCAGGAACAGATTTCTTTAATTCGTAGCGCACAATTTCTAGTTGGTACATCTATAGCGGGCGCATCATTTTCCTATGCTGTTCGCATCTGTATACTGTGGGTCTCAGATTGCAAAGCGCGCTAATATACATTACAATCGAAAAATGAAGTCGCATTGAATCACGCGTAGCACGAAGAAAGTTTCAAGACAAATTAAAATCTCCTAAAAATTCGAGAGTCAATTCGCAAATTCAATTTGTATATCGACGGCTGCCAACACTATAATTGAATTACGTGTCGACGGCCGCACAAATGTCCTTCTACGGCCGTATGCGATGCAAGCTCTACTAGGGCCTACTTTGTGTTCGACGTAAAAGACTAATTACTGCTTAAATACGTTCTCGTTAGTAATCATCTACTACGTGTATTCTTGTATGCTTGAAACACTCGCATTGTCGAGCAATTTCACTCCTGGGCGTCTAATTTATCTCGTTACTCATACATACCACTTATTGTACGTCGAAATATACGTTCTCATTCCATTGATCATGGTGAGTCGCACAAAGACACGTTACCTATCAGAGATGAGCGGGTCTTGATTTCTGAGAATCCGAATCCGCCCGACAGCTCGATTCTATGAAGAACTATCCGTCCAAATCCGAACAATGTCAACCTAAAATTCACGCGAATCCGAATAATGCCATCCAGAATCCGAAAAATCTGAATCGAATAACTGTATTCCGAAGAATTCTAATTGTAGATCTGAGCAGAGAAGTCTTTATAAAGGCTAAGGTTAGGATTGGCTGATTTATATTTGCTTGGAACTTTTACAAAACAACTTTACAGTGCCACCATTGCTATCAGAAAGCGTTTGCTGTCCGCGTTTGCTTGTCGAGAGGACGAATTTCTCTTTTGACTTGAAATCAGAAGTGACGTCTGGTCAGAACTATCCAAAAATATCCGAAACAGAAGTTACAACTATCCGAAAATATCCGAAACAAAACCTGCAATAGAATCCGAATCCCATCCGACCTTATCAAAATGGTGCAAAATCCGATCATAAACTTATCCGAGTCCGCCAGATGCTCATCACTGTTACCTGTGGGTCGCGAACTGAAAGAGGTTGGAAACACTGATTTACGCGACCACAAAGGACACCGCATCACAATAAAAATAATTTTGTGTCTGTTTTGTTTCTCTGCGCTTTGTTACAATTCGGTGGGTTAATCACAATTTCAAAGATATGTCATTGTCGCGGACGTGCGCGGCTACGTGCCGCGTGTTTAGTATGCTGCTGTACGAGCACGAGCAATCGATGTTTACAGCTTACTACATTGGGAAATAGTATAGAAACTTTATTTCGCGCTCATAAATTAACTCTCATTGGCATGGAGCGTATCATTTGACAACTGAAAATGACCATGCCTCTCACTACTCGACTCAATCATTAAAATTGATGGTCTAATCATTGTGCCCTGCAGTCCTGCTGAGGAAGCCGACGCCAAATCAACATTTATAAGAATATGTCATTACTTAATTACTACTGCAGGTTACTGCTTACTGGATATATGATGCTGGAGTATTTGGTTGTATTACGGCCAGCATCGCTTTGTTGGACGCTGGGCGATGCGAAGCCCTAGCGGTACAACCATTACTGTCCAATCACTCTTACTACCCAGGACGAGTATGGCCGCCAGGCCTTCATAGTCCGACCGGGATCTGGCACCGCACCGACGGACCAGTATCCCAGGCACAAGTATGGTGGAGGCGGGACAAGTGGCCGCAGACGCCCCCAGCCAAAGCCTACTTGTGCCAACTGTTTGAACCCCTAACCAGACGCAAAAAAGGGAAGTAAAACAGAATGAAGCAACCACCGAGATGGGTGCTTTTGTGTCATACGACACAAAAGGGCCCTATTACGGCGCTTGTGACTTTGTGCTGTGTGAAACACCACAGTCTGTCACAAGCGTAACGGGGGTAGGTTTACTGCGGTTCCTACGGTTACCCCTAAAAAAATATATATAATACTATATGTCATTACTTAATTACTACTGCAGGTTACTGCTTACTGGATATATGATGCTGGAAACCTCAAATGACTGTGGAAGCCACGACTTTTATGTAGACGGCCGAGTGATTCATTAATTGACTTTGATAGACGTCAGAAAATCACCCAAGGATATCTAGCTATCTAGAACATAATCCCTGACAATCACCGTTCGCGAGTATAATGATTCGGAAATTTACGACCATTAACGTTCAGCTATAACGAGCCTGGTCGATGGACTAATTGTCCTGACGTCATGTCGGCAGAGCTTGATGTGACAATTCACTGTGGGTTGCATAGTGCCAAGTGCACGTTTGGGTTGAGTTTGTCTCAATTCTTTTCTGGTAAATCGTTTAATTGAGCGTCAACGCCGCGAAATCCCGATTATTGGCCTAAATTCTGGGGAAAACTTATAAGTTAACGTCGCTGGTCACCCTATTTCTAGCGCGGAAAATGCAAAATATCTCGAGGTCTTACTGGACTTGAAGATGTCCTGGAAGAGTCACATCCAGTCGCTAAGCTAAAACAAAATTATCACGAAGTGTGGCCTGTTCTACAGTTTCAGACATTAAATGCCGCTCAGAGTAATTCTGGTGGTCTTTAATTCCGTATTCCAATCGAAGTTTCAATATGGCATTTGCTGCTGGGGGCTACCAGTGTTAGCGCACTCAAGCCACTGCTAAAACAACAACATCAGCTGCTCAGTATCATAACCAGGGGCCTAAGGGGGGCAGGTTGTGCGTCCTACAAATCGCTGCTCAAAAGATTCGTTGTCTTACGGATAAACGATATGCGGAAACTATAAATTTCCAAGTCCCTGCCCCGAAAATTTCAGTGACTTCTTTACCTCGGAATCAAAAGCGCATGAGTACAACCCACGCGCGTCCTCATCGTCACATTAGTATATAGTCGACTTGAAAGATCATAGCTCCATCATATAAGCAGGACCTTAAGTGTGAAACAGTATCTCGCCGGCTATGCGAAAGTCGTCGAGCAGCCTACGTACAATACACATTCAAGTCAAAATACAAGCAATTTCTACTGAATGAATATACTAGTCAGCCCAGGGTTGTAATGACTCGAGTCATGACTCGACTCGAGTCAGACTCGAGTCACGATTTTCTGATGACTCGACTTGACTCGAGTCATTTTCTCAAAATACGGAAATGACTCGACTCGACTCGAGTCAATATGTGTATGGACTCGACTTGGACTCGAGTCATAGCGCATGACTCGGGCCAAGTCATATGACTTGAGCCGAGACTCAAACGGCCAAGATCGACATTCCATTGTAATTTCGAAGAATAGTATAGCAGCCACTCTATTGGGGCTTCGTCTATTGGTACTGGTACTTGAAAATGCGACCAGAAACTAATAGAAGTGAGGAAAATTGGTATATTATAAATGCGAACCATTCGATATCACCGAATAGGGTTATAACAGTGAGTTTAACAAGACTTAAACGGGAAACTGAGCAGTCAACACAATGACTTGGACTCGGACTCGAGTCATTATCCCATGACTCGGACTAGAACCTCTGCTCGATGACTTGGACTCGGACTTGACTCGGGGCGAATTGAAAATGACTCGACTTGACTCGAGTCAAAACTATAAAAGTGAGATTGACTTGTGACTCGGAACCGTGTGACTTGGTTACAACCCTGAGTCAGCCCTCAAGATTACTGGACTTACATATCGATCTTGCCTTCCATCACAAACCACTTCATTTTATCGCTTGTCCTTTTACGTATCTTCTTTTACTTTTCATTCAGTGTGCATTGTGCATCTTTACATCACCTATGCTCAAATGGGTGTCTGATTTCAAAGACTGCTCCAAGTCGTCGACACCTTCCTATCTTTTCATTGTATCGCAATCTTTTGGTGTAGTGATCTGATAAAACTGTTAATAAACCGATGTGAACCAACTTAAATCCGTGCATAATGTGCTGTGCGTGTACATTGTTCATGATTGAGCTTTCATGCGAACACATACTAATTCGAATTTGTCAAATATGCCAAAACGTCTTATCTTCTCACGATTAGACGGACAAACACCCGTTTTCCTCCGAAATTACATTGTTTGTGTTTTTTTCCCCGTGGCCTTGAAACCTTGATTCCCCTTATCGCAGCGTACAGAACATAGTAAAAAGCTAAGAACGTTGCTAGAAACAACACATTTCCGAAGTCATGATCATCCCACATCATCATCACAAAGTGTAATGGAATCGGTATGGTCGAAACACACCAAAATATCTTTAGTGTGATGGATAACAGGCATTATATTGTTCTTGGTCACATAAAAAGTACATAGTTGAACTTTTGTCAAAATGTAGTACGTAATGACGTAATAATGAGTGATACTTGAATAGGGGAGATGTGGTACCGATGAGACACTGGGACCGAAAATACTTGAAAAATTATCTGTGATAATCCCATGATTACATTACGCGACTTTGTCTATACAATGGCATGCTGGCAGAATGTTTCCTCGCATGCAAAAAACTTCGACCTGCGTGAGTTATGGGGTCTGTGACAAATGATTTACATTTTAGGGGGTGCAAAGTAAATTTGAATCGACATATACATTTTTCTATATCACCTTCCAGACTAACAAACTAACAAACCCACAATAATTTTTGATGTGAATCGTCGGGCTTGTATCAGGGTATATAATGGCACATATTTGTTGAATCAATACCATCCTCGAGTGGACTATTTACAATTCAATTACAATGATTATAGGGTGGGGAGTCTAGGGATGGTGTGAACGTGAGGTTCACCTTCGCGTTCTGTGAGTGAACCTCGGAAATTAAGAGGTTCACGTTCACAAACGAACCTTGGTAGGTTCTGCACTGTGAACCTTTTTAATATATAACAATTTTCGCCTCATCATAACATCTTTGGTTGAAATTTATTGTATTTCTTGACCCGCAATCACACAATATTAAGAGTGACATACTCTACAAAGAGGTAGCCAGCAAATGATGCTTATTCCACGAATCAATGAAATAGATATCGTTGCCTGATTTAACAAATCTAGCAGGCATACAGGGCCAGGGACAATATTGACTTCATAGGTTTATTGTATCATTAAAACCAAATCCATGCAATTGGGGATTTGGCTACTGCTGTATAACTTGTTAATGGGGTAATATCGGTAGCAAGTATAGAAACCCGTTTTACACTCTGCTCAATATCAACTTAGCAATACTCAGACGCCGAATGCATTGTCCGGTCTAGCATAGACCGTTAAGGCGTAAGCTTATATCCCCTTGCAAGTCCTCATCGAAATTGTTGGCAAAGCGACGGAAGATATTGATTTTATGGGATTATTATGTCATTTGATTGCCCCAGTTGATACATTTACCGACGTTTAAAACGTCAGCATTGTGGCATTATGTGGCCCGAGTCGCCGCTAGGCATCGTGAACATTAATATAGGCCATCACTTTTCTGAAATGTATGGTTGGAATTAGCAATATGACGTCACGTGACGTCATGAGGTTCACGTTCGCGTTCACACAGAACCTTTCAAAAATGTTGTATATGATGTATATACAATATGCATCACTCAAAATTGCTGGGAACTGATTTAATCCATGTTTCTTTGAGGTACCGACAAATTTACTATGTGCTGTAAAAAGTCTACTGGATTGGTAGTATAGGCATGTTCTAATTTTGCTATGCACGATTGAAAATTACTGAAAATGAATTTTATAACCCATGATCCCGAAAATGATTCTAAGTGCATGTTGTAGTTTCGCGAAACTTGAAATAGTTTTCCCACAGACCGGGAATCAAGCCCGGGCCGCCTGAGTGAAAGCCCGGAATCCTGACCCCTAAACCATCTGGGAATGATCCCGCAACAAAAAATACCTGACTTCAGATAACGTCATTGAGCTAAAAGTGCTCTGTGAAAGTTTACCGGATTTGAACAGTAGATCAGGCTTGTGTTTTAAAATCGTTTTGCATGACCCAAAATTGCCGAAAACGAATTCATAACTTGTTTATAGTTTCGATAGCGAAAATCGTGGTTCCCAGACCGGGAATCGAACCCGGGCCGCCTGGGTGAAAGCCAGGAATCCTGACCCCTAGACCATCTGGGATTACGACGGGGAGGACAGTATGATTAAATTCATAACTGCATTGTTCTAAAACCTCACTGTGCTCTATCAATTTAGATACGCACCACCCAAAATTGCTGGAAATTTTTTTAATCTGTGGCACTTTTTCGCGGTACCGAAAAGTAGTAATTCCCATGAACACATTGGAGGAGCTTCGATGGCATAAATTCTGATTTACCGCATATTTTGTGTGATGAGGTGTATATATTTTCAAGTTTTGTGATCTCTTCACATTTTTGAATCCACTATATTTATTATTATTTTGTCGGTACAAAAATTCCATTCCATGGTATCGCTTCGCTTCGCGATAACAAAAATACATTTTCCCAGACCGGGAATCGAACCCGGGCCGCCTGGGTGAGAGCCAGGAATCCTGACCCCTAGACCATCTGGGATTACGTTACGGTAACAGAATAGTTTAAATCATAATTGCATTTCTCTAAAGTGGGGTGTAAGAGATTTACTGGAATGTTAGTATGCAATTGAATAATACACACATATTGAAATAAATCCGGATATTTTCGGCCGACACTTGTCAGGGGACACTAGGAATTGCCAATTTTGTGTATTGATTTGTAACATGCAGTAGTATTCGTAGAATATGCATCACTCAAAATTGCTGGTAACTGATTTAATCCATGTTTTATTTGGAGGTACCGACGAATTTACTACCCCTGCAACCTAGAATTGAACGCGAGAGGCCTCTGGTAAAAGTCAGGAATCCTAACCCCCACACCATTCGTGACTGCGTCACGACTTAGAATCCATAATTGTATTGGTCTAAAATGCAACATAAGACACTTACTTTTTAACATGCATATTATAGTAAACTTCGGCAAAATAATTTCGGTGCATGTTGTCGTTTCGCTACCAGTTCGGGAATCGAACCGTTTTCGTGATTTTATTCAAGTGTGTAGGCCTACACCCGGGCCGCCTGGGTGAGAGTCACGACCGCTAGACCAACTGCGATGGCGTTGGTGGGATGGGATGGTAGAATATGTGAGTGCATTGCTCTAAAATGCACTGTAAGACATTTCCTGGACTTGTAGTATGTTCAAATTGGGAATGCATCACCAAAGATTGATGGCAATGGTTTTGCTTCGCGGTAACAATGAAAGCATTTCCCAGGCCGGGAATCGAACTCGTGCCGACTTGGAGAAATCCACAAATCCCAACAGATATAGGTCTACCATCTGATATTGCGCCGGCGAAACATAATGGTTGACTTCAAAACTACATTGGTCTAAAATGCGCTATAAAAAGTCTTCTGTATTGGTATAGTATAGGCATGTTCTAATTTCGCCATATGCACCATTGAAAATTGATGTTAATGAATTTTACAATCCATGATCCCGAGAATGATTCCAGGAAAATAATGTAAGTGCACGTTGTCGTTTCGCAAAATTTAAAATAGTTTTCCCGCAGACCGGGAATCCAGCCCGGCCGCCAGAGTGAAAGCCAGGAATCCTGACCCCTAAACCATCTGGGAATGCTCCGGCAAAAACAAATACCTGACTTCATTGCGCTAAAAGTGCTCTGACACGGTTTATCGGATTGGAACAGTAGGCCACGCTGGTGTTTTAATATCGTTTTCAATGACCCTAAATTGCCGAAAACGAATTTATAACATAGTTTCGATAGCGAAAATTATAATTCCCAGACCGGGAATCGAACCCGGGCCGCCTGGGTGAGAGCCAGGAATCCTGACCCCTAGACCATCTGGGATTACGTTACGGTAACAGAATAGTTGAAATCATAATTGCATTTCTCTAAAGTGGGGTGTAAGAGATTTACTGGAATGTTAGTATGCAATTGAATAATACACACATATTGAAATAAATCCGGATATTTTAGGCCGACACTTGTCAGGGGACACTAGGAATTGCCAATTTTGTGTATTGATTTGTAACATGCAGTAGTATTCGTAGAATATGCATCACTCAAAATTGCTGGTAACTGATTTAATCCATGTTTTATTTGGAGGTACCGACGAATTTACTACCCCTGCAACCTAGAATTGAACGCGAGAGGCCTCTGGTAAAAGTCAGGAATCCTAACCCCCACACCATTCGTGACTGCGTCACGACTTAGAATTGAAAAATCCATAATTGTATTGGTCTAAAATGCAACATAAGACACTTACTTTTTAACATGCATATTATAGTAAACTTCGGCAAAATAATTTCGGTGCATGTTGTCGTTTCGCTACCAGTTCGGGAATCGAACCGTTTTCGTGATTTTATTCAAGTGTGTAGGCCTACACCCGGGCCGCCTGGGTGAGAGTCACGACCGCTAGACCAACTGCGGTGGCGTTGGTGGGATGGGATGGTAGAATATGTGAGTGCATTGCTCTAAAATGCACTGTAAGACATTTCCTGGACTTGTAGTATGTTCAAATTGGGAATGCATCACCAAAGATTGATGGCAATGGTTTTGCTTCGCGGTAACAATGAAAGCATTTCCCAGGCCGGGAATCGAACTCGTGCCGACTTGGAGAAATCCACAAATCCCAACAGATATAGGTCTACCATCTGATATTGCGCCGGCGAAACATAATGGTTGACTTCAAAACTACATTGGTCTAAAATGCGCTATAAAAAGTCTTCTGTATTGGTATAGTATAGGCATGTTCTAATTTCGCCATATGCACCATTGAAAATTGATGTAAATGAATTTTACAATCCATGATCCCGAGAATGATTCCAGGAAAATAATGTAAGTGCACGTTGTCGTTTCGCAAAATTTAAAATAGTTTTCCCGCAGACCGGGAATCCAGCCCGGCCGCCAGAGTGAAAGCCAGGAATCCTGACCCCTAAACCATCTGGGAATGCTCCGGCAACAACAAATACCTGACTTCATTGCGCTAAAAGTGCTCTGACACGGTTTATCGGATTGGAACAGTAGGCCACGCTGGTGTTTTAATATCGTTTTCAATGACCCTAAATTGCCGAAAACGAATTTATAACATAGTTTCGATAGCGAAAATTTTAATTCCCAGACCGGGAATCGAACCCGGGCCGCCTGGGTGAAAGCCAGGAATCCTGACCCCCAGACCATCTGGGATTACGACGGTGAGGACAGTATGATTAAATTCATAACTGCATTGTTCTAAAACCTCACTGTGCTCTATCAATTTAGATACGCACCACCCAAAATTGCTGGAAATTTTTTTAATCTGTGGCACTTTTTCGCGGTACCGAAAAGTAGTAATTCCCATGAACACATTGGAGGAGCTTCGATGGCATAAATTCTGATTTACCGCATATTTTGTGTGATGAGGTGTATATATTTTCAAGTTTTGTGATCTCTTCACATTTTTGAATCCAGTATATTTATTATTATTTTGTCGGTACAAAAATTCCATTCCATGGTATCGCTTCGCTTCGCGATAACAAAAATACATTTTCCCAGACCGGGAATCGAACCCGGGCCGCCTGGGTGAGAGCCAGGAATCCTGACCCCTAGACCATCTGGGATTACGTTACGGTAACAGAATAGTTTAAATCATAATTGCATTTCTCTAAAGTGGGGTGTAAGAGATTTACTGGAATGTTAGTATGCAATTGAATAATACACACATATTGAAATAAATCCGGATATTTTCGGCCGACACTTGTCAGGGGACACTAGGAATTGCCAATTTTGTGTATTGATTTGTAACATGCAGTAGTATTCGTAGAATATGCATCACTCAAAATTGCTGGTAACTGATTTAATCCATGTTTTATTTGGAGGTACCGACGAATTTACTACCCCTGCAACCTAGAATTGAACGCGAGAGGCCTCTGGTAAAAGTCAGGAATCCTAACCCCCACACCATTCGTGACTGCGTCACGACTTAGAATTGAAAAATCCATAATTGTATTGGTCTAAAATGCAACATAAGACACTTACTTTTTGGCATGCATATTATAGTAAACTTCGGCAAAATAATTTCGGTGCATGTTGTCGTTTCGCTACCAGTTCGGGAATCGAACCGTTTTCGTGATTTTATTCAAGTGTGTAGGCCTACACCCGGGCCGCCTGGGTGAGAGTCACGACCGCTAGACCAACTGCGATGGCGTTGGTGGGATGGGATGGTAGAATATGTGAGTGCATTGCTCTAAAATGCACTGTAAGACATTTCCTGGACTTGTAGTATGTTCAAATTGGGAATGCATCACCAAAGATTGATGGCAATGGTTTTGCTTCGCGGTAACAATGAAAGCATTTCCCAGGCCGGGAATCGAACTCGTGCCGACTTGGAGAAATCCACAAATCCCAACAGATATAGGTCTACCATCTGATATTGCGCCGGCGAAACATAATGGTTGACTTCAAAACTACATTGGTCTAAAATGCGCTATAAAAAGTCTTCTGTATTGGTATAGTATAGGCATGTTCTAATTTCGCCATATGCACCATTGAAAATTGATGTTAATGAATTTTACAATCCATGATCCCGAGAATGATTCCAGGAAAATAATGTAAGTGCACGTTGTCGTTTCGCAAAATTTAAAATAGTTTTCCCGCAGACCGGGAATCCAGCCCGGCCGCCAGAGTGAAAGCCAGGAATCCTGACCCCTAAACCATCTGGGAATGCTCCGGCAAAAACAAATACCTGACTTCATTGCGCTAAAAGTGCTCTGACACGGTTTATCGGATTGGAACAGTAGGCCACGCTGGTGTTTTAATATCGTTTTCAATGACCCTAAATTGCCGAAAACGAATTTATAACATAGTTTCGATAGCGAAAATTATAATTCCCAGACCGGGAATCGAACCCGGGCCGCCTGGGTGAGAGCCAGGAATCCTGACCCCTAGACCATCTGGGATTACGTTACGGTAACAGAATAGTTGAAATCATAATTGCATTTCTCTAAAGTGGGGTGTAAGAGATTTACTGGAATGTTAGTATGCAATTGAATAATACACACATATTGAAATAAATCCGGATATTTTCGGCCGACACTTGTCAGGGGACACTAGGAATTGCCAATTTTGTGTATTGATTTGTAACATGCAGTAGTATTCGTAGAATATGCATCACTCAAAATTGCTGGTAACTGATTTAATCCATGTTTTATTTGGAGGTACCGACGAATTTACTACCCCTGCAACCTAGAATTGAACGCGAGAGGCCTCTGGTAAAAGTCAGGAATCCTAACCCCCACACCATTCGTGACTGCGTCACGACTTAGAATTGAAAAATCCATAATTGTATTGGTCTAAAATGCAACATAAGACACTTACTTTTTAACATGCATATTATAGTAAACTTCGGCAAAATAATTTCGGTGCATGTTGTCGTTTCGCTACCAGTTCGGGAATCGAACCGTTTTCGTGATTTTATTCAAGTGTGTAGGCCTACACCCGGGCCGCCTGGGTGAGAGTCACGACCGCTAGACCAACTGCGATGGCGTTGGTGGGATGGGATGGTAGAATATGTGAGTGCATTGCTCTAAAATGCACTGTAAGACATTTCCTGGACTTGTAGTATGTTCAAATTGGGAATGCATCACCAAAGATTGATGGCAATGGTTTTGCTTCGCGGTAACAATGAAAGCATTTCCCAGGCCGGGAATCGAACTCGTGCCGACTTGGAGAAATCCACAAATCCCAACAGATATAGGTCTACCATCTGATATTGCGCCGGCGAAACATAATGGTTGACTTCAAAACTACATTGGTCTAAAATGCGCTATAAAAAGTCTTCTGTATTGGTATAGTATAGGCATGTTCTAATTTCGCCATATGCACCATTGAAAATTGATGTTAATGAATTTTACAATCCATGATCCCGAGAATGATTCCAGGAAAATAATGTAAGTGCACGTTGTCGTTTCGCAAAATTTAAAATAGTTTTCCCGCAGACCGGGAATCCAGCCCGGCCGCCAGAGTGAAAGCCAGGAATCCTGACCCCTAAACCATCTGGGAATGCTCCGGCAAAAACAAATACCTGACTTCATTGCGCTAAAAGTGCTCTGACACGGTTTATCGGATTGGAACAGTAGGCCACGCTGGTGTTTTAATATCGTTTTCAATGACCCTAAATTGCCGAAAACGAATTTATAACATAGTTTCGATAGCGAAAATTATAATTCCCAGACCGGGAATCGAACCCGGGCCGCCTGGGTGAGAGCCAGGAATCCTGACCCCTAGACCATCTGGGATTACGTTACGGTAACAGAATAGTTGAAATCATAATTGCATTTCTCTAAAGTGGGGTGTAAGAGATTTACTGGAATGTTAGTATGCAATTGAATAATACACACATATTGAAATAAATCCGGAAATTTTCGGCCGACACTTGTCAGGGGACACTAGGAATTGCCAATTTTGTGTATTGATTTGTAACATGCAGTAGTATTCGTAGAATATGCATCACTCAAAATTGCTGGTAACTGATTTAATCCATGTTTTATTTGGAGGTACCGACGAATTTACTACCCCTGCAACCTAGAATTGAACGCGAGAGGCCTCTGGTAAAAGTCAGGAATCCTAACCCCCACACCATTCGTGAATGCGTCACGACTTAGAATTGAAAAATCCATAATTGTATTGGTCTAAAATGCAACATAAGACACTTACTTTTTAACATGCATATTATAGTAAACTTCGGCAAAATAATTTCGGTGCATGTTGTCGTTTCGCTACCAGTTCGGGAATCGAACCGTTTTCGTGATTTTATTCAAGTGTGTAGGCCTACACCCGGGCCGCCTGGGTGAGAGTCACGACCGCTAGACCAACTGCGATGGCGTTGGTGGGATGGGATGGTAGAATATGTGAGTGCATTGCTCTAAAATGCACTGTAAGACATTTCCTGGACTTGTAGTATGTTCAAATTGGGAATGCATCACCAAAGATTGATGGCAATGGTTTTGCTTCGCGGTAACAATGAAAGCATTTCCCAGGCCGGGAATCGAACTCGTGCCGACTTGGAGAAATCCACAAATCCCAACAGATATAGGTCTACCATCTGATATTGCGCCGGCGAAACATAATGGTTGACTTCAAAACTACATTGGTCTAAAATGCGCTATAAAAAGTCTTCTGTATTGGTATAGTATAGGCATGTTCTAATTTCGCCATATGCACCATTGAAAATTGATGTAAATGAATTTTACAATCCATGATCCCGAGAATGATTCCAGGAAAATAATGTAAGTGCACGTTGTCGTTTCGCAAAATTTAAAATAGTTTTCCCGCAGACCGGGAATCCAGCCCGGCCGCCAGAGTGAAAGCCAGGAATCCTGACCCCTAAACCATCTGGGAATGCTCCGGCAACAACAAATACCTGACTTCATTGCGCTAAAAGTGCTCTGACACGGTTTATCGGATTGGAACAGTAGGCCACGCTGGTGTTTTAATATCGTTTTCAATGACCCTAAATTGCCGAAAACGAATTTATAACATAGTTTCGATAGCGAAAATTATAATTCCCAGACCGGGAATCGAACCCGGGCCGCCTGGGTGAAAGCCAGGAATCCTGACCCCTAGACCATCTGGGATTACGACGGTGAGGACAGTATGATTAAATTCATAACTGCATTGTTCTAAAACCTCACTGTGCTCTATCAATTTAGATACGCACCACCCAAAATTGCTGGAAATTTTTTTAATCTGTGGCACTTTTTCGCGGTACCGAAAAGTAGTAATTCCCATGAACACATTGGAGGAGCTTCGATGGCATAAATTCTGATTTACCGCATATTTTGTGTGATGAGGTGTATATATTTTCAAGTTTTGTGATCTCTTCACATTTTTGAATCCAGTATATTTATTATTATTTTGTCGGTACAAAAATTCCATTCCATGGTATCGCTTCGCTTCGCGATAACAAAAATACATTTTCCCAGACCGGGAATCGAACCCGGGCCGCCTGGGTGAGAGCCAGGAATCCTGACCCCTAGACCATCTGGGATTACGTTACGGTAACAGAATAGTTTAAATCATAATTGCATTTCTCTAAAGTGGGGTGTAAGAGATTTACTGGAATGTTAGTATGCAATTGAATAATACACACATATTGAAATAAATCCGGATATTTTCGGCCGACACTTGTCAGGGGACACTAGGAATTGCCAATTTTGTGTATTGATTTGTAACATGCAGTAGTATTCGTAGAATATGCATCACTCAAAATTGCTGGTAACTGATTTAATCCATGTTTTATTTGGAGGTACCGACGAATTTACTACCCCTGCAACCTAGAATTGAACGCGAGAGGCCTCTGGTAAAAGTCAGGAATCCTAACCCCCACACCATTCGTGACTGCGTCACGACTTAGAATTGAAAAATCCATAATTGTATTGGTCTAAAATGCAACATAAGACACTTACTTTTTGGCATGCATATTATAGTAAACTTCGGCAAAATAATTTCGGTGCATGTTGTCGTTTCGCTACCAGTTCGGGAATCGAACCGTTTTCGTGATTTTATTCAAGTGTGTAGGCCTACACCCGGGCCGCCTGGGTGAGAGTCACGACCGCTAGACCAACTGCGATGGCGTTGGTGGGATGGGATGGTAGAATATGTGAGTGCATTGCTCTAAAATGCACTGTAAGACATTTCCTGGACTTGTAGTATGTTCAAATTGGGAATGCATCACCAAAGATTGATGGCAATGGTTTTGCTTCGCGGTAACAATGAAAGCATTTCCCAGGCCGGGAATCGAACTCGTGCCGACTTGGAGAAATCCACAAATCCCAACAGATATAGGTCTACCATCTGATATTGCGCCGGCGAAACATAATGGTTGACTTCAAAACTACATTGGTCTAAAATGCGCTATAAAAAGTCTTCTGTATTGGTATAGTATAGGCATGTTCTAATTTCGCCATATGCACCATTGAAAATTGATGTAAATGAATTTTACAATCCATGATCCCGAGAATGATTCCAGGAAAATAATGTAAGTGCACGTTGTCGTTTCGCAAAATTTAAAATAGTTTTCCCGCAGACCGGGAATCCAGCCCGGCCGCCAGAGTGAAAGCCAGGAATCCTGACCCCTAAACCATCTGGGAATGCTCCGGCAACAACAAATACCTGACTTCATTGCGCTAAAAGTGCTCTGACACGGTTTATCGGATTGGAACAGTAGGCCACGCTGGTGTTTTAATATCGTTTTCAATGACCCTAAATTGCCGAAAACGAATTTATAACATAGTTTCGATAGCGAAAATTATAATTCCCAGACCGGGAATCGAACCCGGGCCGCCTGGGTGAGAGCCAGGAATCCTGACCCCTAGACCATCTGGGATTACGTTACGGTAACAGAATAGTTGAAATCATAATTGCATTTCTCTAAAGTGGGGTGTAAGAGATTTACTGGAATGTTAGTATGCAATTGAATAATACACACATATTGAAATAAATCCGGAAATTTTCGGCCGACACTTGTCAGGGGACACTAGGAATTGCCAATTTTGTGTATTGATTTGTAACATGCAGTAGTATTCGTAGAATATGCATCACTCAAAATTGCTGGTAACTGATTTAATCCATGTTTTATTTGGAGGTACCGACGAATTTACTACCCCTGCAACCTAGAATTGAACGCGAGAGGCCTCTGGTAAAAGTCAGGAATCCTAACCCCCACACCATTCGTGACTGCGTCACGACTTAGAATTGAAAAATCCATAATTGTATTGGTCTAAAATGCAACATAAGACACTTACTTTTTAACATGCATATTATAGTAAACTTCGGCAAAATAATTTCGGTGCATGTTGTCGTTTCGCTACCAGTTCGGGAATCGAACCGTTTTCGTGATTTTATTCAAGTGTGTAGGCCTACACCCGGGCCGCCTGGGTGAGAGTCACGACCGCTAGACCAACTGCGATGGCGTTGGTGGGATGGGATGGTAGAATATATGAGTGCATTGCTCTAAAATGCACTGTAAGACATTTCCTGGACTTGTAGTATGTTCAAATTGGGAATGCATCACCAAAGATTGATGGCAATGGTTTTGCTTCGCGGTAACAATGAAAGCATTTCCCAGGCCGGGAATCGAACTCGTGCCGACTTGGAGAAATCCACAAATCCCAACAGATATAGGTCTACCATCTGATATTGCGCCGGCGAAACATAATGGTTGACTTCAAAACTACATTGGTCTAAAATGCGCTATAAAAAGTCTTCTGTATTGGTATAGTATAGGCATGTTCTAATTTCGCCATATGCACCATTGAAAATTGATGTAAATGAATTTTACAATCCATGATCCCGAGAATGATTCCAGGAAAATAATGTAAGTGCACGTTGTCGTTTCGCAAAATTTAAAATAGTTTTCCCGCAGACCGGGAATCCAGCCCGGCCGCCAGAGTGAAAGCCAGGAATCCTGACCCCTAAACCATCTGGGAATGCTCCGGCAACAACAAATACCTGACTTCATTGCGCTAAAAGTGCTCTGACACGGTTTATCGGATTGGAACAGTAGGCCACGCTGGTGTTTTAATATCGTTTTCAATGACCCTAAATTGCCGAAAACGAATTTATAACATAGTTTCGATAGCGAAAATTATAATTCCCAGACCGGGAATCGAACCCGGGCCGCCTGGGTGAAAGCCAGGAATCCTGACCCCTAGACCATCTGGGATTACGACGGTGAGGACAGTATGATTAAATTCATAACTGCATTGTTCTAAAACCTCACTGTGCTCTATCAATTTAGATACGCACCACCCAAAATTGCTGGAAATTTTTTTAATCTGTGGCACTCTTTCGCGGTACCGAAAAGTAGTAATTCCCATGAACACATTGGAGGAGCTTCGATGGCATAAATTCTGATTTACCGCATATTTTGTGTGATGAGGTGTATATATTTTCAAGTTTTGTGATCTCTTCACATTTTTGAATCCAGTATATTTATTATTATTTTGTCGGTACAAAAATTCCATTCCATGGTATCGCTTCGCTTCGCGATAACAAAAATACATTTTCCCAGACCGGGAATCGAACCCGCGCCGCCTGGGTGAGAGCCAGGAATCCTGACCCCTAGACCATCTGGGATTACGTTACGGTAACAGAATAGTTTAAATCATAATTGCATTTCTCTAAAGTGGGGTGTAAGAGATTTACTGGAATGTTAGTATGCAATTGAATAATACACACATATTGAAATAAATCCGGATATTTTCGGCCGACACTTGTCAGGGGACACTAGGAATTGCCAATTTTGTGTATTGATTTGTAACATGCAGTAGTATTCGTAGAATATGCATCACTCAAAATTGCTGGTAACTGATTTAATCCATGTTTTATTTGGAGGTACCGACGAATTTACTACCCCTGCAACCTAGAATTGAACGCGAGAGGCCTCTGGTAAAAGTCAGGAATCCTAACCCCCACACCATTCGTGACTGCGTCACGACTTAGAATTGAAAAATCCATAATTGTATTGGTCTAAAATGCAACATAAGACACTTACTTTTTGGCATGCATATTATAGTAAACTTCGGCAAAATAATTTCGGTGCATGTTGTCGTTTCGCTACCAGTTCGGGAATCGAACCGTTTTCGTGATTTTATTCAAGTGTGTAGGCCTACACCCGGGCCGCCTGGGTGAGAGTCACGACCGCTAGACCAACTGCGATGGCGTTGGTGGGATGGGATGGTAGAATATGTGAGTGCATTGCTCTAAAATGCACTGTAAGACATTTCCTGGACTTGTAGTATGTTCAAATTGGGAATGCATCACCAAAGATTGATGGCAATGGTTTTGCTTCGCGGTAACAATGAAAGCATTTCCCAGGCCGGGAATCGAACTCGTGCCGACTTGGAGAAATCCACAAATCCCAACAGATATAGGTCTACCATCTGATATTGCGCCGGCGAAACATAATGGTTGACTTCAAAACTACATTGGTCTAAAATGCGCTATAAAAAGTCTTCTGTATTGGTATAGTATAGGCATGTTCTAATTTCGCCATATGCACCATTGAAAATTGATGTAAATGAATTTTACAATCCATGATCCCGAGAATGATTCCAGGAAAATAATGTAAGTGCACGTTGTCGTTTCGCAAAATTTAAAATAGTTTTCCCGCAGACCGGGAATCCAGCCCGGCCGCCAGAGTGAAAGCCAGGAATCCTGACCCCTAAACCATCTGGGAATGCTCCGGCAACAACAAATACCTGACTTCATTGCGCTAAAAGTGCTCTGACACGGTTTATCGGATTGGAACAGTAGGCCACGCTGGTGTTTTAATATCGTTTTCAATGACCCTAAATTGCCGAAAACGAATTTATAACATAGTTTCGATAGCGAAAATTATAATTCCCAGACCGGGAATCGAACCCGGGCCGCCTGGGTGAGGGCCAGGAATCCTGACCCCTAGACCATCTGGGATTACGTTACGGCAACAGAATAGTTGAAATCATAATTGCATTTCTCTAAAGTGGGGTGTAAGAGATTTACTGGAATGTTAGTATGCAATTGAATAATACACACATATTGAAATAAATCCGGATATTTTCGGCCGACACTTGTCAGGGGACACTAGGAATTGCCAATTTTGTGTATTGATTTGTAACATGCAGTAGTATTCGTAGAATATGCATCACTCAAAATTGCTGGTAACTGATTTAATCCATGTTTTATTTGGAGGTACCGACGAATTTACTACCCCTGCAACCTAGAATTGAACGCGAGAGGCCTCTGGTAAAAGTCAGGAATCCTAACCCCCACACCATTCGTGACTGCGTCACGACTTAGAATTGAAAAATCCATAATTGTATTGGTCTAAAATGCAACATAAGACACTTACTTTTTAACATGCATATTATAGTAAACTTCGGCAAAATAATTTCGGTGCATGTTGTCGTTTCGCTACCAGTTCGGGAATCGAACCGTTTTCGTGATTTTATTCAAGTGTGTAGGCCTACACCCGGGCCGCCTGGGTGAGAGTCACGACCGCTAGACCAACTGCGATGGCGTTGGTGGGATGGGATGGTAGAATATGTGAGTGCATTGCTCTAAAATGCACTGTAAGACATTTCCTGGACTTGTAGTATGTTCAAATTGGGAATGCATCACCAAAGATTGATGGCAATGGTTTTGCTTCGCGGTAACAATGAAAGCATTTCCCAGGCCGGGAATCGAACTCGTGCCGACTTGGAGAAATCCACAAATCCCAACAGATATAGGTCTACCATCTGATATTGCGCCGGCGAAACATAATGGTTGACTTCAAAACTACATTGGTCTAAAATGCGCTATAAAAAGTCTTCTGTATTGGTATAGTATAGGCATGTTCTAATTTCGCCATATGCACCATTGAAAATTGATGTTAATGAATTTTACAATCCATGATCCCGAGAATGATTCCAGGAAAATAATGTAAGTGCACGTTGTCGTTTCGCAAAATTTAAAATAGTTTTCCCGCAGACCGGGAATCCAGCCCGGCCGCCAGAGTGAAAGCCAGGAATCCTGACCCCTAAACCATCTGGGAATGCTCCGGCAAAAACAAATACCTGACTTCATTGCGCTAAAAGTGCTCTGACACGGTTTATCGGATTGGAACAGTAGGCCACGCTGGTGTTTTAATATCGTTTTCAATGACCCTAAATTGCCGAAAACGAATTTATAACATAGTTTCGATAGCGAAAATTATAATTCCCAGACCGGGAATCGAACCCGGGCCGCCTGGGTGAGAGCCAGGAATCCTGACCCCTAGACCATCTGGGATTACGTTACGGTAACAGAATAGTTGAAATCATAATTGCATTTCTCTAAAGTGGGGTGTAAGAGATTTACTGGAATGTTAGTATGCAATTGAATAATACACACATATTGAAATAAATCCGGAAATTTTCGGCCGACACTTGTCAGGGGACACTAGGAATTGCCAATTTTGTGTATTGATTTGTAACATGCAGTAGTATTCGTAGAATATGCATCACTCAAAATTGCTGGTAACTGATTTAATCCATGTTTTATTTGGAGGTACCGACGAATTTACTACCCCTGCAACCTAGAATTGAACGCGAGAGGCCTCTGGTAAAAGTCAGGAATCCTAACCCCCACACCATTCGTGAATGCGTCACGACTTAGAATTGAAAAATCCATAATTGTATTGGTCTAAAATGCAACATAAGACACTTACTTTTTAACATGCATATTATAGTAAACTTCGGCAAAATAATTTCGGTGCATGTTGTCGTTTCGCTACCAGTTCGGGAATCGAACCGTTTTCGTGATTTTATTCAAGTGTGTAGGCCTACACCCGGGCCGCCTGGGTGAGAGTCACGACCGCTAGACCAACTGCGATGGCGTTGGTGGGATGGGATGGTAGAATATGTGAGTGCATTGCTCTAAAATGCACTGTAAGACATTTCCTGGACTTGTAGTATGTTCAAATTGGGAATGCATCACCAAAGATTGATGGCAATGGTTTTGCTTCGCGGTAACAATGAAAGCATTTCCCAGGCCGGGAATCGAACTCGTGCCGACTTGGAGAAATCCACAAATCCCAACAGATATAGGTCTACCATCTGATATTGCGCCGGCGAAACATAATGGTTGACTTCAAAACTACATTGGTCTAAAATGCGCTATAAAAAGTCTTCTGTATTGGTATAGTATAGGCATGTTCTAATTTCGCCATATGCACCATTGAAAATTGATGTAAATGAATTTTACAATCCATGATCCCGAGAATGATTCCAGGAAAATAATGTAAGTGCACGTTGTCGTTTCGCAAAATTTAAAATAGTTTTCCCGCAGACCGGGAATCCAGCCCGGCCGCCAGAGTGAAAGCCAGGAATCCTGACCCCTAAACCATCTGGGAATGCTCCGGCAACAACAAATACCTGACTTCATTGCGCTAAAAGTGCTCTGACACGGTTTATCGGATTGGAACAGTAGGCCACGCTGGTGTTTTAATATCGTTTTCAATGACCCTAAATTGCCGAAAACGAATTTATAACATAGTTTCGATAGCGAAAATTATAATTCCCAGACCGGGAATCGAACCCGGGCCGCCTGGGTGAAAGCCAGGAATCCTGACCCCTAGACCATCTGGGATTACGACGGTGAGGACAGTATGATTAAATTCATAACTGCATTGTTCTAAAACCTCACTGTGCTCTATCAATTTAGATACGCACCACCCAAAATTGCTGGAAATTTTTTTAATCTGTGGCACTTTTTCGCGGTACCGAAAAGTAGTAATTCCCATGAACACATTGGAGGAGCTTCGATGGCATAAATTCTGATTTACCGCATATTTTGTGTGATGAGGTGTATATATTTTCAAGTTTTGTGATCTCTTCACATTTTTGAATCCAGTATATTTATTATTATTTTGTCGGTACAAAAATTCCATTCCATGGTATCGCTTCGCTTCGCGATAACAAAAATACATTTTCCCAGACCGGGAATCGAACCCGGGCCGCCTGGGTGAGAGCCAGGAATCCTGACCCCTAGACCATCTGGGATTACGTTACGGTAACAGAATAGTTTAAATCATAATTGCATTTCTCTAAAGTGGGGTGTAAGAGATTTACTGGAATGTTAGTATGCAATTGAATAATACACACATATTGAAATAAATCCGGATATTTTCGGCCGACACTTGTCAGGGGACACTAGGAATTGCCAATTTTGTGTATTGATTTGTAACATGCAGTAGTATTCGTAGAATATGCATCACTCAAAATTGCTGGTAACTGATTTAATCCATGTTTTATTTGGAGGTACCGACGAATTTACTACCCCTGCAACCTAGAATTGAACGCGAGAGGCCTCTGGTAAAAGTCAGGAATCCTAACCCCCACACCATTCGTGACTGCGTCACGACTTAGAATTGAAAAATCCATAATTGTATTGGTCTAAAATGCAACATAAGACACTTACTTTTTGGCATGCATATTATAGTAAACTTCGGCAAAATAATTTCGGTGCATGTTGTCGTTTCGCTACCAGTTCGGGAATCGAACCGTTTTCGTGATTTTATTCAAGTGTGTAGGCCTACACCCGGGCCGCCTGGGTGAGAGTCACGACCGCTAGACCAACTGCGATGGCGTTGGTGGGATGGGATGGTAGAATATGTGAGTGCATTGCTCTAAAATGCACTGTAAGACATTTCCTGGACTTGTAGTATGTTCAAATTGGGAATGCATCACCAAAGATTGATGGCAATGGTTTTGCTTCGCGGTAACAATGAAAGCATTTCCCAGGCCGGGAATCGAACTCGTGCCGACTTGGAGAAATCCACAAATCCCAACAGATATAGGTCTACCATCTGATATTGCGCCGGCGAAACATAATGGTTGACTTCAAAACTACATTGGTCTAAAATGCGCTATAAAAAGTCTTCTGTATTGGTATAGTATAGGCATGTTCTAATTTCGCCATATGCACCATTGAAAATTGATGTAAATGAATTTTACAATCCATGATCCCGAGAATGATTCCAGGAAAATAATGTAAGTGCACGTTGTCGTTTCGCAAAATTTAAAATAGTTTTCCCGCAGACCGGGAATCCAGCCCGGCCGCCAGAGTGAAAGCCAGGAATCCTGACCCCTAAACCATCTGGGAATGCTCCGGCAACAACAAATACCTGACTTCATTGCGCTAAAAGTGCTCTGACACGGTTTATCGGATTGGAACAGTAGGCCACGCTGGTGTTTTAATATCGTTTTCAATGACCCTAAATTGCCGAAAACGAATTTATAACATAGTTTCGATAGCGAAAATTATAATTCCCAGACCGGGAATCGAACCCGGGCCGCCTGGGTGAGAGCCAGGAATCCTGACCCCTAGACCATCTGGGATTACGTTACGGTAACAGAATAGTTGAAATCATAATTGCATTTCTCTAAAGTGGGGTGTAAGAGATTTACTGGAATGTTAGTATGCAATTGAATAATACACACATATTGAAATAAATCCGGAAATTTTCGGCCGACACTTGTCAGGGGACACTAGGAATTGCCAATTTTGTGTATTGATTTGTAACATGCAGTAGTATTCGTAGAATATGCATCACTCAAAATTGCTGGTAACTGATTTAATCCATGTTTTATTTGGAGGTACCGACGAATTTACTACCCCTGCAACCTAGAATTGAACGCGAGAGGCCTCTGGTAAAAGTCAGGAATCCTAACCCCCACACCATTCGTGACTGCGTCACGACTTAGAATTGAAAAATCCATAATTGTATTGGTCTAAAATGCAACATAAGACACTTACTTTTTAACATGCATATTATAGTAAACTTCGGCAAAATAATTTCGGTGCATGTTGTCGTTTCGCTACCAGTTCGGGAATCGAACCGTTTTCGTGATTTTATTCAAGTGTGTAGGCCTACACCCGGGCCGCCTGGGTGAGAGTCACGACCGCTAGACCAACTGCGATGGCGTTGGTGGGATGGGATGGTAGAATATATGAGTGCATTGCTCTAAAATGCACTGTAAGACATTTCCTGGACTTGTAGTATGTTCAAATTGGGAATGCATCACCAAAGATTGATGGCAATGGTTTTGCTTCGCGGTAACAATGAAAGCATTTCCCAGGCCGGGAATCGAACTCGTGCCGACTTGGAGAAATCCACAAATCCCAACAGATATAGGTCTACCATCTGATATTGCGCCGGCGAAACATAATGGTTGACTTCAAAACTACATTGGTCTAAAATGCGCTATAAAAAGTCTTCTGTATTGGTATAGTATAGGCATGTTCTAATTTCGCCATATGCACCATTGAAAATTGATGTAAATGAATTTTACAATCCATGATCCCGAGAATGATTCCAGGAAAATAATGTAAGTGCACGTTGTCGTTTCGCAAAATTTAAAATAGTTTTCCCGCAGACCGGGAATCCAGCCCGGCCGCCAGAGTGAAAGCCAGGAATCCTGACCCCTAAACCATCTGGGAATGCTCCGGCAACAACAAATACCTGACTTCATTGCGCTAAAAGTGCTCTGACACGGTTTATCGGATTGGAACAGTAGGCCACGCTGGTGTTTTAATATCGTTTTCAATGACCCTAAATTGCCGAAAACGAATTTATAACATAGTTTCGATAGCGAAAATTATAATTCCCAGACCGGGAATCGAACCCGGGCCGCCTGGGTGAAAGCCAGGAATCCTGACCCCTAGACCATCTGGGATTACGACGGTGAGGACAGTATGATTAAATTCATAACTGCATTGTTCTAAAACCTCACTGTGCTCTATCAATTTAGATACGCACCACCCAAAATTGCTGGAAATTTTTTTAATCTGTGGCACTCTTTCGCGGTACCGAAAAGTAGTAATTCCCATGAACACATTGGAGGAGCTTCGATGGCATAAATTCTGATTTACCGCATATTTTGTGTGATGAGGTGTATATATTTTCAAGTTTTGTGATCTCTTCACATTTTTGAATCCAGTATATTTATTATTATTTTGTCGGTACAAAAATTCCATTCCATGGTATCGCTTCGCTTCGCGATAACAAAAATACATTTTCCCAGACCGGGAATCGAACCCGCGCCGCCTGGGTGAGAGCCAGGAATCCTGACCCCTAGACCATCTGGGATTACGTTACGGTAACAGAATAGTTTAAATCATAATTGCATTTCTCTAAAGTGGGGTGTAAGAGATTTACTGGAATGTTAGTATGCAATTGAATAATACACACATATTGAAATAAATCCGGATATTTTCGGCCGACACTTGTCAGGGGACACTAGGAATTGCCAATTTTGTGTATTGATTTGTAACATGCAGTAGTATTCGTAGAATATGCATCACTCAAAATTGCTGGTAACTGATTTAATCCATGTTTTATTTGGAGGTACCGACGAATTTACTACCCCTGCAACCTAGAATTGAACGCGAGAGGCCTCTGGTAAAAGTCAGGAATCCTAACCCCCACACCATTCGTGACTGCGTCACGACTTAGAATTGAAAAATCCATAATTGTATTGGTCTAAAATGCAACATAAGACACTTACTTTTTGGCATGCATATTATAGTAAACTTCGGCAAAATAATTTCGGTGCATGTTGTCGTTTCGCTACCAGTTCGGGAATCGAACCGTTTTCGTGATTTTATTCAAGTGTGTAGGCCTACACCCGGGCCGCCTGGGTGAGAGTCACGACCGCTAGACCAACTGCGATGGCGTTGGTGGGATGGGATGGTAGAATATGTGAGTGCATTGCTCTAAAATGCACTGTAAGACATTTCCTGGACTTGTAGTATGTTCAAATTGGGAATGCATCACCAAAGATTGATGGCAATGGTTTTGCTTCGCGGTAACAATGAAAGCATTTCCCAGGCCGGGAATCGAACTCGTGCCGACTTGGAGAAATCCACAAATCCCAACAGATATAGGTCTACCATCTGATATTGCGCCGGCGAAACATAATGGTTGACTTCAAAACTACATTGGTCTAAAATGCGCTATAAAAAGTCTTCTGTATTGGTATAGTATAGGCATGTTCTAATTTCGCCATATGCACCATTGAAAATTGATGTAAATGAATTTTACAATCCATGATCCCGAGAATGATTCCAGGAAAATAATGTAAGTGCACGTTGTCGTTTCGCAAAATTTAAAATAGTTTTCCCGCAGACCGGGAATCCAGCCCGGCCGCCAGAGTGAAAGCCAGGAATCCTGACCCCTAAACCATCTGGGAATGCTCCGGCAACAACAAATACCTGACTTCATTGCGCTAAAAGTGCTCTGACACGGTTTATCGGATTGGAACAGTAGGCCACGCTGGTGTTTTAATATCGTTTTCAATGACCCTAAATTGCCGAAAACGAATTTATAACATAGTTTCGATAGCGAAAATTATAATTCCCAGACCGGGAATCGAACCCGGGCCGCCTGGGTGAGGGCCAGGAATCCTGACCCCTAGACCATCTGGGATTACGTTACGGCAACAGAATAGTTGAAATCATAATTGCATTTCTCTAAAGTGGGGTGTAAGAGATTTACTGGAATGTTAGTATGCAATTGAATAATACACACATATTGAAATAAATCCGGATATTTTCGGCCGACACTTGTCAGGGGACACTAGGAATTGCCAATTTTGTGTATTGATTTGTAACATGCAGTAGTATTCGTAGAATATGCATCACTCAAAATTGCTGGTAACTGATTTAATCCATGTTTTATTTGGAGGTACCGACGAATTTACTACCCCTGCAACCTAGAATTGAACGCGAGAGGCCTCTGGTAAAAGTCAGGAATCCTAACCCCCACACCATTCGTGAATGCGTCACGACTTAGAATTGAAAAATCCATAATTGTATTGGTCTAAAATGCAACATAAGACACTTACTTTTTAACATGCATATTATAGTAAACTTCGGCAAAATAATTTCGGTGCATGTTGTCGTTTCGCTACCAGTTCGGGAATCGAACCGTTTTCGTGATTTTATTCAAGTGTGTAGGCCTACACCCGGGCCGCCTGGGTGAGAGTCACGACCGCTAGACCAACTGCGATGGCGTTGGTGGGATGGGATGGTAGAATATGTGAGTGCATTGCTCTAAAATGCACTGTAAGACATTTCCTGGACTTGTAGTATGTTCAAATTGGGAATGCATCACCAAAGATTGATGGCAATGGTTTTGCTTCGCGGTAACAATGAAAGCATTTCCCAGGCCGGGAATCGAACTCGTGCCGACTTGGAGAAATCCACAAATCCCAACAGATATAGGTCTACCATCTGATATTGCGCCGGCGAAACATAATGGTTGACTTCAAAACTACATTGGTCTAAAATGCGCTATAAAAAGTCTTCTGTATTGGTATAGTATAGGCATGTTCTAATTTCGCCATATGCACCATTGAAAATTGATGTAAATGAATTTTACAATCCATGATCCCGAGAATGATTCCAGGAAAATAATGTAAGTGCACGTTGTCGTTTCGCAAAATTTAAAATAGTTTTCCCGCAGACCGGGAATCCAGCTCGGCCGCCAGAGTGAAAGCCAGGAATCCTGACCCCTAAACCATCTGGGAATGCTCCGGCAACAACAAATACCTGACTTCATTGCGCTAAAAGTGCTCTGACACGGTTTATCGGATTGGAACAGTAGGCCACGCTGGTGTTTTAATATCGTTTTCAATGACCCTAAATTGCCGAAAACGAATTTATAACATAGTTTCGATAGCGAAAATTATAATTCCCAGACCGGGAATCGAACCTGGGCCGCCTGGGTGAAAGCCCGGAATCCTGACCCCTAGACCATCTGGGATTACGACGGGGAGGACAGTATGATTAAATTCATAACTGCATTGTTCTAAAACCTCACTGTGCTCTATCAATTTAGATACGCACCACCCAAAATTGCTGGAAATTTTTTTAATCTGTGGCACTTTTTCGCGGTACCGAAAAGTAGTAATTCCCATGAACACATTGGAGGAGCTTCGATGGCATAAATTCTGATTTACCGCATTTTTTGTGTGATGAGGTGTATATATTTTCAAGTTTTGTGATCTCGTTTCGATAGCGAAAATTATATTTCCCAGACCGGGAATCGAACCCGGGCCGCCTGGGTGAAAGCCAGGAATCCTGACCCCTAGACCATCTGGGATGACGCAGACAAGGCAGTATGATTTAATTCATAACTGCATTGTTCTAAAACCCCATATAACGAATTCGCCGTGCTCTATCAATTTAGATAGGCACCACCCAAAATTGCTGGAAATTAATTTAAACTATGGTACTTTTTCGCGGTACCGAAAAGTAGTAATTTCCATGACCGCATTGGAGGGGCTTCGATGGCATAAATTCTGATTTACCGCATTTTTTGTGTGATGAGGTGTATATATTTTCAAGTTTTGTGATCTCGTTTCGATAGCGAAAATTATATTTCCCAGACCGGGAATCGAACCCGGGCCGCCTGGGTGAAAGCCAGGAATCCTGACCCCTAGACCATCTGGGATGACGCAGACAAGGCAGTATGATTTAATTCATAACTGCATTGTTCTAAAACCCCATATAAGGAATTCGCCGTGCTCTATCAATTTAGATAGGCACCACCCAAAATTGCTGGAAATTAATTTAAACTAAACGGCGGGGGAGATAGTGTAGTGGTTACGA
The DNA here is from genome assembly GCF_051294905.1 of Botryllus schlosseri. Classification (NCBI taxonomy): domain Eukaryota; kingdom Metazoa; phylum Chordata; class Ascidiacea; order Stolidobranchia; family Styelidae; genus Botryllus; species Botryllus schlosseri. The sequence continues at coordinate 34,444,144 of NC_137238.1, forward strand.
TAAGCGCCCAGCTCGCAGGAGAACCGGGTTCGATTCCCGTCGGAGGTTTATCTGGGCTCCTCTTCCCCCGCCGTTGCCGTTCTTACGGCGACAAAAATGCCCAGTAAAAGACCCGACGAAAGAAAGTACTCACAAGGAATGGAAAGAACTAGTAGAAATGGACCCGGCTTCAAAGAAGATCAACATCGAAAAAGAACTGTAACATCGGGCACTCTAGGCCGAGGTGGATGTTAGTGTAAAGGATCGCTACTGATGCGTGTCGTTCGACATCCTCCTATCTGTTCATGACATCGCATTGTGTCTTATCGCATTGTACATTGTGTGTGACTTGTTCAGATAAAAATAATAACCCAACAATGTTATGTTATGTTATGTTACTATGGTAGATTTTCGCGGTACCGAAAAGTAGTAATTCCCATGAACACATTGGAGGAGCTTCGATGGCAAAAATTCTGATTTACTGCATTTTTGTGTGATGAGGTGTATATATTTTCAAGATATGTGATCTCTTCACATTTTCGAATCCAGTATATTTATTTTAATCTTGTCGGTACAAGAATTCCATTCCATGGTATCGCTTCGCTTCGCGATAACAAAAATTTATATTCCCAGACCGGGAATCAAACCCGGGCCGCCTGGGTTTGAGACAGGAATCCTGACCCCTAGACCATCTGGGATTACGCTACGGGATCATAACAGTTGAAATCAAAATTGCATTTCTTTAAAGTGGGGTTTAAGAGAATTACTGGAATGTTAGTATGCAATTGAATAATAGATTCATATTGAAATAACTCCGGATATTTTCGGCCGACACTTGTCAGTGGAAACTAGAAATGGCCAGGTTTGTGTATTGATTCGTCAGATGCAGCAGTATTCGTAGATATGCATTGCTTAAAATTGATGGGAAGTAGGGCTTTTTTGAATCTATTATAAGGCAATTTACGGATATGTGGTGGTAATGCATTCCAGATGATAGGTCCCGAGTAGTCTATTGATCTCTTTGTTAGGTTGCTATTGGGTGGGGGTAAGTAGATATTTCTTTTAAACGAGGATCTCGTGTAGTGGAAGTGGACATTTTGGCAGGCATGAAAAAGTCATCAAACGCATGAGGCAAACTATTGGAGAGAGAGAGAGAGAGAGAGTCTTTATTTTCATCGAACCAAAATACATAACAAACGGCAGTGATGGTGGTACAGAAAATATGCGTGCACAGTATTCGGTATTAGATAGGAATGATCGATAAGACCGTGAAGGTCATCTAGTCTGATCACACCAGCATCAAACAGGTACACTTGACTCTGAACAGTCTGGCTGTAAAAAAATGTTTAGTTAAGAAAGGAAAATAGAAAAAAATTAAACAATGGTAGCAAATGATCAATGAAGCAATGTCTGGGCGAGGTAGAGCAACAGTGTTAGTGTAACGACAAGAGGTGATCAAGTATGGCTTTTTTGAATCTATTATAAGGCAATTCACGGATATGTGGTGGTAATGCATTCCAGATGATAGGTCCCGAGTAGTCGATAGATCTCTTAGCTAGGTTGCTATTGGGTGGGGGTAAGTAGATGTTTCCTTTAGACGACGATCTCGTGTAATGGGAATGGACATGGAAAAATATTTGTGAATGACTTTTGATACTTCGTAGCGATATAGTTTGTCAACTTGCAAAATTCGGTGCTTACGGTAGTAAGGCGATAGTTTGGTACTTAAAGGTATAGATGAGATCAGCCGTATCGCAACGTTTTGCAGGGTTCGAATTCTGCACAAAAATGTTGTGCATGAACTTCCCCTTACTGCATTGTTCTAAAACCCGCTATAACACATCCGCTGTGTTCTTCTATCAATTTAGATATACACCACCCAAAATTGCTGGAAATTAATTTAAACTATAGTACTTTTTCGCGGTACCGAAAAGTAGTAATTTCCATGACCGCATTGGAGGGGCTTCGATGGCATAAATTCTGATTTACCGCATTTTTTGTGTGATGAGATGTATATATTTTCAAGTTTTGTGATCTCGTTTCGATAGCGAAAATTATATTTCCCAGACCGGGAATCGAACCCGGGCCGCCTGGGTGAAAGCCAGGAATCCTGACCCCTAGACCATCTGGGATGACGCAGACAAGGCAGTATGATTTAATTCAGTGGTTCCCAACCGGGGAGGAATTCCCCCCTTAGGGGGAATTTTGCGATTTTTAGGGAGGAATTCCACTTTAGAATTGCAACGAATTTCCCATGTTCATGTCCGAACTGTCATGTAGCCAACCCGTTATATCCGAGCGTATGCTCCTTTATGGCTGTTTTTATGCTGAAAGTATGTTCAAATTCTATTTGAAATCTCTTTTTCACATACAAATTCCCCCTTGTTTTTTTTAACTAGTTCAGATGTGCTGCAGTTTGTAAGACAATTTTGAAGGCCAGCGACGGCCCCTCAATCAAATATATCCTAAGCGAGCAAATGTTGTGCTGTATCTGTCACAACAAGGCCTCTAGTGAAAGTATAGCCTATTTATCTTAAATTTTCAAGTCAACATTTCCAGACAGTGACAAAATATTCCAACGACATCGATTCAAGCCAAAGAGATCGCTAGCCTTGCTTTATTTTTAGTGAACAGCTACCTGATCGAAAAAAGACATGTTAAACTTGGTGCAATGCTGCCGAAACGCAATGGGTGTCCTAAATTTCATTGAGCTCCAGCAGGGAATCTGATCACGTGTATGTTATATATCAGGGCTGTAAACAAGTCACGAGGCACCGAGTCACAAGGTCAATCTCACTTTCATAGTTTTGACTCGAGTCGAGTCATTTTCAATTCACCATTGAGTCAAATCCGAGTCCAAGTCACCGAGCAGAGGGTCGAATCCGAGTCATGGTATTATGACTCGAGTCCGTCCGAGCCCAAGTCATTGTGTTGACTGCTCAGTTTCCAGTTGAAGTCTTGCTAAACCCATTTTTTATAACTCTGTTTGGTGATATTGAATGATTTGGATTTATGATATACCGTACTAATTTTCCTCACTTTGAGCAGCTTCTTGTCGCATTTTCAAGTACCAGGACCAATAGACAAAATTCCAATAGGGTGGTCACTTTACTGTTATTCGAAATTACAATGAAATGTCGGTCTTGGCCGTCTTATAATCTCGAGTCATATGGCATGGTTCGAGTCATGCACAATGACTCGAGTCCAAGTCGAGTCAATACACAGATTATCTCGAGTCGAGTCGTTTCCGTATTTTCAGAAAATGACTCGAGTCATCAGAAAATGGTGACTCGAGTCAGACTCGAGTCCGGTCATAGTGGTCAACCCTGCTATATATGAAAGTACCAATAATATTGGAGAAATGCATACGCAAACTTGAGAAAAAAATCTCGAGACCAGTAAATTTATGCATACTGATTTTTCACAGCAGTTATATTATCGATTTGTGCATGGTAAGCCGAAAACACAAATGGAAGTGATGTGGGGGTCTGTTGAGTCAAGCCTTCCAGAATTTGTTTGATTGAGACCAAGACCATTGTTTTTGGAGGTCTACAAAGTGTTATTACAGCACTGCTGGAAACAAACACTCGGTACCGCCCGTCTTATTCTCTCAGTCAACAGGTGTTTGAGCGGTAAAAACGACATTTTTATTCATCGGGCAGATTTCTCCTAAGGGGGGAATTTCGGCTTAAATTTCGGCCAAGGGAGGCACGAGATGAAAAAGGTTGGGAACCACTGATTTAATTCATAACTGCATTGTTCTAAAACCCCGTATAACGAATTCGCCGTGCTCTATCAATTTAAATAGGCACCACCCAAAATTGCTGGAAATTAATTTAAACTATGGTAGATTTTCGCGGTACCGAAAAGTAGTAATTCCCATGAACACATTGGAGGAGCTTCGATGGCAAAAATTCTGATTTACTGCATTTTTGTGTGATGGGTAGGGCGATTTTTTTTTTGACATGTCAAAAAAAGTCAAAATTAGGTCAAAATTGAGGGGTTAGGTCAAAATTTGTCAAAAGTGTTTACAAAATCAAACATTTTTTTACCTCTACATTTCGTTTGTATCGTAGATTTTGCGCTGTCTGTGAACTTATCATTTGATAATTTACAGCTTGTAGCCTACTTTATAGGCCTACCGTTGTAAACAGCCCATCGTCTGCTCATTGTGAATCATGAACGGTCAAATGAAACAAATAGTGACATGGTTTTATGGTCAACGTACCGCAATATCCTAACTGAAGCAAGACTGCTTGGGTATTGCATGGTTCTTACATCCAGAAGCGCAAGCTGAAAAATTGTGATATAGACAACATTGTCAGAATGAAGCAACACGGTGCATCACCAGCAAGCAGTGTGCACACAACTTCACTGTTGTCAGCTAACAACTGCTGCTGTTGAACGTTCTTTCTCCATTCTTGGCAAGCTACTTAGTAAGAACAGACACTTTCCACCCGACATAGCACAGTGGTATAATCCGCGGCTGCAACACCAATGGGTGTGGGTTCGATTCCGACCAAGGTCGACTTCATAATTCGGATAGCTAAGTGTTGGAGGTTTACCTAGGCTCCTCCTCGCCACCTCATCCGCGTAAGCGGTGTCTTACAAAAAAGCCTAGAGGTGGGCCGTGCTATATGTTGGCAGTTACGGAAAATAATGAAGAATATCGGCCTGGTGTAAACGACCACAGTAGTCGACAAACACCATGAATACCACAAAACAAATACTTTCTGCCCGAGAATGTAGGAAAGTATCTTTCGTTGTACTACAACAAATTTTAATTATTCCACCATAATACGTAATGTAATTACTGCAATTCTTCATAGGGCCAGATTTCGTTAAAATGCTATTTTTTCATGTAAAAATTTGTCCGTTTTTGAGCCAAAAACGTTCTTTCAGGCCAATCTACTTTGTAAGGACAGACAGTTCCAATCAGAAATGAAGATAAGTAGTCCAATTTTAACATTATGTGGGAAAACACCTAATTTGCATACGTGAGGTCAAAATTTGGTCAAATTTCAGTTTTTTTAGGTCAAAAAAAGTCAAAATTTTGATTTTTTAGGTCAAAATCTTCCGTTTTTTAAGTAAAAAAAAATCGCCCTAGTGATGAGGTGTATATATTTTCAAGTTATGTGATCTCTTCACATTTTCGAATCCAGTATATTTATTTTAATCTTGTCGGTACAAGAATTCCATTCCATGGTATCGCTTCGCTTCGCGATAACAAAAATTTGTATTCCCAGACCGGGAATCGAACCCGGGCCGCCTGGGTGAGAGCCAGGAATCCTGACCCCTAGACCATCTGGGATTACGCTACGTGATCAGAACAGTTGAAATGATGATTGCATTTCTCTAAAGTGGAGTGTAAGAGAATTACTGGAATGTTAGTATGCACTTGAATAATAGATTCATATTGAAATAAATCCGGATATTTTCGGCCAACCCTTGTCTGGGGAAACTATAGAAATGGCCAAGTTTGTGTATTGATTCGTAATATGCAGTAGTATTCGTAGCATATGCATCACTCAAAATTGCTGGGAAACAATTTAATCCCTGATTTTTTTTCGAAGGACCGACGAATTTACTACCCCTGTGACCTAGAATTGAACGCGGGACGCCTTTGGTGAAATCCAGGAATCCTATAACCCCCCATCATTCGTGACTACGTCACGACCTATAATTGTAAAATCCATAATTGTATTGGTCTAAAATGCAACATAAGACATTAACTGGTTTAGTCCTATTGAAATTTTGACATGCTTAATATACTAAATTTCGGCAAAGTGCATGTTGTAGTTTCGCTATGGACCTGCTTAAAAAAAATTGCCAGATCGCGAATCGAACCGTTTTTGTGATTTCTATTCAAGTATGTCGGCCAACACCCGGGCCGCCTGGGTGAGAGTCATGACCGCTAGACCAATTGCGATAGCGTTTTTGAGATTGAATGGTATAATGTGTAAGTTAGAGTTACCATATTTTTGTGAAGCAAATTCCGCCCACTCCTTAGCGCCCACTAGCGGATTCAAAAATGATTCATAACACATTATCTGTCAATATGACGTCACACTAGCAATCTCTTGCCCAATGCCCATCGCCTACATACAGCAGCGGTACGCGAAGGTCTTCCATGTGGTACGAGACTGCAGGGCTGTGGAGTCGGTAAATTTTACCACCGACTCCGGCTCCGACTCCGACTCCACACATTTTCAATATACCGACTCCGACTCCGACTCCGACTCCTGAGTCTTCGAACGTACCGACTCCGACTCCGACTCCGACTCCTGGGTCTTTAAACGTACCGACTCCGACTCCCGACTCCGACTCCGACTCCAGCAATATTACCAATTTACTTCGAAAATTATATGCCGCATTGTCGGTTGAATGACTATCATACAACCATTAAACATATTCAAACATATGAATAACGGTGGCATGTTAAATTGTTTCATTGTGGAACAGCTCGAATTATCCACTATGCAATTAACATGAAAGAAAGATTTGCTAAATATCCTTCCCTTTTCAAGTTTTTATAACGTGGACTCTCTAATATCCTGAAATGTATGAATCATTCAAATATGGCAGATATCCAATAATGTATGATAAAATGTAGATAAAAAATCCAAGTGTAGCTCTTGTGTATGAGGTAGCAACTAATAAAAGAGATTGAACTTACTAATTTTGTCATTGCACACTATCCTGATTACAAGCACACACACTCTAACTACTAATAGACATTGGTCATAAATAGAATTTAGTTAAGTAGTCAAAGACCATAGCCTATGTCTAGTCTACACGTATTCAAGGATTGGGACTTGCAGTCTTTCTTAATCATTTGTTCGACCCAAACAGCTAAGCTACACTACAAATATTTTTCATTTTGTCAAGCGGGAAGCATCGTTTGGTCATATTTACATCATTTTTACAATTTTACAAAACCAGCCGATGCGTTTGCTCTGTCACAGTATCATGGTATAATTCCAAGAATTGCATCAATTTCGACTGCATCGCGAAAACGCATATTGCGATTTTCTTCCCCTGTGCAACCGAGTTGTAATTAATGTAGTAAGTAATGTCTAATTTTATCTATATCAGGGGTGGGCAACTTTGTCGGCCAGAGGGAAACATGAGATTTACGAACCATTGCGCGGGCAACTGGGATGTTGATAACCTTGTTTTAGTCGTCCGATAGGAGCAAACCGAATTAGGTAACATTGCAAACAATAGTTACGCTCTAAAATTGATAATATATCATGCAACTGTGCACTGCGCAATCAGGCCCTTGTCGCGCGAAGCGCGAAATTTTTTTGCAATATAATGCCTGAATTATATCAATAAATATGTTGCTAACATACATTGGGGGTCGCATTTGTATACCACTGGGCTCATTTGGCAAGGACAGGATTATTCGATGTTTAGAAATAGCAAAATCCATGGTATCAGTGAACATGCCTCTATCATTTTGTGCAAATGTTTTGTCGACGATCTCGCTGCGAGTGCACAAGCGAAGCCGTATCTCCTTTTTGCGAATATAGTTAGACTCAATGCTGTGAATAATATGTATTTTTAATTTTCAGAAGGGGGCTCAAATAGACCTACTGAATGCAAGAAATCTAGTGACAATGAATCACGCGAAGTACAGAGAATAATTTCAAGTCAAATAAATCAGCTATGAAAAAGTTCTACTTTATGGTCATATACGAAGATCTGGGATAAATGTGGCTGGCCCCTGGATACGCCAATGCGTCAGAACTGTTGTTTTAGTCATCATCAAATTTCGCGGTCATGCTATTCAAATTTTGGTTGGCCTTGCAATTGTACCTGATGTCATAAATAATTTCGAGAATTACCTCACAGGCCACACCTAACCTTCTCGCGTGCCAAATTTGGCCTGCGTGCCATGGGCTTGCCGCACGTGATCTGTATGGTTATTAATAACAGTGATTGGTGGTACATAAAAATTATATTGAAAATTCTTTGAAAGCAAATGTTTTCATGATAGAGAAGTTGGAGTCGGAGTCGGAGTCGAAGTCAGGGTCATTCTCACAAACTCCGACTCCGACTCCAGTCAGTATTTTCCCACCGACTCCGACTCCGACTCCGACTCCCGCTATTATAGTTTTCACGACTCCGACTCCGACTCCGACTCCATCAAGCGAAAATTACCCAGACTCCGACTCCGACTCCACCGACTCCGACTCCGACTCCACAGCCCTGTACGAGAGTAGATTCTGTTTCTTTTTTCGGCCGAGGGTAGCTATTCGTTCAGGTGGGTCATGATCGATTTTTAGTTTGGAGAAACCGCCGTCGACCTGGGTAGCGGCAATGTCACCAATAACGGCCAACGGAATAGAGATTTAGTCTTAAAGCATTTGGATTCCTACGTAACCAAATTCCGTTTTATTATATTTGATCACTAGAATTCCAAATGGACCCACTACAGAAATCATATACTGCGCCATAAAATGGGCAGTTTATTTTCTGTTTCGCTGCCTTAGGCAGCTGAACACGGTAGAAACATTTAGACCGCCTTTGACGCGCTTATATTATGTAGGTGGTACGCGAGCACTGCCTAAAACCTCGAAATGGTGCGTGGGTGAAAAAAGTTTGGGAACCACTGGTATGCAGGAATGGAGTGGAACATAGGTCAGGAATTGGGCCCTCTGTAATGTGAGCTCTGGTGATTGCTACTTGTTAGGATCTACGATAGATTTCCACACCGCCCGAATGAAATCGTCTGGCGGGGCGTGTCTGGCCTGTCGGGATTGTGTTTGACAGCCCTGCTATACTGTTGGGTCGGTGCGACTATCTCATTATGCGTTTTAATCGGTCCGAAACAACATTTTTCTGCCCCGGGGTTAGTATGTTCAAATTGGGAACGCATCGCCTAAGATTGCTGGCAATGGTGTTGGTCCGCGGCACCAATGAAAGCATTTTCCAGACCGGTAATCGAACTCGTGCCGCCTGGGAGATATCCAGAAAACCCCACGATTGAAAATTGCTGAAAATGAATTTTATAATCCGAGATCCCGAAAATGATTCCGGGAAAATATTGTAAGTGCATGTTGTCGTTTCGCAAAATTTGAAATAGTTTTCCCACGGACCGGGAATCCAGCTCGGGCCGCCTGAGGGAAAGCCAGGAATCCCGACCCCTTAACCATCTGGGAATGCTCCGGCAACAACAAATACCTGACTTCATTGCGCTAAAAGATATCTGTTAAATTTACCGGATTTGAACAGTAGGCCAGGCCGGTGTTTTATTATCGTTTTGCATTACCCAAAATTGCCGAAAACGAATTATATAACATGTTATAGTTTCGATAGCGAAAATTTTAGTTCCCAGACCGGGAATCGAACCCGGGCCGCCTGGGTTAAAGCCAGGAATTCTGACCCCTAGACCATCTTGGATTACGCTGGCGAGGCAGTATTATTAAATTCATAATTGCATTGTTCTAAAACCCGGTATAACAAATTCCCTGAGTTCAATCAATTTAGATATGCACCATCTAAAATTGCTGGAAATTTATTTAAACTGTGGCACTTTGTCGCGGTACCGAAAAGTAGTCATTCCCATGACCGCTTTGGAGAAGCTTCGATGACATAATTTCTGATTTATCACATTTTTTGTGTGGTGAGGTTGTATATTTTCTACTTTCGTGATCTCTTCACGTTAACAAAACAGTACATTTATTGTTATTTTGTCGCCTCAAGAATTTCATTCCATGTTATCGTTTCGCGATAACAAAAATATAAATTCCCAGACCGGGAATGGAACCCGGGTCGCCTGGGTGAGGGCCAGGAATCCTAACTCCCCACCATTTGTAACTACGTCACGACTTAAAATTGTAAAATCCATAATTGTATTGGTCTAAAATGCAACCTAAGACATTAACTGGTTTAATACTAATGAAATTTTGACATGCATACTATACTAAATTTCGGCAAAATAATTTCAGTGCATGCTGTCGTTTCGCTATACTTCAAAAAAATTACAAGATCGGGATCGAACCGTTTTTGTGATTTTTATTCAAGTATGTAGGCCAACATCCGGCCGCCTGGGTGAGTGTCATGACCGCTAGACCAATTGAGACTGCGTTGGTGAGATGGAATGGTATAATCTGTCAGTTAGGGTTACGGTATTTTTGTAAAGCAAATTCCGTACATTCCTTAGCGCCCACTAGCGGATTCAAAAATGAGGTTTAACACATTATCTGTCAATATGACGTCACACTAGCAAACTCTTGCCCAATGCCAATCGACTATATACAGCAGTGGTACGCCAAGGTCTTCCAGGTGGTACGAGAGTAGATTCTGTTTCTTTTTTCGGCCGAGGGTAGCAATTAGTTCAGGTGGGTCATGATTTTTAGTTTGAAGAAGCTGCCGTCGTCGTTTGTAGGGGCAATTTCACCAATGCCGGCCTACGAAAAAGAAATTTAGTCGCAAAGCATTTGGATTCTTACGTAACCAAATTCCGTTTTATTATATTCGATCACTAGAATTCCAAATGGATCCACTACAGAAATCATATACTGCGCCTTAAAATGGGCAGTTTATTTTCTGTTTCGCTGCCTTCGGCAGCTGAACACGGTGAAAACATTTTGACCGCCTTTGACGCGATTATCTTATCTAGGTGGTACGCGAGCACTGCCTAAAACTTCGAAATGGTGCGTGGGTGAAAAAAGGTTGGTAACCACTGGTATGCAGGAATGGAGTGGAACATACGTCATGAATTGGGCCATCTGTAATGTGAGCTCTGGTGATTGCTACTTGGTGGGATCTAAAATAGATTTCTACACCGGCCGAATGAAATCGTCAGGCGGGCCGTGTGTGGCCTGTCGGGATTGTGTTTGACAGTCCTGGTATACTGTTGGGTCGGTGCGACTATCTGATTATGTGTTTTAATCAGGTCCGAAACAACATTTTTCTGCCCCGGGGTTAGTATGTTCAAATTGGGAATGCATCGCCCAAGATTGCTGGCAATGTTGTGTTGTTTCGCGGTACCAAAGAAAGCATTTCCCAGATCGGGAATCGAACTCGTGCCGCCTGGGAGAAATCCAGGAATCCACACGATTGAAAATTGCTGAAAATGAATTTTATAATCCGAGATCCCGAAAATGATTCCGGGAAAATGTTGTAAGTGCATGTTGTCGTTTCGCAAAATTTAGAAGTTTTCCCCCAGGCCGGGAATCCAGCTCTGGCCGCCTGGGTGAAAGCCAGGAATCCTGACCCCTAGACCATCTGGGACTACATCGGACATGATTTAATTCATAAAGGCATTGTTCTAAAACCCCGTATAACAAATTTGCTGTGCTCTATGAATTTAGATGTGCACCACCGAAATTTGCTGGAAATTAATTTAAATTTTGGTACTTTTTAACGGTACGGAAAAGTAGTAATTCCAATGAACACATTGGAGGAGCTTCTATTTCATAATTCTGATTTACCACACTTTTTGTGTTATGAGGGGTGTATATTTTTAAGTTTTATGATCTCTTCACATTTTCTAATCTAGTATATTTATGGTTATTTTGTCGTTACAAGAATTCCATTCTATGGTGTCGCTTCGCGATAACAAAAATCTATGTTCCCAGACCGGGAATCGAACCCGGGCCACCTGGGTGAAGGCCAGGAATCCTGACCCCTAGGCCAGTGGTTCCCAACCTTTTTCGACTCATCGCCCCCTTTTGAAGCTCAACACCGATCATCGCCGCCCAAATAATGGGAATCGAAAAATGGGCATAGAAGCTGGGATCACCGGTGAGTTGACTAATAAAAAAGGCCAACTTTTCCGCTCGACCTGGAAATACACTTTTGCAGCTAAATTTTCGTGAGTTGACTACAAAAAAAGTCATTTCTCCAGCTTGACTCCAATCACGACCGTAACAGCACTTTGCCAGGCCCCCACCCACAGACGTTGGTCTTGGGTCCCCATAGGGCGATAAACCAACCACAGACCCCCCTTAGTCAGTGGGATTTTTGTCGCTACATATCAGCTATACCCTATTTCATGTACTGATTGGTGAGACACCTAATTTCACCTAAACGCGCGAAGCGCGACAAATTTATATAATTCATGTTCGAATCGGTCAATATAGTCGGGAATTGCAGATGTATTGCTATCAATTTTTATCCTCTCTCTGCTAACGTATTCAGATTTACCGGTAGAGCCGAGTGTGGTGTGTTAGAAAAGGTAGAACCCCTAAATAATATTTAAACATCTTCGGGCTGCCTCGTTGTTATATTGACTTCGTTGCATGATGCTTTTTCATGACCTCCTGTGTCTGCTATGTCAAAATATATAGAATTCGCCCAAACGTACCAAACTTGAAAGACGCACATGATTTCAAATTGGTATTTCTTGACTGGGAAATAATTTTTCTCTGCGAGATGGCATTTGTCCTGTAGGGTTCAGATCGCCAGGACAGGGATATTCGGCCCCAGCCATTGAGGCACCTATGGAGAATTAAACATATATGTATAGGGGAGATGTGGTACCGATGGATCAAAAATTGTAAAATGATCTCTGGCCCCAAAATTTTCAGCCGATAACAGCAGAGCTTTTGCTGGCTCAACACTTTGATACAACCTCTACCTAACGCGCATATATACATGAATGTCCGTCTTTCCAAATATCTTTATGAACGTTCAAGATTTGTTGCTCGAACGCATCATCGGGCCCCACCCAATGGGTCCAATGGCAAACGACCCGGGAAACTATGAAACATACTCTCAAAAACTCAGATGTGACAACGTTTCTTGCTGTGTATTATAATCTAAGCTACAGCAAGCCAAAGAAGAATGTTTGGTCGCAACCGTCAAAAAATAGAATTAATAATAACCCAAATGTTGCCATATAATCACGTTTCGATTTAGGCTCGAACTTATAAATTTGAGGTTACATACATATTGCCCGTAAATCGACAATATGACTTCTAAATACCGTTATAGCGATAAAACATCACAATCATTACATAAAGAGTTTCTGTACGTAGGCATGTTTCAGTTGTTGCATGATTAGTATGCTTTGATTATTTAGCTTGATTTGTTGATGTTACATGGCCTATAACTTCATATGTCTTGGCGTGTCGTTGCGCAGTAATGGCCGACGCCGAAGTCTCTATTTCCATAAGTCATGCGTATTTTTGTTGTGGGAAAGGTGTCCCCGAATCCAAATATATGACAATATTGAATCGCGTGCAGCGCGAAAAATTTTTTGAAAAATTTGCATGAATTTCTAAAAAACTACTATATAATTGATGGTAATTCACGAAATGATGTTGGGCCCCCTTCGAGTTCGCCCCCAATTGGGGGGTTTGGTGTTTGGCAGTTACGGTCCTGACTCCATATAGCCGTTTTAACGCGTTATATCCCCCTTCGTTGTTTTCGCCCCCATCTCCCCCATCGTCCGTTTTCGCCCCCCTATCGCCCATTTCGTTATTTTCGCCCCCCTAGACCGCCAAATCGCCCCCTGGGGGGCGATATCGCCCACGTTTGGAACCACTGCCCTAGACCATCTGGGACTACATCGGACATGATTTAATTCATAAAGGCATTGTACTAAAACCCCGTAAAACAAATTTGCTGTGCTCTATCAATTTAGATGTGCACCACCAAAAATTGCTGGAAATTAATTTAAATTTTAGTACTTTTTCACGGTACGAAAAAGCAGTAATTCCCATGAACACATTGGAGGAGCTTCTATTTCATAATTCTGATTTACCACATTTTTTGTGTGATGAGGTGTGTATATTTTTTAAGTTTTATGATCTCTTCACATTTTCTAATCCAGTATATTTATGGTTATTTTGTCGTTACAAGAATTCCATTCTATGGTGTCGCTTCACGATAACAGAAATATACGTTCCCAGACCGGGAATCGAACCCGGGCCGCCTGGGTGAGAGCCAGGAATCCTGACCCCTAGACCATCTGGGATTACGTTACGGGAACAGAATAGTTGAAATTATAATTGCATTTCTCTAAATTGGGGTGTAAGAGATTTACTGGAATGTTAGTATCCAATTAAATAATAGACTCATATTAAAAATGCAATACAGTCCATCCTCAAGATTACCTGACCACGACTGACCTATCGATCTCGCTTCCCATGACATGCCGCCCTATTTCTTGTTGCTTCCTTTCTCTATACTATCTTTCTTACTTTCATTCAGTGTGCATGCCTCCCCTTTACATCGCCAAGGCCAAGGTGGGTGTCTGATTCCATAGACAACTCCTAGTCGCTTCGACATCTTCCTTTCTTTTCATTGTATCGCATTTTTTTGTGGAGTATTGAACTGATAAAATTGCTAATAAACCAATGATGATGATGATGATGATGAAATAAATCCGAATATTTTCGGCCGACACTTGTCAGGGGAAACTAGGAATTGCCAAGTTTGTGTATAGATTTGTAATATGCAGTAATATACGTAGTATATGCATCACTTAAAATTGCTGGGAACTGATTTATTCCATGTTTTATTTGGAGGTACCGACGAATAAACTACCCCTGCAACCTAGAATTGAACGCGAGAGGCCTCTGGTAAAGGTCAGAAATCCTAATCCCCACACCATTCGTGACTGCGTCACGACTTAGAATTGAAAAATCCATAATTGTATTGGTCTAAAATGGAACATAAGACATTAACTTTTTGGCATGCATAATATACTAAATTTCGGCAAAATAATTTCAGTGCATGTTGTCGCTTCGCTACCAGTTCGGGAATCGAACCGTTTTCGTGATTTTTATTCGAGTGTGCAGGCCTACACCCGGGCCACCTGCATGGGTGAGAGTCATGACCGCTATACCAACTGCGATTGCGTTGGTGGGATGGGATGGTAGAATATGTGAGTGCATTGCTCTAAAATGCACTGTAAGACATTTACTGGACATGTAGTATGTTCAAATTGGTAATGCATCACCTAAGATTGCTGAAATCCAGAAATTCCAACAGATACAGGCCTACCATCTGATATTGCGCCGGCGGAACATGATTGACTTCACAACTACATTGGTCTAAAATGCGCTATAAAAAGTCTTCTGGATTGGTAGTATAGGAATGTTCTAATTTCGCTATGCACCATTGAAAATTGCTGGAAATGAATTTTACAATCCATGATTCCGGGAAAATAATGTAAGTGCATGTTGTAGTTTCAAAAAATTTAAAATAGTTTTCCCACATCCCGAATCCATCCCGAATTTTTCACATCCCGAATCCATCCCGGGCCACCTGAGTGAAAGTCAGGAGTTCTGACCCCTAAACCGTCTGGGAATGCTCCGGCAACAATAAATACCTGACATCGTTGCGCTAAAAGTGCTATACTTAAGTTGATCGGATTTGAACACTACGCCAGGCTTGTGTTTTAATATCGTTTTGCATGACCCAAAATTGCCAAAAACGAATTTATACCGTGTTTATAGTTCCGATAACGAAAATTGTAGTTCACAGACCGGGAATCGAACCTGGACCGCCTGCGTGAAAGCCAGGAATCCTGACCCCTAGACCACCTGTGACTACGCCGGTGAGACAGTATGGTCTAATTCATCACTACATTGTTCTAAAACCTCGTATAACAAATTCACTGTGCTCTATCAATTTAGATAGGCTACGCACCACTTAAAATTGCTGGAAATTGATTTAAACTATGGTACTTTTTCGCGGTACCGAAAAGTACTAATCCCCATGACCGCACTGGAGGAGCTTTGATGGCATAAATTCTGATTTACCGCATATTTTGTGTGATGAGGTGTATATATTTTGTGATTTCTTCACATTTTTGAATCCAGTAAATTTATTGTTATTTGTCGGTGCAAGAATTCCATTCCATGGTATCGATTCGCGACGCGATTACAAAAATAGATTTTCCCAGACCGGGAATCGCACCCGGGCCGCCTGGGTGAAAGCCAGGAATCCTGACCCCTAGACCATCTGGGATTACGCCGTTGAGACAATATGGTCTAATTCATAACTGCATTGTTCTAAAACCTCGTATAACAAATTCACTGTGCTCTATCAATTTAGATACGCACCACCCAAAATTGCCAAAAACGAATTTATACCATGTTTATAGTTTCGATATCGAAAATTGTAGTTCCCAGACGAGACGGACTTTCAGCATTCCCGTGGCCACTTACTGGCCACGGATAATTTCGTGGCCGGCCACAGATATTCCGTGGCCGGCCATGAAAAGTGCTATTCTGTGGCCGGCCATGGTGATTTTCATGGCCGGCCATGAAATTTCAGCATGGCCGGCCATGAAATTTCTATGGTCGGCCATGTCAAACTCATTCTCATGGCCGGCCATATCCAAATTTCATGGCCAGCTGCAATATATCAAGTTAGTATCACTGTATGTGACCCAATCGTGGTCGAATGCAAAATCAATTATGTTCTATTATGGGCTTACAGTAAATAGAACTAGGTGAGAGCGACAGTTTAGCTCAGTTTATATGCATTCTCACCCGAAATACCAGAAGAATAGAAATACAATGAAAAGATGGGAAAAAGATCAAACGATCTGAGATCGTCTCTATATATCAATTAGAAACACAAAAAATTATGTAAAGAATGCATTAAAAAGGAGGATATCCTCTAAATGAAACAGGAAATAATGGTATAGAAGGATAGAGGCGATGAAGACATTATCAAAACTGGTAACTGATGGTAAGTGTTAATTTGTATCTTTTTTTTTATAGAAATAGACTAAATATTCGGCTGAAACTCGTCACAGCTAATCGTATGCAACTGCATAGAATTGGAAAAAACAATGTATACCAGATATCCGTCAGAAAATCTCTATAAGTTCCCCAAAAGCTGTGAGATTCACATGACATTCTGTGGCCGGCCACAGAACAGATAAGAGCTCGCTGTGGCCGGTGCTTCCCCCGTTCTGATATTGATTTTCAACCGTATGATGTGAATGTGCATTGTGCATTGTGCAGTTGCAGTTGCAATTGCAATCGATTGTATAGTTAGTTTTATTTTGTAAATATGCAAACCTACGAGTAACAATATGATGATGATAAGGCCCTTCATTTTTCAACCATGATTATCGTTTATGATGAGTCTGCGGTGCGCATAAGTAATACATATATATTTGATCATGCAGTTTAAGGATGTTTGTAGGGGCAGTTTAAATTCTTTAATGGATTGCCCTGATGAATTTATGAATAATACAATACTGTACTGGGAATTTGTCTTAATTCACTGCCGATTTTCGATTTACGCTTAAGTAGACTCGACTATATACCTCCTTGAATGCATAATCTGTTCCATCGAGATACTGGATCGGTCAATATGCCGTCATTTTACCTGTTTTCTTGTTTTCAATACTAAATACCGTAATGAAAGTACCCGAACGAAACAATTACGGAATCAAAGAACCAAGAATATGTGGAAAATACTATTTCAAGTTCCAGAAAAGCTGTGAAATCCACATTACATTCTGTGGCCGGCCACAGAGCAGCTGCTGTGGCCGGTGCTTCCCCCGATCTGATATGTCTTAGTTGCAAACAATTCCATAGTTTGTTATCTTTCGTATAGCTCAATAGCTGTGAATTGGATAATGCCAGGCTGATACAATCCTTCCTTTCTGTATCAGGTCTATGATGAGTCCGCGATATACGGTTATGTACATATTTGATTATCGTACTGCTATACAATACATACGACGTTCGAGATCCTCAGCATCAATGGAGCTTGCACTCATTTGCACGATGAGCGTTGTGTCGATGAATCTAAGAATATTTCTATGCTGTAGCAACACGTGAACTTGACACACTGCAGATGTGCCGTAGATGTAGAATAAAGGCAACGATGTAGCCTAACCTTCCGGTAATACTGCTGGTAAAATGTGGGGCTTTGTTCCCAGAAATTTGATTTTGGTCACGTTTCCGATCCTATATAATTGGTATGTATAATGTATATTGTATATCCAACTAGGTGCCGTTCTTCCAGGTCGAAGCAAATAATGTACGAATGAGATGCATGTCGCAGTCACTAAAGATGCCGTGTATGCCAGAGGATACTTGATTACCATGGGTGCAAGGATCGTTTTGTATCACATGTCGTTGTTAGATCAAGCTGCTAACCGATGTGGTGGGCATAGGACGTAAATGTGCCTGCTATATAATTAAATTACTGTTATAATAATAGATCACTTCTGATACTTTGCATCATCTAAACCAGTGGTTCTTAACCTTGCCACCAGCGCCCCCCAGGGGGCGCTGGCGATTTTGAAAGGGGGCGGAAACGCTCAGGGGGCGATATGGGGGGCGCTGGGCTCAGGGGGGCGGTATGGGGGGCGCTGGAGAAAAATGGCTTCGCAGTAGATGATGTGGTGGTATGACATATCCTTAATGAGTATTCAGAGAAAATGAACACCGAAAACTTCGTTATATATAGCCTACAAAAGACATCTAGGTTTAATTGTCCATGGGCGCCTAAATGACTGGCACCGAATATTCCTGTGTTGGCAATCTGAACCCCAGAAGACGAATTCCATCCGGCAGGGAAAAATTATATGCCAGTAAAGAAATACCAATTTGAAATCGTGTTCGTCTTTTAGTTTAGTACGATTGGGCGACAGGGATATCTAAAACTAGATATTCTTGTTGGGCGATATCCCTGTTGGGCGATTCTATATCTTTTGATATAGCAAACAGGAGGTCACGAAATAACATCATGCAACGAAGTCATACCAACGGGTTCACCCGCCCGAATATGTTCAATTATTAGTTACGGGCCCTACACTTTCCAAGACACCTAACAATGTTCGCTCTACGTTTTGATGAGTCTGCGCACACTCAATAAACTCACTGCGCAGACACTTGGACAACAGTGCGTAACGACTAAAAAAGGGTCAAAACTTCGGATTAGTTGTACGCAACGTAGATTTTCTGTGCACAGATACCATGTCCGCACTGCGCACGTGAGCAGCTTAGACGGAACATTGCACCTCACTCAGCTCTACCGGTAAATCTGGTAACGTGAGCAGAGAGGACAAGAAATTATTAGCAATATATATGCAATTCCCGATCTTACTGACCGATTTTATCATGAATTATCGAAAGTTTTCGCACTTCGCACTGGCTCGCTAAACAGTACAGCTTATTTCGTGGCAAAACGAACAACGTGATGGGGGCGGTCGGTTTATCGCCCTATGGGAGCCCAAGACCCAAGTTTTTTTCGGGGGGCCTGACGAAGTGCCGTTGCGATCCTGACAACGGGTATAAGCCTGAAGATGTATAATTATTATTAAGGGGTCCTACCTTTTCAATCACACATCACTCAGCTCTACCGGTAAATTTGTTTACGTGAGCAGAGAGAGGATAAAATTTGATATCAATATACATGCAATTCCCGATCATATTTACCAATTCAATCATTAATTATTGAAATTTTTCGCGCTTCGCGCGTCTAGGCGGGAATACCTGGCTCAGTAAATGGACACCCAATGTAGATGACTAGTATCAGCAAATAGTGGATAGCCGAAAGGGGGTCTGGGGGCGAAGCCCCCTGGAAGTTTGGTTTATCACCCGATAGTGGGGGGCTAAGACCAACGTTTCTGGGGGGCTGACGAAGTGCTGTTACGGCCCTGGTAACGAATTGATTGTACCTACGGGCACGCCCGAATATGTTTAATTAATAATTACGTGCCCTCCATCTTCCCATACAACAGCTCAATCAGCGCTACTGGTAAATCTGATTACGTGGGCTGAGAGGATAAAAAGTTTATAGCGACTTGTATATGTAATTACCACCTATTCATTCATGCATTATGGAAAATTTTGTTACCTAGGGCGACCATGCCACACGAACTTTGCTGACCATCGAAATCACGCTACGGGGTTCTTGGGGGCGAAGCCCTCGGAAGTTTGGTTTATCACGCTATGGGTGCGCAAGGCAATCATTTTTAGGGGGGATGACGAAGTGCAGTTACGGCCCTCCCTCTTACTCATTGTCTTTATTACATTCCTTACAATATGCGGTTGGGGGGCGCTGGAGCACGATAATTTTTGAAAGGGGGCGCTGGAGGAAAAAAGGTTAAGAACCACTGATCTAAACCAGCATCATCGATCGATGCGAAGAGAGACATCAAATGCAGCGCCATCGATCTATGAAAAAATGCCCATGCCAAGCCTGCGAATTGACCAATAGGCATGATATATTTGTGGTTGATGCAGGGAACAATGTGCAATTCAGCGAACAATCTTGATGACACAGACAATTAGTCCCAATCGTTCATTATAATTCGACATTTGAATGCAGTGCAAATACTTATCGCCGTGTAGAGTGTATCAGATCTCTCGTGCCCCTGCTGGGTGTTTTCTGTGAAAAGCGTGTACTGGACACATTGCATTCATGCAACTGCTTGTATATGAATTGTGAATGATTGTAATCATATCTTCAATTGCTTCAGATCTTGTGAAATTGGTAACGGAATAAACAAACTTTGGGTGAAAGCCAGGAATCCTGACCCCTAGATCATCTGGGATTACGCCGTTGTGGCAATATGGTCTAATTCAGAGGTCTCAAACACGCGGCCCGCGAACGCATTTTGTGCGGCCTGCGACGGCATTTTGTATTTTCAAGTGTTCAACAATATATTCAAGTGCCGTATATCTTTTTTAGATATATGAACCTAAAGTTCACGCTAAAACTACTATAAAAATCGCTGAAATCTCAACAAACTTCACTATCCCATCACTTTTCAAAGCTACCTTGCGGTAAAAGATCAGCTATTACGTCACATTTCTAGTTCATGATGGTGAAACTTGACCCGTTGATGATTCGTGACGGAAAATTGTGATTTGGTTAGGTGTGAACTTCTCGTAAAATGACTCGATTTCGGATTGACTGGGTGAATAAATAAATATGACTCGAGTTGAGTCGGGTCAAACGTAAAATCAGAGATGGACTTGTGACTGGGAACGGTGACTTGGTAATCCTACGGACGCAACAATCCATGAAACTGTCATGGGCAATAATAATACATTAAAAGGTTGTAGCTTGCGTTGCGTAGGGTATATAGCTATCTAATCAGGTAAGTATGGCAACCATTGGTATTATGTGACCCCCGTGACGTATAGTTGGTTATATGCTGGGTGTTGTTTGCTCTCTTTATTCATGTTATTATCGGGGACGAGTAAGGTAGCAGTACGCTCTACAGCTGTAACACCAATGAATTCTTCGCTGATTGGATATTTCTATTCCAGGGGTTCTTAACCAGGGTCCGCAGGCCCCATCGGGGTACAAAGCACCACATCAGGGTGTACGAGATTCATTGTGGAATCGGGCCTATATTCTGTGGAATATTTTCTTGGTCAATTTATTCAACTATAAAATAATCTTCACTCTAGGCGTGATTTCATGTGAATGGGTTTTCTGATTTCAATATGGGTTCCATCAGTAATTGTGTTGAAAATGGACAGGGGCTACAAGAAATCTTATTGGAAGCACAATGGGTACGATCTCTAAGGTTAAGAAGCAATGCTATTACTCTGGCTCAATAATGATTATATTCAAGTTGTTATTGATTTGTTTCAATAATAATTGAAGGCAAAATCTAGCGATTATTTAATTTGGCTTTGGCAATGACAGTAACAACCAGTGTTGGGATGACTCGAGTCATGACTTGACTCGAGTCAGACTCGAGTCACCTTCTTCGCATGACTTGACTTGACTCGAGTCACTTTGCTAAAATGACTTGACTTGACTCGGCGTATAAGAAATGTGGATTGACTCGTGACTCGGAGCTAAATTCACGAGTCAATTTCAAGTCATCAAGTAATTGTTGTCGATAAAAATCACTGTATCTTACATATGTTCAGATTGTTCGCGAAACGCTTGCGTACCCCGTGAGAGTGACCAATCATTTAATGACCGTGCGTTTCATTGAGCCTCGACTGTTCTCTCACAAATAAATTGACCGCACACGAAGTGACCGAAGCTTACTGCTTACGTTGTCGTAACTCTAGAAGTAAAGTAATAGAACAGCAAAATGTTAATTTCTGTTCTCTGTCCTTACCTTAACCAAACCTCTTGTTCTATTGAAATTGAAGTAAAATATAGTTTATATAGTCCTCAATCATTGGCGCAGGCTCGAATGGCATCATATCTATTTGAAAATTAGTAATGTATTGTATCTTATCAATTCGTTTCTCTATTCTATATTTTGGCTGGTAACTATATTAACTGAGGCTGAGGCTATGCAATTACGTAGTTTAACAGTTCTGCGTATATGTGAGCGATACAGCGCCTTCTTGCTTGTATATTTAGCTCTATTTTCCTTCATCGTTTCGTAATCAATGACCACTCAAACTGTATTTCAGACAGCTAGCAAATTGCAATGACGTAATCATGCATCATACATACTTCGGAAGGGCAAATTGACTTGAAATGTGACTTGACTCGTGACTTGACTTGACTTGACTCGACTTGACTCGAGTCACCTCCAAAAATCGAGTAACTTGACTTGACTCGAGTCACCTTTGAAAATTGATTGACTTGACTTGACTCGAGTCAAAATGTGCAATGACTCGAAATGACTCGTGACTCGAAGGCAGTGACTTGATCCCATCACTGGTAACAACAGCCTATACTTATCACGACTATATCAACACCAGGATTAGGCTACACCGCTCAAATGCTCTGATATCAGATCAATCTTCAGTAGATTTTCAAATATTCTGCGTAAAGTTGTGGCTCGTCAAAGGTCCACTATAGCTGCAAATTATAACCCGACAGTTTTATGATGCCATGATGCATCCTCTCGCATGATATCTATAACTAATTAGTTTAAAAAAGTATGCCCGGCACAAAAACAATGTTATTCAAATATTTCAAAATATTATTTTTTTTGTGTCAAGCGTGAATAGTACAATAGTAAATTACATTTCCTCAATGTTTGTGGAATGCCTGTCTGCAAGGTCCCCGTCAAATTAGGCCTACCTGGAAGTTATACACTGAATATCCCTATTATTGAGGCTGCGGCCCGCGGCGTCATCAAAACTAGGAAATTGGCCCGCGAGCGCATTTGAGTTTGAGACCTCTGGTCTAATTCATAACTGCATTGTTCTAAAACCTCGTATAACAAATTCACTGTGCTCTATCAATTTAGATATGCACCACTTAAAATTGCTGGAAATTAATTTAAACTATGGTACTTTTTCGCGGTACCGAAAAGTACTAATTCCCATGACCGCACTGGAGGAGCTTCGATGGCATAAATTCTGATTTACCGCATATTTTGTGTGATGAGGTGTATATATTTTCAAATTTTGTGATTTCTTCACATTTTTGAATCCAGTAAATTTATTGTTTTTTGTCGGTGCAAGAATTCCATTCCATGGTATCGCTTCGCGACGCGATAACAATAATATATTTTCCCAGACCGGGAATCGAACCCGGGCCGCCTGGGTGAGAGCCAGGAATCCTGACCCCTAGACCATCTGGGATTACGTTACGGGCACAGAATAGTTGAAATCATAATTGCATTTCTCTAAATTGGGGTGTAAGTTACTGGAATGTTAGTATCCAATTGAATAATAATAGACTCATATTGAAAATACAATACAGTCCATCCTCAAGATTACCGGACCACGACTGACCTATCGATCTCGCTTCCCATGACATGCCGCCCTATTTCTTGTCGCTTCCTTTTTCTATACTATCTTTCTTACTTTCATTCAGTGTACATGCCTCCCCTTTACATCGCCAAGGCCAAGGTGGGTGTCTGATTCCATAGACAACTCCTAGTCGCTTCGACATCTTCCATTCTTTTCATTGTATCGCTATTTTTTGTGGAGTATTGAACTGATAAAATTGCTAATAAACCAATGATGATGATGATGATGATGATGAAATAAATCCGGATATTTTTGGCCGACACTTGTCAGGGGAAACTAGGAATTGCCAAGTTTGTGTATTGATTTGTTAAATGCAGTAGTATACGTAGTATATATGCATCACCTAAAATTGCTGGGAACTGATTTATTCCATGTTTTATTTGGAGGTACCGACGAATAAACTACCCCTGCAACCTAGAATTGAACGCGAGAGGCCTCTGGTAAAAGTCAGAAATCCTAACCCCCACACCATTCGTGACTGCGTCACGACTTAGAATTGAAAAATCCATAATTGTATTGGTCTAAAATGCAACATAAGACATTAACTTTTTGGCATGCATAATATACTAAATTTCGGCAAAATAATTTCAGTGCATGTTGTCCCTTCGCTACCAGTTCGGGAATCGAACCGTTTTCTTGATTTTTATTCAATGTGCAGGCCTACACCCGGGCCACCTGGGTGAGAGTCATGACCGCTATACCTACTGCGATTGCGTTGGTGGGGTGGGATGGTAGAATATGTGAGTGCATTATTGCTCTAAAATGCACTGTAAGACATTTACTGGACATGTAGTATGTTCAAATTGGGAATGCATCACCCAAGATTGCTGGCAATGGTGTTGCTTTGTGGTAACAATGAAAGCATTTCCCAGGCCGGGAATTGAACTCGTGCCGCCTTGGAGAAATCCACAAATCCCAACAGATATAGGTCTACCATCTGATATTGCGCCGGCGAAACGTAATGGTTGACTTCAGAACTACATTGGACTAAAATGCGCTATAAAAATTCTTCTGTATTGGTAGTATAGGCATGTTCTAATTTTACTATGCACCATTGAAAATTGCTGTAAATGAATTTTACAATCCATGATCCCGAAAATGATTCCGGGAAAATAAAGTAAGTAATCCGCAGCTATCCTGCTAGGCGCTCAGCAATCACGGATAGCATGGAGGAGAAAAAAAACAGGGGCGCAGACTAGATGACCTCATGGGGCCTTATCGCAACTCCGTCGTCAAAGCATCTCGATGGTGCAGGCGAAAAAGAATATCATCTCTCTCTCTCTCTCTCTTTGACCATCTGGGAATGCCCAGGAAACATGACTTGACTTCATTGTGCTAAAAGGACTCTGTTTACCGAAGTTTACCGAATTCGAACAGTAGACCAGGATTATGTTATAATATCGCTTTGCATGACCCAAAATTCTCGAAAACGAATTTATAACGTGCTTATAGTTTCGATAGCGAAAATTGTAGTTCACAGACCTTGAATCCAACCCGTGCCGCCTGAACCCTGACCTCCTGGACCAGTGGTTCCCAACCTTTTTCGACCCATCGCCCCCTTTTCAAGGTCAACACCAATCATCGCCCCCCAAAATTTTGTGCACCGATAATTGGGCAAACAGACTGTAATCACCGGCGGGTTGACTAAAAAAAAAAAAAAAAAAAGGTCATCTTTCTCCGCTCAGAGTTGCAAATAACGTTTTTTCTCTCCGAATTGCTAGGTGGATGACTAAAAAAAAAAAAAAAAAAGGTCAGCCGTTTTGACGCGTCATCGCCCCCCTATCGCCCCCTTCGCTATTTTCGCCCCCCGTCGCCCCCTTTGTCCATTTTCGCCCCCCTATCGCCCCCTTCGTCATTTTCGCCCCCCTAGATCGCCAAATCGCCCCCTGGGGGGCGATATCGCCCACGTTGGGAACCACTGTCCTGGACCATCTGGGATTACGCCGACAAGGCAGTGTGATTTAATTCATAATCGCATTGATCTAAAACCCGATAGAATAGGCCTATAACAAATTTGCTTTGCTCTATCAATTTAGATATGCCCCACCCGAATTGCTGGAAATTTTTTTAAACTATGGTACTTTTTCGCGGTACCGAAAAGTAGTAATTCCGACGCAGAATTTCCCATTTCTGTATATCATGTGTTTTTTCTTGGAGGAAGGGTACCCAATAATCAAGATATTCGGCAACATGAAATCGGCAACACGAAATTTTCACGAAATTTTCAAAAATACACTCCATAATTTGTAAATGCTATTCACGAAATAATTTTGGGCCCCCTTTCGAGCTCAAGCCCATCCCCCATTGGGGGTTTGGGGTGCGGCCGTTTCGGTCCACTCTCTCCACATGTCTGGAGTCGAGATGCAATTATCTGACTCTGGAGTCGGTACAAATATATTCTTGCCGATATTTCAAATGATCATATATCATATTTTCATATGATCAAGACACACAATGTACAATGCGATGTAATGAACAGATAGGAGGATGCTTAAAGACCAGTTGCGGTCTCTTAATTTGGCCCGATGTCACAGTTCGAGGGAAGGGGGAGCCAGAAAAACCTCCTAATTGGAATCCAGCCCGGACCGCCCTGGTAGATTTACTTAGATTATCGTTAATACGTACTACGTTAACTCCCCCGCATAAATAAATATGGGTATTTCCTGCCTCCTTACCATCCGTAGACCAATTTATGATAATTCCATCGCATAAATCACCCCTAACCACCCCATCGTGATCGTATACCTCGCACCGACCGATTTCTCATTTAAAGTTTGTTAATCATTCATCCAAAACAAATATCGTAACTAATGTAAACAAAATGGAGTTCCTCATGATGGAAGAACGGGGTAGTTTACCGACAACTTCTGGATGATTAGGCTTTAATCTTGTTAACAGCGTCGCTGAAAAACTTGCCATATTCAAGTCAAAGTGTTCGAAAAGCTGCAAGGTATATATATAAAATTGGAAGCTTCCCGTTTGCATCAAGTTTGCCAGCACATTGCGATATCCACGTGTGTCAAGTCAGGATAACGCGTCACCTACGTAAGATTATTAGACATGAGCTGTTCAGCGCACAGCCAAACAGAAATATAGTAATTTGTTGACCTCGGGGCTTGATGGTATGATTTGTTTCAAACTATGACCTGAATGGCTATAGTAGTAGATTATACGTTCTGAAATTACCGACTTTCACATAAAGCCTGAGTATGTCCTCACAACTGCCAACTGGAGGGATTATGTGTAGTTTGTTTAAATTTAGTTGGTTCTAAATAGTAGATAGAGCACTCCCCGCCACTCAGCAGTGTCAGTCAGCACTGTAGGTATACCGTATTTCTCATTTATTCACAATGATGCAGCATATGTATCATTCCAGTAAATTTGTTTTAGGTACTTTCACTGAAATCTTGCAGTAACACAATGCCATACAAAGAAGGAGATACACAAAGTGAATGCGTTTGCTGCTGTGGAATCATAGGCAGGCAAGAGAATGTTGTACAAACAGATGGTAAGCTGTGTTTGTCAATTTTCAGTTGGACTGACCTAAATCTTGGTTGACTGGTTGCATTACCAGCCCTGTGTGTAAAGGTTGTGACCAATGTTCCCTCTAATTTTTGACGAGTCTGCGCACACTCACCATTCCACTGCGCAGACCCTTGGACAACAGTCTGTAACGACTAAAAAAGGTCATCACTTCAGATTTTTTGCGCACGTGCCCAGCTTAGAGGGAACATTGGTTGTGACCGTGACTCCTAATATACTAAGACCTTCAACACTATGGTGTATAGATTGTGGTACCTAAATCAGTCTAGAACCAATAACTTGCCAAAAGTAGCCTATATGCGAGTACCCAACTGATTCCATTCAGACTCGAGTATCTGAGTGTGGCCTGTTATGCCATGTAACAGTAAAATATATAATTGAAAAGTTCAAATATGTAAGATTTACGACCACAAAGAAATTAACACCAGGCACACTTCATCAAAATAAATTATTTCTTTCTTGGCCATGACTATTTCATTGTACTTTGCAATCATATGCTGTGTGTGTTCGTTTCAAGGCTATCATCTTGAAAACAAAATATAGAAATTCCAGTTCTTGTTGATAAAATTACTCTTAGTACGAAGGGCTTAGAATTTTGTTACTCTGAAATATCTACTCTTTATGCTCGAATCAGTAACCTACATTTAATACATGATTGGTTGGAGTAGCCTTTTTAAATCGCTGTACTCAGCCCTACCCATAGTGCATTGGTTGCCGTCAACAGCATTTCTTTTACATAGGCTATCTTGTCCTTGTCCTATATATCAGCTGATTGCTTTAGCCTATATATATATGATGCATAAGATATTACATCAATGTATCTTACGTTTATATTTATGAAAAAAATCTTTGTATCAATTTGATCTTCATGAAGCAATATGTTCATACAGTAAATATATTTAATAAAAGCTTTTCAACTGACTCTCATCAGTAGCGAATGTCAGAATTACGGTACATCAAAATAGAAATTTAAGAAATATTCAGCCTGAATGCATCCACTTTTGCTTACACATTGACAGTAATTAGCAGAATAAATATATCCTTTCTTTGTATAATCTGGCATTTTTTTCCGAAGGTGACACTGTGGATGGAAGTCGCCGTCATTTAAAAGTCTGCCTGTGCTGTTGGTGCATGGGATGTAACGACGAAGGTGTTTATATATGGCTGAAAAACCTCCTGCTTTTGTACAACTTCTTTTTCTGGGTAATAACACCAAAGTGTTTTGAATATATTGTTGTCAAGACTCGCGACTAACTTATTTCGAGATGTATTACCTGAACTTAGATAAGTTTTTATTTCCTGTATTTCATTATATACCTTATATTCTTGTGCCATTTCCCTGTGCTGTCATAAGTGCACAATTTGCAATCCATCATAGTTGCAGCTATTTGTTGAAAAAGAGTCGAAATTACACTAGTATTAGGAGATATTATTTGGAATTTCCTTTCCCAGAACCTAAAAACTATTTCAGTTGGTGCAAGTTTTTGCATAATTCCTATTGAAGCTGGAGAAGAATTATTGTACCAAGTTTGTAGGCTGGCTAACATTAGTATATGCAATATGCATCTCACATTACCATTAAGTTATATGGTATTCCGTTACGGCAAAATTGTAGGACTATCATTTGAATTTATGACTTGAAACTTTGTTTATCCAACACTATGCAGTTATTACAAGAAAGATATGTCCCTTTACAGGTTCTAGGATGCGTTTTCCTCTTATTAGGAATATATTCGGGAATAATGCGACAAGAATACTCCAGCCATGCCGACTTTGTTTTACTTACGCCTTCCGTGGTTCTGTGTTTAATGGGAACGTTTTCGTTGGTGTTCGCAACACTTGGATTTGTCGGGGCTCTGCGAGACAACCTATGTTTTCTGAAAGTGGTGAGATTTTGATTTAGAATTTATATTGTAATTGATACATAACTGCTGACGATAGCATGGATTCTGTCTTCATTTTTTGTGATTTGTAGAGCTTCTTGGAGGTACAGAACTTCAATATACAAAAATAAGACAAATAATCACACTTTGATATGTGTGCCATGGAGTTGGCTTTTATCAAAATATGCCAACACAAATAGTTTGTGTATCATCTGAAAATAGTAGGCTACACTGAATTTAAACGATCTCTTCGCCCTGATTATTCGAAATTTCAAGCCCTCGACGTCATGTTTGTTGATACGATTGTTGATATATGTTTTATCCCGATTATTGAAACAGTAAATTAACAAGATTTGCCTTACAATGCGCTGTTGGGAAGACCTCTTGAACACAGCAGATGTAGTTGGGATTAAATTCTTATAATCTAATAAATCTTCTCGTAGAAGAGTATGTCCCTAATCTCTCATCATCAGGAGACAATGTTCTCTCCGATTCTCTACTAGTAGCTGACGATTACCGCTGATTAGTGTCAGCCGAAAATATTCAGGTTTTTTATTCGATGCGAATGTACTATTCTGTGTGATTTCTAATTGTGATTGATTTCAAGGATGTTTGTACTTGAATTGTTAGTTTGTTGCTGTTAAACAGAGGTGGTTAAGGTGGTCCTCGTTGCTGCTCAATTAGAAGTAGCAGTAACGTTATGAATTTATTTTTAATTACAAGTAGAAGTAGCAATTTGCGAGGCATGTCAAAATTACTTTCAACAGTTATAGAAGATGAAAGGCTGAAAGCAGTATTCTACTATTGTAGGTCTAGTTTTGCGTAAAATCCTAAAACTGTTACGGTAGGTAGAAGTGGTCAAAAAAAAATCGAATTTCCACCTGCAATCATTTTATTCTAAATTGATATGAAACTTCCTAATTCATATCACGTAGCATTTAGCATAGGTATATACCAACAGAACGAGAGTGTGCCCTATTTATTGTATTACATGCAAAGCAATGTTTGCAAATATCATGCACTACCGCGGTGCATATTTTCTCAATGATATAGTCAACATAAAGTATCGTCGTATAGCAGAGGCCTAATATCTCTTCATAAGACTTGCAATATATCATTATTCATCACACATACATATCAAGCTATTTCGCTATTGGATGCATCATGGCATCGAATAAATAGGGTAGCCTTCTTGCTACGGGTTTATCCGCACACATCTCTTAACAAAACATCATTCTATATAAGAACCTGCGTCCTACATCTGCAAGCAGCGCAGTATTTGACCCGCAGGAAATGCCACCCCTACCTGGGTTTAGAAACCAATGATTGCAAGTTACTTTACTAAACTATACTTTGCCATCACGTCGGGGTCACCATATAACGCAGAGCGAATGTTTGTAGATGTTATAGTTGTGTTATATCTGACTCCAGAAGGTTGCGTTTACAATTCGCTGCGTGTTTCTTCTTTCGTTCGACGGACCGGCGTAGCCACGCCGTACGGCCTTGTTGGCTGACGTACCACGACCTGTCTATTTCACACTTATTCGATGAATCACACTGACGAATATATTTTGTTCCTGTCTCCACGATTTGTACTTTATTGAATCACGTACGGCAGTGGTTCCCAACCTGTTGTACGTGTACCACTAGTGGTACGCGAAGGCATTCCAGGTGGTACGCGAGTAGTTTCCCGTGAAATCATAGATCTCCTCTCACTGCTCAATGCTGAGTTGAGGCATTACTTTCCGGATGGGACATGTTGTGCCTAAATGACCGATCCATCCTCTGTTAATCCAGCAGACCTTCCTGTCGGGTCATAGATATCCAAGATTACCAGACAGCAAAGACGAAACACAAAGATTGTTCTCGAATAAACTCCTGGCGTAGCATGGCCTCCTCGTACTCAACGCTATAGGTTCTCGCGCTATTCCCAAGCTGCTAATTTTCCCTTTTACGTGGGAGTGCGAGCAAGGATTTTCATCCCCGATGACTATCAAGTCGAAGAAACAAAATCGACTTGCGCACACGCATGACTTTCGATACGCTGTGAGCAAACGTATATGCCACGCATATAGACAAATAAACAAAATGCAGCAATCGCAATAAATAAATTGACATTTGTTGTTAATACAACCAGGACCGTAACTTTCGCACCACAAACCCCTCAGTTGGGGAGGGGGGGCGAGATTGAAGGCGGCCCAAAATTATTAAATGAATTAGCATAAATTATAGAGTATTGTTTGAAAATTTATGCAACTTTTTCCCTTTTTTTTTCACGCTACGCGCGATTTCAAGTTGCCGAATATCTTGATTTCTTTCCCCAAGAAAAAATACGCAAGATTTATAGAAATGGGCATATCGGCATTGGCCATTACCGCGCCACGATGTACCACCACACAAGTTTTAGGCCATGTAACATGCGACTCAAAGAAGTGTGCCAGAACGATCGGCAGCGAGAAAATATTGGCCGAAAAAGACTGCCCTTATGCTGACCGGAAACTTCGTTATATATACAAAATACATATATAGGTTCAATTGTCCATAGGCACCTAAATGACTGGCGTCGAATGTTCCTGTCTTGGCAATCTGAACCTCACAAGAAAAATACCACCCCGCACGGAAAAATTATATGCCAATGAAGAAATACCAATTTGAAATCGTTTAGTAGCCTACATTTAGGCGATTCTATATTTTTTGATATAGCAGACAGTAGGCCATGAAATAACATCATGCTACGGAGTCATAACAACGGGCCCTCCAGTTTCCAAGACACCTCACTCAGCTCTACCTGTAAATCTGATTACGTGAGCAGAGAGAGGATAAAAATTGAGAGCAAGATATATGCAATTCCCGATCATATTAACCGATTCCATAATGTATTATAGAAATTTTTCGCGCTTGGAGCGTTTAGGCGAGAAAAACTGACTGTGTAAACGCCCCCAAAGTACATGTTAAGTAGCAGTAAACAGCGTGTAGCCTGAGGGGGGTCTGGGGGTGAATCCCCACATAAGTTCGATTTATCATCATATGGGGGGCCAAAGGTCAACGGTTTTTTGGGGGGGGGCTAACGAAGTGCTGCTACGGCCCTGATTACACCTCACATGGGTCACATACGTGATTATGACGTCATGAATAATGGAACTTAAGTACAGGTGGTACGCGAGCACTGCATAAAACCGCTAAATGGTACGTGGGCGGAAAAAGGTTGGGAACCACTGACGTACGGCAATGCAATCGACTTCCGAATCAGCGAACAATCATGAATAGAATGACCGTCTCTCATAGCCACGAGAGAGTACTTGCCCAAATTGTTATCTACGTTCACACGACAAAATATACGACTCACAAAGGTCTTATCGGGTCTTCACTTCAGGGAATTAGGTAAGGTATGGCGTGAACAATATATTTCGTTAAAGTCGAGTCGTACGCAATTACCCGAGTCATTATAATCATGCTGACCAACTCTGCTTTTAAATGAACCGCTATCCAGTAATTATTCAGAGAATGTGCGAAAATGTTCTACCAACACAAGCTTATTATTATGAATTTGTTTCCTCTATAGTTTGAGACGGTAATTCAAAACTTCATCAGCGTCGGTCTACTGTACACTCAATTTATTTGGAGTGTACATCAACATGATCTTTTTATACAATTGAATAGTGTATTGATATTGAAAGGAACCCGAATATTTTTGGCTGACCCACGTTAGGGGTAATTGTTAGCAACTAATAGAGAATTGGGAAGAACATTGCATATCAACAATCGTATCACAAAATATAACATCACCGGCATGAAATTTAGAATAATCAGGGCAAAGAGAGAGCTTAAGCTTAGTGTACTATTTTTAAATGGTACACAAACTCATTTTGTTGGCGCACACTTGGTTGGTGTATTTTGATGAAAGTCGACTGCAAATCCCCCAACTGAAAGTGTCAATGTCCATCGGTACCATCTAAAAATTGTACATTGAGCTTAAGCGCTCTCTTTGCTCCGATCATTCAAAATTTCGTGCCGGTGGCTTCATATTTTGCGATATGATTGTTGATATACAATGTTCATTCCAATTCTCTACTAATTATCGAACGATGATAATCACGTGGCGAGTGTCAGCCGAAACTATTCAGTTTCATTACAATATGAATATACTATACAATTGTAAATTGAAGTTCTGTACCTCCAAGAAGCTCTTCAGATCCTTTTAGGTAATCTCATGACGCCTATTACTACAAGTTAGGTTGTATGACTGAGACTGATGACAAATTTACACCATTACTCACATCGGCTAACAGTGACATCATATCTTACGACAGTGTTTACTCTGGTTGGACATGGACACGCCTAATATGTAATAATTTGATTCACGGCAACCGCGGGAAATGATGGACCCATGCGTTATCAAATATTTGCGAAATTTAAAATCTGAACGTGTCTCTTTTCAGTTTGTGTATTCAATATTGATCTTCGTGGTCGTGGAGCTGGTGTGCGGGATACTGGCTTTTGTGTTCAAGGACCCTGTGAGTTCTTATGTAATAGGCCTACTGTGAATTCTTATGTAATAGGCCTACTGTGAATTTTATTGGTGCCATGAATTGGATACTGTCAAACCTGGTAGCCTATCGTCCAAATTCACGATTGAAACTTGATGGCGTATGAATGATGAATGGTTCTTGCTTTGGACACCAAAATCCAGTATAGTTGTGACTAAAATGTACTGGTTCCAGGTTCGTGAACTATCTCTTAGCGGTGTTATTCATAGCGTCATACACTCATACTCAAAGTTGTGGACTGTAACGTAACACTGCTGTTAAAATCATGTACAGTACGTCCAATGCAACCGCTTACTTATTTAGGAATTGAAATGATATTGAACCAAATTCTCTCTCATTTCGAGGAATATAAACAATTGGGAATCAATGCAAATAATTATATATGATATGAACTTTCATAAAAGTTTGGGTTTTACAAAACGAGATTCTTCTTACATGTAGAATCAATGGATGTAAAATCTGTTTCACCTTCTCCCTATTTATTTTATGTATTGCCCTTGATAATGAAAAGGCTTCAGTTCTTTTATCTGAAATCAGTTGTCTATATTTCAGTGAAATGAGTGATGTTACTTTATTGTAAAAATTCAAGTTGAGTATTTTGCAAATTGAGTTTCCCATAATCCTTTGACATGCAGATATTGTAGGACTATTATTGATTGAACTGGATACTCTAGTAGCCATTTTCCGTAAGTACACACATTGTACTCTTATCAGGCAAAAGATTTTGTGAATCGGTACATCACAAAGGGGCTCGCCACCTATTACGAGGACCAAGATTTAAAGGATGTGGTTGATTACGTGCAGAGAGAAGTGAGTAATGCTAAATTTCTTACCAATGCTACTGGTCAGTGACGGTGTGAACCTCTGAAAGGTTCAGGTTCGTGTGAACGCGAACCTTTTTGAAAGGTTCTGTGCGAACGTGAACCTCGTGACGTCATGTGGCGTCATATCGCTAATTCCAATCCTACATTTCAGTGAATTGATATATTTATGTACATTGTACACAAAACTTAGCGACGACGCAGGCCACATTATACCACAATGCTGAAGTACATTATGACGTTTTATTCGCCGCCAAATGTATCAACTGTAGCAATCATGATATAATAATCCATAAAATCAATATCTTCAGTTCGAATGCTGCGGAGGAGACTATTATCGCGACTGGGAAGCGAATATTTATCACAATTGCTCGTCGCCGGGACCCAAGGCTTGTGGCGTGCCGTACTCTTGTTGCAGACCGGAAAATTTCACCGTCAACATCAATTCTATGTGCGGATACGATACCCTTAAAATGAAGGTACGACAATCGGGCTTATGCGACTAGATAATTTTGGTTGTCTATTCGACTAAGTCAGCGGTTCTCAACCTTTTTTGACAAGCGCCCCCCTTGGCGATGGTCAAAAAAATGGCGCCCCCCCTGACCCCCTTACATTTATCGTCATGTCAAAAAGAGCACATCATCTAATACAGAGGTTACCGCATTTCGATTACTTATGTAGCCTAAGGCCGCGTTCCAGGGCATAGCCGCAATGATCGGCCTGGACCCAAAATACCTATGGTAAACTGTCCATTAGGGCTCTTCAAAAATGACTTTTTTTCTCAAATCGTACTGGCTACTTGATAAAATTGTTAGGTTACCTAATTTAAGCCTACACACAAAATTTGGTTCAATTCCAGCCAGTCACCGCTTTGCTACAGGAGAAGAAAGTTTCTATTTACTATATAAAAATAAATAATTAAAAATTTGAAAATTTTCTGTTCACCCCATGAAAGTGTTAGGCTGTCTATCTATAGAAACGATGCTCACCAAATTTGGCTCAAGTCCAACCAGTGGAAGTGGAGTTGTTGCCATCGAAAAATTTGGATTGGAAGTAAATAGTATTTACGGTGAGCAGAACTATAATAAATAAACAAAGAATCGGTCACCGTAAATACTATTTTATTCAAATCCAAATTTTTCGATGGCAATAACTCCGCTTCCACTGGTTGGAATTGAACCAAATTTGGTGAGCATCGTTTCTATAGACAACCTAACACTTTCATGGGATGAACAGAAAATTTTCAAATTTTTTATTATTTATTTTTATATAGTAAATAGAAACTTTCTTCTCCTGTAGCAAAGCGGTGACTGGCTGGAATTGAACCAAATTTTGTGTGTAGGCTTAAATTAGGTAACCTAACAATTTTATCAAGTAGCCAGTACGATTTGAGAAAAAAAGTCATTTTTGAAGAGCCCTACTGTCCATATCCATTCCCGGTGAACTCCGTACTATTCTGCTTTTCACAACGGCCTATTGTACGCACCGAAATCGCGAGTAGCAAAGTTATGAATAGTTGCTGGGAGTGCATATTGTCGTGCGGAGCGCGAAAATTGTTCAGACCCGCGAATGAATTGTTATTTCCTGACGATTCCCATTCCGGCTCAGATTAAGAAGGGCACGACTGTTTTAGAATTGAAAAATGAAGTCTTGCTGAATTGCGCGGAGCGCGAAGAAAATTTCAAGATTAAATAAAATCTCTCGAAAATTCGGGAGTGAATTCGTAATTGCAAACTGCCGCCAACACATACTAATTGAATTAGGCGTCGACGGCCGCACAAATTCCCTTCTACGGCCGCAGGTTGCCCAACCTGGGATCGAATAGTATACATGAGGTATATCTTAGGCAATTTTTAATCCGCATTCCAGTTGTTGAGTCTTTTACATTGCTGACAAATTTACCTAAACTTGTTTGAAAATAACAAAAAAACATTGAACAGGACATCAATTAATTTCAAGGTAGGTTGCAGTGAGACTAATCCTGATGCTGGTAGTGACTACAGAGAGTCGTTCTGTCCTGCCATGCTAAAATTGATCAGTTTTGAAATGAATTAAATTGTGTTGATTTATAGCCTAATTGAAGGCGAAACCGGGCAACCTATATTGCATCGAAGTCTGTCTTAGGCAGTGCAGTTCGCCAGCTATAACAGCAGCTACCTAGCGCACCGAGATTTAGGCTACTGCCAAAGCTATAAAGTAATGAATGACTTGCACGTAGGAATTGCTCTACATCTTCAAAGAATATCAAAAATTTGCTCAAATGAAGTTGAAGTCAGCCTATACTCCGTTGAGCGCCGCTGCTGGAGTTTGAGTTTGGCAAGCTTTCTAGAATACGAAATAAGTTTAATCTTCAACAATCGTTATTCCAGAATGGTTGTGAAACACATGTTTAGTCACAATTTATGCAGACTTATCAATTTCTTGCGCCCCCTCTGAGAGCCTGCCGCGCCCCCCAGGTTGAGAACGCCTGGACTAAGTAATTTGTGAAATGTTTCTGTGATTTAATTTTAATTCTAATCTAATTTCTGGTGTAGTGCAAAACGAGCCAGGCTCAGTGTATACTGTACAGTAGGGCTCTTCAAAAATGACATTTTTTCTCAAATCGTACTGGCTACTTGATAAAATTGTTAGGTTACCTAATTTAAGCGTACACACAAAATTTGGTTCAATTCCAGCCAGTAACCGCTTTGCTACAGGAGAAGTAAGTTTCTATATATTATATAAAAATAAATAATAAAAAATTTGAAAATTTTCTGTTCACCCCATGAAAGTGTTAGGATGTCTATAGAAACGATGCTCACCAAATTTGGTTCAATTCCAACCAGTGGAAGCGGAGCTATTGCCGTCGAAAAATTTGGATTTGAATAAAATAGTGTTTACGGTGAGCACAACTATAATAAATAAACGAAGAATCGGTCAAGTACAGTGCTGTAAATACTATTTTATTCAAATCCAAATTTTTCGACGGCGATAACTCCGCTTCCACTGGCTGGAATTGAACCAAATTTTGTGTGTAGGCTTAAATTAGGTAACCTAACAATTTTATCAAGTAGCCAGTACGATTTGAGAAAAAAAGTCATTTTTGAAGCTAGCCCTACTGTACAGGCATTGCAATGATAAACGGATCACTTCGCTGCGGCTTCATCTCACAATTAAAAGGCGTAGACATTATGCGACTGCATGTTCATTTGCATTTATGCATTTTGTATTACTATTCTTTCGTTTTTAACTTCATTTCATTACTTCGATATGTCAATACTTTCCGTATCATGTGAAGTTTTTGTCATTTTTTTCTTTTTTTGCGATAATGAATAAAAACATTTTCTCTTTCTTTGTCTGCCGATATGTACTGAACCTGATTTTTGGGACTTTAATTCCATTTCCTAGTTTTTTCGAATTGACAAAAATTAAAGTTTTTTAAATGTACAGAATGCACAGCTCTGGACAGAAAAACGTACTTTAACTTTGAGCCGTTTCCCAACAGGAGTTGGAAGCCATCCAGATTATCTACGTCGAAGGCTGTTTGAATTCGGTGTTGGATTTTTTATTTGCGAATCTAAACATACTCGCCGGGATATTATTGGGAATACTACTGCCTCAGGTAAGAGCGACTTACTTTTATCCTGCGCGATGCGATGAAATGATTTAAGTTTCTGCACGCGCACCTTCACTTTTTATGTTTTCATGTTCACAGCTTCCCTGCATCCTATTTCATTTCGGTGAAAGTTAATTTTGTCATCGGATATCTGCATGAGAATTATGTGCATGAATGTTTTACGTCTGAAGTCAAATTTATGTTCATAGAGGCTGTAGAATATTTGAGGACACAATAACATTAAAATTTGTGTGTGCAACACTGAAATCAGTTGATTTTGTTAATCATTTATGTACTTGGCTGTTCTTCCATTTCTATTTTCCGTTTACAGCAAATTATTTCACTTTTCGCCTACCTAGATCAATTCGACATATTTGCGCTATAGTGTACTTGATTACTCGTATGTAAAACACGCTTTTTTCTTGTTAACTTTCGTTTGCTCATAAGCACGCTTCCCATTGATAAGCTGGTTCACTGCTCAGTGAATCTCCGCATTTAACGAAATCGAACTTATTGCACATCTGTTACGAATTCTTTTCTGAGACCTTGCAAGCTTTTGAAATAGTGCGGTGCCGGTATGTCATATTTTTGTGAGCTACTTGCCACTCTGCATTTTATGTAATAGGGAGTATACTTGGATACTTAACTTATACTCAGCCGAAAAGTGACTGGCTAATAATTGTAATTATTCACACCATAGAAGACATTATGCAGTCTACGCATATTGATTTTGGCATTATATTTTGCCAAAAATGAATCTCTATTACACTATGGTATTTGTAGTAAATGACTCTTATATAAAAGTCTTGGAATTCATTGTTGCTATGTCGGTACAGCACATTTTTTCTTGGAAATGAAGCGCATCAGTAAGCAAGAGCTTTTTCAGTTTCCGATCCTAATTTCAGTTTGAGAGCTGACAACCACTGCGACTTAACTCTGCGTGTAGCGCTGTTACCGTGTTTGTCTCCAGGTAACGGGCGTGTTCCTAGGAATGTCCTACGTTGTCACGATCGAGAAAATACTGTCGAGACATAACGACAAGGAGTTCCGTCAAATGCACACCGTCAGCATACGCGCGCTTGATTACGAGAGCCTTTATACCGACGAAGAAAAGAGAATGAGCTATCCGAAATACATGAGACAACCGAGTTTCCTTACGGAAGACAACCGATCTTCTAGCGACATCACCGATGAAAATAGCGATCAGACGTGTGCCCTTACGGACGAGAATTATAATATCCCGGCAGGAGACGTATTGCTGTCATTAGTGACATCGTCCAGTGATGAAATTACAGACCTGTGATGGTTAATATGCCGTTCTTGACCCTATAGCCGAATGTCTACAAGTGTTATTCATGGTTGTAACCAAGTCACAAGGCACCGAGCCACAAGTCAATCTCACTTTTATAGTTTTGACTCGAGTCAAGTCGCGCCATTTTCAATTCACCACCCAAGTCAAGTTCGAGTCGTAGTGTTGTGACTCGAGTCCAAGTCATTATACACTGTTCAGTTTTGAGTTCAATCTGGTTCAACCCCCTTTCAACTCTGCTTGAGTGATATAGAATGGCTCGCATCTATAATATCGTAATTTTCCTCAGTCCTAACAATTTCTGGCCCTATTTTCCAAGTATCAGGTTCAGTACTGATAGACGAAATACCAATAAAAGGGTGACTTAACTATACTTCGAAGTTACAATGAAATGTCTGTCTTGGCCATCTTAGTCTCGAGTCATGCACATTTTACGCATTTGAAAAACTGATAATACCCATGATATCGATAGTATATTATGTTATATTATTTCTGATATTGGTGATAGCTCGCAATTTTCAATTTAAGTAGGAAGCAATCATTGTGATGACGTTAAAGTAACACTGTACAGAACACCTATATTAATTGGGTTTATACTTCAGAGACGTATCAACTGTGGAAAATTCTATTTATATTCTTCAACCACATGTAATTATAGCTTTACTACCTAAATTTGTTCCATTCAGTGTGATATCTTCTGCGTGAACTACCTTTTTTTATGAGAATTTGTATGGTAGGCCTACTGTATTATTTGTGCATCATGTAAGTTGGGTATATATTTTCTTGTGTTTTTTTCAATGCGATCAACTGTCTTACAATCTATGCATTCATATGAGGTCTCATTGATTTACCATTGTATTTAATCATTCATTTCCATGTCAGCTGTTGCATTCTTGTGTTCATCGTGATACCTTGTGGATACTATTTCTGTCAATTGTAAATTCTTTTGGGTCGCTAACCATAAACGTAATGTGTATGTTCATGGAAAACACTAGGGAGGGAGGCCGCATGATTTGTGAGGTAATTACTTGCCCGCAAACTGTATGCATGCATGTCATTTGCATGTGCTGTGCAAGTTGGGTATCAACTCATTGCAACGAATATCTGTGGCAGTGACAAAAGTCCTAATTAATGTGTTCATGTTCAATTGCTCATCTATCTTTTGCGAAACAGTGTTCCCCTTATGAGGTATACTTCACAAATTCGAATCATGAATCAAAAATCGTTCCCGAAATTTCGGACCTGGGCAAGTTTGCTTTGTCAGCCAAATTTCTGTAATACCGGCGGGCGGCGTGTTTCTGCTCAAAAAAGGGTCA
Source organism: Botryllus schlosseri (assembly GCF_051294905.1). NCBI lineage: Eukaryota > Metazoa > Chordata > Ascidiacea > Stolidobranchia > Styelidae > Botryllus > Botryllus schlosseri. The sequence continues at coordinate 34,484,764 of NC_137238.1, forward strand.
TCAATTTTGATTTCGTGACTATAAATTAATGACTGATCTGCTTTTTTTGCACTACAGTAAGGATTGAGGCAGTCGCAGCCCAATATTTTCGACATTGTGATGTGTACTGTCATAGTGACTGGATTTATATTTCAAAGACGCCTTTACTGTGGAAAATTCTATTTCATATTGTTCAACTACTTATAATTATAACACTACTACCTGAGTTTTAATGTATGAATCATTTTTCGGCCTTACTCTCACTAGTAGGCATATATCTGTGATCTGACGGGGTTAATTATACTGATGTATGTGGTACTTGAAAGTTGAAATATAAATTTATATTGAAATCCACTTGTGTACTCCTGACTGGTCATTTTCAAACCTTGTGGTATCGCTGGGATAGTGGCATCAAATATCACCTTGTCACACTGCCGCACAGTCGGTGTTATCTCGGTGTACAAGTCTGCATGATTTAAAAAAAATGCAGTTCTTCACGAGCATTACATTCCAAAGCGGCCGTACTATTTTCAGATAATCGGTCTCGTTTTCGGGTTGTGGTACCTGAGAATTGTCGACCAGTACTGGACCGAATACAAGACCATGTACCGGTACGAGGAACGGGTTCAAATGATGGGGAAACAAACTGGCTTTGCAAAGTCTTCGAAGCACCAAAACAAAGACTGCGATTCTGCAGCGATGCAAGTTTAACAGGTTACCGGAAATGTCCAATGTGAATGTGCTTCCCACTGTTATGAAAACTTCTGTGATTGACCCGGCATAGAAAGATATGAGGTGGTCGGTAGCGAAGCATTTTTACTTTTCCGAAGCACTCAAGTCGGTTGTTATAGGTCTTTTGATTACTTCCACTTCTGTTTTATCATTTCTAGGCGAAACTACTTACTGTTTACAATTTGCCATATGAACCGCTTGAAATAGCCTCTGTATTACTAGACTGAGCGTGTTTTCGAAGATGCTACCTATCCGTATAGTGTTGTTAGTAATTTTGTGTTAGTAGCGAATATAGTAGATACGTCTTGCTCATTTCGGAAGTATCCACTTCAGATGCTGAAAGTATGAGACCACTCGACCAAATATACCTTTCTGAACTACCGGAGTGCTTTTCAGACCTTTCAAGTTGTAGGCTACTTACATGTCGTTGAAATTTTCACTTGTAATGGAGTAGATATAAATCTACGGTGTTATTGCTACTTGAGTGGCAGAGCAACACTGGCTGCTTTGACCACCGTAACTTCTCATTATGGTTGAAAAAAAATTCGGCCCCTGTCAACTTTTCAAATGCTTCTGTAAGTCGTGGACTCAATTTTGGTACATTGAAGAAGTCACGTAATTTTATCTTTAGCGTGAATTCTGATCCTAGTATTAATTCTATTGATTCAAGTCGGCTAGCGAGAGACGAGTCATTTTAGTGCCGAAATTATGCACTACTTGCTATTTAGAGTTATTTTATCAACGAAAATTATAGTCTCGACTGTATTTTCCACCGCAGCATACGAAGCGTAGTACAAAGCTACGCACCGTACGTTAGTGAAAATGAGACTTCGTTGCAGTGTTGGGATGTCTCGAGTCACCTTTTTCGTATGACTTGACTCGACTCACTTTGCTAAAATGACTTGACTTGACTTGACTCGGCGTATCAAAAATGTGGATTGACTCGGAGCAAAATCCACGAGTCAATTTCAAGTCATCAACTAATCATTGTCGATAAAAATCACTGTATCTTGCATATGTTCGGATTGCTCGCGAAACGCTGGTTTAACCCGTGAGAGCGACCAATCACCCAATGATCGCGCCTTTTCCTGAGCCTGCATTGTTCTGTCACAAATAAACGGACCACAAACTAAGTGATCTAAGTTTACAGCTTACGTTGTCGTAAAGTAGTAGTACCCAAACCTCTTGTTTCATTGAAATTGAATTCGAATACTGTTCAACCATTGGCGCAGGCTTGAATTGTATCATATCAATATGTAAATGGTTATTGTATTGCATCTTATCAATTAGTTTATCTATTCTCTATTTTGGCTGGTAATTATAAACTGAGGCTAAGCAATTACTTACGTAGTTTAGCAGTTCTATACGTCTATGCGAGCGATACAGCGCCTTATTTGGCGTATATTTAACTGTATATTCGTTCATCGGTTCAGAATCAATGACCATCTCAATCTGTATTTCAGACAGAAAATGCAATGACGTAATCATGCCTCATACTTCGAAAATGCAACTTGACTTGAATTGTGACTTGTCTCGTGACTTGACTTGACTTGACTCGAGTTACCTCGATAAATCGAGTGACTTGACTTGGCTCGAGTCACCTTTGAAAATCGACTGACTTGACTTGACTCGAGTCAAACTGTGCAATGAATCGAAATGACTCGTGACTCGAAGGTGGTGACTTGATCCCAACACTGCTTCGTTGTCACAAAGTAATATGCGTGGCCGAGATGATGCCAAATTCGCTTTGGTTAGGGTTACCATATTTTGGCACTTTTTACAAATCAAAAAGTCATATTGACCGTTGATTCTAAAATCTGTACCGGACATGTTGTCGTGTTGACTAACATAATGACATTTTTTCCGGCCCTGCTCTCGAATGACCCGCTCGAACGTCCGCGTTACAGATTTCACGTAATTTTGGCGTTTTTTAGTTCCGTCAGCTATAACAGAGGTCATTTTCGATTTCCTGAAAAAGGAGGACGTATCTTCCTAGAGTATGACATATGGTAACCCCACTTAATGTGATGTAGAATGTAGATGCATTATACTCTTCCTGGTCGCTGGTGATCACTCCTGAATGAAGCGAAGTGCAATGGAACTTGTGTCTATTTCATTATCTATTTTAGGCGTTGCCTTATTGGTTTTCTATTCATGCGCATTGCCAATCTTCATCGCGATCTTCTGTGTGATAGTACATGACATTCGCTATCACGTTTTCATATTTCTCGTTCTTCAATTTTCGATAAAATCATTTTGTAGCATGGTTATCACTGTCAGTAATTTTGCAATAATGCAATCGCGTGGTGTAGTAATTAATACCTTTGAAGCTCTACCTATCGGTGTCCATTTTCGTTGATACTTTCCTGTGACAATAAACCGCATGTGAGTGTTTCTATCAATCCCGACTAAACTAAAGCTGTAGTAGCATTAAAGTTGTGGCCGGAGTAGAAAAGGTTGTTCACCATCATCATTGTGTGCGGAGTTTGTGATTTTACTTTGGAAATCGCGATCAGGTACGAAGATGTGGTTGATATAGGGCAATTATTTAATATTATTGAAAGAACAGTAGAAGCAATTATAAAACCTAGTTCAATTGCGCCCGATAAGGGACTTAAACCCTTGACCGTTGAATTAAAAGTCTACCGACTGAGCTAACCGGGCTGCTTTAGTCAGCGTATGATAGGGGTTGATTGTTTAGGAGTAATGGGGTATTTATAGAACGAAAACGAAGTAATATACAAATGAACACGCCCGATAAGGGACTTGAACCCTTGACCGTTGGATTAAAAGTCCAACGCTCTACCGACTGAGCTAACCGGGCTTCGATAACTGCTCTCCGATAGGGGTTACTGGTTTAGGGGTAGTATGGTAATTATGAAAGAAAATTGAAATCACAGCGATTACAATACTCCCGGTAAGGGACTGGTATTTTGGATTAAAAGCGCAACGATCTACCGTCTGAGCTAACCGGGCTGCTTTAGTCAGCGTATGATAGGGGTTGATTGTTTAGGAGTAATGGGGTATTTATAGAACGAAAACGAAGTAATATACAAATGAACACGCCCGATAAGGGACTTGAACCCTTGACCGCTGGATTAAAAGTCCAACGCTCTACCGACTGAGCTAACCGGGCTGCATTGAAAAGGGTTTGGTAGGGGTTAAATCCTTAGGTGCAGCAGGGTTATTCAGTTATATTCGAGGTGACCTAAGTCGCAAACGTATTTATTCTTTATTTCATGTTTCTTTTTCCCATGATACATGGACGAATAAAATACTTGAAACACCCCAAATAAATTAAATTACAGACTAACAGAACGCGCCCAATAAGGGACTTGAATCCTTGACCGTTGGATTAAAAGTCCAACGCTCTACCGCCGGAGCTAACCAGGGTGTGCTGAATGGGGTTCGATTGAGGTTCATAATTTAGGTATGATGGCGTGATTATAAAACAAAATTGAAATTACTGACCAAAGAACACGCACGATAAGGGATTTGAACCCTTGGCCTTTGGATGAAAGGTCCAACGCTACCTACTGAGCTAACCGGGTTACTGCGATCACGAAATAGTGGGTTCATTGTTTACATGTAGGAGCCTAATACGGTCATTATTAAATGCAATACGGCATATGAGTAGCCTACATATTCATTTCATTGGTACCCTCTCAAACGTATAATGTGCATCACAATCCAAATTTGCGTACCGTATGGTGATTGGACAACAAGTTTTATTTACGTTTTGAAGCAGTAACAAATTGCATATGAATTATCGCTAATGTGAAGCGTTGTCACAGTCACGCGCAGGCTACGGTTTGTCTTTAGCATCATCGGCGTGGCCGTGCCAATTGGTTTTGTTGATTGCAAGAGCGGCGGTGTGTTGATTATCATGAGTTCGCTCCCAGCGATGCATCCAAGGTCCAACAATGATAGGCTTCAGGAAGTCGTCATCGGGAGACTGCAAAAATGTTAGAGTTACTTATCTGCGGAGAATAAGCACGAGATTTAACTAGGATACGCCACGACGCTACGTCGTGCGAGCTAAAACGCAAGGCAGACCTGGGCATCGTGCAGCCGGCGACGCGATTCTGAGATGCCCGAAAAAGTTCCTTGGAATTTAGATGTTCTTTGGAATTTTTTACTGTTAATGCGTGGACAAAAACTACAATGTAAACTGATCCGGAAATGCGTTTACTTTGAAGTCTAGTTCATTTATGTGCCGTGATTACGTAACCTACGTACGTTGCGTGAGTAATCCAGGTTCAAAATAAAGCCAATGCAGCTGATTATGCCGTAACAATTAAAGTCACTGTCTTCATATTGAAGTTCAAATCTTGTTTGTTTCCAGGTATGCGCTTCAAACTGTTGGGTCATACATTTCCAAATCCCAACTCGTAAAATAATGCTATCAGAGCATGTGATTATAGCGGCCATCCTCACTCACAAACGGTGTTATGTCAAGCAATGAAAGATGCGGCTGAAGGCCGACATTTCAACAAGATTCGGAGCACTAAATATTTGTTTACTGAAGTCAGCCGTGAACCGATCTTTTTAGTTTATGGTGAGCACCAAGCAGGCCTTAAGAAATGTAATATGAGTCGGCATTATGAGAAAATTCATGCGGTGAATACATACACTCGATTGGATGAATCGGATATTTATAACTATGGCAATACCGAGCGTAATCTTAGCACTTAGCAGCATTATCTAAATAAGAATAACTAAAGGATTCTGACGATTTTACGTCATGAAAGCGTGGCTATACATTAGGGCTGTTCAAAAATAACTTTTTTTCCTGAATCTTGCGGGTTACGTGATTAAATCGTTAGGTTGCCTTAAAAAACGACGCACACCAAATTTGAATTCATTCCAACCAATATTCGCGGATTTCGTAGAGTTTGAAAATTTCGAATTTGCCTATGAATGCGAAAAAAAAAATTTCAAATTTTTCTTCCAACCCCATAAAATTGTTGCGCTGTCTTCAATAATGATGCAAAACAAATTTGACTCAATTCCAAGCCGTAGAAGCGGAGTTATTTGAGTTTTTCGATGATAATTCTTGGATTATCCTTGATTGGGGGATAATCCCAGAATTGTCATCGAAAAACTCAAATAACTCCGCTTCTACAACAATTTTATGGGGTTGGAAGAAAAATTTGAAAAAAATTTAAATTTGGTGTGCGTCGTTTTTTAAGGCAATCTAACGATTTAATCACGCAACCCGCAAGATTCAGGAAAAAAAGTTATTTTTGAACAGCCCTACTATACATACACTGGTCTACCATCCAGTAATCTTGACATTTTTCCAGTAAATGGAACGTGCATAGGCTATATATTGCCTTAATATACAGTAAATATGTGGTGTCGCACCAATAGCAACACCTGGTAATATTTGAAAGCTACTGTCGCTTTTAATTCCAGAAACATCACAATCATTTTAGACTAGTGCCACTCCACAATTGTACTGTGTGACACGAAAACTATCATGTTTCCGTACTGTCTTACGTTGTAACGCGGAGCAATATCGAACCGCAAACGTTATTAGGTTTTAAATACATAAAATCTGCACCTATCTGGTCAAGCTTAACAAAGGAAAATAGTACGTACTCTCTTAGCGTAAACTCAATGAAAGTGAAACTCAACGAAAGAGTGCTGGCCTGTGCGCCCAGAACTTTCCTTAGAAGTTAGAACTATACCGTGGTATAAATGATGATGGTGATACACGAATGGAGTACGAATGGAACGTAAGGACGTAGGAAGGTATGCATCGTAGGCAATAGGCATGCAGGATTTATAACAATGCTTTGTTTACAGTTTAGAATCAGAAACGTCTTTTCCGCAAAATAGCCCACAGAACTAAGCTACTAACACATTCGGTTCATATATTCCTATATATTCCCGAAGCTTTTCAGCTGACACTAACTAAGCCATAGCGATTGAACACATACAGAGAAAGAAAATCGCCGATGGATGATGATTATTGCCTCAAACCATTCAATAATTTAATTGCAACACACAGATAAGGAAATACTGTTCATTCCTAAACAAGTCCGATGACATATTCCATCGACACCACCACATATCCGTGAATTGCCTTATAATAGATTCAAAAAAGACCTACTTGACCACCTCCTGTCGTTATACCACTAACACTGTTGCCCTACCTCGCCCAGACATTGCTTCATTGATCATTTGCTACCATCGTTTAATTTTTATACTATTTTCCTTTTTTAACTTAACATTTTTTACAGCCAGACTGTTCAGAGTCAAGTGTACCTGTTTGATGCTGGTGTGATCAGGCTAGATGACCTTCACGGTCTTATCGATCATTCCTATCTAATACCGAATACTGTGCATGCATATTTTCTGTACCACCATCACTGCCGTTTGTTATGTATTTTGGTTGCATGAAAATAAAGACTCTCTGACACCCGTGAACAGGGTTTATGAAGTCTGAGTCAGGTTCTGTTATCGTGTAGGCTACCACCTTTTGATTGTCAATAAACACTCTTTTTCGCTATGATCGTAGTCCTCGAAGACCTCATTATCTCGCGGCCGCCTTTGATCAGCCCAAATTGCACCCAGGTTGAGAACCACTAGCCTAGAACATGTAATTTAGAGGCGTGCTCACTAAATAAAATGCAACAGAAGATGACATAAAAAAGACAAGCGATGAAAACGAAGTGGCATGTGGCGGTTGGCGAAATAGATACGCCAAGATCGTTTCTTACCAGGTCTGTTGTGTCAGTACGCCGGCACCCTTCGATCTTTGACCAGTCTATCTTGTAGTCCGGGTCCTTGGACGTTCTCATCAGCACGCTGTCTGCGATACCGTGAAAGCCGTTGGGAAAGTCAGGGCGCTGCCAGCGCAGGTCCATACTCCAACGGATGATATCTGAGTGGTTCTCCAAGCTGAAGATGCAATAACGCGGCATAAGATTCAGATCGAGCGAGGTGTTGCGTCCGGGATCGGTGCGACTGAACGTACAAGGACCGCGGGGCATTCATACGGAGTTTTCACGACCAATTTTTTTTAGTTTTTTCCTGCCATGAATTCAACTTCAAAATAAAATATCTTGGTCCAAAATTTGATATTTTCTTAAGGAAATTCAAATATTAGATCCGAGTTCCGTGATAATATCAGGGCAAACTAATGTTCGCCAATGTTAGAATTGATGGCGTTTGCCTGTTCCGAACCAAGCTTCAGGGGATGAGTTATATATTCGGTGGCCACATACAGCGCAGTTGTGGGACTGTGGTAGTATGACTAAATTTCTTAGGCTGCAATTTTACCAAGCGAAAAATGAAAAACAAATTTTGTTTACTTTAAGACGTCATAACAGTATGAAAGATGCGGAAAGTTCGAATATACACCCTTGATGCGATTATATAAAGAAATTAGCACCAGCTCACATTAAAAATAATTTGGTGTTGTTGGAATTCGCTAGTTCTTAGACCAAGTTCAAGTTTACTCATAAATTTCATCACTTCAAAACATCACATGACTGCAATACAATGAACGATAGGAAGATGCCGAAACGACTAGGAGTAGTCTTAAGATCAGACACCCACCTGGGCCTAGGCTATGTAAAGAGGAGGCATGCACACTGAATGAAAGTAAAAGAAGCTAATATAAAGTGGCAATTGGCGAAGGCGAGCTCGATGTGTCAGGTCGTGGTCCGGTAAATAGTGAGGGCTGACTAGTATTCACTCAGCAGAAATTGCTTGTATTCCGACTTGAATGTGGACACTGGACAGGACATGCTCAAAGACTGTCGGATAGACGGCGAGATAGTGTTCCACATACTGTCCGGCATATTTGATAGAGCGATGCTCATTCCATTGCACTTTGTGAGGATGCTGTGTGTTGTTCACGATTTCAGGCGACAGAAATGTCATTTCCACTAACTTGCCTAACTTTGTGATACGATAGGCTTCCACAGTGGAAATAGTATCTAAATTACTCGAATCATCCCAGCCTACAGATTACTGATCTACTCGGCCCTAATTTTACTCTGGTTGATGACGCACGAGCGACATCTTGCGGGTATATCGTGACGTCAAACTCACTAAAATTGTAACGAGAGAGAGAGAGTCTTTATTTTCATCGAACCAAACGCACGCGAATGTGCTGTTTCTACCTTCTATGAGGCACGGTGTTGTTGAGGAACAACACACCTCCGTACGGTACTTCGCATATTTCCCGATTTTTCTCCAGATCAACGCCTAATTTCTCCTGCATTTCCTCTTCCGAAAGTTCCACGTACCAAGTCCCGCCAGCGCAGCAAGTATGGTTGGCGGTTATGCCCTTCTTGTGACCATACGCAACCATCTATGACAAGATTATCCGAGATTCTCGAAGTACTCACGGTTATTGCTCAATTAGAAATAGAATTAACGCAGAAATCTCAATTACAAGAAGAAGAAGCGATATCCAAGACCTGTCAACACAACTTAAAGTCGAAGCAGGAAATAAAAGTCCAGAAATATACTCAGGTGAGTAGTTTCAAAAAGTATATCTGGTCGCGGGGTCGCCGACTTTGAAAAGTTGCTTGTAGGATTGCAAGATGCATCTTCGTGACCGAAGCAAAATGACTAATGACAAGGGCTATTTAACGCGGGTTTAACGAGAGATTCACTCATAAAAGCTATGGAAACTTATGCTAAAACTACTTATATTCACTCTCAAAGATGGGTTTCAAACCTCCATACATCCCGTTACTTTCGTGGCGTCGATGAGCGGAATCCAGGCCGTAGGTTGCAGAACGTTCTGAGCGCAAGGTTCCAGATACGCGTTGTCTGGTAGAAAGGAAATATTATAGGGATGGGGTTGATTAGAATAAAACACTGTTTAGGAAAAATAGAGTAACTATAAAACAAAACTGAATTACCGTATAACTGAACACGCCCGATAACGGACTTGAACCCTTGACCGTTGGATTAAAAGTCCAACGCTCTACCGACTGAGCCAACCGGGCTGCATTAGTCAGCATTTGCTAGGGGTTCATTGTTTAGGAATAATAGGGTAATTATAAAACAAAAATGAAGTAACATAGGGATGAACACGCCCGATAAGGGACTTGAACCCTTGACCGTTGGATTAAAAGTCCAACGCTCTACCGACTGAGCTAACAGGGCTGCGTTCGCCAGCATTCGATAGGGGTTAATTGTTTAGGAATAATAGGGTAATTATAGAAAAGTTTGATCGTTTATGAATAATAGGCTAAATATAAAACGAAAATGAAGTAATATACGAATGAACACGCCCGATTAGGGACTTGAATCCTTGACCGTTGGATTAAAAGTCCAACGCTCTACCGACTGAGCTAACCGGGCTGCGTTGGACAGCATTCGATAGGGGTTGAATGTTTATGAATAACAGGCTAAATACAAAACGAAAATGAAGAAATATAGAGATGTACACGCCCGATAGGGGACTTGAACCCTTGACCGTTGGATTAAAAGTCCAACGCTCTACCGACTGAGCTAACCGGGCTGCGTTCGACAGCATTCGATAGGGGTTCATTCTTTAGGAATAATAGGGTAATTATAGAAAGGTTTGATCGTTTATGAATAATAGGCTAAACATAAAACGAAAATGAAGTAATATACAAATGAACACGCCCGATAAGGGACTTGAACCCTTGACCGTTGGATTAAAAGTTCAACGCTCTACCGACTGAGCTAACCGGGCTGCGTTCGCCAGCATTCGATAGGGGTTCATTGTTTAGGAATAATAGGGTAATTATAGAAAGGTTTGATCGTTTATGAATAATAGGCTAAATATAAAACGAAAATGAAGTAATATACGAGTGAACACGCCCGATAAGGGACTTGAACCCTTGACCGTTGGATTAAAAGTCCAACGCTCTACCGACTGAGCTAACCGGGCTACGTTGGACAGCATTCGATAGGGGTTGAATGTGTATGAATAACAGGCTAAATACAAAACGAAAATGAAGTAATATAGAGATGTATACGCCCGATAAGGGACTTAAACCCTTGACCGTTGGATTAAAAGTCCAACGCTCTACCGACTGAGCTAACCGGGTTGCGTTCGCCAGCATTCGATAGGGGTTCATTGTTTAGGAATAATAGGGTAATTATAGAAAGGTTTGATCGTTTATGAATAATAGGCTAAATATAAAACGAAAATGAAGTAATATACGAGTGAACACGCCCGATAAGGGACTTGAACCCTTGACCGTTGGATTAAAAGTCCAACGCTCTACCGACTGAGCTAACCGGGCTACGTTGGACAGCATTCGATAGGGGTTGAATGTGTATGAATAACAGGCTAAATACAAAACGAAAATGAAGTAATATAGAGATGTATACGCCCGATAAGGGACTTAAACCCTTGACCGTCGGATTAAAAGTCCAACGCTCTACCGACTGAGCTAACCGGGCTGCGTTCGCCAGCATTCGATAGGGGTTCATTGTTTAGGAATAATAGGGTAATTATAGAAAGGCTTGATCGTTTATGAATAATAGGCTAAATATAAAACGAAAATGAAGTAATATACGAGTGAACACGCCCGATAAGGGACTTGAACCCTTGACCGTTGGATTAAAAGTCCAACGCTCTACCGACTGAGCTAACCGGGCTACGTTGGACAGCATTCGATAGGGGTTGAATGTGTATGAATAACAGGCTAAATACAAAACGAAAATGAAGTAATATAGAGATGTATACGCCCGATAAGGGACTTAAACCCTTGACCGTTGGATTAAAAGTCCAACGCTCTACCGACTGAGCTAACCGGGCTGCGTTCGCCAGCATTCGATAGGGGTTCATTGTTTAGGAATAATAGGGTAATTATAGAAAGGTTTGATCGTTTATGAATAATAGGCTAAATATAAAACGAAAATGAAGTAATATACGAATGAACACGCCCGATAAGGGCCTTGAACCCTTGGCCGTTGGATTAAAAGTCCAACGCTCAACCGACTGAGCTAACCGGGCTGCGTCGGACAGCATTCGATAGGGGTTGAATGTTTATGAATGGCTAAATACAAAACGAAAATGAAGTAATATATGTAATATAGTTCAATGTATTTAAAACGTTTCAGTAAAAACCGCACAACCAGTCCTCTCGCCTTCGAGCCCGTTCTGTCGATCGCGTGACAGGAGCGTCGGGAGCACACACATAATCATTACGTTAATCACAATCACACTTCCCCTTGATCTAAAGATCACATGGGAAACCAACACATAACGCAACGATGTAACTTCAAACGTGAAAATCAGGTGAACAATTCTAAAACAGTGTATAGCCTACATGAAAAGGCAAACTTCCCCTTGGTCTGAAGATCGCGCGGGAAGCCAAGTCAACGTGATAAATGTGGACACAAAAACAAACTAATACGCAGTGTACACATATCGATACATCAAATTGAAAGTTAAATTTCGATATATGCCTGATGTGATCTATTGACGGGGACGGGGGGTCATTTGGTCTTCCTACCCCCGTGATCTATTGATCACTGACCCAAATTCAAAGCTTTTGAGTGTAACCCCGCAGTGTAGCCTATATAAGCCAATGGGCTAATTCTGAATAAATTAACACGAGTCGTTTGCTATTAGAAGCACACAAAGTGGATCCCACAACTAAAACATACTGGCGTACAAAAAACGAAAAACTGCGGTGTAGGTGTGCCTCAAACGATGGACGAAAGCGATGATAACTGGAATTTGTAGCATACATAATTCGTACTTGAAGGCTAAAACTTGCAAGGTATATGCAATCATCACAAGGCATAAGCATTTACGCGCGAACAAATCAAAATGTAAAAAATCACTTATTCTTAGTACAGATACACTCAACATCTAGCCTACATAAAAGTCAGCCAACCATTGTGGCGGCGCTCGATCCCGATTTGGTCGCGAATGGTCAGAGTTATTTCTTTCAATATCATGGTCGACATTGTCATCACCAGGTTGATCCAGATCAGCTGAGTTATTCCCATCGGTGATATTCTCTTCCGTACCGACTGGGTCATTAGCTTCACCCGAGTTACCGCTGTTTTCCGTATCAATGGCATCATCTTCTCTGCTACAATTCAAGTCAATTTCGCGCGTCGTGACACTTCCTGGTGGGTTAGGTAGATCCCCGACGGCGAGTCTAACGTCAGAAAGATGTCGATTCATCCCGTCAACCTCGACCACCACGTCGGCGACAACCCTGGTAACGACACCTCTATTCCATTGAGTAGTACATCGAGCATTTGGTGGCTTCACGAACACTACATCACCGACTCGGAATGGGTTGGAACTATTTTGTCGGTCCAATCTCTTTCTGCTTGCGCGGATCATTGAAGATGGCAAACCAGATTCATAGCGAAACACCTTATCCGCAGGTACAATATCCTCCGAATTCGGAGTGTGATTGTACCAATACACCATTCGTTCAACACTACCTCCAGATCTCGCGGCCATTCTTTTGATAGTTCTGTGATTCCGCTCCACAATACCATTTCCAGAATGCCGGTAGGCGCAGCTGAACACATGTTCCACTCCCCAACTGTTCAAAAACTGGCGCATTTTCTGACTAGTAAAACAAGGTCCGTTATCACTCAGAATTTCACTCGGCGCACCTCTTTCCGAGAAGACTTGTTCAAGGATCTGGATGATTTTATCGGCCGTTTCATTTCGCACCGCCCGCCATATCGCAAATCGACTAGGCCCGCAGTCGATCAAACTCAGGTATGGTCGAGTGTTTACGTAAGTAATGTCAAGTGCCAGGCGCTCCCAGACAACGGGAACGGAAAGCTGCCCGTGTTCCCATCTCACGGGACTCGGATCAATTCTGCGACAGATGTTGCACTCATTGATTACTCGTTGAACAACATCACGAGTAACAGCTTCGCCAATGCTTCTTTTGGCCACGAAAAGCGTCCGATTCACACCTAGGTGATGCACGTTATGAAGAGCCCGTACCTGTTCAATCACGTTCTCATTACGCCGGTTTACTCCAAGACACACCTTCTTTAGCCAGCGTTGCGGGACTCTCGTTAGTGCATCTGCGAGATTCTCCGACGATGGTACCCAACGGATTGTGACCTCCATGCAGTATTCCTGAAAGAGCTGCGCGATAATTCCCAATCTTCTTTTAATAATCATTTCACTTAGCCCACTGACTCTAGGTCGACGCGAATCTTCCAATATTGACTTGACCCAATGGAACACACTGACCGAGTCGGTCACAACTTCTACATTAGTGAAACCCCATCTCAGCACCAAACTTAATCCCTTTACGACAGCGTCGAGCTCCGCGACATTTATATGCGTTCCGTCGTCCTCTTTCCTCATCCATGCTGCATCTTCGACAACCTTCCCATTTACGGTCAAACAGCATGCCACCGCCATATTGCTCGCATCGCACCAAATTTGCGCTCTTCCATCACGATATACTCTCCAGTCCCCTCTTACTGGATCGTTCTCTCGTACCTTCGTCAAGATTTCTTCAGCAAAATGCATAACTGGATTCGGTATTACCGCATCCCACGCTATCTCGTTAGTAAGTCGTTTTACATGACTGCATGCAGTTCTTAACCACCCGGCCACGGGATAATGCCCTGTGAGCTTGCCGAACACAGAAAATAGCCCTCTCTTCGTCATGCGGCCGTTCAAACTCGGCAGATCACCATCTCTCCTCCACTCCAGTACTCCATTCTGGGTCTCATTCACCCGCAATCCAAGTACACGTGCATCACGTAACGGAACTGGATCCTTCGTCGCTAACCCATAACTTGCCAAATGCCTGCGCACTTTCTCAACCGCTACAACATTCTCATCAACCCAGATGTCGTCGATGTAATGGTCGGTTCCCCTTGCTATGTCGTCTTCCAGTGACAATACGGTAGAAATGATCTTGGTCATCACCTTTGGACCGATGTTCAAACCGAACCCCATTCGTGTCATAACGTAAACTTTTCCTTGATGCCGCACTACTTGGAATTTTTGCAGCCTCTCGGACACGTGAATCTGTAGGTATGCCTTCCGGAGATCCAAGATCGATGCACGATTACTTCGTTTGCGCCAATTTCTCAATTTTTCTTGGCATACTGCCGCATCCAGTCCGGGGTGACTCATGACATGGGAATTCAGCTCGCGGTAGTCCATCACTGGCCGTACCTTCTGCTTCTTGTTTGGTTGCTTGACCGCCAACAGCGGAATTATTCCGCCGTGGGAACCGTGACGGGCAGGATCGTACTCCACCAACCACCCGTCTCTGATCCATTGGCTGAGTTCATCATCAAACGATGTACGACACTCCGACGGCATCTGATATCCCCCACATTGATTAGTCAACTCAGGCTCGCCATTTTCCCATCTCCACTCCATAGTCCACTTCGCTCCATCAAATTTTGCAATGAAATCTTTATCGTCAATTTGTAACCGTTTATTCGTCGCGGCCACCGCACTTGCTACACACACCTTTGCACCAAACCACACGTCAAGATTTGAATCAACGAATACTCCGCCCAATTGCTGGATAACATCAATACCGAGAATCACGCCAGCAGCACATACGAGCTCCGAGGCTACCAAGCATTGCACCCTGACGTTGGTCCCGCCTACAACCATCATTACCATGGTCTCTCCGTAACAACTAGTGCTTTCCCCGTTCAGCATCTCCACAATCCTTCTCGGACCCGAAACGGTATGTCCCATATTACGACACACGTCTTCAAGAACAACAGATTGCTGGCACCCAGTGTCCACCAGAGCCTTGAGAGGTCTTCCATCAATTGAAACCACAACAAACGGCAGCACCCTTTTTCCAACCTGTGAATACGGGAGAACGCGTCCGGTGCTGACGGTTCTCCTTGGTAATTTTCCTGCTGCGATCTTGTGACGTTCATCGGCTCTGCATTGGCGAGCTATATGACCAAGCTTACCACAGGAAAAACATCTTGGTTGTCTCCAGGCCATTTCGTTACCGTCATTTCTTGGCTCTTTAATAGGGCATTCTTTAGCAAAGTGACCACGCTTCCCGCAGAAAAAACAGTTGTCCTTCCGCTGACGCGAACCGACCGCGCACGATACATTGAAGCTGCTCCTGACCGACATTATTACTCGTGCCCGCGCGACGAGATCACTCAAATTCATTTTGTCCACTTCTGCTACAGACTTTAACTGACATGAAACCTCTGGGGGGAGACCATTTACAAACGCGCACCGAATTAACGCCTCGGATGCATCCACTCTCATCCCAATCAATAGCGCAAGCCTTTTTAGGTCGGAAAGGTACACATCGACAGGTTCTTCATCCAGCAGTATTCTTCGCTGGAATTCGCTATACGCGTCATAGCAATTCACTCCAAACGCGTTCAAAATAGCTTGTTTCGACTTCTTGTAATCCTTCCTGTCGCCTTCTGGCAACTGCTTGAACACTGCAAATGCAGGGCCATCCAACAGCAATGGGAAAATAGTTGGCAGTTTGTCCGTCAGTTCTTGCAGCTCGGCGACCAGTTCCAGTTTCTCAACCCACTTTGCAAAATCACCAGATGTTGGATAATCTTCATAACTCCTCACAATATCAGTTAACTTCATATTCGCCATTGTGCCGCGATAGCTTGTAATATAGTTCAATGTATTTAAAACGTTTCAGTAAAAACCGCACAACCAGTCCTCTCGCCTTCGAGCCCGTTCTGTCGATCGCGTGACAGGAGCGTCGGGAGCACACACATAATCATTACGTTAATCACAATCACAATATAGAGATGTATACGCCCGATAAGGGACTTAAACCCTTGACCGTTGGATTAAAAGTCCAACGCTCTACCGACTGAGCTAACCGGGCTGCGTTGGACATCATTCGATAGGGGTTGAATGTTGGTGAATAACAGGCTAAATACAAAACGAAAATGAAGTAATATAGAGATGTACACGCCCGATAAGGGACCTGAACCCTTGACCGTTGGATTAAAAGTCCAACGCTCTACCGACTGAGCTAACCAGGCTGCGTAGTCGCCGCGTTCGACAGGTGTTGATTGTTCAGGAATAATAGGGTAATTATAAAACGAAAATGAAGTAATATACAAATGAACAAGCCCGATAAGGGACTTGAACCCTTGACCGTTGGATTAAAAGTCCAACGCTCTACCGACTGAGCTAACCGGGCTGCATTATACAGCCTTCGATAGGGATTGATTCTTCTGAAGTAATAGAGTAATTATAAAACAAAACTGAAATAATATCCAACGGAACACGCCCGATAAGGGACTTGAACCCTTGACCGTTGGATTAAAAGTCCAACGCTCTACCGACTGAGCTAACCGGGCTGCGTTGGACAGCATTCGATAGGGGTTGAATGTTTATGAATGGCTAAATACAAAACGAAAATGAAGTAATATACAAATGAACAAGCCCGATAAGGGACTTGAACCCTTGACCGTTGGATTAAAAGTCCAACGCTCTACCGACTGAGCTAACCGGGCTGCATTAAACAGCCTTCGATAGGGATTGATTCTTCTGAAGTAATAGAGTAATTATAAAACAAAACTGAAATAATATACAGCGGAACACGCCCGTTAAGGGGCTTGAACCCTTGACCGTTGGATTAAAAGTCCAACGCTCTACCGACTGAGCTAACCGGGCTGCGTAGCCGCCGCGTTCGATAGGTGTTGATTGTTCAGGAATAATAGGGTAATTATAAAACGAAAATGAAGTAATACACAATGTAACACGCCCAATAAGGGACTTGAACCCTTGACCGTTGGATTAAAAGTCCAACGCTCTACCGACTGAGCTAACCGGGCTGCGTTAGTTCGATAGGTGTTGATTGTTCAGGAATAATAGGGTAATTATAAAACGAAAATGAAGTAATATACAAATGAACACGCCCGATAAGGGACTTGAACCCTTGACCGTTGGATTAAAAGTCCAACGCTCTACCGACTGAGCTAACCGGGCTGCGTTCGCCAGCATTCGATAGGGGTTCATTGTTTAGGAATAATAGGGTAATTATAGAAAGGTTTGATCGTTTATGAATAATAGGCTAAATATAAAACGAAAATGAAGTAATATACGAATGAACACGCCCGATAAGGGCCTTGAACCCTTGACCGTTGGATTAAAAGTCCAACGCTCTACCGACCGAGCTAACCGGGCTGCATTAAACAGCCTTCGATAGGGATTGATTCTTCTGAAGTAATAGAGTAATTATAAAACAAAACTGAAATAATATACAACGGAACACGCCCGTTAAGGGACTTGAACCCTTGACCGTTGGATTAAAAGTCCAACGCTCTACCGACTGAGCTAACCGGGCTGCGTAGTCGCCGCGTTCGATAGGTGTTGATTGTTCAGGAATAATAGGGTAATTATAAAACGAAAATGAAGTAATACACAATGGAACACGCCCGATAAGGGACTTGAACCCTTGACCGTTGGATTAAAAGTCCAACGCTCTACCGACTGAGCTAACCGGGCTGCATTACACAGCCTCCGATAGGGATTGATTGTTATGATGTAATAGGGTAATTACAAAACAAAACTGAACCAATGCACAATGTAACACGCCCAATAAGGGACTTGAACCCTTGACCGTTGGATTAAAAGTCGAACGCTCTACCGACTGAGCTAACCGGGCTGCGTTAGTTCGATAGGTGTTGATTGTTCAGGAATAATAGGGTAATTAATGTCGGCCAGGTCAGAGGTGAGATCGATATCCCAGTCAATTGTGCTTGAACCTACGACCAAATACGAAGTAGAAGTAGCCATCCACAAACTGAAATCGCACAAGGCCGACGGCTATGACCAAATCCCATCATGGTTTTTAAAAATGATAAGCCTGCATATCGGTCAATATATGGCCCATTTTTTCAACTTCATGATAGAAAATGGAGTCTACCCAAGCTATCTAAAAAAAGCCAGAGTAGTCCCTGTACACAAAGCTGGGGATAGAACTAATGTCACCAACTACCGTCCGATATCCGTTCTCCCATGCATCGGGATTGTATTCGAAAAGTTGCTCCTCTCCCGCCTGTCCTCATTCCTCGCCAAAATGTCTGTCATTTCCCCTCAACAATTTGGCTTCCGAAACAAACACCAAACCGCTCATGCCCTCCTAACAGTGGCCGAACAGTACTATGATATCTCAGAGAAGCGAGATGTGGGATGTAGCATTTTTCTCGACCTAAAAAAGGCGTTTGACTGCGTAGATCATAAAATTCTCATCTCGAAATTGGCGCGTTACGGACTTCGGGGCCCACAACTTGAGCTCATGAAAAGTTACCTCACTGGACGCCAACAAATGGTTGCGATCTCAGACACCTTGTCTTCTCCTCACCCGGTGACCTGTGGTGTGCCCCAGGGCTCAGTACTTGGACCGGTCCTTTTCACCTTATATGTCAACGACATTTTCGAAACCTCCTCATTGAACACCACACTGTTCGCTGATGATACTCACCTCCTCTCTTCCGCATCTTCGACGGCAGAGCTGGATGCCCTGACTGGTGACCAAATGCCCAAAGTCCATGAGTGGACGGCCCAGAACAACCTTTGCATAAACGCCTCGAAATCGCAATTGCTGACAGTAAATTCAAAAAATAACCTAACCGTTAATATCGCTGGTCAGCCCGTTTCCAACACAGATAATGCCAAATATCTCGGAGTTTTACTGGACTCGAACATGTCCTGGAAGAGTCATATTCAGTCACTAGAAACTAAATTATCACCGAAGTGCGGCCTGTTCTACAGCCTTAAGCGCTTCATGCCAGCATGGGTTCTTCTGATACTCTTTAAATCCTTAATCCAATCGAAGTTACATTATGGCATCCTCTGTTGGGGGGCTGCCAGTAAAACTGCACTCAAGCCACTGCAGAAACTACAGCACAAAGTACTCCGAATCATAGCTAGGGCCCCAAAGGGACCTGGCTGCCCATCCAATAAGTCGCTGCTGAAGAGATTCGGCGTCCTAAACATAGAAGATATGCGGAAACTAGAAATCGCCAAGTTCATGTATCAGTTTCACTGCGGTCGTTGCCCCGAATATTTCAATGACTTCTTTACCTCTGAATCAAAAGCGCACAAGTACAACACACGCGCGTCCACGTCGTCCAAATATCATATGATCGACCGAAAAGATCATCGCTCCATCAAATATGCCGGACCTGATGTGTGGAACAGTATCCCGCCGGCCATCCGACAGTCGACGAGCATGTCCACATTCAAGTCGAAATACAAGCAATTACTACTAAATAAATACAGTCCATCCTCAAGATTACCGGACCACGACTGACCTATCGATCTCGCTTCCCATGACATGCCGCCCTATTTCTTGTCGCTTTCTTTTTCTATACTGTATTTTTTACTTTCATTCAGTGTGCATGCCTCCTCTTTACTACGCCTAGGCCAAGGTGGGTGTCCGATTCCATTGACAAATCCAAGTCGCTTCGACATCTTCCTGTCTATTCATTGTATCGCATTTTTTGTGGTGTATTGAACTGATAAAATTGCTAATAAACCAATGATGATGATGATGATTATAAAACGAAAATGAAGTAATATACAAATGAACACGCCCGATAAGGGACTTGAACCCTTGACCGTTGGATTAAAAGTCCAACGCTCTACCGACTGAGCTAACCGGGCTGCGTTCGCCAGCATTCGATAGGGGTTCATTGTTTAGGAATAATAGGGTAATTATAGAAAGGTTTGATCGTTTATGAATAATAGGCTAAATATAAAACGAAAATGAAGTAATATACGAATGAACACGCCCGATAAGGGCCTTGAACCCTTGACCGTTGGATTAAAAGTCCAACGCTCTACCGACTGAGCTAACCGGGCTGCGTTGGACATCATTCGATAGGTGTTGAATGTTTGTGAATAACAGGCTAAATACAAAACGAAAATGAAGTTATATAGAGATGTACACGCCCGATAAGGGACCTGAACCCTTGACCGTTGGATTAAAAGTCCAACGCTCTACCGACTGAGCTAACCGGGCTGCGTTCGCCAGCATTCGATAGGGGTTCATTGTTTAGGAATAATAGGGTAATTATAGAAAGGTTTGATCGTTTATGAATAATAGGCTAAATATAAAACGAAAATGAAGTAATATACGAATGAACACGCCCGATAAGGGCCTTGAACCCGTGACCGTTGGATTAAAAGTCCAACGCTCTACCGACTGAGCTAACCGGGCTGCGTTGGACATCATTCGATAGGTGTTGAATGTTTGTGAATAACAGGCTAAATACAAAACGAAAATGAAGTTATATAGAGATGTACGCGCCCGATAAGGGACCTGAACCCTTGACCGTCGGATTAAAAGTCCAACGCTCTACCGACTGAGCTAACCGGGCTGCGTAGTCGCCGCGTTCGATAGGTGTTGATTGTTCAGGAATAATAGGGTAATTATAAAACGAAAATGAAGTAATACACAATGGAACACGCCCGATAAGGGACTTGAACCCTTGACCGTTGGATTAAAAGTCCAACGCTCTACCGACTGAGCTAACCGGGCTGCATTACACAGCCTCCGATAGGGATTGATTGTTATGATGTAATAGGGTAATTACAAAACAAAACTGAACCAATGCACAATGTAACACGCCCAATAAGGGACTTGAACCCTTGACCGTTGGATTAAAAGTCGAACGCTCTACCGACTGAGCTAACCGGGCTGCGTTAGTTCGATAGGTGTTGATTGTTCAGGAATAATAGGGTAATTATAAAACGAAAATGAAGTAATATACAAATGAACACGCCCGATAAGGGACTTGAACCCTTGACCGTTGGATTAAAAGTCCAACGCTCTACCGACTGAGCTAACCGGGCTGCGTTCGCCAGCATTCGATAGGGGTTCATTGTTTAGGAATAATAGGGTAATTATAGAAAGGTTTGATCGTTTATGAATAATAGGCTAAATATAAAACGAAAATGAAGTAATATACGAATGAACACGCCCGATAAGGGCCTTGAACCCTTGACCGTTGGATTAAAAGTCCAACGCTCTACCGACTGAGCTAACCGGGCTGCGTTGGACATCATTCGATAGGTGTTGAATGTTTGTGAATAACAGGCTAAATACAAAACGAAAATGAAGTTATATAGAGATGTACACGCCCGATAAGGGACCTGAACCCTTGACCGTTGGATTAAAAGTCCAACGCTCTACCGACTGAGCTAACCGGGCTGCGTTCGCCAGCATTCGATAGGGGTTCATTGTTTAGGAATAATAGGGTAATTATAGAAAGGTTTGATCGTTTATGAATAATAGGCTAAATATAAAACGAAAATGAAGTAATATACGAATGAACACGCCCGATAAGGGCCTTGAACCCGTGACCGTTGGATTAAAAGTCCAACGCTCTACCGACTGAGCTAACCGGGCTGCGTTGGACATCATTCGATAGGTGTTGAATGTTTGTGAATAACAGGCTAAATACAAAACGAAAATGAAGTTATATAGAGATGTACGCGCCCGATAAGGGACCTGAACCCTTGACCGTCGGATTAAAAGTCCAACGCTCTACCGACTGAGCTAACCGGGCTACGTAGTCGCCGCGTTCGATAGGTGTTGACTGTTCAGGAATAATAGGGTAATTATAAAACGAAAATGAAGTAATATACAAATGAACACGCCCGATAAGGGACTTGAACCCTTGACCGTTGGATTAAAAGTCCAACGCTCTACCGACTGAGCTAACCGGGCTGCATTAAACAGCCTTCGATAGGGATTGATTCTTCTGAAGTAATAGAGTAATTATAAAACAATACTGAAATAATATACAACGGAACACGCCCGTTAAGGGACTTGAACCCTTGACCGTTGGATTAAAAGTCCAACGCTCTACCGACTGAGCTAACCGGGCTGCGTTAGTTCGATAGGTGTTGATTGTTCAGGAATAATAGGGTAATTATAAAACGAAAATGAAGTAATACACAATGGAACACGCCCGATAAGGGACTTGAACCCTTGACCGTTGGATTAAAAGTCCAACACTCTACCGACTGAGCTAACCGGGCCGCTTTAGTCGGCGCTCGATAGGGGTTGATGCTTCAGGAATAATAGGGTAATTATAAAACGAAAATGAAGTAATATACAAATGAACACGCCCGATAAGGGACTTGAACCCTTGACCGTTGGATTAAAAGTCCAACGCTCTACCGACTGAGCTAACCGGGTCGCTTTAGTCGGCGCTCGATAGGTGTTGATTGTTCAGGAATAATAGGGTAATTATAAAACGAAAATGAAGTAATATACAAATGAACACGCCCGATAAGGGACTTGAACCCTTGACCGTTGGATTAAAAGTCCAACGCTCTACCGACTGAGCTAACCGGGCTGCATTACACAGCCTCCGATAGGGATTGATTGTTATGAAGTAATAGGGTAATTACAAAACAAAACTGAACCAATGCACAATGTAACACGCCCAATAAGGGACTTGAACCCTTGACCGTTGGATTAAAAGTCCAACACTCTACCGACTGAGCTAACCGGGCCGCTTTAGTCGGCGCTCGATAGGGGTTGATGCTTCAGGAATAATAGGGTAATTATAAAACGAAAATGAAGTAATATACAAATGAACACGCCCGATAAGGGACTTGAACCCTTGACCGTTGGATTAAAAGTCCAACGCTCTACCGACTGAGCTAACCGGGCTGCATTACACAGACTTTGATAGGGATTGATTGTTGTGAAGTAATAGGGTAATTATAAAACAAAACTGAACTTATGTACAATGTAACACGCCCGACTTGAACCCTTGACCGTTAGGTTAAAAGTCCAACGCTCTATACCGACTGAGCTAACTGGGCTGCGTTAGCCAGCGTTCGAAATGGGTTGATTGTGTAGGAGTAATAGGGTAAATCAGGGGCGGGCAATTATTTTCCTCCGCGGGCCAAATGAGAAGTAGAAAATACGTTGGCGGGCCGAGTGAAAATTTTTAGCTATATTCGCCAGAGGATTTATTTTTATTTCTAAGTTACATTGGTAATAAATACCGCTCAGTGAATGTGTTGAAGTTAGGTAATGAGAAAGTGACAGTTAATTAAGAAAATATCTATTTGCCGTAATGATTCGAAACAATGTTAAACATGATACGTTTTAAACTCTCTTTAAATTCCTATCAACGTTCTTCTATTAAGACTCCAAAACAGTGGTTCTCAAACATTTTAGGCGCGCCCCCTTTATGATAGTGAAAAATTTCGCGCCGTCGTCATCATGATATCACAAAATATTAAAAAGAGCAACTGGAATGCTAGCAATCCCAGCGGGTAGTTTGATGGCAGGGAATGTTACGGCTGTTGATGAAATATCAAAGACAGACAATACACAGAGCAATAACTATAAGCAGTGTGTAAATAGCGTTGGGCGCGAAAAAAACTTTTCAATAAACTTCGGCTTCGCGCCCCCTTCTGATGCTTTTCTGTCCCGCAGTTCGAGAACCACTGCACTGAAATGCATGCACAATAGTACGAAGCATATTTTCGCGGTCGCTACCTTTCGAGCAGTGTGCAGCTTATAGCCTTGATGCTGAGCGAAGCTTGCAGTTTTTCTGAACCGAGTGTTTCGTGTGTTTGTCATAAGACCGACTTTAATTAAAATGCTTAATCTCGGCGACATGCTCTGCAAAAGCTAAAAGGACGGGGGTTGTCGGCCCCCGGTATAAATCTTCTTTGAATTTCAGTTTGCAGCATTATTTTTTTGGCATGCCCGGTAATCCTTTATGGGCGATAAATATGATGAGTCATATAGTAATCGCGAGCACGAAATAGGTATTTGGAAACGTATCACGTAACAATTTTAAACACATACCGTATACTACGTAATGTGACAATGGCAACAAAGAATGTTTGAACTAAACTATATGGAAAGAGTGATTGCTTGTATCTTTTAATTGCTACTCGTGCTTTGCCACATTGCCTTTATTTTGAATCTGGATTACGCATGCGAGGTACGTAGCAGAGATGAGCGGATTTGAAATTTCTATGTCCTAATCCAATCCAAATCCGAACTTTCAAATTCAAATCCTAATCCTAATCCATAATTTTTTCATATTCAAGTCCATGTCCAATCCTAATCCGATTCCAACTGGAAATTCAGAAAAAATACTAATTTATGCAATGGAAGGATTCGAAAATTTTCTTTCACAACCAACGATTCACTTGATTCAAGATAACTTAGTAACCATAAGTACATTAATAACTGATCTGAATAAAGTTTGTCGCCATTCGCCAGATGACATTTCAATCTCCCAGAAAATAGGTAAATCCAATCCAAATCCTAATCCGTTCTGAAAAAAATATCTAATCCAAATCCAATCCAAATCCGACAAAATTTCACAAATCCTGTTTTTTCAAAACCTAATCCTAATCCATGCTCATCTCTGGTACGTAGGCAGCATAATCGTGGCTTATTAATGAACAGGCTTCAGAGTAAACGAATTTTCGGTTCAGTAGATTCAGTAGATACATTCAAAAAGCAAGTTTTTGTGTTTTGAATTCCAAGCAACCTTTCGCGGGCCGCATTTGGCCCGCGGGCCGCACTTTGCCCAGGTCTGGGGTAAATAGAAAACGAAACGGAAGTAATATACAAAGGAACACGCCCGATAAGGGCCTTGTTTAAACATGTTTGTTTTAAATTGATTTTTGTCTTAAACACAACCCTAATATAAAGGAACACAGACAGCCGAAAGATTGAACACTACGTTACATCCGGCATCAGGCCGAGGTGGTGTTAAATTGAGACGCAGTAATTGGTCATTTCGAGATCATCCTATCTGGTCATCACATCGCATTGTGTCTTGTGTATCGCATTAAAGTGTGTCTTGAGCGAAGGAAAGTAATAGAACTGCGATTTCTCTAGCTGGGCTGTGCTGAACACAAACAGATTCGGATTTCTTGTTAAGTTTTAGTAAGACGTCGGGTAATAATGAAATGGGATTGATATTTCATAGAAATGTGCAGTCCAGATAAGGAACCGAAACACTTGAGTGTCGGCCTAACATCCTATTTTTTCTAGCTTAAATTACCTTGATGCCATGGTACGGTAGCGTGAGGGTTATGCGGCGTCTGTAACGTATCCATATATTAATTTGTATACTGAATATATCGCAGTGCAAATTATTATTTTCATTCATACCTTTGTTCGCAAGTTCCACACGGGATGTCCGGCTATGTCCGGCCCGATCATTTGTTCGACCGCGTTCAGAAGGTGATCGCTAGCCCAGATGCGTTTGAACGCTTCCGGTAACACGCCTAGTTTATGCATAACAACCGAAGCGCCGGGATATTCCTTGTTGATGTAAATTAGGCGGTCGGAAAAGCCTTTGTCTTCGTATTTGCCTGGAAAAATAGTCGGGAAATGGCTCTGATATAGGATTAGTTATTAATTATTATAGGTCCTCATCACACGACGAAGGTAAATTCAATGATGTATTTTACAGTAGACTATCCAGAGGCGCACGAAGTACCGTAGTTAGCTATGATTAGGGTTGCATTTAAAACAAAAAACAATTTAAAACAAGCATGTTTAAAACAATGCCCTTGTTTAAAACATGTTTTTTGTTTGTTTTTGTTTTTTTAGCCAAGACATCACGCATACTCAATCGTGACGTCATAGTGGATTGACACTGCTAATTGAAAATATATGGTAAATATTGCTCGAAATAGACGAAATATCTACGTACTATAGCTGTTAAACCGACTATTTTGAGGGTTCCAACCATGCGATGTCGTATACGCGGTGGCGTAGCAGCATGTGCTACCGCCCAAGGCTTTCGTTGAAAATGCCAATTACAAAATTATGGCATAATTATACAACTTTAAAAAATGTTTTTTTTTTAAAAGGCCTTTGTTTAAAACACTGTTTAAAACATGTTTTAAATAAAGTGTTTTAATCAACCATTTGTTTTAAATGCAGCCCTAGCTATGATACTCTTGTAGACGTAGAAGTAATGGGGAATATTTCTCCACAATTTCAAATAGAAGAGCCATTTTAAAGATATTCTAAGCTTCTAGATTTGATCGAGGTGTGGTATATTATTAGCGGTTAATCCGAAGGTATACTACTTCCGAAATTTCAAGATACATTCAGAATGGCTGACAAATAAAGCAATTTTGGAAAGTATATACTGTTACCATGATACAGGGGCTATTTTTCCTGTTAAAAGTAGGTTTATATGCTGTTAAGTAGAAGTGAAAGTAGTCTAAAATATAATAACATTAATAACTAGATGTAAAACCTACTACACCCCTCCGGAAAAGTTGAACTACTTCGTCACTGACCGCCTCTGGCCTCGGGACAGGTTTTCAAAAGTTTTTAGGGATATCTTCGCAAAAATAGACTGGTCCGGCTGAGACTGTGACTATACAGGCCTAGTCTCTTAACTGGGACAGTGGCAGCGCTGCAGTACGGTGATCGATTTGTTCTTACTTTTTATGAGTCCCATGCCGAACAATATGTTCGCCAAGTCGTCAACCAAGCGGTTCACATCTTCTCTCGCGTCATCCAGCAATTTTTTATCCAGGTAGTTCTCCACGACAACATAGCCCTAAACACATATTCGAAATCACACCATGACCTATACTACGATTTCGTGTAATGGCGTAGCTTTAGAAAGTCCCTAACACTCACTGTTCATATTTTGTATTGTAGGCCTAATGTGCACTTTAACCAGCATTGTTACATTTTCGTAAATTAACATACAGTAATGTAGTTTGACGTAGATTTATTTAGCTTTAAAGTTTTCTTCGCTTTTTTCGCGATTTAGTATCTCTAGATTTCTTGTTTTAATGCGGGTACCCCATGCCGACAAATATGGCATATTTGAGTCCGACTGCATTCGCAATTATGGGAGAGAACGTTATATTCTTAGCGTCGCTTGAGACCGTTGAGATGGTTTAGTGTAGGCACATGCCATCTCCGTGCCAGGACATACCAAGCCAAGACTTGTAAAGTTTCGGCTAACATGCTACTTGAAGTGCGACAAAATCTTGGCCGAAATGACAGACGCGTGTTGGTCGAAACTTGCGATGTCTGGATGTCCATACGCTGAAAAGACGCTTTAATTATAATTTCTAACTCAATGGGTGGTCCAAGACCGTTGTTTCGGGGGGGGGGGGGGCTTAAAAAGTGCTGTTACGCCCCCTACAGCTCGTAAAACACCCCCATTTCTTTTCTGTCTACGCCCTTGCACCGGCTTACTTTTTCAAAGAATTGGTTCAACTGTTCCTCCGTTAGCTGCCCGGGTTTCTTCTCCTTAGGTTGCGGTGGCTTGACAGTGTATATCTCCGGCCGGGGCGGTACGTTCTCTTTCAAATGTGCATATTCCGTTTCCGATGTCTCCTTCGTAGATTGACTGGCTGGCTCAGTGACTGACGCGACCTCGCCCCGATTCGTTTTCGAGCGCTTGCTGGTGTCACGTTGTCGAGCTGATTTTCTCACAGACCGTTTCATGTTACACACGTCAAGGCCTAATTTGCTGTTATAAATTAGAAAATTACACAGAAAGCTCGCCATGAGACTTTTCAGCTCGCTTGTATATCAGTTGTAGACTACTCCAAGTCGTTTCGACAGCGTCCATCTTTACAGAATATCGCAATCCTGTAGTGTTTTGACATGATAGAAATGTTTATAAAATGAATAATTGTGCGGTCTCTGCAACCTGTTTGCCTGCGTTCTGATGTCACCAAGTTTTCCACGATTGCCTACTGTCGACTGTCGTCACCTTGTGCACGCAACCGTGCAAGATCCAATGCATCGTTCCAAGACCACAGAACACAAGGTGCAAATCAACCCGGCAAATACCAGTAGATTGCAAGAATCTAGCAAATATGAACTGTTTTGTTGAACCCTAGGGATATGATATATTTGCTTTCTGCGGATATTTCGTCAGACTATAAGGTAAACAAAACACAATTTAACGGCCTTCCTTACGGCAGACGTACATCAGATTGGCTGTACTCGATTATTTCTTCAATTTTGTGATACGATTGTTGATGTAGAAGGTTCTTTTGAATTCTATTCTAGTTGCTCACGATTACCCCTGACGAGTCCTAGCCTGGGTTCAATTCAATATGTCTATATATTATTTAATTGTATATTGAAGTTATGTACCTCCAAGTTACAAAACCAATTTCTTTTGAACTCATTTTAACGAATATTGATCATTAACGTCAAATCTTTTGCTGAAGGACTGCCGTAATGGCCTACTCCCTGCTAACACGAACATAAAGCTGCCCTTGGTTGAATCTAATGAAGTTTTGCCGAACAGGCGGGTCTTATTCTCAAATCTAACTCCACATAAACTGATCATGTATTACAGAACTCCTTCGACGAGTACGACGACGCACAAAACAACCAGACGTTGGCATCGCAGATACATCGCTGATTTTATAGAGCTCGAACTAAACTATAATTTCCCAACTATCACAACAGTAACAAAATATACTACACAAGTTCACAATTACAATTTCTATACAAATGCTTTAAACAAAGTTATATGTGTATTCTACTCTATATAAAGACATCACAGTGCAAAGTATACAACAGTGACATTCGACTACGAAATATTGACGAAACAGTTTACACAAACTAGGCTCAGGCCTGCACTTAACACAGAAACTAACCAAGTTTTTCAGACACAGTATTCTTAATATAGCTAATGTACCATACACGGGTCATAGGCGTATAGCACCATCATAAAAGCCTAATCACAAACTACTGTTTACAGAAGTAAGTGTGATCTACAGTCAATGCAAATAATCATCTTGAAACAAATTTGAAGACACTAATACTGTCCAGTAGCGTGCACACAATACATAGCCTGCAAATGCAGACACAGGGTTAAATCAAACAAGGACAGCAGATCGCTACTGAGTAAATATACTAGAGATTAACTGTGCAGTTTGTTCTGTCGCAAAACACGAAGCGACCAGCTGTAAGTTCGCGACTTGGTAGGTAAAAATTATGGGTCGACAGCAAAGGTAAAATTGGGTTTAAAATGTCGCAGATAGTGATATCAGACAACAGATTTTACAGAATTGAAAATACACACTAACAATCAGTGATTACGGCTGAGAAAAACAATTACAGTATGTATCAATTGTAACATTTCAAGTAATTAAAACATACTTCTTCAAGTGAAGGGTAATATTTCATCACCGAAAAATATAGTCCGATACTGTACTGTACTTACGAGCATGCGACACTTGAGCATGGGTTAAATTTAGGGTTAGGGTTCGATTGCAGTTATATTTTGGGTGAGGTCTGAGCAATGACCATTGATACTCAAGAAGAAGTACTGATTTGCTCAATGTAGGGCAACCGTCACACCAGAGTAACCAAAATGTCCGCCAAACTTACTAACATTGCTTTAGAAAAACGTAGTAGTAATTTCAAATTCAGAACTGTCATGCAGAAATAGAAGTACACAAAGTCTAAGTCTACTTAAAGCATTTCAAAAGTCTGTGTTTAGGTATGGGATACTTTTTGGTCACATGGAAAATGTACGGCAACCCGCAATACACCAAGGTAACCGAATGTCCGCCAAACCCGCTAACACTGCTTCAAAAACAGCGCGGCGCCGCACTGCTCCCATACGCTCACATTTCCTCCGCAAGGCACATCCAAACAAGTTACCACACTCTCGCGAGTGGAGCTAGTGTACACAGGTAAGGAGATTGCATCAGACTTCGCGTACGGGCCAGGTGTGTCGTTCCGCACCCAAGCCACAACACAAGGCGGCACTGAAGACACAGTCGCCGAATCTCTGTGGTTTTCCGACAGCCGATTACCGTCAAAAGTACACCCTTCGAGCAGCAGCCCTCCGATTTTAACCGCGTTCTTCCCGTTGGACAGATGATTACTGTTCCAGGCGCACACGAATTTCAATTCGTCCATCGAAATGTTCGAGTCTCTGGCCGACTGCTGGCGTAGCGCGTTCAAAAACGTATTCGGATGCAATAAATCAGACAGATCAATTTCTTCTTTAATAACGCGACCCGATTCTGCCCGAGACACCCATCCTTGCAGAGCAGTTGCTTTAGACACGATAGCACGCATGTAGATCACGGGATCATCAGGTCCTTCCCACAAAGACTGCCATTTCAACGGTGTCTCTTGCAGAAGTAAAGAGTTTGCCAACTGCTGTACTTCGGTAGTAAGCAAGGCTGCGCCTTTAATAACTTTACTCAAAGCAGACAAGGTCTTGTGTACAGATTTCACTAGTTCTACCGCATTGTATTTTTCAAGCTGGACAAACTCCAAAATCGGAGACCTGTCTTTCGCGGTCGAAGGCGCTTGGTTTTGCGCCTGAATCAACCCAGGACGTGCGCCTTGATTCAGTCTCTTCCACGAATTCAACACAGGTCCTAGTTCTCTATTCCAAGCGTCACGGTCGAATTTACCCCCCACTTCCACAGATCTCATCATGACTTTAAGCTGCGAGATGACTTGTTTGGAAATGACGGCTTGTGCTGAACTGTCTATATTTGTAGGTAGTCCGAATACGGAAGGATCATCGTCTTCCGGGATCTGGTTGATTGCGTCTGTGTAATCGTCGATACGTGTTGATACCGGGATTGAAACGGTGCCGCAAATTTTAGCTCCACTACGCGACCCACCGATGTACCCTTGGTCAAAATACTTTTTCAAATACGAATTTAACACTCTCATGTCAAAATTATTATCAACGCGGCCACCGTATATCGCATTCTCCATCAATCCATGCACAAAATCGTACCGTACCTTGTCCTGCGTACACAATCTATCCACGGCGTCAGCTGCGACACGCATGTCACCCAGAGAGAACTCGTAAAACTTGGTCCAACCTTGCGGGATAAAATTCCTTCTCTCTTGTACGATTGCGTGAAAATACGCCAGCACGAACAGCGCTTGCGATCTGATCACTGACGATTTCCCAGCGCCGCCATGGACAAAGTCTCTGTCCCAGCCGTCGTAAGTACGCAGCATGTTCTTTTTAACGCCAGGCGGCGATTCGTAAGTGATTTTCGCGCTCGATTGTAGCAGTATCGTCGGAAATTTCGGATGTACCTCAGTCGTAAGCCACAGCCTGAATCCATCGTGTGGTTTTAAAGAATTCAGTTCTTTCTCAAGAACAGGCAACCAG
This sequence comes from Botryllus schlosseri, assembly GCF_051294905.1. Taxonomy (NCBI): domain Eukaryota; kingdom Metazoa; phylum Chordata; class Ascidiacea; order Stolidobranchia; family Styelidae; genus Botryllus; species Botryllus schlosseri. Next base: position 34,516,567 of record NC_137238.1, read on the forward strand.
GCAGTGACTAGATGTAGATTTTTTAGGCACAGCCAATATCCGTTTCGTGCGCATTCTTTAAGCTGCTGCATTGCTACGTCAGCTTGCCCCTGTCCCATCGCGATTTGATAATAATTTTCAGCACCTACGACATTTACAGCAAGTTCTTGTAGCTCTTGAGACGGATCAGCACCAGGTGATATCACAATCAAAATCGGTTCGTAAGATAGTGTGTCTTTGTACGCACGTTTGAGACTAGCTCCCGCGGTCGCTATTTCTCCGATTTGTAGGGTTTGAGACGCGAAACGAGCCATAGCGCTTTGCAAACGATCAGGCCGTAGTGTCTGTATCACTAGAAGCTGTTGAAAAGGTGTTGTTCTACCGCTGATCTGTTTTGGCATGTCAGATTCGCATTTCGAGCTCTGAGAAAACCTCACCCACACGCCAGTGTCGTCCAAACTCAAAGCCTGGTATAGTGACGAGAATGTGGTTTTAAGCTCTGACACTGCTCTGTGGCGGTCTTGAGCTATCCACATTGGTACATCACTGTGAGACTTTGAGGCATCTCCTGACGCTGCCCCGGCAGGCACAAAAATCCCAAGGAAATATTCCCATTCGTTGCGTTTAAATAACTCGGGACGCGTGCCTTTAACCAGATGCATAGCAAACATCAGTCGATCTGTCTTAAACAAGGAACCAGACACAGTTTCGTACACCAATCCTGTCAAACGCTGGTGTAAATTCTTAATCCTCTGCTCTGTGTTCTCAAATTCAGATTTGAGCTCCAAAGCGCGTTGAAACAGTCTCAAAAACGAAGTGAGGCTGAATCGGTACATGTTGTTGATTTTGGACAAGTCAGATATCACGAAAAACATGGTGCTGCCGGCTTCTGCGATTGGCAGAAAAGCGTTGCGTTCTTGATCTAAAGAAGCCTCCATTTCGTGTGAAGCCGCAAGCGATTGCGCGATCGTATTACTGCTGCTTTTAGTTTGATTCAAACTGTCCAATAACGCCTTATTTTCGAGGATATTCCCTTCTGCTTTGGCCAGTTTTTCAAGCAAACTCTCCTCCAACTTAGCAAGTTCGATTTTCTTCCTTTCCTCTTCGGCAAGGAGTTCTGTTTTCCTCTGCTCCAACTCTGGCTTCTCGTGCTGAATAGTCAAAGCCAACAGTTGGCTGCAAAGCCCGGCCCTTGTGGTCGTGAAGTTAATCTCGGAAATAACACCGGCAGCATCAGGAGTTATGTCAGGCGACGGATTTCTTGTAGTCATAAATAGCCGGAATTCTTCATTATAATCAACGACTTTTTCTCCAATTTGCACTACATACCGAGGCCCCATGCTTACAAGGTCCTTTCGCAGTAGAGGGTATAAGATAGGTTCGACTTTATCCATTTCTTGTATGATCAAAGTCTTCCCGAATCTAACCGCAAGCTCGATCGCGTTTGAAAAGTTAGAATCTTGTTGATTAATAATTTCCAATCGCGAATCTTTCAAGTGCGTTTTGAGCCAGGCTGTAGCCCTTGACGATGGATCAATCAAGAACGGTTGCAGTCTACCGTGTAAGATAGTTAACGCGTTCTCTCTCGACAAATCATCTGCCGGTAAACCTTCCGATTTCCATTCCAGCTGTTGACTTTCGGTACTCATAAACCTTCTCACATCAAACCCTGCAAGTCCAGTCATTTCTTGCCATTCAGCCACCCTGTCACGTCGCACGTCTTCCGGGGCAGCGGCTAAGTAATTAATGAACGCCGCAGCAAGTTGGGCACGGGCAGGCAACGTGGCTAATTCATCGGACAGCGTCTTGACTTGACCGTCCCAGCGATCGCGTTCCCCTGACAACATCCCGACCAAAGTTTCCGCGGCTACAATAGTCTCGTTAGCCTTGTCCAGTTCCGATTTCAAAGCCTGGGCCTCGGTGGTGCCCTTTTTGAACCTGTCCGTCAATTCCTCTACGCGTTGGTCCACGACTTTCAGCTTTTCGGCGAGTTTTTTCGTGCGCGCCTCTGCTTTTTCTAAGTTTCTCTGTAGTTTTTCCTGTTCTTTTTCCAAGGGCTCGATTTTTTCTAAAACTTTAGAAAACTTGACGTTAGCCTTCACCCATTCGGCAAGAGGTAAGGCCGCAGCGCTGGCTCTTTTCGCGTTAGCCGTCTCAAAACTAGATCTGTTCTTCTCCAACAGTTCATCAACGGAATCTCTAATCTCAGGGGTGATGCGGCGCGCGTCAAAAGACATAATGTCTTCTTTCACTCCACGTTTCGCAAGAAAGCTCTTCATGCTAACCCAAGAAGTATCGAAAATGCCCATCAGCCTCAAAACCCCTTCCAAAATATCCCTGATTACATCAGGCGGCATTCTCAAAGCTCTTATCTCCGCCAGAGTGCTCTGTCCTATGTTACCGACAGCTTTTTTCGCAGCATCTATTAACGGTTGTACTTCACTCAGTTCGATATCAATCTTCTTTTTGCGCTTGTCGATATTAACACGTTCCTCTGCAGCTTTTTGCTTTAGGTTTTCCATCTCGCTTTTCTGCTCTCCGGCGTTAGCCATGGCCACGGTGATGTCTTTCAAAGCCTGGTCTGCCTCGCTCTGTTTTTCAGCCAGCAATCTGCTTTGTTCCGCTGCTTTACGCTTCAAATCATCAACGTGAGTAGCGGCTTCGTTCAATTTTGACAGCCCAGCTTGCAAATGCGACTGCTTCTGTTTCAAAGATGACCTTTTCTCCAAATACACGCTTTGGTAGGTTTTCAGGAAAGTCACATATTTTCTAGGAGTCACGTCTTTTTTGGAGTGTTTCTTTCCAGAATCGTGTATCCGCACAAAATTTTTCACAAGGATCTTCCCGATCTGAGGATCGTCTGGCAATTCTTGTCTCAGCATCATTTTCGGGAGCTGCTCCATGCTCTTTCTACCCCAACCGTCCATCCACTGCACCTGGCACCTTTTGTACAAGGCCGGATTGCTTTCACAATCGATAGAAAAAGTCTCACGGGCTACGTCCATAATCAGGGCTACGTGTAGATTAGCAGCTACGCGTTTCGCGAAATAATTATACATAGGTCCGCGATGTCCAGCTTGGCGGGCTTCATCTCGCAATGGCGCGAGTAATGGGTCCAATTCTTCAGACGCATACAACCCTGGAACTTCACCGGCTGATAACAAGCTGTTAATCAACTCCAAAAACGAGCTTTGCATCAACTGAAAGTCTTCGAGAATCAACACAACTTGTTCGCCATCGATAGCTGCTTTTTGCATCAAGTTTTTGATGTCAATTTTGAACTGTTTCAGTCCGTATTGTCTTGACACTTTCGGGGTAAAAACAGTCATACGGTGCATATTAGCCACTACAGACACGGCAGTGCGCCTGCCGACACCAGCACTGCCAGCCAAAAGCAAACTACCGCCAGGTCGAGTCAAAATACGGTCCACGCGAGCCATATACTCCAAAACTTCCTCAAATATGAAAATATCGATTTCACGGACGTCTCTGTTGTACGCTTTGATGCCTTTTGAGATGAATTCTTTGAAATCAGGCACAGGCAAAACGCCAAGCAATTTCCCATGTTTCGGAAGAGCCCCTTCTGCCACAGTTTCCTGCCGTGCTCCCCACGACACAAAAAACGAACCCTCCTTATCTTCCAACACTCTCGACGACCAATCGTTGGCTAAAATCCCAGAAACGATAGAGTCAAAACGATCGCGTCCTTTCGATTCCGCAATACGGTCGCGGAATATTCTGGAAGCTTCATAAGCCCAGACCCGTAACAAAGCATCGGGGCTTCGGCCGTCATTACCACACACAGAATTGTCATCGTACCTCAGCAAAGACATACACCATAGAGATAAATCTCTTGGAGTAAACACATAGTGTCCGTGATCGTCAGCCAAAAAGATTTTCCGCACTTCTTCATACAAGCGAATCATCCCGTCCGCCAATTGTTGAACTTTGCCTTTAGATCCCCACACAGGATGCTGCTTTAAAGCTTGATTGTGATGCAACACAGGCCCCACGCACGCTCCGTAAATCACAGACAATTCCTCGCCTGTAGGATAATCTACGCTCAGAATTCGTACGCGTGATGTGAATCGCGATGTTAACTTGTGTCTACCTAAGGTGCTTGCAGCATTCATGGAGGCCACAATTTGAATTCCTTTGAGCTCTACCCATTCGTTGTTACTGTCGTAAAAACCGTGGTAAGTCAGAATCTGTTGTAGAAAAGCGATCATCTGATTTGTGCCCCATTTGTCAGGCTTCGGCAAGTTGATATCTTTCAAGTACAACACCAGATTTTCGCAGTCTTTTGGTCTCAAAGCACGTCCGCCAGAAGCGCCACCGCTTACAGCCATGCAAGCTTGCTGTAATTTCTGCACCAAATGTACGGGCGAAGTCTGCGCGTTGCAGTGTATCATGGCTACTTGCGTGGAGCGCTCTCTCGCGAAACACTCTTTCAAAAGCATCGATTTTCCGCACCCATCAGGACCGACCACCACGAAAGGTTGCCTGTTACCTTCACGTAACCACGGCAAGACGCAGTCAATATTTCTTTGCATTTCGACAGTTTGAATCACCGGTAACTCGTCAAGATTTTGTATGCCTTCAGAGAACGATTCAGTCTGCGATAAATCAACACGGAAGCTGTCTAAAGTATCTCTTTTCTGATTGTAGCTAATATTCAGCGCGTCTCTCGGATCCGGCAGTGTTTCGTGTCCCCATTGGAAAATTTCTTTCGCGAAATCCTGTCTCGCGGTTGTAGACAGATTACCACCAAGCCCTTTCAAAATCGCGACCAAAAACCCAGTTTTTGTGGTAACCCCGTGTAAATACGACAGCCCGTTCAGCACGGTACCAACCAGGCTCGATTCAACCACTTTATCCCCAGACCTGCAAACCCACTCCAAGGCTCGGTGGAAATAATCGTGAAACCAAGTCTCAAATTTACCGTGCAATTCAGCAGGCTGTTTCATCAGCCACGTATGAACCAGAGCTTTGACATCTGCGTCCTCATCACTTAGGAAAATCATGCCCATTCGGGAAATGGTAGCAGGGGATGCACTGCTTAAATCGTGTGTTTCAAAGAGAAAGTTTACGTTGGGACCAAACTGTATTCTCTCTCCGGAAGGCATAGTTAACAAACGATTATCGTCTAATACAGAATTCAACGATTCGATCCATTCAGGATCGATATCACCGTCGCATATAATCCAAGTGTGTTCCCCTTGAGGCACACGGACTGCGTCTCTAGCCGCGTTGGTTAGAACACCATCAGTCCATTCGCGAGTGTCAATATCAATTTGTCCAAGTAATTGCGTTCGCGGCATTGCTTTTGGGTTGACGGTATGCAGCTTGATTTTGTGCCCAAGTTTTGCTTCAGCGCTTTGCAGTATTCTCCACAAAGTAGACTTACCAGACCCGCTGGGACCTACCACTACAACACCCATTCTCTGTTTCAACTGTTCGTACAATTCCAGAGTCTTTTTCACCTGCCTTTCTTGCGTCGATAATTTCATTTCCTCGCAAGTTTTCTCGATAGCTTCCGTCAATTTCTGTTGAGCAACACCCACGAAAGACACGCCTTTGAATACGTCACGCACTAGCGCGTCAAATCGTTCACTGTCTGAAAAAGTCAGCTTCGAAATTGTGTTCAAACGTAGAGCTTGCACTACAGCCAAGGTTTCTTTTTCAGTATCTACATTATCTCCATGTTGTTGCCTCAATGTCTGTAGCGTTTGTCCACTTCCACGTAAAACTGTTTTCAAAGCACGTAATCCCCAATCGTAGTGTTGCTGCGGTGTGAGTAATTCGCGGGACAAATTAAATACAGCCACCACTTTTCTTCCTAGTGCTTTAGCCGATTTGAACCCTTCCGAAAACAAGATCACTTCCGCTATAAGCTCGTTGTCTGGTCTGGACATCGCCACCGGCCTGAAAAGCTGTTTCAGATTGTCCGGCAATTTCTGCCTGCCCCCGTACCCCTTTCCGGCCGGATTCATGGTGATAAACACGGCCGAATTCGGGTCTATGCTCACTTTTCTGCCGAGTAAATCAACCGTTTTAGCTCTATACTTTAACGCAGCTTGAATAACTTGAATATCCATCGAAACGGCAGACAGCACCGCTTCTTCAAGCCGGTTAAACTCGTCAAAACAGCCCCAAGCTCCACATTTGACGAGCCCCACAAAAATCCGTCCCATTGACTTTACATCGATGCCTTCGTCACAGTTAAAAACGAGGACTTGTCTCCCGAACAGGCCGCCCAAGGCTTTCACAGATTCAGTCTTTCCAGTTCCAGCAGGGCCATAAGGGTTGCCACCAAGACCCATCCTCATACCTTGCGTCAAAGTCAAGTAACACTTGTCGGTCAAAGGCGTGTGCACTAATTTCGGCGCATTACCTTGATATTCGTAAGTGTAATCGAATTCTGCGTCTACCATTCGCATTTTAGCACAATTTCCGCCGGGGTAGTACCGTAACTGTTTTTGCCACATCCAATCATTAGTAGCACCAGCGTTACACTTGATGAGTTGCTGCACCACATCTATATTGTGAATGATGTCCAAGATTAAAGCTTTCAGCTTCAACTTCAGCACGGCGGCTTGGGAGTCTTTTTCGTCAAGATTCGAGAAAAATTTAGTGTAACTCTCGAGTTTTACGGCCAAATCTTTCTCATAGTGTGTCAAACGGTGGTTCGCAATCGCGTCTTCACACTGTTTCGTGAAATTCACCAGCTCAGCGACACAGAGTATTTGAGACGGATACCCTGTAGAATCTACGTTATTCTTACTACGAAGACACGTATTCAGTAAATCTTTTAAAGTATCTTTCATTCCTTTTGACAAATCCTCCAACCATTCTTCGACGTTCGTCGTCAAACGTACCGGAGTCTTCATATCCACGATTTCACCGTCCAAGCTGCACATAGACTCTATATTCTGCTGGTTGCTATCGAACACAACCTTGTGTATACCGGCGAAAAGCTTCTTCAAATGAGACTGTATCACTTGAGGCTTGGTCGACTGTCCCAAGATTTCCAGCAAATCATCGTCTCCGATGAAGTAAAATCTCGGGAACGAGTCACGTTTTTCTTCCAAATACTCGTTTAAGGATCTTTGACAACGTTGCAGCTGATCGAGCATCTCAGTCAGCTGAGTCTGCATGCCAGACCGGCCCGCTAACGACACAAGACGGTTGTCTCTGACTATATCGGAGAGTATAACCCGAAATTCTTGGTCCACGCGTCCAAAACGGGCTTGCTCTTGAGGCAACGCGCCGTGTCCGAAAATCGGTTCCAAATACACCCACTTTCTTTGAATCGAGTTGAGTTTGTGCAGAAATTCGTCCAAACGAGCCAGTTTTTTCTCCCAACTTCCTGCCCTGTCCTCAAACCCCTTAAAATACGGGGAATCTTTCAAAGACTGCAAAAGACACTGGTTATCCCCGACTTCGCTGACAATTTCTTTCCAATCCTTAACCACTTTCAAGCCTTTGCCCTCGCAGTCCTGGTAATCGGTCAGGGTGAAGACGGCCGCTGCGCCCCACATATCCAAATCATGCAGGGCCTCGCGAATAGACACCTCGCCTTGGGCGCGCCCGTTAAGTTCTTTCAACTCTGAGATTTTGCCGACAATATTACTGGCAACCGATAATATGTGACGAAATCGCAGTTTTTCCAGCGTAGTGCCGCGAGGCAGCCCCACAATTTGAAACAATTCAATCCAATGATCGGCCGATAAGTTTTCGCCACGTACATATTTCAAAGCCGGGATTAATTCTTTAAAAGTAGTGACTTCTTCTTGTATTTTCACAGTCATAGACGAAGGGTCGCCTCTCAAACGATCATCCCACGAAGTGAGAAATTCCTCGAATTTCAAAGTCTTGCTACGGAAAGAAATCCAATCCTCGTCGGCCATTTCATCCAGTCCGTTATTGAATTCTTCGTACAAGAGCCACGTCATTTCGCAGCCTTCGATATCGACGCGTAAATCATCGACTAGCGCCAAATCCGGGCGCGGTATCTCGAAATGTTCGCAATCAGTCAAAAGTTTATCACGTCTGTTTTGTAAATCAGAAAATTCTTCCTTGCGATTTTTCAAATCGTTTATCGCGGCTTTAAACTTTGACCTGTCTCCGCTTTCGATGATGTCATCGCCCGGTTTGAGTTGCTTCCAGCGTTCCGCGAACTTTTCCAAGTCAGTCACGAAAGATTGAATCCCAGATTCAACACCGGCTTTCATGACCGCTATCTGACCTTGGATGATTTCGTGATGAGACTCCATAGTCACGTCTAAAGTGTCCCATTTCGATCTCAGCGTGGAGATAGCCGGGCCTACGCCTTCGCCACCCATTTTTCTCAACAAATTATTGAGTTTTTCCGCGCTTTCGTACTTCCCTTTCATTTCCGGTAGTGAATTTTTCAATTCAGAATGTCTCGCGTTCGCCTCTCCGATCTCCTCGACGGTTTCTGGCTTTTTCTGAAGAGCTTCTGCTGCGTTATTCACAAACTTATCAGCTTCCTTCACTAGTTCTGTTACGTTACCACGAAGCCCATCGATTAGTGCGTCGAACAAACGTTGCAAATGATCGTCAATCGCAGACTTTACAGGCGAAGTCGATATCAAAAAGCAATCCACTCTACACTGAGACGGTAGTTTTTCAGAATCTCGTCCTTTCGCTTTAACCATTCTGAAATTACGCTCAAAATCAGCGTACGTCTTGCAGTGCTTCGCCACCAAATCCTCAACTTTGACCTTTCCGATGACAACCCAGTCTTCGAACTGGCTCTTCACTTTGCCGAGACGCCGAAAAAGGTCTTCCGCTTTCGAGAAAATCGTGTAAAAGCCTTCCGCGTTTCTGTCGATCATCGCGGGAAACACGACTTGACCTGTCGCGTGCGGGTCATCCTCTGATTGGTCAGTCACCCCCCTGAAAACGTTAGGAATGTTGATGAAACGCCTCATTTCTTTGTAGTATCTTGACCGCAATTCCTCAAAAGACGGCCGAAACTGTAAGTTTTCTTGGCGGAAAACCAAATCGACTTTAATCTCGATCAAATTACGGTTTAAAGCTTCCAATCCGACTTGATACTGATGCTCCAACGCCTTATACAGCTGTCTGTTCCAGTGCGCTTTCCAAGTTTGTATGTCGGACGGAGTAATCGAATTCCGTACCTTGATCTCTCCGATGGTTCTGCGCAGTTCACCCAAAATATCCTTCCATTTCGAGTTGTTCTGCAACAAATCAACGCTCATCAACGTGACGACTTTGTCGCGAATAATCGCGTGCTGTTTTCTGTACTGCCGGTTCTGTTTGGTTAACTTGTTCGCGACTTCCTGCAGTTTTTTGATGTGCCCGTCCAATTCGTCAGGTTTTTCCCAGGTTATGTGCATTTTTCCGTTTTCCTCGTTTCTGCTGGCGCCTTTCGGGTTTTTGATCAGCTTTTCGAACGTTAGAGCCATGTCTAACATCATGGGACGCTGACTGGGTATCATCTGTTGATCGATGGTGTTGTAGAAATTAGCGACTTGCTTCAGAACAACCGCGTGCCTGTAAAACTGCTGGGCGTACGTGACAGAGTCTTGTATCTTGCCTGGTATTCTAAACCCGAACGCAGCAAGCTGGCGCGCTTCACGTAATAAACCGACAAGTCTTTCGCTGTAATGCACAATTAACTTCCCATCTCTGTGATCCAACTCCATCACCCTGCTGGAACGTTGAATATTCAAAGGATCCCGTCTGTCGTTTAGAGAAGCCTTCATTTCTTCACACCAATTTTGGAATAAGTCATCCTCGTATATTTTCATAGTCTCCAACAATTTCTCCGCCAAACGTTTGAAATCTTCAAATCTACGAAGAGAACTAAGCAGCTCGGTTGAAGCTTTCAGCAATTCTTTCACTTTAGACTGCAACTGACGAACCCACACTATGTTATTCACGACTTCCGGAAGATTTTTACCTTTCGGTAACTGATCTGGATCCGCCGATTTAGCTTGAAAATCGGCTTTCACGGTCTTCAAATAATCCTCCAACTGCCCTAGCAGAGTCTCGCGTTCCGCAGTCAAAGCCTGACTGACGTTAGGCCGCTTTATCAAGTCGCGAAACTGCTGAAACTCTCTCAAAAGCTGATGCACTTGCCCAGTCGTGTTTTTCAAACGTAACCGGAGCTTGTTGGCGACTGCATCTTCAGCAGGACGCATGTCACGGTGATAATTTGCGACAGCCGCTTGATATCCATTCTCAGTGTAAGCGTTGTAGTAAAGAGGAGACACGTTTTTGAAAGAGTCTTCCAATTGATTCGATATTGACAAACGCTCTCTCTCCATCGGAGAGAGAAGCTGCATCAACTGTTCGTTAACGGTACGTAATTCACTGATAGATTTCAACCGAGAGATCACGTTTTCGACGTACGCCATCGATACTTTTCCAGATTTCCACTGGTGTGTAGGGTATTGTCGCCACATATGTTCCGTCAACAGCTCACAAGATGATACCCAGCGCTCACAAATCATGATAGATTGTCGTAGAGCGTCCTTCACATTCGGATACGGGTCAGACCAGACAGATTTGAACAAAGTTCCTAGCCTGCGTTGCACAAAGCGGCAAAATTCTCCGCCAATTATCTCCAAAAAATGGACCATTCTAGCTTCCGGGTATTCCCTGTCCACCTCAGTTTCCTTCCATAAGTCATCGAGAGCGTCTTGCGTTTGGTTCACAAGTTCAGGCCCGTCACTTAACGCGTTTGTGTCTAAAGTAGAGAATAATTTCGAGAGAGGCTCGAGAATTTCGCCGAAACGCTCTCCGCGTTTAGCTTCTGAACGATTAGACTGCGTAGATGCACTCTCCCAGTATTTAATTTCATCCATAGGCACAAGTATATCGGACACATCAGAATCACCCGTGTCTCCGCTGTGTCTGGGTGACATACCTTTGCGTACGTGATGTCCAAACCCTCGTTCTAAATCGCCCAATAATTTCTGCAGTTTCGGATCTAAATTACGCGTGTTTTGAAGCAGCACAGGCGCGAAAACTTTCTGCAGAATATGATAGAACCCGTTGACGGGGTCTGACATGCTCGAAACGCTGATATTAGACCTGAAATTCGCGTCTGTGATAGGTTCAGGTCTCGATTTATAGAACACTAACATGTTATGCTGAGATTTCACGTCTCCGCTGATAGAATTACTGAAAACGAGCGAATTCGCAGTGTTTTGAATGACGGATAGCGTGTTCCGGTTTCCATCGTCAAGAAATGCATTCAATTCCACGGCATTTCCGTATTTCCCACTCAAATCTTCGACATCATCGAAGTGATTTTGAATCAGTCCGAAGACATACTTTTTTCGCACGTCCCGTGCCATTGTCGCGTCACAGTTCTGTTTTACATGTTACAGTAGAGATAGTCTGGATAAAAAAAAAGAACGTAATCGTGAAAGTATCATTGAAAGAGAAATTATCAAAATATATCGAGCGCTCAATTGGTTTGAAAGGAAACTCGCAATCTCTGATCGTCGGCATATTATTTGCTTGTTAATAGGGAATGCGTCGCAATGTGTATCGAATGAAATAGCAAGCGATTCGCATTGTAAAACTGTAAAATGATATACCCTACTAATGTATGCTCAAAGGCAGTTCCGAATTGAAATTGAAGCATCACATCATCACTTTGTGGAAAATATTATTCACAGCTTTTAGTACTGGTTAAATTCCCGAGGTCATGTCAATATAAGTCACAATCATTTTTTTCAGACCTGGTATTCTAGAGTTTAGAAACATCTAAAACTTTTAACAACTAGGATTAGCATCATCGTGACAATTAACAGAGCAAGGAAGAGTTTCAAAAAGCTCATTATGATTGAATTAGGGTAAACATTTCAGGCAGTTTAGCACGAAAGCCATAACGTAACATAAAACCGGCAGCTCAATTTAATACCACAAAGGATTGTCAAACAGACAGAATAAATACATTTAAAGCACTGTAGAGTGTGGAACGTAGACACTCATTATTTGAGAACTACTTCAGAATGCCAGACCGATGCCAACACAGTAGAATCAATGCCTAATTGCCTATGCTTGATTACCGCAATTAAAACCAGCTCCTGGGAATTGGCACAAGAATTGAAGTAGTCGCTAATTCGCGGAAGAATCCTTTGCATAAACTGCATCAAACATTTCGTATCTAGCACGATTCTAACAGCCTAAATGACAAGGAAGGAGGTACTACCAGGGATATTATACGATAACGCTACCGCTACATAAAATGAAATAGTATTGTTAACCACACAAAAATTTGCCGATAATCCACACACAAATATCGAATTACATATTCACACTAAGCCGCGCTATTGCAACACACTTTAACGTTCGTAAAGACCAAAATATTGTCGGAAACACACTATTTCACACATAAATTATCAAGATGTCGGCGCACCTTTGAAAATGCAGACCGACCTGAGAGAAAAACGGTAATTAGTACGGAAAATAATAACGCGAGAACGAGAAATGCGAAGAATTAATAAATAACAAAGACAGCTTCAATGACAAAGTGGGGTGTGCAGATTTTCAAGCCAGCGTCCAATTACTTTTACAGGTAAACTGCCTTTCCATTGGAAGCTAAAATAGGGCCATTAGTTTACCTTGCATTTAAATTGGCAAGGCGATGAATATGGGAAACAATCGTTTTCAACTAAGGCCATTGGAGCAAGGAAGAGTTTATATAACGGACAAGCAAGCAAGCAAAAACAACACACACATACATACACATAGGGCCAAGGATTTGGCCAGAACGTCAAAACCAAGTCACACTTTATCAAAGAACTGGTGCTCGTTTTACAAATAGTAATATTCAACGTAGGCCTACATTGTACAATGAAAGCTGCGCGAATGGACTACTTAGCAGCTAGGTATTTCATTTTCAAATAGATGGATGAAATGGCTTGAAAATTGGAATCACTGTGTTAGGCCATGAACATTGTTTTTGTCAATCAAGAATCAACATTGGACAAATATAAATCAAGCATGGAGCTCAGACATGGACTAGATAATTGGCCAGAACCACAGTGGCAATCTCAAACAGAATAGAAACAGCCAAGGAAATTTTTACTACATTCCAGTGAACAGGATTGATTTAAGTATCCAGAAACTTGGCAATAGTTTTGAGGTAATACCAAGGTAAATGACATGACATTTTACACAATTCTACATCACAAAAACAAACAACACATATCAACCCGACACACTTTATTAACAAACACTAAAAACTACACAAACTTAAAAACGACCAAGAACACTAAACCATACAAGTTTAAAACTTCAAGACTAAAATTGGCGAGCGCACCTTGTTTCCTTGCCTGTTAGTGACACTACCTTGCCGAATTGGCCGTCAAAACACGGATAGTATTGGACTTAAAACCTGGAAAGTCCTCAAAATGGTGATTGGGAAGAATAGCTGTTAATTTGACTAAATTCTAAACCATTGTTACAAGTGTAATAAACTCAACTACATCGCTAACAATTACATCCTACCAGAAACTATACGCTAATCTACATACCAAAACATATCAAATCAAGTTAGTACATAAAAAACAGCATTATTTACCAATCTGACCGAAACGTGATTTGATGCAACAGTCGAAGATTTAACCAAAAAGCGGAAAATGATGGCAGTGATCTATGCTTTATCCGGCAAGAATATTACTGGGTCCATACTCGTGTTTAGTATGGAAACTGATTTACTATCATGGCTTAGTTAGTGACGATTGATTTCAGGGGATTAACACCACTTATCAACACAAATACCCAATCGGCAGTGCAGCAAATATGAATTACCACATCTGCCCTTAGAACAGACTCGGACAACTAGAAAATTTTCAGGTTCACCAAATTAGATTAGAATTACAAATACAGCTACAAAGTTTTTTCCAGATTAGAGTACAATTAGAATTATAGCTACACGTTTATTTCCGAATTCAATTTAAATTAGATTTATAGCTACAGGTTTTTTCCAAATTAGATTAGAATTAGGACTACCAGAAAGTAGTTTAGAATTAAAATTAGAGCATGGAAACGTTACACAAATTAGATTGCCTGCATTTCGCTTCAACTAATTAGTCTAATTATACAACCAGAATAATTTAGTTGCTCAAGTCTGCCATAGAACACTAACGCAGTAAAAAGATTTTCTCGGGACGTAAGCCCTTTCATTCAATATCAAAAAGAATTAAAAACTGGTATCAAACAAAGCCTATCGTTATTTCTTGACCGCGATAAGATAACAAATTGTAAATAGGAGCAAATAACGCTCCATCACACCTTGAAACATTGTTACAAATCAGCTTTGAGCAAATACGGAAGCTTACATATGCTTCATACGCCACACAAATCAAAAAGCTCATTGGCGCCTTCGAAAGGTTCCAAATTGAAGACATAGTCTAATGTAGGCGGTGGGGACAATCTCAATAACGGCGTGATGTCGTCGGTTTTCAGTAAGTCCAAAATATCGTTAGAATCCGCGATCGGATCGAAAAGATCGCTCATGGAAGGCGGCGCGTCCATTTTATCGTGAGCTAGTACGTTAGCCGGTATTTTAGCTAGGGTCGGTTCGACTTGGTGTGACGCTTGCGGTATCATGACATCATCAAGCTCATTAGTTTCTACGATCTCATCAGGCGGTGGTAGACTAGATGACGAACACGGTTGGGGTTGATCAGGCGGGGGAACCGGGACTGCGACCGGTGGGGATTCTGCTACATCTTTGTTAACGAGTAGCACGCTGATAGGCCCGGAATTCGACTTCAAGTGGATTTGGTATCTACGATCTCCGTTTGATATCTGCTCGGGCACTGGGACTTCGAGTTGTGTGCCAGAAGGGGCTTGTACTGCTAACAGTGTTTGGTTTTTGAAACATTCGCACACATCTTCATGAGTGACGTACGCGAGACGGTTGTTATCAATATCTTCAGTTACATTACGAATGCTTTGATGTACCCATTGCTGTTCTTGATCTAGTTTTTTTTCTTTCTCGTCGAGAGCGTAAATCTCAGCACGTAAAGCATTAAGCTGCATCGATAACTCTTGATTACTGGAGCCCGGCCCCGATCCTTTCCATTGTATGCTGTTTTTCGATCGTTTCTCGATAAGGCCGATGCCTTCGAGCACGTTTGTGATGTCGTAAATGCGTCGTTTTTGACGTACAGCCAGTTGATCGGCGGCTACTTTTAAATCTAAAATCCCGTCTTTCGCCTCTTGTAAGAGAGCGACAAATTTCGTTGTCAGAAGTCCGAGAGATTTTTCGTGTCGACTTGTCGACGATAATGTTTCAGTCGTCATTGTAAGCAGAATAATTGTACACGAAATGATGCAGCTAAAAATTAAAATACAAGTTTCGACACTGTTTGTATGAGGCTGGCACAAAGTACGATCGCGAGAACTCCTTGGATGTACATAACTTCAATATACGATTGAATATTATATTCAAATTGAAATAAGCCCGAATATTTCCAGCTGACACTCGATAACCATAGAATTGGTGACAAAGCACCAGAGGTGGTCACGTAGTCAGCGTTGCAACTCAAGTGCAAGTAGAACAAAGGGTGTAAATCAGGGTTGTAATGACTCGAGTCGCGATTTTCTGGTGACCCGACTCGACTAGAGTCATTTTCTTGAAAATGAGAAATGACTTGACTCGAGTCAGTTTGCGTATTGACTCGACTTGGACTCGAGTCATTACGCATGACTCGGACCAAGTCATATAATTCGAGACTGGGTCTACCAAGACAGGCATGTCATTGTAATTTCAAAAAATAGTAAAAATGCTGCTATAAACCGTTAAAAGTGAGGAAAATTAGTATATTATGAATGCGAAGCATTCGATATCGCCCAGCAGAGTTGTAAAAAGTGGGCTTCACATCAATCACATGACATCAACGCGGAACTAAACAGTCAACACAATGACTTGAACTCGTACTCGAGTCAAAACACTACGACTCGGACTCGACACTTTACTCCGTGACTTGAGCTCGGACTTGACTCAGTGTTGAATTGAAAATGACTCGACTCAACCCGAGTCAGAAGTATAAGTGAGATTGATTTGTGACTCTGAACCTTGTGACTTGGTTACAACCCTGGTGTAAATTTCTATACTTAATTATAAGTAAAAGTGGCCGAGTAGTATCAAAAGTTAGATTTGCCAAAGGGTCGCATGCATGCATCGACGCGAATAATGCAAAGTGACTAATGACAATGTACAACAGATAGGTAGAATCTTCAAAAATACATTCAGGTTGCGTGATATATGGCAGGGGCAAGCCTTTTCATGCGGTTCTTGTGAGTTGTGACAGAAGTTTCAT
This sequence comes from Botryllus schlosseri, assembly GCF_051294905.1. NCBI lineage: Eukaryota > Metazoa > Chordata > Ascidiacea > Stolidobranchia > Styelidae > Botryllus > Botryllus schlosseri. The sequence continues at coordinate 34,532,886 of NC_137238.1, forward strand.
TTATAAAAGTGATGCAATTTTATCCTAAAACCAATTCGCACTTTTCTAAATCTGGAGTGTAATAACTGGTTTTGCCTAAAAACTGTCCAAGTACAAGCAAATAGAGTCTATAAACATAACCACCAAGTTCGTCAATTCCTGAATCAACAATTCCCGAATCCCTGCAAATCATCATTAGGCCTATAAAACAATCATCAGTGCATTAATCTGCCAGTCACAGATTGTTCAGGAAATTAACAATCTCATTTATGAGTGGGATCGTCGGAGGGGGGAGTACTGTGCCTTGATCAAATAAAAAAATCGGAATCCACGTAACAAATAACTGTTCATTAAACAGTCTCCTTCATTAAATCTTGAGGTGCGGACCCCAGGCCATTTGTAGAACTAACGTGAGATACATGCGAACAATCGTATGCTAAAGGACGATATCTAGATACATATATTTAGATATGATAGTATCTAAATAAAAAACAATCTTCACCACACCATACAGAAGCCAATAAAGAAGTGTTAACAAAACAACTATAACTAATAAACAGTAGGCTTACGCCACAGTATTGACGTCTATTTAGTCCAATTCTCCTCTCTAGTATTGGATGAATGCATCTGAACCATTATACATGAGCAAGTGAATAGAGCACGATATTCAGTATAATGACTGGCTGAAGAAGTTAAGCCCACCGATATCAATTATCAAGGAGGTGTACGATTACGAAATCACATACTGTAAGTAAAATATCATAGGAAATAAGAATAATAACCATGTCATAATTATTTGTTGCGTCGCTCGGGTAAAGCTACCACATGAAAATAAAGACAGCCCAGCCCGTAAGCGCTGTAATCTGGTTTCGCCCACACTTGTCGCCATTAGAAACGCAGAGACAGGACCTGAAATTTGTAAACGACGGAACTTGAGATCACTGAAGCGTGTGATTATTTAATTCAAGCTGATCATTGTGCCCATTGTCAAAAATTTGGAAGATTCTCCCCATCAGTTCAATATCAGTTCAATACACCACAAAAATGCGATACAATGAAAAGACAGGAAGATGTCGAAGCGACAAGGAGTAGTCTATGGAATCTGACACCCACCTTGGCCTAGGCCAGGGGTGGGCAACATACGGCCCGCGGGCCGGATCCGGCCCGCGAAGGGATTTTGTCCGGCCCGCGGACAGTTTTCCGTCTTGTATGATGCGGCCCGCGGCTACAGTCTGCCGAGATTCCCCGCTACTTGCTTACTACGTCAAATTTTAGTAACTGTATGTTATCATATATAATACATGTAAGCGCACTGCGCATCGTGCGAGAATGGAGCTTACGCGTAAGTTCGTCGAAACGGGAAGAGCTGCATTATCGGCAGTTACGATGTACTCAACCCTAATATCGTTTGTGGTAATCATGGTGTTTGTCGACTACAATGGTCATTTACACCAGCCCGATATTCCTTATTTTTGATTCCGTAGCCGGGTCGCGGGCCACTTTTCAAATGTCGTAGAAGCCGCGATTCGCATGAATTCAATATCGCCATAAAATAGGCCACACAGTTGAACAACGACGCTATCACGTCACCTATTCAGCCCTAATGAATTGATATCTTGGTATATTTAGGGTACTGGGCTTATCGAACGCCTTGAAATCTTAGTTAGTGATTGCTGCGTGTGTTGATTGTTCAGAGAGAAGCAGACATGGCGGCGCCTGTATGTTAATGCTGTTCTCAAATTCACATTGTCTTCGTCATTATCAGCGAGAAATGGCTTTGAAATGACATTGCTGTCGTTAAATACATTCAATAAATGCGATTTACACCTTGTATAATGTGGATAAATGGACGAATAATGCATCGATTCAGCAATCCGGCCCGCCAACTACATAATTTTCCTATATCCGGCCCGCCGGCTGGAGAAGTTGCCCGCCCCTGGCCTAGGCGATGTAAAGAGGAGGCATGCACACTGAATGAAAGTAAAGAAGATAGTATAGAAGAAGAATGCGACAAGAAATAGGGCGGCATGTCATGGGAAGCGAGATCGATAGGTCAGTCGTGGTCCGGTAATCTTGAGGATGGACTGTATTTATTTAGTAGTAATTGCTTGTATTTCGACTTGAATGTGGACATGCTCGTCGACTGTCGGATGGCCGGCGGGATACTGTTCCACACATCAGGTCCGGCATATTTGATGGTCATTCATACATATCATAGCAGTCTTTCTTAACCTTTTTAGCGCTCGTACTCCGTGAGGTTTCGACAAAAAATTTCGTATCCCTGTTCATTTTTACCGTGGAGACGTCATCCAAGCAGGAAGCCCGGGCTCGATTGCCGCTGTCGGAGGTTATTTTATGCCATGTGTATCGCACTGTAGTCTAAAATCATATCTACTTATAAAGTAGTGTGAGTAGGCAAAATCTACTTCAAGTACTTCAAAAAGAAGAACAAGCCTATTTCGTTACTGACCACCTCTGATTATACGGCCCGTAGTTTAGTCGAAGAGCAATACGGAGTAGTTGTATCGGATACGGCGTTAACCACAGTGATGAGCGGATAGTGCTTTTCGAGACTCCGAATCCCTCCGACAACTTTAGTGTCTGAGGAAAACTCCCTCCGACTCCGAAGAGCTCAATCCCAGACTCCGAGATACTCCGATGAATCTCGTCAAGTATCCGAAACAGTGGCAAGCATGGTACATGGTACACATGGTACATGTGATAATGTGGTTGGCTCATAGTATTGTTTACTCTCCAGCCCCCAATTGCAGTGCAGATGGCTAATTTGTATGCACTTGGCAATCATTTTTGCATGTTACCCGTCATATTACAACTTTACAAGGTGTCAACTGTCTGCGTTTTGGTTTGTAATCATAATCAATAGTGTATTCTGGTCGGAGCTATCCAAAGATATCGGAGACAAAAGTTACAATACTCCGACATTCTCCGAAAAAATATTTGTAGTAAACTCCGACTCCGCTCCGACTGTCACAAAATCGGCAAAACTCCGCTCTTAATCCACTCCGACTCCGCTCCGATGCTCATCACTGGTTAACCAGCCTTTTCCAACGTGGGCAATATCGCCCCCGAGTGGTGAACAGAAGTACTCAAGTAGTGGTTCCCAACCTTTTTCGAATATTCGCCCCCTTAATAAGCTCGAAACATATTTTCACCCCCCCCCCCCCCCAATTTACGGATCCACAATAGAGGACATGAATGAGGGAAATATATTTATCTAACTCAGATCGCTGCTGAATTGACTAAAAATAAGGTCATTTTTCCTAGCAGGTGCTCTGAAAATCCTTTTGACAAAATTTTGACATCCTCTGTTGGGGGGCTGCCAGTAATACTGCACTCAAGTCACTGCAAAAATTACAGTATAAAGTACTCCGAAACATAGCTAGGGCCCAAAGGGGCCTGGCTGCCCATCCAACAAGTCGCTGCTGCAGAGATTCGGCGTCCTAAACATAAAAGATATGCGGAAACTAGAAACCGCCAAGTTTATGTATCAGTTCCAATGCGGTCGTTGCCCCGAATATTTCAATGACTTCTTACCTCAGAAGCAAAAGCGCACAAGTACAACACACGCGCGTCCACGTCGTCCAAATATCATATGATCGACCGAAAAGATCATCGCTCTATCAAATATGCCGGACCTGATGTGTGGAACAGTATCCCGCCGGCCATCCGACAGTCGACAAGCATGTCCACATTCAAGTCGTAACACAACAATTAGTACTAAATAAATACAGTCCATCCTCAAGATTACCTGACCACGACTGACCTATCGATCTCGCTTTCCATGTAATGCCGCCCTATTCCTTGTCGCTTTCTTTTTCTATGCTATATCTTCTTTACTTTCATTAAGTGTGCATGCCTCCTCTTACATCGCCTAGGCCAGTGGTTCCCAACGTGGGCGATATCGCCCCCCAAGGGGCGATTTGGCGGTCTAGGGGGGCGAAATGACGAAGGGGGCGATTGGGGGCGAAAACGGACAAAGGGGGCGACGGGGGCGAAAATTGCGAAGGGGGCGATGACGCGTTGAAACGGCTATATTGCTGCCAAGTCGGAGAAATGACCTTTTTTTTTAGTCATCCCACGAAAATTCAGTTGCAAAAGTGTAAAATTCGCCACCGAACGGCAAAGTTGACCATTTTTTTTTAGTCAACCCGCCGGTGATTACAGTTTGTATACCGATTTTTCGGTTCACGAAATTTGGGGGGCGATGATTGGCGTTGAGCTTGAAAAGGGGGCGATGAGTCGAAAAAGGTTGGGAACCACTGGCCTAGGCCAAGGTGGGTGTCAGATTCCATGGACTATACTCCTAGTCGCTTCGACATCTTCCTGTCATTCATTGTATCGCATTTTTTGTGGTGTATTGAACTGATAAAATTGCTAATAAACCAATGATGATGATGATTTTAACATGTCAAAAGTATCGCCATAGTTATGACATTTTTTAAAGTCAACTTTCGTTTCATATGCAGAATAAGGCATCTTCACGTGAACTTTTGGCTGTGGTAACTATAAATACATCTCACAGGAAGTTCTAACATTTTTGCCCCCTGTCGCCCCCTTCTCCCCCCTTGTTTCTCAAAATCGCCCACTCGGGGGCGATATTGCCCACGTTGGAAAAGGCTGGTTTAAGCCTTATCCGATACAACTTCTCCTTATTGCTCTTCAACTAAACTACGGGCCTTATAATCAGAGGTGGTCAGTAACGATTTAGGCTACTTCTACTTTTTGAAGTAGATTTTGCCTACTCACACTACTTTTTAAGTAGTTATGATTTTAGACTACTTCTACTTCTACTTGACAGTTTTCAGTTTTGTAAGCAATAATAAGCGTAGAATACCTATACTTACTTACTTACTTGTGAACCACCACTCCTACTACTTGAGTAGAAATTCTGGCATTACTTCTACTTCTACTTGAGTAGTGACGGGGACTACTTTGAGCACTTCTGCTTATAATATTGGGAGGGCGCCATACCATGATATTTTCTAAAACGTGCTGTTCCAGTAAACACAGGATTAGTATCGTATTTCCATATCAATACCATCATTTTCATCCCATGATGCGGACGAATGCTTACGCTGTCTAAAATTGGATACCTCCAGGTATGCATCAATATGAATCAATTAAGCTCTGCACCTTTCGCATAGCTCAATTTGCAGCTTTTGACAATCCATGCGAACGAATTACGATGGTTTTCATAACTACTTACTTACTTGAGTAGATTTAAAGTCAGTCCGATGTTCACAACAAAGGTTAGTCAAAATACGGTCAGTCACATGTTCACAATCAGTTTTGTATTCAGTTCAGTTTATTAAGAATTTTCATCGTTTCAAAACACCACCAGACTGTGATACAATGAAAAGATAGTAAGGTGTCGAAATGACTGGGACTATATAGTCTTTGAAATCATACAGACACCCATCTGGGCCTATACGCGATGTTAAGATGAGGCATGCACAGTGCACACTGAACGAAGAGTAAACGAATATCATACTGAAGGACAAACGAAAAATTGAGGTGGCATGTGACGCGGAAGGCGAGATCGATATGTCAGGTCGTGGCCCGGTAAACTTGAGTGCTGACTATAGTAGCCTATATATTCAGAAGAAATTGCTTGTGTTTCGACTTGAATGTAGAGTGTAGACAATCTGGACATGATTGATGACTGACGGATAGCCGGAGAGATACAGCTGCTCCACCGTCTTATATGGTGTGGACACAAGCAAATCTCACGGCTCACTGCGATTTATCTACGTCACACTTTCCATTTGGTTAAAGGCAATTTGACGGTAATTTTTACCGGCTTGTCGAGCATTAAATCTGATAAAACGGGATCAATCGAAATCTGCCGCTGTGCTGATTACGAAAATGTAAATTTCATTCCGCTCATGGCCCTGGAACCCGCACAATCAGCCTCGAATGTTTCATTGTTCTGGAGAATGGCATTATAACGCAACGACGAGGGCGCAGCAGAGATGCTACTCCTGCGTTTTTCCACCCAGATCTGGGTTTTTCGAGCATCACCTGGGTTTCTGGGTATTTGTGCTTGAAATTTGGGTTTTTTTCAGCATAATGTTTGTCAGGTCAATTTTACGGCGCAAAATTGATTACTAGATTAGTAAGATCTTCTAATGTCGACGGATTCCACTGTGATTGAAACGGCTGAGTCCAAAGAGACCCATTTTAGATTAAAATGAGAGGTCTTGGCGTGATGCGATAGAGCTTCATTGAATACTGACTACTAGGTCGCAGAAAGTCATAAGGTAGATAGTATAATGGTTATGCGTCCGGGTTCTCGAGCGGTAGGTCGTGGGTTCGATCCCCGGCCGGGTCATACCAAAGGCTCGAAAATTGGTATAAGCAGCTAGGCGCTCAGCAATCACGGATAGCATGGAGGAGAAAAACAAACGGGGTCGCAGACTAGATGACCTCATGGGGCCGTATCGCAGCTCCGTAGTCAAAGCATCTCGATGGTGCAGGCGAAAAAGAATATGATCTCTCTCTCTCTCCCTCTTTCTCTCTACTCTGATTTAGGACTTGAATGCTACCGGTAGCGCTGCAACAAATTCGTTTTGCTGTAAAGTATGCAATTTATTCACATGGAAACACCAATTGTTGATCTAACTAATTTACCATGTTGACATCAGAGTATATTCACTTTCAACAGGGACACTCAAAGAGAGACAGTTTGGGCAACCGGGCAAGTTATTCAGAGTGAGAGGGGTTTATTAAATGCAAACATACTCTTAATTTCATGATTTGACAGTTTCTGTTTCGACTAAACATCCCAGATAAAAGTGTTTGTCCCAGGTTTAATGAATCGAAAGCTATTTTCGACCTATCTGGTCAGCTCGCAGTCACTAGAACTACCCTACAATCATCTTCACGATAGATTGTTACTAACATTACGAATATATAATACACTACGTATTGACCCCCCATACCTAATGCCTGGCAGCAATGTGTCGAGAGGAAAACATCATATTTCGATGGATTTGCTCATTTAACTGAGCAACATGCATATTATAGTACGGAAATGAACCTTTGGGATTTCAATATCAAGGGCTAAAACTTCTTCCATGTCCGTATACCTGTCATTGATGACTCTCAGTCACTGTTTTACAGCTATATCATAGAAATGTGAGTGAAATAGAGGATCTGGGTTTTTCTGGGTTTTTTTAACGTCCAAATCTGGGTTTTTCCAAAATATCTCAGTGGCATCTCTGGGGCGCAGCTGAGGAGCATTTGAGTGGCTGCGCGGCGAGAGTGAAAGTGCGTCTCAAATTCAGAGAAATCTGAATGGTGATTGAAAAATGATAAACCAAATTCCAATGTCACCGTTTACAAGGACTATATGGCCTATGGTTAGCAGGTAATTTGACGGTAATTTTTGACCGGCTTGCCGGGCGCGACATTTATTAAAACGGGTATTAATCGAAAGCTACCGCGGTACTGATTACGAAACTATAATTTTTTTCTGCTCGTGGTCCTGGAACCCCTCAAAATCAGCCTCGGATGTTGCAGTGTAGCGGAGTTTGGTATTGTGATGAGAAGCAGCGCAAACCGCAAGCGTATTGCATTGGCCATGGCCATTGTTGCGCAACCGATTGAGCATTCACACTCTCACTCTCGTGCGCACTTGCTCCTGAGCTTCTCGGACGGCATCGTTACAATGCAAGATTCTCGGCTGATTTTTGGGGGTTCCAGGGCCACGAGCAGAAAAAATTAATATCAGCACCGCGGTAGCTTTCGAATGATACCCGTTTTAATAAATTTAATGCTCGGCAAGCCGGTCAAAAATTACCGTCAAATTGCCTTTAGCCAAATGAAAAGTGTGTCGTAGACCAATTTCACTGATCTGCGAGATTTAGTTGTATGTCCGCACCATATAAGGCACTTCACCCTCCGCCACATGCCACCTCATTTTGTCGCTTGCGTCTTATATTCTCTGCATTACTTTTCATTCAGTGTGCATGCCTCTTATTTACTTCGCCTAGGCTAAGTTAGGTGTCTGATCTGAAAGGCTACTCCAAGTTGTTTCGACACCTTCTTATCTTTACATTGTACCACAGTCATGTGATGTTTTGAAACGATGAAAAAATTAAACCTGATTGATATGGAGGAACGCTCCCGATGCGTTCCTATTGCAAAGTTTGAGAGAATGTTCCCACGCGAGAGGATTAGGCCTACGTCACTATGCCTAGAAAAAAGAAGTAGTGGAATCGCTATCAGTATCAGTTGCTCTGAAATAGAGGTCGACCGATTATTATCGAAGCCGATATTTAGAACTTTCCCGATTATGGATATCGGCCTATTAACTCCGATATCGCGGCCGATATTTTATATATAAAAACATTCGAAATTATTGGAAATTCAATGTTCCGTGTTCTCAATCACAAGAAATCGACGACGCAAAGGGCGATACGTGACAAATTTACTCTTGCTGGACGAGTTTAACTGGGTGAGCAGTGAGCACTGAGCAATAAGCATGCTGAGAAACTATATGCTTCCTGCATTACAATCTACCTCTACTGGACTGATCTGCAATTCTGTCTTTTTGGGTTATCCCAAATTTCAATGAATCTGCACAATTAAGCTATAAATCTTTTTAATTTCATTTTTCTCGATTGTTGTTTAGCTTTCTGTGGCTTGTATAGCCTACACAAAGTGCCATCTTACCTAATACATAATATTTTCGGCGAAATGGTTCTCTGCTCGTTCCATATTAATATCGGCCTATGATATCGGTTATCGGTACTTGTGAGTGTGTCAATAATCGATATCGGTATCGGCCACTGAGCTATATAAACTGAGCTGAGCTATATATATCGGTATCGGCCTGCAAAAATGAAAATCAGACGACCTCTACTCTGAAACGTCCGCCGTGTACGAACTACGGACCTTGTAGGTGTAGCCGATACCAGAGTTGAAATTTGGGATATTTGAATGCAAAATATTGGAATTTTGGCACATATTCATATTGGTTGGCACTAGGATTTTGCGTTTATCATGTTGGCACCTTCGACTTTCTTCATCTGTAACATTAGGAAACTATGGTTTCAAAGTCATTGTTGCGTGACTTTGGATTGTTTGCGTGTGCGGGAATGCCCCCGAAAGAAAATATCGTTTGTCAGCGTTGTAACAATGCCGCGTAACAAAACAATGCCGCATAACAAGATAGTAATATTTTACATCCTACTTTGGAATGTATGCATCGTAGTCTGCTTTGATCCTTTCACGGCATTAGGGGGCATAACAGCGATAGCTTCATATTATATGAAGTGCAGTTTGACTGAGTGTTGCGACACACCGTATGTCGCGCTGAATTACACAGGTTTGTATCGCAGTAATATAAGTGCCGGGAATCCTGCCATTATTACATTATAAGCAGTTAGCGATATTTTTATGCTTGTAGCTTTGTTGGCTATGAACTACACCATAAATCCAGGGTTTTGACTCGACTTGAGTCGCAATTTTTCGTTGTCTCGACTTAACTCTGTAATTTTCTTGAAAATGACTCGACTCGAGTCATTGTGCATGACTCAAGACATTTTATATGACTTTATTCAAGTCTTGTGCTTCAGGAGTCTAGACAGATAGGCCCTATATGAAAAATAGGCCCAGGAATTATCTTTTAGATGTTTAAATAAACATGTTAAGAGTGAGAAAAATGAGTAAATTATGAATGCGAGGACATGGATATCATCTATGAGTCTCAAAAGTGAATTAAACATGACTTGAACTCGATTCGAGCAGGGTACACTATGAAAGGACTCAAGTTCTAAGACGATAACCCTTTTCTCCACACTTGGACTCAGACTTAACTCGGTGTTAAGTGAAAAATGGTCATTGTGATCGTAAACTTGAGTCAGAACTATAATTTTGAGTAAGATTGACTTGTGACTCGGAACTATCTGCCAAGGTAATCATATTTATCAAGCTTCTCCAACAACTTCTTGACCTATTTATGAACTCACATTACATATCAAAGATATTATGACGGTTGGAACTGTTGAAAAGGCAAAGGAATGAGTGCGAGCTATATCTTGACTTGCAAACATCCTTATACGTCGATAGTAATATATAAATACATATACCTTTCTTTAGGCTTGAAACATGATTTGACAACGAAACTGCACGGTCAACATATAGTGATTCCTACCATACTCAGGTCGATCAAGTCGCACATGGAGGATGCAGATCCTAAAAAACCGCTAGTTTTTTCATTTCATGGTGGGTATTGCACTATTTGATGACTAAGGAATTAATAGCAAGGAAATGAAATATACTCGCTTGTGTTATAGTGTCAAAATTGAATAGTATATTCATATTGATATGAACCCGAATATTTTCGACTGACACTCGTCAGGGGTAATCGTAAGCAACTAGTAGAGAAATAGAAAGAACATTGTATATCGTATCACAAAATATCTGAAAATTCCAACGCAATATGGTTAATGCGTGTATAAGTAGGATGTCCCTAATGGTAATACTCAAGTCGTTGGACTACCACTATCCCCACTGGGATAGCTTCATGTGAAATATATTATCTTGTCAAATAAAATAGACGCTATGGATTTCTGTGGATGAGGAGAATCATCAATAGTTAATATATTCATTCTGAACTACTTTTAATTGGACTCTGCTGATGGACTTTTGAATTGGTTATAATTATAATTTGAGTCACAAAACCTACGGTTTGATCCTGATTCCAGAGTATATAGTATAGTATTGTCACCTGTAATAATTTATTCATGAATTAATTACACTACTGTGTGTCAAGGTCTCACTAATTCATAGCACTTAATCGGGAGACTATCCCTACCTATACTTCTGAACACTTCTAGTTTTGCCTATGAGTTAACATGGTGGTATTGAGATTTCATGTCTGCATTAGTTTATGAAATGCTATTTCACCAATTAGCTTTGTGCGATTCGAATCTGGATGTAATACTTTGCAGGTTGGACTGGAATTGGAAAGAGTTTCGTCTCTCAGATAATTGTTGATAATATATATAAGAAGAAGGAAAAGAGTACATTTGTTCATTACTTCAACTCGGAAATCCATTTCACGCATAAAAATGAAGTCGGTATTTACAAGGTATTGTAACAATTAAATTGATCTGAATTTCGGCACATGTATTCAGGACCGTAGCCATGGGAGGATCCGAAACCTCATCTATTTCAGAATTTAAACCCAACCTTTAGAAATGCTGATTGCATCTCTAACGTCGATTAGCTCATTTGCAATTGAGCTATTGGTATTGTCAGTGCCAGCAATTAGCGAAAATCGACTAGGAACAGCAGCACGCTCGATCTACCACTGAGATTGTAATGAGTAGGGCACTTTTGTTTTTACATATCAAAAACGTCAAAATTGTAGCGTTAGGTCAAAAAATGTGAAAATTGTAATCAAAGTCCCAAATTTTTTTACAACCTGCATTTCGTTTGCATCGTAGATTTTGCACTGTCGAGGTAACTTTTCATTCGACATTTTACAGCTTGTAGCCTTCTGTGTGGGCCTACCGTTGTAGACGGCCCATTCTCTGCTCATTGTGAATCATAAACATTCAAATATAACAAATAGGTTGATATTGTGTTATGTTCAACGTACCGAAATATCCTAACTGAATCAGTAGTCTAGAAAACTTTCTAATTCCATGATTTTATAATAGATAATTAAAGAGTCAGTCACCGTAAATACTATTTAATTCAAATTTTTCTACTGCGATAAATTCGCTTCTAGTGGTTGGAATTGAGCCAAATTTGGTATGCATCATCTCTACTGACAACAATTTTATGGGGTCTGCAGAAAAATTTTGAAATTTTTTTTTTGTTGTATTTTAATGATAAATTCAAAACTTTCGACAAAAATACACAGAACGGTCAAGTAGAAGTAATCTAAAATCAATCATAGCCACCTGAATAAGTAGTGCAAGTAGGCAAAAGCTTCTTGGATTACTTCAAAATATAGAAGTAGGCTACTTCATTGCTAGGTGTATGGGGGTTAGTCTCTGTTCTTATAAAGCATTGTCACGTGATTTAATATTTCTTCCAGGATATACTGCACTCGTGGATACATCACAATGTAACGAGGTGCGAACGATCCATATTCATTTTCGATGAGCTGGACAGCATGCCGGAAGGATTGTTTGACGTTTTGACTCCGTTCCTCGGCCACAACAGGATCGTCGACGGTGTGAATTATAGAAAGGCAATTTTCATATTTTTAAGGTTTGTGTGAGTTAGAGTGCATCTAGTGGCATCTGAAGATCTTGAAGGGGACTTCTTCAGAAAGTCACCGTATTAGATCTGCAATTAAACGATTTTCGCGAAAAGTACCTATATAGTGCACTATATCTATCGGTCAGTTCTTATGAATTGAGTCTAGTAGCGAGAGATTTTTTTCGACCATGGCATAGAACGAATATTAGATAGTTGTCGGCCGATATTATAGAAGAACTGTCTCTTACGAGCCTTGGAAGCTCAGTTATGGTTTGAGCTAATCTACTTCTCAAACTACTAACGGCTACTCTCCACGTCAGGGGTCGGCAATCTTTCGTATACAGCAGTGGCTCGTAAACTTTTTAACCCGCAACCCAAATCTCAAAGCTCTAGTGGCATCTCGCAACTCAAGCCTCACACACCAAAAGAATGCATTTTAATATTTGTACCGTATGCTACGAGTTTAGGAGCATGTATGACATAGACACCAGTTGTACACAATGCATCTCTACTCATATCTGACGGACGCGATTGGGGGTAAATTATTTTCCTCTGCGCCTCGCATTTGTACTACTGTCCACTCAGATTGCCAGAATGGAACTATTCTGTGCAAATCAATTCGACAGCCACACATGTCAATATCGAAGGTTTTGTCCAACCAGCGACGGTCAATAGTGGTTAAGGTTTTATCACCTCCGATCTCTATGGCACCGCACTTTGCCTAGCCGCATGTTGGCCAAAACCTTGTGTCTATATGTGGCCCGAGCTGGCCTTGAAATAACTCTGTCTCATAGCCCAGCAACCGCTCGGTGCACACCCCTACACTAAAGCATCCCAGGTCTCCGACGGTGTTTTCCAGAGAGACCAATGTTGTACATTTTTTATCATGAATTCAAACCAATTTCATTAATGCAAAGGTCGTCATATTTTCATGATCAAGTCATGTTGTAGTAACGACTTTTCTGTGTGTCTCGCTTATTGGCTACAGCACCCAACACAGTGACCTCGGATAAGTATAAATTATCCACAGGAAATCGCGCCAAGCGCAAAGAAATTTTTGTTGTTGCTCGAAATTCAACAAATATTACAGACATATTAAAAGATTGCTCTGGTGCCGACCCGGCCCAAAATTACTGTAAGAACCCCTGGTATAGTGGTATATAGCATGCCAAACTATGTCAATCTCAAAATATTACCAACTGGCGTGCCAAATATTTTTAGTTACGTCATATTTACCGTTTCAAGCAAGGAATCCCACCAACTGATTATCTGAAGCTGGAAGCGATTAACAAGGGCCCGAAACTGATTACCTTGATGTTCTTTTGTTTCCTGTTTTCTTTTCCCCTAAAATTTAATTGAAAGTCGATATATATAGGCCTATATATAAGCTGGCAACGGCATCGATTACGCCAGTGTTTCTTCAAGTAGGGGCATGAATTTTGGTCACTACCGCCCCAGAGCTATTGTTCAATGAATGTAACATTTGCTTAATTTATTTCTAAATATATATTCGCGCTAAGATCGATCTTCTGTAGTTGCTTTGGTCGTTTCCAAGCTCACTGTGTTCGGTACCATAGCCAATAACACTTTGCTGTGTTAATTTTGAGGCTACTAAAGTATTGATGATTCTTAGTGTACTTTTTAATGCTGATTCCAAAACTGTTATCCGTTTTTTTCAATCAGGTCTAGTTTTTTAACAAATTGCATCTGAATCTTCGAAAACTGCAGATTATAGCATTATGCGATTAAGATTTGTGATGTAATAAAAAGGATTTCGCAATGAAGTTTTGATGAATAGTTTAGAAAATATTTCAATTATGACCAAGACCATTCCCTATAGCAATGGTTCTCAAAGTGGGGGGGCGCGACAGCATCTGAAGGGGCCGCGAAGCCGCTGTTACCCGAAAAATGTTTCGCGCCCTGCGCGATTTATGTCCACTTTATGGTATTTCTATTGTCTATAGTCCGAATTTCATATTTGAGAATTCTCCCATCAATAGCCATAACCTTTAATGCCCTCAAAACTATCCGTTGAGATTGCTAGCAATCTGATTTCTCTCTTTAATATTTCGTAATGTCACGAGAAGGGGTGCAATATTTTTCACTATCAAAAAGGTCTACCACTGCCCTATAGTATACTGTAAAGAAGTTTCAGGATAATTATCACCTTTGGGCATAGGCCACAGATCTGTGAACTGATCAAAGACAACGGTTTCACTGCACACATGGGCGTAGTAGAAAAATGACCATGGGCAGCTTTTCGAGTAGTCATTTTACACTTCACACATTGATGTTGGCGAGGATTTCGCATTTAAAACGCATTTGTGATGTTAAGTGTTTACGTATCTATAGTGTAACATATTAAGTTTTACCTTCTTCTGTTAGGTTGAGCGCCATTGAACGAAATTATGATTTCTTGGTTAGTCATAAGTGCCTTCATTTCAAATTTGTTATTATATTTTAGTAGTATTAAAAGGGCTGTCATTGCAAAACCTTGAATTCAAATGAAAACACCATCTTGCAAAAATTGACAACATGTATGACCAATTAAGCTATACCACAGAAATTAGTTTCTTTGTGTAGAATAATGACCAAAAGATAGCATGATTGAATATGTCGTGGAGAAAAAACTGGACCTGATTGAGAAAAACTGGTTGCATTTTTGGGTTCAGCGCAAAAAATTGATCCAAAAACAGTTGAAACATCTTCGACCTTTGAAAATTAATTTTGAAACGCAGGTGAGTGTAAGCAATGTTCCCTCTAATTTTTCACGAGTCTGCGTAAACTTACTAACTCCGTCCGTGGTCTATTGGACAACTGTGAGCAGCATCCAGGAACCAAATCCACTTTGTCACGCCCAAAAAAACGCGTACACCAGACATACCATTTATTTCATTTTGCTTACTATGCAAATGTGTACCGAAGGTAACGGCGTACACCGGACTTATCCATTTATATATTCTGGTTACGGTATTGAGTTTGTTGAAATCGAGCGATTCTATAACAAATTCTGAGCTCACGTGATGCGCTTGACTTGAATGTGGCTTTATCGCAAATGCTCGTCGTTTCACAGCAACACCGGCGGAGATTTATTGATGAAAGCAGTTCATAAGCAGCGAGAGAATGGCAAGAAGCGAGAAGACATCAAACTGCACGAGCTTCAGCCAGTTCTGGAAATCAGCGCAAATCTATTGATGACAGAAATCAGTAAGCAGTGGGAGAACGGCAATAAGCGAGATGACATCAAACTGCATGAGCTTCAGCCGGTTCTGGAAAGCAGTGCCTACAACCAGGGCGGTTTAAAAAACAGTAAACTGATTGGCAGGTGACTCATTCCATTGTAATTTAGCAAATTTTCTGACCTTTGTAATGCATACCCTCAGAATTGTCCAATATTTACAAATGTTGTTCTTTTTTGAATTCTCGGTAGCCTACATTAAAAAAATTAGATTGAAAAATTTCCAGCAGTTCAAAAGATAATGCGATTCAAAATTCTCATGTCACTAGGTGGCGCTGCACGCAAAATTTTTTAAAATGCATATTTTCTGCTGTATTGAAGGTGGAGAATCAATTAAAATGTCTAATTATACAATTTTGAGGCCAAGGAATTGAAAAAAATCAACATTTTGGCTCTAAACTCTAAGAAAAAAAAGTTACGGACGAAACAAAATTGGGGGGAGCGGACTTGAAAATCCATGTGGGATTCCGTTTACACAAAAAAAAAATTATTGCAAAATTTACTCTGAAGCAGTATGATTGATAAAAAATTGGATTTTTAAATTAATCTCTATTCCTCAAGGAAATCACGAAAGAATTATCCTTGCATTGAGTAATTGGTCATAATAGTAGTTGTGGTGGGCAGTAGTGCAAAGTCGGCATGTTTTCATGATTAAGTCATGAAGTTAAGTTGTCGCTAATCTACTACGTGTCTCGCTTAGTGGCTACAGTACCGAACACTCTGACCTTTGGTAGGTGCAAACCATCCACAGAAGATCAGATTGAATGATCGAAGAAATTTATTTGTCTCATTCATTTCAGCATGTATCACATGTACATATTATAAGATCGCTGTGGTGAGGTCATGACCCAAATTTATACCCTTCGCGTTCGCGAACCTAAGAACCTCTTTTCTATCAATAAATATTGATCATAAACGTCAATGAGCCCACTATATGCTCACAGGAAAGTTGTTAAGATTTCACGCAAAGTGTTTAAAAGTAGCTGACGTACCTCTGACCCAGGGATATCTAGAAGAGTTCTAGATATCCCTGCTGCGACCATAGGATATTGAGAAGACTGACAATCACGAAACCATGGCTTTTGATTGGCTAATCGGATATGCTTCAATGAACGTGACTGCAGCGGCGTTGCCGATTAGGTGCTTTTATTTGTTCAAGGATTCTGCTAACGGCATGGATTCTGTAAGCGCTTGTAGGTTGTGTGGCACATAATGATTTAATATTGATTGGACATGTTGAGTTACGAAACACATGACGAACAAATTTTAAAAAGCTGTTTCACAAAAACTTTTAAAGCATGACTGGTAGGCTATATTGTGAAGGTAAGCGCTGTACCCCACATGACTTGTTTTGAGCCGTCTAACCAGGCCAGGAGAGGGGTCTCGGGCATTTTATTCTTTGTGGAAGCATAAGAGGTAGGCCTACCTTACATACTTGAACTTTGGAATCTTACATAGGCCTACTGTTTATACGTCATAATGAGTTTTACTCGAATCCTGGAGTCGAAGGTCTCAGGTACTCGATTTTGCTCACCCCTAATTAGTAATTACAACGCAACGCTTTTGAAATTACCAAATTTCGGACAACTCTCTCACGAAGGTTTTCAGGCCAAGCTATGCACTTTTTTCTTTATATTCTGTAACGTAGATAGCTGGAATATGTCTCCACCATGGCAAGTGTCCAAGTGAATATATTTTCTAGGATTGCAACTTATAGTCATTTTGCGTCAGCAGCGAATATACATCCCGCATTTCCCGAAGTAGCTACCTTCGATCTCCTACTAAAAGTATGATACGTATTTACTGAGTCCACGGGAGTACTTTCAAATCTTAGTTTCTGCCCCTGCTATAAATAGTTTTGATGATACCTTGGCTACCATCACGATTTTACGTTTCGTTTCAGGAGTCTCATCGACCATTTCGTTCCGTTCTTTCCGCTGGAGAGAAGCCATGTCCGGTCGTGCATCATCGACGAGCTACGCAGACGTGGCTTGTCAGGTGTCAAGCAAAAAATTATTTCTGGGATTCTAGACGACCTGAGTTGGTATCCGGAAGACCTGCGCTTGTACTCCAAGTCTGGTTGCAAGAAAATATCACAGAGAATCGGCCTGGTCCTCTGAGCTGAACACTGTGAGTGTGCCTGTACAATATGATGTTCATTGTATTTATGTTGATTACTACGGTAGTGAATTCGGAACTTGGCTAGTTCGTCATTAGAAATGTAATAACTATTTGTAATATTGAAGCGATGCAAAAATGAATTCGTTAAATTCAGCATGTTGAATTCGACACTTAGTTAATATGACACTCGACACTTATCACGTATTTGTCATTAGAAATGTAATGATCATCATTATTATAAAAGTGATGTATCAATATTGAATGTGATATAGGGGGTACTGAAATTTGACGCCACTTTCTATCAAGAATTATATTACGGTATCTACAACAATTCTTTTTGCTATTCATGCCGGCATTTCGAGTACATCTATAGGGTACGGCCGCATTGCAGCGGACATTCATATTGGAAACGCTGTTCATTGAGTTTACACCATAAATTGGCTACTGGGGATATGGGGTAATTATATACCTAGGGTGGGCAAACTGCGGTTCGCGAGCCCGGCATGATTGCTCATGCATTTCACCATTTTTCTGGAGAGGCTTAATTAACCTAATTTTAAATTGATTCATTCCTTCGTGTACTACCGATATGCGTATTGTTTCTTTCCTGGTTTACGCAAGACTTGTAAATTTAGGGGGAGCTGGCACTTCATTCGATAGCCTATATTTCATTTTGACGTCATAAATTCGTATCTTTGAATTTTTGTGTTGTGGCTCTTTTAAAGCTATGGTTATTGATATGCGGCTCACACATGAACCAGGTCTGCCCACCCCTGCTATATACACACCGAAATGGCCAGTACGGTATAATTGTTATGAAGCATAATTGTGATCCGTTGTCAAATTCATGAATGAACTTTGGCATTGTATTTGCACATCAAATATTTATCCTTTCTCCGCCCATGTTATCAGATTTACTGGTATTTTTCTTGGCCCCCCCTGGTTTAGATGTTTTTTTTCCCAACGTGGAGCCTTGAAACCTCAATGGGTTGTATCGCAGCATCTAAGACGCTACACATGGAAATTACAATTCTGTGAAACATGATCATTCCACAGCATCGTCGTCACCAAGTCTAATAAAGTGGGTAGGCTAAAATCGAAAAAAAAAATAGCAAGTTGTCTATATGTGCTTTAAAACTAGGATAAAAGCATAAAAAATGCACTTATTTGAACTTTCCACGTCAGCCATGCTCACATGACGTCATAATTGGGCGATTCTTTTTACCTAAAAATCAGAATATTTTGACCTAAAAATGTAAATTTTTTCATTTTTTGACCTCATTTTCCCCTTGTGTATGTAAATTAGGTGTCTCCGCAGATAATGTTAGAATTGTACTAGTTATCTTCATTTCTGGTTGTGACTGTCTCTCCTTACGGAGTAGTTTGGCATGAAAAAACTTTATTTTAATGAAATCTGGACCCATAAAGATTTCCAGTAGTTACATCACGCATTATGGTAGAAATAATTAAAATATGATGTAGTACAACGAAAGATACTTTCCTACATTCTCGGGTAGAAAGTGTTTGTCCTTACTAAGTAGCTTGTCGAGAATGAAGAAAAAACGTTCAACAGCAGCAGTTGTTGGCTGGCAACACTGAAGTTGTGCGTACACTGCTGGTGACTAACCGTGTTGCTTCATTTTGGCAATGCTGTCTACATCACAATTATTCATCATGCGCGTCTTGATATAAGAACCAATACCCACGCTGTCTTGCTTCAGTTAGGATATTGCGGTAAGTTGAGTATAACACCATGTCATAATATTCATTTCATTTGATCGTTTATGATCCACAATGTGCAGACAATGGGTCGTCTACAACGGTAGGCCTATAAAGTAGGCTACACGATCTAAATGTCAAATGATAAGTTCACCGACAGTGCAAACGTCTATGATGCAAACGAAATGCAGATTGCAAAAAAAATTTGACTTTGTAAACAATTTTGACAGAATAGGCTTTTCGAAGTACAGAACTTCAATATTGCAGAAAACAATACGTTCATATTGTTAAATTTATTCCACTGGAAGCTTTTCGACTGGTTCTCTTCAGCAGTGAACGCCAGTAAATGAGGTAAACCAAGTTCGAAATATAGAAAGAACTTTGTCGTTGTGACGTAATAAAGGAAAGTACACAAGTCGCGAACGGCCATGCATGATTATGACCAAGTAACAGCATGTAATTCTGCCATCGGACAGCACCTATTGAAACACCCAGACTGTGCAAAACATTACAATATCAATCAGTTTTCCAGAGTTGCTCGTGGTCGTTCTCTTTTTCATTTAAAGGTCCTTGAATCAACCATTATAAAGCTGCAAAAGCCGATCCTCTGCCGCCAGAAGGAACATCTCTACACGCTGGGAATCTTCCATTAGTGTTCTTTTGTCATTCGGCTGTTTTACAGCTGATTTTGTGTGTGCTGTACCGTGACCGTGCGCTGTTTACTGCCGTTCGCGACTTGTGTACTTGTCATTATTACGTCACAACGACAAAATTATTTCTATATTTCGAACTTGGTTTACCTCATTTACTCGTGTTCACTGCTGAAGAGAGCCAGTCGAAAAGCTTCCAGTGGAATAAATTTAACAATATGAACGTATTGTTTGCTGCAATTTTGACAGAATTTTAACTTTTTTCACATGTCAAAAAATCGCCCTAGTCATAATGAATGATTCTAGATTAACTGGAAGCCTAATATTCAATTCGGAGTCAAAAGACTCATATACTCCATTTCGCCCATGCCTAGTTATCATCCAGCAATAGCACTGCATAGGGACAGAGCAGGAATGAATATTTTGAGCCATCCTTCCATAAAGAGGGTGTTTGTAGTAATTAACTATCATCATCACCAATTGCTGAATTCACTGGTAACCTTCTCTTACTCCTCAGTCCATGTGCATGCCTCTTATTTACATGCAATAATCCTAAGGTTCTTTGGGTGGTTGTACTGGCCTTTCATCTGGTCTGTACTGGCCCTTTAAAACTAGCCCGCGGACCCAAAGGGTCAAGAACTATCTAGCCATAGGTGGGAATCTGATTGAAAGACTACTACAAGTCTTTCTACACGTTCCCATTTTTTCATTTTATCGCGATCTCGCGGTGTTTATGAAAGCACAAACATATTAACAAACTAAAGTCACTGATGCAGGGCTCCTCAGAAACGCGGTATTCTGCTATAGCCGTGTATTCTGGAAATATTGTTACAATTGTATATTTCTGCCGCTGATGGGATTTCAGTGAAATAAGCTACCATACATCATGCACAACAAGTCTGCGATATAAATTGTGCCCGACTCACTATTTGTCTCCTGGCCGATATCAAACTGTAAAATATTCCATTGCAGGCCGTCTTGCGAAGGTTGCCAAACGTGGAATATCGATTCCGGCCGAGCTATGCAAGAATACAAGCTCCGACATCTATTTAATGGGTGCCAAGATCTCCATATTGCTGCAATACGAGGCTGGGTTGTTGCAACCGCCTTTGAGTGTGGAAATCTTTAGATTTTTATAGTTTTATTTATATAGTTTTGATAAACTACTAAAAACTTATCTAGCAGTGGAAGTAGTCTACATACAATCATAACCTCCTAAGATGATGATGGCCCATGGTAGAACTGTTGTATGGGAGCCTTTGGAGAGGGAACTTGAGATAAAGCTGTTTGTGACATCATATCCTCCTAATATCGTTTTACACTTCACTGTGAAAGATCATGTGGACCGAAAGGTCATTTTAGATATTTTTGTATAGGCCTACACGATGTATAACTTGGTTGCGGAAGATCTTAGCTCGTGAGTAATTTTTACTATGATTGGGCCCTTGGTAAATTTACATATGTATGGTCCAGTATTTAAGTTACTCTGGCTATATTAGCAACGACTATAAATTTATTTCCGGCTTGAAATACAACTGGCAGTGCGTGTTGTGGTGTTTTGTTTGATCCTATAATCGTCAAAGAATATTTTCCAATTTGAGAGAGCACCGAGTCGTAAGGAAAATATATCGCCTGCATTTGCGACCTGTTAAGTCAGTCAGTATAATCTTGTATATAACATCACAACACCAAGTTACAACAAACGAACAGGTGAATAACTAATTATATACTTTAGTTAACTGTGCTGGCACACCAAACTACTTGACCCCCCCTCAGGCCGGTCTCTTTTTACCGCTACTTATCTGCTACATTGGGTGTCCGTTTAGTGAGTCAGCTTTTCTCGCCTAAATGCGCGAAGCACGAAAATTTTCGATAATTCGTGATAAAATCGGTCTGTAAGATCAGGAATTGCATGAATAATGATATCAATTTCTTGCCTCCTATTTGCTCACGTAATCAGATTTACCGGTAGAGCTGAGTGAGGTGTCCTTGAAACTGTAGAGCCCGTAAATTATAATTGAACATCTTCGGCCGGCGAACCCGTTGGTATGTCTTCGTTACATGTTATTTCGTGACTATTCTTGTTTGCTATATCTAAAAATATAGAGTAGCCCAAACGTACTAAACTCAATGGTTAACACGATTTCAGAGTGGTATTTCTTCACCGGCATATAAATTTTACCTGTGGGGTGGTATTTGTCTTGTGAGGTTCAGATTGCTGAGACAGGAACACTCGGCGCCAGTCATTTGGGCGCCCACGTGGTAGGGTTACCATACGTCCTCTTTTAAGAGGATTTGTCCTGTTTTTGAAAGTGCCCCCGGAGGACGCCCTTTTGTCCTTTATTTTTAAGATTTTGTCCTCCTTTTTGAAAAATTAGGTGACATTTAGGGCAAAATGCGAGTGATATGCCGTAAATC
This sequence comes from Botryllus schlosseri, assembly GCF_051294905.1. Classification (NCBI taxonomy): domain Eukaryota; kingdom Metazoa; phylum Chordata; class Ascidiacea; order Stolidobranchia; family Styelidae; genus Botryllus; species Botryllus schlosseri. The sequence goes on from NC_137238.1 coordinate 34,555,254, forward strand.
AGCACAGAAGCGACGCTCCGGCGGGTATTTCGGAGTGAAAAACGATGATTTGAGCTCTGAGCGAAAAGTTGACCTTTTTTTTGTCAACCGATCACAAAGTGGGAAAAATTTCACCGATTTTTGAGAATTCTTCTCCGCTTCTGCAAGTCTCAAAGTTCTGAAAAAGTGTCCTCTTTTTAGATTTCTAAAATATGGTAAGCCTACCATATGGACAATTATACCTATATGTATTTTGCATATATAACGAAGTTTTCGGTCAGCATAAGGGCCGTCCTTTACGGCCAAAGTTTTCTCGCTGCCGATCGTTCAGGCACACTTTTTGGAGTCCCATATGTTACATGGCCTAAAACTTTGTATGTCTTGGTGCGTCGTAGCGCAGTAATGGCCAACGCCGATATGCCCATTTTTATAAATCTTGCGTATTTTTTCTTGGGGTAAAAGTACCCAATAATCAAGATATATGCCGACTTGAAATCGCGCATAGCGCAACAAATTTTCAAAAAATTTGCATAAATTTTCAAAAAATACTCTATAATTTATGCTAATTCACAAAATAATTTTGGGCCCTCTCCGAGCTCGATCCCCCAATTTGGGGGGTTTGGGGTGCGGCAGTTACAGCCCTGGTTATATGCTAAAACAGGTCTAAAGCCAAAAAAGTCAGAGCCCACTGTTCCAGATTAGGACACGCCATGGACTGGTAGACTACGATATGATAGGCTAAGTAAATGCTAGATTGCGAAACATCAGTTTCAAACGTTATGATGGGCAGTATATACTGTGATGAAATATTTCATATGCGCGACAATGCGGTTTGAACGGAACCACGCCAACCCACTACTCAAAGATACTTTCGTGAAATCTGGCAGAGGTGGTCAAAGTAGTCATAAGAAAGCTGCTCAAGTAGAAGTAGGCTACTTCTTCCAAGCAACCTAAAACTACTTGATGTAGAATTTGCTGGCTTTAAATCTGCTCAAGTAAGTAAGTAGTTTTGAATAAGGTCGTAATACGTTCGCATGAACTTTCAAAAGTGGCAAATTGAGCTATATGGGGAAGCTGTAGAGACCCAGCAAACACTCGATGTCCAGTTGACTTCCGGTGGAATTGCTGGCAGGACATCCGGTTACTTCCGGCCGTTACCTCCCTGGAGTGGGTTTGTCGACAACTAGAGACGTCCTGTCCACTCGCTGAGTACGTTCGCAATGACGTGTTGTGGACATGAAGCGACCCCTCATGGATGCGGCTGACCTAGCCTGGACGTCACGTGGTTCCATATGGACGCGCCTGACGTACTGTGGACGTGACGCCACTCCCTATGGACGCCAGTTCACGTACTGTGGACGTAACGCCACTCCCTATTGACGCCAGTCCACGTACTGTGGACGTGACGCCACTCCCTATGGACGCCAGTTCACGTACTGTGGACGTGACGCCACTCCCTATGGACGCCATACTCCATGATTTCCATGATGACCTCCTCCACTTCGATACCTGCTCCAACTACATGAAATCCAACATCATATAAGCTCACAAACTGTTTATGTTGGATTACTGGAAAATTGCAAATTACAAGTACAACATAATGAACTATTATTATTTAACAAAGTATATAAAGATTAAGTGAAAATTCGATCACAAAATTACAAATATATATGAAATAAATGTGTCACATGAATTTTGGTAACAGCAACTAGTTCTAACATGACAAACGTTCCAATTGAGGTGCATATGAGAAATTTGAAAGAAACGTGTCGCAGTAATTTGACAAAGGACAACTGTAAAGACAATTAAAAACAGACCTAAGCAATCATAAGTAGAAACTACCATTGCAAGAGGTAAAATGATGCATCGGTTGCACCGCATAATGTTAAGAGCGCGAGCGCGTATTCGTCTTTGGCAATGAACTTGGTTGCAACAACAGGTTTCTTCTCAGTCCTTATTTCGCCTGAAGCACATAAAACAATGTCAACAAATAGTTTGTAGATCCACTCTTCATAGCACATGAACTATGTGTCAGACTCCATTATATATTTCCACTTGCATTAATTGTGATTTGTCTTGTAAATCGCTACTTCTATTTGTACTCGAGTGTGGATAGCTTCTGAACTAGCGATACGGAGTATGCAACACGCCAATCAAATTAACTTGTAGCAACACCTAGGGTTGTAAATTGTAATTGTAATAACTCGACTCGAGTCATTTTCTCAAAATTCGGAAATGACTCGACTCGACTCAATCTATGCAATGACTACGGTCATATGACTCGAGACTCAGACCGATATTACATTGTAATTTCGAAAAACAGTAAAGTAACCACACTATTGGTATTTCGTCTAATGGTAGCGGTACTTAAAATGCGACCAAAAACCGTTGAAGGTGATGAAAATTTGTAGCCTATATTATAAATGCGAACCGTTGATATCACCGAACGAAGTTATAAAAAGTGGATTAAACAAGAATTTAACAGGAAACTGAGCAGTCAACGCAATGACTTGGACTCGAGTCATAACACCATGACTCGGACTCGACCTATACTCGCTGACTTGGACGTGAATTGAAAATGACTCGACTTTACTCGAGTCAAATTTATATAGGTGAGATTGACTTGTGACTTGGTTACAACCCTGGAAACATCTAAAGGACATACTTGAGTATTTTTCAGAAATTATGCTTTCACATAAAGTAGTTTTGACAAGCCTTGTAAATCACTGCTTGTACCAGAGTGGAAATACATGGCGTTACTACCACTTCTACTCCATTGATCACACTACAAATACTTCTACTTGAGTGCTGAAAACAACTACTTTTTTGACCATCTCTGTTCAGAAGCATGCACCTACGACTACATGCCATAAGTCTCGACATTTCAACTTCGTCCACTTTTTGAAACTACTCACCCCAGTAGCCTACTTTTCCGAACTTCACTTTCTACTTACACTTGAAAGGTAGTTTGATGTCTTGTAAATCGCTATTGATACTTCAGTACTAACGACGACTACTCTGACCATCTTTGTTTGGAAGTAACCACCTACAATAACTAGGGCTGGCCACAATGATTCTAGTACTTGAATCTGAATTGAGTATTAATTCCAATGATTCGAGTCGAGTAAGTGAAAGAAGATCTAAGTTTCGAGTACGAATATAGAATCGAAATTCTAATTGTCGGTAAAGTATTATATATTTTCAGTACTCGAAACTATATAATACTTTACGGGGAATTAGAATTTCGATTCTATATACCACTGTGAGGCCTTGAAACCTCGATTGGTCGAATCGCAGAATACCAAACATGTAGGACATATATAGCTACGCATGTTCGTGTAAATGACACATGTATTGTCATAAAGTGCAATGAGCTAGGTATGAGCGAAAATTTACCAAACAATCTTCGATGTGATGTAGAATTGGTAATTTCGTCTTTGAAGTTGCATACAACTTGTCATCATTCACAAGCCTTTTACAAGCCTTGTGAATCGCTAATTAGCCTATACCGGAGAACAAGTTAACAGCGTTGCTACTATTTCTACTCAAGTGCAAACAATGATTACTTTGATCACCCCACCAACTATTGAGTATGCAACGGTCTATGGACATACAAGCATGCGACATTATAGGATGCGACACATGAGCATGTGAGTTAAATTACGGGTTACGGTTGAATTTAGGCTTGGGTTAGGTGACGCATGATAAAGTGTTCCATGCTCGACTGTCGTTTTTATTGTGTCGCATGTTCATATGTCGCGCAATCGTATGCAACACATCGACCAAATCTACTTTTTGAAAGTAATTACTTGAGCATATTTCAGATCTTAATTTTCTACTTGTATTTCAAATAGATTTGACACACCCTGTAACTTGTTACATCTACGTGTGTATAAATTCATGCCGTTACTTCCACTTCAGTACAAAAGATGATTACTTTGCCTACCTCTGGTTTCCAAATAGTGTATTCAACGTTTTATACCTTCAATTGTTTTTTTTTTGACTTTTTCCCGAGCATGATGCAGCACCGATTTTGTAGTGTAAAAGCAACGCTTGTTCTAGGTGGCAGTAGTTCTTCCAAACGATGTCGGCCCCAGTCTACAAGGCATTCTTCGTACAGCCTGCTTGACGTTGTTGCAATTAATTGAAGACATTGTCGATCTAGAAAATTTAAATACTTAGAATAGGTGTAGTGAAGGCATTTGTCAAGAACTCAAGCCAGTTATCTATAACATCCTGTTAAAAAACAAAAACAATGGTGTACAAGCTTGGCTATTCGCACATTCTACTCACTAATCAGTAGGGCTGGGCACATGAGTACTCGAATCTAAATCGAGTATTAATTCGATTACCAGTGAAACTCGGGCCATGGTGAATTCGGCCCATTGAACTCGGCCTTCGGTGAGCTCGGCCTAAACCTAAGCCCTTCCCACCCCAATCTTGGGATACACCGAATTCGCCATGTGCGATCTGATCCTTGACGTTCTGCACTCGTTGTCAACATTATACAGCTCCGTATGTCTAATATAACATTTTATACATCCGACATACGATACCGCCCCCTGTGGGAATAACATTCACACGACATATCCACCACCACCAATTCGCCATTGCCTTCAATTATTAATACAATTCACGAAATTTATAATAATTTGTATTGACAAAGTCACCATGGGCCGAGTTCACTGGTCACCATTAATTCTATTGATTCGAGCCAAGTAGATGACTTTTTCAGGTAGGCCCTCTGAAATTATACGCTATTTGCCACCAAGAGTACCGTTATCGAATAAAATTATATTTTTGATACTATTTTCCAATGCATAAGTAGCATACAAAATACGTAGTACAAAGGTATTCACTTTAGTTGAAATGACATATCTGTGAAGTCATGATTAACCCACAGCATAGTTACAAAGTGCAATAAAATAGGTATCGGTCGAAAATACACCAAAATATCTGTAATTTAGTGTGATGTAAAACACGGCATAATTGTATGTTCTTAGTGGAAACATAAAAGATACGTTTTCAACTTTCCATAATACTCATACTGTTATGATTATAGCATCATAATGAGTGATTATCGAATACTTGACACTTAACACCAGATTCAGAATCAATCACTCAGGTGCTCGATTTTGCCAAGCCCTACTAACCAGAACAGAAGTAATGCGGCCAACCTGAGATATCTATAGAAATCATGCATACCAGATTAGCGTCACTGTGAATTATGGCACACTTGGATTCAACGAGACATCGAGTCGTAGAGTTACAATATCAAAATATCATGCAGCAATTTTGAGCACCACTGGCGAAATCCTGATCGGGAGCCCCCGTCACAGAGTCTATTTGCGCATCATTTATGACACTTTTTTCAGGCTAATTTAATCACTGATTAATGAACATGAACAATAATAATTCCTCGTAGCTCATCACTCCAACTTACATGATTCAACTTCTTAATCCATGGACAATCCACGACTGCAATGCGTTGCTCCGAAGTTGAAAAGTACTATATAACATTGCCTGTTCAATATTTAAACTCCTGCTAAAAATGAAGCAATGTTGTATACGCAGACCCAGGTATGCCCCTGCCTCAACCGTATGAAGAATCCATTGATAATAAGGGTCTATAGTGTGCTTTCTCATTTACGACAACATGACTCAGCAATCAGTTTTCCCTAGGGCCCATCTACTTTGTGAATGTCGCTGTAATGTAGGCAATGTTATTGTCGTGCAATATATTTTGTCGATGTCAACTCAACGTCTGAGAAGAAGTGAAAATTCAAATGGAATAATTATCTACTTTCACCCATTTTTAACTTTCATATTAATACATGACGACGAACGTGCAACATATCCAATGAGCTAAATGCGAGTATAATTTTTGCGACTACTATTACTTAACAGGGATTTCAAGATATCATATAGATAAGCTATATGTAAATTATAACTTATCGTTATATTGCAAGTTACAAGTAAGCATTTTAAGTATGTTGCACGGTGACATTGCGACAACCCGTCTTCCCCATGAACATGTTAAAATTCATGTAGTTTATAATTGGTTTAGCGTTGGGGTATCATTAAATTAGGCTGAGGTTAAAGTTCGGTTAACTATAATGATTGCTCCTAGAATACTCTAACATTAAACTAATATTAAAGCCATACATTTTGACATGTTTACCGAAAGCCTCGATTAGTATCAATGGTTAATGTTGTTGTGGACACAACACAAAATTACAACAAATACGATAATAAATATGCCAGTCAATGGGATGCAAATATTCATTAGCATAGGTACAACTATATAGTTTTCAGCCACAAATTCAGCGATCTCACATTCCGTAAAGGAACATCCTATAATACACTTTCAAATTATGTAGCTATATAAACTAGGCTATAATACATTCATCGATGCTGCATCTGGTTTGCTGAATGGATCGTGCAGTCTTTGGAAATTCTTTTCATAGTATATACACATCAAGCAGTAAGTTATTTATTACAACAACATGAAACCCACTGTGCAGGAAATTGAACTTCAATGATTGCATATTAAATATTATCACCATTATACTCATCGCACAAGTACTGCATAAGTTTACGATTAGCAGCGGGTCGATTAGTTTCGTTCGTACATGATAAACCGCGGGCATCCCTAAAAGACGGAGAAGCGGAGGCAGCGGAGACAGCGGAGGCAGCGGAGAACGGACCCTAAAACGCGGAGACAGCGGAGAGAGCCAAAATGCCGATTCCTAAAACACGGAGATAGCGGAGGAAGCGGAGAGCGGAGCTTTCGGTCATTGACCTTTATAGACACGCTCATACGCAACTCTAAAACGTGTAGACGGCGGAGAATAACGGAGAAGTCAGCCATGCGAATTTCAGGCCAATTTGGTGACTGATTGCCCATCGATGAGGTGACATAGCGGACGGTTATAATATACTGAAAGCGGAGTTCGGGGCGTAGCGAAATACATTTCGAAACAGCAGAGAATAACGGAGAAGTCAGCCATACGAGTTTCGGGCCAATTTGGCGACTGGTTGCCCATCGATGAGATGACATAGCGGACGGTTATAATATACTGAAAGCGGAGTTCGGGGCGTGGCGAAATATATTTCGAAACAGCAGAGAATAACGGAGAAGTCAGCCATACGAATTTCAGGCCAATTTGGTGACTGATTGCCCATCGATGAGGTGACATAGCGGACGGTTATAATATACTGAAAGCGGAGTTCGGGGCGTAGCGAAATACATTTCGAAACAGCAGAGAATAACGGAGAAGTCAGCCATACGAGTTTCGGGCCAATTTGGCGACTGGTTGCCCATCGATGAGATGACATAGCGGAAGGTTATAATATACTGAAAGCGGAGTTCGGGGCGTAGCGAAATATATTTCGAAACAGCAGAGAATAACGGAGAATTCAGCCATGCGAGTTTCAGGCCAATTTGGTGACGGATTGCCCATCGATGAGACGACATAGCGGACGGTTATATAATATACTGAAAGCGGAGTTCGGGGCGTAGCGAAATATATTTGGAAACAGCAAAGAATAACGGAGAATTCAGCCATGCGAGTTTCAGACCCATTTGTAAAGTAGAAAGTAGTTCAGTATAATATTCCACAACTATCATCAGTTAAATTGTCATACGAAACGCGTCCGCTATGTTATCTTATCGATGGGCAATCAGTCACCAAATTGGCCTGAAACTCGTATGGCTGACTTCTCCGTTATTCTCTGCTGTTTCGAAATATATATCGCTACGCCCCGAACTCCGCTTCAGTATATTATAACCGTCCGCTATGTCATCTCATCGATGGGAAATCAGTCGCCAAATTGGCCTGAAACTCGTATGGCTGACTTCTCCGTTATTCTCTGCTGTTTCGAAATATATTTCACTACGCCCCGAACTCCGCTTTCAGTATATTACATAACCGTCCGCTATGTCGTCTCATCGATGGGCAATCAGTCACCAAATTGGCCTGAAACTCGCATGGCTGACTTCTCCGTTATTCTCTGCTGTTTCGAAATATATTTCGCTACGCCCCGAACTCCGCTTTCAGTATATTACATAACCGTCCGCTATGTCGTCTCATCGATGGGCAATCAGTCACCAAATTGGCCTGAAACTCGCATGGCTGACTTCTCCGTTATTCTCTGCTGTTTCGAAATATATTTCGCTACGCCCCGAACTCCGCTTTCAGTATCTTACATAACCATCCGCTATGTCGTCTCATCGATGGGCAATCAGTCACCAAATTGGCCTGAAACTCGCATGGCTGACTTCTCCGTTATTCTCTGCTGTTTCGAAATATATTTCGCTACGCCCCGAACTCCGCTTTCAGTATCTTACATAACCATCCGCTATGTCGTCTCATCGATGGGCAATCAGTCACCAAATTGGCCTGAAACTCGCATGGCTGACTTCTCCGTTATTCTCTGCTGTTTCGAAATATATTTCGCTACGCCCCGAACTCCGCTTTCAGTATATTATGGCAATATAACCGTCGGCTATGTCATCTCATCGATGGGCAATCAGTCGCCAAATTGGCCTGAAACTCGTGGCTGACTTCTCCGTTATTCTCTGCTGTTTCGAAATATATTTCGCTACGCCCCGAACTCCGCTTTCAGTATATTATAACCGTCCACTATGTCATCTCATCGATGGGCAATCAGTCACCAAATTGGCCTGAAACTCGCATGGCTGAATTCTCCGTTATTCTCTGCTGTTTCGAAATATGTTTCGCTACGCCCCGAACTCCGCTTTCAGTATATTATAACCGTCCGCTATGTCATCTCATCGATGGGCAATCAGTCACCAAATTGGCCTGAAACTCGCATGGCTGAATTCTCCGTTATTCTCTGCTGTTTCGAAATATATTTCGCTACGCCCCGAACTCCGCTTTCAGTATATTATATAACCGTCCGCTATGTCGTCTCATCGATGGGCAATCAGTCACCAAATTGGCCTGAAACTCGCATGGCTGAATTCTCCGTTATTCTTTGCTGTTTCGAAATATATTTCGCTACGCCCCGAACTCCGCTTTCAGTATATTATGGCAGTGGTTCTCAACCTTTTTCACCTCGCGGACCGGTAAAATTTCAAAAAATGTCTGGCGGACCGGTGGATTATCAAAAATTGAAATGAAGCCAAAATGTAATGTATACAACCGTTTTTGCAATTATATGGTAATAGAGAGTGACATTTAGAGGGTTTTAATCGTAATTAATTATCTTCATGAGGGCATCCCTGCGATTTTATGGTAGTGAGTCTGCCGAATCGAGGTAAAATGGCTACTGCCGAGAGTCGTTTACAGTCTTTCGCGCCGAAGGCCGTGGGTGTAACCGACCACGCCAACTCTAATAATATTCTTCTCTTTGACGATATCGATAGAAGAAGCGTTTCGGAGTCGAACCAAGCACCTTGTCGTGCTACCTTGCTCATTGCCCACTACCACCAGACGCAGGCTATTCTGGACAAATAAAATGCGCCGCACGAAAACAACTTACAGCAGCTACACCGGCAATCCGCAAATCCGGGGCGAAAAAGCACTTTGCCAGCCCATCCTAAAAAACGTTGGTCTCGGGCCCCCACATGGTGATAAACCAAACGTCCGCTTCGCCCCCAGATCCCACAGTTGGGTGGATGTGTTCACCTGTACTTGTGAGCACATTCATTCTACTCGGTTTAAGCAGAGAGTTTATGTAGCTTAGTCGCGCCAATAGCGAAAATTTTTGATCATTCATGACTGAATCGGATTTCTCGCTGCCGAATTTTTGGCACACCTTTCTGAGTCCCATGTTAGCCTAAATTTCATTATGTGTTGGTACGTCGTGGCGCGGAACTAAGTCGCGCAAAGCACAAAAAGAATTTAAAAATTGCTGGAAAAAGTTTCAAAAAATACGCTATGATTTATGTTCATTTGCAAAATAATTTTGGGCTCCTTTCAAGCTCGGCGGTTGGGGTGCCCAAGTTACTGTCCTGCATATACGAATGAATCGAAAACGAATGATCGCGCAAACTGCGCTGTTTAGCGATGCGTCAGCTCTTATCTGTTCTGTACTTGTCGCTCGCATGTCGTCAAATGACACGTCTTGAACTTCAAGTCAAATTGAACATGTTTCCAGCCCTAATGTTACCTCACGAAGTTCTGAATCAGTTTAAAAGTTGATGTCTCATTTATTTTATCAATGGACAAGCCTTCAACATTACATCTTGAAATTAAGGTATAAAATCGTAATTTACCTGGCGGACCGGCAGGAATGTCGTCGCGGACCGGCACCGGTCCGCGGACCGGCGGTTGAGAACCACTGTATTATGGCAATATAACCGTCGGCTATGTCATCTCATTGATGGGCAATCAGTCACCAAATGGGCCTGAAACTCGCATGGCTGAATTCTCCGTTATTCTCTGCTGTTTCGAAATATATATCGCTACGCCCCGAACTCCGCTTTCAGTATATTATAACCGTCCGCTATGTCATCTCATCGATGGGCAATCAGTCGCCAAATTGGCCTGAAACTCGTATGGCTGAATTCTCCGTTATTCTTTGCTGTTTCGAAATATATTTCGCTACGCCCCGAACTCCGCTTTCAGTATATTATAACCGTCCGCTATGTCATCTCATCGATGGGCAATCAGTCGCCAAATTGGCCTGAAACTCGTATGGCTGACTTCTCCGTTATTCTCTGCTGTTTCGAAATATATATCGCTACGCCCCGAACTCCGCTTTAGTATATTATAACCGTCCGCTATGTCATCTCATCGATGGGCAATCAGTCGCCAAATTGGCCTGAAACTCGTATGGCTGACTTCTCCGTTATTCTCTGCTGTTTCGAAATATATTTCGCTACGCCCCGAACTCCGCTTTCAGTATATTATAACCGTCCGCTATGTCATCTCATCGATGGGCAACCAGTCGCCAAATTGGCCCGAAACTCGTATGGCTGACTTCTCAGTTATTCTCTGCTGTTTCGAAATGTATTTCGCTACGCCCCGAACTCCGCTTTCAGTGTATTATAACCGTCCGCTATGTCATCTCATCGATGGGCAATCAGTCACCAAATTGGCCTGAAACTCGCATGGCTGACTTCTCCGTTATTCTCCGCCGTCTACACGTTTTAGAGTTGCGTATGAGCGTGTCTATAAAGGTCAATGACCGAAAGCTCCGCTCTCCGCTTCCTCCGCTATCTCCGTGTTTTAGGAATCGGCATTTTGGCTCTCTCCGCTGTCTCCGCGTTTTAGGGTCCGTTCTCCGCTGCCTCCGCTGCCTCCGCTGCCTCCGCTTCTCCGTCTTTTAGGGATGCCCATAAACCGCGGCGCAGACGTGCCACTATAATCATAGTGAAATTCATTACGGTATATCGCAGTTAATGATGATCGAGGGTGTTGCTGTTTAATAAATATAGCACTCAATTACCAAGCTTCCGTGCTCTCTGCCTTTCCAGTACTCATGACAGCGACAATACCAATAATAATCAATTGCACCATAGAAAACTGAATGGGATAGAACGGTAACTGCGTGGCCTGTCAATCATCCACGGTTGGATGATAATCAGTAGAGAAAATTCGCGCAATACACAAAACCTTGGCGCACTCAGAAAGTTTCTCTTGTCTGCCGTCGATCGGATGCGGCATTTGACCTCATTTTATGTATATCTTTTGCAGAACTACTCGGTGATATTAGTATTGTTAAAATCGTCGTCGTCTTAATTTCATCAATTGCACGGCCTACACAACTATATTGTATCTGTTGGAATTATGGCCTCCCAAGTCAGTGACGTTGTTGAGGAATGGTACGATATTCCACCGGAAATTGTCCATGAACTTCTCTTCAACGACTTTGATGAAAGCATGGCCACTGTAACTGTTCCAAATATTATACAACAACCGGTTGACCTCACACCGTTGTTGCACTCATTGGATTTTAAAGACCCACCAGAACTCTCCAAAAAAGGTATTGAACTAGCTACTGGATGGATTATCAGTATGAATTCCAACGGAAATCCAGATGATATTGTGATTAGTTACAGTAAAGTTTGCGGTGATCCTATAATATTCACAAAATCAAACGATAGGCTTTCCTCTGCCAAATTTTTACTCGAGCTCATGGAAAAAATAATTGATAATGGGTTGAAGCCGCCTCAGTCAGAGTCATTGGTGTCTGCGAGTATTTCTGAAAGGGAGAACGATATTCTAGAATACATTGCTGGTTTTACTTTGAGAAAGGCAATTCGAAAATTCAATGACCAGCTGGACCGTTCCTTGCTTGAATATCTATCAAATAACCGTGGTAAAGCCTTCGGCAAATTAATCCCCTTGATGGAGCGAAAGGCCGGGGTGCTTATATATCCAAGCTCAGAGCTACTTTTTCTTTTTAGGAGAGTCTACAGAGAGTTTACGAGGGAATGCAGCAAATCGCCAAATTTAATAAACTTCTCAATTTTGCAGGACAGAGTTGTGAAAAGTTCCTACGTATTCAACTTTATATGCAGCATCAACAGAGCAACATGTCCTGATGTCCATTCTAAACTAGTAGTAGATTATATCATTAGATTATTTCTTAGAGTGTTGGGTCACTCTTTCACAAAGAAGCTAGTTCATAAACTTTGGAAGGGAAAAGAATCAAATAAGGGAAGCCAGGGAACACGTGGTGATTTGAAGGGAAAACCTGAGTAGAGTAAAAAATCATGAAGTATTTTCTTGGTAATTTCAGAGCTATTAGTATGTAACTTGCCTCTAATTTACTTTCCATCTAGTTTTTATGAATCTGGATAAGACCTAAAGATTAGCACTAGTGCCATTTTTCCTCTCTAATATGCTATATTTTTTGGATTGCAGGTTCTGTCTGCACCGCCGACTCTCTACACTGTAACAATTGACATCGCAGGGTCACTAAAAGAAACGTTATCAAAAGTATGACGGTTCGATGACGATGCGTATATCAACAAACCCTCTCTCTACCACACGGAAGGGAGGGCACAATAATACTGCATAGTGTCTATATAGTTATTAGGTATTGTTAACTGATATTATTATGTATCTGGGCATGCAATCCTTTCTCAAGCAATAAACAAATTTCAACAGTCATTTCTGGTATTGTGTATTGACCATTATCGACCTTTTGCTAGATGTTAGCCAGTTATGCAAAACTATCCGGGGCACAACTGGAAGTGAATGCTTGGTGCTTGAAGACACCGTGGAGACCAAAGTATAAACCCGGTTAAAATGAAAGATCTCCGGATCGCCATGACCCTTTCATAACTAGCAAAAGGGATTGGTGTCAGTGACAGTTTTGCTTTATTCATCCGATTTTGTAATCTCCTCATCCATCGTTACACGGTCCGTGGTGTTGCGGCTTGTCAATATGGCACATTTTCGACTGTATCTGGAAAATATAAATCTACGGCAGCATACGGTGTGGTTGATAATAAGTGTACTGGACAAGGATAGGATCGGAGCAAGCCATGCATTAACGTTGAACTGAGTGGAATTGTTTCCTCAAACTGAACCTTTATTATTTCCTAATATGAGTACCACACTTAATTTAGCACCATCCTTAATACACATTTCAAGAAGGCAAAGCTTCATAGGAGATTAGCAGACTGATACAAATATACAATAAAGGGTTACCATATTTTGGAAATCTGAAATGACGACACTTTTTTAAATGTTCAGACATAATACTGGAGTAGAGTCCGGAGACTTCGTGGCTACTCGGCTGCTGAAATTCACACTTTTGCTGAATTCCTCTGTTAGTTGACTAAAACAAAATAGGTCAACTTTCCGGCTCGAATCCCGAAATAGCAGCCGGAGCGTTACTCAAGTGCTGGTTTAATTTATCTCAGTCGAACCAAAATGCTCAAAAAAACATTTGGGCATCCTCCGAGGACACTTTACAAAAAGTTTAAAAAGAGGACAAATCCTCTTAAAAGAGAACGCATGGTAACCCTAATTAATATAGGTGAAAAAATATATTAGTACCTTCTATGGACAGCACCCCACACCTTCATCCATGATGATTGTCTATTATCGTCACTGTGGCAATCCTTGGTCTAAAAATGATCACAGTTATGCAAAAGTCTGCGTGGAAAAGAAAATATTATGATGCATGTCTCAATCTATGCTAATATTAATGATCCTACAACTATCTCACCTCACGCTGGAATGATTACGAATCACACTTTCTTCTTCTTGACAATGGGTTCTTCATAGATGGTAGTCCAAACATTACTAGTGCCATGCGTGGAAGAGGAACCGGCATTGGACCCTTTGATTTTCTTTATGGACTTTCGCTGGGTCTGGTGTTGCAGCCCATAATATGCCTGCGAAGCATCCGGATGACGAGATCGATATGCTTGCATTCTCTGTTACAGAGGATGTATTAGAGAGATCAAATTATGCCACACACATGCTGTAAAATTAACACAGACCAAGCATTACATTACAGAAATTGTGGGATGTTTGCAATTTATAACCCTCTATTTCAGATTGCTGGCTCAGGAATTCTGTTAATTTTATGCATTTGTAAATGTCCTATGGCCTTGACAGTAAATTCCAAACTGACCGAATTTTAGGTTGAATATGACCATCTTCCTCAAAATCCAGATAAAGCTCCCCTCTCTTCTCGTATGACACCCAGCCACCTATTGAAGAGAAATTGAGTCAGAAATTAGCCTCAAACTTCATACTAAAGTTTACCTACTTTGAATATGACACAAGTCTTTTTTTAATCGGGCAAAATTTTGATAATATAATTTTGCGGCAAAGGCTTTCCTGGGCGCTGGCTCTTTCCTTGGTGGGGAAGAGAATGATGCGGACTTCTTAGGCAAATTGAGACAAGGTACTGCTCCCAACTTCAGCCGGCGTTTACCAGAAGCACCAGCCGCTATAACATCCTCTGGCAGGAAATGTTGATCACATATGCAGGCTCTTGAAAAGAGAATGTAAGGTCCATACAAGAAGCATACGGTAGCGAGATACAGGATTTTGCCTATATATTATAACCTGCCACAAGGCACAATATAGCAGAGAATAACCGTAACTCACGATTCTTTGTTGAGCTGTAGTATTATATTATCTTTTCTGTCGGCAGAATCACGCATGGACAATATAAAACGGCGTAGTTGCGATCGGTGCTGCTTTTCCTCATCGTTCTTCGCGAGATCCACCCTGTAAATTACAAAAAGGGCTGAACTACTATTTTTCCGAGTAGTATTACATCCAGGCACGGCGCAATTGCTTGCAGGCATTTTCAATGTTCGATAGCTGTAATTAGGCTCCAATACAGATCTGTAAAACATATAGAGATACGGTCAAACGCTACACCTGATCAGCAACATACAAGAGAAACTTTCTGAATGCCAATTGCCAGGATTTGTGAATCGCGCGAATTTGGTCTACTGATTATCATCCAACTGTGAATGATTGACAGGCCACGCAGTTACCGTTCTATCCCATTCAGTTTTCCATGATTGCACGCACAATCGATCCACGCCGTTAAGTATCTTATTCTAACCTAAACCATTCCTGTGATAAATCCGTCACTCCGCCATTACTACAAAACCTGCTCTGGCAAATTCAAATTGAATCACGTGCGCATGCTCTGCTCGCCAGACAGAAGAACGCAGTATTTTGGTTTTATGGTTGAATGGATTTCAAGCAACAGGCGTGCTCGGCTCGACACTCGACCAGGTCACCAGGTATCGGAAGGCGCCATATGCATTATCGCTGGCCTCTTGCGCAGTGCGGCCGTAATTATCGTTAATAGCCGGGCAGACTGAGTAGTTCCGTGATTGGAATAGTCACCATACCATTATTACGGTTGTCAAGTTTTCATGTCGGAAGATTTAACATGCATTGGGTATACGGTATATTTGAAATAACATATTTTGCCCTGATGTGGACATTTCGATCAAGTAATGTCACAATAAAATAGCTGTTATGCCTCTATCGTACATTATATCTCTAACAATGTGCGATCATCGATAGCAGGGCTTCTGAAGTTCCACGCGATAGAAAGTCATCGCCATATCATCAATCAACATTCTCGTATTCACTCCGATAGATTACAAATGGTGAAATGTATCATGAGCGTATTCAGAAAACTTATTTTGCATTGATTGCACATTGCACACTTGAATTCATAGAAACGATTTCCACGTAGGGACATCCTGACGAACTCCTGTGTAGGTGGCATCCAGGCATCGCACCATTATGACATCCACTGGAATGATAATTGGTGACTAGCATAGGAGCATTCTAAAATTCACTTCCTCTGGTAGTCACCTGGAGTTACATAAATTGACGTCCAATGTTGGGCATGCTGAGCAAGTCCTCCGTAACTAAGTGTGGGAGGTGGGACGAGTGGGAACAATTGTGGATATACCAGTAACTCCATGGGATATCGGGTGTTTGCTGGGGAGCTTCGTGTACAATGCATATTGATGCATCCCGGAAGGTATAAATTTCCGACAGCATGAGCATTTGACCGCATCGTGAGATGCAAATGATAGTTTTGCTGTGGAAATGAGATACTAATCTTTTGTTTACTCGAGCATTCCGTTTTAGAAAATGGCATGTTCCCTCACGCATATTACGGCCTTTAGTTTAGTCGGAGAGCAATACGGAGAACAGCTGTATTTGGATCAATTGTAATTTGTAATTGAGCTGAATGTAATTAATTACATTTTTCAATGTAATTGTAATTGAAGCATTTTTATTATGTGTAATTGTAATTGTAATTTGACAAAAATTTTGCTCAATTACAATTTCAATTACATTAAATTGCTATTGAGACCTGACAAGCACAACATGAAATAATTGACTTATAATGCATTCTCTTTAAATAGGCTTACCATACGTCCTCTTTTAAGAGGATTTGTCCTCTTTTTTGACTTTTTTGAAAGTGTCCTCGGAGGACGCCCTTTTGTCCACTTTTTTGAGATTTTGTCCTCTTTTTTGAAAATTTAGATCAGATTTAGAAGAAATTGCGATATGCCGCAAAGTAGCGCAGAAGTGAAGCTCCGGCGGGTACTTCGGAGGAAAAAACGATGATTTTAGCTCTGAGCGAAATGAAGACCTTTTTTATTTTTAGTCATCCACCTGGCAGAGTGGAGAGAAAAACGTTATTTTGAGGTCTGAGCGAAAGTGGTGACTTTTTTTTTTTTTTTAGTCAACCGATCACGAAGTGGGTAAAATTTACCGGTTTTTGAGAATTCTTCTCCAGTTTTGCATGTCTGAAATTTCTGTGAAAGTGTCCTCTTTTTACATTTCCAAAATATGGTAAGCCTACTTTAAATGTCGACAAGGAATTTGGTGGATCCATTCGCGGAAGCCCTTGACTGCGCCCTTGCGGGCGAAGTTTTTTATTTTTACCTCGGCTGCCATTGTATACAATTATTAGATTACTAACCAACGGATGGATTCGCAACACGTGACTCACGATTGAATACGCCGAGAAGCGAACTGCTGAGCCGGCTAAAAGCAGCAGAATTGATAGCTGGCGATCCAAGCGTCGAAATTTGATATGTATGATCCTAATCGAAAGCTAGTGTCGCACTGATTCCGCAGTAAAAGTATATTTCCAGGCAATGGTACCATCCCAAAATAGTCGTGAAAGTCTGGGAATCGGCATTGTTCTGAACAATCGCTGGGCGTAATTGGTCATTGTTGTGTTCATGCTGCTGCGGCGCTCTCACTTCTCAGAACAGTCGGCCTTAAACGGCTATTTTGGAGCAGTTACATTGCCCTGACGAGATTTTAATTTGTATTTTTGGAATTAGTGCATCAATAGCTTACGATAAAGACCAGATGCATCAAATTTGGACGCTTGGATCGCCAGCTCTAGGACTACAAAGTTTGCTGCTTTTAGCCGGCTCTGCACTACGTTTGCCGGTGCATTCATCCGTGACTCACATCTTGCGCATCTATCCGTGGGTTGGCAATCTACAATACGATTTCAGATCACGATGCTGCATCGTTACTTCGTCTGGCTAACTAACCAGACCACTGGATATTATATAACGTCTTATCTGACAAAGAACGGTTTTGTTTTTACTCCTCATCCTAATTCCTACGTCCCTCGATTAAAATAATTTATTTCTTTAAATATATACTATATACGCATATCCAACACGTGCATATATTATAATACTTTTGTCAACGACATACTGCATACTGGAATAGTTCGAAAACGTTTTTTCTTTTTATTAATTAACGGGTATTTGCGTATCATGAATGAAACATGAATACTTTAATTGTTGTAAATTACGACGCTACGGTTGTCAAGGAGCACGGTTGAATTTATGATTATTCAATTACATGTTCAACAGCAGCAATTGTAATTGTAATTATAATGTAATTGAAGCATGCAAGGAGTAATTGTAATTGTAATGTAATTGAAACATGCATGAAAGTAATTGTAATTGTAATTGAACTGAAATAATGTAATTGATCCAACTCTAGTATGGATACGATGTTAGCACTTTGCGCGATTCGTATACGATGATAAAAAAATAGGGCGTGACGTAAAAATGCCATATAGTGTAATTGTATTATAGGAAAATGGACGGCGATGCTACACTTGCTTAAATATGTATGTTCTCCAGTCAAAAGAACTGAAACTAATTAGAACTCTAAGTAATGATTACTGCGAATTGAACGAGAACTACCAATACTACACCAGAGAAGCGGAATATGTATTTTATGTCTTTTGTCGAGTCAGTTTTAACGGTGGTCTGCTGAAAAACAAATCCAACGCTCAAAAAGTCAGAGCCCACTTTTACAGATTAGGACACGCCATGGGCTCCTAGATTACGATATGATGAGTGAATGCTAGATTGTGAAACGGTAGTTTCAAACGTTATGATGGGCCATCTTTACTGTGAGGAATTATATGTCATGGGCAACGATTCGGTGCAATGCAACCTGCAACCTAAGTAATATTCACTTTCGTGAAAACATATTTGTAACTCAATATATCTACTTGATGTGAAGCGCGAACGAAATTCTGGGTTTGACATAAATTTTCCTAAAATTGAAAGTTAAAACTCCGTGAAAACAGCCCGAGAATTCACCAAGTTTCTCTCTCTAATTGGAAAGTTACACTAATTCTACTTGACAAACTGAAAGTAGCGAAAAGTAAGTAAGTAGATCACTAAACATTATGAAGTATAAGTAGCGAAGATTCTACATGCTTGAGTAAGTACCAGAAGTAGAGGAAAACTACTTGAGTACTTCGATAAAGTAGAAGTACTTAGTTACTGACCACCTCTGCATATTGGTCACTCCATAACCACTGTGCGCGAAACGCGACAAAAATTTTGGGCTTTGCTCAACTTTTCTGAGAATTAAATGCTGATACTCCGTGAATACGGCCCCGATATTCCTAAGGCTATCTCCCTAATTGGAGGAATAAACTACTTCTACTTGACAAACTGAAAATAGCGAAAAGTAAGTAAGTAGATCACAAAATATTTTGAAGTAGAAGTGGAAGTAGCAAAAATTAGTTCTACTTGACTATAAGTACTAGAAGTAGAGGAAAACTACTTGAGTACTTCAAAAAAGTAGAAGTACTTCGTTACTGACCAGCCCTGCTGGAGTAGTCTATGGAATCAGGCACCCACCTTGGCCTAGGACCTAGTTGATGTAAAAAGGAGGCATGCAATACACCACAAAAATTGCGATACAATGAGAAGATAGGAAGGTGTCGAAACGACTTGGATTAATCTTTAAAATCAGACACCCACCTTCGCCTAGGCGATGTAGGAGGCATGCATTGCATACTGAATGAAGAGTAAAAGAAGATAATATAGAAAATCACGCGACAAAAATGAGTTGGCACGTCATAGAAGGCGAGATCGATAGGTCAGGTCATGGTCCGGTTAACTTGAGGACGGACTATATATAGTATTCATTTGGTAGAAATTGATTATATTTCGATTTGAATGTGGACATGCTCGTCAACTGTTGGATAGCCGGCGGGATACTGTTCCACTGTAGATTACTAACCTACGTAGGTTAGTCATCTATAGTTCCACACGTCAGGTTCGGCATATTTGATCTTTTCGGTCGATCATATGATAATAATTGGACGACGTGGACGCGCGTGTGTCGTTCTTGTGCGATTTTGATTCCGAGGTGAAGAAGTCATTTAAATATTCAGGGCAATGACCGCTGTGGAACTGGTACATAAACTTGTCGATTTCTAGTTTAGCCTACGCATATCTTTTATGTTTAGGACACCGAATCTCCTCAGCAGCGACGTATTGTTGGATGGACAACCAGGCCCCTTTGGGGCCCTAGCTGTGATACGGTTGGGTATCGTTTGAAAGAAATGCAACTTTGCTATCTTCTATAGCTTCGATTATACTGCCATGCGTTTAATTGCACTGCTGGAATTTAACGAAGTTTGATTGAAAGTCTCCGTAGCTTTCACACATAGCTTGCCCGAAGCGAGTTGTAGACTCTAGTATCTCGCCTGGTATCCGACAGTCATTGAGCATGTTCCGATCGGTCGATCATATGTTATTTGGACGACGTGGACGCGCGTGTGCTGTACTTGTGCGCTTTCGATTCCGAGGTAAAAAAAGTCATTGAAATATTCGGGGGAACGACCGCAGTGGAACTGATACATAAACTTGGCGATTTCTAGTTTCCGGATATCTTCTATGTTTAGGACACCGAATCTCTTCAGCAGCGACTTGTTGGATGGGTGGCCAGGCCCCTTTGGGGCCTTAGCTATGATTTGGAGTACTTTATGCTGTAGTTTTTGCAGTGGCTTGAGTGCAGTGGCAGAGCCCCCCAACAGAGAATGCCACAATGTAACTTCGATTGGATTAAGGATTGAGAGACTATCAGAAGAACCCATGCTGGCATGAAGCGTCTAGGGCTGTAGAACAGGCCGCACTTCGGTGATCATTTAGTGTCTAGGGCAGGTGTCACCAACCCGGTGCCCGCGGGATCCAGGTAGCCCGCGAGGACCAGATGAGTAGCCCGCGAGCCCGTTCTAAAAATAGATGGAATAAGAGCATTTACCAATATTCGTCAGATTATTACCAGTGAGCTGTTAAATATTATGGGAAGGTGTGTCGTCTGATAACCTGCTAGAGTTGTAACCTGACGAAGTCCCACTTAACGTTTGGCTGGGTAGATACATTTCCTCGTGGGTAGTAAGACGTACGTTCCTGCGTTAAGTCCTTGATCTGACAACTTCAACGTGAAGGCAACGACAGGATTGCCTCAGATAGATATATTGGTCGGATATGCATATGGAATATACAGTAGGATATGGCAGATGAGTCTCGCTTTGTAATTGAAATGCGTGGGCTGATAAATTGTCAGTCACGTAGTACGAGAAGAAAGACATAAATCACGTGATATAGATATGAGAGAGAGCCAGGGGCTCTACAATATATAGATTGATTCCGCAATTCTTGTTTAAAACACATTAACATGTAACTTACAAAAAACAAAACAAAAAAAATAAATAACTTACAAATGACGATACACATATAGGCTAAACACTTAAAAAATATCTTCAATTACAATAGTAGGCCTAATATATAGCAGAGTTGGATCAATTACAATATTTCAATTCAATTACAATTACAATTACTTCCTTGCATGTTTCAATTACATTTCAATTACAATTACTCAACGCTAAAAATATCAAATTACAATTACTTTTAAACAGGTAATTGATTCAGTAAAGAGGTGTTTCTTGACAACCGTAGCGACGTAATTAGCAACAATCTCAAGCTATTCATGTTTCATTACTGATATGTAGAATACCCTTTAATAAAAAAAAATCGAATGTATTCGAACTATTCCTAATCATGAGTACTGAAAACTCCAAGCACAGAAAAATGTTTCAAGCGACTGTTAAGAACCAAAGGTTTGAGCGACTAACAGCGAATAGGCTACAGGACAGAAACGATTAGGCTACTCAGAGCTGAGTCATGATTGAAATTGGTAAGGCGTCAGCGATAAGGATGATACCGATAAGGTGCGTAAAGTTAAAATAAATGCACGAGGAAAGAACCTCCTGATAACTAAGAATTACAATATTTTGGTTCGCATTTAAATTTTCACTCGGAAACTATTAGATTGTATTTGATGAACAGGGTGCGAAAAGTTTCTGGCCCCAGTAAATTTGGCCAAGATTGGAGGTAAGATTGGGATAACATCTCCGCAAATGCGTGATCACTGATCAAGTTTGATGAAGCGTTGGCTGGAAACTTGAATTTGTTTGCTATTGTAGCAAAAAGCCTCGGTACTGGTCAGAGATTTAAAAAAAAACTTTGACCGTGGCATAGGAAATGGTTCAGCACAGGTTTTAGAAGATTTTATTTGCTGTTCATCCATTTTTGAAATATTAGATTTAGTTTAGTCCACTGGTTCTCTAATTTTTTAGACACGCCCCCCTTTATGACAGTGAATATTTTGTGCACCCCTTATCGTCATAGCACACATTGAAACCAGATAGTTAGCAATCCTTATATATAGTTTGATGGTATGGAAGGTTATGACAGTGGATGAGAGAATTCTCCAATACGAAATCCAAACTATATACACCGAGCAATAACCATAAAACGGAGGTGAATCGGGCCAAGCGCGAAAAGATTTCAGTTCACTGGAGCGCGCGCCCTGTTCAGATGCTTTCACGCCGCCCAAAGGCGCCAGTTTGAGAACCACTGGTTTAGCCTATATTGTTATTAACAAAGTTTTCTGTTGCTACTGAAGTATGGGAAACACTTTAGCGTGGCGGAATTATCTAGTTATAACGCGGCACGCGTAGAACACCGATGTAAATAGGCTAATTATTACATATGGTGACTGTTTACTAAGGCCTTAAGGCCCCTCGTCGCCATCCTGGTTCGTACCGGATTTTCACCGGTGCGACGAATAAATGATTGATTAAATAATTATTTTATGTTATGATTGTCATATCTGGATGCTGAACAGTTGGAGATTGAAATTGTATCACTGAAAAATGACCTCCACCTCAAAGCCTACCCGACTGCAGCAAACGTTTGGTGCTTTGTTGATGCGGAAAAGTACAGTGGTGTATGCGGAGTAGCTATGAAGGTTGCAAGAGTGTATATGTTTCAACTTATCGTTGTGAATCAGACTTTTCGGATATGAATTTCATCAAAAACAAACACAGAACACGCTTGACTAATGCACATATGGAACGCTCACTCAGAGTTGTAGTGTCAAGTTACATACCAGAGTACAGCGCACTAGTTGATATCATTCAATGCCAGACTTCTCACTGACTGCTACAGAGTCAGACAACATGATGTCAGGTCTAAAGTGGGACATGGTATATTTTGAAATTTGAGTTGACTGTTGTTGTATAATTTATACAAACATTGTGCGAAAAATTCATGATTTCCTAAAAAATATTAGTGGCTAGCTATAGTTGAAATGAGATGTTTTGATTTGAAAGACTCTATTGAAAGTCTTACCACAATATGATTCCTGCCCAGTGTTATGAATATCAAAGCGGGAACTCAGTGATGAATACTGGTAAACGGCGGGACTAAATGGTAGCCCGCCGCTTCAATCAGTACGCAAAAGTAGCCCTCGGTGGCAAAAAGGTTGGGCACCCCTGGTCTAGGGAATAAATATGACTCTTCCAGGACATGTTCGAGTCCAGTAAAAGTCGAAATACAAGCAGTTTCTACTGAATCAATACTAGTCAGCCCTCAAGCCTACCGTACGTCCGTACCACGATCTGACATATAGATCTGGCCTTCCGTCACATGTCACCTCATTTTGTCGCTCCTCTTTTGTATTAACTTCTTCCACTTTCCACGGTGTGTGCAATGCGCATGCCTCCTCTCAAACATGGCCTAGGTCCGTGTGGGTGTCTATGGTACACGAACTCCTTTGATTTCAAAGACTACTCCAAGTCGTTTCGACACCTCCCTATCTTTTCATTGCATAGCAGTCTTGGCGTTTTGAATTGATGAAAATTAATATTAAACTGAACTGGATGATCGTGCATAATATAGGCTTACAATATTTTGGAAATCTAAAAAGAGGACACTTTTTCAGAAATTTCAGACATGCAAAACCGGAGCAGAATTCTCAAAAACCGGTAAATTTTTACCACTTTGTGATCGGTTGACTAAAAAAAAAATAAAAATAAAATAAAAAGGGCATCTTTTCACTCAGAGCTAAAATCACCGTTTTTCACTCCGAAATATCTGCCGGAGCTTCACTTCTGTGCTAATTTGCGGCATACCACTCGCAATTTCCTCTAAATCTGACCTAAATTTTCATAAAAAAAGAGGAAAAAATCTCAAAAAAGAGGACAAAAGGGCGTCCTCCGAGGACACTTTCAAAAAAGTCAAAAAAGAGGACAAATCCTCTTAAAAGAGGACGTGGGTGTCAGATTCCATAGACTACTCCTTGTCGCTTCGACATCTTCCTGTCTTTTCATTGTATCGCATTTTTGTGGTGTATTGAACTGATAAAATTGCTAATAAACCAATGATGATGATGATGGTAAGCCTAGCATAATATGTCTTTATTGTTTGCTTATATCTTCACCGATATCCGGATCCCGCAACGGCGTTGCATACAAAATCTGGTTCTGACCCGGTAGTTTGCGCAAGATCCCATTGCCGGAATGCCCCCGATGGGAAAATCGCTTTTGTCGGCGTTGTAATAATGCCGCGTAACAAGTTAGCAATATCTTACGTTATAGTTCTGCATGTATGCATCGCAGTTTGCATTGAACCTATCACAACAACACTTGCAATTGGTGGAGGCATAGCTGCGATTTTTTCAGCAGTGTTTATGAAGTGCAGTTTCACTGAGTGTTGTGACAACCCGTATGTCGCGCTAAATTACACAGGTTTGTACGTTATCCTATTTGAGTGGCATATTGATAAGCACTAGCGATGTTGTTCGATGACCATATATCGAGTACTTATAATCTTGTGCTCGCTGCCCCTTTATATTCCTGTTATTGTAAGCTTATTAATCAACCTATTCCAAGACCTCCCTGTCCGTTTAGGATTCATATAGCATTTATCAAAGTTATCATGATGCTTAGATCCGTTGAATGAAGTAAAGAACTGAATGCTTGCTGCCTTGACCTGGGAACATTCTTAACGATACCTTGATACCAATTTATAAATAACACCTTTATTTAGGCTTGCGACATGATTTGAATTCGAGACTGCACGGTCAACATTTAGTGATTCCTACCGTGCTCAATTCAGTCAAGTCACACATGAATGATGCAGATCCTCAAAAACCGCTAGTCCTTTCATTTCATGGTGAGTATTTTACTATTTAAGACCTCTGAATTAATAGGAAGTATATTATTTCGTGTTTTTATGTCGGATGTCCGTACTTAAACTACAGCACTCGAGTGGCTTGTTTCGCTTAAAGTATAATGAATTATTTTGTCAAATAAAATAAAGGCTATAGATTCTTTATGGATGAAGGAAATCCTCAAAAGTTATTGTAATTATCATTTTCAACTATTTTTAAACGTAGTTTTCTAATTGCCTTTCAAATAAATTACTCTAAATTATAGTTGATAATTTTAATTTGAAGATGGAACCTATACGTGTGAGCCTGCCTCTGCTGCTCTGATTCGGATACTATCACTACCACTGCATTAAAATCTTTCTAGTTGTGGTTCTGAGCAATTATGATGGTATTGAGATTCCATAGCGTGTATTAGCGTATGAAATACTATTTCGCCAATTAGATTTGATTATAACAGTGTGATTTGAATCTGAATGTCATACTTTACAGGTTGGACTGGAGCAGGAAAGAATTTCGTCTCCCAAATAATTGTTGATAATATATATAAGGAGAAGTGGAATAGTAAATTTGTTCATTTCTTCAACGCCGAAATCCATTTCAAGCATCCCAGTAAAGTGGATGTTTACAAGGTAATGTTCGAATTGATCTCCATTTCGGCGCATGTGTTGTCTGAAATTAACAATTCTGCACGAATGCATGGCACAACATGTTCTTACATGTTCGAGTCCAGTAGAAGTCGAAATACAAGCAGTTTCTACTGAATCAATACTAGTCAGCCCTCAAGCCTACCGTTTGTCCGTACCACGATCTGACATATAGATCTGGCCTTCCGTCACATGTCACCTCATTTTGATATCGTTACAAGGCTTGTCATATGACATGGTTCATTTTCGTGTTGGTGTATATCTTTGGACAGAGATGGTCAAAGTAGATGTCGTGGGTGCTCAAGTAGAAGTAGAAGTAATGTAAATCTCTACTCAAGTAGATGTAAGAGGGGGGATTTTCAAGTAAGTGAAAAAATGAGTATTCCAGGCCTAGTTTTGCCTAAAAACTCAAAACTGTCAATTAGAATTAACCGGAAGGCAGTCTTGGCACTGGCGGATTTTTCCAAACAATTATGCTTCACTTTTCAAAACTGTAAAACACGACCTCAGTGGGATGCGAAACCAACAAGTAATATATCGTTGGATTCAGAATTTCAATGCGTAACCATCTACGTCACGGAGCTATACCAGATCAGGGCAACCTAGCGTGTATATAATCAAGAAGACGAGATAACCTTGTAACCCTGAATTGAAAATGACTCGACTTGGACTTGAGTCAAAACTGTAACATTCAATTTGACTCGGAACCTTGTGACTTGGTTACAACCCTGGGTAATGGTTAGTTGACCTTCGACGAACTACATTGTTAGTTTGTACAAGTCTTTGAAAGTAGGTGTATCTCGTTACTGACTATGCTGGAATGTAATAATGAGGATCAAAACGATTTCTTTGTCTATATGCCCCTAGAGATAGTCCTTATTCTTACCAAGCAACTCCTAAATTTTCCATTCCTTCCAGGATTTACTGCACTCGTGGATCTATCACAATGTAACCAAGTGCGAGCGATCCATATTTATTTTCGACGAGCTGGACCACATGCCCGAAGGAATGATTGACGTTGTAATTCCGTTCCTTGGCCACAGCATGCAAGTAGACGGTGTCGATTTTAGAAAGGCAATTTTCATATTTTTAAGGTTTGTGTGAGTTAAAGTGCTTATATTGGTAACTGACGCATATATTTGTGCTCTGAACTACATTTATTTCTTCATATATATATTACACAATGGGACTGGTCCAGGCTTGTATTGTAACCAAGTCACAAGGTTCCGAGTCACAAGTTAATTGCACTTTTATAGTTTTGACTCGAGTCAAGTCGAGTCATTTTCAATTTACCACCGAGTCAAGTCCGAGTCCAAGTCAGCTAGTAGAGGGTCGGGTCCGAGCCATAGTGTTTTGACTCGAGTCCAAGTCATTATGTTCGCTTTTCAGTTCAGACTCTGCTCGAGTGATATAGAATGGCTCGAATTCGTAATATAGTAGTTTTCCTCAGTCTTGACTGATTCTGGCGCTATTCTCCAAGTATCAGGTCTGATAGACGAAATACCAATAAATGGGTGACTTTACTAATTTTCTAAGTTGCAATTAAATGTCTGTCTTGGTCGCCCTAGCCTCGAGTCATATTGCGCATTTCAAAAATTGACTCGAGTCAAGTCGAGTCACCAAAAAATCGCGACTCGAGTCTCCAAAGGGATGTAAAAACTTGAGTCGCAATTTTTGATGACGCGACTTGACAATATAAAGTCATTTTGTTTGATACATCAAATGACTCGACTTGAGTCAATTCGTGTATTGACTCAACTTGTTCTCGAGTCGTTGTGCATGACTCGACCAAGTCATGACACGAGACTCTGACGGCCAGGACAGGCATTACATTGTAACTTCGTAGAATAGTATAGTTACCACATTATTCATATCTCATCTATCAGTAATGGTAGTGAAAAACAGGGCCAGATACTGTCAGAAGCGAGGAAATTAGTTTGATTTAACTGGGCGCATTCGATATCACCCAAGCACAGCTCTAAAATGTAGGTTGAACAGAAACTTGTTTGCAAGTCATTGCGTCATAGATAACACTGAGATGCAGCTGACCCATCACATAGGTCTTTGATATGCAAATCAAAGAGAATAGTACTGCACTGGAAATAGTTTTATAGCATCTTTTTGAAGCAATATGTGATAGAAGTTGCAGTAAAAATTTGTGTGGAAAATAGAAAAAATTGCAATATAGAATTACTTCAAACATAATACTACATCTATTCTGATGATCTTGGAAGCTGTAATGAAAGGATACAAAAATGGCAGAAACTTGCCCTACTTATGATTCAATTGAAAATTACGGCCTTA
The DNA here is from genome assembly GCF_051294905.1 of Botryllus schlosseri. Lineage (NCBI taxonomy): Eukaryota > Metazoa > Chordata > Ascidiacea > Stolidobranchia > Styelidae > Botryllus > Botryllus schlosseri. Next base: position 34,583,473 of record NC_137238.1, read on the forward strand.
CTTCTCCTTGTAATTTCAGATCTTAAACGTAGGCTACACTAGGGCTGTTCAAAAATAACCTTTTTTCCTTAATCTTGCGGGCTACGTGATTAAATCGTTAGGTTGCCTTAAAAAACGACGCACACCAAATTTGAATTCATTCCAACCAATATTCGCGGTTTACGTAGAGTTTGAAAATTTTGAATTTGCCCAGAAACGAGAAAAAAAAAAAATTTCAAATTTTTCTGCCAACCCCATGAAATTGTTGGGCTGTCTTCAAAAACTATGCAAAACAAATTTGACTCAATTTCAAGCCGTAGAAGTGGAGTTATATCTGTTTTTCTTTGATAATTCTGGATAATTCTGCACAGATTGACTCGAATAACAACGCTTCCTAATACCCGATTCATATTGAATCACTCAGATACCCACCCTAATAATCATCATATATATCTATCAATGGTCATATTGTAACATTTTTCTTTCATGAGCTTCATTTCGGGTACTGCATCGCTCCAATAAGTCTACTTAAGTGACTAGAGCATTATCTAGTTGTCAAAGTCTGCTTGAATGCGACTGTTTTGAAATATCATGTTTCGCAGCAACACCGGAGGAGATTTACTGGTGAAAGCAGTACAGAGGCAGTGGGAGAACGGCAAAAGGCGAGAAGACATCAAACTGCGAGATCTTCAGCCGGTTCTGGAGATCAGCGCCTACAACCAACAGAGCGGCTTGAAAAAAAGTAAACTGATACACAGGTATGCTGGAATCTGACGATGTCTCGAAGATAGAATGCGATTACTGGGTAGTGTTTACTCGGGAGGTGGTTGAAATAGTCAGCGTTGCTACTCGAGTTGTAGTGCAACAGAGGTCGCCAACTCGGAACGGGTCGCATGCCACATGAATTCAATATCGAGATGAAATAGGCCACACACGTTTTTAAAACTTTACGTCGGTGCAACGCTGCGCTCTCTAACATATGCGACGGGAATACTTTCCACAAAAGAAATAATATTTTTTGAAGAAATACAAATACAACACGAATATTATGATCACTTCTATTCTATTCTGTGCTATGAGCAGCGTACGATACCTCACAACACTTTTCAGCGACTGATGAATCGATATTGGGGTTAGCTAGATACGGTATTTGCTGGAAAAGTATCTCCTCGTAAAGCTTGATCTTGTGCTAGAGCCCCAGGTCATTTTCTAAACGTCTCGGTCTCGTCAGTGTCTGCGCTCTTGCACGTCAATGCAATATGCCCATTGCACAATCATGTCAGCTATTTCTTCCTCCATGGATTGCTGTTACCGTCGCCGAAGCCGTATCAGCCAGGGTTGCCATATTTTGGAATCGGGAAAGGAGGACAATTTTTCAAAATTTTCAAACACAGAATACCGGAGAAAAATCGTGAAAAATGGTAAATTTTTCCCACTTGGTGGTCGGTTGACTAAAAAAAAGGTCAACTTTCTCGCTCAGCTCCCGAATTTGCCGCCGGAGCGTTAGTTAGTGCTGATTTACGGTATCTCAGTCGAATTTTGCCCTATACTTAACAAAAATTCTCAAAAAGAAGGACAAATCCTCCTAAAGGAGGACGTATGGTAACCCTAGTGTCAGCTACTGATAAATAATGATGTCGGGCACAGGAGTGAAGTAGTTTATTTTGAACAACAACAGTTTTTTTAGCGTGTAATCAATTTCAGCGTTTCAAAATGCTTTACCAAGTGTTCTATCGAAATTTCACATCTGGTCGCCGATCGCAAAACATGACCTTGCGGGCAGCGTGTTGGTGACCCCTGAAGTAGAAGTAACACTGTAAATCTTTGCTCAATTACAAACTTGTAGAAGCAACAATTTGCAAGGCATGTCAAAACTACTTCAAATGGACGTATAAAATAAGCATAAGTGGTAGGCCTACTTGAGTAAGTAGTTTCAAAATAGATTTGCTCCTATGCGTTAGCAGTTAAACGGCGGTGACTGCTCTCGAAATTGCAAGGTCTAGGCTGTCTTTGCGACTAACGCCAAATGACTGATGACTCGGGCAATTTAACGGAAGATTTTGACCTAAAAATCAAAATTTTGACAGTTTTTGACCTTAACAAACTTGAAAACCAAATTTTGACCTAGAAATTTATGGCCTTGTACTCCTAAATACGCTCGTAACGTCTCCGGTCTGATGTCACTTCCCGTCGGGAAATCATTTTGCCGCACCCCTCCGGATTTCGTACCTTGTCTGCCGTAACGATTTTACGTTTCGTCACAGAAACCTGATCGACCATTTCGTTCCGTTCTTGCCGCTGGAACGGAACCACGTCCGGTCGTGCATCATCGACGAGCTACGCAGGCAGGGCATCTCGTACGTCGCGGAAGAAACTATCTCCGAGATTCTAGATGAGCTGCGATGGTATCCGGAGGACCTGCGCTTGTACTCAAAGTCTGGCTGCAAGAAAATATCGCACAAAATCGCCATGTTCGACTTGATACGTTGAGCTGAATACTGTAAGTATCAGTTTATTAATAATTTAGTTTATTAATAATTTCATCATCGAATAGTATATTCGTATTGAAATGAACCCGAATATTTTAGGCTGACACTCGTCAGGGGTAATCGTCAGCAACTAGTAGAGAATTCAAAAGAACATCGTACATCAACAATCGTATCGCAAAATGTGACGTGACCGGCTTGAAATGTCGAATACGAGAGCTTTCAATGTACTATTTTTAGATGGTAAACGAACTCCTTCTGTTGTCACAGCCTTGGCTGGTGTATTTTGATAAAAGTCGACTCCAAGGCACACAAATGAAAGTGTGAGCGGCCCCTTCCGACGACGCGTATTCTGTCGTCTCGATAATTTTTCGCACAGGCGGGATTATCCAACAAGTGTTTGCCAATTGCAGAATTTATGGCCTTTGATTGTTCCGCATCAGTCTTGAGCGGATGAGTTAAGGGTGAGCTTTATACCGAACATGGTGCGCGTGTTCTAATGAATCTAGGGACGTGGTGATTTATGCGTTCCTGCAAACACTTTGACGTCCTTCCCATGTTGGCACAATCACAGTCAACAAACTACATTACTTTGTTGATGTGCAGGAAGCATGTCTTCACCTGTTGCAGGGAGCAGTTGTGTTGTCGTGTCATTGCAAAAAACACAAGACTCATATCTTATGTATTGCATTCTATCAATTTGTTTTAATTTTCTGAAGGCTTCCTGTTCTGTCCTCTGTTATATATACATACACGATGCCTATGTAGTTCAGCAGTTGTAATTGTGTACGTAGTATGATAGGGGGATTACCATATATCAGTGGTCGGGAACCTTTTTTGTCAGAAGAGCCATATTGGCCCTATTTTTTCCATCTCAACTCCCAAAGAGCCATACATGCCAACCCACTGTTACGTCACAATTGAAAATTCGTGGCGTCATGGTAGCACTAATTCGAACACACCACGTGGGATTCCTCGTGTGCGCCATATTTTCTCTGTAAAAACTGGTATTTATTGTTCGAAAAATGAAGCTCGAAACGTGAGGTAAGGGACGGACCGGCCAAGCCCCACCATTGATATGACAATTCATCGTATGTAGTTTAAAATTAATTATAACTGATAATAATCGAATGTGAATGTCATATTGATTACAAAAATCTAAATACCTATCGACTGCTCAATCCTCAAAGTATTCGGCGGTGCCGGTAACACAACGTTGCGCTACACGCATACATTTTATCGCCGGTACTACACAGTGCAATACCTAGTTGCCAATCAAGAACGTGGATAGCTATGGCGTTGTTTGTAATTGTGAATGTCACATCCACAACAGTTCATTTCACGCCGTAGATCAGGAAGACAGTGTGTATTTGAAAACTTCGTTTTGAAATGTGCGTCGCCATGTCTGCTATGCTCTTTGATTAATCAACTTATCGCACAATTCAAGATCTCTAGTCGGGTACATAGAATTGGTCGCCGGCGTGACAGTAACTTAAATTTGATGATTTTGAAAAGACGGGGTCCGAGCCCTTAAACCCGAAGACGGCATTGTCTTTCCCTCTCAAAGACGTGTTTATACTGCCACGAGAATAATTATTCTGGCCGTGATGAAAATTTACCAACAAGTCGCTGCAATAATGATCAATTCAGTACAAAAATAAATATTTGGCAAAGAGCTTATACCCAAAAGAGCCATAGGTTCCCGACCACTGCCATATATTGAGATCCGTGAAAGGCATCGTGAAAATCATGATGATGCAAATGCGCTGTTGTAATCACATTGACTCGATATCGTATACTGGAATCAGAATAAATGGTGACTCGATAAGCAGTTCAATCAACTTGTAAAATGGACTGATTTGAATCATGGCTCATTTGACTCGACAAGTTTGCGGTATAATTTCTACCCAACTGACTATTTGTGTCTGTGCCGGCATCAAAGTGTACAATATTCCATTTCAGACCATCTTGCGAAGGTTGCCGACCGTGGAATGCCGATTCCGACCGAGCTATGCAAGGATACAAGCTTTTATATTCCAGCATCTATTTAACGGGTGCCAACGTCTCCATATTGCTGCAATCCTAGGGGACGTCGTCAGCACCGTTACGAAAATCCTAATGATATTTTTATGGTGCTGTAGAGTATTTCGACTTTTCATTCATGATTTTCTAGCTGCAAACATAATGTGCATTTTCACTCACGTTTAATGACAAAGAATGCAGAGGAGTGAGATTTTTAGCGTTGTTGCAATGTAATGATGTGGATGAAATCTGACTTTGTGTAGTGCTTTCACTGCCTGATATCTTCATCGACTGACGGAGAGTTGTATAACTAGGATTAGAATTAGAATAATAGCTAGTTGCTTCCGAATTTGATTCAAATTCAAGTCACATCTTGTAAATTGAGTTGGATTCCATATTAGAATGGAATGCGACAAATGTTAAGTTCATTTTATATCAAAGCGGAGCTCAATCTGATCAGTATGGAGAATGCAAAATGTCTGTACACCAGGGTTGTAACCAAGTCACAAGGCTCCGAGTCAATAGTCATCTCGCTTCTATAGTTTTGACTCGAGTCATCTCAATTCACCACCGCGTTGAGTCCGAGTCCAAGTCGCTGTGTTCACTGGTCAGTTTCCTTTGAAATCTTGGTAAACCTACTTTTTATAACTCTGTTTGGTGATAACGAATGGTTCGCATTTAAAATTTACCAATTTTCCTCACTCTTAGCAGTTTCTGGTCGCATTTTCAAGTACCAGTACCAACAGACGAAATCCCAATAGTGTGTTGGCTCTGGAATTACAATGAAATGTCGGTCTTGGCCGTCAGAGACTCGAGTCAATGACTTGGTTCGAGTTATGCGCAATGACACGAGTCCAAGTTGAGTCATTTTCGTATTTAGAAAAAATGACTCGAGTCGAGTCATCAGAAAATCGTGACTCGAGTCATTAGCCTACCACCCTGCTTTACACCAATCTTGGGCCATATCTGATACTGTTTTCCTGCAGCATTTTCAGGAAAACCAGATATTAGATTATAATTGGACTACCAGGCAGGGTTGTAATGACTCGACTCACAATTTTATGATGACTTGAGTCATTTTCTCCAAATACGGAAATGATTCGCCTCGAGTCAATCTGTGTATTGACTCGACTTGAACTCGAGTCATTGGGCATGACTCGAGACGCAGATGGCCAAGACCGACATTTCATTGTAATTTCGAAGAATAGTAAAGTAACCGCACTGTTGGGATTTCGTCTATCGGTACTGGTACTTAAAAATGCGACCAGAAACTGCTAAAAATGAGGAAAATTAGTATGTTATGAATGCGAATCATTCGATAACACCAAACAGAGTTATAAAAAGTGGATTTAACAAGACTCTAACTGGAAACTGGTCAGTCAACACAATGACTTGGACTCGACTCATAATATCGTGACTCGGACTCGACCCTCTGCTCGCTGACTTGGACACGGACTTGACTCGGTGGTGAATTGAAAATGACTCGACTTGACTCGAGTCAAAACTAAAAAAGTGAGATTGACTTGTGACTCGGATACAACCCGGCTACCAGCTTTTCGTTCTAATTTGATTACTAGAATTATCTACTTGGTATTGCATTTGGTTGAGGTGAGCCACCGAACAAGTAGATTTGAGCATGAGCATGTATTCATTCAACCCACCAACAGTCCAGATGGCAGTACTGTAAGAATACAAGTACTCCAAAACGTGTCTTGTATTGATTTGAGATCGGGTTCCGGCAAACAAATCTTTGATATTTATTTCAAAATCTTTAATGTAGTCATCATTGGTAATCGAGTGGAAGTAATGTGAACATCATAAATCTCTACTTGGGCTGAAATATCAAATTCCAAGTAAGAATTGCGGGCCTTGTTTTGCCTAAAATACTGAGAACTCAACTATAAGTGAAAGTGCTCTGAAATCATAACCTCTCGAGTAAGTGTAGGCTTGGCTTGAGGGAGAAAACTTGAGATATAGCTGTGATTGTGACATCATACTGTACTATCGATTTACTTCATTGTGAAAGATCCTGTTGACCTAATCTAAAGGATAGATAATTTTATGTAGGCAATGTGTATGCATAGTTTGACTTGGTTGTGGAAGATTTCTTAGCTCGTAGCTTTTATCATACTGTGATTGGATCCCTGACACATTTCCTATGTATGGTCCTGCGGATTTGATTCCTCGGTTCATTAGCATAGACTACAAATTTACTTCTAGCTCGAAATAAATCAGTCGATTTGTATCGCGGAATTTCTGTTTGATGATATATATTGGCGACTTGAGATATTATTTTCTAATTAGTGCCAGCAGACTCTCCGGTAATAGAAATGCATCATCTGCACGGAAAGTGTGTTCCTTTTTGTATCAGAAAAAGAATTTTCACTCAATTGAAGTACATGCTCGATGTGTTGTGGGGCGAGATGATTCTGAATTTTTCAATATAATTTGATCATTTGAAGGATGACGATACAATGAAAAGATAATATTGTGTCGAAACGACTTGAAGTAGCCGTTAAATCCGACCCCTACTTCCTATCTTTTCGCTGTATCGCAATTTTTTGTGGTGTATTGAACAGATAAAAATTGCTAATATACCGAACTGAGAGAACCCCCCTTGCCCTGAAAGCTTATATAAGATACATGTACTTGTACACTGAATGAAAAGGGATAAGTGATAAAAATGTGAGATAGTAGTTACTCGGCACCTGATCAGTATTTTTTAGCTGCATGTCGATCACTACTAAACAAAATTGTCGTTTTCACCGACATGCTGCATGTTCCAATGCTGTGATACGGAAATTGAGATTTCAAAGTATTCTGTTGATATCATAATCCTTATAGAAATTTACTACTGATCCTGACTGATATCAGAACATGAATAAAGGCATTGGTTCTTCCTAAGAGCGACCTACGCCTGAAGCAAATGATATTGTGGACTGAAAAAAACTGCAAAAGATATTGTGACTAACGAGTGGGATTATGAATGGATCCACCATTTTGCCTTGATAACGATACACATCAATCCATCTGCGCGCTTCTTTCGATAGCATTGGTAAAAATACGTAGACTTAGCTCTCCAGCAGAAGTGAAGATGCAGTTGTAATTTAATGGTTGTTTAGCGGTAGCCATTAACAGCAGTTCTGCTTCATTATTGATCCCAACCACGTGTAATGCACTTTGGATGTCTTGGTAGACTGTTGACTGATGAAATTATGAGATTCTTCGTCTGACAAAAAGCAATACTTTCCAAGATGCTACACTCTTAGCATTTGATTCTAACTCTCCTTATTTGGTTGAGATGGACTCAAAAAACCGGGGCTGTCCAAGTGGAAGAGAACCGACTCGAATGCAAACTTCCCAATTGAAAGTGACCACAAAGCAAGTCCTTTGATAGGCGCAGTCGGAATGAAATTTCAAGGAATATCCAAATTTACACAGTCATTAGATTATCTACCAACTAATGATCATTCTTGGAAGCTAATTCATCTGACTTGGGAGTGTTGCATTCCAAACAATAAGATGCATAATATGAAGCCATTATGTGTTCATCTCAAATTTAACTATATATTTACTATTTAGCCATGAAGTAGGCTTTTGTAAAATATTGGTTGTTATATTAGAGATTTATAGCAAACACAGATATTCTTAGTGCAAGCAATGACACTACTACTACAGCAGCAGCGAAAGTAACTTTAATAACTATAACACTCGACTCGAACGCGAAGGCTGTAGGGAGTAGCAGGACAAGCTAAATTTCATACATACTTGGATCTATTATTTGTCAACAGTGACAAAAATGTAACAACAACGCTCCTTTGGAATATTCCAACTAACGACAATTTAAATTTTGAAAACAATTCTTTTAAATCAGTGGTTCTCAACCGGGGGGGGGGGGGGGGGGGGGCGTGAAAGCATCGGAAGGGGGCGCGAAGAAGCGGTCAACTGAAAAAAATTGCGCACCGTGCGTTTTACCTCCAATTCAAGCGTGTTTCTCTATTAATAGACCGAATTTGATATTTTTTCAATTCTCTCATCGACAGTCATAACTGCCCATACCATCAAACAATCTGTTGTGGTTGCTAGCACCCTGGTTGGATTTTGTGATATGACGATAAGGGGGACGCGAAATTTTTCACTATCATAAAGGGGAGCGTGTCTAAAGAAGGTTGAGAACGACTGCTTTGAATGAAGGCTAGCGAAAGACATGTAGGCATATGATATTTTTGGGCAAATACTTCATGGCCAGACATGGGGTTAGTTTCACAGTTTACAAAGGGTCGTTCCACTGACACCAGTTGTACCGGTATTGGATTTATTCACAAATCAGTCACAGTCTCATGTATCTCACGCCTTGACCGCTTTTGGTGTCTGCTTCTCGCTTTTTTTGGATTTTTCCATTTCGCATTTCACCAAATCGTGAAGTTTACCTTCCTTCGCGAGGACCTTGAGCAACTCCACAATGAAAGGAAGATAATTGTGCTTCCTTCGTATGTTCTCAATCTGGTATCTGTGACGTTTATCGTTCTCTTCCGAGACCAAACTCTGCAGATGCGCCATCTCCAATTGAACTACATCGACTTTGCTGTTATCGTCGGTTTCCATAGATTCGCCTTTAGCCAATGTTTCCCGCAAATGATCAATTTGACGCTCTAACACCATTTTTCGGTCAGATGTCAAGGCTAGCAGATTAAAATGAATCTCTCCTTCTTTATATCTTGCAATGCGCCGTTTGATCGCGTCCAAAGCTTGATCGAGCCAATCATTTCCTACAGCTCCGTGGTCCACGGGACCTTCTTTGATACCATCTAATTCATATAGGCGCCCATCAATCGGCATATAGCCGATGAAATGATAACTATCTTGATCTTTCTGCGTCATAGAGCTGTCAAATTCAAAAATTTGTTGTCTCGAGAAGCTGTTATGCACAGCTCGGATTACATCAGAGTTTGACAACGCGACGCCTTTGTTAATTGAGTCAAATGCTTGAGTAAAGTCTTTGAAATCAGACATTGTACTTCCCAATACGACATCGTCATGTTTGACATTCAACAGAATATTGACAATTGCTTGTGTGGCACACGCATTCGTTATTACCTGTTTCGCAAAAAATATATGGTCGAGCCGACTGTCCTGTACCACCGTGCCTTCTGGGTTTTCGTCCTTCATACACTTGAATAGGAATACTAGGCCGTGAATGGGTTTCAGGTGTTCAAAACTTGATTTGTCTAACGTAAAGATCTCTTCCACTTGAATGCCTTTCACACCGAAGTCACGAATCAAGGACGAGAACACTCCTGGATCACTTTCGATCAAGCACCACTCTCCCGACATGGCAAATTTCAACTCTACTAATGGACTAGTCACCAGAGGATCTAAATTCAAGGATAGAAATTTAGCGACTTGCGTCAATGACTGTAGAGATCACCAAACAGCCTTGAATTCAATCTGCATTTTCTACAGGCTAACAAACAAACATGATGTACACAAATCTTGGTCTGTAGTCATGCTACAGATACAAAAGAACCATGATCAACCGCCCCTTTAACATAAGTGGCAGAAGACAGCAGAACCTAACGCACTGTAGTGCCAATTGTCACAGCGTATTCATGACTTGCTCAAATTACATGTCATTTACCGCAAATTCAACTGACGGAGTGAACTATATCTGAACTTGCAAGCTATGATCAACTAATGCTCGTTTTTTTTATTGTGTAACAGCTCAAATTACATCATTTCCAGCAGATGAAGTGAACTCCAGCATCACTTGCTAGCTATGATGCACTACTGATCATAGATTTTTCTTGTGTCACAAGCATAATGGCGACAAGTTTGAACTACATTTTGAGCAAATTCCATAGGTGGAGGCAACCAGAGCAGTGGTTCTCAACCCCCAGCCCACCCTATATATTAGATATGTTTTGAAATGCAAGAATTTGTTCAAAATTGGGCGTAGGTTACAATGTTAGGCCTAAGTGTTGTACGAAGCTGCTTCAGAGTAGCCTAGAGGTAATTTCGGACAAGTTGACGCTATTAGCTAACAGGTACCAAACACTCAGCACATGACACACCCAATACCAGTAAGGCAGCATTGAATGGAGTTTCCAACATTACATTTGTTGTATAAATAAATTCAGGGTTAATTTCAATTTAGGTTAACCGGTCTGGAACATTTGTTTTTTAGGTTGAGGTCCAAGAGGTCAAAAACCACTTAACTATAGCATTATAGTGAGCTATGACATACTGCTGCCTCCTGTGCGATTCTGTCACTGTACAACAGGCTTAAGATAATGCATTGCATCACGCAGGCACTTGATTTAATGCATTGCATCACGCAGGCACTTGATTTCAATCGATAACAGGCTGCAATAAAACCAGCAAGACAACTTTTCGCACTTTCACGGACTGTATGTTTATTGATTGGTCGGTTGGAAAGCTTAAGCTTGATTACAATTCGATAGACCTGTTCCACATTGCTGGACGTCTCGGATACAAAAAAACATTGCTGGAAATGTCTCATACAAAAACAAATACAAAACACATTTAACTAGACATGACGGCAGCATTTGTTTGACAATGATTCTTTCATAGCTGGCCGGAAGCTGCAACTGTCACTTTCTTGGAGGTTTTCCCGCTTTGTGATCCCACTGCTTCAATCTTCTTCACCACATCCATACCTTCAACGATGGATCCGAAGACAGTGTGTTTTCCATCAAGCCAAGCCGTCTTCGCTGTGCAAATGAAAAACTGTGAGCCGTTGGTGTTCGGTCCGGCATTCGCCATGGATAATATGCCAGGTCCGGTGTGCTTGAGAGTGAAGTTCTCATCGGGAAACTTGTTGCCGTAGATGCTCTTGCCGCCAGTGCCGTTGTGGTTCGTGAAGTCCCCTCCTTGGCACATGAAGCCTGGAATAACTCTATGGAAGCAGCTGCCAGCGTAACCAAAGCCTTTTTCCCCGGTGCAGAGAGCTCGGAAGTTTTCTGCGGTTTTTGGGACGACATCACCACGAAGCTCCATGATGATTCTGCCTTGGGGAGCACCATCCAACGCCATATCGAAGTAAACTTTGGATCTTGCCATGTTGGATATGATTTTGGAATTTAATTAAATCTGTCGACATAAGGTTAAAGCTGTCATTTGAATATTCAATAGATCTCTGGCATTTTCTACTTGTTTCTGCGGGCCAAATTCTAGACATGAATGTGTAAATACAAGATTTCTATTTCAAGCTCACTACAGAAGTAGATCATAGAAACCAATAAGTGCCCCTCAGAATATTTATATATCTGATCTGGTCGCGGAAACAACGCACCAACACAACCTATCCGGCACCTACGCTTTAATGATGAAACGGGCCTCAGTAAATAAGCCTAGCTATCTCCGTAGTCAGGTAAAATGGAATCAAAATCGATTGGATATGTGCTATCTGCCGGTTTCACAAAGACAATATCTTACAATTCTGCATCGCATAGCCTATACTCCCTAATCTATCATTTGCAGTGAACGCCCGCTGCACATCGGCCGAGAATTACTCGCTGTCGAACCACGTGCTCAACTTATTTGCCGTCGATCGGATGACGTCACGCGAAGAAAAAAAAGAGAAATAATGGTCGTGGAATTTTCCACTCCTTCGCACGTCTCGTTCATAATTGCCGACGACCGATTTTGGCCTGCATTTCGTCGCTGGTGACAATGTATTCAGGCAATTCAGCCGTCTTGGTAGCACCACCTTATCTTCTCGCCATCATTCCTTGCAATTTTCTAAACACCACAAGATTGCTATAATGAAAAAGATACAAAGGAGTTTGAATCGTCAAATGTCTACATTTACCAATGAAAATAATAAAATAACATGCAAATTGGTCGCTTGAACAGTGAACACCCAACGAAAAGTATCAGAGGATCATCATTATCATCATGGAGCAAGTAAGTCAAATGAAGTGGCATGTGCCTGTGCTCTTACTGTGTTGATCTATATTTACATCAGTCCGGAACGCCTCAAAAGTGGGTCGCTATAAAGGAATAGGGAGCGGCCGAAAAAAAACAGTCTGAACCCACGTGTTCACGATTTACGAGCGACTTCACTATTTTTTGCGGTGGACTTTTTTGACAAGCGCTAGTCACAAGACTCACAACCTCGCAAAGTGGCGGATAACAACGACACCTTCCACGTGGCATGCGAAGCCCGCGTGGTACAGGAACCATGTATTGAAATAAACCCGGATATTTTTGGCTGACAGGGGCAATCGCCACCAGCCACCATAGAGCTGGACAATCGTTTCATACCCTTTCATGAGCACGCCAGTCGCAATGGCGATGCAACTGCACGCTTTGTCACGTAACATTTATTCACACTTGTGAATAATTGTAGCCAGTCTGGCGTTCCCGATTGTATTTAGGTCATCCGCAAATGAAACCGCGTACTGGTTGAGAGTTTCGCTCACGCCTAGCTAGCTAGGGTCGATTGGGGACTTGATTCACGTTTTGTTCGCCGAGTATTGGAAGAGAATCTGTTGAAAGTTCGCGCTTAACACGCTGCTTTTCGCTCGACCGACTTTCTGTCGGTTCCATTTTTTTCTTCGCGCGGCAAGTGAGACTCGCTCCTCGTTTTGTTTTCTTCTATCTTTCATTATCTCCAAAATGGGTGGATGTCCCACAATGCAACAGTCACGTGGTTCGATAGTCGTTGAGTCAGAAGAGCTTTCAGTGATTCTGTTCTTTGCTTCCACTGCAACGTTTTACTCGCTATTTGTAGCTGCGCTCGATTTTCTCCGCTGTACAGTCGAAAGAAGCTTTACCCGCAGAGGAGCGAACATTTTGGTAAATGGCCGCCGTCATTGGCAACGCTTCAGGAGACGCTCAAAGTACAGCACCGGGATACGCCGACGCTTTACAGAGAGCTCGTGAGGTAAGTTGTATACTTGTTTGCATGTGATAGTTAGCATGTGCCTAAAACCATAGGTGACATTAGTAATTTCGTTGTCGTGTTACTGCCCGGAGTGGAATTGGTGGCAACGTCACGCAGGATTTTCTGTTTAATTCCTTAATTATTCTATATAGAAAAGCTCTCATCACGCAGGATTTATTTCAAAAAATGGACAGAGATTCCATATAGGGTTACTGCCATGTGTAATAGTGATGTAACGAACTTGGTCACAATCTTATTTTTCTCAATTACTGCTATTACCAGTCTCACAATATAAAGATACTAAAGCTGTGAGTTTCAGCCGAAAATATTAGTGTATATTTCATTATGAATATGCGTCAATAGTGTATTGAAGTTGTGTACCTCTCTAAAAGTTTCCCAAGTTATGTTGAAGTGAACATGACAATAGATCATTACCCTTGCCCGTAGTATGGCGCTTTATGTGTTACATAGCTGTCGACCAGAGTGGAATTGGTGGCAACGTCACACAGGATTTTCTGTTGAATTGCTTAATTATTCTATACAGAAAAGCTCTCATCACATAGGAATTATTTCAAAAAATGGACCGAGATTCCATATAGGGCTGTCGAAGCATCTGCCCTTGATTCATATATAAAGTATTGTCAATACTGTTACATATAGAAAACTTATCATAGTTTATGCTGGAATGGTAAGTGATTTTGTTTCTTAGATTGCATCGAAAATTCAACCTGAAAACCCCGGGCCTATGGGAGATTACTCGAACAAGCGCCCATTAGAAGACTCCGGTGAACATTCTGGTAATTATAGACTTCACCTGTTCAATATCCAGTACATATATTACTTGTTTGAAAATCTGTTGCAGCGGTATGTAATTTCTATAACTATGTGCATGTAAATATGTCTAACAATTAACACATGCAATTGATGTCTACAAATATGTATAGATGTATATGAATGGCTTTACACTCATAGCATTCAAGACTTTGTCATTTTAATGAATAATGTTATGCAATAGTATATTACACACCTACTTGCTTTTTGACATACTTACAATATTGATTCAAAAATGAGAATGCATTGCAGCTGTATCCCCTTGAAATTTATCGATTTGTGATTATCTAGTGAAACTGCTCGTTGACTGAACAGTTTTCGAACTAAAGAAGAAAGTTGCATCTGCCAACATAGTGCATGACCTAACTCTTATGAAGTATATCTGTATCATCTGTGACACTCATTGATTACCTATGCTATGCCATGCTTCATATCATTGTCACTGGCTCAAGGCTATATTATATTCCTGCATTATATGACAAATGTTTAAATGATATTGCTTCAATTATACTTCTGTAGCCTGGATGTGTTATATCATATTAACCGACATCTAGTTACTTTCTCATTACTAACCTCATTAATGCATGTCACCTAACTCCTATTATTGATAATAACTGTTACTGTACAAACTACCTATATTTTACATGCCAATCAATGGTATTCCATAGCTGCATGATACATGTTGGAATGAGTATTGAGTAGTAGCCAACATATGCTCATCACATAGATACTATGGATACGATTCATTTGCCATCGTGATCGAATATTTATTTCACATACATAATCGATTATAGACTTCGTGATGTACAAGTCATTGACCTTAGAAACTCATTATTTTTCCATTGATAACCAGTAATTGAAATATTCGATGAATAAGATAGCTACTGTTTTGCCATATCTATAGTCACCAACAGTTGATGCCATATATAGCTTGTGAATGTAGGGCCGCAAAAACTAACTTTCTCTCGCATCATTCATCCATGCTGAATTCCAATGAATGAAATTTAATAATAAATTTAGATATGCTTGCCAGGCGACGGCAGCTAGACATTCATAAACCGTAAAATGTGCCAAATGGTTGAGATTTGAGAATCGTATGGCCCTTATACAGAACATGAAATGGTATCTCAGTAACGGTAGCGAATATAAATCGTATGAATTTATAGTGAGTACGCTGTGCAGTGCTCACTATTCATGAATAGCAGCTGTTCTCAATAGCTCTTATGTGGGGAACTGTTCATTGTAATGAGAGGAAGTATTATGCAAGAGTCCTTCCTTATGCTATCACGGTTAGCTTAGCTTAGTCATTCGGATATGCTGCATAGAAGTTGGTGGTCTTTACCTCAGTATTGAGTGGAACTCTGTTGAGGTAGCATCCGTGGAGTGGTGTGAAGTGTCAATTTATTCAAGTTGTGGGGCTTTTAATGCTCCTGTTTTGTGTAGTTAGTATTGTAGATCGTAGTTGCATGTACATGTAGTTAGCCGAAACATTCAATACAGTGATGATTGAATGTTCTGTCACAGCCATCAAAAAAACTTCGGGATGGTCTGCCGTGTAGAATCGTTTCGCCCCTATCTGAGTATTGCGTGTTTTGGCTCTATATTTAGTATGTGATCGTCCGGGTAAACATGCGATTCCTTCATCTGGTTAACCTTGTAAACTTTTCAGATGAGCCAGGTGCCAAAAAGCTGGCTTCCCAAAATGATAGTAAGTTGCAATGTCTCGATTTGTTGAGATTTGCTCCTAACGCTTATTGATTTTCAGTCAACATTACAATAGGAGCGATGCAACAACCACTTGGTACTGGTGGGAGGTATGTTGTCTATTGTTGTAATCTGTACACCTTTCTGTATTGTACATTGTAGTTGCATGTGCATGTAGTACGCCGAAACATTCAATACAGTGATGATTGAATGTTCTGTCACAGCCATCAAAATACTTCGGGATGGTCTGCCATGTAGAATCATTTCGCCCCTATCTGAGTATTGCTTGTTTTGGCTGTATATTTAGTACGCGGTTATCGCGTTACAATAGGAGTGATGAAACAACCACTTGTTACTGTTGTGAGACGTACGTTATCTGCTGTCATATTCTGTACACCTTTCTAGCTCGTGTATATGTCAATATTCAATGAGCAGACTTGGACGAACGACTGGACTATGACTGCTCGCTTTCTTTGATGTGGCACTAGAACTACTCGAAATCCACGATTAGAACTAGTTAGTTTGCTGTCAACGGTAGTTTTTGCCATTTATAGTTTGACCCTCGCAGTGTGGAATCCGGTATCTGAGTTCATGTCTCGATGATTGCGGTAATGATAGTGTCCTGTAATATTAAGATCCTCTTCCGTTTCAGAGTTCCGACTTCCGAGAACATACATCTGCCAGACAAGCTAGTTGGATTAAGTATGTATTCACGTTTTTTTTTCTCGCTACTGTGCTACTGTGACCAACTACTGTGACCAACTGGCAGATTTAAAATTTTGACCCTGTTCCTTGTATATTATATTGAATCAAGAACCTCTATCCAAGGCTGAGCAAATGCCTGCCACATTTGCTTGGTAAGTTGCTGAGGGAGATTGACCCGCCGAATTCATCCTATTTACGTTCAAGCTTACTGTAAACTTGTGCATTGGGTTTGGTGGTACATAGCAAGGTGTTGAGATCACTTGCTTACTGTGTGTATAATTCAGAGGTGGGAAGGATTTCTCGAGTAGGTTTTTCGTACCAAATCGAATGGTCATACTTTTCTACTGAATCCATTTCTACCTTGGGCGGTTTCTCAACGAACTTGACTAGTAGATAGTAGTTTTAGGGGGGATTTGCATTGCTTTTGTAAGTAAAATTGTGATGAGAACCGTGTGAAGTAGCTGCTAAAGATCGCACCCATTCCTAGTGTCTTACTCTTTATGAGTTGGTCGTGCAGATGCCTCTTCAAAGTAGCCACAATAGGTTGAGTGTTAGTATGCGAACCTGTGCCATAATCTACTTTCCTAAACCAATGTTGCTGTGTTTGTCAACCTATACCGTTACCCTTGTTTTCAGTTATCGGAAAAGGCGGTGAAAACATCACAAAGCTCCAAGCGCAGACCGGTTGCAGAATACAGATTGCTCAGGAATGCGCTGAAAACAACGAAAGGCCGTGCACGTTGACCGGAACCCCGGAACAAATTGCGTAAGCATACTGTCGTTAGCTGATAACTCCTGTCACTTTGCCGTCTGTTGTGCGGGGTTTGGATAACAAGATATATCTAGAGCTTCTTGGGAGTACACAACTTCAATATACAATTGAATAGCATATTCTTATCGAAATGAACCCCAATATTTTCGGCTGACACTCGTCAGTGGTAATCGTCAGCTACTAGTAAAGAATTGTAAATAACATTGCACGTCGAAAATCTTGTCACAAAATATAACAATATCGGCATGATAGTATAGTTCATGATCCACTGATTTATGATTAAGAATAATAAACCGGACAATGTCTTGTATTCATCTGTGATGATATGGGTTGTTAGCCAGTCTTGCTGCTGATTTCTGTGATGTGACTGCAACCGAGAATTATCTGAGGTGTCCTTAATGACTTCATTTCTTGCAAATTGAATTTGACTTACCGAGATCATGAAGACTTGAAAATTGCATCAAGTTATGTTTCCCATCAAATTTTAGCCCATTCCTGTAAGCAAGAACTTGTGTTTTTACTGTAATTCTTTCTAAATTTTGAATTGAATTCCAAAGTTTCCGCAAATTCAGTAATTCACTCTACTTCTGAAACTATGGCTGTAACTGTAATGCCAATGCAAGGCATAATTATAACAGTAATCTGACTTGGAGAAGCTCGCTCCTGTAGGTGATCGAATTCTAAACCGTATTGATATAACTGATTTGAACCTTTGTTACCAGCACCTGTCGCGCCACGCTGCAAGAAGTCATCAAAAACGCCAACCTTGGTGGTGGTGGTGGTGGCGGAGGAGGAGGCGGTGGGGGTATGGGTAACATCGCCGGTCTCGAAGAGATGAGCGGAAACGGCGCTCAGACTGTTATACAACTGATGATACCGCCGGACAAGTGCGGTTTGATCATCGGAAAAGGCGGCGACACGATAAAATCGGTAAGGCTTTCTGCCATCTGAAATTTTGTACCTGGAACCTGCTTTAGAATATGCTCGGTCTCATGAAGTAATAGCTGCATGAAGTTGTCACTTTTTTTCCAGATGTGGTCCATGTAGTTTTAGAGGTTATATGTGCTCCTAGCGTACTCCAATTCTTACGTGCCGTATCTTTTCCAGCTTCAACAAAACATCGGTGTTAAAATGATGTTGATTCAAGACACGACTCAGAACACGGGACTCGATAAGCCTTTGCGGATATCGGGAGACCCTATGAAAGTTCAGGTCGGTTGTTTTGGTGAATGGTTGCTTTTCACATGCGACGGTCAGACTTGTACAAGCTACTGCGTTGTAAATGAAAATGTGGCTTTAACCAAAAATACTCGCGTTTGTGAACTTGCACTTGAAAGTAGATCTTATGACCTTTAAAACTTGTCAACTACAACACAACTGTAGAATTTTGAAATGCAAGAGATTTTAAACCCGACACCTACCCCCTGGCCCTGATGGCTCTGATGATCTGGAAATTACTTTCTTGTTGTTTTAACAACTAAATGTTTATCAAATTCCAAACTTTAACAACCCACTCGAAACCGGTAGTTCATTGATTGTCAAGTAACTGGAGTGCTGGTTTGTGCAAGTCTGACAATGCATTATATGTTGCCACATGATGTGATTTGGATTCGAGCTTCGGCAGTGAAGACACTGATCCACTACCCATTTCCTGATGGCGGCAAGCAACGTAGCCGATTCAATTTTGCGTTGTCGAATATCCGTATGATAACCGAGATATTCCGTTCACAGCAAGCCAAACAGGCGGTGGACCAGTTGATGGCGCAGAGAGACGCACAAATGGCATCCGGCCGACAAGGTGGCGGTGGTGGTATGGGAGGCGGCATGAATAGAGGTTATGATGTGAGTAACCTATTTTGTTGTATTTATGTATAGTAGGGCTGTTCAAAAAAAACTTTACAGATTTCACTGGCTACTTGATAAAATTGTTAGGTTGGTTAAAAACAACGTTGCACACCAACTTTCTCTCCATTCCAACCAGTAAAAGAGTGATTTGTGCAGTAGAAAGTTTGGAATTTATCATTGAAAAATATAATTTCAAATTTTTTTTTAACCCTATAAAGTCGTTAGGGTGCCAGTAGAGATGATGTACTCCAAATTTGGCTCAATTCCAACCACTAGAAGCGAAGTTATTGCAGTAGAAAAATTTGGATATTATCAAAATAGTATTTACGGTGACTAACTTATAATTATTTAATATAAAATCATAGAATTGAAATTTTTTCTACTGCAATAACTTCGTTTCTAGTGGTTGGAATTGAGCCAAAGTTGGTGTACAGTGTATTTTAACCAACCTAACAGTTAATCAAGTAGCCGGTGAAGTCTGAAGGAAAAGTTTTTTTTTGAACAGCCCTAATGCACAGGAGAGCAATTCACGTACTTATAGTGTATTTGTTTCTTGTGTGCTAATGGTGAGGTCAAACATAAACTACTTTAGATAAAAATGAAATGATCTGAGAAGTTCTCAAATCAGTGGTTTTAAAAGGTCGATAGTGTCTGCAAAACTTCGATCTGCTTCTTCATTTGACCACCCCCAGTCACAAGTCTTTGTATAGCTGGCTGAATGCCTTTTGTGATTTTCCAGCAGCATCAAGGCGGGGGTATGGGACAAAACCGAGTCAGCATTCCGGTCCCGAAACCCGCCGTCGGCGTCGTGATCGGTAAAGGGGGCGAGATGATCACGAGAATCCAGAACGAGACCCACACGCGGGTGCAGTTCAAGCAAGAAGAAGGTATGGGTAGGATGGTTTGCCTTTTGAATATTCTATTAGAATTATACACGTATTGGTGGGTAGAGTTGGCCAGTGATGATATAGGTTGTTAGCCAGTCTTGCTACTGAATTATGTGATGTG
This sequence comes from Botryllus schlosseri, assembly GCF_051294905.1. Lineage (NCBI taxonomy): Eukaryota > Metazoa > Chordata > Ascidiacea > Stolidobranchia > Styelidae > Botryllus > Botryllus schlosseri. The sequence goes on from NC_137238.1 coordinate 34,603,733, forward strand.
ACTGCAACCAATAATTATCTGAGGTATTCTGTCTTTCCATGGGTGTTATTACTGCAAATTATGACTACAGTTTACCAGTTATGGGAGTCTTTGAAGTGAGGGCCATCTTTGATTTTTAGATTTGGAGTGGAATATTTTCAGTCTGTGTTGTTTGATTTGAATGGGATATTGTATTACCTTGTCACTTTGAATATATTTTGTGTAGGATTTTACTGCTGCTTGGCTCAACCATAACAAAAAGGGTATATTCAGTCAAAGAACTCGTGGCCTTGCGCAGTAGATCAATTGACGACTTGGAAATTTACTCAAAGAAATAAGTGTCATTCTTGAAGTCATTTTTATGTAGTTAGTCAGAAACTTGTATCGAGTGAAGCCCACGAATGCGTGCGAGGGGGTAGTTGTAATCAGAGCTGGTCAGTAACAAAGTACTTCTACTTTTTGAAGTACTTGAAGTAGGTTTTTCCTACTTGCACTAATTTTGATAGTTAATGATTTTAGAGTACTTCTACTTGACAGTTTCAGTTTTGTAGGCAAAAATAAGCGTAGAATACCTACTTACTTGTGAACCGCCGCTTTTACTTCTACTTGAGTAGCGACGTTGACTACTTTTGACCACCTCTGGCTGTAATACGACAAATTCCAGATCTGTCTTTATGACACGACGGTATACTTGATCATTACCGGATTTACTCTTTTAGATGACCCCAACGTGCAGCACAGGATGTGCACGATTAGCGGCACCCCGGACGGCGTGCAGGAAGCGATCGCTCGCGTCAACGAACTGGTGCAGAGCGTCCAAGAACACGACGGCGGCGGTAAGCGTATTACTAGTTTTATTTCTGAGACTGGGCAAAACGGAGTACCCGAGTGATATGATTCTGAATCGAGTATTGGGCTTGTGTTCGAATTTTCGAGTAGGATGGATGATGTGGGAAGTTGAATGGGTACCTTTCATGAGACACTAATAATGCAATGCCAGTTCCCGTCACATAGAAGATAAGTTGATGTTTTTGACTTTTGATATTATGCCTTCATACCTTGTGATAGTTCTGGTAATAGATCGCGGCATAACTGAAGTGTTGTTTCCAGTAACTTATGTAGCTTTGTACTGCGTGTTTCGTACACATGTTTCAAACCTTCCATGGCGGGAACTATACAGGGTTTTTCTGATGACTCGACTGGACTCGTCATTTTCTCAAAATACGGAAATGACTCGACTCGAGTCAATCTGTGTATTGACTTGACTGGGACTCTAGTCGTTGCGCATGACTCAAACCAAGTCATGGGACTCGAGACTCAGACGGCCAAGACCGACATTTCATTGTAGTTTCGAAGAACAGTAAAGTAACCACAGTATTGGGATTTCGTCTATTGGTACTGGTACTTGAAAATGCAACCAGAAACTGCTAAAAGTGCGGATAAATTAGTATATTATTAATGGGAACCATTCAATATCACCACGCAGAGTTATAATAAGTGGGTTTAACGAGACTTTACCTGGAAACGGAGCAGTCAACACAATGATTTGGACTCGACTCGAGTCAATACGAATACTCGGTCTTGACTCGGTTTTGAATTTAATTTGACTCAGTCAAAACTATAAAACCGAGATTGACTTGTGACTCGGAGCCTGGTGACTTGGTTACAACTTTGTAACTATAATTCAAACTATATAATTTTGAGTAGCCGAAAAAATTTGTCGCTCACTCGCCTTGTTTCCTCAGAATTGACACTCGATTCAGATTATAGAGTACTCGAATCATTTTGCCTAGCCCCGGTTGAATAATTTCTCTCCGCGTGATGTTATTGGATTTGAGCTTTGGCAGTGAAGACACTGATCCACTACCCATTTGCTGATGGTAACCCAAATTTTGTGGCATACAAAGTCTAGTTGTATTCCTATGACTTGATGCTATTTATTTTTCCAGGCCGACTCGGCGGCGGCGGTATGGGCGGCGGTCGTTCCGGCGGAGGATTCGGACAGTGGGACGGTCCCGGCGGCATGGGTCACGGCAGGTCTGGTCCAGGCGTCAACACTGTCGAGTACAATGTCCCGGCGAACAAGACTGGCCTTGTCATTGGCAAAGGTGAGCGTAAATTTGATTTAAAACGTATGAAGGTTTGGTCGGTGATGATATGGGTTGTTAGCCAGTCTTGCTACTGATTTGTGTGATGCGACTGCAACCAGTGATTATCTGAGACGCTATGTTGGTAGTTCTACTAAAGGTGGAGAAGAAAGAAGAAGGTTATTATTTATTATAAAAAAAATATACAACAAAACATTTGAAAATCTTCTGTTTAACGCACGAAAGTGTTATTCTGTCTATAGAAACCAGTGGAAGCGGAGTTTCCCGTCAAAAAATTTTGATTTGAATAAAATAGTATTTACGGTGAGCACAACTATAATAAATGAACGAAGAATTGGCCACCGTAAATACTATTTTATTGAAATCCAAATTTTTCGACGGCAGTAACTCCGCTTTCACTGGTTGGAATTGAACCAAATTTGGTGAACATCGTTTCTATAGACAGCCTAACACTTTCATGGGGTGAACAGAAAATTCTCTTTCATGGGGTGAACAGAAAATTCTCAAGTTTTTTGTTATTTATTTTTGTATAATAAATAGAAACTTTCTTCTCCTGTAGCAATGTGGCTACCGGTTGGAATTGAACCAAATTTGGTGCGTAGGCTTAGATCAAGTAGCCAGTACGAATTTTTGAAGAGCCGAGATGTTCATGCAGTGTAAGACTCCGCACGAACCTTGACCTGTGGTGTGACGCAACAACCTCTGTCCGCAGGTGGCGAAACGATAAAGAACATAAATTTGCAATCGCAAGCGCACGTCGAGATACAGAGGAACCCGCCTCCCGGCAGCGATCCCAACTACAAGACGTTCATCATCAAAGGTAAGCCGCGTTACGATGCTCTTGGATTGTAGTTTTGCGCGGGAATAATGATGAATAACCTGTGGTTCGGAGCCAAGCTTTGAATGAACGCTCTTATCTTCTGATCCTTCTGCACACTTGGACATCTACATAATTCAAGCTGTCTGATTTTAGTGAAATGCTGGTGATCTTGTTATAATAATCTCGTTTGTGAAATGTTTCTTTGCTGTATTTCTAATATATAATGCTGCAGAGAACTACATAGTGCGAAATTAATTATGATTTTATATGAACTGTACTTGACTCAATGTCACAAGTTTGGTCGAACTCCGCAATTCTCTAATTCCAATCTAATTTCTAAAAAAACTAGCTGTAATACTAGCTCTACTAGGTATAATTATAATTTTAATCTTGAAGTTATGGAAAGCTGAACTTCTGTAGTTGTTTCAAGTCTGCCTTCACGAATGACTTCAACAAGAGATGTTTGACCAAGCACAAGCTGATGTGTCCGGTTTTCTATTGCGCAGGCTCACCCGATCAGATTAATCACGCGCAGCAGCTGATCCAAGAGAAGGTGGACGGCGGTCCCGGCGGCCCCATGCGCGGAAACAACATGGGCCCGCCGATGGGACACAGGGGCGGCCCGATGAACGGCCCGCCCGGCGGCGGTCCTCCCGGAGGCTTCGTTCCGCCACCGATGGTATGTGATTTTCGCTATTCTGAGAACGTCGTCAAGCTCAATGCAAAACTTACCATAGATTAGTGTGTGTGTGTGTGTGTGCCAGCCTTGCGAGGTTCGAGGCGCGTTATGTCAGATACAAGACATGAAATTCGTACGTGCAACTAAAATGAGTTGGTGCAGTAGGACACTCGGTCTCGAATGCGGACTTAGCAACTACCAGATTATTCTAATTGAAACGAATTACCGGTGATTCTTATCTACTTAGAGATGTTTCTTCGCTCTAATTCTAGTCTAATTTCTAGTTTTCTTGAAAATGCTGCAGTACAACTTAACGGTTTGAGACGAGCCCAGCTTGCTGTACTGACGTTGTCATTCACGTGCTTTTGGGCATGAACTTTGACTAGATTAAATTTTTGGTAATTCTAATGTAATTTGTGGAAGACCAGCTATAATTCTAATCTAATCTGGGAAAGATGAAAATTTTCTAGTTTAGTCTACTTTGTATTATCGACACGAGTTGCTCATAATATGGCGGATTTAAAGGTTTATGAACCAATGTTCCAAGAAATTCAGTATGATGTAGTTGAGAATTGAGGTATCCGTTATGTCCTGTGACCTCGGTTTGTGTCATGGAATGGGGTGTAGTGGTTATGTTTCAGAACTGCGACAGAAATGAATTCTGTATTCATCTATGATGATATGGGTTGTTAGCCAGTCTTGCTTCTGAATTCTGTGATGCGACTGCAACCGACAATTATCTGAGGTGCCCTTTGCATAGCTGCTACATTTTTGCTGTGTCAACACTAGTTGCACGGCAGTTGATAGCGTGACTTAACAACCTCCAAATGAGCCTTTGACCAACCCTAAACTTATCCGGTATGCATGCAACCATTAACACTTTGATCTGACCAGGTTCCTTTTGTGTTCCAGGGTGGCTTTGGTGGACCGCCGCCAGGCCCCGGATTCGGAGGACCTCCCCAGGCCCCGCCCGCGCCCTCTCAGCCTCCTCACCAGCCTTTCCCTGGACAGCAGCCGTGGGGCGCCCCGGGACAGTTCCAGTGGCCCGGAGCACCTGGCCAGCCGCAGCACAACGGTGCCGCCCCTCCCGATCCACGTGAGTAACAGATTCTTTCGGTAACTGGAGTAGGGTCTGCTGACTTATCTACGCGCTGAAGTGGTTATGTATATAGGCGATATTGATAAGTCATTTTTATGGCATTCTATCAAGGTAAGTAGAAATGTAATAAAAATTGCACCTATTCTACTCCCTTAGTAATTTTGCTAACATTTGCGGGATAATATTGATTGAAATACCAACCTACTACTGTGCACAGTTGCGTGTTCGGCACTACTGCCAAGTCTTCTCTTTGAAAGTACTTGTTAAGTAATTGAGTTTCTACTTCCCCACTCTATATTTGAAACAATACATAATAGTATTTATTTTTGGTAGTTCTGTAATTAGTAATTCAACTATTATCTGCATGCACAGCAATAAGTTAGATTCTGCTGATTGGAATTGAGCCAAATAGGGTATGCGGTGTAGTTTTGAGCCAACCCAGAGGTTCTAGCGATCCAGCGATGATGATACAACCCTGTGGTTCGGAGCCTCGGCTTTGAATGATCAACTTTTCCCGAAACTGAGCTGGCGAATGTTACGTTGCGCATAGTTTTGAATTATTTGACACACCACAGCCTGTTATTAACTAATTTCCTATTGACAGATAAAGCGCAGGATCCGGCAGCCGCGCAAACGTGGGCCTCGTTTTACCAATACTACCAAAGCCAAGGGCAGCAACCAGCGCAGGCCGCGGCATCCGCGACTGCGGCCGCCGCTTCTTACCCGACTCAAGCAGGTAATGCTGATTCAAGCATTGATATATTGATCAATATCGGTAGAAAAATTTGGATTAGAATAAAATAGTATTTACAGTGGCTAATTTAATTATGTATTATAAAATGATGTAATTAGAAATTTTTCTACAGCAATAACTTCACTTCGTCTATTTTATTGTGTCAACAAAAATTTTTGAAATTTTCCTTTTTTATTTCTAAACGATGAATTGAAAAATTTTTACTGCAAGAATCTTGCTTCTGCTGGTTGGAATTGAGCCAACTTGGTGTGCAACGTTCTTTCAACCAACCTCACGATTTTAGCAAGCAGCCAGTGAAATCTGAGGGAGTAGTTTAGTTTTTTGCGCAGCCCTAATGCGCAGTCGAACGTAGATTGCAAACGTTCGAAATTTCTAAATTCATGGTGAACCTTGTAACTTGCTGAATCATGCAAGTTATGCTACTGATGAGTTTAAATCTGGTAGAGACTGAATGTACTTTCGGGATTGAAATTTATGGGGCTGACTGCTTGTGAAGTCCACTATAAGAGCTCCTTATCGAATTGTTTCAGCTGCACAGCCCGTAGCTGCGCCGGCCGCTCAACCCGATTACACAAAAGCCTGGGAGGAATACTACAAGAAACAGGCCGAAGTGAACGCAGCTGCGGCTGCTGCAGGAACGCCGGTGGCCGCCCCTGCTGTGGCGCCGGCTGCCGCGGCTGCTCCGCAAGCCGCCACCTCGCAAGTAAGTGTCACCCTGGGCATCTCTTTCTACTTGAATTGCAAGAATTAATACTTATTCGAGATACAACTCAGACTAGCTATGGACAGTGTCTCATGTTTGTCTGTTGCTCTGCAGGCCGACTACAGTGCTGCATGGGCCGAGTATTATCGGCAGTTTAGCCAGTACTACCAGCAAGCTGGACAGTATCCCGCTGCGTCTGCCGCGCCAGGACAGTGATGCTGGAAACGTTTGTTTCAATGTGGACCACGTAAGGTGGGTGCTGGGATGCTGTACTGACCCTGTAGCACCCCGTGTGTATGCGATAACGAGCGTCTTGTGCAATGAATAAGTGGGTGTTGTTTTGTGTTCTGCTGCCTGTGTGTGGATGGAATAATAAAGGTATCATTGACTAGGTAGGCTGGCCGGACTATATTCAGTTAATAACTTTTAACACGCTTAGCTTCAAGTCTTAGCAAGGGTTAAATGTAGAGTATCAATTCGAAACAGTCCACCAAGCTAAACATACGCCGTCTATGGGGTTTGAGATTTGAGTAAACTCATCCCACGAATATATTGGGTCTTTGGATTGTTCCCTTTCTGAGTGAAACGGGCACGCTGAGCACTGTGGGTGATTTTTCGATGATGTGTAACGGTGAGGTCATCTGTTAGCTGAAGTATGTAATGTTCCCGTAAGGTGTTATCGATATTCTATGAATCTTGGCGCATCTAATCATTGAAGTAATCAGTGTTGAAAATCGCTGCAAGATCAACCAATCATTTGACGACGTGCAGCCTGGTTTTACCTAGCCTTCACTGTTGTAAATAGCAAATGAGTTGTCTTGCAGACATCTATTTCTGTTCTGTAGACTGCTCAACTTCAAAAATCTCTTGTATGTTTTGAATCGAATATTTATCATTTGTACCTTTATCACTCGACAATTGAGGCTTGCATTGTTTCATATGGATGGTGGGCTGTCTTTGCATCGTTGCAAATTCGTTTTCTGGCCTCTATTTCAACCGACAATAATAATTATCTAACATTCGAACTGTCATTCGTTATACGATTATACTGCAATTGTGTGATGCATTCGTTACGGTTTCCATTGGACCTGTCATGTTGCCTGTGGCCAGGCTTTTAATGCGTCGTGCATTCTCGCCGTGTTTTCAAGTTTTGCGACCAAACTTGACTGTTCTTTTCTTCAAATCCAGGCCGCAACCCGGCACCACACACAGTATCTCTCTCTCTATCTGACGAGGTAGCAGGCGATAAAATGTGGCAAACCGTAGATCTGGAAGAGACACGCAAACCGCCATTTAGAGCCGCGATTAAGCCGTGTTTCTTGTGCAATGAGCCGTGACGCTTGTGACAATAATAAGTTCTGTATTTGTAATGGTTTGATGGTAATATCAAATTTTAGAATTATAAAAAACGCAATGCCATTTAGAGCTGCGATTATCTTGTTTTGATTAAGCCGCGTTTCTTGTGCAGTGAGCGATGATACTTGTGATAAATATTTGTAGCAGTTTGACGATAATAACAAATTTTAGAATGCCTCTGATTAATGAATATTAGTGATATGATGAAATGCCCATCTTTGATTCATTTTCTATAATGTAAGGTATTTGAAGCATGTAAATCGTCTTGGTAACTGCGGGTTGTTGTCGCGATTTCGATACGTGATTATACACATGCTTGTATAAAGATATTCGGTAGCACCGAGTTTTTTAGATTCAGGTGCTATGCTGCCATATTTGTAGTGCTGATATTGCTGCAAGTCACTGTAACAATCATTTTTTTAAATATAATCGCTATGTAGATAGATGTTTGTTTTCCAAATAGCAAGTTACATAAAATGAACTGTGAATCTTATCCTTTGCACTTTCTAAAAGACGCCTTGTTAGCTATGCAATTGATTCGATGCGTTCCATGAAATATTTATTTAGATAGGGTTATTTATGCTCGCTAATCGAAGACAAATATATATTAGTGCAAATCGACTTTAAATCTAAGCATATCTTTGCAAACTTCGTACTGAATGCGTTACTTGTGTGCCTGTGAACAATCTGTATGATTTGATGTCAACATTTCCATTATTTTATTGCCAAACATTACTTTAACCACTGACTGGTAAGTATCATGCCATGGTGCCTTGGTATGGGGCTCATTGGTTAGTTATGTACTTACATAAGTCAAGTTATCTATGAATAAGCACTAGCTAATATGCCATTAGAATTATTACTTGATATGAGCGGTCTAGGACTCTTCTAGGTGGTGCTCTGCGTGACATTGGAGATGATGTCTATCCGTTGACCTACATTTACAAAGTTGGTGTTATGACTAGCTGCCCCCACCTAGTTCTGACTTATGGGTTGTTTCTTTAACAGTTTGCCTATGCGTATTACAGGATATGTGCAGCCAGTTGCGTTTTTCTTCGTGACGCGAATGATTTCCAATGATTTCGCCTACTTGATGTCTCTTGCAATGCAATGTTTCTCTCTCGTGATGGACGTGTGTTGAAGATCGCTGCGTTTTATTTCTCCCTTTTTGAAATTTTCCGGTTCTTGTAATAACTTACCATTGAAGAGTAAAAAATGAACTGTACTTTATCGTCTGCTATGTATTTTTCGCTGTTGTTCGAGGTGAACTCTGGAATTACCGAAATTTTGAAGCCCTTTGCATCGTAAAGCGGATTGGGTAATGGAATGCTGGTATACTGGTTGGAATTGATTTGGTTTTATATTTCCACCTGCCTATTCATGTTGAATTTATAGTATGGAAATCATGAATCCTTTTATATTGAAACGCTTTGTGCATTCACGATATAATTGGTAGTAGGGGTCATACAGGATAGTTACTAAACCTGATAACTGACAGTCACAGACCCGAGTAGTGATGTTTTCAGGGTTAGGATATAGTGTACTAGTGATACTTGTTGGCCCCACAAGTCACCTCGGCAAATCTCATGCCGCTCCATGCTGGAGATTAGGATGATATCAGAATGTCATACGTCGGACACCCTGCGCACTTGTTTCGAAATACAGGCAGGGGCCTCGAAGGAAGAATAATACAGTGCTATCTGGCGATTATTGATATAGCTAAAAATATTTGCACCATCACTGCACAAGGGAAGAATTACGGCTTGACAGAGGTGGAGATTTCTTTCAGTTAGCTAAAATAATATATTTAAATTGTTCCGTATTCTCTTACGCCAGTAATAAGTCATTAATTGAAATATTACCGATTCAAAACGCTCCAAGACAACAAATAGATAGGAGGATATCGAAACTAGCTAAAGCGTGTGAAGCCCCGTTGAAAGCACCTGAAGGGGGGCGCGAGGAAGCGGTCAACTGAAAAATATTTCGCGCTCAGCGCGATATACCTCCAATTCACGAGTGTTTCTCTATATATAGATAGGGCTGGGCACAATGATTCGAGTACTCGAATCTGATTCGAGTAATAATTAATATCTTAATGATTCGAGTAGTAAAATACGATTTTTTCGAGTACTGAAATTATACGCTCCTCGCAACGGAAAGTTAATTTGCTAACGAGACTGATGAAGCCTTAAAACCTTGATTGGCCGTGCCGCAGCATAAGAGACATAGTACAAAGCTACCAACGTTACTGGAAATAACACATTTCCGAAGTCATGATCGTCCCACAACCATAGTCTTTATAATAAGACTTATAAAGGCTATGCCACAACATCGTCAAGAAGTGCAATGAAATCGGTATGGTCGAAAAAATACCAAAGTATCAAATGTGACGGATAATAGGCATTATGTTCTGCGTGGTGGCATAAAAAGGTGCATATTTGGAGTTTGATATAGTACATTCTGTTGTGATGTCATAATCAGTATGATACTCGAACACTCAACTCGACTCGAAGCATTTTACTCGATTTTGCGAAGCCCTATAGACCGAATTTCATCTCATATCTCCTCCTCCTCTCACCTCTCCTCTCTCCTCATTTCATCTCTTCTCTCTTCAACAGTCATAACCTTCCATGCCATTAAAGTATTTTTCACTATCATAAAGGGAGTATTTGGTTGTATTAGAATAAGCATCGCCTTACTGGACGCTGGGCGGTGCGAAACCCTCGTGGTACAACCGATACTTCCAATCACTTGTACACCTTGGAAGAGTATGGCCCTTGGCCTTCATATTCCAAATCAGGATCTGAAACCGCTTGACGGGGCAGCATCCCATGCATAGCCATGGTGGCGAGGACAAGCTTGGGGCCGCAGACTCAAGCCCCTCAAAGCCTGGCTGTGCAGACTCGTTGCACATTCATGACGGAAAATATGTAAAGAAGATAAAATGCGAGTCAACCTGAGATGGGAAATCTGTGTCCTACGACACAGAGGACCTAATACGGGGGGGGGGGGAGGTTTACTGCGGTTCCTCCGGACCCCTTAAAAAAGGGGGGGGGGGGCGTGTAAAAGGTTAGGAACCACTGGTATAGAGACAAGTGTACCTGTGTTTGATGCGGTTGTGATCAGACTAGTTGACCGAATGCGGTGCTGTGCAAGCATATTTTGTGTACCACCATCATTGTCGTCTGTTTTTCATGTAGTTTGGTTGGATGAAAATAAAGACTCTCTCTCTCTTTCGCCAGTCAAAACCCATTTTCAACTTTCTTCGAAATATTTGAAGAGCTTTTTGGAGGTACAGAACTTCAATATACAATTGAATAGTATATTCATATTTATTTCAATATGAATATACTATTCAATTTTTTCGAAATCTAAATACTCGAAACATTTCGTGCTTTCAATGCACATCCACAATGATTCACCTGGTCATCGTATTGCAAAATCAAAACAGTAGCGTGTGTTGTGTTATGTCTATGTCTTGTCTAGTGTCTACTTACGCGCTGGAGTCGAATCTATAAACATGGAGAAATGGAGTGATGCTGGGATTGGATCTCACTGCTTGGAGGTCATTGAACGAATGGGGTTCGAAAAGATGACTCCTGTACAGGTACAGTAAGGCATATGGTTATTTTGTACCGGCGCTGTTGTCCCATTTACTTTGTATATCACTATCAGTTTATTAATATTTTCATCATACAGCATATGGTATTGTAGGAAATATCGCGATGCTGGATTCAAAATTCTGGTATTGATACTGTGGGACATCTAAAAATTCCAGCCTTTTCAAATTAGATTAGAATTAGAACTGCTGTATTCGAAAAGACTCCAAAAATTGAATAGCTTGACTTGAGTACAAGCTTTATAAGTCGAGTTACTTGACTTGACTCGAGTCAAAATATGCAGTGACTCTATATGACTTGTCACTTGTAGGCCGGGCCGTACGAGATTGCTTCGATTCCTAATCGTGTATTAGTCGTCGAGTATCATGCATTATGACGCCACAGCAGTATGAATGATGTGGAAACATAAGGACTTGGACTCGGACTCAAGTCAAAACACTATGACTCCGACCCTCTACTAGCTGATTTGGTTTTGACTCGGTGGTGAATTGAAAATGACTCGACTCGACTCGAGTCAAAACTATAAAAGGGAGTTTTACTTCTGACTTGGAACCTTGTCGCTTGGTTATAATTCTCGTTGATAATTTAACTACTGGTAGCAAGTAACATATAATTTCAGTACTCGAAAGTACCGTCTCATTTGAATTAATGCTCAATTCAGATTTGAGTACTCCAATCATTGCGCCCAGTTCTACTCCTAGGTAGTGACTTGTTCCCAACACCGTGACTCATCAACCCGCGTTTCTTATATAGATAGCGACTATTCCGCTGTTCTTGAAAAATAAAGATGTGGCAGTGGAAGCCGTCACTGGCAGCGGAAAAACGTTGGCGTTCGTTATTCCGATCATTGAAATGTTAACAAAGAAGAATGAAGACTTGAAGAAGCATGATGTAAGTTTTGTGATTTTTTGAATTTTTTTTGACAGAACAATTATGACTGGCTTTTAGTTCAATGCAATCAGAATTCCAATGCCCATTTATATGTTGTTTCATTTTTGTCTGCATCTGTTGTTGTTTCGAATGACACCTTTTGACAGGCTGTGTCTTTGAATAGTATTGACGGTGACCAATTCTTTAATTATTTATTATAGGTGTGCCCACCGTAAATACTATTTTATTCAAATTCAAATTGTTCGACGACAATAACTCCGCTTCCACTGGTTGGAATTGGGCCAAATGTGGTGAACATCGTTTCTATAGATAACCTAACACTTTCATGGGGTGAACAGAAAATTTTGGAATGTTTGTTCATTTATTTTTGTATAATAAATAGAAACTTTCTTCTGTAGCAATGCGGCTACTGGCTGGAATTGAACCAAATTTGGTGTGTAGGCTTAAATTAGGTAACCTAACAATTTTATCAAGTAGCCAGTACAATTTGAGAAAAACAGTCATTTTTGCACACCCCTAATATACATATTGAATTGAACCCAAACATTATCGGCTGACACTCGCCAGGGGTAATCGTCATTCGTCAGCAACTAGTACGCAGAACCACACGAAACAGCGTGTCCCTAGATCTATTAAAACAGGCGCACGCTTGGCGAAAGTCTCAACTTAGACTCAGCTCGTTAAGCTCGATTCAGAACAGGCAAATGCCATGAAGTCTGCCATTGGCAAACATTTGTTCGATAACCCTCTTTGCGTGAAAACTTATGGGAACGACAGATTTTGTGTTGTCGAGAGAGGCCGTTCGCACTTTCATCTGGTGGCCTTGGTGTTTACTTTTATCTAATACCCCAACCAAACATGTGCCTTCAGAAGGAGTTTCTGTACCATCTAAAAACATTACATTGAGCTTAAGCGCTCACACCGCCCCGATTATTTGGAATTTCATGCTGGTGATGTCATTTTTGTGTTCAATTTCATGTTCAATTGTAATAGAGAATTGGTAAGAACTTTGAATATTGACAACGTATTTAGTGATGCGATCGTTTATATGCAACGTTCTTTCCAATTCTATAGGCCTACTAGTTGCCGACGATTACCCAGGATGAATGTCAGACGAAAATATTTGGGTTTATTTCAAGTTGCATAGACTATTCAATTGTAAATTGCTTGCTACTCAATAGACTTGCGCTGGTTGAGTAGAAGTGACAGAAGTTGTCTCATATTTTAGTATGACACACAGAAATAATTTGCTTGAGAATTTAGACAAAACAGAAACTTGATGCTAAACCTTCGCTTTGTTTATTTACCGCAGGTTTTTTCACTCATAATCAGCCCAACCAGGGAGTTGGCGAGTCAAATATCGGAAGTCATCGGTGAATTTTTGTGTTCTAAAGCTTCTCATTTCACTCAAATGTTGTTTATCGGCGGAACTGGAGATATATCGAACGACACGGAACGCTTTGAAGAGCTTGGTATGAGTTTTATCTGGACCAGTGGTTCTTAACCCGTATTAGGCCGTGAAACACTACGCTAAGGGCGGGGTTTCAATCCCCAGCTTATGCCACTGCTACAGGAGATCTGTATCGTGCCAAACGAGCCAAGCTTGCTGTACAGTTAGGGGTCTTCAAAATGACTTTTTTTCTCAAATCGTACTGGCTACTTGATAAAATTGTTAGGTTACCTTATTTAAGCCTACACACCAAATTTGGTTCGATTCCAACCAGTAGCCGCATTGCTACTGGAGAAGAAAGATTCTATTTATGTTATAAAAATGAAGAACAAATATTTTGAAAGTTTCCTGTTCACCCCATGAAAGTGTTAGGCTGTCTATAGAACGATGTTCATCAAATTTGGTTCAATTCCAACCTGTGGAAGCGGAGTTATTGCCGTCGAAAAATTTGGATTCGAATAAAATAGTATTCACGGTGGGCACCACCACTATAATAAATAATTAAAGAATTGGTCACCATAAATACCAAATTTTTCGACGGCAATAACTCCGCTTCCACTGGTCGGAATTGAACCAAATTTGGTGTGTAGGCTTAAATTAGGTAACCTAACAATTTTATCAAGTAGCCAGTACGATTTGAGAAAAAAATCATTTTTGAAGACCCCTACTGTACAGACATTTGTCATTCACATGCTCCTAAGAAAGAAATATAATTCGCTATGAACGAAACTTGTTTCAAAGTTCAAGTTTTCGCGGATTCAGTAATTCTGGTCCAATTTCTAAACGAATTTTAATTTTAATCTAATTTGGAAATAACCGTTTAGCTATAATTCTAATTCTAATTTGAAAAAAAATGTAGCTGCAAATCTTGTTGTAATCTAAATTGGAAAAGCCGTAAATTTTCTAGTTGTCAAAGCCTGCATGGCGGCGATGTCCCCCAGGTTGGTAACCCCTGATCTAGACAGCCAAATGAATTGGTATTGTGATGACATTCGTTGCAAACATAGTCTTGTCTGTAAATTTCTCTTGTCTGGTTCTGACATAAAAAAAATTCTTCACAGGTGCCCATATAGTTGTCGGCACACCAGGTCGTATCAACAGCGTGTTCGAGAACTCGAAGCAATTTTGCTCTGCGGTACGATCTTTGGAGACTCTGGTTTTGGACGAAGCAGACAGGCTGTTAGATCTTGGATTTCACCAAACCATCAGCTCTATTTTGAGGTATTTATATCGATATTTGCTACCATTGGCGTAGGCAGTCAATCAAAGATCCATCTTCCCCCTTTAAAATCCCTTAAAGTTCTCTGAGAGAGAGTAATCTACTTATTCCGTATTCTGAATGCGTTTGCATAATGTTCACATTGTTATTATGTTGTTATTCACAGTCTCAATGACCTAAATCTTTATAATTATCCATTTGTCATACTAGATTATGCACACACATTCAGTCATCAATAGCGCGCCTGAAATTTGTTTGTGATTCACTTCCCCTGATTTGTAAGTCATCATTCACAATCCATACTGAACGGAATGAAATCTATTGTGACACGATTGTTGATATACAATGTTCTTTCCAATTCTCTACTAGTTGCTGACGATTACCCCTGACGAGTGTCAGCCGAAAATATTCCAGTTCATTTCAATATGAATATACCATTCAATTGGAATGAAATCTATAAAAATCTATATTGTAATATACCTTAACTCGTACATTGTTTATGCCTGTAGAGAAATTACAAGATTGTCAGATCCTTGTTGCATTGGCATCTGTACATTAGCACTGATCAAAAATAACTTTTTTTTTCAAATTTGACTGGCTAGCTTAATTGATAAGATTGTTAGGTTTCCTAAAAAAACACTGCACACCAATTTTGTGTCGATTCCAACCTATAGAACAGGGGTGGGCAAACTACGGCCCGCGGGCCGCATGCGGCCCGCAACACCGTTCTGTGCGGCCCGCGAGAGTCTGAAGAAACTTTAAAAAATATTGACAAAATGGGTACTAAAATCGAATTAATGCAGGGGCTTGATTAACTTTTTCTTAGTATATTACACCATGATAATTCCAAGACAGGGGTTCTCAAACTGATTGGCGCGCCCCCCTTGGGGTCGTGAAAGCATATGATGGGGGGGGGGGGGGAGTTGAGCTCGACTAAAAAAAGTTTCGCGCTCCGCGCGATTTACACCAAATTCATAGTTATTATTGCTCTGTATTTTGTCTGAATTACATGTTTATAAATCTCTCATCCACAGTCGTTACCTCCCATGCCATCAAACTACCCATTAGGTTTGCTAGCATCCTAGTTGCGTTTTGTGATATGACGATGAGGGGGCGCGAAATCTTCCACCATCATGAGGGGGGGGGGGGGGGGGGCGCACGTCTTAAAAAGTTTGAGAACCACTCATCTAAGGTAAATACTTAATATCACAGCGGAATAGCTTCAACGAGATTGACATCGCTTCCCATGACATGCCGCCCTATTTCTTGTCGCATTCTTTTTCCATACTATCTTCTTTACTTTCATTCAGTGTGCATGCCTCCTCTTTACATCGCCTAGGCCAAGGTGGGTGTCAGATTCCATAGACTACTCCTTGTCGCTTCGACATCTTCCTGTCTTTTCATTGTATCGCATTTTTGTGTTGTATTGAACTGATAAAATTGCTAATAAACCAATGATGATGATGATGATGACATACTTTGGATTACGAGTGGGATTTCAGATTGGCCACTCAATTTTTAATTATTTCAGTGATGTGCTTATAAAAAACGATTCGGACATGTCTTAGGTAGATTCGTTGTGTGTATGCGTAGAATTGGGGTATTTATATTGTATATACACATAGTAGAAGCGTGTTTGAAGCTAACATGGTATATATAATCAAATATGGCATATATATAATCAAATATCAATATTGCGTTTTAGTTTATAATCATAATTTTATATAGTGCGGCCCGCGAACGGATTTAGATGTTGAATGCGGCCCGCGAGCTCAAAAGTTTGCCCACCCCTGCTATAGAAGTATTGCTATATAAGATATTTACCCAATAAAAAGGTTAGATTTCACTGGCTACGCCATGATGAGTGAAACCATGTCAGTCGTTCCTGGCCATTGTAACCGCTATCTTGGAATTTCATGAAAATTGGTATGCTTACAGAGCTTTATTTTCTGATTCGTGAAAAGTAAATTTTATCAAAGTCGGTCAAATAGAACACAAATTCACAAAAAATTTTTCTCAATCCCAACACGTAGAAGTGAAGTTATTGATGTTCAACATTTATGATTTTTAATCATGTATTTACGGTTGGCAGATCTACAACAGACAATTAAAAAATTTGTGACTGTATATAGTATTTTTTCAAATTGAATGGGTGATATCGAAGGCCTCGTGTTCATAATGCACACATTATTTCACGGTCTTAACATTTAGATTAAAACAGATGAAATAGGGTTTCTGCGCCTTTTATTCTAGTATTGGTTCTGATGATACACAAGACTTAAATCAAGTAATATAAGATGTGTCGACTCATGCGCAACGACTCGAATACAAGTCGAGTCAAGACGCAAATTGACTTGAGTCCAGTCGAGTCGTTTTCAATTCTTAAGATAATGACTCGAGTCAAACGAGTCAACGAAAAATTGTGACTCAAGACATTATAACCCTGTGCTCACCTGTAGGTTACCGTTACCATTATTACAACGTTTTCATCGTGAGCGAATCTCCCACTGTTAGCTTTAGTTGTGATTCGATCGGATTTTCAGATCACAATTTACATGTTACAGTTTGCTGCCGAAGCAAAGACGAACCGGCTTGTTCAGCGCCACTCAGACCGAGGAAACGGAGAAATTATTAAAAGCGGGCTTGAGAAATCCAGTCCGTATAATCGTGAAACAGGTGGGTCCGATTTATATCCAGGAGTGGTTGTTCAAAAATAGCTTTTTTTCCCCGGATTCGTGGGATATGGGATTCACTGATTACTAGGGCAAGTTTTTGTCGCAGTCAAATCCGTGGAGAGCTGCATTTATTTTTCACAAAAGCCGCAGTAGAAAGCTGCATTTATGGACAAGTTCCTTGATATGATTAGGGTGTGAGATACTGCAAAAGCAATAGCCTGAAAAAATTGACCCGGTGATAATATAATTTCAGGCGGTCTAGCCTGAATGTACTTCGAATCGGAGAGGACCTCAAATTTAAACGACAGTGATATAATCAAGCGATCTATTTACATATAGTGCCTAATATTTCCCGTAAAAAGTTGGTTGCATAAAAAATGGAAAAATCTTGCAAGAATTTGCATTAAAAATCGAAAAAGTTACAAAAAGTCGCAATATAAGTAAGATTCCTCCGAACAGCTTAAAACACCATATTACATAACTTCCTGGTATTTATGATGTTGCAGGAAGCTGTAAAAAAAAAACTTGCCCCGCTGATTACATTGTTAGGTTGCCTAAAAGGACCTAGCACTACACCAAATTTGGCTCGATTCCAACTGGTAGATGTGAACGCACAGGAGTTTGAAAATTTTGAAGTTATTAAGAAAAAAAGTTGATTTTTTTATTCAAATTTCACTGTCAACCCCATGAAATTGTTAAGTTGTCTAAAAGAACGATGTTTAACAATGTTTGCTCACTTCCACGCGGTAGAAGCGGAGTTATTGCAGTTCTATGGGTTTAAACTGGGTCAAATTTGTTTTGTTGCAGACAACTCAACAATTTCATAGGTTTACAGTGAAAACTCGTTAATATTTTTATAATAAATTCAAATTTTTCAAAGACCTAGGCGTTCGACATCCGATGTCTGACACTGAGAACTGTTCGTTATTTATGTTGCTCTTGTCTTAACTGTTGGTGTTGCGAGTATCGTAGTCATGGTTTTAGTCGAAGTATTAAGCCGTTCGAAGTAATAAACTGCTCACGAATATAGTTTCGTGCTCACAGCAATTGTACATTATTTTGCCACTGTGGAAGCCACGCATGTTATTGGTAATGACTGGGGCGATTCTTTTTTACCTAAAAAGGGGGAATTTTGACCTAAAAAATCGAAATTTTGACTTTTTTTGATCTTAACAAATAGAATTTTCACCAAATTTTGACCTAACGTATGCAAATTAGGTGTTTTCCCGCATAATTATAAAATTGTGCCACTTATCTTCATTTCTAGTTGGAACTGGCTGTCCTAACGAAGTGGCTTCGCCCGAAGAAACGTTTTTGGCTTAGAAACAGGCAAATTTTTACATGGAAAAACTTTATTTTAGCGAAATCTGGCCCTATGAAGAATTCCATTAGTTACAATACGTATTATGGTAGAAATAATTATAATCTGTTGTAGTACAACGAAAGATACTTTTCTACATTCTCGGGTAGAAAGTGTCTGTCCTTACTAAGTAGCTTGCCAAGAATGGAGAAAGAACGTTCAACAGCAGCAGTCGTTGGCTGACACCCAGGACCTTTACGTTCCAGCTGTCGCGGCTGCTTAACCCGATACATGGCACGATGTCTTCACTGCCGCACCTGCTCGGCGCGATAAGGCAGTCACGCAGAGGACAAACTTTGGACATATTTTCATTCATAACATCGGCTGACAACTATCTAAAGTTCGTTCTCTGTGAGCGCAGTGCCCCTTTAAGTTCACATAGTGCAGAATCTACGATACAAACGAAACGCAGAGATCAAAAAAACGCTACCATTTCAACAAAATTTTGACATTTTGGCGTCATTACGATGTTACTCAAATACCAAACAGGAAACCTAATACACAATTCAGAATCGAATCGCCCTGATGCTAGTATCCCAAATGCCTTGTTCAGAAACTGTCAAACACGGAAGACGCTTGCGTGCGTACGCCGACGACCTTGAAGAACTACTACCTGGTGTGCAAGTCGAGAGATAAATTCGGCAAACTGATCTCGTTTTTGAAGTGTCACAAAAAGGAGAAAGTGCTGGTGTTCTTCTCGACATGCGCGGCCGTTGATTATTTCGGGAGGGCTATCAAAGGTGGGTGGCGCCGTGCGCAATGATTTGTGTTCTAGAATGTGAATTCAGTATGAATTCATGTACTCGTTGGGGCTCTTCAAAAAGGACTTTTTTTCTCGAATCGCACTGGCTACTTGATAAAATTGTTAGGTTACCTAATTGAAGCCTACACACCAAATTTGGTTCAATTCCAACCAGCAGCCGCATTGCTACAGGAGAAGAAAGTTTCTATTTATTATATAAAAATAAATTTTTTATGTGGAAGCGGAGTTATTGCCGTCGGAAAATTTGGATTATGAATAAAATAGTATTTACGGTGACCAATTCTTTAATTATTTATTATACTGGTGCCCACCGTAAATACTATTTTATTCAAATCCAAATTTTTCGACGGCAATTATTCCGCTTCCACTGGTTGGAATTGAACCAAATTCGGTGAACATCGTTTCTATGGACAACCTAACACTTTCATGGGGTGAACAGAAAATTTTCAATTTTTTTTTAATTTATTTAATAAATAAAAACTTTCTTCTCCTGTAGCAATGCGGCTACTGGTTGGAATTGAACCAAATTTGGTGTGTAGGTTTAAATTAGGTAACCTAACAATTTTATCAAGAAGCCAGTTCGATTTGAGAAAAAAAGTCATTTTTGAAGAGCCCTAATACTCATATTCTCATGTACTCATGTAGGCCTTCTCATATACGGGAATTTTCCACGTATGATGCGCAAAATTCTACCGATTTTTTGCGCCAAAATAGGGGGTTGCTTATTATAGATAAGTACAACAAGCCTTGAAATCTCCCTCGATAAAAAACTTGAAATCACACCTTCATGTTTGTTTCCAATCGTGCGTCACTTTCAGCCATTGTGCCCAGTAACTCGTATTATAAATAACGCGCTGCCAATTAGCGAGGAGCGTGTTGCCAATTGACATGAGACGCCTGCACGTGCACAGCACACTATCTGCTGAGTTAGTTTGCTGTTCGTACGCGAGAGAAGTTAGGTCATTGATTGCAATCCTCGCTAATTCATCGCGTCGACGACAGGCCTGAACAATTGCATATACAACAGGCCGTATGCGCAAGATATAATCGCCCGCGTCTCCAACAGGCCTCGTTGCGCAAGATGTCGTGTCGCTGGCCTGAACTATGGCGTCACTGGACTCGCAGGCTTTGGCTGCTATGACATCGAATACTAAAACTCAACTATTCACGTACTGCGAATGCAGGGTGCGTACTATACATGGGTATAGGCTTTTCCCCGGAATTGACATGCCATTTTAAGGGTGCGTATTATACATGGGGGCGTACTATACTCGGAAAATTACAGTACCGGTACTCATATGCTCGCAATGCAAATCGAGTCATTACAACCCTTCCGGTTGCGAACTTTGGTTATCCATTCGGAAAAATTAGCGGAATTCGAAATTTTGTACAAGTCATTGGCAAGATTTTATAAATCCTCATGTTTTTGGTGCTTTTCAGAATTTTTCAGCGGCTGTAACGTTTCCTTGCTGCACGGTAAAATGAAGAAGAAGAGGTTACAGATTTTTAGCGATTTTAAAGAAAAAGAAAGGTGTGACATCCGGATGTTTCTTCCTGGGAATTTGTTCCATATCTGACTGGCGATTGTCATATAGACGCGTCGATTTCAATTCACCACCAAGTCACAGTGTTCACGTGTTCATCATCAGGCTCAACTCAAGTTGAACGCAATTTTTAAAATCTCTTGGGTGGTATCGAAGGCCTCGCATTCGTTATAATATTACAGTATACTCATTTACCTCGTTCGTAACATGTTTATTCAAAGAGGTAAAACACAGTTTCTGGGCCTATTTTTCAAGTGTCCTGATGTACAAAACTTGTTTTATAGAATGTCGCAAGTCTTTCACAATGTGACTCAAGTCTATTCAAGTCATTTATCATTACAGTCCTGGTGACCACCTCCGTCAACTAGATATAATATACACAAGATTTGAGTGATTTCGTAGCATTGATCGGGGACCCTCTCAAGTCGTAACATACGAATGTATTTACAGCGGTGTGCTGGTGTGCACTGATGTGATGGCGCGTGGGGTTGATATCCCCGAAGTAAACTGGGTGCTGCAGTTCGACCCACCGAGCAGTGCCAGGTTTGATTGCATGTTTGTTTTCTTTCTCTGTGTATACCTACTTAATAGGGTGGAGTGAAAAAAAGAAAAATTTGAATTTCAAAAAGTGCCCAAATCTCGAAAGAATTACCTCTATCATAATTTCAGGTTCATGCACCCTCTAGTGGCCGTGCAATTTCACCGAGTGTGCCGAAAATAGCTAATTTCGCCATATCTTGATACCCGCTTATGCTAGAAAGCTAGTTCTGGGCTCAAAAGCTGCGGAAGCAACATGTTTCTATCTTACTTCCATAGAACTTTGTCTTGAAAATGTACAGAAAAAAAGTTACAAGCAAATTATTGATTTTTCGTCTGCCAATAAAATGTCGGTTGGTTTCACCAAGTGTGCAATGCCAATTTGCATGTTGCAATTTATTACATTGCTTTATTATATTGCTTACAGCAATTTTCTACAACTGCTGTTTCTAGAAACGCCTATGTTTAATTCTTACGGCTTGGCACAATGATTCTCGTACCCAAATCTGAATCTAGTATTCATTTTAATGATTTGAGCAGTTAAGTGAGCAACGATTTTTTCCTTATACTGTAATTATATGACCCTTGTCAGTAAGAGTTTAGTTGCCCACGAGAATTATAGTTACGATACTATTTTTTTCCACTCTGGAAATCTGTCGACATCGATTAGTTGTGTCGCAGCATCTGTGAAGTTGTGATCAACACACAGCATTGTGATATGTGGTCGAAAAAATACCAAATTATCATCAATGTGATGTGGAACAGACATTTTTTGTTGCCGCATAAAACCCGGGTTGTAATTAAATCGCAAGGTTCCGAGTCAATCTCGCTTTTACTGTTTTGACTCGAGTCAAGTCGAGTCATTTTCAATTCACCACCGAGTCAAGTCCGAGTCCAAGTCAGCGAGCAGAGGCCGAGTCCGAGTCATGGTGTTGAGTCATTGTGTTGACTGCTCAGTTTCCAGTTAAAGTCTTGTTCAACCCGCTTTTTATAACTCAGTTTGGTGATATCAAGTCAAGTCATATGACTTGAGACTGGGTCTACCAAGACAGACATTTCATTGTAATTTCGAAGAATAGTAACGTTATCACTAGGGCAAGTTTTTGCAGCTTTGCAACTTTTTTTTACAGCTTCCGGCAGCTTCCTAAGTACTCGTCATATATGTAGAATGCTGTTTTAAGCTGTTTGAAGGAATCTTATAGTGCAACTTTTGTCCATTTTTTCCATGCAACGTTTTGCAACTTTCTCGATTTTTCATGAAAGTATTTTCGATTTTGGTGAAATACACGGCCAAATTCGACTTAAACACCGTAAATCAGCACCGAAGTAACGCTTTTACGGGTATTTCGGGAGCTGAACTGGAAATTGACCTTTTTTTTAGTCAATCTGGGAAGTTGACCTTTTTTTTTTCTTAGTCAACCGAGCAAAATATGGTGAAAATGCAACTTCCGCAACTTTTTTCAAAAATAAATGCAACTTTTCACGGATTTAACTGCAACAAAAACTTGCCCTAGTTATCACTCTATTATTATTTCGTCTATCAGTAGTGGTACTTGAAAATGCTACCAGAAACTGTTAAAATGAGGGAAATCAGTGTATTATGATTTCGAAGTTATCGATATCACCGAACAGAGTTGTAAGAAGTGGGTTTCACACGACATTATCTCGGAACTGAACGGTAAACGCAATGACTTGGACTCGGACTCGAGTACTCAGGTCCAGTACTCAGTTCATATAGCAAAGCTCAATTTTGCCCAGCCCAACCCATATAATACCAATACAAAATTACAATTCCCTTTATGACATCTCTTGTAGATTCGATTTTGATCGTAGCAATTGGCTTGGTCGGCTGTGTTCCGGCTACACGAACTTGAAAAATCAGTTGTGCGATGATTTTTCCGAGGCACAGGGTTTTTTGTGACTTAAAATACTTACCACTCGGGTACGTTTCAGTGCTTTTGTGCATCGTTGCGGCCGTACCGCGCGTATCGGCAAACAAGGCAGCGCGCTCATATTTCTGCTGGAGAACGAGCGGGCCTACGTCGACTTTATGGAGATCAATCAGAAAGCGCCGATATACGTGAGTATATGTATTCAATTCAATAGTATATTCATATTGAAATATACTGAAAACTTGACTCGAGTCGCGTTTTATTGGCGACTCGATTTGACCGGAGTCATTTACTTACTCGACTCGAGTCAATATATGTATTGACTCGACTTGTATTCGAGTCATTGTGCATGACTCGAGACTTTGTAACTTCAGAGAATAGTGAAGTTATCATATTATTCTTATTTCTTATGTCAATATTTGTACTTGAAAAATAGGGTCAGAAACTGTTACGGCCAGTAAGAGTTACGGCCAGTAAAATTATCGTAATTTTCCATGTATAATCCGCAAAATTTTTACGATTTTTTGTCCTAAAATCGGGGGGTGCGTATTATACATGGGAACAACACGCTTGAAAAAAATCTCCCTCGATAAAAAACTTGAAATCACACCTTCCTGCATGTTTGTTTCCAATCGCGCATCACTTTCAGCCGTCGTGCCCAGTAATTTGTATTACCAGTGTAACGCGCAACCAATTAGCAAAAAGCATGTTGCCAATTAACAAGAGTCGTCTGCACAGCACGCAATCTCCCGCTGAGTTGGTTTGCCGTTTGCACGCGAGCGAAATTAGGTCATTCGTTGATTGCTGAACGCGCGCGCGCGACAATCCTCGCTAATTCATCGACAGGCCATGTACGCAAAATATAATCGCTTGCGTAATCAGTCGCACCTCCAACAGGCGTGGTGTGCACGACATAACCGTTGGCATGAGCAATCGCATCTGACCTCGTGCGCAAGATGTCGCGTCGCCGGCCTCGCAGGCTTCGGCTGCTATCTACTGTGGTATAGAGGCGATATCGGTACTTGTATAATGATTAGCAATCACATCTGTAATGGGCCTCGTGCGCAAGACATCGTGTCGCTGGCCCGAATTATCGCGTCGCCAGCCTGGCTGCTCTGTACTATCGTCTAGAGACAATGCCATTAATTGGATAATGATTAGCGGTGGTTATGTCATGATTGTTCGACAGTGACATGGAAAAACATAACAACATCGCGTGCTAATACACAGCTATTCACGTACTGCGAATGCAGGGTGCGTACTATACATGGGTACAGGCTTTTCCCCAGAATTTGCATGCCATTTTAAGGGTGCGTATTATACATGGGGGCGTACCATACTTGGAAAATTACGGTAGTATATTATGAATGTGAGGCATTCGATATCTTCGAGGCTGAGTTGTAAAAAAGTGATTTGAACGTGACCTGAAGTCGAAATTGAACAGGGAGCGCAATGACTTGGACTCAGACTCGAGTCTCAACACTATGACTCGTGGAGTTGATTTGAAAATGACTCGACTTGACTCGAGTCGAAACTATGGAAGTGTGATTAACATGTGACTCGGAACCTCGTGACTTGGTTACAACCTTGGTTGAAATACTGGCTCTTCTTCGATATACGCCCCATGACACCCGTAAATGATTCCCATGAACACAATGAAATTTTATAAACGTCAAAATCATTTTTTTGCATTTGAAGAGACGGATATTAGGGTTGGATGTGGGTTACGGTCAAAGTCGGGGTTAGGGTATCCCAAGATCACGGTTGGAAGAGGGGCATATTAGGGTTGGAGGAGAGGAGGGTATTATGGTGAAGGAGGGATATTAGGGTTGGATGTGGGTTAGGGTCAAAGTTAGGGTTAGGGTATCCCAAGATCAGGGTTGGGGCAGAGTGGGATATTAGTGTCGGGGGAGGGAGTATCAGGGTTGGATGTGGGTTAGGGTCAAAGTTGAGGTTAGGGTATCCCGGGTGATAAAAGGGGGATATTAGGGTTGGGGAAGGGAGGATATTAGGGTTGGGGGAGAGGGGGATATTAGGGTTAGGGGAGGGGATATTAGAGCTGGATGTGGGTTAGGGTATCCCAAGATTAGGTTTGGGGTGAGGGACACGATATCCAACCCTAATATCCCACCCTTTCCCGACCACAATATCACCAACCCTAATATAGGGATACCCTAACCCCAAATTTGACCCTAAACCACATCCAACCCTAATATCCGTCTTCCAAAGTGAAAAAAAAAATTTTGACGTTCATAAAATTGTATCGTGTTTATGGGAAACACTCGCTGTTGTCATGTGAAACACTGTTTCAATCCCGGGCGTATATCGAAGAAGCGCCAAACACTTTGTTTCCGACCACCTGCATGATAGAAGTAGTATCGTCTCTTTCTATTCAGGAGTATAAAGACGACTTCACGGCGGCCGACGGTCAAACTTATTTGGACAAGCTTCGGAATCTCGGCATTAAAGACCGGGCCATGATGGAATGCGGCACGAGGGCTTTTGTATCGTTCGTCAAATCGTACGCAAAGCACGAATGCAGTTTGATTTTCAGACTGAAAGGCGAGTGAATGTCATCGGCGTATAGTACGCAGACTTGTACACTACCAATGTTGTAAAATTATGGTCAAACAACCGGGGTTATAACTAGGGCGATTTTTTTTACCTAAAAACGGAAGATATTGACTTAAACATCAAAAATTTGACATTTTTTTACCTTACGAAGTAGTTTGGCCTCTAAAACTGACAATTTTTGCACGAAAAAACTTTCTTTCCACGAAATCTGGCCCTACGAAGTGTTCCAGTAGTTACAACGCATTATGGTAGAAATAATTCAAATTTTTTGTGGTCACTGAAAGATCTTACCTACATTTTCGGGTAGAAAGTGTCTGTCCTTACTAAGTAGCTTGCCGAGAATGGAGAAAGAACTTTCAACAGCAGCAGTTGTTTGCTGACAGCACTGAACTTGTGCGTACATTGCTGGTATTGACTCGACTTGGACTTGAGTGATTGCGCATGACTCGAACCAAGTCATACGACTCGATACTCAGACGGCCAAGACCGATATTTCACTGTAATTTCGAAGAATAGTAAAGTAACCAAACTATTGGGATTTCGTCTATTGGCACTGGTACTTGAAAATGCGACCAGAAACTGCTAAAAATGAGGAAATTATTATATCATAAATGCTGACTATTCGATATCATCAAACAGAGTTAGAAAAAGTGAATTTAGCAAGACTTTAACGGGAAACTCGTGAGTCAACACAATGACTTTGACTGGACTCGAGTCATAATACTATGACCCGGACTCGACCCTCCGCTCGCTGACTTGAACTCTGACTTGACTCCGGGGTGAATTGAAAATGACTCGACTTGACTCGAGTCAAAACTATATAAGTGAGATTGACTTGTGACTCGGAGCCTTGTGACTTGGTTACAACCCTGACTACTGTACTTAAAAAAGTAGATCTAGACTGAGGACTGACCACTAGGGTTGTTCAAAAATGAATTTTTTGTCAAATTCTACTGGCTACTTGATAAAATTGTTAGGTTACCTAATTGAAGCCTGCACACCAAATTTGGTTCAATTCCAACCAGTAGTCGCATTGCTACAGGGGAAGAAAGTTTTTTACTTATTATATAAAAATGAATAAAAAAATCTCAAAATTACCTGTTCACCCTATGAAATTGTTAGGTTGTCTATAGAAACGATGCTCACCAAATTTGGCTCGATCCCAACCACTGAAAGCGGACTTATTGCCGTCGAGAAATTTTGGATTTGAATAAAATAGCATTTACGGCGACCACTTCGTCAATTATTAATTATAGTTGTGCCCACCGTAAATACTATTTTATTCAGATCCGAATTTTTCAACATCCATAACTCCGCTTCCGCTTGTTGGAATTGAACCAAATTTTGTGAACATCGTTTCAATAGACAACTGAATAATTTCATGGGGTGAACAGAGAATTTTGAAATTTTTTATTTCATTTTTAAAAAGTCGAGAAAAAACTTTCTTCTCCTGTAGCAATGCGGCTACTGGTTGGAATTGAATCAAATTTGGTGTGCGGGCGACCTAACAATTTCATCAAGTAAAGTAGGCAGTTGAATTTGAGAAAAAAAGTCATTTTTGAACAACCCTACTGGCCACCTCTGGTCACATTACAAATCCAGCATTTGCTAGTACAGGCCGCTTTTTTGCTCGTGAAACTTTGAAATATTCGTGCAGACATGGATTTCGGGGAATTGGCGACGGGTTTCGCGTTGTTGCAACTGCCGAAAATGCCGGAATTGAAAGGCCGCAAGGTGGTGAACTTCCAACCGTCAGACGTCAACATCAGCGAAGTGAAATACAAGTAAGATACATAGTTGAATAGCATACTGATAGTGAAAGGAACCCGCCTATTTTCGGCTGACGCTCGTCAGGGGTAATCGTCAGCAACTACCGTAATTTTCCGAATGTAGTGCGCCCAAATGTATAATACGCACCCTTAAAATGACGTGTATATTCTGGGGCAAAGCCTGTACCCATGTATAGTACGCACCCTGCATTCGCAGTACATGAGTATATGAATAGTTGCGGTTTACTATTCGATGTTGTTCTGTTTTGCGATGTCACTGTTGAACAATCATGACATAATGATCTCTAATCATAATACAATTAACGGCATTGTCTCTGACGAGAGTAGATAGTAGCCAAAGCCTGTGAGGTCGGCGACGCGATAGCTCGCTCAGGCTAGCGACATACGACATCTTGGGCACGTGGCTTATTACAATTACAGATGCGATTGCTCAGGCCAACGGTTATGTCGGGCGCACCAGTCCTGTCGGAGATGCGACTGATTACGCAAGCGATTATATCTTGCGTACATGGCCTCTTGTGTATGCGATTGTTCAGGCATGTCGTTGACGCGATGAATCAACAAGGATTGCCGCGCACGCTTGTAGCAATCGGCGACCTAATTTCGCTCGCGTACAAACTGCAAACCAACTGAGCAAGAATGCTTTGCAGACGACCCTCGTTAATTAGAAACAAGCTTTTCGTTCATTGGCAACACGCTTCCCTATTTGGCAGCGCGTTACACTCTATAATTAGAATTACGGGGCCCAATGGCTAGAGGTGATGCGCAATTTAAACAAACATGATGATTTCAAGTATTTGATCGAGGGATTTTTTTTCAAGGCTTGCTGTACCCATGTATAATACGCACCCCCTATTTTAGGGCAAAAAATCGGTAAAATTTTGCGCACTATACATGGAAAATTACGGTAGTAGAGAATTGGAAAGAACGTTGTATATCAACAATCGCATCACGAAATATGACATCACCCTAACCCTGCCCCTAAGAGACGCTTCAAAATAAGAACCAACGAAGGATATTGGATTAAAAAATGTCTATAGAGAATCAGTTCCAATGCTTACGGTTGATGTCGGCTATTCTCAGAGACAAGTATCGCGAAAAGGCCCGTCGTCTGGCTTTGGAGAAGTACGAACGCGAAAAGCCGGAGGTGTTCGCCCGCAAGAGGTTCGTCAGCAACAAGTCCTGGTCCAAAAACAAGGAGAGACGCGAGAAGAAGTTGAAAAGGAGAGAGTGCAAAGACAGAAAAAGGAAGTTGAAAGAGGCTAACGTGAGTCTGCGGTAACTGGAGGTTGGAGTCGCTCACAAATACTTACTTTCTTCGAATTGGTAGGTGGGCTTAAAGATGCTCCGCACCAAATTTTACTCAATTCCAACTAGATTTGTTGTGAATCGTTTGTTCAGGCACAGACTTGGACAACTAGAAAATTTTCAGCTTTTCTGAATTAGATTAGAATTAGAATTAGAGCTCCACAGTTTTTTTCAAACTAGATTAGAATTAGAGCTGCACAGTTTTTCCAAATTAGATTAGAATTAGAATTAGAGCTACACAGGTTTTTCAAATTAGATTAGAATTAGAATTAGAGCTACTAAGCCTTTTCCAGATTAGATTAGAATTAGAATTAGAGCTATACTTAGTTCGCAAAAACTTGGAAATGGAATGAAATTGTATATGGGAAATGAATACAGCAAAATGCAGTTCACATCAAATCACAGTGTGCGGTGCGAAAGGCCGTGAGGCGATAGGCGCCACATATTTTTGTTTAATAAACAACAACAATAGTGCATTCCCATAAACATGAGACTGGTTAACTTCTGTACACCAAGCTTGGCTCGATTTTTACTATACTTTAATAAAATATTACTTCTTTTATGGTAACCATGGGCATCGCCCATGTTAGTCAGAATGGCAATGTACTAACGTAAAGTTTTAGAAACTAGAATGCTGTTCGCAGACTACAAGTTACTCTAGCAGGCTATATTCGTCATAATATCTTCTATGACTGCACGGTGTAAGTAATGCGATGGAGGCTTGACACTGGATTTCCCTGCGCAAGCGGGATATTCTTTTTAACTCACTGCAATAGTGCAATATGCCTCGGACAAAGAGGCATTTTCAGGAAAACGATAATTAGATTAGAACTAGAATTAGAGAATACGGACATTTCACAAATTAGATTATAATTAGAATTAGAGCATACCAACATTTCACAAATTAGATTCGAATTAGATTACTGGCATTTCGCTCTAATTTAGTGAAATTAGACAACTAGAATTATCTAGTTGTCCAAGTCTGTCAGGCAACCTATCAATTCCATGGATTAGCCAGTATAATTGATAAAAAAGTTCATATTCATTTTTATTAAATAAGTCCAGGGTTGTAATGACTCGAGTCACGATTTTCTGATGACTCAACTTGACCCGAGTCGTTTTCTCAAAGTACGTAAATGACTCGACTTGGACTCGAGTTATTGCGCGTGACTCGAACCAAGTCATATGACTCGAGACTCAGACGGCAAAGACCGATATTTCATTGTAATTTCGAAAAATAGTAAAGTAACCACACTATTGAGATTTAGTCTATTGGTACTTGTACTTGAAAATGCAAGGACAATTAGTATACTATGATTGCGAACCATTCGATATCACCAAACAGAGTTATAAAAAGTGGGTTCAACAAGCCTTTAACCGTAAACTGAGCAGTCGAAACAATGACTTGGACACGGACTCGAGTCATAATACCATGACTCGGACTCGACCGTCTGCTCGCTGACTTGGACGCGGACTTGACTCGGTGGTGAATTGAAAATGACTCGACTTGACTCGAGTCAAAACTACGAACGTGAGATTGACTTGTGACTCGGAGCCTTGTGACTTGGTTACAGCCCTGAATAAGTCCAAAACGTTTTTCTTATCCAGCAATGCTTCTATAGGTTGGGATTGAGCCGAAATTGGTGTGCATCGTTTTTTTTTAGGCAACCTAACAATTTTATCAATGAGCCAGTAAAAAGTATCCCGATATTAGGGCTGTGGGTGAGAGATATTAGGGTTAGGGGATGACAGATATTAGGGTTGGGCGTGAGCGATATTAGGGTTAGGGGTGATAAAATCCCCGAAGTAACGTCCGAAACCCCCAACCCTAACATATTTTATCCCAACCATAACATCCGTCATCCTCTAACCCACTCACAACTCTAATATCCCTCCCCTACAAGCCTAATTTCTCCCACTCACAACCCTAATATCCTTCCCCACAACCCTAATATTTCCCACTCACTACCCTAATATCCCTCACCCACAACCTTAATATCTCCCACTTAAAACCCTAATATCGGGATACCCTAACCAACTTCCAACCCTAATACCCGGCACCCACAGCGCCCATCCCAATCCCAACGCGAAAACGAATTTATTTTTCCGATTATAAATTTTGATTTCTCAGGGGTATATCGAAGTAGCGCCATGTTTTTTAGGACATCTCTGTGTGTTGTGTATAATTTAATCAAATAATAGCGGGGATGCTTTTAGACTTTCGACGATAAGGAACTGGAAGAATTGCAAAACGATTCGCGGCTTGTGAAGAAATTGAAGAAAGGAAAGGTAAGTGTTGTATCGTGACATACATTATTTTTTATAGAATGACGAAGGCATGATGAATAATCAGACTTGTGCAAAGTACCAATCTAGCTGGTTGACGGTTTACTAATTGGTGTTTTTTTAGTAGTTCTAGTTCTAGTTCCGGTTGTGGATTTTGAAATGTGAGTGTTTCTAGTTCTAGTTGTAATTGTGACTTCTGAAAATTCAGTAGTTTCTACAGAGGCTTTAGTTAATACAATCCAACTTAGTTGCATTCCTACTTTGCTTAGTTCTGAACCAAATATGTCATGACAGGAATGAGAGATTCAAATAATCGTGGTAAGCGCATGTACAATTTTCATATTACACACGGACATCTTCTATTGACACACCCTGGGTTGGTGGATTTTGATAACAGTCGACTCGGAGACACAAATGAAGGAAATAACGAACTTTTTATGCCAGTGACGTTGTATTTAGTGATACGACTGTTGATATTCAAAATTCTTGTGAATTCTCTACTAGTTGCTGACAATGACGCCTGACGTATTTAAGTTATGTACCGCCCAGAATCTCTTCAGTAGGAGCAAAGTTACCAAACAAATTAGAAGTATCTATGTACTCCATATCATGACAAAAAGCCAATGACATTTATGTCTTTGTATAGATTACGCAAGAGGAATTTGATGAAAAGATGAAGATGTCTGATATGTGACTTGACGATGATGGCGCGACAATACTGATGCAGGCCTGTGTACGAAGAACTCTCCATTGCAATTGTGATGTTATAGAGCAGTTGTCGGACTGTTGCTTGGAAAGTGGATTTGGAGAGAAAAGTGTTATTGATCATATCGCCGAATAGAATATCGAACACTTGAAAATGGATTTTATTATCTCTACGCTTGAATACTTTGCATATATGCAGCATTGTTATACCTTGATCGATTTGGCTGCTAGGTTGTAGTACAATGACCAAAAAAGGTGGAGATATTGTAAGACAAACTACGCTACTATCCACTAAGTTGTGGTGGTAGATAGTCCTTCCAAAGTTAGGATTTGTGTCTATGTATTGAAATTCCGTTGTATGTGTCAACCGGTGATAATACCTCGCCAGGTTTCCTTCGTGCATGCTATTTTCTGAAATTTAATCGCTTTGCGTATGTGATGAGTGTCCGCATACCGAAGCCATGATAATGTGAGTGGGGCCGCTTTCTTTTGAGACCTTTCTAATTTTGGGTTTAGCCGTATCGTGTTTTAAAAGAGGTAATCGGAATGAAAATGACCACTCGGTTTAGCTATATTTTGAAATCCTACTACGTCTGTTCATGTTCAAATGAGAATGTGTGACGGCTTGATTTATGGACGCGACACATAGAAATGTTTTGGTGCTAAATTGAACATCACAGCCATCTCTTTTCTATCGTATTCTCGCAGATAAATGTAAAAATAATTGATAACGATAGAATCTGTGAAAGGAAAGTACCATGAATCATCAAATTCAAAATGAAGACATGGAGTCTTATGCGAATTGTCAGACCGTTATTGGAAGTGGCCACGTAAGCTTAGAATACAATGTCTGCGGCAAAGGATTGCAGGAGCATGTGTCCAGACACCTGACAACGTTTGTATGTGACTTTTGCGGGCTTGCTTTATCAACCAAAAGTAGCTTGAAACGTCACATGTTCATTCATAGTGACGGAAAAGAGTTTGAATGCGACGTCTGTGGAAAGACGTTTGCCCAGAAGATTTCCTTGACCAGCCACATGAACATTCACACCGACACCAAAGGCTTTTTGTGTGATGTTTGCGGTAAACTCTTCACGTTGAAACATAATCTGCATCAGCACATGGACATCCACGCTGGTCTGAAAAGATATGCCTGTGAGCTATGCGATATGGCCTTCACGTTGAGGAGCAATCTGTACAAGCATATAAAGATTCATGGTGTGTCTAATACTTCCTCCGTCGCATCGAGTAAGAATATAGTATGTCCCGTATGTGGGCTAGGTTTTTCGAAGAACTATTGGTTGAGAAAGCACCTTCCACTGCACCTGAATGAAGAGAAGGTTCCATGTGAAATATGCGGGAAGGCATTTTTGAGAAAAGGGGCTTCCAGCCACATGAGAATTCATTTCAAATAGTGCTACTTGAGTGCCGTGTCCATTTCTATTTTCATGTGTCTGCCGTGAAATGGAAAGATATACTGAAATATCGAGTCTGGCTCTTTTTTCTTAGCTTTACTCACGTTTTGCCAGACAGAATTGTTGCGTCAAAACTCGATCAAATGGAAAGTATGACGTAACCCAAATGCTGTGAGCCGTTCACTCTCGCAGTGTCCACACCATTTAGGACACTATGCTGATACACTTTTTATTCATTTCCTCCGTTTATCCTAACATGTGCTCTAACATTTATCTTGTCAGTTTTACAATTCACAGTCGCAGTGCGATGTGATGCAGTTTATAGACAATCTACTCCTATCAGGTGACTCGATGATCAACAGATCACTTCGCTGCAGCTTCATCTTGCAATCATCAAGTATATTGACCCTCATTCTATAAACTGTACATCATGCACGTCTCTTTGTTTTGAAATTGACACTATAACCAATTTTTTTGTAGTGTCCCGTGTCCGTGTGTTTCTGAAGTTTAATCTATTTTGCGGTTTTGTAGTGATGATGAATAGGGCAAGTTTTTGTTGCAGTCAAATCCGTGGAAAGTTGCATTTATTTTTGAAAAAAAGTTGCAGAAGTTGCATTTTGACCACATTTTGCTCGGTTGACTAAAAAAAAGGTCAATTTCCCGGCTCAGCTCCCGAAATACCCGTAAAAGCGTTACTTCGGTGCTGATTTACGGTGTTTCAGTCGAATTTGGCCGTGTATTTCACCAAAATCGAACATACTTTCATGAAAAATCGAGAAAGTTGCAAAATGTTGCAAAAAGTGTGAAGCATGGAAAGCACGAAAAAAATGGACAAAAGCTGCGAAAAGTTGCACTATAAGATTCCTTCAAACAGTTTAAAACAGCATTCTACATATCTTACCAGTATTTAGGAAGCTGCCGGAAACTGTAAAAAAAAGTTGTAAAAGTTGCAAAAACGTGCCCCAATAATGAATAAATCTCTCTCTCTCTCTCCCTGTAGCAATGCGGCTACCGGTTGGAACTGAACCAAATTTGGTGTGCAGTCTTTAATTAGGTAACCTTACAGTTTTATCAAGTAGCCAGTACGATTTGAGAATAAATGTCATTTTTGAACACTCTTAGTGTATATATTTATAAGATTCGTTACATGTATTATCCTGTGATAACCCCCTCACCAGAATTACTACATGAATTCGATTTTGGAGCATTGAGTAAGAATTTGACTTGGGTATATCTAGAACAGGGGTTCTCAGCCCTTTCTTGGCCGTGGCCCATTTTCCGGTTTAAAAATGTGCTGTGGCCCACCTGATATCTTAGAGTCATAATCCTGTTTATTGCGTGGTCATGGACAGCGCCGATATGCCTATTCCTCTAAAATATGCGCATTTTTCTCTAACTGATGATATTTAAATGTCGATCTCCCGGGATATGAAATCGCGCGAAGCGCGAAAAAAATTTCAAGTTGAATATCCTCCAACAAACGACCAACGAAATAATTTTGGGCCCCTTCGAGCTCCCCCAATTGGGTGTGCCGGGGCGGCAGTTATGGCCCTGGTAGTTCATAAGCTAAAACTCCTAAGTAGATTATTTTTGTCCGCTGCTCCATTCGCGTCGCGAAACACAATGATGAGATCCCCGCACTGTGTGATTGGGACTTAAGTGATACTATTGTGGGGGATATTATAATCATTCTGGGCCCGCATCGAACAATTCATTGGTGAATGGGGTACTACAGAGAAGTGGAGAAAGATTTTTCAATATGCATGATGTAGGCTACTTTGTATGTCTTGTACCAAAACAACTGAAGTTGCGATGTCAGAATATTCAATCCAATGATACAATCAATTCCTGTGACTCTTTCATTATGTACAATGATTTCCAGGCCCGACATTTTAAACTGACTTCAAAGATTAATGCGATCCGATAAATCCTCAATCCATTAAGATTCGTTGCGGTGGTGCAGTTTACTTCCGCCAGAAGTTGCTAATAATTTGCAATTATGGCTAGTTTTAGCTTGCAATAATACGGCCTGCCGAAGTACAGTAAATCTGTACATCAATTGCACTTCATTGCCTTCCTGCCGGAATACTAGGTTACTTCAGCATTATCTTCCAGTTATTATACGCTTGAAATTATCTTAGTTGCTGTTAGCCGTAGGTTGTCATAGCCAGTAGAAAAAGCCACCGTTTCTCCCTAACGTTTTCGATTTGTAGCCTACATGCTGACTTCATACGTGCCACTACGTCTAATCAGAGTCGGATGAAAAGCTTTATGTAGCCTACGGATAATTAGATAACACGAATATATTTTTAGCGAATAACAGAAGAAATATAACTGGACTCACAATAATTCTGAAATTTTCTGAATAACTCTGTGGCCCACCTCAAAATGCTCTGTGTCCCACCAGTGGGCGATGGCCCACCCTTTGAGAACCCCTGATCTGGACGTTCTAGAATGACTGTTTATGTCCAAATGAGAATGTGTAATGACTTGTGCAACTTGATTTATGGACACCATGCAGAAAAATGTTTACTTACTGAATTGACTATCACATGCCATTGAAAATTCTTTTACTACCGTATTCTCGCAGATACATATAGTAATTATCAAAACAGGTACAAATGAGTCATGGGTCATCAAATTGAAGATGGAGAAACGTTACCTTATTTGAATCACCTGAAAGCATCTGGAAGTGACCACGTAAGCGTGGGATGTAATATTTGCAGCATAGTGTATCCTACTGATGAAGGATTACGGAAGCATGCATCCGGACACCAAATGAAGTTTCTGGGCCTATTTTCCAAATATCAGCCCTGATACACTAAACCTGAATCAAGTCATTCGATTCATTCTCCGTTTTTAAGAAAATTATTCGCGTCAAGGCAAGTCAGCAAAATATTGCGTCTTGAGTCCGACTCAGTCGAGTCATCACCGTAAGTTTTCTAAGTCACGAGGTTTCCGTGAATAATTACCGACCACTCGGGTGGCAAGTTTGATGTTCCCGGTACGGTTTCAGTGCTTTCGTGCATCGTTGCGGTCGGACCGCGCGTATCGGCAAACAAGGCAGCGCGCTGATATTTCTGCTGGAGAACAAACAGGCCTAGGTCTATTTTATGGAGATTAATCAGAAAGCGCCAATATTATACTCATATTGAAATATACTGAAAACTTGAGACGAGTCGTGTTCAATCTATGTGCATCCCTCGGATCAAGTCATTTGATTCGAGACATTGTAACCCCGAAGAATAGTAAAGTCCCAGCATTATTCTTATTTCGTCTATCAATATTTGTGCTTGAAGAATAGGGCCTGCAACTCTTGAGACAGAGGACATAATGTATATTATAAATGTGAGGCATTCGATATCTTTGAAGCAGAGTTGTAAAAAAGTGAATTGGACATGAATTGGACTCGGATTTGAGTCTCAACACTGACTCGATTGAATTGAAGATGACTCGACTCGCGTAAACGTACAAAAGTGTGATTAACCTGTGACTCGGAACCTTGTGACTTGATTACGACCCTGGTAGAAATACTTCGTTTCTGACCGCCTACGTAATATGAAAAGTTATATCCTCTCTTCCTAATCAGGAGTATAAAGATGATTTCACGGCCGCCGACGGTGAAATGTATTTGGACAAGCTTAGCAATCTCGGCATTAATGATCGCGCCATGATGGAACGCGGTACAAAGGCGTTTGATTTTTAGACTCAAAGGTGAGTGAATTTTTATATATATAATAATTATATTATATTATTAATATATAATATTATTATCGGTGTATATTAGGCAGACTTGTGCAAACTACCAATGAAGTAAAATGATGGTAAAACAACCAGCGCTATAACTAGGGCGATTTATTTTTACCTAAAAACGGAAGATTGTGACCTAAAAAATCAAAGTTTTGACATTTTTCTTCCTTTAAAATCTTAATTTTGACCAAATTTCACCTAGCCTATGCAAATTAGATGTTTTCCCATATAATGTTAGAATTGTACTACTTATCTTCATTTCTGGTTGGAACCGTCTGTCCCTACGAAGTAGTTTGACCTGAAAGAAAAACTTTTTTTGCCTCAAAAACTTACAATTTTTTACAACGAAAATATGCGATTCGAGTCTGGAGTCTTACTCGAGTCATTACAATCCTGCAACTGATGTTTTTGAGTGGTTCTAGTTCTAGCTGTGAGTTCTGAGAAGTGGGATTTCCAGGGTTGTAATGACTCGTCTTGTACTCGAGTCCACTCGAGTCATTGTGCATGACTCGAACCATGTTTAATGCAACAAGTCTGGGATAGCCACGACAGGCATTTCATTGTAACTTCAAACAATAGTAAAGGCACCTCATCAATGGTATTTAGTCTATCAGTCCTGGTACTTCGAAAATAGGGCCAGAAAATGTTAAGACTGAGGAAAATTGCTATGTTATGAATGTGAGCCATTCTAGATCACTCGAGCAGAGTAGAAAAAAGTGGTTTGAACCGGACTGAACTGAACAGTGAACCTAATGCCTTTGACTCGGACTCGACCCTCTACTAGCTGACTTGACTCGGTGGTGAATTGAAAATGACTCGCCTCGACTCGAGTCAAAACTATAAAAGTGAGATTGACTTGTGACTCGGAACCTTGTGACTTGGTTACAGTCCTGATGATTTCCGATGCCTCTCAAAACTACTCTGGGGTGAAGTCGAAATTTAGATTTCTCAAATGTACTCACATAGTTTTAGGTCATGTTGTCAAGTTATGTTACATCGCTGTTCACTCGCAGACATGGATTTTGGGGAACTAGAGACTGGTTTTGCCACTGCCGAAAATGCCAGAATTGAAAGGCTGCAAGGTGATCAACTTCCAGCCCCCAGACGTCAACATCGGTGAAGTGAAATACAAGTAAGATGCATAGTTGAATAGTATACTGATATTGAAAGGAACCTGAGTATTTTCGGCTGACGCTCGTCAGGGGTAATCGTCAGCACCTAGCAGATAATTGGAAAGAACATTGGATATCAACAATCGCATCACAAAATATGACTTCACCCTAACCCTACTCCCAAGAGACTCTTCAAAATAAGAACCAATGACGGATATTGGATTAACATGTGCCAATAGAATCAGTTTCATTGCTTATGGGTAATTTCGACTATTCTCAGAGACAAGTATCCCGAAAAGGCCCGTCGTCTGGCTTTGGAAAAGTACGAACACGAAAAGCCGGAGTTGTTCGCCCACAAGAGGTTCGTCAACAACAAGTCCTGGTCCAAAAATAAGGAGAGACGCGAGAAGAAGTTGAAGAGGAGAGAGTACAAAGACAGAAAAAGGAAGTTGAAGGAGGCTAACGGGTCAGTTCATTTCAGGTGCTACATGCCATATTCCCACCTTCACGAAACGTCATGAAAATTGGCATGCTTACAGAGCTTTGTTTTCTGATTTCAGAAATCCAAATTTCATCAAAAAAATTTGACTAGAACCGAAGTTATGACCGTCCAAAAATTGCCATTTTTGTGATCTCTCAAGCGGAAAATATGGCAGAAATATATACATGTAACTTAAATTTTCCATAATTCGATCAAATTAAGGCTGTTGAGGGTGAAACTTTCACACTTGGTCATTTACAGCACACTTGATGCATTTTCACCTTCTTTGACACCTGGGGCTGCCTAGTTTGACCTTCGAACCCATGCTTTTACTTATAACTTTTGAAGGCACTCATGCGTGACGTCAGTGTTAGTTGCAGATGTCTCATGGCTAACAGGTGGTATCATCAAGTGTAAGGTATCATTGGAAAGCTGTTGGAAAGCACTTTCAAAATCAACAATAAAATTAGTGGATATTTGATCGTCATTGTTGTAAACAAGTGTTGAAAAAATTGTTGAATTTCGAAATATTATTACAATTTTACTTTTACAGGCAGTACGGTATTGGATTAAGACTTATGTTTGTAGTATGGATACTTGTAGTATAGGCTGTGTTTTGGATGCTGATTGTCACATAAAGGCCTACCAATATCAAAAGCAAAAATTAGTGTCACTGGATGATATAATTGATGAAGAACGAGAGCTTCTGAAAATCCGGGTCGGAGCAGAATGCAACATCAATACTAGTACCGGTACGTTAACGTAAGTCTGCTATAACTGGAGATGGTCATTGGTAGGGATGGGCTCAATGATTCAAGTATTCTTGTCTGAATCTAGTATTAGTTCTTATGCAGTGGTTCTCTTTTTTAGAGAAGGCCCCCTTTATGATAGTGAAAAAAATCACGCCCTCCTTATCGTCGTTAGTAAAAAAAGCAGCCTGAATGTTAGCAATCCAAATGCATTGTAATCTGCTCTATTACCCCACTTGAGCTTGGCTCATACGTACCTGACCAAAAGCTAAATCGAAAACAGATGGCACAGCTACACGCATTCAATAGTTTCACTTCATTAGGGGACATCTTCTGATCAGTACAAGGTTCGGCATCAGTCTAGCATCAGTGTGTGGATGGTACGATGCAATTAAGACAATTAAAATCGAAATATAATTAGAAATATTGCCATTGTTTAGCCTCACATCTACCAATTGGAATCGAGCCAAACGTGGTGTGTAACGTTTTTTAACCAACATAACGATTTTATTGGAATGCCGCAAAAATTTGAAAAAAAAAGCTTATTTTTGAATAATCCTAGTGTGCAACCAATGAACTAAATTTGCTTTTTCAAAATATTTGCACAAGCACTTTCCAGGCCTTTCAATTTCTACTTTGACGGGTTCGATAGGTGACGTTTTAGAACCCGTGGGTCCCACATTGTGGTTTTTAACACGGTCACAACACTATTTTCTCTCTATCGTTTGTGTTGTGTTGTGTAGTATCTTTGTAGAATAATAGTGTAAATGCTTTTAGACATTCGACGATAAGGAACTGGAAGAATTGCAAAACGATTCGAGATTTGTGAAGAAATTGAAGAAAGGCAAGGTAAGTGTTGTATCGTGAAGTAAATTATGATGAATAATCATTACGGCGATTTTTTCTACCTAAAAAAAAGGAAAATTTTGACTTAAAAATTCTGACATTTTTACGACCTTAAAAAACTTAATTTTAACCTAACGTGTGCACATTAGGTGTTTTCCCACATAATGTTAGAATTGTACTACTTATCTTCATCATTTCTGGTTGGAACTGTGTGTACTTACGAAGTAATTTGGCCTGGAAAAACTTTTTCGACTCAAAAACTGACAAATTTCTACATGGAAAAAACCTTATCTTCACGAAATCTGGCCCTATGAAGAATCACAGTAGTTAGATCACGTGTTATGGTGGAAATAATAAAAATTTGTTGTAGTACAATGAAGGATAGTTTCCTACATTCTCGGGTAGAAAGTGTCTGTCCTTGCTAAGTAACTTGCCAAGAATGGAGAAAGAACGTTCAACAGCAACATTTGTTGGCGGGCAACACTGAAGTTGTGCGTACACTGCTAGTGACACACCGTGTTCATTCTGACAATGGTGTCTACATCACAATTTTTCATCATGCGCTTCTTGATATAAGAACCAATGCCCACGCAGTCTTTCTTCATTTAGGATATTGCGATGAACACCATGTCAACCTATTTGTTTCATTTGAATGTTTATGCTTTGTAATGAGCAGACAATGATTGTCTACAACGGTAGGCCTATGAAGTAGGCAAAAAGCTGTAAAATGTCGATAAGGTCACCAACAGTGCAATATCTACGATACAAACGAAATGCGGGTTGCAAAAATATTTTTACTTTGTAAAAAATTTTGACAATTTTTGACCTAACGCTACGATTTTGACAAAATTTTGACTTTATGACATTTAAAAAAAATTGCCATAATAATCAAACTTCTGCAAAGTACCAATCTAGCTGTCTAACTGTCGTTTTTTAACCCTTTGTAACCGGCCGGCCTACTGACCAAAATTTTACTACATCCACATAAAAAACGATAAAATGTCATCCATATGGCTGAAATCGACGCCCGATATATTGCCGTAAACCTTAAGTAGCCGCCTAGCGGTCTGAGATACTCTCACAGCTCAGACGCCAGACGGAATAGCGTTATGCGAGAAAATGTTCTCGATTTCTTGAAAATAAAATAAAATTTTGTTCTTCTATATCTCCTGACGTCATACCTAGGCCCTCTCTTAGTATATGACCACCTGATTGCCTTCCGCATGAATTTCTACGCTCCAACGAGACATTAGATGCTACTATAGCGCTTCATAGCCCAGCACTACGATCTTGGAAAGGTAGTGATGATAAGCACAATCACGCGGCCGCCGCCGATGAGTAATCGATTGCGTAATCTCGTATTCTCGCTGAAGGCAACGCGCGTCCAGTTCTACATAACATAGTCACTGCCTTGGCAATTTTGCCGTTAGTATACATCTCCATGCTATTGAAGTGTTATCAACCCCAGTTGCTTGTTATATGTAACTTGCATCTGCAAGGGATCCGTAAGTATACACATATTGCCTTATTCGACACTGCCCAGTGCCCTTATACGCTCGGGAAGTCATTTCACGTGATACATTGCTTTATTTCGCATCAATTTGAACTGTATTCTACACAGCTAATGTTCCATGTATGATCAACAGTAGTCATAGAAGCCAACTGTAACTTCGTGTGCCATCTAAAACAGATATATAACTGCCTCTATATGATGTTGTTATCACAGGCTCGGGTACAAAAATAGCCTAACTCGCACGCTTAGTTGTGCTGTGTTAGGGCTGGTGTCGGCTTTCTTATACAAAACTAAGCTCCATGATAGGGATATTGATGGATATGCCAGGATAATGGCTAACCATATGTATAATTTGATATTGCCTGAAGCAATTGTACATCTGTTTGAAACCGCAACGAGTCAGGTCATCTTACGCAGCCATGATTTTCACGTAACAAGGTATGCTTCTTTCACGTCAATTTGAAACATCTTCTACGTGCTAATCTTCGATATAAGGACTTTCATAGAATAGTATCACCAACAACAAGTCATAGAAGATAACTGTAATCGGTTATATGACGTCTAGAACGGAAGATACAATGGTTTATATTTCAGGCGGTCACTCACGCGAACATCATTACAAATTCAATTTTGCGGGAAACATTTTTGCGTGTTCAATCTGCACTTCAAGCAGGATATACATTGCAACATTAGGCTATACATGGTCTGATGTGTGCGTATTAATAAGAGCTATACATACAAACCGATTGCAATCGTTCATGACCAATACACGTCTAGCTATCTTGGATTAAATATCGACTCCTCTGCGTTAAACAGTCGCGGTCTAGTTCTAGTTCCAGTTGTGGATATCGAAAAGTGAGTGTTTCTAGTTCTGGTTAATAATGATTTAGTTATTTAACAACTAGAAAACAAGCGTCGTCGCTTGACGTGAATCGCGATACCGGTGCGCTGTTGTGTTATGCTCTCTCAGCCATTTCTACCTCGGAGTCGTTACTACTAACATTGCCGTGCCCAGAGGTGTGCTTTGGGGATGAAAACCTGTCCCATTTCGAACTTGCAAAGATGTGAAAAGCCGATATGATGCCGATAAAGTAATAATTAATCAGTTAGTTGTGTTTTAATCAGTTCAAGTTTGAAATGAGAGTACTTCTAGCTCTACTTGTAATTGTGCCTTCTGACAATCCATTAGTTTCTACAAGGCTTTAATTAATACACCTCAAATGAGTCGCATTCCTACTTTTGCTTAGTCCTGAACCAAATATGACATGACAGGAATAAGAGATTCAAGCAATCGCGGCAAGCGGATTGCACCATCTTTATATTACACACGAACATCTTCTTTTGAATCAACCTGGGTTGGTAGATTTTGTCGACTCAGAGACACAAATGAGGGAAATGACGAACTTTTTATGCCAGTGACGTTATACTTAGGGATTCGACTATTGATGTACAAAATTCTTGTGAATTCTCTACTAGTTGCTGACGATTACGCCTGACGAGTGAGTGTCAGCTGAAAATATTCGGGTTTATTTCAATATGAGTATATAATAATCAATTGCATATTGAAGTTGCGTAGCTCCCATCCCAACTCTCTTCACTAGGAGCAAAGTTAGCAAAATGAATTAGAAGTATCCATGTACTCTATATTGACAGGCCGTTAATGCCTGTGTACGAAGAACTCTCCATTGCAACTGTGACGTCATCGAGCAGTTGTCGGACTGTCGCTTGGAAAGTGGATATAGAGAGAGAAGTGTTATTGATCATCTCGCTGAATAGAATATCGAACACTTGAAAATGGATTTATTATCTCTACGCTTGAACACTTCGCAGAAATGCAGCATTGTTGTAACTTGATCGATTTGGCTGCTAGGTTTTGGCACAATGTGTGGGTCTATGCATTGAAACCTCCATTGTATGTGTCAACCAGTGATAATACGTTGCCAGGTTTTCTCCATGCATACTATTTTCTAAAATTTAATCGTCTTGCTAGTTTGATGCGATGTCTGCATACCGAATTCGTGATAATGTGGGTGGGCCATTTTCCTTTAAGCCCTTCCAAGTTTTGGGTGGAGCCGTATCGTGTTTTGAAAGCGGCAGGTGTAATCAGAATGAAAATCATCACTCGGCTAGAATTCCTAGTACTTCT
This sequence comes from Botryllus schlosseri, assembly GCF_051294905.1. Classification (NCBI taxonomy): domain Eukaryota; kingdom Metazoa; phylum Chordata; class Ascidiacea; order Stolidobranchia; family Styelidae; genus Botryllus; species Botryllus schlosseri. Next base: position 34,647,857 of record NC_137238.1, read on the forward strand.
ATTCGTGTTCAAATGAGAATGTGCGATGACTAGATTTACGGACGCCACTCATAGAAATGTTTTGTAGCTGAATTAAATATCAGTCATTTAATTTCTATTGTATTCTCGCAGATAAATGTTAAGATAATTGATAACGATAGGATCTGTTAAAGCAAAGTACCATGGAGCATCCAGTTCAAAATAGAGACTTGGAATCTTATGCGAATTGTCAGACCGTTATTGGAAGTGGCCACGTAAGTTTGGACTACGATGTCTGCGGCAAAATGTATTCCACTGTCCAAGGAATGCAGAAGCATGTGTCCAGACACCCAAGGAAGTATGCGTGTGACTTTTGCGGGCTTGCTTTATCATCCAAAGGTGACTTGAAACGTCACATGCTCATTCACGGAGACGTAAGACGGTTTCAATGTGATGTCTGTGGAAAGGCATTCACCCAGAAGATTACTTTGACCAGGCATATGACCATTCACACCGACACCAAGGACTTCTTGTGCGATATTTGCGGCAAACTCTTCGCGCTGAAACATAATCTGTTTCAACACATGGATCTCCACACCGGTTTGAAAAAATGTGCATGTGAGCTGTGTGATATGGTCTTTACATCGAGGAGTACTCTGTACAAGCATGCAAGGATTCATGGTGTGTCTAATACTTCCGCTGTCGCATCGAGTAAGAATATTGTATGTCCCATATGTGGGCTAACTTTTGCGAGGAACTCCGGATTGAGACAGCACTTTCCACTTCACCTGGGTGAAAGGCAGTTTCAATGTGAAATATGCGGAAAGGCATTTTTGAGAAAAGATACAATTCCAGTACACATGAAAACACATGTCAGCGAGAATCTGGAATGTCCAGTGTGCGGATTAGGTGTTTCGGGTCGACGTAACTTGAGGAGTCACTTTATCATGCATGTGAATGAAATGAAGTTTCAATGTGATATATGCGGAAAGGCATTCTTGAGAAGGAGGGATGCTTCCAGCCATCTGAAAATGCATTTCAAATAGTGCTACTTGAGTGGCGTGTCAATTTCTATATTCATTTTTCAGTCGTGGTCATGGGTCAGTCGTGAAATGGAAATAGACTGAAACATTCGAGTCAATGACGAGGCAAGAATGAAGAATGAACATAGAAAAATTTGGATGGGATTACTTTTTCAGGTCTGTTGACAAAAAGTCGCGCATTCCTGTAAATTTACTGGAAACGGAATTCGTTCAACACTGCCGTGAAGTTACAATTGCAACAAACAAATTGTGGCGTATTAAGTGACTGATGAACAAGAGAAGAGAAACATGATCCTGCAGTCTCAATGTTATTGCACTGCCTACGTCTGGTGTGCACTCGGCAGAGCCAGAAAGGTTTGTCAGATGCTTTGAAGTCTTGAAGAAAAATGAAATCATTACAAGATTTGAAAGTGTAGGACTTGTTCAAACCTCCTGTTACTGGTAAAGTGGTTAATGAAATACAAGTAGACGAGAATGGACAAGTAAACAGCAGAATTATCAAAACCAATTAGTTGGTTATATGTACCGGCATTACATATTGGCAGGCGGTATCATGTACTCACGTAAACTTGACATGGTAAAAGCCGATGACATTTTTGTTGTATAGATTACGCAAGAGGAATTTGATGAAAAAATTTCCTATGTGTGATTGGCCGATGATGGCACGACAATACAGCTGCAGGCCTGCGTAAGAAGAACTCTCCAGTGCAATTGTAACGCCATAGAATGGTTTACGGACTGTCGCTTGGAATGTGGATTAGAGAGAAAGGGTTATTGATGGTATCACCGAACAGAATATCGGACGCTTGAACACTTCACATATATGCAGCATTGGTTCAACTTGACCGTTTTGGCTGCTAGGTTGTGGTACAATGAGATTAAAAGGTGGAGATATCATAAGACAAACTACGCTACTCTCCTGCAAAGTTGTGGTGATTGATGGCAGGGTTGTAATGACTCGAGTCTCGAATTTTTGGTGACTCGATTTTACTCGAATCATTTTTCAAATGCGTAGAATGACTCGACTCGACAATTTATGTATTGACTCGAGTGATTGTGCATGACTTGAACCAAATCATACAACATGAGACTAAGACGGCCAGAACAGACATTTCATTGTAACTTCGAAGAACAGTAAAGTCACCACAGTATTGCTATTTCGTGTATCTGTCCTGGTACTTGCAAAATATGGCAAGAAACTGTTAGGACTGAGGGAAATTACGATATTATGAATGCGGGCCATTCTGTATCACCCGAGCAGAGTTGAAAAAAGTGCGTTGAACCGTATTGAACTCAAAACTGAAGAGTGAACACAATGACTCGGACTCGAGTCAGACCACTATGACTCAGACTCAACCATCTACTAGCAGACTTGGACTCGGAATTGACTCAGTGGTGAATTGAAAATGACTCGACTTGACTATAAAAGTGAGATCGTCTTGTGACTCGGAACCTAATGACTTGGTTACAACCGTGATGGTCCGTGATGGACATCACATGAATAATTTTTTTGTTTTCCTTGACACTCGATAATTGGACCCTCGATTCCTGATTGATTACTTTTCGCCAACTGTTGCAACGTTTACATCGATCTTCGAAGTCTGAACCTCTTTGCGACCCGGTTGAACTGCTTGATATGAATCCTTAGTACGCGCTAATACGCCACGAAGATGGAAGAAAGTCCGCCGTGTCCGTGAAAGACTTGGCTCGAACCCTGACCACAATCGATGTGGAGAACCTGGAAGTGAGAACCAATATATCATCAAGGGCTGAAATCATTCTGACATCGAACGATTGTGCCGAGGCGTCGGGTGACAGGCAGCACCAGACTGAATCTTCTCTAATGCAAGACAATTCATCGCATACACCAATGCCGCGCCGATCTAATAGAGATAGAAAGTGTCCGGGATTGTACGGGGACCGCATGAAATGATTTTGATGTGCTGATGTGTCAAACTTGTATTCAATTTTAATTGGTGGCGAGATTGTGGTGATTCGTATAGGCATTTTGTATTCGAGCCATCGTGCATCATGTAATAATTATTTTTCTAATCGTTAGTTTCCAATTCCTCTGTTACTCAAAACGCGACTGTTGTATTTCAAGCTTAGATTTTAGTTAGTAAAAGCCAACGAAACAAGAGTCTTCTCTTTACTGGTACGACACATCCAAAGTTACGATGTGTGTATATTTATTAAAAATTCCATTGCATGTGTGAACCAGTGATAATAGCTAACCGGGTTCTCTGCATGCATACTGTTTTATAACATTGCATGTTTGATGCGATGTCTGCATACCAAAGCCGTTATAATGCGAGTGAGGCCATTTGCCTTTGTGAGCTTCCAAGTTTTGGGTTGACCGTATCGTGTTCTGAAAGCGACAGGTGTAATCAGAATGAAAATCATCACTCGGCTAGAAATCCTAGTACTTCTATCGTGTTCAAGTGAGAATGTGCGAAGACTTGATTTACGGACGCCACTCAAAGAAATGTTTAGTTGCTAAATTAAATATCACAGTCATTCATTTTCTATTGTATTCTCGCAGATAAATGTAAAGATAATTGATAACGATAGAATCTGAAAAAGCAGAGTACCATGGAGCATCAAATTCAAAATGGAGACTTGGAATCTTATGCGAATTGTCAGACCGTTATTGGAAGTGGCCATGTAAGTTTGGACTACGATGTCTGCGGCAAAATGTATTCGACTGTCCAAGGACTGCAGAAGCATGTGTCCAGACACCCAAGGAAGTATGCGTGTGACTTTTGCGGGCTTGCTTTATCATTCAAATTTGACTTGAAACGTCACATGCTCATTCACGGAGACGTACGAGAGTTTAAATGTGATGTCTGTGGAAAGGCATTCACCCGGAAGACTACTTTGACCAGGCATATGAACATTCACACCGACACCAAAGACTTTTTGTGTGATATTTGCGGCAAACTCTTCGCGCTGAAACATCATCTGTTTCAACACATGGATCTCCACACCGGTTTGAAAAAATATGCATGTGAGCTGTGTGATATGGCCTTTACATCGAGGGCTAATCTGTACGAGCATGCAAGGATTCATGGCGTGTCTAATACTTCCGCTGTCGCATCGAGTAAGAACATTGTATGTCCCATATGTGGGCTAACTTTTGTGAGGAACTCCGGATTGAGACAGCACTTTCCACTGCACCGGGTTGAAAGGCAGTTTCAATGTGAAATATGCGGAAAGGCATTTTTGAGCAAAGGTACAATTCGAGCACACATGAAAATACATTTCAGCGAAAATCTGGAATGTCCAGTATGCGGATTAAGTGTTTCGAGTCGAAGTAACTTGAGAAGTCACTTTATCATGCATTTAAATGAAAGGAAGTTTCCATGTGATGTATGCGGAAAGGCATTCTTGAGGAAGGCCAATGCTTCCAGCCATATGAAAAAGCATTTCAGATAGTGCTAGTTGAGTGGCGTGTCATTTTCTATTTTCATTTGTCAGTCGTGGTCATGGGTCAGTCGTGGAATGGAAATAATCTGAAACATTCGAGTCAATGGCGAGGCAAGCATAAAGAATGAACATCAAAAAAAATGGATAGGGATTACTTTTTCAGATCTGTTGACAAAAAGTTGCGCACTCCTGCAAATTTACTGGAAACGGAATTCGTTCAACACTGCCGTGAAGTTACAAATGCAAAAGACAAATTGTGGCGTATGAAGTGACTGAAGAACAAGAGAAGAGAAACATGATCCTGCAGTCTCAATGTTATTGCACTGCCTACGTCTGGTGTGCACTCGGCAGAGCCAAAAAGGTTTGTCAGATGCTTTGAAGTCTTGAAGAAAAATTAAATCATTACAAGATTTGAAAGTGTAGGACTTGTTCAAACCTCTTGTTACTGTTAAAGTGGTTAATGAAATACAAGTACACGAGAATGGACAAGTAAAAAGCAGAATTATCAAAACCAATTAGTTGGTTATATGTACCGGCATTACATATTGGCAGGCGGTATCATGTACTCACGTAAACTTGACATGGTAAAAGCCGATGACATTTTTGTTGTATAGATTACGCAACAAGAATTAGATGACAAAATTAAGATGTCCTATGTATGACTGGGCGATAATGGCACGACAATACAGCTGCAGGCCTGCTTACGTAGAACTCTCCAGTGCAATTGTAACGCCATAGAATGGTTTTCGGACTGTCGCTTGAAAAGTGGATTAGAGAGAAAGGGTCATCGATGGTATCACCGAACAGAATATCGGACGCTTGAACACTTCACATCTATGCAGCATTGGTTCAACTTGACCGTTTTGGCTGCTAGGTTGTGGTACAATGAGATGAAGAGGTGGAGATATTATAAGACAAACTACGCTACTCTCCTGCAAAGTTGTGGTGATTGATAGCAGGGTTGTAATGACTCGAGTCACGATTTTTAGGTGACTCGATCTGACTCGAGTCATTTTTCAAATGCGTAAAATGACTAGACTCTACAATCAATGTATTGACTTGAGTGATTGTAAATGACTTGAAGCAAATCATATGACTCGAGAGTAAGACGGCCAGAACAGACATTTCATTGTAACTTCGAAGAATAGTTAAGTCACCACAGTATTGCTATTTCGTGTATCTGTCCTGGTAATTGCAAAATAGGGCCAGAAACTGTTCGGACTGAGGGGAATTACGATATTATGAATGCAGGCCATTCTGTATCACCCGAGCATAGTGGAAAAAAGTGTGTTGAATCGGATTGAACTCAATACTGAAGAGTGAACACAATGACTCGGACTCGAGTCAGACCACTATGACACAGACTTAACCATCTATTAGTAGACTTGGACTCGGACTTGACTCAGAGGTGAATTGAAAATGACTCGACGTGACTATAAAAGTGAGATCGTCTTGTGACTCGGAACCTAGTGACTTGGTTACAACCATGATGGTCCGTGATGGACATCACATGAATGATATTTTTGTTTTCCTTGACACTCGATAATTGGACCCTCGATTCCTGATTGGTTACTTTTCGCCAACTGTTGCAACGTTTTCATCGATCTTCGAAGTCTGAACCTCTTTGCGACCCGGTCGAACTGCTTGATATGAATCCTAAGTACGCGCTAATACGCCACGAAGATGGAAGAAAGTCCGCCGTGTCTGGAAAGACTTGGCTCGAACCCCGACCACAATCGATGTGGAGAACCCGGAAGTGAGAGCCAATATGTCGTCAAGTGCTGAAATCATCATGACATCGAATGATTGTGCCGAGCCGTCGGGTGACAGAGAGCACGAGACTGAGACTTCTCTAATTTAAGACAATTCATCGCATACACCCATGCCGCGCCGATCTAATAGAGTTAGAAAGTGATGAAATGATTTTGATGTGATGATGTGTCAAATTTGTATTCAATTTCAATTGATGGGAGAGATTGTGGTGATTTATATAAGTCTTTTGTATTCAAGCCATCGTGCATCATGCAATCATTGCTTTTCTAATCGTTAGTCCCCAATTCCTCTGTTACTTAAAACGCGACTGTTACAGTTACTGTCGTATTTCACGCTGAGATTTGAGTTAGTAAAAGCCAACGAAACAAGAGTCTTCTGTTTACTGGTACGACACATCCAAAGTTACGATGTGTGTCTATTTATTGAAAATTCCATTGCATGTTTGAACCAGTGATAATAGCTCACCAGGTTTTCTGAATGCATACTGTTTTCTAAAATTGAATCACTTTGCATGTTTGATGCGATGTCTGCATACCGAAGCCGTCATAATGTGGGTGAAGCCATTTGCCTTTGTGAGCTTCCAAGTTTTTGGTTGAGCCGTATCGTGTTTTGAAAGAGGCAGGTGTAACCAGAATGAAAACAAACACTCAGCTTGCATATATTTTGAAATCCTAGTACGTCAGTTCGTATTCAAATGAAAATGTGCGGTGACTTGATTTATAGACACCACACATAAAAATGTTTTGCTGCTGAATTAAACATCACAGCTATTTATTTTTATTCTATTCTCGCAGATAAATGTAAAAATAATTGATAACGTTAGAATCTGTAAAAAAAAGTACCATAGATCATCAAATTCAAAATGGAGACACGGAATCCTATGCGAATTGTCAGACCGTTATTGGAACTGGTCACGCAAGCTTAGAATACGATTTCTGCGGAAAAATGCATTCGACTGCCCAAGGATTGCAGAAGCATGTGTCCAGACACCTAAAGAAGTTTCCATGTGACTTTTGCGGGCTTGCATTATCATCCAAATGTGACTTGAAACGTCACATACGCATTCACGGTGACGTAAGAGTATTGGAATGCGATGTCTGTGAAAAGTCCTTCATCCAGAAGATTACCTTGGCCAGGCACATGAACATTCACACCGACACCAAAGACTTTTTGTGTGATATTTGCGGTAAACTCTTCACGTTGAAATATAATCTGCATCAGCACATGGACATCCATGCTGGTCTGAAAAGATATGCCTGTGAGCTATGCGACATGGCCTTCACGTTGAGGAGCAATCTGTACAAGCATATAAAGATTCATGGTGTGTCTAATACTTCCTCTGTCGCATCGAGAAAGAATATTGTATGTCCCGTATGTGGACTTGGTTTTGTGAGGAGCTCTGGACTGCGAGCGCATTTTTTGCATATGCAATTAAATGAAAAATAGTTACAATGCAAAATATACGGATTATGGGTTTCGAGTCCCAGTCCCTTAACACGTAATCTTGTCATGCATGAGGATGAGAAGAACTTTTAATGTGAAGTGTGCCGAAAGGTGATTTCAAAAAGATCAACTGCTGCCACGCATGTGTAAATACACTTCAAATAATGCTGCTCAAGTCGCATGGCTATAACTATTGTCACTCTTGGTCACAGTGACAATATGGAAAGTTGGTTGGGATTTTCGAGTCCGAGACGAAACAAAGCTGGTGATTTAGAACAAAGAGATATGTGATATTACTTTTTGCCTGCACCATCGAGATGCTTTGATGACGGAGCAGCAATACGACCGTGCGGTCACCTAGTCTATGCCCCTGTTTTTTTTCTCCTCCATGCTATCCGTGATTGCTGAGCGCCTAGTAAGATAGCTGTGGATACGAATTTTCTAGTCTTTGCTATGACCCGGCCGGGGATCGATCCCACGGCCTACCGATCGAGAAGTCTGACTTATCACCATCACACTATGTCGCTCGCAGGGATTCCTAACGTTGTTGTCGCAGGCAGACCACTTTTGGTCCGTCAAGTTATGCGAAAGTTTCCAGCAGCCATCACCTGTCTTTTGCGAGAATTAAATATAGGCTAGTGTAAACTGGAAACATTCATTATTAACCTATACCATGATATGTGAAATGTTTGAAAACTTTCATTGTTTCAAAGCAAATTGGCTTGATGAAATTTCTACGGTTGCATGTCAAGAGCAAAATTATCTCCGATTTGATATGATTTCGAGGAGATAACTTTAGCTCATATGTGTCCTCACAACGGATTGCCTACGATAATGGACTCTGTTTGTCGGGCTTGTACCACAACTTTGATATGATAAGTACTCAAACTGCTTCAACGTAATATTTAAGAAAAATCCGCTGACTAAATGATTTGCATGCAGTTGAAATGAATTTGCTCTATTAGATATATCATCCCGAATGGCCATTCATGTGAGCCCTGACATTCCTGCATTTATGAAGCAAAATTGTCTGACCTGCCCAAGCTCAGGAATCATAAATTAGGCTATCGATCATATTCCAAATATCTTGTATCAATGTGGTGATGTTTGTCTGTGCGATGTGTGAATAATTTGGAAGTGAATGTATTCATCCAATTCATTGCATATGTCATTCCGGGAAACATCTTGCCAAATTTACTACATGCACTCGATTTTGTACCATTGAGTCGGAATTAAAACCTGCACTTGACTTGTGAGTATCTAGAAATTTTAGAACAACCGTTTATGTCCAATTGAGAATGTGTAATGACTGACTTTTATGGTAATGAATTATGCACATCATGCAGAGAACTGTTATATTGCTTAAATGACCGTCACATACCATTTGGAGTTATTTTGCTACGTATTCTCATTAAAGCGAGGTACAAATGTATCATGGGTCATCAAATTGAAGATTGCGGAATGGTACCTTATTTGAATCACCACAAGGCATCTGGAAGAGGCCACATAAGCTTACAATGTGATGTTTGCAGCATAATGTATCCTACTGATGAAGGATTACACATACGGAAAAGCGGATGCTTCTTGACGCATTTCAAATATTGTTAATCAAGCTGCGGATATATGTTTCGTGTATCGCTAGTTGTGGTTACCGGTCACTGTTGTCAGTCACAAACTGGAAAGTAGATCAAGATATGCGAGATATTGGTGAACCAAGGTGCAGATTTTGAAGGAATAATATGCATTAATTTGACACGAGTCAATGTCGTGAAACAGTCATCATGACTATGATGTCACAGTGCTTAGTCATTCAAGCCATTTAATTTTCAGTGTTAGTCATATTCATGTTATCTTTTGTTACTTTCTATTCAGTGTGCATGCGTCTAATTCAGGGGTTCTCAACCTGGGGGGGAGGCTCTCAGGGGGAGGGGGCGCAAGAATTTTTTGTCAATTTTGTCAATGTCTGTATAAATTGTGACTAATCATGTGTTTCACAACCATTCTGAAGAGACCATTATTGAAGATTAAACTTAATTCGTATTCTAGAAAGCTTGCCAAACTCAAACTCCAGCAGTCGCGCTCAACGGAGTATAGGCTGACTTCAACTTCATTTGAGCAAATTTTTGATATCCTTTGAAGATTTAGAGAACTTCCTACGTGCAAGTCATTCATTACTTTATAGGTTTGAGAGTAGCCTAAATCTCTGTGCGCTTGGTAGCTGTTGTTGATAGCTGACGTACTGCACTGCCTAAGACAGACTTAGATGCAATATAGGTTGTCCGGATTTGGCCTCAATTTGGCTATAAATCAATGCATTTTTTATTCATTTCCAAAACGGATCAAATTTAGCATGGCAGTACAGAACGATGCGGTGCTCTCTGTAGTCACTACCAGCATCAGGATCAGTCTCAGTGCAACCTACCTTGGAATTATTTGGTATCCTTTTCAATGTTTTTTTTTTGTTATTTTCAAATAAGTTTGGGGAAGTTTCTCAGCAATATAAAAGACTAAACAACTGGATTGCGCATTCAAAATTGGCGTAAGATATACCTTATGTATACTATTAGATCAAGGGTGGGCAGCCCGTACGGCTGCATGCGTCTGTAGACGCCTAATTCAATTAGTATTGGTTGGCAGCCGTAGACCTGCAAATTGCAATTACAAATTCACTCCCGAAACTTCGAGAGATTTTATTTAATCTTGAAATTTTCTTCGTGCTCCACGCAATTCCACAAGACTTCATTTTTCGATTTTAATGCAGTAACGCCCTTCTTAATTGGAGCAGGAATAGGAATTGACAAGAAATAACAATTCATTCGCTGCTCTAAAAAATTTCGCGCTCGGCGCGACAATATGCATTTCCAGCACCTATTCATAACATTGCCACTAGCGATTTCGGTGCGTACGATAGGCCGTTGTGAAAAGTAGAATAGTCGGGAGTTCACCTGGAATGGATAGGGACAGTTTACCATAGGTATTTTGCGTCCAGATCGTTCATTGCAACTATGCCCTGGAATGCTGCCTTGGGCTACATAAGTAATCGAAATGCGGCCATGATGGGCACGAAGGTTGCCACCTCTGTATTAGATGATGTGCTCTTTTTGACATGATGATAAATGTAAGGACGGTCAGGGGGGAGGGAGGATTTTTTTGACCATCGCCAAGGGTGGCGCGTGTCAAAAAAGGTCGAGCACGGCTGGTCTAATTAATGCATGTCTTCATGTTCTAGTCTACTCCCTCTTCTAATCCCACTCGTAGTGGGTTTGACATATCTTTCGAAGTCACTAGTTATTCGTAGAAATTTAATGCGAAAATTGTACTTGAGCACCAATCAGTACTGTGAAAACCTCTGGCGTAGGTACGCGAGTAATTGAGTATCTTGAAGTAGCAAATTTTCTAATATTTTGTTGCCCGTTTCCACCAGTGATAAAACTGAACCAGGTTTACTGCATGCACAAATTTTATGATATTTAATCACTTCACGTGCCGCTTGATGCAATATCTACAGACCAAAGCCGCAATGCTCCGTGACTATTTGCCTTTGATACCGTCCTCCTTCATAATACTATGTCAAATGCCCAAATAAGTGTTTGTGACGGCTTGTTCAACTTGATTCGTGCAACTATGTTTATGGAAACCACGCAGGCCAATGTTTTTTGTCGAATTGACAGCCATGGCCCATTTTAACTTGTTCCTTGTCCACCATGCTTCCGCAGATCATTGTAAATATCGGTTAAAACTGGTCGAATCATCATACATATTTGTACAATACGAACATGATCCATGGATAATGAAATGGAACATAGAGAAATACAGCCAAATTTTAATCGGAAGACCGTTACTGGAAATGGAGGCGCAATCTTTGAATGCGACATTTGTGGAATGAAGTATCTATCCAAGAAGGGATTGCAGATGCATGTATCCAGACACTTAAGAAAGTTTGAATGTGACATTTGTGGGCATGCTTCATCATCCAAATATCATTTGAAATGTCACATGCTCATTCACAGCGACGTAAGAGAGTTTGAATGCGATTTCTGTGAAAAGGCGTTCACCCGAAAGTATGATCTGACCCAGCACATGGCTATACACAGCGACACCAAGGACTTCTTTTGCCTTGTTTGCGGTAAGATGTATTCTACTGAGAAACTTTTGCAGAGGCATGTGTCTGAACACCAACGAAACTTTTCCTGCGACGTTTGCGGACTTGCTTTTCAATCGAAAAAAACCTTGAAGCGCCACATGCTCATTCACACTAACGTGAAAGAGTTTAAATGTGATGTCTGTGAAAAGACCTTCGCCCAGAAGTTTACCCTGACTAGGCACATGAACATTCACACCGACACCAAAGGCTTCTTGTGTGATATTTGCGGTAAACTCTTTCCGTTGAAACATCACCTGCATCAGCACATGGATATCCACGCTGTTCTTAGAAGATATGGCTGTGAGCTATGTGATATGGCCTTCAGGAATAGGAGCAATCTGACCAGACACGTAAAGATTCATGATGTGCCTGATACATTTGTATGTCCCATATGTGGACTAGGTTTTGCGAGGTACTCTGGATTGAGACACCACCTTCCAGTGCACATGAATGAAAAAATGTTTCATTGTGAAATATGCGGAAAGGCCTATTTCAGCGAAGATAAAGTTACAAGACACATGAAACTACATGTCAGCGACAATTTGGAATGTCCAGTATGCGGATTAGGTTGCAGTAACTTGAAAAGTCACTTTATTTTGCATGTGAACGAAAGGAAATTTCAATGCGATGTATGCGGAAAGGCATTCTTGAGAAAAGGTGATGTTTTCGGCCATATGAAAATGCATTTCCAATAGTCTTACTCGAGCTGCGTGTCCATTTCTATTTTCATTCATCAATAGTGAAATGCAAAGTAAGATTGAAATATTCGAGTCATTTCCCGAAGCAAGGATGAAAAAATTTTGGATTGGAAAAACTTTTCAGATTTTTTAGCATGATACATGACACACTCAAATGACGTCAGTGTGTCAAAATTGAAGGTTGCGCTTTTCTGTAAGTTTAGTGGAAACGGAATTCCGTCAACACTGCCATGAAGTTGAAGATACCAAAAGCAAATTTTGACTTTTCAACAGACTGAAGAACCTGATTATGCAGTCTCAATATTATTGCACTACTTACACTGTCGTCAAGTTGTAAATATCAAATTTGAAGTAAGCTGTCTATCTCTTTATTAAAGATAATGAGCTCTGCGTTTCCTACTCTTATTTGAGTATCAATGACTATGCTAACACCTCTTACAGCAATATACGAATTAGTTGTCTCATTGATTAACATGGTACAGTACCTATATACAATACTGCATGCACACGATTTTGTAGCATTGAATATATTATTGAATCACAGCAAGTGTTTAATGTGATATCAGCCCGTTTGAGTACCAATGACTACTTTTACGACACCTAGCAATACGAGCTACTGAGTATCGTAACTATTTATTTAAAACGAGATTTACTACATCTCTACAACCAGTGGTAATGCTTGACCAGATTTACTGCATGCACAGTGCACATAGTTTTATCAATGTTGATGTTGTCGAATCACTTCAAGTGTTTTATGTGATGTCTGCAGACCATAGCCGAGATAGTCCATTCGCTTTTGAAACCCTCCTTATTTTGAACACTTCGACTGTGGGTGGCCGAATGTGAATGTGAGACGTCTAATTCAATTTCATTTATGGATGTCATACAGAAAAATGTTTTGTTGCTAAATCCATAATCATGAGCCATCTGAACTCATTTATTTTTACTATGCTCTTGCAGATAAATAGGCCTAGACCAGGGGTTCTCAACCTGGGGGTCGCGGGAGGCTCTCAGGGGGGGGCGCGAGAAATTGATGAAGTAAGTATAGGGGGGGGGGGGGGGTATAAATTTGCGGCAAACTCTTCGCACTAAAACATAATCTGTTTCGACACATGAACATCCGCGCCGAGTTGAAAAGATATGTATGTGGTCTGTGTGGCATGGCCTTAACATCGATTGGCACTCTGTACAAGCATATAAAGATTCCTGCTGAGCCTAACAATTTAGCTGTCGCACCAAATAAGAATATTTTATGTCCTATATGTGGACTAGGTTTTACGAGGAACTCCGGATTGAGACGGCATCTTCCAATTCATCTGAATAAAAAGAAGTTTCGATGCGAAATTTGCGGAAGGCATTTTTTGAGAAAGGCAGGCGTTCCACAACACATGAAAATCCATTTCAACAAGAATTTTGAATGTCCATTATGTGGGATAAGCCTGTCGAGTAGGAAAGCCTTGCGATATCACTGGCTCATCCACAGGAATCAGAAAAAATTTCAATGGGGTTGCATTTAAAACAAACGGTGTTTTAAACAAATACCCTTTTGAAAAAAAGAATTTTGCCATAATTGTTTAAATACTTTCAGAAAATCGTGCAGTATATGAGCCTACAGACGATTTGCACCCAAAATAGTCGATGTATATGATGTAGGCTGGCTGGAACCTTGGAAATCGTCGTCGGCTCAACAGTTTGTGCGGGCACAGAATGGGTGTTCTGATGATCATGACCGCCGACCGTAAAAATGCTTCATAATGAAGTATTCCTGATTAAAGATATATTTGGTCTGTTTATGACAGTGATCGGAAGCCCTTTTCGCCGAAGATGCCATATTTACCCTACATTTTCAATTGTCAATATTTTGACGTCACAACTAAATAGTCTTGATGTCATGGCTAAAAAAATCAAAAACATGTTTTAAACAAGGGCTTTGTTTTAATCACGTTTGATTTGAATTGATTATTGTTTTAAATGCAACCCTAGCGTCTACTTGTTCAACTTTATTCATTGAAACCACACAAAACAAAGTTTTGGTTTTCGAATTAATTGTCATGAGCCATTTTAACTCATTCAGTGTCTACCGTATTTTTGCAGATAACTAAATATAGGGTAAAACTGATTGAATCGTCAGACTTATTTGTACAATACCAATAAGTTCCATGGATAACGAAATTGGAAATAAAGAAATACAACCAGATTTGAATCAACATACCACTACTGGAAATGGTGGCGTAAGCTTCGAATGCGATATTTGCGGCATCAAGTATCAATCAAAAAAGGGATTCCAGATGCATGTATCCAGACACCTAAGAAAGTTTGCATGTGACTTTTGCGGGCGTGCTACATCTTCCAAATATCAGTTGAAACGTCACATGCGCGTTCACAGTGACGTAAAAGAGTTTGAATGTGATGTCTGTAGAAAGGCGTTCACCCAGAAGTATAATTTGACCCAGCACATGACAATACACAACGCCACCAAGGACTTCTTTTGTCATGTTTGCGGTAAGATGTATTCTTCTGAGAAACGTTTGCGGAGGCATGTGTCTGAACACCAACGAAACTTTTCCTGTGACTTTTGCGGTCTTGCTTTTCCATACAAAGGCATATTGCAACGCCACATGCTCATTCATGGTTCCACAAAACTGTTTAAATGCAATGTCTGTGAAAAGACCTTCACACAGAAGACTACGTTGACCACGCACTTGAACATTCACACCAATACCAGGGACTTTTTGTGTGATGTTTGCGGTAAACTCTTCGCATTAAAACATAATCTGTATCAGCACATGGCCATCCACTCCGGTCTGAAAAGATATGTCTGTGAGCTCTGTGATATGCCCTTCACGTTGAGGAGCAATCTGTACCAACATGTGAAGATTCATGGCGTGTCTAATACCTCCGCTGTCGCATCAAGTAAAAATATTGCATGTCCAATATGTGGACTAGGTTTTGCAAGGAGCTATGGATTGCGAAGGCATTTTCTGCATATGCACCTAAATGGATTGAAACAGCACCTCCCACTGCTCCTGAATGAAAATAAGTTTGAATGCGAAATATGCGGAAGGCGTTTTTTGAGACAGGATGGCGTTTCACTACACATGAAAATCCATTTCAACAAGAATTTTGAATGTCCAGTGTGTGGGATAAGCGTGTCAACTCGGGGAGCTTTGCGAAAACACTGGCTCATCCACGTGAATGAAAAGAATTTTCAATGTGAAATTTGTGGAATAGCATTCTTGAGAAAACGGAATGCCTCAGATCACCTGAAAATACATTTCAAATAGTGCTAGTCAAGCTGCAGGTCGCTGTTCAGTCGCAATATAAACAGTAGGTTAGAAATTTCGTGTCCGGGCGAAGCAGGGCAGTGAACAAGTCGTGCCGTTCCATGTGAGAAGTCAATTATTTTGTCTCGCGTCATATTCCAGTTGCCACGAAGTCACGTCCTAGTCGGGTAGCAGAGGGTCGACTTTGAGTCGTAGGGTTGATATTCGAGTCTGAGTCCAAATCATTGTATTCAATGTTCACTTGTTCGGGGTTCATTCAAATCATATTTGAACGGTGATTTATCGTGATTCAGGACACATTAGTAAAAACTGGCAACGTCAGAGTATATACGTAGATCCTTAATCATGTGCCCATTTAGTATGTGAACAAGATAACCCAAACACAATCCGACATGTATTCTCTTGTCAAAACATGCTACTTCCGTTTTATCGCTATAGTCCTTTTTACGCTATCTCCTGTTGCTTTTCATTCAATGTGCAGGTCTCGTTTTCCAATACTTTTCAGATCTTGAATTTTTGCGACCACATTAAGTAGTTTTTGCATGTTACTTGACCTACTTCTACTTGTAACCGATTTCTGGTGTATGTGTATGTGAATATCGTAATTTTTTATATAATATAACTTATGGTTTAACCTGGTATAATGCCTAACCAAGTTGACTGCATGCACACGATTTTATATCATTGAGTTTACCATTATTGAATCACTTTGCGTACTTTGTGCGATATCGGTAGACTTTGACTGTTGACACCCTCTGGAGACTGAAGTTTGAGTTTGTCCGTAACATGTTTTGAAGGGGTCATAACCAACATGCAATTTAGCACTGCACGCAGGTATACCTAGTAAATGGATAGCAAACGTGTGGCCGTGGACACGTAATTCAGTCTTTGAGAGCTGTAATTGATCTAGAAATTTTCTTCCTGCTGGTCGTGATTAGCTGCGACTTCATTTTTCAATTTTGATATAATAGCTTTCGTGACCAAATGAGAATGCGAGTCGACTTATTCAACCTGATACATAGAAATCGTTTAGAGAAATGATTATTTGTTGAATTTATAATCCCACGTTATTTGAACTCATTCATTTTATACTGTATTCTCGCAGATAGATATAGTTTAAGGCTGATCGAATCGTCACAATTTTCGGTACAATATAATCAGTAGTCAACAAGGCACCATGGATCGTCAAAATCAAGTAATGGAACCATGTTTGAATCGCCAGGCCGTTACTGGAATTGGCAGTACAAGCTTAGAATGCTATTTCTGCAGCAAGATGTATTCTTCTAAGAAAGTATTGAAGAAGCATTTGTCCGGACACCAACAAGACTTTAGCTGCGACTTTTGCGGGCTTACTTTTCAATACCAACACAGTTTACAGCGCCACACGCTCGTTCACAGCAACGCAAGAGAGTTTAAATGTGATGTTTGTGAACAGACCTTCGCCCAGAAGTGTTCCCTATCCAGGCACATGAACATTCACACAGACAACAAAGGCTACTTGTGTGATATTTGCGGTAAACTTTTTCTGTTAAAACATAATCTGCATCGACACATGGACATCCATGCTAGTTTTAAAAGATATGCCTGTGAGCTATGTGATATGGCCTTCAGGGATAGGAGCAATCTGACCAGACACATAAAGATTCATGGTGTGCCTAATACATTTTTATGTCCGATATGTGGACTAGGTTTTACAAGAAACACTGGATTGAGAAAGCACGTTCCAGTGCACTTGAATGAAAAAAAGTTTCAATGTGAAATATGCGGAAAGGCCTTTTTGAGCAAAGAAAAAGTTACAGCACACATGAAAGTACATGTCAGCGAGAATCTGGAATGTCCTGTGTGCGGATTTGGTGTTTCGAGTCAAATTAACCTGAGGAGTCACTTTATCGTGCATGTGAATGAAAGGAAGTTTCAATGTGATGTATGCGGGAAGGCATTCTTGAGAAAGGCAGAGGTTTCCAGCCATATGAAAATGCATTTCAAATAGTGCTACTCAAGCGGCGTGTCCATTTCTATTCTTATTTGTCAGTCAGGAAATGGAAAGTAGACTGAAATATTCGAGTCATGGGCGAATCAAGGATGAAGAGGAAACATTGGAAAATTTCAATGGGGATCACTTGTTCATGTATTTAGGCATGATAAATGACACACTCAAATGACGTCAGCGTGTCGAAATCGAGGTTGCGCATTTCTGTAAATTTAATGAAAACGGAATTCATTCAACATCGCCCTGTAGTAGAAGATACCAAAAACAAATAGTGGCGTTTCAACAGACTGAAGAACGTGATCATGCAGTTTCAATAGTATTACACTACCTACACTGCCGTGAAGTTAGAAATACAAAGTTATAACTAAACTGCCGATCCATCTCTTTACTTAAGGTTGATTACGATTATGAACTCTGCTAGTTGGGCTACTACAAAAACAGTGCTATACTTTCATTTGAGTACCAATTTCTGTGCTTTCACATCTGATAGCAATATACGAATAAGATGTTACATGGATTAACCTGTTATAATACCTATTTAGGTTTACTGCATGCACATTGCACACGATTTTGTAACATTGAATATATCATTGAATATCAACAAGTGTTTGATGTGATATCATCCTGTTTGAGTACCAGTGACTACTTTCACCACATTTAGCGATACGAGTTATTGAGTATCGCAAATATTCATTTAAAAAATATTTACTACATGCATCAACCAGTGATAATGCCCAACCAGATTTACCGCATGTACACGGTTTTGTCAATTTTGATTTTGTCGCATCGATTCGAGTGTTTGATGTGATGTCTGCAGACCATATAGCCAAGATAGTCCATTCGCCTTTGAAACCCTCCATGTTTTAAACCAGTGGTTCCCAATGTGGGCGATTTGGCGGTCTAGGGGGACGAAAATGACAAAGGGGGCGATAGGAGGGCAGAAATAGACCAAGGGGGCGAAAATAGCAAAGGGGCCGGTGATTACAGTTTGTATGCACAGTTTTATTTACATTCAATTTTGGGGGCGATGATCCCTGTTGAGCTTGAAAAGGGGTCGATAGGTCGAAAAAGGTTTGGAACCACTGTTTTAAACAGTGCAGGTGTGGGTGGCCGAATGTGGATGTGAGACGTCCTAATGAACTTGATTTATGGAAGTCGTACTAAGAAATGTTTTATTGCAGAATTCATAATAATGATCAATGTAAACTCATTCCTTTTTTATTATGTTCTCACAGAATAATATAGACTGATCTAATTGTGACGATCATCCGTGCAATAGAATTTCTACCAACAAGGTACAATGAATCATCATGTACAAAATGGTGAAATGGTACTATATTTGAATCATAAGACTGGTATTATGAATGGACTCGCAAGCTCAGAATGTGATGTTAGCGGGAAGACATGCTCTTCTAGGAAAGGATCGCGGAAGCATGTTTCGGGAAGCCAAAGAAAATTTTCCTGCGACTTTTGCGGGCTTGCTTTTCAAACGAAACAACAGTTAAAACGTCACATGCTCATTCACACTAACGTGAAAGAGTTTGAATGTGAAGTCTGTGGAAAGACTTTCGCCCTGAAGGGTACCCTATCCACGCACATGAACATTCACACCGACACTGAAGGCTTCTTGTGTGATATTTGCGGTCAACTTTTCTCGTGGAAACATAGTTTGCATCGACACATGGACAACCACGCTGGTCTTAAAAGATATGGCTGTGAGCTATGTGATATGGCCTTCATGTATAAGAGCACTCTGTACAGACACATGAAGGTTCATGGTGGGTCTAATACATTTGTATGCCCCATATGGGGACTAGGTTTTGCGAGGAACTCCGGATTGACACAGCATCTTCCAGTGCACTTGAATGAAAAAAAGTTTCAATGTGAAATATGCGGAAACGCCATTTTGAGAAAAGATAAAGTTACAAGACACATGAAAGTACATGTCAGCGACAATTTGCAATGTCCAATATGCGGATTAACTTGCAGTAACTTGAAAAGTCACTTTATCATGCATGTGAATGAAAGAAAATTTCAATGCGATGTATGCGGAAAGGCATTCTTGAGAAAAGGAGACGTGATCAGCCATATGGAAATGCATTTCAAATAGTGTTACTCGAGCTTCTTGTCCTTTTCTGTTTTCATTTGTCAGACGTGAAATGGAAGTAAGACTGAAATATTCGAGTCATTTGCCGAAACAAAAATGAAGAGGGAACATAGGAAAATTTGGATTGGGAAAACCTTTCAGATTTTTTAGCATGATACATGACACACACAAATATCGTCAGTGTGTCAAAATCGGAGGTTCTCATTTCTGTAAATTTAGTAGAAACAGTATTTGGTCAACACTGCCATAAAATTAAAGAACTTGATCATGCAGTCTCAATATTATTGCACTACCTACACTTTTGTGAAGTTATAAATACTAAATTTTAAGTAAGCGGTCTATCTTTTTATTGAAGATAATGAACTCTGCGGTTCATATACTTTTGTTTGAGTAATAATGACTATGCTAACACCACCTAACACCTTACAGAAATATGCGAATTATTTATTTCATTGATTAACTTGGTACAGTATCTAATCGGGTATACTGCATGCACACTATTTTGAGCATTGGATATAATATTGAATCACAACAAGTGTTTAATGTGATATCAGCCCATTTGGGTACCAATGACTACCTTCACCACATCTAACAATACGATGATATTTTTCATGTAAACGGCATATAACGGTTCCGCGTTGGAGTTTTCGCTTCTGTGAATAACTACTCGTCGGTTCGTTTTTCCATAAAACTCTAAACTCAGTGTGCACTTTTGCCTTCTCGAATTAGAGGGAGTAAATTAACAACGCCATATTTGAGTGGTTATAAAGGTGTCCATGAACATTTTGCTGTCTTGTCGGAATATTTCAGGAAATATATTTCCTGCAAAAAATCTTAAAATTTGTTACGAATTTGCTGGATAAGATAAAAAACAATTTTTCAATCTACTGAGAATTGCTGCGCGGGCGGATGATATCGTCTGTTAGTCATATTCATGTCATCTTCTGTTACTTTCTATCAAGTGTGCATGCGTTTAATTGATACAGGTCTTCATGTTCTGGTGTACTCTCTCTCAATTCTAATCCCACTCGTAGAGATTTCGACATATCTTTCGAACTCACTACTTATTAATAGAAATTTAATGTGGTAATTGTACTTAAGCACCAATCAGTACTGTAAAAACCTCTGGCGTATGTACACGAGTAATTTACCATCGTGAAGCATCAATTTTTTTGCCCCTTTTTACCAGTGATAAAACCTAACCAGGTTTACTGCATGCACAGATTTTTTGATATTTAATCACTTCACATGCTTGATGCAATATTTGCAACTACAAGGAGTGCTAAAAAATCGTGACTCTCCATTAAGGAATGAATTTGCGAAACTCTGACTCCGACTCCACAGCCCTGGTTTCAACATACCTTGGAATTTGCTAGTTATAAGTAGAAAAAAGTGGTACTTCTACTCGAGCACAAATGACTACTGTAACATCCTCTGAAGCATCAATTTTTCTAGATCTCGTTCCTTCTTTGAACCGGTGATAAAACCTTACCAGGTTGAATGCACACATAATTTTGTACTCTTTAATAACTTGCTTGACGTGCTTGATGTAATATCTGCAGACCAAAGTTGCAATGCTCCGTGACTATCCACCTTCTTTTAGAATTATATGACCATTTGTGCCCAAATGAGAATGTGCGACGACCGGGGTTGCATTTAAAACAAACGGTGTTTTGAACAAATTCCATTTTGAAAAAAAGAATTTTGCCATAACAGTTCAAATACTTTCGGAAAATCGTGCTGTATATGAGCCTACAGACGATTTGCACCCAAAATAGTCAACGCATATGATGTAAGGTGGCTGGAACCTTGGAAATCGTTGTCGGCTCAACAGTTTTTTAGGGGCACAGAATGGGTGTTCTGATGATCATGACCGCCGACCGTAAAAATGCATCATAACGAAGTATTCCTGATTAAAGATATTTTTGGTCTGTTTATGACAGTGATCGGAAGCCCTTTTCGCCGAAGAAGCCGTATTTACCCTACATTTTCAATTGTCACTGCCAGTTCATTGTGACGTTACAATTAAGTAGTCTTGATGTCAAGGCTGAAAAATCAAAAACATGTTTCAAACAAGGGCCTTGTTTTAAATATGTTTGTTTTAAGTTGATTTTCGTTTTAAATGCAACGGTAGCGACAACTTGTTCAACTTTATTCGTTCAACTTTATTTATTGAAACCACACAGAGAAAATTTTTGTTTTCGAATTAATTGTCATGAGCCATTTCAACTCATTCATTGTCTACCGTTCTACCGCAGATAACTAGATATATGTTAAAACTGGATTAATCGTCATACTTATTTGTACAATACCAACAAGTTCCATGGATAATGAAAATGAGAATAAAGAAATACAGCCAGATTTAAATCAACGGACCATTACTGGAAGTGGTCGCGTAAGCTTCGAATGCTATATTTGCGGCATCAAGTATCAATCAAAGAAGGGATTCCAGAAGCACGTATCCAGGCACCTAAGAAAGTTTGCATGTGACTTTTGCGGGCGTGCTACATCTTCCAAATTTCAATTGAAACGTCACATGCTCGTTCACAGTGACATAAAAGAGTTTGAATGTGATGTCTGTAGAAAGGCGTTCACCCAGAAGTATAATTTGACCCGGCACATGACTATACACAGCGCCACCAAGGACTTCTTTTGTCATGTGTGCAGTAAGATGTATTCTACTGAGAAACGTTTGCAGAGGCATGTGTCTGAACACCAACAAAACTTTTCCTGTGACTTCTGCGGTCTTGCTTTTCCATACAAATGCACGTTACAACGCCACATGCTCATTCACGCCTCCATAAAAGAGTTTAAATGTGATGTCTGTGAAGAGTCCTTCACACAGAAGGCTACCTTGACCAGGCACTTGAACATTCACACCAATACCAGGGACTTTTTGTGTGATGTTTGCGGTAAACTCTTCTCGTTAAAACATAATCTGTATCAGCACATGGCCATCCACTCCGGTCTGAAAAAATATGCATGTGACCTATGCGATATGGCCTTCACATTGAGGAGCAATCTGTACAAACATATAAAGATTCATGGCGTGTCTAATACCTCAGCTGTCACATCGAGTAAGAATATCGCATGTCCTATATGTGGACTAGGTTTTGCAAGGAGCTATGGATTGCGAAGGCATTTTCTGCATATGCACCTATATCTGTACAAACATATAAAGATTCATGGCGTGTCTAATACCTCTGCTGTTTCATCGAGTAAGAATATTGCATGTCCAATATGTGGTCTCGGTTTTACGAGGAACTATGGATTGAGAAAGCACCTTCCACTGCACCTGATTGAAAAGAAGTTTCAATGCGAAATATGCGGAAGGCGTTTTTCGAGACAGGATAGTGTTCCACGACACATGAAAATCCATTTCAACAATAATTTTGAATGTCCAGTATGTGGGATAAGCGTGTCGACTCGGGGAGCCTTGCGAAAACACTGGCTCATCCACGCGAATGAAAAGAATTTTCAATGTGAAATTTGTGGAATGGCATTCTTGAGGAAACGGAATGCCTCTGATCACATGAAAATACATTTCAAATAGTTCTGGTCAAGCTGCAGGTCGCTGTTCAGTCACAATATGAACAAGTGGGTTGGAAATTTCGAGTCAAGGCGAAGCAGGGTAGTGAACAAGTCGTGCGGTTCCATGCGAGAAGTCAATTAATTTGTTTCAATTATTTTGTCTCGCGTCATATTCCAGTTGCCACGGAGTCACGTCGTAGTCGGGTAGCAGAGCGTCGACTTCAAGTCGTAGGGTTAATATTCGAGTCTGAGTCCAAATCATTGCATTCAATGTTCACTTGTTCTGGGTTCATTCAAATCATATTTGAACGGTGATTTGTCATGAGTCGGGACACATTAGTGAAAACTGTCATCGTCAGAGTGTATAACGTACATCCTTTATTATGTGCCCATCTTGTTTGTGAACGAGATAACCCAAACACAATCTGACATGTATTCTCTTACCAACACATACCACTTCAGTTTCATCGCTATAGTCCTTTTTATGCTATCTCCTGTTGCCTTTCTTTCAGTGTGCAGGCCTCGTTTTCCAATACTTTTCAGATCTTGAATTTTTGCGACCACATTAAGTAGTCTTTGCATGTCTTGGTAATAGTTACTTGACCTACTTCTACTTGTAACTGAATACTGGTGTGTGTGTATGTGAGTGTCGTAATTTTTTATTTATGTAATTTATGCTGTAACCTGGTATAATGCCTGACCAAGGGACCAAGTTAACTGCATGCACACGGTTTTATATCATGAGTTATTATAACCGTTATTGAATCACTTTGCGTATTTCATGCGATATCGGTAGACTTTGACACCCTGAGGAGTTTGAGTTTGTCTGTAACATGTTTTGAATGAGACATTACCAGCATGCAATTTAGCACTGCACGCAGGTATACCTAGTAAATGGGTGGCAAACCTGTGGCCTTGGACACGTAATTCAATCTTTGAGAGCTGTAATTGATCTAGAAATTTTCTTCACGCTGGGTGTGATTAAATGCGACATCATTTTTCAATTTTGATATAATAGCGTTCGTGACCAAATGAGAATGTGAGTCGACTTATTCTATTATATACATAGAAATCGTTCAGAGAAATGATTATTTGTTGAATTTATAATGCCAGGTTATTCGAACTCATTCATTTTATACTGTATTCTCGCAGATAGATATAGTTTAAGGCTGATTGAATCGTCACAATATTCCGTACAATTTAATCTGTACCAACAAAGTACCATGGATCGTCAAAATCAAGGAATGGAACCAAGTTTTAATTGCCAGTCAGTTACTGGAATTGGCAGTACAAGCTTAGAATGCTATTTCAGCAGCAAGATGTATTCTTCTAAGAAAGAATTGCAGAGGCATTTGTCCAGACACCAACAAGACTTTAGCTGCGACTTTTGCGGGCTTGCTTTTCAAACGAAACAACAATTAAAACGTCACATGCTCATTCACACTAATGTGAAAGAGTTTAAATGTGATGTCTGTGGAAAGACCTTCTCCCTCAAGTGTAACCTATCTAAGCACATGAACATACACACCAACACCGAAGGATTCTTGTGTGATATTTGCGGCAAACTTTTTCCGTGGAAACATAGTCTGAATCGACACATGAACATTCACGCTGGTCTTAAAAGATATGCATGTGAGCTATGTGATATGGCCTTCAGGTATAAGAGCAATCTGTACCGACACATGAAGGTTCATGGTGTGTCTAATACATTTGTATGTCCTATATGTGGACTAGGTTTTCCAAGGAACTCCGGATTGACACAGCATCTTCCAGTGCACTTGAATGAAAAAAAGTTTCAATGTGAAATATGCGGAAAGGCCTTTTCGAGAAAAGATAAAGTTACAGCACACATGAAAGTACATATCAGTGAGAATTTGGAATGTCCAGTATGCGGATTAACTTGCAGTAACTTGAAAAGTCACTTTATTTTGCATGTGAATGAAAGGAAATTTCAATGCGATGTATGCGGAAAGGCATTCTTGAGAAAAGGAGATGTGATCAGCCATATGGCAATGCATTTCAAATAGCGCTACTCGAGCTGCGTGTCCATTTCTGTTCACATTTGTCAGTCGTGAAATGGAAAGTAAGACTGAAATATTCAAGTCATTTGCCGAAGCATTGATGAAGAGGGAACATTAGAAAGTTTGAATTGTGAAAACTTTTCAGACTGTTTAGCATGATACATAACACACACCAATGACGTCGGTGTGTCAAATCGAGGTTGCGCATTTCTGTCAATTTGATGAAAACGGAATCCATTCAACACCGCCATGTAGTAGAAGATACCAAAAACAAATAGTGGCGTTTCAACAGACTGAAGAACATGATCATGCAGTTTCAATAGTATTACACTACCTACACTGCCGTGAAGTTACCAATACAAAGTTTTGACTAAGCTGTCAATCTATCTCTTTACTTAAGGTTGACTACGATAATGAACTCTGCTAGTTGGGCTACTACAAAAACAGTGTTTCATATACTTTCATTTGAGTACCAATTACTATACTTTCACCTCTTATAGCAATATGCGAATAAGTTGTTACATAGATTAACCTGTTATAATACCTATTCAGGGTTACTGCAGGCACACGATTTTGTAACATTGAATATATCATTGAATATCAACAAGTGTTTGATGGGATATCAGCCCGTTTGAGTACCAATGACTACTTTCACCACATCTAGCAAGACGACCTATGAAGTAGCGCAACTATATATTTAAGAAATGATTTGCTACATCTCTACAACCAGTGATAATGCTTAACCAGATTTACTGCATGCACACTATTTTATCAATGTTGATGTTGGCGAATCACTTCGAGTGTTTGATGTGATGTCTGCAGACCATGGTCAAGATAGTCCATTCACCTTTGAAACCCTCCTTGTTTTGAACACTTCGACTGTGGGTGGCCGAATGTGGACGTGAGACGTCTTATTCAACTTGATTTATGTATGTCATACAAAGAAATGTTTCATTGCTGAATTCATGATCATGAGCAACGTGAACTCATTCCTTTTTTATTATGTTCTCACAGATTATTATAGACTGATCTAATTGTGACGATCATCCGTATAATAGAATCTCTACCAACAACGTACAATGAATCATCAAGTACAAAATGGTGAAATGGTACCATATTTGAATCACCAGAATGTTACTATAAATGGACTCGCAAGCTCAGAATGTGATGTTAGCGGAAAGACATGTTCTTCTAAGAACGGATCACGGATGCTCGTGTCGGGAAGCCAAAGAAAACTTTCCTGTGACTTTTGCGGGCTTGCTTTTCAAACGAAACAACACTTGAAACGTCACATGCTCATTCACACTAACGTGAAAGAATTTAAATGTGAAGTCTGTGGAAAAACTTTCGCCCGGAAGGGTAGCCTATCCGCGCACATGAACATTCACAGCGACACCAAGGACTTGTTGTGTGATATTTGCTGCAAACTCTTTGCACTGAAACGTAGTCTGTTTCAACACATGGATATCCACGCCGGTTTAAAAAGGTATGCATGTGAGCTGTGTGAAATGGCGTTTACAGCATGGAATACTTTGTACCGACATAAAGATTCATGCTGTGTCTAATACTGTCGCTGCTGTACCAAGTAAGAATATTGTATGTCCCATATGTGGACTCGGTTTTGCGAGGAACTCCGGATTGAGACATCATCTTCCAGTGCACTTGAATGAAAAAAAGTTTCAATGTGAAATATGTGGGAAGGCGTTCTTGAGAAAGGATGACGCTGCACAACACAATAGAATACATTTCAACGATAAGATCGCATGTCCAATATGCGGATTAAGGATTTCGAGTCGCGGTACCTTCCAAAATCACATTCTCGTGCATTATAATGAAAAGAAATTTCAATGTGAAATTTGTGGAATGGCATTCTTGAGAAAACGGAATGCCTCTGATCACATGAAAATACATTTCAAATAGTGCTGGCCAAGCTGCAAGTCGATGTCTAGTGCAGTGGTTCTTAACCTTTAGTAACCACCAAAACACTTACGCTACTCGCACCTTAGTGGAAGTAACCGCATAAGCTTGAAATGTGATGTTTGCACCAAAATGTGTCCCACTGAGTTAGCACTAGACTCTTTCCGTTTAGAGATAATCTGTCTCGGTAAATGGCCGCCCACACTGATTTGAAAAGATATGAGCGTGAAGTTTGTGGCATGGCCTTTACATTGATGAAGTATCTGTATATAAAGATTCATGTTGTGCCAAATACCCTTCTGTCAAATCGTATGATAATATTGTGTGTCCCATATGTGAATTGCGTTTTACGAGGAGGCATAATTTTCAAAACCACCTTCTAGTACAAGGAAATTGAATGAATTGTCAATTTGAAGTATGCAGAATGTCATTTTTGAGCAAATCAAATGTTTCTAGGCACTTGTAAATACATTTCAAATAGCCCTGCTCCAGTGCCAGTGTTCATGGTCAGTGCAACAGTAACAAAGTGAAAAGTAGATTGGAATTTTCGATTCAACTGATAAACAAAGTTGAAGATTTAGGACAGTTCTTCCCAACCTCTTTGTCTTTGGGGATCCCTTTTGATCCGTCAAGGCAGTCCGTGCCCTCGAGTGTACATTCAAATTTAGTTCAAGTGTTCTGCAACCGTTACTACAGGCTAGTGTACTGAAAGCATTCATTTTCTTCAGTTGAAATGTATACGAAACTATGTGGAATTTTTGAAGACTTTTATTGTTTTAAAGCAAATTAACTTGATGAGATTTCTGCGAATGCATGTCAGAAGCAATTCTTGACATATATTGTCATGTCCTTGAAAATGGCAGTCGCATATCAACTTCGTCTATTTGCCCTAACTCGGAAAATCGTAAATTAGGTTACCAATCATATTGCAAGCATCCAACCAAGCTTTCGGTGTGACGTCGCGACCGGTGTGTGATAATTTGCAGAATTGTTTATATTTTATAAAAAATCATTTGCCTGTATTAAGCTTTTAATACCTGATCACTCTTAATGCATGCATTCAATTTTGTATCGTTGAATGACTTCGTGTGTTTGATGTAATATCGACTGACCTATAAGTGGCTATGTTGTTATACCATTCGCCTTTGAGACCCAAGTTTCTAGTTAAGCCGTATTGTGTTTTTGGATAAATGATGCATAACCAGAACGATAATAATTAGCAGTCGATTCGGGAATATCTGGATATCCTATTACGGATGGTCAGGGTTTATGTCCGAATGAGAATGTGCAATGGAAACCATTCTTTAATTAATAATCATGAGCTTTTTGACCTCGTTCGTTTTGTACAGTGTTTTTAAGATAAATATCGAATTAATTTAGGACGAAACAGATTGTAATAATCACCCCGCTATTGAATCTTCACCATCGAGGTGCCATGGATCAAGAAATTCCAAATACTGAAATGCAACCATGTACGAATCATCAAACAATTGCTGAATGTGGCAGGGTGGAAAGCTTTGAATGTGATGTTTGCTGCAAAATTTATCTTACTAAGATTGGATTGCAGAGGCAAGTGTCCATACACCAAAGAAAGTTTGTATGTGACTTTTTGTGAGCTTGCCTCGCCATCAAATTATCACCTTAAACAGCACATACTCATTCACGGTGAGTTTGAATGCGATGTCTATGGAAAGTCGTTCACCCGTAAGTATAATGTGACGAAACACATGACTATACACAACGATACCATGGACTTCTTTTGTGATGTTTGCGGCAAGATGTATTTTATTGAGAGAGGTTTGCAGAAGCATGTCTCTGGACACAAACGAAAGTTTTCCTGTGACTTTTGAGGTCTTGCTCTCCCATAAAAATCTACCTTCAAACGCCACGTACTCATTCACGTCACCATAAAAGAGTTAGAATGTGATGTCTGTGGAAAGGCGTTCACCCAAAAAGCTGGTTTGACCAAGCATATGCATGTTCACACCGGCACCAATGACTTCTTGTACGATGTTTGCTCTTAACTGTTTTCTTCAGAACAGAATCTGTATAGACACATGAACCGTCACTGCAGTTTGAAAATATATGCGTTTGAGATTTGCGACTTGGCAGTTACCTCGAGAAACAATCTGTACGTGCATATGAAGAGGATTCATGTGCCTAAGACGTCTGCCGAGAATCACGTATGTCCCGTATGTGGACTACGTCTTGAGAGTAAAAACAACTTGCAAAAGCACCGTCTAGTGCACACGAATGAAAGGAAGTTTCAATGTGAAATATGTGGAAAGGCATTTTTGAAAAAATATCACGTGCGAACACATGAAAGTACATTTCAACGAGAATTTCATATGTCTATTATGCGTACTAGAGGTTTCGAATCGCGGCAACATGCGAACTCACTATCTCATACACCGTAATGAAAGGAATTTTCTGTGTGAAGTATGCGGGAAGCAATTTCTGAGACAATGTGACGTTAGACAACATGCGGAAAGGCATTTTGCATGTCCAGAATGTGGAGTAATGCTTTCGAGTCGCCTTTACTTGCGGAAACATCTTCTCGCCCACGCGAATGAAGAGAGGAAGTTTGAATGTGAAAGCCACGGAAAGTCATTATTGGGAAAAGCGACTGCTTCTGAACACATGAGGATACATTTAAAATAGTGTTACTCAAGCTGCGTTGTCAGTCTTGGTCACTGTCCAGTCACGCAGCGGAAAGTATATTGGAATATTTGAATCCTGGATGAAACAAGGATGAAGATAACTTGGGATCATTTGAACATTTATTTGGTGCGTAGCAGATTCGGCCCGAATCTAACCGACAGAAGCGAAGTTACAAGGGTAGAATATTTGGGATTCGAAATGATTTAAAAAGGGTGGTTCTAAAACAGGGGCGGGCAACTTCACCAGTCGGCGGATCGAATTCCTTAGTCGATACATTAATCACGGATTTATCCATCTATACGAGGAATAATTCGTATTTGTAGTTGTTGTTGTTCGTGGTATTCATGGTGTTTGCCGACTACTATCGTCATTAACACCAGGCCAATTTTCTTTGTTTTTACTCCGTCGCTGCCGACTTATCGCAGGGCCCACTTCTTGGCTTTTATAAGAAATCGCTTACACAGATGATATGGCGAGGAGAAGCCTAGATAAACCTTCAAGACTTCGGTCGGAATTCTGGAGTCGACCTCGCTCGGACTCGAACCCGCAACTCCATTGGTGTTGCGGCTGTGAACTATACCACCACGGTATCTCGTAACAATAAATCTTTAATTTTAAAACATAGAGACTAAACGGAGGAAACTAATGGCACAGTCATCGATCGCAACACCAATAGAACTAGATTCGAACCCCAGCTCTGCCTTACTTCTGTGTGCAGGAGGTTTATCTAAGCTCCTTATCGTTAACCTCACTGCGATTGCAGGGTATGAATATCCCAGAGTGTTTCGATGCCTGCAGGTTGCAGCGATTTGATAAATACTATTCTGTACTACTGTGTTATATTTATACAATATACATGCATGATTTAAATGGTATCATAATTCTTTAAATACAGTAGGAAGCTATACACTAAATTTCGTCGTTTACTTAAGTGATTGATTTCACTTTTGCTGCCAACGTTTCTGTACTATTATGTTCTACAAGACGGACACTTATACGATAGTAAAAGCAACTATGAAGCTGACACAGATTGTGTAAGTTCATTGTCGGTTGCTACTGCATAGTGTATAGTGCATGGATCATTGGATCATCATTCTTTCAGCGTAATCACACATCTTGAATTATAACAAACTAAGTACCATTTGTTGTGTCATAACTAGGGCGCGTTTTTACTCAAAAAATGTCAAATTTTGACCTTAAAATCTTAATTTTGACCAAATTTGGCCTAATGTATGAAATTTAGGTGTTTTCCCACATAATTTTAGAATTTTACTACTTATCTTAATTTCTGGTTGGAAATGTCTGTCCTTTTGAAGTAGTCTGGCCTGAAAAAACTTTTCTTGCCGTAAAAACTGACAAATTTCTACATGAAAAAATGTAATTTACCAAAATCTTGCCCTCTGAAGAATTCTAGTAGTTACATTACGTATTATGATTGAAATAGTTCATTATTTTTTGTAGGACAACGAAAGTTACTTTCCTACATTATCGGGTAGAAAGTGTCTGTCATTACTAAGTAACTTGCCAAGAATGGAGAAAGAACGTTCAACAGCAGCAGTTATTGGCTAACAACACTGAAGTTGTGCATACACTGCAGGTGACACACTGTGTTGCTTCATTCTGACGATGTTGTCTACATCACAGTTTTTCATCATGCAATGCCCACGCAGTCTTGCTTCAGTTAGGGTATTGCGGTACGTTGAACGTAACAATATGTCCACCTATTTGTTTCATTTTGACCGTTTATGATTCAAAATGTGCAGGCAATAGAAGAACCATGAGCTGGAGATAAATCGCGCGAGGCGCGAACAATTTTCCAGGTGATAGTGGCTTCCCGCCCCCTACTTTGAGAACCACTGCTATAGGGAATGGTCTTTGTCATAATTGAAATATTTTCTAAACTTCTCATCATATCATCATTGCCAAATCCTTTTCATGACGTCGCAAATCTTAATCGCATAACGCTGAAAGCGGCAATTTTCGAAAATTCAATTGCAATTTGCCAAACATCCAGACCTGATTGAAGAAAACGGATAACAGTTTTGAATTCAGCATCAAAAAGTACACTAAGAACCGTCAATACACTGATAACCTTCAAATTCAAGCAGCACAGTGTAATTTGACCGCTTTCTGTCGAAGAAAGTCTTCAATTCTTTTCGCGCTCCTGATGAATCGATTCTTCAAAAAAATTACTCCACAAAACTTGAGCACACGGCTTTTACTTTCATTTGCAATGCAATACAATCCCTTATCAGGATTTGCTGTTCACAACTTTAGATTCAGTTGTTCACAACTTTAGAGTATTCAGTCCAGTTGGAAATAGTGCATCTTAATCGCATAACTCTGAAAGAGGCACTTTTCAAAAATTCAAATGCAATTTGCCAAACATAAGAAAACGGGTAACAGTTTTAAATTCAGCATCAAAAAGTACACTAAGAACCGTCAATACACTGATAACCTTAAAATTCACGCAGCACTGTGTAATTTAATCGCTTTCTGTTGAAGAAAATCTTTAATTCTTTTCACGCTCCTGATGAATCGATTCTTGAAAATAATTACTCCACAAAACTTGAGCACACCTCTTTTACTTCAATTTACAATGCAATACAATGCCTTCTCAGGATTTGTTGTTCACAACTTTGGATGAGTATTCAATCCAGTTGGAAATAGTGCATCCGGCAATCTTTCTGCAGAAGAACAACTCATTGATTTACAAAAAACCTTGTTTTTCTTTAATCCCTGTTTCCACAAAAATGGATGAGCTATATCTGTCTTTTTACGAATCATATACCATGGGTGGAACAGCAATCAGTATTTTACTGCCATGTCCATCTCCATGACTATGTTAAGATACCTTTTTTTATTGGAAATTTATAGCTGTAAACGTGAAAGGCAGCTTCGAATTAAAGACGAAATGCGGATATTTTTTCAACAATGCAACCACATTTTAGTCGTATATGTGTTCGTGTACCTTAGCATACCCATTATCCATTGCATTGCCACGTAATAGTTTCACAAAAAGCAACTTTCTTGTAAGTGTTCCGTGAGTGTTTTAAAACTTTTCCAGTGTGCCAACAACCCAAAAAAGTTTATGAATCATTGGTTTATACTTTGACACTAGTAAATGAATGTACACTGATATTCTGTGACATAAATATCAGCAATTTTGGTGCGTAGCGAGATCACTCCTGCATTCATCGTTATCTTTATCCGACTAGCACGTATCAGACAACTAAAAAAAGTCATCAACACCCAAGTGACCCGCGCGATAGTTCGAAAAACTGCATGTTACGCTTTGGCCAAAAGGGTTGGCCACCTCTGATTAGTATAAAGTTACAGCAGCTGATGTGCCAAAAAGAGCATCCCTACACCATGTGAATATTTAATTACTGTTGTGTTGTTATATTATTATTCCATAGACTAATTCATTTGTTACACGGAAATGACATCTTATCACGACCTGACATCTATTTTGACTTCCCCCGCATGCCATATTATGTTTGTTGCTCGTTCTCTTTATGTCATCTGCTGTCACTTTTGTTTCAGTGTGCCTGCCTCTAATTTGCAGTGCTTTTGTGAAATCGAGGTTCTACATCCACTACAAGCTGTTTTGACTTGTCCTGTAAACCGCTACCACTGCTTGTAATTGAGTAGAAATTTACACCTTTACTTCTTATACTTAAGAACCAATGACTGCTTCGGTCAAATTTGTCGATACACAAGTAATCACGGAAGCATATTTATTTTTATTTTTAGATTTATTGCATGTATCAGTCATTCAGTCAGTAATAATACCCAACCAGGTTTTGTTTCATTGAATCACTTCTCTTGCTTGACACTGTATCTGCAGACCAAATATATATTAAAGCGCTACTGTTGGTGTTTGGTACCAGACTACTTTATAACAATATGGCCGTTTGTGTTTAGAAATGATTATTTGCAGAATTACGCTAGTAAACCCTAACCATTTGAACTCACCCATTTTATACTGTATTCTCACAGATATATATAGAGATATAATTTAAGACTGATCGAATCGTCACAGTTATCCGTACAATATAATCTACCAACAAGTTACCATGGATCATCAAAGTCAAGAAATGAAACCATGTTTAAATCGCCTGGCCGTTACTGAAATTGGCAGTACGAGCTTTGAATGCGACTTTTGCGGGCTTGCTTTTCAAAAGAAACATAACTTGAGACGGCACAAGATCATTCACACCAACGTGAAAGAGTTTAAATGTGATGTCTGTGAAAAGACCTTCGCCCGGAAGTGTGCCCTAACTAGGCACATAAACATTCACACCGACACCAAAGGCTTCTTGTGTGATATTTGCGGTAAACTCTTTCCGTTGAAACATAGTCTGCATCGGCACATGGACATCCACGCTGGTCTGAGAAGATATGCCTGTGAGCTATGCGATATGGCCTTCAGGTATAGGAGCAATCTGTGCAGACACATAAAGATTCATGGTGTGTCTAATACATTTGTATGTCCCATATGTGGACTAGGTTTTCCGAGGAACTCCGGATTAAGACAGCACCTTCCAGTGCACTTGAATGAAAAAAAGTTTCATTGTGAAATATGCGGAAAGGCCTATTTCAGCGAAGGTACAGTTACAAGACACATGAAAGTACATGTCAGCGACAATTTG
Organism: Botryllus schlosseri; assembly: GCF_051294905.1. Lineage (NCBI taxonomy): Eukaryota > Metazoa > Chordata > Ascidiacea > Stolidobranchia > Styelidae > Botryllus > Botryllus schlosseri. The sequence goes on from NC_137238.1 coordinate 34,682,508, forward strand.
GAATGTCCCGTATGCGGATTAGGTTGCAGTAACTTGAAAAGTCACTTCATTTTGCATGTTAATGAAAGGAAATTTCAATGCGATATATGCGGAAAGGCATTCTTGAGAAACGGGGATGTTTTCAGCCATATGGAAATGCATTTCAAATAGTGTTACTCGAGCTGCGTGTCCATTTCTGTTTTCATGTGTCAGTCGTGAAATGGAAAGTAAGACTGAAATATTCTAGTCATTTCTCGAAGCAAGGATGAAGGGGGAACATTTGAAAATTTTGATTGAGAAAACTTTTTCAGATTTTTTAGCATGATACATAACAGACACGGAGGTTACGCATTTCTGTAAATTTAGTGGAAACGGTATTCGGTCAACACCGCCATGAAGTTGAAGATACCAAAAACAAATTGTGGCGTTTCAACAGACTGAAGAACATGATCATGCAGTCTCAACAGTATTGCAGTACCTACACTGCCTGGAAGTTACAAATACAAATCTTTAATTAATCTGTCGATTTATCTCTTTACTAAATGTTGACTACGATAATGAACCCTGCAAGTTAGGCTACAACTACAACAGTGTTTCATATACTTTTATTTGACTACCAATTACTATACTTTCACCTCTTATAGCACTATACGAATAAGGTATTACATGGACTTATCTGATATAATACCTATTTAGGTATACTGCATGCACACGATTTTGTAACATTGAGTACAATAATTAATCACTAGCTTTTAATGTGATATTGGCCTGTTTGAGTAACGATGACTACTTTTACCACATCTACTATACGAGCTTTTGAGTACCGCAACTTTTTATGTAAAAAATGATTTAATACATGTATCAACCAGTGATCATGCCTAACCAGATTTATTGCATGCACGCATTGATTTTCAATTTTGATTTGTCGAATGATGGATGTAGGCTAATATCGGCAGACCCATAGTTAAGATGGTCCATGCGACTTTGAAACCTTCCTTGTTTTTAATAGTACGACTGTGGGTGGCCGAATGTGAGACGTCTTATTCAACATGATTTATGGAAGTCCTAAAAAGAAATGTTTTATTGCTGAATTCAAAATCATGAGCAATGTGAACTCATTCATTTTTTATTATGTTTCCACAGATTAATATAGACTGATCTAATTGTGACGATCAACCGTACAATAGAATCTCTACCAACAACGTACCATGGATCATCAAGTACAAAATGGCGAAATGGTATCATATTTGAATCAGCAGAATGTTACTATGAATGGACTCGCTAGCTCAGAATGTGATGTTAGCAGGAAGACATGCCCTTCTAAGAAGGAATCGCCGAAGCGTATGTGGGGAAGGGAAGGAAAATTTTCCTGCGAATTTTGCGGGCTTGCATTTCAAAGGAAACAGGTATTAAAACGACACTTACTCGTTCACACTAACATGAAAGAGTTTAAATGTGATGTCTGTGAAAAGACCTTCGCCTGGAAGTGTGCCCTATCCAGGCACATGCACATTCACACCGACACCAAGGACTTCTTGTGCGATATTTGCGGCAAACTCTTCGCACGGAAAGATAGTCTGTTTCAACACATGGATATCCACGCCGGTTTAAAAAGGTATGCATGTGAGCTGTGTGATATGGAGTTTACAGCAAGGAGCAGTTTCTACAAGCATATAAAGGTTCATGCCGTGTCTAATACTGTCGCTGCCGTACCAAGTAAGAATATTGTATGTCCCTTATGTGGACTTGGTTTTACAAGTAACTACGCATTGAGACGGCACCTTCCAGTGCACCTGAACGAGAAGAAGTTTCAATGCGAAATATGCGGAAGGCGTTTTTTGAGACAGGATGGCGTTCCACTACACATGAAAATCCATTTCAACAAGAACTTTGAATGTTCAGTATGTGGGGCAAGAGTGTCGACTCGGAAAGCCTTGCGAAATCATTGTCTCATCCACGGGAATGAAAAGAAATTTTATTGTGAAATTTGTGGAAAGGCATTCTCGAGGAAAGGCAATGCCTCCGATCACATGAAAATACATTTGGGATCGTGCTGGCCAAGCTGCAGGTCCATGTCGAGTGTGCGGTCGGTCGCGGCCGCTGTTCAGTCACAATATTGTCATTAGATTGGAAATTTCGAGTCAGGGCGAAGCAGGGTAATGGACAAGACACGCAGTTCCATGTGACAAGTCAATTATTTTTTTTTAATTGGTTTTTCGCACTCCATTTCCAGTTGCCACTGAGTCAAGTCCCAGTCGGGTAGCAGAGGGTCGACTTCGAGTCATAGGGTTAATATTCGAGTCCGAGTCCAAATCATTGTATTCACTGTGCATTCAAGTCATATTTGAATAGTGATTTATCGTGAGTCATGACGCATTAGTAAAAACAGGTAACGTCAGAGTGTATACATAGATCTGATATCATGTGGCAATCTAGTATGTTAACGAGATAACCCAAACACAATCTGGCACGTATTTTTCCTACCGCCCCATGCCACTTCAGTTTCATCGCTACAGTCCTTTTTATGCTATCTTCTGTTGCTTTTCATTCAGTGTTCTGGCCTCGTTTTCCAGTACTTTTCAGATCTTAAATTTTTACGGCCATATAAAGTAGTTTTTGCATGTCTTAGTAATAGCTACTTCTACTTGTAACCAGATTCTGGTGTGTGTGTATGTGAGTATCGTATTTTTTTTAATTGTATTTCATGGTGTAACCTGGTATAATGCCTAATCAAGTTTACTGCATGCACACGGTTTATATCATTGAGTTTACTTACCATTATTGAATCACTTTGCGAATTTCATGCGATATCAGTAGACTTTGACACCCTCTGGAGTTTGCGTTTGTCCGTTACATGTTTTGAAGGAGACATAACCGGCATGCAATTTTGCACTGCACGCAGATATACCTAGAACAGGGGTGGGATACCTGCGGCCGTGGACACGTAATTCAATCGTTGAGAGCTTCATTTGATATTCAAATTTTCTACGCGTGAATAAATGCGACTTCATTTTTCAATTTTAATATAGTAGCGGCCTTTGCAATCTGAGCCCCAGTGTTGCGACAGCCCTTGTCCAAATGAGGATGTGTGATGAGTTTTCAACTTCGATTGTGGAACACAAAGACATGTTTCTTCCTGAATTGAAAATCACGAACCTTTTGAAGTCACTCATTTTCTGTTATATTTTGCAGATTAAAATCGAGTTGAGTTAGGACAAAACGATATATACTGACTAAGTATCATGGATCATGGATCATCATATTGAAAATGAAGGAATGGAAGTTCATTTGAATCACCCGTGCCTTAGTGGAAGCAGCTGTGTAAGCATAGAATGTGATGTTTGCGGCAAAATCGATCTCACTGAGGAAGGATTGCAGAGTCATGTATGTGGACACAAAAAAAACTTTGCCTGCGACATTTGCGGACTTGCTTTTCAAAATAAATTTCGCTTGAAACGTCACATGCTGATTCACAGTAACGTTAAAAAGTTTGAATGTGAAGTATGTGGAAAAGGCATTAGGCTAGTTTAACCCAGCACATGAACGTTCACACCAAGGACTTCGATGCCAGATACTTTTGTGATGTTTGCGGCAACATGTTTGCTCCCAAGATAGGGTTGCGACAGCATGGCGCCAGACAGCAAAGAAATTATGCATGTGACTTTTGTGGTATTGCTTTTTCGTACAAATCTGACTTGAGACGTCACGTGCTCATTCACGGCTCCGCAAAAGAGTTTGAATGCGATGTCTGTGAAAAGACCTTGACACAGAAGAGTACGTTCTCATTCACCTTGACACAAAAGATTTTGAATGCAATTTTTGGGGAAAGGCCCTCTCCCAGAAGCATACTTCGACCAGGCACATGGTCATTCACAACGTCACCCAGGACGTCTTATGCGATATTTGCGGCAAGCTATTCGTGCAGAAACATAGGTTGTTTCAACACATGGATATCACTCCCGGTTTGAAAAGATATGTATGTGAGCTGCGTGACATGGCCTTTACGTTGAGGAGCAATCTGAACCAGCATATAAAGATTCGTGGTGTGTCCAATACTTCCTCTGTCGCATCGAATAATTATGTTGTGTATCCCATATGTGGACTAGGTTTCACGAGGAACTCCGGATTGACACAACACCTTCCAATACACCTGAATAAAAAGGAATTCCAGTGTGAAATATGTGGGAAGGCGTTCTTTAGAAAGGGCGGCGTTGCACAACACAATAGAATACATTTCAACGATAAGATCACATGTCCAATATGCGGATTAAGGATTTCGAGTCGCTGTGCCTTGCGAAATCACCTTGTCGTGCATAATAATGAAAATAAATTTCAATGGGAAATTGGTGGAATGGCATTCTTAAGAAAACGGAATGCCTCTGATCACATGAAAATACATTTCAAATAGTGCTGGCCAAGCTGCAAGTCGATGTCTAGTGCAGTGATTCTTAACATTTAGTAATCCACCAAACACTTACGCTAATCGCACCTTAGAGGAAGTGACCACGTATGCTTGTTATGTGATGTTTGCAGTAAACTATATCCTACTGAGGAAGGATTGGAGAGTCATCTGTGTGGACACCAAAGAATCTTCACCTACGGCTTTTCCGGGCTTGCTTTTCAAAAGAAATATCGCTGGAACCTTCATGTGCTGATTCACATCAACGTAAAAAAGTTAGAATGCGATGTCTGTGGAAAGTCATTCACCCAGAAGCAGCATACGTTGAACGTGCACATGAACACTCACACCGACACCCAGGAATTTGTGTGCGGATTTTGCGGTAAACTCTTCCTGTTTCGTCTGAGTCGTCACACTGGTTTGAAAAGTTATGAGTGTGAATTTTGTGGCATGGCCTTTACCTTGATGAACAATCTGTACATAAAGATCTGTATATAAAGATTCATGTTGTGCCAAATACCCTTGCTGTCGAATCGGAGTATTGTATGTCCCATATGTGAATTACGTTTTACGAAGAGGCATAATTTCCAAAAGCACCTTCTCGTGCATGGAAATTAAATGAATTTTCAATGTGAAATATGTGGAAAGTCATTTTTGAGCAAATCAAATGCTTCGATAGCCACATGAAAACAGAAAACAGTCCTGCTCCAGAGGCATGTTTATGTTCATTGTCAGTGTTGGCCACAGTCACAAAGCGAAAAGTAGATTGAAATTTTCGATTCAACTGGTAAACAAAGATGAAGATTTAGGACAGTCGCTCTCAACTTCTTTGTCTTTGTGGACCCATTTTGATCTGTCAAGGCAGATACTTTGCTACATTATCGGGTAGAAAGTGTCTGTCCTTTCTAAGAAACTTGCCAAGAATGTTCAAAGAACGTTCAACAGCAGCAGTCATTGGCTGACAACACTGAAGTTGTACGTACACTTCTGGTGATAAACCGTGTTGCTTCATTCTGGCAATGGTGTCTTCATCACAAATTTTCATCTTGCGCTTCTGGATATAAGAACCATGCAATGCTTCGTAATCAGGGCTTCTATGCTTTCCCGGGAATTTTAAAATGACTACTCGAAAATGTGCCCATGTTCTCGTTTTCCAGTACTTTCCAGAGCATTAATTTCTATGACCACATAAAGTAGTTTTTGCATGCCTTGATAATTGCTACTTGTACTTGTAACCGAATTATGGTGTGTGGGTATGTGAGTATCGAATTTTTTTTTAATTGTAATTCATGGTGTAGCCTGGTATAATGCCTAACCAAGTTGACTGCATGCACACGGTTTTATATTATTGAGTTTGCCATTATTGAATCAATTTGCGTATTTCATGCGGTATCGGTGAACTTTGGCACCCTCTGGAGTTTGAGTTTATCCGTAACATGTTTTGAGGGAGCCATAACCAGCATCCAATTTTGTATTGAACGCAGGTATACCTAGTACAAGGGTGGGCAACCTGCGGCCGTGGACACGTAATTCAATCGTTAAGAGCTGTAATTGATCTTTACATTTTCTTCTCGCTATGCGTGATTAAATGCGACTTCATTTTTCAATTTTTATATAGTAGCGGCCTTAGCAATCTGAGCCCCAGTATAGAGTAGGGTTGTTCAAAAAAAACTTTTTTTTCCAAATCTCACTCGCCTAATGACTAAATCGTCAGGTTGTCCAAGAAAACGATGCACACCAAATTTGACTCAATTCCAACGAGTAAAGGCCGTGCAATCTTGAATTGAAAATTTTAAATTATTATCAAAAATAAAAAAATAAAAATTCTCAAATTTTTCTGTCAACCCCATGAAATTGTTGAGCTGTCTTCAAAAACGATGCAAAACAAATTTGACTCAATTCCGACTAGTAGAAGCGGAGTTATTCGAGTTTTTCGTTGATAATTTTCGGATTATCCTTGATCCGGGGATCATCAACCAAAAACTCCATAGAAATACCTACTTGGAATCGTATGTTCCTAACGAAAGTAATTTGGAGATTTCAATATTTCACCACTGTACCGACAATCCTGATGGAAGGTATAGAAATAACAGCATGCAACAAAGTGACTAATAACAATTGGCCCACCCATCAACATTTATAACTTGCCCTAAATTTTCGAAAACACTCCCTCAATCAAGTCTACTCCACAGGCGAATCTGATCACATGGGCTGAGAAAAGATAAATATTTGATAGTAATATGTGAAACTAATAATAATGACGAAATTCATTCGTGAACATAAAAAAAGTTTTGCGCAACTATAACCACTCCCAGTAACTCTTTATTACATGACCTCTATCAATTTTTATACCTATAGCCAGACAGTATTAAAAAGTAGAATAGTCCGGTGTTCACCTGAAATGGACATTAGGGCTGTTCAAAAATAACTTTTTTCTTCGGATTCCAGCCATTCACTGATTAAATTGTCAGGTTACCCTAAAAAACGCTGCACACCAAATTTGGTTCGATTCTAACAAGTATAGGACTCCGCAGATCCAATTAAAATTTTTAATTTATTATGGAAAATTAAAAAAAAAAATTTTCCAATTTTCCTGCCAACCCCATGAAATTGTTGAGCTGTCTTGAAAGACGTTGCAAAACAAATTTGAGTCAATTCCGACCAGTAGAAGCTGAGTTATTAGAGTTTTTCGTTGATAAATCGCGGATTATCCACCTATCAAGGATAATCCGAGAAGTTTCAACGAAAAACTCTAATAACTCCGCTTCTACTGGTCGGAATTGACTCAAATTTGTTTTGCAACGTCTTTGAAGACAGCTCAACAATTTCATGGGGTTGGCAGAAAAATTTGGAAAATTTTTTTTTTTTGATTTTCCATAATAAATTAAAAATTTTAATTGGATCTGCGGAGGCCTTTACTGGTTGGAATCGAGTGAAATTTGGTGAGCAAGGTTTTCTACTGCAACCTGACGATTTAAGAGGTGACCGCCTTGAATCGGGAAAAAAAAGTTATTTTTGAACAGCCCTAATGGACATGGACGGGACAGTTTGACATGGTTATCTGGTTTCCAATTAGCTCATTACGACTATATCCTGGAATGCTGCCGGGAATAAAAAAATGTTTGGCCCTCTGACCTAGTACGATAGCCTTTATCCAAATGGGAATACACAATGAGTTTTCAACTTGAATTGTGGAGCATTGTTTGTTGCTAAATTGAAAATCATGAACCATTTGCAGTCACTCATTTTCTGTTATATTCTTGCAGGTCAAGTTGAGTTAGGACAAAGCAATCTCTACGAACTAGGTACCATAGATCATCACATTCAAAATAAAGAAATGGAAGTTCATTTGAATCACCCATACCTCAGTGGAAGTGGCCGCGTAAGCATAGAATGCGATGTTTGCGGCAATATCGATTTTACTGAGGAAGGATTTCAGAGTCATGTGTGTGGACACAAAAAAAACTTTGCCTGCGACATTTGCGGACGTGCTTTTCAAAAGAAATATCGATTGAAATGTCACATGCTGATTCACAGTAACGTGAAAAAGTTTGGATGTGAAGTATGTGGAAAGGCATTCATCCAGAAGGCTAATTTAACCCAGCACATGAACGTTCACACCAATGACTTCGATACCAGATACTTTTGCGATGTTTGCGCAACATGTTTTCTACCAAGATAGGGTTGCGACAGCATGTGGCTAGACACCAAAGAAATTATGCATGTGGCTTTTGTGGTATTGCTTTTTCGTACAAATCTGACTTGAGACGTCACGTGCTCATTCACGGCTCCACAAAAGAGTTTGAATGCGATGTCTGTGAAAAGACCTTCACACAGAAGGGTACGTTGACCAGACACTTGAACATTCACACCAATACCAGGGACTTTTTGTGCGATGTTTGCGGCAAACTATTCGCGCTGAAACATAATCTGTTTCAACACATGGATATCCATGCCGGTTTGAAAAGATATGCATGTGAGCTGTGTGACATGGCCTTTACGTTGAAGAGCAATCTGAACCAGCATATAAAGATTCATGGTGTGTCCAATACTTCCGCTGTCGCATTGAATAAGAATGTTGCCTGTCCCATATGTGGACTAGGGTTCACGAGGAACTCCGGATTGAGACAACATCTTCCAGTGCACTTGAATGAAAAAAAGTTTCAATGTCAAATATGTGGAAAGGCATTTTTGAGAAAATACGACCTGCCACCACACATGAAACTACATTTGAACGAGAATTTGGAATGTTCCGTATGTGGAATTGGGGTTTCGAGTCGTGCTGGCTTGCGAAGTCACGTTCTCCTGCACAGAAATGAAGCAAAGTTTCAATGTGAAATATGTGGGAAGGCATTCTTGAGAAAGGATGCCGTTGCAGGACACACTAGAATTCATTTCAACGAGAATTTGACATGCCCAATATGCGGAGTAAGGATTTCAAGTCGCATTGCCTTGAGAAAACACCTTCCCGTGCATGGAAATGCAAGGAAGTTTCGTTGTGAGGTATGCGGGAAGTCATTTTTGCAAAAATCAAATTATTCTAGGCACATGAAAGCACATTTCAAATAGCGCTCCACAAGTGACATGGCTTTTTGAATCGTCAGTCTCGTTCACACTCATGAAGTGGAAAGTAGATTGGAATTTTTGAGTCAGACGAAACAAGGCTGATGATTTAGAACAGTGATTCCCAACTTATATGTCTTGGCGGACCGCCTTTTCATCCGTTAAGGCAGTCCGTCCCTTCCAACTTCATTCAAATTTAGCTGTGGTGTCCTGCTACCGTTTCCTGTCTTTTGCAAGAAAAACTACAGGATGGTGTAGTGTAAACTGAAAGCATTAATTTTCTTCAGTTGAAAACTATACCTCACTCTGTGGAATTCGTGAAGACTTTTATTGTTTTAAAGCAACTTTAGTTGATGAGATGTCTGCTGATGCGTGTCAGAAGCAAGTCTTGAAATACATCGTCGTGTCGTTGAAAATGGCCGTCGCATACCAACTTCTCTAAAGTCTCGGAAAATCGTAAATTGGGTTACCAATCATATTGAAAGCATCCAACCAAGCTTTCGGCGGTATATCTCGTCCGGTGTGTGATAATTTGCGGAATTGTATCTATTTTATAAAAACATTCTTTACATGTATTAAGCTTGGATAATATCTGATCACTAGGACAAGTTTTTGCAACTTTTTTTCACAGCTTCCTAGATTCTCTAAGTCTATGTACTATGATGTTTGGAGTGATTTTATAGTGCAACGTTTTGCAACTTTTCTCTATTTTTCGTACCAAATTTCACTGCAACTTTGATTAAATATTGCGTAAAATGTAAAGAAGTGATTTAAAAACACGCTCTCTAAACTATTCCTAGTATGTTTCTATTATCATTTATTTGCAAAACAAAGAGCTATATGATGGGGTTAGCTGCATCTCACTGTTATCTATGACACAATGGATTGCAAGCAGGTAGTGCTACTACGTCTGCCAAGCACCGTGCCTGAATAATATGTGAACAGATCGCTTAATTAATTCTGCCGTTTAAATTTTGGATGGTTTCCCATTTCACATACACCCAGGCGAGACCGCCGAAATTAACATTTTCATTGGGTCACTTTATTCAGGCTATTTATATTGTTAAAGGCGCCTAGAGTGAGTGTTTCTGCGACGCCTCGGGTCCGGTTTGCAGACCTAGGGGGCTAAGGGTGTGTAATTTGACTTGTTTTAGGGCAGTGGTTCCTAACCTTTTTCCACCTACGTACCACTTCGAGGTTTTATGCAGTGCTCGCGTACCACCTACATAAGTTGTGCTCGCCATAGGCGGTCAAAAATGCTTTCACTATTTATGACGTCATTTCCACGTATTTTACCTATGTGGGGTGTAATAACTAGGATGATTTTTTACCTAAAAACGGAGGATTTTGACCTAAAAAAACTTCATTTTGACCAAATCTTGACCTCACGTATGCAAATTGGGTGTTTTCGAACATAATGTTAAAATTGTACTATTTATATTAATTTCTGGACTTTATTTTAGCGATATATGGCCCTATGAAGAATTCCAGTAGTTACACCACGTATTATGGTAGAGTCATTTAAATTTGTTGTAGTACAACGATAGATACTTTACTACATTCTCGGAAATAAAGTGTCTGTCCTTACTAAGTAACTAGGCAAGAATGGAGAAATAACGTTTAACAGCAGTAATTGTTGGCTGACAACTCTGATTTGTGCGCACACTGCTGGTGACACATTATGTTGCTTCATTCTGACAATGCTGCGTACATCACAATTTTTCATCATGCGCTGCTTGATATAAGAACCATGCAATAGCCAAGCAGTCTTGCTTCAGTTAGGATATTGCGGTACGTTGACCATAGCACCATGTCAATTGTCAACCTATTTGTTTCGTTTGGCCATTTAGGATTCACGATAAGAGCTTCTTGAAGGTACAGAACTTCACGATTAGACTCACAATGAGCAGACAAATGGGCTGTCTACAACGGTAGGCATGTAAAGTAGGCTAAAAGCTTTAAAATATCAAATGATAAGTTCACCGATAGCGCAAAATCTACGACACAAACGAAATGGAGGTATCAAAAATATTTTGACAATTTTTTGATCTAACGCTTCAAATTTAACAAAATGTTGACTCATTTTGACATGTCAAAAATATCGCCCTAGTAATAACAAATTCTATTATTCTAGGCAGTATCAGCCAGGGTTGATGGGATGCATAGAATTGTTTTTTCACCACTAGTCAAGAAACTTTAAAAAATATCAAAATCGACCGACCTGAACTAATAATAACTCCATTCGGTCGAAAGAAACTGAATCTACTCGCGGACTACCCGAGAGACCTTCGCGTACCACTAGTGGTACGCGTACCACAGGTTGGGAACCACTGTTTTAGGGGGAGGGGCTTATCGCTATGCTGTTGGCTTTTGAGGGAACAATTATTTCCGCATTGCATCATTTTCTTGCTATGTAACGGAAAAAAGTGTAATTTTGAATGTCCGTGAAATGGCAAAGTAACAAATTTGACAGCTCTGCAGGAACTAGGTTATACAACGGAACCTTTCGAGTATCTCATACCCTACTAATTCAACAAAAATTATAAATGCACCTTTTTACTGCAACTTTTGTCAAATTAAGTGCAACTTTCTCGCGATTTTAGTGCAACAAAAACTTGCCCTACTGATCACTTTCACTGCATGCACTCAATTTTGCATCGTTGAATGACTTCGTGTGTTTGATGTAATATCGGGTTACCTAACTCGTAATGGTGTTGGATCATTCGCCTATGAGACCCAAGTTTCGAGTTATGCCGTATCGTGTTTTTGGAGTAGATGAGTCATATTATCAATATGATATTAATTAGCAGTCGATTCGCGGATATCTGGATATCCTATTACGGCTGTGTTTATGTCCAAATGAGAATGTTCAATAGAAATTGGAAACCATGCTTTAATAATCACGAGCCTTTTGGCCTCATTCGTTTTGTACAGTGGTTTTAGGATAAATATCAAATTAATTTAGGACGAAACTGATTGTCATAATCACCCGCTATTGAATCTTTACCATCGAGGTACCATGGATCAAGAAATTCCAAATCGTGAAATACAATCATACTCGAATCATCACACTTTTGCTGAAAGTGGCAGGGTGGAAAGCTTTGAATGCGGTATCTGCTGCAAAATATATCTAAGTAGGAAGGGATTGCAGAGGCACGTGTCCTTACACCAAAGAAAGTTTGTATGTGACTTTTGCGGGCTTGCCTCACCATCAAATTATCACCTGAAACGTCACATGCTCATCCACGGGGACATGAAAGAGTTTGAATGTGATGTATGTGGAAAGTCGTTCACTCTGAAGTATAATTTGACTAATCACATGTCTATACACAACGATACCAAGGACTTCTTTTGTGATGTTTGCGGCAAGATGTATTCTACTAAGAGAGGTTTGCAGAGGCATGTCTACGGACACAAACGAAAGTTTTCCTGTGACTTTTGCGGTCTTGCTTTCCCACACAAATCTACCTTGAAGCGCCACGTGCTCATTCACGTCACCGTAAAGGAGTTAGAATGCGATGTCTGTGGAAAAGCGTTCACCCTAAAAGCTAGTTTGACCAAGCATATGCGTGTTCACACCGGCACCAATGACTTCTTGTGCGATGTTTGCGGTAAACTGTTTCCTTCGAAACAGAATCTGTATAGACACATTAACTGTCACTACGGTTTCAAAAACTATGCGTGTGAGATTTGCGGCATGGCAGTTACCTCGAGACCTGTTCTGTACGCGCATATGAAAAGGATTCATATGCCTAAGACGTCTACCGAGAATCACGCATGTCCCGTATGCGGTCTGTGTCTTGCAAATAAAAACATCTTGCAAGAGCACCGTCTAGTGCACACGAATGAAAGAAAGTTTCAATGTGAGATATGTGGAAAGGCATTTTTGAAAAAATGTCACGTGCGAGCACACATGAAAGTGCATTTCAACGAGAATTTCCTATGTCTATTATGCGGATTAGAGGTTTCGAATCGCGATAACTTGCGAGCTCATTATCTCGTACACCGTAATGAAAGGGGATTTCAGTGTGAAGTATGCGGGAAGTTATTTCCGAGAAGATGTGACGTTCGACGACACGCGAAAAGGCATTTTGACGGGAATTTGGCATGCCCAGTATGCGGAGTAAGGGTTTTGAGTCGCAGTTCCTTGCGGAAACACCTTATCACGCATGCGAATGAAAAGAGGAAGTTTGAATGTGAAATCTGAGAAAAGTCATTCGTGAGAAAAGCGACTGTCTCTGAACATGTGAAGATACCTTTAAAATAGTGTTACTCAAGCTGCGTTGTCAGTCTTGGTCACCGTCCAGTCACGCAGTGGAAAGTATATTGGAATATTTGAATCCGCGATCAAACAAGGATAAAGATTACTTACGAGCATTCGAAAATTTATTTGATGCGTAGCAGAGTTGTCTCAAATCTAACCGGCAGAAGCGAAGTTACAAGGGCAGAATATTTGGTGTTTGAAATGATATAAAGTGGGTGGTTCCAAAACAGGGACGGTTAACTTCTCCAGTCGGCGGGCCGGATATGGAAAAATGAAGTACCTGACGGGCCGGAGTCCTAGGTCGACACATTCATCGCGGAATTATCCATCCATACAAGGAATAAGTCGTATTTATTGTTGTTGTTGTTGTTGTGTTGTTGTTGTTCTTGTTCGTGTTCGTGTTCTTGTTCTTGTTCGTGGCATTCATGGTGTTTGCCGACTACTATGGTCATTTACACAAGGCCAATTTTCTTTATTTTTACTCCGTAGCTGCCGACTTGTCGCACGACCCACTTCGAGACTTTTTATAAGACACTGCTTACACGGATGATATGGCGAGTAGGAGCCTAGATAAACCTCCAACACTTTGGTAGAAATTCTGGAGTCGACCTCGGTCGGACTCGAACCCGCAACCCCATTGGTGTTGCAGCTGTGAACTATACCACCACGCTATCTCACCACAATAAATCGTATTTAATGTCACCTTTAATTTTAAAGCATAGAGACCAAAAAGGGGGAAGCATGTGGTGCAGTTGATTAAGCCGTAATCGATCGCGACACCAATGGAACTGGATTCAAACCCCAGTTCTGCCTTACTTCTGTGTGTCGAAGGTTTATCTGGGCTCCTTATCGTTAACCTCACTGCGATTGCAGGGTATGAAAATCCCAGAGTGTTTCGATACCAGCAGCGATTCGATAAATACTATGTTAGCTGTACTACTGTGTAACATCTACAATATACATACAGGATTAAATGGTACCATAATTCTTCAAATACAGTAGTAAGTTATGCACTTAATTTCGTCGTTTACTTTGGTGAGTGATTTCACTTTTGCTGCCAACATTTCTGTACTATTATGTTCTACAAGACGGACACTTATACCAAAGTAAAAGCGACTATGAAGCTGACACAGCTTGTGTAGTTCATCGTCGATTGCTACTGCATAGTGCATGGATCGTTGGATCATCATTATTTCACCATAATCACTGATCTTGTGTTATAACGAACTAAGTACCATTTATTGTGTCATAACTAGGACGATTTTTTTACCTAAAAAACCGAAGATTTTGACCTAAATTTTTTTAATTTTGACCAAATTTGACCTAACGTATGGAAATTAGGTGTTTTCCAATATAATGATACAATTGTACTACTTATCTTCATTTCTGGTTGGAACTATCTGTACTGACGAAGTAGTTTGGCCTGAAAAAACTTCTTTGCCTAAAAACTGACAAATTTTTAAATGAAAAAACGTTATTTAACGAAATCTTTTCCTATGAAGAATACCAGTAGAAATATTTGATTTTTTTTAGTACAAAGAAAGATACTTTCCTACATTCTCGGGTAGAAAGTGTCTCTCCTTACTAAGTGGCTTGCCAAGAATGGAGAAACAACGTTCAACAGCAGCAGTTATTGGCTGACAACACTGAAGTTGTGCCTACACTTCTGGTGATAAACCGTGTTGCTTCATTCTGGCAATGGTGTCTGCATCACAATTTTTCATCATGCGCTTCGTGATATAAGAACCATGCAATGCCCACGCAGTCTTGTTTCAGCTGGGATATTGCGGGGTACGTTGAACATAACACCATGTCAACCTATCTTGTTTCATTTGAATGTTTATGATTCACAATGAGCAGACAATGGGCCGTCTACAACGTCTACTAAAAAGTAGGCTACAAGTTGTCAAGGGATAAGTTCACCGATAGTGCAAAATCTACGATACAAACGAAATGCAGGCTGCAAAAAAGTGCTAAGTTTGTAAGTAAGTTTGACATTTTTTGACCCAACGTTACAATTTTGACCTCATTTTGACTTTTTTTGACATGTCAAAAAAATCGCCCCAGTCATAACCTAAAGATAGAAATTGCGAACTTATGTCCTAATTAATAGGAGTTTTCCAAGTGCAATTCTTACTTTGGTTTTGTTCCCGAGCATTTTTGCAGAATAAAGCGGTTATCTGGTGTCCGAATTATGCGGATTCGACTTTGCTTCATATATAACAACCTCTGATCATACGCAACAGCCTTGCTTTGTTCTGCCTCGTGATTTAGCGTACTTATCTCTTTTAATGACTGACTGCTTCGCCACGGGGAGTGTTTTCATATCAGCCGCAAGTATGCTTTAATAAAGTCTCCGCTGCATTCGTTTTATAATCAGTTACATTGGGAGTTCTTTGACGTGTTATACAGAGGCGTAGACAGCAAGGTTCGTGTTAGAATTAGTGTGTAATTTTGAAAGACTTGTATATGTGTGTGTTCACAGCAAACCTTCTTTGGTAGAAGTTTACCCGAACCTTTAGGGGTTCGTTTATATATCACATAGGCCTAGTTGGTTCGCACCAACCAAAGCCCTCGTAGTTATTTCATTTAAGTAATTATAATTACCAATTGGAAAAATGATTTTTTTTAAATATATTCAAAATTGGATCTGCGGAGTCCTATACTGTTAGAAATGAACCAAATTTGGCGTGAAGCGTTTTTTAGTGTAACCCGAATGGCTGGAAACCGGAAAAATAAGTTATTTTTGAACAGCTCCAATGTAGGCCTACACTGAATGAAAAGTAAAAGAAGATAATATAAAAGACAAGAGACAAAATGAGGTGACGAAAGGCGAGATCGATTTGCCAGGTCGTGGTCCAGTAAACTTGAGGGCGCCTTCATATCTTTTCAATGTATCGCAGTCTGGAGGTGTTTTGAAAGGATGTAACTATTAAGAAACTGATGCTGCTACGGGTGGTCAAAATAGTCATCCTTGGCGCTGAGGAAATATTTCTACTCCAGTAGGCTTAGGCTACAATAGTAGAAGCACAGGTTTTCATGTAAGTAAAAAACGCTTGTATTCTAGTTTGGCATAGCTTTGCCTATAAAACTGTAAGGTAGAAGTATAGTCTAAATCTAAACGCCACAGCGTGATACTAATTGCTTAATTTTAAATGAGCTTATGAGTATTGGAGATAGATTGGGGCTATATGCATTTCAGAAGGTCGTGGTTTATATGCCGAACCCCAACCTCCCCTGCGTAAATACCCACTGGACACGTCGTTGCATCACACCGTCACAATTCGACTATTGAGCGGGCCTATTTGCTTGCAACCAATGATCGCCAAGATGGGCGTGCGACTACAAATCATATGTATGAGTTGGGTGTGTGTCTAATGTCTAGCCCTCCGCGGAACCCCTGATACTGCTGGCTCGTGTAACTCCTAGTGTTCCGTGGAACACCGGCTAAGAAACGCTGGGTTAGGGTTAGGTTTTGTGTTATGATATGTAGGGGTTGATTTAGGGGTTGGGTGGGGGTTAGCGTATGTTTTGGGGTGGTGAAACCACATGTCAAAGTGACGCAACCTAAAGCGTCGCTTGCTGATCTGTGGTTTTTAATTGTGTCGCATGCTCACTAATATGTAGGGCTGCATTTAAAACAAAAATCAATTTAAAACAAACATGTTTAAAACAAAGTCCTTGTTTAAAAGGTGTTTTTATTGATTTTGTTTAAAGCCATGGCGTCACCAATATTCAATTGTGACGCCATAGTGGATGGACATTGACAATTGAAAATATAGGGAAAATATAGCTCCTTTGACGAAATATCTGTACTTTTTATGTTGAACCGACTGTTTTGAGGGTTCCAACCATCCCATATCGATATACGTCTACCATATCGGCTGGTAATTGTCCGTAGGCTCATACAACATGTTTTTTTAAAAGTGTTTACGCAATTATGGCATAATTATACAACTTAAAAAACAAGACTTTTATCAAAAGCCTTAGTTAAAACGCTGTTTAAAACACGATGTAAACAAAGTGTTTTAAAACACCGTTTGTTTTAAATGCAACCCCACTCACATTTCGGGCAATCTCTGCTTCTATGAGTGAAAATGCATTACCGACTGGACGAAATATCCCCTGCACCACTGAAACTGAATTTATTTTCAAGCACTGCACTTATTTGTAGTGCCAATAATAATTATTTTGGGTATAGGTCTCCAAGATGCAACAAGCAATTTCAAAAATGGTCACCTCCAGCTGCCCCTATAATTTGTCATTTTTGACGAGTCTGCGCAAATTCACCAAATCACTCCGCGATATTGGACAAGAGTGCGTAACAGGGCTTCCACGGCTGCGGAGTCCCCGTTTACCCGCATTTTTCCGGTAATGTGTGGTGTTGACAACAAAACGGTCGTCACTTCGGCTCTACTCACGAATTACCCCACTTTCTTACGATAATATCTGGGGTCGACAATAAAAAGGTCACCACTTTTACACGACTCCCGATTTCACCGAATTTTGCCAAACTCTGACGTTTGCTAAGACGAACTCGAGTTTTTTTTTATCGCATTTTAAGACATTTTCTACAAAAAGAGATGGTGTCGGTGTCGCTTCGTCTGATTACGAATTACTGATTACAAATTAGTGAAGTACATTTGTACATCTGAAATCGTCGTCAATTTGGTCTGATGATCATCAGTGCCTTCTGCGAAAGATATAGTGATAAGTTTTTTCGAACCACACGTGGCTTTATTTTATGCGTGGCACACGTTCTTCTGTTCGTGCACACTTTGCCAGCGGTGCGCAGATTAGAGTGAACATTGGTCACCTCCTGCTGAAAGTGTGCGACACCTAGACCAAATCTATACTTTTAAAACAACTTACTTGAGTAGCCCACTCACTTTTAAGGCTTTTATTTTGTTTCTGTTTGCAGTAGTTTTGACGTGTCTTTAAAAGTGATTCTTCTACTTTCAACTGAGTAGAAATTTACGTCGGTAGCTCTAGCTACTTCTACACGAGTATAGCAACGCTGATTAATTTGATCACCTCTGCTGAAAAGTGATGCCTATAGCTAGCCTCCAACTATTTTGGATTCGATTGATTTATAGCATAATAACAACGACGATACAAGGCATATTACATGTGTCTAACATCCGACAGCTCTATCGCATAACAATCGATCATATGTCAGCGCTGTCTGAACACGACTTCGTGGTTCTGATACGTTTCCAGATGATCGTTTTTAGCACAGAGATTGGGCAACATCGCCACTTTAAATCGTATGCTTTCGCGGTACGAATGAGATTTCTGACAGGACTAAATACAGGGAAGTGTAGATATCTTTGAGACACACTCGTCGACGTACTTCAGCGATCACAGTGAATAGGATTGAATAGGAGTTGTGATATGATGTATGTTATTCAGTTTCGGAAATCGCTGCAACTACGATAGCCTATACCAAGGCTACTCAAATATTTTTAGCAGTAATCATTTTATATCACATGAAATATTAATTTACAGTCATGCAAATGTAAAAGAGTATATTCACATTGAAATAAGCCCGTCTATTTTCGGCTGACATTCGTAATCGTCAGCAACTATAGTAGAGAATTAGAAACAAGATAGTTTTATATCAACAATCGTATCACCAAATATGACATCACCAGCATGAAATTCGGTATGTAGCCCTAGATGTAAAACGGTATAACTATATACAAAATCCGGTAAAGCGGTAGGCTTACTAGCAGCAAAAGCAACAAGTCAAATGTACTTATTGTTCTGTTAGTCACAGCTAGTGGTGAATTGGCATTTTAATTTCATGATAGTTCTTTAAATTTAAATCGTAGTTCCAATGTGGCGACAGTGAGTTGAAGATTTTCACTGGTCAGCAAGTGGCCAAGTCACACACAACACATGCCAACTCTATTCTTTATTAAGTTGCTATTTGAAAACGCTTACTCGCATCCATTATAAGTCCGGAGCTGAACAGAAAGAATAAAAACGCTGCTCTTTGAAGAGATTTTTGTAGGCACAGAACCTCGATATAGCCTAGCCTACAATTGATTGAAATGAACCAGAATATTTTCGGCGGACGCTCGTCAAGGGTAACCGTCAGCAACTAGTAGAGAATTGGTAAGAGCATTGTATAACACTGCACCCTGTTCTTTTAAATCAACGTTAATGGATTTACCGAGTAAATACTGAGGCAGATGAGCTCCAGAATTAGCATTTGCCAGTTTAGTAGCCTTGCTATTATATACTTGTGTAGTTTTCAAGGCCTATACTTAGTATTAATAGGTGTTCGCGTTGTGTCTGAATTTCTATTTGAAACTTAATGCGAGTGTTCGTTGTGAGCACCATTCGCGTCTCACTCGACTATGACCAGAGCATTGTTCTTTCTATGTGTGTGCTACCCACCGTAATGCTTAGTAATTTGATGTCGTATAATATGAATATTTTTTAAAGTATATGTAACTTTGCTCTGGCCTCTCCTCATTCCACGTACAAAACTTTCGCCTTTTACTAAAGTTTTCCGTGGGGAGGGGCGCTCAATGAGTCTTTGATATTTTTCCAACCCAGGTGCGCCTGGGTACCTTTCTCCTGATTGTTTGTATATGCAAGTGCTACATGTCTACCGCAGTAACTCCGCGTTCGGGGATTTACAAAACGCAACATACGTTTGAACGCATGGACTAAAACCATACGCTGTATAAAGTACACCGGAAATGCGTTTATTATGCAAGCTCTTTAATTATGTACTGTTTGTAGGTAGCCCACACGAGTCGTATGCATAATGCAGATTCAAAGTAAATCCAATATAGCAAAGTATGCCTCAAAATAAAAGTCACGGACCACGTACTTCGCCATATAGCAATGGCAACTAACAAGGTTCGAACTATGCAGTTCACTGAAGTTAAATATGTATATTAATTGGTGTAATATACTATTGTGAGGTTTACAAGTTACAGATAAGTTATTTTGATCGGTATGACCTTGGCGTGGTAAACTTTAATATTTGTTGATTCCAACTTCAGTGTTACTGTTTTCGTGTAGCATAGTTCAAACTTTTTCGGTTGCCATTGTTACACTACGAATTACAGGATCTGTGATTCTTTTGTAAATAAACCCTCACATACCTAACATTAACACATCAACCTTTAGTAGTCTGAGCAAACATTGTCACTCATTGCTTTCAATGTAGAAATAAAATTAATACGCCACAGAGTATATAGCTTAAACGTTTTGGTCGGCTAGTCACAATATCATCATCTGGTTCTGAAAATTAGTGGCCAACGTTGAGAATCGTCACACGACAGGACGAATCCGTAATTATGCAGTGCCTTTTAAATCACTGTTGCAACGCACTTTTTGCTAATCCAGGACAATAATTTTACCGATTAGCCAGTTCAGCGGTGCAGTTCTACCGCAAACGCGTAATCTTGAAATTCGATGATGTTTTTGCATTTAAAGTAGTTCAATTCATGCATCAATATTCTTCCAATGACTTGCCTCCTGTATTTAACCATTTCTTTTTTCTTGCCTGAAGTGTGCACTCTCGAAAGACTAGATTTTTCTCCAGTGGTAAGATTTATATACAATTAAACATCCTCCCATCCAGAGTAGGAGAACAAAAATATTGTCAGCTTATTTTCTAATTAGATTAGAATTAGCAAGAGCTTGGACATTGAAATGCTTACCGAAATAGAGAGAGATATAACTAATAAGCACGAGACTGACAAATATATGGACACTTGGCTTGGTTGGAATTAGAACTACTGAATTTGCGACATCTTGGATATTGAATAAGTTCAGTTGATATCAAATCACATTCCATTCTTATATAAGCATGATAATGGCAAATGTCTGTACAGCAAGCTAGGCTCATTTGGCACTATACAATGCATTTCTCCTGTAGAGAAAACAGCAATTACAGTAGAATTAAAATTAGAGTATAGAAAGATTTCACAATTTCGATTAGAATTAGATTAACGGCATTTCGCTGTGATTAGTCCAATTACACAACAGGAAACATCTAGTTGTACAAGTTTTCCCCCACCAGCAACCTAACAACTAAGTGGATCCATTATGCTGGTCCTGTTATAAGGAACTACATACCAGCATCCATATACGGGACCTTCCCTAACACACTTTTTAAAAGAATTATTGCGACACCACTCCCCCTTTTACTGATCTCCTTATCCTAACCTAAATTTTAATATGTTGTGTGTTATGCCGGGATAAATTACGATATTCATCCCAACCAACCAAAACCGAATTTCTTAATAACATCTGTAATTGTTGAATGCAGGGTGTGATCAGACCATTTGATCCTACCCAGAGTCATATCGTCCTCACCGTTACGTTTCATTGGTAATATTTTCATACGATAACGTGATTTTTATCGGTTGGACGACTGACTAAATATATAATATTTCTCGCGGTCATTTCACAGCACGTTTCTGAGCGGAATCGCGGTGGCCTTATGCCAAAACCGTGCGATTGACCTCGATAATGATGAATAGGCAAAAGGCTGCGCTATTTACGTCCTGCATAAATGCAGTGCTTTCATCACTATATTATATACTTGACTCTAGAGTTGTACTATTGGATCACCGGTGGGCAAATTCTCCGGCTGGCGGGCCTGATATGGGAAAATGTAGTACTTCGCGGGAGGAACTACAAAATCGATACATTAATCGCATAGTTTGAAGAATAGATACAAAAAACAGTATTTAATGAATACATAAGCCTAAGGTACTGCAATAGCTGTTAAAGTCAATCAAACATCTGTGGTCGACCAAAGTTGCAAACAAGTTCTTTGAACTCTGGCTGCATACCGGATGTAGAAACCCTTAGTAAAGACTGCACGTGAACATCAGTCATATTGGAACTCAGCCTTGCCTTGTTTCCTCACAAATTAGATTTGAATTAGATTACCAGCAGTTCGTTTCAATTAGTATAATACTAATTAGACGGCCAGAATTATCTAACTTTCAAAATCTGTTTCATGGCACGTTTATGGGATGAATCGCGACAGGTCAATGCCAAAATCGTGCGATCAGCCTCGCCAAGGATACACAACCGAAAGCCAGCGCTATTTTTGCGTACTTGTGTACACTGCACCACTTTCATTGACTGTATTACGTAGCCTACATGACACGATTTATGATATCATATCTGATTGTTAACTTTGCAGAATTCGGTATATAGTTGAATATGGGTAAAATATACACAGAAGGATCTCCCGTGACTGCTGACGACATCCCCAAACGTTGGAAACACACGAGGAGCGTTCGGATACTGGGAGTTCTCGAAATATTCCTCGGTCTAGCCTCAATCGCCCTTGGTGCCGGGATATTGATATGGGTTATGACAAACTGTGCCACATGCAGCAACTTCGATAAAATCGGCGCAGGCGTATGGGGTGGAGTCATAATACTGATCACCGGTATCACTGGTATCAAGATAAAACCTGATACCTCCGCATATGTGGTACGCACGAATTTAACTTTCAATGTCATGTGCGGGGTCAGTATGGCGGCTGTTTTTGCCATATCTTTTCAATCTCCTAACGACTTAACCGGGGAGATGATCGGATATATGCATCAGTCAGTGTGTGGCGTATGTGCGTTGACTTTTGTAGTTTGCGTGTGCCATGTTGTGATATTCTGTGTCGCTATGTGTCGCCCTAGGCCTGTCATCGCGATAATATATGAGAATCCAAGAACTGGAGAGCAACAAATACTGTACGAAGATGCGAATATGAGAACATACGAAGATGCGAGTTTCAGAACATACGAAGCCCAGCCATCACCAGATAGCTGTATATCCTCCCAACTTACACCAATACCTTCCAGAAGTGTTACGACTTCTTGCGCTAACGAAAGCATCACGCCTTTAAGCAAAAGACTGAACAGCACGCGTTCCAATCGAGTGTTACCTTATCAAGAAGTTATTACTTCTCCAACTGATGACACCATCGCGCCGCTAAGCAAAAGACTCAACAGTACACGTTCAAATCGTGTGCTACCGCCTCAAGAAGTTTATCCCACAACGGAGCGGAGGTTTATGGGTGTTATCAACCAAATATCGCATCAACAATCTGGATTGAACAGTCGACACTCAGATGAGGAAGATCCGAATCAGTATCAACGTGCGGTCAGGCACAACGAAAGCGTGGTCAAGAAGTCGTCGACGAAAGCGACGCGGGAGCAACGCGGGGAAAAACGTTCTGTGAAATCGAGTCGGTCTTCAAAGAAATCAAACGGACATTACAGAACGGATTCATTCCGCGCTGAGTCATTTTTTCGGTTTTAGGTGCTTGTGGATTGTTGAATTGAAACCGTTGACCTCATCCGAGGAAATGACCAATTCGTGTGCTATAACTTTCCGAGGCTGGACATAACAAGAGGAAGGTCAGTGACGGACAGGTATGGTCAGAAACGAAGCACTTCTACTTTTCAAAGTATTTCCAGCAGATTTTAACCACTCGCACTACTTCCATTTTTGTAGCCTCTTTTAGGAAAAACGACTGACTTTTCACTTCTTGGATTTCGTAAAATAGAACGTAGTTTTGTATATGCTGCATCGGTTTTATGGCTGAGATTGTAACAGCAACTGGTTGAAACAGTCCTTGTATCAAGGTAGCTGAATTTATGTTCTAATATTGCACCTATTTGTATAGTGTCATTAGTAGGCTAATTTTGCGTTAGTGGCAAAGATGTACCTTCATTCAATTTCGATAGAAGCCACCTCTGGAAAGTATGCGCCCCCACGACTAAATCGTATCTTGGAAACTGCTTACAATTACTTGAGTTCTATTCGTATTCCTTCAAATTTCTACTCATGCTTGAAGCATTTTTAACGTGCTTTAGAAATCGCTGCTTGTATTTGTATAAATGAGTAAAAATTTACGGTGAAACTTCTACCAGCGCTGACCACCTTTGATAATACATCAATTGGCGTGCGCTTCTCGCAATGGTCAGTGTCTTATTTATTCACGTTTAATGTTTGTAAGAGATGATTGATTTTGTTTATGGAAAATGAAGGCACTGATTTAACATGACGAGACATACGTATATAGCAACTTGGGCACCAAATTTGACCGGGGCTGAAAATACATTTATACCATTTTCATCTGAAAGCTCATCATCATCATCATCATCATCATCATCATTGGTTTATTAGTAATTTTATCAGTTCAATACACCACAAAAATGCGATACAATGAAAAGACAGGAAGATGTCGAAGCGACTTGGAGTAGTCTATGGAATCAGACACCCACCTTGACCTAGGCGATGTGAAGAGGAGGCATGCACAGTTGCACACTGAATGAAAGTAAAGAAGATAGTATAGGAAAAGAAAGCGACAAAAAATAGGGCGGCATGTCATGGGTAGCGAGATCGACAGGTCAGTCGTGTTCCGGTAATCTTGAGGATGGACTGTATTTATTTAGTAGTAATTGATTGTATTTCGACTTGAATGTGGACATGCTCGTCGACTGTCGCTAACCGTTTCTTTTGTTTCAGTAATGTCAGTATCATTATAGACAGTGCACTGGCACTAGTATACCCTTCATAAATCGCACTGTACTACGAAAATTATCGTGCTTTCGGTTCGGATAATCGCTAAACGGCATATAGTCAATTTACTCGTTACGGTGTATTGTATTGTATTCACTGTGTATTGCGCCATCTTCCGGTGCCTCGTAACGCATAGGCGCCAATAGATAGTCAGCGCGTCACAAATGAGCAGCTCTTGGTTTAGCCATAAGTAGGGCTGCGCACAATGGTCCTAGTATTAATTCAAATGATTCGAGTCGAGTATAGTGAGAGATTCACTTTATCGAGTTGCGACGCCACTAAGAGTTAAATTTGCCAACGAAAATTATACTTCTGATAGTCCTTTCAACTGTGGAAGCCCTGAAATCTCAATTGGACGCGTCGCTGCACACGAAATTTATAGTGGGCCCCAGATCTACAAAGATACGCACATTAGTGGAATGACATATGTCTGAAGTGGTGATCAAACGCACAGAATTGTCACAAAGTGCAAAGGAAGAGGTATGATAGAAAAATAAGACCAAATTATCGACAATGTGACGTATAACTGGCAATGTATCCTTTGTGGTACCATAAGATGTACATTTTTGAACTGTTTACATATTTAATACTGTTCAGACGTCATAACGAGTGATAGTTCCATTCGACTAGAAGCCCAAACTCGATTCATCCATAAGTATAGTTCTGAAAATGGATTCAACACTAATGTACGTAAAGGGAAGTCTAGTGCGTAGGCGTTTGCTGGCATTTTTTTGGTAGTCCTTTTTTCGTTTTGTAATTTTATGCGAATTCTTTTTTTTCTTCTTCCTAATGCTACGAATTCAAGGATGAAACACGGCTAGCCCGCGCCTACCGGACATACCACTCGCGTACCGAATTGTTGCAAATAAGTATGGCTGGTATGGATGTAAAATAATATTTGCGGTGAGCCTAAGGCCGGTTTATATTGAGTTGACGCGAAGAGAAGCGAAGCGAAGTGAAGCGAAGCTGTAATATTGGGTAATGACCTTTTATTTTCCTTGTAATCAGTGAAATGTAACAAAGACAACGCCAAAAGGAGTCACCTTTTGTTAAGATTTCTATTCATGGGCGTCGCGATCAATCCGTTCGATACCGAATTGTTGCCGCCAATTTCCGTTCCAAAACGGCAGTCAGGCATTTAGGTGACGTCCAGTCGATTACCCGCCAGTGAAACAAATGCTATATTAAAACTCGTGTGTACCTACAACTTATAGTCCGTATATTAGAATAACATTAAGCAGACGCACCTGGTCAATGCCGATAATGTATTTTCTGGGTTATGCTAATTTCCAGCTATGTTTTATGTCCATTCTCGGTAATGGCATAGGCCTACTCGGTAATTTACATTTTCGATTAAGTCTGAGCACAATCCGAGTACGCGAATCTGAGTCGTGCAATAATTCTGATGACTCGAGTTGAGTTAGTAGAAATAGATTTTGTTGGGGTAATGAAATTCGTCACTCTTTTCCACTAAAAGAGAATTCATCAACAAAATCCATAATTCCGTCACTATCTTCTACTGTGGAAACTTTGAAACCTCTGTATGTCTCATCGCGGCATCGACAGGGCTACGCCCACTAGTGTAAATTACATATTTGTGAAGTCGTGATTAACCCACATCATTGTCACAAAAACACCAAGCGGTCTTCAATGTGACATAGAACTGGCATGCTAGTCTTTGTAGTATATTTCCACGTATTTTACAATGGGAATGGCGTCTAATAGCCAACAACCAATGACGACCAAGGGTTGCTGCTTGTAGTATTCATGGTGTTCTCCGACTACAAGTTACTACATGGTCATTTAGCCTATACACCAGGCCGATATTATGTTTTTCATTCTGCAACTGCTAGGGTTACCAGATTTTAGGAATATGAAAAGAGGACACTTTTTTAAAATTTCCAAACTTAGAATACCGGAGAAAAATCGGGAAAACCGGTAAATTTATTGGGAGTTTGTAGTTGTTTGACTAAAAAGCAAAACGCTATCACGTTTGTTCAACTCCCGATTTACCCACTTTTTACTTAAATTTAGGGCGGATATAATAAAGTTAGCTGATCAAAAAGAATGGTAATCGTGTGTTTAAATACTGCTAATCGCGACGCATTAAGTTGGAAAAGGTTACGCGCGATGCGTAGTCGAGGTGTCCCGAGTTTTCAATCTAGAGGCGTTATATGTTACATCATAATGCGAAAACGCGTCATTGTCAATTGATAGAATGAAACAGTAGCCTGCTGATAAGTGATAAGCTGATAACGCTACTGCCACTGCAATAGGTAGAATTATCACCATCGCGAAATGAAAGTCGTGTCCAATTCATACGGTACAGCTAAGTAACGGATTTTAGAATATTGATATCGCTCTGCAATGGCGGGTACATAACTCGTTGATTGTTTAGTGAAGCCATTACATATAGGAGGAGACAGTCGCTACGGTCATTATCGGAAATATTTGTGCGTAGGAATGGTACACGCGGTGTATGCAGTTTTATAGATAACCAGTTATCTATAGTTTGTTCCGGTTTGTTAAATTATGAGGCTAACACTAACTTTATGCGCCGCGATCAACAGGTTTCCTTAATCCTGGGTTTATAAATCCTGACGAACGCGATAATCGACTATATTGCTAATGCAACTTTATTATCTCCGCCCTAAGTGGTGTTGACTAAAAATAACTTCAATTTTCTGGCTCAACTCCCGAAATACCCGTCGGAATGTTGTTTGTACTGATTTCCTATATCTCGGCGGAATTTTAACATACATTTAACCAGAATTTTCAAAAAAGGGGACAAATTCTCAAAAAGGAAGACATTTGGGCGTCCTCCGAGGACACTTTCAAAACTGTCAAAAATGAGGAAACATCCTCTTAAAAGAGGGCGTATGATAACCCTAGTATATCTGCCTACTTATAGACTTATTTCTAAGACACACTATACATACGCAGATCAGATGGCGAGGAGGAGCCTATATAAACCTCCAATACTTGTTGTAGCTGAAAATCGTACCACTATGCTATCTCGCCACATGTATGAGTTAACTGCATATCTCTAGAGTCTAGACCACCAAGAAGCCCCTGAGACTGGGCCTCACTCGTTCCGGCGTGTGTGTGGAACAGTGAAACCGAATGCGTAGCTGTCATTTTAATGCGTTTTATGAGATGATTTGCTTTTGTTAGCACTGATTTGTTAAACAATATTGGTACATGTACTTGCGTGTTCTAATATTAATGTATTATGCTCTCTCGGTTCACGCTAGCAGATTTACTTGTAGTCCTGATGTGGTGTTGACTTCGACATTTAAGGCCATGTTATATTACAATTTACAATTATACATCTTCGGCTATGTTTGATGTTCATGCACTAAGAAGAATACAATTCATTAGTTTCCCGCGCGTTACCTTCAAGCGGGTTACTTACATCTTACGTGAGTACTATTCGCCTATACCAGTGGTTCTTAACCTTTTTTCTTCCAGCGCCCCCTTTCAAAAATTATCGTGCTCCAGCGCCCCCCCCCCAACTTCATATTGTAAGGAATGTAATAAAGACAATGAGTAAGAGGGAGGGCCGTAACAGCACTTCGTTAACCCCCTAAAAACGATTGCCTTGCGCACCCAGAGCGTGATAAACCGAACTTCTGAGGGCATCGCCCCCACGAACCCCATATCGTGATTTTGATGGTCAGCAAAGTTTGTGTGACCTGGTCGCCCTAGGTACCAAAATTTTCCATAATGCATGAATGAATAGGTGGTAATCAGATTTACCAGTAGCACTGAGTGAGATGTTGTATAGGAAAATAAAGGGCACGTAATAAATAATTAAACATATTCGGGCGTGCCCGCAGGTACAATTATTTGTTACCAGGGCCGTAACAGCACTTCGTCAGCCCCCCAAACAAAAAAACGTTGGTCCTGGGCCCCCATCGGGTGATAAGCCAAACTTCGAGGGACTTCACTCCCAGACCCCAATTAGGCTGTCCGCTATTTGCTAATAGCCTATTAGGTATGTACATTTGGTGTCCATTTACTGAGGCAGCTATTCTCGCCTATTCACGCGAAGTGCGAAAAATTTCACTAATTAATGATTGAATTGGTCAATATCATCGGGAATTGCATGTAAATTGAGATCAATTTTTATCCTCTCTCTGCTCGCGTAAACACATTTACCGGTAGAGCTGAGTGAGGTGCAATGTTCCCTCTAAGCTGTGCACGTGTGCAGCGTGCGTAGTGCTGACACGGTCTCTGCACACAGAAAATCTACGTTGTGCACAACAAATCCGGAGTTATTACCTTATTTTAGTCGTTACGCACTGTTGTCCAAGGGTCAGCGCAGTGAGTTGTTGAGTGTGCGCGGACTCATCAAAACTTAAAGCGAACATTGTGAGGTTTCTTGGAAACTGTACGGCCCGTTACTATTAATTAAACATATTCGGGCGGGCGAACCCGTTGGTATGACTTCGTTGCATGATGTTATTTCGTGACCCCCTGTCTGCAATATCAAAAAATATAGAATCGCTCAACGGGGATATCGCCCAACAGGAATATCCCTGTCGCCCAATCGTACTAAACTAAAAGACGCACACGATTTCAGATTGGTATTTCTTCACTGACATATAATTTTTCCCTGTCACATGGAATTCGTCTTCTGGGGTTCAGATTGCCAAGACAGGAACATTCGGTGTCAGTCATTTAGGCGCCCATGGACAATTAAACCTATATGTATTTTGAAGGCTATATGTAACGAAGTTTTCGGTGTTAATTTGCTCTGCATACTCATTATGGATATGTCCTATCACCACATCATCTACTGCGAAGCCATTTTTCTCCAGCGCCCCCCATACCGCCCCCCTGAGCCCAGCGCCCCCATATCGCCCCCTGAGCGTTTCCGCCCCCCTTCAAGATCGCCAGCGCCCCCTGGGGGGCGCTGGGGGCGAGGTTAAGAACCACTGGCCTATACTCTCATACGAAGCAATTTTAACGTGTCTTAGAAATCGCTGCTTGTATTTGTAATCGAGTATAGAAATACACGGCGTCATTTCTACTAATTGAGTTCCAGCTCCGGCAACGTCTGCTAATAAATAAATTGGCGCATATACTCGTCGCAATAAAACCTGTCCACATTCAGATCAGTGTCTATATTCATTCACGTTTAATGTTTGTAAGGGATGGTTGATTTTGTTTATGGAAAATGAAACGCACTGATTTAACATTATGAGATACATATATAGCAACTTGTGCAACGAATTTGACCCGGGCTGAAAATATATTAAAATCATTTTTTTAAAGCTATATACCGTTTCTTTTGTTCCAGCAATGTGAGTATCATTCTAGACAAGGCACCAGCACTATTTCCTCTTCAAATGACACTCTAGACCAGTGATACTCAACCTTTTTGTCTTCGCGGACCCCCTTTGAACCGTTACGAGCCCCTGCGGACCCCTTGAGTTTTAGTTCAAATTTAGCTCTATTGCCGTGCAATCGTCATATGTCTTGCGCAAATAATAACTGTAGGCTAGTGATAAAGAGCAACAAAATGACCTTTCTTGAAATTAAAATCATACTATCTATGTAGAAATTGGGAAGATGTTCATTATTTCAAAGCGAACTCTCTGGCTTCATTTTTTGAAATACACTACCGTGTCTCGAAAACCCGCGCAGTCGATTTGGCATGAACGAGTGCCGAAAATCCATTAATTTCCACAAGGACATGTGCTTGCGAATGTAATAAAAACGAGACCTTTGGGTCTGATCACAACGGCACCAATATAACGTCCAGCCTAGTCATTACTATGTAGCAGCTCATCTTGAAATTATTCTGGTGTAAATGTTCTGTATATCTCATGAGAAAATTGATTATTTTACAAGCGAGTTTATTACGAAACCCCAACAAAACATCTCTAAACAGCAATATGTTTATATCATTAGCCTGGCAATTTGGCGATTAAAATAAGTTTGCACAAGAGAATATTACATCTCAGGCGCCTATTCTGTTTACGTGGGTCCTTAAGTGTTGGCCGTGATGAAGCGAAACTGTTTCGTGATTTCTCTATAACTAAAAGAAAATATAAATTAGGTTATCACACATTTTGCAAATTTGGAGGTTTCGCGGACCCCCGGCTGAGAACCACTGCTCTAGACTAGTCTAGTACGAGCATTGTCATGTTTTTAGATAATCGCACACCAGTTCATATATAGTCAATCGTCTCGTAAAGGTGTATTTACTTTCTATTTCGCCATCTGCCGGTGCCTCGTAACGCATAAGCGCCAATAGTCAGTGTGTCACAAACGAGCAGCCCGTGCCCTGCACATCAGTTGGTCTGGGCACAAAGATCCGAGCATTATTTCTAATGATTTGAGTCGAGAAGTGAGAGATGATTGCTTCGAGTACTGACATTATGCGTTCTTTGCCGCTAAGAGTTAAGTTACCAACGAAAATTTCCACTGTGGAAGCCTTCAAATCTCGACTGGACGCGTCGAAGCACGCGAAACTTGTAGTAGGCCCTACCACCACAAAGCTACGCACGTTAGTGGAAATGGCATATGTCTGAAGTCGTGATCAACGCACAGCATTGTCACAAAGTGCAAAGGAATGGGTATGCTAGAAAAATAAGACCAAATTATCGATGGTGTGACGTACAACTGGCGATACATCATTTACGGTACCGTAAAATGTACATTTTTGAACTTTTTACATATTAAATACTGTTAAGACGTCATAATATAATAATAATCGTTGAGTTATATTTTCATCTGAACAAGACACACACAATGTACAGTGCGATAAGACACAATGCGATGTAATGAACAGATAGAACAGGGGCAGGCAACTTCTTCAGTCGGCGGGTCGGATTGACGAATCGGCTTATTCGCCCATTTATCCACATATACAAGAAATGAATCGTATTTAATGAATGTATTTTAACGACAGCAACGTCATTTCTCGCCGATAATGACGAAGACAATGTGGATTTGCGAATAGCGTTGTCATACAGGCGCCACCATGTCTGGTTCTCTCTGATCAATCAACTCACGGTGCATACCTTAATTAAGATTTTAAGGCGTTCGATAAGTCCAGTACCCCTAATTTACAAAGATATCAATTCACTAGGGTTGAGTAGGTGACGAGATAGCGTCGTTGTTCAACTGTAAGGCCTAATTAATCTCGATATTGAATTCACATGGCCTGCGTCCTCTACGAAATTTGAATAGTGGCCCGCGACCCGTTTTGAGTTGGCAACCACTGGCATAAGCGGTGTCTTACAAAAGCCTATAAGTGTGCCGTGCTACGCTACATGTCGGCAGTTACGGAATCAAAAATAAGAAATATCAGCCTGGTGTAAATGACCAGTGTATAGTCGATAAACACCACGATTACCACAAACGACATTAGGGTTGAGTACATCGTAAATGCCGATAATGCAAGTCTTCTCGCTTCCACGAACTTACGCGTAAGCTCCACTCTCGCACCTTGCGCAGTGCGCATACGCGTATATAATAACATTCAGTTACTGAAATTGGACCTAGTAAGCAAGTTGTGGGGAATATCGGCAGACTGAGGCCGCGGGCCACATTATCGTGTAAGACGTAAAACAGTCCGAGGGCCGGACAAAACTAGTCTCTGTTCCGCGGCGCTTTCTTGCTCTCTACATTTCTTCATTCCTGTCAGTGCGTTATTTCATACTTCGATTCGACCAGAAGCCTACAACGCGGCTCCGAATTGAATTACTGTATGCGATTCGGCCAAGCCTTTCCCATGTGGTCCTGAAAACGAAATCAACATGAATTTACGGAAAGGGAAGTCTAGTGCGTAGGCGTTTGCTGGTAGATTTTTTTGGTAGGCCTGTTTTCTTTTTGTATTTTTTTTTCAAATTATTTTTTTTCGTCCATGCTATGAATTCACGGTTGAAACACGGCTAGCTCGCGCCTACCGGACATCCCGCTCACGTTCCTGATTGTTGCAAATAAGTATGGCTGGTACGGATGTAAAATAATATTTGCGGTGAGTATTATAGCGCCGATGACGCAACTGGCTGGAGCACTCAAGCTTGCCTGCAACACCTTTGCGTAAGAGTAAACACAGTCATGCATTAATTAAACATTGAACGGTCAACAGTACGCTCTCTGCAGCCCGGCAGTCAGATGACATCCGCAGTGCATTATCCGTCAGTGAAACAAATACTATTAAAACTCGTGTATTTGCAGGTCTTAGGATCGATTAAAAGTGTAAATGTTCTCCCAACTAGTAATAGCTTCCAATTCAGACCGTAGCAGGTCAATGCCGATAATGTCCTTTCTCGGTAATGCCAATTTCCGGCTTTGTCCTATAGCCTATGTCCTGTCCATTCTCGGTAATAGCATTCTTGGTAATTTACATTCTCGATAGGGGGCCCGGCACAATGACTCGAGACTGAATCTGTGTTGTATATTAATTTTAATGATTTGAATCGAGTAGTGAGATATGATTTTCTTTGGGCACAGAAATTCAACGCCTTTTCCACCACAAAAACTATAGTTTCGACATACCAGTGTGTAAGCCTTGAAATCTCGATTGGTCGTATCGCGGCATTCGAAACGAGGCTATGCATTTCAGTTGAAATGACATATTTGTGATGTCCTGATCAACTCTCATCATAGTCACAAAAAGCCAAAACGATCTTCAATGTGATATAGAACTGGCATTTATACTTTGTGGTATTTTTGAGCATTCCACATATTTTATGGTGGGAATGGCGCCATAATCAGTGATACCCGAATACTCGCGCCCAATAGCCTACAACAAATGATGACCGAGGCGGATTGTTGTTTGTGATATTCATTTTGTGCAAGTCACTACGGTCATTTGCACCAGGCCGATATTGTGCGTCCGTATCTGCCGACTTATTGTAGCATATCCCACTTCTAGGCTTTTTAAGGCACATTATACACGCAGATTGGAGGGCGAGGAGAAGCCGAAATAAACGTCCAATACTTAGGACGGAATTTCTGGAGTCGACCTCGGTGGCACTCGAATCCGCAACCCATTGGTATTGTAGCTCAGAATCGTACCACTATGCTATCTCCCCACACGGGGCCGAGATGGGCGTCTCATCGCAAACCATATGTATGAATTAACTGTGTATCTCTATTCTCTAGACCACCAAAGAGCCCCTGCGACTGGGCCCCACTTGTTCTGGCGCGTGCGTGCAAAAGGTAAGGCGAGTGCGTAGCTGTCATTTTAATGCGTTTTATGGGATGATTTGCTTTTGCTGGCACGGATTTTGTAAACAATAGCGGTACTTGTACCTGCGTATTTTAATGATAATGTCTTATGCTCTCTCGGTTCACGTGATCCGATTTACTTATTTACTGGTAGTGCTGATGAGTTGTTTGACTTCGAAATTTAAGGCCAGGTAATTATACAATTTACAATCATACAGCTATGTTTGATATTTATTGTTCATGCAATACGAAGAATACTATTCCTAAGTTTCTCGTGGGTTACCTTCAAGCGGGCTCACTGTTATACATAACTTTGCAAAACAGGGAAATTATTTCGCGACCTCCAACAAAGAAATTGTGGCTGCTTCCATTGGTAATGGTATCGCTCACACCTATACGAGACAACGCTCTCCTCGTCCGCTCACGCAGTTGCGCCACAATTAGATTATTTTCCGTTACACTGGTTACTTGTGACTCTTATATTTTATATTTTTAGAGGGAATGGGGTGCCCATATCAATATCCCGAAATCCATAGTGACACTAAATCGCGACCAAAAAATTCGCGATGAATAAATCTGCGGAAAATCATACTTTTTGTTGATTTACGAAAACTATTGCGTCATATTGTGGGTGGTGATCTTTTCTTTTAATTGAGATCAGTAAAATGGAAAAAAGACAACGCCAAAAGGAGTCGCATTTTCTTAAGATTTCTCAGGCATTCAGATGACATCCAGTCCATTAATTACCCGTCAGTGAAACAAATGCTATACTAAAATTCGTGTGTGCCTACAACTTACAGTCAGAATATTACAATAACATTATTCAGACCGCACCCGGTCAATACTAATAATGTCTTTTCTCGGTCATAATTTCCAACTATGTTGTACGTCCATTCTTGGTAATAGCATATTCGGTAATTTATATTTTCCATTATGTTTGAGCACAATGATCCGAATACTCGAATGTGAATCGTGCATAAATTCTAATGACTCGAGTTGAGTAGTAAAAATGCATTTTGTCTGGGTACTGATATTCGACGCTCTTTGCCACTAAGAGAGAATTTATCAAGAAGAACGTTAAAGCGCTTGCAGGAACGCATGAATCAGCATGTCCCTAGATTCATTAGAACACGTTCGGTGAAAAGCTCACCCTTAACTCATCCGCTCAAGATTGATGCGGAACAATCAAAGGCCATAAATTCTGCAATTGGCAAACACTTGTTGGATAATCCCGCCTGTTCGAAAAATTATCCAGACGACGGATATCGCATACTTGGAAAGGGTCGTTCACACTTTCATTTGTGTGCCTTGGAGTCGAGTTTTATCAAAATACACCGGCCAAGGCTGTGTCCACAAAAAGAGTTCGTGTATCATCTAAAAATAGTACATTGAACGCTCTCGTATTCGACATTTCATGCTGGAGACGTCATATTTTGTGCTCCGATTGTTGATATACGATGTTATTTTGAATTCTCTATTAGTTGCTGACGATTACCCCTGACGAGTGTCAGCCGAAATAGTTGGGTTCATTTCAATATCAATATACTATCAAATTACATATTTTATAGTGGGAATGGCGTCAAAATCAGTGATACCCGATTACTAACCCCTATTAGCCTACAACCAATGATGACCGAAGCGGATTGTTGTTTGTGGTACTGGTGTGCAAGCAGTGGTGGATTTTGGGGTGGGCGAGGTGGGCGGTCGCCCGGGGCCCCCCTGGTCGAAGGGCCCCCCTATTTGGATTATGCGCTTTTTTCGAGGATAATAACGAATAAACATGGAAATACGTGTACCAAGCAAGAATATGATTCCGTACAGATGTGTCAATCATCATCAAATCTCTGCATTTGTTAGAAAAGTCCCGTCTCCCGATAATCATCACGTCTCTGCATGGGGTAGAATTACTTAGATTTGGTGTAGTCTATCCTTGCACAAGACCTTGCTCAAGACCCGCATCTTCCGTGCCACTGTCGAGCAGGTTCTTCTCTACGGAATAGAAGCACTCACGCTGACAGAAAAGCTGGCTAAGACACTCAACGCCAACTACGATGCACTCCTCCGCTACGCACTCGGCATCCACCACCCGGAGCACATATCCACCAATGCTCTGCGCAAACTAACAAAAACAGTCCCATGCCGTTTGCTGGCTGCTGAACGACGCTTACGCTTAATCGGTCATCTAGTGCGGCATCAAGACGATCAACCAGCCGCCGCCATCATCAACCACATTCCGACGGAGCCATGGCGCAGAGGTGGCTGGAATAGAACCACATGGCGCTCAACAATAGAGACCGAGCTAGCGCAACGCGGGCTATCGCTCGAAGACGCCCACGACCGCCCACGATGGAGGCGCTTAATAAGGGCCGAAAACTCATTATCTTGATGTTCGTTTGTTTCCTGTTTTCTTTTGCCCTTTTATTTAATTGAAAGACGATATATATATATATCCTTGCACACATGCAATAATATAGAGATGGCCGAATCCAGCACCTGGCCCAACCTTGCCGGGGTGAAAGCTAGATCACAATATCAGATGCGAAAGGGGGGTCTGGGGGGCGGAGCCCCCCGAAGTTACGGTAGGATACTTACAGCCCCCCCGGTAAATCTCGCCCAGCCCCCCCCCGTTCGCAGGGCCACCACTGTGTGCAAGTCACTACATGGCCATTTACACAAGGCCGATATACTCCGTATTTGCCGAAGTGCAGCACAGCCCACTTCTCTAGGCTTTTTTAATACACAGTATACGCAGATCGGGTAGTGAGGTGGAGTCTAAATAAACTTCCAATGCTCGGGACGGAATTTCTGGAGTCAACCTCGGTTGGACTCGAACCAGCAGCACGTGTTGTAGCTGTGGATCGTAGCACTATGCCATCTCGCCACACGCGGGCGTGTCATCCCAAATCATATGTATGAGTTAACTGTGTGTCTCTAGATCGCCAATGGGCCCCTGACACTGGGTCTCACTCGATCTGGTGCGTGTGTGGAAAAGTGGAGACGAATGAGTAGCTGTCATTTTAATGCGTTTTATGGGATAATTTGCTTTTGTTGGAACGGATTTTGTAAACAATATTGGTACTGTGTTATAATTAGGGCTGGGCACAATGATTCGAGTACTCGAATCTGAATCGAGTATTAATTTTAATGATTCGAGTCGAGTAGTAAAAACAATTTTTTCGAGTACTGAAATTATACGCTTCTCGCAACTGAAAGTTCATTCACTAACGAGAGTTATAGTTTTGATACTATTATTTTCCAATGAGGAAGCCTTAAAACCTTGATTGGCCGTATCGCAGCATACGAGACATAGGCTAGTACAAAGCTAGGAACGTTACTGGAAATAACACATTTCCAAAGTCATGATCATACCACAACATTGCCAAGAAGTGCAATGAAATCGGAATGGTAGAAAAAATACCAAAGTATCTTGAATGTGACGGATAAGAAGCATTATGTTCTTCGTGGTGGCATAAAAGGTGCATATTTCAACTTTGACATAGTACACTAGGTTGTGGCGTCATAATGAGTGATACTCGAATACTCGACTCGACTCGAAGCATTTTACGTGATTCAGAATCGAATCACCCAGGTACTCGATTTTGCCCAGCCCTAGTTATAATATTATTGTCTTTTGCTCTCTCGGCTCTCATGATCAGATTTACTTGTAGTGCTGATGAGCAATGTTTCCTCTAATTTTTGACTTGGCGGTTCTGGCTCTGCGCCAGAGGCGGCAGGCTCCAGGGGGCGGCAAAATGAGGCTGCACAGTGTACACAACCGGCTAAAAGTAGCGTAATTGGTAGTCCTATAGCTGGCGTCCCGTGAGCTAAAATGTAATCAAACTGTTCTCAATCGAAAGCTAGTGTCGCGCTGATTCCGAATATGTTAACATAGCAATGGAACCATTCCGAAATAGCCGTCAAGACCGATTGTTCCCATAACACGATGACCAATTGACCCTGATAATGGAAATTATATCGAGCGATTATTCGGAACAATGCCGATTTTCTGACTAGCATTTAAATTGTATTTCCGGGATCAGGGCAACAATAGCTTTCGATTAAGATCAGTATTGTTAAATTTGAGCGCTCGGAGGGCCTGGATAGGATGGCCATGGCCACGACCAATTATGCTGCTTTTAGTTGTCTCAGCAGGAGGCTTGTCCGGGAATTCAAGTATGACAACTAATTTCCCATCTATCCATAGGTTAGTGATCTATACTCTGGGTGACGATTTGGTACAGCGCTCAGACCGAGATAGCTGTGAAGGTAAACTGGTCCTAGGAACTGTTTAAGTTGGTAATAATTGTCTGATGGACAGATTGACAGAAATCATTCGTTCGCTATTTCTTGTCTTTATTATTTTTGGCTTTATTAACGTTGGGACGGTGAGGCTGAGACGCGTTATATTGTTTGTAATAATTTTCATTGAAAAGATTACTTGAACAGGAATCTATGTCGAAATTTGCTGCGGTCTACTTAGGGGGGCGGCATTTTAAGCGAGAGCCAGGGGCGGCAGCACATGCTGCTACGCCAGTGCATTGAACAACAGTGCGTAACGACTGAAAAAAGGTCATCACCTCGACTTTCTTGTAAGCGGAACACGGTTTTCTGTGCGCGGCGACTTTGTCATTGTCTTGATGTCATGTAAATATTATTACCGTTGATCAATATTTATTGATTACGTCTGGACCAGGATATGAGGCAAAACTTATGAATGTGGAACAATTAGATTTCTACACCTTTGGTCACCAAATATAGACTGATGCCTCTACTTGACAAGGTAAAGTACATGCGTATTTGTGTGTGCGATAGATTGATTCACTCGAAAATGTCATTTCAACTCCCAAATTTTCGTTGTACGCTACTGCAGTCTTAGGACATTTGGAACTGACAGCCAAGGTTAATAAATGTTGATATTACCAGCTGAGTAGAGATGATTGCATGAGATGCAACTAAGCTCAAAAGATTCAATATATAACCGTAATTAATTGGAATAGCGCATGTGTGATGCAAAACACTCGAGTATTCTTTTTAGGCATGACTTCGACACTATACCTTCAATTAATTATTACCGTATATTTTCTATTACCTTCCTGATCCCCTCCCACCCCATTTGTTCCAATACAAAAACAAGTCTTCTATGCGTCATATGTGTATTTGAGAAGTATCGCAATCATGATTAGTAAATATTCGCAGATTGCACAAGCGAGCTAATGTCCCGGAACCCCAGTTCTGTGCGTCTGGCTTGAAATCGCAGGCCTCCGAAAAAATTGCTTGAAATCGCGTCGATTAACCGTGTGTATTTACATATGTACATATAAGATGCTTTCCGCAAGTAAGCCCGTACATCATTGTCCGTACAGCGTTAGAAAACTTGGATGATAAAAAGACATTGGTCCACTCGCCGGCAAAATGCAACTTAGATCGATGATTCCAAGTAAGGTATAGCACATAAAATAGGAATGTTTGTTTTCCAGCACGAAGCTATAAATATCCATTGCACGAAATACAGTCTATTCGATTCGTCGATGTAGTGATATTCATAAAATTTATTAGGCTTTGCTACATATATCAGTTTAGAGTTAGGTCAGTGACATCAAATTGCGGGTTGTAATAGTACGCACGAGTTCGGTAAACTAAATCTTGCAACATTTCCAAAAGCACATATCTCTCGCAGAAGAAACGCTTAATAATATATCATTGCTTAATAAGTAAATAGTAATGAAAAGTATTAATAAATCGGTAGTACCGGCTGTTGGTGATAATAATTACGGGTCGTAAAACCTTTCGCAGCTCTGTGTAGATTATCTTCTGGACACTTTGAAGTTGCTTTCAGTCTGAAGTGAATCGGGAAAGAGTTAGAAGACAGTTGAATCACTGGAATGCGCAGATGCTTTGTCATTGGATGGCATATGGATCTAACTACCTACGCCTTGAAAGACGTTATGACTATAACCAAAGGTGATCAACATAGATAGCGTAGTAGAAGTAGGTGCGACTCCCTAAATTTCTACTCAATCACAAGAAGGATTAGTAGTAGCGTTGTCCAAGTGAAGTTGACAATGAATAGCCTTCAATGTACTTAGTTTTTAGCGTCGAAATGTGGATTTTAGGAAGGATTTGTATACTTTTTGCAGTTAATCAGTGCTGGGTACTTTCGAAATTGCAAGATGCCTCGTCACGACTGACATATCGCAGGTTACCCATATGTCCTTCTTTTTCAGCAAATCGAAAATGTCCGCCGAGGACGGCTAAATGTCCTCCATTTGGGGAATTCGTCCTCCATTGTAGCTTTGACAGCCACGCTAATGGACAGGCACAATCAAAAACGCCCCAAATGACGCGAAATCTGTAAAGTGGATGTTCGAGTGGATCTTTCGGTAGCAGGACTGGGAAAATGACATTTTTTAGTCAACACCACAGCAGTATTATTATTAAAAAGTGGGTCATTCGGAAGTTGAGTCGGAAAAAATGCTCTTTGTTTAGTCGACACAATAGGATTTAAGGTAAAAACTTTAGAATCAGCAAGTTTTCTTGTCCGATAATCGAATTTTTGTATTTGTGAAACACGTCCTCCTTTCAGGAGCCTAAAAATATTGTAACCCAACATAAAGTGACTCATGACGTTACAGGTGGGATCTGTGATATCTATTTCACGCGGTTTTTATGACTATTTCACAGATAAAACTGCTGAAAACTTGTCTTAAAACTGCTTTCTACTTCTACAAAATCCAAAGTTAAGATACAAGCTATTTTGCTTGAAGAACTCTTCAAGCAGAAGTGAAATTAGTCTAAAATTAAAACCACCAGAGCACGTGGCGCGACTAAACGAACGTTATGCTTCAGTATACTTAGAAAAGGTAGAGATTATTCGATATTGATAAACTCTGATGATAATAAGCCGTGTGTTTATTTCGAGTTTGCCATGAAATTATTCATATTTTAAGGATGTGAATCCCGGTTGAACACGAGATAAGTCGTACGCGAAGTGATCTGTGAAATGGTTTTCATATCGTGTATAGGACGTGAAAAAATGGAATATTAAGTCTACTATTCAAGCATCACTTGTTACGCCGTTATAGAGTATGGATGATATGGAACGTTCAGATATGCACCTCTTATGCGACCGCAAAGACAATAATGCCAGTTTTACATTACATTAAAGATTAATTGTTTTTTTTCGATTATACCTATTTCATTGACTTTGTGATAAAGCTGTGGCTTGATCACTACTTGATAGAAATTCCACGATCAATTGAGGTTTCAAGGCTTCAATGAAAATAGATCTGAAACGGTATTTTTCGTTGACAAATAACATCTTAGTGAAAAGGAGAGTATAACTTCAATACTAAAAAAATATTATATTACTACTCGACTTTAATCAGTACAATTTGTACTCGAATCATTGGGCCCGGCCCGAATCGTAAACAGGTAAGGTTTGTGTAGGTTTAGCATCGCCCACTGGTACGCAATTCATTATGATAGCAGTCCCAGAACGACTGCCAAGCTGTCCGCAATCGACAGCTACATAGGTGTACGTAAATTAGAAGGATGATCAATTAAAACTCGTTCGAAGCCGAGCTAAATTTGACGATTGTCCTCATAACGCCGTGATTTTCACGAAATAACCCCAATTTTAACCGATCGTAACTTCGTCGCTACCTTAGTTACCGAGACGTACCTACGTCCGTATTGTAGCCGCAAACCATATCTATCTAATGATACGTAACGTGCCTTGATTGATGCTGTCGTGTTGCTAGGACAGGCTTCGGTACGAACTGAAGTTTTGCTGATTTCAGGCGCGCTGCTGCCAAGGTATGGGTTTTGTTGGTGTTTCTATGGTACATAGATTAGCTGTGACGTTGTAAATTTCACAGAATATTCTTATTATATTATATATTGATAATATATTATCCTTAAATCGTTAATTCCTTTTCGATGGCAATGCGGAGTTTTAGAATAGGCTTACCATATTTTGGAAATCTAAAAAGAGGACACTTGCAAAAAAGGAGACTTGCAAAACCGGAGAAGAATTCTCAAAAACCGGTGAATTTCTTTGCGATCGGTTGTCTAAAAAAAAGGTCATCTTTCCCGCTCAGAGCTCAAAATACTGTTTTTCTTCCCGCATTGCTAGGTGGATGACTAAAAAAAAGGTCATCTTTCCGCCCAGAGCAAAAGTAACCGTTTTTCACTCCGAAATACCCGCCGGAGCGTCATTTCTGTGGTAATTTACGGCATATCACTCGCAATTTGCTCTAAATCTGACCCAAATTTTCATAAAAGGAAAAAATCCCTAAAAGAGGACGTA
Organism: Botryllus schlosseri; assembly: GCF_051294905.1. Classification (NCBI taxonomy): domain Eukaryota; kingdom Metazoa; phylum Chordata; class Ascidiacea; order Stolidobranchia; family Styelidae; genus Botryllus; species Botryllus schlosseri. Next base: position 34,724,784 of record NC_137238.1, read on the forward strand.
TGGTAAACCTAGTTTAGAACCTTCGTGAAATACTGCTGCCGACATGATCTTCGGCCGTCGATGCTGCAAGGTTATCATCGTGACGTCAAATCAGCAATAATGGTTCGAAATTTTGACTTCTACTAGTACCGGTACTGAAGTTTGTTTTTCTGGCGCAGTAACATACCGACGGAGCCCATTTGTGTACGATTACAAGCATCGATCTGCACAAAAACATAATTATTTGTCACCGTTGAGTCCTCGTCATCTCCCGATGCAATTTTACGGTTGAAAAACTTGAATAAATACGTATATATTGGTGTGAAGTCTGGGTTGTCGCAGTACATGTACTGCCTTGGTGGCTTCAGTAGACCCGTATATTACCTTAACGCGCGATGTGTCGCTAAAGATTGGTGATAATGATGTAAAATGTATTTAGGTATTGGCATCTGTTGAAAATCATTACCGTCGCGGAAAGACAGGTAATCGAGCGAAATTGCCTCTCAGTAGCAAGTCTCGAATTTTGAATTCATTACCGCACAATGCCCCGACTGGCATGAACGCAAAACGGCATGTCAGATTTTCGAGACAAAAATACTATAGAATGTAAACGTTTACATTCTATAAAAATACCCTCTCTCGATTTAGCGAACATATGGGGATACGCGGCGTTTTGAAGACAATCGGAAGCGAACATATGGGGATACGCGGCGTCGAAAGAGTTAAGTAACACCTCTACGCGGCGACATTACGTTCATTCAAACTGAACACACTGTTTGGCACGACACACTGACAGCAGTAGAACATAGAACATCGACAAACGCGAAACGTCTATATAGAACGGAATTGAAAAGAAAAGAGAATTACCGGCCACTAACGCTCAACGAGACGCAATGTACTCCACTATATATACAACCGATTTCCACTTTAGCTCAACACAAACTAATCGCAGCCGTGTGAACATGCAAGCGTTGGTGATATCACGGCAGGACCTATAACAGTTCTTCTTAACTTTTTGACGAGCGCGGACCCATAATTTCTTCACGAGCTTGTGGTGAAAAGGGAAGTCTAACATGTAGGTGCCGCATTTTAGACGCGCTTTTGGTCAGAGGCACATGAATCGTAGCAGTCAGGCTTTTCTTCTGAAATTCATGTCGGAGTCTGCACAACTCCGGGGGAATAACGGTGTGCTGCGGCCGTCGATCAAGTCGATCAACCAGTTTAACGCACACTTCCCTCCGCTACGGCGCCCCATATCGAACAGTCCGCGGCAGCAGGCCTACCGGACAACCCGCTTCCGTCGGAAATCGTCGATAATAAATACACTTGCATTGGTTTAAAATAATATTTACGGTGAGTATAAGGCATAATGCAAGGCCAATGAAGCAACTTGTTGACGCACTAATGCAATACCTTTACCTTTACGAAAGTGTAAACACAATCACACACTGAACAAACGGTCTACTGCAAGCTATTGGCAGTCAGGCAGTGTCCATTCCATTATACAACAGTCAAACAACGTCAGCAAAACTGATGTATTTGCAGATCGAGAATGGTGCGAACTTTTCGATGATCCAGTTATTTTCCTAACTTATCAAAAATAGTATCAGTATCATTTTATTAATATTTTCCTCGTTTCAGACACCACAAGACTGTGATACAATAAAAAGACAGGAAGATGACGACACGATCTAGAGCAGTCTTTGAAATCAGACACCCAACTGGGCATAGGCGATGTTAAATAAGACACATACACAATACACAGTGAATGGAAAGAAATAAGGTATAACATAAAACAATTAGAGATCAAAATGAATGACGCATGTGTCGATGATAGGCGAGGTTGATATATCAGATCGGGGTCTGGTGACGGCTGACTAATATTCATTCAGTGGAAATTGCTTGTATTTCAACTTGAATAACGAATAGTTTTTTGTCGTCTGTGCGGTAAATTACAGATCACATCGTTAATGCACTACTGCAAATGACAGAACACATAACAATTGAGATCAATTGAAAGAAAAATGTGCTTCCAAACATTGAATGTAGGCCTACTCGTCTCTTGTCGTTATATTAACACTGTTGTCCTACCTTGTCCAGACATTTCTTCATTGATCATTTGCTACCATCGTTTACTTTTTCTTTTCCAGACTGTTTAGAGTCAAGTGTACCTGTTTGAAACTCGTGTGATCAGACTAGATGACCTTCACGGTCTTATCGATCATTCCTATCTAATACCGAATACTGTGCAGTGTGCTCTGTACATGCATAGTTTCTGTACCACCATCATTGCCGTCTGGTTTTTATGTATTTTGGTCGGATGAAAATAATGACACTCTCTCTCTCTCTCTCTCTCTCTCTCTCTCTCTCTCTCTCTCTCTCTCTCTCTCTCTCTCTCTCTCTTACTCCAATAACATTAATTAGACTAGACTCAGAACACTGTGCTAATTCGAACTAAAAGATTCAGTCTGTAAAATGTAGATGGGTCCATGGTAACAGATTTCAGTGTCACAAGCCGATAAAATTCGCAGTTTCATTTTCCATGCTCCTCCGTCGGAAATACCGATTAGCGTTGGGATCAAAGGTAGCGTAAAACTTGTACATGATTGTACAGAGTAAACGGCCGTTTAATTCTAATGTCGCCTCCTTTGTTCACAGTATTGGTAGGTTTGACTTTATGAGTGTGTGCGGTTTGGGTTACCTTGATGTCGATCTCATTTCCGTTCGCTATGAATTACCGGTTGTAGTAATATAAAAATTTGATGGTTGTTGTTCGTTTTAGTAAATCGCATAATACCCTGCAAAACAACGCAGTGACGAAATCCATATCCTATACTGCGGGCATCTGGCGCTTTGGCCCGTATATGTGATGCGTATTCATCAGTCACTCTACTTGTAAAGAAAGGATTTGAATATACGAACCGACTCTTCGGATTTACGAATCATTCCAACATTAAAAATTCCTATTGTTTCGAATTTTGTTCCACAATTATGCGGATTTATTATCAGCAGGCCGATGTGATTGTTAAATAGATCGTACTGATCTTTTCGACAACCCCGATCTGTTTATTATTGCATCGCAATGTTTTGTGTATATCCCATCGTAAACATCAGTGTCTTGATCTCATGATGCAAATAATATTACCGCTGATTATTTATTGATTACGTCCGGACCAGGATATGAGGAGAAATTTAAGAGTCAAATGTGTGCAATTAAATTTCTACATCTTCGCTCACAATATATACACTGCTTGTGCTTGATAAGGTAAATTAGGCGACATATGTGTGTGCGGCAGATTGATACACTCTAAAGTAACATTTGAACTCCAAACTTTTCGTTGTACTGCAGTCTTGTAGCATTTTGAACTGACAGCCAAGGTTAATAAATGATGATATTAGCATCTTATAAAGTAGAAATAACGTCATGAGATGCAACGAAGCGCAAACGATTCATAATGTAATAGTAATTGGTTTGAATAGCGCACGTGTGTTTGTTTTGTTTGTTTTATTCGCACAACTTTGGCGCTTATCGCCTATAAGGTCATTTGCGCCCAGTACATCAATTTCAGTAATTTCAACGGTCTTTTACGGTCATTTTCGCCAGATTACGGACGACTTCCATGCACGCGCTCTTCCACCATCAGTAAGCCCATTTACATGGTCAAGTCGTCTTGAAGCCAAGTCGTCTTGGAGTGACGTCATGAGACGGCTTGCCAAAGTGATCGAGTTTACATGGTCATGTTTCTCGCATCTCGAGTGATACACAGCAGATTGGGATTCAGCTCGGGAATATGCTACGGCAGTTGAGATATCCAGAAATACTTCGACACAATTCTAGAATGACCAAATACACCGTGTATATATTCTTTCTGATAGTGAGTTGAGCAAGTTATATTGTGGCTGTATTCGCTTCATACGTTGTGACGCTGAACAAATGAGACCCCGTGCATATTAGAAAAGCAGTATCATGTACTGATAGAGCTTTTATATTCACCCAGTTGAAATACGTGCCGGTTTCGTGAAATATGAACACGGAATGTTGGTATGTTGCTGCAGTCTGGATTCGTTTTCAAGTACCGGTAATGTTCAAGCCGTCTCCAAGCGACTCTGCGGAACGGATTGAGCTCAAGACGGATTGAAGCCGTCTGCCTTTTTCTCTTTTTCAAAAACGAGAGAGTCGGATTGACGAGTCAGCTTCGAAGCTGACCCAAACGGCCATGTAAATGGGCTTAGTCTCTCTCGATTTTCATGCGCCCGCAACTTAGTCTTTTGATGCCATCTTTCGGGAGTTCGGCTCTCTCTTTCTCTGGGCTTTTCAAGGCGCTGTATATACAGCGGGATCGGCGATGAGGAGCCCAGATAAACCTCCGACACATAGAAACATGGCAGAGCCGAGACTCGAACCAGTAACCATTGGTGTCGTGACTGCAGTGTTTAACCAACTGCGCCCCTCGCACGTGCGAATCAAGACACTGTAGTATTCAGTTTTCGGCTTCACCGTGACAGTGTGTGTAACTGTGTATCTATATTTAACTTCCATTAGAACCGTCTTCTCTGTTATATTCCCCGACTCCATTCCACCCTATTCGTCCCAATACCAAAAACAATCATTCTATGCGTCATATGTGTATTTGAGAAGTATCGGAATCGTGATTAGTAAATATTCGCAAATTGCACAAGCGAGCTAATGTCCCGGAACCCCAGTTCTGCGGAGTCTGGCTTGAAATTGCAGGCCTCCAAACAAATTCCTTGAAATCGCGTCGATTAACCGTGTGTATTTACATATGTACATATAAGATGCTTTCCGCAAGTAAGCCCGTACATCATTGTCCGTACAGCGTTAGAAAAATTGGTGATAAAATAACATTGGTCCACTCGCCGGCAAAATGCAACTTTGTAATGTAAATCGATGATTCCAAGTAAGGTATAGCACATAAAATAGGAATGTTTGTTTCCCAGCACGAAGCTATAAATATGCATTGCACGAAATACGGTCTATTCGATTCGTCGATGTAGTGATATTCATAAAATTTATTAGGCTTTGCTACATATAGCAGTGTAGAGTTAGGTCAGTGATATCAAAAAGTATTTAGTCATTTCATATGGTTTGTTTATATAGGATAGTTTTGCCTGTTGTAATAGTACGCACGAGTTCGGTAAACTAAACCTTGCAACCTTTCCAAAAGCACATATCTCTAGCAGAAGATACGCTTAATAATATATCATTGCTTAATAAGTAAATAGTAATGAAAAGTATTAATAAATCGGTAGTACCGGCTGTTGTTAATAATAATTACGTGTCGTGAAACCTTTCGCAGCTCTGTGTCGAATATCTTCTGGACACTTTGAAGTTGCTTTCAGTCTGAATTGAATCGGGAAAGAGTTAAAAGACGGTTGAATCACTGGAATGCGCAGATGCTTTGTCAATGGATGACACATGGATCTAACTACGCATTTAAAGAAGTTATAACGATAACCAAAGGTGGTCAACGTAGTTAGCGTGGTAGAAGTGGGTGCGACTCTCTAAATTTCTACTCAACACTAGAATTAGTATAGTAGCATTGTCCTGTCCAAGTGAAGTTGACAATGAAAAGTCTTCAATGTGCTTAGTTTTTAGCGTCGAAATATGGATTTTGGGAAGGATTTGTATACTTTTGCAGTTGATCAGTGCTGGGTACTGTCGAAATTGCAAGATGCGTCTACACGACTGTCATATCGCAGGGTTACCATATGAACTCCTTTTTCAGCAAATCGAAAATGTCCGCCGAGGACGCCTAAATGTCCTCCATTTAGGGTATTCGTCCTCCTTTATAGCTTTGACAGTCACGCTAATGGACAGGCACAATCAAAAACGTCCCAAATGACGCGAAATCTGAAAAGTTGATGTTCGAGTGGGTCTTTCGGTAGCAGGACCGGAAAAGGGCCTTTATTTTTTAGTCAACGCCACAACAGTTTTATTATAAAGTGGGTCATTCGGGAGTCGAGTCGGAAAATGCTCTTTTTTTTAGTCAACACAATATGATCTCCGGTAAAAACTTTAGAATCAGCAGTTTTATTGTCCGGTAATCGAACTTTTGGGATTTGTGAAACGTGTCGTCCTTTCCAGAGCCCAAAATATGGTAACTCAGCGTAAAGTGAATAATGACGTTACAGGTAGGATCTGTGATATCTATTTCACGCGGTTTTTATGACTATTTCACAGATAAAACTGCTGAAAACTTGTCCCAAAACTGATTTCTACTTCTACAAAATACAAAGTTAAGAAACAAGCGGTTTTGCTTGGAGAACTGTTCACGCAGAAGCGAAATTAGTCTAAAATTACAACCACCAGAGCACGTGGCGCGACTAAACGAACGCTATGCTTCCGTATACTTAGAAAAGGTAGAGTTCTCCGATACTGATAACCTCTGAAGGCTCTGATGATGATAAGCCGTGTGTTTATTTCGAGTTTGCCATGAAATTATTCATATTTTAAGGATGTGAATCCCGGCTGAAAACGAGATAAGTCGTACGTGAAGTTATCGGTGAAATGGCATTTTCATCATCATCATCATCATCATTGGTTTATTAGCAATTTTATCAGTTCAATACACCACAAAAAATGCGATACAATGAATAGACAGGAAGATGTCGAAGCGACTTGGATTTGTCAATGGAATCGGACACCCACCTTGGCCTAGGCGTAGTAAAGAGGAGGCATGCACACTGAATGAAAGTAAAGAATACAGTATAGAAAAGAAAGCGACAAGAAATAGGGCGGCATGTCATTGGAAGCGAGATCGATAGGTCAGTCGTGGTCCGGTAATCTTGAGGATGGACATATCGTGTATACGACGCGGGAAAAATCGAGTATTAAGCTTCAAGTCAAGTCTAGCAGTATTCAAGCATCACTTGTTACGCCGTTATAGAGTACGGATAATGTGGAACGCTCAGATATGCACCTCTTATGCGACCGCAAAGACATTAATGCCAGTTTTACAATACATTAACGATTAATTGGTATTTTTTCGATTATACCTATTTCATTGACTTTGTGACAACGCTGTAGCTCGATCATTACTTGATATAAATGCCATTTCCATTAACGTGCTCTGTACTGCATGTTTCGTATGTTGTGACAAGGCTTCAATTAAAATAGTTCTGAAACTGTATTTCTCGTTGATAAATTACATCTTAGTGGAGAGGAGAGTATAACTTCAATACTAAAAAAAATCTATCACTACTCGGCTTTAATCAGTACAATTCGTACTGGAATCATTGGGCCCGGCCCGAATCGTCAACAGGTAAGGTTTCTGTAGGTGTAGCATCGCCCACGGGCATGCACTCCATTATGATAGCAGTCCCAGAACGACTGCTATGGTGTCCGCAATCGACAGCTACACAGGTGTACGCAAATTAAAAGGATGACCAATTAAATAACACCTCTACGCGGCGACATTACGTTCATTCAAACTGAACACACTGTTTGGCACGACACACTGACAGCAGTAGAACATAGAACATCGACAAACGCCTATAGAACGGAATTGAAAAGAAAATAGAATTACCGGCCACTAACGCTCAACGATACGCAATGTACTCCACTATATATACAACCGATTTCCACTGTCGCTCAATACAAACTAATCGCAGCCGTGTGAACATGCAAGCGTTGGTGATCGTGACAGGACCTAGAACAGTGTTTCTTAACTTTTTGATAAGTGCGGACCCCTAAATTTCTTTTGGCGTATCCGTGGACCTCCTTGGGAAGCTGATGACAAAAAGATCATCACTTATCAGGGCCCCATACGTCTTAGTCTAAACAGACCACTGCCTTAGTTTGTGACCTGTGAGTGAGCGCTGAACATAAATAAGATTGCAAGTCAAAAAATAAGGACAGATAAAGGACAATGTAGTTTTATTGGGGACATTTCAACATTGACCTTTCATGGACCCCTTAAAACTGGCCGCGGACCGCAAGGGGTCTATGGTCCCAGTCTTAAAAAGCCTGGCCTATATTAAGCATAATATAAGATTGACACTTGGTTGTGGTTTATATAGCCATAAGTCTAAATTTAAGAAAGACGGTGCCCCAACTCTGAACTGACGTTATTGATGTTATACGACGGATTCGTTCAAATGAGATTTAGCGCAGTTTAGCATGGCGATCAATACCAGGTCTGGATATCACCTTTATTTTTTGTACATATACGGGCAATCTGTGACTTCATCAGGATAACGATTGATGTTTTTATGCAATCCAGTATTTATTTACTACAAAAGAATTGTTTCCTTGCTTTTATCCAGTGTCCATGAAGTGAAAAGGGAAGGTGGTACAAATAATATCATTGGTTTTTGTTAACAAAACAGTCATATCTTTTCAAATATGAGAATTGAGGACAACGGCTAGCGACCATATTATGTGAGCCAAGAAAAACTTATAACCGGTGATATTTCTAGAATTATAAACGGTAAATTACCTTAGCATTTTTAGTTCATTTGGGTGTCTTATAGCCTAGAATATGATCATGAATTGACGCGAGGACCAGCTTGCATGTTCACAGGTACCAACAGAATGACAAAAATAAGAATTGATGCTATCCAACACGACACTACATTGTTATCATGGTTACACATCCAGCAACAGACCCGTGGCACCTCTCTCAGCACTTTATGTCGCTACGTGGCGCTTTCCCAGATATTCACAGCCAAATCTCGACTGGCGAAATAAAAATAACCGGAGTCAGGAGCTTGGTTGGGCAGGAGCGGTCGATATCAACACCTGACACTTAGAATGACAGCCCATTCTCGTCGATATATCATTATTTTTCGAAAGTATTGGTAGGTCATATCACTTTTAGGCCCTCTACATTCTTAACAAGACAAACAAAGCCCGCGGTTTCTAAGAACTACTGTTCACTGTAAAATATTAGCGTAATGCTGAAGAGTTTAGTGGGATCTACCTATGTGGGAATTTAGTTCATAGTTACTGGAATAACTGGTTGTAACCTCATAGATGGGGCAGATCTACATATGCCGAGCCTTTGAATCGTAAAGGGGCGTGACCAGGAACCTTTGGGTAGAGGCAAAATGAACTTTACAGCCGCTGTGAGGTCAATGCATATAAAATGCCATTTTTGTGGAGTGTATTTCCCTTCCTTTCCATAATTGATTTATTGCGCCCCTTAATCGATCAATTTCTCATGTGCCCTTTCATTTGTAGACACACACAGTATATACCTCACCCCTGGATATGTTTCCCAATAACGCTAAAATAAATTTCAATTATGCAGTCGCGTCTTTGGCGCTGATAGAGATCGATACATTATCGTGGTTAAAAGTCCTTACCTTTGTGAAGAAGGGATATTGTGTGATATAGTTTATTAGTAAGGTCTGCTTTGTTCCTTGGGTCTTTTCAGCTGTACCTTGAGTCTCTTGGGGCCGATTTGATAGCCGTTCATGCCCTGGATCGCGGCCTGTGCGCTGCCGCTGTTGTCGAAGCTAACAAAGCCTGGATCGAAAGTAAAAGGATTGCGATAAATGAAGTGACACTGGCCAAATTAAATCATAAACAGATTTACTAGAAGTACACAATAATAAGAAGTAAAGTGTCTCGGGTACTTTGCCAGTGGAAGCTACTAAAGCATGTACAATAGAGATATTGATACACCAAGAGTTAAGGAGAAGGTTGGCAGTCAAGCATTTTCCCATAACCGTAAAGAAGTTGGAGAAACTAGCAGCTTAAATCAATTGGGATATTCTATTTTTGTCTAAAAAATTCCACGAATTCGTACTTTAGCACTTTGGAATTTCAGTATCCACTCTATTTGCGGATAGAAGCTGTCTAGACAAATCTGGATATCAAATCTTCAGGTTGATTTGGAGAAAATTTTGGAAATGCATTCGGAAGATTACATCACATGTTGAGCATAAACAATTGAACGACATCAATTGGCTGGACCATTGACACTGACAGACGTCCAGACTTGTGTCTCAAACAAGGATTGATTAATTCGAACGATTCAATGAAACATACATCGATCTGACATATGACATTCATTTTATTGTAGAAACGAGAGTAATTGATTAAGCGCGAGCGAAGAACGCAATCCAAGAGGCGGAAATGCTTCTTCGAGGTACAGAACTTCAACATGCAATTGATATGAAATGTATTCCTATTGAAAAAGGGCTGCATTGATGTCGTCACTATCAACGAAGCGCTCGCGGAAAACGCAATGCGAGAGACGGAAACAAAACAAAAAAGGTTGGTTCAATTCCGCCATTAATCAATCAATGCCTACCGAAGCACTTGCTCTGGCTGGTGGCTCTATCAATAAATACTTTCGCGGAAATGACAGTGCCGAAGCGCTGAAACGCGTTGGCCAAGTCCTGGTCTTCAAACTCGGCGGGCAAATGATAGATAAACAAATTACATCCTTCGGGACCTGTCACACAAAACGGAACACATTCAGACTGTTCCATTCTCCCGGGCTTCGATAAGGGTTAGTTACCTTCTTTCTGTGGTGCTGTGGGGTTTCCGACTGCTGCCGGTGCGGCTTGGGCTGGAGACAGTGATGTGAGCTGTGATTGCGTGAGATTTTGGGTCGGGATTTGAGCGTACTGACCAGACGGCATGTACACAACTGAAACGGAAGGGTGTTAGGTTAGCTCGATGAGATCAAACTTATGAAGGAGTATAGGTATTAGGATTTAACGATTATGAACGATATTTTCAAATTTCAATTGCAAACACAACATCATCTACTCGGTTTGATTTATCTATTAGGTAAAATAGCAGGAATAAAACTCGATTGAATATAGGGGCGATGCTAAAAGGCATGAAAGCGGAACATTTCTCCTGAACCGAAATTTATAGCCTAATGGTTCTCAGCCGCTTCCGTTCGCGGTCCGGTAAAACTTCGAAGCAGATATTGGAAGATATTGTAGTTCCAGTAGAGAAGTCACAATGTCTCATGCGAAATTCGTGGGTAAGAATCAACACTTGACTCTCAAAAATCTATTTACTCTTTACCTACATAAGTTTGCAAAGTAGGCCTACTGCTTTATATTCATCAATTTGCGCACTAACCTGTGTAAGGTTGTTGTGGGTAGGCTGGGGCCTGGACCATTTCTATTGTCGGTGGGGTCGGAGCTGAAAAGGGGTGAACAATATTATCCAGTTGCACTGAAACCAGAGGAAGTCAAAGTAGCCATCGTTGGTACTGAGGTAGAGATATAGGTAATTCAGTTAACTTCTACTCAATTACAGGTAGAAGTAGAAGTAGAAGTAGAAAATGACGATCTGAAAGTAAACAAGTAAGTACTTTGTTAAAGTAAAAAAAACTCAGGGGTGACTGATGACTACTCTTTTGAAATGGTGTGATGTATCTTCGCCATGAAAGCAAATGATTATCGACACTACAACGAAGTGAAATTTCAGAAATTATATTCAAATACACGGGATGTCTCGCCAATAGTTGGCATTATAATTATATTCACAAAGGGGATGCAAGCATCCCCCTAAACTACTTCACGCTTTAGACAAAATTTTGAAGTCTCAAAAGTTTGTGGTTTTGCTTAACAACTGTTAAGTAAAAGTGGAAGTATAGTTTAAAAACATTAACACGGGAGTCTGTAGTGAAAGTATAGTCAAAAGCCTATTTGAGTACTCAAAATACAAATCTTGAAAGGTAAGCAGTTAGCCCTAAAACAGTTCAAGTAGAAATGAAAGTAGTTTAAAAGCATAGCCATCTGTGTAAGTAGTTCAAATAGTCCACTAGATAATTTTAATTATCTAGTTAGACAAATTAGAGTGAAATGTCGGTAATTGAATTCAAATATAATTTGTGAAAGGTTTCAAGGTTCTGATTTAAATTCTAATCTAATTCTATGGTTTCCTCGAAATGCTACAGGAGAAGTGTATAGTGCGAAAGAAGCCACGTTTGCTGTCCAGAAAGTTGTCATCCTCGCGCTTATGAGAATGCCGTCTGGCTTGATATGAACCAGACATGGGGTAATCGCGATTAGTAATCGTAATCGATTACGACGATTACAGCATTTTCAAGTAATCGTAATCGCAATCGATTACATTCGATAAAATTCCGAAGTAATCGTAATCGTAATCGACTACTTCCCATATCTAATCGATTTCTTTGTGAAAGAACGATTACTTTTTATTTGTACGATGACTATGACATAAACTGAACATTCGTGAACAAGGAATAGATATTATACCAGGTTCGTGATAGCACAAACGTCTGATTTTCAAATGCCATTGCTCATTATTACGTGAGAAGTAGGCTATTAGCTTTGCTAGTCATTGCGTAAGAAGTGTCCACATTAAATAGATATTCGATGTACGTACATTAGTGTGATTGCAAGAACACCCGCGCTGTATATCAGGTTGTTCCACACGGCAGTACCTCGCAGCAAGATAATTAATTACCACTCTGCCTAGTTTAAAATGGTAACTTGTGTAATGATGTTTGGTTATGGTTAGTTAAACGCAGTTTGACTGTAGCTGCTTGGCGAGCAGTACGCCTATGTAGTACGTACACCGAACAAAGATTTGAAATTTTGTACTCATCAAATAAAAAATTACGGTTTACGCAACGAAGCATTAAAAATCAACAGCTGCTGATATATATCGTAACCGAGCCGTTTTTGCCGTTTCTCGTAACGGCACCTTGCAGTACATTATCTGTATCAAGTTATTCTGATATGACTCTACTTGAAACGGGCGCAAATCGTTATTTCACAATTCTTTACTCGACATTGGGACCTGCCGTCATAGCGATATATATCATGTTAGCGTGGGTTGTAACTAGAATCAGGACCAAAACAGCAATTCTTCCCCCAATCCAAACGTTGGTCTTTGGCACCCATGGGGTGAAAACTGAATTTCGTCAATAATATTGGGAATTGCATTATATTATTATTAAATTTTTATCCTCTCTCTGCCCCCGATGGTCAGATTTACCTGTAGAGCTGGGGGCACGTAATTCCTAATTATAACGTCTGGTATCTTGTTATAGTTACTTTAGAGCAGAGGTCTCAAACACGCGGCCCGCGGCATTTTAGAATTTCAAGTAATCAACAATATATTCAAGTGGCATATTCTTTTTAGATATAAGAACTTGAAGTTCATCCTAAAACTACTATAAAAATCACTGAAATCTTAACAATCTTGTTTAAAATAGACAAATTAAATCAGCTTATGTAATTTGACTTTGGCAATAACAATAGCTTATACTTATCACGACTATATCAAAACCGGGATTGGGCCACACCGCTCAAATGCTCTAATATCAGATCAATTTCCAGTACATTTTAACATATTCTACATGAAATCGTGGCAGGTCAAAGTTCCACTAACTGCAATATAATAACCCGACAGTTTTACGATGTCATGATGCATCCCTCTCGTATGATGTCTATAACTCATTAATTAAAAAGATTACGCTCGCCACAAAATCAATTTTATTCAAATATTTTAAAACGTGATTTTTTTTTTCCGTGTCAAGTTAATAATATAATAGTCAATTACATTTCCACGATGTTTGTGAAATACCTGTATACAATGTCTGTCAAATAAGGCCTACTTTAAAATTTTGCATCAACTATCCCTATTATTGATGCTGCGGCCCGCGGGGTCATCAGAAACTAGGAAATTGGCCCGCGAACACATTTGAGTTTGAGACCCCTGCTTTAGTGTATGTTGTCAATTCATGATCTCCGGTCTGTTATATATCAAAATATATTGTTGTATCCAAATCGTAGCAGACTATATGAAAAACTTTCTAGAGACGCACATACAAATTGTAGGCTAATGTCTTTAATGCTCTGTGGGTGCCCGGGTGGCATTTGCATTGTGGGCTCAGATTGGAAGGACCTCACTATTAGTCACGACCACCCAGCTTCGGCTATTGACAATGGACACCTAATGGCTACCTTAAGTTTCGGCCACGCTCTTGCATTAGTAGCACACTTCGTGAACTCGCGTGTTGGTTGAAACTGGATATGTCTTTTGGTGTGTCGTGGCACGGTATTGACTGGAGCCTAAATGCCTAATACTATAAATCAGGGTTGCATTTAAAACAAAAATCAATTTAAAGCAAACAAGTTTAAAACAAGCCCCGTGTTTAAAACATGTTTTTGTTTTTGTTTTTTTTAAGCCATGACGTCACCAATGTGGTTTGACTCAGACAATTGAAAATACAGGGTAAATATAGCTCCTTTGACGAATAATCTGTACTAAAACTGTTGAACCGACTATTTCGAGGGGTTCAGCCATCCTATATCGATGTACGTCGGCTATATTGGGTGGTAATTGTCCGTAGGCTCATTAAATATGTTTTTGGAAAGCACTTACACAATTATGGCATAATTTTACGACTTAAAAAACACTATTTTTTTAAAGCCTTTGTTTAAAACACTGTTTAAAACATCTTTTAAACCAGTGGTTCCCAAACGGTGGGGAATTCCCCACTGGTGGGGAATTTAATGGTTTCGGGTGGGGAATAGACGCATTTGTTGAACATTGTATACAGGATAGTCTACATATTGACGGAGACACATGAACAATTACCGTTACTAGTTAACTGCTATGGAATGTATGTATAGTGAAAATTGTATTGCGTGTTGTTCACAAAAACTCATAATATCTCTGGATAACCAATGATGGCGTCACAAGCGCATCGAGCAAGACCAGTATCACGTGAAATAAGGAATTCGCTTAATTTTGAGGGTTTCCGGTATCGGTTCACATTAGCTTTTATGCTGTAGTTATAGGCGATTGCCTTGCGTACTGGTGTGGTTGCGTCTTGCGTACTCAAACAAACAAATAGCTGCTCCGCAATGGCAATAGTTGAAAGGAAATACTACGATAGTTTTGGGTAGTGGGGAATGAAGACTCGGAATAAATCTTAAGTGGGGAATGAAGACAAAAAGGTTGGGAACCACTGTTTTAAACAAAGTGTTTAAACAACCACTTGTTTTAAATGCAACCCTACTATAAATTATGTGTGCTTCATTATGTTGAGGGGGAGACGTATGAATTTCGAAATCAAGGTTAGAATTTTCAAGTTCATTAAATCTCTCGATATTACTTTATAATTTATGTTGGTTTACGAAATACTTTTGAGTCCCTTTCGAGCTCGCTTCCTACCATATTGGGAAATTTGGGGTGCGGCAGTCATGGACCTGGCAAGAATGCAAATCGTTGGATGTGATAAATCGTCCGCTATAAAAATGGCCAATGGGTATATTATGACGTAACAAGCAAATGACGCATCTTTTTTAAAGGAAGGTAGGCTTTTTCAGCGCAATCCATATATTGTCTTCACATATAACTTCTAAGATGCAAAATAAATGTAATCGTGAGTAATCGTGATTACTTTTCCAATGTAATCGTAATCGACTACTTCCTGATTTTGCTGTAATCGTAATCGTAATCGCGTCATTCGGAAGTAATCGTAATCGCAATCGATTACATTCATGAAGTAATCACCCCATGTCTGATATGAACTGAATTTGCTTTTTGTTGCGCTTCTTTCTAATTGAGTATTTTAATTCAATTTCCGGATTTCTGCGAATTCAGTAATTTTCCTTCTAATCTAATTTGAAAAAATACTGTGTAGCTATCATCCAAATTTTAATTTGATTCTGTAAAGCTGAACATTTTTCAGTTGTGGAACTCTGCCTCTGTGTACAGCTCGGGGTCCAGCAAATTTTTACACTACATAAATCAACCTAGATTAGGAATTATTAAGGGTAGCATATCGTACCTGGGCACGCCTGTAAAGGGTACATGGCTTCCTGTGCGCTGGAAAACGGAGAGCCTTGGTCTAGTACTTGCGATGGAACGAGGCTTAAAGTAGTGATGGGTGTCGCTGGACTTTGCGGCGTGCTCTGTATACTGGTGATCTGCTGGGGGCCTGTAATACACCATTCTTCTGCGTGAATAAAATTAGAGTTATTGTCATTGGTGTGTTGTGATAGGTGGTATTCGTTAACTAAAACACACGGTCTGGTCGTGTACAGTATATTGCACCATAGTGCTTAGGCACTATTGCAGAGTATATGTACGCCGTATCATAGTACTTGGGCACTATAGCTGTACACCAGGACTTTATGGCTGCTTATAGTATCCTAATCACGTTTACTGCGCGGTTGGACATGTCAAAGTTACAATTTAGAGAGTAAAAAGACTACGATACCCACCCGTTCCTGTCTGCATGACCGCTGATCCCGGCGTTAAGTGCGCCAGTGTAGGTGTAGTAGCAGCCAGCGCTGTCATTGGCGACCAACCCGCTGTTGGAATAACGTTGGGAGCCGCAGCTATCAGTTGATGGTGCGCCATCTGCAACGCGGATAGAAATTAGCCTCAATAATTGATACGGCAGACTCGTACATTGATGTGACATAACGCAATAAATTTAGCGAGCATTGAGATGAATAAAATGTATTCAAAGCTAGAACTGTATATTCTTGAAATCTGCACAAAATACGAGTGTGCTTCCACCAGCATGCGATAAATTTCCATGATTTCAACCAAATCTATTGCAACATCCGTTTATATTTGGCTAGGATGTGTTATTAATCTGTCGCAGATGGTTATATTAAGAATTCGGCATTATTAAGGCGTATTTGCGCATGCTCATGTCTCAGCCAAGTCGTATGACGCGAGGCATTCGATATTACTAGATTGAATTCTTGTGTATCAGGAGCGATATTTTAGAAATAGGCCGTGAAACAGCCTTTTATCGGTTTGATTAAACATGTTTAGAGGAAGAAAAGGAGTATATTATTAATCCGTGGCCTTTGATATCACCCAAGAGTGTCACAGAAGTGAGTTGAGCTCGATCCTGAACAGTAAACACTATGACTCGGACTCGACACGTTACACCCTGACTTGACTCGGTGAGGAATTGAAAATGACTCGACCTGACTTGAGTCGAAACTACGAAAGTAAGACTGACTTGTGACTCAGAACCTTGTGACTTGGTCACAACCAGACATTTACACTAGTGATATTTCACAGCGAGGTACATCCATATTCACCTGTGGAATGGCGGAGCCGTACGGAGAAAGCTGCAGGGCGACCGGGCCGTAGCTGTTGGCGATTTGGTTCATCTTGCGGACCGTGCGTTCTCTATCCGTGTCCGCTAGCTTCACCACGATGCTGGAGGACGCGCCCTGAATACATTTTAGTGAAGGATTCATGAGAACCTATAGTTTGTATAGTTCTATATCTGCAACATAGGAAAAAATGAAAACGAAAATTTCTATAGCAAAAGTTCGCCAACTTTTTTGACCCATCGCCCCCTCAAGCTTGACATATCTTTATCGCCCCCCAAAAAGCGACTGCATTAGACTATACTAACTGTTAATGCCGGTTTTCAGGATTTGCCGGCTATTTCGGGGTGGTTCCATTTTAACGACTATATTTTATTTTGTATTTTCGGAATCCATGCGACACTGGCTTTCGGTTCAGACCTGTTTTATCAAAGTTTAGCGGTCGGGTGGCTATAGCTATAGAACTACCAATTATATGCTGCTTTTAGCCGGCTCAACAGTAGCCTAGACCTCTCTGATTATTCAAGTGTGTCGATTAAAGTTGCACATCTAACCGTATCAGTGTAAATAGAAATTAAATTATTTCCAAACGCCTCAAGACTGCGATAAAATGAAAAGATGGGAATGTGTCGAGTGGAGTAGTCTTTTAAAGTCAGACACCCACCTGGTCCTAGGCCAGGGGCGGGTAACATCCGGCCCGCAGACAGTTTCAGGTCTGACATGATGATGTGACCCGCGGGTCTACATTCATCTGCGAGCAAACATTTACGAACATGACCATTACCGAGACAAAGCTGCGTTCAAATCTAACCGACGTTCACGTGGATTCTTTACTGAGAGTTTTCTCCTCGAATCCTGTCATAATCGTAACATTTCATTCACAACTGATAACCACTTAGTCCGGCTTGAGCTGTTAAACCCTGTTGTCGAGTTTGTGACATCGTGTGATACATTCCTTTAATTTTGACCAGGGCCAGGCCCAAGCGATGTAAATAAGAGGCATGCACATTGCACACAGACTGAAAAGTAACGGAAAATAATATAAAAGGACAAGCTACAATATTAGGGTTACCATACGTCCTCTTTTTGACTTTTTTGAAAGTGGCCTCAGAGGACGCCCCTCTTGTCCTCTTTTTTGAGATTTTGTCCTCTTTTTTGAAAATTTAGGTCAGATTTAGACCAAATTGCGAGTGATATGCCGTAAATTAGCTCTGAACTGACGCTCCGGCGGGTATTTTGGAGTGAAGAACGGTTATTTTAGCTCTGGGCGGAAATATGACATTTTTTTTAGTCAACCGATCACAAAGTGGGAAAAATTCACCAGTTTTTGAGAATTCTTCTCCGGTTTTGCAAGTGTCAAATTTCTGAATAAGTGTCCTCTTTTTAGATTTCCAAAATATGGTAAGCCTATACAATATGAGGTGGCATGTGACGGAAGACGAGATCGATATGTGTACACTGGAGGGCTGACCAGTGACCACTGACCAGCAGGCCTATTCATTCAATAAAAATTGCTTGTATTTCGACTTGAATGTGGACATACTCGACTACTGTCGGATAGCCGCCGAGATACTGGTTCACACCGTAGGTTAGTGACCTATTAATAGATCTGTTATTAGAAGGAATTTGTCGCATTCCATGAAAACTTTTATGGTTAAAGCATGGAGACCGAAAACTCGTACCGGCATGGTGAGTTTTCCGTGGATCGCTTCGATGGCGGCTTTGGCTGCGGCCGCAGACTAGAGCTTGACAAATGAACAGCCCTTGCTTTGTCCGTCCGTAGTTCTGAAAGAGGGAATCGATGTAGATATCGTACTGTCGAAAGTTCACGAATATTGTTTAAAAAGTCTTAAATTTCGCACATACTGGTCGTCAGCACTAAAACGGTACGGTAAAACAAAGGGAGAAGTCGAATGCATAGACGATTGCTGGGATTTGCTGACCCTAGTGTAACCATACGGTGAAAACCTGCATGGTGGGTATGTAGTAGGTAAACGGACGGGGGAGAGCGCGTGTCTGCAGCTGAATAACCTCCCGCATAGAAGGTTAGTCAGATGCAGCGTCGCGGTCCCGTCGGTCCGTGCCTATACTGTTCGGTTCGCTCGAGTCTAGCGGACAACCCGATCTTGACGATAGTTGTGCTAAATATATATACCAGAACATACGTAAAATAACATATACGGTGAGTATGCGGATATCGATGAAGCGACTGATTGACGCACTCAAGTAGTTTGCTCGCAGTATGTCTGCCTGAAGGCCACACAATTCCACTAAAACTCATATATTTGTATACGTTAGGGTTGCCATACGTCCGGAATTTCCCGGACATGTCCGGATTTTCACTCTTCAAACTAGCGTCAGGGAGGAATTACTAAAATATGCCAAATGTCCGGAATTTTGAAGACTTGACGTAGGCTCATAACTTTTTCGTGAATCAGCATAAAAACAATATTTTTGAGGGAATATTTATGCTGATGCATGATATTTTTATTCGCGCCGCGCGCGATTTACTATCACATTTATTAATTTTAATCTGGAGACTACCACCCTCGCAAAAACTGCAATAAAGGATAAATAAAAACAATCTTCATTTACTGGAATAAGCCCAATTATAATCGCAATTATAGGAGAACGGTATATTCCTAGAAATCGCTAAGGCCGCCTAAATGCTTTATTCAAAGATAGTGGTTCCAAACGGGGTGGGGGGTCGTTTGCCTTTATTCTGAGGTTTACGAATATGTTGAACGTAATCAGCTTCCAAAATAGCCCGTGAGTAAGTCTAGACAAGGTGCTGCCTTCTTTTAGTAATCAGCTCGTCATATTTGATCTGGATCACGGAACATTTTCACATTGGAGATGGAGTCGCGCTCATAAAAGGTTGGAAACCACTGGACGTGTTTTTTCTATAAAGCTCCGTGTTGCGCACCGGCAAGTGACATAGATTACCCTATAGTGTGGGCTCAAAATCATTGCTTATTTGGGCGGAAGGGGGCTAAAAACATGTGTGATCGGTCCCGGTTACATAACGCACAGCTACATACTCCTGAACCGGATCGTTACCACCTCTGGTCTATGAGCAAAGCTTTGCTGGTGTGACGTCATAACTCATTCTGAAATCCACTAGTGGGCGCTAAAGAGTGTCCGGAATTTGGGTTGCTGAAATATGGTAACCCTAGTATACGTGGTCGAAGTAGTTAGCGTTTATTGCCCAAGTAGAAATAACGACGTCAATTTCTACTCAACTACAAGTCACAAGTCCCAAGAGAAAAGGGAAGTCTATGGCGCGGACGCTTGCTGAATTTTTTTCGATATGGTATGAACACGACAGTTTCTCCCGACCGCAATATACTACAGTGGGCTATTGCGCCACTGACGAGCGTGAGCCGTGCGTTGACTCGCTTAGGCTTTTAGCGCTCATCCACGCCTGCGCGTGTTTCTTGTGGTTCGCTCAGCGTCTACCGGACAACCCGCTGCGATTCGTAGCGTAGGCATTTAAGTATTGCCGTCCGGAAGTAAAATAATATTTACGGTGACTAGGATTTAAAACAGTACTTAAGCAGGCTTTCCACTTGCATTAGTTACTCGGGAGGTGATATTTTTAGACTAATTACGCTGTCGCTTGAATAGTTTTTAGGTAAAACTGCTCTTTACATTTTAGCAATGTAATTTTGAGGTAAGTTTGCATCGATTATACGAATGAAATGGTCATAAGAACAGCGTGAAATAGACTCTGCCTGATGATAACTCAATTCTTTTGGGAAAATCCTACTTAATCGCATCATGGTTAGTAGTTTAACAAAGCTTGAACAATGAACAGTTTACTGCCATTCCTATTCCGATCAGATTAATATAACAACAGCAGTACGCGTGCATAGCACAACTGCTTGATTCATCCCTTGAAGCTTGAATTCCGCCATTCGGCAAACATTTGATTGACAATTCACAATTCTAATGGTTGTGCGAAAAATTTACGAGACGAGTTCTCGGAAAAGGCCGTTCACTCTTTCATTTGTGTGCTTTGGAATCAACTTTTATCAAAATACGCCAACCTAGTTCGCGTTAACAGAAGCAGTTCGTGTACCATAGTACATTGAGATTAGGCAATCTCTTCGCCTCGTTATTCTAAATTTCATGCCGGTGATGTCATATTTGGTGATAGATTGTTGATATACAATGTTTTCCAATTCTCTTATAGTTGTCAACTATTTCCCATGACGAGTGCAAGCCGACAATATTCGAGCTTATTTCAATATGAATATATTGTATAATTTTATTTTGATATTCGAATAGACCACATCCACCTCTACTTGCCAGTTTGTTAGACAAAACTACCAACTTTGAAAGTAGAAAAGAGTTTGGAGATAAGTTAGCATCTCTTTTATGAGTGAAATTGTAATAAATGCCGCGTGAAGTAGCCTCTACGAATATGTTCGAAAATTCTTCCTACTTGTAGCGTCGTTAATAATAATTTAACCAAGCTGAACACGGGATTCCCTATAACAATATCACAGCGACAGAAGTGCTCGAAATAGTACGAGAAAAGTTTGCGAAGTGAAAAGGGGAGTCTAAGGCGTGGGCGTGCGCTGGATCAACTCGACCCAAGTGCGGCTGCCCTTTCTCGCCGGTGGCGGACACGGTGGCAGACACTTCACTGACAACTTCATCTCGATTGCCAGCTCTCCCAGTCTAAGAGTAACGACTTCGAACCCAAACCATAACCTAACTCAACCCTAGTCCGAATACAGTATACTATAGTATACTATATACAAGCAATTTCTTCTAAATGAATACTAGCCAGCCTTCAGGATTACCGGACCACGACCTAATATCGACCTCGCCTTCCGCCACATGCCACCTCATTGTCGCTTGCGCCTTATATTGTCTGCATTACTTTTCATTCAGTGTGCATGCCTCTTCTTTACTTCGCCTAAGCTAAGGTGGGTGTCTGATCTTGAAGGTTACCCCAAGCTGTTTCGATGTTTTGAAATGATGAAAATATTAATAAAACTGATTGATTGATTGATTCCTGACAGTAATATATATCATATACCCAGTGCCGAATTCAGAGTTGTACGAGCGTCGTATTTCACAGTTCGTGCTCATATTCAGTGAAACATTTCGTCTCAAATTTATAAGCACAACATGGCTGGGCGAAAATCGAGTAGCTCAGTGGTTCGATATTGAACTCGGCGCAAAGCGTTACAAAAATTACGTTACAAAATCTGAACCATGTGGAAACTTGAAATAAGCACCTTTTATGCGACCATTAAAAATACAATGTAAGTTCTACATACTATTTAATATCATTTGGTATTTTTTTACCAAACCAATTTTATTGCACTTTGTGACAATGCTGCGGGCTGATCACGGCATCACAGATATGTCATTACCAGTAACGTGCGGAGCTTTGTCCTGCATCTTTCGTATGCTGCGACACGACCAAACGAACGGAAATAGTATGGTAAGTTCACTCTTATCTAGTGACAAGGAGCGTATAATATCAGTACTGCAGGCGATCCCTGTTATCGTCCAACCATGAAATGTAATAGACGACCTCCAACCATACTATCCACAAGCACATCTCACTGCGGCTGGGTTACGTCGTTCTTTTCATTCGATCAAAGGCAACCGCTGCTAAGCTCTGGCAACTTATACCGCTGATACAGCAGTGATAGGCCTACAGCGGATACAGCTGTGATACACCTGATTGCGGGAGTATATGGTAATATACAACGTTGTGTATTTCACGCCATATTTCGATACGAATATGACTTCCTATTGTAATGATTAGGGCCATTTAAAGTCATTAAAGTCATATTTTTTTCTATGCATCAGTAAGTCGTGAAATCAATTTTAACGCAAAAACCGCATCCATGTGGGGTATATTAAGAAAGTTATAAAGTCATATAAAGTCATATTTTCTTGGTTAGGTCATATTTGAGTTATAAAGTCATATTGCTGTATACTTTAAATAAAAAGTGCCAATTGAAGCAATTACGCACTAAGAAAGTAAGGCAATTTCCGATTGAACGAAGGCAAACTGTAAGGTTAGCCTACATAACATTACAGTCGCTGACCTACGAGGTCACACATTGCATTATGAGGTCACACATTGCATTGTGTTGCTACACAATCTGTTTTACTTCTGTGCACTGAAGTGGGACGTCATTTGAAGTTCAGAGATGTGGAAGAAATAGTCAACGCATGGGAAGCTGAAGGAGTTATTGTAAAGAGCGTCAAAGATTCAGTGAACGATCCAAAGTTGACGAGTTAACAGAAATATGCCTCCACTACAACAATATTTCAAACTTGATACTGAAAATGTAACGTACACTATCAAAGAGGCTCATGCTGATCTAAATGCCCTCGAATTCGGGAAAGATCCGCTTGAGCTCAAAAATTACATTAAGAAGCGATTGGACAAAAACGATGTGAAACAAATGATGGAGCTACAAAGACAAGACATTTCACCAACGCTGTATGCAAAACTGCAAAAGTCTCAACCAACATCAGCGTCTGTGGAGCGCTCATTTTCCTTACTAAAGTCATTTTTACGTCCAAATCGTAACTTTAAAGACTCCAACATTCCACACTACATGAAACTACTACAAAAGTGGTTTAAAATGAAAATGGATGCGTATTACTGTTATGTTGTTCATGTTTTACTCGTCAGTTCCATGAGTGACGTAAAAATACACGATTTTCGCATAAAGTCATATTTTCCCAAAAATAAAGTCATATAATTGATTTTTTAAGGTCATATAAAAATGGCCCTAGTAATGATCATGAGTCCTACGGTAGGCGCGAGCGAACCATCAGAAACACGCGCAGGCACGCGGGCAACGTTCTCAGCGTACGCAATACGCTTCTCGCAGCAGGGTATGCGCAGCATAAGCCGCCCTGTCTCTCACCCGGTATTCACTCCCAGCAGCGGAGAGCCGGCGATCTCACTTGTCAGTGTGTGTCTGCAGCCGTGTGCGAACGTTGTATGGCTAGTAGCCTGCAGCACTAGGGTCGGCTTGATCCAGCGAACGCCTACGCATTCGACTTCCCTTTTCGCTTCACAAACAACCTTGGATTTTTTATCAATGTAAGAACTATCAATCAAGGTGTCGAAACAACTTGGAGTAGCCTTTAATATCAGACACCCATCTTAGCCTAGGCGAAGTAAATTAGAGGCATGCACAGTACACAGTACACTGTGTACACCTAAAACGCGGTTCCGAATCGAATTATACTGTATGCGATTCGTCCAAGCCTTACCAATGTGGTCCTGAAAACGAAATCAACATGAATTTACGGAAAGGGAAGTCTAGTGCGTAGGCGTTTGCTGACAGATTTTTTTGGTAGGCCTTTTTTCTTTTTGTATTTTTTTTTTTGAATTTGCTTTTTTTTTCTTTGATGCTATGGAATTGAAGGTTGAAACACGGCTAGCTCGCGCCTACCGGACATCCCGCTCACGTTCCGAATTGTTGCAAATAAGTATGGCTGACACGGCTGTAAAATAATATTTGCGGTGAGTATTATACCGCCATATGATGCAACTGACCGGAGCAATCAAGCTTGCCTGCAATACCTTGCGTAAAAGTAAACACAGTCATGCATTGGTTAAACATTGAACGGTCAACAGTACGCTCTCTGCAGCCCGGCAGTCAGATGACATCCGCCATGCATTATCCGCCAGTGAAACAAATACTATTAAAGCTAGTGTATTTGCAGGTCTTGAGATCGATTAAAAGTGTAAATGTTCTGCCAACTAGTAATAACATTCCAATTCAGACCGTAACAGGTCAATGCCGATAATGTCCTTT
This sequence comes from Botryllus schlosseri, assembly GCF_051294905.1. Taxonomy (NCBI): domain Eukaryota; kingdom Metazoa; phylum Chordata; class Ascidiacea; order Stolidobranchia; family Styelidae; genus Botryllus; species Botryllus schlosseri. Next base: position 34,749,629 of record NC_137238.1, read on the forward strand.
CTCGGTAATGCCAATTTCCGGCTTTGTCTTATAGCCTATGTCCTGTCCATTCTCGGTAATAGCATTCTTCGTAATTTACATTCTCGATTAGGGCTCGGCAAAATGATTCGAGACTTAAATCTGAGTTGTATGTTAATTTTAATGATTTGAATCGAGTAGTGAGATATGATTTTCTTTGGGTACAGAAATTCAATGCTCTTTTCCACCAAATGATAATTTATCAACAGAAACTATAGTTTCGATGTACCACTGTGGCAGCCTTGAAATCTCGATTGATCGAATCGCGGCATTCGAAACAATTAGGGCTATGCACTTCAGTTGAAATGACATATTTGTGATGTCGTGATCAACTCCAGTCATTGTCACAAAAAGCCCAAATGATCTTCAATGTGATATAGAACTAGCATTTTTATTCGTTGTGGTATATTTGAGCTTTCCACATATTTTATAGTGGGAATGGCGTCATAATCAGTGATACCCGAATACTGGCGCCTAATAGCGTACAACAAATGATGACCGAGGCGGATTGTTGTTTGTGATATTCATGGTGTGCAAGTCACTGCGGTCATTTACACCAGGCTGATATTATGCGTCCGTATCTGCCGGCTTATTGTAGCATGTCCCACTTCTAGGCTTTTTAAGGCACATTATACAAGCAGATCGGATGGCGAGGAGAAGCCGAAATATACGTCCAATACTTAGGACTAGGGCTGGGCACAGTGATTCGAGTACTCGAATCTGAATCGAGCAATTATTTTCATGATTCGAGTCGAGTAGCAAAAGACGATTTTTTCGAGTACTGGAATTATACTCTCCTCGCTGCTGAAAGTTATTTTATCACCGAGAATTATGGTTTTGATACTATTTTCCACTGCGAAAGCCTTGAAACCTTGATTTACCGTATCGCAGCATACGAAACATAGTACAAAGCTACTAAGGTTACTGGAAAAAAACATTTCCGAAGTCATGATCCTCCCACGACATTGTCACCAAGTGCAATGAAAGCGGTAGGGTCGTAGAAATACCGAAGTATCTTCAATGTGATGGATATCAGGCAAGAGGCAATATATTCTTTGCGGTGGCATAAAAGGTATATATTTGAACTTTGACATACTGCATCTTGCTGTTACGTCATAATGAGTGATACTCGAATACTCGACTCGACTCGAAACATATTACGTGATTCAGAATCGAATCACTCAGGTACTCGATTTTGCCCAGCCCTACTTAGGACGGAATTTATGGAGTCGACCTCGGTCGGACTCGAACCAGCAACACGTGTTGTAGCTGTGGATCGTACCACTATGCTATCTCGCCTCATGCGGACGTATCATCCCAAACCCTATGTATGGGTTAACTGTGTGTCTCTAGATCACCAAGGAGCTCCTGAGGGCCTGAGACTGGGTCTCACTCGATCCGGCGCGCGTGAGTAAAAGTGAAGCCGAATGAGTAGCTGTCATTTTAATGAGTTTTATGGGATAATTCGCTTTTGTTGGAACGGATTTTGTGAACAATATTGGTACTGTGTTATATTAATGTCTTTTACTCTCTCAGTTCTCATGATCAGATTTACTTGCAGTGCTTATGAGCAATGTTTCCTCTCATTTTTGACGAGTTGTCGAGCATGTCCGCATTCAAGTCGGAATACAAGCAATCACTTCTAAATCAATACTAGCCAGTCTTCAGGATTACTGGACCACGACCTAACATCGACCTCGCCCTCCGCCACATGCCACCTCATTTTGTCGCTTGCGTCTTATATTCTCTGCATTACTTTTCATTCAGTGTGCATGCCTCTTATTTACTTTACCTATGCTAAGGTGGGTGTCTGATCTTAAAGGCTACTCCAAGTTGTTTCGACACCTTCCTGTCTTTTCATTGTATCGCAGTCTTGTGATGTTTTGAGACGATGAAAATGTTAATAAACTTGATTGATTGATTGAGTCTTCGCTCACTCACCAACTCACGGCGCGGTTCCAAGAACAACAGTGCGTAATGACTTGAGAAAAGGTCATCACCTCGGCTTTCTGGTGCGCGACACACGTTTTTCTGTGCGCGGCGACTTTGTCAGTGCCTTCATCTCATGTAAATATTATTACCGTTCCTTAATATTTATTGATAACGTCTGGACCAGGATATGAGGAAAAATTAATGAATGTGGAACAATTAGATTTCTACACAATTGCTCACCATACATACATTGTTTGTACTTGATAAAGTGAAGTACATGCGTGTGTGTGTGTGGTAGATTGATACACTCGAAAATGTCATTTCAACTTCATACTTTTGACGCTACTGCAGTATTGTGGCATTTGGAACTGAAAGCCAAGGCTAATAAATGTTGATAATACCAGCTGAGTAGAGAGGACTGCATGAGATGCAGCTAAGCTCAAAAGATTCAATTTATAACCGTAATTGATTTGAATAGCGCGCGTGTGATGCAAAACAGTATTCGTTTTTAGGCATGACTTCGACACTATACCTTCAATTAATTATCATCGTATATTTTCTATTACCTTCCTGATCCCCTCCCACTCCATTTGTTCGAATACAAAAACAAGTCTTCTATGCGTCATATGTGTATTTGAGAAGTATCGCAATCATGATTAGTAAATATTCGCAGATTGCACAAGCGAGCTAATGTCCCGGAAACCCAGTTCTGCGGCGTCTGGCTTGAAATTGCAGGCCTCCGAGCAAATTGCTTGAAATCGCGTCGATTAACCATGTGTATTTACATATGTACATATAAGATGCTTTCCGCAAGTAAGCCCGTACATCACTGTCCGTAAAGCGTTAGAAAAATTGGTGATAAAATGACATTGGTCCACTCGCCGGCAAAATGCAACTTTGTAATGTAAATCGATGATACCGAGTAAGGTATAGCACATAAAATAGGAATGTTTGTTTCCCAGCACGAAGCTATAAATATGCATTGCACAAAATACAGTCTATTCGATTCGTCGATGTAGTGATATTAATAAAATTTATTAGGCTTTGCTACATATAGCAGTTTAGAGTGACATCAAAAAGTATTTAGTCATTTCATGTGGTTTGTTTATATAGGATAGTTTTGCGGGTTGTAATAGTACGCACGAGTTCGGTAAACTAAATCTTGCAACATTTCCAAAAGCACATATCTCTCGCAGAAGAAACGCTTAATAATATATCATTGCTTAATAAGTAAATAGTAATGAAAAGTATTAATAAATCGGTAGTACCGGCTGTTGGTAATAATAATTACGGGTCGTAAAACTTTTCGCAGCTCTGTGTAGAATATCTTCTGGACACTTTGAAGTTGCTTTCAGTCTGAATTGAATCGGGAAAGAGTTAAAAGACAGTTGAATCACTGGAATGCGCAGATGCTTTGTCATTGGATGACACGTGGATCTAACTATCTACGCCCTGAAAGAAGTTATGACGATAACCAGAGGTGGTCAACGCAGTTAGCGTAGTAGAGGTAGTTGCGACTCCCTAAATTTATACTCAATCACAAGAAGAATTAGTAGTAGCATTGTCCAAGTGAAGTTGACAATGAAAAGTCTCAAATGTACTTAGTTTTTAGCGTCGAAATGTGGATTTTGGGAAGGAGTTGTATAATTTTGCAGTTGATCAGTGCTTGGTAGGCTACTATCGAAATTGCAAGATGCGTCTTCACGACTGACATATCGCAGGGTTACCATATATCCTCCTTTTTCAGCAAATCGAAAATGTCCGCCGAGGACGCCTAAGTGTCCTCTATTTTGGGAATTCGTCATCCGTTATATCTTTGACAGCCACGCTAATAGACAGGCACAATTAAAAACGCCCCAAATGACGCGAAATCTGTAAAGTGGATGTTCGAGTGGGTCTTTCGGTAGCAGGACCGGAAAATGACCTTTATTTTTTACTCAACGCCACAGCAGTATTATTATAAAGTGGGTCATTCGGGAGTCGAGTCGGAAAAATGCTTTAAAAAAACTTTAGAATCAGCAGTTTTATTGTCCGGTAATCGAACTTTTGGGATTTGTGAAACGTGTCGTCCTTTCCAGAGCCCAAAATATGGTAACTCAGCGTAAAGTGAATAATGACGTTACAGGTAGGATCTGTGATATCTATTTCACGCGGTTTTTATGACTATTTCACAGATAAAACTGCTGAAAACTTGTCCCAAAACTGATTTCTACTTCTACAAAATATAAAGTTAAGAAACAAGCGGTTTTGCTTGGAGAACTGTTCACGCAGAAGCGAAATTAGTCTAAAATTACAACCACCAGAGCACGTGGCGCGACTAAACGAACGCTATGCTTCCGTATACTTAGAAAAGGTAGAGTTCTCCGATACTGATAACCTCTGAAGGCTCTGATGATGATAAGCCGTGTGTTTATTTCGAGTTTGCCATGAAATTATTCATATTTTAAGGATGTGAATCCCGGCTGAAAACGAGATAAGTCGTACGTGAAGTTATCGGTGAAATGGCATTTTCATATCGTGTATAGGACGCGGGAAAAATCGAGTATTAAGCTTCAAGTCAAGTCTAGTAGTATTCAAGCATCACTTGTTACGCCGTTATAGAGTACGGATAATGTGGAACGCTCAGATATGCACCTCTTATGCGACCGCAAAGACATTAATGCCAGTTTTACAATACATTAACGATTAATTGGTATTTTTTCGATTATACCTATATTTCATTGACTTTGTGACAACGCTGTAGCTCGATCATTACTTGATATAAATGCCATTTCCATTAACGTGCTCTGTACTGCATGTTTCGTATGTTGTGACAAGGCTTCAATTAAAATAGTTCTGAAACTGTATTTCTCGTTGATAAATTACATCTTAGTGGAGAGGAGAGTATAACTTCAATACTAAAAAAAATCTATCACTACTCGGCTTTAATCAGTACAATTCGTACTCGAATCATTGGGCCCGGCCCGAATCGTCAACAGGTAAGGTTTCTGTAGGTGTAGCATCGCCCACGGGCATGCACTCCATTATGATAGCAGTCCCAGAACGACTGCTATGGTGTCCGCAATCGACAGCTACACAGGTGTACGCAAATTAAAAGGATGACCAATTAAATAACACCTCTACGCGGCGACATTACGTTCATTCAAACTGAACACACTGTTTGGCACGACACACTGACAGCAGTAGAACATAGAACATCGACAAACGCCTATAGAACGGAATTGAAAAGAAAATAGAATTACCGGCCACTAACGCTCAACGATACGCAATGTACTCCACTATATATACAACCGATTTCCACTGTCGCTCAATACAAACTAATCGCAGCCGTGTGAACATGCAAGCGTTGGTGATCGTGACAGGACCTAGTACAGTGTTTATTAACTTTTTGATAAGTGCGGACCCCTAAATTTCTTTTGGCGTATCCGTGGACCTCCTTGGGAAGCTGATGACAAAAAGATCATCACTTATCAGGGCCCCATACGTCTTAGTCTAGACCACTGCCTTAGTTTGTGACCTGTGAGTGAGCGCTGAACATAAATAAGATTGCAAGTCAAAAAATAAGGACAGATAAAGGACATTGTAGTTTTATTGGGGACATTTCAACATTGACCTTTCATGGACCCCTTAAAACTAGCCCGCGGACCGCAAGGGGTCTATGGTCCCAGTCTTAAAAAACCTGGCCTATATTAAGCATAATATAAGATTGACCCTTGGTTGTGGTTTATATAGCCATAAGTCTAAATTTAAGAAAGACGGTGCCCCAACTCTGAACTGACGTTATTGATGTTATACGACAGATTCGTTCAAATGAGATTTAGCGCAGTTTAGCATGGCGATCAATACCAGGTCTGGATATCACCTTTATTTTTTTGTACATATACGGGCAATCTGTGACTTCATCAGGATAACGATTGATGTTTTTATGCAATCCAGTGTTTATTTACTACAAAAGAATTGTTTACTTGCTTTTATCCAGTGTCCAGGAAGTGAAAAGGGAAGGTGGTACAAATAATATCATTGGTTTTTGTTAACAAAACAGTCATATCTTTTCAAATATGAGAATCGAGGACAACGGCTAGCGACCATATTATGTGAGCCAAGAAAAACTTACAAGCGGTAATATTTCTAGAATTATAAACGGTAAATTACCTTAGCATTTTTAGTTCATTTGGGTGTCTTATAGCCTAGAATATAATCATGAATTGACGCGAGGACCAGCTTGCATGTTCACAGGTATCAACAGAATGACGAAAAATAAGAATTGATGCTATCGAACACGACACTACATTGTTATCATGGTTACACATCCAGCAACAGACCCGTGGCACCTCTCTCAGCACTTTATGTCGCTACGTGGCGCTTTCCCAGATATTCACAGCCAAATCTCGACTGGCGAAATAAAAATAACCGGAGTCAGGAGCTTGGTTGGGCAGGAGCGGTCGATTTCAACACCTTACACTTCGAATGACAGCCCATTCTCGTCGATATATCATTATTTTTCGAAGGTACTGGTAGGCCATATCACTTTTAGGCCCTCTACATTCTTACCGAGACAGACAAAGCCCGCCGTTTCTAAGAACTACTGTTCACTGTAAAATATTTGCGTAATGGTGAAGAGTTTAGTGGGATCTACCTCTGTGGGAATTTAGTTCATAGTTACTGGAATAACTGGTTGTAACCTCATAGATAGGGCAGATCTACATATACCGAGCCTTTGAATCGAAAAGGGGCGTGACCAGGAACCTTTGGGGTAGAGGCGAAATGAACTTTACAGCCGCGGTGAGTTCAATGCATATAAAATGCCATTTTTGTGGAGTGTATTTCCCTTCCTTTCCACAATTGATTAATTGCGCCCCTTAATTGATCAATTTTTCATGTGCCCTTTCATTTGAAGACACACACACAGCAAATCCCTCACCCCTGGATATGTTTCCCAATAACGCTAAAATAAATTTCAATTATACAGTCGCGTCTTTGGCACTGATAGAGATCGATACATTATCGTGGTTAAAATTCCTTACCTTTGTGAAGAAGGGATATGGTGTGATATAGTTTATTAGTAAGGTCTGCTTTGTTCCTTGGGTCTTTTCAGCTGTACCTTGAGTCTCTTGGGGCCGATTTGATAGCCGTTCATGCCCTGGATCGCGGCCTGTGCGCTGCCGCTGTTGTCGAAGCTAACAAAGCCTGGATCGAAAGTAAAAGGATTGCGATAAATGAAGTGACACTGGCCAAATTAAATCATAAACAGATTTACTAGAAGTACACAATAATAAGAAGTAAAGTGTCTCGGGTACTTTGCCAGTGGAAGCTACTAAAGCATGTACAATAGAGATATTGATACACCAAGAGTTAAGGAGAAGGTTGGCAGTCAAGCATTTTCCCATAACCGTAAAGAAGTTGGAGAAACTAGCAGCTTAAATCAATTGGGATATTCTAATTTTGTCTAAAAAATTCCACGAATTCGTACTTTAGCACTTTGGAATTTCAGTATCCACTCTATTTGCGGATAGAAGCTGTCTAGACAAATCTGGATATCAAATCTTCAGGTTGATTTGGAGAAAATTTTGGAAATGCATTCGGAAGATTACATCACATGTTGAGCATAAACAATTGAACGACATCAATTGGCTGGACCATTGACACTGACAGACGTCAAGACTTGTGTCTCAAACAAGGATTGATTAATTCGAACGATTCAATGAAACATACATCGATCTGACATATGACATTCATTTTATTGTAGAAACGAGAGTAATTGATTAAGCGCGAGCGAAGAACGCAATCCAAGAGACGGAAATGCTTCTTCGAGGTACAGAACTTCAACATGCAATTGATATGAAATGTATTCCTATTGAAAAAGGGCGGCATTGATGTCGTCACTATCAACGAAGCGCTCGCGGAAAACGCAATGCGAGAGACGGAAACAAAACAAAAAAGGTTGGTTCAATTCCGCCATTAATCAATCAATGCCTACCGAAGCACTTGCTCTGGCTGGTGGCTCTATCAATAAATACTTTCGCGGAAATGACAGTGCCGAAGCGCTGAAACGCGTTGGCCAAGTCCTGGTCTTCAAACTCGGCGGGCAAATGATAGATAAACAAATTACATCCTTCGGGACCTGTCACACAAAACGGAGCACATTCAGACTGTTCCATTCTCCCGGGCTTCGATAAGGGTTAGTTACCTTCTTTCTGTGGTGCTGTGGGGTTTCCGACTGCTGCCGGTGCGGCTTGGGCTGGAGACAGTGATGTGAGCTGTGATTGCGTGAGATGTTGGGTCGGGATTTGAGCGTACTGACCAGACGGCATGTACACGACTGAAACGGAAGGGTGTTAGGTCAGCTCGATGAGATCAAACTTATGAAGGAGTATAGGTATTAGGATTTAACGATTATGAACGATATTTTCAAATTTCAATTGCAAACACAACATCATCTACTCGGTTTGATTTATCTATTAGGTAAAATAGCAGGAATAAAACTCGATTGAATATAGGGGCGATGCTAAAAGGCATGAAAGCGGAACATTTCTCCTGAACCGAAATTTATAGCCTAATGGTTCTCAGCCGCTTCCGTTCGCGGTCCGGTAAAACTTCGAAGCAGATTTCGCGGACCGGGAACATTCAGGCTCTCGACACGTTAGTAATCAAATTTAAAATTGGACGATATTGTAGTTCCAGTAGAGAAGTCACAATGTCTCATGCGAAATTTGTGGGTAAGAATCAACACTTGACTCTCAAAAATCTATTTACTCTTTACCTACATAAGTTTGCAAAGTAGGCCTACTGCTTTATATTCATCAATTTGCGCACTAACCTGTGTAAGGTTGTTGTGGGTAGGCTGGGGCCTGGACCATTTCTATTGTCGGTGGGGTCGGAGCTGAAAAGGGGTGAACAATATTATCCAGTTGCACTGAAACCAGAGGAAGTCAAAGTAGCCATCGTTGGTACTGAGGTAGAGATATAGGTAATTCAGTTAACTTCTACTCAATTACAGGTAGAAGTAGAAGTAGAAGTAGAAAATGACGATCTGAAAGTAAACAAGTAAGTACTTTGTTAAAGTAAAAGAAACTCAGGGGTGACTGATGACTACTCTTTTGAAATGGTGTGATGTATCTTCGCCATGAAAGCAAAATGATTATCGACACTACAACGAAGTGAAATTTCAGAAATTATATTCAAATACACGGTATGTCTCGCCAATAGTTGGCATGATAATTATATTCACGAAGGGGATGCAAGCATCCCCCTAAACTACTTCACGCTTTAGACAAAATTTTGAAGTCTCAAAAGTTTGTGGTTTTGCTTAACAACTGTTAAGTAAAAGTGGAAGTATAGTTTAAAAACATTAACACTGGAGTCTGTAGTGAAAGTATAGTCAAAAGCCTATTTGAGTACTCAAAATACAAATCTTGAAAGGTAAGCAGTTAGCCCTAAAACAGTTCAAGTAGAAATGAAAGTAGTTTAAAAGCATAGCCATCTGTGTAAGTAGTTCAAATAGTCCACTAGATAATTTTAATTATCTAGTTAGACAAATTAGAGTGAAATGTCGGTAATTGAATTCAAATATAATTTGTGAAAGGTTTCAAGGTTCTGATTTAAATTCTAATCTAATTCTATGGTTTCCTCGAAATGCTACAGGAGAAGTGTATAGTGCGAAAGAAGCCACGTTTGCTGTCCAGAAAGTTGTCATCCTCGCGCTTATGAGAATGCCGTCTGGCTTGATATGAACTGAATTTGCTTTTTGTTGCGTTTCTTTCTAATTGAGTATTTTAATTCAATTTCCGGATTTCTGCGAATTCAGTAATTTTCCTTTTAATCTAATTTGAAAAAATACTGTGTAGCTATCATCCAAATTTTAATTTGGTTCTGTAAAGCTGAACATTTTTCAATTGTCGAACTCTGCCTCTGTGTACAGCTCGGGGTCACGCAAATTTTTACACTACATAAATCAACCTAGATTAGGAATTATTAAGGGTAGCATATCGTACCTGGGCACGCCTGTAAAGGGTACATGGCTTCCTGTGCGCTGGAAAACGGAGAGCCTTGGTCTAGTACTTGCGACGGAACGAGGCTTAAAGTAGTGATGGGTGTTGCTGGACTTTGCGGCGTGCTCGGTATACTGGTGATCTGCTGGGGGCCTGTAATACACCATTCTTCTGCGTGAATAAAATTAGAGTTATTGTCAGTGGTGTGTTGTGATAGGTGGTATTCGTTAACTAAAACACACGGTCTGGTCGTGTACAGTATATTGCACCATAGTGCTTAGGCACTATTGCAGAGTATATGTACGCCGTATCATAGTACTTGGGCACTATAGCTGTACACCAGGACTTCATGGCTGCTTATAGTATCCTAATCACGTTTACTGCGCGGTTGGACATGTCAAAGTTACAATTTAGAGAGTAAAAAGACTACGATACCCACCCGTTCCTGTCTGCATGACCGCTGATCCCGGCGTTAAGTGCGCCAGTGTAGGTGTAGTAGCAGCCAGCGCTGTCATTGGCGACCAACCCGCTGTTGGAATAACGTTGGGAGCCGCAGCTATCAGTTGATGGTGCGCCATCTGCAACGCGGATAGAAATTAGTCTCAATAATTGATACGGCAGACTCGTACATTGGTGTGACATAACGCAACAAATTTAGCGAGCATTGAGATGAATTAAATGTATTCAAAGCTAGAACTCTATGTTCTTGAAATCTGCACAAAATACGATTGTGCTTCCAGTATCCGGTAAATATCCATGATTTCAACAAAGTCTATTGTGACATCCGTTTATATTTGTATTCAATTCTCGTGTATCAGGACCGATATACTTGAGAAATAGGCGCATACACCCTATTTTATCTGTTTGAATAAACATGTTAGCAGTGAGAAAAATGAGTATATTGTGAATCATGGTATACTATCGATATCATCCCAGAGCTTCACAGAAATGAGTTGAACTCGACTTGAACTCGATACTGAACACTGAACAGTAAACACTATGACTCGGACTCGACACGTTGCTCGCTGGCTTGGACTCTGACTCGACTCGGTGATGAATTGAAAATACCACGACCTGACTTGAGTCGAAACTACTGTGACTCGGAACCTTGTGACTTGGTCACAACCCAGATAATTACACTAGTCATGTTGTACGGTGAGGTACATCCATATTCACCTGTGGAATGGTGGAGCCGTACGGAGAAAGCTGCAGGGCGACCGGGCCGTAGCTGTTGGCGATTTGGTTCATCTTGCGGACCGCGCGTTCTCGATCTGTGTCCGCTAGCTTCACCACGATGCTGGAGGACGCACCCTGAATACATTTAAGTGAAGGATTCGGGAGAGGTGAGCTCTGATAATTCTATATCTGGAACATAGGAAAAATTGAAACCAAAAATTTCTATAGCAAAAGTTCGCAAACTTTTTTGACCCATCGCCCCCTTAAGCTCGACATATCTTTATCGCCTCCCAAAAAGCGACCGCATTAGACTATACCAGGGGTCGGGAACCTTTTTCGACCGAAGATCCATATTGGCCCAATATTTTCAATTGAAACTCCCAAAGAGCCATGCATGTTACGTCACAATTGAAAATCCACGACGTGTTGGTAGCACTATTAATATATGGGACTCGTAGTGTGCACCATATTTTTTCTGCCCACATGCGTAGGTGGAGCCAAACATGGTCACTACAGCAGTACATGCCCACTGCAGAGTGTGAGGCGTCAGTGACGTGGGGTTAGAGGAGAAAAGTGAGACAGTGCCTCAGATGTCGTCAGGGATGAGTGAGCGAAAATTGTCAAACCTTCAATGATTACTAGTATTTTCTATCGATGTTTATGAATGGCTAGATTGCGAACATTTTTATTTCCAAAATCACGGAATTTTCATATTTATTGCTCGAAATTAAAGCGCGAAAGGCGAGGTAAGGCACAGATGAGGCATAAACGGGACAAGTCTCATATGTATGGTAGCGCAACTCACCGCAAATAGCTTAGAATTTATAATCACTGATATTAATCAAATGTAATTGTCTCCCTGATTCCGAAAATTTAGGTATTGATAGGTATTGATCGACTTCTAACATATTCGGCGTAACGTAACGTTGAGTTACGCACCTGCATTTTTACGGCTGTGCTATAAAGCTCTATAGTAGTATACGTTGTTTTTAATTTGAATTTGTAATTGTGAATGTAACTTCCAAGTCATTTTATTTCTCAGCGTAGATCAAAATGGCAATGTGTATATGAAAACTACATTGTCGTACAACCATCGCCATGTCTGCCATTGTCTTTAATCCATCAAGGTATCGTGCAATCCAAGATTTTGAGGCGCGCGATCGTAGGTAGATCGAATTCGCGAGTGGTGTGAGTCGCCGGTGCGACAGCAACTTAAATTCGGGGATATAGAAAAGAGGTACGAATACGAACCCCTTGGATACCCCTCTGTCTTGATCTCTCAAAGACATTTTTATGCTGTCACGAGAATAATTATTCTGGCCGTCATGAAAATTTACTAACAGGTTGCTGCAATATCGATAAATTAAGAACAAAATGAAAAATATCTAAAAGAGCCATATCCTATATCCAAAAGAGCCGTATATGGCTCTCAAGCCATAGGTTCCCGACCACTGGACTATACTAACAGTTAATGCCGATTTCCAGACCTTGCCAGCTATTTCGGGGTGGTTCCATTATAACGACTATATCTTATTTTGTATTTTCGGAATCCGTGCGACACTGGCTTTCGGTTCAGACCAGTTTTAATAAAGTTTAGCGCTCAGATGGCTAGCTATAGGGCTACCAAGTATATGCTGCTTTTAGCCAGCTCGGCGGTAGACCTCACTGGATATTCAAGTGTGTCGATTAAAGTTGCGCATCTAACAGTATCAGAATCAGTTTTAATAATAATTTCAAAACTCCACAAGACTGCGATACAATGAAAAGATGTGAATGTGTTGAAACGAATTGGAGTAGTCTTTAAGATCAGACACCAACCGGGGCCTAGGCCAGAGGCGGGCAACATCCGGCCCGCAGACAGTTTCAGGTCTGACATGATAATGTGACCCGCGGGTCTACACTACATTCATTTGCGAGCAAACATTTACGACCATCAACATTACCGAGACAAAGCTGTGTTCAAATCTAACCGACGTTCACGTGCATTCTTTACTGAGAGTTTTCTCCTCGAATCCTGTCATAATCGTAACATTTCATTCACAACTGATAACCACTTAGTCCGGCTTGAGCTATTAAACCCTGTTGCCGAGTTTGTGACCAGTATAGTAAAAGCCAAATTATGTTCCTAAATAACTTATACCTGAAGGTTTACCGACCGTGGCACACTATAGTCCCTTATGGAAGATAAGTGTCACCACCACTTTTTACAATACTAATATTAATAATAATAATAATTTACTAAGAGTTTCTACGTCCGTCATGCCGCCAGAGTTCAAATAACTTATTGACAATTTTGATTGACTACAGGTGTCTCATTGACTCCAACAGCTATTGAAGGAGGCTACATTACGTTAACATATTCATTAAATACTGTTTTCGGTGTCCATGCTTTAACCATAAAAGTTTTCATGGAATGCGACAAAGTCCTTCTACGGGCGGATAAATTCGCGATTAATGTTTTGATTCAGGAATCCGGCATGTCAAATACTACATTTTCCTATATCCGGCCCGCTGACTGGAGAAGTTGCCCACCCCTGGCCTAGGCGATGTAAACAACAGGCATGCACAATGCACATTGCGCACTGACCGAAAAGTAAAGGAAAATAATATAAAAGGACAAGCTACAAAATGAGGTATGGCATGTGACGGAAGACAAGGTCGATATGTACACTGGAGGGCTGACCAGAGTGACCACTGACCAGCAGGCCTATTCATTCAATAGAAATTGCTTGTATTTCGACTTGAATGTGGACAATGGACATACTCGACGACTGTCGGATAGCCGCCGAGATACTGGTCCACACCGTAGGTTAGTGATCTATAATAGATCTGTTATTAGAAGGAATTTGTCGCATTCCATGAAAACTTTTATGGTTAAAGCATGGAGACCGAAAACTCGTACCGGCATGGTGAGTTTTCCGTGGATCGCTTCGATGGCGGCTTTGGCTGCGGCCGCAGACGAGAGCTTGACAAATGAACAGCCCTTGCTTTGTCCGTCCGTAGTTCTGAAAGAGGGAATCGATGTAGATATCGTACTGTCGTAAGTTCACGAATATTATTCAAAAAGTCTTAAATTTCGCACATACTGGTCGTAAGCAGCAAAACGGTAGGGTAAAACAAAGGGAGAAGTCGAATGAATAGACGATTGCTGGGATTTGCTGACCCTCTAGTGTAACCATACGGTGAAAACCTGCATGGTGGGTATGTAGTAGGTACCAGTGATGAGCGGACAGTGCTTTTCGAGACTCCGAATCCCTCCGACAACTTTAGTGTCTGAGGAAAACTCCCTCCAACTCCGAAGACCTCAATCCCAGACTCCGAGATACTCCGGTGAATCTCGTCAAGTATCCGAAACAGTGGCAAGCATGGTAGACTTGGTAATGTGTTATACTAAATTTATCTTATAATATGGTTGGCCTCATAGTATTGTCTACTCTCCAGTCCCCAATTGCAGTGCAGATGGCTGATTTTTATGCACTTGGCAATCATTTTTGCATGCTACCCGTCACATTACAACTTTAGAAGGTGTCGACTGTCTGTGTTTTGGTTTGCTATCATAATCAAGAGTGTATTCTGGTCAGAGCTATCCAATGATATCGGAGACAAAAGATACGATACTCCGAAATTCTCCGAAAAAATATCTGTAGTAAACTCCACTCCGCTCCGACTGTCACAAAATCGGCAAAACTCCACCCGGAATCCACTCCGACTCCGCTCCGATGCTCATCACTGGTAGGTACACGGACGAGGGAGACCGCATGTCTGCAGCTGAACAACCTCCCGCCTAGGAGGTTATAGTCAGATGCAGCGTCGCGGTCTCCGTCGTTCCGTGGCTAGACACTGTTCGGTTCGCTCGCATCTATCGGACAACCCAGTGTTGACGACAGTTGTGCTTAATATATAAACCAGAGCGTACATAAAATAACATTTACGGTAAGTACGCTGATATCGATGAAGCGACTGATTGATGCACTTAAGTAGTTTTCTTGCAGTATCTCTGCCTGAAGGCCACACAATTCCACAAAAACTCATAATATTTGTATACCTGATCGAAGTAGTTAGCGTTTATTGCCCAAGTAGAAATAACGTCGTCAATTTCTACTCAATTACAAATCCCAAGAGAAAAGGGAAGTCTATGGTGTAGACGCTTGCTGAATTTATTTCAATTTATTTCGAGGTTGCAATGATGCATGGTATGAACACATGACAGTTTCTCCCGGCTGCATTGCGTCAATGCCAGCGGGTGAATGCGCCAGTGGGCGAGCGTAAGCCGGGCGTTTATTCGCGAAGGCTGTTGATGCTCGTCCGTGCACGTTTCTGCGCGTGCTACTTGCGGTTAGCTCAGCGTCTACCGGACAACCCGTTGCGGCTAGTAGCGTAGGCATTTAAGTATTGCCGTACGGAAGTAAAATAATATTTACGGTGACTAGGATTTAAAACAGTACTTAAGCAGGTTTTTCACTTGCATTAGTTACTCGGGAGGTGTTATTTTTAGACTACTTACGCTGTGGTTGAATAGTTTTTTAGGTAAAACTGCTCTTCAAATTTTAGCAATGTAGTTTTGGGGTAAGTTTGCATCGATTATACGAATGAAATGGTCATAACAACAGCGTGAAATAGACTCTGCCTGATGATATCTCAATTCTTTTGGGAAAATTCTACTTAATTGCAACATCGTTAGTAGTTTAACCAAGCTTGAACAATGAACACTTCACAGCCATTTCTATTCCGATCAGATTAATATAACAACAGCAGTAGGCCTACGTGTGCATAGTGCAGGCGATCCCTGTTATCGTCCAACCATGAAGTGTGATAGACAACCTCCAACCATACTATCCACAAGCAGATCTCACTGCGGTTGGGTTACGTCGTTCTTTCCATTCGATCAAAAGCAACCGCTGCTAAGCTGTGACAGCTTATGCCGCTGATTCAGCTGTGATACAGCGGATACAGCTGTGATGCACCTGATTGCGGGAGTAGGCCTATATGGTAATATACAACGTTGTGTATTTCACGCCATATTTGGATACGAATATGACTTCCTATTGCAATGATCACGAGTCTATATAAGCGCATGTTTAGCTGACTCGAGACGAGACTCCTTTGCTAAACCTACTATTATTATCAACGTCTGAAATATATTCGTATGTCTTGTGTAATATCTGCGACTTGAGAAGATCTCACTAGGATACCGGATTCCAGGTTAAGTAGTCAGCCAGCTAAACCTATTATACTTTGGTTAGCTATACTTCTACTTCCAGGAACGTTAATTCTATATCGGCCATAGCACAAGTCCCTGAATCTTGAATTCCGCCATTAGGCAAACATTTGATGGACAATTCACAATTCTAATAGTTGTGCGAAAAATTTACCAGACGAGATCTTGGAAAAGGCCGTTCACTCTTTCATTTGCGTGATTTGGAATCAATTTTTATCAAAATACGCCAGCCTAGTTCGCGTCAACAGAAGCAGTTCGTGTACCATCTAAAAATAGTAGGCCTACATTGAGATTAAGTGATCTCTTCGCCTCGTTATTCTAAATGTCATGCCGGTGATGTCATATTTGGTGATAGATTGTTGATATACAATGTTTTCCAATTCTCTTACAATTGCTAACTATTAGCCATGACGAGTGCAAGCCGACAATATCCGAGCTTATTTCAATATTGTACAATTTCATTTTGATACTCGAATAGACCACATCCACTTCTACTTGCCAGTTTGTTAGACAAAATTACCAACTTTTAAAGTAGAAAAGAGTTTTGGGATAAGTAAGCATCTCGTATGAGTGAAATTGTAACAAATGCCGCGTGAAGTAGCCTCTACGAATACGTTCCAAAATCCTTCCTATTCGTAGCGTCGTTAATAATTTAACTAAGCTGAACACGGGACTCCCTATAACAATATCACAGCAACAGAAGTGCTGGAAATAGTACGAGAAAAGTTTGCGAAGTGAAAAGGCGTGCGCTGGATCAACTCGACCCTCTAGTTCTGCGGTCTTTTTTCGCCATACAAGGTATGAACACAGCGGCAGACACTTCACTGACAAATTCATCTCGATCGCCGGCTCTCCCATTCTTAAGTAACCACCTCTGACCCAAACCATAACCTAACTTTTACACCTAGTCCGAATACAGTAATATATATAATAACCCGCGAAAATCGAGTAGCTCAGTGATTCGATATTGAACTCGACGCAAAGCGATACTTAAATTACGTTACAAAATAGAACCGTGTGGAAACTTGAAATAAGCACCTTTTTTGCGATCATTGAAAATACAATGCAAGTTCTACAATCTACATACTATTTAATATCATGTGGATTTTTTACTAAACCAATTTCATTGCACTTTGTGACAATGCTGCGGACTGATCACGGCATCATGGATATGTCATTTCCAGTAACGTGCGGAGCTTTGTCCTGCATGTTTCGTATGCTGCGACACGACCAAACGAACGGAAATAGTATGGTAAGTTCACTCTTATCTAGTGACAAGGAGCGTATAATATCAGTACTGCAGGCGATCCCTGTTATCGTCCAACCGTGAAATGTGATAGACAACCTCCAACCATACTACCCACAAGCAGATCTCACTGCGTTTGGGTTACGTCGTTATTTTCATTCGATCAAAGGCAACCGCAACTAAGCTGTGGCAACTCATACCGCTGATACAGCTGTGATAGGCCTACAGCGGATACAGCTGTGATACACCTGATTGCGGGAGTATATGGTAATATACAACGTTGTGTATTTCACGCCATATTTGGATACGAATATGACTTCCTATTGTAATGATCACGAGTCTATATAAGCGCATGTTTAGCTGACTCGAGACGAGACTCCTTTGCTAAACCTACTGTTATCAACGTCTGAAATATATTCGTATGTCTTGTTATTCGTATGCCAGGTTAAGTATTCAGCCAGCTAAACCTATTATACTTTGGATAGCTATATTTCTACTCCCAGGACCGATAACTCTATATCGTTGCAGCACATGAAAAATCACCTCTCACTGCTCGACTCGAATCACTAAAATTAAAACTAGAACCGGACCACGACCTAACATCGACCTCGCCCTCTGCCACGTGCCACCTCATTTTGTCGCTTGCGTCTTATATTCTCTGCATTACTTTTCATTCAGTGTGCATGCATCTTGTTTACTTCGCTTAGGCTAAGGTGGGTGTCTGCTATTAAAGGCTACTCCAAGTTGTTTCGACACCTTCCTATCTTTTCATTGTATTTTCTTGTGATGTTTTGAAACGACGAAAATATTAATAAACCTGATTGATTGATACATTACATTGCATTACATTACATTACATTACATTACATTGATAAAAAATCCAATGTTGTTTGTGAATCGAAAAGGGAAGTCGAATGCGTAGGCGTTCGCTGGATCAAGCCGACCCTAAGTGCTGCAGGCTGCTAGCCATACAAGGTTCGAACACGGCTGCAGACACACACTGACAAGTGAGATCGCCGGCTCTCCGCTGCTGGGAGTGAATACCGGGTGAGAGACAGGGCAGCTTATGCTGCGCATACCCTGCTGCGAGAAGCGTATTTCGTACGCTGAGAACGTTGCCCGCGTGCCTGCGCGTGTTTCTGTTGGTTCACTCGCGCCTACCGGACAACCCGACATGCGCGTGAGCGGTGACGGATAAATATGTGAGCTCTGACATGAAATAAGATTTACGGTGAGTGCGAGACGGTTGAAATTATTTTTGGCCTTTTCGACTTTAAATTGTAGTTACTCAGTTTTTTCTCGAAATTGGATTTGACCTGGGCTTAATTAATCCGCAGAAATTTGACTAGTATTCGAATTACAGCGTATTTTCCAAATTATAATTATAGCTACACATTTTTTTCCCTATTGAATTAGAAATAGACTTGATGAATTCGCAAAAGGTAGGAAATTGAATTAAATTCCTAATTATACGGAAATACAACAAACATTAAGTGTCCTTCAAATCAAATCATAATTCATCCTAATGAGCACGAGAATGGCAAATATCTGTACAGCAAGCTGGAGTCGTTTCGCGCTACACAGTTCTCCAAATCTCCAGTAGCATGTTCAGGAAACCGGAAATGAGATTAGAATTAAGATATTTTACAAATAATATTAGATCTATATACCGGCATTTCGCTCCAATTAGTTTAAGTGGACGATTATAGAATTATCTAGCTTTCCAAGTCTGCTACTGGCTAACGGACTCGTGAGGCTTTGCTGGCAGTAGCTTATACCCGCAGGCGGTCAGTAACAGAGAAGCCAATATCTACTTTTTTCAGACTTATTATAGTGCAGGGGAGGGTAAACTGTTTGGCTCGCGGGCTGCACTCGACTTCAGAATTCATTCGCCGGCCGCACTATAGTAAATAGCGATTAATAGCAAAAACGCAATGTTTAAATATATAGTGACCGTGGAAATATGGAGGTTATTTAAATATATATTTTAAACAAACTAAATATACGCGTCACAAAATTGACAAGATCTTATAAGCTGGCCGTCCTAAATAATTAATTTGTAAAAATTAACGATGAAAGTGGCTTGTGCCAATTCTACTTTTGCTTTACCTCCAGGACATACAATGCTGACAGCATTATAACTATGTTACTTTTAAATACGTTTCTACAATTATTGAAGATATAATTATAAAATACTTCTACACATATCGAGGAAGAATCTACGTAACACACGCGCGAATCGGTTTTTCAAAGTACAGCACTATAAAAGTAATGAAGTTGCTAGAGTTAACAATTCGAAATCACACTCGCGAACCAAATTATATGTTATTTTTGATTTGACTTTCTGTGATGTGTAGCAAGTGAGACCTCTAAAAATGCGTGGGACTTGAGAGCAGGCTATGAAGGTTGAAACAGAAATAAGAAATAAACATCAAAGTAAGACTACAACTTGTCATTGTCAGAGTGAAATATACTATCAAAAAGCTTCCAATTTTGAAAAGTGGTCAGGAGTTTCTGGGATAAGTTTGCGTCACGTTTATTAGTGAAATCGTAGTGAGAACTGCGTGAAATTGCTGGAAAATTCTACCATTTTGCAGCGTCACTAATCTAACCAAGCCTGAACACTGAATTCGTCACTCCTGTAACAATAATAGACCCAGAAACTGTCTTCGCCATGCTTGAGTGAGCGTGTCAAGAGTGAGTAAAAATGACTATATTATGAATGTGAGACCTTCGATACCACCCAAAAGCTGGAAAAATGTTACTTGAGCCTAACTGGACTAGATTGAAACAGTGAACAATATGGCGTGGATTAAGACCTTTGCTTCCTGATTTTTTTTTGTGACTAGAATGGTTTTGTCGACCACTACGGTCATTTACGCCGACCGATATTTTTCCTTTTCATTCCGTAGCTGCCGGCTTGTAGCACGGTCTACTTCTAGGCTTTTATAAGACACCGCCTATGCGGATGATACGAAGAGGAGGAGCCTATAGATAAACCTCCAACACAAAGGTAGGAATTTCGAAGTCGACCGACGAATCCGCAATCCCTTGATCTTGCAGCTGTGACTGTGGATTATACCACCACCACGCACCACACTATCTCGCCATTTGCTCCTTGACTTGACTCGGTGGGCAACGCCGGCAAATTTTACTCAAGTAAAAGTAGCAGTGGCGATTTACAAGTAAGTAAAAAGTAAATTATCGTCTCCGCCGTACATTCCACTGAGGAAGGTTGTGAACCTCGATCGGGCGTATCGCAGGATACGCAACATGTAGTAGACGTTACAATAACGACATGTCTGTGAACCACAAATTGAAATGCAATACACCAATGTGGTTGGGTTGTGGGCATATTCATACTTTCAGAATGGTGCGTACTGGAAAAGTTTTAGAAGTTAAAAGGGAAGTCTAATGCGTAGGCGTTCGCTGGATCAACTCGACCCGAGTGCCCATGGCTGCAAGCCATACAAGGTGTGAACACATAGGCAGATACGTTGCTGACAACGTCAATCGCCGGCTCTCCTCTGCTGGGAGTAGCGGGCTTCGGCGTGCGACAGGGAGACGCTTATTGCTGTACATCCCCGCCGCGACAGAGCGAGGCAGATCGCCTTACAACCCTGCTGCCGTTCTGCAGATACTGTTGCCGCTCGCGTCTGCGTGTGTCTCTAGTGGTTCGCTCGCGTCTACCGGACAACCCGACACTTGTCAAAGCTGTGACCATTAAATATCGCTGCTCTTCGGTAATATAACATTTACGGTGACTGCGATGTACGAACTAACTCACGCGCAAAGTCTGCAAACTAGAAAAATTTTACTTTCCGAAATGAGTTTAGAACGCGAATGATGGCGACACGGGACTTTTTGGAATTATATTAGACTCGCTGGACTCGTAAAATCTAGGAACTTTAAATTTTAGATTTGAAAGAAACACAGCAAAAATCAAGCCCGTGACTATGACGTCATAATTGGTGACACGATAGTTGATATACAACGTTCTTTTCAATTCTCTACTAGCTGCTGACGATTAACCCTGATGATGTAGGCCGAAAATATTCGGGTATATTTCAATATGAATATAGCATTCAAATTCAGAATTCAGAACGGCAAATATTCACCAAGCTTGGCTCGGTTCGCACTAAACAGCCATACATACATATTGCATACTGTTGACTGAAACCTACCGGCAGTCGGGTATTATACCCTCCATTATCCAACATTCAAGCAATAAGCGCTATAAAACCACCTTATTATTCGAATTTTCATGCCCCTGACGACATATTCGGTAATACGATTGTTGATTTACAATGTTTTTTTCCAATTCTCTACTATTTGCTGACGATTACCCCTGACGAGTACCAGCCGAAAATATTCGTGTTCATTGCCATATTAACATATACCATTCAATTGTATACCGAAGTTCTGTATCTCCAAAAGTCTCTTAAACCCCGTGTATTTACAGGTCTTACTAATACCTGAGAATGGTGCATTCTTCAATAGTTCCGAACTTTTCGAAGATTCGTCTCACGTCTTCCTCGTCCTGTTTCTTCCCGAGCATACCAACGAATAGTTTTCTGTCCTCTGTCAAGGAAATTACGGAATGTCATGCAAGCGTATCGATGCCATACCAGTACAGAGTACACCAGTAACATAATTTGTGATATTATCTGACTGAGAAATCTGATGTTAAGATAGTCTATTTATAGTATTGAATAGAATTTGCCGAATTGAAATGACATGGGGTAAAAAGCCGTTAGAAGTTATACGCAGCATTTCCTATTATACAAATGCAAATGGTAGATCAATTAAGGTCCATTCAAAGAGTAAATGTTCCTCTAACTGTTAAGCAGGGGTGGTTCAAGTATAGTCAGTGTTGATACTGATCGAAGTATCACAGTAAACTTCTACTGTATTGCGAGTAGAAGAAGCGACTTCCAAGATATGTCAAAACTATTTCTATTAGACAACGATAGGTCTAACATGCAATCAAGTAGATTCAAGTAATTAGATTTGATAAAATGGTTGCATACTTCTATCAGTTAACCGGAGGTGACTATTCTAACGAAATTGAGTGATGTATCTTCGGGACTAATGCAAAAATACTATTATTACGCGCCACATAGGTCAGATCTTCGAAAATATCTTTTCAGTTAACGTGAAACGACCTGTTTCACGCGGCTTCTGTGACGATTTCACTCAAAAAAGCGTTACAAACCTACCCAAAGAGTTAGTAGTTTTAGCTGAAAACTGTTCGGTAGAAGTGGAGGAACCAGTTGTGTAAGTATCGCAAGTAGGCAAACCTACTTGAGCATGCTCATAATAAGTAAAAGTACTTTACCAGAGTCTGTCAAAGTAGTCATGTATCTCTGAAGTGATAAAAACTTATCCCAAACCCACTTTACACTTTTCAAATTCTAAATCGTAAAAAATAAGTAGTTAGGCCTAAAACTGTTTACCTCGATGTGAATTTAGTCTAAAAACATAACAATTTGACACAATTTACAACCTACTTGAGCGCTCGGAAATACAGTAGAAGTACTTCGTTAATGACCACCTCTGCTACCGTATTACATCTCAATTAACTTTGGAATAGAAGCGTGCCTAAGGCTGTCGACATAATTGTAAATTGTAGCGCATATAGTTGCATTGAAGAAACGACCGAAAATGTTTCTGAACGTACCTCCTTTGTTCACAGTGTCGGCAGGTTTGACTTGCATGGGATGGTTCATCTAAACAAGATTTCAGAGTGTCACACATATTGTAGTTCGTGCATATGTTAATTTTAACGTTGTTTAAGTTGATACTGATATCATTTCCATTAGCGACACCTTGTGTGATGTAGCTAAAGAAAATTTGATGGTAAATCAATATCAGTACGACTTTTATACTCGATATATTAGGATAAAGCAATGCCAGTGCTGTTTGCCACTAATCATCGTATTAAACCCTTTAAAAGGCACCTGTGTATAGTAGCAAACGCTTTTAATAAAGCTTTTTATACGCTATATTTAAACCCAGTGATTAAGGCTTACCAAAGTCTCCATGATTGGCATATTATCCCGACTTAACCTAAATTCCTAGCTACGGATTTATAAACTATCGAGAACCTGCAGAACCTGCAGAAATACGAAATAAATTAACAATATGAACATATTATTTTGCGTGGAAATCGTAGGCGACAGTCTTTCGTTCATGCCTGCGTACACACAGGCACACATTCGCGTTGTATTGTAATCTAATTTATGAAATGTTTCTAATTTCAATTCTAATCGAATTTCTGGTTTCCTGAAAATCCTATAGGCGAACTATAGTGCGGAACTATCCGAGCTTGGTGTACAGACATTTGTCATTCTCATGTGTATAAGAATGAGCTCAGATATAATATCAACTGAACTTAATTTTAGTTGTATCTCTTCCTCACTCGGGATCGAATTCTTTTTCGAAGTTTTCGCGAGTTCAGTACTTCTAAGTCAAACCGAATTTGGAGAAAAACCGAGTACCTACAAATATGTCTATTCTAATATGGAAAAGCTGAACATTATATAGTTATCTAACACTGAAGCTGGCAAGAATTCAAAAATCCACACGGTTATATCTGAATAGTATATTCATAGCGAAATGAACCCGATATTTTCGACGATCACTCCTGACGATTGTCAGCCGAATATTTGAGTTCCCTTCAATATGAATAGGCCTATGCTGTTCAATGGTATATTGAAGTTATGTACCTCCAAGAATCTCTGCAGCTGTATCTGCCTATCATGGGACTGTAAAGCAATACTGAATTAAAACTTTCTCTTGTACATAATCTGTCCATACAGCCCTGTGTCCTGACAGCCTACCCAATCCCACTACCATATTGATCCATCACTGACGCCAGAGATATCGCGTCAGGCTATATACGCCCAACACTACTAAAATATTCATCACGGTTACAAACTTAACAGCGGAAAGCTTCTTGCTTCGGCAAATAGAAACACTCACGGAATAAATGATTCGAAAATAAATCAATCCCAGGTGGCTGGCAAGGCGCGTCTCCCCTTACAAGTTACAAATTGCCCGGAAACCCGTCTTTTTTTCGGTCCGCTCCAAAGCAGTTAGCCATATGGCGGGTGCGTGAGAAATAGGTCACTCCGTACCGGTGTCAAATATGTGAGGAATATTTATACGGAAATTGCGAAAATATTCGTATGCTTTAGTATGCTTTGCACGCTGAATTATGGATGATGCGGAATCTAACCCGATCGAATAAGCAGTTGATGGTGCAATATAATGCTGTCCATACTGTATCGTTTCCTTGGAATGCTTTGACATTTACTGTAAAGTTATATCCGTGACAAAATGATTATTGATTCATAAAATGATGTTATGGTGCTGTTTATACCAATGAAAGTCTTTCGCAAGTCACAACGTTCCGAGTCTCAAGTCAATTATACTTTTATAGCTTTCCAATCGAGTCAACTACAGTCATTTTCAAATCACCACCGAAACAAGTCCGAGTCCAAGTCATAGTATTCATTTCACATTCCAGTCTCGAGCTCAAGTCATGTTTAACTCACATTTTTATGCATCTTGGGATATATCGAATGCATCATAGGCATAATATACTCACTTTGTCAACTTTTAACATGCTATTCAAGCAGGGGGAAAACCCACAATCGAAAAAGGCTATCAAAATGCATTACTTGAATCAAGTCGAGTTTAATATCTCGAGTCATAAGACTTGGAGTACAAGCCGAGTCTATACACAGATTGACTCAAGTCGGGCCGAGTCATTTTTCATATTTAAGGATATTACTAGAGTCATTACAGCTTAGTCACAAGCTAATCCATTTCATCAACAACACAGCCTAATTGATAAATTTTGTAACGGACTAAGATATTCACAGTAATAAGCAAGTTGTCACTAATTATATACCTTGATCTTGATTAACTACAAAATCCATTATATGTGGTAAAATATTGGTGCAACTCAACAACTTACAGAGGTTATATGGGATCAGGGTTGTAACCAAGTCACAAGGTCCCGAGACATAAGTCACTTCTACATTTATAGCTTTGACTCGAGTCACGTCGAGTCAATTTAACTGCACCCCGAGTCAAATCCGATTAAGAGTCAATGTTGAGACTTGAGCAGGACTCCAATTCATTGTGACCACCGTTCATTATCGAGTTAAATCCTGTCCAACTGACTCATCTACAACTCTGTTTGATGATATTTGATGCCTCGCATTCATAATATACGAATTTTCCTCACTCAACACAGTTCCTGGCCCTATTCTAAAACACCAGTACTGATAGAAGACATACCAATAATGTGGAAGCTTACTATTCTCCGAGGTTGCAACGAAATGCCTGTCTTGGCTGTCCGCGTCTCGAATCATGCGCAATGACTCGAGTACAGGTCGATACACTACACAAATTGACTCAAGTCGAGTCGAATCATTTTCCATATTAAAGTCAAGTCGAGTCACTAAAAATAGCGACACGAGTTATTACAACCCCGTATGGGATATTCTAGTTCTAGATGCACGGTGCGCTAGTGCTATATGTTTGCAGTATTGGTAGTCATATCTCACCCCTGGCAGAGTCTTCTTTTCGTGAAGATAGTCCTGTGCTTGTATCGCTGATGATTTTTTGCAGTATGTGAGGAAGGCGCACCCTGCAAAATTGAGAGATCTCAAATTATCCCTGTGGTAGTATAGGGGTACGCTTTTAGCGAAAGGGATGTGGATTCGCGACCAAAACGTGCCACACGACAACGGAAGTTAACTCAAAACCATATCGTGGTTATATATCCTGTACGTACGTATATACCTTTCTACGTTCCAACGTGCAAGCATCATTTGGATTAAAATGTTGTGTTTGATTCACACCGTGGTGTAAGTCTGAGGTGGTGGTGTACCGTGGTGTGTCGCGGGTGTATATTCATTCACACCCTTATATCACTGGTGGTACACGGTGTGAATACACATTCTATTCGCTGAGGGATATAGTGTATAGTGACAGTTACCAAGAAAATACATTGATATCTAATCATGTTATGAATGTAAATAGTTACTAACTAACATGCGGATGTGGTCCAAGTTGTTATCGCTGGCACTCTATTAGAAGTAGCAGTAAGTACCGATTTCTAAGTAAATATTTAAACTGGCGAGATAGGGTAATGATGAAGCGTCCAGCTTCTTGATCGGTAGGTCGTAGGTTAGATCCCCGCCCAAGTCAGGCCAAAGACCTGATTAGTAACGCTGGTATCTATGACTTCCCTTTGGCGCTGATGCATTACTGGGATAGCGTGGAGGGGTGGTGCAATACTTAGAAAGCCGTAAAAGGATATATCTGCACATTCCTTATCCAGCGGCATATGAACATTATGAATAGATCGTGTGTATGTATATCATGAGTCGGTGTATATGCCACAAAAAAACATCAAGGACGAAAATCAATACGTCCAATTCTGGGACTAGTTTTTCCAGGAAACTGTTAAGTAGAAGTAAGTAGAGGTATGAAAAAAACTACTTGATCACTTTAAAAAGTATCAGTAAGAGGTGGTGAGTAACGAATCACTGCTCCTTCAACTTCAAGTAGGCCTTGATTACTCTACTCAATCATATGGTTATGCTTTAAACTACTTCTACTTGACTAGGCCTATAGTACGTACTTTTCTACGCACTTAGAAATAGCTAGAAGTAGTCATTTCGAATTAATATAATCAAGTAAGTATTCTACGCTTAGTTTTGCCTGAAAAGTAGACATAGTAGTAGTTTAAATTCATAACCATTCTAGTAAGTAGTTCAATTAGGCAAAAACTACTCGAGTACTCCGAAAAGTAGAAATAGTTCGTCCCTGATGGAATTGCGTGATAAATGATCACGTAATACACGTGAAATGAATTTAGTTCCGAGCTTATTTCTGATTTGAATCATTATCACGCAGTCAATACTATGACGTCACGTCTTTTTACGTTATGGATACATTCTCGAAGTTTGCTATACTTTGAGCGGTATTTTCCAGTGGTGCTAATTTCAAAATAAACGAAGAATCAAAATTCATTCTCAAAAGCACGAGAATGACAAATGTCTGTTCAGCAAGCTTGGCTCGT
Organism: Botryllus schlosseri; assembly: GCF_051294905.1. NCBI lineage: Eukaryota > Metazoa > Chordata > Ascidiacea > Stolidobranchia > Styelidae > Botryllus > Botryllus schlosseri. The sequence continues at coordinate 34,777,309 of NC_137238.1, forward strand.
TTCGCACTATATAGTTTTCCTGTAGCATTTTCAGAAAAACCACAAATTAAATTAGAATTAAAATTGAAGCGAAGAAAGATTTCACAACTTATATTAGGATTAGAGCATACAAACAGCTGACAAATTTGATCAAATCAGATTACCGGTAAATCGCCGTAATTAGTTTAATTTGACAACTCGAATTATCTCATTGAAGAGCTTCTTGGAGGTACAGAACTTCAATATACAAATACAGTATATTCATATTGAAATTAACCTGAATATTTTCGGTTGGCACTCATCAGGGGTAATCATCAGCCACTAGTAGAGAATTTGAACATTGTATATGAATCGTATCACAAAATATGTCAACACCGACACACGACAGAGTTCGTGTTGTTGGGAGTGTCCGTTCACCCTTTCATTTGGGTGCCCTGGAGTCGAATTTCATCAAAATGCGCCAACCAAGTCTGTGACTACAGAAGTAGATCGTTTACCGTCTAAAAATAGTACATAGAGCTTAATCGCTCTCTTCGCCCCAATTATTTGATATTTCATGCCGGTGGCGTCATATTTGGTGATAAAATTGTTGATATAGGCCTACAACGTTCTTTCCAATTCTCTAATAGTTGCTGACGATTACCACTGACAAGTGCCAGCCGAACATATTCGGGTTCATTTCAATATGAATATGAATATAATAATCTATTTGTTCAAGTATGATCCATGTAACCGGTGTCTTAAAAAGCCTAGAACAAAAGTGGGCCGTACTACAAGCCAACAGTAGATCAGGCATCATAACAAAGATTATATCGACCTCGTGTAAAGTAACCATTGTAGTCCAAACATCATGCATACCAAAACAACAGCGATACAGCGAGCTCTACTTATGATCTTATCGGGAAGGTCTGGTTTGAACCCCGCAGACAACCCGTCTCCTAATGGCTTTTTTTAACGTGCCCATTCCAATTTCCGATGTCGTAACGCAATTTACTCGGGTCGAATCGTGAAATATTCATGATACGAGCTGTACGGAGCCATATTTTCAACAGACGACACGCCACTGGAGAAGGATGGCTTTATTTTTGAATTGCTGTGTGTTTCTTGCGTTCGATTCCCATAACATGTCAGTATAGTCCATATGGTGAAAGAGTTTAACGCGATGTACCAGTTGCGTAATACTCTATGAACTGGTTTCGTGTTTACGATATCAAAAGTTTATATCCTGCTCTATCTTCAACGTTCACACGTCCTAAAGTACACAATGGACAATTTGATTTTTTTCAGATTTTTTAAATTAGATTGGAATTAGAATTGTGGCTACATATTTTTTTTAAATCAGATTAGAATTAGAATTCCTGAATTCGCAGAAACTTAGAAATTGCGAAACACAACAAATATCAAGTTCCCTTCGTATCAAACAAAAGTTCATTCCCATAAGCATACGGGAATGGCAAATGTCTCTACACCGAGTCTGGCGCGTTTCGCATTATACGGTTCTCCTGTAGCATTTCCGTGAAGCCAGAAATTAGATTAGAATTAAAATTAGAGCACAGAAACATTTCACACATTAGGATTGAATTGGAGTACTTGTATTTCGCTTTAATTAGTCTAATTATACAACTAAAATTATCTACCATGTAGCTAGCAGAGTTGGCAGAGTCGGACAACATCAAAACTTTCGCCTTTTCTAAATTAGATTAGAATTAGAATTATAGCTACACAGTTTTTTTCCAAATTATATTAGAATAAGAATTTGCAGAATCCCAAAAAACTGGAAAATTGAATCACATTCCGACTCAGAAAGAACTACAACAAAAAGTCAAGTCCATATCAAATTAGGATAAGCGAGAGAATGGCAAATGCTTGTACGGCAAGATTCGCACTACAATTTTCAACAGCTTCTTGAAGGTATAGAACTTCAATATAAAATTAAATAGTATATTCATGTTGAAATGAACCCGAATATTTTCGGCTGACACTCGCCAGGGGTAATGGTCAGCAACTGGTAGAGAATCTAAAAGAACATCGTATATCAACAATCGTAGCACAAAATATGACGTCGCCAGCAATTTTCCTGTAGCATTTTCACGATAACCAGAAATTTGACTAAAACTGAAATTTGAGCATAGAAACATTTCGCAAATTTTATTTGAACTAGATTACCGGCATTTTGTTCTGGTTAGTCGTATATTGGCCAACTATAAATATCTAATTGTACACAGTGCTTCCTGGGATGATTGAGGACTGGAAATTACGAGGATCGAATAATAATTTCTACACGTAAATCGACGAGTCCTGATTGACTAGTAAACGAAATATTTTTGAGGGGGAATTATAGGGTTAACATATTTTGAAATACGGACGAGAAAACGGGCAACTTGAAAATTTTGACTGGAAATACTGCTGCGTTGACTAAAAAATAAGTTGCTGCCGAAAATGTCCGATTTTATTTCGATATGAATCTATTATTCGATTGTATATTGAAGTACTGTACCCCCAAGAAGCTTTTCAAATGCTACATATACAATTTCGTGGTTATGAAATGTTATTTGACGATATTATGTCTGCTATCCATTACGTACGCCGTCGTTTACTGCTTTTCATTTCTTCTAACGCCATTATTGCCAGTGGTGCGAAAGACCAACTGTTGATAAGCCCCATTTTTTTCTTTTAATAAACAGCAACAACTACAATACTGCGCATGAAAACAATATCTATCTACGACCGATATGACGTATGTGAATTTACGCGGAACCGGAAGACTTCGAATATTTTGGGATACCAAATTAGTGCTAGGAAAAAACAATAGCAGCCGGCGTTTTCGACATACGCTCGTATTGACTGAGCGAATGAATTATTCACGATTTATTGACACAGCCATCTATCGCCATCAAACGGCTTTAAACTGGCATATTTCGCGCTCGCTGGATGTTACCTGCAGAACGTGAAAATGAGCTCCACGAATTTAGCTTGAAGAGCTTCTTGGAGGTACAGAACTTCAGTACACAATTGAATATAGTATATTCATTATTCATATTGAAAGGAACCCGAATATTTTCAGCTGACACTCGTCATTCATTCCGATATGAATATATGAATAGTATTTGATTGATTTTAGTTTAAGTGATTATGTAGTGTCTTCATGAAAACCAGATATTCGAATTGAAATTATAGCATACAAACATTACAAAAATTAGAATATGATTAGATTACCGCCATTTCGCTGTAATTGGTCTAATTAGATCGAAATGCCGGTAATCCAATTCTAATCTAATTTTGGAAATTCTTCAATGCTGTTATTCTAATTCAACCCGAATTTTTTGTTTTCTTCAAAATGCAACGGAAGAACTGTACAGTCATAGTGCAAAACGAGTCAAGCTGGCTGTACAGACAATTGCCATTCTCGAACTTATGAGAATGAATTGGATATCAACTGAACCTCATTCAAAACTTCATTCGAATACAGAAATTCCAATTATATTACAATTTGGAAAATGTGTAGCTATAATTTTATTTCTAATCTAATTTAATTTAAAAAAATGTGTAGCTGTATATCTAATTCTATACTAATCTGGAAAAAACTGTGTAGCTATATATAACACCGGATTGGGTTTTTATCGAAGTTACGATCGTCAGTGTTCAGATGCTCAGTACGTGAGTATTATATCACGATCGGATGTCCGTACACCGTTGAAATGTGACAGCGCTATGGGAAACACTAGTCACGTAGCAGATAGCAAGTTATCCATCTCGTGTCAAAGCCAGCATCCTGTCTTTTTCATTGATAAACACGCGATGGGACGTGCACTCTGACTTAAAATATCATGACTGGAAAAATATAGCACCTAGATATAGCATATGCTGTCAGAGCATTCAATTCAATTTATTGCTAAAAATTTCATCACATACAGCATTGCTTCTCCGAGTAGAAGTACCCATTTCTAAGACATGTTTAAATTAAATCAATAGAAGTGGAAAATGTAAGCTGTGAAAAGTACTCGAATAGTTAGTTTTAAGGGTAGATTTGGTCGCATATTTTTAGCAGTTGATCGGTTACTTCCGAAATTCCGAAATGCATCTAGAACGCAAATGACACTATACATAGGTAGAAGTTTCGATAATATATCAATTTCATGCCGGTGACGTCATATTTGGTAATACTAATGTCGATATACAATGTTCTTCCCAATTCTAGTTGTTGACGAAAATATTCGGGGTTATGTCAATCTGAATATACTTTTCAATTGTATATTGAAGTTTTGTAGCCTAAAGAAGCTCTTCAGCTACAGTACCGCTAAGTTTCGTGTATTACAGAATGCCATTTTAAAGCCAGCGGTCATTAAGCACAGTCAATATTGAAGGTAGCATTCTTCGCCATATAAAAGCATAGCCGTGCGTAAATCCAATTTGACAAAACATAACATGCCGGTGACCGCAGGCCGACAGATGGTTGACGCGCGCGTTTGTTTGAAAACGCTCGCGTCACAGGCGTCACGTCGCGCATCGTTGATTCAGAGGCGATATCGAAAATCGATATATCTGGTTAGCAGAGGCGACCAGAAATCGCTGGGTGGCCGTTAGCGGTAAGGCAGACTAGTAATCGACAGCTGTGTGCGCAGATGGCTCGCGCGTTGCAACTTATACTAAGGTGTCGTTGTATTGGAATAACCAGATTTGTACAAATTTCTGTATTTCCAAAACGAGCAGCTAGAAGTCGAACTAAAACTATACTCACTTTTCAAAACTAGCAACTACAACTAGAACTACGCACCTTTCAAAAGCCGCAACTAGCTCTCTAGAGCTAAAGCTACCCACTTTTCAAAACTCGCTACTTACTGGCAAAACGAAAACGATGCAAAACATGTTGGACGCGATTCCAACCGATAGAAGCCAAGTTATTGCAGTTGGAAATTTTGGAATTGAAAGAATACCATTGACGGTGGAATTATTAACAGAATTATCAACGAAAAACTAAAATAACTTCGCTTCCACCGGCTGGAATTGAGTCAAATTTACTTTATATCGTTTTTGTAAACAACGTATGAATTTCATGGGGTTGCCAGTGAAATTTGACGAAAATGTTTTTAAACATTTTTTAATAAATTCAAAATTTTAAAACTGTACAAGCGTCGCGATTACCGGTTGGACTGGAATCGAGTTTGGCGTGCATCGTTTTTAAGGGAACCTGACGATTTATTCGCCTAGCAAGCTATAGATTTTGGCGAAAAAGTTTTTTTGAGCAGCCCTAATGCATATACTGGTATGATTTCCGCAGGATTTCAGTTGTCTGGAATCCGAGAATATATATAATATCGACCATACAGTTATGTGTGCTCTGCTATAATGAAATATAGACGTCAAGCTTCTGCAAAACCTTCAAGTGCTAATTAACAAACACGCAATTACCAACGCAACTGTCCAAGCAAATGCGTCTGCCGCTACTCGTGTGGGCACGAGAGGCGTGCCTTCTAAAATGTAACAAAATCGCCGCTTTTAGAGCACAATATCTGCGTTAATATGATTAGCTGAAGTGGGTTGAAACGATTGGTGAAGTGGTACGATATTGGTAATTGGATCATTTAACTCCGATAACACGCGCGCAGAGTATATAGCGAACTTAATTTCACGATTTCTTCAATACGATTACTATATGTTTACTGTATGCTTTTGTTGTCCTCAACTCCATGCATTAGGATGCAAACCTACGGCAAATGCTCGAATAAGGTATCAGAGCTCGGTACACTTTCCTCCTGTGCATGAACTCGAATGTTCATGGTTAATTTGAAACAAGGTACATATCTAAGGCCTAGTTTTGCCAAAAATCCTGGAAACCGCGAAGCAGATATAATCCAAAATCGCATCGCAGCATCAAAAACACGTACTACAAAGCTATGCACGTTAGTGGAAATGGCGTATCCGTGAAGTAGTGATCAACCCACAGCCTTGTCACATAGTGCACTGAAATAGATATGGTCGAAATTATACCAAATTTTCTTTGCGTGGTGCAGTACTGGCATTATTGTCTTTGTGGGTGCCAAAAATATACATATTTAAGCTTTTCAAATCTACCCATACTGTTGTGACGTCTTCATTCACGATACTGTAACACTCGACTTGACACGAAGCCTAACATTCGAATCAGAATCGAATTACTAAGGTACTGGATTTTGCCCAGCCATATTCATAACTTATATCTACCGGCAATACGCACACCTGACTGGCTAAGGCAAATGGCAATTTTGTACTGTAATAATCACGAATGCGCGTAATGTAACGGTGCGAAGGTCAAACTTCAGCCATGCAACAGGATGCCGACATTCGACATCGAGTATTTCGGTCTCATGCGAGGTCTTATTGGTATAATCGCGATTAAACTGATCAGTTAGATACAGCATACATACGAGATAGCTGTACCTCATCGCAGGATATAGGTCACGGGCGGGCAACATACAGCGGTCTTACATGATAATGTGCCCCGCGGACCCAGTCTGCCGAGATTCCCCACTACTTGCTGCAACGTCAAATTTTAGTGACTGTATGTATGTGCGCAGCGTGCGAGAGCAGAGCTTATACGCGTATGTTTGTCGTAGCGAGAAGGCTTGCATTATCGGCATTCACCATGCACTCAACCCTAATGAATTGATATATTTGTAAATTTGGGGTACCGGTACCAGGCGTAGTAGCAATTTCAAAGGAAGTTAAACCGTAAGTATTCTAGGGATAGTTTCGCCTAAAATCGCTAACATAGCGTGATGGTGGAGCGTCCGGCGTCCGTCGGTAGATTCAATCCATGGCGGGGTCAGACCAAAGGCCCGATCATAACACTGGTATCCGTGGCTTCCCCGCTTGGCGCTCAGTATCACCAGGACAGCATGGATATTTGGTGCAAGACTGAGAAAGCCTTTACTAGGCTATTTATGCACCTTCGTTGCCAAGCGACATGTTGAGATCATACACTCATGGTATGCATATTGCATATGCACGGATCGTATGTATGTTTATCACGTGTCGGTGTATATGCCGCCAAAACATCAAGGACTAAAATATACGCCGTCGTATCCCTATTCCTGTTTAGTATAAGCGGAATTAGAAAATAATAACTATTTCACGTGGTTCTTACGATAATTTCATCCATAAAGTGATATTGTTGTTGTTTGCCGATATTCTTTATTTTGATTCCGCATCTGCCGAATTGTAGCACGGCCCAGGTCTACGCTTTTTAAGACACCGCTTACGCATGATAAGATGGCGAAGAGGATTATAATCCTCCAAAACTTGGACGAGATTCAATTGCAGGCATGGTGCAAAAGGTCTCAGTTACCGAGATGCACCCCTCCCCCTATACATACGCAGTTACGCACATACCCCAAAATGTAATACAGCTGCTAAGTTCACTCGGGTGCTAATGTCGAATGCGGTCTTTTTAATTGCCACCGCGCTTCATCAAATCGATCAGCAATTTCTCGCCAGGCAGACCATGTTCAAAATCAATACGCCCGATTACGGTGGATATTGCGTGTGCGGTACTTAGCGATTAATACAAGCTCACGAAATAACCCTCAATCAGAAATGTATTGATATGCGCTCATTAGGTTCCATACACGTACTGGAGCCAGAAGGTTCATTTTAATGGCGCGTATAATCAATAGCGAGCCCAAGAACTGGCCGCTTATAAGTTGGGTTGACTTTTTAGAGGGGGTTAGCAGACATGTAATCGATTGCGATTGCGATCTCTTCTGAATCACGATATTTACGATTACGATTGCAACAAAAATATTGAAAACACATGTTGATTACTCCACCTCCGCCATATAGTATCAAGATTGTCAAGTCTAAAAAGCTTCACAAACTTACACCAAAAATAGCATTTAAAAATATCCAAACTCAACACGCAACACGGCCCTTAATGAAGTAGAATTAAACTCATTGTACGCTAGCTAATAATTCAATGCGGCTGCCAGCACTCAAGGGCTTGAGTGGAATCAATTACTTAACATCGTTCTGTTGTGAAGTGTACTGTATAACGACCCTTCACGGCTTCAAGTATTCGATACAGTACAACCGTATTTTATTACTTCTACAACGGAATAGAATAATATATAATTCTTGTTGGAAAATCGTGGACCTATATTAAGTTAGTGCAACGCAATAACTCAAATTCTGGACTCATAACGTGATAACTCGATTTGACAACACTTACTTAGCGTAACCAAGACATATCACAGTAGGATTTTAATGGGTGAATGGCGGTACTAATCAGTATCAGATTATCAATAATTTCATCATTTAAAAACACCACAAGACTGCCATGCAATGAAAGGATAGGAAGATGTCGAAATGACTTGAAGTAGGCTAGTCTTTGAAATCAGACACCACATGTGCCTAGCCGATGTAAATGAGAGACTTGCGCACTGGCTGGAAAGAAATAAGCAATGAATATTGCTTTTAGAATTACATTCATTGTAGCATGATTTATTCAACCCAGAATTTTAGTGGCTATACACTGTTCAGTGTTCACTGAATGGTGAATTGAATATTTCAGATACTTGTTTCGTGTTTAGTGAAACGAATGTTTATATCTTATATGCCAAGGTGGGCGTTTGATTAAAATACCTGTTATTTCAATTGCATCGAAATCTTGCGTTGTTTAGAACTGATGGCATTATTAATATACTGATACCGGTAAAGAATAGGTAATATTTCACAGATAGCAAGCGAAGTGAGAAAAAAATATGACCCCGAAGGGACTCGAACCCTCAATCTTCTGATTCGAAGTCAGACGCCTTATCCATTAGGCCACGAGGCCGACGAGTTTGACGGCAACACGGCTGCATTGAATTTCAATGATTTGATTCATTTCGTTGTGTTGTGATTTCGCAAAGCAATACAAACAGACATTTAAACCAGACTTGGACAATTAGATAATTCTACTCGTCTAATTTGAAACGCGGTAATCTAATTCGGATCTTTGTGAAATGTTTGTATGCTTTAATTTTAATTCTGATGAAATTTCTGGTTTTCCTTACAATGCTACAGTGCAAAACGGATTGCGGATTCAGTAATTGTGATTCTAATCTAGTTCGGAAAAGACTGTGACACAGTGTGCAGCTATAAAGCTGAAAATATTCTAGTTTTCCAACTATAGATAAATCGATCGCACTGAGTGCGATATTTACTCAGTCTGATGCGCCAATAGAGTTCAACAACGATTTGACCGTATAGCGAAATGATTTCCGGAAGATCTTACATAGCGAAAGCTTACCTTTATGCATTCTCGTGAATTTGTCGTGCAGCACCGACAGTTCGTATATTTCTCCGAAAGGCTCGAAAATGGGCCGCAGATCCATTTCGGTCCACTGCTTCGGAACTTGCCCGATGAACAGCTTGATCGCGTCTTCGTCTTTCGGCAGAACCTCTGGAAGTTGGTAAATGCATTGACTTGGGTTGGGTTGTGATTGTGAACTAGCCTACAGTTGTTATGCGATAGGCTAGTTTTTGTGAAGTCAGTAACACTAATTCTAAGCTTATTTGAAAAAAAAACTCCGTGGCTATCATTCAAATCACAATCTATTCCGGAAAAGCTGAATATTTTTGAGTTGTCCAACTAAGCTCAGTGGCAGATGGGATATCAACCTACGATGTTGTACAAAATGAGTCTGTCCGGAAGTAAAGTCAATATTATTAACATAATAACTATTGTTTTGACAGCAGATGGATAAACAAAGATAAATTTGCATACACCGACACCATGCAACCAGATTTGCACAAACTACTGGATTTTCAAAATGCGCCACTAAAACTAGAACAACTCACTCTTCAAAACTCGCGAAAACAAGTAGAACTAGAACTGAAATTTATATAATATCACACCGAGACAACCACATGTTAACAAAATACGACATGGTGTCTATAAGCGGCGGGATAGCGTAGTGGTATAATCCACAGAATTAGTATGCCAAGCTTAATCAGAATCGCCGCAATAAAGTTATTATTTCCTCTGCTTACCAATCAACTCCTCTCAGATAGGACATCAACGATCAATTATATACGTCATCTAAAGTGAAAGGATGGCAACATTTAAGATACCGGATACCCAGAGCAGGATATCATCGCTATTTTACCGATCGAATTTACAAAGTTCGTAGTTTTAAGGACAGGCCATCGCAGGTATAGATTCTTTATATCACGACACCAGTGTTGGCGGGACAGCTTATAGTGGTATAATCCACAGCTACAACACCAATGGGTCGTATAAGGTTCTAGTCCGACCGAGGTCGACTTCAGAATTCCTATCTAAGTGTTGGATGTTTATCTAGGCTCCTGGCCGCCATATCATCCGTGTAAGCGGTGTCTTTTAAAGGTCTAGAAGTGGGCCGTGCTATAAGTCGGCAGATAGCGCATAAAACTGAAGAGAGTTGTCCTGGTGTAAATGACCATAGTAGTCTACAATCACCATGAATACCACAACAACAACAACACACGGTGTGGTCTTACCTTTCATAGACACACTGGAAGGAGTGTGGCAGATTTGAGGATAAGTGTGCACGCCGGCCATGTTCGATGTGTATGTCGGGAAGAAGCCTGTCGAAAATTGAGAAATCATGATCAATTCGACTCGCTAGATACGAGTAAAATCAAAACAGTTTTATGTGTACGCACGTTTCAACTATACAGTAGTTGAGCTTATTCTTTACAGCTCTATACTCCGTCTATTATATCCATAAAACATGATATACAATCGACTCCGCTAATTCGGACATCGGAGAACCCGGGCAACCGTTTATTCGGCCAAAATGCCCAGGAACGGAACAAAAATGAAATTTATACGTAACAAAACACAATTCTCCGCTTCATTATCCATCACGCCCAATCGAACGGGTGTAAAAAGTCAGCTACACCTATTCTCGTGGAGATGCATCACATGAGAGTAGCAGGCTATGTTTTCATGTATCACCCCACGAAATCAAAAAAGATGGTACACGCAAACGCCACTCACCACACTCCTCGGATATACCTTCATATGAATAAGCAGTATTGGACTCGTTTTCACCCGTTGGAGTGTGTGTGATAGCGCGATTTGCTACCTGATAGTGCCGTTTATCTTATTTATTAGTGTGTGTGACTCATTTTCACCCCGTGGAAGTGGAGGAAAGCGCAATTTAGTACCTGAAAGTATCGTACCGCGCTAGGGTGGAAATCTGATGAACACACCTAAATGCTTACACCCATGAATTTACAGCGTGCAGACATTTCATTATGGGCTGGCTCACATCTTGACCGCCACAGGCACTCCAAGTACGTGAGTTCGATCGATACGACAAACTCGTGATTAAAAAACGGCGCAGCTGACTCACGCAATCAAATCAAAGAAACTTACGCATGGCAGGTAGCGTTCTAAGGAAAGCTCCATCGAAAGCCCTCATTAACTGCCGCGAAACGAAATTATATCGATTCCCCGCAAGGACGACATATGCATGACATTGCCTAATCAACTCAAAGCCATGCACGCATCGATTAAATTCGGTCGACAAGCTGTCTTTGTTACGGACCAGCAGGAGGCGCTTTTAGCTTATAAGCTTTTTAGATTTCTTCCACTCCTACTTGATACAGTATTTAGGAAAAACTCGTTACTTTTTATGATTTAAATTTTCAGTTCTTTGAAGTTCTTTTTAATTCTTTGCCAGTCGCTGACGATTACCCCTGACGAGTGTCAGCCGAACATATTCGTGCTGCATCAATGGTAATCTATTATTTACCGCAGGCTGTGGCCAAAGTGATTCACTGCGTAGTTCGGTCTTCTCGGCTCAGCCGCGTGGGTGGAGTGAGGACACAATATTGAACACAGTCCATATGCCCTCTTTTATGAGGATTTGTCCTCGTTTATTAAAAAAAGTGAATGTGATTTCGAGGACGCCCAAATTTCTTGTTTTTTCGCATTTCAAGTAGTTGCTTGAAATTTCAACAGGACTATTTTGGCGATACGTGTTTAATTCCAAAAATTTACCGTAACCAGCCTATTAGTTGGATAAGTTTCGAGAATCTTGACTGTTGTATATAATTTCAAAATGATATTTCGTTTAAACAATTTCACAATCATCTCGTTATATCTGATGATTCCTTACCGGAAAAAGTCGAGGGAACCACAAAGTATTCGTGGGCTGAATCTATAAAATAAATTTGATTTGTTGTTTTCGTGTTTGTTTTTTGTAACTTTTTGCCAGCAGTTACCAAGGAAATGAAAAACAACATCAAACTCATACGTGACAATTCTACTTTCGTCTTACTTACCGGCAAAAAAGTCCTGTTTAAGGTTCTGAAAATACGACAGGCTTAATTGAACATGGCTATCGCCTAACCATGACCGAAAATCATAACATTCTGCGTTTTTCTCGCGATTTATTACCCCCACACGCATTCCTGGCAGTTGTCTGGACCAGACCATCAATAATTCACGATTCGATCCTAGTGTTAAGAGCAGGTACAGGTTAAAATCTTGACTATTAGTCGAATGCATTATTCATTCGACTCCCGAGAATTCGGAAGCCGTAACTAATCCGCAGCGACTGAAATTGCAATCAATGATTTCGCTCCAGCGCGTATACTGAGAATTATAAATACGCCCTCGCAAATGACAAGTTATACTCCAGGGAGCTTTACGAGAGGGTGTGTGCGTCCACGGCTGACAATAGAATTTGGTAACAATAATAGTGGCTCTTTGGGAATAGATACGTGATAGAAAAAGAACTATAAAATTACAAATGGAGCTCAATGCCGTGTGGGGCTGGGATGAATCGAGTTCATTAGCGATTCGATTCGATCACTCATTATGAGAGTATGGATGATGCGGAAAGTTCGAATATGTACCTTTTATGCGACCACGTATAGACAATAATAACAGTTCTACAGAATTTTCAGGAAAACGTGAAATTAGATTAGAAGTAAAATGAAAGTATGGAAACATTTCACAAATTCGATTGCCGGCACTTTGCTGAAATTAGTCTAATTTGAAATCTGAAATTATATCAAGAGACTCTTTGGAGTACAAAACTTTAATATACATTTTAATAATATGGGTGTATGTTTTTGAAATTCTCCAGTCGCTGACGATTGCCCCTGAAGAGTGCCAGCTCGAAAAGCTTCGGGTTTTAATATAATTCTGCATTGAATATATTATTAAAATGTATATTGGAATTATCTAGTTGTTCAAGTTCAGTCCAAGTGGATGGGAAGATACTATCGAAGCTAAAATTCGCGTTCATAAATTAAATCACTAACTTCAGTCAGTATGCTCAGAAAATTATATTTCAATACTCGACTCGTAGCATTACAATTAATACTCCGAATTGGAGTACTAGCATGATTGTGCTCCGCTCCGATGCCGTGCTGCCTGTTGAGGACCCGATACTTACCGTTGACTGACATTGAAACAGGCGACTCGACTTGAGACAAATGCGCGACTGACGAAGGTCCCGGAATTACGTTGTTCAAAAACGGAAGCCCAAACGAGGTCGGCGGGTTGGCGCAGCCCCGCATCCCAGCTACAAGAAGAATAAGTCAGGTTGAGATGTGGATTTCAATTGAAATATTGAAATAATACGCTTCTTGACACTAAAATTTAATTTATAAATGAGAATTATAGTTTCGATAATATTGTCGACAGCGGATGACTGATAAACCTAGATTTTCCAAAATATGGTTTTGTCGTACACTCGTTACATAACGTCAACAAACAACTTCAAAATCAGTCAAGTATCCACGATTTCAACGAATAAAATTATGACGATAATAAGCAATGAATGATGAACTGTAAAGCAGGATTTACGTCTATCAGGATTGGGTAGGACGGGATAGAACGCTGTTTATTTTTACCCTTGAAGTTTTTGCGGCATTTGCACCGACTCATGATATGGCATGCATACGATCATCTATACATAGCATATGCATATCCTGAGTGCATGATGTAGGCTCCATATGCCGCTGGACAAGGAAGGTATAGAAAAAGCGTTTTAAGGCTTTCTAAGTCTTGCACCAAACGTCTGGCCTATCCTGGTAATGCTGTGCGCCGAGCGGGGAAGTCATGGATACCAGTGTTACTAATGAGGTATTTGGTCGGACCCGGAAGGGATTGAACTCACGACCTACCATTCAAGAAGCCGGGGCTCCACCATTACGCTATCTTTTGCTTGGAGTAGCAAGGATGACCAGTTTCACCACCACTGCTAGCAAAATTCACTAGCTATGCGCTCGCCACGCAAATGTGTCCATATTGTTTGAAACCCACACCAAACTTACCATGCTAGGTCAAATTTACGCGTGGACTGACTTATTTTGACTGGTTGTTACAGATCAGAACCAACGCTGGGGGTATGAACCTGGGTTTGCTTTGCACGCGATCGAAATTTAATTTTGGATTCGAATTCAAAACTATTGACTCCTCTCACGTAAAAGGTATGCAGAAAATAACTCCACAACCAAGATAGCACAATACTATCGCCCGATGTATACGCAAGAACACTGAATTATGGTATTCTCCTTTATGACCCTTATTATGCGAAAAGAATACATGCTGTGGCACCGGGAGATAATCTATTTAGGATTCATTTACGAATAGCACATTTGGTAAAGTTCAGTCGAAGTCAACACAATTAGGACGCAATAAATTTTTCGAGGTTTCTCGGGTTCAATGTGTCACTGTCACAAATAATTATTAAAAAAATTAATGATTGCGACATCTATGAGCAAAGTTATTGTCTGACCGACCCCGTGACGCACAATGTTGTAATACATATAATCATATTTGATTTGTAATTAATATCTTATTATTCGAAAGTTTATTCTGGTGGTGTAATATTTGGCGATACGATTGTTGATATACAATGTTCTTACCAATTCTGTATAGACGCTGGCGATTATACGCTTGACTATAGTGTCAGCCGAAAATAATCGGGTTTATTTCAATATGAATATATTATCCAATTGTATAGTGAAGTTCTGTACCCCCTAGAAGCTCTTCTGGCTCATATTTATAGTGAATCGTCACAATGAAAGTACGAAGCTTGCTAGCACTCAGTAATCAGGCCTTGGGTAGCAAAAGCTTATTCATTTTAAACCAAAATTAGGTTACGGAGGCCAAAACAGCGTGATATTCGAAAGTTTTAACGACATGTCACTGAAAACTCAATCATAAATTTCGAAAATACAAGAAAAATTCAAACTATCCTCCAGGTAACAAACGAGTCTACCTAGTGGGCCTATACTAAAGCAGTTCATAAGGGAATTACTTCAGAAATACATACCCTAGCCTGGTCTACTTAAAAAAAACATACTTTAGTTATTTGAGGATATTCTTGGAGGTACAGAACGTCAGTATACAATTCATATTGAAATAAACCCGAATATTTTCGGATGGCACTTGTAAGGGGGATAAATCATCATCAACTTCTGAATTCTCTACTTGTCGCTGATGATAACACCTAACGAATTTCAACTAAAAATATTCGGGCTCATTTTAACACGAATACATATTATTGAATTGTATACTTGTTAGTCATCAAGTATAGGTGGTGGAAATCAACTGCTCCCCAAATATGGCACAGAGGAGTCGAGGAACATGAATTATCACTGCAATATAATTCTAGTTGTCCAACTTGATTAATTTGATCGAAATGCCAGTAAACTACTGTTAATCTATTTTCCGATTTTCCTGAAAATGCTTTAGGAGAATTGTATAGTGCGAAACGGGCCAAGCTTGCTGTACATACATTTTTCATCATCATGCTTATATGAGAAGGATGTTTGATTTGATATTAACCGAAGTTCATTCAATATCCAAGTTTTTGCGAATTCAGTAGTTCTATTTCTAATCTAATTTGGAAAAAGCTGAAAATTTTATAGTTTTCAAAGTCTGCAATCTAGAGTCAATTTAGTGTTTACCGACTGCATGCATTCACGTGTTTAGCTGTTCCCAGTATAGTGTATTAATATCCTGTTTTGCTAATCCCTTTAATCCATCATGGGAAGCGATCGGCGTGACAAAACCGGTAAATTATCAGGAAATGAAGTGGAAAAATACATCCAGAAACCTCCTAGCTTTACATCTGCCCCATACACCACATACAACACATCGTGCAGCACAGTAGACAGGCGCCAGCTGTGAAATGAAGCAGATTGAATACAATACACGGCAATCTACTTTTATGATCTCGAAATCAAGAATGCGCATATGTATTGAACAAAGCTAAGTAATCATCTTCGTCCTGATTAGGATATAATCTAATTCTATATGTACCAGTCATATTGATAGAGGTCAGTCCCGTAATCATTTGACTTTGTTATTTCTTAAGACGCGTTTATCCCGCAAGATGTTCGTTGTATGCATTAGAAACATCAATTTGTAATAAATCACATATTGTATAGTTAAGCCTTGTAGTATTTATACTGTAGCACATATATGAGCAATGAGCATATACCATATGTCTTCTTTCAGGAGGATTAGTCCTCTTTTCTCAATAGAAAAGTGAATTATTCTCCGAGGACGCTCAGAAATGCTTAAATATCCTTTTTACGCATTTCAAGTTAGTCGCTTATACTTTCAAGAATACTTTTAGGCGAGATATTGTATCTATATCCAAAAAATACTGTAATCATGAAACGTGTTGAATTGCTGGTTTTAAAAAGTTTCCAACAAATAGCCCTATCGGCCCTCTGCTTGTTTTTTATTGAACATCGTTTGTAACATCTGTAACATGCAGGTCTTTTACACGCTAGAATCAGTCGTTTTTGTGTCTTTTTGTGTAGATTACGCCTGCAACTGCCAAGGAAATGTAAAACATCATCATACTCAAACTTACAATTCTACTTTCGCTTCGCTTGCCTGCAAAATGTTATTTTTGGGGGTGCTGAAAATATGTTAGGCCGACACATAAAGTCACCTGGTAAGTCAGATCTCCACTGAATGTTTAACTATATTTATATGCAGTTTGTTAGGTAGTATTCATAAATGAGGATTAGTATTGATAGGAAGACTGCGTGTGGTTGTATTAATTGCTGCGTGTCAATTGGCGTGTGGCATGACACATATCCGAATTTGAACCTGTGACCTAATTCCATTGTGTACTGGCATTACATAATTTTGACTAGTTTGCTACACGCTGTAGTAATGTAAAACAACCACGCGTTCAAGTCACCAAATTGACTGTGCAAATTCAGAAATTACCACAAACTTTCATTATATGCTTGGATAGTGTATTCATATTGAAATAAACCCGAATATTTTCGGCTTACACTCGTCAAGGGTAATTAATAGTAACTAGTAGAGAATTGAAAAGAACATTACATATCTATCTTTCTTTAGTTATGTCATATTTCGTGCAACTTACCCGGGCCTGGAAGGCCTTGCTGTAATAGTTGAGTGGTCCCGTGCACTGCCATTACCATCTTGACGTTTCGAAGCGGATATCACAGTGACGAAGTGTAGAAAATACGTAGAATCACGTCACAGACAATAATATACTCTCCTTAATAACTATAGAAACACTGAAATACAAGAAGCTGATAACTGATGGTACATGGTATCACCCATCGAGGAATAGTCTTATTCGACTTTAATAGAGAATTAGGTGCAGGCGTACTTATGGGGTCAAATTACAACAACGCCTTATTAAATTGTAGCAGAAACGCGATATGCTGTTATATTCCATGATGAACTCTAAATCTATCTCGTAAGTTTAAAAGCGAATAAATTTAAACTCATAACGATTCATCTAGTGTCGCAGCCCCAGTAGGGCTATGCGTTCAGCATAGTGAAATATCAATGACTAGCGCGTAGTAACAACTAACTTAGCATGCTATCAACCAGACAAATTAGATTATAATTAAAGTGAAATGCTGGTAATCTAATTCTAATCTAACTTGTGGAATGTTTCTATGCGTTTTTGCGAATTCTGTGATTCTGATTTTAGCCTAATTTGGAAAACACTGTACTGCTATAACTCTAATCTTGTAAAGCCGTCAATTTGCCAGTTTTGCAGCTCTGTTCTCAACTGCGTAATTGCCTAATCATCTGACATAACACACATTGACTTAATTGATATTCATTATGAGCTATTCCTTAGTTCCGAGACCGCGTGCAAATAAGTTCGCGTATGAAAGTATAATGCATACACTCTCCTCGCTAACAATCGACTGCAGTAAGGAATAACTCGCAGAATCCATTACGTCGCGATTTCGCCTGTACTTCCGCGACAAACAACAGCTACTTTAGCGTAGCCGTAAAGAGTGTCTACTTGTCAATTCTTCGATATAAATACCGGACCGTATTCCCAAGCCTTCGAGCATATGACTAATCAATGCAATCGATAGCTCTCTCCAGCGTGGACTCTCGGAGTTGCATGGAAGATAGGATATATCTTCATTCTAAATTCAACAGAATCCGTACTATATTATCTTCCAGAAGGCTTAGAGATCGAATATCAACACCACGTTCACAGCAGTGTTATCTATTTGCGTACAGAAAGCCATCTGCTGTACTTGGTGACATAGAATCTTAAATGCTCGTTGTCCAAATGTCACTGTTCCGAATCCAACATCGCAGTCTGCCAACAGAGTATTACGTCGGAGCGGTAAATTGGGTTGACGCATTGTATTGGTGTATTGCTATTGTGTAGCTGCCCTGCGTATATTCCACGCTACAGTGGTGACATTGAAATACGACTCCAGTTACTTCCTTTACTGCTGTCTATGTGTCTTCAACCTCGCCAGTATAGTGTCACGATGCAAAAGAATCCCGATTGCTTTGTTTGCATATTATGAAAATTACGATTTTAAAATCTCACACTCTAGTGGTGCCCTTCAGCTAATAGTATCATATAGATAAGTAAGGTAGCTTCCTTCGGAAGGACTCTGTCGTCAAAAAAGTCGCGTGTCTCCAACGCGATTGCACTGTTGGATTTAGTGGATTACGGGGCGGTAACTATTAGCTTACCTTTGGCACCATTCATACACGTAATTACGGGCAATGCGGGACACAGTACGTAATTGCAACGATGCAGGATTGGGTATGTTACCATGTAACGTAACAGGCGTACAATGTCAACATTTTCGTGACACGGCGAATGGTACTAGACTTGTAAAAACTATTGGATTTACGAAATGGGCAACTATAGAACTACAACTAGAAACTACTCGTAACTTGAACCAAAACTAGAACTAACAACCTTTGGAAATCCTCAACTTACTAACTAAAACACCAGTAACCAAATTCAATTGATACGAATTAGTGAATTGCAAATGAGGTAAGAAATATTTGACATAGAATAATAATTTCAAAAGCCGGGGGAAATGAGTTTGAAACAGGAGAGGTTTCGACCCCCAAACCCCGCCCTGGCTACGCCAACAGTTGGTAGTGATGACTCTGAGCTAACAATGGCTGCGAGAGCATCACACAACAGGACACCGGTATATGTTGCTGTTGCTTCACGCCAGACGATGACATGTGTTTTTTGGTTCTTCGACAACTAAATTTCTTTCATGCGCATTCAGAACTAGAACTAGAACTACTCACTTTTTATAATCAGCAAATATAACTAGAGATGCTCAAAAAGCATTAGTTACTTGACAGTCAAGTAACTAGATTGGCAGTTTGATCAAGTCTGCGTGGTAGTATACTTTCCAAATCTCAACTTCGTGAGTCCCAGAACGCCCCGGTGCTACGCCAGGACTTGATTGCAAGTCCCTTTATGATCCAGGGTACAATTGTTTGCTGACATAATGTAACACGTTTTGACTCAGAAAATATGTTCCATATATAGGCTATTAGCTTTCTGATGAGCTCTGAGCACTGAGCTATATAGACTATCTGGGATTTTAATTTCACCTGTAGTTCTCTATGCGCGAAATACGAGTCTAACTGCGTAAGAACATGTCCTGCATAACCTCGCCTCTCCTATTATTATTACCTGGTATCCTCTGCTGCCAATATTATTCCGCGATTGTCTGAATAATGTACTATGTAATGCATCGCACATCCTATTGAATGAGGAATGTAACACAACGCGCCACTGCGAATTCTCGGAACGACCACGACAAAGGTACAGTACTGCACCGGCAGTTGACAGTTTAAACTCTAAAAGAAACCGATGCTCTCGATGTAAAATGACCACCCACACATCGTCGCCAGTCCGAAAAATAGTCTTTTGACATTAAAGATTCGACCAACACTCGCGTAATGAGTCATACAATGAAATTATGCTACAATATCCAGCCTTCCATGGATTCTAAGCAAGTACTTTCGGAAACAGAGCTCATGTTGTATATTGATTTAGCAGCACCGAACCAATCAACGGTGATATCACTAAATTTGTGTCGATATATACACTCAAAGTATGATAAGTGGGCGTCGCCTAACTCAATGAAATGTGTCTGATTGCGAGCTATTAACAAGTAGGCTTTCACAGAGTAATACCTCTTAAATCACTTTAGCCAGTGTACTATACGTATAGCAGATGAGGCCGATGTTGCAGCTGATAAGCTGAATACTGAAATTCATAATGTCATTGCTTCATCGTCTTATCATACATTTACGAAAACTATCGCCTCGCAGTAGGCATAACTAGCTTTGTACCTACGAGTCATACGACCACATACGATTGTGAATCGAATCCGTTAACGTAAATAGGTCTGCTACCGGTGGATCGCCCATTAATTTTTCATAGCTATCGCTCTGTTATTACACGTGACACATCGTAATAGCAGACTACACACCGATATGATTATTCATTTTTGTGCTATACTATACTCGCAGTGTGGCCGTTACAAATTACGGGTGTGTGGAACGCGTAAAAATTGGCAGCACGCTGTTTTGTCTATTGGAAATCTACCTTGCGTAACTGATTGGTGCAAAGCTGACAGAATAGAATATGTTTACTAGTAAGAATACGAATCATCGCAATAATGCTACAACTGCCTTACATTGGAGGGAATATCGAGATTGGACTTGAATGTCATTAGTAGGAGTGTGCGAATAAATTGAAACTTATACGGGAAACGATATAATGCTAATTGCCTCGCATGCGAACCTTGAAATTTTCTACCTAGCGAACATGCGCCTTTCAAGTCTCTCTGTGGTGAGAATGATTATTTGACTAAACTACCTTCGTTTAATTCAGTTCGGGTGTAGTCACTAGCAATGTTTTTATGTGGTTTCTCCCCTCGACATTGTAAGATACTTGGCGCATATCTCCAATACGAGAATATGCATTACAACGAACTATCCTGACATGCCTCGTGTAACATACAACGAACATACCAATGAAACACAACATCGTAATACGCCTTGATACGAAATAGCAAATTCAGCACACCTAACTGTTTGGAGTCAGACGGTATTTTGAACTGTGTCGGAATTGTCACTTGAACTGCTGAGAGTGCCTTCGAATGTGCTTCTATTAATTAGAACATATTGTCTTGCTCGTATAGACTGTGTCTCGCAAGATTCTTCAACGCAAGAAGTAGGTCGAATCATAGCTCACTATACGTCTGCTACGTTGGCTTGGATCACAATTCAATAAAGGTATTTTGCACCTGGGTCTGGTCTTCGTTCTTGTTGCTAATCATTATCGACTGGTAAAATAAGTTAAAGAAATTATGGAGCGACCTGTCTATGGCCGGTATGTATCTGAGGGTACTACCGCGATGTTTAGCCGACCCTGTGATATATGAGTGATTCATCGATGCTAAAAACGTCATGGATATGGAATCATATTTTATGGGATAATCCATTTTGAAATGTCCGGTTGGAGTGGAGACCTTCGGTTGGTATTTCGATATTGTGGACAATATTTCGTGAATCTTAGCTATAATTCACGTCAATAAACACTCGACGAACAGCCAGTAGTAAGAGGTACGACACGAAATCATTTAAAGGATGGAATAACGTACACAATTGTACGTTGGAGTTATGTAGCCTATACCACACTGGGCGAACCGCAGAATTAGTGTACCAATCTTAATCAGAATCGCCGCATTAAAGTTATTATTTCCTGTGCTTACAAAATCCGACTCCTCGCAGATAGGACATCAACGATCAATAATATACGTCATCTATAAAGTGAAAGGATGGCAACATTTAAGATGTGACCGGATACCGGAGCAGGATATCAACGCTATTTAACCGATCGAATTCACAAAGTTCATAGTTTTGATGACAGACCATCGCAGGTATGTTTTCTTTAGATTACGGCACCGGTGTTCTGGGGAGTTATAGCAGTTCCCGAAAAATGTTTGGACGGCGCATTGCTGCATAATTCCACTTCCTTACATGTGAATACTTCATAATGAGTATGATTGGTCTACCACACATTCGCGCTACACCCCTTACGAAAATCAATTCCAAATACTGCGTCTCAAGCGGAACCGCGACCCGCGCGGAAAATACCCACAAGGACGATGAGGCTATTTACCACGACCGAAATGGTACCAAAAACAGAAAGACCCACCATTGCTCCTGCTTCCAGCACATCTACATCTGTGCTAAGAAGCACACAGTGGTCGGATGTGTTCAATAAACTGATACTGATACTGAAGTCAAATATAAACAGTTTTTATCGAATGAATACTATAGCCTGGTGACCCAATTGCCATTTTTTATGATATCTTATTATCTTTTTCCATATTACCATATGTTTCCATATTTTAGAAACTTGAAAAGAGTACACTTTCTTCAAATTTTCAGACCCACTTCGTTGTCGGTCGACTAAAAATAAGGTCGACTTTCCTGCTCATCTCCCGAAATAGCCGCGGGAGCGTTAGTTCAGTGCTGATTTACTGCATCTCAGTCGAATTTTCCCCTGTGCTCAACCCCCCAAAAAAGAACAAAATCTCATAAAAGAGGACATTCGGGCGTCCTCAGGGCTCCGAGGACACTTTCAAAAAAGAGGACAAATCCTCTTAAAAGAGGACGCATAGTAACCCACGTTTTAATGCCTTTCATGTACCTGTTCTAGGACAAGGTGGGTGTTTGGTTGAAGGACTATACTCCAAGTCGCTTCAAAACCCTCTTATCTATTCATTTTATCGCAATCTTCTAGTGTTTTTATATAATGACATCATTAATAAACTAAACTAAACTGAGCGAGCACTGACCGGCAGTCCTGCCAACACGAAATGAGCAGCACTGGAGCCGCTATATTGAAATTGTAGTTGAGAAATCTCCCTATGGATTAATCGGCTTAAATAATGTCGCCATACTCCGGGCGCTATGCGCTATTTCCCAACTCTGCTTCATGCTACTGCTACTGCTATGCAGACGCCGAGAGCACCCACCAATGATCCACGCATCCAATGCGCAATTAGATGACTGATCGATAGCGTTAAATAACCACTTTCAATCTGAATCGCCTGACCTTGCCGGTGACGTGCGCCGGGTCGATTTTTCGCATCTGGCGACCGGCGAATAAAATTCATCGCTTTTGTTTGCTGCGCAACAAAGAAATCTCAGCATGTCGCCTGCTGCTTTACGAAGGCCGCCGAGTAAACTCCGATCCAAATGATCTTCCCGTTTCAATAGCAGAACGGATCGATAGATTGCCTTCAGACGATGAATGGAGGAAAGACAAGTGATTATCAACATCCTGTCGATATATATTGCGAGATCGCTTGCATTCGGCATGGATTGTAATCCTACTGACGTTATTATCAATGGATATATCCTTTGCTATTCATGCGTGGCGGTCGCACTAGTCGCACTAGTCGCATTTTGGCTACAGCCAAAGGGGGCAGTGCTATAAAGTTCGTAGGACATGAAAACATACTTAATAAAATTAGGGCTGGGCAAAATTGAGTACCTGAGTGATTCGATTCTGAATCACGTAATATGCTTCGAGTCGAGTCGAGTAATCGAGTATCAGTCATTGTGACGTCATAACAGAATGTAATATGTCAAAGTTCAAATATGTACCTTTTATGCTACCACAAAGAACATAATGCCTGTTATCCATCACATTAAACATAGTTTGGTATTTTTTCGACCATACCGATTTCATAGGACTTGGTGACAATGCTGTGGGATGATCATGACTTCGGAAATGTGCTATTTACAGTAATGTTCCTAGCTTTGGGCTATATATTTCGTATGCTACAATATGAAAAATCAGGTTTCAAGGCTTCAGCAGTGAAAATTAGTATCGAAACTATAATTCTCGTTGATAAATTAACTTTCAGTGGCGAGGAGCGTATAATTTCAATACTCGAAAAATTCGTCTTTTACTACTCGACTCGAATCATTAAAAATAATACTCGATTCAGATTCGAGTACTCGAATCATTGTGCCCAGCCCTATTAAATATGCATCTCCGACATAAGAAGGACAATTGTGAAGCTATAGGATATGCATGGTCAAATGAAATCCGATTTAAACACACTGACGGCGTAGTACGGGTTACCGGTACTGCTGTTTCGCTTGTGATAAAAAGTTTGTTTACTATTTGCATACATGCTAGACATATAGCTGCATCCTATTTGGATCGAGCACCATGAATATGATCAGTATATTTCCTATAATTAACGCTAGTTGGAAAACGAAATTCCCGAAACTGCAACATCAGGTTCTCCGTATAATAGCTATACTATAGATCCCCAAGAGGACCAGGTTGTGCGTCCAACAAATCGCTGTGCAAAAATTCGTTGTCCTAAATATAAACGATATGCGGAAATTGTCAAGTTTATGTATTAGCTCCATTGCCCCGAATATTTCAAGCGCATAGTACACGTGTCCTCGACGTCCAACTATAATATGGTCGGCTTGGAACATCTTCGCTCTATCAAATAAGCCGGACCTAGTGTGGAACAGTATTTCGCCAGCTATCCGACAGTCGTCGAGCATGTCCTGGTCCACATTCAAGGCGAAATACAAGCAGCTTCTACTGAATCAGCGCGCAAGATTACCGGACTACAATCTGATATATCGATCTCGCCTTCCGTCACATGGCACCTTATTTTGTTGCTTGTTCATTTATGCTATGTTTTTACTTATCATGACCGCGTACTTCTCCTTCAGTGTGCACGCCTCGCCTCTTTCCATCGCCTTGGCCCACGTATATGGGTGTCTGATTTTAAAGACTACTACAAATCATTTGACACCTTCCTATTTTTTATTGCATCGCAGTGTTGTAGTGTTTGGAATTGATAAAAATATTAAGAAAACTGAACTGAGATTTTCCCCTGTCTTGTCCATGGTGGTGCATCTGCAATCTGCTGCATTGGTGGGCTTTTCGCGAGCTCTCAATATAGGAAATGACTTCAAAAATCCGCGAATTTGGTATACCAGGCTGTAAGTTCGGTTCGAAAACCTAAAATCTACTTTCTAAGATCTTATCTTAGCAATAAAGGTTGGTGCCATGAACTGAGAGACATGGTCCCAGACTGCGACTACTGAAGAAGTCCACTAAATTTAAAATCCGATGCTAGACGGGAGGTTCACTGTCTTTAGGTGAATTATCAGGCATATAATCCTTTTTGTACATTATTATAATAGCAAAAATCGATGTGCATGAGAAAGCCATATGTCGTTTACATATTCTCATGGATTATTCATGTGCAATGGTATGCATGGTATTGATTTATTGTCATCGCGCATCTGCTGCAAGAAATATATCGGCCTTGAATATTGATTGAACTATATGAAACATGTTACATGGGCTACACAACTAGGGCTGCGCACAACCGAGTGACGATCACCTATCATGACGTCAAAACAGTATGCAAGATGTGAAATGTTCGAAGCCTATCTTTAATGTTACTACAAAGAATAAAATACCAGCTGTACATCACATTTGAGTAGGGTTACCATATTTTGGCAATCTGAACAGAGGACACTTTTTCAAAATTTTCAAAGTTGCAAAACCGGAGGAAAATCCTGAAAAAATAGTAAATTTTTTCCATTTCGTGGTCGGTTGACTAAAAGAAGTCGACTCACTGGCTCGGCGTCCGAATTACAGTTATTCTTTCACATTATCAGGTGGTTGACTAAAAGATGAAAAAAATAGGTCAACTTTCCGGCTCAGCTTCCGAATTAGCCGCCGGAGCGTTACTTAGGCTTACCATACGTCCTCTTTTAAAAGGATTTGTCCTCTTTTTTGAAAGTGTCCTCGGAGGACGCCCTTTTGTCCTCTTTTTTGAAAATTTAGGTCAGATTTAGAGCGAATTGCGAGTGATATGCCGCAAATTAGCACAGAAGTGACGCCCCGGCGGATATTTCAGAGTCAAAAACGGTGAATTGAACTCTGAGCGAAAAGATTACCTTTTTTTTTTTTTTTTAGTCATCCACCTGACAATGTGGAGAGAAAAACGGTATTTTGAGCTCTGAGCAGAAGTGATGACCTTTTTTTTTTTTTTAGTCATCCACTAGGCAATGCGGATATTGAGAGAGGTGACCTTTTTTTTTTTTTTTTTTTTTAGTCAACCGATCACAAAGTGGGAAAACGTTTTCTGAGAATTCTACTCCGGTTTTGCAAGTTGCGAATTTCTAAAAAAGTGTCCTCTTTTTGGATTTCCAAAATATGGTAAGCCTAGCGTTACTACAGTGCTGACTTATTGTATCTCAGTCCTATATTTAACCAAACTTCTCAAAAAAGAGGACATTTGGGCGTCCTCCGAGGACACTTTCAACGAAGTCAAAAAAGAGGACAAATCCTAAGGTAACCCTATACATTGAAGATAATTTGGTATTTTTTCGATCATGACTGCTTGCTTGCGCTCGGTGACTATACTGTGGGTTGTAACCAAGTCACAAGGTTCCGAGTCACAAGTCAATCTCACTTTGATAGTTTTGACTAGAGTCAAGTCCAAGTCAGATAGTAGATGGTCGAGTCCGGGTCAAAATGTTGTGACTCGTGCCCGAGTTCAAGTCATTGTGTTCACTATTCAATTTCTGAGTTGAATCCGGTTCAACCTACTTTTTTCAACTCTGCTCGAGTGACATAGAATGGCTCACATTCGCTTTATCACCTGATGAAGGAGCAGAGCTCCGAAAGCTCGTGTAACTCATACAAGTGGACGTTAAACAGGGTGCGGAAGCTATCAAGGTCTTACGTTTATATATACCGTCTGCTATCGGCACAACAACGTATTCATAATATCGTAATTTTAGTCAGGCAACTGATTCAGGCCCTATTTTCCAAGTATCAGGACTGATAGACGAAATCCCAACGACGTGGTGACTACTGTTTTTCGAAGTCACACAGTCACAAGTCACATGTCTTGGCAGTCATAGTATCGAGTCATGTGACTTGGTTCGAGTCATGCACAATGTCGCGAGTACAAGTCGAGTCAATACACAAATTGACTCGAGTCGATTCGAGTCAAGTCATTTTACGCATTTGAAGAAATGATTTGATTCAAGTCGAGTCACTCGAGCACTCGAATCATTGTGGCCGGCCCTATAGTTACAACTGTCACATGTACGTGGTTAATTCAACCTATTTTGCTTGTGGACTGGTAAAAATGTTCCAAGCAGATTTTGCGGACCAGTGAACATTCAAAAGTCAACATTGAACCCAAATGCAATTTCGACAAATGTGTGTCACTCCCATCATAGTGTCCTATATGGTGTCGACACAAGCAAATCTCACAGCTCAGTGAAATTGTATCACGTCACAATTTCCATTTGGATACAGGCAATTTGACGGTCATTTTTGACCGGCTTGCCGAGCATTAAATTTGGTAAAACGGGTATCAATCGAAAGCTGACTCTGCACTGATTACGAAAATATAAATTATATTCCGCTCGTGGTCCTGGAACTCCCATAATCAGCCTCGAATTTTTCATTGTTATGGAGATTGGCATTGGGACGCAACAATGCTGTCAGGCGAAACGAGAGAGTAGCTAATGACGCAACAATGCTGTCTGGTGAAATGAGAGAGTAGCTCAAGAGAAAAAGAGCCAGAAAGCATTGTTGCGTCCCAATGCCAACCTCCATAACAATGAAAAATTCGAGGCTGATTGTGGGGGTTCCAGGGCCGCGAGCGGAATAAAATTTATATTTTCGTCATCAGTGCAGAGTCAGCTTTCGATTGATATCCGGTTTATCAAATTTAATGCTCGGCAAGCTGGTCAAAAATGACCGTCAAGTTGCCTGTAGCCAAATGGAAATTGTGACGTGATACAATTTCACTGAGCCGTGAGATTTGCTTGTGTCGACACCATATAGGACACTATGCTCCCACTCTGTGCTGTCGAAATTTCACGAATTTTGGTAGGAAAGTCTCCTTGGCTTCCAGATGTAAATGCTCTTTAACGAATTGTCATTTACACCAGCGGTTCTCAACCGCCGGTCCATTAATATGAGAAATAAAACATCAAATTTCAGATTTATTGAGATGCGTGGAACGTATTTTTGTGTGGTGTCACAATGAAGAGTTCATGGTCTACTGCCACGCACGTCACAATGGTGAAAGCAAAACGTCTTATATGGCAGGGGTCGGGTCGTCGGGAACCTTTTTTGTGCGAAGAGCACTGTTGGCCCTATTTTTCCGTTTTGACTCCCAAAGAGCCATACATGCTAATCAACTTCTACGTCACAATTGAAAATTTGTGACGTCATAATAGCACTAATTCGAACTCACTACACGGGATCCGTAGAGTAGGCTACACCACATTTTCTCTGTCAAAACTGGTATTTATTGTTCAAAAATAAAGCTCGAATCGAAAGGTAAGGAACAAACGGGCCAAGTCTCATCATTGATAACGCAATTCACCGTAGATAGCTTAGAATTTATTATAACTGATCAGTGTTGGGATGACTCGAGTCATGACTTGACTCGAGTCTGACACCTTTTTCGCATGACTTGACTTGACTCGAGTCACTTTGCTAAAATGACTTGACTTGACTTGACTCGGCGTATCAGAAATGTGGATTGACTCATCATCATCATCATCATTGGTTTATCAGCAATTTTATCAGTTCAAAACACCACAAAAAATGCGATACAATGAAAATACAGGAAGATGTCGAAGCGACAAGGAGCAGTCTATGGAACCTGACACCCACCTTGGCCTAGGCGATGTAAAGAGGAAGCATGCACACAGCATGAAAGTAAAGAAGATAGTACTGAAAAAGAAAGCGGCAAGAAATAGGGTGGCATGTCATGGGAAGCGAGATCGATAGGTCAGTCGTGGTCCTTGAAGATGGACTGTATTTATTTAGTAGTAATTGCTTGTATTTCGACTTGAATGTGGACGTGCTCGTCGACTGTCGGGTGGCCGGCGGGATACTGTTCCACACATCAGGTCCGGCATATTTGATAGAGCGATGATCTTTTCGGTCGATCATATGATATTTGGACGACGTGGACGCGCGTGTGTTGTACTTGTGCGCTTTTGATTCCGAGGTGACTCGTGACTCGGAGCAAAATTCACGAGTCAATTTCAAGTCATCAAGTAAAAATCACCTTATCTTGCATATGTTCGGATTGTTCGCCAAACACTTGTGTAACCCATGAAGCGACCAATCATTCACTGATCGTGCGTTTTACTGATCCTCCAATATTCTCGCACAGATATATTGACCACAAACGAAGTGATCGAAGCTACAGCTTACGTTGTCGTAAACTAGTAGTAAAGTAATTTGATAGCAAAATATTAATTTCTGTTCTCTGTTCTTACCTTAACCGAACCTCTTGTTTTATTGAAATTGTAATCGAATATAGTTTATATACTCCTCAGCCGTTGGCGCAGATTCGAATTGTATCATACCAAATTACCAATATTATACATAAATGGGTACTGTATTGCATCTTATCAATTCGTTTCTCGCTTCTCTATCTTGGTTGGTAACTATAAAATGTGGCTATGCAATTACTTACGTAGTTTAACAGTTCTATGTGAACGATACAGCCCCTTATTGCATGTATATTTGACTCTATATTCGTTCATCGGTTCAGAATCAATGACCAATCAATCTGTCATTCAGACACCTAGAGAAATGCAATGACGTAATCATGCTTCATGCTTCGAAAAGGCGACTTGACTTGAATTTTGACTTGACTCGTGACTTGACTTGACACGAGTCACCTCCAAAAATCCATTGACTTGACTGAGTCACCTTTGAAAATCGATTGACTTTACTTGACTCGAGTCAAAATGTGCGATGACTCGAAATGACTCGTGACTCGAAGGTAGTGACTTGATTCCAACACTGTAACTGATAATTATTTATCTAATGTAACTGTCACACTAATTCCGAAAATCTTAATACTGATCGACTTCTTAGTTCTCAAAGTCTTCGGCGGCAATATGAATTTGCGCTACACGCGCACATTTTATCGCGGAGATACTTACCAAGCAAGAACGTGGATAGCTATGGCGTTGTTTGTAATTCGAGTTTATAATTGTGAATGTTAAGTCTACGACAGTTCATTTCGCGCCGTGAATCAGAAAGACAATGTGTATTTGAAAACTGCGTTGTGATATTGGCGTCGGCATGTCTGCTGTGCTCTTCGATTCTAATCAAGGTTATCGCGCAATCCAAGATTTCGAGTCGGGTACCTCTAAATCGCTAGTGATATTGGTCGCCAGCGCGACAGTAACTTAAATTTGAGGATTCTGAAAAGATGAGGTCAGAGCTCAGAGCCCCTACACTGAAGACGGCATTCTCTTTACCTCTCAAAAACATGTTTATACTGCCACGAGAATAATTATTCTGGCCGTGAGGAAAATCTACCAACAAGCGCAGCAATATTCATCAATTCCGTGCAAATATTAATATTTTGCAAAAAGCCATATCTTATACCCAAAAGAGCCATGTATGGCTCGCGAACCATAGGTTGCCGACCACTGCTACATGGTGTGGAGACAGCGAGAGTGAACGGCTCAATGCATTTGAGTAATGTCATACTTTTCATTTGACCAGGGGCGGGCAACATACGGCCCACGAAGGGATTTTGACAGGCCCGCAGAGAGTTTTTACTCTGAAAGTGAAATTTCATTCTGAAAATATTGACAAATTTTATGCGTCACGGAATGAATCCAAGTTTGCCAATCTGAGAAAGATGGACTTTAAGCTACTTGCTCTGTTGGGTTCAACCTACACTTTCAACGATGAACCAGTTTTGGGATGACTCGAGTCACCTTTTTCGTATGACTTGACTTGACTCGAGTCAAAATGTGCAATGACTCGAGATGACTTGTGGCTCGAAGGTAGTGACACGCATCTTTTTATGTTTTATTATTTATTTTTATATAATAAATAGAAACTTTCTTCTCCTGTAGCAAAGCGGTTACTGGCTGGAATTGAACCAAATTTTGTGTGTAGGCTTAAATTAGGTAACCTAACAATTTTATCAAGTAGCCAGTACGATTTGAGAAAAAAAAGTCATTTTTGAAGAGCCCTATTCTACATGCTGTCTTTTCAAGAGACCAGTTCATAACACCTCTAAAGAGCCTCGCAACAGCGTGATACGAATTGGTAACTTACAAATTACATAATCAACATGTGAGATATAATCTGTATTTCAGAAGTACTGAATTCCGGTCCCCTGTGTATGCCATTTACTACACAGCACGCCACAGCAGTCAAATTCGACCACTTATATGGCCTTATTCCCAGAGGTGGTCAGTAACGAAGTACTTCTACTTTTTCGAAGTATACCCAAGTAGTTTCCCTCTACTTCTGGTACTTACTCAAGTAGATCTATTTTTCGGTACTTCCACTTCTACTTCGCAATATTTTGTAAACTACTTACTTACTTTTCGCTATTTTCAGTTTGTCAAGTCGAAGTAGTTTAATCCCCCCATAAGAAAGATAGCCTAAGGAATTTTGGAACGGTTTTCATGTAGTACCAACATTCAATTTTCATAAAAGTCATGTAATACCCGGAATTTTCGTTGCGCTTCGCGCACAGTAGGTCTGGTGTGACGGATATGTTTCAACGAAAATATCGCTGAATATAATTTAGATACCGGGTTGCGTGGTTCTGTTCACACCGCATTGTCGCCTGTATCAAATATTTCATCACAGTAAGTATGGCCCCTCATAACGTTTGAAACTAAAGTTTCGCAATCTATCAATTACCTATTATACTTAGCAGCCCATGACGTGTCCTAATCTGGAAAAATGGGCTTCTACTTTTTTTAACGTTAGGCCTGTTTTGGAAGACCACCGCTGAAACTTACTGGACAAAATACACTAAATATATTTCCGCTTTTTAGAAGTAGTATTTGTATGTTTCTTTCAATTACGAGTATTATACGTTGAGTTCTAATTATAGTTTCAGTTCTTTTGTCTGGAGAACATAGGCTACATATTGAAGTATAAAAGCAAGTGTAGTAGTGCCCAGGGTTGTAACCAAGTCACATGGTTCCGAGTCACGAGTCAATCTGACTTTTGTGGTTTTGACTCGAGTCGAGTCGAGTCCTTTTCAATTCATCACCGACTCGAGTCCGAGTCCAAGTCACCGTTTTAAGGGTCAAGTCCGAGTCATAGTGTTATGACTCGAGTCCAGTCCAAGTCACAGTATTGAAGTCATGTTCAACTTATGTTTTCAATCCTGGTTGGGTGATATCGAATTCCTTGCTTGCCAAACATGCTTATTTTGTCCCTATCATAGTCTTGGCACAAGTTTATTTAGTTAGGCAGATAACAGACAGCTCCTGGCCTCATATACCGATGCTACAGATAGACGAGACAGGCCGCCAATACGATAACGTTACTAATCTTAGAACTTTAAATCAAATATCTGTCTTGTCAGTCTGATATATCACAAATAAAAGCATTCAGTTTTTATTACGAGCACATCGACGACCGCTCAGAAATAGCTTATAGAGAATTAACGAATTCACGTCTACATACTATCTGATAGAGGACCTACGAATTCACGTCTAGCTAGATACAAGCTGGTAAAGAATCAACAGATAAACGCTTATGTAGAGGTACAGTTTTGCTTTCACATCATATCAGGTGGTTGACTAGAAAAAAGGTCAACTTTCCTGCTCAGCTGCCGAAATAGTCGCCGGAGCGTTACTTTGGTGCTGATTTACTGTTGTCTTAGTCTAATTTGCCCTACATTTACCAAAAAATTCTCAAAAATGAGGAAAAAATCTCAAAAAAGAGGCTACTTCTTAAAATTGTTAGATTATCTAAAAGAACTTAAATTTGGCTTAATTCCAACCAGTAGAAAGCAATGCTAAGAGAAAATATTTTGGATTAATTACAAATAGAGACTTTCGAAATATACCGGCTACCTCATGATATTGTTAGATTGTGTGAAAATATGATTCATAGAAAATTTGGCTCAATTCCAACTAGAAGAAGCGGAGTTATTAGAGTGGAATATATTGGATATGAAAAAATAGTCGACTTACTGCTAGTATGTAATTATATTATATGAAATCATTTCTCACTAAAAATACTCCATGTATTTTCAAATCCAAAATTTTATCCTCTCATTTCATTGATTCCACTTTTTCAAATTAGGCCAGATTCAGTGTTCTTTTTATGCGACGTAGCAATTTTATCAAGTAACCACCCAGTAGAATAAAAAAGAAGGTATTTTTGATCGGCCCTATTGTACAAATATCACACAACATTAGCCATTCATTATTATCACGTGCACAATGCACATACCTAACAAAACGTCAAACGGACGGAGGGTATTGTGTGTTTTCACAGACAGCAGATCAAATCAATGAGTTACACTTGAAAAATACTAAAGTGGAAAGGAGATCCTCATATATGTTGAGGCGGCATGGCCTTTGAATAATCCACATCCACTGGATACACGTTCCTCTGGTGCGTTAGATGCAGGAATTGAAAAGCAATTTTGAACCACACTGAAGAGCATTAGATACTCATCCATTCTAGTCGGTCAAAAATGCAAAGAATCATCGCCTTCATATCTACACATGAACTTATCAGTCTCTTCCAAGTATAGGCTACTTGACCATCTTAGTCATTTCTTTGGCTCTGATTGGACTTTGCTTCGATTGCTTGCTTGTATAATTGTAATGTCTTGAGTACTTTGATGGCGGAGGATCTATTACCTCTTCATCACTGGATGATTTTGTACAATGCATTGCTCTTTGCTACTATGTACCATTGTCTTTTGTTTTTACGGCGGCGCATATCTGATATCAGACGAGTGCAACGAAAGCAGCGGTGACAAATAGCGATGTCGACAGAATTCGTCACATGCGTTGATCTAACCATTGTGATTCGCAACTTTCTTCACCTTCAAGTCACATAAAATAAGCCGAGTCAATGACTTGAGTCGAGTCATGCGTAATGACTCGAGTACAAGTCGAGTCAATCCAAATATTGACTCGAGTCGAGTCGAGTCATTTTCCCATTTTAAGAAAATGACTCGAGTCAAGTCGAGTCACAAAAAAATCGTGACTCGAGTCTGACTCGATTCGAGTCATGACTCGAGTCATTACAACCCTGGTAGTGCCTTATATTTTTCGAAAATAAAGCTATACACTATAGGGCATTTTTACGATCTGCCATATTTTTAATTATTGTATACTAATCGCGCAGAGTGTTAAAGCCGTATCCGACACAACGTCTCCGTATTGGTCTTCGACTGAACTAGGGGCCTTATAATATAGCGGAGGGAGCCATGCCATGATATTCTATAAAACAGGGTGTTCGAGTAAACAAAGGATTAGCATCGCATTTCCATATCAATCCCATGATATGGACGACTGCTTATTCTGTCAAAAATTGACACCTCCTGGGATGAATCAATATGAATCAAGCTCTCTACACCTTCCGCATAGCTCCAGTTGCAGCTTTTGACAGTCAAGGCGAACGAATTACGATCGTTTTCACAACTACTTACTTACTTGAGTAGATTTAAAGTCAGTTAATTCCACTTCTACTTGAAGTAGTTTTAGGTGGCTTGTTGAAAAAGTATTCCTACTTGTACTTGAGTAGATTTTTTCGTCTCTACTTCTACTTGAGTAGTTTTCTTGACTACTTTGAACACCTCTGCTTATTCCCTAAAAACCCCTTACACTAGCTAACTAGCTTAGCAAACCACGGTTAAGAAGTAGAGTCCCTGCTCCAAATTATTCATCAATCAGATGCCCGATACATGCAGCAACCTCGCGACCACGTTTATTTACGACCAA
The DNA here is from genome assembly GCF_051294905.1 of Botryllus schlosseri. Classification (NCBI taxonomy): domain Eukaryota; kingdom Metazoa; phylum Chordata; class Ascidiacea; order Stolidobranchia; family Styelidae; genus Botryllus; species Botryllus schlosseri. The sequence goes on from NC_137238.1 coordinate 34,812,410, forward strand.
ATCTTTACGGACTTACGGCACCAAATAGATTAACGATGCGTCGGAACATAAGAAAACAACCAATGACCACAAGTAATTAGTGGAAAACGCAAGGTTAGGGGTAGCATTATTGAGATGGTACATGTAGCATAACCTTTACAAAAGCTACGGTGGTAGGTCATTGACTTTGCCGGCCACACACTAATGGCGTTAGAGAGCTGGAAATCTTAGAACACTTTGGTACTTTGGTTAATTGGTATAGCTGTGAACAGTGGTGCCACTCCTAGTGTTTTAACACTAGATCTAGTGTTTTTTCGGTCGTCCTAGTGTTCTAGTGTTTTTTTTGCCAAATTTTGCTAATCTAGTGTTTTTCTGCAATTATGCGAATGATGAATATTCTAACGTTAGAAGACTTAATTATACGCTAAATTTATCGCTAATGAGGCGATTTGGTGCCTCTGGCTGTGTTTGTTTTCCACAATTCTATGTGGTGGTGCAGTAACACGCCATTATTACGTAACAGGGTGCGCTGTGAATCCGTACTTATGAGCGAAAGTCTCTGAAAATATGTAGAGCGATTTCGCTCTGATGCTCTGTCGTTTCTTGTTGAACTCAGTCTGCAGATTCGTGCAAGATTTACATTTGCCAAGGCAGACAGACAGTTTTATTGAACAAAATTGCAGTAAAAATATAATTCATGCTGCAGCAAAACGATCCTTCGGGATTCCCGTGGATCATCCCGCTAGCTGCATTGATAGAGTGCTAATTAAGCATTGTTCAATTCGAGTCTCGCGTCATCAATAAATATTGAAAAATGTAAGCAGGCCGAAGAATAGTAAGAAGAAGAATAGTAAAATCAATCATTCCTCTAGCTGCGCAATTTCCCTCTGTGATAGCCTATTATATGATGAACTTGAACTTTGGCAAGATTGCAAAATTAGCTGCAGTTTATCAGTCAATGCCCTCCAACAGAATTTTTGCAAAAATTGAAATCTGTGTACAATGGATTCGGTAAATCAAAATTCCATTTACTGGGGAAGTTCATGACGAATCTCTTGGCATTGCCACATTCCACTGCATTCGTGGAATTGAAGTATGCTGCATATGGAAACCTCTCCATTGTTTGGTTGAAGATGTGCGGTAGTGAGCAAGATGCCCCACAAAAGATACTTATGTTTGATAGATGGTGTACAATCGAAAGATGATTTTTATGATGCCGCACAATTCGAAAGCGACAAATTTGATTTTTTTTGCGCTGTTGAATTCGTTTCATTAATTTCCGTTGAATAATCATGCAGTATATCATTCATATGTATCGAATTCATGTGTGGAACACTTCTTATCTGTAGATTTGTACCTTGGTCATCATGATTACTTGGCAAGGGCAAATTTTTCCTGCAATTTACTAATCTAGTGTTTTTTTCGCCAATCTAGTGTTTTTTCACGACATAATCTTGTGTTTTTTCGGGAACCCAGAGTGGCAGCACTGGCTGTGAATCTTAAAGCGTCTGATAACATGTCACTTTATTTATCGAAGAGACTCGCAAACAAAAATGTTGGGAGAGGCAAAGGCGTAAAACTATGTAGCTTGGGAAATTAAGTGAAATAGACTGAGAAGACAGAAAATATGACTCTTTATTTTTATATGTCTGGAAAAGTTATGGCTTGCTTTTTTACTCTGGTTGGATTCCTGATTCCTCAGCGCTTTTTCAGGAGATTACGTCGTTTTTATGTCTGATACTCTAATTTAAAATCCACGCTAAATATGTTGTTACACATCGCACCGGGTCTAATTGAATTTGAGGTTGCTGTTTCTAGTCTAGGCTTTGGTTAGTCTTGGCTTAGGACGAATTGCCTCACAATTATAACACATTAGTCAACTAATAGAACCTTAACCAGAGCCGTGTTGGGATAAAATTCCTGTATCCTACGATTTTGAGTCATTTTAGGAGAGACAGAGTGTCATTTCAGTTTACGACATCTATACTTCAACTATATCTGCCCAAGAATATAAAATAATCGTGCTGTTTCAACCCACAATCATCAGAATCATGACATTTGTTGTAATGTGACTAGTGGGAGTTGACATCAAATTTGAACAATTTTCAATCTATTCAATTTCATGAGCCCGTGAGTGAGGTAGACTAGCTATATCGGCTTAACACGTCAAGAGTAGCGAAATCTCATATTCTCTTTTTCAGAGGTTGTTAGTAAACAAAGTACTTCTACCTCAAGTTTTTGCCTAAAATGGTTTCTCAAGTGTTTATCTTTTAGACTACTGTGCTACTAACACTGTTACGTTTTTTAGGCAAATCTACAGTGCAGACTGCAGAATACTTATATTGAAATCGCTACTTTTGTAGGCCCTACTTTCTGTACTTGAGTAGAAATTTATGACCTCAGTTCTATACTTCTACTTGAGTACAAATGATGACTATTTCAGCCACCTCTCAGTCTCTCACTATTTTTCTACACTGGCAAAATACAGCTATACCTTTAATTTTATCTTACGAATCAGATTTATGGTTGTGCAAATGGCTTCCGTACATAGTTTTGGATGTATAAATTGCCAGAAGTGTAAATTTAAAACCCTATATCTCCATATCTTTAGAAAGTTGTCGAATTGGCTAAATTTGATTCGATTTTTAATGTGGTCAAAGGTCGCTGTGATTGCGAATATTGCAGTAATGTTACGTTCGCTGACTGTGGAGTTTCTGCAGTTGTGTTGAGTCAGTACATATTTCATGAGTGTTTGAGTAGACTAAAATTTCTTTATAATGCCGAATGCTTGAACCTATGCTTACAAATGTTGACGATTGTGATCAGAGTTGTAATGACTCGACTCTATTCAATTGCTTAAAAATTGAAAATGACTAGACTCGACATGAGTCAATCTGTGTATTGACTCGACTTCTATTCAACTCATTGTGCATGACTCAAGAAATTGACTCGAGTCTTGTGTGTCAGGACTGATGCTTGAAAAATAGGCGCAGAAACCCAATTTTATATGTTTGAATAAACATGTTTAGATCGAGAAAATCAGTAGGCTATATTATACGACGCCTTCGATGGTCCGAGGACGCATGGGCATGCGGCACATGAGCATGTGGGTTGAATCTCGGTTTAGGGTTATATTTATGGTTAGGTGTGGCTTATGGCTGGAGTTAGGATATGTATAGGGGTTAAATTTAGTTTAAGGGCATTGAAGTCACATGCTGAAGTCACGCATGCCAAAGTGTCTCAAGAGGTGGGTGAGCCCGCCTTGAACTCAATAATGAACTTTATTAATAGGCCTATCTCTGACTCGGACTCAGCCCATTGCTCTCTGGCTTAGATTCGGACTCTACTCGGTGGTGAAGTGAAAAAGACTCGACTTGACTCGAGCTAAAACTATAAATGTGACATTTATATGTGACTCTGAACCCAGTCTTGAATATGATTCCCTAGATTTGAACTGGTGTTCAATTGGCAACCACTTGTCAAATGGTTATTCGGTTTTGCATGCACGCTTCATGAATAATGTATGAGAATTGTGACGTTACCGGAAGAATGCAGTACTTTCGAGATTAAGGAAGGTCAGTGTCACAGATTCCTTATGATCGATATTCGTCTGTGACGCGACTTCGAAAATAATCCGTTACCACCAATCACATCAATATTCTAACCATGTTGTCATCCATGTATCTTACAAATTCTTTACAAGATTGTTGTGGTGTGGAGATGAATTGTGTTTCAAGTTTAGTAGATCACATTTTTCCAGTCCAAACAGCAAATGTGATTCGGTGATTTAGTCTGCGGGTAATCTCTTACCAATAGATACAGTATGTTGGTTATTTTCTTGAAAATACATTCGCTCAATGTTGTATTATAGGTTTGAAGTTCTTTTTAATAGGCTTGAATGTGGATTTCGGCCGAACATAACCGTAAATAGAGTTTAGTCACATTTCTTCTCTTTCACTTTATTTGGACCCTGTTCTCAAAATATGTTCAACGGTATTTTAGTATTTTAGAACAACCCATAAACTATTCTTGCCGGTGCCACAACATAGCCTAAGCAAATGTGGTCATGTTCAGTATCCCAAAAAGTTTTAGAACACTAATTTTGTCGAATAGGTTTTCACATCTACTACCTATTCCACAAGTATGGTATTTAGCAGGACATAGTGTTTTTTTCGCTACTTACCATGATAAGTTTAGAAAAATTGAAAAAAAAAGTTGGAAAAAATTATATTTGTAAATTGTCTAGTGCAGTTGTTGGAAACCTATGGTCCGCAAAAAGTTAGGAGACTTTTTCAAGTTGTGTGAAGGTTCATAAGTATATTGGTCAAGATCACTATAAAATTTTTTGAAAGATAATCATATATAATTGAAGCTTTGCGTTACTGAGTCACTTGAGAGTGGATACTCTTTACTCTGTAGTGTCCTCGTAGTGTATGAGCTGCATTAAATTCTCAATGTCGAGCATTTGTGTTTTTTGAAGTATGGAACGTTAGATAAAAGTTTATTTAACAATTGGTCTGCATAGCGATAAACAGGTCACTAGGCCTATACCATTTTTTGTGTTATACTTTCGTGTTTATTTCATGATTAATGCAACAGAGACTTACTCAGCAGCAGCACAAGAGACAAGTCTAGTTAGACTAATCACAGCGAAATGTAATCTGATTTGTGGGTTTCCTAAAAATGCTGCAGGAAAACTGTATAGTGCTAACTGCTAAGCACAGCAAGCTTGCTGTACAGACATTTTCCATTGTTATACTTTTGAGAATGAAGTCTGGTTTGATATGAACCCAATAAGATTTTTGTTGTATTTATTTTTACTCCAAAATTTATTCAATTTCCAAGTTTTTTGCCAATTCAGTAATTTTGATTCTAACCTAATTTGGGGAAGGAGAAATTTTTCTAATTGTCCAACTCATAAGACAGTAGTGATTTATTCTGGTGAGATTTAATTGTAACCACGACACTCCTTTTCCCATAGGAAATGCAGTGATTCACTGTAATGGGAGTGATGGAAAACTCTGTATGTAAATTAAATTTAGTCTGTTTTAACTCGTGACTCCACTGCATTCCATTACCAATTGGCAACATTGCAGTGTCACATATGTTTATAGAAGAGCGTGCAATTCTGCCTCCTTAGATGACAATAGATAGCAGAATGGTAGCGCCTGAGGCGATGATTTGTTGGCTTGATTCCACACAGGATATGTCTCAATTTCACCTTCTTCTCTACTAATACTGACTTGAAGAATATTGCTTCATATTCAATTCTGCATCATAAGGGAGTAAAAAGAATCATTCATTTCAATTTACAGTCCAGTAGGTCATTTCATTTCCAGGGAGGCGGGATACAAGATCTCACAGTCTTCAATCGAAGGGAGTCATTGATTTTATTTATGCAGCATCTTCAAAAAGCCAATTCCCCAGTCCCAATAAGATAGAAATTGATTAACTTGCATTCAATTAGAGAGATGGGAATTATATGAATTGAATACTCCCACAAGGTTCGAGAAATCTGCAAATTTCCCAAGTAATATTTCGTCAGAAAAGCTATCTCCTCTGTCTGCTGCTCGAAATTGCTATAAAGGCCGTGTATTGTGTGGTGTTATTGCAATGACATTTTTACTTATCGTTAACTTTTACTCGATACCGAATTGACAATGAGGGTGATTAATAAATATTGTTAATTTGATGTTAATGTATTTCTTCAATTACATTCGTTCAAAGAAGTAAAATTATCATTCATAGGATATACTATTGTGCTGGTATGCTTTATTTTCCGGTGAGATGTGATGTGTCATTACGTTGTGTTGCTAAATTTACTGCTGGGTCTGGCTGGAGATATTTAAGACAAGAGCCATTGGACTTTTGAAATTTACTGGTCCGAAATTTCAACTTTACAGTTGTAATCATTTAATCACAGCTATAAGCAATCACGGAGACATGCTGTAGTGGGGTTCACCTCTATACTTCATCTATTCATATTTATACTTGATTAAAATGTAAGTGCTGAGTGTAGTTGTAGTTGCGGTCGTGTAAATTATAGCTCGTCATTCGTCAAGCAAATATTACAGAAGTTAGTAGGCCTACCTATGTACTGGCACCAATCTCAAAGTTTTATCCAAACCGTATGCAGATCAAGTCCCGGTATCGATCACGTCCAAGATTGACTCGATAATACTGATTGAAATATTGATTGTAGGATTCGGACAGTCCCTTGAGAGCGTCGAAACTTTTCGCCAAACCATGCGTGTGGCAATACTGCTCACAAGTTATAATGTGGAATAATCAGGTTCCGGCTACTTGCAGGCCTCCTTTTTAGTCAGAAAGTATGGCTCAGACATGGAATCTTTAGTTTTTCCCGATTTGATTAGAATTAGCAGTATAGCTACACATTTTTTTCCAACTTACATTACAATTTGAATTATAGCTGGTTAGTTGCGCATTTTTTTCCAAATTAGATTAGGATTAGAATTCACTCTCATAAGCACGAGAATAGCAAATGTCTGCGCAGCAAGCTTGATTCGTTCTGCACTATACAGTTCTCCTGTGGCATTTTCAGGAAAACCAGGAATGAGATTAAAATTGAAATGAGAGGAAGGAAAAATTTCACAAATTAGATTAGAATTAGATTAACGACATTTCACTCTGATTAGTCAATTAGTAATTACCGTGATTTTCCATGTATAATGCGCAAAAGTTTCACGATTTTTTGCCCTAAAATCGGGGGGGTGCGTATTATACATGGGAACAACGCGATTAAAAAATATCGCTCTATAAAAAACTTGAAACCATACCTTTCTTCAAGTTTGTTTCCAATCGCGCATCACCTCTAGCCAACGTGCCCGTAATTCGTCTTATAGAGTGTAATGCGCTGCCAAATGGAGAAGCGTGTTGCCAATTAACGGAAAGGGTGTTGCCAATTAACTAGAATCGTCTGCAAAGCACGCGATCTCTTGCTGAGTTAGTTCGCTGTTTGTACTCGAGCGAAATCAGGTCGCTGATTGCTACAAGCATGCGCGGCAATCCTTGCTAATTCATGGTCTCTACGTCCTACGACAGGTCGACAATCGCATACGCAAGAGGCCATGTGCACAAGATATAATCGCGTGCGTAATCAGTCGCATCTCCAACAGGACTGGTGCGCCCGACATAACCGTTGGCCTGAGCAATCACATCTGTAATTGTAATAGGCCGTGCGCAAGATGTCGTGTGTCGCTAGCCTGAACTGTCGCGTCGCAGGCTTTGGCTACTATCTACTCTCGGTTAGAGACAATGCACTTATTGTATTATGATTAGCGATGGTTATGTCAAGATTGTTGAACAGTGACATCGCAAAACAGACAACATCATATATTAAAACACAGCTATTCATGTACTGCGAATGCAGGGTGCGTACTATAGGCTACACGGGTACACGTTTTTTCACAGAAATTACATGCTATTTTAAAGGTGCGTATTATACATGGGGGCGTACTATACTTAGAAAATTACGATAGACAACTAGAATATCTAGTCGCTTGAGTCCGATTCCAGGACATAGACCATATGTGCAAACAAACTATTTAAACTAGTTCTGCTTATCTCTCTGTGTCATGGTACTTTCCATGTACAATTGGTTGCCCATTAGACCGAATCCTTGGTTATTTCATTTTAAAAGTGGAGTTCCCCAAACCGGCAGGTTTATCCAGCTTGTCTAATGGTGGACACATCTGAATGATTACGGTGGTAGTCCTTGCGATCAATAATAGATTTGTCTGCCATCGGTTTTTCCAAATCGCTGCTTCAGCTATTATCTTGTTAATAATACTCATTCAGTTTCTTCAGTGTATGCAAAGATATTTATCTATTGTTAGTTTTAGGAAGTGGACTTGTCACAAGTCTGAACCATTAGTGTCCTTCTTCTGACTTCATCCGCAAAATATTTCATGATTTCGCTGGACTATAGCCATCCTGTAATAGCCTAATTAGAAAAAGTTTATGCAGTTATCAACCGATGTTTTTTAGATCCATAAGTACATTTCCTATAGTACCTACCCTGCTACTCATTTTAAACTTCTAGTTGGCATAGTTTTGGTGTAGTTTGAGAATCGCGTAAAATTTACAGCTTTTGTTCCTGTCAGAATCGTAGCACTGTTTAACTTTATAGACCACCTTCCCGACGATGATTTGATATGATTGCTACTTTCTCAGTGTATTTATTTTACTTCTGTTTGGCCACCGTACCAGTGATGAGATTCTCTCTGAACATTCTGGCCTACAAATTATTCAGGATTTGTGATTTACGGTGCTCCAAAATTCATAAGTGCCATAAATCAAGGACATTGCAAGTAGAATAAGGGCGTAAATCTTAAAGTTAGCTGACCCTGGAGAATGGTAATTGCGTGTTTGATAGCTGCTAATTTTGCGGCTGAGATCATAAAATTAGCTGATCCGGGAGAATGCTAATCGTCTGATTAAAAACTGTTAATCGGGAAGCATTAAGTTGGTAAATCAAGTAAATGGTGTGTGTGATGTGTGATTTGTTGCATCATAGTGTGAAAACGACTTATTGACTGTCAGTTGTCAGGTTGCTGACAAAAGATACTGCGATTGTAACAGAATTATCATCATCACGAAATGAATGTCATATCTAAAAATCCAATTAGTAGAGTACCTGTAGTACAGTGTCTGCAATGATTATAGAATATAAATAAGATATATTGCTCTGCAATGGTGCGTGCACAATTGTCCGATTGTTAATTCTAGGAGACAATCGTCACAGTCATGATTGGAAATATTTCTGCGTAGGTATTTTACGCATACGCAGTGTACACTGTACAGTTTGTCCAGGTTTGCTAGATCATGAGATTAAAATTGATATTCGATGGACTTTATGCACGGCGATTAACCGGTTTTCTTAATCCTGGGTTGTTAAATCTTGATGAACGAGATAATCCACTCTTTAATCAATCCAACTTTATGATCTCCGTCCTAGGAGTGGAATTTGATAAAAGGTGAACTTGGTTATGTTTTTGAGGACTTCTAGCCTATGTAAACTGTAAAAAGAGCATAAGCTGATCAAAGGTTCCGCCGTTTGCAGATGATGTTAAGTTCAAATTAGAGTTAAGACACTGATGCGGCATACCATGGCTAATTCTGATGCGGCATACCATGGCTAATTAGCGGCTATTTTACATTCGCCATACAACCTTAGGTAGGATGGGGTTGAGACTTGAAATATCTTTGTTGTTTTTAGTGAATATGCTTTCCTTGAACTAGAACCAGGATTTCGGTGTTGCTTCTTATCTTAATGCCGGTTACGATTGATAGTTTGCAAATAGTTTTGATTATTGAGTATGGAGATTCCAGGTTAGGAAATGTAATTGTCAACATGGGTAGGGTGTGATGCAAAAAATGCAGTATGAACAGTTGGGCTGTTCAAAAATAACCTTTTTTCCTGAATCTTGCTGGCTACGTGATTAAAGTGTTGAGTTGCGTTAAAAAGCGACGCACACCAAATTTGAATTCATTCCAACCAATTTTCGCGGGTTTTGTAGAGTTTAAAAAAAAATTCTTAAATTTTTCTGCTAACCCCATGAAATTTTTGGGTTGTCTTCAAAAACTATGCTAAACAAATTTGACTCAATTCCAAGCCGTAGATACGGAGTTATTTCAGTTTATATTCGATAATTCTGGGATTATCCTTGATTGGTGGATAATCCAAGAATTATCATCGAAAAATTGGAATAACTCCGCTTCTACGGCTTGGAATTGAGTCAAATTTGTTTAGCATAGTTTTTGAAGACAGCCCATCAATTTCATGGGGTTGGCAGAAAAATTTGAAAAAAATTTTTTTTGCGTCTTTGGGCAAATTCAAAATTTTCAAACTCTTCGAAACCTGCGAAAATTGGCTGGAATGAATTCAAATTTGGTGTGCGTCGTTTTTTAAGGCAACCTAACAATTTAATCACGTAGCCAACAAGATGCAGGAAAAAATGTTATTTTTGAACAGCCCTAATGAACAGTATCGATATAATACTTACTTACCACAAAGCAAATTTGATATCAATTCCAACTCTTAGCCCTATAGAACCAAAATACGCTGTAGCAAAGTTATCGCTTACAAGTAGGCCTACAGATATTTGTAGCATTTATCAATGAACACAGCACAGTCACATTAAATTTCTTAGTTTGCCCTCAGCATTCCACAACAATGGCTTGCTAATCTTGGTGTTGGTATTTTGGCAACAAGTCGGAAGCTAACTATTTAAAGAGTCACAGTAGCCGGTATCTTGACGATTTGTGTTTACACTCGAAACACCGATTCTAAATGGTTTGGTTTGTTACAAAGTAAAGTATTTTAGCTTTTGCATCATGGCGAAGTGACGAAATTTACCTGAATACTGTTGGTTTATAAAATGGTTGCTATCCCATACTGCAATCATTTTGCTTGTACTGGTTGGAAACCAGCCCAATTTGGTCTGCAGTGATTCCATATTTCTTCTTGAAAAGAGAATACGAATGAACAGCCTTTACAGCGATTTGGCTCATTACAAATCAAAGCAGGTCTACCAGATTTGTACAAACTGCCAATCTAGTTATTTGATGCTTAACTAACTACTGGTATTTTGAGTAGTTCTAGTTCTAGTTGCGTATTTAAAGAAAATTATTACCGAACAACTTGGAAGCATGTCAATCGCGATATCCCGGTGTTCTGTTGTGTGAACTTCTTGTAGCCATTACTAGATCAGGGTCATCAGTACTAGCAGTGGTGTAGCCAGGAGTGGGTTTGTGGGTTGAAACACTTCCCATTTCAAACTCTGGACCCCCTTCTGTCGTAGTTTTTGTCTGATTCTTCTGTTATTTTGTTACGCTGGTGTTCATGTATATACGATTCCGACAAGATAAAAATTAATGAGTTGCCTCGAAATGATATCTAGTTGATTGTATTTTAGTTGGTTAGTTGCTGATTTTTGAAGGTCGTTTGTTCTAGTTAGAGTTGCGAGTTTTGAAAAGTGAGTAGTTCTAGTTCTAGTTGCGCATTTTGAAAATTCAGTAGTTTGTAAAGTCACAGGGCGATCTTACATTTATACTTTTGCATACAGTTTTGCATCGAGTCAAATTAAGCCATATTCGATTCACAACCGAGTTCAAGTCTGGAGCAGAGGTTCCAGTCCGATTCATAGTCTTGGGACTTAAGTCTGAAGTCTGAAGTCTGAATCATGTTCACTGTTCAGTTTTGAGTTTGAGTCATTTTCAATCCACTTTTTCAACTCTTCTCGAGTGATATTGAATGCCGCACATTCGTGATATAGTAATTTCCTCACTCTTGCCAGTTTCTGAACCTACCAGTAGACGAAATGTCAATAATACGGTAACTTTACTATTCTACAGAGTTATATGCAATATAATGCTTGTCGAGTGTTGTCGTCCGAGTCTATACACAAATTGACAGAAGTTCACTCAAGCCATCACCACAACCCTGGTGTGAAGCTTACATTATTACGGTGTTTTGTCTTTTGCAGGTCCGTTTTATCATACGATTTTTAAAATGGCCGCCTACCGGTACTCGCAGAGCATGCTGCCAGAGACCAGCGTCGTATTCGACGTTGACGAGCGTCCTCGCATCAAAACCGAGCGCCGAAAATACAAACGGACTCTGTACTGGTTCGGATTTATCGAGATTTTACTCGGAATAGCTGCTTTCGGGACTTGCGTCGTGGGCGCCGTGATCGCGTCTTCCCACATACAAGAATCCATGATATACGCCACGTCTGGACTGTGGTGCGGGACCGTTATGATGGTGTCTGGAATATTAGGAGTAAAAGTATCGAAACAGTCTTCGTTGTATATTATCAGAGCAAATATGACTGCCAGTATATTGTCGAGCATCTTCATGGCGATCATGTTTATGATGTCAATGTTCGCCGCTCTGCAAGGTTACCATATTTTACTTGCGATTTACGTGTTTTTAAGCATTATCGCGTCTGCCGGATTTATTTTGAATATCGTACACGCCGCGTTTTGTTGTGCGACTGTATGCTGCTTGCAACCGACTTTAAACTACAGCGCAGTGCAAACGTCTGGCAGACGGCCGATTGTGAGATATATGATTGTGGATGGACAGCAATTAGTTCCAGTTGGATACCCTGGACCGCCTCCAGGTGGTAGACCGCCACCTATGACACCTACGACTGCCAGGGCGGCGCAGGAGATGAATCGGTACAAGGTGGACGAGCCTAGCACACCGCCTCCGGCGTATACTTCGCGTGAAAACCTGCACGAAGGTACATCGACGCTATCATAGACACTGCGCTGTGTGCTTGTTGCAACTTGATGCACAAAATAACAAGATATCATGCGTATACGGGCACTATGTGTTGTGTGGTGCATTATTTGACTGCGTATTTTACTTCCGGGAACGATGTGATGTCCGGCATTTTGGAGTATGCCACGATTTGAACCCGACTGATTGTATTATCGCTGATGATAAGGAGTCGATCAGTATTGACCGGCTAATTTCATGATGTCACAGTGTGGTAATAAGGCGTCAAAGGACTATGATCTGTGGCTGCGGTACTGGGAATATTGATCTATTTCTTATTATAGCCAGCAGGAGTCCAGATACAGCCTTTCTAGTTCATTTCATGACCAATAGGGTTGTTTAAAAATAAATTTTTCCGGATTTTGAAAATTCACAGATTGAATTGTTAGGATGACCAGAAAACGCTGCACACCAAATTTTGTTCAATTCCAACTGGTAGGTAGGAGTTTGAAAATTTTGAAGTTATTGACAATTTATTGAAATTCTTCTTTCAAATTTTACTGTCGACCCCATGAAATTGTCGAGTTGCCTAAAAAAACGATGCTCAAACCTTTTTTCTCACTTCCATCTGCAAGAAGTGAAGTTATGGGAGTTGAAAGTTTTGGATTCACGAAAATAGCATTGACAGTGGGTAATCGCAGAATTATTAATCAAATATGTAACTTCGCTTCTGCGGGTCGGAATTGCGTCAAATTTGTAGACAACTCAACAATTTCATGGGGTTGACAGTGAATTCGAAAAGAATTTAGAAATATTTTTTATTAAATTCAAAAATTTCAATTGGCTCTGCATCGGCTTCTACTGTTTGGAATTGTGCCAAATTTGGTGCGCAGCGCTTATTTTAGGCAACCTAACAATCAGTGAATCACCGATTCCTGAAAAAAAAGTGATTTTCGGACAACCCTAATGTCCAACCATTGCGATGGCTGTAAATCTATTCAAATGTAAGTTGTGAAGTTTTGGAAATGCACCGTAAGCCATATCTTTTGAATTTCGACTGAATTTGTTGGTGTTATCCGTGAAGTTGAAGGTGCTAGTTGTCGATATTATCGATATCGGCGAAAATAGAATCAGTTTCATGGCGGTTTGCTGCTTTCGGAATAACCGAGTCTTTTCAAAATGCGGAACGATGACGTCCCTTAAAATGTCCGTAATCTGATTTTGAGGCACACACAGCCATAAACGATGCCATAAATATCATAAATATAATCACAATTTCGTCCCAGTAATGCGCCCACAAATAGATTTATATGCCAGGACCTGCTTTGGTGCTTAAACTTCGAAATTCACTGCTGAAGCGACGTTAGGTACTCGTAATGATTGGTTGACGCCAAAATTCTACATACATTTGAAGTACTATGTCTGTAACATTCTATATAGATTGGCTCGATTAAGCAATATTATGCAGCACGCCCTTTTAATCGGTCTTAAGGGATGCGAGTTCAACTTAATTTATATCCCTCTTTTGATATGGTTCTAGTAAAGTTTTACTTCGGTTTCGGAAGATTTGTTGGTGCGTTATGTAATTTTATGGTGAAACACAATTAATTTCCTAAAGTATGCTGATCCTGGCAGCCCCATAGATCATAATGTGTGCTATTCGACGCACTAGCAATATATATACGTCCTATTCGACTGTAAATTTTCGGCGTGTGTATATCGTCTTGCGTTTTCGCCTAGTTTTGTATGTTCTGATTTTTACGGTGCTTTGAATGCTCGCAATCATTTTAATTGACACGCGCAGTCGTAGCCAGATCGTTGAGTAATATTTCCAATCCCTTAATTTTGACTTTTGCGACATTTCTTTGCCATTCAAATATTTTGGTCCCCCTGATTTTTTTTCTGCGATCTGCTCTCAATCATCAAAAAAGTAATTATTCAGAGATATTTTGGCAGCAAAATATTTACTCAACACGCCTCTGCGTGACTAAGCTCTTCCACCATAATACATCAGCCAGGTTAAATACTCGAGCCAATGTATATTTATTGTATGTCCACACACATGCCTGACAATCATACACGGTTTTGCGGTACTAAATATTTACAACTTCGAGTTCCGCTCCGGCTATTGTGATGTTATGCGCGTAATTCATCTTGTTTTTTACAAACTATGTTCCGTTCAAAGATTTCAAGTTATTTTTCCATTTGTGACACGTAAAATGAATTTCCTGATGTTATACGTTTCATGCATCTATACTATACGCGAGATATCTTCTCGGTTGGATATTCTTTCATTAATCCTGATCCTAGCTATTTTAACATCTGGATGTCATCTTTTAATATGGCAATTCTGATCGAATGTGAAAAAAAATCAAATTTGGAACTCGGTCATTTCTTAAATAATTCTATATTTCTCATGGATGATTTTTGCTAGTTTTTTTTTTGTTCGATAATTTCTGAAATTTCACATGTCCTGACAGAAAGATATATTGCTTAATGTTAGTGGATAAAAGGTTTATAAACAATATAGTTACGTATTTATATTAACTGTTGTGTTGTAGATCTAAGGTAAATCTTAGTTTTGGTATTGAAAACTAAGGAATTTCATTCGAAAATCTTATTAGAAGACGTGTATTCAAATGTTGGTGGCATATTTAAAGATTACACAAATCGTCCCTATTGTTAGCGTTGTCCTCGTGGTCATTGTTTACGATTGATGTTGCGGAATTGTAATTTCTCTTTCAACTTATTTAGCCTTTCTTATCCTCTCTTTTGTGAAATTGCTCAAATATATTTGTTTTCGTTCCGTTCAAATGCGGTGTGTCGAAATCTAGTCGGGTAGGTACAATTGTAGTTGAGTACAGGCGCGATCTAGTTTCTGAGACAGCTGCAGGACACAAGAAGTAAGCTTGACTCTGCAGCATTTTTATGTATGTTATAGCCAAAGGCGGTCAAACTAGTCAGCAAACATAACATGGTTGGGATATATTTTTGATCTGAACAAGTCACACACAATGTACAATGCGAGAAGACACAATGCGATGTCATGAACAGATAGGAGGATGTCGAACGACACGCATCAGTAGCGATCCTTTGCTCTAACATCCACCTCGGCCTAGAGTGCCGGATGTCAGTCCTTTTTCGATGTTGATCTCTTTGAAGCCGCGACCCTTTCTACTAGCAATGCTACTCAAGTAAGATTAACACTGTAAATTTTACTCAATTACAATCAAATATGCCGGACCTTAAGTGTGGAACAATATCTCACCGGCTATCCGACAGTCGTCGAGCATGTCCAGTGTCCACATTCAAGTCGAAATACAAGCAATTTCCGCTGAATGATTGCTAGTCAGCCCGCACCATTTACCGGACCACGACCTGACATATCGATCTCGTCTTCCGTCACTTGCCACCTCATTTTATCGCTTGCCACTTTATATTATCTTAGTTTACTTTCATCCAGTGTGCATGCCTCCTCTTTACATCGCCTACGCCCAGGTGGGTGTCTGATAATAAGACTACTCCTAGTCGTTTCGGCATCTTCCTATCATTCATTGTATTGCAGTCTTGTGATTTTTTGAAGTGACAAAATTTTACGAATAAACTTGAAAGTAGAAATATCAATTTGAAAGACATAACAAAACTACTTCAAGTAGGAAATGAGAAGTAATCGAGTAGTTTCAAAAGCACACTTGACTCTCCAGCATGTTTTGAGTATGTTGTAGCCCAAATAGCTAGTCACGTGGAGCAGAATTTCCACTCAGTTACAAGTAGTAGTGCTCAGCAATTTCAAAGATGTGTCAAGACTACTCGAAGTCTGATCTGAAAAGTATTCAAGTAGTTTTAGAAGTAAATTCGGCTGAGGAGACGTATTACTGTTAGCAGTTCATAGCTGGACACTTTCTAAATTGCGGGGTGCATTTTCGTGACTGACGCAAACGTACTAATGTCTCTATACATAGGTTGGATTTTCGAAAATATATTCAGTCGCTGTGATACGTCGTCTTTCGCCAAGGTATCATCAATCAATCAATCAGGTTTATTAATATTTTCATCGTTTCAAAACATCACAAGACTGCGATGCAATGAAAAGATAGGAAGGTGTCGAAACAACTTGGAGTAGCCATTAAGATCAGACACCCACCTTAGCCTAGGCGAAGTGAATAAGAGGCATGCACACTGAATGAAAAGTAATGCAGAGAATATAAGACGCAAACGACAAAATGAGGTGGCATGTGGCGGAGGGCGAGGTCGATGTTAGGTCGTGGTCCGGTAATCCTGAAGACTGGCTAGTATTGATTTAGAAGAAATCGCTTGTATTTCGACTCGAATGCGGACATGCTCGACGACTGTCGGATAGCCGGCGAGATGCTGTTCCACAATTGGGGTCCGGCATACTTGATAGAGCAAGGCGTTTTCTTGTATTCAGTCCTGATCATATGGTAGTTGTTCTTCGATGACGCGCGTGTGCTGTACTTGTGCGCTTTTGTCTCCGAGGTGAAGTAGTCGTTGAAATTTGAGGGACATTGACCGCAATGGAACTGATACATAAACTTGGCAATTTCTAGCTTTCTCATATCTTCTAAGTTTAGAGCACCAAATCTTTTGAGAAGCGATTTATCAGTTGCACATCCAGGCCCCCGTTGGGCTTTGGCAATGATACGGATGATCCGACTTTGAAGTTTTTGCAGTGGGTCAATTGTATTCTTGCAGGCAGCACCCCAACAAAGAATTCCGTATTGTATGGAATAGAGTGTTGAAGAGTATCAACAGCACGCTGACTGGCAGAGTGTAGCTAAGGCGGCGAAATAGACCACATACCTTCGATAGTTGTGGTTTGAGTGATTGTATGTGACTCTTCCAGGACATGTCCGAATCCAGTAAAACACCAAGGTATTTAATTGGCATTTTTAGTGTTGGAAATTGGTTGGCCAACGATGTCAACGGTTAGGTTATCGCAGGAGTTCACGACCAATAATTGGGATTTCGCAGCGTTAACCCGAAGGCTATTATGGGACGTCCACTCATGCGCTTTGGGCATTTGATCACGGGTGACGGCATTCAAGCTGCGGTAGTAGGTGCGTGAGATAGGAGGTGAGTATCATCAGCGAAGAGTGTGGTATTCAATGATGAGGTTTCAAAGATATCATTGACATATAAAGTAAAAAGGACAGGTCCGAGAACAGAGCCTTGCGGAACACCACAGGTAACAAGGTGGGGGGAGGACAAAGTGTTGGATATCGAAACCATTTGATATCTCCCAGTCAGGTAGCTTTTCATGAGCTCTAGTTGTGGACCCCGGAACCCGTAGCGCGCCATTTCATGACGACTTCACTCAGTGATGGAAGCATATCCCAGAAGTATTTTCTAATCCAAGGTTAAAAGTAAGCTGTATGATGGCTGTGAGGTATGTTTGGAAGTAGTCGAAGGACAATGCACATAGCCACTTGAGTAAGTGGAGCAGGTAGGCGAATCCAGAGTAGGGGTTAAACCCGCTCAGAGGCCAAACGCCAGACGCCAAACGCCGAGCGGCGGCCAAATGTCTGTACGGCGTTTGGCGTCTGCTATGTTCAGACGCCGAGTAGCTATACGGCGTTTGGCGTCTGTTATGTTCAGACGCCGAGTAGCTATACGGCGTTTGGCGTCTGATATGGTGAGACGCCGAGTAGCTATACGGCGTTTGGCGTCTGACATGTTGAGACGCCGAGTAGCTATACGGCGTTTGGCGTCTGGTAACTGAGCAGAGGCTAAATCCTTTCATGGCGCGACTATATGATATCTAAGATTGCATATTGTTAAATTTTTGTCATAATAAGCGGTGGCAGAATCCCAAATTATCTATTGCATGTTCAGCTGTATCAAGTTATTGTATCACCGCCCAGGGTTGCAATGAATCGAGTCATCATCATCATCATCATTGGTTTATTAGCAATTTTATCAGTTCAGTACACCACAAAAATGCGATACAATGAATAGACAGGAAGATGTCGAAGCGACTTGGATTTGTCTGTGGAATCAGACACCCACCTTGGCCTAGGCGATGTAAAGAGGAGGCATGCACACTGAATTAAAGTAAAGAAGACAGTATAGAAAAAGAAAGCGACAAGAATAGGGCGGCGTGTCATGGGAAGCGAGATCGATAGGTCAGTCGTGGTCCGGTAATCTTGAGGATGGACTGTATTTATTTATTTATTAGTAATTGCTTGTCATGACTCGAAATGAGCAGTGGAACCACAGTAAAAATGACTGAGAAATAAGCATTGGAACAGTTAAAAGTCATTAAGAAATGAGCAGTGGAACCATAGTAAAAGTCACAAAGAAATAAGCAGTGGTACCACAGTAAAAGTCAGAGCATTATGCAATCAAACCACAGTAAACATTGATAAATTAGCAGTGGAACCACAGTATAAACGTCGTTAAGAAATAATTCACACAGTATATATCATGCAATAAAAATCATCATCAGGATCAGGTATCTGCTGTCCCGGGCAACAGTCCTCGTGTGTCCATCGACCACAGGCGTCACACGCAACCTGGAAACGAGTTAGAATCACTATACCTGACAAATGTAATCTCGTAATTGCATACCCATTTCATGTCTTTTTTGGGTGGTCTTGACTACTGCATTTAATGCAATAATCTCCCAATTCTTTCACATCTGCAGGAAAAACATGCACGATTGCACGTATTTAATATGGTTGGCATCTGACATGGACCAACATACCCGTCGCATCAAGCAAGATTTGACCAAACTGCTGGCGGTAGCTTTCGCAAGCTCGTCGAGAATGATCAAAATTAAGGTTGCCATATGGGATCCAGTGGTCAAGTAGAGTTTGGCGGCCTATTAAATGAAAGTTTGCAAATCAATTTTCTCAAATCTTAATACATGAACGCATCACAAACCTTCAACGCAAGGACTCCACAATTAAGTCCGTCATTTTGAACACCGGTCCTTATTAATCCTGTATATCTTGCAACTGATTCTCTTCTTGAGTACGTTCGTATATATTCGCTGGATTAATACAGAAATGAAATATGTCTCTTGAATACGACCTCATCGACTTACTCAAACTGTTGCAAGACATTCCCATAGCGATCCTCGTGGCCCATTGGATCGTATAGTAGAACCATATTTGATTCAACGTCAGATATCTGAAAGAGTATATACTAGAGGTCGACCGATATTGATTTTTACAGGCCGATACCGATACCGATATTTCGACGCTCACAGGGCCGATAACCGATATCATAGGCCGATATTAATATGGAAGGAGCAGAGAACTATTTCGCCAAAAATATTATATATTAGGCAAGGTGGCACTTGTTCATGCCACAGAAAGGTGAACAACAAACGAGAAAACTGAAATCGAAAAGACTTATTGCTTAATTGTGAACATTCGTTGAAATTTGGGATAACCCGAAAATCAAAACATGATACAGAATTGCAGATCA
Source organism: Botryllus schlosseri (assembly GCF_051294905.1). Taxonomy (NCBI): domain Eukaryota; kingdom Metazoa; phylum Chordata; class Ascidiacea; order Stolidobranchia; family Styelidae; genus Botryllus; species Botryllus schlosseri. The sequence continues at coordinate 34,832,088 of NC_137238.1, forward strand.
GTTCAGAAAAGGTAGATTGTAGTTAGATATAAAATATCGGTCGCGATATCGGCCTAGATTGGCCGATACCGATATTCGAGAAATTTCCAAATATCGGCGCCGATAATCGGCCAAGCCGATAATCGGTCGACCTCTAGTATATACACACATTACACTAATACAGAATATATCAATTTATTTTAAATGAATTCCAGTTTTCAAGTAATCGCAAGTCATGATAATATCAAGCTTTTTAACACTCAGTCAATTAGGGGAGATGTGGTACCGATGGATCAAAAATTGCCAAATTATCTCTGGCGCTCAAATCTTCAGCCGAGAATAGCAGATCTTTTGCTGTCTCAACACTTCGATACAAGCTCTACTTATCGCAGACATTTACATGAATATCCGCCTTTTCAAAAAATATTTATAAACGTTTAAAATTTGTTGCTCGAACGTGTCATCGGTCCCCACCCGGTGGGTCCAAAGGCACGCGACCATGGGACCTATGAGACGTACGCTCAAAAACTCAAATTTGTTCACTTGCATTGTTGTGTAATATAAGCTAAGCTGCAGCAAGTCAATGAAGAATGTTTCGTCGCGACCTTCAAGAATAAAATAGATTATATCAACACAAATGTTGGCATAAAATCTTGTTTTGATGTACGCTAAAATTTACAAAATTAATGCCACATACATATTACCCGCAAATCGACATTTTGACTTTCTAATACCTCGTAATAGCGATAAAACACCACAGGTAACTATGATTTACAGCCTATATATATGTAGGCGAGTTTCTGTTGTTAAGTGATTAGTTGGTCCATCTATTTTGCTTGATTTGGCCATGGTACCATAGGTCCCCCACCCCATAAATATTGTAATTGACTTAAAAATAGTCAACTCGAGGATGGTATTGATTAAAAACATATGTGCCATTATATAGCCTGATACAAGCCCTAAACTTCACATCAAAAATTATGGCGGGTTTGTTAGTCTGAAAGGTGATATAGAAAAATGCAAATGTCGATCCAAATTTACTTTACACCCCCTAAAACGTAAATCATTCTTCACAGACCCCATAACTCACGCAGGTCGAATTTTTTTGCATGTGAGGAAAGATTCTGCCAGCATGCAATTGTAGACAAATTCACGGAGTGTAATCATGGAATTATCATGGAGAATTTTTTAAGTATTTTCGGTCCCAGTGATCCATCGGTACCACATCTCCCCCTACCCCTAAATCACAATCAAGTAGAGATTCTTCACTGAGGAATGCAACATGGCTATACTCGGGTAAAATATTTACACACCTTGCACTTCGTTGTCGACAGCGTGAGGTACACGAAGAGCCCAGTGTACCGCCTCGATATGCGCATCTAGCTTTTCTGACGTTTTGATTTCGCAGAGACCACAATTAAGTTCTTGAACTGTTATGATTCTAATGAGGTGTGTCAAATCCTCAGCTAGAGCAATCGCTGTCATTGCTGCAAGGAAACTCGGTAATCATAAGCATCGAAAGACGTCTACCATAGTGTAGCAGACATCTTTTGTTTGTCGGCGTTAAAGCTCCCAACTTCGACCCTTTGGCAATCCTTCGTGAGCGTGACTACCCTCAAATAACATCCTAGACGCTAGATGGCGTTTGGCGGCTACAGTTTTGAGACGCCAAGTAGCTATACGGCGTCTCACATTTCGGACGCCAAACGCCGTATAGCTACTCGGCGTCTCAAAACTGTAGCCGCCAAACGCCATCTAGCGTCATCAGTTCAGCCGCCAAACGCCGTATAGACATTCGGCCGCCGCGCGGCGTTTGGCGTCTGGCGTTTGGCCTCTGAGCGGGTTTAACCCCTGTTGCGAATCCAACTACAAAGTTACCACCTCTGGTTACGGCACGATGCTAGGGTTATTTCAATTAATGGCAGAACATCTTCCTTGTGAGATCTTCTACTCACGAATTAGTCATCAGTGCTCTGCAGAACGTTGAATGACGATAAATGAGGTATTAGCGATCTCGTAAACCTTACACCAGACTTGGCGAGTGTCACGACCGGGCCGGGAATCGAATAGCGTCTGGCTTTTTCAACTGAACCGCAGTCTCGTTTTCCCAGACAGAATTACTCGGTCACAATGACAATCTCGATCACAGTGCAAAATTCGAGGCTGATTTTGGGGGGGTTTCCAGGACCATGAGTAGAATAGAATTTGTATTATCGTAATCAGTTTAGCAGCAGCTTTCCAATGAAACCCGTTTTATCAAATTAGCGCTCGGCAAGCCGGTCTAAAACGGCCGTAAATGTTGCCTTTGGCCAAATGTAAAGTATGACGTAATCCAAAACCAAATACAGTGCCGTTCAATCTCGCTGTGTCCACACCATATAGGACACTATGGTTGGATTACCGAGTCAGCATCAGCACCACCATCTCCATAGTACTCCGGAGTGCTTAGAGTCCAGAGGGGCAGCCTCTTCCCCCGCCGTTGCGTATCTTACGGCGACAAAAAGCCCAGAAAAAGACCCGGCGAAAGAAAAAGCACTCGCTAGGAATGGAAAGAACTAGTAGAAAGATCCGCGACTTCAAGATTCAAAGGATCGCCACTGCATGCGTGTCGTTCGACATCCTCCTATCTGTTCATTACATCGCATTGTGTCTTATCGGATTGTACATTGTGTGTGACTTGTTCAGATGAAAAATATAACCCAACGATTGATAATAGCATGCAGTTTTTCGATCAAGTCAAAGTCTGATACATGAACTACTGACAAAGAAGAACTGGATGCCCTACCATTACGCAATCTCGTCGGTCGATTTCGATCAGAATGCGGTGGTCATTTTCCACCGAGGCTTTATAGCGCCGGTGTGCAGAGCAAATGCAAGTCCAATTCCTTTTGACAGCACTTGTTGGCCCAGACTTTATTTGTCATAACTCCGAAACGACCCGCGCGCGTAAGCCTCCTTTGCCGAGTCATTCTAATTCTCTAGTCTTTTTTCTCCGATACCGAATACTGTGCAGTGTGCATGCATATTTTCTGTACCACCATCACTGCCGTTTTTTATGTATTTTGGTTGAATGAAAATGAAGAGCCTCTCTCTCTCTCTCTTTCTCATGTCGCGGCGGTGGCAATCTTCGGAAGTGACAAACCAGTGTGTGTCCACTGCCCACCAGCCGCATGGTTCAATTAATTACTGAAAATGGAATATGCTACATGTAAACTCGTTTTTAACTACCCGGACTAATTTAAAGTATATTACCCATCGCAACTCGTATAAGCTATGGTGTGTATTATTCAATGCTGTCCATGCGTTCCAATAGCTCATAGAGTCGCTGATATTTTGACCTGCAGCTGAAGTGCAAAAGAGTTCGGTTGAGGCAATCGCTTATACGCTGGACTTGATTGATCCTGAGAACCAAGTATCCTCACACTATTTTGATGGTTTGTATATTGTGCGAACATGACTATGAGCTCGTGACATTGCTATATTCCGGCTCTGATTGTCTCCTGTAAATTGAGTGAGGCTTCTTAGTTCATTACGAATGGATCTAGTTTCAAGAGTGATTGCCGTACTAACGAATGAGTCATTGCTATTATCAAGTTCAAGTCGAAGTCAGGATGCCGGAATTGATTCAAATTTCACAAATATCATGAAATCGATACTGATGATTGTTCTCTGGTTAACTTTGCAAGTATATCCTAATCTGGTGTAACTCGTGAGATCAATAAATAGCCAATGTCGGTATATTAGCCTGCAGCATATATCTATAATTGAAAGTGTAATTTTGCGGACTTCCTGATCTAGTGAATATGAGAGAGAGAGAGAATTTTTTATTCATCATCGCAAAATAACAAAACAGGCAACAAAATAGCATAAACTGGACACATACAAAAAAATGGTTACAGTGTCAATTTCAAAGTAAATGAGATGTGTACGAATACGATTTACAGTTCATAGGATTGGCCAATATGTTTTACGATTGCAAGATGAAGCTGCAGCGAAGTGATCTGTTGATCATCGAGTCTGCTGCAGCTGATCGAAGGAGATTGGCTATAAATTGCATACATCGTACTGCAACAGTGAATTGTAAGATTGACAGAATAAATGTAAGAGCACATGTTAGGAAAAACGGAGGAAAAGAATATAAAGTGTATTGGTATGAAGCAAACAAGATATGTTGACTGGTACTAGTTCACACTGAAAATACATTTTAGCTTTTGTATGACTCAATAAGGAAGGCACGATACATGGTTTTAAATACCGTAAAGCGGGGTAACATTGGACAGTTCTCAACAATTCCGCTTTGTATCTTGGAAATGCTAGGGTGTAGAGGAGGCAAGTTTTGTGTTTTTTTGGAGTCATGGAGCAAAGATTAGAATTAACTAATCCAAAATCTCCCTGGTCATAAATAAGTACATTATTTTTGTAAATTATCCGTGTCCAAAGTTACCCCTGCATGTGGGGTAACTTTGGACAATGTAGTTTTTTGTATGCCTTTACCCTCTATTGTTTATGAAACCTCGTAAATGAGGCTTATTTGGTAAGAGTTGATGAGAGCAGTGACTAAAACTGAAACAAAAGAGTATATGTCTGGCCTATTGCATGATTTTTACCTAATCCCCCCCCCCCCAAAAAAATAGGTAGTTTATGATGGCTAATGCCCCCTTATTCATCCCTTTACTCAATTTTCCCTCATGCCTTCACCAATTGAGACTTATCATAACGTATGGTGACAATGGGGTATCCCACTGGCAGTGTCAGCAATCAACAGAAAACATTAAGTATGTTAGCGTGATTTACTGCCGATTTCGAATATATTACTGTTCTAGAAAAGATATATTTTCCCTTTCCTATGTCCTCTGATGGATATATTAGTCGTAATTTACGATATCCCATATTCAGCAGGCGCTTCTTTAGGAGTATGTGATAAGTTTTTCAAGTAGCTTACACCCGATTATAATCTCTCAGCTCATTGCCTACCCATTTTTTCATATGTTGGCAAACTCTTAATTTATTAACCTTCTCATTCCATTTTAAGAAGCCATCAGGCCGGTCATAAGGAATATAGTTGACGATACCCTTTGACACAGATGAAGCAGCCACTTTCCAGAGCTCTAAATATCACATTTTTCACTGTCCAAAGTTGCCCCGTTCTGATAAAATTTGACGGGGTAACTTTGGACATCACATTTTCTTGTATTGATCTAATGGTGAGCCTACTGAGATTTTGACCATGGATTAAGACTACTTAGAGGTATCTGCTGCCATGTTTTGAATCTATGAATCACATGCTATCTATGTTTGGCTGTAAGAAGTTTATTGGCCATCAATTTTGACGAAATTGACCCCCTCCATTAATTTATCGATGTTGGGTCAAGTTTATCTGGTAGTGAAATGAATCCACCTTTTATAGAGACTACTTGTAGTACTGCTGCCTCATGAAAAAGAATTGGACATCCAGCGGCAACCCTTTTTCATCAATAACCATTTAAATCTTTTACTGCTTAGTGTCCAAAGTTACCCTTAAGTCCAAAGTTACCCCGGTTTACGGTACATATAAAGTATTGCTCCTAATATGCGAAGGAATGGAGTTCCATATTAGAGGACCTCGATAGGCAATGGTTTTGTGATGGGCCTTAGGTAAATACAGATTCATAACAGAACCTCTTGTAAAATGAGAATGGTGTTCACTGATAGGTGCAAAGTAGTTCGAGAAAATGTCAGGTAGGGTGTTATTGTAGAACTTATGCATCAGAATGCCGACTTCAAATCTGTAAATATCATCAATTTTCAGGATTTTTAAATTATAATATAAAGGGTTAACGTGATCTCTACGATTGGCAAGGCATATTAGTTTGATGGCTTTATTTTGCAGGCTCCTAACTCGATCTGAATGTTTCTCCCATGTGGATCCCCAGAGAATGATACCATAAGTTAGATGAGAGTGAAATAGGGTATGATAAATCATTATTCGTGTGGATTGAGGTAAAATAAAACGTGACTTTCGAATGATACCTATGGTTTTAGATAGCTTGTTGCAAATAGAGGTTATATGTTCACCCCATGTCAGATTGTTATCAATAACTATACCTAAATAATGTATGCTTTTCTGTAGAATCAGGCTTTCCCTATTCAGCCTTATATCAAAATTACTATTCGAATTCCTTCCAAAGAGCATACAGTGAGTTTTTGAGGTATTTATGGTTAATCTATTATTATTCATCCAATCCAATATTTTTTGCAGGTTTGAGTTGCAAGAGGACTCTAAGTCAGTTATATTGTTCGACGACAGCATCAGAGATGTGTCATCTGCAAATAATTGGATAGTAAAGTCAGAGGCATTATTTAAGTCATTTATATAGATCAAAAACAAGAAGGGACCTAAAACGGATCCTTGTGGTACACCCATTTCAACTATTGATTTATCAGATGAAAATTCGTTACTTTTGACAAATTGGCTTCTACTGTTCAAGTAAGACTCCAATAGTTTATACATCACTCCTCTAAATCCATAGTGATGTAATTTGCCTAGTAGTATAGTTCTATCGACAGTGTCAAATGCCTTTTGCAGATCTAGATAAACACAAATGGTTGATAGCTTCTCAAACAAGCTCTGATAGATGTTATCAACACTGTCAATTACTGCATGCAAGGTTGAGTGGTTTTCTCTAAACCCAAACTGTTTTTTAGATAATATATTAAATTCATCTGTGAAGTTGGTTAATCTAATTAGCATTAATTTTTCTAAAATTTTAGAAAAAACAGGTAATATTGATATTGGTCTATAGTTGGATAACTTGAGTGGATCTCCTTTTTTGAAGACTGGAGTCACACGTGCTACTTTGAGACAATCAGGAAAGATCCCGAGTTCGAAACATTTGTTAATCAATACAGTGAGGGTTGGCGCTGTTATGGTTACGGTTTCCTTCAAAATATTAACAGGAACACCATCAGGCCCTGTTGCCGAGTTTTTTTTTAGATTGTGCACAATTGTGATGATTTCATTCTCTGTTGTTGGTTCAATGAAAATTGAGTTAGGTTGTGGCCTACCTAGGTATTTCTTGTAGGTTCTAGATAACACATGTTTATCTGCAAGATTTTTTCCAATGTTAGCAAAATATTGATTAAACTCATTGCATATGTCTTTCTCAGCAGTAATAATGACATCGTCATTACTGATTTTCGATGGAAATTTTTTTGGTTTGGAGGTTTTGAATAATCGATTAAAGAGATTCCAGATTTCTTGTTGATTTCCTTGGATCTTCTGGAATTGGTCCCGATAATAATTGCTTTTAGATTTTTTCTTCACTTTGGTAAGAATATTAGTGTACTTTTTGTATAAAATTAGTTTATCAGCATTGCCTGACAAAAAATGACTTTTATATAGTTTACGTCGAGTTGCTATAGATTTACGGATTGCATGAGTGCATTGCATTGAGTTTGTCAATAAATGTGAATTGTTTAAATCAATATGCTCTAATCCTCATGAAATTATGATTTTGTTCTGTTTTTGTCTATATCAAGTAAAACAGTGGGCAAGTTGAAAATGAAAACTATATTATAAGATGCTGTCACACAGACGTAGACAATTAGTTCATTCTAGTTTTGTAGTTGGAGATACCGTAAATCACAATCCAACCTAATTTTGGAAATCTGTCATTCTTATGCTTATGAGATGAACTATGATTTAATATGAACTGGACTTAGGATTCATGTTCCCTGTTTTCGTGAATTCAGTAATTTTAATCTAATTTGAAAATAATCTATCTAGCTAAATTGTAATCACATTTGGAGAAAACTATAATTCTTATTCTAATCCAATTTCAAAAAGCTATAGAATATCTTTTCTATATTTGTCCCAACTCTGTCATCTGCAGGCCATCTCATTAATCTCCGAAAACAGTATCAAGAAATCCCAGAGAGCAATGTAATATAGCCTACCCAACTTGCTTCATTTCGTTATATCCGTCACAGAATTCATATAATTTTTTGTTTCACTGGGTCAAAATGGCAGGTATGCTGCGTCAAAGACTCTCGAATATTGTCTGTAGAGTAACACAGAATTGCCGCAAAGATCAAGCATCTCTTCTCAAGCAATCAGTTTTTCGCAAAGATTTCGCGAGGATGGCCGCCACCGGATTTAGATTCGAAAGCGACAGCTTCGGTCAGCTACAAGTACCCAATGAAAAGTACTACGGAGCTAACACCGCTAGATCGTTAATGAATTTCAAGATCGGCGGACCAAGCGAAAGAATGCCGATTGAAGTGATCCGTGCGTTCGGCGTACTGAAAAGAGCAGCTGCAGAAGTAAACCAAGAATTCGGATTAGATCAAAAGATCAGCGACACGATCGTAAAGTCTTCTAATGAAGTAATCGAAGGCAAATTGGACGACCATTTTCCGTTAGTGATATGGCAAACTGGCAGTGGAACTCAGTCTAACATGAATGTAAACGAAGTCATCGCAAATCGCGCTATCGAAATGCTAGGGGGTGAACTAGGCAGCAAATCACCAGTCCATCCCAACGACCATGTTAACAAAAGCCAAAGTTCAAACGACACATACCCGACCGCAATGCATATCGCTGTAGCTAAGTCATTGCATGAAGTTTTAATGCCAGGAATCAAACAGCTGCGTGATACATTACAATCAAAAGCCGATGAATTTAAAGACATAGTCAAAATCGGACGTACCCACACGCAAGACGCAACACCGCTCACAGTTGGGCAAGAATTTTCAGGATACGTGAAACAGTTAGAGAATGGTATCGCCCGTGTGGAAGGCTGTCTACCGAGAGTGTACGAATTAGCTGCCGGGGGAACTGCGGTAGGCACTGGATTGAATACGAGAATTGGATTCGCGGAGAAGGTAGCTGCTAAAGTCGCTGACATCACAAATCTGCCTTTTGTGACATCGCCTAACAAATTTGAGTCATTAGCAGCCCACGATGCATTAGTTGAAGTAAGCGGGCAGCTAAACACAGTAGCGTGTTCGCTTATGAAGATTGCGAATGATATCAGATTTTTGGGATCAGGCCCTAGATGTGGTCTCGGGGAGTTAACTCTGCCTGAAAATGAACCAGGCAGTAGTATCATGCCTGGAAAAGTTAACCCAACTCAATGTGAGGCACTGACGATGGTTTGTGCACAAGTTATGGGCAATCACGTCGCTACTACGATTGGAGGTAGCAATGGTCATTTCGAACTTAACGTGTTCAAGCCGTTGATTGTATCGAATGTGTTGCGGTCTTCGCGTTTAATCGGAGATGCTTGCGTGTCGTTTTCGGAGAATTGTGCGGTCGGGATTAAGGTTAATGAGAAAAGAGTGTCGGATTTACTACACGAATCTCTGATGCTGGTGACAGCGCTGAACGAGCATATCGGTTATGACAAGGCGGCAAAAATTGCGAAGCACGCACACGCGCAAGGTTCGACTTTGAAAGCTGCAGCCGTTGAGCTGGGATTTCTTACGGAAGCGCAGTTCGACGAATGGGTACGTCCTGAAGATATGCTGGGGCCAAAGTAGAAAATTCAAGAGTTCAAATGTGCTATAAATCGCTTCGGTGAATTTGTCGGAGATTAAATTATTGTTTCACATAACTTGTGTATGGATTGTGATGGTCTCGTTACCAGGGTTAACCAAGTCGCAAGGTTCCGAGTCAAAAGTCAATTTTATCTTTATAGTTTTGACTCAGTCTAGTTCGAGTCCAAGTCATGGAGCAGCGGGTCAAGTCTGAGTCATAGAGTTCACTGTTCATTATTGAGATCAAGACAGGTTAAACCAACTTTTGTGAAACTCTCGGGGGATATCGAAGACCTTGCTTTCATCATAGTGTCCTAAATGGTGCGGACATAAGCAAATCTCACGGCTGAGTGAAATTGGTCAACATCATATTTCCTATTTGGTCAAAGGCAACTTTACGGCCATTTTTGACCCGCTTGCCGAGCGCTCAAGTCGATAAAACGGGTATCAATGGAAAGCTGCTGCTGTACTGATCAAGAAAATATAAATTTTATTCTGCTCATGGTCCTGGAACCCCCCAAAAATAGCCTCGAGTTTTGCATTGTGATCGAGTTTTGAATTGTGACGCAACAATGCTGTCTGGCTGTTTCTTTTTAGCTTCACTCTCGTTTCGCCAGACAGATCAAAATCGATCACAATACAAAATTCGAGGCTGGTTTTGAACAAAATTGCAACGTCCACGGTTACAGCTAAATCTCTCGTATTACTCACAACGAAGCCTCTGTTTTAGTCGTTCAACTGTATGGAATCGGCTAATTATCATATTTTCCAATTCTCTTTTTTTGCGGAAAACAGTATTGCGAGAATGAGCCCACATGATCCGTAATTTGATGTATAGCGTCGTTAATAATTGAACATTCTACTGAAAAACAAGTAGCCTATGGATTTGCACTTGGAGGTAACATTCTAGAATCATTTGACTGGTCCGGCCCTCGAGCGATCAAAAATTTTGAATCCGGCCTGCGAACCAAGTTAAGTTTGACACCTGTGGTAGTTTTACCTAAGAAACTACTCAAGTAGGGCAGTAGGCTATGGAAGCGGAAGTAGTCTAAATTGATCTAGTAATGCATGTAGACAAAGCCTACTTGAATACTCCAAAAAGTGCAAGTACTTTGTTATACTCAGAGATGGTCAAAGTAGTCAGGAAAGCTACTCAAGTAGAAGTAGCGATGAAAAAATCTACTCAAGTACGAGTAGAAGTACTTCTTCCATAAGCAACCTAAAACTACTTGAAGTAGAAGTAGAATTGACTGACTTTAAAAGTACTCAAGTAAGTAAGTAGTTGTGAAAACGATCCTAATTCGTTCACATGGATTGTAAAAAGGTGCAAATTGAGCTATGCGAAAGGTGACGAGCTTGATTCATCTTGATGAATACCAACAGGTATCCGATTTTCGATAGCATAAGCATTCATCCACATCATGATAGTATTGATATGAAAATGCGATACTAATCCTCTGTTTTCTCGAACAGCACGTTTTAGAAAATAGCATGGTACGGCGCCATCCCCCATATTATAAGGCCCGTAGTTTAGTCGAAGAGCAATACGGAGAAGTTGTAAAGGATACGGTGTAAACACTTTGCGCGATTAGTAAACGTTAATAAAAAATATGGTGGACCGTAAAAATGCCATATTGTGTAGCTTTGTTTCCAGAAATTAAAGGCATTACTACACTTGATTTTATACTTCAACATGTATGTTATCCGGACAAAAGAACTGACATTAATTATAACTCAAAGTAGGCTATATGATACTGGGAATTAAAAGTAAAATATAAATACTACTTCTAAAAGTGGAACATGTATTTCATGCCTTTAGTCCAGAAAGTTTCAAAGGTGTTATGCTAAAACGGCTCTAAAACTAAAAAAAAAAGTAAGAGTCCACTTTTCCAGGTTAGGACACGCCATGGACTGGACATAATATGCTAGATTACGATATGACAACTAAATGCTTGATTGCGAAACATGAGTTTCAAACGTTATGATGAGCCATATAGACTGTGATGAATTATTTCATATGGGCGAAGGGCGACAATGTGGTGTAAACGGAACCACGCCAACCCGCGACCTAAATTATATTTACCGATACTTTCGTAAAATCATACTGGTCACTCCGTATCCAATGCGCGCGAAGCACGACGAAAATTCTTGGCTTTACTCGACTTTTATGAAAATTAAATGTTGATACACCGTGAAAACAGCCCCAAAATTTCTCAGGCTATCTTCCTGATTGGAAGATTGAACTACTTCTACTTAACAAACTGAAAATAGCGAAAAGTAAGTACGGGAGATGTGGTACCGATGGATCAAAAATTGGAAAATGATCGCTGGCCCCAAAATGTTCAGCCGAAAACAGCAGATCTTTTGCTGGCTCAGCACTTTGATACAAGCTCTACCTATCGCGCACATATACATGAATATCCGTCTTTTCGAAAAATATTTATGGACGTTTAAAATTTGTTGCTCGAACGTGTCATCGGTCCCCACCCGGTGGGTCCAATGGCACGCGACCCGGGGACCTATGACAAATATACCCTAAAAAACTCAGATGTGACAACTTTTCTTGCTCAGTATTATAATCTAAGCTACAGCAAGCCAAAGAAGAATTTTCGGTCGCAACCGTCAAAAAATAGATTAAATATTACCTCAAATGTTGTCATAAAATCACGTTTCGATTTAGGCTCGGACTTATAAATTTGAGGGTACATACGGATTGCCCGAAAATCGACGGTGTGAATTCCAAATAGGGGAGATGTGGTACCGATGGATCACTGGGACCGAAAATACTTGAAAAATTCTCCATGATAATTGCATGATGACAATCCGTCAATTTGTCTACAGTTACATGCTGACAGCATCTTTCCTCACATGCAAAAAAATTCGACCTGCGTGAGTCATGGGGTCTGCGACGAATGATTTACGTTTTAGGGGGTGTAAAGTAAATTTGGATCGACATTTGCATTTTTCTATATCACTCTTCAGACTAACAAACCCGCCATTATTTTTGATATGAAGTATAGGGCTTGTATCAGCGTATATAATGGCACATATCTTTTGAATCAATACCAACCTCGAGTGGACTATTTTCAAGTCAATTACAATATTTATGGGGTGGGGGACCTATGGTACCATAGCCAAATCAAGCAAAATAGATGGGCCAACTAATCACTTAACAAAACAAACTAGCCTACATATATATAGGCTGTACATCATAGGTACCTGTGGTGTTTTATCGCTATTACGAGTTATTTGAAAGCCAAAATGTCGATTTGCACGTAATATGTATGTAGCAATAATTTTGTAAGTTTAGTCGTAAATCAAAACATGATTTTATGCCAACATTTCGGTTGATATAACCTATTTTATTCTTGAAGGTCGCAACGAAACATTCTTCATTGGCTTGCTGTAGCTTAGCTTATAGTACACAACAAAACAAGTTAACAAATTTGAGTTTTTGAGCGTATGTCTCATAGGTCCCATGGTCGTGTGCCTTCGGACCCACCGGGTGGGGACCGATGACACGTTCGAGCAACAAATTTTAAACGTTTATAAATATTTTTTGAAAAGGCGGATATTCATGTAAATGTCTGCGATAGGTAGAGCTTGTATCGAAGTGTTGAGACAGCAAAAGATCTGCTATTCTCGGCTGAAGATTTGCGGGCCAGAGATCATTTTGCAATTTTTGATCCATCGGTACCACATCTCCCCTACCTCGATCGTTGTTGCGATAGAACATCATATGCAATTATTACATAAAGGTTTTCTGTACGTAGTCATGTTTCATTTGTTTCATGATTAGTATGCTTGATTATTTTGCTTGATTTGGCTATTGTATCATTGGTCCCCACCCTACTAATTTTGTACATGAATCGAAAAAAATTCCACTCAAGGAAAGTACTGAAAAATAATAGGTTCCATTATATAGCCTGATACAAGCCCTAGAATTCACAATAAAAATGATTGCTGGTTTGTTCGTGTTGAAGGTTACAAAGAAAAATGTATATGTCGATCTAAATTTAGTTTACACCCCCCAAAACAAAAAACATCTGTGTGAGACCCCACCCCATAGTTCACGCACCTCGAATTTTTTTGTATGTGAGGAAAGATGTTGCCAGCATGCAATTGTAGCCAAGTTCACGGAGTGTAATCATGGAATTATCATAGAGAATTTTCAAAGTATTTTCGGTCCCAGTGATCCATCGGTACCACATCTCACAAAATATTACGAAGTAGAAGTAGCGAAAATCGGATCTACTTGAGTAAGTACCAGAAGTAGAGGAAAACTACTTGAGTACTTCGAAAAAGTAGAAGTACTTCGTTACTGACCACCTCTGGTTATACTGACTAATTCTGTATAAATATATCAATAATCGTCAGATTATATAATTATCCGACCAAGACACACTCAACGCACGATGTAATGAACAGATAGCGGCATGCCGAAACGACCAGTTGTGGTCTCTCAATCAGGCATCCCTCCAGCGTAGTGCCCGATGTCAGAGATTTGGCGGGTCGGAGCTCACCACTACGCTATCCACCCCCCCCCCCGCATGTGTTTTTCACACGGGTGTTAGAATGGAGGGTTAAAAAGCTGTTTGGTGCTGTTCAGTGTATGTAGGCTACAATCTCGTGTTTCTTACGGAAGCACAATTCAACGAATTAGTTCGTTCTGAAGATATGTTGGGGCCGAAGTAGAAAGTCCAAACGTCGTCCCTTGATGGTAGTAGCCTATCCAATGCAAACATCACTTGCATTACATACTCAAATGATAGTGATATTAGAATAGGCTACTACTATTTCAGAGTTTTCAGTATATAGGCAAAACTAGGCCTAGCACTCGTAACTATAGAAATTTTCTGCTTGTACTTGAGTAGAAGTTCATGATGTTACTAGTGCATTACTGCTTACGACGATGACTACTTTGCCACGTTATTTGTTGTATGCAATGTAATTTACTTGAAAATTTGCTCCTGTACGTGAGTATACTATAAATTTATGCCGTTACTGCTACTTGAGTTAGGCGAATTCATATGTGGGGTAGCAATCGCAACTGTGCGCTCGCTCGATATGCACAGTTACGATGCCGGGTTGGAATCCCTGTACGTTTAGCGTAATATATTTGGTATGCAGTATCACACCGTGTGTACAGTTTGTAGAATATTTGGCGTGTACGAGACACCATTTCCAGATTGGCAGATAGGTATACGGTACGTGTTTTATTCCTTTCAGATCAAATGGATATTGACATAGATATGTTAGAATATTACATGCAAGTGATTGGAAACAGGCTGCAGCAAGTACCTTACAGATTTTGATAATCTCGTGGAATACATCACTGAGGAACTGTGTTCTGATCGCTATAGGCTTACGAAAGCCGGTGTTAGTGGATTTATGGAGGTCCTACATGACCTTACCAACCCATCCAACAAAGGCCTGCTGCTGCCCCCGTTGTTAAAGTTCCTTGTTGTTTTGCGCTTTTACGCCACAGGAAGCTTTCAAGTTGTTGCTGGGGAACTGGAACATGTCTCCTAGCTCACCGTTGGAAAATTGGTGAAGCTGGACAGTATTGCCATAGCTCATAAAAGCTCAGCTTCAGCATACATCAAATTCCCACAAGGTGAAGTCGCAGCCAATGAAGACACACGATTTTACGACAAACAGCTGCTGAACGTCGATATAACAAGGTTCTAATATCCTCCAGAATAACTATAGAAAGGACTTCTGGAGCGTGGAGGAGGGTGTTCCCCCTGCTTATCACTGGGTCTACGGATAAGGATAAATGTCGACACATCAATGACTGATTCATTTTAACAGCAGTGTTCTACTACCATGCCAGAAAGCACAGGTAATATATTTCTTGATTTTTTTAAATATCAAGCGCGTAACTCCCTTCAAATTTAGGTGCATTATCAACAATGAGACTGGTGTCCTTGTCATCCCACAAGAAGTTGCGAGAGATGTACACGGTTCGCGGAGAGGCCTACCTAACTCGGAGCCGACGGATCGTATAAACCCACTTTACGAATGAAATTTAATTTAAGAATGAAATTTAATTTGTTAATACAAATAAAGAGACTGTGGTGTAACTTGTATAAAACCGAACGAAATGGAACAGTGTAGAAAGAAATGAAGGAGTACAGTAACTATCAATAATACACAGTTACATGAGCATATAGAAAAAAGCATTAATATCACGGCGTGGTATTGCAAGTCAAGGCTTATGGAGTTAAATGGGCATAGCAAAAGAAATGTATTTATGTCACGGTGCTGCAATTAGAGGCATAGTAACTATAAACAATGCACAGTTAAATGGGTATGGCACAAGAAAAACAGTCATGTCACAGTCACATTGCTGCAAATACAAGCATAGTAACTATCAATAATGTACAGTTGAATGGGTACGGCACAAGAAACGTATTCATGTCACATTGCTGCAAGTACAAGCATAGTAACTATCAACAATGCACAGTCAATTGGGTATGGCACAAAAAAAGCAGCCATGTCATATTGCTGCAGGTACAACCATAGTAACCAGGCGCGTATCCAGAGCGCGAAAAAAGGGGGGGGGGGTTGCGTTATGAAATTCGCTATTATGACGTCACCATTACGATTACTCGTCTCCACGCCATGGCGAATATTAACGATATATTGTAGTTTGATAATAAAAAGAGATTTGCGGTGAGTGGGAGATGTACGAATACGATGCAGACATTGCCTGAAATCGCGTTTTTTTACGGTATGATTGAAAGAAATTCGTAAATGCTCATATTTAGTCACGAGCCGGCAAACGCCGCCCGTCTCCAAGCGCCTACTTCCGGTCAGAGATGCGCGATTTTGTTGGGTTTTGACGATATTATGCGCACGGCCGGTAGTATCGCAGCGGACGAACAAGCGCGGAATAGGGCGCTAGCATAAACGAGGGCGATCGCGATCGCCACAGAGAGGTGTGGTGTGAACAGTGTACGTCGTATACGAATGTGTGCTTTTCGATGGCTTCACTAGGCGTACGGCTGAGCGTGTAGTACACGCGAAGATAATTAGACCTTAATTGTAAGCACGCAAGTCAGTCAATTAATACAGAGTACACACTGGGATAATAACTTGATCGAAAGAGAAACTTGTCAGCCGATATAATTAGGTTAACTTTACTACTAGGCCTACTTAATTCTCCCGTTCAGCGACAACATAGGCCTGTATTGGACGACAGCAAGCCACCTAACAATCGGGAACGTGGATTGCTAGGCTTGTATTTTGAAATGGGAATGTCAATCGTAGGCCATTTCTCGCCAATAATCGCGAAGACAATGTGTATTTCAGAACAGCATTGTCGTACTGGTGCCGCCGTGTCTGCGCCTCGCTGATCAATCAACACGCCGTGCAATTCTTAATTAGGATTTCAAGGCGAGCAGAGCAAATTCGCGGGCGATGTTGATTGCGGACAACTTTGTCTTTGCAATTACGTATCGCGTCGGCCAATTAGATTAGATTTTCCTAAAACGCGTCTCTCGTTTTAGCAAGTCGAGAGAGAAATCGAGGGAAGAAAGTTCTGAACGTCAGCCACTGCCACAGCTGAAATGTAGCTGAACAAGCGCAGAATTCGTATGGAATTAGCGAAATATAACGACTTATTTCATCCTTTCGACTAATTCGGCGCATAATTCCAATATTTTGTAGGGTTTTTAGTCCCCTTAAATAACATTAAGACGCCATATTCGCCTTCTCATACGTAAAAACGAATATGTTAAACTAATAAATTAGCAAATATTAGAGGCTATATTTGACATCAATTTTTAGGATTTTGAAAAGGGGGGGTTCCGACCCCCTAAAACCCTACCTGGATACGCCACTGATAGTAGCTGTCAATAATGCACAGTTGAATGGGTATGGCACAAGAAACATGCTCACGTCACACTGCTGCAAGTACAAGCATAGTAACTATCAACAATGTACAGTTAAATGGGTATGGCACAAGAAAAGCAGTCATTTCACGTTGCTGCAAGTACAAGCATAGTAACTATCATGCGCAGGGAAATGAGAATAGCACAAAAAGAGTATTTGCATCACGGTGCTGCAAGCAGAAGCAATGAATCTTAAAATTAAAGTTTTCATAAAGTAGGTAGACTAGTTTCTACTAGGTCTGGTGAAGGCGAGCCTTCAAGCTTCTGCCTTACATCTGCTATCAACAGGTGCTTGGTCACAAGTGCCAACCCGCAGATCAGCAAGGGACTGCTGCTTCTCTACTAAGAGCCTTTGCTGTTGCAAGCAGTCAATTTCCAATTCAATCTTTTCCACTTTCAGCTCATGTTCCAAGAACATGGCATCCGATATGAAGTTATTAACCTCAGCTCTTTTTGGTTTCTTGGCATGCTTGTCTTTACCACCGGCCTTGAAGTCGGAGTTGCAGTCTTGAAAGTCGCATCTGAAATAGGGATATATGATATAGAAAGCCCTCATTGCATCGCAAATGCATATAACTTCTAAATAACTTATATATGCTTATAAAGCTTTGCTCATGTTAGTCATGTATCTGTAGGCCTATATATTTACACAGATTTTAGTTAACTCTCATTATTAATAAACAATATCGACAGTGGCGGCTCGTGACAATATTGGGTGGTGGGACAAGGGCTGCGAGCGACTTTTATCAAGATAACGTCACAATGGCGTTTTCCAACGTAAAAAAGTAACTTAATGATGGTCACATGAATTTCCCGACAACAGTGATTTTAACGTAGGTGCCGCGAGAGGTTTGCCGGTGAGCCGTGACTTGAAGTGTGGTAACAAATGATTTATTCATTTATTTTTAATCAAAGGATCATTTTACAAAATGAACGTGAACTAAGAATCGCCCTATGCCACGAATCAAGTATCAGGTCATCCTTAGTAGCATGCGTTATGATTTCATGGTAGAGTTAGAGATTACGCAAATCGATTGACCCTAATTTTTCTAAGCCCGTCCGAAAGTGTTTCGTACACGATCCTGGTGTGTTACGACCACTGAGCTGGTGGTTACGACCAGAGATGGGCGGATTCCAAAATTTCGGGATCCGAATCTATCCGGATCCGGCTTGCAATTGGAAATTCAGAGTCCAAAGAAATCCGGCTGGTGAATGTCCAGTTCGGAATCCGAAAAAATCCTGCCAGAACAATGCTAATTAATCATATCACAGCAAAAAAATCCGGCTAAAATCCGACCGTCACCCCAAATTCAAAATCCGGATCCAGTCCGGCAGGTAAAAAAAAACATTGAAATCCTGCTCCGGCTCCAGAACCGGACTGTGGCCATCTCTGGTTACGACCAGGTGATAATAGGCAACCAAAGCGGAGGCACCCGGCGTACGATTGGATCAATAGACTGGACAGTGGACAACTTCTAGACCTCTCATTTTCGCTCTAAAGGCAACTGCGTAAACTACGTACGCAGCAAAGATTCAATACGATTCATGTTCGCGCTTGACTTGACCTGACTAATTCCAATGACTAGAACTCGAGAGATTGCGTAAGCCTAACTGGAAAGGTCAACGAGTTCGGACACATACGCAATTGTTATCTCATAGATTGGGCCTGTCATATTGAATCCAGAACATCAATTTGAATGGTCTTTGAAGAACTAAGGACAGCAGCCTCGGAACTTCGGTCTCGGAACAACATAGGACATTTTGGCCTTGAAACTGGAGACTGTGACACAACACATACGGCTTACTGTCTATAAGTCTGCTGCGAAATCGCCGTTGGAAAATATATTAATCAATAAATACATGAATAAAAGCCGTAAACTTAGTATACTGTTACAAGAAATCATCGAGAAGTAGCATACGCAATCTCATAACCCATTCCGGTATGGTACACTGTCAAAATCAATACAAACAGACGAACACCGAACTTTGACTAAAATAGATCGAGGAAGAGGCTGATCGAATGATCAGCTGTTAGCCGACATCGAAAATGAAATAGCTATCGCATTTGACAGAAGATTGTAAGCAAATGGTTTGAAGGCCACAATTTCACAGTGAAATGGACATTGGCGAACATAAAATTATGTGAATATTTGAATGCAAACCGAGAATCTTGGTTAGCTGTTTCATGCGATCATCGAGATATACCATTGGAAATATCATCACCGATCTCGTTATGGGAACGCAGACTATAGATTAGCACAGACCGACACCGGCTTTTGCGTGAGATCCGCAATGACGTAGGTAGGCTAAGTATCAGATCAGCGCGCATCTCTACCATACTCGACCTCGAAAACGAAATAACTGCCTCAATCATTGAGTGTCAACTTTAAGACTTGGCACCGCGTTCGATACTAAAATCAAGACATACCGTGCAAAAGCTCATGACAGATCTAGGTATGGAACATCGTTAAAATCAATAGAGACCAATAACGGCTTTTGCGTAAATTTGTTAGCGATAAATGAAGAGTCAGCTCTTACTCGACTTTGGAAACGAAATTACCACCCACATAGTTCAGTGAAAAACTTAAAACTTGTTACAGCGGTCGATACTAACACTTACCGTGCCAAATGTCATGACCGATCTCGGTATAGAACATCGTCAAAATCAATGGAGACCAATACTGGCTTTTGAGTAAAATCTGTTTGCTGTACTATGTACAATTGTACATGATAGATCAGCACACACTGAACTTCGGAAACGGAATTACTACCCTTATCTTTAAGTAGCAAGCCTGAAACTTGGAGCAGTGTTAAATACTACCTTCACGACATATCATACCAAGTTTCAAGAATTATCATGGTGCGAAACACAGTCAAAATCGACCTATACCAGCAAAGGTCGACTCAACGCATATTACGGTAACCGAGTTCAGATATAGATACGATTGTTACATCACACCTTAGGGGCGACAGGCATATTTGCCCCGGTTGCTCGGCCATTTTACGAATAGGAGAGAGTAAATCACCGTTTCTTTATTGTGCGCGGCTTTGAGAGAATAGATAGTGAAAGCTTGTTATGAGCGCTACCGGGGCAAGCCCCGGCTAGGCATTCTCAAAGCGAAAACACAGAAGAGAATTCGATTTTCGCAGAGACTTCGCTATGTATAGGCAATTGGGCATTTGCAAGCGAAAGCACAAGAAGAACGCGGGTTTCGCTGTGATCTCGGTATGTATTGATTGCTGTGCGTCTATAAATGGTTAAATTGTTATTGAACAAAATTTTAGGTGGGGCAATGCCCCAGTTGCCCTATAGGACGAGCCGCCACTGAATATCGATGTCCACACCACCTGGAGGATATATCCCAGACCCTGATCACCATTGACTGGCTATGGTCCTCACGACTATCAATCACTGCGCATTGCTAATTATTGTCGGTGATAGCTTTCGGGTTTGCAAACATATGGTTTTACAGTTATTGCACGGAGCGATTTTGGAGGTAGGCCAATGGCACAAATTTGGTACGTACAGGAGTCGCAGCAAAACCTAGATAACCAGACTCAGCGATGCTCACATGTCAACAGCGAATACCGTTGACTACCAATTGTGGGGATCACTGCTTGATGTGGTGCTTTTATCAATGAAGTGTCCATTATTATGGCATATACCGTACCTGAAGATGTCGATCAAGACGTGGCTCGAATTGTTCTGGTATCATGCTATGGATCATCTGCGACATCTCTGGTACTGCCTTGGTTGGAGGACCTCCGCCAGTTACGGCCAGTTGGGCCCGTTCCTCTGTAATAACTTCTTTCGATCTGTTGAAATGCATACGCATTAGAACTGGCCTCGGCACATTCCTAGAATTTCATCAAAAAGCTTACCTCGTCTTCATGTTAGTCCAACATTATTCAAGCTGCTTGGATATACCTTTTGAGCATCCGGGAAGGAATTGTATTGAACGGCAAGATCTTCCCATGTAGCATTTTTCCTTTGGATAAAACTTCATCATTTCTTTTATCCTCAAGTACATCCAGCTTTGCGCTTACAAGAGTAATAAGACGGCGCTTGTCAGCCAAACTAAACCTTAATTTTGACATACTTCAACTGAAAAAAATGTTTCTGTTGAAATCCAACATTATAGCCTAGTCTGCTTTACCTGAACAAGTTATCATGCGACAGACACATCGAGGTAACTGCGAAAAAGCAAGGCTTGTATGTATGAATACTGCCACATCACTGCCATACTTCAGTACTTCACAACTCTCATTTCATTGATATACAGTTATCTGTACACTATTATACAGCTTATTAAATCCAGATATAACATGAAAATGATCGAACTCGGTGGACTTTACGATGGTCCATACCGGAATAGTTTACCATTAACATCATAAATCCCATTAATATATGTGCACGGCCCATCAACCTGCAGCATACTACCAGAAAAGTCAGTGCAAAGCGTTCGAGTAAAGCCTTGAGACTGCCCCCGGCTCGACTCAGAAAACGCGCACTCGACTGCCAAATTCTCAGCTCGTCAGCTACCGCGCATCGTCTCTGAATACCAAACAGCTCGAAGTGGAGCTCGACAGACCACGAAGTACGACTCCAGCCCTGCTCAAACTCATTCTTGAGTTGCGCTCTCTGAATACCGATTGTTACGCAATTTTGACGCAAAGTGAGTTTGAGCAATGAGTGAGGTTTCTTGACTTGGACCTATGGCCTTTGACCTCGGGCCTATGACTCGGACTTCAGCCTTTAAACGGTGACTTGGACTCGGACTCGAGTCGGTGATGAATTGAAAATGACTCGACTTGACTCGAGTCAAAACCGCAAAAGTAACATTGACTCGTGACTCGGAACAATGTGACTTGGTTACAACTCTGGATATTCGGGTCGGATATGGATTAGGGTTAATGTTGGGATCATATCCCCCCAACCCTAATCTTGAGATACACCGATTTCACCATCTGCAATGAGGTTTTTCCGTTTAGAATCTGATCCTTGAGGTTCTCTCACTCTTCATCAACATTACACAGCTCTATATGCCTAATATATCATTTTACATGTCCGACATACGATACCGCCCCCCAGTGGGAATAAAATCCATACGACATATCCACCACCATCAATTCACTATTAATAATTATTAATTAATACAATTACCAACGTTTATAATAATTTTTATTAACATATTAACCATATGCCGAGTTCACCGGAGGCCGAGTTCGCCATGGGCCGAGTTCGTCATGGGCCGAGTTCAGCATGGGCCGAGTTCAATGGGCGGAATTCGTCATGGGCCGAGTTCACTGGTAATCAGCAGGAAGCATGCCATGGAGAGGCGGTTGAGAACCACTGGCGTAAACAACAGAATTTCAAGAGTAGGCCTACAGCAAAAGTAGATTGTGCAACCAGGTTCGAATATGCCCAACACTAAATGGCAGACATGAAAACAACGGAATTTCCGTCACTAAATGGTAGACTGCAAAACTTGCAAAATCTAAGAACAGACCGCTGAACTAAACAGAGGACAGCATAACTTGCAACACTAAACGGCAGGCCGCGGAACATTATAATCTGTTCTGCTTGTTCCGCGGCCCGCCGTTTGGGTCAATCCTACTTTCATATCCACGAAAGCATTACCATCACCAATCAGGGTTCCTCAAAGGGCTGGGCAAAATCGAGTATCTGAGTGATTCGATTCTGAATCACGTATTATGCTTCGAGTCGAGTATTCGAGTACCACTCATTATGACGGCGTAACAGAATGCAACATGTCAAAGTTGAAATATATACCTTTATGCCACTTTAAATAATATAATGACTATTAGTCATTACATTAAACATACTTGGGTATATTTTTCGACCATACCGATTTCGTTGCACTTTGTGACACGTTGTGTTCTTAGTTTTTTAATATGTTTTGTATGCTACGATAAGGACAATCAAGTAAATGTAATTTTCGGTGATAAACTATGGTGTGATAGAATTTCATGAGATAACTTCGCCTTGGTTGAAAACCAACTCAGTACAACAACGACTTTTGCGTAAAATCTGCCAAGCACGCACCTACACACACTCAACTTTGATAACGGAATTCACATGCTAATCTGAGAGTGCCTATGCCCAACTTATACTTGGTGCACTGTTGGCTGATATTATCAAAATACACCATACCAACATAGCTGCAACTGCAAACCTGCAACATGTATGTTATAGTCAACATGCACAAAGTAGACGGACCCGTTCATAACAGTGTTGCCGACTGAGCTATATAAACAATATCAAAAGATGGACGGCTGATAATCAACAGTTCACTTGATTGTAACTCAGTCTTATGAAAGTACAATGCAAAATCGCATAAGCTCATGGGTAAAATTTCTGACGACCAGGTACTAGGTAGCCATTTTTAGCCAGGAGACAAAATGGCCACGCTTCACTGGCTTCTACCCTCGAGAGAGTGAAGAAAACATCAAAAATCTGGAACGCCACGGTGATATTTCTGAAAAACCCAGATGTGCAGGCCAAATAAACCCAGATCCTATATTTCACTCAAATTTATATAAGAGCTCTGAAACTGGCACCTGATAGTCATCAATTACAGTCATAGAAGCCTTTGATATTGAATTTCCAACAGTTCATACCATAAATTTTACTCGGTCAGCATTGCAAATTGCACAAAAATATGTTCATTTCCTCTCGACTCATTGCAATGAAATTGGTGCACGGCGTCAATACTTAATAATATTATGTTCATTATATCATCGCGATACGAAAGTTTGGAACAATGCCATCCCATCTCGCAGACTGGAAACGGTTGCCAGTAAATTCGGCCCTCGGTAAATTCGGCCAGTGAATTCGGCCCTCGGTAAATTCGGCCCTTAGTAAATTCGGCCCCCGGTAAATTCGGCCATGGCCAGGGTAATAATAACAGTTACAATAACATTTCCTAACCTTAACCCTAACCTAATCCTAACCTAACCCTAATCATAACCCCAACCTAATCCTAACCCTAACCTAACCCTAATCCTAACCTAACCCTAATCATAACCCTAACTAACAATATATCACACACTCTTCCACTCGCACTTGACTTATGGGGTCGTATTGTGGGGTTCAGCTAAAGCCAAATACTTGAATCGGATTAAAAGCCTGCAGAATAAAGCAATTAAATTGACTTGTCTCGCCAATCGCAGAGATAGTGTAAATCCTTTATATAGTCGCTTGAACATCTTAAAAGTTGAAGATATTCACTTTTATGAAATAGGTAAGCTCATGCATGGCTACTACAATGAGAGCCTACCAGAAATCTTCCTAGACTATTTCACTCATATCACCAGTCACCATTCACACAATACCCGAGGCTCTTCTATGAATCTATTCTTACCCCGAGAACATCCTAAGACCGTCAGTTTCCAAGGTCCTCGTATATGGAACTCCATTCCACCCCATATTAAAGATAAACCACTCCATATCTTTAAACAAGTGTTTCACGAATATCTTGTAGGAAAATATGAACATTCTTAATAAATGTGTCAATCAGCGTCTCTTTGCCTAGTTTGTGTTCCTGTAGCCAGTGCAATTGTTTTATCTCGTCTATTCAGGTTACCTACTGTGATCCCACTTATTTTTTCATCTGTTTCTGATACATTGCGTATATGTTATATTTCTTGCTTGCAAATGTGTTATATTATGTGATAAATTTCATATTACAACCATCCTTTCAGGCTGTAGCTGACTTGATGATCTCCCGATCCCTTCGCTACAGCCTGGTTCTGAATTATATATACTTTCCTTTGTATTTATCTATACCATGTGTATTATCAATGTTCATGGACCGAATAAATTCTCTCTCTCTCTCTCTCTCTCTAACCTAATCCTAACCCTAACCTAACCCTATTCCTAACCCTAACCTAACCCTAATCATAACCCTAACCTAATCCTAACCCTAACCTAACCCTATTCCTAACCCTAACCTAACCCTAATCATAACCGTAACCTCCTAATCACTTGATAATAATATAATTATGTAATATAATTCACATTAATAGTTGGTAATACAACTTTACACAAAATTCTCCGAGGGCCGAATTTACCGGTTGAATTCGGTTCTCAGTAAATTCGGCCCCGTAAATATCCGCGTTATCTCCCGTGACTGTGTGAGATACGCATACCCTGACCTCCAAATCACTCGATAATAATATAATTATGTAATTCATTCACATTAATAGTTGGTAATACATTTTTATACAAAATTCTCCGAGGGGCGAATTTACCGAGTAAACTCTGCCATCGGTAAATTCGACCCCGTGAATATCCGCGCTATCTCCCACGATTACGCGATCTACGCATACCCTGACATCCAAATCACTTAATAACAGTATAATTACGTAATTATTTCATGTTAACGGTTGGTAATACATTTTATTACAATATTCTCGGAGGGCCGAATTTACCGAGGTCATGGCCGAATACTCTGGCCGAATTTACCGAGGGCCGAATTTACTGGCAACCACTGGAAACAGTGGTGGTTTTAGTCAACAAGTTTCGTGTGACAGAAGGATTTCTTTCATAGAATAATTAGCCCAAGTAATTAAAAATGGGAAGTTACGGGTGACATTGCAACCTATTCCACTCTGGCTACTTCTGAGGGTGATTTTAGTGTATTTTCAGTGACCTGACCAGACGGAAAGTAGCTTTCGATAGATTAATCATGGGACAATCACTTTTATCTGGGATAATGACACAGACCTAGGCAATTCAACTGGCAAATCATTAAATTAGGGATGTATTCGAATAAGGTTATCTACACGTTATACGTATACGATACCCACGTACTTACAACTTACTACTTACTTACAGTAGCAGTAGGCCTAAGCAACACCTGACCAACTTGCTGGGAGTGTGAAACCCTCTCTCTCTCTCCGAGTGTCCCTGATGGAACTAAATATACTCAGATAACAATATGATATAATAGCAGGATCATCACCTGGTCTACCAATATGCACAATTAATTTGTGTGAGTGATACTAGCATATACAGGTCTTAAATCGTTTTAAATTGTAGGACAACGTTTCTAATGACTTGCTCTGTGAAGATGACTTTCTGCTACCTTGAAGTTAGTATTCACCGAAGCTTCATCGCATCACGCCGACGCCTCTCATTTTAGTACAGTGAAACAGTTTCTCAAGACTCTGCCGTTACAATAACATGAAATCCATAGTCAATAGCGAACTTAAGGGCGGAGCCCAATTTCTCTGCTGAGTAGCGATTCTCTACTCAGTAACGATTTCGTAACTCAACTCACGCCAAAAAGTATACTCACACTCAAATGCGTTCGAATCGGCACTCAAATCTAAGTCAACGCACCACCAGACTTAAGTGTCAATTTTCACCAGCCAGCAGCCAACTGCAAGAAACACCCGCAAAATACCGGAGTACCGGTATTGTCGTATAGGTAAATCGGCGCTATTTCATGATGTGAGTTTCTGCTGAGCAAATGAAATCAGTGGCGCTTGGGTGGATTTTATGTTTATAATTGTATTTGTTATTATCTTATGTACCCTTTCGACTTATTATCATCATCATCATCATTGGTTTATTAGCAATTTTATCAGTTCAATACACCACAAAAAATGCGATACAATGAAAAGACAGGAAGATGTCGAAGCGACTAGAAGTAGTCTATGGAATCAGACACCCACCTTGGCCTAGGCGATGTAAAGAGGAGGCATGCACTGCACACTGAATGAAATTAAGAAGATAGTATAGAAAAAGAAGCGACAAGAAATAGGGCGGCACGTCATGGGAAGCGAGATCGATAGGTCAGTCGTGGTCCAGTAATCTTGAGGATGGACTGTATCGTACGGCATCTCGGTATACCGGAAGGAATGGTAACTTCTACTTCCTCAAAATAAATGCACTAGCGTCAAGTTCCGTTGAATGAATGAGATGGCGCTTGGGTGGATTTTGTTTCATATAATTTTATCATACAAAAGTCATCTCAACTGCCTTTTGAAATTTATAGGTACAGAAATGGCGACAAAGGTCGATCGTCAAGCAAAACCGACAAGTTTGTGCCGCTGCTAGCTATTGAATTTCACGCTGCCGGTACTTTACGAATGCTCCTTCCACAATTAAGTAGGTGCAGTATATCTTATCTTGAACCTGAGCTGACAGACTTCTCGGTGATATCAGGATGGGATGGAGTCACTTGTCACTATACCTCCAGGCCTTTCAATATTCAGACGAGACTCTCTGAGCAGAGCAGCAAAAAGCTTTTGGAAACAAGGAATGCTGAATATATCAGGGAGAAAATGTAGGGTGGATATGGCAAAGTTTAATCGTAGAGGAGCTAAGTAAATCGTGCATAGATGAGCTTCAATTGGAAAGAAACCCTGAAGAAATGTCCATTTTCTATATATTTACACGATATCGATGCATTCTTTTGATCTTGAGGCATGCACTTACGTTGTTGTCGCCTGCTGTGAAACTTATCTTTATAAATTTCGAATGGGTTTGTAGCATCTTGCAAATATACTTCTGTGGGACAAAGGAATGTTCTGGGTATCTTGAAGAATTACTATTATTTCTATTGGGCCATATTGAAAGGGTCTGGATAAGGTAAATCAGTGAGATCGACGTCTACGTAGCAGGATTCGTGACGAAATAACGAGGAAAGCGTCTCGTTGTCATGACAAAATCGTCCAGGCGTGTCTGGGTCAAAGCTAAAAAAATCTGGCAACGCACTTTCGGAAAATGCCGTCTGGAAATCGACACTCAACTGAGTAGAGAGAATTGGCGCGCACTCAACGCTGAGTATCGATCGATACTTAGTTGAGTGGAGATACGCATTTGAGCATTACTTAGTTGAGGAGAAGAATTGGGCTCCACCCTTAGTTCGTGCATTCTACGATCTAATGATTAATGTTTGAGCGTAAATTAATCTGACTAACATGATGCTGTAAAATAAAGCAGATTCCAAGGACAAAAACCCAGGTGAGGTGATTCTCGAAAAAAACAGATCAGGATGGAAAAACCCAGTAGCGGCATATCTGTTGAGATCTTGGATGTTAGAGTAAAGGATCGCTACTGATGCGTGTCGTTCAACATCCTATCTGTTCATGACATCGCATTGTGCCTTATCGCATTGTACATTGTGTGTGACTTGTTCAGATAAAAATAATAACCCAACAATGTTATGTTAAGTTATGTTAATACCAGATGCGCATGCGCACCACTTCTGCTTGACAGGACCAGTTGAAATCAACCATATCGCAGACGCAAAGATATTTTTTCGAGCCACATGTGAATATTTTGTTATGATCAATGATGACAATGAAAATATGATTAGCACCAATATCATCATTGAGGAGTTGCATCTCAAGTCTTATCCATCATGTCTAAATCCAAATCCAAATGGGCATTGGACGAAATTGTTTTAAAATAGTAACATGAAAAGTGAAGATGATTGGAAATTTCATGTCTATTGTCGATGTCCAAAGTCAGATCATAGTGTCCTTTATGGTGTGGACACCGCAAGGTAACGGCTCAGTGCATTTGGTTTACGTCATACTTTCCAACGTTACGGTCATTTCACTCACGTGTGGGCTTCGCACGTTTGATACGTCGGACACTCGTGAACGTGAATACGGTAGGTCAAAAGCATCGAGCGAGCGACGCTGTTCTTTCGAATTCTCTACTAGTTGCTGACGGTAGGTCAAAAGCATCGAGCGAGCGATCACTAGTTTACTGTGTATAGATGTATTTAGAACAGCTTCTTGGAGGTACAGAACTTCAATATACAATTGACTAGTATATTCATATTGAAATGAACCCGAATATTTTCGGCTGACACTCGTCTGGGGTAATCGTCAGCAACTAGTAGAGAATTCGAAAGAACAGCGACGAGTGTCAGCAGAAAATATTCGGGTTCATTTCAATATGAATATACTATTCAGATGTATTCAGATAGATCAACATTGTGGAGTATTTCTGAGTAGGACTAAATCTCCAATCATTTTAATTGGATTACATAAGTAGTTTTCAATTTCTTGCTTGATAACAACAACAAAAAAACTAGCTTTTTCTGCTCATTTATCCGTGAAATTGAAGGGCTTGAGAAGTTTTGGAAAGCTGTGTAACTGAGCTATTTTGAACTTGGAAAGTTATTCTCTTTATTATGTTGCATACATTTATCTATTCTATCATGCAAGTGACAATTTACGATTTTTGATGTGCGACCCCCGCATGTAGGCTAAAGTTTTCTATCGTTTCCCAAAATCGTCATGGAAATCACACAAGCATAAAAATATTTTCAGGAGTTTGCCACTCTCATTTCTGTCTGCTTCAAAAATTTAGTGAAGGATGTCATACGAAAGCTATAGTAACACAGTAGGCTATGCTAAGTGAATAAGATTTTATGTAATATTTACCCCGAAAATTGTGAAAACAGTAGTGCATACATATTCATCATCATCATCATTGGTTTATTAGCAATTTTATCAGTTCAATACACCACAAAAAATGCGATACAATGAATAGACAGGAAGATGTCGAAGCGACTTGGATTTGTCAATGGAATCGGACACCCACCTTGGCCTAGGCGTAGTAAAAAAGGAGGCATGCACACTGAATGAAAGTAAAGAATACAGTATAGAAAAAGAAAGCGACAAGAAATAGGGCGGCATGTCATGGGAAGCGAGATCGATAGGTCAGTCGCGGTCCGGTAATCTTGAGGATGGACTGTATTTATTTAGTAGTAATTGCTTGTATTTCGACTTGAATGTGGACATGCTCGTCGACTGTCGGATGGCCGGCGGGATACTGTTCCACACATCAGGTCCGGCATATTTGATGGAGCGATGATCTTTTCGGTCGATCATATGATATTTGGACGACGTGGACGCGCGTGTGTTGTACTTGTGCGCTTTTGATTCAGAGGTAAAGAAGTCATTGAAATATTCGGGGCAACGACCGCAGTGAAACTGATACATAAACTTGGCGATTTCTAGTTTCCGCATATCTTCTATGTTTAGGACGCCGAATCTCTTCAGCAGCGACTTATTGGATGGGCAGCCAGGCCCCTTTGGGGCCTTAGCTATGATTCGGAGCACTTTATGCTGTAGTTTCTGCAGTGGCTTGAGTGCAGTTTTACTGGCAGCCCCCCAACAGAGGATGCCATAATGTAACTTCGATTGGATTAAGGATTTAAAGAGTATCAGGAGAACCCATACTGGCATGAAGCGCCCAAGGCTGTAGAACAGGCCGCACTTCGGTGATAAATTGGTTTCTAGGGACTGAATATGACTCTTCCAGGACATGTTCGAGTCCAGTAAAACTCCGAGATATTTGGCATTATCTGTGTTGGAAACGGGCTGACCAGCGATATTAACGGTTAGGTTATTTTTTGAATTGACTGTCAGCAATTGCGATTTCGAGGCGTTTATGCAAAGGTTGTTCTGGGCCGTCCACTCATGGACTTTGGGCATTTGGTCACCAGTCAGGGCATCCAGCTCTGCCGTCGAAGATGCGGAAGAGAGGAGGTGAGTATCATCAGCGAACAGTGTGGTGTTCAATGAGGAGGTTTCAAAAATGTCGTTGACATATAAGGTGAAAAGGACCGGTCCAAGTACTGAGCCCTGGGGCACACCACAGGTCACCGGGTGAGGAGAGGACAAGGTGTCTGAGATCGCAACCATTTGTTGGCGTCCAGTGAGGTAACTTTTCATGAGCTCAAGTTGTGGGCCCCGAAGTCCGTAACGCGCCAATTTCGAGATGAGAATTTTATGATCTACGCAGTCAAACGCTTTTTTTAGGTCGAGAAAAATGCTACATCCCACATTTTGCTTCTCTGAGATATCATAGTACTGTTCGGCCACTGTTAGGAGGGCATGAGCGGTTTGGTGTTTGTTTCGGAAGCCAAATTGTTGAGGGGAAATGACAGACATTTTGGCGAGGAATGAGGACAGGCGGGAGAGGAGCAACTTTTCGAATACAATCCCGATGCATGGGAGAACGGATATCGGACGGTAGTTGGTGACGTTAGTTCTATCCCCAGCTTTGTGTACAGGGACTACTCTGGCTTTTTTTAGATAGCTTGGGTAAACTCCATTTTCTATCATGAAGTTGAAAAAATGGGCCATATATTGACCGATATGCAGGCTTATCATTTTTAAAAACCATGATGGGATTTGGTCATAGCCGTCGGCCTTGTGCGATTTCAGTTTGTGGATGGCTACTTCTACTTCGTATTTGGTCGTAGGTTCAAGCACAATTGACTGGGATATCGATCTCACCTCTGACCTGGCCGACACAGGTTTTGTAATAGAAGAAGCAATATTTGGGCCTACGTTACAAAAATATTCATTGAAGTGATTCGCGATGGCCGCCGGGTCTGAAAGTTTGTTTCCGGTATCCGAATTCACAATTTCCGAAACAGACTTATGGCCTTTTTTTCGATGTAGGAGAGAGTTAAGTCCTGACCATGTTTTTCGAGTGTCCTTTATGTGTCTGTTGAAAAATCTCTCATTGTACTTTGCTTTTGCCTTGGCAATGAGATGCACGGTGCGATTCCTGAAACGTCGAAATCTTTCTCGTTCATGTTCTGGGCAGTTCTTGGTGTCTATTCGGTTATGCCACCGGTTACGTTTACGGATAAGTTGAATCAGCTTTGTGGTCATCCACGGATTTCGCTTCAATTTTCTTTGACTTCTCGAAAGGCGCTGTAGAGGTGCAAATTGTTCCAGCAGTGAATTGATAGCTGACATAAACTCTACAAATTTTTCGTCAAAGTTGTTTACCGAGATGTGGGGGATGGCTGATGTTTTAAATTGATCGAATGCGGCATCATCGAGCGCTTCTTCGTCCACTAACTCTCGTCGTCTGCAGAGGTGATATGTTTCGGGGGGTGTCCTTTGTTGTTCTTGTGATAGAAAACCAATATGGTTGTGGTCACTGATTTTTGCCGAAATGACAAATGGAATGATTTCCATGTCGCGCGAGTTGGTATATATGTGGTCGATCAAAGTCTTTGACTTTTCGGTTATGCGTGTAGGCTCGGTGATCATTTGGTAAAGACCGGCGGATTTGGCGGCCTTGGAGTATGCGTTGCCTTTGTGTTTTAGAAGGTTTATGTTAATATCTCCCGCAATGAAACACATCTTTTTGTCGCTGTTGACTTTGTCCAGTGAGCGCTCCAACGCTTTTGCGAATTGGTTCATGTTTTTCGTGGGATGACGGTATAATACCGCCACAAGAAAAGATTTATGAATTCCAATTGGGTGATCAACTTCCAGCCATAGCTCTTCGCAATCTTTGACATTCAGATCGTAGTCCGTGCAAATTTCGTAAGGAATTTTTTCTTCAATGTAAAGACCAACACCTCCGTAAGATTTCTTTGACTTCGGTGCCGGAGTATACTCGAAGTTGTAGCCCGATATATCAACGTTTTGCGTGGGTTTGGTTGAAAAGTTTATTTCTGAAATTGCTACGAGGGTAGGTGACTTCAGGTCAACGATAAGGTCTTTTAACTCATCAAGGTGGGAATTAGATTGCAATCCTCTGATATTTGTATGAATCAAACTAATTTGTTTACCCTTCGGGGCCTGCAGAATTGATGCCGTCTCGTTGATCGATATTGAGTTACACTTTCTGATCAGTGGGAAACTATTCTTATTCTTATTCAAGGTCATCAATTGTGATTTTGCCAAATATTATATTCGAGATTCTAGTCGCTGAGTATCATGAGACAAATTCCAGATCTGAATTTGCAGAATAATTTTAACTTTGCTCTGCCGTTTCATTAGAGTTGGTGTAAACAAATTTGTGAAAATAGTCGAGCTACAAAACTGCAGTATTGGGTGTTTTTTGTTTAGAGGAAGCAAGTGATTGCCATCAAATGAATTTTGTCACAAAAGAGTCACAGATTCCATTCGCATATATTACTAATGAAGACAAAGACTTGGTTAGATAGGAATAGATATGGTTGAGAGAGAGAGAGAGAGAGAGAGAGAGAGAGAGAGAGAGAGAGAGAAAGAGAGAGAGAGAGAGAGAGAGATAGTCTTTATTTTCATCCAACCAAAATACATAACACACGGCAGTGATGGTGGTACAGAAAATATCCATGCACAGTATTCGGTATTAGATAGGAATGATCGATAAGACCGTGAAGGTCATCTAGTCTGTTGAAATAGGCTATGGCTTGTATCCTAGGCTCCTCTATTGGACTATAGAATAGGAGAGTAATATAAGACCGTGCATATGCATTATACACTATAGTACAGGACGTGTGTCCTGGGTCCATCTATAGGTGTTTCAGTTATACACTCTAGTAAAGCATAGTACCAATACCCTTGCTGGCCCCTCTTCAGGAGTCTAACATAGGGGTGAGGCATACGACCGTGCACAGGGTAACTCTTGACTGATTTCATATCATTGACCAAATTGCCCCTCAATATAACCTCTGACCCTACCCTGCAAGGCCTTAAATGTCACTTGGGACAATAACCAGCCAAATTACTGATAAATCCAAGTGTTGAATCTTAACTGTCATTCAACGTCTAGCTCTAGCTAATGAATGATCGACACAACGGCTGAGAACAACTGTGCCATTTCATGACATTTTTACGATATGTAGACAACACAGTTTATCTGTAGCTTCTCCCCTGTATATTTAATTACATTATCTTAATTTCGGTCAGTGACGCAGATAACCTTTAGTTGTTAAAAGCATCATTTTTTGATTTGATAAAGAAAATATGCCTTTTCAAATGGATTTCAATACAGGTACGTTGGTGAATGTCAATATTTTTCAACGTATTATCACCATGCCATTGTCATTAAGACGACCGCGTGCTTCCGGGGCATCTTTTGATCTACCTGATGTTCGTCTTACCCGATTTGATGACGTCTGGTGATGTAGACGATGGAACCATCGACGAAATAGGAGGCGAACTTCTGCCAGTAATACCAGAACAAGGTGCGTAAAAATTATTGACTTTTGAGTCATGCATTCTAAGCAGACTACCATTAAGTCGCTTGCTCGGAACTTTTCCTTATTTCTATTTCGGTCAGTGACCCAGAAAGCCACTAGTTTTTAAAATAATCAATTTTTGATTTGTAAATAAAAGAGCATGCCATTTCGAATCGATACCAATGAAGGTACGTTGGTAAATGCCATTATTTTTTCAACGCATTATCACCATGCCATAATCATTAAGACGACGGCGTGCTTCTGGGGCATCTTTTAATCTACCTGATGTTCGTATTACCCGATTTCGTGACGTCTGGTGATGTAGACGATGAGACCAACGGCGAAGTAGGAGGTGAGCATTTATATTTTTTATAGATATTATAGGATTTAATGAGAAATTTGTTGTGGTCAACGACAAATTCTGATTTGACAAACTTCTGCCGGTGTACCAAAACATAAGGAGCTTGAAAATTATTGACTTTTGAGTCAAGCATTCTAAGCAGAATACCATTAAGTAGCCTGCTCGGAACTTTTCCTTATTTTCATTTCGGTCAGTGACCCAGAAAGCCACTAGTTTTTAAAAGAAACAATTTTTGATTTGTAAATAAAAGAATACCATTTCGAATCGATACCAATGAAGGTACGTTGGTAAATGTCATTTTTTCAACGCATCATCACCATGCCATAATCATTAAGACGACGGCGTGCTTCTGGGGCATCTTTTAATCTACCTGATGTTCGTGTTACCCGATTTCATGACGTCTGGTGATGTAGACGACCAAACCAACGGCGAAATAGGAGGTGAGCATTCATATTTTTATGGATATTATAGAGTTTAATGGGAAATTTGTTGTGGTCAATGACAAATTTTGATTTGACAAACTTCTGCCGGTACTACCTCAACATACAGCTTATAAATTACTGGCTAGCGAGATAGTATAATGGTGATGCGACGGCTTCTCGATCGGTAGGTCGTGGGTTCGATTCCCGGTCGGGTCAGACCAAAGACTCGAAAACTGGTAGGGGAGATGTGGTACCGATGGATCACTGGGACCGAAAATACTTTGAAAATTCTCTATGATAATTCCATGATTACACTCCGCGAACTTGTCTACAATTGCATGCTGGCAAAATCTTTCCTCACATACAAAAAAATTCGACGTGCGCCAGCTATGGGGTCTCTCACAGATGTTTTTTGTTTTGGGGGGTGTAAAGTAAATTTAGATCGACATATACATTTTTCTTTGTAACCTTCAACGCGAACAAACCAGCAATCATTTTTATTGTGAAGTGTAGGGCTTGTATCAGGCTATATATTGGCACCTACTATTTTTTTCAGTACTTTCCTTGAGTGGAATTTTTTTCGATTCATGTATAAAATTCGTAGGGTGGGGACCGATGATACCATAGCCAAATCAATCAAAATAATCAAGCATACTAATCATGAAACAAATGAAACATGCCTACGTACAGAAGATCTTGATGTAATATTTGCATATGATGTTTTATCGTTATAACGAGGTATTTGTAAGTCACAGTGTCGATTTTCGGGCAATATGT
Source organism: Botryllus schlosseri (assembly GCF_051294905.1). Classification (NCBI taxonomy): domain Eukaryota; kingdom Metazoa; phylum Chordata; class Ascidiacea; order Stolidobranchia; family Styelidae; genus Botryllus; species Botryllus schlosseri. Next base: position 34,868,011 of record NC_137238.1, read on the forward strand.
ATGCACACTAAAATTAATAAATCCGAGCCTAAATCGAAACGTGATTTTATGACAACATATGAGTTAATATTTATTCTATGTTTTGACGGTTGCGATCAAACATTCTTCTTTGGCTTGCTGTAGCTTAGATTATAATACTGAGCAAGAAAAGTTGTCACATCTGAGTTTTTTAGGGTATATGTGTCATAGGTCCCCGACTCGTGTGCCATTGGACCCACCGGGTGGGGACCGATGACACGTTCGAGCAACTAATTTTGAACGTCTATAAATATTTTTTGAAAAGACGGATATTCATGTATATGTGCGCGATAGGTAGAGCTTGTATCGAAGTGCTGAGCCAGCAAAAGATCTGCTGTTTTCGGCTGAACATTTTGGGGCCAGCGATCATTTTCCAATTTTTGATCCATCGGTACCACATCTCCCCTATCTGCGGCTATCCCGCTAGGCGCTCAGCATCCACGGATAGTATGGAGGAGAAAAATACGGGGGTGCAGAGTCGGTGACCTTGCGGTCGTATTGCATCTCCGTCGTCAAAGCATCTCGATGGTGCAGGCGAAAAAGAATATCACCTCTCTCTCTCTGTCTCTCTAGGCATTCTAAGCAGAATAGCCTATACTATAAAACAGCTCGCAGGGAACTGTAGAAAGTAAGAATTTCAATTTTAACGAGAATATAATTCTCGTTGATAAATGAGTTTTAGTGGTAATGAGGGTATTATTAGAGTACTCGAAAAAATCATTTATCACTACTCGATTCGAATCACTTGAATTAATTCTCAATTCAGATTCGAGTACTCGAATCATTGTGCCCAGCCCTGACAATAGGCTCATTTGGCGGTTTAAGTCGGCTTCGAAGCTGACTCGTCGATCCGACTCTCTCTCTAGTATTCGATGAAGAGAAGAAGGCAAACTGGTTGAAGTCAACTCGAGCCTCAAGCTGTTCCGTAAAGTGGTTTTCTAACGGCTTGGGTGCTTGGGGAATTTTCGGTCGCCGACACTGGTTTTGCTGCCCAGGTTTATGGCATCGTAATTCATGTTTTTTCATGTTGTGGGGAAATTAAGAAAGTATATGATAGTACTACCAACAGTACTACCGATTCCCTATGTTGATAACACGTTCTTTGGGTCTGTCTGCGACGCTTTAATAAAGTCTGTGCAGCAGTTGTTGTATCTCTAGGTATCATAGGTACATAGCAAGATCTCTTACGATTGCGAGCACGTTATAAACGTTACTTCTCTTTCTACTTTTCAGACTAAAATTCAGAAGAATTGTGGGATGTAGCGGTGTGTGAAGATCGGACGGAATTTGACTGTGGCATGCATTATCATTCACTTATATGGTACTAAATCTAGGTGTCAAGGAAAATAACATTACCATCATTTTCCAAGAAATTGTCGCAAAGCAGTTGCAGCTTCAAGGGTGCCATGGTTTGGAATAATAATCTTCCAGAAGAATATATATCGACGCAGTGCAATCAGTTCAAGATCAAATACTGCAATTATCTTGTTGAAAAATACTGTAACGGTTATGATTTGCAATGACTGTGATATACTGTTCCACTTGCTACGCCGTCTTTTGTTGTTGTCGTTGTTGACAATACTGCAATGTTTATGATTTGCAATGACTGTGATGACTGTGATGAAATACTGTTCCACTTGCTACGCCTTCTTTTGTTGTTGTTGTTGTTGACAATACTGCAATGTTTATGATTTGCAATGACTGTGATGTAATACTGATCCAATTACTACGTCTTCTTTATTCTTGCTTTGATGCATATTTTACGCTGTGTACACTGTGTATTAGGGTTGTTCAAAATTTGGAATATCTTAAAAAATGCTCCGTTATAAAGTCTCATTCTATAGATCATTGATCAAAAACCCCAATGAGCCTGAAAGAAGCTCACAGGAAAGCCGTTAACACTTCTGGCAAAGCGTTTGAAAGTAGCTGCCGAAGAATGGGCGTGCCGCCGACCATAGAAAGGCGAGAAGAGTAGTATCACGAAACCATGGCTCTTGATTGGCTTATCGGCTATGCCTCAATGATCACGACAGCAGCTTGCTGTTTAGGTGTTCAAGGAGTCTGCTACCAGAGATGAGCATGGATTAGGATTAGGATTTGAAAAACCCGGATTTGTGAGATTTTGTCGGATTTAGATCGGATTAGGATTAGAGATTTTTTGCTCAATGGATTAGGATTTAGATTGGATTGACCGATTTTCTTGGAGATTGATATGTCGTGTATTGAATGCACTTATGGTGCACTACACTATGGTACACTTGGTGCCAACATAGTGTCCTATATGGTGTCGACACAAGCAAATCTCACGGCTCAGTGAAATTGTATCACGTCACAATTTCCATTTGGCTACAGGCAATTTGACGGTCATTTTTGACCAGCTTGCCGAGCATTAAATTTGGTTAAACGGATATCAATCGAAAGCTGAATTTGCGCTGATGACGAAAACATAAATTTTATTCCGCTCGTGGCCCTGGAACTCCCACAATCAGCCTCGAATTTTTCATTGTTATGTAGATTGGCATTGGGACGCAACAATGCTGTCTGGCGAATTTTTCTGTCGACCCCACGAAATTGCTGAGATCTCTTCAAAGACGATGCAAAACAAATTTGAGTCAATTCCAACTAGTAGAAGCGGAGTTATTTGAGTTTTTCAGTGATAATCCAACGATCAAGGATAATCCGAGGATTATTAACGAAAAACTTGAATATCCGAATAAATTAAAATTTTTAACGGGATCTGCGGAGTCGTATACTTGCTAGAACTGAATCAAAGTTGGTGAGCAGCGTTTTTTTAGGGTAACCTGACAATTTAATTATTGAATGGCTGGAATCTGGGAGAAAAAGTTATTTTTGAACAGCCCTAATGTATAAGCTATATCAGTCCGATTAAATCATACAAGAGGTTCGCTGAGGTAAGCACTAATCAGTATATACAACAGAAATACACTGCTTACGACAACGTATAACCTCTAATCTCTTCGTCTGCGGTCAATTTGTTTGTGACTTACCAACGGAGACTAATTAAAACCAGACTGTATAAACATTGAATAACTGTTCACACAGATAATGTCACCTTGTCGAGGGACATAGTCGAAACCGATTACTTGGTGTTTTCTGATGCGTTTGGACCACAGCCTTCATAACTACCCAACAAATGTTTAGAAATCATGAGTTATACTTTAATATTCAATATTATATGAAGAAATATCCACCCAGAAGAGGAATATCGGGGAAATGACTGTATGTATGGCACGCATTGAGGGAGGAGTTGCTTCATGATGACTGAGGCCTTTTGCACTGAGAATGTTCACTGATGTAACTATTATCCAACGTGGCCCAGTCTATCAGTGATTGAACCATATGCATACATCAGGGGTCGGCAACCTTTTGCTAGTCGCGGGCCAAATTTCGGGTGTACAATCTTTGGCGGGCCGGATTGTTTCTTTTAGTACTATATTTTACGCTCACTTCGGTATATTAACCTACATTGCTGCAATCTCAATCATACCAATCCAAAGTCACATGTATTTAGACTTCAACGACACAGAATAATTGTGACAATTGACGCAGCTTGCTTTGAAAATAGACGTCCGAAATACGTGATCTTAGCTTGCTCTTCGTGAATTTCATTGTTCACATGCGTACGTGCTTCCAAAAATCGATGCAATTTCTTTTGCATTGCTGGTCAAGCAAGGATAAAGACCAATTTCAAGAACGTACTCTTTGTCAAAGTCATGCAGCGATATTCTCTTTGTATAAAATTTGTCATTCAATTCAACTGCATCGCATTTCAAAAAGGCCAATTTGAAATTTTCAGGCAATGGTATTGGCGTCCACATTAAACAGAGTACTGAATAGTCAGAATTCATTTTGTAGAGAAGGAATGTCGGAAAAGAGGGTGAATATTCAGTAGTTAAATTTCGTATCACAGTTACAAATGTAGTGTTGGTACTAGGTTTTCTCTCCTCCAGTATTGGAAAGTGAGCATAATTTTCTTTGTACTGTTGACATTTCCAGAGTCACAGATTTGTTTTGAATGCGCCTCAACATCTCATGTATGTAGTTGTTTTCCCCCTGAAGTTACAAGTTCAATTTGTTCAGATGTGACGTTGAGAGATACCCATTTTCGATTACAAGATTATGAGTCGGCGATATTTGTATTTTCGAGGAAAGTTGCTATTTCATTTCTCAGTTCATACACTCGTGTAAGTATAGCTGCTCTACTCAATGAGCGAACATGACAGATATAGGCCTACATGACATCGCTATATTGATTCTCTGCATCTAGTAATATCTGGCGTAACTGATTCAGTTGATGAGACAAAAATCATATTAACAGTTTTCACCATTGTGGCTAAAACACTATTCAGGTTTTTTGTCTGGGCACACAATGCCTTCTGGAAAGTCAAACTATAGACAGGCTAACTAACATACGGAGGCTAGTTATCTATAATTGAATAGTTTGAAATTCTGTCATTGCGTCTGAGATTCTCCAAGCGTTTTTGAAGCAAAGGAAGAACACGTTTATTGTCACACCCCGTTAGAGTGATTAACCTTTAAAAAAGCATGGAACACCTTCGGTTGCGAGATACACCCGATTGATAAGCAGCTAAGCACTGATCCAGTCTAGTCTATCTCCATTCCATCTCCTACTTCAACCACCTTCGTTTTATGGCGTAACAATAGAGTAATACGATGTATAGGCTACTAATATATCGTAGCAATGCCGCATTTTTTTCAAGCAGCGCTGCACTGCAGATTGAAACTCATTATGAAGCGGCGGGCCGTATTCTTGTGATAACTAATTATTATGTCGCGGGCCGGACGATTTCGCTTGGCGGGCCGGATCCGGCCCGCGGGCCGTAGGTTGCCGACCCTTGGCATACATTGTTCAATAGCAAAATAAAAGTGAATGAAATTATACACAATGAGCTAGATGCAGCATTGATCGCGCGTGGCAGATACATGATGTAACAAATTGCACGAGCGCTGGCAACAGGAAAATGCCTATAGTCATTGAGCGAAATCTAAAAGTTACTGCTCTCGCTGAATTGATAAACCCACAGATTCACCGTAATTCCAGATTTCATTAATCTTCATTCTTGGCCTCGACCTTAGGATTTACATTTGCCTTTCATGGACCCTTGGAATGTAGTCCATGAAGTATTCACGGACCGCAATTTAGAAGTTTAGGTTTACACGTCTGGTTGTCGCTTCATACAAACCACTTTCATTCTATCAAATACTTTCATAAAAATCTTTATTTTCAAAAAGCCTTCTTTTGGGCATCTTCAGAATTTTATTTTTGCAGTTTTTGCATCTGGTTCCCGAAATGCCAAAATTAACTATGCCTGCATATACCAGATCGGGGCATTTTACGGCCCGCGACGCGATTCTGACCTGCCCGCGAAAAATTGCTTTAGAACGTAAACCCTACATTTGAATGCTAATGCCTGGACTAAATCTGTATAAACTGTACAGGAAATGCGTTTACTTTGAAGGCTGTTTAGTGTTTAGTCATGATGGTCACGTAAGCTAAGTACGGCGTATGCATGATCCATATAAGACTTATGGAAGTACAGAACTTCGATACAGCAGTATAAGCAAATATCTATATATGCCGCTGAATAAGGAAAGTGCAGAAACAGCTATGTAAGACTTTTTAAGCATTTGCGGACTAAAGTCCATATAGGCTGTATCATCTCTACCGGAAATGCGTTTACTTGGAAGCCTTTGAAGCCTATTCATGTAACCAGGGCCGTAACAGCACTTCGTCAGCCCCCCCAAAAAAAACGTTGGTCTTGGGCCCCCCATAGGGTGATAAACCAAACTTCTGGACTACACGCTGTTTACCGCTACTCATCTGTGTTAAGCGTCCGTATAGTGGATGAACTATTCTCTTCTAGAATTTCTAAATTCATGATTGAATCGGTCAATAGGATCGGGAATTGAATATATATTGTTATCAATTTTTATCCTCTCGCTGCCACGTAATCAGATTTACCGGTAGAACTGAGTGAGGTGTGTTTGAAATGGTAGGACCCCTCGGTAATAATTAAAGATCTTCGGGCGTATACCCATTCGCAGGAACGAAACAGCACTTGGCCCCCGCTAAGACTTGGGTCTTGGGCTCCCATAGAGTGATAAACCGACCCCCCCCATCACGTTGTTCACTTTTGTCACGAAATAAGGGCCACCGTTTAGTGAGCCAGCGCGAAGCGCGAAAATTTTCGATAATTCATGATAAAATCGGTCAATAATATCGGGAATTGCATATATATTGCTATCATTTTCTTGTGCTTTATTTTCATGTTATCAGAATTACCAGTAGAGCTGAATGAGGTGGCTTGGAAACTGTAGGGCCCGTAAATAATAATTAAACATATTCGGGCGGGCGGACCCGTTGGTATGACTTCGTTTCATGATGTCATTTCGTGATCTCCTGTCTGTTATATCAAAAAATACAGAATCGCCCAAACGTGCTAAACTAACGACGCACACGATTTCAAATTGGTATTTCTTCACTGGCATATAATTTTTCCCTGCGGGATGGTATTTATCTTCTGAGGCTCAGATTGCCAAGACAGGAACATTCGGCACCAGTCATTTAGGCACCTATGGACCATTAAACCTATATGTATTTTGCATATATAACGAAGTTTTCGGTCAGAGTAAGAGGGCAGTCCTTTTTGGCCCAGGTTTTCTCGCTGCCGATCGTTCTGGCACACTTCTTGCAGTCGCACGTTACATGTCATAAAATTCGCCAATATGTCCATTTCGATAAATCTTGCGTATTTTGTCTTGGGGAAGAGTACCAAATAATTAAGAAACTTGGCAACTAGAAATCGCGCCCAGCGCGAAAAATTTTTGAAAAGGTTGCATAAATTTTTGAAAAATACACAATAATTTATGCTAATCCGCGAAATAATTTTGGGCCCCCATCGAGCTCGCCCCCCCCCCCAATTGGGGGTTTTGGGGTGCGGCAGTTATGGTCCTGCATCTATATGTGTATGTAGCCTATACATACGTCGTATGAGTAATCCAGATTCAAAATGAACCCAATACAGTTAAGTAGGCTATGCCGTAACAATTAAAGTTACAAGTCACTGTTTCTATACAGGGTTGTAACCAATGCAAGTCACAAACTAATAATACTTATATCATTTTGACTCTCGAGTCAAGTCGAGTCATTTTCAATCCCCCACCGAGTCCAAGTCAAGGAGAACAGAATCGTGCCCGAGTACATGTCAGTGTTCACTGTTTATTACGGAGTTCAATTCAAGTTCAACCCACTTTCTCGAAATTCGTGGATGATATCGAAGGCCTCGCATACACAATATCCTCATTTTTCTTACTCTTAACATTTTCATTCAAACTGATAAAAGTCAGTCTCTGAGCCTATTTTTCAAGTATCGGTGCTGACACACGGGATTTGAGTGTAATTAGTTAGAACAGTGATTCTCAAACTTTTTAGACACGCCGACATTTTCGGCCGTAAAGTTGCCTTTGGTCCAACACACCCTCCATTGCAGTGGTTCTCTACCTTTTTGTCCTGGCGGACCCCTTCAGGACCGCCCCGGAGCCCCCCGAACCAACGAAGTTTTAGTTCAGATTTAGCTCAATTATCGTGCAATCGTCATCTATCTTGTGCAAATGATATCTGTAGGACCAGCAAAACGACTTTTCTTAAAAATAACACCATACTATTCATGTAAAAATTGGGTTGACTTTTATTACTTCAAAGTGAATTTTGCAACTGCATATCTTGGAATACGTAGTCGTGTCTTGAAAATCCGCGCCTTCGATTTGATATGAACGAGTGCCGAAAATCCATTTCCACAAGGACGGGTTGTGGCGAATGTAATAATAATGCATGACGCATCCGACGACACATTTGGGCATGGTCGCAACAAATATGGCACCAAAATTGACAAACAATATTTTTTAATGAACGTCAAGCCTGGTCATTTCAATCTAGCAATTTATCTTTAAGTTATTATGGAAAAATGGTTGTGTATATGACAGGAGGAAATGAATTTTTGTTAATATTTCGAAGTCACCGTGATTGACCTTACTAATCCAACTTTTTATTTTTTCCTCAATCCCCAACAAAATATATCTAGACAGCAAAATATATGTATAACTAGGCTATTATTAAATTAAAAATTAAAATCAATCTACACAGTAGGATATTTCATCTCAGACGGCCATTCAAGTCAAGTCCTTTTAAAATAATAAGATTTTCCCCTAAATAAAGCTATTAACTAAATTATACGCATTTACATATATATATATATATATTATATATTACCTAACATTTTCACTATCGTTTACCAAAACTCACAAGGCAGGTTCGAATTGGGACACATCGACCATCGCAAACCTTCCTTTGACCTGCCAAACTGAGTACGGTGACTGCGAAAGGTGTTATAGTGACTTTTTATATGCTAAACCGCACTGTAACTACTCCGTTGCTTTATAATATGTAACGATCCGCGAAATCCACTCTTTTAGCAAGCTTTTAGTAACTAAGTTACAAATGTACCGGTTTCATGTCAATAAGTACGAATTTGTCTGAAAAGGCGTCAGAGCTTTCAGGTGTGAGTTGCTATAGAAATCGTCATGCGTTGTACGACGCAACACAGATAGTTGACTAAAATACTGTACAATCAATACGGTTACTTTTCCACCAAGTCTACGGAGAAGTGGGATTTCGCTGGTACTTTTCCGATTCATCTGTATCTTTCTCACGGTTGTGAATTTGAAGCAAAGTCAAAACCGCCGTAATCTAGTCAAATCCGTGTAGCGTCGTGGTCTGATGCAGTGGTTGTCAACCTTTTCTGGTGTCAGAGGCGCATTTAAATCTTCAGAATACGGTATAGAGCCGCATGCTAATACTCAGCACCGTAACTGCCGCACCCCAAACCCCCCAATTGGGGGGGGCCCGAGCTCGATCGGGGGCCCAAAATTATTTCGTGAATTAGCATAAATCATAGAGTATTTTTTGAAAATTTATGCAATTTTTTCAAAATTTGTTCGCGCTGCGCGCGAATTCACGTAGCCATTTATCTTTGTTATTGGGTATTGGGCCATTACCGCGCCACGACCCAGCAATAAATACAATCAAGTTTTAGGCCATATAACATGCGACTCCAAGAAGTGTGTCAGAACGATCGGCAGCGATATAAAAGCTTGGCCGAAAAGGTCTATGCCCTTATGCAGATCAAAGACTTCGCTATATATACAAAATACATATAGGTATAATTGTCCATAGGCGCCTAAATGACTGGCGCCGTATGTTCCTGTCTTTGCAATCTGAACCTCACAAGACAAATACTATCCCGCTGGGAAAAATTTTATGCCAGTGAAGAAATACTAATTTGAAATCGTGTGCCTCTCTTAGTTTAGAAGCCTACGTTTGGGCGGTTCTATATTTTTTGATATAGCAGACTGGAGTCACGAAATAACATCATGTAACGAAGTCATATCAACGGTTCCGCCCGCCCGAAGATGTTTAATCATTATTTACGGGCCCTCCCGTTTTCAAGACACTTCACTCAGCTCTGCCGGTAAATCTAATTACGTGAGTAGAGAGGACAATAAATTGATAGCATATTACATATGCAGTCGCCGATCTGATTTACCGATTTTATCATAAATTATCGAAAATTTTCGCGCTTAGCGCTGGCTCTCAACACAGTACGGGTAATTTCGTGACAAACGCGAACAACGTGATGGGGGGGGGTCGTTTTATCACCCTATGGCAGGGGCGGGCAACTTCTCCAGTCGGCGGGCCGGATATAGGCAAATTAAGTACTTGGCGGGCCGGATTGCTGAATCGATACATTATTCGCCCATTTATCCACATATACAAGGTGTAAATCGTATTTAATGAATGTATTTTAACGACAGCAATGTCACTTCAAAGCCATTTCTCGTCGATAATGACCAACACAATGTGGATGCGCCGCCATGTCTGCTTCTCTCTGATCAATCAACACACGGTGCAATCACTAATTAAGATTTCAACGCGTTCGATAAGCCCGGTACCCCAAATTTACCAAGATATCGATTCATCAGGGGTTAGTGGGTGGCGAGATATCGTCGATGTTCAACTGTGTGGCCTATTTCATCTCGATATTGAATTCATGCTGACCGCGGCTTCTATATATTTGAAAAGTGGCCCGCGACCCGTTTTGAGTTGGCGACCCCTGGCATAAGCGGTGTGTTACAAAAGCCAGCTTGTGCTGTGCTACAAGTCGGCGGTTACGGAATAAAAAATAAAAAATATCGGCCTGGTGTAAATGGCCATTGCAGTCGACAAATACCACGATTAGCACAAACGATATTAGGGTTGAGTACATCGCAATGTCGATAATGCAAGTCTTCCGGCTTCGACGAACTTACGCGCATGCGCCACTCTCGCACGCTGCGTAGAGTGCATGCATGTTGTATATAATAACATACAGTCATTAAAATTTGACGTAGTAAGCAAGTAGTGGGGAATTTTGGCAGATTGCAGCCGCGGAAGACGGAAAACTGTCCGCGGGCCGGACAAAATCCCTTGGGCCGTATGTTGCCCGCCCCTGGCCTATGGGAGCCCAAGACCCACGTTTTTGGGGGCCTGACGAGGTGCTGTTTCGTTCCTGCCAACTGGTATACGCCCGAAGATGTTAAATTATTATTGAGTGGTCCTACCTTATCAAACACACCTCACTCAGCTCTACCGGCAAATCTGATTACGTGAGCAGAGAGAAGATAAAAATTGATAACAATGTATGCAATTCCCGATGATACTGACCGATGAAATCATGAATACTAGAAATTTTGCGCGCTTCGCGCGCTTAGGCTACAAAAGCTGATACACTAAAGAAACTCCCAATGAATATGATGAATAGTGGTAAACAGTGTATCGCCGGAGGGGGGTCTGGGGGGCGAAGCCCCCCAGACGTCCGGTCTATAACACTATGGGGGGCCCAAGACCAAAGTTTTGGGGGGGGCCTGACGAAGTGCTGTTACGGCCCTGCTAATACTCAAGTACTTATAACGAACATTTAAAGCATGTCAATGCACAGTGGCGGCTCGTGACAATATCGGGTGGTGGGGCAAGGGCTGCGAGCGACTTTTATCAAGATGACGTCACAATGGCGTTTTCCAACGTAAAAAAGTAACTTAATGATGGTCACATGAATTTTCCGACAACAGTGATTTTAACGTAGGTGCCGCGAGAGGTTTGCCGGTGAGCCGTGACTTGAAGTGTGGTAACAAATGTTTTATTCATTTATTTTTAATCAAAGGATTATTTTACAAAATGAACGTGAACTAAGAATCGCCCTATGCCACGAATCAAGTATCAGGTCATCATTAGTAGCATGCGTTATGATTTCATGGTAGAGTTAGAGATTACGCAAATCGATTGACCCTAATTTTTCTAAGCCCGTCCGAAAGTGTTTCGTACACGATCCTGGTGTGTTACGACCACTGAGCTGGTGGTTACGACCAGAGATGGGCGGATTCCAAAATTTCGGGATCCGAATCTATCCGGATCCGGCTTGCAATTGGAAATTCAGAGTCCAAAGAAATCCGGCTGGTGAATGTCCAGTTCGGAATCCGAAAAAATCCTGCCAGAACAATGCTAATTAATCATATCACAGCAAAAAAATCCGGCTAAAATCCGACCGTCACCCCAAATTCAAAATCCGGATCCAGTCCGGCCAGGTAAAAAAAAACATTGAAATCCTGCTCCGGCTCCAGAACCGGACTGTGGCCATCTCTGGTTACGACCAGGTGATAATAGGCAACCAAAGCGGAGGCACCCGGCGTACGATTGGATCAATAGACTGGACAGTGGACAACTTCTAGACCTCCCATTTTCGCTCTAAAGGCAACTGCGTAAACTACGTACGCAGCAAAGATTCAATACGATTCATGTTCGCGCTTGACTTGACATGACGAATTCCAATGACTAGAACTCGAGAGATTGCGTAAGCCTAACTGGAAAGGTCAACGAGTTCGGACACATACGCAATTGTTATCTCATAGATTGGGCCTGTCATATTGAATCCAGAACATCAATTTGAATGGTCTTTGAAGAACTAAGGACAGCAGCCTCGGAACTTCAGTCTCGGAACAACATAGGACATTTTGGCCTTGAAACTGGACACTGTGACGCAACACATACGGCTTACTGTCTATAAGTCTGCTGCGAAATCGCCGTTGGAAAATATATTAATCAATAAATACATGAATAAAAGCCGTAAACTTAGTATACTGTTACAAGAAATCATCGAGAAGTAGCATACGCAATCTCATAACCCATTCCGGTATGGTACACTGTCAAAATCAATACAAACAGACGAACACCGAACTTTGACTAAAATAGATCGAGGAAGAGGCTGATCGAATGATCAGCTGTTAGCCGACATCGAAAATGAAATAGCTATCGCATTTGACAGAAGATTGTAAGCAAATGGTTTGAAGGCCACAATTTCACAGTGAAATGGACATTGGCGAACATAAAATTATGTGAATATTTGAATGCAAACCGAGAATCTTGGTTAGCTGTTTCATGCGATCATCGAGATATACCATTGGAAATATCATCACCGATCTCGTTATGGGAACGCAGACTATAGATTAGCACAGACCGACACCGGCTTTTGCGTGAGATCCGCAATGACGTAGGTAGGCTAAGTATCAGATCAGCGCGCATCTCTACCATACTCGACCTCGAAAACGAAATAACTGCCTCAATCATTGAGTGTCAACTTTAAGACTTGGCACCGCGTTCGATACTAAAATCAAGACATACCGTGCAAAAGCTCATGACAGATCTAGGTATGGAACATCGTTAAAATCAATAGAGACCAATAACGGCTTTTGCGTAAATTTGTTAGCGATAAATGAAGAGTCAGCTCTTACTCGACTTTGGAAACGAAATTACCACCCACATAGTTCAGTGAAAAACTTAAAACTTGTTACAGCGGTCGATACTAACACTTACCGTGCCAAATGTCATGACCGATCTCGGTATAGAACATCGTCAAAATCAATGGAGACCAATACTGGCTTTTGAGTAAAATCTGTTTGCTGTACTATGTACAATTGTACATGATAGATCAGCACACACTGAACTTCGGAAACGGAATTACTACCCTTATCTTTAAGTAGCAAGCCTGAAACTTGGAGCAGTGTTAAATACTACCTTCACGACATATCATACCAAGTTTCAAGAATTATCATGGTGCGAAACACAGTCAAAATCGACCTATACCAGCAAAGGTCGACTCAACGCATATTACGGTAACCGAGTTCAGATATAGATACGATTGTTACATCACACCTTAGGGGCGACAGGCATATTTGCCCCGGTTGCTCGGCCATTTTACGAATAGGAGAGAGTAAATCACCGTTTCTTTATTGTGCGCGGCTTTGAGAGAATAGATAGTGAAAGCTTGTTATGAGCGCTACCGGGGCAAGCCCCGGCTAGGCATTCTCAAAGCGAAAGCACAGAAGAGAATTCGATTTTCGCAGAGACTTCGCTATGTATGGGCAATTGGGCATTTGCAAGCGAAAGCACAAGAAGAACGCGGGTTTCGCTGTGATCTCGGTATGTATTGATTGCTGTGCGTCTATAAATGGTTAAATTGTTATTGAACAAAATTTTAGGTGGGGCAATGCCCCAGTTGCCCTATAGGACGAGCCGCCACTGTCAATGCACATTGCACATGCACAATGCACATAGACGTCTATAAATTCTATTTCAATTATTTAGCCTTGATAGCAGATTGATGGGTGCTATTCAATGTCATAGAAGATATGCGGAAACTAGAAATCGCCAAGTTTATGTGTCAGTTCCACTGCGTTCATTGCCCCGAATATTTCAATGACTTCTTTACCTCGGAATCAAAAGCGCACAAGTAGGCCTACAACACACGCGCGTCCACGTCGTCCAGATATCATATGATCGACCGAAAGAATCATCGCTCTATCTAATATACCGGACATGATGTGTGGAACAGTATCCCGCCGGCCATCCGACAGTCGACGAGCATATGTCCAGTTGTCCACATTCAAATCGAAATACAAGCAATTACTATTAAGTAAATACTAGTCCATCCTCAAGATTACCGGACCACGACCTGACCTATCGATCTCGCCTTTCCTTGACATGCCACTCCATTACTTGTCGCTTGTTTTTATTCTATACTATCTTCTTTACTTTTCATTCAGTGTGCATGCCTCCTCTTTACATCTCCTAGGCCAAGGTGGGTGTCTGATTCCATAGACTACTCGAAGTCGCTTCAACACCTTCCTATCTTTTCATTGTATCGCATTTTTGTGGTGTATTGAACTGATAAAATTGCTAATAAACCAATGATGATGATGATGATGATGATGATAACAATACAGTAAGCGGTGTCACTTGTTGTTATTGATATATATACAATGATTGGAAACTGCCACGCCCCTTAACGCTGTAAGATAGGAGTAGTTAGTATGATCGTTCAACCATTGCCTACAGGGCTCTTATGGGTGCGGCGGTGACCTGCCTGAAAACCCGGGGTGATGACCCCACCTTTTTAGACCTCCCATGTGGTGGTGACCTGCCATTGTTTCTTATGGGCGCTGTGATGATGCTACCCTTTCGGGTATAGGCTGTGGTGATGATATACCGCGAAAACTCGTGTTGGTGACCCCAGCACCCTTTCGGTATAGGCTGCGGTGATGACCTGCCATCTCGTCGGTGATACCACCCTTTCAGGTATACGTTTTGTCGATTACCTGCCATTCTTGTGTGATAATGTTACGGGTATAGGGATCTCTGATGAAGTAGTGTTGAATAAGTATAGAAAGAGTGACGCCATCACTTGGTATGTATATTCAAAATTATTAAATATGACCGATTCGAGTTAATCCCAACGTTTACGGTGATTGTGACATCATTATATCGTTATTCTTATGGCCGCGGTGGCATGTCGTACTTTCAGGTATAGGCTGCGGTGGCATGTCGTACTTTCAGCAAAAAAGGTGTGAAATAGATTACAAATCCCGCGATCGCTCACAAGATAACACCTCAGACATAGTCATCTTTCGTGACTTGGTGTTACAGACATACCGATCGCTCACAAGGTACTATTTTGGTAATTAGTTTGTCGCAGAGATGGATTTCACTGGTAAGATTCAATAAGTAACGAATAACAGAACCGTCGCAGACGGTGATTCGAATACCGACAAATTCTCACTTATTTCTGCTCTAACCTTAATCCTTAACACTTATTCAAAAAATGTGTGAAATATTTGTAAAACCCTACGGTCGCTGACAGGGTAATGCATCAGACATAGCGATCCAGTTATTTTTGGGCGTTGGAATCCATTCGCGAGATGTACTATAGATAAATTGAGATAAACCGAAATGAAATATTTTGACTTTGGCATAGTGTGAATTGAAATAGGTTTGACAAACATGACTACCAACTTTCATCCAGTCACATTTCAAGATTATACGCATATTGATTTGAAACAGTCCTTGAAACTTACAACTCTATTCACGATCCGGTTTTCCGTTTGTCAAATAGAGTTTCAGTAAATACTATCGTGATATTTTAATGTGTTACTACACACAATAGAGTCAATGAATGAAATATCGCCCGTTGTTGTAAACATTTCCAACTTGACAACCGCTTGCACATAACGCGATCGAGTTACAATGCGATGAGTTGAATTGGAATCGAAATATTTGTCGATTTACAATCAAGATTACATTAGGGTTGCCATACGTCCGGAATTTCCCGGACATGTCCGGAATTTCACTGAAAAATCTGCGTCCGGGAGGAATTTCTAAAATATGCCTAAATGTCCGGAATTTTGAAGGCTTGAAGCAGGCTCAAAAGTTTTTCGTAAATAAACATAAACAATATTATTTTCAAGCAGATTTATGCTATTCAAAATTGTTCTTCGCGCCGCGCGCGAGTTAATGCAACGTATAATGATATTAGTATGGGCTGCAGGCACCACCCTCGTCAAAAAATGCAATCAAAATAAATATAAATAACCATCATTTACTGAAATAAGTGTGATTGTAATCGTAATTATAAGCTAACGGTATATTCTTAGAGTTGGTTAAGGCCGATTGGATGCTTCAATCACAGACAGTGGTTCCAAATCTTGGGGTCGTCCGCCTTTATCTGGAGATCGCGATGATGTTGGACGTAATCAGTTTCCTATAGGCCGTGAGTAAGTTTGGGCAGGCTGAATTTTTTTAGTAATCAGCTTATCAAGTTTTGAGCTTTGCCACGGAACATTTTCAAGTAGGGCGAGCATAAATGATCGCGAGATCGCGAGCATAAAAGGTTGGAGATCACCGGATGTGCAACCTGCTGGTGCATTCTATAGTAGCTCAATATATCGAAGAATCAATATTACTGACAGAATTCATACATAAAATTTAACAGCCAAATGCATATAGTAAGTGCCCAACAAGTTACATCGACTACCCTATGGTGGGTCCAAGATCAGTGCTTTTTGGGCGGAAGGGGGGGGGAATGGGATTGTTGTTTCAGACTTGATTAAAACACATAAACAGATAGCCGCACCGACCTAACTGTATAGCAGGGCTGTCAAACACAATCCTGACAGGCCAGACACGGCCTGCAAGATGATTTCATCCAGCCCGTGGAGAAATCTATTGCAAACCCTAGCAAGTAGCAGTCACCAGAGCTCAAATTACAGATGGCCCAATTCATGACCTATGCTCCACTTCATTCCTGTATGGTGTGTATATAGCCGATGGACAATGCTTTGATATTGTGACGTCATATTGACGGTCAATGTGTTACACCTCATTTTAAAATCCGCTAGTGGGCGATAAAGAGTGTCCGTAATTTGCTTCACAAAAATATGGCAACCCTAGATTACATCCGACTTGTAACGGTATCGTTTACCCAACCGAGTTGTATGCACACTTTGATATTTTTGTCATTTAGTGATTGCTGAACATACCACTTCGAAATACTCCGTTGATCTTAATTCCCTTTGTCGGGATAATCGAATTACATTTGTTTCGAATTCGTAACAACCGACTTCTCTATGACATGACGAATTTTGAAAAGTTATGCTTAGAAGATTGGTTGCATATCACGAAAAATAATATACCACTCATATTGATACTGTTACTCCATTGATCGGTATTTTCAAACGAGTCGAGTTTCAAACGAGTGAAATATATTACTTGAGTTGCTCCGCTTACTACATTTCAATGCAAACTCATCCGTCTTTCAACATCAAAAAGACATCGATAAAAAGTATGCAATCAAACGCGATACGTTTTACTTTTGTAGGCTGTGTACGATTATACCGCACAACTTATTTTTTACCAAAGGCATATGAAAGATATTCATGTCACACGAAAGTATTCGCTCGATATTTCCATACTACGAACCTGTGCAATGATTGGTGGTGCTTTCAAACTGTTTCGATATCTCAATAACTTCATTGTATGAATGTATGTTCGTGTATCTTAATATTCAAATAGTTCAACGCAGAACTAGTACTTACAGAAACATCAGAGTTGTTTACACAAAAGTTTTTATGTATACAGTATGAATACCATGCGTAAGTCCAGTCCAATTTCGGTATCTATCCGAGTTTAGTTAACACAAATTTATTACAACGAGCCACGTAAACTTTCGTGAAAGAAAAGCATAGTCACTACCCGATGATTCTGTCAATGTCATAGCAATAAATCAGCTACTCCAACAACAGAGTACATATGTTTTCTAGTCACGGTCCTTACATATTTCACACAAATCAATCTACTTTGCTAACGAAAGGTGCTGAGTTATCACATGATTGTCCTCACAACAAAACACCTAGAAGATATTATCATACAAATATGTTCCTAACCCACTGCACACCAGTGGCAAATTTTGCAATGGTTTTGTGAATCGAATTGTTGTTCAGCGTCAAGTCTCCATGTCGAAGCGTACATTTAAACAGCGCAATACAATTAAAACCACGAATCTATTTTCATTTCGTCACAAAGTGTCACATACAGAAAAATAACTTTTCTTTCCCCAACACATACTTGTAACCAATCGCTTTCGTTAAACACACAACTCTATAAAAGTATTTACTTTCTACAGCATAGACCTTCCGATGTAGTGAAGAAATATTTTTATTAATCAAAATCATCGACTTCTGTTTACGGTGGTAATGTGTGTATGTCATACCTGTGGGCCCGTATTAAAATGGACACGACACGACTGAATACAAGGAGATAGAAATCGCATCGATTTACATGTGGTCTTCGCTACGGTTTCAAAAAACAAATCATCTCTTTTGCATTGATCGAGACCGAGCAAGTTAGTTACATGTGTCCGTGGTAATGATTTTGTTTGTCATATGCGAATGATAGGGTTACTGGCCCGACAAATCAAATCAACATACAACAACCTTCTTACAGTGATAATAACATTTTCATTTTCCTCCCCTTCGTGATTGTATACTCACGACAAGTATGTTGTACAACTCGACAACTACGTTTAACAAGACCAATCACACTACCAACGTTGAAAACACGATACCTACCCAAGTAACAAACCATTTTCGTTTGGACAACTGACAATTACCTGCGTAAAATTATCACTTTCAGTTGGAGGTCCACCGTTACCTAAGTAAAAATACCATTGTACTTTGGAGATCTATCGTTTACCCAGAGTAACAATACATTTTCACTTGGGGGTCTATCGTTTCCTAGAGTAACAAAACCATTTTCGTTTGGAAATATATGTTTTCGCTGAGTAACAAACCATTTTCACTTGGAAATATATTTTTCCGACATCGTTGACGTCCGGCGTTGTGGCAGCAAATGAGTTAGTCTTATTTAGAAAAAACATGTTATCCCCCGATTTTCCCGACGTGTAAATTCTTGTATTGATATCTCGATGAGACGTTTTGTTTCGCGAGTTGCCTGACAACTTCGGCTGAAGTTCCACGTTTTTCGTCGCCGATTTGGCTTTACTGCACCCTTTGAACTCGGAATGTAAAAGGTCCGAGTCATCGAATTCCGAGACAGCTGATAATGCTGTTTTTCCACTCCTGTATATCCCGAGTGCAGTAACACATCAGAAAAAATCTTGCTTGGGTTCGGTTGTATTCGCAAATTGATCGAGAGTTTTTCTTGGCAGCATACTTCTCGATACTTTTGTAACTAGCGCTGTATTTTCCGTACAGCGCGTAGTTTGGAATATCTTTCGCTTCAGCATGCCTAATCAAATCGCCGAGCAAAAGGCCTGATGTGGCACCGATTTCAGGCATGATAACATGCAACATTTTGTCGGCGAAATCCGGAAAATAATATTCAATTTTTGTGTAGGCGGGATTTGATCCTTCCTAAAAAATTTCAGAATTTTTCCAATTGTCCATTATGGTTTTGCTTTGAACAAAAAAAAGATGATTGTGCCTGCTGATTTTTATCTTTCTTCGCAATGTTCGAAAAAAATCTGCGTCGTTTATGATCACGTCATTTTCATCAACAACAGAACAATCCAAACGATCAAGACACGAAGTTGTAGAAGCGTTTTTCAAAATTCAAGTAACTTTTCGAAA
This sequence comes from Botryllus schlosseri, assembly GCF_051294905.1. Classification (NCBI taxonomy): domain Eukaryota; kingdom Metazoa; phylum Chordata; class Ascidiacea; order Stolidobranchia; family Styelidae; genus Botryllus; species Botryllus schlosseri. The sequence continues at coordinate 34,887,637 of NC_137238.1, forward strand.
CTTGTGGCGAGTTCCTTTCAAACAGACGAAGCACCAATATGCGGTAAAATGACTAATTTATTTCACTGATGTCAGGCAACATGAATAAGAGTCCCATCCAGTGCATTGCAGTTTTATGTGTTTTTCTTTTGTAATAGTTCCTGGATAAGATTGAGGCTGCATGCATGCAATGACTCAAGCAATTTATCACAAACGGCAACTCCAGGTCATTTCCTTGTGCGTGGCCTTTGACTATCCGGTAGATTCGGTGATAGTACTGCAATCTTGTTTCGTGACAAAACGTTTGCAGTACTGCATTCCAAATTGCCAGTGCCCCATCAATAATGATCAACCTTGGTGTTATTGTAGATCGTAATTTCTCCTGGAAGAAGCTGATGAAGGTTTATGTGCTGTTGGTCGTCTGCCTTGTTGTTACATAGCTGGCAAGCGGTAGCCCAAGATGCCCTTTAAATGGATTACGTACCAACATCGAATAGATTTGGTAGGGTTTCAATCCAGGATAGGATTTTATAATACCTGAAGTTGAATCAAAATATAAGGCGTATCTTCTACAGAGCTGCTTATACAGACGTAGCTGAGGCTCGCTAAACAGCATGACTCCGCGACCCATCACGCCCCCGATAAACCCTCGCACAAAACCTTCTCCTTGGCTATCGGAATCGTCCAATGACTCAAGGTTCTTGAACAAGTTGGGGCTCCAATCATCAGTTGGCGTATTGTTCTGGCTCTTGGCTTTTCTGAAAACATCCGGTTTCGGGCAGTATAGGTGTGGGAGCCAAATATTCGCTGCTGGTCTGACAAAGCATCACTGGCTTCTCTATATGCTGCCATTGGCAGTCTTCCATCAACTTGTTTGCGCAGAGCGTCGCATCGTACTCCTCTTATGAGACGGGATCTGCAGCACCCATACTCTTGTGATCTTTTACCAATCATATCGAGCTGAAAGAATTATTAGTCTAGCCGACGTCCCAAGGATCAAACTGGGGCCATAATTGTGTCCGGATTACCGAAATTACAAAATGTCCAATTTCAATTCGATTCTAATGAGATATATGTAGAGTCCGAAGCCTAATTCGTTTTGAAATGGATTCTACTAGTCGGGCCGATTCCATCGATACCAGAATTATTATTCTAGCCGACGTCCCAAGGGTCAAACGGGGGCCATAATTGTGTCCGGGGTACCGAAATTTCAAAAATGTCCAATTTCAATTCGATTCTAATGAGATATATTTAGAGTCCGAAGCCTAATTCGTTTTGAAATGGATTCTACTAGTCTGGCCGATTCCATCGATACCAGAATTATTCTTCTAGCTGACGTCCCAAGGATCAAACTGGGGCCATAATTGTGTCCGGATTACAGAAACTTCAAAAATGTGTAATTTCAATTCCATGCTAATGAGATATATGTAGAGTCCGATCCTAATTTTTTTTTGAAATGGGTTGTAGCCTACTAGTCCGACCGATTCTATCGATACCCAAATTATTATTCTATCCGACGTCCCAAGGGTCAAACTGGGGCCATAATTGTGTCCCGAGTCCCGAAATTTCGAAAATGTCCAATTTCAATTCGATTCTAATGAGATATATGTAAAGTCCGAAGCCTAATTCGTTTTGAAATGGATTCTACTAGTCTGTCCGATTCTATTGATACCAAAATTATTATTCTAGCCGACGTCCCAAGGGTCAAACGGGGGCCATAGTTGTGTCCGGGGTACCGAAATTTCGAAAATGTCCAATTTCAATTCGATTCTAATGAGATATATATAGAGTCCGAAGTCTAATTCGTTTTGAAATGGGTTGTACTAGTTTGTCCGATTCTATCGAGACCAAAATTATCCTTCTAGCCGACGTCCCAAGGGTCAAACGGGGGCCAAAAATGTGTCCGTCCAGCGTATCGCAATTTCCAAAACGTCCAATTTCAATTCGATTCTAATGAGATATATGTAGAGTCCGAAGCGTAATTCTTTTTGAAATGGATTCTACTAGTCTGGCCGATTCCATCAATACCAGAATTATTATTCTTGCCGACGTCCCAAGGGTCAAACGGGGGCCATAATTGTGTCCGGATTACCGAAATTTCGAAAACGACCAATTTCAATGCGATACTAGTGAGATGTATGTAGAGTCCGAAGCCTGATTCTTTTACAAATGTGTTCTACTATTCGTCGTGATCATATATTCGGGTAAATGATGATTCTTCGTAGCAGCCGCGGGGGTCAAACCATTTCCGCACTCTCCGAAATAAACTCTTTCCTAATGATCGTCGATAGACATGGTCTGTTGAGCGTTATCGTCGACTCATTTCTGACGAGTTCTCTGCAAAATTTTCAGTCAAACTGCTGTGTAGTAGGTATCTATTCGTCTTCTTAAAATTTTTCTTTCGTCATAATACTTGGAATTACACCCGAAAACAGTCGTGTGTAAGCATTTGCCGTTGAATCCATTGTAAAGAACCAGTCTGGCAAGAGGTTCATGAGTCAGTCGATGTAATTTCCAAAGCATAAAACGTAATGACACACGAGTATATTTCCATGATTCACCCGATCACTGATTTACGTCAAAAATTCTAATAGAATCACAGTGGTGTTTCATTCATGCTATGAAGCGACAACAAATCTGCCGATCATCGAATCTCTCGACCGTGGATCACGTGTTGCCCATCTATCCGTAGGTTAGCTATCTATACTCAAACTATAGAGATTGTAGGATGGAGCGACGACTCATTGTTCTCAGTTTAGATCCGTCACGCTTGACTTTGCGTAGTTAATTCCGTTCGCGAAAGTCCGATTGTCCTATTTTACATGTCAAAGTATAGGCGATTTCGGAAATATATGGACGAATTTGACCGCCGAAAAGGGTGGAAATATTTGAGGTAGACGTTTAAAATTTTGCATGTTACGAGGAAGCATCAATATGTTCTCACTAAAAAATTTCACAACTTTCCCCAACCCAGAACACGTCTGAAATCAATTCCCCGCAATGCCTTATTCAGCGATAAGTTCTCCGCGGCCGACTATATGTTCGAATCCCGTAAACTCGTAGACAATGCTATAACTGATAAGGCTTTATGCGGTACTGAGTGGCCGTTGACAGCCGATGATACCGGTTCAGATTACAGAACTGCCCAAACTATTTTCTGTGCATACGCAAACGATGAAAAACGGATAGCCTACCCACGAAAAGCGAATGAAAAAGAGCAAAGAAAAAATTATCACTTCCGAAAGATCAATATCGTAGGCCTACACTGTTTCATCGGGCATTAGGCCGAGGTGGATGTTACATCGGAAAATTGTACTTATTCGTTTTGAAATCTTCCTTTCTGTTCACTGCTACATCGCATTGCCTTATATCCAGGCCTGTTTATTTTTGGATATTGGGTTTTATTTTTTGAGATTCTACAAAAATAAGATTTGAAAACATCCAAAAATAAAAAAAAATTTGGATGATGGTTTTTCAAGTTTTTCAGTGAAATAAACAAGTCAGAGCGATGTAAACGACCAGAAAACTCATAAAAACACACAAAAACAGCATTTATGTGTGGGAGGGGTTCACCGAAACGCTAAAACTACTTCCACTCAATCCACTTCACGTTTCTGCTGACCTTGCCCCTCCGCCTTTGTACTCCTATATATATCAGTTTCACAGTGCGACACGTATACAAGACGGGAAGGCAGCTTGAGTGAGGCAAAGGGGACGGCGAAATCATATACCGCCACCTCTGTCACAATCACTTCGTCCACACGATGATGGGACTGATCTGCTGATGCTTCAGACGGCAACGCAACTTGATCCAGTAGATGGAAAGTGCGCACCCCATGTTTGTTGACGCTCGTTTATTGTCAATGAAGAAGGTGGCCTCTTGGTTGACTGGAAACCGTACCAAACTCCTTTATGTTATGGACGAAAACAGTCCGGCGTGTGCACCTTCCCTGCAGTGGTGGATCCATCTGATTGTTCTCGATCGCATGGTCACGGTCTCACAGAGCTGAGCACCACCGTCACGAAGCTTCACGGTCTTGACGTTCTGATCATGGAGCAGCAGGAGCTCATTCGCCTGGTCGAACGTCTTCGAGCTCTGTGTCCAGGCGAGGACTGGGACAACGAGGACCGCCACAAGGTTTTCTGGTCAGAGGGTGTTGGGCTGTCAAGTTCAATGAGGCACGCAACTTCGTGGAGGATCAGAGGTTTCAAGCGCATTACGGACGAGCGCTTTTCAGGAGCAAAGGCTTTGAAGATTGGAAAGTTTGAAGAGTTAGATATTCCTCCATTTTTGGACCCTAACGTCGATGTTTCCCACAATTGCGACGTTCGGGGCCGATACCTCGAAAATCAAGTGGGGAGAGGGTCTCGGCGGGGCGTCTCGCACTGATTCTTGAGAAGGCATTCTCCAGGCCAAAGACTAAATTTGTGAAGAGTGTATTGGAAAGTTAGATCAAGATCACTGATGATATCTATGTGTTGGAGGACTTGAATACATAATAATAATAATAACATACTTTCGGTGGATTTTTTCAGTAGTAATAGGGCTAAAAACACGTTCATTTCTTATTTTTGGAGATTCTCCAAAAATAAAATTAGAAAACATCCAAAAATAAGCTATTTTTGTTAATTTTGGAGAAATCCAAAAATAAACAGGCCTGCTTATATCCCGTTGTACATTTCACGTCTTACGCAGATAAAAATAATAGAACCGCCCCTGCAATTATGGTCAACAACTGCGCTATCCCGGGATGTAGCTATGTGAATAATCCGCGTATCAATACGTCGCTGGAGACGTAAGCTAGCAGCTGTCTCAACTTCAACCGAATTAACGGCTAGAGCAGTGGTTCTTAACCTTGCTCCTAGCGCCCCCCAGGGGGCGCTGGCGATTTTGAAGGGGGCGGAAACGCTCAGGGGGCGATATGGAGGGCGCTGGAGAAAAATGGCTTCGCAGTAGATGATGTGGTGATAGGACATATCCTTAATAAGTATTTAGAGCAAATTAACACCGAAAACTTCGTTATATATAGCCTTCAAAATACATATAGGTTTAATTGTCCATGGGCGCCTAAATGACTGGCACCGAATGTTCCTGTCTTGGCAATCCGAACCCTAGAACACGAATTCCGTCTGCAGGGAAAATTATATGCCAGTGAAGAAATACCAATTTGAAATCGTGTGTGTCTCATAGTTTAGTACGATTGGGCGACAGGGATATTCCTGTTGGGCGATATCCCTGTTGGGCGATTCTATATTTTTTGATATTGCAGACAGGAGGACACGAAATAACATCATGCAACGAAGTCATATTAACGGGTTCGCCCGCCCGAATATGTTTAATTATTAGTTACGGGCCCTACAGTTTCCAAGACACCTCACAACGTTCGCTTCAAGTTTTGATGAGTCTGCGCACACTCAACAACTCACTGCGCTTGGCACTGGCTCTCTAGACAGCACAGCTGATTCCGTGGCAAAAGCGAACAACGTGATGGGGGTGGGGGGCGGTCGGTGTTTATCACCCTATGGGAGCCCAAGACCCAAGTTCTTTCGGGGGCCTGACGAAGTGACGTTTCGTTCCTGCCAACGGGTATACGACCGAAGATGTATAATTATTATTGGGGAGTCCTACCTTTTCAAACACTCATCACTCAGCTCTACCGGTAAAACTGTTTACGTGAGCAGAGAGAGGATAAAAATTGATCTCAATTTACATGCAATTCCCGATCATATTGACCAATTTCAATCATTAGTTAGTAAAATTTTTCGCGCTTCGCGCGTGTAGCTGCCTCAGTAAATGGACACCCAATGTAGATACCTAGTATCAGCAAATAGCGGACAGCCGAATGGGGGTCTTGGGGTGAAGTCCCCCGGAAGGTTGCTTTATCACCCGATGGGGGGCCCAGGACCAACGTTTTGTGTTTGGGGGGGGGGGAGTGACGAAGTGCTGTTTCGGCCCTGGCAACGAATTAATTGTACCTACGGGTACGCCCGAATATGTTTGATTATTAATTACGTGCCCTTTATTTTCCCATACAACACCTCACTCAGTGCTACTGGTAAATCTGATTACGTGGGCTGAGAGGATAAAAAGTTTATAGCGACTTATATATGTAGGCCTAATTACCACCTATTCATTCATGCATTATAGAATATTTTGATACCTAGGGCGACCAGGCCACACGAACTTTGCTGACCATCGAAATCACGCTACGGGGTTCTTGTGGGCGAAGCCCTTAGAAGTTTGGTTTATCACGCTATGGGTGCGCAAGGCGATCGTTTTTAGGGGGGTATACGAAGTGCTGTTACGGCCCGCCCTCTTACTCATTGTCTTTATTACATTCCTTACAATATGAGGTTTGGGGGCGCTGGAGCACGATAATTTTCGAAAGGGGGCGCTGGAGGAAAAAAGGTTAAAGGTCAACTGCATCTTGAAAATGACTTTGCCTTATTTCGTACGTTATGTGGTTAGGAATATGAATAAAATAAAAAAAGTTGAAATTACATGATAGTTTTCAAGTAATTTAAATTATAAATCGAAAAGCTGAAAAACGGCTATGAAATGACGTCATGTGAGTGACACAGTAGAAGTCCTGGTATAGCTCAGTGTGGTAAACAGATAGTTATTCGTGTTGGGATTGACTTTGATGCTGGATTTGATTGTGAATATGGAAGGTATGAAGAAGATGAGGCACGTAGGTACATCTTGTGTCGCGTATGGTTGCTCGAATACGCGACATTCGGTACCCAAAGTGTCTTTTCATCGCTGTCCAAATCCTATTGCTGGAGAGGATTATGAAGACTGTGAAAGTGATATCCAATCCCTGTCAAGTGACGATAGCTTCCACCCAACAGAGTTAGATGGCGAGTCAGAGTGAGTACTTGAACAGTGTAATCATATTCGTACCAAGTCTTCACCAAGATATTGATTTGCAGGCATTTCAGATTCAGAGAAATGTCTGGAGAATAGCAAGACCCAGTTTGTGATTGTGGACAGGAATAAGCTGGTAAGCATTTTTCAACATTGTCCAATGTGTCAATCAGAGTCGGACGTGCAAGAGTCAAGTTTAGGTAGCACACTGAGAATCAAGCAAGACTGCACAAACTGCTCATACTCCAGATTTTGATTTATGGGTAGTGTAGATGCCGTTACATCCTTTAAAGATGAAAAAACCTACTTGACTGTATCAAAAAGAAACAAACTGCTCCATTCAGCATATATACATGATACATATAGGCCTAAATTTAAGTTACAATAAATAGCATCTTTGATTCTGTTGTTTACCATTATGACAATCCATTTTCAGATTCATTGGCATACGAAAGGATTTGCGATGTTCTCTACTCCACGCGAATGGAAAATGACATACGCCATCTATCGCCGAATGGAAACACTGCTGGAAGTGAATCATTCAATGCCCTCCTCAATCATTTCTGCCCAAAGTTATATCACTACAATCATATTTCAGTCAAAAAGCCAGGTAGGTACCTTGCAGTGTCTCGGCTATTCAAAACAACCTACCGTATATCAGATTTTGGCATTTTAGCCTCATCAATTATGCATATTTTGTAGGATGCAGTTGGCAATCCTGCATTTGAATGAAAATTGCTCGAAAATTGTCAAAAGAAGGAGCACCGCGGTCAAATACCCGAAGTACAAAGATGGGGAATGTGCGGCTCACATGATCCTTGAAAATTCAACATTTGGTAACTGCCGGTGATCTGACTGCATCATAAGATTTCGTCATATTGTTATGCCTGTTCTAGATTACTGCAATGAGCTTGCCGAAGAAGTTCAAGCACTCATCAGAACTGGACCAGAAACTGTTGAGTTGAGCGATTGTGCTGAGACCGTTCCACCTCCTCTGACTAGCAGCATAATCAAAATTAGCAGAGAGGAAGCTATTGCCCGACATAAAACCCGATATGCTTTTCTGCCTGACACAGTAGTTATTTTGTTCGATTAGTTATATGCGTTTATTATTTGGAATACAACTGTACATTCACAATGTGGCGTTACTGAACTGGAATCCTGTGTAAGAATTTAACGTAAATTTTGTTCAGGAAGCAGTAACAACGCATGCAGGCAGGATTTTCCGCTGGATTTTGCCACAGAATCCCCATACCCAGCGAACACAATTTCTGTGGGCAGTATGTTTCAACTTCCTGAAAAGTGAAAACAAATGTATTAGTGCGAGAAAAGTATTTGGCAACCGAATCAGAGATTCATCCCATTCATGCATCGAACTCGATGTTATTATTCTGCGGCCATATTCCTGTTGATATCCATAGTAGGACATCTCCAACACGTCAACGTCCAGACACACTGAATTGAATCCTGGCAATACTGTGATACACTTCAATTCTGTCAGTAACTCTCGGAACCTCCTTACAGCACAAACTTATCAAGATACATGACTGAAACGAGCTATTACACTACAGACTATACAACTGTATTCCATGTAGTCTCGACGAGCGGCTTGCGCTGAGCAAGCTAGGCTGATCATGACCCATCATATGAAGATGCAAGGGGTTCCACTGACGTGGGATCGAGCGCATCAACACCTGAACCAATACGGCATTTAAACGGTAATTTTGTAAGTATTTTGCATCGCCACATTTTCTCACATTCCATTTTGAGGTCTGCATATTTGGAGTATTTTTCTGATTCTTTTTGCAGTAGGTTGTGATCAGCTGGGACAGCCAGTTCAATGAATAAGCACTCTCTTTTCTTTTTTAGTTTGACGAGTATATCCGGGCGGTTGCTCATGATTTCGCGGTCAGTTATAACTGGTACATCCCACAGAATTTTTACTTGTTCGTTTTCTGTCACTGGTGCTGGGCTGTAATCATACCAATTTTTTGTCGAAGTGGTGATGCTAAAATGTTTGCATTATTCAAGATGAATGTAGTGACCAATCCAATTGTGTCTCCATGTGTATTCGGTAGCTGCAAGTGCACCACAGCCGGACATGAGATGTGCTACAGTTTCATTTTGGTTGTGGCACATTCTGCATTTGCAGTCCGTGTTTTGCTTCAGAATTCTTTTGTGATAGTATTTTGTAGGAAGCGATTGGTCTTGTGCTGCGAAAATGAATCCTTCGCTTGCCGGTTTCAGGCCAGAGCTGGATAGCCAGGTCCATGAAAGCTCGTCTACATGGGGCTGTGAAGTTGACTTCTTGTGCTGTCCATGAAGAGGCATCGATTCCCATATCGTTTCTCTCATTTTTAGCATTGCATTTTTGTACTGGACTCGTGCTGCTTTTGCTATTGTTGTGGGTTTGGCAACAGTATTATTATTATTATTATTAATGAGGAGTTTTAAGTGGCGCGTGCCGCCGTTTCCGGCCTTGTGCACCACGGACGTTATCAAAATGATTGCTGACAGTTACCAGATCCAGAAATAAGGTCCGACGTCTGAAACCGCAGTTTTAGACTTAGTATACTACCTCGATCAATAAATGGGGAGTGGTCCTCCGGAAAGGTTGCGAAGTTTGAAACTGTTTTTAAATGTTCTTTGGGACCCCTTTTATTCATATATGGCGAAAACGTTCTTCCTACCAATTCTATTAAAGGTGAAAAACGCCATCGCGTGTGGCACATCTGAATTCCCGTATTAGGCAATTACCTACATAATTTATGCTTGGATATATTTCGATGGTTCTCGTCTCCACGCAGGTTCCGAAGGATGAAACTGATTTTTAAATGTTCTTCGGGACCCCTTCTATTCATATATGGGGAAAAAGTTCTTCCTTCCAGTTCTATTAAAGGTGAAAATCGTCATCGCGTGTGGCACATCTGAATTCCCGTATTAGGCAATTACCTACATAATTTACGCTTGGATATATTTCGATGGTTCTCGTCTCCACGCAGGTTCCGAAGGATGAAACTGATTTATAAATGTTCTTCGGGACCCCTTCTATTCATATATGGGGGAAAAGTTCTTCCTTCCAGTTCTGTTAAAGGTGAAAATCGCCATCGCGTGTGGCACATCTGAATTCCCGTATTAGGCAATTATACCTACATAATTTACGCTTGGATATATTTCGATGGTTCTCGTCTCCACGCAGGTTCCGAAGGATGAAACTGATTTTTAAATGTTCTTCGGGACCCCTTCTATTCATATATGGGAAAAAAGTTCTTCCTTCCAGTTCTATTAAAGGTGAAAATCGCCATCGCGTGTGGCACATCTGAATTCCCGTATTAGGCAATTACCTACATAATTTACGCTTGGATATATTTCGATGGTTCTCGTCTCCACGCAGGTTCCGAAGGATGAAACTGATTTATAAATGTTCTTCCAGACCCCTTCTATTCATATATGGGGAAAAAGTTCTTCCTTCCAGTTCTATTAAAGGTGAAAATCGCCATCGCGTGTGGCACATCTGAATTCCCGTATTAGGCAATTACCTACATAATTTACGCTTGGATATATTTCGATGGTTCTCGTCTCCACGCAGGTTCCGAAGGGTGAAACTGATTCATAAATGTTCTTCGAGACTTCTCCTATTCATATATGGGGAAAAAGTTCTTCCTTCCAGTTCTATTAAAGGTGAAAATCGCCATCGCGTGTGGCACATCTGAATTCCCGTATTAGGCAATTATACCTACATAATTTACGCTTGGATATATTTCGATGGTTCTCGTCTCCACGCAGGTTCCGAATGATGAAACTGATTTATAAATGTTCTTCGGGACCCCTTCTATTCATATATGGGGAAAAAGTTCTTCCTTCCAGTTCTATTAAAGGTGAAAATCGCCATCGCGTGTGGCACATCTGAATTCCCGTATTAGGCAATTACCTACATAATTTACGCTTGGATATATTTCGATGGTTCTCGTCTCCACGCAGGTTCCGATGGATGAAACTGATTTATAAATGTTCTTCGGGACCCCTTCTATTCATATATGGGGAAAAAGATCTTCCTTCCAGTTCTATTAAAGGTGAAAATCGCCATCGCGTGTGGCACATCTGAATTCCCGTATCAGGCAATTACCTACATAATTTACGCTTGGATATATTTCGATGGTTCTCGTCTCCACGCAGGTTCCGAAGGATGAAACTGATTTATAAATGTTCTTCGGGACCCCTTCTATTCATATATGGGGAAAAAGTTCTTCCTTCCAGTTCTATTAAAGGTGAAAATCGCCATCGCGTGTGGCACATCTGAATTCCCGTATTAGGCAATTATACCTACATAATTTACGCTTGGATATATTTCGATGGTTCTCGTCTCCACGCAGGTTCCGAAGGATGAAACTGATTTCTAAATGTTCTTCGGGACCCCTTCTATTCATATATGGGAAAAAAGTTCTTCCTTCCAGTTCTATTAAAGGTGAAAATCGCCATCGCGTGTGGCACATTTGAATTCCCGTATCAGGCAATTACCTACATAATTTACGCTTGGATATATTTCGATGGTTCTCGTCTCCACGTAGGTTCCGAAGCATGAAACTGCTTTTTAAATGTTCTTTGGGACCCGTTCTATTCATAATAGGGTGATAAGTTCTTCCTACCAGTTCTATTAAAGGTGAACATCGCCATCGCGTCTGGCACATCTGAATTCCCGTATTAGGCAATTTCCTACATAATTTACGCTTGGATATATTTCGATGGTTCTCGTCTCCACGTAGGTTCCGAAGCATGAAACTGCTTTTTAAATGTTCTTTGGGACCCCTTCTATTCATATATGGGGAAAAAGTTCTTCCTTCCAGTTCTATTAAAGGTGAAAATCGCCATCGCGTCTGGCACATCTGAATTCCCGTATTAGGCAATTTCCTACATAATTTACGCTTGGATATATTTCGATGGTTCTCGTCTCCACGTAGGTTCCGAAGCATGAAACTGCTTTTTAAATGTTCTTTGGGGCCCCTTCTATTCATATATGGGTGAAAAGTTCTTCCTACCAATGCTATTATAGGTGAAAAACGACATCACATGTCAGTTCGCGTATATTAGGCGCAATTTCCGACATAACTTGCGCCTGGATATATTTCGATGGTTCTGATCTCCAAGATGGTTCCGAAGTTTGAAAGTGACTTATATTTTTCAACTGAACAACCACACACAATGTACAATGCGATAAGACACAATGCCATGTAATGAACAGATAGGAGGATGTCGAACGACACGCGGTTGTGATCCTTTTAATTTCACATCCACCTCGGCCTAGAGTGCCCGATGTCACAGTTCTCTTTGATGTTGATCTTTTTTTTTTTGAAGTCGTGGCCCATTCTACTAGCTCTTGCGCATTCCTTGTGAGTGACTTCTTTCGTCGAGGCTTTTTTTCGCCGTAATAACGGTGACAGCGGGGAAGAGGGGCCCAGATAAACCTCCGACGGGTCCCCAGATTGGTAGGCGCTTATCGTCACCACTACGCTATGTCCCCCGCGATATATTTCGATGGTTCTCAGCTCCAAGCATCTTCCGAAGTTTGAAACGGCTTTTAATATGTTGTTTAGGATACCTAGTATTCGTCAAAGGATACAAAGCCATTCAACTCTGGCTATAATGTATTAAACACGACATAAATGCAGGTTAAAATTATCTGGCAACCGCTTTTTATAATATTCGAAAATTTTCCAATCTGAAATATATAATGCTCCCATCGTAATAATTAGTGTTTCCCATATGGCGTACTTTTTCTAATAGAATCACGGTGGTCCCCAGACCCCCCTTTCGTATCTGCTGTTACGAACTTGATATTCGTGCGCCATATGGAACGGGATTATGTGATGTGTGTGACATTGTAACAAAGGCTTTGAAGCAGGCCGGAATGTTGAATTGCTATAGCCTCTGAGCCTTCTATTAAATCATACATTGTGTAATTATAAAAGAAGTGAACCAGTTACCTACAGCTCATGCCTTCATGTTGAAGATGTATGGCATGTAGCGTGAAATAATGAGTAGCGATACTGCTGGCTGAATAGACCCCAGACTTTCGACAACATGTGGTGCGTGACAGACGGATTTCTCGCGTGATTGGAAAATTTCATTTGCGTGACGGAAATATTTTTCGCTCTGATCCGATACTGAATTACTCATTAAACGACAGGAAGACTCATTAAACGACACAATGTGCTAAAATAGACCTGGTATACGCCAGAATAGGGTTACGCCGTATATTCGCTGTTGCGCAAATGCCACGCTTGCTTGCATTCATTGTTAAGCGCAAGCGCCTTATTCTGGATCTCGACTCTGTCATCGCTTTGTGACGTCAGCGTAATTCATTAATCGGCGGGATCAGATGTAAATGCTCGTTGCCACCGATTCCACTCTGGAATAGACCCACACGAATCTGGAAAGCTATCGGCTGACATAGGTAATAAGCCAGCACGCCACGTCAAGATTTGAGCCAAGCACTGGATTAGGTCATATCTATTAATTGCATGGTTGCAAGGATAGACTCAAAACTAAATATACCTCTACCCATGCACTGAATTGATAATTATTGGGATATGGGACTTTTCTAACAAATGCAGAGATTTGATGATTGACCAATGAGGGGGGCTCTGCGACCAGGCAGGGGGGGGGACGACCGCCCACCTCGCCCTCCCCAAAAGCCACCACTGCGGCGATAATTCCGGTACGGTAATCGACCTGTATGGAATCGGTGTCGGCCCCGTGGATATACTCAGATATCGCAGATATCACTACTGTGGATATACTCAGATATCGCAGATATCGCAGATATCATTGTGGATATACTCAGATATTGCAGATATCACCAAAATCCGCAGACATCGAGGTCATATAAAGGTCACGCTTCGTTTAGAGCGCAGATATCACGTCTTAAGCATGTCTAGGTCGATTCAGTGCGCAGATATCAGGTCCGGACCATGCCTGGGGGAATTTTGTGCGCAGATATCAGCTCCGGAGCATGTCCGAATACAAATAGTGCGCAGATATCAGGTATGGACCATACCTGGATTCTTTTGGTGCGCAGATATCAGGTCTGGACCATACCTGGATTCTTTTGGTGCGCAGATATCAGCTACGGAGCATGTCCGAATACAAATAGTGCGCAGATATCAGCTCTGGAGCATGTCCGGATACAAATCGTGCGCAGATAGCAGGTCTGGACCATACCTGGATTCTTTGGTGCGCAGATATCAGCTCCGGAGCATGTCCGAATACAAATAGTGCGCAGATATTAGGTCTGGACCATACCTGGATTCTTTTGGTGCGCAGATATCAGGTCCGGACCATGCCTGGGGGAATTTTGTGCGCAGATATCAGCTCTGGAGCATGTCCGGATACAAATAGTGCGCAGATATCAGGTCTGGACCATACCTGGGCTCTTTTGGTGCGCAGATATCAGCTCCGGAGCATGTCCGAATACAAATAGTGCGCAGATATCAGGTCTGGACCATACCTGGATTCTTTTGGTGCGCAGATATCAGGTCCGGACCATGCCTGGGGGAATTTTGTGCGCAGATATCAGCTCTGGAGCATGTCCGGATACAAATAGTGCGCAGATATCAGGTCTGGACCATACCTGGGCGAATTTTGTGCGCAGATATCAGCTCTGGAGCATGTCCGAATACAAATAGTGCGCAGATATCAGGTCTAGACCATACCCGGCGCTGTTTCCTGCATTGATATCAGGTCCGCAGCATGTCTGACGCCAAGCGATACGCAGATATTAGACCCGGAGTATGTCTGGATACAAATATTGCGCAGATGTCAGGTTTGGACCATGCCTGAGCGTATTTCTTTGGTCGATATCAACTCCACATCATGTCTGGATGGAAATGGTCAGGCCTGGTCACTGGTCAGAGCTGACCAGTAACAAACCACTTACAGTTATTTTGGAGTCCTCTGGCAGATTTTGCCTGCTTGCATCACTTAGGCTACTCTAGTGCAGGGGTGTCAAATTCAAGTTGTTTCGCGGGCCGCATTCAAACCTTCAGAACATAGGGGATTAGGGGTTCTATTCAAGCGACACGTTTATTCGCAAACAATGGAATTTGCGAAAATACAAATATTGACTGGTTGAATATAGTTACAAACCGCTAAAACAGGGGCTCTTACGACGATATCAGCATATTTCTATGATCGCCTTGTTTCAGTCGTAATCTGGCGTTAACTCTGCGTATGCGTTGGGAGGAATACAAGAGATTTAACTGTAGACGTGGCCGTTGGAATTCGGTTCATTTAAATCGCGATTCGTTTTCCTCTGGTGGTCGGGAACCTTTTCAGTCAGAAGTGATACAGTAGTGCGAATGCAGATATTTGAATTACATTTTTGTAACTACTATATTCTCCATAATATTCATGCATGCAACGATTTCACATTGGCATTTTCGCTTCTTCTAGGTCAATTCTAGGTCAATTTTTCCATAAAACTCTGAACTCAGTGTTCTCCATTTTGGCTTCCCGGAATTGCGTGTCAATGTCACCGAATTTTTGCTAATACTGCTAGAGTGAAACCACAAAATAATAGGTAAAATGTGGCCTATGCACATATTTTACCTTTGCTGCATTGAGGGATTATTTAATAGAAGTTTCACGGACTAAAAATCTCAACATTTGTTAGAAATATGCAGGATAATACAAGCATTTTTCCATCAAATCGAAATTTTTTCGCGGGTCGGATAAAATCGTCCGGTCGTATGTTTCACACCCCTGCTTTAGTGGTTATATATCTTTGTACTACATCCAATTCTACTTGAAAATATTTTAAGGAAATAATAATACTTTTTTACACTTTGTATTTTGTAAAGTAGAGAGTAGCATTGGCACATGTTTCTATCACGTTTATAAGAATAATTGCCATGATAAATGTTCAAATAGCCTCACACTCCTTGCGAAAAGAGTGTGTATTCACACCCGAAGGGCGGAGAAGAGTGGTACAAGAAAACATAACCTAACTAAGAATTATATAGCGGTCATAAATCCTACGTGCCTATACGTGCATACCATTCTACGTTACTATGAGCATGCAGAATTTGGATTAAAATGTTATAGGCTAGGCTACTGTATTTATACCGCGGTTTAAATCTGAGGTACTTTCAGGTTTTGTGTGTCATGAGTACAGTGTCGTTCAGAAATAACTTTTTTTCCGGATTCCAGCCATTCACTGATTAAATTGTCAGGTTACCCTAAAAACCGTTGCACGCCAAATTTGGTTCAATTCTAACAAGTATATAAGCCACCGCAGAGCCAATTTAAATTTTTAATTTATTAGAAAATATGTTTTAAAAATTTCAAATTTTCCTGTCAACCCCCCGAAATTGTTGAATTTTCTTCAAAGACGATGCAAAACAAATTTGAATCAATTCCAACTAGTAGAAGCGGAGTTATTTGAGTTTTTCGTTGATAATTCTCGGATTAACTACCAATATACACAATTCCCGAAGAATCCGACACGGCTCGGATTTCGTGCTAATGCGTGAGCCGAACAAAGCGCAGATGGTCGGAGTTTCTCATTTAGCTGTTTAAACAGTATTTACCATATTTGTCGACTAGCCCTACCTGCGTATTCGATTAAGTTGACCGTCGCAACGCTCTATTTGCATCCGGACATGCTCCGAAGCTAAACATCTGCGCATGAAAAAGACGCCAAACCTGATATCTGCGCACTGGTTAGGGCATTATATGTTCAATGCTCATATAGGTGCTGATATCTGCGCACCACTTGTATCCGGACATGCTCTGAAACTGATATCTGCACACCAAAAGAACTCAGGCATGGTCCAGACCTGATATCTGCACCCTATATGTATTCGGACATGCTCCGGAGCTGATATTTGCGCACCAAAAGAGCCCAGGTATGGTCCAGACCTGATATCTGCGCACTATTTGTATTCGGACATGCTCCGGAGCTGATATCTGCGCACCAAAAGAGCCCAGGTATGGTCCAGACCTGATATCTGCGCACTATTTGTATTCGGACATGATCCGGAGCTGATATCTGCGCACCAAAAGAGCCCAGGTATGGTCCAGACCTGATATCTGCGCACTATTTGTTTCCGCACATGCTCCAGAGCTGATATCTGCGCACAAAATTCCCCGAGGCATGGTCCGGACCTGATATCGCGCACTCAATCGACCTAGACATGCTTAAGACGTGATATCTGCGCTCTAAACGAAGCGTGACCTTTATATGACCTCGATGTCTGCGGTTTTTGGTGATATCTGCAATATCTGAGTATATCCACAATGATATCTGCGATATCTGCGATATCTGAGTATATCCACAGTAGTGATATCTGCGATATCTGCGATACCTGCGATATCTGCGATATCTGAGTATATCCACGGGGCCATCCGCTGCAATATCACGTGGTTCGCGGCATTGTGCAAGGCACGTAGTTTTGTTTGGTTTTCGACATCGCGGCCTATCGGTTTGCTGGCAATTAATTTCGGAAAATGCCGTTATAACTGTAGCAGGGATATTGTAATGTTGCATCTAAACGTAGAGAATTAGTTATCATATTGTTGAAGCAGTATGCTCAGGCAGCGTATCTATGACAAATGGAATTTATTAACTGGGCATAATAGTGCTGTTGCTATGTTGCGTGTCGTGCGTTAATATGCGCTGATTGGTAAAGAGTATCATTTGATCGCCAGAAATATTGGACAAAGTCAGTGGTGTAGCAGGCACTTGGCGGTTCTGGCTCCGCACCAGGGGCGGCAGGCTCCAAGGGGGCGGCAAAATGAGGCTACACAGTGTACTGTACACAGCCGGCTAAAAGCAGCGTAATTGGTAGTCCTATAGCTGGCATCCCATGAGCTAAAATTTTATCAAACTGTTCTCAATCAGAAGCTAGTGTCGCGCTGATTCCGAAAACACGAATTAATATCTTATCAAGGCAATAGAACCACTCCAAAATAGCCGTCAAGGTCAATTGTTCCTAACAATCGGAGCGCCGCAACACACTGACCAATTGACAATGATAATGGAAATTATATCTAGCGATTATTCGGAACAATGCCGATTTCATACCAGTATTTAAATTGTATTTCCGGAATCAGGTCAACAATAGCTTTCGATTAAGATCAGTATTGTTACATTTGAGCGCTTGGAGGGTCTGGCCAACTATATGATGATCAATTGATCATGACCAATTATGCTGCTTTTAGCTGGCTCAGCAGCAGGCCTGTCTGGGTATTCAAGTGTGACAACTAAACTTGAAGCTCAAACTAGGTTTACCGGCATAGCCTACACCCACTAATGATGTTTGTATTTTGTAATCCCCACGCGCTTTGCTGCAAAGCGAAAGTCACATTTTATTCACCAGCGCTTTTGAATGCACCTATGACGACGAGGTGGACTTTTTGGAGTTATCTGTGGAAATTGACAGATTTAAGAGGCTGGTATGGAGCAGTGGTTAGTTAATGCAAAGCTACTTGATTCGACATCATATTTATGCTCGTGTCTGAAACTTTATCTGACCATTGGTGTTTCAATTGCAAGCTGTGAGAGAAGCTTCTCAAAGCTCAAACTGATTAAGTCTTATTTACGTTCTACCATGAATGATGATCGGTTATCAGCTCTATCCATTTTGTCTATAGAAAGAGATTATATACATTCAAAAACTTTTACATTTTAAGCGAGAGCCAGGGGTGGCAGCGCATGCTGCTACGCCAGTGGACAAAGTAAGCCTTTACGGTTTTTGCGAATTCACTAACTTATATAATTCCAATCTAATTTGGAAAAGCTGAAAATTTTCTAGCTGTACCGTATTTTGCACATCAGCTCTTATACAAAATGAGTAACATGATAAGACCCGCAGGAGATAGCGACTTCGACTCGACTGATGACGAAGAAATGATCGACTTGTACGATCCGTCGGCCACCAATCAAGATAACGCAGAGCCACCTTCCTCGAGTTCAAAGAATGTTGGTTTTTTAACCCCGCAAAACTGCTCACAAACCACCGAAGCATGTAATCCCCTTATCATTCATGATATGCAGACTGCGATTTCAACTGGTAACGTGGGTACAGTTGAGGAATTATTGGCAAAGGTGGATAATCCTAATGTCTTGTTGAAATCAGGATGGCCTCTCTTAGTCCACGCTGCATACTTCTGCCAATATAGTGTTGTAAAACTACTAATTGAACATGGCGCAAATGTAAATGCCACTAACGATACAGGAGATACGGCTTTACATGCTGTCTGTAAATCAAGCACGGACTCTCATTCAGAATCTGATCTTGAAACCGTGAAGCTGTTAGTAACGTCGGGAGCTAACGTTGATGCAAAAGACCACAACGGAAGAACTCCTCTCGTGTACGCGTGTAGAAGAAATTTGACTACTGTAGTGCGATATATCATCAACTTGGGAGATTCGAGGGAGAGAATATTGTGTGAAGATGAGAGAAAATGGAATTGCGTCGATTGGTCGGCTGTGTTCGGAAACTTGGAGAGCTTGGACATACTAATCCGTGCGTTGCAAAGAAAAATTAACCCGGACAAGTTTTTGAGCTCGAAAATGTGGCCTAATAAAGTGTTTGAATTTTTGGAGACGTTTACCCTTGACCAAGGTAGCATTTCTCGAGAAACTGTGGATGTATCGCCACAAATTAATACAGATACAGCCATGGATGTAGATGCTGCATCACAAAAAGATATGTATTCGGAGGTGAACCCAGCATGCACACCCGAACGTGGGGATGCATCCAACATATCTGGAGATACAGAGGCTAGAAATAATGAGCCTAACGAAAGTCAAGGGAACTCCAAATCAGTACATTCTTCTGGTACCGCTTCTCCGAAAGCTACAGCATCTGACACGCATGATAATAATCTGTTGCAAGGTCTCATGGAGGATGAGGATGAACAGTGTGTGTTGCCGACAGTCATCAAAAAAGCCGCAGAGAAATCGGACGACTTTCACATGTATGTATTTGTTCAGCAGTTCTCAATCTTTTCAGTGCGTTTAGCGGTATTATTATAGAAGAGATTTTGCGAGCCGGTGAGCTTTCTAAAATCAAAATCAACCCAGAATGTAACTTCGAGTCAACTATACAAGTCATATCGTGGTTTGGAACTTATATATTTAAGGAGAAAGCTGCTGCTTTTTTTTTGTAATAGAGTTTCATCAATCCAAAATGCAGGGTTGTAATGACTCGAGTCGTTTTAATGAAATGGAAAATGACTCGACTCGATTTGAGTCACTTTGTGTATTGATTCGTCTTGTTACGCCTGAGTCATTGTGAATGACCCGACCAAGTCATGTGACTTTCTATAAAGGAACAAGCCTTTCACGACCTCATACAGCATTTCGCAATCGAATAAAATCGACAAATATTCGGCCTGCGTATGAGAACCTCTGATCTTCTCGGTTTATGTTAAATTATTTCTCTCTCTCTGACTGATTTCTGTTTTCAGGTATGGTCATCTTGAACTGTTCCTCGCGGGATTAGATCTGTCCCACTTGATTCCGCTGTTTCAGGTTGGTACCGACTGGTAGTTAATCAAATGTAGCTTCACAGTTAAAAATCGCATTGAAATTGTAACATTTTGAAACACAATTGCCTTTCTGCAATGGCTAGAGCTAGCCATTAGGGCTCTTCAGAAATGAATTTTTTTCTCAAATCGTACTGGCTACTTGATAAAATTGTTAGGTTACCTAATTTAGGCCTACACACCAAATTCGGTTCAATTCCAACCAGTAGCCGTAATGCTACAGGAGAAGAAAGTTTCTATTTATTATATAAAAATAAATAACAAAAAATTTGAAAATTTTCTGTTCACGCCATGAAAGTGTTAGGTTGTCTATAGAAACGATGTTCACCAAATTTGGTTCAATTCCAAACAGTGGAAGCGGGGTTATTGCCGTCGAAAAATTTGGATTTGAATGAAATAGTATTTAGGGTGGGCACCACTATAATAAATAATTAATGAATTGGTCACCGTAAATACTATTTTATTTATAATCCAAAATTTTCGACGGCAATAACTCCACTGCCACTGGTTGAAATTGAACCAAATTTGGTGAACATCGTTTCTATAGACAACCTAACACTTTCATGGCGTGAACAGAAAATTTTCAAAATTTTTGTTATTTATTTTTATATGATAAATAGAAACTTTCTTCTCCTGTAGCAATGCGGCTACTGGTTGGAATTGAACCAAATTTTGTGTGTAGGCTTGAATTAGGCAACCTAACAATTTTATCAAGTAGCCAGTGCGATTTGAGACAAAAAGTCATTTTGAAGAGCCCCAATGGCCATGAGCCCATGACTGATATTTTTGGAGACTGCGTCGTTTCTCGGGCGGTTATTTGATGGAAATGATTCAAAGTGAAGGCATTTGGTATACAGAATAAAATAACCTCCTTTACATTATCATGCAGAAACAAGACATAAAATTTGAAGAACTCTTATGCTTATCAATGGAGGAGCTCGAAAATATTGGCGTTAAAGCATACGGTACCAGGAAGAGAATTCTGAAGGCGGCAAGTAGATTACTCATAGAGACTCCATACTTATGTTCTTTAGTAAGTTAGTTGTCTTCAGTTGCACTATGCACCCAAGTGGATACACACTCCCTAATCCTTATTACCATGCTGTGACGATATTTTTTACCTGTGATGGTCGATACTGACGTTTCAAAGTGTGATATCGACTCGATTTGCACCAGCAAACCAGTAATAATCTCTCGGGCTCTAGCTCTGACCCCTCAAACTGTATTGCGTCGTAACAGGTCAAGGAATGCCATGAAAAGCATACCTCAACGTCTCAGCTGCCAGATTATACGAAAACTCCTCTGACAACGGACAACGTATTTCAAATGTTGACAGGGTCCGCGGAACAAGTTGAATACATAGCAAGCTGCATGAGGTAGGCCTAACCATACTTCTCTAGACACCGACTTACTAGCATGTGTATCAGGGCTGTAATGACTCGAGTAGTAATTTTTAGTGACTCGACTTAACTCTAATCAATTTTTTCATGATGGAAAATGACTTGGATGCCCAAGAAAGTCATTTCACTGTAACTTTTAAGAATAGTAGGCTACCGCATCACTGATATTTCTTTTATCATTACTGGTATTTGTAAAGTAGGGCCAGAAAATGTTATAAAAGTGAGTAAAATAAGTATTTTATGAATGTAATGGCATTCGATATCACCCAAATTGAGTTGTAAGAGGGTGAGTTGAACAAGACTTGAACTCGAAACTGACTTGGACTTGACTCGGTCTTGAATTGAAAATGACTCGACTTGACTTGAGTCGAAAGTATAAAAGTAGGATTGACTTGTGACCTGGTTACAACACTGAGTTTGTGTATAATTTGAAAATAGTAGGTAAGCGTAAGCCATCTGTTTGCCTCAATTATTGAACTTTCATGGCAATGAAGTCCTAATTGGTGATACGATTGTTGCTATACAATGTCCTTTTCAATTCTCTACTAGTTGCTGACGATTACCCGTGACGAGTGTCTGCCGAAAATATTCAGGTTCATTTCAATAAGAATATACCTATTCAATTGTTGTGTATTATATTCAGATACATGAAGTATCATGTGGAAATGTATCCGGATACACTTTATCCAGACGCAGGCACGACATATGATAAGGCACCATTGCAGACATATCACGAGAAGGTAACCTGTTTCTGATTACTTGACTTGGCTACTATGCACTGCTTGTAGATTATTTGATGAACTTGGGTCATTTTCTCAAAACCCAGAAATGACTCGACTCGAGTCGATCTGTGTATTGACTCTACTTGGACTCGAGTCTCAGACGGTCAAGACCGACATGAATTTCATTGTAATTTCGAAGAATAGTAAAGTAACCACACCGTTGGTATTTAGACTATTGGCACTGGTACTTGAAAATGCGACCAGAAACTGTTGAGAGTGAGGAAAATTAGTGTATTTTAAATGCGAACCATTCGATATCACCAGACAGAGTTATAAAAAGTGGTTTTAACAAGACTTCATAACTCTAAACTGAGCAGTCAACGCAATGACTTGGACTCGAGTCATAATACCATGACTCGGACTTGGCCCTCTGCTTGCTGACTTGGACTCGGACTTGACTCGTTGGTGAATTTAAAATGACTCGACTTGACTCGAGTCGAAGCTAAAAAAAGGGAGATTGACTTGTGACTTGGTTACAACCTTGCTACTACTGCTTAATCGTTTTCTGTCTTGTCGGTAAAAACAAACCTAGAGCACTTTCTTTTTTGCTTACTTGGAAATCGCTACTTCTACTTGAGTAGGCCTACCCATGATGACTGCTTCGGCCGCTTGCTATTGACTGTGGTGGCTTGTACCCCTTTTTGCCTAGGCTATACAGTGAAAGGAGATTGACCATGCCACTCCTTTTAGATTGAAGGCGTAACAAAGAGCGTCGTGAGTCTCGCCAAGTCTCTGGACGACTTGAGAAGCCACGCCGAGGACTTTGACGGGCAGTCCCCCCCGGAACTGACCCAACCGATCGGACTCGCCACTCTCGACAGTCTGAAAGGCGGACACCCAAAATCCAGAAGGCTGCTCGCAATTTCGATAGCCGTTATGGCGATGTATGTTTTGAGTAAATCTAGCCTGTACGCTGGAAGGCGGTAGAACTTGGTTGTTTTACGCTGATTCCATTCGTGGACTTGTTCTATTTTATTATTTTTCTCCGCTAGTTCTGTCAAAACGTGTTCCGTTATGAAATGATTTGATTAAACTCTCGTGTGTTCAGTGTCAGAGCCATGAACTAAGTCCAATTGATATGTGATCGAAGGGCAACTTTTTTAATAAAGCAAGATTTCACAGTTACTGAAAATATATCAATCTTCAGTCAGGTATGGAGCTTTAACTTGATCCGGCACCAGAGATTGCAGCCAGATTATAGTCCCAGGTGGGTGCCTGATTTCAAAGTCTACTCTAAGTTGTTCGGACACCTTACTATCTTTTGAGCGTAGCACAATGTTGTGGTGACATAATCTGATATAATAATAATATACTGAAAATCTTTGTTTGGTCAACTTCTTTGAGGGAAATGGTTGTGATGACTCAATCGTAGTTCATGCCCATCTTCATATCCTGGTTGGAGCTGCGGAATAGGAATATTGTGAGTTCATTGACGTGTATGACGTCAGTCATGATGGAAAGCCTTTCGTGGTATCTGGTATGGAGAGCTACGGGTTCTTGAATTTTGTAATTTGCGATCTGGTACCTGCTTCACCTTTACGAAACGCTGTGGCGAACACGAAGGAATATTTCTAACTCCCACGAGTACTATGGACCGATTCTTTTACATTTCAAGTGACCCAGTATTTTCGTTGCAAATGAGCGTGAGCAACTGAACAGGGATTGGCGTTGCTAATGATCATCAAGAATACTGCAAGCTAAGCCAAGGAATGACGTTTTAGATAACGAAGAAAGTTGGTCAAGATTGACGGCATGCCGCCAGCTGAAATCTGATGGATCTTCCTCCACAAATTTGGACGAATGCAAGGATCTAAATTGCTAATAAACCAATGATGATGAAAAAAAACCCAAGTTCTTCTCGGGCGCTAAGACGAAATCGGTGATACGTGCGATATGTCTGCGACAATGTTTGTTATTGTCGAGTTTGCTAGATTTGCGACGATTTGTGCAAAACACAGAAAGAGATTGTCGTCCCGTCCCCGTGTCTTGTCGAGTCAATATTGTTACTGTATTTTTTTACAACGGCCTAACTATGTACGCATAACTACATTAGAGATTGGTAGCCATAGTGCGTATTGAATGCCAGAAGAATGTTTTTGGTATGCTGCTGTTGCGTGAATTGAACCTAATGCTGAAATCCATGAATTTGATTCCTTGATCAAATCGCTGCATTTGTGATACATAGATTTTGCATTTGCATTGCATCGGGAGATTCTGTTCACACGTTCACTCCTGTTTTCCTGTTTTCAACCCAACATCGGAAAGTTTCCCATAGTTTCCCTTCCGCATTCCTTATCATAGTTATCAATATCACTGACTATAATATTCTGTTAGCAAAATAATTGATGCGATTCTTGTTAATAAAATCGCGATTGATTTGTTGCACTCGGATGCCTGTATGACATGCCCGCTCCCAAGCAGTGAAGTGAACTCGTACTTATTAACGTCCCAAACATGAATAAATAGCATAATTTGTGTTGCGGCGTGATCTGGAAATCGCACATTCTTCCTTGAAGAGTGATTAATGACGATAATCTAATTTCTTTTTGTATGAAAAGCTGTAATTATGGCCGATGCAGAATACATTGAGATCACAAACAGTGATGTTTCTGAAGCAAGAAAGGATTTATCAACGGACGCCGTAACGTCAGAGTCTCCGGAAGAAATAAATGATAGTCACGCAGCGGAAGAAAGAACATCTGAAATGGAAATTGCAAATGATGAAATCGCAAATAAATCGGATGATTTGATGAAAGATGAAGATGATACAACACTGGGTGAAGACGCAAACCGCCCAGAAGAAGACATTACTGCTGGTATGAGATAGTTATTATATAAACTAACTTACGTTAGCTTAGAATGGTATTGGTGTCCGTGAAACATGCAATAACACAGACTTTGTCTACCACTGCATGCAGTCAAATATGATATAGGCAGATAGGCTGACAAGACAACTGAAAATTTTGTCGTCAGGCCTACCATAAATGATTGATGGTTCGAGCATTTAATTTATATTGACATAATTTTAATAAATATTGATGTTTGAATAATATACGGTACCCAATAGAATAGCACCACTCAAACCCAAATGTGCAGAAGGCACCTTAATTCTATAACGGGATCGAATGCTTCCAAAAATATTATAATTATTGCAACTTCCAGAGGTGGTTGAAGTATTCACCATGGGTGGCCTACTCAAGAGTAGGAGTAAGAGTGACAATGAAAATTTCCTCACTATATAGGCCTATGTACCCCCAAAACAGCACTTTTCACCATTTCCTTTCTCTTATGTCACCTACCACGGTGTTTTTCCCTGATGCAAATATACTAGGGCCTATTTCATGTGTAGAGATATCCCAAGGTGTAATAGGTTCTGTTGATGTATAAGTATAGGCTACCACTTCGCTACCCATGGGATATGACCAGGGTTGTAACCAAGTCAATCTCACTTTTATAGTTTTGAATCGAGTCAAGTCGAGTCATTTTCAATTCATCACCGAGTCAAGTCCGTGTCCAAGTCAGCAAGTATATAGAGGGTAGAGTCCAAGTCGTAGTGTTTTGACTGGAGTTCGAGTCCAAGTCATTATATTACCTGTTCAGTTTTCAGTTCAGTCCGGTTCAACCCACTTTTTCAACTCTGTTCCAGTGACATAGAATGACTCGCAAGTCGCATTCCTAATATCGTAATTTTCCTCAGTCTTAACAGTTTCTAGCCCTATTTTCCAAGTATCAGGACTGATAGACCACATACCAATAATGTGTTAACTTAACTATACTTTGAAGTTACTATAAAATGTCTGTCTTAGCCGTCCTACTCTCGAGTCATATGAGTTGGTTCAAGTCGTGCACAATGACTCGAGTTCAAGTCGAGTCCATACAAAAATTGACTCAAATCAAGTCGAATCATTTGACGCATAAGAAAATCGCGACTCGAGTCATTACAAACCTGGATATTATGATCTCATAACAATGTGTCGGTGTGTATCTGGTTCATTTGTATCATATGTATCAATATATAGTCTAATATGTACAGTAATTGCTACCGATATGATTTGGGGTGGTGAAAATCTCATATAAACTTCTATTTTCCGCCCGTTTATTTACGGTTTGCTTGATGCCTTGAGTATAGGTTACTTTTGTCCATAGATTAGGCTAGTGATCCATACCTTTGTTAAGTCTACTCGGACTGTACCATCGACTATGCTGAGATCCGCAACTTTTCCGCTGTATCAGGAGTTTTTGACGGATGTTGTGAACTTGTTACAGTAGGCTACAATCGAATTGAACGTTAATTGATATCAACTAAACTTCGACACTTGGGCTACATCTAAGAAATTCCTTTTAGTTTCTAGAATCATGCCAAATTGACTAACCTGAATGATGAAGAATGCAATGGGTTAATTACAAGGCCGATTGCTCAAGACAGTCCATGCGTACGAGGAGGGATATTCTACAGTATTCCCATTGATACTATCATCATGTTGACACAATAGTCCTTGACATAATAATTTTTGTGTTATATAGTGACACCAACCCAACTCTGCTCTCAAATTAAGGCTGTATCCTTGGAATGCCGCTGTAAACCTTCATCAGCATGACTGCTTGAGCAAGGAGCATGAGCATATACAAAATTGAGATATGTCATATAATATAGCAGAAGGCTTCTTGGTATGAGGAATTTAAGAGAAAAATTCTTATTACATAATGATATTGCTATAAATATCTAATATAGCCTACATTATAATTTGTGATCCAAAGTTTCTTTGACTGAAGTGTCTGGGCTGATACGCCTTGGACCAAGGTGTCTGCAGACTGTCTTGTAGTCCTAGTGAACATTGTGACATCGCAGACATCATTCTGACATGGTTGACATGCACAAAGTAGAATCTCTTAATGGGAGTTGATAGGCTGCATTGTAGTTCCTCATCTGATGATTAACAGTGTCAGAAAAGGTTGGTAATGAATCAATCAGCAACATTGTATGTGTGATGCTTGCAACCAAGCAACCAACAATGCAATCAAGGCAATGGATTTTGCTATGTCCTGCTAGTTTAACAGTTCTTGTGGTCAAATATATTTTGCAATGATCTGATCTCGCAGTACCCAATCTCTTTGAAGATACCTACAAAATATATCCATTGTGGTATGATAATTTAGTTTTTCAGAGAAGTAGACATCACAGTTATATATATATATATTTAAATGTCTCAAGCATGTGTTTCTGTACCCTACCATCATATAGGCCTATAGATGGAAAATTGATCGAACTTTTTTAGCATTATAGGGTTAATTACAATTTTGATTCAGTCAGCTCTAGTACATAGTTGGTAAAATAATTGTAATTACCTGTATTGACATTTTTCAGATGGTAAAGATGACACGACTCTCGGTGCAACATTGACTCTTGATGCTGACATACTTGAATCCGACCCTACACAAAACGTTCAGACCGATGTTGAAGGTAATGAAACTGTTAACCGGGGATGTAATGACTCGACTCGTGATTTTTTGCTGACTCGACTTGACTTGAGTCATTTTTTTAAATGTGTAAAATGACTCGACTCGAGTCAATTTGTGTATTGACTCGAATTGTGCACGAATCATTGTGCATGAGTCGAACCAAGTCATATGACTCGAGACTAGAATGGCCAAGACAGACATTCCATTGTAACTTCGAAGAATAGTAAAGTCACCGCATTATTGGTATTTCGTCTATCAGTCCTGATACTTATAAAATAGGGCCAGAAACTGTTGGGATTTAGAAAAATTACGATATTATGAATGCGAGCCATTCTATATCACTCGTGCTAAGTTGAAAAAAGTGGGTTGAACCGGAATGATCTCAAAACTGAACAGTGAACAATGAACATGATGGGTTGGACCCGGACTTGAGTCAAAACACTATGACTCGGATTCGACCCTCTGTTCACTGGCTTGGACTCGGACTTGACTCGGTGGTGAATTGAAAATGACTCGACTTGACTCGAGTAAAACTATAAAAGTGAGATTCACTTGTGATTCGGAACCTTGGCTACAACCCTGATATAAGTGTTGCAAACTTATCACAAAATCACTTTCTAAGTAGTTTTATTAAAATATTAGTTTCAGTAGAAGGTGAGGCAATCTTAAACATGCACCGATGCTCTGGAAAAGTAGAGGTACTTCCAGACTCAATAACTCTGGTTGCGTGCATTAACTTTGAACAGGTATTTGGATGCGATGCAGGGTTGTAACCAAGTCAAATGTCAATTTTACTTTTGTTGTTTTAACTCAGGGTTGTTATGACTCAGGTCACGATTTTAAGATGACTCGACTTGACTCGAGTCATTTTCTCAAAATACGGAAATGACTCGACTCGGGTCGATCTGTGTATTGACTCGACTTGTACTCGAGTCTTTGCGCATGACTCGAACCAAGTCATATGACTTGAGACTCGGACGGCCAAGACAGACATTTCATTGTAATTTCGAAGAATAAAAAGGTAATCACACTATTGGGTATCGTCTATTGGTACTGGTACTTGAAAATGCGATCAGAAACTGCTAAAAGTGAGGAAAATGAGCATACTATAAATGCGAACCATTCAATATCACCAAACAGAGTTTTAAAAAGTGGGTTTAACAAGACTTTACCTGGAAACTGAGCAGTCAACACAATGACTTGGACTCGAGTCATAATGCCATGACTCGGACTCGAACCTCAGCTCGCTGACTTGGACTCGGACTTGACTCGGTGGTGAATTGAAAATGACTCGACTCGAGTCAAAACTATAAAAGTGAGATTGGCTTGTGACTCGGAACCCTTTTGACTTGGTTACAACCCTGTTTTAACTCGAGTCATTTTGAATTTTTGAGACTACACATGATGAAATGGTAATTACATTAAAATCTTTCTCAAATTTGCTCAGTGTTGGAATTGTTTGAATGAATATGAAAATCTTTCAGATGTCGCGAGCTATGAAGTTATCGACGGTGTCGAGGAGGAACAGGCTTCCTTGGAAGACAAGAGCGAACCCAAGCAAGAAAGGCAACAGATGGATGTCAACGAAGGAAAACTTGGTAAGTATAATGAAGATGCGTTTGGAATTAGTTTTTCGGTAATCACCAGCATACAAGTCATGGCATGATTTTGGCACCAGTTTTCAATGCATTTTCAAATTTGGTTGTAAAAAGGGAATACTTTATTGGTCTTACACCAATAATGATGGGGGTAGACTTGTACAACTTTACCTATATTTTGCTCTAATTAGTCAAATTAGACTACTAGATATCTGGTAATCCAAGTCTGATTTTGTGCTACCATTGTTGATGTACAAATTTCCCTTCAATTGTCAATTCTAGTTCCTGACGATTACCCCTGACGAGTGTCAGCCAAATTTTCGGGCGTATTTCAATTATAATATACTATCCAATTGCGTATTGAAGTCCTGTACCTGCAAGAATCTATCCTATTCCATCCATCTGCATCCAGACGAAAAGCCGTCTCCGTTTCGAAGATTCCGCAGCTTCACGAAACCCGACAAGAAGGAGGACAAGTCCGCGGGCAGTTCGATAAATCTGCCGTCGATATTTTCGACGCCCTTCATGTCGCTGAAAAATATCGGAAAGCGTAAAGAATCCAATTCAGGCAAGTGAAACGCGGGTCTGATTAGGCTACCTCTAGTTTTTGGTATTAAATTTTTGGTTTTAAATAAAGGTTTTTGAGGAGCAGCACTTCAATACTGCAACAAACGATATGCTCATTAGGGTTGTTCAAAAAATTACTAATTCCTTAAAATTTTTGCGGCTATTCGATAAAAGTGGTAGGCTGGCTGAAAAATATACGCCAAATTCGGCTCAATCCCAACTAGTAGATGTGAAGTTATGTGAGTTCGCAAATTTCGAATTTATTATGAAAAAATTAAAGTTTTTTTCAAATTTTACGGTCAACTCCATAACATTGCTATGTTGTCTAAAAGAATGATTCTTACCAAGCTAAGTTATTGCGGTTGAAAATGTGATTTTGCAAAAATAGCATTGATGTTGGGTGATCCATAATTATAATTAATTGGATTACCCAACATCAATGCTATTTTTGCGTAATAATTATTAATTGAAACTTAAATAACTTCACTTCTACGGGTTGGCATTGCGTCAATATTGTTTTGCATCGTTTTTGTAGACAACTCAAGAGTAGTAATATCTAGTTGCAATATAAGGATACTCATCCTCCATTTTTTCTCTCTCACTTTGTCTTGAATGTGACTTGCAGCAATTTGATAGCCTTGGACAGAAGTATTTTTACCGTACCTGGGATTTTTTCTTAGTTTTAAATTTAAGAAGCTTCCAGGTTCAACTCGGTGTTGAAGAGATGAATAATGCAGCATATCTGCCTCTCCCTGTCCCTGTGGACCTATTGATTTATTTTATAACCCTCTTTTTGTAATTGAATAAATGTCAATGAAGGCTCTCCACTTGTTACGGTAATGGTAGCAAAAGGGTTATGCGTCCTAGGGTATGAATTATGCAAGAACCTGGCATTCGATTGATTGCAGGATGATATGGTAAAACAACACAGGCATTAAGATGTGAGATGCCGCAAGGGCAGGAGGGTGTGTGCAATCATGTCTTTTGTAAGCATATTATGATTAGTGCATAGTTTTGTAGAGGTTAAGGTAGCAGATTTCTTTCTTGTAGCTAGTTATTTTGAGAGTATTTTAAAGGCAGAATGCATTTTTCGCAATCCTGGGTTTGCGGAAGTTTCGATGTAATAATGGCACAGAATGGGAAATCATGTTGCATTGTGCAATAGCATTTCATGGGAGTTGAATTGGAAGAATAAATTTTGTTTACGTTTGGAAATTCTCTGATTATTGATCTAATACTGCCCACCGTAAATAGTATTATTACAAATTCAAAATTTTAAACACCAGTAACTTTGCCTCGAGCAAAATTTGCTGTGCATCGTTTTTTAGACAACTTGACAATTTCATGAGGTTGAACGTAAAATTTGAGAGATTTTTTACATATATAAATTTCAAATTTACTAGTTGGAATTGTGCCAAATTTAGTGTGCGGCGTTTTATAGACAGCCCAACAATTTTATGTAATAGCCAGTAAAATTTGAAGGAAAAGTATTTTTGAACAACCTTAGTCATTGTCGGCCACCCCCCAAAATATAAGTACCCCATTTCTGACCACCTATGTTCTTTACAGCTTATTGTGTAGTCATTGTAGTTAAACTGTATCCCCTTATCATCACCCCCCTTTCAAATTTATGAATGCATGAACCCATTTCACCCAGATAACTTCGAAGTTATGAAATCAACAACCCATTTATACGCATCACTTTAATGTGATAAACGCAAGGACCCAGTCCAGTTCACCTCCTCACTTTGAAGTTATCAAAACCCATTTCACCCCTATCACAAACCATGCCCGTAAAACGCAGACGTAGCACGCAACCTGCAAATCCTTACGCAGTACCCCAAAATAGTACTGAAGGCAAAAATCCGAAAGGCTATCGACGCAATGACAGGCCAAGGCACGCGTCCTGGACCATAGAAGAGGACAGAGTCAAGGATTTTATATCTGGCAGTGGAAATAACGCATCTGGTTTTGTGTCTGAGCCGTCTTGTGTGTCTCTGTGTGGGATTCTAGATAATAATACTCTGAAGAGTCCAGAATACAGAAGCAACTCATTTTCGGATAACAGGAGTGGATTTTCGGCAAAATCTCGTTGTAACAGCATGCCCGCAGACGTACCTTTGAGAAACGTGACCAAAAATAGCACCAAACCATCGAAAAAGTCTAGGAGCAGCGGTGGATACTTTTTCGAAAAATACATCAAACGTTTTCGATCGAAAACGCCGCAAAACTCAAGTTCTGACGATTCTGACACCGATACGTCTCTAGACACTTTGAAAATCGTCAAAAGCACGCGTTCCACCCCGAAACAGGCCGATAAATTCATCAACAACCGTCAAGACATGGTAGTTATCGGGTTGAGAGGAAATCACGAATATTACACTATCGGAGAAGATATTTCATCTCACGAAATCGATGAAAATTCAATAACTGATGATTTGTACCCAAAAAGATACGGACTATCTTCCGATTGGTCGTCTTGTAGCATTAACCCGACTGTTAAATCTGCGGATATAGACGGGAAATTCGTCCCGCATTCACCCCACGTATTACCCACGTTCTACCCGCCTGAGACTCCTGGGTCTCCGCCGCCCGGGACAGTGACGTCGCCTTTATACTGGGACGACCCGGCTTGCGGATTTGGGGCGGTTGATTTACACCCCGGGACTCCAGTTACGAATTTGCTGAGCAACTATTACGAAGCTAGTTACCCGTGTTGGGAGTACGACCACGACACTTTGAAGGAATTGGAATGGATGTGTTGGAGTAATTATAGGGTGACAGGGGCTGGGCGGTGGATGGGTGGCGGAGGGCCGGACGGAGGGGGAATTTGCTGTAAGAAAATAGGGGCTGGACTTTCGAATTCACATTGTGCAGTTATAAGTAGGGTTGTCGGCATAATCGAGTATTCTTGTGTCACTTATTATGATGTCACAACAGTATGAATGGTGGGGAATCATTGTACCCAGCTCTAGCAATATGAATTTATAACTATAATGTATTAAAATGTATTGAAAGTCGGTAAAGTTGTCATCGATGAAAATTTTAGGATATAACACAAAAACTCTAAATGCCTGACGTAATTTGGGTAATATCATTAATAGTATTGGTATTTCAGATGAACAAGCGCCAGCGATGGATGATCAAACGCCGTCTCCCGGAAACATGACAAACGTGGAACAGCTGAGAATTGAAAGGAAGAATTTGCTGGGTAGGTCGATAGATAGGAATTAAGCTTGCAGACTTACTCTCCGTTCAAATTCTATTCGAGTCATTTGCAGATTATGTGACATTGCTATTCCATTGTTATGTTGCGCTGCGACTTGAGAGCCTGTCTGTGTCAACATTGCTGCTAGCTAGCAAAATTATCTTACAATCATATATATAAATTACGAAATGCGACGAAACATCAATTTTAGAAATTTGGAACGCATTTTCTGCGTGGCTTCTTGATATCGAAGTCGCGGTCAACTTTGGACTTAGATTACGTTGCAATGCTGCTAGTGTTGTGCCTAACTGTTTAGAAGTAACCTACAACTTGTTCCAGACCATTTTTATGTAGACTTGCTGAGTTTGTTGAATTGAATTTACTAAATTCGTAAAATTTACGCAGTAGAATTTGGCGACGTTTGGCACTATGATAAAGGCTGGCTAACAGCGATATCGTAGACCGTGGTTCTATCCAGAGAAACCCAACAATCAAAATCAAGTTATTGGTGTTAACTCGAATTCGCCTTGCAGAAAACTCAATCGAACCATGCATTGAAACCACAGTTGATCCGTTTTGGCTTAAATTTGATTTTTGAAGGTTCGCCAGTACACAGAATTTGATTTAAAATCACACCACTGCATTAAAAGAGGGCGATGTTTTCCCAAATCAGAATTTCCATCATAAACGCATCTGTTTGTGTTATTGCAAGTGTTAATATGGCAAGCCACTGTCCAGTCCCATAGCACGTGCCCAAATGTACAGGTATGGCAAAGCTGAGCATCAAAGGTCTGATAGAGTCGTCCTTGAGTGCCGGACACACCCTCGACAGCGACCACACACCCCTCCAACAGTTTTTCGTTATAATGGAATCGGTGTTGAAGCATGGATTGAAAAGTAAGGCTGTTTAGAGAATATTTTTTAGTTAGTTACATAACTTAGTCTGCTGTATTGAGTGCGTAATATTCATGTACGTAGTGCGATCTCTAAAACTCTAAGTACTTAGACTTGTGAGAGTTACATATCAAGTGGGTTTTCCTGCAAGTTATTGATATGATTCTTGTCTGGTAACTCTCAGATGCACGGGTACTATAGCAGCATCTTTTGATGATCATAGAAATGTAATTAGTAGGAAATTTGTTGCACTGAAATTTCTGATTGAATTGGGAACTTTAAGTAACTGGCCAATAATTCTGCAACCACCAAAAATTCTTGAGCCGCTCTACACAAAATTATTAACAAAAAAGTATTTCCCCTATGATGTGCAATGTTTGGAGAAGGCCACAGTGGCAACCAGGGTTGTAATGACTCGACTCGAGTCACGATTTTTTTGGTGACTCGACTTGACTCGAGTCATTTTTCGAAATGCATAAAATGACTCGACTTGAGTCAATTTTTGTATTGACTCGACCTGTACTCGAGTTATTGTGACTCGAGACTGGGACGGCCAAGACAGACATTTCATTGTAACTTCGAAGAACAGTAAAGTTACCACGTTATTGGTATTTCACCATCAGTCCTGATACTTGGAAAATAGGGCCAGAAACTGGTAAAACTGAGGAAAATTACTATATTTTGAGTGCGAGCCATTCTATATCACTCGAGCATAGTTACAAAAGTGGGTTTGACCGGATTGAACTCAAAACTGAACAGTGATCGTAATGACTCGGACTCGAGTCAAAACACTATGACTCGGGCCCAGATTTGACTTGGTGGTGAATTGAAAATGACTCGACTTGACTCGAGGCAAAACTATAAAAGGGACTCGGAACCTTGAGACTTTGTTACAACCCTGGTGGCAACTTCTGATAAAAGTTATGAATGGTCGGTCAATTTGGTCATTGGTCAATGTCATACAATTCTATTATTTTGTAAAAGGTTTCAAAATTTTTATTGGTGTAATTCCACTCGGATCGGAACGAAATTTGCTGTACAGCTTCTTTTTTTAAAAACTAACAATTTAACTGGGTAGCCTGTGAAATTTAGAAGGATATGTTTTTTAAACATAGTCCTGGGAGCTAAGGACTATGTCCTTGAAATTTCAGGCCCAAAGTTATTCTTTGCCGGTAATAAGCAGTTCTGGGGGCCGTTGGAGGCCATTGAAAAAATCGCGAGCGACGCTAGCGAGATTACGAACAGCGTGCGAGATCTTCCAGGAATCAAGTAAGATTATTCTGTATTTCCCAATTTTGCCTCGGTATTGCAAATATGTTCAGATTTTTCCTCAAATACCACCGGGTCCTCCATCCAACTCTGGCTATGGTCGGGATTCACGCGTTGATACCTTGTATTGCTTTTTCTTCCGCAGAACGCATGCTGGGAAAGCCAGGGCTTGGCTGAGACTTGCCTTGATGCAGAAACGCCTCGCAGATTACTTTCGGTTGATGGTGGACAATAAGGAAGTGATGAGGTATCTTGCGTATCGATTATTGCCCAATGTAGTTAGACCTCATTAGAATTATGAGTAGGGCGATTTTTTGACTTGAAAACGAAAGATTTTGACCTAAAAAAATCGAAATTTTGACATTTTTACCTTAAACAACTTAATTGTGACAAAATTTTGCCCTCATGTATGAAAATTAGTTGTTTTTTCACATAGTGTTAGAATTGTACTACTTATCCTCATTTCTGGCTGGAACTGTCTGTCGTTACAACTTGAAAACTGACAGATTTTTACATGAAAAACTTAATTTTAACAAAATCTGGACCAATGAAGAATTCCAATAGTTACGTCACGCATTATGGTAGAAATAATTAAAAATTTGTTGTAGTGCGACGAAAGATACTTTCCTACATTCTCGGGTAAAAAGTGTTTGTCCTTACTAAGTAGCTTGCCAAAAGAATGGAGACAGAACGTTCAACAGCAGAAGTTGTTGGCTGACAACACTGAAGTTGTGCGTACACTGCTGGTGACAAACCGTGTTGCTTCAATCTGGCAATGGTGTCTACGTCACAATTCTTCATCATGCGCTTCTTGATATATGAACCATGCAATGCCCACGCAGTCTTGCTTCAGTTAGAATATTGCAGTACGTTGAGCAGACAATGGGCCGTCTGCGACGGTAGGCCTATAAAGCAGGCTACAAGCTGTGAAATGTCAAATGATAAGTTCATGGACAGTGCAAAGATCTACGTTACAAACGAATGCCGTTTTTTTTAACTCTGTAAACAATTTTGGCAATTTTTTGATCTAACGCGACCATTTTGACAAATTAATGACTTATTTTGACATGTCAAAGGAAATCGCCCTACTGATTACAATGCGTAGCATGCATATCGCAACTATTTGACCACGGATACTTCCTGTTCAGAGAATATTACGAACCGGAAGCCATGGTTTTGTCCGAGGAAGGTGTAGTCCTGGCAGGCCACCTGGTCGGGCTTAATTGCATCGACGCGAACTTGTGCATGAAAGGTGACGACCTCGACAATCAGGTAATTCGTCGTTGAGATTAGCAGCCGAAAATATTCGTGGTTATTTCAATATCGATGCATATTGTACAATTGTATATAGAAATGTCAGATCGAAATGCGGGTAATTTAGTTTCACTCTAATTTGTAAGATGTTGTTAATGCTAAGCTATTTTTTGGTTATTAAAATGCCACAGGAGAAGTGTGCACTTGTGCAGTGAATGAAAATAAATTTGATATGAACTGAGCTTTATTTTTGGTGTGTTTGCTTCCGATGCGAAATTTAATTTGATTTCTAAGGTTTTGTGAATTCAATAATTATAATTGTAATAGTTTAATTTTGGAAAAACTGTGTATCATGAATTCCAATTTTAATCTAATTTGGAAAAGCCGCACATTTTCTAGTCATCCAACCCAGGGTTGTAAGACTCGAGTCATTTTTCCAAATGCGTAAAATTACTTGACTCGAGTCAATTTTTGTATCGACTCGTCTTGTATTCGAGTCATTGCGCATGACTCGAACCAAGTCATGTGACTCGAGACTGGGGCGGCCAAGACGGACGTTCCATTGTAACTCCGAGAAATAGTAAAGTCACCGCATTATTGGGATTTCGTCTATTGGTAATGGTACTTGAAAATGCGACCAGAAACTACTAAAAGTGTGAAATATCAGTATATTATAAATGCGAACCATTCGATATTACCAAACAGAGTTTTAAAAAGTTAAAAAGACTTTAACTGGAAACTAGGTAGTCAACAACATGACTTGGACTCTGATTCGAGTCATAATACTATGACTCGGACCCGACCCCTGCTTGCTGACTTGGACTCGGACTTGACTCGATGGTGAATTGAAAATGACTTCACTCGAGTCAAAACTGTAGTAGTGACATTGACTCGTGACTCCGAACCTTGCGACTTGGTCACAACCCTGGTGTGCAGTAACATTTCCAATTCTAATCTAATTTGGAAGAGCTACAAACTCCAATTCTGCAGTCAGACACTCGATTTTGTCCAGCCCAGAGCATAAAACGCTCAGGTACTAAAAACACACCATCTTTTTACACTTTATATAATTTCAGAACGCAGCTATCGACTACAGCTTGTATATAAAAGACGGGAACCGATCCATAGAGGCGCTAGCCAGCCCCGGCGAAGCCAGGGAGGAAGAGGATAGAGAAGAGGAAAAAAGTGAGACAGCAGAGGAAAAAATGAGAGAATTAGTGAACCAGAAAAACTACTTGGAGGAACGTAACAGGTAGTTCTACAGAGGTGGTCGTTACTAAATAATTCTTCCATTTTAGAGTAGGCTACTAAAATTTTTACTTAAATTGATGTGTTTTCAAGATTACTACCCAAGTATACCTGATCAGCTCTTAGTTTAAACTACTTAATTTTTGCGATTTTCAGTTTGAATACTGAAAGTACCTTTTAGGATAAGTTTTCATTTCCTTTATGAGTCAGGACTCGACTTGACTCAATTCTCTTTGAAAATTTGGATCAACTTGATATGCAATATTTTAAAATGACTTGGCTCGAGTCAAAAATTGGCTTGACTTGACTCGAGTCATTTCGAGAATTGACTTGAAAATTTCTGGGGGTGACAAACCTTACAAATCTCACTCTCAGATACTTGGAGACAACGCTGGGCGAGCTGCAAAAGAAAGTGGGCTGCACGTCTTCCTCCAATCAAGTGTTGGAAGCGGAGCTGGAGGCCGCCAAGATCTCTCTCTCCTCCCTGAAAGAAGAGAAAGAAAGCTGGCTGGAGGAAAGGCAGGGGATGACCGAGAGCCACAAAAAGATTCTCAAAGTGAGCAAAAAAAACCTTGTTGCAGTTTAGCGACTTATTACTCAAATTGTCAAGGCCATTAGCTAAAATTGTTAGCTTGGCTAAAAAACGTTGCGAATCAAATTTGACTCAATTTCAACCAGCAGAAATTTAAAATATTTGAAATTATTATAAATTATTTGACAAAAATTTTTATTCAAATTTTACTGACTATCCCATGAAATTGTTAGGATGTCTACAAAAACGATGCAAAACAAATTTGACGCAATTCCGACCTGTAGAAGCGAAGTTATTTTAGTTTTTTTGTTAATAATTCTGTGATTACCCACTGTCAATCCAATTTTTTCCAAATCCAAAAGTTTCAACTGCAGTAACTGCCGCTTCTACCGGGCGGAATTTAGCCAAAATTGTTATGCATCGTATTTTTACACAATTTAACAATTTCACGGGGTAGCCAGTGAAATTTGACAAAAATTTCCTAATTTTTGAAAAAATATTTTATGAAAAATTCAAAATTTTCACATTTACTGGTTGGAATTCAGTGAAATTTAGTGTGCAGCGTTTTTCTTTTAGATAACTTCAAAAATTTAGCTGATAGCCGCGAAAATCTGAATAAAAGTTATTTTTGAACATGTAGCCCACCATCTACAATGTTCTTCCCGATTCTCTACTAGTCGCTGACGATTACCCCTGACGAGTGTCAGCCGAAAACATTCGGGTTCATTTCAATACGAATACGCAATTCAATTGCGTGTTGAAGTGCTGTACCTCCAAGAAGCTCTCCGTCTACGGCATGTGTTGGATTCTTGCTTGTTGAGTTATCATTCCTATCTCAACTCCGCAGGACAAGCAGGCCGATTTGGATTTGGAGAGAGACACCCTCGTGCAGTCCAGGGCTGGCTTGGACGAGATGTTAAATCAAGTCAAGAAGCAATTGAAACAGGAAGCGCTCTTGAGAATGGTGAGGGACGTAGAGCATTAAGGCCGAATTGGAAAACCAGAAAATATCATATTTACCAAATAAGATTAGAAATAGAATTATAAGCTCACAGTTTTTCCCTAATTAAATTAAAATTTGAATTACAGCCGCACAATTGGTTTCCTAATTAGATTTGAATTAGAATTATAGCTACACAGTTTTTCCCTAATTAGATTACAATTGGAATTACAGCTGCACAAGTTTTTTCCTTATTAGATTTCAATTAGAATTATACCTACACAGTTTTTCCTAATTAGATTAAAAGTAGAATTATAGCTACACGAGTTTTTTTCCTAATTAGATTAGAATTATAGGTACAGTTTTTCCCTGATTAGATTAAAATTTGAATTTCAGCTGCACAATTTTTTCCTAATTAGATTTGAATTAGAATTATAGCCACACAGTTTTTCCCTAATTAGATTAAAATTGGAATTACAGCAACAAAAGTTTTTCCTAATTAGATTTGAGTTATAATTATAGCTACACAGTTTTTCCTAATTAGATTAAAATTTGAATTTCAGCTGCACAATTTTTTTCCTAATTAGATTTGAATTAGAATTATAGCCACACAGTTTTTCCCTAATTAGATTAAAATTGGAATTACAGCAACAAAAGTTTTTCCTAATTAGATTTGAGTTATAATTATAGCTACACAGTTTTTCCTAATTAGATTAAAAGTAGAATTATAGCTACACGAGTTTTTTTCCTAATTAGATTAGAATTATAGGTACAGTTTTTCCCTGATTAGATTAAAATTTGAATTTCAGCTGCACAATTTTTTTCCTAATTAGATTTGAATTAGAATTATAGCT
This sequence comes from Botryllus schlosseri, assembly GCF_051294905.1. Taxonomy (NCBI): domain Eukaryota; kingdom Metazoa; phylum Chordata; class Ascidiacea; order Stolidobranchia; family Styelidae; genus Botryllus; species Botryllus schlosseri. Next base: position 34,928,038 of record NC_137238.1, read on the forward strand.
ACACAGTTTTTCCCTAATTAGATTAAAATTGGAATTACAGCTACACAAGTTTTTCCTAATTAGATTTAAGTTATAATTATAGCTACACAGTTTATCCTAATTGGATTTCAATAAGAATTATACCTACACAGTTTTTCCTAATTAGATTAAAAGTAGTATTATAGCTACACAAGTTTTTTTCCTAGTTAGATTAGAATGATAGGTACAGTTTTTCCCTGATTAGATTAAAATTTGAATTTCAGCGACACAATTTTTTTCCTAATTAGATTTGAATTAGAATTATAGCTACACAGTTTTTCCTAATTGGATTTCAATTAGAATTTTAGCTACAAACTTTTTTTTCAAAATCTGACTAGAATTAGAATTTAGCTACATACTTTTTTCAAAATCAGACTACAATTAGAATTATAGCTGCTGCCTGCTGGTACTCAGTTTTTCTTCGTAATTAGTTTCTAATTATAACTATAGCTGAGCTACGCATTTTTTCTTATTCAAATTAGACTAGAATTAGAGCTATAGCTGCTGGTACTCAGTTTTTCTTCATAATTAGTTTCTAATTATAACTATAGCTTAGCTACACATTTTTTCTTATTCAAATTAGGCTAGAATTAGAGCTATAGCTGCTGGTACTCAGTTTTTTCTTCCAATTTAGTTTCTAATTATAACTGTAGCTTAGCTACACATTTTTTTAATTCAAATTAGACTACAATTAGAGCTATAGCTGCTGGTACTCAGTTTTTCTTCCAAATTAGTGTCTAATTATAACTATAGCTTAGCTACTCATTTTTTCTTATTCAAATTCGACTAGAATTAGAGCTATAGCTGCTGGTACTCAGTTTTTCTTCCAAATTAGTGTCTAATTATAACTATAGCTTAGCTACGCATTTTTCTTATTCAAATTAGACTAGAATTAGAGCTATAGCTGCTGGTACTCAGTTTTTCTTCTAAATTAGTGTCTAATTATAACTATAGCTTAGCTCACATTTTTTTTATTCAAAGTAGACTAGAATTAGAGCTATAGCTGCTGGTACTCTGTTTTTCTTCTAAATTAGTGTCTAATTATAACTATAGCTTAGCTACGCATTTTTTCTTATTCAAATTAGACTAGAATTAGAGCTATAGCTGCTGGTACTCAGTTTTTCTTCCAAATTAGTGTCTAATTATAACTATAGCTTAGCTACACATTTTTTCTGATTCAAATTAGACAAGAATTAGAATTATAGCTGCTGGTGCTCAGTTTTTCTTCCAATTAGTTTCTAATTATAACTATAGCTTAGCTACACATTTTTTCTTATTCAAATTAGACAAGAATTAGAATTATAGCTGCTGGTGCTCAGTTTTTCTTCCAATTAGTTTCTAATTATAACTATAGCTTAGCTACACATTTTTTTTGTTCAAATTAGTCATTTCGTTTCACGAAGTATAGTATCGGCATTTTGCATTAATCAGTCTGATTAGACAAATAGAATTAAGTAGTTGTCCAAGTCAGACCTTGGCTTTTAAAAGCAACTCGATGCCATCACAATAATATGAACAAAAGATGGCCGACTTTGTCGAATTTCGTGCTCACCGTAAACGCTATGAACGCGCTCTGTATAAATACAATTTTCGCCCTGTTTCGTCATCATTAGTTTGGTGATCCTTACCTGTTAGCCTTACCAAAGGCTATCAGATGAGATACGTGATGAACGTGCCGATATGACTGCGTGAGTTAAATGGCACCCCGCCCCGGCTTGACAACTCCGGGAGCAGGAGTTCTGAACCAACTAGTGATACCTCAATATACCATCAATGTATGATAATGTACTAATATCCACAGCTGGAGAAACTTGGGAGGTCTGCTGATATCCAATGTATGTTCTTTCCAATTCTATACTACACACCAAATTTGGTTCAATTCCAACCTGTAGCCGCATTGCTACAGGAGAAGAAAGTTACTATTTATTATATAAAAATAAATAACAAAAAATTTGCTGTTCACCCCATGAAAGTGTTAGCTTGTCTGTAGAAACGATGTTCACCAAATTTGGTTCAATTTCAACCAGTGGAAGCGGAGTTATTGCCGTCGAAAAATTTGAATTATGAATAAAATAGTATTTACGGTGATCAATTATTTATGATAGTGGTGCCCACCGTAAATACTATTTTATTCGAATCCAAATTTTTCGTCGGCGATAACTCCGCTTCCACTGGTTGGAATGGAACCAAATTTGGTGAACATCGTTTCCATAGACAACCTAACACTTTCATGGGGTGAACAGCAAATTTTCAAATTTTTTGTTATTTATTTTTATGTAATAAATAGTAACTTTCTTCTCCTGTAGCAATGCGGCTACTGGTTGGAATTGAACCAAATTTTTTGTGTAGGCTTGAATTAGGTAGCCTAACAATTTATCAAGTAGCCAGTACGATTTGAGAAAAAAAGTCTATGTTTTACATGAATTCTGCAATTGGCAAACATTTGTTGGCTAATCCATCTTTTGGATACGACAGATTTCGTGTCGTCGGAAGGGGCCGTTCACACTTTGATTTGCATGCCTTGGAGTCGACTTTTATCGAAATACACCAGCCAAGGCTGTGCCAACAAAAAGAGTTCGTGTACCATCTAAAATAGCAAATTGAACGCTCTCGCATGACTCGTACAAAGTCATATTACTTGAGACTCAGACGGCCTAGACAGACATTTCATTGTAATTTCGAAGAATAGTAAAGTAACCACACTATTGGGATTTCGTCTATTGGTACTGGTACTTGAAAATGCGACCACAAACTGCTAAAAATGAGGAAAATGAGTATATTATAAATGCGAACCATTCGATATCACCAAACAGAGATATAAAAATTGGGTTTAGCAAGACTTTAACTGGAAACTGAGCAGTCAACGCTATGACTTGGACTCGGACTAGAGTCATAATACCATGATTTTATATGAACGGAATCAGTAGTTTTAATTTTAATCTAATTTGTATAATTCTGTAGTTATAATTCTGATTTTAATCTAATTTGGAAGAAAACTGTGTAGCTATAATTTAAGTTCTAATCTAATTTGGAAAAGGTGTACATTTTCTAGTTGTGAAACACTGCATTGGAGTACGGTTCTCGACTCGTTATACCCAACCCTATGCAAGAAAGCTTTGACCGTTGCCATTTTCTAGGACGTTGAACGCGAATTGGAGCTGCAGATCTCCATGAAACAAGAGATGGAGGTCGCGATGAAGCTCCTGGAGAAAGACATTTACGACAAGCAAGACTCTCTCGTCACTCTGAGAGAGCAGCTGGAAAGCGTCAAAGTTCTCAACATCGAAATATATCGAAAACTGCAGGTATACCTCGAAATGTAATCTCGGTGTATAACGGATGATGCCTTCACAATATGCTGGGGCAGTCAGAATATAATCTGAAACCACGACCTGTTAAAAATGTATACCCAGAGACAGACTTTTACAAACTACAAACCTAGTTACATGACGGTCAACCACGGTAACTACTGTTTTTTTAACGGTTTTAGTTCTAGTTTCGCATTTTAAAATAATTTATTTGCCGAACACCTAAAAACATGTGCCCTCGTTTAGCGTGAATCCTGGTGTCGGTGTTCTGTTGTGTGATGGTCTTAAGCCATTGCTAGCTCAGAGTCATGAATACTAATAGTGACGTAACCAGGGGGTGCGATTTTGGGATTTGGGGGCAGAAAACCCCTTTCATTTCAAACTTCGTATTCTTCGAAATTACAATGATATGTCGGTCTTGGCCGTCATGAGTCTCGAGTCGTATGACTTGGTTCGAGTCATGGCCAATGACTCGAGTCCAAGTCATCAATACACAGATTAACTCGAGTCGAGTCATTTCCGTATTTCAAGCAAATGACTCGAGTCGAGTCATGACAACCATGGTGAACTTTATCACTTGGACTCCGACTTGAATTTCAAATGACTCGAGTCAAACTATGAAAGTCAGATTGACTTGTGACTCGGAACCTCGCGACTTGGTTACCCTTACAACCCTGGTACAGCTGCTGTTTTCTCTAGGATAAAACTGACGCAGTCGAATCCAAGACGCACGCGATAGCCGAACTCGAAGACGAGACCAAAAGACTTGATACGGAGATTAAGAAACTTAAAGAAAAGTAAGACTTGGCTTACTTAAATCATGCTTTAAAACTCACCTGGGCTTATCTGCGTCTTTGGATCATCCACCTAATTGCACCCTTCGTAAAAGTGGCTCGGTTAATATGTAGTTCCCTTGGGGCACTGAAAATTTGGGTTCAGTCTACTCTCTTATCTACAACATTAAAAATCAGTGTTACCCTTGAATATGTCAAAATTTGTGGTGTTTATAATTGGTTTGGGGTTGGGGTGTCGTAGGATTAGGGTAAGGGTAATGAACGCTCCTACTATACCATGCCCGACGTAGTGGTTCCCAAACTTCATTTTCACATTTCGCTGGCTAGATTGAGTCAAGCATTGAGTCACTTTTCTATCAATAAAATCAACTGAACGTTGTAACGTTTTCGCCCCGCAATACACTCCTTCATCATTTTGGCCCCCCCTGCCTCTTAAAATCGCCACCAGGGGCAATAACGCTCACAAATATTTCGTTAAACTCCATATTCTGCCTTGCATGTTGCCATGAAAAATTCGAAATCGCACCGTTTTGAGTAAATCTCTCGTTTTTATTTTCTCTCTTTCTCTTTCCTGTTCTCTCTCCTCTCTGTATGTAGTCTGTCGATTGTTTTTGACAGTATCGAGAAAAGAATTCCTGAATGAAGATTTTTTTTCGATCTTTGTAACGACAGCAACAGTTGCAATAATACGCTGAATTCACTGTCATTACTTTCATTAAAATTTTGATGTATCGGAAAGATGTAATTGTGTGATTTGCGACAGATTAAAGATGGATGTGTTACCTCAAAAGCCCAATTTTCTAATGCTGCTATAAAGTACCTATCATAAAATTTATACGAAGCGATAACTTCATCTTGTTCGTACATTCGCTAACAGCTTTTCGACCGACTCCCATGATTACCTCATACATGCAAAATATTCCCAACATTTTTAGTCTGATTCATCGCGTTACTGACATTAGCTACTGATGACAGTCAGCCTAGAAATTTCATAACCAAATAAGTCAATAAGTCATTGTTCCGTGTAATTTTGAAGTTCTGTAGTAAAAGAGTCTATCATATGAAAATAGTTTAAAATTTACTCACTACGTTGAAGCACACCAAGTCGATGTCAGTTTTTCTCGTACCCTGTAAATAAATGAAATTTTGCTACTAATCACCTCTTACTATGAAAATTTCCTAAAAACACATCAAACTGCTTATCTACTTCTGTGGCGGATATTTTTGAAACACATCTCACTGATTTATATTACGTAAATGTCGTGTCTAGAATAACACTGTCACCGCTTTTTTGTTCTGATTTGATTTCATCATATAATTTTTCGTTATTTTTCAAATACTCGACGTTTTCCTGCTATATTTATGTTCGCGAGCTGGTGATTTCTTTTCGTAACTGTGTTTCGGTCGATGAACGTGCTTTCCCTGTGATTATTCTCAATAAAATGTTGGAAGAAACCCGCGTCGATACTTGACAACTAGATACTTCTAGTTGGCTAATTAGACTAATTAGATCAAAATGTCCATATTCTAATTCTAATCGAATTTGTGAAATTTTTATATGCTCGCATTTTAATTAATCGAATGTCTGATTTTCCTGTCAACGCCACAGAAGAGCTGTATTGCGAAACAAGCCAAGCTTGCCGTGCAGGCATTTCCCCTGATTCTAAGTTTTCACAAATTCAGTTGTTATAATGCTAATCTAACTCGGAAAAACTGTGTAGCTATAATTCTAATTCTTGTTTAACTGAGAAAAAACAAGCTAGAACTCTTATTCTAGACTAATTTGGGAAAAAACTGTAACTGTAATTTAAATTCCAATATAATTTGTTGATAACTGTGAAAATAACTAGCTATAATTGTAATCTAATTTGAAAACAAATATCTCGCTATAATTCTAATTCTAGTCTACTTTGGAAAAAATGTGTATGGTATCTATATTTTGATTTCTAGTCTAATTTGGAAAAAACTTGTAGCTATCATTCTGATTCTAATCCAACTTCTAAAAAACTGTCGTCATCATTCTAATTCTAGTTTCATTTGCAAAAAACTGTAGCTATAATTATAGTTGTAACCTAATTTGAAAAAAACTGTATTTGTATAATTCTAATTCTATTCTAACTTGGAATAAGTGTGTACCGTATCTATAATTCGAATTCCAGCCTAATTTGGAAAAAATAGTTGCTAAAATTCTGTTTCTAATCTAATTTGCAAAAAACTGTTGCTATAATTCGAATTCTAGTTTCATTTGCAAAAAACTGTAGCTATAATTCTAATTCTAATCTAATTTGCAAGAAACTGTAGCTATAATTCTAATTTTAATCTAATTTGGAAAAAAACTGTGTAGTCATAATTCTAATTCTAATCTAATTTGGAAAAGCTGTCTAGCTATAAGTCTAATTCTAATATAATTTGAAAAAAAACTGTAGGTGTAATTTAAATTCTAATCTAATTTTGAAAGCTGAAAATTTTCTAGTTATCTAACACTGCCCTCATCAGCACGTTAAGTTACTAAGGTGCGATTAGGTCTCTTTAACACTTCTCTCATTCTACCTTTTTCTTTCTCTCTCTCTTTTTCTCTCCTCAAATGTTCCGTTCTCTTTTTGTTCTCTCCTTCGTTTTGGATAGTTTGGTTACGCTTCTCTCTTTTCCTACGCGTATTCGAATCCCAGGCTCTCGGGGACCAACCAAGATCTGGACGCGGCGCTGGAAAAAGCCGACAGATTCTCTCAAAACCTCGACGATTCCGAGAAACGCAGGTGAGACATTGAGCTTTGATATTTATGGCCGGGTAGATATTATTTTCTGGTGTAAAATATCAGAGGTGTAACCAAGTCACAAGGTTCAGAGCCACAAGTCAATTTGACTTTATGGTTTTGACTCGAGTCAAGTCGAGTTATTTTCAATTCACCACAGAGTCAAGTCCAAGTCCAAGTCAGCGAGCACAGGGTGGATTCCGAGACATAACATTATGACATGAGTACGAGTCCAATTCATTGTGTTGACTGCTCAGTTTCCTGTTAAAGTCTTGTTGAAACCACTTTTTATAACTCTGTTTGGTGAAATCAAATGGTTCGCATTTATAATATACTAATTTTCCTCACTTTTTGCAGTTTCTGGTCGCATTTTCAAGTACCAATAGACGAACTCCCAATAGTGTGGTTGATCTACTATTCTTCGAAATTACAATGAAATGTCGGTCTTGGCCGTCTGAGTCTCGAGTCATATGACTTGGTTCGAGTCATATGACTTGGTTCGAGTCATGCGCAATGACTCGAGTACAAGTGGAGTCGATACACAAATTGACTCGAGTTGAGTAATTTCCGTATTTTTAGCAAATGACTCGAGTCGACTTGTGTCATTACAACCTGGTAAACACTATCACTTGGACTCAGACTTGTCTCGGCGGTGAATTTAAAATGACTCGAGTCAAACTATGAAAGTCAAATTGACTTGTGTTCAGACTCAAGACTAAGTCATAGCTTTTACAGTTCGGTATTGAGCTCAAGTCAGGTTGAACTCACTTTTGGGAAACTTTTGGGCGGTATCGAAGGCCTCTCAATCATATAAATGTTTTATTCAAGCAGACGAAAGAGAGTTTCTGGGCCGATTTTTCAATTATTGGTCGCGATATACGAGATTTGAACAAGTCGAGTCGTATAATTTGGTCGAGTCAATACACAAATTAATATGTAGCTTGACCTCTGCTTCTACATTGGTGACAATGCTGACTATATTGATTACGACCCACAATGTTTGATTTAAAAGCTGTTGCGATAATCCTGTTTCGTATTCATTGTGGCAGGAACGCCTTGGAAACTAATTTGAAAATCGAGAGGGAATGGAGGATGGCGTTGGAAAAGAAAGAAGAGAAATCAGTAATTCAGGTAACGAAACATTTTGTGACGAGTTTTCAAACTTTGTGTGCGTAAAATTTACGATGAATAGTATATTCATATTGGAATGAACCCGAATATTTTCGGCTGACGCTCGTCAGGGGTAATCGTCAGCAACTAGTAGAGAATTGGAAAGAACATTCTATATCAACAATCGTATCACAAAATATGATGTCACAGGCTAGTTTTACTACATATTGAAGTTCTGTACCTCCAAGAAGGACTTCTAGTATATTATGATGGATATTATATTTAGATATACTAGTATAGTGGGTCTAAATTTCTTCGTTGATCATCGATCTTCCAGATCGCCCAGCTAGAAACGGAGCTGTCTATGATGAAGCTTTTAAAGCAGGAATTGGACGACGTTAAGAACGAACGCGACGAATTGCGAAACACTTGCGACGAACAGGAGAACACTATTCACGATCTGGCCGACAACCTCGGGAAGTGAGTGTGTTGTGTTCAGGGTTGTAATGACTCGAGTCATTACTTGACTCGAAGCAAGTCATATGACTCGAGACTAGGATTGCCAAGACAGACATTTCATTGTGACTTCGATGAATAGTAAAGTCACCACATGATTGTTATGTCGTTTATCTGTCCTGATACTTGGAAAATAGGGCCAGAAACTGTTAAAACTGAGCGAAATTACGAAATTATGTATGCGAGCCATTCTATATCACTCGAGCAGAGTTGAAAAAAGTGGGTTGGACCAGTTTTAGCCTAAAACTGAACGACCGAAGCCGTTTTTTATTGTCTTGGTCTTGGGAGTGTCCAGTAGGGCTGTTCAAAAATAACTAACTGTAATTCTAATTCTAATATGCTATGCTGATAACTGTTGGTATAATTCTAATCCTAGTCTAACTTGAAAAAAAATGTAGCTATATTTGTAATCTAATTTGGGAAAAAACTGTTGCTATAATTCTAATTCTAGTCTAATTTGGAAAAAATGTGTGTGGTATCTATAATTTGATTTCTAATCCAATTGAAAAAAAATGCAGCTATAATTTTAATTCTAGTTTCATTCGCAAAATCTGTGACCATAATTCTAATTCTAGTCTGATTTGTAAACAAAACTGTGTAGCTATAATTCTAATTCCTGTTTCATTTGCTAAAATCTGTGACCATAATTCTAGTTCTAGTCTGATTTGTAAAAAAAAACTGTGTAGCTATAATTCTAATTCTAGTCTAATTTGGAAAAAATGTGTATGGTATCTATAATTTAATTTCTAGTCTAATTAGAAAAAAAAATGTAGCTGTAATTCTAATTCTAGTTTCATTCGCAAAAATCTGTGACCATAATTCTAGTTCTAGTCTGATTTGTAAAAAAAAACTGTGTAGCTATAATTCAAATTATAATCTGATTTGGGAAAAACTGCAGCCATACTTCTAATTCTGGTCTAATTTGGAGAAAAAAAACTGTGCAGCTGTAGTTTCAATTCTAATCTTATTTGGAAAGCCGAAAATTTTCTAGTTATCTAACACTGCCCGCATCAGCACGCTACCATACTAAGGTGCAATTCTGTCTGTTTAAAACAGGGGTCACCAACACGCGGCCCGCGAGGTCATCTATTGCGGCCCGCGACCTGATTTTGAAATTTCAGAAGAACGCTTGGTAAAGCATTTTGAAATGCTGAAATTGATTTCAGTTGAAACATAATGTTGTTGTTGTTCGAAATAAGCCATTCCCCCGCGCTCAATAAATATCACAACTATTCCTCACTAGCTGACACCACTTCGGCGATGGTAATATCATTCCATGGAGGAAGAATTTGCTGATATAAATAGGTATATTGCCTTGACTTGCCAAGACCGAGACGCGGTTTTCCAGCAAGTACCATGTCTAGCTAAACCCAATATCGATTCTTTAGTCCAGGGGTGGCCAATCTGCGACAGTAGAAAGAAAATTATTCGGCCGTCGACACATCATGTCGATTAGGATGTGTTGGCGGCCGTCAATATGTAAATTGAATTTACGAATTGACTCCCTAATTAATGAGAGGTTTGAATTATTCCTGAAATTTTCTTTGCGCTCGGCGCGGTTCAATGCGAGTTGATTTACGATTTTTATATAGTAATGTCCTTTGTAATCTGATCCGCACAGTACAGATGCGAACAGCAGAGGAAATTGATGCGTGCGTTTGGGAAATCCAATATATTTCCACTATACTCACAATCCTGAAAGGATGTCAAGAAATAACAACTTGCAACAAAGGGGTCTAATAGCAATTGGCCCACTCGAAGATGCAGCACAGCATTTTAATAACTTCCCTAAATTTTCGAAGGCACCCCCTGCATCAACTCTAACGGTGAATTTGAGTACATGGCTTACAAAGGATAAATATTTGTTAGTAATATGTGAAACTATGCTTGTATTAATGACGAAATTCACTCAAGAAAATGAAAACATTTTCGCGCCTCTCGCGACTAGACAACGAATGCCTGTGCTTATTCATAACATGACACAGTTGACTACTCACGATTTTGGTGCGCACAGTAAGCCCATATCAGTAAATAGATTAGACCGGAGTTCACTGGCAATTGACATGGGCAGTTTAACGTGGGTATTTGGCCTCCAGTAGTTCATTACGACTATGCACTAGAATCCTGCCGTAGCCAACACAAGTTATCGAAATGCGTCCGTGAATAGTAATTAGGTTAGCCACATCTGCATTGTAGTTGCTGACGAGTGTTGTCAGGTATCGTGCGCATCTTATAGTTCGAAATATAATGAAAGCAATGATCGTGATTTTTTGTTGTAGGCTATTTGTATGTCTTCAATAAAATATTATTCCTTTTGCGGTAACGATGCCTGTCGCCCATGTTAGAGAGAACAGCGTTGTAATGACGTAGAGTTATCATAACGTGGCTGTTAGACTATGCATTTCGTATTTATCTCCACATTGAAGACATGCGGCCCGCGGCCTCTACGAATTTTGAAAAGTGGCCCGCGACCCGTTTTGAGTTGGCGACCCCTGGTTTAAAACATCTCTCATTCTTCCTTTTTTCTCCTCAAATTTCCGTTATCTTTTTTGCTCTCTCCTTTGTCGGACTCGACCCTCTGCTTGCTGACTCGGTGAATTGAAAATGACTACTCCACTCAAATCAATACAGTTCATGCCCGATTCATATTGGAGTACTAGAGTATTGTGCACAGCCCTAGCATTTAGCTTCGAGTCCATGCAAAAACGGTGGAAATGACTTCAAACGCCCAGAGATATGCCTATTTGTGACCAAAAGGTAAACAATGTCAGTTACACTTACTATATAATGATGACATCAAAAATAATTTTGTACTTTTTAACCATGATCGTAGCACTGCGCTGTGATTATACAGAATATTCCGTGAATATTCGCAGAGGTGATAAGGAAATGAAAATGTTATGAATTTCGCAGGTCTAAGCAAAACTTCCAGGATCTGAAAGTGGTGCATCAGTCCATCACGGAAAAAACGTGGGAGAGCGACAAGGAGGTGAAAAACTGTACGCAGTGTCAGAAGCCTTTCAGCGTCGCGAGGAGGAAGGTTTGTTAACTCGTAGTCACGTGTTGATAGACAGATTGACCTACGAGCCATCAAAATGTAGCCGATATATAGACCAAGGTTGATTTCTTAAGCGTTTTGGCAGGGTTGTAATGACTCGAGTCACGATTTTTGACTTGACTCGAGTCATTTTCTCAAAGTACGGAAATGACTCGACTCGAGTCAATTTGTGTATTGACTTGACTTTGACTCGAATCATTGTGCATGACTCGAACCAAGTCATATGACTCGAGACTCATCCGGCCTAGACCGACATTTCATTGTAATTTCGAAGAATAGTAAATTAACCACACTATTGGGATTCCGTATACTGGTAATTGTACTTGAAAATGCGACCAGAAACTGCTAAAAGTGAGGAAAATTAGTATAGTATAAATGCGAACCATTCGATGTCACCAAACAGAGTTATAAAAAGTGGGTTTCGCAAGATTATAACTTGAAACCGAGCAGTCAACGCAATGACTTGGACTCTGGTCATAATACCATGACTAGGACTCGACCCTCTGCTCGCTGACTTGGACTCAGACTTGACTCGGTGGTGAATTTAAAATGACTCGACGTGATTCGAGTCAAAACTACAAAAGTGTGATTGACATGTGACTCGGAGCCCTACGACTTGGTTACAACCCTGGGTCTTGGTCTTGGGAGTGTCTGGGCCATTGATTGTAAAGGCGATATGTTCAATTGTTCATTCATATCAGCAGATTCTCCTTAGAATGATCTAGTTTTCCAAGTCGGCAAATTTTACCTGATTTTCCCACTTTTTCAGCATCACTGCCGTAACTGCGGCCAGATTTACTGCAACACGTGCAGCGACAATACGATGGCCCTTGCGTCATCAGCGAAACCGGTGCGTGTCTGCGACGTATGCCACACCACGCTGTTAGAAAGATATAACGCAGCTACACCGTGAGCTGTGCGCCCCTACGAAAAGCATAGTAAAATATAATATGTTTAATATGTCTAGCGACATTGGCGGTGACATTAACTTTGTGTCAGTGTAACAGGGCTGTAATGACTCGAGTCATGACTCAACTCGACTTGAGTCAATAATATAAAAGTAAATTTACTTGCGACTCTGAACCTTGGGACTTGGTTACAGCCCTGCAGAGTACTTTATTTTTTGTGGTATGTGAATGTGAGGTATAGGTGTAACAGATCGTAGCCTAGCTAATATTGGACTCTCTCGCGATTAGGGCTGGGCGCAACAATTTGGGTATTTTAAAAGATTCCTGGGTTCAAATTCGTTAGGGTTGTTCAAAAATTACATTTTCCTTCAAATTTTATTGGCTACTCGGTAAAATTGTTAGGTTGGCTAAAAACGCTGCACACCAAATTTGGATTAATTCCAACCAGTAGAACATATTAAATTTATTTTAGAAAAATATAAATTTCTGCTTGAATTCTACTGGATGGAACCCCATGAAATCTTTGAGCTGTCTACAAAACAGATGCACAGCAAATTTTGCTCAATTCCAACCAGTAGAAGCGACGTTGTTGATGTTCAAAATTTTGGATTTGAAATAATATTATTCAAGGTGGGTGGATCTATAATTACAATCAAAGAATTTCCTACCGTAAATACTATTATTTTCAAATCAAAAATTTGTACTGCGATAACTGAGCCTCTACTGGTTGGAAATGTGCCAAATTTGTTGTGCTTAGTTTTTAAGACATCTTGATAACCAGTGTCTAAACTTTGGAATCGACCCAACTTTATCGTGCAGCGTTTTTTTAAGCCAACATAACAATTTTATCCTATAACCGGTAAAACTTGAGGAAAAATGTTATTTTTGAACAACCCTAATGTCCGTATTGAAATAAACCCGGATATTTTCGCCCGACATTCGACAGGGGTAATCGTCAGCAACTAGTAGAGATTTCAAAGGAAGTTTGCATACCGACAATCGTATCACCAAAATGCCACATCATTTCTCCCAGCCTTACTCATGAGAGGGTACCAGTTGGATGTTAAGCGCTTTTCTACAGATCACAAATTCTTACAGATTACACTGTCTCTATATACGAACCTAAAATTATTCGCTGCGTCAAGGGAATAATTTGTTTTGTGCCTTATTTTGTAAGACGTGATTTTGAAACGGATAATTCTACATGTACTGATTGGTACAATCTTGGCATCTCAAACAGTCACAATGCGCTCTATTATGACTTGATTTGACTTGAGATTGCATGCATCTGTGTAATTTTCCTTGAATATTAGCTGTGCTGAAGTTATGTTCAAATCAATCAATTTCAAAATGGTCTCAAATATACTGACCGATTTCTGTTAACCGAACGTATTCCTGTTACCTTTCGAGTGCAAGTTTTCAAGTGCAATCTAAATCGTGTTATTTGTCCCGTTTTTTCATTGTCTTTTCTTGATATTTCATGCCCGTTTCCAATTCAACGTTGGAGCAATGAAACGAAATTATTCGACCACTGTGTGTTAGCTTGTGTTCACAGGAGAGCGTTTAGTTAGTCGGACAGACTCCCCTGTCAGGTTCAAGTCTGCGATCTCTGCATGGCGTATGATGGTTTGTCGACCACTTACTATAACGATATTCCCATCAAAATAGGTTTTCGGTTCCGTTTGGCTTATTAACAATTCCATTATTTCAAAACACGACGATGAATCTACTTGGAGTAGACTCCTTTGGCTTAGAACAGAGGTCTCAAACACGCGGCCCGCGGCGGCATTTGGGAATTTCAAGTATTGAACAATATATATATGTGCCGTATATCTTTTTTACATTTAAGAACTTAAAGTTCACGCTAAAACTACTATAAAAATCACTGAAATCTCAACAAACTTCACCATCACATCACTTTTAAAAGTTATCACGCGGTAGAAGATCAGCTATTACGTCACATTTCTAGTTCATGATGATAAAACATGACCTGTTGATGATTCGTTACTGAAAATTGTGATTTGGTTTGGTGCGGCCTTCTCGTCAAGTTACTCGATTTCGGATTAACTGGGGGATTAAATAAAAATGACCTGAGTTCAGACGTTAAAATCAGAGAAGGGCTAGCGACTCGGTACGGTGACTTGGTAATCCTACGGACGCAACAATCTATGGAACTGTCATGGGGAATAGTAATATATCAAAAAGTCTTAGCTTGCGTTTCGTAGGGTATATAGCTATCAAATCAGGCCTGTATGGCAACATTGGTATTCTGTGACTCCCGTGACGTATAGTTGGTTACATGCTGGATGTTGTCTGTTCTCTTTATCCATGTTATTATAATGTGGCGAGTAAGGTCGGAGTACGCTCTACAGCTGTAACACCAATGAATTCTTCGCCGATTGGACATTTATATTCCAGGGGTTCTTAAAGAGGGTTCGTAGACCCCATCAGGTTACGAAGCACCACATCGAGGTGCATTGTGCATCGAGATGTATTGTGGAACCAGGCCTATAGGCCGTGGAATATTCTCTTGGCCAATTTATTCAACTGGAAAATAGTCTTCGCGCTACGCGCGATTTTATGTGAATGGACTTTCTGATTTTAAAATAGCCTAGGTACCATCAGAAATTGAGTTGAAAATGGACAGAGGATAGGGGAGACCGGGGACAAATGTAACTAGGGGCAAATGTAACAATCGACCTCACCGCTAGTAGGATGGAGAAATCAGCTTGATATTTTAAGTGCGCATGCAGTAGTTATCTCTCATATTATACCTGCAGTTACGTCGAGCTACGATGCGAAACCCCGAAATAATTTGCAAAAAACGAAATTTTTGACCCTTGAGTAAAGTTTTTCTGGTCTGGAATTATTTGTCTAGACCAGGGGTTCTCAACTTCCCTTGTATAACGGGCCGCATTTTAACAGCAGAAGACGCTGCGGGCCGCAGAAAAATATTTACATGTATTTGTGGGCTAATGTTAAATTTAGGCTAATGTAGCCTATTTACCAGTCGTATACGGCCATGTAGTACGTTTTTATGCATTCTAAAGCATTATTGGACAGCGTTCGTAAGTTTGCAGCTGCTGCTTGTTGTAAGACTATGTATCTTCTTGCGGCGCAAGTAAATCACTTCATGGAGCGTCGGTCGGTATATTCAACTTCAAACCCTTCCACAAGAGAACCGAACTCTCTGTTTCAATGCGTGAGAGAGCAAGTATAAAATTACGGTAACTTTTGCGTTACGGAGGCCATTATCACATTGAACTCTGAGTGATATGTGAAGAAGTCTGGTGATCTGGGCCATTTCTGAGCAAACCAATCGGCCCTTTTTCTTTCCTTCCAAGCCTGGGGCCCTGCATCATTAATTTCAGTAGTCAGCTTTGTCAAGTTGATATTTTTACTGGTCCCCTCCCCACGTTTGCCCAGCCTGCATTTACTCTGCATATACGTCAACTCTGATAAAATTCAACCAGATAATTAGTTATGCAATATCGGTGGAATCGTCCGAGGCTGGGTTAAGTATAGTCTACGCGGCAACGTGTTTCAGAACATGCTATAAAATACCGACTGGCATTGATGTTTCTCGTCTGGTCACGATTGAATCAGACGACTGAATCTTCGCAATTCGTCGGGTGATGTTGTCCTTGCTACTAAGTTCCGGAAACAGCAGATATTCGCACAGAATGTTGAGGTTTTATTGAAATAACACCTTCTTTAGCAGATTTCTTGGGTTTAGCGATATTCCAATCAATTTTGAACGATGCGTCTGTAACGTCATCGGCAATCTCAACAACCGTTTGCAGTGAGTCTAACACTCTTTAAAAGTGTGGGCCTACTATACGTTGCGGAATTCTCTTGAACTAGAGTCCAGTCGAATACCGATTCAAATCAATACCAATCTTAAGTCGAGCATACATCAAGAAACGAGAACACATTAAAGCAGGGGTTCTCAAACTATTTTAGACACGCCCCCGTTTTTGATAGGTAAAATTTAGTGCCCCCTTATCGTCATATAACAAAATGCAACCAGAATTCTAGCAACACAAACGGCTAGTTCGATGGCAAGGAAGGTTATGGCTGTTGATGAGAGAATTCTCAAATATGAAATTCTGACTATACACCGAGAAATAACTAGGAAACGGAGATAAATTGCGCAGAGCGCAAATTTTTTTTGTTCAGTTGACCGCATCTTCGCCCCCCCCCTCAGATGCTTTCAGGCCCCCAAGGCAGCGCATCCTCCAGTTTGAGAACCACTGCTTTCAAGAATGAGTAATCAAATGAAATAGAGACGGTGCGATAAAAGAGCTAAGTATCTAAATTAATTTGTAAAAATACCGTGTCAGAAGTAATTGCGTTTATAATGAAAGATGTCGCGGGCCGCAAAATAATCGTCTGCGGGCCGCATGCGGCCCGCGGGCCGCGGGTTGAGAACCCCTGGTCTAGACGAATAGTACCTCAAGTAGTTACAACGTAATATGTGTAGCTGGAACAATGCTACTATAGTCTACCGTGGTGATGGAAAGAATAGGACTTGCATCGCCGGGAAGGTACCATACTGAGACGCTAATCATGGTCGAGCGTGTCAGGGGCAATCGTAACACTCTGTTACTTTTGCCCTGTTACAATATGTTATCAATTCTGAATGTCTTTGTTCATATGTTGGTATTACCATTCATCTACTGCATAATAATCTTGCAACAGCCAGAAGTTCAACAGAACAGATACTGCCTTGCAATACCAATTCTACCATGATCATCTGGCGAAACGGCCATACAATAGTGGTGATGTGAATCTGACGGTTCGGTTATTTTCGTGATTCAACCACCCTTTCTCATGTTGATCGACTTTTGGTGTGTCGAACTTCAATATTCATGGCTTAATTCTCGTCCTCTGACTATGATCATGGCCCACTTACATTTTGATTTTTGATGTGAACAATTTATGTTAATTTCTACAGCACAGATAAATGTCATTATAGCTTTGACGCCACACAATGTTGCGTCCTCTTTTTACTATAATATCATAGGCCCATTCAACCAAGATATGTTAGCCAGGTCGGTTTCGCACCTTCGCAGGTGACCGAATGACCAACCCATTATGCCCACTGAACAACAGAACCTTGGTAGAAGAGGCCGAATATGTGTAGGGAGATGATGGAATGAATGTGTCTCTTGTACACTTTAAGCTTGAACAAGTCACGAAGGGTGATATTGCATTCAAATGCGATGGGGCGTAGCCTGGAAGCGTGCAAACGTCTCTTCCTTTAGTTTCATGCAATATTACAATTTGTGCTTCCGTATTCGTTGTTCATTTAGTTTTTGTTTAGTTATAAATAACACTGTTACAATTGCCCCGCAAGGGTGGTACAATTGCCCCTGGGTACGGGGCGATTGTAACATTTGAGCAGCGATTTTTGCGACCCAACATTTCTATGATTGATTGTTGATTGAGTTCCAATTTAGTTTTCATATCAACTATCGAGTTGTTGGCTGCTTTATATAAAACTTTGGAAGTAAAATTTCCACGAGAAAAACACGTAATGTTGGAAAATACGAAAAGTGTTACAATTGTCCCCGGTCTCCCCTACGAGAAAATATTGGAAGCACGAGGGGTACAAGCGCTAAAAAGGTCAAGAAGCAATGCTATTACTATGGCTCGATAATGATTATATTTAAGTTGTTTTTGATATGTTCCAATAATAATCGAAGGCAAAATTTAACGCTGCTTTATTTTGACTTTGGCTATGACCGTAACAACAGCCTATACGCACGACTATATCAAAACCAGGATTAGGCTACACTGCTCAAATGCTCTGGTATCAGATCAATCTTTAGTAGATTTTAAAATAGTCTACATTAAATTGTGGCACTTCAGAGGTCCACTAGCTGCAATATTATAACCCGACACCGACAGTTTTACGATGTCATGATGCATCCTCTCGCATGATGTCTGTCTCTAACTCATGAGAAAAATTATGCCCGGCATAAAACAATTTTATTCAAATGTTTGAATGTGATTTTTTTTCCGTGTCAAGCGTGAATAGTACAATAGTAAATTACATTTCCACGATGTTTGTGGAATGACTATCTGCAAGGTCCTGTCAAATAAGGCCTACTTGGAAATAATACATTGAATATCCCTATTATTGATGCTGCGGCCCGCGGGGTCATCAAAAACTAGGAAATTGGCCCGCGTGCACATTTGAGTTTGAGACCTCTGGCTTAGAAGATGTAAGAGTTATGAACACTGAATATGACATAACATGAAATTGACAAACGATGGTAATGTAGTTTGGGTATGTCAGTAGGCGAAATAAACATACAATTTATTAGTATATTAATAATGAAACAAACCCGAATATTTGCGGCTGACACTCGTCAGGGGTAATCGTCAGCGACTAGTAGAGAATTGACAAGAACGTTATATCAATAATTCTATCACAAAATATGACACCGCCGGCATGGAATATCGAATTATCGTGGCGAAGAGAGCGATCAAAAGCTTATAATGTACCAAATGTGATGATTCAAGAACTCCTGTAGACACAGATTTGATTGGCGCATTTTGATAAAAGTCGACTCCAGGGCACCCAAATGAAAGCGTAAATAAACGGCCTCCCGTCAACATGAAATCTGTCGTCTCGATAATTCTTCGCGCATACAAGAGGGCTACGAAGGCCCGAATTTGTGTCATTTGCCTGTTCTACATAAAGCTAACGGATAAGGCCGATGTGCGGACGGATCTTTCGAGATTCAAGTCGGAAAGATAACCTTTTTAGTCAACCCATTAGCAATAAAATGCGACTTCATCTTTCGTATCATGTAAAAAGTGTCCTTTCTTTCGGATCTCAGAATATGGTAGCCCAACCACCCATAGAGAAAATATATATACAGACACAGACATATAATTCGGAAGGATGTGTCACTGTGGGCATTTCATGTTAATTTAGGGGGGTTTCAATAATTTAGGAGCTATATTTTTATTCGATAGATGGCGTATGCTTGACTTTTCTTGGAATGGTCTAGAGCAGTGTTTTGTTTGTTTTGGGGTATTCATGGTGCTTGTCGACTACTATGGTCATTTACACCAGGCCGATATTCTTCTTGTTTTTCCGTAACTGCCGACTTATAGCACGGCCCGGCTCCAGGCTTTTGTAAGACACCGCTGACGCGGATAAGGTGGCGAGGAGGAGCCTAGGTAAACCTCCAACACTTAGGTGTCAGAACTCGGAAGTCCACCTCGGTCGGACTCGAACCCTCACCCATTGGTGTTGCAGCCGCGGATTATACCACTGCGCTCTCTCGTCAACCAGTCTAGAGCAGTGGTTCCCAACGTGGGCGATTTGGTGGTCTAGGGGGGGGGGGCGAAAATGACGAAGGGGGCAAAATAGCGAAGGGGGCGATAGGGGGGCGATAACGCGGTAAAACGGCTATATTGGAGTCAAGTCGGAGAAATGACCTTCTTTTTTGAGTCAACCCACGGAGATTTAGTTGCAAAAGTGTAAAATTCGACAACGAGCCGAAAAGTTGACCTTTATTTTTTTAGTCAACCCGCCGGTGATTACAGTTTGTATACCGATTTTTCTGTTCACAAAACTTGAGGGGCGATGATCGGCGTAGAGCTTGAAAAGGGGGGAAAAGTAGAAAAAGGTTGGGAACCACGGGTCTAGAGAACTTGCTGGATATAGCTGTAATGTACTGTTTATCAATAAAAATCGGCCCACCGGACGCTCCCCACTAGTATACAGTATCTACCGATCTTGTTGGGTTAATATCTTATTCGTGCTACTGCTGCGTCGTATTATAATTTGGATATAAGGAAATTCGATCAATTGGGACTATTGCTACCGTACTTCAAGATCGTGCAGGGAAACTATAGGACTTTGTGGCGCTGGTATCCGGGATCTTGTAGGAATTTCAGCGACCGCAACAGTGTGCGCAGTCAAAAAAGTTTGAAAACCCCCGGCCTATAGGATTAAGCAACTCTCTACTGCAACCATTTTTCTATTTTCCGATTTTTCAGGATTCTGATTAAGTTTTTCCCGGGCTTTCTCGAGATTACGACTTGCTCTTTCGCGATCGCCTCTCCTACTCTCCTCGTCCTCGTAGTCCTCCGCCTTTTCAGTGGCTCGGATACTATTTTCGCAATATTCAATACCCTTCGCGTATTCGCCAGAATGGAGAAATGCTGTACCCAGATTATTGAGGAGCCAGCTGTAGCATTTGTATTTATGCGCGTTCTCTCCCAACCGCTCTGTAAGAAGAGCGAGCCCTTTCTGACAAGTTTCATGGGCGCTAAAAGTGTCATCGCTTTCTCCCTGTAAAGAAGCGATATTCGCAAGACACATGGCTTCGTTCACAGTTTTAACTATATAATCGGCACCGACAACGCTTTTAAACGTGCTGAGCAGAGCTAGCATGTGTCGCAATGCATATTGCAGTACGATTACCCAAAGTTTTGAATCTTCTTCGAGATGCTTTGTGACTCGACGGATCGCAATCACGTGCTCTGTGATGCGTCTTATTACGTCATTAGGCGTCCCGTTGCTCCGTAACTCTCCTGATATGCTGTACATGATGACAGCTGCTAATGGTTGTTCTCTCTCACCCAAAGACTTCGCCAGACATTCCACATCTTGGAGGGGAGAGCCGCGGCACAGTTTCCGCAATGTTTGCAGTTCCTCTAATCCATCCTCTTGTCCATGATTCAAAAACACCCCGCACTCAGCAAGTAGCAGAGAGGTATACAGATCGGCACTGCCTTTTAAATTCTTAAGCTCGAGAAGCAGTGTCCATTTTGATACGGATAATGGTGTCTTTCTCAATTCGGCTATAAAAGTAGGAATAGATAGGTTACCAAATTTTCAATACCCACCAAGGAGTCGCTTGAATTGCGTATTCGCAGCGAGATTTCAACTTACGACTTACTTTCTAGTCTCGATATATCCTTCTGCGAATCTGAAAATGTAATAAATATGCCAATACATGAGACATGAAGTCGAGAACGGAAATGAACTAATATGAATTAGTTCGTGTATGCCGGTGTGCCCCCCCCCACACACACACATAATTACTGTTTAAATCTTATTTGAAATCCTGACCTATGTCACGATAGGCACAAAAGCGATCCAAGTCGCATTGCTATCTGTATCTTCATGACTATGTGAAAGCTTCTTTGTCTTTAATGATGTTAGAAGCCGTGCTCGAGAGAGACTGAAATTGATGACGAAATACGAGTATGTCGTCAACAATCCAATGTAACTTAGTTTCATTCGCATATATGTTCGTACAAATGAGCATAGTCATCGCATTACCACGTCATTTTTTTTCTCAAAAAGCACATTTTTTGTAAGTGTGCTGCGAGCGTTTTATTATTATTCTAGTGTGCCACAGTGTTGGGATGACTCGAGTCATGACTTGATTCGAGTCCGACTCGAGTCACCTTTTTCTTATGACTTGACTTGACTCGAGTCACTTTGCTAAAATGACTTGACTTCACTTGACTCGGCGTATCAAAAATGGGGATTGACTCGTGACTCGGAGCAAAATTCACGAGTCAATTTCAAGTCATCAAGTAATCTGTGACGATAAATATCACTGTATCTTGTATATGTTCGGATTGGTCGCGAGACGCTGGTGCAACCCGTGAGAGCGACCAATCGCTCAATGTTCGTGCGTTTTACTCAACCTCCATTGTTCTCTCACAAATAAATTGACCGCAAACGAAGTGATCGAAGCTTACATCTTACGTTGTCGTAAACTAGTATAGTGAAGTAATATAACAAAACGTTTTTCTGTTCTCTGTTCTCACCTTAACCAAACCTCTTGTAGTATTGAAATTGATTTCGAATATAGTTTATATAGTCCTCAACCATTGGCGCAGGCTCGAATTATATCATATCAATTTGCAAATGGGTAATGCATTGCTTTTTATTAATTCGTTTCTCCATTCTCTATTTTGGCTGGTAACTATAAACTGGGGCTATGCCATTACTTACGTAGTTTAGCAGTTCTACGTATATGTGAACGAGACAGCGCCTTATTGCGTGTATATTTAACTCTATATTCGGGCATCGGTTCAAAATCAATGACTGCTCGCCAATCTGTAAACCAGACAGCTAGCAAAATGCAATGACGTAATCATACCTCATACTTCGAAAGGGCAGCTTGACTTGAATTGCGAGTTGACTCGTGACTTGACTTGACTTGACTCGACTTGACTCGAGTCACCTCCAAAAATCGAGTGACTTGACTTGACTCGAGTCACTTGCGAAAATCGATTGACTTGACTTGACTCGAGTCAAAATGTGAAATAACTCGAAATGACTCGTGACTCGTGACTTGATCCCAACACTGGTGTGCCACAAGCAAAATATTTGGGAACCACTGACCTGCCACCTCGAAAAAATGGCTATTTTAAGTGAATGTACCATCGATCAGAGTTAGGGGAATCAATCTTCCGATTATGTGTCCTCGTTTTTCAGATCCTTAAATATGGGCGGCAAAAATTTGTGTCGAGATAAATAAGGGGGTGATGAGTCGAAAAGGTTGGGACCACTGGTGAAGATATTGTCAGAGAGTTGAACCCAGGCTGATACAACACAAGAGTCGAAATATGGCGATTCGGTCATTTCGAGTTTCGTATCGGTAGTACGAACGGATTTTTGATATGACGCCCGGAAAAACCGCAGAACGATCCGGAATCAATATAGCCGATTTTTATAGGTTACGTTACACTATCGAGAATATATAACTATGATTATCTTGATGCCTTATTAGTGATTGTAGTAGCGAGAATTAGTTAATAAAAGCCTCGAAGCGAGCATATTCTTCCGTGCTTTCCTCGAAAGGTATGAGAAATCTAGGTTGATTGATTTTTATGCGTTGAGTTTTATGCGTTTTATGCGTTTCTGGTTTGTAGTTCCAATGCCCAGGTTAGGTTCTGGTAACACGTAACGCACGAACAGAAACATCACACTGTAATCACGCCTTACCTTGATGCATAGATGCAGTAACTGTACTGCGTATGTTGTAGATATTCGTAATAATCTTGTCTCCATGGACAACATCCCCTCCTGCTACATTGATATCGCATTTATTGAAGCTTTGCTCCACTCGCTCGCCTTCAGCTAATGTGGCAGCTGTAGCGTGTAATAGAATTCGAATAAATGTTAGCCATCAGATGAAATGATCGAATTGTAACATTATTACGGTCAATAACGAAATATTAAGGCTATACATAATTTTATTAGTGTACCGATCGCTCATCAGGCACCGTGACCTGTCGATGATGTGTGATTCTGGTTATTAGCTACTAATTAAGTGGCTTATCAATCCCAGTTTGAAGCGAAATTACAGACTCTCAATATTAATTCGGCTGTATCTTGACTTTCACGTGGTTATGACCTCTAGTGTAGGGTTGCCATACGTCCGGAATTTCCCGGACATGTCCGGAATTTCACCGAAAAATCTGCGTCCGGGAGGAATTTCTAAAATATGCCTAAATGTCCGGAATTTTGAAGGCTTGAAGCAGGCTCCAAAGTTTTTCGTAAATCATCATAAACAATGTTATTTTCAAGCAGATTTATGCTATTCAAAATTGTTCTTCGCGCCGCGCGCGAGTTAATGCACCGTATAATGATATAAGTATGGGCTTCAGGCACCACCCTCGCCAAAAAAATGCAATTGAAATACATATAAATAACCATCATTTACTGAAATAAGTCTGATTGTAATCGCAATTATAAGCTAACGGTATATTCCTAGAGTTGGTTAAAGCCGATTGGATGCTTCAATTAATCACAGACAGTGGTTCCAGATTTAGGGCTCGTCCGCCTTTATCTGGAGATCGCGATGATGTTGGACGTAATCATCTTCCTAGGCCGTGAGTAAGTTTGGGCAAGCTGAATTTTTTTAATAATCAGCTTCACAAGTTTTGAGCTTTGCCACGGAACATTTTCAAGTGGGAAACGAGGTCGCGAGCATAAAAGGTTGGAAATCACCGGATGTGCAACCTGCTGGTGCATTTTATAATAGCCTAATATATCGAAGAATCAATATTATTGACAGAATTCATACATAAAATTCAACAACCAAATGCATATAGTAAGTGCCCAACAAGTTAGATTGACTACCCTATGGTGGCCCAAGATCAGTGCTTTTTGGGCGGAAGGGGGGGGGGGGGGGGGTAATGTTGTTTCGGAGCTGATTAAAACACGTGAGCAGATAGCCGCACCGACCTCACTGTATAGCAGGGCTGTCAAACACATTCCTGACAGGCCAGACACGACCCGCCAGATGATTTCATCCGGTGCGTGGAGGAATCTATTGCAAACCCTAGCAAGTAGCAATCACCAGAGCTCACATTACAGATGGCTCAATTCATGACCTATGTTCGACTTCATTCCTGTATAGTGTATAACTGTATATAGTCGATGGGCAATGCTTTGCTAGTGTGACGTCATATTGACGGTCAATGTGTTACAACTCATTTTAAAATCCGCTAGTGGGCGCTAAAGAGTGTCCGGAATTTGCTTCACAAAAATATGGCAACCCTAGAGTAGTAATATCCCGTAGACCAGTGTTTCTCCGGTAGACCGGTGTCTATAGGTTATTCCTCTTAGTGCTATACAGCAACCTCCATGGAAAGCAGGGAAACACCATTTAATGATATGGAACCGTTTTTTTATGCAGTAGCGCGTCAATATGGGCCATGGCATTACTCACAGCACTCTTCGCGTGCCACAGTTTGCGAACCATTTCGGTAGATCAACCAAGGTGCGTAGCAAGAAGGATCTTGCTCAAGTCAAATCCTGTCTTGGCATTGGCTGACAAGGAAAACATAGATTACGCATACGCTATGAATTACGCATATGATACGAATCCACGGTGAACAAATAAACACTAAACAAAAAAGTCAACGCAATTCCGGTTCAGTTCTAGTTCTAGGGTTTTGAAAAGTGAGTAGTTCTCTTTATATAGTTGTGGATTTTGAAAAGTGATTAGTTCTAGTTGGAGTTCCAGTTGCGGATTTTGGAAATTGGGTAGTTCTAGTTCTAGTTCTATAGTTCTAGTTGTGAGTTCTGGAAATTGAGTAGTTCTAGTTTTAGTTCTAGTTGCGTCCTTTGAAAACCCAGTAGTTTGCACAAGTCTGGACTCAATCTGTGTCTAAAACAGCTAGCAAAATGCAATGGCTTTAAACTACGCCCCCCCCCTTGAAAATTCATCTTGGCTCGACTCGATTCATCTCCAAAACGCGAGTGACTTGACTTGACTCGAATGAAAATGTGCAATGTCACTCGAGATGACTTATGACTCGAAGATAGTGACTTAATGCCGACACCAACACCCTATACAGTCTGAGACGCAGGGAAACCATTTCAGCAGAACTATCCCCAGATATCTAGACATATTAAATTGTCCAACGGTGGCATGCCTCCCTTTGAGTGTGATAACTAGGGCCATTTTTTTACATTTAAAAAAAGTCAAAATTTTGTCAAAATTGTAGCGTTAGGTCTAAAAATGTCAAAGTTTTTTTACAGAAGTCAAAATTTTTTTTGCAACTTGCAGTTCAATTGCATCATAGATTTTGCACTGTTGGTGATCTAATCATTTGACATTTTACAGCTTGTAGCCTACTTTATATGCCTACCGTTGTAGACGGCCCATCGTCTGCTCATTATGAAGCATAAACATTCAAATGAAACAAATAGGTTGACATGGTGTTATGCTCAACGTACCGCAATATCCTAACTGAAGCAAGACTGCGTGAGCATTGCATGGTTCTTATATCATGAAGCGCATGATGAAAAATTGTGATGTAGACACCATTGTCACAATGAAGCAACACAGTGTGTCAGCCTAAAACTGCGGCTGTTGAACGTTCTTTGTCTATTATTGGCAAGCTACTTAGTAAGTACAGACGCTTTCTACCCGAGAATGTAGGAAAGTATCTTTCGTTGTACTACAACAAATTATAATTATTTATTACATAATACGTGATGTAACTACTGGAATTCTTCATAGGGCCAGATTTCGTAAAAATAAATTGTTTTCATGGAAAAATTTGTCAGTTTTTGAGTCAGAAAAATATTTCCAGGCCTACTACTTCGTAAGGACAGACAGTTCCAACCAGAAATGAAGATAAGTAGTACAATTCTAACATTATGTGGGAAAACACCTAATTTGCTTACGTTAGGTCGAAATTCGGTCAAAATTAAATATTTTAAGGTCAAAAAATGTCAAAATTTTGATTCTTTTAGGTAAAAAACAAATCGTCATAGTGATCACATAAATACATACGGCATAAAGATGGGCATTGCGCATGAATCGATATAGCAAGCAGGGCTTTGGAGCCGGCGCCGGAGCCCGGAGCCGGAGCCCCGGAGCCGTGCATCTTTACCGGAGCTGGAGCCGGAGCCGGAGCTCTACATAAAATTGAGCCGGAGCCAGAGCCGGAGCTGGAGCCAGTTATTTGAGGGGTAGCTCCGGCTCCGACGTATTTCATAAGATGCTATTATATATGCAACAACCATATCACATAATTCAACAGCAGGCCTTCGCGAATTTAAGAATCTTTTCCTCTTTGGCACTACCTTTTCCGACTAACCATGTTCCTGGGGATTTAACAGCAGAGCAGTCGTATGTTCAATGTTCAATTTTCTTACATTAGTGCTGAACCTCGGTATGTGAAATATGCCTGTGAATATTGGGGGTATTCGGTATACCCGCAATTTCATCATCAGCATAACCTAGGCTTACCATACGTCCTCTTTTAAGAGGATTTGTCCTCTTTTTTGACTTTTTTGAAAGTGTCCTCGGAGGACGCCCTTTTGTCCTCTTTTTTGAGATTTTGTCCTCTTTTTTAGGATTTAGAGCAGATTTAGAGCAAATTGCGAGTGATATGCCATATATTAGCACAGACGTGAAGCTCCGACGGGTGAAAAACGGTGAATTTATCTCTGAGCGAAAAGATGTCCTTTTTTTTTTTTTTAGGCATCCATCTGGCGATGTGGAGTAAAAAACGTTATTTTGAAATCTGAGCGGAAAAGATGACCTTTTTTTTTTTTTTTTTTTTTTTAGTCATCCACCTAGCAATGTGGGGAGCAAAACGGAATTTTGAGTTCTGAGCGGAAGAGATGACCTTTTATTTTTTTTTTTTTTTTAGTTAACCAGTCACAAAGTGGGAAAAATTAACCGGTTTTTGAGAATTCTACTCCGGTTTTGAAAGTTGGAAATTTATGAAAAAGTGTCCTCTTTTTAGATTTCCAAAATATGGTAAGCCTAGCATAACCTTGTTGGCCGATTGTACGGTTCGAAAATAATGATCACTATCTATTACGCGAAATGAGAGGATGAAAACGTGATTTAGTTGCACATGTCGATATGACGAGCACGCCCCGAGAAATTCCATCTCATCGTTGCTATGAATCGGATGAGCAAATATTGGTTCTTTCGTGATAGTTATTCAATCGGCCGCGAAATTGGACAGTGTTATTGAGTATGCAATTATGCATGATAATTGGAATTCATTACTGCGTATTATCGTCATTCACTCCAGTAAGGATTTTCGATCGTAAATAGGGGATGGCAGAAGAGTAGCCCAAAACCCCATGGTATTTTATGTTGGAAACAAATTACTGATTTGATAAGCGATTTCCAATTTGTAATCATCTGTTTCGTATACTTGTAAATATGCAATGTGCATACTGCATAGTTTAATTCGTTATGGTCATGGCTCAATGTGCATGGCACAGTGTTTAATTCGATTATTCGATTCGTTTCAACGGGAAAATATTATATTCCGATCCGATAAACTTGATCGACGCTGGATGGACTGGTAACGAGTGCACCAATATTGAACGTCAAACTATTGGCCATTTGGTACAAATCGAATTTCTATTGATCACGTCGTTACATCCGCCCGTATTGCTCTTACTACAGTTACAGTTGAATAATAATCGCACATTTAAAGATTAAATTGAACTGTATGGCTGTTAACGAGTACAGTGCCAGTGTTAAAACGCCGCATCAGAATTTGAATGCTGTACACAGCAATGGCACGGAGTATAGTGCGTTCTAGTGCAACTATGATGTTATCGACAATCGACAAGTACTCATTATGTAGTCACAAGCTGGCACGGCGGCACCTATGTCTTCGTTGCTGCATCCGATGTTACTGACGGCTGACAGACGCTAGATTACTATAGATAACTAACCCACGGGTAAATTAGTAATCTATATAGACCAGAGGTGGCCAACCTTCCGGCTAAAGGGCCACATGAAATTGACGAACGAGTGCGTTGCCCACTATAGCCGCGCCAGGCGCGTAAAATTTTCAAAGGGAATATTATTATTACTTGTGTATATTGCGGGTCGACTGTATACCACCCGCTGGGCTCAGTTTGCAAGGACAGGACTATTCGGCATCTGGACATATCGATATCGAAGATTTCCGCTGACATACGACAATCATTTTGTGCCTACATTTCATCGTCGACGATCTTTCTGCGAGCGCAAACGCGAATATACTTTCTCTCGTAATTACTAATATAGTTTGACTCAATCGGCTAAGTCAAGCGTTTTTTCATTTTCAGGTGGGGGCAGGCTACAGAGAAAGAAATCGCGAGACAATTAAACACGCGAAGCGTGAAGAAAAATTTTACTACTTTTTTAGTTTATTGTAATGTACGACGATTTACTAAAATGTGACTGCTGCACCCTGGATCTGCCAATGCATCGGAACTGACATTTTAGTCATCAACATCGCAAGTGTCGCGGCCATACTAATTATATTTTTGGTTGGCCTTGCAAGTTCACAATCTGAGCAATTCAATTTCGGTAATATAACAGAATTTCGATAATATAATGGTAAATTAGCTCGCGGGCTACTCAAAACCTTCTCGCGGGCCACATATGACCCGCAGGCTGCGGAATGCCCACCCCTGATATAGACAGACACCTTCGATAGCTTTCAGAGCCGGAGCCGGAGCCGGAGCTAATGTATGAGAGAAGAAAGCTCCGGAGCCGGAGCTGGAGCAATGCAAATTTACGGCTGCTCCAAAGCCCTGATAGCAAGGCATGCGTCGGCATGATATAGGAGGTACTGACGAAGTCGATATGTCAGAAATGGGGCGATGCGTATTAATCTCAAACGCAAGCTTGTTCATTAAATGCGGTGTGCATAAATTGTAGCTCTTTAAAATACTTAAATCAATTAGAAACACCTTAATATTTCGATATAAGAAAGAAATGTCGTAATGCGGTAATCCCAAACGCATGCTATAGTTTATGAAATGTAGTTGGTATCAATTGTACACTCTTTTAAATATGTTCATCAATTAGATGCACCACAATATCTCGATATAAGACAATAGATCACATTTATGTGTTGTCTCACCAGAATTTCCTTTCATCGACATCGTAAGACCAGGCGTGTTCTTCCATTCGCAGTATACCGCCGTTATTATGGTTCAATACTTGACGCACCACCATACATTAACACGAAAAGATGCATGCTTTCATTCTGAATACCTGACCGTCACCTGATCTACACAAGCATCATTCACCTAACAGGCAACGAGAAAGTGAGTGAGACATTGACATCCCTTATTGCAGCCTATTAGGTTTCGAGTGCTGCTACGCCTGAATCGAATTTCCGGGCGAAGCGCATTTACTAACAACGCAGCATAACTTTTGATGACATTCAGAAATTCGCTACTTTACTGATGTGTTTGGAATATTAAGCTGTGGCATTCATAGTATCTCGACAGCAACTGTAGTTTGGCTGTATAGCTGGTTAGACCATTTATCTATTATTATATGGACATATATCTTCTATGTCAGGTTCATTTGATCGCATACCTCATGCCATGCGCCCTGGTCAATTGTAGCCTATGTGTGAATGCAGAAACTAGTGATTCTCAAACTTTTCGACCCCGCAGCACCCTATATCATCGGGACAAATAGCTCACGGCAACCCATAGCATGCTCTTCGAGTATCCTGAGTAGCGAGTAGCGTAGTGGTACTGCGAACCGTTGTAACACAAATGGGTCGCCGGTTCGAATCCAGAATAGTTTCCTATGTGTAGGCACTGGCGTAGCAGCATGTGCTGCCGCCCCTGGCTCTCGATTAAAATGCCGCCCCCCCCTAAGTAGACCGTAGCAAATTTCGACATAGATTCCTGTTCAAGCAATCTTGTCAATAAAAATAATTACAAATAATACGCCGCGTTTCAGCGTCACCGTCTCAACGTTAATGTAAGGCCAAAAATAATAAAGACAAGAAATAGCGAACGAATGTATTGTGTACATAGGGAAGGCGAGTGGCGCAGTGTGTAAATCAACTGCGCTGCGGCACCAATGGTGATTAGTCCGAACCCTTGTTCAGGCTAGTTTCTATGTGTCGGAGGTTCATCTGGGCTCTTCATCGCTGATCCCGCTGTACTAACAGTGTCTTGAAAAGACCCAGAAACACAGTAATAACCACGCTGCACAAAGTCGGCATGCGAGACCAGAAGTTGAATGCATGTGAGAGTGAAATGAAGAGTGAATAGTGAAATGAAAGTGAACGATCGCGAAGCGCTTGAAGAAAGACGCAAATATCAACGATACTTAAAAAGACAATGACACTGAACTGTATAATTTCCATGTCGTGATGCACAAGGCCTAACAAGCGTCATTGAAGTCCCTTGAATTCATAATAATAATAATATTGTGCAAATAGAAAATCAATAGCCGCCTTAAAACATAACATTTCGGGCTTTCGCCGAAACAAAGTCAGCGATAATATCCTCAAATTCGAGTTTTTGAACGTAGTCTCTTTCTACAGACAGATTGGATAGAGCTGATAGGCGATCATCATTCATGGCAGAACGTAAATACGACCTAATCAGTTTGAGCTTTGAGAAGCTCGCAATTGAAACACCAATGGTCAGATAAAGTTAAAGACACGAGCATAAATACGGTGTCGAATCATGTAGCTTTGCATTAACTAACCACTGTAAAACATCAAACGCTGTTGCACTATACGATCAACGTGGTTTCACTGCTCCGCACCAGCGTCTTAAATCTGTCAATTTCCGCAGCTAACTCCAAAAAGTCCACCTCGTCGTCATGAGTGCTTTTAAAAGCGCTGGTGAATAAATTGGGACTTCGCTTTGCAGCACCGCCTGTGGATTAAAAATCCAAACATATATCATTTAAGTGGTGTATGCCGGTAAACCTAGTTTCAGCTTCAAGTTTAAATCTGCTTCTGTATTTCTGCTTGTCTTGCTTTCTTCTTCTTTCTAAAGAAAGCTCCGCCCTCTTGACACGTTTTATTTTCGAGTCTTAATTAACACTTGTATAAATTTAGGCACAATCTGTCAATCTGAAAATTATTACCAACTTAAGCACTTCCTAGCACTATGGTTTACCTTCACAGCTATCTCGGTCTGCTGTACCAAATCGTAACCCAGAGTATAGATCACTAACCTACGAATAGATGCGCAACTTAGTTCTCACACTTGAATACGCAGACAAGCCTCCTGCTGAGCCAGCTAAAAGCAGCATAATTGGTCTTGGTTAATGGTCATCCTATAGTTGGCAAGGCCCTCCGAGCGCTCAAATTTAACAATACTGATCTTAATCGAAAGCTATTGGTGCCATGATTCCGGAAATACAATTTAAATGCTAGTCTGAAAATCGACGTAGTTCCGAATAATCGCTCGATGTAATTTCGATTATCATGGACAATTGGTCATTGTGTTCCGATTGTTAGGAACAACCGGCCATGACGGCTATTTCGGAGTGGTTCCATTGCCATGTTAACTTATTTATTCGTGTTTTTGGAATCAGCGCAACACTATAGCTTTCGATTGAGACCAGTTTGATTAAATTTAACTCGCGGGACGCCAGCTATAGGACTACCAATTACGCTGCTTTTAGCCGGCTGGTGCAGCCTCATTTTGCCGCCCCCTTCGAGCCTGCCGCCCCTGGCGCAGAGCCAGAACCGCCAGGTGGCTGCTACGCCACTGTGTGTAGGAAGTTTATCCAGGCTCCTTCTTGAACTCCGATCCGCATAGCGGTGTCTAGAGCGAAAGTGGGCCGTGCTATAAGTTGGCATCTCAGGAACCATAATATGCAATATCCGCCTGGTGTAAAATGTGTTGCGAAGCTTTAATTGCTTATGACCTGTGAACTCTCATTTCGTATTTCTGTTCCTCTCATTTGGTGATTGGGTCAATGATTATTTGATTGTTGGGTTAAGACGTAGTGTATAAATGCGTTTGTGTGTTAGCTAGTGCTTGCTGTTAATTTGCCTGTGTTGTCTATGCTGGATGCTACTAGCTGCTGTAAGAACAGATTATCTGCTTCTGTAAAATAAATTTAATTCGATTGAAGATATATCTCAAGCCTCGACGGATCAGGTCAAGATAGATCGTTCATCAAAGGTTATGCGCCCTTGTTAATCTCGTGTCTACAGCCACAATGTCAGCAATTTCAAGCCCAGATAAACTGAAATGCGTTAAAAACAGTAATTGGACGTCGTGGAAAGTCCAAGTGAAAGGCCTCCTCATGGCGAATGAGTTGTGGAATAGTGTTATGGGCAATGACACCGCAGAAGGAGCTGCCTCTAGAAAAATGAAAGCCGCTGGAATTCTACTCTGTAACTTGAGTGGATCGGTGTTACCAACGATACCTGAAGATCACCATGATGATCCCAAGGAAATTTGGAATGACTTGAAAGCGAAGTTTGAACCACAGAATGCTACGCTTTATCTCACATTGAAGATGGAGATAGATACGTTACCGACATTCACGGAAAAGAACGTCCTTGAGAAAATTGAGGAATGTCAAATGCTATTTCAAAGGATGGCGAGCTTGGGTCGTGCCGTTGCCGAGACCGACCAAGTTTTCGAAGTGATCAAGCACTTGCCTCCTAGTCTTGATGTAACTCGAAGCTATATTCTGAATGAGATACAGAACAAGCCGAGATTTTCGTTAAATGATTTGTTACTGCGCGTACAAACTGATCTATCGATTCGACCGAAAGAGTCTGTACAGGCGTACCACGCAAGAAACAATGCGAGACGAAAGAGCGGAAAACCGAAATTTAATGGAAATTGTGATCATTGCGGAAAGTATGGTCATAAGATGTCAGACTGTTGGAATCGTCCTGAAAATAATGAAGAACGTGAAGAAAAACGCGTGTCTTGTGAACGTGGAAAAGGAAGTGAATTCAGGAAACACCGAGAAAGTAGACAACGTCAAAGTGCTAACTATGTCGACGACGAAAACGGCAATAGTCGCGCACGAGCATCTCGTACTAAGAAATCATCGAAGCATGCGATGTTATATTCATCTGACGTCGTACCTTCCAAGAATCTTGGATCGAAGAATTACATGCCACGTGTTGAATCAATCTCTAGAGTCAAAAGACATTACTTGCTTCACACGTCAGCATTTTTGTCTCGAAATCGACAATATGTGATATGTGATAGTGGTGCAACTAGTCACATGAGTTGCAGGAGAGAATTGTTTATCGACAGGAAGCATTGCCACGAAGAAATTGAATTAGGCGATGGAAACCTGATTTACTCTGAAGGAATCGGAACTCTTCGAATAATTATCTTCCGAGATGGCGAAGAATATGGCATTGCAGATTTGCAGAATGCTCTTTATGTGCCGGACCTATCGACAACGTTATTCTCGATTCGAGCTGCTGTTGCCAGGCATCAGTATGAAGTTACTTTCAACTCGAAGAAGCTTCGAATTTTGGATCGATACAAGGGTCATATTGTTGCAACTGGATCGCTGAAAAATGGTCTCTACATGTTAGATTATCGACCTTGTAACAAAGAAGAAATGAAGATACCGTTGAAAACCAATGAGAACAGCGGAATTCAGGATCTTTCTGATGATGATCATGACGAATTGAATCGTGATATCAATTGTTTTCGTACTGGTGCAACTCGTACAGACACTGAAGAATCTGACACCGATGATGCAGAGCTAGATCGAAAAGACTCTCAAATCATGCGCTGTGCAGAAGGAGTTTCATCCGGACATCCTGTTAATGGTGATGAACAAAACGAAAAGTGCTTTGGTGGTACCGCATCAGCTGATGTATGGCATCAACGTTTTGGACACATTGGCGAGGAAAATCTTCGTAAAATGGTTGCGAAGAATATGGTTAACGACTTGAAGTTGAACGAGTCGAAGAACATGAAGTTTTGTGAACCGTGTGCTTTGGGGAAATCCACGAAGTTAGCATTCCCGAAACGATCTGAACGCCGTGCAACGAGGACGTTGGAATTGATTCATTCGGATGTTTGTGGACCCATTTCACCAGAGTCACAAGGTGGTTCAAGATACTTTCTAACGTTTACTGACGATTACAGTCGCATGTCGTGGGTGATACCTCTGAAACGGAAGTCCGATGTGTTCGCTGAACTGAAATTCTTCGTTTCAAACCAAGAAAAATTTCGCCGTCAGTCAGTTGGATGTATACGCACGGACAATGGCGGAGAATACGTGAGCAACGAATGCGAATCGTGGTTGAAAGAAAAAGGCATCCGACATGAGAAGTCTGTACGGTCATGTCCTTCGCAAAATGGAGTTGCAGAACGCTTGAACCGAGTTCTCTGTGAGAGAGCTTCTGCGATGCTTCACGGTGCAAAATTACCTGGTTTCTTATGGGCGGAAGCAATATTGACAGCCGCTTATCTGAAGAACAGAAGTCCAACCGTTGCTCTCAACAACAAAACTCCATTTGAAGCTTATCATGGGACTAAGCCGAATGTAAGACACTTGAGAATATTTGGGTGTAAAGCCTATGCCTTCATAGAGAAAAGTGAAAGGAAGAAAAAGCTTGATCCGAAAGCTGAAGTGTGCAATTTAATCGGTTATGATTTATTATCCAAAGGTTACCGTCTGTGGTCCGAAGACAGGAAAGAAGTTCTGATTTGGCGACACGTGAAATTTGATGAATCCCGAATTGGCCAGGAAGGAGAATCGACTGAAGTTCAGCCTGAGTGTCCTACATCGTCATTCATCTATCCTTCATTGAACAGCGACGAACAGCAATCAGCGGTTAACCGATTGGTAGAAACGCCGACGAATGAACAAGTGGAAGGAGTGCGTCTTTCATCGCGAAGGAATGCAGGGAATCCTCCACCAAGACTTGCTTACAATGAGAATTTCGAGCAAATTGAAGACACGGAAGTGTTGACTTATGCGATACCCGCAACAGTTCATCAGTTGAATGAACCGAAAAACTTGAAAGAAGCCTTCCAGTCAGAGCACTCTGATATGTGGAAAGAAGCTGCAAATGAAGAAATCAAATCGATGGAAGATTTAAAAGTATGGGATCTAGTTAATCCTCCACCCGATGCGAAGATATTGGGGAATAAATGGGTTCTCAAGTATAAATACGACGAAAATGGAAACGTCACGCGTGCCAAAGCAAGACTTGTAGCACTTGGAAATACCCAGAGATACGGAAAAGACTACGAACAAACCTTTTCGCCTGTCGTTCATGCAAGTTCATTTCGAGCGTATGTTGCATTGGCAGTCGAAGAAAATATGGAAATTCATCAGATGGACGTCAAAACCGCTTTTCTACATGGTAGATTGGACGAGATCATCTATATGAAACAGCCCGAAGGCTTTGTACAGAAAGGACAAGCGGATAAGGTGTGTCTCTTGAGAAAGTCCATATATGGTTTGAAGCAATTACCGCGATGCTGGAATCAAGCTCTACACGAGGAATTGATTAAGGTGGGCTTTAAACAAACGAAATCTGATCCTTGTATTTACAGTGGCGTTTACGACGGAGTCGTACAATTAGCAGTTTACGTTGACGATATACTCTTAGCGGGGAAAACGAAGAAGGTAATAGAGAAGACGAAGTCTACTTTGCAAAAGATATTTAATGTCAAAGATATGGGTATGTTACACCATTTTCTTGGTATGCGTGTCAAGCAGACAGATGATTGTATTTGGATCGGACAAGATTGTTATGCAAAAAGTGTGCTGGAACGATTCGGAATGTCCGAGAGTAAGCCTGTGTCTACTCCAATGGATTCGGGAGCAGTGCTGGAGAAAGCGAAACCGACAGACAAAAGGTTTGATTCGTCGACATATCAAGCTGCTGTTGGGAGCCTACTTTATCTGGCGATGTATACTCGACCCGACATTGCGTTCGCAGTTGCTAAACTAGCACAATACAACAGTGATCCAACCGTATATCATTGGCAAATGATTAAACATTTATTGCGTTACATTCGAGGAACTATTGATTACGGTATAACTTATAAGAGTGGTGTCAACACTGTTACAGTTTTTGCAGACGCTGATTTCGGTGGTGACCGTGATGACAGGAAATCGACCTCGGGGTACATTATCTTGATGGGAAGTGCTCCAATTTGTTGGAGATCAAAGAAACAATCAGTAACGGCGCAGTCCACAGCTGAAGCAGAATTTATCGCACTGAATCTCGCCGCTCGTGAGACCGCATGGCTTCGTCAGTTATTTGAGGAGATGGGAAAAAGCGTCAAAGTGCCGATCACCATCTTTGAAGACAACCAAAGCGCGATCGCGATGTGCCGAAACCCGGTTAACCACCAAGCAACGAAACATATAGCCGTGAAATTTGGATATATCCGAGACGAGCTCGATGCGAACAGGATTGACATCGAGTACGTCCCGACTGAGAAGCAGCTTGCCGACATATTTACAAAGCCGCTACGTCGACAGTCTTTCTGCAATTTGAGGGAGCAAATTGGAATTTCTCGTATTCCTGAATGAGAGATGCTGCATGTCATAAGAGAAGGAGTGTTGCGAAGCTTTAATTGCTTATGACCTGTGAACTCTCATTTCGTATTTCTGTTCCTCTCATTTGGTGATTGGGTCAATGATTATTTGATTGTTGGGTTAAGACGTAGTGTATAAATGCGTTTGTGTGTTAGCTAGTGCTTGCTGTTAATTTGCCTGTGTTGTCTATGCTGGATGCTACTAGCTGCTGTAAGAACAGATTATCTGCTTCTGTAAAATAAATTTAATTCGATTGAAGATATATCTCAAGCCTCGACGGATCAGGTCAAGATAGATCGTTCATCAAAATGAACATCGATGTCGAAGATTTGGCAAGATGATGATAAAAAAATAGAAAAATATCATCGACCTTCGTCATGTTACTGTGCAGCCCCGGTTCTGATGAGGTTGACTAGGAAAAGGAGAACAACCTCTGCCAGACCATAACATCACGGCCCAATTACCCGAGCGAGTGATGGCCGGTTGTTCAGTTATCAATGTCCCCTTACCAAATGATACTATATGAGCCGAATTAGCGTATCACCGCCATTGACGACAGATGCTCTGGTTTGATTTTGGCAGTAGCATGTTCCAAAGCGTCGGAGATTTATCTGAGATCCTCCTCCCGTACGTCGCTGTGCTCACATCGTCTTAATAAAGCCCGATCAACGACCAATCCATGGAAGAGAAATACAAAGATACCGATCGAATCCCGACATTAGGCTGACGGAGATGCCAGATTGAGAGACCGTAACTAACTGGTCGTCTCGATATCGTCCTATCTGTTCATTGCATCTATAGGATTGCATTTAAAACAAAAATAAATTTAAAACAAAGATGTTTAGAACAAGGCCTTTGTTTAAAACGTGTTTTTTATTGTTTTTTTGTTGCTGTTTTTCCAATCCATGACGTCATGAATATTCAATTGTGACGTCATAGTGGATCGGTATTGATAATTGGAAATATCGGGTAAATATAGCTCCTTTGACGAAATATCTGTACTATTGCTGTTGAACCGACTATTTTGAGTGTTCCAACCAGCATCCCATATCGTTACACGCGGCTATATCTGGTGATAATTGTCCCTAAGCTCATTCAACCTGTTTCAATATTTTCTCAATTATCGCATAATTTTGCAACTTGAAAAAAACACAATTTTTTTTAAAGACCATCGATTAAAAACCGTTTGTTTTAAATGCAACCCTAATTGCATCGCATTGAATATTGCGTCTTGAGCGGGTAAAATAATAAAACCATCGAATATGGGCTGTGGAGTCGGAGTCGGAGTTTCGCTTATCCATAAATACAGTCGGGGTCGGACTCTAAAAAAAAACATATCTTCCGTCGCTTTGCCAAGAATTTCGACGGGGACTTGCAAGGTAATATTAGATTACGCCTTAACGGTCTATTCCAGACTGGATAATGTATTCGTCGTCTGACTATTTCTATACTGTTATTCAGCAGTGTGTAAAACGGGTTTCTCTACTTGCTTCCGATATTACCCCATTTACAAGTTGTACAGTAGCCAACACCCCAATCGCACGGATTTGGTTTTCATGATACAATAAACGTTTAAATCAAGACGTATCCCGTACGCCTGCTAGATTTTTTACATTAGACAACGATGTAATCTTTGTATCAATTTCATTGATTTGTTGAATAAGCATCATTCGCTGACTACCTACAAGTAGCGTACCTCGTTCTCGATGTTGTGTGATTGCGGGTCAAGCTCACAGCATAGAGTCACTAAATATTCACAAACGGAAAGCTAGATATTTCGAGCAAACTTTTGTCTCGAATCAAGTCAAATTTTTGAGACAGGCAAGATGTATTCTCGTTTAGTGTTGATTTTTTTATGCTACGAGGATCATATACATAGAGTGGTCCGAAGTTGAGATGCAAAGAATTTCAACCAAAGATGTTATAATTACTTGAAAAATTGTAATGTATGAAAAAGGTTCACACTTCACAGTGCAGAACCTACCAAATTCAGTTTGTGAACGCAAACCTCTAAATTCCCGAGGTTCACTCACAGAAAGCGAACGTGAACCTCACGTTCACACCACCCCTAAATTTGAATACTTGACTTGAAGCCTAATACACGATTCAGAATCGAATTCTTCAGATACTCGATTTCGATCAGCCCTAATATTGAGTCAAAGTATGTCATGTGGATTGAACCGGATTAAACTCAAAACTGAACAGTGAAAATAGTTACTTGAACTCGGACTTGACTCGCGGTGGATTGTAAATGACTCAACTATCCCTGAGTCAAAACTATTAAAGTGAGATTGACTTGTGACCCGGAACCGTGTGACTTGGTCACAAGTCTGTTATTGGCACTGAGATAGGAACAGGCTGTTAAGTATGTATCCAGCAGTTACCGTGACGGCCAATAAATGACAGTTAATGCAAACTTATTCCAAAACCAAAGTGAGCAGTTTTTCCTAAATATAACTGTTCAAGAATAAGTGTAACTAGCAGTGTTGGGATCAAGTCACTACCTTCGAGTCACGAGTCATCTCGAGTCATTGCACATTTTGACTCGAGTCACGTCAAGTCAATCGATTTTCGAAGGTGACTCGATTCAAGTCAAGTCAATCGTTTTTTGAAGGTGACTCGAGTCAAGTCAAGTCACGACTCAAGTCACAATTCCAGTCAAATTGAAATTTCGAAGTATGTGTGATGATGCAAAGTCATTACCTTTTGCCAGCTGGTAGAAGGACGGATTAATTGGCCATTTATCTTGAATCAAATAACGAATATAAAGGTAAATATACATGCAAAAAGGTGTTGTATCGCTTACGCACACTAGCACACGTAGATCTGCTAATAAAATACGTGAGTAACTATATAGGTAGTAGCTACATGCTACAGTCTGATTTTATCAGCCAATATAGAGGAACGAATACGAAGCCTCGGGAAGTTGAACAAATTGGTGTGGTACAATAGACACTACCGTTAAAATACAAAGGCATAAACTATATTCGTTGGATTTAAATCATACAATAGTGTTCGTAAAGGTAAGCACTGTGCAATGTAAGCACTGAGCCGTCTAAGAAACAAAGATAGGTTGCTATCAGATTAATGCACTGCTACTACGACGACGTAAGCTGTGATCGTTTCGTTAGCGGTCAATTTATTTATGATATACCAATGGATGATCAGTGAAACGCACAATCAGTGAATGACAGGTTGCTCTCACAAGTGACACCGGCGTATCACGAACAACCCGAACATAACTAAGATAGGGTGATTTAATCGACATCGTTTACTTAATGACCTGAAATTGACTCGTGAATTTTGCTCCGAGCCACAAGTCCATCCACATTTCTGAAGCGCCGAGTCAAGTCAAGTCAAGTCATTTTTGCAAAGTGACTCGAGTCAAGTCAAGTCATACGAAAAAGGTGACTCGAGTCATCCCAACACTGGTAACAAGTCAGTAAGTATAACGTAAGTATAGGCAAATCATAGTTGACTAGTTCAAGAAAGTACGAGTGCTTCGTTAGTGACTACGTCTGGTTGTGTTATATGAAACAATTATGCTGAAGTTCACGTGTCTAAGATACCAAACCCTGCAGTACACACCCATAAAAGGGGCTGTCGCAATGCCTCCTAAATTTTACGTGCGGTACATTTTGCGAGTATGATCCAGATCATAACCATCCATAATTTGATCGACACTTTTCGGTACCAAAAGACCGCGTACATATGGGGACACTTTAACCTATAGGTTTTTCCGCGGGTGGTATCGGATGCCTGCACCAACAGCATGTACCCTGCCCGCTCACTGAGACGTTCCGATCTATTTTTTAGCTTTCAACTTCTGCAGTTTAGCGTCGTTTGTAACATTAGATGGAATTCCTGACTCTTTCCCTGCTATTATTAATCGTCTGCAACAAATCGCCAACGTGGGCAAGAAACGCTCAATCGTCGCATTGCAAAGAAATTGTCTGCAGCCGGTGCCAGCAATGGTGTGAGCATAGTGTCCTATATGGTGTCGACACAAGCAAATCGCACGGTTCA
Organism: Botryllus schlosseri; assembly: GCF_051294905.1. Taxonomy (NCBI): domain Eukaryota; kingdom Metazoa; phylum Chordata; class Ascidiacea; order Stolidobranchia; family Styelidae; genus Botryllus; species Botryllus schlosseri. The sequence goes on from NC_137238.1 coordinate 34,969,323, forward strand.
ATGAAATTGTATCACGTCACAGTTTCCATTTGGCTACAGGCAATTTGACGGTGATTTTTGACCGACTTGCCGAGCATCAAATTTGATAAAACGGGTATCAATCGAAAGCCGCCGCCGTACTGATTACGAAAATATAAATTTTATTCCGCTCGCGGCCCTGGAACCCCCACAATCAGCCTCTAATTTTTCATTGTTATGGAGATTGGCATTGGGACGCAACAATGCTGTCTGGCGAAACGACAGACGCAACAATACTGTCTGGCTCCCTTTTTCTCGAGCACCTGTCTCGTTTCGCTAGACAGCATTGTTGCGTCCCAATGCCAATCTCCATAACAATGAAAAATTAGAGGCTGATTGTGGGGGTTCCAGGGCCGCGAGCGGAATAAAATTTATATTTTCGTAATCAGTACGGCGGCAGCTTTCGATTGATACCCGTTTTATCAAATTTGATGCTCGGCAAGTCGGTCAAAAATCACCGTCAAATTGCCTGTAGCCAAATGGAAACTGTGACGTGATACAATTTCATTGAACCGTGCGATTTGCTTGTGTCGACACCATATAGGACACTATGGTGTGAGAAATACGGATGTGGCCACTGTGAGGCGCACGAGGGTTGGTAAAGCTGGAAGGCGGAGAGACAAAGGGCATACTGACCTTCAATGGGTCGTTAATATGACTCTAATAGAGGAAAGCATAGACAGAAAAATCAAGGAAGGCGAGACTTTCATTGCTGTCATTCGTAGACTGACTTCTATGAAACTATGATTTCTAGCTCTTCAAATGATCGATCCAACATCGTTTACCCCTACTCCCTAGTAGTTTTAAAGATTCCAAATAGGAATCAGCATGAACGCGTAATGAATCGTGGAGTGTCTTTAAATTGTTCATACCCGAGATCGGGAACAGGAATGTGTTCTGTGACTTAACTGACGATGGTGGGAAATGGACCGTAAGTTGAATGACTGATTTTTGTAGATGAACGAGATTTATTTTCGGCTTATAGAAGGTTTTCCAGCGAAGGATGAACGGTAACGTAGACTTCTACAGAGGTTGGGATGATTACGTGGATGGATTCGGCTATTTGCAAGGAGATTATTGGATGGGTATGATTCGGAAAATATAACTTCTGTGGGCTGATCTATCTCATGAATTGTGACAAGCAATACAGAATGGCTGACTGAATGAGCCCACTAATCCATATAAATCGGGCTATCGGTACATACGTCATAAGCGTGTTAAATTGTAGCTTAAGAACACGTCAAGAGGATACGATTGTAACCGGAACGCTGAGAACATGATCCGATTACACAATCAGATAAGTATGCCAGGACACAAGTACTTTCTCACACAACAGCTATAGATACGGCTATCGAGTCAAAAGTCTATTCCAGTAAGAGTAGAAGTAATAGTGCTTTTCAAAACACCCCAAAATTACTTGTAATGGATTTGAGAAAACATATTTGGTGACATAGGCTCAATATGAAAGGGATTTGAGAATTTGTTTCCGGTACAGTATAGCATGAGTCAGAATGGCTACGGTCGGATGAATCCACCAAAAATATGTATTCAAAATTACATCCATCTGACACATGTTTGGTTGGTGTGTTGTGGTTGTAACTGTCTTACAGCTTAGTGATATTTCTGTCAATAATGAGTAAGCGAAGTAGATATTATATCAGTATTAGTCCATATGTATGCCAGAGGTGGTCAGAGCAGCGATGAGATCTACGCAAGTAGAAGTAGCGACTAAAATTTCAGCTCAAGTACGGGTAGAAGTAGTGCGTTTCGAAGCAGATCAAAACTACTGCAAGTAGAAATATATTTTTTTGGCTTTAAAAACTTATCACGTAAGTAAGTAATCTTGAAAAGAAGTCATTTACGCTGCTATGGACTGTCAAAAGCTGCGAGCCGACCTAGATGTGGGAGGTGTAGCGAGCTAGGATCGTCCTGCTTCATCCCAGGAGCTATAAATATTCAACAGCTCAAAAATTGTACCGCATCCTGTTTTTGAAATGATGTTTTTTTGTGGAAATGTGGATTGAACAAAAGACATTATGAGCTGCATATATTTGATTCACTCTGGACTACAGCCTCGATATCAAACCAGCGTCCCATTGTCCCCGACTATTTCTCTCCGTTTCGATATCGCCCCCTTGATCGCTATTCGGGTATAGAGCTGTATTCGTCTCGATGGGAACAGCCCTGGAATTTCTCAGTCCATCTCATTTGAAGCACATAATACTAGCTCTTGACAAACGGTAAATAGCGAGGTGTAAGCAAGTAAGTCACAGAAAACGACGGATTGAAGTATCGAAAAATTAGATTTACATAGGTAAATTTTGCAAGTAGAAGAAAACTGTTTGAGTACTTCGTAAAAATAAAAGTTCTACGTGATTGACCATCTCTGACGTATACCGACGTACCGACACGAATCAAATCTCATGTTAGTTTGTGACGATCCACAATCATACAGGCCTGGAAGCATTGCATCAAATAACAAATGAAGGGGACATGGAGTTTAAAATCACAATGATCACGAGAGATGGAATTTATCGGGTCGCTAAATACAGGTAAATTAGAATGATGTTGCGGTAAAACCTTTGTTCGATGTACCTGCCGACACGTCACTGTAACTCCGCGAATGTAATTTCATGATAAGGCCGGAATGATTTATCTTTATTTCATTCCTGTTCCACGTACCGCCAATTCAACGGAAATGTACTTTTTTCTCATATGGCGTATTTCTTGTTTGAATGGTTGACACGCATGAATGACTTTAAACTTGTCATATGACTTTAGCCTTAGATGGAAGTATTCCACCGCAATCGGCACGAGAGACTGATTCTAATACCGGCATTACCGTCGGAAGTTTATCAGAGCTTTTACTCCCCTAAGTCGCTATTCTCGTCCTGTACATCGCTGTTCTTACGGTCGTGTTTACAAAAAAGTCGTGACGCAACCATGCTGTCTGGGTGCAGGTGAGAGGCAGACTTGGACAACTAGAAAATTTTCAGCTTTTCTGAATTAGATTAGAATTAGAATTAGAGCTCCATAGTTTTTTTTTCAAATTAAATTAGAATTAGAGCTCCACAGCTTTTTCCAAATTAGATTAGAATTAGAAGTAGAGCTACTAAGCTTTTTCCAAATTAGATTAGAATTAGAATTAGAGCTACTTAGTTCGCAAAAAATTGGAAATTGAATGAAATTGTATATGGGAAATGAACACAGCAAAATCCAGTTCATATCAAATCACAGTGCGTGGTGCAAAAGGCCGTCACGCGATAAGCGTCACATATTTTTGTTTAATAAACAACAACAACAACATCAGTGCATTCCCATTAACTTCTGTACACCAATATTGGCTCGATTTATACTATACTTCAATACAATATTACTTCTTCATAATAACCATGGGCATCGCCCATGTTAGTCAGAACGGCGATGTACTAACGTAAAGTTTTAAAAACTGGAATTTTGTTCGCAGACTACAAGCTACTCTAGCAGGCTATTATTCGTCATAATATCTACTATGACTGCACGGTGTAAGTAAGGCGATGGCGGCTTGGCACTGGATTTCCCTGCGCAATAGTGCAATATGCCTCGGACAAAGAGGCATTTTCATTAAAACAATAATTAGATTAGAACTAGAATTAGAGAATAGGGACATTTCACAAATTAGATTAGAATTAGAATTAGAGCATAAGAACATTTCACAAATTAGATTAGAATTAGAATTAGAGCATGGAAACATTTCACAAATTAGATTAGAATTAGATTACTGGCATTTCGCTCTAATTTAGTGAAATTAGACAACTAGAATTATCTAGTTGTCCAAGTCTGGTGAGAGGAGCACCGCAAACCTCAAGCGTACTGGCCATTGCTGCGCAACCTATTGACCTATTGAGCATTCACACTCACACTCTCGTACGCAATCGCTTCTGAGCTGCTCAGAAGGCATGGCTGCGTCACTAATCACTATACCAAACTCCGTTACAATGCAACATTCTAGGCTGATTTTGGAGGGTTCCGGCCACGAGCAGAACAAAAAATTTATATTTTCGCAATCAGTACCGCGATAGCATTCGATTGATACCCGTTTTATCAAATTTAATGCTTGGCAAGCCGGTCAAAAATTACCGTCAAATTGTCTTTTGCCAAATGGAAAGTGTGGCGTAGAACAATGTCACTGAGCCGTGAGATTTGCATGTGTCCAGACCATATAGGACACCATGGTATAATGTGTAGTTGTGATTGCATAGTTGGTTTTCTTTTTTAGAACTGAACAGTTGTGATTTCGATAATTCCGTGCTGATCAAATCCTTCATTACTCTACCCCAGAGGTCTCAAACACGCGGCCCGCGAGACCATTTTGTGCGGCCCGCGACGGCATTTTGGATTTCGAAGTATTCGACAATATTTAACTCCAATTTTTTTTAGTTTGAGAACTTAAAACTCGCTCTAAAACTACTCCAGAAGCCTGAAACTACTCATCAAACTTCACTAATACATCACTTTCAAAAGTTACCACCCAGTGGAAGATCAACTATTACGTGACATTGCTTGTTTATGATCGTAAAACATGACCCGTTGATGATTCGTGACTGAAAATTGTGATTTGGGCGCGACCTTCTGTAGAATTACTCGTACTTGTACTCGTCGCGTCAAACGTTACAATCAGAGAAGGACTTTTGTGACTTGGTACAACCACGCACGCAGCAAACCATGTTGTCCTATATGGTGTGGACACAAGCAAATCTCACGGTTCAGTGAAATTGGTTTACGTCACACTTTCCATTTGGTCAAAGGCAATTTGACGGTAATTTTTTACCGGCTTGCCGAGCATGAAATTTGATAAAACGGGTATCAATCGAGAGCTACCGCAGTACTGATTATGAAAATATAAAATACTTTTACTCGTGGTCCTGGAACTCCCCAGAATAAGTTTCGAATGTTGCATTGTAAGTGAGTTTGGCATTGTGACGCAGCAATGACGTCTGGGAGCAGGTGAGGAGCGCCGCAAGCTGCAAGCGTATTGGTCATTGTTGCGCATTGCGATTGAGCGATTGAGCATTCACACTCTCACTCTCGTGCGCATTTGCTCCTAAGCTGCTCAGACGGCATGGTTGCGTCACAATACCAAACTCACTTACAATGCAACATTCGAGGCTTATTTTGGGGAGTTCCAGGCCCAACAACAGAATAAAATCTATATTTTCGCAATCACTACGCTGATAGCTTCCCATTGATACCCGTTTTATCAATTTAATGCTGGACAAGCCGGTCAAAATGACCGTCAAATTGCCTTTGACCAAACGAAAAGTGTGTCGTAGACCAATTTTACTGAGCCGTGAGATTTGCTTGTGTCCACACCAAATAGGACACTATGAACAAACTATGAAAACTGGTATGAGAAATGGTAAAATATCAAAAAATCGTAGCTTGCGATGTGTAGCTTATTTAGATATCTAAGCAGGTAGGTATGGCAACCGCCATTGGCATTATGTTACCCGTTTAATGTATAGTTGGATACATCCTGTGTCATCTTGGGTATCTTTATATATGTCATTATCACCAATTTAATGTACCGAGTATTAACTAGTCGTAGCCTACGCTTTACAGCTGTAACACCAATGGATTCTTCGGCGATTGCACATTTCTATTGCTATGGCACAGTATCCAATATGTTCAAGTTGTTATTGACCTGTTTCAACATTCGAGGCTAAAATCAAACGCTGATTCTATTTGACTTCGGTAATGACATGATCAATATAGCCTAGTTATCAGTAGTAGGCCTATGCTCGAAACCAGGAAATGAGGCCTACTTTGACATACATTGAATTCCCCTATTATTGGTGCTGCGGCCCGCGGCGCCATCAAAAAGTAGGAATTGGCCCGCGAGCACATTTGAGTTTGAGACCTCTGCTCTACCCGGTCTACAAGTTCACGATATGCGGTTATATATATAATGCATAAGCTGTTTGAAATGACAGGCCGAATTCAACTCTTTATCGGCAAGCTAGTTAACACGGTGTATTGCTGAAGCAACTACGGTACTTCTTCTCCTTGTCGATATGTTGCGATGCGTCATCATTTTGACCCTGTTCCTCTCGGTAGTCATCGATGAAATTTCGCAAGAATAGAGCTATCGTACTCCTTCATATGGTGGTGCCGTCAAAAGCCCGCGACAGAATCATGTTCTGGTGGTTTGAAGTGAATTAGGCATCGTGTGCATAGGCTGAAGAATTTAGTCTTCGGAGTGGGGTTGACCCAGCTCCTCCGACCAAGGTCGACTCCAGAATTTCTACCTGAGTGTTGGAGGTTTATCTAGGCTCCTCCTCGTTATTTCCAGTAGTTCTTAATCTTTTTTATCCAGCGTCCCCTTTCATAAATTGCCTGGGTCTGGCGCCCCCTATTTCAAGGACTGTAGTAAAAAACAATGGGTAAGTGGCCGAAGTCCGGTTTCGGCTTGGGACTTCACTATTAGATAGGGTTACCATACGTCCCCTTTTAAGAGGATTTGTCCTCTTTTTTGACTTATTAGAAAGTGTCCTCGGATGACGCTTTTTTGTCCTCTTTTTTGAGATTTTGTCCTCATTTTTGAAAATTTAGGTCATATTTAGAGCAAAATGCGAGTGATATGCCGTAAATTAGCACAGCAGTGACGCTCTGGCTGGACGAAAAGTTGACCTTTTTTTAGTCAACTACCCAGCAATGTGGAGGAAGAAACGGTATTTTGGGCTCTGAGCGTGAAAGTTAACCTTTTTTTAGTCAACCGATAACAAAGTGGGAAAATTCACCGATTTTTGAGAATTCTTCTCCGGTTTTACATGTCTCAAATTTCTGAAAAAGGGTCCTCTTTTTACATTTCCAAAATATGGTAACCCTACTATTAGAACACTTAACTAATTAACGGTCCAATTGTATGCGCTATTTTCGGGCATCAAATACAGGTTGTTGTTGTTGTTGTTATAACAACAACCATCAAGTAAGGCCTACGGGGCTCATAGCATTTGGTTCGAGATCGATGCACACATCGGGAATTCTCCTCTGCGATCGGCAATACGGGTAAGATAATGGCATTGGGGTTTGTTTATTGCTTTGTGTGACTGCTAAATCGAGAATGTGGTAGAGATTTGATCACATTAAATTTAGTACAGAACCAAGTTCTTAAGTTTAACATGTATTAGGGTAACAACACTACGTAGTATCATATCATCCTTTATGATACGATGAAGAAATATTCTTACGATTGAATTTTGTAGATCTCAAATACAAGTATATCTACGCAAGGATGGTGTGAACCACTGAAAGGTTCAGGTTTGTGTGCACACCATGATAATTCTAAGGAAGTAGTTCTCAAACTGGGGGAGCACCCCCTTCACGGGCGTGAAAGCATCTGAAGGGGGCTCTGAGCTGAGTTCAACTTAGAAAATTTTTCGCGCTTCGCGCGATCTACATCCCGTGCATTGTTATTGCTCTGCGTTTCACATTTCAAAATCTCTCATCCACAGTCGAACCTTCCCTTCTATCTAACTATCCGTTAGGTTTGCTAGCATCCTGGTTGCGTTTTGTGATATGACGATAAGGGGGTGCGAACTCTTTTACTATAGCAAATGGGGGGCATGTCTTGAAAAGTTTGACAACCATTGTTCTAATGTATATACTTCCTATGTTATTTAGGATATTATGTTTAATTTCTGGTGCGACAGCCCATCTCAAGGCCCACGGAGTGTGAAAGATTTCAACTGGTAAAACAGCACAGGAATCAAACGAGATTGACATAATTCAGATCACTAGTCTGATTTCAGATTGGACACTCCAGTTTTAATTACTTCTGTGATGTGCTTATATAAAACGATTCGCGCGTGTCTTAGGTAGATTCGTTCTCTGTATGAGTAGAATTAGGGTATTTATATTTTATCTACACACAGTAGAAGCGTGTCTGAAGCTAACATGGTTATGGTGCTGTCAGCATTGTGTGTCCTGGAACTGATATAAAAGTGGAATTAGTAAATCTATGAACAGATCGCTTCTCACAGATTTTAATTTCAATACTGTTCTAAGAATAGGGACAACCGACTTTCATCTCTATGGTTTTGACAAATTGGTTATTGAGATTGAGGTCGACCAGCCTACGAAATCTCGCCACTAGCTCTTTCTGACGCGTGCACGATATCATCACACCAATGTTTGGATTGTTTTAAATAACCATATATATCTTATCTGCATGTCCTTACTATATACTCAAATACCAATATTGCGTTTTGGTTTATAATCCCAATTTTATATAGTGCGGCCCGCGAATGGATTCAGATGACGAATGCGGCCCGCGAGCTCAAAAGTTTGCCGACCCCTGGTCTATGCAAACCACACTTGACCGATTAGAAATTTGGGAATTTTATAGCCTACTCTGCAAATAAATCATCAAATTATCACCACTCAACTGATTGGTCGGAAATCTACAGGTGCTGATCTTTTTGTAGCCTCTGCTTTGCGAGCTTTGCGCAATATCCATAATATGTCACAGTTACTTTTAATCGACGTATTTATGTCATGGGGTCACAGATCTATATTTCAGATACCGGTACATCTCGGTGCACGACGTCTGCAAATCTCGTTGTTGCTTTGGTTGGGCAGCAGCAGTGTAATTCCTGATGTTAGATTTCGCCTATTCTCCTCTTATACGACTTCGGTATACGAAGTATAGTGGCGATTAATATAAAAGTCAGAAATGGACTATGCATAATTATAGAGAATGAAGTTCTCGAGAGCTATAACTAGAAAATCAACCAGACCCACGGATCAATTTCAATGCTTAATACTTGAGGGCGAATCGAAGATTGAAAGGGAAAGAATCCCAGATTATTTATATTTGAATATTATTATGACTTTGTTCATTTACAATAATATCATAATGCATTTGAATGTTGTTATCTACCTTATAGGAAATTGATGTATGAGTACTTGGCAGTTGATGCAGTCACTGAGGCCATGGAAGACAGAAAGGCTTGGGGTATAGCATAGTACAGCTAGAACTCCAGAAATTCGCATCAGCAACCGGAAATAGCGCCTATAACTGTCTCGCACATATTCTGCGTTTTCAGCATTGCAATATGAGATTGGATCGTTAATGGAAAAGTGCGTACATATAAGACGTCATCTAATTCATTGTCAAAAATCATTTACCCCTCGGAATATTAATTTTGCGGTGTATCAGGAGCTGTGCAATGTGTATCCATTTCGAGCCTTCAGACAAATAAATTGTTTCTTCAAATTTTACTGGCTATTCGCTAATATTGTATCGAAGTGCATAAGTAGGCTACTACACACGTCCTCGTCGTCCAAGTATTATATGATCGATTCGAAAGATTATAGCTCTATCAAATATGCCACGACCACGACCTAACACAGCGATCTTCTTAAAAAAAAACTTCCCTACTGATTTGTTCGAATGAGGCTTTTGTGAAACTCGGCACAACGTATTTCCTAAACGATATCAGGAAGCTGCCTTCCTCAAAATGGCAGTCAACGCAGCGAATTGTCATTACAAGCGTATTGCTCAGCAGTTGAAGCTGATCTTCCGCGCCAATATAAATTAATCTGCCCATCTATCTTCTAAAGTTCAGCAAGACACGAATCGTCAAGGCAGTAGATATTAAATTGGTATAAAATCGCTTCTGAAAATGTTTCTCGACATTTGGTTTCTTTTGATAATTGGATTGGCGAATTACCCGCTTCAAATCAGAGCAGAAGATGAGAAGAAGACATGCCCAGCATGGACTGTGAGTAGAATTTGGAATCTTTTAACGCAGTGGTTCCCAACCTTTTTTCACCCACGTACCATTTCGAGGTTTTATGCAGTGCTCGCGTACCACCTGCATAAGGTACGCGCGCTGAAGGAGGTCAAAAAGTTTTTCTATCGTTCATGACGTAATAATGATGTATTTGACGTATGCGTGGCGTAATAGTAAATACTATTAAACTAGGCATTATTAGCCAGGGTTAATGGGATGCATGAAATTGTTTTTTCACCACCAGTTACAAGAAGAACAACATAAAATAATGAAATAACAGCAAACAAAAAACGTCAATTGTTTGATGCGGTGGCTGCATTTGCTTATTTTCCGCTATCTCAGCGGTTCTCAAACTTTTTTAAGGCACGCCCCCGTTTATGATAGTGAAAAATTTCGCGCCCCCCTTATCGTTATATCACAAAATGCAACCAGAATGCTAGCAATCCCAACGAATAATTTTATGGCATGCAAGGTTATGACAGTTGACAAGAGAATTCTTAAATATGCAATTAGGTCTATACAGAGCAAAAACAATGAATTGGAGAAAAATCGCGCAAAACGCGAAAACATTTTCCAGATGATCGCAGTTTTGCGCCCCCCTTCAGATAATTTCACGCCCCCAGTTTGAGAACCAATGCGCTAGCTGGTCGATGCGGGGCATATGTTTGCTCACAGAGCATCGAAAGTCATGCATGGGCATGGGTTTCTTCGACTTGATATAGTCATTAGAGATGAAAATCCTTGCTCGCACTCCCACGCGGAAGGGCAAATTAGCAGCTAGGAAATAGCGTGAGAAGGCTGAAGTTGATTGGAGCAAAATCTTTGTGTTCAACCCCATCTTAACTAATAGCTCCCTTCTGTGTGATTATCTCTTACTACTATCTCTCTCTCTAATAGTTTCCCTAAACGCATGAGCGATCTCGTCTTCTTGTTGTTGTGATTGTGCGCCGTGCGTGCATGTATGTATTGGCACCCACGTCTTGTGAGTTGTTGGAGCAATAGGGATTAGGCTAGTCGATGCAACTGTTCTTTTGTATTTCAGTTTGATCATTTATTACGGTATTTAACCTATGAATAAATGCAAAGTTGTACACCTTCGGTCGAAAAAAACAGAATCTACTCGCGTACCACCTGGAAGATCTTCGCGTACCACTAGTGGTACGCGTACCACAGGTTGGGAACCACTGTTTTAACGTCATGAGCGAACTCGGTTTGAGATGTACAAAAGTTCAAATCAGGTTCCGTTTCAGGTTTTCCAGCTAAGAGACTGCGGACTCGTGGATTTCTTCAGAGGTTGGGATGATTACGTGAAAGGATTCGGGAATCCGGGAGATTTGTGGCTCGGTAGGAATGTTTTTTTTTTTTTTTAATTCTTGGCTGGGCTGCTGCTATATCTCATGAATTGTGCCCAGTGACGTTTTCTGGTGTATTGTTGATCTGCTCCGTTTCAGGCCTGGAATCATTGCATGAAATGACAAAGGAAGGGGACATGGAGTTGAAAATCGAAATGATCACGACGGACGGAATTTATTGGGTCGCCCGATACAGGTGAATATGAATCGTGTATGCCTCGGTGCATTTCATAGACCCCAATATTAATATTATATTTCAACAACCGATTTATTATTTCTTGAACTATTATTTCTTTTCCCCTTAGTTGCCACGATGATTTGGAAAAGTCGATATAAATTTTGTCACGCCACTTTGATCATGACCTTTGACCCGAATGTCGTGACAATCCACATTTTCCAGCGGCTTCCGCATCGGACCCGGAAGTGACAAGTACAGGCTGCTCGTGTCCGGATTCTCCGGGAATGCAAGCTACGATGCTCTGCAATATTGGAGCAGCAACCAACAATTCTCAACGAAAGACGCGGATCACGATGATACGCTCACGATTAATTGCGCTTCTCGCCACGAAGGAGGCTGGTGGTTTGGCCGCAGATGCGGCTCCTGCAATCTGAATGGAAACTTCAACAAAACAGCCTACAATGGAATGTGGTGGGGTGCATCGTCCCTGCGCTTCTCGGAGATGAAAATTCGAAAAAGATTTTGCCTTGCAGGCGAGATATGAGTGTGTCGTCACACACATACTCTTGACGCGCTTTTTGACGTCATGCACGCCCTCGTCATATCCAAACTTGTAAATATTGGAAGCAAACTTGATCACGAAGAAGAGGATTTTTGGTTTTAATTTTTATTCTATTCATACTTACCGAACATCCGTCGATGCCATCTCGCGGACGCGCTTTACACAACATCGCCGCACGGTCCCTATGTTTATCTGTTCACCTGTAGGGATGGTGTTAACCTCTGAACGGTTTAGGTTCGTGTGAACGCGAACCTTTTTGAAAGGTTCTGTGTGAACGCGAACGTGAACCACGTGACGTCATATGGCATATTCCAACCCTACATTTCAGTGAATTGGTATATTAACTCACTACTCACACGATACCTAGCGAGTAGCGACAACTCGGGCTACATTATGTTACAATGGTGAAGTACATATTGACTTTTTAGCCGTTTCCAAATGTATCAACTGGAACTTGCATGGGAATATAAGCTTACACTTACACCTTAAGGGGGACTACTAGTTAGAAATAAAAATGTTGTGAAATTTCTTTTATTATCGATCTAGGACGGAAATTTCACGCTGATTCCGAATATGTAACTACTTTTGTGATAGTCCAACTCCTTCTTGGTCAAATCTACCTTATTTTGGTGGACATTTTGAATAAAAAAAATTACAGTCAAATTTCGAATATAGCCGTGTATATTCCCTTTTATTGCAGGAAATAGCGCCATCTGGTGGTTTCTATACTAAACAAGAGCTTGAAATAAGTATTATAGCCACTACTATCCAGTCTGCTGCTTCCATAAACCTGGCTGCTTGACTTATATTCAGTACCGAAAACAGGTGGTGTGACCAGACATGGGGTAATCGCGATTAGTAATCGCAATCGATTACGACGATTACAGCATTTTCGAGTAATCGTAATCGCAATCGATTACATTTGAAAAAATTACGGAGTAATCGTAATCGACTACTTCCCATATTTAATCGATTTCTTTGTGAAAAAGCGATTACTTTTTATTTGTACAAGGACTATGACATAAACTGAACATTCGTGAACAAGATAGATATATACCAGGTTAGTGATAGCACAAACGGCTTATTTTCAAACGCCACGTGAGACAACGAAGCATTAACAATCAACAGCCGCTGATATATACCGAGCCGTTCTTTGCCGTTTCTCGTAACGGCAGCTTACAGCTTCTGTATTAAGTTGAAGGCAGAATTTTATGTTATATTTTTCTGCTCTGTACTTAAAACGGGTGCCAATCGTTATTACACAATCCTTTACCCAACATCTGGACCTGCCGCCATAGTCATCCGCTTATATAGGCTACCACGTTAGCGTGGGTTGTAGCTAGAATCAGGACCAAAACAGCAATTCGCCCCCACTCTAAATGATGCTCTTGAGCCCCCATGGGGTAGCCAATTTTCAAGTTGAAGACTGAATTTCGTCAATTATATATTGGTAATCGCTTTATATTATATTACTATTCATATTTAATCCTCTCTCAGCCCCCGATTGTCAGATTTACATGTGAAGCTGGGGCACGTAATTCACAATTATAACATCTGGTATGCTATTATAATTACTTAATTGTATGTTGTTAATTCGTGACCTACGGTCTGTTATATAATCAAGAGATATTGTAGTCGCGCAAACGTATAGCAGACTAAAAAAGTTTCGTGAGACGCAAACACAAATTGTCATGTCCCATGTCTTCGGTGGGTGCCCTGGTTGGCGATTGCATTGTAGGCTCAGATTGAAAGGACAGGACGGGACTACCAGTATAGAATATAAACATGGAATGGCAACGACCGATTTTTCAGCTTCGTTCCGCTTCGCTGAAGCTGTATTCATAATTGTTTTTGCGTAAGCGACTGTAGGATTTCTGGGAATCCAAAGTTATCTCCCAGAGCGCAGGATTTACTGAAGCTGGTCTTGATCGAAAGCTACTGTTGCACTGATTCCAAAAATATACATTTAAATATGGTCAGGCTCCAGACTTTGACGAAAAATCGCCCTCAACATCTGATACGTACATTGTTCAGAGCAATCGGATAACCGCAAAACAATGACCCGTTGCGGCTCTCCGATTGTTCGGACTATGCCGATATTTCAGACTTAAAGGGCGGATTCTTGGTGAATCAGTGCCCGATGATATTTAAATTTATATTTTCGAAACCGGAGCGACAGTAGCTTTCGATGAAGACCAGAGTCAGTAAATTCTGCGCTCTGGAAGATAACTTTCGGATTGCCAGAAATCCTACAGTCGCTGCCGCAAAAATAATTATGAATACAGCCTCAGCGAAGCGGAACGAAGCTGCAAAATCGGTCGTTGCCATTCCATGTTTACATTCAAGACTATTAGTCAAGCCCACCTAGCGCTGCAATTGACAATGGGCACATAACCTAAGTTTCGGTCAAGGTCTTCCTTTAGTAGCCAACTTCGTGGAGTCGCATGTTGGCCGAAACTGCATAAGTCATTTGGTGCTTCGTGGAATTGACCGGCACCGAAATGACAATTTCTATAAATTGTGCAAAATTTTTTCTTGAGAGGGAAGGCCATGCATTTCAAAATCAAGTTATCTAGAGACATTGAAATCGCGAAGCTCGAAAAAAAATTCAAGTTCATTAAATCTTTCGAAAATTTATGTCAGTTTACGAAATACTTTTGAGTCCCTTCGAGCCCGCTCGCCACCCTATTGGGGAGTTTGCGGTATGGCAGTTACGGACCTGGCAAGAATGCAAATCATTGGTTGCGTTAAATCGTCCCCAATTAAGTTGGGCAATGTGTACATTATGACGTAACAAGTAAACGACACATAATTTATGAAGAAAGTTGTTATCTCATTAGGCGTTTTCATCTCAATCCTCATATTGTATTCCAATATATATTCTAACATTAGTTCTAAGAAGTAAAATAAATGTAATCGTGAGTAATCGTGATTACTTTTCCAATATAATCGTAATCGTAATCGACTACTTCCTGATTTTGCTGTAATCGTAATCGTAATCGTAATCGTGTGATTCAGAAGTAATCGTAATCGCAATCGATTACATTCATAAAATAATCACTAGGGCCATTTTTATATGACCTTAAAAAATCAATTATATAACTTTATTTTTGGGAAAATATGACTTTATATGACTGTATGCGAAAATCGTGTATTTTTACATGTAACGAACGTCACTCGTGAAACTGACGAGTGAAACATGAACAACATAACAGTAATACGTATCCATTTTTATTTCAAACCCCTTTTGTACTACAATTTCATGTAGTGTGGAATGTTGGAGTCTTTAAAGTTACGATTTGGGCGTAAAAAATGACTTTAGTAAAGAAAATGAGCGCTCCACAGACGCTGATGTTGGTTGACACTTCTGCAGTATTGCATACAGCACTGGTGAAATGTCTTGTCTTTGTAGCTCCATAATTTGTTTCACATCGTTTATGTCCAATCGCTTCTTAATGTCATTTTTGAGCTCAAGCGGATCTTTTCCGAAATCGAGGGCATTTAGATCAGCATGAGCCTCTTTGATAGTGTACGCACAACTTTCCATTTTCAGTATCAAGTTTGAAATATTTTTGTAGTGGAGGCATATTTTTGTTAACTGCCTCGTCAACTTTGGATCGTTCACTGAATCTTTGACGTTCTTTACAATTAGTCCTTCAGCTTCCCGTGCGTTGCCTATTTCTTTCACTTGTGGAAGTCTCTGAACTTCAAATGACGTCCCACTTCAGTGCACAGAAGTAAAACAGATTGTGTAGTAACACAATGCAATGTGTGACCTCATAATGCAATGTGTGACCTCATAGGTCTGCGACTGTAATGTTATGTAGGCTAACCTTACGGTTAGCCTTCGTTTAATCAGAAATTGCCTTAATTTCTTAGTGCGTAATTGCTTCAATTGGCACTTTTTATTTAAAGCATACAACAATATGACTTTATAACTCAAATATGACCTAACCAGGAAAATATGACTTTATATGACTTTATAACTTTCTTGATATACCCCATATGGATGCGGTTTTTGCG
The DNA here is from genome assembly GCF_051294905.1 of Botryllus schlosseri. NCBI lineage: Eukaryota > Metazoa > Chordata > Ascidiacea > Stolidobranchia > Styelidae > Botryllus > Botryllus schlosseri. Next base: position 34,985,232 of record NC_137238.1, read on the forward strand.
TTAAAATTGATTTCACGACTTACTGATGCATAGGAAAAAATATGACTTTAATGACTTTAAATGGCCCTAGTAATCACCCCATGTCTGGGTGTGACGGCTGTATTTTCTATTTATTTTTCTATTCGTTGACTGATCACTGACAATATTGGGTAGTATTTACTGTTTGTGGATAACTATGTTGGATTGCTTTCCATTTCTATAGCTTTCAATATGCCTAGAAAGAGTCGAATGAGGAAATTTAGACGTGGCCAAAAACGTTTTGTGCACACTTCGCAGTGGGCAAATACAGCCAAATGATCCAGCACAGCACCGAAAGAAAAAGCAAGCAAAGCAGCTACCAGAGTCTTTTTTTGCCACACAATCTTGCTCTGTAAGAGGTTGTCAGATGAATCTTTATCGAGTTGATACATTAGTTGTCTCGCCCATAATGAAAATGAGCCATTGAACATGACCTTATGGCAGGGGTTCTCAACCCGCGGCCCGCGGGCCGCATGCGGCCTGCGACATCTTTCAATATGAATGCAATTACTACTGGTACTGTATCGTTATGGAAGACCGATTAGTCACATTTGTCGAAGAACAGTTGTTGTAACGAGCCTAGAAGCTTCAAATGATAGCACGATAGTTTCATCTGGAGTTATACATATCGCCTGATCTTAGAGAAAACGTTGCTAGCTTGACTTCAAGCACAGCAATCCATATTTCGAGGCATTTTTTAAAATTGCCGACGACGTGACAGACGCATTGTTCAAAATTGCTTGGAATATCGATAAACCGAAGAGTCTGCTAGAGAATGTGTGACTTCAATAAAAATTTAACGTACTGTGCGAATATTCGCTGTTTCCGGACCGGAACTTAGCAGCAAGTTCAACATCACCTGACAAATTTCGAGGCAACAGTTGTCTGATTCAACACTCAACAGTCACCAGAAGAGTAACAGCTATCTCAGTCGAACTTTTATCGCATGTTTTGAAATACGTTGCCACGCATAGACTACTTTAGCCTAGCATTGGACGAATCCATCGACTGCACACAGTGCACACACATTGCATAGCTAATTATCCAGGTGCGTTTTATAAGTGGACATATTTCCAGAGGAAATGCTGACAGGGCAAACGTGGGAAGGGGACCAGTGAAAAACATCAATTTGACAAAGCTGACTTCTGTAACTATTGGTGCAAGGCTCCAGTCATGGAAGGAAAGGAGAAGAGTTGATTGGTTTGCTCAGAAATGTCCCCGAACGTCTGACTTCTTATAGCACTGAGAGCTCAAAGTGATAATAATGACATCTGCAAATAATAATGACCTCTGAAAATATCACCGTGATTTTATACTTGCTCTCTCAGGCATTGAAACAGCGAGTTCGGTTCTCTGGTGGAAGGGTTTGAAGGGTACACAAACACATACCAACATGGCAACGAATATAACGTACGCTACATGAAGTGATTTAGCGACTTGCGATACTTGAAGATAGATATCCTCACAAAAAACAGCAACTGCAAACTTACGAACGCTCTCCATTAATGCTTTAGAATGCATAAAAATATACTAAATTCCCGTATAAGACTGGTAAATAGGCTACAGTAGCCTAAATTTAATAGTGGTTCACAAATATATGGTGATAAAGTTCTGCGGCCCGTGGCGCCTTTTAGTGTGAAAATGCTGCCCGTTACACGAGGGAAGTTGAGAACCCCGCCTTATGGCAAAGGTATCTGAAAGAAGGATACTTTGGAATTGCAGCAGTCAAACGGGCCATGGCGCTGTGTGTGCTCAACTGGAATGTTGGATGTAGTGTTTTTCTTGATGTTTTTGATAGCTTTAGGCTTACCAGTTGATACTCCCACAAAAAGTACTGGCTTTAGTGGACAAAAAATGAAAAAATTGTATCTCAACAGTCGTTCGCTGTCAAAAACCGAAAAACTGAAGGAGTTCGAGAGTCCTTGGGCACATCTGACTAGGTACCTGGCGGGTATTAACGCTCAATTTATGTTAGAAATGGTTCACTGTGTGATGCAAATCAACTAACGTGACCATTGATATCAGGAGCAGCGTTCATATCCTTGTTTATCGGAGTTATTGTGGTTGTAAATTTGTAAACGCGTTTTTCTCAAAACGTACTTTTTCTGCCCACATATTCTATCTTCTCTGCACCTGCTTATCCGATTCATCTGAAATTTTACACGAATGATGGTTTGGGTATATATAATAATCCGATGGAGCGCTTTCTCAAATTTTTTTCCGTGGAGATTTTTATAGAGGAAAAAATGTTGCGAAAAAGCCTTAATTTAGGGTTCGCTGGCAAAAATTTCATAAATTTTGTTAGGAAACGTTTTTTTGAAAATCCCTCCATGGGATTGTAGATAGATGTCTGTACTATCCTTTCACCAATTTTGAAAGGAATATCTATAGAGCATTTCGACTTTTTAGGATTTTAGTGAACGGGTGGTGAATATTTACATATCTTTTTGAATTCTTGTCCCCTTGGGGGGTATGCCTCAGTGGCGGCTCGTGACAATATCGGGTGGTGGGGCAAGGGCTGCGAGCGACTTTTATCAACATGATGTCACAATGGCGTTTTCCAACGTAAAATAAGTAACTTTATGATGGTCACATGAATTTCGCGACAACAGTGATTTTAACGTAGGTACCGCGAGAGGTTTGCCGGTGAGCCGTGACTTGAAGTGTGGTAACAAATGTTTTATTCATTTTTTTTATCAAAGGATTTTTTTTGCAAAATGTACGTGAACTAAGAATCGTCCCTATGCCACGAATCAATTATCAGGTCATCCTTAGTAGCATGCGTTATGATTTCATGGTAGAGTTAGAGATTACGCAAATCGATAGGCCCTAATTTTTCTAAGCCCGTCCGAAAGTGTTTCGTACACGATCCTGGTGTGTTACGACTAGGGCGGGCAAAATCGAGTACCTGAGTGATTCGATTCTGAATCACGTAAAATGCTTCGAGTCGAGTCGAGTAATCGAGTATCACCCATTATGACGTCATAGCAGAATATTATTTGTCAAAGTTCAAATATGTACCTTTTAAGCGACCACAAAGAATATAATGCCTGTTATCCATCATATTAAGGATACTTTCTTATTTTTTTCGACCATACCGATTTCATTGCACTTGGTGACAATATTGTGGGATGATCATGACTTCGGAAATGTGCTATTTCCAGTAACGTTCGTAGCTTTGTACTTCATGTTCGTATGCTACGATACGGCCAATCAAGGTTTCAAGGCTTCAACAGTGAAATTAGCATTAACTCGTTGATCGTTGATAAACTCCCCGTTGATAAATCAACTTTCAGTGGTGAGGAGCGTATAATTTCAGTACTCGAAAAAATCGTCTTTTACTACTCGACTCGAATCATTAAAATTAATACTCGATTCAGATTCGAGTACTCGAATCATTGTGCCCAGCCCTAGTTACGACCACTGAGCTGGTGGTTACGACCAGCTGATAGGCAACCAAAGCGGAGGCACCCGGCGTACGATTGGATCAATGGACTGGACAACTTCTAGACTAGACTAGACTAGACTAGACTACGTACGGAGCAAAGATTCAATACGATTCATGTTCGCACTTGACTTGACCTGACTAATTCCAATGACTAGAACTCGAGAGATTGCGTAAGCCTAACTGGAAAGGTCAACGAGTTCGGACACATACGCAATTGTTATCTCATAGATTGGGCCTGTCATATTGAATCCAGAACATCAATTTGAATGGTATTTGAAGAACTAATAAGAAGAACAGCAGCCTCGGAACTTCGATCTCGGAACAACATAGGACATTTTGGTCTTGAAACTGGAGACTGTGACACAACACATACGGCTTACTGTCTACAAGCCTGCTGTGAAATCGCCGTTGGAAAATATATTAATCAATAAATACATGAATGAAAGCCGTAAACTTAGTATACTGTTACAAGAAATCATCGAGAAGTTGCATACGCAATCTCATAACCCATTATGGCATGGTACACTGTCAAAATCAATACAAACAGACGAACACCGAACTTTGAGTAAAATAGATCGAGGAATAGGCTGATCGAATGATCAGCTGTTAGCCGACATCGAAATGAAATAGCTATCGCATTTGACAGGGCAGTGGCGGCTCGTGACAACATCGGGTGGTGGGGCAAGGGCTGCAAGCGACTTTTTATCAACATGACGTCACAATGGCATTTTCCAACGTAAACAAGTAACTTAATGATGGTAAGGTGACATGAATTTCCCGGCAACAGTGATTTTAACTAGAGATTGGCTTAACCGATATTTTGCAGTAGCATAGTTACGAACTGCTACTTTTGAAATCTTAACTGTGATTTTTAACTGTTACTTTTTAGCAGTTATACTGGAGGTAAATCCTACGTCACAATTAACCGCAAATTTAGTCGAAAAGTGCAAATGTATTCGTTTACTTCTAAACTCGACGATATCAAACCTCAACTTTAATCTAACAAATAATTATGGTTGAAGTCATTATCAGATCCATTCATGGAGTAGTTTTACGGAACCGCCCACCTTATGCCGTTCAAGTTTATTCATACAATTTCATCACAAGACTGCAATACAATGAATGATAGGAAGATGCCGAAACGACTAGGAGTAGTCTTTAAGATCAGACCAGTGATGAGCATCGGAGCGGAGTCGGAGTCGGAGTTTTGCCAGAGCCAGACACCCACCTGGGCCTAGGCAATGTATAGATGAGACATGCACAAGACAAATGTGGATTTAATTTTGCAGCCGAAGATGTCATTCAGTAAAATTGGGTGGTGGTTGAAAATAAGCACTGCTATTGTCACTAGTGTGATGTAGTGGTCTGGTTGAGTTGAGACAGTACTGTAGTGGCTCTCTTTTTTCGAATAATGAAACACATCAGAGAACTATACCACTATTCCATCCGGTAGTCCAGGATAAATGTAGGCTATATTGCATGTCAAGGCTATGTGTTAAGTGCTATTCTGTTTACTGTGATTTGGGTTAGCAGGTAACTGCTACTGCTACTTGAAAAGCTTAACTGTTATTTTTTAACGGTCTGCTATTTTTTCACATCTCTAATTTTAACGTATGTGCCACGAGAGGTCCGCCGGTGAGCTGTGACTTGAAGTGTGGTAACTACATAAACGACGTACAGAACAAAGATTCAACACGGTTCATGTTCGCACTAGACCTGACTAATTATATGCAGAAATGGAAATGACTATAACTCGACAGATAGGGTAAGCCTAATTGGAAAGGTCAACGAGTTCGGACACATACGCAATTGTTATCTCATAGATTGGGCCTGTCATTTTGAATCCAAAACATCATTCTGAAGAACTAAGAATAGCAGCCTCGGAAATTCGGTCTCGGTACAGCATAGGAGATTTTGGCCTTGAAACTGGAGACTGTAACACGACACATACGGCTTTATTACTGTCTATAGGTCTGCTGCGAAATCGCCTTTGGAAAATATATTACCGAATAAATACGCGGATGAAAGCCTTAATTTAGTACACTGTTACTAGGGCTCTTCAAAAATGACTTTTTTCTCAAATCGTACTGGCTACTTAATAAAATTGTGGCACTTCTTCGATGGCAGTCAGAGATCGGAAAATGTTCACCATGATCACCAATGAATGTTTTCCATGAACACGAACAAAAATTTATAAACGTCAAAATAAATTGATTTTGTGTGTCTTTGGAGAGATGGATATTAGGGTTGGGGTGGGGGAAAGGGAGATTGGAGGTGGATTAGGGTCAAAGTTGGGGTTAGGTATCCCAAGATCAGGGTTGGGGGATGTTAGGGAAGGGGGATATTAGGGTGGGGGGAAGGGTGATTGGAGGTGGGTTAGGGTCAAATTTGGGGTTTGGGTATCCCAAGATTAGGGTGGGGTTGGGGGGATATTAGGGTTGCAGGAGGGGGGATATTAGGGTTGTGGGAAGGGGGATATTAGGGTTGGGGTTAGGGGGTATTAGGGTTGTGGGACGGGGGATATTAGGGATGGGGGAGGGGAGGTGGGTTAGGGTATCCCAAGATTAGGGTTGGGGAAGGGTGATATTAGGGTTGGGGGAAGGGGTTATTAGGGTTGGGGTAAGGGGGATTGCAGGTGGGTTAGGGTATCCCAATATTAGGGTTGGGGAAAGGGAGATGGGTTAAACCCCGGTTAGGGGTAATCTAACCCCAACTTTGAACCTAATCCACCTCCAACCCCCCTTTCCCCCAACCCTATTATCCCCCTTTTCCCTAACCCTAATATCCCCCCTCCCCAACCCTAATATCCCCCTTCCCTAACCCTAATATCCTCCCTCCCGCAACCCTGACATCCCCCCTAACCCCAACCCTAATATCCCCCCTCCCGCAACCCTAATATCCCTTTCCCGCAACCCTAATATCCCCCCTCCCACAACCCTAATATCCCCCTTACCCGAATATCCCCCTAACCCTACCCTAATATCCCCCTCCCACAACCCTAACATCCCCCAACCCTAATATCCCCCTCCCACAACCCTAACATCCCCCAACCCTAATATCCCCCTCCCGCAACCCTAATATCCCCCTTTCCCCAAACCCTAATATCCCCCTCCCGCAACCCTAATATCCCCCTTTCCCCCAACCCTAATATCCCCATCCCAACCGTAATATCCCCCTTCCCTAACACCCCCTACCCTAACCCTAATATCCTCCCTACCGCAACCCTAACATCCCCTAACCCTAATATCCCATTCCCATAACCCTAATATCCCCCTCCCGCAACCCTAATACCCCCCCTCCCACAACCCTAATATCCCCCCTCCCACAACCCTAATAACCCCCTCCCGTAACCCTAATATCCCCCCTAACCCTCTCCAAACGCAAAAACAATAATTTTGACGTTTATAAATGTTTATTCGTGTTCATGGAAAAGCCATCGAAGAAGTGCCAAAATTGTTAGGTTAACTAATTTAAGCCTACACACAATATTTGGTTCAATTCCAGCCAGTAACCGCTTTGCTACAGGAGAAGAAAGTTTTTATTTATTATATAAAAATAAATGACAAAATTTGAAAATTTTCTGTTCACCCCATGAAAGCGTTAGGCTGTCTATAGAAACGATGCTCACCAAATTTGGTTCAATTCCAGCCAGTGGAAGCGGAGTTCTTGCCGTCGAAAAATTTGGATTTCAATAAAAGAGTATTTACGGTGAGCACAACTATAATAAATAAACAAAGAATCGGTCACCGTAAATACTATTTTATTCAAATCCAAATTTTTCGACGTCAGAATATACTCTGAAACCGCGACCTGTTAAAAATGTATACCCAGAGACAGACTTTTACAAACTACAAACCTAGTTAGATGACGGTCAACAACGGTAACTACTAATTTTTTAACGGTTTTAGTTCTAGTTTCTCATTTTAAAAGAAATTATTTGCCGAACACCTAAAAACATGTGCCCTCGTTTAGCGTGAATCCTGGTATCGGTGTTCTGTTGTGTGATGGTCTTAAGCCATTGCTGGCTCAGAGTCATGAATACTAAGAGTGGCGTCACCAGGGGGTGGGATTTGGGAGCGGAAACCCCTTTCATTTCAAACTTCCTATTCTTCGAAATTACAATGAGATGTCGGTCTTGGCCGATTGATTCTCGAGTCATATGACTTGGTTCGAGTCATGGCTAATGACTCGAGTCCAAGTCATCAATACACAGATTAACTCGAGTCGAGTCATTTCCGTATTTCGAGCAATTGACTCGAGTCGAGTCACGACAACCATGGTAAACACTATCACTTGGACTCCGACTTGAATTTAAAATGACTCGAGTCAAACTATGAAAGTCAAATTGACTTGTGACTCGGAACTCGCGACTTGGTTACCCTTACAACCCTGGTACAGCCGCTGTTTTCTCTAGGATAAAACTGACGCAGTCGAATCCAAGATGCACGCGATAGCCGAACTTGAAGACGAGACCAAAAGACTCGATACGGAGCTTAAGAAACTGAAGGAAAAGTAAGACTCAAGTTTTTTAAGTCACTCTTTTAAACTCACCTGGGCTTATCTGCACCTTTAGATCATCCACCTAATTGCACCCTCTGTAAAAGTGGCTCGGTTAACATGTAGTTCCCAGTGTTGGGATGACTTGAGTCATGACTTGACTCGAGTCAGACTCGAGTCACCTTTTTCGTATGACTTGACTTGACTCGAGTCACTTTGCTAAAATGACTTGACTTGACTTGACTCGGCCTATCAAAAATGTGGATTGACTCGTGACTCGGAGCAAAATTCACGAGTCAATTTCAAGTCATGAAGTAATCGGTGTCGATAAAATTCACTGTATAATTCACCGTATCTAATGTTCGGATTGTTCGCGAAACTCTGGTGTAACCCGTGAGAGCTACCAACCATTCAATGATCGTGCTTTTTACTGAGCCTCCGTTTTTTTCTGACAAATAAATTTACCACAAACCATATGATCGAAAGCATACAGCTTACGTTGTCATGAACTAGTAGTAAAGTAATTTATTGGAAAATATATATTTCTGTTCTCTGTACTTACCTTAACAAAACCTCTGTTTTATCGAATTTGAATTCGAATATAGTTTACATAGGGCCTACTCCTCAACCATTAGTGCAGGCACGAATTGTATCATGTCAATATGTAAATGGATAACGCATTGGATCTTATAACTTCGTTTCTCTATTCTCTAATTTGTCTGGTAACTATAAACTGAGGCTATGCCATTACTTACGTACTTTAACAGTTTTTCGTATATGTGAGCGATACAGTGCCTTCTTCGGTGTATATTCAACTCTATATTCGTTCATCGGTTCCGAATCAATGGTTACTCAATCTGTATTTCAGACAGCTAGTAAAATGTAATGACGTAATCATGCCTCATACTTCGAAAAAGGCAATTTGACTTGAATTGTGACTTGACTCGTGACTTGACTTGACTTGACTCGACTTGACTCGAGTCACCTTCAAAAATCGAGTGACTTGACTTGACTCGAGTCACCTTCGAGAATCGATTGACTTGACTTGACTCGAGTCAAAATGGTCAATGACTCGAAATGACTCGTGACTCGAAGGTAGTGACTTGATCCCAACACTGACTAGTTCCCTTGAGGCACTCAAAATTCGGCTTCAGTCTACTCTCTTATCCAAAAGAACATGTACAATTATGAATCAGTGTTCCCCTTGAATATGTCAAAATTTGTAGCGCTTATAATTGGATTAGGGTAAGGATAATGAATGCTCTTACTATACCCTGCCTGACCTAGTGGCTCCCAAATTCACCGTTTTGCGGGCTAGCATTAGTCAACCACTGAGTCACTGTTTTATCAATAAAATTGACTCAAAGTTCTTACATTTTAACCCCACAACCGACTACTTCATTATTTTCGTCCCCAGCCTCTCAAAATCTCCACCAGGGGCAATATCGCCCATAAATATTTCGTTAAACTCCATATACTGTCTTGCATGTTGCCATGAAAATTCGAAATCGCACCGTTTTGAGTAAATCTCTCGTTTTTATTTTCTCTCTTTCTCTTTCCTGTTCTCTCTCCTCTCTGTATGTAGTCTGTCGATTGTTTTTGACAGTATCGAGAAAAGAATTCCCGAATGAAGATTTTTTTTCGATCTTTGTAACTACAGCAACAGTTGCAATAATACGCTGAATTCACTGTCATTACTTTCATTAAAATTTTGATGTATCGGAAAGATGTAATTGTGTGATTTGCGACAGATTAAAGATGGATGCGTTACCTCAAAAGCCCAATTTTCTAATGCTGCTATAAAGTACCTATCATAAAATTTATATGAAGCGATTACTTCATCTTGTTCGTACATTCGCTAACAGCTTTTCGACCGACTCCCATGATTACCTCATACATGCAAAATATTCCTAACATTTTTAGTCTGATTCACCGCGTTACTGACATTTGCTATTGATGAGAGTCAGGCTAGAAACTTTAATCAAATAAATTGATGATACCAAGTCATTGTTCCGTGTAATTTCGAAGTTCTGTAGTAAAATAGTCTATTGTGTGAAAAACTGAAAATAGTTTGAAAATTCAAGAAACATGAGACAATATTCAGTTTTCTCATCTTGCTCTCTGCATTGAAGCACACCAAGTCGATGTTAACTTTTCTCGTGTAAATAATTGAAATTTTGCTACTAATCACCTCTTACTATGAAAATTTCCTAAAAACACATCAAACTGCTTATCTACTTCTGTAGCAGATATTTTTGAGACACATCTCACTGATTTATATCACATGAATGTCATGTCTAGAATAACACTGTCACCACTTTTTTGTTGTTTTCATTTGATTTCATCATATATTTCCGTTATTTGTCAAATACTCGACGTTTCCCTGCTATATATATGTTCGCGAGCTGGTGATTTCTTTTCGTAACTGTGTTTCGGTCGATGAATGTGCTTTCCCTGTGATTATTCTCAATAAAACGTTGCAAGAAACCCGCGTCGATACTTGACAACTAGATACTTCTGGTTGGCTAATTAGACTAATTAGATCAAAATGTCCATATTCTAATTCTAATCGAATTTGTGAAATTTTTATATGCTCGCATTTTAATTAATCGAATGTCTGATTTTCCTGTCAACGCCACAGAAGAGCTGTATTGCGAAACAAGCCAAGCTTGCCGTGCAGACATTTCCCATTCTCATTCTCACGGGACGGAAGCCTGATTTGTTGTGAAGTGAACCTGATTCCAAGTTTTCACAGATTCAGTTCTTATAATGCTAATCTAATTCGGAAAAACTGTGTAGCTATAATTCTAATTCTAGTTTAACTGAGAAAAAACTAGCTATAATTCTTATTCTAGACTAATTTGGAAAAAAACTGTAACTGTAATTTTAATTCTAATATAATTTGTTGATAACTGTGAAAAAAACTAGCTATAATTGTAATCTAATTTGAAAACAAATATCTCGCTATAATTCTAATTCTAGTCTATTTTGGAAAAAATGTGTATGGTATCTATAATTTGATTTCTAGTCTAATTTGGAAAAACTTGTAGCTATCATTCTGATTCTAATCTAACTTCTAAAAAACTGTGTCGCTATCATTCTAATTCTAGTTTCATTTGCAAAAAACTGTAGCTATAATTATAATTGTAACCTAATTTGAGGGAAAAAAACTGTATTTGTATAATTCTAATTCTATTCCAACTTGGAATAAATGTGTACCGTATCTATAATTCGAATTCCAGCCTAATTTGGAAAAAATAGTAGCTAAAATTCTGTTTCTAATCTAATTTGCAAAAAACAGTTGCTATAATTCGAAGTCTAGTTTCATTTGCAAAAAACTGTAGCTATAATTCCAATCTAATTTGAAAAAAAACTGTATAGGTATAATTCTAATTCTATTCTAATTTGCAAAATACTGTAGCTATAATTCTAATTTTGATCTAATTTGGAAAAAAACTGTAGTCATAATTCGAATTCAAATCTAATTTGGAAAAAGCTGTCTAGCTATAATTCTAATCTAATTTGAAAAAAAAACTGTAGGTGTAATTTAAATTCTAATCTAATTTTGAAAGCTGAACATTTTCTAGTTACCTAACACTGCCCTCATCAGCACGTTAAGTTACTAAGGTGCAATTAGGTCTCTTTAACACTTCTCTCATTCTACCTTTTTCTTTCTCTCTCTCTTTTTCTCTCCACAAATGTTCCGTTCTCTTTGTGTTCTCTCCTTCGTTTTGGATAGTTTGATCGCGCTTCTCTCTTTTCCTACGCGTATTCGATTCCCAGGCTCTCGGGGACCAACCAAGATCTGGACGCGGCGCTGGAAAAAGCGGACAGATTCTCTCAAAACCTCGACGATTCCGAGAAACGCAGGTGAGATATTGAGTTTCGATAGTTATGGTCTGGTGGATATTACTTCCTGGTGGAAAAAATAAGGGTTGTAATTGTAACCAAGACACAAGGTTCCGAGTCACAAGTCAATTTGACTTTATGGTTTTGACTCGAGTCAAGTCGAGTCATTTTCAATTCACCACCGAGTCAAGTCCAAGTCAGCGAGCACAGCGTGGATTCCGAGTCATGGTATTATGACTCGAGTCCGAGTCCAAGTCATTGTGTTGACTGCTCAGTGCTTAGTTTCCAGTTAAAATCTTGTAAACCGACTTTTTATAACTCTGTTTGGTGATATCGAGTGGTTCGCATTTATAATATACTAATTTTCCTCACTTTTTGCAGTTTCTGGTCGCATTTTCAAGTACCAGTACCAATAGACGAAATCCCAATAGTGTGGTTGATCTACTATTCTTCGAAATTACAATGAAATGTCGGTCTTGGCCGTCTGATTCTCGAGTCATATGACTTGGTTCGAGTCATGCGCAATGACTCGAGTGCAAGTGGAGTTGATACACATATTGACTCGAGTCAACTTGAGTCATTACATTTTGGTAAACACTATCACTTGGACTCAGACTTGACTCGGCGGTGAATTTTAAATGACTCAAGTCAAACTATGAAATTCAAATTGACTTGTGTTCAGACTCAAGTCTAAGTCATTGGGTTACAGTTCAGTACGGTATCGAGTTCAAGTCAGGTTAAACTCACTTCTGGGCAACTTTTCGGCGGTACCGAAGGCCTCTCATTCGTAATATAAATATGTTTATTCGAACAGACAAAAGACAGTTTCTTGGTCGATTTGGTCCCGATATACGAGATTTGAATATGTCGAGTCGTATGATTTGGTCGAGTCAATACACAAATTAATATGTAGCTTGACCTCTGCTTCTACATTGGTGACAATGCTGCCTAAATTGATTACGACCCACAATGTTTGATTTAAAAGCTGTTGCGATAATCCTGTTTCGTATTCATTCTGGCAGGAACGCCTTGGAAACTAATTTGAAAATCGAGAGGGAATGGAGAATGGCGTTGGAAAAGAAGGAAGAGAAATCAGTAATTCAGGTAACGAAACATTTTGTGACATGTTTTCAAATTTTGTGTGCGGTAAGGTAAAATTTACGATAACTAGTATATTCATATTGAAATGAACCCGAATATTTTCGGCCGACGCTCGTCAGGGGTAATCGTCAGCGACTAGTAGAGAATTGGAAAGAACATTGTATATCAACAATTGAATCACAAAATATGACGTCATAGGCTAGTTATACTACAATATACTATTCAATTGCATACTGAAGGACTTCTAGTATATTATGATGGATATCATCTTTAGATATAGTAGTATAGTGGCTCTAAATTTCTTCATTGATCATCGATCTTCCAGATCACCCAGCTGGAAACGGAGCTGTCCATGATGAAGCTTTTAAAGCAGGAGCTGGACGACGTAAAAAACGAACGCGACGAATTGCGAAACACTTGCGAGGAACAGGAGAACACCATTCACGATCTGGCCGACAACCTCGGAAAGTGAGTGTGTTGTGTTCGGGGTTTTGGTGACTCGACTCGAGTCAATTTTTGTATTGACTCGACTTGTACTTGAGTCATTATGCATGACTCGAGACTAGGACGGCCAAGACAGACATTTAATTGTGACTTCGAAGAATTGTAAAGTCACCGCACGGTTGGAATCTCGTCTATCAGTCCTGATACTTGGAAAATAGGGCCAGAAACTGTTAAAACTGAGGAAAATTACGATATTATGAATGCGAGCCATTCTAACAGGGCTGTAACCAAGTCACGAGGCTCCGAGTCACAAGTCAATCTCACTTTTATAGTTTTGACTCGAGTCAAGTCGAATCATGTTCAATTGACCACCGACTCAAGTCCAAGTCAGCGAGCAGACGGTCGAGTCCGAGTCATTGTGTTGACTGCTCAGTTTCCAGTTGAAGTCTTGTTAAACCCACTTTTTATAACTCTGTTTGGTGATATCGAATGGTTCGCATTTATGATATACTAATTTTCCTCACTTAGCAGTTTTGGTCGCACTTACAAGTACAAGTACCAATAGACGTAATCCCAATAGAGTGGCTAATTTACTATTCTTCAGAATTACAATGAAATATCGGTCCTAGCCGTCTGAGTCTTGAGTCTCGAAAAATATTTTGGCACCTTCTTTCAATGATCATTGCTCTGCACTGTGAGGATACAGAAATGTCATTTCCGTGAATATTCGCAGAGGTGATACTGAAATGAAAATTCGATGAATTTCGCAGATCTAAGCAGAACTTCCAGGATCTGAAAGTGGTGCATCAGTCGATCACGGAAAAGACGTGGGAGAGCGACAAGGAGGTGAAGAACTGTACGCAGTGCCAGAAGCCATTCAGCGTCGCGAGGAGGAAGGTATGTTATCTCGTAGCGACCTGCTTACAGACTGATTGGCAGACGAGCAATCAAAATGTAACCGATATATAGACCAGGGCTGTTTTCTTAAGCGTTTTGGCAGGGTTGTAATGACTCAACTCGAGTCAATTTGTGTATTGACTCGACTTTGACTCGAGTCATTGCGCATGACTCGAACCAAGTCATATGACTCGAGACTCAGCCGGCCTAGACCGACATTTCATTGTAATTTCGAAGAATAGTTAAGTAACCACACTATTGGGATTTCGTCTATTGGTACTGGTACTTGAAAATGCGACCAGAAACTGCTAAAAGTGAGGAAAATTAGTATATTATAAACGCGAACCATTCGATATCACCAAACAGTTATAAAAAGTGGATTTGACAAGACTTTAACTGGAAACTGAGCAGTCATCACAATGACTTGGTCTCGGACTTGACTCGGTGGTGAATTTAAAATGACTCGACTCGACTCGAGTCAAAACTACAAAAGTGAGATTGACTTGTGACTCGGAGCCTTGTGACTTGGTTACAACCCTGCGTCTTGGTCTTAGGAGTGTCTGGGCCATTCATTGACTGTTAAGGCAATATGTTCATTTGTATCAGCTGATTCTCCTTAGAATTATCTAGTTACCCAAGTCGGCAAATTTTACCTGATTTTCCCACTTTTTCAGCATCACTGCCGTAACTGCGGCCAGATTTACTGCAACACGTGCAGCGACAACACGATGGCCCTTGCGTCGTCAGCGAAACCGGTGCGCGTCTGCGACGTGTGCCACACCACGCTGTTAGAAAGATATAACGCAGCCACGCCGTGAGCTGTGCGCCCCTACGAAAAGCAAAGTAAAATATAATGTGTTTAATATGTCTAGCGACATTGGCGGTAACATAACTTTGTGTCGGTATAACAAGGTTGTAATGACTCGAGTCATGACTCAACTCGACTTGATTCTATAATATAAAAGTAAATATACTTGCGACTCGGAACCTTGGGACTTGGTTACAGCCCTGCAGTGTACTTTATTTTTTTGTGGTATGTGAATGTGAGGTATAGGTGTAATAGATCGTAGCCTAGCTAACATTGGACTCTCTCGCGCTCAGTGCTGGGCGCAACAATTTGAGTATTTTAAGACATTCTTGGGTTCAATTTGTTAGGGATGTTCAAAAATAACATTTTCCTTCAAATTTTATTGGCTAATCGATAAAATTGTTAAGTTGGCTAAAAACGCTGCACACCAAATTTGGATTAATTCCAACCAGTGGAAAATATTGAATTTATTTTAAAAAACATAAATTTCTATTCAAATTTTACTAGAACTCCGTGAAATTGTAAAGTTGTCTACAAAAACGATGCATAGCAAAATTTGGCTTAATTCCAACCAGTAGAAGCAAAGTTATTGATGTTCAAAATTTTGGATTTGAAATAATATTATTCAAGGTGGGTAGATCTATAATTATAATCGGGGAATTTCCTACCGTAAATACTATAATTTTCAAATCAATTTTTTAATACAATAACTGAGCTTCTACTGGTAGGAATTGATCCAAATTTGTTGTACATAGTATTTTAGACAACTTACATTTCATAGGGTTTACAGCAAAATTTGAAAAAGACAATAGTTTTTATAATAAACTACAAATTTTCGAACTCCAATAGCTTCACGTTGAAATTGAGCCAAATTTAGAGTTCAGCGTTTTTTAGCCAACTGTACAATTTTTTCGTGTAGCCGAGAAAAAAGTTATTTTTTAATAACCCTAATATCTGTGTTGAAATAAACCTGAATATTTTCGCCTGATACCCGTCAGCGTTAATCGTCAGCAACCAGTAGAGATTTTAAACGAACTTTGCATACCGACAATCGTATCACCAAAATGCCACACCATTCCTCCCAGCCTTACTCATGAGAGGGTAACAGTTGGATGTTAGGGCTTTTCTACAGATCACAAATTCTTACAGATTACACTGTCTCTATATACGAACCTAAAATTATTCGCTGCGTCGAAGGAATGATTTGTTTTGTGCCTTATTTTGTTAGGAAATTCGATTTTGAAACGCCTAATTCTACATGTTGTGATTAGTACATTCTTGGCATCTGAAACAGTCACAATGTGCTCTATTATGACTTGATTTGACTTGAAAGTACGCGGCTATGTGTTATTTTCCTTGAATATCAGCTGTGCTGAAGTTATGGTCAAATCGATTGATTTCAAAACGGTTTCAAATATACTGACCGATTTCTGTTAACCGAACGTATTCCTGTTACCTCTCGAGTGCGAGTTTTCAAGTGCAATCTAAATCGTGTTATTTGTCCCGTTTTTCATTACGTCTTTTCTTGATATTTCATGCCCGTTTCCAATTCAACGTTGGAGCAATGAAACGAAATTATTCGACCGCTGTGTGTTAACTTGTGTTCACAGAAGAGCGTTTAGTTAGTTAGGCAGACTCCATTGGCGTAGCCTTCCGCAAATACCCATAATTGAATTTAGCTGCATTCTCAATTAGGAGAATACAACGGTACCAGCAGATAGGCCTACACTAGAGTAGCACGAGGTCGTTGGGTGGATTGAGTCTAGGAGTGTCAGTTCAGTATGGTGGTTTGGGACTGCTAGTTCCGGCAATTCGAGTTACGGGACACATGAAGACATATAGCAGCGGTCGGGAACCTTTTTTGTCGGAAGAGCCATATTGAGATTGACCCTTTTTCTTCCATTTTAACTCCCAAAGAGCCATACATGTCAATCGACTGTTACGTCACAATTAGAAATTGGCGACATGTTGCACTAATTAGAACTTACTACATGAGATTCGTCGTTTGCACCACATTTTCTCTGTAAAAACTGGTATTTATTGTTTGAAAATAAAGTTTAAAACGAGGGGTAAGACACTGACGGGTCAATCCTCACTATTGATAGCGCAATTCATCGTAAATAGCTAAGAATTTACTATAACTAATATTACTCGAATGCAACTGTCACACTGATTCCGAAAATCTAAATAGGCAACTGATCGACTTCTCAATTCTCAAAACATTCGACAGTAACGTATAGAGTTGCGCTACATGCCTACATTTTATCACCGGTACTGCAAAGCTACATACCAATCAAGAATGTGGAAAGCTGTGGCGTTATCTGTAATTCGAGTTTGTAATTGTGAATGTCGCGTTCACGGCAGGTCATTTCGCGCCGTATAGATCAGAAAGAAAATGTGTATTCGAAAACTGCGTTGTGACATTGACGTCGCCATGTCTGCTGTCCTCTTTGATTAATCAACGTATCGCACCATTTAAGATTTCGAGTCGGGTGCATAGAATTCGCGAGTGGTATTTGTCGCCGGCGCGACAGTAACTTAAATTTGAGGATTTGAAAAGAGGGTGAACTATCTCCTTAACCTGAAGACGGCATTGTCTTTACCTCTCAAAGACATGTGTATACTGCCACGAGAATAATTTTTCCGGCCGTGATGAAAATTTTATAACAATTTCCTGTAAATAAATATTTGGCAAAGAGCCATATCTTACACCCAAAAGAGCCATATATGGCTCGCGAGCCATAGGCTCCCGACCACTGACATATAGGCTAAAGTAGGCTACATGCTTCACGGGTGCTTAAATGGCTGGCGCTTATAGTGATTCCGTCCCTGCAATCAGAACCCTCCGACATAAATGCGACTGGTACAGGAAAATGTCGCAACCTCCCGTTGAGTTTTTTAAATTTGGTCTGGTATGTATGAACGATTTCAATCTTTAAAGTAGCGTCAATCTTTACCAGAGGTTACTAAATAACCGTGATTCAACGAAGTAATTAATAAGAATAGACTCCACTTGCTCATATACATACACGTACCAATATTATTGATCAAATTATTTCGTTTATTAAAAAAAACGTTCTTACGGCGACGAAAAAGATCCGATGAAAGAGCGCACTCACAAGGAGTGGAAAGAGCCGCCTAATAGAGACTAACATCGAAAAAAGGACCGTGAAATCGGGCATTAGACCGAGGTGGATGCCAGTTTAAGAAACTGCAACCGCAACTAGTCGTTCGGCATCCTATCTGTTCATTACATCGCATTGTACATTTTGTGTCGTGTTCGGGTGAAAATATAATATGACGGATATTGAATGAAACAAACCCAAATATTTTCGGCTGACAGTCGTCAAAAGTAGTCGCCAGTAACTAGTAGAGATCGGGAAAGAACATAACAACAATCCTATCACAAAATATGACGTCGCAGGCATGAAATTTCGATTATTACGTATCAATATTAGCAGTAGTATCTCCACATTTCCCGTATTGAATGCTACTTCATGTTTTGTGACGAATAAAATGTGTCCTCTTTGTCAGATCTCAGACTATGGTAACACAACCACATATACAGATAATAGATAGGCCTACACAGATACAGAGATATATAATTCGGAAGGCTGCGCATTGTGTGCAATCAAAAAAGTTTGAGAACCCTTGACCTATATGATTAACCAACTCTCTACTGCCACCATTTTTTATTCATCTTTGTTTTTTTTGGGCTTTCACGAAATTATGACTTGCCCTTTCGCGATCGCCTCTCCTACTCTCCTCGTCCTCATAGTCCACCGCCGTTTCAGTGGCTCGGATACTTTTTTTGAAATATTCAATAGCCTTCGTGTATTCGCCAGAATGGAGAAATGCTGTGCCCAGATTATTGAGGAGCCAGCTGTAGCATTTGTATTTATGCACGTTCTCTCCCAACCGCTCTGTAAGAAGAGCGAGCCCTTTCTGACAAGTTTCATTGGCGCTGAAGGTGTCATCGCTTTCTCCCTGTAAAGAAGCGATATTCGCAAGACACATGGCTTCGTTCACAGTTTTAACGGAACGGGCACCGGCAAGGTCTTTGAACGTGCTGAGCAGATCCCGCATGTGTCGCAATGCATATTGCAGTACGATTACCCAAAGTGTTGAATCTTCTTCGAGATGCTTTGTGACCCGACGGATCGCAATCACGTGCTCTGTGATGCGTCTTATTACTTCATCAGACGTCCCATTGCTCCGTAACTTTCCTGATATGCTGTACATGATGACAGCTGCTAATGGTTGTTCTCTCTCATCTAAAGACTTCGCCAGACATTCCACATCTTGGAGGGGAGAGTCGCGGCACAATTTCCGCAATGTTTGCAGTTCCTCCAATCCATCCTCTTTTCCATGATTCAAAAACACCCCGCACTCAGCAAGTAGCAGGGAGGTATACAGATCGGCACTGCCTTTTAAATTCTTAAGCTCGAGAAGTAGTGTCCATTTTGATACGGATAATGGTGTCTTTCGCAATTCGGCTATAAAAGGAGGAATAGATAGGTTACCATATTTTCAATACCCACCAAGGAGTCGCTTGAATAGCGTATTCGCAGCGAGATTTCAACTTACGACTTACTTTCTAGTCTCGATATATCCTTCTGCGAATCTGAAAATGTAATAAATATGCCAATACATGAAACATGAAATCGAGAACGGAAACGAACTAATATGAATTAGTTCGTGTATGCCGGTGTGCCCCCCCCCTCACACACATAATTTCTTTTTAAATCTTATTTGAAATCCTGACCTATGTCATGATAGGCACAAAAGCGATCCGAGTCGCATTGCTATCTGTATTTCCATGACTATGTGAAAGCTTCTTTGTCTTGAATGATATTAAAAGCTGTGCTAGAGAGAGACTGAAATTGATGACGAAATATGGGTATGTCGTCAACAATCCAATGTAACTTAGTTTCATTCGCATAAATGTTCGTATAAATGAGCATAGCCATCGCATTACCACGTAAATTTTTTCTCAAAAATCACATTTTTTGTAAGTGTGCCGCGAGCGTTTTATAATTCTTCTAGTGTGCCACAAGCAAAACAATTGTGTGCCACTGACCTACCACCTCGGAAAAATGGCTTATTTTTAGTAAATTCACCATCGATCAGAGTTAGGGGAATCAATCTTTCGTTTATGTGTCCTCGTTTTTCGGATCCTTAAATATGGGCGGCGAAAATTTGTGTCGTGATAAATAAGGTAGGTCGTGGGTTCGATCCCCGGCCGGGTCATACCAAAGACTCGAAAAATGGTATATCCGCAGCTATCCTGCTAGGCGCTCAGCAATCACGGATAGCATGGAGGAGAAAAAAAAAGGGGGGCGCAGACTAGATGACCTCATGGGGCCGTATCGCAACTCCGTCGCCAAAGCATCTCGATGGTGCAGGCGAGAAAGAATATCATATCTCTCTCTCTCTCTCTCTCTCTAAGGGGGCGATGAATCAAAAAGGTTGGGAACCACTGGTGTAGATCTTGTCAGAAAGTTGAACCAAGGCTGATACAACACAAGAGTGTAAATATGGCCATTATAGGTCATTACGAGTTTCGTTTCGGTAATACGAATGGATTTTTGATAAGACGCCTTGATGCCTTATTGGTGATTGTAGTTGTGGGAATTAGTTAATAAAAGCCTAGAATCAAGCATATTCTTCCATGCTTTCCCCGAAAGGTAACTATCAGAAATCTAGGTTAAATGATTTTTATGCGTACGTTTCTGGTTTGTAGTTCCACTGCCCAGGTTCTGGTAACAAGTAACGCACGAAGAGAAACATCACACTTTAATCACACCTTACCTTGATATTTAGATGTACCAACTGCTGTACTCTGTACGTGGTAGACATACGTAATAATCTTGTCTCCATGGACAACGTCCCCTCCTGCTACATCGATATTGCATTTGTTGAAGCTTTGCTCCACCCGTTCGCCTTCAGCTAATGTGGCAGCTAGCGTGTAATAGAATTCGAATAAATGTCGACCAGATGCAATGATGGAATTACAACATTGTTACGTTCAATAACGAAATATTAAGGTCATTCATAATTTTAATAGTATACCGATCGCTCATCAGGCATCGTAACCTGTCGATGATCTGTGGTTATTACTAGGGCGAATGTTTTTACCTAAAAAACAGAAGATTTTTACCTAAAATAATCTAAATTTTGACATTTTTTGACCTTAGAAAACTAAATTTTGACCAAATTTTGACCTAACGTATGCAAATTAGGTGTTTTACCACACAATGTTAGAATTGTACTACTTATCTTCATTTCTGGTTCGAACTGTCCGTCCTTAAGAAGTAGTTTTGTCTGAGAAAATTATTTTAACTCAAAAACTGACAAATGTTTTACATGGAAAAACTTTATTTTAACGAAATCTGGCCCTATGAAGAACTCCAGTAGTTACATGACGTATTATGGTAGAAATAATTGAAATCTGTTGTAGTACAACAACGAAAGATACTTTCTTACATTCTCGGGTAGAACGTGTCTGTCCTTACTAAGTAGCTTGACAAGAATGGAGAGAGAACGTTCAACTGTAGCAGTTGCTGGCTGACAATACTGAAGTTGTGCGTACACTGCTGGTGAAAAACCGTGTTGCTGCATTCTGACAATGGTGTCTCCATCACAATTTTTCATAATGCGCTTCTTGATATAAAAACATGCGATGCCCACGCAGTCTTGCTTCACACAGGATATTGCAGTACGTTGAGCATAACAACATTTCAACCTATTTGTTTCATTTGACTGTTTATGATTCACAGCAAGTTCACCGACAGTGCAAAATCTACGATACAAACGAAATGCAGGTTGCAAAATTCGTCTTTGTAGACAATTTTGACATTTTTTTTACCTAACGCCACAATTTTGACCGAATTTTGACTTTTTTTGACAGGTAAAAACAACACCCCACTAATAAGTGGTATAGGAAGGTGTGTCGTCTGATACCTGCTAGAGTTGTAACCTGAGTCCCACGTAATGTGTGGCTGGGTGGATATACTTAGCTCGTGGGTAGTAAGACGCACGTTCCTGCGTTAAGTCCTTGATCTGACAACTTCAACGCGAATGCAACGGCAGGATTGCCTCAGATAGATATATTGGTCGAATATGCATGGAATATACAGTATAGGATATCTCAGATGAGTCTGGTTTGTAATTGAAATGCACGAGCTGATAAATGGTAAGTCACGTGGTAGCGAGAAGAAAGATATAAGTCACGTGATATACAGACATGAGAGAGAAGGGGCCAGAGCCCTACAGTGGCTTCAATCGCTGTTTGAAGCGAAATTATAGACTCGCAAAGGAAGCGGGTGGCGCAGTTGGTAAAACACTGCAGTCACGACACCAATAGTTGCTGGTTCGAGTCTCAGCTCTGCCATGTTTCTATGTGTCGGAGGTTTATCTGGGCTCCTCATTGCCCATCCCGCTGTAAATACAGCGCCTTCAAAAGCCCAGAGGAAGAGAGAGCCGAACTCTTGAAAGACGGCAGCTAAAGATCACGTTGAAGGAGCGAAAGCAAAAAAGATATCTGACGTTAATGAAATTCATGTACTGGGCGTAAATGACTGTAATAGCGATAAGCGCCAATGATATGTTAATAAAACAAACAAACAGACTAGCAATATTGGAGCAGGCCTAAATTGTATGTATATCATGGATGTGTGTAGGTGGCAGTGTTGGGATCAAGTCACTACTTTCGAGTCATTGCACATTTTGACTCGATTCAAGTCAAGTCAATCGATTTTCGAAGGTGACTCGAGTCAAGTCAAGTCACGCGAATTTTGGAGATGACTCGAGTCAAGTCAAGTCACGAGTCAAGTCACAATTCAACAGAAGTTGCCTTTTGGAAGTATGAGGCATGATTATGTCATTGGATTTTGATGGGTGTCTGAAATACAGATTGAGTGGTTATTGAGTTTGAGCCGATGAGCGAATATAGAGTTAAATATACACGCAAGAAGACGCTGTATCGCTTACATATACATATAATTGCTAAACTACGTGAGTAATTGCATATCCTTAGTTTATTGTTACCAGCCAAACTAGAGAATAGAGAATCAAATTGATAAGATTCAATACATTATCCATTTACAAATTGATATGATACAATTCGAGCCTGCGCCAATGGTTGATGACTATAATAAACAATATTCGAATTAAATTTCAATAACAATAAGTTTGGTTAAGGTAAGAACAGAGTACAGAAATATATATTTTGCTTTTAAATTACTTTACTATACTAGTTCACGACAACGTAAGCTGTAAGCTTTGATCACTTCGTTTGCAGTCAATTTATTTGTGAGAGAACAATGGAAGCTCACTAAAACGCACGATCATTGAGTGATTGATCGCTCTCTCGGGTTACACCAGCGTTTCACAAACAATCCAAACATATTAAAGATACAGTGATTTTTATCGACACCAATTACTCGATGACTTGAAATTGACTCGTGAATTTTGATCCGAGTCACGAGTCAATCCACATTTCTGATACGCCGAGTCAAGTCAAGTCAAGTCATTTTAGCAAAGTGACTCGAGTCAAGTCAAGTCATACGAAAAAAGGTGACTCGAGTCTGACTCGAGTCAAGTCATGACTCGAGTCATCCCAACACTGGTAGGTGGGTAGTGTAGGCTATTGTATCATATCAAAATTTATCAACTATCTGCGGTTTCGCATTCTATCCTGTATATAGGCTAATAATTACAGACTGCGGCTATACCGTTACTTCTGTAGTTTGCGTGAGCGATACAGCGCCTTTTGCGTTGTGTATTCACCTCTACTATTCACCTTGACTGATATGACTTGTGACTCGAAGGTAGTGACTTAATGCCGACACCAACACTGCTTTACAGTCTGAGACGCAGGGCACCCATTTCAGCAGAACTATCCCCAGGTTTCTATACATAATAAATTGTCAAAACTATGACATACCTTCCTTTGAGTGTGATCACGTAAATACAGACGGTATAAAGATGGGTATTACGCATGAATCGATATAGCAAGGCATGCGTCAGCATGATAGGAGGTAAACTACTGAGGAAATCGATATGTCAGAAGTATGGTGCAAGCTAGTTTATTAAATGCTGTGTGTATCTTTTTGTATACGCTCTTTAAAGTACTTTAATCAATTAGGCTACAACCACCTAAATATTTCGATGTAAGGAAGAAATGCCGGGATGAGGTAATCTTAAACCAGGGGCGGGCAACATACGGCCCGCGGGCCGGATCCGGCCCGCGAAGGGATTTTGTCCGGCCCGCGGACAGTTTTCCGTCTTACATGATAATGTGGCCGGCGGCCCCAGTCTGCCGAGATTCCCCACTACTTGCTTAATACGTCAAATTTTAGTGACTATATGTTATTATATACGTGTTTGCGCAGCGTGCGAGAGTGGAGCTTACGCGCAAATTCGTCGAAGCGACAAGACTTGCATTATCGGCATTTACGATGTACTCAACCCCAATGTCGTTAGTGGTAATCATGGTGTTTGTCGACTACAATGGTCATATGCACCAGGCTGATATTTCTTATATCTGATTCCGTCAACACCGACTTGTCGCACGGCACACTTCTAGGCTTTTGTAAGGCACCGCTTATGCCAGGGGTCGCAATCTCAAAACGGGTCGCGTCCACTTTTCAGATTTCGTAGAGGACGCGGGCCGCATGAATTCAATATCGAAATTAATTAGGCCACACAGTTCACCAACGACACTATCTCGTCACCTACTCAACCCTAATGAATTGATATCTTGGTAAATTCGGGGTACCGGGTAGGGATGGTGTGAACTTCTGAAAGGTTCAGGTTCGCGTGAACGCGAATCTTTTTAAGGTTCTGTGTGAACGCGCACGTGAACCCCATAACGTCATATTGCTAATTCCAACCGCGGCCTACGAATATCGTAGGCCCCGTTCCAACCCTACATTTCAGTGAAGTGAGAGCCTATTTATATTAACGTGCACGATACCTAGGGACGACTCGGGCCAATAATGCCACAATGCTGAAGTACACACTGACGTTTTAAACGTCGCCAAATGTATCAACTGGGGCAATCAAATGATATAACAATCCCATAAAATCAATATCTTCCGTCGCTTTGCCAACAATTTCGACGAGGACTTGCAAGGATTATAAACTTAGCCTACGCCTTAACGGTCTAGGCTAGATCGGACAATGCATTCGGCGTCCGAGTATTGCTACGCTGATATTGAGCAGAGTGTAAAACGGGATTCTATATTTGCTACCGATAATACCGCATTACAAGTTATACAGCAGTAGCAAACACGCCAATCGCACGGATTTGTTTTTTTTGTTGATACAATAAACATAGGAAATCAAGATTGACCCCGTACGCCTGCTAGATTTTTTACATCATACAACGATATAAATTTCATTAATTGGTTGAATAAGCATCATTCGCTGACTACCTACATGTAGTGTATTTCGCTACTGATGCTGTGTGATTGCGGGTCAAGCTTACAGCAGAGAGTCACTAAATATTCACAAACGGAAAGCTGGATATTTCGAGCAAACTTTTGTAACAAAGCAAGTAAAATTTTGGAGATTGGTAAGGTGCATCACGTGCAAGCCCGTTTGGTGTTGATTTTTTGTATGCTGCCAGCGCCATGCATAGAGTGGTGCGAACTTGAAACGCAAAGAATTCCAACCAAATATGTTATAATGACGAGAAAAATGGTAATCTATTGAAAAGGTTCACAGTGTAAAACCTACCAAGGTTCGTTTGTGAACGTGAACTTCTAAATTTCTGAGGTTCACACACAGAACGCGAACGTGAACCTCACGTTCACACCATCCCAAGTACCGGGCTTATCGAACGCTTTGAAATCTTAATTTAAGGATTGCATCGTGTGTTGATCGATCAGAGAGAAGCTGACATGGCGGCGCCTGAATGACAATGCTATTCTCAAATCCACATTGTCTTCGTCATTATCGGCGAGAAATGGCTTTGAAGTGACATTGCTGTTGTTAAAATACATTCATTAAATACGATTTATTCCTTGTGACGTGGCTAAATGGGCGAATAATGATCGATTCAGTAATCCGACCCGCCAAGTACTTCATTTTCCTATATCCGGCCCGCCGACTGGAGAAGTTGCCCGCCCCTGTCTTAAACTAAGGTCAGTTTACTAAACGTCATTTGTATTAACTGCTGCAAGCTCTTTAAAATATACTTTAATCCAGTGGTTCCCAACCGGGGAGGAATTCCCCCCTTGGGGGGAATTTTGCACTTTTTAGGGAGGAATTCCACTTGAGAATTGTAACGGATTTCCCAAATTGTTCATGTCCGAACTGTCATGTAGTCAACCAGTTATATCCGAACGTATGCTCCTTATGGCTGGTTTTGTTTGCTGAAAGTATGTTCAAATGCTATTTGAAATCTCTTTTTCACATATCGAATTCCCCCTTATTTTTTTATAGAACCAGTTCAGATGTGATGCAGTTCGCACGACAATTTTGTAGGCCAGCGACGGCCTCTCAATCAAACATATCCTCAGCGAGCAAATGCCGTGCCGAATCTATCACAACAATACCTCTAGTGAAAGTATTTATCTTATATTTTCAAGTCAACATTTTCAGACAGTGACAAAATATTCCGACGTCATCGATTCAAGTCAAAGAGATCGCTAGCCTTGCATTATTTTTAGCGAACAGCTACCCGATCGAAAAAATACATGTTAAACTTGGTGCAATGTTGCCGAAACGTAATGGGTGTCCTAAATGACCTCCAGCAGGAAATCTGATCACATGTATTTTATATATCAGTGCTGTAACCAAGTCACGAGGCCCCGAGTGACAAGTCAATCTCACTTTCATAGCTTTGACTCGAGTCAAGTAGAGTCATATTCAATTCACCATTGAGTCAAGTCCGAGTCCAAGTCACCGAGCAGAGGGTCGATTCCGAGTCATGGTAATGGTATTATGACTCGAGTCCGAGTCCAAATCATTGTGTTGACTGTTCAGTTTCCAGTTGAAGTCTTGTTAGTTAAACCCACTTTTTTATAACTCTGTTTGGTGATATTAAATGATTTGGATTTATAATATAGCCTACTAATTTTCCTCACTTTGAACAGTTACTTGTCGCATTTTCAAGTACCAGGACCAATAGACGAAATTCCAATAGGGTGGTCACTTTACTGTTTTTCGAAATTACAATGGAATGTCGGCCTTGGCCGTCTTATAGTCTCCAGTCATATGGCTAGCTTCGAGTCATGCACAATGACTCCAGTCCAAGTCGAGTCAATACACAGATTGTCTCGACTCGAGTCTGGTCAACCCTGCTATTTATGAAAGTACCAATATTATTGGCCAAATGCATAAACAAACTTGAGAAAAAAATCGCGAGACCAGTAAATTTATGCATACTGATTTATCACAGCAGTTCTATTAGCGATTGGTGCATGGTATGCCGAAAACAAAAATGGAAGTGTGGGGGTCTGTTGAGTCAAGCCTTCCAGAATTTGTTTGATTGGGACCAAGACCATTGTTTTTGCAGGTCTACACAGTGTTGTTAGAGCCCTGCTAGAAACAAGCACTCGGTACCACCAGTCTTATTCTCTCAGTTAACAGGTGTTCGCGAGGTAAAAATTACCTTTTTCAATCATCGGGCAGATTTCTCCTAAGGGGGGAATTTTGGCTCAAATTTCGGCCAAGGGAGGCACGAGATGAAAAAGGTTGGGAACCACTGCTTTAATCGATTAGAACCTCTTTAATATATTCGATGTGAAGAAGAAATGTCGTGATGCGGTAATCTCAAATGCAGGCTAGTTTATCAAATGTTTTTGGTATTAATTGTTTGCTCTTTCAAACTTTCATCAATTATTTCGATATAATAAATGATACATATTTAAGTGTTCTCTCACCAGAATTTCCTTCCATCGCCCGTATAGTGTCTTTCCACTCTGAATATAACGCAGTTAATTTCGTTCAATGCTAGATGTGCCCTCTAGCCTGACGCGAGAAGACGCATAAGCCTACTTTAATTCTGAAGACCTTGCAGGTATCGGATCCGCACAAGCATCATTCACCTAACAGGCAACGAGAAAGTGAGTGAGATATTGACATCCCTTATGGCAGTCTATTAAGTTTCGAGTGCTGCAACGTCTGAATCGAATTTCCGGGCGAAGCGCATTTACTCACAACGCAGCATAACTTGGGATGACGTTCAGTAATGCACTGCTTTGCTGATGTGTTTGGAATATTGAGCTGTGGCATTCATATCATCTCGACGGCAACTGTAGTTTGGCTGTATTGGTGGTTAAACCATTTATCTACCATTATATGGACATATATATATCTTCTATGTCAGGTTCATTAGATCATATAGGCCTACCTCATGCCCTTCGCCCTGGTCAATTGTATATGTGAATACATATACCAGCGGTTCTCAACCTTTTCGACCCCGCGGCACCCTATCACAGGGAAAATAGTTGACGGCACCCAATAGCATGCACTTCGAGTATCCTGAAGAGCGAGTAGCGTAGTGGTACGTTGCACTGTTGCAACGCAAATGGGTCTCCGGTCCGAATCCAGAATCGTTTCTTGTGTGTCGGAGGTTTATCCAGGCTCCTTCTTGAACTCCGATCCTCATAGCGATGTGTTACAAAAGAGCGAAAGTGGGCCCTGCTATAAGTTGGTATTTCAGGAATCATAATAATAGGGTTACCATACGTTTTCCATTTTCGGGTTTTTTGGAAATGTCCTCCGAGGACACCTAAATGTCCTACTTTTTGGCAATTCGTCCTCCTTTACAGCTTTTTGAGCTAAAGTGATGAATAGATTCGAGTTGAAATGGGCATAAACGACGCTGAACAGGAAATTCTTGGTTCGAGCGTAAGTGACGACCTTTTTTTTAGTCAACCAACCACAAAGTTGGGTAAAATTTACCATTTTTTTCCGAATTTTACTCCACAATTTTAAGTCCGAAAATTTTGAAAAAGTGACCTCCTGTCCCGATTGGTGTTGCAGTGAACCCTCTGTTCGATTTACCTTCTGACACGTTACAGGAGCTCCGCGAATGTAATTTCATGATGAGGCCGGAATTATTTATCTATATTTCATTCCTGTTCCACGTATGCCCCAATTCAACGGAAATTTACGTTTTTTTATAAGGCAACTTTCTTGTTAGAGTGGTTGACACGCATGAATGACTTTATACTTGTCATATGACTTCGGCGTGTGTCGTAAAACCATATGTACAATTGTACATTGTACATATGACCATTGACCCCAGATTTGCAGTGGAACCCAAAGTTCCTTCACGCTGGGATTTGTTTAATATTCGCCCCAATTCGTATTATTCAGTAATTTCTGCATCGAACCGGGCTCCAACACCTGCAGACTGCGCGTGTCCGGATACTCCGGTAATGCGACCCACGACGGTCTCGCATATCACAACAATCGACGATTCTCCACGAAAGACGCAGATCACGATGGTTATTCACCAATAAATTGCGCTTCATACCACGGGAGAGGCTGGTGGTATCGCAGGTGCGCTGAGAGCACTGAGCTATATAAACGCTGAGAGCAATCCGAATGGAAACTTCCACAAAACAGGAAGCAAGGGATTTTGGTGGCAGTATAGAATGTAAACTGTACTGTCGCACTGATTCCAAAAATGTAAATGAAAATATGATCAGGCGCTGAACCGCTTAGAGTTCGCCCGCCAAGTCTGAATTATCGGCATTGTCCGAACAATTGAAGAGCCGCAATGGGTCATTGTTATGGCCATTGTTTTGCGGTCATCCGATTGTTCTGAACAATGCAGATTTTAGATGTTGAGGGTGATTTTTCATCTAAGTACGGAGCCTGAACATATTTTATTTGATATTTTCGAAATTAGGGCGACAGCAGTAGCTTTCGATCAAGACAGGATTTAGTAAATTCTGAGCTCTGGAAGACAACTTTTGGATTGCCAGAAATTCTACAGTATAGCTGCCGTAAAATAAGTTCGAGTAAAGCTTCAGCGAAGCGGAACGAAGCTGCAAAATCGGTCGTTGCCATTCGACGTTTACTTTACATTCTATAGTGGCAGGGTTACTCCAAACCCTGTGCTACTCGGAGATGAAGTTTCGCAAAAGATTATGAAAAGAAAGATTAATTTCAAAACACACGATGCCTGGAAAAACAATGGAGTGACCAGTCGTAGGCTACATAAATCTACTGACGTGCTCGGGATCGTGGTCTCATATATTATTATCATTTGTTCCCGTTCATATTATATTTTTTCAAGATGGTGGAACAAAGATTTTAATAACAACACGTTTTTCTGTCGTTTGGGCGCTGTTAGTTCTGTTAAGCGAAAATACATTACCATAGATCTGGGATCACCAACCTTTTTGCAACCAAGAGCTACTTCTTGAGTACTGATTGAAGCGACGGGCTACAATTTACTCCTGCCGTTTACCCGTACCAGACTGAATTTCCGCCTTGATATTCATAGCACCGAGCAGGAATCACAATGTGGTAAGACTTCTAAGAGAGTCTTTTAAACCAAAACATCTAATTTCAACTAGCTAGTCACTAAGATTTTCTAAGAAATCATGAATTACTTCGCACCATGTCTGTGTAAATTATACAACAACAGTCAACTCAAATTTTAAAATAAATCGTGTCACACTTTAGACCCGACATCATGATATCTGTTTCTATATCAGTCAGTGGGAAGCCTGGCATTGCATGCTATCAGCTAGTGCGCATTTCCGTGTCAACAAGGCGCCAAAAGTTTGCTGCAGCCTTGTGGGCTTTGAGGTGGAGGTCATTTTGCAGTGTTACAATTTCAATCTCCAACTGTTAAGCATCCAGACATGACAGATGTCATCATACATAACAGCAGCAACAATTACAGAAAGTTAGGAACATGGTACTAAACTGCGTTGAGTGTAAGAGAAACAAGCTGTGTCAAAAGACGCAATACGTAATGGACATACATATATTGAAAATCTGCTAGTACTTCACGGTTATCTGCTACCAAATAGCAATGTTGTTTACTACTTTGGCATTGTCTTGGACGTCAAGCTGCCATAACGGAGCCCCCATCATTTCAAGAAGACCTTGGAGGGCATTCCCTCTTTTCGCCTGTATAGGCAGTGCATTGCGCCGTATTCTACGTCTTCGATATCTTGTGATTCTATTACATGTTGGTATATTACTAATTGTAATTGAGTATATTCGATATCATAATTGTAATTGAGTATATTTGATATCATCATTTTAAGTGTTTATATATAGGCCTATGTTAGGGTTACCATATTTTAGTGAAGCAAATTCCGGACAGTCTATAGCGCCCACTAGCGGATTTTAAAATGAGGTATGACATATTGTCTGTCAATTTGACGTCACACTATCAAAGCATTGCCCATCGACTGTATTCAGGAATGGAGTGGGATATAGAGCTCTGGTGATTGCTACTTGCTAGTGCCTGCAATAGATTCCTCCACGGGCCGGATGAAATCATCTGGCGGGTCGTGTCTGGCCTGTCGGGATTGTGTTTGACAGCCCTGCTATACTCTTAGGTCGGTGCGGCTATCTGTTTATGTGTTTTATTCAGGTCCGAAACAACATTTTTTTCTGTCCCCTTCCGCCTAAAAAAGCACTGATCTTTGGCCTACCGTCGATGTAACTTGTGGTGCACTTACTATATGCATTTGGCTGTTAAATTTTATGTATGAATTATGTCAATAATTTTGAATTTTCTACAGATTAGGCTACTATAAAATGCACCAGCAGGTTGCACATCCGGTGATTTCCAACCTTTCATGGTCGCGACCTCATTTCTCACTTAAAAATGTTCCGTGGCAAATCTCAAAACTTCATAAGCTGATTACTAAAAAAAATCAGCTTTCCGAAACTTACTCACGACATAGGAAACTGATTACGTCCAACATCATCGCGATCCCCAGATAAAGGCGGACGACTCCAAGATTTGGAACCACTGTCTGTGACTGAAGCATGCAATCGGCCTTAACCAACTCTAGGAATAAACCGTTAGCTTATAATTGTGATTACAGTCTTTCGTATTCAGTAAATGATGGTTATTTATATTTATTTTGATTGCATTTTTGGCGAGGGTGGTGCCTGGTGCCCATACTAATATCATTATACGTTGCATTAACTCGCGCGCGTGCGAAGAACAATTTTGAATATAGCATAAATCTGCTTGAAAATAATATTGTTTATGTTGATTTACGGAAAACTTTTGATCCTTCTTCAAGCCTTCAAAATTCCGGATATTTAGGCTATTTTAGAAATTTCTCCCGGACGCCGATTTTTCAGTGAAATTCCGGACATGTCCGGGAAATTCCGGACGTATGGCAACCCCAGCCTATGTATTGTCATTTGTAAGCTACATGTTAGTGCGACTCAAACAAGAATAGCTAAATCAATCAATCTATATATTTAATAGCTCACTGGTATTAATCTGACGAATATTGGTAAATGCTGCTATTCGATGTATTTTTAGAACAGGCTCGCGGGCTACTCATCTGGTCCTCGCGGGCACCGCGTTGATGACCCCTGCTGTAGATTATTGGTGCACAATTTTATCTGTGCATAGTGCATCAACAGGGTATTAAAAATACAAGACCATTACAATGTAATTTTCACCCAAAACGAAGAAATGATAATGAGAATTTATTGCAAATCAGGTCACTTCTATTTTTCCGTTTTGGATATACCAATTCGAAATTGTCATCGTATTGTTCGATCGTAACGCAACAGCGTGATACCAATTGCTTAATTACAAATGATCATATACATATTGCGGAAAGACTTGTCATTTCAGAAGGACGTAGTTTCGATTTCTTACCCCAACCTTCCCCGTGATCGCCACTGCACCCGGCGCACAGCGATAACAGTCACAATTCGACCACTGATCGGTCCTAATTACCTGCAACCCATATGTATTACTTGAGTGTGTCTGTTGATCTCCTCGGAATCCTGAAACTGGCTCGCGGACCCCCTAGAGTTCCGTGGAATAGCCTACCGGTTAAGAATCACTGTTATAAAGGGAATCGGATGTGCCGGTAAATGACTAGACCTCTGCGTTATGACCACACATGGTGAGATTGTTTGATTTCGGTGACTCCTTCACTCCAACGCTCAGGTATAGTGGTCCAAAATGACCGAAACTTGTTAGCCGGAACATTTGATACTGTTGTCCAGGCACCGCGAATCCGCTATGAAGGCGCCGGTAAGTCCTGTTCTTGCAATCCGAACCCCACGGTACAAATACCGAAGGAAATAATGTACCCCGCGAAGAAGTGAGAAATTGTAGCCACATAAGTCTCACCCAACGAGTTTTTCTTCTAGTTTGTTCTGGCACGTTTGAGCGAGTCCTACATCTTTTGCGCAGCTACAATCTTTACCGGAGGAAACGAAATTGCAACATGCTTTGACAACAACAAAGTAGGCTAATTGGTAACAACGTGCACATCCTAAGGTATAGCACGCGAAAATATTATGTACAGTCTTTACCATGTAGCATGGGTGCCCTGAATTTACGAAGACTCCACTTTCATCCGTTCTACCAGTAAATCCGATAGCGTATATGCAATATCTGCAATTATCAATATTATTATTGATCAGTGGCGGCTCGTCCTATAGGGCAACTGGGGCATTGCCCCACCTAAAATTCTGTTCAATAACAATTCTTCACCATTTATAGACGCACACATATCTATATAAACCGAAATCACAGCGAAAATCGTATACTTCTTGTCCTTTCGCTTGTAAATGCCCATATATAGCGAAGTCTCTGCGAAAATCGAATTCTCTTCTGTGTTTTCGCTTTGCGAATGCCTAGCCGGGGCTTGCCCCGGTAGCGCTCATAACAAGCTTTCACTGTCTATTCTCTCAAAGCCGCGCACAATAAAGAAACGGTGATTTACTCTCTCCTATTCATAAAATTACCGAGCAACCGGGGCACGATAGCTCTGTGCCCTTAAGGTGTGATGTAACAATCGTATCTATAGCTGAACTCTGTTACCGTCATCTGCGTTTAGTCGACCTTTGTTGGTATAGGTCGATTTTAATGGGGTTTCACACCATGAAAACTCTTGAAACTTGTTCTGTCATGTCGTGATGGTGGTATTTAACACTGCCCCAAGTTTCAGGGTTTCTACTTAAAGTTTAGGGTAGTAATTCCGTTTCCGAAGTTGAGTGTGTGCTGATCCGTCATGTATCGCAAACAGATTTTACTCAAAAGCCGGTATTGGTATCCATTGGTTTTGACGATGTTCAATACCGAGATCGGTTATGACATTTGGCAGGGCAAGTCTTAATGTTAGTATCGAACGCTGTACCAAGTTTTAAGTTTGTCACTGAACTGTGTTAGTGGTAATTTGGCTTCCTAATTCGAGTGAGAGCTGACTAGTCATTTATCGCTAACAGATTATACGCAAAGCCGGTATTGGTCTCTATTGATTTTAACGATGCTCCTTACCTAGATCCGTCATAAGCATTTGCACGGTATGTCTTGATTTTAGTATCGAACGCTGTGCCAAGTCTCAAGGTTGACACTCAATGATCAGGGCAGTAATTTCGTTATCAAGGTCGAGTGTGGTAAAGATGTGCTCCGATCTGACACTTTAGCCTACAACACATTGCGGATTTCACGCAAAAGCCGGTGTATCTGCGGTAACGTTAACTGAGATGATGATATCATTCTCAGTTTGCATTCAAATATTTACTTTGATATTATATTCTCCAATGTCAATTTCACCGTGAAATTGTGGCCTTCAAGCCATTTGCTTACAACCCCCTGTCAAGCGCGATAGTTATTTCGTTTTCGACGGCGGCTAACAGCTGATCACTTGATCAGCCTATTCCTCAGTAAATTTTACGCAAAATTCGGTGTTGGTCTGTTCGCAATAATTTTGACAGTGTACCATACCGAAAAGGGCCACGAGGCCACTTCTCGATAATGTCATGTAACAGTGTACCAAGTTTAAGGCTTTCATCCACGTATTTATTCGGTAATATATTTGCCAAAGGCGATTTCGCAGCAGACCTATAAGACAGTAATAAAAACGTATGTGTCGTGTTACAGTCTCCAGTTTCAAGGCCAAAATCTCTTATGCTGTACCGACTACCGAGACCAAATTTCCGAAGCTGCTATTCTTAGTTCTTTAGAATGATGTTTTGGATTCAATAGGACAGGCCCAATCTATGAGATAACAATTGCGTATCTGTCCGAATTCGTTGACTTTTCCAATTAGGCTTACGCTATCTCTCGAGTTATAGGCCTAGTCATTTCCATTTCTGCAGATAATTAGTCAGGTCTAATGCGAACATGAACCGTGTTGAATCTTTGTTCCGTACGCCGTTTACGCAGTTACCACACTTCAAGTCACAGCTCACCAGCGGACCTCTCGTGGCACATACGTTAAAATCACTGTTGCCGGGAAATTCATGTTACCGTACCATCATTAAGTTACTTGTTTACGTTGGAAAACGCCATTGTGACGTCATCTTGATAAAAGTCGCTTGCAGCCCTTGCCCCACCACCCGATATTGTCACGAGCCGCCACTGTTATTGATAAAATTCTTTCAGTAATATTGAAAATTTTTCGCGCTTCGAGCGGCTGGAAATTAATTGCAAGCTGATTTTTCATACCATTAATATCAGCGATTCTGGTGCGTAGTAAGCCGATAGACAGATGTGCCTACAGATAAAACAGATATACACACATACAGTCACATAATAGCTTTATAGCTTCAAAACCAAGAGTATCCTGGCATTTAAAAGTCAACCAACCGTGCACCGTCATACATTGAACCGTGATTTCTGCTACAGCAGTGGTTCTCAGAAACAGTCTACAATAGGATTGAGCAATTATTTTTTCCAACGGGTCAAATGAGAAGTGGAAAATACTTTGGCAGGCCGCCGGATTTGGGAACATATCACAAAAGAACTTGAGGCACAGACCGTGTAATTCGTAATGTAACAATAGCAACAAAAAAGTTTTGGACTATATTGTACGGAAACAGAGACAGAGACTAATAAGTATGGTAGGCCTCGCTTGTGACTTTAATTGTGGCGGAATACTATGCTATATCGACTTTATTTTGAATCTGGAATACGTAACGATGTGAGAAGGGCTACTCTACGCAACACTGTACAATGAATAAACACTAAAAAGCCTTCAAAGTATTTCCGCTTCCGTTTGCACAGCCAATGGTTTTAGTCCACGCATTACCATTCAAATTTAGGTTTTATCTTCTAAATTCCAAGCAGCTTTTCACTGGCCGGATTTGGCCTGCGGATCGCAAAATGTCCACGCCTTCTTTACAGGAATGTTGTGACGTGATCAATGTTCCCGCGAATTTTTCACGAGTCACCGCGCACCTAACAAGTCACTGCGTGGTCCCTTGGACAACAGTGAGTAACGACTAAAAAAGGTCATAACTTCGGCTATTTTGTGCGCGGCACAGATTTTCGTGTGCGCGGCGACTTTGTCAGTCGCGCACTCGCGCGCAGCTTATAGAGGTGACATTGGACATGATGATGTTCATCAGATGAAACCGTATGGTACCGTGCTCAGAAATATGTGACTGGAGTCGTTGTACGCGCGAATAATTGTAATCGGATTCAGAACCTAAATCAGACAATGCACGTTATATTGTCGCCGTTTTGACTTCGCAATTGGAATTCAAACTATACGTATTCCTCATCCGGTGTTTATTGCTACAAATCCGTTTAACATGTAACATGAAACCCCCGGTTATTGAGTCATTTCCTCGCTAAAATCAAAAGATTGCATTTTCTTTTCATCACAAGGACTCCACAAATCGCGCCAATTCCTGAGTGGATATTTCTTGCTGTGAATAGGTTCTGTCGATAAAACCACTATACAAATACAATCGTCCCGCATGTCGAGGTTTCTACAAAATAATCAGAAATATTTCCTATTTGTTTCATAGAAATAAAGCAGCGCAACATTTCTGAACGATTCATTTTTACTTTGACATCATTTAGTCTAGTGCTATCGAGAATTTGCGTTTTTGGACTTTAATTCGTGTTGTCAAAGTGAATTGACAAATAACATGACTCATAAATATTGAAGATCGCCTGCGATGCCAAATCGCTCAGGCGTGAACTTTGATTAGTTTAGTCAAAGTGAATTCACAAATAACTTGACTCGTATATATCGAGGGTCTCCTATACGATATGCTAGATCGCTGTGGCGTGGCGTGGACTTCGACTCGTTTTTTTTCAAAGCGAATTTACAACTAATATGATCCACCTGCGATATACTAGATCGCAGTGGCGGCTCGTGACAATATCGGGTGGTGGGGCAAGGGCTGCGAGCGACTTTTATCAACATGACGTCACGATGGCGTTTTCCAACGTAAAAAAAGTAACTTTATGATGGTCACATGAATTTCCCGACAACAGTGATTTTAACGTAGGTGCCGCGAGAGGTTTGCCGGTGAGCCGTGACTTGAAGTGTGGTAACAAATGTTTTATTCATTTATTTTTAATCTAAGGATTATTTTACAAAATGTACGTGAACTAAGAATCGTCCCTATGCCACGAATCAAGTATCAGGTCATCCTTAGTAGCATGCGTTTTGATTTCATGGTAGAGTTATAGATTACGCAAATCGATAGACCCTAAAATCCGACCGTCACCCCAAATTCGAAATCCGGATCCAGTCCGGCCAGGTAAAAAAACATTGAAATCCTGCTCCGGCTCCTGAACCGGACTGTGGCCATCTCTGGTTACGACCAGGTGATAATAGGCAACCAAAGCGGAGGCACCCGGCGTACGATTGGATCAAACTACGTACGAAATAAAGATTCAATACGATTCATGTTCGCACTTGACTTGACCTGACTAATTCCAATGACTAGAACTCGAGAGATTGCGTAAGCCTAACTGGAAAGGTCAACGAGTTCGGACACATACGCAATTGTTATCTCATAGATTGGGCCTGTCATATTGAATCCAGAACATCAATTTGAATGGTCTTCGAAGAACTAAGGACAGCAGCCTCGGAACTTCGGTCTCGGAACAACGTAGGACATTTTGGCCTTGAAACTGGAGACTGTGACACAACACATACGGCTTACTGTCTATAAGTCTGCTGCGAAATCGCCGTTGGAAAATATATTAATCAATAAATACATGAATAAAAGCCGTAACTTAGTATACTGTTACAAGAAATCATCGAGAAGTAGCATACGCAATCTCATAACCCATTCCGGTATGGTACACTGTCAAAATCAATGCAAACAGACGAACACCGAACTTTGAGTAAAATAGATCGAGGAATAGGCTGATCGAATGATCAGCTGTTAGCCGACATCGAAAATGAAATAGCTATCGCAATTGACAGGGGATTGTAAGCAAATGGTTTGAAGGCCACAATTTCACAGTGAAATTGACATTGGCGAACATAAAATTATGTGAATATTTGAATGCAAACCAAGAATCTTGGTTAGCTGTTTCATGCGATCATCGAGATATACCATTGGAAATATCATCACCGATCTCGTTATGGAACGCAGACTATAGATTAGCACAGACCGACACCGGCTTTTGCGTGAGATCCGCAATGACGTAGGTAGGCTAAGTATCAGATCAGCGCGCATCTCTACCATACTCGTCCTCGAAAACGAAATACCTGCCTCAATCATTGAGTGTCAACTTTAAGACTTGGCACCGCGTTCGATACTAAAATCAAGACATACCGTGTGAAAGCTCATGACAGATCTAGGTATGGAACATCGTTAAAATCAATAGAGACCAATAACGTCTTTTGCGTAAATTTGTTGGCGATAAATGAAGAGTCAGCTCTTACTCGACTTTGGAAACGAAATTACCACCCACATAGTTCAGTGACAAACTTAAAACTTGTTACAGCGGTCGATACTAACACTTACCGTGCCAAATGTCATGACCTATCTGGGTATAGAACATCGTCAAAATCAATGGAGACCAATACCGGCTTTTGAGTAAAATCTGTTTGCTGTACTATGTACATGATAGATCAGCACACACTGAACTTCGGAAACGGAATTACTACCATTATCTTTAAGTAGCAAGCCTGAAACTTGGAGCAGTGTTCAATACTACCTTCACGACATATCATACCAAGTTTCAAGAATTATCATGGTGCGAAACACCGTCAAAATCGACCTATACCAGCAAAGGTCGACTCAAACGCATATTACGGTAACCGAGTTCAGATATAGATACGATTGTTACATCACACCTTAGGGGCGAGTAGGCATATTTGCCCCGGTTGCTCGGCCATTTTACGAATAGGAGAGAGTAAATCACCGTTTCTTTATTGTGCGCGGCTTTGAGAGAATAGATAGTAAAAGCTTGTTATGAGCGCTACCGGGGCAAGCCCCGGCTAGGCATTCACAAAGCGAAAACACAGAAGAGAATTCGATTTTCGCAGAGACTTCGCTATGTATGGGCGTTTGCAAGCGAAAGCACAAGAAGAACGCGGGTTTCGCTGTGATCTCGGTATATATTGATTGCTGTGCGTCTATAAATGGTTAAATTGTTATTGAACAGAATTTTAGGTGGGGCAATGCCCCAGTTGCCCTATAGGACGAGCCGCCACTGATACCTGACAATGCTTTTCAGCGACGAAGGAATCGATATTGGGGTTAGCGAGATACGGTAGGCTACTAGCTGAAAGAATATATCGTCGTAAAGCTTGATCTTCTGCGTAAGCCCTGTAAGGCCGTTTTTAAGCATCAAGGTCTCGGCACCGTCTGCGCCATGCATTTCACATCAATGCATATTAGCCCATTCATATCAGCTGATTCTCGGTCGATGGAATGCTGTTGCTATCGCTGCTTGTGAGGGTTAGTGACGTTGGGCACAAGGGAATAGCTTAGTTTGAACAGCAACAATAATATTTTGAAACTGAAATATGAAATCAGCAGATCGCGGGCCACGTGTTGGAGACCCCCGCGGCTACATTCACACATAGGCCTACACGTTACATGAATAGACTTCAAAGACTTCCAAGTAAACGCATTTCCGGTACAGATGATACACTTATACAGTCTATGGAATTTAGTCTGCAAAGGCTTAGAAAGTCTTACAAAGCTGTTTCTGCACATTCAGTAGTCAGCGGCATAAGGACATAGTACTCTAGTTGAATGCTATTTTAAATATATTGCTTATTGCTGTATTGAAATTCTGTACTTTCATAAATCTTATATGGATCATGCATACGCCGTACGAAGCTTACGTAACCATAATGAATCAACAGCCTTCCAAGTAAACGCATTTCCTATACAGTTTATACAGTTCTAGTCCACGCATTAGCATTCATTTACTGTCTATAAGGCAATTTTTCGCGGACAGGTCAGAATCGCGTCGCGGGCCGTAAAATGCCCAGGTCTGGTGTATGCGGGCATGGCCAATTTTAGCATTCGGGAACCAGATGCGAAAACTGTCAAAGTAAAATTTTGAAAATGCCAAAAAGAAGGCCTTTAGAAATTATATAGATTTTTTGAAAGTCGTCGATAGAATTAAAAGGAATTTGTATGAAGCGACAACCAGGCTTGTAAAGCTGAACTCCTAAATTGACAGAAGAAAAAACGTCCTCTGAGCAATGCGAACCAGTCAAACAAGGTATCAGACTTGTCGAAATTGTCCATGAATCCTTTGGGGTGGGACTAGTTGCAGTCTTCCGATCAAAATCTGAAACGGTTAGACCATAGTGTTTCCCAATGTGGGCGATATCGCCCCCAGTGGGATATTTTGAGAAAGAAGGAGGCGAAAATACCAAAGGGGAGAATGGGGGGAGATAGGGGCGAAAATGTTAGAACGTCCAGTCAGATATATTTAATTAACACGGCCAAAACATTTCACGAGAATAGGTCTTATCCAGCATATGACGCGAAAAAAGGCCGACTGAACGGAAAGTAGACGCGGAAACTGATTTTCCGAGCATCTCAATCAGTCAGGTTAATTAATATTTCCATCGTTTCAAAACATTACAAGACTGCGATACAATAAAAAAGATAGAAAGATGTCGAAATAACTTGGAGTAGCCTTTAAGATCAGACACCCACCTTAGCCTAGACCAGGGGTGGGCAATTATTTTTCTCCGCGGGCCAAATGAGAAGCCGACAATATGTTGGCGGGCCAAATCAGAAATTTTAGCTGTATTCTCCAATGTATTGATTTTATTTCCAAATTGAAAGCAGTGAATTACACTAAATGGTTCTCAGTGGATGTGTTGATAGTGGGGAATGAGGGAGTGACTGTTAATTACCAATAAAATATTTATTCCCCGTCATATTTCGAAACAATGCTGATCATGATACATTTTGAACTCTCTTTAAACCCCTTTCCACGCTTTTCTACCAATACATTAGAATGTATTTAGGGTGGTCGAAACAGCACTTCGTCAGCCCCCCTTAAAAAAGCGTTGGTCTTGGGCCCCCATAGAGTTATAAACCAAAGTTGCCCCCAGACCAAACCTCCATCGGGATGTACGTTTTTAACACTACTTCTGACCGATTTTTTTGTATCGCCAAAGCGTACTAAATTAAAGGCCCGCACGATTCCCAATTGGTATTTCTTTACTGCTAAATATTGCCTAGGACAATTGGACATCGTGGTTTTCGGTCAACATAATGGCAGTCCTTTTCTTGCAAAACTTCACACGTCTTGGTGCGTGATGCGTCGTCGCGGTAATGGCTGACGCCAAAATGCCCAATTCTATAATCCATTAATCGCTAAATCGCGCGTAGGACGAAAAAAAATGAAAAAAATTGACTAAATTTTCAAATAAATACTCTATAATTATATTCAATCACGAAATAATTTTGAGCCCCCTTCGAGCTCGTCCTAGCCCAATTTGGGGGTTAGGGGTGCGGCAGTTACGGTCCTTGGGTTACTATCGTCTATAAAGCTTATTGTCTTAGTCGCTGGATTCCGAGCAGTGTGTAGCTGGAAGAATTGACCTTGTTGTTGAGCCAAGTTTGCAATTCTTCCGAAATTCGCCGTCCCTTGGCCGAGTGTATGTATTGGTGTTTTTATCATAGAACCGACTTTTATTATATTCCTTAAACACAGCGACCTATGCTCGGCACTATATTGAAAGGACTGGTTTACCCCTGACTCCAGTAAAAGAATATTTATTCCTCCGAACTTTCTTTGAATTTCAAATTTCCGCTTTCTTTTTTTTTGACATCCTTTATGGGTGATGATGACTCGTAGAAATCATGGGCACTGATTGAATTGTTTTACGAATTAGGGACTTGGAAACGCATTACGTAACAATTTGAAACACAGACCGTGTAATGCGTAATGTGGCAATGGCAATAGAGAGGGGTTTGGTGACTTTTTGTGACTATAATTGTAACGGCACAATTTGCTGCTTTAAATGTCTTTATTTCGAATCTGGATTACGCTTGTGAGGTACGTATGAGTTGCGTAATCACGCCATGTTCATGAACAGGCCTGCTGGTAAACGGATTTGCGGTTCAGTATATAGGCTACATACTAAGGTTTTGATCCACCCAGTAATATTAAAAAGTAAGTTTTATATTTTGAATTTCAAGCAGCCTTTCGCGGGCCGCACAGAATAGCTTCGCGGGGCGCATTGGGCCCGCGGGCCGCACTTTGCCCAGGCCTGGTCTAGGCGAAATAAATAAGAGGCATGCACAATGAATGGAAAGTAATGCAGAGAATGTAAGACGCAAGCGACAAAATGAGGTGGCATGTGGCGGATGGCGAGGTCGATGTTAGGTAGTGGCAGTGTTGGGATGACTTAAGTCATGA
Source organism: Botryllus schlosseri (assembly GCF_051294905.1). Classification (NCBI taxonomy): domain Eukaryota; kingdom Metazoa; phylum Chordata; class Ascidiacea; order Stolidobranchia; family Styelidae; genus Botryllus; species Botryllus schlosseri. The sequence goes on from NC_137238.1 coordinate 35,028,087, forward strand.
CTTGAGTATTTTAGTAATTCAATAGCAAAATGTATATTTCTGTTCTCTGTTCTTACCTTAACCAAGCCTCTTGTTTTATTGAAATTGAATTCGAATATAGTTTATATAGTCCTCAACCATTGGCGCAGGATCGAATAGAACCATATCAATTTGTAAATGGGTACTGCATTGCATCTTATCAATTAGTTTTTCTATTCTCTATTTTGGCTGGTAACATATAAATTGAGGCTATGTAACTACTTACGTAGTTTAGCATTTCTACGTATATGTGAGCGATACAGCGTCTTCTGTGTGTATATTTAACTCTATGTTCGTTCATCTGTTCAGGATCAATGCCCACTCAATCTGTATTTCAGACAGCCAGCAAAATGTAATGACGCAAGCATGCCTCATACTTCGAAAAAGAAACTTGACTTTGACTCGAGAGTTGACTTGACTCGACTCGATTTGACTCGAGTCACTGCCAAAAATGGAGTGACTTGACTTGACTCGAGTCACCTTCGAAAGTCGATTGACCTGACTTGATCGAGTCAAAATCTGCAATGACTCGAAATGAATCGTGATTCGAAGGTAGTGACTTGATCCCAACACTGGGTCGTGGTCCGGTAATCCTGAAGGCTGGCTATCGTATTCATTTAGAAGAAATTGCTTGTATCTCGACTTCAATGCGGACATGCTCGACGACCGTCGGATAGCCGATAGTCTCGTCGGATAATGATCCTTTTTTCAGTCGATTCACCAGCGATTAGAGTTAGTTGAATAAATATTTAGTTTACAGGACTTATTTTTGGGATGAGTAAATACGTGGTGCGAAATTTGAGTCGAGCTTGATAAGGGGGCGATGAGTCGAAAAAGGTTGGGAACCACTGGTTTGGACTTTTCTGCATACACGCACTTAATCAATTATACCTTTTGAAAGAAACAGAACTGCTAAAATGATTGAAACTGTAGTATATTGAGGAAAGTATCGTTCGAGTAATACAGCCGTGCACAATTGTAGGCTACTTTGTCCGCTACATCTTCGCACATCCTTTTGCCCGCCGCTAATTCGTAATCCATAATTGCTAGGTATTTTAGTGCAGTCTTGCAATTTGTAGACTACTTTAAGCATGTCTGTCTTAGCATCTGGTCACTTAACATCTTCCAACTTGCTTAACGAATTGAAGCTGAATCCGGTGTTGGAAAAATGGCGCGGATATATCTTCACTGGAAGTATCGTTTGTAGCCTTTCCTCATTCTATTTGACGTTGAATGGAATAGAACTCCACTGTGTCCCGGTTCAGCAAATTAACAATGCTAAACTATCATCAGCTGAAACAGCCTACGTCAATTCACGGTGCGCAGAAGAAAGAGATCTGGATACCATACGATATTGTGGTGGTTACATGTTGGCAATAGTTATTTCCATTCTTTTTGCCTCAACATTTTGGCTTCACATCAGGTGTGTGGAAGATGGAATAAGGACATATTCTGAAGCAAGTGAAAAAGTTTGTAAACTTATTCTACCTGATGAGGTATTGAAGAGCTTGTGCGCACAACCATTCTATGAGGAAGAAAATGACCCGGCGAGACAGGAAAACCGCATACATCAGAAAATTGGATTCACAGATCATAAAGTCGTGAGAGAAGTATTACGTCTTATTGCACTGCATCTTCCAAGCGATTGGGTCTACAGCTTGTATGCTATAAGAAGTATCTTGTTAGCACTTCTGCTGTCCTGTGGTGGGGTTGCAACTTGTTTAATAGGGATCCATGCAGAACAATTCAGAGACGGATTTTTATGTACCCTGGATGCACGTGGATCCAACAGTAACCGGTCTGGAATTGTGTTCAATAAATTTCACTGTGCTATACCCTCTGTAAGTCCTATAGCGGATTTTGCTTACATCTTTTCTATGACGCTAAGCATGCAATTATGCATAATACTAGCTTCAATCGTATTATACCACGGAGGAGTGGTCGAGATCCCGTCTGATATTGCAGTCAGAAATAAGTCCTTGTGGCTCCTGGTAGTATTTTGGGAGAGCGCTAGTTCAGTTCAGTCCAGAATATGGAGCAAATTCCTACATTACGTGTGTTCGAAAGATTACAAGACAGACCTTGGCCACAATATGGAAAGAATTTGCGATCTCGAAGACTACGATCTTATTCGGATCAACTCGAAACTATTCGAAGATACGTCAGACGTAATAAAAACTGCTTGGGAAATCTATTTTCGAGACACCAGCAGCACATCGAATCTAAGGAAGTCCATCAGAGTTGCCGAATTCGTTGGTTGCCTTGACAAAACTAATTGTGGAGAATCTGTGGTACGTAATATTACTGAAATAATGAACAAGGAAAACAAAGTGTCGAATGAATTAATTGTTCATATGCTGAAAAGTGTCAGTCCAGAAGATGCACAGAGTATAGTAAGTGACGAATTATTAACAAAAATCGAAGATGTTTCACTAACTTCTACGAAACGATCAATATTGTACTACGCATTTACGGAGAAATTTTTGCATGGAACCAACGGATACGCTTGTGGAAAAGCATTGTGTCGAGGGAAACAAATTCATGACTTGAAAGTGTTGAGTATATCTGAAAATTCCGAAAATCCGCAGACAGATTCTCTGCAAAATTTTCTGAACGAGAGATACTACCCCGAAGAAATTGAAAAAATAAAGAAGAAATGCGAAATCAAATCACCCCAATACCGTAGGGTTGGGGGTTCAGATCGGAGCGATGAGAGTTCTCCATTGAGTAGGCTTCTCCTTGAGGAACAGTCAAGTGCATGATCATTTTTTGTTGTTGGTAGACCTCACTGTAATTTTATTCGATTAATCTGTATTTGTAAGAAACAAAATTGCCTATCCAAGTTTGTACAGTGTAGGCCTACACCCCCTCCCCCGATGAATTTGTAAATATATGATTCGCATCAATGTAAAATTAATGTGCTCGGGAAGGAAACTCAATTTGCCAAAATCCGGCTACCATACCGGCTACCGGCTACCTTGAAAGTATTAAGTGTGTCTGAAAATTCCGAAAATCCGCAGGCAGAATCTCTGCAAAATATTCTGAAGGAGAGATACTCCTCCGAAGAAGTTGAAAAAATAAAGAAGATGTGCGAAATCAACCCCCCCCTCCCAATACCGGAGGGCTGGATGTTCAGATCGGTGCGATGAGAATTCTTCGGCGAGTAGGCTTCTCTTCGAGGCCCAGTCAAGTGCATTATCATTTTTGTTGTTGGTAGACCTCACTGTAATTTTATTCGAATAATTTGTATTTGTGAAAAACAAAATATCATATCTATAAGTATGTACAGTACACTAAATCCGCGTTTTTTGGAGGAGATGACGTCCTGGATTTTCCGTTTGAGAATTTCTGTTTATGCTTAGAAGTTAAAGAAAAATCATATGTTGTAGATAGGTATTGAATTTCTACCAATTTCAATGGGGCAAGATTCTCCTTTGGGGTTATATTCGTCTAAAACACTTTACATTATCATCCGGATCAAAATATATAGGCCTATTCATTCGATGAACCTCTAAAAGACGCCGCATTCCGGACCACCAAGCAACTCTGATTAGCTTGAACAATTCTTGTACATATGGTACACGTAGGGTTACCTTCAATGTTCCCTCTAATTTTTGAAGAGTCTACGCACACTCACCAACTGATTGCGCAGATCCTTGGGAAACAGTGCGTAACGACTAAAAAAAGGTGATCACTTCGGATTTTGTGTGCGCAGCGTAGATTTTCTGTGCGCAGATACCGTGTCAGCACTGCACAATTTCGCACGTGCGCGGCTTAGCGGGAACTTTGGTTACAGGTTACATGAAGAGGCTTCTTAGGCTTCCAACTAGACGCATTTCCGGTACAGATGATACAGCCTATGGACGTTAGTCCACAAAGGCTTAGAAAGTCTTACAAGGCAGTTTCTGCACATTCCTTAGTCAGCGACATAAGCACATCATGCGCTCGTTGAATGCTATTCAAATCCATCGCTTATTGCTGTGTTGAAGTTCTGTACATTCAAAAACCTTACATGGCTCATGCATACGCCGTACGGCGTACATACGTGACAATAATGAATCAACAGCCTTCCCAGTAAACGCATTTCCTGTACAGCTTCTACAGTTTTTTAGTCCACGCATTAGCATTCCAATCTAGGGTGTACGCTCTATAGGGCAATTTTTCGTGGTTAGGTCAGAATCGCGTCGCGGGCCGTAAAATGCCCAGGCCTAGTATATATGCAGGCATGGTTAATTGTAGCATTTCGGGAACCAGGTGCGAAATCTGTTGATATAAAGTTTTGAAAATGCCAAAAAAGAAGGCTTTTAGAAAATATATTGAGATTTTTATGAAAGTCTTTAAAAGAATTGAAACCAGTTTGTATGAAGCGACAATCAGGCCTGCAAAACTAAGCTTCTAAATTAAGGTCCGTGAATCCTTCGAGGGGGGCTACTATACTTGCAGTCTTGCGATCTATATTTGAAATGGTTGGACCAGTGTTTCCCAACGCCACAGTCGAGTATTTTGAGAAAGAAGGAGGCGAAACTACCAAAGGGGCGACTGGAGGACGACAGGGGGCGGAAATGGTAAAACGTCCAGTGAGATATATTTATTAAACACGGCCAAAACATTTCACGCAAAGACGTCTTATTCTTCATATGACGCAAAGAAAGGTCGAATGGACGGCAAGTAGACGCGGAAACTGATTTTCCGAGGATCAGCTCGGAAAAATGACCCTTTCAGTCATTTCACTAGCGATCAGAGTTATTTGAATAAATATTATTTTTACATGACTTATTTTTCGGACCAGTAAATATCTTGGGCAAAATTTGTGTGAGGTTGATAAGGGAGCGATGAGTCGGAAAAGGTTGGAAACCACTGGTTAAGACTTTTCTACATGCAGGCTCCTAATCATACCTTTTGTAGAAAAATGGAACCGCTTAAATGATTGAAACTTTAGTATATTGAAGAAATTATCGTTCGAGTAATACAGCGGTACACGATGGTTGGACACTTTGTCAAGGCCATCTCCGCTTTTCCTTACACCCACCGCTAAAAGCTCAATTGTATTCTGTAATTGCTAGGTATTTTAGTACATCAGACATACGATCTCTAGACTGCTTCAATCATGTCTCTGTTAGCTGCTGTTGATCTGACATCTTCCAACTTGCTGAGCGAACTGAAGCTGAATCCGAAGTGGGAAACATGGCGCGGATATATCTTCACTGGAAGTATCGTTTGTAGCCTTTTCCCATTCTATATGACGTTGAATGGAATAGAACTACACTGTGTCCCGATTCAACAAATTAACAGAACTAAACTATCAACCCCTGAAACAGCCTACGTCAATTCACGGTGCGCAGAAGAAAGAATTTTGAGAGGCATACGATATAGTGGCATTTGGATGTTGGCAATAGTTTTTTCCATTCTTCTTGTCTCGGAATTTTGGCTTCACATCGCGTGTGTGAAGGATGGAATACGGACATTTTCTGAAGCAAGTGAAAAACTTTGTAAACTAATTTTACCTGAGGAGGTATTAATGGGCTTGTGCACACAACCATTCTATGAGGAAGAAAATGACCCAGCGAGACAGGAAAACCGCATGCATCAGAAAATAGGATTCACAGATCATGAAGTCGTGAGAGAAGTATTACGTCTTATTGCACTGCATCTTCCGAACGATCGGATATACAACTTGTATATGATAAGAACTATTATGTTAGGATTTATGCTGATGACTGGTATTTTGGGACCTATAACTTATTGGATGGATGCAGAAAAATTGAGTGACGGATTTTCATGTAACCTGGATGGACGTGTATCCGAGAGTATTGGGACTATATTTTTATTCAATATATTTCACTGTACTATACCCTCTGAACGGACTATATCGAATTTTTACTCCATCTTTTTTCTGACGCTAGGCATACAGGCTGCCATCATACATTGTTTATACGCGAGCTACCTAAGATATGCCAAGAAAGTCCCGCCTGATATCCGAGTCAGAAATAAGTCCTTGTGGCTTCTGATAGTATTTTGGGAGAGTGCTAGTTCAGTTCAGTCCAAAATATGGACCAAATTCCTACATTACGTGTGTTCGAAAGATTACAAGACAGACCTTGGCAACAATATAGAAAGAATTTGCGACCTTGAAGACTACGATCTTATTCGGATCAAGTCGAAATTATTCGAAGATACGTCAGACGTAATAGTAGCTGCTTGGAAAATTTATTTTCGAGACACCAGCAGCACATCGAATCTAAGGAAGTCCATCAGAGTTGCCGAATTCGTTGGTTGCCTTGACAAACCTAATTGTGGAGAATCTGTGGTACGTAATATTAGTGAGAACAAGGAAAACAAAGTGTCGAATGAATTATTTGTTCATATGCTGAAAAGTGTCAGTCCAGAAGATGCACAGAGTATTGTAAGTGACGAATTATTAACAAAAATCGAAGATGTTTCACTAGCTTCTACGAAACGATCAATATTGTACTACGCATTTACGGAGAAATTTTTGCATGGAACCAACGGATATGCCTGTGGAAAAGCATTGTGTCGAGGGAAACAAATTCATGACTTGAAAGTGTTGAGTATATCTGAAAATTCCGAAAATCCGCAGACAGAATCTCTGCAAAATTTTCTGAACGAGAGATACTCTCCCGAAGAAATTGAAAAAATAAAGAAGAAATGCGAAATCAAATCCCCCCAAGACCGTAGGGTTGGGGGTTCAGATCGGAGCGATGAGAGTTCTCCATTGAGTAGGCTTCTCCTTGAGGAACAGTCAAGTGCATGATCATTTTTTGCTGTTGGTAGACCTCACTGCAATTTTATTCGATTAATCTGTATTTGTAAGAAACAAAATTGCATATCCAAGTTTGTACAGTGTACACCCCCTCCCCCGGGGAATTTGTAAATATATGATTCGCATCAATGTAAAATTAATGTGCTCGGGAAGGAAACTAAATTTGCCAAAATCCGGCTACCATAAAACGTAAAAACTCTTGGAAATTACCCGACCCTAGTTTCGACGCGACAATGCGGTGCTAATGAGTGCCGATTTTCCAGGCGTCTAATCCTGTCTTCCCAACTACATCTGCTTTATTTGGGATTCGGATGTGCATCTATCAGTCTCGTGTTCAACTACAATCAAGCAATCCAAATCGATTAAAAAATATATGGACTTAGCTGCGCTTCGTAAATACGAAGATCCCTCAGCCAGCGAGATTCGCAATATCAACATTTAATTTTCATAAAAGTGGAGTGACGTCCAGAATTTTCGTCGCGCTTCGTGCACAGTAGACTAATATGAATTTACGAACGCATCGGTGAATATAATTTAGGTAGCGGGTCGCGTGTTTCCGTTTATACCGCATTGTCGCCCATATGAAATATTTCATCACAGTAAATGTGACCCATCGTAGCGTTTGAAATTACCATTTCGCGATCTAGCATTTACCTATCATATCGTAATCTAGCAGCCCATGGCGTGTCCTAATCAGGAAAAGTTGACTCTGACTTCCTTAAGCTTTACACCTGTTTTAGCAGACCGCTGTTGAAACTTTCTGGACAAAAGACCTGAAAGATAATTGCGCTTTTTAGAAGTTGTATTTATATTACTCCCTCAATTCCCAGTATCATACTTTGAGTTCTAATTAGTTTCAGTTCTTTTGTCTCGAGAACATAGCCTACATGTTGAAGTATAAAAGCAGGTGTAGTAATTCCTCTATTTCCGAAAATAAAGCTACAGTAAAGAGCATTTTTGCGATCAGCGATACCTTTTATGAACGTTTACTAATCACGCCAAATGTTAGCACCGTGTCCGACAGCACTTCTCCGTGTTGTTCCTCGACCAAACTACGGGTCTTATAATATGGGGGAGGGCGCCATACCGAGATATTTTCTAAATCGGGGTGTTCGAGTAAACAGAGGATTAGTATCGCATTCCCATACCAATGCTATCATTGTCATCCCATGATGCGGACGAATGGTTATGCTGTCGAAAATTTATACCTCCTGGGATGCATCAATATGAATCGAGCTCCTCACCTTTCGCATAGCTCAATTTGCAGGTTTTGACAGTCTATCTAAGCCAGTGGTTCTTAACCTTTTTTTCTTCAGCGCCCCCTTTCAAAAATTGTCTGGGTCTGGCGCCCCCGATTTTAAGGACTGTAGTAAAAAACAATGGGTAAGTGGTCGAAGTCTGGTTTCGGTTTGGAACTTCACAAGCAGACCACTCGATTAATTAACAGAATAATCATTGTATCTGCTATTTTCGAGATCATATTCAGGTTGTTATAAGCCTACGCGATATCGCTCTTGCTCTTATTGTAAGTTAATCACCAAGTCTGCAAACCTCGACCTAATAACTCGCCTTTTGTCATTCAACACCGGGTCTCTTGCGCCATTTGATATATCTTGATAAATTACAGCTTATACCAAACGAGCAACACTAAGCCAACAAAGTACATACGGCAGACGAGGTAATAACCACAAAACGCTACCAAACGTATCACAAGCACTACAGAATACAGTCCGTCAACGACGGATTAGTAACCGACGGTCCTCTCAAGGTAACGCAAGGTATGCGCACTAAAGCAATATGTACAACGCGAATCTAAAAGAATAAGTGCTATAAAAAGACTAGAATTGAACCATAAAATTCGGTCATGGAGTCGAAGCGAAATACTCAGAACTTTATCAGTTGTTCCGATAATGCCACAGATAAGATTTGACTGGGGCTGTGTGGGCATGATGATGTAACGGAAGCTTGTTACTGCCCCTGGATTCAACGTAACAATTCAGCAATTCATAATCGCAAAAATAGTCTATTCTACGCTATATCTACAATCAAGCTCTACCATTTACATTGATTTGAAAGTACGCAATATTGGGTGTGTAAACAGAAAAAGACGTTTGAAATTGTGCCTTTTGTGGGCAATACATAATGTCGCATATGGCCCATTTAAATCGCAATATATCGATATCAAGTAGCTAACAATGAATATGACAACCTTGAAAAAGTATTCACACAAAAAACTGAAGGCCTGTAAATATCATCACTGCACGAAATGGATTGTCGTCGCAAATCGCAATATCACAATGTATTTGCACAAAATATCACAATGCACGTCGAAAGCTAAAGATTGCATCGCCGTTATCTGAAGAACATCCTCAAAGCAACTCAAAAACGACCACGATTAGCGAGAAACATATCAGATATTTGCACAATGCTAGATAAAGACAGCTCATTAACGCACAAAAAATCATAATTAGAATTCGGCCTATTATATATTTTTGGATTGCGGATAACATCTAGTCGATATCACGCAGGGTTGTAACGACTCGAGTCAATTTGTGTATTGACTCGAATTGTACTCGAGTCATTACGCAGGACTCACAGGTGTGCGCAGATCAGACTTGGACAACTAGGTCAATTCTAGTAGTTTAATTAGACTAATTACGGCAAAATCTAATCGAAGCGAGCCAAGGTTGCTGTGCAAACATTTGCCATTTTCACGCTTATGAGTATGAACTCTGTAACTATAATTCTAATTCTAGTCTAGTTTGAAAAAAAATGTGTAGCTATAAGTCTAATTCCAATCGAATTTGGAAAAAAAACTGCGGAACTAAAATTCAAATTCTGGTCAAATTTGGAAAAAAATTGTTGATTAATATTAATTACAATCTAGTCTGAAAAACTGCAGTAGCTATAATTCTAATTCTAGTCTAATTTTGAAAAACGGTGTAGCTATAAGTTTAATTTTAATGTAATTTGGAAGAAAAAAATTGTAGCTTCAATTCTAATTCTAGTCTAATTTGGAAAAACGGTGTAGCTATAAGTTTAATTTTAATGTAATTTGGAAGAAAAAAATTGTAGCTTCAATTCTAATTCTAGTCTAATTTTGAAAAACTGTGTAGCTATAAATCTAATTCTGGACCAATTCGGAAAAAAACTGTGGTTGTAATTCTAATGTAGTTTAATTTGCAGAAAACAGTGTAGATATACTCCTAATTCTGATATAATTCGGGAAAAAATGTGCAGCTAGAATTCTTATTTTAATCTAGCTGTTAATTATAATTCTAGTTGCCCAAGTCTGGTCACGATGCACCCTTCCTAGATTATTCCATGCCCATTGCCCAAGCATAGCAAAGCCGCTCAAATAAATGATGGAAATTTTTGGGAAATGCGCCTTAAGCTATACGCAATATCTTTTGAGTATCGGCCGAATATATCGGTTTCGGACGGGCCCTAATCTGAAGCTAGCGTCATACCTGATTGAAGAATAAAAAAGGTTTACAAAACATGATGCAAAATTCTACTAAAATTCTACCAAAATTCATGTAGCGGAAAAGTGAAAATTATTATTCGCAAATTTAAATCGGTGTCTCGTAAATGGGTTCTTCGGGCGCGGGCGTCGCCGGTCTGGGCGGGGCTGTATTTTTCTTGCCCATAACTTCAAGTAAACCCTTACTGGCGTAGTATGGTCGCTCCGGGGACCCATCATTGCGTTCCATGTCTTCAACTGTGAGATGAATTGAGATGTTATCAGATGCAAGCAATTACAAGGTTTTTTTAAAATTTCCATTCATTTACTCATGCAAATTGACAATTGACATTGTTTGATCTTCAGTACATCCTCATGCATCTATCACAAGTCAGTTTTAATGAAATTGTGGAAAAATATTTTACCAAAGAAAAATCAAAATTAAAATATTGTTTTAGAATGTCCGCAGGCTCAAAGCGTAATAAATTAGTTGTACAAATTTTGTAGAAAAATTATAGATAAAAATTAAAATCTTGTTACTACTTTAGAATGTCTGAAGGCTCAAAATACAATAAATAGTTTTCGCCACTTTAAATTACTTTACAAAGCTGATCTACAAGCCGACGTTCTAAATCACATACGTGCATCTACCGGCAGTGCACTTAAAAGAAAAAGTATAGAAAAAAGGTGGGAAAAATTTTAGAAAAGAATTACCATCTTACAAGTTAAATTTTCGAAAATATTTTTAACACATTACAAAAAATCTAATTTGAAATCTAGTTACTGCTTCAGAATATCTGCACTCTGCATGCTCATAGTATAATAAATGCATATGAAAACGGTAGTTTTGTTATTTATGATTCCTCGAATCACGCAAATGCATCTACTGCTAGTGTGTTAGTCTCTGCACTACCACCATGCAAACTAACTACAACGCATGCCATCACAACACAAGTTACAAAATTGAAAAACGTTAGAGTAAAACTGTCGGAAAGATTTTAGAAAAAAATCACTAGAGAAATGTAAAAAATCTTTAGAAAATTTTAGAAAAAAAGTCGAAATTGAAACCTTGTTACTGCATTAGAATATCTGCATTTTAAAACAAAAAGTGAAAAACAACTAACAAAAAGTCGCAAAAAACCTTGGGTTAAATTCTCAAAGAAAATGTTAGAAAAAAATGACCAGGTCACAAGTTGAATTTGAAAGAAAATTTTTGAAAAGTTGAAATCTGAAATTTTGTTACTGCTTCAGAATATCTGCACTCTGCTGGCTCATAGCACAATACTTACATCCTGAAAATGTTAGTAATCAATTACTTTGCATTACAGACATCACACATGCATCTACTGCTAGTTAGTCTCCGCATCACACCACCATGCAAACTAACTGCACAGCACGGCAAGTTACATTTTCAAGACTCCACTTTTGGCTTTTTATTTTTCTTTCCGAGCAACTCCATTAATCCCTTGCTCATGTAGTACGGCTTTTCTTCGGAACCGTCGTTACGTTCCAAATCCTCAACTAGACCAAGGCACGGTATTTATCAGACAGAGAGAACCACAAGTCATGCTCATACGCAGAGAATTTGCGAAAGCGATGACAAATCTGTAATCGCTCCATATTATATTTGGCGATTAAAAATCAAATATGTGGTAATAACTCTTGACAAATTATGTCCAAGCATACTCTTTAACTAGGTGGCATCGGCGGGTTTTTCAGGAAAATTTTGCTTCACTTTTCAAAACCGTAAAACACAGCCTTAATGGAATGCGAAACCAACAAGTAATATATCGTCGGATTCAGAATATCAACGCCTAACCAACTATGCCAAGAAGGTAGACGAGAGCAGTGCAACCGAGCGTGTATATTATCAAGAAGACGAGATAACCTTGTTGTAAAAATGTACATGTTTTGGTTACTTCCTTATAGAGTCCACAATGTATACCTAGTGCGAAAAGGCACATGCCATTCATTGCGACAGATATCATCTTTCAAACAAGCCATGAGTGATCGCTTTTGCTAAACTATTTTGATCTTTGCTATCAATACATGGTAAAGCGTTTCACCATAAACAAGCAGTCTGAGAGCGTATTTATGGTGAAATGCGCTGCACTGTATGACAGTATCGATTGAAATAGTTTAGCAAAAGCAGTCATTCATGGCTTGTTTGAAAGATGATAACTCTGTCGCAGTGAATAGCATGTCCTTATCCGCACTGGGTATACGTTGTGGACTCTATAAGGAAGTACCGTAACCAAAACATGTACCTCGTCTTCTTGATTATATACACTCGTGGTTGACCTGCTCTTGTCTTGCTCTGTGGCGTAGTTGGTTAGGCGTTGACATTCTGAATCCAACAATATATTACTTATTGGTTTTGCATCCCGTTAAGGTCGTGTTTTGCAATTTTGAAAAGTGAAGCAAAATTTTTCGGAAAATCCCACCGATACCGGCCAGTTAAAAGGACTCGATTTTCTATGCGAATATGTTTTCACATAAATTTAGACGTTATTATGAAAATATTGTAATGACTAATTAGTATAATTACGTAGACTTCAGGTACTCACGGAAACATAGAAAAATCGTATCCACCGCCATCCCGTAGGTATTGAAGAATCCAGCTGCAACCATATACGCTCCGATACCAATCACCTGCAATGCATGTATTGCATTTTAAAGGTATCTGTCAAAGTAATCAGTCACTAACGCTACTCAAATGAAAAATGGTTTTTCGCTTCGAAGAGGGCAAACTTGGACAACTTGAAAATTTCCAGCTTTTCCAAATTAGAATATAACTAGAATTTTAGCTACACTGTTTTTTTCCAAAATATACTACAACTAGAATTTTAGCTACACTGTTTCTTCCAAATTATATTACAACTAGAATTTTAGCTACACTGTTTTTTTCCAAAATATATTACAACTAGAATTTTAGCTACACTGTTTCTTCCAAATTATATTACAACTAGAATTTTAGCTACACTGTTTTTTTCCAAAATATATTACAACTAGAATTTTAGCTACACTGTTTTTTTCCAAAATATATTACAACTAGAATTTTAGCTACACTGTTTTTTTCCAAAATATATTACAACTAGAATTTTAGCTACACTGTTTTTTTCCAAAATATATTACAACTAGAATTTTAGCTACACTGTTTTTTTCCAAAATATATTACAACTAGAATTTTAGCTACACTGTTTTTTTCCAAAATATATTACAACTAGAATTTTAGCTACACTGTTTTTTTCCAAAATATATTACAACTAGAATTTTAGCTACACTGTTTTTTTCCAAAATATATTACAACTAGAATTTTAGCTACACTGTTTTTTTCCAAAATATATTACAACTAGAATTTTAGCTACACTGTTTTTTTCCAAAATATATTACTAGAATTTTAGCTACACTGTTTTTTTACAAAATATATTACAACTAGAATTTTAGCTACACTGTTTCTTCCAAATTATATTACAACTAGAATTTTAGCTACACTGTTTTTTTCCAAGTTAGCTTACAACTAGAATTATAGATGCACTGTTTTCTCCCAAATTATATTACAACTAGAATTATAGCTACACTGTTTTTTTCCAAATTTAAACTAAACACTGTTTTTCCAAAATTATATTAACTAGAATTATAGCTACACACTTTTTTCCAAATTAAAACTAAACAGTGTTTTTCCAAAATTATATTACAACTAGAATTATAGGTACACACTGTTTTTTTCAAAATTGAACTAAACACTGTTTTTCAAAAATTATATTACAACTAGAATTATAGCTACACACTGTTTTTTTCCAAATTTAAACTAAACACTGTTTTTCCAAAATTATATTAACTAGAATTATAGCTACATACTGTTTTTTTCCAAATTAAACTAAACACTGTTTTTCCAAAATTATATTACAACTAGAATTATAGCTACACTGTTTCTCTGCAAATTAGCTTACTAGAATTATAGCTACACATTGTTTTTTTCCAAATTAGATTACAACTAGAATTATAGCTAAACTGTTTCTCTGCAAATTAGCTTACTAGAATTATAGCTACACATTGTTTTTTTCCAAATTAGATTACAACTAGAATTATAGCTACACACTGTTTTTTCCAAATTAGAATACAACTAGAATTATAGCTACACATTGTTTTTTTCCAAATTAGATTACAACTAGAATTATACCTACAAATTAGATTACAATTAGAATTCTTTCCAAATTAGATAGAATTAAGCCAACTGAATTCATGAAAACTCGGAAATTGAATCAAGTTCAGCCTGTGCAGCAAGCTTGGCTCGTTTCGTAATATTCATTTCTCCTGTAGCATTAACAGGAGAACTAGAAATTAAATTAGAATTAAAATGAGAGCAAATAAACATTTCACAAATTAGATTAGAATTAGATTCCGTATCAAATATAAGGCTGTGCCAAACGTCCACTTACCACGATAGGGAGCCAGTAGTAGTTGAGTCTTGGCACATATTCTTGCACAAAACTGATGTTATTACTGAAGAAAGCCCAGCTAAGTGCAACTAGACCTGCGGTGACGATCAGTTTACCTGAAAACAGACATTGCGACATCACATACCATCGGATTTTCATTTCAAGCTTGAAGAATATCAACTCTCTTACCCAGGGTTGTGGCCAACCCACAAGATCGCGATTTTTTGATGACTCTAGTATTTTTCTTAAATATGGAAATTAGTGTATTGACTCGACTTGTATTTGACTCGGACGGCCGAGTCAATATAGGGTTGTCCAAAATTTGGAAAATCTTAAAAATGCTTCGTCTTGGTGTTTCATGCTGTAGATTACTGATAAAAAACAACAATGAGCCTGAAAGAAGCTCACGGGAAAGCCGTTAATGTTTCGGGCAAAGCGTTTGAAAGTAGCTGCCCAAGAATGGGCGTGCCACCAACCACAGAACGGCGAGAAGACTAGCAATCACATAACCACGGCTCTTAATTGGCTAATCGGCTATGCTTCAATGATCTCCACAGCAGCAGCTTGCTGATTAGGTGTTCAAGGAGTTTGCTATCGGCGGGGATTCTGGAAGCGCATTTTTGGTAGGTTGGTAGACGATGATTTGAGATTAATTCAGGACATGTTGAGGTACAAAATACACCTACATGCCGTGTTTTCATCGAGGGAAAGCAAAGACGCTTATGCAAGCGGTGAAACGAATTCCTCGTTTAAGAAGGGATCCATCATCATTAAATACAAATATAAAGCTCAACAATGACACTATACTTTGTGTGATCTTATTGGGCTCAAGCTGTAGTATATAGGTGACGTTTTGAATGCTCTAAGGATCGGCGGAATCAGCCGGTTATGCTTGGCACTTATCAGATGCTTACAGCAAATTGAATTCACTTTCAAGTGTTTTCAAAGTCCTTAATGATGACGCAGAAAAGAGGTGTAAATGTGAGCACAGACTATGCTACATAGTATCCAGCATAGTTTGGATATCATATCCAGTATAGCCTGTGCTTACCTTACAACTCTTTTCTGTAGCATCATTAATGACTTTGACAACACTTACAAGTGAATTCAATTTTATGTAAGCATCTGATAAGTGCCAAGCATAACCGGCTGACTCAGCCGATCCCTAGAGCATTCAAAACTTCAACAATACACTACCACTGACGAGTGTCAGTCGAAAATATTCGGGCTCATTTCAATATGAATATACTATCCAACTGAATATTGAAGTTCTGTACCTCCAAAAAAACGTTGCGCACCAAATTTGGCTTAATTCCAATCAGTAGCTGTGAAGCTACGAGAGTTTGAATTTAATATAATTTTTTTTTTACAAATTGTTGAGCTGTCTACAAAAAGACATGTAAATTTGAGGCAATTCCAAGCCGTAGAAGCGAAGTTATTAGAGTTTTTCATTCATAATTCTACGATCTCCCACGGTCTATGCTGTTTTTTCAAATCCAAAACTTTCAACTGCAGTAACTTGGCTTCTACTGGTTGGAATTGAGCAAAAATTGTTGAACATCGTTATTTTAGACAATTTAACAATTTCGTGGGGTTGACAGTTGAATTTGAAAAAAAAATTTGAAATATTTTTTAAATTCAAAAATTTCAAACAGCTATAGCTTGACATCTACTAAGTGGAATTGAGCCAAATTCGGCGTGCAACGTTTTTTTAGCCAACTTGACATTTTTATCGAACAGCTGCAAAAATTCAAATTTTTGGGCTCGGACTCCAAGTCTCAACATCGCGAATCGGACTCATAATTGACTCTGTGGCGAATTGAAAACGACACCTGACTCGAGTCATGTAATGTAGAAAAATCTACTCGCAAATAAAAATTAATAATCAGTCTGCTAAACTGCGACTTACCGACAAAAAGCAGGAAATCCGTCACTTTATCGACGACGGCCACTCTTATGATGTTCCGCATGAGCAGTTTGAACGCCTCCTTCGCCGACCAGCAAAAGTTTTTGCCGTAAACCGCGACCTTAACGAAAAAATAACCGTGGTTTTTTTACAGCTTCCGACAGCTTCCTAGATACTCAGAATCTATGTTCTCTATTCTTCATGCCAATTTTTACTGCAACTTTTATCAAATACTGTGCAAAATGTGACGGAGTGATTTAAAAACATGCTATAAACTATTTCTAGTATGGTTCTATTCTCTATGATTTGCAAAACAAAGGGCTGTATGATTGGTTAGCTGCATCTCACTGTTATCTATGTCACAATGGCTGAGTTTTTCTGTAATGCATTGGGTCAAGTTTGCAGGCCTAGGGGGTTTGGGGTGTGTTATTCGACTTGTTTTAGGGGGGAGGGGTTATCGCTATGCTGTTTGGCTTTTGGGGCGAAAATTATTCCCGCATTGCGTAATTTTCTTGCTGTTAGCCGGGAAAATGTAATTTTTGGCGGTTTCGACAGACCGTTAACTGGCGAAATAACAAATTTGACATCTCTGCAGCAACTAAGTTATACAACGGGACCTTTCCAGTATCTCATACCCTAATAAGTCAACAAAATTATAAATGCAACTTTTTACTGCGACTTTTGTTAAAATTAAATGCGACTTTCTCGCGATTGTAGTGCAACAAAAACTTGCCCTAGTTATTAGACCAGAATCAGAACCGCTGAATTCACAAAAACTTGGAAATTGTTTTGAATTCGGGATAAGAAGGAAACACTACGTGAATGCAATTCAAAGATTGAATAGACGCTTGGCCTACCGAGCGCTAACCGACTGGCACTGGAGGGCTTTTCCGAAAAATTTTGCATCACTTTCCGAAACTGTGAAACACGACCTTAATGCAGTGCGAAACCAACAAGTAATGTATCGTTGCACTCAGAATATCAACGCCTAATTGAGTACGCCACAAAGCTAGACGAGAGTAGGTCAACCAAGCGTGTATAGAATCAAGAAGACGAGGTAACCTTGCTGTAAAAATAGACAGGTTTCGGTTACTTTAATTCCTTATAGAGTTCGCAACGTATACCCAGGGTTGTAATGACTCGAAGTCCGACTCGAGTAACGATTTTCTGATGACTCGGCTTGACTCTAGTCATTTTCTCAAAAAACCGAAATGACTCGACTCGAGTCAATCTGTGTATTGACTCGAATTGGACTCGAGTCATTGCGCGTGACTCGAGCCAAGTCATATGACTCGAGAGGCAGACGGCTAAGACCGACGTTTCATTGTAATTTCGAAGAATAGTAAAGTAACCACACTATTGAGATTTCGTCTATTGGTACTGGTACTTGAAAATGCGACCAGAAACTGCTAAAAGTGAGGAAAATTAGTATATTATGAAAGCGAACCATTCGACATCACCAAACAGAGTTAGAAAAGTGTTTACCAAGACTTTATCAAGAAACTGAGCAGTCAACACAATGACTCGGACTCGACCCTCTTTTCGCTGACTTGGACTCGGACTTGACTCGGTGGTGAATTGAAAATGACTCGACTTGACTCAGTCGAGTCAAAACTATAAAAGTGAGATTGACTTGTGACTCGGTGCCTTTTGACTTGGTTACAACCCTGCGCATACCTAATGTGAATAAATTTGTGCTATTCACAGCGACAGAGACATCATCTGTCAAACAAGCCATGAGTTTTTGCTCAACTAATTCGATGGATACTATCAAACCATGGTAGAGCGTTTCACCGTAAACACGCAGTCTGACCCTCTTAGACGTTGAAATTCTGAATCCAACATTGCGCATGACTCGAACCAGGTCGTATGACTTGAGACTAGGACGGCCAAAACAAGACATTTCATAGTAACATCGAAGAATAGTAAAGTCGCCACATGATTGGTATTTCGTCTATCACTCCTGATACTTGGAAAATTGGGCCAGAAACTGTTAAGACTGAGGAAAATTATGATATTATGAATGCGAGACATTCTATATCCCTCGAGCAGAGTTGAAAAAAGCTCCTCACCATAATGTAGGCGTTCCTGTTCAGGAACTTCATGAACTTTTCCAAGCACCAGAAACAGCATTTGCAGCATTTCAGCACGAATTTCGCCACCTTGTTTTCCGACCCCTTCACCTTGTGGTCGATGTACTCCAACATGACCCGGATGATTTGAATAACGGCGATGATAAACGCCCCGAAAGCCAGGGAGCCGGTATGGTACCTGAGAGAGGGACTGATTATATTTTCGGAATCGTCATTTCGTCTTGATCGTTCCGATTCCTATGTGTGTTGTGTCATATTCAGAGCCCGGCTGATTATTATCATCAGTTTGCCGATGATATAGAGTCAATGTCACACTTTGAAAGATATATCAGTCTTGATTATTAGATATAAATAAAGCGGCAGAGAGCTAGAGAACTCCGACTTTTAAACTTAGATATTGATCTATTTCTTATAGCTTACAAGTTACAAGTGTTCAGATGCGGCCTTTCTAATCTAAGCGTAGTAGTAGCTGTAAATTTGCTCAAATACATGCTCTGAAGTTTGATAAATGTGCGTAGGAGGCTAAGGCTGCCCCTCGAAATAGAAAATCAGTCATACAGCCATATCTTTAAAACCGTTGAAGCAATCTTTCTGGAATTTGGACACAAGGTGCTTAGGTGGACATCCTGACCTTGGTGGAAATTGGTCGACCTTTTTCTGAATTTCATTGGATTTGATGACTTTTTAACCCAGTTTTTAGCAAAATTTGTCAATGACTCCAATATGCTCTTTATGGATTCAACTCATTCTAAAATTCGGAATTAAAAGCATATTTTTGTCA
Organism: Botryllus schlosseri; assembly: GCF_051294905.1. Taxonomy (NCBI): domain Eukaryota; kingdom Metazoa; phylum Chordata; class Ascidiacea; order Stolidobranchia; family Styelidae; genus Botryllus; species Botryllus schlosseri. The sequence goes on from NC_137238.1 coordinate 35,047,571, forward strand.
AAGCAAGGGGGGTATCACGGGGGGAAAATATATTTTTTCAAGAAATTGAAAAGGTGTTCGTTTTTCACTTCGACGAACGACCGGTAATTTTTTCTGCCTCAAAAATGTTGATTGAGAATTTTGAAAAAAAAGCCGCTTTGATTTCATAACATGTAAAAGTCACAGCATTACAGTAAACATTAGAAATTTCACGGTTTTATAGACTAAAAAGCGCCAGGATAATATGTTTTCTCCTGCATTGCAGAGTTTTCTCTTTTTGGTAGCCAGGACTATTCTCCCGCAGTTTGGAATGAGTTCAATTACATTTTTCGAAATCGTTTTTTTTTCCTATGATTTCATGCCATATCCTTTGAATAGCAGCCGGTGAAAGTGCCCGCTATCAATTTTATTGGTATCGGTCCGAAATTTCCAACATTAATCAGGCTCTAGTCATAATTGGGTGATATTAAATTCTCTGATTGCCGACGAATTGCCCCAGATGTGTCTTAACCTGAAATTTCATAATGTATACAAACCTTAACGTGCGTCCAAATGCAGAGAACAGCGGCAAGGCTGGAATATCTCTCGGCTTTTTGAACGCCCAATAATACGAAGCGAAAGCACCTGAATAATAAATCATACAAGACCAGATGAAATTTAGAAAAAAAATCGGAAACATTTTCAATAAAATTTAGAAGAAAACATCGTTTTTACTTTTGTTGCATTTTTTTAAAAAAGCAAAAAATTCCGTAAAATTTCAGAGAATGAAATTTAGAAATCATTTTCGGAAAAGAACGAAATAGCCCTGGTCAAAATCGGGCAATACCATTACCTACAAATCACGACCACGCCTCACCAGACTACCATACACTACCTTCAGGCCAACGTCAATAGAAATTCAGCAATTCCTACCTGCGAGAGTGCATTCCCCCAGCGCAATCACCCAGTTGAGAAGCCAGAAAAAGCCAAATAAACTGGCAACCTGCAGCCAGAGTGTGTTCTGATGGAATCTAAACAAATACAAACCGTGTTCCCAAAAAAGTAGTTAACCCAGATCATGAAATCATCGAGCGTAAAATCGGCAGGGTTGTAATGACTCGAGTCGCGATTTTTTGGTGACTCGACTTGAGACAATCTGTGTATTGACTCGACTTGTACTCGAGTCATATACGACTCGAGACTCCGATGGCCGAATTTCGAAGAATGGTAAAGTTACCGGACTATTGGTATTTCGCTTACTAGTACTGGTACTTGAAAATGCGACCAGAAACTGTTAAAAGTGAGGAAAATTAGTAAATTGCGAATGGGAAGCGTTCGGTACCACCAGGCATAGTTGTAAAAAGAGGGTTTAACAACACTTTAACCCAAAACTGATCAGTCAACAGAATGACTTGGAATCGAACTCATGACTCGGTCTCGACCCTCTGCTCCCCGATTTGGACTTGACCCGGTGGTGAATTGAAAATGACTTGATCTGACTCGAGTCAAAACTATAAAACTATAATCGGAATCTCGTGACTTGGTTACAACCTGGAAATCGCTAAGTACTCAGACGTCAAACTAACACAAAGCACGCGACAATCAAGCTTCGGGCATCTTGCTAAAGCGACACTCACACTGAGTCACCCCCGTACTCGATGAAAGCGCATTTGATGCTCGAGTCGTTCACATATCTGTGATCGGGCTGGCTCCATTCCTGAAAAAGTTATACGATAAATTACCACGATTTTCAAGAGCTGAAATGGAAAGATGATCAGTAGGGTCGTTCGAAATTAACTTTTCCAGATTGCGGGGATTCACTGATAAAATTGTTAGGTTGTCTAAAAATACGCTGCACTGGTAGATGTGAACGCACAGGAGTTTGAAAATTTCTATCGTCCGAAAAACGATGCAGAACAAACTTGGCTCAATTCAGACCCGTAGAAGCGAAGTTACTGGAGCACGAAATTTTGGATTTGAAAAATAGTATTTACGGGGGCAAATTCTATAACTTTACAGAGCTACCCACCGTAAATACTATGATTTGAAATCCTAAATTTTGAACATCAACAACCTTGGGTTGGAATTGAGTCGAACTTGTTGTGCATCGTTTTTTCAGTAAACCTAACAATTTCTTGGGGTAGCCAGTAAAATTTGAAAAGATTTAATATTTTTTTAATTACGGTACATAAATCCAAAACTTTTTTCTCTTATAACAATGCCTCTATAGCAGTGGTTCTCAACCTTTTTTGACACGCGCCCCCCTTGGCGATGGTCAAAAAAATCGCGCCCCCCTGACCCCCCTTGCATTTATCGTCATGTCAAAAAGAGCACATCATCTAATACAGAGGTGGGCAACCTTCTTGCTAATCATGGCCGCATTTCAATTACTTATGTAGCCTAACGCCGCATTCCAGGGCATAGCCGCAATGAACGATCTGAACGCAAAATACCTATGGTAAACTGTCCATATCCATTCCCGGTGAACTCCGGACTATTCTACTTTTCACAACGGCCTATTGTACGCACCGAAATCGCGAGTGGCAATGTTATGAATAGTTGCTGGGAGTACATATCGCGCGTAGCGCGAAGAAAATTTCAAGATTAAATAAAATCTCTCGAAAATTCGGGAGTGAATTCGTAATTGCAATTTGCATGTCTACGGCCGCCAACACATGCTAATTGAATTAGGTGTCGACGGCCGCAGGTTGCCCACCCCTGATCTAATACTATACATAAGGTATATCTTACGCCAATTTTGAATCCGCATTCCTGTTGTTGAGTGTTTTACATTGCTGACAAATTTCCCCAAACTTGTTCGAAAATAACAAAAAAAACATTGAACAGGACATCAATTAATTTCAAGGTAGATTGCACTGAGACTAATCCTGATGCTGGTTGTGACTACAGAGAGCACGGCGTCGTTCTGTCCTGCCATGCTAAATTTGATCAGTTTTGGAAATGAATTAAATTGTGTTGATTTACAGCCTAATTGAGGGCGAAACCGGGCAACCTACATTGCATCTAAGTCTGTCAGTGCAGTTCGCCAGCTATTAACAACAGCTACCTAGCGCACCGAGATTTAGGCTACCGCCAAAGCTATAAAGTAATGAAAGACTTGGACGTAGGAATTGCTCTAAATCTTCAAAGAATATCAAAAATTTGCTCAAATGAAGTCAGTCTATACTCCGTTGAGCGCGACTGCTGGAGTTTGAGTTTGGCAAGCTTTCTAGAATACGAAATAAGTTCAATCTTCAACAATCGTCTTTTCAGAATGGTTGTGAAACACATGTTTAGTCACAATTCATACAAACTTTGTCAATTTCTCGCGTCCCCCCCCCCTGAGAGCCTCCCGCGCGCCCCAGGTTGAGAACCCCTGCTCTATAGGTTGGAATTGCACCAAAATTGGTGTGCAGACTTTATTTTGGTACCAAACAATTTTATCAAGTAGCCAGCACAATTTGTGACAAAAAGACATTTTTGAACACTATTTAGGGCTATTCAAAAATATCTTTTCTTTCAAATTTTGTGACTCAAATGCGTCCAATGTGAAACTAATCACAAATACTTCAAATGTATGCTTAGAACAGGGGTCTCCAACACGCGGCCCGCGAGGTCCTATTTTGCGGCCCGCGACCTGATTTGAAAAAAATTCAGAAAAACGCTTAGTAAATCATGTTGAAACGCTAAAATTGATTTCAGTTGAAACATATTGTTGTTGTTTTTCAAAGTGAGCCATTCTATGTGCCCACTATCACTATTACTCACTAGTTGATACGGCTTCGGCATGGTAATATCATTCCATGGATGAAGAATTTGCTGGTACGAATGGGCATATTGCCTTGACGTGCAATGGCCCACCACTGCCAAGACCGAGACGCCTGCAAAACGACTCCGGGCGCTCCAAAAGACCATGCTTTACGAGGAGATAGTTGTCTAGCAAGTAGGCCTACCGTGTATAGCTAACCCCAATATTGATTCTTCAATCCATGGGTGGCCAATCTGCAGCAGTAGAAGGAAAATTATGCGGCTGTCGACACTTGTAATAACAACCCTAAGTTTTCGCAGATACCCCCTGCATCAGCTGTATCTGGGAATCTGATCACATTGGCCGAGAAAGGATAAATATTTTATAGTAATATGTGAAACTATACTAATATTTATTGACGAAATTCACTCATGAACATGAAAAATTTTTCGCGCTTCGCGCGACTACAGATTGGTTCTCTGTGGCTCTTTACAACATAACTACTAACGATTTGGTGCGCACAGTAAGCCGATATGTGCATATAGATTAGTTCGGAGTGTACTGGCAATGGACATGGACATGATAACGTCGGTATTTGGCCTCAGCTAGTTTATCACGACTAATCACCGGTATGCGGCCGCAGGCTACATGAGTACGCGAAATGCGGCCGTGAATTACAAAAATGTTGGCCACCCCTGTTTTAGCGGCTAAAGAGTGTTGTCATTGTCAGGTATCGTGTACAGCTCATAGTCCAAAATATAATGACATTGATGATCATGATACTTTTTGTTTTATTTGTGTTTGTTCAATAAAATATTAGTTCTTTTGTGGTGACTATAACCGTCGCCTATGTTAGAAAGCACAGCGTTGTAATAACGTAGAGTTATCAGACGTGGCTGTTGAACTGCGTTGCCTACTTTTATATCGATATTGATGTCATGCGGCCCGCGGCCTCCAGGAATTTGGAAAAGTGGCCCGCGACCTATTTTGAGTTGGCGACCCCTGGCTTAGAAGGACTATTACCGTGATGTTGCACTTTGTTTCATGGAGAGTTTCGTTGACGGCTTCGCGCAACGTAGTGTTGGAATCGATCACTTGGTACACGGGATCCCCGGAAGACGCCAAGAACAGCGCGGTTGCGCCCCAGAACGAGGTCACGATAATGGCTAGCACAAATGTTACAAGAGGGTAGAACAACGTGGAAATCATCATTCCGACAGCCCTGAAATTCATGGTATAAGTAGATTCAGAAATTGATTGGTATCTTGCTGATATTAATCATGCTATGAACAGTGGTTCTCATTCCGGGGGGTTTGCGAACCCCTAGGGGGCGGTGAAGCTATTTAAGGGGGTCCGTGAAGCCTCCAAGTTAAAAACAAAATGATTGTGAAACCTATTTTTATTTCATTTTCAAAAGAGGGAAATTACGAGGCAGTTTCGCATCAGTACTGCTACAACTTCACGACTCACATCAACAGAATGACCGTCTGAGATGAAATATCCTGCTGTGCCAACTCATTTTAATCGCCAAATTGCCAATAGGCTACTGACACAAACATATTGCTGTTAAGATGTTTTGTTGGGGTTTGTGACAAAAATTAGAAAGTTGGAACTTCAAATGTTTGCGAAAATCCATTTTTTCCTGCGAGATAGGCTAATTAACCACTATTCCCGGACAACTTCAAGATGAGCTACTAGATAGAAATATGTTCAATAAAAAATCTGTGTGTCAATTTTGGCGGCGTATATGTCGCGATGATACCCAAAGGGGTCGTCGGAAGCGTTACCCGTTATTATACCATTCGCCACCGATTGCACGATAATTGAGCTAAATTTGAACTTAAGCTTGGGGGGTTCGCGGGAGTCTTTGACGGGCCAAAAGAGGTCCGCGATGACAAAAAGGTTGAGAGCCACTGCTATAAAACACTGCCGTGACTTGACAGTATTTAATTACCGGATATTCGTGGGCCGAACTAATACCTACAGTAGATTTCAAAATTGAAATAAATTTAGCTAGACAACTTCAAGAGTTTCTTGGAGGTACAGAACTGCAATATTACAATTGAATAGTATATTCATATTGAAATAAGACCGAAAATGTGAATATGAGTGTGAATACTGAATATACTAGCCAACTTTAACAAAAAAAGTGAAGTATATTCGTATTATAGCACAAAATCGCATCCTGTAACCTTAACTTAAGCACGGTGAAATACAATTTTACAATAAGATTTGTTTAGGCTTGATTACAAAATCCCAGAATTATCAAAGAAAAACTGAAATAACTCCACTTCTACGGCTTGGGATTGAGTCAAATTTGTTTTGCATCGTTTTTGAAGACAGCGCAACAATTTCATGGCGTTGGTAGAACAATTTGGAAAAATTTTTTTTTGCATTTTTGGGCAAATTAAAAATTTTCAAACTGTACGAAATCCGCGAATATTGGTTGGAATGAATTCAAATTTGGTGTGCGTCGTTTTTTCAGGCAACCTAACGATTTAATCACGTAGCCAGCAAGATTCAGGAAAAAAGGTTATTTTTGAACTGCCCTACTGTACAGCTAAGTCACTTGTGGCTAACAAACATAGCACAAAATCACATCCCCTCAACTTAAAATATACAAGGTAAAATATAATTTTACAATAAGATTTGTCTAGGGTCGGGTGATGATACCAGACATTGTCTCGTGTTTCAAAGAATCCAAAAATCTCAGTAAAAATATTGTTAGCGGCTACAAATTTACTCACTTGCTGGCCGCTCTGATGATTTGAACGGCGATCAGTATTCTCTTTCGTAGGAAAATTACAAGCAGCAGAATGATCCCTCCCACAATGCACAGAATAATAACTGAACACGATTAATAACACGGAATTAATATCGCAAACGATTATCATCACGCATAATTACTACAAATAGACACAATTTCCGTTACACACCAATAGGGATTACATAGCCAATCGCCATGCATGAACAGAATTCAGATTTCACTTTTTCTGCTAAACTCTTCTGCGCCAATCCATTATACCTGATGCACTCAATTAAATGACGATGGCACGGCCTTGTATGAGTTCACTGTAGATTGTACTGCATGGACTGCATTGTGTCATACCTAGAGCAAGTTTTTGTTGCACTAAAAACACGAGAGTGTTGCATTTAATTTTAATAAAAGTTGCAGTAAAAAGTTTTGTTTATAATTTTCTAGAATTATTAGGTTACGAGATAGTCGAAAGCTGACGTTGTATGACCCAACAGTTTAAGATTTGCAGGATATCTGCTTGTTTCGTTTCTTTCTTCGCTAGGCTATTCAATCGATCATTGCATACTCTTATGTTATTGGGGTTTGAAACAGGGTTGCAATGACTCGAGTCACGATTTTTTGATGACTCGACTTGACTCGAGTCAATTTTTTGAAATGCGCACTTTGACAAAACGAACTTCTAGCTTGAAAGCCACTGCGTCGTAGATAACATTGAGATCGAACTAATCCATCACATAGGTTTTTGTTAAGCAAATCGAAGAGAGAAACATGCTAGAAATAGTTTTATAGCATGTTTTTCAAACCACTTCTATACATTTTTCGTAATACTTGAAGAAAGTTGCATGAAATAAGCTGCCAACAGTTGCAATATAAAATTCCTAGAAGAGCTTAAAACCTCAAACTACATAAATTCTTTAGTATTCAAGAAGCTGCCGTAAGCTGTAAAAATAAAGTTTCAAAAATTTGCCCCAGTCATAACTTGATGATGGGAATTGCGAGGCTGTGTCCGAATCAAGCGGAGAATCGTCTGAATTTTATGCGCAATTTCAACTTCTGCCCCGTTCCTGAGCATTTTGGCCGCACACTGCGGTTGTTGATGTTATCCAGTGTTCGAATTAAGCGGAATCGACTATATTTGTCAAGTTATAGACAGCAACAACGTGTTAACAGCTCAATAATGCCTGAATACGTCAAAACACTATTCACTACGTAGGCATACGGTTTACTGCCACAATAAATGTACTGACACATCAATCGTTTATGTACATAGTTTCAGAAAGCCAGAAGTAGGGGTGAATAACATGAAATTACGCCCACAAAATGTAGCATTATGAACTTTTCTGGACATCCCCACACCTTACTTAACGACTAGCTCAGGGCACACTAAAAACTCATTAATTTTAACAATACGGAACCATTGACGAATTCGGACTACTAAGACTTTGAGATACGCGCAAAAAATTTACGACACATTCTCAAATAATAGATCATGAATTATACGGTGACCAAATTCTCATAAATTTTCATGATTTCCAAGTACCTCCATGCAAACAGAATTACATCACCGCACACAAAAATATCTCTTTTCAAATCGAATCCGAGTACTCACAGAATGCCAGCCAAGTCTGCTGCAGAGCCAAATATTGATCAAGCTCGGTCGTGAACCCGACAGCGATTAAGGACTGGTCTGCGTTTGGGACTGTCATGAGTCTCTGAAAGTGCATAACATGTTAATTTTTTGTAACATACATGACAGGACAGGATTTCCTGTCTACAAGATTGCAACTAAATAACTCTAGTCCAGGGGTCGGGAACCTTTTTCGACCGAAGAGTCATATTGGCCCAATACTCTCAATTTTTACTAACAAAGAGCCATACATGTCAATCAACTGTACAGACAATTCGTGACGTATTGGCAGCACTGATATCTGGGATTCGTAGTGTACACCATATTTTTCTGCCCTCATGCATAGGTGAAGCCAAACATGGCCACTACAGCAGTACATACTTACTGCTGTTGTGATACGTCAGTGACGTGGGGTTATGGAAGACAAGTGAGGCAGTCCCTCTGATGTCCTCAGGGATGAGTGAAGGAAAATTGTGAATTTTGTGAAAGTACAAGTGGTATTTTCTATCGATGTTTATGAATTACCAGATTTTGAACATTTTTATCCCCCAAATCACGAAATTTTCATATTTATTGTTTGGAAATAAAGCGCGAAAGCAGAGGTAAGGCACACATGAGGTACAGACGGGCCAAGTCTCACCTGTGATAGCGCAACTCATCGTAAATAGCTTAGTGATGAATATTTGAAGAGCTTCTTGGAAGTACAGAACTTCAATATACAATTGAATAGTACCTTCATATTGAAATGAACCCGAATATTTTCGGCTGATACGATTGTTGATATACAATGTTCTTTCCAATTCTCTACTAGTTGCTGACGATTACCCCTGACGAGTGTCAGCCGAAAATATTCGGGTTCATTTCAATATGAATATACTATTCAATAATAAATATTTAATCAAATGTAATAGTCGTGCTGATTCCAAAAATCAAAATATTGATCGATATCTAAATTATTTGGCGTAACAATACGTTTCGCTCCACACCTAAATTGTTAGGGCGGTGCTAGAAAGCTACTTATCAATCAAGAACATGGATATAGCCACGGCGTTGTTTTAAATTTTAATTTGTAACTGTGAATGTCATTTCCAAGGCAGCTTATTTCTTGGAGTAGATCAAGAAGACAATGTGTATTTGAAAACTGCATTGTCCTACAAGCGTCACCACGTCTGCTATTCTCTTTGATCGTGCAATCCAAGATTCCGAGGGGCGCGATGTCACGCAGATCGAACGCGCGTGTGTTGTTAGCAACTTAAATTTGGGGATTTTGAAAAAGGGGATACCCCCCTTTCTTGACCTCTCAGAGTCATGTTTATGCTGCCACGAGAATAATTATTCTAGCCGACATTGAAATTTACTGACAAGTTGCTGCAATATTGATCATTCAAGTACAAAATTTAAAATTTGTCAAAGAGCCATATCTTATACCCAAAAGAGCCATATATGGCTCGCGAGCCATAGGTTACCGACCACGAGCCAAGCACGGTGTACAGACCATACTTGGATAGCTAGAAAATTTTCATCTTTTCAACTTTAGACTAGAATTAGAATTATAGCTACACAGTCTTTTTTCCAAGTTGGACAAGAATTAAAATTATAGCTACACAGATTTTTTTTACAAATTAGACTAGAAGTAAAATTATTAACTACACCATGATTTCCAAATTAGATTTGAAAGTTTTTTTTCCGAATTAGACTAGAATTACAACTTACACATTTCATTCCAAATTAGACTACAATTAAAATTATAGCTACGCCATCATTTCCCCACTAGATTTGAATTAGAATTATATAGCTACACAGTTTTTTTTTTTCAAATTAGACTAGAATTAGAATTATAACTACACCGTGATTTCCAAATTAGATTCGAAAGTTTTTTTTCCAAATTAGACTAGAATTACAGCTACACATTTTTTCCAAATTAGAGAATTAGAATTACAGCTACACCATCATTTCCAAATTAGATTTGAATTATAACAATAGCTACACCGATTTTTTTTGTCAAATTAGACTAGAATTAGAATTATAACTACACCGTGATTTCCAAATTAGATTTGAAAGTTATTTCTTCCAAATAAGACTAGAATTACAATTACACAATTTTTCCAAATTAGACTAGAATTAGAATTACAGCTACACCATTATTTCCAAATTAGATTTGAATTAGAATTATAGCTAAACAATAGCTATACAGATTTTTTTTGTCAAATTAGACTAGAATAAGAATTATAACTACACCGTGATTTCCAAATTAGATTTAGAAGTTTTTTTTCTTCAAATTAGACTCTAAGTACAATTACAGCTACACGTTTTTCCAAATTAGACTAGAATTAGAATTACAGCTACATCATCATTTTGAAATTAGATTTGAATTAGAATAATAGCTACACAGATTTTTTCTGTCAAATTCGACTAGAATTAGAATTATAACTACACCGTGATTTCCAAATTAGATTTAGAAGGTTTTTTTTCAAATTAGACTATAAGTACAATTACAGCTACACGTTTTTCCAAATTAGACTAGAATTAGAATTATAGACACACATAATTTCCAAATTATATTGGAATTACAATTATAGCTGCATTTTTTCCAAATTAGACTAGAATTAGAATAATAAACAGTTTTTTTTCAAATTAAACTAGAATTAGAATTATAAACACAGTTTTTTTCCAAATTAGACTAGAATTAGAATGATAAACACAAATTTTTCCAAATTAGAATAGAATTAGAATTATAAACAGACAAACTTTTCCAAATTAGACTAGAATTAGAATTATAGACACACATAATTTCCAAATTATATTGGAATTACAATTATAGCTGCATTTTTTCCAAATTAGACTAGAATTAGAATAATAAACAGTTTTTTTTTCAAATTAAACTAGAATTAGAATTATAAACACAGTTTTTTTTTCAAATTAGACTAGAATTAGAATGATAAACACAAATTTTTCCAAATTAGAATAGAATTCGAATTATAAACAGACAAACTTTTCCAAATTAGACTAGAATTAGAATTACAAACACACAGATTTTTCCAACTTACACTAGAACTAGAATTATAAACAAACAAATTTTTTTGAAATTAGACCAGAATTAAAATTATAAACAGTTTTTTTTTTCAAATTACACTAGAATTAGAATTATAGCTAGACAGTTTTATTTTTCAAATTAGACTAGAATTAGAATTATAGACACACAGAATTTCCAAATTCGACTAGAATTAAAGCTACATTAGATTATAATTAAAATGAGAGAATTGAAACATTTGACAGATCAGATTAGACCAGAATTGGAGCAAAGAAAAATTTCACAAATTAGATTACGGGTACCGATATTTCGTTTTAATTTAGTCTAATTAGACGACTAGAATTATCTAGGCTAGTTGTCCAAGTCTTATTTACTTATCCCCTTTTGAAACTGCAACACCAGGAAAATCCTATCTCTCACCTGCCATTCCGTGTACGTGTAATAAATTCCAAAGCCGAGCACTCCGAGAAGAGCAAATATCGTTATCCACACCATGGGGCCGGCTATCCAACGCATCAACACTATCCACAGGAACGAGACCAGCGCTGCGACACCGATACCTCTGAAAAGAAATATCACAATCGAGCCGCAGATACAGGCGGCTATGATGAGTAGCGTTACAACAGGTGCCGCCAAAAGCCATATCCACTGTTTTAACGCAACAACCACTGATTACGAAAGAAAAAAATTACCAAATTGAAAGCGCTGATATCGTTGCAGAGGGTCACATAATTGTGCAAAGCACAGGATTTTTATAATACGCTACTAGATCTAGAACTACTCTCTTTTCAAACCTAAAACCAGAACTACTCACTTTCCGAAGCTCAGAACTAAAACTAGAACTACTAACCTTCGAAAACTTGCAACTAAAACTAGAACTACCGTAATTTTCCATGTAAAATCCGCAAAATTTTCACGATTTTTTGCCCTAAAATTGGGGGGTGCGTATTATACATGGGAACAACACGCTTGAAAAAAATCTCCCTCGATAAAAAAACTTAAAATCACACCTTTCTTCATGTTTTTTTCCAATCACGCATCACTTTCAGCCATCGTGGTGCCCAGTAATTCGTATTATCAGGGCAACTCGCTACCAATTAGCAAAAAGCGTGTTGCCAATTAACGAGAGTTGTTGGCACGCGAACGCGCGCGCGGCAATCCTCGCTAATTCATCAACAGGCCATGTGCGCAAAATATAATCGCTTGAGTAATCAGTCGCACCTCCAACAAGCGTGGTGTGCACCCCTGAGCAATCGCATCTGACCTCGTGCGCAAGATGTCGCGTCGCCGGCCTCGCAGGCTTTGGCTGCTATCTACTATCGTATAGAGGCAATACCGTTACCTGTATAATTATTACCAATCGCATCTGTGATAGGCCTCGTGCGCAAGACGTCGTGTCGCTGGCCCGAACTATCGCGTCGCCAGCCTCGCAGGCTTAGGCTGCTCTGTACTATCGTTTAGAGACAATGTCGTTAATTGCATAATGATTAGCGATGGTTATGTCATGATTGTTCGGCAGGGACATCGAAAAACAGAACAACATGGCGTACTAAAACACGGCTATTCATGTACTGTGAATTCAGGGTGCGTACTATACATGGGTACAGGCTTTTTCCCAGAATTTGCATGCCATATTAAGGGTGCGTATTATACATGGGGGCGTACTATACTTGGAAAATTACGGTACTCACTTTCCGAAACTCGCAACTAGAACTAGAACTACTCACCTTCCAAAACTCGCAACTACAACTAGAGCTATTCACTTTTCAGAACTAGAACTAGAACTAATCACTTTCCGAAACTCGCAACTAGAACTACAACTACAACTGCTCACTTTTCAAACCTTGCAACTAAAACTAGAACTACTCACTTTCCTAAACTTGTAACTAGAACTAGAATTACTCACTTTTCCAAATCTGGAACTAGAACTACAACTACAACTGCTCACTTTTCAAAACTTGCAGCTAGAACTAAAACAATACTCACTTTCTGAAACTCGCAACTAGAACTAAAACTACACACCTTTCAAAATCTGCAACTAGAAGTAGAACTAAAACTAGGCCTACTAATTTTCCAAAATTCACAACTAGAACTAGAACTACTTACTAGAACTACACACTTACATATACATAACATAGATAAATTAAATGAAATCAAATTGAATAAAATAAAATAAATTCATGTATTTACATATAAAATATACATACTGCCATTCTTCCAAGGAATCACAAATACTCACGCTAGAATCAAATACCAGGAAGACGTAAAATCCGCAAATATCTTCATCCCCACGTCCCTTGCATCGAGATAAAGCCTCACCTTTGTCGATCCGTTATTCAGTGCGTCTCCCGTGATAGTGTTATTTAGCGCATCCTGCAAATACCAACTGTTATGCACAGTAGGGCTGTTCAAAAACAGCTTTTTCTTCAAATTTTACTGGCTACTTGATAAAATTGTTAGGTTACCTAAAAATCCGCCGCACACCAATTTTGGCTCAAATCCAAACCGTAAAAGCAGAGTAATTGATGTTCAAAATTTAAGATTCCAAATCATAGTATTTACGGTGGGTAGATCCATAATAAATAATTAAAGAATTTGCCATCAAATACTATTTTTTAATCCAAAATTTTGCACTCCAATAACTTCGCTTCTACGGGTTGCAGGTGAGACAAACTTTTTGTGCAACAAATTCATTTCTACTATTTCTACTATAATAACCTTGCTTCCACTGGTTCGTACTGAGCCAAAATTGATGTGCATCATTTTTTTAGGTAACCTTACAATTTTATCAAGTAGCCAGTTGAATTTGGAAAAAAAATAATATTTTTGAACAGTCCTAATAATGTACAGCGTATCGACACGACACAGTTGGTAAAGTAGGAAAAATTCCAGCATTTCAAAATTAGATTAGACTGAGAATTATAGCTACACAGTGATTTCCAAATTCGAGTTGAATTAGAATTATAGCGACAGAGGTTTTTTTCAAATAAGACTAGCATTAGAATAACAGTTAGTGTTTTTTTTCAAATTCGATTAGAATTGGAAGTAAAGCTAAACAGTGTTTTTCCAAATTAGAATAGAATTGGAATTATAGCTATACCAGGATTTGCAAATTGTATTTGAATTAGAATTTTAGCCAAAGTTCTTTTTCCAAATTCTATCAATATTATAGAGTCTCTACAAAGTTTTTTATCCAAATTAGATAAGAATTAGACTCATACTAAGTTTTTTTCCAGGTTGGATTAGAACTAGAATTAGAATTATAGCTATATTGTGTTTTCTAAATTAGATATGAATTAGAATTGTATCCACATTTTTTTTCCAAATTAGATTGAAATTATAGCAACAAAGATTTTTATCCAAATTAGATAAGAATTAGAATTATACTTCAGTATCATTTTATAGTTTTTTCCAAGTTAGATAAAAATAGAATTATAGCTACACGGTGTTTTTTCACAAATTAGATTAGAATTAGAATCACAGATGCATTTTATACAAATTACACTAGAATTAGAATTATATCAATTTTATTTTCCAAATTAGAATTATAGCTACAAAGTCTTTTTTCAAATTAGACAAGAATTAGAATTATAGCTACACATTTTTTTCAAATTAGACTAGAATAGAATTATAGCTGCAAATATTTTTCCAAATTAGACTAGAATTAGTCTGCAGCACGATATCAAACTAGATGTACTTACCACGACAACCCTCTCATCTGTCCCGCTGGTTATAAACTCCGTCGCATCCTTGGCCACCTGTGGTATACACCGGCCCACCAGGGGTACCATGGGTATGTAGTACGGGGCGCATTTTTCGTCCTGTATGATTTTGAGAAGGTCGGCTGCACCGTTCCTCTGAATGAGCATAGAAACATATACAAAATTTTTTTTTCAAGAAATGTATAAAAAATCAAATAAGAATCACTAAACTCCAAGAGGTACAAGTAGGCGTAGGTCTAGCACACCAATGTACAATTGAATAATATATTCGTATTGAAATAAAATGAAATATTATGCAGGTGATGTCATAGTCGGTGAAGGGTTGTTCAAAATTAAAATTCATTTTTCCGATTTCTGCGGCTATTAGCTAAAATTGTTAGGTTAGCAAAAGAAACATTGCACACCAAATTTGGCTCAATTCAAACCAGTTGAAATGAAGATACAAAAGTTTGAAAATTTTAATTTATTATAAAGGAATTTTCAAATTTTTTATAGTTTTTGTCTACAAAAACGACGCAAAACAAATTTGACACAATTTCAGCTCGCAGAAGCGAAGTTATTCGAGTTTTTCGTTAATAATTTTGGGATTACCCACCGTGAATGCTATTTTTTCAAATCCAAAACTGTCTACTGCAATAACTTCGCTTCTACCGGTTGGAATTGAGCCAAAATTGTGGTGCATCGTTTTTTTACACAATATAAAACAATTTCATGAGGTTGACAATAAAATTTTAAAAAATCTTAATTTTTTTTCATAATTCAAAATTTTTAAACTCCTGCGCGTTCACATCTACCAGTCCGAATTTAATCAGTGAATCCCCTGGAATCCGGGAAAAAAAGTTTTTTTCAAACTACCCTCCTGAATTACCAACTTCGAGACATCGAAGTAAGCTGTTACTCACCCCGCTGATGAACTCAGCTTCAATATCAAATCCATAGGTGCAGATGTATTTGGACCAATCGATTGTGGGAGCCAGTTCTGGATTGGTTGCAGTAGGATCAAGAAGCATTGATGCGTAATCGGTGTAATACGTCCACGTAGTAGTAGGACACGAGTTGACGCATATCTGTGGTTAGAAATTAGAACATGATCATCTACACGTAATCAAAAAGCTTGCAAAAACTACACAGCGTGTTCCGTAGGGGTATTCAAAAATGGCCTTTTTCTCAAATCATACTGGCTACTTGACAAAATTGTTAGGTTGCCTAATTTAAGCCTACACACAAAATTTGGTTCAATTCCAGCCAGTAGCCGCATTGTTACAGGAGAAGAAAGTTTTGATTTATTATATAAAAATACATGATAAAAAAATTGAAAATTTTCTGTTCACCCCATGAAAGTGTTAGGTTGTCTATAGAAACGATGTTCACCAAATTTGGTTCCAATCCAACCAGTGGAAGCGAAGTTATTGTCGTCGAAAAATTTTGGATTTGAATAAAATAGTATTTACGGTGGCCGATTCTTTAATTATTTATTATAGTTGTGCTCACCGTAAATACTATTTTATTCAAATCAAAATTTTTCGACGGCAATTACTCCGCTTCCTCTGGTTGGAATTGAACCATATTTGGTGAACATCGTTTCTATAGACAACCTAACACTTTCATGGGGTGAACAGAAAATTTTCAATTTTTTTATCATGTATTTTTATAAAATAAATTGAAGCTTTCTTTTCCTGTAGCAAGGCGGCTACTGGCTGGTATTGAACCAAATTTGGTGTGTAGGCTTAAATTTGGTAGCCTAACAATTTTATCAAGTAGCCAGTATGATTTGAGAAAAGAAGTCATTATTGAAGACCCCTACTGTTCTGTCTAAACTCGAGGCAAATAAGATTGATTGTCTGTGTAGCAAAATAGGCGACTGCATACCAGAGCTGTAATGACTCGAGTCAGAATTTTTCATTGACTAGACTTGACTTGAGTCATTGCGCATGAGATGACCAAGTCATAAGACTCGACACATTCTAAATGACTTATTCAAGTCTCGCATATAAGGACCGAAACCTGCAAAAAACAAGCCCAGAAACTGTATTTTATACGTTTTAATAAAGATGTTATTACTGAGAAAAATTAGTATATTATGAATCCGAAGCCTTTGATATCACCCTAGAGTTTCACAGAAGTGAGTTGAACCTGACTTGAACTCGATACTGAACAGTAAACACTATGACTTGATCTCGAACTCGAGTCTTAACACTATGACTTGGACTCCAAATTGACTCGGTGGTGAATTGAAAATGACTCGACTTGACCCGAGTCAAAACCAGGGTTGTAATGACTTGAGTCTTTTCAATGTAATTTCGAAGAATAGTATAGTAACCAGTAACCACACTGTTGGTATTTCGCCTACTGGTACTGGTACTTGGAAATGTGACTGGAAACTGTTAAAAGTGAGGAAAATTATTATATTATAAACCATTTGCTATCACCGAACAGAGTTATAAAAAGTGGGTTTAACAAGACTTTGGCTCGAAAAGGAGCAGTCAACGCAATGACTTGGACTTGAGTCATAATAACATGACTCGGACTCGACCCTCTGCTCGCTGATTTGGACTCGGACTTGACTCGATGGTGAACTAAAAATGACTCGACTTGACGCGAGTCAACACTATAAAAGTGAGATTGACTTGTGACTCGGAGCCTTGCGACTTGGTTACAACCCTGGTCAAAACTATAAAAGTCAAATAGACTTGTGACTCGGAGCCTCGTAAGTTGGTTACAACCCTGCTATTAAGATGACCCTGTTCTCGGATATCACACGATTTGAGCTATTTCTTTAGGCTAATTAAAAATCAGGGTAGGCTTACATTTTTGTCAACTTCTGAAAATTAGGTCTAGAATCTGGTTTGGTCGAACCGCAACAGCGACAAAAAAGTACCTGCGTGGTGGGGCATTGCAATTGAACCAGGCTGGCGGTACTCGCGCATTTAGTCATGTCGAAGAAGTACACATTGGTACGATTTCTGAAAATCAAACATATCGCAATGAATATGTTATACAGATCATAGCATGGGCATAACTGCAATCAATGGGCAATTACTTGATACATTATTTTGGGTTCATCAAAACGTTGAAAACAATTTGTTCATGACAGATGGTTAATGGGTAGGTTTGCTCAAAAATAACTTTTTTTTCGGGATCATTAATATTTTTGAATTTATTAACAAAAAAATAAAAATTTTACTGGCAACTCCATGAAATTGTTGTGTTGTCTACAAAGACGATGCAAAACAAATTTGACGCATTTCCAACCCGTAGGAGCAAAGTTGTCGAATTTTTCATTCATAATTCTGGGATTACCCACCGTCCAGGCTATTTTCACGAATCCAAAACTTTCAACTGCAATCACTTCGCTTCTACCGGCTGAAAGTGAACGAAAATTGCTATGCATCATTATTTTAGGCAACTCAACAATATCAAGGGGGTTGACAGTAAAATTTGATTAAAAAAAATTAAAATTCTTACAATAAATTCTCCAAAAAATTATCAGTAGCCTGCTGCATTGAAGGGACTCATATTGTATCACATTTTAGATACATTTTAACCATACTTACGAAAGATCGAGGTCCCCATACTGCACGCCGCATATTCTTCCTTGGTTGTCCGTCGGGTAAAGCAGTATCACAGGGTCACCATTCAGCCACGCTAAAAACAAATGCATTCACAATCGGGTCTGGAAAAGCCTAGCAAGCAACCACACATACAGAGGAGCAGAGGAGAATCGGACAACTAGAATATTTTCAGCTTTTATGAATTAGACTAGAATTAGAATTACAGCTACACAGTTTTCTCCGAATTAGATTTAAATTGCAATTACAGCATAGCTGCACAGATTTTTCCAAATTAGATTTAAATTGCAATTACAGCATAGCTGCACAGATTTTTCCAAATTAGATTAGAATTAGAATTACAGCTACAGTTTTCTCCGAATTAGATTAAAATTGCAGTTTGAGCAAAGCTGCACAGATTTTTCAAAATTAGATTAGAATTAGAATTATAGCTAGTTTTTTTCCAACATTAGATTAAAATTAGAATTATAGTTGCACATTTTTTTCCAAATTCAATTAGAATTAGAATTAGAACTCTAGCTGCAACAGATTTTTCCAAATTAGACTAGAGCTAGAATTATAGCTACAGTCTTTTCCAAATTAGACTAGAATTAGAATTATATCCACAGTTTTTTTTCTTCTAAATTATACTGGAATTAGAATTAGGGATGAACCGTGATTTCCAAATTAGATTGGAATTAGAATTATAGCGACAGGGTTTCTTTTCCTAACTAGACCAGAATTAGAATGACAAAATTCAAAAAAATTCGGAAATGAAAGTATAATTCGAATTTTTAAAAAAAATCAAGTTCAGTTCATATCAAATCATAACTCATTGTCATCAGCGCGAGAATAGCAAATGTCTGTACAGCAAGCTTGGCTCGTCTCGCACTATACAGTTCCCCGGTAGCATTGTCAGGAAAACCACAGATTAGATTAGAATTACAATTAGAGCACGGAAACGTCTCACAAGTTAGTTTTTCAGTGCGAAAGCATTTTATTATCCAATTTAATCACCGTTGTTTCAAGGAGGCTATCCCAATGAAGTTACGTAATTTCCAGCTAATCAGCGACATAATTTTTCAAGAATTAGAAACGCCTTTATCAAAACGCTATCACGGGCCATCCTCAAGATCAAAATGCATGAAAAAGCATCCCTCTTCTTAAAATCACCTTGAACATGACGTTTGGTCATCGCAAAATTTGCCAAAGACGAGATTTGCCACCATACTTTTTTGAGACGGTTGAATTTTTCATTCGTTACTGGTTGGAATTGACCACATTGTGGTCTGCAGGGCAATTTAGGCAACCTAACAATTTAATCAATACGGTATGCCGGTAACATTTGGTAAAAATTGTTTTTCAACAGCTATATTGTACAGCTATAATGTGAATTTGATCTAGTGAGAATGAGGTGTGTCATAAATACAGCAGTCTACACTGAAATTTTCATGTTGAGCCACAGCTCAAGTCAAATTAAATACCGGTAGGTAAAGATTTCATGCCACGAGTGCGGCAGTCAGATTTAGCAGTTTGCTCATAAAAGCATTGGACATTTTGAACAACAAAGCGAAACATGAAATAGCGAATGTACGCATGATCAGCAATATACCAGACCACAAGAAAGGAGCTGGTGTGTTTCACTAGACCTCATTGTGTAGGCAGATGTGACTGTGTTCCAGGAGTTGACTCAATATTGGTGCATCCTGCTCACAATGACCCGTGTATCTTAGAGTAAGTGCATGCCGCAAACAGGTTTCATTACGTAGGTCTTATAAGAGCAATATTTACACTATGTTGCAGCCTGCTTTGTGAGATATCATATAACTTGCCATGTAGGCCAAGAAACAATTAGGGCAGAGTTATTCAATACTATATCGTGTATTAGGCCTATCTATGAACCCATCTTGGTTTACGTCCTTTCCCTATGAAAAATACTATCAAAATCATAATAGTATTTACTCTTAGTGGTAATGACCATAATATAATTTCAGTACTCAAAGAAATTATCTCTCACTAATTGACGGAATCATAAGAATTAATACTCGTACTCGATTGAGAATCGAGTTCTCGAATCATTGCGCTCAGCCCTAATAACAACTGATCACTAAAAAGAATTACATTTTTCAGAAATCAGCATCAAAAGTTTTTGTGACGTCATTACAAGAAAAGGGTAATCGCTTTTTTTCTCGTTCATCAAAAAGTACGACATTGCCTGTTTACGGTCTAAATTTTATTTTTACGAATATGGCACCAAAATCGACTACCTTTTTATATGCAGTACCTCGCGTTTAATTCATAACAATAGCTACAACGATATTAATAGTCAGAAGTGTGTTTCTACCAAAAACCAGGGGCTTCAGTATCATTACTGCAGTGGTTCTAAAACTTTTTAAGACACGTCCCCTTTATGATAATGAATATGGCTTTTCCAACAGTGAATTTCAATATTTTTCACTTCCAATTAGTAGCCTACGTGCTACGTAGTACATTCACCAAAAATATTAGGTATTAGATCTTATACGTTCAAAACATAGCCTATACGACATAATGAATTTCAGCTTATTTTTTGCAATTTCTCAATGGTTATCAGCAACAGAGAAAAAAAACAGGCTTCATTTCATAAATTTTATGACACAATTAAGTTCTCATTGTGCACTAATAGGGCCTATTCAAATTTGGGACATGAAGAGCGAGATTTTACAAAAACGCGACTCAATATGAGCAACAATTCTGAAGTAATTAACTAGCAAATAATTCATCGACCAATAAGCTACAGATTGGGTCAATGAAGAGTCATATACACGCCCAACACTTTACAGCGTGCAGTCACCAAGTTTGATCACAGGAAATTAGAAGCTTGGCTTCAACGACAAAATTGATCGGATAAACTTCCTATCCACTTTTAAATGCTCATGCGGATAACGATGCTTATGAATACTTTTCCGATATCCCAGATATCCTGACAATATTATCAAGTAAAGTATGAAGAAAATTATCTTTTTGAACAACCTGGATACATAGCTAAACTGTGCCATGTATGATTTACTGGCTTGAAAACCACTTACCGAAGAGTCCAACCACAATGAATCCGAGAATAAATACAAAAAATATGAGACAGCAGATCACGTCCGTACAAGACCGCTTTTCAATAGGTCCGTTGAACGAGGGATCGTGAGACTTTGCTTTTCCTGTAATCAAGCAATTCAGGAATTGTTATTGGCAAAACTTTTATAAATTGACAGGCAAAAAGATGAAAATAAACATGACATTTGGGGTACAGAACTTCAAAATTACACAAATATCCATATTGTCAACATTGTCCTGAATCTGAATAATATATACATACTGAAATAAAATAAAAATGTAAAGTCATTGGTGTTCAAAATTTAGGATTTCAAATCTTACTGTAGTTGGATCTAAAGAATTTGCCACCATAAATAGGCCTACCATTTTTTGCAAAACCCAAATTTTGATCTCCAATAACTTCACTTTGACGGGTTGGAATTGGGTCAAATTTTTCGAGTATGGTTTTTTTCAGACAACCAAACAATTCCATGGAGTAACAGGTAAAATTTGAAAATTTTTATAATTATATAATTCATTTTTATTAAATAAATCTAAAACTTTTTTCCATTTTGAAGTAATGCTTCCATCGGTTGGGATTGAGCTAAAATTGGTGTGCAGCGATGTTTAGACAACCTGACCCTTTTATCAAGTAGCCGGTAAAATTTGAAAAAAAAAGAAAATTGTTTTCGAACATCCTAATTGCGCAGTGAAATAATAATACTGATGGGGAAGTCATGATGACTATAGACCGGTTTGCTTTTACAATAAATTACTCAGATCACGGCATTAAAAAGGTACGAAACATGACTCAAATTGCTTTCACCGCACATGTATGATGCATAGCGTGGGCCTGACAGGCGAAATGATGCTAATATTTCTTCAATGCACACATACGCAATACACTTGTACACAATATGATTCGAAGAGCTTGGAGGTACAGAACTTCAATATACGATTGAATAGTATATTCATATTGAAATAAACGGGAATATTCTATTGTTGATACACAATTTTCTTTTAAATTATCCGCTAGTCGCTGACATGTGTCAGTCGAAATTCGGAAAATATTTGGGTTTATTTCAATACGGTTATATGATTTATCAATAAAAGACAATTGACATGCCAGTAACTTCTATACTTCCCAAACCTATACCAGTGATTAACAGATTCAACACATGGAACATACACAAGACTTAATGACACGAACAGATGGTGGTATTGATTCCGTTAACACCTCTGTGTATTACATAGCATGCCGCATTGACAAATAATCAGTTTCACACCGACAGTTACCTTTATCATCACCACCGCAACAGCCCATACCTTGCGATATGCTGACAAATAATAATTAGATCTGAAACTTGAACCAAACAGCTCAGGTCACGTTGACAAAATCTCATCGCAACATAGCCTATTTAGTATTTCCGTGATACTTTGTAATAGACACATTTATAAAATTAATCACTAATATGAAGGTGCAGCAGTGTACTAGGTTCAAAGTACACATGTCTAATAGCTCTACAATAACATATAAGTCGAAGAGTATTTAGTATAGGAATACATCACTTCAGCTGAAGACACACACACAGGAGTTGTAAAATTTCCAGCTTTTTCGAATTAGATTAGAATTACAATTATAGCTACACAGTTTTTCCCTATTTCATTAGAATCAGAAATACTGAACAAAACCTTGGAAAGTTAATCAAGTTCTGTTTACAACGAATCATAGCAGGGCTGTAACCAAGTCACAAGGCTCAGAGTCACAAGTCGATCTCATTTCTATAGTTTTGACTCGAGTCCAGTCAAGTCATTTTCAGTTCACCCCCGAATCAAGTCCGAGTCCAAGTCAGCGAGCAGAGGGTCGAGTCCGAGTCATGGTAGGATCACTCGAGTCCAAGTCATTGCGTTGACTGCTCAGTTTCCAGTTAAAGTCTTGTTAAACCCACTTTTTAAACTCTGTTTGGTGATATCGAATGGTTTGAATTTATATTATACTTATTTCCCTCACTTCTAGCAGTCTGGTCGTACTTTCAAGTACCAGTACCAATAGACAAAATACCAACAGTTTGGTTACTTTACTATTATACAAAATTACAATGAAATGTCGTTCTTGGTCGTCTGAGGAATATTCCCCTATTTAGTCCAAGTTTAATGAACATACTAAAATAGGATACGGCATGTTTCATTGGACTACGTTGCTAAAATTAAATAAACAGTAACTATAAAATTTACAGCTTTTCCAACTTAGATTAGAATTAGAATCATAGCTACCGGATACATTTTTTTACAAAGTAGATTGTTATAAGAATTATTGAATCCGCAAGAGAAACACAACAAACACCAAGTTCAGTTCATATTGAATCAGAATTCATTCTTATAAGCATGTGAGTGGCATAAGTCTTTACAGCAAGCTTAGCTCTTTAACACTATACAGTTCCCTTGCAACATTTTCAGGAAAACCAGAAATTCGATAAGAATTAGATTATAAAAACATTTCACAATTTTGATTAAAACTAGATCACCGGCGTTTCGCACTAATTAGTTTAATTAGACAGCTAGAATTACGGTTTCAAGTCTGCAAGTGATCACACTCAAACATTATACAGTTCCTGGTACAATACCAGGGCAAAAAAGAATATACAAATATTAACTGCAGCAGATAATAGTAAAGCTCTATCATGAACTCACCAATCACAACTACCTACTAAGAGCGAAGCATCTTCACTTGGTACGACGCATTCTATACAAAACCTCTTATCCCAGTTACACCCCTTAACTTTAAAAGTCTTAAAGGCAGCAAACCATGATATTCGCAAGCTTTGCCGAATTGAAAACGAAACTCTTTTTTTTCACACAACGAAATTTTGTTACTGGCAGCAAGTTGTTTAGTTTAGCAAGTTTTAGTGTATTTAACATGCTTTAGCCAAGTTTGCAGCCTCACAACTGATCATTAAAATGATAATGCTCAAGTACCAATCCATCCTGTATTCATACCTAACCTTTTAAAAGACAGGGCTATCAATTACTACTCGCAGACAAATGATTAAAAAGTAGGCAGTGTATGAATGACAAATGTCTTCCTCAGTAAACGAGTATTACGTCTCAGGTCTCAGCATGTGGGTGATAACACTTGGAAAAACATAAGAGGATGATGTAGGAGTGAAGATTACTAACCAAACTGGCAAGTTTCCAACTGAACAAAGTTATGACGCTACTAATGACGATTACAGATGCAAAACTGACCGTGTTGGTTTTACTGTCTTTACACACCGCAAAAGCTTGCAAATTATACATTCTTCAATAATCTCCTCCTGTATATCAGCTCTACAACAGTTTTGTGAACTGTAATGCTCAATAACCTCTCCTCAATGGGTTGGTATTACACTACGAAGAAAACTGGCCAGCTCTTTCGAGCTTCAAACAGAGAATAACTAAGCTATTCAACCTTGACTTCACATAATAGAGAGCCCATATTTAAGTGCTACACAGAGTCAGCAGCTGCATACCTACGCTTAACTTACAAAAGGTTTTGTTGGGACTATCATTTCCACATGACCGAAGAAATTACGGTTCAATTGAGAATCGTGAACACATAACTGGATTACAGCAAATTCTATCACTCGATATCAATAACCATGAAATTACACACCAATTCTGAAACAGCTGTGTTTTGTGTACTGCTACACATTGGCTGGATTGCACATAATGCAATATGACAGCATACTTGTATATCAAATGGATCTTCTGTTTTATTCTTTGTAGAGGATACATTAGCAAAGCATGAAACGTTGCAAATATTTTCAACATTACAGCAAGTGAGAGTGAGAAAGCGTTTGTGAGACAAGATGTGTATCCGCACTCCTACGTTGGGTGTCTTTACAAAATTACAGCATTTACTGCAAATTTTAGAACACTGTGTTGTGTCCTATAACTAAGGCTGGGAAAAACCGAGTACAAGAGTGGTTCCATTCTGAATCGAGTATCGGACTGAAGTCCGACTCGTGTCACGATTTTTGGGTGACTCGACTTGACTCAAAGTCATTTTTTCAAATGCATAAAATGACTCGACTCGAGTCAATTTTTGTACTGACTCAACTTGTACTCAAGACTAGGATGGCCAAGACAGACATTTCAGACAGACAGACACTTCGAAGAATAGTTAAGTATTGGTATGTCGTCTGTCAGCCCTGATACTTGGAAAATAGGGCCAGAAACTGGTGAAACTGAGTCACAGGGCTCCGAGTCACAAGTCAATCTCACTGTTATAGTTTTGACTCGAGTCAAGTCCGAGTCCAAGCCATCGAGCAGAGGGTCAGTCCGAGTCATGGTATTATGACTCCAGTCCGAGTCCAAGTTATTGTATGACCTGCTCAGTTTCCAGTTAAAGTCTTGTTAAACCCATTTTTATAACTGTTTGGTGATATCGAATGGTTCACATTTATAATATACTCATTTTCCTCACTTTTAGCAGTTTCTGGTCACATTTTCAAGTACCAGTACCAATAGACGAAATCCCAATAGTGTGGTTACTTTACTGTTCTTCGAAATTACAATGAAATGTCGGTCTTGGCCGTCTGAGTCTCGAGTCGTATGACTTGGTTTGAGTCATGCGCAATGACTCGAGTGCAAGTCAAGTAAATAAACAGATTGAATCGAGTCGAGTCATTTCCGTATTTCGATAAAATGAAATTGAGTCGTGACTCGAGTCATTGCAACCCTGGAAAATACTATCAAAACAATATTTACCGTTGATAAATTAACTCTACAATGTAACTTTCCCTAGTAACAACCCTTTTGGAGATACCAAAAGGTATGCAAGTGCTTATAAATTCATATAATACCGCACCGGCATCGAATTTTATTGTAATAACTCCCTATAAAGTCCATAGAGTACCACTTCAGTCGACCAACACCTTCAATGACATCAAACTGAGTCACCAGCTACTTTTGTGAATGACAAAATCAATTTATTCAACGAGCATTCTGTGATGAATGACACAAAGGCCACGAGTGCGTGCAGTAATCACAAGCCAGCGTCACAAAAATCACAAGTCCTACAAGCAATACCAACTACTATCACCGGAGTGTGTTCAACTATTCATAATCACGTCAGAAAGGTTACGAGTCTCGAATATTTGCAGATGACGATATACTGGTGAAGATTTGAACGATTGAATCCAAGTGGGATGGAATATTTAATTCAGTTGGATCTCAAGTAAACTTGATAAATATATAATTGCAAGAGCTTCTTGGAGGCACAAAATTTCAAAACCGCATACAATCGAGTAATATACTAATATATTCATATTGAGATAAACATAATATTTTCAGCTGACTGTATCAACAATCGTCATATTTGGTGATACGATTGTTGATATATGTACAAAGTTCTTACCGATTCTCTACAAGTTGCTGAAATTTACCCGTGACGAGTGTCAGCGAAAAATATTCGGGCTTATTTCAATACGAATATACAATTCAACTGTATAATTTATCATCCTGTATAGTAATGTAACTGGCCTGCAACATGTCGGGAGTTCAAATTTTGTACAACATTAATTCGAAATACTTCACACACAATCTGTTGAAGTTATTGACAAGGCCTATTGAAAAATACTGTTCAATATCTAGATTGTGACTATGTAAGGGAAATAATTGCCAATTAAAGTCAACCCATACAAGATATAACCACAAATTAGGAGCTAATGAATAAAAAGTATGGCCAGAATTGAATGGGAATTTTTTTACTTGTGACTACACACTCTCACAGAAATCTTTTAAAATGTATTTTTCGCTCAAACTGACTGCCACGAACACAAAAACTGTGCTAATCAGGTGAAATGTCAGCATCAGCGTGTCTTTTCCTGATTTTGAAATTCTGCCATTGACACAACTGAATAGCCATCTTAGTCCAGCATAACTCTTCACCAAAAAGACTTGCAGAGCAAAATGAAAAACCCTAATAATGTCGAGACAACTCTGTAAATAATGTAACAACTCAAGTATTGCTATACACCCTTTCTTTGCTACAAGCCACAGTGAAAATTTCATTAATACTGAATTACTAATTTCAAAATACCAGTATTTTGGACTTTCCACCGATGCCAATGTACTTTCGCTATAGAACACTGCAGTCTGCTGAAACTAGATATTGCTGCATCAACTAATCAGACATGATAATTGACATTTGTAATAACATATACTGATACAGCACTCATACATTCGCCAATGCACATCGTGCTGTAGCCAGTAAGGAAGCAATGGAAGTGCAGATCATATATTATTGATATTCTTGTAAATAAATATCATATGTCCGCCTGTATTTTTGTAGATGGTAGCACGGGCCTATCAAATATGTGTAATTGAATACTATCAATGATTATTCTGCCTATATCCATCCAATTGAAATACACTGCTACTGCGTAACTAGGTCTGCTCCATAGATACTTATGCTGCAGTGTACCCCCCCCCAACAGTACCATAAAATGATATGCTCTTATCTGAATCATCTTCATATGACTATATAGGATGGTGAATAACAAATATATTTTAAAGAGAGACTTTTAATATATCCAATACGGGTTCGTCAGGTGTATCTATTGCCAGAAAACAAAAGTATTTCCTGTTATAAAAGAGACATGTCAATATGGATTGAATACTTCCACAGGCATTTGCAACCTCAACAGGCCAATGGTGCTAATAAAACAGAGTGGCAGTGGTTAGAATTTTAACTCAAATAAGGAGAATAATACTTCACAATATAGTTCGAGAGAATAATTTAATCAGCAAATTTGCCGAAGGAAAATATTGAATTTGAACAAAGGGGACAATGCGCTACTAGAAAAAATAAGTTCCCCTACACTAAATCCACGGACAATGGGTCCCTAAGAAACCAAAAATACACGGTCCAAATAGATTCGATTTTACCATGTTTGATAACAATTTACGTGAAAGGGTTCATAAAATTGAACTATAAACTGGCAGCTTGATATACGAGGTGATAATAAAGTGAGGTTTGAGATAAAAAGCCACGATTCTAATTTTAGACATCAATGACTTGATATTAACGTCACAATCACACGTAGTTTAATGATCTCATGAGTAACGATGATGGTTTGAGTCAACACTGCATTCAGGCAGATGTTCATGTTTCTCTGTCACACTAAATACATTTTTCCGGAATCGATCAAACTCTAAGACTCACTGAAATGGCATTTGCAGTTATCTAATTTACCAAAGTTCCTTAATAAAGTATAAAGTTATTAGCAAATAGACTCAATGTCTAGTTTTTGAGACATCACTGACTAGGCCTACTTTGGCTGTAAAAGATAGATATACGTCAAATACTGTTACATTAACCAATATACGGTATATCACTCAATGGTCTGCTAACTTCATCGTATCAAAGCAAACAAGACCACAATACTCAAATAAAGATGGGAGACAAAATCAAGATAAATTCCAATATCGATATACAAGGATTACTAATATCTATCAGACTAGGCGTACCAATCTATTTGATTAACTTGAATTGCAATTTTGTATATATCTATATATATTCTGTCATGATATCGCTCATAATCCTGATTGGAATCTCCGTCCTTTTTTTGAAATAAATCCTGCGTGATAGAAGCTTTTTTCGCGTGACAGAGTCAACTTTGCGGCGTGACAAGCAAGGTTACTGACTTCAAATGACTGTGTTAAGCCAGTGACAGGAGATCAGATGCTAATGGTTAGCAACTGGTAAGGTGCAAGTACTTTACCAACAGACAGTAATCAACAGATATCCTGGCTAGAGGATTAGGTCAAAACATTATATACCACGTACCAACTGGAACATAGCATTTGGGGTGGCTAAGAACATTGACTTTTTTTCAAATTTTTTTTTTTTCAAATTAAATCAACGACCCGTGACGGCGTGACCGCGTACAACTGGCGACCAAGTCGGCGTGATCCTGCGTGCCTTGGACACCGATTCCATACTGGCTCATAATGAAAACTTGTCGCTTTTCTTGGTGCCTGTCATCAGCTGACTTGTCATGAATTTTCAGCAAGACATCATGAATAAGCAATAGGCCTACTGCCTGCTACAAGGATCAAATCCAAAAGTACAGATATTAGCCTATGTGGATTCTTTTAGAAGCGTGCTACCAGTGACTTCGAATTTATTTAAAATAGCTTTAAATAAGGTACCAAGCATGGTATATGGTATGAGCTTTGAAACATGTATGAAAAGATATATTCATAACATAAAATAACTTACCGTACGGATGATCAGCGTCTTCATCAGGTTGCCCACCGCAGCATGCACCCATATCTCCCTTTTTAATAAACACGAGTTGCAAAGTATTAAGGACCGCAGATTAGACAAACGGGTACCACAGTCAAAAGAGTTTTACTCCACACATGAGGTATACTATATTGTGAAGGTATTTTCAAGTTAATAGTCAATCTAGAAACAAGATTATTCAAAATGAAGCCTTATAGTATTTATAAAACATATACCGTACACTATTTCATTTTATCGAAAAACAATACCTTCCATGTGACAGTAAACACCGAATCCCTTGATTGATTTGAATGCACTCAAACTTCCTAAAGCCTCGAATAAATATGAAAACAAACGATATGGATGAACATAGCCAAATACATATATATCATGATACAATTCTTAAATCCGTAACAAATATCATGTGATCGTCGGTATATAGGCCTAAATAACCTTCGTTGATAGGGCTAGCTAAAACTTACTTTCCATAGATTATAATTCAATGATAATACTACAGTGCTCGTATTGCTGGATACAGTTCTCCCGTAGCGTTTACAGGAAAACCAGAAATTAGGTTACGAGGTTTAGAGCATAGACACATTTCACCAATTAAATTATAGGCATTCGCCCTAATTATTCTAGACAACCATAATGAACCAGTTCTACAAGTCTGCCCACGAAGGCACTTTATACTGTACGACGACACGACAAACAACGGAGGCTGTAAGGCCGCAACGCGAGTCGTGCAAAATGTTCTAAAATTCTAATTCTGAACAAGCGCGTTATAAAGCTTAGAGTTGTAAGCACTCGAAAGAATCATAACAATGATATTAACCCACTCATTCCGTTGCGTATACGTCTCCACGCACAATCCCTTCCTACAAACGCATATTCCGATACATTTCGAACACCAATCTCTTGTTGCATATGTCGCCATTTCTTAAGGCTTGTAATCCATTGCCAAGCACGGTTAACCTAATTAAATTTGGTATGATATTTAGGTCCTAAAGCGTGTAACCGGTTAACTCAAGGGAAGAGTTTACTTTCGCGGCTATGTTTTCATTGTGCGTACTTGCTGCGTGTCCGGTAGATGGCGCTAACCTGCGAGAGCAAGCGGTGCTCATCATCATTGGTTTATAAGCAATTTTATCAGTTCAATCAATGATATATGTATCATTGGTTCAATACACCACAAAAAATGCGATACAATGAATAGAAAGGAAGATGTCGAAGCGACTAGGAGTTGTCTATGGAATCAGACATGCCCCATGCCTGGCCCTAAATCGTGCTCAGATATAAGATCCGGAGCATCTGGTTCTAAATAGTGCGTATTAATCGGTTCCTAATCATGTGAGCTCTTTCGGTGTCGATATGAGCTCTGGTACATATCCAAAACCTAAAAAATAGTAGTAATAGAATGAGACTTGCTCGAAGAACACACCCTCTTCAGTGGTGCAAGTTGGGATGGAAAAGCTTACTGCACAGCAAAATATATTTTACCTACTAGGAGATTTCAACATAGATCTTCTTAAAACTAGGGTTACCATACGTCCTCTTTTAAGAGGATTTGTCCTCTTTTTTTACTTTTTTGAAAGTGTCCTCGGAGGACGCCCTTTTGTCCTCTTTTTTAAAAATTTAGGTCAGATTTAGAGCAAATTGCGAGTGATATGCCGTAAATTAGCACAGAAGTGACGCTCCGGCGGGTAAAAACGATGATTTTAGCTCTGGGCGAGAAGTTGACCTTTTTTTTTCAGTCATCCACCTAGCAATGTGGAGAGAAAAACGGTATTTTGAGCTCTGAGCGGAAAGATGACCTTTTTTTAGTCAACCGATCACAAAGTGGGAAAAATTCACCGGTTTTTGAGAATTCTTCTCCGGTTTTGCAAGTCTCAAATTTCTGAAAAAGTGTCCTCTTTTTAGATTTCCAAATTATGGTAAGCCTACTTAAAACATCAAATAAAGACTCTAGGGAATTAGCCGATCTCATAACCAACTACTCTTGTCAATCACTGATAAATGGCCCTTCTAGAATAACTCCGGTCTCGATCGCTGATTGATCATATCCTAACGAACAACGACTCTCAGCACGACTCTGGTGTATTATCGATCAGTGACGTATCTGATCACCTGCCAGCATTCTGTAGGATTGGTAATACCTCTCCAGGAATTAAACCAAAAATATATTTTATTTGCGACGATTGATTTGTTTTCATCCTGTCACATCACAAAATATTGAAGAGCAATTTTCAGTTGACTGCGGCTTCACGCCCTCCTTCAGTCGCTTCCACGCTCCCCCAGTTCGAGAAGCACCGACCTACCATTGCATGTCCCGCAATCTTACGAACACGCCTCGTGGTATATTCTTTCAAATTCCACATATTTGGCAGATTTGCAACAGTTATTTCTTTTGCCCCCGATTATTATCTGTTGCAAAAATCCGAGGAGCAAAAAGGTTTTAGGGTATTCAAGGTCCCAGGCATAATAACAAGACAGGAGGTCAATGACCATGCCTAGGATTCCTTGGCCTTTTGTGCATGGTATAGCGGTATTATCGACCAAGACCCATCCTTGATGTACGCCCGACGCATGGCAGGCGATGAGTAGATGGGGTGGATCCGATTTTGAGCATGCAACTTTGATATCATGCGCCTGAAATAATACAAATGTAGACGTATATGGTCATTAGTCAACATATCAAATGACGACCACCATTATCGAAGCATGACAGCTCGATAGGGTTGTTGAAAAATGAATTTTTTTCCAAATTTCACTCGCTTAGTGATAAAATTGTCACGTTGCCTAAAAACGACGCTACATACCAAATTTGGGTCAATTCCGGCCGGTTAAGGCCGTGCAATCTTAAAACAAAATTTTGAGCAATTTTGAATTTATAGTATTTATGGTCGCAAATTCAAACACTTCGGCAGGGTTGTAATGACTTGACTCGAGTCACGATTTTTTGGTGACTCAACTTGATCCGACTCGAGTCAATTTGTGTATTGACTCGACTTGTACTCTAGTCCAGTGCTCTTCAACCTTTTTCGGAGTGGTACACCCTTTTAACGTTTGCTCAAAACTCGTACACCCCTGTTCATTACGGGTCTTCAAAAATGACTTTTTTTTCTCAAATCGTACTTGCTACTTGTTAGGTTAGGATAAATTAGGTTACCTAATTTAAGCCTACACACCAAATTTGGTTCGATTCCAACCAGTAGCCGCATTGCTACGGGAAAAATAAATAACGAAAAATTTGAAATTTTTCTGTTCACCCGATGAAAGTATTAGGTTGTCTATAAAAACGATGTTCTTCAAATTTGGTTCAATTCCAACCAGTAGAAGCGGAGTTATTGCCGTCAAAAATTTGGATTTGAATAAAATAGTATTTGGTCACAGAGTCTATTCGCCGCCAGTTAGGCCGCCTGTCACGCAAATTGGAATTTATTTCGTGTCAGCCCCACAACAGCATGACATTACGAACGATAATCAACCTAAATGTAACAGTATTGGGGAGAGAATAGGTAAAGCTACTGCTGCAGAAGCGGTAATTCAAATCAGCGATGATAGCAGGCGCACCAGCCTACTGTGTATCAGGCCTGCCCCACACCACACACAGTCGACAGAAGCACATGGGCTGCATGAGATGTCAGTAAGTTCAGATCCTATGTCGCTATACACAGTCTATTGTCGCTAATTCGCATCACTAATAACAAAATATTAAATTACAAATGTATGGCGAAATATTGGACATAACATCGGCATTTTAAAACAAAAGGGTTTCGATTTCATCATGAATGCTGTTTCGACCCTGGCTGGCTACGTCACTTTTTTATTTTCATTGCGGTATTCATTGACGTCGGGTATGAAGTACCGATTAAAGAAGTCTGAGCTATCGCGGCGGTTTCCTCAAAAATCACTAAAAGACAAATGACTAGCTGAACACATGTTTGTTAACTGCATACTTTCCAACACCAAACAGAGCCATTGGTCTATTGCCGACGGCTAAATGATTACGGGAGATTTGTTCTTATGACATCACAATCCAACGGTGTACAGTATTACACTTGAGATAACATCGTACCATGCTCACAGGACCGTGACAGCACTTCGTCAGCCCCCCCAAATCGTTGGCCTAGGGCCCCCCATGGGGTGATAAACCTAAGTTATGGGGGGCTTCGCCCCCAAGAACCTCCATTGGCTATCCGCTTTTTGACGCTATTTCACATCTCCACTGGGTGTACGTTATGTGAGACTGCTTTTCCCGCCTAGACGCGCGAAGCGCGAAAAATTTCAGTAATTCAAAAATGTAATCGGGCAATATGATCGGGAATTACATATATATTGCTATAAATTTTGATCCTCTCTCTGCTCACGTAATCAGATTTACCAGTAGAGCTGAGCGAAGTCTGTTTTAAAATTGTAGGACATTCCAATAATAATTAGACATCTTCGGGCGTATACCCGTTGGCAGGAACGAAACAGCACTTCTTCAGTCCCGCCCACAAAAACTTGGGTTTTTCGGTTCTCATAGGGTGATAAACCGACCCCTCATCACAGTGTTCGCTTTTGCCGAGAAATTTGCTGCACTGTTCAGTGTGCCAGCTCGGATCGCGAAAATTTTTGATCATTCATGATACAATCGGCCAATAAGATTGCATTGCATATATATTGCTATCAATATCTTGTCCTCTCTGCTCATGTTATCAGATTTACCGAAACTGTAGGGCCCATAAATAATAATTAAACATTTTCGGGTGGGCGGACCCGTTGGTTTGACTTCGTTACATGATTTTATTTCGTGACCTCCTGTCTGCTATATCAAAAATATAGAATTGCTCTAACGTACTAAACTAAAAGACGCACACGATTTCAAATTGGTATTTCTTCACTGGCATATATTTTTTTCTTGCTGGATGGTATTTGTCTTCTGAGGTTCAGATTGCCAAGACAGGAACATATGGCGCCAGTCATTTAGGCGTCTATTAAACCTATTATTTGGTATATATAAGGAAGTTTTCGGTCTGCGTAAGGGCAGTCCGTTTCGGCCAAGCTTTTCGCGCTGCCGATCGTTCTGGCACAGTTCTTGGAGTCGCATGTAGTAAGTACGGTACTAAATCATTATATATCTTGGTGCGTGGTGGCGTGTTAATGGCCAACGCCGATATGTTCATTTCTATAAATGTTGCGTGTTTTTTCTTGGGGGAAGAGTACCAAATAATGAACATAATTGGCAACTTGAAATCGCGCGCAGCGCGACAAATTGTGGAAAAAATTGCATAAATTTTCCAAAAATACGCTATAATTTATGTTATTTCACGCAATAATTTGGGGCTTCCTTCGAGCTCACCCCCCCCAATTGGGGGGTTTGGGGTGTGGCAGTTATGGTGCTGCATGCTCATTAACCTGTGCGTCAACCTGTCCTGACCCATAAACCTGCCTTTGTGATAGCTAGCCATCGGCTCATTGTAATTCGGATCTGGTACACCCCTGTACACCCCATCCGAGTGGTACACCCTTTGCAAATTCTGGTACACCCTAGGGTGTACGACCACCCCGGTTGAAGAGCACTGCTCTAGTCATTGCGCATGACTCGGTAGAGACTGAGTCTACCAAGACAGGCCTTTCATTGTAGTTTAAAAGAATAGTATAGTTATTACACTATTATTTTTTCGTCTATCTACTTGAAAATGCCACCGTAAACTGTTAAAAGTGAGGAATATTACGATATTATGAACGCAAAGCATTCGATATCACCGAGCAGAGTTGTAAAAAGTGGGTTTAACAAGACATTAACTCGGAACTGAACGGTCAACACAATGACTTGGACTCGGATTCGAGTCAAAACACTATGACTCGAACTCTACACTCTACTCCGTGACTTGGAATTGACTCGGTGGTGAATTGAAAATGACTCAACTTGACTCGAGTCAAAACTTTAAAAGCGAGATTGACTTGTGACTTAGTTACAACCCTTCACTTCGGCATGATCAAACATCGTATTCCAGGCATGTCTGAAGGGAAAATTATGGATGTTTCATGAATTTACAGCTTCATGTGTGTGATAGAGTTAAGATAATGAAATTGCTAATTAATGAAAATTTAATTTGACACTGATTTGCTGGAATTTAGTCAACGAAATTGAAATAGTCTCGTTAAAGCGATGGTTGTATAGGCCTAATTAGAAAATGCAATACTTTTAAGGCTGGAAGAGAAAATGAACTGACGCACAGGCAAAATACAGCAAAACATAATTCTCAGGTTAATATCGATACCCGAAAGTATCTTTTCTCGTACCCCAGGATATCGGAAAATCAAATATCATGATGCGTTGTGAAGACAACATCCACACAAGCGTATTTGCTCTGATTACGTAAAACTCACACTGGTGCGACAAAAGATATCGCCTAAAGCCTCGGAAATATATTTTACTGTATTTCACATGCCTGGCAATTTATTTACTCTTTATGGTCCAGAATTTCAGTGCTGAAAGTATTCTATTAGCAATGCATATATCACCATCGCTTTCACGGGGCTAATTCAATGTAGTTCCAGCTCAGTGTCATATTTATTTTACATTTATTAGCAATTTCATCGTCCAAACTCTATCAAAGGCTTTTATCAAGATGTAAACGCATGAAAAAACATCATTCTCCCTTCTGACATGCCTGGAACACGATGTTTGGTCATACCAAAGTGTCTAAATTCAAAAATGGTCGAAATTTTAATAAAAGATTGCACGGCCTTTACTAGCCCAAATTGACTCAAATTTGGTGTGTGACGTTATTTTTTTCAGGCAATCTGACAATTTTATCACTAAACGTGTGAAATTTGGAAAAAGAAGTTATTTTTGAACAACCCCACTGCTCAAGGGACTGCTGAGCAAGAATAAAAATGAAAACTATCCACCAGCTCCGACCTGAATCCACACAGCTCAAGACGGCACGCACTGAATAACGTTTGTAATGAAGTACTTTCAATCTTTTCTACACTATTACCCAAGCAGGATTTTCCTGGCGCGTTGGTCGCAAAAATGCACCCTGAAACTTAGCATATGGTGACGCTGACTGCTTGCACCACTGGTGGACACGGCTCTAACACACAATGTCCAGTAAAATATTATGGCTTAGAAGTATTGACGTTGAACATGGGTGGCTAACATGAGATGTCATAATATATCTAATTTCGAAAATCACCTCCTCACTTAAAACCTTGTCGCGGGCCGCATGCGGCTGCTGCATCGTGGGGACAGGGTAGGTCGCCTCTGAAAAGTAAAATTACCTGTTGTACGTTGATAGCGAGCAACTCTGACGCTGATTTTATTCGCTTGTCGGTCAATTGTTTCTGAAGGAATAGCAGACAGTTGACCTCTCTGCTTTCATCTTCTCCCTGGAAAACAACATTTTCATCAAGTTATTATTTGGCCATGTGCTCTAGGGGTCTTTAAAAATGACTTTTTTCTCAAATCGTACTGGCTACTTGATAAAATTGTTAGGTTATCTAATTTAAGCCTACACACCAAATTTGGTTCAATTCCAGCGATTAGCCGCTGGCGTTGACCAATTATTTATTATAGTGGCGTGGCGCCCAGCGAAAATACTATTTTATTCAAATCCAAATTTTTCGACGGCAATAACTCCGCTTCCACTGGTTGGAATGGAACCAAATTTGGTGAGCATAGTTTCTATAGACAACCTAACGCTGTCATGGGGTGAACAGAAAAATTTCAAATTTTTTGTCAATTATATTTACAAATAAATAGAAACTTTCTTCTCCTGTAGCAATGCGGCTGCTGGTTGGAATTGAACCAAATTTGGTGTGTAGGCTTCAATTAGGTAACCTAACAATTTTATCAAGTAGCCAGTACGATTTGAGAAAAAAGTCATTGTTGAAGACCCCTAATGTGCATGTCCAATTGTTGTCCATGTTCAACATAACTCGCCAATATAAAGACCAGAGGTCATCAGTAGGGAAAGTTTTTGTTGCGCTAAAATCCCGAGAAAGTTGCACTCAACAGGGTGGTAATGACTCGAGTATTGACTCGACTAGTACTCGAGTCATTGCGCATGACTCAAATCAAGTCATATGACTCGAAGCTAGGACGGCCAACACAGACATTTAATTGTAATTTTGAGAATAGTAAAGTTACCAAATTATTGATATATTTCGTCTATCAGTCCTTATACTTGGAATTGGGGCCAGAAAATGTTAGGACTGAAAAAATTGACGATATTATGATTGCGGGCCATTCTATATCACTGAAGCAGAGTTGAAAAAGTGGGCTAAGCCGGATTGAACACAAAACTGAGCACTGAACACAATGACTTGGACTCGGACTCGAGTCACAACACTATGACTCGACCCTCTACTAAGTGACTTAGACTTGACTCGACGCTGAATTGAAAACGACTCGACTTGATGACGAGATGCAGCTAACCCGTGATATAGCTCTTTGTTACGCAAATCGAAGAGAATGGAACCGAACTAGAAATAGTTTATAGCATGTTTTTAAAAACGTTTCATTACATTTTTAGGCAATATTTGATTAAATTTGAGGGAAGTTGCACTATAAAATCCCTCCAAACGGCTTAAAACATCATAGATTCTGAGTATCTAGCAGAGATGAGCATGGATTAGGATTTGAAAAAACAGGATTTGTCAGATTTGGATTAGATATTTTTTTCACAACGGATTAGGATTTGGATTCGATTTACATATTTTCTGGGTGATTGAAATGCCGTGTGGCGAATGGCGACAGACTTTATTCAGATCAGTATCTAGCAGAGATGAGCGGATTTGAAATTTATACGTCCCAATCCAATCCAAATCCG
Source organism: Botryllus schlosseri (assembly GCF_051294905.1). Lineage (NCBI taxonomy): Eukaryota > Metazoa > Chordata > Ascidiacea > Stolidobranchia > Styelidae > Botryllus > Botryllus schlosseri. Next base: position 35,086,126 of record NC_137238.1, read on the forward strand.
AACATTCAAATCCAAATCCAAATCCTAATCCATAACTTTCATATTCAAGTCCATGTCCAATCCTAATCCGATTCCAACAGGAAATTTAGAAAAAAATACCAATTTATGCATTTCAATCTCCCAGAAAATAGATAAACCCAATCCAAATCCTAATCCGTTCTGAAAAAAATGTCTAATCCAAATCCGACAAAATTTCACAAATCCTGTTTTTTCAAAACCTAATCCTAATCCATGCCCATCTCTGGTATCTAGTAAGCTGTAAAACAAAAGTTGCAAAAACTTGTCCCCGAGTGATCTTATCCTACAAATTTCCAGTCGTGTTAAGACAAGTAGTGTTCAGCATGGGTGGGTGAATGATAAATAATTTAGTACTGACCGATTCTTCGGAAACCGCACCAATCATCTTATCAACGGTAGAGAGCATATTACGGTAGCGCCGTGTCATTGTCCATGTCGACCATGACGTTAAGAGCTCAAATTCTTCTCGGATCTGAACATTTAAATAGAAGATTATCATTTTATCGCTCTATGGTCACCGCTCAATCACTGACAATGAAAGTAAATTGAACCCTTCAAAAATGACTTTTTTTCTCAAATCGAACTGGCTACTTGATAAAATTGTTAGGTTACCTTATTTGAGCCTGCACACAAAATTTGGTTCAATTCCAGCCAGTAACCGCTTTGCTACTGGACAAGAAAGTTTCTATTTATTATATAAAAATAAATATTGAAAAATGTGAAAATTTTCTGTTCACCCCATGAAAGTGTCAGGCTGTCTATAGAAACGATGCTCACCGAATTTGGTTCAATTCCAACCAGCGGAAGCGGAGTTATTGCCGTCGAAAAATTTGGATTTGAATAAAATACAGTAGTATTTACGGTGACCGATTCTTTGTTTATTCATTATAATTGTGCTCACCGTAAATACTATTTTATTCAAATCAGAATTTTTCGGCAATAATAACTCCGCTTCCACTGGTTGAAATTGAACCAAATTTGGTGAGCATCGTTTCTACAGACAGCTTAACACTTTAATGCGGTGAACAGTCAATTTTCAAATTTTTTATCATTTTTTTTATATAACAGAAACTATCTTCTCCTGTAGCAAAGCGGTTACTGACATGAATTGAACCAAATTTTGTGTGTAGGCTTAAATCAGGTAACCTAACAATTTTATCAAGTAGCCAGAAATTTGAGAAAAAAAGTCATTTTTGAAGAGCCCTATCGAACACGTCCTTGTCAAGAGCCCAGATACTCACCAGCTTCATATTGATAAGATATGGAAATCTCTTCAGTATTTCGTGAACACTTCGTGCGGGCATATCCGCCAATATTCGGCGACGCGAGCCGTGAAATTGCTGGAACAACGCGCCAACTTTTGACCAGTCGGGATCATGCTTCGAATACTCTTCTGCCAGAAATTCTTCGCCGTCAAATATCATCTGGTCACCGCCTTCTAATAATCGGAGGTTATCAAAACAGAGAGACGATGGAAGTCACATCAGATGCCACCATCGCTTGAAGAGAAACTGACGGCGGCTGTTCTCTTCTTGCGGTAACGTATGTTTCTCATCTTTTGCGAGAGTTTCTTTGAGAAATATGACTGTAATTGAGAGAGTTGTTGAATGATTACACTGGTCGACAAATTTTGAAAAAAAAATTCATGATCGATGTAGGCAAATTTAAGGTTGCCGATTCCGATTCTGTGCTCGGACTTTCTCTATCACGTCAAATTATTTCCGTATGACTTTTATTCATTTTCGTAAATTCATCAAATTTCAGCTTTCGTTAGTGACATCACGGTTAGCATACAACAGCAACAGATCAAATATTGTTATCAAAATCATCTATCATGAAACCTGGGCTGTTGTAGTACAGAATGAGTGAGTTTTGACGACCTTGAATCCAGCGATTCTCTATCTTCGTTCAATCAGCTCTTTTCGACCAATAAAATTACACTGATCTAAAATTTTTGAAAAAAATTTGTCCAAATATTTTAATGATTGATCTAGGCTAATAAATTTCCCTATCACGTCAATTTGTTTCGGTATGCATTTTTCTCATTTGAATAAATTAATCAAATTTCAGCTTTCGTTAGTGACATTACGGTGAGCGTACAACTGCAACAAATCAAATATTGTTATTGAAATCATTTATAATGATGAAACCTGAGTTGTTGTAGAACAGAATGACTAAGTTTCTGGTAAACTTGAATCCGATGTTTCTTATCTTCTATCGATCAGGACCTCTTTTCGACCTATAGATTTATACGTGGATGCAACTAATTTTAGTCGGTGGCAGTCATCATCTTTATATACCACTTTTCATTTAAAGATTGTGATTAGTAGCTCCGTACCTGATTCAGTTCCCTACGTTATCTTTCTTTACACATCTGTCCTGCAGACTTAATCGGTCAATACATTTTGTGACAGCACACTGCTCTTTCGTAAAAGTTTGCAAACAAACATTGTATTGTTGGTATATTATGTAGAAGAGAATTGTCCACTTCGGTACATGGAATAAATATGAGGCCCTTTAGGCTTGCTTTGGAACATTAGAAGAAACAGGATGCCTACTTTTCGAAAGAAAAAAGGGCTTGTCATGATAACTCGAAATAATTTATCATCATTCATCAACGCCTGTCCTTATCATGCTAATTCTTTTTCTCCTGTTTTCATATTCTTTTACATTTCAGGGGAATCGTGGAAAGCTGTTCCCGAATGCTTTATTGCTTTTGGTTTATTGCCATTGTATAAAGGGTTTCTTTTGCATCGTCTATTATAGACAACCAGATGAATGGAGACTGCTTTCTAACAGCTCAACACGAAACCTGAAGTGCGTGTTACTTCACAAAATAAATAAATATGCATCGGTTCTAGGACAGTCGATTCAGGACATTTTGTGGCCTACGCCAAATACTATGTGTTCTATACTGGAAAATAGTCAGAGATGAGGATTGGTAAATTTAAGAGATGTTTTTATATGGTTTCGGGGCATTTTTCCTAGTGTTTTGCGGGATAAAATGCCAGTTCTAAATACAAACAACTGACATTTTTGGTGATTTCTGATTTGCCGTAATATTTTACTATGAACTAGAGTTGCTACTCAAGTAGCACAAGTAACGCCGTACACTTCTACTCAATTACAAGTAGAAGTAATAATTTCAAAGACATCTAAAAACTATTCCAAGTGGAACACGAAATGAAAGGTCTGAGGAAGTCAGTAAATATATTAGTATATTTGCTCGGTGTGAGCGAGGGTGGTCGCATGCATAAAACAGTTTGCCGGAGGTGCAAACATACGATAACGCAAGATGCATCTTTGTAGCAAACGCAAAATGATGATGACACCACCTATGGGTAGAGTATTTGAAAAATATATACAGTTACCGTGATTCAGAGGCTATTTCACGCGTTTCTTATGACTATGACAATTTAACTCACAAGTGGTGGAATATTATCCTGAAATGCTTTCTTCTTCACTAAAACCTAATTGCAAATGTAATTAGTTCCTCTAGAACAGTGGTTCTCAACCGGGGGTCCGCGGACCCCTAGGGGTCCGCGAAGCATTTTCAGGGGGTCCGCGAAGCCTCAAAATAGTTGATACGATAATTTGTATGTTTTTTTTTTTTCAATTCGGAAAATCACGAAGCAGTTTCGCTTCATTATGACTTCGAAATGTGTACAAAAATCAATTTTCTCCTGGGATATAGCCATTTTCCAAAATAACTTCAAAATAAGCTACTAGATAGAAATGACCAGGTTTGACGTTATATATTATGTTATTAATTTTGGTGCCATATTTGTTGCCATCATACCCAAATGTGTCGTCGGAAGTAGGACCGAAACAGCACTTCGTCAGCCCCCCCCCCAAAAAAAAACTGAATCGTTGGCCGTGTGCCCCCCATAAGGTGATAAACCAATCCTCTGGTGGCTTCGCCCCCAGACACACCAGTACGCTGTATGTTTTTGCCGCAATTTATCAGCGAGATGTGTCCTGTTTAGCGAGTCAACTTATCCCGCCTAATTGAGCGAAGCGCGAAATTTTTCTATAAATCATGATTCAATCGGTGAATATGATCAGGAATTACATGTATATTGCTATCAAACTTTCTCCTATCCTCTCTGCTCACGTACTCAGATTTACGGTCCTGATCGGAAGCGTTAAGCATTTACATTCGCCACCACCTGTATTTGTGGAAATGTATTTTCGGCACTCGCTAATATCCCAACCGAAGGCGCGGATTTTCAATACACGACCACGTATTTCAAGAAATGCAATTGGAGTAATTAACGTCAACTCAATTTTTACATGATAGTATGATCTTATTTTCAAGATAGTACATTTTGTTGATGTTTATCACTAAGCCTACAGTTATGATTTTCACAACACAGATGACGATTGCACGATAATTGAGCTAAATTCGAACTAAACTTTGTGGGGGTCCGCGGGGTCCGTGACGGTCCGAAAGGGGTCCGCGAAGACAAAAAGGTTGAGAACCACTGCTCTAGAATAATGTTCAGGTAGATGTTGAAGTAGTTGTAAAACAGTAAGTACCGCAAGTAGCCCAAATCTACTTGATTACCTCGAAAAAGTAGAAATACTCAACATATATAGTATCTTAACGTGATGTGACAGAGCAAAAATAACGTCCAATTCGTATTCAGCGCCCAAAATTAGGCATAATTGACCTAAAGAAGTCCAGGCGCAAAAATCGTGTAGACCAGCGTTATAGGCCAATCAACTTGCAATGAACACTTACCCAGTGATGACGCCCAACAAATTGCAGGCACGTATACTTTTCGCAAAGAAGCCTAGAGAATTCAGCATATTCTCCCTTGGATGACATATTACCGTGTGCTAAGATGTGGTACGCACATTCGTCCACCACGGCATTTAACAAATGACAAGCCTTTCCATGTTGCAATGCGGATGCAACACGGGCACTGAATTCTGGTAATGTAATTCTCTTTTTGGCAGGAGCAATTCCAAGCTCACCATGGCCTGGAATCACTTGAACATTTCTGTCCTGAAATGTGATAGTACTGAAATTATGTGTACACGGTAGATTATAGTTATGTAAATGATCATACCAAAACATCAGTACTTGATGTAGGAAACACAGGCGAGTCCTTTGTATTAAATTCTGCTTGCGTCTTAGCGAGTTCAATTTTCTGTGAAATATAGTTCCATGTAAGACTCATTCCATTATAAGTTGGTAAATTTTCGAACATTTGTAATGCATACCCACAGCATTGTCCAATATTTACAGATGTTGTTCTTTTTTGAATTTTTGGTACATTGAAAAATTTCCGGGCGGTTCAAAAGATGATGCGATTCTGAATTCTCATGTCACTAGGTGACACTGCATGCAAAAATCTCTTGAATCCATTTTTTTGCTGTAATAATGGTGGAGAATCAATCAAAATGTGTAATTATACAATTTTGAGGCCGAGGAATTGAAAAAAATCAACTTTTTCGCTCTGAACTCGAAGGAAAAAAGTTACAAACGAAACGAAATTGGGGGGAGCGGACATGAAAATCCATGTAGGATTCCGTTAAAATTATTGCAAAATGTACTTTGAAGCAGTACAATTGATAAAAAATTGTATTTTCAAATTAATCTCCATTCCACAAGGAAATCACAAAATTTTTTGTCTTTGCATTGAGTAATTGGTTATAATAGTAGTTACGTTTTTTTAATGTAGGCCTACCCAGAATTTGTAAATATTGGACAATTCTGAGGGTAGGCCCTATGCATTACAGCCCATTTCAAGTTATAATGGAATTAGCCGTAACAGTTCGTGAAACTTGGCCTTTAATCAGTTCCACGCACATCAGTTGTAGTTGTAGGCGCTCCAGACGTCACTGGATGTTTGAAACCATTATTCAGAGCAGGCGCACGCGGCACTACTTTGGTCTCACTGCGTTTGATGGACGTCAACCACTTCTGCAAGGCGAGATCAGATGATGAAGATCGCTCCCTTTCCACGATGGGAAATTCATAGCTACGAATGAGGAAACAATATACTAACATCTCTCAGGGCAATCAAATGGCGCATCGGGCCGATTTTAAAACCCATTTCAGTGAAATCCTTATCAGCCAGCAAGCCAAAAGCCATGCTACATACTTCATTTTCTGAAAAAATACATATTTACTTTTCCTTTCAAAAGTATGACATGCTAAACAACAGACTACTATCGTTAGCAGGACGGCCATTAACGACATTCACACCTTACCAGTTACCACCAACACACTTGGTCATAATATACTGAATATAACCAATATTGTGACTGACTTGTATCCACGGATAGGTGAAGTCGAAAAATTTACAGAACTCAACAACATCAGCACTGCTTTCTACGGCAAATGCATTGAATTTGGACTCAAAAATAATACTTCGAAGCGACCGTACATGCAAAATATGGTCCCCGATGTGGCGATGCCTGAGTGATGTATATTCAACTATAGGCCTATAGTTAAGCTACATTTACCTAATAGCAATGAAGCTGTGTCAACAGAAGGTGTAAAAATCGGTATTAGAAATGTGTTCACGGTTCTATGTTTCAATGGTGACGATTTTGGAAACCATATTACATACGGTAACGTACTGTTTTGCCATGAACTTACACCAGTTTTTACTGTACAATATTGCACTATGCAGATTGCTATACAAACAACGGTGGTGTCATGTGATGCACTGTTACCGGTGTAACGCAAAATTCAAGGTGTACTATCTGCATCTGAAAGCTTACAATGAACCAAAAGGCGTTGCTGCACGTTAACAAATAATAGTCGAGCTGTTGAAGTGGAAGACACAAGACAGCACTATATATATTTGGCATACCGTTAATAAAGAGAACGCATACCTTAATAGCTTCCCATGGTGTGCGCTATGGATATAGGATATACTTAACACTTACCTTTCAATTGGTCGATGTGTCTCTGTTCTACACCGTTTCTTAACAAAAATTGAGCTAATTTGATATCCATCACGAGCTATCAACTGTAATATACTCGCAACCCAACTCGAATCGACAGGGAAGATGAGGTCAAGTATCTCTGAATTCCCGCGCGTGACACACAATCGAGTGCGCGACCTAATATTAGGAGATTAGAGGAAAATGAGCACGTTTTATGTCACTCCCGCGAAAACAGACTTCACTCTCTCGCTTGAGAAGGGACTACCTCGCTGACGCATCTCGAGAGATGGAAAAAAGTCATTTTGTGTTTTAATGTCGAAAGTGTCTACTCGAAAAACCAAAATAACTCCGCTTCTACGGGTTGGAATCGAGTCAAATTTGTCTTGAAGACAGCTCAACAAGTTCATTGGGTTGACAGAAAAATTTGATTTTTTTAAAATTTTTCCTAATACATTAAAAATTTAATTGGCTCTGCGGCGGCTTATATACTTGTTAAAATTGAACCAAATTTGGTGTGCAGCGTTTTACAGGGTAACCCTGACAATTTAATCAGTGTGTGGCTGGAATCCGGAAAAAAAGTTATTTTTGAACAACCCTGTGGGCGTGCAGGAGCGGGTCCTTGTGGTCTACCCTTTAGGTTTGGGAGCAATAATGTTCCCTCTAAGCTGCGCACGTGCGCAAATGCGCAGTGTTGACACGGTCTCTGCGCGCAGAAAATTCAAGTTGCGCACAGAAAATTCGAAGTGATGAGCTTTTTTTAATCGTTACGCACTGTTGTCCAAGGGTCTGCGCTGTGAGTTGGTGAGTGTGCGCAGACTCGTCAAAAATTAGAGGGAACATTGTTTGGGAGTTGTGTAATTAGGGACACGCAGTCCCTTCACACCCTGATATTTCGTTTTTATGCGTGGACTGATCTGATTGTGAAAATAATCGCACGGACCCTTCTGGTTGCATTTTCAAGTACCAATACCAAATAAATAAAAATCTCTCTCTCAATAGACGAAATCCCACTATAGGCCGAGGTGGATGTTAGAGTAAAGGATCTCTACTGATGCGTGTCGTTCGACATCCTTCTATCTGTTCGTGACATCGCATTGTGTCTTATCCAGAGGTGGTCAGTAACGAAGTACTTCTACTTTTTCGAAGTACTCAAGTAGTTTTCCTCTACTTCTGGTACTTACTCAATTAGACAGAATTTTCGCTACTTCTACTTCATAGTATTTTGTGATCTACTTACTTACTTTTCGCTATTTTCAGTTTGTCAAGTAGAAGTAGTGTAACCCTCCAATTAGAAAGAAGAGGAATTCTCGGGCTGTTTTCGCGGAGTTCGGAGTTCTAACTTTCAAGTTAAAAAAGTCAAACACAGAATTTCCGTCGCGCTTCACATCAAGTAGATATAGAGTTACAAATATGTTTTCACGAAAGTGAATATTACATAGGTTGCATTGCACCGCATTGTCGCCCATATGACATAGTTAATCACAGTAAATATGGCCCATCATAAAGTTTGAAACTACCGTTTCGCAATCTAGCATTTACCCATCATATCGTAATCTAGCAGTCCATGGCGATGACCCAATCTGGAAAAGTGCGCTCTGACTTTTTGACCGTTAGATCTGTTTTAGCAGACCACCGTTAAAACTGTCTTGACAAAACACATAAAATACATGTCCGCTTTTCTGATATAGTATTGGTAGTTCTCGTTCATTTCGCAGTATCATTATTTAGAGTTCTATTTAGTTCCAGTTCTTTTGTCTAGAGAACATACATGTTTAAGATTGAAAGCAAGTGCATCATCACCGTCTATTTTCCTAAAATACAATTACACCATATGGCATTTTTACGTTACGCCCTATTTTTTTTATCATCGTATACGAATCGCGCAAAGTGTTAACATCGTATCCATACAACTTCTCCGGATTGCTGTTCGACCGAACTATTGGCCATAATATGCGTGAGGGAACATGCCATGAATTTTCTAAAACGGGATGTTCGAGTAAACAAGAGATTAGTATCTCATTTCCATTGCAAAACCATCATTTGCATCTAATGATGCAGTCGTATGCTCATGCTGTCGGAAATTTATACCTTCTGGGATGCATCAATATGCATTGTACATGAAGCTCTCTGCACCTTCCGGATAGCTCAATTTGCAGCTTTTGAAAGTCCATGCGAATGACCGTTTCAAAACTACTTACTTACTTGAGTAGATTTAAAACCAGCAAATTCTACTTCTACTTCAAGTAGTTTTAGGTTGCTTGTGAAAAAAGTACTTCTACTCGTACTTGAGTAGATTTTTGCGTTGCTACTTCTACTTCTACTTGAGTAGCATTCTTGACTACTTTGACCACCTCTGGTCTTATCGCATTGTTCAGATGAAAAATATAACCCAACGATATTAAAATTCCAATAGTGTGGTTACTTTACTATTCTTCGAAATTACAATGAAATGTCGGTCTTGGCCGTTTGAGTCTCGAGTCATGTGCAATGACTCGAGTCCGAGTCGATACACAGATTGACTCGAGTCGAGTCATTTCCGTGTTTTTACTCGAGTCATTACAACCCTGGGCCATGGGCTATTTTATTGTACACCTAGCGGCTGTCCCTATTTGCCACTCGCTGTGCGGTATTATCGAGATATCGTAGTGGTACCTCGCAGTGCACACCTGTAACACCAATGGGTTGCTAGTTCGAGGCTGACTCCAGAATTCCCACCAAATGGTTCGGGATTTATCTAGGCTTCTTCCCGCTATTTGATCCGCGAAAGCGTTGTCTTTAAAAATCCTAGAGGTACCACCATGTAACTGGAATCGACTGAATATCGTAGATCCTGTAAACATTTGTTACATAAAGGAATCTGGTCTGAACTGATCTCTGATTCCGTCATATACCCAGAGGTGGTCAGTAACGAAGTACTTCTAATTTTTGAAGTACTTGAAGTAGATTTTGCCTACTCACACTACTTTTTAAGTAGTTATGATTTTAGACTACTTCTACTTGACAGTTTTCAGTTTTGTAGGCAAAAATAAGCGTGGAATACCTACTTACTTACTTGTGAACCACCACTCCTACTTCTACTTGAGTAGAAATTCCGGCGTTACTTCTACTTCTACTTGAGTAGCGACGGTGACTACTTTGCCCACCTCTGCATATACCGGCTCGCCCATCCATGGAAAATATGCAACTAATACATCATGAACACTGCTCGATGTCGTATATTTATGCATAACTCTTGTGATTCCATGTTACCATAAATATATACGATACGTACTCAGATATAGACTTATATATTATATTATAATTCATTTTTATCAAAACCAATGATCAACTGGAAATAAATGGGTCCAGACGCTAATAGTGAGATTTCCCGATTACGATGATTAAGATGCGTACTCCGATATAGGCTTATATATTATATTATATTTGATTTTTATCAAAAACAATGATCAACGGGAAATAAACGGGTCCAGACGTTAATAGTGAGATTTACCGGCTAAAACGAGACGTGTGACACTGCGTTAAAATTGAGGTCAAAATATGCATTATGCATGCTAACTCATCTACAAATTACGAACACTTGCAAAACCGACTAGCTGCATTCAGTTTTACTAATTAGTCAAATATACATTCCATTTGTAAACAATAATTAATTCATTGGAGACAGTATATTAAATTTTACATAGGCCTACATCATATGTTACAACAGGCATGAGCAATGAGCATGTAAATTCAGAATAATGATGAGTATCAAAAATATCAGAAATTTTATTTCGTGTAGAAACATGTCTACGGTATATCAATGTTCCAATAGAATAGTAGTGTAACAAAAAGACTACTTTTAGTAGAACATAGATGATTATATGAGAGCCTATGGGCAGTTTCTATCATTAATGCATTTTTCAAGAATTATGATTGATCCCCAAAGAGACGAATGTTACAAATTGCAGCCAATCCTTTCAGGATGAATAATCGACATATATATCACTATATTTTTTGTAGGCCTACATCAAATTTCAGAAAAAATTAGACGGTATCTATATATAGAGGGATCCAATTCACGAGGCCTGTGATGGGGTTAAAACCAATGCCTTGACACCAAGTGGGTTAAAATCAACATGTTATACTGATGAGTATCAATAAAAGTACAAAGGAAGCTTCAAGTGCGTGCTGATTAAGTTTAGTTCAGAATGAAAATTTCATGATTTCAAACCACTAAGATTGCAATTACCGTAGGACTATTTTTGCCCGTGATATTTTGCGGCATATACACCGACTCATGCAGCCTAGCAACGCCGTGATACACATACGCACGACGTGTGCCTAATGCATATGCATGCATTTTTAAGTGATGAAATTTATTAACAACTTGACACATAATACGGTGATTGAACAGAACACGGACGCTGTCATCATCAGGTGGTCAGTAAATAAGAACTACTTTTCGTTGTGCTTCAAGTAGACTTTGTCTACTTGCACTACTTCCTCAAGTTACGATGTTCATAATACTTCTACTACAGTTTTCAGTTTTTTAGACAAAACCAGGCCTAGAATACTTGCATGTAAATCTCTACTTGATAGTAATAATACAACTACAGTACATTAACAGGAAGGCCTACACATAATGCTTCAAAAAAATACTTTGTAGGCCCCGTACGCTAACAACACCCCCAAAACTGCCACCAAAATAGCTCCTTGCCTTTGAAGACGCTTCATTTCCGGATGCTCATTACCTCCTTCCGTAGTAAAGTGTGCTCCCAGCTTATTTTTGTGCGGGTACGGCACGTCTGGGGTGTCCACGCCCAAAAACTCGCAGAGCCTGTCCCAGCCATCGCCTACTTTATGGACATGTAGTTTTTCCTTAGGCACGGTTTGTAATACATGAGAATTGTGTCTGCGAAACTGCATTTTGTACAGCCGTGCATTGCTGGGTGTGCATGTCAACATGGGTACACGGAAGAAACCTTCGACCCCGATACATAATCGCGGCAATGCGAGCCCTATTTTTAAAAACCTGAACCCAACCGGGGTGAGACCCATTATCGCGGCACCCAAAATCACATACCAAGGCGCATCTCTGCACATGCCTTGGTAACTTTTGAACCATCCATTTTCGTCGCGAGTACTCAAAATAACTTTAGCATCCGGTATGGCGCGATGTATTTCGTCCCAAAACGCAATCGCGGGCCCGTCTATGATGACATCGATATCTTTGAGAGTGTCGCGTATTTGGTCGTCTGTCACAGTACCGTTTAAAAACGCGCTCCACAATTCAGGATAAGCGAAAATTTGGTCGTCATAATCGAATACTTTATATCCGAGGATGCGTAGAGCCTGAGCAAGGCTTTTTGTTCCCGTTTTCCAAAATCCTGCGCAGATAATTTTCATCTTTAACTTAATACAAAAGAGTACTACACACAGGCACAATGCCAAGCTGAAATCAACAAGAAATATAGTATCATTGTCATCTTGCAAATTCAGGAAACAATCATGCCTCGTGCACGGAAAGAAAAGGTTAACTAGCGATTTATAGAAGTATCCCTGAAAAACTATTGGCTGATGTTTTGCAAAGAATTTGTTTCCACAAAATTCTAAGCTTTGTGACGAAAAAGTTTGAGAATTCATCTTCCAAATTATCTTTGTCAAAGAAACCCTTCTTTACTGCATAGCCAATATTCGGAACTGGTACAAGCCTTATTTACTGTTGCTAGATCTCAAACGTAAAATCCTTTTGATTTCATCGAGAATTATCAGAATGAAATCCGTGCATCCCAACATTTCGTTACAGCGGGGGTGGCCACTGTCTGTTCAGTTGCGATTGACTGAAAATATTTTCAAGGACTCGCAATCGACCAGTTATTCAGGGAGAGAAAATTCACAATGCTCCTTCTGAGATTTCTACTGAAGATTAGTTTGTTTTCTACCTCAGAAAACTCACAAGCAGGAATTTGATAGTTTATTCAGCACTATCAAAAGCAGAACTCGAAAAAAAGGCCCATGACGTAAAAAATTGAAGATGTGAAAACTGCTATTTCACACAATCCTCATGACAATTTCACTCGTAACAGTGATGTCAACGTAACACAAAACTACTTTTTAATTATCTAAATATAGATATAGATATTGAAATCGACATGCTGGCCACCCCTGCGAGACAGTAGCCTATGCAAGTCATATTTTACAAGCAGGCTAACATTCATTGCACTATTTACACCCCCAACAACATTCTGGCCTCAGTGTTAAAACCACTCACCAAAAACATATATACAACAAATGGCTTCAGTGCAATTCCAAAACCAGCCTGTAGATTTTAATAATATGACCATTGGTCGCACACAAAAACTACCGCGATAAATAAAATTTCATGTCTTTCAACGAGCTAAAGAGTGAGAAAAATCTGTTTGCGATATGTTACCCCTACATTGTTTAGGCACAAAGCAATCAAAAGACAAAAGATGGTCGCACACTCGTGTCTCGGTGGGTCAGTAGAATGTAGGCATCGCATCTACTCGCATAAAAATCAAGATAATTTGGGCGTTTAACTGTACAAGTGCACAAATGCACAGTAGGGTGGTTCAAAAATAACTTTTTTCCTGGTCCCGGGGATTCACTGATTAAATTATTAGGTTGCCAAAAAAGAATGCTGCACACCAAATTAGGCTCAGCTCCTATCAGTAGAAGCCGACGTAGAGAGGATTGAAATATATTAATTTCTTATAAAAAATAGTAAATTTTTTCTTCAAATTTTACTGTGAACATCATGAAATTGTCGAGTTGTCTACGAAAACTATGCCAAATAAATTTGACGCAGTTCCAACCGTGGAAGTAGAGTTATTTGTGACTTTCGTTAATAATTCTGGGTTTTCCCATCGCCAATGCTATTTTTGCAAGCTTAAAACTTTCAACTGCGATAACTTCGCGTCTGCTGTTCAGAATTGAGCAACAATTGTTTTAAATTTCAATTGGCTCTGCTACGGATTTTACTGGTTGAAATCGAGCCAAATTTGTTGCGTGCAGCGTTTTTTCAGGCAACCTAACAATTCAATCAGTGAATCTCCGGAATCCAGAGAAAAAAGTCATTTTTGAACAACCCGACTGTACAGCGAATGGGTTATTCAAATTAAAAACAGAACATCGTAATAATCGTGGTCATTATGAGGCAGTCAATGTATATGAGACATATAATTTCACAGTTCCTACACCGCTTAGTGCTAAGGTGGTATATTGTAGTTACTTGAAAAGTGTGATACTGAATGGATACTCCACTCATAATAGGGGACGCGGGATTAAAAAATGCCTCCGGCGCTGAATATTTGGCGAGTCTACCAAGATAAAATTCTGTCAACAAATTTACATTCCGTTATACGCGGGACCACCACCACCTTCCGGGCAAACCCAGTTAATGTTCTGACTGGGGTCCTTGATGTCGCAAGTTTTACAATGCACGCAGTTTTGCGCGTTGATCTGAAGTCTCATTTCGCCCTCTGTGCCACCTTCGAGGGGCACATACTCATAAACACCAGCCGGGCAAAATCTTTGCTCAGGACCGTCGTATATCCCCAAATTTCTGTCAACCGGGACTGTGTCGTCTCTCAGTGTCAAATGGGCGGGCTGGTCATGGTCGTGGTTTGTACCACTTAATGCTACCGATGATAGTAAATCAAATGAGATTTCACCATCTGGTTTTGGATATTCGATCACTTTGCTTTCGCTAGCAGGTTTCAGCCGTAACGCGTCAATTTTTCCGTGCGAAAATGTCCACGGTTCCAAACCACGACCAAAAACATAAAATAATCCAGTGTACATGATCCCACCGTACAGTCCAAGGCCGGTGTGAAACGATGGGCGTACATTTCGACAGCCTTTAATTTCTTTCCAAGCCCAACTTTCTTTGAATTTTTCTTCATACTCATGCACAAACAAACCTTGAGTATCATTTGACCGATTTTCATCAGTGACGGCATCAAAAATCGTTTCTCCCGCCACAATCCCACTTTTCATCGCAGTATGTGTGCCTTTAATTTTAGGCACATTCATAAAACCAGCGCTACACCCGATCAAACACCCGCCTGGGAATGCTAATTTTGGAACGCATTGATACCCGCCTTCGTTTAAAGCTCTAGCGCCGTACGAGATTCTCTGCCCCCCTTTCAAGATCGGCGCTATTGAAGGGTGATGTTTGAAACGTTGGAATTCGCGGAAAGGGCTGATGTAAGGGTTGCTGTAGTCCAGCCCCACTACAAATCCCAAAGCGATCATAGGCTCTCCTTCGTTTAAATGGTACAGAAACGAGCCTCCGTATGTTGATTTATCTAAAGGCCATCCGACTGTGTGTTCTGTTTGTCCTGGGCGCCAATTGGCTTCATCAATCACCCACAATTCTTTAATCCCGATTCCGTAAGTTTGAGATTCACACTGTTCTCTTAACTTTAAATCTTGGTTGCTGTATAAACTTTTGGCTAAAGAACCATGACAGCCTTCTGAAAACACAGTTACTTTCGCGTGAAACTCCATTCCTCGTTCAAACGTATCTTTCGGAGATCCATCTTTGTGAATGCCTACATCATTAGTGGCGATGCCTTTTACACTACCGTCTTCGTGGTATAACACTTCTTGACATGCAAATCCCGGGTATACTTCAACCCCTAATTCTTCAGCCTGTTCCGCAAGCCACCGTACCACGTTCCCCAATCTGACGACGTAATTTCCTTTATTGTACATCGGGACTCCGGGAAATAGCGGGATGGGTATTCGTAACTTTTCTGTCAAAAATCCGAATTTATCGTGGGTGACTTCAGTATGTAAAGGCGCGCCTCTGTCTTTCCAATCTGGAATCAGTTCGTTTAAAGCTCTCGGCTCTAAGCAAGCTCCAGAGAGTGTGTGAGCCCCCATTTCTGCAGCCTTTTCAAATAGGCACACTCGTATGTCTTTTCCACTATCGTTCGCAAGCTGTTTCAATTTTATGGCACACGATAGTCCAGCAGGACCACCGCCGACTACAATAACATCAGCTTCATCTGCGTATCGTTCCATTTCAATTTCAGACCATCGTGGGTCATTCTCGCGTGGTTTGATCGTGTAATGTGTAGTGATTTGAGGTGCGGAGGATGCGTATCTTCGAGCCGCTTTCAAAGGCCAGGCTGGAGCCTTAAACAGACTAGTGGCGATTCTAATACCAGCCATATTCTCTAAAGTGAATAAATGAGGATAAAATTGAATAATATATTTTAATTGAAATATACCCGACGGCCGACACTCGTCAGGGGTAATCGTCAGCAACTAGTAGAGAATTGGAAAGAACATTGTACAAAAACAATCGTATCACTAAATATGACGTCACCAGCATGAAAATTTGAGTAATCAAGGCAAACAGATGACTTTTAAGCTCAATGTCATGTTTCTACATTATACACAAATTAGGTTGGCGCATTTTGATATAAGTCGACTCAAAAGGTACATAAATGGAAGAATGAACGGCCTCTACAATGCTTAATTTGTGGCCTCTGTAATCACACAAATAGGATTATTCGCAAAATTTTGCCAATGACAGAATTCATAAGGATATAGAAGATGAAGATAATTACAAACTGTCTGTTTTCAAACAAAAAGCATTGTTTTTAACAAGAGAAATATAGTTAACCATTCAAATAATCCGAAATTGCTCTGTTAAGGTAGCTTGTGTAGGCCTATTGTATTATTAGCTAAATTTGTATAAATAGCCTACAGGTATACTTGTCTCAATAATTGGTTACCCAATATTTTCAGACGTTTAAAACAATTAAAAATTGTGACACATAAACAATTCAAAACACGCTTTCTTTTAAGAACCCATTTTGCCGGGCTCAAGAGTTCAGACTGGCACTGGAGCGTATTTCGCTTTATCAGTAGCAGGATTTTAGGGTGGTAGCCGCAAATACGATTTGGAACCCTGGCCTACCGGTAATCTACAGTCACAGACCAGTGCCCTAGGGCTGGGGCTGACAGAAATATTTCACGATACTTTTTCATTCAAGAAAACGTTCGCTGAGTGAGATACAATTCATATTGCAGACTACCGAGACTAGTATTTTAATCAAAAACTGAGATAGGCCTAAAGTAGAACGTTGCAGATATTCGTTTATAAAAACTTCTGAGACATTTAGGTTAAATTCACAGCGATTTACGATAAAGAACATGAAATGAAATTATAACAACAAACTATTCAACTTTTCCTGTATGATCTGTAGTCCGAAGTACGTAACCCCGTCAAGCGTGACGGTGAACCTTATCCTAGAGTGGTTACGTCAAAACATCGATTTATGTAATATCAATAAATAACATAAAGTGCTATTCGCATTCGCACAATGCCCAAAGATGTACAAATTGTAAATCAATTACCCGCATATACTATTGAGATTTTATTTCAAATAATTAATCTACGAATAAGGAATGAAGTAAATTGCTATGTATTTGCATTTGCAATGACGACAAGAATGGTCTTATATTCTGTTACTAGGAATGATGTGCTTAGTAGATATAGAATAGATCAGTGCTTTTCAACCTGCGTGACGGTTCGCACTAGTGCGAATGAAAAAAATTTCAGTGCGAATGACGAGCGTGGTGCGAATGGTGCGAATGAAAAATCCAAATGAGTGCGAACGGCAAGCTTGGTGCGAATGGTGCGAATGAAAAATCCGGATGAGTGCGAATGAAAATTGACCATGTTTCTCACTTTTTCCGGTGTGGAATAATTCAAATAAACACGATATTAAGTACAGTGAGCCCGTAAATTTTGTCGTTTGAAAGCGATTCTAAAAACTTGTTGGTAGCTAGGCTTTTCTGGTTCACAAGTGAGGAACGCTCCCGCTGCGTGTATAATGCAAAGTTTGAGATAATATTTCCGCGCGAGAGGATTACGTCACGGCGTGGAAAAAAGGAGTTCAATCGGTATCAGTTGCTCACTTGCTCGGAAGCATCCACCGTGTATGGATAATGGATGTTGTATACGGACCTTATTTTAGGAATGTAGGTAATAGTTATAGTAGCTGATGCCAGTGTTGACATTTGGCATATTTGAATGCAAAATATTGGAATTTTGGCACACATTCATGTTGGTTAACAGCTGAATTTAGCGTTTCTTCAACTATAACAATTAGCACATTAGATCTATGACAAGTGTTTTTTACTCGTGTACCTAACCAAGGATTAGAGGCTGTTGTAAATAAAATTAGTGTAGGCATATTAGCGTCTTACGTCCAATGAATATTTATCTTGCATGACATCGAATTATTACGTCACTGGGCAGTTTAACTATACTGACCAGTGCAATGGCCTGTTTGTAATGCGAACTCCACAATTTACGCTTAGACACGCTTTCCTGTTCTTGGACTGATGATCTCAGGCCAAGTTTAGATCGTAAAGGCACAGGCCTATATGTAACATATTGGTGATTCCACTGAGCTTGCTGAATTGCTGATCCATAGGAAAAGTTTGCCTAGCTCGTATTCGTACCGCCTTTGTACTAAAAACTTTGTAATACTCCGAACTCTACCGGGTTTGCTTGAGCAGTGAGCACCCTCTGCAGAGCAAAATCAAATCCTAAAAGCCGCATGTCTTACGATATTCCTTATGCAGCCTAATTTAGGCTTAATTAGACTGTTGAACCTTATTACTCTTTATGTATAAGGATATGTCGGATAGTAAAGATAATTTGACATTAGTTCAGTCAGTTTTCCAATATTGTACGATTGACCTAAGAGCCATCCCGCAGTTGGCTACCCGGGTCGATATAACTGTGAATCTTATCTGTGTAATAATTATTCAAGAAGGTGAAAGTGTTGGCTTTGACAAAACAAGGATGCCGACCGTTGTTATTGAAAGATATGTTGATTTGTGTACTGTATATAGATAAGAAGTGAATGAAGCCTAAGCTTATCCATAAACAACATTCATCAATTACTCGGATTGTGTGGGTTTGTATAGCAATGCATTCCTGATTTTAACGCCCACCGTACCATATCCAATCGTCTAACATTAGGGTTACCATATTTTGGAATCGGGAAAGGAGGACACTATTTCAGAATTTTCAAACACAGAATACCGGTGGAAAATCCTGAAAAATTGGTAAAGTTTTACCACTTCGTAGTCGGTTGACTAAAATAAAAAAAAAGGTCAACTTTCGCCTAGCTCCCGGAATACCCTCCGGAGCGTCACTTCGGTGCTGATTTACGGCATCTCAGTCGAATTTTGCTATAAATTTGACCAAAATTCCTAAAAAAGAGGACATAATCTCAAGAAGCAGGACATTTAGGCGTCCTCGGAGGACATTTTCAAAAACCCGAAAAAGGAGGACAAACACGTTCACAACGCTATGACGCAACATGTGGATTTAGTGGCAATGTGATATTGTTGCGAGTGAATATTGTTCTTGGGTTCTCCCTTCAAGCTTCCAAGGAAATCACTGCACGATACCCCCGGAAAATGCAACGAGCTTCTTGAGAACAACGGGAGTGCGATATCTGTGATTTTTCTAATGCAGTAATTTTAGTGCTTGATTAGTCAATAATACGATACGCTGAATGCAAAATAATGAAGCTCTGTACCTACAAGAAGCTCTTCGAATACAAAAGTGATAAGTTTCTTCATTTTCTTTTCGTGTGCTAAATTTCGGCTGACTGGTGCGAATGAAATTATTTTTCAAAAAAAAGTGCGAATGGTGCTCAAAAAGGTTGAAAAGCACTGGAATAGATTACATTTCGCTTTGATGATTGAATCTGAGATTCGTGTCAACATTTCGAGTGCGACGAGCTTTGAGCGTATGCTTACTCAACCGGGTACCGCCGTAGTCTCTAGATTCGTCTTTTGTCAATAACCTGTATCAGCGACATTATATAGTATCTCGCAAGCTTCGAGAAAGCGGCATTACGAAGCAAAGAGCAGACAACGACGGACTTCGATCATTTTCGCGAAATGGCACAGGTATTCAGACCCAATTCTGATCGACTATGATGAATATCATCATAAACTTTATAACAATAGCTTCATCGCTGTTAATCAATTGTATATAAACGAATATATGTAATATTCACTGTGGTCTTTTAGTTTAACTGTATGTATTTCTCAGAAATCCTCCAATGTAGTGACTCCGCTCGGCAATCGGGTGTATTTGTTCAACTACTTCGAGCGCATATCTATGGAAGAACCGGCGTTCGTCGATTTTTGGTCAGACGCCGCAAAATACATCCAAACCAAAGATCATTTCATTTCTACCCATCTTCACCAAGGTATCGGAAATAACAGCAGGTAATCCAAAACCGATGTTACTATACGCAGCTTGAGCCAGAAATGTGGTACCTGCGGCCCGTAGAGGAAAATTGTGCCGCCCGCGAAGAAGTGACAATCTTTATTGGCGGTCGACCCGCAAAACGAGTTTTCAATTTATCTTAGGCCTATAATCGGGTAATAATATTTTAACCACACGTAATAATATTTGGTATTTGTAGCCCGAAAACAAATATTATTGATAAATCTCCCACCACTCTTATCAAGTCTCAGGGTCTTTCAACTAGGCTACTAGAAACCCTATGCGCGGCCCGTTGCTGTTTCACCCGGTTATTGCCATCTTGTGAAAAATTTTGCCCACCCTTTATGTACGCTATTCTCGCGACGCAGATTCAACTGGGTGAATTTCGCTGCGTTCGATTCCAACGACGTCTGCTGTTTCGGGAAACCAGACCCCGCATGGGGCGAAAGGATGAAGAATGCGTCGTCTTACAAGCTGACCGCATATCCAGGTTACGATCACAATTCTACGCCTGCATTGATAACTGCTCTAACCTTAATACAACTGCTTGTGCCCAATATTAAGACTCTTCAACGTAACCAAGCAAGTAGGCTACTTCTACTTTGTTGGGGAACGCAAGTCGGTTTCGCCTATAATTGCACTATATTTTCTTAAATGACTAGGATTTTAAACTGCTTAGTGCTTATATGCTACTTCTAAAAACAGGTTTGAATTTGTTGGATAGAACTATACGCTTAGAATAGCCTACTTAATAATCATCACAACAATCGTAGGCATAGCCTATACTTTTTTAGTTTTACCTACTCGGAATCGCTAACTTCGTCACAATGGTGATGCGCCCGGCTTCTTGATCGGTAGATCGTGGGTTCAATCCCCGGCCGGATCAGACCAAAGACTCGAAGACTGGTATCCGCGGCTATCCTGCTAGGCGCTCAGCAATCACGGGTAGCATGGAGGAGAAAAAATGGGGGGGTGCAAACTAGATGACATTACTATAAAGGCCGTATCGCATCTCCGTCGTCAAAGCATCTCGATGGTGCAGGCGAAAAAGAATACCATCTCTCTGTTGTGTGGAAATTTACGACGTTAACTAACTTCTACGTCTGCTTGAGTAACTACGATCACTGGTCTGACCACCTCTGTAGGAAGGGTTGCATTTAAAGCAAATGCTTCTTTCTTCAAAAAAGTTTTTTTTTCAAGTTGCAAAGCAATGCCATAATTGTGTAAATACTTTCCAAAAATCATGTTGTATGAGCCTACGGACAATTACCACCCGATATAGCCAACGTATACGATATGGGATGGTTGGAACCCTCAAAATAGTCGGTTCAACAGTTGTAGCACAGATATTTCGTCAAAGGAGCTATATTTACCCTCTACTTTCAATAGTCAATGTCACTCCACGATGACGTCACAATTAAATATTCGTGACGTCATGGCTTTGAAAAAATGTTTTAAACAAACAAGGGTCTTGTTTTAAACTTGTTTGTTTTAAATGCAACCCTATGTCTGTAAGCCTATGGAACAAGTCTAGGCTATATTACTAATAATTGATATTTCCTGAGATGCACAACGTAAACAGCGTATAAAAAACTTATCTGCCCACTGCCCACTGCCCAAGTGCCCATACATCTTGGTCTCTTCATATTCTGTATTCTGCGAGATCTACGGAATAACACAAAATTCAAGCAGGAGCAACGATAATATATCGGAGAGTAATGATGAGACTGATCTTTTTGCAGGCCAATACGAGGAAATCGCTTCATACCGTGGCGACCAACTTTCTGAAGATGACAAAACGCGGCCAGACACGGCAAGATTCTTGCTGACCGCTGTAGTGGGTACGTTCACCAGCGAGAGTATATAGTGGCATTTAATTACTCTTTCCCAATTTTGAAATTCGGACGTTTTGACGGCATGTGGTATTCTTTACGCCGCCTTTGTCGCCGAGATTGTATTGCAATTTGCGGTTTCGACAGCACTAATTGTCAGCATTCATTCAATCCACATATGTCACAGCTGAAGATTCTGTATCGAAAGACGCTTTGGAGACCAACTGGCGGGCATGGACGAAAGCAGACTATGTCCAGCAGAGTAAGAAGAACGACCCCAATCTACAGGATTCCATTTTGTACCGGGTATGATATATAGGCCTGGGCACAAGGATTTGAGCGATTTTTACGAGTACTGAAATTATACGCTTCTTGCTAATAAGAGTTAATTTATCATCGAGAATCATACTTTATTTCGTTACTGGTTTCCACTGTTGAAGCATAGCCTTTATAAGGCTATGGTCGAAGTATGTAAACCTCGACTAGTCGTGTCGCAGCATAGGAAGCTTGCAGTGCGAAGCTACGCAAGTTAATGGAAATGACATATATATGAAGTCCTTATCAACATTATCAGCATTATCACAAAGTGCAATGATATAGGTATTGTCAAAAAATATCAACTCAAATGTCATGTGATGTGGAACTAGCATTATATTTTTTTGGGTCGCGTAAAAGGTACATATTGAACGGTCCACATCATCCATACTGACGTCATAATAGGGAACAACCCTTTCCTACGCAGACTATTCTGTATTTCGATTTGATTCCTCAACATTTTTAAGCATAGACGTGGCTTCGCTGGTTCAATATGAAGTGATGAAGTATAGGGCAACGCTGTTGACTACCACTACGCACATGGGTTACGGTGCTATTTTATGCAACTATATCTTTTCTACATAGATGGTGAAAGCTCGCAATCCTCTCGTACGCTACACCGTACGCACGGAGCTCAAGAACATGTCTGACGAGGACGGCATCGCTCTGGCTGACGCAGTAAACCAGCAAGCGGACGCGCAAGGGGTGCAGACGTTCACTGCCTTCTACAAAATCCATACTAATATGTACTACAAGAAAGAATAAAAAATGGTTTTGGGTACATGCAACTACTGTGAATATGATGTACAGCTTTCAGTGTATGACAGACCTTTGAACAGGTGGATTGAAGGTCGGCTTATCAGCATCTGATTATTAATAAATTCATCAGGTATAAATGCACCTCAACATTGCGATGCAATGAATAGATATGCAATTGTCGAAACCACTTAGACTAATCTTTAAAATCAGACACCCGCCTGGGAAGGTTGCATTTAATACAGTGTTTTACAAAATGCCTTATAATTTTTTTTCAAACGTTGTATAATTATGCCATAATTGTGTAAATACTTTCGAAAAAACGTGTAATATTAGCTTACGGACGATTTGCACCCGATAATGTCGACGCATACGATGTGGAGTGGCTGGAACCCTCGAAATCGTCGTCGGTTCAACAGTAATAGCACGTAGATATAGATCATTGTTACGGAATCGATGTTCTGATGATGATGACCCTCGACCGTAAAAATTTTGAATAACGTTGTAGTCCTGGCTAAAGATATTTTTAGTCCGTTTAAGACACGGATCGTAAGCCTTTTTACCCTTTATTTTCTCTTGGCATCCGTCGTGACGTCACAACTGATAAGGATTCGTGATGCCATGGCTATAAATCAACAATAAAAACAATGTTTTAAACAAGGGCCACGTTTTAAACTGATTTTTGTTTTAAATGTAACCCTTCAACTGGGCCTATAGGCTCGGATCGGGTATATAAGGACTAGATTTAGTGATAACGGTCGTTTTGGTAAGGGTTAATTTAGGAGTTACGGTGAGGTTTTGGGTTTTTCATTCACATTCTCACGCCTATCAAGATAATGGGCCGTATGCACCAACATTGAACACGTTCAAGTCTGATCGTCTGTTCGCTCGAACATAACTCAAACGAAACATCAGTTCAAAATATCTCGCGATGCACCATCAATATTTAAACGCCGTTCAGACGAACTGATGATCATTGAGACGAGCTAGCGTTCAGTAAACAGATGCTCAATTCGTACCCTGAAAAGCTACTCAAGGCCGACCGAATAGTAAACAAAACAAGTTTTTTGTGGAACTCAGCCGTCGCTAGCGCGATGTCAATTTCAATGAGCAGCTGAGCACATTCACAAAACTACGGCTATATTTCTGTAACGATTTTCGAATCAAATACCATTGCTAGCTTTGCCATCATGCTTTTAAAGTTCCAAAATTTAGTCATGGCTTTACTGGCGATGCCCTGTCAGGAAGTAAATTGAAGGACAGGGCGAAAATTTACAATATCCTGGCTTATGAATATATATTTGACACCACACAGTCTGTAAAAATCGAGGGCCAATGGCGCTTTTCACCCACTGTCTTCACCCCGCACAACTTGTTCTGTGTGTTCACAGTGCGGAATATCACCTTCGTTGTTTTACCCACATTCGAATCTAACCCGAACGGAATGAGTGTCCTGTGCTCCCTCAATTCCTTGGGAGTACCTTACTGTCACCTTGAGAATCATCAGTGCTCCCCTAATCAATTGCGCAAAACTTGCCGAGATTCCACCATTACTGTAATCTCTCAATAGCCCGACAATCCAATCCAACTACCATATCTGCACAGCATATATTCAACATTCTCAACTGATGAAGTAACACAAATCGACAGACTTCTTTCATTGTTCATGATCATGTTGTATACTTGAACAGTTTGTGAAAAGAACTGAAATCCTGCAATTTGCATTTTTGTCAAGTAAATATGAATCTCCATGTCTGGTCTTCATCATCACACAATAAATTATCATGATAGCTAAACACATGAAATGAAAATAGTCTACAAAGACAAACTCATCCAAGTAACAACCTTTTCATTCAATCATGAGTACTGCACAGTGTGCACACCTAACATTTTCAGCTAGACATGATAAAATACCATGCTCTACATACCGAATTCTTTCAAGCATTATTGTAAGCACCTTGCTAGAGATAAAAGATTATTTGTTATAGAATATGTAAGATTTGTATATCCCTTATCATAGTGCCAACCGTGGCATTTTTCAGAGTCGATCTAATCATTCACTATATTTCGATTGGTGGTATATTCATATTTTTGGCGAGTTGACTCAAGCATCAAACTTCGGAATGACGGTCAGTCAAAATCTAAAGCAATTGACTTTCGGACCAAGGTAGTGAGTCCCATCATCGCACAGGCACAGTACATCAATATCAGAATGGACAACCTTCAGTTGCATGTTGATGCTATTGCAGAAATTGGGATGAATGTGGTCCATGTTGATATAGGATGCATTCCCCCAACATGGTACAATTCCAAATCGGTCATATTTGCACATTTCCACGACTGGTTTCTTGATTTCACGGTCCTACCACTCGAGTATTCTTGTAGTCATTGACTTTTTGGGGAATTTGACACAGACAGCAAACTTTGTAATGATCTCTAGCAATTGACGTTCGACCCATGGTACAATTCCAAATCGGTCATATTTGCACATTTCCATGACTGGTTTCTTGATTTCACGGTCCTACCACTCGAGTATTCTTGCAGTCAACTTTTTAGGGGATTTGACTCAGACAGATAACTTTGTAATGATATTCAGCCCAAATCTCTAGAGATTGACATATGACCTAGGATAGTTAGTCCCCTCTTCTTTGCGAAGTACATCATAATCGGAATCGATAACCTTCAGTCTCATGGTGATTCTTTTATATATGTAAATGTGTCTTCTTCCAACATAATATTATTGCATATTATGCACATGTTTGAGGATGGTCTCTTGGCCGACATCACTTGATAATGCCGATACTCATTGACAGTGACCTAATCCGAGAATCTCCAGATTAGTGAAACGCTTTATCGTTGTTAGGACGTGTATATATTTCACTCATGTAACCTAAAACCTGTAAAATTACGATAATATAGAGATTTGCAAGACATGCGGCTCCAAATCCAACCTATCTACAGCCGACCGCGAGCGCAAATCACAGGACCACGATTCCTGACGTCTAGTACAAATCCATTCAACTTCTGCTCCCACTACTCAATCGACAACCTACATCATTAGCAAGCAAATCAACTTTTAGTTTTGTCTTAGGTCCATTTTATTAAATTCCGTACTCATATTTCATACCAAACTTAAAACAGTTACATAAAAGAGGATTCAGCAATTAATGACATGCCATGACATTGACAGCCCCAGCCCGCAGCTACGTGCTTTCCATTTCACCGATATGGAATCGGTGTCTCGTGCACATCAAAGATTCTGCTAATACACACAGGTGTGACGCTGAAAACCGTCTTGGTACACCAAATATATTATGCTAAACGTACCGGGATTCCAACCCGGTCATTTGGGGTATGATGACAATCTACTGTAATATCGGCTGTACTGGCATAGCTTCAATGATGGTGAAATATATCAAACTTAATAGGGAAAACGCCTCATCAATTGCACCCCGCAGGCCGCAGGGTACTTCAAAAACTGTACACTGTATACAGACGTGAGACTTGGTCATAATTTTCATTTATTTTTGACCCAAAGGTCTTTCATTCAAACCTACAAGGCGCAAGACAAGAATATCGCATCTTCATTACCGGTACCTTGAGGCAGTCATATGGATTTCCTGGTTCACCACTATACTCGCTGATACCGGTATACCGATCAACTAACAGTAAACTGTAAGCCATTCGGCCTCACATTGGTGAAACTGGGTTCGGAAACATATAAAATCTATTCCTACAGCTTAGAAAGTCTGCTAATTTACGGAAAGATAGAAAATAGTGCACCTACGACTTCAACTTGAACCAATTTACAGTCAACCAGTCGCGAGAAACAGGAGACCACGATCAGCGACAACCAAGCCAAAGCACTGAACTACGTTTTAAACAACCTCCCGCGGCTGTTTACTTTTCGATCAAATTCGGCGCGAGTGAACGCTAGATCATTGAAGTTTCGGTGTTGGTGCTTTGGAAATATCTCCTGAACCTCTGTTTGAGCTCCAGTTTGGGTTCAAAACATATTGGTGCATACGGCCCAAAGTCTCGCATGGTCAACCGTCGTTTGCTCGGATGTCGGGCAACCGGGTTGATTCCTTCAAAATTGCAAGATATCTCGACATGTCCGAAGTTTCACTGCCGAATCAACTTGCCTCGATGTATTTCATCTGCGGGTTCTTTAAAATACAAGTTTTGACCGCAATTTCAACTCACATCAGAATTAACTTTTTCCGATTCGAAGCCTGACAGCTCGCCTTAGAACGCCAAACAAGATAGACTTGATCAAACAAAGAAGCGTCGTATTTCTCACGAATTCTAATGGACCGCGTAAACAAAACGAAGTCAACCCATACTTCAGGTTATTCTTTCTCAGGTAGACAGTTAGCCAAATATGCTGTGAGAAATCCTTTAGCAGCAGGCTAGGTCGTGACAATGATACGGCGTATTGGCCTGTGGCGTACATACGATTATATAAACACTTCACTGTCACGTATTGCAGAATGAGAGACGAGCTATAGACTTCTGCTTTGCGTAGAAGCCATAGTTCAAACTGAAAGGTGTCCGGTAAATACCGAGAAAATCATTACCGAGAATGGACACCACCGATAATGGACTGAGTTCGAGACAATCACCTGATTGTAAAACTGCTTTGAAACCAACCCTACTGATAGATCACATGATTTAGGAGTAAAAGTCACAAAACGTTGGTCAGCTGAGAAACGTAAACGGCGATAGGGCGCGCCGATTAAGTCATAATTTATTAGCAAAATGCATTCCTTCCGCGCGCGGGAATAAGGTAATCGCCGTTCGCGGGTTCGTATTTAGCAGGTGGCACATTCACAATGTATGCAATGCAGCGGCATGTTATGCATATGTACAAACCGTGTGTATGATCAAGTACATTGTACAGAACGGCGTTGCCGCATTTGGTGTCGATTCTCAGGTAGGCCTATATATATTTCTCAATAACGCCCGTCTCAGCAACCTAGATTTTCGGCATTGGCCATATTCGATAATGTTGATTCTCGGTTATGTCCAATTTGTCCATTCTCGGCAATGGTTTTCTAGGTATTGGTATATAGCGAAACAGAAGATAGTTGAGAGCAGGGCTGTGGAGTCGGTAAATTTTTTCACCGACACCAACTCCGACTCCATCAGACATTTTAAATAGACCGACTCCGACTCCACCGTCCCCGACTCCACAGCCCTGGTTGAGAGTCCATCATGACTAGGGCGATTTTCTACCTAAAAAAAATGGAAGATTTTGACCAAATCTGACCTAACGTATGCGAATTAGGTTTTTCCCCACATAATGCTAGAATTGTGCGTACTACTTATCTTCATTTCTGATTGTAACTGTCTGTCCTTACGAAGTAGTTTGGCCTGGAAAAAAACTTTTTTGCCTTTAAAACTCACAAATTTTTACATGAAAATACTCTATTTTAACGAGATCTGGGCCTATGAATAATTCCAGTAGTTACATTACGCATTATGGTAGGAATATTAAAAAAAAATTGTAGTACAACGAAAGATACTTTCCTACATTCTCGGGTAGAAAGTGTCTTTCCTTACTAAGTAGCTTGCCAAGAATGGAGAAAGAACGTTCAACAGCAGCAGTTTTTGGCTGACAACACTGAAGTTGTGCGTACACTGCTGGTGACAAACCGTGTTGCTTCATTCTGACAATGGTGTCTAGATCACAATTTTTCATCATGCCCTTCTTGATATAAGAACCATGCAATGCCGACGCACTCAGTTGGGATTGTAGTGATATGAGCCATACTGAGAGACTACTCGCTACAGCGATGGCACATGCTGGAGGCGGATGCTTATTATTGTTATTGTGGATTCGTTGAATAAAGCTGAGCTTGTGCTTTTGATAATAAACGCCGCTGTAAATAAGCAGATATCTTGACATGGTGGCAGCGGTAAACGTTTAAAGACAAGTCAGCGTGAAGATTGATTCCGAGAGACTCCAGTGTGCCTGCGGGTAGACAGAGAAGCGAGTTCCGGTAAGAGACAATGGCGAATCCGATTCCGAAGATGGACTGGGGATATGACCCCCTCTCCGAGGCTCTGGAAACGTTCCAGGATATGATAAATGTATACTTCGAGCTGAATGCCACTACAAATAACGCCAAGAAAGCCGCGACCATAATGATGGGATTAGGCGATGAAGGCGCCAGAAGAGTACGACAATCGGGACTGTCCGCCGATGACAGGAAAGTGCCCGAACGAATATGGGAACTACTCAAACTGGAGATCGATACAAGTGACAGAGTGAGCTACAGAGTTCACAGATTAGAATTTGCGAAGCTATGTCAGTTGAAGGATGAGTCACTGACCGACTTTGTCCACAGAATCAGGAAAAAAGCTAAGAAATGTGATTTTGAAGACAATGAAGTAGAAGAGAGATTGGTGGAAAGAATCGTTGCATCCACCCCAATCGAGAAACTAAGAGTGAAGATCTTGAAGAAACAGAAAGGCTTCACGACTAAGGAAGCCCTGCAGTTGGGTTTGGAATTGGAAGCGCTACACACATACAACAGTAGCCATGATGCTCCCGAAGGAGCGACTTCAAGTATTGACGTAATACGCAAAGGAGATAGAGACAAGGCCTGCAACAAATGCGGACTATCACACGGTTGGAAATGCCCAGCATTTAGATCTCGCTGTAACTATTGCGAAAACTATGGCCACTGGGAGGATTTCTGCGCAACGAAGAAGCGTGATAACGACGGCAATGCGAGAAACAAGCAACACGAGAGCCACCAACGTAAGGCTCCGAGAAAGTCAAAGAAACATCAAAAGAGTCGACATACTCGACAATCAGAAGTAAAAGTGTATGACACAGATAGCAGCAGTACCGACTGTCAAAACCCCGATAGTGATGATGACCAAACGAACACAATTTCATCGATCACCATTGGAGCTGTAAACGACTGCAAGAACAAACAGGGTAAGGAAGCATACACCAGGATTAAATTCAAGCATATGAACCCAAAGTTGACTGGGAGCTGGAAGATCAAGGTCGACACTGGAGCTGGAGCAAACACTCTTCCAAGACGACTTTTCAAGGAAATATTCGGGAAATTCAAACCGACCCCGTTACAACCAGAACCCAATGTTTTGCTAAAGAACTACTCCGGTTCGCGTATTGAGTGCTTTGGATCGATAACTCTCCGCATCAAACGGCCACATGGCAAGAAGTATCGTAAGGATAAATTCTATGTGGTCGACACTGACGGTCCCGGCATCCTGGGCCTGCCCACCTGCGAGGCACTCAATCTTGTAACACTGAATCTGGACACATGCAGTGTCATGGACAAAGCTCCTCATACAGAGCAGACGCCGCCTAGAGTGGATACCATTGAGGACCTGAAAAAATGTTTTCCAGACTGCTTTGATGGCATTGGCAACTTTAAGGGTGAAGAAACTCTGCACATACACACGAACGCAGAACCGTTCCAAGATGCTCCGCGGAAATGCCCAATCCATATTAGGGATCAAATCAAGCAAGAACTCGATAAGATGGAGACCCTGGGGATTATACGGAAAGTCACCAAACATACTGACTGGTGCTCTTCGCTCACTGTGGCAATGAAGGCAGATAAGACACTGCGAGTCTGCCTTGATCCAAGACGCCTTAACGAAGCGCTGAAGAGAAATCCACACAAGATCCCTACAGTCGAAGAACTCCTACCAGAATTCAGCAAGTCAAAAGTATTTTCTAAGCTTGATGCTAAATCTGGATACTGGAGTGTGAAGTTATCACCAGCATCACAAGAACTGACGACATTTCGAAGCCCCCTTGGCGACAAATACTGTTTCTTGCGCCTACCATTCGGGCTCAATGTATCACAGGATATATTCCAAGCCAAAATGGATGCTATCATTGCCCAATGCGAAGGTTGTGTTGGCATATCTGATGATATTGTGATACACGGAAAAGACAATGACGAACATGACAGGCGACTGAGACACTTCTTGTACACTGCGAAAAAAGAGGGTCTCATGCTCAATTCCAAGAAATGTTGCATCAAGACCAACTGCATCTCGTTCTTCGGAAGACTCCTGACTGATCATGGTGTAAAACCTGACCCGACAAAAGTCAGTGACATAACCGGCATGCCGACACCACGAAACAAGCAGGACCTACAAACATTCTTAGGCATGGCACAATTCCTAGCCTGTCACATTCCAAACTTTTCGAAAACAAGTGCGTCATTGAGAGACCTCTGCAAAAAGGATATAACATTTCTCTGGAATGAAGATCACCAGCACGCCTTTGAGCAGATCAAGAAAGCAATCACTGACAGCCACATCCTGCAATACTACGATCCTACTTCACCGGTCACTCTGGAAGTGGATGCATCGCTAAAAGGATTGGGAAGCTCGCTGGTTCAAGGTGAGCGAGTGGTCGCTTTCGCAAGCAAAGCTCTGACGCCAAGTGAGTCAAATTACAGTAATATTGAGCGAGAGTGCCTAGCAATTCTGTATGGCATAAAAAGATTTCACCATTATCTGTTTGGCCGCCACTTCAAGGTCATTACCGACCACAAACCGCTTGAAATGATATTCAAAAAACCGATATACTGTGCACCCCCTCGCTTACAGAGAATAATATCGCAAACACTAGGCTACGACTTTGTGGTATCCTATAGACCTGGACCCGGCATGGTGCTCGCTGATGCACTCTCGCGTCTACCAAACCAAAAAGACGAGACTGCAACTCTCGACCACAGTGCAAACACAGTACCTATCAACTGCATAAGTGATATGCCCATTGACTTCTTGTGTTTTTCAAGTGTGAAGCAATCGCAGATACAACAGCAAACTGCCACAGATCCGATCTTGAAAACCGTTGCCGAAACCATACACATTGGTTGGCCCGACACGATTCAAGAGGTACCTTCGGACATACGAGAGTACTGGAACTACAGGGATGAGCTAGCCCTTGAAAACGGCATAATATTCAAAGGAAATCAGACAGTCGTTCCAACATGTCTGCGATCAGATATATTACAACAACTGCATGAGAGTCACCAGGGCATCGAGAAGACAAGAAGACTTGCCAGGGAATATGTATATTGGCCTGGAATCAACAACGACATTTCAACACTCTGCAAGTCATGCGAATCATGCCAGGAGCTCCTACCAGAACAAACAAAACAACCGATGAAGATGCATGAACGCCCACCAAGACCTTGGGTGAAACTCGGAACTGACATTTTCGAGATCAAAGGTAGGAACTTTCTGATCATTTCAGACTACTTTTCCAGATACCCCATCGTGCAAGAATTACGATCGATCACATCGAAATCCGTCGTCAACAAAACGAAAAGGATCCTGAGCTTATTTGGAAGCGTCAAAGAAATAGTCAGTGACGGTGGACCTTGTTACCTCAGCCAATACGACAAATTCTGTGATGAATGGGGCATCACGCACACAACCAGCTCACCCCGACACAGCAGATCCAATGGCTTCATCGAAAGACAGATAGGATATCTCAAACCTATCATCAAGAAATGTATCAAGACTGGAGGAGATATCCAGGCAGCGTTACTCAATGTCCGGGCAACACCTCTCGACAATGTGCTGCCCAGCCCTGCTGAACTGCTATTTGGCCGCCGCATCACAACGAAGCTGCCTACTCATGATATCATCTCAACACCTCAGGTATACAGAGACAAGGTTGACCGGATAGTGGAAAACCAGAAGAAATACGCCGATCAGCACACTAAAGAACTTCCACTACTGCACCATGGACAAAATGTACGGGTGCTGGACAAACAAGATAAAGTTTGGAAGCCCGCGACCATATTATCGCGTGAAAGTGACCGAAGATACACGGTACAAATGGCAACAGGACGACAGCTTGTCAGAAATCGGGCCTACTTGAGAAATGTGGAAACATGTGCCACGGAGCAAACCTTGACAAACGTTGTGGACACGTCAAGCACATCCATACCGATAGAACAAGAAGACAGCACACCATCCTCAAGCGCCTTGAACACAAGCATACAGACTACCAGATCCGGCCGAGCTGTACGCAAACCGAAACGCTACATCGACGATGACGAAAACTGAAAGAGGAGGATGTAGTGATATGAGCCATACTGAGAGACTACTCGCTACAGCGATGGCACATGCTGGAGGCGGATGCTTATTATTGTTATTGTGGATTCGTTGAATAAAGCTGAGCTTGTGCTTTTGATAATAAACGCCGCTGTAAATAAGCAGATATCTTGACAGGGATATTGCGGTACGTTGAGCATAACACCATGTCAACCTATTTGTTTCATTTGAATGTTTATGTTTCACAATGAGCAGACAATGGGCCTTCTACAACGGTAGGGTAGGCCTATAAAGTAGGCTACAAGTTGTAAAATGTCAAATGATAAGTTCACCGATCGCACAAAATCTACGATGCAAACGAAATGCAGGTTGCAAAAAAGTTTTAACTTTGTAAACAATTGTGACATTTTTTGACCTAACGCTACAATTTGAACTAATTTTGATATGTAAAAAAAATCGCCCTAATTATAACACGCGCGAACAGCCGAACTGTATACAACTGTATACGACTTGTATACAAACTATCAATGAGCACTGAGCAGTACTAGTTCTAGTTCTACTAGATCAGGGCCGGCCAACCCGTGGCCCGCGAGATAATTTCCGAAATTCTATTATTCTCATAAATGGATTGCACAGATTGTGAACTTGCAAGGCCAATCAAAAATCTGATTAGTCTGGCCGCAATACTTGAGATGTGAAGACTAAAATATCAGTTCCGAAGCATTAGCAGATCCATGAGCCAGTCACATATTGGTAGATCTTCGTACACTACAATAAAGCAGAATTATTTGCGATCGATTTTTCAAGAGTAAAAATTTTCTACACGCTTCGCACATCATGTTGTCACTGGATTTCTTGCTTTTAATATTGTTGCTCTTTTGTGAAAATGAAAGAACTCCTAATGAATTAGATTGAGTCTAACTATATTCGCGATTACGAGACAAAGTGTCGTTCAACATATGCGACCCTGCGTTTGCGTTCGCAGAAATACCGTCGACTATGAAACCTATAGGCATAAAATGATTGACGCATGTTGGTCGAAGCTTTCGATATCGATATGTCCAGGCGCCGAATAGCCCATTCCTTGCAAACTGAGCCCAGCGATATACAGCAGGCCCGCAATATAGTCATGTGACAATATTATTGAACAATGAACTTCGAAAAATTTTCGCGCCTTGCGCGGCTAGTGGCCTGCGCAATAGTTCGTCGATCAAATGTGGCCCTTTGGCTGAAAAGGTTGGCCAGCCCTGTACTAGATATTTTGAAAAGAGAGCAGTTCTATGTTGTCAGTTGCCAAACTACTAGAAAACACTTTGTCGTCGTTTGGTGTGAATAGTGATACTGGTTTGTTTGTTTGTTTGTTTGTTTGTTTGCACTATTCATGGTGTTTGTCAACTACTATATGGTCATTTACACCAGGACGTACGTCTGTATTTTGATTCCGTATCTGCGGGCTTGTGGTACGGCCCACTTCTAGGCTTTTTAAGACACCGCTTGCGCGGACCAGATACTGGTGAATGGTAATACCATACAGGTGTTCTGTTGTGTGCCGAGGTCCTTGCAGCCGTTGATATAATAAACAATAATCAGATTATATTTTCATCTGAACAAGACCCACACAATGTACAATGCGATAAGACACAAATGCGATGTAATGAACAGATAAGAGGATGCCGAACGACCAGTTGCGGTTGCAGTTGCGGACTCTTAAACTGGCAGTGGCATCCACCTCGGCCTAGTGCCCGATGTCACGTGTTCCTTTATCGATGTCAGTCTCTATTCCTCGGCTCTTTCTAATGCTCTCTCCATTCTTTGTGGGTGCGCTCTTTCATCGGGTCTTTTTCAGGGCTTTTTTGTCGCCGTAAAGACAGCGGCGCGGGGGAAGAGGAGTCCAGAATAACCTCCGACGCGGAATCGACCCGAGCCGCCTGGGCGGTAGGTTACCACCACGCTATCTTCCCGGGCTCATCACTATACTAACAGTGACGAGTAACCTACTAAAGTATCGGTTTTGGGGATCGAAGCCTCTCCCATTCCAAACTCGAAATCCCGTCCTCTTGAAATGCCAATTCAATACATCTAATTTTTCTAATTTGCAATTCAGTGATTCGTATGTTGCTTCGGAATTACATCATGGTAATTCTGTTTTGGTTAGTTAGTTATAGTTATAGTTAGTTGCGGATTTAGGTCGTTAGTTCTAGTTCTTGTTGCGAGTTTTGAAAAGATAGATAGTTCTTTATTTATAGTTTGAGTTGCGCATGTTGAACATCCAGTAGTCTGTCAAGTCTGATTCAGCAGGAATGCCGCTATTTTATTGTCGAAGCTCATTGCACGCTTTACTTACAGCCAATGGCAAGCGAACGACGTTTGAATAGCTTTCGCGTTTCATCCGTGATTCGACTAATTACTAGAAATGATGAGCTCGATAGATATAAATTACATTTTGCCTTGATGATAAAATTGAAGTTTCAAATCAAAATTTCGAGTACCGCGGTTTGGAGCTGCTTAATCAACCGAGAAATCGCCGGTTTTGCGTTTCGCCTTTTGTCAATTTACCGTAGGCGCTATCGATCGGCGTTTCACGTAAGCTTTCGAGAAAGCGGCATTACGAAGCAGCAAGCAGACTTTGGTGGGCGACTTCAATCAATAATACGAAATGGCACAGGTATTTCGACTAATTCTGATCGGCTACTTTATTACCTGTTTATATCAGTTTGTATGGCGATAGATATTGGACAAAGATAAACTTTGCTATCTTGTTTGGATTACTATATTACGATTGTGCTGTGCTCGTTCTTAGTAATTTAGAACCAGCGAGTTTCCAGAAAAGACTTATATTCCAGATATGACATGTGTTGTACGCCGTAATTAATAAATGCCACGTTAGCCTACCCCTGACGAGTATCAGCTGACAATATTTGGGTTTATTTCAATATGAATAGAATATTCAATTGGACATAATGATCATGTGTTCAATTCCTTACGTAACTGCTGCCTATTATCTCTGTATATACCTATGTCTGCACGTATTACCGAAATATTTATTGATCGCTGTATAGTTTGTTGGATAAACTGTTTGTATTTAACAGAAACCTTCGGACGTAGTGGCTCCGCTCGGCAGTCGAGTGTATTTGTTCAACTATTTCGAGCGAGTATCTATGGATGAACAAGCGTTCGTCGATTTTTGGTCGATTGCAGCGCGATATATCCAGCCCAAAGACCACTTTATATCCACCCATCTTCACCAAGGTCTTGGCAGTAGCAGCAGGTATAATCGGAAGTCGATGATACCATATTCGTATAAACGAAATGCATTTCTGCATTCACTATAATGACGTTGGATATACTCTCGTAATGCAGATTCAACTGGGTGAACTTCGCCGTTTTCGATTCCAACGATGTCTGTTGTTTTGGGAAACCAGACCCCCAATGGGGCGAATTGATGAAGAATGCGGCGTCCCATAAGTTGACTGCATACCCAGGTTCTTATAAAAATTCAAACTGTATCCTTCACTATTAACTGTTATCGCCTGAAATGTACATATTCTACATAGTGCATCTATAGATTACTAACCTATAGTACAGCTTAGATCTGGTTAAAGCATAGACAACCTCCTCACTCAGAAGTAGATATAACGCCCTAGATTTCTACTCAATAACAACCAAAAACTGAGATTTCCAAGACATGACAAAAATACTTCTGAAACGTAAGTCATTTAAAAAAGCAAGTTTCATCGTAAGGTCGCGTATGCGTATCGCCAGCAAGACGCGTCTTCGCGACAAACGCTGGGATTTGTCCTATTTTTTTTTAAGAGAACTACAATGTCCTCGGGGGACGCCCAGATGTTCTCATTTTCACAATCTCACGTCTTTTATTGCTCTGAGTGTTTTTAGTCACTCACGAAGACACTATAAAGTGAAATTTTCAGAATTTGTCTACAATTACAACTTGTAATGAAGTGTATACCCTTTTCACCATCTCAAAATATGGTAACCCTAAATATAACTATAGGTGCAATTCTATAATCTATGCATTTAGCTACCGGGGTGCGGGGATTGCCTAACGCAATTCGAAAAATTTTCGCTTATAAAAGATATGGAACTTGTTCTAAAAGTATAGCTATCTCACCACTTAGAAGTCAAATCCTGTGGTGTGTACGCCACGGGATTTCCTTTCATTTAAGATGTCATAAAATCTCGACGTAAAAGCATAATTTTAGAATATTTTGCAACACAGATACCAAAGGAAAACGATCGAAG
Organism: Botryllus schlosseri; assembly: GCF_051294905.1. NCBI lineage: Eukaryota > Metazoa > Chordata > Ascidiacea > Stolidobranchia > Styelidae > Botryllus > Botryllus schlosseri. The sequence continues at coordinate 35,123,563 of NC_137238.1, forward strand.
TTCTGTAGTTGTTGAAAATAATACCAAATAAGGACGCAAGTCGAAAACAAGGACATTTCTTAGAAATGAGGACAGTTGAGTTTTCTAAGACCTGGCCCTTCAAAATAAGGACAAATCTTAGGAATAAGGACGGTATGGCAACCCTGGTTATAGTCATACTACTGCCAAAGAGGTGTAAATTTACGGATTTTTCTAACAGTGCATTACTTTAATTTCTGCACGAAAACTACACCGGAATGAATACAATAAACCGGTGCATATATAAAGGTTCGGCATGTTTCAGGCCAATACGAGGAAATCGCTTCATACCGCGGCGACCAACTCACTGGAGATGACAAAACACGGCCTGACACCACCAGATTCTTACTGACAGCTGTTCTGGGTACGTAACGTATACACCCAAAATTAGACAACAAGAAAATTGTCACCTTCTGAAATTAGATTAAAATCAGAAATGGCGAATTCGCAAAAACTTAGAAATTGAAGCAAATTCCGAATTATAACGAAATACGACAAAAATCAAGTTCCTCATGCGCCAAATCAGGGTTGATTCTCTACCCTCAGCACACAGCGGCGAGATAGCGTAGCGGTAGGTTATATAATCCATAGCTGCAATACCAATGGATGGTGGGTTCGAGGCTCTTACTCGCCATCTCGTCCGCGTAAGCGGTGACTTGAAAAACGTAGAAGTGGGCCGTGCTACAAGTCGGCAGTTACGGAATCGAAATGAGGAATATATCGGCCTGGTGCAAATGACCACAGTAGTCGACAAACGCCATGAATACCACAAACGACAACAGCGCTGAGCACGCGGTTGGAAAACGTCTGTACACTATAAGCGTGCGTGACTCGTTTCTCGCTACGCAGATCTCCTTATGAGTCGGTGTATATGCTGCAACGAAACATCACCGACAAAAATATAATGTGTCCTTTCCTTTTCCTGCGTAGCGTTTTCGGGGAAACCAGAAATAAGATTAGAATCAAAATCACAGAATTATAGAAACATTTCACAGTTTACATTACTGGCATTTCTCTATCCTAATTAAACAACGATATCCTTATTTAGTTGTCCAAGGAGTAATAGTGGCACTCAACCACCCTTCCATAGTTACGAAATTATAGGACACTATGTTACTCGTTACCAGAAGTGGTGAAAGTAGCCGTCCTTGGTGTCCTAGTAGAAGTTTAAGTATACCGTTGCAAATCTCTAGTAAAGTAGCCTCCTATACGAGTATAGCGATTCCGCAACATGCCAGAACTAGTTCAAATCGAAATAGAACATGAAGATATGAAAAGTGTTTGAGTAACCTTATATACGTAGTCCCAAAAAGAAAAAGTATTCGCCTTGCTGACTGCTGCTTCCGTAATTACTTTTGCAAACCCATCAGTCACGAATAGCCATACAGCATTCATGTAACTCGCGTAAATGCCACAGCTGATGATTCCGTATCGAAAGACACTTTGGAGGCTAACTGGCGGGTTTGGACGAAAGCAGACTATATCCAGCAGAATAGGAAGGGCGATCCTAATCTACAGGATTCTCTGTTATACCGGGTATGACGCTTCTACGCATATATATTTGAGCGGCATATACAGCTAATATTTGTCTAATAACACGCGTCTTGTGTGTCGCATTGTGCATCATTTTGTCTTGGGCGGATAAAAAATATAACCTCTTTTCATTATTATTTTTATCATTATTATAGTAGCATGTGTGTTTCACTGATATCTACCGTGAAGGAATGAATCATCCCTACATTTATGGAAATGGCTATATTGTAGTATGATAAAATGTAATGATTCTAGTGCATAGGCGTTGTCAAGGTGAAATAGGGGAGGGCGCAGTGGGATTGGGTGATAAAATGCGTGAGAGGTTTGCGAATCATTTGATTGGTATTGGTCACTATAGTTTTTATTCTACATAGATGGTTAAAGCTCGCAATCCTCTCGTACGGTACACTGTTCGCACGGAGCTCAAGGGCATGTCTGACGACGACGGAATCGCTCTAGCGGACACAGTAAACCAGCAGGCAGACGCGCCAGGAATGCAGACATTCACTGCCTTCTACAAAATCAACACCAATTTGTACTACAAGAAAGACTAAAGAATTATTTTGCTATATGCAAAGAATGTCAATACAATATACAACTTTCAGTGTCAGACAGACCTTTCACATGTGGATTGAGATTAGAGTTACCAGTATCAGCATCAGTTTCATAATAATTTCATCATTTCAAAACACCACAAGACTGCGATACAAAGACGAGATAGGAATGTGACGAAACTCCTTGGAGTAGTCTTTGAAATCAGGCTGGGCTTAGGTTAGGATCGGGTAAGGACTAGATTAGTGTTAACATTGTGGTTACGGTTTGGGAAAGCCGGAATGGGTTAATTTAGGAGTTGCAGTGAGTAATCCGCATTCTCAATCTCAAGTATATCAAGCCAAAGTGTCGCAACCAGGTTAAATTCTACAAATTGCAAGATCGCTCGATATTTCTGAAGCGTAATTGAAGAACAAACTTGACTCTGTGTATTTTCGTCAAATACGGGCTCTTTACAATCCAAATCGTCAGTGCGATTTCAACTCACCTCGAGAATGAGCTTTCTCGAATCCTAGCCGTGGAACAAATCAGATTTGATAAAACAACGGACGTACCGTATTCCTCACGAATGTTAATGTACCGTATACATAACGAAGTCAGCCCATATAGGCCGACTTCAGATTATTCTTGCTCCGGCAGACCAGAGAGTTAGTCAAATATGCTTTGAGGCGTTCTTATGCGCAGCCGACTCGGCGTTGACAATGATACGGTGTATACCTGGGTGAGCAAATGAGTAACAGATAAATTCGTTAACGGGCCGAGTCAAAATTTTAACTATATTCTCCAGCGTATTAATTTTGTTTCTTAATTGAAAGCAGTGAATTGCATTGTTAATAAATGCTGCTCAGTGGGTGTGCTGATATTAGATAATGAGAAAATTACGGTTAAATAACAACAACAAAACATATTCTATTTATTTTCCGTCATAAATAACGTGATACATTTTGAATTCTCTTTAATCCAGGTTTGTATCGTACGGCATTAAAAGGTATTGCACAGCTTATCGTGTCCCAGTTGTCCCAGCAGGGTACCAATAATCTTCTCACGCATCCCTGCACGCAACCTCATTCGCCCCCGACCATAATCTTAGTGACGAAGTAGTCTGCGAAGCACATACTTTGAGAGATTGCCAAGTATAGTGTACGTGACCGCGCTTCAGTCGCCGGATCGTATATAGACAATTGAATTCATTTAACTTGGTTATTTATATATTTGTTAATATATTGCAGTATGATTTGATCCTGGTATATCTGCAAGTTTCTGACCACTACTTACTACAGTTTGGCTGTTTTGTATTATTAAAGAAAGCTCCTTTGATCTGCGTGTGCGATCAGGATTGCAAGAGAACTCAGAGCGGTCATTAGTAAGTCGGCCAGTGCGTACAACAGGAACTGTAGCGTCGACTCCAATCAAGCACTATACCAGCGTGTCTTGCAATAAATTCTTGCATCGACCGCTACAGTCAGAAACTTTACCAGTCAAGAACTTGAAAGTGAGAAAAGTTGAAAATCTTGAACATTTCGGGTGAAACTGCGGCAGCGTCAGAGAGAGCTGACTGCCCAACTGAGCGAAATGAAACTGTGGCAATGTCAGAAAGTGTTGACTGTTGGACCAAGTTAAGAGAATGTTGAAGATGACCGTGGAAGTGTCAAGAACGAAATTGTGGACCAGAACCCCGTGAAAAGCGAGCCAGCGGGCTCTGATGATTCAACCAACAGTGACAGCACTTTCCACGGATTTGATCAGAGATTGATTGAATATGGTCATCAGCTTCGTGAAACAGAAAGAGATGTTAAAAGACGGATTGAATTAGTTGAGGATATTATGACGCAATCCAAAAATAAAGAAGAATTACGAGAAGCAATGAAAGGTGTTTCTTACTACCGAGACGAATTGCGGAAAACTTCCAGATAAATTATTTCGAAGTAGGCCGAGAATACGGAAACAAAGGATTTCACCAACAGTCTGAGGTTGGTTGAAATAAAAATTGAAAAAGTCCAGCAAAACGTTATGGATTTCATGCAGCTTCAATATGAAAATGGATCCGTCGGTAGCCGAGCGAAATCCAGAGCTGGCTCGAGATCGCTGTCAAAATGCAAAGTGCAGTCTCGCCTGCAACAAAGAACAACTTCACAAAAGCATAACGGAAACAGCCGCTTTGAAAGCAAGTCTGGAATTGGCGAAGCGAGAAGCTGCAATGAAAAGAAAGATACTTGAAGATGAAGCAGAGTTACAGTAATTGTCTCTGGAGAGTGAAATTGCTGAACAACAAGCCGTGATCGAAGTTTGCGAGCAAATTGAAAGGGAGGAAAACCCATTTAAATCAGCATAATCAGCTAACCTTTTAGGTTTAGATATTTGCAAATCTTATGTTATGCGAATCTTCATCCCGCAATCATGAACCTCGTCGTGATTTTTCGCAATATGGCAGATGTCTAATCATTTGAATTTGATGTATCAAGTTTTTCTGATGCAGGGCGCAGAGAAATGTTCTCAGCACCGACCCGCTTTCTCTTGCTGCTGTCGTCATCAACATCTTTGTGCATCTATATCAGGTAGCCTACTTTACGTGTGTGGGAGGGTGACAGGGGTGGTGGTCAGTGCTTCACCAACTACGAACCTCACCGCACGACACTGAGCCAGTGCTGTTTTTTTAAATGTTGTATCGTGATCGTGATCAATTATTCCTGATCTCTGTAGCACAATTGTGGGCATATTTGTCAAATTGCTCACCACATTTCCAATTTGAAACCGTTCCCATAAGTCGCACCATAACCGAAAGCACGCCGCTTTGTGAAAAGAGAATCAGAGATTTAGTGATTGAATGTTTGTCTGTTTGTGGTGTCTTTTCCACTGCAACTCTACTCGAACCTGCAACCCATTGGTGTTGTAACTATGGATTATACCACTACGTCATCTCGTCACAGTGATTAAATGCATACGCGAAAGATAAAAAGTATATTGGGAATGATACAGCAGAGTGCGTATGCGTGAGTTTGAGTATGGTGGTGTTGCTATAGCGTGGTTTCGTGATCGAAGCGCATTGTGATAATAGTCAGGCAGCGTAATGGAAAATGCATTGCGCTGGTGTAACACACGGAATTTTGACATTCGATACTTTCTAAGGATATAATATCGCGATTAAGATGTACGTAGGTACAAGTACGATGTGGCTTTATGGAATAAAAAAAATGAACGAAGTGTAACGACTCATTTAGTGTTGAAGCACCGATGTGATGTTAATACAATCTCATATAGAAAGACGTCGTGGTTTCACGGCGTTGCTGTTCAAGAGTTGCCATCTGCGGAGAAAAATTAGCCGTTATGATGTAGTCGACCTTATCACAAAGCGTCGGCGTTCTAGTAGATATTCAAGAGTTTGAAAGCTGATATCAGGAAGCTGGTAAGTAGATCTTGCGACAGCGAGCGCGAGTCTAATTGGAACACCAAATCTCTTCGCTACCACTGGAACAATTTAGGTTATGCGTCACTCATGATGTGAAGTTGCTTCAATATTTCTAAATGATATCGCTACCATACGTGATCGAATATCAGGTTATAAGCAATGTCGAAGTAGGAATATGTGGTAAATACAGTGTTAGGATGTCTCGAGTCAACTTTTTCGTATGACTTGACTTGACTCTAGTCACTTTGGAAAAATGACTTGACTTGACTTGATTTGACTCGGAGCTTTAGAAATGTGCATTGACTCGTGGCTCGGAGCAAATATTACGAGTCAATTTCAAGTCAGCAAATAAACGGTGTCGATTAAATCACTGTATCTTGTATATGTTCGGATTGTTCGAGATGCGCCTGTGTCATTATACTGAGAGCAACCAATCTTTCACTGATTGTACGTTATGCTGATCCTCCCTTGTTACATCACAAAAAAATTGACCGCAAACGAAATGATCACAGTTTACGTTGTCTAGTAATAACAATGTGTCTCTGTTTCTTAGACGGCTAAATGCTTAAATTGCGCAGTGCTCACCTTTACCACCCGTCTTGTATGATTTAAATCGACCAATTATAGTTTGTGCGTTTATATTCTCACAGGTCTGTAGATGGGTAATGTAGGCTATTGTATCAATTTGTTTCAACTTCTCGAGGCTTCGTATTCGGTTCTATATTTTGGCTGTTAATAATTGACTGTAGCATGTAGCTGTGCAACAGTGTACACTATACTACTCACGTATTTTATTAGCAGTTCTACGTGTGCGTGAGTGATGCAGCGTCTTTTTGCATGTATGTTTAACTTTATATTCGTGATTTGATTCGATATAAATGACCAATAATTCTGTCTTTCACCCAGCTAGCAAAATGCATGGACTATGCATCATCACTCATACTTCGAAAATTAAATTTGACTTGACTCGTAACTTGACTTGACTTGACTCGAGTCACCTCCAAAGAACGAGTGACTTGACTTGACTCGAGACACCTTCGAAAATCGATTGAATCGACTTGACTCGAGTCAAAATGTGCAATGACTCAAGATGACTCGTGACTCGAAGGTAGTGACTTGATCCCAACACTGGGTAGATATGATATCTAAAACATGAAAATGATATAAGAACCTGCAAATCATTTTTGAATATGGGTTATACTCCATAGCAAATGATAGGTTCTGAATAGTCAATAGATGTCTTAGTTATAGGTCTTGGTCCTGATCTCTGTGTGGCTTAGTGAGATTGCATTGTTTATTCGCTAGTTTCGATAGTAGGTAGGGTTGCATTTAAAATAAACTGTGTTTTAAACAAATGCCTTTTTGAGAAAAAATTGTGTTTCTCTAACGTTGTCTAATTATGTCATAATTGTGTAAATACGTCCGTAAAACTATGCAGTAGGAGCCTACAGACGATTTGCACCCAAAATAATCGACGTATACCAAGTGGGGTGGCTGGAACCCTCGAAATTGTCGTCGGTTCAACAGTTTTTGCACGTAGATATAGAAGCCATATTTACTCGGCATTTTCAATGGCCAGTGCCACTCCAATGTGACGTCACAATTAAATATGTCAAAAAGAAAATAACGACATGTTTCAAACAAGGTCCTTGTTTTAAAAATGTTTGTGTCAGATTAAATTTCGTTTTAAATGCTGCCCTACTTGTAGATATTCCGGAATTTGTGCTCTCTCGGCCTCAGCCGAGCATCCATATCGCACTACATGATTTTTCTCATGAAATCGACTCAAATTACTGCGCAAGCTGAAAAGTTTTCAGTCGGCAAAAGACACTTTACATCTAATATATGCATAATAAGTTCATATAATAATTCTTCCCGACGGAAGCATCGCGTCACCACAACGCTTTTTATATGTCATATGCTGTTGTCGAGTTCATCATGATCATCATCATTTCACTATAATTTTTATCAAATCAATGCACCACAAGATTACAATATAATGATAAGATAGAAGGGTGCCGAACGACTCGGAGTAGTCTTTTAATCAGACACCCAGCTTGATCTACAGCAGAGGTCTCAAACACGCGGCCCGCGGGCCGCATGCGGCCCCCGAGACCATTTTGTGCGGCCCGCGACGGCATTTTGGATTTCCAAGTATTCGACAATATTTTACTGCCAATTTTTAGGAACTTAAAATTCGCTCTAAAACAGAAGCCTGAAAATACTCAAACTTCACTAATACATCAGTTTCCACTCAGTTACCACTCAGTGGAAGATCAACTATTACGTGACATTACTTGTTTAATATGGTACAAAATGACCCGTTGATGATTCGTGACTGAAAATTGTGATTTGGACTTGAGCGCGACCCTCTGTAGAATTACTCGTACTCGTACTCGTCACGTCAAACGTTACAATCAGAGAAGGACTCTTGTGACTCGGAATGCCCTGACTTGGTACAACCACGGACGCAACAAACCATGGTGTCCTATATGGCGTGGACACAAGCAAATCTCACGGCTTGGTGAAATTGGTGTACGTCCATTTGGTCGAAGGCAATTTGACGGTAATTTTTGTCCGGCTTGTCCTGCATTAGTCTGAATTTTATAAAACGGGTATCAATCGACAGCTACCGCGGTACTGATTGCGAAAATATAAATTTATTCTGTTCGTGGTCCTGGAACTCCTCAAAATAAGCCCCGAATGTTGCATTGTATGTGAGTTTGGCATTGTGATGCTGCAATGACGTCTGGGAGTAGGCGAGGAGCACTGCAAGATGCAAACGTATTGGCCATTGTTACGCAGGCGATTGATCATGGTTGCGTCACAATACCAAACTCACTTACAATGCAACATTTGAGGCTTATTTTGGCGAGTTCCAGGGCCGCGAACAGAATAAAATTGATATTTTCGGGGGGGGGGGGTGCTGGGGCCCCTATAAGCATCTAACCGTAACTTCTGGGGGTCTCCGCCCTCCGGACCCCCCTTTCGCATCTCTTATTCTTATCTATCTTTCACCACAGTAGGTTCGGCCAGGTGCTGGATTCGGCCATGTCTATTATTGCATGTGTGCACGGATAGACTACATCAAAATAAAGTAATTCTACCGCATGCAGAGACGTGATGATTATCGGGATACGGGACTTTTCAAATGCAGAGATTTGATGATGATTGACACATCTGTACGGAATCCTATTCTTGCTTGGTACACGGATTTCCATGTTTATTCGTTATTATCCATGAAAAAAGCGCATCATCCAAATATGGGGGGGGGGCAGGGCGACCGCCCACCTCGCTCACCCCAAAAGCCACCACTGGGCCCGTGAGATTTGCTTGTGTCCACACCATATAGGACACTATGAACAAACTATCAAACTGGTAGGAGAAATAGTAAAATATCAAAAGGCCGTAGCTTGCGTTGCGTACCATATTTAGATATCTAAGCATATAGGTATGGCAACCGACATTGTCATTATGTTGCTCCTTTGATACAGTTGGTTACATCCCGTGTCCTCTTGGGTATCTTTATATATGTAATTGTCGCCAATTTAATGTGGCGAGTATATTAACTTGTGGTAGCCTACGCTTCACAGCTGTAACGAACGGATTCTTCGGCGATTGCACAATGCACATTTCTATTGTTATTGTACAGATCCATTATGTTCAAGTTGTTATTGATCTGTTCCAACATTCGAAGGTAAAATGAAACGCTGATTCTATTTGACTTCCGTAATGACATGTCAATACAGCCTAGTTATCAGGAGTAGATCTATGCTCGAAACCCGGAAATAAGGCCGATTTTGAAATACATTGAATTCCCCTATTATTGGTGGTGCGGCCCGCGGCGCCATAAAAAATAGGAAATTGGCCCGCGAGCACAATTGAGTTTCAGACCTCTGATCTACAGCATGTAAATAAGAGACATGCACGCTGGATTTGAGAAAGGATAACATAAAAGGAAGCGACTAAAATAATGATGCCCATGTCGGTATAGGCGAGGTCGATAAGTCAGATTGTAGTCCGGTATTGATCTTGGGGGCTGACTAGTATTGATTCAGCCAAAATAGATTTATTTAGATTTGAAGGCGGACATGCTCGACGACTGTCTGATAGCTGGCGAGATGCTTTTCCACACTAAAGCTCCGTCGTACTTGATAGAGTGATGATGCGTTTTCTTGTATCCCGTCCTGATCATATGGTATAGTTGTTCCTCGAGGACGAGTGTGTGTTGTAGTTGTGCACTTTCAATTCTGAGGTGAAGCAGTCGTTAAAATTTGTGGATTACACTTTACCTCAAGGTCATTGATCCGCTTGCCTCCTTCTGCTGTACAACCTCCTGAATTAAGGTCATTGAAATCGTACAATATTGTTTATTTTCGCATATTTCCGAAAAAATGAGAGGCGAAAATCAAGAAGATAAGTTTGAAGCTTAAAGTTATCTTCGTATAAGCTCATTCGCGAAATCCGTCAGCATCGAGTAGACTTTGACCTAATTTTAGTGAATCATGCGGCGAATTGTAGCGTATGCTCTACGGCGTAGAGCATACGCTATATTAGGGTAGTCAACCGAATCCGCAAGCATTCGAAATGGTCCTTCAATGATTCATGACTGATGTTCATCTCAGTTATAATTATGATTGCATTTGAAACAATAATCAATTTAGAACATATTTAAAACATGGCCCTTGTTAAAAACATCTTTCTGATTTTATCCTTGATTTCTTGCCGTCGAAAAATAACAACTGAACTTACCGCGCGTGTGCATGCACGACATCTGATGTTGGGATTCTGGCTCTTGCAAACAATACTTCAGGGAAGAGGTTCTTAACCTTTATCTACAAACCGTCGCGAAACCCCAATCTCTTGTAAATAATATTTATATATGCCGGTATAAGTTCCCGTTCCACACTATACGATATGAACCAGAAGAGAAATATGTTATTTGGTTTGCATTCTTTGCAATTCCAATTTACCAGTCAGCCCGGCGGGGTGCTATACGTGCCTATCATATAACTGCAGATGTTAATCACTCCAATTCGCGTACAAATCATTAGACAAAGTCAGCAGAAGATGGTGGATCAGTGCGCATTGCGCTGTCTAAGTGTCTATTCACCCTATGATTTGGCAGTATCGAGATGAGTCACAAGAAGACAAAGTTTTGTTCGGTCGAAGCGCAAAAGCGTGTGACGAATTGATGTAACTGCAAACTAGCTAATAAATATTGGAGACAGAGGCATTTCAAAACGACGGAATTTCAATTTAGACCCCAATCCACTGCGCAGAACACGCCACCACGACATTCACAATTAAGCGACTGATCGCTCCTAATTGTCTGCAACTAATGATTGCAAGTCATCTGCACAAATCATCTGTATCAGTTGAACGTGGTTCTTAGCGGGGGAGATAGTGTAGTGGTTACGATGTGCGCCCACTGACCAGACGGACCGGGTTCGATCCCCGTCGGAGGTTTATCTTCCCAGCCGCTGCCGTTCTTACGGCTACAAAAAAAGCCCAGTAAAAGTCCCGACGAAAGAAAGCACTCACAAGGAATGGAAAAAAGTAGTAGAAATGGTCGCGGCTGCAAAGAAGATCAACATCGAAAAGAACAATATCGGGCACTCTAGGCCGAGGTGGATGTTAGAGTGAATGAGCGCTACTGATGCGTGTCGTTCGACATCTTTCTATCTGTTCATGACATCGCATAGTGTCTTATCGCATTGTACATTGTGTGTGACTTGTTCAGATAAAAATAATAACCCAACAATGTTATGTTATGTAACCACCAAGTAACCCCTGTATTGACAATTATTGAAAATCATTACGTACGATATATCTCTCTAGTCAAAGCAAAAATTACTATAGCAGAATCAGGGCTACTGGAGAACAATAATCGAATTTTTAACTATTTGATCTGTAGTGGAAAGTGGATTCGTGATCGCCAGGTCCCTTCAGGTACTTATTTTGCTTCTTTGTACGTTGTGATATGCTGACGCCACCAATCGGAACTTGTGGCGTTAGGGTTTATTGAAATATGTTGAATGGCTTCGTGGGAGTTACAATTGTATATCTAGGACCAATATGACTCCTTTGACGATCAAGCTTTCCGTCTCTGTCTTACACAGAGTTACGGACCAAAGAGTATCACTGGCCAGGACTATCTCATCATGCAACATTTTACGGCGTTCTACGGCGTCTTGAAAAAGCCAAGAAGAAGAGCGAGCCGAGAACAATTTCGCACTAAGTCAAAACGCCCAAAGCATCGCTAAATCACATCCAGGCAAACGCGAATAGTGACAGCATTCAGAAACTAGAAAAGGTAGTTAGTTCGCGAACGCATCTATACCTAAAGATGTTCGCATGCAACCACACCCACCCGCGCATTGCGCAAGTCTTGCCTTTTTTCTCGCATCCATCCAATAGCGTTACAATCCTTTTCGTATTACGCGAACCACATTACCCTTTTTTCGTATCACTCGGGTATAAAGCACCGATCTCTTTCGTATGACCAGACTCATTTTTTATTACGCAACCCGACGTACAATGACTTTTTTTAACACTACGTATAATTTACTGTTATAGACTATACGGTTTTATTAGACTACAATTTTGGATATAAAAACTGAAGATGCTTCCCATAAATAGATTTGCGTTATTCGCAGTCATCGGGACCATGTTGCTTCTGGCATCGTCTATGGCGGAGGCGAGAGAGACCAGTAAGTACATTAGGAATATATCGAAACGATGCAATGACTGGCTAAAAAGAAACAATTCGTTTTACAAAAAAATAATTTTGCGGTATGATTGTTAATGATATTGGGTATGACATCGCCGCATATCAAGTCCAATCGTTTTACTGTTGCCGCGAATCTCTTTGATATCCGTCTGCAGTCTCATTCGTTTCATTCATTGTTACAAAGCATTGAATAATCTTCTACCATCCTGTTCCTAAGAAATGAGTTCGACGAAAATACAATGTACTTCTACCCTGAAAAAATTCTATCGCATCTGCATGCCCACTTAGTTAATCACGCTTTATTGTTAGCATTGCCCGCTGTCACGACGTACGTCGCCCAATATACTTTGAAACATTCGTATTACAAGCACGGGGCTACTGATCGTTCGCGCGTGAAATGTAATCTATAACGTGCTCCAACGGGTTTTGCTTAAGGCTTAGTATGAAGTCCGGCTATACTCGCGATGTACATCTTATACACTGAAACCGGGACTGTTGAATGCATGTTTGGCATAAATGCTGTTCCGATTGCTGTGACCAGAAGTAGTCAAAGTCGTCATCGTTGGTACTCAAGTAGAAGTAGAAGTTACCGTCGTAACCTTCTACTCGAGTACGAGTAGATGTAATGATTTCCAAGTAAGTACAAAATTCCGTATTTCCAGGTCTATAGTTTTGCTTGAAAACTGAATACTGTTAGGTCGACGAGGAAATATTATAAACTCATAACTAGGGCAAGTTTTTGAGTATTCAATTGAGTAAGTATAGTGCAAGTATAGGCAAAACCTATTTCAGTACTCAGAAAATGTAGAAGTATTTTGTTGCTGACCACGTCTGTGACAATGACTCAGTGCATTGATTGATGTCAAGGTTTGAGTGCACTTGGTATTGAAAATAATCAAATACTGCTACCAAGTAATCTCTCTTTGACAACAGTCAGGCTGCGGAGATCAACGTGCTCGGACGCATTTTCTTCGTGTCCCGAACTTGTTTCGCATTGGAATGGAGTTGGATGCGTGTTCTTAAGGTCATTATGTATGAAGAGCTGCCAAATGTGCTGAACATAAAGTAAGATTGTCGTGATACATCAAGTCATCTGTGCTTCCTCCGCTAGTGTTAAGATAATGATAACTCGAGGTTGCGAATACTATACCACTATATATACCGATCATACCTCACCGTATAAATACCTTATCTTATCTACCGTCACTGAAGAGTATGCGTATAGGAAGTTTCCTTTTCTACTTCGTCAAAACGAATTCAAGAATTTTGCTTTCCGTCACCTGATAGCAAAAGGAGTATCGGATACCTCGGTATGACTAAAATGAGATTAATTTCATACTAGTGGAGAAGAAGCTAGGCTAATTATAGCATTGGTCTTTTTAATTTATGTTTTGTTGTTAATCAATCCCTAATTTTTCAGGTTTGTGCTCGAGGAGGATCACTTGCGTCTCGCATGAATCAGAATTCGAAACCTGCTATATAATATAATCGTGTATAGACTATATGATATTCAGAACCGCAAATAAAATTGTGACTTGAAAATGCAAAATTCGTTCCTCATGCAGTTCTTGTTATTATGGTTCATTATTACGATTCGGAAACGGTTTAGTAGCCCAGTGTATTCTTAGGGCGGCAGCATATCGGTATATTGATGTTGATAATAGTAAAATATGGGTTTCGTACTTGCTAGAAATAAAGTTAAGCCAACACACAAATCGGGCGGTAAATATATCAAGTCAAGATAAGTCCCGTACGTCTTCCTTATTTTTACATTAGACAGATATGCTATCTTTATATCAATTTCGTCGATGTCAATCATTAATAGTAACTGTTATTGAGGGACAAGCTCACAACAGAGAGTCACTACATATTCACAAATGGAAAGCTGAAAATTTCGAGCAAACTTTTCTAACAAAGCAAATAAAAATTTTGAAAAGGGCAAGGTGCACGCTCGTTTACTGCTGATCTTTTTCATGCCGCTTGCGCCATACAGAGAGATGGTCCTAAGTTTCTAAGGAAATAATTTCAACCATAGAATATAGATGTTATAATGGCGTGCAACATTGGAAAGGGTTGACAGTGCAGCACCTACCAAGGTTCGCTTTGGAACGCAAACCTCCAGATTCTGAGGTTCACACACCGAACGCCAATGTGAACTTCGCGTTCTAACCATCCCCATTGAATATAGTATGTTCTGTTCATATTGAAATGATCCCGATTATTTTTGGCTGACACTCGTCAGGGGCAATCGTTAGCAACTACAGTAGAAAATGCGAAAGGACATTGTGTATCAACAATCGTATCACAAAATATGACGTCACCGACATCAAATTTCAAATCATCGAGACGTAGAAAGCCTTCGATAGGGTTGCCGCTTGCCGTACGTCTGGCATTTTCCAGATATGTCCGGAATTTTACTGTTCGAAACGTATCCGGGAGGAAATACAAAAATGTAACTAACTGTCCTGAATTTTAAAGGGTCGAAGTATGTTGAAAATGCGTAAATCAACGTAAACAATATTATTTTGAAACAGATGTATGTTACTTAAATATTTCCTTCACGCATGGCGCAATTTATTTTCACCTAATTTGACTGTGATATGGAGTCCATCACACTCGCAAATTCGCAATTAAGAAGAATTAAGGAAAAATCATTGAGAAATCATGAGTAGTTAATGTAATCGGTGGTGAGGTGCCATTACTGGCATGTCGCCATTGTTTCTTATGAGCGGGGTGGCATGGTGCCGCGATACCGGGGGTGGCATGGTGCCTGTATAGTGTGTAGGTATAGGCATTGCTCGCATGGTGACCCTTTCAGGTATAGGCGGGTCGGCAGGGTGTCGTGAAAACCGGGGTGGCACGTTTTCAGTATAGGCTGTGTGAACCTGTCAGGTATAGGCGGGGCGAAAATGGCGGAGTTGTATATTTATCAAGTTTAGAAATAGTGACGTCATTACTTAAATCGTATATTCCAGATTATTTTATATGACCGGTTCGAGTCAATCCTAGCATTTACGGTGAGTGTGACACCAATATCCTTATTCTTATGGCGTGGGTCGCATGCTGACGTTTTCGAGTATAGGTGCGTTCGCGAACTATTATTCAAATAGGTGTTAAATAGTTTGCCAACCCCACGATCGCGGACAAGATAATGCCCCAGACATAGCTAGGGTTGCATTTAAAACAAACAGGTTTAAAAGAATGCCCTTGTTTAAACTATGTTTTTGTTTTTTTAAGCCATAACGACACGAATATTCAATTGTGACGTCATAGTGAATTTACATTGACAATTGAAGATATATGGTAAATGACATATAGATCCTTTGACGAAATATATGTACTATTGCCGTTGAACCGACTATTTTGAGGGTTCCAACCATCCCATATCCATATACGTTGGCTATCATGGATGTACGTCGGCTATAATCATCATTGGTCATCATCGGCTATAATCATCATCACAGCAATTTTTATCAGTTCAATACACCACAAAAATGCGATACAATAAAAAGATAGGAATGTGTCGAAGCGTCTTGGAGTGGTCTATGGAATCAGGCACCCACCTTGGCCTAGAGGCGATGTAAAGAGGAGGCATGCACACTGAATGAAAAGTAAATATGATGGTATAGAAAAAAGTAAGCGACAAGAAATGGTGTGTGGCACGGGTCATAATTGTCCGCAGGCTCGTACATCAAGTATTTATACAATTATGGCATAATTTTACAACTTGAAAAAAAAACATTTTTTATTATTTTTTATTATATTTACTATTATTTTAGAAGGCCTTTTTCAAGACACCGTTTGTTTTAAATGCAACTCTAGACCAGAGTTGGATCAATTACATTATTTCAGCTCAATTACAATTACAATTACTTCCTTGCATGTTTCAATTACATTACAATTACAATTACTTCTTGCTAAAAATGTCAAATTACAATTAGAATTTAATTACATGAAAAAACGTAATTAATTACATGCAGCCCAATTACAATTACAATTAATTGTCATACTCTGGATTTGAGTGCTACCTGCTGTTATAATGTCATAGCTTAATGAATGACAAGTTTTAATTAGTACCTTATTTGCAATGTTCCCTCTAAGCTGCGCACGTGCGCAAATGCGCAGTACTGACACGGTCTCTGCGCGCAGAAAATCCAAGATGCGCACGAAAAATCCGAAGTGATGACCTTTTTTAGTTGTTACGCCCTGTTGTCCAAGGGCCTGCGCAGTAACTTGGTGAGTGTGCGCAAAATCGTCAAAAATCAGAGGGAACATTGTTTATTTGGTCACTGTATCAGGGTGGAAACAGCACTTCGTCAGCCACCCCCTCCCCCCCACTTAGAGTGATGGAACAGACGTTTGGGGGACGCAGTATTGATCGGTGGCGAGATGCACGGGGCTCTTGTGGGATCTCAGGTGAGATACCGCGAAACTAGTGTTGGTGTTGGTGATGGCACCCTTTTAGACCCTGATCTCTGATGAGGTCGGACCTCGGTTGCACTCGAACCTGCAACCCATTGGTGTTATAACTGTGGATGATACCACTACGTTATCTCGCCACAGTGATTAAATGCAGCCGCGGAGTACAAAAAGTATCTTGAAAATGATGCAGCACAGTGTGTATGGTGGTGTTGCTATAGCGTGGTTTCGTGATCATGACTATCATAACTCAACACGAAGAGCATTGTCACTAGTCAGGCAGCGTAATGAGAAATGCATTGGTGCAACACGCGGGATTTTGACATTCGATACTTTTCAAGTATAATATATCGCGATAAAGATGCACGTAGGTACAAGTACGATGTGGCTTTATGCACAATAATGAACAAAGTGTAACGACTCATTTAGTATTGAAGCACCGATACGATGGTAATATAATCTCACATATAAAGGCGTCGTGGTATCACGGTGTTGCTGTTCGATGTTCGGCGTTGCCATCTGCCAAGAAAAATTTGCCGTTATAATGTTGTCGACCTTATCCCAAAGCGTCCGCGTTCTAGTAGATATTCAAGAGTTTTAAAGCTGATATCAGCAAGCTGTTAAGTAGATCGTGCTACAGCGAGCGCGAGTCTAATTGGAACACCAAATCTCTTCGCTGCCACGGGAACAATTTAGGTTATGCGTCACTCATAATCTGAAGTTGCTTCAATATTTCTCAAATGATGTCTCCACCACGTGATCGAATGTCAGGTGATAAGCAATGTCTAAGTAGGAATATGTGGTGAATATAATATATAAAAGATGATAATGATATAAAATCATGGAAATCATTTTTGAATATATGTTATACTCCATTGCAAATGATAGGTTCTGAATATAGTCAATAGATGTCTTAGTTATAGGTCTTGCCAGGGTTGTAATGACTCGAGTCATGACTCGACTCGTGTCAGACTCGAATCACGATTTTTTAATGACTCGACTTGACTCGAAACTTGACTCTGACTGCGACCAGAAACTGCTAAAAGGGAGGGAAAATATTATTTATAAATGCGAATCATTCGATATCACCAAACAGAGTTACAAAAATGGATTTAACAAGACTTTAGCTGGAAACTGAGCAGTCAACACAATGACTTGGACTCGGACTCGAGTCATAATACCATGACTCGGACTCGACCCTCTGATCGCTGACTTGGACTCGGACTTGACTCGGTTGTGCATTGAAAATGACTCGACTTGACTCGAGTCAAAACTATAAAAGTGAGATTGACTTGTGACTCGGAGCCTTGTGACTTGGTTACAACCCTGGGTCTTGGTCCGGATTTCTGTGTGCCTTTGTAAAATAGCGTTGTTGATTCGCTAGTTCCGCTAGTAGATAGGGTTGCATCATCATCATCATTGGTTTATTAGCAATTTTATCAGTTCAATACACCACAAAAAATGCGATACAATGAAAAGAAAGGAAGATGTCGAAGCGACTAGGAGTTGTCTGTGGAATCGGACACCCACCTTGGCCTAGGCGATGTAAAGAGGAGGCATGCACACTGAATGAAAGTAAAGAAGATAGTATAGAAAAAGGAAGCGACAAGAAATAGGGCGGCATGTCATGGGAAGCGAGATCGATAGGTCAGTCGTGGTCCGGTAATCTTGAGGATGGACTGTATCTATTTAGTAGTAATTGCTTGTATCTCGACTTGAATGTGGACATGCTCGTCGACTGCCGGATGGCCGGTGGGATACTGTTCCACACATCAGGTCCGGCATATTTGATAGAGCGATGATCTTTTCGGTCGATCATATGATATTTAGACGACGTGGACGCGCGTGTGTTGCACCCTAGACATGATGTCCACACACACCCCAGACTCGATGTCCGAACACACCCTACTATTACTGAATTTCCATGTGCAAATGAAGTGTGCTCTTGAAACTGCAATTTCATCACTTTACAGTTTGAAAACCAAAATCAAACAGCTATGAACGAAGTACCCTTGAAGCAAACTTTCACTTATGACCCAATTTTCCAAAATATTTTAATATGTTTTTGAGCAATCCGCAGTCTAAATCGCATAACGCCTGACTGATTTTAAACTATTGACCAAATTCCCCCCTAATTTAACCTTTGACCCTAACATACAGGGTATTAAATTTCACTTGGAAATATATACGATCAGACAAGCTTCAGATAAATCCAAGTGCCGTATCTCAACTGTCGTCTAACATCTAGCTACACCTTCTTGAATATTGCATTGATAAAACCTAACAGTGCAGACCCGAAATGAGCAGAAAATTGTCAATTTTCAAAGTGTCGTAACTTTTGACCCAAAAGTCCAATTTTCATAAAATAAAGTTCATCCTGTTTGGAATTAGCTCATAATTATGTGTGTGTACCAAATTTCAGGAGATTTGAAGAGGTAGTGGTGGGAACATCGGGTGTCTGTGCAGGGAATTGCTGCTTTTCGTCGAAGAAGCCATATTTACCCGACATTTTCAATTGTCAGTGCCAATCCACTGTGACGTCTCAATTAAATATTCGTCACGCCATGTGTTGAAAAATAAAAAACAAATATAAACATGATTTAAACAAGGGCCTTGTTATAAAATGATTGTTTCAAAGTGATTTTTGTTTTAAATGCTACCCCACTAGTATAGGCTTACCATATTTTGGAAATCGAAAAAGAGGACACTTTTTCAGAAATTTGAGACTTGCAAAACCGGAAAAGAATTCTCAAAAACCGGTGAATTTTTCCCACTTTGTGATCGGTTGACTTAAGAAAAAAGGTCATATTTCCGCTCAAAGCTCAAAATACCGTTTTTCTTTCCGCATTGCTAGGTTTTTGACTTAAAAAAAGGTCATCTTTTCGCTCAGAGCCGAATTCACCGTACTTCACCCCGAAATACCCGCCGCAGCGTCAGTTCTGTGCTAATTTACGCCATTTCAGTCGCAATTTGCTCTAAATCTGACCTAAATTTTCAAAAAAGAGGACAAAAGGGTGTCCTCCGAGGACACTTTTTTTAGGGGTAACCGGAGGAACCGCAGTAAACCTCCCCCCGTAACGCTTGTGACAGAGTGTGGTATTGCACACAGCACAAAGTCACAGGCGCCGTAAACAAACAGTTGGCACAAGCAGGCTTTGGCTGGGAGCGTCTGTGGCCACCTTCCCGCCGCCACCATACTTGTGCCTGGGGAGAGAGCCACCTGACCGCGGACCATGATGGGGGTCCCGGGTAGTGAGAGTGATTGGATTAGTATTGGACAGTATCCGAGGACACTTTCAAAAATGTCAAAAAAGAGGACTGATCCTTTTAAAAGAGGACTTATTATAACCTACAGTTAATCCTAACGTTTACGGTGATTGCGACTTCAATATATCGTTATTCTTATGGGCGCGGCGATGATTCGTACTTTCAGGTATAGGCTGCGACGGTGTGTCGTACTTTCAGCAAAAAGGTGTGAAATAGTTTGCTAAATCTAGGAATCAGTCGCTTGGTAATATTTTGGTAATTAGTTTGTGACAGAACCGTCGCAGACGGTGATTCGAAAACACACCATTTGACACTTTCCGCGATCGCTATGTCAGTGTTTTCTCACCTCTGGAATAGTGGTTGACTTTAGTTGCGCGATACGAATCATGAGAATAATCAATCAATGTGGCAATTTGTCAACTTGAAATGAAACTGACTACACAAATCAAGTTGATTCGTATTTGAATGTGATGATTCGACACAGCTTTAAACTTAACAGACAGAGTCACCAGGGAGGTAGACTACTCCCAAGGTGTACAACAGGTTAGGGGATTATTCTGCCCCTGATCTTGAAACCTGTGTATGATCAATATTGCTCTATAAATCGTTGCGGTGGATTTCTAATTCTCGAGGATGGTCTCGCGGGATTCTCTCCGGTAGGTTCAGTTGAACCGTTGGCTCCTTGATGGTGTCCTGGTTTCTTCGACGCTACAAGACAATATTCAACCAGTTTATTCTAATGCGGAAGAGATGGTTTTGGTTCCTCCGGAGGGTTGTGGGTTGTGGTTTGAGTAGGCTTACCATATTTTGGAAATCTAAAAAGAGGACACTTTTACAGAAATTTGCAACTTGCAAAACCGAAGTAGAATTCTCAAAATCCGGTGAATTTTACCCACTTTGTGATCGGTTGACTAAAAAAAAAGGTCATGTTTCCCGCTCAGAGCTCAAAATAACGTTTTTCTCTCGACATTGCCAGGTGGATGAAAAAAAGGTCATATTTTCGCTCAGAGCTAAAATCACCGTTTTTCACTCCGAAATACCCGCCGGAGCTTCACTTCTGTGCTAATTTGCGGCATATCACTCGCAATTTGCTCTAAATCTGACCTAAATTTTCAAAAAAGAGGACAAAATCTCAAAAAAGAGGACAAGCGGGCGTCCTCCGAGGACACTTTCAAATAAGTCAAAAAAGAGGACAGATCCTCTTAAAAGAGGACGTATGGTTAGCCTACACTAGTAGGTCTTCCGGAATTGGTGCTCTTCGGCCTCAGTCGAGCATCCATATCGCACTGCATGTTTTTCTCATAAAAGCGACTCAAATTACTGTGCAGGCTGAAAACTCTTTACATTCAGTCGGCAAAAGACACTTTACATATAATATCTGCATAAGTTCATATATTAATTCTTCCCGGCATGAGCATCGCTTTTGATACGTCATAAGCTGCAGTCTGGTTCATCATGATCACCATCATCCTTTTATTATGATTTTTATCAAATTAATACACTACAAGATTACAATATAATAAAAAGATAGAAGGGTGCCGAAACGACTCGGAGTAGTCTTTTAATTAGACACCCTGCTTGACCTTCAGCATGTAAATACAGCATGCACACTGGATTTAGGAAAGGACAACATAAAAGGAAGCGACAAAAATTAGTGCTGCATGTGTCGGTAGGCGAGGTCGATAAGTCAGATTGTGGTCCGGTAATCTTCAGGGCTGACTAGTATTGATTCGGCAGAAATTGATTTATTTCGATTTGAAGGCGGACGGACATGCACGACGACTGTCGGATAGCCGGTGAGATGTTTATCCACTCTCCAGGTCCGGCATACTTGATACAGATAGAGTGATGCGTTTTCTTGTATACCGTCCTTATCAGATGGTATAGTTGTTCTTCGACGGAGAGTGTGTGTTGAATTGCGCGCTTTTAATTCCGAGGTGAAGCAGTCGTTGAAATTTGTGGGTAACACTTGACCTCAAGATCATTGATACGCTTGCCTCATCCTTCTGCTTTACAACTTCCTGAATTGTAACGTCATTGAAATCGTACAATGCTGTTTATTTTCGAGTAATTCCGACAAAATGAGTGGCGAAAATCAAGAAGATTCGTTTGAAGCTTAAAGTTATCTTAGTATAAGCTCATTGGCGAAATCCATCACCATCGAGTAGACTTTGACCTCATTTTAGTAAATCATGCGGCGAATTTATAGCGTATGCTCTACGCACTTTTAGGGCATAGGCCAACCGAATCCGCAAGCATTCCAAATGGCCCTTCAATGATTCATGACTGATGTTCATCTCAGTTATAGGTAGGGTTGCATTTAAAACAAAAATCAATTTAAAACAATCATGTTTAAAAGAAGGCCCTTGTTTAAAACATGTTTTCAATTGGTTTTTTTAATGTTTTTCTTGAAGCCGCGACGTCACGAATATTCAATGGTGACGTCATAGCGGATTGCCATTGACAATTGAAAATATAGGGTAAATATAGCTCCATTGACGAAATATCTGCATCATTGCTGCGTTGAACCGACTATTTTGAGGGTTCCAACCATCCCATATCGATATACGTCGGCTGATCGGGTTTTACTTGTCCGTCGGCTCATACGACATGTCTTTTGGAAAGTATTTTCACAATTATGGCATAATTTGGCAACTTAAAAAAACTAATTTTGTTTTTTTAAGGCCACTGTTTAAAATATGTTTTAAACAAAGTGTTTGAAAACACCGTTTATTTTAAATGCAACCTCAGATATAGGTATGGTTGCATTTGAAACAATAATCAATTTAAAACATATTTAAAACAGGGACCTTGTTAAAAACATATTTTTGATTTTATCCTTGATTTCTTACAGTCGGAAAATAACAACTGAAATTACATTACAGTTTTCCCCGCGTGTACACGACATGTGATGCTTGGATGGTGGCTTTGTGACCAATACTACAGGGAAGAGGTTCTTAACCTTTATCTACAAATCGTCGCAAAACCCCTATCTCTGGTATATAATATTTATATATGCCGGTATAAGTTCCCGTTCCGCACGATACGATATGAACCACAAAAGAAACATGTCATTTGGTTCGCAATTCCAATTTACCAGCCATCCCGGCGGGATGCTATACTTGCATGTCATACAACCGCACAGCTGAAGATGTTAATCACTCCAATTCGCGTACAAATCATTAGACAAAATCAGGAGATGGTGGATCAGTGCTCATTGCGCTGTCTAAGTGTCTATTCACCCTATAATTTGGCAGTATCGATATGAGTCACAAAAAGCGTGCGAAGAATTGCTGGAATTGCAAACTAGCTAATAAATATTGGATACAGTATATGCATGACATAACGACGAAATTTCAATTCAGACCCCAACCCACTGCGTAGAACGCGCCATCGCGACATTCACAATTCAGCGACTGATCGCTCCTAATTGTCTGTAACTAATGACTGCATGTCATCTGCACGAATCATCTGTATCAGTTGAACGTGTGTCTTAACCACCAAGTAACGCCTGTATTGACACATATTATGAATTTATTTAATGAAAATCATTACGTTCGATATTACGATAAAACTCGCACTAGTCGAAGCACGAATATGGGAATTAGGCTACTATATAGCAGAATCAGCGCTACTGGAAAACAATAATCGGATTTTCAACTATTTGATACGTAGTGGAAATTGGATTCGTGATGGTATAAGGTCCCTTCGGGTACTTATTTGTCTTCCTAGTACGTTGTGATATGCTGAAGCCACCAATCCTAACTTGTGACGTTACGGTTTATTGACATATGTTGAATGACTTCTTGGGACTTATAATTGTATAGGACCAATATGACACCGTTGACGATCAAGCTTCCGGTCTCTGTCTTATACGGAGTTACGTACCAAAGAGTATCATTGGCCAGGATTATCTCATCATGCAACATTTCACGGCGTTTTACGCAGCGTCTTGAAAAAGCCCAGAAGAAGAGTGACCAGAGGACAAAATCGCACTAAGTCAAAAAGGTAGTTAGTTCGCAAACGCACGTATACCTGAAAACGTTAGCGTGCGACCACACCCATCCGCACATTGCGCAAACCTTCCCTTTTTTCTCGTATCCAATAGCTTTACAATCCTATATTCGTATTACGCAAACCACATTACCCGTTTCTCGTATCGCTCGGGTATAAAACACCGATCTCTTTCGTATGACCATAGACTCATTTTTTATTACGCAACCCGACGTATTTTTCTGTAAAACTGTGGGGAAGTCGCCAACCTCAAGACAGCGAGTAGCCAGTTAAGTTTTGGTAGCCTACAGCACGACTATAATATCCGGTCAGCTAGAGCTACCCATTTGCTCCAAACGCGACACAGCCGTCAGTTACAGTGGGTGACGTACAAAGCAGGAAGTCGTCTGCCGCAACGGCAAATAATCGATGGGCGTTTTTCATTCGGCATAGACCTGTCATGGTGATAGGTTGGGTTCAAGCCGTCTGTTACCTCGACAACATTGATTGAAGGGTGATCTGAATTTAAGCGCATTTCCCGCAGTTCCTGTAGAATAGGGTTACCATATTTCTGCAACCCAAATTCCGGACACACTTTAGCGCCCACTAGTATATTTCAGAATGAGTTATGACGTCACACTAGCAAAGCTTTGCTCATAGACTAGAGGTGGTCACGATCCGGTTTAGAAGTAGCCTATGTCGCTGTGTGTTGTGTAACCGGGACCGAAAGCACATGCTTTCATCCCCTTCCCGCCCAAATAAACAATCATTTTGAGCCCACACTATAGTGTAATCTATGCAACTTCCGGGGGTTGTTATAGGAATCTGGTTTTTATATGCATCTGGTCAATAAATTATTTGAGTGAATTCAGTCAATAATATTGGTTGTTCCATATATTACTATATAGATACTACTCTCCGCCCACATGATCACAGTTTGCTGGTGGAGGATGATGAGTTCGAAAATACAGGGAGCGTAATTGCACATCGTTAAGTCATGTTCATGTCCTACCGATAAGATTGTTTATCAGCCTTATGCCGGTGCGCACCACTGAGATTTATAAACACCCCACATCCAGTGGATACCAACTTTTTATGGTCGCGACTCCGTCTCCAATTTGAAAATGTTCCGTTGCCCAGACCAAAATTTGACGAGCTGATTGCTATAGAAGTCAGCACCGTTGCCCAGACTTACTCACGGTCTATTTTGGCAGTTGATTACATTCAACTTATACGCAAACCTCAGAATAAAGGCAAACGCCCCCCCCCCCCCCCGTTTGGAACCACTATCTTTGAACAAAGCATTTAAATTGCCTTGGCGATCTCTAGGAATCTATCGTTCTCCTATAATTGCAATTACAATTAGGCTTATTCCAGTAATGAAGGTTGTTTTTATTTATATTTTATTTCAGTTTTTGCGTGGGTGGTAGTCATCATATTAAATCCAATAAATGTGATGATAAATCGCGCGCAGCGCGAAGAAAAATATCATGCATCAGCATAAATATTCCCAAAAATATTGTTTTTAGGCTGATTTGCGAAAAAAATTATGAGTCTACGCCAAGTCGTCAAAATTCCGGACATTTGGCATATTTTAGGAATTCCTCCCGGACGCTAGTTTGAACAGTGAAATTCCGGACATGTCCGGGAAATTCCGGACGTATGGCAACCCTACTGTAGAATTCAAGGTTATTCGGTTTGGTTCATGACCCCATCAGGAATAATGGTTCCGTCGGTTGCGTTCAGCTCAGCTTTCGTGTAACCATAGTGTCCTATATGGTGTCGACACAAGCAAATCGCACGGTTCAATGAAATTGTATCACGTCACAGTTTCCATTTGGCTACAGGCAATTTGACGGTGATTTCTGACCGACTTGCCGAGCATTAAATTTGATGAATCGGGTATCAATCGAAAGCTGACGCTGTACTGCTTGCGAAAATATAAATTTTATTCCACTCATGGCCCTGGAACCCCCACAATCAGCACCAAATTATTCATTGTCGAGTAGATTGGCAGTGTGACGCAACAATGCTGTCTGGCGAAACGAGAGACTAGCTCAAGAGCAAGGATGCGGCCGAGCGGCGAGAGTGGGATCAGCTGACGTCGCGGCAATAGCAATGTGCAACCGCGCCAGAGAGAAACGCTGCACTGTTGATACTTTTTCTATGCGCTTCGGTACAAGCGAGCACACACAAGCCGGGGCCTACGTAGGCCCCGCACCAGCCTTTCCTTGACTTGTAAGGGTAGAACTGGGTCCACGGAATGTATTAGGGCCCTACCAATTCTCGCGCAATATCCTTCAGCTGATAGAGATATGTAGACTACGTCTAAGTAGTCTACATTGGATATGTCAGATTATTATGATATCGATTGCCTTAGCCCGCTTGTTGCGTAGGGCTCCAGAGACACGTCGCGCTGTTGATGGCGGGTGTCGATACTTTCTATAGTCGCTTTTATGGTTAAGTGTGAGCAAGGAGCATTGAGCATGAGCATACATTACAAGCTTTTATTTGATCCGTATGGGTAGGACTTGGTCCGCGAATGCAGCAGGTAAAATGTTGATTGTTGAATAAATTTTAACAGCAGGAGTGTCGAATTAAACTGGTATCGCTGTCCGGATTCAATCCGTTACTAAAAATCTTGCGGGCCATACCTGCCAAATGATTCCAAAATGTTACCACCAAATTCATACCTTTGTTTTTCACTGGAATATACCTGATATCACTATAAACGTTGACGTTGGAATTTGGTTTAGCATTTTTCAATCACCAAACAGTTTTTTTGAATGCCGGGGACCTTTTGCGTCAAAAGTAATACAGTGGTATCACAGATATTTGAATTATATTCATTCTGTAGCCTGTATTTATATTCCTAATGTAACTTACGTAAAACGGATTTGCATTATCTTTTTCGCATCTGTGAATAACTGAATGTCCATTGTCCATTCGGCCCAACAGAGTTTGCACTTTTTTGCCTTCTCGGAATTTGGTGTTAAGGTCACCGACATGGTGCTTATGGGGACTAGAGTGAAAACTCAACACTATGATATATTTACATTATCTAAATTGGCTGTCTTGAGTGAATCTTATTACTTGAAAGTATATTTTTCTTACTAGAAATATCTCTATCAGCTGAAGGATATTGCGCGAAAATTGGTAGGGACCAAATACATTCTGTGGACCCAGTTCTACCCTTACAAGTCAAGGAAAGGCTGGTGTGTGCTCGCTTTTAGCGAAGCGCCCATAGAAAGTATCAACAGCGCCACGCATATCTGGATCCCTACGCAACAAGCGGGCTAAGGCAATCGATATCATAATAATCTGACATATCCGATGTAGACTACTTAGACGTAGCCTACATATCTCTAACAGCTGAAGGATATTGCGGGTAAATTGGTAGGGCCCTAATTCATTCTGTGGACCCAGTTCTACCCTTACAAGTCAAGGAAAGGCTGGTGTGTACTCGCTTGTACCGAAGCGCATAGAAGAAGTATCAACTGCGCAGCGTTTCTCTGCGGCGCGGTTGCACATTGCTATTGCCGCGACGTCAGCTGATCCCACTCTCGCCGCTCGGCCGCATCCTTGCTCTTGAGCTAGTCTCTCGTTTCGCCAGACAGCATTGTTTCGTCACACTGCCAATCTACTCCACAATGAATAATTTGGGGCTGATTGTGGGGGTTCCAGGGCCATGAGTGGAATAAAATTTATATTTTCGCAAGCAGTACAGCGTCAGCTTTCGATTGATTCCCGATTCATCAAATTTAATGCTCGGCAAGTCGGTCAAAAATCACCGTCAAATTGCCTGTAGCCAAATGGAATCTGTGACGTGATACAATTTCATTGAACCGTGCGATTTGCTTGTGTCGACACCATATAGGACACTATGGTGTAACATTTGAACTGCGTAGTGACGAGACAAGAATTATAGCAGCCTTTGAATATATATCTACTAGTCTACGTAGAAAAACATTTATGTTATGCGATCGCGGATATGAAGTATATTAGCGAAGAGAGTTCAGTGTACGTGGCCGCGCTGTGCAAAGGTACGGTCATGTCGTCGCAGTGTCGCGACTATATGCGAGCTAGCAAGTGATGAAAGAAGGTGTCGTTGTTGCAGAGTTCAGTCTGTTGATCAGTTTCAACATAACACTGGCACCGGAACTCGAAGAAATCGCGGTCATCAGTCCGAGGATTTGTGTTGAATGGTATCGAGTCTAAGTGTCGTACGAAAAGGAAGTACTTCATGGCGCGGTCCGTAATTTCGTGGGATTCTAGCCCTGCCTCCAGGAAGCAAACGAGTTCGTTCCGCAAATCTGTTTTCCGGTTCTGTGTGTTCGTCGCTTTCCATCGTTGATCCTCGTCAAGCATGCGGCATTACACTATCCATTTCTACGATGATGGCGGCTATCACGTCGGGGTAACCAGAATATAGCGGTCAGTGTTATTGGCGCGGCCCTAACGTCTGTGGATTCCAAATCGATCAAGTTGATACGTTCGCATAGTTCTTGTATTTAAAACAACTAAAATCAACGACGATGCTAGTAGCAGGAATCCCAAACGTCTACTGCGCAACAATGGCTTGCATAACAATAGGTAGCATCATTAAATAATCATATGACCGTCATATACCATCAGCTTTTATTAGACTACAATTTTGGATAACAAAACTGAAGATGCTTCCCACAAATAGATTCGTGTTATTCGCAGTCATCGGGGCCATGCTGCTTCTGACATCGTCTATGGGGAATGCAAGAGAGACGAGTGAGTATATTAGGAATATAACGAGACGATGCAATGACTGGCTAAAAAGCAACAATTCGTCTATAAAAAATAATTTTGACGGTATGATTGGTATTGATATTGGGAACGACATCGCAGCATATCAAGTCCAATCGTTTTACTGTTGACGTGAATCTCTGATATCCTTCTGCAGTCTCATTCGTTTCATACATTGTTATAAAGCATTGCATAATCTTCTATACCAGTGGTTCCCAACCTTTTTCGACTCATCGCCCTCTTTTGAAGCTCCACACCGATCATCGCCCCCAAAATATTGGGAACCGAAGAATGGGCATACAAACAGGGATCGCCGGGGAGTTGACTAATAAAACCTCGAAATTATACTTTCACAGTTAAATTTTCGTGAGTTGACTATAAAAAAAGGTCATCTCTCTGACGTGCCTCCAATCATGACCGTAACAGCACTTCGTCAGCCCCCCCCCCAAACAAACATTAGTCTTGGGCCCCCATAGGGTGATAAACCAATGACAGCCAGTGGACTTTTTGTCGATACATATCAGCTATACCCTATTTCATATACTGTGGTTGAGTCACCGTATTTCGCCTAAACGATCGAAGCGCTACAAATGTATATAATTCATGTTTGAATCGGTCAATATGGCCGGGAATTGCATTCAGTGGTTCTCAACCGCCGGTCCGCGACGACATTTCCGCCGGTCCGCCAGACATATTGCAATTTTATACCTTAATTTCAAGATGCAATGTTGAAGGCTTGTCCATTGGTAAAATAAATAAAACATCAAATTCTAAACTTATTCAGAACTTCGTGAGGTAAGATCAGGGATAGAAGCATGTTCGATTTGACTTGAAATTCAAGACATGTCTTTTAACGACATGCGAGCGACAAGACCAAAACAGCGCAGTTTGCGCGATCATTCGTTTTCGATTCATTCGTTTTGTGCAGGACCCTCCCAAACCGCCCAATTGGAGAGGGCCGAACTTAAAAGGGGCCCAAAATTATTTTGCAAGTGAACATATATCATGGCGTATTTTTTAAAAAACTTTTTCCAACATTTTTCAATTTCTTTTCGCGCTTTGCGCGATTTAGCGTCACTAAATGTTTTGCTTATTAGGTGACCTTCTCCGTGATTTATAGAAATAGTCATTTCGGAGTCAGCCATTACCGCGCCACGGCGTAATAACACATAATGAAGTTTTAGCTAACACGGGACTCAGAAACATAAGGAGCCGCATGCGACCGCCCCCATAAGAACACATGGCGAGTCACCACAGATCCCGTAAGAATACACGACAGGCGAATCACCGCCACCGTCTATAGCAAAAAAGGCGAGTCACGACCACGAGTTTTCACGGCGAATCACGACCGCGGCCTATACCCGAAAGGGCGAATCACGACCGCACCCATAAGAACACATGGCGAATCGCGGCCCAGAGGGGGGTCTAAAAAGGCGAATCGCCACCCCGGGTTTCCAGGCGAATCGCCACCCCGCCCATAAGACGAAAACGTTAGCTCGCCACCCCCGCCATAAGACGAAAACGTTAGCTCGCCACCCCCGGTTTCTCGTTAGCTCGCCACCCCACCCATAAGCCACAATAGCCCGTCACGACCGATCTACATAACTACTCCCCCCTGTTCTAAAAACAAGGAATTCTGATGCAATAAACACTGTTTTACCTTCAATAGTCTAGCTTTAATTAGAAAACAAGCATTCTATGTTTCATTCATACAAATTTGAGTTGTCTTTATTAAAGTTTTATGCTCCGGTACTAGAAATAGGCGTGCAAAAGAGCAAACACAATAAAAATTAAATGCTACATTATGCTGACGAACATATGCGGATAGGACAGTAACAAGGTATTATCTGAATTACAGCCTAGAGTTCAGACAATATGCACATAGACATTCCAATGAAGTGCAGAAATTCTGAAGTCAGGGACTTGGGCAGGCCCTGTTCAGAAACAGTAAAAAAAGAGTTTCATAAAATATGAAGCCTTCACTTATAAGCTTAAAAATTCTCTTTTGAGGGACTTATTTCTTTTACAAACGGCATCTGGAATTTCTCTTTTCCAACTCCATCAATAGTCGGCTATCATACGAACATCCAGCTACAGGTGGCGACTGTGTCCTTGTTTTTGCTCGTGCCGGATTTTTACTGGTGTGGGAAATAAATGAATCCTTTAATCCTACCAACCTTGATAACGTGCCTCCATAATTTGAATACCTTGGCTGAAACGTTCACCCTGTTCTTCACTAACTTTCCTTAGGTTTTGTCTAAACTCATCCACATGGCTCTTCAAATATTTAACTCTGATGATCATCCTGCATTCCAAATATTCATAACTAAGCAGTAGCTCCCTTGAGAGATCTTTATAATTTTCTGCTTATCTGTTTCCCAAAAAAAAGCACCGAAAGCATTTCAAGCTCTAGCCTGGAATGGCAACATTGATTATACAAGATTTTATTCCTTTAACAATTGCCTAATTTGAGGACCATTGATAATCCCAGTTCTTTTGTCTCTTCACTGAGATCAGAAAAAGCATATCATATATCCTTTAAAACACCCCCCTTCACAATCAAATGCTTTTACATATTGTTTCATGAGACCAAGTTTGATGTGAAGAGGAGGCAAGAAGATCTTTTTTACATCAAGAAACTGATAACGTATGATATTTCTTTCTCCAGGCGTCAAGGTGAGCCTTGGAGGCCACTCATCTATGTTCCAGTGGTGATCCTTGACCCTGCTGTCCCGGTAGCATAGGAAACACGGGTATTCGGTGTAGCCACTTTGTTGCCCCAGCAAAAAGTTCACCATTTTCGAATCTAGAGAGATGAGCCAGCCATGGTCATGCTACTACAACTTTTCGGGAACGGTTTTAATGTTGTGATAATCTTCTTTCATTGTTCATTGCGATAAAATGTACCAGCTTTGTTAGTTGCTCTTTTGCCTGCTTATTTTTTACTCCAAGGCATGAAATTTTATAAATACAGCGCAAATTTGTTTAAATCTAACATGGAATGCTTGTTTGCTCAATAAATATGGATTATTGCAGATAAAACAGTGTTTATTGCATCAGATTTCCTTGTTTTGAAAACAGAGGGGGGTCAAAAATTGATTTTTTCTTCAAATTAGGGATATTTCATATCTCAAAAACGTGATGTGATGGAGAAAATCTGAGGCCATTTTCGGAATCAGCGCCCCAAAATTAGCCAAAATCAGTTGTCAAAATCCAAACCTGAAAAAAAAAGTTGAAATTTGTAGACCCATGTAATATAACAGGATTTCGCTAATATAATAGGAAATTACCTCGCGGGTCACTCAAAACCCTCTCGTGGGCCACATTCGGCCCGCAGGTTGGTCACCCCTGATATAGACAGACCCATTCGATAATTTTCAGAGCCGGAGCCGGAGCTGGAGCCGGAGCAGTGGTAATAATGCGGCTCCGGAGCTGGAGCCGGAGCTAATGTATGATAAAAGAAAGCTCCGGAGCCGGAGCTGGAGCAGTTAAAATTTACGGCTGCTCCAAAGCCCTGTACACAGATACTTCCAAATTAGATTAGAACTGGAATTAGAGCTGCAAATTTTTTTAATAAATTTGATCAGAATTAGAATTACTGAATTCTCGAAAACTTGGAAATGGAGTCAAGTTCAATTCGTATCAAATCAGACATCATTCCCACAGGCACAAGAATGGCAAATATCTGTACATCAGACTAGGCTCGTTTTGCACTGTACAGTTATCCTGTAGCATTTTCAGAATACCCATCATAAATAAGATCATTTAATTACCAGCATTTCGCTCTAATAATAGCCTAATTTGACAACTAGAATTACCTAGTTGTCCAAGTCTATCTTGTAGACCAGTGGTTCTCAACCGGGGGTCCGCGAAGCATTTCCAGGGGGTCCGCGAAGCCTCAAAATAGTCGATAAGCTAATTGATACTGTTTATAAAGTTGGAAAATCACGAGTCAGTTACGCTTCATTACTGGTAAGACTCTAGAGCTCACATCAACAGAATAGCAGTCTGAGATGGAATAGCTTACCGTGCAGACTCATTTTAATTGCTAAAATTGCCATCAGCCTACGGACACAACATTTTCCTGTTTAGAGATGTTTTGTTAGCGATTGTGGAAAAAAAGTTGGATGAGTAAGGTGTTGAGAAAATATTTACAAAAATCCAATCTCCCCTTCGATATATAAAATCATTTTTTCAAAATAACTTCAAGATAAGCTGCTAGATCAGTCCCCTTGGGGGGGGGCGTGAAAGCATCTGAAGGGGGCGCGAAGCTGCGGCCAACTGAAAGTTGTGTCTCGCTGCGGTTTGCCTCCAATTCCTGGTTGTTGCCGGTGTATAGTCCGGATTTCGTATTTGAGAACTCTATCAACAACAGTCATAACCTTCCATGCCATCAAACTATCCTTAGCGATTCCTAGCACTCTGGTTTCATTTTGTGATATGACGATAAGGGGGTGCGAAATTTTTCACTATCATAAAGGGGGCGTGTCTAAAAAAGTTTGAGAACCACTCTGCTAGATCGAAATGGCTAGGCTTGACAATATATGTTAATTGAAAAAATGTTTTTCAATGTTGGTGCCATATTTGTTGCGATTATGTGTCGTCGGAAGCGTAACGCGATATTATTACATTCGCCACCACCACCTATATTGTGGAAATGGATTTTCGGCACTCGCTAATATCCTATCGAAGGCGCGGATTTCCAAGACACGACCACGTATTTCAAGAAATGCGATTGCAGAATTCGCTTTGAAATAATAAAAGCCAGGTGACACAACTTCTACATGGATAGTATTATGATCTTATTTGAAAGAAAAGTCATTATGTTGCTCTTTATCACTGAGCCTACAGTCATGAGGTCAGATGACGATTGCACGATAATTGAGCTAAATCTGAACTAAAACTATGTGGGGGTCCGCGGGGGTCGTCACGGTCCGAAAGGGGTCCGCGAAGACAAAAAGGTTGAGAACCACTGTTGTAGACTGTACTGACTACTTTGACCTGATCTGTGAACGAGTAATCAATTATAATTTATTTTGACGTTATCGGCAATCGCAGCACTGTTAGAATAATCTAACTTTTGTGATTTTTCGTTATGAAACTTTACTCTGACGCAAGTAGTAGTATAGATCGGTCGTGAGGTGCGTGGGGCTCTTATGGGTGCGGCGGTGATTCGCCTGGAAACTCGTGGTGGTGACTCGCCTTTTTAGACCCCCCTCTCGGCGGTGAGTCGCCATGTGTTCTTATGGATGCGGTCGTGATTCGCCTTTTCGGGTATAGGCCGTGGTCGTGATTCGCCGTGAAAACTCGTGGTCGTGACTCGCCTTTTTTGCTATAGGCGGTGGCGGTGATTCGCCTGTCATGTATTCTTACGGGATCTGTGGTGACTCGCTATGAGTTCTTATGGGTGCGGTCGTGATTCGCGCTTTCAGACATCTCTCGCGTGGTGTTGAATATGTACGAGTCACCAACAATAACCGCACAGACGGAAACGTGGCTTGTTGTGCAAGAGGATTACGCAGCGCGTGCGACCTATATTTCGAAGGACCTGCGCGCTGAATTGTTTCCCATGCAGCTGTGTGCTACTATCGATTATTACACTAATCCAGTCAGTGCGAAATAGTTTGCTAAATCTAGGAATCACTTCCAAGGTAATATTTTGGTAATAGTTTACCGCAGAGCCGGCGTAGACGGCGATTCGAATATCAACAATAAACGCGTTCACAAACTAACAATTCAAAAATGTGTGAAATAGTTTGCAAAACCCCGCGATCGCTGACAAGATAATGGCTCGGGTGACATGATAACGTTACAGGTATAGGGATCGCTCACACGGTTCTACATGAAGACATCGTAGTTTAGTCGTGACAAATGACCGATCGTGTTCTAACTCTTTCCTCGCTATTGATTGCTACCTGAATAATACTGTCAGATCGGATTATTCACATATACCGCTGTTTCGCCCCTACAGAATAGTCTGCTGTTCACAGTCGCACCTTCATCGCGATGCCGCAATTTTCACACCTCGATCAGTAGAACAACACCGCGCTAACGCAGTTGTTGAATCACATAGGTCAAGCATTTCTTGTGAATGGAAATATTGTATTGTGGTATACAAATATGCAAACTATTCTTTCAATTCGACAAGTCTAGTTACCTGATCGATTTTCAATCTAATGACACAGTTTTTAACACGAGTGAGTTGATATTTCTTCCCGGGTACGAGCGAGGCTTTGGTCCATTGATCCAACACCACCTCTCCGGTATCGTCTTTTAATGTAAAACTGTATAATTTCAACTCCTTTCCGGCGCCAGAATTGACCATCTTCTCCTCTCGAGAAACACAAGTAGCGGCGATCGATACGTAGTCATCTTTATTCCCGTATACCGATTCACAGGTCAATAATGGATATTCTTCAGTCGTATGTCTCGATTTTCCATGCAGGGTTACTGACGAAGCCCGACCCAGTAATACAGCAGGTTTTCCAGTAAATTTGTGAATTTGGATCCAACCGGATTTGACCATGAATTTTTTTCGTCTGGAGAATGTTTTCTCAATGTTCCCGAACAATTCGTGATTGAAACACGTGAAAGATATCTCTTCGTTATTACCGTCGATGAATATACCTTTGAGATATTGACTAACACCACCTCTTTTGGGTAATGAGACGAATTTGACG
Organism: Botryllus schlosseri; assembly: GCF_051294905.1. NCBI lineage: Eukaryota > Metazoa > Chordata > Ascidiacea > Stolidobranchia > Styelidae > Botryllus > Botryllus schlosseri. The sequence continues at coordinate 35,158,940 of NC_137238.1, forward strand.
CCGACGTGGAAATTTGAAACTGCTACGACTTGCATAGTGTTGACGCTGTTCGATGCCATATCGTATGGTAAAGTGAGAATCATCAGCAAATCCGTCGATATTTATAGAATTATGTGCGTGGTATTGAGTGAGTTAACAGTCTTTGTATAATCCTGATGACCCGCGTGAATAGACTTGGATTGAAATAAACTTTACAGGAGTTCTGTAAGAAAGGATACCGTTCACAAGTGACAAACGACACGAATGAATTTTCTTCTTACCCAGTCACTTATCAATGTACTGTAGTGAGTATTCAAGATGTCTGTTGCTAAATCTCTGTACACCGCTAGGGTACGTATGTCACTTTTCATCGCTGCAATGCTTATGACACTAAAAACCCCGTTCCAGTCGATGCCGTATGATCGAATCGAGTTAACCAATGCGACGAAATCACACTTTCGAACACGGTTCACGTTTTCTCCATGTACATAGAAATCTAGCACCTTATGGATGAATTTTTCCGTTTCGCTCAAGGCGGGGGTTGTCAAGTTATGATAGTACAGAAGGTAATTCTCAATAATCGCGCTAGTTGCCATAACGAGTATATGTAACTATCAACTGAAAAATTAAACCATGAGAATGACACCACAAGGTGTTAAAATGGTGAAATATAGTACTCGGGTTTTGAAAAACAGATGTTGGTGGGTGCGTTTGACATGTGTGACACAATAAAAATCGTCCGTTTCGCTAAACAGGAAATTCACCAATGCGCGGTGCGCTGTGCGATTTTGAAAAACAGATTTCCGTGACGGTGTTTTGATCTGTGTGACACACTAAATACGTCCGGTTCTGAAATTCGGAAACGCGGCCTGTTTGCAAGAGGATTACACAGCGCGCGCGACCTATATTTCGAATGACCTGCGCGCTGAAGTGTTTCCCATCCAGCCGTGTGCTACTATCGAATTATATCTATAAAAAGTCATCACACCGATCCGATTGTTATACTTCGCTGTCGCAGACATAAACGTTGGTTGGAGCAGTTAGATTAATTATTGTACAATGACCGAGACTCAGATAGATAATCTTGATAAATTTGGTTATGAACCAAATGCATTCGAATCGAAATTTGAAGAGAATGCGGATATCGTTGACGCGATTAATCCTGGTGATCTGATGACGCCCGATTTAAGAGTTGAATCCGCAGAACGCGACCTTACGACAACGATCGAAATGCAGTCAAACTATACAGATATAGCGCTCCAGGCGTGGATGAAGTCGGATCAACTAGCTAGAGAAAGCGCGATTAATGATCTCACGAACTTGGTGACGACGCCGTGTGTGCCGACCGATGAGGCAGCCGTTAGCACCGAATTACCGAATCCTGAGAAACCGTCGACTTCTGGGGTGACACTACCACGATCCGCGGAGCCGCTATCGGTGGTTGATACTCCTAAATCTGTATCAATCGGAAAACCGGTTCGAAAAAGAGCCATATCGACAACGGTGGGGGTAGGCATACCACCAGCTAAACAGCTTCGTAATGGGAAATCGAAAAATTCGAGTCGTACTGAACCCAGACAGAAGGCTAGCAAGAAACCTGCGAAATCTAAAACCGTGAGTGACGATGACTTTCGCGACGACGTGAAGGGTAAGAAGAAGCAAGAAGAAAAGCTATGTCAATACACAGTTGACAGTATCATCACCTACCTCCAGACTATTGACGTTGTTATGCCGCATTCTGGTTCTATACTATGTTATGTTGACTCATTGATAGAGAAAAAAAAATTTGACTGTTACAAAGCTCATGACTGACATCAAACGATTGCTTACTGTCAAGGGTCAGCGCTGGAGTCTCGATGAGATTCAGCCTGAATTGAACACCGCAACCGATGAGTACTTGCATCGACTTCTAGAAATTAGAACGAAATTGAAGTATAATTTGTGCTGAATGATTTTCATTGTTGTGAGTGTCTATTCTCAATTTCTGTTTTCCGTTTCAGATTTTACATTAGAGCCATAAATAAACAATAGCTACTAAAAGCGCAACCACTAACGGTGCTGGTGCTCTTGTAATCTCGAATCAGCGGTTTAGGTCTTTCTCTCCGGGTATCGAGCAGCGAACAGCGTGGTTGACTGGCTGGGTAAATTCGATCGCGGATTGCTGGATAAGGAGTTAATTAGTAAGTTATTCGGTACGATTACTTTGATTTATGAACGTAATATGTTATTCGTTTATCCTACAGACAAAACAAGCGTGGAATTAAAGAATTGAAACGGTGAGTTATTACTGTTCAGAACTAGTGAACACGATGTAATGATTTTGTTGTTGAACAGACAAAGCAAACTCAAGTTGAATACACGAGTCTACTGGTAAGTTATCTGCTGAAACACAACGTTAGTTAGCATAGATTGATGTGTTACTTGTTTAGTATAAAGAGTCAAGGAAGACATCGGTGAAGAAAATAGATTGTAAGTAAGACTTGTTTGATGTTCCCAGGTGCTAAATTTGACCGCGTGTTATCAATTTTACAGATGAGTCGACGACGGAGAAATCGCGTTCGCGAAGAAGAGAATGCACCACCAGAGATCGGTGACGAACGCCAAGAAGTTGTAAATCAGAACTGGCAAGCGATAAAATCGTATGTAGTGAATGAGAGTCGGCGCGTGTATAATATTCGAGTCATCGATCGTGAGCTATCAGATGTTTTCCGCGATATCCAAGCGATATTTTTCTCAGAGTCACATACCTTTAAAGTGAACTACGCACATGCCTTCATTTTATATCACACCGAGACTCTGAGATTTCGTTATTTTCATGCGTCGGCAAACATCGATAGTGTATTAGAAACACCGGCGCTAATTTCGACATTACCTGAATTCGATGAATTTGTTGAATCTATTCACTTGGAAACCGCACTTGATTTGTTACAAAACTCTCGTCGACCAGATACAAAGTCACTGCCAGTCTGTCTGACTAATGTACAGTTTTATGTATACCCTACACATCGTTTACTGATTGGTTGTGCTGGTATTAAGCTACCGATATGGCTTGCAAAATCGAAATGTATCTTGACATTTACCCATCGAAAAAATAGACATCGGTACAATGACAATCTATGCGCTTTTCGCTGTATCGCCCACTCGCTAGGAAACGACACCAAAGATTTGGCTCAACAATTTACTTCGGTATATGGTGTCAGTGCAGAAACTGGCGTAACTCTTGATATGTTGAATGATATCGAGGTCTTGTTTAATGTGGCCATATTCGTGTACACCAAAACCGAGGGAAAAGCTAGTGCACTCCGACGCAGTACGTTTGAAGCGAAACCTGTTTACCTACATTTAGAGGATCGACATTTTTGTCTTATTACTGATATGAACCGATATCTAAAGAACTATAAATGTGCTGTTTGCGAACGATTATTTGATGAACAATATGAATTGACCAGACACAAATGTGTAACGGGTCCTGTTGAAGTGTTCCCCGGTGGAGTTTATAACCCGCCTCTGAATATTTTCGAAAGGCTCGATCTTGAAGGGGTATTCGTTCCCCACCAACTTCGTTATTTCAATTACCGTATCGCGTTCAGTATAGAGAGTGTGTATGATACTGACGATACCTCAGAAACTTCGCGAGAGCACCAGAACATTCCCATCTCTGTTAGCATATCGTCTAATGTGGAAGGTTACTTGGAGTCGCATGTAATTGTCTCGAGCGGTGATACAAACGATTTATACGCACAAATGATTGACCATTTTCACGATATTCAAAGTGAATCATTCAGACTGTCGCTCACAGAATATCGACCCTACCTGGACATGCTCAAATCGAAAATTACCGAAATGAAAGCGCTTGATCCTTCAAAACACCCAATACCCCTTGAACGTTTACAAGTGGAGTTTATGAGTTATTTACGTCAAATTCCTGTGTTATCATTCAATGGTGGTCGGTATGACTTGAACTGGCTCAAAGCGTACTTGTTTGGTTTTCTCGTTGATGACAATCTTAGTGTACTGAAACGCGGTAACAAATTTCTCTCAATGACGACCAACAGACTTCAATTCTTGGACATTGCGAATTACTTGACGCCTGATTTCTCGTATGATACATATTTGGAAGCCTTCAAATGTAGCACCGCTAAAGCTCACTTCCCGTACCAGTTTCTGACTAGTTTTGAAAAGTTGGATAACTCGAGTCTTCCTAGTCACGACGAGTTTTACAACCCGCTAAAAGGTTGCAATATATCAACATCAGAATATGAAAACTGTTTGAAGGTTTGGAACGACAACAAAATGACCTCTCTGCGTGATTATCTCAAATGGTGCAACGCGAACGATACTCACTACCTCATAGAGGTTTTAGAAAAACAATTCCAATCTTTCAAAAGTCAATTCAATGTTGATATATTCAAGGACGCGATCTGTCTGCTCGGGGTTGTATCGAGACATCTTTTTAATAGCATCCCGCGTGATTTCGCCTTGTTCAACGACAAACATAAAGATCTGTTTTTACTATTCAGGGATAATTTAGTGGGTGGACCATCGATCATTTTCCATCGACACCCAAAACCAGGTGTAACTCGAATAAAAGAACATTTCTATAAGGAAAATGCACAGATTGCGCAACATATAACAAGTTTGACCAGCGACTCACTCTATCTGTATGCTTTAAGTCGACCAAGTCCAACCGGATTTGCGGTACGTTGGCAACCAATCGACGCCGAGTGTACTAAATTCAAACCTGTCAAGACCGCGCCGAAATGCTCAGAGACTGTAACCCAGTGGATGAATTGGTATTCCCATATTCATCAGGTGCATGTTCACCACGCTTTTAACGGGCCTGAAATTCATGTGGGCATGCGCAATTATCGACCTGATGGGCTTTATCGTAATTCAGCTGGACAAGGGATAATCTTATCGTTCCTTAGATGTGATTTTCACGCCCACGATTGCAGATTCGGATGTGATGACCCAGTACGTCGAGAGCGAGCTAAACGCATTCATGATTATTATGAAAGTCTCAATTATCAGGTTGTGTGTAAATGGGAATGTGAGTGGAATATTGAGAAGAAGAGAAATCCTGATATTGTGCGATATCTCGATGGTATTCAACCACAACTGACTCGTGCCAAGTCTGTCACTCCACGGAAATTGATGGAGATGGTGATGAATGGTACTTTCTTTGGTTGTTTGCTGGTTGATATTTGTACACGACCACATTCGAAAAAGCGATTCGCTCAACTCCGCCCAATATTCAAAAATACCACAGTGTCTCGCGATACCGTGAAAAGTCACATGAATCAGCTTGCTATAGATCGGAAATCACCCAGTAAACCCACTGACATGCTGGTTGCATCGTACTGGGGTAAGAAAATCTTGCTAACCTCCGACTTGATCAAATGGTATGTAGATCACGGGTTGGTGGTATCAAAAATTCATGAGGCTGTCGAGTTCGCAAAAAAAAACCTGTTTTGCTACCTTTGCGAAAAATGTCTCAGACTGTCGACGTGCTGGGGATCACGATCCTAACATGGAGATTATTGGGCTAGCACAAAAACTCGCTGCGAATTCTTGTTATGATCGTGAGTTAATAAATCCGCGTAAATTCGAACAAACCACGTTCTGTGATAAAAGTGAATTGAACGCAAATGTGAAGGATCGTTTTTTCGTCAAGTGTGATCAATTAAACACAGATCTATTTGAAATAACGAAGCACCCCCAAAAGATCGAGCAAGATAACTGCATTCAAGTATCGTTCTGGTTGTATAATAATGTCAAATTACGGATGTTGTCGTTTTTTTATGACTGTTTATGCAAATATTTTCGCGCCGATTGTTTCATGCTACTTTCGGTGGATATCAATTCGTTTTTCATCGCGCATTCAGCCCCACTCGATGATATTCTCATCTCCGAGAAAAGAGATGAATTTTACTGTGATTACGAGAACTGGTTTCCGCGTTATTTTTGCGATGAGCATCGAAACGAATTCTTGACTGATCCGACTTCTTTTGACCGCTCGAGACAGTGTTGTAAAGATACGTATGCTCATTACCTTCATCAACCTGGTTTGATGGAAGTGAGATACGACACCGATGCATCTTTCAGTGGTCTCAACCATTTTCACATTGCCCTAGGAAAAAATTAATCATGGTGTTGAATGTTATTGTGGTGTACTTGTATATATTTTGTGTGACTTTAATTTATTTGTATATACTGTGTGTTTGATGTGATTTATTTGTGTGTTCATGTATCATTTGTTTTCCAGATGGATAACACTATTTCGTATCTAAAGTCTGTCATGTCGTTAGATTTTAATGGTTTACATATAGAGATGGTTACCTTGGAGCGGGAATTACCACAGTTCATGATTCTTGGTTCTACCAAACAACTCCCAACGTCGATGATACCCGATTGATGAAAAGCAGACCACCAAAACTTGTGCTCCGCGGTGAGGTCTATAGTTTGTTATAGAAACACTATATTTTAAAGCGTTATGAACGTATTATGAATCCTCTTATGTGATTTATTATTTTACAGATCGGGGTCAGCTGCTTGACGACCTGAAGCATTCGTAACACTACAACTTCATCCGATGATGAGGAACAGATGAAGATTTCATAACCAGTGGAAAATTGTTAAATCGAGCTCTACTGGGGTTATATATTCCACTAGAACAAGATGACTACAACAGTGGATATTCCAACCTTGTTCATATATAAACAAATGCACTTTATCGAGTTTTCAATAAACAACAAATGATGGAATTGATCCACCCATTCGCGTGTATTGTGAGTGGTCCTTCAAGAAGTGGGAAGACTACTTTTGTTGCAAAGCTGATTAGGCATGCGACATCAATGATTAAACCTAGTGTGTCCAGGGTCGTATATTGTTACAATAATTATCAGGAGGTTTTCAAGACGATGCATAACGTAGAATTTCACGCGGGTCTAGATATTTTAGAAGAGTTGAAGGTTTGCTCTGAAGACACCTTGATTCTAGTGGATGATTTCATGACTGAGACCAGCGAAAATTGCAGACTACTTTACAAGATTTTCTCATCATTCAGCCAAGCCAATTTGTTATATCACACAGAACCTGTATCACAAGGGTAAAGGAGCACGTGACTTGAGTCTCTCAAGCTCGTATATGGTGATTTTCAAGAATCCGCGCGACCAACAGCAGATCAGTTTTCTTGGTCGACAAATGTACCCAAACTCTAGATTTTTAACAGAGGCTTATCGTGACGCTGCTAGGCAACCTCATAGTTATTTATTTATTGATCTCACGCAAGAAGCACCTGAAAATCGACTAGTTATGACCAATATATTTCCCGGTGAAACCATGGTGGTGTATAGCCCGATGGTATAAATAGCCAAGCACAGAGCCGACTTTAAACTCAAAATGACGAAGGTACCAGCTCGGACACGGCGGCATATACCCACACTAGAGTTCCTACATAAAAGTAAACCCGAGATACGCAAGCAAATTATATCAGGCGCCAGTAAAGAATTGATCGAGTGTATATGCGATTGTACAAAGAACATTTTAAACGGCAACATCCCTCTTTCAAAGTATAAAAGAAAGCGACCATCAGCTCATAAATGTAGTTTACGTCGACTTGTCAGGAAAGACATCCCTATTCGACATAAGAAACGTATGGTTAACCAGAATGGTGGTATATTTATGACTCTATTATCAAGCATCCTACCCGTCGTCACTGGTTTACTCGGTAATCTTTTAAAAAAATGACTTCTTTTAAAAAAATCTTCATAAATCCGAACCCGGTCAACGGAGCTGACGTTCAGAAATTGAATTTGGATATCGACAAATGTATGAGTGACATATTACAGATGAACATACCCCAAGAACGAAAATTAGCCTTATATAACGACGCACTAAATCGTTATCAAACAAAATACGACGCACTGAATCAACCGATGAAAATCGATATATCAGAACAAAGGAATCTATTTTCGGCTAGTGAGTTGGACGCACTGCGACGCCTGATCAAGGGTGAACCATCAAGGATTCCTAAACCCCACCCACCATCGCCGAATAGCCAACGAAGTAAAGTAAAGACTCAACATGCCAAGACGAAAAGTGGTCGTACACCCAAGACCCCGAGACGATACGGAGGGGAGCCATACTAAGTATTTCACGCCAGGGCTACCTGGTAGTTACCGCGGTGCATACGTATTCTCTAGAGGGCGGAATAGAACCAAAGTCAAGGAGTTTCTTTCGAGCAAAGACGCGTACACGAAACATTTTCCCTATCGAAAGAAATTTAAGAGACCTAGAGTGATTACGTCCGGTCTCGGTGTTCAGTATCAAACCGATCTCATGCATATGCAAAATCTTTCAAAAGAAAACGACAATTTTAAATATGTGTTGGTGACGATCGATTGTTTCAGCCGATTTTTATATCTGTATCCGCTCAAGAACAAAACCTCGCAAGGTATTATTCGCGGATTCAAGGAAATATTTAAGGATTGTATACCTCATGTTATTCAAAGTGATCAGGGTTCTGAGTTTACTAATCGTGCGTTTCAGACTTTCTTAAAAGATAACAATGTGCGACATTTTCATACAAATAGTGAACTGAAAGCATCGATATGCGAGCGTGTTATTCGTACTCTGAAGCAGATATTATACCGTTATTTCACGCATAATAAGACTTTGAATTATGTCAATGTCCTGTCTGAGATATGCCAAGGGTATAACACTACTTTTCACGTGGCTATAGGGTGTCCTCCAGCGGATGTTAATTATTCAAATCAAGAACAAACTTTCCATAGGTTATACGGTGACATGACCCCTAAAAAACCCAAACTAACTATCGGCACACCCGTCAGGATTTCGAAAGCACGTGGTAATTTTGTAAAAAGTGCCTTAGCGAGTTGGACCGAAGAAATCTTTTTCGTATCTCAATGTCGTAGAGGCGACCCTCCTACTTATCAGTTGAAAGACTACCATGGTGAAGTTATAGACGGTAGATTTCAACGTGAAGAGTTACAACCAATAACTAAAAATAATAATATTTACAATATCGAAAAAATCCTGTCTACTCGCAAGAAAGGAAAGAAAACGCAATATCTTGTAAAATGGTTGGGTTACCCTTTTAATTTAATTCCTGGGTCTCGGATTTGAATAAATAGACGCTGAAAATGTTGTTCAACCAAACTATGGATTCTGATTCCGTCTCATCTCGCATGGGTCAAGTCTCGAACAGTCTGAAAAACCAAATTGTGTTTATTGTACAGATTTGTATGTTAGTGTGTGTAATCGTGTTTTCATTATATCAAATTTCTGTCGGGGTGGATTGTGAAATATATTTAACACTACCGTCTTCTTCACTTGGGTATTTATTACCGAATCCATCACCTCACCGTATATGTTGAAAGAAACAATAAAATGTTGTTGACTCTACCTTCGAATGCGAGTTTGGATAAATTTCCGAATACTAGCACAGATTTTCAAACGGAACTTTACAAAGAATTAGAAATGAATCGCCATGAGCTAGGATTATGTGAGCTGACCTTCCCCCATGATTTTCAGCCGCGAATTGAAGTGACAGCGAAAAGTATCGGTTTTGGATTTGTCGATGCGAATGGATACACCGAACGGTATTATATTCCCGAAGGCTCGTATTACTGCATCGGTGAAATGTTAGAATCGTACGAGAAATATTACATGGGGGACATTTTCATTTTACAAGGATTCGGTGACTTTAGAATCACATTCAGAAGATTAGTCATGAGTAAAAAAAGACACAAGCGAGCTGCATCCATAAATACCGATACCGCAGACTCTAGCGCCAAACACATACCCCATACCACGCATGATTCACCCGAGCCTTACGGACTGATACCACTTGGTTCTGTGTTGGACACAATAACATTTAGACGCGTTGTATCTCGTCGCCGCGGAGTGGTAGAATTTATATTTACACCTGCGATAAAGTTGGAACGGATTGATAAGGTTTATGTGTATTGCGATCTGATACAACCAAGACCACACGGTAACAAGCTGCAACAACTTTTACGGGTGGTTACTGTGACCGCTAAACCGAATGAAAACCAAATCAACATATTCCAAAAACCATACCTCTTTGCTTTAGCGAGAAACAATTTTAGAACGATACGAATTTATCTACGTGATGCAGCTGGCAACCCTATTAAATTTCGAAAAGCATCAGTGACAGCAACCCTACGCTTCCGTCGTAGAGCTGTTGATTCAATATGAGTTACATCACGTTGTCTGGCACCCAAGGTGAATTCTCGGTGGTGTTGCCGAATGAAATTATTTGTAATGAGCTTGCACTGATGGATATGAGTTTTGTCAGTGAATCTCTTGATCGAGTTATAATCAATCGTGATCAAGCGCTCTGGGAGCTACATAATGAGAAAGATCGAATAGTAGAAGCGTACCTAGCACCAGTTGGGAATTATGCAAACAACCTCGAGTTGATGCGAAGAATATTATCTGGAAGTTTCAAACACTGTTTCACCGAAAGAATCAACGATGAACTTTTCCGAATTCGTCACCCGAAACATATCACACTCCACCCCACGGATATATTCACAAATTATTTCAGTGTAGTTGATGAAGTGTCGACACCAGTATGTATAATGTCACGTCGATCAAATCTAAACCAACTCAACCCCACCTCAGATATCTATTTGTGTAGATCAATGTACTACGACATCATCCGGTGGGTGATTACATGAGTCAATTGCTTCGTGTGATCCAAGTAAATAACGAGACGTGTATGAGACAAGAAGTTGTATTTGAAAAATCGTTCTATTTCCCAGTGTCGATTAACCACATCCGCGATATAAAAATCACCATCAGGGACCAATACGGTCAGTTAGTACATGATATAGAGACCACATTGACACTCCACGCGCGATGAAAATAGTGACGTTAACCACCTCTATGCTTGGTGCTGATTTTGAACACAGACTACTCACCATAATCAACATCCCGACGAGAGATTGCGAATTAGCCCTCATGGAGATCGATTTCACTTCAACCGAACCGGCGATTGGTCAATATTTGTTTGTGTATTGCGATATTATTCACCCTCACTTACTTGGAGATACGTTAGCGCATTTATTACGAGTTATACCGCTGAAACCTGGCGATGTCACGCATAATTGGATAGCGACAAATCCGTATTATTTCCCTGTTTCAAAAGATGTTGTAGATTCTGTATGTCTTTACCTCAGGGGTTTGGGGAACCTATAAATATAATAAGTCGTTCATTGCAAGCTACATTTCACATTAGGAAGCGATTATGAAAGTTGTTTTCACGTGTGATCATCATTCTGTCCATCGTCATTATAACCATGCAGACAGGTGATGGTTATGGATATTTTAGTGGTGGAGTTCAAGCCGGTTCCGGTATCGGGAGTTTGTTTAAATCACTTGGTCGTTTAGTGACACCTATTGCGAAATGCGCCGGTGGTCAATTGTTACGGACTGGAGGTGAAATAGCGAGAGATCTATTACAGGGTAACTCGATCAAGTCTAGTGTTATCAAGAGAAGTAAACAAGCTGGCGGCCGAGTGATTGATAAAATTTTAACCCCCAAGGCTATAAAAAGGAAAGAAACAAAGTCAAAGAACACTTCATCCAAACGTCGTCGTAAACAACAGGATATATTCGACTAAGAACTATGTTGATGCACGCGGGTTCCAGAGAATGTCATAACTCCGGATTAAACATATTTAGTATACCCCACACACAAACCAGTATTGAGGAATCGCAATATGTCGTCGTCAAATCCCATAGTTTAGGTAATGTCATGGAAGTACAATTACCAAGGACGGATCGATATATGGATCTACAAAACACGTTCTTGAGATTACGTTTGAAGCTCACTAAACGGGATGGAGCTGATTTAGCAAATGATACACAAGTGGGCCTGGTCAATAACATGTTGGATTCTCTTTTCAAACAAATCGATGTAACTATTTCAAATGAGGTTATCACAAATTCGGATAATTGTCATGCGTACAAAGCTTATATCTCTCGGTTGTTGAATGATACACATGGCGCCTCGGAGAGTTTGTGCAAGGACAAGATTTTTATAAAGATGTCGCTGGATCTATGGATGTTCTTGGTGCAGCGAATACTGGATATGTTAAACGAAAAGACCTTACCAAAAACAGCACACCGCTAGAGTTGATCGGGAAAATTCGAATGGGTCTTTTTGAACAGTCTAGATGTATGCTGGATAATGTCGACATGAAATTAAAATTTACACGTAACGAAGATAATTTCTGTCTGCTTGGTGATGTGGAGGATGTACAAATTGTTTTACTCGAAATGGAGGTGTATGTCAAACAGATGAAGATCGCTGAAAGTGTAAGCCTAGCACACAAGTCTGTATTACAGAAGAATACTGCCAAGTATCCCTGGATACGCTTGCAAATGTCGACTCATACATTCGCCGCGGGTTTATCGAAAATTGATAGAGAGTTAGTTAGCGGCACCATGCCAAAGAAGATCGTAATTGGTTTAGTCGAGACCACGACATTTAACGGTGTTCGGACCAAAAACCCATTCAACTTTAAACACTTTGATGTTCAAAATCTTTCTTTAAGCGTGGATGGACGTCAAATTAACGGTCGCTAATTTCATTTCGATTTTGATAAACACGGCGGACTCGAAGGTTACATGACACTATTCTCTCAGACAGGTCGCTGGGAATCCGAGGCACCTTTAAATATTTCACGCAAAGATTATGTCAATGGATACACTCTTTTTGTGTTTGATTTGACACCCGATAATAGTTTGGGATGTTATCAACTTCATAAGACAGGAACTGTGCATCTGGTTTTGACTACGTCGAAGCCTTTACCAACCTCCGTAACCTTGTTATGTTTGAAGGAGTTTCAACATCTTCTACAGTTGAATCAAAAAAGACAAGTCGTCGAAATATGAATACGTCTGAGATCAACGATATTCTCTATAACCATCCTGATACACGAAGTCTATATCTAGGGACTCATCCAGTAGACCAGTTACCAAAGAAACCAATTAGCGGAAAACTCGCTATCACCATTAATTACGACGAATCGAGTTTGCCTGGTTCTCACTGGGTGTGTATATACAGAGATGTCGATACTCATTTTCATGATTCACTAGGTTTCGGGCCGCTAAAACCTCAGATAATCGAATTCCTGGAGCCGGATAAATTTTCCGTGACTGGGAAACAGTTACAGAGTAAAACGTCGGATGTGTGTGGAGATCATGCTATTGCATTCTTGATAAAAAGAGCTCAAGGATTTTCAGCCAAGGAATACTTGAATAATTTTGGTGATGATAAAAAAGTTAATGATACGATTGTGCGTGCTTTTGTGAAGAGTTTGATTTCAAAGTCATAAATGAATGTATAAATGTGTATACTTGTGATTCTTGTTGTAACTGTGAACAGCAGACTATTCTGTAGGTGCGAAACAGCGGTATATGTGAATAATCCGATCTGACAGTATTATTCAGGTAGCAATCAATAGCGAGGAAAGAGTTAGAACACGATCGGTCATTTGTCACGACTAAACTACGATGTCTTCATGTAGAACCGTGTGAGCGATCCCTATACCTGTAACGTTATCATGTCACCCGAGCCATCATCTTGTCAGCGATCGCGGGGTTTTGCAAACTATTTCACACATTTTTGAAGTGTTAGTTTGTGAACGCGTTTATTGTTGATATTCGAATCGCCGTCTACGCCGGCTCTGCGGTAAACTATTACCAAAATATTACCTTGGAAGTGATTCCTAGATTTAGCAAACTATTTCGCGCTGACTGGATTAGTGTAATAATCGATAGTAGCACACAGCTGCATGGGAAACAATTCAGCGCGCAGGTCATTCGAAATATAGGTCGCACGCGCTGCGTAATCCTCTTGCACAACAAGCCACGTTTCCGTCTGTGCGGTTATTGTTGGTGACTCGTACATATTCAACACCACGCGAGAGTTGTCTGAAAGCGCGAATCACGACCGCACCCATAAGAACACATAGCGAGTCACCACAGATCCCGTAAGAATACATGACAGGCGAATCACCGCCACCGCCTATAGCAAAAAAGGCGAGTCACGACCACGAGTTTTCACGTCGAATCACGACCACGGCCTATACCCGAAAAGGCGAATCACGACCGCATCCATAAGAACACATGGCAACTCACCGCCGAGAGGGGGGTCTAAAAAGGCGAGTCACCACCACGAGTTTCCAGGCGAATCACCGCCGTACCCATAAGAGCCCCACGCACCTCACGACCGATCTATACTACTAATGACGCATAGTGATGATCGCAGGTCAATACAATGAAGTCGGATCCTACAATGGTAGCAAAATCGACGATGCCGATAAAGCTAGATCGGAAGATGCCAGATTTTTACTCACGGCTGTGACAGGTAAATGTATTCAACTACATTGGTCGTAGAATAAAATCTCGGGCTTGGCCAGACTTGTACAAACTATCAATCCAGTTTTTGACTGTCAACTAGTTCTAGTTGTGAATTTTGAAATCTTAGTAGGACTTGTTCTAGTTTGGAATTTCGAAAATGAACACGCCTAGTTCTAGGTCAGGGGTGGTCAACCTGCGGCCTTAGAAGGAAATTTGTACGGCCGTCGACACGTAAATCAATACGTGTGTTGGCGGCCGTCGACATGCAAATTGAGTTTACGAATAGACTTCCGATTTTTTTTTTGAGATTTTAATTAATACTGAAATTTTCTTCGACTTCGTTTTTCGAGTGGCACCCTTTAGTGGCACCCTTTGCAATCTGAGCCCCACAGTACAGATATAAATATAGCTCCTTTGACGATATATCTACGTACTATAGCTGTTGAACCGACTATTTTGAGGGTTTCAACCATCCCCATATCGTATACGTCGGCTATATCGGGTGGTAATCGTCCGTAGGCTCATACAACATGTTTTTTAGAAAGTATTTACAGAATTATGGAATAATTTCAAAACTTGAAAAAAAAACAAATTTTTTAAAGGCTTGTTTAAAACACTGTTTAAAACATATTTTAGACAAAGTGTTTTAAACAACCATTTGTTTTCAATGCAACCCTATAGGGGTAGCCAGGGGTTGATTTTTGGTGGTCGAAATCCTGTCCTGTTCACGTGGAAAATAAACATTCATGAGTTGGTTCGGAATCGAATCTAATTAATTGTGTTATAGTTGGATAGTTCCGGATTCCTAAAAGTCCTTAATTTTAGTTCTAGTTCTAATTGCGAATTTTTAAAAGTTTTAGTTTCAGTATTTTTTTCAAGTCTGGTAAAGATACAATAATAATCGTTGGGTTATATTTTTCATCTGAACAAGTCACCCACAATGTACAATGCGATGCAATGAACAGATAGGAAGATGTCGAACGACACGCAGTTGCGATCCATTTTAATCTAGCATCCACCTCGGCCTAGAGTGCCCGATGTCGCAGTTCTTTTCGATGTTGATCTTGTTGAAACTGCGGCCCTTTCTACTAGTTCTTTCTATTCCTTGTGAGTGCTTTTTTTCGTCGGGTCTTTTTCTGGGCTTCTTTTTTGTCGTAAGAACGACAGGAGAATAGAAGCCCAGAGAAACCTCCGGGAATCGAACCGGTCCGCCAGATTGGTGGGCGCTTATCGTTACCCCTACGCTATCTCCCCCGCTTAATGAAGCAACGTAGAAGCAACAAGAACACCTATCGCTTCATATATGGCAGTCTGTTAACCGTCATTTCTATTCCTGTATTATCGTCTCGATGCTTTAAAATTATAAGAACAAATCATTTAAGTACGCACGAACTTGCTGTTGCGTTCTTGTCACATTATTTTTGACCTTATGTAGCGGAGGACTCAGTTTCAAACGAAGACTTGCAAGAAAATTGGACCTCTGTAATGAAGACTGACTTTATCCACGACAAACTCGGATCTAACCCTTCGTTAAAGGACTCTCTCTTGTACAGGGTAAGAAAGACGGTGATGTAGTCATTAATGAACATATATACTTATATACTTTTCGGAGCACTCAAGATGTATAGACAGGATTTGGATTTGAAAATATTAAATCCGCTCAACTAACATATTTCTACCCGCACATCACTCCATTTCCAGATGGTAAGAGCGAGAATCCCGTTGGTCCGATACGCTGTCAGGACCGAATTGTCAGGCGTTGACGATCAACAAGCAGCAGAACTTGCAGAGATGGTAGACGCTCAACAGAATGCAAAGGGAGTAAAAACGCATACTGGATGCTTCAAAGTCCACACCAACCTGTACTACAAAGCATAAAGAAAGCTACATCTGTGTCAGTGGAGTGAACATGGCTTGGTTGGCTATTGCATCTTTCAGAACTGCTGCATATTTTTCCTATTTCTCACTCTTCAGACCTAAATTTCAATTCATACCATGATATATAATGAAAAGACGCCCAGACGTATAATTGGCGACGATGCGCGGCTTCAAGATTAGCGTAAGGGTATAGATCAGGATATGTTTAGTCAAATACGGGTTCTTTAAAATGCAAACCGTAGCTGTAATTTCAGCTAACCTTAGAGCGACCTTTTCAGCCAGATAGCTCGCCTTAATAGCGCCAAACAAGACAGATTTGATCAAACGAAAGAAGCACTTATTCTTCACGAATGCTAACGGACCGCACATACAACGTAGTCTGCCCGCTACTTCAGGTTATTATTATCCAGGCACACCGACAGCTAGTCAAATATGCTTTGAGACATTCTGTCCTAGGAGACTAGACCGTGACAATGATACAGCGAGCTAGCCGGCGGCAAACATTGGATATTATAATTCACCTCACAGTCTGGTTATCGGAGAGTTAGAGATATGCTATACTTACTATAGGGTGGTCTTTGAAGAGAAGCCACAGTTCAAACATAACATATTTGTGAGTCCGCGCGTGATAGGACACTTGGTTGTTCAAAATAACTTTTTTTCAGGATTCCGGAGATTCGCTGATTAAATTGTTAGGTTGCCTATAAAACGCTGCACACCAAATTTGACTCAATTCCAACTGGTCGATGTAAAAGCACAGAATAACTTTGAAAATTATGAATTTATTATGAATTTTTTTCTTAATCTTCAATTGTTACTGTCAACCCACGACATTGTTAAGTTGTCTACAAAAACGCTGCAAAACAAATTTGACGCAATTCCAGCTCGTAGAAGCGTAGTTATTTGAGATTTTCATTTTTAATTCTGAAATTACTCACCATTTTTCCAGGCTATTTATGCAAATCCAAAATTTTCAACGGCAATCACTTCGCTTCTACCGGTTGGAAGTGAGCTAAAATTGTTAAGCGTCGCTCTTTTAGACAACTCAACAATTTCATGGGGTTAACAGTAAAATTTGAATTTCTTTTCAATCCTTTAATAATAAATGCAAAATTTTCAAACTCCTGTGCGTTCACATCTATGTGTTGGAATCGAGCCAAATTTGGTGTGCAGCGTTTATTTAGGCAACCTAACAATTTAATCAGGGAATCCCCGGAATCCGGAAAAATTAGAAAAACCATATAACACACACAATGGCTTGGCCAGTCATCGAATTCACATTAAGTGTGGTGCGAGGCGATATAAAGAATGGACCCTGTAACGAAAAAGTGACCGTAATTTTATACTTGAATTATAGAGTTCGGTTCTCTGATGGAAGAGTTTTAAGGTGCATATAACGATTTGGCAACGAATGCAATGCATCCGCCATGAAGGGATTGATTTACGCCGCTGGTGGATACATATTATCACAAAAAAACATTAACTGCAGACTTACGAACGCTGCCCAGTGCCCATTAATGCTTTAGAATTGTGGTGCTCTGGCCCCTTCTCTCTCCTATCTGTTATGGTATAATGCTACATCACGTGACTTATCGCATAGTTATAACCCAGTGCATATCAAAGATTGACTCAGATTATGAGACTCATGTACGCTGAAACTTACTGCTAAAACTATCCGAATTACTGTACAATATATCTGGAAAAGGCAATTGTTGTCGTCTCTATTGAACTGCCAGTCAAGAACTACACAGAACACAGGACGTTCGTGTCAGCTACTGCGGAAGTGCCAGTTAAGTATAAACTGTAAGCTGATATCCGTAGACAACGGACTTGCCGTATACTATCCGCAGACGACGGACGGGCTACATCTGCCATAGAATGCATAAAAGTGCCCGTACACGACCGGTAAATAGGCTACAGTGGCGTAATTTTAATAGAAGCCCACAAATACATGATAATAATGTTATGCGGCCCGCAGCGTCTTTTGCTGTTCAAATTCGGCCCGTCTTAGAAGGGAAGTTGAGAAATGAGAATCCCTGCTGTGGGAAGAATGCAGCTAATTTCGTGCGTGACTCATTGCACGCTTCACTTGCAGCCAATAGCTAGCGAACGACGTTTGAATCTAGCTCGCGGCAGTCGCGGGTATCGAACAGTAAGGTATGTAACCCTGACTGCTGACTCGACAAAACTGCTATTCGTTTCTAGAATAATCTATGCCTTTGCGTTAAAATGAGGCCCCACGCGGATATATCTCATTTCATTTTCAGCCACGAGCTACACTCTGTTGCAATAGGTCTTGTACTCTATAGTTAATACAGTCGAAGATGCTGTCCAGATTCGGGATTTCGTCGGCAAGAAAAATGGTAAAAACTTTTGGTTAATTGACTTTGATGACTCAGTATTTAGTGGTGTATCGAAAATCGGGATTGCGCATGACTTGGGACATTCAAGTCTCGTATATCAGGACCGATAATTGAATAAAATAGGCCCATAAACTGTATTTTATGTGTTTGAAATACAAATGTTTGGAGTGTAAAAAATGAGTATATACTGAATCTTAGGCCTTCGATATGACCCAGGAGTTTTACAGAAGTGAGTTGAACCTGACTTGAACTCGATAATGAACAGTAAACACTATGACTCGGACTCGACCCGTTTCCCCCTGATTTGGACTCGGACTTGACTTGGTGGTGAATTGAAAATGACTCAACTTACTCGAGTCAAAACTGTAGAAGTCAAATTGACTTGTGACTCGGAACCTTGCGACTTGGTTACAACCCTGTTCCAAACTGCCGCTCACCCACGAGAAGGAATCCCATCTCTCAAACCTAGCAAGGGACAAACAAATATTCAATTATTCAAATTTTGGAGAATTAGAGGCGTATCATGGGCTAAATTTCGCAGCTGACGCGGCCTACTTGGTGACTTGCCGTGGGGATTTTATGAAATTATCAAGTCTGCAACATGCCGGTAGTGTAAAACTGGGAACAATGTCAGCCCACACAATTCATTCCCAAAACGGCAAGATTTCAACCCGGTTGTTTGATAATTCTGCCGTAGCTTTTTGTGAAGAAAAAGTAAAGTCTGCACGATAGAATCGATGGCAATTTTGTTATTTTCAGTCCTCCAAGGCTGGGGTAGTGGCCCCCTTAAGCAACCGCGTGTATCTCTTAAACTGGTTTGAGAAACCTCCCATGAACGACAAGGAATACCATGCGTTCTGGGAGGAAACCGCGCTCTACGTAGCAAAGCAAGATCACTTCATATCGACGCATCTACACCGAGCTCTGGGAGAAAAGTCCAAGTGAGTATATTCATGAATTATGTATTTACACCAGAAAGGAAAATCATTCGCAAAATGTGTTTATGCTCTAATTTCAGTTCTAATCTGATTTCAGTTTTCCTGAAAATGCTACAGGAGAACTGAATAGTGCGAAACGTGCCAAGCTTGCTGTACATTTGCTATTCTCAATGTGAAGTTTTTGCGTATTTAGTAATTCCAATTCTAGTCTAATTAAAAAAAAACTGTTCAATTCTAATCTAATTTGGAAAAGCTGAAAATTTTTTAGTTGTCGAAGTCTGATTTATGTCTTACCAGGGTTGTAACCAAGTCACAAGGTCCCGACTCACAAGTCAATCTCACTTTTATAGTTTTGACTCGAGTCGAGTCGTGTTCAATTCACTCCCGAGTCATTCCGAGTTCAAGTCAGTGAGTAGAGGGTCGAGTCTGAGTCATACACTACAAAAAAAAATTGGACAAATTTGGTCTCAATGTCTCAAATCGATTTTTTACAAATTTTACAAAAAAAAAGTCTTAAAGACCAAATAGTCTTACCAAGTACATTCTGTCTCAAATCGATTTTTTACAAAAAAATGTCTTAAAGACCAATTAGTGTTACCAAGTACTTTATGTCTCAAAAGTAAGACAGAAATTGGTCGAAAATAGTAGTAGTGCCTTGGGGGCATCCTATTCAATGTTAGGGGTCTGAGCGAAGGGGAATGATGAGAGAGACCAGAAGTTGCAGCGTTGAGATGATACTGTACTAAGGAGTTTACAAGATATTCACTAGATATAGTTATCAAGGTACATGCCACTTACTACTCACATGTACTATTCAGCTCAATATATATATGGTTGTCTGAGTCGAAAATAGCATTTATGGTGAGTGGGTAAAATGAGACCAAAAATACTGCACAATTCGTCTTAAAAACAAGACCAAAAAAACTGAAGCATCAAAAATTATCTCGATAAGCTAGCTGGTCTGTGAAGTCCTTAGATAAGTATTGTCCCATGGTCTCTCTCACTCTCCCCCTTCACTCAGAACCTAACATTGAAAAGGATGCCTCCAAAGCAGTGCTTCTATTATCGATCATGTTGGGTCTTACTTTTGAGACGTAAAGTACTTGGTAACACTAATTGGTCTTCAAGACTTTTTTTGCTAAAAAAACGATTTGAGACAAAATTTGTCTAATTTTATGCTCTTGGCCCATGTCAACTTTCCGGTCTCATTTTCAAGACCACAAACCATGTTGTTTCTTGATTAGTGAAATTTGTCTTAGAAACAAGACCAAAAATACTGACACATCAAAAACTGTCTCAATAAGCTTGTTATGTCTTAGAGCTGCTGACCCATGTCAACTTTCCGGTCTCATTTTCAAGACCACAAATCATGTTGTTTCTTGATGAGCGAAATTTGTCTTAAAAACAAGACCAAAAATACTGACACATCAAAAACTGTCTTAATAAGCACAATATGTCTTATGAGATGCGTTTTATTAGTCTCATTTTTAAGACCAAATAATCGTGACAATTATATGTGGTCTTAAACAGCTGAATCAGTCTCTATTTTAAGACCTCAATTCATCAGTGAGACTAAAACTGCTGAAAATGAGACCAAATCATCCTCATTTCTTAAATTTGAGACCAAATTTGTCTAATTTTTTTTGTAGTGTAGTGTTGTGACTTGAGTCCGAGTCCAAGTCATTGTGTTCACTGTTCAGTTATGAGTTCAATCCGGTTCAGATCTTCTAGAGAGATTTAGAACGACTCCTATTCATTATATGCTAATTTTCCTCAGTCCCAACAGTTTCCGTCCTTATTTTACAAGGATCAGGACTGAGAGACGAAATGTCAATAAGGTGGTGACTGTACTATTCTTCGAAGTTTCAATGAAATGTCTTGGCCGTCCCAGTCTCCAGTCATATGACTTGGTTCGAGTCATGCACAATGACCCAAGTACAAGTCGACTCGATGCACAAATGGACTTGAGTTTAGACGAGTCATTTTACGAATTTGAAAAAATGACTCGAGTCACCAAAAAGTCGTGACTCGAGTCGAGTCATGATTCGAGTCATTTCAACCCTACGCCTTATGAGCAGTTGGACAACTAAAAAGTATTCTGCTTTTTAAAATTAGATCATAATTTGGATTACAGCTACACAGTTCTCCCCAAATTAGATTGCAATTATTAATTGAATTCGTAAAAACTTGCAAATTGAATTCAATTCCGAATTATAAAGAAACACAACAAAAATAAAGCTCACTTCATATCATATCATAGTTCATTGTCATAAGCACGAGTATAGCAAATGTCTGTAAAGCGAGCTTGGCTCGTTTTCGCACTACACAAATCTCCTGTAGCGTTTTCAGGCAGACCAGAAATTTGATAATAATTAAATTGAGAGCTTAAAAACATTTCACAAATTAGATTAGAATTATATCATAGACATTTCACTTTAATGTGGCCAACTAGAAGTATCTAGTGAAAGCATTGATGTAAAACAGATAAATTTTGAGGCGCTAATAAAGATATCTGATGGCAATGTGATGTTAGAATTCCCTCAGGCGTCATTCTCAGCTTTCTACAAATAATCCAGTGATCATAATTGCCATATTGCGACATAATTAGCACTTCAAACCTGTTCGTAGACTTACAGTATGCACACAGGGTTGTCCAAAAATAACTTTTTTCTTCAAATTTCAATGGCCGTTCAAGAAAATTGTTGGGTTGGCCAAAAACACAGCGCTGCACAAAAATTTGGGTCAATTACAACCTGTAGAAGCATTGCCATTAGAGGATAAAGTTTGGATTTATTGAATAAAAATAAAAAAAATTCAAATTTTACTGGCTACCTCATGAAATTGTTAAGTTGTCCAAAAAAAAACGAAGCACATCAAATTTGGCTCAATTCCAACCCGTAGAATTGGTAGGCAATTTTTTAATTACTAGTTATAAAACTACCCACCGTCACTGCTATTATTCCATTTTCAAATCCAAATTTTGAAAACCAGCAACTTCGCTTTTACTGGTTGGAATTGAACCAAATTTGGTGTGCAGCGTTTTTTTTTCAGCAAACATAACAATTTTACTGAATAACCAGTAAAATTTGTTAAAAAAGTTATTTTAGAACAACCCTAGTGTCCGTATATCAACCGAATACGGAACTGACCTACTGTACTATGTTTTTTGCTAGGTTTACATGGTGTAATTTGGCCGTTTTTGACTCTGCCGATGTCTGCCTGTTCGGGAAGCCTGACCCAGAGTGGGAACGGAGGATGGTGCAACATAGTAGCATGGATCTGAAAGCTTATCCAGGTATGTGTCCCGTTGTGTAGGCCTATTGGTCAGCAATTCACAACTGAGTCAAGTCAGAGTCCGCTCGCAAAGGGTCGAGTCCAAGTTACAGTGTTGAGACTTGAGTCCTAGTCCAAGTCATTGTGTTCAGTTTTAAGTTCAAGTCCTGTTCAACTCGCCGTTTGGGTGATATCGAATGCCCCGCTTTTATAACAGAGTAATTTTTCTCACTTTTAACAGTTTCTGGCTTATTTTACAATTCGAGTCAATACACAAATTGACTCGAGTCGAGTCAAGTCACCAAAAAATCGTGACTCGAGTAAGACTTAAGTCAAGTTATGACTTGAGTTATTACAACCCAGGTTTATATGATTTAGATCAGTGGCTCCCAACCTTTTTGGATGTAGGAGCCGCATTTAAAACTTCAGACTGCATATGGAGCCGTATGAAAACACTCGATTAGGCTACTTTCTACTTATATCGAAAATGTTAAGGTAGCTAGCCAACCTCTGGATCTCACCATCCAGCTCGGTTATTTTAGCATTGATAAACACAGATTGGCGGGTGTTATACATTGAAATAAACTAAAAATGCATATTGTTACTCCAACATACTATTATGTCGTTATGTGATAGCTCGTCATACATTCCAGCACTTGATGCTCAAGTTTGCTGGGGATTATACGCTGAGTAATAATGGACGTATTGCAATTTATACTTGACTGAGCCGTCATTTTTATGTTAGTAAAATTGTGTCGAAATTAACTCTTCACAGAGACGACATATAAAGGTCTATGACTGGCAGAACTCAAAGATACATCCTTGTCTGCCGGGCATTCATCCATGCGTTTGACGCTAGTCAGCAAGAAGTTTATAGAAATTGACTATTCATAGAAACAAACAGCAACTGTCGTCTATTACATTTTTGTGGCATATTGAGAGGTCAATCCGAGCCGCAAGAACCCTACTTTGGAGCCGCGGTCAGGAATCACTGATTTAGATTATTTCTACTACCACTTTTTATGGTTTTTGAGTATGCTTGCATCACCTTTTCCAGTGAAATTGTCATTGAAATTGCAAGAAATAGCCAGGGTTGTAACCAAGTCACAAGGTTCCGAGTCACGAATCAATCTCACTTTTATAGTTTTGACTCGTGTCAATTCGAGTCATTTTCAATTCCCACCGAGTCGAGTCAGCTTATGGAGGGTCGAGTCCAAGTCATTGTGTTCACTGTTCACCATTTTCAATTCAATCCGGTTCAACCCACTTTTTTCAACTCTGCTCGAGTGATGTAGAATGATTCGCATTCATAATATCGTAATTTTCCTCCATTTAACAGTTTCTGGCCCTGTTTTAAAGTGTCAGTACTGATAGACGAAATACCAATCATGTGGTCACTTTACTATTCTTCAAAGTTACAATAAAATGTCGGTGTTGGCCGTCCTAGTCTTGAGTCATCCACAATGACTCGAGTACAAGTCGAGTCTATACAAAAATTGACTCGAGTCATTTTACGCATTTGAAAAAATGACTCGAGTCACTAAAAAATTGCGACTCGAGTCGAGTCATGACTTGAGTCATTACAACCCTGGAAATAGCCCCTATATCACGGTAACTGAATTATTTTTCAGAGATTGCCCATATATCGGTAGTTGTCGTCAGTCAAAAGTGTTGAATATTTTGAAAATTTGATTTTTTGTAACGCAACACCATGCCTTTGATGTATGACAGGTCAATACAACGAAATTGGATCCTACAATGGCAACAAACTTGATGATGCCGATAAAACAAGACCCGAAGATGCCAGATTTCTACTCACGGCTGTGACAGGTAATCTATTTTCAACTGTTGGCGTTTACCTCACATCTTGTCTGGGCAAAATCCAGTACCCGAGTGATTCAATTCTACCTAAATTTGTATACTGCGATGCAACCAATCTAGGTTTGGAGGCTTACACAGATGAAAATAGTATCGAAACTATATCACCGTTGATAAATTTACTCTACTTGGGCAAGGAATGCATAAGTTCGGTACATGTAGTATAATAATCATCTCTCACTTCTCGAGTCAGATCGTTAGAATTAATGGTCGATTCTTCTGACTAATTCCAGCTGATGACTCGGTTTCAAGCGAAGACTTGGAAGGGAGCTGGGCCTCTGTCATGAAGACTGACTTTATCCACGACAAACTCGGACCTAACCCTGCGTTGAAGGATTCTCTCTTGTACAAGGTAGGTGACACGCAGAGCTTGTCAGCAACGAAGTATAATTCTACCTTTTCTGAGCACTCGAGTCAATTTTGTGAAGTAGAAGTGGCCCAAATTCATAACCACTTGAGGAAATAGTGCAAAATCTACTTTAGGTATTTCGAGAAGTAGAAGTAGCGATTGTAAGTACAAAAGTAAGTATTCTAGGCCTAGTTTTGCCGAAAACTGATACCACGTGGCACACTCGCACAGCTTGTGGTATCCAGGCTCGAACAACTGGATAATTCTAGTTGTGTATTTATAGACTAATTAGATCAAGGTGGCGGTGATCTAACTCTAATGTAATCAGTGAAATATTCATTTGCTGTAATTCTAATTCTAATCTAGTTTGAGAAATGTGCCTAACTAAGTTCTCATTTTTATTCTTTTCTAATTTCTGCTTTTTCTGAAAATGCTACGGTAGAACTGTATAGTATAGTGTGGTACGAGCCAAGCTTGATGTACAGATATTTGCAATTCTCTTATGAGAACGAATTCTTATTTGATATGAGCTGTTTTCACGAATGCAGTAATTCTGATTCTAATCTAATTTGGAAAAAACTTTGTAGCTATAATTCTAATCCAACTTGGCAAAACTGTGTAGCTGTAATTCTAATCTAATTTGGAAACAACTGTAGTAATCATTCCAATTCAAGTCTAATTTGAAGAAAGAAAACTGTTGTTATAATTCTAATCTAGCTTGGCAACAACTGTAGTTATCATTCTAATTCTAGTCTAATTTGAAGAAAAAAAACTGTTGTTATAATTCTAATCTAACTTGGAAACAACTGTAGTTATCATTCTAATTCTACTCTAATTTGGAAAAAATTATGTAGCCATCATTCTAATTCTAAGCTTATTTGGAAACAAATGTGTAGTTATTATTCTACTTCTAGTCTACTCTAGAGAAAACTGTGTAGCAATAATTCTAGTCTATTTTGGAAACAACTGTAGTTATCATTCTAGTGTAATCTGCAATAAATTATGTTGCTATAATTCTAATATTTGAAAAAGCTCAAAATTTGGTAGCATGTTGACTTCAAACACAACTATTGCTAATGTGATGAAACTGTTGCTATATTTTACTTTATTTTCAAGCACGACCGCAAATATTTCTACCCATGCTCCATTTCCAGATGATAGCGGCTAGACTCCCGTTGGTACGATACGCCGTCAGGACCGAATTGTCAGGCATTGACGATCAACAAGGAATAGAACTTGCAGAGATGGTGGACGCTCAGCAGAACGCAAAGGGAGTGAAGACGCATACTGGATGCTTCAAAGTCCGCACCAATATGTACTACAAAGCATAAAGGATGCTACGTCCTTTTCAGCACACAGTGGCTTGCTAGACTTTCGCAGAATTCAATACTGCTACATACTTTACCTATTGCAGTCTGTTTAGGCCAAACACCTTTGAATCATTCGTATCTTTTGTAACATGCACTCGATAATGAAAAACTTTTTAAGATGAAATACATTTTTCAAACACAAGACTCAGAAAATTGCAGGCTGTCTGCTGCGAGTCTGATGGGCGACATTTCGTAACTGCCAAGAGTCACTTTCATACAGGAGGGTAATGCCAATCACGGCATTGAACTAGCTAGGATAAAATTTTGATAATGATTGAAGTCGAAGCTTTTGAATACTATATGCGCTTCATGCCACCAATTGCTATAATATATCAACAAAAATTATTGCTTACTGGGAACATTCCATTGTGAAAGACTTGGAACCTCGATTTGTCGAATCGCAGCGTTACAAAAACTGAACGTTGTTAGTTGCAATGACGTTTCTGTTAATTCGTGATCAACTCACAGCATTGTCACCAGCATCGTCGAAAATATACAAAATTATCCGTTAATGTGATGGAATCCAAAATATGCCAAAGTCGAGCATCTGTTCCGCTGCAGTCACCGGGCGCGCAATCACGATATGTTCAACACGGATGTTTTAGGCTTATCCAGGCTCCTCGCCATATCATCCGTGTAAGCGGTGTTGTTTGGGGTATTCGTGGTGTCGACTACAACGGTCATTTCCACCAGGCCGATTTTCTACATTCTTGATTCCGTCCGTATCTGGCGATTTGAAGCTTACGCGGATGAGGTGGTGAGGAGGAGCCTAGATAAACCTCCAACACTTGAGTAGGAATTCTGAAGTCGACCTCGGTCAGACTCGAACCCGCAACCCATTGGTGGATTATACCACTGCGCTATCTCGCTACTGTGTAAGCGGTGTTTTATAAAAAGCCTAGAAGTGGGCCGTACGTGTTACAAGTCGGCAGCTGCGGAACAAAAAAAAATAGGCCTGGTGTAACTAATCACAGTAGTCGACAAACACCATGAATTAGTGTTACCATATTTTGGAATAGGGAAAGGAGGACACTTTAATCAAATCAGAAAAGTTAGTTGATCAAGACCGATTTCGCTATTTTTGCTGTAAAAGTTGGTCTTCAAGGTCGTCAGTTTCGATCGTATCACGAATTTCCCGCTCGAACGTCCGTCTTCGCTATTTAGCGTCATTTATGCCCATTTAAGTCCACTCCCATTACACGAGATCTTCGTCAAAAGGAAATATCTACTTACCCCCACCCAATAGCAACCTAACTAAGAGATCTAACGACTACTCGGGACCTATCATCTGGAATGCATTACCACCACATATCCGTGAATTGACTTATAATAGATTAAAAAAAGACCTACTTGATCACCTCTTGTCGTTATACTAACTGTTGCCCTACCTCGCCCAGACATTGCTTCGCTGATCATTTGATTTTTCTTCTATTTTCCTTTTTCAACTAACATTTTTTACAGCCAGATTGTTTGGAGTCAAGTGTACCTGTTTGATGCTGGTGTGATCAGGCTAGATGACCTTCACGGTCTTATCGATCATTCCTATCTAACACCGAATACTATGCATGCATATTTTCTATACCACCATCACTGCCGTTTGTTATGTATTTTGGTTGGATGAAAATAAAGACTCGTTCTCTCTGTGTTTTGAGCATTTTTTACATACTCATTCTGTCATCCTGGAGACGGAGAAATAAATCTCTCTATGCCTGTGTTTCTGTTTGAGAGGCTACTACACGCCATTTCACAGCTTCATACCCTTTCATTATGTCGCAATCTTGTGACGTCTTGATATGATCAAGACACCAATAACCTGAACTGAACCTTCACAAGCCGACAATCTCAAACCTGTCTTACCAAGCGATTTCCTACAGCAGCCCTAACAAGCAGACAATTCCCATTTCGGGTAAAGGTACAAGTCCTAGTTATGTACAGCACATTCATGTACAATTGTACATTTGTACAAACAACCGCGGCCTACATCAGACCACAATAACAACGTAAAAACTGCACGACAGCCATCACAAGAACTCCAATAAAACAGGAAAAACTCCGTACATGATCGGCAGCCGAAATGGAATCGCAGGCCTAGCGTAGCACGACAGAAAATCTCGTCTTTACAAAGTGAAACAACTATTTACAACACTCTGACAAGATCGACATCCACGGTTGGACTAGAGAATTATCAGCTTGGCCAAATTTGATAGAAATACAACCAAAATAAAGTTATAAGCACGAGAATGGGAAATGTCTGCACGGCAAGCTCGGCTCGTTGCGCGCTGTACAGTTCTCCTGTAGCATTTTCAGGAAACCAGTTATTAGAATTAATATCAGAGCGTAGAAACATTTCACGAATTAGATGGCCTAGTTAGTACAAATTGGTTGTTAAAATCGTGCAACACGTGTGGAAATGTAAATCCTGCAACAGGTTCGAGTGGTCAGTGGTCATGGTCACTCATCTGTCTGCATACATGTCTCTGTCTAGACAAGGGCACAATGACTGGAGCGCTCGAATCTGGATCCAGCATTGATTATCAGGATTTTTAAGTTGTTCAGTGAATAACGATATTTTCAAGAGCTGAAATTACACCGAGAGTTGTAGTATAAACGACAATTATAGATTTTGATTCCATTTTCCACTGTGGAAGTCTTGAAACCTCAATTAGTCATACTGCAGCATACGAAACATGTAAAACAAAGCTACCCACGTTACTGTAAACGACATATTTATGAAGTCGTGATCAACCCTCAGCATTGTCACAAAGTGCAATGAAATAGGCATGGTCGAAAAAATACCAAATTATCTTCACGCGGTGCAGAGAACGGACATTAATTTCTTTGCGGTTGCGTAAAAGGTGCATATTTCAATATTCCGTATCATTCACACTGTGATTAGTGTTACGCGAGGCTTAACACTCAATTCAAGTGCTTTGAAAAAGTATCGGCGTGCACGGTGAAAATTGTGACAAAAAACGGTTAAAAACGTTGCAGGAGAGCGACTGTTCCCGTTTAAAACGCGAGTTTTGAAGGGTGCGGTGAAAAGTTGCCGAAAAATCTTCAAAGACGTAGGCCACGTCATTTTGAGGCCTTGGACGGTCCGCTCGAGGGCGTCTTTGCTTTGTTGGACGGCGCGTCGGAATACCTCACCAGATATCTCAAGCACACCTGAACAGAAAAAACCAAGATCATTACATTTTTCTTTGGCCGAGTGATGAACAATAACTCGAGTCAAGTCGAGTCAACGGAAACTTGCGGTTCGAGTCCAGCGATGACTCGAGTCATTACAACCCTGGTAATTACACCGAAGTCTAGTGCATCAATTTACCTGTTCCTGACTGTAGACGACATATT
This sequence comes from Botryllus schlosseri, assembly GCF_051294905.1. NCBI lineage: Eukaryota > Metazoa > Chordata > Ascidiacea > Stolidobranchia > Styelidae > Botryllus > Botryllus schlosseri. The sequence goes on from NC_137238.1 coordinate 35,188,737, forward strand.
CGTTGTATTCGTTAACGGCCCCTGTCATGTCTGGATTCGGGATTTTTTCACCCAGCGGAATGGCACCGCCTGTGAAAACAAAGGCGTTACTAATATAGCCAGACAGCCAAACAACTTTCGGCGTTTCCAAATTATATTAGAACTAGAATTGCAACTGCATAATTCCTTCGAAATTAGATCAAAATCTGAATTTACTGAATTCACAAAAACTCGGAAATTAACTATCAAAATTGAGTTCATTAGAATTATTGAATTCACAAAAACTCTGAAATTACCTGTCAAAATTGAGTTCCTTAAAATTATAGATACACGTTTTTTTCAAATTAGATTGGAATTATTGAGTTCAAAAAAACTCGAAAAATCGAATTCATTAAAATTATAGATGCACGTTTTTTTCCAAATTAGAATTATTGAATTCACAATAACTTGGAAAATTGAGTTCATTAAAATTATAGATACGTTTTTCACAAATTAGATTGGAATTAAAACAGAAACATTTAACATTCTAATTGTGAACTAAATTATCGGCATTCCACTTCAATTAGTCTAATTAGATTACTAGAATTATCACGCTTGCATATCTACAAACCCACCTTCAGGCAAAATGAGCTCGGCCCCTGGCTTGGGCACGCTCTTCCCCACCACCATCACAGAGTTGGCCACTTCCATCTCGCCAGACGCCATGTCTTCGCGAATCTCTTTCACGAGCCCCAGCGCGGTCTAAACACAGAGGCGGGGTACGTTTACATGCCGGCGTGGCTACGTGCTCTTCACAATCACCAACATATCATATTAATACGATGAGATATAACTACGCACCACTAAAACGGAAACAACAAACTCGCCTGGCATAAGAGCAGATATTTCTTTTCCTTGTCCCATTTCTTGCATTCCTGCATGGCACAACGCGCCATGTCGGACATGTAGATGCCCTGGAAGGTAATCGAGGTGAAATCAAAAGTAGCCGACGTAAACGCACGAAAAGTGGCAGCCATAGTAGTCAGAATTCCTGTACGAGTAATACCTGGTATCTACTATGTGACAGGGTTGTAACCAAGTCTCAAGGCCCGAGTCACAAGTCAATCTCACTTTCATAGTTTTGACTCGCGTCGAATCATTTTCAATTCAGCGCCGAGTCAAGTCCAAGTCCACATCAGCTAGCAGAGGGTCGAGTCCGAGTCATTGTGTTGAGTGTTGACTGCTCAGTTTCCAGTTAAAGTCTTGTTAAACCCACTTTTTATAACTCTGGTGATATCGAATGGTTCGCATTTATAATATACTAATTTTCCTCACTTTTAGCAGTTTCTGGTCGCATTTTCAAGTACCGGTACCAATAGACGAAATTCCAATAGTGTGGTTACTTTACTATTCTTCAAAATTACATGAAATGTCGGTATTGCTAGTCTGAGTTCCGAGTCATATGGACTTGGTTTGAGTCATGCACAATGACTCGAGTCGAGTCATTTCCGTATTTTGATAAAATGACTAGAGTCAAGTCGAGTCATCAGAAAATCGTGACTCGCGAGTCATTACAACTCTGCTATGTGACCCACCCAACGATCACTGCTGGAAGTAATTTTCACAGGTCTCGGAAATTGCCACTTTTAATGTACTAGAAATGTATGACGTTATTTCTACTTCTACTCGAGTGGCACTGCTGACTACTTCCACCAAATGCCCTACCTTTCCAAACTGGAGCAGCGGTCCGGTGGGGGGCGGTTCGGTGAGCATAAGTCCCTTGTGCAGGATGGACATGAGGTTGAGTATGTTGGTGCCATGCCAGAGCATTTTGAAGTTGGTCAGGCCGGTCGCCACCAGGTTTTCGGCTTCCCGCGGACGGCTGATGCGGTACACGCACTCCACTGTGGTGCCAGCGGGCGCTGAAAAAACAGAAATTTTGAAAAATTGGCGAAATTACCTAAATCGTAGCCAAATCCGGCCTAAAACTACAAAAAAATTGGCTAAATAGATTAAATCTCGTAAGAAAAACCGGAAACAGGCATGAGATTGGTCAAAAGCCGAATAAAAACTGATCATCTAGCTCAAAACTACGCGAAAACTGGCCTAAATCTGGAAAATATTTGGCAAAGTGGCTCAAAGTGGGAAAAAAACTGATCAGATGGCCTAAAGCTGAGTGAAAACTGGTCACCAAGCTAAAACTGTAAACACTAGGAACAAATGGCTGAAACCTGGGCAAGAACTGATTAAAACGGGTTAACTGGCCTTAAATTAGGCAAGAACTGGTCGACTAGCCTAAAATTTGCCATAAACTGGCCCAAAACTCGGAAGTAACTAGAAAAAACGTCCCTAGACCGGGGCAAAAACTGGTCAAATAGCCAAAAACCTGGTTATAAACGGGCCTATGATGGGGCAAAAACGGGGTTAAAATGATTAAACTGGCTAAAAACAAGGAAAAAAATTGCTAACAGACCGGAAATTGCAGAAAAACTGCACACCAACCGATCAAATGTCCTATATCCCGCCAAATGTGCCAAAACAGACCCAACAAACTGAAAAAAACTGGCCTAATTTCCCAAATATGCCGTGCAACTTGAAAACCACACAAAACAGTCCGACGGCTACTATCGACAAAATCTGGGTTGCACAATTTTCGGCCAACAAATTTCCGCGTGCTGGCCAACCAAACCTGACACGGACAGGAACACCATCCTTGAAATTGCACGCAGGCAGTCGTACTTACCACTGTTGTAAAGATACTGCATGATGTACTGGGCCTCGTCGCTCAACGGGTCCATTACCTTGATGTGACATCCGATCGAGCGGTAAACGTAGTCCAGAGGATTCATTTCTGAAAAAAATGATTATAATGAAACCCATAGAAGTATTGCTATACAAGAAAAAATTGGATTTATTTATTAAAAATAAATATAAAAATAGTTCAAATTTCACTGGCTCCCCTGAAATTGTTCATGGGGTAGCCAGTGAAAATTTGAAAAACTTCATACCATTATTATGATTAAATGAATCCAAAATCTTCTACTACAATATCTTCGCTTCCACTGGTTGGAATTGAGCCAAAATCGGCGCACAGCGTATTTTTAGGTAACCTAACAATTCTGTCAAGAAGCCAGTAAAATTTGAACAAAAAGTTATTTTTGAACAGCCCTCTGTAGTCTGTACATACATAGCTAAACTCAATACTACCTACACAACAAGTTAAATACTGGTTCAAGTTCAAGATCACTACTGACCGTTGATCCTGTACTGCGCTCCCAGCAGCACTTTATTCGAGAACTCCAGCTCGATAAGACGCTGGGTCTGCCTGATCAGCTGGTTCAGGGTGGCGAAATCGCAAATGGACCGGACGCGATCAAACAGACCGCCGCGCGGCGGCAGTAATCGGAAGTACTCCGTGCTCAGCTGCTGGATCTGCGGAAAATCAGAAAAAAAAACCTGTTAAAATGAAGAAAACTACCGCAGACTACGTAATTTGTCCGGAACAAAAGCTTCAGTACTGAGATGTAGTAAATTCTATGAGTTGAATATCCATAAATTACAATACTTATAAATATTAGCATCAACATCAAATATTAAAATAGAAAAGACAGTTAAATAACATGAACAAATACCAAATTAAATAACTCAGGTTAGATAATATGAACTTGATAAAATTTTCAAGTTTTCACGAATAAGGTAATTCTAATTCTAATCTAATTTGATCAACACAGCAGCTCCAATTCTAATCTAATTTGAAAAAGCTGAAAATTTTTTAATTGTCCAACACTGCCTAGTAACTGGAAACATGGAATGTTAGGAACACCACAAAATCGCGCACACCTTCTCCAAAGCCTTTTGCAAGCGAATCTGGTCCTGCGCGTCCTCAAACTTAAGCTCCTGCGTGGTACCAATCAAGTCTCTGAATAAAAAAAATTAAAAAACGCATCAAAATTTGAAAATTTCAAAATTTTTTATTACGCACTTAATTTCGTTCAAAATGTCGACCCCGAGATTGAGGCGGTCCTTTTCCAGGCGTCCGAACGGCATGATGTCCGGGTCGATGTTGGTGCTGTCCTTCAAGGCTTGTTTCATCGCGTCCACGCTTATCTGGTGAGCGAAAAAGCCACAGATAAATACGGTTTAGGTGGACAGCAACATATACTATGTACTGAAGAAGGTTTTGACATATTCTTCGATAAATTTTAAAAATCCTTGAAAAATCTTCGAAAAGTTCAGAATTTCAATAATGTTTAACAAATTTTTGAAAAATGCTCGATAAATTTTGAAAACCCATTGACCAGGGGAACCACTCACCAGGTCTGTGAACATCTCCTGGACCTCTTTGCTCAGCTGCGACGTGTTGTCCGCGTGCAGGTCGAACTCGAGGTCGGCCACGCCCCTTTTCTGCTGGACCTCGGCCGCCACCTGGTAATATTTCCGGGTCTGCGGCTTGAAACTGTAAAATGGAAAATAGTGAATAGCAAGTTTGCAAAATATAGTCCAATAACCCAACAGTCATAATTCAGTCGCCGAAATTACAATAGCGACACGCATAAATTGTGTAATATCAAAAAAAGAGAGGCAGTTTTTGAGCAAACGTCTTATTGAATGAAAGTTCCAATTAGACTTGCATTACGAGTTGATATTTTTAGCAAATTTCCCATTTAATTAACGTTACAATTCTCTGTCGCTGCATAGTTTTGTCGTAATTACATATACAGCTGATATTTTTAGCTAATTTCCCATTTAATTAACGTTACAATTCTTTGTCGCTGCATAGTTTTGTCGTAATTACATATACAGCTGATATTTTTAGCTAATTTCCCATTGAATTAACGTTACAATTCTTGGTCGCTGCATAGTTTTGTCGTAATTACATATACAGCTGATATTTTTAGCTAATTTCCCATTGAATTAACGTTACAATTCTTTGTCGCTGCATAGTTTTGTCGTAATTACATATACAGCTGATATTTTTAGCTAATTTCCCATTGAATTAACGTTACAATTCTTGGTCGCTGCATAGTTTTGTCGTAATTACATATACAGCTGATATTTTTAGCTAATTTCCCATTGAATTAACGTTACAATTCTTTGTCGCTGCATAGTTTTGTCGTAATTACATATACAGCTGATATTTTTAGCTAATTTCCCATTGAATTAACGTTACAATTCTTGGTCGCTGCATAGTTTTGTCGTAATTACATATACAGCTGATATTTTTAGCTAATTTCCCATTGAATTAACGTTACAATTCTCGGTCGCTGCATAGTTTTGTCGTAATTACATATACAGCTGATATTTTTAGCTAATTTCCCATTGAATTAACGTTACAATTCTTGGTCGCTGCATAGTTTTGTCGTAATTACATATACAGCTGATATTTTTAGCTAATTTCCCATTGAATTAACGTTACAATTCTTGGTCGCTGCATAGTTTTGTCGTAACTACATATACAGCTGATATTTGTAGCTAATTTCCCATTGAATTAACGTTACAATTCTTGGTCGCTGCATAGTTTTGTCGTAACTACATATACAGCTGATATTTGTAGCTAATTTCCCATTGAATTAACGTTACAATTCTTGGTCGCTGCATAGTTTTGTCGTAACTACATATACAGCTGATATTTTTAGCTAATTTCCCATTGAATTAACGTTACAATTCTTGGTCGCTGCATAGTTTTGTCGTAATTACATATACAGCTGATATTTTTAGCCAATTTCCCATTGAATTAACGTTACAATTCTTGGTCGCTGCATAGTTTTGTCGTAATTACATATACAGCTGATATTTTTAGCTAATTTCCCATTGAATTAACGTTACAACTCTTCGTTTTGAGCTGCCTAGTTTCCAATATTCGCTTTTGAGTTGCATACATTTGTCGCAACTACATTTTAGGTTAATTTCAATCTTTCAAGGTTCACCGGCCCATAATTACACTCTGCGATTATTTTTTTGCTTCGAAATCAAATTACACTCAAAGGTGAAAAGCCCGACTAAACGGATACGTCGCGTAGCCTCACTTGTGCACGTTCCTCCATTCGTTCCCGGTTTTTAGTTTGTAGTATTTGGCGAATTCGCTTATCGCGTTCGGGGCGGTCTTGAAGGGCGAAGTCTGCCAGCTGCCCCTCTGGCCCATCGTGCCCCAACGGGTGAAGAACAAATAGAGGTCGCGGCCCCGCTGGTGTATAACCTGCGTCACACGTAGATAGTTGGCTATTTCATTTCTAAATTTGAAATGAAAATTAATATCCCACCTGAATTTTGAAGAAGTTGTAAACGACATTGCCGCCGTTCTGCACGTCGACGGAAGTCAGAAATATGTCACAAGGACGGTTCACAGATTCGTCCATGACGATTTCGCTGAAAAATCGACGCAAAAGATGAGCAAAAGTTTGAAATTTTTTTGCCCAAATTTTTCTCCTCAATTTTTTTCAAATTTTGTCAATTTTCAACGCATAAGCCAGGAAACATTTTCAACTTTTTAATATAATTTACAATAAGAAACATATTCAATCTTCTAGAATATTCTTCACCACAAAACCAACGTAAATAAGACACATCTTCCAATATTTTTTGCAAATATTTTACACCGGAAATTTAACGCTAAGAAGCATTTTCAATTTATGTTTCGTATTTTTTGCAATTTTTTTACTGAAGAAATGAAAAACATCGTCACATTTCGTTTTCAAACATTCTTCGCCTGAAAACCGACATAAATGGTTGGAAAAATATAATTTTTTTTTTAATTTCACTGAGAGGGCATCAAACATATCAACGGTGAAACTAAGACTATGACACATTTTCATACTTTTTTCGAATATTTTTTTACCGAAATTCTACACAAAAGTCAAGAAACATTTATAATTTTTTTGCCCAATTTACCCAGTCTCTCTCAAACCGGACAGGGCGTCGGGCAGTGGCTTGGGTGGCTCCACATCGTTCTCCATCTCGTCCTCTCTGATCCGGTCCAGTATGGTGGCGGCGTCAACCTCGTGCTGGGGCTGCGGCGTCTGCCACTCGATATCTTCGACCAGCTCGGCCGTGATTTGCATAGGCTTTTGCTGCCAAATGAAAAAATAGAAGTAAAAAATTAGCCCGATTCCACAACATGAAATATAACAGGGGTTGTAACCATGTCACAAGTCGATCTCAGTTTTACAGTTTTGATTCGAGTCAAGTCGAGTCGAGTCATTTTCAATTTACCACCGAGTCGAGTCTGAGTCCAAGTCGGCAAGCAGAGGGTCGAGTCCGAGTCATGGAATTATGACTCGACTCCGAGTCATTTCCGCATCTTGAGAAAATCACTCGAGTCCAAGTCGAGTCGATACACAGATTGACTCGAGTCGAGTCATTTCCGTATCTTGAGAAAAAGACTCGAGTCCAAGTCGAGTCGATACACAGATTGACTCGAGTCGAGTCATTTCCGTATCTTGAGAAAATCACTCGAGTCCAAGTCGAGTCGATACACAGATTGACTCGAGTCGAGTCATTTCCGTATCTTGAGAAAAAGACTCGAGTCCAAGTCGAGTCGATACACAGATTGACTCGAGTCGAGTCATTTCTGTATCTTGAGAAAATCACTCGATTCCAAATCGATTCAATACCCAGACCATGTCTAGAATATTTTAACCACCCACCCAGGTTTCTTCGGGCACCATCATGACCGACTGCAGCGCCTCGGACATCCGGCCAGAGCCTTCCTCCAGGGCGTAGTCCAGGGCTTGTTTGTCGTAACGGTCCCGATTGTTCAGGGGGACGCCCTGGTCAATCAGCAGCCTGGAGAGAAGTAGATATTTTAAGAGCAATTGAGCATGTTATTCAAGAGAAGGAGATGTCGAAATTTTGCAGAATCGTTTTTCGAACACCGTCACAATATTAAATGTGAACACTTATATCCGAAAAAACGATTCAAAGTTTTGTAAATTGTAAATTTGGTCCCCAAATTTTACTCGCAGTGATTAGAACCCCTTTTCTCCAATTTTACCAGCATAACGCACACAGACCATTCGATATCTAGACAATTTGGGCGTCAAGTCCATCAATTTTCATGGTTATTCGAGTGAAAATATTTTGGATTCGAAAAAAACGGTATTAATTCTAGATTTAAATTAATGAAAAGCTCTAAAAAATTCGCTTCTACAGGTTGGAATTCGGCCGAATATGTTGTGCTCCGTTATTTTAGACAACATAACAATTTCATGGGGAAGCCAGTGAAATTTGTGATAATCTTCATTACGCTGAAACATTCAACTGTAACAACTTCGCTTCCACGGGTTGGAATTTCAGCCAGATTTGATGTTCGCTGTTTTTTTTTACACAAACTCACAATTTTATCAACTAGCCAATAACATTCGAAGTAGATATTTTTAACATTACGCAGAAATACAAACCTTAAGATCTCGGTATTCTCCCAATATCCGTAAGACAGCGGCCTTGTGACATGGTGCAGCACAGTCCTGCCTTCGTCATCCAAAGAAGACAGCAGTACCGGGGTTTTGTGAGTCAGTAATTTCTTGACCACGTATTCATCATTCTTTAAGTCCCCACAAAAACAATCGCAGGGTAAAAAAACTAGAATCTACCGATGTTATAAATGGTGAATTCCAAACCTGTTGCACCGCGATCATGAGAGGCGTTTGGTTGTGGAGTCCTTCCACCTGGCAGTTGATGTCCACGTTGTACTCCAGCAGTAGATCCAAAACCTGGGATGAAAACGTTAAGAGTTATTAAAAGCCAACAACTAGTTCTTGATGGGAATTGAAGCTAGTAATCGAACTAATTCAACGTAGAATAATATAATAATATAACCGAGATGAGAATTAGATTAATAGCTATGCAGTTTTTTCCAAGTTCGACTACAGAGCTATAGCTACGCGTTTTTTTTTTAAATTAGAATTATAGCTCCACGAGTATTTCTAAATTAGATTAGAATTAGAATTATAGCTACACAGGTTGTTTCCAAATTAGATTTGAAATAGAATTTATAGCTACACAGTTTTTTTCAAATCAGATTCTAGTATAGCTCCACAGTTTTCTTTAAAGTAGATTAGAATTATAGCTCCACGAGTTTTCCAAGTTAGATTCGAATTAGAATTTATAGCTACACGGGTTTTTCCAAATTAGATTCGAATTAAAATTGTAGCTACATAGTTTTTGTAAATTAATTATTAGAATTAAAATTGTCGCTACAGTTTTTCTGAATTATATTAGAATTATTACTACGCAAGTTTTTTTCCAAATTAGATTATAATTGGCAAATGCAAATGACAACTATATTTATCTACCCCACCATGACCTCAACCCCATCGAATTTAGTACAAATCTTATAACAGGGGGCACCAGACAATAAAAAAAAAATGAAAATGGGCCTGGACGAAGAAAAAAGTTCAAAAACCACTGATGTCATAAAATAATGCAACATAACACATGAAGCGAGACCAAAAAACAGTAAAACCTCAAATATAAAACGCATTCTTACCCTGTGCGCCTGGCATTGTATGGCTCTCACAATGGGGTTGATCTGAACGGTGTCCACGTCGTCCGCGTTGAAATATCCTTCCACCGAGTAATCGGCTCGGTTTACAGACTTGCTCGGAAAATTGCAGCATTGGTTGATGGCGCCGCTCATTTTGTCGTGTTCCAAAAACAAACTGAAAAAAATCTGAAATTTTTCAAGTCCCGGTACGTTTTAAATTAATTACATCATTTCAACAGACCGCAAGACTGCGATACAATGAAAAGATAGGAAGTTGTTGAAAAAATCTAGGGTTAGTCATTCAATAAAGCACCCACTTTACCAAGTTAATCAAGATATAGAATGATTATTAAATTAAATGTAGAACAGAACTAGCCGAAACACAAGTTACACAATGGAAATATCTCGTTACGGAAACGGATATTTTGACTCACGTCAAAATATTGGTGGTCATATCATCATCAATGACAGGATTCCACAGCAGAGCCGCGAACGCGTTACGATTCTTGAAGTCGTTGAATCCGATCAAACGCACAGACGAAGGGTTGCGATCTGAAGCAATATTCAACCATTCAATAAGCAAGCAATATCACAATACATTGATGTCATATAACGATATAATACCATATCGTATATCATAAACAATATTCCAAGCAATATAATCAATATATATTCAGTATATAATTCTAATTCTAGTCTAATTTGAAAAAAAAACAATGTGTAATTCTAATTCTAATCTACTTTGGAAAAAGTGTATGGCTATAATGCTAATTCTAATCCAATTTGAAGAAAAAAATCTAATTCTAATCTAATTAAAAAAAAAAAGTGGTTATTCTGATTCTAATCTAGTTGAAAAAAAACAGTGTGTAATTCCAATTCTAGTCTACCGTAATTTTCCATGTATATTGGGCAAAATTTTCACGATTTCTTGCCCTAAAATAGGGGGGTGCGTATTATACATGGGTACAACAAGCGTTGAAAAAATCTCCCTCGATAAAAAACTTGAAATCACACATTTCTTCATGTTTGTTTCCAATCGCGCATCACTTATAGCCAGCGCGCGTAGTAATTCATATTGTAGAGTGTAACGCGCTGCCAATTAGTGGAAAACGTGTTGCCAATTAACGAGAATCGTGTGCACAAGCACGCGATCTCCTGCTGAGTTGGTTTGCCGTTTGTACGCGAGCGAAATTAGGTCACCAATAGACACTCGCGTGCGGCAATTCTCGGCAATTCATCGCGTCAACGACAGGCCCGAACAATCGCATATGCAATTTATACATATACAAGAGACCATGTGCGCAAGATATAATCGCTTGCGTTAACAGTCGCATCTCCGACAGACCTTTTGCGCATGACGTAACCGTTAGCCTAGGCGCAATCGCATCTGTAATAGGCATCGTGCGCAAGATGTCGGTTAGCGGGCCTAAACTAACTCGCCGCCGGCCTCGCAGGCTTTGGCTGCTATCTACTATCGTTTAGAGACAATACCGTTAATTGTATAATGATTAGCAATCGCATCTGTAAAAGGTGTCCTCGTGCTCAAGATGTCGTGTCGCTTGCCTGAACTATCGCGCCGCCAGCGTCGCAGGCTTTGGCTGCTATCTACTATCGTTTAAAGACAATCCCGCTAATTGTATAATGATCAGCGATCGTTGTGTAATGATTGTTTAAGAGTGACATCGCAAAACAGAATGACATCGTGTACGAAATCAGAACTATTCATGTACTGAAATGCAGGGTGCGTACTATACATGGGTACAGGCTTTTTCCCGGAATTTACATGCTATTTTAGGGGTGCGTATTATATATGGAGGCGCACTATACTTGGAAAATTACGGTAATTTGGAAAAAATGTTTTAAATTTTAAAAATAAAACGTGTGCAATTCTAAGTCTAAGTCTAATCTAATTTGGAAAAGAAACCATTTCACCGTGTGTAAAACTCTAATTCTGGTCTAATTCGGAAAAAGCGTATGGCTATAATGCTAATTCTACTAGATTTGGATTAGCTGAGAATTTTCTAATTATCCAAGTGTGGCTCGTACTCATAATCGAATAGAAATTGAGGGCGTAAATTCAACTTCTACTTGAAAGTGGCAATGATGGCTACTTCGACCCTCTCAGACAGGGACAAACAACCTCATTTACTGTGGAATCAGTGTTCTTGACGCTTCCAAAACCACCTCACCTATAAAAAACTTGATCAGAGTGAGATTCTTGGAGAAAGCCGCGTAGTGCAGGGGGGTGCATTGATAATCGTCAGTCGCGTAATCTGGAATTCCTCTTTCCATGAGCAGCTGAGCGACCTGAACAGGGAAAATTGCCAAAATTCAGACACTGTAAATTAACGAATCACAATGGTAACCAGCCCTAAGGCGTAATTATTCGGGATAGTGTAAATCACAGCTTGGCATTGTACGGCCATCGGCCAGTGAATAGTTGCTTGGATTTTAGAACGTAAAACCTACTTTTGGACGGTAATGCAAAGACTAAAAACCATAGTCTGTATCAACTCTGGGAATATCAGATTAATTTATCGATTGGATCATATGTGCCGACTTTGAAATATTGTGTATTGTGCGCGGTCAGATACCAAGGATGATACGCATGTACTACTGTTTTATATGTATGTGGGATAGCATACATCAAAAAAAGCACTAGGTGATGAGGATTGAGAAACTGGCCTCCGAGATTTGACCTTGAATCTGGTGATCGCAATATTTTACAAGAGCCACCTGTTGAGAGAGAGAGAGAGATAATTATTTTCCGGCCCCATTCATAAAGTTAGGCCTAATCAAAATACAAGTGTTCCGTCAATAACCTCACTTTGACCTTTACTGGCCCGTCATTACAAAAGTTAAGGTTGGTGAATTTGTTGGTTCATAAACTGGTCACAGATTAGCGTTTCAGTTGGTCAATCTCGGATTGGGAAGGAAGGCTTGGGAAAACATGGACGCAGAATTTCATTGAAATTGCTCAGAAGCTTTAATAGATGTTTCAGCGAACTCATCAGCAACATATACAAGCATCAAAATACAAAGCATTCTGTCAAAGCGACCTCGCTAATTTCCCGGAAAACACTGGCGTATTCAGCGATGAGGATAAGAAAGTTTACGCCAATATCTGAAGCTGATGGGGGGAGGATACCAGAGAAGATTGGAGCTTACATATGTTAGCTGACTATTGCTCGAGCATCAAGAGAGAAAATCCACTAAATTGAGAGTTTTTAGCAGAAATCGGTACCCTAAAACTTGCACTATATTTGTTCTTTACAACCAATGTCAGTTTAAATCACCCAAACAGATCAGAGCAGATGTTTATTTGAAGACTATCGAGCTACTTTCATCTGCTGGTGGTTCTTGAAACGTTTTATGAAGCAAACACACAGTATTCAAAGCGGTACTTTTAAGTGGAGGGTTATCATGCTCAATATTTAAATGCTCCAATATCAATATTTAACTATCCATGTCACACAATAGGTCATTCGAAAGCGTCCACACGATCAATCCCAGATGGTTAGTATGCCATACAGACGTATACCTTCACGTACGTAGTCAAAGATGGCGCAAGACAGCGAGGAAATTTTATTCAACCAAGAAAAGTTATCGTTCGAGATATTTCAGCAGTTTAACGCGTTCCGCAAACAGGGATTGTGTTGTGATTTTGAGATTGTGGTTAGCGACCAGTCGTTTTCTGTGCATAAAGCAGTGCTGTGCGCCAACTCTGAATATTTCAAAGTGTTACTGCAAACCGATAACACCGTTAAACAGTCGCAAAGAGAGGAACTGCTCAATTTAGATCCCGATTGCGTGGCATTATGCATCGACTTCATGTACGGACAACAGATCTTCACCGATAAAAACAAATGGTGGGGCCTCGTCGAGGCGGCAGAGAGGCTTCAAGTTATCAAACTGTTTGATATCGTCACTAACCATCTACAGAAAAACACGGATGTGGATTCGGTCTACGACATATGGACCATTGCAGAAATATTCCATATCGATGGCCTCAAGGAACATTGTGTCGAATTCGCGGCTGAGCATGCGGCAGTAATGAAAGACGACAAACGATTTAAATTCCTCAAGGCGGCACACATCGGCAGTATTTTATCCTGCAAGGACAAGGGATCCGAATCCGCGAAGCTTGCATCACTCATCGACTGGGTTATGTGGGACAGAGAGTGTAGGTCCGAGTTTTTTACTGTGCTTTTCACCATCTTGGACATGTCAAAAGTAGCCAAGTCTTACAGGCGATATCTGCTCGAAAGCGAGCCGTTGATAGCGGAAAATGTTCCGTGTTTCAAGCAAATCAGTATCTCCCTCCTAGACAGCACTGGCGTGCATCGATACCCTTTCTGCAATTACGAGAAGAAGGACTGTTTGATTATATTCGACGGTCTCTCGGGAAGACTGCAACAAATTTACCCGGGTAAAAACAGAATCAAGCAGTTACAGCACACCGAATTGAAGTTTCATAAAGGTTACTTCGCTGCGATACATCTCCAAGACACAATATATGTAATAATGATGGATAAATCGGTTTACGAAATGAAATTGAACAGTCCCGACGGCCTTTACGTTTGGCGAGTTAAAAAATCGATGGATCATGACCATGGCGCGAGGCCACCGATCGTCACAGACGGGGAATGCCTATACGTCGTGTATGGAGGTCCAAATCGCGAGAGCGATTATCACATAGAAAGATATGATCCCAGGACAGACACTTGGGATTGTATTGCCAAGCGAAACTGTCTTTATTCCCATTCCTGTGTTTTGGTGAATCACAAGATTTATTGTATAGGTGGGAGAGACCTCCGAAGAAGCTTGACGCAGAATATCTCAATTGACCTGCGTGATAATAAGATTACAGCTCACAAGGCTCTTCCGATTGCGATAGAACGCAGTGCATCAGCTGCTGTGGGAATGTCAATTTACGTAATTGGAGGCATGCGAGGAAATATATATCGGGTTCAAAAGCCCGAAATCAATCCCACATTTGTTTATGATATTAACACAAATATGTGGACCGAATTGCTGCAGTTTATCAACATCGGCCAATGTGTGGATGCCTGCGTGATAAACGGCGATATTTACGTTCTTTCCGGAAACCAGATACAGTATTACGACGTATCAAAAAATGAATGCAGATCAATGGACATAGATGTGTCGCATTTGACGATATCCTACTCAATGTCGGTGGCATGTCCCGACTAAATATCTCATGTTACTGTCATCCAGGCGCGTAGCCAGGGGGGGTTTCGGGGGTCGAAACCCCCCTTCTTTATAAACGTGAAACCCCCTCCTTAAACACGAAACCCCGACCTTTTCAAATGACCGCTCTTTCGCTAATACTCGGTTGCAATTCAATAAGTCGTATTATCAGTATTGCGTGCGGCCAATCAACGAAAGGAGTGTTGCCAATAAGCGAGATTCGCCTGTGCGCATAGCACTGCACAATGTAACGCGACACAAGGGCATTCATTGCCGCGCGTTCGCAATCGCTGCTAGCCTGATTTATCACGTCTCCAACAAGCCTAATCGGCTGGTTTCTGCAATAGGCCCTGTGCGCACGATATCATCGGTGGTCTACACAATCACATCTGCATTGGCTTGTTGCGCACGATATCCTCGCTGGCCTACAGAATGGCATCTGCAATAGGCCTAGTACCAAAGATATCGCTAGCCTAACTACCGCGTCTTGGGCCTACCATGCTGTGGCTCCTATTTCCCGATGGCTTGGATAAAATGCTATCAAGTATATGCTGATTAACGATTGTGATTAAAGAGTGACATCTCGTAACTGAATGACATCGAATGTCCGCAATCATGTGCGACGCGTGCGTACATGCGTAATTGATTTCCACTAGTCTTGAGATATAGTCCACTAGGCTTGATTTATAAAAGAGAACTGGTTTGAACCACCTGAAATCGGCGTCATTATAGAACATATTCAATAAAAACTCGTACATTTTGACTTGCGCAAACCGTCGCCGAGGCTACGTAAGATGCAAGACGCATTGATAAGCGGGCGGGCGTGTTTAATTATTGGACGCGTTGATAAGCGCGTATTCAATTGCTCGACGCTTGCATATTTCATTGTTCACGAATATCACAATAGATCAGGGAGTCGCTAATTAACAGCACTTCCGACTCGTCGACAAGCTTATCATACACCTATAATCGCCAACACGAGGATGCTGTAAAATCGTTAGTTACGCATCGCATGTACTTAACCCTAATGAATTGATGCTACATTACTTAATTCAAAAAATTCGAAACCCTCCCTTCTTTTTCGGCTGGCTACGCGCCCGCTGTCATCGTATTCATTTCCCTATTGCCAGCAATTCAGAATCTCGACAGAGTGATTGCAATCACCCAAAGATGTAATGAACATGCAAGGTTAATTCATTATAATGTAGCAAGTGTTTTAAAATTTGTAATGCATACCCCGAGTTAACCCTTTGGAACCGGCTGTATAGTAGTCTTTATTAGACCGCGATTGTTTAACACAGAGGAGTAGTTCTTTAATCCAAAATAGCTGTTACAATCGTTTTATATGGATAGCTCTTATGAATACGCATACATCAGACCATGTATAACCTATTATACCAATGTATATCCTCATTGAAACGCAGATTGAACACGCAAAAACTTGTAACGTTGTTCGCGTGAATGAACGCCTGAAATATGAACCATTGTAGCGTCTAGACGTCATATAACCAATTATAGTTATCTGCTATGACTTGTTGTTGTTCAATGTTGATACCAGTCTATGAAAGTCCTTATATCGAAGATTAGCTCGTAGAAATTGTTTTAAATTGACGTGAAAGAAAGCAATACCTTACACATGAAAATCGTGGCAGCGGAACCTGACAGGTTGCGGTTTCATTTAGATGCACAATTGCTTCAGGCAATTGCAAATTGTACATATGGCTAGCCATTATCCTGGCCAATTCATCAATATCCCTATCATGGAGCTTAGTTTTGTACAAGACAGCCGACACCTGCCCTAACACTGCACAAATAAGCGCACGAGTTGGGCTATTTCGGTCATATATCTGTTTTAGATGGCATACGAAGTTACTGTTGGCTTCTACGAATACTGTCGATCATACCTGGAACATTAGCCCTGTAGAAGACAGTTCCAATTGATAATGTGAAATAAAGCAATACTGTATCGTGTACAATGAATTCTCGAGCGTATATGGGCAGTGTCGAAAAAGGACAAGCCAATATGTGTTCACATGCGACTGCCTTATTGCAGTTGCAAGTTACACACAATAAGCAACTGAGGCTGATAAGACTTGAATAGCATGGAGACATGTAAGATCTAGGCAATGTCGCTAGGGCAGTGCCTATCATGTTATGTAGAACTGGACGCGCGCTGTCTATAGTCATGCTTATCCTGTCTACCTTTCCAATATCGTTGCGCTGGGCTATGAAGTGTTATAGTAGCTTGTAATGCCTCGTTGGAACGCAGAGATTCATGCGGAAGGCAATCAGGTGGCCATATACCAATATACCGTATGCATGACGTCAGGAGAAATAGAAGAACAAAACATTTCCTCACATAACGCCATCCCCTCTCGCGTCTGAGCAATGTGAGTGTCTCAGCCCGCTACGCGGCTACTTCAGGTTTACAGCAATATATTGGGCGTTGATTCAAGCCATATGGATGGCATTTTATCGTTTTCTTTTATGGATGCCGCGAAATTATGGTCATGAGGCCAGCCGATTGCAAAGGGTTGATTAATAAAACAAAATTTCAGCGGTACAAAAGATATTGCGATTTGAGATTTTCTTGAATGCTTTGTTGGCAACCTCACAATTCTTTGATTATTATTTATACTCGGGCTACCCACCGTAAATACTATTATTGCAAATCAAAAATTTCAAAAAATAAAAAAAATACTAAACTTTGAATGTGGAATGAAAAGCTATAATAGTTGGAAAGTCTTGATTTAAAAAATTATTGTTTTTGAAATTGAAATTGAGCGACTTGACTCGACATCATCGCATACCAATTCAAATTCAAAAAATCCTTCATGAATTTAAAATTATTTTATTTAAATTAATAAATCGGTTTCATCGTTACCTTGATCTGAACGTCGGAATTGCAGGGACGGTTCATGGCGAGTATGTGCAGCAGGTTCTGTTTCTGGTGGTTCTTCTCGCACAGCTTGGCCGAGTCTTTCTGCTTTCTCAACAGCGACAAGACCACCTGGTACTTCTTCGCCTTCATCGCGGCCTGTGCAATGAAAATTTTGAATACAAAAACGAACCAGAATACAGTTTGGATACTGTTTTCCATTGAATTATCTATAATGTGATGTACGACAGGCATTATATTAGTTGTGGTCGCATGAAGGTACATATTCTAACAGCGTTTCACCCACCTCAACAGCCGCGGCATACTTGACCCCGCACACTTCCAAACGGTCCAGCATGACATAGGTCACACCTTGCCAACCTTTTTCAACGACGACCTAAAACGGCATATCGAGTATTCAAAATATGGCCTTCAGTTGTGGTCATAAGCGACATACAACGACATCCAAAGCAGTTAGAACTGGTGCTCAAGTAGAACTCTCTACTCAATTACAAGTAATTGAATAGTATATTCATATTGAAATGAGCCCGAATATTTTCGGCTGACACTCGTCAGGGGTAATCGTCAGCAACTGGTAGAGAATTGGAATGAACATTGTATGAATATTGTACACCAAGGCTTTGTAAACAAAAAGAGTTCGTGTACCACCTAAAAATAGTACATTGAACGCTCTCTTATTCGAAATTCCATGCTGCTGACGTCATATTTTGCGATACGATTGTTGATATACAATGTTCTTTCCAATTCTCTACTAGTTGTTGACGATCACCCCTGACGAGTGTCAGCCGAAATAAATTGTAATGGCTACCCCGTGAAATTGTTGGGTTGTCCGAAAAAAACGATGAACGACTAATTTATCTCGTAGACGCGGAGTTCTCGATGTTCGAAATTTAAGATTTCAAATAGTAGTATTTACGATGGGTAGATCTGTCGTGAATAATAACGAATTTGTCACCGTAAACACAATTTTTTCAACTCGGAAATTTTTCACTCCAATAACTCCGTTTCAACGGGTTGAAATTTAGCCAAATTTTTTGTGCGTCGATTTTCTAGACAACCTAACAATTTCATGGGGTAGATAGTACAATTTGAAAAATTTTTACATTTTTTTAATTATATAAATCCAAAACGTATTTTCTTATATAGCAATCCTTCTTGAACTTGGAATCGAGATAAAATTGACGCACAGAGTTTTTTTTTATGCGACCCAACAATTTTATCGAGTAGCCAGTGAAATTTGAAAAACTGTTATTTTTCAACGACTACGTATGCTGAGGCGACATAACATAACGGAGACAGTAAATCACCTTAAAGACGGGATCGCAAGAGCTTTTCATCGGCATGACGATGGCCGACCGCAGCTGCCACAGTTTTTGTTGCGATTCCAGGCTTGGGTCTTCCCTTATCGATATGACGTTGGCGTTGACGTCGGCTCCTTTCTGTATCAGCATTACGGCGCAGCTGGAAAACAAAAACACACACCGTGACTTACCAGGACAAATCGCGACCTTCCGTGGCATTTTTATAGTTGAGAACAACATCGAGTGGGCATACGGTGCCGTTAATTAGAACCGGGCACAATGACTCGGGCACTGCTCCATGCCGCTAAGGGCTGAGATCCCGTAGAATGCTAACCGTTTGATTAAAAACCGCTAATCGTGGCGCATTTTGGGGCGGAGATGACGAACCAACAGATTTTTCACGTCTAACAATCTTTTTTCTTAGTAATGCGAGCAGGCGGGGGTTCGTCCTCAAGATTTCTCAACAGGTCAACAAGGTCCACAGCTTCCATTATTTCTGGCTGTCTGCGACGCGGGGTGAAAGTCGCGTGCTATCAGTACGGTATACAGCGACAAAATGGATAACAGAACAGAAATACAGATGCTCTGCAATTGTGCGTACATAACTTTGTACATCTCATTTTCTTGTCTTGATCTAAGGGTGAGCCCACTGAGATTTTTGCCATGGATTAAGACTACTTAAAGGTATCTGCTGCCAAGTTTTGAATATATGAATCATATGCCCTCTATGTTTGGTTGTAAGGAGTTTAATGGCCATAAATTTTGACGACATCGACCCCCGCCATTAATTAATCAATGTTGGGTCAAGTTTATCTGGTAGTGAAATGAATCCACCTTTTATCGAGACTACTTGTGGTACTGTTGCCTCATGAAAAAGAACTGGACATCCAGCGGCAACCCTTTTCCATCAATAACCGTTTAGATCTTTTACTGCTTAGTGTCCAAAGTTACCCCGGTTTACGGTACTCGATTCAGAATTGCGTCACTCAGCCTTAATTTCAACAATGAATGTGTTTGTTTTTGGGTGTCATTCTCATTTAGTTTCTTCAGCGAAAGGCGAATCACCATGTTGCTGTGACTATTTGTCTCTTTAAGATATACTTTTTAAATATAATTGGTGTCAAACTCATTTCCAATATACAGAACTTTAACAAACTGAACCGACCTTGTTTGCCCCGCCTTTACCGCCAGACTCAACGGAGAATTCCCGTCCCGGTCCAGCCTGTTGATATTGGCCCCTTTCTCTACCAAGTGCATGCTGCCTGCAATTTCAATCGAAAAACGCAGCGTTTAAACTTATATTAGACCGGGGGCAAAACCGAAATCTGCCCTACATATCATGGCGCCTTGGGTGGCTGCGGCGTGCAGGGGCGTCTGCCCGTTGGTGTCCGGGGTGTCGATTTCCTTGGCGGTCATGCCGGAGGTCAGCAGCGTGGCAAGTTCGATAGGGTCGTTGTACTTGTTGCTTTCAGTCCTGAGCAAAATTAAAGATTTTATACAAATTTCGAACGGAGAAAAATTAAAAAATATAATTTAAAATTTAAAAAGCTCAAAATTTAAAATAAAAATTGCAAAGTCGCAAATTTCATAATTGTAATTTCGAATTTTCCGGCAATTTTTTTCCCCTAAAACGGAAGAATGTGACCAAAAAAATCTTAAATTTTGACATTTTTTGACCTTCAAAATCTTAATTTTGACCAAATTTTGGCCTAACGTACGCAAATTCGGTGTTTTCCCACAAAATCCTAAAATTGTATTACTTCTCTTCATTTCTGGTTGGAACTGTCTGTCCTTCCGAAGTAGTTTTGCCCGAAAAAACTTCATTTCAACGAAATCGAGCCCTTTGAAGAATTCCAGTAGTTACAACACGTATTATGGTTAAAATAATTAAAATTTGTTGTAGCACAACGAAAGATACTTTCGTACATTCTCTTGCTTCAGTTAAGACATTGGGGTACGTTGAGTACAACACCGTGTCAACCTATTTGTTTCATTTGACCGTTTATGATTCAAAATGAGCAGACAATAGGCCGTCTACAACGGTAGGCCTATAAAGTACGCTACAAGCTGTAAAATGTCAAACAATAGTTCACCGACACGATCTACGATACAAACGAAGTACAGGTTGCAAAAAAGTTTTGACTTTGTAAAAAATTTTGACATTTTTGAACTAACGCTACAATTTTGACCTAATTTTGACTTTTTTTGACATGTAACTCTAACTTAACAGGTAACTCTACTTTGCTGGCGATAAAAGCTTGCAAAACATTACAATAATTCCATTATTTCCACTCTGGATTATTGGAAAATTGAAATATTTATTTTTCAAAATAAATTACAATTATATTAAATATATTTTAAACTGAAATAAATTTATGCTAATTCTCGAATTTAACACGGGATTTGAACTCACTTCCCGATTTTCATGAACGCGTAATGCAGCGGGACGCGCCCGGCGTCGTCGGTGGCGGTCAGGCTGGCCCCCTTCTCGATCAGCATGTCCGGTATGTCGAACAGGGCCGAGTTGGGCCCGCTTGCGTTGACGGCCAGGTGCAGGGCGGTGCAGCCGTTGACGTCCCTGTCGTTCACGCACGCTTGTTTCTCCAGCAGGGCGCTGACCAGGTCCATTTCTGCCCCGGACAAAAGAAAAAAACGGGAGTAATGAACCCGCGACCAATCGGGCACCGACACATCATACAGTAACTAGGAGGGTTAGGGTTTTTCAAAAATACTTCTTATTTCAAATTTTACTGGCTACTTGTCATGACATAGTTTTCTTATCTTATAAGATTAGCTATAATATAATATAGCAATATAAAGTTTTCTTATCAATTTCACTGGCTACCCCATAAGGGTAGATATAATTTAATAATTATAATATAATAGTATATAGTTTTCTTATCAATCTTATTGGCTACCCCATAAGAGTAGCTATAATATAATATAACAATACGGTACCAAGTTTCCTTATCAATTTCACTTGCTACCTCACAAGAGTAGCTATAATATAATAATTATATTATAACAATACATAGTTTTCCTACCAATCACACTGACTACCCCATAAGAGTAGCTATAATACATTAATTATAATATAACATTATATAATTATATTTACATAATTACGTACCGTAAATACTATTTTTCAAACCCAAAATTCATTCGTCGTCTTTTACACAGCCTAACAATTTCACGGGGCAGCTGTGAATTTATTTAAAATATATTGAACAAAAAAAATCAGGCCGAAAGGTAAAAAGGCGGAAAATTTGGCGGGGGCTACCTTCTTCCTTTTCCACGGCGCACATGAGCGCGGTCCTCCCGTTTCGCGGGTCAGCCGGGACTGCCTTTATGTCGGGTATCTTACGCAGCAAAGCGCGGATCGCCGGCAGCAAGCTCTTCTCACCGGGTCTGGGGGAAATTTTTTTAAATTTTATTATAATTTTTTTTTTGTTTAATAATTTTAAATAAATTGGTTATTTCATGGCTCACCCATGCCTGGACGTGGCCAGAATCAACGGCGCCATGGGATACTGTTGGCTCTTGTTGTTGGAGCAGAAATTGGGCTGGGCGCCGGCCTCCAGCAGCAGCTGAACGGCCCTGCAGTTCCCGTTCAGTATGGCCAGGGTGAGCGGAGAGTTGCCCAGGCCGTCCAATACGTCCAGGGTGGGCTTGTGGCGTAGTAGACAGGAGAGAACTTTGCATTCCTGGAAGCAGGAGAGTTACTTAAATCCCGTGATAATCATCACTAGGGCGATTTTTTTTTGACATGTCAAAATAAAGTCAAAATTGTGGCCTACTCCATTGTTGCATTGTCTGCTCATTGTGAATCATACTAGGTTGACCAGGTGTTATGCTCAACGTACCTAAATAGCCTAATTGAACCAAGACTGCGTGGGCATTGGTTCTTACATATATTGGTTCTTATGCTGCTATCGAACGCTCTTTCTCCATTCTTTGCAAGCTACTTAGTAAGGACAGAGACACTTTCTGCCCGAGAATGTAGGAAAGTATCTTTCGTTGTACTACAAAAGATTTTAATTATTTCTACCATAATGCGTGAAGCGTGATGTATCTACTGGAATTCTTCATAGGGCAAGATTTCGGTAAAATAAAGATTTTCATGTAAAAATTTGTCAGATTTTTGAGTCAAAGAAGTTTTCAGGCCATACTACTTCGTAAGGACAGACAGTTCCAACCAGAAATGTAGATAAGTAGTATAATTATTTCTAAAATTATGTGGGAAAACAACCAATTTGCATACGTTAAGTCAAAATTAAGTTTGTTAGGGTCAAAAAATGTCAAAATTTTGATATTTTAGGTCAAGATCTTCCCTTTTTTAAGATGAAAGAAAAAATTGCACTTCTGATTAGTGTTGGGTTGTCTGGAAACGCTGCACATGAAAAAGACGAGGTAGATGTGAACACACAGGAATTTGAAAATTTCGAATTTATTATTGAAAAATAAAAAAAAAACTTTGAGTTGGTTCCAACTGCTAGATGTGAACACGCGGGAATTTGAAAATTTTGAATTTATTATTCAAAAATTAAAAAGATAATCGAAAATTTAACTGTCATCCCCACGAAATTGTTATGTTGTCTAGAAAAACGATGCAAAACAAATTTGACATAATTACAACCCGGAGAAGTAAAAGTCATTTGCGTTTTTCTATCGTAATTCTGGGATTAGCCACCGTCAATGCTATTTTTGCACACCCAAAATTTTCAATTGCAATAACCTCACTTCCACCGGTTGGAAATCAGCAAAAATGGTTGACATCGTCCTTGTAGACAACTTAGCAATTTCATGCGGTTGATAGTGAAATTTTTTTTAATTTCCAAAATTTTTTGATAATTAATTCAAAATTTTTAAACTTTCGTTTGTACGCATTGTGCAAATTTTTAAACTTTCGTGCGTTCAAATCTGCCAGTTGGATTCGAGCAAAATTAGGTGTGCAGCATTTTTGCAAGCAACCCAACAATTTAATCAGTGAATCCCAGAAATCCAGGGGGAAAAAAAGGTTATTTTTGAACAACCCTAATGGCTATGGCAAAGACTGGGTTTGACTACATTCGAGCCACGAATAAAATTTCTAGCCACGGCACCTTGTCCCACGTGGACTTGGTCAGGTAGTGGGCGGCGCATTTTCCGTCCTCCTTCGGGTCCTTGTAGCTGCGGCGGGTCTTCCCGACCACCGTGTTGATGTCGGCCTTCGCATACAGTATCAAAGCTTCCAGCAGCGGGCAGGCCATGTCCTCAAACAGCCTCTGTAAATATCAGGCAGATTTTTGACAAAATTTTCACTCTATAAATAAGAATCTTGTAAAAAAAGTCAAGTGCTTCTTGTAGATAGAAAACTTCATTATACAATTATATAATATTTTGATATTGAAATGAGACAGAATATTTTCGGCTGACACTCGTCAGTGGTAATCGTCAGCGACTAGTAGAGAATTGGAAAGAACATTGTGTATCAACGATTGTATCGCCAAAAAAATCGCGATAATTAAATTACAGTGGAATATTGAATACAAAATTTGAACTATTATCAGGGTTGTAATGACTGGAGTCACGATTTTCTGATAACTCGATTTGACTGGAGTCACTGCAAGACTCAAGACGGCCAAGACCGACACATTTCATTGTAATTTCAAAGAATGATAAGTAACCACGCTGTTGGGATTCCGTCTATTGGTACCGGTGCTTGAAAATGCGACCAGAAACTGCTCAAAGTGAGGAAAATTAGTATATTTTAGATGCGAACCATTCGATATCACCAAACAATGTTATAAAAAGTGGGTTTAACAAGACTTCAACTGGAAACTGAGCAGTCAACACAATGACTTGGACTCAGACTCGAGTCATAATACCATGACTCGGACTTGACTCGGTGGTGAATTGAAAATGACTAGACTTGCGACTCGGAGCCTTGTGACTTGGTTACAACCCTGGCGATTATCTTCAAACTATTGATACAACTTCAAAAAATAGATATAAAAACGCACCAATTTCTTGTCATCTTCATCGACGACGCCTCCTTCACTTGGTTTGGTCGCCTGGACACAAGACACCAAACATTCAGACATGGCAAGTTCACTTCACTATGCACCAAATCGCATTACCTCTCCCAGAGTTTTAGCCAGCGTCAGCAACGGCGTCATCCCAAACTTATTTCTCCTCGAAGCCAGCTCGATAACGGTCTGCGGGGTCTGACGAAAGGGAAAAATACATGAAAATGGCAATTACTATTTAAATTTTGCGTTACACTCATAATAATTATAACACCAAGATAGTTTGTCCATAAGGGTTGTTAAAAAATAACTTTTTTTTTGGTTTTCGGGGATTCACTGATTATGTTACTAGGTTGCCTTGGTAGTTGTGAACACACAAGAGTTTAAAATTTTATTTCAAATTTCACCGTCAACCCCATGAAATTGTTGAGCTGTCCACAAAAACGATCCAACACAAATTTCACGCAGTTCCAACCCGTAGAAGCGAAGTAATTTGAGTTTTTCATTCATAATTCTGGAATCCAAAAATTGAAACTGCAATAACTCGGCTTCTACCGGTTGGAAGTGAGCCAAATTTGACGTGCAGTCTTTTTTAAGACAACATCATAATTTCACGGGGATGACAATAAAATTTTATTAAAATTTCGATTTTTTTCCTAATAAATTCAAAATCAATCCTACACGTTCACATCTACCAGTTGGAACTGAGCCAAATCTGGTGTGCAGATATTTCATTGTAACTTCGAAGAATATTAAATTCACCACATTATTGGTATTTCGTCTATCAGTCCTGATACTTCCGACACTTGGGAAACAGGGCCAGAAACTGGTAAGACTTGAGGAAAATTATGATATTATGAATGCGAGCAGTTTTATATCACTCGAGTAGAGTTGAAAAAGTCCAGTGGTTCTCAACCGGTGTGCCTTGAACGATTTCTCGGAAATTCTTGTCTATATAACAAACGATACATACCCTAAACTTTCCATGTATAATGCGCAAAATTTGTTTTGCATCGATTTGAAGACAAGTCAACAATTTCATGGGGTTAACAGATTAATCTGAAATTTCTTTTTCAAATTTACCCTAACAAATTAAAATTTTCAATTAGATCTGCGGAGTCTTAAATACTTGTTCGAATTGAACCAAATTTGGCGTGCAGCGTTTTTTAGGATAACCTGACAATTTAATCAGTGAATGGCTGGAATCTGGGAAAAAAAGTTGTTTTTGAACAGCCCTAATGCAGCCCTACACATGGGTACTAGGGGGTATTCAAAAATGGCATTTTTTCTCAAATCATACGGGCTACTTGATAAAATTGTTAGGTTACCTAATTCAAGAATACGCATCAAATTTGGTTCAATTCCAGCCAGTAGCCGCATTGCTACAGGAGAAGAAAGTTTCGATTTGTTATACAATAATAATAAAAAAATTGACATTTTTTTGTTCACATCAGTAAAGTGTTACGTTGTCTATAGGAACGATGTTCACCAAATTTGGTTCAATTCCAACCTGTGGAAGCAGAGATACTGTCGTCGAAAATTTTTTGATTCGAATAAAATAGTATTTACGGTGAGCACAACTGTTATAAACAAACAAAGAATCGGTCACCGTAAATACTATTTTATTCAAATCCAAAATTTTCGACGGCAATATCTCCGCTTCCACCAGTTGGAATCGAACCAAATTTGGTGAACATCGTTTCTATAGACAACTTAACATTTTACTGAGGTGAATTTTTTTTTCTAACTATTTTTATATAATAAATAGAAACCTTCTCCTGTAGCAATGGGGCTACAGGCTGGAATTGAACCAAATTTGGTGTGTAGGCTTACATTAGTTAACCCAACAATTTTATCAAGTAGCCAGTATGATTTGCGAAAAAAAAAGTCATTATTGAATACCCCGTACCCCCGACGGGTACAAGCTTTTTCTCAGAATTTGCATGCCATTTTAAGGGTGCGTGTCATACATGGGGGCGTAATATACTTGGAAAATTACAGCAATCTAAAACGAGCTTGATGTGAAGTTTGCACATTTGACAAATCAAAAGTGATGTTATGCCCGCGTTTACAAATTCAAATTACAAACACGGCAATTCATATTGCGATTGTTGGGTAGCGTTCCGACACTTCCGTTAAAATGTTGGCTTGTAGTATGGACGGTGTGACAGGCGACGAATATGAGAATGCGTGGAAAATTACGGTGACTACGAAATAAATCTGAAAGAACGATATGTAGGAACATGGCGAGTTACGTCCTGTAATTCACATTACGGCTTGAACGCATAAAAAAAGTCGCTCAAATCAGCGGAAAAACCGGAACATATTTGAATGTTACATAGATAGTTAACCAGAACGTGCTTATGTTAAACGATGTCATTGCCTGTGCCATTCAATCACAGTAGCTTCGGAGCGAAAATCATTTCACGGATGCAAATTCGTCACCGAGCCATTTCTGCATTACATGTCTCGTCTTTACGAGCAAGTACAGCTAAGTGATTTGTTACCGTGTTCTCTGCCGACTAAGTCATTTTGAACGAGTTATAGTGATCTTTCTCCCATTTCGCACTACAGGAAAGTTTAAGATCTCGGTCTAGTGTGGATTAGCTGTAGACATGTCTGGGGACTGGAAGAATTTCGAAGGCGAGGAGGTGGCTGAACTGTATGAATCCCTTATGATCGATTATTCGGATGAGCTAATACAAAATATTTTGGAATATCTGAACGAGAGTGAAATTGGACACAAATCGATGGTGGATGTCGGTTGCGGCGGGGGAGGAACTACTCTCAGATTTGCGTCAGCCTTTGAAAATACGCTGGGAATCGATAGCAGCCACGCTCAAGTAGAGATTGCCAGGCGTCGGACGAGCGAAAATAAGAATGTGCGTTTTCAAACTGTTCATGATAATCAGATACCAGCGGCATCAAGCTCGGTGGATATGGTTTTTACGTGAATGTGACCGGGTGTTACGTCGTAAAGGCGCTCTCGTCGTGATAATGTATGGACCTAACATCCTCAAATCACTAAATGGAGAGATTATTTCCGACTTTGCGCAGCAAGATTCGCAATGGAGAAAGACCATGTACGAATACAACAAACTGCGGGGTCGGTACAACAGTGGTGGACACGTACGACGATCGTTATCGCACAATATTCGAGAACATCAAAAACCCAAAGAAGCGTCGGCTGAACGGCGGAAGCTACGATAGAAAATTCACGATAGCGGGATTGCTTAGATTCTTCTCGACAATCGGTGGCTACATGACGCAGAAATATCCAGACCCGAAGCTTGACCCGCTCAATATTATGAGAGGACGACTGGAAGAGATGATGAATGCAATTGGATCGGAATGCGAAGACCACACCGAGTTGTTTGTAACAATGCAGTTCTCTGCAATGGTCGTACAAAAAACTGAAAAATATGGAATATTCTAATCCCGTTATCGCTTAGAAACAATGCAGAATGGGTCACTCACACTTTCATTTGTGTGCCTTGGAGTCGACTTTTATCAAAATACGCCAGCCAAGGCTGTGTCAACAAAAAGAGTTTGTGTATCATCTAACAATAGTACATTGAACGCTCTCGTATTCGACATTTCGTGCTGGTGACGTCATATTTTGTGTTACGATTGTTGATATACGCGGTTCTTTTGAATTCTGACTAGTTGTTCACGATTACCCCTGACGAGTGTCAGCCGAAAATATCCGGGTTCATTTCAATATGAATATACTATTCAATTGTAGAACGGGATGTATGTAGCATTGTAGCAACCATACAACACGATAGATACCTATTAGGGGTGTTAAAAAAAACTCATTTTCCGAAACCTTGCTGACTACGTGATTAAATCGTTATGTTGCCCGAAAAACGACACACGCCAAATTTCAATTCATTCCAACCAATATTCGCGGATTTCGCACAGTTTGAAAATTTTGAATTTGCCTAAAAACTCGAAATTTTTTTTTCAGATTCCGCTGTCAAGACCATGAAATTGTTTCAAAAACGATCCTCCAAAACAAATTTGAATCAATTACAACCCGTAGCAGCAATAATGATAATTCGGGATCACCCTTGATCGGTGGATAATCCAAGAATTATCATCTAAAATCTCAAACTACTCTTCTGTGGGTTGGAATTGAGCCAAATTTGTTTTGCATCGATTTCGAAAGAATTTCACGAGGTTTGCAGAATAATTCGAAAAATTTTTTTTTTTCATTTTTGGGTAAATTCAAAATTTTCAAACTGTACGAAATCCGCGAACATTGGTTCGAATTTGGTGTGCGTCGTTTTTTAAGCCAACCCAACGATTTAATCACGTAGCCGGCAAGATTCAGGGGGAAAAGTTTTTTTTTGAACAGCCCTAATAACCATGTATATTTCAATTTCAGCATATGTATAGGGCTCCAGTGTTCAAAAGTGACTCGAGTGTTTAAAAGTGACTCGAGTCGCGTCATTTCATCTTAAACTAGTCCAAAGCATGTAGCACAAACCGACCGACGCGGTGCCACCCCGGTCGAGATTTATTTGAAGCCAAAAAAGTCGTGACTCTCATATGAAGCAAAATAATATTAATGATAATTACTCCAATCTGAATATAATAAAAATGATCGATATTCGAACGCTGTCGCCTTACAGCTCACATTTCGCTTATCGGTTCAACGAATTACTTCGCTTACAGCAACTTCCACTTCGTAAACTACCAAGAGGAGTTTTAAAATTGTAGACGCTGCGAATGTAGCAGTTGCATATTATCAATTTGTTGAGCTTAAAAGTCATTTCCTGCGCTTTGCTTGGGTGATCATCGCATAACATGTATTCGACCTAAGGATCATTGTATTGATCATTGTACCAAGTATAGTACGCCCCCACGTGTAATACGTACCCTTAAAATGGCATGCAAATTCTGGGAAAAAGCCTGTGCCCATGTATAGTACGCGCCTTGCATTTCAGTGCACGAATAGCTGCGATTTAGTATACGATGTCATTCTGTTTTGCAATGCTGCTATTGAGCAATCATTATACAATTAACGGCATTGTCTTTAAACGATAGTAGATAGCAGCCAAGCCGGTTATGTCCGGCACACCAGGCCCGTTGGAGATGCGACTAATTGCAAAAGCGATTATATCTTGCGCACACGATATGCTTGTTCAGGCCTGTCGTAGACCTAATTTCGCTGGCCTAAAAACGACAAACCAACTCAGCAGAAGATCGCGTGCTGCGCAGACGACTCTCGCTAAGTATCAACACGCTTTTTGCTGCGCTTCTTGCTAATTGGCAGCGCGTTACACTAATAATACGAATTACGGGGCACGACGATGGCTGAAAGTGATGCGCGATCGGAAACAAACATGAAGAAAAAGGGCGTGATTTCAGGTTTTTTACCGAGGGAGATTTTTGTCAAGCGTGTTGTTCCCATGTATAATACGCACCCCCGATTTTAAGGCAAAAACTGAAAATTTTGCGCATTAAACATGGAAAATTACGGGTATTTATAGTTTGCTATAGACAAGTATTATTTTTCGCATAATTTCAAAATTTCTTGGAAATCTAAGAAAGGCGTGGTTTCCAGTTTTCCATTCGGCGCTAATAACAGACGCTTCACAACTGATAGTTTCACTTTTTCAGATAAAACCCGGCCTGAAACACTCAATTTTTTCTTGTTCGGAAACCGCGACTTACCCTGCCGGCCAGTCCCGACACGGTGTCCGCCATGCAGCCGTGGTCCCACGACTTTGTGAGCATGTGCAGAATGTTGTCGCCGTGCATGTTCACCGTACGCGGGCAATGCGTCTCCTTACGCACCAGCAGCTCCACCAGTCTCACGTTCATCTGGAATATATTCCACGATCAAATTGCACCAAAACCAGACTTGGACTAGATACTTTTCAGCTTCTCCAAATTGATACTAGAATCAGAACGATGGCTACACAGGTTCTCTTTTCAAATTAGATTGCGATTAAAATTGAAGCAAGCTTCTTTAAAAATTAGATCAGAATTATAGTGAATTTGGGAAAACCTGGACATTTTCAGGAAGTTGGAGCATGGAAACATTTCACAAATCAGATTACAATCAGAATTAGAGCGCAAAAACCTTCCACAAATCTGACTACAATTAAAACTAGATCATAGAAACATTTCACAGATTAGATCAGAATTAGAGAAAGGAAACATTTCAAAAATTAGATAGAGGGAAATAACCTTCCATAAATTTGATTAGGATTAAAATTAGAGCATGGAAACATCTAAAAAATTAAATTAGAATCAAAATTACAGCATAGAAATAGTTCAAAAATTACATTTCAATCATAATTAGAGCATAGAAACCTTTCACAAATTAGATTAGAATTAAAACTAGAGGATAGGAACACTTCAAAAATTAGATTATAGTCTGATTACACGACATTTCGTCCCGATTATACAACTAGAATTATCTACCTGTCCAAGTCTTCGACACACGATTCCACAAACCAAACCACAAAATCACAAACTCACGTCTTCGACCACGAAAAACAGCGGCAGCCTCCCCCTGTAGTCCGTGATATTCAGCTCCGCGCCTTTCTCCAAGAGCAGCTCGGCCAGGTGGGCGCTGACAGCCTGCATCTCGGCTGCAACCTCGCGCTGACCCGACGCGTTTTTAGACCACACGCTGTTCGAGGCCAGGTAGTGAAGCTAAAAATATATGGAGTACGAGAGGGAGGCGTATAGTTTTTACCTTTGTCACATGATATAGCCCAAAAAATACATTGGTCACACTCAGTATGCTTCGTCATTTTCGATACTACAACCTATATAGCAGTGGTTCCCAACCTTTTTGGATGTTGGAGACGCATTTCAAACTTCAGAGCACGCATGAAAACACTCGAGCAAGCTACTCATAACTAATTTTAAAGGTAGCTAGCATATCAACCTCTGGATCTCACCATCCAGCTAATTCGAAAGCCCGCACATAGAGTTCTATAGACTCTACATCGTTTATTTTAGAATTGATAGACGCAGATTGGCGAGTGCTAAACGTTGAAATGAACTGAAAATACACATCATTACTACAGCATACTATTACGTCGTAATGCGAGAGCTCTTTATTAGGGGTGTTCAAAACTGACTTTTCTTCTCAAATTCTACTGGCTACTTGATAAAATTGTTAAATTACCCAACTGAAGCCTGCACACCAAATTTGGCTTAATTCCAACCAGTGGAAGCGGAGTTATTGCCGTCGACAAATTTTGGATTTGAGTAAAATAGTATTTACGGTGGGCACAACTATAATAAATAATGAACAATTGCCCACCGTAAATACTATTTTATTTAAATCCAAATTTTTCGACGACAATAACTCCGCTTCCGCTCGTTGGAATTGAACCAAACTTGGTGAACATCGTTTCTATAGACAACCTAACACTTTTAAGGGGTGAACAGAAAATTTTGAATTCATTTTTCATTTAACTTAACTTTCATTTAACTTAACTTTAACTTTTTTCTCCTGTAGCAATGCGGCTACTGGCTGGAATTGAACCATATTTGGTGTGTAGGCTTCAATTAGGTAACCTAACAATTTTATCAAGTAGCCAGTACCATTTGAGGAAAAAAGTCATTTTTGAACACCCCTAATGCACATAGATACTTCTATAGATTCTACATCGTTTATTTTAGCATCGATAGACGCAGATTGGCGCGTGCTGCACATTGAAATAAACTGAAAACGCACATCATTACTGCAGCATGCTATGTCGTTATCTGATAACTCTTCATACATTCCACCACTTGATGCACAAGCTGGGTAATATTGGACTTATTGCAATTTATACTTGATTATGAGACGTTATTTTGATGTGAGTAAAATGGTGTCGGAATCTACTCTTCACATAGACGATATATAAAGGTCTATGATCAGCAGAACTCAAAGATATATTCTTGTCCGATGGGCATTCATCCAAGCGTTAGACGATAGTCTGCAACAATTATCTCTCCCGTTTTTCAGAAGCAGCCTTAGACGGCTGTAGAAATAACTAATATCCCTCATTTTATCATTCATATACAGAAATTGACTATAACTATTCATAAAAACACACAACAACTGTCGTCTATTGTATTTTTGTGGCATATTTAGAGGTCAATCGGAGCCGCGGTTGGGAATCACTGCTATATACCCAAACTAGAACTAATCTAGTACATAATCCAAGTCAAGTTATGCCTGAAACACAGAAAACAGTTCAGAAGAAACAGCAATTTATAAATATCGTAGGCTACTCCCAAAACACAGACCACATACCGGCGCCATTCCCTGGATGTCCTGCGCGTTCACGTCGGCGCAGACCTGAATCAGGTACTGCACGATCTCGACCAGCTTCCAGGACAGCCTCTCCTCTGCCAGCAGGCGGGACAGGAGGGTCCTGCCCCGATCGTCGCGGAAATGAATGTCAGAGTTGTACGAGTAGAGCAGGTTGGCCACGTCGCGGTGGTTCTTGAGCAGCGCTATCGCGATGGGTGGCATCTGGAAATTCAAGCCGCATTACATAAAGGCAGGCACAGTAGTTTTTGGCGTTTGGGGAGCCAGACGCCAAAAATTGATAAACAAAATTTGGTATATTTGAAAAATGAGTATTTTTGAGAACAAATTTCACGAAAATTTTTACCAAAAATATCAACAGGAATTTTGAAAAAGTCAAATATAAGGTTTTATTTGAAGTTTGTCTCTACGAAAATTTTAAATAACAACCGAGGAGTGCATTTCAAGCAAAAAATACCCAAAACACAATTTTGAAGATGCCGAATACAAGACTTTCGAAAAATAAACATTTTTCTGAAAATTTTAAAGAAAGGAATAAAAGTAGCGTATTTCAAGCGACATAAACATCGTCTGCGTATCCAGATGCCAAAAAACGCCGGGATTAAAATTATGTAAAATTCGAAAAATGGCACTTTCTGAAAATGCACGTTTATAGGAAAATTTTAACCAAAAATACCAACAGGAATTTTGAAAATGTCAATTATAATATTCTATTCGAAGTTTGTCTCTACGAAAATTTCAAGATAATAACGTCAGCGGGACCCCGAGGAGCGCATTTCAAGAGAAAAATACCCAAAACACAACTCTGAAGACGCCGAATACAACGCTTTCGAAAAATACACATTTTGCTGAAAATTTCAAACAAGAGCCCAAATAGATATCAAAAACTATCGAGTATCATCTTCACAAAACGCGATGCAAAAAAGCCGCTTAACTGCTGCGTGTATAACAAGCTCAGATATGAACAATTGAGGTTTTGAGGCTTCCAAGAGTTGAAAAAAAATCGATACTGTAATTATCGTTGATTTTATATAGGGCTTAAATTTCAGTAATTGGTAAAATCATTCCAAAATCAGCATTAAATATCACAATCACTTCACCTTTCTGTCGTTGTGAACATCGATTCTGGCCCCGGCGTCTAACAACAGTTGCGTGCAGTGATACCATCCGTACCCCGCGGTGTAGTGGATCGCAGAGTTGTTTGACGAATCCGCGGAGTTAGGGTCGGCTCCTGCATTCAATCACACATTTCTAACAAGTACAAGCGCAGAGAAAAACAAGGAAATATTTTGGGGCCAAATTTTTAAAATGATACGTATTGTTTAGTGTTTAGCGTTTAGTGTTTAGTGTTTAGTTCCCAAGCGTTTTTACACCAGAATTCCGAACACGCCCAAGCAAACAACAAACACAAAATATATAGAGAAGAAAAACTTGCCTTTTCTCAGCAGGTACGTCATCACAGGATAATGCCCGTTGAGCGCGGCATGAATCAGGGCGGTTCGATGAAGTTTGTCAACGGCTTCGATACTTGCGCCACACTGAAAACCAAGGAAAATTCAAAGATTATCCTCAAAATGTGTGGCAGTTCCAATTCCCGTGCTGTAGCAAAATCACTTGCAATCTAAGACTACAATCAACGTATTAATATTATAGCTGTTTAAATGAACAAATTCCTTGTGTACTATGTCAACAGTTGATGAAACTAAATAGATTCTAATTTATGTCAGCGAGCAAAAGTAAATCGATTCAAGAATATATTCATATTGAGATGCAATCGTATATTGTCGGCTGACACTACTTTATAGTAATCGCAAGCAAACTAGTACAGAATTTAAAAAACCATTGTGTATCAACGGGACAGTCATTTTAACCCGACACTAACCTAAACCAAGACTAAATTTAATCCAAATTACTAAATTTAACCCACATTCTCAAGTGCTGTACGCCATTTTGACTAGGGCATGGTAGCTTAGAGAAAGGTAGTAAATGCCTTACGTCCACCAACGCCACGCAAGTCTCCAAATGTCCGTTAGCCGCGGCCAGCATCAGCGGCGTGGCGCGGGCCTTCGAAATACTGACCGACCTGTCCATGTTGGCGCCGTGCTTAGCCAGGATTTGGATCACGTCCTGTATAAGAAAAACAAACAGATTTATATGTTCCTCCGTCATACTTGAGGCACTGTCAAAACTGAAGCTATCAACTGTTGCTGCCATGGCGAAATAAATACCATTATTTAACAAATACAATGATGATCGTAGAAATATTGACATTTACAAACGAGGAGTTTTCGATTTTGAAAAGGAGGAGGGTGGGGGTTGCTTTTGAAAACCAAGGAATTCATTTTGAAAAAGGGGGGTTACAATTTTGAAAAATGGGTGTTTTGAACATGTCAAATATAGGGTTACGATTACGAAAAACTGGGTATTCCATCTTGAGAACATGGGTTGTTTGATTCAGAAAAGGTTCAGATCTTGAAAAAACGGGGTTTCAATTGTGAAAAAATGGGGGTTTCGATTTCGAGAAAATGGGGATTTCGATATGGAAAAGGGTGGGCTCCGATTCTCAACAATAGAGGGTTTCAATTTTGAAAAATAGGGGATTTACGATACGACAATGGGTGGGTTTCGATTCTGAAAAAGGGGGTTTCAATTTCGAAAAATGCTGGGTTATAATTTTGAAAATTGAGATGTTTAAACCAGAAAATTTAATTCTGTAGGGGATTTCGATATAGAAATGGGTGGGTTCCGATACTAAGAAAAAGAGGTTTCAATTTTGAAAAACGAGGTCTTTACACCAAAAATTTAATTCAGTAGGGGTTTCGATCTGGAAATGGGTGGTTTCCAATTCTGAAAAAAAAAGGAGTTCCACTTTTGAAAAATGAAGGGTTTCAATTTTGAAAAACCAGGTCTTGAAACCGGAAAACTGAATTCGGTAGGGGTTTCGATATGGAAATACTCAAATTCTGAAAAAAGGGGTTCCAATTTTGAAAAATGATGGATTTCAATTTTGAAAAACGAGGTCTTTAAACCAGAAAATTTAATTCGGTAGGGGGGCGGGTTCTGATTCTGATAAAAGGGATTCCAATTTTGAAATATGATGGATTTACATTTTGTAAAACGAGGTTTTCATCCAGAAAATTTAATTCGGTCCCAACCCCCCCTTCCTTCGGCAATACCACCGATAACAGACCCGGGGCACTCACCGCGTGTCCGTGCTGGGCCGCGTAATGCACCGCCGCGTAATTGTTCCGGTCCGGTCTCTCCACCACGTTCTCTATGGTGTTGGGCGAGTTCTTCACGGCCGTCTTCAGAATAATCTCGGCGTTCTTGTGACGTCCGCTTATCGCAGCCACCATCAGCGGCGTCATGCCCATCTGGTCCTGCTCCTCGTAATTCACCCTGCCGCATAGTCGGACAATTGAAAAATTTTCAGCATTTACAAATTATATTAGATTTAGAAAGATAGCTTCACGGTCGTTACCGATATGAGATTATTTAGATTTTAAATTAGATTTTCATAGTTAGAATTATAGCTTCAGTTTTTTTTCCAAATTAGATTACAATTAGAATTAAAGATACCGTACACAGTTTTTTCCAAATCCGATTGGAATTAGAATTATAGCAACACACTTTTTTATAATTTAGATCAGGATTAAAACTATAGCAACATAGCTTTTCCTAATCAGATTAGAATTAGATTACCACAATTTCGTTCAATTTGTCTGATTACAAAACTACAATTATCCCAGGCCTAATCCCAACCGAACCTCGTGCATAGAAACTCCATCGGTTCCGTGCCCTCGCACGCCGCCGCGTAATGTATCGGTCTGCGGCCCCTGACGTCGGCCATGTTGATGCTGTCCCGGGACACCTGGTAGAGGTTTTTCAGGTTGGTGGTGTCCGGGTTGATGGCGGCCAGGTGAGAGGGCAGCAGCCAGCCGTTGGCCGCGGACGCGCGCTTCTTCACTTCTTTGATCTGAAGGCGAAAATAAAAACGGTTTTTATCGAATTCAGAATTGGTCAAAGTAGGCAAATGGGCTTTATGTTATTGCTGGGGTGATTTTTTTGCCAAAAAAAGTAAAAATTTTGTCAAAATTGTAGCGTTGGGTCTAAAAATATCAAAATTGTTTACAAAGTCGTGCCCCGTGATTCGTATTATAGAGTGCAACGCGCTGCCTAATAGAGAAGCGTGTTGCCAATTAACGAAAAGCGTGTTGTCAATTAACGAAAAGCGTGTTGCCAATTAACGTCTGCACAGCACGCGTTCTCCTGCTGAGTTAGTTTGCCGTTTGTGTGCGAGAGAAATTAGGTCGCCGTTTGCTACAAGCGTTCGCGTCAACGACAAGCCTTAACAATCGCATATACAAGAGGCCATGTGCGCAAGATATAATCGCTTGCGTAATCAGTCGTATCTCCAACAGGACTGGTGCGCCCGACATAACCGTTGGCCTGAGCAATCGCATCAGTAATTTTAATAGACCAGGCCTCGTGAGCAATATGTCGTATGTCGCTAGCCTGAACTATCGCGTCACCGGCCTCGCAGGCTTTGGCTACTATCTACTCTCTTTTAGAGACAATGCCGTTAATTGTATTATGATTGGCGATGGTTATGTCACGATTGTTCGACAGTGACATCGCTAAACAAAATGACATTGAATACTAAAACACAGCTATTCATGTGCTGCTAATGCAGGGTGCGCACAATACATGGGTACAGGCTTTTTCCCAGAATTTACACGTCATTTTAAGAGTGCGTATTTTACATGGGGGCGCACTATATTCGGAAAATTACGGTAATCCAAATTTTTCGACGGCAATAACTCCGCTTCCACCGGTTGGAATTGAGCCAAATTTGGTGAACATCGTTTCCATAGACAACCTAACACTTTCATGGGGTGAACAGATCATTTTGAAATGTTTTTTATGATTATTTTTACATAATTAATAGAAACTTTCTTCTCCTGTAGCAATGCGGCTACTGGCTGGAATTGAATCAAATTTGGTGTACAGGCTTAAATTAGGTAACCTAACAATTTTATCAAGTAGCCAGTAGAATTTAAAAAAAGATGGTCATTTTTGAACATCCCTAGCAGTCACGACAAAAAGCCAAAAATCTCGAACCCACCGTCAAACGAGGAAAGGCCTCTTCCTGCGACATGGCCAGTTCGTGCTGCTCTGTAAAGCCGTGTCCATGGAGAGAAGCCGGCGAGCCGTGGCTGGCCGGGACGGCCGCAGAGTAGGACTTTCGCAAGTTACGAACCAGAAACGCCGTGGTCTCGAGGTGGCCCATCTCGGCCGCGTGCAGGATGCTTTGAAACAGCAGGTTCTGCGCAGAAAAAATCGAGTCGACGCACTTTTCCACTCGAGTCCAAGTCGAGTCAATGCACAGATTGACTCGCTTCGAGTCATTTCCGTATTTTGAAAAAATGACTCGAGTCAAGTCATGACTCGAGTCGTCACAACCCTGGCAACAAGTCGCTACATTCGAGTCACAAGTCCTAACGAGTCATTGTACATTTTGATTCGAGTCACGAGTCATATCGAGTCATTGCACATTTTGACTCGAGTAAATTCACTCAATTTTTTTAAGTGACTCGAGTAATGTAAAAAAAATTGACTCGAGTTATTAAAACCGTGGGAACAAGTCTCTACATTCGAGTCACAAGTCCTAACGAGTCATTGTACATTTTGATTCGAGTCACGAGTCATGTCAAGTCATTGCACATTTTGACTCGAGTCAATTAACTCAATTTTTCAAGGTGACTCGAGTAATGTAAAAATTGGCTCGAGTCATTAAAACCGTGGGAACAAGTCTCTACATTCGAGTCACAAGTCCTAACGAGTCATTGTACATTTTGATTCGAGTCACGAGTCATATCAAGTCATTGCACATTTTTACTCGAGTCAATTCAATCAATTTTTAAAGTGACTCGAGTAATGTAAAAAAATTGACTCGAGTCACCGCAACACCGTTGCTGAAAATCTTGAAAATTTTCACATTTTCAGCGGGGTTTATTTGAGACCGCCCACCATTCCACTAAATCAATGATTAAAATATAAAATAAAATGCTACCATCATGGAAGTGTCCTTGAGCTTTGGATAATGCTGTATCAGTATCTGCAGAATCTCTTGGTTGACGCCTTCCGTCGCCGCGAAAGTCGCGTACTCTATAGCCGTGTTGGTCTCGTTAGGAGAACCCATCTTCCAATCCTGCAGAAAACGGGCCGTTGTCATGTCGAAAATGTAATCTTCAATTCGTAATTGTACCGCTGGAAGTATGGATTTGAAAAACATTTTAAAACGCATCACCTTCAAAAAAGCCCAGTTTCCTTCCTTCATCCCCTTGCTGATGTCGACGGCAGTCAAATGGTCGTCTTTGAAACCGCTTCTGAAAATGGCAAATTCACAAAGTTTGCCGAAAATCGAAATCAAAAAGTGTATTTATGGTGAAACGTTCTACCACGTATTGATAGTATCGAAAGCAGTCGCTCATGGCTTGTTTGAAAGATGACATCTGTCGCAGTGAACATCGCGTACGTATTCGCACCAGGTATGCGTATTGAATTCAACAAGGTACCAAAATATGTATATTTTTACAACGTTATCTGGTCTTGTCAAAATTGTAGTGTTAGGTCAAAATTTGTCTAACTTGTTCACAACGTCTAAATTTTTTGACGTCTGCATTTCGTTTGCATCGTAGATTTTGCACTGTCGGGGAACTTATCATTTCACATTTTACAGCTTGTAGCCTACTTTATAGGCCCACCGTTGTAGACGACCCATCGTCTGCTCATTGTGAATCACAAACGGTCAAATAAAACAAATGGGTTGACATGGTGTTACGCTCAACGTACCGCAATATCCTAACTGAAGAAAGACTTCTTGGGCATTGCATGGTTCTTATATCAAGAAGCGCATGGTGTAAAAATTGTGATGTAGAAACCATTGTCAGAATAAAGCAACACGGCTTGTTACCAGCAGCGTACGCACAATTTCAGTGTTGTCGTCCAACAACAGCAGCTATTGAACGTTCTTTCTCCACTCGTGACAAGCTACTTATCAGGGACAGACACTTTCTACCCGAGAATGTAGGAAAGTATCTATTTTTGCACTCCAACAAATTATAATTATTTCTACCATAATACGTAGTGTAACTACTGGAATTCTTCATACGGCCAGGTTTCATTAAAATATTACTTTTTGCATGTAAAAATTTGCCGTTTCCTAACTTAAAAACGTTTTTCCAGGCCAAACTACTTCGTTAGGACAGCCAGTTCCAACCAGAAATGAAGATATAAGTGGTACAATTTTAACATTATGTGGGGAAAGCACCTAATTTGCATGCGTTAGGTTACAATTCGGTCAAAATCAGTCGAAAATTTTGCTTTTATAGGTCAAAATTTTCCTTGTTTTAGGTAAAAAAATTCGCCCTATTGATTATATACAATACACGCACGGTGGACCTGCTCTCATCTCGCTTCGTGGAGTAGTTGGTTAGGCGTCGACATTCTGAATCCAACGATATATTACTTGTTGGTTTTGTATCCCATTAAGGTCGTGTTTTACAGTTTTGAACAGTGATGCGAAATTAAACTTTCACAGGTCCGTGCATAAATATTTATTACCAAAAGGTCATCACAAAATGAACTTTCCAATACGACATTCAAGTTGCATGCATGCATTTAGGGTATCGACTCACCCCAAGTCGTTGCGGCCCTTCAAGACCTCCCTGGTCTCTTCGACGGAAGCGTGCGTGGTCATCTTGCGAACGCGCAACAGCAAAGACTGCAGGCACATGCTGTTCTTGAGCATGGCGTAATGTATCGCAGTGTACTGCACGTCGGTAGAACGAAACTGACGCATGAACTGTGTGTAACGAAAATGGAAAGTCAGACATGGTTAGACACGCTTAATTTACTTTCCAACCTGCAAATAACCATCATAATAAAGAAAAAGTATGAACAAATGATCACTAGGGGTCTTAAAAAATGACTTTTCTTTCTCAACTCGTACTGGCTACTTCATAAAATTGTTAGGTTGCCTAATTTAAGCCTACACGCTAAATTTGGCTCAATTGCAACCAGCGGAAGCGGAGTTATTGCCGTCGAAAAATTTGGATTTGAACAAAATAGTATTTACGGTGGGCACCACTACAATAAATAATCAAAGAATTGGTCACCGTAAATACTATTTTATTCACAATCCAAATTTTTTCGACGGCAATAACTCCGCTTCCGTTGGTCGGAATTGAACCAAATTAGGGGAACATCGTTTCTATAGACAACCTAACACTGTCATGGGGTGAACAGAAAATTTTCAAATTTATTTTATTTATTTTTATATAATAAATAGAAACTTTCATCTCCTGTACCAACGCGGCTACTGGCTGGAATTGAACCAAATTTTGTGTGCAGGCTTAAATTAGGTAACCTAACAATTTTATCAAGTAGCCAGTACGATTTGAAGACCCCTACAGAACACGTTGTTCACAGCCGGGTTGTAACCATCAAGTCACAAGGTTCCGAGTCACAAGTCAATCTGAAAATTATCGTATCGACTCGAGTCAAGTCGAGTCATTTTCAATTCGACACAATCAGGTTCAACTCAAATCTGTAAAATTCTTTGGCGAGTTGACTCAAGTCGAGTCAACAAAAGTTATGACTCGAGTCGATGCAACTGTAGTTTCACACGAACTGATTTGCAGTAAATAGTCATCAAAATATTTTTGTATGACATTGTTCGTTTAACACAGCGTTGATGCACGGTTCATTTTGAAAACCTTACAAGAACTTGGAGCCACAAAACTTCAAGATACAATTGAATAATGTACTATTATTGAAACAAACCCGAATATTTTCGGCTGACACTCGTCAGGGGTCATCGTCAGCTACTAGGAGAGAGTTGGGAAAGAACATTGTGTATCAACAATCGTATCACAAAATTGTCTATTAGTGACAGACGATTACCCCGGAAAGTGTCAGCCGAAAATATTCTGTGTTTATTTCAATATTAATATGTATAGATAGTAGGGCTGTTAATAAAAAACTTTTCCTTCAGATTTCACTGGCTACTTGATATAATTGTTAGGCTGGTTGAAAAAAACGCTGCACACCAACTTTGGCTCCATTCCAACCTGTAGAAGCGAGATTCGTGAAGTAGAACGTTTTGAGTTTATCATAAAAAAACAAAAAAATGAAATTTCAAAATTTTTCTGCCGACCCCATAAAATTGTTAGGCTGTCAGCAGAGATGTGCGCACCAAATTTGGCTCAATTCCAACCGCTAGAAGCGAAGTTATAGCAGTAGAAAAATTTAAAATTCCATGATTTTATAATAAATAATCACAGAGTTAGGCTAGTCACCGAAAATACTATTTTATTCAAATCCAAATTTTCTACTGCAATAACTTCGCTTCTAGTGGTTGGAATTGAGCCAAATTTGGTGTGCATCATCTCTATGGACAGCCTAACAATTTTATGGGGTCGGCAGTAAAATTTTGAAATTTTATTTTCTCGTTTTTTAAAGATAAATTCAAAACTTTCGACTGCACGAATCTCGCTACTACTGGTTGGAATGGAGCCAAAGTTGGTGTGCAGCGTTTTTTCAACTAGCCTAGAACTAATATCAAGTAGCCAGTGAAATATGAAGAAGTTTATTTTTAACAGCCCTAATAGATAGCTATAGATCAAAATTGGATTGAAAGCATTATTCTCCGACTTTCACTCGCGAATGGAATACTCACATCGCCAGGCATGTCGTCACGGTGATACAGCGCTTCCAGCTTCTCGGTCTCTCCGAGCAACACGGCTCGAATGGGCAGCTTCGAAGGCGGCAGATAACAATTCGGAGATCTGAAACAACGTGAATGCCGATTAAGTAGCGAAATTTTCATTCCAATCGAATTTGTGTTCTTCTTGAAAATGCTACAGGAGAACTGTATAGTACGAAACTCGAATTTTGTCTTATGTCTTTCTAATTCAGAAATTTAATTTTCAAAGTTCTGCGAATTCAGTTATTCTATTTCTAATCTAACTCGGAAAAACTCTTCCGACACAATTCTAGTTTTTATTTAATACGGAAAAGCTCTACTGGTTAATCTGATCACGTGGGCTGAAAATGAATAAAATTTCGACAGTGATATGTGAAACTACCAACAGTATCGAAAAAATTCATTGAAGAGGTTGAGGTTCCTGACAATTATACTAGTGATTTTGATACATACTAAGCCTACGAGAATGTTCTGCTTCTATAATTAAAAGCTTTTATACGCAAGGTTTATCTGAAGAAATCAATGATGGCACAGAACACCCCGCATGGGCTCTCTGCGACGCAAAGTTCCCAGCAGTCAATTTCACATGGTTTTTGTCGTATGAAGCTCGAATGTGGCCTAGGGCTGTTAAAAAAAAAACTTTTTCTTCAGATTTCACTGACTACTTGATAAAATTGTTAGGTTGGTTAATAAAACGCTGCGCACCAACTTTGGCTCAATTCCAACCAGTAGAAGCGAGATTCGTGAAGTAGAACGTTTTGAATTTAACATTAAAAAACAAAAACAAAAATTTCAAAATTTTTCTGCCGACCCCATAAAATTGTCAGGCTGTCGGTAGAGATGATGCGTACCAGGTTTGGCTCAAATCCAACCACGGGAAGCAAAGTTATCGCAGTAGAAAAATTTGGATTTGAATAAAATAGTATTTACGGTGACCAACTCTTCAATTATTTATTATAAAATCATGGAATTAGAAAGTTTTCTACTGCAATAACTTCGCTTCTAGTGGTTGGGACGGAGCCAAAGTTGGTGCGCAGCGTTTTATTAACCAAACTAACAATTTTATCAAGTAGCCAGTGAAATTTGAAGGAAAACTTTTTTTTTGAACAGCCCTAGAGTGTATCTAGTAGACGAAAAAACTGTCAGTAATATCCACCTTGAATCGAAAGAAGGGTCCACGGCGCTGACCTCTATGGCCGTGTTCTCGGTGAGCTGGTCGTTGGTCAAGACCTGACGTGACGACACCGCGTCGTGGCTGTACATATACTGGACCACCGTGTCGGAGCTGATCACGCCGCCCTTCTCCTCGCCAGACGATATCGCCAGCTGAAACAGTAAACGTCATTGGGCCACTCAACCAACGATAACAATATTCTAACTGAAGGAAGACTGCGTGGGCATTGCATGGTTCTTATATCAAGAAGCGCATGATGAAAACTTGTGATGTAGTCAACAATGACAGAATGAAGCAACACCGTTTGTCGCCAGCAGTGTATGCACAACTTGAGTGTTGTCAGCCAACAACTGCTGCTGTTGAACATTCTTTCTCCATTCTTGGCAAGCCGCTTAGTAAGGACGGACACTTTCTACCCCCAAGAATGTAGGAAAGTACCTTT
The DNA here is from genome assembly GCF_051294905.1 of Botryllus schlosseri. NCBI lineage: Eukaryota > Metazoa > Chordata > Ascidiacea > Stolidobranchia > Styelidae > Botryllus > Botryllus schlosseri. The sequence continues at coordinate 35,233,270 of NC_137238.1, forward strand.
CGTTGTACTACAACAAATTTCAATTATTTCTACCATAACACGCGATGTAACTACTGGAATTCTTCATAGGGCCAGATTTCGTTAACATACTAGTTTTTCATGTGAAAATTCGACAGTTTTAAGCCAAAAACGTATGTTCAGGCCAAACTACTTCGTCAGGACAGACATTTCCAACCAGAAATGAAGATCAGTCGTTTTTTTTAGGTCAAAAGAAGTCAAAATTTAGATTTTTTCAGTCAAAATCTTCTGTATTTTAGGTAAAATAAATTGCCCTACTAATCAGAGATGTCTACTTCAGAAATTGCAAGCGCTTATCTGAGGTGCAGAACTTCAACATATAATTGAGTAGTATATTCATATTGAAATGAACCCGAATATTTTCGGCTGACACTCGTCAGGGGTGATCGTCAGCAACAAGTAGAGAATCGGAAAGAACTTTGTACATCAACGATCGTATCACAAAATATGACGTCGCAGGCATGAAATTTCGAATACTCGAGAAGAGAGAGCTTAAGCTTAAGCTTAACGTACTATTTTTAGATGGTACACAAAGGCAAGTATGTTGCGACAAAAGTCGACTCCAAGGCACCCCGTTGACATTGCGAACATAGTACATTAGCGTCTGTAATAGTTGGTGATGATTAGCCCCTGACGAGTGTCAGCCGAAAATATTCAGGTTCACTTCAATATGAATATACTATTCAATTGTAAATTGCAAGATTATTGCAGCAAGAAACTCAAAATTACTAATGATTCTATGAAGAGGTGCAGTTTTCGAAATTAAATTCAGTTACTGTGGCACACTAGGGTGGAGTGAAAAATGGAAAATTTAGAATTACAAAATGGACACTTGATATTTGGTGCCAAATTTAAAAAAAAAATTTCTATAATAATTTTGGGCTCGTGCACCCTCTAGTGGTCGTGCAAATTGCACCGAACGAGCCAAAAATAGCTAATTTCGCTATGTATTGATGATCGCTTCTGCTAGAAGGCTGATTTTAGGCTCAAAAGATGCGGAAGCAACAAGTTTCTAACTCACTTCCACAGAACTTGGTCTTAAAAATGAACAGATAAAAGTTATGAGCAAATTCTTGATTTTTAGACCATTTTTCGGTAAAATTAGGCACTGTTTTTGTGTTTTCAATATGGATTTGCAATTTATGTGCTTTCAATATGGAGTTGTCAGTCATAAGATCAATCACTGCAAGCTTTTGGCCTCATACCCACTGCTTCAGTGCCTAATTTTACCTAAAAACAGCCCAAAAATCAATAATTTGCTGGTAACTTTTTTTCTGTTCATTTTTAAGACAAAGTTCTGCGGAAGTGAGATAGAAACTCGTTGCTTCCGCATCTTTTGAGCCCAAAACCAGCTTTCTAGCACAAGCGGTAATCAATATATAGCGAAATTAGCTATTTTTGGCTCGTTCGGTGCAATTGCACGACCACTAGAGGGTGCACGAGCCCAAAATTGTTATACAAATTATTTTTTCGATATTTGTCACCACATATCAAGTGTCTGTTTTGAAATTCAAATTTTTCCATTTTCCACTCCACCCTAGTGACACAGGGGCCAGTTAGTGTTGGGATCTGCAACATATAGCAAAGATCATAATAAAGACGTACCAATTTTTTCGCGTTTCTCTGATTCTTCGGCGTGAAGGTGACGGATCCGGAAGCCCCGCCTGTCTGTGAATGGCATAAACAAATAAATATTCACTCACAGACTTCACCCTAGACACCTGACTCACCGACTTTGAGAGGTTTTAGGTTTTTCACCAAAAAATCATACTTTTCGATGGCCACTTGGCTAATATCCGTCATTTCTCATAGCAAACAAAACCGCTAAACCCAAAACACTTACCACTTTAGACTGTCCCTTCGGCAGGCGTATGGTGGGACTGCGAGCGGACTGGGTCACGCTGCCGTATCTGGGCGTGGCGCCCTTCTTTTTGGTCAGGCTGGAGCTCACGGCGATCCTTCCCCCCATTTTTGGGGTCACCGCCACCAGCTGCTTGTCGGAAGGCTTCTTTGGGACCGGGGTCTGAAAATTGCAGCGTCCGGCATTTTTATTAAGTTGCCAGTAAATTTTAAAAATAAAGCTATTTTTCAACAGCCCTAACCAGCATTGTCGGCGCCAAACTAAAAGTGACGACAAATCATCATGATCTCACTTTCTTAGCCGTCTTTCTCGGAGGGGTCAGATTGGCGAGCGGAATATCGTCTTCCGCCATGGGCGACGCAGGCTGGGCCGGCCCTGTAACAAAAAAGCATTAACAGAATCATATTTTCCGACCCGGTAAATTTTTCAGGCCAGCCGAAGTGAATTAAATGCGGCAATTGAATTGCTTTTGCGTGTAGCGCGTAACGGTGAAATATGAGATTTTAGTCGGAATAGCAGGGGTGTAGCCGAGTCACAAGTCAATCTCACTTTTATAGCTTTGACTCGAGTCATCAGGCAGAGGGTCGAGTCTGAGTCCAAGTCATTATGTTGACTGCTCAGTTTCCAGTTAAAGTCTTGCTAAACCCATTTTTTATAGCTCTGGTGATATCGAATGATTCGCATTCATAATATACTAATTTTCCTCACTTTTAGCAGTTTTTAGTCGCATTTTCAAGTACCAGTACCAATAGACGAAATCCAAATAGTGTGGTTACTTTACTATTCTTCGTAATTACAATGAAATGTCGGTCTTGGCCATCTGAGTCTCGAGTCGCGCGCAATGACTCAAGTCAATACACGGATTGACTCAAGTCGAGTCATTTCTGTATTTTGGAAAAATGACTCGAGTCAAGTCGAGTCATCAGAAAATCGCGACTAGAGTCATTACAACCCTGATTTACATACACAATGTAAACGCATTGTCAAAATTAATTTTATAAAGATCAAAAATGACAAAATTTTGATTTTTGTAGGTCAAAATGTTCCGTTTTTAGGTAATAAAAATCGTCCTAGGGAGTCCAAGTCAAGTCAATACACAGATTAACTCAAGTCGAGTCATTTCTGTATTTTGGAAAAATGACTCGAGTCAAGTCGAGTCATCAGAAAATCGCGACTCGAGTCATTACAACCCTGATTCACATACACGAGGTGAACGTTTTGTCAAAATTAGGTTTTTTAGGATAAAAACTGACAAAATTTTGATTTTTTGGGTCAAAATGTTCCGGTTTTAGATAATAAAAATCGCCCTACGGAGTCAAATGTCGAGTCAATACACAGATTAACCCGAGTTGAGTCATTTCCGTATTTTGGAAAAATGACTCGAGTCAAGTCGAGTCATCAGAAAATCGCGACTCGAGTCGTTACAACCCTGATTTACATACACGAGGTCAAAATTTTGTCATATTCAAGTTTTTTCAGGATAAAAAAAGTCGGAGTTTGGATTTTTTAGGTCAAAATATTCTGTTTTTAGGTCAAAAAAATCACCCCTAGTTATAACTCACGTTGCATTTTTGGGGTTTCCTTCCGTTTCCCGGCGGTGAGCCTCTTCAGGCTTTTGCCCTTCTTTTTCGGGGTGTCGCCCGTGACGGGGTCCTCGTCCTCGCTGTCCGACGAAATCTCCTCGTCCCCTTTCAGAGATTTTTCCAAGCGGTGCATAATCTTCTTTCCCTGAACCTGCGTCCGACAAAAACCGTTGTACGCAGATGCCAGGGTCGTAACCAAGTCGCATGGCTCCGAGTCACAAGTCTATCTCACTTTTATAGTTTTGACTCGAGTCGAGTCATTTTCAATTCGCCACCGAGTCAAGTCCGAGTCCAAGTCATTGTGTTGACTGCTCAGTTTCCAGTTAAAGTTTTCTTAAACCCACTATTTATAACTCTGTTTGGTGATATCAAATGGTTCGCATTTATAATATGCTAATTTTCCTCACTTTTAGCAGTTTCTGGTCGCATTTCAAAGTATACCAGTACTAATAGACGAAATCACAATAGTTTTGTTACTTTATTACTATTTTGCAAATTCAATAATTCTAATGTAATTTGGAAAAATCTGTGCAGCTTTAATTTTTATTCTAATCTAATCGGGGAAAAAATGTGCAGCCCTAATTCTAATACCAATTTGATTTGAAAAATCTGAATATTGTCTACTTTCCAAGCCTGCTAGCAGCCATGGAAATTTCACGGTTACGGGTCAGCCTTCCGCGAGATAGAGCTGCTGAGCCTCTAGTCCCCTTAAATCCAATTAAAATCAATCAAGGGTTAACGTAAAGTAACAACATTCATGGTATTTCCTCGAAAACACCAAATCCTACCTCCGGCAGTTCGTACTTTCCGCTGTCCAGCTTTTTCAAGACAAGCCCCGAGTACAGGACCGCTTTCTCGTGCAGAAAGTCAAAATACGACTTTTTGTAGATGTTGGGCTCCTCGAATTTGTCGAACCACCGTACTTTGAATTTCTTCGCAGGGTTGTAGATGTTCATCGGACAGCAGCACAGATAATAGCCTCCTGCGAAATGCGAGCCAAATTTGGGATGAGAGCACACAAAATAGGGCTCATAATATAGATCAGCTATCCACCGCTGACATCGTCATGCAAGTCACTCGGTTTCGGTGGGGATTCTAGTCGAAGTTGAGTCAAATTTTTCAAGTGCAGGGCATTTCGCAAGACAATCCAAGTACAGATAAAACTTGGACCACTTGAGATAACCTTGTTGTAAAAATAGACAAGTTTTGAGCCGTGAGTGACCTCTTTCTGCTCAACCAATTCAATCGATACTCTCAAAACATAGTAGAGCGTTTCACCATAAACACGCAGTCTGAGAGGGTCACTCCCCACTCGTGACTTGTTTGAAAGAAGAGATCTCTGTCGCAGTGAATAGCACGTACTTATTCGCACCAGGTATACGTTGTGGACTCTAAGGAAGTAACCTAAACTTCTCAATTTTCAAAACATGGTCTTCTTGATTATATTCACTAGGGGCTGTTCAAAAAAAAAACTTTTTCTTCAGATTTCACTGGCTACTTGAAAAAATTGTTAGGTTGGTTAAGAAAACGCTGCACACCAACTTTGGCTCCATTCCAACCAGTAGAACCGAGATTCGTGCACAAGAAAGTTTTGAATTTATCATTAAAAAAATAAAAAATTACCAAATAAAATTTCAAAGTTTTCTGCCGACCACATAAAATTGTTAGGCTGTCAGTAGAGATGATGCACACCAAATTTGGCTCAATTTCAACCACTAGAAGCGAAGTTATTGCAGTAAAAAAAATTTGGATTTGAATAAAATAGTATTTACGGTGATTATTTATTATAAAATCATGGAATTAGAAATCTTTCTACTGCAATAACTTCGCTTCTAATGGTTGGAATTGAGCCAAATTTGATGTGCATCATCTCTACTACAAATTTTAGAGGTTTTTGTTTTGTAAACGACACAAATCACTCACCGTCCTCGCTTCTGACGGCCAAAACCTCGCCTTTCGCAAAATACGGCTTCGTCTCCGGCGTCAGGGCCACGGCCGGGGCCGCGGGCTCGACTTTCTTCTGAGCCTGGGACGAGACGCTGGGGCTGGACGCCTTCACTGGGACTTCGTACCTGAAATGGGGCGAGAACAAGTAGAGTCAAATTTTTCTAGTAACCCGATTTTAAAGACCACTCAGATACGACCAATCGAGGTTTCAAGGCTTCCACAGCGGAAAAAAGTATCGAAACTATAATTCTTTTTCATAAATTAACTCTTTCAGTGGGAAGGAGCTTACAATGTCAGTACTCACGATAATCAGCTCCAACTTCTCGCCACGAATCATTATAATTTAATACTCAATTCATGAGTCTGACTTGAGTCCAGCGTTCGGATCGCTAACCAATCATTTAATGATTGTGCGTTATATCGGGCCTACATTGTTACACCACAAATGAATTGATCGCAAACGCAGTGATGCTCAACTTGCTCACCTTAAAGGGGCACTGCACTCTAAAAATGATGTGGTGTCAAATTGAAGGGCAAAACGAACTGTAACGGCGCTGCGATTTATTGAAATTTCCACGAAATCGCGCATAACGTATTCTATTTCTTTAGGACAGAAATAGATCATGCCTAACGATATTTTATACATTAGCAATGTTTAATACATAAGAATAGGACATGATCTATTTCTGTTCTAAAGAAATAGAATACACTAGGCCCGATTTCGACATAAATCTCCTGACTGAACATCTTCTGTTGAACGCGGTATCTGAACCAAATTGGCGTGTACGACATATTTCCTTCATAACTTCGACTGACACCTATATAAAGTTCGATCTCTGCGTGACTGCATGAGTGGGAAACACTTGTGAAAATTTCAATAAATCGCAGCTCCATTACGGTGGCGTTCTGAAGAAAACGGCTGCGGCCAAATTTTTTTTCGTTTCACCCTTCAATTTGAGACCACATCATTTTTAGAGTGCAGTGCCCCTTTAACCAGCCTTCTCGTATGATTTAGATCGAACGAATATCGTTATACGTTTATAAATTTATATATTGGATACGTAGGTGGGCAGGCTATTTCATCACATTAATTTGTCTTAACTATCTGAGGTTACGTATGTTGTCATGTTTTTGGCTGATAATTATAGACCAGTGGTTCCCAACCATTTTCGACTCCGATCATGGCCCACCAAATATTGGGTACCTAAAAATGGGCATGCAAACTGTAATCACCGGCGAGTTGACTAAAAAAAAAGGTCAACTTTTCGGCTCGACCTCGAAATTACACATTTACAGCTTAATTTTCGCGAGTTGACCATCGCCCCCCTAGACCGCCCACGTTGGGAACCACTGTTGTAGACTGAGGCTATAGCGCTATACTGGGATAGTTTAGCAGTTCTACGTATGTGTGAGTGATAGAGTATCCCTTTGCGCGTGCATTCAACTATTATATATACTATACGATATTCGTTCCTCGATCAAGAATAAGCGGGGGTTCCATCTGTATTTAAAAGTTAGAAGAGCTTCTTGGAGGTACAGAACTTCAATATACAATTGAATAATATATTCATATTGAAATAAACCCGAATATTTTCGGCTGACACTCGTCAGGGTTAATCGTCAGCAACTAGTAGAGAATTGGAAAGAACATTGTATATCAACAATCGTATCACAAAATATGACGTCACCAGCATGAAAGAGAGAGGTTCAATGTACTATTTTTAGGTGGTACACGAACTCCTTTTGTTGACAGAGTTTTGGTTGGTGTATTTTGATAAAAGTCGACTCCAAGGCACACAAATGGAATTGTGAACGGCCTCGCCCAACGATTCGAAATCGGTCGTCTCGATAATTATTCGCACAAATCGGACTATCTAAAAGTTAGAAAAATGCAATGACTCTGAATCATGTCTCGTACTTTGAAAATTCAACTTGACCCGACTCGTGACTGGACTTGACTCGAGTCAAAATGTGCAATGACTCGAGAAGACTTGTGACTCGAAGGTACTAAGGTAGTGACTTGATCCCAACACTGCTATAAATAACATTACTAGAGTCATCAAGACACTGCCGCAACGCGCTCGATTCAAAGCAAATCATGGCTCGAGTCTTCCCGACATTGCTACAATCACCACTGTTCGAGACTCACGAGTCTGACTCCAACTACAATCTACAATAGATAAAAATTCCACCAAATCCCGACATTCTTACTCGTAAAACAGCGACGACGTCGCAACGTGCCTACGTGGCCTTTTCGATTTCTCCCTCGTCGCCATGGCCATCGCGCTTGCGCTGCGTTTCTCCCCGCCTTTGGCCTTCGCCTTTTGATCTAGGTTCAAGGGACGGGGTTAATTCCAAAGACCAAACCAGGGACCCACCACCCCCAACAGACTCGTACCAACTACTAAGCTGGTTTGTTGACGGTCAACTGACTCGACTCGAGTCATTTTCGCAAATGCGTAAAATGACTCGAACCAAGTCATATGACGCGAGACTAGGATGGCCAAGACAGACATTTCATTGTAACTTCGAAGAATAATAAAGTCACCACATGATCGGTATTTCGTCTATAAGTCCTGATACTTGGAAAATAGGGGCCAGGAACTGTTAGGACTGTGGAAAATTACGATATTATGAATGCGAGCCATTCTATATCGCTCGAGCAGAGTTGAAAAAGTGGGTTGAACTCAAAACTGAACAGTGAACGCAATCACTTGGACTCTAGTCACAACAATATGACTCGAATTCGACCGTCTACTCACTGACTTGGACTTGACTCGGCGATAAATTGAAAATGACTAACTAAAGAACTATGAAAGTGAGATAGACTTGTGATTCGGAACCCTTGCGACTTGGTTACAACCCCGAGTTCCCCTTCTAGTTCTGGTTGCGCATTTTGAAAAATTAAGTTGTCGAACAGCTAGAAAACTATTGTCATCGTTTGGCGCGAGTCGTCATAACGGTGTTCCGTTGCGCGATGTTCTTTAATCACCCCACTTACAGTGATGCGGGATTAAAATCAGAATTACAGCTATACAATTTTTTCAAAATCAGATCAGACTCACTGAAATAGCGAAAACATGGGTATTGAATCAATCTCCGTTCGTACCAAATCACAGTTCAGACTCAAGCATGAGAAAAGCAAATGTTTGTACAGCAAGCTTGGCTCCTTTCGCATTATACATTTCTCCTGTAGTGTTTTCAGGAAAACCAGGAATTAGATTTGATAAATATTAGAGCATGGAAACATTTGACAAACTAAATTAGAATTAGAGTACCGGTCTAGTATTTCAATATAATTACTTTATTTAGACTGTTATCAGAGCAAAAAAAGCTCAGCCATCAGACTACCTGAATATTTGGTAACTATATAATGTGCTATCATGTTGATTGAGTGCTGTATTTACATCATTTTATCATTTTAAACACTGTATAAACCAAGTTTTCACTCAAAATAACGTTTCCTAAATTTTTTCAAATGGCTGAAAAAATAGGCGGGCGGGATGACTTTTCAAAATTCTCAAAGGGGGCCACAGTGAATGAAAGGTTGGCAAGCCCTGGGCCAGACTTCAACAACTTGGTAATGGCGGTCGTCTAATTACAGCGAAATGCCAGTAACCCAATTCTGATCTAATTTGTGAAATGCTTCCATGCTCTAATTTTAATTCTAATCTAATATCTAGGATTTCCTGAAAATGCTACAGGAGAACTGTATAGTGCGGAACCAGCCAAGCTTGCTGTACAAATATTTGTCATTTCCACTCTTATCAGAATGACCTCTAATTTGATATGGACTGAAATTGAGTTCAATTTCAAAATTTTCGCGAATTCAATAATTCTAATTCCAATCAAAGTTGGAAAAAATTATGTAGCTATAATTCCAAGTCTAATCTAATTTGGAAAAGTTCATAATTTTTCAATTCTCCAGCTCCTTGACAGAAGACGATGAGATTTGCGCAACCAGGGGCGAAAATATTCACCTTTGTCATCTTGGTCCTCTTTCTGGTCATCGCCGCCGTCCATTTGAATAGCGCTGGCGTCGATCGTGGTCATTTCTTGCGTTTCGGCCTCGTCCTGAAAACGAATCTCCTTTCAGTGACGTCACACTATGTTGAAAATGTATTTCTTCTGCTTTTACTGACCTGCGATTCTTGCTCTTGCGCAGGCCCGTCGGATTGCAAAGAAACGTCCTCTTGTACTTCCGCTACAATAAAGAATAACAGGTAGAATTGATCAGACGCTTGGAGTTACCGAACTTCAACATGCTATTGAATAGTATAATAATATTGAAATAAACCCGAATATTTTCGGCTGACACTCATCAGGGGTAATCGTCAATCGTCAGCAACTACACTACGAAAAAAAATTAGACAACTTTGGTCTCAAATTTAAGAAATGAGGATGATTTGGTCTCATTTTCAGCAATTTTAGTCTCACTGATGAATTAAGGTCTTAAAATTGAGACTGATTCAGCTTTTCAAGACCATATAGCCTATAATTGTCACAATTATTTAGTCTTAAAAATAAGACCAATGAAACGCATCTTATAAGACATGTTGTGCTTATTACGACAGTTTTTGCTGTGTCAGTATTTTTGGTATTGTTTTTAAGACAAATTTCGCTAATCAAGAAACGACATGATTTGTGGTCTTAAAAATGAGACTGGAAAGTTGACATGGGCCAGGAGCTGTAAGATATAACTAGCTTATTAAGACGGTTTATGATGCATCAGTTTTTCTGGTCATGTTTTTAAGACGAATTTTGTTAATCAAGAAACATCATGGTCCGTATAGTAGAGAATTGGAAAGAACATTGTATATCAACAATCGTATCACCAAATACGACGCTAGAGGCATGAAAATTCGAGTAATCGACGCAATTGTTGACACACAATGTCCGTTTCGATCCGGCTGATTCCAATATGTTCAAGAGGGAAATCTCAAAAAATTATTGTCCGGTGGTCCAAATAACGATGCGTGGAAAATTTGACCACTACTATACCTTGCGTGTTCCCTGCAGTCTTTTCAGAGGCTTCGTCCTTGGTTTCCTGATCTTTTTGATCAATTTTGGTTAGTTTTTCCACCACTTCCTTTCCAGCAGATTCATCAACTTCCATCTCTTCGCCATTCACAGCGATCTCAGCGCCGTTAGTTGCCATTTTATGCCTGAAAATAATTTTGAGCATATTCAAAGTAGTGATAAAAGTTGATTTCCATATTGATTTTCGAGAAATAGTCAAATTTAGGTAGTCTACCACTTTTGACAAGTCTCAACAGATGAATGGAAAAGTATTACCCGTTCGCGTTTCATAATGCGTACCGTATTATACAGTTGCAAAGGGAAAATGATGAATCAATTACACTACAGTCGAAGTTTGGTTAATAATGATACTGAAAATGTAAATTGTAATCTGGTGAAAGCACTGGAACTACTGAAAATTGCCTATCAAATTAAAACCAACGGTGTTCTTACTGTTCTATAATTAACAACAGTAGCATGAAAAGACCCTAGGAGGTACAGAACTGCAATATATACAATTGAATAATATTAGAGTTTCGTAGAAACTTGATATTGAAACTTATTTTATTAACTCTTGATCTTGACTAAATCGGAAACTATGAAATCCAACGATACATTGATTCTTGATATCAGAATTAACAGAAAATGAAAAAATATACATAACACAGTTCCACCTTTAGATATCATATTTAAAACTTAAACAAGAATACCCAATAATATAGTACAACATAATTTGAAATATGTGAATTATATACAAAATATACTCACTTTCACGCTTCAAAGTTCCAGTCTCAATGATGCTCAAGCCGTTCAAATCAAATCAGAGTATTATAATATTCGGTTGTCCTGTTTTATCAATAAACAATAATTAATAACCTTTGCTTGTGTCTTGTGACATATTATAAGCGAGTGACTCGGGACTGTTGGCTACTTGATGTGTGTGGCCTAGTATGCGGCAAATAATACATGCATTAGTCTTTATAGATACTGCTGCAATGAAATTTAACGGCCGCTTATAGGTGCCGCGAAAATACCAGTGGAATCCAACCCAATTTTCTCGACTAAGGCTAAACATCGCAGAATCCAAATTCATCCTTGCCACTTAACACGGCATTATTTATTGTTATTGAGTCCAAGCGCCCATTCGCCGCGGCTGGATGGCTTTGCAAAATACAATACAAAATCGCCGCCATTGCCGGCACGTGTATACCTGCGCCAACTCGCGGCAAATGGCTGCTTTTTCCTCTTTTCCAGACACGGGAGCGACATCTCGAGGGTGAAAAAATATAGCGCCATCAAGACCACACCCATACTTTGGAGCCTTCGTGTAGGCCTAAAAAGACTCTAAACAGATTCAATACTAGTTTGAAGTATAGATAATGACTTTATCTAGTATTTATACCACGTGATAATAGTGAATTCATGTTTTAACATCAGTAATATTGAAAGAAAACGAGTGCTGGCCAGAACGACACGAAGTGAGCGCCATCTTACGACAGACGAAACGTCACAGATAGCAGCGCCAACTTGCGAGGTAAACGTGTCTACGTCAATGGCGTCCAGCATTTTGGTTGATTATAATTATAAGCTTTGGGTCTCCTTCTATCCTGTGTTTCTGCGGTTTTGTTATAAAGATTTTTAGAGGGATTATTTTCTATTTTAAATTCCGATAATTATCATCATTATATTCATTGGTTTAACCTGGACGAAACTTCTCTCTCCGACCACAGAAGAGGAAATGATTATCTTAGCGTACTCACTCAAGAATGACAAAGCTGAAGGATGTGATCGAATTCCTATTAAACTACTAAAATTGATTTTTCCTTTGGTTTCTAGACACCTGGTCCATTTTTTCAACAGTTCTATTTCATTAGGGATATTTCCAGATGCATTGAAGGTCGCCAAGGTTGTCACTATTTTCAAGTCAGGTGATAAATACAATGTCAACAACTACCGCCCCATATCTATCCTACCATCCTTGTCAACCATTTTTGAAAAGCTATTACATCGACGACTTACCAACTTCCTCGATGCTCATTCTGTCATACTAGACAACCAGTTTGGCTTCCGACAAAATCTTGACACAAATCAAGCAATTCTTGCCCTTACTTCCAAAATATATCAGAGACACAACTCTGGTATGATTTCATGTGTTGTTTTTCTTGATATAAAAAAAGCTTTCGACACTGTCAATCATTCAATACTTATAAGTAAACTCTCGTGTTATGGTATCAGAGGTGTAGCCTTGGATTTGATTACAAGCTATCTTACCAATCGATGTCAATATGTTTACAGTAAGGATCACCTACCTTCTGAAAAGGGTGACATAGTGTGTGGTGTACCACAGGGCTCCGTTTTAGGACCCCTATTATTTAGTCTTTATATCAATGATGTTGCTGCATGTATCTCAGAGACCTCAGTTCTATTTGCCGATGATACTTGTGTACTTATATCTGCTACAGACTTGACCTCTCTACAAACCAAAGCTAATTCCGAGATTTGTCAGATGACTGCTTGGATGAAAACCAATCGATTAACCATTAATCCAATTAAGACTCAGATACTGGTCTTCAATTGTAAAGCTACCTCAACTTTTTCACTAAGTGTATCTGATGTCATTATTGCACCCTCAACCCATACTCGATATCTGGGAATTATCATTGACTCCAATCTTAAATGGAAGACCCACATTTTCAATCTATGTAAAAAGCTATCTGCTACGGCCGGAATTCTAGCGAGACTGAGACATTCTCTCCCTAGACAGACCTTGAGAACCATTTATTTCTCCTTATTTCACCCTCATCTGCTTTATGGATTGTGTGTATGGGGGAAGGCCAATCAGACGGATTTAAACAGAATCTGTGTCATCCAAAATCGAGCCATAAGAAATATATGTGGAATTGATTCTAGGTCATCTGCTACTCCCGGTTATTTAGCTCTCAGGATACTTAAGCTACCCGATTTGTATAATTATGAAATAGCCAACCTGATGCATAAATTTACAAACGGAAATATCTCCCCTTACTTTAATAGCTTGTTTGAGCAATCTTCCACTGTACATGGGTATTCTACTAGATCATCGGAATCTGGTCATCTTTATGTTCACCGGATGAACTCCAGATTGACCCAACAGTCCATTGAATATATGGGCCCAAATATTTGGAATGGAGTGCCCGACAGTATTAAAGAGCTCTCTCAGCATGAATTTAAAACCCAATACCTGGATTACCTTTTTTCAAATTATAATAAGATATGAGAGTATGTAGGCTACCCGGCAGTTTATAAATTATACATCTATTTATTGATTTCATATTGCTTTACCTAGTATGTTGCCATGACTACTGTCTTTGTTATATATTTGTGATTATTATTTTCTTCTATTTGTGATTATTATTTTCTTCTGTGTTGCAGACTGTCCAGTGTTATATTTATTCGGATGAGTGCACTCGATTACTTTACTGCCATGGAGGTGACGAGTAACAAGGCCTTTATAGGCCATATCGTCACCTCCAGTCAACTTTTTATGTTTGACGAAGCAATAAATGTCTGTCTGTCTGTCTGTCTGTCTGACGATGTTCTACTACGGTGCACTATACGAGCATAGCTATATAGCTACGAAGTGCCATCTGAAAATATTCAGGTGAACATTTTTGAATTGTACACTGAAGTTCTGGTTGACATACGAAAACCAAGAATGCTATTACCGAGAATGGACATTACCGAGAATACGCATTACCGAGAACGGATATTACCGAGAATGGACATTACCGAGAATAGACATTACCGAGAATAGGCATTACCGAGAATGGACATTACCGAGAACGGATATTCCCGAGAATGCACATTACAGATATTGACATGACTGAGAAAGGCACGACCGAGAATGGACATTACTGAGAACGAGATCTATACACCAGAGATTTGACACCGAATGTAGCCTACGCACATAGGGTTACGGCAATCTCAACATCTGTGATCAAAATTCGCAGCCTTCCAATTTACCGGACCACGACCTGACATATCGATCTCGTCTTCCGACACATCCCACGTCTTTGTCGTCTCTGTCCTTTTATATTATCTTCTTCTACTTTTCATTCAGTGTGCATAGTGCATGCCTCACTTCTACATCTCCTGGTCCAGGTGTGTGCCTGATTTCAAAGGCTATTCCAATATGTTGTTTCGTCACCTTCATATCTGTTATCTTCTCATGGTATCGCACTCTTGTGGTGTATTGAAATGACGAAATTGCTAATATTAAAATTGAGTTCACTCGAATATCGTAAGCCCCGGTTCACTTCAATTCAATTCCAATCTACTGTCACTGACTGCTGTGTCACGGTTGCCGTAAAAATATAGTTCCCAAAAACAGATGGAGCTTGCGTCGTGTCCGGTCAATACCGAATGGACATTGCCGAGAATGCTAATACCGTGAACGACACGACTGAGAATGCTATTACAGAGATAGACACGACCGAGAATGGTAATAGCATTCTCGGTATTATTGCGGAACCCATATTTTCAGATCCAGGAAAAGAGAACACTTCTATAAATCACGAAATTTATAATATCGTGCAAGAAAACGTGTATTCTGAAAATCTTTGCAGGAAATACTGTTGTGTTGAATACATAAAATGTATTTATTCCAATTTGACTTCCGAAAAGCCCTTATTTAAAATATGTTTTTTATGTTTTTTTTTTCCAAGCCATGACGCCACGCATACTCAATTGGGACGTCATAGTGGATTGATATTCACAATTGAAAATATAGGGTGATATAGAGCTCCTTTGACGAAATAGGCTTACCATCCTTGTCATATACGGACCAAAAATATCTTGAAACACTACATCGTCCTGCAGCGTTTTTACGGTCGGCGGTCATCATCATCAGAGCATTCATTTCGTTACAATGATCTATATCTACGTACTCTAGCTGTTGAACTATAGATTACTAACCTACGGATAGATACGCAGGTCCCGTCGTTACGCTCCGGCAAGCAGGTACACTTGTTGCTGAGCAATCTAAAAGCAGCATAATCGGTGGTGTTATAGTTCGCGACCCGAGGGCTGAAATTTAATGAAACTGTTCTTAATCGAGAGCTACTGCCGCACTGATTCCAAAAATACAAATTAAAATCTTGACAGGGATATGGAACCACCTCAAAACAGCCCTCAAAATCCGAAAATCGGCATTGTTCCAACAATGGCACCACCGCAACACGATAAACGTAACAATTGCAATTTCATCAAGTGATTGTTCAGAACAATGCCGATTTTCATATTTCAAGGGATGTTTTGACGTGGTTCCCTTTCCCCGACAAGATTTTAATTTGTATTCTCAGAATCAGTGCGACAGTAGCTCTCAATTAAGACCAGTTTCATTAAATTTCACCGCTCGGGTCGCAAGTTATAACACCACCAAATATGCTGCTTTTAGATTGCTCAGCAACAAGTGTAACTGCTTGCCGGAGCGTAACGACAGGACCTGCGTATCTATCCGTAGGTTAGTAATCTATAGTTGAACCGACTATTTCGATGGTTCCAACCATCCTATATCGTATACGTCGGCTATATCGGGTGGCAATGGTAGTCCGTAGGCTCATGCAACATATTTTTGGAAAGTATATTTATACACAATTATGACATAATTATACAACTTGAAAAACACAATTTTTTTAAAGTCAAAACAACCGGTTGTTCGAAACACTTTGTTTGAAACATATGTTTTAAACAGTGTTTCAAACAAAGGTTTTTTGAAAAAAAATGTTTTTTTTTAAGTTGTAAAATCATGCCATAATTGTGTAGATACTTTCCAAAAAACATGTTTTATATTAGCCTACAGATAATCACCATCCGATATAGCCGACTTACACGATATGCAAATGCAAGTGGTCCGCAGAGGTAGGTTTACCTTTGAAGATTCATAATGATAGTTCAGTTCAGTACAGTTTATTAGCAATTTTTATCAGTTCAATACACCACAAAATAGTGGTGAAGATCACTGATATATATCTAAAAAATCAAGATATTATATCTTTAATATAGAGATACGTCTTGCTGCCTTACTGGAACCTCTGTAGTCCAGTGTTGGGATGACTCGAGTCATGACTTGACTCGAGTCAGACTCGAGTCACCTTTTTCGTATGACTTGACTTGACTCGAGTCACTTTGCTAAAATGACTTGACTTGACTCGGCGTATCAGAAATGTGAATTGACTCGTGACTCGGAGAATAATTCACGAGTCAATTTCAAGTCATCAAGTAAACGGTGTCGATAAAAATCACTCTATCTTGCATAAGTTCGGATTGTTCGCGAAATGCTGGTCTAACCCGTGAGAGCGACCAATCATTCAATGCTGATCGTACGTTTTACTGAGTCTCCCTTGTTATCTCCCAAATAAATTGACATCAAACGAAATGATCGAAGCTTACAGCTTATGTTGTCGTAAACTAGTAGCAAAGTAATTTAATAGCAAAATGTATATTTCTGTTCTTAGCTTAACCAAACCTCTTGTTTCATTGAAATTGGATAGAGTTTATATAGTTGTCAACCAACGGCACAGGCTCGAATTGTATCATATCAATTTGTAAATGGGTAATTTATTGCATCTTATCAATTCGTTTTTCTATTCTCTATTTTGTCTGGTAACTGTATAAACTGAGGCTATGCAATTACTTATGTAGTTTACCAGTTGTACGTAGGCCTACACGTGAGCGATACAATGGCTTCTTGCAACTATATTTACCTCTATATTCGTTCATCAGTTCAGAATCAATGACCACTCAATCTGTATTTCAGACAGCTAGCAAAATGCAATGACGTAATCATGCCTTTTACGTCGAAAAAGCAACATGACTTGAATTGTGACTTGACTCGTGACTTGACTTGACTTGACTCGACTTGACTCGAGTCACTACCAAAAATCGAGTGACTTGACTTGACTCGAGTCACCTTCGAAAATCGATTGACTTGACTTGACTCGAGTCAAAATGGGCAATGACTCGAAGTGACTCGTGACTCGAAGGTAGTGACTTGATCCCAACACTGTGTAGTCTGTAGTGACGCTGAGCTTTCAATATGGAGTATCTGTGTTTTTTAAATCTGGTCCACAAAAGAAAAAAGTGATGCCGAATCCAGCTTTAGGCTGGTCGAGGCTTTGAGTTGTGGTTGTAGATGAAATTCAATGGCAGCGCGCGTGTTCTCAATCCCAGTATTGGAAAATGGGCGTGGATGACTGCGCGTTTGCGTAAGTATATAGGTCGTGTAGGACTTATATTTGATATGGATTCCGGCGGATATGTCGTTCCGCTCGGGAGCAGACTGATTAAAGTGGAGGCGCACTTTAGAAAATAACGTTGCCAACCAGAATCATATAGTAATGTCATTTTGAAAAAATAGGTATAGGGTATATCCCCAGACCTATTTTACTGGGTCACAACAAGACGCCATTGCTGTTCGAAAATTCATGCGCCAGATATGGAACGCGAACCATTCAATGCCCAACGGTGTATCGGCTGTGCTAAACAGTGCCGCGCTGACTGGGATGCGTTCATAAGGTGTATAGAAGGCTACGGTAATTATGAATTAAAACGTAACGTTACGCGCCCGATAAGGGACTCGAACCCAATGCCAATTACAAACACAGATAGCGAATTGTTGCTCATGTGCATGTGCAGTGTGCACTGTGCAGTAAGGAAACATAGCTGTCCCGCGGCGTCTTTACCTAAAATACCAAAAGAAAACTATAAACGACGAATGAGAACCGTATGAATCAAAGAACGAACACTGTTACACCGAACATTAGGCCGAGTTGGATGTTAGATTGACTGACTGTTTGACCCTTTTTCGTCATTCTTCTGCTCATTGTATCATTGCATCGTATATTACGTGCCTAGAACAGTATGACAGTATAGAATGTAAAGGTTTACATTCTATAATGACAGATATAGCCCGTCCGTCGTCTGCGGATAGTATACGGCCAGTCCGTTGTCTACGGATATCAGCTTACAGTTTATACTTAACTGGCACTTCCGCAGTAGCTGACACGAACGTCCCGTGTTCTGTGTAGTTCTTGACTGGCAGTTCAATAGAGACGACAACAATTGCCTTTTCCAGATATATTGTACAGTAATTCGGATAGTTTTAGCAGTAAGTTTCAGCATGCATGAGTCTCGTATATAATCTGAGTCATTCTTTGATATGCACTGGGTTATAAATATGCGATAAGTCACGTGATGTAGTATATTATATCATAATAGATAGGAGAGAGCTGGAGCCAGAGCTCCCACAACAGATAAAAATAATAGAACCGCTGATTACTATGCAGCCCTCTTATGCAGGCTATTTGTAATTTTGCACGAGACTTCCCAGGATTAACTATTCAATGTTCAGTTAATTGAAAATTCTTATCCAGTGAAACAGCAAAAGATTGCGGTATAATGAAAGGTATGAGGATGCCGAAACGACTCGGAGTAGTCTTTATAATCTTTGCAGTATGAGTGTATATTAGGGATGGTGTGAACGCGAGGTTCACGTTCGCGTTCTGTGTGTGAACCTCCGAAATTTAGAGGTTCACGTTCACAAACGAACCTTGGTAGGTTCTGCACTGTGAACTTTTTCATATATTACAATTTTCACTTCATTATAATCTTAGGTGGAAATTTATTGTATTACAACTGCGGGCCACTCTATGCAATGGCGCTTGCAGCATGAAAAAAATCAACACTACACGACCTTGACAATCTCAAAAATTCTATTTGCTTTGTTACAAAAGTTTGCTTGAAATATCCAGCTTTCGGTTTGTAAATATTTAGCGACTCTCTGCTTTGAGCTTGACCCGCAATCACACAACATCAAGAGCGAAGTAGCCTACACTACATGCAGTCAGCGAACGCTTATTCAACCAATCAATGAAATTGATATCGTAGTCTGATGTAAAAATACTATAGCAGGCGTACGTGGTCAATATTTACTTCGTATGTTTATTGTATCATAAACACCAAATCCGTGTGATTGGGATGTTGGCTCTGCTGAATAACTTGTTAATGGGGTAATATCGGTAGCAAGTATAGAAATCCGTTTTACACTCTGCTCAATATCAACGTAAAGAATACTCAGACGCCGAATTCATTGTCCGATCTGGCCTAGACCGTTAAGGCGTATAAGCTAATATTCTCTTGCAGGTACTCGTCGAAATTGTTGGCAAAGCGACGGAAGATAGTGATTTTATGGGATTATTATATCATTTGATTGCCCCAGTAGATACATTTGGCGACGTTTAAAACGTCAATATGTACTTCAGCATTGTGGCATTATGTGGCCCGAGTCGTCGCTAGGTTTCGTGTACAACTAGGCTATCACTTCACTGAAATGTAGGGTTGGAATTAGCAAATATGACGTCACGTGACGTCATGAGGTTCACGTTCGCGTTCACACAGAACCTTTCAAAAAGGTTCGCGTTCACACGAACCTGAACCTTTCAGAGGTTCACACCATCTCTAGTGTATATACTATGGAAGAGGATTTTAAATGCCCCATCTGTTATATTTATTCCATGGTATTTCCTATACTGATAAAAATGTTCCCTGTTGTGTTGATCGTTCCTGTCGCTTCTGTAGCCTGCTCTGTGACCTGCTTCTGCGAACTGCTCGGTGCTCTCAGCTGAGTCTCGATGAAGGCTGCGATGGATTTTATGATTTTGCAGCCCTTTCGACGCCGTCTTTTTCGTGGAATGTTGTAGTAACTTCATGTACTATCTGGTATTTCACATAGCCTTTTTTATTTGCTTTTATTGCCTTAGCTAAAATAGGGTTACCATATTTGTGTGAAACAAATTCCGGACACTCTTTAGCGCCAACTAGCGGATTCAAAATTGAGCAGTAACACGTTGTCTGGCAATATGACGTCACACTAGCAAAGCATTACTCATCGACTGTATGCGAATAGAGTGGAACATAGGTCATGAATTGGGCCATCTGTAATGTGAGCTCTGGAGAGTGGAGATTGCTACTAGCTAGGGTCTGCAATAAATTTCTCCACGGGCCGGATGAAATCGTCTGGCGGGCCGTGTCTGCTTGTTAGGTGGGTGCGGCTATGGTTGTTTGTTTTAATCAGGTCCGAAACAACATCATTTCTGCCCCCTTCCGCCACTCAAAAAAGAACTGATGTTGGGCCGTCATTGGGTAATCAATGTACCGTCTTGGGAACTTACTATATCCATTTGGCTGTTAAAATTTGTGAATGAATTCTGTCAATAATATTGATTTTTCCATATATTCGGCTACTATAAAATGCACCAGCAGGTTGTACATACGGTGATTTCCAACCTTTTATGGTCACGGCCTCATTTCCAACTTGAAAAAGTTCCATGGCCCAGCTCAAAGCTTGATAAACTAAAGCTGATTACTAAAAAAAAATCAACTTGCCCAAACCTACTCACGGCCTAAGAAGCTGACTGCCTCCAACATCATCGCGATTCCCAGATGAAGGCAAACGACCGCAAGATTTAGAACCACTGTCTGTGACTGAAGCATCCAATGGGCCTTAACCAACTCTAGGAATATACCGTTATAGCTTATCATTGCGATTACAATCACACTTATTTCAGTAAATGATATTTATATTGATTTTGATTGCATTTTTAGCGAGGGTGATGCCTGGTGCCCATACTAATATCAATATGCGTTGCATTATCTCGAGCGCGACACGAAGAGGAATATTTAATAGCATAAATCTACTTGAAAATAATATCGTTTATGTTGATTTACGAAAAAGCTTTGAGCTCACTTTAAGCGTTCAAAATTCCGGACATTTAGGCATATTTTAGAAATTCCTCCTGGACGCAGATTTTTCAGTGAAATTCCGGACATGACCGGGAAATTCCGGACGTATGGCAACATTGGCAACCCTAAGCTAAAAACGGTGTAAAATAATACGGTGTAATAAAACGGTGTAAAATAATATCGTTTATGTTGATTTACGAAAAAGCTTTGAGCTCACTTTAAGCGTTCAAAATTCCGGACATTAAGGCATATTTTAGAAATTCCTCCCGGACATCGTGTCTGGGGTGTGTTCGGACTGCGTGTACACCCGGACATCGTGTCTGGGGGTGTTCGGGCATTATGTCTGGGTTGTGTTCGGACTATGTTGCCACTCGGACATCGTGTCCGGGGGATATGGTGGTGCTGCGACTGATGTTATTGTGAATACAACGACTGCTCTTATTGTGAACATGAGACTGCTCTTATTGTGAACATGACTGCTCTTATTGTGAACATGAGACTGCTCTTATTGTGAACAGAATTGCTCTTATTGTGAACATAATCGAACCAACCCTCCTCGGAAATTCCGGACGTATGGCAACATTGGCAACCCTAAGCTAAAAACGGTGCTATTCGAAGATACACCAGAAGATGGCGTAGCAATCACGCGGAAAGCTGTCGGGATTTCCCCGGAGTTCGGCGTGTTTGCATTTTGCGGCCAGTACTTTCCTACGTTAATTGTAAATTATTGTTATTTATCGCAATATTATTATGCACCAGTGCCTGCTTTTCAACCTGCGCGATGGCACGTAATAGGATATTGAGTGCAGTTTATCCATAACCTCTGTCGTCGCGGTGCATTTGAAAAATCTTACCATGCACCGCTAATCCGTGTAATCGTAGCTTTTCACAATCTAATTTTGCACCAGCGGGAGTGAATAGATATTTGCGCACTATTGATAATACGTAATCAAAAATCTGGTTCAAAAGCGGGTGTAGTGGCAGCCAGTATAGACCTTCATGTCTCTAAATTGGAAATAACAGAACACGAGCTGGGGTGCCATATTATGAAGGTAGAGGTATAGTAAACTCTCATGTAGGGTTGCAATGTCTTGAGTCGCGATTTTTTTGGTGACTCGACATCACTCGAGTCACATCCAAAATATGGATGATGACTCGACTCGACTCGAGGCAATTTGTGTATTGAATTGACTTGTACGAGTCATGAGCAAAGAGAGAGAGAGAGTCTTTATTTTCATCGAACCAAAATACATAACAAACGGCAGTGATGGTGGTACAGAAAATATGCATGCACAGTATTCGGTATTAGATAGGAATGATCAATAAGACCGTGAAGGTCATCTAGTCTGATCACACCAGCATCAAACAGGTACACTTGACTCAGAACAGTCTGGCTGTGAAAAAATGTTTAGTTAGGAAAGGAAAATATAATAAAAAATTAAACAATGGTAGCAAATGATCAATGAAGCAATGTCTGGGCGAGGTAGGGCAACAGTGTTAGTGTAACGACAAGAGGCGATCAAGTAGGGCTTTTTTGAATCTATTATAAGGCAATTCACGGATATGTGATGGTAATGCATTCCAGATGATAGGTCCCGAGTAGTCGATAGATCTCTTAGTTAGGTTGCTATTGGGTTGGGGTAAGTAGACGTTTCCTTTAGACGAAGATCTCGTGTAATGGGAATGGACATCTTTAGCAGGTATGAAAAAGTCATCAAACACAGGAGGGAGACTATTGGAAAAATATTTGTGAACAACTTTTGATACTTCGAAGCGATACAGTTCATCAACTCGCAAAATTCGATGCTTACGGTAGTAAGGCGATAAATTGGTACGTAAAGGTATGTAACCAAGTTACATGACTCGAGACTCGGATGGCTAAGACAGGCATTTCGTTGTAACTTTGAAGAATAATAAGCTACCACATATTATTACTGGTATTTCGTCTATCAACTATCAGTATGCCGGTGTTTATAAGATAATACCAGAAACTGTAAAGTGTCGTTCGCTACTTGCGACATTATGTGCATTCAATTGTTGACATGAAAAGAAGGAAAATCTAGAATTTTTAATGACTCTGAAGCAGCAAATTTGAATTTTCATAAAAAACATTGAAAATTGGATTTGAATTTTGCAATGATGATGGACAAGAACTTAAAGGTTTGAATTTTAATTAAAGCTGTATATTTCTACAGGGTTGGTTTGATTTGTATGAAATAAATTCAGATTTGTTTGAAATAAGGTCAGTCTCATGTTTGAAATTAGGATAGTCATGTTTGAAATAAGGTCAGTCGCTATATTCACTATAAGGCAGGGTTGTAACCAAGTCACAAGGCCCCGAGTCACAAGTCAATCTCATTTTTATAGTTTTGACTCAAGTTAAGTCGAGTCACCACCGAGTCAAGTCAGAGTCCAAGTCAGCGATCAGAGGGTCGAGTCCAAGGACTTCATGGTATTAAGACTCGAGTCCGAGTCCAAATCATTGTGTTGACGGCTCGCAGTTTCCAGGAGTTTTGTTAACCCACTTTTTATAACTCTGGTTGTTGATATCGAATGGTTCGCATTTATAATATGCTAATTTTCTGCACTTTTAGCAGTTTATGGTCGCATTTTTAAGTATACCAGCACCAGTACACCAAATCCCAATAGTGTGGTAACCAGTGTTGGGATCAAGTCACTAACTTCGAGTCACGAGTCATTGCACATTTTGACTCGAGTCAAGACAAGTCAATCGATTTTCGAAGGTGACTCGAGTCAAGTCAAGTCACTCGATTTTTGGAGGTGACTCGAGTCAAGTCAAGTCACTCGATTTTTGGAGGTGACTCGAGTCAAGTCAAGTCAAGTCACGAGTCAAGTCAAAATTCAAGTCAAGTTGCCTTTTCGAAGTATGAAGCATGGTTATGTCATTACATTTCGCCAGCTGTCTCAATTACAGATTGATTGGTCATTAATTCTGAACCGACGAACGAATATAGAGTTAAATATACGTGCAATAAGGGGCTGTATCGCTTACATATACGTAGAACTGTTAAACTGCGTATGTAATTGCATAGCCTCAGTTTATAGTTACCAGCCAAAATAAAGAAACGAATTGATAAGATGCCATACATTACCCATTCATACATATTGATATGATACAATTCGATTCTGCGCCAATGGTTGAAGAGTATATAAACTATATTCGATTTCAATTTCAAAATGAAACAAAAGGTTCGGTTAAGGTAAGAACAGAGAACAGAAAGAGATATTTTGGTATCAAACTACTTACGACGACGTAAGCTGTAAGCTTCGATCGCTTTGTTTGTGGTCAATATATTTGTGAGAGAATAATGTAGGCTCAGTAAAACGCACGATCATTGAATGATTGGTCGCTCTCACGGGTTACGCCAGCGTTTGACGAATCATCCGAACATGCAAGATACAGTGATCGTCACGGATTACTTGATGACTTGAAATTGACTCGTGAATTTTGCTCCGAGTCACGAGTCAATCCAGATTTCTGATACGCCGAGTCAACTCAAGTCAAGTCATTTTAGCAAATTGACTCGAGTCCAGTCAAGTCATACAAAAAAGGTGACTTGAGTCTGACTCGAGTCAAGTCCTGACTCGAGTCATCCCAACGCTGGTGGTAACTTAACTATACTTCGAAATTACAGTGAAATGTCTGTCTTGGCCGTTTGAGTTTCGAGTCATATGACTTGGTTCGAGTCATGCGCAATGACTCAGTCCAAGTCGAGTTAATATACAGATTGACTCGAGTCAAGTCATTTATGAATTTTGCGAAAATGACTCGAGTTGAGTCATCAGAAAATCGTGACTCGAGTCGACTCGAGTCATGACTCGAGTCATTACAACCCTGTTATTAGGCCAGTTGCAGTACCAAGGCACGATTTCCCCGTGCCGTGGTAACCCGGTCCGAACACATCCCAGACATGATGTCCTAACACACCCCAGACACGATGTCCGAGTGGAGCACAGTCCGAAAATACCCCAGACACCATGTCCGAATGGCAGCACAGGCCGAACACACCCCAGACACCATGTCTGTGTGTCAACGCAGTCCAAACACATTCCAGACACCATGTCAGGCACAGGCCGAACAAAGCTCTGACATGATGTCCGAACACACCCCTGCGTGCTGCCATGCGAACATGGTGTCTGAGGTGTGTTCGGATTGTGTTGACACTCGGACATCATGTCTGGGGTGTGTGTTCGGACTAGGTTACCACTGGTAA
The DNA here is from genome assembly GCF_051294905.1 of Botryllus schlosseri. Taxonomy (NCBI): domain Eukaryota; kingdom Metazoa; phylum Chordata; class Ascidiacea; order Stolidobranchia; family Styelidae; genus Botryllus; species Botryllus schlosseri. The sequence goes on from NC_137238.1 coordinate 35,258,712, forward strand.
ATCGTGCCTTGGATATGTCCGTGCTGCAACTGACCTTATAGTGAATATAGCGACTGACCTTATTTCAAACATGAGACTGACCTTATTTCAAACAAAGTTTTTTTGTTCAAATGAACAGTGCTTGATGTATCACTCCAATTCATGTAGAATAACCTAATCGCACTGCTATTTCCAGGTAGTAATCTTAACCAATGAACTGTAAAGATCTCATAATGGACATTGTGAACATATTGCCAGATGAGATGTGGGTTAAGATTCTTGATTACCTCCCACTGCACGACCGTCTTGAATGGGTTCAATTTACGAACCAAAGGCTTTTGCAGCTTGCTGGAGACGTGCCTGCGGTCCAAAATCTCGATTTTCACGGATGCAGCAATGTATCGAACGATCTTTGTCTGAAATTAATCAACCGTTCGAAGGACATTGTGAGGTTTTTATCATTCCGGGACTGCGCTTGGTTCTCGAATCAAATCTGCACCACCTTGCCGAGATTGAAAAATCTTGTTACACTGGATATATTGGGGTGTTTCTTGAGCAGCGAAACGTTGCACAGTCTACTCCGCGCTACGCGCACCATTAAAAGATTGGCTCTATCTACCACCGAAACGGTCATGAAGGAATTTTGTCAGTTGCAGTCAAAACGCGGATTGTCACTTCGAGTCTTACATGTAGAATTGCTCCACGATCCCGAAAAACTCAGCAGTCGCCAAACCAGAACGGTGTTGCAGAATTTTATCAAGACATGCTGTTATTGTAGACCACATTGCATTTCAGTCCAAACTCTGAAGCATGTGCCTCTAGAAGATTTTGACGATATATTCTTTGAGGCGAATCTTGCTGTTTATAGAGACTCAATCCAAAGAGTGATGCGGGAGGCGTGTGATGAAACCTACCATAATCAGTTACTGATTGCAGTTGCTTTTCATCGAGATGGTAGTCCTTTGTCGGCGGGCTGTATCAATCAAGCAAGGGTACTCTGTCTTCCTATGCTGTTGAGGGGTAGGAGTGTTTTTGCAGCATGTTATTGTACGGGACAATACCTGCCTCGTGCACTACATGAACTGGAGTATCTTGTTTGCGCGCCGTTTGGATATAATTATAATCCAGATTCTGCTGAGGCAGTTTTGCAAAATTGCAGTATTCCGAAACTGACACATCTAGACTTGGGCAGACGGTGCGCTTCTCATGTTTCTAACCCCGATTCATTCTATGGTATATGCGAGAAATTACCATCTTTCCCAAACCTCGTTGAGCTTAATGTGTGTGGGTTGGAATTGCACGGTTACACGCTTCTATTCGGAATCATGGACTTGAAACATTTGAAGGGTTTGTCTTTTTCGCTCCATCTTCCGATACCGTCATATGACTCACATCCAGAGGAGGATGTAGTCAATTATGAAACTGGGTCAGGAGACACAGATGAAAGTTGCAGGTATTCGATATTTTTGTCGAAATTGTTGAAAAATTTTCCTGATTTGGAAAAGTTGGAAATGACATGTAGCGAGGATGCTCGAAAATACGTTGCTGTCAGTGATTTGGCACCGATTGGGATGTTGGCCAAACTTCGCTATCTGTCTTTACACAGATTTATTTTGGACGATGTAGATCAGCTTGCAAAGATCCTATCCAAATGCACAAAGATATCATCATTGGACCTTGGTCACTTTGAGACTGATGTTGTCCGTGATTTTTCCGAGTGTTTTGCTTCGTTACGCCATCTCATTTATTTACGACTTGCCCATGATGATTTGGAGTCTGTGTCAAAATTCAAAGATTTGCACATCAATAGCAATCTTCAAAGATTCACTCTGTATTCAAAGTCCACCTTGTCAGCGGCGTGGATCGAGTCTTTTCTGGGACCTGTCGTTGCAACGTGCGATCTGTTTTGTATGTGCCATATCGAATGTAAAAACGTGGATGCGGGTGTTAAAAAGATGATTGCAAAGTACCGGAAGCTTTGTGAATCAAAATATCGTAACAACGTGGTATTGTCATGCAGTGCTGATAGTATGAGCCAGCATCCAGTGTGCCAAAGTTGGCAGGGTAGGTCGTTTTCATCTGTCGCCACATACAGCCCTTTTGACTTTCTAAAGATGCCTTGAGTGCAAATAAACGTATTAACCATCATATTTCTCTTCTGAATTTTGTTCAACGTCATTTAACTGCCATTTTTGTTGAAGTTCCGTAATCGGGGTAACTTTGGGCACTAAGCAGTAAAAGATTTAAATGGTTATTGATGGAAAAGGGTTGCCGCGGGATGTCCAATTCTTTTTCATGAGGCAACAGTACCACAAGTAGTCTCAATAACGGGTGTATTCATTTCACTACCACATCAACTTGATCCAACATTGATAAATTAATGGCAGGGGTCAATTTCATCAAAATTGATGGCTGTTAAAATTCTTATAATCAAACATAGATAGCATGTGAGTCATAGAATCAAAACTGGGCAGCGGATACCTCTAAGTAGTCTTAATCAGTGGAAAAAATCTCAGTGGGCTCACCCTTGAATCAATATAAGAAAATGTGATGTCCAAAGTTACCCCCTCAAATGTTATCAGAAAGGGGCAACTTTGGACAGTGGACAGTGGATGTGCAACTTTGGACAATGTGATATTTAGAACTCAGGAAAGTTGCTGCTTCATCTGTGTCAAAGTGTATCGTCAACTATATTCGTTATGACTTGCCTGATGGCTTTTTGAAATGGAATGAGTAGGTTAATAAATTGAGAGTTTTCCAAAATATGAAAAAATGGGTAAGCAATCAGCCGAGAGATTGTAATCGGATGTAAGCTACTTTTAAAACGTATCACATAGTCCTGCTGAATATGGCATACCGTAAATTACGTTTCATCAGAGGACAAAGGAAAGGGAAATTACATCTTTTAAAGAATAGTAAAATATTTGAAATCAGCAATAAATCACAGTAACATGCCTAATGTTTGCTGTCGATTGCTGACGCCGCCAGTGGGATACCCCCTTGGCCCTTATCACCATATGTTATTTATAAGTCTTAATTGGGGAAGACATGAGGGCAAATTGAGATAAGGGGGGCATTGGCCTTCATAAACTACATAATTTTTTATTTTTATTGGGGGTGTGGGGGGATTAGGTAAAAATCATGCAATAGGCCAGACGTAAACTGTTTAGTCTCAGTTTTAGCCGCTGCTCTCACCAACTCTTACCAAATAAGCCTAATTCAAGAGATTTCATAAGCAATTGACCGTAAAGACATACAAAAAACTACATTGTCCAAAGTTACCCCACATGCCGGGGTAACTTTGGACACGGATAATTTACAAAAACAAGGTGCTTTATTATGACCATGAAGATTTTGGATTAGTTAATTCTAATCTTTGCTCCATAACCCCTGAAAACACAAAACTTACATCCCTACTCTCTAGAATTTCCAAGATACAAAGCGAAATTGTTGAAATTGTCCAAGTTATCCCGGTTTACGGGTAATACTTTTCGTTAGTTTTCGTTATCTCGCGCTCAGATGTTAGAACGATGCTTGTTTAGGCTAGCTACCCAGTATGTCAATTGTACAGTATGTTTTACAATTTGAGAGTTTACTTAAACTAAGAGATGGGAAGAGAAAAGTTGCATCCAAATTTTCACACCCTTCCAGAATTTACCGAATATGATCCACTGTGATCCAACTCAGTAAATTTTCGTCATAACCATGATGGCTTTGTCACTTCCACTTCATTAATATGTTTATTACCGTATGCAGTGAATGAATTCGTGTTGAAGTTGATGTTTAAACCGTGCGATATTATTGACTTCCACATTCCATTTCGTACGTGAAGATTAGTTGATTTTTGCTGTTTTGCACCTGTAGTTTCTGTTTCTGACTGTTTATTTTAGATCTTGCCAGATATCACATGTGTTTGGTAGGATTAATCATTATTCTACCTAACTGAACGGTGCAATATCATTAAAAATGGCTGGAATTTGATTCAGTCTGAAAACTATAACAAGCCGTTGGTCGCAATCTAAAAATATTTGGAAATACCAGTAATAAGTTAATGCCGGGGTCCTGTTCCTGAATATTCTAGACACAAAATTGCAGTTTCTACGTATTCAATGAGTGTTTATTCACCATTACATGATAAAAACTCTCATCCAGTCTCCTTTGGAAGAATTTGACACAGAATCTGACCAAACGAAGCTTAAAAATTATTATCTGCAGTGTTATTCACAGTTTTAGTTACTAATGTTAACTGATCAGTGTATTGGAACAGTGTGATTTCATCGGTTCATCATGCTAAATGGGAAGTGCAGCATTTCATTGCCATAGTTGCCTTAAGTTACTGCCACCATGTTCCATCCTATCTGAACTGCTGTGTTTCTCATTCAATATCTCGAACCGAAACCATCATGTGTACTTTTGAGCATCAATGGACCCTGTTGATAGTAGTTTGCTAATTAGGCAAAACGTCCATAGTACCAATTCACGAAATGGACGTCTGCACTGATGTAATTTCTGTTGTCACAGAGCATTGTTTAATTAGTAGAAATCTCATCGTGACTACTCATCTGACTGTTCGATGGAAATTTATTCTCTTCACAAATGTGATATTGCTGTATAGATTAAACGATGCTCAGAGTCACCAATATTGCGTCGCCTGAACACCAATATACTGCAAAGATAGTTTTTGTAAAACTTTTTTACCTGAAACATAGCTGAACATTGAATTAAATATGCTTTAAAAGGGTTTCTCCACAAAAAGTCTTCAAGATGTTGGATTGTAGGTGTACAGTAGCCATAATTAATAAACTGTTAGTGGTATTTTTTATTCATGCCTGACGGATTAGCATAGCATTGTGATATCTGGTTTTCTATGGTGTTAATTGTTGACATTGTGACATTGGCTATTATTTTTCTTTAGTGTAACTTGTTGGTGTAATTTATCAATTTGGGTGTGTCTATGAACGGCAAGTTTCTTCTGGATAAATCCAGGGCATTTGATAATCAGGGATCGTTTGGACCACTGCCAAAGTGAGAGTGAATTAGGTAAGCAATTGCTTCTGTAATCTGTTAAGCTGCCAGCCAGCCCAGCACTGCCTTACTCAGATTATTGTGAGATGTTCGGTTAGCTTCATGAAGCTGGAATACCTATCAGCAGTGCCTGTGCTTGACCTCCCTTTTAAATGTTATGACTCCCTATACATATGTTGTGTCACAGGCCACTCTGGCCAACAGACTTCTGTATTATCAGTTACTATATAACGTTGTGCCAGTTCATTTCTTGAGTAATCTTTATCGACTATTTAGCCATGGCATGTCCTCAAGGCTGATATCCTACAGGATATTTTTGTAAGGTTTTGTCTGTCGCTCCATTCGCTACTCAGAGGTATTGATATTATTTTTACCTCATTGAAACATGCCGGATATTAAGTGTAGTTTACAATACCAATTCTCACCTTGGTCAAACTCATGAGTATAAGTCCAAAACAAGCGTTTTCTTTTGATTTGGATTTTTGAATGATGATGGTCAAAAACTCTTGGGTTTTGATTTGGAATATAGCTCTGGATTTGGTGTGCGGACTGTTTTTAACCTCCTTATCCTTCTGTAAATTTCTGCCCTTTGTTTTTTCCATAATACCGGTATTGCGTAGTCAGAACTCTGGCTCAAAAGCGGGTGTAATGGCAGCCAGTTTAGACCTTCATGTCTGTAGGTAAATGGGAAATACTAGAACACAAACTGGGGGAGCATATTATAAATATAGCGAACTCTAATGTAAGGTTCTTGTAATGTCTCCAGTTGTGATTTTTGGTTACTCGACTTAAGATGATTTGTGTATTGACTGGACTTGTACTCGAGTCATTGCTCATGACTCGATCATTCGTCCAAGTGACATGACTCGAGACTCGGATGGCTAGGACAGGTATTTCGTTGTAATTTCGACGAATAATAAGCTATCGCATCACATATTATTATTGATATTTCGTCTATCAACTATCAGTATGCCGGTGTTTATAAGTTAAGACCAGAAACTGCAAAGAGTCGTTCGCTACTTGCAACAATAGGCGCCGAGTTACAGGGTGGCGGGTAGGGCTATTGAAAAATGACTTTTTTCTCAAATCGTACTGGGTACTTGATAAAATTGTTAGGATACCTAATTTAAGCCTACACACAAAATTTGGTTCAATTCCATCCAGTAACCGCTTTGCTACATGAGAAGAAAGTTTCTATTTATTATATAAAAAAAAAAAAAAAATTGAGTCGAAAAATTTGGATTTGAATAAAATAGTATTTACGGTGACCGATTCTTTGTTTATATATTATAGTTGTGCTCACCGTAAATACTATTTTATTCAAATCAAAATTTTTCGACGGCAATAACTCTGCTTCCACTGGTTGGAATTGAACCAAATTTGGTGAGCATCGTTTCTATAGACAGCCTAACACTTTCATGGGGTGAACAGAAAATTTTCATATTTTTTATTATCTATTTTTATATGATAAATAGAAACTTTCTTCTCCTGTAGAAAAGCGGTTACTGGCTGGAATGGAACAAAATTTTGTGTGCAGGCTTAAATTAGGTAACCTTACAGTTTTATCAAGTAGCCAGTACGATTTGAGAATAAAAGTCATTTTTGAAGAGTCCTAGTGGTGGGGTGGCGCATATATTTCTATTGTCTCGCCAGTTATGTACAACATCAGCCCAACGAGATCATCATTGATGTCAATTACCGAGTTTTAAATGCCAACTATTTACCATTAACGGAAACGCGCGCTAATAATTGAATATGAAGCTTCCTCGTCGACGACAAACGAGTGCTTTAAAATGCCCCAATAAATTGTAATCCGTTATTAGTAATCAGCGGGGCAAGTCTTTGCAACTTTTTTTATAGCTTCCGACAATTTCTTTGGTATTCAGAATCTATGTACTCTGTACTGTGATGTTTTAAGGTGTTTGGAGGGATTTTAAAGGGCAACTTTTTGCAACTTTTCTCTTTTTTTCATGCCAATTTTTGCTGCAACTTTTCTCAAATATTGCGTAAAAATGTTAATGAGTGATTTAAAAACATGCTACAAACTACTTCTAGTATGGTTCTCTTTGATTTGCATAACAAAGAGCTATATGATGGGTTAGCTGCATCTCACTGTTATCTATGACACAATAACTTGCAAGCAAGAAGTGGAAGTACCCCTGCAAAGCACAAACGTGCCCAAACCATATATAAATAGATCGCTTTATTAATTCTGTCATTTAAATTTGTGGCAGTTTTCCATTTCACGAACGCCCAGGCAAGACAGCCATTTTACACTGGATCACCTATCTCAGGCTATTGATTCTGTTAAAGTCGCCGAAAGTGCGTTTTTCTGTCAGGCCTCGAGTGAAGTTTGCAGACCTAGGAGGTTTTTGGGTGTGTTATTTGACTGTTTTTGGAGAGGGGTTATCGCTGCGCTGTTTTGCATTTGGTAGGCGGAATTATTCCCGCATTGCGTAATTTCTTGCTGTGTGCCGGGAAAAAAATGTAATTTTTAGCGGTTTTGTCAGACCATCCGTTAAGCTAAATGGCAAAGTAACAAATTTAACAGCTCTGCAGGAACTAAGTTATACAGCGGGACCTTACGAGTCTCATACCCTAATAATTCAACAAAAATTCTGAATGTAACTTTTGTTAAAATTAAGTGCAACTTTGTCGCGATTTAAGTGCAACAAAAACTTGCTCTAGTAACCAGACAATCGAAACGACATCATTTTCGACACGCCTGGGCTGAGGCTTCGATACACCATCTCTTCTCTCGACCAGACAAGCAAATTCACATTGTCCATCTCCTGATTAAATTGTATTTGCGCGCATATTCGTTTACAAAATAATTCTTCGGTTAGTTTCGTGATAGGAATGGAAAGTCCTCCATGGGCATCTTGCGCATATTCATTAGGGTACTCCAGCAAGGCTTTGCCAATTTTATTGGGAAATGCAGCGAAGCGCTCAATTGAAGTTATAATGAGCAAACAATTGCCGTGATGTCACACTTGCAAGTTGAGGAATTACTGATTAGATGCGCGCTTTCTTGTTTGCCATCATCTATAGGCTGATTCATGTCTGCTTTATACACTCGTATTCCCTCGGTGTCACTTGTCACTGTCAGTGTTTGATTTGTTACTAATACTGCGCATTGTGCAGTGCATGGTGTTGAATGACGTTGTCAAATATTGATGCAACACGAGATTCTCGGTCGCGCAGATTCTGAATATATTCGATTAGCTTGAACGGGGACCTTCTATGTTCCAATTAACGTCATTGCTGGTCGGACTCTATCGGGCGCAACCATATCGCGACACGAATTACAAACCATTGGGATTTGTATTTCTATTGATAAGGTCGCGGCATGCCCCCATATTGCTCTTGCTGCAATTACACGTGGATAATGAAATCGCGCCATTTCACAATCAAATTCGACTGGCTGATCCGGGCCTCGAACTGATATTAACCAGCGCGTTGTCGGTAAAACCCTATGTGCCTACTGCGTAGCCCAGTGTTGGGATGACTCGAGTCATGACTTGACTCGAGTCAGACTCGAGTCACCTTTTTCGTATGACTTGACTTGACTTGACTCGGATCATCAAAAATGTGGATTGACTCGTGACTCGGAGCAAAATTCACGAGTAAATTTCAAGTCATCAAGTAATCGGTGTCGATAAAAATCACTGTATCTTCCATATGTTCGGATTGTTCGCGAAACGCTGGTGTAACCCGTGAGAGCGACAAATCACTCAATGATCGTGTGTTTCACTGAGCCACCATTGTCTCATATAAATAAAATGACCACACACGTAGTAATTGAAGCGTACAGTATAGGTTGTCGTAAACTAGTAGTTAGGTATTTTAATAGCATAATATTCATTTCTGTTTTCTGTTCTTATACCTTAACCCAGTGGTTCCCAACCTGTGGTACGCGTACCACTAGTGGTACGCGAAGGTCTTCCAGGTGGTACGCGAGTGGATTCTGTTTTTTTCTCGAGTTAGTTCAGGTGGGATTGATTTTGAATTTTGTGAAGTTTTTTGGCTAATTATAAAAAGACAATTCCATGCATCCCATCAACCCTGGTTGATAATGCTTAGTTTAATAAAATTTGTTATTAGTTGTGGCGATATTTTTTGACATGTCAAAATATGTCAACATTTTGTAGACACAGCCAAAATATTTTTGACTCGTCCATTTCGTTTTTATCGTAGATTATGCACGGTCGGTGAACTTATCATTTGATATTTTACAGCTTGTAGCCTACTTTATATGCCTACCGTTATAGACGGCCCATTGTCTGCTCATCGTGAATCATAAACGGCCAAACGAAACAAATAGGTCGACAATGGACATGGTGTTATGGTCAACGTACCGCAATATCCTAACTGAAGCAAGACTGTTTAGACTGCTTGGGCATTGCCTGGTTTTTATGTCAAGAAGCGCATGATGAAAAATTGTGATGTAGACAGCATTGTCATAATGAAGCAGCACGGTGTGTCACCAGCAGTGTACGCACAACTTCAGTGTTGTCAACCAACAACTGCTGCTGTTGAACGTTCTTTCTCCATTCTGGGCAAGCTACTAAAGACAGACACTTTATACCCCAGAATGTAGAAAAGTATCTTTCGCTGTACTACAACAAGTTGTAATCACCTCTACCGTAATACGTGGTGTGACTACTAGAATTCTTCATAGGGCCGGATATCGTTGAAATAAAGTTTTATCATGTAAATATTTGTCAGTTTCCATGTCAAAAACGCATTTGCAGGCCAAACTACTTCGTAAGGACATACTCTCCCATCCAGAAATGAATATAAGTAGTACAATTTTAACGTCATGTGCAAAGGCACCTACTTTGCATACGTGAGGTCAAAATTTGCTCAAAATCCTCCATTTTTTCGGTAAAAAATCGCCTTAGCTATTACACCCACATAGTTCAATTACGTGATTATTACGTTATAAATGGTGGAAACAGTTTTGACCGCCTACGGCGCGCCTAACTTATGTAGGTGGTACGCGAGCACTGCATAAAACCTCGAAGTGGTACGTGGGTGGAAAAAGGTTGGGAAACACTGCCTTAACCAAACCTCTTGTTTTATTGAAATTGAATTCGAATATAGTTTATATACTCCTCAACCATTGGTGTAGGCTCGAATGGTATCATATCAACATGTAAATGAGTAATGTATTGGATCTTCTCAATTCGTTTTTCAAGTTTGGCTGGTAACTATAAACTGAGGCTATGCAATTACTTACGTAGTTGAACAGTTCTACGTATATGCCTGTGTGAGCGATACAGTGCCTTCCTGCGTGTATATTTAACTTTATATTCGTTCATCGGTTCGGAATCAATGACCACATCAATCTGTTAGTCAGACAGCTAGCAAAATGCAATGACGTAATCATGCCTCATACTTCGAAAAGGCAATTTGACTTGAATTGTGACTTGACTCGTGACTTGATTTGATTTGACTTGGCTCGACTTGACTCGAGTCACCTCCAAAAATCGAGTGACTTGACTTGACTCGAGTCACCTTCGAAAATCGATTGACTTGACTTGACTCGAGTCAAAATGTGCAATGACTCGAAATGACTCGTGACTCGAAGGTTGTGACTTGATCCCAACACTGGCGTAGACACGAAGTTATTCATTTAAAACTAGAAATCTCGTCCTTTTTAAATGCCAATTCACTAATTCGTATTATCGATGCTGCGTACTGCAAATTAGCGAGAATCATTTGTATACGTAATGGGTCGTTGACATCTGGTGTACGCTATCGTGGCAGGCTTGATTTAGCGCGCCTGCAAGCAGGAATGCACGCTATAATCGCTGGTATGAACTGTCACGTTAGGGCTCTTCAAAAATGACTTTTTTTCTCAAATCGTGCTGGCTACTTGATAAAATTGTTAGGTTACCTAATTTAAGCCTACACACAAAATTTGGTTCAATTCCAGCCAGTAACTGCTTTGCTACAGGAGAAGAAAGTTTCTATTTATTACCGGTATCTAAAAATAAATAATGAAAAATTTGAAAATTTCCTGTTCACCCCATGAAAGTGTTAGGCTGTCTATAGAAACAATCCTCACCAAATTTGGTTCAATACCAACCAGTGGAAGCGGAGTTATTGCCGTCGAAAAATTTTGATTTGAATACAATAGTATTTACGGTGAGCACAACTATAATAAATAAACAAAGAATCGGTCACCGTAAAAAGAGCCAACAGGATAGCGTAATGGTGAAGCGTCCGGCTTCTTGATCGGTAGGTCGTGGGTTCGATCCCCGGCCGGGTCAGACCAAAGACCTGATTAGTAACACTGGTATCCATGACCATAGGCGCCGAGTTACGGGGTGGCGGGGTGGCGCAGCCACCCCATGACACATTTATGGGGTGGCGGACACCCCATACAATAAGTTTGAACGCCCGCGGTCTGCGATTTCAAATCATAAGCGCTGTCAATTAGCGAGTCTGTGATAGCGCGCAAATGCCAACTATTTACCTTTAACCGATACGCGCGCGAATAATTGAACACGCAGCTTCGTTGGCGACGACGAACTAGTGCTTAAAACGCCCCAATAAATTGTAATCCGTGATTAATAATCAGACAATCGAAGCAACCTCGTTTGCGACGTCGATTTCGACACGCTTGTGCTGAGAAACACCATCTTCGCTCTCGGCCAGACGAGCGAATTCACGTTCTCCTTCTCTTAATTAAATTGTGTTTGCGCCCATATCCGTTTATAAATTAATTCTTGAGTTAGTTCCGTGATAATATCTTTAATTAGAGGCTAGGAGCGCGAAATAGAACAGTGTGTTTGTGTATGCCTGCGGATTGAAAGTCGTTCCTGCGCAAAGTCCGCATATTCATTACTCTAACAATCCTTCGCAAACTTTTACCGGGAAATGCAACAATGCAGCTCAAACGCCGTTATGTTGAGCTAACAATTGTCGCGATGTCAGACTTGGAACCCCATTGTGCTGTACGCAAGTTGTCTGATTCGTGTCTGCTTTATACACTCGTATTCACTCGGTGTCCCTCGTCAGTGTTTGATTTGTTATTAATACTGCGCATTGTGCAGTGCGCGGCGTTGAATTACGTTGTCAAAATTGATGCAACACGAGATTCTCGGTGGCACAAATTCTGAATTTATTCGATCAGTTTGAACGGGAACCGTCTATGTTCCAATATACTTCAATGCTGGATGGACTCTATCGAGCGCAACCATATCGCTTATCGAGTTTCAAACCTTTAGGATATGTAATTCTATTGATAAGGTCGCGGCATGCGCCCATATTGCTTTAACTGCAATAACACGTGGATAATTAAAAGCGCACCATTTTACGAATAAATTCGACTGGCTGATCGGGGCCTACGTAGGCCGTAGGCCCCGGGCTGATATTAACCAGCGCGTTGTCGGCATACAAGCCCCAGGTGCGTAGCCAGGGAGTTTCTCATTTATAACTAGAAATCCCGTTCTTTTGGAATGCCAATTCACTGATTCGTATTATCGATGCTGTGTACTGCAAATTAAAGAGAATCATTTGTATGCGAAATTGGTCATCGATATCTCATGTGCACTATCGTCTGCGGTTTTGTTCAGCACGTCCGCATGCAGGCCTGCTACCGTCCACAGAAACACTTTCGCCAAACAGTAACAATCTCTGAGTGTAACATTGTTTGTGTTTATGTATCTTTTTGATTAAAACTTATGCCCGCGTCTGAACAAATTGTGCTCGTTGCCATTGCCGAATCTGGGCATTTAGGTATGACTCGCGCACCCTGTAATTGTAATCATCATTGCAGGTTTGTCTTTTAATTTCGTTATCAGCGCAACCTTGCCGGCCGATTGTACAGTTCGATAAAATGGATCACTACTATGTATTTCGCACAGCCTACTGATGCTGATTTGAGCAAACTAACGGTCCCTTTGAGATGTACAAATTCGACCTTATCGTTAGAAACGTAGATTTCATCGCGAGCGTTGAGAAACACCATCTCCTATCGCGATTTGACGACCAAATATGCGTTCACCTTTTACAAATTAAAGTGCATTATTTGCATCGATGATGGCCGTAAGCCGCAAGTTCAAAATATTTTGTGAACCATTTTTGTGATAAATATTCTCGGAGCGCAAAGTTGAACAGTGTTTTATTTTGTGTGCCTGCCAGTTGAAATTTATTCCAGTGCCCATAATATTAATCCAATTATGCTTTGCTTACGTAAATCGAGAAATGCAGCAATGCAGTCAAAATCGAAGTTTTAATCAGCAACCAATTGTCGCGATGCGAGCTACTCAATACTTAGTAAAAACCCACCGGTAAGGGATAATTACTGTAATCTTAATTCTTGTATGTCTTTCGTGTTCCAAAATTGTCGCGCCGTGTTACTGCTCAGGCCAGGGACGAAAGTCGAGCGCGCGGCAATTTCGCACTCATCTCGGCGTCGCGTTGCATTGTGCGATGCGATATGCGTGCACAGACAAATCTCGCTAATTGGTCGCGGCCGCGGCCGCGCGTAACACTGATAATACGACTTGTTGAATTGCAACTGAATATTAGCGTCAGGATGGTCATTTCAAAAGGACGGGGTTTTGCGTTTCAAAAGGAGGTGGTTTCGACACCCCCTGGATACGCTCCTGCCGCCACCCCATGCAAAAATATAAGTCGGCGCCTATGTCCATGACATCCCTGCTTGGCGCTCATGCATTACTGGGATAGCATGGAGGGGTGGTGCATGACTCAGAGAGCCGTGATGGCTATGTCTGCACTTCCTTGTCCAGCATGGCATGCATATGTATAGATCGTGTGTATGTGTATCATGAGTCGGTGTATGTGCCGCAAAAAACATCAAGGACAAAAATAAACTACGTCCTTTCCTTTCCTACTGTCACGTGCACCGGGCTAGGCCTGATATCGTAACAAGCCTGAACTATCGAGTCTTCAGCAGGACTAGTGCATGTGATAACATCGCTGGCCTAAACTATAGCGTCTGCTACAGGCCTCGCATGATCTCTACTCATGCGATTGTTATATGATACTGGCTTAAGACTGACAGCGTGAAATTGAATGACTTTGAATCCACGCAATTCGCAACAAACACACTAGAATGGACGTGATTGATTAGCGCTTATAATAAAACATCAGAAGACGTGTAAGGACGAGGCCTGACTGAATCACCTGAAATATGTGCCGTTACAGAACAGATTGCACAGCAGACTTCAATCGTTTTAATTTGTGAAATAGCTCGTCGTCACCGAGGTGGGGGTATTCCAGTGTTCGCGTGCGTGTTGGTGAATAGTGAATTGTTGATATTGAAGCGACATCGAGGAATCGCTAATTAACCGCTGGACTCGCTGGCAGGCGTACTTATACACGCACATGCGTCAACACGATAAAGAAACAATTACAAACCCCTCCCTTTTTCATCTGGCCACACCATGTAAAAATAAAAGTCGGCGCCTATGCTTGCGGCATTATGTGCATTTGATTGGTGTCATAAAAAGAATGAAAATGTAAATTTTTTAGTAACTCCAAAGCAGCAAATTTAAATTTTCATAAAAAAGCATTGAAACTTGGATTTGAATTTTGCAATGATGATGGTTTGAATTTGGAGTACAACTATTCAATTGGTGTCCGGTTTGTGTGCTCAATCGCACCAACCTCGTCTAGAAATCGGCATTTTCTCGTTTTTTTGTTCAAGTGAACACTGCTTGATGTATCACTCCAATTCATGTAGAATAACGTATCGTATATCACACTGCTTTTTCACAGGTATTAATCTTAACCAATAAACTGTAAAGATCTCATAATGGACATAGTGAACAGCTTGCCAGATGAGATGTGGATGAAGATACTTGATTACCTCCCTCTTCATGACCGTCTTGAGTGGGTTCAATTTACGAACAAAAGGCTTTTGCAGCTTGCTGGAGACGTGCCTGCGGTCCAAAATCTCGATTTTCACGGATGCAGTAATGTATCGAACGATCTGTTGCTGAAAATAATCAGCCGTTCAAAGGACATTGTGAGGTTTTTATCATTCCGGGACTGCGCTTGGTTCTCGAATCAAATCTGCACCACCTTGCCGAGATTGAAAAATCTTGTTACACTGGATATATTGGGTTGTTTCTTGAGTAGCGAAACGTTGTACAGTCTGCTCCGCGCTACGCGCTCCATAAAAAGATTGGCTCTATCTACTACCGAACTGGTCATGAAAGATTTTTGTCAGTTGCAGTCAAAACGCGGATTGTCACTTCGAGTCTTACATGTAGAATTGCTTCACGATCCCGAAAAACTCAGCAGTCGCCAAACCAGAACGGTGTTGCAGAATTTTATCAAGACATGCTGTCATTCTAGACCACATTGCATATCAGTCCAAACTATGAAGCATTTGCCTCTAGAAGATTTTGACGATTTATTCTTTGATGCGAATCTTGCTGTTTATAGAGACTCCATCCAAAGAGTGACGCGGGAGGCGTGTGATGAAACTTACCATAATCAGATTCTGATTGCAGTTGCTTTTCATCGAGATGGTAGTCCTCTGTCGGCGGGTTGTATAGATGGAGCAAGGGTACTCTGTCTTCCTATGCTGTTGAGGGGTAGGAGTTTTTTTGCAGCATGTATTTGTACGGGACTATCACTGCCTCGTAAACTACATGAACTGGAGTATCTTATATGCTCGCCGTATGTACACTGTTATCCGGATTCTGCTGAGGCAGTTCTGCGAAATTGCAATATTCCGAAACTGACGCATCTGGACTTGGGCAGACGGTTCGCTTCTCATGTTGATATGTTCGATGCATTCTATGGTATATGCGATAAATTACCATCTTTCACAAACCTCGTTGAGCTTAATGTGTGTGGGCTGGAATTGCACGGTTACACGCTTCTATTCGGGATCATGGACTTGCAACATTTGAAGGGTTTGTCTTTTTCGCTCCATCTTCCCATACCATCCTATGACTCACATCCAGAGGAGGATGTAGTCAATTATGAATATGGGACAAGAGACACCGATGAAAGTTGCAGATATTCGATATTTTTGTCGAAATTGTTGAAAAATTTCCCCGATTTGGAAAAGTTGGAAATGACATGTAGCATGGATGCTCGAAAATACGTTGCTGTCAGTGATTTGGCACCGATCGGGATGCTGGGCAAACTTCGCTATCTATCTCTACACAGATTTATTTTGGACGATGTAGATCAGTTTACACAAATCCTGTCTAAAAACGCAAAGATATCATCATTGGATCTTGGTCACTTCCAGACTGATGTTGTCCGTGATTTTTCAGAGTGTTTTGGTTCTTTACGCCATCTCATTTATCTACGACTTGCCCATGATGATTTGGAGTCTGTATCGAAATTCAACGATTTGCACATGAGCAGCAATCTTCAAAGATTCACTCTGTATTCAAAGTCGACATTGTCAGTAGCGTGGATCGAGTCATTTCTGGGACCGGTTGTCGCAACTTGTGATCTGTTTTGTATGTGCCATATCGAATGTCAAAATGTGGACGCTGGTGTTAAAAAGATGATTGCAAAGTACCGGAAGCGTTGTGAATCAAAATATCGTAACAACGTGGTATTGTCATGCAGTGATGATCGTATCAGCCAACATCCAGTGTGTCAAAGTTGGCAGGGTAGGTCGTTTTCATCTGTCGCCACATACAGCCCTTTTGACTTTATAAAGATGCCTTGAGTGCAAATAAACGCATTCACCATCATGTTTCTGTTTTGAATTTTGTTCAACGTTATTTAACTGCCATTTTCTATGCAGTAATACTTTTCGTTATCTCTTTTATTCTCTCAATAGCACTCGGATGTCAGAACGATACTCGTATAGGCTAGCTACCCAGTATGTCAATTGTATGACATGGTTTACAATTTGAGAATTTGCTTAAACTAAGAGATGGGAAGAGAAGTCACATCCAAATTTTCACGCCCATCCAGAATTCACCGAATATGATCCATTCCGATCCATTTGGTAAATTTTTGTCTTATCCGTGATGGATAATTAATATGTGTGTTTCGGTATTGGCAGTAAATGAATTTGTGTTGAAGTTGATGTTTAAACAGTAGTTGTGCGATATTGACTTCCACATTTCATTTCATACATGAAGATAATATGTTCATTTTTGCTATTCTACCTAACTGAACCGTGCACTATCATTAAAAATGGCCGGAATTAGATTCAGTCTGAAAACTATAACAAGCCGTTGGTCGCAATCTAAAAATATTTGGAAGTACCGGTCATAAGTTTATGCCGGGATCCTGTTGCTGAATATTCTAGACACAAAATTGCAGTTTCTACGTATTCAATGAGTGTTTATTCTCAATTACATGATAAAAACTCTCATCCAGTCTCATTTGGAAGAATTTCACACAGAATCTGACCAAACGAAGCTTAAAAATTATGTTATCTGCAGTGTTATTCACAATTTTAGTTACTCATGCCAAGATCGCTGTATTGGAATTGTGTGATTTCATCAGTTTATCATGCTAAATGTGAAGCACAGCAGCATTTTCTTGCCATAGTTGCCTTCAAGTTACTGCCATCATGTTCCATCCTATCTGAACTGTTGTGTTTCTTATTCAATATCTAGAACCGAAACCATCATGTGTACATTTGAGCATCAATGGACCCTGTTGATACTAGTTAGCTAATTAGGCAAAATGTCCAGAGTTTCAATTCAGGAAGTGTATGTCTGCACCGATATAATTTATGTTGTCACAGAGCATTGTTTAATTTGTATCAATCTCATTCTGACGAATCATCTGACTGTTCGATGGAAATTTATTCTGCTCAGTCTTCACAAACATGATCGTGAGCTTTTGATTACATAATGCACCAAGTCTCCAATATTGCGTTACCCGAACACCAATTTACTGCAAAGATAGTCATTGTATAATATTCCAATCTGAAATATAGCTTAACATTGAATTGAGTTTGCTTTAAAAGGGTATCTCCACAATAAGTGTTCAAGATTTTGGTGCACAGTAGCCATGTTTATTTCACTATGAGTGGTATTTTTTATACATGCCTCGTGGATTAGCATTGTGATTGTAATTATTAACAATGTGAAATCGGTTGTTATTTTTCTTCAGTGTAATTTGCTAGTAGAATTTATCAAGTTGGGTGCGTCTATGAAGGACAACTTTCTTCTGGATAAGTCTGCGGAAGTTGCTGATCGCGGATCGTTTGGACCAGTCTTGAGTGAATTAGGTAAACTATAATAATCGTGATAAGCAATTCCTTCTGTCATCTGTAGAGCTGCCCACTAGCAGGCCTAATGCCTTACTCAGATTATTGTGAAACTAGCTTTCAGCAATGCCTGTGTTTGACCTCCCTTCTAAATGTTTTGACTGCCTGTATATATGTTGTGTCACACACACGCCACTCTGGCCAACAGGATTCTGCAGTATCAGTTAATGTATAATGTGCCACTGTGCCAGTTCATTTCTTGAGTAATATTTATTGACTATTTAGTCATGGTATTTCAGTAAGGTTGTTATGCTCCTTTGGCTACTCACCAGTATTGATATTATTTTGACCTCTGTTGAAATATGCCAGATATTATAACTAGATTAAGTAGCAATTTTCACCTTGGTCAAACTCGTCGGCCCTTTGTTTATTCCACGATATTACGTAGTCAGAAATCTGTTTCAAAAGCGGCTGTAGTGGCAACCAGGGTAGACCTTCATGTCTATATAAATTCGAAATAACAGAACCCAAACTGGGGTAGGATTTTATGAAGGTAGCGAACTCTCATGTAGTGTTGCAATGTCTCGAGTCGCGATTTTTTGGTCACTCGACTTCACTCGAGTCATTTCTACAATATGGATTGTGACTTGACTCGACTTAGGCAATTAGTGTATTGACCCGACTTGGACTGGAGTCATTGCCCATAACTCGATCATTCGACCAAGTTACATGACGCGAGACTCGGATGGCTAAGACAGCCGTTTCTATGTAATTTCGGAGAACAATAAACTACTGCATATTATTATTAGTGTTTCGTCTATCAACTATCGGTACACTGGTGTGCATAAAATAAGGCTATAAACTGTACAGTGGTGTTTGCTACTTGCGATGCTATTTGCATTCGATTGTTCACAAGAAAGAATGAAAATTTAGATTTTTCAACGGCTGAAGCAGCAAATTTTTAATTTTCATTAAAAAATTGAAACTTGAATTTCGCAGTGATGATGGAAAAGAACTCTTGAGGTTTGAATTTGGTGTCCAGACTGTGTGCTCAATTGCACCAACCCCGTCTAAAAATAGCACTTTCTCGTTTTTTATTCGCGCGAACAGTGCTTGATGTATCACTTCAATTCATGTAGAATACCGTAACATATATCACACTGCTATTTTCAGGTAATAATCTTAACCACCTATCTATAAAGATCTCGTAATGGATATCGTGAACATCTTGCCAGATGAGATGTGGGTCAAGATTCTTGATTACCTCCCTCTGCACGACCGTCTTGAATGGGTAAAATTTACAAACAAAAGGCTTTTGCAGCTTGCGGGAGACGTGCCTGCAGTCCAAAATCTCGATTTTCACGGATGTAGTTATGTATCGAATGATCTGTTTCTAAAAATAATCAACCGTTCAAAGGACAGTGTGAGATTTTTATCGTTTCGGGACTGCGCTTGGCTCTCGAATCAAATCTGCACCACGATGCCCAGATTGAAAAATCTTGTTACGCTGGATATATTGGGGTGTTTCTTGAGTAGCGAAACGTTGCACAGTCTACTCCACGCTACGCGCTCCATAAAAAGATTGGCTCTATCCACTACCGAACTGGTCATGAAAGATTTTTGTCGGCGGCAGTCAAAACGTGGATTGTCACTTCGGGTCTTACATGTAGAATTGCTTCACGATCCTAAAAAACTCGGCAGTCGCCAAACCAGAACGGTGTTGAAGAATTTTATCAAGACATGTTGTTATTCTAAACCTCATTGCATTTCAGTCCAAACTCTCAAGCATTTGCCTCTAGGTGATTTTGAAGATATATTCATCAAGGCAAATCTTGCGGTTCATAGAGACTCCTTACAAAGAGTGATGCGGGAGGCTTGTGATAACGCTTACTACAATCAGATACTGATTGCAGAGACTTTACATAGAGATGACAGTCCTCTGTCGGCCGGTTGCTTGGATGAAGCCCGGGTGCTCTGTCTTCCTATGCAGGGATTGAGGCATGGGAGTATGCACGCATCATGCTATTGTAAAGGAGAATACCTGCCTGATGAACTGCATGAACTGGAGTATCTTATTTGCTCTAGGAACGAATATGGTGATGGTGATGATCCAGATACTGCTGAGGCAGTTTTGCAAAATGGCAGTATTCCGAAACTGACACATCTAGACTTGGGCAGACGGTGCGCTTCTTATTTTGGTGACACCGAGGCATTCCCGGGAGTATGCAAGAAATTACTATCTTTCACAAACCTCGTTGAGCTTAATGTGTGTGGGCTTGATTTGAATGCTAACATGCTTCTATCAGCGATTACGGACATGAAACATTTGAAGGGTTTGTCTTTTTCGCTCCATCTTCCTATACAAACTGTCCCGGATCCAGAGCAGGATGTGATGAATTTTACAAGTAAGACGGGAGACGCTAATGAAAGTTGCAGGTATTCAATATTTTTGTCGAAATTGGTGAAAAATTTCCCAGATTTGGAGAAGTTGGAAATAAGTTGTAGCATGGATGCCCGAAAATGTGTTGCTGTCGGTGATTTGAAACCAATTGGGACTCTGGGCAAGCTTTGTTGTCTGTCTCTACATGGATTTATTTTGGACGATGTGGATCAGCTTGCACAAATCCTGTCTAAATGCACGAAGATATCATCATTGGACCTAAGTCACTTTGAGACTGATGTTGTCCGTGATTTTTCAGAGTGTTTTGCTTCGTTACGTCATCTCATTTATCTACGACTTGCCCATGATGACTTGGAGTCTGTCTCGAAATTCCACGATTTGCACATGAGTAGCAATCTTCAAAGATTCACTCTGTATTCAAAGTCGACATTGTCAGCAGCGTGGATCGAGTCATTTCTGGGACCGGTTGTTGCAACTTGCGATCATTTCTGTATGTGCCATATAGAATGTCAAAATGTGAACGTGGGTGTTAAAAAGATGATTGCAAAGTACCGGAAGCTTTGTGAGTCAAAATATCGTAACAATGTGGTATTGTCATGCAGTAATGATTGTATCAGCCAACATCCAGTGTGTCAAAGTTGGCAGGGTAGGTCGTTTTCATCTGTGGCCACATACAGCCCTTTTGACTTTCTGAAGATGCCTTGAGTGCAAGTAAACCGGTTTACCATCACATTTCTGTTTTGAATTTCGTTCAACGTCATTGATTTGCCATTTTCTTTGAATTATTACTTTTCGTTAGGTTTTGTTATCTTGTTCATTTTCTCGATACTCAGATGTCAGAACGATCCTCAAATAGGCTAGCTACCCAGTGTGTCAATTGTATGATATGGTTTGCAATTTTAGAATTTGCCTAAACCAAGAGTTGGAGAGTAGTTGCATCCAAATTTCCACACTCACCCAAAATTCACTCGATATGAACCATTTGGTAAGTTTTTCTCTAATCCATGATGGCTTTGTCAATTCCCTGTCATTAATATGTTTATTACGGCATCGGCAGTGAATAAATTTGTGTTGAAGTTGTTTTTTAAACTGTGTGATATTATTGACTTCTACATTCCATTTCGGATATGAACATTGTTACCGGTATGTTGATTTTTGTTCTTATTTGAACTGTGGTTTCTGTTTCTAACTGCGTATTTGAGATCTTCCCAGTTATCACATGTATTTAGTAGGAATAATCATTATTCTACCTAACTGAACCCTACAATATCATTAAATATGGCCTGAATTTGATTCAGTATGAATACTATAACAGGTCGTCCTTAATCTCAAAATAGTTGGAAATATCTGACACAAATTTGGAGTTTTTTTTATGTATTCTATTAGTGCATATCCACAATTACACCATAAAAACTCTCATCCAATGTCATGTGAACAAATTGAACATAGAAGCTGACTAGATGGAACTTATAAATTAGTTCATCTACGGTGTTATTCACAATTTTAGTTATGCTAACTAATCACCGTATTGGCTCAGTGTGATTTTGTCATTTCATCATACTAAATATGAATCACAGCATTGTCTTGTCATAATTGCCTTCAAATTACTGCCAGCATGTTATATCTTATATGAACTGCTGTTTTTCTCAATTCAATATCTAGAAACGAAATGATCATGCTTACTGTGTACATTTGATCATCAAAGAACATTTTCATCACTAGTTTTTTAATGTAGTCAAACGTCCAGAGTTTCAATTCATTAAATGTATGTTTATGCTAATGGGTAATTTATGTTGTCACGGAGCATTTTTCAATTTGTAGAAATCTGATTGCGACTTTGATGGAAATTTATTTTCTCTGCAAACGTAATCTAGCTCTATAGATTACACGATGCACTAAGTCTCCCAATTTTGCGTCACCTGAACACCAATTCACTGCATAAATCGTCATTGTAAAACATTCTTACCTGAAACATATCTTAACATTGAGTTAGGATTGCTTCAAAAGGGTATCTCCTCGAAAATCTGAGATGTTGGTGCACAGCAGTCATAATTATTACACGATAAGTGGTATTTTTGGTTCACGCCTGACGGATTAGAATTGTGATGTCTGGTTTTCTATTGTGTTAATTGTTGGCATTGTGATATCACCTATTATTTTTCTTTAGTGTAATTCATTAGTATAATTTGTCAATCTGGATGTGTCTATGAACGACAAGTTTCTTCTGGATTAGTCTGGAAAATTTGCTAATCACACCACTGCGGAAGTGAGAAAGTGAGAGTAAATTACGTAAGTCATTGGTTCTTTATTCTTTTGAGATGTCAACTGGCACTGCCTTACTAAGATTATTGGGAAGTCAACTTTGTAGAGCTGGGATACCTATCGGTAATGCCCGTGATGGACCTACATTTTAAATGTTTCGATCCCTATAGATATGTTGTGTCACAGGCCACTCTGGCAAACAAGTGTCTGTATTATCTGTTTCTGTATAATGTTGTGATAGTTCATTTCTTGAGTATTATTTATTGACTATTTCGTCATGACATCTCAAGTCTGGTATCCTACAGGATATTTTTGTGAGGTTCTGTCGCTCCTTTGGCTACTCACTAGTATTGATATTAATTTTAACTCATTGAAGCATGCCGGATATTAAATCTAGATTCCAGCACCGAATTTTCACCTTAGTCAAATTCATTGTGAAAAGTCAGGGTACATGGAATAAGTATTGGTCCAAAACAAGCGTTTTCGTATAATTTGGAGTTTTGAATGATGATGGTAAAAAACGTATAGGTTTTGATTTGGAGTATAGCTCTGAATTTGAGGTGCGGACTGTTCTCAATCTCTCTAGCCTTGTGTGAATATCTGACCTTTGTTTTTTCCTAATTCAAATAAGCACTGCTCTATATCATTGCAATTGATATAGAAGAGAAGACCGTAACATATCAGCCTTTTATATTCAGATAACAGTTGCAAGATTTCATGATGGATATTGTGAGCTGCTTGCCTGATGAAATCTGGATAAAGATCCTTGATCACCTACCAGTACATGACCGTCTCGAATGGGTTAAATTTACACACAGAAGATTTTTTCATCTCGCTGGAGACATGCCTGCTGTCGAAAATCTCGATTTTCACGGGTGTAGTTATGTATCGAGCAACACGTTTCTGCGTATAATCAAGCGCTCGAGAGACAGTGTGAGATTTTTATCTTTCCGCGATTGCGCTTGGCTTTCGGATCAAATCTGCACCACCATGCCAAGATTGAAAAATCTCGTTACTCTGGATATCATGGGATGTTTCTTGAGCAGCGAAATCTTACACAGTCTACTTCGCTCTACTCGTTCCATAAAAAAATTAGCTTTATCCACTACGGAACTGGTCATGAAAGATTTTTGTCGGTTGCAGTCAAAACGCGGACTGTCACTTCGAGTGTTACACGTAGAATTGCTTCACGATCCCGAAAAAGTCTGTAGTGACGAAACCAGAACGGTGTTGAAGAATTTCATCAAGACATGCTGTTATTCTAAACCGCACTGCATTACAGTCCAAACGCTCAAGCATTTGCCTCTTTACGAATTTCAGGATATTCTAATAGAAGCCAACCTTATAGTGTATCGAGACTCAATCCACAGAGTGATGAGGGAGGATTACGCTGAAACATACCAAAATCAGATGCTGTTTGCCGTTGCTTTACATCGTGACGGCAGTGAACTGTCATCAGGTTGCTTAGATGCAGCCCGCGTGCTGTCTCTTCCTATGCAGATGAGACATAGGAATATACTTGGATCGTGTTATTGTAAAGGGAAATGCCTGCCTTTTACGCTACATGAACTGGAGTATCTCATTTGCTCAAGAGATGAATATTGTGATGACCCAGATACTGCTGAAACGGTTTTGCTTAACTGCCGCATTCCAAAACTTACCCATCTAGACTTGGGCAGACGGTTCGATTCTTGTTTGGGGTCCTTTGACGATATATTCAAGAAATTACCGTCTTTCACAAACCTAGTTGAACTGAATCTGTCTGGCCTGGACTTGGATGCGAACACGCTGCTGATTGCAATTGTGGGCATGAAATATTTGAAGGGTTTGTCATTCTCACTTCACATTCCATCACAATGTGACTCAAAACAGAATGGAATGGTTTTAAGGTCAAGGGACAGAGATGCAGGTCGCATATATTCAATATTTTTGTCCAAGTTGACGACAAATTTCCCAGGTTTGGAAAAGCTGGAACTGATCTGTAGCGTGGATGCAAGAAAATACGTTACTGTCTGTGATCTGAAACCAATTGCAAAGCTCACCAAACTGCGTCATCTATCTCTACATCGATTTCCTTTGGACAATGTGGATCAGCTCGCACAGATCCTGTCCGAGAATATGAATATTTCTTCATTAGATCTCGGTCACTTTGAGACAGATGTTGTCTGTGATTTTTCTGAGTGTTTTGCTTCGTTACGCAATCTCAATTATCTACGACTTGCCCATGATGATTTAGAGTCTGTATCGAAATTCCGCAATTTGCACATGAGTAGAAATCTTCAAAGATTCACTCTGTATTCGAATTCCACCTTGTCACCGGCGTGGATCGAGTCATTTCTGGGACCGGTTGTTGCAACCTGCAATCTGTTCTGTATGTGCCATATTGCTTGCAAAAATGTGGATGCAGATGTTAAAAGGCTAATTGCAAAATACCGGCAAATTTGTGAATCGAAATACCGTAACAAGGTGATATTGTCATGCAGTGGTAATCGTATGACCCAACATCCAGTGTGCCAAAGTTGGCAGGGACGCGCAATCTCACAGGTCGCCACATACAGCCCTTTTGACATCGTAAAAAAACCATGAGTGTAAATTTTAGACGCGTAGCCAGCCAGAAAATAAGTAGGGGGTGAATTTACTAATATAGCATCAATTCATTAGCGTTGAGTACATGCGTAAATGCTGGCGATTATACAATATCCTCGTGTGACGAAGTATGATAGGCTTGCCAACGAGTCCGGCAGTGCTGTCAATTAGCGAGTCCCTGATCTCTTATGAACAATAAATTATGCGAGCTGATCAGCATGTATTACGTAGCTCAAGTCATTATGACCAAGTTGATATGGAGTCTGTTCTATAATGGCATTTCCAATGGCCCAATCATATATCATCTTTAATAGCTCAAGCTTTGACACACATCTTATGGTATTTTCAGTATTAGCGGAAATCAATGTTCCGCACGCACATGTTTGCGGGCATTCGATATCATTAAGTTTCGTGATGTCACTCTTCAATCACACCCGAACCCCCTGGCTACGCGCCTGGTATATGGTGTCCTAACTTGACAGCATATTTCTGATTCTAACTTCATTTTTTGTCAATTGGCATTGAACTGCCATTTTCTTTAAAATAAATATGAAATTCATTTCATTCATTCATCTATCATTTCATCCATAATGGTAAGAACATCAGTCTTGCGGGCTAACTTCCCACCATGTCAATTGTATGACATAGTTCAGAATTTGAGAAGGATCTAAAGTGAATTAGCTAGTTTGATTGAAATAATTACTTACACCCCTCATGATATCACCAAATATGATCCGGTGTGTTCCAATTTGTGAATTTTAGTGTAATTCCAGACGTGTTACGTCCATGTCAATGATATTTTCATTATTATATTGGCTGTCAATATAATTGTGCTGATCCTTAACAATGTAGGCCTACGCAATATTAGCTATTGCGAATATTGCAGTCTCAGCATTTGAAAAGCTACTCGTTGATACAGAACCTCAATATACAAATGAATAGCATATTCACATTGAAATGAACCTGAATATTTTCTGCTGACATTTGTCAGGGGTAATTCGTCATCAACTAGTAGATCATTTGAAAGAGCAATGCATACCAGGGTAGTAACCAAGTCACAAGGCTCCGAGTCAAAAGTCGAGTCATTTTCAATTCACCACCGAGTCAAGTCCGAGTCCATGTCAGCGAGCAGAGGGTCGAGTCCAAGTCATGGTGTTTTGACTCGAGTCGCAGTCCAAGTGATTGCGTTGATTGCTCAGTTTTCGGTTAAATTCTTGTTTAATCCATTTTTTATCACTCTTTTCGGTGCTACAGAACTATTCGCATTTATAATGTACTAATTTTCCTCACTCTTAACAGTTTGTGGTCTTATTTTCAAATACCAGTACCAATAGACGATATACCAATGGTGCGCTCACTTTTCTATTCTTCGAAATTACAATAAAATGTTGGTCTTGCCCGCCTAATTCATACACAATGACTCGAGACCACGTCGCGTCATTACAAAGATTGACTCGAGTCATTTCTGTATTCTGAGAAAATGACTAGAGTCGAGTCATGAAAAAATTGCGACTCGAGTCATTGCAACCCTGTTGCATATCAACAATGGTATCGCAAAAATGAAGTCACCGGCATTGAAATGTCGAATAATCAAGGTGATGTCCTTTCGAATTCTCCACTAGTTGATAACGGTCACCTCTGACGAGAGTCAGCCAAAAATATTCGAGTTGATTTCAGTATGAATATGCTATCCAGAAGAGTAATAATTGTACATCATTATGCATACATATCACATTTCGTATATAGGTTTTCATGCATAAATATCATTGCAAGAGAGAATGGCCTATGTAGGTGTCTGGTTTTGGGTGAAACAATTCAAATGCTATGAGGATCATTTGAAAAATGAAGCCCGTATACTGGGGGCAAAGAAATGAACCATGTCCTCGTTATTGGTTTCACCGCATATAAGATATTGAATTTATGTATATCATCGTGCATGATTAATTTAATTTTCAATGCTTCCACTGTTCAGCAGTATCCATTTCCATATTTCATTTTATGCATCAGCATCATGTTCATTTGTTGTTATTTTGACTTGCTCACTTCACTTTTGTCTCACACTGTTTACGTACCTGACACCATGCTAGTTGTCACATGCATATGGTATAATATATCAGCATTTTCTTTCAATAGCTGCCAAACAATCACATGCTCAATTGCATCAACCTGCTAAAAATCCATCATTTGTTGTTATTTTCAAATGAACAGTGTTTGATACATCATCCCCATTTCATTTATACTACGGTATATCACCCTTCTATTTTCAGATTATAGTTTCAGTTAAAACTTGTTACTACGTTTCATCTGTAACTATTTCCTAATGGATATTGTTGGCGGCTTGCCCGATGAAATATGGTTGAAGATTCTCGGTTACCTACCGGTACACGATCGTCTTGAATGGGTTAAGTTTACAAACAGAAGATTTTTACAGCTTGCTGGAGATATCACCGCTGTCCAAAATCTCGATTTTCACGGATGTAGTTATGTATCGAACGATCAGTTTTTGAAGATAATCAATCGTTCGAAGGACAGTGTGAGATTTTTATCTTTCCGGGACTGTGCTTGGTTCTCGAATCAAATTTGCACCACCATGCCGAGATTGGAAAATCTTGTTACACTGGATGTATTGGGTTGTTTCTTGAGTAGCGAAACATTACATAGTCTACTTGGTGCCACATGCTCCTTAAAAAGACTGGCTCTATCCATTACGGAACAGGTCATGACAGATTTTTGTCTCTTGAAGTCAAAACGCAGATTGTCACTTCGAGTCTTGCATGTGGAATTGCTTCGCGATCCCAAAACTTTCTATGGTAGCATAAGCCAAACCATGACGGTGTTGAGTGATTTTATTAATACATGCTGTCACATGCCGCACTGCGTTTCAGTCCAAACGCTGAAGTATATACCTCTTGAAGATTTTAAAAACATTATGATTGAGGCAAATCCTGCGATTGATCGTGACTCCATCCAAATGGTGACGAGGGAAGATTGTGATGAAACTTATCTAAATCGGTTACTGATTGCCGTTGCTTTACATAGGGATGTGAGTTCTCTGTCGGTTGGTTGCTTAGATGAATCGCGATTACTCTGCCTTCTTATGCAGATAAGACATGAGAACTTGCTCCCATCTGAACTACATCCGCATTTTTATTCCCCGCGGGACGAATATGTTGATGATCCAGATTCTGCTGATTTTGTTTTGTTTAATTGCTGGATCCCAAAACTGAGACATCTAAACATCGACAGATATTGTAGTTTTGATTTTGGTGTCATTGATGCATCTCCTCGTATATGCAAGAAACTACCAACTTTCACAAACCTTGTTGAGCTCAATGTATGGGGGCTGGATTTGCATGCTAACATGCTTCTATTAGCGATTATGGATATGGAACATTTGAAGGGTTTGTCTTTTTCGCTCCATCTTCCTAAACAATGTGAGCTGGATCCAGGGCAGGATGTGTGGAATTATAAAGCTGAGACAATAGATGCCGATGAAGAAAGTTGCAGATATTCGATATTTTTGTCGAAATTGGTGAACAATTTCCCGGATTTGAAAAAGCTTGAAATGAAGTGTAGCGAACATGCCCGAAAATTCGTTTCTGTCAGTGAATTGGAACCAATCGGGATACTGGGCCAACTTCGCCATCTATCTCTACACAGATTCATTTTGGACGATGTAGATCAGCTTGTACAAATCCTATCCAAATGCATGAAAATATCATCATTGGATCTCGGTCACTTTGAGACTGATGTTGCCCATGATTTTTCAGAGTGTTTTGCTTCGTTGCGCCATCTCACTTATCTACGACTTGCCCATGATGACTTGGAGGGTGTATCGAAATTCCACGATTTGCACATGAGTAGCAATCTTCAAAGATTCACTTTTTATTCAGAGTCCACCTTGTCACCGGCGTGGATCGAGTCATTTCTGGGACCGGTTGTTGCAACTTGCGATCTGTTCTGTATGTGCCATATCGAATGTCAATATGTGAATGCGGCTGTGAAAAAGTTGATTGCAAAGTACCGGAAGCTTTGTGAATCAAAATATCGTAACAATGTGGTGTTGTCATGCAGTAATGAACTTGTCAGCCAACATCCAGTGTGTCAAAGTTGGCAGGCACGTTCGTTCTCTACTGTTGCCACGTGCAGCCCTTTTGACTTTGTAAAGAGACCATGACTGTGAATGGTGCCATAACTTGACGTCATATTTCTGTTTAGAATTTTTTTTTTCAGCTTTCATCTGAACTTCGAAATGAATATAAAATTGATTTCATTTACCGGTACCTCTTTCAACTTATCCATGATGCTCAGAACCTCGGTCATACGAGCTAGTTTCCCACCATGTCAATTGTATGACATACCGTACTTTGGAATTTAAGAAGGATCCACAGTAAAGTAGGTATTTCGATAGAAATATCTACACCCCTCCTGATATCACAAAATATGATACCATGTCATCCACGTTGTGGATTTGAATTGAATTCCTGATGGTTGTGTTTACATCCATGTCGTTATTTATTCCTGCATTAGTTGAAAAATTGAATTCTGTTGATCATAAGGTAATAATAATTGTATACAATATCAGCTATTGCGTTTGTACATATTGCTGTCTTGAGGAAGGCTTCTGTAGCCTAAGCGTACATTTGACTTTCCGTTTTTTGTTTTACATACCTAAATGTCATTTCAGCTTTAATCTCGCACTATTGACATATTCAACACCGTGCTTGTTATCAGATGATTATGGTATAATATATTGGCATTTTCACTACCATAGCTGCAAATAATTTACTGCCATGCCATCATGTTGTATTTTTTCAGCACTGCTTTTGTTCCTCGATTAAATTATTGGATTACACTTCTGGATTTAGTTCGTTTGTTGCCATTATTGTACATATGACTTGGCTTTGTTGCAATTCATACAAATGAACAGTTCTCAAGTTATCATCTGTATCGCCCTTCATTTTCAGATAATAGTTTTGTAGTGTTAACCTGTTACCACATTTTCATCAGGCTGCAGCGTGGATCCAGTCATTTCTGGGACCTGTCGTTGCAGCCTGGGACCTATCGAATGTGAAAAGATTTTCGCGAATGTGAGAAAGGTCATGGCAAAATACCGGAATATTTGCAAAACGAAGTATCGTAGCAGTGTGGTGTTGTTGTGAAGGTGCAATGATTATCATCTCAGCCAATATCCAGTATGTCAATGTTGGCAATGAAGGTCATTTACAACTGTGGCCATATACTAACCTTTTGACTTCTAAATATGCCTCGGGTGCAGATAATTGTATAATTGTAATTGTATAATTTGGGTTTTTGAATGACTATGCCCAAGAATTATTGTATGTTGATTTGGATTATAGCTTTGGATTTCATGCTGGGACTGCACACCATCGAACTATCCTTCTCTTAAAATCTCCCTTTTCCCCCAATTCAAACAAGCGGTGCTCGATGTATCATTCGAATGGTATCCCTCTTCTATTTTCAGATGATAGTGTCAATAATGGATGTTGTGAGTAGCTTGCCAGATGAAATGTGGTTGAAGATTCTCGAATACCTTCCACTTCATGACCGTTTTGAATGGGTCAAACTTACGAAAAAAGGTTATTTCACCTTGCTGGAGACATATCTGCAGTCCAAGATCTCGATTTTCTCGGATGTAGTTATGTATCGAGCGATCAGTTTTTGAAAATAATCAATCGTTCGACGGACAGTGTGAGATTTTTGTCCTTACTGGACTGCGCTTGGTTTTCGAATCAAACCTGCACCACCATGCCGAGATTGAAAAATCTTGTTACAGTGGATATATTGGGGTTCTTCTTGAGTAGCGAAGCATTACACAGTCTACTTCGTGCCACATACTCCATAAAAAGATAGGTTCTCTCCACTACAGAACAGGTCATGACAGATTTTTGTCGGTTGCAGTCAAAATGCGGATTGTCACTTCGAGTCTTGCATGTGAAATTTCTCCATGATCCTGAAAAACTTTATAGTTTCCAAACCACAACAGTGTTGAGGAATTTTATTAAGATATGCTGCCATTCTAAACCACACCGCTTTTCAGTTCAAACGCTCAAGCGTTTGGATCTACAAGAGTTAATAGATATATTCTGGGACGCAAAGCTCAAGATATGCAAAGTATCCACTCGAAGACAATTGAGGGATGAATATGATCAACAATACCAAAATGACATACTAATTGCTGTTCCTTTACATCAAGATGGCTGTCCTCCTTGCTTGCGGGACGAACATTATGATGACCTATCTTTACCTGAGGCAGTTTTTCTGAAACACAGCATTCGGAAAGTGACACATCTAGACTTGGGAAACCGTCACGCTCTTTTCAATTATGAATTCCAGGGTTTATGTACGAAATGACCATCTTTCTCAAAACTTGTTGAGCTGAACGTGTGTGGACGGGACTTCGACACTAACATGCTC
Organism: Botryllus schlosseri; assembly: GCF_051294905.1. Taxonomy (NCBI): domain Eukaryota; kingdom Metazoa; phylum Chordata; class Ascidiacea; order Stolidobranchia; family Styelidae; genus Botryllus; species Botryllus schlosseri. The sequence goes on from NC_137238.1 coordinate 35,290,586, forward strand.
CTGTTATCGATTATGGACTTGAAACAATTGTTCGTTTCGTCTTTTTCGCTCCATCTACCTTTACAATGTAAGCCGGATCCAAATCAGAATGTGATGAATTTTACGACAACTGAGACAAAGGGCAATGATCCGAGTTGCCGATATTCAATATTTTTGTCGAAATTGGTGAAATATTTCCCAAATTTGGAAAAGCTGGAAATGAGGTATTGCATGGATGCCCAAAAATACACTACTGTCAGTAATTTGGAAGCGATTGGGATGTTGGCCAAACTTCGGTATCTATCTCTACATAGATTTCCTTTGAACGATGTAAATCAGCTTGCTAACATCCTCTCCAAATGCACGAATATAGCATCATTGGATCTCGGTCACTTTCAGACTGACGTTGCTTGTGAATTTTCAAATTGTTTTGGTTTGTTACGCATTCTCATTTATCTATGACTTGCCCATGATGATTTGGACATCTACATACATGAGATGTTAAGGCGCATTCAAAACAAATCTGTGACTCTGGAAATGTCAACAGTACAAAGAAAATTATGCTCAATTTCCTATACTGGAGGAGAGAAAACCTAGTACCAACACTATACATTTGTAACTGTGATACGAAATTTAACTACTGAATATTCACCCTCTTTTCCGGCATTCCTTCTCTACAAAATGAATTCTGACTATTCAGTACTCTGTTTAATGTGGATGCCAATACAATTGCCTGAAAATTTCAAACGGGCCTTTTTGAAATGCGATGCAGTTGAATTGAATGGCAAATTTTATACAAAGAGCATATCGCTGCATGACTTTGACAAAGAGTACGTTCTTGAAATTGGTCTTTATCCTAGCTTGACCAGCAATGCAAAAGAAATTGCATCGATTTTTGGACAATAGTTTTGAACAATGAAATTCACGAAGAGCAAGCTAAGATCACGTATTTCGGACGTCCGTTTTGAATAGGGTCTGATTCTTGTTTCATCTGACTTGTTACCAGAAATTGAAAGAAAACCTTTCACAAAGCAAGCTGCGTCAATTGTCACAATTATTCTGTGTCGTTGAAGTGTAAATACATGTGACTTCGGATTGGTATGATTGAGATTGCAGCAATGTAGAATAATATACCGAAGTGAGCGTAAAATATAGTACTAAGAAACAATCCGGCCCGCCAAAGATTGTACACCCGAAATTTGGCCCGCGACTAGCAAAAGGTTGCCGACCCCTGGTGTATGATATGAGAAGGATACAAATAGGATGAGAAGTTTCATCCAAATTTTCACACCAATCCAAAAATCCAACGAATATGATTCACTGTGATCCATTTGGTAAATTTCTATCTAATTCATGGTTGCCTTGTCACTTCCATGTCTGTAATATGTTCATTACTGCATTGGCAGTAAATGAATTGGTGTTGATGTTTCCACTATGCGATTGTATTGATTTCCACATTCAGTTCTATACATAAGATGTTACGTTGATTTTCGGTGTTATTTGCAACTGTGGTTTCTTTTTATTACTTCATATTTAAGACCTTGCCAGTTTTCACATGTATTTGGTATGATTTATTATTATTCCACTTGACGGTTTCTTGCAGTATAATCCAAACTCCTGTAGGAAATCGATATCCGCAGATCAAAATATTTGGGAACAGTGTCTTCAATTCGTGATTGTTCTGAATATTCAAGACCAAAATAGCAGTTTTTATGTATTGCTCAGGGCTGATTATTCACGGTATTAACTCTCATTCAATGCAATGTGGAAAAATTTGGCATCGAAAGCTGAAAAAAAGTTTAAAATTCTCATCTTCGGTCTCCCAGCATAATTGCTGTGTAACTTAGTACCATATTGCGTTGGTGTGATTTCATCAGTTCCTCATGCCAAATGTGAAGCACAGCATTGTCTTGTCATAGATTCCTGCAAATTACGTTATTCTATCCTATCTGAACTATCTAAAACCAGAATGATCATGTTTAAATTTAGGCATCAGTGAACCCTGTTAACATTCATTTGCTTATTCGGCCAAACTATCTCAGTAATATATCCGCTCGCTGAAGTCATTTATGTGTACCAGAGTCGTGAGCACTTTCTACTTGAGATATATATCCAATGTCCACAGTTTCAAATAAGGATATGTATCTCTTTACTGTGTACAGGTATAAGTTATTTTGTCACGGAGCATTCTGCAATTTCTAGAGATCTCATCTTGAAAACGCATCAGACTGAGTCATGGAAATTTATGCTCTTCACAAATGTAGTACTGCGCTATAGATTGAATCATGCACGAATCCTCCAAAATTGTGTCACTCGAACCCCAATTCAATGCAAAGACAGTTGGTTGTAAAATTCTCTTACCTGTATCATGGCTTATGCTTTACATTGAATTGAGTTAGCTTTAAAAGGGCATATATGTCTACAATACCTTACACGGTAGCCATAATTATTTACCTACACTATGAGTGGTTTCTTTATTCATGAATCATGGATTAGCATTGTGATATCTGGTTTTCTTTGATGGTAATTGTTGACATTGTGATATCAGTTGTTATTTTTCTTTAGTATAATTTGTTAGTGGAAGTTGGGTACGTATCTGTAGGACAACTTTGTTCTGGCTAAGTCTGTGGCATTTGCTAATCACGGATTGTTTCGACCAATGCCAAAGTGCGAGTGAAGCAGGTAAGCCATAATAATTGCGAACCCTGATAAGCAGAGCCGCCTGAACTGTAAAGTTAGCTTTATACAGCTGGGCCACGAATCGACAATGCCTGTGTTTGACCTTCCTACTCCCTATGTATATGTAGTGACACAGGACCTTATGGTCAACAGACTTCTGTTTTTCCAGTTACTTGATTTGTTCCAGTTGTTACGTAATCTCTATGACCTATCTAATCATTGCCTCTCCTCAAAGCTGGGGTCGTAGGTGTTATTTCCTTAAGGTTATGTTGAATATTTGGCTGCTGACTGCTATTGATATTATTTTTACCTTCATTGAAATATTCCAGATTCATAACCTAGATTACGGTAATAATTTTCACCTTGAGCAAAGGGGCAAAGCTGGGCACAAGGATTTGAATACTCGAATCTGAATCAAGTAAGAATGTGGATGCGATATAAGTCGGGTAGCGAAAGATGAATTTTTTTTGAGTACTGAAATTTTACTATCCATGCCATAATGTGTTACTTTATCAACGAAAATAAAGTTTTGATACTAATTTCTAATGTTTCAGGTTAACAAGTCTTAATTTTTTGGGTCATAGCAGCATACCAAACATTGAACATGTAACGTCATGTATTACATAGCTTTAAGTTACCTCCATGTGGTGTCTAATTAGTATTACGGTACTGAAGCGTATATTCTTTGTGGTTGCATAAAAGGTTCATATTTAAACTTTCGATTTCTTTCGTACTGTGGTAACGTCACAATGAGTGAAGCTAGATTACCCGACGTGACTCAAAGGCCTAGTACTCTATTCACTCAAGTATTCGATTCTGGTTAGCCTAAGTCAAGGTAATTGTAAAAAAGTATTAGTCCAAAACGCAATTGATTGTATAATTTTGGTTTTTGCATGACTATGCCCAATAACTTACTTGTGTATGTTGATTCGGATTATAGCTTTGGATTTGATGCTTGGACTGCACACCATCGAACTATCCTTCTCCTAAAATCCCCCTTTTCCCCCAATTCAAGTAAATGGGGCACGCTGTATCATTCCAATGGTATCCCTTTTCTACTTTCAGATGATAGTGTCAATAATGGATGTTGTGAGTAGCTTGCCAGAGGAAATGTGGTTGAAGATTCTCGAATACCTTCCACTTCATGACCGTTTTGAATGGGTCAAACTTACGAACAACAGGTTATTTCACCTTGCTGGAGACATATCTGCAGTCCAAGATCTCGATTTTCACGGCTGTAGTTACATATCGAGCGATCAGTTTTTGAAAATAATCGATCGTTCAAAAGACAGTGTGAGATATCTTTCCGGGACTGTCCTTGGCTCTCGAATCAAATCTGCACCACCATGCCAAGATTGAGAAATCTTGTAACACTGGATATACTAGGCTGTTTCTTGAGTAGCGAAACATTGCACAGTCTACTCCGTGTTACGCACTGCCTAAAAAGGTTGGCTCTATCCACTACGGAACGGGTCATGGGAGATTTTTGTCGGCTACAGCCAAAGTGTGGATTGTCACTTCAAGTATTGCATGTAGAATTTCTTGAAGATCCCGAAACATTCTACAGGTTTGATTCCAGTATGGCGCTAAAGAATTTAATCAAGAATTGTTGTCATCCAAAACCACAGTGCGTGTCAGTTCAAACGACCAAGGATTGGATTCTTTTTGATTCTAGGGATATTTTCATAGAACCATATCTTGACGTTTATCGAGACTTCAGCCAATTAGTGACGAGGAAAGATTATACTGAAATGTACCAAAATCATTTACATGTTGCCGTTGCTTTACATCAAGATGGCAGTGCTCTGACGACGGGTTGCTTAGATAAAGCCAGGGTACTTTGTTTCCCTAATTGGTTGTCAGAACTCGATTTGTTTGCAACATGTTGTTGTGAAGGACGTCCCCTCCCTAACACTCTATATGAACTTGAGTATCTGGCTTGCTCAAGCGACAATTATCATCCTGTTCTAGGCCGTTCTGCCGAAGATGTTTTACTAAATCGTTGCATTCCTAATCTCACCCATCTAGACTTGGGTAGATGGCGGCGGTATTCTGGTGTCACCAAGGGTATATGCAGGAAATTACCTTTTTTTACAAACCTTGTTGAGCTGAATGTGTGTAGGCTGGACTGGGATGCTAACATGCTCCTATTTGCAATTATGGGCATGAAGCATTTGAAGGGTTTGTCGTTTATGCTACATATTCCTTTACAATGTGACCATGATCCAAAGCAGAATCTAGTGAATTTTACGGCAACTGAGACAAGGGACACAGATGCGAGTTGCAGATATTCGATATTTTTGTCAAAATTGGTGAAAACTTTCCCAGATTTTGAGAAGTTGGAAATGATGTGTAGCATGGATGCCAGAAAATGCGTTGCTGTCAGTGATTTGGAACCGATTGGGATACTGGCCAAACTTCGTTATCTAACTCTACATAGATTTCCCTTGGACGATGTAGATCAGCTTACGAAAATCCTATCCAAGAGCACGAAAATAGGATCATTGGATCTCGGTCACTTCGAGACTGATGATGTCTGTGATTTTTCAAGGTGTTTTGCTTCATTACGCAATCTCGTTTATCTACGACTTGCACATGATGATTTGGAGTCTGTCTCAAAATTCAACGATTTGCACATGAGTAGAAATCTTCAAAGATTAACCTTGTCTTCAAATCCCTTTTTGTCAGCAGTGTGGATCGAGTCGTTTCTGGGACCGGTCGTTGCAACGTGCGATCTGTTTTGTATGTGCCATATCACATGTAGAAATGTGGATGCAGATATTGAAAAGGTCATTGAAAGATACCGCAATATTTGTGAATCGAAATACCGTAAAAGGGTGATATTGTCATGCAGTGATGACCGTATCAGTCACCATCCAGTTTGTCAAAGTTGGGAGGGACTGTCATTTTCGTCCGTCGCCACATACAGCCCTTTTGACTTTCTAAAGAAACCTTGAGTGGAATCATACTGCCATCATTTTTCTGTTTTGAGTTGCGTTCTTCTTGATATGTCATCAGAATGTTGTTTCCTTTAATGTGAATGTAAATCTGAATTCATTATACGTCTTGCGTTTTTCCATATATATCAGAACGATATTGACGTTGGCGTACTATCCATGATGCCAATTGTATGACATGATTCATAATTCGAGATGGATCAAATGTGAAGAGTAGGTAGTTGAATAGAAATTTTCACAACCCTTCACAACTGATGGAGAATATGATCCGCAATAGTTCACTTAAGGCAAATTTTTTATTCATATGATGGTCCTGTAGCTTACATGACAAAATATGATTTACCTCATTGGCAGTTGATAGATTTATGTTGATTTTATGGTATTAACCACTATCTACATTCTACAGTATCAGCTACCAGTATCGCAGTTGTGATGTATTAAGGCAGCTATCTTCTTTCATAGATTTATGCACATAAATTTCATTCCTTGTAAAAGTGCAAGCGGTCGTTTTGTGTTGGGTGGAACACTTTAGATGTTATGGAGATCATTTGCCAGATTGAAGTCCAAATGCTGATGGCAAAGCATTGAACATTTCCTTTGTTGTTTGGATCATTGTATGTTAAGAGTCATTCATAATGGATTTTTATTTGGAATTTTTACACTGTGTGTTAGTATTGATTTTCACATTCCATTTCATACATGAACACTGTTATGTTCAATATTTCTCTTATTTCTGGTAACACCTGTTGTTTCTGTTTCTGACTCTTTGCGTATTTGACATCTTGCTAGTTAACACATGCAATGTGAATGATGTATGATGATTCTAGCTAATAGTGCCTTGCAATATCATTAAATAGGGCATGACTTTGATTCAGCCTGAAAAACTCCTCTGACAAGACATTACTGCTATCTCAAAATATTTGAAAATGTTGTCTTCAAATCTTGATCGTAATACTGAATATTCAAGTCACAAAATTGCAGATTCTGTGTATTGCTCGGGGGGGCTGAATTACATTGACACACTATTAGCTCTCATTAGCTTATAAGAAACACTTCAAATATGAATATCCTTTATGAAATTAAGTTCAAATACTGAGGCAAACGCAAAGAACATGGTCCACGGTATTGGTGTCACCGCAGATATGGTATTAAATAAGTTGACCATCTTGAGTGATGGAATTTTATTTGCAATGTTGGCACCATGTTATAGTGTTGATTTCTACATTCTATTTCATTCATGAACACGGTAGTGTTAATTAGTGCTGTTATTTCAACCCGCGGCTTCTGTTTTGACTAGAACTTTGGCGCCTTACCAGTTACTGGTATGATTCATCATTATTCTACCTGGCGGTACCTTGCAGTATTATCATGTATGGCTTGAATTTGATGTAGTCTAAAAACTCCTATACAGTAACTAAAATGTGTCTTCAAACCGTGATCTTTCTCCTTAACATTCAAGACGTAAAATTGCAGTTTTTCTATATTGCTGGGACTGCTTATCTACAATTTCACAGTATTAACTCTCATTCAAAGCTATGTGGAAAAATTCATAAATTACTCAGCCTAATTACTGTAAAAGTGTCGTGTGCTAATTAAGCACCAGATTGTGTCAGTGTGATTTCATCAGTTCATCATGCCAAATGCAAAGCACCGCATTGTCTTTCGTACTTTCCTTCCCTGTGACTAATATTTTATTCATGACTCCTGACTTAGCATTGTGATATCAAGTTTTCTTTGGTGTTAATTGTTGACATTGTGATAACGCCTATTATTTTTCTTTGTTGACAGAAGCTATTAAGTTAGATGAGTCTATGAAGGAAAACTTTCTTCTGAATTGAATAAGTCTGTGGCATTTGCTAATCAAGGATCTTTTGGTCCAGTGCCGGAGTGTTAGTAAAGCAGGTAAACTACATTTAATTATCGTGACTCCAGATAGGCCATTGGCCCTTGTCCTTAGGTCTACAGAGCTGCCTAGTAGTACTGCCTTATTCAGAGTATTGTAAAGTTAGCTTTGTAGAGCTGGGCTACTTGTCAGCGATGCCCGTGCTTTACCTCCCTATTGGATATTGTCACTCCCTATGTATATGTATGTAGTAGTGTAGTGTCACAGGCCGCCCTGACTTCTGTATATTCAGTTATTAAATATGTGCCAGTTCTTGTGTAATCTGTATGACCTATTTAGTCATCATCATTTAGTACATCAGGTAAACTACATTTAATAATCGTGATTCCTGATAGCCCATTTGTCCTGTGGTCTGCCTTATTCAGATTTTCGTAAAGTTAGCTTTGTAAAGCTTGCCTGTGTTTGACCTCCCTTTGTATATGTATGTAGTGTCACAGGCCACCCGGCTTCGGTATTTTCAGTTATTAAATTCGTGCCAGTTCTTGTGTAATCTGTATAACTTATTTAGTCATTACATGTCCTTAAAGCTGGTTCCGTAGGGGATATTTCTGTAAGGTTGTATCGAACATTTGGATACTTCTATTAATATTAGCTTTTCCACCGTTGAAATATTTCAGATGCAAAACCTAGACTACACTACTAATTTTAACCTCGAGCAGAGGTGCAGTACAATACAGGGTTAGGAACAAGGATTCCAACATTCGAATCTGAGTCAATTAATAGTGTCAATGCGATCGAGTCGGGTAGTGAGAGATGATTTTTTTCGACTACTGAAATTTCACGATCCATGCTACTAAGAGTTATTTTATCAATGAATTTATAGTTTCGATAGTAATTTCAAATGTGGAAGGTTTCAAATCTCAATTAATCGTGTCATAGAAGTATGCTAAAGATTAAACATGTATTACGAAGCTATAAATTACCCTCATGTGGTGTACAATTGGTATTTTATTCTTTGCGGTTGCATAGGAGGTACATACTTGGACTTTCCACATCTTTTGAACTGTTATGACATCATAATTAGCGATATTCGAATACTCGACTCGTAGCCTAGTACTCGATTCCGAATTGAATCACTCAAGTATTTGATTTTGCCCTAGTACCAAGTCAAGATGATTTTATGAAAGTATTAGTCCAAAACACACAAAATTGTACAATTTGGATTTTTGAATGACTACGCATGCTCATGAACTTGTGCGTGTTGAATTAGAGTATATAGCTTTGGATTTGATACATGGACTACGCGTTTTCGCACTAGCCTTCTATTGAAATCTACCCTCAAAATTCAAATAAGCAGTGTTCTATATATCATTCCATATCACCCTGCTATTTTTAGATGACAGTCGCAAGTTGAAGCTGTTTTTTTTAAAGATTTCATAATGGATATGGTGAGCAGTTTGCCGGATGAAATGTGGTTGAAGATTTTCGAATACCTACCACTGCGCGATCGTCTTGACTGGGTCAAATTTACGAACAAACGATTTTTTCACCTTGCTGGAGACATATCTGCAGTACAAGATCTCGATTTTCACGGATGTAGTTATGTATCGAACGATCTGTTTTCGAAGATCATCAATTGTTCAAAAGACAGTGTGAGATTTTTATCATTCCGGGACTGTCCCTGGCTCTCGAATCAAATCTGCACCACCTAGCCGAGATTGAAAAATCTTGTTACACTGGATATATTGGGGTGTTTCCTGAGCAGCGAAACATTATACAGTCTTCTTCGTGCCACTTTCTCATTAAAAAGATTGGCTCTATCCACTACGGAACGGGTCATGACAGATTTTTGTCGGTCGCAATCAAAGTGTGGATTATCGCTTCGAGTCTTGCATTTAGAATTTCTTAAAGATCCCGAAGCAGTCTTTATAGACAGTGACGACTACATGATGGTGCTACAGAGTTTTATCAAGACTTGTTGTCATTCAAAACCACACTGCGTTTCAGTCCAAATGCTTCATATATCTCGTCTAGAAGCTTTTGAAAATATTTTGATTGGGGCAAATCTTTCCATTCAGCGAGACTGCACCCAAATAGTGAAAAAGACAAATTTTAATCAAACATACTACAATCACATAGTGACTGCAGTTGCTTTACATCAAGACGACAGTGCTCTGTCGTCGGATTGCTTAGATAAAGCCAGGGTACTCTGTCTTCCTACTTCGTGTAGAAATTTTGGTATGGCTTCATGTTATTGCCAAGGACGTCCCCTTCCTAACACACTTCACGAACTTGAGTATCTGATTTGCACGCAAAGTCATCATTTCTATAACTTAAATTTATCTCCTGCGTTCGTATTGCGATTCTGCCACTATCCTAATCTCACGCACCTAGACTTGGGCAACTGGCGTCCTCCTTATTTTGGTATCATCACGGAATTATGCAGGAAATTTACATTTTTCACAAACCTCGTTGAGCTGAATGTGCGTGGGCTGGACTTTGATTCTGACATGCTTCTAGGTGCGACTATGGGCATGAAACATTTGAAGGGTTTGTCGTTTTCACTACACGACTCGGATTTAAAGCAGAATGTGACTGAGACAATGGACACAGAAGCAAGATGCAGACACTCAATGTTTTTGTCCGAATTGGTGTCAAGTTTCCCAGGTTTGGAAAAGCTGGAAGTTGATGCCAGAAAATATGTTGCTTTATGTGATCTAAAACCAATTGCGAAGCTGGCCAAACTTCGTTATCTATCTTTACATCGATTTCGTTTGAACAATGTAGATCACCTTGCACAGATCCTATCAAACAACAAGAATCTATCATCATTGGATCTCGGTCACTTTGAGACAGATGTCGTCTGTGATTTTTCAGAGTGTTTTGCTTCGTTACGCCATCTCATTTACCTACGACTTGCCCATGATGATTTGGAGTCTGTATTAAAATTCAACGATTTCCACATGAGTAGAAATCTTCAAAGATTCGCTTTGTATTCAAAGTCCACCTTGTCACCAGCTTGGATCGAGTCAATTCTGGGGCCGGTCGTAGCAACGTGCGATCTGTTTTGTATGGGACATGTCGAATGTCCAAATGATGGTGGGGATGTGGAAGAGGTCATTGCAAAGTATCGGACTATTTGTGAATTGAAATATCGTAACAACGTGATATTGTCGTGCAGTAGTGATCACTTCAGGCAACATCCAGTGTGTCAAAGTTGGCAGGGAAGGTCGTTTTCGTCTGTTGCCACATACAGCCCTTTTGACTTTCTGAAGAAGCCTTAAGTGTAAATTAACCGGTTTACTATCATATTTCTGTTTTGAATTTTGTTCAACGTCATTGAACTGCCATTTTTTGAATTAATACTTTTTGCTGTATTTCGTTTTCTCCTTCGTTTCACTGACAAATTCTCAAAACATACTCTTGTAGGCTAGTTGTACGGTATGTCGATTGGATGACATTGTCGTAGGAGTATGGTTGCATCATGTTATTGTAAAGGACGTCACCTTCCTAACACACTACAGAAACTTGAGTATCTGATTTGCTCCCAAGAAGGTCATTGTTGCGACCTAGATGATCGAGTTTAGAAGGATTTTTTAAATGTAGTATTCCCAAGTGTGTCCTTGTGTAGATTTTGTGTACTAACTGTTACCTCGGACGCTGATCATAGCGCGTGCGACTGATTGATTGCTCGTTAATTAGTTTGAATGGTGTTAGCTGATGGTCGTGGATATTGGGAGACAGAGCTCGTGTGACCCGTGTAGAGAGATGTTGCTTTGTTGTTGTTGCGTTACAGTTGTGGCACTTTTCGTTTTCATCTTTTAAATATACTTCCTACAAGCTATCGCGGCCCATCAACGATAATGGCCAGTTTCAAGGTGACGGATGTGTTGACGCGGTATGATGGAGCGGGTGATATAGCAACATGGATAAAGCAGGCGAAACTGGCAAAAGGTTTGCTAAAACTTGAGAATTTGGCTGTCGTAATCCCGATGTTTCTCGATGGTGACGCATTTGCCGTGTACGACCAGTTACTGGAGACTGAAAAGAGTGACGAAGATCGCATCGAAGAGGCTCTGTTGCGTGCCTTCGCCTGTGATCAGCTTTCGGCGTATGGGGAATTCAAGACGAGGGTGTTGAATGAAGGGGAATCGGTCGACGTTTTCCTTGCCGACTTGAAACGATTAGCAAAGTTGGCGGGTATCGGTCAAAACGACGACGAACAGCTGTTGAAATTATCTTTCGTCTTTGGGTTGCCGAAACGTGTGTCTGCTCAGATAAGGGCGACACCAAAGGCGGAGCAGTTACAATTGACTGAGGTGCTATCGATAGCACGTGCCCTCGTTACCGATCATGAGTTGGATGGTGCCGAGATGAGCGCCGTTGCCAATTCTTATGATAAAGAAAGAAGAGTGCGGTGTTTTCTATGTGGTGGACCACATTTAAGAATATTCTGTAAATCAATTGTATGTTTTCGTTGCAACGAAAGCGGCCACATTGCTCGATATTGCCAGAAGGTTGACCGGCGGATGGGAGGCCAACGTGGAGAGCTGTGACTTTGAAGGGGTGACGAGAGATGGAGAGAAGAGATAAGAGGCGGAGAGAGATGGAGAGACGAGATGAGAGACGATGATGAATGGTGATGAAGAGTGATATTCATCACGGGGGAATGTGTCCTTGTGTAGATTTTGTGTACTAACTGTTACCTCGGACGCTGATCATAGCGCGTGCGACTGATTGATTGCTCGTTAATTAGTTTAAATGGTGTTAGCTGATGGTCGTGGATATTGGGAGACAGAGCTCGTGTGACCCGTGTAGAGAGATGTTGCTTTGTTGTTGTTGCGTTACAGTTGTGGCACTTTTCGTTTTCATCTTTTAAATATACTTCCTACACCAAGTTCACACATCTAGACTCAGTCAGACGGCATCATACTCATTCTGGTACCATCGGAGCTATATGCAGGAAATAACCATTTTGTAATATCCATATCAATAATATGTTTATTTCTATATTGGCAGTCTATAAAATTTTGTTGATCCTTAACAATTGTACAGAATATCAGCTATTGCAGTTGCGAATATTGCATACATTTGACATTTCGTTTATTGATTTTTGTACATAAATGTAATTTCAATGTAGTAAGCAAGTAAAGAGGTGTCGGGATTTGGGTGAAACACGTCAAATGATATGAAAATCCATTGCCAAATGAAGCTCCCATACTGGGGTGAAGCAAAGAACCATGACCTCGGTATTGATTTCATGTTTTCTATTGTGCATGATTAATTTTGATTTTTAGATATGTTCACACTTTGATATCCTACATTAACATTTTGTTGATTTTTGCTGTTATTTTCATCTTTCCATACCTGCAAATAAAATAAGACTCTGAGACGTTCGTATACGGTAGCTCATAATTATTGCTCCATTGCTTGGCACGATCTGTGAGCATTTTGCGTTGATCTACATAATCATGACTCCTTAATTAGCATTGTGATATCTGTGATGAATTTTCTTTATAGAGTTAAATGCTTGTAGCAATTATGGAGTTGGGTGCATCGATGAAGGATAACTTTCTTCTGGATAAGTCTGTGGCATTTATTAACAACGGATCGTTTGGACCAGTGCCAAAGTGTGTTTTGGAAGAGAGAATGAAGTAGGTAGACAATAATATTAGTGGTGAGCCTTTGGGTTAGTAGTAGTCTGTAGGTCTGGGCAAAATCGAATATCTGAGTGATTTCATTCTGAGTTGAGTATTAACCTTCAAGTTGACTTGGGCATTCGGATATCAGTCATTGTGACGTCGTATTGGTGTGAATGGTGTGGCAAATTTGAATATGTACTTTCATGCCAGCGGTTCTCAATCGCCGGCCAGTGTCAAATTTGATATCTTAATTTCAAAATGCAAGAACTTGGACGCCCGTCAATTAATTAGAGCAGGATTGGTGCGCGGCTGCCTACAGTTGTGCTGACTTTCTCTGAAAATTAGCTCTTCGTTCCGTATTCAAGTGCTCGATTTATCATTGCAATTTATATAGAGCAGTGCTTTTCAACCTGTGTGACGGTTCGCACTGGTGCGAATGAAAAAAATTTCAGTGCGAATGACGAGCGTGGTGCGAATGGTGCGAATGAAAAATCCGGATGAGTGCGAACGGCAAGCGTGGTGCGAATGGTGCGAATGAGAAATCCGGATGAGTGCGAATGAAAATTGTCCATGTTTCTCACTTTTCCGACGTGGAATAATTCAAATAAGAACGATATAAGTACAGTGAGCCCGTAAATTTTGTCGTTTGGAAGCAATTCTAAAAACTTGTTGGTAGCTAGGCTTTTCTAGTTCACAAGTGAGGAACGTTCCCGATGCGTGTATAATGCAAAGTTTGAGATAATATTTCCGCACGAGAGGATTACATCACTGCATGGAAAAAAGAAGGAGTTGGAAACGGTATCAGTTGCTCACTTGCTCGGAAACATCCACCGTGTATGGATATTGTATACAGGCCTTGTATGAATGTAGTAGGTTATAGTAGCTGATGCCAGTGTTGACATTTGGCATATTTGAATGCAAAATATTGGAATTTTCGCACACATTCATGTTGGTTAACAGCAGAATTTCGCGTTTCTTCAACTATAACAATTAGCACATTAGATCTATAACAAGTGTTGTTTACTCGTGTACCTTACCAAGGATTAGAGGCCAGAGAGACCAGTGCCAAGGCCTGTTTGTAATGCGAACTCCACAATTTTGGCTTAGACACGCTTTCCTGTTCTTGGACTGATGATCTCAGGCCAAGTCTAAGTAAAGGCATAGGCCTATATAGAATAGGCTTACCATATTTTGGAAATGAAAAAAGAGGACACTTTTTCAGAAATTTGCAAGTTGCAGAACCGGAGGGAAATTCTCAAAATTCGGTTAATTTCTCCCCACTTTGTGATCGGTTGACTAAAAAAAAAAAAAAAAAAAAGTTCATCTTCGCCGCTCAGAACTCAAAATAACGTTTTTTACTCCGCATCGCCAAGTGGATGACTAAAAAAAAAAAAAAAAAAAAAAAAAAGGTCATCTTTTCGCTCGGAGCTAAAATCACCGTTTTTCACCCGTCGGAGCTTCACGTCTGTGCTAATATGTGGCATATCACTCGCAATTTGCTCTAAATCTGCTCTAAATCCTTAAAAAGAGGACAAAATCTCAAAAAAGAGGACAAAAGGGCGTCCTCCGAGGACACTTTCAAAAAAGTCAAAAAAGAGGACAAATCCTCTTAAAAGAGGACGTATGGTAAGCCTAATATATAACAATATAACATATTGGTGATTCCACTAAGCTTACCGATCCATACGAAAAGTTTGCCTATAGTCCGTGTTCGTACCGCCTTTGTACTACAAACTTTGTAACACTCCGAACTCTGCCGATTTAGCTTGAGCAGATGAGCAGTGAGCAGCTGAGCACCCTCTGCAGAGCAAAATCATATCCACCAAGCCGTATATCTTACGATATTTCTTATGCAGCCTAATTTAAGCTTAATTAGACTGTTGAACCTTATTAGTCTTTATGTATAAGGATATGTGGGAAAGTAGAGATAATTTGGCATTATTTCAGTCAGTTTTCCAATATTGTACGATTGATCTAAGAGCCATCCCGCCGTTGACTAGCCGGGCCGATATAACTGTGTGTTAATCATGAATCTTATGTGAGTGATAATTATTCAAGATGGTGAAAGTGTTGGCTTTGACAACACAAGGAGCCCGAACGTTGTTATTGAAAGATATGTTGATTTGTGTACTGCATAGATAAGAAGTGAATGAAGCCTAAGCTTATCTATAAACAATAGTCATCAATTACTCGGATTGTGTGGGTTTGTATAGCAATGCATTCCTGATTTTAACGCCCACCGTACCATCCAATCGTCTAACACAGGGGCGGCAACTTCTCCAGTCGAAATTAAGTAATTGGCGGGCCGGATTGCTGAATCGATACAATATTCGCCCATTTATCCTCATATACAAGAAATAAATCGTATTTAATTAATGTATTTTAACGACAGCAATGTCACTTCAAAGCCATTTCTCGCCGATAAGTGACTAAGACAATGTGGATTTGAGAACAGCATTGTCATACAGCCGCCGCCATGTCT
Source organism: Botryllus schlosseri (assembly GCF_051294905.1). Taxonomy (NCBI): domain Eukaryota; kingdom Metazoa; phylum Chordata; class Ascidiacea; order Stolidobranchia; family Styelidae; genus Botryllus; species Botryllus schlosseri. The sequence continues at coordinate 35,306,168 of NC_137238.1, forward strand.
GCTTCTCTCTGATCAATGATCATTTACCACACGGTGCAATCCTTAATCAAGATTTCAAGGCATTCGTTAAGCCCGGTACCCCAAATTACCCAATATATTAATTCATTGGGTTTGAGTACATCGTTAATGCCAATATTGCAAGTCTCGCTTCGACGAACGCACGCAGCGCACACACCTATATAATAACATACAGTCACTAATACTTATTGACGTTAATAAAGTATAAGTGGGGAATTTCGGCAGACTTGGGCCGCGGGCCACATTATCATATAAAACGGGAAACTGTCCGAGGGCCGGACGAAATCCCGTCGCGGGCCGGATCCGTCCCGCGGGCCGTATGTTGCCCGCCCCTGGTCTAACATTAGGGTTACCATATTTTGGAATCGGGAAAGGACGACACTATTTCAAAATTTTCAAACACAGAATATCAGTGGAAAATCCTGAAAAAGTGGTAAATTTTTACCACTTCGTAGTCGGTTGACTAAAATAACAAAAAGAAACGGCCAACTTTCGCTCAGCTCCGGAAATACCCAACGGAGCTGATTTACAGCATCTCAGTCGAATTTTGCTATAAATTTGACCAAAAGTCCTAAAAAAGAGGACAAAATCCCAAAAAAGAGGACATTTAGGCGTCATCTGAGGACTTTTTCAAAAACCCGAAAAAAGAGGACAAATCCTCCTAAAGGAGGACGTATGGTAACCCTATCTAACAGACCTTAGTACGCGAAGCATCTTTTCGAATGTTGTCAGAAAAATGAACCAAAGGTGCTAGTCGCAACATTGATGCTACGATTCAAGTGCAGTTCCACTATTTTGTGCGTTCTAAATGCAAACACATTCACATCGCGATGACGTAACATGTGGATTTAGTGGCAAAGTGATATGGTTGCGAGTGAATATTGTTCTTGGGTTCGCCCTTTAAGCTTCCAAGGAAATCACTGCACGATACCCGCGGAAATGCAACGAACTTCTGGAGAACAACGGGAGTGCGATATCTGTGATTTTTATACTGCAGTGATTTTAGTGCATGCTTGATTAGTCAATAATACGATACGCAGAATGCAAAATAATGAAGCTCTATACCTCCAAGAAGCTCTTCGCATACAAAAGTGAAAAGTTTCTTCATTTTCATTTCGTGTACTAAATTTCGGCTGACTGGTGCGAATGAAATTATTTTTCAAAAAAAAGTGCGAATGGAGCTCAAAAAGGTTGAAAAGCACTGATATAGAGTGTCACGTGACCTATTTAGTCATCATCATTTAGTACATCAGGTAAACTACATTTAATAATCGTGATTCCTGATAGCCCATTTGTCCTGTGGTCTGCCTAGTACTGCCTTATTCAGACTTTCGTAAAGTTAGCTTTGTAAAGCTTGCCTGTGTTTAACCTCCCTGTGTACACGTATGTAGTGTCACAGGCCACCCGACTTCGGTATTTCCAGTTATTAAATTCGTGCCAGTTCTTGTGTAATCTGTATAACTTATTTAGTCATTACATGTCCTTAAAGCTGGTTCCGTAGGGGATATTTCTGTAAGGTTGTATCGAACATTCGGCTACTTCTATTGATATTAGTTTTTCCTCCGTTGAAATATTTCATATGCAAAACCTAGACTACTGTACTAATTTTAACCTCGAGCAGAGGTGCAGTACAATGCAGGGTTATGAACAAGGATTTCAACATTCGAATCTGAATCAAGTAATAGTGTCAATGCGATCGAGTCGGGTAATGAGAGATGATTTTTTTCGACTACTGAAATTTCGCGATCCATGCTACTAAGAATTATTTTATCAATGAATTTATAGTTTCGATGGTAATTTCAAATGCGGAAGGTTTCAAATCTCAATTAATCGTGTCATAGACGTATGCTAAAGATTAAACATGTATTACGAAGCTATAAATTACCCTCATGTGGTGTACAATTGGTATTTTATTCTTTGCGGTTGCATAGGAGGTACATATTTGAACTTTCCACATCTTTCGTACTGGTATGACATCATAATTAGCGATATTCGAATACTCGACTCGTAGCCTAGTACTCGATTCAGAATTGAATCACTCAAGTATTTGATTTCGCCCTAGTACCAAGTCAAGATGATTGTTTAAAAGTATTAGTCCAAAACACGCTAAATTGTACAATTTGGATTTTTGAATGACTACGCTCAGGGGCGTAGACAGCGGGGAATAATCGGTGTCCAATATCCCCCGTTTCCAAGCTCAAACTACCCCTCCTCTTGAATCCAAAATTTAGCTCTCTGATATTATCTTAGTATAATCACTTAATGCTCATTCGTGATTAGATGCCCAATCAGCGTCTTCACAGAACAATAAATGCGACGATACCCCTTTTTCTCCTATTCCTCTCCCGTCTGTGACAGCTGGAGTAATTAGCGTATCACATTACATTGCAGCCGACCTGGGCTTGTATTGTTAGAGATAGCAGATCCCTAAAGAACCAAATCAGATTGTACTAATCAAATGTCCAATGTGGAATCTATTATGTATCGATCCAATTTGCGTTGATTTAGTTCGGTTGTTGCGTAGATTTCCAGTCTTTGCGTGTCTCGGGCCTCTGACGCATCTGCTGATTGTCCTGTTTGAATGAGCTTGGCTACATGGCCAATAGTAGAAACATTGGAGGCTAGGAAAATTAGGCCACTTTGTGACTCGAGGCGCGTGATAGTGCTATCAATGTTTGATGTAATGTTGTAATGATGAGAAGTTGTAGTCTTGGCCTGGACAATTTGCCATTGTCACGTTTGCACCGCAAACGCATTTGGGAATGCTTTTTGGTTGCAGCCTGAGCCTGCGCCGGGCCGCTGTTATTCACCAGATACAATGGCACAAGCTCGAGCGTTATTTGGTCTTTACTATCTCCACACACCAAAATACTACACCATCTTAGCAGACAGTAGACATCACATTGATTCAAAATAAATTTAATCCAGATCATGTGCAATAACAGGCAACAAGCTACAAAAGACAACAGGCTAATTCATTTGCGCATCTTCGCTGTTCATATTTGATCGCAGAATTGAGACATCTTGGCCGTGCTGTAATATGATCTGCGCGAGATATTTCTTGATAATGATCCTCGCTTTGGTAATTAGGTCATGATAACTCACTGTCTCTCTTTCTGCTGTTATCTTAGGTTACGGGTTGTGGTGTTGTATTTAAATCGTGCAACTGGGTTATATATATACGAATGACGAAGTCACAAACGCAAGGAATATTATCTGACCATTGTAATATCTGCATTTGTGTATAAAATTAACCTGATGAATCGATTAGAGCTCGGAACATCCAATTTTTGAAGCATTCTCCTTTTATAAAAAAAATACCCCCCCTTTTTTTTTATTTATAAATATCCCCCGTTATTTCTCGGCTGGCTACGCCCCTGACTACGCTCATGAGCTTGTGCGTGTTGAGTTGGAGTATATAGCTTTGGATTTGATATATGGACTACGCGTTTTCGCACTAGCCTTCTATTAAAATCTACCCTCGAAATTCAAATAAGCAGTGTTCTATATATCATTCCAATTGTATCACCCTGCTATTTTTAGATGACAGTGGCGTGGTGCGCACGACATGACCGTTTGCCTGAGCAATCACATCTATAATAGGCCTCGTGTGCAAGATATCGTCGCTGACCTGAACTATCGCATTGCGAGCCTCGCAGGCATTGGCTACTATCTACTATCGTTTAAGACAATGCTGTTAAGTGTATAATGATTAGCGATCGTTATGTCATGATTGTTCAACAGTGACATCGCAAAACAGAATGACATCGAATACTAAAACATAACTATTCATGTACTGCGAATGCAGGGTGTGTGCTATACATGGGTACAGGCTTTTTCTCAGAATTTACACGCCATTTTAAGGGTGCGTATTATACATGGGGGCGCACTGTATTCGGAAAATTACGGTAATTGATATTGGACATAATTATAGGCTATTACAAAGCTCTAAATTACCTTCATGTGGTGTCTAATTGGTATTTGGGAATATAGGTTTGAATTTCATGCGTGAACTGCACACCATCGCACTAGCCTTCTCTAAAAATCTCCCTTTTTTTTCTCATTCAAATAAGCATTTCTCCATATATCATTCCAATGGTATCACCATTCTATTTTCAGATGATAGTGTAGAGTTGAAGCTTTTTGTTAAAGATTTCATAATGGATATGGTGAGCAGCTTGCCAGATGAAATGTGGTTGAAGATTCTCGAAAAGCTACCACTGCACGATCGTCTTAACTGGGTCAAATTTACGAACAAACGGTTTTTTCACCTTGCTGGAGACATATCTGCAGTACAAGAACTCGATTTTCACGGATGTAGTTATGTATCGAACGATCTGTTTTCGAAGATCATCAATTGTTCAAAAGATAGTGTGAGATTATTATCTTTCCGTGATTGCCCTTGGCTCTCAGATGAAATCTGCACCACTATGCCAAGATTGAAAAATCTTGTTACTCTGGATATATTAGGGTGTTTCTTGAGCAGCGAAACATTACACAGTCTTCTTCGTGCCACTCGCTCCATAAAAAAACTGGCTCTATCCACTACAGAACTGGTCATGAAAGATTTTTGTCGGTTGCAGTCAAAACGCGGATTGTCACTTCGAGTGATACATGTAGAATTGCTTCACGATCCCGAAAAAGTCCGTAGTGACGAAACCAGAACGGTGTTCAAGAATTTTATCAAGACATGCTGTCATTCTAGACCACACTGCGTTACGGTCCAAACGCTGAAGAACTTATACTTTAATTTAAAAGATATTTTGATTGAGGCAAATCGTGCGCTTTATCGAGACTACTTTCGAACAGTGAGGAGTATAGCTTGTGATCGAACTTACGGAACTAAGATACTGACTGCTGTTGCTTTACATAGAGCTGTCAGTCCTCTGTCGGCGGATTGCTTAGATGAAGCTCGGGTACTCTGCCTTCCTATGCAGAAAAGCCGTGATAAGGTGCTCGCATCATGTTATTGTAAAGGAGAACACCTGTCTATTGCACTACATGTACTGGAGTATCTGATTTGCTCGCGGGATGAATATATTGATGATCCAGATTCTGCTGAGGCAGTTTTGCTAAATTGCCGTATCCCGAAACTGACACATCTAAACTTATTCACCAGTTACCGAAGTATTCCCTGCCATTTCACCGAAGTATTCCAGGGTATATGCAAGAAATTACCAGCTTTCACAAACCTTGTTGAGCTGAATGTGTGTTGGCTGGAGCTGCCTGCTAACATGCTTCTATTGGCAATCATGGACATGAAACATTTGAAGGGTTTGTCTTTTTCGCTCCATCTTCCTATACAATGTGACCCGGATCCAGAGCAGGACGTCATGAATTTTACAGCCGAGACAAGAGACACCGATGAAAGTTGCAGATATTCGATATTTTTGTTGAAATTGGTGAGAAATTTTCCGGATTTGGAAAAGTTAGAAATGATATGTAGCATGGATGCCCGAAAATCCGTTGCTGTCAGTGATTTGGAACCGATTGGTATGCTGGCCAAACTTCGTTATCTATCTCTACACAGATTTATTTTGGACGATGTACATCAGCTTGCAAATATCCTATCCAGAAGCACAAAGATATCATCATTGGAGCTTGGTCACTTTGAGACTGATGTTGAATGTGATTTTTCAAAGTGTTTTGCTTCATTACACGATCTCATTTATCTACGACTTGCCCATCGTGATTTACAGTCTGTATCGAAATTCCGCGATTTGCACATGAGTAGAAATCTTCAAAGATTCACTTTTCGTTCAGAGCGCGCATTGTCAGCAGCGTGGATCGAGTCATTTCTGGGACCTGTCGTTGCAACCTGTGATCTGTTTTGCATGTGCCATATCGAATGTGGAAATGGGGATGAGGAGGTGGTGAAAAGGGTCATTGCAAAATACCGGAATATTTGTGAATTGAAATACCGTAACAGGGTGATATTGTCATGTAGTGATAAACGCATCAGGCAACATCCAGTGTGCCAAAGTTGGCAGGGACGCTCGTTCTCAACTGTTGCCACATGCAGCCCTTTTGACTTCATATAGACACCATGACTGTGAATGGTGCCATAACTTGACGTCATATTTCTGTTCATAATTTTGTTTTTTTAGTTTTTATCTGAACTGCTATTTTCTTTGAAATACATATAAAAGTGATTTCATTTACCGGTACCTCTTTCAATTTATCCATCCTCGGTCATGCAGGCTGACTTCCCACCATGTCAATTGTATGACACGGTCCATAATTTTTAAAAAGATCCAAAGTGAAGGAGGTAGTTCGATGGAAATATCTACACCTCTCCTGACATCACCAAATACGATCCGGTGTGATCCACTTTGTGAATTTGAATTGAATTTCTGATGGTCGTGTTTAGCTCCATGCCATTAATTTATTTATTTCAGCATTAGTAGTAAAATTGAATTCTGTTGATCCTAAGGTTATGATAACTGTATACAATATCAGATATTGCGGTTGTATATATCGCTGTCTTGAGGAACGCTTCTGTAGCCTATGTATACATTTGGCTCTTCGTTTTTTTATTTTTATACCTAAATGTCATTTGAAGGGAGTGAGTGAGTAAGTAGGTGTCTGGATTTGGGTGAAAAGCTTCAATGTTATAAAACATCGTTTGCCAAATGAAGCTCACATACTGGGGTAAAGCAAAGAACCATGTCCTCATTGTTGGTTTCACCTCATATAGGGTGTTAAATTGATGTTCATGCCCCCCCCCCCTTCCCCCCGTGCATGAATAATTTTTATTTACTATGGTTAAATTGTTCAGTGTTCAATAGTATTCATTAACGCATTTAATTTCATACCACAGTCTTGTGTTGATTTTTGCGGTTTTTTCATTTGCGTTTCTTTGTCTCACACTATTAACGCATTCGAGACCGTGTTTGTTATCAAATGCATATGGCATAATATATTAGTATTTTCTTACTATAGCTGCAAATAAATTACTGCCATCATGTCGTATTGTATTCACACTCCTTTTGTCCGTCGCTTCAATTTTCTGATTACAGCTCAGGATTTAGTTCGTGGGTTGCCATTATTGTGCATATAATGATTGTGTTTATTACACACTAAATCGCACAAACTTGAAAATCATCCCTTTGTTGCAATTCATACAAATGCAGAGTTATCATGTCCAATTTATTCATACTGTATCACCCTTCATTTTCAGATGATAGTTTATTAGTTTTAACTTGTTACCACTTTTTCATCTGTAAGGATTTGACAATGGATATTGTGAGCAGGTTGCCTGATGAAATGTGGACAAAGATTCTCGATTATCTCCCAGTACACGACCGTCTCGAATGGGTGAAATACACAAACAAAAGATTTTTTCAGCTTGCTGGAGATGTCTCTGCTGTCCAAAATCTCGATTTTCGTGGATGTAGTTATGTGTCCAATAGCATGTTTCAGAAAATACTCAATTGTTCAAAAGACAGTGTGAGATTTTTATCTTTCCGGGACTGCGCTTGGCTCTCGAATGAAATTTGCGCTTTTGGAGCATTGTGCAATTTGTAGAGATCTCATCTTGAAAACGCATCTGACTGAGTCATGGAAATTTATTCTTTCCACAAATGTAATACCGCGCTATAGATTAAATAATGCACAAATTCTCCAATATTGTGTCACTCGAACACAACGGCAGGGGTGGGCAATTATTTTCCTCCACGGGCCAAACAAGAAAAATAAATACATTGGCGGGCTGAGTGAAAATTTTAGCTATATTCTCTGGCGTATGTTAATTTTATTTGCAAATTACATTGTTAATAAATGCGGCTCAGTGAATGTGTTGATATATTAGGTAATGAGAAAGTGACAGTTCAAAATAGCTATTTGCTGTCATGATTCAAAACAATGTTGAACATGATACATTTTAGCTCCATGTTCCTCTATTAAGAATCTAAAACAGTGGTTCTCAAAATTGTTTAGGCACACCTCCCTTAACGATAGCGAACAATTTGGCGCCCCCTTGTTATGATATCACAAAATATTAAAAAGTGCAACCAACGGATAGTTTGATGGCATGAACGATTCTAGCTTTTGATGAGAGAATTGTGATATATCAATGTCGGACAATACACAGAGCAACAACTATAAGCTGGCTGTGTATCGCGCATAGCTTCGCCCTCCCTTGACCGAGTGTTTCGTGTTTTTGTCATAAGACTGACTTTAATTAAAATCCTTGATCTCGACGACATGCTCGGCAAAAACCGAAAGTACAGGTTTACCCCCGACTCCAGTATACGAATATTTAGTTCTCTAAATTCTTAGCCTAAACCTTTTTTGAATTTCAATTTTCGGCATGGCATCCTTTATGGGTAGTAGATATGATGACTCGTATAGTAATCGCAAGCACTGATTGACTTGTTTTACGAATTGGGATTTGGAAACATATCACGTAACAAATTGGAACACATGCCATATAATGCGTAATGTGACAATGGCAACCAATAAGGTTTGCACTAAACTATATGGAAAGAGTGATTTTTGTGATTTCAATTGATTCTTATACTTTGCCACATTGCCTTTATTTTAAATCTGGATTACGCATGTCAGATACGTAGGCAGCGCAATCGTGGTATATTAATGAACAGGCTTCAAAGTAAACGACTTTCCTGTTCATTTGATACAGCCTATGGCTTTAGTCATTCAAAATGCAAGTTTATTGTTTTGAATTCCAAGCAACACTTCACGGTCCGCACAAATTGGCTTCGCGGGCCGCATTTGGCCCGCGGGCCGCACTTTGCCCAGCTCTGGTCAACGGGTTTCTGTATCTTCATTTGGTAAATTTGTACCAGCTCTTGTGTAATCTTTATGAGCTATTGAATCATTGCATCTCCTCAAAGCTGGGGTCGTAGCTGATATTTCTGTAAGGGTATGTTAATTATTTAGCTGCTAACTGCTATTGGTATTATTTTTACTTCCATTGTAATATTCCAAATTCATAACCTAGATTACGGTACCGATTTTCACCTTGAGCAAAGGCGCAAGGCTGGGCACAAGGATTTGAATACTTGAATCTGAATCCAGTAATAATACGGATGCAATCTAGTCGGGGTAGCAAGAGATGATGTTATTTCGAGTACTGAAATTCCACTATCCCTGCTATAATGTATTATTTTAGCAATGAATGTAAAGTTGATAGTAATTTCTAATGCTGAATGTTTGAAATCTCAATTATTTGTGTCACAGCAGTGTAATGTACTAACTTAAGACTTTATTCATGCGAACATAACAGAAGGTCCTGACGTGCAGGGCAACAGAAAACGAATGACTATCGTCGTTTACTCGACACAGTACAACACAATTCAGTAATTGTAATCAAGTAATAATAATGTCCAATCACGATACACATCATCTCCCCTCTTTCATCCGAAGCGTACTGTACATTCACCCCGGGATATAACGTTCAGGGCATCGTCGATTGCGCGAACTTCGACGTTGTGGATTGTGGTTAGCATCCATCTCCCACTTCTCTCCCTCCTCTGTGGTTGGCGAAACGTGATCTATTCTCAGAAATCGTCGATTTCGCCACCATATCCGCCCGCTGCTCAGTTTAACCAAGTAATCCCGAAACTTACCAATGGCAACAATGATACCGCGATGATGCCAACGTTTGGTGATCGGGTTTTGAATTCGAACGGAAGTTCCTATTTTGAATGGCGACAACGGATGTGCATCTCTATTATAATGATCCTCATTATACGTCCTCACAGCCGCTGCTTTGGAATCACAATCTCGAGCTAGTTTATGCCACAATGGTGCAAACAGCTTGTGATGTGCCGGTAAACAGGTGCGAAGTGGGCGTCCGAAAAGAATTTGTGCCGGAGAACGTCCGTCCACTCTTGGTGTGTTTCTCCACTCTAGCAAACCTCGCTGAAATGAATCTGAAAAAATATCCCCATTGGGCGACGTTTTAGCCAAAAGATATTTCATGGACTTAACGGCAGCCTCCGCAAGACCATTTGATTGCGCGTAATGCGGCGTCGATACAACATGATTAACACCCCATCGGTCCATGAATTTTCTGAAGTCATTCGAAGAGAATTGCGGTCCTCCGTCGCTTCGTAAACGCACTGGAACACCTGTGTCGGAAAAGAATTTGCGAATTACTCTGATTACCTGACGAGAGGTTGGATCCTTGTCCCATTCACAGATGCTCGGCCAACCGGAGTACCTATCGGTGTACACGAGGTATTTCTTTCCGCAATATGAAAAGAGGTCGGTTGAGACATCTTCGAAAACTCTGCTAGGAGATAGCTCAATTTCCATTGGCTCTTTTGGTAAACTTGGCAAATATTCCTGGCATCTCCCACATGACTGTACCACATTCTCTATGTCAGTGCTCATCCCTGGCCAGTATAAAGTTTGTCTCGCCCGCCTCTTCATTCTGACTATGCCTTGATGAGCATCATGCAATCGTGCAAGCGCTTCTCCTTTAAATCCACACGGGACTACAATTCGTGCATTGTATAGAACCAAGCCATCGTCTATACTTAGATCATTCCGAATCTTCCAATACGGCTGCACGGCAATAGGTGCGTTTTCGCATTTAGCAGGGAACCCCTTTCGGATAATCTCGATTAATGACTGATAATTATTGTCAGTGAGTGCAACTTGTCTCATGCGCGATAAGACCGGGTCTTCTAGTGCGTTCAACGATCCACCCGCTTGCTCGCTTCTGAAAATTTGGCTCTTGATGGTGAGATGGCATGCCATGCAAGCGGCGTCATCTCTTTCCGCTGCTTGATCCTCTCTTGTTGGGTCTTGCACTGGCGCTCTTGACAATGCATCAGGAATGGCATGAAGTTTTCCTTTCCTCCATGACGTCGTAAATACAAATGCAGATAACTTCTCTTTCAGTCGCTGAAGTCGTGGGTTCTCGATGGAATCCAACGTTTGAGCATTTAGAATGGAAACTAGCGGCTGATGGTCGACAACCACATCAAAATGCTGCAATCCTGTCAGAAATAGTTTGCATTTGCGTGCTGCCCACACAACTGCAAGAAGTTCTAGCTCCACCATTGCATATCGCGATTCTGTCTCACTTAGAAACCGGGAGCCGCATTGAACCAGTCTCCATGTGTCACCGTGCAACTGTAATAGAGCGTATCCCAAACCTCTTGTCCTGGATGCATCTGTTTGCAAACTCGCGGGCAACTTCGGATCGAATGTTGCTAATACAGGTGTATTAGTCAATGCTGCTTTCGTCTTCCGAAATGCGTCGGCCTGTACGCTGGACCAGATGAACTCATTTCTCGTTTTGAGTAGACAGCGAAGAGGCTCTGCCACTGTGCTGATCTCCTTCGAAAATTCCCCCAATTGATTCACCATTCCCATGAAGCTACGTAATTCTGTGATGTTGGTTGGAGCAGGAAATTCTGTAATCGCCTTCACTTTATCAGGATCTACAGATATTCCGTCCTTGGATATAATGAATCCAACAAATTTGACTTCGCTTTTTGCGAATCTTGTCTTTTTACGGTTCAGCGTTATTTTATTTTCACGACACCGCTGCAGCAAACTCCATACTCGATGGACGTGTGACTTGAAGTCTTCGGAATGAACGAGAATATCGTCAACGACTTTTGCGACATCCTGGAGCCCTCTCAGTGCTTCGTCCCCTCTGCGACAGTATTCATCTCCCGTTGAAACTAAGCCCATTGGTGCGCGCAGAAATTTGAATTTTCCCCAAGGAGTCATGAACGTAGTGAGCAATTGAGAGTCCTTCTCTAGCGGGAGCTGCCAATATCCGTGTGTTGCATCAAACGTGCTCATGTACTTCGTGTTGTTCGGTATCTGCGCGACAGCTTCCTTTGCTGTCACCAATGGGTATCCCGGACGTTTCACGAACTTGTTCAATTTGGTCAAGTCAACACATAAACGTATACCTCCACCGGGTTTCTGCACCAGTACCATCGGATGGCACCACTCTGTGGGCGAGGTGACCGGTTCGATAATACCCTTGACTATCATCTCGTCGATAAGTTTTTTCGCATCTTCCCTTTGAGGAAACGGAACCGCCCGTGCAGCGTGTATGGCATAGGCTTCAAAATTTTCTTTGACATGTATCTTCATATCAGCACCCGTCATAGGCGACAGCTTGACATCGTTTGAAAAAACGTCTTCAAAATGCTGGAATATACGTTGCTCGATTCGACAGATCTCAGCCATGTCCGGTTCGGTAGGTATATCACCGATAACCTCACGTAACATGTCTCGTTTATCGGTAACTACTTGTTTAGCAATAGGTAATGGAGACGGATAATTTGCCGGAAGAATTCCCAACTCCTTGCAAACATACCACGCAAGCATCGCTCCTTCGCAATCATTACAGATGAGAACTTCAAGAGTCACCTTTCTACCGCCGTATTCCATCTTCAAAACAACATATCCTACGCATTTCATCGGTTGCAAATTTGCAGCGAGGACAGCGTCGCAAGGCGGCTTGGAATAATCAGCACGTTTCAATCCGATCGACATGATCCACTCTTCGCACGCGATTGAAATTCCCGCTCCACTGTCAGGCAACACGGCATGCCGTCCCAAATTACGATCTCGAACATCATACACAGTAATGAATACCGATGGTGGTGCTCTTCCAACGACACGCCCCGATAGATTGTAGCATGTTATCACCATATTCTTCGGCAAGTTTGTTGCTTGGCACATTCGAGAGAAATGTCCACTCTTTCTACAAGAGAAGCATATTGCCTCTTCTGCTGGGCATCTAGCGGCTTCTGCATGAGGTAGCCCACAATTACGACATGTGTTCGCCTCTTTGCTCACTGGTTTCCTGCTCCTTATGACTTTGCTCACAGTATGCCCATTCCATTCTGAACTTGCAGTCGCCAAGGCTTGGTCACCTATGGATGCCGATTCCATACTCCGACATATGTCCACAGCTTCCTTCAAACTGGGAAAGGATTTGGTTTGCATCAGACGTTTCCTCACTTCTCCTGATATGACGCCTGAAATAATGCGTGTTGTCAAACGCGTTTCAAAACAATGCTTGCAAAGTTCGGAATTATTGGCAATCTTCCTCAGATCCATATAAAATGAGTCAAAGCTTTCGCCAACTCGTTGTTTGCGTTCTTCAAACTCCACTCTATCAAGAGCAACATTCCGCTGATCTCTCAAGTATTTATAGATTCGTTCTAGAATATCTTTGACCGTTAGATCGGTTTGTTCGGAGTATTGTGGATAAATTACGTGGATAAGTGTGTCCAGTAATTTTGGGGAAAAGAATCCTTTAAGGTGGGATACTTGTTCGCCGTTCGGTAAACTCGTTAGTCTCATAACTGTTGCATAATCTGCCCATAATTGCTCCCATCCTCGAAAGTCTTTTATGTCAATATCTGCCTCAAGTCTTGGTGGTTTATTCGGAGACACGTGACTGGATGTTTTCTCCGAACGTTCCGAGTTAAGCTTAAGTTGCCCCAAAAGAGATGCAATGACATCTTTATGATCAGCTTCCATGCGCTGCAACACCTCTTTGTGGTGATCTTCCAATCTCTTCAACTCATCTTCCCTTTGTTTTTCGCGTTTCTCTGATTCCCCAATCAAGTGTTCGAGCAGTTCCTCCACTTGTTTTCCTCTCGTAGCCATCTATGATAATTTGTGTGGCCTTTCTTTTAAATAGATCCTGCCGACAACGCCATGTAATGTACTAACTTAAGACTTTATTCATGCGAACATAACAGAAGGTCCTGACGTGCAGGGCAACAGAAAACGAATGACTATCGTCGTTTACTCGACACAGTACAACACAATTCAGTAATTGTAATCAAGTAATAATAATGTCCAATCACGATACACATCAAGCAGCATACCAAACGTTTAACATGTATTAGAAAGGTATAAAATGCCTTCATGTGGTGTCTAATTAGTATTACGGTACTGAACCGTATATACTTTACGATAGCATGAGAGGTTCATATTTAAACTTTCCACATCTTTCGTACTGCTGTAACGTCACAATGAATGAAGCTAGATTACTCGACTCAAACCCTAGTACTCGATTCACTCAAGTATTCGATTCTGGCTAGCCTTAGTACGAAATCAAGATGATTCTAAAAATGTATTAATCCAAAACACGTTTAGTTTTATAAATTGGGTTTTTGAATGTCTATGCTCATGAATTTGTACATGTTGATTTGGAGCATAGCTTTGGATTTCATGTTTATACTGCAAACCATCCAACTAGCCTTCTCTAAAAATCGGACCTCGTTTTTCTAATTCAAATTAGCGGTGCTCGATGTATCATTTCAATTGTACCACCCTTCTATTTTCAGATGATAGTGTCGAGTTGAAGCTTTTCATTTGACATGATTCAATAATGGATATTGTGAGCAGCTTGCCAGATGAAATGTGGTTGAAGATTCTCGAATACCTTCCATTGCATGACCGTTTTGAATGGGTCAAATTTACAAACAAAAGGTTTTTTCACCTTGCGGGAGACATATCTGCAGTCAAAGATCTCGATTTTCACGGATGTAGTTATCTTTCGAACGATCAGTTTTTGAAAATAATCAATCGTTCAAAGGACAGTGTGAGGTTTTTGTCCGTCCGGGACTGCGCTTGGTTCTCGGCTCAAATCTGCACCACCATGCCGAGATTGAAAAATCTTGTTACACTGGATATATTGGGGTGTTTCTTGAGTAGTGAAACATTACACACTATACTTGGTGCCACATGCTCCCTAAAGAGATTGGCTCTATCCACTACGGAACTGGTCATGACAGATTTTTGTCTCTTGCAGTCAAAACGCGGAATGTCACTTCGAGTCTTGCATGTGGAATTGCTTCACGATCCCGAAACTTTCTATAGTAGCGAAAGCGAAACCATAACGGTGTTGAGTGATTTTATTAATACATGCTGTCATTCAAAACCGCACTGCGTTTCAGTCCAAACGTGGAAGTATTTATCTCGCAACGATTTTGAAAATATTATGATTGCGGCAAGTCCTGCGATTGATCGAGACTCCATCCAAACAGTGACGAGGGAAGCTTGTGATGAAACTTATCTAAATCGGATACTGATTGCCGTTGCTTTACATAGGGATGTGAGTTCTCTGTCGGTTGGTTGCTTAGATGAATCGCGGGTACTCTGCCTTCCTATGCAGATGAGACATATGAATTTGCTCGCATCATGTTATTGTAAAGAAGAATACCTTCCTATTGCGCTACATGAGCTGGAGTATATTTTGTCTCGGGACGAAGATACTGATGATCCAGATTATGCTGAGGCAGATTTGTTAAACTCCCGGACCCCAAAACTGAGACATCTAAACTTGGGCAGACGACCTACTTGTTATTATGGTGTCGCCGAAGCATTCCCTCGTATATGCAAGAAATTACCAACTTTTACAAACCTTGTTGAGCTTAATGTGTGTGGACTGGATTTGCATGCTAACATGCTTCTATTAGCGATTATGGATATGAAACATTTGATTGGTTTGTCTTTTTCGCTCCATCTTCCTGTACAATGTGAGCCGGATCCAGAGCAGGACGTAATTAATTTTACAGCTGAGACGAGAGACGCCGATGAAAGTTGCAGATATTCGATATTTTTGTCGAAATTGGTGAAAAATTTCCCGGATTTGGAAAAGTTTGAAATGAAGTGTAGCATGGATGCCCGAAAATACGTTGCTGTCAGTGATTTGGAACCGGTTGGGATGCTGGGCAAACTTCACCGACTATCTCTACACTGGTTTATTTTGGACGATGTAGATGGGCTTGCAAAGATCCTATCCAAATGCACAAAGATATCATCATTGGACCTTGGTCACTTTGAGACTGATGTTGCCTGTGATTTTTCAGAGTGTTTTGCTTCGTTACGCCATCTTATTTATCTACGACTCGCCCATGATGACTTGGAAGGTGTATCGAAATTTAACGATTTGCACATGAGTAGCAATCTTCGAAGATTCACTTTTTATTCAGAGTGCGAATTGTCAGCAGCGTGGATCGGGTCGTTTCTGGGACCGGTCTTTGCAACCTGCGATCTGTTTTGTATGTGCCATATCGAATGTGAAAATGGGGATACCGCGGTTGTGAAAAATGTCATTGCAACATACCGGGCTATTTTTGCATTGAAATACGGTAACAGGGTGATATTGTCATGTAGTGATAATCGTATCAGCCAACATCCAGTGTGTCAAAGTTGGCAGGGACGCTCGTTCTCAACTGTTGCCACATGCAGCCCTTTTGACTTTGCAAAGACACCATGACTGTGGATGGTCCCATAAATTGACGTCATATTTCTGTTTAGAATTTTGTGTTTTCAGTTTTCATCTGAACTTTGAAATGAATATAAAACTGAATTCATTTACCGGTGCCTCTTTCAACTTATCCATGATGCTCAGGACCTCGGTCATGCGAGCTAACTTCCCACCATGTCAATTGTATGACATACTGTAGGTAGTTCGGAATTTAAGAAGGATCCAAAGTAAAGTAGGTTGTTCGATAGAAATATCTACACCCCTCCTGATATCACAAAACATGATACCATGTCATCCACGTTGTCGATTTGAATTGAATTCCTGATGGTTGTGTTTACCTCCATGTCGTTATTTATTCCTGCATTAGTAGAAGATTTGAATTCTGTTGATCATAAGGTAATAATAATTGTATACAATATCAGCTATTGCGTTTGTACATATTGCTGTCTTGAGGAAGGCTTCTGTAGCCTAAGCGTACATTTGACTTTCCGTTTTTTGTTTTACACACCTAAATGTCATTTCAGCTTTTATCTCGCACTATTGACATATTCAACACCGATTTTGTTATCAGATGAATATGGTATAATATATTGGCATTTTCACTACCATAGCTGCAAATAATTTACTGCCATGCCATCATGTTGTATTTTTTCAGCACTGCTTTTGTTCCTCGATTAAATTTTTGGATTACACTTCTGGATTTAGTTCGTTTGTTGCCATTATTGTACATATGACTTGGCTTTGTTGCAATTCATACAAATGAACAGTTTTCAAGTTATCATCTGTATCGCCCTTCATTTTCAGATAATAGTTTTATAGTGTTAACTTGTTACGACACTTTCATCAGGCTGCAGCGTGCATCCAGTCATTTCTGGGACCTGTCGTTGCAACCTGCCATCTGTTATGTATGGGACCTATCGAATGTGAAAAGATTTTCGCGAATGTGAGAAAGGTCATGGCAAAATACCGGAATATTTGCAAAACGAAGTATCGTAGCAGTGTGGTGTTGTCGTGGAAGGTGCAATGATTATCATCTCAGCCAATATCCAGTATGTCAATGTTGGCAATGAAGGTCATTTACAACTGTGGCCATATACTAACCTTTTGACTTCTAAATATGCCTCGGGTACAGATAATTGTATAATTGTAATTGTATAATTTGGGTTTTTGAATGACTATGCCCAAGAATTATTGTATGTTGATTTGGATTATAGCTTTGGATTTCATGCTGGGACTGCACACCATCGACCTATCCTTCTCCTAAAATCTCCCTTTTCCCCCAATTCAAACAAGCGGTGCTCGATGTATCATTCGAATGGTATCCTATTCTATTTTCAGATGATAGTGTCAATAATGGATGTTGTGAGTAGCTGGCCAGATGAAATGTGGTTGAAGATTCTCGAATACCTTCCACTTCATGACCGTTTTGAATGGGTCAAACTTACGAACAAAAGGTTATTTCACCTTGCTGGAGACATATCTGCAGTCCAAGATCTCGATTTTCTCGGATGTAGTTATGTATCGAACGATCAGTTTTTGAAAATAATCAATCGTTCGACGGACACTGTGAGATTTTTGTCCTTCCGGGACTGCACATGGCTCTCGAATCAAATCTGCACCGCCATGCCGAGATTGAAAAATCTTGCTACGCTGGATATACTGGGGTGTTTCTTGAGTAGCGAAACGTTGCACAGTCTACTCCACGCTACGCGTTCCATAAAAAGATTGGTTCTATCCACTACCGAACTGGTTATGAAAGATTTTTGTCTGCGGCAGTCAAAACACGTATTGTCAGTTCTGGTCTTACATGTAGAACTGCTTCACGATCCTGGAAAACTCGGCTGGTTTGAAACCAGAACGGTGTTGAAGAATTTCATTAAGACATGTTGTTATTCTTAACCACATTGCATTTCAGTCCAAACTCTCAAGTATTTGCCTTTAGATCATTTTGAAGACATATTCATCGAGACAAATCTTGCTGTTCATAGAGACTCCACCCAGCGAGTGATGCAGGAGGCGTGTGATAAAGCTTACCATAATCAGATACTGATTGCAGAGACTTTGCATAGAGATGGCCTCGGCCGGTTGCTTAGATGAAGCCCGGGTGCTCTTTCTTCCTATCCAGGGATTAAGGCATGGGAATATGCCTACATCATGTTATTGTGAAGGAAAATACCTGCCTGTTGAACTACATGAACTGGAGTATCTTATTTGCTCGCGGGACGAATATGGTGATGGTAATTGTCCAGATACTGCTGAGGCAGTTTTGCAAAATTCCAGTATTCCGAAACTGACACATCTGGACTTGGGCAGACGGTGCGTTTCTTATTTTGGTCACGCCGAGGCATTCCCGGGTGTATGCAAGAAATTACCATCTTTCACAAACCTCGTTGAGCTTAATGTGTGTGGGCTGGATTTGAATGCTAACATGTTTCTATTAGCGATTATGGACATGAAACATTTGAAGGGTTTGTCTTTTTCGCTCCATCTTCCTATTCAATCTGATCCGGATCCAGAACAAGACATAATGAATTTCACAACTAAGACAGGAGACACGGATGAAAGTTGCAGGTATTCGATGTTTTTGTCGAAATTGGTGAAAAATTTCCCGGATTTGGAAAAGTTGGAAATAAGTTGTAGCATGGATGCCCAAAAATTCCCGATTTGCACATGAGTAGCAATCTACAAAGATTCACTCTGTATTCAAAGTCGACATTGTCAGCAGCGTGGATCGAGTCATTTCTGCGACCGGTTGTTGCAACTTGCGAACATTTCTTTATGTGCCATATCGAATGTCAAAATGTGAACGTGGGAGTTAAAAAGATGATTGCAAAGTACCGAAAGCTTTGTGAATCAAAATATCGTAACAATGTGGTATTGTCATGCAGTAATAATCGTATCAGCCAACATCCAGTGTGTCAAAGTTGGCAGGGTAGGTCGTTTTCATCTGTCGCCACTTACAGCCCGTTCGACTTTCTAAAGATGCCTTGAGCGCAAGTAAACCGGTTTACCATCATATTTCTGTTTTGATTTTCGTTCAACGTCTTGAACTGCCGTTTTCTTAGAATTGATGCTTTTAATTAGTTTTTGTTATCTCCTTCATTTTCTCGATAGTACTCAGATGTCAGAACGATCCGCAGATAGGCTAGCTACCCAGTACACGGTAAATTTGAGATCCCGCCACCGCGAAATTATCCGCTAGGAGCAGCACAAAAGAGAGCTTTCAGCGCATGGCCGCCAACGAAGCTAGGCGCTATAGGGAAAATTTCCCTTTTTTCCCGCTTTGCGTAAGTTCTGCGTTCCCCGTCTCGCTCTTTTGCGATTCAACGTGCTGGGAACATGACAGGAACTGATCGTGCTGCAGATTTCAGAACTTTCTTGGCGAGTAACGGTGTTGCATCGCGCCATATCAAGAAATTGGAAGGTAGATAAATAGCTTTAGCATTCATGTACCCTGTTATCTAGATATCTGATATAAAGTACGATCCTAATCTGTATATAGCTCACGCATAGCTTAAGCAATATGACCTGTTATAACAGCTAAGAGACGCTCTTCGCCATGAGTATCAGAAGAAGTTGCGATACTTTTTTCTACTGTGTTAGCATTGATCGGCCGTATTGCAGCGTACCGGTACCAAACATAGTAAAGAGCTTGGAATCTTGTCAATTTACATTCTGTTGTGGTGTCATTATGAGTGGAACAAAGTTGGAGATATCCTTGTTGAACGGCTCAAAGATGATGGCTTACCAGAATTTATTTGTATTGATAAGCTGTTGTATGTAAATGATCAATTATTTTGCAACTACCATAAACTGGATGTCTGTGCTTTCGATTTCACAATGAATTCAGTTGTTATTACGCATAGCAATATCTGTGGGTTGAACTGCATTTCTGGTCATGAATTTCGGTGGCCTCAAATCAGTAATATTATTGATGATCAGCAGTTTGTAATGGCGAGGCATGTTGGACATGTGTACTGCTTGTAACGATAAGGATTATCTGTAGTATTGATGTTACGTTCAAAACTGTTTCATTTTTTTAAAGAGAATGATGTCAATTCGTATAATTTTTGCGGGCTTTGTGATAAAGACTTCTGGCAAATATTCACCATTGGTGTGACGCGCCATCTGTTGAATCTGCAAGAAGTAAGAAGCTAATCAACTGAAATGTGTTCATGCAACTAAGTCTTGTTGTTTCAGTTATGGAAAAAGTCGTCAACAAATCAATGTCAAAACAATATATCCGATAAATCAGCCTCGATCGCTGAATCAGATACCACTTTGCCGGGAGAAGCGTCAGTTAATGAGGATTTAGATACCACCGTGCCCGTAGAGCCGTCAGTCCGTTGTGATTTAGCTTCTTCAGAAGCAGCTATGCCAGTAAGTATTTGATAAAATTTTGCAATGAATTTAGCTAACCTGAATGCCTCAGCAGTCCACACCTCCTCAAGAAGACGACAACTCGACAGATCTCCTTGTGGATGATATGGTAAATATCCACATTATTCTAGTAGGACACCAACTCATATTTTCATCGATTTTTAATCAGCCACCATGCAGTATCAAGCACCTCGTCAGGTAAATTACTAAATAGTATGTAATGTGGGTATAGAAGTACATAGTTTGTACTGCGAGTAAATAGAAGTAGTCCGGCGACGTGCGCCGGTGTAAATTACTGCATAGTTTGTACTGCCAGTAAATAGAAGTAGTCCGGCGACGTGCGCCGATGTAAATTACTGCATAGTTTGTACTGCCAGTAAATAGAAGTAGTCCGGCGACGTGCGCCGGTGTAAATTACTGCATAGTTTGTACTGCCAGTAAATAGAAGTAGTCCGGCGACGTGCGCCGATGTGAATTACTGCATAGTTTGTACTGCCAGTAAATAGAAGTAGTCCGGCGACGTGCGCCGGTGTAAATTACTGCATAGTTTGTACTGCCAGTAAATAGAAGTAGTCCGGCGACGTGCGCCGATGTAAATTACTGCATCGTTTGTACTGCCAGTAAATAGATGTAGTCCGGCGACGTGCGCCGGTGTAAATTACTGCATAGTTTGTACTGCCAGTAAATAGAAGTAGTCCGGCGACGTGCGCCGATGTAAATTACTGCATCGTTTGTACTGCCAGTAAATAGATGTAGTCCGGCGACGTGCGCCGGTGTAAATTACTGCATAGTTTGTACTGCCAGTAAATAGAAGTAGTCCGGCGACGTGCGCCGATGTAAATTACTGCATAGTTTGTACTGCCAGTAAATAGAAGTAGTCCGGCGACGTGCGCCGGTGTAAATTACTGCATAGTTTGTACTGCCAGTAAATAGAAGTAGTCCGGCGACGTGCGCCGGTGTAAATTACTGCATAGTTTGTACTGCCAGTAAATAGAAGTAGTCCGGCGATGTGTGCCGGTGTAAATTACAGCATAGTTAAACTAATATTTACACATTCAGGTGGATTCAAGTTGACTGTTAAAGAAGCTACTCGTCAGCTGCAAAATGAATTTGACAACGAGGACTGCAACTGGCAGAAAATCGTGACTCTTTTCAAACAATTGTACGGGTACCGGCGTGCTCAGCTAACAAAGAAAGGGATCCCTCTCAATGAAATTCTGCAAACTTTCCCAACCTTGGGTGATATCAGACTGGTGAGCGCATGTATGATTTACCATTAGGCCTCTGCGATATCGAGTGCGCGTCAGTGTATTGAGTATTACAGTCGAGACTTGTATTCCTGTATCACTCATTCTGATGTCACAACATGAATGATTTGGGGTAGGAATTATGTGCCTTTTATACGGCCAAAAAGAATATAGTGATAGTTCTTAATATAATACTGAAAAATTTCTTTACAGGTCAGGGAAGACTTCTGGAAGTTAGTTGCACCAACTACAATTGATGAGATGAGAACTAATTACACAAAAATGATGAATACATTGGATAAGATATTTGGGGTAAATTGGGACTTGCAAAGCTATTATGATTTAGAATGATTGATAATAACTTCTCGATTTTTTGTTTTTCAGTACAGTGTGAATGATCAACTTAAAAATCTGCTGAAAGTACAATCGCAACTCGCCGATGGCAGAGTAAAGTGGAAGAAGACCGACGCCAGCCTGAACTCTAAAAAGAAGTCCACAGTATCTGCATTGTCAGTGGAACAGGTACTTGATTATAACTAAGTTTATATAATGATTTCAATCACTGATACATGTAGCTGACTGTGCGGCAGTGGTGAGCGAGATAGTGTAATGGTTATGCGTCCGGGTTCTCGATCGGTAGGTCGTGGGTCATACCAAAGACTGTAAAACTTATTGTGTGGCGTGTCTAAATAACTTGGTGAATTACTGGTGTAGAGTTGTTACCCCTGTTGTTGACAGTCGTATTCATAGTTTGAATTTTTAAAAAATACTTGCATTTCAGGCTCAAGATACTGAAATCCACTGCAAACGATCACACCCTCCACATTTGGTTGTTGCCAAGCACGAAAATGGCAAGATCCAGGGCTGGATTCTGGCTGATGGCCACAAAATTTCTTGCCAAGAATACGATACGGTCTTTGACATGTTAATTATGTTAATATTATGGCATGCTATTATGCCTGGGACCTATCATATCCGAAAGATTTTCAGCTTCTGGCTTTCGTTCAACATGTGGTAATAGGTGACAAAAGTGCTCAATATGTGTCTACCAGATTGGCTGATTTCTTTTTAAGATTTCAACAATCTGCTCCAGAATAAGACTTTTTCCGGGTTTCTCACTATCGTTTTTTGAGTAGTACTTCACAAGTACGTTAGATCGTACAAATCCTGTGAGGTTAAGTTCCTCTCCGCATTCGTTTATTGAGTATGGTACTTTGAAGTACGTTTTAGTACTTGTACTAATTATGTTACATAATCCAACTTCTGTAATTAGTTTTTTGTTTGTAATTCTTGATTGAAAAATTCGGCTCTGATTTATGCTGGTATGTTACATGATCCAAATTCTGTAATTTGTTTTTTTTTGTAATTCTAAATTGAAAAATTCGGCTCTGATTTATGCTGGTATGTTACATGATCCAAATTCTGTAATTAGTTTTTTTTTTGTAATTCTAAATTAAAAAATTCGGCTCTGATTTATGCTGATGCAAGTCCTATTTTTTGCCTTCAATTTCATTTCGTTTACTTGTTGATTTCTTTGCACGTTCATTTTTCCGTTTATAATAAAATGTTCCATGCGGGATTCGAACAGTTTTAGATGTCGTCGAGTACACCAGGTGGTTTTAGTGTTATTTCGAGGACAGGTCGACTTGACATGTACGCCAGATTATTTAGTATTCTATATCAGGCCGCATTGAGGTATCACCTAGATCGGAAACACCTAAATACGGAAACACCTTAATATGGAAACACCTAATCGATATCATCTAGGACATTTTTCGTGGGATCTTTTTTGACGAAAAAAGTGTTGTCTTTTCTGATTTCAATGACATGAAAAAACTTACAGTGTATGTCAATTGTATGACATGGTTTGCAATTTTAGAATTTGCCTAAAATAAGAGATGAAGAGTATTTGCATCCAAATTTTCACACCCACCCAAAATTCACTGAATATGATCCACTTGGAAGTTTTTGTCTAATCCATGATGGCTTTGTCAATTCCCTGTCATTAATATGTGATATTACCGTATCAGCAGTGAATAAATTTGTGTTGAAGTTGAAGTTGATGTTTAAACAATGCGATAGTATTGGCTTCTACATTCCATTTCGTACATGAACATTGTTACCAGTACGTTGATTTTTCCTCTTACTTGACCTGTGGTTTCTGTTTCTAACTGCGTATTTGAGATCTTCCCAGTTATCACATGTATTTGGTAGGATTTTTCAGAGGGTTTTGCTTCGTTACGCAATCTCGTTTATCTACGACTTGTCCACAATGATTTGGAGTCTGTATCGATATTCAGCAATTTGCAAATGAGTAGAAATCTTCAAAGATTCACTCTTTATTCAAAGTCTACCTTGTCAGCGGCGTGGATCGAGTCATTTCTGGGACCGGTCGTTGCAACCTGCAATCTGTTCTGTATGTGCCATATCGTGTGTAAAAATGTGGATGCTAAATTGCAAAATACCGCAACATTTGTGAATCGAAATACCGTAACAAGGTGATATTGTCATGCAGTGATAATCGTATTACCCAACATCCAGTGTGCCAAAGTTGGCAGGGACGCTCGATCTCACAAGTTGCCACATACAGCCCTTTTGACATTGTAAAAAACCATGAGTGTAAATTTTAGACGCGTAGCCAGCCAAAAAATAAGGATGGTTGAATTTACTAATTTAGCATCAATTCATTAGCGTTGAGTACATGCACAAATGGCGATTATACAATATCCTCGTGTTGACGAAGTATGATAGGCTTGCCAACGAGTCCGGCAGTGCTGTCAATTAGCGAGTCCCTGATCTATTATGAACAATAAAATATGTGTGCTTATCAGCATGTATTACATAGCTCAAGACAAAATGACCAAGTTGATATGGAGTCTGTTCCATAATGGCCTTTCCGGTGGCTCAATCATTTATCATCTTTTATAGCTCAAGCTTTGACACACATCTTACGGTATTTTCAGTATTAGCGGAAATCAATGTTCCGCACGCACATGTTTGCGGACATTCGATATCATCAAGTTTCGTGATGTCACTCTTTAATCACACCTGAAGCCCCTGGCTACGCGCCTGTTATATGATGCCCTGACTTGACATCATATTTCTGTTTCTAACTTTATTTTTTGTCAGTTGGCATTGAACTACCATTTTCTTTAAAATAGGCTAAATATGAAATTCATTTCATTCATTCATCTATCATTTCATCCATAATGCTAAGAACATCGGTCTTGCGAGCTAACTTCCCACCATGTCAATTGTATGACATAGTACATAATTTGAGAAGGATCCAAAGTGAAGTAGGTAGTTTGATTGAAATAATTACTTACACCCCTCATGATATCACCAAATATGATCCGGTGTGTTCCAATTTGTGAATTTTAGTGTAATTCCAGACGTGTTACTTCCATGTCAATGATATTTTTATTATTATATTGGCTGTCAATATAATTGTGTTGATCCTCAACCATGTAGGCCTACGTAATATTAGCTATTGCGAATATTGCAGTCTCAGCATTTTGAAGAGCTTCTCGTTGATACAGAACCTCAATATACAAATAAATAGTATATTGAAATGAACCTGGATATTTTCGGCTGACATTTGTCAGGGGTATTCGTCATCAACTAGTAGATCAGTTGAAAGAGCAATGCATACCAGGGTTGTAACCAAGTCACAAGGCTCCGAGTCAAAAGTCGAGTCATTTTCAATTCACCACCGAGTCAAGTCCGAGTCCATGTCAGCGAGCAGAGGGTCGAGTCCAAGTCATGGTGTTTTGACTCGAGTCGCAGTCCAGGTGATTGCGTTGACTGCTCAGTTTTCGGTTAAATTCTTGTTTAACCCACTTTTTATGACTCTTCGGTGCTACCGAACTATTCGCATTTATAATATACTAATTTTCCCCGCTCTTAACAGTTTGTGGTCTTATTTTTGAAATACCAGTACCAATAGACGATATACCAATGGTGCGCTTACTTTTCTATTCATCGAAATTACAATAAAATGTTGGTCTTGCCCGCCTAATTCATACACAATGACTCGAGACCACGTCGCGTCATTACAAAGATTGACTCGAGTCATTTCTTTATTCTGAGAAAATGACTGGAGTCGAGTCATGAAAAAATTGCGACTCGAGTCATTGCAACCCTGTTGCATATCAACAATGGTATCGCAAAAATGAAGTCACCGGCATTGAAATGTCGAATAATCAAGGTGATGTCCTTTCGAATTCTCCACTAGTTGATAACGGTCACCTCCGACGAGTGTCAGCCAAAAATATTCGAGTTGATTTCAGTATGAATATGCTATCCAGAAGAGTAATAATTGTACATCATTATGCATACATTTCACATTTCGTATATAGGTTTTCATGCATAAGTATCATTGCAAGAGAGAATGGCCTATGTAGGTGTCTGGTTTTGGGTGAAACACTTGAAATGTTATGAGGATCATTTGAAAAATGAAGCCCGTATACTGGGGGGTGAAGAAATGAACCATGTCTTCGTTATTGGTTTCACCGCATATAAGATATTGAATTTATGTTTATCATCGTGTATGATTAATTTAATTTTCAATGCTTCCACTGTTCAGCAGTATCCATTTCCATATTTCATTTTATGCATCAGCATCATGTTCATTCTCGCTGTTATTTTGACTTGCTCACTTCAATTTTGTCTCACACTGTTTACGTACCTGACACCGTGCCAGTTGTCACATGCATATGGTATAATATATCAGCATTTTCTTTCAATAGCTGCCAAACAATCGCCGCCGTCTTATTCTATCCACACACGCTTTTGTTTCTCAATTCAATATTCTGATTACATCGCTGGATTTAGCGCGTAGCCTTTTTGTGCATATAAGAGCTGCTTATCACGTGCTCAATTGCATCAACCTGCTAAAAATCCGCCATTTGTTGTTATTATCAAATAAACAGTGTTTGATATATCATCCCCATTTCATTTATTACGGTATATCACCCTTTTATTTTCAGATCATAGTTTCAGTTAAAACTTGTTACTACTTTTCATCTGTGAAGATTTCGTAATGGATATCGTGGGCGGCTTGCCCGATGAAATCTGGCTGAAGATTCTCGGTTACCTACCAGTACATGATCGTCTTGAATGGGTTAAGTTTACAAACAGAAGATTTTGTCAGCTTGCTGGAGATATAACCGCAGTCCAAAATCTCGATTTTCACGGATGTAGTTATGTATCGAACGATCAGTTTTTGAAAATAATCAATCGTTCAAAGGATAGTGTGAGATTTTTATCTTTCCGGGACTGTGCTTGGCTCTCGAATCAAATCTGCACCACCATGCCTAGATTGAAAAATCTTGTTACGCTGGATATATTGGGGTGTTTCTTGAACAGCGAAACATTACACAGTCTTCTTCGTGCCACTCGCTCCATAAAAAAGTTGGGTATATCCACTACAGAACTCGTCATGAAAGATTTTTGTCAGTTGCAGTCAAAACGCGGATTGTCACTTCGAGTCTTACATGTAGAATTGCTTCACGATCCAGAAAAAGTCAGCAGTCGCCAAACCAGAACGGTGTTAAGGAATTTTATCAAGACATGCTGTCATTCTAAACCACACTGCATTACAGTCCAAACTCTCAAGCATTTGCCTCTAGATGATTTCGACGATATATTCATTGAGGCAAATCTTGCGGTCTATCGAGACTCCGTCCAAAGAGTGATGAGGGAAACTTATGATCGAGCATACCAAAATCAGATGCTGATTGCAGTGGCTTTTCATCGAGTAGACAGTGCTCTGTCGAAAGGTTGCTTAGATATGGCTAAGGTACTTTGTCTTCCAATGCTGTTGAGACATGAGAGAAAATATGTATCCTGTTACTGTAAAGGACGTCCCCTCCCTAACACACTGCATGAACTCGAGTATCTTATTTGCTCCCGTAATGAATATTGGGGTGATCCAGATTCAGCTGAGGATCTTTTGCTGAACCACAGTCTTCCGAATCTCACACATCTAGACTTGGGCCACCGGCTCTGTTCTTATGTTGATATCTCCGAGGGTATATGCACGAGATTACCATTTTTCACAAACCTTGTTGAGCTGAATGTGTATGGGGTAAGCATGGATGCTAACGTCCTTTTGAATTCGATTATGGGCATGAAACATTTGAATGGTTTGTCTTTTTCACTACATATTCCTTTGCAATGTGATCCAGAACAGAACGTGACTGAGACAAGAGAAACAGATGCAAGTGGCAGATACTCAATGTTTTTGTTGAAATTGGTGAATAATTTACCAGGCTTAGAAAAGTTGGAACTGCTCTGTAGCGTAGATGCCAGAAAATGTTTTGCTGTCTGTGATCTAAAACCAATAGTTGAGCTGGCAAAACTTCGTTATCTATCTCTACATAGATTTCCTCTGGACAATGTAGATCAGCTCGCAAAGATCCTATCCAGCAACAAGAATATATCATCATTGGATCTTGGTCACTTTGAAACAGATGTTGTCTGTGATTTTTCAGAGTGTTTTGCTTCGCTACGCAATCTCATTTATCTACGACTTGCCCATAATGATTTGGAGTCTGTCTCAAAATTCAAAGATTTGCAAATGAGTAGAAATCTTCAAAGATTCACTCTTCATTCAAAGTCCTCCTTGTCAGCAGCGTATATCGAGTCATTCTTGGGACCATTCGTTGCAACCTGCGATTTGTTTTGTATGGCACATATCCAATGTCAAAATGTGGATGAAGATGTGAAAAAGATGATTGAAAAGTACCGCAATATTTGTGAATCGAAATATCGTAACAACGTGGTATTGTCATGCAGCGATGATCGTATCAGCCAACATCCAGTCTGTCAAAGCTGGCAGGGAAGGTCGTTTTCATCTGTTGCCACATACAGCCCTTTTGACTTCCTAAAGATGCCTTGAGTGCAGATCAACGATCCTATTCCTGTTTGAATATTGCTCAACATTATTGAACCGCCATTTTCTTTGAATTAATACTTCTCGTTGCATTTCGTTATTTCTTTCGTTTTATCGATAGTGATCAGAACTATTCTCATATGAGCTAGCTACCAGACATTTCAATTGTATGACATGGTTTTAGATTTGTGAAGGATCCCAATAGAAGGAGTAGTTGCATCCACATTTCCGCTCCTATCCAAACTCCACCTAATATGATCCACTGTGATCCATTTGGTAAATTTTTATTTAATTCATGATGGCCTTGCCACTTCTATGTCAGTAATATGTTCATTACCGCATTAGCAGTAAATAAATCCGTGTTGATGTTTACACATCCCGTTCCATACATGAACATGTTTAAGTTGATTTATGCTATTATCTTCAACTGTGGTTTCTGTTTCTTACTGCATATTTGACATCTCGCCAGTTTCACATGTATTCGGTATGATTTATCATTATTCCACTTGACAGTTCCTTGCAGTATCATCCAAACTCCTGTAGCAAATCGATGTCCGCAATCTCAAAATATTTGAGAACAGTGTCTTCAAATCGTGATCTTTCTCAATAATCAAGACGCAAAATAGCAGTTTTTATGCATTCAATTACGGAAATGTATCTTTGTACTGATATAAGCTATTTGTCATGTACCATTGTGCAATTTGTAGAAATCACATAGTGACAACGCAAATTTATTTTATGCAGAAATGTAATCTTGCGCTTTGGATTGAATTTTACACCAAGTCTCCCCATTTTGCGTCACCCGAACACCAATTTAAAGCATAGATAGTAATTTTAAAATAGTCTTACCTCTATCATAGCATACGCATAACATTGAATTGAGTTAGCTTGAAAAGGGTTGAATATATAGATTGAATCACGTACGAATACTCCAATATTGTGTCACCCGAACACTAATTTAATGATAAGATATATTCTCTTACCTGTATCATGGCTTATGCATTACATTGAATTGAGTTAGCTTTAAAAGGGCATATATCTCCACAATATACAAACACAGCAGCCATAATCATTGACCTACACTACGAGTGGCATCTTTGTTTGTGAATAATGGATTAGCATTGTGATATCTGGTTTTCTTTAATCTTAATTGGTGACATTGTGATATCAGTTGTTATTTTTCTTAAGTATAATTTGTTAGTGGAAGTCGGGTACGTATCTTCTGGCTAAATCTGTGGCATTTGCTAATCTAGGACTGTTTCAACCAGTGCCGAAGTGAGAGTGAAGCAGGTAAGCTATAATAATCATGGTGCTTATGGTGCTGTAGTTTGCAGCGCTGCCGTTTGCAGCGCTGCCGGTACTGTAAAGTTAGCTTTATAATCCTAGCCCACTAGTCGACAATGCCTGTGTTTGACCTCCCTACTCCCTATGTAGGCCTATATGTAGTGACACAGGAAACTATGGTCAACGGGCTTCTGTATCTTCTTTTGGTAAATTTGTACCAGTTCTTGCGTAATCTTGATGAGCTATTGAATCATTGCATCTCCTCAAAGCTGGGGTCGTAGCTGATATTTCTGTAAGGGTATGTTAATTATTTGGCTGCTAACGGCTATTGCTATTATTTTTACCTCCATTGTAATATACCAGATTCATAACCTAGATTACGGTGCCAATTTTCACCTTGAGCAAAGGCTGGGCACAAGGATTTGAACACTCGAATCTGAATCAAGTAATAATACGGATGCAATCTAGTCGGGTAGCATGATTTTATTTCGAGTACTGAAATTCCACTATCCCTGCTATAATGTGTTACTTTAGCAATGAATGTAAAGTTGATAGTAATTTCTAATGCTGAATGTTTGAAATCTCACTTATTTGTGTCACAGCAACATACCAAACGTTTAACATGTATTAGAAAGGTATAAATTGCCTTCATGTGGTGTCTAATTAGTATTACGGTACTGAACCGTGTATACTTTACGGTAGCATGAGAGGTTCAAATTTAAATTTCCACATCTTTCGTACTGCTGTAACATCACAATGAGTGAAGCTAGATTACTCGACTCGACTCAAACTCTAGTACTCGATTCACTCAAGTATTTGATTCTGGCTAGCCTTAGTACGAAATCAAGATGATTGTAAAAATGTATTAGTCCAAAACACGCTTAGTTGTGTAAATTTTTGAATGACTATGTTCGTGAATTTGTACATGTTGATTTGAAGCACAGCTTTGGATTCCATGTTTGGACTGCAAACCATCGAACTAGCCTTCTCTAAAAATCTGACCTTGTTTTCCTAAATCAAATAAGCTGTGCTCGTTGTATCATTTCAATTGTATCACCCTTCTATTTTCAGATGATAGTGTCGAGTTGAAGCTTTTCGTGTGATAAGATTCAATAATGGATATTGTGAGCAGCTTGCCAGATGAAATGTGGTTGAAGATTCTCGAATACCTTCCACTGCATGACCGTTTTGAATGGGTCAAATTTACGAGCAAAAGGTTTTTTCACCTTGCTTGGGACATATCTGCAGTCCAAGATCTCGATTTTCACGGATGTAGTTATGTATCGAGCGATCAGTTTTTGAAAATAATCAATCGTTCGAGGGACAGTGTGAGATTTTTGTCCTTTCGGGACTGTACTTGGTTGTCGAATCAAATCTGCACCACCGTGCCGAGATTGGAAAATCTTGTTACATTGGATATATTGGGGTGTTTCTTGAGTAGCGAAACATTACATGGTCTACTTGGTGCCGCATGCTCCTTAAAGAGATTGGCTCTATCCACTACGGAACTGGTCATGACAGATTTTTGTCGGTTGCAGTCAAAACGCAGATTGTCACTTCGAGTCTTGCATGTGGAATTGCTTCACGATCCCGAAACTCTCTATGGTAGCGTAAACCAAACCATAACGGTGTTGAGTGATTTTATTAATACATGCTGTCACATGCCGCACTGCGTTTCAGTCCAAACGCCGAAGAATATACTTCTCGATGATTTTAAAAACATTATGATTGAGGCAAATCCTGCGATTGATCGTGACTCCATCCAAAGGGTGACGAGGGTAGCTTGTGATCATACTTATCTAAATCGGTTACTGATTGCCGTTGCTTTACATAGGGATGTGAGTTCTCTGTCGGTTGGTTGCTTAGATGAATCGCGATTACTCTGCCTTCCTATGCAGA
This sequence comes from Botryllus schlosseri, assembly GCF_051294905.1. Lineage (NCBI taxonomy): Eukaryota > Metazoa > Chordata > Ascidiacea > Stolidobranchia > Styelidae > Botryllus > Botryllus schlosseri. Next base: position 35,338,122 of record NC_137238.1, read on the forward strand.
TAAGACATGAGAACTTGCTCGCATCTGAACTACATACGCATTTTTTTTCCCCGCGGGACGAATATGTTGATGATCCAGATTCTGCTGAGGCAGTTTTGTTAAATTGCTGGATCCCAAAACTGAGACATCTAAACATCGACAGATCTTGTAGTTTTGATTTTGGTGTCATTGATGCATCTCCTCGTATTTGCAAGAAACTACCAACTTTCACAAACCTTGTTGAGCTCAATGTATGTGGGCTGGATTTGCATGCTAACATGCTTCTATTAGCTATTATGGATATGGAACATTTGAAGGGTTTGTCTTTTTCGCTCCATCTTCCTAAACAATGTGAGCTGGATCCAGAGCAGGATGTGTGGAATTATAAAACTGAGACAATAGACGCCGATGAAGAAAGTTGCAGATATTCGATATTTTTGTCGAAATTGGTGAACAATTTCCCGGATTTGAAAAAGCTTGAAATGAAGTGTAGCGAACATGCCCGAAAATTCGTTTCTGTCAGTGAATTGGAACCGATTGGGATGCTGGGCCAACTTCGCCATCTATCTCTACACAGCTTCATTTTGGACGATGTAGATCAGGTTGCACAAATCCTATCCAAATGCATGAAAATATCATCATTGGATCTTGGTCACTTTGAGACCGATGTTGCCCATGATTTTTCAGAGTGTTTTGCTTCGTTACGCCATCTCACTAATCTACGACTTGCCCATGATGACTTGGAGGGTGTATCGAAATTCCACGATTTGCACATGAGTAGCAATCTTCAAAGATTAACTTTTTATTCAGGGTCCACCTTGTCACCGGCGTGGATCGAGTCATTTCTGGGACCGGTTATTGCAACTTGCGATCTGTTCTGTATGTGCCATATCGAATGTGAAAATGTGAATGCGGCTGTGAAAAAGTTGATTGCAAAGTACCGGAAGCTTTGTGAATCAAAATATCGTAACAATGTGGTGTTGTCATGGAGTCATAATCGTGTCAGCGAACATCCAGTGTGTCAAAGTTGGCAGGCACGTTCGTACTCTACTGTTGCCACGTGCAGCCCTTTTGACTTCGTAAAGAGACCATGACTGTGGATGGTCCCATAACTTGACGTCATATTTCTGTTTAGAATTTTGTTTTTTTCAGTTTTCATCTGAACTTTGATTGATTTCATTTACCGGTACATCTTTCAACTTATCCATAATGCTCAGAACCTCGGTCTTGCGGGCTAACTTCCCACCATGTCAATTGTATGACATACCGTAGTCCACAATTTAAGAAGGGTCCAAAGTAAAGTAGGTTGTTCGATAGAAATATCTACACCCCTCCTGATATCACAAAACATGATACCATGTCATCCACGTTGCCGATTTGAATTGAATTCCTGATGGTCGTGTTCATCTCAATGTCATTATTTATTCCTGCATTAGTAGAAAAATTGAATTCTGTTGATCATAAGGTAATAATAATTGTACACAATATCAGCTATTGCGTTTGTACATATTGCTGTCTTGAGGAAGGCTTCTGTAGCCTAAGCGTACATTTGACTTTCCGTTTTTTGTTTTACATACCTAAATGTCATTTTAGCTTTTATCTCGCACTATTGACATATTCAACACCGATTTTGTTATCAGATGAATATGGTATAATATATTGGCATTTTCACTACCGTAGCTGCAAATAATTTACTGCCATGCCATCATGTTGTATTTTTTCAGCACTGCTTTTGTTCCTCGATAAATTTTTGGATTACACTTCTGGATTTAGTTCGTTTGTTGCCATTATTGTACATATGACTTGGCTTTGTTGCAATTCATACAAATGAACAGTTTTCAAGTTATCATCTGTATCGCCCTTCATTTTCAGATAATAGTTTTGTAGTGTTTACTTGTTACCACACTTTCATCAGGCTGCAGCGTGGATCCAGTCATTTCTGGGACCTGTCGTTGCAACCTGCCATCTGTTATGCATGGGACCTATCGAATGTGAAAAGATTTTCGCGAATGTGAGAAAGGTCATGGCAAAATACCGGAATATTTGCAAAACAAAGTATCGTAGCAGTGTGGTGTTGTCGTGGAAGGTGCAATGGTTATCATCTCAGCCAATATCCAGTATGTCAATGTTGGCAATGAAGGTCATTTACAACTGTGGCCATATACTAACCTTTTGACTTCTAAATATGCCTCGGGTGCAGATAATTGTATAATTGTAATTGTATAATTTGGGTTTTTGAATGACTATGCCCAAGAATTATTGTATGTTGATTTGGATTATAGCTTTGGATTTCATGCTGGGACTGCACACCATCGAACTATCCTTCTCTTAAAATCACCCTTTTCCCCCAATTCAAACAAGCGGTGCTCGATGTATCATTCGTATGGTATCGCTCTTCTATTTTCACATGATGGTGTCAATAATGGATGTTGTGAGTAGCTTGCCAGATGAAATGTGGTTGAAGATTCTCGAATACCTTCCACTTCATGACCGTTTTGAATGGGTCAAACTTACGAAAAAAAGGTTATTTCACCTTGCTGGAGACATATCTGCAGTCCAAGATCTCGATTTTCTCGGATGTAGTTATGTATCGAGCGATCAGTTTTTGAAAATAATCAATCGTTCGACGGACAGTGTGAGATTTTTGTCCTTCCGGGACTGCACATGGCTCTCGAATCAAATCTGCACCACCATGCCGAGATTGAAAAATCTTGATACACTGGATATACTGGGGTGTTTCTTGAGTAGCGAAACGTTGCACAGTCTACTCCACGCTACGCGTTCCATAAAATGATTGGCTCTATCCACTACCGAACTGGTCATGAAAGATTTTTGTCTGCGGCAGTCAAAACACGAATTGTCACTTCTGGTCTTACATGTAGAATTGCTTCACGATCCCGGAAAACTCGGCTGGTTTGAAACCAGAACGGTGTTAAAGAATTTTATTAAGACATGTTGTTATTCTAAACCACATTGCATTTCAGTCCAAACTCTCAAGTATTTGCCTTTAGATCGTTTTGAAGACATATTCATCGAGACAAATCTTGCTGTTCATAGAGACTCCACCCAGCGAGTGATGCGGGGGGCTTGTGATAAAGCTTACCATAATCAGATACTGATTGCAGAGACTTTACACAGATATGACAGTCCTCTGTCGGCCGGTTGCTTAGATGATGCCCGGGTGCTCTTTCTTCCTATGCCGGGATGGAGGCATGGGAGTATGCACGCATCATGTTATTGTGAAGGAATATACCTGCCTGTTGAACTACATGAACTGGAGTATCTTATTTGCTCACGGGACGTATATGGTGATGGTACTAGTCCAGATACTGCTGAGGGAGTTTTGCAAAATTGTAGTATTCCGAAACTGACACATCGGGACTTGGGCAGACGGTGCGTTTCTTATTTTGGTCACGCCGAGGCATTCCCGGGTGTATGCAAGAAATTACCATCTTTCACAAACCTCGTTGAGCTTAATGTGTGTGGGCTGGATTTGAATGCTAACATGTTTCTATTAGCGATTATGGACATGAAACATTTGAAGGGTTTGTCTTTTTCGCTCCATCTTCCTATTCAATCTGATCCGGATCCTGAACAAGACATAATGAATTTCACAACTAAGACATGAGACACGGATGAAAGTTGCAGGTATTCGATGTTTTTATCGAAGTTGGTGAAAAATTTCCCGGATTTGGAAAAGTTGGAAATAAGTTGTAGCATGGATGCCCGAAAATGCGTTGCTGTCAGTGATTTGGAACCGATTGGGATTCTGGGCAAACTTTGTTATCTATCTCTACATGGATTCATTTTGGACGATGTAGATCAGCTTGCTCAAATTCTATCCAAATGCATGAAAATATCATCATTGGATCTTGGCCACTTTGAGACTGATGTTGCCCATGATTTTTCAGAGTGTTTTGCTTCGTTACGCCATCTCACTTATCTACGACTTGCCCATGATGATTTGGAGTCTGTATCGAAATTCAACGATTTTCACATGAGTACGTATCTGTAGGAACACCTTTGTTCTGGCTAAGTCTGTGGCATTTGCCAATCACGGATTGTTTCGACCAATGCCAAAGTGAGAGTGAAGCAGGTAAGTCATAATAATTGCGAACCCTGATAAGTCAATGGTTCTGTCGTCAGCAGAGCCGCCTGTACTGTAAAGTTAGCTTTATACAGCTGGGCCACGAGTCGACAATGCCTGTGTTTGACCTTCCTACTCCCTATGTATATGTAGTGACACAGGACCTTATGGTCAACAGACTTCTGTTTTTCCAGTTACTTGATTTGGGAGGGATATTACGGTACGGGGATGTTAGGGTTAGCAAGGTGGATAGTAGGGTTGGGAGTGGGGGATATTGGAGTTGGGGACGGGGATATTAGGGTTGGGGTAGGGGCGATATTGGGGTTGAGGTAGGGGGTGTTAGGGTTGGGGGGATATTAGGGTTAGGTTAGGGGTAATATTAGGGTTAGGTTAGGGGTAATATTAGGGCTAGGTTAGGGGTTAGGGTTAGGTTAGGGGTAATATTAGGGTTAGGTTAGGGGTAATATTAGGGCTAGGTTAGGGGTTAGGGTTAGGTTAGGGGTAATATTAGGGCTAGGTTAGGGGTAATATTAGGGTTAGGTTAGGGGTAAGTACACTTGGTATCATGCCCAATTATGCGAGAGTACCTACATGAGTATCTTGGCCGCAAAGTACACTTGGTATCATGCCCAATTATGCGAGAGTACCTACATGAGTATCTTGGCCGCAAAGTACACTTGGTATCATGCCCTATTGTGCGAGAGTACCTACATGAGTATCTTGGCCGCAAAGTACACTTGGTATCATCGGGGGATAAACGTCCGACGAGAATCGAATCGGGTCCGCCAAATTAGTGGGCGCTTATCGTTACCATTGCGTTATCTCCCCCGCACCTATTATCACACCTTATTATGTGAGTGTCTGTACATGAATGTAATGGGCGCAAAGTGCGTTGTATTTTTTAAATTTTCGATAAAAATGCGATACACAATACATAATGTGGTGAAGAGATCGGAGTAAGTCGCTTCCTTGCCCTTTTCCTTCGTTTTCTTGTACAATTTCTTCATCTGGCATGCGAGCGAGCGATGTAAAATGTAATCTTGCTCATCACCGGCATGTGTATCTGTGAATTCAAGATGAGTTGTTTATAAGAGGCAATAATATGATATAATATGGAACCCCGACTTGATTTATAGGGTTTTGTGATTATAGTGATTATATTGAAAGATGTGCGGCCCGCGGGTTGAGAACCCCTGATTTATAGGGTTTTGTGGGGAGCACAGTCGGTAACTACGTGAAGCACTATCAATTCCGACACGTTCATGTGCAGCATTAATCGGTGATGGTCATGGGGGTCACTTTCTCGAGGTGGCCGTATTCTACACTTGACCCTATTTCCTTTAGGTTATGTTGAATATTTGGCTGCTGACTGCTATTGATATTATTTTTACCTTCATTGAAATAGTCCAGATTCATAACCTAGATTACGGTACTAATTTTCACCTTGAGCAAATGGGCAAAGCTGGGCACAAGGATTTGAATACTCGAATCTGAATCAAGTAAGAATGTGGATGTGATATAAGTCGGGTAGCGAAAGATGATTTTTTTTGGAGTACTGAAATTTCACTATCCATGCCATAATGTGTTACTTTATCAATGAAAATAAAGTTTTGATACTAATTTCTAATGTTTCAGGTTAACAAATCCTAATTTTTTGGGTCATAGCAGCATACCAAACATTGAACATGTATTACATAGCTTTAAGTTACCTCCATGTGGTGTCTAATTAGTATTACGGTACTGAAGCGTGTATTCTTCGCGGTTGCATAAAAAGTTCATATTTAAACTCACGATGAGTAAAGCTAGATTACCCGACGTGACTCAAAGGCCTAGTACCGTAATTTTCCATGTATAATCCGCAAAATTTTCATGATTTTTTGTCCTAAAATAGGGGGATGCGTATTATACACGGGTACAACAAGCCTTGAAAAAAATCTCCCTCGATAAAAACTGGAAATCACACCTATCCTCATGTTTGTTTCCAATCGCGCATCACTTTCAGCCATCGCGCATAGTAATTAGTGGGAAGCGTGTTGCCAATTAACGAGAGTCGTTTGCAAAAGCACGCGATCTCCTGCTGAGTTGGTTTTCCGTTTGTTCGCTAGCGAAATTAGGTCACTAACAGACACTCGCACGCGGTAATTCTCGCCAATTCATCGCGTCAACGACAGGCCCGAACAATCGCATACGCAATTTATACATACGCGAGAGGCCATGCGCGCAAGATATAATCGCTTGCGTAATCAGTCTCATCTCCAACAGACCTGTGACGCATGACGTAACCGTTAGCCTAGGCGCAATCGCATCAGTAATAGGCATCGTGCGCAAGATGTCGGTTCGTTGGCCTAAACTAACTCGCCGCCGGCCTCGCAGGCTTTGGCTGCTATCTACTATCGTTTAAAGACAATCCCACTAATTGTAAAATGATTAGCGATCGTTGTGTAATGATTGTTCAAGAGTGACATCGCAAACCAGAATGACATCGTATACGAAATCGGAGCTATTCATGTACTGAAATGCAGGGTGCGTACTATACATGGGTACAGGCTTTTTCCCAGAATTTACATGCTATTTTAGGGGTGCGTATTATACATGGGGGCGTACTATACTTGGAAAATTACGGTACTCGATTCACTCAAGTATTCGATTCTGGTTAGCCTTTGTCAAGGTGGTTGTAAAAAAGTATTAGTTCAAAACGCAATTGATTGTATAATTTGGGTTTTTGAATGACTATGCCCAATAACTTACTTGTGTATGTTGATTCGGATTATAGCTTTGGATTTCATGCTTGGACTGCACACCATCTCTTAAAATCTCCCTTTTCCCCCAATTCAAGTAAATGGGGCTCGATGTATCATTCCAATGGTATCCCTTTTCTACTTTTAGATGATGGTGTCAATAATGGATGTTGTGAGTAGCTTGCCAGATGAAATGTGGTTGAAGATTCTCGAATACCTTCCACTTCATGACCGTTTTGAATGGGTCAAACTTACGAACAAAAGGTTATTTCACCTTGCTGGAGACATATCTGCAGTCCAAGATCTCGATTTTCACGGCTGTAGTTACATATCGAGCGATCAGTTTTTGAAAATAATCGATCGTTCAAAAGACAGTGTGAGATATTTATCTTTCCGGGACTGTCCTTGGCTCTCGAATCAAATCTGCACCACCATGCCAAGATTGAGAAATCTTGTAACACTGGATATACTAGGGTGTTTCTTGAGTAGCGAAACATTGCACAGTCTACTCCGTGCTACGCACTGCCTAAAAAGGTTGGCTCTATCCACTACGGAACGGGTCATGGGAGATTTTTGTCGGCTACAGCCAAAGTGTGGATTGTCACTTCAAGTATTGCATGTAGAATTTCTTGAAGATCCCGAAACATTCTACAGGTTCAATTCCAGTATGGCGCTAAAGAATTTTATCAAGAATTTTTGTCATCCAAAACCACAGTGCGTGTCAGTTCAAACGACCAAGGATTGGATTCTTTTTGATTCTAGGGATATTTTCATAGAGCCATGTCTTGACGTTTATCGAGACTTCAGCCAATTAGTGACGAGGAAAGATTATACTGAAATGTATCAAAATCATTTACATGTTGCCGTTGCTTTACATCAAGATAACAGTGCTCTGACGACGGGTTGCTTAGATAAAGCCAGGGTACTTTGTTTCCCTAATTGGTTGACAGAACTCGATTTGTTTGCAACTTGTTGTTGTGAAGGACGTCCCCTCCCTCACACTCTATATGAACTTGAGTATCTGGCTTGCTCAATCGTCAATTATCATCCTGTTCTAGGCCGTTCTGCCGAAGATGTTTTACTAAATCGTTGCATTCCTAATCTCACCCATCTAGACTTGGGTAGATGGCGGCGGTATTCTGGTGTCACCAAGGGTATATGCAGGAAATTACCTTTTTTTACAAACCTTGTTGAGCTGAATGTGTGTGGGCTGGACTTGGATGCTAACATGCTCCTATTTGCAATTAAGGGCATGAAGCATTTGAAGGGTTTGTCGTTTTTGCTACATACTCCTTTACAATGTGACCATGATCCAAAGCAGAATCTAGTGAATTTTACGGCAACTGAGACAAGGGACACAGATGCGAATTGCAGATATTCGATATTTTTGTCAAAATTGGTGAAAACTTTCCCAGATTTTGAGAAGTTGGAAATGATGTGTAGCATGGATGCCAGAAAATGCGTTGCTGTCAGTGATTTGGAACCGATTGGGATACTGGCCAAACTTCGTTATCTATCTCTACATAGATTTCCCTTGGACGATGTAGATCAGCTTACGAAAATCCTATCCAAGAGCACGAAAATAGGATCATTGGATCTCGGTCACTTCGAGACTAAGGATGTCTGTGATTTTTCAAGGTGTTTTGCTTCATTACACAATCTCGTTTATCTACGACTTGCACATGATGATTTGGAGTCTGTCTCAAAATTCAAAGATTTGCACACGAGTAGAAATCTTCAAAGATTTTCTCTATATTCGAAGTCCACCTTGTCAGCAGCGTGGATCGAGTCTTTCTTGAGACCAGTCGTTGCAACCTGTGATCTGTTTTGTATGGGACATATCCAATGTCAAAATGTGGATGAAGATGTGAAAAAGATGATTGCAAAGTACCGCAATATTTGTGAATCGAAATATCGAAACAACGTGGTATTGTCATGTAGTGATGATCGAAGCAGCCAACATCCAGTCTGTCAAAGTTGGCAGGGAAGGTCGTTTTCATCTGTTGCCACATACAGCCCATTTGACTTCCTAAAGATGCCTTGAGTGCAGATCAACCATCCTATTCCTGTTTGAATATTGCTCAACATTATTGAACCGCCATTTTCTTTGAATTAATACTTCTCGTTGCATTTCGTTATTTCTTTCGTTTTATCGATAGTGATCAGAACTATTCTCATATGAGCTAGCTACCAGACATTTCAATTGTATGACATGGTTTTAGATTTGTGAAGGATCCCAATAGAAGGAGTAGTTGCATCCACATTTCCGCTCCTATCCAAACTCCACCTAATATGATCCACTGTGATCCATTTGGTGAATTTTTATTTAATTCATGATGGCCTTGCCACTTCCATGTCAGTAATATGTTCATTACCGCATTAGCAGTAAATAAATCCGTGTTGATGTTTACACATCCCGTTCCATACATGAACATGTTTAAGTTTATTTATGCTATTATCTTCAACTGTGGTTTCTGTTTCTTACTGCATATTTGACATCTCGCCAGTTTCACATGTATTCGGTATGATTTATCATTATTCCACTTGACAGTTCCTTGCAGTATCATCTAAACTCCTGTAGCAAATCGATGTCCGCAATCTCAAAATATTTGAGAACAGTGTCTTCAAATCGTGATCCTTCTGAATAATCAAGACGTAAAATAGCAGCAGTTTTTATGCATTCAATTACTGAAATGTATCTCTGTACTGATATAAGTTATTTGTCATGGACCATTGTTCAATTTGTAGAAATCACAGTGACAACGCAAATTTCTTTTGTGCACAAATGTAATCTTGCGCTTTGGATTGAATTTTACACTAAGTCTCCAATATTGTGTCACCCGAACATCAATTTAATGCATAGATAGTATTTTTAAAATGCTCTTACCTGTATCATAGCATACGCATAACATTGAATTGAGTTAGCTTGAAAAGGGTGTATATCTCCACAACATACAAACACAGTAGCCATAATTATTGACCTACACTACGATCTACGAGTGGCATCTTTGTTCATGAATCATGGATTAGCATTGTGATATCTGGTTTTCTTTAATGGTAATTGTTGACATTGTGACATCAGTTGTTATTTTTCTTAAGTATAATTTGTTAGTGGAAGTCGGGTACGTATCTGAAGGACAACTTTCTTCTGGCTAAATCTGTGGCATTTGTTAATCTAGGACTGTTTCAACCAGGGCCGAAGTGAGAGTGAAGCAGGTAAGCTATAATAATCATGGTGCCTATGGTGCTGTAGTTTGCAGCGCTGCCGGTACTGTAAAGTTAGCTTTATAATCCTAGCCCACTTGTCGACAATGCCTGTGTTTGACCTCCCTACTCCCTATGTAGGCCTATATGTAGTGACACAGGAAACTATGGTCAACGGGCTTCTGTATCTTCTTTTGGTAAATTTGTACCAGTTCCTGCGTAATCTTGATGAGCTATTGAATCATTGCATCTCCTCAAAGCTGGGGTCGTAGGTGATATTTCTGTAAGGGTATGTTAATTATTTGGCTGCTAACGGCTATTGCTATTATTTTTACCTCCATTGTAATATTCCAGATTCATAACCTAGATTACGGTGCCAATTTTCACCTTGAGAAGAGGCGCAAGGCTGGGCACAAGGATTTGAATACTCGAATCTGAATCAAGTAATAATACGGATGCAATCTAGTCGGGTAGCATGATTTTATTTCGAGTACTGAAATTCCACTATCCCTGCTATAATGTGTTACTTTAGCAATGAATGTAAAGTTGATAGTAATTTCTAATGCTGAATGTTTGAAATCTCAATTATTTGTGTCACAGCAGCATACCAAACGTTAAACATGTATTAGAAAGGTATAAATTGCCTTCATGTGGTGTCTAATTAGTATTACGGTACTGAACCGTATATACTTTACGGTAGCATGAGAGGTTCATATTTAATCTTTCCACATCTTTCGTACTGCTGTAACGTCACAATGAGTGAAGCTAGATTACTCGACTCGACTCAAACCCTAGTACTCGATTCACTCAAGTATTCGATTCTGGCTAGCCTTAGTACGAAATCAAGATGACTGTAAAAATGTATTAGTCCAAAACACGCTTAGTTGTATAAATTGGGTTTTTGAATGACTATGCTCGTGAATTTGTACATTTTGAATCGGAGCATAGCTTTGGATTTCATGTTTGAACTGCACTCCATCGAACTAGCCTTGTCTAAAAATCTGACCTTGCTTTCCTAATTCAAATAAGCGGTGCTCGATGTATCATTTCAATTGTATCACCCTTCTATTTTCAGATGATAGTGTCGAGTTGAAGCTTTTCGTTTGACAAGATTCAATAATGGATATTGTGAGCAGCTTGCCAGATGAAATTTGGTTGAAGATTCTCGAATACCTTCCACTGCATGACCGTTTTGAAAGGGTCAAATTTACAAACAAAAGGTTTTATCACCTTGCGGGAAACATATCTGGAGTCCAAGATCTCGATTTTCACGGCTGTAGTTATGTATCGAACGATCAGTTTTTGAAAATAATCAATCGTTCAAAGGACAGTGTGAGATTTTTGTCGTTTCGGGACTGTACTTGGTTCTCGAATCAAATCTGCACCACCATGCCGAGATTGGAAAATCTTGTTACACTGGATGTATTGGGTTGTTTCTTGAGTAGCGAAACATTACACAGTCTACTTGGTGCCACATGCTCCTTAAAAAGACTGGCTCTATCCATTACGGAACCGGTCATGACAGATTTTTGTCTCTTGAAGTCAAAACGCAGATTGTCACTTCGAGTCTTGCATGTGGAATTGCTTCACGATCCCAAAACTCTCTATGGTAGCGTAAGCCAAATCATGGTGTTGAGTGATTTTATTAATACATGCTGTCACATGCCGCACTGCGTTTCAGTCCAAACGCCGAAGTATATACTTCTCGATGATTTTAAAAACATTATGATTGAGGCAAATCCTGCGATTGATCGTGACTCCATCCAAATGGTGACGAGGGCAGCTTGTGATGAAACTTATCTAAATCGGTTACTGATTGCCGTTGCTTTACATAGGGATGTGAGTTCTCTGTCGGTTGGTTGCTTAGATGAATCGCGATTACTCTGCCTTCCTATGCAGATAAGACATGAGAACTTACTCGCATCTGAACTACATACGCATTTTTTTCCCCCGCGGGACGAATATGTTGATGATCCAGATTCTGCTGAGGCAGTTTTGTTAAATTGCTGGATCCCAAAACTGAGACATCTAAACATCGACAGATATTGTAGTTTTGATTTTGGTGTCATTGATGTATCTCCTCGTATATGCAAGAAACTACCAACTTTCACAAACCTTGTTGAGCTCAATGTATGTGGGCTGGATTTGCATGCTAACATGCTTCTATTAGCGATTATGGATATGGAACATTTGAAGGGTTTGTCTTTTTCGCTCCATCTTCCTAAACAATGTGAGCTGGATCCAGGGCAGGATGTGTGGAATTATAAAGCTGAGACAATAGACGCCGATGAAGAAAGTTGCAGATATTCGATATTTTTGTCGAAATTGGTGAACAATTTCCCGGATTTGAAAAAGCTTGAAATGAAGTGTAGCGAACATGCCCGAAAATTCGTTTCTGTCAGTGAATTGGAACCAATCGGGATACTGGGCCAACTTCGCCATCTATCTCTACACAGATTCATTTTGGACGATGTAGATCAGCTTGCGCAAATCCTATCCAAATGCATGAAAATATCATCATTGGATCTTGGTCACTTTGAGACTGATGTTGCCCATGATTTTTCAGAGTGTTTTGCTTCGTTACGCCATCTCACTTATCTACGACTTGCCCATGATGACTTGGACGGTGTATCGAAATTCCACGATTTGCACATGAGTAGCAATCTTCGAAGATTCACTTTTTATTCAGATTGCGCATTGTCAGCAGCGTGGATCGAGTCATTTCTGGGACCGGTTGTTGCAACTTGTGATCTGTTCTGTATGTGCCATATCGAATGTCAATATGTGAATGCGGCTGTGAAAAAGTTGATTGAAAAGTACCGGAAGCTTTGTGAATCAAAATATCGTAACAATGTGGTGTTGTCATGCAGTAATGAACTTGTCAGCCAACATCCAGTGTGTCAAAGTTGGCAGGCACGTTCGTTCTCTACTGTTGCCATGTGCAGCCCTTTTGACTTCGTAAAGAGACCATGACTGTGAATGGTGCCATAACTTGACGTCATATTTCTGTTTAGAATTTTTTTTTTCAGCTTTCATCTGAACTTCGAAATGAATATAAAATTGATTTCATTTACCGGTACCTCTTGCAACTTATCCATGGTGCTCAGAACCTCGGTCATACGAGCTAGTTTCCCACCATGTCAATTGTATGACATACCGTAGTTTGGAATTTAAGAAGGATCCACAGTAAAGTAGGTAATTCGATAGAAATATCTACACCCCTCCTGATATCACAAAATATGATACCATGTCATCCACGTTGTGGATTTGAATTGAATTCCTGATGGTTGTGTTTACCTCCATGTCGTTATTTATTCCTGCATTAGTTGAAAAATTGAATTCTGTTGATCATAAGGTAATAATAATTGTATACAATATCAGCTATTGCGTTTGTACATATTGCTGTCTTGAGGAAGGCTTCTGTAGCCTAAGCGTACATTTGACTTTCCGTTTTTTGTTTTACATACCTAAATGTCATTTCAGCTTTAATCTCGCACTATTGACATATTCAACACCGTGCTTGTTATCAGATGATTATGGTATAATATATTGGCATTTTCACTACCATAGCTGCAAATAATTTACTGCCATGCCATCATGTTGTATTTTTTCAGCACTGCTTTTGTTCCTCGATTAAATTATTGGATTACACTTCTGGATTTAGTTCGTTTGTTGCCATTATTGTACATATGACTTGGCTTTGTTGCAATTCATACAAATGAACAGTTCTCAAGTTATCATCTGTATCGCCCTTCATTTTCAGATAATAGTTTTGTAGTGTTAACTTGTTACCACATTTTCATCAGGCTGCAGCGTGGATCCAGTCATTTCTGGGATCTGTCGTTGCAACCTGGGACCTATCGAATGTGAAAAGATTTTCGCGAATGTGAGAAAGGTCATGGCAAAATACCGGAATATTTGCAAAACGAAGTATCGTAGCAGTGTGGTGTTGTCGTGAAGGTGCAATGATTATCATCTCAGCCAATATCCAGTATGTCAATGTTGGCAATGAAGGTCATTTACAACTGTGGCCATATACTAACCTTTTGACTTCTAAATATGCCTCGGGTGCAGATAATTGTATAATTGTAATTGTATAATTTGGGTTTTTGAATGACTATGCCCAAGAATTATTGTATGTTGATTTGGATTATAGCTTTGGATTTCATGCTGGGACTGCACACCATCGAACTATCCTTCTCTTAAAATCTCCCTTTTCCCCCAATTCAAACAAGCGGTGCTCGATGTATCATTCGAATGGTATCCCTCTTCTATTTTCAGATGATGGTGTCAATAATGGATGTTGTGAGTAGCTTGCCAGATGAAATGTGGTTGAAGATTCTCGAATACCTTCCACTTCATGACCGTTTTGAATGGGTCAAACTTACGAAAAAAAGGTTATTTCACCTTGCTGGAGACATATCTGCAGTCCAAGATCTCGATTTTCTCGGATGTAGTTATGTATCGAGCGATCAGTTTTTGAAAATAATCAATCGTTCGACGGACAGTGTGAGATTTTTGTCCTTCCGGGACTGCACATGGCTCTCGAATCAAATCTGCACCACCATGCCGAGATTGAAAAATCTTGATACACTGGATATACTGGGGTGTTTCTTGAGTAGCGAAACGTTGCACAGTCTACTCCACGCTACGCGTTCCATAAAATGATTGGCTCTATCCACTACCGAACTGGTCATGAAAGATTTTTGTCTGCGGCAGTCAAAGTGTGGATTGTCACTTCAAGTATTGCATGTAGAATTTCTTGAAGATCCCGAAACATTCTACAGGTTCAATTCCAGTATGGCGCTAAAGAATTTTATCAAGAATTTTTGTCATCCAAAACCACAGTGCGTGTCAGTTCAAACGACCAAGGATTGGATTCTTTTTGATTCTAGGGATATTTTCATAGAGCCATGTCTTGACGTTTATCGAGACTTCAGCCAATTAGTGACGAGGAAAGATTATACTGAAATGTATCAAAATCATTTACATGTTGCCGTTGCTTTACATCAAGATAACAGTGCTCTGACGACGGGTTGCTTAGATAAAGCCAGGGTACTTTGTTTCCCTAATTGGTTGACAGAACTCGATTTGTTTGCAACTTGTTGTTGTGAAGGACGTCCCCTCCCTCACACTCTATATGAACTTGAGTATCTGGCTTGCTCAATCGTCAATTATCATCCTGTTCTAGGCCGTTCTGCCGAAGATGTTTTACTAAATCGTTGCATTCCTAATCTCACCCATCTAGACTTGGGTAGATGGCGGCGGTATTCTGGTGTCACCAAGGGTATATGCAGGAAATTACCTTTTTTTACAAACCTTGTTGAGCTGAATGTGTGTGGGCTGGACTTGGATGCTAACATGCTCCTATTTGCAATTAAGGGCATGAAGCATTTGAAGGGTTTGTCGTTTTTGCTACATACTCCTTTACAATGTGACCATGATCCAAAGCAGAATCTACTGAATTTTACGGCAACTGAGACAAGGGACACTGATGCGAGTTGCAGATATTCGATATTTTTGTTACAATTGGTGAAAATTTTCGCAGATCTTGAGAAGTTGGAAATGATGTGTAGCATGGATGCCAGAAAATGCGTTGCTGTCAGTGATTTGGAACCAATTGGAATGCTGGCCAAACTTCGTTATCTATCTCTACATAGATTTCCCTTGGACGATGTAGATCAGCTTACGAAAATCCTATCCAAGAGCACGAAAATAGGATCATTGGATCTCGGTCACTTCGAGACTGATGATGTCTGTGATTTTTCAAGGTGTTTTGCTTCATTACGCAATCTCGTTTATCTACGACTTGCACATGATGATTTGGAGTCAGTCTCAAAATTCAAAGATTTGCACATGAGTAGAAATCATTAAAGATTAACCTTGTCTTTAAATTCCTTTTTGTCAGCAGTGTGGATCGAGTCGTTTCTGGGACTGGTCGTTGCAACGTGCGATCTGTTTTGTATGTGCCATATCACATGTAGAAATGAGGATGCAGAAATTGAAAAGGTCATTGAAAGATACCGCAATATTTGTGAATCGAAATACCGTAAAAGGATGATATTGTCATGCAGTGATGACCGTATCAGTCACCATCCAGTTTGTCAAAGTTGGGAGGGACGGTCATTTTCGTCTGATTTCATTATACGTCTTGCGTTTTTCCATATATATCAGAACGATATTGACGTTGGCGTACTATCCATGATGCCAATTGTATGACATGATTCATAATTCGAGATGGATCAAATGTGAAGAGTAGGTAGTTGAATAGAAATTTTCACAACCCTTCACAACTGATGGAGAATATGATCCGCAATAGTTCACTTAAGGCTAATTTTTTATTCATGTGATGGTCCTGTAGCTTACATGACAAAATATGATTTACCTCATTGGCAGTTGATAGATTTATGTTGATTTTATGGTATTAACCACTATCTACATTCTACAGTATCAGCTACCATTATTGCAGTTGTTATGTATTAAGGCAGCTGTCTTCTTTCATAGATTTATGCACATAAATTTCATTCCTTGTAAAAGTGCAAGCGGTCGTTTTGTGTTGGGTGGAACACTCTAGATGTTATGGAGATCCTTTGCCAGATTATAGTCCAAATGCTGATGGCAAAGCATTAAACATTTCCTTTGTTGTTTGGATCATTGTAAGTTAAGAGTCATTCATAATGGATTTTTATTTCGAATTTTTACACTGTGTGTTAGTATTGATTTTCACATTCCATTTCATACATGAACACTGTTATGTTCAATATTTCTCTTATTTCTGGTACCACCTGTTGTTTCTGTTTCTGACTGTTTGCGTATTTGACATCTTGCTAGTTGTCACATGCAATGGGAATGATATATCATGATTCTAGCTAATGGTACCTTGCAATATCATTTAATAGGGCATGACTTTGAATCAGCCTGAAAAACTCCTCTGACAAGACGATGTCTGCAATCTCAAAATATTTGAAAATGGTGTCTTCAAATCTTTATCGTAATACTGAATATTCAAGTCACAAAATTGCAGATTCTGTGTATTGCTCGAGGGGCTGAATTACATTGACACAGTATTAGCTCATAAGAAACACTTCAAATATGAAAATCCTTTATGAAATTAAGTTCAAATACTGAGGCAAACGCAAAGAACTTGGTCCACGGTATTGGTGTCACCGCAGATATGGTATTAAATAAGTTGACCATCTTGAGTGATGGAATTTTATTTGCAATGTTGGCACCGTGTTATAGTGTTCATTTCTACATTCTATATCATTCATGAACACGGTAGTGTTAATTAGTGCTGTTATTTCAACCCTCGGCTTCTGTTTTGACTAGAAATTTGGCGCCTTACCTGTTACTGGTATGATTCATCATTATTCTACCTGGCGGTACCTTGCAGTATTATCATGTATGGCTTGAATTTGATGTAGTCTAAAAACTCCTATACAGTAACTAAAATGTGTCTTCAAACCGTGATCCTTCTCCTTAACATTCAAGACGTAAAATTGCAGTTTTTCTATATTGCTCGGACTGCTTATCTACAATTTCACAGTATTAACTCTCATTCAAAGCTATGTGGAAAAATTCATAAATTACTCAACCTAATTACTGTAAAAGTGTCGTGTGCTAATTAAGCACCAGATTGTGTCAGTGTGATTTCATCAGTTCATCATGCCAAATGCAAAGCACCGCATTGTCTTTCCGTACTTTCCTTCCCTGTGACTAATATTTTATTCATGACTCCTGACTTAGCATTGTGATATCAAGTTTTCTTTGGTGTTAATTGTTGACATTGTGATAACGCCTATTATATTTCTTTGTTGACAGAAGCTATTAAGTTAGATGAGTCTATGAAGGAAAACTTTCTTCTGAATTGAATAAGTCTGTGGCATTTGCTAATCAAGGATCGTTTGGACCAGTGCCGGAGTGTTAGTAAAGCAGGTAAACTACATTTAATTATCGTGACTCCAGATAGGCCATTGGCCCTTGTCCTTAGTTCTACAGAGCTGCCTAGCAGTACTGCCTTATTCAGAGTATTGTAAAGTTAGCTTTGTAGAGCTGGGCTACTTGTCGGCGATGCCCGTGCTTTACCTCCCTATTGGATATTGTCACTCCCTATGTATATGTAATTAGTAGTGTAGTGTCACAGGCCGCCCTGACTTCTGTATATTCAGTTATTAAATATGTGCCAGTTCTTGTGTAATCTGTATGACCTATTTAGTCATCATCATTTAGTACATCAGGTAAACTACATTTAATAATCGTGATTCCTGATAGCCCATTTGTCCTGTGGTCTGCCTTATTCAGATTTTCGTAAAGTTAGCTTTGTAAAGCTTGCCTGTGTTTGACCTCCCTTTGTATATGTATGTAGTGTCACAGGCCACCCGGCTTCGGTATTTTCAGTTATTAAATTCGTGCCAGTTCTTGTGTAATCTGTATAACTTATTTAGTCATTACATGTCCTTAAAGCTGGTTCCGTAGGGGATATTTCTGTAAGGTTGTATCGAACATTTGGCTACTTCTATCAATATTAGCTTTTCCACCGTTGAAATATTTCAGATGCAAAACCTAGACTACACTACTAATTTTAACCTCGAGCAGAGGTGCAGTACAATGCAGGGTTATGAACAAGGATTTCAACATTCGAATCTGAATCAAGTAATAGTGTCAATGCGATCGAGTCGGGTAGTGAGAGATCATTTTTTTCGACTATTGAAATTTCACGATCCATGCTACTAAAGAGTTATTTTATCAATGAATTTATAGTTTCGATAGTAATTTCAAAAGTGGAAGGTTTCAAATCTCAATTAATCGTGTCATAGACGTATGCTAAAGATTAAACATGTATTACGAAGCTATAAATTACCCTCATGTGGTGTACAATTGGTATTATATTCTTTGCTGCGATTGCATAGGAGGTAGCTACATATTTGAACTTTCCACATCTTTCGTACTGGTATGACATCACAATTAGCGATATTCAAATACTCGACTCGTAGCCTAGTAGGGCCTACTCGATTCAGAATTGAATCACTCAAGTATTTGATTTCGCCCTAGTACCAAGTGAAGATGATTGTGTAAAAGTATTAGTCCAAAACACGCTAAATTGTACGATATGGATTTTTGAATGACTACGCTCAGGGGCGTAGACAGCGGGGAATAATCGGTGTCCAATATCCCCCGTTCCCAAGCTCAAACTACCCCTCCTCTTGAATCCAAAATTTAGCTCTCTGTTATTATCTTAGTATAATCACTTAATGCTCATTCGTGATTAGATGCCCAATCAGCGTCTTCACAGAACAATAAATGCGACGATACCCCTTTTTCTCCTATTCCTCTCTCGTCTGTGACAGCGGGAGTAATTAGCGTATCACATTACATTGCAGCCGACCTAGGCTTGTATTGTTAGATAGGCTTACCATATTTTGGAAATCAAAAAAGAGGACACTTTTTCAGAAATTTGCAACTTGCAAAACCGGAGTGAAATTCTCAAGAATCGGTTAATTTTTCCCACTTTGTGATCGGTTGACTAAAATAAAAAAAAAAAAAAAAAAAAAAGGTCATCTTTTCCGCTCAGATCTCAAAATAACGTTTTTTACTGCACATCGCTAGTTGGATGACTACAAAAAAAAAAAAAAAGGTCATCTCTCCGCTCAGAGCTAAATTCACCGTTTTTCACCCGTCGGAGCTTCACTTCTGTGCTACTATGTGGCATATCACTCGCAATTTCCTCTAAATCTGCTCTAAATCCTAAAAAAGAGGACAAAATCTCAAAAAAGAGGACAAAAGGGCGTCCTCCGAGGACACTTTCAAAAAAGTCAAAAAAGAGGACAAATCCTCTTAAAAGAGGACGTATGGTAAGCCTATTGTTAGAGATAGCAGATCCCTAAAGAACCAAATCAGATTGTACTAATCAAATGTCCAATGTGGAATCTATTATGTATCGATCCAATTTGCGTTGATTTAGTTCGGTTGTTGCGTAGATTTCCAGTCTTTGCGTGTCTCGGGCCTCTGACACATCTGCTGATTGTCCTGTTTGAATGCGCTTGGCTACATGGCCAATAGTAGAAACATTGGAGGCTAGGAAAATCAGGCCACTTTGTGACTCGAGGCGCGTGATAGTGCTATCAATGTTCGATGTAATGTTGTAATGATGAGAAGTTGTAGTCTTGGCCTGGACAATTTGCGATTGTCACGTTTGCACCGCAAACGCATTTGGGAATGCTTTTTGGTTGCAGCCTGAGCCTGCGCCGGGCCGCTGTTATTCACCAGATACAATGGCACAAGCTCAAGCGTTATTTGGTCTTTACTATCTCCACACACCAAAATACTACACCATCTTAGCAGACAGTAGACATCACATTGATTCAAAATAAATTTAATCCAGATCATGTGCAATAACAGACAACAAGCTACAAAAGAACACAGGCTAATTCATTTGCGCATCTTCGCTGTTCATATTTGATCGCAGAATTGAGACATCTCGGCCGTGCTGTAATATGATCTCCACGAGATATTTCTTGATAATGATCCTCGCTTTGGTAATTAGGTCATGATAACTCACTGTCTCTCTTTCTGCAGTTATCTTAGGTTACGGGTTGTGGTGTTGTATTTAAATCGTGCAACTGGGTTATATATATGTGAATGATGAAGTCACAAACGCAAGGAATATTATCTGACCATTGTAATATCTGCATTTGTGTATACAATTAACCTGATGAATCGATTAGAGCTCGGAACATCCAATTTTTGAAGCATTCTCCTTTTTAAAAAAAATACCCCCCCCTTTTTTTTTATAAATATCCCCCGTTATTTCTCGGCTGGCTACGCCCCTGACTACGCTCATGAGCTTGTGCGTGTTGAGTTGGAGTATATAGCTTTGGATTTGATATATGGACTACGCGTTTTCGCACTAGCCTTCTATTAAAATCTACCCTCGAAATTCAAATAAGCAGTGTTCTATATATCATTCCAATTGTATCACCCTGCTATTTTTAGATGACAGTGGCGTGGTGCGCACGACATGGCCGTTTGCCTGAGCAATCACATCTATAATAGGCCTCGTGTGCAAGATATCGTCGCTGACCTGAATTATCGCGTTGCGAGCCTCGCAGGCATTGGCTACTATCTACTATCGTTTAAGACAATGCTGTTAAGTGTATAATGATTAGCAATCGTTATGTCATTATTGCTCAACAGTGACATCGCAAAACAGAATGACATCGAATACTAAAACATAACTATTCATGTAGTGCGAATGCAGGGTGTGTACTATACATGGGTACAGGCTTTTTCCCTGAATTTACACGCCATTTTAAGGGTGCGTATTATACATGGGGGCGCACTATATTCGGAAAATTACGGTACTTGATATTGGACATAATTATAGGCTATTACAAAGCTCTAAATTACCTTCATGTGGTGTCTAATTTGTATTTGGGAATATAGCTTTGAATTTCATGCGTGAACTGCACACCATCGCACTAGCCTTCTCTAAAAATCTCCCCTTTTTTTCTCATTCAAATAAGCATTTCTCCATATATCATTCCAATGGTATCACCATTCTATTTTCAGATGATAGTGTGGAGTTGAAGCTTTTTGTTAAAGATTTCATAATGGATATGGTGAGCAGCTTGCCAGATGAAATGTGGTTGAAGATTCTCGAATACCTACCACTGCATGATCGTCTTAACTGGGTCAAATTTACGAACAAACGGTTTTTTCACCTTGCTGGAGACATATCTGCAGTACAAGAACTCGATTTTCACGGATGTAGTTATGTATCGAACGATCTGTTTTCGAAGATCATCAATTGTTCAAAAGATAGTGTGAGATTATTATCTTTCCGTGATTGCCCTTGGCTCTCGGATGAAATCTGCACCACTATGCCAAGATTGAAAAATCTTGTTACGCTGGATATATTGGGGTGTTTCTTGACCAGCGAAACATTACACAGTCTTCTTCGTGCCACTCGCTCCATAAAAAAACTGGCTCTATCCACTACAGAACTGGTCATGAAAGATTTTTGTCGGTTGCAGTCAAAACGCGGATTGTCACTTCGAGTGATACATGTAGAATTGCTTCACGATCCCGGAAAAGTCCGTAGTGACGAAACCAGAACGGTGTTCAAGAATTTTATCAAGACATGCTGTCATTCTAGACCACACTGCGTTACGGTCCAAACGCTGAAGAACTTATACTTTAATTTAAAAGATATTTTGATTGAGGCAAATCGTGCGCTTTATCGAGACT
Organism: Botryllus schlosseri; assembly: GCF_051294905.1. NCBI lineage: Eukaryota > Metazoa > Chordata > Ascidiacea > Stolidobranchia > Styelidae > Botryllus > Botryllus schlosseri. The sequence goes on from NC_137238.1 coordinate 35,360,376, forward strand.
ACTTTCGAACAGTGAGGAGTATAGCTTGTGATCGAACTTACGGAACTAAGATACTGACTGCTGTTGCTTTACATAGAGCTGTCAGTCCTCTGTCGGCGGATTGCTTAGATGAAGCTCGGGTACTCTGCCTTCCTATGCAGAAAAGCCGTGATAAGGTGCTCGCATCATGTTATTGTAAAGGAGAACACCTGTCTATTGCACTACATGTACTGGAGTATCTGATTTGCTCGCGGGATGAATATATTGATGATCCAGATTCTGCTGAGGCAGTTTTGCTAAATTGCCGTATCCCGAAACTGACACATCTAAACTTATTCACCAGTTACCGAAGTATTCCCTGCCATTTCACCGAAGTATTCCAGGGTATATGCAAGAAATTACCAGCTTTCACAAACCTTGTTGAGCTGAATGTGTGTTGGCTGGAGCTGCCTGCTAACATGCTTCTATTGGCAATCATGGACATGAAACATTTGAAAGGTTTGTCTTTTTCGCTCCATCTTCCTATACAATGTGACCCGGATCCAGAGCAAGACGTCATGAATTTTACAGCTGAGACAAGAGACACCGATGAAAGTTGCAGATATTCGATATTTTTGTTGAAATTGGTGAGAAATTTTCCGGATTTGGAAAAGTTAGAAATGATATGTAGCATGGATGCCCGAAAATCCGTTGCTGTCAGTGATTTGGAACCGATTGGTATGCTGGCCAAACTTCGTTATCTATCTCTACACAGATTTATTTTGGACGATGTACATAAGCTTGCAAATATCCTATCCAGAAGCACAAAGATATCATCATTGGAGCTTGGTCACTTTGAGACTGATGTTGAATGTGATTTTTCAAAGTGTTTTGCTTCATTACACCATCTCATTTATCTACGACTTGCCCATCGTGATTTACAGTCTGTATCGAAATTCCGCGATTTGCACATGAGTAGAAATCTTCAAAGATTCACTTTTCGTTGAGAGCACGCATTGTCACCAGCGTGGATCGAGTCATTTCTGGGACCTGTCGTTGCAACTTGTGATCTGTTTTGTATGTGCCATATCGAATGTGGAAATGGGGATGAGGAGGTGGTGAAAAGGGTCATTGCAAAATACCGGAATATTTGTGAATTGAAATACCGTAACAGGGTGATATTGTCATGTAGTGACAAACGCATCAGGCAACATCCAGTGTGCCAAAGTTGGCAGGGACGCTCGTTCTCAACTGTTGCCACATGCAGCCCTTTTGACTTCATATAGACACCATGACTGTGAATGGTGCCATAACTTGACGTCATATTTCTGTTCATAATTTTGTTTTTTTAGTTTTTATCTGAACTGCTATTTTATTTGAAATACATATAAAAGTGATTTCATTTACCGGTACCTCTTTCAATTTATCCATCCTCGGTCATGCAGGCTAACTTCCCACCATGTCAATTGTATGACACGGTCCATAATTTTTAAAAAGATCCAAAGTGAAGGAGGTAGTTCGATGGAAATATCTACACCTCTCCTGACATCACCAAATACGATCCGGTGTGATCCACTTTGTGAATTTTAATTGAATTTCTGATGGTCGTGTTTAGCTCCATGCCATTAATTTATTTATTTCAGCATTAGTAGTAAAATTGAATTCTGTTGATCCTAAGGTTATGATAACTGTATACAATATCAGATATTGCGGTTGTATATATCGCTGTCTTGAGGAACGCTTCTGTAGCCTATGTATACATTTGGCTCTTCGTTTTTTTATTTTTATACCTAAATGTCATTTGAAGGGAGTGAGTGAGTAAGTAGGTGTCTGGATTTGGGTGAAAAGCTTCAATGTTATAAAACATCGTTTGCCAAATGAAGCTCACATACTGGGGTAAAGCAAAGAACCATGTCCTCATTGTTGGTTTCACCTCATATAGGGTGTTAAATTGATGTTCATGCCCCCCCCCCCTTCCCCCCGTGCATGAATAATTTTTATTTACTATGGTTAAATTGTTCAGTGTTCAATAGTATTCATTAACGCATTTAATTTCATACCACAGTCTTGTGTTGATTTTTGCGGTTTTTTTCATTTGCGTTTCTTTGTCTCACACTATTAACGCATTCGAGACCGTGTTTTTTATCAAATGCATATGGTATAATATATTAGTATTTTCTTACTATAGCTGCAAATAAATTACTGCCATCATGTCGTATTGTATTCACACTCCTTTTGTTCGTCGCTTCAATTTTCTGATTACAGCTCAGGATTTAGTTCGTGGGTTGCCATTATTGTGCATATAATGATTGTGTTTATTACACACTAAATCGCACAAACTTGAAAATCATCCCTTTGTTGCAATTCATACAAATGCAGAGTTATCATGTCCATTTTATTCATACTGTATCGCCCTTCATTTTCAGACGTTAGTTTTTTAGTTTTAACTTGTTACCACTTTTTCATCTGTAAGGATTTGACAATGGATATTGTGAGCAGGTTGCCTGATGAAATGTGGACAAAGATTCTCGATTATCTCCCAGTACACGACCGTCTCGAATGGGTGAAATACACAAACAAAAGATTTTTTCAGCTTGCTGGAGATGTCTCTGCTGTCCAAAATCTCGATTTTCGTGGACGTAGTTATGTGTCCAATAGCATGTTTCAGAAAATACTCAATTGTTCAAAAGACAGTGTGAGATTTTTATCTTTCCGGGACTGCGCTTGGCTCTCGAATGAAATTTGCGCTTTTGGAGCATTGTGCAATTTGTAGAGATCTCATCTTGAAAACGCATCTGAACGAGTCATGGAAATTTATTCTTTCCACAAATGTAATACCGCGCTATAGATTAAATAATGCACAAATTCTACAATATTGTGTCACTCGAACACAACGGCAGGGGTGGGCAATTATTTTCCTCCACGGGCCAAACAAGAAAAATAAATACATTGGCGGGCTGAGTGAAAATTTTAGCTATATTCTCTGGCGTATGTTAATTTTATTTGCAAATTACATTGTTAATAAATGCGGCTCAGTGAATGTGTTGATATATTAGGTAATGAGAAAGTGACAGTTCAAAATAGCTATTTGCTGTCATGATTCAAAACAATGTTGAACATGATACATTTTAGCTCCATGTTCCTCTATTAAGAATCTAAAACAGTGGTTCTCAAAATTTTTTAGGCACACCTCCCTTAACGATAGCGAACAATTTGGCGCCCCCTTGTTATGATATCACAAAATATTAAAAAGTGCAACCAACGGATAGTTTGATGGCATGGACGATTCTAGCTTTTGATGAGAGAATTGTGATATACAATGTCGGACAATACACAGAGCAACAACTATAAGCTGGCTGTGTATCGCGCATAGCTTCGCCCTCCCTTGACCGAGTGTTTCGTGTTTTTGTCATAAGACTGACTTTAATTAAAATCCTTGATCTCGACGACATGCTCGGCAAAAACCGAAAGTACAGGTTTACCCCCGACTCCAGTATACGAATATTTAGTTCTCTAAATTCTTAGCCTAAACCTTTTTTGAATTTCAATTTTCGGCATGGCATCCTTTATGGGTAGTAGATATGATGACTCGTATAGTAATCGCAAGCACTGATTGACTTGTTTTACGAATTGGGATTTGGAAACATATCACGTAACAAATTGGAACACATGCCATATAATGCGTAATGTGAAAATGGCAACCAATAAGGTTTGCACTAAACTATATGGAAAGAGTGATTTTTGTGATTTCAATTGATTCTTATACTTTGCCACATTGCCTTTATTTTAAATCTGGATTACGCATGTCAGATACGTAGGCAGCGCAATCGTGGTATATTAATGAACAGGCTTCAAAGTAAACGACTTTCCTGTTCATTTGATACAGCCTATGGCTTTAGTCATTCAAAATGCAAGTTTATTGTTTTGAATTCCAAGCAACACTTCACGGTCCGCACAAATTGGCTTCGCGGGCCGCATTTGGCCCGCGGGCCGCACTTTGCCCAGGTCTGGTCAACGGGTTTCTGTATCTTCATTTGGTAAATTTGTACCAGCTCTTGTGTAATCTTTATGAGCTATTGAATCATTGCATCTCCTCAAAGCTGGGGTCGTAGCTGATATTTCTGTAAGGGTATGTTAATTATTTAGCTGCTAACTGCTATTGGTATTATTTTTACTTCCATTGTAATATTCCAAATTCATAACCTAGATTACGGTACCAATTTTCACCTTGAGCAAAGGCGCAAGGCTGGGCACAAGGATTTGAATACTTGAATCTGAATCCAGTAATAATACGGGTGCAATCTAGTCGGGGTAGCAAGAGATGATGTTATTTCGAGTACTGAAATTCCACTATCCCTGCTATAATGTATTATTTTAGCAATGAATGTAAAGTTGATAGTAATTTCTAATGCTGAATGTTTGAAATCTCAATTATTTGTGTCACAGCAGCATACCAAACGTTTAACATGTATTAGAAAGGTATAAATGCCTTCATGTGGTGTCTAATTAGTATTACGGTACTGAACCGTATATACTTTACGATAGCATGAGAGGTTCATATTTAAACTTTCCACATCTTTCGTACTGCTGTAACGTCACAATGAATGAAGCTAGATTACTCGACTCAAACCCTAGTACTCGATTCACTCAAGTATTCGATTCTGGCTAGCCTTAGTACGAAATCAAGATGATTCTAAAAATGTATTAATCCAGAACACGTTTAGTTTTATAAATTGGGTTTTTGAATGTCTATGCTCATGAATTTGTACATGTTGATTTGGAGCATAGCTTTGGATTTCATGTTTATACTGCAAACCATCCAACTAGCCTTCTCTAAAAATCGGACCTCGTTTTTCTAATTCAAATTATCGGTGCTCGATGTATCATTTCAATTGTATCACCCTTCTATTTTCAGATGATAGTGTCGAGGTGAAGCTTTTCATTTGACATGATTCAATAATGGATATTGTGAGCAGCTTGCCAGATGAAATGTGGTTGAAGATTCTCGAATACCTTCCATTGCATGACCGTTTTGAATGGGTCAAATTTACAAACAAAAGGTTTTTTCACCTTGCGGGAGACATATCTGCAGTCAAAGATCTCGATTTTCACGGATGTAGTTATCTTTCGAACGATCAGTTTTTGAAAATAATCAATCGTTCAAAGGACAGTGTGAGGTTTTTGTCCGTCCGGGACTGCGCTTGGTTCTCGGCTCAAATCTGCACCACCATGCCGAGATTGAAAAATCTTGTTACACTGGATATATTGGGGTGTTTCTTGAGTAGTGAAACATTACACACTATACTTGGTGCCACATGCTCCCTAAAGAGATTGGCTCTATCCACTACGGAACTGGTCATGACAGATTTTTGTCTCTTGCAGTCAAAACGCGGAATGTCACTTCGAGTCTTGCATGTGGAATTGCTTCACGATCCCGAAACTTTCTATAGTAGCGAAAGCGAAACCATAACGGTGTTGAGTGATTTTATTAATACATGCTGTCATTCAAAACCGCACTGCGTTTCAGTCCAAACGTGGAAGTATTTATCTCGCAACGATTTTGAAAATATTATGATTGCGGCAAGTCCTGCGATTGATCGAGACTCCATCCAAACAGTGACGAGGGAAGCTTGTGATGAAACTTATCTAAATCGGATACTGATTGCCGTTGCTTTACATAGGGATGTGAGTTCTCTGTCGGTTGGTTGCTTAGATGAATCGCGGGTACTCTGCCTTCCTATGCAGATGAGACATATGAATTTGCTCGCATCATGTTATTGTAAAGAAGAATACCTTCCTATTGCGCTACATGAGCTGGAGTATATTTTGTCGCGGGACGAAGATACTGATGATCCAGATTATGCTGAGGCACATTTGTTAAACTCCCGGACCCCAAAACTGAGACATCTAAACTTGGGCAGACGACCTACTTGTTATTATGGTGTCGCCGAAGCATTCCCTCGTATATGCAAGAAATTACCAACTTTTACAAACCTTGTTGAGCTTAATGTGTGTGGACTGGATTTGCATGCTAACATGCTTCTATTAGCGATTATGGATATGAAACATTTGAAGGGTTTGTCTTTTTCGCTCCATCTTCCTGTACAATGTGAGCCGGATCCAGAGCAGGACGTAATTAATTTTACAGCTGAGACGAGAGACGCCGATGAAAGTTGCAGATATTCGATATTTTTGTCGAAATTGGTGAAAAATTTCCCGGATTTGGAAAAGTTTGAAATGAAGTGTAGCATGGATGCCCGAAAATACGTTGCTGTCAGTGATTTGGAACCGGTTGGGATGCTGGGCAAACTTTGTTATCTATCTCTACACAGATTTATTTTGGACGATGTAGATGGGCTTGCAAAGATCCTATCCAAATGCACAAAGATATCATCATTGGACCTTGGTCACTTTGAGACTGATGTTGCCTGTGATTTTTCAGAGTGTTTTGCTTCGTTACGCCATCTTATTTATCTACGACTCGCCCATGATGACTTGGAAGGTGTATCGAAATTTAACGATTTGCACATGAGTAGCAATCTTCGAAGATTCACTTTTTATTCAGAGTGCGAATTGTCAGCAGCGTGGATCGGGTCGTTTCTGGGACCGGTCTTTGCAACCTGCGATCTGTTTTGTATGTGCCATATCGAATGTGAAAATGGGGATACCGCGGTTGTGAAAAATGTCATTGCAACATACCGGGCTATTTTTGCATTGAAATACGGTAACAGGGTGATATTGTCATGTAGTGATAATCGTATCAGCCAACATCCAGTGTGTCAAAGTTGGCAGGGACGCTCGTTCTCAACTGTTGCCACATGCAGCCCTTTTGACTTTGCAAAGACACCATGACTGTGGATGGTCCCATAAATTGACGTCATATTTCTGTTTAGAATTTTGTGTTTTCAGTTTTCATCTGAACTTTGAAATGAATATAAAACTGAATTCATTTACCGGTGCCTCTTTCAACTTATCCATGATGCTCAGGACCTCGGTCATGCGAGCTAACTTCCCACCATGTCAATTGTATGACATACTGTAGGTAGTTCGGAATTTAAGAAGGATCCAAAGTAAAGTAGGTTGTTCGATAGAAATATCTACACCCCTCCTGATATCACAAAACATGATACCATGTCATCCACGTTGTCGATTTGAATTGAATTCCTGATGGTTGTGTTTACCTCCATGTCGTTATTTATTCCTGCATTAGTAGAAGATTTGAATTCTGTTGATCATAAGGTAATAATAATTGTATACAATATCAGCTATTGCGTTTGTACATATTGCTGTCTTGAGGAAGGCTTCTGTAGCCTAAGCGTACATTTGACTTTCCGTTTTTTGTTTTACACACCTAAATGTCATTTCAGCTTTTATCTCGCACTATTGACATATTCAACACCGATTTTGTTATCAGATGAATATGGTATAATATATTGGCATTTTCACTACCATAGCTGCAAATAATTTACTGCCATGCCATCATGTTGTATTTTTTCAGCACTGCTTTTGTTCCTCGATTAAATTTTTGGATTACACTTCTGGATTTAGTTCGTTTGTTGCCATTATTGTACATATGACTTGGCTTTGTTGCAATTCATACAAATGAACAGTTTTCAAGTTATCATCTGTATCGCCCTTCATTTTCAGATAATAGTTTTATAGTGTTAACTTGTTACGACACTTTCATCAGGCTGCAGCGTGCATCCAGTCATTTCTGGGACCTGTCGTTGCAACCTGCCATCTGTTATGTATGGGACCTATCGAATGTGAAAAGATTTTCGCGAATGTGAGAAAGGTCATGGCAAAATACCGGAATATTTGCAAAACGAAGTATCGTAGCAGTGTGGTGTTGTCGTGGAAGGTGCAATGATTATCATCTCAGCCAATATCCAGTATGTCAATGTTGGCAATGAAGGTCATTTACAACTGTGGCCATATACTAACCTTTTGACTTCTAAATATGCCTCGGGTACAGATAATTGTATAATTGTAATTGTATAATTTGGGTTTTTGAATGACTATGCCCAAGAATTATTGTATGTTGATTTGGATTATAGCTTTGGATTTCATGCTGGGACTGCACACCATCGACCTATCCTTCTCCTAAAATCTCCCTTTTCCCCCAATTCAAACAAGCGGTGCTCGATGTATCATTCGAATGGTATCCTATTCTATTTTCAGATGATAGTGTCAATAATGGATGTTGTGAGTAGCTGGCCAGATGAAATGTGGTTGAAGATTCTCGAATACCTTCCACTTCATGACCGTTTTGAATGGGTCAAACTTACGAACAAAAGGTTATTTCACCTTGCTGGAGACATATCTGCAGTCCAAGATCTCGATTTTCTCGGATGTAGTTATGTATCGAACGATCAGTTTTTGAAAATAATCAATCGTTCGACGGACACTGTGAGATTTTTGTCCTTCCGGGACTACACATGGCTCTCGAATCAAATCTGCACCGCCATGCCGAGATTGAAAAATCTTGATACGCTGGATATACTGGGGTGTTTCTTGAGTAGCGAAACGTTGCACAGTCTACTCCACGCTATGCGTTCCATAAAAAGATTGGTTCTATCCACTACCGAACTGGTTATGAAAGATTTTTGTCTGCGGCAGTCAAAACACGTATTGTCACTTCTGGTCTTACATGTAGAATTGCTTCACGATCCCGGAAAACTCGGCTGGTTTGAAACCAGAACGGTGTTGAAGAATTTTATTAAGACATGTTGTTATTCTAAACCACATTGCATTTCAGTCCAAACTCTCAAGTATTTGCCTTTAGATCGTTTTGAAGACATATTCATCGAGACAAATCTTGCTGTTCATAGAGACTCCACCCAGCGAGTGATGCGGGATGCTTGTGATAAAGCTTACCATAATCAGATACTGATTGCAGAGACTTTACACAGATATGACAGTCCTCTGTCGGCCAGTTGCTTAGATGAAGCAAGGGTGCTCTTTCTTCCTATGCCGGGATGGAGGCATGGGAGTATGCACGCATCATGTTATTGTGAAGGAAAATACCTGCCTGTTGAACTACATGAACTGGAGTATCTTATTTGCTCGCGGGACGTATATGGTGATGGTACTTGTCCAGATACTGCTGAGGCAAATTTGCAAAATTGCAGTATTCCGAAACTGACACATCAGGACTTGGGCAGACGGTGTGTTTCTTATTTTGGTGACGCCGAGGCATTCCCGGGTGTATGCAAGAAATTACCATCTTTCACAAACCTCGTTGAGCTTAATGTGTGTGGGCTGGATTTGAATGCTAACATGTTTCTATTAGCGATTATGGACATGAAACATTTGAAGGGTTTGTCTTATTCGCTCCATCTTCCTATTCAATCTGATCCGGATCCAGAACAAGACATAATGAATTTCACAACTAAGACAGGAGACACGGATGAAAGTTAACGGTATTCGATGTTTTTGTCGAAATTGGTGAAAAATTTCCCGGATTTGGAAAAGTTGGAAATAAGTTGTAGCATGGATGCCCAAAAATTCCCGATTTGCACATGAGTAGCAATCTACAAAGATTCACTCTGTATTCAAAGTCGACATTGTCAGCAGCGTGGATCGAGTCATTTCTGCGACCGGTTGTTGCAACTTGCGAACATTTCTTTATGTGCCATATCGAATGTCAAAATGTGAACGTGGGTGTTAAAAAGATGATTGCAAAGTATCGAAGGCTTTGTGAATCAAAATATCGTAACAATGTGGTATTGTCATGCAGTAATAATCGTATCAGCCAACATCCAGTGTGTCAAAGTTGGCAGGGTAGGTCGTTTTCATCTGTGGCCACATACAGCCCGTTCGACTTTCTAAAGATGCCTTGAGCGCAAGTAAACCGGTTTGCCATCATATTTCTGTTTTGATTTTCGTTCAACGTCATTGAACTGCCATTTTATTTGAATTGATGCTTTTAATTAGTTTTTGTTATCTCCTTCATTTTCTCGATAGTACTCAGATGTTAGAACGGTCCGCAGATAGGCTAGCTACCCAGTATGTCAATTGTATGACATGGTTTGCAATTTTAGAATTTGCCTAAAAGAAGAGATGAAGAGTATTTGCATCCAAATTTTCACACCCACCCAAAATTCACTGAATATGATCCACTTGGAAGTTTTTGTCTAATCCATGATGGCTTTGTCAATTCCCTGTCATCAATATGTGATATTCCCGTATCGGCAGTGAATCAATTTGTGTTGAAGTTGAAGTTGATGTTTAAACAATGCGATAGTATTGACTTCTTTACCGACAAGATGGCGTAATGGTTAAGCGTCCGGCTTCTTGAGCGGTAGGTCGTGGGTTCGATCCCCGGCCGGGTCACACCAAAGACCTTCTAACACTGGTATCCATGACTTCCCGGCTTGGCGCTCATGCACTACTGGGATAGCATGGAGGGGTGGTGCATGAATTAGAAAGCCGTAAAGGCTATATCTGCACTTCCTTGTCCAGCGGCATATGCACATCATGCACTTATGGTATGCATATGCACAGATCGTGTGTATGTATATCATGAGTCGGTGTATATGCCGCAAAAAAACATCAAGGACAAAAATAAACTACGTCCTTTCCTTCCTTTACATTCCATTTCGTACATGAACATTGTTACCAGTACGTTGATTTTTGCTCTTACTTGACCTGTGGTTTCTGTTTCTAACTGCGTATTTGAGATCTTCCCAGTTATCACATGTATTTGGTAGGATTTTTCAGAGGGTTTTGCTTCATTACGCAATCTCGTTTATCTACGACTTGTCCACAATGATTTGGAGTCTGTATCGATATTCAGCAATTTGCAAATGAGTAGAAATCTTCAAAGATTCACTCTTTATTCAAAGTCTACCTTGCCAGCGGCGTGGATCGAGTCATTTCTGGGACCGGTCGTTGCAACCTGCAATCTGTTCTGTATGTGCCATATCGCGTGTAAAAATGTGGATGCAGATGTTGAAAGGCTAATTGCAAAATACCGCAACATTTGTGAATCGAAATACCGTAACAAGGTGATACTGTCATGCAGTGATAATCGTATTACCCAACATCCAGTGTGCCAAAGTTGGCAGGGACGCTCGATCTCACAAGTTGCCACATACAGCCCTTTTGACATTGTAAAAAACCATGAGTGTAAATTTTAGACGCGTAGCCAGCCAAAAAATAAGGATGGTTGAATTTACTAATTTAGCATCAATTCATTAGCGTTCAGTACATGCGCAAATGGCGATTATACAATATCCTCGTGTTGACGAAGTATGATAGGCTTGCCAACGAGTCCGGCAGTGCTGTCAATTAGCGAGTCCCTGATCTATTATGAACAATAAAATATGTGTGCTTATCAGCATGTATTACATAGCTCAAGACAAAATGACCAAGTTGATATGGAGTCTGTTCCATAATGGCCTTTCCGGTGGCTCGATCATTTATCATCTTTTATAGCTCAAGCTTGGACACACATGCTATTTTCAGTATTAGCTGAAATCAATGTTCCCACGCACATGTTTGCGGACACTCAATATCATCAAGTTTTGTGATGTCACTCTTTAATCACACCTAACTCCTGGGCTACGCGCCTGGTATATAGGCCCGTGACTTGACATCATATTTCTGTTTCTAACTTCATTTTTGTCAGTTGGCATTGAACTGCCATATTCTTTAAAATAAATATGAAATTCATTTCATTCATTCATCTATCATTTCATCCATAATGCTAAGAACATCGGTCTTGCGAGCTAACTTCCCACCATGTCAATTTTATGACATAGTTCAAAAGTGAAGTAGGTAGTTTGATTGAAATAAGTACTTACACCCCTCATGATATCACCAAATAGGATCCGGTGTGAATAAATTTGTGAATTTTAGTGTAATTCCGGACGTGTTACTTCAACGTCAATAATATGTTTATTATTATATTGGCTGTCAATATAATTGTGTTGATCCTTAACAATGTAGGCCTACGCAATATTAGCTATTGCGAATATTGCAGTCTCAGCATTTGAAGAGCTTCTCGTAGATACAGAACCCCAATATACAAATAAATAGTATATTCACATTGAAATCAACCTGAATATTTCCGGCTGACGTTTGTCAGGGGTATTCGTCATCAACTAGTAGATCATTTGAAAGAACAAGTCAAGAGTCAAGTTGAATAATTTTCAATTCACCACCGAGTCAAGTCCAAGTCAGCGAGCAGAGTCCGAGTCATGGTGTTTTGACTCGGGTACGAGTCCAAGTCATTGCGTTGACTGCTCAGCTTTCGGTTACATTCTTGTTTAACCGACTTTTTATGACACTTATCGGTGCTACCGAACTATTCGCATTTTCAATATACTAATTTCCTCACTTTTAACAGTTTTTGGACTTATTTTCAAATAACAGTACCAATAGACGACATACCAATGGTGCGCTTACTTTTCTATTCTTCGAAATTACAATAAAATGTCGGTCTTGGCCGCCTGATTCATACACAATGACCCGAGTTCAAGTTGAGTCATTACACAGATTGACTTGAGTCATATCCGTATTCTAAGAAAATGACTCGAGTCGAGTCCAGTCATCAAAAAATTGCGACTCAATTCATTGCAACCCTGGTGCATATCAACAATGGTATCGCAAAAATGAAGTCACCGGCATTGAAATTTCGAATAATCGGGGTGATGTCCTTTCGAATTCTCAACTAGTTGATGACAGTCACCTCTGACGAGTGTCAGCCAAAAATATTCGAGTTGATTTCAGTATGAATATGGTATTCAAAAGAATAATAATTTTACACCATTATGCATACATTTCACATTTCGTATGTAGGTTTTTATGCATAAATATCATTGCAAGAGAGAATGGCCTATGTAGTGGTCTGGTTTTGGGTGAACCACTTCAAATGTTATGAAGATCTTTTGACAAATGAAGCCCATATACTGGGGGTTAAGAAATGATCCATGTCCTCGTTATTGGTTTCACCGCATATAAGATATTGAATTTATGTTTATCATCGTGCATGATTAATTTAATTTTCAATGCTTCCACTGTTCAGCAGTATCCATTTCCATATTTCATTTTATGCATCAGCATCATGTTCATTCTCGCTGTTATTTTGACTTGCTCACTTCACTTTTGTCTCACACTGTTTACGTACCTTACACCGTGCCAGTTGTCACATGCATATGGTATAATATATCAGCATTTTCTTTCAATAGCTGCCAAACAATCGCCGCTTTTGTTTCTCAATTCAATATTCTGATTACATTGCTGGATTAAGCGCGTAGCCTTTTTGTGCATATAATAACTGCTTATCACGTGCTCAATTGCATCAACCTGCTAAAAATCCGCCATTTGTTGTTATTTTCAAATAAAAAGTGTTAGATATATCATCCCCATTTCATTTAAATTACGGTATATCACCCTTTTATTTTCAGATTATAGTTTCAGTTAAAACTTGGTAGCCTACTCCTTTTTCATTGGTGAAGATTTCATAATGGATATTGTGGACAGCTTGCCCGATGAAATCTGGATGAAGATTCTCGGTTATCTACCAGTACATGATCGGCTTGAATGGGTTAAATTTACCAACAGAAGATTTTTACAGCTTGCTGGAGATATTTCTGCCGTCCAAAATCTCGATTTTCGCGGATGCAGTTATGTATCGAACGATCAGTTTTCGAAAATAATCAATCGTTCAAAAGACAGTGTGAGATTTTTATCTTTCCGGGACTGCGCTTGGCTCTCTAATCAAATCTGCACCGACATTCCAAGATTGAAAAATCTTGTTACACTGGATATATTGGGGTGTTTCTTGAACAGCGAAATATTACACAGTCTTCTTCGTGCCACTCGCTTCATAAAAAGATTGGGTATATCCACTTCAAAACTGGTCATGAAAGATTTTTGTCGGTTGCAGTCAAAACGCGGATTGTCACTGCGAGTTTTACATGTAGAATTGCTTCACGATCCCGAAAAAATCAGCAGTCGCCAAACCAGGATAGTGTTGAGGAATTTTATCAAGACATGCTGTCATTCTAAACCACATTGCATTACTGTCCAAACTGTGAAGTATTTACCTCTAGACGATTTTGAAGATATATTCATCGAGGCAAATCTTGCGGTTTACCGGGACTCTATCCAGATAGTGACGAGGGAAGCTTACGATCGAGCATACCAAAATCAGATACTGATTGCAGTTGCTTTGCACCGAGAAGGCAGCTCTCTGTCGACAAGTTGTTTAGATAAATCCAGGGTACTCTGTCTTCCTATGCTGTTTAGACGTAAGAGTACATATGTATCATGTTACTGTAAAGGACGTCCCCTCCCTAACACACTGCATGAACTGGAGTATCTTATTTGCTCGCGTGATCAATATTGGGGTGACCCTGATTCAGCTGAGGATCTTTTGCTGAACCACAGTCTTCCGAATCTCACACATCTAGACTTGTGCCACCGGCTCTGTTCTTATTTTGATGTCTCCGATGGTATATGCACGAGATTACCATTTTTCACAAACCTTGTTGAGCTGAATGTGTATGGGGTAAGCTTGGATGCCGACGTCCTTTTAAATTCGATTATGGGCATGAAACATTTGAATGGTTTGTCTTTTTCACTACATATTCCTTTGCAATGTGATCCAGATTCAGAACAGAATGTGACTGAGACAAAGGACACAAATGGAAGTTGCAGATACTCTATGTTTTTGTCGAAATTGGTGACAAGTTTCCCAGGTTTAGTAAAGTTGGAACTGATATGCAGCGTAGATGCCAGAGAATGTGTTGCTGTCTGTGATCTAAATCCAATCGGGAAGCTGGCTAAACTTCGTTATCTATCTCTTCATAGATTTTCTTTGGACAATGTAGATCTGCTTGCAAAGATCCTATCCAACAACAAGAATATATCATCATTGGATCTCGGTCACTTTGAGACAGATGCTGTCTGTGATTTTTCGAAGTGTTTTGCTTCGCTACGCAATCTCATTTATCTACGACTTGCCCATGATGATTTGGAGTCTGTCTCAAAGTTCAAGGATTTGCACCTGAGTAGAAATCTTCAAAGATTCACTCTGTATTCGAAGTCCACCTTGTCAACAGCGTATATCGAGTCATTTTTAGGAGCAGTTGTTGCAACCTGTGATCTGTTCTGCATGGGCCATATTCAATGTCAAAATGTGAATGATGATGTGAAAAAGATGATTGAAAAGTACCGTAATATTTGTGAATCGAAATATCGCAACAATGTGGTATTGTCATGCAGTGATGATCGTATCAGCCAACATCCAGTGTGTCAAAGTTGGCAAGGAAGGTCATTTTCATCTGTTGCCACATACAGCCCATTTGACTTTTTAAAGATGCCTTGAGTTCAGATCAACCATCCTATTCCTGTTTGAATATTGCTCAACATTATTGATCCACCATTTTCTTTGAATTAATACTTTTCGGTGCATTTTGCTATTTCGTTCGTTTTATCGATAGTGATCAGAACCATTCTCATATGAGCTAGTTACCCGACATCTCAATTGTATGACATGGTTTGAAATTTGAGAAGAATCTAAATATGATGAGTAGTTGCATCCAATTTTCACACCCATCCAAAGTCCACCGAATAGGTTCCACTTTGATCCGTTTGGTAATTTTTATTTAATTCATGATGGCCCTTGTCACTTCCATGTCAGTAATATGCTCAATACCGCATTGGTAGTAAATAAATTTGTGTTGATGTTCACACTTTGTGATGATATTGATTTCCACATTGCGTTCCATACATGAACAATGAACATGGTTATGTTGATTTATGCTGGTATTTGCGACTGTGGTTTCTTTTTCTTACTGCATATTTGACATCTGGCCTGTTTCACATGTATTTGGTATG
The DNA here is from genome assembly GCF_051294905.1 of Botryllus schlosseri. Lineage (NCBI taxonomy): Eukaryota > Metazoa > Chordata > Ascidiacea > Stolidobranchia > Styelidae > Botryllus > Botryllus schlosseri. The sequence goes on from NC_137238.1 coordinate 35,376,183, forward strand.
ATTTATCAATATTCCACTTGACCGTACCTTGCAGTATCATCGAAACTCTTATAGCAAATTGATATCCGCAAATCAAAATATTTGAAAACGGGGTCTTCAATTCGTGATCATTCCGAAAATTAAAGACGCAAAATGGCAGTTTTTATGTATTGCTCAGACCGATTATTTACAGTATTAACTGTCATTCAATGCTCTGTAGAAAAATTTCCAGTCCAATTGCTGTGTAAGTGACTAATGCTAATTTAGTACCATATTGCCTCAGTGTGATTTCATCCTTTATCATGCCAAATGTGAAGCACAACATTTTCTTGATATAGTTGCCTGCAAATTACTGTCTTCGTTTTCCATTCTCTCTGAACTATCTGGAACCAGAATGATTGTGTTTTCATTTGTGCAGCAATGAACCCTGTTATCATTCATTTGCTTATCCAGCCAAGCTATCTCACTACAGTATCAGGTTGCTGAATCATTGGTATGTACTTGAGTCGTGAGAACTTTCTACTTGAGAAATATATCCAATGTTCTAAGTTTCAATTAAGGAAATATATCTCTGTACTGATAAGTTATTTTGTCATGGACCATTGTGCAATTGGTAGAAGTCATATAATGACAACTAGGGCTGGGCAAAATCGAGTACCTGAGTGATTCGATTCTGAATCACGTAAAATGCTTCGAGTCGAGTCGAGTATTCGAGTATCACTCATTATGACGTCACAACATAATGAACTATGTCAAAGTTCAAATATGTACCTTTTATGCCACCACGAAGAACATAATGCCTGTTATCCGTCACATTAATGATACTTAGGTATGTTTTCGACCATACCGACTTCATTGCACTTCTTGACAATGTTGTGGAACGATCATGACTTCGGAAATGTGTTATTTCCAGTAATGTTAGTAGCTTTGTACTATGTCTATCATGCTACGACACGGCCAATCAAGGTTTCAAGGCTTCATCAGTGGAAAATATTATCAAAACTATAATTCTTGTTAGTTCATTAACTTTCAGTTGTGAGGAGCGTACAATTTCAGTACTCGAAAAAATCGTCTTTTACTACTCGACTCGAATCATTAAAATTAATACTCGATTCAGATTCGAGTACTCGAATCATTGTGCCCCGCCCTAATGACAACGCTTCTGGCTGATTAACCGAAATTTATTCCCTGCACAAATGTAATCTTGCGCTATGGATCAAATTTTACAATACACAAAGTCTCCAATATTGCGTCACCTGAACACCAATTTAATGCAAAGATGGTCATTGTAAATGCTCTTACCTGTATCATAGCATACGCATAACATTGAATTGAGTTAGCTTGAAAAGGGTATATATCTTCACAAATCAAAATAGCCATAATTATTAGCCTACACTACAGTGGCTTCTTTATTCATGAATCACGGATTAGCATTGTGATATCTGGTTTTCTTCAATCCTAATTGTTGACATTGTGATGTCAGTTGTTATTTTTCTTTAGTATAATTTGTTAGTGGAAGTTGGGTACGTATCTGAAGGACAACTTTGTTCTGGCTAAGTCTGTGGCATTTGCTAAACAAGGATTGTTTGGACCAGCGCCAAAGTGAGAGTGAAGTAGGTAAGCTATAATAGTTGTGAACCCTGATAGGCCTATGCTTCTGTAGTATACAGAGCTGCCGGTACTGTAAAATTTCCACATCTTTCGTACTGCTGTAACGTCACAATGAGTGAAGCTAGATTACTCGGCACGACTCGAACCCTGGTACTCGATTCACCCGAGTATTCAATTCTGGCTAGCCTTAGTACGAAATGAAGATGATTGTAAAAAAGTATGAGTCCAAAACACGCTTAGTTGTATAAATTGGGTTTTTCAATGTCTATGCTCATGTATTTGTACATGTTGATTTGGAGCATAGCTTTGGATTTCATGTTTGGACTGCACACCATAGAACTAGCCCTCTCTAAAAATCTGACCTTGTTATCCTAATTCAAATAAGCGGTGCTCAATGTATCATTTCAATTGTATCATCCTTCTATTTTCAGATGATAGTGTCAAGTTGAAGCTTTTCGTTTGACAGGATTCAATAATGGATATTGTGAGCTGCTTGCCAGATGAAATCTGGTTGAAGATTCTCGAATACCTACCACTGCATGACCGTTTTGAATGGGTCAAATTTACGAACAAAAGGTTTTTTCGCCTTGCTGGCGACATATCTGCATTCCAAGATCTCGATTTTCATGGATGTAGTTATGTATCTGACGATCAGTTTTTGAAAATAATCAATCGTTCGAAGGACAGTGTGAGATTTTTGACCTTCCGGGACTGCGCTTGGTTCTCGAATCAAATCTGCACCACCATGCCCAGATTGAAAAATCTTGTTACACTGGATATATTGGGATGTTTCTTGAGTAGCGAAACATTACACAGTCTACTTGGTGCCACATGCTCTATAAAAAGATTGGCTCTATCCACTACGGAACTGGTCATGACAGATTTTTGTCGGTTGCAATCGAAATGCGGATTGTCACTTCGAGTCTTGCATGTGGAACTGCTTCATGATCCCGGAAAACTCTATAGTAGCCGGACCAGAACGGTGTTCAGGAATTTTATTAATACATGCTGTCATTCTAAACCACACCGCGTTTCAGTTCAAACGCTCAAGCATTTGGATCGGCGAGAGATCAAAAATATTTTCCGGGAGACAAATCTTAAGGTATGGAGAGCATCCACACAAAGAGTGGAGATACTAATTGCTGTTCCTTCACATCAAGATGGCAGTACTCCTTGCTCGCGGGACGAACATTATGATGACCTATCTTTACCTGAGGCAGTTTTTCTAAATCGCAGTATTTCGAAAGTCACACATCTGTACTTAGGCGACCGCCGCACTCTTTTAAATTGTGAATTAAAGGGTTTATGTATCAAATTACATTCCCATTACATTCCAAATTACCTTGTGGAGCTGAATGCGTGTGGAATCGACATGGATACTAACATGTTCCTATTATCGATTATGGACTTGAAACATTTGAAAGGTTTGTCGTTTCCTCTCCATCTTCCTTTACCATGTAAGCCGGATCAAAATCGGAATGTATTGAATTTTACGACAACTGAGACAAGGGACTCAGATGCAAGTTGCAGTTATTCGATATTTTTGTCGAAATTGGTGAAATATTTCCCAAATTTGGAAAAGCTGGAAATGAGGTATCGCAGGGATGCCCAAAAATACACTACTGTCAGTGATTTGGAAGCGATTGGCATGTTGGCCAAACTTCGGTATCTATCTCTACATAGATTTCCTTTGAACGATGAAGATCAGTTTGCAAACATCCTCTCAAAATGTACGAATATAGCATCATTGGATCTCGGTTACTTTGTGACTGATGTTGCATGTGAATTTTCTAAGTGTTTTGCTTCGTTACGCAATCTCATTTATCTACGACTTGCCCATGATGATTTGGAGTCAGTATCGAAATTCAACAATTTGCACGTGGGCAGAAATCTTCAAAGATTCACTCTGTATTCAAAGTCCACCTTGTCAGCGGCGTGGATCGAGTCATTTCTTGGACCGATTGTTGCAACCTGTAATCTGTTCTGTATGTGTCATATCGAATGTAAAACTGTGGATGCAGATGTTAGAAAGCTAATTTCAGAATACCAGAACATTTGTGATTTGAAATACCGAACCACGGTGATATTGTCATGCAGTGATAATCGTATTAGCCAACATCCTGTGTCCCAAAGTTGGCATGGCCGCTCGTTATCGCATGTTGCCTCATACAGCCCTTTTGACATTGTAAAAAAACCATGAGTTTAATGGCAGGCCGTAGCCAGCTGACAAATATGAGAAGTGGAAATGAATGGATGGGGAATGGCGATTTTTTTGAGTTTGCTGATATAGCATTAATTCGTTTTCCCCTTTCTGTAGACACTAAACATATCTGCAGTCCAAGATCTTGATTTTTTGCGGATGTAGTTATGTATCATACGACATGTTTTTGAATCCAATCCATTGTCAAAATGTGGATGCCGGTGTTAAAAGGGTCATTGCGAAGTATCTGAATATTTGTGAATCGAAATGTTGTATTGTCATGCTGTGATGATTGTTACAGCCAACATCCGGTGTATCAAAGTTGGCAGGGTAGGGTGTTTTCATCTGTCGCCACATACAACCCTTTTGACTTTCTAAAGATGCCTTGAGTGCAGATCAACGTGTACACCATCATATTTCTGTTCGAATTTTGTTCTACATCATTGAACCGTCATTTTCTTTGAACTACTTTTCGTTGCATTTCGTTATTTCTTTCGTTTTATCGATAGTGATCAGAACTATTCTCATATGAGCTAGTTACGCGACATTTCAATGGTATGACATTGTTTAAAATTTATGGAGGTTCCAAATAGGATGAGTAGTCGCATCCAAACTTTCACACCCGTCCAAAATCCACCATATACGTTCCACTTCGTAAATTTTTATCACGATGGCGTTGTCTCTTCCATGTCAGTAATATGTTCCTTACCGCATTGGCAATAAATAAATTTGTGTTGATGTTGACACTGTGCGATGGTATCGATATCTATATTCCGTAACATACATGAACATGGTTAGCTTGATTTCTACTGTTATTTGCGTCTGTGGTTTCTGAGTCTTTCTGCACTTTTAACATCTTGCCAGTGTCACATGTATTTGGTATGATTTATCATTATTCCACTTGACAGTACCCTGCGGTATCATCAGAACTCCTATAGCAAATCGATGTCCTCAATCTCAAAATATTTGTAAACACTGTCTTCAAATCGTGATTCTTCTGAGTATTCAAGTCGCAAAAAAGCAGGTTTTATGGATTGCTGGGATCGATTATTGACAGTATTAACTCTCATTCAATGCTCTCTGGAAAAATTTCCAGCTTAATTGCTGTGTAAGTGACTATGCTAATTTCGCACCATATTGCCATATGCCAAATGTGAAGCACAGCATTTTCTTGACATAGTTGCCTGCAAATTACTGCCATCATTTTCTATCCTATCTGAACAGCTGTGTTTCTCAATTCAATATCTAGTACCAGAAGTATCGGTTTTAAATTTGGGCATAAATAGACCCTGGTATCATTCGTTTGCTAATTAGGCCAAGGCATCTCATTACTGTATCAGCTTGTTGAAGTACCAGCAGCGGAAATCATTGGTATATACCACGGTCGTGAGCCGTTGCTACTTCAGAAAAATATCCAATGTCCACAGTTTCAATTAAGGAAATGTATCTCTGAACTCATGAGGTATTTTGTCATTGAGCATGGTGCAATTTTTGGAAATCCCATTGGACAACGCATATGACTGTAGCCATAATTATTACACTATGAGTGAGTTTTTATTCACGACTCCTGGATTAGCATTGTGATATCAAGTTTTAATTGGTGTTTATCGTTGACATTGTGATATCGGCTATTGTTTTCCTTTATTAGATGTTGTTAAGTTGGATTCATCTGCGAAGGACAACATTCTTCAGGATAAGTTTGTAGGATTTACTAATCACGGAGCGTTTGGACCAATGCCGAAGTGAGAGTGAAGCAGGTAAATTATAATAATTGTGAATACTGATAAGCCATTGGTTCTGGAGTCTGCATTGCTGCCCATTAGCACTGCCTTATTCATAGTATTCTAAAGTTAGCTTTGTAAAGCTGGGCTACTTGTCAGTGATGCCCGTGTTTGATCTCCCTATTGAATGCTTCCACTCCCTATGCTGTGTCACAGGCCGCAGGTCAGTTATTGAATATGTAGCAGATCTTTGGTAATCCTAATTGACTATTTTGTCATGGTATCCCCTCAGAGCATGTGTCCTACTAGGTATAACTGTAAGGTTGTGTTGCTCCTATGGTTGGCTACTTATATGTTTTGATATTATTGCCACCTCCACTCAAACATGCCAGCCAGACTTAAAATCTAGGTAACGGTACCAAGTTTCAAATCTAGGTAACGGTACCAAGTTTCAACTCGGACAAAGTCACAATATGAGGTAGGGTCGCGCACAAGGATTCCAGTACTCTAATCTGAATTCAATAACGATGCTCATGATCCGAGTCTAGTAGTAAGAGATGAATTTTTCTGGTACTAAAATTATAAGCCCCTATCACCGCTAACTTTTAATTTATCAGCAAAACTTATAGTCACCACTGCCATAGTAATTTCCAATGTGGAAGGCTTGAATCTCGTTATTACAGCATACTAAACATCCAGCATGTATTACAAAGATACAAATTACTGTGATGTGGTGTACAACTGGCATTGTATTCTTTTCACATCTTTCCTACTTTTTAGACGTTATAATCAGTAAACTCTAATACCCGCTTTAGGATCAAGTCACTGCAGTACTCGCTTTTGCATAGCCGCAGCACAAAGTCACGATCACTGGGAAAAAGTATTAAACCAAAACACGCTTAATCGTATAAGTCGGATTTTTAGCTCACAATGGTGACTTGACTACTTGATGATTTGCAATATAGCTTAGGATTGGTGCACGGACTTCCTACAGTTGTGCTGACTTTCTCTAAAAATTAGCTCTTCGTTCCGTATTCAAGTGCTCGATTTATCATTGCAATTTATGCAGAGTATCGTATCGTGTCACGATTCTATTTTCAGACGATTGTATAAGTTGAAAATTTTTTCTGTACAGACTCCATGATGGATGTTGTGAGCAGCTTGCCAGATGAAATGTGGGTCAGCATTCTGGAATACCTACCCGTACATGACCGTCTAGAATGGGTGAAATTTACAAACAAAAGATTTCTTCAGCTTGCTGGCGATATTCGTACGGTCCGAACTCTAGATTTTGAAGGATGTAGTTATGTATCAAGCGATCAGTTCTTGACGATAATCAATCGCTCAAAAGACATAGTGAGATTTTTATCTTTCCGGGATTGTGCTTGGTTCCCGAATCAAATCTGCACCACAATTCCAAGATTGAAAAATCTTGTGACGTTGGATATATTAGGGTGTTTTTTGAGTAGCGAAACGTTACGCAGTCTACTCCGCGCCACACGCTCCATAAAAAGATTGGCTCTATCCACTACAGAACTGGTCATGAAAGATTTTTGTCGCTTGCAGTCAAAGCGTGGATTATCGCTTCGAGTCTTACATGTGGAATTACTTCACGATACCGAAACAATCTGTAGTCAGGAAACCAGAACGGTGTTAAAGGATTTTATCAAGACATGCTGTCATTCAAAACCACACTGCATTTCCGTTAAAACGCCCAAGCATTTGCCTCAGTACGATTTTCAAGGTATTCTAATAGATGCAAACTGTATGGCGCATCGGGACTTTGTCCACAGTGTGATGAGGGAAGATTATGCTGGAACATACCAAAATCAGATGCTGATTGCCTTTGCTTTACATCGTCACGGCAGTGAACTGTCGTCAGGTTGCTTAGATGAAGCCCGGGTGCTGTGTCTTCCTATGCTGTTAAGACATAAGAGCGTATGCGCATTTTGTTATTGTGAAGGGCAATGCCTGCCAATAACATTACATGAGCTGGAGTATCTTATTTGCTCGCGTGATGAGTATTTAGATTGTGGAAATTACTGCGATCCAAATTCTGTCAAGGCAGTTTTGCAAAGAAGCCGCATTCCGAAGCTCACTCATCTAGACTTTGGAAGACGGTTCGATTCTTGTTTTGGATCCCTCGGTTGCATATTCAGTAAATTACCCTCTTTCACAAACCTTGTCGAACTGAATGTTAGTGGGTTGGACTCGGATGCTAACATGCTTCTGGTTGCGATTATGGGCATGAAACATTTGAACGGTTTGTCATTCTCACTTCACCTCCCTTCACAATGTGACCCAGATGCAAAGCAGACTGTAATAAATATAACGAAAACTGAGACAAAGGATGCAAATTGCGGATACTCGATACTTCTATCAAAATTGGTGACGAATTTCCCAGGTTTGAAAAAGTTGGAACTGACCTGTAGCGTGGATGCTAGAAAATGTGTTACTGTCAGTGATCTGAATCCAATTGGAATGCTGACCAAACTTCGTTATCTTTCTCTACATAGATTTCCATTGGATAATGTAGATCAGCTTGCACAGATCCTATCCACCAACATAAAGCTAGCATCATTGGATCTCGGTCACTTTGAGACTGGTGTTGTCGTTGATTTTTCAGATTGTTTTGCATCGCTTGATAATCTCGTCTATCTACGACTTGCCCATGAGTAGAAATCTTCAAAGATTCACCTTGTATTCAAAGTCCTCTTTGTCAGCAGCGTGGATCGAGTCGTTTCTGGGACCGGTTGTTGCAACGTGCGATCTGTTTTGTATGTGCCATATCGCCTGTAGAAATGTGGATGCAGAAATTGAAAAGGTCATTGAAAGATACCGCAATATTTGTGAATCGAAATACAGTAACAGGGTGATATTGTCATGCAGTGATGATCGTATCAGCCACCATCCAGTGTGTCAAAGTTGGGAGGGACGGTCATTTTCGTCCGTCGCCACATACAGCCCTTTTGACTTTCTAAAGAAACCTTGAGTGGAATCATACCGATATCATTGTTCTGTTTTGAATTGCGTTCTGCTTGAGATGTGATCGAAATGTTATTTCCTTTACTGTGAATGTAAATCTGATTTCATGATAACTCTTGCGTTTTTCCATATATATCAGAACGATATTGACGCTGGCGTACTATCCATGATGCCAATTGTATGACATGATTCATAATTCGAGATGGATCAAATGTGAAGAGTAGGTAGTTGAATCGAAATTTTCATAACCCTCCACAACTGATGACGAATATGATTTGCAGTAGTTCACTTAAGGCTAGATTTTTATTCTTCTCCTGATGGCCCTATAAGTTCCGTGTCAAAATATGATTCACTGTAACGGCAGTTGATAAATTTATGTTAGTCTTATGGTATTAACCACTACCTACAATATCAGCTACCGGTATTGCAGTTGTGATGCATTCAGGTGGCTGTGTCTGAAACGCTAACAATTGTGTCGCATGCACATTTGACATCTTTTATAGATTCAGTCACATAAATTTCATTCTGTGTATGAATGCAAATGGGCGTTTTGTTCTGGGTGGATCACTTTACATATTATGGAGATCCTTTGCCAAATTGAAGTCCAAATGCTGATGGCAAAGCATTGAACATTTCTTTTGTTGTTTGTATCATTATAAGTTAACAGTCATTCATAATGGATTTTTATTTGCAAATTTTACACTGCGTGATAGTATTGATTTCCACATTCCACTTCATACATGAACACTGTTATGTTCAATATTTCTCTTATTTTTGGTACCACCTGTTGTTTCTGTTTCTGACTGTTTGCGTATTTGACATCTTGCTAGTTATCACATGCAATGGGAATGATATATCATGATTCTAGCTAATGGTACCTTGCAATATCATTAAATAGGGCATGACTTTGATTCAGACTGAAAAACTCCTCTGACAAGACGATGTCTGCAATCTCAAAATATTTGAAAATGGTGTCTTCAAATCTTGATCGTAATACTGAATATTCAAGTCACAAAATTGCAGATTCTGTGTATTGCTCGGGAGGCTGAATTACATTGACACAGTATTAACTCTCATTAGCTCATAAGAAACACTTCAAATTTGAATATCCTTTATGAAATTAAGTTCAAATACTGAGGCAAACGCAAAGAACATGGTCCACGGTATTGGTGTCACCGCAGATATGGTATTAAATAAGTTGACCATCTTGAGTGATGGAATTTCATTTGCAATGTTGACACCGTGTGATAGTGTTGATTTCTACATTCTACTTCATTCATGAACACTGTAGTGTTGATTATTGCTGTTATTTCCGCCCGCGGCTTCTGTTTTGACTAGAAATTTGGCAACCTACCAGTTACTGGTATGATTCATCATTATTCTACCTGGCGGTACCTTGCAGTATTATCAAGTATGGCTTGATTTTGATGTAGTGTAAAAACTCCTATACAGTAACTAAAAAGTGTCTTCAAACCGTGATCCTTCTCCTTGACATTCAAGACGCAAAATTGCAGTTTTTCTATATTGCTCGGACTGCTTATCTACAATTACACAGTATTAACTCTCATTCAAAGCTAGGTGGAAAAATTCATAAATTACTCAGCCTAATTACTGTATAAGTGACTTATGCTAATTCAGCACCAGAATGCGTCAGTGTGATTTCATCAGTTCATCATGCCAAATGCAAAGCACTGCATTGTCTTTCCATACTTTCCTTCCCTGTGACTAATATTTTATTGATGACTCCTGACTTGGCATTGTGATATCAAGTTTTCTTTGGTGTTAATTGTTGACATTGTGAAAACAGCTAATATTTTTCTTTGTTGACAGAAGCTACTGAGTTAGATGAGTCTACGAAGGAGAACTTTCTTCTGAATTGAATAAGTCTGTGGCATTTGCTAATCAAGGATCGTTTGGACCAGTGCCGAAGTGTTAGTAAAGCAGGTAAACTACATTTAATAATCGTGACTCCAGATAGGCCATTGTCCTTTGTTCTACAGAGCTGCCTAGTAGTACTGCCTTTTTCAGAGTATTGTAAAGTTAGCTTTGTAGTGCTGGGCTACTTGTCAGCGATGGCCGTGCTTCACCTCCTTATTGGATATTGTGACTCCCTATGTATATATATATGTAGTAGTGTAGTGTCACAGGCCGCCCTGACTGCTGTATATTCAGTTGTTAAATATGTGCCAGATCTTGTGTAATCTGTATGACCTATTTAGTCATTACATGTCCCTAAATCTGGTTCCGTAGGTGGTATTTCTCTAAGGTTGTGTCGAACATTTGGCTACTAACTGGCATTGATAATATTTTTATCACTTTGGAGTATTTCACAGTTAAAATCTAGATTACAGTGCTGGTACTAATTTTCATCTCGAGCAAAGGCACAGTAGATAGGCACAGATAGGGCGGGGCTCAAGGATTCGAATCGTCGAATTTGAATCTGAGTCATTTCTGGGACCGGTTGTTGCAACTTGTGATCTGTTCTGTATGTGCTATATCGAATGTCAAAATGTGAATGCGGCTGTGAAAAAGATGATTTCAAAGTACCAAAATATTTGTGAATCGAAATATCCTAACAACGTGGTATTGTCATGTAGTGATGATCGTATCAGCCAACATCCAGTATGCCAAAGTTGGCAGGGAAGGTCGTTTTCATCTGTTGCCACATGCAGCCCTTTTGACTTTGTAAAGAGACCATGACTGTGAATGGTACCATAACTTGACGTCATGTTTCTGTTTAGAATTTTGTTTCATTCAGCTTTCGTCTGAACTTTGAAATGAATATATAATCGATTTCATATACCGGTACCTCTTTCAACTTATCCATGATGCTCAGAGCCTAGGTCATGCGGGCTAACTTCTCACCATGTCAATTGTATGACAATTGTATGTCAATTGTATGACATAACTCGGCATGTATGAAGGATCCAAAGTATAGTAGGTTGTTCGATAGAAATATCTACACCCCTCCTGATATCACCGAATATGATCCGATGTGATCCACTTTGTGAATTTTAATTGAATTCCTGATGGTCGTGTTAACCTTCATGTCATTAATTTATTTCCGTATACTGTATAGCTCATAATTTCATATAATAGTTTTGTAGTTTGAGCTTGTTGCCAGTTTTTCAACTGTAAAGATTTCACAATGGATATTGTGTGCAGCTTGCCTGATGAACTGTGGATAAAGATTCTTGATTATCTCCCGGTACATGACCGTCTTGAATGGGTGAAACATACAAACAAAAGATTTTTTGAGCTAGCCGGAGATGTCTCTGCTGCCCGAAATCTTGATATTCAAAAATGCAGTTATGTGTCCAATGACATGCTTTTGGAAATACTCAATCGTTCAAAATACAGTTTGAGATATTTATCTTTCCTGGACTGCGCTTGGGTGGGTGGAAGTGAGTGGGTGGTGTCGTTATTTCTGTCGTTTCATCGATAGTGCTCAGAGCTATTCTAATGTGGTCTAGCAGCTACCGGGCATGTCAATTGTATGTGATGGTGTACGATTTGAAAAGGATCAAAATAGGATAAGTACGGTAGTTTCATCCAAATTTTCACACCGATCCAAAAATCCACCGAATATGAATCCGCTGTGATCCATTTGTTCCATTTTCATCTAATTCATGGTTGCCTTGTCACTTCCATGTCTGTAATATGTTAATTACTGCATTGGCAGTAAATGAATTGGTGATGATGTTTACAGTGTGCGATTGTATTGATTTCCACATTCAGTTCCATACATGTAGATGGTTATGTTGATTTTTGCTGTTATTTGCAACTGTGGTTTCTGTGTCTTTCCGCATATTTAACATCTTGCCAGTTTCATATGTATTTGGTTTGATTTATCGTTATTCCACTTGACAGTTCCTTGCAGTATCGTCAAAACTCCTATAGCAAATCGATATCAAACCACATCTCCTCAAGGCTCTGTGGATATAAAGCTGTATCAGCTGTACCAGCTGTATCAGCTGTATCACTCTGTGGATATAAAGCTGTATCAGCTGTATCACTCTGTGATCATTGCATCTCCTCAAAGCTGGGGTCGTAGGTGATATTTCTGTGAGGGTATGTTGAATATTTGGCTGCTAACTGCTATTGTTGTTATACATTGTAATATTTCAGTTTCATAACCTAGATTACGGTACCAATTTTTACCTTGAGCAAAGGCGCAAGGCTTGGCACAATGATTTGAATACTCGAATCTAACTCAGGTAATAATGCGAATGCAATCTAGTCGGGTAGTATGATTTTATTTCGAGTACATGTACATGTCGAGGGAAAAATGTGTTGATGACACTCTACTATGGTATTGATATCCACATCCCGTTGCACACATAAACATTGTTATGTTGATTTATGCTGTTATTTGCAACTGTGGTTTCTGTTTCTTACTGCATTTTTAACTTACTGCGTACTGCTGTAAGTCACAATGAGGAAGCTAGATTACTCGATTCACGCAAGTATTCGATTCTGGCTAGCCTTAGCACGAAATCAAGATGATTGTAAAAATGTATTAGTCCAAAACACGCTTAGTTGTATAAATTGGGTTTTTGAATGACTATGCTCATGAATTTGTACATTTTGATTCAGAGCATAGCTTTGGATTTGATGTTTGGACTGCACACCATCAAACAAGCCTTCTCTAAAAATCTGACCTCATTTTCCTAATTCAAATGAGCTGTGCTCGATGTATCATTTCAGTTGTATCACCCTTCTATTTTCAGATGATAGTGTCGAGTTGAAGCTTTTCGTTTGACAAGATTCAATAATGGATATTGTGAGCAGCTTGCCAGATGAAATGTGGTTGAAGATTCTCGAATACCTTCCACTGCATGACCGTTTTGAATGGGTCAAACTTACAAACAAAAGGTTTTTTCGCCTTGCTGGCGACATATCTGCAGTCCAAGATATCGATTTTCGCGGCTGTAGTTACGTATCGAGCGATCAGTTTTTGAAAATAATCGATTGTTCAAAAGACAGTGTGAGATATTTATCTTTCCGGGACTGTCCTTGGCTCTCGAATCAAATCTGCACCACCATGCCGAGATTGAGAAATCTTGTTACACTGGATATATTAGGGTGTTTCTTGAGTAGCGAAACATTGCACAGTCTACTCCGTGCTACGCACTGCCTAAAAAGGTTGGCTCTATCCACTACGGAACAGGTCATGGGAGATTTTTGTCGGCTACAGCCAAAGTGTGGATTGTCACTTCAAGTATTGCATGTAGAATTTCTTGAAGATCCCGAAACATTTTACAGATTCGAGTCCAGTATGGCGCTAAAGAATTTTATCGAGAATTGTTGTCATCCAAAACCACAATGCGTGTCAGTTGAAACGATCAAGGATTGGACTCTTTTTGATTGTAGGGATATTTTCATAGAGCCAAATCTTGACAATCATCGAGGCTCCAGCCAATTAGTGATGAGGAAACATTATACTGAAACGTACGAAAATCATTTACATGTTGCCGTTGCTTTACATCAAGATGGCAGTGCTCTGACGACGGGTTGCTTAGATAAAGCCAGGGTACTTTGTTTCCCTAATTGGTTGACGGAACTCGATTTTTATGCGACATGTTGTTGTGATGGACGTCCCCTCCCTAACACTCTATATGAACTTGAGTATCTGGCTTGCTCAAGCGACAATGAATTTTATGATCCTGTCCCAGGCCATTCTGCCGAAGACGTTTTACTAAATTGTTGCATTCCTAATCTCACCCATCTAGACTTGGGTAGATGGCGGCGGTATTCTGGTGTCACCAAGGGTATATGCAGGAAATTACCATTTTTTACAAACCTTGTTGAGCTGAATGTGTGGTGGCTGGACTTGGATGCTAACATGCTCCTATTTGCAATTATGGGCATGAAGCATTTGAAGGGTTTGTCGTTTTTGCTACATATTCCTTTACAATGTGACCATGATCCAAAGCAGAATCTAGTGAATTTTACGGCAACTGAGACAAGGGACACAGATGCGAGTTGCAGATATTCAATATTTTTGTCAAAATTGGTGAAAACTTTCCCAGATTTTGAGAAGTTGGAAATGATGTGTAGCATGGATGCCAGAAAATGCGTTGCTGTCAGTGATTTGGAACCGATTGGGATACTGGCCAAACTTCGTTATCTAACTCTACATAGATTTCCCTTGGACGATGTAGATCAGCTTACGAAAATCCTATCCAAGAGCACGAAAATAGGGTCATTGGATCTCGGCCACTTCGAGACTAATGATGTCTGTGATTTTTCAAGGTGTTTTGCTTCATCACGCAATCTCGTTTATATACGACTTGCGCATGATGATTTGGAGTCTGTCTCAAAATTCAAAGATTTGCACGTGAGTAGAAATCTTCAAAGATTTTCTCTATATTCGAAGTCCACCTTGTCAGCAGCGTGGATCGAGTCTTTCTTGAGACCAGTCGTTGCAGCCTGCAATCTGTTTTGTATGGGACACATCCAATGTGAAAATGTGGATGAAGATTTGAAAAAGATGATTGCAAAGTACCAAAATATTTGTGAATCGAAATATCGCAACAACGTGGTATTGTCATGTAGTGATGATCGAAGCAGCCAACATCCAGTCTGTCAAAGCTGGCAGGGAAGGTCGTTTTCATCTGTGGCCACATACAGCCCATTTGACTTCCTAAAGATGCTTTGAGTGCAGAACAACCATCCTATTCGTGTTTGAATATGGTTCAACATTATTGAACTGCCATTTTCTTTGAATTAATACTTTTCGTTACATTTCGTTATTTCTTTCGTTTTATTGATAGTGATTACAAACTATTCTCATATGAGTTAGCTACCCGACATTTCAATTGTATGACATGGTTTTAAATAATGGAGGATCCAAATAGAAGGAGTAGTTGCATCCACATTTCCGCTCCTATTCAAACTCCACCTAATATGATCCACTGTGATCCATTTGGTAAATTTTTATTTAATTCATGATGGCCTTGTCACTTCCATTTGAGTAATATGTTCATTACCGCATTGGTAGTAAATTAAAATGTATTGTTGACACTGTACTATGGTATTGATATTTACATCCCGTTCCATACATAAACATTGTTATGTTGATTTATGCTGTTATTTGTAACAGTGGTTTCTGTTTCATACTGCATTTTTAACATCTTGCCAGTTTAACATGTATTTGGTATGATTTATCATTATTCCACTTGCCAGTACCTTGCAGTATCATTAAAACCCACATGGCAAATCGATGTCCGCAATCTCAAAATATTTTAAAACAGTGTCTTCAAATCGTGGTCCTTCTCAATAATCAAGACGCAAAATAGCAGTTTTTATGCATTCAATTACGAAAATGTATCTTCGTACTGATATAAGCTATTTGTCATGTACCATTGTGCAATTTGTAGAAATTACATAGTGACAACGCAAATTTATTTCATGCAGAAATGTAATCTTGCGCTTTGGATTGAATTTTACACCAAGTCTCCCCATTTTGCGTCACTCGCACACCAATTTAAAGCATAGATAGTAATTTTAATATACTCTTACCTCTATCATAGCATACGCATAACATTGAATGGAGTTAGCTTGAAAAGGGTTGAATATATAGATTGAATCACGTACGTATGCTCATATATTGTGTCACCCAAACACTAATTTAATGAAAAGATGAACATTCTTACCTGTATCATGGCTTATGAATTACATTGAATTGAGTTAGCTTTAAAAGGGCATTTATCTCCACAATATACAAACACACTAGCCATAATCATTGACCTACACTACGAGTTGCATCTTTGTTTATGAATAATGGATTAGCATTGTGATATCTGGTTTTCTTTATTGTAATTGTTGACATTGTGATATCAGTTGTTATTTTTCCTAAGTATAATTTGTTAGTGGAAGTCGGGTACGTATCTGAAGGACAACTTTCTTCTGGCCAAGTCTGTGGCATTTGCTAATGAAGGACTGTTTCAGCCAGTGCGGAAGTGAGAGTGAAGCAGGTAAGCTATAAAAATCACGAACCCTGATAGGCCTATGGTCCTGTAGTCTGCAGACCTGCTGGTACTGTAAAGTTAGCTTTCTTATCGCCAATGCCCGTGTTTGACCTACCTACTTCCTATGTAGGCCTATATGTAGTGACACAGGAAACAATGGTCAACAGGCTTCTGTATCTTCATTTGGTAAATTTGTACGAGTTCTTGCCTAATCTTTGAGGTATTAAATCATTGCATCTTCTCAAAGCTGAGGTCGTAGCTAATGATATTTCTGTAAGGGTATGTTAATTATTTGGCTGCTAACGGCTATTAATATTATTTTTACCTCCATTGTAATATTCCAGATTCATAACCTAGATTACGGTGCCAATTTTCACCTTGAGCAAAGGCTGGGCACAAGGATTTGAATACTCGAATCTGAATCAAGTAATAATACGGATGCAATCTAGTCAGGTCGCATGATTTTATTTCGAGTACTGAAATTCCACTATCCCTGCTATAATCTGTTACTTTTGCAATGAATGTAATGGTGATAGTAATTTCTAATGCAGAATGTTTGAAATCTCAATTATTTGTGTCACAGCAGCATACCAAACGTTTAACATGTATTAATAAAGGTATAAATTGCCTTCATGTGGTGTCTAATTAGTATTACGGTACTGAACCATGTATACTTTACGGTAGCATGAGAGGTTCAAATTTAAACTTTCCACATATCTCGTACTGCTGTAACGTCACAATGAGTGAAGCTAGATTACTTGACTCGACTCAAACCCTAGTACTCGATTCACTCAAGTATTCGATTCTGGCTAGCCTTTTTACGAAATCAAGATGATTGTAAAAATGTATTAGTCCAAACACACTTAGTTGTATAAATTGGGTTTTTGAATGGCTATGCTCATGAATTTGTACATGTTGATTTGGAGCATAGCTTCGGAGTTCATGTTTGGACAGTGTTGTGGAATTACTTTGCGTTTGTCGATAATGACTCGTGCTCGTTGATTGTCTTCCTGTGTTCCTACCGTCGTTAGTATTTCGTGTGTCGTAGTTCTGTTAAGGTTTGGTCGTGAATAAACGTGGTTTTGAATTGTGCTGCATCGGTTTAGCCTTCTTCGGTATGATCAAGAAATATTTTAAGAGGAACACAACAGAACGTTTCTGGCGACGAGGATGGGATCCTGTGATATATATAGGATCTGAGCTATTTCAACATCTCCGAGAAGAGGTTGCAGTACGACTAAGTTTTATTCGTGAGACCTACATATCTTCGAGTGCGTGACTACCACACCCAACATGTCTGAAGAAGTTGTTAAGGTTCTTAAGCAACAATTAGAACAGCAGCGGGAATAATTAGAACAGCAGCGTAAAGAGTTGGACGAACAGAAGGCACATAACGAACAGCAGATGAAAGCATGGATGGAGACACTGCGTCAAATATCTTCTCAGGCGGTCTCCACTGCGTCGGTCAGCAATGTGTCAGTTCAGCCATTTGCGCCATTTGACTCAACAACAGAACTCTGGACTGACTATTGGGAACGCTTCTGTACATTCGTGAGCGCACACTCTGTGCCGAATGATGAAGTGGCCCATGTATTCTTAACGAATCAACGCGCAGTGGTCTACAAGATGTTGCAGAACATAGCTGCGCAGCAGGCCGATCCTAAGAAGATCAATGATCTTTCCATGGAAGAAATTAACTCTTTTTTGAAAGACCACTATGATCCGAAGCAATTTGTGGTTAGAGAACGCTACAAATTTTGGAGTGATATGAAGCGCAAACCTGGTGAAACCATACCAGAATTAGCTGCTCGTATCAGGCAAGACGCGATCACATGTGACTTTTCTTCAATTAAAAATCCGTTGGACGAAGCGATGTCCACGCGATTTATGTGTTCGGTGGGAAATGAAGCTGTTCTATAGGCTGTATTTAAACTGAAAAGCGATTCTTTGAACTTCGAGACTGTTGTCAAAACAGCAACTGATACGGAAGATGCCGCCAAAGTAGCAAAAGAAACCGTTTATGGTTCAAAATCCGAAGACCCGCTTCAAACTAACGTGGTAAAGTCTTCTTATACAAAGAAAAGTAAAGGAGACGCCCAGAACTCCAAGAGTCGGGTTGCTGGATATGAAGGGGAAGGAAGAAACCTCTCTGAAAAGGCGCGTTTCCGATGTGACAAGTGCGGACACTCTCCTGATGAATGCAAATATGTAGATGCTGTCTGTCATTACTGCGACAAAAGAGGTCACATTCAACCAGCATGTCGTATCAAAAAGAAAGATAGGTTGACGGAGAAAGGCGTTCGTAAGAACCGTCGCGTTAGAAGTGTTAAACACACACGGTCGTATCCAGAAATCGAAATCGACGTGCATATCAATAAAGACATCCAATCATTTGAGTTGGATACTGGCGCGAGAGAAAATTTCGTGTCCAAAGACAGATGGATCGCTCTGGGAAGACCTGCTATGGTGAATGCTGAGTAACTGAGTTCGAATCTGCATCCTTGCATAAACTGAACACTCTAGGTACATTCACACCTAAGAATGTTTCACTGACAGATGTGAACGATCGGTCAGAAATATCCGATTTCTCATTTATAGTTACCGATATACCGAATTTGAACTTGATAGGCCGTAGTGGAATATTGAAGTTGGGAATTTCAATCGATGCTCTGCTATACGGTAACAGTGTTGTAAAATCGCTTTCCAATGTTGATTTTTCGGAATTGGCCAAACGCTGTGAGGATATCAGTAACGAATTCCCAGAACTTTTCAAATCTGAATTGGGTTGTTTAAAGGATGTTAAGTTAGACATTCAATTTAAAAATGATGCGAAACCTATTTTCTGTAAATATCGCCCAGTACCGTTGCTATCCGTGATGAGTTATCCCAAGCGTATGATGTAGGGATAGCCAAATGTGTGCGGCAACCGGTCGATTTTAATGATTATGGTACGCCTGTTGTTCCAATTCGTAAACGATCGCTTCCTGGTAGTAAATCGGGAAAGATTCGTGTGTGCGGCGATTATTCTGTTACAGTTGATTCGCAACTTGAAACGCATAGACAACCGATTCCACTCGCGGAAGAGCTCATGCAGAAATTGGGCGGGGGTTATGGTTTTACGAAGATTGACTTGGCTGATGCCTATAACCAAGTTCAATTGACTGAAGAGAGTCAAAAGAGACTTGCTCTCAGCACGCATCGTGGTGTCTTGCTGCAAATGAGATTACCGTTTGGAATTTCTTCAGCACCAGGTTATTTCACTGAATTCATGAATCAGCTGACTGCCGACTTGAAAGGTGTAGCTGTTTACCTGGATGACATTTTGGTCACATTAATAATCTCCGTGCGTTATTGAAGAGACTTCAAGATAAAGGTCTCCGATGCCGAAGAGAAAAGTGCACATTCGCACAACCGTCAGTCGAATACCTAGGTCACAAATTATCAAGTGCCGGTATTTCCAAAGGTTCGAAAGTGGAGGCAGTGTTGAAAATGCCTGCTCCATCTAACGTTTCTGGTCTCAAATCATTTCTGGGCCAAGTACAATTCTACAGTAAATTTTTACCCAATCTGTCCGCGGTGACGGAACCGTTACACCGTCTTACAAGAAAGGGAATCCCGTGGTTTTGGGGTAAAGATGAGCAAGATTCATTCGAAGAATTGAAGAAAATGCTATGTGCAGATTTGCTCCTAGTTCACTTTGATCCAACAAAGAAGTTAGGATTATCATGTGACGCTTCGGAAGTAGGAATTGGTTGCTTACTTTTTCACCGTTCTGAAGATGGTTCTGAGAAGCCGATTTCCTACATGTCGAAAACGTTGACGGAAACTCAACGAAAGTATAGTCAGATTCACAAAGATGCTTTGGCTATCATTTTTGCTCTCCAGAAGTATCATCAATACTTATATGGAAGAAAGTTTATATTGGTTACTGACCATAAACCTCTACTGGCATTGTTTGGACCAAGCAAAGCGATACCGGCCCTCGCAGCAAATCGTCTGGCAAGATGGGGACTGACTTTGAACCAATACGATTATGATATTGAATATCGTAATACAAAGCAACACGGTAATGCTGATGCATTGAGTCGACTTCCGTTCAGTCATGACTCCGTATTTGACAAAGGGGAGGAAGAGGAAAATATGAACATTGTTAGCACAGTACGTACTGTGAGCCAACAGATTAATCCTTCTGATCCTGGTATATTGGCAAAAGAATCCAGCAAAGATCCTGTCATTTCTGCTGTGATGAGATACACCAGAGTGGGCTGGCCAGAAAATGTTGCCAGCACCAAAGATCAAGGATATTCGTTAGAAGATTTCTGTAAGATATCCACATGTTTATCTGTTGAAAACGGATGTTTGTTTTCAGGAGCGAGAATCGTAATTCCCTCGAGTCTGCAAAGAAAGGTGTTGGATATTCTTCATTTGGGACATTTTGGAATGCAACGTATGAAGCAACTTGCTCGTAGTGCTGTGTATTGGCCGCGAATGGACAATGATATTGTGGACATGTGTCACAGATGTGTCTCATGCTGTGAAAATCAGAACGCTCCTAAGAAGGCGAGTATCCATCCTTGGATGTTACCTGAGAAGCCGTGGATGAGAGTTCATGTCGACCATGCAATCGAATTCATGGGAACCAATTGGCTCGTATTGACGGACTCGTATTCTAAATATCCTTGCATCCACCCGACCAATTCCGTTTCAAGCAAGGAAACTATCGGATTACTAGAACAGGACTTTGCACATTTTGGATATCCGTTTACCATTGTGTCTGACGATGCAAGTACGTTCAAGTCTGAAGAGTTTCAGAAATGGTGTAAAAAAAGAGGAATTATCCACCTTTCGGGTGCACCGTATCACCCATCTACGAATGGCGCCGCAGAAAAGCTGGTTGACTCATTCAAACGCGCACTACGCAAATCAAGTTTGCCGGCCAAGGCCGCATTACAGGAATTCCTCATGTTGTACAGGAGAACGCCGCTTGCAAGTGGGTTATCTCCGAGTCAGCTTCTCAATAGCAGACAAATTCGTACGATGATTGACACGCTACTGCCATCTCCAGCTCATGCAGCTCAAGGCAAGCAAGTGAGAGAAGTTGAGAAGCAAGTAAAGGCTTCAGTCAATCGATTCACGGTTGGCACACCTTGTTATGCTCTGTATTATGGGCCGAAGAAGAATAAAAAGCCCAAATGGGTACCTGCGACAGTTACCAAGGTATTTGGTTCTCGCAGTGTCAATGTTATGGTTCATCCGCGTGGTCCTACGTGGAGAAGACACATTGATCAACTTCGACCAAGGTATGGAATTGAAGAAGACAGCGAGCCTGGCATCACACCTGATGTACCTGCTTTTAATTATCAAAGGGTAGTAAGCCCTCCGAGAAACAATATCGTGGCAATGCGTCATGCCTCTCCGGAAGTCCATGAATTACCGGAATATGGACCTCATAACCCGAGACGTTCCAAACGAACTCGTAAACCGAGAGTTATTCTTGATTTGTAATAACTCTCATGTTAGAAGGGAGGTGTTGTGGAATTACTTTGCGTTTGTCGATAATGACTCGTGCTCGTTGATTGTCTTCCTGTGTTCCTACCGTCGTTAGTATTTGGTGTGTCGTAGTTCTGTTAAGGTTCGGTCGTGAATAAACGTGGTTGTGAATTGTGCTGCATCGGTTTAGCCTTCTTCGGTATGATCAAGAAATAGTTTAAGAGGAACACAACAGAGAGCACACCGTCGAACTAGCCTTCTCTAAAATCTTACCTTGTTTTCCTAATTTAAACAAGCGGTGCTCGATGTATCATTTCAATTGTATCACCCTTCTATTTTCAGATGATAGTGTCGAGTTGAAGTTTTCCGTTTGAGAAGATTCAATAATGGATATTGTGAGCAGCTTGCCATATGAAATGTGGTTGAAGATTCTCGAATACCTTCCACTGCATGACCGTTTTGAATGGGTCAAATTTACAAACAAAAGGTTTTTTCACCTTGCGGGAGACATATCAGCAGTCCAAGATCTCGATTTTCACGGATGTAGTTATGTATCGAACGATCAGTTTTTGAAAATAATCAATCGTTCGAAGGACAGTGTGAGATTTTTGTCCTTCCGGGACTGCGCTTGGCTCTCGAATCAAATCTGCACCACCATGCCGAGATTGAAAAATCTTGTTACACTGGACATATTGGGGTGTTTCTTGAATAGCGAAACATTACACAGTCTACTTGGTGCCACATGCTCCATGAAAAGATTGGCTCTATCCACTACGGAACTGGTCATGACGGATTTTTGTCGGCTGCAGTCAAAATGCGGATTGTCACTTCTAGTCTTGCATGTGGAATTGCTTCACGATCCAGGAAAACTCTGTAGTATCCAAACCAGAACGGCGTTGAGGGATTTTATCAGGACATGCTGTCATTCTAATCCACACCGCGTTTCATTTCAAACGCACAAGCAGTTTGATCTACAAGAGTTGAAAGATATGTCCTGGGAGGGGAATCTCAAGATATGCAAAGTGTTCACACAAAGCGTGGTGAGGGATGCTTATGATCAACAATACCAAACTGACACACTAGTTGCTCTTCCTTTAAATCAAGATGGCTCTCCTCCTTACTTGCGGGACGAACATTATGATGAGCTAGCTTTACCTGAGGCAGTTTTTCTGAATCACAGCATTCGGAAAGTGACACATCTAGACTTAAGCAACAGTCGCGCTCTTTTAATTTATGAATTCAAGGGTTTATATAAGAAATTACCATCTTTCACAAACCTTGTTGAGCTGAACGTGTGTGGACTGGACTTGGATGCCAACATGCTCCTGTTATCGATTATGGACTTGAAACATTTAATCGGTTTGTCTTTTTCCCTCCATCTTCCTTTACAATGTAAGCAGGATCCAAATCAAAATGTATTGAATATTACGACAACTGAGACAAGAGACTCAGATGCAAGTTACAGTTATTCGGTATTTTTGTGGAAATTGGTGAAATGTTTCCCAAATTTGGAAAAGCTGGAAATGAGGTATTGCGTGAATGCCCGAAAATACTCTACTGTTAGCGATTTGGAAGCGATTGGCATGTTGAACAAACTTCGTTATCTCTCCCTACATAGATTTCCTTTGAACGATGTAGATCAGCTTGCAGACATCTTCTCCAAATGCACGAATATAGCATCATTGGATCTCGGTCACTTTGAGACTGATGTTGCCTGTGAATTTTCAAAGTGTTTTGCTTCGTTGCGCAATCTCGTTTATCTACGACTTGCCCATGATGATTTGGAGTCAGTATCAAAATTCAAAAATTTGCATGTGGGCAGAAATCTTCAAAGATTCACTTTGTATTCAAAGTCCACTTTGTCAGCGGCGTGGATCGAGACATTTCTTGGACCGGTTGTTGCAACCTGCAATCTGTTCTGTATGTGCCATATCGAATGTAAGAATGTGGATGCAGATGTTAGAATGCTGATTGCAAAATACCGGAACATTTGTGATTCGAAATACCGTAGCAAGGTGATATTGTCATGCAGTGATAATAGTATTAGCCAACATCCAGTGTGCCAAAGTTGGCATGGCCGCTCGTTATCGCATGTTGCCCTATACAGCCCTTTTGACATTGTAAAAAATGGCATGCTGTAGCCAGCCGACAAATATGAATGGAAGTGGAAATGAATGGGTGGGAGTGGGCAATTTTTTTGAGTTTACTGATATAGCATCAATTGGTTTTTCCCCGTGCTGGAGACATATCTGCAGTCCAAATCTTGATTGTCGCGGATGTGGTTATGTATCATCATGTTGTTTGCATTAATGCTTTTCGTTACATTTCATTATTTCTTTCGTTTCATCGATAGTGCTTAGAACTATTCTAATATGGGCTAGCTACCGGGCATGTCAATTGTATGCGATGGTGTACGATTTGAAAAGGATCCAAATATGATGAGTACAGTAGTTTCATCCAAATTTTTACACCGATCCGAAAATCCACCGAATATGATCCGCTGTGATCCATTTGTTAAATTTTCATCTAATTCATGGTTGCCTTGTCACTTCCATGTCTGTAATATGTTTATTACTGCATTGGCAGTAAATGAATCGGTGATGATGTTTACACTGTGCGATTGTATTGATTTCCACATTCAGTTCCATACATGTGGATGGGTATGTTGATTTTTGCTGTTATTTGCAACTGTGGTTTCTGTTTCCTTCCGCATATTCAACATCTTGCCAGTTTCATATGTGTTTGGTATGATTTATCATTATTCCACTTTGACAGATCCTTGCAGTATCGTCGAAGCTCCTATAACTAATCGATATTCGCAATCTCAAAATATTTGAAAACAGTTTCTTCAAATCGTGATCCTTTTGAATGTTCAAGACCAAAATAGCAGTTTTTATGTATTGCATGGGCTGATTATTCACGGTATTAACTCTCATTCAATGCAATGTGGAAAAATTTGGCATCGTAAGCTCGCAAAAAGTTCAAAAATTGTCATCTTCTGTCTCCCAGCCTAATTGCTGTGCAAGTTACTTACGATAATTTAGCACCATATTGCCTTGGTGTAATTTTGTGACTTCATCATGCCAAATGCGAAGCACAGCATTATCTTGACATCGATTCCTGCAAATTACTGTCTTCTATCCTATCTGAACTATCTGGAACCAGAGTGATCATGTTTAAATTTGTGCAATGGTGGACCCTGTTATCATTCATTTCCTTAGTCGGTCAAGCTATCTCAGTACAATATCCGTTTCCTGAAGTCATTTGTGTGTACCATGGTCGTGAGACTTTTCTAAATGAGAGTTATATCCAATGTCCATAGTTTCAATTAAGAAAATGTATCTCTGTACTGGTATAAGTTAATTTGTCATGGAGCATTGTGCAATTTGTAGAGATCTCATCTTGAAAACGCATCTGACTGAGTCATGGAAATTTATTCTCTCCTCAAATGTAATACCGCGCTATAGATTAAATCATGCACGAATTCTCCAATATTATGTCATTCGAACACCAATTTAATGCACAGACAGTTGTTGTAAAATTATCTTACCTGTACCATGGCATATGCATTACATTGAATTGAGTTATCTTGAAAAGGGCATATATGTCCAGAATATAATACAAGGTAGCCATAATTAATTGCCTACACTAAGAGTGGTTTCTTTATTCATGAATCTTGGATTAGCATTGTAATATCTGGTTTTCTTTAATCTTGATTGTTGACATTGTGATATTAGTTGTTATTTTTCTTTAGTGTAATTTGTTAGTTGAAGTTGGGTACGTATCTGAAGGACAACTTTCTTCTTGCCAAGTGTGTGCCATTTGCTAATCAAGGACTGCTTCAACCTGTGCCAAAGTGACAGTGAAGCAGGTAAGCTCTAATAATCATGAACTCTGATAGGCCTATGGTTCTGTAGGCTGCAGAGCTGCCGGTGCTGTAAAGTTAGCTTTCTAATCCTAGCCCACTAGTCGACAATGCCCGTGTTAGACCTTCCTACTCCATACATAGGCCCAGTTCTTGTGTAATCTTTATGAGCTATTTAGTCATTGCATATCCTCAAAGCTGGGGTCGTAGGTGATATTTCTGTAAGGGTATGTTGATTATTTGGCTACTAACGGCTATTGATGTTATTTTTACCTCCATTGTAATATCCCAGATTCATAACCTAGATTACGGTACCAATGATCACCTTGAGCAAAGGCGCAAGGCTGGGCACAAAGATTTGAATACTCGAATCTTAATCAAGTAATAATACGGATGCAATGTATTCGGGTAGCATGATTTTATTTCGAATACTGAACTTCCACTATCCCTGCTATAATGTGTTACTTTAGCAATGAATGTAAAGTTGATAGTAATTTCTAATGCTGAATGTTTGAAATCTCAATTATTTGTGTCACAGTAGCATACCAAACGTTTAACATGTATTGGAAAGGTATAAATTGCCTCCATGTGGTGTCTAATTAGTATTACGGTACTGAACCGTGTATACTTCACGGTAGCATGAGTGCTTCTTATTTAAACCGTCCCCGTCTTTCGTACTTCTGTATCGTCACAATGAGTGAAGCTAGATTACTCGACTCTAACTGTAGTACTCGATTCACTCAAGTATTCGATTCTGGCTAGCCTCAGTACGAAATCAAGATGATTGTAAAAATGTATTAGTCCAAAACATGCTTAGTTGTATAAATTGGGTTTTTGAAGGACTATGCTTCTGAATTTGTACATATTGATTTGGAGCATAGCTTTGGATTTCATGTTTGGACTGCAAACCATCGAACTATTCTTCTCTAAAAATCTGACCTTATTTTCCTAATTCAAATAAGCGTTGCTCGTTTATCATTTCAATTGTATCACCCTTCTATTTTCAGATGATAGTGTCGAGTTGAAGCTTTTCGTGTGGTAAGATTCAATAATGGATGTTGTGAGCAGCTTGCCAGATGAAATGTGGTTGAAGATTCTCGAATACCTTTCACTGCATGACCGTTTTGAATGGGTCAAATTTACAAACAAAAGGTTTTTTCACCTTGCGGGAGACATATCGGCAGTCCAAGATCTCGATTTTCACGGATGTAGTTATGTATCGAACGATCAGTTTTTGAAAATAATCAATCGTTCGAAGGACAGTGTGAGATTTTTGTCCTTCCGGGACTGCGCTTGGCTCTCGAATCAAATCTGCACCACCATGCCGAGATTGAAAAATCTTGTTACACTGGACATATTGGGGTGTTTCTTGAATAGCGAAACATTACACAGTCTACTTGGTGCCACATGCTCCATGAAAAGATTGGCTCTATCCACTACGGAACTGGTCATGACGGATTTTTGTCGGCTGCAGTCAAAATGCGGATTGTCACTTCTAGTCTTGCATGTGGAATTGCTTCACGATCCAGGAAAACTCTGTAGTATCCAAACCAGAACGGCGTTGAGGGATTTTATCAGGACATGCTGTCATTCTAATCCACACCGCGTTTCATTTCAAACGCACAAGCAGTTTGATCTACAAGAGTTGAAAGATATGTCCTGGGAGGGGAATCTCAAGATATGCAAAGTGTTCACACAAAGCGTGGTGAGGGATGCTTATGATCAACAATACCAAACTGACACACTAGTTGCTCTTCCTTTAAATCAAGATGGCTCTCCTCCTTACTTGCGGGACGAACATTATGATGAGCTAGCTTTACCTGAGGCAGTTTTTCTGAATCACAGCATTCGGAAAGTGACACATCTAGACTTAAGCAACAGTCGCGCTCTTTTAATTTATGAATTCAAGGGTTTATATAAGAAATTACCATCTTTCACAAACCTTGTTGAGCTGAACGTGTGTGGACTGGACTTGGATGCCAACATGCTCCTGTTATCGATTATGGACTTGAAACATTTAATCGGTTTGTCTTTTTCCCTCCATCTTCCTTTACAATGTAAGCAGGATCCAAATCAAAATGTATTGAATATTACGACAACTGAGACAAGAGACTCAGATGCAAATTACAGTTATTCGGTATTTTTGTGGAAATTGGTGAAATGTTTCCCAAATTTGGAAAAGCTGGAAATGAGGTATTGCGTGAATGCCCGAAAATACTCTACTGTTAGCGATTTGGAAGCGATTGGCATGTTGAACAAACTTCGTTATCTCTCCCTACATAGATTTCCTTTGAACGATGTAGATCAGCTTGCAGACATCTTCTCCAAATGCACGAACATAGCATCATTGGATCTCGGTCACTTTGAGACTGATGTTGCCTGTGAATTTTCAAAGTGTTTTGCTTCGTTGCGCAATCTCGGTTATCTACGACTTGCCCATGATGATTTGGAGTCAGTATCAAAATTCAAAAATTTGCATGTGGGCAGAAATCTTCAAAGATTCACTTTGTATTCAAAGTCCACTTTGTCAGCGGCGTGGATCGAGTCCTTTCTTGGACCGGTTGTTGCAACCTGCAATCTGTTCTGTATGTGCCATATCGAATGTAAGAATGTGGATTCAGCTGTTAGAAAGCTGATTGCAAAATACCAGAGCATTTGTGATTCGAAATACCGTAGCAAGGTGATATTGTCATGCAGTGATAATAGTATTAGCCAACATCCAGTGTGCCAAAGTTGGCATGGCCGCTCGTTATCGCATGTTGCCCTATACAGCCCTTTTGACATTGTAAAAAAAACATGAATTTAATGGCGGGCTGTAGCCAGCCGACAAATATGAATGGAAGTGGAAATGAATGGGTGGGAGTGGGCAATTTTTTTGAGTTTACTGATATAGCATCAATTGGTTTTTCCCCGTGCTGGAGACATATCTGCAGTCCAAGATTTTGATTGTCGCGGATGTGGTTATGTATCATCATGTTGTTTGCATCAATACTTTTCGTTACATTTCATTATTTCTTTCGTTTCATCGATAGTGCTCAGAACTATTCTAATATGGGCTAGCTACCGGGCATGTCAATTGTATGCGATGGTGTACGATTTGAAAAGGATCCAAATATGATGAGTACAGTAGTTTCATCCAAATTTTTACACCGATCCGAAAATCCACCGAATATGATCCACTGTGATCCATTTGTTAAATTTTCATCTAATTCATGGTTGCCTTGTCACTTCCATGTCTGTAATATGTTAATTACTGCATTGGCAGTAAATGAATTGGTGTTGATGTTTACACTGTGCGATTGTATTGATTTCCACATTCAGTTCCATACATGTGGATGGGTATTTTGATTTTTGCTGTTATTTGCAACTGTGGTTTCTGTTTCCTTCCGCATATTCAACATCTTGCAAGTTTCATATGTGTTTGGTATGATTTATCATTATTCCACTTTGAAAGATCCTTGCAGTATCGTCGAAGCTCCTATAACAAATCGATATTCGCAATCTCAAAATATTTGAAAACAGTTTCTTCAAATCGTGATCCTTTTGAATGTTCAAGACCAAAATAGCAGTTTTTATGTATTGCATGGGCTGATTATTCACGGTATCAACTCTCATCAATGCAATGTGGAAAAATTTGGCATCGTAAGCTCGCAAAAAGTTCATAAATTGTCATCTTCTGTCTCCCAGCCTAATTGCTGTGCAAGTTACTTACGATAATTTAGCACCATATTGCCTTGGTGTAATTTTGTGACTTCATCATGCCAAATGCGAAGCACAGCATTATCTTGACATCGATTTCTGCAAATTACTGTCTTTTATCCTATCTGAACTATCTGGAACCAGAATGATCATGTTTAAATTTAAGCAACAGAGGACCCTGTTAACATTCATTTTCTTAGTCGGCCAAGCTATCTCAGTACAATATTCGTTTGCTGAAGTCATTTGTGTGTACCAGGGTCGTGGGACTTTTCTAATTGAAAGTTATATCCAATGTCCATAGTTTCAATTAAGGAAATGTGTCTCTGTACTTGTTCAAGTTATTTTGTCATGGAGCATTTTGCAATTTGTAAAAATCTCATCTTGACAACGCATCTGACTGATTGATTGAAATATATTCTCTCCACAGATGTAATACTGCGCTATAGATTGAAGCATGAACGAATTCTCCAATTTTGTGTCAGGCGAACACCAATTCAAGAGAAGATAAAATTCTCTTACCTGTATCATGGCTTATGCATTACATTGAATTGAGTTAGCTTTGAAAGGGTATATATGTCCACAATATAATACACGGTAGCCATAATTATTTGCCTACACTTAGGGTGGTTTCTTTATTCATGAATCATGGATAAGCATTGTGATATCTGGTTTTCTTTAAGGTTTAATTGTTGACATTGTGATATCAGTTGTTATTTTTCTTTAGTGTAATTTGTTAGTGGAAGTTGGGTACGTATCTGAAGGACAACTTTTTTCTGGCCAAGTCTATGGCACTTGCTAATTACGGATTGTTACGACCAATGCCAAAGTGAGAGTGAAGCAGGTAAGCTATAATAATTGTGAACCCTGATAAGCCAATGGTTCTGTAGTCTGCAGAGCCGCCTGTACTGTAAAGTTAGCTGTATAAAGCTGGGCCACTAGTCGACTATGCCTGTGTTTGACCTCCCTACTTCCCATGTATATGTAGTGACACAGGACACTATGGTCAACAGACAAGGATTTGAATACTCGAATCTGAATCAAGTAATGATGTGGATGCGATATAGTCGGATAGCGAAAGATGATTTTTTTCGAGTACTGAAATTTCACTATCCATGCCATAATGTGTTACTTCATCAACGAAAATAAAGTATTGATAGTAATTTCTAATGTTTGACGTTTACAAATCTTAATTTTTTGGGTCACAGCAGAATACCAAACGTTGAACATGTGTTACAAAGCTATAAGTTACCTCCATGTGGTGTCAAATTAGTGTTACAGTCCTGAAGCGTATATTCTTTGCGGTAGCATAAAAAGTTCATATTTAAACTTTCCATTTCCTTTGTACTGTGGTAACGTCACAATGAGTGAAGCTAGATTACCCGACGCCACTCAAAGGCCTAGTACTCGATTCACTCAAGTATTCGATTCTGGTTAGCCCAAGTCGAGATGTTTGTAAAAAAGTATTAGTCCAAAATACGATTGATTGTATAATTTGGGTTTTTGAATGACTATGTCCAAGAACTTACTTGTGTATGTTGATTTGGATTATAGCTTTGGATTTCATGCTTGGACTGCACACCATCGAACTATCCTTCTCTAAAAATCTCCCTTTTCCACCAATTCAAGTAAGTGGTGCTCGATGTATCATTCCAATGGTATCCCTCTTCTATTTTCAGATGATAGTGTCAATAATGGATGTTGTGAGTAGCTTGCCAGATGAAATGTGGTTGAAGATTCTCGAATACCTTCCACTTCATGACCGTTTTGAATGGGTCAAACTTACGAACAAAAGGTTTTTTCACCTTGCTGGAGATGTGCCTGCAGTCCAAGATCTCGATTTTCACGGATGTAGTTATGTATCGAATGATCACTTTTTGAAAACAATCAATAAGTCACAAGACAGTGTGAGATTTTTGTCTCTTCGGGACTGCGCTTGGTTCTCGAATCAAATCTGCACCACCATGCCGAGATTGGAAAATCTTGTTACACTGGATATATTGGGGTGTTTCTTGAGTAGCGAAACATTACACAGTCTACTTGGTGCCACATGCTCCTTAAAAAGACTGGCTCTATCCATTACGGAACAGGTCATGACAGATTTTTGTCTCTTGCAGTCAAAACGCAGATTGTCACTTCGAGTCTTGCATGTGGAATTGCTTTTCGATCCCGATCACGATCTCGAAACTCTCTATAGTAGCGAAACCAAAACGGTGTCGATTAATTTTATTAATACATGCTGTCATTCAACACCACACTGCGTTTCATTCCAAACGATGAAGTATTTACCTCTCAACGATTTTGAAGATATTATGATTGAGGCAAATTCTGCGATTGATCGAGACTTCATCGAAACAGTGATGAGGGAAGCTTGTGATGAAACTTATCAAAATCAGATACTGATTGCCGTTGCTTTACATAGAGATGTTAGTTCTCTGTCGGTTGGTTGCTTTGATGAATCGCATGTACTCTGCCTTCCTATGCAGATAAGACTTGAGAAATTGCTCGCATCTGCACCCTGGCATCTTTTCCCGCGGGAAGAATATGCTGATAATCCAGATTCTGCTGAGGCAGTTTTGTTAAATTGCGTGATCCCAAAACTGAGACATCTAAACTTCGGCAGACGGTCTGTTTTAAATTTTGGTGTCACCGATGCATCCCCTCGTATATGCAAGAAATTACCAACTTTCACAAACCTTGTTGAGCTCAATGTATGTGGGTTGGATTTGCATGCTAACATGCTTCTATTAGCAATTATGGATATGAAACATTTGAAGGGTTTGTCTTTTTCGCTCCATCTTCCTAAACAATGTGAGCTGGGTCCAGGGCAGGATGTGTGGAATTATAAAGCTGGGACAATAGACGCCGATGAAGAAAGTTGCAGATATTCAATATTTTTGTCGAAATTGGTGAAAAATTTCCCTGATTTGGAAAAGTTTGAAATGAATTGTAGCAACGATGCCCGAAAATTCGTTTCTGTCAGTGAATTGGAACCAATTGGGATGCTGGACCAACTTCACCATCTATCTCTACACAGATTTATTTTGGACGATGTGAATCGGCTTGCAAAGATCCTATCCAAAAGCACGAAGATATCATCATTGGACCTTGGTCACTTTGAGACTGATGTTGCCCACGATTTTTCAGAGTGTTTTGCTTCGTTACGCCATCTCATTTATCTACGACTTGCCCATGATGACTTGGAGGGTGTATCGAAATTTCACAATTTGCAAATGAGTAGCAATCTTCAAAGATTCACTCTGTATTCAAAGTCGACATTGTCAGCAGCGTGGATCGAGTCATTTCTGGGACCGGTTGTTGCAACTTGCGATCGGTTCTGTATGTGCCATATCGAATGTAAAAATGTGAATGCGGCTGTGAAAAAGATGATTGCAAAGTACCGGAAGCTTTGTGAATCAAAATATCGTAACAATGTGGTGTTGTCATGCAGTGATGATCCTTTCAGCCAATATCCAGTCTGTCAAAGTTGGCAGGCCCGTTCGTTCTCAACTGTTGCCACATGCAGCCCTTTTGACTTCGTAAAAACACCATGACTGTGAATGGTGCCATAACTTGGCGTCATATTTCTGTTTAGAGTTTTGTTTTTTCAGTTTTCATCTGAACTTCGAAACGAATATAAAATTGATTTCATGTACCGGTACCTCTTTCAACTTATCCGTGATGCTCAGAGCCTTGGTCATGCTGGCTAACTTCCCACCATGTTAATTTTATGACATAGTTCGTAATGTAAGAAGGATCCAAAGTAAAGTAGGTTGTTCGATAGATAAATCCACACCCCTCCTGATATCACCGAACATGTACCGAACCGATGTAATCCGCTTTGTGAATTTTAATTGGATTCCTGATGGTCGTGTTAACATCCATGTCATTAATTTATTCCCGCATACTGTATCGCTCTTCATTTTTAGATAATAGTTTTGTAGTTTGAACTTGTTTCCACTTTTTCAACTGTAAAGATTTCACAATGGATATTGTGAGCAGCTTGCCTGATCAACTGTGGATAAAGATTCTTGATTATCTCCCGGTATATGACCGTCTTGAATGGGTGAAACATACAAACAAAAGATTTTTTGAGCTAGCTGGAGATGTCTCTGCTGCCCGAAATCTTGATATTCAAGAATGTAGCTATGTGTCCAATGACATGCTTTTGGAAATACTCAATCGTTCAAAATACAGTGTGAGATATTTATCTTTCCGGGACTGCGCTTGGGTGGGTGGATGTGAGTGGGTGGTGTCGATTTTTTTGAGTTTACTGATATAGCTTCATTCGTTTTCCCCTGCGGGAGACATATCTGCAGTCCAAGATCTTGATTGTGGCGGATGTAGTTATGTATCATCATGTTCCTTGCATCAATACTTTTCTTACGTTTCGTTATTTCTGTCGTTTCATCGATAGTGCTCAGAACTATTCTAATGTGGTCTAGCAGCTACCGAGCATGGCAATTGTATGTGATGGTGTACGATTTGAAAAGGATCAAAATAGGATAAGTACGGTAGTTTCATCCAAATTTTAACACCGATCCAAAAATCCACCGAATATGAATCCGCTGTGATCCATTTGTTCCATTTTCATCTAATTCATGGTTGCCGTGTCACTTCCATGTCTGTAATATGTTCATTACTGCATTGGCAGTAAATGAATGGGTGTTTATGTTTACACTGAGCGATTGTATTCATTTCCACATTCAGTTCCATACATGTAGATGGTTATGTTGATTTTTGCTGTTATTTGCAACTGTGGTTTCTGTGTCTTTCCGCATATTTAACATCTTGCCAGTTTCATATGTATTTGGTTTGATTTATCGTTATTCCACTTGACAGTTCCTTGCAGTATCGTCAAAACTCCTATTGCAAATCGATATCCGCAATCTCAAAATATTTGAAAACAGTTTCTTCAAATCGTGATCCTTTTGAATATTCAAGACCTAAAGAGCAGTTTTTATGTGTTGCACTGGCTGATTATTCACGGTATTAACTCTCATTCAATGCAATGTGGAAAAATTTGGCATCGAAAGCTAACAAAAAGTTCATAAATTCTCATCTCCCGTCTCCCAGCCTAATTGCTGTACAAGGTTCTTACGCTAATATAGCACCATATTGCCTATGTGTGATTTCATTACTTTATCGTGCAAAATACGAAGCACAGTATTGTCTTGACATGGATTCCTGCAAATTACTGTCTTCTATCTTATCTGAACTATCTGGAACCAGAATAATCATGTTTGAATTTGAGCATCGGTGGACCCTGTTAAGATGCTATCTCAGTACAATATCCACGTGCTGAAGTCATTTGTGTGTACCTGAGTCATGAGCAGTTTCTACTGGAGAGTTATATCCAAATTCCACAGTTTCAAATTAGGACATTTGTCTCTGTACTGGTATAAGTTATTTTGTCATGAAGCATTTTGAAATTTGTAGAAATCTGATCTTGACAACGCATTTGACTGAGTGATGGAAATTTATTCTCTCCACAAATGTAGTACTGCGCTATAGATTGAATCATGCACGAATTATCCAATATTGTGTCACCCAAACACCAATTCAATGATAAGATAAAATTTTCTTATCTGAATCATGGCTTATGCATTACACTGAATTGAGTTAGCTTGAAAAGGGCATATATGTCCTCAATATAATACACGGTAGCCATAATTAATTGCCTACACTATGAGTGGTTTCTTTATTCATGAATCATGGATTAGCATTGTGATATCTCGTTTTCTTTAATCTCAATTGTTGACATTGTGATATCAATTGATATTTTTCTTCAGTATAATTTGTTAGTGGAAGTTGGGTACGTGTGTGAAGGATAAATTTCTTCTTGTTTAGTCTGTGGCATTTGCTAATCACGGATTGTTTCGACCAATGCCGAAGTGAGAGTGAAGCAGGTAAGCTCTAATAATCATGAACCCTGATAGGCCTATGGTTCTGTAGTATGCAGAGCTGCCGGTACTGTAAAGTTGGCTTTCTAATCCTAGCCCACTAGTCGACAATGCCCGTGTTTGACCTCCCTACTCCCTATGTAGGCCTATATGTAGTGACACAGGAAACTATGGCCAACGGGCTTCTGTATCTTCATTTGGTAAATTTGTACCAGTTATTGTGTAATCTTTATGAGCTATCGAATCATTGCATCTCAGCAAAGCTGGTGTCGTAGGTGATATTTCTGTAAGGGTATGTTGATTGTTTGGCTGCTAACTGCTATTGATAATATTTTTTCCTCCAATGTAATATTCCAGATTCATAACCTAGATTACGGTACCAATTTTCACCTTGAGCAAAGGCGCAAGGCTGGGCACTAGGATTTGAATACTCGAATCTGAATCAAGTAATAATACGGATGCAATCTAGTCGGGTAGCATGATTTCATTTCGAGTACTAAAATTCCACTATCCCTGCTATAATGTGTTACTTTAGCAATGAATGTAAAGTTGATAGTAATTTCTAATGCTGAATGTTTGAAATCTCAATTATTTGTGTCACAGCAGCATCCCAAACGTTTAACATGTATTAGAAAGGTATAAATTGCCTTCATGTGGTGTCTAATTAGTATTAAGGTACTGAACCGTGTATACTTTACGGTAGCATGAGAGGTTCATATTTAAACTTTCCACATCTTTCGTACTGCTGTAACGTCACAATGAGTGAAGCTAGATTACTCGACTCGACTCAAACCCTAGTACTCGATTCACTCAAGTATTCGATTCTGGCTAGCCTTAGTACGAAATCAAGATGATTGTAAAAATGTATTAGTCCAAAACACGCTTAGTTGTATGTATTGGGTTTTTGAATGACTATGCTCATGAATTTGTACATGTTGATTTGGAGCATAGCTTTGGATTTCATGTTTGGACTGCACACCATCGAACTAGCCTTCTCTAAAGGTCTGACCTTGTTATCCTAATTCAAATAAGCGGTGCTCAATGTATCATTTCAATTGTATCACCCTTCTATTTTCAGATGATAGTGTCGAGGTGAAGCTTTTCGTTTGAGAAGATTCAATAATGGATATTGTGAGCAGCTTGCCAGATGAAATGTGGTTGAAGATTCTCGAATACCTTCCACTGCATGACCGTTTTGAATATGTCAAATTTACGAGCAAAAGGTTTTTTCACCTTGCTTGGGACATATCTGCAGTCCAAGATCTCGATTTTCACGGATGTAGTTATGTATCGAGCGATCAGATTTTGAAAATAATCAATCGTTCGAGGGACAGTGTGAGATTTTTGTCATTTCGGGACTGTACTTGGTTGTCGAATCAAATCTGCACCACCTTGCCGAGATTGAAAAATCTTGTTACACTGGATATATTGGGGTGTTTCTTAAGTAGCGAAACATTACATGGTCTACTTGATGCCACATGCTCCTTAAAGAGATTGGCTCTATCCACTACGGAACTGGTCATGACAGATTTTTGTCGGTTGCAGTCAAAACGCAGATTGTCACTTCGAGTCTTGCATGTGGAATTGCTTCACGATCCCGAAACTCCCTATAGTTGCGAAACCATAACGGTGTTTAGTAATTTTTTTATTACATGCTGTCATTCAAAACCGCACTGCGTATCAGTCCAAACGCCGAACTATATACCTCTCGATGATTTTAAAGATATTATGATTGAGGCATATCCTGCGATTGATCGAGACTCCATCCAAATAGTGACGAGGGGAGCTTGTGATGAAACTTATCAAAATCATATACTGATTGCCGTTGCTTTACATAGAGATGTTAGTTCTCTGTCGGTTGGTTGCTTAGATGAATCGCGGGTACTCTGCCTTCCTATGCAGATGAGACATGAGAACTTGCTCGCATCATGTTATTGTAAAGAAGAATACCTTCCTATTGCGCTACATGAGCTGGAGTATATTTTGTCGCGGGACGAAGATACTGATGATTCAGATTATGCTGAGGCAGATTTGTTAAACTCCCGGACCCCAAAACTGAGACATCTAAACTTGGGCAGACGATCTAT
Source organism: Botryllus schlosseri (assembly GCF_051294905.1). Lineage (NCBI taxonomy): Eukaryota > Metazoa > Chordata > Ascidiacea > Stolidobranchia > Styelidae > Botryllus > Botryllus schlosseri. The sequence continues at coordinate 35,413,693 of NC_137238.1, forward strand.
TTACCGGTATTATTTTGGTATCGCCGAAGCATTCCCTCGTATATGCAAGAAATTACCAACTTTTACAAACCTTGTTGAGCTTAATGTGTGTGGACTGGATTTGCATGCTAACATGCTTCTATTAGCGATTATGGATATGAAACATTTGAAGGGTTTGTCTTTTTCGCTCCATCTTCCTGTACAATGTGAGCCGGATCCAGAGCAGGACGTAATTAATTTTACAGCTGAGACGAGAGACGCCGATGAAAGTTGCAGATATTCGATATTTTTGTCGAAATTGGTGAAAAATTTCCCGGATTTGGAAAAGTTTGAAATGAACTGTAGCATGGATGCCCGAAAATACGTTGCTGTCAGTGATTTGGAACCGATTGGGATTCTGGGCAAACTTTGTTGTCTATCTCTACATGGATTTATTTTGGACGATGTAGATGGGCTTGCAAAGATCCTATCCAAATGCACAAAGATATCATCATTGGACCTTGGTCACTTTGAGACTGATGTTGCCTGTGATTTTTCAGAGTGTTTTGCTTCGTTACGCCATCTCATTCATCTACGACTCGCCCATAATGACTTGGAAGGTGTATCGAAATTTACTGATTTGCACATGAGTAGCAATCTTCGAAGATTCACTTTTTATTCAGAGTGCGAATTGTCACCAGTGTGGATCGGTTCGTTTCTGGGACCGGTCTTTGCAACCTGCGATCTGTTTTGTATGTGCCATATCGAATGTGAAAATGGGGATACAGCGGTTGTGAAAAATGTCATTGCAACATACCGGGCTATTTTTGCATTGAAATACGGTAACAGGGTGATATTGTCATGTAGTGATGATCGTATCAGCCAACATCCAGTGTGTCAAAGTTGGCAGGGACGCTCGTTCTCAACTGTTGCCACATGCAGCCCTTTTGACTTTGCAAAGACACCGTGACTGTGGATGGTCCCATAACTTGACGTCATATTTCTGTTTAGAATTTTGTTTTTTTCAGTTTTCATCTGAACTTTGAAATGAATATAAAACTGAATTCATTTACCGGTGCCTCTTTCAACTTATCCATGATGCTCAGGACCTCGGTCATGCGAGCTAACTTCCCACCATGTCAATTGTATGACATACCGTAGGTAGTTCGGAATTTAAGAAGGATCCAAAGTAAAGTAGGTTGTTCGATAGAAATATCTACACCCCTCCTGATATCACAAAACATGGTACCATGTCATCCACGTTGTCGATTTGAATTGAATTCCTGATGGTCGTGTTTACCTCCATGACAATATTTATTCCTGCATTAGTAGAAAATTTGAATTCTGTCGACCCTAAGGTAATAATAACTGTATACAATATCAGCTATTGCGGTTGTTCATATTGCTGTCTTGAGGACGGCTTCCGTAGCCTTAGCGTACATTTGACTTTCCGTTTTTTGATTTACATACTTGAATGTCATGTCAGCTTTCACCTCACACTATTGACATATTCAGCACCGTGCTTGGTATCAGATGAATATGGTATAATATATTGGCATTTTCACTACCATACCTGCAAATAAGTTACTGCCATCATGTTGTATTCTGTCCACACTGCTTTTGTTCCTCGAATAAATTTTTGGATTACAGTACTGGATTTAGTTCATGGGTTGCCGTTATTGTACATATGACTAGGCTTATTACACACTCAATCGCACAAACCTAAAAATGATCCTCTTTGTTGCAATTCATACAAATGAACAGTTTTTTAGTTATCATCTGTATCGCCCTTCATTTTCAGATAATAGTTTTATAGTGGTAATTTGTTACCACATTTTCATCAGTCTCCAGCGTGGATCCAGTCATTTCTGGTACCTGCCGTTGCAACCTGCCATCTGTTATGTATGGGACATACGAAATGTCAAAAAGTGTTCGCGAAGGTGACAAAGGTCATGGCAAGATACCAGAATATTTGTAAAACGAAGTATCGTAGCAGTGTGGTGTTGTCGTGGAAGGTGCAATGCTTATCATCTCAGCCAATATCCAGTATGTCAATGTTGGCAAGGAAGGTCATTTACATCTGTTGCCATATACAACCCTTTTGACTTCTAAATATGCCTCGGGTGCAGATAAATAGAGTTACCATCACATTTGGGTTCATAATTTTGTTCTTACGCAAATCTCGCTAAATTTATCTTAAAACTTTACTTTGTTTCATTATTCCTCTGTTGTTTTGTCGATAGTGATCGGATCAATGCTTATACAGATAACTTCCGACCATATCGATTGCAGGGGATGGTTCAGAATTTGAGAAGGATCAAATGGGAAGAGTAGTTGAATACAAATTTTATGCACTATAGACGTCACAGAATATGATACACTGTCATCTACACATTGTGAATTTTTATTCGATTCCCGATGGTCGTGTAATATCCATATTGGTTGCCCGACATATGAGCATGCAACACAATGGAAAACGAAAGTTGAGCATGGGACACTTTAGCAATTAGCATGCGTCACTTTATAACCCCAAAACTAACCCTAACCCGAGACATAGCCCTGAAATTAACCCCTATATATATCCCAATCCAACCCTATCCCACCCCTAACCCGTAATTTAACCAACATGCTCATGTGTTGCATACCCAATTGTCGCATGCCGAAGTGTCGCACGCTATAATATCGCATGCTCATATGTCCATGGACCATCCATATCAATAATAACACTGGTCAACACGATTTTTGGAGACTTTGATCAGACAATTGATTCCGATTAACTTTTTGGCGCTAAATTCAAAAATGACTTTCGTTTTCCTCTATCACGTCAAGTTTTTGGGGTAGGCATCCATCACATTGTCTCACAACCCATATAATAGCACTACTTCTAATATTTGTGTTTATTGTGTAAAACATTTTTAAAAACAAGCAGTCGAAAGTAAATCAATGGACTCCAAATAAACATTTGTACTGCTTTATTTGGTTGATTTAAACTGATGATATTTCTTCTGCGCGACGCGCAAAGCGCGTGTGTCAGGGTCCAAATTGACGCAATTCTGTGGGTTGTCTTGTTTGATACTCGAGCAATAGTCAGCTAACATATGTAAGCTCAAATCTACACTGGTATCTTACCGTCATCATCTTCAGATATTGGGGGGTGCTTTCTCCTTGCCCATCGCTGACTATGCCAATGTTTTCTGGGAAATTATTTAGATATTGTAGCTTGTACACAGATGATCCACTCCCAATCGTGCTTGTTTCAACAATTCAATGTTTCTGTGCCTTTCTCAATGTTTCTGTATTATTGACGACGACTAAGTAAGTGTACAATTGTATCTGCACCTAAGAGAATTTCACACCTTAGGATCCTTTTTGAGCTACCAATAGACACTTGTCATTCACTTGAGTTGTAAATCGGGATTCCTATCTCCTCCGCATCCCATGGTAACAGTGTCATGCCTATGCCAGTATCACGGAAATACACAAATTCACCAAAGGTAGCCCTATGATCATCTCATGATCGAAAGTGAGACATCTTCGCTCTCTTGCCAGCTAGTCTTTCCACAATTCGCAAGTACCTCTCTCAAGTCCCAAAGCCTATGTCAGGTGGACTACTCTACGTTCTGAATCATCTTCGATTTCAAAATCTTCATCATTTGGCCTGCTATCTCTTAAGGTCTTCATCTTGATCCAAATAGTCGAGCTTGTAGGAGTTTCAAGTTACACTGGTTAATCTGAATAGGGCATTGGGACTATATCTGATAGTAAATGTAATGTTTATTTTGCTTGCCATATCCTGCAGTTTGCATCAAATATGTATCTGAAATATCTTCGGATGATTGCATCCTTTAACCAAAAATGGGTGAAAGCATCGGCCTGGATCGATACCAGTACCTTTTTTTCCTAATAATTCAATTAACCCATTGGCTATAGGCTATTACTTATTATATGGTATAAGTGTGAATTTTTATATGGTATGGAAAAGTAGTATGGCTAAATTCGTGAAAATTTGTATATTTTAGGCATATGCCGTAGAGCAAACACTTGACGTGATTGAAGAAAACCAGCGGCATTTTGGGAATCAGCATACCAAGATTAGCCTTATTCAAGTGGAAAATCAAAGTCAACAAATTTTTGCTTGATATTGTTTCCCATTGTAATGTTTGTTACTGCTTTGGTAGTCAATAAAACTGTTGACCCTTAACCACTGTACACAATATCAGATATTGCAGTTGCGAATAGTGCAGTGTTAGGCCTGTGTCTGAAAGGATAAGAATCGTGCATTATTATGCATTCATTTGTCATTTTGTTAATAGATTTTATACTCAAATGACATTATAGCGGAGTTGAAGGAAGAAAGTTGGTGTCTGAATTCGGGTAAAACACTTCCAATTTTATAAAATCATCGGCCAAATGAAGCTCACACATTGGCGTTGAATCAAAGAACCATGTCCACATTGGTTTCACCACATATAGGGATTATATCTAGGTTTACCATTGTACATGATAAATTTTGGTTTCAAATGTTTCCACTGTGCAGTAATATCAATTTCCATTATGTTCATTTTTGCTGTTATTTTCTCCTGTTGATTATGTCTCGAACTGTTGACGTATTTGACACCGTCCTTGTAGCTAAATGCATATTGTATCATTTATATTATATTACCGTTTTCTTTCTACAGCTGCAAATAAATTGCTGCCATCATATTGCGGATTACAGCTCTGGATTTAGTTCCTGGATTACCATTATTGTGCATATAATGACTGTGCTTATTACACTCTGTAGAACAGTGGTTAATTTATACATTCCAATTTATTTTTACTGCATCACCCTTTTTTTCCAGATAATAGTTTTCACTTTGGACTTGTGACCACTTTTCACTTGTAAAGATTTCATAATGGATATTGTGAGCAGCTTGCCTGATGAAGTGTGGATAAAGATTTTTGATTATGTGCCCGTACATGATCGTCTTGAATGGGTTAAATTTACAAACAAAAGATTTTTTCGGCTTGCTGGAGATATTTCTGCTGTCCAAAATCTCGATTTTCATGGATGTAGTTATGTGTCAAACGATCAGTTTTTGAAAATAATCGATCGTTCAAAGGACAGTGTTAGATATTTATCTTCCCGGGACTGTGCTTGGCTATCGAATCAAATATGCGCCACCATTCCAATATTGGAAAATCTGGTTTCACTGGATATGTTAGGGTGTTTCTTGGGTACCGAAACATTACACAGTCTACTTGGTGCTACGCGCTCCATAAAGAGATTGGCTCTATCCATTACATACCGGGTCATGGTAGATTTTGGTCGGTTGCAGTCAAAATGCGGATTGTCACTTCAAATCATACATGTAGAATTGATTCAAGAATCAGGAAAAGACTGCTGGCAAGATATCTCAACGTTGTTGAGGAATTTTATTAAGATGTGCTGTCGTTCAAAGCCACGTAGCACTACAGTCGATCACTTTACATCAAGACGGCTGTGCTCTGTCAGCCGGTCGCGTAGATTAGCCCGGCCAGGTCCTCTGTCTTTCGATTATGTTAAGGAATAGGAGTATGTTTTCATCATGTTATTGTTAGAGAAGACACCTTCCAAACACACTACAACAGGGGTCGCCAACTCAAAACGGGTCGCGGGCCACTTTTCAAATTTTCAAACGGCCGCGGGCCGCATGAATTTACTATCGATATAAAGTAGAGGCTACCACGTTTTAAAACTCTACGTCAGTACAACGTTGTGCTACCGGACATAGGCGAAGGGTATAATGACCACAAAAGCAGTGATATTCTATCAAAGGAATAAAAATACAACAAAGGATCACTGTCATCAATTTCATTTTATTTTAAACTCTGAGCTGTGCAAGATACCTGGAAACGCTTTTGGGGGCTAGCGAGATACGTTACTAGCCGAAAGACCATCTCCATGTAAAGCTTGATCGTGTGGGGAAGCCCTAAGCCATTGGTTCTTAAACCTGTTTAGAAATACCCCCTTTATGATACTGAAAAATTTCACGCCCCTTATCGTCATATCACAAAATACATCCATAATGCTAACAATCCCAACAGATAGTTTGGTGGCATGAAAGGTCATGAATGTTAATGAGAGAATTCTACAATATGAATTTGAGATTATATACAGCAGAGCAATAACTGTAACCACAAATCCGAGGTAAATCGCGCGGAGCGCGACAAAAATTTTCAGTTGACCGCAGCTTCACGATCCCCTTCAGATACTTTCGCGCCCCCACAAGGGGGGTTTCAGAGCCATTGCCCTAAGCCGTTTTCTAAGCGTCTTGGTCTTGGGAGTGTTTGGGCCATTGAACGTCAATTTCAGCATTTCAAAATGTTTTCATAGCTTTCTTCTGAAATCTCAAATCAAGTCGCGGGCCGCAAAAAATGACCTCGCGGGCCGCGTGTTGGTGACCCTTGCACTACAAGATCTGTATTGGAAAGTATTGGATTTGCTTGCAAAACGATTATTATTGTGACCTAGATGAGCTAGCTAAGGATATTTTGCTAAACTACAGTTTTCTTAAGCTCTCGCATCTCGACGTGTGCAACTGGTGGGCTTCTCTTTGGTGCCATCGAGACGATTTGCGGGAAATTACGATTTTTTACAAACCTTGTTGAGTTGAATGTGTATGGGCTCGACTTGGATGTTAACATGCTTCTAATTTCGATAATTGGCATGAAACATTTGAAGGGTTTGTCATTTTCACTTCATCTTCGTATACAATGTGACCTTGTCCAAAGCAGAATGTGAGTGATACAAAAGAACAGATGCAAGTTGCGGATATTTGATATTTTTGTGAAATTCGGTAAAAAATTTGCCAGATTTGGAATAGTTGGAAATGATGTGTAGCATGGATGCTAGGAAATGTGTTGCTGTCAGTGTTTTGGAACCAATTGGGATGCTGACCAAACTTCGTTATCTATCTCCTTATAGATTTCCTTTTGACAATTCTGATCAGCTTGCACAGATCCTATCCAAAAATACAGAGATAGCTGCATTAGATCTCGGTCACCGATTTAATCATCATCATTATCATTGGTTTATTAGAAATTTTATCAGTTCAATACACCACAAAATGCGATACAATGAAAAGACAGGAAGATGTCGAAGCGACTTGGAGTAGTCTATGGAATCAGACACCCACCTTGGCCTAGGTGATGTAAAGAGGAGGCATGCACACTGAATAAAAGTAAAGAGATAGTATAGAAAAAAGAAAGTGACAAGAAATAGGGCGGCATGTCATGGAAAGCGAGATTGATAGGTCAGTCAGATTTTCAGATTGGTTTGCTTAATTACGCAATTTCATTTATCTTCGACTTGTCCATGATAACTTTGAGTCTGTATCCAGATTCCACGATTTGCACATGAGTAGAAAACTTCAAAGATTGACCTTTATTCATCATTTTCTTTATTATTCATATTAAATTAATTTCATTTTCTCCATAGTGTGTTGATCCTTGACCACTGTACAGTTGCGAATATTGCAGTCGTAAGCCGGTGTGTGCTAGCTTAACAATTGTACATCATTTTGCATACATTTGACATTTCGTTTATTCGTTTTTATACCTAAATGTTATTTCAAGGCAGTAAGCCAGTAAGGGATTTGGGTGAAATACTTCAAATGTTATAAAAATCCATTGTCAAATGAAGCTGGCATACTAGGATAACGCAAAAAACGATGAACCCGGTACTGTTGTCTCTGCATGTTTCCTACTGTGCATGATCAATTTTGATAGAGATGTTCACACTATTCAATACTGTTCATTCACACATTAGATATCATACATCAACATTGTGTTAATTTTTGCTGTTATTTTCAACTGTTGTTTTGTCTCCCACTGTTGACGTATTTGGTACCGTGCTTGTTATCACATGCATGTGGTACAATATATCAGCATTTTCTTTCCATGCCTACAAATACATCAAGTCTCTAAGACATTCGTATACACTGTATACTATACAGTAGCTTATAATTAATACTCAATTGCTTGGTACGATCTGTGAGCATTTTGCCTTGATAATATTTCTTCTACATAATCAGGTGCCCTGTATTAGCATTGTGATATCTGAATTTTCTTTAGAGTTAATTGCTAGTAGAAATTATGGAGTTGGGTGCATCGATGAAGGATAACTTCCTTCTGGATAAGTCTGTGGCATTTACTAACCACGGATCGTTTGGACCAGTGCCAAAGTGTGTTTTCGAAGAGAGAATGAAGTAGGTAGACGATAATATTAGTGATAAGCCATTGAGCCGAGATTTTGAATATCGGTCATTTTATTGGTATAAATGGTGTGGAAAGTCTGAATATGTAGGCTACCTTTTGCACCAGTGGTTCTCAATCACAGGTCCGTGGCGAGTTTAGTGCCGGTCTGCCAATTATATTAGAATTTTATATCTCAATTCCAAAATGCAAGAACTTCTGTTATACGTATGTCCAGTAATTAGAGATATAAAATATCATGAATCATGAATTGAATCATGAATTGATTTACAAGTTCAAGACATATTTTTGTCTACAAGGTTAGGTAATAGAGAGTTCATGGCTTACTTTGAGCGTTCCTTACAATGGTACAAGTATGATACGAAAATGTTTTAAAATTTCGGACTAGTTATATTATAAGCCTATGGAGACTTTCAAACAAAGTTCGTAAAAGTCTGACACTTGGCAGTATAATAGAGAGAGGCTATAGCAAACAGTCACGATCAAGTCAATGCTTTTAACAGGACTTCGCGAGCTTCACTTTCAATATATCCGCGTATAAATATCTAATGTCAAGACACAGTATTAAATGTTTCCAATATTACATTTGAGTTGTACACATCTGTCGCAAAATGTTAGGGTGGGTTTTGAATTTCGAAGGTTAACTGGTCTGCAACATTGTTTTGAAGCTTTATCGGTCGGCGGGGTCAAAATGATTTAGAAACACTGTTTTATGCGTTCACCGCATCATATTGAAAATAATATGGTATTTTTAGTCGATACCTATTTCATTCCACTTTGTTACAATGCTATGTGTTGATCACGACTTCAGATATTTGTCATATCCGGTAACAGAACCGTCAAGTAGAGGTGGAATTAGTCTAAAAACATAAGGACTTGAATCAGTGGTACAAGCAGGCAAAGCGAATATTGTTTTCGGGAGTAAGCCTCATTGAATATTTAATCTTAAATTAGAAGCTTCCACCAGGGTTGTGATTTGTAACCAAGTCACTAAGTTCCGATTTGACTTGAATTGTATTTATTCAGGTCAAGTTGAGTCATTTTCAATTCACCACCGAGCCTAGTCTAGGAACGAGGAGTCGAGTCCGGGTCATAATGTTTGGACTCGAGTCCAATTCATAGAGTTCACAGTTCAGTATCGAGTTCAATACGGGTCCAACTCACTTATGTTGAATTGTGGGGCGATATCGAAGGTATCGAGTTCATAATATAGGCCTACTCATTTTTCTCACTATAAACAGGTTTATTCAAACAGATAAAGGACAGTTCCTGGGCATATTTTTCAATTGTCGGTCCTGCTATACGAAACTTGAATCAGTCATGCGTAGTAACTCGAGTACAAGTCAAGTTAATGCAGACATTGACTTGAGTTGAGTCATTTTTCACATTTGAGAAAAAGACTCGAGTCAACGGAAAATTGTGTCTCAAGTCAAGTCATTACAACCCTGGCGTCCACATCCGTCCTTATCAAAGTCCAGATAAATGCTAAGAAATTGGCCCAAAACATAGCCTAATTAATGGCTATTGATACCATTTAATTCTAAGATTACCCAGTTTCTACGATATGATATCGGTACAAATATACTATTCATTGATATGATGCTACTTAATCACTGACTTAATGCTATTAACGCTATGTTATACTTATATGCATACCCTTCTTTGCAAAGGTATCATTATGAGCAAGAGAGCCAGCCGGACGTTTGGTTTCGCATGAAACACCTCAAATATTATGAAGATTCTTTGCGAGCCGCGTCCCAGTTTCTTGGAGGAAAGCCGGAAAATATGGCTCTCGTCGACAATGTCACCACAGGTATTTTGGTTCCTTACTATTTGTAGAGCTTGTTGAGGGTACAGAACTTCAATATATACAATTGAATAGTATGAGTCACGGGGTAATAGTCAGCAACTTGTAGAGAATTGGAAAGAACACTGTATAGCAACAATCGTGCCACTTGTAGTAAGCAGATTATAAGTCATCTTTTAACTGGATTGACGTCGTCTGTTGGAATAATAAAAGAGAAATTGGTTCGACTTCCTGGTGCAGTCTTTTGGTCATAAAATTGACTACCGTACTCTAATTCCTGACTCTGACATAGATCCCTACCCTATTTTTGCAAAATAATTTTACTCGAGTTTTGACTAAGGCTGAGCACAATGATTCGAGTACCCAAATCTGAATCGAGCATTAATTCTAATGATTCTGGTAAGTAGCAGTGTTGGGATCAAGTCACTACCTTCGAGTCACGAGTCTTTGCACATTGTGACTCGAGTCAAGTCGATTCATTTTTGAAGATGACTCGAGTCAAGTCAATTCACTCCATTTTTGGGGGTGACTCGAGTCCAATCACAATTCATGTCAAGTTGCCTTTTCGAAGGATGAGGCATGATAACATCAATGCGTTTTGCTAGCTGTCTTAAATACAGATTGAATGGTCATTGATTTTGAACCGATTAACGAATATAGAGTTATATATACATGTACATTAGGGCTGTTCAAAAATAGCCTTTTTTCCTGAATCTTGTTGGCTACGTGATTAAATTGTTAGGTTGCCTTAAAAAACGACGCACACCAAATTTGAATTCATTCCAACCAATATTCGCAGGTTACGTAGAGTTTTAAAATTTTGAATTTACCCAAAAACGCGAAAATTTTTTTTTTTCAAATTTTTCTGCCAACCCCATTACATTGTTGGGCTGTCTTCGAAAACTATGCAAAAGAAATTTGACTCAATTCCCAGCCGTAGAAGCGGAGTTATTCCAGATTTTCAATGATAATTCTTGGATTATCCACCGATCAAGGATAATACCAGAATTATCTAATAAAAACTGAAATAACTCCACTTCTACGGCTTGAAATTGATTCAAATTTGTTTTGCATCATTCTTTTAGGCATCATTCTTCGTCGTTTTTTAAGGCAACCTAATGATTTAATCATGTAGCCAGCAAGATTCAGGAAAAAAGGTTATTTTTGAACACCCCTAATGTACATTCAAAAAAATCTTTTCCTTCAGATTTCACCGGCTACTTGATAAAATTGTTAGGTTGGTTATAAAAACGCTGCACACCAACTTTGACTCAATTCCAACCAGTGGATGCGAGATTCGTGAACGAGAAAGTTTTGAATTTATCAATAAAAAATTGGAAAATAAAATTTCAATATTTTCCTGTCGACCCCATAGAATCGTTAGGCTGTCAGTAGAGATGATGCAGACCAAATTTGGGTCAATTCCAACCACTAGAAGCGAAGTTATTGCAGTAGAAAAATCGGGATTTATATAAAGTAGTAGTGACGGTGACTAACTCATTAATTATTTATCATAATATCATGGGATTAGAAATTTTTCTACAAAAAGAATAGTTTCAGTGTTATTTTCTACTGTGGAAGCCCTAAAACCTCGATTGGTCGTAACGCAGCATACGAAACATGACTTACGTACGTTGCTGGAAATGACATATCTCCGAAGTCTTGATCAACCAATATCATTGTCACAAAGCGCAATGAAATAGGCGTGTCCGAAAAATACAAAGTTACCTTTAATGTGATGTGAAACCGACATTATATTTTTTGTGGCTGTGTAAAGGTACTGGTACATGCTCGAACTTTCGCGTCGTTTGCACTACTATAATGTGATGATAGGTGGTAATCTAATACTCGATTCAGAATCGAAAACTGCAGGTACTCGATTTTGCCCAGCACTAGCTATGACTATATAATATCGAATATATAGATAGATAGATCTTCTCAGGCTGTAATGACTCGAGTCATGACTCGACTCGAGTTGCTATTATATGATTACATGACTTGACTCATTTTCTAAAAATGCAGAAATCACTCTACTCGACTCGAGTCAATCTGTGTATTGACTGGACTTGGACTCGGGTCGTTGCGCATGACTCGAACCAAGTCCTATAACTCGAGTCTCAGACGACCAAGACCGACAATTCATTGTATTTCAAAGAATAGTAAAGTAACCAGACTGTTGGTATTTCGTCGTATTGATACTGGTAGCCTACTTGAAAATGCTACCAGAAACTGCTAAAAGTGAGGAAAATTAGTATATTTTAATTGCGAACCATTCAATATCACCAAACAAAGTTATAAAAAGTGGTTTTAACAAGACTTTAATTCGAAACCAAGCAGTTAACGTAATGACTTGGACCCGGACTCGAGTCATAATACCATGATCCTCGGGCTTGACTCGGTGGTGAATTGAAAATGACTCGACTCAACTCTAGTCAAAACTATAAAACTGAGATTGACTTGTGACTCGGAGCCTTGTGACTTGGTGATAACCCTGATATATTCTATCACTTTGGAAAGCCATTGAAATTCTCAGAAACGAGTACTTGCTCTGAAATATTGTGCTACATCGACACATCGTGTTTACAATTTCAGCTATGCTGCAGCGCTTATGTTGTTGACTTTTCTACATAGGCATCAACACCATCGTGAAAAGCCTTTCTTTTCAACCCGGTGACAAAGTGTTGATCAACAGCCACACTTATGACGCCGTCGTCAATGTTGCGAAAGAGCAAGAAGACTTTGGCGGTATGAACTTGGCAGATGATATTGCCAGCTTGGCACTGCTATTTAGCCGTATGCTAAACAGACTTGTTCCAGTTACCTGATTTCAAAAACTTGCAACTAGAGCTAGAACCAGAACTACTCGGCAGTAAAAACTCGCTACTAGAACTAACGATGTTTGAATGTCCGCAACTAGCCAACTAAAACAACACTACCTAATAACTGATAAGTAGGGTTACCGTATTTTGGAAATGGGAAAGGAGGACACATACCAAATCATATAAGTTTCTGACCAAAATTGAAAAAAAGCAGATATTGATATATTCACTGTTAAATAAACGTCATCACTTGGACGATTTTTTTTTCTTGAAAAACGTAAGATTTTGACCTAAAAAATCAAATTTTTGACATTTTTAACCTTAAAAACTTAATTTTGACCAAATTTTGACCCAACGTATCATGCAAATTAGGTGTTTTATCGCATAATGTAAGAATTGTACTACTTATCTTCATTTCTGGTTGGAACTGTCTGTCCTTACGAAGTAGTTTGGCCTGAAAAAACTTTGACTAAAAATCTGACAAATATTGACATGAAAAAAACTTATTCAAGCGAAATGTGACTGTATGAAGAATTCCAGTAGTTACATCACACATTATGGTAGCAATAATTGAAATTTGTTGTAGTACAACGAAAGATACTTTCCTACATTCTCGGGTAGAAAGTGTCTGTCCCCACTAAGTAGCTTGCCAAGAATGGAGAAAGAACGTTCAACAGCAGCAGTTGTTGGCTGGCAAAACGGAAGTTGTGCGTACACTGCTGGTGACAAACCGTGTTGCTTCATTCTGGCAATGTTGTCTACATCACAATTTTTCATAATGCGCTTCTTAACCCGATCGAAACGGCACAATCATTAATGATAACTGAGCGTATTTTCACGAACACGCTTTACTTAATCCAAAATTTCCTGGGTTGTTCTGGTCGTAGACAATTACAACTATTACAGATGGATAGCTATTATCAATACGCATACGTCGAGCCATAAATAACATCTTATACTATCGAATAGCCTGTTCAAAATGCAGATTGAATACATAAAAACGTTTTGCGCAAAATACAATTCGCCACGACGTTCGCGTGAATGTGCGCGCGTGAGATAAACCAGCGCCCGTGACCTAAATCAGCGCATCTCTGAGACATCAAATTCATTTGCAGATCTTTTCTCCTAACATGTGTTGGTTATGCCCATTGCCCATGTATTGGAATACTTATAATCAAAAATTAGTAGCACAGAAGATTCTTCGAACTGGAAGTGAAAATATGTTACGAAATAACATGCGCGGGTTTTAGCAATGTATTTTCTGTTGCTGTTGAAGATTACGCATATTGAATATTTTTGCTATTCATACTAAAACACCAATACTGCCATGATGTTCTTCAGCGAGCTACAATTTCTCCGCTATGATATGACAGCAAATTTATGTCCGTAAATGGCTTCACTTCTGGTGGAAATGTTTGACGTCTTTCCCATAGTAGCGAATAAAAAGAAATGCACCGGCACATCAAAGCTCCGGTCGCGATTCTGGTATTGTAAGGTATTTTCGTGTCTGCTCGAGATTTCCGTCAACAACGCGCAGGTCATTTATGAAAATTTGACGACCAGCAAAGCCAGGCATCAAATCCCGGTTCCATCTAATCAATGCACTTTCTTGATTCAAAGTATTTTATTCGTCCATGATTCACGAGAGAGGCACGAAAATTCGGCGTAACTCTGTCGAAGCAGTTGACCTATTATCATTGCAGTGTGGGCAACGAATATAATTGCAATACCTTCAGTTGCCAATGCTATAATGGTTTCTTACGTTTTTCCATGTGTTGGTGCTAGATGTGCTGGCTTGTTATTATTTCGATTTGCTGTTGTATTACACGTGTGATGCATTATTTCATATATTGTGTCACGCGACTCGACATGTCATTGCTACATATGCCGATATGCATAGCCTACCTGATATACTAGACGACAGTCTCACTATTGCGTTGTTCGGCTTAGAGAGGCAATAAATGCCCGTGTTCCGTTTGTTAGTGTTAGATGTGGTTTGTTGTTATTTGTTGTTATCTGTCATTTCAACCACTAAATATTCAGTTCTAGTTGTTGTACAGCAGCTAGGTTCGTTTCAGCACATACCACTATCTCGTACAAAGGATGGATAGGCGATTACATGGCGTTATGAAATGAATCATTTGAACGTCCGCGATAATATGATATTACCAAAACAATAACACGGGGCAATATATTTGCTGTTGTGATTAGCGCAGATTTGCTGTGGCAGATTACGCGTATCGATTGCTGCTTTTCATACCTAATACATCAATACTACCATGATGATGATGGGCTGTCTATTGGTTCAATAGACAGCCCTTGTCTCAAAGCGATTGTCTACATCACCATTATCGATAAAAGGCTTGCATAATATGACCTAATCTTTTTTCAAATGCCCAGTAAAATATCAGTGAAACACTGTATTTTATATTGCAGGTATGACTACATGTCAATCCAACCACTATATATTCAGTTCTAGTTGTTGTACAAGAGCAAGGTGTGTTTCGACAAAGCACTATCTAGTACTTAGTACAACTCGTACAAAGCGATACATCGGCACTGTGAAATGAATCATTGAACGCCGTCGATACTACAATAACACGCGACGCGTGTATGTGCGATGAATGCGAGACGCCTGACATCAATCGCGCTACAGCCAACTGTAGCCATCGGTATATCAACGGTCGTTACACTCGATTGTATTATCGTAAGAACCTCACTCAGGTCATTTTGGAATCCTGATGTTGCTGTGAAATCAGTCAGGCGATGATTCTATCCCGAGCACGTCTATGTATGACGTAGTCGCAAATTCAAAAATCAAAGTCTCTTTTATTTTCAAAAAGTTGAGAACACTTCTTGGTATAGGGGCATCACCTGTTTCTCTCTCGCTTTGAGAGTAGCTCAGTTGGTTAGGCGGCTGTTTCACGATTACAGCGATATATTGGGTGTCGGTTCAAGTCTCGTGGTTCGGATTTTATGAACATTTTTCTAAATGCATTGAAATTTGGACTCGAGGCCGGCCGTTCTAGTTGGGTTAATATAAGAATGATGCAATTCACAAGAAGTCTGTAATGCCCACGCAGTCTCGCTTCAGCCAAGATATTGCGGTATGTTGAGCATAACACCATGTCAACCAATTTGTTTCATTTGCATGTTTATGATTCACAATGAGCAGACAATGGGCCGTCTACAACGGTAGGCCTAGAAAGTAGGCTACAAGCTGTAAAATGTCAAATGATAAGTTCACCGACAGTGCAAAATCTACGATACAAACGAAATGCGGGTTGCAAAAAAGTTTCAACTTTGTAAAAGATTTTGACAATTTTTCACCTAACGCTACAATTTTGACCTAATTTTGACTCTTTCTGGCACGTAAAAAAAGCCCTCCTGATGACCAATAATGTGATTTGCCGAAATGAAAATGAACCAAGAAAGAATGGAGATAGAATGGGCATTTCAAAATGACGGCGTTTCGAGTTTGGAATTATGGGGGTTTTGATCCCCAAAACTCACCCACAGTATAATCAGGTTGCTATTGCCTTCTCCAGTAATTTCATTTTTCATTAACTTCCCTTCTACTTCAGAGGAGAATTCAGCGGTAAGCTTTCACTTAACACTCACTGTACAGTGTACACCCTGTTTTTCTGAGCCGATCAGAATGGTATTTTATAAGTTCGTGTTTGAAAAATGCTGCCATGGTGGCTACGAACTGCACACCTGGTTAGTTAGTGTGCTATCATCTGCAATAAATAGAAAAAACTTACTGTAGTATCCATGACCAAGTGTTCGTATTTTGCAGGGTTGGATGTAGTGACCGTCAAAATTCCAGACGTTTTGAAATCAGAAGACGATGTTGTGGAGCTCTTTCGCCAGGAATATGAAAAGCATAAAACAATCAAACTTCACATTATCGGTAAATATTTGCGTTGATACCAATCAGATTCGGGCAACTAGAGTTGTCTAATTCTGATCACATTTGTGAAACGTTTCTATGCTGTCATTTTAAATCTAATCAAAATTCCGATTTTCATGAAAATGCTACGGGAGAAATGTATAGTGTGAAAAGAGCCAAGCTTGCAGTACAGACACTTGCCATTCTCTTGCTTATGAGAATGAACCCTAGCTTAATGATATGAACTACATTTGACATTTGTTGTATTTCATCCCAGTTAGAAATTTAATTTAATTGTCGAGATTTCACTAATTCAATAGTTCTAATTCTAGTCTAATTTGTAAAATACTGTGTAGCTTGTTATCTAATTTGGAAAAACTGATACCGATTCAGACCTTGGAAACAATTTGTCCGAATTCTCATTCAAGTGAGACTCTGGTACAAGTAGAAGTAGTTTAAAAACATACCCACTTGAGTCAGTAATGCGAGTACGCAAAATTTACTCGATTACTATGAAAAAGTAAAAGCTCTTCAATATCCATTTTAATAATATATTCATAATAAAATATATTAAAACCCGAAGCTTTTCGAGCTGACACTTTTCAAGGGCAATCGTCAGCATATGGAGGATTTCAAAAACATGCATCTAGCTACATTGCAAACAACCAATTATGACGTCATAGAAACAAACAACATGAACTACAGGCAAACCGCGAGCGCAGCTAGTGGCCAATTTTTAGATTCACTAAAAATTCCTTCTGCTGACACAAGCGCGGTCGGTGGATTTTAATATAAGTCGATTCCAGTGCAGACAGATGGAAATTAGTGCGGCCTCTGCCTAATATAGAAAATCTTTCATCGCGATAGTTTTTAGCGCAAGTTGCATTCTCAGCCAAATGCTTGCCGATGGCAGAGTTCATAGCCATGGCCTGATTACGTTCTAGTAATCGCAGATCAGTTAAAGCTGCGTCTTCGCGAGAGTCCAATGTGCGTGATCTAATAACGCTAGGAACATGTTGTTTGATGCGTTCCTGCAAGCGCTGAGTTGTTCTTCCCACGTACCGACAATCACAGTGGCACTTGAAATCATAGACTATATTGCTTTGTTGAGAAGCAGGAAGAACATCTTTGCGCGTTGCAGGAAGCATTTGTTTGGTGGTCAACACAACATTAGTTTTTACATTATCGTAACAGCGATTTACAGCAGAAATCAATTGCTTTTCAAACCGGGAAGAGATGGGGCCCAGCCACGGTAAATGTATATATACATTTTCCTCAGACCGTGTGTTCGTGTTTTGTGATTTGTTCGGATTGAAATTCCTGAGTTTTCTGTCAACAGAACTCTTGATGATGTGTTCGGGGTACCCGTTATCGATTAGAATTTTGCGGATATATTCTAGCTCCGCGTTTAATTTTTCATCCGAACAAATCATCAAGGCTCTGTGCACCAACGTGCCAATCAAATTTAGTTTACGGCTATTCGGGCTAAAAGAATTCCAGCGTATATAATGCCCTGTAAACGTTGGCTTCCGGTAAATCGATGTGACAAAGCTAGTACCCCGTTTTTCCACTAGAACGTCTAAGAATGGTAGCGAGTTAGCACGCTCTTTTTCAAATGTGAATTTTAAAGACGAGTGTAGAGAGTTCAAGTTATCAAAGAAGTCATCGAACTCCGTCTCATCTTGACAGATAACGAAGGTGTCGTCGACATAGCGACGGTACATGAATGGATGCTTGGTTTCATCTGCCGCGAAAAGTCTGTTTTCATGGAATCCCACAAAAATATTGGCTAAAATCGGGCCAAGAGGGCTACCCATAGCTACGCCGTCGATTTGCATGTAGATGGTATCGTTAAAACTAAACTCAACAGAGCAAGTAGCCGTATTAAGAAGTTCAACGAACACTTTACGCGAGAAGGAAGGTGGTGCTAAATCACCTCCACCATATAGCGCGTCCGCACAGATATCAATGGTCTCCTTCAGCAGCACGTTCGTGAAGAGGCTAACGATATCATATGAACCGAGAAACATATTCGAGTTTGGAAGGTCGGTGGTTTTCATCTCGTGCGCGAATGTAAACGAATCAGCGACGCAATGCGAATCATACATGGAACGCACTGGTTCCAAAATACCGATAAGCCACTTCGCGAGCTTGTGCTGCGCCGATCCAACCATAGAAAGAATTGGTCGAACGGGCACGTTGGTTTTATGAGTTTTTGGCAGTCCGTACATACGTGGCCTTTGTGCCCCGACCGGTCTGATGGAGGCGTAGACCTCAGGTGTTATTGAGCCGTTTTTCTTGAGGCTGAATAGTCGGCGCTGTATCCGTCTTTCGATCTTGGCGATGTTATCGAATTCCGCAGCGGGACCAAGTGTCTTGAATTTTGATTCGTCACCCAAGATTGCTTCCATTTTGAGTATGTAATCCCGTTTGTTTAGGATTACAACCCCAGAGCCCTTATCCGGTTTGCTAATGTGAATGTCTGGATTTTGTCGCAATGCTTTTATGGCACGAAAACATTCCTTCGTCATTAAAAAATTTTCCGAATCAATAGGATATCCACAATAGGCATGTGCCAAATCACTCAATCTTGCTTTGAGGGCAGGCAAATTATCAGCGGAGTTCGCTTTGCGATGATATAGTTGAGCCATTAACACTTCAAATTCTGCGAATACCTCTTCACTTTTTATGGTAGTAGGTGGTAAACAAAAGTTGAGACCATGAGACAGTACAAACTCTTCAGTGGACGTGAGCTTATAGTCCGATAAGTTAACAATATTTTTCCCGTCAGGACTAGCATTGTTACCAAAGCGTTGGGTAATAAGACGGCTCAAGTTCCGTTCATTCTTAGCCAAGTTCTCTTTTTCCTTTATGATATCTATAGATGCCAGGTACCGGGTGAACCGAATCAAATCAAAGAATGATAAAAATCCACGAATTTCCTTCTGTAGTGACCGACACATACGATGTATGGTAGCAAGCAACTTGTTGTTCTTGTCGATTTCGTCATATATAAATGCACGCTCAATATTTGGGGTGAGGCGTGCTCGAGACCTCTCTATCCTACCTTTGATAAACTTTGGTAACGTCTTTTTGGCGATGCAAGCCTTCAAAAAGGCTGTTGTAGATAAAGCAGTTCTCAATCTTCCCCGACTCTTTATCAGCGTATTGATGGTATTTAGCTGCTGCT
The DNA here is from genome assembly GCF_051294905.1 of Botryllus schlosseri. NCBI lineage: Eukaryota > Metazoa > Chordata > Ascidiacea > Stolidobranchia > Styelidae > Botryllus > Botryllus schlosseri. The sequence goes on from NC_137238.1 coordinate 35,433,594, forward strand.
TGTTGTACCGTTTTCGGAAGTATTTGAAGAGACTCTTTGGGGTACAGAACTTTAATATACATTTTAATAATATATTCATAATAAAATATATTAAAACCCGAAGCTTTTCGAGCTGACACTTTTCAAGGGCAATCGTCAGCATATGGAGGATTTCAAAAACATGCATCTAGCTACATTGCAAACAACCAATTATGACGTCATAGAAACAAACAACATGAAATACAGGCAAACCGCGAGCGCAGCTAGTGGCCAATTTTTAGATTCACTAAAAATTCCTTCTGCTGACACAAGGCTACTTGCTCTGTTGAGTTTAGTTTTAACGATACCATCTACATGCAAACCGACGGCGTAGCTATGGGTAGCCCTCTTGGCCCGATTTTAGCCAATATTTTTGTGGGATTCCATGAAAACAGACTTTTCGCGGCAGATGAAACCAAGCATCCATTCATGTACCGTCGCTATGTCGACGACACCTTCGTTATCTGTCAAGATGAGACGGAGTTCGATGACTTCTTTGATAACTTGAACTCTCTACACTCGTCTTTAAAATTCACATTTGAAAAAGAGCGTGCTAACTCGCTACCATTCTTAGACGTTCTAGTGGAAAAACGGGGTACTAGCTTTGTCACATCGATTTACCGGAAGCCAACGTTTACAGGGCATTATATACGCTGGAATTCTTTTAGCCCGAATAGCCGTAAACTAAATTTGATTGGCACGTTGGTGCACAGAGCCTTGATGATTTGTTCGGATGAAAAATTAAACGCGGAGCTAGAATATATCCGCAAAATTCTAATCGATAACGGGTACCCCGAACACATCATCAAGAGTTCTGTTGACAGAAAACTCAGGAATTTCAATCCGAACAAATCACAAAACACGAACACACGGTCTGAGGAAAATGTATATATACATTTACCGTGGCTGGGCCCCATCTCTTCCCGGTTTGAAAAGCAATTGATTTCTGCTGTAAATCGCTGTTACGATAATGTAAAAACTAATGTTGTGTTGACCACCAAACAAATGCTTCCTGCAACGCGCAAAGATGTTCTTCCTGCTTCTCAACAAAGCAATATAGTCTATGATTTCAAGTGCCACTGTGATTGTCGGTACGTGGGAAGAACAACTCAGCGCTTGCAGGAACGCATCAAACAACATGTTCCTAGCGTTATTAGATCACGCACATTGGACTCTCGCCAAGACGCAGCTTTAACTGATCTGCGATTACTAGAACGTAATCAGGCCATGGCTATGAACTCTGCCATCGGCAAGCATTTGGCTGAGAATGCAACTTGCGCTAAAAACTATCGCGATGAAAGATTTTCTATATTAGGCAGAGGCCGCACTAATTTCCATCTGTCTGCACTGGAATCGACTTATATTAAAATCCACCGACCGCGCTTGTGTCAGCAGAAGGAATTTTTAGTGAATCTAAAAATTGGCCACTAGCTGCGCTCGCGGTTTGCCTGTATTTCATGTTGTTTGTTTCTATGACGTCATAATTGGTTGTTTGCAATGTAGCTAGATGCATGTTTTTGAAATCCTCCATATGCTGACGATTGCCCTTGAAAAGTGTCAGCTCGAAAAGCTTCGGGTTTTAATATATTTTATTATGAATATATTATTAAAATGTATATTAAAGTTCTGTACCCCAAAGAGTCTCTTTAAAAGCTCTTCGTAATCGACCATCTGTAGTGCTTTTCAACACAGATATTTCATATTTTTCCCAGACCATATCTCCAGCTCTTCGGCGATTGTGTTCCCCGTAAAGAAACTGGTGAACCTGGCAAAGGAGCACGGTGCCTTGTCCCTGATAGACGGTGCTCATGCCCCTGGTCAGGTGGATTTAAACTTGGAAGATATCGACGCAGACTTCTACGCCGGTATGTTACATTGCCATGGAGATGTATTTTTTTGTTTGTTTTTTTTTGCTCAATTATTCCTTTCGTGGTAACCAGACTTGAGCAAGTGGAAAATTTTGAGCATTTCCAAATAAATTCGATTAGAATTAGAATTACAGTTACAAAGTTTTTTCTAAATTATTGCAGAATTAGAATTATAGCTGAACTGTTTTTTTTTCAAATTAGATTAGAATTAGAATACTGAATTATCGAAAACTTGGGCATCGTGAATTGCAATTGTCTGTACAGCAAGCTTGGCTCGTTAGATTAGAATTGGAATTAGAGCCTGGAAACATTTCACAAATTAGATTAGGCCTACCGCAGGGTTGTAACCAAGTCACAGGTCAATCTCACTTTTATAGTTTTGACTCGAGACAAGTCCCGTCATTTTTATTTTACGACCGAGTCAAGTCTGAGTCCAAGTCAGCTAGTAAAGAGTCGAGTCACTGTGATTTGACTCGAGTCCAAGTAGTGCAGAGCGGATCGATAAATTCTCTGGTCCGGCTCCGATCCGGTTTGCCAATTCTCTGGTCCGGGTCTGATCCGGCTCCGGCCGTATCAGGAAAAGGTACTGATCCGGCTCCGGCCAAAAATGAAAAAGTCCTGCCGGAAATCCGGCCCAACACAGTATGGTGGTCCCGTGAATTTAAAAATATGGCTCGTTTGTTTTCGCACTGGCTTGGCGGTTACTTGCGTGTTGTTGGTTGGTAGTCATTTAGTTACAAACATCATGCTTATCCGTAAAGATTCTGGCCTTATCAAAAAGTACTAATCCTGCTCCGATCCGGCTCCGGCCGTATCAGAAAAAGTACTGATCCGGTCCGACCAAAATTGAAAAAATCCGGCCGGATATCTGATCCGGCTCCGGGCCATGCTCCGCATTAAGTCCAAGTCATTATGTACACTGTTCAGTTTTCAGTTCAATCCAGTTCAACCCACTTTTTTCAACTCTGCTAGTGATATAGAATGGCTCGCGTTCATAATACAGTAATTTTCTTCAGTCTTAACAGTTTCAGTTTAACAGTTAATATTTTCCAAGTATCAGGACTGATAGACGAAATATCAATCATGCTGTGACAAGTCACCAAACAATCGAGACTCGATTACCCCTGACGAGTGTCAACCGAAAATATTCAGGCTCATTTCAATATCAATATACCATTCAATTATGTATATTAACATTTATTTTTTATCATGTATTTTTGTTTATTATCTTCAATAATTATGTGCAGGAAATTTCCACAAGTGGTGTTACGTCACTCGGTCTTGCGGATTCCTCTGGTTCGCGCCTAGACACGCGGGCAAGATACGCCCGCTGGTGACTTCTCACGGATACAAACACAACTTGACGGAGCAGTTCAACTTCTGCGGCACCAGAGACCTGTCCTGCATATTCACGATTCCGCGGGCCCTGAAATTCTACGAAGACGTCGGCGGGCTGGTGTGTAGTTATGGTGTCTAGGGCTGGCCTGTCCGAGTACTCTACTCCATATTGAGTATTCATTCTAATGTTTACTACTGAGTACTGAGTTAGTATTATTTCGAGTACGGTACTGAAGTTATGCCTCTCATGACATATCTGTAAACTCGACTTGACTCGAGTCAATCTGTGTATTTACTCGACTTGAACTCAAGTCATTGCGCATGACTCGAACCAAATCATATCGCCCTAGACTCAAACGGCCAAGACCGATATTTCATGTAATTTTGAAGAATAGTGAAGTTACTACCCTATTGGGATTTCGTGTATTGGTACTGGTACTTGAAAATGTGACCAGAAACAGCTAAAAGTGAGGAAAATTGGTATGTTATAAATGCAAACCATTCGATATCACCAAACAGAGTTATGAAAAGTGGGTTTAGCAAGACTTTGACTGGAAACTGAGCAGCCAACACGTTGACTTGGACTCAACCCTCTGCTCGCTGACTTGACTCGGCGGTGAATTGAAAATGACTCGACTTGACTCGAGTCAAAGCTTAAAAAAAGTGAGATTGACTTGTGACTCGGAGCCTTGTGACATGGTTACAACCCTGGGATCAAGTCACAGAATTGCCACAAAGCCCAATGAAATGGGCATGGTCGAAAACACAGCAAATCATCTTTATATTATGTCATTATATTCTTTGTGGTAGCATAGAAGGTAGAAGATATTTAAATGTTCCACATCATTCATATTGGTATGACATATCAATGAGGGATACTTGAATACTCGACTCGAAGCCCCAGTCGGTATTTTGAATACTTCGGTATAGCGACACATGCTACTGTGCTCGTATGTCCCTTTAGATATCTGGTATTGTTTCAACTTCGAGAATTACGTGCAGGGTTGTCAGCAAGTCACAATTTCCCCGAGTCGCAAGTCAATTGACTTTTATAGTTTTGACCAAGCCCAAAATTGTTTCGTCAGTCGTGTTTTATTGAGATTTATTCAACTTGGAAATTGTCTTCGTGTTTCTCTTGATTACATGTCGCTAGACATGTTAATATGAATAGCAAGATGAAAGCGCACATTTTAGAGGAATAAGGGATATTGGCGCCGACGATTACCACGCATTGAGCAAGACTATGACTGTAGGTTAGGAGGTGGGTCACGGAACATTTTCAAACCTCAAAATGGAAAACGGCCAAAAAAGGTTGAGAACCCCTGCTCTCGTCAGAGTCCAAGCTATTGTGTCTATGGTTCAGTATCGAGTTCAAGTCAGGTTCATCTCATTATTTTGAATTTCTTTGGTCATATCTATGGCCTCGGGTTCATGATAGACGCATTTTTCTCACTCCAAGCAGGTTTATTCAAAAAGATAAAGACAGTTTCCGGGCCGATTTTACAATTACCGGTATCTGTCTTGATATTCGAGATTTCGATAAGTCATATTGGCTTGGTCGAGCCATGCGGCATGACTCAAGTTAAATCAAAGCAGGGTAGTAACCAAGTCACAAGGCTCCGAGTCACAAGTCAATCTCGTTTTTATAGATTTGACTCGAGTCAAGTCGAGTCATTTTCAATTCACCACCGAGTCAAGCCCGAGTCCAAGTCAGCGAGCAGAGTGATTTTCCTCACTTTTAGCAGTTTTTGGCCGCATTTTCAAGTAGAGTACCAATAGAGGAAATCCCAATAGCGTGGTTACTTTACTATTCTTCAAAATTACAATGAAATGTCTGTCTTGGCTGTCGGTGTCTTGAGTCATATGACTTGGTTCGAGTCATGCACAATGACTCGAGTCCAAGTCGAGTCAATACACAGATTGACTCGAGTCGAGACATTTTCATGTTTTGAGAGAATGACTCTCGAGTCAAGTTGAGTCATTACAACCCTGAGTCAAACCATTTTTAATCTTTAGGAAAATGACTCGAGCCAAGTCGAGTCATCACAACCCATCTCAACTCTACGCTTTTGCCTGTTTCAGGCTCATGTCCATTTTCCGTTCGCAGAAAGCCATACAAGCTCACGCCGATGAAATGCTGACGTACGGATGTAAAATTGTCGCCGAATCTCTGGGAACCGATTTGATGGATGTGCCCGATCACATGAGAGCTCCTTACATGAGGCTTGTCAGGCTTCCGATCGACAAACCTGCAGTGTGAGTATGAAATGCATTGTGACTAAGTTGTGAATTTCCTAACTGGTGTTCTCCGTGAATACCTTTGATTTTGAAATATTGGGGCGGTCCATAGTGTTTGAAGATTTGAAAAGTATACTCGTACCAGCGTTGGGATCAAGTCACCTTCGAGTCACGAGTCATTTCGAGTCATCGCACATTTAACTCGAGTCAAGTCAAGTCACTCGATTTTGGAGGTGACTCGAGTCAAGTTACAATTCAAGTCAACTTGCCTTTTCGAAGTATGATGCATGGTCATTGATTCTGAACCGATGAACGAATATAGAGTTAAACTTAAACATACACGCAAGAAGGCGCTGTATTGCTCATATAGACGTAATTACCGTAATTGCATACTCAGTTTATAGTTACCAGTCTAAATAGAGAATAGAGAAACAAATTGATAAAATGCAAGACATTACCCATTTACACATTGACATGATACAATTCGAGCCTGTGCCAATGGTGGAGGACTATATCAACGATATTCAATTTCAATAAAATAAGAGGTTTGGTTAAGCTGAGAACAGAAATAGACATTTTGTTATTAAATTGCTTTACTACTAGTTTACGACAACGTAAGGTGTAAGCTTCGATCACTGCGTTTGCGGTCAATTTAGTTGTGAGAGAACAATGGAGGCTCAGTAAAACTTACGATCATTGAATGATTTGTCGCTCTCACGGGTTACACGAGCGTTTCGTGAACAATCCGAACATATATGCAAGACACAGTGATTTTTATCGACACCGATTACTCGATGACTTGAAATTGACTCGCGAATTTTGCTCCGAGTCACGAGTCAGTCCGCATTTCTGGTACGCCGAGTCAAGTCGAGTCATTTTAGCGAAGGGACTCGGGTCAAGTCACGTCATGCCAAAAATGTGACTCGAGTCATCACAACACTGATTCATACTAAAAATGAACCCGAATATTTTCGTCTGACACTCGTCAGGGGTAATCGTCAGCAACTAGTAGAGAACTGTAAAGAACATTGTGTGTCAACAATCGTATCACAAAATATGACGGAACTGGCAATGTTTTTTCGAAATCTCTTCTATTTGCTGACGATTACCGCTGACGAGTGCCCGCCCAAAATATCCTGGTTCATTTTTATAGGAATGTATTTTACAATTTATAGTGTTGATGTGAAATTTCGTAAATGTGGTCTTGAACGAAAGCTATTGTCGTACTGATTCCGAAAATATAATTTATAATCTGGTCAGCACACTGCAACTACCCGAAAATTGCACTTCAAAGTCGAAAATTGGCATTGTTTTTAGCAATAAAAGCGCTGCAATTCAATGATTATAACAATCCGTGGACATATGAGCATGTGGGTTAAATTACGGGTTAGGGGTGGGTTATAGTTGAATTGAGGCTTGAGCTAGGGTAAGTATTGTGGTTAGGATAAATATAGCGGTTAATTTCAGGGCTATGTTTCGGGTTAGGATGAGTTTTGGGGTTATAAAGTTACATGCTGAAGTGACGCATGCTGAAGTGTCCTATGCTCAACTTTTGTTTTACATTGTGTCGCATGCCCATATGTCGGGCGACCGATCATAACAACGACCAATTGCGACGCACCGATTGATCGCAATGATGCCGATTTCAGGCAGATCTGGTACACTGCTCAGTCACGTGTCGCGCATCTATCCGTAGTAAACTTGCACAAACTAGTGGATTTTCAAAACCCGCTACTAGAACTGGAACTAACGGCCTTTAAGACTCCACAACTTACGAACTAAAACACAGCTAACTGGACCCAATCCTGAAGCAACTTAATAATTGGCTTTCCACATGAACACGAGTACAAGTCTGAAATGGGAGCGGTTTCCACCCCACAAACCCGCCCCCCGGCTACGCCACTGTTAGTAGTGATGACTCTGAGCTAGCAATAGCTTCAAGAACATCACACAACGGAACACCGGTTTCGCGATTCACGCCAAGCGTGCCGTGTTTTCTGGTTCGGCAACTAATTTTGTTTTGAAAACCGCAATTAGAACCAGATCTTTTCATAATTTGAACTAGAACTACAACTAGTCACTTTTCAAAATATGCAACTAGAACGAGAACTACTCACTTTTTAAAATATGCAACTACAACTACTCGCTTCAAAATACACAACTAGAACTAGAACTACTTACTTTTGAAAATATGGACATAAGCTTGTCATTAAAACAATTGCGAATCTCTGCAACAGATGACTCGTAAGTCATTGAACTAAAACTACTTACTTTTCAAAATACACACTATTAGAGCTACTCACTTTTCAAAACACGCAATTAGAACTATAATTACTCAGAAAAAAAAAACTAGAAGTGATTCAACTAATTAAATTGTTAGTTTGTACAAGTCTCATTCCTGGTTTAATTAACTGTAATTATCCGTCTTCAGTTTGGCCCGCGCTGACGAATGGACCAAGGAGCTGGCTGTACTGTACAACGTTCAAGGCTGCTTCACCGTCGTGTCTGGAAAGTATTGGATCAGGCTCTCGTGTAACGTTTACAACGAGAAGCACGACTATGTGAGGCTGAGAGACGCACTTGTTGAATTCATGAAAGTGGTGGAATTGTGAATGGGAATTGTCAAACTCTTATGCTTTATTCCAAATATGCTCCAAATTTAAACCATAATCTGTGATTTTTAGTCTGGGAATACTGATCTATTTCATATAGCGTTATGTGTCCACAATCTGCATGCATCTTTTCTAGTTTATTGAATGCCCATGCCCAAGCATAATAATTGCTGTAAAGCTATTCAGAAATTATTTATTCTGAAGTTTTTGAAATGCGCGTTAAGCTAGATGTCGTAGCTTTTCAATATCGACTGAATATGTTTTATCGGTATCGGCTTAAAAATCCAATATCGGCCAGGCTGGATTTTGTAAAGTAGAGAGTAGTTCGGGGATACGCGAGCGAAACAGCCCCTGTATGAAAGAGATGAATTTGTTTTCGAAAACTACACGTATTTGTGGTGAATTCTGACATTTTCAGTTGGTCGTGGAGGTGCAACTTGCAATTTCAAAACTAGCAACCTCCAATTATCTGCTAAAAGTGTTACGTAGGGTTGTTCAAAAGTAATTTTTTTTCGTGAATCCAGGGATACACTGATTACATTGTTAGGTTGCCTAAAAAACGCTACACACCAAATTGTGCTCCATTCCAACTAGTAGTTTGAAAATTTTGAATTTATTGAAAAAAAAATATTTCAAATTTTCTGTCAACTCCATAAATTTGTCAAGTTTTCTAAAAGAACAATGCTTAGCAACTTTATATCACTTCCCATCGGTAGAAGCCAAGCTACTGCAGTTGAAAATTTTGGATTTCAAAAATAGCCTGGACGGTGGGTAATCCCAGAATTATGAATGGAAAGCTCAAATAACTTTGATTCTACGGTTTGGAATTTGTTTTGCATCGTTTCGCATGGGGTCTCAGTAAAATTAAAAAAGTGTCAACTATGATTACTTTTACGACCTTTGATTTTAGGGCCTATTTCTGCCCGTATCTGTCTCGCATTTCGTACAACTACAGCAGTTTTAGTGATTTTTCATTACACTTCTCAAAACGTACTCGCTCTTCCATGCACTATGCGGCTTTTTTATAATTTCAAGTGATATTTTGGATGCATTTTATCTATAAAATTGTTATGCGATCATAGAACATTTGATTGCAGATATGCTCGTGAATATGGTAAACTTATGTATGAATTCTTAGGATTCACAGAATTCACCGCAGCAATAAATTCACTACCGGTTACAGTACTGCTTTATTCCCTGTACTATAGGGCTCAGTCTTAGAATTTAGCCAAAATAACCAGAGTTAGCTAGTTTGTCGTTTTATTGAAATTTTCATCAGATCAAAACACTCCAAGACTGCGATACAATGAAAATGTGGGAAGGTATCGAAACGACTTGGAGTAGTCTTTGAAATGAGACGATGCAAATAAGAGGCATTCACACTGGATAGAAATTAATGTGGTGTGTCCATAGGCGAGGTTGCTATCTCAAATCGAAGTTCAGATCTTGAGAGCTCACCAGCATTAATTCAGTTGAAATTGCTTGTATTTCGATTTGAATGTGGGGAGGACATGTTCAACGACAAGAATCTCCTTTGCAGTATTACAAATCCACTTGACGAAGTCCGAATTGGAAAGCACTTCAGTCACGACACGAGTACGTCAGCTCAAGTCTTGTCAAATCATCATTTACGGCGCCTAAATATTCCGAGAGGAATTTGCCCTTTAGATATGATTATATAGGCCTTCTAATCTGAGCATTGAGGCAGGCTTACAGAGCGGGTGTCGTGAACTCGCGAAGGCGATTATCTTCGCCGCCGGCTCACGGATTATCGCAGTTCAAAACGGATGGGTAGTCAATCTTGTAGCGGATTTGTATGATTTTCAATCAATCAGGTTTATTAATATTTTCATCGTTTCAAAACATCACAAGACTGCATTTTGTTGAGGACTTAACAGGGTGGAATATAATTCGTAGGTTGCAGCGACAAGTGAATGAGATAGACGGTGGTATGTGGACTACGTGTCCATTCCGATCTCGACTCCGCCTTCCGTCACACGCTCTATTTGTCGTTTTATGTTATCTTCTATCTCTTCTCATTCAGTTTGCAATGTGCACGGCTCCTCTTAACATCGCCTATATGCCCAGGCGGGCGTGTGATTTCAAAGATTAGCCTACTCCAAGTCGTTTCGACGCATTATACTCTCTTTTAATTGTTTCGCAATCTTGGGGTGTATTGACCTGATACAATTGGTAATAATAAACTGAACTGAATGTTGATAAGTCACCAACATAGTGAACTTTCAGTGCTTGCCAAACGTGCGATGCATACGAGTTGTTATTGCTGGCATTCATGTCGAACAAAGTCCATAGGTCGTTGTGATTCACGATACCTAGAAAGACCCGGCGAAGGACTCATACAGCGAACACTCCATAAGAAAGGACATTATTTGTCATAGTAATATACTATTTATCATTTGCATATCAGAGGTATGCAAAGAGCGGCCCGCGAATGAGTCCGATTTGAAATTGTGTCTTCGGCGGATGAAAATAATGAGTGGTTTTATTACACTGCATTCGTTGCAATATTATTATCATTCTCTGCTAGTTGCCGGGAATATTCGGGTTTATTTCATTGTGAATGTATAATGTGATGTCCAATTGTATAATTAAGCCCTGTACCTCCAAGCGTCTGCTTTTGCGTGTAATTCGCATTACATCCGTGTCGTGATACATCATGATTGCTGCAAGCTAATCAGGTTACAAGCCGGCTACACAGTCTCCTTGAAGCAGTACACCTTCACTTTGTGTATTCAGAGCAATATGAGACTGAAGCACGACATTGGCAGAGCGGTAGTGTGGCTAATATTGTTCTACGAGACGCTCGCCTTTGTTTGGTATCGTCTGTGTAAAGTTCAGGTTATTGTACCGCTTCTACTAGCGAGATTTTCTGGGCTTACACACTATGAACAATTCGCCGTACGTTTCTCGTTCTAGTTGCAAGTTCGGTCTACTTGTTGTAGTGCAGAAGGCTAAAATGGAATTGGGCGAACCAATGAAAGAGAAGTTTTTGCTCGATAAATCTATAGCTTTCGTCAACCACGGATCGTACGGACCCGCGCCGAAATGTGTGATTGATCAAAAGATAAAGTGAGTACAGGCTATCGTTGAGTACTCTGCAAAGTAGCATACTACAGAGCTGCCCAGTGCGCTGCCAAGCAGAACTGAGTGCAAAATGCTAAATGCCGCCTAAAGCCATTGTGCGCATTTGCTGCGTTTGCCGCGCACACCGTCACGTATGCGCGAGCGGAAGATTGGCATATTCTCTTCTGAATGCATGTCAGTTTATGTTATTGATTTTGGTGTTGTTAGCTCAATATTGTGTAATCTCGAATTTTTAGAGCTGTGTTAATCAGCTCTGTGTCTCGTTAACTACGGCAAAATGGAATCGGGTTAGCAATGTTATGTTTCTGATACAAAGCAAATCTATGAAGAATATTTTTCAAAGAAACTCTACTTCTCATTTCAATTAACTACTGTTTGGCTATAAGCTATTACCTTTTGTATCTCTGTTGAAAAATATTTGGCCATAAGGCTTTGACCTGAAGAATCATTCATAGTTGAAAGGCACTGATTGTGGATAAGGATTGCAGCGCTGCTTTTAATTTCAAGTAACTATTGCATGGCTAGGCTACTACCTTATGTATCTCTATTAACTATTTTGGGCTTTGGCCTGAACAATACTTCATATTTGAAAGGCAGTAATTATGGACAAGGAATGCAATAATGTCCATATATTATCTCGTTTGCATTCCCAGCCATATTGAACCGTTATCTTGAACTAAAATATTTTTATTTCAGATACATTTACGAGCAAGAGTCTTCACCTGATGATTGGTTTCGCGTCAAACATCCGAAATATTATGAAGAATCGTTGGCGGCTGCTGCTAAGTTCATTGGAGCTAAACCCGAAAATTTAGTGCTTGTGGACAATGTGACGACAGGCAATTCTAATGTTCATATTGTGTATTGTAGCATAGGCAGTTAACAGAATAATGTTTGTCTCACAGTGACCTAGCGATATATGCTACTATAGGCGAAGGATAATAGCCTATAAGTGTTTGCCAATGATATAAGTGGTAGTCTATGTTTATTGTTATCATTTCAAAACATCTAATGTTTGCATACCGGTAACTATAAAAAGGTGTTCAAACAATCCACATTGATCTGAAAGGGCAATAAATTGTATGAAATATTCAATTTGTGATTAAATGACACTGAAATTAGGCCACTTCAATACGCAATTGAATAATATATTCATTATGAAATAAGTTTTGGTCATATTTGATGTGACTGTTAATATACAATAATAGGCTACACCTAGTTCTTTTGAAATCGCGACTAGTTGCTGACCATTACCCCTGACGGGTGTCCGCGGAATATATTAAATAGAGCCGTACATTGTTATTTTTGTCAGAATATATAAATATTTGATTTATAAGATATGGATCCCATGGTAAGTTGTGAAGAATCGCTATGCCATGAAAGAATCTTGGTTCGTAAATTTTTGATTTAACTGCAGTTTCTGGTCATTGTGAACCTGTTGATTTTCAAGAAAGGGCTTGTTTTGTTATTCTGTAGTGCTATTTCAGGTATCAACACCGTCATAAAGAGCCTTTCTTTCGAGCCAGGGGATAAGATCATGGTCAACAGCCATACCTACGGCGCAATTGCGAACGCGGTCAAGGAACAGCATGATTTCAAAGGTAAATTTTCAAATTTCGGGACTATCGTTTCTCGACGTTTTTTTATGGATTTTGCAGAGGTGGAGACTAGCTCATGTCCATTTTCAGTCATTTTAACAGATATTTGGGTAATTCAAGTCACTTCAACCATTTTTGCTCCTACCATTGAAACACTACCATCTGCAGGGAAATATGTGTCATAGAGTTGTTATACCTGGTTAGTTCAGAAGTATACCCATTAGATTAATTTTTGGCTTGAACTAATGCCAACCATGACTTCTACCTATGCTAGTAGAGTCAAGGACTTGACCTCTTCGTTGAGATAACATTTGTTTGTATATTTTCTATATCCAGTTTAGAGTAGTTCAAAGACCCATATTGGCTGACAAAATTTACGTGGAAATGATATACATGTAACGAGAAATACATCGAGATGCATCAGATACAGTCTTGCTGATTTCTGCAATAACTACAATGAATATCATCACAATCATTCGGTCTAAAGCTAGCATTTGCAGTGTGTGTTTGTATTTTAGGTACAGTCACAGCTCGTATACTATTGAATTGAATAATATATTCATATTGAAATGAACCCGAATGTTTTCGGTCGTCACTCGTTGGCAACTAGTAGTGAATTGAAAAGAACATTGTATATCAACAATCGTATCGCCAAATATGACATTTGAGGAATCATCACAATTTGTCCTCAGTCTGACTCAGAACGTGATTGGACTGTCCAATTGGGACATATCATGTTTCCTGGTTGTAAGCAGCTTACCTATCTGTAATAGGCTGAATAATCTCGCGTGAATCATAGCAATACCATTGCTAATATTGCTATGTGCTTTGATTTCAATACCCATTGAATTATATATCAGAACTTCAATATACCGTTGATGCATATATGTCCATTGTCCATTTTTTATTTTATCTATAACAAGGGACATTGCTTCAAGGCAAATCAAGTTGCCATTAGAAATATAGCTCACATCTTATGGCAGGCAATGATATGAATATATCATTCAATTGAAGGCTTATATTGAAGTTCTATAATTCCAAGAGTATCTTCTTATGGTAGTAGGAATCTTATGTCTACCAACAATCTTTTTCTTACGTAACAGGAGTTGAAATCGTCAACGTGGAGATTCCGATACCTGTAAAATGCGAGGACGAATTCGTGGATGTGTTTCGAAAAGAATACGAGAAACACAAACCGATTAAACTACATGTTTTCGGTGAGCAGTATGTTCCTTGCAGTAAGACATGGTCAACGAGATAATTAGAAAAATTACAGGTAATCTAATTCTAGTCTAATCCGTGAAATGTTTCTAAGCTCTCATTCTAATTGTGATCTAGTTTCTGGTTTTCCTGAAAATGCTACAGGAGAACTGTATAGCGCGAAACCAGTCAAATCTCCTGCTTATGAATGAAGTCTGGTTTGATACGAACTGAAATTGTTTTCATTGTATTTTTTCTTTCGATTTGGAATTCAATTCAATTTACAAACCAGTAATTTTAATTCTAATCTAATTTAGACAACTTTCTAGTTGCCCAGCCTTAATAATTTCAAAATACGATACTTGCTGGGTCAAATTACTGAGTAGCTTATTTATGATACTGTTTTAGACCATATCACCAGCGCTTCGGCATTGGTGTTTCCTGTCAAGAAACTGGCAAAGCTGGCCAAGGAGTACGGGACTCTGTCTTTGATTGACGGTGCCCACGCGCCGGGTCAGGTGGATCTGAATGTGGAAGATATTGGAGCTGATTTCTACTCCGGTAAGCATATTACTTGATGGTACTTGAATGCAGGGTTGTAACTAGTCACGAGATTCCGAGTTCCAAGTCAATTTGACTGTTATAGTCTTGACTCAAGTCAAACTCGAGTCATTTTCAATTCACCACCAAATCAAGTCTGAGGCCAATTCATCAGGTCGAGTCAATATAGTGCTATGACTCGAGTTCAAGTCACAGTGTTTTTATCATGGTTGTAATGGCTCGACTCATGACTCGACAAGAGTCCAACTCTAGTTGTGTTTTTTTGGGTGACTCGACTTGACTCGAGTCATTTTTTCAAATTCGTAAAATGACTACGACTCGAGTCAATTTTGTATCAACTCGAGTCATTATGCATGACTTGAGACTAGGGCGGCTAAGATGAACATTTCGTTGTAAATTCGAAGAGTAGTGAAGTCACCACATTATTGGTATTTCGTCTATCAATCCTTATACTCGGAAAATAGGGCCAGAAACTGTTACAACTCGAGAAATTACAGAATGGCGAGCAAAGGGTCAAGTTCGGGTCATGGTATTATGACTCGAGTCCGAGTCCAAGTCATTGTGTTGACTGCTGAATTCCAGGTGAAGTCTTGTTTGGTGATATCGAATGGTTCGCATTTATAATATACTAATTTTCCTCACTTTTAGCAGTTTCTGGTCGCAGTTTCTAGTACCAGTACCGATAGACGAAACCCCAATAGTGTGGTTACTTTACTATTCTTCGAAACTACAATGAAATGTCGGTCTTGGCCGTCTGAGTCTCGAGTCGTATGACTTGGTTCGAGTCGCGCGCAATGACGCGAGTCCAAGTCGAGTCAGTACGCAGATTGACTCGAGTCGAGCCTTTTCTGTATTTTAAAATGACTCGAGTCAAGTCAAGTCTCCAAGAATTTGCTTTAATTTCCAAGTCTATGCGAATTCTGTAATTCCATGTTTTCCAGTTTTTTAACTCTGTGATATAATTTCAGCGAATTTCCACAAGTGGTGCTACGTCGCTCGTTCGTGCGGATTCGTGTGGTTCTCTCCTGATCACGCCGTTAAGATCCGCCCTCTGGTGACCTCTCACGGATACAAGCAGCCGCTGAACGATCAATTCAACTATTCCGGCACCAGAGACTGTTCCAGCATGTTCACGATTCCCCGAGCGCTGCAGTTTTACGAAGAAATTGGCGGCCTGGTAAGGACTAATCTAGTCATTGATTTTGACTCTGAATAAGTTCTGGGCTAAATCATGCATGGCTAATTTCATTACAATTTAGCACATCTTTTGAAATTTGTAAAATTGTAATGCATACCATCAGAATTGTTCGATATCTAAACATGTTATCGTTTTTTGAATTTTCGAGTACGGTAAGTGAAGAAAAGAATTCGAAAAATTTTGAGCGTTTCAAAAGATATTTTCTCTTCACAAGGTGGCGGCGCATGCAAAAAATCTTTTATATCAATAATGTACACTTCTGTGATAGTAGAGAACCAATGAAAAGATATACTTAACCAATTATGGGGCCGAGGAAACAACCAGGGTTGTAATGACTCAACTTGTTTTTTCGAATGCGTAAAATTAATCCACTCGTGTCACTTTTCGTATTGACTCGACTTGTGCTCGAGTCATTGTGCATGACGCGAACCAAGTCATATGACTCGAGAATCAGACGGCCAAGATTTAATTGTAATTTCGAAGAATAGTCAAGTAAACGCACTATTGAGATTTCGTCTATTGGTACTGGTACTAGAAACTGCGACCAGAAACTGCTAAAAGTGAGAAAAATTAGTATATTATAAAGGCGAACCATTCGATATCATGAAACAGAGTTATAAAAATCGCTTTTACCAGACTTAACTGGAAACTGAGCTGTCAACACAATGACTTGGACACGAACTCCTGTCACAATACCACGGCTCGCACTCGACCCCCTGCCTGCTGACTTGACTGGGTGATAAATTGAAAATGACTCGATTTGACTCGAGTCAAAACTATAAAAGTGAGATTGACTTGTGACTCGGAGCCTTGTGACTTAGTTGCAACCCTGCTTTTACAGTCCAGATACTATTAAAGCTATAATTTTAATTCTCTTACTGGCACGGAACGTGTAATTTCAGTCATTGAGCTCAGACCTGCACATCCATCGTATGTTTTGACCGTTTCAGAAAGCTCTACAGTCGCATGCCGACAAGGTGCTGGGCACTGCGTGCAAAAGCCTGGCCGCCGCTTTAGGGACAGGAGAAATGGATGTCCCGGATTCCATGAAGGCGCCGTTTATGCGTCTGGTGCGATTGCCGATTGACCAACCCGCTCAGTGAGTGTTATTAATGTTTTTAATACACTTTTCAAGATGCCTTGAAAGTTGAACTAATGGCGGTTGCGTCTAATTATGTGGTGCGCCTTGTGAATGAAATAACCTGGTAACACTATTAGAAAATAGCACCAGCCTACATCATAGAGTGGTCAAATCGGTGAACGTTGCTACTACAAGTGGTGACTTGAATTTCTACTCAATTTCATGTAGAAGTAGAAATCTCCATGACGTGTCAATACCGCTTCGGGAAGAAGTACTGAATATGACGATTTGAAAAGTGTGCAGTTTTAAAATGTAAGATTTTATGAATGACTTGCATAGGCCTACTTTACGCAGTTAATCGGAGGTGTCGACTTTCCCAATTGCGAGACATATCTTCGCGACTGACGTGAAATCGTAAATGACAACACAAATTGCCGGTACAATTTTGGGCGCTTCTTCGATGATTTGAAGTTGCAATGAAATATCGGTCTTGGCCGTCCTAGTCTCGAGTCATATGACTTGGTTCGAATCATGCACAATGACTTGAGTACAAGTCGAGTCAATACAAAAGTTTAGTCGAGTCGTCAGTTGAGAATATTGACTCGAGTCACCAAAAACTGCAAATTAGGGTTGGGGGATGGCAGATATTAGGGTTTAAGTTGACAAAATCTCCATATAAAATTATGTCGTTTTGCCTAAAAACCTGTTGAAGAAAATGTGGAAGTAGTAGTCTATATACGTAATCAATAGGGTAAGTAGTTCAAATTGGCAAAATTTGCTTTCCTCGGAAATATTTTCAGTTTTTCTTGAACGTATTTCTACTAATTCTCAAGGGCGTTTGCAAAGTCTGGCGTGCCTCTGAATTCCCGCACCAAAATGAACCTGAAATTAGCGGAATTTACGCGGAAACACGGAGTCGGAATAGTACTGGTCTACTTCAACGATAAGCTGTGGGCCCGGTACTCCGCAAATGCTTACAACACAGAAAACGACTACGTCGTGGCCAGAAATGGTATTCTCAGAGAACTGCAGGAGATGGCGTCTAGAAGTTGATTTTTTTCGAAAAGTGACCAAATATTTTTCTTTCCAAGAATAGTGACGTTTATTATTGATTAAAAATGTAACGCTAGCCAAAACTCTTTATTGTTAATAGGCTAAGCAAAATCGAGTACCAGTAGTTTAATGATGTACCTTTTATGGGAATACAACGATTATACACTAGTTCTACATCCCATTGAGGATGATTTCCTATTTGTTCGGCCACCCCAATCCATTCCATTGCACTACGTGACAATGTTGTGGGTTGCTCGCGACTTCTCGGATATGTTATTTCCAGTAACGTGCGTCGTTTTGTACTAAGTGTTTCGTATGCTGTGATATGACCAATAGGGGTCGTCAAAAATGACTTTTTTTCTCAAATCGTACTGGCTACTTGATAAAATTGTTAGGTTACCTAATTTAAGCCTACACACCAAATTTGGTTCAATTCCAACCAGTAACCGCATTGCTACAGTAGAAGAAAGTTTCGATTTATTATATACAAATAAATAACAAAAAATTCGAAATTTTCTGTTCACCTCATGAAAGTGTTAGGTTGTCTATAGAAACTACGTTCACCAAATTTGGTTCAATTCCAACCATTGGAAGCGGAGTTATGCCGACGAAAAATTTGGATTATGAATAAAATAGTATTTACGGTGACCAATTCTTTAATTATTTATTATAGTGGTGCCCACCGTAGATGCTATTTTATTCAAATCCAAATTTTTCGACGGCAATAATTCCGCTTCTACTGGTTGGAATTGAACCAAATTTGGTGAACATCGTTTCTATAGACAACCTAACACTTTCATGGGGTGAACAGAAAATTTTCAAATTTTTTGTTATTTATTTGTATATAATAAATCGAAACTTTCTTCTACTTTAACAATGCGGTTACTGGTTGGAATTGAACCAAATTTGGTGTGTAGGCTTAAATTAGGTAACCTATTAATTTTATCAAGTAGCCAGTACAGTACGATTTGAGAAAAAATGTCATTTTTTAAGGCCCCCAATGTCCAATCAAAGTAAGGCTTCCACAGTGGAACATAGTATCGAAACTATAATTTTTGTTGATAAATTAAATCTTAGTGTTTAAAGAGGCATATAACTTCAGCAATCGCATGAAACCATCGCAGAATACTCGATTTAGTAGCCTTAGTCGCCTACTCGAATCATTGCGCTATCCCTAATTACAAGCCAAGTACATTTTTTTTATCTGTGCCAGAACACATTCGACTTTCTCACGGTGTTTCGGTATTATAATACTACTATATATTCTATAAGCCTTCTTTAAAAGGTTACCATTTACTCAATATTCTATCTGCTTACATATTCAAACTTATCCTATATCCTGCATGCTGCGATGTCAAAGTAAATCCTACCGATTGCATGTATCGGGGTTATGCTGTGTGTACATTTTTGCATTACTGACACCGATTGCAATTGTTTGTTACATTTCTAGTACATTTGTGTGCGCAGTAGGGTTGTTCGAAAAGAACTTTTTTTCCGGACCCCTGGGATTTACTAAATGTATTGTTAGCTTGCCTGAAAAACGCTACACACCCAATTTGGCTCTGTTCATACTGGTAAATGCGAACGCACAGGAAAAAAATTAAAATTTAAGTAATTGTCTGTCGACCCCATAAAATCAAGTTTTTTAAAAGAACGATGCTTATTTATTCTTGCTCACTTTCAACCAGTAGAAGCGAAGTTATTGACAGTTAAAAATTTTGGCTTCGCAAATATAGCCTGGAGGGTTGGTAATCCCAGAATTATGAATGATACTCAAATAACTTGAAATGGTTGGAATTACGTCAAATATGTTTTGCATTGTTTTGGTAGACAACTTCATGAGGTCAACATTAAAATATGAAAAAAAATTTGAAAAATTTTGTGAAATGATTGAAAATTTTCAAATTTGTGTGCGTTCACACCTGCCAGTTACAATCGGGCCTAATTTGATGTGCAGCGCTTTATTTAAGCAACCTAACAATTCAATCAGTGAATCCAGGAAAAAAGTTATATTTGAACAACCCTAGTGTGTAGTCATGTATGAAATTGTATGTTCATCTGTAATCAATGGACCATCGTGCTGTATTCTATTGGAATTATTTACTTTAATCACATTATTATAAATGTTAACTGTGCCAATATACAGAATCCTGTTTAAGTGACTTGATCTTGATAGCGTCGATGATGATTTTCAGCATGAACGGTTTGTATAATGCAATGCCTTATCGATGTAAGTGGTAGCAGTCCTGTGTACTATTATTTAATGGCATCGATTTCACCGAACTTCCAGTATTACGTTATCATAGATGAAATACACTCCTTCTATTGTAAATGCGTGATTTTTATTGATTGAAATTATGCAGGTTTGCGAATTTGTTAGTATTTGGTGCTATGAATCGTGAGCATGGTATGTGGAGGGTTTGAACACACGGACTTTGGGCTGGCAAGATTTTGAGCAAGTTATATCGCATGGTTAACAGTAGTAAGTATTGCAGTGGCCTACTGCATTTTTGAGAGCAGTGAAGTAGGTTTTGCTGGCTTGGTGAAATGAGCCCTTCATCACGATAACTGAATTTTCCACATTTCAAAAGTAGCCACCTCCAATCAGCTGCCAAAAGTATGCGGCGTCTTGAACAAATTAACGTTTATAAACTACTTGCTAGAGTTGGTACTATTCATTGTTAAAGACTTTCATTATAGTTTCACCACTTGAAGGTGACGAGTAACAAGGCCTAGAGTTAGTACTATTCAATACTTTTTTTTATAGTTTCACCACTTGGAGGTGACGAGTAACAAAGCCTTTATAGGCCCTATCGTCACCTTCAGTCAAATATTTATGTTTGACGAAGCAATAAATGTCTGCCTGTGTCTGTCTTACTGAAGTAATTTTGGTATTTCTTGGAGATAGTTACGCTTGCTCGAATAGAAAATCAGGGAGTTCATCTACTTTGGCTCCAACACCGACTATTCTTAGTCATTGATAGTAGCAAGTCCAATCACTAATATTAACGGCTTTGATAATCTCCTAAATTTCGCGGGACAGATGAGCTTAATCCGACCACTGATACCACTAAATACCTGCTAAAGCCACTGAGACTGTACTGTATGTAATCTCTAGTCTGAGTATGTCGTCTCCATACTCAAACTTTGTTGGCATTTTGACACAACCCGATGATGACGTGAAGCAGTTTGTGTAGATCAGGGGTTCTCAGCCCTTTCTTGGCCGTGGCCCATTTTCCGGTTTGAAAATGTGCTGTGGCCCACCTCTTATCTTGGAGGATTAATCCTGTTCAATGCGTGGTAATCAACGTCCCCGATATGCCTATTTCTCCCAAATGTGCGTATTTTTCTCTTAATCTACTCTCGGCCCATGAAATCGCTCGAGGCGCGACAAAAATTTTCATGTCTAACAAATATCCGCTAACAAACAAACAACGAAATAATCTTTGGCCCTATAGAGCTCCCGCGATTGGGGGTTTGTGTGCAGCAGTTACGGCCCTGGTAGATCATAAGTAGGGCGATTTTTTTTTGACATGTCAAAAAAAGTCAAAATAAGGTCAAAATTCTAGCGTTAGGTCAAAAAATGTCAAAATTGATCAAAAAGACAAGATATTTTGCAACCTGCAATTCATTTGTATCGTAGAATTTGCACAGTCGGTGAACTTATCGTTTGACATTTCACAGCTTGTAGCCTACTTTATAGGCCTACCGTTGCAGACAGCGCATTGTCTGCTCATTGTAAATCATAAACAGTCAAATGAAATAAATAGGTTGACACGATGTTATGTTCAACGTACCGCAATATCCTAAGTGAAGCAAGACTGCGTGGGCATTGCATGGTTCTTACATCTGCATGAAAAATTGAGATGTACACCATTGTCAGAATGTAGCAACACGGTGTGTCACCAGAAGTGTACGCACGCACAACTTCATTGTTTTCAGCCAACAGCTGCTACAGTTGAACGTTCTTTCTCCATTCTTGTTGTTGTTGTTTGTATATTCATGGTGTTTGTCGACTACAATGGTCATTTACACCAGGCCAATATTCCTTATTTTCGATTCCGTATCCGCCGAGTATCTGCCAACTTGTAGCACGGCCCACTTCTATGCTTTTGTAAGACACACTCCTATGCTTTTGTAAGACACCGCTTACGCGGTGAGATGACGAGGAACCTAGATAAACCTTCAACACTTGGGTAGTGATTCTGGAGTCAACCTCGGTTGGACTAGAACCCACA
This sequence comes from Botryllus schlosseri, assembly GCF_051294905.1. Taxonomy (NCBI): domain Eukaryota; kingdom Metazoa; phylum Chordata; class Ascidiacea; order Stolidobranchia; family Styelidae; genus Botryllus; species Botryllus schlosseri. Next base: position 35,455,702 of record NC_137238.1, read on the forward strand.
ACCCATTGGTGTTGTAGATGTGGATTATACCACTACGCTATCTCGACACATCTCCATTATTGACAAGCTACTTAGTAAATACATACACTTTTTACCCGAGAATCAGGGATATCTGGAACTAGATATGTAGATATCCCTGCCGAGAATGTAGGAAAGTATCTTTCGTTGTACTACAACAAATTTTAGTTATTTTCCCCATAGTATGTCACGTACTGGAATTCATCATAGGGCCAGATTTTGTTAAAATAATATTTTGTCATGTAAAGATTTGGCAGTTTTTGAGTGAAAAAAGTTTTTTCAGGGCAAACTACTTCGTAAGGACAGACAGTTCAAACCAGAAATGAGGATAAGTAGTACAATTCTAACATTTTTTGGGAAAACACCTAATTTGCATACGTTAAGTCAAAATATGGTCAAAATTTAGTTTTTTAAGGTCAAAAAATGTCAAAATTCAGATTTTTTAGGTCAAAATCATTCGTTTTTTAGGTCAAAAAAAATCGCCCTAATCATAAGCTAAAATTCTGTGTATATTATGATCGTCCGCTGCTCCATTCGCGAAACAATACAAATAATTCATTGATGAATGGGGTACTACAGAGAAGCGGAGAGAGAGAGAGAGATATGATATTCTTTCTCGCCTGCACCATCGAGATGCTTTGGCGACGGAGTTGCGATACGGCCCCATGAGGTCATCTAGTCTGCGCCCCCGTTTTTTTTCTCCTCCATGCTATCCGTGATTGCTGAGCGCCTAGCAGGATAGCTGCGGATACCATTTTTCGAGTCTTTGGTATGACCCGGCCGGGGATCGAACCCACGACCTACCGCTCGAGAAGCCGGACGCATAACCATTACACTATCTCGCTCGGAGAAAGATTTATTTAATATGCATGCTGTACCATGCACGTCGTATGTCTTGTAACAAACCAACTGAAGGTGCGATGTCAAAATATTTAATCCAACGATACAATCAATTCATGAGACTCTTGCATTACGTAATATGATTTCCAGGGCGGACATTTTAAACCGAACCAAAGATTAATGCGCTCCGCTAAATCCTCATAATACATAATGATTCGTTGCAGTGGTGCAGCATATACCTCCACCAGAAGTTGCTAATAATTTGCAATTATGGCTATATTTATCTTACAATAATACGATGACTTGCCTAAGTACAGTGAATCTATACTTCAATTACACTTCATTCCGAGTTTATTGCACGCCCCTTTCAACGGCACACGACATATGACCCTGCCGGAATACTTGGTTACTTCAGCATTACCTTCCAATTATTATATACTCGAGATTACTTTAGTTGCTGTTAGCCGTAGGTTGTCATAGCCAGTGGAAAATGCCGCCGATTCTCCCTCCCGTTTTCGACTTGAACATGCTGACTCCTTACGTGCCACTACGTCTCATCAGAGTCGGATGAAAAGCTTTACGTAGCCTACGTATAATTAGATAATTAATATATTTTTTAGCGATTAACAAAACAAATGTAACTAAACTTACATAATCCTAAAATTTTCTAAATAGCTCTGTGACCCACCTCAAATGCTCCTGTGGCCCACCCTTTGAGAACCCCTGGTGTAGATGGTTAGTCCACAGTCCGGTTCTAATATCGGAAGTAGGCATATCCCCTGTTGCTGTTCTTACGACGTCTTTACAAAATGGACCATACAAAGACCCAGCTAAAGACGAATACAAGAAAAGCGACTTGAAAGTCCAAGGAAAGTGTCAAATAAGAATGACTGCCAAAAGACCTGGACCTGATCGAACGCTGTTACAACGGTCAGCAGGCTGGGGCAGATGTGAGTCATCCTATCCGTTCATATCATCTCGTTATGCTTGCGCATGGCATTGTACGTTGTGTGTTTGAGAGGAGGAAATAATAGGACCTGCTTCAAACACTATCAGGCTTTCTATAACTGCTTGCTAAACTTTATAATATATATATTCAAAACGTATAGTAATTTAACACGCCACAAGTGTACGACGTAGCCTACGTACGTAACAAGCATGGAGAAGCAGGAAAGGACAACTAGATGATTCTAGTTGTCTAATTACACTATAATTTGTTATATGTATCTTTAGCTCTAATTCTAATCTAAATTCTGGTTTTCTTGAAACTCCTTCAGGAGAACTGTCGAGCCAGGCTTGCGGTACATACATTTGCAATCCTCAGGCTTATGAGGATGAACTATGTTTCGATGTGATTCAATTTCTAAGTTTTCACGAATTCAGTAATTCGAATCCTAATCTAATTTGGATAAATCTATGCAGCTATAATCCTTTGAAATTTGGAAAAGCTGAAATTTTTCCCGGTGTCCATCAAGGATATATATCCCTAGTGTCCATGGCCATTGTCCAGTCCACTCTGGACTTCTGCAATAACAGTCAAGATTCCAGCAATGTACATTTCGCAATCCATTCAGGTCTTTTCGGCGGTTCACGACTCGTGACGATGTTCGCGAGGCGTTGACGAACATGGGAACGTACATCTCGCGCGAAAACAATATCGAGACGATGTTCACCTTCATCAGCGATGTTGTTTACGTGCGATTGTCGGCTAACACCTATACTAGCGGCGAGGACTTTCGGAAGCTTCAAGAAAGTCTAATTCTTGCGAAAGATTCTTTTAATGGATAGATATTCTGTGGTAATGTTTACAAATACAACGAATTCGAAAGCACTCTAGTTTTTACTACATGAAATAGGCATACCATACGTCAGCTCAAGTCTTGTCAAATCATCATTTCCGGAGCCATAATCTTGCTAAAGGAATTTGGCATGTCGCGATACAATTATATAGGCCTACTAAGCTGAGCACTGAGACTTACAGAGCGGGCATGGTGAACTCATGAAGGCAATTACCCATATCCACGCCGCCGGCATGCGGATTATCGCAGCTCAAAACGGATAGGTAGTTTTTCGAAGTCGATTTGTACGATTTTGTCGTCCTGATGAGGACTTGTCAGTAGTGCAACAGTAGAGGGACTTGGCGGCAATCCTGTAGTAACGAAGTAGCTGACCGATATAGGTTAGCTTTGCTGGCTACACAACCTGGAAGTCCTGTACTGAGGTTGGCGCGTTCTTCAATCCACAGATGCTTACTCGAACACGAAGTATATTTAGAGAGAAAAAGATGTTCTTAGGGTAGCGGTTATATATGAGTCTACGAGTATTTCTTAGTTCTCGCGTTAAGTAGGCTACTCGACAAGCAATAGAATGCGGGGGACATAGCGTAGTGGTGACGATAAGCGCCTACTAATCTGGCGGATCTGGTTTGATTCCCGTCGGAGGTTTTTCTGGGCTCCTCTTCCCCCGCCGTCGCCGTTTTTACGGCGACAAAAAAGCACAGGAAAAAGACCCGACGAACGAAAGCACTCACAACGAATGGAAAGAACTAGTAGAAAGGGCCGCAGCTTAAAAAAATCAACATCGAAGAGAACTGTGACATCGGGCACTGTAGGCCGAGGTGGGTGTTAGATTAAAAGGATCGCAACTGCGTGTCGTTCGACATCCTCCTATCTATTCATTACATCGCATTGTGTGTTATCGCATTGTACATTGTGTGTGACTTGTTCAGATGAAAAATATAACTCAATGATTATTAAAAAAAGAATGACGTCATGGCATGCATTGCGTAAACGATTGCTGGGCAATAATGGCGCGTGTTGTACGTTGTTGAGATATATATCGGGATAATAATCCCAAGTCCAATTCAAGGTGACACAGTCAACTGCATGCAGTAGGGCACTTTTTTATACTTATAAAGCGGAAGATTTTGACCTAAAAAATCAAAATGTTGACATTTTTTTCCTTGGAAAGCTTAATTTTGACCAAATTTTGATCTCATGCATGTAAGTTAGGTGTTTTTCCACATAATGTTAGAATTGTGCTACTTTTCTTCAATTCTGTTTGTCCTTACGAAGTAGTTTAGCCTTGAAAAATTTTCTTGACTTGAAAACTGGCAAATATTTACATGAAAAAACTTTATTTAACTAAATCTGGACCTATGAAGAGTTCCAATCACGCATTATAGTAAAAATTATTAAAAGTTGCTGTAGTACAACGAAAGATATAGGCCGACTTTCCTACATTCTCTGGTAGAAAGTGTCCATCCTAACTAGCTTGCCAATAATGGAGAAAGAAAAGCTCAACAGCAGCAGTTGTTGGCTGGCAACACTGAAGTTGTGCGTACACTGCTGGTGACACACCGTGTTGGTCCATCTGACAATGTTGTCTACATCACAATTTTTCAGCATGCGCTTCTTGATATAAGAACCAATGGCCTGGCCACGCAATCTTGCTTCAGTTTGGTTATTGCGGTACGTTGAGCACCATGTCAACCTATTTGTTTCATTTGACCACTGGACCACGATCAGGTACATCGACCTCACCTTCCGTCACATGGTCATTTTGTCTATGTTATTTTATATCTTATATTACTTTTCATTCAGTGTGCACTTGTACATTGTACAAGTGTGCAACTGTGCGGGCGGGCGTCTGGTTTTAAAGACTAGGCTACTCCAAGTCGTTTCGGCGCCTTCCTATCTACTCATTGTATCGCAATGTTGTGATGTATTGACCTGATAAATTGTTAGTAATAAAGTGAACTGAATGATGATAAGTCACCAACATAGTGAACATTCAGCGCTTGCCAAACGCGCGATGCATATACCAGTTGTTATTGCTGTCATTCATGTCGAACGGAGTCAAGATTCACGATAGCTAGAAACACTCGGTAAAGGACGCATACAGTGAACGCTCCATAAAGAGAGGGCATTAATACTATATTACAGGGGTGGGCAAACTGCGGCTCTTTGAGCCTTTGACCGTGGCTCTTTAAATGATTGCACAAATGAACATGCTTTTCGTCATTTAGCTAGAAAACTTTGAAGGGGCACTGCACTCTAAAAATGATATAGTCTCAAATTGAACGGCAAAACGAAAAAAAAAATGGCCGCAGCCGTTTTCTTCAGAAAGCCACCGTAATGGAGCTGCAATATATTGAAATGTCCAGAGGGGTTTCACGCTCCAGCAGTCACACAGAGATCGAACTTTATATAGTTGTCAGCCGATGTTATGAAGGAAATATGTCGTACACGCTGAGGTGGTTTAGATACCGCGTTCAACGGAAGATGTTCAGACAGGAGATTTAAGTCGAAATCGGGCCTAATGTATATGTATTCTATTTTTTTAGGACAGAAATAGATCATGTCCTATTCTTATGTATAAAACATAGTTAGACATGATCTATTACTTTCCTACAGAAATAGAATACACTAGGCCCGATTTTGACGTCATATCAGCCGGGTTTCAAACATCTTGCAACCCAGATATCATCACGCAATAATAAACTTCATTCGATAGCCCACATTTCATTGTGACGTAATAAATTCGTATTTTTGAATTTTAGTTTTCTGGCTCTTTTAAACTAAGATTTTTGATATGCGACTCGTGCATGAAGTAGGTCTGCCCACCCTTGCCACATAAAATCGCAGTCTATATTTGTCATAGTAATACTATATATATATACCACTTGCATATCAGAGGTATATGCATAAGTGCGGCCCGTGAATGAGTGCCGATTTGAAATTGTGTCTTCGGCGGATGAAAATAATAAACACCGTTTTTTTACACTGTTTCCGTTGAAATATTATTATCCTTCTATGCTAGTTGCCGGAAATATTCGGTTTAATTCCAATGTGCATGTAATGTTCAATTGTACAAGTAAACTCTGTACTCCCACGAGTCTGCTTTTGCGTGTAATTGGCATTGTATCCATCGTGTTACACAATGATTGCAACAAGCCAATCATCTTACAAGCGGGCTGCACAGTTTAGCAGTATAGCGCTGCGCTTTGTTTAATCAGAGCAGTATGAGACCGAAGCACTACATTTGCAGAGCGGTAATGTGGCTAATATTATATTACGAGACCCTCGCCTTTTGATTGGTATCGTCCGTGTTAAGTTCAGCTAATTGCACTGCTTCTACCAGCGAGATTTTCGGGGTTAACACTCTATGAACAATTCGTCGCACGTTTTTCGTTCCAGTTGCTAGTTCGGTTTGCTTGTTGTAGTGCAAAAGGCTAAAAATGGAACTGGGCAAACCAATGAAAGAGAATTTTCTGCTCGATAATTCTATAGCTTTCGTCCAACACGGATCGTACGGACCCGCGCCGAAATGTGTGATTGATCAAAAGATAAAGTGAGTTCGCTTGTTATTGAGTACATATTCTGCAAAGTATCATATTACAGAGCTCTCCTAGTGCGCTGCGAAGCAGAACTTCGTGCAAAATGCTAAATACCGTCAACCACTACTTGCACTCTTTTGCTGCGTACCGCACACAGAGTCGAGCTCGAGTATACGTGTAGAAGATTGGCATATTCTCTTCTGAATGCATGCCAATGCTACTGATTTCGTGCTGTTAACTCAATATTGTTTTAATCTCGAGTTTTCACAGCTGTGCTAACCAGTTCTGAGTCTCATTAACTACGGCAATACAGAACCGGGTTGCCAATGTTTGCAATGCTATGTTTCTGATACAAAGCAAATCTATGGAGAATATTTCTTCAAAGAAGCTCTGCTTCTGATTTCAATTAACTATTGTTTGGCTAGGTTAGGCTATTGCCTTTTGTATCTCTGACAAATTTTTATCCATACGGCTTTGATCTGCAGAATCGTTGATAGTTGAAAGGCACTGATTTTTCGATAGGATTGCAGCGCTGCTTCTAATTTCAAGTAACTATTGTATGGCTAGACTAGTGCCTAATGTATCTCTCTTGGCTATTTTAGGCCACAGGCTTCGACCTGAACAATTCTTCATATTTGAGAGGCAGTAATTGTGGATAAGGAATGCAATAATGTCCATCTACTATCTCGTTTGCATTTCCAGCCATATTAAACCGCTGCCCGGAACTGCAAGACATTTTTTTCAGATACATTTACGAACAAGAGTCTTCACCCGACGATTGGTTTCGTGTCAAACATCCGCAATATTATGAAGAATCCTTGTCTGCTGCTGCCAGGTTCATCGGAGCTAAACCCGAAAATTTGGTACTCCTGGACAATGTAACGACCGGTAATTCTAAGGTTCTTATTGTGTACATTTTATAATAGGAGGTTTACCGAACAATGTTTGTCTCACAGTGACCTAGCTGTCATACGCTACTGTCGGTGTTGGATGATATAGATGTTTGCCAATGATTTGCTGGTGTGTTTAAGGTTGTCATTTCAACACAAAGTTTGTATCACTGAGGAAAGGTTTTGAAACGATCCACATTGACCTGACATTGCATTAAATTCTGTGAAATTTTTAATGTGATTAAATTACACTGAAATCTCAAGTAGTTGCTGACCATTATACTCCTAACGACTGCCAGCTGAAAATATTAGGGGTTTATTTCAAAAGAAAATATTATTGAATTGAAATTAAGAAAGTGTGTGTATAATGAGAAATACAGGACAATCCTTTATCCTTATACCGGTACTTTCAATTATAGGATGAACATAAATGTAAATAGAGTTTATAAGATATGCATCCCATGGTAAATTGTGAAGAATTGATATGCCATGAAAGAATATTGGCGCGTAAATTTTTGATTGAACTGCTATTACTGGTCATTGTAAATCACTTTATTTTCGAGAAAGGGGTTGTTTTGATATTCTGTATTACTATTTCAGGTATCAACACCGTCATAAAGAGTCTTTCTTTCGAACCAGGAGATAGGATCATGGTCAATAGCCATACTTATGGTGCTATTGCGAACGCAGTCAAGGAACAGCATGATTTCAAAGGTAGATTATAAATATTTGTTGTATAATTTCACAGATTTATATCGTGGATTTTGCAGAGGTGTCCGTGCTTTTGAACTAGCTCCTCTCCATTTTCAGTAATTTTATCTGGTAGTTTGATATTTCAAATCACTTCAACCCTTTCCGTTCTTAGGAAATGCTCAAATATCCAGGAGAATATGGCGCTGGTAGCCAAACAGCAGAAATGTCCCGACTTGTCACAAAATTTTTATGCCTGGGCAATGCAGGAGACCACCCTGGATGGATTTTCCAATACAAATTTTTAGATCCAGTTCAGAGTAGTTCAGATATCCTTTGTGGGCTTTCAATATTTACGTGAAAATTGTACAGATTTGCGAAGAAATGCAGCGAGATGTATATCCGTAACACCAGATATGCATATCAAATTATCTGAGTGAAAGTGCTATCTAATTCTACGAAAGTAATGTTATCACGATTTGATTTTTATGTAGTTCATGCCTGGTCTTGGAGGCCTTGAAGCTAGCAATTCTAGTGTGTGCTTTCATTATACGTTAGGCTTACCATACGTCCTCTTTTAAGAGGATTTGTCCTCTTTTTTGACTTTTTTGAAAGTGTCCTCGGAGGACGCCCTTTTGTCCTCTTTTTTTGAGATTTTGTCCTCTTTTTGAAAATTTAGGTCAGATTTAGAGCAAATTGCGAGTGATATGCCGTAAATTAGCACAGAAGTGAAGCTCCGGCGGGTATTTCGGAGTGAAAAACGGTGATTTTAACTCTGAGCGAAAAGATGACCTTTTTTTTTTTTTTAGTCAGCCGATCACAAAGTGGGAAAAATTAACCGGTTTTTGAGAATTTTACTACGGTATTGCAAGTTGCAAGTTTCTGAAAAAGTGTCCTCTTTTTTGATTTCCAAAATATGGTAAGCCTATTATACGTATAATCGCTTTTCAGCTATATTATCGCAATTTGTCCTATATGTCTGGCTCATGACATGATTGGACGAGACGAATCTGCTACTGTAAGCTCCTGATCTGTAATAAACTGCATTGCAATTGCCGAATATTGCTATGTAGGCTACTTAGATGTCAATATATAATCATATATGAAGAGCTTCTTGGAGGTACAATTGATTAATATGTCCGTCCATTAGGGCTCTTCAAAAATGACTTTTTTCTCAAATCTCACTGGCTACTTGATAAAATTGTTAGGTTACCTAATTTAAGCCTACACACCAAATTTGGTTCAATTCCAACCAGTAGCCGCATTGCTACAGGAGAAGAAAGTTTCTATTCATTATATAAAAATAAATAACAAAACTTTGAAAATTTTCTGTTCACCCATGAAGGTGTTAGGTTGTCTATAGAAACGATGTTCTCTCTCCAAATTTGGTTGAATTCCAACCAGTAGAAGCGGAGTTATTGCCGTCGAAAAATTTGGATTTGACTAAAATAGTATTTACGGTGGGCACCACTATAATAAATAATTAAAGAATCGGTCACCGTAAATACTATTTTTTTCATAATCCAAATTTTTCTACGGCAATAACTCCGCTGCCACTGGTTGGAATTGAACCAAATTTGGTGAACATCGTTTCTATAGACAACCTAACACCTTCATGGGTTGAACAGAAAATTTTCAAATTTTTGTCATTTATTTTTACATAATAAATGGAAACTTTCTTCTCCTGTAGCAATGCGGCTACTGATTGGAATTGGACCAAATTTGGTGTGTAGGCTTAAATTAGGTAACCTAACACTTTTATCAAGTAGCCAGTGCGATTTGAGAAAAAAAGTCATTTTTGAAGAGCCCTAAGTCCATTGTCCATTTTGTGATTTTCCCTCTTCACATTTTATTGCATGCACAGCAAGAGAAGTAGGCCTATGATATGAATATATTATTCAATTGTATATTGAAGTTCGGTAACTGCAACTCAGGGTAGTTTGTTAGCACCTAGGAAGGATTTATTTGGTATCTTCTAACAGTCATTTTTCCTACGTAACAGGAGTTGAAATCGTCCATGTGGAGATTACTATGCCAATAAAATGTGAGGACGAACTCGTGGACGTCTTTCGCAAAGAATATGAAAAGCATAAACCAATTAGACTGCATGTTTTCGGTAAGGAGTTTGTACTTTGCAGTCAACATTGGGACAACTAGATATAGTTCTAAGTTGTCAAATTAGACCAGGGGTTTCAACCCTATTTCGGCCGTGGCTCATTTTCCGATGAACCGTAAATTTTCTGTGGCTCACGTCTTAGTCTAGAGTCCTAGTCCAGCTCAGTGCGGGGTTATCATCGACGGCGCTGACTTGCCTATTTCTATAAAATATGCGAATTTTTTGTTGCAATTCATATTCAAATCTGGACATCAAGCGAGATGAAATCGCGCGAAGCGCAAAGAAAATATATAAGTTCAATAAATCTTCATTACACAACTAATGAAATAATTCTGCTCCCCTTTGAGCTTCTCCCGATTGGGGGATGAGGTATGGCAGCTACAGTCATGTTTGTCCGTATAACTCCTCAGTACATTATGACCGTCCGCGGTTCCACGGACTACTGAAGTTTCTGTCTGCTGAAGTTTCTGCCTACTGAAGTTTCGATGTCGGAACATCCGATCAAATGATACAATCAATTCATGCGAATCTACGTCAATTACAATGATTTCAAGGCTGGAAATTTTTAGACTAATCCAAATATCAATGCACTGCGCTAAATCACCAATCCATTGCGATTCGTTGCGGTTGGCCATATACTTTCATAGGAACTTGATAATTTCATAATAAATTGCAATGATAGCTATTTTTCTATTACAATGATACGACCTGAAGAATTACTGTAAATCTATATTGAATTCACTCCAGTCCGCACCCTTTTGAACGGCTGGCGGATTTTTATACTAGATGTTCAATGTTGATACTATTATAGACCATATCACCAGCACTTCGGCATTGGTGTTTCCTGTCAAGAAACTGGCAAAGCTGGCTAAAGAATATGGTACTCTGTCTTTGATTGACGGTGCCCACGCGCCTGGTCAAGTGGATCTGAATGTGGAAGATATTGGGGCCGATTTCTACTCAGGTATGCATGCATATTGCATATTCTTGGATAGCTTCCTCTGATGTAACTATATGCCGCTTTTTGGTAGAATGTGCAGTGAAAATATAGTAAAATGTTCAAGTATTATCTGATTAACTAGGGCAGGGGTTCTCAACTTCCCATGTATAACGGGCCGCATTTTAGCAGCGAATGACGCTGCGGGCCGCAAAACATTATTACCATGCATTTGTGGGCTTCTATCAAATTTTGGCTACTTCAGCATATTTATGAGTCGTATAAGGGCGTCTTGTCCATTTGTATGCATTCTAAAGCATTAATGGACAACGTTCGTGAGTTTGCAATTGCTGTTTTTTGTGAGAATATGTATCTTCCGGCGTCGCAAGTATTGTATTTTATTGATAAGATACGACAGTGGTGCTTATAGCCTTGTGAGGCTTTGTGCTCCATGATAATGGCACGATGACAATTTCAAGAGTTCAATGCATTTGTTTTTGACGACTTTTTCTTCCAGTCTCTCTTCCACACGTATTCATTCATCGGATCTTTGCTGTCGACTTTCAAGTTCGGCTCAATGTACTTTCTGGGTTTTTTACGTATCTGCAATCGCAGCCAGGTCGGCGGCGTCGCAAGTAAATCACTTCATGGAGCGGGTGCATTGCATTCATTACCAAGTCAGTATATCCACTTTGAAACCCTCCCTCCAGAGAACGGAACGCTCTGTTTCAATGCGTGAGCGAGCAAGCATAAAATCACGGTCACTTTTTCGTGACAACAGAGGTCATTATCACTTTGAGCTCTCAGTGATATGAGAAGAAGTCTGTCGTTTCGGGGTAATTTCTGAGCAAACCAATCATCCCATGTCCTTTCCTTTCATGACTGGAGCACTCCACCAACAGAAGTCAACTTTATCAAGTTGATGTTTTTCGCTGGCCCCTTCCCAACGCTTTCCTTGCCAGCATTTCTTCTGCAAATATGTTCACTCTGATAAAATGCACCAAGAAAATTAGCTATATACAATGTCTGTGAAGTCGGTGAATAAGTCCAATGCTAGGATAAAGTAGTATACGCGGCAACGTGTTTCAGAATATGCGATTAAAGGTCGACTGGCTACTCTTTTGGTCACGGTTGAATCGGACAATTTCAGCCTCGAAATTTCTCAGGTGATGTTGTCCTTGCTGCTAAGTATCGGAAACAGCGAATATTCGCACGGTATGTTAAAGTATTAGTCAAATAACATCTTTTCTAGCAGATTTCTTGGGTTTAGCGATATTCCGATGCGTCTGTAACGTCGTCGGCAATTTTAACAATTCCCCGAACTATGGATTGCTGGGCTTGACACGTAGGTAGCAACGTTTCTTCTAAGATGAGGCGATATATGTAACCTAGAAGAAACTTTCGTGGTATCATTTCAAGCTTCTGCGCTTCGTTACGACAACTGTTCTCCGACAAATATGACAAATATAGGTTTTCAATTTATAACCTATATGAGAACGCAAATTCATTGTTCCACGCCGAGATGCAAACCCAGTTTTCGCCGTTCCTTCCTTGTTCTTGTTTCTGTTAAAACCATCCGCAGTGAGTGCAGCACTCTTTTAAAGTGTACTATGGAGCGGTATTATCTTAAACCAGAGTTCAGACCAATGTTCCCTTCAAGCTGCGCACGTGCGCGGCCGCACACTGCTGACAAAGTCGCCACATACAGAAAACCTGTGCCGCGCACAAAAAAGCTGAAGAGATTACCTTTCTTTCAGTCGTTACGCACTGTTGTCCAAGTGAACGCGGTGAGTTGGTGAGTGCGCGCAGACTCGTGAAGAATTAAAGGAAACATTGGTCCATACCAATACTGATCCAGAACAATAGCAAAAACTCGAGAACATATCAAGAGACCAGAACACGACAAAAATGGGTATTTTAAACGAAACAGCGACGGTTCGATTAGAGAGCTAAGTAGCTAAATTAATATGCAACAATGCTGTGCCAGTAGTAATTGCGTTCATAATGAAAGAGGCCGCGGGCCACGGGTTGAGAACCCTTGAACTAGGGTTACGATATGTCCTCTTTCAAGAGAATTTGTCCTCTTTTTTCAAGAAATATAAAGTTTATTCGGAGGACGCCAAAATGTCTTCCCTTTTTCAAGATTTGTCTTCTTTTTCTCGAAGTAGTGAAAAAAATACGTGTCGTACTGAACGACAGAGTGGGCTAAAAAGATACGAATAAAGACGGCCCAACGGTAGTTCCGTTCCGACAATTATTGCTCTGAGAGTTTAAATATGTTTGCATCGCTTTTACGAGATAAATTATGATAAAAAAACTAGGCGTAATAGCCCTAGTATCACGGTAACTGAATATTTTCCTAAGAACTCGCACTCATTTGGTAAAGTCATCATCAATCCCTATTGCAATTTCCAATTGCGACCTCGAATCAAGTGCTAAAAGCTATATGCTACCCCTCAACTCAATATACATTTTGAAATGACTTACTGGAGCACTCCCGTGCCTTTGATGTTAATTCTTCCACATGCGTGTGATTGAATAGCAATTTATGGCGTTACTTCTACTTCTACTTGAGTAGCAGCCCAAATTATTTTGGCAACCTCTTTATATCATTACTTTGCGATCAGACCCGGGAAACTACGCAATTCTATTTGTCTAATTAGCCTGATTTGAGTGAAATGCCGATAATCTAATTTGTGAAATGTTTCTTTGCTCTAATTTTAATCTGATTTCTGATTCTCCTGCACATTCTACATGAGGACTGTATATTACGAAATGAGCCTACCTTGGTTTACAGACATTTCACATTCTCGTGCTACGAGAATGAACTCTACTTTGATATGAACTGAACTCGTTTTTTGTTGTATTTCCTTTGTAATTAGGAAGTTGATTCAATTTCCAAGTCGTTGCGAATTCAGTAATTTTACTTCGAAACAATTTGGATACGCTACAGTTTCCTAGTTGCCTAACTATGTGGTATATCTGCTGTTATATATTTCAGCTGATTTCTACAAATGGTGCTACGTCGCGCGTTCCTGTGGATTTCTCTGGCTCTCTCCGGATCAAGCCGGAAAGATACGTCCGCTGGTGACCTCTCACGGGTACAAGCAGTCGTTGAACGATCAATTCAACTATTCCGGCACCAGAGACTGTTCCAGCATGTTCACCATTCCGCGAGCACTGCAGTTTTATGAAGAAATCGGTGGCCTGGTAAGCACTAATCTTGACAGGGAATCAGTACTGCAAATTTCTGTTTGCGTGAAAACAGACCCGTGTTTTCTATGTATCAAGACAATTCTTTTCTCGAAGAGATGCTTGGAAGTACAGTGTAGTATATTTATTATATTCCTGTGTATTGTCCACCAACACTCGCCAGTAGTGGTCGCCAACGAGTAGACAACTGAAAAAGAGTCGCGTCACCAAACATGATGCCACAGGCATGAAATTCGAATATCCGAAGCAAACAGATGGCTTTAACCAGTGGTTCCTAACCTTTTTGAGTGTTGGAGCCGCATTTCAAACTTCAGGGTGCGTATGGAGCCGCATGGAAACACTCGAGTAGGCTATAGACTACTTGCACGGAAATTTAAAGGTAACTAGCCTACCTCTGGATCTCGCCATCCAGCTAATTCACTAGAGCAGGGGTTCTCAACTTCGCATGTACAACGGGCCGCATTTTACCCGCAAAAGACGCTGCGGGCCGCAAAACATTATTACCATGCATTTGTGAGCTTCCATCAAATTTAGGCTACTGGAGCCTATTTATTAGTCGTATACGGGCGTCTAGTCCATTTTTATGCATTTCAAATCATTAATGGACACTGATGGACAGCGTTCGTAAGTTTTCAATCGCTGTTTTTGTGAGAATATGTATCTTCCGGCGTCGCAAGTAAATCGCTTCATGGAGCGTGCATTGCATTCATTTCCAAGTCGGTATATGTACCTTATTATTATCATTTCACACGGTATTACTGTGACGCTTATCGCCGTTTAGGCCTTGTGCATCTCAACACAGGCACTTTTTTGTTGCAACAGAGGCCATTATCACTTTGAGCTCTCGGTGAAATGAGAGGAAGTCTGGCGTTTCGGGATCATTTCAGAGCAAACCAATTAACCCATGTCCTTTCCTTCCATGGCTGGTGCCCTCCACCGATAGTTACAGAAGTCAACTTTGTCAAGTTGATGTTTTTCGCTGGCGACCTCCCCACGTTTGCCATGCCAGCATTTCTTCTGCAAATATGTCCACTCTGCTAAAATGCGTCAAGAAAAATAGCTATACAATGTTTGTGAAGTCGATGGATTCGTCCAATGATAGGCTAAAGTAGTATACGCGGCAACGTGTTTCAGAACATTCGATAAAATGTCGACTCTTCCGGTCACGGTTGAATCGGACAACTTTAGCTTCAAAATTTGTCAGGTAATGTTGTCCTTGCTGCTAAGCAGTGTTCCCCCTAATTTCTGACGAGTCTGCGCACATACTCACCAACTTACTGCGCAGACCCTTGGACATTGACAACCGCGATTTAAGACTATAAAAAAGGTCGTCATTGCTGATTTTTGTGCCCAACTTAGATTTTCTGTACGCACAGATCGTGTCAGCGCTGCGCATTTGCGCACGTGCCCAGCTTGGAGGAAACATTGCTGCTAAGGCCCGGAAACAGCGAATATTCGCACACTATGTTAAAGTATTAGTGAAATCACACTATCTCTAGCAGATTTCTTGGGTTTAGCGATATTCCAAATCGTCTGCATAACGTCGTCGGCAATTTTAATAATTCCTATAGAACTATGGATTACCGGGCTTGACGCCTAGGTAGTAACGTTTTTTCTAAGATCAGGTGATATGTAACCTAGAATAAACTTTAGTGGTATCGTTTTAAGCTTCTACGCTTCGTCACGACAACTGTTATTCGACAAATATGACAAATATAGGTTTTCCATTTATATATGAGAAAGCAAATTCATCAAATTCAAGCTGCGCGCGTGCGCGGCCGCACACTGCTGACAAAGTCGCCACGCACAGAAAATCTGTGCCGCGCACAAAAAAAGCCGAAGTGATGACCTTTCTTTCAGTCGTTACGCACTATTGTCCAAGGGAGCGCGCGGTGAGTTGGTGAGTGAGGGTAGACTAGTGAAAAATTAACGGTCCATACCAATACTGATTCAGAACAATAACAATCTAAACTCGAGAACATGTCAAGAGACCAGATCACGTCAAAGAATGGTTATTCAAACGAAACAGCGACGGTGTGAGAGCTAAGTAGATAAATTAATTTGCAACAATGCTGGGCCAGTAGTAATTGCGTTCGTAATGAAAGAGGCCGCGGGCCGCAAAATGTGCCTCTGCGGGCCGCATGCGGCCCGCGGGCCGCGGGTTGAGAACCCCTGCACTAGAGAGACGACATATAAAGGAAATGTCTATGACCAGCAGCACTCAAGATACATCCTTGCCTGACGCGTATTCATCCACGCGTTTGACGCTAGTCTACAAAAATACTCTCTCCCAGTTTCCAGAATCGGCCTTATGGGCGGCTTTAGACAAAACTAATATCCATCATTTTAGCATTCATATAAAGCAGGGTTGTAACCAAGTCACAAGGCTCCGAGTCACAAGTCAATCTCACTTTTATATTTTTGACTCGAATCAAGTCGAGTCATTTTCAATTCCCACCGAGTCAAGTCCGAGTCCAAGTCAGCGAACAGAGGATCGAGTCCGAGTCATGGTATTATGACTCGAGTCCGAGTCCAAGTCATTGTTGACTGCTCAGTTTCCAGTAAAAGTCTTCCTAAACCCACTTTGTTAACTTTGTTTGGTGATATTGAATGGTCCGCATTTAAAATATATCAATTTTCCTCACTTTTAGCAGTTTCTGGTCACATTTTCAAGCACCAGTACCAACAAACGAAATCCCAATAGTGTGTTGGCTTCGAAATTACAATGAAATGTCGGTCTTGGCCGTCTGAATATCGAGTCAATGACTTGCTTCGAGTCATGCGCAATGACTCGAGTCCAAGTCGAGTCAATACACAGATTGACTCGAGTCGAGTCGAGTCATTTCCGTATTTTGAGAAAATGACTCGAGTCGAGTCATCTGAAAATCGTGACTCGAGTCTGACTCGAGTCGAGTCATGACTCGAGTCATTACAACCCTGATATAAAGAAATGGTCTATAACTATTCATAGAAAAAAAACTGTCGTCTATTTCTATTATATATTTTTGTGGCATATTTAGAGGTAAATCAGAACCGCAAGAAGGCTACCTTGGAGCCACATGCGTCTCTAAAGAGAGCCGCGGTTGGGAATCACTGGCTTAAACTCAATTTACTGTCTTTAGATTATATGTGATGTAAGATTGAGATTATATGTACAGGTTCATAAGACGCGGTTCCTTTGTAATGTCGGATGCCTGTCTTGAGATTGTATATACACATTTTGATCATTTCAGAAAGCTCTACAGTCGCATGCTGATAAAGTTCTTGGGGTTGCGTGCAAAAGCCTGGCCGCCGCTTTAGGGACAGGAGAAATGGATGTGCCAGATTCCATGAAGGCACCGTTTATGCGTCTGGTGCGATTGCCGATTGACAAACCTGCTCAGTTAGTGTTATTATTGTTTTTAATACGCCTTTCATAAGATGCCTTGAAAGGTGAACTAGCCATGGCTGAATCTAATTATCAAGGGCGCTTTGTGAATGAAATAAGCTGGTAACACCAGAGCACTGGCGTAGCAGCATCTGTTGCCGCCCCTGGCTCTCGATTAAAATGCCGCCCCCTAAGTAGACCGCAGCAAATTTCGACATAGATTCCTGTTCAAGCAATCTTGTCAATAAAGATAATTACAAATAATGCGCCGCGTTTCAGCGTCACCGTCTCAACGTTAATAAGACAAAAAATAGTAAAGACAAGAAATAGCGAACGAATGTATCGTGCACATAGGGGAGGCGACGAGTGACGCAGTGTGTAAATCAACTGTGCTGCGGCACCAATGGTGGTTAGTCCGAACCCATGTTCAAGCTGGTTTCTATGTGTCGGAGGTTTATCTGGGCTTTTCATCGCTGATCCCGCTGTACTAACAGTGCTGTCTTGAAAAGACCCAGAAACACAATAAGCCACGCTGCACAAAGTCGACATGCGAGGCTAGAAGTTGAATGCATGAGGGAGTGAAATGAAGGGCGAATAGTGAAATGAAAGTGAACGATCGCGAAGCGCTTGAAGAAAGACGCAAATATCAAGTTTACTTAAAAAGAGAAGGACACTGAACTGTATAATTTCCATGTCGTGTCGATGCGCAAGGCCTAACAAGCGTCATTGAAATGCCTTGAATTCATACTAATAATAATAATATTGTGCAAATAGAAAATCAATAGCCGCCTCAAAACATAACATTTCGGGCTTTCGCCGAAACAAAATCAGCGATAATATCCTCACATTCAAGTTTTTGAACGTAGTCTCTTTCAATAGACAGATTGGATAGAGCTGATAGGCGATCATCATTCATGGCAGAACGTAAATACGACCTAATCAGTTTGAGCTTTGAGAAGCTCCTCTCACAGCTTGCAATTGAAACATCAATGGTCAGATAAAGTTACAAACACGAGCATAAATACGGTGTCCAATCAAGTAGCTTTGCATTAAGTAACCACTGTAAAACATCAAACGTCGTTGCACTATACGATAAAACTTGGTTTCACTGCTCCGCACCAGCGTCTTAAATCTGTCAATTTCCGCAGCTAACTCCAATAAGTCCACCTCGTCGTCAGGAGTGCTTTTAAAAGCGCTGGTGAATAAATTGAGACTTTCGCTTTGC
This sequence comes from Botryllus schlosseri, assembly GCF_051294905.1. Classification (NCBI taxonomy): domain Eukaryota; kingdom Metazoa; phylum Chordata; class Ascidiacea; order Stolidobranchia; family Styelidae; genus Botryllus; species Botryllus schlosseri. The sequence goes on from NC_137238.1 coordinate 35,474,336, forward strand.
AGCAGCGCCTGGGGATTAAAAATCCAAACATATCATTTAAGTGGTGTATGCCGGTATACCTAGTTTCAGCTTCAAGTTTAAATCTGCTTCTGTATTTCTGCTTGTCTTGCTTTCTTCTTCTTTCTAAAGAAAGCTCCACTCTCTTGACACGTTTTATTTTCGAGTCCTAATTAACACTTGTATAAATTTAGGCACAATCTGTCAATCTGACGTTTATTACCAACTTAAGCAATTCCAGGACTGGTTTACCTTCACAGCTATCTCGGTCTGCTGTACCAAATCGTAACTCAAAGTATAGACCACTAACCTACGAATAGATGCGCAACTTAGTTCTCACACTTGAATACGCAGACAAGCCTACTGCTGAGCCAGCTAAAAGCAGCATAATTGGTCTTAGTTATCCTGTAGTTGGCAAGGCCCTCCGAGTGCTCAAATTTAACAATACTGATCTTCATCGAAAGCTATTGGTGGCCTGATTCCGGAAATACAATTTAAATGCTAGTCTGAAAATCGGCGTAGTTCCGAATAATCGCTCGAAATAATTTCCATTATCATGGCCAATTGGTCATTGTGTTGCGATTGTTAAGAACAACCGGCCATGACGGCTATTTCGGAGTGGTTCCATTGCCATGTTAACTTATTAATTCGTGTTTACGGAATCAGCGCAACACTAGCTTTCGATTGAGACCAGTTTGATTAAATTCAACTCGCGGGACGCCAGCTACAGGACTACCAATAACGCTGCTTTTAGCCGGCTGGTACAGCCTCATTTTGCCGCCCCCTTCGAGCCCGCCGCCCCTGGCGCAGAGCCAGAACCGCCATGTGGCTGCTACGCCAGTGCACCAGAGTTGGATCAATTCAGTTCAATCACAATTTATTTACTCCCTTGCATGTTTAAGTTACATTACAATTATAACTCTTTTATGCTAAAAATATCAAATTACAATTACAACATGTAATTGATTAATCATATATTCAACTTCGGTAGGGAGGCGGTCTTTGACAAACGTACCGACGTAATTAGCAGCAATCACAAGCTATTCATGTTTCATTCATGATGCGTAAAATACCCTTTGATTAAAAAAACTCGAACGTTTTCGAACTATTCCTAATCATGAGTAGGACGCACTGAAAAATATGAACACAGAAAAAAATTTAGGCGACATTTAACAACTGCATTTCTAATTGTGGAGCGGCTTGATGTTGCATATCTTGGTTCAGCAGTCAACAACAGATTTTTGAACGTTTCACTATCTACAATACTTTATGGTGACTGATCACAAGCTATTGATTTGAGTAGAGCTTTTGTTAATGCTTTTTGAGAGGCATCATATGAAGCAGATCCCTGGGAACAAGAAGTTTAAAAAATGACTTGATAGATGGTTGACCCTGGTCTAATTATAACGGTAATCTATTCTACTATAATTTGTTAAATGCGTCTTTAGCTCTAATTATAATCTAAATTTTTTTTGAAACTCCCTTAGGAGAACTGTATTGTGAGAAACAAGCCAGGCTTACTATATAGACATTTGTAATCCCCCGGCTTATGGGGATGAAATATGTTTCGATATGAACTCAACTTTATTCAATTTCCAAGTGTCCACGAATTCAGTAATTGCAATCGAATTTGGGAAAAAGCTGTGTAGCTTTAATCCTTTGGGATTTGGAAAAGCTGAAATTTTCTTGGTGTCGACTGTCCATTATGTCCAACTCTGGACTGCTGAAACAACAGCCAAGATTCCAGCAAAGTAGGCCCTACATTGCGCAATCTATTCAGGTCTTTAAAGCGGTTCACGACTCATGACGACGTTCGCGAGGCGTTGACGAACATGGGAACGTACATCTCGCGCGAAAACAAAATCGAAACGATGTTCACCTTCATCAGCGATGTGGTATATGTGCGATTGTCGGCTAACGCCTACACTAGCGGCGAGGACTTTCGAAAGCTTGAAGAAAGTTTAATTCTTGCGAAAGACCATTTTAATGGCTAGATATTCTGTGGTATGTTACAAATACATTGATAATGTTTACAAATACAACGTTGCAAATGTATATTGTCTATTCTCTGTATTCGTTTCTTTTCTGTTACATTATGCACAGTAATCCTAGTATTGGCTATGCAGATGGGAGAAGTTAAACTACGGTCTGTGGCACTACACGACGATGGTACCTACTCAATGACAAGTGGCGATTTCCAAGACATATCAATAGCCTACTAATCCGTAGTTTCAAGTAGATTTTGCTGTTGATCGGCGGTCGCTGCTTTCGAAATTGCAATATGTATCTTCGCGACTAGCGCAAAATGACTAATGACACAACAAATGAGTGCGATTAGGGTTGCATTTAAAACAACAATCAATTTAAAACAATAAACATGTTTGAAACGAGGCCCAAATTTAAAACATGTTTTTTATTGTTTTTGATGTTTTTTTTTTAGGCAATGAAGTCATAAATAATCAATTATGATGTCATAGTCGATTGACTTTGACAATTGAAAATATAGGGTAAAAATAGCTCCTATGACGAAATATATGTATTGCTGTTGCTATTGCTGTTGAACCGACTGTTATGAGGATTACAACCATCCCATATCAATGTACGTCGACTCTATCCGGTTGTAATTATCCGCAGGCTCATACAACATGTTTTTTGTAAAGTATTTACACAATTATGACATAATTTTACAACTTGAAAAAAAAACATTTTTTTTAAATACCTTTATTTAAAACACTGTGTGAAACATGTTTTAAACAACGTGTTTCAAGACACCGTTTGATTTAAATGCAATCCTAAGTGCGATGATCGAAAATATATCCCCTCGCCTTGAAAAAAGGGGCTATTTCGCCAATCTCACTCGACACAAACAAACCCAAAAAATAGCCTACATTTTATTCTACAGCAGGGCTGGCCAACCTTTTAAGCCAAAAGGCCACATTAGATTGACGAACTGTTGCGCGGGCCACTAGCCGCACGAAGCGCGAAAATTTTTTGAAGTTCACAGGTCAATAATATTGTCACCTGACTATATTGCGGGCCTGTTATATATCTCTGGGCTCAGTTTGCAAGGAATGGGCTATTGGCGTCTGGACATATCGATATCGAAAGTTTCGACCAACATGCGTCAATCATTTTGTGCCTATGGTTTCATAGTCGACGGTCTTTCTGCGAGTGCAAACGCAAAGTCGCATATGTTGAACGACACTCTGTCTCGTAATCGCGAATATAGTTCGATTCAATCTGATGTATTAGGTGTTCTTTCATTTTCACAAAGGGGCAATAATATTAAAAAGGAAAGGAAAGGACGTAGTTTATTTTTGTCCTTGATGTTTTTGCGGCATATACACCGACTCATGATATACTTACACACGATCTGCGCATATGCATACCATGAGTGCATGATGTGCATATATGCCGCTGGACAAGGAAGTGCAGATATAGCCTTTACGACTTTCTAAGTCATGCACCACCCCTCCATGCTATCTCAGTAATGCATGAGCGCCAAGCAGGGAAGCCATGGATACCAGTGTTACTATAATCAGGTCTTTGGTCTGACCCGGCCGGGAATCGAACCCACGACCTACCGATCAAAAAGCCGGACGCTTAACCATCACGCTATTTTGATCGGCTTACGCCGAGTGACAACATGTTGCGGGAAGCGTGTAGAAAATTTTTACATTTGATAAATCTATCACAAATTATTCTGCTTTATTGTAGTCTACGAAGATCTACCAATATGTGACTAGCTCATGAATCTGCCAATGCGTCGGAACTGATATTTTTAGTCATCTCATCTCCAGTGTTGCGGCCAGACTAATAAAATTTTTGGTTGGCCTCACAAGTTCACAATCTGTGCAATCCATTTTTGATAACATTAGAAATTTCGGAAATTACCTCGCGGGCCACTCAAAACCTTCTCGCGGGCCACGGGTTGGCCGGCCCTGTTCTACAGCATACAAACCGTAAAAATTATCGTGTTAATAATTAATAATTGTCAGATTCTATTTTCATCTGAACAACACACGCACACAATGTACAATGCGATACACCAGTTGCGGTCTCGTGACCTGGCATCCACCTCGGCCTAGTGCCCGATGTCAGTGCCGTATAGGCTAGTAGCCTCTGGGCGAACAGGGCTCTGCGCCATGGGCGACAAATGTTTGGTGATAACCCTTTTTTTAGTCCACACTACAGAAGTACTGAAAAAGGTGGGTAATGCGGTATTCGAGGCGAAGTGATCACATTTTTTCCAGGAACTATATATTGAAACTATTTCAAAATCCGGGCGACATTTTCAATGAAAGCCATGGGCGGTCCTATGCTCCTACGCCACTGCCCGATGTTACAGTTTTTTTCGATGTTACTCTCTATGCCGTGGGTCTTCCAATTCCTTGTGGATACGTTCTTTCAACGAACCTTTTCTGTCTGCTCTGCGACGCGGGGAAATGGAGCCCAGATCAACCTCCGACGCGGAATCGAGCACGCGTAGCAGACGCTCATCGTCACCACTTCGCTAAATTTCCTGTATCGCTAGTCGCTAGTAATTATGACCGTTTCCCTTTTACAAGTGCAACAAAAAAATCCCAAAATTGCTTTTGTACATAAAAAAATTTAAGAGGTTCTTTGAGGTACAAAACTTCAACAATATTATGCAAAATATAAGTTGTAAAAGTAAGCGGCTCTGTTTAAAAAACTAGAAGTGGAACGAGCCTAAAACATTACAACTCGAGTAGTATGTAGGCAAAACACTCGTCAGTACTCTGAATGCCAAGATTGTTATGACTCAACTCGTTTCTTTCAATACGGAAAATGACTCGAGAATATTTAAGTTCCCACACGATCGGTGTTTCGTCTGCCAGAAACCGTTAAGAGGTGAAAATTTGTGTAATATGAATAAGCAGTGGATATCACCAAGCGGAGTTATAAAAAGTGGGTTTCACAAGACTTCAACTCGAACTGAACAGCCACAACACCAGGACTCGGTGGTGAATTCCAAATGACTCTAGTCAAAACTATAAACGAGATTGACTTGTGACTCGGAGCCTTGCTGCTTGGCTACAACCATGCTGGATGCACAATAGCACATCACACGCTACCTTTCCCTGTGTGTTGTGTGTGCAGCGCACTCATTTCAAGCAAGAAGCGTCTTACGAATAACACAATCGCAATTTATTTCAAATTTTACACAACGTTCAAAGGTGAACAGTACATCACCGGACCGGGGTCCAGTTGAGCCGCAGAGTCAGTCGTCGATAGTAAATTACACGGCTAAGTCGTGTCCATCTGCTCTTGTACGGTTTCGGAGACGACATCAAACTTGACGGGCTTCACGGTCTTGGAAAGCACCGCAGTCGTGCCGGGTTTAAACTGATATTTCCCTTGTCTGCAATACACAATATTGTGAGTGCTCCGGCATAGCTACGACTGTGTGCATGTGACGCAGTGCTACATAAGCATCGGAAGAGGAAACTTCCAAGAGTGGCACTTTCACAAAGTCAACTAGGCTAGGTCTTGATAGATAGAACTAGATAGATAACTCTAATTCTAAGCTCTGATTAGGTTCATATTATTACCGTTAACACTCGATTTGGATTCAATTTCTCAAATCATTGTGCCATGCAAAATATATAGACAAAAAAACACAACTATTATCGAGATCAGGGCTGTAACGACTCGAGACCGATCAGTCTTTGTCACTCGATTTGACTAGAGTCATTTTTTAATGCGTAAAAATGACTTGACTCGAGTTAATTTTTGCATTGACTAAACTTGTACTCAGGCCATTGTTCATGACTACAGCGGCCAAGACATAATTTCATTTTAACTTCGAAGAATAGTTAAGTTAACGAATGATCATTGGTATTTCTTCGATCAGTCACGATACTTGGAAAATAGGTCAAAAACTGTTAAGACTGAGGAAAATTGCAGTCGGTGGTGAATTGAAAGTGGCTCGACTTGACTCGAGTCAAAACTATAAAAGCGAGATTGACTTGAGACTCGGAATCTTATGACTTGGTTACAACCCTGATTTAGATTGATAATGGCACAGACATTTGCCATTTTAAGTACTTGCGAATCCAGCAATTCTAATTCTAATCTGAATGAAGACTCAACATCTGGAGTCACCAAAAAACTATAAAATTAACTCGACCCACCTGACGCCCTTCTCATTGGCGACGTCGTAGGGCCGCAGATATTCCACTTTGTTGTCTTTCTTGATGACGCAAAGATCTACGTTGGAACCGGAGCCGAGGTCGTTGAAGATACCGGCGGCAATCGCGTCGCGCACTAGCAGCATGGCTTCCTCTTTCTGAAATCATATCTCCAGAGATAATTTATCAACGAGAATCATAGTTTCGATAATATTTCCCATTATGGGAGCCTCGAAACCTCGATTAGTCGTAATGGAGCATACAAAACATGTACGGTACTGCAAAGCGACATATGTTAGTGGAAATCATATATGATATTGAACCAAGTGCAATGAAAAAGGTATGGATGAAAAATACTAAATAAATAATCTTTATGTCATTTAGAACCACCGGTAACAACGTTGTTTGAGGTTGTATAAAAAATACAGTTTTGAACTCCAGTATCTATAAATATATAGTTATCATACCTTCATATTAGGCCTGTAGCGTGCTTCAAATGTTGCCATCGCAGCCAACGAGCCAGATCCTGGAAATGAATTCAAGATTACTGTATTGCTAAAGATTTTGCCACGTCATACGTAACGATGACAAAATAAAAGTGTTTCCATTTCTAACATCACATAATGATTATTGTGTGTATTGTAAATTTGCATCGTAAAATTCTAGAGCGGTATCTATTTTCCCCCAATCCCAAAGATAATTTCGTCACATAGGCGATACAAACAGACGGCAAACTACTTTCTGCCTAAAATATAAAGATTTAAACGCAAGTAGTTATGCCCTCCCCCCCAAAAAAAACTGTCCAGCAAAAGAATAATTAGTTAAAAAACGTAACCCCTCGAGTACGTGGTGCATACAGGATTCCAGGGATTCACCGATTAAATTGTTAGGTTGCCAGGGCCAATTGATATTTTCGAATTTATTATACAAAATAAAGATATAAAAAATTCGGAAAAAGCGTTATTTTTGAACAGCCCTACCGACCACTTATGACAAACACTCACCCATAGTGACGTACGGGAGTTTGTCCGTGGACCCGTGCGGGTGGATGCTGTATAGATGAGGTCCGGAATGGTCCACTCCCCCGAGGACCAATGCGGCGCTGACGTGACCCTATTAAAAAATGCAGTTAGAGGGTGGGTAAACATTTTGGGAGCTTACGGCAGGGTTGCGATGACTCAACTTGACTCTAATAAATAATGGTAAATTTTCTCTTGGTGGCGAGGAGCGTATAATTACAGTACTTGAAGAAAATCATCTTTCGCTACTCTACTCAAATCATTAGAATTGATACTCCATTCAGTTTTGAGTACGGGTTCTCAAATCATTGCGCTCAGCCCGAAGCATGCCACGTCAACGATACAAACACAATTCTCGAATCAATCTCTACCTGGTATTGAAACAAGTACTGCTTCAGCATTCTGTTGGCGGTCACCACCCGTGTCGGCCTCTCCGTGTCCAGTCGATGGAGAGAAAGGTTGGACGCGATCATATTTGTGGTCATCTCCGTGTCTGCGGCTGTACCGGCTCCACAACAGCTAAACATGAAAAAGGCAATTTTAGAGTCACAGTCGATCAAATTTTGGAGATATCGTCAGGGTTGTAACGAAGTCACCACAAGTCCATCCTACTTTTATAGTTTCGACTAGACTCAAGTCAGGAAGCAACAGGTCGAGTCATAGTGTTGAGACTCGAGTCCAAGTCGCTGTGTTCCCGGCGCGTTATCGAGTTCAAGTCTGGTTCAGCTCGCTTCTTAAATGTCCCAGGCCTTGCATAGGGATGTTCAAAACTACCGTAACTTTTTTCCACCGGATTCCGGGGATTCACTTCACTGATTAATTTTTCAAATTGTTGCCTAAAAGAACGACGCGAAACAATTTTTGTTTACTTCCAACCGGTAGAAGCGAAGTGATTGCAGTTGAAATTTGCAAAAATAACATTGACGGCGGGTAATCCCAGAGCTAGGAATGAAATACTCAAATAACTTCGCTTCTACTGGTTAGATTTGAGTCAAATTTAATCAGTGCATCACCAGAATCCTGAAAAAAAGTAAAATCTGAGCAACCCTACCTCGAATTCAGAAATACATAAATTTTGCACAATTGACTCAAGTCAAGTCGAGCCATGACTCGAGTCATTACAGTATAACCCTGGATATCGCCACATTCTCTAGTCACAAGTTTCACAGTTGGTCAAAGTAGAAAGCATTACTAAGGTAGACGTAAAATTGTAAATTTGTAATCAATCACAAGTAGAAGTAGCAATTTCTTACACAAAACTACTACAAGTGAATGGCATATTCATATTGAAATAAACCCGAATATTTTCGGCTGACACTCGTCAGGGGCAATCGCCAGCAACTACCCCTGACGAGTGTCAGCCGAAAATATTCGGGTTCATTTCAAGTAGAATTTCTTTTCGATGGCCTATTATGTCCCCCTGTAAATTTTGATCAATAAAACAGTATTGAAAAGTGGGGATACAATTCCAGCTAGAAATTCAGTGCCTGCAATTCAAATCAGCTGCGATTCGATTATGGGCAAAGTCGAGTGCCTGAGCGATTTGAGTCTGAATCGAGTATTAGGTTAGTAGTCATGTATCGCTCACCTGGCTTGTAACGACTCCAGTCATTTTTTCAAATGCTAAAAATGATTCGACTCAAAATCAATTTGTGTATTGACTCGAATTGTACTCGAGTCATTGTGCATGACTCGAACCAAGTCATACGACTCAATACTAGGACGGACAAGACAGATAATTCGTTGCAACTTCGGAGAATAAAAAAGTCACCACATTATCGGTATTTCGTCTATCAGTTCTGATACTTGGAAAATAGGGCCAGAAACTGTTGGGACTGAGGAATATTACGATATTATAATTGCGAGCCATTTTATATCACTCGAGCAGAGTTGAAAAAGGGGGTTGAACCGGATTGAACTCAATAATGAACAACGAACAGCTGAACTCAATAATGAACAGCGAAGAGCTGAACACAATGACTTGGACTCGAGTCAAAACATAATGACTTGGTGGTGAATTGAAAACGACTCGAGTCAAAACGATGAAAGTGAGATTGACTTGTGACTCGAAACCTTGTGACTTAGTTACAACTTGAAACCCTGTCACTCACCATGATAGTGTGAAAGCTGCAGACAGTTTACATATGTCACCTTATAGGCGATCACAAATGATACAATGCCAGTTCTATAAAACATCTAAGATACTTCGGTATTTATTCAACTTGGATAATTCGCTGTCCTGCACTGACAATGATAAGGGTTGATGACTTCACAGATACGTAATTTGTACCAAAGTGTGTAGCTTTGTACCGCATGTTTTGGAGCCTGTTATACAACCAAGAATCAATTTATGTTTCAAGGCTTTTACCATGGAAATTAGCATCGAAACAAGTTAATGCTCGTTGATATATTAACTTTCAGTAGCAAGGAACGCATCATTTCAGCACTCGTAAAAAATCCCCTCAATACTGCCTTGAATCATTAGAATTATTACTCGATTCAGATTCAAGTACTCAAACCGTTGTGCCCAGCATTGATTGCGAGCATCGCTACGCGTGACAGAGCGGTCATACTTACTAGATGTTGGGAGCGATGTAATGTATTTTCGAGCAATTTTTATCGGCCACGATCATTCCCTCCGTGGCCCGCGTGTCAGCGCCTAGGATAACGCCGTCTTCGTAAACTAATCCCACAATAGTCGTGCCCGTCTTCACGGCCCTTGGCAGCGCATGACCTTTTTTCTCGAGAAACGCATTTCTAAAAGGAGAAAGTATATTTGGTCGATAAGAACTGTCACGGACACCAGATGCTGACGAAGTAGTCATTGTGGGTGCAAAAGTATAAATTTACGAAACGCTATAAATTTCTACTCAAGTGCAAGTACAAGTATCGATTTTTGAGGCATGTCAAAAGTACTTGAAGTGGAAGTATATTTCGCCGAAAAGAAGTGTTACAAATATCAAAGGCGGTCTATAGGGCTGTTCAAAATTAGTTTTTTTTCAAATTTTACAGGCTACTTAATAAACATTGTTAGTTTGACTAAAATAAAACTGTACGTACACCAATTTTGCATCAATTTTAACCTATAGAGGCATTGCTATATAAAAAAACGTTTTTTCAAACTGTAAAACAGATTTTTCAACTGGACAAAATAAAATTTTTCTCACCTGGTATAATTCTCGAATGAAAATCCGCCGTCTGGTGGAGTCAAACATTTTACGGTTGCCATAGCAATATCCTATTATTAACGAACGGTGCTAAATAATATGACAAACATATTAATTTCAACGTTGCATGCATACAGTAGCATTACCACGTCCATTTAAACATTGATTTAAATCCAGTCGTTTTCACAATGCAAAAAATGATACTGAAACGAGTCTATATTGGAATGCGGACAAAATTATTAAAGATATCCAAAACATTGGAAACTGAACAAATCTATAGCAAACCAGAAACACAAGAAAAATCAATTGGCAAATATCATAGAACATATGGTAGGTTACTTACTGACTATATATATTAATTAGCAACATAATCCATACCAACATTGCAGACTTGCAGTGTAGGCCCAACGCTCGATACAATCAATATCCAACAAAACTAGATGTAATTGTATAAAACAACACCCACCAACACGTAATTTCAGTTGTGCGAATTTCATTCTTGTCTAAGTAACTAGTTAAATATTGGAGTGATAGATAGATTCTAAAAACATCTTCACAATAATGATGAAGATTCTTACACAAGAGTTGAAAAATATCAACTATGCATAGCTAACAAACCAAAATATGAAGTTAACTTTACGGATACGGCAAGACCTTCAGATTGTTCAGATGTTTATAAATAAGCATTGAATGTGAGCAGCTTTCGCCTTAACTCATAAATCATGGTTTACATCAAATTATATCTGCTGTATTAGTTCAACATTCGATATAAGTTTACTCATGATATTTTTAGGCTAGTTTATCTCAAACAATTTATTGTCTCAGACCTCAGTATGGAACACAACATATTTGAAGTCAATGAACTGTTATACATAAATGGCATCAGTTGCCTCTTGCAACTAGAAGTCACAATAACATATGATTTACAAAAACATGCGTCGGTTCGACCCCACAGCACAAATAGAGACTATAATATAGTACGGTAATATCATGGGTTTAATAGGGTGTAATCAATTTGACAATTGGAAACATTCAATGATTGGCAAAGCAGTTTATTAGAGCCAGGCTGATAGTATCAAGTTGATATCATAAAGTGAAAGAAATATCGGCATCGGGCTAGCGACCCTTACAGATAACAAAATATCGGCGGTTTTCGTGACATCACAGTTAACAGGGATTCAGAGCATTATAATCTTCTGCCAGTGTTAGACAGGAAATATTGATTCATTATAGATTACAGGTGTTCAGAATTCAGATGCAGCCTTTCTAGTTTAATTCACGTCCAAACATAGCGATGGCTATAAAGCTGACCAAATGAATGGTCCGAAGTTTTGGAGATAGGTTCTAAGCTAAAATGGCATATATTTTCAATATCAGCCGAATATTATCGGTAAAGGTCCGACAGATATTCGTTTTACACTAACAGTGTACAGTATATCAAATATGCAGCATTACATATGATTTCAAAGACATATCATCAGCAGAATTTGTAATTTTAAATTGGTCTGCTGTATTTTATGGTCAAGTTGGGTATTTTGGCTTAAATTCGCCGCAATTGATATTGGCTACATAGTAGGAAAATTTGGAAGATTTATTCCTTGATTATACCATACCCAGTGGCTGCTGGGGGCTGCTACATTTCAATTCCATTCTCAAGTCAACCTGAGTTGCTTTATAAGCCACTCGTCAGTTAGATCTTCGCAATCTACCAATTCCACAGACTGAACAGCTCCACTAAGTTCGTACACTTTTTGGTAGCATCCAGCATAACGCATCACTTGATTCGGATTGCAGCCTTGGGGATGGTAGTATATGAAGCATAACTGTGGCGTTGTGCGGCCATCTTTTGTGGTATGCTTGAAATTATACACAATATATCTAGGCTGTATCTCGGGGAGCTCTTCGCGCAATTCTTCAGTGGTTATGTCTTCCAGTTCGTCGTCGATGACGATTTTGTCCTCTTTCACGATAATTTTTAGAATGGCAGCCTTGGCGACGATATTACGTCCAGAGTACTTCAACTTCTTCAAAACATCAGCTATGCCCTCCTCGACCTCGCACATAGCCTGTGTTTCTAAATTCTGGCTCGCCATATTGCTTTATTATGAAGCAAAATTGCTGCGTGGGATATGTTGAAATCATGAAATGCACACGAACTGAATCGCCAAGCCTACGAAAGAGTGCGGTTAGTCAGCAAATTGATGATGCATATCGTTATTCAGCATTCGGCGCGGAAATGGTCAAAATAAAATGAGCATCAGATTAGTATCAGTTTGTTATTAATTTTATCATTTCAAAACACCACAAGACTGCAATACAATGAAAAGATAGGAAGGTTTCTAACCAACTTGGAGTAGTCTTCGAAATCAGACTCGCACTTGAGCCCAGACGATGTAAATCATCATCATCATCATCATCATTGGTTTATTAGCAATTTTATCAGTTCAATACACCACAAAAAATGCGATACAATGAAAAGACAGGAAGATGTCGAAGCGACAAGGAGTAGTCTATGGAATCTGACACCCTGGCTGGATGAAAAGAAATAACACAAAACGACTGGTGGTGGTAATGTCGATATGACAGATAGAGATCTGGTAATCTTGAGGGTTGAGCAGTATTAATTCAGTTGGAATTGTTATGCATCGACTTGCATTTAGAATACTGGACGGTGGACATTAAACAGGACATGCTCGAAGACTGTGGGACCGGTAAGAGCGCCGCCTCTTGATTTCTGTCGCTTGAAATTGAAATATCGCATGGTGAATGAGTCGGATATTATTTGGCAAAATTGGAAAAACTACCATACGATTATTTTAGCAAGAGATGAAGCGTTCTAAAATGATTTAAAAAATTCGACCCGAGATGGCACTGCGCAGCAATCAATTATGCGAAGTCATGTTTCATGATATTGCATCGTCAGCGCCGAACGCCGTGATATTTTCTTCGTTGAACTTAGGCAGTCCAGTCTAAATTTCCCGATAAAAGACTAAAATTATGCTTGCTACGGCCCCCATGATGGAGCAAAGCTTCACGCAGGAAGAAGTAAGCACGGGAACATCCATAATGGCAGTGGAATTCGACGGAGGAGTCGTAATCGGTGCCGATTCCCGCACGACATCAGGATCGTATATCGCCAACCGAGTTACAGACAAACTTACACCAATTCACGAAAGAATATTCTGTTGTCGCTCCGGTTCTGCAGCCGATACTCAAGCAATTGCGGACATAGTAGCCGCGCATGTTGAGCTGAACGGGATCGAAATGGGCGAGCTGCCCTCGGTGCACACCGCGGCTCAAATATTCAGACGGTTCTGTTACCACAATAGAGACCAGCTCATGGCCGGGATTATTGTCGCGGGATGGGATCCGAAAGAAGGTATACGCGCACCTATGTTTTTCTTGAAATTTGTATGATTTTATTTCAGATTACAGTAGGCCTACAATCAATTTTCCAATGCACCCTAGGTCGCACGTCGCATGAGAATATATAAGCTGGTTTCGTTTTGGAATCGAAGTAGCTGATGTCCATTTTTCAAATTTGGAGATCCATTTTTGAAATTGATAGAAAATCAAGTTTTTGTAATATTTTCATATTTTCGGCCATGTTTGTCACATTGTTTCGAAATTAATCATGACATAGATATTACCGAGAGAAAATGAAAACTGTATAGGCTACGTGATGTTAATATTCTAAAAATGTGTAAAACAGACTTGACCTACGGTACTTTAATTCCACATCGACATTATGGTCTGATTTTTTTAGCAACGTCAGTCTTACTGATCAAAGTATGACTTGGAATTGAGACTGATCGAGCTTTTTAAGACAACATTAAATTGTCATGATTATTCTGTCTTAATAATCAGATCAACAAACCAATTTGATGATTAATAATACCTTCAAAACATCAAGACAAAATATAACTATTTTTGTAGTACACCATATACGATATTTCCATACCTCACTTTTATGACCCACACCATTGTAATTGTAAGACATTACCTTTGTCATTCTAACACCAAATTCAATCAACACTTCAACAGTAATAAATGCATGCCGACAGAACTAAAGAAATTGATCAATCAATCTCAACTAGGAGTCTTGGGAATTGATAATTTTCCAAATTATTTACTGTTTGATCAACCCATGGATAAACACCTAGCAGCAAGAATCTGTTGACCTATGCATTAATCCAGGAACCAGGTGTTTAGTTATATGCTACTTCGTAGAGTGGATAAAACAAATGATTTTCATTAACCTTGAAAACATCACTTCTGATTTACGGTTGACACAGTGCCTATGAGTTAAGTAAGCTAGCTTGCCCCACTAAATTTCGTGAAAGAGATTGAATGTTTATGTTTTACATGGAAAACAAGCTCCGACAGTCCTTAACAAGCTCCCAAACTTTGTCAATAAATATCTATGATTGCCACATCACTGTGTTAGCGGTTGCAAATTTAATGTTGATGACTTTACCCAGACTGAAAAAAATAGATAATTAGAGCGAACTGCTGGTAATATAATTCTAATCTAATTATGAAATCTTTCTGTGCTCTGATTTTAATTCTAATCCAATAACTGGTTTTCCTGAAAAATGCTACATTTGCACTGTATAGCGCGAAACGAGCCAAACTTGGTTTGCCTTCTCATACTTACGGGAGTGGACTCGTAATTCATATGGACCGAACCTGATTTTTTTTCCTAATTCGGAATTTAATTCAATTACGGTACCAAGTTTTTGCGAGTTCAGTAATTCTAATCCAGTTTGCAAAAAATCTATGCAGCTACAATTCTAATTATACTTCAATTTGGAAAAGCTGAACATTTTCTTGTTGTCCAAGTCTGACCTTACCTTTTCTCAACCAGGTGGACAAGTCTACACTATACCGCTGGGCGGAATGGTGGTGCGTCAACCATTTTCGATCGGAGGCTCCGGTAGCACGTACGTCTATGGCCATGTGGACGCCACGTTCAAGCCAAACATGACCAAGCAACAGTGCCTGGATTTCGTAGCCAATTCTCTAGCTCTCGCTATGAACAGAGATGGCTCCAGTGGCGGAGTGATAAGGCTTGCTGCTATTGATAAAAGCGGGGTGGAACGAAAAGTGATTCTCGGGAACGAACTACCCAGATTTTATGAAGGGTGACCTGGAGGGTTGTGCTAGTGTATTTTTGCTTACGTTTTTTGAAATCAAACAAGCATTCGTGCTGGAAAACGTGTCGTTTTATGTGTGTATTGTGTGTAGGGTTGTAATGACCTTACTTGTGACTCGACTCCAGTCATTGTAGTAATTTTAAAAAATGACTCAACTTGACTTGAGACAATTCGTGTATTGACTAGACCTGCACGCCACTCATATGACTCAAGACAAATAGGGGTGTATCTATTTTGTCAATGTATAATGAACTAGTTCCTGGTGGAGTCGATATTGTCGCTACTTGAGTAGGACACGGAAATATTTTCTGATGTCACAAGTTTGAGGTGATGTCACACAGTAGGTGTTCAGAGGGTATGCATGCATAGTCGCCAACAAAACAGTACGGAATGCAAGTTTGTAACCAAGTCGCAAGTCAATGCCACTTATAGTTTTGACTTTTGTTGAGTCATTTTCAGCTCACCACCTAGTCCAAGTCAGCGAGCAGAGGGCATAATCCGAGTTGTGGTATTATGACTCAAGGCCAAGTCATAGTGTTGACTGCTTAGTTTCCAGATAAAGTCTCGTTAAACCCGCCTTTTTTAACTCCGTTCAGCGATATCAAATGGTTCGCATTTTTAATGTACTCGTTTTCCTCACTTTTAGCAGATTCTGGTCGCATTTCCAAGTACCAATGGACGAAATCTTAATAGTGTGGGTACTAAACTATTCTTAAAATTACGATGAAATGTCGGTCTTCGCTGTCTGAGTCTCGAGTCATATGACTTGGTTCGCGTCATACGCGATGACTCGAGTCAATACACAAATTGACTCGAGTCGAGTCATTTCCGTATTTTGAGAAAATGACTCAAGTCGATCGACATCAGAAAATCGTGACTCGAGTCATCGCAACCCTGACGGTATGTTTACACCTTCGTATTCCTTGGACTTTAAAAATAAATTCATTGCCTGAGCTGTCTGTATGAGAGTATTGGATAAGAACTGAGATTTCAATGATACTTGATGGAATTTTTCAGTAGCCTAGCCAGTAAAATATCTATCAGCCTTATTGGTAGTTTAAATTTGTTATTAACAACTCATTTCAATACACCGCAAGACTGCGATACAGTGAAGATAAGACACTCACGTGGCCTTGGCGATGTAAAGAGGAGGCTTGTACAATGTACAAGTAAAAGGAGGTGGAATGCGTCGGAAGTCGAAATCGATATGAAAGGTCGTGGTCTGGTTAACTGACATCGGAAAACAATGTACTGCCTTGGCATTTTTCGAAACGCCTGCTGTTGGCAAATATTCGTGCATCGTGGCATTTTCCAGGCCAACCAGCTACAACGTCAATGAGTATGTTGCCGAAATTCACATATTTTATCCATCCGACGAATCCTTAGCAACGGGCTCTATCGCAGTGGTTCTCATTCTCAACCTGGGGTCCGCGAAGCATTTTCAGGAGGCCGCGAAACCTTCAAATTTGCAAAATGGTTGATAGCCCAATTTGTAGTTTTTTAGATTATAGAAATCACGAAGCATTTTCGCTTACTAACTGCTAAAACTTCAGGACTCACATAAACAGAATGGCCGTCTGATATGAAATATTCTACTATGCACAAACTTATTTTAATCGCCAAATTGCCATAGCCCAGTGGTTCTCAACCGGCGTGTGCCGCGGCACACTAGTGTGCCAATTGGACTGCTCAGGTGTGCCGCGAGCAAAATGTGGTAACCTATGTCGAAGTATAACAAAAATCTAAATTTTGAGTGTGTCATTGTTGGTTTTTCTATTAGATTTACCCGATCAAGACACGCGATGCACAATCCGATGCAGTTATCAGATATGAGGATGTCAAGGCGACCGTAGTCACGGCATCTCAAAATCTAGTATCTCAATCTGGCATCCCTATTAGGTAGGGTTACCATATTCTGGAATCGGGAAAGTAGGACACTTTTTCAAAATTTTCAAACTTAGAATACCGGTGGAAAATCCTGAAAAATGGTAAATGTTTTCCACTTCGTGGTCGGTTGACTAAAGAAAAAAAAGTTCAACTTTCGCTCAGCTCCCGAAATACCCGCCTGAGCGTTAGTTCAGTGCTATTTTATGGTATCTCGATCGAATGTTGCCCTATGTTGAACCAAAATTCTCAAAAAATAGGACAAAATCTCAAAAAGGACGACATTTAGGCATCCTCGGAGGACATTTTCAAAAACCCGAAAATGGAGGACGATGGTAATTCTGCCTTAGGCCTAGGCCATGAATTGGCTCTTTCTCTGGGCTTTGTATTGTAAAAACGCTCTGAGCACAGCAAAGTAAATGGGAGAATCTAATAAATCTGCGACGCTTCATAACTTGCTACTGCACTGCCATGAATCAAACTGGGGCCTTAACCGTCAATGGGTGTGATAGTGTGATACGCTAGTTTGCCCATACATAGTAGTATTTAGGACGGTGATAACTAAACTCGGGCATTTGGACCGTGATATTGAGGTGTGGCCGATGTGTCCACCTTTTACTTGTCACCCCCATCAGAACCGGAGGCATAACAGGGACATGACGCAGGTTGATGACCTTTTTCTGATTCTATTTGTAGTCGTATTCTTGCCATGTCTTCGTCATCGATGATCAATTTACAGTTTACACCATACCGATATCACTTATTATTTTGATTCCTGCGATGCCAACTCATAGCACGGCCCACTTTTTGTAAGACACTGCTTTTGCAGATCGGAGGACGAGTAGGAGCCTATACAGACCTCCAACACCTAGGAAGGCATTCTCACCATCGAGAAATGAACTCATTTGGAAGTGATGTTCACGTTTACAAATTAGATTTGCCAACATAGCCATTCACATTGCGATTGTTAGGTAGCGTGCTTGCACTGCAGGTAAAATGTAGGCTCAGGGCGCAACGTTACGTTGCAAGCGACAAATTCGAGAATTGAGAAGTAAAGTTGATCAAATTATATCAGATTCAAATTTCTCCGCCGTTGAGGTTTATTATCCCGGTTTGTTGGAACTACAATTGAACTGCGGGTGGCTGCCAGTAACACTATTGAGGTATACTATCCTCACAGGTGCTATTACACGATCTGGGTGGAAATGCGTGTGGCATCCATGTATATAATACACTTCTATACGTCTCTGCATTTGTTAGTGGCGATCGTGATTGGACTCTTCGATGCGACGGATAATTGCATCGACAATGCGGTAGTGGGCAGGCTTTATTGTAAAGCCAATCTTATGAAATTAAGCTCTACCTGAAGATAAACGAGATCTCAGCAGGCCCGTTTTATGGTAACCAATGTTCGCTCCAAGCTGCGTAAGTGCGCAAACGCGCAGTGCTGACACGGTCTCTGCGCACAGAAAATGTAAGTTGCGCACAAAAAATCCGAAGTGATGACATCATATTTAGTCGCTTCGCAATGTTGTCCAAGGGTCTGCGCAGTGAGTTGGTGAGTGTGCGCACTGTGCAGTCCCGTCAACAATTAGAGGGAGCATTGGTGGTAACAGAGGTATAGCTGATAATTCAAAACCTCACACGGAAGCGGAGAAAGTTCTTCTTCCGGCCTGCAATAAAATTGTAAAGAAATGTTTGGGAAGAATCGAAAACGATTCCCATGTCAAATGATACCATTCGTAGACGTATTTTAGAGATGTCCACAGAGATAAAAGAAAACTCACGCAGAGAAAAGCTTACTTAGGTGCTCCAAAAAGCTAGAAGTACTTCGTCAGTGGCCATGGCCCCCTCTGTAAGACTATATATGGTTGCTGTTATACGCATTCTGGTAGTTTGCCTGTGCCGTAAGCCAAAAGAGTTCAGAACCACTGCGCTAGTGTGCCGCGAACAATTTTTCAATTCCAAAGTGTGCCGCGAGGTCAAAAAGGTTGAGAACCCCTGCCATAGCCTACTGTGCACTGTGTATTTCAAGAAATGCAGCTACTTAGGGTTGTTCAGAATTGATCGACTTTCAAAATGTCGTGGTTTTCAGTCCGATTCCCATGCCTTATACCATAAAAACATATTCTAGGTACTTTTTTTCGTAATTCATCCCTTGCATCCGTGTGCACATTGAGCTGGAAGAATATCGGCTAAAAATAGGGGATTCCCCTAAAATTTGAGTGTCGCTATTCGCACTAGGCTAGTAAAACGTCATATATAAGCTGGTTTTATGTAGCTATTGCGGTTGGAGTGCTACATAACCTCACTATAGAAAGTATTGTCAGTTCAGGACACCATTTTCATGTCCCACACTGCCTTAGAACTCCTCAAAACTGCCTAAGACTGATAGTCATTTTGTTATATCACCTATCCTACACTCCTCAACCCTACCCGAGATTGTTCATCAATTGCCGGGATCACCACGTGCAAGAATACAACTGTAAATGTATCATTCACTCACAGCCACATTATAAACATCACATTGTTCAAAGGAAACGAAACAAAAAGGCAAAGAAACAGATCAACTTGGCACATTGCATTGCACTGGGATGCAATGCTCACGAGAAGTCGTTTCGGAGGGAAATTTGAGGCCTAGGCAGTGCTGGCATAGTCTGCGTATTCCAACGCATTTGAGAAAGGCAAACTTCTTGACAATCGAACTCTGGAGAGTGCTACAGGAAAAGCACAGGCTGGCTGGAACATTATAATTTAACAAATAATGTCAGAGCTCTTGTGTTTGACACAACACCCTCAAACAATGGAAAAAATAAAGGTGCGGTTCTGTTACTTGAAGAATTGATAAACAGGAAAGTTTTCTACTTTCTACTTCTGCTTGTCACCATCATATTTATGAACTAGTCATCCGGGGAGGTCTGGAAGTGGAGTGTGTTTGGATCTGCGACCACAGGCCCTGAAAACACAGATTTTAATACCTTCCAAGAAGTGGAAAGATATTGATCAATTAAGAAGCTCTAAAACACTTCAGTTTGATGAATGCAGCTGGTTGGCGATCAAAGCTGATGAAGCTAAGCAAGAAATAATTCCACTGATGAAGCCATATAATGGAAAGCAGAAAGAAGTCTTGATAATAAATGACTACAGAGAATGTGCAACAGGCACCTTGGCGATTATAGCTACCCAGAGGTGGTCAAAGTAGTCAAGAAAGCTACTCAAGTAGAAGTAGAAGTAGCGACGAAAAAAATCTACTCAAGTACAAGTAGAAGTACTTCTTCCACAGGCAACCTAAAACTACTTGAAGTAGAAGTAGAATTGACCGACTTTAAATCTACTCAAGTAAGTAAGTAGTTGTGAAAACGCTCGTAATTCGTTCTCATGGGTTGTCAAAAGGTGCAAATTGAGCTATGCGAAAAGGTGTCGAGCTTAATTCATATTGATGCATATCACGAGGCAATCAATTTTCGACAGGGTAAGCATTCGTCCGCATAATGGGATGAAAATGATGATATTGATATGGAAATGCGGTACTAATCCTATGTTTAATCGAACAGCACGTTTTGGAAAATATCATGTTACGGCGCACTCCCACATATTATAAGGCCCGTAGTTTAGTCGAAGAGCAATACGGAGAAGTTGTATAGGATACGAAGTAAACACTTTGCGCGATTAGAAAACGTGAATAAAAATATGGTGGATCGTAAAAATGCGATATTGTGTAGCTTTACAAAAGGTTGCTTTTATACTTCACCATGTATGTTATCCAGACAAAAGAACGGATATCAATTATAACTCAAATATATGATACTGGGAATTGAAAGTGAAATATAAATACTATTTATAAAAGCGGAAAATGTATTTCATATGTTTTTAGTCCAGAAAGTTTCAAAGATGGTATGCTAAAACAGCTCTAAAACTAACAAAAGTTAGATTCTACTTTTCCAGATTAGGATACGCCATGGACTGCTAGATTACGATATGATAGGAAATGCTAGATTGCTAAACATCAGTTTCAAACGTTATGATGAGCCATATATACACTGTCATGAAATGTTTGATGTGGGCAATGGGAGACAATGCGGTGTGGACGGAACCATGCCAACCCGCTACCTAAATTATATTCACCGAAACTTTCGTGAAATCATGCTGGTTAATCCATATCCACGGAGCGCGGAGCGCGACGAAAATTCTGGGCTTTACTCAACTTTTATGAAGATTAAATGTTAATACTCCTTGAAAACAGCCCCGAAATTCCTCAGGCTATCTTCCTGACTGGAGGATTAAACTACTTCTACTTGACAAACTGAAAATAGCGAAAAGTAAGTAAGTAGATCACAAAAAATTACGAAGTAGAAGTAGAAGTAGCGAAAATCAGATCTACTTGAGTAAGTACCAGAAGTAGAGGAAAACTACTTGAGTACTTCGAAAAAGTAGAAGTACTTCGTTACTGACCACCTCTGTAGCTACCCAATATATTGATAATCGTTTTCGCAAGCCTGGTGCTACTAATAGCACTGGATGGATGAGTCAAGTGCTTTCCTGTCAAAAATGTTCATGTGGAGAGAGCAATCTGAAGAGTTCATTAGAAAGTTGCCCTGTGGTCCCAGCTTGGTTGAAAACTGGTAATGCATGTGACGCACAGTATATTGATCTCAAATTCCTTCATGGCATGACAGACTTTTCATTGTGCGATTTCACAGTTGCTGATGTGGCATATAAAAAGATGCGAGAACATCATTGGCATCTCACCGAGGAAGCGGTGGTATCGACAATGTTCTCGGCTAAACCAAAGATTCCTGACAAAGTGAAGGAAGCGATGGCTGCTAAATTGCTGCAAATGCCAATCCTTGAACAATTTCGCAGAGGTCGGCTATACCTCTGAGTCTGATCTCTGACTCTGTCTCTGAGTCAATGAGTATGGTTGTTAATTGAACCGGAATCATGGTTTCTATTCAATGCTATACATGTCGAACATGATTGGTTTAGTCTTCTAGTTTCGGAATGGCATACTGATTCGCATTTCATGACTGCTCAAGAATTTGTGAGTAGCGTTGAAATAGTTAACGGCGCAGCAGAGCGTTCGGTGAAATTGAATACCGACTTTGATGCTTTCAAAACAGATGACAAAGAACAGCGAGCGAGCCTCTTACAAGCCGTGGAAGATAACGGTAACAGATATGACGATTTCTCTAAAGCAACCATTTCATCCGGACCTGATTAAGTAGTATTTGCCAAGTTGATCTGTTTCTTTGCCTTTTTGTTTCATTTCCTTTGAACAATGTGATGTTTATAATGTGGCTGTGAGTGAATGATACATTTACAGTTGCATTCTTGCACGTGGTGATCCCGGCAATTGATGAACAATCTCGGGTAGGGTTGAGGAGTGTAGGATAGGTGATCCAACAAAATGACTATCAGTCTTAGGCAGTTTTGAGGAGTTCTAAGGCAGTGTGGGACATGAAAATGGTGTCCTGAACTGACAATACTTTCTATAGTGAGGTTATGTAGCACTCCAACCGCAATAGCTATATAAAACCAGCTTATATATGACGTTTTACTAGCCTAATCCGAATAGCGACACTCAAATTTTAGGGGAATCGCCTATTTTTAGCCGATATTCTTCTAGCTCAATGTGCGCACGGATGCAAGGGAGGACTTACGAAAAAAAGTACCTAGAATATGTTTTTATGGTATAAGGCATGGGAATCGGACTGAAAACCACGACATTTTGAAAGTCGATCAATTCTGAACAACCCTGCTACATATTTGCTTTGAAATAATTGAAGTATTCATCCCAACACTGCTTGCACATTGATGGAAAAGAACCATCTTCCTGTTGAAATAGTCGTCCCCATTCTCCATCTATTTACTCTATATTTTCATTTGTCAATATAATGTCATTCCAGTGTGATATCACAATTAACGATTCGTGACGTCATGTCTGGAAACTAACTATATAATGACGTTTTAACAGTCATGTTTTAAACATATTTGTATTGACTTGATTTTTGTTTTACATGCAACGCTACTCATCAGGTAGGCCTACCGATAATAATCTGCTATCGACCACCTTATTATGAGCAGCCGGTCCCAGTAGTTACTGTGTGCTTTCAGTTGTCGTGTACGGCGTACTGATTGAGTGTTAATTGTTCAGTTTCCACAGTTAGTCAGTTTTTCGGCTCATTGGATCCAGTACATCCCATCAGAATGTTTTGATTTTGTTGCACACGGCTGTCACAGTGTCACCACAACTCACGAATACAATCATGGTTGCGCTGTTGAAACGTTTCATACTAATTTACGGTCTTCAATATATGTATCCACCAGTGGCGGCTCGTGACAATATCGGGTGGTGGGGCAAGGGCTGCGAGCGACTTTTATCAACATGACGTCACAATGGCGTTTTCCAACGTAAAAAAGTAACTTTATGATGCTCACATGAATTTCCCGACAACAGTGATTTTAACGTAGGTGCCGCGAGAGGTTTGCCGGTGAGCCGTGACTTGAAGTGTGGTAACAAATGTTTTATTCATTTATTTTTTAACAAAGGATTATTTTACAAAATGTACGTGAACTAAGAATCGTCCCTATGCCACGAATCAAGTATCAGGTCATCCTTAGTAGCATGCGTTATGATTTCATGGTATAGTTATAGATTACGCAAATCGATAGACCCTAATTTTTCTAAGCCCGTCCGAAGTGTTTCGCACACGATCCTGGTGTGTTACGACCACTGAGCTGGTGATTACGACCAGAGATGGGCGGATTCCAAAATTTCGGGATCCGAATCTATCCGGATCCGGCTGGCAATAGGAAATTCATAGTCCAAAGAAATCCGGCTGGTGAATGTCCAGTTCGGAATCCGAAAAAATCCTGCCAGAACAATGCTAATTAATCATATCACAGCAAAAAAATCCGGCTAAAATCCGACCGTCACCCCAAATTCAAAATCCGGATCCAGTCCGGCCAGGTAAAAAAACATTGAAATCCTGCTCCGGCTCCTGAACCGGACTGTGGCCATCTCTGGTTACGACCAGGTGATAATAGGCAACCAAAACGTAGGCACCCGGCGTACGATTGGATCAATAGACTGGACAACTTCTAGACCTCTCATTTTCGCTCTAAAGACAACTGCGTAAACTACGTACGGAACAAAGATTCAATACGATTCATGTTCGCACTTGACTTGACCTGACTCATTCCAATGACTAGAACTCGAGAGATTGCGTAAGCCTAACTGGAAAGGTCAACGAGTTCGGACACATACGCAATTGTTATCTCATAGATTGGGCCTGTCATATTGAATCCAGAACATCAATTTGAATGGTCTTTGAAGAACTAAGGACAGCAGCCTCGGAACTTCGGTCTCGGAACATCATAGGACATTTTGGCCTTGAAACTGGAGACTGTGACACAACACATACGGCTTAGAGTCTATAAGTATGCTGCGAAATCGGCGTTGGAAAATATACTAATCAATAAATACATGAATAAAAGCCGTAACTTAGTATACTGTTACAAGAAATCATCGAGAAGTAGCATACGCAATCTCATAACCCATTCCGGTATGGTACACTGTCAAAATCAATACAAACAGACGAACACCGAACTTTGAGTAAAATAGATCGAGGAATAGGCTGATCGAATGATCAGCTGTTAGCCGACATCGAAAATGAAATAGCTATCGCATTTGACAGGGGATTGTAAGCAAATGGTTTGAAGGCCACAATTTCACAGTGAAATGGACATTGGCGAACATAAAATTATGTGAATATTTGAATGCAAACCGAGAATCTTGGTCAGCTGTTTCATGCGATCATCGAGATATACCATTGGAAATATCATCACCGATCTCGTTATGGAACGCAGACTATAGATTAGCACAGACCGACACCGGCTATTGCGTGAGATCCGCAATGACGTAGGTAGGCTAAGTATCAGATCAGCGCGCATCTCTACCATACTCGACCTCGAAAACGAAATAACTGCCTCAATCATTGAGTGTCAACTTTAAGACTTGGCACCGTGTTCGATACTAAAATCCAGACATACCGTGCGAAAGCTCATGACAGATCTAGGTATGGAACATCGTTGAAATCAACAGAGACCAATAACGGCTTTTGCGTAAATTTGTTGGCGATAAATGAAGAGTCAGCTCTTACTCGACTTTGGAAACGAAATTACCACCCACATAGTTCAGTGACAAACTTAAAACTTGTTACAGCGGTCGATACTAACACTTATCGTGCCAAATGTCATGACCGATCTCGGTATAGAACATCGTCAAAATCAATGGAGACCAATACCGGCTTTTGAGTAAAATCTGTTTGCTTTACTATGTACATGATAGATCAGCACACACTGAACTTCGGAAACGGAATTACTACCATTATCTTTAAGTAGCAAGCCTGAAACTTGGAGCAGTGTTAAATACTACCTTCACGACATATCATACCAAGTTTCAAGAAATATCATGGTGCGAAACACCGTCAAAATCGACCTGTTCCAGCAAAGGTCGACTCAACGCATATTACGGTAACCGAGTTCAGATATAGATACGATTGTTACATCACACCTTAGGGGCCAGCAAGCATATTTGCCCCGGTTGCTCGGCCATTTTACGAATAGGAGAGAGTAAATCACCGTTTCTTTATTGTGCGCGGCTTTGAGAGAATAGATAGTGAAAGCTTGTTATGAGCGCTACCGGGGCAAGCCCCGGCTAGGCATTCACAAAGCGAAAACACAGAAGAGAATTCGATTTTCGCAGAGACTTCGCTATGTATGGGCGTTTGCAAGCGAAAGCACAAGAAGAACGCGGGTTTCGCTGTGATCTCGGTATATATTGATTGCTGTGCGTCTATAAATGGTTAAATTGTTATTGAACAGAATTTTAGGTGGGGCAATGCCCCAGTTGCCCTATAGGACGAGCCGCCACTGGTATCCACTGTTCCGGGAGTGACCTGTGCACACTGAGAAACGAGCATGTACACCGGATTTATTGTCGGAATTACAAGTAAATCTCATGTAAATAACAAAGATGTTGAAAGGATCTGGGTTGCGTTAGCTGATTACCCATGCGTGACCACTGACCAGCTGTAGATCAGAATTGCCGCGTCAATCACACAGACAGCAGAATAAATCAGACTGATATCAGTGCAATAGTCTGGCGCAGGCTGTTTCGAGCCTTTGTGTATCGTAAAGGCCAGTTGCAAGGGGAAACTTAGAGACTGTCAAAGGTATTGGGTAAAAAGTAAATAGGCAGCGTATAGGTTTTGGGTATTAGGATAGTGCGAAGTAATTGCCTGAAGTATATGGCGTCGAGAACTCTTTAACTTGAAACTGTTGCAGAATCTTATACCGCTACTAGAATCATGTCTACTTTAGGTTCGTCTGATCTGTTTACGCGGTCGTAGCAATAATATTTTGAGTGATTTCTCAAGCAGCCCTGTGCGTAGTTCAGGCATACAATGGCAATATTAAACCGCGGAACTGCGGACCGGACGGAGTCCAGGCGCGTAGCTCACGAGGGGATCCCCTTTAAAAGCCGAAACCCCGTCATTTTCAAATACCCAATGTTCCGCTATGAACCTATGATGCAGGAATTCATAATATCAGAATTGCGCGCGGCCAATTAACGGGAACCGTATTAACAATTTGCGAGAATCGCCTGTGCACAGCACTGCACAGTGCACACAGTGCACAGTGCACAACGGCACGCGATCTCCCGATGCGATTGTTTTTCGTCTGAACGCGAAAGTTCAAACATTGATTGCTATGCGCTCGCGGTATTGTCGCTGGCGGTATTGTCGCGGTTTTATCGCATCTCCAACAGGCCTGGTTCCACTGTCATTAAAAATCGCATTTGCAATAGGCCTGGTGCGCAAGGTATCATGGTCTGATTCATAGGCGCCGACATTTATTTTTTGCGAGGTGGCGAAGTCTTGTGACGTCATAATTGTTCCATATCGATGACGTCATCGCCGCAATAAAACGGACTTTACTACATGCCGCTGGCGTGACGTTTTAATATCGACCCTGCACTCATTAATATCAAACCATGCAGTCGACTTATTAAATGGTATCTTTCGGTACGATCATTCGAAAGAGTAACTACGCAGCCAATCCGTCCGACGGAATGCATCGAACAAAAATCAGATTTTACGTCACTCTAAGAATCTGGAGTTGCATTAATGTTATTCACGCGCAATGCGCCGTGTAAGTAACGAAATACACCACGCACTAGCCTGGCAGGTAACATACGACAACTCTCGAATATTTCAAGCAGACGATAATGATGATTACAAACGCGAAATCGCGCAGCCAATCAGTAATTGTCTCTTGCGGTTTCTTGCTTCGCGTTGACCAACTAATTCAATTACGTGTTGACGACCGCACAAATTTCCTTCTACGGCGGCAGGTTGGCACCCCTGGGCTGGAATTAATTCCACTTCCGAGTGCATGCCGCGATCTTATCAATAGAAATCCACTGTCTACCAACTGCCTAATAGTTTAGTATTCGATATTGTTGTTCTCGATACGAGTACGTACATCCAATCCAGCAATCAAGATGATCGGAATGTATAGAAGGTTCCCTGTTCAAACTAATCGATTATAGTCAGAATTTGTGCCACCCAGAATCTGGAGATGACAGCCTACTGCACGTTAATAACGAAAGGAACAATGAAAAATGACCTTCCGCGACAATTTCGGAGTACGAATGTATCGAGTAGATAACAAGAAATATGGATGATGGCAAATGAGAAAGCGTGTATCCTAATCAGTATCGCCACAAATGGGTTTTGAGTCTGACACCGTATTGAGCAGCTTTCGTCGCGACAATAGTTTTCTCATTATATCGGTGTTTAAGCTGTATTGCTACATTTCTCAATAGTTGTCACTGGCAAAGCCTTGTTAGCGAAACGACTCTGCGCAGAAATGAATTCCAATTAGCAATCACACACCAACACACCCTTCAAATTCGCGCTCCGATTACAAAGACTATCACGAAGCTAGCTAGCTCACGAATGGTTTTGTAAACGAATATGGGCGCACATAATTTAGAATTCAGAAAAGCAGAACGTCTATTTGGGCGCCTGGTCGGGAGAGGAGATCTAAGAGTGTGCTTCTCAGCACACGCCAGGTGCGTGGCCACTGGCCAGTGGAAAAATTAGTGGGATTTGGATGTTTTTTTTTCAAATTTACCGATATAGCGTCAATTCAATGCCGGTCAAGTACATGTGTAAATGGCGATCATATAATCTCTTCGTACTGACGATTTAAGGCGTATGATAAGCTTGCCAAAGATTCTGGGAGGGCTGTCAATTAGCTAGTCCCTGATCCCTGGTGAACAATTAAATACGCGCTCGTATTACGCAGTCTTAGGCGACAGTTTTCGCTAATCAAAATGTCCGAACTTGATGGTACCCATTTCAAACCTATGTCGTCTTTCAGAACTCATGCCATGGTACACATCCTCTGATCGTTACGTTGAGGTATTAGTGGGAATCAATTACGCACGTTAAAGTCTGTTTGCAGCTATTCGATGTTATTCAGTTTCGTGAAGTTGCTTTTTAATCAATGACATAAAAAA
This sequence comes from Botryllus schlosseri, assembly GCF_051294905.1. NCBI lineage: Eukaryota > Metazoa > Chordata > Ascidiacea > Stolidobranchia > Styelidae > Botryllus > Botryllus schlosseri. Next base: position 35,503,301 of record NC_137238.1, read on the forward strand.
CAATCATTAATTAGCGTAAAATCGACCGCATTGTCTCCACACCAGCGAGAGGTGGAGCAAAAGCACGCTAGGCCCGCGACGCGATAGTTAGCCACATGGCCAGCAATGACATCTTTCGCACCAGGCCTATTGCAGAAGCTATTGTGTATGCCAGCGATGATATCGTGCACACCAGGCCGAGGCCGCCAATGCAGATGCGATTGCGCAGGCAAGCGATGATGGTGTATGAACTGGGCTTATTGCAGATGCGATTGTTCATGTTCAAGTCTGCGAACCCAGGCTTGTTAGAGACGCGATAAATCAGGCTAGCGACGATTGCCACGCGCATGGGAATGAATGACCTAATTTCGCGACAATCTCAGTGGGAGATAATCATAGACTCTTCTCAACACGTTTCTCGCAAATCAGCCGCGCGGAACATTGATAACACGATTATTGAATTGCAACTGAGTATTAGAGTTGGAAGGATCATTTCAAAATGACGGGGTTTTGCGTTTGACCCCTGAAACCCTCGTAGCTACGCGCCTGACACACGTGCATATCGAAATCGAAGACGTCCCTAACGAGTTCGGTTCGATTCGCCTGATTACTAATTACTGGTCACAAACTCACAAATCACTTGGGCGTTTGAGCATTTTGTACGAGGTTGCCGCCACCTCGTAGATATAGTCGGCGCCTATACTCTGATTTATCGCTTCTGCAACAGGCCTGGCTCCAATAGCATGAAGAATCGCATCTATAATAGAGTCGGTTTAAAACAGTGACGTGTGGTCAGGGGAGGCAAGTTGCGCAGTACCTCGCCTGTCGCCTAGATGAGTAAACAAAATTATGAAAACCTTCAATGATTATTGATATTTACCAACGATGCCCATGAATAACTAAATTTGAATATTTTTTCATCCAATATCACCAATTTTCATATTTATTGTACAAAAATACAGCGCGAAAGGGGAGGGGGCACCTGCGACAATGCAATTCATCATAAACAGCTCAGAATTCGTAATAACTGGTATCTATCAAACGCTATTGTCGCATCGATTGGATGCAAAGCAAATTAGAAATCTTGGTCTTCATATGTAATTCTTAGTAGCCTACAGAAACCTCTAGGCTCGCTGAAGCAACTGGCGTACCACTTGAGATGCTCGCGTTTCAGAGTTTGGCAACCACTGGTTTAGAGACAAATGTCGTTGTTCGCTAAATGCATGCTGATTGCTGAGTGATGAGCGACTATTGTGTTATACTGGTGTAAGAGTGACATTGCGAATCTAAATGAAATCGAATCTCTGCAAACTGACTTCAATAGGCGCAAATGATTGCCGCTAATACTAAAACATTACCATTGGAAGCTGTGTGTCAAGTTCGTCAACGCTAGAAGCTTGTATAATCGTCATTTACGCATGCAGTATGTGCGCAACCCCGATAAATTGTTGCTATTTTCATCAATTTGAAAAAATCGAAACTTTCCTTTGAGATAGTGTAACCAGCGTGTACTCAAAGGTGGTGTGGACACTCCGCAAATCACGTGACTGTCACGCCCAGATACCTTTGATGAAATTGTTATTGTCTGCAGCATTAATTAAAGTCAGATACGCTATAGGTCTTCGTTGATTTTGGCTGTGTTTCATATCGAGTTAGGTGACAGGATTTAGTAAGCGATCCCCGGCCGGGTCAGACCAAAGACCTGATTAGTAACACTGGTATCCATGGCTTCCCTGCTTGGCGCTCATGCAGTACTGGGATAGCATGGAGGGTTGGTGCATGACTTAGAAAGCCGTAAAGGCTATATCTGTACTTCCTTGTCCAGCGGCATATGCACATCATGCACTCATGGTATGCATATCCGCAGATCTTGTGTATGGGTATCATGAGTCGGTGTATATGCCGCAAAAAACGTCAAAGACAAAAATATACTACGTTTTTTACTATTACGGTATATTTTGATGCATTCATCTAGCCCTGTACCAAAGTTTCAAGGCTGTGGCTCAATAATAATTAAAGGCAAAGTCGCTATCGGTCTTAGTTGCTTTTGACTGTGTTCCATATCGAGTTGGGTGATAGGATTTAGTATGGCATATTTTTATGCTGTCATCTAGCCCTAACACAACCAAGATATACCATACCGAATTTCGTCATCCATCTCGCTTTGGAAAACTTTCAAAATTCACATATACCAATATCAAATTTTCCGAAAAATCCTCACTTACTACTGTAACTATTGAGTCACGGCCTTGAAACTTGGTACAGTGTTAGATGGAATCATGAAGGTATATACTACGAAATTTTGTTATCCATCGCCGTATAGAACAAAATCAAAATCTAGACATACCAATACTGTCTTTCGCGAAAAATCTGTTAGAGAGAGAGAGTCTTTATTTTCATCCAACCAAAATACATAACACACGGCAGTGGTGGTGGTACAGAAAATATGCATGCACAGTATTCGGTATTAGATAGGAATGATCGATAAGACCGTGAAGGTCATCTAGTCTCTGATCACACCAGGTACACTTGGCTCTAAACAGTCTGGCGGTAAAAAATGGTACGGTAACATGATATCTTTCGGAATGCAATAGTTTGATGTCATTGGTTTTCGTATAATCTCAAACCACCCGCGGGCCGCAGAAGTAACTGACCTGTCGCGCAGACTTGGGCCACTAGACAATTCTAGTTGGATAATTGGACCACATTAGAGGAAAATGTCGGTAATATCATTCGAATGTAATTGTGACATGTTTCGTTGCTCTAATTCTGATTCTAATCTAATTTTGGAAATATTTCTATACTCTAATTTTATTCTAATCTAATTTCTTCTTTTCCGAAAATGCTACAGGAGAACTTTATAATGATAAACGAGCCAAGCTTTCTGTATCGACATTTGCCACGATCATGCCTACGAGAATAAATTCCGATTTGATATGAACTGAGCTTGATTAAACTTCCAATATTTCGCAAATTCAGTAATTCTAATTCTAATCCAATTTGGGAAAGCTGAAAAAATAGTAGTTGTCCATATCAATATCACAGCATGCAGTATAGCGATGACTATCATCATATAATACATCACTATAATAACTAGAATATAATAACTAATGTTTATTTTTTTACATGTCAAAAAAAGTCAAAATTGGGTCAAAATTGTAGCGTTAGGTCAAAAAATGTCAAATTGTTTTATAAAATTAAAACTTTTTTGCAACCTGCATTTCGTTTGTATCGTAGATTTTGCACTGTCGGTGAACTTATCATTTGACATTTTACAGCTTGTAACCTATTTTATAGGCCTACTGTTGTAGACGGCCCATTGTCTGCTCATTGTGCATCATAAACATTCAAATGAAACAAATAGGTTGACATGGTGTTATGCTCAACGTACCACAATATCCCAACTGGAGCAAGACTGCGTGGGCAGGGCATTGCATGGTTCTTATATCAAGAAGTGCATGATGACAAATTGTGATGTAGACAGTAGACACCTTTGTCAGAATGAAGCAACACGATTTGTCACCAGCAGTATAGGGCCAGATTTCGTTAAAATTAGTTTTTTTTTCATGTAAAAATTGTCAGTTTTTGAGGCAAAAAAGTATTTTCTCAGGCCAAACTGCTTCGTAAGGACAGTCAGTTCCAACCAGAAATGTAGATAAGTACTACAATTCTAACATTATGTGGGAAAACGCCCAATTTGCTTGCGTTTGGTCAAATTTGGTCAAAATTAAGATTTTTAAGGTAAAAAATCTCAAAATTTTGATTTTTAGGTCATAATCTGCCGTTTTTTAGGTAAAAAATCGCCCTACTAAGAACTAATAAATCATTGCTGGTATCCACCAACTGTGCGCAGCGATTACCAGTATTCATCGCTTCGTATGGTACATAAACGCGAGACCGTCACGCAAGTATCCAGATATTTACTAATCAGCCTACAATCATCGCTCTATCAAATATGTCAGACCTGATTTGTGGAACAGTATCTTGTCGGCTATCCGACAGTCGTCGAGCATGTCCAATTGTCCAGTTGTCCACAGTCTAGTCGAAATACAAGCAATTTCCACTGAATCAATACTAGTCAACTCTCAAATTTACAGGACCACGACCGGACACATCGATCTCGCCTTCTGTCACCTGCCACCTTATTTTGTCGCTTGTCCTTTGTATTATCTTCTTTTACTTTTCATTCAGTGTGCATGCCTCCTCTTTACATCGCCTAGGCCCGAGCGGGTGTCTGATTTCAAAGACTACTCCAAGTCGTTTCGACACCTTCCTATCTTTTCATTGTATCGATCGCAGTTTTGTGGTGTTTCGAAATGATGAAATTCTTCATTAACTGGTATTGTTATTGATACTGATACTGAGTAACAAATCATATAAATAAGGACAGTGTGGTTTTATAAAACATTTGCAAGTGATAGCTGAGCTCTTTCTCATATCGCTAGTGCTGTTAAAGTAATTATTATGGTAAAATGGCTTTCCACTGAATTGTATTTAAAAAGATTTTGTATATAGGCAAATATTAGTTAGTTCTATCAGCTGTTTCTTCCCGAATTTCACTCTGCAACTTGGCTGATACCCTCTCCAATGAACGTTTCATTCGTAGGCTTGGTTAAATCATTCTGACAACGTATTTTCATCGTTCGGTTACATTGTGCGAATTTCAAGTGGCAAATATTGATGCAACAACGATAATGCTCACCATAGTTAGGTCATTTTGCGTTATCATTAGGGGAAGTTTTTGTTGCATTTATTTTTTCACAAAAGTTGCTTTAAAAGACCACATTTTGGTCGGTTGACTAAAAAAAGGTCAACTTCCCAGTTCCACTCCCGAAGTACAGTTTTCCATACACATTCTCCATTGGTTGACTAAAGAAAGGTCAACTTTCCGGCTCATCTCCCGAAATACCCTTTAAAGCGTTACTTCAGTGCTGATTTACGGTATTTCAGTCGAATTCGACCATGTATTTCACAAAAATTCTCGAAAAACAGTGACATAATCAAGCGATCTATTTACATATACTGCCAAATATTTCCAGTAAAATGTTGATTGCATGAAAAATCGTAAAAGTTGCAAAAAGTTGCATGAAAAAAATGGACAAAAGTTGTACTATAAGATTCCTTGAAACAGCTTAAAACAGCATTCCACATAACTTCCGAGTATTTAGGAAGCTGCAGGAAGCTGTAAAAAAAGTTGCAAAAACTTGCCCTAGTTATCATATTAGTGTCGTTGATGATCGTATATTAAACAATTATACCGAATTGTTCTGCCTATAATATTGCATTTCAAAATCTAGCGATACTCGATTTTAGATCAATATTTAATTTAGTCGTGTATAAAACATAATATGAGTTAATTGGAAATTTTAACAGGAAAACAACACCACTATTCATTAGTAACCCATACTCGTCTCTTTTTGGAATCCACTTGATTAATGCTTCCACCTGCCATTATCTCCAAAAAATATTGTTGAAAAAGATTCCCATGGACTCGCATATTCCTGGTTGTTCCACAAAAGATCTCCATTGCGATATATGTGGAAAAGTGTTTACTTGCAAGAGTAAACTCAAAAGACACATGGCTATACATTTTGGCCTCAAATGCTATCAATGTCATATTTGTGGGAAAGAATTTACTCTAAGGAGTAAACTGGGAATTCATATGAATAGGCATGTCGGTTTTAAAAATCCTGAATGTGATGTATGTGGGAAAAGCTTCACACAAAAGAGTGGATTGAAGATACACATGGTCGTGCATACTGGTGTAAACTGTCACAAATGTGACATATGTGGGAAAGTGTTCACAAGAAAGAGGGTATTGAAGCTGCACATGGATATACATGCTGGTGTAAACTGTCACAAATGTGACATATGTGGGAAAGTGTTCACAAGAAAAAGCGAGTTGAAGCTGCACATGGATATACATGCTGCTGTAAAAAGTCATAAATGTGATATATGTGGAAAAGGGTTCACACGAAAAGACGGATTGGAGGGACACATGGCTATGCATGCTGGTGTAAACTGTCACAAATGTGACATATGTGGGAAAGCGTTCACAATAAAGAGGGGATTGAGGACACACACGGCTATGCATGCTGCTGTAAAAAGTCATAAATGTGATATATGTGGAATAGGGTTCACACGAAAAAAGGGCTTGAAGCGACACATGGCTATGCATGCTGCTGTAAAACGTCATAAATGTGATATATGTGGAAAAGGGTTCACACGAAAAGAGGGATTGGAGGGACACATGGCTATGCATGCTGGTGTAAACTGTCACAAATGTGACATATGCGGGAAAGCGTTCACAATAAAGAGGGGATTGAGGAAACACATGGATATGCATGCTGGTGTAACTCATAAATGCGTTGTATGTGGAAAAGCGTTCACACAAATGGGCACCCTCAAGATGCACATGGATATGCATGCTGGTGTAAACTGTCACAAATGTGACATATGTGGAAAAGCGTTCACACAAATGGGCACCCTCAAGATGCACATGGATATGCATGCTGGTGTAAACTGTCACAAATGTGACATATGTGGGAAAGTGTTCACAAGAAAAAGCGGATTGAAGCTGCACATGGATATACATGCTGCTGTAAAAAGTCATAAATGTGATATATGTGGAAAAGGGTTCACACGAAAAGACGGATTGGAGGGACACATGGCTATGCATGCTGGTGTAAACTGTCACAAATGTGACATATGTGGGAAAGCGTTCACAATAAAGAGGGGATTGAGGGCACACACGGCTATGCATGCTGCTGTAAAAAGTCATAAATGTGATATATGTGGGAAAGGGTTCTCACGAAAGAGTGGATTGAATAGTCACATGGCTATGCATGCTGCTGTGAAATGTCATAAATGTGATATATGTGGGAAATGCTACAAACAAAAGAGTGACTTAAAAAGACACATGGCGATACATGCTTTGAATTGAAGAGACACATGGCTATGCATACTGGTGTAAACTGTCGTAAATGTGATATTTACTACAAATTTCTCGTTGGAATATCATCTTGATATCCATGCTGATGTAACTCATGAATGTGACGTATGTGGGAAAGGATTTACCTCACAATATTACGTGCAAAAGCATTTAGATAATCATGCTAGTGCCACACGATGAATGTGATGTTTGTGGGAAAGCATATCTTCTTTGAAAATCCATCTCGATGTCCATGCGGGTGTAAGAAGCCATAAATTTGATGTATGTTTGAAACGATTTAGTTACAAAATGTGCTCTAAGGACACAGGCTACGCATGATGGTGTGAAAAGTCGAAAATATTTTGTATGTGTAGAAAAATCTTAATGATCGCACACGACAACACATCCTGATTTTCATGGCTGTCTGACAAATGGTTAATGTGGTATTTGTGGCAAAGAATTCGCTCGAAGATTTCATTTCAGGATTCATTTAGCTACGCATAGCTGTGGTATCTGTGGAAAGGAATTTACTTGGAAGAGTATTGAGAATATTGTAGACTCACATGAATATCTATCCTGAAGTGAAAACTCATGACTGTGTTTGTGAGAAATTCCAGCTGTCGATAGCCATTCATTTGTTGGCATCATTTGAATATACTAACTTGCATTTCTGCTATTGTTAATAGTTTAGGGCCAATATTGATATACTGACACCAGAGTCGAACCTTCAAAACCGATAATGATACAAATTTGTTTAAAAGTAGAATGAAAATTGAAAATTATCAACAAATTTCATATTCAAATTCGGGATAAAAATAATTGTGAATCAATATCCATTCGAATTCTGACCAAAATCATGAACCCCGGTTTTGTCATATCCAAATAAATCCTAATATCTGGTTATTACTGTTTCTCTTATTTTGTCTGCATACTTCGTATAACTTTCACTCCACTTCTTAGGCTTCGAAAGTCACACTCCCAAAGATTTGTCAAGTGTGATGCAGCTTTTCCGGATATTTTCATTTTACTGGGTAGATGTACTATGCCATTTAATAATTAGTTTCGAACTTTGTTATGATACAATTGATAGTTCTTCAATTCGTGTTCGGTGTGTGGATCATTCGTTTACTTCGTTTCTTTCTTGTCCGTCGTCTGGTGTTGAATTGTGCTCGGGGTTCAATACAAGTTGTATGGCGGCACTGCGTTGTGTTCATGTGATGCCTAGGCTTTGTCATAACATGTGACATACATTGACACATAGATATCCAAATGGGTCGTTTTTTTTTATATTAAGGCCGTCTGCACCAACGCTGAGACGTGATAGGGCGTCGGGCGAGTTCGAGCACAGGTTCGTTGTTCAAGTGTTGGAAGTTTAGTAGTGAGTTCTTGTCGCCACGCAATACTCACGTAGTGACTATACACCAGTGGTTTTCAAGCTTTTTCACCCCATCAAAAGGAGGCATAGTTCGCGGCACCCTAGCAGTTTAAGTAGCCATGAGTGGCGGAAATAGGTTGCGGATTCGCGTACGACCAAGGTTTACACTAGAATCCCTTTCTATGTGGTGGGGGTTATCTAGAATCCTATTTGCCATGTAAGCGGTGTTTTACAAATACTATCGAGTGCAAGCGAGCCGGGCTTTGTGTTGGCACAGGGGTTCTGAAAAGGTGGGTCACAGAGCATTTTGAGGTGGGTCACAATGCTATTTAGAAAATTTTAGAATTAATGTAAGTTTAGTTATATTTGTTATGGTAAACGCTGGAAATATATTCATAAACTTTTCATCAGACTTTGAGGAAACGTAGTGGCATGTATGTAGTCCGCATGTACAAGTCGAAAACAGGAGGGCAAACGGCGACTTTTTCCACTGGCTATGACAACCTACGGCTAACAGCAACTAAAGTAATTTCGAGTATATGATAACTGGAAGGTAATGAATAAGTAACCAAGTATTCCGGTAGGGTCATATGACGCTATGCCGTTGAAAGGGGGTGCAATAAACTCGGATTGAAGTGTAATTGATGTAGGGATTTTCTGTACTTCGGCAGGTCGCATCATTGTAAGACAAAAGTAGCCATAATTGAAATATATTGGCAATTTCCGGTGAAGGCATGCTGCACCAACGCAACGAATCGTAATGGATTGCGGATTTAGCGGCCTGGAAATCATTGAACATAATGTAAGAGTCACATGAATTGATTGTATCATTGGATTGAATATTCGGACATCGCAACTTCAGTTGGTTTGGTACAAGACATACAATGTACATTGTACAGCATGCATATTAAATACTCTTTCTCCACTTCTCTGTAGTACTAGCACCCCGGCATTCAATAATGAATTGTTTGAAGCTGGCCCAGAATGATTATATTATTCCCCACAATAGTGGAACTAAAACCCTAATCACACAGTGAATGCGGTGAAAGCACATTTTCAAACCGGCATCTCAGAAATAATAATAAGCAATTTAGCTATGGTGTAAAAGGACCTCGTCGAAATAAAATGAACACTAAAAACAACCAGTGGTGTGCGTGCCAGATTTTGGAAGATGACGACTAAAAATGATATAGACAAAAGTCCTCAATTTACGTCAGTTCACTGTTCGGCCTATGGTTCTGATAGCTGAGACTAAAAAAGTTCAACACCGTCGTCCAAACATAATGGTATAGAATCTCCCGAGTGATGACGTTTTGTTTAGGAAACACTTCCCCAAATGCGGACGTACCTTGTCGAGTTTTGGCGTTCCGCCGCCATTGTCGGTGTGCTCACAGTGTCCTTACAAAAATCCCATGACCCGATCGAGGATGAATTCAAGGAAGAGAATGACAAAGGGCGAGGAAGTCTAAAACAATGAAAAATAAATTTTAAGAACCACTGTCGAATCCATACCTGCTATCACACCATGGCAATGATCGTGATCAACCCATATATATATTTCATGGTAGGATATATACGTACGACATTACGATGCGATAAATCTGATTCTGTTACGGCACGATATTGTAAATAACTAGTAATATTAGTACTGCACGAAAACGTTTCGTTTGCAGTATCAATCCCTGTTTGTTTGTTTGTGGTACTCATCGTGTTTGTCGACTACTATGGTCATTTACACCAGGCCGATATTGTTCATTATTTTCCGTAACTGCCGACTTTACCACGGCCCACCTCTAGGCTTTTTGATGAGGTGGCGACGAGGAGCCTAGGTAAACCTCCAACATTTAGGTATCAGAATTCTGAAGTTGACCACCGTCGGACTCGAACCGGCACTCATCGGTGTTCCAGCCGCGGATTATACCACTGCGCTGTCCCGCAGCCACGAATTCCCGTTGGGTTACCATATGTCCGTTCTTAAGAGGGTCCACTTTTTCAACAAATTGAAAGAGTCCGAAGACACCTAAATGTCCTCGTTGTGGGGTATTTGTCCCCTTTATATAGAAAAATGTAATGAAAAACTCGACTCCGACGCAGCGAACGCCATAGTTGGCAATACAATGAACGAAAAATTCGGCGCGACGGGTAATTCGGGAGTAGAGTCAACACCGCAAAAGTAACGTAAAAAAGCGTGAAATTGGGGAGTCGAGTCAAAATGATGACCTTTCTTTCAAGTCAGCAAAGTACTATTGGCCGAAAAAATTTTAAAATCATCAGTTTTCATTTCATTTTTTTATAATTTTTGAAACGTGTCCTTATTTTCGGAGCGCAAAATATGGTTACCCTACTGTTGATAACAATACGAAATATTCTGATCGGATATTACTGGCTTATTAGTGCGATTTGGAGTTCATGATATCACCAATCCGAGTGAACGTACTGTGAACCGATAGGCCAGTACCTATCGAAATCATGAAGGTACATGTGCTTCAAGATAGCTGCCGCTGCGGCTATATCGCATAGAGGAGGATGGCTGGTATAACACTAGCTCAGCGGTTCTCAACCGGGGATCCGCGAGACCCAAACGCGTAGCCAGGGGGAGGTTCGGGCATTTAGACGCGCGAAACCCCCTCCTTGAACGTGAAACCACGTCCTTTTCAAATGAGCGTTCTAACGCTAATAATACTCGGTTGCAATTCAATAAGTCGTATTATCAGTGTTGCGCGCGGCCAATTAACGAAAGGAGCGTTACCAATTAGCGAGATTCGTCCGTGCGCATTGCTCTGCACAATGCAACGCGACACGATCTCCCGCTGAGACAATTGCGAAATTAGGTCATTCATTGCCACGCGCTAGGCAATCGTTGCTAGCCTGATTTATCGCGTCTCCTACAAGCCTGTAGTTCCGCTGGCTTGAATAATCGCATCTGCAATAGGCCCGGAGCGCACGATATCATCGTTGGCCTACACAATCGCATCTGCATTGGCTTGGTACACACGATATCATCGCTGGCTTATCGACTTCCGAATTTCGATACCTAAGTGTTGGAGGTTTACCTAGACTCCTCCTCGCCACCTCATCCGCGTCAGCGGTATCTTACAAAAGCCTAGAGGTGGGCCGTGCTATAAGTCGGCAGTTACGGAAAATAAAAAGAATATCGGCCTGGTGTAAATGACCATCGTAGTCGACAAACACCATGAATACCCCAAAAACAAACAAACAAACATCGCTGGCCTACACAATCGCATCTGCAATTGGCTTTTCGTACTATAGTACGAAATATATCGCTAGCCTAACTACCACGTCTCGAGCCTACCTACCATGCTTTGGCTCCTATTTCCCGACGGCTTGGATAAAATGCCGTTAAGTATATGCTGATAGGCGATTGTGATTAAAGAGTGACATCTCGAAACTAAATGACATCAAATGTCCGCAAACATGTGCGACGCGTGCGTACATGCGTAGTTGATTTCCGCTAATACTTGAACATAACCATCAGAAGCTGTGTGTCAAGGCTTGAGTTATAAAAGAGGTAAGGTTTGAACCACCTGCAATCGGCGTCATTATAGCACATATTACATAAAAACTCGTACATTTTGACTTGCGCAAATCTTCGCCGAGGCTACGTAAGACATAGTACGCATTGATAAGCGTGCGGTAGGGTTGTTCAGAATTGATCGACTTTCGAAATGTCGTGGTTTTCAGTCCGATTCCCATGCCTTACACCAGTGGTTCTTAACCTTGCCTCCAGCGCCCCCCAGGGGGCGCTGGCGATTTTAAAGGGGGCGGAAACGCTCAGGGGGCAAAATGGGGGGCGCTGGGCTCAGGGGGGCGGTATGGGGGGTGCTGGAGAAAAATGGCTTCGCATTAGATGATGTGGTGGTAGGAAATATCCTATAATGAGTATTCAGAGCAATTAACACCGAAAACTTCTTTATATATAGCCTACAAAAGACATATAGGTTTTCGAGAAGAGGAATTCCATCTGGCGTGGAAAAATTATATGCCAGTGAAGAAATACCAATTTGAAATCGTGTGCGTCTTTTAGTTTAGTACGATTGGGATTAGATGTTCCTGTTGGGCGATATCCCTGTTGGGCGATTCTATATTTTTTTGATATAGCAGACAGGAGGTCACGAAATAACATCATGCAACGAATCATAGTAACGGGTTCGCCCGCCCGAATATGTTTAATTATTAGTTATGGGCCCTACAGTTTCGAGGACACCTCACAATGTTCGCTATACGTTTTGATGAGTCTGCGCACACTCAACAACTCACTGCGCATACCCTTGGACAACAGTGCGTAACGACTAAAAAAAGGTCATAACTTCGGATTTGTTTTGTGCAACGTAGATTTTCCCTGCGCAGACACCGTCTCAGCACTGCGCACGTGCGCAGCTTAGAGGAAACATTGCACCTCACTCAGCTATGCCGGTAAATCTGGTAACGTGAGCAGAGAGGACAAGGAATTGATGGCAATATATGTATGCAATTCCCGATCTTACTGATCGATTTTATCATGAAATATCGAAAGTTTTCGCGCTTCGCACTGGCTCGCTAAACAGTACAGCTGATTTCGTGGCAAAAGCGAACAACGTGATGGGGGCGGTTGGTTTATCACCCTATGGGAGCCCAAGACCCAAGTTATTTCGGCGGGCCTAACGAAGTGCCATTTCGTTCCTGCCAACGGGTATACGCCCGAAGATGTATAATTCTTATTGAGGGGGTCGTAACTTTTCAATGACACATCACTCAGCTCTACCGGTAATTCTGTTTACGTGAGAAGAGAGAGCATAAAAATTGATATCAATATACATGCAATTCCCGATTATATTGACCAATTCAATCATTAATTATTGAAACTTTTCGCGCCTCGCGCGTCTAGATGAGATTAGCTGGCTCAGTAAATGGACAGTGGACACCCAATGTAGATGAGTATCAGCAAACAGTGGCTAGCAGAAAGGGGGTCTGGAGACTGACGAAGTGCTGTTACGTCCCTGGTAACGAATTTATTGTACCTACGGGCACGCCCGAATATGTTCAATTATTAATTACGTGCCCTTTATTTTCCCATACAACAGCTCACTCAGCGCTGACCATCGAAATCACGCTACGGGTTTCTTGTGGGCGAAGCCCTCAGAAGTTTGGTTTATCACGCTACGAGTGCGCAAGGCAATCGTTTTTAGGGGGTTGACGAAGTGCTGTTACGGCCCTCCCTCTTACTCATTGTCTTTATTACATTCCTTACAATATGAGGTTGGGGGGCGCTGGAGCAAAATAATTTTTGAAAGGGGGCGCTGGAGGAAAAAAGGTTAAGAACCACTGCCTTACACCATAAAAACATATTCTAGGTACTTTTTTTCGTAATTCATCCCTTGCATCCGTGTGCACATTGAGCTGGAAGAATATCGGCTACAAATAGGGGATTCCCCTAAAATTTGAGTGTCGCTATTCGGACTAGGCTAGTAAAACGTCATATATAAGCTGGTTTTATGTAGCTATTGCGGCTGGAGTGCTACATAACCTCACTATAGAAAGTATTGTCAGTTCAGGACACCATGTTCATGTCCCACACTGCCTTAGAGCTCCTCAAAACTGCCTAAGACTGATAGTCATTTTGTTGGATCACCTATCCTACACTCCTCAACCCTACCCGAGATTGTTTATCAATTGCCGGGATCACCACGTGCAAGAATACAACTGTAAATGTATCATTCACTCACAGCCACATTATAAACATCACATTGTTCAAAGGAAACGAATCAAAAAGGCAAAGAAACAGATCAACTTGGCACATTGCATTGCACTGGGATGCAAAGCTCACTAGAAGTCGTTTCGGAGGGAAATTTGAGGCCTTGGCAGTGCTGGCATAGTCTGCGTATTCCAACGCATTTGAGAAAGGCAAACTTCTTGGCAATCGAACTCTGGAGAGTGCTACAGGAAAAGCACAGGCTGATCTGTCAGTTGAACTGCTGGAACTTTATAATTTCACAAATAATGTCAGAGCTCTTGTGTTTGACACAATACCCTCAAACGATGGAAAAAATAAAGGTGCGGTTCTGTTACTTGAAGAATTGATAAAGAGGAAAGTTTTCTACTTTCTACTTCTGCTTATCGCCATCATATTTATGAACTAGTCATCCGGGGAGGTCTGGAAGTGAAGTGTGTTTGGATCTGCTACCACAGGCCCTGAAAACACAGATTTTAATACCCTCCAAGAAGTGGAAAGATATTGATCAATTAAGAAGCTCTAAAACACTTCAGTTTGATGAATGCAGCTGGTTGGCGATCAAAGCTGATGGAGCTAAGCAAGAAATAATTCCACTGATGAAGCCATATAATGGAAAGCAGAAAGAAGTCTTGATAATAAATGACTACAGAGAATGTGCAACAGGCACCTTGGCGATTGTAGCTGCCCAATATATTGATAATCGTTTTCGCAAGCCTGGTGCTACTAATAGCACTGGATGGACGAGTCAAGTGCTGTACTGTCAAAAATGTTCATGTGGAGAGAGCAAATGGGCTATTCTGAAGAGTTCATTAGAAAGTTGCCCTGTTTTATGTCCCAGCTTGGTTGAAAACTGGCAATGCATGTGACGCACAGTATATTGATCTCAAATTCCTTCATGGCATGACAGACTTTTCATTGTGCGATTTCACAGTTGCTGATGTGGCATATAAAAAGATGCGAGAACATCATTGGCATCTCACCGAGGAAACGGTGGTATCAACAATGTTCTCGGCTAAACCAAAGATTCCTGACAAAGTGAAGGAAGCGATGGCTTCTAAATTGCTGCAAATGCCAATCCTTGAACAATTTCGCAGAGGTAGGCTATACCTCCGAGTCTAATCTCTGACTCTGTCTCTGAGTCAATGAGTATGGTTGCTTTAATTGAACCGGAATCATGGTTTCTATCCAATGCTATACATGTCGAACATGATTGGTTTAGTTTTCCAGTTTCGGAATGGCATAATGATTCGCATTTCGTGACTGCTCAAGAATTTGTAAGTAGCGTTGAAATAGTTAACGGCGCAGCAGAGCGTTTGGTGAAATTGAATACCGACTTTGATGCTTTCAAAACAGATGACAAAGAACAGCGAGCGAGCCTCTTACAAGCCGTGGAAGATAACGGGAACAGATATGCCGATTTCTCTAAAGCAACCATTTCATCCGGACCTGATTTAAGTAGTATTTGCCAAGTTGATCTGTTTCTTTGCCTTTTTGTTTCGTATCCTTTGAACAATGTGATGTTTATAATGATCCCGGCAATTGATGAACAATCTCGGGTAGGGTTGAGGAGTGTAGGATAGGTGATCCAACAAAATGACTATCAGTCTTAGGCAGTTTTGAGGAGTTCTAAGGCAGTGTGGGACATGAAAACGGTGTCCTGAACTGACAATACTTTCTATAGTGAGGTTATGTAGCACTCCAGCCGCAATAGCTACATAAAACCAGCTTATATATGACGTTTTACTAGCCTAGTCCGAATAGCGACACTAAAATTTTAGGGGAATCCCCTATTTGTAGCCGATATTCTTCCAGCTCAATGTGCACACGGATGCCAGGGATGAATTACGAAAAAAAGTACCTAGAATATGTTTTTATGGTATAAGGCATGGGAATCGGATTGAAAACCACGACATTTTGAAAGTCGATCAATTCTGAACAACCCTAGCGTGCGGTGCGTATTTAATTGTTCGACGCGTTGATAAGCGCGCATATTTAATTGTTCGCGACAGATTAGGGAGTCGCTAATGAACAGCACTTCCAGACTCGTCGACAAGCTTATCATACGCGTATAATCGTCAACACGAGGATGTTGTATAATCGTTATTTAAGCGTGTACTCAACCCTAAGGAATCGATGCTATACTACTAAATCCGGAAAAAATAGAAACCCCCCCCTTATTTTCCGGCTGGCTACGCGCCTGGCGAGACCTCCAACTTTGCAAAATGATTGAAAGCCTGATTTGTATTGTTGCAATTAGGTAAATCACGAGACAAATTCGCTACATAACTGGTAAAACTCCACGACTCACGTTACAAAAATGGCCGTCTGAAATGAAGTAGCCTATCCCACTGTGCATACTCATTTTAATTGATAAAGTGAGAGCAGTTTAATGATACAAACATATATTGCTTGATAAAGTGAGAGCAGTTTAATGATACAAACATATGTTGCTATGTAAATATGTTTTGTCGTGGTTTGTGAAAAAAAAGGTTAGAGTAGTGAGGTCAATCAGGGTGACTTCGAAAAATTACAAGTTATCAGTCTCAGCAAAATACTGAGCAGCAGGGCCGTGACAGTACTTCGTCAGGCCCCCCCCAAAACTTTGGTCTTGGGCCCCCCATAGGGTTATAGACCTAACTTCTGGGGGGCTTCGGCCCCCAGACCCCCCCTCCGGCAATACACTGTTTACCACTATTCATCATGTTAATTGGGAGCTTGTTGAGTGAACCGCCTTTTGCTGCCAAAGCGCGCGAAGCGCGGAAAATTTCTAGAATTCATGATTCCATCGGTCAGTATGGTCGGGAATTGCATATATTGTTATCAATTTTTATCTTCTCTCTGCTCACGGAACCAGATTTGCCGGTAGAGCTTATTGAGGTGTGTTCGAAAAGGTAGGACCACTCAATAATAATTAAACATCTTCGGGCGTATACCCGTTGGCAGGAACGAAACTGCACCTCGTCGGGCCCCCAAAAACGTGTGGGTCTTGGGTTCTTATAGGGTGATAAAACGATTCCCCCCATCACGTTGTTCGCGTTTGTCACGGAATTATCTGTAGGCTACTGTGTTGTGAGCCAGCGCTAAGCGCGAAAATTTTCGATAATTGATGATAAAATCGGTCAATCAGATCGGCTATTGCATATATATTATGCTATCAATTTATTGTCCTCTCTACTCACGTAATTAGATTTACCGGTAGAGCTGAGTGAAGTGTCTTGAAAACGGGAGGGCCCGTAAATAATGATTAAACATCTTCGGGCGGGCGGACCTGTTGATATGACTTCGTTACATGATGTTATTTTGTGACTTCCAGTCTGCTATATCAAAAAATATAGAATCGCCCAAATAGGCTTCTAAACTAAGAGACGCACACGATTTCAAATTGGTATTTCTTCACTGGCACAAAAAATATTTCCCAGCCGGATGGTATTTGTCTTGTGAGGTTCAGATTGCAAAGACAGGAACATTCGGCGCCAGTCATTTAGGCGCCTATGGACAATTAAACCTATATGCATTTTGTATAGCCTTCGGTCTGCATAAGGGCATACACCTTTTCGGTCAAGTTTTTCTCGCTGCCGATCGTTCTGGCACACTTCTTGGAGTCGCATGTTATATGGCCTAAAACTTGATTGTATGTCATGGTGGGTCGTGGCGCGGTAATGGCCCAATACCCAATAATATAGAAAAACCGCTAATTAAATTCGCGCGCATCGCGAAAAAATTTTGAAAAAATTGCATAAATTTTCAAAAAAATACTCCATGATTTATGCTAATTCACGAAATAATTTTGGGCCCCCTTCGAGCTCGGCCCCCCCCAATTGGGGGGTTTGGGGTGCGGCAGTTACGGTGCTGCTGAGCAGTAACTAGAAATGGAGGTTTTTGATCCATTTCCTTCAGAAGATACATAAGCACTATTAAAGAATAACTTCAAGATGAGTTGCTAGATAGAAATGGCTCGGCTGGACGTTCATTCAAACATATGTTTCTCAATTTTGATACCTTAAGGTGTCTTCGCAAGCGTTACGAGTTGAAATCACCTTCGCCACTACCTATCTGTGTAAAAATGGATTTTCAGCACTCGTTCATATCAAACCAAAAGCGCGAGTTTTCAAGACACGACCACTCGACCATTTCTGTAATACGTCTACATCATTGACCACATTTTCAAGCGGCACCCCTTAGCAGTCCAATCGGCACACTAGTTGAGAACCACTGGAATTCACTCTTGGCGAGATGATTGTGTATTCGCACCCGTGCACCATCCGTGATATACGGATGTAAACATACACCCATGCTACCCGAAACCAGAAGCTGCATCAGACTTAAACCACGGTAGAAATCCAACACAATATTTTAATCCAAATGATGCTTGCACGAAGCGACTAAGGAAGGTATACGTAGGCCTACTATTTATAACCGCGATATACTTCTGAGGTTGGTTATCTTCTCGTGTAACAATTTTTGGGTTTGAATACATAGGCTACTGTTTTCGCTAGAGGAAGCCTTGAAGCTGAGTTGGACAACCAGAATATTTTCATCGAATTATTGTAGAATTACAATTACAGGAAAGAAACATTTCGTAAATTAGATTATACTTGAATTATCAGCATTTCGCTCTAATTATCTACTAGTCCAAGTCTGCCCTGAACCCTATACTGATCGTATCACAGGATACAAAGTACGTTGTACAAGAGTACAAGCAGGTTTATACAAGTATAGAATTATAGCTACACAGTTTTTCCATATTAACTTAGAATTAGAAGTACTGAATTCGTCAACGTATAATGGCAATTTCTATCCATATTTCGCGTCATTTATGGCGTTGTTTAGTTGTCACTGTACGGGCACAATCGAATGGATGTCAAAACTATAAAGGGGACTTTTTGGCGTCTTCGGAGGAGATTTTCGATTTCTTGGAAAAGGAAGACAAATCATCCTAAAGGAAGACGTATGGTATAACCCTACTATATCATTGCCTGCTACATCTACATTGTATACTACTTCTGCATCGCATTATACTTCTATACTTGGGTAATAATGTGACCACCATGACCACTTGTTAGAAACTTTAGGATCTGATCCATGTAAGGCTTACACCAGGGGCGGGCAACATACGGCCCGCGGGCCGGATCCAGCCCGCGAAGGGATTTTGTCCGGCCCGCGGAGAGTTCTCCGTCTTACATGATAATGTGGCCCGCGGCCGCAGTCTGCCGAGAGCTTTCCCACTACTTGCTTAGATGTATGCGAAGCGTGCAAGAGTGGAGCTTACGCTAAAGTTCGTCGAAGCGAGACTTGCATTATCGACATTTACGATGTACTCAACCATAATGTCGTTTGTGGTAATCGTAGTGTTTGTCGGTTACAATTATCATTTACACCAGGCAGATATTTCTTATTTTTCATTCCGTAACCGCCGACTTGTAGCACGGCACACTTCTAGGCTTTTGTAAGAAGTAGGGCTACCATATTTTGGAAATCTGAAAAGAGGACACTTTTTTAAACTTTTCAGACTTGCAAAACCGGAGGAAAATCCTGAAGAATGGTAAAATTTTCCCACTTCGTGGTCGGTTGATTAAAAATAGAAAGGTCAACTTTCTCGCTCAGCGCCCAAAATACAGTTTTTCCTTTCACGTTATCAGTTGGTTGACTAAAAAAAGGTCAACTTTCCGGCTCATCTCCCGAAATAGTCGCTGGAGCGTTACTTCAGTGCTAATTTACTGTATCTCAGTCGATTTTGCCACATATTTAACCAAAATTCTCAAAAAAGAGGACAAAATCTCCAAAAAGAGGACAGTTGGGCGTCCTCCGAGGACACTTTCAAAAAAGTCAAAAAAGAGGACAAATCCTCGTAAAAGAGGACGTATGGTAACCCTAGTAAGACGCCGCTTATACCAGGGGTCGCCAAATAAAACGGGTCAAATGTTCAAATTTCGTAGAGGACGCGTACCGCATGAATTCAATATCGAGATTAATCAGGCCACACAGTTGAACAACGACCTACTCCACCCTACACCACCTACTCCACCCTAATGAGTTGATATCTTGGTAAACTATGGGTACCGGGTTTATCGAACGCCTTGAAATCTTAATTAAGGATTGCATCGTGTGTTGATTGATCAGATAGAAGCAGACATGGCGGCGCCTGTATGACAATGCTATTCTCAAATCAACATTCTCTTCGCCATTATCGGCGAGAAATGGCTTTGAAGTGGCGTTGCTGTCGTTAAAATACATCCATTAAATACGATGTATTCCTTGTATATGTGGATAAATGGGCGAATAATGTAACGATTCAGCAATCCGGCCCGCCAAGTACCTAATTTCCCTATATCTGTCCCGCCGACTGGAGAAGTTGCCCGCCCCTGGCTTACACTGTAATCGGTGTCTTATAAAGGCGTAGAAGTGAGCCGTGCTACTAAGTGAGCATGAGCACTGAGCAGCTACGGAATAAAAATGATTAAAATTGGCCTGGCGTAAATGACCATAGTGGTCGACAAGCACCATGAATACCACAAACAATGAAATGTGTGCAAGTATCAGTCACAACATAACCTTAAACTGCTGCTGTGGTCTATGCTATGTTTAATTACACTGTGGGAATACGGAATGCTATATTTGATAACTACACAAGCTGCATCTTGCTACAGGCCTTAATCTAGATTCTAGATCCATGTATTATTTTATTACCATTACATTGCTGCAAATAACTTACAATGCGGGAAATATCCCGCACGCAACACCGCAAACACAAATTAAGCCGCCTTAAACTTTAACGTAAACTACTAATAATACCATAGAACGTGAAGAAACGATTGAGGTATGCAATTCCAGCCTGTAACTTATTGGCTGATTCATAAATATACGCCGACGATTCAATGAAGATGTGACCCTACAACCTCATATAATAACTAACACATGTTCACCTAGTCGTGTAGATCGCGATTTATTTACGGCGTTCCGCCAACGATCAACAACAGTGACATTTAACGCGTCATTTTTAGCGTCAAAATCACGTCACACCTATCGAGAAGTTAGCCGTTTATCGAGTATTTATTTCTTATCAAATTGAGATCTGAAGTCTCTGGTTTCGCTTGCGGTCAGACTGATCTGTGTGGGTAGCAATATCATTATAGAGACATTT
This sequence comes from Botryllus schlosseri, assembly GCF_051294905.1. Lineage (NCBI taxonomy): Eukaryota > Metazoa > Chordata > Ascidiacea > Stolidobranchia > Styelidae > Botryllus > Botryllus schlosseri. The sequence continues at coordinate 35,524,458 of NC_137238.1, forward strand.
CGTTGAGCTGCTGCTTGAGACTATGTACTGTACACTACAGTAGTATGTTTATAGCACGCTTAAGTGGTAACTATGTATCCATACCGCATACCGGTGATAACTTGTGAGGAATGGCATATTTCAGTAGCCGCCACTTGTATTAGCTTACGGGTTAATGTTAAGGGCAAATTCGAGTAGGCTTCTATAGCATCCCTGATCATGATATAATAAAAGTGCGAATGACGTAGAAATTTCAAATATGTGCATGATAAATAATGCCTCATGTTTTTTGACCATGCCTATTTCATTGCACCTGTAACAATGTTGCATTTCTTATTGCTGGGAGTGCTTTGTACTTGGCTACTACTAATCCAAAGTTTTAAAAGTAACTATTTTGGCCTAAAAAAACTGTTAAGTATAGTAGTACTTGGACTCGTACTCGGACAACTAGCTGTCTAATTATACTAATTATAGCGAAATGTCGGTAATCTAATTGTAACATGATTTGTGAAATGTCTGTATGCTCTAATTTTAATTTTAATCTATAATCTGCTTTTCCTGAAAATGCTACAGGAGAACTGTATATTGCGAAACGAGCCAAGCTTGCTGTAGCCTACGGACATTCGCTCTTCTCGTGCTTATGAGGATGAACTATGATATGATATGAACTGAATTTCATTCAATATCCTAGTTTTGGCGGATTCAGTAATTCTAATTTAACTTGGAAATTGCTGTGTGGCTATGATCATAATTTTAGTCTGATTTAGAAAAAAAATGTGTTTTTCTAATTCTAATTCTAATCTATTTTGGAAAATGCTGTGTAGCAATAATTCTAATTTTAGTCTAATTTGGAAACAAGGTCTTTTGCCATAATTCTAATTCTAATATACTTGGGAAATTATGTGTAACTATAATTCTAATTCTAGTCTAATTAGGAAAAGCTGTGTAGTTGAAATTCTAATTCAAATCCGATTTGGAAAAACGTGTATAACTATAATTCTAATTCCAATCTAATTAAAAAAAACGTGTATACAACATTCTAATTCTAATCTAATTAGGAAAAACCTGTGTAGTTATAATTCTAAATTTAGTCTAATTTGACAAAAAAGTGTGTTGCCATAATTATAATTCTAGTCTAATCAGGAGAAAGCTGCGTTACCATAATTCTAATTCTAATCTAATTGGGAGAGGCTGAACATTTTCTAGTAGTTCAGTCACGTATAAATTACCATTGCTGATAGATCACGCGATATGGTCACCCGAGGCTTCGACACAGGAATGTATTCTGTTGTGATATCACCAATTTCTGGAATTGTGGTAATAAATAGGATGCATATATCGTGTGGCCTACCTATATTTTCATGTGAAAAATTTACGGGTGTCTATATAATAGCATCTGTTATACATTTTCGATGCTGCGAATCGTGTCTGCAGAAGCAGTTATGCGGTATTTATTTTTAGCTGATTCGGAGACTGATAATACGTAATTCCCTCAGGCCACTGGTACCAATATTAATATACAAGTCACTTTTTTCGCATCAATCCACCCCAAGTGATATAAATATCGACCTCGCCTGAAATATTAGCCATAGGATTGTATTTGTTAAAAAGACGAAACAAAGACGAAGATATAATACAAGGTGGAAATAGAGCAACTCACAAGGTAACTCCTACCATATTCAATTCACTTCTATCTGCTGTAGTTTGTAAGTCCTACAGTTTGCCAGCGGCAAGCTTAACTCAATCGGATCGAATGCGATAGCAAGCGAAAATGTGTCTAGTGTGTGGCGCTTTTGGACTGAGCAGAATTGAACTATCGCAGCAGTGGCATTTTACGTTAGGGTTTCGGGTGTTCGACTGGTAGCATTATTGCGTCCATAGACACATGAGCACGCAACCGCGCTTGGACGAATAGATATTTCGCCTGCAATCCAATTCTATTATGATTTGTGATTTTTAAATAATTCTCTCATTCTTATTTAATTTCTGGTTTTCCTGAAAGCGCAACAGGAGAACTGTATAGTGCCAAACGAGCCAAACTTGCTGTGCAGATTTTTGTCATTCACGTGCTCACTGTAGCGCAGTGGTTCTCAACCTGGATGGGGGGGGGGGGGCGCCTCCATTACCTCCAATTCACGCGTGTTTCTCTATATATACACCTAATTTCATATTTTTTAATTCTCTCATCAACAGTCATAACCTTCCATGTCATCAAACAATCTGTTGGGGTTGCTAGCATCCCGGTTGGATTTTATGATATGACGATAAGGGGGCGCGAAATTTTTCACTATCATAAACAGGGGCGTATCTAAAAAAGGTTGAGAACCACTGCTGTAGCGAGATAAAGTAGCGGTATGATCCACATCTGCAACACCAATGGGTTGCGGGTTCGAGTCCGACCGAGATCGACTCCGGAATTCCCGCCTAGGTGTTGGAGGTTTAGGTCTAGGCTCCTCTTCGCCACCTCTTATAAAAAGTCTAGAAGTGGGCCGTGCAAAAGTCGGTAAATACGGTATCAAAAAAAGAGTATCGGCCTGGCGTAAAATAACCAACGTAGTCGAGACACAATGAATAACAAACAATCATTCTCGTGCTTGCCGTAATGAACTCTGATTGGATACGAGCTGAACCTGATTACATTTGCAAGTTTTCGCGAACTCAGTAATTCTAATATTAATCTAATTTAGAAAATTGCAATTTATACTTGACTTTGACCATGAGCAGTTATTTTGATGTTTGTAAAATTTGTCGAAATTTACTCTTCATAGAGACGATATTCAAAGATCTATGACCAGCAGAACTCAAGATACATCCTTATCTGACGACATCTATGCGTTTGACGCTGGTCTACAAGAATTCTCATACTAGGTTTTGAGAAGCGACCTTGAACGGCTTCAGACATAACTAATATCCTGAATTTTAGCATTCATATACATAAATTGACTATGACTATCCATGGAAACAAACAACAACTGTCGTCTATTATATTTTTGTGGCATATTCAGAGGTCAACCAGAACCGCAAGAAGGCTACCGCGGCTGGGAATCACTGATTTAGGGTGAGATTAGGGTGGGGTTTAGGTTAGGGTTAATTTTGGGATTACGGGTTATGCAGGCACTTCAAATTTCGGGCACCCCATTGCTGTTACTTGTACAAATTTAGGACGGGCCGGAGAAAAGGTACCTTGTTACGGCCCGATTAGGAGGTGATCCCTAAGGCCGGAGACAATGAAGTTGGAATAGCAATAAAGTCAATTATCGCGTTCGTCAGGATTTATCAACCCAGGATTAAGGAATCCGGTTGATCGCAGCGCCTAAAGTTAGTGTTAATCTCATGATTTAACTAACCGGATCAAACTATAGATAACTAGTTTTCTATAAAAACTGCGTACACTGCGTATCATTCCTACGCACGAATATTTTCTATAATGACAGTGCCGATTGTCTCCCAGGTAATAGCTTCACTAAACAATCAACGAATTATGTATCCGCCATTGCAGAGCGATATCAATATTCTATAATCCGTTTCTAAGCTGGACCGTAAGAATAATACACGACTTTCATTTCGCGATGACGATAATTCGACCTACCTCAGTGGCAGTATCGCTATCATCAAACTGCTATTTCATTCAACAAATTGACAACTGGTAGCCTATAACGCGTTTTCGCATTATGATGCAACATAAATTGCCACTTGAATGAAAACTCGGGACACCTCGACCAACCATCGCGCGTATAGCCTTTTCCAACTTTATGCGTCGCGATTAGCAATATTGAATCACACGATTAGCAGTCTTCCGGATCAGCCAACTTTATTGTCTCCGCCTAAAATGCGTCCCGATTAGCAGGCTTAATCACATGATTATCATTCTCCCGGATCAGTTGACTTTACTATCTCCCCCCTTAATCTTCAACTCGAATACTGGAAGCCGAATACTCGGTATTGCCCAGCCCCATAAACGAGCAAATACACTTTCTCCCTCTCCAAATTGAATTATATTTGCGGACACAAGTCGCATTCCTAAAGATCATAATAATTCGTGAGCGATTTTCGTGGTAGTCTTTCTACTCGGAGCGCGAAATTGGACAGTGTGTTATCGTGTACGCCCGTGGCTTTCGTTCCTGCGTGTAGTTGTTAATCCAATGATGGATTGCGACCGTGAATTGTGAAATACAGCAAGGTAGTACAACTCTCTCCTTTATAATTAGCAGTCACATGCCGCACGGGGCGAATTACTAATTGGATGCGCGCTTTATCAAAATATAGTACCCGTAATTAAAGCCTGGTACCAAAACATGGTAGAGTTGTTATTGCTATTGTTTGTGATATTAAAGCTGTTTTTCGACTACAATGGTCATTTACACCAGGCCGATATTCCATATTTTGATTCCCTTGCTGCTGACAAGAAAATTTTCAGCTTGTCCGAAATAGAATAGAATTAGAATTATAGCTACACATTTTTGTTCTCTTATGATCAGGCCGTGTTATTTTTGGCATATGCCAAAACTGCCAAAAATAACTTATTTTTGGCATTTTTCGATTTTTATTTTTGGCAGTTTTGGCATCGTCCTCTAAATAAATAGTTTCGGACTCGAATTAGTCACAAAAACGCTTCATTTCGGCCAGTTTGTCATAAGACACCACAAAATGTGCAGCATCCACGTATAATCAGTGCCAACAAACAATAAGAAGAAGAAAAAACCTAACGATTTCATGGGTTGATAATATCAAACAAAACCACAAAAGCCTGACAAACACGCTCAACACCTGATTGTTACAGCTGTTGAATAGACTTAAATCGTTTGCACTGTAACAGTGCTTCCAAACTCAGGTCAGCTAAGTTTCTCCTAAATTCATTTCTCGCTCAGCGAATCTGGGAAATATAGGCTTCAACAGTAGCCGTTGAGGGAAAGAATGATGCCAGTCATCCACAAAAGGTTTTCAGAGCTTCAAAATCTTTGGAGGGCCGAACCGGCTTCCTTGCATCATGAAAGGAAATCACTTCGCCAGTGCCATCGATCTCATCGCGGAAAGAATTCTCTTCCCGATACCTTTCCAGTAGTTTCCTGTGTTGTCTCTCAACACATTCTATTTAGTAGCCCAACTATCCCATATCCTTCAGTCTACCGAGATATTTTCGGAGGACTTTTGTCACTTCAGGTGGCTTTATTATTACCAACTCGCATGGAAGAGTCCTGGGAAGGTTATAGCTTCTTCAAAAACATTGACGCAACAAGACTGTCTGGCAAAACGAGACTATGCAGCTGAGGAATAGTCAGACAGTTTGTTGCGTCACAATGTTAAACTCGATCGCGATGCAAAAATCGTGGTTGATTTTGGGGGTTTCAGTTCCATGAGCAGAATAAAATTTATATTTTAATAATCAGTACAGCGGCAGCTTCTCATTGATACCCGTTTTATCAAATTTAGCGCTCGACAAGCCGGTCAAAAATGGTCGTAAAATCGCCTTTGGACAAATGGAAAGTATGACGTAAACCAAATGCAGTCAGCCGTTCAATCTCGCTGTGCCCACACCATTCAGGACACCATGCTTTCACCCCTAATGGGTGGGCTGGACCCAGATTAAGAAACCTGCCTTTCACACACGCTCTTCTCGCTTGTAACGCGGTCCTGTTAACACAACACCATGAACGAAATACACTATTAGGCAAGCCGTGTTATTTTTGGCATATGCCAAAAATTGCTTATTTTTGGCATTTTCAAATTTTTATTTTTGGCAGTTTTGGCATCTGGCTCTTGAAATGCCAAAAATAACACGGCCTGCTTATGATTCTCATAAGCATGATAACGGCAGATATATGTACAGCAAGCTTGGCTCGCTTCGCACTATACAGTCTGCCTTAACATTTCCAGCAAAACTAGCAATTAGATTAGAATAAAATTACAGCGCGGAAACATTTCACAAATTAGACTAAACTTGGAATTTGAGCAAAGAAAGATTTCTTAAATTTGATTGGAATTAGATTACTGACGTTACGCCCTAATTAGTTAAATTATATAACTGTAACATAGTCTGGTACAGTAGGGAGTCGGAAATAAATACATTCTGCGAATGCTAGACTGTGAATATTGATCTATTTCGTACGGCTTATAGCTGTGCAGATGCAGCCTTACTAGTTTATTTCATGCCCAAGCGTATAGCAATGACTGTAAAGCTATTTTATTAACCGCCTAAATAAAGTTTTGGAAAAGCACCCTAAGCTAGATGTCATATCTTTTGAATATCGGGTGAATATAACGTCGTTATCGGCAAAGGTGCTATAGTTATCGGCTGTATCGGCAGTGGCTCAAAAATTTGATATAGGTGAGGCTCTTCTTGCATTGATATGTTCCGTATTAATTATTTTCTGCTTAACGGATATAGTAATCCCGAATTGTCGCGCAATGTTACTTGCCAGTGTGTAGCTAACTCGATATAACTGAAACACCGCAGCTATTCGTGGTGCTTATCGCCTATTAAGGTCACGTACACCACGACAATGATATTAGTAATATCCAGGATCTTTACATTTCGCATTCTTTCCGGACGACTTCCACACTCGCGCGCTCGCGACTTCGGTCTCGATCTCTTCCAAGCATCCGGACCTTTCCTTTACTGGCGACTTCGTACTGGGGCGGCTCACCATCATAATGGGCTTTTTGAGACACTGCTTTGGCAGTGAGGTTAGCGATGAGGAGCCCCGATAAACCTCCGACACATAGAAGTTGGTTCGACCCGAGACTCGAACCACTAACATTGGTGTCGTGACTCTGACGCTTAACTAACTGTGCCACTCGCTTCCCCAAGGGCATTTGGTAGAATGCGGCTATTGATAATGTTACGACCTGTTTTGATTTTTACGTTTAGGCACAACTATTATACTATTTTTTTTGTACTGTGGATTTGGGATATGTCTTGTTCCTAATTGTTTATAAGCAAAATTGTGATGGCAGCTGGCGGAATAGCCCACTTATCGTGTAAGATGAATATATTTTCGAAAATTCACTCTTGGCAAAAAAAATAGTGTGCATTCGCACCTGTGTACCACCCATGATAAACGCTGTGAATATACACCGTGGTACACGAATCCGCACGATATCTCAGAACTACACCACGGTATAAATCAGACACAACATTTTAATCCATATTAAGCTTACACGTACGGGCTAAGGAAGGTATGTAAAATTCATACGCGGAAGTACTTCCGATAATGGCCGTGGCATTTGTGCCCTATGTAACGGCTTCACTAAACAAGCAGCCAATTAACCAATATTATACGCACCATTGCAGAGCGATATACCTATCAATATTCTATAATCCGCTTCTTCGCTGTACCGTACTGATCACACGCGACTTTCATTTCGCGATAATGATTAATGCTACTTATTACGGTCTTTTGTCAGCAGCTTGCCGCTTTATTCAACAACCTGACAATTGACAGCCAATAACGCGTTTTCGAATTATGATGCAACATATATCGCAACACCACTTTATTAACATTACCACGTCGGGATAATCATCGCGCGTAACCTTGTCCAACTTTATGCGTCCGGATTAGCAGTATTTCATCACGCGATTAGCATTCTTCCGGATCAGGTATTTTTATGATCACCGCCTAAAATGCGCCACGATTAGCAGTTTTTAATCACGCGATAAGCATTCTCCCAACTTCATGATCTCCGCCCTTAAGACCTGCAAATCTTGTTGAAATGTTGGTCATCATCCGCACCGTTCATGCTTGACACAACATCGTGTGTGAGTGAAGAATCTGTGGATGGAAACAGTGACTCGTAACTTTAATTTTCACCGCATGATGTGCTATATTGGCTGTTTTTGTGAACCTGGATTACTCACACGACCTACGTAGGTTACGTAATCACGGTACATGAATAAACTAGACTTCAAACTTAACGCATATCTGGGTGATTTTATACAGTAGTTTGTGTCCCCATATTACCATAAATAAATAGATTTTACAGCTTAAATTCCAAAGAACTTTTCGCTCACCGCTCAGAAACGCGTCGCGTTCCATATTTAGCCTGCGGACCCGAGAATGCCCAGTAAGGCTGTTCAAAATTTTTTTTTCTGGATTCCAGCCATTCAGTTATTAAATTGTCAGGTTACCCTAAAAAACGCTGCACACCAAATCTGGTTCAATTCTAACAAGTATAAGGCTCCGATAATCACTGAATGGCTGGAATCCAGAGAAAAAAAGGTTATTTTTGAACATCCGTAATATCCAGGTCTAGCCTATAGTGTCCATCCAGTCTCTACTCATCTATACCCCTCTGTTCCCATTAAAGATTACTTTCACGCTTCTATACAGATGATGTCTATCGCCCGGCTAACCTTAACACTGTGCACTGGGATCGCTCTAGTCTCGTCGGACTCGTGTCCATCTACTATAGGAGAATTCATATGCAAAGAATGCCAGTCGTGCTGTGACAAGCAACTAGGACTCCGACCTCTCATCAATAGAGGACTGAAAGGTGAACCCGGAGATGTAGGTGAAAAAGGCGAGCCAGGCGGAATTGGCTTTAAAGGAAGCAAAGGTGACAAAGGTGACAGTGGTGCAGACGGTAGCCCTGGAATGGAGGGTCAAAGAGGAAGGACTGGCAGGCCTGGACCGGCTGGTAGCCCTGGTCAGAAAGGAGAATCTGGGCCGGATGGATTACCAGGTATAGAAACGAATTTTGAGGCGGCCAAACTATATAGTCATTGTTGGTGCTCAAAAGTAGGAGTAATGTCGTGAATTTCTGATCGAGTACAAGTAGACGTAGCGATTTGAAGTAGTCTAAGTAGTAGTAGTCTAGTGTATTAAAAGTAATTATTTTTACCTGGAAGCTGTTCAAGTAGACGTGGAAGTAGTCTAAAACATAACTACTTCAATTCAATAGTATATTCATATTGAAATGAACCCGAATATTTTCGGCTGACACTCGTCAGGGGTAATCGTCAGCAACTAGCAGAGAATTCAAAAGAACAGCGTATACGGTTACCCTGAACATGCCATCAACCGCGACATCGAGAGGAAAGTAACGCAATTCAATGCAGCAAAGTCATCAGAGCCTACCGAACGAACAACCAAAGATGTTTACAACCATCTACTTTGAATAGGGACTATTTCCACCTGCTTTGAAAAGCAATTGATCTCAGCGGTCAATAAATGTAACGACACAGTGAAGACCAACGTGATTTTCACGACAACGCAACTGCTCCTAGCAACACGTAAAGACGTGCTTCCCGCACTTCAACAAAGCAATGTATTTTAAGAATTCAAGCGTCACTGTGATTGTGGCTACGTGGGAAGAACGTCAAAGCGCTTGCAGGAACGCATAAATCAGCATGTCCCTAGATTAATTAGAACACGCTCGACGAAAAGCTCACCCTTAACTCATCCGCTCAAGATTGATGCGGAACAATCAAAGGTCATAAATTCTGCAATTGGCAAACACTTATTGGATAATCCCGCCTGTGCGAACAATTATCGAGACGACAGATTTCGCATACTCGGAAAGGGTCGCTCACACTCTCATTTGTGTGCCTTGGAGTCGATTTTTATCAAAATACACCAGCCAAGGCTGTCTCAACAAAAAGAGTTCGTGTATCATCTAAAAATAGTACATTAAACGCTCTCGTATTCGACATTCCGTGCTGGTGACGTCATATTTTGTGTTACGATTGTTGGTATACGCTGTTCTTTTGAATTATCTACTAGTTGCTGACGATTACCCCTGACGAGTGTCAGCCGAAAATATTCGGGTTCATTTCAATATGAATATACTATTAAATTGTATATTGAAGTTCTGTACCTCCAAGAAGCTGTTCAAATAACTACTTCAATAAATAGCGCAAGTAAGAATAATCTACTTGAATATACTTCGATAAAGTAACTAATTCATTGCTGACCACCTCTGAACGGGTAGTGTGTGTTCTACAGGGACAAAAGGCGAACCAGGAATTTCAGTAGGTCAAGGCGTTAAAGGCCAAAAAGGCAGCTCTGGCAGAAAAGGGGATGTCGGGGCGAGTGGTCCAATTGGGCCACGTGGTAATCCCGGTCGGGACGGCGTACCAGGTGTTGTGGACACGACCGCACTCGAAGATTTGATTGATCGGAAAATAAAGCAAGGCAAGTTACCTGATGTATCGGTTCATAAGAAGAAATACACCAGCAAATTAACAATCAATCATGGCCAGTCATGAACACTCTAGTACAGTGGTTCTGAAAGGGGGAGCCAGCGTCCCTGGATGCGTTTACGACCTCGAAAAGGGCGCCAGCTAGTATTTGGGCGATGGCGGGACTCTGAGAAAAGGAAGGGGGCTCTGAGAGTAAGCGTGGGTAGTATGGACTATGGAAAACTGTTTGAGAAAATCCGTGAATTAATAGCTCTCTCTGTGCACCGAAGTCAGATACATGAATATGTGATCACACCCTTCACGCTCAAACAAGGCGCATTCAATCGAAAACCGTCACCAAACAATCAATGAAATACGAATAGAGTAATTATTCAGTGACAATCATCATATTATTGTCTTCACTGATTGCGTCTGTCCGGGAATTCATACAAAATGTGACTCTGCGTACCTAACGCATATCGGGTTGCCAGTAAACCAGATCTGCGCAAAAAGTAGCCTATACACGACAATGCTCTGACTATGGAATAAACCAAACAACTTTTGTCGGGAGTAGGTGGGGGTTACGGGGGCGTTGATTTGCGGTCAAGGGGGGGGGGAGTTGTACAAAAAAGTTTCGGAAACACTGTCTAGCTGGTTTTTCATACTTGTAGTAGTTCCACTTACACAATTGTACTTAATTTTTGCGCGTGTGCTTTTAAAAAGGGAAAATAGTCTTGGGATAAGTTTGCCACACTTTTACGCGAATATTCGCCGTGAGAAATATGCGATGAAATAGTTACCTTTTTGGCAAAACTAGGCCCAGAATACTTGCTGAAAGCCGCTACGCTACCTGAGTAACAACGCTGACCTGACTTTGTTAACCACCTCTGACTGCAATTTTCAACCCTACAGCTTTAGCGGAATTAATTCCCAAAGGATATTCACCGCAGCAACCAGCTACTACAATACCCGGGACAATGATTTCACCTGGTAAGTTGGCGTGCGTTGGTTTGTAAATATACATTGATCATATACAATTGTACATTAACTTTAGCCTCAGTCGATAATACTACGGAAACTGACAACACAGCGTCTCACAGTGCGGTCACGGCATCTACAGGAGGGTATCCCGAATCTGTAGCCAGTGAATCTGAAAGTAAGTTATCACCGGGGCATTTAGGATAACTCAAGTATAGTAATACATCAGTACTCCCGCGTTTTATGGATTATTTCACATGCCTCACTACTGGAATTGGAAAAGCAATTTACAAGACAGGTATTTCCAAAACCCTCATTTGCAAAGAATGAGATGTATGTTCGACATTGAGCGGACATTTTTGTAAATAAATACGTCTTTGAATGCTAGGAGAGTGGCGCAACGGAAGCTTGCTAGTCTCTTAATCCGCAGAAATCGATTGATGGGAACCGTTCTCCGCTGTGAAGTACAGTGTTGGTACCAAACGTTGTAGTCGCGATAGATCAGGCTCAAATTCAGGTCACGGCGGCTTCCATTTTCTTATTCCGGTCGAAACATTGAATGTCTATTCAGTGAGGAATGGGGTAATTGTTAGCTATGCCGTCACTAATCTTTAATTTTGACGACACAGTCGATTGGCATTCACAATTGAAAATACAGGGTAATCATGGTCCCTTCGCCGGAAAGGGCTTCCCATCACTGTCATAAACAGACCAAAAATTCTTTAACCATGACTACGTCGCTATGCAGCACTTTTACGCCCATTCCGTACCAATTACTTTTTTCTACTTGCCATAACTGTCGAACGTACGAGAATTTTGAGGATTCCAGCCACTTCATACGTCGACTACATTGGGTGCAAATCTTCCGTAGGCTCAGACTACATGTTATTCGAAGTATTTACACAATTATTGCATAATTATACAGCGCTTAAAAACGCATTTTTTTTCTTCAAAAAGGCATATTTTTAAAACACTGTTTAAACAAAGTGTTTTACAACACCGTTTGTTTTAAATGTAGCCAGGTATAAGTGTTGAAATTATATCTATCTTTCCATAATAGCTGTGCACCGCTGTCGTAGTATTTAGGTATTATCATTCCAGATCTGGGCGACCCGATTTTGCATCTTTTCCATCTTGATTAAAACTGCTATATTTTGCTATTTCGGAAGCTTTTTCGACATGCAATATATGAGTAGAATATTGAGATCTCTTCCAAATTAACTCGACTCTTGATCTACGGATAGGTATACCTTAAATAGAAATAGGATGCTATTAAAAAGAAAACCATAATTGAGAAATTTCGCCATATTGCGTAATTGCGCAAAATCACACTGACGACGCTGATTGAAAAAAGTGAGTCTGCTGTGACCAGGATTCGAACCTGGGTTATCACGGCCACAACGTGAGGTACTAACCACTATACGATCACAGCCAGCGTAGCAGAGGATGGTTTCGATCCATCGACCTCTGGGTTATGAGCCCAGCACGCTTCCGCTGCGCCACTCTGCTTGACGGCAGGATGAGTAAGTTAATAAGTTATCCTGAGCTCGGTTTATCACTGAGAGAAAGGGAACATCATGCGTGACTGACGAAATGGTATCAGTAACTAAAACGTGTGGCCAACCAAACGACTTTCAGCTTTGCCGATTTACATCGGAATTAGAATTATAGCTATTGGCTAGCAAGCCAGCTTTTCGCCTCTCAGCAGCGCCAGACTGGCGATACGCCTTCAGCCACTAAACGACCAGATGTGGTTATCGATTCAAGTAAGTCACTGGGACATACTCCGACAATTATATGTTTTTAGTGGTCATATTGGACTAATTAAAAAAGATCCCGGAAATCTCATTTACTAACGGTTTCTATAGTCTAATTTAATTCTAATATAATATGTGCGGCCCCGAAAATGATACAGAAGAACCGTATAGTCCCAAACTAATGAAAATGTAAAAAAATGGTCAAATTTCACGAGCTATCCCATGAAATTGCAAAATGTCTACGAAAACGATGCAAATCAAATTTGACTCAATTCCAGCCAGTAGAAGCGAGGTTATTCGAATTTTTCATTAATAATTCTTGGATTACCCACTTAACAAATCCGCGAATTTCAACTCCGATATCTTCGCTTCTACCAGTTGGAATGAATTCAAATTTGTTGTGTGTCGTTTTATTGTACTACTTGGCAATTCTACGGGGTATAAAGTAAAATTTATAGCCAATTCAAAATTTCCCAACTCTGATAGCTTCTCTTCTACTCATTCGGAATTGAGTCAAATTTGGTGTGCAACGTTTTTCTTTAGACAGCTTAACACTTTTTGCTAAGCTGCGAAAGTCGGTAAAAAGTTATTTTGGTCGCTAATATATAATAGATCCTGAAATGTGGAAAGAATGAGATGTATGTTCGACATTGAGCGGACATTTTTGTGAATAAATACGCTTTTGAGTGCTAGGAGAGTGGCGCAACGGAAGCTTGCTAGTCTCTTAATCCAGAATTCGATTGATCGGAACCATACTTTGCTGTGAAATACAGTTCTGGTACCACGCGTTGTGGTCGCGATAGATCAGGCTCGAATTCAGGTCACCGCGACTTCGATTTTCTTATTCCGGTCGGAACATTGAATGTCTATTCACTGAGAAATGGGTTAATTATTAGCTATGCCGTCACGAATCTTTTATCGTGACGACACAGTCGATTGACATTCATAATTGAAGATATAGGGTAAACATGGTCCCTTCGACGGAAAGGGCTTCCCATCGCTCTAATAAACAGACCAAAAATCTTTAACCATGACTACGTCGCTATGCAGCACTTTCACGCCCATTCCGTACCAATTATTTTTTTCTAAGTGCTATAACTGTCGAACCTACGAGAAATTTGAGGATTCCAGCGACTCCATATCGTGTACGTCGAGTATATTGGGTACAAATATCCGTATAGGCTCAGACTACATGCTATTCGAAGTATTTACACAATCATGGCGCATTATATTTTCAAAAAGGCATTCTTTTAAAACATGTTTTAAACAAACTGTTTTACAACACCGTTTGTTTTAAATGTAGCGAGGTATAAGTGTTGGAATTATATCTATCTTCCATAGTAGCTGTGCATCGCCATCGTGCTATTTAGGTATTATCATTCGCGATCTGGACGACCCGATTTCGCAACTTTACCATCTTCATGAAAGCTGCTATATTTCCCTATTTCGAAAGCTTTGTCGGCAGGCAATATATGAGTAGAAAATTGAGATCTCTTCCAAATTAACTCGACTATTGATCTACGGATAGGATTCTATTAAAATGAAAACCGTAATTGAGAAATTTCGCCATACTGCGTAATTGCGCAAAATCACACTTACGACGCTGATTGAAAAAAGTGAGTCTGCTGTGACCAGGATTCGAACCTGGGTTATCACGGCCACAACGTGAGGTACCAACCACTATACGATCACAGCCAACGTAGCAGACGATGGTTTCGATCCATCGACCTCTGGGTTATGAGCCCAGCACGCTTCCGCTGCGCCACTCTGCTTGACGGCAGGATGAGTAAGGTAATAAGTTATCGTGAGCTCGGTTTATCACTGAGAGAAAGGGAACATCATGCGTGACTGACGAAATGGTATCAGTAACTAAAACGTGTGGCCAGCCAAACGACTTTCAGCTTTGCCGATTTACATCGGAATTAGAATTATAGCTATTGGCTAGCAAGCCAGCTTTTCGCCTCTCAGCAGCGCCAGACTGGCAATACGCCTTCAGCCACTAAACGACCAGACGTGGTTATCGATTCAAGTAAGTCACTGGGACATACTCCGACAATTATATGTTTTTAGTGGTCATATTGGACTAATTAAAAAAGATCCCGGAAATCTCATTTACTAACGGTTTCTATAGTCTAATTTAATTCTAATATAATATGTGCGGACCCGAAAATGATACAGAAGAACCGTATAGTCCAGTGGTTCTTAACCTTGCCCCCAGCGCCCCCAGGGGGCGCTGGCGATTTTGAAGGGGGGCGGAAACGCTCAGGGGGCGATATGGGGGGCGCTGGGCTCAAGGGGGCGGTATGGGGGGCGCTGGACAAAAATGGCTTCGCAGTAGATGATGTGGTGATAGGACCTATCCTTAATGAGTATTCAGAGCAAATGAACACCGAAAACTTCGTTACATATAGCCTTCAAAATACATATAGGTTTAATTGTCCATGAGCGCCTAAATGACTGACACCGAATGTTCCTGTCTTGGCAATCTGAACCCCAGAAGACGTATGTCAGTGAAGAAATACCAATCTGAAATCGTGTGCGTCTTTTAGTTTAGTACGATTGGGCGACAGGGATATTCCTGTTGGGAGATATCCCCATTGATCGATTCTATATTTTTTGATATTGCAGACAGCGGGTCACGAAATAACATCATGCAACGAAGTCATACCAACGGTTTCGCCCGCCCGAATATGTTTAATTATTAGTAACGGACCCTACAAGTAGTGATATCATCGACCTTATACGCCGTCCAATCCCAGAAGGCCACGTCGCCTTAATTGCCACGCCTACATTGCCACATCATCCGCCCATTGCCGCACCTATAGGACACCCCTTGCCACATCATCCGCCCATTGCCGCACGTATTAGTGAAATGCGTCTTGATAATATTAGTGCGTTAACTTTCGAGAAATAATTTTTGTATATTTCGGACTAGGTATGTTCGCAAAGACTGTAATTAATTAATATAAAATGGGATTTCGCCTATTCCTACTTTCAAACTTTTATTTTTACACTCGCGGTTTTATTGTTATATATTAAAATTATACGTACATTTCGCATGATCAACTACGCATGATTTTATGTGAATTTCATCGATAGTGTCCGAGTTCTATGTGACATAAGTACAATTCCAGCATCGGTATTTGCAATAAAACCGAAAAATTAGAGTCGCAGCTTTTCGCAATTTATGCAGCTATTCGCGCAGACTTTGCCGCATTTGCTGTATCTGAAGTAGAGTTTCAGCGTCGTTATTCGCTATAAGCCGAGAAATGCACCTTCGCGCAATTTATATAGCCAAACGCATTACCTTTACCGCATCTGAAGTAGAATTTCAGCGTCGTTATTTGTTATAAGCCGAGAAATGTACCTTCGCGCAATTTTTACAGGCGGTCTCACACACTTTGCTGCGTCTGAAGTAAAATTTCAGCGTCGTTGTTTGCTATAAGCCGGGAAATTAGAGTCGCTGCTTCGCACCATTTTTACAGGCAGTCTCAGACACTTTGCTGCATCTGAGCTTCATACTAATACATGCATAATTTTTGCATGACGAGAATACGAGTAATACGGTCAATAAACGCCGGAGGCGACTCATTTAAACCTTGTTGCTAGATAATACCGCTTTCGCCTACAACTAGGTCTAATTAGCACGTTCTGAAGCCGTAAATTTAGTCAACATCATTGAGATGTCCATGATTTAAATATGGTGATCGAGTGTGACAATAGCACTCGTCAAGGTTAGACAAACATAACCTTAAACTACTCTCTACTTCACAAAATATAAAGAACGAACACCTTCGCCGCAGGTACGCGATCCTCGACGTTATAATGATAGTGTCAAATTAGCCGCATGAAAGCGAGTCTAATGAATATAACGACAGACACCAAGTTAGTTGAAAAGTAAAACTAATCGTGACCGATGCAAGACGGATTGAAACAGCGCTTTCGCTCGATTCTTGTAGTGACCACATTTCATACGGTTCAGTCCTTTTCATGTCACTAGAATAAGGGTGAATAAACCGACAGTGAAACGCCACCGACGTCTTATAACGTAATAATGTAAGCTGCGTCGGGTGCTGCTATAATGTTAGGAGCGAATATAGTAGAAAGTCCACGTCTGGACACCTGTAAGCAGCTGCGCATACTACCGTAGTAAAACGCATAGCAGAATTCACGCAAAAGTCGATATTGCTTTGTGATGATTTTGATGTTGTTCCATACCGATTGGGAATATAGGACTCCTAATTCCTTAACTAACTACATAATCCCTAGTAACGTAGTCAGACGCATAACGGAATTTACGCAAATCGGTATTGCTCTGCGATAATTTTGACCACTATGTTTTGATAATAACTTGCTTCCGAGAAATAGATAACATTCATTATACGTTAGATGATACTTTTCCTTTATATTCTATTATGTGTATTTAGGGCTAATGCGACATCACTATGTTGGCGACAGGCCTGATTTGAACACGCTAATTTTGCAAATTAAACTTATCACCCACCACGAACACTCAATGAAGAGCACCCTGGAGCACCCACATAAATGCTCCACAATTTGTGACGTATAATATACTGAGCATATAATAAGCTGACAAAACTGATACTCAAGTATTTTACCTTTACACGACGTTTTTGTAAAATGAATACTAATGGTACGCGAATGATCATAGACTAAGCTTGCTTTCAGAGTTGGAAACTAAATGCATATGAAAATTTAACTATGTTTTCCCCTCACGCATCAGATGTAGGCCTACTCAAGTGTTTATGAGGCGGCGAATAGTTCGAAGGTTGTTGGTATGCAAGGACGTCACATAGAATTGTGGAGTTTTCTGTAAACTATAATCCAGTGATCTATTTTCAATCACTATACTTTTATTAATCTAAACTAAGTACTGTTAGTATGCAAATCCTAGAAAAGTATCCTCTGATAAAAGCAGGAGTAATTCGTTATCTGTGAAATAAATAGATAGCGCGCAATATGAGCGGTGTTACGATGACTGACAAATACTTTGAATTAATGCATAGAAGTAGCGATTTCGAACTACGTAAAAAGTTAGTCGAGCTCACGCATTTTCCATTTTCAAAAGTCGACGTTTTTTGTAAAATGAATAATAATTTTAATAAAAAAATAAAAAAGAGCGAAAAATTACATTTTATCTCGGAACGCAACAAGAAAAATCGTATGAACTTGTAAACTACTTATTTATGACATAATAATAATTCTACTTGTACACTTATTCACATTTTATACCACTTTTAGTAATACTTAACGGTTTCAGTTTTAAATAAAACTCGGAATATAAACTAATCGAAAAATTCGGTAACCAATTTCGCGTAGGCTATGCATACAGATGAGGGAAGTTACATCAACGCGTGTTAACTAGTTGTATTATGTAGCTTGTAATTCATGCAAGTTTCGAAACTTCTACACCGAGTCTTTTTAAAGTAGATAGAAACGAAAAACAATTACGCCTAGGCTATGCATACAAATGAGGAAAGTTCCATCAACGCGTGTTAACTAGTTGTATCGAGTTATCGAATGAGTTTTTTCCTTACATCAAAACAACTAGAATGTGTAACTACATTAAAAAACGTTCCTAACCCTTAACGCACCCGCGATAAATCGTACAAGCAACAAGTTTCGAGTAATCGAAATCGCGCCCCCTGAATTCAAAGCTTATTTCGAGATCTAAGCTACTTTGAAAATGAGGATCCTAGGATTTGCTTGAGTTTCATCTATATTTTACAATGCGTTTTCGCGTTCCAGAATGACTTATGTCAATGAAAAATAGCCATTGATCATGGTTTTGTTTTTGAAAGATGTCGCGATGCCGGTGAATTTTATAGTTCTTGTAAAAAGTTGTTTGTACACAATATATGTTTAAAGTAAGTCCTACGCATTCATGATTTCGTCCGAGTTCGTATTTTAGTAATATATACTAATTTACGATAGCGCGTTTGTAACTTGTGCAAGTACAGGAATATCATAGTTCTTGAACCGTGCTCAATGCTTAATAGAGCATTTTTGCTATTTTTCATCGCCATAAGTCATTCTGGACCGCGTAAACGCATCGTACGATATAGATGAAAGTTATGCAAATCCTAGGATCCTCATTTTCAAAGTAGCTAAGATCTCGAAATAAGCTCTGACTTGCTATTCTCCTCAAAGCATGGAATTATCAAGAGTATCACCATCGATCACTGAAGAAACGGATGAAATTATATTCGAAGCATATTCCTTGACCAGGAATTTTATCATGTACGAACTCGACGGCTCATGCGTTAAGGTAAATACGAAAGCAGAGAGAACCTTACGTCGAGTTGGGGATGAAATATTCGAGCGACATCGAACTGTCCTAAACGCAGTCTCCAAACGTCTCCGCTATTTGCACTTTTTCACATTTTATAACACCTTAAGTAGTACTTAACAGTTTTAGTTTTAAATAAAATACGGAATATAAACTAATCGAAAAATTCGGTTTTTGCGTGCATCTGTTTTGCGGGAGCGTATAGCACGTACCTATACATAGTCAACTTTAATAACTGAATTACCATGCTTAACATTGAATCCCAACTCTAAACTTGATACGTAGATGTAGGACATTATGGCAATGCACCATGCTAAATTTCATCACACATCTAATGATGGAACACCTTTAAAACTAACGCAGTCGAATACCGACTTTTACGCATATCTGTTTTGCGTGAACTTAGCATATACCTATACATAGTCAATTTTAATAGCAGAATTACCGTGTTAAACATTGAATTCCCACCTTGAAAGTTGGTACGCGGTTATAGGACATTATAAAAATGCACCATACCAAATCCCATCAGACATTTCATGATGGAACAACTTTAAAACTAACGCGGCTCTACATCAACTTTTTGCGTACATCTGTTTTGCGGGAGCGTATAGCACGTACCCATACATAGCCAACTTTAATAACGGAATTACCATGCATTGAATCCCAACTCTAAACTTGATACGTAGTTGTAGGGCATTATGGCTATGCACCATGCTACATTTCATCACACATCTAATGATGGAACACCTTTGAAACTATCGCAGTCGAATACCGACTTTTACGCATATCTGTTTTTCGTGAACATAGCATATACCCATACATAGTCAATTTTAATAACAGAATTAGCATGCTAAACATTAAATTCTCACCTTGAACGTTGGTACGCAGTTGTAGGACATAATAACAATGCACCATACCAAATTTCGTCAGACATTTCATGATGTAACACCTTCAAAACCAACGCAGTTCTATATAGACTTTTGGCTAAATCTGTTTTTCCGTAGCGTAGCACGTACCTAAACATAGTCAATTTTATTAACGGAATTACCATGTTAATATTCGACTCCCTACCTTGAAACTCGGTACGCAGTTGTAAGACATTATGACAATGCACCATGTCAAATTTTGCAAGTACTTTATCTTTACACGACGTTTTTTGTAAAATGAATACTAATTTTATTGAAAAAATAAAAAATAAAAAAGAGCGAAAAATTACATTATATCCCGGAACGCAACAAGAAAAATCGTATGAATTTGTAAACTACTTGTTCATGACATAATAATAATTCTACTTGTACACTTTTTCACATTTTATAACACTTTAAGTAATACTTAACAGTTTCAGTTTTAAATAAAAGACGGAATATAAACTAATCGAAAAATTCGGTAACCAATTTCGCGTAGGCTATGCATGCATACAAATGAGGAAAGTTACATCAACGCGTGTTAAAGTAGCTGTATCGAGTTATCGAATGATTTTCTCCTTACATCAAAACAACTAGAATGTATAACTAAATTAAAAAACGTATCTAAATGAGCTCCAGGGCATTGTGATTATGCTGCATACCAAATTTCATCACACATTTCATGATGGAACAACTTTAAAACTAACGCAGTTCTATAGCAACTTTTGCCTAAATCTGTTTTCGGTAGCGTGTACATATACATAGTCAGATTTAATAACAGAATTATAATGCTAATATGTGACTCCTCACCTTGAAACTTGGTACGTAGTTGTAGGACATTGTGATTATGCAGCATACCAAATTTCCTCACGCATTTCATAATGGAACAACTTTAAAACTAACGCGGTTCTACATCGACTTTTTGCGTACATCTGTTTTGCGTAGGGGCGTATAGCACGTACCTATACATAGTTAACTTTAACAACGG
The DNA here is from genome assembly GCF_051294905.1 of Botryllus schlosseri. NCBI lineage: Eukaryota > Metazoa > Chordata > Ascidiacea > Stolidobranchia > Styelidae > Botryllus > Botryllus schlosseri. Next base: position 35,545,492 of record NC_137238.1, read on the forward strand.
AATTACCATGCTTAACATTGAATCCCAACTCGAGACTTGATACGTAGTTGTAGAACATTATGGCAATGCACCATGCTAAATTTCATCACACATCTAATGATGGAACACCTTTAAAACTAACGCAGTCGAATACCGACTTTTACGCATATCTGTTTTGCGTGAACATAGCATATACCTATACATAGTCAATTTTAATAGCAGAATTACCGTGTTAAACATTGAATTCCCACCTTGAAAGTTGGTACGCGGTTATAGGAGATTATAAAAATGCACCATACCAAATCCCATCACACATTTCATGATGGAACAACTTTAAAACTAACGCGGCTCTACATCGACTTTTTGCGTACATCTGTTTTGCGGGAGCGTATAGCACGTACGCATACATAGCCAACTTTAATAACGGAATTACCATGCTTAACATTGAATCCCAACTCGAAACTTGATACGTAGTTATAGGACATTATGGCAATTCACCATGCTAAATTTCATCACACATCTAATGATGGAACACCTTTGAAACTATCGCAGTCGAATACCAACTTTTACGCATATCTGTTTTTCGTGAACATAGCATATACCCATACATAGTCAATTTTAATAACAGAATTAGCATGCTAAACATTAAATTCTCACCTTGAACGTTGATACGCGGTTGTAGGACATAATAACAATGCACCATACCAAATTTCGTCAGACATTTCATGATGTAACACCTTTAAAACTAACGCAGTTCTATACCAACTTCGCATGAATCTGTTTGCGGGAGCGTAGCACGTACCTATGCGTGATCAACTTTAGTGATGGAATTACATATGTAATTAAGTTTCAACACTTTTACAATGATTCGTCTTGCTTCCTATAACATCCCACTCGAGAAAATGCGTCGTAGGATATAGATGAAACTAGCACAACTCATCAAGACCGCTGAAAACAGTACATTTCAACATTTAGTAGCAGTAAATTTCTAGTAAAGTACAAGACGTGATGATTTCCGAGTGAGTTAAAAAGTAAGTATTGCAGGTATAGTTTACCTGAAAACCGAATACTCTGAAATAGAAGTAGATGCAGTGTAAATAGTTAATCACTTGATTAAGTTTAGTGCAAGCAGATAAAACCTATACTTGAGTAGTACAAAATGCACGAGTACTTCGCTATCGCCTCCCTCCACGTAATAAGTGTCTACGGTTTAAGACTGCTTTTACCGATACTCGTCGGTTTCAGTTTTAGATAGAATTCGGAAACCAAATAATTTCATAAACATAAGCTAATTTAATGAATTTACTCGAATGTACTATGCCGCGCTGATAAGATTAATTATAATATACTTATCATGTTACAGCGATTTTTCTAGCGTAGAAAATCTTTAAAATGTAGTAAGCAGGCCAAATGAAGATATTCGTTGAGCTGAATAAACATAAAAAATACTCTAGACTACTTTATCGGTACTTTACAGTTACAGTTTTAGATAAAATTTGTCCCTTTCACCTATAATTACAACTCCTCGCTATCTAAACATGTTTAGAATATATTATTTGCGATGATACGAACCCGTGAAGTACTCAAGTTGCTTTTCGTAGGATATAGATGAAACTGACAACACTCACCAAGACCAGTGATCCACTGAAAAAAGTAAATTGTAGCAGTAAAGTCCCACTAAAGTACAAGAAGTAATGATTTCCCAGTTAGTTAAAAAGTAAGTATTGAGGTATAGTTGGCTCGAAAAAGCGAAAAACTCTGAAATAGAAGTAGATGCAGTGTAAATAGGTAATCACTTCATTAAGTATAGCGCAAGCAGGCCAAACCTATACTTAAGTACTGCAAATGTACAAGTACTTCGCTATGTTCTCCTTCCACGTAAAAAGTGACTAGGTTTTAGAGTACTTTATCGGTACTCGACAGTTTCAGTGTTAGATCAAATTTGGTAAGACTTTAAATTTTAAAGTAGTTTGAGCTTACGTTTGTATCACCTTGACAAGTAACATTATCAGACATGAAAATGATACTATCACCGAATATAGAAGTTAACACGCGTCAATGTGTTTCGGAATTCACGAGAAATTGCTTACTAAGAGAAGTATATTGTTGTATACACAATAGTGGAGAGAATATTTAAAATGTAGTAAGCAGGCCGATGAGTATTCGTTTAGTTGTATAGGCATAAAAAACATTCCCGCGCGCTCTCAAACAAAACACTTCCTAACCCTACCACCTAATACTAAGACGCGCGCGGGAATGTTTTTTATGCCTATACAACTAAACGAATACCCAGCGGCCTGCTTACTACATTTTAAATATTCTCTCCACTATTGTGTATACAACAATATACTTCTCTTAGTAAGCAATTTCTCGTGAATTCCGAAACACATTGACGCGTGTTAACTTCTATATTCGGTGATAGTATCATTTTCATGTCTGATAATGTTACTTGTCAAGGTGATACAAACGTAAGCTCAAACTACTTTAAAATTTAAAGTCTTACCAAATTTGATCTAACACTGAAACTGTCGAGTACCGATAAAGTACTCTAAAACCTAGTCACTTTTTACGTGGAAGGAGAACATAGCGAAGTACTTGTACATTTGCAGTACTTAAGTATAGGTTTGGCCTGCTTGCGCTATACTTAATGAAGTGATTACCTATTTACACTGCATCTACTTCTATTTCAGAGTTTTTCGCTTTTTCGAGCCAACTATACCTCAATACTTACTTTTTAACTAACTGGGAAATCATTACTTCTTGTACTTTAGTGGGACTTTACTGCTACAATTTACTTTTTTCAGTGGATCACTGGTCTTGGTGAGTGTTGTCAGTTTCATCTATATCCTACGAAAAGCAACTTGAGTACTTCACGGGTTCGTATCATCGCAAATAATATATTCTAAACATGTTTAGATAGCGAGGAGTTGTAATTATAGGTGAAAGGGACAAATTTTATCTAAAACTGTAACTGTAAAGTACCGATAAAGTAGTCTAGAGTATTTTTTATGTTTATTCAGCTCAACGAATATCTTCATTTGGCCTGCTTACTACATTTTAAAGATTTTCTACGCTAGAAAAATCGCTGTAACATGATAAGTATATTATAATTAATCTTATCAGCGCGGCATAGTACATTCGAGTAAATTCATTAAATTAGCTTATGTTTATGAAATTATTTGGTTTCCGAATTCTATCTAAAACTGAAACCGACGAGTATCGGTAAAAACAGTCTTAAACCGTAGACACTTATTACGTGGAGGGAGGCGATAGCGAAGTACTCGTGCATTTTGTACTACTCAAGTATAGGTTTTATCTGCTTGCACTAAACTTAATCAAGTGATTAACTATTTACACTGCATCTACTTCTATTTCAGAGTATTCGGTTTTCAGGTAAACTATACCTGCAATACTTACTTTTTAACTCACTCGGAAATCATCACGTCTTGTACTTTACTAGAAATTTACTGCTACTAAATGTTGAAATGTACTGTTTTCAGCGGTCTTGATGAGTTGTGCTAGTTTCATCTATATCCTACGACGCATTTTCTCGAGTGGGATGTTATAGGAAGCAAGACGAATCATTGTAAAAGTGTTGAAACTTAATTACATATGTAATTCCATCACTAAAGTTGATCACGCATAGGTACGTGCTACGCTCCCGCAAACAGATTCATGCGAAGTTGGTATAGAACTGCGTTAGTTTTAAAGGTGTTACATCATGAAATGTCTGACGAAATTTGGTATGGTGCATTGTTATTATGTCCTACAACCGCGTATCAACGTTCAAGGTGAGAATTTAATGTTTAGCATGCTAATTCTGTTATTAAAATTGACTATGTATGGGTATATGCTATGTTCACGAAAAACAGATATGCGTAAAAGTTGGTATTCGACTGCGATAGTTTCAAAGGTGTTCCATCATTAGATGTGTGATGAAATTTAGCATGGTGAATTGCCATAATGTCCTATAACTACGTATCAAGTTTCGAGTTGGGATTCAATGTTAAGCATGGTAATTCCGTTATTAAAGTTGGCTATGTATGCGTACGTGCTATACGCTCCCGCAAAACAGATGTACGCAAAAAGTCGATGTAGAGCCGCGTTAGTTTTAAAGTTGTTCCATCATGAAATGTGTGATGGGATTTGGTATGGTGCATTTTTATAATCTCCTATAACCGCGTACCAACTTTCAAGGTGGGAATTCAATGTTTAACACGGTAATTCTGCTATTAAAATTGACTATGTATAGGTATATGCTATGTTCACGCAAAACAGATATGCGTAAAAGTCGGTATTCGACTGCGTTAGTTTTAAAGGTGTTCCATCATTAGATGTGTGATGAAATTTAGCATGGTGCATTGCCATAATGTTCTACAACTACGTATCAAGTCTCGAGTTGGGATTCAATGTTAAGCATGGTAATTCCGTTGTTAAAGTTAACTATGTATAGGTACGTGCTATACGCCCCTACGCAAAACAGATGTACGCAAAAAGTCGATGTAGAACCGCGTTAGTTTTAAAGTTGTTCCATTATGAAATGCGTGAGGAAATTTGGTATGCTGCATAATCACAATGTCCTACAACTACGTACCAAGTTTCAAGGTGAGGAGTCACATATTAGCATTATAATTCTGTTATTAAATCTGACTATGTATATGTACACGCTACCGAAAACAGATTTAGGCAAAAGTTGCTATAGAACTGCGTTAGTTTTAAAGTTGTTCCATCATGAAATGTGTGATGAAATTTGGTATGCAGCATAATCACAATGCCCTGGAGCTCATTTAGATACGTTTTTTAATTTAGTTATACATTCTAGTTGTTTTGATGTAAGGAGAAAATCATTCGATAACTCGATACAGCTACTTTAACACGCGTTGATGTAACTTTCCTCATTTGTATGCATGCATAGCCTACGCGAAATTGGTTACCGAATTTTTCGATTAGTTTATATTCCGTCTTTTATTTAAAACTGAAACTGTTAAGTATTACTTAAAGTGTTATAAAATGTGAAAAAGTGTACAAGTAGAATTATTATTATGTCATGAACAAGTAGTTTACAAATTCATACGATTTTTCTTGTTGCGTTCCGGGATATAATGTAATTTTTCGCTCTTTTTTATTTTTTATTTTTTCAATAAAATTAGTATTCATTTTACAAAAAACGTCGTGTAAAGATAAAGTACTTGCAAAATTTGACATGGTGCATTGTCATAATGTCTTACAACTGCGTACCGAGTTTCAAGGTAGGGAGTCGAATATTAACATGGTAATTCCGTTAATAAAATTGACTATGTTTAGGTACGTGCTACGCTACGGAAAAACAGATTTAGCCAAAAGTCTATATAGAACTGCGTTGGTTTTGAAGGTGTTACATCATGAAATGTCTGACGAAATTTGGTATGGTGCATTGTTATTATGTCCTACAACTGCGTACCAACGTTCAAGGTGATAATTTAATGTTTAGCATGCTAATTCTGTTATTAAAATTGACTATGTATGGGTATATGCTATGTTCACGAAAAACAGATATGCGTAAAAGTCGGTATTCGACTGCGATAGTTTCAAAGGTGTTCCATCATTAGATGTGTGATGAAATGTAGCATGGTGCATAGCCATAATGCCCTACAACTACGTATCAAGTTTAGAGTTGGGATTCAATGCATGGTAATTCCGTTATTAAAGTTGGCTATGTATGGGTACGTGCTATACGCTCCCGCAAAACAGATGTACGCAAAAAGTTGATGTAGAGCCGCGTTAGTTTTAAAGTTGTTCCATCATGAAATGTCTGATGGGATTTGGTATGGTGCATTTTTATAATGTCCTATAACCGCGTACCAACTTTCAAGGTGGGAATTCAATGTTTAACACGGTAATTCTGCTATTAAAATTGACTATGTATAGGTATATGCTAAGTTCACGCAAAACAGATATGCGTAAAAGTCGGTATTCGACTGCGTTAGTTTTAAAGGTGTTCCATCATTAGATGTGTGATGAAATTTAGCATGGTGCATTGCCATAATGTCCTACATCTACGTATCAAGTTTAGAGTTGGGATTCAATGTTAAGCATGGTAATTCAGTTATTAAAGTTGACTATGTATAGGTACGTGCTATACGCTCCCGCAAAACAGATGCACGCAAAAACCGAATTTTTCGATTAGTTTATATTCCGTATTTTATTTAAAACTAAAACTGTTAAGTACTACTTAAGGTGTTATAAAATGTGAAAAAGTGCAAATAGCGGAGACGTTTGGAGACTGCGTTTAGGACAGTTCGATGTCGCTCGAATATTTCATCCCCAACTCGACGTAAGGTTCTCTCTGCTTTCGTATTTACCTTAACGCATGAGCCGTCGAGTTCGTACATGATAAAATTCCTGGTCAAGGAATATGCTTCGAATATAATTTCATCCGTTTCTTCAGTGATCGATGGTGATACTCTTGATAATTCCATGCTTTGAGGAGAATAGCAAGTCAGAGCTTATTTCGAGATCTTAGCTACTTTGAAAATGAGGATCCTAGGATTTGCATAACTTTCATCTATATCGTACGATGCGTTTACGCGGTCCAGAATGACTTATGGCGATGAAAAATAGCAAAAATGCTCTATTAAGCATTGAGCACGGTTCAAGAACTATGATATTCCTGTACTTGCACAAGTTACAAACGCGCTATCGTAAATTAGTATATATTACTAAAATACGAACTCGGACGAAATCATGAATGCGTAGGACTTACTTTAAACATATATTGTGTACAAACAACTTTTTACAAGAACTATAAAATTCACCGGCATCGCGACATCTTTCAAAAACAAAACCATGATCAATGGCTATTTTTCATTGACATAAGTCATTCTGGAACGCGAAAACGCATTGTAAAATATAGATGAAACTCAAGCAAATCCTAGGATCCTCATTTTCAAAGTAGCTTAGATCTCGAAATAAGCTTTGAATTCAGGGGGCGCGATTTCGATTACTCGAAACTTGTTGCTTGTACGATTTATCGCGGGTGCGTTAAGGGTTAGGAACGTTTTTTAATGTAGTTACACATTCTAGTTGTTTTGATGTAAGGAAAAAACTCATTCGATAACTCGATACAACTAGTTAACACGCGTTGATGGAACTTTCCTCATTTGTATGCATAGCCTAGGCGTAATTGTTTTTCGTTTCTATCTACTTTAAAAAGACTCGGTGTAGAAGTTTCGAAACTTGCATGAATTACAAGCTACATAATACAACTAGTTAACACGCGTTGATGTAACTTCCCTCATCTGTATGCATAGCCTACGCGAAATTGGTTACCGAATTTTTCGATTAGTTTATATTCCGAGTTTTATTTAAAACTGAAACCGTTAAGTATTACTAAAAGTGGTATAAAATGTGAATAAGTGTACAAGTAGAATTATTATTATGTCATAAATAAGTAGTTTACAAGTTCATACGATTTTTCTTGTTGCGTTCCGAGATAAAATGTAATTTTTCGCTCTTTTTTATTTTTTTATTAAAATTATTATTCATTTTACAAAAAACGTCGACTTTTGAAAATGGAAAATGCGTGAGCTCGACTAACTTTTTACGTAGTTCGAAATCGCTACTTCTATGCATTAATTCAAAGTATTTGTCAGTCATCGTAACACCGCTCATATTGCGCGCTATCTATTTATTTCACAGATAACGAATTACTCCTGCTTTTATCAGAGGATACTTTTCTAGGATTTGCATACTAACAGTACTTAGTTTAGATTAATAAAAGTATAGTGATTGAAAATAGATCACTGGATTATAGTTTACAGAAAACTCCACAATTCTATGTGACGTCCTTGCATACCAACAACCTTCGAACTATTCGCCGCCTCATAAACACTTGAGTAGGCCTACATCTGATGCGTGAGGGGAAAACATAGTTAAATTTTCATATGCATTTAGTTTCCAACTCTGAAAGCAAGCTTAGTCTATGATCATTCGCGTACCATTAGTATTCATTTTACAAAAACGTCGTGTAAAGGTAAAATACTTGAGTATCAGTTTTGTCAGCTTATTATATGCTCAGTATATTATACGTCACAAATTGTGGAGCATTTATGTGGGTGCTCCAGGGTGCTCTTCATTGAGTGTTCGTGGTGGGTGATAAGTTTAATTTGCAAAATTAGCGTGTTCAAATCAGGCCTGTCGCCAACATAGTGATGTCGCATTAGCCCTAAATACACATAATAGAATATAAAGGAAAAGTATCATCTAACGTATAATGAATGTTATCTATTTCTCGGAAGCAAGTTATTATCAAAACATAGTGGTCAAAATTATCGCAGAGCAATACCGATTTGCGTAAATTCCGTTATGCGTCTGACTACGTTACTAGGGATTATGTAGTTAGTTAAGGAATTAGGAGTCCTATATTCCCAATCGGTATGGAACAACATCAAAATCATCACAAAGCAATATCGACTTTTGCGTGAATTCTGCTATGCGTTTTACTACGGTAGTATGCGCAGCTGCTTACAGGTGTCCAGACGTGGACTTTCTACTATATTCGCTCCTAACATTATAGCAGCACCCGACGCAGCTTACATTATTACGTTATAAGACGTCGGTGGCGTTTCACTGTCGGTTTATTCACCCTTATTCTAGTGACATGAAAAGGACTGAACCGTATGAAATGTGGTCACTACAAGAATCGAGCGAAAGCGCTGTTTCAATCCGTCTTGCATCGGTCACGATTAGTTTTACTTTTCAACTAACTTGGTGTCTGTCGTTATATTCATTAGACTCGCTTTCATGCGGCTAATTTGACACTATCATTATAACGTCGAGGATCGCGTACCTGCGGCGAAGGTGTTCGTTCTTTATATTTTGTGAAGTAGAGAGTAGTTTAAGGTTATGTTTGTCTAACCTTGACGAGTGCTATTGTCACACTCGATCACCATATTTAAATCATGGACATCTCAATGATGTTGACTAAATTTACGGCTTCAGAACGTGCTAATTAGACCTAGTTGTAGGCGAAAGCGGTATTATCTAGCAACAAGGTTTAAATGAGTCGCCTCCGGCGTTTATTGACCGTATTACTCGTATTCTCGTCATGCAAAAATTATGCATGTATTAGTATGAAGCTCAGATGCAGCAAAGTGTCTGAGACTGCCTGTAAAAATGGTGCGAAGCAGCGACTCTAATTTCCCGGCTTATAGCAAACAACGACGCTGAAATTTTACTTCAGACGCAGCAAAGTGTGTGAGACCGCCTGTAAAAATTGCGCGAAGGTACATTTCTCGGCTTATAACAAATAACGACGCTGAAATTCTACTTCAGATGCGGTAAAGGTAATGCGTTTGGCTATATAAATTGCGCGAAGGTGCATTTCTCGGCTTATAGCGAATAACGACGCTGAAACTCTACTTCAGATACAGCAAATGCGGCAAAGTCTGCGCGAATAGCTGCATAAATTGCGAAAAGCTGCGACTCTAATTTTTCGGTTTTATTGCAAATACCGATGCTGGAATTGTACTTATGTCACATAGAACTCGGACACTATCGATGAAATTCACATAAAATCATGCGTAGTTGATCATGCGAAATGTACGTATAATTTTAATATATAACAATAAAACCGCGAGTGTAAAAATAAAAGTTTGAAAGTAGGAATAGGCGAAATCCCATTTTATATTAATTAATTACAGTCTTTGCGAACATACCTAGTCCGAAATATACAAAAATTATTTCTCGAAAGTTAACGCACTAATATTATCAAGACGCATTTCACTAATACGTGCGGCAATGGGCGGATGATGTGGCAAGGGGTGTCCTATAGGTGCGGCAATGGGCGGATGATGTGGCAATGTAGGCGTGGCAATTAAGGCGACGTGGCCTTCTGGGATTGGACGGCGTATAAGGTCGATGATATCACTACTCCTACAGTTTTCAAGAAACCTCACAATGTTCGCTTTAAGTTTTGATGAGTCTGCGCACAGTCAACAACTCACTGCGCTGACCCCTGGACAACAGTGCGTATCGACTAAAAAAAGGTAATAACTTCGGATTTGTTGTGCGCAACGTAGATTTTCTGTGCGCAGAGACCGTGTCAGCACTGCGCACGTGCGCAGCTTAGAGGGAACATTGCACCTCACTCAGCTCTACCGGTAAATGTGTTTACGTGAGCAGAGAGAGGATAAAAATTAATCTCAATTTACATGCAATTCCCGATGATATTTACCAATTCAATCATTAATTTGTGAAATTTTTCGCGCTTTGCGCGACTAGGCGAGAATAGCTGCCTCAGTAAATGGACACCCAATGTAGATACCTAATAGGTTTTCAGCAAATAGAGAACAGCCTAATAGGGGTCCGGGAGTGAAGTCCCCCGGAAGCTTGGTTTATCACCCGATGGGGGCCCATGACCAACGTTTTTTGTTTGGGGGGGGGGGGGGGGGGGGGGGCTGACGAATTGCTGTTACGGCCCTGGTAACGAATAATTGTACCTGCGGGCACGCCCGAATATGTTTAATTATTAATTACGTGCCCTTTATCTTCCTATACAACAGCTCACTCAGTTCATCGCGACTTATATATGTAATTACCACCTATTCATTCATGCATTATAGAAAATTTTGGTACCTAGGGCGACCAGGCCACACAAACTTTGCTGACCATCGAAATCACGATAGGGGGTTCGTGGGGGCGAAGCCCTCGGAAGTTCGATTTATCACGCTATGGGTGCGCAAGGCAATCGTTTTTAGGGGGTTGACGAAGTGCTGTTACGGCCCTCCCTCTTACTCATTGTCTTTATTACATTCCTTACATTGTGAAGTTGGGGAGGGGGGCGCTGGAGCACGATAATTTTTGAAAGGGGGCGCTGGAGGAAAAAAGGTTAAGAACCACTGGTATAGTCCCAAACTAATGAAAATGTAAAAAAATGGTCAAATTTCACGAGCTATCCCATGAAATTGCAAGATGTCTACGAAAACGATGCAAATCAAATTTGACTCAATTCCAGCCAGTAGAAGCGAGGTTATTCGAATTTTTCATTAATAATTCTTGGATTACCCACTTAACAAATCCGCGAATTTCAACTCCGATATCTTCGCTTCTACCAGTTGGAATGAATTCAAATTTGTTGTGTGTCGTTTTATTGTACTACTTGGCAATTCTACGGGGTATAAAGTAAAATTTATAGCCAATTCAAAATTTCCCAACTCTGATAGCTTCTCTTCTACTCATTCGGAATTGAGTCAAATTTGGTGTGCAACGTTTTTCTTTAGACAGCTTAACACTTTTAGCTAAGCTGCGAAAGTCGGATAAAAAGTTATTTTGGTCGTTAAGATATAATAGAATAAATAGATCCTGAAATTTGAAAAGAATGAGATGTATGTTCGACATTGAGCGGACATTTTTGTGAATAAATACGCTTTTGAGTGCTAGGAGAGTGGCGCAACGGAAGCTTGCTAGTCTCTTAATCCAGAATTCGATTGATCGAAACCATATTCTGCTGTGAAATACAGTTCTGGTACCACGCATTGTGGTCGCGATAGATCAGGCTCGAATTCAGGTCACGGCGGCTTCGATTTTCTTATTCCGGTCGGAACATTGAATGTCTATTTACTGAGAAATGGGTTAATTTTTAGCTATGCCGTCACGAATCTTTTATTGTGACGACACAGTCGATTGACATTCATAATTGAAGATGTAGAGTAAACATGGTCCCTTCGACGGAAAGGGCTTTCCATCGCTCTCATAAACAGACCAAAATCTTTATCCAGCATGACTACGTCGCTATGCAGCACTTTCACGCCTATTCCGTACCAATTATTTTTTTCTACGTGCTATAACTGTCGAACCTACGAGAAATTTGAGGATTCCAGCGACTCCATATCGTGTACGTCGAGTATATTGGGTACAAATATCCGTATAGGCTCATACTACATGCTATTCGAAGTATTTACACAATCATGTCGTATTATATTTTCAAAAGGCATTCTTTTAAACACTGTTTAAAACATGTTTTGAACAAACTGTTTTACAACACCGTTTGTTTTAAATGTAGCGAGGTATAAGTGTTGGAATTATATCTATCTTTCATAGTAGCTGTGCATCGCCATCGTGCTATTTAGGTATTATCATTCGCGATCTGGACGACCCGATTTCGCAACTTTACCATCTTCATGAAAGCTGCTATATTTCCCTATTTCGAAAGCTTTGTCGGCAGGCAATATATGAGTAGAATATTGAGATCTCTTCCAAATTAACTCGACTCTTGATCTACGGATAGCATTCTATTAAAATGAAAACCGTAATTGAGAAATTTCGCCATATTGCGTAATTGCGCGAAATCACACTTACGACGCTGATTGAAAAAAGTGAGTCTGCTGTGACCAGGATTCGAACCTGGGTTATCACGGCCACAACGTGAGGTACTAACCACTAAACGATCACAGCCAGCGTAGCAGAGGATGGTTTCGATCCATCGACCTCTGGGTTATGAGCCCAGCACGCTTCCGCTGCGCCACTCTGCTTGCCATCGGGTGAATAAGTTATCGTGAGCCTGATCTATCACTGAGAGAAAGGAAGCATCATGTTGGACTGACGAAGTGGTATCAGGAAGCCAAACGTCTCCAACAAGAAGATTTTCAGCTTTGCCAAATTACATCGGAATTAGAATTATAGCTGTTGGCTACACCAGTCGTTCTCACCCTTTTTGTATTCGCGGGCCCCTTTTTGTACCGTCACGGACCCCGCGGACCCTCTCAAGTTTTTGTACAAAATTAGCGCAATTATCGTGCAACCGTCATCTGTCTTGTGCAAATATTAATTGTAGGCTAGTGGTAAACAGTCACCGAATGACGATTCTTGAAAATAACATCGCACTATAGGCAGAAATTGGGTAGACTTTTGTTATTTCGACGCGAATTTTGCAGATGTATTTAATGCCTTGAAAATCCGCGTCTTCGATTTGACATGCACGAGTGCCGAAAATCCATTTTCACAAATATATATTGATGGCGAATGTAATATAAACGATCAGCGCTTCCGACGACAGCTGGTGGGAGTTTTTTATGAACATATCACGTCCAGCCTGTATTCATTTCTGTCTAGCATCTCATCTTGCACTTATTTAATGGTTATATCACAGGAGAAAATGGATTTCGTGGCGAGGTTTCAATTCCTTCGTTGAGACAGATTAAGAAAACAATTCGACTGTTTACTAATTTGCTGAGACCGACAGTTCCAAATTCAAAATGTTTTGCAAACATCGCGAAGTCACCCTGTTTGACCGTGCTATCTCCAACATTTCATTTTTCCACAAACCCCAACAAAACATATCTAACCAGTAACATGTTTGCATCGACACTCGTCAGGCTATTGGCAATGTGACAATTCATATGAGTTTGCACAGTCAGATATTTCATCTCAGACGACCATTTTAATGACGTGAGTCCTAAAGATTTAGCAAATATTAACGGAAACTGTCTCGTGCTATTTATAATTAGGAAAAAAATAAAAATTAGGTTATCAATCATTTTGGAAATTTAGAGGTTTAGTGGACTCCAGGGGTCCGCGGACTACCGGTTGAGAACCACTGGGCTACACTGTTTAGGATTAGAATTAGCCTAAGGAATTCCCCAAAACCTCAAAATAGAATAAATTTCCGAATTAGAAATAAATAAAACGAACATCAAGATCAGTCCACGTCAAATAACAGCTCATTCTTATAAGCAAGCTTTACTCTGTTCGCACGATGCAGAACTTCTGTAACATTCTCGGGAAACCCAGTAATTAGATTCGAATTAGTATTAGATCAAACCACTCATAAATTAGACGATGGTGCAGGAAGGTGCTTTTCTACTTTTAGAATCGCCAGCAATGACAAAGGACCTGGTCAAGCCGCGAGCGACCGATGAAGCCCCGCATCGCGCAGAAGTGAACACTAAAACCACTACCGCTAAAACTAGTAAGTCGAGTAGGTTAGTTGCAGTGATTACAGTATTGTGGAGTCGATAACACGGTCACTATATTATAGAACTTAAATCTGAGTTTAGTGATATCTCGCGACTCAAGCCTCACCCATCAAAAAACATCCATTTGTAATATTAGTATGCTACGTTTTGTACGGGTATGTATGAAAAGCGAACGCGTAGAAAAAAAAATCAATTTAAAACTAAAATCAATTTGAAATAAACATGTTTAAATCATGGCCCACGGTGGATTGGCATTGTCAATCCGAAATCTTGGGTAAATATGGTTCCTTCAACGAAAATCCGACCAATATCACAAACAGACCAAAAATATTTTTAACCAGGACTACATCGTTATGCAGCATTTTGACGATCGGCGGTCATCATATTCAGATCATTCATTCCGTAGCAACGATCTACATCTAAGTGCTATAACTGTTGAACCAAAGGCGATTTCGAGGGTTCCAGCCACTCCACATCGTAGGCTTGTACGTTGACTATATTGGGTGCAAATCGTCCGTAGGCTCACACTAAATGTTTTTGAATATACACAATTATGGCATTATTATACAACGTATGAAAAAAAACATGATTTTGTTTTTAAACTGAAACTGACTAGCGACTTCTATGACCATCTCCGCATATAACAATATTCGCAGAATCTCCTGCAGACGGTGAAAGCCAGCTTTTCGCCTCTCAGCAGCGCCAGACTGGCGATACGCCTTCAGCCACTAAACGACCAGACGTGATTATCGATTCCAGTAAGTCAAGGGGCCAGACTCCAGCAATTAGATATTTTTAGTGGTCAAAATAGACTAATTATTATACAAGATGCCGGTAATTGAATTCTATTTTCATTTGCTAACTATTTCAATGTTCTCATTCAATGCTAATCTGATTGCTTGGTTTTTCTGTAAAGGCTACATAACTGTATAGTGCGAAACTAACCCAGCTTGCTGTACAGTAGGGGTCTTCAAAAATGACTTTTTTCTCAAATCGTACTGGCTACCTGATAAAATTGTCAGGTTACCTAATTTAAGCCTACACACCAAATCTGGTTCAATTCCAACTAGTGGAAGCGAAGTTATTGCCGTAGAAAAATTTGGATTATCAATGAAATAGTATTTACGGTGACCAATTCCTTTACCACTTATTATAGTGGTGTCTACCAGTGTTGGGATCAAGTCACCACCTTCGAGTCACGAGTCATTTCGAGAGTCAAGTCAAGTCAATCGATTTTCGAAGGTGACTCGAGTCAAGTCAAGTCACTTGATTTTTGGAGGTGACTCGAGTCAAGTCGAGTCAAGTCAAGTCAAGTCACGAGTCAAGTCACAATTCAAGTCAAGTTGCCTTTTCGAAGAATGAGGCATGATTACGTCATTACATTTTGCTAGCTGTCTGAAATACAGATTGAGTGGTCATTGACTCGGAACCGATGAACGAATATAGAGCTAAATATACACGAAAGAAGGCGCTGTATCGCTCACATATGCGTAGAACTGTTATACTGCTAAGTAACTGCATAGCCTCAGTTTAATGTTACCAGCCAAAATAGAGAAACGAATCGATAAGATGCAACATATTACCCATTTACATATTGATATGAGACCCTTTGGACCCGCTGAACAGTATATAAACTATATTCAATTTCAAAAGTACTTCAATTTCAATGAAACAAGAGGTTTGGCTAAGGTAAGAACAGAGAACAGACATAGATATTTTGCTATTCAATTACGTCACTACTAGTTAACGACAGCGTAAGCCGTAAGCTTCGATCACTTCGTTTGTGGTGAATGTATTTGTGAGAGAACACCGGAGGCTTAGGAAACACACGATCATTGAATGATTCGGCGCTCTCACGGGCTACACCTGCGTATCGCGAACAATCCGAACATATGCAAGATACAGTGATTTCTATCGACACCGATTACTTGATGACTTGAAATTGACTCGTGAATTTTGGTCCGAGTCACGAGTCAATCCACATTTCTGAAACGCCGAGTCAAGTCAAGTCAAGTCATTTTAGGTAAGTGACTCGAGTCAAGTCAAGTCATACTAAAAAGGTGACTCAAGTCTGACTCGAGTCAAGTCATGACTCGAGTCATCCCAACACTGGTGTCTACTACATGAGCTATCGAATATAAAATGAGCTTCGCCATACCTTCCCCTACAGCACCAGGCGGGAAAACAATGGCGGGCGTCGTAGGCACGAAGTCTACTGAAGATACCTCATCCCCACATTCAGGTTCTCGCGAAAGCTCAACTGGTAAGATCTTACCCACAGTCATGTAATTTATTACTCAAGATCAAGATGATCCATGATCAAAATGCGGTCCATGGAATATATGAGCAATTGAGCATGCGACATTACGACATGCGACACTTCGGCATGCGACAATTTGGCATTAGGCACACGAGCATGAGGGTTAAATTTCGGGTTAAGGGTTGGTTATGGTTGTATTTAGGGTATAGGGTTATCGTTATGGTTGGGGTTAGAATATATAGAAAGGTTAAAGTTATGTTTCGGATTCGGGTTAGCTTTGGGGTTATAAAGTCACATGCTTACGTGTCCCATGCTCAACTGTCGTTTCCACTGTGTCGCATGCTCATATGTTGGACAACCCAAAAATACACCAGAAATGAACTGAATGTTTCATTACACCCATACCCATTCTAAGTCTATCATGACATCGTCCCCGATTGCTGAAGTACTTATTGAAGCAATTTTCATACCGTTTTTATTCTACGTACCCTTGAGTATCACTGCCGACTTACTTTTGACCACATCTGCTTAGTTGTCTGTCAGTAAAGCACTAAAGCCATACAATGTGAACACCCAATGTCCCTCAAGCTGCGCGGCCGCGCACTACTGACAAAGTCACCGCGCACAAAAATATATGTGCCGCGCACAAAGAAGCCGACCTTTTTTAGTCGTTACGCACTGTTGTCCAAGGGACCGCGCAGTGAGTTGGTGAGTGCACGCAGACTCATGCAAATTTAGAGGTAACATACACCTAGACGTAAAATTAATCAACTTCAATCTCTTGACTTCATCGCAGCCCGGTTAGCTCAGTCGGTAGAGCGTTGGACTTTTAATCCAACGGTCAAGGGTTCAAGTCCCTTATCGGGCGCATTATATTTCACTTTAGCTACTCTAATAAAGAATCTAGGCCTATACTACCCAAATAGTTCTGCAGCCTTACAGCTCAGTCGGTAGACCGATGGAATATGAGTATATTTGTCCAACTTTATTTACAGCCTCCTCCACCGAAAAGAACGACATCAAGGCAACGACGAAGCATCCCGATAGCAATCCATTGGATATGACACCCGGTAAGTGTAACTTTCGATACTATGAGCGTCAGATCCTAGAAAGATGTTGACTGAGCAAGTGAGCATTGAGCACAGAAGGCACCATTATTGGTAAGCTGAAGCGCGGAGAAGACACACGGCACACTATAGGAGACACTACGCGCGTTTGATATCATATTTCGGTCGATTTCAAGTATCTCTTATTAATTGGCCGTGAGATCCAGCAGCTTGAATTAGAGGCGCCAACATGCCATGGCCGAACAATGGTAGGCTCACATATCCTTTATGAATAGGGGGTGGTCAAAGTGGTAAGCATTGTTACTCAGGTCGAAGTAGCAGTGTTGTCGTACTCAATTACAGGTATATAAATAACGATTTCGAAGACACGACAAAATGCTGCAAGCGGAAGTATAAAATATGAAAAGTGTGTAGTTTCGAAATGTGGAATTGGTATTGGGGTCGCATCAGTTTAGCAGTGAATGGGTTGCTATTTCAAAATTGCTAAATGGATCTTTGTGACTAACACAAAACGACCATAATGGCACTTAAGCTGCAATCCACAAATAAGTATTTTAGACCACAAAATATCTGCCTTACAGCCGATGGAATTAATCCTGCAACCGACAGTAGCGAACATACCGCAGACGAAATTACAGTTACAGCAACGGCGCCTAAAGGCGCAAAAGGCATCACAACACCAGGTAAGCATCCAGTCCAATCTACGATATGAGCTAACGAATATACAAAGAGCTCGGCCGTACATTTACCTACAGCACCAGACGAGAAATCAATGTCCGATGCCGTCAGCATTTGCCATTCTCGTGCTTATGAGAACGAACACTGGTATGATGTAACCTGAACTTGATTATCGTTTTATTTCGTTCTAATTAGGAATTGAGAAAAGCGGAAAATATTCTAGTTGTCCAATTCTGCCAAGACCATGGGTAGCCAACCTTTTTTCTAGGGCGTAGTCGTAATGAACAAGCTGGACGCCAAATACCCACGTTGAAGTGTCTTTGGACATTTCTGGTGAACTCCGGACAGACCTATTTAATGATATAGGCGTACTATACGCACCAAAGTCGCTAGTGGTGACTGCGTGGTCATGTTAGAATTTTTTTCAGTTTCACTAATGAGTCTCGTCATTAATATTAGTAGTTTTATATATTACCATCAAAATGTTATCCTTTCTTAGCCCATGTGATCAGATTCACTGGTAAAGTTGATGGTGTTTTCTAAAATTTGGGGAAAGTAGAAAAAATGATTCGTCTTCGGGTGGGCCAATTGTTATTAGTCACTTTGTTGCATGCCGTTATTTCTTGCCTCCCATCAGGATTTTTGGTATAGTTAGGAGCATACGATTGAGAGTTTGTATTTCAATATGGGGCGTATCATTTTCTTCTGCTGTTCGAATCTGTAGGCCTACTGTGGGTGCTGATTGGAAATGGCGCTACTATAGATTAGAATCCAAAAATGAAGTCACATTGAATCGCGTGCAGCTCGAAGAAAATTTCAAGATCTCTCAAGAAATCGGGAGTCAATTCGTAAATTCAAATTGCTTGTCGACGGCCGTCAACCCATACTTAGTGAATAACGTGTCGACGGCCGCACAAATTTCCTGGTACGGCCGCAGGTTGGCCACCGCTGGTCAAGACGAACCAATTCCTATTCTCCGCAGTGACATCTAGCTGTGTCCATTCAGTGGCAGACATGCACCACAATTGAACTGAATGTTATAATATACGCATATCTTTTCTACGTTAATCTTGATCTCATCCTTGACCGCAGATCGATACACAATAAACCAGGTCTAATGTCGTGGTTATCTTATGGTTACAAATGGCATCATAATGTTCAAGCGATGTAAGCATATTCACTTCGACTTTGCCTGCCACACATGCCACATCATTTTGTCACTTTTCTTTTATGCTATCTTCTACTACGTTTCATTCACTGTGCATGCGTGGCAGCCCACCCATTAGGGGTGTGTGAGCAGCACCGTAACTGCCGCACCCCAAACCTCCCAATTGGGGGGGGGGGGGCGAGCTCGATGGGGGGCCCAAAATTATTTCGTGAATTAGCACAAATCATAGAGTGTTTTTTGAAAATCTATGCAATTTTTTCAAGATTTTTTCGCGCTACGCGCGAATTCGAGTAGCCATTTATCTTTATTATTGGGTATTGGGCCATTACCGTGCCACGACCCACCATGACCTACAATCAAGTTTTAGGCCATATAACATGCGACTCCAAGAAATGTGCCAGAACGATTGGCAGCGAGAAAAGCTTGCCCGAAAAGGTCTATGTATGCCCTTATGCAGACCAAAGACTTCGGTATATATACAAAATACATATAGGTTTAATTGTTCATAGGCGCCTAAATGACTGGCGCCGAATGTTCCCGTCTTTGCAATCTGAACCTCGCATTGACAAATACCATCCCGCTGGGAACAATTTTATGCCACGAAGAAATACCAATTTGCAATCGTGTGCGTCTATTAGTTAAGAAGCCTACGTTTGGGCGGTTCTATATTTTTTGATGTAGCAGACTGGAAGTCACGAAAGAACATCATGTAACGAAGTCATATCAACAGTTCCGCCCGCCCGAAGATGTTTAATCATTATTTACGGGCCCTCCCGTTTTCAAGACTCTTCACTCAGCTCTACCGGTAAATCTAATTACGCGAGTAGAGAGGACAATAAATTGATAGCATATTATATATGCAATCGCCGATGTGATTGACCGATTTTATCATGAATTATCGAAAATTTTCGCGCCTCGCGCTGGCTCACAATACAGTACAGGTCATTTCGTGACAAACGCGAACAACGTGATGGGGGTGGGTGGGTCGTTTTATCACCCTATGGGAGCCCAACACCCACGTTTTTTGGGCCTGACGAGGTGCTGTTTCCTTCCTGCCAACGGGTATACACCCGAAGATGTTTAATTATTATTGAGTGGTCCTACCTTTTCAAACTCACCTCACTCAGCTCTACCGGCAAATCTGATTAAGTGAGTAGAGAGAAGATAAAAATCGATAACAATGTCTGCAATTCCCGATCATACTGACCGATGAAATCAGGAATTCTAGAAATTTTGCGCGCTTCGCGCGCTTAGGCGACAAAAGCTGATTCACTGAAGAAACTCCCAATGAATATGATGAACAGTGGTAAACAGTGTATCGCCGGAGGGGGGTCTGGGGGGCGAAGCCCGCCAGACGTTCGGTCTATTACCCTATGGAGGGCCCAAGAGCCAAGACCAAAGTTTTTTTGGGGGTTTACAAAGTGCTGTTACGGCCCTGTGTGTGAGTAATGATGGTTAGTTGCTATTGTGATAGTACTGTTATTTCTAGGGCCGCCAAGTGTCTAACGTTGACTACGTGTAATGGACACTTGGTGGACACATGACAATGCATGCGCCCTTCTTGTCTGAACTTGCTGCCGTGAGGACGTAGGAATAAAGCTGTCTGAAAACTATTGTGAATCTATTTACATCGACTATATTAGGAGGTCTTCCGCACATGCCTCTTCTTCACATCTTCTAGGCACAGATGGGTATCTGATTTGAAAGAATACTTCAAGTCGTTTCGTAATCTACCTATATCTTTTTCTATTAGCGTAATGTTGTGGTGCGTTGAAATGATTAAATGCACAAATAGACCGAACAAGAAATTGCAGGCCGTCAGAATTTCAAAATTGATATTAGCTTTATTGTATAACAGCAAATTGACCTTCTCTTGCTTAGCTACAGATGATGCAAATACAAAACCTCATGTAGACACCGAAACGGGTCGGCTGACCGAAGTTCATTCTACAGTAAGCGAAGAGCCTGGCGCAGTTGAGCCTAAAGCTACCAACAAGCCAAGTAAGTTGGTCGACAGAATGTTAAGTTGTAGTTTTTTGGAGTTCTCAAGTGATCATAATTCCACACTACTTCGACTTCGATCTCCAGATTTCAGTTTGTGGCCAAAACCATCTGCTTAGATTAGAATCAGGGTTGTAACCAAGTCATAAGGTTACGAGTCACAAGTCAATTTGACTTTTATCGTGTTGACTCGAGTCAAGTCGAGTTATTCTCAATTCACCACCGAGTCAAGTCCGAGTCCACGTCAGGGAGCAACGGGGCGAGTCATATAGTGGTAAGACTCGAGTCCAAGTCCGAGTCGTGGAGTTTACTGTTCAGTATCGAGGTCAAGATAAGTTGAAGTCACTTTTTCTTCCGTCAATTCTTGACTCGAGTCAAGTCGACTCACCAAAAAATCTCGACTAGAGTCATTACAACCTCGCAAACTACAGCTGTTCTAAGTGCAATGTACACCTGGGAAAATTCCTAACTCTGCTTTTTAGCGCTGACAAGCGGTAGGCAAGGACCTTCTCACCCAGATAGTCCCACTAAACAGGCCGACGGAGCCATCTCGGCTGAACTTGAAGAGTCTGCTATAGGCGAGTTAAATGCCTTGAGGTAACAACTAAACCAGACTCTTGATTTACTTTGGTTGGTGACACGCAGGTCAGGAAATTGGACGAACTCCGGAATCTGTGAAATCTCCGGATGGAAGTGAATCCTCTACAGCAGCAGGTAATACTACTATGATAAACCCCGGACAGGTAAGGGTTAATCTTCGGTTGTCTAAGTAGGCCGGGCTGATACTCATGTAGAAGTAGAAGTATCCTTGTATATATTTCCACTCGATTACAAGTAGAAGTAGCTATTTCAAAGACATGTCCAAGCAACCTCAAATGGAAGAAGGAACTATTTTAAAAACAAAACAACTTGAGTAAGTTACGTAAGACGAGTCATCTGAACCTATACTTAAGTACTTGTAAATGATACATGTACTTCGTCACTGACTACCTCTGGCTCTGACTTTGACAACTTGAAGATTTTCAGCTTTTCCAAATTAGATTAGAATTACAGATACACAGTTTTCGTTACAAATTATACGACAATTAGAATTATAGCTACTCATTCATTCCTAATTATACTACAATTGTAATTATGCCTACATAGTTTTTTCTTAATTGAATTCATATTAAAATTACTGAATTGGCGAAAATATGGAAAGTTTTATAAATGATAATAATGTGGTATATCACCGCAAAATGAGTCCTCAGCCCGAGGTTCAAGGCTTGATAACTACGATCATGTATTGCATAGGAATGACAATTTGACTGTGTTGGTGAAATTTTAAAAATTTACTCCAATTTTGCCATTTTCATTTGGGGGCAGGTTGCTCCCGGATTATGTGTGTAATGTGCATTTAACAGTTGTACTGTGAATAAAGAATATAATAATAAAGTTATATTCATTTACATGTTGACGTTAAATAGGGCGTGGAAGCTATCGAGGTCTTACTGTTTTAATGTATATGGTATGGTTAATATCTAAAATTATCTAGTTATCCAAGACTGCTCTGGCCAAGCTAATTGGGGTAATAGCTCGATCAGCCCCTGAATTGATTTTGGTTGATGATATGCAGGAGGTCATGCTGGACATGGACAAACGTCTAAAACTGCGCATTCTGCCGGCGGTGTTTCACCACAAAGTGAATCCTCAGCCCCAGGTTCGAGGCTCGATAACTACGATCGACCGACAAGTGAGTGTTGATCTGTGGAAACCATTCAATAACGTTTTTCGAACTCATCTCTCATCAATACTCAGTTGCAAGCGACGCATCTGCTACAAAGCCAGGCGCATCAACACAGTCTTCTTCAACTGAACATTCCCCCGATGGCATGGAACAGCAAAGTGAGTCCTCAGCACCGGGTTCAAGGCTTGATAACTACAATCGCCCGACAAGTGAGTGTTGGTCTGTGCAAACTATTCAATAAATTTGGTCGAACTGATCCCTTATACCCAGTTGCAAGCGAAGCCTATGCTACAAAGCCAGGCGTATCAACACAGTTTTCTTCAACTGAACATTCTCCCGATGGTATGGAGCAGCAAAGTGAGTCCTCAGCACCAGGCTCAAAGCTTGATAACTACAATCGCCCGACAAGTGAGTGTTGGTCTGTGCAAACTATTCAATAAATTTAGTCGAACTGATCCCTTATACCCAGTTGCAAGCGAAGCCTATGCTACAAAACCAGGCGTATCAACACAGTTTTCTTCAACTGAACATTCTCCCGATGGCATGGAACAGCAAAGTGAGTCCTCAGCACCGGGTTCAAGGCTTGATAACTACAATCGCCCGACAAGTGAGTGTTGGTCTGTGCAAACTATTCAATAAATTTGGTCGAACTGATCCCTTATACCCAGTTGCAAGCGAAACTTATGATACAAAGCCAGGCGTATCAACACAGTCTTCTTCAACTGAACATTCTCCCGATGGTATGGAGCAGCAAAGTGAGTCCTCAGCACCAGGTTCAAAGCTTGACAGCTACAATCGTCCGACAAGTGAGTGTTGATCTGTGCAAACTATTCAATAAATTTGGTCGAACTGATCCCTTATACTCAGTTGCAAGCGACGCATCTGCTACAAAGCCAGGCGTATCAACACAGTCTTCTTCAACTGAACATTCTCTCGGTGGTATGACACAGCGAAGAGAGTCCTCGGCACCAGGTTCAAAGCTTGACAGCTACAATCGTCCGACAAGTGAGTGTTGATCTGTGCAAACTATTGAATAAATTTGGTCGAACTGATCCCCTATACTCAGTTGCAAGCGACGCATCTGCTACAAAGCCAGGCGTATCAACACGGTCTTCTTCAACTGAGCATTCTCCCGATGGCACGGAACAGCAAAGTGAGTCCTCAGCACCGGGCTTAAGGCTTGATAACTACAAACGTCCGACAAGTGAGTGCTGATCTGTGCAAACTATTCAATAAATTTAGTCGAACTGATCCCTTATACTCAGGTGCAAGCGACGCATCTGCTACAAAGCCAGGCGTATCAACACGGTCTTCTTCAACTGAGCATTATCCCGATGGCATGGAACAGCAAAGTGAGTTCTCAGCACCGGGTTTAAGGCTTGATAACTACAATCGTCCGACAAGTGAGTGCTGATCTGTGCAAACTATTCAATAAATTTAGTCGAACTGATCCCTTATACTCAGTTGCAAGCGACGCATCTGCTACAAAGCCAGGCGTATCAACACAGTCTTCATCAACTGAACATTCTCTCGGTGGTATGACACAGCGAGGTGAGTCCTCGGCACTAGGTTCAAAGCTTGACAGCTACAGTCGTCCGACAAGTGAGTGTTGATCTGTGCAAACTATTCAATAAATCTGGTAGAACTGATCCCTTATACTCAGTTGCAAGCGACGCATCTGCTACGAAGCCCGGCGTATCAACACAGTCTTCTTCAACTGAACATTCTCCCGGTGGTATGACACAGCAAAGTGAGTCCTCAGCACCGGTTTCAAAGCTTGACAGCTACAATCGTCCGACAAGTGAGTGTTGATCTGTGCAAACTATTCAATAAATCTGGTAGAACTGATCCCTTATACTCAGTTGCAAGCGACGCATCTGCTATAAAGCCCGGCGTATCAACACAGTCTTCTTCAACTAAACATTCTCCCGGTGGTATGACACAGCAAAGTGAGTCCTCAGCACCGGGTTCAAAGCTTGACAGCTACAATCGTCCGACAAGTGAGTGTTGATCTGTGGAAACTATTCGATAAATCTGGTCGAACTGATCCCTTATACTCAGTTGCAAGCGACGCATCTGCTGCAAAGCAAGGCGTATCAACACAGTCTTCTTCAACTGAGCATTCTCCCGGTGGTATGACACCGCAATGGGAGTCCTCAGCACCAGGTTCAAAGCTTGATAACTACAATCGCCCAACAAGTGAGTGCTGATTTGTACAATCTATTCAATAACTTTGGTAAACCAATTACTGGGGCGATTTTTTTTACCTAAAAAACGGAAGATTTGGACTTGAAAATCAAAAGTTTGACTTTTTTGACATTAAAAAACTTACTTTTTACCAAAATTTGACCTCACGTATGTAAATAATAGGTGTTTTCCAACAAAATCCTAAAATTGTATTACTTATCTTCATTTTCGTTTGGAACTGTTTGTCATTAGTTACGAAGTAGTTTGGCCTGAGCTAACTTTTTTGACTTAAAAACTGACAAATTGTGTCATGAAACAACTTTATTTTAACTAAATCTGGACCTATGAAGAATTCCAGTAGTTTCATCACGCATTATTGGAGAACTATTTAAAATTTGTTGTAGTAAAGCGAAAGATACTTTCGTACATTCTCGGGTTGAAAGTGTCTGTCCTTACTGAGTAGCTTGCCAAGAATGGAGAAAGAACGTTCAACAGTAGCAGTTGTTGGCTGGCAACACTGAAGTTGTGTGTACAGTACACGGCTGGTGGCACACCGTGTTGCTTCATTCTGACAATTTTGTCTACATCACAATTTTTCATCATGCGCTTGTTGATATAAAAACCAATGCCCAATGCGTTACGTTGAGCATAACACCATGCCAACCTATTTGTTTCATTTGGCCGTTTATGATTCACAATGAGCAGACATTGGGCCATCTACAACGGCAGGCCGATAAATTGGGCTACAAGCAGTTAAAAATCAATGAAAAATTCGCCCACAGTACAAACATCTACGATACAAACGAAATGCAGGTTGCAAAAACATTTTGACTTTGTAAACAATTTTGATATTTTTTGACATGTCAAAAAAATCGCTCTACCAATAACCTATCAATACTCAGCTGCGAATGACGGATCTACTGCAAAGCCTGTAGTATCGAGACAATCCTCTCCAAAAGACAGCGCAGTGGCAGAAAATGAAGACTATTCAACAACAGGTGAGTGATCCCATGATCTCAGGGAAATATTGCTGTGAATCAGTGGTTGACAACCTTCAGCATATACAAAGAACCATTTGAACCTATTTCCGATCACATGAAGCGAACAGAGAGTCGCACGCTGTGCTTCATTTCTAAATGAAGATACCTATCCACACAGTTTCCTTTTACGCTTTACGAAGTGGATAGAGAATGACAGAGTAGAACATTGCTCCGCAACATCTCGTAGAGATATGACATCTTGTTCCTGGAAACCGTGGCAACTCTGCTAACGAAAAAAACAGATTTCAAACTTTCACGACCACATATCACAGCTGACGGCTGATGTTTTCAAAACTATCACGAGTAAATATAGAATGGAAGGTATGCAGACTATGACACCCTTAATTCCGGCAATGTTCGAAAACATATTCGGTTACCGTGATACAGAGGCTGTTTCCCCGGTCGTTATGACAATTTCACTTATAAACTTTCCTAAATTACGACGAACGAGTCACATTATACAAGGAGCGAGACAAAATTATGAAAATCATATACGACACATGAAAGTGCATAAGCCAGGGGTAACCAAAGCGGTGCCCGCTGGCGTCAGGTCGCCCGTAATGACCAGATGAGTCTCCCTTCGTGGGAGTAGGAAATATTAAAATGAGAGCTTTGATGGTCGAATTGGAGAAGGGTTCTATCTGAACAACAGTAGAACGTGGGTTACTAGACCCTAAGTATCATGCGAACGCAGATTTTGATCGCGCCGTTGCTCGTCTTCGCCCCCCGGTCTCGGGAACAGTAATCTTTTATTGGTAAGGAGCAGAAACCCTGTCCAGTGCTCTGTATGTCAATATAAACGGTGTATTGACCCCTGCTATAAGACTATCCTTAATTTAGCCACTACGGACAACGACAGTAAAGTGGTTGCTAGTTCCAAGTCTCCACCGGAAGCTTCTGCAGACGTAAAACCATCTCCGACACCTACAGTCAACATCATTCACGCCCAAGGTAAATCCACGAGCTTTGTACGATCAATTTGATTACAAATATGGTGTAACACGCTATGCATAGTATACGTGGACCAAACCATAGTAACCTAAAATCAACTCTTACTGTTAGACTCCAATTATCTGAATTAATACTCCAGTCAGATTTAAGTACTCGAATCATTGTGCCCAGCGCTAGTGAATATAGACGCCGACAAGTGACATTGCTTGACCAATGACCAGCCATTCGGGAACACGAGTGTGTCGAGCAGATAAGAACAAATACGCGTAGCAGATGATTGCTAAGGAAAATGCGCGTATTCAATCAGTAATTCGTCTTTTACATAGAACACAAGCGCTTCTTAGTGGCTTGCATCATATGATTCCAGTCTAATTTGGAAAAGCTGTAAATTTTCTAGTTGTCCGACTCTGAACCCATTGGGTTGACAACCCTCATAATTTCTTGATTGACTCTGGTTGATGATACACAGATGAAAGAAATGGCCAAACTTCTGAATCTGAGAAATCTCCCGATAAAAGTGAGTCCAGGTCAGCACTAAGTCCTGGTCCAGACAACTATGATCACCCTACAAGTAAGTGTTGACCTGCGCAAGCTATTCGATGTCTTCAGTCGAACTATAATCACCTATCAATACTCAGTTGCAAGTGATGCATCTACCACAAAGACCGGAGCATCGACACAGTCTTCTTCAAAAGGCAGAGCAGAGGCAGAGAATGAAGCCTACTCGACAATGCGTGAGTATTCTTATGATATCTTGTAAATAGGAAATACAGATGTCCTAAGCAGAGTCAAAGTATAGACAGTGTTGCTATTCAAGGTGAAGTAAACTTGTGTGTAGGCCTATAGCAGTTACAATTTCCGAGACAAGCCAAAAATACTCCAATTGAAAGTAGAGAATGAAAGATTTAGTAATCAAGTACCAGATGTGGTCCAAGTAGTCATCGTCGCTACTCAATTACAAGTAGAAGTAGTGATTCAGAAGAAACTAGACAAGTAAGTATTCTAGGCCTAGTTTTGCCTAAAACAACGAAAACTGTTGAGTAGAAGTAGAAGTAGAAGAAATCTAAATTCATAATAACTTGAGGAAGTAGTGCAAGAAGGCAATATCTACTTTAAGAACTTCGAAAAGTGGAGGTATTTCGTTACTACCTCTGTTGATAATTCTATCGGGCTACTGATTGATTTGGGTTGTCGATACGCAGGAGGCGAAACTGGCCAAACTTCTGAGTTACCTGCAAAATCTCGAGATGATAGTGAATCATCCACAGCAGGCCCAGGTCAAGGTCCAGATACCTACAATCGCCCGACAGGTGAGTGTTGATCTGTGCGAACTATTCACGAACTTTGGTACAACTAATCTCCCATAAATATTCAGTTGCAAGTGACCCATCATTTACAAAGCCTGGCATATCAACGCAATCTTCTCCAAAAGGGAATGCGGATAGAGGAAATGAAGACTACAAAACTAACCGTGAGTCAGCGATGAAAGTAATTAGATTGGCGTTCGTTCCTAATAGGTAAATATGGAATAAACCGAAAATGACGCGCCCGATAAGGGACTTGAACCCTCGACCGTTGGATTAAAAGTCCAACGCTCTACCGACTGAGCTAACCGGGCTGTAGGGCTGTAGGGCTTAAGGTAGACTGAGATCGATTGTTGATATGAGTAGCTATCATGATTTAAAAGAAATAAGGAGCTTCTTGTAAGGGACTTGAACTCTTGACCGTTGGAGGAAAAGATAAACGCTCTGCCGACTGAGCTAACCGGGCTGTAGAGCTTTAGGTGAACTGGGGTTGATCCTCTATATGAGTAGCCATTATGATTTAGAAGAAATAACAAGCGCCCGACAAGGGACTTGAACCCTTGACCGTTGGATTAAAAGTCCAACAATCTAC
Organism: Botryllus schlosseri; assembly: GCF_051294905.1. NCBI lineage: Eukaryota > Metazoa > Chordata > Ascidiacea > Stolidobranchia > Styelidae > Botryllus > Botryllus schlosseri. Next base: position 35,574,397 of record NC_137238.1, read on the forward strand.
CGACTGAGCTAGTCCGGCTTTACGGCTATCGAAAGGTTGGGGCTGACCCTATGTAGAAGTAGCTATTACAATTTAAACGAAACAGTATGCGCCCGATAAGGGACTTGAACCCTTGGCCGTTGGATTAAAAGTCCAACGCTCTACCGACTGAGCGAACCGGGCACCGTTCACCGCGATGAGATGGGGCTTAGTTAACTGCAATAGGGAAAGTAGGAAATGAAACCTTTATGGACTCAAATTGAACGCCGGATTAAAAGTCAAACGCTCTGCCGATTGAGCTAACCTGTCCGCGCTACGCAAAATGGAAATACTGTTGTTATAATCGACGAATATATTATAAATTTACTTTGGGAAAGTTGCAAACCATTACCGTGATGCCAGACGTAAAGCAAAAGATGTCATTGTTGATTAGAGCTGTGTGGGCCAATATACCTCCAGCGAATCCATGTTTAGAACCTCCTTTATCCTTGTCGTGGATCTATCTGTCGTTTTTTTAACGATTAGCGACCACGGACGAGGCAAGTAAAGGGGTTACGGATTCCAAGTCTCCGTCCGATGCTACTGCAGGAGCAGAAATTCCTCCGACACCTACAGTTAACGACGTTCGCGTAACCGGTAAATTTCTCAGCCTTGTATGATTCATCTAATTACTAATGACGCAGTATTCCGAGGCATAGTTTACCTGTACTAAGCTACAATATATATAACTGAAGTACCCACGGTAATATACAGCTTCAGGGCATGACGCGAGTACGATAGCTACGGATATTGATGACAAAGAAATTCATTCTAAACCAGCATCCCATGGCTCATCATCAAGCGTGCGTGCTTCTGCAAAGTCTTTGTCGACAGAGCATCAAACTAAATCAACAACAGCATCGACAGTATCATGTGAGTGAATCCTACATTCCGCCATTTAGCCTACTTCCAGATGTGGTGAAAGTAGTCATAGTAGTCATAGTTTCTATCCAAGTGGAAGTAGAAATAGCGAATTGCAAGACATGCTTAACTAGACAAAACCTACTTGAGTGTCCCGGAAAAGTAGAGGTTTTTCCCTACTGTGTTGACTTCCTTTGGGAAAACCACTATAGTAACCGGCCCGTTCGAATATACAGCAGAACTACAGCCTGATTCACAGCAAGACAGAGATGCCGATGGAATATCGACTTCAGATGCAACCATAGAGGAAGGTCAACCTGGTTTCTCCGCTACAAGCGCTGCCGACGACATTGACCCGACAGGTCTGTTTTTTATTCATTGTGCCTGGAATGATATTTACGTAATGAGGTCAAGAATGAAATGTATTAAGTTTAATCTCATGACGAGTGAATTGACATTGCTCTTGTTAAGCAACCTCGTAAATCTTGCTAAAACGTGCACTATTACCATTAGCTGTATTAACTGAACCGGAAATATGTTTATATGAAACGTGTTTGTTTATGTATCGTGTGGACATGGCGTACGTACAGATCCTCTCTTACTAATCTGTCAGCTCTGCTTCGCATTTCAACTTCAGACATTCAACATAACTTCGATGCACTTGTTAGAGCCCAGCAGAGGTTAGGTTTCCCTCACTAAGCAAGACAAAAGGACACCAACAATACAACATATGAGTTCATTTTACTTTTTGTCTGCACAGCGTAGCCATTTGACAATCATAACATGACATATCTTGGTCATTATTTTTGAAGTACATCCTGGCGTCCTAATAAGATGAGGTGTCAGGAGATTAGTGTGATTTGCAAAGAATTTAAAACGGCTCATGCTTACCACTTTGTAATTTTATAATGATACTTTATAAATATTTTCTGTAAATTAACGCTCAATTTCTCATTACCCTAACACATCCAGTTGGCCGCCTGTTTTAACTAAGTCATTTACCTTTTCCAATGTGAAAAAATAAAACTAATACACCGCAGAAAATAGCTCAACTTTCGGCTCGGCCGGCCAAAGTAAGTAAGCTGCTTCTTAATCGGCGCGCCAGGAAAATAATTTCCCACTCCTTGGTTGGAGAGTAGGCCTAGTTTCCAAAAGAAGATTTGGTCGAGGGTTGGCATGCTTTTAGCAGTTGAGCAGATAGGGCTACTTTTAGCAGTTGAGCAGATATGGCTACTTTCGAGCTTGGACTGTGCATCTTTGGGACTAACGCAAAAAGACTCATGACACGACGAAATGGTTGAAACCGCGATACAGGGTATATTTCGTGTAATCATTCAGTGTGCTTTCGCTTGAAGTACTGTGCGATCTGTTACCTACACGGTAGGAATAAAACTAACCCTGAACACGATAAAAATTTCCCTTAAGCTCTGAATGCTTTTTAGTGTCGACGAACAGCAGACACGGACCTTCACAACCAGCAAGTCCAACTGTACTAATTGACGAAATCTTTTCGGCAAAGCTCGAAGAATCTGATACAGGTGAACTCAAATCCATGACATAAACAGTTGGGTTACTAACTTCAATGGATTTTTGATTGACTTTGGTTGATGATACGCAGGAGGTGAATCTGGACAAACCACTGAAACTACAAGTCACCCCGATGGTATTCCATCGCCAAGTGGATCGTCAGAACCGGGTTCAAGGCTTGATAACTACAATCGTCCGACAGGTGGATATTGAATCTCTTGATATGTGACAATATTCAATAAGTTTAATCCGACTGGTTCCTTTTCAATGCTCAGTTGCAAGCGACGCATCTGCGGCAAAGCCTGTCGCGTCAACGCAAACTTCTTCAACTGGACATTCTCCCGATGGTATCACACCGCAAAGTGAGTCCTCAGCGTCAGGTTCAAGGCTTGATAGCTACAATCGCCCGACAAGTGAGCGTTGATCTGTGCACACCATTCAATAACTTTGGTGGAACTTATCCCTTATCAATACGCAGTTGCAAGTGACGCATCTACCACGCAGCATGCCTCATTAGCACATTCTTCTTCAAAAGGCAGAGCAGCGACAGAGGGTGAAGCCTACGCGACTGCTAGTGAGAAATCATTCCATAATGCTATAGTGTAGAATTATATTCTCAGGATATGTAGAAGCCGCTACGTAAGACATTCAGCAGAAGAATAAGTCATTTCGATATCGAGTTTCTGATAATATAACATAGCTTCAATTCCTGCTCTTTCTCAGCATCAAATGATAAATTATATTTTGGAAAATGCGATCTTGCCTCTCACCATGTAATGTTTACATGTTCCAATAAATAAGTTACATTGAACGCAAACTTATGGAGAATATACCCAACGTAGCTTTTACTTTCGATAAGGCTACAAGTCTATCAAACTACACCTTTATTCGCAATCAGAAACCGGGGATAAATCCAATACGGGAGTAGCAAGTACCAAATCTACAAAGGAAGCATCTGCAGATACAGTAAAATCTCCATTACCAACAGTCAACAACATTCCCGTGTCAGGTGAGCTCCTTATCGATGCTTAGCCCGAAGACACTGTTGTCACATCTATTTCAGTATCTCGCGAGCAATCTACGACCGGTGCAGTACATGGCTCCGATGACAAGCCAGGAATAATGGACCCGGATAGAAAGTATCCAGATTTGGATCCACCCGGGACTGTTGCCTCAACCGCATCTTCGACTGCATGTGAGTTATTTAGATGTGGTCAAAGTATAGTTAGCATTTTACTCAATTAGCGCGAAATGCCTGTAATCTAATTGGTGAAATGTTTCATTGGTGTAATTCTAATTCTAATCTAATGTATTAAATGTCTCTCTTCGTTAATTTTGAATTGTAATCTAATTTCTAGTTTTCCTGAAAATGCTGCCTAGGAGAAAAATATAGTGAAGTGATTCTCAAACCTTTTCCTATACGTCCCTTGATGATGGTGAAAGGTTTCGCTCCCCCTTATCGTCATATAAAAAATACTAAAAATTGCAACTAGAATGTTTGCAATCCTTAACGCATTGTTTTGTGGCACGGAAGTTGTTGTGGCTGTTGAGACACTTCTCAAATATGGAATTGCGACTATACACATAACAATAATTATGAGCTGGAGGTTAATTGCGCGGAGCGCGAAAAATAGTCTCCAGTTGAATATTTTGTTAAACATAACTATGTACAATGGTAGCAATCAGCACATAGATATTTTATCGATTTTTGTTTCTAGTCACTTCCATTGCTCCACTTGAGCTTAGCTTAAACGTACCTGACCATAAGCTAGCGAAAACCAATGGCACAGCTATACAAGCATTCGCCGGTTACACTTCATTCAGACTCAGAGATATCTTCTGATCAATGCAAGGTTCGGTATCGGTCAATATCCATTGCGAGTGTGTGGATGTCAGATTTTCAGACAAAACTAGGCCTATAATACTTAGTTTTTACTTACTCGTTAATCCCTACTTCTACTTCGGCTTGAGTAGAAATGTGTACGCTGTTACTTCTACTTCTACTGGAGTATCGACGGTGACTACTTTAACCACTTCTGGATTTACAGGAATTAGAATCCGCTACTTTACTCGTATTGGAGTAAAAATTGTCTCAGTTACTTCTACTTCTGCATTGACTATCTACACTGGGTACTTTGACCATATCTGGTTCATTTCCAGCACCAGCGGATGACTCGATTCGGACAGAACCAGCTGTACAGTCTCCAAGCGGTGCCACAATTGAAAACAGGACAAGTCCCAAGACCGGCACCAAAACTCCACCATCAACAAGTTAGTTTATAAAACAGCGTGTAGATCTGAACCCCTCGAGGTTACACACTACGACAAATTCTCAGAACTCGCAGTAACACCCGACAAATATTATCCTTCCGACAATACCGGCACGGTGCAACCAGTTTCAACGCATTCTGGGTCCGAAGATAAAGTCACAGACGGTACATTACTGTGCAGAGCCGTCGTGGTATATTTATAGTACTCTCTATTCATGCATTCAGAGTACCACGTTGGGTCAACAAAAGCTGGAGACACTAACGATGATACCCACGGTAAACCGACACATCAACCGAGCACGGGAGATGTTACCAATGTCAAACCTACAACATGTAAGTGGTCTATAGACGCTAGAACAGTGGCACTGATCAAATATATTTTCAATTAAAAATTGCGAGTTTTGATTTAATTTGTAAAATGTTTAGATACCCTAACTTTAATTCAAATCTAATATTTGTTTTTCCTAAAAATGGCTATAGGAGAACTTCATAGTGCGAAACGAATCAAGTATGTTTGTGTCAGTGCTGGGATCAAGTCACTACCTTCGAGTTACGAGTCATCTCGAGTCATTGCACATTTTGACTCGAGTCAAGTCAAGTCAATCGATTTTCGAAGGTGACTCGAGTCAAGTCAAGTCAATCGATTTTCGAAGGTGACTCGAGTCAAGTCAAGTCACTCGTTTTTTGGAGGTGACTCGAGTCAAGTCGAGTCAAGGCAAGTCAAGTCACGAGTCAAGTCCCGGTTCAAGTCAAATTGAATTTTCGAAGTATGAGTGGTGATGCAAACTCATTACATTTTGCTAACTGAGTGAAAGACAGATTAATTGGTCATTTATTTTGAATCAAATACCGAATATAAAGTTAAATATACATGCAACAAGACGTTTTATATAGCTCGCACACACTTGGAACTGCTAATAAAACACGTGATTATAACTGCGTATAGCTACATGCTACTGTCCGTTACACCAAAATAGAAGATCGAATACGAAGCCTCGAGAAGTCGAAACAAATTGATATGGTACAATACACTACCCCTCTAGACATCCACGAGAATATATAAACGCATAAACTATGTTCGTACAAGAGGGTTGATTAAAGGTGAGCACTGTGTAATGTGAGCAGTGAGCAGTCTAAGAAACAAAGATACGTTGCTATAAGATTAACCTACTATTACTACGACAACGTAAGCTGTGATCGTTTCATTTGCGGTCAATTTACAATCAGTGAATGACATGGTTGGCCTCACAAGACAGCGGCGTACCGCGAACAATCCGAACACACATAAGATAGGGTGATTTAATCGACACCGTTTACTAGATGACTCGAAATTGACTCGCAAATTTTGCTTCGAATCACGATTCAATTGACATTTTTGAAGCGCCGAGTCAAGTCAAGTCAAGTTATATTCGCAAAGTGACTCGAGTCAAGTCAAGTCATACGAAAAAATCGACTCGAGTCATCGCAACACTGGTTTGTGTGTATAGAGAGCAATGTTCCCTCTAAGCTGCGCACGTGCGCAAATGCGCAGTACTGAAACGGTCTCTGCGCACAAAAAATCCGAAGTGATGACTTTTTTTTTTAATCGTTGCGCACTCTTGTCCAAGGCACCGCGCAGGCGCTCTGACTCGAGAAAAATGAGAGGGAACATTGCCATGGGTAAATAGTGCTATCGCTGAAGTCTGAAACCGAGGTAGGCAAATATTGCGCTCCGCGAAGCTTCGAGAATTTGCAATCGTGTGCGATTCACGAAAGAGATTTTTCTTTTACTATGGTATCGTACGCGTGAGCGATACTGATATCATATCAATAGCGCAATCCTTTGTGGGAATGGCGAAATAACGTGGTTTAACATAATTATAAATAACAATGGGCTAGCTAGAAGTTAACTGCCAGAAACTAACGAATAGTCTTCTCCGCGTGTCATGAATATTGAGTAAGATTTACTGTACAATTCCATGCCGCGAATTTTCGAAGTCATCACTTCCATCAGGGGAATCTGATCACGTATGGTGATATAGGATAATATGCAGAATATGCAAGTACAAGCACCAATATTGTTGAAAAAATCCATCCCTTCGCAAACGTTGATCGGGAAATGCAGCAACTATATGCACTGTAGGGCGTTGCATTAGATCAGCTTCTAAGCAGCACAAATTTGTGATTTTATTCGATTCGTTTGAACGCGTATCTTCTGTCGATAAGGTCATACGCTGATCTTGTTCTTGCTTCAATCAGACTTGAATATTCGTATCATTATATCTGACAGTATGTCTTGATAGTAATGACTGCATTGCCGGTATTAAGACGTCACATCAGTGTTTTAACGCGATAGGCCTACATCGATCGCATGTATTGATTTCAAGTGCGTTCTCGTGAATCTGTCTTCTAGTAATTCAAAGTATGTCACCATATCGTCGCAGTGGAATCAAAGTGACTTATGTCCAGATTTCAATATCTTTTGGCATAGCAGATAGGAGGTCACGAAATAGCATGATGTAAGGAAGTCATTATACCAACGGGTACGCCCGAAGATGTTTAATTATATTTAGGAGTCCTACCTTTTCCAACACATCTCACTCGATCAGCTTTACCGGTAAATGTGATTACGTGAGTAGAGACAGGATTCAAATTGATAGCAATATATGCAATTCCCGATGATATTGACCGATTTGATCATGAAGTATAGAAAATTTTCGCGCCTAGCGCGTTTAGGCGAAACGCCCACTAAACGAAGACCAGATATAGATGATTAGTAGCGGTGAAAAGCGTGTAGCCTGAGGGGGGTCTGGGGGACGAAGCCCCCCAGAACTTCGGTTTATCACCCTATGGGGGGGCCTGATTGCGCACTGTTGTCCAAGGGCCTGCGCAGTGAGTTGGCGTATTTGCGCAGACTCGTGAAGAATTAGAGGGAACATTGATAGAGAGGGTTGCTTCTCGGCAGCTAAGCCCTTTTCCACCATACCTGTACACTAGGTACGTTTAAAAATACTATTTTTTGCCGGATTCCTGGGATTCATTGATGAAATTGTCAGTTAGCCTAAAACAATACTGTACACCAAATTAGGTTCAATTACAATGAGTGGAAGCCGACGCAGAGCCAATTAAAATATCGGCCCCGGCCACTTATTTCTTAAATGCTAGTCAATATTTGAAAGTAACTTTTGCAGTGGCAATGTAGATTTCGTGAAATTAGAACGAAGGGTATGGCCGCATTCTTCACAATGCATTGCGACAATGTGAAATCAAATTATTTTCTTTTCCTATTCTCCTCTCGACACTGAATTACGCCTTATAGACAATATTTTCGACTTTCGGCGGAGACACGTTACCATTGAGACAGTTATATGTAGTGAGCTCGGGTTTGCTATAACTGTATAGTCCCAACTTCGGTTGACAAACTAATTGCCAATCTTCCTCCTATTAAGAGTTATCACATGTCATTTTCAAGATTTAGTGGCAATAATACGTAATAATTTGGGGCAAAAGTACTTACTTTTCACACTTGAGTATTGAAAAGTACGTTAGCATTATCTTTTTGGGTGGAATTGAGGACCAACTGCACGAAATAGCCACCGCATCGCGCTAACTACATATTTCTACTTTTACTTGAGTAGCGACATAGACTGCTTTGATCACGCCTGCCTAATTTCCAGCGCCTATCGACGAATCGAAGGATCAAGAGCCAACGAAACAGTCTTCAAGCGGTGCCGCCATTATAAACAGGACTATTCCAAAGACCGGCACCAAAACTCCACCCACAACAAGTCAGTTTATAGAATAGCCTATAGAGATGAATTACCGAGATTACTCACTACGATTTGTTCTCCGAACTCACAGTCACACCCGACAAGCCTCATTCTTCTGACAATACTGCAACGATGGCCGGAGTTTCCACGGACTCTGGGTCTAAAGATAAAGTCACAGAACGTAAATTACTGAGTAGAACTGTCCTGAAATATTTCAAACACGCCCTATTAATGCATTCAGAGTCCAAAGTTGAACCAACTAAAGCTGGCGACACCAAAGATGATATCCACGGTAAACGTACGGTAAACCGACAACAAACAGGAGGTGTTACTGATGTCAAATCTACAACATGTAAGTTTGCCTGGACTCTAGATGAGTGGTGCTGATCGAATATATATTTCCATTGCATTCCGAAGCATCTCGTTGATGCAGACGAAAACGAATACCCCCTTTTTCTCACTTCTCATTGAAAATTATATGTTCCTATCTTGCTTGTGAAATTATTTGATACTCCGATATAAATTCAAATTCAATCTCTGGTTTTACTGAAAATAAGTTCTATACATGATAACTGCATAGTGCAGTGGTTCTCAACCTGGGGGGCGCGCCCCTCATTGGGGTCGTGAAAGCATCTGAAGGTGGGCGCGAAGAAGTGGGCAACTGAAAAAAAAGTTTGCGCCCTGCGCGATTTACCTCCAATTCACGCGTGTTTATCTATATATCGACCGAATTTCATATTTTTGAATAATATACTTCTTTGAATAATATATTCATATTGAAATAAACCCGAATATTCCGGCTGACACACGTTAGGGGCAATCGTCAGAAATTGGTAGAGAATTGAGGTCAACAGTGTAGGATATATCAACAATCGCGTATATTGTTCAATTGCATATTGAAGCTCTGTAGCTCTTTGTAGTACGGAATTGAATTCAATGTCAAGTTTTTGCGAATTCAGTAATTTCAATTATAATATAATTTGAAGATAAAAACTGTGTAGGTCCAATTCTAGTTCCTGATCGTATTCACAACATTGTCTAATTATCACACTCTGCTGACTATAGAGTGACTAACATTGCTACTTTTATGTATCGTAGCTAACGAGGATAAGTCAAGTCAAATCCATACAAGCACCCAACACCCAGAAGGTCTGAAGCCTGAAGAAATGGTATCGATGACAACCCCAAAGTTCCTAGCAGCTACAGCAAGTGAGCACTCCATAATTTAATTTTAAAACTATGATCAAAATTACGATTATCATCAACAGCGACTAAAGGCACATCGATCAGTACTAGTGCTAATAAGCAACCGCATGCTCCAGATGACATGTTGGAAGATAGTGAGACTCCAACCACAGGACTTCAAGTCACTTCAAGTAAAGAACTCATAAGAGGTGGTAAGTAACGAAGTACTTCTACTTTTCGGAATACTCAAAAAGTATGTACGTACTCTCACTACGCCCTCAAGTGGTTACGATTTTAAACTACTTCTACTTCTACTAAAGTATCCCCTGTGACTATTTTAACCACCTCTTCCTCACTTACAGCGCCCACGGACGACTCGAAGCAGCTAGAACCGACTAAACAGTCTCCAAGCGGTGCCGCGATTGCAAACAGGACTTTTCCTAAGACCGGCACCAAAACTCCTCCTACAACAAGTTAGTTTATAAAATAGTCTATAGAACTGAACGCTTGAGATTACACACTACGCCAAATTTTTAGAACTCGCAGTCGCACCAGACGAAGCTGATTCTTCTGACAATACCGCAACGATGGATGGAGTTTCCACGCATTCTGGGTCTGAAGATAAAGTCACAGAACGTGAATTACTTTATACAACCGTCCTGGGATATTTTGTATTATCTGTATTCATACATTCAGCGTCCAGCGTTGCACCGACTAAAGCTGGCGACACTAAAGATGATATCCACGGTAAACCGACGCATCAGCCACACACGGGAGATGCTACTAATGTCAAACCAACAACATGTAAGTTGTCTAAACTCTAGATCAGTGGCGCTGATCACATATATTTTCAATTGCAAACTGTGAGTTATAATCTAATTTGTGAAATATTTTGTTGCTCTGATTTGAATTCAAATCTAATCTCTGGGTTTCCTGAAAATGCTACGGCAGGATGACTGTAGAGCGCGAAACGAACCAAATATGTACTTGGTGCGAGTCATGCGCAATGAATCTAGTACAAGTCGAGTCAATACACCGATTGACTCAAGTCGAGTCGAGTGTTTTTCCGTCACTTTTTCGTCGAGTCACCAAAAAATCGTGGCTGTAGTCGAGTCATTACAATACTGATACTACCTCAAAGAATATAATGCCTGCACACATTGAAGGTAATTTGTAGCTTTGCAATGCATTTTTCCATACTATTGTGTGACCAATCAGGTTTCCAAGGCTAACGCAATGGAACATAGTATCGAAACTAAAATTTCTGTTGATAAATTGACCCTTAGTGGCATGAATGGTATAATTTCAGTGGTCAAAATGTATTTTTAGTGCTCGACTCAAACCATTAGAATGCAAACTCGATTTGAATTTGAATACTTGGATCATTGTGTGTCCAGTCCTATGCACGACTGAACTCATCCGTTTCACAGCTACACCGCTGCCACCAAAAACCTGTCTTGGCATCAGTCTGGAATCAGCGAAATATCAAAATGAAACGGGAGGAGTGTTCAGCATCGACGTTGAAGGCCTTAATCGAACGATGGACGTGTACTGTGATGTAAACACGGACGGCGGAGACTGGATTGTGAGTCACTATTACAATTTCCGGGTGCATCGGTAAATATTCTCGCTATTCCCAGCACAAGAGTCGGACCGAATCTGATCATTCCTGACCAATACCGACATTTCTTTCATAGTAACGTATCTCTGCAGTTATGCGACATCGATACCTGAGACCGAAACTCCTTATAGATACTGGGGTCTCTCCTAGTCGAATTTGAGTCCAACTTTGGTCGTTTGCACCAGTACAAGACGTCGCAGCATATTTCTAGGTCGTTTTTATATGTCTGACGACTTGTTGGAGTGTCACGCGCCAATGATTTTAAAGTCTAGGCCCTAGGGCAGTGGTCAGGAACCGTTTTCGCCTGAAGAGTCATGTTAGCCATATATTTTCTATTTCAACTCCAAAAGAGCCATACATGTCCCTCATTTGTTACGTCACAATTGAAAATTCGTCACGTCATGGTAGTAAAAATTCCAACTCCCTAAATGAGATTAATCATGGGCGCCAAAGCAGTTCATTTCTCGGCGTGGATCAGGAAGACAATGTGCATTTGTAAACTATATCGTCATATAGGCGTCCCCATGGTATGCTATTCTCTTTGATCGACCAACGTGTGGTGCCATCCGAGATTACGCAGAGCACGATGCCGGGTACATCGAATTCGCGAGGGATATTAGTCGCTGGCGCTGCCGCAACTTAAATTTGAGGACTTTGTAAAGTGGTCCAAGGCTCCAAGCCCTTAACCCTGGATACGCCACTGTCCTGACCTCTCAAATACCTGTTTATCTTGCCACGAGTATATTTATTTTAGCCGGTAAGAAAATATTCTAACAAGTTGCTGCAATATCGATAAAATTAAGTACAAAATTGAAAATATGTCAAAGAGCCATATCTTATACCCAAAAGAGCCACATATGGCCCGCGAGCCATAGGTTCCCGATCACTGCCCTAGGGTGTCTGCCAGTCGTTTCGAATCTAACTTGGGTCGTTTTGTCTTGTACGAGAGGACGTAGCGTATTTTCAAGTGGTTTCTACGTGCCCGAGGACGCGTCAGTGATTTTATAGAGTTCAGGGCCTCCGTTAAACAATTGTGAGTATAACGTGGGTCGATTTGACCAGTAACAAAGCCTGCAACGTATCTCCCCGTAGTTATGTGACATCGATACCTGACAGAGAGAGCCATCATAGAGGGTCTCTCCTAGTCGCATTTGATTCTAACTTTGCTCGTTTCTGCTTGTACCAGAGGTCGCGACATATTTCTAAGTCGTTTTTACATGTCCCAGGCCTTGATCCTGTAAAGTTGGAAGTAGTTTTAAGGCATGTTTGCATCATCTTTATGACCGAAATCGCACCAGTACCACGGTATCTGTTGCAACCCGTCAGGTTTGTATATCTTGCAGGTATTCCAACGACGGATGGATGGCAGCGAAGATTTCTACAGAGGTTGGGACGATTACGTGAATGGTTTTGGAACACTAGCCGGCGAATTCTGGCTTGGTGAGGTTTCTATATTACTTTTCATTCAGAGTTTCCGGTATTGACTCCGTCTTATGCAACGTTACCAGTCGTTTTCAAAGTCGTTACTGAAGTCAAGCTTCATTTCCCATTTCATCTCATCGCGACTTCTTTAAAGCAGACTTGAAATCAGACTGGTTGCAGCATGTTTGCGACTACGCATGTTTTTTATATCCTTTATTTGATAACGTTTTTAGAGGAATCAGTTCGTCTTTTAAGTGTCCTTATTTGTATTTCGTGTTTGTACTAATTGTATTTCTACGATTGTAGTGATTTTATTGTTTGATTACTGTATTAAATTGTCTTTTTCGTTTGTATAAATTGCCTTCGTTACTGTTGTCTCGCTCTCCATTCCATCGCGCAACGAACGAGTGAGCACTATAGCGAATCACTCGCTTGTTTTAGCATCTTAGTACTCTCAAAGCAAATCCGAAGTTCACATTGTTTAATATTCGATTTGGGTTGCTTGGTTGTGATTGAATACAAGACGGATACGCAAGGTTTGCATAGTCCGAAGCAGATTTAGTGCCGCAGACAGGATTCCACGACTGCTAAATCGCCACTCATTGACAACGGAGTGTCGCTTCAAACAGAGCAAAAGCCTAATACAATTTGTGAACTGCTGTTTGTCATGTCCAATTATGTCGGAAACCTTAAAATTCCATAAGCAGAGGGATTTCCTGCGAGTTTTATAATCCTGTAAAGCAGGGGTTCTCAAGCTTTTTTGTGTTCGCAACCCGGAATTTCGATTTGAAAATGTTCCGCGACCCCACCTCTCAATTTGGTTGATGATTACTAGAAAAATGATCATCACCTTCGCCAAAACCTACTCACGGCCTATGTCGGAGCTGGAGACTATGTGCGCAGTAATAGCAATTATGCAACCATAGGTCTTTGTGAACGATTTCCATCTATATCCAATCGAAGTATAGTCAAGTATTGCTACTTGAAATTCTGCGAAGTGCGAGATATGCCGATTACGATCTGTAAGTTATTCAGCCACGCCGAGCGGGTGTGTGTGTGTGTTGTACCGGGGCCTACGATATCGTAGGCTCCAGTTATACTGCTAACACACAGCACTGCCGATTACTTGTAGTTTTTCTAGAAGGAAAAATTACCGTTCTATTCATTCCTATGCTCACGACACTTCAATCTTCCCAGTGATGGCCAGACACCAATCTTACGTTATCGTATGGCGCTTTGAAATGACGCTACGATTGATCTCGATACCTTGTCGGCCGGGTTCGCATTCCTCAAATGTCGTTTTTTCTTCTAGTTTGAAAAATGAACCAACATTTTCAGAAACGAGCCGCCGATAGCACCCATTTTATTGGCATTTCTTTAATAGGCATTGCGTATATAATTTTCGTCTCCGCTACCTCAGCTAATAGTCAAACGACCCCTAATTTGGAAACCCATGGTGTAAAGATTATATTTGATTTGCAGGACTGGAGGCAATTCATCAGCTGACAAAATTCGGCGATTACGAATTGCGAATAGATATGATTGAGAAAAGCGGCAATCGACTTTATGCGAAGTACAGGTAGGCTTCCACATTTTCAGATTATTTCGAATACCATGCCAAATTCACCGGTGCCAGTGTTGCGACCAAGTTGCTACCTTAGAGTCACAAGTCATCTCGAGTCATTGCAAATTTAGACTTGAGTCAAGTCAAGTCACTCGAATTTATAAGGTGACTCGAGTCGAGTCAAGTCTACGGTCAATTCACAGTTCAAGTAAATTTGAATTCTCGAAGTATCGGGCATGATTGGAAGTCATGATATTTTGATAGCTGTTTGAAACACAGAATGATTCGCCATGTAATCAAGGAACTACAATATATATGCATGCGAAAAAGCGTTGTATCGCTCAGGCATACGTAGAACTGCTAATAGAATACGTAACTAACTGTATAGCTTCCATCTGTGATCATATAGGAATAATACGAAACCTCGAGAAGTTGAAACAAATTAATATGATACATTACATTTCACATTTACACATCCATGACATACATTTTAAGCCTGCTCCTGTTGACGAGTAATATAATGCATTAACTATATTCGTTTGATTTATATCATACAAGAAGGTTGAATAAGTTGTTGTCAGCCTTCTATAGAACGATGGTCCATTACTATTAGCTTAAGGTACTACCAGTACGACAACGCAACGCGTAAGCTGTTAGGATTTCGTTTGCGGTCTATTTATTTGTAATATAACAGTGGAGGTTGAATGACTGCTTTCTCTCACGAGTCACACCAGCTACTCGTAAATTTCGCTTCGAGTCACGAGTCAATGAACATTTCCGAAACGTCGAGTCAAGTCAAGCCATTTTTAAAAAGTGACTCGGGTCAAATTATACGAAAAAGTTGGCTCGAGTCATCCAACACTGCCAAGTGCCAAATTAACTAGTAATCCATTGACCACCTTTATTTACATCTATATTCTATCTACACAGCTCTTTCAAAATCGGCAATTCCTCCACAAAATACCAGCTGACAGCTACCGGATACTCCGGAAACAGCACCGATGGATTCGGGCCTCAAACCGACCAGGCGTTCAGCACCAACGATGCCGACAACGACCAGTGGATCGGATTCTGGTCCGGGAACTGCGCAGTCAGATGGAAGGGCGCTTGGTGGTACAAGGTGTGCATGAGAAGCAACTTGAACGGGGTCTACGAACGACACGCGATGAGCGGGATATCGTGGTGGAACAGCAGGAGGAAGCGTTGGATGTACATGAAGTTCGTTGAGATGAAACTGAGGAAGAAAGTACAAGGCTGAACTCGAATGATTGCATAGTGATTGTTGGCAGACTTGTACAAACTACTGGATTTTCAAAATGCGCATCTAGAACGAATTACTTTTCAATGCTTGAACTAGAACTACTAAAAAAAACGTTAGTCAGTTGGCATCCAGTTTTATCTATAGAAGAAGTTTGTGTACCATCTAAAAATAGTACATTGAGCTTAAGCGTTCTCTCCGACCCGATTATCAGAAATTTCATGCCGGTGACGTCATATTTTGTGATACGATTGTTGATATACAATGTTCTTTCCAATTCTCGACCAGCCCCTGACGAGTGTCAGCCGAAAATATTCGGGTTCATTTCAATATGAATATACCATCAAACGTTAATTTAGGAGCACATCATATTTACAACGCAGCGCCCTTTTAGGGTTCGAATCAATTTTCTTCTCCAGGATCAGACACAAAAACAGTCTTGCTAGACCTTGGTGATTGTGACTTTTACAGCAAATAAATATAAAAAATATTAATATTATTGCATATATACAGGTTTTCTGATTTCGTGAGGCGTACATGTGCTCTTTGAGTCGCGATGTAAAACAATGTCCTAATACTCTGTATTTAGATCTTCCTTATTATGTGATTTCTCGCAATGTATATTTTCTTTGTATGCCCTCATTGAGGACAGTGCGAAAGACGAATAGTTGATGATTCTAAAATGTTTTGTTTATTAAACAACAACAACAACAAAATGACTGGTCTTTTACACTAGGCCGATATTCTTAATTACGATTTCTTAATTGCCGACTTGTAGCACGGCCCACTTCTTGGCTTTTTAAGAATTAATCTATGTTAAGCTGCCACAAAGAATTTTTTTTTGGTCATAAACTCTACAATAGTTGAAGGATCGAGCTCAATCTGGTACTCATGGTCACAGAATTTTACGCGTCGTTCAGAAATAGGCCTACCCAACACGTCCATCAGCGAGCTCAGATATCAACATACAAAAACAATATTCTTAAGACACCGCTTACGTGGATCAGATGGTGCGGAGCCTAGATAAAGATCAAATACTAGTGTAGAGATTATGGATTCTATTGTATTCATTCCCTTTACCTAGATTAAGTGAATAGTAACTCCAATTAACAGAATTTGAAACTACCCGTAACCATTTTCGACCGGTAGGGTGCTTCGATTTTTCGAAGGAGACGGGGACTTCCAGTATCAGAATCAGTTAATTAAGAATTAAATCATTTCAAAACACCACACGACTGCGATACAATGAAAAGATAGCAAGGTCTCGAAACGATTTGGTGTAGTCTTTGAAATCACGCACAGACCTGAGCCTTGGCGATGTAAATAAGAGGCATTAACAGTGCACATTGGACGGAAAGAAATATTGGGGTAACATAATAAGACTATAGGCGAGGTCGATATATCGGGTTGTGGACCTGTAATATTGAAAGTTTTCTAGTAGGCCTATTCATTCAGTAAAAGCTGCTTGTATTTCGATTGAATATGAACATATTTGATCTAAGACTCTTCGATTTTTCAAAGTAGACACAATCCTAATCCTAAATTCTCATGGATTGACATTTTGAGAAACTGTTGCGTCCAACATTTTGAGTATTGCGATTACGATATGTCATTCATCGTTACATCGTATTTTTGTTGAACAAGTATAAATCGTTTACGGAGCAGAAACACCCCACAGAGCCATGTTGTTAATTACTCTTGAAGCAAGCTTGGCGAGGTAATCTTGTGGTACGTCCCACAGCTGCTTTAGGTTGCTAGTTCGCGTCCTACTGCGAAATCCCGCGAATGCATCAATATTCCATGAACCACAGCACACTTTCGACACGTTTACAACGCTAAAAGGAATATTTTCAATGAGAACTTTGACATAACCAACTGTAAGCACAGGCATACATAAGAGATTAGCTTAACCTAGAGATAGTTGCACCACCAACCACGAGACTGCAGTCCTGCGAATAGTATGTTCGATCACAGAGAATCAAGTCGACAACTGCCGACTAAGACAACTAGATAGTTGTCAAATTAGATTGAGGTCGGAGACCATAAATGTAGCTGAACCGTGAGAATGCTAATCGTGTGATTAAAAATTGCTATTCGCTACGCGAAGTCCGATAAGGTCACGCGCTAATCAAGCGGTGTTATCGATTGCATCATAATGCGATAACGTGTTATTGGCTGTCAGTACTCAGTTGTCAATTTGTTGAATGAAATAGCAGTCTGCTGATACTGACTGTAATATTTAGAAATACCGTTATCGCGAAATGGAAGTCGTGTGTCTTCAGTGCGGTTCAGCGAATAAACATATTATAAACTATTGATAGATATATAGCCTTGCGATGGTGAGTAAATAATTCGTTGATTGTCTGATTGATTAGTGAAGCCACTGTCTAGGAGACAACCGTCACGGTCATTATCGAAAATGTTTGTGCTTAGGTTACGCAGTGTACAGGTACACTGTACACTGTACAGTGTAAACTAGTACAGTTTGTCTGCAAACAACTAGTTTGTTCCGGTTTATTAAATCATGAGATTAAAATTAACGTTTTGCGCTGCGATTAACCGGTTTCCTTAATCCTGGGTTGTTAAATCCTTATGAACGCGATAATTGACTTTATCGATAATCCAACTTTATGATATCCGCCCTAAGTGCCTAATCTAGTTTAAGAAAAGTAACTCTAATCTCATTTCTGGTTTAGGAGAACAAGCCAAGCTCGGTGGACAGACTTTTGCTATTGTCATGCGTATGCTCAGAGGAAGTCAGTAGCGATAAGGTACTTCTACCTTTTGAGGTAGGCTACTTCAAGTAGATTTTGCCTACTCACACTACTTACTCAAGTGGCTGAGATTTTAAAATACTTCTACTTCTACTTGACAGATTTCATTTTAGGCTTAGAATACTTACTTTTTACTTCCCTGTAAATCTCTAATTCCACTCATACTTGGGTATAAATTTACGAAGTTACTTCTACGTATATACTTGGGTATCCACGGTGACTACTTCGACCACCTCTTCCTATGCTTATCAACTCTGATTTTAAATGAATAGAACTCCTCTTTAATTAAATTTCCATGCTTTTGCGAATTCTGTCATTGTAGTTCTAATCGCATTCGGAGAAAAACTGTCTAGCTATTAGTGCGGAGAGCATCGACAAATTCTCTTGTCCTACTGCGATCATGTTTTTAAAGCTCTGGTCCGACTCCTAGGCCGGATTTCAGAAGTGACCGTGATCCGGTCCGATAGACTCAGATAATAATTATCTACTCATAGGAAGGTATTGAATATTGATTGAAGCAAAGCAAACAGGAAATTAAAAACTCAAAGATCAAGCCCAATCCTTATCTGAAGTAATTATGCCAATTTGTACTCGGAATGTGGTATATTTCCATTATCGTTTCACTTCAACTATTGATTCGAAGATTAACGAGGGTAAGGCCGTCATATTCATAATAATCAGTACTGATCCGGCTCCGATCCGATCCTACTCTGGTTGTATCAGAAAAAGTGCTGATCCGGCTCCGAATGAGAAAACCCGGCTGAATATCTATTCGGGCTCCGGTCCGTGTCCCGCTCTAGTAGATACTAGCTATCACTCTAATTCTGATCTGATTTTGTAAAGCTGAACCTTTTCTAGTTGGAGAACTCTGCCAAACTGTATTGTTGTAGAAATGACCCGAGAGACATTGAAGATGTAACTAGACTCGGGTTTCAAAATTGCAATCACAGATCGAACTAATTTGACTTTCTACCGTCTGACTATGTGACATGCCTCCGTCCCCCAATTAAATGCAGATCGATAACGATACAGGGATGCCTCAAAATCGATTCCTCGACACGAGCCAGATGGAGTGCACAGCCCGAAATTGATCCAGTGATCGATTATATTGAAGACGCAGCAGAAACAACTCGCTCACAGCAATCATTTGAGATTGTAGTCGAGGTGCAACATAGAGAAGGCCGGCATAAAACTGCTTTGCTTATGCTATGATGAATCAGTGAGTAAGAAAGTTTTTCAATACAGGATATAAGCTACATTAGATTTGCATTCGGTCATAGCCGGATGCTGGCAATTCTTCCATAGACCTCTGTATTTCAGTTTCAGGGCTCGACAGCAGACTTCGACAATAAGATGATACTAGGTGTCTAATTAGACCATAATTAGAGCGAAATTAAGGTTATCTAAGTCTGATCTAATTTGTCGAATTTTATAAGCTCTCATTTTAATACTGATCTAATTTATGGTTTTTCTGAAAATGCTGCAGGAGAACTGTATAGTGTGAAATAAGTCAAGCTTGCTGTACAGACATTTGCTCTTCTCTGAACTCAGAAATTTGAATTCTGATCTAATTTGAAAAAGAAAACAGAATAGCGATGATTCAAATTCTAACTTAATTTGAAAAAATACTAATTCTAGTTCGATGCTTTTTAAAAGCTGTGTAGCTGTAATTCTAACTCTAGTCTAATATGGAAAATATGTGTAGCTATAATTCTAACTCTAGTCTAATATGGAAAATATGTGTAGCTATAATTCTAATTCTAGTCTAATATGAAAAGTATGTGTAGCTAAAAGTCTAATTCTAATCTAATTTGAAAAGAAAAACTGTAGCTATACTGCTAATTCCAATCTAATTTTCCGAAAACTGTATAGCTGTAATGATAATTCCAGTCTAATTTGAAAAACCTGTGTAGCTATAATTCTAATTATCATCTAATTTGGAAGAAAAAACTGTGTAGCGGTAATTCTAATTCTACTGAACTAGAACAAGAACTGTTTAGCTGTAATTTCAATTTTAATCTAATTTTGGAAAACTGTGTAGCTATAATTCCAATTCTAGTATAATTTGGAAGAAAAACTGTAACCATGATTAAAATTTTAGTATAATTTGGAGAACATGTGCAGCTATAATTCTAATTCGAGTCCAATTTGCAAAAAAACGTAGCTATCATTCTAATTCTAATCAAAGTTGGGAAAAACTGTAGTTATAACTCAAATTCTAGTCTTATTTGAGATAAATTGTGCAGCTATAATTCTAATTCCAATCTAATTTGAAAAGAAAAACTGTAGCTATACTGCTAATTCTAATCTAATTTTCCGAAAACTGTATAGCTGTAAAGCTAATTCCAGTCTAATTTGAAAAACCTGTGTAGCTATAATTCTAATTCGAGTCCAATTTGCAAACAAACGTAGCTATCATTCTAATTCTAATCTAAGTTGGGAAAAACTGTAGCTATAACTCAAATTCTAGTCTAGCTCTATAAGTCTAGTGTTAATCTAATTCAGAAAAGACGAAAATTTTCAAGTTGCTCAAGTCTGGTAGCATGCACAAATTATACTTGTTATTGCACTGTAAGACCCCTTGGTTGCGCTGCGAATGCTGTAAGATCGAGGTCAAAACCATTCTACGCGGAGCTTTCCTGATTGTACGGCCCGTTCTGCTCGTGATATACGCGGCCGTAGCTTGTGTAATACGGGATCAATTCGCTGCGAAAAGTGTGGACGATTGCAAGAATGAGATGAAACCTCGACCTTGCTTCGACAAGACCATTCTAAACGCAAGCATTCTGGTAATTACGAACATGAACTTAGAAGACCGAATTCATATAGAGTCTGATGCAGACACTTAGACAATTACATAATTAAAGAGCTTTCCTGATTGTACGGCCCGTTCTGCTCGTGATATACGCGGCCGTGTGTGAATTGGATACACCAAGTGTGTATTTGGGATATCTTCATCTGGACAGTCTCTTCTGAGAACATACTTATATTATACATACACAGTAAAATCGGGAAAATCGACCGAAAGTACAAATCTATTAGCACTGACACTTTGCAATAGTGGAATTCAACTGTATCGATTTGTCATTTCACAGCCGTTCGTAACTGTGGTCCTCTTCATATATTGCGTGTGGATCTTCTTTCAAGAACAGACGGGGAGCAGGCGATACTCCGATGAAGCCAGGGCAACTAGAGCGAGGCCGGGACGGGAAGTGACGAAACAGACACATCCCGCCGCTTGCTCCAATTTGAATGGCGAAAAACACGGAAAATCTGAAAAGATTCATGAAGGTACAAAACTTCAATATACAATTGTCCAGCTCTAGTATATTCATATTGAAATGAACCAGACTATTTTGGCTGAAACTCACCAGGGGTAATCGTCGGCAACTAGTGGAGAATTGGATAAAACGTTGTATATCAACAATTCAGTGTTGGGATCAAGTCACTACCTTCGTGTCAACAGTCATTGCACATTTTGACTCGAGTCAAGTCAAGTCACGATTCAAGTCAAATTGGATTTTCGAAGTGTGAGTGATGATGCAAAGTCATTACATTTTGCTAACTGGGTGAAAGACAGATTAATTAGCCATTTATGCCAAATCAAATAACAAATATAAAGTTAAATATACATGCAAAAATACGTTGTATAGCTCACGCATAATTAGAACTGCTAATAATATACGCGAGAAACTGCTGCGTATAGCTAGATGCTACAGTCTGTCGTTATCAACCAAAATGCAGGATCGAATACGAAGCCTCGAGAAGTCGAAACAAATTGATATGGTACAGAGAGAATATAAACGCATAAACTATGTTCGTCCGATTTAAACTATACAAGAGGGCGGTAAAGGTGAGCACTGCGTAATGTAAGCACTGAGCCGTCTACAAAACAAAGATACGTTGCTATTAGATTAACCTACTACTACTACGACAACGGAAGCTGTGATCGTTTCGTCTACAATCAGCGAATGTTTGGTTGCCCTCTCAAGTGACTTCGGCGCATCGCGTACAATCCGAACATACATAAGATAGGGTGATTTAATCGACACCGTTTACTTGATGACTTGAAATTGACTCGTAAATTTCGCTCCGAGTAACGAGTCAATTGATATTTTTGAAGCGCCGAGTCAAGTCAAGTGAAGTCATTTTTGTAAAGTGACTCGAGTCAAGTCAAGTCATACGAAAACGTTGGCTCGAGTCATCCCAACACTGCAACAATCGTATCACAATGTATCTTCCAATTCTCTACTGGTTGCTGACGATTACCCCTGACTAGTGTCAGCCGAAAATATGAGTATACTATTAACATGAGAAAATTGTGTTTGAAAGATTTAATCAAATTGTATTCCTTATCTCGCTACGTTCTCAGATTCGAAAACGGCGATTACACCATGTCAAAATGATCAGGTATGAAGTGCAGTGAACTTTTGTTACTGTCAGACTTGTACGAACCACCATTAACGACCATCTAACTTTTGTTTTGTTGAATAGCATGGTGGTGTTTGGTCAACGGGGGTTGGTTGCTTCAGAAGTGAAGCATCTCGATGGCCGCAACAATGTGCGGAGTGTTTTTCAACTTATTTGAGCACCATACGCACTTTTTGCAAAATAAATCTCATTCGCACAAGCCAACCAAAAATTATTATACGAAAAGAAAATGAAGATACTTAACAATGTTTAGTTCAGATGTGCAACAAGCAGGCTACCGGTCTAGATGCCCCTTTTCCCTCGTGAGTGCCTTTGGACATGCAAAATCGTGTGTCGTCAAGTCAAACAAGTTTTTACAATTGGATTGAAACGACAAAGATTATGGAGACACAGCACTTAGATTTTTTATTAGGTCTATTTGAATTATTCCACGTCAGAATAAGTAACAATTATTTACTATCTTCATCCACACTCATCCTAATTTTCATCCACTCTCATCTGCAACACGCTTGTCATCCGCATTGCATTTTTTTCATCCGCACAAGTGAGTACCATCCGACAGGTCGAAAAGCACTGGATTTGTGTATATATAGTTCAATTACTTACGTTCTGTATATCATAAACAGTAGCAAACGCAATGATTGCATGTTTTGAAGGTGGATTTGACATGATTTAATCACAACACTCAAAAATGTTGCAGGTCAAGCGAAAGAAAGGTCACGAATACGAATCAATGAGACGATCCTACATTGAAAAGGTATCAACAGAGCGTCGAAATATCGTCGTTTACAGAGGTGCTCAAACTATTCAGCATTGCTACTCAAGTAGAAGCAACGTCGTCAATTTTTACTCAAGTAGCCTACATGTAGAAGTAGAAATTTCCAAGACATGTCCAAACTAGGTCAGTGGAGGTTTAAAACGAAAGGCCTTACAAATAGTAGATGTGGTCGACGTGTCGGATTGTTTCAGCAATTAATCGGAGGTCAATCTAAATTGCACGTAGTAAGGTTAACTTATTTTGAGATACAATAAAAAAACCTTTTAAAAGTGACAAAAGATATAATAGTGAACAATAAAACGTGCAATATAAAGAAATACTAAAAATATTTTTACTTCGACTAAAAAAACTCATTTTACAAATTCGACACCAGACAGTCCCCACGTAAAATAGGTTGGCGTTGACCATTTTTAGTCAATCTTGCCGGCACTGTCGTAGAAATACAGATTTCGCGTCAGTTTGTAGTTTTCCATGTACAATCGCCAGGCCTTCATAGCTATAAAGGAGGATTAATTGTCAAAAGGGATGACATCTCGGCGTCCTGGGTCAGAAAAAGGCGGGCAAATCCTATAAAGGTAATAATAGATATTTTGTATTCCGCCCATTGCAGTTATGACATTTCCACACATAAGATTGATGCAAGCATATCCCAAAATTACTTTCAAACCATATCTGAAAAATTAACTATTTCGCCTAAAAATCTGTCCAGTATAAGTGGAAGTAGTCTAAAAACATAGCCAGTTGAGTAAGAATTAGAAGTAGGTGAAATCTACTCGAGTACTCGGAAAATGTAGAACTTCGTTACTGATCTCATCTGCCATATGGCGTACGCCATCCGTATTATGTGAGTGCATCGTGCAGTCATTATATCAAAAATTAAATCCGACCATGACTTTCAACAGCTTTTTCATATTAAAATCTGTGCTCAACTTCGATTATTTCGCACCAAACGTTTTTTTTCGTTGATGTTAAGTTATCGCAACAAAATGACCCTGTAAATGCAGTGACATACCCGGAAAGCAGTGAGTTTGCCTTGTATACAGAGCTGGACGACAAGAGCTCTTTCAAATTAGATTCGAATTTGAATTATAGCTACACATCTTATTCTCATCTTATTCCAATCTAAATTAGAATCATTATATTCGCAAGGTATTGAAAATCGTATTAAATGTCAAATTATACAACAACAAAACGTTTAGTATACACTGTAAAAATAATTCTTGTAAAATATCTTGTAACGAGCTAATAAATGCTTGATACAAGCTCGATGGAGCTTGTAAATGCCAAATGCAAGCATATAACAAGCTGTCATACGTCGGTGCTTGTAATTGTGCTTGTAAATTGTTTATATTTTCTGCAAGAAGAATGAACAAAAATAGCAGTCTGTACTCACTCAAGATTCGTCACAGACACGATAACACACCCCAGACACCATAACACACCACAGACATGCCCAGACACGATGTCCGAGTGTCAACACAGTTCGCACACGCCCCCCGACATGCCCCAGACATGTCCCAGACATGATGTGCGATCGAAAACGCAGTTCGAACTTACTCCAGACATGCCTCAGACATGATGTCTTACTGTCAACGCATTTCGAACACACCCCAGACATGTCCCAGACATGATGTTCGAGTGTCAACAACAGTTCGAACACACCCCTGACATGATGTTCGATTGACAACGCAGTCCGAACCTATCTCCAGACATGCCTCAGACATGATGTCCGAGTGTCAATACAGGCCCAACACACCCCAGACATGCCCTAGACATGACCCAGACAAGATGCTCAAATGTAAAAACGCAGTCCAAACACACCCCAAACATGATGTTCGATAGACAACGCAGTCCGAACCTGTTTCAAACATGCATCAGTCATGATGTCCGAGTGTCAACGAAGCTCGAACACCGCCCCCCCACCCCGTCGACATGCGCGGACATGTCCCAGACATGATGTTCGAGTGTCCACCGCGCTACAAATACCCCCTGACATGATGTGTGATTAACAACGTGGTCCGAACCTATCTCCAGACAAGCCTCAGACATGATATCCGAGTGTCAATATACAGGCCGAACACACCCCAGACATGCCCTAAATGTGTCCCAGACATGATGCTCGAGTGTCATAACGCAGTCCGAACACATCCCTACCATGATATTCGATAGACAACGCAGTCCGATCTTACCCCAGTCACGCCTCAGACATGATGTCCGAGTGTTAACGCAGTTCGAACACACCCCTGACAAGCCCCTAAGACATGTGAGTTGAAACGTTGTTCAAAAACACCCAGACATCATATCCGGCAATAGGAAAATGGACAAGACACAAAATACGATGCGATTCCAATGTTACTATTTTTCATTATCATCCTTTTGGTCATTATATTTCAATATAAACTCCCAATTCACCCTGTTTGCACAAAATAAATTCGCCGGTTTTGGTTGAGCGGTTTATCAAAAAGGCGCGAGATCAATACGAGGAAGGATTTGGATTTCGATTTCAAATAATCGCAATTAATAATTTTTATCTGATTCAAGAACAATGGATATCGAATTTAGATTAATTTTACGATCAATATATGTAGAAATGAACTTGAAATGTCACATAACTTTACACTTCAACGTGTTATTCGGATCAGATGCCTACCTTTTATTGATTTGGACTTGGATTTCAATCTCGAATTCGTAACAGGATTTGGATTTTACAATATTATATCCGCCCATCTCGGCGCGAACGCGAATGGCGGATCCAGCCATTGAGAAAACTGCTGATGAACTAACACTTTGTAGAATTGAGTATATATTGTTTGTCAATGCCGAGTGCTTCTTTTGTACTAAATTGATAAATTCTATTCAGTTTATCAAACACTTTCATAGTTACTCTGTTAAAGAAGATGGCGTTCGTGTTTTTCGTCCTACAGACTTGATGTATCATGAACAGCAGCAGATGTGTGTAATCAATGACATTAACCTGATGAGGTTACGTCGCGGCGTATATAACTGATCAATATTTGTGATTTGATGTATTTCAGGTTATTGAAATAGTCTTGATTGCTATGGCTAACGCTGAAGCACAGTTAAAGTTGAAGGTGACCTATGGTGACCGTTCAAAAGTGTTTAGAGTATTAGAAGTGAAAACTGCTGTATTACATAAATTTCCTGAAGTTCCCGCTGACAATGCCAACATTGAGTACCATGACAAAGATTTTGGCTGCGCTGAATTTGATTCTGAAGTGGAACTACGCAGTGGCGATATTTTGAAATTGAGTGAAAAAAAAATCAGGTAATTTAGTCTCATGGTTATACAATTACTATAATATACATGCTTCGTTACTTGATATTTTTGCCTTGCAGAGCCTTCGAAAGTGACAGATTTGCTTGGTGCTGGTGTTCGTAATTCAAATTGCACCAGTAATGTGGATGTATCATTGACTGAAGAGCAGACAAATAGTAAGTTTTATGTCACCTACTGCAGGACCGGCCAACGGCCAACCCGTGGCCCGTGGGCCACATGTAGCCCGCAAGAAGGTTTTGAGTGGCCCGCGAGGTTATTTTCGAAATTAATATTATCAAAAATGGATTGCCCAGATTGTAAACTTGCAAGGCCTACCTAAAATTTTATTAGTCTGGTTGCAACACCTGGGATGTGAAGACTAGAATGTAAGTGACATTCACAATTACAAATTCAAATTACAAACCACGCCATAGTATAATCAAGAATATGAACACTGACAGCTATGGCGTTGTTTTGAATTTGTAATTGGGAATGTCACTTACACATTGTGTAAGAATGTATTTGGGAACACTGATATACACCGTCACGACTACATTTTAACGCCGGAACTAGAAAGCTATACTATAAGAAAGCTATAATCAAGAATATAAACACTGACAGCTAAGTATAGCTTTCTAGTTCCGGCGTTTAAATGTAGTCGTGTTGCGCAACGTTATCTTACAGCCGAATACTTTGAGAATGGAGAAGTCAATCAATATTTAGATTTTTCATTTGAATTTATTAATATCAATTATTTTAACATTTATCCCCCACCCCCCACCCAGTCGCCTTGTTTGTAGCTTGCGCTTCCTTTGGGAACCAGAATTTTGTCTCATAAGTGATATTTTGATTGCAGGAGATATGTGCAGTGGTCTGCGAAATTAAGAACAAGGCGTTGATGCTTCATCATTCATGAATGATCTGGAGCCCTCTACACCTATAACTGATACGCCATTGATGGATGCTGAAGAATGTACTAAAATTCCTCAAAGATGGTCTGACGGCAAGTATAAGGTGTGCCTTCCTGCTTATCTGCACAACGAGGTGGAAAAACTGGAGTCAAAAAGCGACTTGAGGCCAAGATTAAGAAAAGCAATTGTGGACCATCTGTTCCAAGATCTAACGAAACACTTTGGGTATGTATTGGCTGTTGAAGTGATCTATATTCTAGTGCAGCGTTTTTCAACGTGTGGGATGGGTCACAAAGGGTATAATTTTGGGCCATGCACAGCATCAGGTCGGTTCTATTACGTCCTTATTCACAGACTAACGCTTTGTGACAACCATAGTCCTCTGTACTCAGGATATACTGAATGAAAATACTGGAGATGACCCGATACCAATTTTGGTGCATTCAGCTTCTTGACTATGTAACTTTCGTCCACTTTTCATTCAGACTTGACGTGCCACCGTATACAAGAACACTGGTATGTACAGCTCTAGTGCAAGAATATACAGTTCTGAGATCAAGCTTGGCAGATGAAGATCATTATCTTCCTGCATGGGTGAGTTTTGAAGCTTGAAGTATGGTAGTGCTACACCAGGGATGGGCAAACTACGCCGTTCTGTGCGGCCCGCGAGAGTCTAAAGAAACTTTTTTTAAATATTGATAAAATGCGTACAAAAAAATCAAATTAATGCAGGGACTTGATTAAATTTTTCTTAGTATATTTCACCACGATAATTCTAAGACAGTGGTTCTCAAACTGGTGGGCATCTGAATGGGGGCGCGAAGCTGAGCTCGACTGAAAAAAATTTCCCCGCTTCGCGCGATTTGCATCCCATTCATAGTTATTGCTCTGTATTTAGTCTCGATTACATATTTTAAAATCTCTCATCCACAGTCGTAACCTTCCATGCCATCAAACTACCCGTTAGGTTTTTTAGCATCATGGGTGCGTTTTGTGATATGACGGCCCGCGAATGAATTCAGATGTTGAATGCGGCCCGCGAGCTCAAAAGTTCGCCCACCCCTGTGCTACACTATCTAAAATCCGTAACATTTTAGCACGCTTGGAAAAAGAAACTCGATCACAAAATTTTTAAGGAACGTCGGAAAGTAAAAAAAATGCAGACGATCCGGTTCTCATCGCAAATAGAATAAATTATGGAAGACCTGGTCCACGGAGACGGCTCCATACTGAAGAATCCGACACGAGCAGCCCTCGATGCAAGAAACCCCGAAGTTCTGGTCTTCCTGCTAACGAAGTAGGAAATTACTATTTTCGTGGCTTGTCAGTCGGGAACCGCTGATTCATATATTAATTGAAAATTTCAGGTCCGAGAATCCTCGAACAATGAGGAAAGCTTCGCCGAACATAAGTCAATCATATTGTCAAAATCAAGTTCATCTAACCCAGCCAAGGCAAAGCTTATGAAAGCAATGAAAGCCACTTTCAAAAGGCGTCGGTTAGATATAGAAGACGGGAACATGCCAACTGCTGACATTCTTGTGGAGTATCCCCTTATCAGAAATTCATATTAGGTAAGAAGCAATATCATTGGTTTGATTTCTATTTAACGGTAACTGATAATGTTTCAGCTATCGGAAGAAATGAAGCTGATTAACAATGGTCTAGATATTCTGGACAAGATCAAAGAAAATAAATTCTCCAAGCATGCAAGAAGAATCAAGTGGGATCGCTTGTCAGCCAACATTGTAGATGTGATAGGTACAATGCTTTGAATATACAAATTATTGGACAACTCAAAATATGAATTTGTTTTTTTTTTCATATTCTGCAGAACTCAATTGGATGCTCGGTATACCTTCAATGTTCAACGAATCCTATGACAAATTCTTGGTTCTAAACAAGGTTTGTACCAAGTACATGTCGACATTGCATTGCTATAAAATATACTTTACTGCGCTGATAATAGGCTCACAGCTAGATATGTCAGTATAAGTCGGTGTCGGCTAACCTGTGGCTTGCGAGATGGTTGTGTATGGCCCTCGAGGTAATTCTCGAAACATCGGGTAAAATAGCAAGGTCTGCCAAAATTTGATTGGTCTGACCGCGAAATTTGATGATGACTAAAAAATCAGTTCCGACGCATTGGCGTATTTAGGGGCCAGCCACATTTATCGCAGATTTTCGTATATGACCATTAAGTAGAATATCTCGCAGCAGATTTATTCGACTTGATATTTTTCTTGGCACTTCGCATGATTTATTGTCACTCGATTTTTTGCATTTAGTATTGGAGCCCTCCTGAAAATTATAAATACGCGTCACTTACAGAATTGAGTCCAACTATATATTCGCAATTAGGAGATAACGTTGTGTCGTCCAACATGCGACTTCGCTTGTGTGCTCGCAGCGAGATCGTCGACGATGAAACTTTGCACAATAGGACGGAGGGATGTTCACCGAAACCTTCGATATTGCTATATCTAAACGCCGAATAATCATGTCCTTGCAAAATTAACCCAGTGGTATACAAAGGCAACCCTCAATATTTGCAAGTAACATATTTATTTATCGAATTCATTCATTGTTTTTGAAAAAATTTCCCACCTAGCGCGATCACGACATGAATGCCCACAGAGTTCTCATGACATAATGTAAAACGTAAGTCTTATTTTTAATGTTACCTAATTCGGTTGGCTCCTATCGGACGACTTAAGAAAGGTCATTAACATTCAAGTGGCCCACTCAATGGTTCCTAAATCTCTTGTGTCCCTTTGGATGAAAAGGTACCCCTGGTATAAGTGCTGTCATAGTCATAATTTTGACCTAATACATCAGCCATTATTACTCTGATAGTATTATTGGCTATATAAGTTCATACTCTCTTTGCCTTTCAGTATACAGTTGTGTGCCCTCTTTTTTCAGGATAATCCAGAATCACCGCACCCAGTTATACATCTTGACACTCGACAAACCAATTGGATGGTGCACTTCGACGGGCTAGTGATAAATGACGTAGTAGATGTCACACATGCTTTAGCTCTCATTCTGTCAATACATTGGGTATTCAATATCCAGTTCGCGCGTGGTGTGGATAAGACTCTACATTTCTTGTCCATCTGCATTGCAAAAATCAAAGGGCTGCATATGCCGTCTGCGGTCGCTTCAATGTGTGAAACAAATTGATTTGCAGTTTTTAAATTAATTTGATCATTGATATACAATGGTAAGTGTAAATAGTTTTGCTTTTTTGGGAGTGCTGAAGTAGATTTGGCCTCAAGTGATTATATTTTCAGCATACTTCATTACTTGACAATTCTGACGTTGTAATGTAGAAAATAGGTTTGTACTGGACCTAATGATACTTTAGGAACTACATCAGTGCTTGTCAAGCCATTCAAGCTGCACTCCTGTGGAGTATGCTTGGTCTGCTGCACAATTTCTTTTTATACATGCTGCTGTTGATTTTCATATACTGTGCTTGAGCCTGCTCTATATTTCCTGCTGATCTGCTGCTGTTAATCGGCTTTAAATAAATGAGCCTTTTCGCTATATAGTTTTGTGAACAATCATGGCCGCCGAATGCATTGGGTCTTTCTGCCAGTTCAGGTGCAAGATTTGGGTATAATAAGAGAGAGAAAAAGAGAGTTACAAGATATATCTTGTACTGAGTTTACTAGATTTAGCTTGTCAGCTTGTAACGAATTACAAGAAAAATACTGTAAACTAATAATCGAATATACCATATTTTTTCCTGTAATTTTACAAGAATAATTTTTACAGTGTATATCAAATCGGATTTCATTCCCATGAGCACGAGGATGGCAAATGTAAGTACACAGCAAGCTTGGCTCGTTTCGTAATGCACAGTTATCCTGTAGCATTATCAGGAAAACCAGAAATTTGATTACAATTAGAGCATAGAAATAACTGAAACTATATCTAGTTATCACGTATTTGGTTGTAGGTGGCGATCCTCACCCTAGTGGAAGTATTTTCCTGGTTTTGTAATCGCCGATGCTCTCTGGATTCCGTCGTGAAGCCAAACCTTTCGGAACTGGTTTGCAAAGAAGGCTGTTACGAGGATCCATTCCTGAATGAAACAAAGCCTATCCTCTGCAACGTGCTTTTCGGTGAGTTCCCAACAATTTGCATATACATATCTAGCCTAAATGTACAGGTGTATACCGTATATACAACATATACATATTATCCCTATGACAGATTTCGTGTTGTCGGGAGCAACCTTAACATTTACATTTGGGTTGACTATTGTCAAAATACACCAACCATAAGTATGTGTCAACAGAATGAGTTCGTGTACCATCTAAATATATTACATTGAGCTTGAGCGCTCTCTTCGCCCACATCGTTCGAAATTTCATCCCGGTTACGTCCTATTTTGTGAAACGATTGTTGATATACAATGCAGTGATGGGATGACTCGACTTGACTCGGCGCTTCAGAAATGTGGTTTGACTCATGACTCGGAGCAAAATTCGCGAGTAAATTTTAAGTCATCAAGGAAACGGTATCGATTAATCTCAGTATCTTTTGTATGTTCGGATTGTTCGTGATACGCCGAAGTCAGTTAAGACAGCAGCTAATTATTCACTGATTGTAGGTTTTGCTGAGTAGTATTAGAGTAGTAGTGGTAACTGTATGGTTTCTATCGAACGAATAAAGTAAAAGTGTTTATATTCTCACGGATGTGTAAATGGGTAGTGTATTGTACCATATCAATTTGTTTTAACTTTTAAGCTTCGTATTCGATCTATTTTGGCTGATAATATCAGAATATAGCACGTAGTTTTACGCAGTTACTCACGTATTTTATTAGCAGTTATTCGTGTGCGTGAGCGATACAACGCCTTTTTGCACGTATATTTAACTTTATATTCGTTATTTGATTCAAGATAAATGGCCATTAATCAGTCTTTCACCAGCTAGCAAAATGACTTTGCATCATCCCCTCATAATTAGAAAATTCAATTTGACTTGGATTGCGACTTGACTCGAGTCACCTCCAAAAACGAGTGACTTTTACTGACTCGAGTCCAAATGTCCAATGACTCGTGACTCGAAGCTAGTGACTTGATCCTAATTACTGATACAATGTTATATTCCGATTCTCCACTAGTTGCTGACGAGTACCCCTGATGAGTGTCGGCCGAAAAAATTCGGGTTCATTTGAATATAATATAATAGAATATACTATTCAACTGTATATTTGAGGTCTGTACCTCCTAGAAACTATTCATATACATATCTGATGTATGCACACGAGCCATA
This sequence comes from Botryllus schlosseri, assembly GCF_051294905.1. NCBI lineage: Eukaryota > Metazoa > Chordata > Ascidiacea > Stolidobranchia > Styelidae > Botryllus > Botryllus schlosseri. The sequence continues at coordinate 35,607,335 of NC_137238.1, forward strand.
TGTGGGCCATTTCCATAAACTGTGAACCAGGGAGGGCCAGCCAGCAGCACTTGATTGACCGCTACAATTCGTGTGGCGAATGGACTGTTCGCATCACTATTTTCTTGTGAAATACCTTGCTCATAGCAGCTACTTATAGTAGAAGAAAACATCACATGTCGCTGTCGGCACGGTAACTTTCCCGGCCAAAAATCCTCGCGCGGCAACATCTGGCACCGCCATTTGTGAGCATCATCATCAATGCTTCAATGACTTAAGATATTTTGCTAACAATAGAAAATGACTCGACTCGACTTGATTTAATTGTTGTATTGACTCAACCTGTACTCGAGTGATTGCGCATGATTCCAACAAGTCATACGGCTCAAGTCATTCTCCAAGACTCGATTCAAGTCTAGTGCATCAGGACAGATAATTGGAACATAGGTTGAGAAACTGCCATTTTTCTGTTTGAATGAACATGAACATGTTAAGAGTGAGGAAAATTAGTATAGTATGAATGCGCGGACTATGATTTCAACCAAGAGTTGCACAGAAGGGAGTTTTTTTTTGGGTATTCATGGTGTTTGTCGACTACTGTGGTCATTTACACCAGGCCGATATTTTTATTATTTTCCGTAACTGCCGACTTATAGCACGGCCCACCTCTAGACTTTTGTAAGACACCGCTGACGCGGATGAGGTGGCGAGGAGGAGCCTAGGTAAACCTCCAACACTTACGTATCGGAATTCGGAAGTCGACCTCGGTCGGACTCGAACCTGCACCCATTGGTGTTGCAGCCGCGGATTATACCACCGCGCTACCTGACTTGAACTCGATATTAAACAGCGAACATGAACACTGTGACTTGGACTCGATTTTAAACAGTTTGATTCGACCCGTTGTTTCCCGTCTTTGCCTCGGATTTTCCTCGGTTGTTAACCGAATATGACTCGACTAAACTTGAGTGAAAATATCAAAGTATAATTGGCTTGTGGCTTGGAACCTTGTGACTTGATTACAGTCCTGATGATCATCGGTCTTCTATTTTATCTATTTTCCAAAGGCAGAGTTTCAGATATTGCTGATACATTTTCCCGGCTACTAAAACTCGCAGATTTGAAGTAATTCGTATTGGCAGCGACATAGCTCGTAAAGTAGACCGATTCCCGATAAAATGTGAAAGTGGATCGCAAGCTTTTGACAAAACACCTCCAGAACTAAGAAACTATCACAGATCATTAGCTTTCCGATCCATACTATCATCTCGATGGCTGGCGGTGCTACAAGCAATCCGAGCGACAGGTAGCGATTGGGTGGTTGGCGAATATGACATAATCTTGCTCTAACAATTTCAAGGAATGGTGACATTCACCTGCGATTATATGACATTTATTCTCTAATTTAATATTTTTGGAACTGGGAAAGTGGTTCTAACACTTTACTAACCTGCGGAGAAATTAAGGTAATATGCAAGCCTTTGCTAACTGAAAATGTTCGCTGATCCGTACAAGTATGAATCCACCACAATACACATTTATTACACTACTATGATTGATTGCTGGAGCACAAGACGCACTGTGCATCCACAGAGCAATAAGAGAACAACACAATTAAAATATGAGTTTCACACAACTATAATGAATATTATTGGAAAGCCATTGTAAAGTGTCACCGTATCATTCGGTCGAAACGCAATAGCGTAATAACAATTGCTGAACTGCAAACTGGAGATAGAGTTGCGGTTTTGAACCCTGACCTAATCTTCATAGGCCCCGCCCGTTGCCTGTAACTAATGACTCCAAGAGAGCGAGTCACAAATCATATGCATAAGTTGATTGTGTGTCTTAACCTCCAGTAAAACTCTGATACTGTCTCAGGTAACCCCTGCGGTTCACCGGAACTACAGATCAAGGATTAACGCATTCTTTGATATTTGTGCAGTGTACGGCACGATCCTGGTGGCAGTCGGGGTGCTCGAAATCATCTACTACCTGGCTGCAGTGTTGGGATCAAGTCACTACCTTCGAGTCACGAGTCATTTCGAGTCAATGCACATTTTGACTCGAGTCAAGTCAAGTCAATCGATTTTCGAAGGTGACTCGAGTCAAGTCAAGTCACTCGATTTTTGGAGGTGACTCGAGTCAAGTCGAGTCAAGTCAAGTCAAGTCACGAGTCAAGTCACAATTCAAGTCAAGTTGCCTTTTCGAAGTATGAGGCTTGATTACTTCATTGCATTTTGCTAGCTGTCAGAAATACAGATTGAGTGGTCAATAATTTTGAAGCGATGAACGAATACAGACTTAAATATACACGCAAGAAGGCGCTGTATCGTTCAAATATACGTAGAACTGCAAACTACGTAAGTAGTTGCATAGCCTCAGTTTATAGTTACCAGCCAAAATAGAGAATAGAGAAACGAATTGATAATATGCAATACATTACCCATTTACAAATTGATATGGTACAATTCGAGCCTGCGCCAATGGTTGGGGATCGACTATGTATAAACTATATTCGAATTCAATTTCATTAAAACAAGAGGTTTTGTTGATGTAAGAACATGGAACAGAAATTTTGCTATAAGGTTACTTCACTATGCTAGTTTACGACAGCGTAAACTGTAAGCCTCGATCACTTCGTTTGCGGTCAATTTGTTTGTGAGAGAACAATGGAGGCGCAGTAAAACGCACGATCATTGAATTATTGGTCGCTCTCACGGGTTACATCAGCGTTTCGCGAACAATTCGATCATATGCAAGATAAAGTGATTTTTATCGACAACGATCACTTGATGACTTGAAATTGACTCGTGAATTTTGCTCCGAGTCACGAGTCAATTCACATTTCTGATGCGCCGAGTCAAGTCAAGTCAAGTCATTATAGCAAAGTGACTCGAGTCAAGTCAAGTCATGCGAAAAAGGTGACTCGAGTCTGACTCGAGTCAAGTCATGACTCGAGTCATCCCAACACTGCCTGGCTGTGAAATGGTATAAATCCTGTAGCATCACAGAGGCAAGCATACCACCTGGAGACGCGAGATGGAGTCAAATCCTCAAATGATATACGGGACATTCCAAAATGACGCGCTTTTATTTGCTTTTTGTTGGATTTATTTGTCAGTGACGAAAAACGGGTTTTTCAAAATGAACTAATGTAGATCGTCAAGCAACAGAAAATCAAGTCAATTAGTTACTCTGAGGAGTTTTCTCACGGGCAGATACACAATTTGAACGAAATATTCATTGCGTGTAGAATCCATAAAGATTACAACATAGGCACGAAAGAATAAGAATAACGTTCCAAATATCAGACGTTGGCGCGAAATAGGTCAGGCTTGCTAAACTGAACGACAATAAAGCATCTATCGGCGACGTCACAAGGGCATTCAAAGTTTATTCAACCGTAAAGTTACGGCTCTGAAGTTAGCTCATAGAATAGTGTAGCAAGACATCAAACATGATAATGGCGATATTGACTTCAGAGTATACGAAGAAGTTTGATGTCATCATAACTCGGGGGTTCTTATTTCCAAATGTGGGCGATTTTGAGGAACAAGCGGACGGCTGGGGGGCGTTAGCGGGCGAAAATGTTAGAACGTCCAGTGAGATATATTCAATTAAAGCGGTCAAAAAATGCAAGTGAAAACGGCTTATTCTGCATGTGACGTGAAAAAAAGGTAAACTCACCGGAAAGTAGACACGAAAACCGGTTTTCCGAGCACCTACCACCTCGAAAAAATAACCTTTTTTAGTATATTCACCAGGGACCAGAGTCAGGTGAATTAACTTTTCGATAAAATATCCTCATTTTCGGATCCGCAAATATGAGGGGGGTTGAAAATTTGTATCGAGATGATGCGGGGGCGATGAGTCGAAAACGGTTGGGAACCACTGCTTTAGCTGATTAATTCATTGATTGTGTGAATGAATTGTTGTTACTGGGTTTGAATGTCGTGCTACTATCGCATAGTGTGGTGAGATGTCAGTGAGTAGTTATGAAATAATTATTTCACACCGAAAATTATGGAGAACGTAGGCAACTGATGATGGACTTGAACCCTTGACTACTGAAGAAAATACCCAAAGCTGCACCGACTGAGCTGAGTAAATAATGTAATGAAATTAGGGGTTCCATGCTAATGTCTAATGTGAAAAGTCTAGTAAGCGTATGGGATCCATATTGATTTGACATGTTTATCGTATCATCAGAACCAAATCCATGCGATTGGGGCGTTGGATACAAGTATATAAATCCGTTAAACACTCTCATCAACATCAATGTGGCCAGGGCCCAAACTACACTTCGTCATCCAACCCAAACGTTGGTCATCGCGATGTGTGTTATCACCGCTACTTGTGAGCGAGTTCTATTGTGCTACTGAACCGGTTTATACTGCCTAATCATAATCATGCCGCGCGCGAAAAAACCCTATAATTCATGAAGGAATTGGTCGACAATATATCAGGAATTGCATATCTATTGCTAGAAATTTTTTCATCCTCTCTCTGCCCGCGTAATCAGATTTACCGGTGGAGCTGAGTGAGGTGTTGGCTTTAAATGTAGAGCCCGTAAATAATAATTAAACACATTCGAGCGCCAAAGCGTACCAAACTAAAAGACGCAGACGATTTCAAATTGGAATTTCTTCACTGGCAAATACATCGAGATACATAGAGATGTACTAATAAAATGTGATCATTAGGGCAAGTTTTTGCAGCTTTTGCAATTTTTATTTACAGCTTTCGGCAGCTTCCTAGATACGCATAATGTATGTAGTAGTAACATGTTTTAAGCTGTTCCTAGGAATCTTATACTGCAACTTTTTGCAACTATTTTCTATTTATCATGGAAGTTTTCGCTGCAACTTTCACCAAATATTGTGCAAAATGTAAAGGAGTACCTTAGAAAACATATGCTATAAAAGTATTTGTAGCATGAGTCTCTTTGCCTTGCAGAACAAAGAGCTGTGTTATGGATTAGCTGCATCGTACCGGCAAAATATGTAGTTTTCGGCGGTGTCTCAAGACCGTTCGTGAAATGAAAGTACCAAATTTGACCGCTCTGCAGGAGCTGACAGCGAAATACTGTCATGTAGGTTTCAATCCTAAATACCATAAAAGTGTATACATGATCGATTGAATAGCGAAGAAAGAAACGAAACAAACAGACACACTGCAAATCGTACACTGTTAGGTTATACAACGGAACCTTTCGAGTACCTCATACCCTAACAATTTAAAGAAATATATAAATGAAGCTGTTTACGGCAACTTTCGTTAAAATTAAGTGCAACTTTCTCGCGATTTTAGTGCAACAAAAACTTGCCCTAGTGATCATATCGGTAAGAGCATAGCCAGAAATCAGAAGTCGGCAAACATTTAATGGATAATCATATTCAATTTTATGCTGAAGTTCTCTGCCTCCAAGAAGCTCGTCAGGTGTTTGTTGAACCTTTTGGCATCGAAATCCTGTACAGTACAACCAATCTAAAAGAATAAATTTTGTGCGTTTTATGCGGCACGTGCCAATTTCTGCAGTAATTAATACGCAACAAGACCGTATTTTGAATTCGTTGTGTTCCTTTACGCACGACCACGAATCGAACAATTGATTTCCCGCTTAATACGACCAAAAGTGAGCGGAAACAAACTGTTCCAATGAAGCATAGTCGACGGTATCTATTGCAAGTAGTAGATGATTATTATGGAAACCGTAGGAGAACACTGTCAGGATTCTGAAAGGGGCAAAAATACTTTTGGCGCGCTCATGAGCTGCAATAATACGTGAATGAGAATGAGATATTTGTGACGAGAATGAATTCAAATACTCACGTCCTTGGGTTTCGAAAGCGAGCCTTTGTGCGTTACGTCATCCTTTTTTCGATTGCTTCCACGTAGTGTTATGAGTTTGAAGAGTTGTTTTTCAAATGCAGCGCGCGAAAACATATTTTTCTTAGATAGTATCGATCGATTATTTCTCAACAGGGCTCTTTGTTCTTCGCACGCGACGTCCGCATTCCAGTCACCATAAACAGAATGCGGTTTCCTGTTATTCTGTCGCCAGCGGTGTAATGGTTGATGCTGGATTCACGAACATAGATCTACTGTTCCTAGGTTATAGCCAGACCGGGACAACTGGTTAATCCTATTTAATAAGACTGATTTGAGCGATATGCTGATCTAATTTCATTCAAATTCTAATTCTAATTTTAATGTAATTTGTAAAACGTTTATATGCCCTGACCTTAATTCTAATCTAATTTCTACTTTTCCTAGAATGCTACGTGATAACTGTATAGTGCGAAATGAGCCAAGGTCTCTGTACAGACATTTGCCATTCTCGTGCTTATGAGGATGAACTAGGATGTGATATCAACTGGACTAGACTCAAGATCCAAGTTTTCGTGAATTCAGTAATTCTGACACTAATCTAATTTGTAAAAATAAACTGGTAAGCAATAATTCTCATTTTAATCTAATTTGCATCAAACTGTGTATAGCTATAGTTCAAATTCTAATATAACGAGGAAAATGAATAGCTACAATTATATTCTAATTTGGATACGCTGAAAATTGACTAATTCTGCAAGTTTGTATTTGAGTGCTTAAAATTGCATTGCTACGTCTTGCGTTGCTTAATTGGGTTTCATTTGTGCCGTTAACTTTAAACTCGGGCCGCACGAAACGTCGTCGAGGTACTAAATAGCAAGTGTGTGTCTTGGAATCAACTTTTATCAAAATACACCAACCAAAACTCTGTCAACAAAAGGAGTTCGTGTACCACCTAAAAATAGTACATTGAACGCTCTCTCTTTCATGCTGGTGACGTCATATTTTGTGATACGATTGTTGATATACAATGTTCTTTCCAATTCTCTACTAGTTGCTGACGATTACCCCTGACGAGTGTCAGCCGAAAATATTCGGGTTCATTTCAATATGAATATACTATTTAATTGTATATTGAAGTTCTGTACCTCCAAGAAGCTCTTTAAATAGCAAGTCTTTATCCTTTTATGAATGTTATCGCCTTTAAGCGGATCTCTCTTCGTCATAATGGTATTTTCTACAAACCTACTAAAAATTGGCAGGTCGTTGGTCCTTTTGTTTTGTCAGCATGTTATTCAGTACGTATTCCACGGTTCCGTCATCATTCCGGCATTTGCGTCATTTAATTCACGAAAATAAATCATAGAGCGTGAGAACAGAAAAGCCTGCATATATAAAAACAAGTTGACAACCACTCTTGTTAGAAAGCGCGCAACGGCGTAGAATCGGACTTACGCGATCATTGCGTGCTGATAGACCCAGGATTGGCAAACGCAGGTTTCTCGTATTCAGGATTGCAGAGAGTTAACCAAGTTTACACGATTTACTGCACGTTTGAATCAGCTCAGTTTACTGTTAATACAGCCCACTCCGCTTAATTTGTACAGTTTGGTTCTGCTCACTTTGTGCCGAATTCAGCAGAGAAACGGCTCTGTCCGATTCAAGCGTAAAATCAACTGCTCGCTTCACGGTCTTGCGTAAATGCACACAAAATTCAAAATGCGTTACTGTTGCGTCTTAAAGTAATTGCAGCTGGAGCAGTTAAACTAACAAAGTACTGCTTATTGTGCCATAATGCAACGATATGAATTGCGAGTATGCGTCGGACTTGAGCGGGGAATCGTCCGAATTAACCGGAATTTTTACTTTTGTTCTGATCCTGAGCATTTTGATACAGCGGTTGCCAGGGTTACCCTGTGTCCGAATTGAACTATAGGTCGACTGAATTTTTACCCTTTTGAAAACACAATATGTTATGAAACCATCGGATTCGGAGAATGCACGTGCGGGCAAGCAAATGTAGTGATGCCTCTATTTTCCTAAAATAAAGTTACACTAAATATAAACTTTACGATCCACTATATTTGTTATCAACTTACCAGTGGTTCTTAATCTTTTTTCCTCCAGCGCCCCCTTTCAAAAATTATCGTGCTCTATCGCCCCCCACCCCATATTGTAAGGACTGTAATAAAGACAATGGGTAAGAGAGAGGACCGCCTAAATGTCCTCATTTATGGCAATTCGTCTTCCTTGAAAGCTTTTAGATCTAAGATGGTGGATAGTTTCGAGTGAAAATGCCGCTAAACAGGAAATTGTGGTTCGAACGTAAGCGACGACTTTTTTTAGTCAACCAACGAAAAATCTAGGAGAAAAACTGTATTGCGGGAGTTGAGCCTGAAAGTTGACCCTTTTTTAGTCAACCAACCGCAACTTTGTGGTAAATTTACCATTTTCCGGATTTTACTCGCGTATTGTAAGCAGGGCATGGTATGGTATGGAAGTATGGTATGGTATGTAAGTATGGTATGGTATGTAAGTATGGTATGGTATGGATCAATATTTTGGTATGGAATATGGAACGATGCAAGTATGGTATGGAATGGAAGATTTTAATCTATGGTATGGAACGACATTTCCATACTTCCATACTTTGGTATTTCATACATTTTATCGTGATCTGTGCAAGCTTCATCAAGCTTACGTTGTTCGCTGTTCACGGAATACGATCGCTTTTTGTTATGTGAGAACGCTGTGTAGGAACAAATACACGCTTATGCTTGTGCAAGGGTTTTAGGAGCACCTGGAATGACATGATTTTGTGATGCAATAATGACAACAGAATGTTGATCCTATATTCTACTGAGTCTACTAGACACGGCGTTTACGAGCGTAGTCTATCATGTGACGCAATAATTGGTAATGTAGGCTACTCCAACTACCTTATTCCTTGAGTGACGAGTGACGACAGCATACTAGCAATCATGCTGCAATGTACACTAATAGCTCAATGTGGTTGATAATTACATTTCTTCTGAAACATTGTCCGCCACATTTACACCATTTACATACCGAGATATCTTATTTGTCTCATTTCAAACGCTTTCGCATTAGGATTATAGATCAGAGAGTGGGGTAGATATAGTTTGAAATTCTCGCCACGCTAACCTCAACCAAATACTGTACCTCAGTGGTTCCCAACCGGGGAGGAATTCCCCCCTTGGGGGGAATTTTGCAATTTTTAGGGAGGAATTCCACATTAGATTTGTAACGGATTTCTCAAATTGTTCATATCCGAACTGTCATGTAGTCAACCAGTTATATCCGAACGTATGCTCCTTATGGCTGTTTTTTGTCTGCTGGAAGTATGTTCAAATGTGCCCAAATTTTCAGAGAGTGACAAAATATTCCAACGTCATCCATTCAAGTCAAAGAGATCGCTAGCCTTGCTTTATTTTTAGTGAACAGCTACCCCATCGGAAAAAGACATGTTAAACATGGTGCAATGTTGCCGAAACGTGATGGGTGTCCTAAATGTCAATGAGCTCCAGCAGGGAATCTGATCACGTTTATGTTATATATCAGGACTGTAACCAAATCACGAAGCTCCGAGTCACAAGTCAATCTCACTTTCATAGTTTTGACTCGAGTCAAGTCGAGTCATTTTCAATTCACCATTGAGTCAAGTCCTAGTCCAAGTCACCGAGCAGAGGGTCGAGTCCGAGTCATAGTATTGTGACTCAAGTCCGAGTCCAAGTCATACTCCTGTCAACACTGTTTGGTGATGTTGAATGATTTGGATTTATGATAAACTAATTTTCCTCACTTTGAGCAGTTTCTTGTCGCATTGTCAAGTACCAGGATCAATAGACGAAATTCCAATAGGCTGGTCACTTTACTGTTCTCCGAAATTACAATGAAATGTCGGTCTTGGCCGTTTTATAGTCTCTAGTCATATGGCTTGGTTCGAGTGATGCACAATGACTCAAGTCCAAGTCGAGTCAATACCCAGATTGTCCCGAGTCGAGTCGTTTCCGTATTTTGAGAAAATGACTCGAGTCAAGTATAGTCATCAGAAAATGGTGACTCGAGTCGGACTCGATTCTGGTCAAGCCTCCTATACATGAAAGTACCAATATTATTGGCCAAATGCATACGCAAACTTGAGAAAAAATCGCGAGACCAGTAAATTTATGCATACCGATTTTTCACAACAGTTATATTAGCGATTGGTGCATGGTAAGCCAAAAACACAAATGGAAGTGTGGGGGGTCTGTTGAGTCAAGCCTTCCAGAAGTTGTTTGATTGGGACCAGGACCATTGTTTTTTTTTTAGGTCTACACAGTGTTATTACAGCACTGCTATGGAACAAACATTCGATATCGCCCGTCTTATTCTCTCAATCAACAGGTGTTTGCGCGGTAAAAATGAACTTTTTTAATAATCGGGCAGATTTATCCTAAGGGGGGAATTTTGGCTTAAATTTCGGCCAAGGGAGGCACGAGATGAAAAGGGTTGGGAACCACTGCTGTACCTATAATCACGCAGATCGCAGCAGTATTGATCACCTGCAGCTGGGATATTTTGTGGGTGCGCCTATATTATAAATTGTTGTGCGAATATTTACTTCAAACTTGCATGTGCCTAATGCCAACGTATCGGAAATGCGATGATATTCTTATGGAGGGTCCTAGATAACAATCCGCTGACTATCTCATTTTGCTCGCGGAAGCTGTAGACGTACACGGCACCTCACCACCGTGAACTAAACCTCTCCAAAACAGACTCTGTAAAACTATTACCAGGAATTAGATTCGCGTCTTGGCTGGTTGAAGCAATAATTACACCCGAAATATCATAATACAGGTGCTAGGAAAGGTACCTTACTATGATCTTGAAGTGTTTGAAAGTATGGAATATGTATCAAGTATGGTATGGAACAATGTTGGTATGGTATGGAAAATTGCAAGTATGGTATGGAGAGAGTAAGGCAAGTATAGAGTATGGAAAATCCACGTTCCATACCATACCATGCCCTGATTGTAAGTCTGAAAATCTTGAACTAGAGTCCTCCTCTCCCGATTCCAAAATATGGTAACCCTACGTAACGCCACTTCGTCAGTCCCCCTAAAAATGATTGCCTTGGGCACCCCCAGCGTGATACACGAAACTTCTGGGGCTTCGCCTCCAAGAACTTCGTCGCGTGATTTCGAAAGTCAGCAAAGTTTGTGTGGCCTGGTTGCCCTAGGCGCTAAAATTTTCTATAATGGATCAATGAATAGGTAGTAATTGCATATATATGTCTTATCCTCCTCAGCCCACGTAATCAGATTTACCATTAGCGCCGAGTGAGCTGTTGCCTTGGAAAATGAAGGCCACGTAATTAATAATTAAACATATTCGGGCGTGCCCGTTGGTACAATTATTTCATTACATGTTGGTATTTTGTTACCTCTTGTCCAGTATATAGCAGTGATGAGCGGATAGTGCTTTTCGAGACTCGGAATCCCTCCGACAACTTTAGTGTCTGAGGAAAACTCCCTCCGACTCCGAAGACCTCAATCCCAGACTCCGAGATACTCCGATAAATCTCGTCAAGTATCCGAAACAATGGCAAGCATGGTACACTTGGTAATGTGTTTTACTAACTTAATCTGATAATATGGTTGGCCTCATAGTATTGTCTACTCTCCAGTCCCCAATGGAAATGCAGATGGCTGATTTTTATGCACTTTGCTATCATTTTTGCATGTTACCCGTCATATTACAAATGTTCAAGGTGTAAAGTGTCTGTGTTTTGGTTTGTAATCATAATCAAGAGTGTATTTTGGTCAGAGCTATCCGAAGATATCGGAGACAAAAGTTACAATACTCCGAAATTTTATGAAAAAATATCTGTAGTAAACTCCGACTCCGCTCCGACTGTCACAAAATCGTCAAAACTCCGCTCCGAATCCACTCCGACTCCGCTCCGATGCTCATCACTGGTATATAGTCGCATAAACGCATACACGCATTAAACTTAAATAAGCACATGATTCAAAATTGATATTTCTTCACTGACAAATAATTTCTCTGATGGATGTTATTTGTCCTGTGGGGTGCAGATTCTGACGACATGATAATTCGGTACGGGCGATTTAAGCACCTATGGACAATTAGACTTATATGCATGAAAGTTTACGGGGCAATTCTCTTCGGCTAAGGTTTTTTCGCTGACAATCTTTTTCGCACACTTCTGGGAGTTCCATATTGGCAGGAACTTCATAATGCCTTCGTGCATTGAGACGTGGTAATGGCCGACGCCAAAATGCCTATTTCTATTTTCTATTATTATGCGTATATTTTCGTGGGGGAGTCGTCAAATCATGATGTGTAATTTATGTTTATTCACCGAAATATTTAGTGCACCCTTCGAGCTCACCCCCGATTGTGGGTTTGGGTTGCAGCAGTTTCGGTCCTTGTAAGAGGTCAAATCCAGTCGGTCTTTTCAGGACTTAAGTATTGGAAATATTTCGCGGTTTGATCGCGCTCGATGACAACTCTACTATAATAAACCATATAATAATTGTATGTGGTATATTCAGGGTCAAATCTAGGTTGCTATAACAACAATCGGGTACGGGCTCATACCCTGTGGTTCGAACCAGATGTATCGCATCCCGAATTCACATCTGCGATTGGCAATACGGGAAATTAATGGCAGAGGATTTTGTTTTAGTGCGTTGTGTGACTAAGTAAGTTAACTGACAATGGGATGCTTATATAGGCTATTCTCACATCGAATTTAGTACTGTACCCAGTTAATAATTTCACCATGAATGTATTCCAAACAAAGCAACTCATAATATTTAACGTTAATGTGAGGTTGTGGACCACAACACTCGATAGTATCATCCTTTATGATACGATGAAGAAATATTCTGACGATTTAATTTAGTAGCTCTCAAATACAAGTATATATAGTCATTCCTTTCGTGCATAAAGCTTCAAGGCATATTTTATGTACTAGGTGCTCTCACTCTCAAAAATTAATATACAGTGTCACCTCCGATATCCACACGATGTGCGCTGCAGGATTTAATACCTAGTTCGGAACATTTTGTTGAAAATAACCCTAGCAAGCGTGACGGTAGTGTTTTAACGGGAAACTGGCGATCTAAAAGTACGCGCAATCCATTTTATATGAATTATAATAACCCACTACATTTATGATAACATATGTAGCAAACGTCGACGCGTAGCGCGACTAAAAATTTCGAGATTTGACATGTTTTGTGGAATGTAAATTTGCTCTGAATACTGATTAAGGATATATCCAACTAGTACATCATCATCTACTGCGAAGCGACTTTTCCTTACCGCCCTCCATATCATCCCCTGAGCGTTTCCGCCGCTTTCAAAATCGCCAGCGCCCCTTCGGGGGCGTTGGAGGCAAGGTTAAGAACAACTGACGTATACTAATCACGCAAAGTGTTGCAACCGTATCCGATACAACTTATCCGTATTGCTCTTCGCCTAAACTGGAGGCCTTGTAATATGGGGTAAGGCGCCATGCCATGATATGCTCTAAAACGGGGTCTTAAATTAAACAAAGGGTTAGTATCGCATTTTCATATCAATACTATAATTTGCACCCCACGATGCGAAAGAATGCTTATTCTGCAAAAAGTGATATCTCCTGGGATGCATCAATACGAATCAAGCTCTCCGCATCTTCTGCATAGCTCAATATGCAGCTTTTGACAGTCCATGCGAACGAATTAATAGTGTTTTCAAGACTACTTACTTGAGTAGATTTAAAATCATTCAATTCTACTTCTACTTCAAGTAGTGTTAGGCGGCTTATGGAAGAAGTACTCCTACTCGTACTTTGGTAGATTTTTTCGTCGCTACTTCTACTTCTACTTGAGTCGCTTTCTTAGACTACTTTGACCACCTCTGTACGAACTACTAGTCATCGCTCGAGAATACTAGTGCAACAATCTTAAGGATAGGTCGCTGTGAAGTATAACTCAGAAGTATAGCTGTCCAATATTAGGCTGTGGCTGTCTGGTACTTAACTGAGAGACGGTCCTGATTGTTCTGTCGTGAATTCTCTGTATCAGAAATAATGTCCATACAGTTTATTACGTATTCCAAGTAGGTAGCGTAGAGTCTCATCTCGAGTCAACTAAACATGCGCTTATATAGACAAGTGATCATTGCAATCGGAAGTCTTATTCGTTTCCTAATATGGCGTGGAAGACACAATGTTGGATATTATCATATGGTCCCGCAAGCAGGTGTATCACATCTGTATCACAGCTGTATAAATTGCAACACTCTGCCACAGTTTGACAGCGGTTGCCTCTGATCGAATGAAAGCCAGATCGAATGAGATATGCTTGCGGTTAGTAGGTTCATGTAAGTTTGGAGGTTGTCAGTTACGAGATTTACACATTTCATGTTTGAACGACAACAGGGGTCTGTTACACAATCCCTTCAATACAGTAATAGGAAGTAATATTCATATGCTAATATGGGTGTGAAAATACACTGTTGTATGCACCCTATACACCGACACCGTCCCAACAAAGAGGGAGCGGACATGCAATGAAGCGGAAGTTAACTATCACGTATAGGGAAAACAACAGCCATTACTACAGCCAGGAAATTCAAGAACTTAGTCAACTCAACAGATAGAGAGCGAACAAGGTTTTCTACAGCTTTTATAATATACAAGTAAGCCTACAATACCCCAAGTTAGCCTATCAAACACTACACAATCCAGATTAAGTGAACAAGAAAATTGCCATACAATACAACACGACAATCCAATACACGTACTAGAAATAGGTAGCCTAACAATCAATAAAACTAGCCTAACATAATAAAAGACTAGATTACACAATACATAATACATCTCAGTAGGCTTCGTTATCAAGAGTTATACTCCAGCCAAGTCTGAGAGGCTATCCAACTTCAACAACTGTCTGTGGCCACCGATATGTACAATGTGGCTGTTACATAAAACATAAATTGTACTTCGATCAGTACAATTTTAGATTGGATAGAATCGACGTCTATCTCAATCAAGCGCTCGCGCGGTGCTCTCCAGCTTTACTCATCTGTGGCAGGCTATTGCCTGAGCTCTGCTGAGAGTCAGGACTTACCAGGCGTTTGGATTTCTTCTTTGGGCGCGGCAATTTTGGAGATGCCACAGGGGAATCTTGACGGTTCGGAATGGCACACGTAGCCGGCTCCCGATCACGTACTATTGTGGCTGGAATAGCGACTTGGGCCACGCACGTTGCATTATCGATGTGATCGCGTCGGTTTGTATCCAGCGTCAGTTGTAGTGAGAGCTGAGCTTCTTCAGTCGCATCGGTAATTGTCTGCGCCGGCTCGTATTCATCTTCCTCTCGTGGAATAAGTGGCTGGTCGACACCGACGTTGACTGTGTGACGTCTCGTGCTAGCGTCAGAGTCGTACGCGTCAGATTTTCCCCCAGATATGTTTTCGCCCGAATCGATCGATTGTAATTCAATGTTTTGATCGGAATTGTCGCCACGAGTAGAAGTAGAAGCGTGAGCACCGCGTCGAGCCGAAATGCCCCTCGTAACGTGTTCGCCGTACTTGAAATAAACTCCACAGCGGCAATACTTTTGTCATGAAAGGACTTACGCACTACATTACGTTTAGAACAAAATAATTTACGAGTTAAATACAATCCCCAGATCATAGCGTTCAACAGACAGAAAAGTAGGTATATTGGATAATGTGGGTTAGTTACACTAGACAACAGATAGAGCACGCTGTTCCTAGATGCACTAAAACTACTTTTACTGGCATTGAGGGGTCCGCCTCAATGTGGTCACCTAACAAACTACGTTGGTTACAAGAGTTACGGACGCGTTCTGCGAAGTAAGGAAGCTATTTAAAAAAAAAACGAATTTCCAACTTTGAAAATTCTAGTGGTAGTGGGTGATTCTATATCAAGAAGTTTGAACCAAGGTATAGGCTGTCCCGTTTTCAATGAAGTGGCAGAATGTGACAAGTTCCGATTGAAACGAACTAACGGTCGCACGGAAAGGCGACCATCAGGGAAATACAAACTTTTCTGAACAACTACAGAGTGTTTGAAACATTTCTGAGAAAAAACAAAATCTCCCTAGACACGCAATCCGGGCCCATTTATGACTGGCGTCAACTAAAATGCAGAATTCGCGTTCAGCGGTTAATGAATCGCGTTCAATTGGTGTGCGGCGTTACATTCTAATGTGTTCAAATTGGACACTAGATTTCGGTATTGAGAATCAGATCGGTCCTGTACCTGCAGGATCGTCACTATTAAAAGTCTCATGCTGGCGCTGGCGTCATTGAGACGTGCTGCAGCTTGTCTCAATACCAACTTCGCATGTTTCCGACTGAACAGCGGCTCGGTATGAGGAAATTCCTACGTACCAAACATCTAAACTCAATCCCAGTGACTTCATCTCAATTCTTGTAACATAAGGGTAACGCTATCCAAAAAGCATTATAATGGGGGAGTTTTTCCTTAGGAGTACGGTGCGGGCAGCGCAATTTGCGCAATGCGCTAGGTTCCACAAGACTGCACTAAGGTTGTTTAAACACTATCCCAGGTCCGATTAACAGTCGGTTAAGTCACTCGCCTTGTCGGAACGTATTTTCAAGGTCAAAGAATCGTATACCAAATTTAATCAAGTACAATCAAGTTAAGCAGATACCCTACGTCGTCCGTAGGAGGGCAAGACCAATTCAAATGAAGAGAATTAGTGGTAGTATACATGGTTCTGAGGCGTAATATCAATTAATTCAGAACCAAAATTCAGAGACAGATTTTCTGAGCCGTAGCCGTAAAGTCTCGATTCATTTGGGTATCGAAATCGATTGACGGAACCTCTTAATTAATGTGTTATCAACCACTTTCTTAAAGCACGTTAATTGCCAGAATCTTCAAACAATATACAATTCGTAGGCAAATCACAAAAGAACAAAAGGTTTGAACCCGTAACGAAGTCGGGTGGAAAGATCAACCACATTAAATACAAGAACGTGATCAAGCGTCTTCACCCCAGTTAAAAATTTTGAACAGCAGCTTGTTGCTGATTTTCCCAATCACACGTGCCCACGCACCGAGTAGCCTTGTGCTTGAATTTACGGTGATACCAGCAAAGGCCAGAAGGGCTCGCGATTTTGTATGATTTCATACCGCTGTGCATGTTGATATTCCTGATATCATTGCGTAATTGCTCAAGCATCTGCAGAATACAGGCAATATCGTCTCGTTGATTTTCATTTTGATTCGTAGCCGGTGCACTATTTTTATGCGTCGTGTACGATTGCACTGCGTTAACGTGGTTTGGCTCAACAAATTCCGGCGCATACGGCGAAAGAACCGAACGTACCGCGTTGACGAAGCTAGAATTTTTAGTAAAACTAGCATCCGCTCTCTGAGCTATAGTCAATAGTTCGCGAATGTCAGTTTCAGGACCTTGGGCTACTAAAGCTGGGCGTAACCTAGGATCCAATAGTTCGACGAAAATAGATCGCCACGAACGTTTATTCGCCTCGCTGTCAATATGCCCGGAATGATATTCATTGGTATAGTCAAAAGCTTGTTCCGGCGTCCAGCCACCCTGTTTAGCAAGGGCCATGATGCTCGTAAAGTTATTAGCCAATTTTTTCGATTGTGGCATATACCGCTGAAGTAAAGCGCTCTTAGCATTCTTGTAACTATCCGCGGCCCTAGTATCCAATCTGCCGTTGAAAGTATGTTTGATTACATCCTGTCCGATGTTCAACATAACAAACGTCGTACGAGCGTGATTAGAATTTATTCTAAAGGCATCGAATATTAATTCAGCCTGCTCAAAGAATTGCTCCGGAAAACGTGTTTCGAATTGGACTTTTTTCAATTTGTTCACGACCAACATCATTTGACGCTGTATATCCGCCTCATATGCATTCAAAGAACCCGGTTCAAAAACCATGTTATCTCGCTGTAACGGTGCGGCGATATTGGAATTCTGCGGTTGCGCTTGACTTGGTACAATCGAATGCGACGCAATTTGCTGCACCGGAAACTGGTCGTGGTCGCGTGCGAAATTTGGCTGCGATAGTCTTGGCGCGGCCAAATTTTCTGATAAACGCTGACCGGCGTCGATATGTCGCTCGGCCTTAGGCTCTGTTTCACGTGAGGTAACGCGCGGTTGATGTGTGGCAGGCGCTATTTGCCTGTTTTGACGTCTCGTAGTTACATCAGTGACATCCCCCAACACATATGGTGGTGTGATAGCCACGTCACTTAGAACAACCCGATTCTCTACCCTTCGGTCCCCATTTGGCACTATGCCATTAATATAATCCATCGTCGATTGTGAATCTAAGCTTGTATTTGCTGTATCGCCAGCCCCAGTACCACCGATGGCACCTGCGGTCTGACCCGATAATACAGGCGCGCTATCCCCGGTTTGTTGCTTACGCCGAGCCCCACCGTGAATATCCGACTTGCTATCAGTTTTAGTGCCACTAGGAACAGTGCCTTCACTTGGATCAGAATTACCGGCTAAAACAGTTGCCTGTTTAATATGTTTGGCGTCACTGACTTCAATTGGAGGCGAGTCCTCAGTAGGCTCAACTGTCTCATCTGTGCTAGACATCTAGGCAATGTATTACACACTGGTCTATACAGAAAATCAATCATACGCAATAACAACAATATAAGCACACAATAATCAATATAGCATGCACAATCAACTAGGAAGTGCCGTGTGAAGTCTATATACCAGAACGGAATAAAAAAACACGTTACCTTGATTCGCGGCGTTTTGCGTATCGTGATGGCAATACGTTAGAGTCTGTGATGGTGATAAATCCGAACGATCGAACGAGGTACCATGCAACAATCTTAAGGATAGGTCTCTGTGAAGTATAACTCAGAAGTATAGCTGTCCAATATTAGGCTGTGGCTGTCTGGTACTTAACTGAGAGACGGTCCTGATTGTTCTGTCGTGAATTCTTCGTATCAGAAATAATGTCCATACAGTTTATTACGTATTCCAAGTAGGTAGCGTAGAGTCTCATCTCGAGTCAACTAAACATGCGCTTATATAGACAAGTGATCATTGCAATCGGAAGTCTTATTCGTTTCCTAATATGGCGTGGAAGACACAATGTTGGATGTTATCATATGGTCCCGCAAGCAGGTGTATCACATCTGTATCACAGCTGTATAAATTGCAACACTCTGCCACAGTTTGACAGCGGTTGCCTCTGATCGAATGAAAGCCAGATCGAATGAGATATGCTTGCGGTTAGTAGGTTCATGTAAGTTTGGAGGTTGTCAGTTACGAGATTTACACATTTCATGTTTGAACGACAACAGGGATCTGTTACACAATCCCTTCAATACAGTAATAGGAAGTAATATTCATATGCTAATATGGGTGTGAAAATACACTGTTGTATGCACCCTATACACCGACACTAGATCCCGATTTGATATATCGAACTCGCCTTCAGTCACATGCCATCTTTTTGTTGTTTGTCCTTTCATGGTAACAGTTTAGCAAGCCAACGTCTGATATTTGAAACGTTAATCTTATTCATTTGTGCCTATGTTGTAATCTTTATGGATTCTACACGCAATTAATATTTTGGTCAAATTGTGTATCTGCCCCTAAGGAAACTCCTTTTCATTCAGTGTGCATGCCTCTTCTTTACATCGCATATTTCCCAAGTGGGTGTTTGGTTTCGCAGACTACTCAGTCGTTTTGACATCTTCCTATCTTTTCATCGCATCTCAATCTTGTGGGGTATTGATCCGATAAGATTGGTCGTAATAAACTAAACTGATATCGGACGCTTTGTCTCGTAGATTTTCCCAGCGACGCATCCGATGCCTGCAATCCCAGCCTTTACGCTGCGAGCTCAATAAGAGGTTTCTGATATATATTTTTGGACTTCCAACACTTGCGTTGTCTGTAACATTAGATGGAATTCTTTCTCTCCGCACTGCTGTTTTTATCCGTTTTCGATATGTCGCCAACGTGGGCAACAAACGTTCGACCATCGCCTTTCAAAGGCATTGTCTGCAGCCAGTGCCAGCAATGGTGCGAGAACACCGATTTGGTAACCACAGGAAGTGTTAGGGTGGGTAAAGCTGGCCCACGGGGTGTTCGCGGTTACCCTGGCCCACAGGGACCGATCGGTAGACCTGGTGATACTGGACCACGTGGTGAAGATGGGCCAATTGGGCCTACCGGTCCCCAAGGCGTCCTGAACATGACTCTGATCGAGCAAACCATGGACAGAAAAGTCAAGGAAGGTGAGCAGTTCATCGCTGTCATTCGCCGAGGGACGTTTATGTACCGAAATCTATGATTTCTAGCTTTTCAAATGTTCACCCCGAGAAGTTGTGATGGCTTTAAATTGGAATCGGCATTAGCGCGTAATGACTCTGGGGGTGTCTTCGATTTGTACATCCCCACAGTTGGATTCAAGGGTGTATTCTGTGACGTAACTGACGATGGTGGAAACTGGACCGTACGTTTATTGCACGTTATCTGTTCAAATGAGATTTATGTTCGGTTCCTCAAAAGGTTTTCCAGCGAAGAATGAACGGAAACGTTGATTTTGAAAGAGGTTGGGATGAATACGTGAAGGGATTTGGCGATTTGCGAGGAGATCATTGGTTGGGTATGATTTGGTATCGATAACTTTGTTGCTGGTTCTATCTAATGAACTGCGCCCAGCATGATGAAGAGCACGCAGTGTATTGTCGTGATAATCATTAGGACTCGTAATTTGAACAAATAGATATCGAGATATCGGTACCCAAATCCTTATACGTTATTGGTGTGATCCAATGTCTTAAATATTGGTATTATAGACTACATTATCTTTATCGGTCACATGAAAAGCCGTTATGAATTTTTTTAAATTAAATCAATCATAATATAGTGATTTTCAACCTGATAGGGAGAGAGAAAGAGAGACGAAAAGAGAAGAGCTAGCCCACTGTTCTCAATTGAGGTTTGCCTACACGAGGTGATTAAGCACGCTCCACCAGTGGTGGCTCGCGACAATATCGGATGGTGGGACAAAGTGTGAACGCGTTGTTTATATAAGGAATAGACTGTGTTGTGATGACTCGAGTCCGACTCGAGTCACGATTTTCTGATAACTCGACTCGATTCGAGTCAATCTGTGTATTGACTCGACTTCGACTCGAGTCATTGCGCATGACTCGAGCCAAGTCATATGAATCGAGACTCAGACGGCCAGAGCCGACATTTCATTGTAATATAGTAAATTGTAATATATTAAATCTTATTAAACTATTAAGATTTCGTCTATTGGTACCGGTACTCGAAAAGGCGACAAGAATCTGCTAAAAGTGAGAAAAATTAGTATATTATATACGCGAACCATTCGATATCCCTAAACAGAAATATGGTAAGTGGGTTTAACAAGACTTTAACTGGAAACTGAGCAGTCAACACAATCAATTTGACTCGGACTCGAGTCATAATGCTATGACTCGGACTCGGCCCTCTGCGCGCTGACTGGACTTGGACTTGACTCAGGGGTAAATTGAAAATGACTTGCCTTGACTCGAGTCGAAACTATAGAAGTGAGATTGACTTGTCACTCGGAGCCTCGTGACTTGGTTAAAACCCTGCGTCAGACGTCAGGCATGGGTACCTAGGCTAAACATATTTGAAAATATTCTGAAGAAAATATGAAGTACAGTAATCCATAAGCACATTTTAACGTTTGTATCAGTAGGGCTACTGTGCGCGGCGTGATATATTAGTTGCAAAATGCTCAATAACGAGTTCCTTCAAATCTGAAATGCCAAGAATGACAGCGTTGGCAGTCGAGAGCACAGCTAACGCATCGAGATTATCTTTACACTTCCCGATTCTAAGAAAAATCTCTATGCGTTTCAATGTACTGAAACCACGCTCGTATTCCGAGAATGAAATCGGGGTGGTTAAAATGATATAATAAAGCTATGGCCTACTAACGATTTCCGCCCAATATAGTCGACGTATACTATATGGAGTGGATGGAACTCTTGAAATCTTCATTGGTTCGACAGTTATAGTAAGTAGATATAGATAATTAGTACGGAATTGGTATACTGATGATGATGACCACCGACCGTAAAATGCTGCATAACTATGCAGTCCTGGTGTAAGATATTTTTGGTCTGTCTATGACACTGGTCGGAAGCCTTTTTTCGTCGAAGGAGCCATTTTTACCCTATCTTTTCTATTGTCAATGTCATTCCACTGTGAAAAAAAATGTTTGAAACAAGGACTTGTTTTAAACATGTTTGTTTTAAATTTATTTTTATTTTTGATGCAACCCTATGTGACACAACGCATGCGGCTTGCTGTGTGTAATTTTGCCGAATAAATTTGCGAATGAAAGCCGTAAACTTGGTGCACTGTTAGACGAAATCATCAAAATGAACCATGCGCAATCTCATCACCAATTTCGGTATGGAACACCGCCAAAATCAATACAGACCAACATCGAATTATACGTAAAATATCTTGAGATATAAACTGATAAAGTGATCAGCTGTTAGTAAACATGGGAAACGAAATAGATATCACACTTGACAATGGGAGTTGTAAGCAAGTGGCTTGAAGGCTATAAGCTCACGATGAAAACGATATTGGCGAACATCAAATTAAATAAATATTGGATTGCAAACCTAGGAACTTAATAAACTTTTACATGAGATCATCGAGATATACCATTGAAAATCCTATCACCTATCTCGGTATTGAATGCAGTTAAAATTAGCACCGACCAACACTGGCTGTTGCGTGAAATCCGCAATGCGGTAGGTAATGCAGATCGGCGCACATCCCTACCATACTCGACCTCGATAAATAAATTACTGCCCTAATCATTGAGTGTCCTTGACACTTGGCGCAGCGTTCGATACTAAAATCAAGACATACCGTGCAAAAGCTCATGACAGATCTCGGCATTGATCATCGTTAATATCAATAGAGACCAATACCGGCCTTTGTGTAAAATCTCTCAGCAATATATGACGGTTCAGCTTACACTAGACTTACGAAACGAAATGACCACTCACATAATTCATTGGCAAACATAGAACTTGGCTCACCGTTCGATACTAAAATCAAAACATACCATGCCAAATCTTACGACCGATCTCGGTACGAAACATTGCCAAAATCAATAAAGATCAATACCGGCGTTTAAGTAAAATCTGTTTGCGATACATGAAGGATCAGCACACACTTGACTCGAAAACGAAATTACTACCCAAGTCCTTGAGTAGCAACCCTAAAAATACGGGGGTCACTTTTTGCAGAACTGTCCATAACTTTTCAAATTCATACCGTGACCTTATCAAGACCTTAATCTGGGCCGTTCCCGTTTGAAAGTGAGTGAGTATAGCCTCATACCGATTCCGCCTACGATCGACAACTCATGACTTGTCTACCATGTCTAGGGTTTTAATAAGTCTATAATATTAACAAACTTTTTCTAATAAACTCTCTCTCTTCCCCCCTCTCTCTCTCTCTCTCTCTCTCTCTGAGTCTTTCTCACTTTTCAAGGTCACCCCCAGGATGGCGTCAGAGAGTAAACAATGATGCATCAGGACGTGGCCACTGTTGCCTGGTTTTTTGAACTAGCCGTCAACCATCGTCGTAAACCGCGTGGTTTGTCAGGTATCGCAAAATCAAAAATATAAGAAATATTTACATATGGTCGTAGTCAGTGAGTGGTCATCATGGTCAACATCATTATCAAGACACAATCGGACCCCTACCGCCTAGCTCAGGGGCGGGCAACTTCTCCAATCGGCGGGCCGGATACAGGAAAATTAAGTACTTAGCGGGCCGGATTGCTGAATCGATACATTATTCGCCCATTCATCCTCATATACAAGGAATAAACCGTATTTAATTAATGTATTTTAACGACAGCAATGTCGCTTCAAAGCCATTTCTCGCCGATGAATGACTAAGATAATGTGGATTTGAGAACAGCATTGTCATACAGGCGCCGCTATGTCTGCTTCCCTCTGATCAATTAACACACGGTGCAATCCTTATTAAGATTGCAAGGCGTTCGTTAAGCCCGGTAGTAGTTAGTATGATCGCTCGTGATGCGCCATTGTGGCTTATGGGCCCGCTGGTGACCTGCCGCGAAACTCGTGTTGGTGACCCCACCCTTTTGACCCCCCCTTCCGCTGGTGACCTGCCATGTGTTCTTATGGGATCTCTGGTGACCCCACCCTTTCAGGTATAGGGCTCGCTCATGACCTGCCGTGAAAACTCGTGTTGGTGACTCCACCCTTTTCGAGGCCCTATCGCTGATGACCTGCCGTCTGGTATTCGAGGGAATCCTAACGTTTACGGTGAATGCGACAATGATATATCGTTATTCTTATGGACGCGGCGATGATTCGTACTTTCGGGTATAAGTTTTGTTGACATGTCATACTCTCAGCAAAAAGGTGTGAAATAGTTTGCTAAATCTACGAATCAACAGTCGCATGGTAATGTTTTGGTAATTAGTTTGCCACAGAGCCGGCGTAGACGGCGATTCAAATACCAACAATAGCCGCGTTCACATACTAACACTCCAAGTAGGTGTGAAATAGTTTGCAAAACCCCGCGATCGCTGACAAGATAATGCCTCGGACATAGCCATCTTTCGCGACTTGGTGTTACAGGCATATCGATCGCTCACGCGGTGAAATTTTCGTAAGCGGTTTGTCACAGAACTTGATTTCCCTCGTAAGATTTAATAAGTAACGAATAACAGACCGTCAGTGTCGGTAACTTGAATAGCGACAAATTGTCACTTATTTCTGCTCCAACCCTAATCCTTTGTGAAGTGAACGCTTATTCAAAAATGTGTGAAATAATTGTAAAATCCTACGACCGCTCACGGGGTAATGATTCAGACATAGCGATCCCTCATGCCCGCTCACAAGGTGATATTTCGGTAATTAGTTTGTCACAGAACCGTCGCAGACGGCGATTCGAAAACCAACAATTTGGCACGCGATCGCTATATGTTTTGACACTTCGGAACAGTGGCTGACTTTAGTTTCATGATAAGAATTATGAGAGTATTCAAGCAATGTGTCAATTTGTCAACTTGAAATGAAACTCACTACACAAATCAAGTTGATTCGTATCTGAATGTGTTAATTCGGTACAACTCTAATTCTTTTGAGAAATCTTTTCGTGATCTGTTGAATCGAACGTAACCTGAATATTACTGACGCCGACTTTCAGCCCCATCGAATTATTCGCACATTCCGCGCCGCTGTTCCACACCTATAGAATCAATACCAACTAGCTCAACGAGAATCAGGAATCACAAGTATACACATACAATAATTGTATTTAATACTGAGAAATCAAACGCTTAACAAAAACACGCAACTAATCATTTACCAACTCTAGCATTACCAAAAAAATTCAGGCATTGTTGATTGAAAATCCTTGAATCCTTATTATCAAAAAAATGTTAGAGTACGGTGTCGGAATCCACTCGCGAGATGTACTAAAGGTAAATTGAGGTAATCCGAAGCGAAATATTTTCACTTGAGGGTAGTGTGAATTGAAATAGGATTGACAAACATGACTACCCACTTTCCCGCAGTCCCCTTTCGATATTATACGCACATTGATTTGAAACAAGTAATGAAACCTTACAACTCTATTCACGATCCGGTTTTACGTTTGTCAAAGAGACATTTCAATATCTTATCACACTCAAAATATTTACTCGCAACAACATTCACAAGTGTTAAATCGATTTTGACTTACTTGATTATATCACTACAACTCGCAAACTTGAATTAATTCAGCCTGGTTGTATTCGTATGACGATAATTTTTATTCGTCTGTAAAAGCCGCTACTAATCTAAAACACAAAGTAATTACTACTCGGTGCATATACGACTTGACATAAACATATTTTGAGTATACGAGATTTGAATGTCTGAACAATAACTGAGAATTAAATTATCACAATTGAATCCATATATGACAGCGTAAAAGATATTGGAATGTCAGCAACTCTTTACGGTCATAGTTACTACCACATCACCTAATTTACCCGGCCAACACGTCATGATCATTCCCGAAATCAACACAAACGCGGTCACTGACTTGAGTTAACCACAAAACGGCATCAAGTTTTTAATCCACTTGTAGCTGACAGATTATTCGAATGCATCGGTGGAGAATATTATTGAACTCGTCGATATTGTTACCTCAACAAATTATCGCTTACGCCGACTGCGAAAGTTAATATCGAATGATAAGACTTGTTCACATATTTGTTGAACACAGACATGACGAAAAACATTACCGATATTTTATAAACTAGTCATATTACTTTTCACATCTATCAATATCAGAATGCAAGTCAGCAAACTTTTTGTTAAATGTAACATAACACTTTTGGAATCGGATTCGATATAGTCATACAAATTGTATTAAACCCAATACCAAAACAAAAGGACTTTTAAGTTCATTGAAATCAAATCATTCGTCTTCGACTTACGCTTTATTAGATTGCACGCAACAATTCGTTACGAATGAGCTGTAACCAAAGTTAAGATATCTTTGTGTCCGCGGATATAGAGGCTGAATATAGCTAACACAATCACGAATCCGCGTTTCAGAGTATTTCACGGATGTAATAAACTTGTTAGGGTCGCCTATCTAAAAGTAAGCATGCGTTCGATTTCCAGACCGACTTTTGCGATGTTTAGGATTCGATTACAATAACCAAGAGTGAGGATTTAACATCAATGTCGTTGCTGTCGGAATTGAAACATTACACAGTGTGAAAATAAATCTTTGATATCAAAGCGCTATCCCAAGTACACGATTAATACTCAACTCCGTTCACACTTTCTATAGAACGTGCTAAATGTAAAATATCGCGAGGTTGCACTCTAAGACTTTGATCATTACAAAAGTAAATTGGAATATGTTCGCTAGATGCATTCAATTCAACTAGAAGTGACTAGTGCACAACACTCGTAATATCAAGGAAGTACTTGCTACACTGTAATTTGCTAAACGTGTTTTGCATTGTTGTTCATTTGTAGTATTGATTGAAATTGTTCTTGAACCCTCAAATAATAATTTCCGACATGAAACCAAACCGCGGAAAGTCGTTACCATCACAAAGAAACAATTTGTACGACGTTTGCCAAATGTATCCTATAGTTAGGTGTACTAGAATTATTTGTCTAACACATACACCGACAATGCAATCGAAAATTTTTCCGTTGTCATTCGCTAAAGTAAATGTCATCACAATACTCTGTCACTAAAAGACGTTACTTGTATGTGATTGAATCCCTAACAATTATCTCACTAAACCGAACTCCAAATAAATTTTACTCACTCGACGGATATGAAACAGCGTCGCTTAATCGGTCTATATCGTTTTTCTAAATGCAAATCATATCCACCCAGCAGAAAACAATTTTCACTCGCTTGGTAATGAAACCGAAGTCTCCATTTGATATTTTATTTTTGGTCAAATACTTTGCAATGAACACATTTGAGTGGCTGAGCTTTACATCATCAAGCTGTCATCTGTAAATCAAGATTACACCCAACTTGTAACTGTACGATACCGGGTTGCATCAGTTTGCTATTTTTGTCATTTAGTGACTGCTGAACATACCAAACGATACACATTCACTCACGAAATACTGTGTTGATCGTAATTTCCATCATCGTGATAATCGAAGTACATTTGTTTCGAGTTCATAACAGCCGACTACTTCTCTATGACATGACGAATATTTGAAAAGTTATGCTTAGAAGATTGGTGCATCTCGCAAAAAATAATATACCACTCATATTGATACTGTTACTCCATCGACCGGTATTTTCAAACGAGTCGATTTTCAACCGAGCAAAATTTATTACTTGAGTTATCCCGCTTACTATATTTAAATGTA
Organism: Botryllus schlosseri; assembly: GCF_051294905.1. Classification (NCBI taxonomy): domain Eukaryota; kingdom Metazoa; phylum Chordata; class Ascidiacea; order Stolidobranchia; family Styelidae; genus Botryllus; species Botryllus schlosseri. The sequence goes on from NC_137238.1 coordinate 35,635,155, forward strand.
AACTCACCCGTCTTTCAAAACCACAACAAACAATGATAAAAAGTACACAAGCAAACACAACAAGTTTTACTTTTGTAGGACATTAATTATTATTCCACGCATCTCATTTCATACTAAGTGTATATGAAAGATATTCATGGTACACGAAAATATTCGATATTCCATGCTACGTACATACGCAATGATTGGTGACGCTTTCACACTATTTCGATTTAGTGTATCAAAAACAACAACAACAATTTTCACTCTCTTGACTTATGAAAACAACAGACGAACCTTCATTCAATATTTTGTTTTTGTCAACTAGTTACTTTTTCATGAGACCCCCACAACTCTTACAAAAGTACGAAAGATATTTACATCGCACAAAGTAATCAACTTTACTCGATATTCTCACATTACGAAACTAAAGAAAGGTTGGTTTGACTCTACAAACTGTTTCGTTACCTCAAGACCTTTATTGTCTGAATGGTTGTTCATGTGTCTTAAGAATCAAATAGTTCAACACAGCACTACTACCAACAGTAACATCAGAGTTGTTTACACAAAAGTTTGTATGTGCGCAGTATGCGAATACCACGTGTAAGTCCAGCACAATTGCAGTATCCAGCCGAGATTAGTTAACACCAATTTATTACAACGGAGCCACGTAAACTTTCGTGAATGTAAGGCATACTCATTTCTCGAGATTATGTCAATGTCATAGCAATAAACCAGCTACTCCAACAACAGAGTACATACGTTTTCTAGTAACGACTCTCGAATCTTACACACAGATCAATCTACTTTGCTAACAAAAAGTGCTGAGTCATCGTATGATTGCCCTCACAACAAAACAGCTAGAAGATATTATCATACAAAAATATTCCTAACCCTTTGCGCACCAGTGACAAATCATACAACAAACATTTTTTGTGAGTCGAATTGTTGTTCAGTGTCAAGTCTACCTGTTGAAACGTACATTAAAACAGCACAGTCACAATTCAATTAAAACCACAAATCTATTTTGATTTCGTCACAAACTGTCACATACAGAAAAATAAATTTTCTTTCCCCAACACATACTTGTAACCAATCGCTTTCACTAAACACACAACTCCATAAAAGTATTTACTTTCTACAACATAGACATTCCGATGTAGTCAAGAAATATTTTTATTAATCAAAATCATCGATTTCTGTTCACGGCGTTAGTGTGTGCATGTCATACCTGTGGACCCCGTATTAAAATGGACACGACACGACTGAATGTAACGGGGTAGAAGTCTATCGCATCGATTTACATGTGGTCTTCGCTACGGTTTCAAAAAACGAATCATCTATTTTGCATTGGTCGAGACCGAGTGAATCAGTTACATGTATTCGCAGTAATCATTTTGCTTGTCATATGCGAATGATAGGTTTGCTACTCCGATAAATCAAATCAACATACAACAATCTTCTTGACGATCATAATAGCAATTTCATTTTCCACCATTTCGTAATTGTATACACCCGAAAAGTATATTGTAAAACTCGGAAACTACGTTTAACAAGACCAGTCACACTACCGGCGTTGAACACAAGATACCTACCCAAGTCAAGATATCATACTGGTTTGGACAACTGACGTTTACCTGTGTAAAATTATCATTTTCACTTGGAGGTCCACCGTTACCTAACTAAAATACCATTGTCCTTTGGAGATTTATCGTTTACCCAGTGTAACAAACACCTTTTCACTTGGAAATCTATTTTTGCCCTGGATAACAAACCTTTTTCTCTTGGAAATATATTTTTTCTCTGGGTAACAAACCTTTTTCACTTGGAAATATATTTTTCCCCTGAGTAACTAACTATTTTCTTTGGGAAATATATTTTTTCTCTGAGTAACAACACCATTTTCGCTTGGAGATGTGATGTTTGCCTAAGTAAAAATACCATTTTTCGTTTTGAAATCTGACAACCACACGCATCAATTTGGTATTTGCTGTATTGACGAAAGTTTGAAATAGATTACAACGAATAGTGACGAAAATATACACGACAATCGGTTTCAGAGTATACTCGCGTCGGTAGCAACACATCTATATCATCGGTTAACCACATGAAATAACAATATACTCTTGTATATCGAAATGTATGCTTTGGAAAATGACGAATATTGTGTACCCTGATGTGTGCCCGGGTTCGTACTTTAGTTTTTGTACAGAGTCCATACGTCTGAATAAAACACCACCTCGACTTTGGTACCTGGTTGGTATATGGATATGGTCGGAAATCGATGAATTTAGGTTCTCGTCGTACTAACAGTTCCGGGTTGAGTTTTCTCACACATGTTTACTATATTGTGTCACTCTTTATTGGTCAATACATATCCCACCGTTCAGTCTGAAATCGTAAACCCGAGAAAGTATTAACCGGATCCGGATATCAACTCTGAATCAAAAAACCAATGAAACATGTTACACTCTGTGTTTCCATGAAAATAACAAGACATTACACATCAAGTATACTTCACGATTGTTCATAGATACCAAGTATTCGCGTAAACGCGGTGTGTGACATTACATACATCATGGATAACAATCTAACATCATGGTCGGCGTTACAAGCATCATGGACGACAAATTCATGTTCTCTCAAGTCTCGTCATGAACCGACTCTGTACATTCAATGTGGGGGTACATGACTTGGAGACAGACAAACACACATTTTTACTATATTCCGAGGTCTGGATCACGATGCAAGTCTACCTGAGAATCCAAACTACCTTGTGAATGTGATAAATCAAGGTGTGAACCGTGAAAGGGATGAAATCTCGGTGAAATAGTGTGCGACTCATTTTTCTCCAAGTTGAATACATGTCGGTTCATGCTAAGATCATGTTACGATCGAATATGTGTGTTTGTCTGTCTCCAAGTCATGTACCCCCACATTGAATGTACAGAGTCGGTTCATGACGAGACTTGAGAGAACATGAATTTGTCGTCCATGATGCTTGTAACGCCGACCATGATGTTATCCATGATGTATGTAATGTCACACACCGCGTTTACGCGAATACTTGGTATCTATGAACAATCGTGAAGTATACTTGATGTGTAATGTCTTGTTATTTTCATGGAAACACAGAGTGTAACATGTTTCATTGGTTTTTTGATTCAGAGTTGATATCCGGATCCGGTTAATACTTTCTCGGGTTTACGATTTCAGACTGAACGGTGGGATATGTATTGACCAATAAAGAGTGACACAATATAGTAAACATGTGTGAGAAAACTCAATCCGGAACTGTTAGTACGACGAGAACCTAAATTCATCGATTTCCGACCATATCCATATACCAACCAGGTACCAAAGTCGAGGTGGTGTTTTATTCAGACGTATGGACTCTGTACAAAAACTAAAGTACGAACCCGGGCACACATCAGGGTACACAATATTCGTCATTTTCCAAAGCATACATTTCGATATACAAGAGTATATTGTTATTTCATGTGGTTAACCGATGATATAGATGTGTTGCTACCGACGCGAGTATACTCTGAAACCGATTGTCGTGTATATTTTCGTCACTATTCGTTGTAATCTATTTCAAACTTTCGTCAATACAGCAAATACCAAATTGATGCGTGTGGTTGTCAGATTTCAAAACGAAAAATGGTATTTTTACTTAGGCAAACATCACATCTCCAAGCGAAAATGGTGTTGTTACTCAGAGAAAAAATATATTTCCCAAAGAAAATAGTTAGTTACTCAGGGGAAAAATATATTTCCAAGTGAAAAAGGTTTGTTACCCAGAGAAAAAATATATTTCCAAGAGAAAAAGGTTTGTTATCCAGGGCAAAAATAGATTTCCAAGTGAAAAGGTGTTTGTTACACTGGGTAAACGATAAATCTCCAAAGGACAATGGTATTTTAGTTAGGTAACGGTGGACCTCCAAGTGAAAATGATAATTTTACACAGGTAAACGTCAGTTGTCCAAACCAGTATGATATCTTGACTTGGGTAGGTATCTTGTGTTCAACGCCGGTAGTGTGACTGGTCTTGTTAAACGTAGTTTCCGAGTTTTACAATATACTTTTCGGGTGTATACAATTACGAAATGGTGGAAAATGAAATTGCTATTATGATCGTCAAGAAGATTGTTGTATGTTGATTTGATTTATCGGAGTAGCAAACCTATCATTCGCATATGACAAGCAAAATGATTACTGCGAATACATGTAACTGATTCACTCGGTCTCGACCAATGCAAAATAGATGATTCGTTTTTTGAAACCGTAGCGAAGACCACATGTAAATCGATGCGATAGACTTCTACCCCGTTACATTCAGTCGTGTCGTGTCCATTTTAATACGGGGTCCACAGGTATGACATGCACACACTAACGCCGTGAACAGAAATCGATGATTTTGATTAATAAAAATATTTCTTGACTACATCGGAATGTCTATGTTGTAGAAAGTAAATACTTTTATGGAGTTGTGTGTTTAGTGAAAGCGATTGGTTACACGTATGTGTTGGGGAAAGAAAATTTATTTTTCTGTATGTGACAGTTTGTGACGAAATCAAAATAGATTTGTGGTTTTAATTGAATTGTGACTGTGCTGTTTTAATGTACGTTTCAACAGGTAGACTTGACACTGAACAACAATTCGACTCACAAAAAATGTTTGTTGTATGATTTGTCACTGGTGCGCAAAGGGTTAGGAATATTTTTGTATGATAATATCTTCTAGCTGTTTTGTTGTGAGGGCAATCATACGATGACTCAGCACTTTTTGTTAGCAAAGTAGATTGATCTGTGTGTAAGATTCGAGAGTCGTTACTAGAAAACGTATGTACTCTGTTGTTGGAGTAGCTGGTTTATTGCTATGACATTGACATAATCTCGAGAAATGAGTATGCCTTACATTCACGAAAGTTTACGTGGCTCCGTTGTAATAAATTGGTGTTAACTAATCTCGGCTGGATACTGCAATTGTGCTGGACTTACACGTGGTATTCGCATACTGCGCACATACAAACTTTTGTGTAAACAACTCTGATGTTACTGTTGGTAGTAGTGCTGTGTTGAACTATTTGATTCTTAAGACACATGAACAACCATTCAGACAATAAAGGTCTTGAGGTAACGAAACAGTTTGTAGAGTCAAACCAACCTTTCTTGAGTTTCGTAATGTGAGAATATCGAGTAAAGTTGATTACTTTGTGCGATGTAAATATCTTTCGTACTTTTGTAAGAGTTGTGGGGGTCTCATGAAAAAGTAACTAGTTGACAAAAACAAAATATTGAATGAAGGTTCGTCTGTTGTTTTCATAAGTCAAGAGAGTGAAAATTGTTGTTGTTGTTTTTGATACACTAAATCGAAATAGTGTGAAAGCGTCACCAATCATTGCGTATGTACGTAGCATGGAATATCGAATATTTTCGTGTACCATGAATATCTTTCATATACACTTAGTATGAAATGAGATGCGTGGAATAATAATTAATGTCCTACAAAAGTAAAACTTGTTGTGTTTGCTTGTGTACTTTTTATCATTGTTTGTTGTGGTTTTGAAAGACGGGTGAGTTTACATTTAAATATAGTAAGCGGGATAACTCAAGTAATAAATTTTGCTCGGTTGAAAATCGACTCGTTTGAAAATACCGGTCGATGGAGTAACAGTATCAATATGAGTGGTATATTATTTTTTGCGAGATGCACCAATCTTCTAAGCATAACTTTTCAAATATTCGTCATGTCATAGAGAAGTAGTCGGCTGTTATGAACTCGAAACAAATGTACTTCGATTATCACGATGATGGAAATTACGATCAACACAGTATTTCGTGAGTGAATGTGTATCGTTTGGTATGTTCAGCAGTCACTAAATGACAAAAATAGCAAACTGATGCAACCCGGTATCGTACAGTTACAAGTTGGGTGTAATCTTGATTTACAGATGACAGCTTGATGATGTAAAGCTCAGCCACTCAAATGTGTTCATTGCAAAGTATTTGACCAAAAATAAAATATCAAATGGAGACTTCGGTTTCATTACCAAGCGAGTGAAAATTGTTTTCTGCTGGGTGGATATGATTTGCATTTAGAAAAACGATATAGACCGATTAAGCGACGCTGTTTCATATCCGTCGAGTGAGTAAAATTTATTTGGAGTTCGGTTTAGTGAGATAATTGTTAGGGATTCAATCACATACAAGTAACGTCTTTTAGTGACAGAGTATTGTGATGACATTTACTTTAGCGAATGACAACGGAAAAATTTTCGATTGCATTGTCGGTGTATGTGTTAGACAAATAATTCTAGTACACCTAACTATAGGATACATTTGGCAAACGTCGTACAAATTGTTTCTTTGTGATGGTAACGACTTTCCGCGGTTTGGTTTCATGTCGGAAATTATTATTTGAGGGTTCAAGAACAATTTCAATCAATACTACAAATGAACAACAATGCAAAACACGTTTAGCAAATTACAGTGTAGCAAGTACTTCCTTGATATTACGAGTGTTGTGCACTAGTCACTTCTAGTTGAATTGAATGCATCTAGCGAACATATTCCAATTTACTTTTGTAATGATCAAAGTCTTAGAGTGCAACCTCGCGATATTTTACATTTAGCACGTTCTATAGAAAGTGTGAACGGAGTTGAGTATTAATCGTGTACTTGGGATAGCGCTTTGATATCAAAGATTTATTTTCACACTGTGTAATGTTTCAATTCCGACAGCAACGACATTGATGTTAAATCCTCACTCTTGGTTATTGTAATCGAATCCTAAACATCGCAAAAGTCGGTCTGGAAATCGAACGCATGCTTACTTTTAGATAGGCGACCCTAACAAGTTTATTACATCCGTGAAATACTCTGAAACGCGGATTCGTGATTGTGTTAGCTATATTCAGCCTCTATATCCGCGGACACAAAGATATCTTAACTTTGGTTACAGCTCATTCGTAACGAATTGTTGCGTGCAATCTAATAAAGCGTAAGTCGAAGACGAATGATTTGATTTCAATGAACTTAAAAGTCCTTTTGTTTTGGTATTGGGTTTAATACAATTTGTATGACTATATCGAATCCGATTCCAAAAGTGTTATGTTACATTTAACAAAAAGTTTGCTGACTTGCATTCTGATATTGATAGATGTGAAAAGTAATATGACTAGTTTATAAAATATCGGTAATGTTTTTCGTCATGTCTGTGTTCAACAAATATGTGAACAAGTCTTATCATTCGATATTAACTTTCGCAGTCGGCGTAAGCGATAATTTGTTGAGGTAACAATATCGACGAGTTCAATAATATTCTCCATCGATGCATTCGAATAATCTGTCAGCTACAAGTGGATTAAAAACTTGATGCCGTTTTGTGGTTAACTCAAGTCAGTGACCGCGTTTGTGTTGATTTCGGGAATGATCATGACGTGTTGGCCGGGTAAATTAGGTGATGTGGTAGTAACTATGACCGTAAAGAGTTGCTGACATTCCAATATCTTTTACGCTGTCATATATGGATTCAATTGTGATAATTTAATTCTCAGTTATTGTTCAGACATTCAAATCTCGTATACTCAAAATATGTTTATGTCAAGTCGTATATGCACCGAGTAGTAATTACTTTGTGTTTTAGATTAGTAGCGGCTTTTACAGACGAATAAAAATTATCGTCATACGAATACAACCAGGCTGAATTAATTCAAGTTTGCGAGTTGTAGTGATATAATCAAGTAAGTCAAAATCGATTTAACACTTGTGAATGTTGTTGCGAGTAAATATTTTGAGTGTGATAAGATATTGAAATGTCTCTTTGACAAACGTAAAACCGGATCGTGAATAGAGTTGTAAGGTTTCATTACTTGTTTCAAATCAATGTGCGTATAATATCGAAAGGGGACTGCGGGAAAGTGGGTAGTCATGTTTGTCAATCCTATTTCAATTCACACTACCCTCAAGTGAAAATATTTCGCTTCGGATTACCTCAATTTACCTTTAGTACATCTCGCGAGTGGATTCCGACACCGTACTCTAACATTTTTTTGATAATAAGGATTCAAGGATTTTCAATCAACAATGCCTGAATTTTTTTGGTAATGCTAGAGTTGGTAAATGATTAGTTGCGTGTTTTTGTTAAGCGTTTGATTTCTCAGTATTAAATACAATTATTGTATGTGTATACTTGTGATTCCTGATTCTCGTTGAGCTAGTTGGTATTGATTCTATAGGTGTGGAACAGCGGCGCGGAATGTGCGAATAATTCGATGGGGCTGAAAGTCGGCGTCAGTAATATTCAGGTTACGTTCGATTCAACAGATCACGAAAAGATTTCTCAAAAGAATTAGAGTTGTACCGAATTAACACATTCAGATACGAATCAACTTGATTTGTGTAGTGAGTTTCATTTCAAGTTGACAAATTGACACATTGCTTGAATACTCTCATAATTCTTATCATGAAACTAAAGTCAGCCACTGTTCCGAAGTGTCAAAACATATAGCGATCGCGTGCCAAATTGTTGGTTTTCGAATCGCCGTCTGCGACGGTTCTGTGACAAACTAATTACCGAAATATCACCTTGTGAGCGGGCATGAGGGATCGCTATGTCTGAATCATTACCCCGTGAGCGGTCGTAGGATTTTACAATTATTTCACACATTTTTGAATAAGCGTTCACTTCACAAAGGATTAGGGTTGGAGCAGAAATAAGTGACAATTTGTCGCTATTCAAGTTACCGACACTGACGGTCTGTTATTCGTTACTTATTAAATCTTACGAGGGAAATCAAGTTCTGTGACAAACTGCTTACGAAAATTTCACCGCGTGAGCGATCGATATGCCTGTAACACCAAGTCGCGAAAGATGGCTATGTCCGAGGCATTATCTTGTCAGCGATCGCGGGGTTTTGCAAACTATTTCACACCTACTTGGAGTGTTAGTATGTGAACGCGGCTATTGTTGGTATTTGAATCGCCGTCTACGCCGGCTCTGTGGCAAACTAATTACCAAAACATTACCATGCGACTGTTGATTCGTAGATTTAGCAAACTATTTCACACCTTTTTGCTGAGAGTATGACATGTCAACAAAACTTATACCCGAAAGTACGAATCATCGCCGCGTCCATAAGAATAACGATATATCATTGTCGCATTCACCGTAAACGTTAGGATTCCCTCGAATACCAGACGGCAGGTCATCAGCGATAGGGCCTCGAAAAGGGTGGAGTCACCAACACGAGTTTTCACGGCAGGTCATGAGCGAGCCCTATACCTGAAAGGGTGGGGTCACCAGAGATCCCATAAGAACACATGGCAGGTCACCAGCGGAAGGGGGGGTCAAAAGGGTGGGGTCACCAACACGAGTTTCGCGGCAGGTCACCAGCGGGCCCATAAGCCACAATGGCGCATCACGAGCGATCATACTAACTACTCCCGGTACCCTAAATTAACCACGATATTAGTTCATTGGGTTTGAGTACATCGTAAATGCCGATATTGCAAGTCTAGCTTCGACGAACATACGCGTATGCTCCACTCTCGCACGCAGCGCACACACGTGTATAATAACATACTGTCACTAATACTTGACGTTAAGCAAGTAGTGGGGAATCTCGGCAGATTTGGGCCGCGAGCCACAATATCATATAAAACGGGAAACTGTCCGCCCCTGGCCTAGCCCATGGCATGCTTTCTCTTGTCATATCCAACCATTTGCAGACATACTAAACCAGTTCATGACTCACATTCCTTCACGAACGTGGACTTGGACTTGACCTTGATCTTGAACATCACTGAAGCGTGGCCACAATTAACAAATCCCCTCAGAAAACTTCCTAGAACATGGTTTGATGTTCGATAAGGGAACACGGTTTGATGTTCGATAAGGTGATAAATTACACAGAATACCTTACACGTCGACTTCTGATATTCTTCCAGAATTTCTGACACTATTTCCCACTCGGAAAATATCCGGAAATATTTGGTGATAACCACTTTTTCAGGTTTTCGTAACTTTTTTTGCAAACCAAAATGAATCGGAAAAATCTCAGCTTTGAAAAATACTCAACACCCGACGGCAACGGCGTGTCAAAATGGAGTAATCGGTCACGGAGACATGCTGTATCATATATGATACACTGCCCTCAAAAGGGTTAATTACCACCATCACGCCATACCATACCAAGTTTCAGTAATTATGATGGTGCGATACACCGTCGACATATATCAGCAAAAGCCGACTCAACGCATAAGACAGTAATAACGTTCAGATACAGATACCATTTTTACATCGTTCATGTAGAGCAAATCGCGAAGTTGCCCAACCTGCTCGGTAATTTGATGAGTAGATAGGGTAAATCACCGTTTCATTATTGTGAGCGGCTTTGAGGGAACAGGCACGTGAAGCTTGCTATTAGCACTACCGGGGCACGAGCAATGTATGCGAAAACACAGAAGATTTTCGCATATATTTCGCTATATAATGATTGCTGTGCGCCTATAAATGGTAGATTATTGTTACAGCACAGAATTTTAGGTGGGACAATGCCCCAGTTGTCCTACAGAACGAGCCGCCACTATGTTTTACTAGCTATTAAAATGGAGCATTGAGTTGTTAATGTCAAGAACAAAATAAAGGACTTGATATCGATATAAATCGAATCTTATGTTAGTTTGTGACGATCGGCAATATACTTCATTTCAGGTCTGGAAGCATTACATGAAATGACAAAGAGAGGGAATATTGAGTTGAAAATCACATTGATCACAATAGATGAAACTTATTGGGTTGCTAAATACAGGTGAATATCAATTGCGTATATTGTGATTTCGATGCATGCCATAGATTGCATAATAAGCAAAGAAATGCAGAGTCTTTGTTAGATTTACTTCTGAAACGTCACATAACAGTCTGTTTGGGTTATTTCAGCACTATTCCGGAATCAGTTATCAACGTTTCATTACTATTCCGTGTAACACCAAGTCAACAGAATATACTCTTCTCAGCTTTCATTCATTTGTTCGAATACGCGATTTAAATATTTGTCACGTACGAATGATTATATGAAACCTAAATTTGACATCTGACCTTAGTAGTGAGGAAGCCGGTTATATGCTCCAAAATCCGGTTGCTATGATTTTTCATTTTTATTTGGCAAATTATACAGTCGAGTCCGCGTAATTTGGACACCGGATAACCCCAACAACCTCTTTATTCAGCCGAAATCTTAATAACGGAACAAAAGAAAATTTTTACGTAAAAATCTCCGATTATTTGGACAATTATCGACTTAATTCAGACACAGGCTTGCAATTCGCATCGTTATCGTGACTACAGTATAGCGCAGATGAATTTAATTTATTTCGCAATCGTACTGTATTCTGAATGTGTTGTGCGGCTTGAAGCAGAACCACGAAGAGAACAATTGATTTTCCGCTCAACTCAGACCAAGCCGTTTCTCAGACAAAAGGGAGCGGAGCCAACTGTCCGAATTAAGCGGGGTCGACTGAATTCCGATTTCGTTCCGAAACCTGCGATTTACTTCGCGAATGACATTTGTTTAACGTAAGCGCCAATTCTTATTATGCAGCAATTTCCGAATCGGACCCGGAACCGACAACTACAGACTGTCCGTTTCCGGATACTCCGGGAATGCAACCAGAAATGCGTTCCACTATCACAACAATCAACAATTCTCAACGAAAGACGCAGATCACGATAGTCATTCGTCTTGTAATTGCGCTTCTGGCCACAAAGGAGGATGGTGGTATCGCAAATGCGTCGAAGCAAATCTTAATGGACTCTTCCACGGGCCAGCCTGGCAAGGAATGGCGTGGCATGATGGCACCCTCAGACTCCTTCGCTACTCGGAGATGAAGCTTCGTACAAGATTCTGATAAGAAAGATAGACTTCAGATACGCGATGCCTACCTTACGACCGTCATTAATTAATGACCGAAATATTACCCCATACATAACTGGATTCTTGTTACCATGCAATCGCCATTCATGTTTTTATTAGTCTTTGCGACGAATTCGTATTTCCTATAGTCTTTTTGCATGTCATTAGTGACCATGGTGCATCTCTCTGTACACAATCTTTGACCGTGGTGCAAAATGTCGCTGTGGAATCGAAGTAGTTGAAGAAGTTGTCGTTTTCTTTCGATCATATCATGGACATGACTGAGTTTGAAACAATGTGATGAACGAAATCACGGTCAAGATATGAAGGAGAAAATTAAAATTTTACAAAAACTTGATTTTTTATAAGTTTAACTAATGGATTTCAAAATTTTAATTATGAACATAAGCTACTTAGATTTACCTAATTTCTTGTTTAATAAACAACAACAACGACATGATGTCTGACAAATACGTGAAATAAACGTTTCTTGATTAAACTGCTCGCGTTGAGTCGGTTATTACAATTTCCTAGGGTTCAAAATTTGTGAAAAACATTGAAATTATAAATTTTTCGTCGTTCCTTCTGAGAGTTATTCGCTCGAGTATCACTATAGTGTTCTTTTACGCGCAATTCAAAAATAAATAAAAAATTATTCGACCCGACAAAATATTTTATGCGGATCGCGTTGTAAACGCGAATATTTTGAATATAACTTTGAAGTGGATTGAATTGATTAGGTTCCTGGAAATTCCTAACTAAATAATAGGACTGGACACAATGTTTCGAGTAATAAATGATTCAAGTCGAGTAATGAAATGTGATTCTTTTGAGTATTGAATTTAACGCTCCGTGCGACAATTATAGTTTCGGGATCATTTCTTACTGTGGAAGCCTGGCGGCCTTGATCGTTCGTATCATGGCATACGAAACTATTATAAAACCATCTATTACCTTTTTGTTGAGTGCAACCGGCATTATACGCGTTGTGATAGCACAATAAGTATATATTTCCACTTCCCATATCTTTCTTACTGCCATCACGTCGATTCAAATCACGCAGGTACTAGATTTTTGCCCATCCATACTAAATAAATGAATGATTTCCCTGTCGGTTCTGTACCGATATCGTGTTGTATAGAACTGACATTGTCAAACTATACGTTTTTTAATGCTTGTCATAATGTGCATATAACCTTTGGCTGTTTTGTAGGCTATATGATTTCATTTTTTTACACGGACTCAATCACGTCGATGTATATACTCGTGGTGTGAGACGAGATGTGTCCATGTCAATTCACACTTCAGAGACATCTACGCGAAATTTCAGTTCAGTTCAGTTTATTATTGAAGAATTCATCAGATCAAGACGCCACAAGATTGCGATACAATGTAAAGATAGCCATGTGTCAAAACGACTTGGAGTTAAGCTATTTTCCGAGATTCAACTGTTTTTTCATATTCTCATTCTCGAGGGACAGGGTTTTAACCAAGTCACAACGTTCCGAATAACAAGTCATTAGTACTTCGACTCGAGTCAAGTCGACACTCATTTTCAATGCACCTCGAGTCAAATCCAAGTCCGAGTCAGAGAGCAGAGAGTATATTCAGAGTCATAATGTTAAGACTGGCTGCAACACCAATGGGTGCGGGTTCGAGTCCGACCGAGGTTGACTTCCGAATTCCGATACCTAAGTGTTGGAGGTTTACCTAGGCTCCTCCTCGCCACCTCATACGCGTCAGCGGTGTCTTACAAAAAGCCTAGAGGTGGGCCGTGCTATAAGTCGGCAGCTACGGAAAAATAAGAAGAATATCGGCCTGGTGTAAATGACCATAGTAGTCGACAAACACCATGAATACCCCAAAACAAACAAACAATGTTAAGACTGAAGTCCGAGTTCAGATCATCGTCAATCCACTTTTTTACAACTCAGCTTGGGTGATATCGAATGCCTCGCAATATAATACACTAATTTCCTCACTCTTAATAGCTTCTGGTCCTATTTGTCAGAGCAAGTAGTGATGGACGAAACACGAATAATGTGGTGATTTTACTATTCTTCTAAGTTACAATGAAATGCCTGTCTTGACTGTCGGAGTCTCGAGTCATTTGGCTTGATTGATTCATGCTAAATGAATCGACTCAATACACAAATTGACTCAAGTCGGGTCGAGTCATTTCCCGTATTTTAAGAAAATGACCAGAGTCAAGTCGAGTCACCAAAATTGCGACTCTTGCCGAACTCGAGTCATTACAACCATGTCTAATATTAATCGATTAATTTTAATAGGCCAAATTTGAACCGACGAATGAGGTGTCTCAGTAAGTTAATCGATTCATTAATGCCCCGACATTTCTCGCAGATCAGTCCGGACATACCCCAGACATGATGTCTGATTAGTGCTGTCCGGGACACCCCGTTTCCGGATTAAGCGGATTCGACTGTATGACCACTTACATTCACGTCTTCTCTTAGGCGGTGTTGGATAATCTTCACCAGACTCCGAAGTCGGAATCTGTGGGGCTTCCGAGGTACTTTGCGTTGACCGAGTTCCAGAAAAAGCACAACAACAAATTCAAGTCAGGAAGACGGACGCAAATAGACGATATTTCAAAAATATTTCCCGTCGATATTATCAGTATCACACTTTTACAACTAGATAATTCCATTTGTCCAACAAGACTAATCGGAGCGAATGTCGGTAATCGAAATCTAATTTAATTATTGTTAAGCATGCGAGCACGTTAGAGACGTCGATTCCGGCACCCAAGCTGAGAAACATTATCTCTTATCGCGATTTTACCGCTAAATATACGTTTTCCTTCTCCAAATGAAACTGTATTCGCATCGATAAGCATCAAGACGCGTTCAAAATATCTCGAGAAATATTTTCACGCAAGTATATTTAATCGTAGCGCGAAAGTGAACAGTAGTAGTGATATCATCGACCTTATAGACGCACCAATCCCAGAAGGCCACGTCACCTTAATTGCCGCGCCTACAGGACGCCCATTGCCAAGTCACCTGCCACACCTATATCACACCCATTACCACATCATCTGCCACATCATCCGCCTATATAACGCCCATTGCCTCATCATCATGATTATGCGTACTGAGCTGTTTTTAAGAATATGAATTCTCTAATACACTAAACGTTGAACTAGATTTCATAACGTCATCACAGAGGAATCCGTCAACTATCTTGCTCTAGGTTATAGGTTCGATTCCTGTAGTCAGCACATTTCATACGATTCAGCGCTTTTCGTATCTTCTAACACTTTACTCAGTCTCATTGAAATAGCATTGTATAGTGTACGAGTTCATTTTTATTTCGAAAAAAGAGCATATCAATGATATCGTTGATCGTCATTGCGTCGATTCGCGTGCTGAAATCCTCCAGATCGGTTGATGTTTCGAGGTACACCGCTTTGCTGCCATCCGACGCTGTGATCCGAGTTCTTGCGTTCGATCTGACCGTTTTGTTTGATGTAGCGATCGCTGGCTTGTAGTATGTACGATACGAGCGGAAGGTCGGGATTAGGAACAACTACGCTTGCCGAATAGATGACAAATTCGTCAGCCGGATTCAGAGGTTGATAATGCTCGATCCCGTCGCGAGTATACGTAACGACCAAACCTCCTTCATGCTTCAGAGTGGCTCGATATTTCTGAATGGTCCCGCTTGTGGAATGTACGAAGAGTTGATCCGAGGTCAATTCTGCTCCATTCGAGGCTTCGATACGTAATTTTGTGATGTCATTAAAAAGATACAAGTCTTTTCTATAGGGCCCCTGGGGCAGAATAGTATCTCCACGGATTGCTAGACTCATTCTTTGAAAAGAAATATCATACATAAGTACAACAGTCATCACGCAATTCCACTTCACCATCAAATTTAGTCGAGCCTCTTCTTATATTAGGTGTCGCATAACAGACATTACGAATATATTGCAACCCCTTGCGCTTTATGAGAAAAGGACACGTAGGATAAAACTTTGCATGTTCGAGCCAGGGGTCATCGCACGGCAACCAATTTTGAAACAGCCCTCCGCATGAGAAACACTTTAAATGATCCTTATAGCCCAAATAGAACAATCCACAGTCTGCGAGCTCGGCTCCAGAGGTATTGATATTATCCGGCCACCGCATAAATGTGCTTAGTCTACGAGCATAGCGTACCATGTTATAGAAAACGGGATCATTCAATGGGGAGACAGTTACATCTCTATGCTTCGCATAGCATTCATAAATCTTTTCCCCTCTGTTATTTATCATAGCTTGGTACTGTTCAATGGGACCCCTCCGAGTTTCATCTTCGCTTATTTCTATGCTACTTGCGGTATTGATGCAAGCGCAGTCGAATGCAGCGTAATTTGTAGGATCCACGCTACGCTTAGGTAGAGAATCGCTTTGATCAATGCTCGACATTGCTATCCGAATTGATATACTCTCATGATCAGTATGTTTTATATAGATATTGAGCTATGCACCATCGAAAAATGTGCTTGGTACCGATCGGATGATAGGCCCCGAGGTCGTATCACGGAAATTAGAACGTCGACTGCTCACAGAAAAAGACACGTAGCTCATATCCGTTCCTGGTACGTGTTATCATTAATTAGAATGCTTGTAAGAATGCCACGAGTACAATCACGCACTCTCCGCGTGTCAAGCGCATGTACTTCACTATATAAGAGAGGCTCGAATCCGATCTAAACTATACCGCAAAAAGGATGTCGACAATGGAGAAAGCAAGCGACGTAGTTAGCGAATCAACAACTATGATTCCTGATAATCAAGCAGATACATTACCGATTGATGATTTCGATTCCGATGTTGAGGTAGAATTGATCGAAGTTACGATTGCAGCTGAAAAGAGTAAAGAGACGGAAGCTAGTGATGATGACATAACAATTATTGATGAGGCAGTGGTGCAATCTGATGAGGTTCCCTCTGCTGACGTGATGACACCAATCAATATCGGTATACCACGACCGGAGCCAAGCGAACCTAAATCTAAGCGCAGACTCGACTTTGATAACAGCATACTACCAATTGGTGTTCAATTTACGCCTCCGCAGAGTACTGATAACTCGACAGCTGTGACCAGCGCTCAAAGCCCGCCTCACTCACCGATCATCGCCCCATGGAGAGTTTATTCGTCCCCTTTTCGCAATAAGCGACGTCGTATCGCTAATAACGTATTGGACGAGGAAAAGTTTGATGGTCTGATTTATAATTTGGATTACCCTCTACTTACGATTGATGATGGTATACTATTTTTCCGTTCTCTCGAGCAGAATATCGAGGAGGTGTTGTTTGTTGATCGAAAACGGAGCCCTAATTTTCTCCGGGCTGTGTTCATTATCACCCTAATGGAGGGTCATATGCATAGGAAATATTTTGCGCCCCACTTCTTTATAGAAGGCAAAAATCAAACAGGGAAAGAAGTCTTGATCGATTTGTTGCTCTCTGACGATATCGCCAACTTCCTAGATCCTTTTCATGCAAATCTAGAGGCGTTCAAATTTCACAGTACCGAGAAATCTATTTCAGTGATGCGCAATTGCGGGTCTCTATTTTTCGATAACAAGATGTTGCAGGAAGCCATTATGTACATTCATCGCAATCATTTGCAGTCTGCTTACGGACGAGTAAAGCCGTCGTCGTTTTGGCTCGTATCTGAAATTCAGAATGGTAGCGATGTTATGTTGCGCAATTTGGGTGGGATGTTTCAGTCTAGCACAGTGATTATTCGCTTTGGTAATCAGTGTTATCCTTGCTACTTACCTGAGATGAATAAGCATGCTCGCCGTAAAATTATACACGATATATTTGCTCGTACATTCATACCGTCAGATTCCGAATTTGAGAGTGAATCCTCTTATGTTGAAAACGATGTGCATGCACGTGAATTTTATGTCAAATTCGATGAGCTCAAACGACAGTACAATGACTGGTATATTTGATTTGTTTTCTCAGATTAATATGGAACCTTTTAATTGCGGTAAAGATCTAAATATGTTGTTACAACAATACGGTCCGGGAGAGACAAGACGTACGCGAGATGCTACGACTGCTACCTTTGAGGGTTTTATTGATGACGATATCAAGAGAGTTGCCACTTGGCGAAAAATGGTCTCATTGGAAGGATATGGCGAATGGCAAAAAGATTTTCTCGTTATAGCAAAAAATGTGCTTAAAGACATCGATAAATTTGCTCCCAATGCCGATGAATTGCGTAACTTAGAAAATATCAAATTTCTGTTCCTTTATGAAGCTTTCAAGTGTAAATTGCGTTTGAAATATGGAATAAATTTGTGAATGTGTATTTTTGCAGAATATACTTAATATATATGGCTCGTCGAAGACGCTACGAAGAAGACGCTGGCTTCATCATCGATGATTCGCTCGGTTTTTATAGCGACGCAACAGCGGTTTTGCAATCGCACTCCAACTCGATTATCGATTCCGAATGGATTAACAGCAGGAGGGTTGCAAGGGGTGCAAGAGAGGCGATCAATGTACGTCTGGTCGGGAGAGGTATGAATGATATTCATGCGCGTATGTCATCGATATACCCGAGAAGATTGCGCCAATTCAAAGTGAACTATGCATATGGCTTCCTGCTGTTTAATCGAGAGACAGAAAGACATAGCTATTTTCATCCGCAATCAACCCATGCTGTTTTGAACATTCCAAGAGTTATACTTTCACGGGAGGATTTTGATCGCTTCATCAACGAAATCGATTTATCAGCTGCTTACGAACAAGCAAGACAAGCAAGACCTGACACTAAGTTTTATTGCGTTGCTATATTACATATTCAATTTTTTTTCTACGAAATGTCCCGAGTTTTACTGGGCTGCCCCAGTGCATCGATATCGAGTGACATAACAAAATGTCGTCATATAAGAACGTTTATTTGAAATAGACGAGGTGAACCGCTTAACGATTCGCTATGCCTGTTCCGTTGCTTATCCCATTTCTTTGGGAAAAAACAAGACGAGAAGCATGTTGCACAATTGGCCTCTCAATTCCGTGAACGTTATCGCATCCCTATAGATGATGGGGTACCACTCGATGAATTAAGCAAAGTCGAGGAATGTTTTCACGTAAAGATACTTGTTTATGAAAAACATGATCATCAAGCATTTATGTTGCGTCAGTCTGAAGCGGATGGGCCAGTGGTTCATATACACATGGAAAGTGCACATTCTTGCCTGATCACGAATATCGAACTTTATTCGCAG
Source organism: Botryllus schlosseri (assembly GCF_051294905.1). Classification (NCBI taxonomy): domain Eukaryota; kingdom Metazoa; phylum Chordata; class Ascidiacea; order Stolidobranchia; family Styelidae; genus Botryllus; species Botryllus schlosseri. The sequence goes on from NC_137238.1 coordinate 35,654,310, forward strand.
ACATTCTTTTGTGACTCGTGCAAGTTTTTCTTTAAAACCAAGAAGAATTTGACGACGCATCTAAAACGCGAATGCAAAACGTCGCAGACTCGGAAATATGCTAGCGGCGTATACCGTCCTAAACCCACCGTATTCGAGCAATTGGAATCCGAAGGCATTTTCGTTGAGGAACAAAAGAGATTCTTCCAGTACCGTATGTGTTTTGACTTTGAATCTATGCTCGTGAAGGATGAGCTCAGAGCTAATTCTGCGAAAGTAGAATACGTTAATCGGCACGTTCCCGTCTCAGTGTCCTTATCGAATAACGTAACGAATGAAACTAAAACTTTCATATCTGACGGTTGCCCGCAGACGTTAATCGATGAAATGATCGGGGAAATTTATCGCGTACAGGAACTCGCCTCAGCCGAAATGCGAGAATCTTTCGCCAATGAAATAATCGAACTTGAGAATTTGATTGAAGAACGGAAATTGATCGATCCTACCAACAGAAGATCCTATTTGGACAATATCTCGCTTCGACTCCATACGTGGCTCGATCAGATACCCATAATCGGTTTCAATTCCTCGCGCTATGATCTGAATTTATGCAAAAAATATTTAATCAAATCCTTGCGCAAGGAAAGCGGATTCTTCGTTTTGAAAAGGAACAGCACCTATTTGACAATCGCAACGCACAGATTAAAATTTCTGGACATTTCGCTATTCCTGAGTCCGGGTTATAGTTTGGATGCTTACATGAAGCTATACGGAGATGGGGTGAACGCAAAATTTTATTTCCCTTACGAATATCTCGATAGCATCGAACGCCTCGACGAAACGTCGCTACCGAGCCATGAATCGTTTTACAACGCGCATCGCAATTCGAATATAACGGAAGAGCAATACGCAGAATGCCTCGCTGTATGGGAACGCGAGGGTATGACCACATTCCGTGATTTTCTCCGATATTACAACGAAGGTGACGTCATTGGCTTCTTAACCGCGCTGAATAACAATTTCGAATTTTACAAAACGCTTGGCATCGATATGTTCAAGGGTAACGTGAGCCTTCCGAATATAGCGAGTAGACTGATGTTTCGTGATTGCTATGATATTACTCTTCTGAATAAGGCCAATGCTGACCTTCACGAAACGATTCTGAACAACTTGATAGGAGGTTTGTCACAGATTACGTCACGGTACGCTATGGCAGATGAAACGAAAATACGCAGTCTTCGCTACGGTAACAGTGCTAAAACCGTCAAGAAAGTAATAGGATATGACGCAAATGCCCTCTATTTGCAATGCATAAATCAAAATATGCCAACGGGTTACCCTATAAGGTGGATTTATGATGAGGAAAAGCAAAAATTCCATAAACAGCGCGTTTGGCCTACTCATGCGGAGCGCGAATGGTTGGAATACGAAAGTCACGTTCGTGACATCAAAATTCAGCACGCGTGGAACGATAGTCAAGTGAGAATCGGAAATAAGCGCCTATTTGTCGACGGGAACGCCGGTAAACTCATCTTTCAGTACGATGGGTGCTATTACCACGCTTGTAGGAGCTGCTTCCCCGATAAAGAGAACACCGAGAGGCGTGAACTCACCAAACAAAACACGGAATATTTAGAAAAATTGGGATATACCGTTATCCGAATGAAGGAGTGCGTTTGGACGAATATGAAACGAGACGCTGAAATTGCGCAATTTGTCTCAAAGTTCGAGCGTAAAGTCACGAAAGCTTATTATCTCACTGAGGCGCAGTTGCTCAAGCGCACGCTTGACGGGTCATTTTTCGGTGCAATCGAGTGTGACATTCATTGTCCCGACCATTTAAAATCGAAATTCGAAGAGTTACCTCCTTTTTTCAAACATATGGAAGTAAACGAGTGCGATATCGGTGAACATATGCGTGAATACGCCAAGGAAAACAATATTAAGTTTCCAAAAAAATTTCTGGGCTCTAGTTATTTCACGAAAAAACAGTTGTTTAATACGGATTTGCTTCAGTGGTACTTGAAAAGTGGCATGATCGTGACTCGCGTATTCCAAGCTGTCGAATATGAACCAAAACAAGTTTTCACACCCTTCGTTGAGCGAGTATCCTCTGAGCGTCGCAAAGGCGATGTCCTCCCGAAAGATCCGGCCCGTGAAATGGAGGCGTTGACCTGGAAGACGATTGGAAATAGTGCTTTCGGCCGTACTATTCAAAACCCTAATAAATATAGGGAACACGAATACGTTACGTTGGAAGAATTACCATCGCGCGTTGAAAAAAAATTTTTTGTCGATGCTGTTGAAATTGATAAGAGCGATGAAGGCTTGCTCGAAGTAGCTACGCGCCCCCTTAACATTTGTCACGAAAACCCAGTCATTGTGGGCTTCTTTATATTCTGCTGTGCCAAGCTGAGAATGCTCCAGTTCCTATATGACTGTCTGCATGTGTATTTGGACGATAGCGATTGGGCTTTCCTCGAAACAGATACTGATTCGGCGTACATAAGCTTAAGCTCCGATACGATCTATTCTCTCATCAAGCCTTCCATGAAAAAACAATTTTTTGAAAATCACGACAAATGGTTCGTGTCTCGCGCATGTGCAGAGCATAAATGCGATTTTGAACGAGATCCTGTTGGTTTTAAAACTGATAAAGCTTGCTGCATTGAGGTTCGCAATTACTCGAAACGTATACCGGGTTTATTCAAAGAGGAATGGGTCGGTCATGGATTTATAGGCCTGAATTCCAAGACCTATTATTGCAAAGGCGACACCGATAAGTACAGCTCGAAAGGGCTTCAAAAAACGGCCAACAAAACTTTCAAAGATTTCAAAGGCATTCTTCAAAATAGATCGATCACGGGTGGCGTCAATAGCGGTTTTCGTTGCTATGGGAGCGATATGTTTACGTATAAGCAATATCGAAGTGCTTTGAGTTATGGTTATTATAAAAGGATTGTGCTTAATGATGGAATTCATACATTGCCTTTATCTCTGTAATAAATGGATCGAATACGTACATTGCATGCTCCGTTTCGGATGATCGTGGCTGGTCCGAGCAGTAGCGGGAAGAGTTATTTTACTTATGAGTTGGTGAAGAACGCAGAGAAGATGATTAGACCGCCTCCTGAAAAAATTGTATGGTTGTATAATAATTATCAGGCGTTGTACGATAAAATGAAAGGGGTAGAATTTTCGCAAGGGCTCTCCGAGCTCAAAAAGTTACAGAAAGGAAATAGGCACGTTCTCTTGGTGATCGACGACATGATGACGGAAGCGAAAGAGGCCAGAGATCTATTCACTCGATACAGCCATCACGCAAAGATCAGTGTCGTGTTCATATGTCAAAACTTATTCTATAGGGGCCAAGGCTTTCGGGATATGACCCTGAGTGCGAGCTATATCGTGATATTTAAAAATCCCCGTGATGCGAGTCAAATCAGTTTTCTTTCACGTCAAATGTTCCCGGATAAAGCCGGATTCCTTACGGAGGCTTATAAAAAGGCAACTCGAAAACCGTTCTCGTACATACTGGTTGACGTGACGCAAGAGACAGACGAAAATTATCGTCTTCGCAGCAAAATATTCCCACATCAAAAGTTGACGGTATATCAAGAATAAATACAGCTCGCGCTGCAGATTTTAGGGCATTCAACATGTCGAAGAGGGGAAGTAACATATCTCGAAAACGATTGAGCGACTATCACGTTAAATTAAAACTTTTGAAAAACGCTAAAGGGAAACAGCGAAAAGAACTTTTATCGAACAATCAATTTTTAAGTTGCGTCTGCCAGTGCGTTCATAACTTGGCTTCGGGGACAGTACGTATCTCCCCGTCGAGAAAGTTGAGGCTTGGAAAACACAAATCCGATATCAGACAATTGCTGGCGCAAAAAACTCGCAGAGGTCAACGGAGGGTGCTACAAAAGGGCGGATTCCTCTCAGGTATAAAGATTATGATAAAATAGCAACTTTTTTCTAACTAGTCTGTTTTAGCTATATTAGGCGCTGCAATCCCCGTCATCGGGAGTCTGTTGGGTAAACTTTTCGGGAAGAATGCGTGAACTACAATTCCCCGCATTTCGAAGCAAGGACGAATGGGAAAAGAAATTTGATAAACATATATCGAAAATTAAAAGCTCTCAATTGAATGCTTCCGAGAAACTAGCTCTGTATAGGCATGGTATTGCTCAACTGAGAAACTTGAGAAAAGACGTAGACGCAGCGACCGCCCGCCCTCCCGCCGCACACACGGGGCTCGCGAGCCCCGTAGCGAAAGAAAAGCGCCCGCAAAAGAAACGCCCGCGCCGGATTCCACAACCTTCGTTTCCCTGGCTTTATAAGAGACAGCGTAAGCCTAATCCCCGTATATACGGGAAAGAATGGGAGACGTAGACTATTTTGATCCGAAACAGCCCAAATCGTATAGGGGCGCCTATTTGCAAAAGGAAAAAGAATGGCTTAAAGGACAAGATACTTATACTTTTCATTTTCCGTTACGTAAGAAATTTAGGCGTGAACGTGTAGTGGTCTCCGGTATCAATGCTCAGTTTCAGAGCGATTTGATGGATCTGCAATCTATTTCAAAGTACAATAGCGGTTTTCGTTATGTGGTGGTCGTGATTGATATTTTTAGCAAATACCTTTGGATGATAGCGATTAAAAATAAAACTGCTTCAAGTAGGATTTCTGCTTTCAAACGTGTGTTTCGTGAACGCGTACCGTTAGTGTTACAAACCGATCAAGGTAGCGAATATACCAATCGCGCTTTCCAGAACTATCTAAAGGAGAACAAAGTTAGATATTTCTATACGAGGAGCGAATTAAAATCCTCTGTCGTTGAAAGAGTGATTCGTAGTATGAAGGCGATCATGTATCGATTTTTCACAAAAAATAACACGAGGAATTACGTGAGCGCTCTCGATGACTTTACTTACTCCTACAACAGGACGTACCATCGTAGCATTGCCATGGCCCCAAACCAAGTGAATTCGTCTAATCAGGAATCGGTTTGGAGAAGACTTTACGGGTTTCAAGAAGCTAAACAACCCGACCTCGCTGTAGGAGTACCCGTCCGTATATCGAAAATTCGAAATCTTTTTGAGAAAAGCAGCCTACCCAACTGGCAACGGGAAATTTTCTATATCGCAGACGCCCAAAAGGGAGATCCCCCAATGTATCGCTTACGTGATTACGGTGGTGAAGTCATACAGGGTAGATTTTATAGAGAGGAGCTCCAACGCGTAAAAGAACCGCAAACTTGGCGTGTCGAGAAGATTATAAGAAGGCGTAAACGCGCGGGACGAGAACAGTATTTAGTGCGCTGGTTGGGATATGGAAGTGGATTCGACAGCTGGGTCGATAAGAAGGATATCGTCTAGTCGGAACCTTTATCAGTTTTTGGCGCAACTAGTAATCATACTGGTCATCGTATCGTTCTCTCTCTATAATCTTACCATTTCGAATGGGAACAAAGAGCTTTGGATATCTCTCCTCTCCTCTTGCGTTGGTTATATGCTTCCGAATCCCAAGCTCAAAATATGAGCTACGTCACGCTATTTTCGAACGCTTCCATGGATAAATTTCCTGATAATACAACAGCGAGTTATTGCGTTGAATTGGACGTCCCGAAAAACGTGGAAGATACAGAAGTTTCTCTGGCTGAGATCTCCTTCCCTACGGATTATCAAAAACAGTATAGGATCACGAAGAATAGGTATGGGATCAGATCGCAAAAGAGAGCAAGAAACTTTAATTTTAAATTGGGAGAATACGACTCGTTATATGACATGTATAGATCGTTGGAAAGAGACAATCCTGATGCAAAAGTAACATGTTTCCCTGAAAATCATAGTATGTCTATCTCTATACCTCATAACGAGGTAACCGACAAATTGCGACCAGAGACGGACATAGGGCATAGTAGCTTGCTACGCCGCGGAGAATTGTACGGTGCTCTTATGTATAAGGAAACGAGGGAGGAGTTATTGGCGTTTCATTTCCCGAATACTAATTGTACATTGTGGAATTATTTTTTCACCGAGGGTATCATTCATTTGAACTTTCGCATGCGACATGATCCGACTATCGATTTCGTTTATGTTCATTGTAATATCATTGAGCCACAAGAAGATAGCGGTAGGCTCTTACCGTTGTTACGCGTCGTTCAGGTAAACGATCGTAAATCATTTTCGAAATATTACACGAAGCCTTTTTATTTCCCTGTTAATATAAATAGGCTAGAACGCGTCGAAATATCGCTACTTGATGAGAAGGGACAGAAAATACCCTTTCGAAGTTCTCCTTCGAGTGTTGTATTGCATTTTCGTAGACGGGGAGTTGCATTATGAAATATATTCATATTACGTCACACGAGTCTGATTTTACTATCGATCTCGCGAAACCGATAGATTCTGGTGAATGGGAGATAGGGCTTACCGAGTTGTCTTTTAAAAATAATTTTCAGCCCACGTTCGAGCCTTACGACGGCTTATTATGGTACGTGAATGATGCGGAAGGCGATAATAATTTTTATTATTTCCCGGCTGGTGATTATCATGATAAAATTAGTTTGATGAAGCGTATCAATCACGATCAGAAAAAACCACGATTTATTTGGGTAGATGGTTCTGGTCCGGTCTTGATAGCGGGACCCTACAAGAGTTCCAGCGATCCGACACTTTTCATGGATAATAGAAACCCCGTTCTCAGAGGAGGCGCTCATTCGGAGGTAGAGCTAGATGGTGGATTACATAGACGAAGAAAAATTCACTTTCAAGGGGAACCTGTGTCCGTGACCAACGTTTTAGTTTATACGGATGTCATCACACCTCAAATTGTAGGTGATACGAGTGCGCCTCTACTACGCAATATCCGCGTTACGACAGGAATAGATGAATATCAGCATATGCTATTCAAAAAAATATATTTCTTTCCTCTGAATACGGAGCGAGTAAGCGAGATACGCGTTATGCTTCGCGATGATAAAGGCGAAGCTATAAAGTTTGGGAACGCGCCTCTTCATCTCACACTTGCTTTGAGACATCATGAGGAGTCATTATTGCTGTGATCGGGAGGCGTTCAGAAACTATTATCACCAACAGAGCGGTGGTGATATCAATTTTTTTCGGGGTAAAGTGCAGAGAGGTCATGGACTTGGTAACTTATTTCGTTCGTTCGGAAGAAGCGTTATGCCCCTAATTTCGAAAGGTGCAAAATCACTCGGGAAGCGTCTACTACATACCGGTGCGCAAGTAGCCTCTGATGTTCTTAATGGAGAGAATGTCGGTGATAGTCTTAAAATACGCGGCAAAGAAGCCGCTGGGAACGCTCTCGATTCTTTACTGAGAAAAAGAAAAATACCAAGACGGGGCCGTAAGATCACGAAAAAGAGACGTCGCAAAGATATTTTCGATTAAATATATATTACACGACGATAAGCATCATTTGTTACTTGAGACTTGATAGATGGCGGAGTTAATTCATGTACAGTCCCCAGAGGGGGTACATCCCTCATTGGATTTATTTCACATTCCCGCGACACAGACTAGCGTTGAAAAGAAAAGAATCATCAAGATAGCGCCGATTTCGAACAACTCTAGTGTGATAACATTCCGCTTTGAGGGCTCAGAAGACTTTATCGATTTGAGCGAGAGCTATTTCTTATTTCATTTACAATTAAAGAAAGGTGGCGAAGCAATTGGCGCCGACGATGATGTTGGTGTTGTAAATAATATCTTGGATTCCTTGATTTCTCAACTACAAATTAAAGTCGCTAACGAAACTTTGAAACAAGATATAAAAGTACAGTGTTATTCGTCCTATCTGCACAATTTATTCGCTCCGCTTGACGTGCAAAGTACCACACTGAGGGCCTCAGGATGGAGAAAAGATACTTTAGGAGAAATGGATACGATCGGTGGAACTAACGCCTCGGCTAACAAAGGATATTACAACAGGAGTAAAGCCTATAAGGATGATAACGTGGTGGAAATACGTGCAAAAATCCATCACGGACTATGTCTGCAAGACCGCTACATCCTACATGACGTGCCTCTCGAGTTTGAGCTTACCTTGAATCCGAAAAGCTTTTTCATGATGGGAGATGCTACCGGTCAATTCACCTTAACGAAAAAGGAATTACAGTTATGTAGCGTACGAGTCAGCGACGATGTGAAGACAGCGATGATGGTGAATGCCCAGGCGAAATATCCGTATATCGACATGAAATTGATCACCCGAACATGTGCGACTGCTACGACGCAGATAGATATCGGGAATCTATACAGCGGGACTCTACCTTCTCGCCTAATCATCGGAATGGTAGCTACGAAAGCCTTTCAAGGAGATGTTACGAAAAATCCTTATAATTTCATACACAATAATATGCAACGACTCGAACTGAAACTAAACGGATTTCTGATTCCGGAGGGAGGTTATGAGCTAGATTTCGATAAGGGTCATTACACGGAGCTTTACCATAACCTGATTGAGGGTACGGGTGCAATGGAGAGAAACACAGGACTCCTAACACCTGAAGAGTTCGCTAGTGGTTTCTGTCTACTGGTTTATAATTTGCGCCCTGATGATTTGGATGATTGCTTTGACTTACAAAAGAGTGGTACCTTAAGTTTACGGATCACATTTCCTGCTGGCGGGCTAACAGCGGAAACTACTTTGCTCTGTTTCATGGAATTCCAGAAGCTATTGCAAATCAGTAGCAGTCGTAAAGTGACCGTGCTATGAACGGGGATGAAATAGACCAAATATTGTGGTGCTGCGAGTCAACAAAACATATTTTCCTTGGCACATTTCCTATCGATCGACTGCCGAGGCGATCCCCTCCTCCTTATGCTATCGTGATCAATTATGACGAAGCTCGAAAAATCGGAAGTCACTGGATATGCATTTACGCGGATGAGGATGAGACACATTTTCATGATAGTTTTGGCTTAATGCCACTGAAATACGAGATTGCCTGCTTTATAGAACCAGAAAATTATACCTGCTCTATAAAGCGTCTGCAGCACAAACGTTCCAGAGCGTGCGGTCATCATTGCCTAAGCTTCATCGTCCATAAGGCGCGCGGATGGAGTACGGAACGTTATTTAAATTCCTTCGGTGAAGATCATCGCAAGAATGATTCGATCGTGCGACGCTTCGTCAAGGAGCTGAAGCAAGAATATGAAATTGTGTAAATGTATATGCGAATAAAATCAATAGTTTCAAAGTTTGCTTAGTACGTTTAAGGGCGATATTCGCTACGTTCATTATAGCAATCATCTCAATCAGCAGTAGCGACTTGCTTTCGGTTAGGTGATAGTGGCTACATATTACCATTATCTAGCAAGAACCAGGAATTTGTATTGAGTGACTTCGCTCCTACAGCAACTTACATTACGGCGGTACTGAACATCGAGTAATAAGCGGGACTAGGCAGGCTACCCTTAATGCGAATTTGCATTTTGCTGGTACAATCTATGCTATAGTTGAGCGACTTTGATACGACCTCAGCACACTTCTTTGATATAGCTGCGCAACGATCTAGACTTGAACGTCGGCGTCTGGGACAGATGTGATGTTATAGCCCGCAGTTGCATAGCGTTTTAGGAGGTAAATTATAGCATAGACATAGGTTATAGATTTAATTCACTGTCGGAAAAGCATCAGTGCACTAGCTATTAAAATCACATATCTAAAAGCAGCAGCTTATGGACTTGTAAAATCGACATAATGCAAATCACATATCTAAAAGCAGCAGCTTATGGACTAGTGGCTTCATATTATCATCATCTAGCAAGAGTCAGGAATTTGTATTGAGTGACTTCGTTCCTATAGCCCCGATTGAGTGACTTCGCTCCTACAGCAAACGCAGCTTACATTACGGCGGTACTGAACATCGAGTAATAAGCGGGACTAGGCAGGCTACCCTTAATACGAATTTGCATTTTGCTGCTACAATCTATGCTATAGTTGAGCGACTTTGATACGACCTCGGCACACTTCTTTGATATAGCTGCGCAGAGATGTAGCCTTGAACGCTAGCGTCTGGGACAGATGTGATGTCAGTGATCTGAAATGTTATAGCCCGCAGTGGCATAGCGTTTAGGAGACAAATTATAGCATAGACATAGGTTTAGCTATAGATTTAATTCACTGTCGGAAAAGCATCAGTGCACTAGCTATTAAAATCACATATCTAAAAGCAGCAGCTTATGGACTTGTAAAATCGGCATAATGCAAATCACATATCTAAAAGCAGCAGCTTATGGACTAGTGGCTTCATATTATCATCATCTAGCAAGAGCCAGGAATTTGTATTGAGTGTGTGAAAACCCAGTATTTGACGTCTTGATATTTTCCGGTTGTAAAATTTTTGGTGAAACTTTCCGCGCGCTTTCCTTTGTTGGTCGGTCGACGAGATTGGTTTTGGGTTGGAGTGAGCACTGAGTACGGTAGTAAGTTGCTGCTTTTTAATTAAATGTTACTAAGATAATACGACTGGAGTCTGTGGCTGTATAAAGTGCAAATCAGCAGTATATGAAAGAATCGGACTATTGAACCAGACCAGGAAAGGGACGCTACAAATTTGGCGAGCACGCCAGGACATACTGTACTGATTTGTGCTATTGGAATAACGGCGACGCTACGGTACCGACAGGATGACAAAAACCAGAAGTAGAAAGACCAAGCGCGAATCTATTGAGAAGTATGAGGCCAAGGATCAGGAAAGGGAAGAACAATATTCTGCCTTCGTCAGTAGAGCAGTGGGGGAATTGAAGGAATATCTAAACAGAAAGATTGCACTACAGGAAGAAAGGCTGTTAAAAACGGAGGCTCGACTGAGTAATAGAATTGATGGTCTTGAACAAGGACTAGCCGAGATTATGACTTTTATTCGGACGGTAACCGGCGCTACACTGCCAGCTCAACCTGCCGCTGCGACTACTGAACGTGAGTCGGTTGAGCAAGAACAGGAAATTGTGACCTCGTCAGAGCCAGTTGTTGAAAAATTCCTGGAACCAGTCAGTCCGTCATCAGGAAAGTCAGCCGTAAGTGATGCTATTTCTACTTCGAGAAATTTAGCCCCAGTCATGGAGCAACATTTGACCAATAATTCTGGTCGTTATAGACCTAAACGGCCTCAACCGTTTGACGGGACTAGCTCTTGGAATAGTTATATATGCCATTTTGAAGCGGTGGCCGAGTATAACAGATGGGATGACTATGAAAAGGGCTACGAATTAGCAACTTGTATGCTAGGGCAAGCTCTTGACTTGCTCTCTGAACTAGCACCGTCAGATCGGAACAACTATGCGATAGTTGTGGCGCATATGCAGAATTTCTTCAATCCCACTGGGGGAGAAATGGCCTACAGGGCAATGTTTGACAATAGGGTACGAAACAATGCCGAAACTCCCATGGAGTATGGAGCCGCTTTAAAGTTACTAGCAACAAAAGCATTTCCATCGCTGGATTTGCCTGGGCGGGACGTGATGTTGAAGACACAGTTTTTTAGGGGAATTGCTGACAGCGAAATGCGCAAGCTTGTTGCCATGCAGCAGCCGAAGTCATTAGAAGATGCAATAGCACTCGCCACTCAATACTATTACCTTGACGCTATGGACAATACTGTTAAGAGAGAGGGCAAGCCGCGTGCTGGCATCGCTTCTGTGACTAGGAACGAATGTCATTCGTCGTCGGATGAGTCGATTCCCAAGATGGATGATACTCTGAGTGAGCTCAAGGATTTGCTGCTGAAGCTGGTACAACAGAATACCCCGACCAAACCTTGTCCGTTATGTAAACAGCATGGTCATTGGGCCCGGCAATGCCCAAATGTACCGCCAGGAGCTCGCCGTTGCTTCAACTGTCGTGAAGAAGGGCACATGAGGAGGGACTGTCCAACACTCGGTGTTACAATGTCGAACGACCCTGTATCAAAAAACGTGATGCAGCAGGCATGAGGTCCTCATCGCCTGCTACTGCGATTGTTGATGATGAAAAGAAAATGGACCTGTTTTTGAGACCATGGATTTCAGCTATCCAGTGGGAAGATAGCTGGTATGCTAAAATTGAGGTGAATACTCAATCGATATGGTTTATGGTGGATAGCGGCGCTGGTACGACATTGCTAGATAAATCACTTCTAGAATCGATTGATAGCGTTCTGAATCCGTGTACGCGTTCGTTCGATGCGGTGGGAGGATACCCACTGGACATCTCTGGTACCGTGGAGGTGGAGCTCAACGTTGGCTTGGTGGCGGCTCGACAGACGGTGGTTGTAGCGGATTTGGGTGTGCCAATCGGACTTCTTGGAATGGACTTTTTGAAGAGTCATGAGTGTGTCATGCATCTCTCTTCCGGAATACTGGACGTCGCAGGAGAAGAAGTGAAACTCACCAGTCATGACAGGGTACCTTTCTGCCAGGTGACCATTGACGATGATGTTGAAATTCCACTGCTATACGAGAAAAATACTCCGTTTAAAACAGAAAGAAGAGAAAGTTCTGATTCACAGCACAAAAGTAGGCCTACGGGACAGCCAGTAAAGGGAGCCTCGTCTGAAGGAGGGTCCCCGGTGCTGGGGAGGAGAGGCTCATATCGACGGACACCGAAAACCGGAATGAAAATTGTAGCTGCAAACTTTGACAGCAAGGAAACTCCTGTCGATACAAAGGCAGAGAACCCGTGTTGCACCCCCAATTCTGCGATCATGAGCATTTCGAGAGAGAGTCTGAAAAGACACAAGAGCAGGGTCCTGCTCTGGTCCGACGTCGTCAGGAAGAATGCGAAGAAAAAGACAAAACCCGCTAATGTAAATGTCCAGCGTCAGAAACCTGCCAAAATCGATCGTAGATTTGTTGGAACGACTCCGAAGCAGCAATCCTTGTCGCATCATGTGAACTCGCCTGTGACGATGTACATTGGGAAACGAGCAAAATCCAGGAGATTGAAAGTGACCGTTGTCGATTGGCCGACCAATCATCTCGATTCTGGTATGAGTTCGGGGACCATTACCTCGGGGGGTGAAATTGAGAAAACTGAAGGCCAACCTACCCAGAGTGAGGTGGCAGTCAAACGAAAGACTCGAGGTACTAAGATCGTAGAAAACGTGTTGCTGTCGAACCCCAGAAAGTGGGTGAGAAAATACGAAGTAAGACAGAAACTGCAGTGGGAGAAGAACCGAAGAAAATGACATCACAGAAAACTGCAGATGCAGAAATAGAAGAGAAGACCGATCAACCTCGGACGACGGAGAGCAAACTTCAGAAACGAAATTTCGTTGTCGGAGTAACCCCAGTAAGAGAATACAGCCAAAGGTTGGTGGAACAAACCTGGTTTTACGTGTCGTCAACTTGCGACATTACTTGCGTGAGGCTGACCATGCGCAACCTTGATGAAGAAATCCGATCCGGAAGTCGAAGGTTAAAATGTAGACGTTGAGACGCCTGATAATTCCCGCGGAAATGCAGACTTCGAATCTTGTCAGTGACGTCGTCCCGTTAACTTAACGTTTTCTACTTGATGCCCTAAGCATTTAGCTCTTGTTTAGTATGTTTCTGTTGCTGTTTCCTTCTTGCAAACTCCGTTCGCTCGATCATATTGATTTCGATTGCTATTAAGAGAATCTCCATCAAAAATACGAGGGGGTAGTGTGAAAACCCAGTATTTGACGTCTTGATATTTTCTGGTTGTAAAATTTTTGGTGAAACTTTCCGCGCGCTTTCCTTTGTTGGTCGGTCGACGAGATTGGTTTTGGGTTGGAGTGAGCACTGAGTACGGTAGTAAGTTGCTGCTTTTTAATTAAATGTTACTAAGATAATACGACTGGAGTCTGTGGCTGCATAAAGTGCAAATCAGCAGTATATGAAAGAATCGGACTATTGAACCAGACCAGGAAAGGGACGCTACAAGTGACTTCGTTCATATAGCCCCGATTGAGTGACTTCGCTCCTACAGCAAACGCAGCTTACATTACGGTGGTACTGAACATCGAGTAATAAGCGGGACTAGGCAGGCTACCCTTAATACGAATTTGCATTTTGCTGCTACAATCTATGCTATAGTTGAGCGACTTTGATACGACCTCGGCACACTTCTTTGATATAGCTGCGCAGAGATGTAGCCTTGAACGCTAGCGTCTGGGACAAATGTGATGTCAGTGATCTGAAATGTTATAGCCCGCAGTGGCATAGCGTTTTAGGAGATAAATTATAGCATAGACATAGGTTTAGCTATAGATTTAATTCACTGTCGGAAAAGCATCAGTGCACTAGCTATTAAAATCACATATCTAAAAGCAGCAGCTTATGGACTTGTAAAATCGGCATAATGCAAATCACATATCTAAAAGCAGCAGCTTATGGGCTAGTGGCTTCATATTATCATCATCTAGCAAGAAACAGGAATTTGTATTGAGTGACTTCGCTCCTACAGCAAACGCAACTTACATTACGGCGTTACTATACATCGAGTAATAAGCGGGACTAGGCAGGCTACCCTTAATACGAATTTGCATTTTGCTGGTACAATCTATGCTATAGTTGAGCGACTTTGATACGACCTCGGCACACTTCTTTGATATAGCTGCGCAAAGATGTAGCCTTGAACGCTAGCGTCTGGAACAGATGTGATGTCAGTGATCTGAAATGTTATAGCCCGCAGTGGCATAGCGTTTTAGGAGATAAATTATAGTATAGACATAGGTTTAGCTATAGATTTAATTCACTGTCGGAAAAGCATCAGTGCACTAACTATTAAAATCACATATCTAAAAGCAGCAGCTTATGGACTTGTAAAATCGGCATAATGCAAATCACATATCTAAAAGCAGCAGCTTATGGAGTAGTGGCTTCATATTATCATCATCTAGCAAGAGCTAGGAATTTGTATTGAGTGACTTCGTTCCTATAGCCCCGGCAAACGCAGCTTACATTAATACGGCGTTACTGAACATTGAGTAATAAGCGAAGCTAGCCAGGCTACACTTAATACGAATTTGCATTTTGCGGGCACAATCTATGCTATAGTTGAGCGACTTTGATACGACCTCGGCACACTTCTTTGATATAGCTGCGCAAAGATGTAGCCTTGAACGCTACCGTCTGGAACAGATGTGATGTCAGTGATCTGAAATGTTATAGCCCGCAGTGGCATAGCGTTTTAGGAGATAAATTATAGCATAGACATAGGTTATAGATTTAATTCACTATCGGAAAAGCATCAGTGCACTAGCTATTAAAATCACATATCTAAAAGCAGCAGCTTATGGACTTGTAAAATCGGCATAATCTCAGTAGTTAGATGCTTGCTACAACTCGCAATTTATCAACTTTAGGTCGCGAGTAAAGCAAGAATTCATAGACTAACATCCATCTCAAATCCGAAGTGCATACCCGCGTAATTATAACCAAATTTAGTGCGAATCTATACGGAAATGTAGCCTAAATCACCTGCGTCATTAGCTGAAGTGCATAGCGCGATAGTTGTGATAAATGCGAAATTTTCCGAGCGTAAATTGCGTATATGCGATGTCGGCGTTTTGATCTGAAATGAAATGAGCGAATTTAAATATAGGTGATAAACTATTGCTCTAGCTAATTATTATAACCACACCGAGATTCGAGTAATAAGCGAGCCTAGATAGTCTACCTTTAACAGAAAACTTGCGTATACATTCGAATTTGTGCGACTTCGGCTATATTGCCGGTTAACATTATAGCCACGCGCAGGACTCACCATTACGTTAGCTATTGGAGAAATCTCAACGTAAATCAATCTGCGTTCACAAGTAAGCTAATGCTGCATCGAGAAATTATAGCTAAATTGAGTTTAAATTGACACGAAAATACATTGGTCTTACCTCAGCTGCGATACCTGCGTCCCTGCGCACATGGCAATACTTGTAATAGAAATGTGAAGTTTTCAGAATGCGAATTGCTTTACGTCGGAACTAAACATTCTAATTCGTAACGCCAGCGCGGCGTTTTCTTGGAAACGCAACTATATTTAGAATGTTCTAATTCCCATTATCGATGTGATCCGACTTTTTGGAATCGCAACGATATTTAGAATGTTCTAAGTCATATTGTCGATGTGATCCGACTTCTTGGAATCGTAAGCAACTATATTCGTGCCGCATTTACACGCGTCAATTTCTTGGAATAGTATTCGGCAATATGCGCGGTGCATGAGCTTTGCGTGATCGTAGGCCTTTATGGTTGCGATATCTGTATTATTAAGTTGCATTTGCAGAATTCCCCGTAATCATTGACTAATTAATGATGACACAGCTGTTATAGTCTTACATTTATGTGTAATAACTCGAAAAAGGTGTTGTCTCGGAATTTAAGAGAGAATCGGTGGTTATATTCTCAAAACAGCTCAATACGGCTAGTTTGCTCAATAGCCTGGTGGTGAGCGACGTGACATTATACCCATCCAAACCAGGTTCGATTCTAGCTAAGGTAAGTTTTGGCGTGGTAATGAGTGTTATAGGTGCAGCAATCGACATCGCGCTGGTTGATGCGGCGCTGTGCACAATATAGATGCGGCAATCAATGCGGTGATGATGTGGCAATGGATGATGTGGCACTATAGGTGTGGCGCTTGATGATATGACACAGATGAATGTGGCAGGTGATGTGGCAATGGCCTGATGATGTGGCAATAGGTGTGCTATAGGTGCGGCAATGGGCGGATGATGTGGCAATAGGTGTGCTATAGGTGCGGCAATGGGTGGATGATGTGGCAATGTAGGTGTGGCAATTAAGGCGACGTGGCCTTCTGTGATTGGTGCGTCTATAAGGTCGATGATATCACTACTAACAGTGTATTATTGTGTATGCCTGCGAATCGGAATTTATGTCCCTCCATAAGCGTTGATCAAATCATGCGTTGCGAACGTAAATCCGGATATGCGGAAGCGCGACCAAAATCGCTGTTAGGGTTAGCGATAAATTACTGCGAACTACCAAATGTTAAGTCAGATCCCAGTGCGATGGCCGCAGGGGACAATCACTGATTGGCCGCGCGCTTTTGCAATCATCATTCTTGCCTGCATGACACATTCGTATTCCAGATCGTGATACCCGCCAGCGCGTAGTTAAATTCTCCACCCATTGTGCGTGGGATGACGATCACTAATATTGATGCACCACAACATTCTCAGTGGCAGAAGTCACGCGATTCCGCATACCCACACTAATGACGATTCGCCGTCTAGGTTTACGAGAGCATAACCATGTAACACTTCAATATATCTATAATTCTCAATATAAGCACGAAGTATCATGCTTGTCACATCAGATAGTATCTAATCGATTGATAGCGATGGTGAGACTATACGTTCACACAAAATGGAGTTGTTAGGATACATTCCATTAAAGCCGCCGTGTTCATGAATTTCAGGTCCGAAGAATGCTATCGTATTCAAACCAGAGGTGGTCAAAGCAGTCAAGAAAGCTACTCAAGTAGAAGTAGAAGTAGCGACGAAATAATCTACTCAAGTACAAGTAGAAGTACTTTTTCCATAAGCAACCTAAAACTACTTGAAGTAGAAGTAGAATTGACCGACTTTAAATCTACTCAAGTAAGTAAGTAGTTGTGAAAACGATCCTAATTCGTTCACATGGATTGTGAAAAGGTGCAAATTGAACTATGCGAAAGGTGCCGAGCTCGATCATGGGATGAAAATGATAGTATTGATATGGAAATGCGATACTTATCCTCTGTTTTCTCGAACAGCACGTTTTAGCAAATATCATAGTATGGCGCCCTCCGCCATATTATAAGGCCCGTAGTTTAGTCGAAGAGCAATACGGAGAAGTTGTATAGGATACGGTGTAAACACTTGGCGCGATTAGTAAACGGTAATAAAAATATGGTGGACCGTAAAACTGCCATATTGTGTAGCTTTATTTCCGGAGAATAAAGGCATTACTGCATTTGCTTTTATACTTCAACATGTATGTTATCCAGACAAAAGAACTGATATTAATTAGAACTCAACGTATATGATACTGGGAATTGAAAGTGAAATATAAATAATACTTCAAAAAGCAGAACATGTTTTTCATGTCTTTAGTCCAGAAAGTTTCAAAGGTGGTATGCTAAAACAGCTCTAAAACTAAAAGAAAATTCAGAGTCCATTTTTCCAGATTAGGACACACCATGGACAATGGACATGCTAGATAACGATATGATATGCTAGATTGCGAAACATCAGTTTCAAACGTTGTGATGAGCCATATATACTGTGATGAAATATTTCATATGGGCGAAGGGCGACAATGTGGTGTGAACGGAACCACGCTAACCCGCTACCTAAATTATACTCACCGACACTTTCGTGAAACCATAGTGGTCACGCCATATCCATTGCGCGCGAAGCGCGACGGAAATTCTGGGTTCTACTCAACTTTTATGAAAATTAAATGTTAATACTCCGTGAAAGCAGCACCGAAAGTACTCGGGCTATCTTCCTGATTGAAGGATTGAACTACTTCTACTTGACAAACTGAAAATAGCGCAAAGTAAGTAAGTAGATCACAAAATATTATGAAGTAGAAGTAGAAGTAGCGAAAATCAGATCTACTTGAGTAAGTACCAGAAGTAGAGGAAAACTACTTGAGTACTTCGAAAAAGTAGAAGTACTTCGTTACTGACCACCTCTGATTCAAACAACCTTCCACGGTCAGGATATACAAGATTACATGCAATCGGATAAAACCATTGCTTTGCGACCTCATTATCTATACAGCTGCGGCACTGCAGAACAGAATTCACAACGAAATGTAGGCTACTATACCTTGGTAACATGCTCAATATTGCTTTGTCCAGATTCCATCACTCCTTGGACATGTAGATCCACGTCCTTGCTGCGCGACATAGTCTTAATGAAAGGGAGTACCGTACCGCGTGTCTGGCAGTGGCTATTCGTCTGGAACGGGACCAATAATTGCTAGAGACGGGCAAATCGAGTAGCTGATTGATTCTATTCTGAATCGAGTCGAGTCGACTATCACTCATTTGGTCATGTTTTACCTAATTTGCGGTGACAAGATCCGACGCGATATAGCTGCTCTGAGCTAAGAATCGAGTTCAGCAACCAGAAATTAGAATATATCATTCGTCAAGCATGTCGGCGAAAAATTGTTGCGTGACATGCCAGTACTTTTAAATCTTTTTGACCTCCGGCACCCTCTGAAAGGGAAAAAAGTTCGCAACACCCTATACCAGTGGTCGGAAACCTATGGCTCGCGAGCCATATATGGCTCTTTTGGGTGTAAGATATGGCTCTTTGAGAAAATTTTAATTTTGTGCTTAATTTAACAAAACTGCAGCAACTTGTTATAAATTTTCATGATGGCCAGAATAATTATTCTCGTGACAGCATAAGCATGTCTTTGAGAGGTCAGGACAGTGGGATATCCACTATATTAAGGGCTAGGGGCTCGTACATCCCTCTTTTCAAAATCCACAAATTACGTTGCTGTTGCGCCGGTGACTAACTCCACTCGCGAATTCGATCTGAACGCTATCGCACGCCTCAAAATCGGGGATTGCACGCTTGGTCAAAGAAAATAGCAGATATGGCCACGCTTGTAGGACAATGCAGTTTTCTAATACACATTGTGATACTGATATACGCGGAGAAATGAACAGCCTTGGAAGTGACATTCACAATTAAAAATTGAAATTAAAAACAACGCGATAGGTATCCATGTTTTTTATTGGTAAGTAGCTTTCCAGCACCGCCGTAAAAATGTAGGTGTGTAGCGCAGTGTTACGTACGCCTAATCAGTATTTAGATTATCGGAATCAGCGCGACAATTATACATTTAATTAATATCAGTTATTTTAAATTATAAGCTATTTACGATGAGATTAAGCACTATCATAGATGAGGGTGAACCCGCCTGTGCCTCATCTGTGCCTTACACCTCTTCTTTTGCGCGTTATTTTCGAACAATAAATATGAAAATTCCGTGATTTTGGGAATAAAAAGTTCAAATCTAAGCCATTCATAAACATCGATAGAAAGTACCAATAATAATCAATGTAGGTTTAACAAATTTCCTCATCTCTGACGACATCTGAGGCACTGCCTTACTTGCTGCCCCTAATCCGACGTCATTAACGTATCGCACCCTGTAGTGGGTATGGCGCACACTACGAATCCCATATATTAGTGCTACCGATTCGTCACGGATTTTCAATTGTGACGTAACAGTTGATTGAGAGGTATGGCATGGCTCTTTGGGAGTTAAAATTGAAAAAATTGGGCCAATATGGCTCTTCGGTAGAAAAATGTTCCCGACCACTGCCCTATACCCTAGCTCTTTGAGTGCCCCAAGGGCCAGACTTTGGTAGCTGATGGCGAAAGTAAGATTACAAGTCTACGTCATAACAATGTTCAGCCCGGATTCTGATAGTGCGACCGAAAATGTTGATTACTTTTGACCAATTCTAAATATCCTGACATCATTACATGTGCACTGCTCTCTAAATATATGACATGGGCTCAAGCAATTATTTTTCACAGAAGTACACCGTATTCGAACGGCGGTTAAACGATTGTCAAGAAACGTACCATACGAGTCTACCAATCTCTGCGATTTCAAGATGACGATTTGCAAGATTTGTATACAACCAAGTTTCAGCTATTACATTTGCTGTGGACGGAAACAAAATTTGAACTTCAGTAACTGTACCTTTGCAGCAAATAGTTGAGTACCCTATACAGCAGTGGCCGGGAACCTATGACTCGCGAGCCATATATGGCTCTTTTGCGCATAAGATATGGCTCTTTGCGAAATTCTTATTTTTGTGCTTAATTTATCAATATTGCAGCAACTTGTTATTAAATCTTAGCACGATGAGTATAATTATTCATGTGGCAGTATAAACATGTAATTGAGAAGATAATACAGTGGCGTATTTGGGGTTAGCGGCTCGGACTCCCTTTTCAAAATCCTGAAATTTAGGTTGCTGTCGCGCCGGCGACCAATATCACTCCCGAATTCGATGTACCCACCACGAAATCTCGGATTGCACGATACGTTGATTGATCTAAGAGACTGGGAGACATGGCGACGTCTGTATCACAATGCAGTTTTCAAATACACATTGTCTTCCTGATCTACGGCGAGAAATGAACTACCGTGGAAGTGACTATCACAATTACAAATTCAAAATACAAACAACGCCATAGCTATCTACGTTCTTGATTGCTAACGTAGCTTTGTAGTCGTCGCTGTTAAAATGTAGCTGTGCGGTGCATGCAACGTTATGTTGCCGCCGAATACTTTGAGAATTGAGAAGTCGAATCGGAATCAGTGCGACAATTACATTCGATTATTATCAGTTATTATAAATTCGATGATATTTACGTTGAATTTGCTCTATCATTGGTAAGGCATCGCCAGGCCGTGACTCACCTATGCCTTACCTCTCCTTTCACGCTTTATTTTCGAACAATAAATAGGCAAGTGGCGTGATTTTGGTAATAAAAATGCTCAAAATCTTGCAGAGAGTTGAAGCACTGCCTCACTTGCCTACCCTGACCCCACCTCAATGACACATCACACATTACAATGCATGTATATGTATGTGTATACTGCTGCATAGTGACCATGTTTGGCTCCACCTACGAATCATGGGTCCTCGCATTTAAGATTAGCATAAAGACGAACCCACGATCTCGTATGACTGAAGAAAGCCTCAAATTTTGTATGAAGATTAACGTCAACACCTATCAACCAGACTACAAAGTCGTCATCAGGAATGCCATCAACACCAAAAGACGCATTAAATATGAAACCGTGTAAAAAGTAGATTCATACGTTTACTGTTGTCTAGGTCTGTTGGAAATTTAAATGGTAATTGTCTTAAGCTTAGAAAAATATCACAGGCCTCTCAGTGTAGTACAATTAAAAATATATAACTTGCAAAAGATCTATGTGGCTCAAGTTTTGCATACTCATTACTTAAATAGAGACAACTGACATGATTAGCACGAGTTTTTACAGAGAAAATGCGGTGCAAACGACGAATCCCATTGTAGTGGTTTCGAATTTGCGCTACCATGACGTCACGATTTTTCAATTGTGACGTAGTAGTTAATTGACAGGTATGGCTCTTTGGGAGTTCAAATGGATAATATAGGGTCCATATGGCTCTTCGGACGAAAAAGGTTCCCGACCACTGCTATACAGGAACACATTGAATCGATTCCTCGCTACGCGCCAGATAGAATCTGCCGGTCCGAAATTGATCCGGATATCGATTACATGGAAGGCGCAGCAGAATTCGGCTGATATGGCATTTACAAGAGGTTGTGCTGGAGGTGTAACATAGAGAACGCCGACATAAATCGGCCCGTATGCTTTGCAGTACATGTCAGAAATTATACAGGCTAAGTTACTCAGCGCCAACGAGTTCATTAGGTCGGAATTCGTTTGCTGACAGGTGGCAGGTGTACTACTATATAGTTTTAGATATAGAAACGCACAGAGATTCATATAAATATATGGATGAAATGTGATCACTGATCATGTACTCAAGCAAAAAGGGTGTTTGTTGACGCCCGTATACCACCCGTGTATACACCCGTGGTATACGAAACCGAAACCTACCATCGACTTACGCCAGCACGGTATCAATCAGACATAGCATTTTAATCCAACTGCCGTATACATACAAGGGCTAAGGAAAGTATGCATGTAGGTACGTACGATTTGTGACCGTGAACCAACTTTTGTGGTGCGAATTCGCACTCTCTTGGCTAAGAATGTATAGTTTGCGACCCGCAGTGGAGGACAAGTAGAATTAGAGATGATGACGTAAATTTCTGATAAATTACAAGTAGAAGAAGCAATCTGCAAGACACGCTAAAACTACTTCAGGTGAAGGTATAGAGAAGAAAAGTATGTACTTTGTTAAGGATGCTATATGGTCACTGGGTCGCACACTTTTAGTAGCCGAACGGAGGTGGCTACATTTGAAATTGCAAGATTTATCAGGGTAGCTATCTGAAAATTATACTAATGGTACTACAGATCGGTGGAATCCTTGAAAATATAGCGTGATATTAATTTTAATGATTTGAGTCGAGTAATGAAAGTTAATTTATCAACCAGAATAATAGTTTCGATACTAATTTTCACTGTTCAAGCCTTGAAACCTTGATTGGCGGTATCGTAGCACACGAAATATTTACTACAAAGCAGGACCGTAACAGCACTGGCCCCCCATAGGGCGATAAACCAGACCCCGCTCAAGCTATACGCTTTTTGCCGCCACTTATCATCGCCGTTGGGTGTCAGTTTAGTGATCGAGCGTGTGACGCTTAAAAGCGCCAGGCGCGAAAAATTTATATAATTCATGATTGAATCGGTCAATATGATCGGGAATTGCAAATATATTGCTATCAATTTTTATCCCCTCTCTGCTCACGTAATCAGATTTACCGGTAGAGCTGCGTGAGGTGTGTTGGAAAAGTGCGATAAAACCTTAAATAATAATTAAACTTCTTTGGACGTACCCGTTGGTATAATTACTTCGATACATGATGCTATTTCGTGACCTCCTATCTGCTATGTCAAAAGATTTTAAAATCGCCCAATCGTACTAAACTAAAACACGTACACGGTTTCAAATTGATATTTCTTTACTGGCAAATGTTCCAAGCGAGATTGCATTTGTCTTGTTGGGTTCAGATCGCTAGGACAGGAGCATTCGGCGCCAGCTATTTAGCCACCTATGGACAATTAAACATATATGTATATCTGTCAAAGTTTTCGGTCAGCACAAGGGAAGTCCTTTTCGGTCAAGGTCTTCTCGCTGCTGATCGTTCTGGCACACTTCTCGCAGTCGCATGTTACATGGCCTATAACTAGGGTTAAGATATTTTGGAATCAGGAAACGAGAACACTTTCGCCAAATCAAAAAAGTTTGATTTTCAAGACTGAAATCAGCGGATTTAGCAATTTTTTATGAACATTTTGAGGAGTTGACTAAATAAAGGTCGTCGCTTTCGTTCAATTCCCGATTCACACAATTTTTACTTGAATTTAGTGGTGATGCCTAAAAAAGGTCGTCGCTGCCGATCGAACCACGAATTTCCCGCTCGAACGTCCGTATTTGCTATTTACCGTGGTTTATGCTCATTTTCACTCGAAACTGTCCATTATCTTAGCTCTAAAAGCTGTAAAGGTGGACGGATTGCCAAAAAAGGGGACATTTAGGCGTATTCGGAGGACATTTTCAAAAACATGGAAAAAGAGAACAAATAGTTTTAAAGGAGAATGCATGGTAACCTTACCCATAACTTCATATGTCTCTGTGCGTCGTGGGGCGATAATGGCCGGCGCCGAATTGCCTATTTCTATAAATCGTGAGTATTTTTGTTGGGGGCAACCCAATAATCAAGATATTCGACAACATTAAATCGCGCGCAGCTTGAAAATTATTTAGAAAAAGTTGCATAAATTACCGAAAAGTTACTTTATGATTTATGTTAATTCACGAAATAATTTTGGACCCCCTTCGAGCTCGCCCCCTCCCAGTTACGGTCCTGCTACAAGGCTACGAAGGTTACTGGACGAAACACATTTCCGAAGTCATGATTACCACACAACATTCTCACCAAGTTGAATGAAATCGGTATGGTCTGAAAATACCAAAGAATCATCTATGAACTGAATAAAATGCATTATATTCTCTGTGATGGTATTTGAACTTTGACGTATTACATTTTGTTATGACGTCATTATGAGTGATACTCGATTACTCGACTAGACTCGAAGCATATTACGTTAGTCAGAATCGAATCACTCAGATTATCGGTTTTGCCCAGGCCTAGTTACAACCCCGGTTATGAACAATTCGTCATTGCATTCTTCTACTAGAGTTGGTTTTGTTTCCTCTCATTTCAGAGTGTGTATGGTAGACTATAACTTGCGGGCATTAGGATGTTATTATTCAAGTTTCCTTGGCTGCGTATAGTCAATTCAATTGGATCATATTCAGCACCGGTCTTCGAGGAGCATTCGTGTGCGTGCGGCCTGTTCTGATCACGATATTCGCGATTGTCGCCTGCGTGAAAAGAGAGCAATTCGCTCCGAATGGCGTGCCTGGTTGCAAGAATGAGACGAACCATCGACCCTGCTTTGACACGATCTTTCTAGACGCAAGCATTCTGGTAATTACCGGTCTGGTGATATATGACCGTATTTATGCTGCTACATTCCGGCATTTCGGGACAGATACTTGGACAACTAGATAATTGCAGTTCTCTAAATAGTGTTGGACTAATAAGAACGAAACGCATGTAACCTAATTTGCGAAAAAATTGTAAACTCTCATGCCGTTCAAGATAGCGTAGTGGGGAAGCGTGCGGCTTCTTGATCGGTAGGTCCTGAGTTCGATCCCCGGCGGGTCAGACCAAAGACCTGATTGGTAACACTGGTAGCCTATCCATGTTTCCCCGCTTGGCGCTCATGCATTACTGGGATACCATGGAGGGTTGGGACAATATTTAAAAAGCCCTACATGGCGTTATCTGCACTTTCCTTGTCCAGCGGCATCATGCAATAATATGCATATGCACAGATCGCGTCTATGTATATTATGAGTCGGTGCATATGCCGCAAAAACATCAAGTACAAAAATAAACGTCCTTTCCTTTCATTTTCATTTTCATTTAATTTTTTGTTTTCCCGTAAGGAGAACTGTATAGCAGGAACGAACCGAGCTCGCTCTTGCTATACAGTCATTTGCCATTCTCATACTAGTGCGAATGAACTATGTTTCGATATGAACTGAGCTTGTTTCGATGTTCAAGTCTTCGCAAATTCAATATTTCTGATACTAATCTAAGTTGGAAAAACTTTATAACTATGATTCTAATTATAATCCAATGCGGAAGAGCTAAAACATTTCTAGTTCTCAAGTCCGTCGCACAGTTGTGGAATTCAATCGATTCAATTTGTCATTTCGCAGCCGCTGGCGACCGTGGCGTTGTTCGTACACTGCGTGATGAATATGCGTCGAGAATACATGGCTGGCTTGCGCTACGCCCTGAAGATCATGGTGACGAAAAAGAGACCGGCCATGACGACACAAGCACGCACTGCCGCATCTTTGAATTTGAATGGTGAGTAAAGGGGACAGTTGCACTTGAAGGCTAAAATCAAATCACCCTCTCCAATTTGTTATATTTTTCAGACTCGAAACCTGCGGTTAAATCACTTGGAAATGATCAGGTGCGTTGCTGTATTACACATTAATATAATATACATATAGGCCTACATACACGGCCGAAACAGCACTTGGTCAGCCCCCCCTCCTACCCCCCAAAAAAACGTTGGTCTTGGGACCCCGTAGGATTGAATCGGCCAATAACATTAAAAATTGTATATATATTTTGTGATAATTCTTTTTAGCCGTAGCCAATTTTACAGATACAGCTGAGTGAGGTATTGCCTTGAAAAAATTAGGGCACGTAATTATTAATTAAATATATTCGGTAGGGCCCGCTAGTCAGATTACTTCGGTACATGTTGATATTTCATGGCCTCCCGTCTGCTATGTCAACAGATATTGAAATCGCCCAGGCGTACTAAAATATAATACGCACACGATGTCAAATTGGTACTTCTTCACTGTCAAATATTGCCTATAGACCAGTGGTTCTCAACCTTTTTTTAGTCACGCCCCCCTTTTTGATAGTGAGAAATTTCGCACCCCCCTTATCGTCATATCACAAAATCCAACCGGGATGCTAGCAACCTCTACAGATTGTTTGATGGCATGGAAGGTTGTGAGTGTTGATTAGAGAATTAAAAATATGAAATGAGGTCTATATATAGAGCAACACGCGTGAAATGGAGGCAAATCGCGCCTAGCGCGAAAATTTTTCCAGTTGACCGCTTCTTCGCGCCCCCTTCAATGCTTTCACGCTCCCAGGTTGAGAACCACTGCTATAGACAATTAGACATGTATAATAAGTATACATATATCGCGGTTTTCGGTCAACATAAGGGCAATACTTTTCGGCCAAGGTTTTCTCGCTGTCAAACTTGTTTCCCTTTCCTTAGTTAATTTGATCTACAGTTGCAATTGCCGTATCTTTTCGGACTCCCGTGTTGGCCTAAGCTTCATCTGTCTTGGTGCGTCGTGGTGTGGTATTGGCTGACGCCGAAATGCCCAATTCTCCATAAGCCATCGATCGCTAAATTTGGAAGCAGTTGCATAAATTTGTAAAAAAAAATACTCTATAATTTGTGTTCATTCACGAAATCATTTTGGGCCCACTTTGAGCTCCCCCAATTAAGAGGATTTGGGATGGAGCTTTTACGGTTCTGCATACATATTATACATAACTATAACCTACTGAGACATGGGATATACGTGACTGCACGGCAGGGTTGTAATGACTCGACTCAACTTAAATAAATTTGTGTATTGACTCGTCTGTATTCGAGACATTGCGCATGACTCGAGTCGGACGGCCAAGACTGGCACATCGTTGTAACGTCGAAGAATAGTAACCTACCTCATTATACGTATTCCACTTGAAAAATAGGACCAGAAACTCTTGACACTTTCAGTTCTAGTTGCGAAGTTTGAAAATCAATTGGTTTGTACAAGTCTGATCCGAGCAATAAAATATTGCAGGTTGAGCTGAAGAATAAGGAAGCAATGCGCCGGTCTCACTTTGATCAGGTAATGCCAAGAAGATCATCCAGTCCAGATAGTCATTTGCAGAGGCAGTCAAAGTAATCAGCCTTGATGCTCAAGTGCCAGTAGCAGTAGCGATTTCTAAGACATTCCCAAGCTACTTCAAGTAAAAGTCGAAAATAAAAGGTATGAAACTTACTGAAGTATAAGTACTGTGCAAAAGAAGATATGACCACATATTTTTAGCAGTACCTTCCGGACGGCAATTAATACTGCAAAGTGCATCTTCACTACACACATAATATAACAACTAACGTGTACGTAGGTAGAATCTTGGGGAAAATGTTCAGTTGCAGTGATACAGGGGCTATTGCATGCTGGTTTTAGGACATTTACACTCGCACTCCCTAGACCAGGGGCCGGGAACCTTGTTCGTCCGAAGAGCCATATAGGCCCTATATTTTCCATTGCAACTCCCGAAGAATAATACAAGTTAATCAACTGGTACGTCACAATTGAAAATCCGTGAAGTCCTTGTAGCACTAATTCGAGGTCCCGTATTTTCAATGTAAAAACTTGTACTAATCATGCTGTTTGCCTTATTTGAGCATGCGAAACTTGAGTTACATATTTTAATTGTATTTCAGTGAGAGCCATTTGTTATGTTTCGAAGGTTAAGACGATTAACTTTATATTTCCGAAAGTTGTAGACAACAGTGAAAGTGTGAACATACTATTCGCGCTCTTTTTGCAGATAATGCGTCTTTTGGTGTTGTGTGGTATTACTGATGGTATTGAAGTCTGGTTGATTGGTATTTTCTATCGATATTCGTGAATGACTGCATTTGAAACGTTTTTGCCCAAAATCTCGCAATTGGCGGGAAAGGAGAGGCAAGGCACAGAGGGGCCAAGTCTGATCTTTGACAACGCAACTCATCGTAAACAGCTTCGAATTTATGACAACCCAACCGTTAATAGTCGCATGTAATTGTGGCACTGATTCCGAAAATCGAAATATTGATCAACTTCTCAGTTCTCTAAGTATGAGGCATAGTAACATAACGTTACGCTTTTTTAACGGCTGTACTAAAATGATAGTTACAAAAAAGACGTGGATAGCAATGGCGTTGTTTATAAATTCAATTTGGAGATGATAATGTCATTTCCGAAGCAGTTCATTCCTCGCTGAAGATCAGAAAGACAATGTTTATTTGAGACAGGCGTCGCCATGTCTGCTCTCTGATTAATCAACATATCGTGTAATCGCAATGATTCCGATGCGCGCGATGTCGAGTAGGCTTACATCGAATTTCCGAGTGATATTGGTCGCCGGCACGATAGCAACTTGAATTTTAGGATTTTCAAGAGATTACGAGCCCTCAACCTTGGATATGCCACTGTCTGGACCTCACAAAGACATGTTCATGCTGCCACGAGAATGTTTATTCGAGGTGCTACAATTTACTGCAATATTGCTAAACTGAGTACAAAATGAATAATGTGTTAAAGAGCCATACCTCATCACCAAAAGAGCCATATATGTCTCGCGAGCCATAGGATACCGACCCCCGCCTAGACTATACATCGTTCTTAACAAAATCAATAGTTTAAAAATGAGTTAGTCTTGCCTTAAAAATCTTTATGTAGTCTGTGCTCCGTATATCAATAATCCAACTCTGAACAAAACACGTTTTTTCAATAAATGCCATGCTCACCTTCACTTATTAGTACAGTGGCTCCCA
Source organism: Botryllus schlosseri (assembly GCF_051294905.1). NCBI lineage: Eukaryota > Metazoa > Chordata > Ascidiacea > Stolidobranchia > Styelidae > Botryllus > Botryllus schlosseri. The sequence continues at coordinate 35,683,721 of NC_137238.1, forward strand.
ACCTTTTTGTCTTCATTCCCCACTTCAGATATATTCCGAGTCTTCATTCCCAACTACCCAAAACTGTCGTCGTATTTCCTGTAACTTTTGTCATTACGGAGCAGCAAGTTGCTTGTTTGGGAACACAAGACACACAACCACACCAGTACGCAAGACAATCGCCTATACCTGCAACATTGCGAAATAGATACCGGTAACCCTCAAAATTTAGCGAAATCGTCATTTCACGTCATACTGGTCGTGCTGGATGCGTTTGTAACGCCACGCTGATTGGTTATGCAGAGTTAAAAACTAGTTTTTGTAAAAAACAGTATAATTTTGGATACATACATACACAGAGCAGTTAAGCAGTTAACTGGTAAAGGTAATTGTGCATGCGTCTCCGTATATAATGTTTAAAAAATGCGTATATTCCCCACCCCAAACCATTGAATTCCCCACCAGTTGGGAACCACAGCACTGGGACAATTGAGGCATTTGAAACGCTCGATTGCTCATATCACAGCATACGAAACATGTAAATAACTTTGAGGTCGTGATCAATCCACAGCATTGGATCAAGGTGCAATGGTTGATATAATACTAAAAATCTGTAACGTGAATATAACTGGGGATATTTTACTTTGTGGTCGCATAAAAGTCACATGTGTTAAAGGTCAACTGCATCTTCATGACAACTTTGCGGAATCGTGTTCATAATTTTTTTTTCATAACGAAATTACCGACTTTCCGTGTTTCAACTCGATCAGAAAGTGCCCTAATTTTGATTGAAAGTTCCAATATTGGCATGTTTACAGAAAAAGCAGAATGTGCATTGTGACGTCAAGTGAGTGACACATATTATCAACACCGGTCACAGCGGCTGTTTGTGTTCTCGCAGTTTTTATTCTAGTCAGTTATGGCCGAGGTTTCCATTGTAACGGATTTGCCAAGTGTTATTGAGACTGAGTCCGAGTACTCGCATGTCGAATGTAAGTATCATTTTTGCACGTACTTACAAAATTACCGTTTAAATGCCGGATTGGTTCAGGTGTTGATGCGCTCGATCCCACGTCAGTGGAACCCCTTGCAGCTTCATATGATGGGTCATGATTCATGATCTGCCTAGCTTGCTCAGCGCAAGCCGCTCGTCGAGACTACATGAAATACAGTTGTATCATATAGTCTGTAGTGTAATAGCTCGTTTCAGTCATGTATCTTGATATCTGATATCTTGATAAGTTTGTGTTGTAAGGAGGTTCCGAGAGTTACTGACAGAATTAAAGTGTATCACAGAATTGCCAGGATTCAATTCAGTTGTGTCTGGACGTTGACGTATTGGAGATGTCCTACTATGGATATCAACAGGAATATGGCCGCAGAATAATAACATCGAGATCGATGCATGAATGGGATGAGTCTCTGATTCGGTTGCCAAATACTTTTCTCGCACTAATACACTTGTTTTCACTTTGCAGGAAGTTGAAACATACTGCCTACAGAAAATGTGTTCGCTGGGTATGGCGATTCTGTGGCAAAAACCAGCGGAAAATCCTGCCTGCATGCGTTGTTACTGCTGTCCGAACAAAATTTACGTGAAATTCTTACAAAGGATTCCAGTTCAATAACGCCACATTGTGAATGTACACTGTACAGTTGTATTCCAAATAATAAACGCATATAACTGATCGACCAAAATAACTACTGTGTCAGGCAGAAAAGCATATCGGGTTTCATGTCGGGCAATAGCTTCTTCTCTGCTAATTTTGATTATGCTGCTAGTCAGAGGAGGTGGAACGGTCTCAGCACAATCGCTCAACTCAACAGTTTGTGTGTGCTTGAACTTCTTCGACAAGCTCATTGCAGTAATCTAGAACAGGCATAACAATATGACGAAATCTTATGATGCATTCAGATCAACGGCAGTTACCAAATGTTGAATTTTCAAGTATCTTGTGGGCCGTACATTCCCCATTTTTGTACTTCGGGTATTTGACCGCGGTGCTCCTTCTTTCGACATTTTCTAAGTTTTCGAGCAATTTTCATTGAAATGCAGGATTGCCAACTGCATCCTACAAAAAATGCATAATTGATGAGGCTAGTAATTGTGCCAAAATCTGATATAGGTTGTTTTGAATAGCCAAGACACAGCAAGGTACCTACCTGGCTTTTTGACTGAAATATGGTTGTAGTGATATAACTTTGGGCAGAAATGATTGATGAGGGCATTGAATGATTCACTTCCAGCAGTGTTTCCATTCGGCGATAGATGGCGTGCGGTATGTCATTTTCCATTCGCTTGGAGTAGAGAACATCGCAAATCCTTTCATATGACAATGAATCTGAAAATGGATTGTCATAATGGTAAACAACAGAATCAAAGATGCTATTCATTGTAACTTAAATTTAGGCCTATATGTATCAATTTGTATCATGTATATATGCTGAATGGAGCAGTTTGTTTCTTTTTGATGCGGTCAAGTAGGCTATTCCATCTTTAAAGGATGTACGGTAACGGCATCTACACTACCCGTAAATCAAAATCTGGAGTATGAGCAGTTTGTGCAGTCTTGCTTGGTTCTCAGTGTGCTACCTAAACCAGACTCTTGCACGTCCGACTCTGATTGACACATTGGACAATGTTGAAAAATGCTTCACCAGCTTATTTCTGTCCACAATCACAAAGTGAGTCTTGCTATTCTCCAGACATTCCTCTGAATCTGAATGCCTGCAAATCAATATCTTGGTGGAAGACTTGGTACAAATATGATTACACTGTTCAAGTACTCACTCTGACTCGCCATCTAACTCTGTTGAGTGGTAGCTATCATCACTTGACAGGGATTGGATATCACTTTCACAGTCTTCATAATCCTCCCAGCAATAGGGTTTGGACAGCGATGAGAAGACACTTTGGGTACCGAATATCGCGTATTTGAGCAACCATACGCAACACAAGATGTACCTCCGTGCCTCATCTTCTTCATATCTTCCATATTCACAATCAAATCCACTATCAAAATCAATCCCAACACGAATAACTATATGTTTACCACACTGAGCTATACCAGGACTTTTGTTGTGTCACTCACATGACGTCATTTCATAGCTGAATGATTTCATATCCGTTTTTCAGCTTTTCGATTTATAATTTAAATTACTTGAAAACTATCATGTAAGTTCAATTTTTATTATTTTTTTTCATATTCCTAACCACATAACGTACGAAATAAGGCAAAGTCATTTTTAAGATGCAGTTGACCTTTAACTTTCCACATCAATAACACTGTTATGACGTCATGGTCAGTGATACTAGAAAACCGGACGCGATTCGAAGCCTGATACTCGATTCAGAATCGAATCTCTCTACATTGCCCATGCCTAATTAGCATCAGGCGCCCTTCTCATTGATGCCAAATTATCTCATCAACATGACCGCAGAAATCCCATACCAAACCCCGAACCAGTTCAATTTTCTTTGTAGGCGTTGATGCTCACAATAGTGGAAGGGTTTTCCTGCTTTTGTTATCTCGGACACTCTCCGTTTGACGCTTCGATAGCAAATCTTCCGGAAACGGTCTGCAAAGAAGGCTGTTACCAGGATCCGTTCCTGAATGAAACGATGAAGCCTATCCTATTCAACGTGCTTAGCAGTGAGTGCCCAACAATTTGCCTATCCAAGACATTACACTCATATCATATTGTTGAAGAATAACTTTTTATTTCCAATTTTTGCGGATAATTAAAATTTCACTGTCTACCTACGCCATAAAACTGTCAAGTGATCTAAGAAATGATGCATAACAATTTTGGTTAAATTGCAACTGATAGAACCAGTAGAAGAAATTACGACAGCTCAAAGTTTTGGATTTGAAAATTTTAAATTTGCGGTGGGTAATCTCGGCATTGTTAATGAAACACTAAAATAACTTCGCTTCTGCGGGTTTGTATTGCGAGAAATTTGGTTTGCAACGTTTATGGACACAAATTCACAATTTCAATTGGTTGGCCAGTCAAATTTCAACAAAATTTTTACGATTATTTTTATGAAGAGCTTCTTGGAGGTACAGGACTTCAATATACAATAGAACAGCATATTCATAATGAAATGAACCCGAATATTTTCGGCTGACACTCGTCAGTGGTAATCGTCAGCAACTAGTAGAGAATTGAAAAGAACACTGTATATCAACAATCGTATCACAAAATATGACGTCACCAGCATGAAATTTCGTGAATGAGAGAGCGTTCAATGTACCATCCAAAACTCTGTCAACAAAAGGAGTTCGTGTACCACCTAACAATAATACATTGAACGCTCTCTCATTCGAAATTTCATGCTGATGACGTCATATTTTGTGATATGATTGTGGATATACAACGTTCTTTCCGATTCTCTACTAGTTGCTGACGATTACCCCAGACGAGTGTCAGCCGAAAATATTCTGGTTCATTTCAATATGAATATACTATTCAATTGTATATTGAAGTTCCGTAACTCCAAGAAGCTCTTCGAATATCAATGACGAAATTCAGAAGTGAATCGGAAACAAATTTCGCGCTTGGTGCGACTGTGTACAATTCCGTATCATCCCCACTGACCACTCCCGATTTCGGCGCGTATAGTAACCTTATATCATTACATAGATTAGTCCAGAGTTTACCGAACATGGACATATTGGACATAGTTCATTGCGACTATGCGGCCGTAGACTACACAAGCAGTCGAAATGCGACCGTGAATGGCTTAAAGGTTGGCCACCCCTTGTCTTCAGTTATGACAGTATTGATATGTCGTCTATCACTTCTGGTACTTGAAAAAGAAGGCCAAAACAGTGTAAAATAAAGAAAATTACTATATTATGAATGCGAAGTATTCAATACAACTCAAACAGAGCTGCAAAAAATGAGTTGCGCAGGATTGGGCTGAAAACTGAACCGTGAAAACAATATCTTGGACTCGGACTCGAGTCACAACCCTGACAACAATCTCGAACTACCATCATATTTCATGTCCATTAAATCCAACCGAACATAAATTGTGTGTGTTCCTAGTAAGAGACCGCATAAATCTGTCACGAGCGATAACAATGCGGTGAAATGTAGTGCCAACGAGTCAGCAGTATGTTGTATTAACGCATTCATGTATGTTTCTGCAGTATTTGCAATGATCTTGACGATGCTTGGGAGTGTTGATGGGCTCTACTACTTGACCATGAACTGGCGTCAGACCTTCGAAGACAAGCTTACCGCGACCAACCAGGGGATTGACGCAGACCAGAGAATTGTGTAGCAAGGCTTCAAACATGACTATTGTGATATATAGACTTCAGACTATACCGAGAAATTTGATTGATGAATGGACAGATGAATTAATTAATTAATCATTTCAATGATTTCTTTATTGCTGCCGTGTTTTTACGATATGCACACTGGATAATGCAAATGCACACTCTGCATAATGTACAATGTACACTAGGGTTATGACTAGGAAAACAATTTCAAAATTTTGTGTGTCCTGTAGTCACAAATGATGAATTTTTGTGTCCTGATTTCAAAATTCACAAAAGTTAAGACTGTTTCAAAAGTTAAGACTGTTTCAACTTCAAACAAATACCTCCCGCACAAAATTTTCCAGTTTTCACTGTATGAAGGACAGGCTCTCTTTTGTAGATACAGACTTTATAATTTAGATATCGACTGATTTGATTTTAACTGGCACAATTCCAATTGCAAAGATTTAAATAGTATTTGGGAGATTAAATTTGTAGCAAAGAAATCTTTGAATTTTTTAAATTTTTTTATATTTGAACCAGTGTCGAAAATTGAACTTAGTTTGTTCGGGACATTTTTTTCGATTTGAACAAAATGATTATAATTTTATTAATTTATACCAAAATGTTCATCAATTCCTGCTACAGGCAAATATTTTTTTTTAGTCATAACCCTAATGTACACACTGCAAAAACGTGAATGAATGTGTGTTTCGACTGCAGATGTGAACCATGTGCGTCGCTCTCGGTAAGGGTAGAGAGTATCGCACGGGCGGGAAACTTTTCCAGTCTGCGAGTCTCATATAGGAAAATGAAGAACTTGGCGGGCCGGATTCCTGAATCGACATATTAATCGCATATTTGTCCACCCGCACAAGGAATAAATTGTATTAAATGTAAACTTCAAGTTTAGACGTAGAGACCAAAATCAGTATTCAATGAATTTAGTAACGTAATGTAGGCTACTTCAATAGCTGTTGAAGTCAATGTCACATCTGTAGCCGATCAACGTTGACATTAATAATTTTTTTTATGAACTCTGGCTTCATGTCAGACATAGCTACCCTTTGTAAAGACTGCGCGAACATCAGTTAAAATGGAACGCAGCTTTGGTTTGTTTATGTTCATGGTAGAAAATGTTTGCTCGCAAACGTATCGACCCGAACAGAACGAAGAACTAAGCAATAGCCAACAATCACTATTATTTGTGTCCGTTCCGCCTTTAATAGTTACACCAGTGTTTCTCAACCTTTTTGACTTAGCGGCACCCTTTGAAACTGAAAAATAGTTCGCGGCACACTTGGTTCTCAACTTTTTTGGCTTACGGCACCTGATAACTACCAGAATCCTTAGCGGCAATTTTCTCTCTCATTTTTCACGAGTTTGCGCGCACTCACCAACTCAATTCTCGCCCTTCGACAAGAGTGCATGACGACTAAAAAATAAAAAAATAAATTTAGAAAAGATCATCACTTCGGCTTTTTTGTGTCAGCAGTCAGAACTGCGCAATTGCGCACGCGTGCAGCTTAAAGGGAACAGTGCCTAGCAGCAACCACAGTCGTACAGACTCTGCCGAAGTACTTCTACCTTTTCGGAGCACTCAATTAGGATTTTCGCAGCTTCAAAGAAGAAATTACGGTATCTTCTATATCTGCGGACATGTTATAAACATTGTTTTAAACAAGGGTCTATTTAAAAAAATAGAGTTTTTTAAGTTGTGAAATTATGCCATATTTGTGTAAATACTTTCCAAAAAACATGTTATAAGAGCCTATGGACAATTACTACCCGATAAAGCCGACGTATATCGATATGGAATGGTCGGAACCCGCAAAATAGTCGGCTCAACAGCAATTGTACAAAAGTCCTATATTTACCCTGTATTTTAAATTGTCAAGGTCAATACACCATGACGTCACACTTGAACTTTCGGGACGTCATGGTTAAAAAAAAACATGTTTTGAACAAGGCCTTGTTTTTAACCATGTTTGTTTTATATTGATTTTTGTTTTAAATGCAAGTCTACTCTGCGCCCACATAACTAGCCCGCTGCGATCTCGTTGAAACTTTGGTCTGCGCTTATGTATCATATTTCATTAGATTTGTTTGACAATAAACTCTGCCCACTACCGCATTGTCCGTGCAATTAGAACGATGCCACACGCATTTCCACGCATATCGCATAGCACGCGTGAGGATAGCAATCCCTCAGTAGCTCTACTGGCAAGTGCAGCCCACCCGCAGTTGTTCAACTACAGTTCCAACAAACCGCGATAATAACCGCAGTGGCGGGAAATTTGTTAACTGATGTAATTAGATCGACTTTTCTTCTCAATTCTCAAATTAGTCGCCGGTAACATAACGTTGCGCTCCGAGCCTACATTTTAACTAGGGATGGTGTGAACGTGAGGTTCACGTTCGCGTTCTGTGTGTGAACCTCAGAAATTTAGAGGTTCACGTTCACAAACGAACCTTGGTAGGTTCTGCACTGTGAACCTTTTTCATAGATTACCATTTGCCACGTCACTATAACATCTTTGGTTGAAATTCTTTGCATTTCCACTTCGCACCACTCTATGCATGGCGCTGGCAGCATAAAAAATCAACACCCAACGGACATGCACCTTGCCAATCTCAAAAATTTTACTTGCTTTGTTACAAAAGTTTGCTCGGAATATCTAGCTTTCCGTTTGTGAATATTTAGTGGCTCTCTGCTGTGAGCTTGACCCTCATCCATACAGCATAACACACTACATGTAGGTAGTCAGCAAATGATGCTTATTCAACCAATCAATGAAATTGATATCGCTGTAAAAAATCTAGCCTGCCAATCTTGATTTCATATGTTTATTGTATCATAAAAACCAGTTACTGCTATGTAACTTGTTAATGGGGTAATATCGGTAGCAAGTATAGAAGCCCATTTCACACTCTGCTCAATATCAACGTAGCAATACTCAGACGCCGAATACATTATCATTCTGGCCTAGACCGTCAAGGCGTAAGCTTATATTCCCTTGCAAGTCGTTGTCGAAATTGTTGGCAAAACGACAGAAGATATTGATATTATGGGATTATGATATCATTTTATTGCACCAGTTGATAAATTTGACGACGTTTAAAACGTCAATATATACTTCAGCATTGTGGCATTATTCGGCACGAGTCGTCGCTGGGTATCGTGTGCATTAATATAGGCCATCTCTCCACTGAAATGTAGGATCGGAATTTGCAATATGACGTCACGTGACGTCATGAGGTTCACGTTCGTGTTCACACAGAACCTTCGAAAAAGGTTCGCGTTCACACGAACCTGAACCTTTCAGAGGTTCACACCATCCCTAATTTTAACAGCAGTGCCGACACGCTGCGTAACAATCGCAATGTGGATATCTATTCTTTGTAATTCGAGTTTGTAAACGTGAACATCACTTCCAACGGAATTCATTTCTCGGTGGTGATTAGGAAGACGATGGGGATTGGAAAAGTGCATTGTGCTACAGGCGCCGCCAGATCTCCTCTGCGTTCAATCAACGCAATGTGCAAAACTCAATTCAACCTTCGTGGCAGGCTATATGTCGGGTAAAGCGAATTCGCGGGGAATATTGATGGCAGCCATGACAGCAATTTTGATTTGTCAGATGTACTGTGCAAACTTCTCATCGAGCCCGTTTTTGATTATTGATCGTTCGCTATAGAATATAATTATTTAGCTCATCATTTAAAAAATTTCGAATGAATCTCTCCCGACCCACCGGTTGAGAACCACTGAGTTACACTAATCAGGCAGATTTCACTTTGAATCTTTGATCTATTTCCCGGCTCGTGGCAAGGCGTGAGACACGGAAAGACCGCTTGTTTGCGGAACATAACATGCTTGTCACGTGAATGAAATCCGAAACACAAAATCACAGAATTAGTCACTATAATTTTGACGTACCAAGCAAGTAGTGGGGGATTGAGGCAGACTGTGACCGCTGGCACATGACAGGGTTGTAATGACTCGAGTCATGACTCGACTCGAGTCAGACTCGAGTCACGATTTTATGATGACTCGACTTGACTCGAGTCATTTTCTCAAAATACGGAAATGACTCGACTTGACTCGAGTCAATCTGTGTATTGACTCGACTTGGACTCGAGTCATTGCGCATGACTCGAATCAAGTCATATGACTCGAGACTCAGACGGCCAAGACCGACATTTCATTGTAATTTCGAAGAATAGTAAAGTAACCACAATGTTGGAATTTCGTCTATTGGTACTGGAACTTGAAAATGCGACCAGAAACTGCTAAAAATGAGGAAAATCAGTATATTATGAATGCGAACCATTTGATATCACCAAACAGAGTTATAGGAACAGAAAGCTGTTCAGTCAACACAATGACTTGGACTCGACTCGAGTCATAATACCATGACTCGGACTCGACCCTCTGCTCGCTGACTTGGACTCGGACTTGACTCGGTGGTGAACTGAAAATGACTCGACTTGACTCGAGTCAAAACTATAAAAGTGAGATTGACTTGTGACTCGGAGCCTTGTGACTTGGTTACAACCCTGGCACATGATTAAGTAAGACCGTAAACTGTCTGCGGGACGTCTTTGTTTCAACACTGTTTGAAACAGGGTCGGGCAACTCCTCCAGTCGGCGGGCCGGATGTAGGAAAATTAGGAACTTGGCGGGCCGAATAGCTGAAACGATATAATATTCGCCAATTTATCCACACATAGAAGTAATAAACCGCATGTAATGAATGTATTGTAACGACAGCAATGTCATTTCAAAGCCATGTCTCCCGATAATGACAAAGACAATGCCGATTTGAGAACACCATTGCCACAGGCACCCCCATGTCTGCTGTGTGTGCTCACTGCGCAGCGTGCGAGAGTGGTGATTACGCGAAGAAGCGAGAAGACTGCATCATTGACATTTATGCACTGTAAAAAATAAAGGTGGGTTTTTAGCCAAAATCGAGGTGGAAACCATAATTACCACTTGTACGAGAGGTGGGTACATGCGATACACCTCTGTAGAAGGTATATTAGCATAATCCCTCTTTTTCACGAGAGGTGGGTACATGCCATACACCTCCGAAGAAGGTATAATAATCTTCCCACCTCCAACAATACATCTTCCACCTCCCAAAACCCTCCTATAGAGTGGAGATTTTGTTGCCTCCTCACACCCAAACTCCATGGAGCGGTAACGGTGGACGCTCAAATTTATAAGCCGTGGAATGCATATTTTCAGTTTCCACCTCCATATGAAGATCGTTTTCGATACCAAGCTATCGTTGTTGTTGTGACAGTATATGTCTTCATCATCATTGGTTTATTAGAAATGAGCTATGAGTTCAATACACCACAAAAATGCGATACAATGAAAAGACAGCCGCATAAAGTTTATTCCAAAGTTCTGATATTGTTATGTGGGGTATCGACATAATATTATACTAAATTATGCAATGCTTCAGTTATTTGCGCGGCGATTCCGTGAAGTCAGCTGAGTTTCCGCGGGTACCACATTCTCAAGCGAAACCCCGTTCAACCATCGAGTTTCATAAACACCGATGAGCTTATGGTTCGACTTTCATCTTACTATCCTATTCAGTAAATTTCTAGTCTGTACTCAATAATGATAGTTATAATATTTATTTGGTGTACTAAGTAGTAAGTCGAACAGAAAAAGCGAATAGATTAATATCTCATGCTGACTGATCAGCCATGTCGGTTACGCTTTAATTAATCAGCGGCCGAATCTCGAAGCAGACAGATCGAAGAGAGCGCGTCGGCGTCGCATGTCTTCTCCTCTTGAAGTTCATTGTGAAACGAGTTCTTATGACTTGTACTTATTCTTACTACACAGACAATAGTTGTACGTTTTTTAATATGAACCGTTTCATCCTGTTAAGGAATGCGGTATGAACGCATTCTGTTCTTGCTAGCATAAACCCGTATATATAGTTGCTCAACTGTTCCTGTCGTTGTCGGCTGTCTGACGACCGGCCGCCATATTGGAGAATGGAGATTACATTGCGCCACGTGAAGAAATGGAAGGTGAGACGGTAATGGACTAATAAATGAATTTTGAATGCTTCAAACTTGCCTTTTCAAATTTACATGCTTAAGTCACAGTCAGCTTTGTTCAGTTCAGTGTTTGAAAATTTTAGAAGTAACTGCAATTTATGGTCATTTTCTAATATGAAACCATGCTATATAGTATATCCAGTAGGGAATTGGTGTATACGCAGCACACTTAGGCGACTGGCAGGCTGACTATCACTAGCTGGGGCTGGGCACAATGATTCGAGTACTCGAACCTGAATCGAGTATTAATTCTTATGATTCGAGTCGAGTAGGAAAATACGATATTTTCGAGTACCAGTACTGATATTACGCTTCTCTCCACTGAAAGTTACTTTATACCCGAAAATTATAGTTTTGATACTAATTTTCACAGTTGAAGCCTTGAAACCTTGATTGGCGGTATCGTAGCATACGAAACCTATAGTTTTCAATACATTATCCATTGTAGAATAATATTTATTAGCAAACCTATTTTATGCAGACAAAAAGATTTCCTCTATAACCTACAAATTTCTCATTAGTGCGTGTTCCGTGCGTGTAATTGTTTATTTACAAATTTTGCTGCTACTATAGTACCGTATGTCCGTATACTTCATAGTTTGTTATTGTTGCCATTGGTACAATGCGAATTTCATGGTTTGTGATTTTGATTGTTGCGTCATACTTTGCCTTTTTGTTTTTGCTTTTAAATCTGTTTAAATCCCTTTAGTGTGCCGATAACTCTTGAAAAGAGGCACCCGAAAAGTCTTCGAGTTAATAAATATTATTCTACAATAGATATTGTATTGAAAGCTATAGGTATTCAAGTTCTGTACCACGAACCAGCTATTTATGAAACCTACAGTACAAAAGCTACCAAGGTTACTGTCATGATCATCCAACAGCATTGTCACCAAGTGGGATGAAATCGGTGAAGTCGAAAAAATACCAAAGCATCTTTTATGTGATGGATAAAAGGCATTCAATTCTTGGTGGTGGCATAAACGGTACATATTTCATATATATCTTAAATTCTGTTATGACGTCATAATGAGTGATACTTGATTACTTGACTCGGCTCGAAGCATATTACGTGATTCAGAATTGAATCACTCAGGTACTCGATTTTGCCCAGCCCTACACCCCTACTTGGCATGAAAAGTTCGACCGGCTCACCAAGGCAAAGTAAAGCCTATAAATTCAAATCTGCTCATTTTTGCTACTTCACCTGTTGAAAAAATGATTGAGGTTCGGTTTCACAAATTTAATCTCCTCATGAAATTTTTATTCTGTTTCACTGCATATTTCAAATTTCGGCTGCTTTGCAGAAAACGGTTTCGTCTTCTGTCCCTGAAGACGAGATGAGCATGATTTCGCATGAACGCGGAATTGGTTGAAAATATGATTGATAGGATGAAGCGCAGAAGCTGACATCACTGTCCCGAAAACAAAATGATGGATTGTGATTGGTATGTTTTTCTCTTTCTGCTATTATATCTATTACCTTTGTTGTAATAAAGCTGTTGATTTTTCCATAAGCAGTGAACTCTTCAAATATTTGTATTGAGTAGGTTATTTCCATCTATTAATTGCCTCTCATGATATAGGCCTATATAGCGTTCTTCAGCCATGTTGCAATTGCACGGCATCAATTTTCGCACTGCTTTTAATCTATACTAATACGTCATTACAAAGCGACGCGTTGACGCACTCTACTTTGTTGTCTTGTAATGAGTTAATGTTGACCTGTATGTATTCAGTAATCAACTTAGACTTATAATATATTTTGTTTTGCAGCATCTCAATATCTAGACCGGATTGTTTCTATACCTACAATTTTTCATAAAGGATAAGGCAGCTTCTTCCAGGTTGAACAGGTACGGATTTTTATCAATATTATAAGTACCTGTGGCTGTTTGCTTAAAATTTGGGATGGGAAAAACTATTCCACTACTGGCACAAATCGACCTTCAACTGTAGTTGAGTCGTGGAGATTCGGAGACAATTTTAAATACTGAAAATTACGTTTTATAATATCAATTATTGAATTATAGTATCAATACATATCTCTCAATGTGGTGTATTGAACCTTTTTTAGTGAGGTGCAAACCTAAAACCGGTGTTACAAGCCCATGCTCCCTTTTCAGCTCGGTCCCACAACCCGCAGTTCTAACTTTGGGTCCGTGAAGCACATCTTTATGGTGTTTGCAGACCTCTAAATTTTTAACCTGAATGATAATATAATTTGTGATTTTCTTAGCTCGGGTAAAGCATCACTTCGGATATTTCTAGATTAGTACAGTGTAGAAGTAGTGATTTCAAATCCATGTCAAAGCTACTTCAAGTGGAAGTAGGAAATGAAGGTCTGCAAAGTACTCGAGTAGTTTGAAAAAGTAAATATCAGCAGTTATCCGAGGTTGCTACTTCAAACATGCCAAGACGTACCGTCGCGACTTGCAAAAATGGACTATTGACAAGAGGTGGATGGCCGTTGCACTATTATTGAGCATGATTTGAACTAAAACTTGAGGGTGTCTGGACGGATGCCTTGATGTTTAAAAAAAAGGGGTCCGCGCCGACAAAAAATTGAGAGCCACTCTACTAAAGGTTACTGTTCACATTAGCTGCTGACTCAAAATGGTCATCACTTCCACCTGGCCAAGTCCGCATATACATTGGCCTATTTGCTATTTGATATCATATGTTTACTGAAAATAGGATCCGCAGTGCCCTGCTGCCGGTATATTTCATAAGCTGATTACTGAAAGAACATCAATGTGTGTGTTGTGTGTGTGTGCGTAGGGTATGTTTGACCTGATGCTTCTTTCACATAATAATACATTTCTTTAAGACACCCACATCCGCGTGTCCTACAATTTGCTACGATACAATGAAGAAAGAGTGGACCGTCTGGTTTGATGTTGAAAAGGTGAAGAATATCGAGAGCTTCCATGAGGCATTTGCAGCGATGCTAGAAATTCATTGGATCTTGGAAATGCAGTTTCTGACTGTCATGTCAGTTTTTCTGGCGCGTTTGCCAGGTGTAAAAGACATCAGTACTGCAGCTTATGCCAAACTGGATCACATTCGTGACTAATTTGCAAATAAAGTCATTGGAATGAAGGTGATTTAGTGCTTAAAGTGTGGTTATATGCTGTACCTCGAGGATATCCGGTAAGGATGAAGTGGAGTCCGGATAGGACAAGGTGGAAAGTTGCCCACCTCATGATGAGGTGGGAAAATAACCACCAGGTGAAATAAGGTACAAAATTTCCCTCCTCTTTTTAAGGTTTTTTTTGAAACACCTTAAAAGGTGGGCCCAGTTTTTAGAGTGTGGTTCTATACCAGTACCGATAAAACCATTACCGAGAATATGCATTACCGAGAACGGCAAATGCCAAGAATCTAACTTACTGAGAAGGCGTTGTCGAGTTATTTATATCTGAGAATCGACACCGAATGTGGCAAAGCCGTCATGCACAATTGCACATGCACACGACCTGTATATATGCATAACATGCCTACATTGCATACATTGCATTCTGGGTAATGTACATTCTCGGTGGTGTCCATTATCGGTAATGGTGTTCTCGGTATTGACCGGCGGGCCACATTATCCACTGCAATGGGAAACTGCCCGCGGGCCGTATGTTGCCCGCCCCTGGTTTAAAACATGTTTTATACAAAGTGTCTTAAAACACCGTTTGTTTTAAACGCAACCCTACATATGTCAGTCGTATTCATCGCTAGTCGTTTTGTTACCCCTTAGTTTTTTCCATTCAGTGTGCATGGCCTCTTATTTACATCGCCTATATAGGTCGAGGTCGGTGTATGATTTCAAAGACTACTCCAAGTCGTTTCGACACTTGCCTATCTTTTCATTATATCGCAAGTCTTGTGCTGCTTTGATATGATAAAATGAATAAAAAACTGATACCGAAACTGATACTGCATCTAATCGGAGATGACTACTTTCAAAATCGCTAGATGAATATGTTAATACCAAATTCAGTATCAGTTCTATTTTTAAATTCATTTCAAAACAACACAAGACGGTGATACAGTGAAAGGAAGGTGCCGAAACGACTCGGAGTAGTCTTTGAAATCAGACACCCCCTGTACCTAGGCGATGTAAAGACGCATGTGTAGCCGTCCCCTCGCTTATCTAACACTGTAGCAGAAGAGGATGACTATTCCGTTCAGGTTTTTCCCTGGATACACAGACTGCACCGATTGGAGTGGATATATTATATATTCACCAAAACGCACAGGGCACATGCCCATACAATACACGCGTCACGCTCTCCACAACTCAACTCAGAAGCCATTATTTCCCTTGCTGCATGCCTGAGTGGTCTTGCCGCTCGGAGGTTATAGGTCAGGCGGTCACACATGCACTCTGAAAGAAAAATAAAAGAAGATAATACAAAAGGATAAGCGACAAAACAGAACGTATAATGGGCATTTTATTCCTTGTGGTCGCATGAACGGTACACAACTGAAGTTCCCATATCTGGAATACTGTTGTAATGAGTGACACTCGAATACGCGAATCGACTCGAAGCCTGATACTCGATTCAGAATCGAATCACTCAGCTTCTCGAATATGTTTTTTTGTTTGTTATTCATGGTGTTTGTCAACTACAATGGTCATTTACACTAGGCCGATGATAATGCTTATTTTGGATTCCGTAACTGCCGACGTCTAGCACGGCCCACTTCTAGGCTTTTGTAAGACACCGCTTATGCGTATGAAATGGCGATGAGGAGCCTAGATGAACCTCCTACACCAGGGGAGGGCAACTTTTCCAGTCGGCGGGCCGGATATAGGAAAATTAGGTACTCGGCGGGACGGATTGCTGATTCGATACATTATTCGCCCATTTATCCACATATACAAGGAATAAATCGTATTTAATGAATGTATTTTAACGACAGCAATGTCACTTCAAAGCCATTTCTCGCCGATAATGGCGAAGAAAATGTGGATTTGAGAACAACATTTTCATACAGGCGCCGCCATGTCTGCTTCTCACTGGTCAATCAACACAAGGTGCAATCCCTAATTTAAGATTTCAAGGCGTTCGATAAGCCCGGTAACCCTAATTTACCAAGATATCAATTCATTAGGGTTGAGTAGGTGACGAGATAGCGTTGTTGTTCAGCTGTGTGGCCTTATTAATCTCGATATTGAATTCATGCGGCCCGCGTCCTCTACGAAATTTGAAAAGTGGCCTGCGACCCCTTTTGAGTTGGCGACTGCTGGCATAAGCAGTGCCTTACAAAAGCCTAGAAGTGTGCCGTGCCACAAGTCGGCGGTTACGGTACCAAAAATATGAAATATCAGCCTGGTATAAATGACCATTGTAGTCGACAAAAATCATGATTACCACATACGACATTAGGATTGAGTGCATCGTAAATGCCGATGATGCAAGTCTTCTCGCTTCGACGAACTTATGCGTAAGCTCCACTCTCGCTACGCTGCGCATACACGTATATAAAAACATACAGTCACTAAAATTTGACGTAGTAAGCAAATAGTGGGAATCTCGGCCGACTGGGGCCGCGGGCCACATTATCATGCAAGACGGAAAACTGTCCGCGGGCCGGACAAAATCCCTTTGCGGGCCGGATCCGGCCCGCGGGCCGTATGTTGCCCACCCCTGTCCTACACTTAGGTAGGAATTCTAGAGTCGACCTCGGTCGGACTCGAACACACAGCAAGTTGGTGTTGTAGCTGTGGATTATTCCACTACGCTATCTCGCCACAAGCCCTAATATATAGACCACGAAGATTCGAATTGAGAAGCGATTTCAAAATCACTGTGTATCGCCTACCGTCTTATTATTTGACATGTCTTTGTCACAAAATTGCATATCGATCTGTATGCACTTGCCGGGATACATCGAATCGATTCCTCGGTATGCGCCAAATTACATCCAACGCCCCGAAATTGAACCGGCGATTGATTAGTATTGCAGGCGCAGCATAATTACGCTCGTAAGGCGTTCATTTGAGGTTGCACTCGAGTTGTGAGATATAGCAGGCATCATAGGAGCCGGACGCTAATTATCCGTAGGTTTTCGAGTTCGATGCTGTCACAAAGGGAATAATGTGTAATGAGCGACTCATACGCGCCTGCTTGATAGTGTCATAGTTTCGTCACCATCACAGGAGACTAGATCAAGTAATTGATGATATAAAACTTTATCGTCACCAGTTACTCGGCCCCTTGTATGTGGTGACAAAATTACGCTCCTTTCATGCAGGGTTACCCAGCTTAGAAAAAAGGAGGAAAGATTTTTGTCAATTTTACTGAGCATCCATTTATTAGTGTTATCAAGGACGTGCTTATATTGCCTATGATATACATGGATCAGACAAATTTCCTCGACTTCATGAACTTACTTATATTTGATGTATATAATGCTGGTATATACGCTCCATTTACGCACACATACTGTAACATCTCGAAGAAAAACAATGAAGCAGTTTCAATTAGACTACCAGCGAGATACGATTGTAGCAATATCTCGCACGCATATCAAATGGCAAAATCGTCCCCTTTATGTACAAATGAATTCAAATCTCAGCGGGAGGTCCAGATCGCGTCCCAATCCCTGGGTGTGCAGTGCACCCTGATTCTTGCTCATTGACGGCACATCGTTAAACTATGGATAACTAACCTACTGATTGATGCGCAACACGTGACTGGTGGTCGAGTACCCAGATGCAGTTTGAGATTGCTGGTCCGTTCGTAAACAGATATTCAATGCCAGCGGCCGGATAGCTTTATGTCTTGGTTAAATTCGGCCACTGGAACACC
Organism: Botryllus schlosseri; assembly: GCF_051294905.1. Taxonomy (NCBI): domain Eukaryota; kingdom Metazoa; phylum Chordata; class Ascidiacea; order Stolidobranchia; family Styelidae; genus Botryllus; species Botryllus schlosseri. Next base: position 35,701,872 of record NC_137238.1, read on the forward strand.
ACGTCTGGGTATGCTCGCACTGTGTCCCGCCACTCGGGCATGATATTTAGGATATGTTCCGATTGTGTTTCCGCTCATATATCATGTATTTGGTATTTCCTAACGAGTCGTCTGACTCGAAGATCATGTCTGGGGTGTGTGTCCTACTATGTTCCCGCACGGACAGTATATCTGGGGTAGATGCAGACTGTGCTCCACTTCTGAGACATGTTCGGGCTTTGTTGCCACTCGAACTTCATGTCTTGGGTACGTTCGCACTGACTTTGGCCTCTATTAGTAAATTGTAGGTCTACTTCTCCAATCAGATATGGTGCCGTCCAGTGTTGGGATCAAGTCACTACATTCGAGTCACGAGTCATTAGGAGTCATTGCACATTTTGACTCGAGTCAAGTCAAGTCACTCAATTTTAGGAGGTGACTCGAGTCAATTCGAGTCAAATCAAGTCAAGTCAAGTCACGAGTCAAGTCACAATTCAGTCAAGTTTCCCTTTCGAAGTATGTGGCATGATTACGTCATTGCATTTTGGTAGCTGTATGAAAAACAGATTGAGTGGTCGTTGATTCCGACCGATGAAGGCATATAGAGTTAAATATGTGTGTGGAACAGTATCCCGCCGGCCATCCGACAGTCGACGAGCATGTCCACATTCAAGTCGAAATACAAGCAATTACTACTAAATAAATACAGTCCATCCTCAAGATTACCGGACCACGACTGACCTATCGATCTCGCTTCCCATGACATGCCGCCCTATTTCTTGTCGCATTCTTCTTCTATACTATCTTCTTTACTTTCATTCAGTGTGCATGCCTCCTCTTTACATCGCCTAGGCCAAGGTGGGTGTCCGATTCCATAGACTACTCCTTGTCGCTTCGACATCTTCCTGTCTTTTCATTGTATCGCATTTTTGTGGTGTATTGAACTGATAAAATTGCTAATAAACCAATGATGATGATGATGAAGAAGGCGCTATATCGCTTACATGTACGTAGAACTGTTAAGCTACGTAAGTAGTTGCATATCCTCAGTTTAGTTTATAGTTACTAGCCAGAATAGAGAATAGAGAAACGAATTGATAAGATTCAATATATTACGAATTTACAAATTGATATGATACAATTCGAGCCTGCGCCAATGGTTGAGGACCGTTCAATTTCAATAAAACAAGAGGTTTTGTTAAGGTAGAAGAGCAGGGAACAGAAATTGCTATTTTATTACTTTCCTACTAGTTTACGACAACGCAAGCTGTAAGCTTCGATCACTGCGTTTGCGGTAATTTATTTGTGAGAGAACAATGAAGGCCCAGTGAAACGCACAGCCATGGAATGATTGGTCATTGGCACTCTCACGGGTTACACCAGCGTTTCGCGAACAATCCGAACATATGCAAAATACAGTGATTCTTATCGACACCGATTAATTGATGACTTGAAATTGACTCGTGAATTTTGCTCCGAGTCACGAGCCAATCCACATTTCTGATACGCGCAGTCAAGTCAAGTCATTTTAGCAAAGTGGCTCGAGTCAAGTCAAGTCATACGAAAAAGGGGACTCGAGTCTGACTCGAGTCATCCCGACACTGGTGCTGTCTCATTACAGAGTGTGTTGTATACTGTATAGTGTATAAGGTACTATTACTTACGGGCATGAGGATGTTATCTTTCAAGGTCCCATGGCTGCTCACTGAATACAGCTGGGTGGCTTTCAAAACTCTTCGAGGCGCTGCGGTGCTAGTGCGACCACTTCTGCTCACAATATTCGGCTACGTCGCCGTGGTGAAGCGGGGCCAGTTCGCGGTGAAAGGCGCTAGCTGCAACAACCGGACGATACACCGACCTTGCTTCGACCCGGCCGCTCAAGACGCTGTCATTCTGGTAATTGCGAATACTATCGGACAAAATCGGGTACCTGAGCAATTCGATTCGTAATCGAGTATCAAGACTCCAGTTACTCTCATTACGACCTCATAGAGTCATAACAGTATTAAAAACGTGAAGTTAAAATCTGTAGCCTACCTTTTATGCGACCACAAAGAATGTAATGCCAGTTGCACATCACATTGAAGATATAATTTGGTATTTTTTTCAACCATGCCTATTTCATTAACATTTATGACGATGCTGTGGGTTAGGGTTGTAACAAGGGTTGCATTTAAAATTAAAATCAAATTGAAACAGACATGTTTATAACAAGACCCTTGTTTAAAACATGTTTTTATTTTATTTTTTTAAACCATGACATCACGAATATTCGAGTATGACGTCATAGTCAATTGACATTGATAATTGATAATACAGTGTAAATATACCTTCTTTGACGAAATATCTACGTACTGTAGCTTCTTTAACGACTGTTTTGAGGGTTCCAACCCTCCCATATCGTATACGTCGGCTAAATCGGGTGGTAATCGTCCGTAGCCTACACAATGTTTTTTGGAAAGTATTTAAACAATAATGGCATAATTATACAACTCACCAAAATGTTGTTGTTTTGTAAAAGGCCTTTGTTTAAAACACTATTTAACACATGTTTTAAACAAGAGTTTGAAAAACTCATTTGTTTTAGACGCAGCCCTAGTTGTAACCAAGTCATAAGGTCCGAGTCACAAGTCAATCTCACTTTTATAGTCTTGTCTGGAGTTTTCAATTCACCGCCAAATTAAGTCCGAGTCCAGGTCATCTAGTACAGGGCCAAGTCCGAGTCATGGTGTTTTGACTCGAGTCCTAATTCAACTCGATATGTTCACTGTTAAGTGTTCAGTTCAGTTCAAATCGGCTCAACCCACTTTTTCAACTCTGCTCGAGTGAAAAAGATGACTCGTATTCATAGTATAGTAATTGTCCTAAGTATTAACAGTTTCTGATCCTATATATTCCAGGCATCAGTACTGATAGACGAACTACCAATAATGACGTGACTTTACTATTCTTCAAAGTTACAATGAAAAATCTGTCTTGGCCGTCCTAGTCTCGAGTCCAGGGCCGTAACAGCACTTCGTCAGGCCCCCCCCAAAACTTTGGTCTTGGGCCCCCATTGTGTTATAGACCGAACGTCTGGGGGGCTTCGCCCCCCAGACCCCCCTCTGGCGATACACTGTTTACCACTATTCATCATTTTCATTGGGAGTTTCTTTAGTGAATCAGCTTTAGTTACCTAAGCGCGCGAAGCGCGCAAAATTTCTAGTATTCATGATTTCATCGGTCAGTATGATCGGGAATTGCATACATTGTTATCAATTTTTATCTTCTCTCTGCTCACGTAATCAGATTTGCCGGTAGAGCTGAGTGAGGTGTGTTTGAAAAGGTAGGACCACTCAATAATAATTAAACATCTTCGGGCGTATACCCGTTGGCAGGAACAAAACAGCACCTCGTCAGGCCCCCAAAAACGTGGGTCTTGGGCTCCCATAGGGTGATAAAACGCCCCCCCCATCACGTTGTTCGCGTTTGTCACGAAAATACCCGTACTGTATTGTGAGCCAGCGCGATGCACGAAAATTTTCGATAATTTATGATAAAATCGGTCAATCAGATCGGCGACTGCATATATAATATGCTATCAATATATTGTCCTCTCTACTCACGTAATCAGATTTGCCGGTAGAGCTGAGTGAGGTGTGTTTGAAATTGTAGGACCACTCAATAATAATTAAACATCTTCGGGCGTATACCCGTTGGCAGTAACGAAACAGCACCTCGTCAGGCCCCCAAGCACGTGGGTCTTGGGCTCCCATAGGGTGATAAAACGACCCCCCATCACGTTGTTCACGTTTGTCACGAAATTACCCGTACTGTATTGAGAGCCAGCGCCAAGCGCGAAAATTTTCGATAATTTATGATAAAATCGGTAAATCAGATCGGCGACTGCATATATAATATGCTATCAATTTATTGTCTTCTCTACTCACGTAATTAGATTTACCGGTAGAGCTGAGTGAAGTGTCTTGAAAACGGGAGGGCCCGTAAATAATGATTAAACATCTTCGGGCGGGCGGAACCGTTGATATGACTTCGTTACATGATGTTATTTCGTGACTTCCAGTCTGCTATATCAGAAAATATAGAACCGCCCAAACGTAGGCTTCTAAACTAAGAGAAGCACACGATTTCAAATTGGTATTTCTTCACTGGCATAAAATTTTTCCCAGCGGGATGGTATTTGTCTTGTGAGGTTCAGATTGCAAAGACAGGAACATTCGGCGCCAGTCATTTAGGCGCCTATGGACAATTAAACCTATATGTATTTTGTATATATAGCGAAGTCTTTGATCTGCATAAGGGTATAGACCTGAAGCTTTTCTCGCTGCCAATAGTTCTGGCACACTTCTTGGAGTCGCATGTTATATGGCCTAAAACTTGTTTGTATGTCTTGGTCGGTCGTGGCGCGGTAATGGCCCAATACCCAGTAAGAAAGATAAATGGCTACGTGAATTCGCGCCCAGCGCGAAAAAATTTTGAAAAAATTGCATAAATTTTCAAAAAATACTCTATGATTTATGCTAATTCACGAAATAATTTTGGGCCCCCCATCGAGCTCGGGCCCCCCCAATTGGGGGGTTTGGGGGGCGGCAGTTACGGTGCTGCTCGAGTCATATAACTTGGTTCGATTGATGCGCAACGACTCAAGCGCAAGTCGAGTCAATTTGAAAGTAAGACTCGAGTCAAGTCGATTCACCAAAAAATCGCGACTCGAGTCAGACTCGGGGTATTACAACCCTGCCTCCTGATGACCTCGTGGTAGCGAAATTCAATCCGGACGATTTGTTATTTGTAGCCATTACTTGCCGCGGTTGTGTTCTTATATTGGGGGATGAAGACTAATCGCCAATACCAGCGAAGCTTCCAGTACGTTCTGAAGTTGGTGGTATCAGAAGCAAGCCAGCGACGGGACGTGACGAAACAAGCACGCCCGGCCCCCTCCAATTTGAATAGTGAGATAAAGTGACGATCGTGTATGAAACAGACCTGTACAAACTACTGAATTTTCAAAATGCGCGACTACTAGAATTAGAACTGGAACTACTCACTCTTCAAAACTAGCAACAGAACCAGAACAAAGACGAGTCACTTCCCGAAATTAGCAACTAGAAATAGAGCTGCTCACTTTTTAGAATTCGCAACTAGAGTTGAAACTAGAACTGCTCAATTTTCAAATTTCCCAACTGAAACTAGAACTTACTCTCACTCTGGAAAACTCGCGACTAGAACTAGTCAGTGTTCAAATTTCGAAAACAGAACTATAGCTCTAGAACTACACAATTTTCCAATTTCACAACTAGAACTAGAACTATACTGGCTATTCAAAATTCGCAACTAGAACTACTTACTTTACACGTTGGCAAGTTAGAGCTACAACTACTCAATTTTCAAATTTCATATTTAAAATACAATTATTCACTTTTGAAATTTCGCGTCTATAACTACAACTACTCGTCGTTTTCAAAACGTGCAACTATCACTAAAACTAGCGCTACTCACATTTCCAAATTCGCATCTAGAACTAGAACTACTCCCTATTCAAAATTCGCAACTAGAACTAATTATACTCGCTAGCTTCAAAATCCCCATTTAGAGCTACTCACCGTTATAAATTGTCAACAAGAAATAGAACTACTCAATTTTCAAATTTTACCCCTAAAACTAGAACTGCTGACATTTCAAAACTCGCAACTAGAAGTACTCGCTCTTCAAATTTCGCCGCTACAGCTAGAACTACACTCGTCCTTTTTCAAAACTCGCAACTAGAACTATAACTAGATCTACTCGGTTTTCAAAATTCTAGACTAGAACTAGAACTCTACTCACGTGTTAAACTCGCAACTGGAACTACTTACTTTTGAAGATTCACAACGAGGATAAATGCCCTTTAAAAATCCGAAGCAAACTAAAACACAAAACTAATATGTGGTAATACGAATTCCTGAATTTCAAATGAGCTACGAAATATTTGAGATCCAATCAAAATTTTAAGAGAACGGGGTTTCGAGTTAGAATTAGGGGACACTCGACCTTCAAAATCCACCCTGGCTACGTCACTGTTAGTGACGACTTTTGAAATGGACAACTAGAACTTGAAAACTAGAACTGCTCAAAAACAACAGTAGTTAGATCACCGTCAACTAATTAGATGGTTAGTTTGTACAAGTCTGGTTCTAAGTCCAAGTCTAATTGCATTCCCAAACCCTCATTATCTTTTCAGAAGCGAAAAAGGCGGAGAAACCGAACGTTAAAGACAAGGTATGAACTTTTCATGCTGTCATTTATTTCATGTGAACGTTCAAATCCTGTATGGACACTAGTCGGCGTCGCTACTTGACTAGAAGTAAAAGAGACGACTTAAATTTCTCAATCCCGAGCTGCAGTGACGTTCCCAAGACATCCCTCAACCAAATTTTGGCCACTGGAAAATTTGTAGCTTTTCAAAAGTATGGCAGAATAAGAATTATAGCTACGCACAACGCACCATTTTTCAAATTAGATTAAAATTGAAATTGATGAATCCAAAAATACTTGGAAATTGAAATAAATTCCTAATTAAAAAGAGATGCAACAAAAATCAAGTTCGCTACGCATCAATTCAGATTTCATTCATTCATTCATTCATTCATTCATTCATTCATTCATTCATTCATTCATTCATTCATTCATTCATTCATTCATTCATTCATTCATTCATTCATTCATTCATTCATTCATTCATTCATTCATTCATTCAGTCCGAGAATGGCAAATGTCTGTACAGCAAGCCTGGCTCGTTTCGGACTATACAGTTCCCTTGTAGCATTTGCAGGAAATCCAGTATTGAGATCGGAATTAAAATTAGAGAATAGAAACATTTCGCAAATTAGATTCGAATAATTAGATTAATGACATTTCTCTCTAATTAGTATAGTCAAACAAATACAATAATCTAGTTGTCCAATTGTGGTCAAATGAAATGAAAGCAGAGAATGGCGATTGGAAAAGTACTCCAGTAATTGGTAACAAAATGTAGATTTGTTCGAGGCTTATAGCATACTTCTAATAGTCGATCCTCGCCTTTATTACCGCAAAATGACTAACTTCAATACACATTGGTGCAACGTTCGAAAATAAATTTAGTTGTCATGATATGGGGGCTATTTCACCCATTTGGTATGACTTCGTTACTTCCTGACTGTCGTCCTATACCTGATAGACAGTAAGTACTTGTGCCTGATAACACAAGTTGGTAAGATGTGTTGAGTACTCCTAAAGAGTACATGTATTTTGCCCATACTCTGGTATCGAAGAATCCCAATGGTTATTTTTTCGATTGATTTTATTTGCTTTTATCAGCGTAAGGCAATATTAGAGGCCAAGCTGAAGCAGGACCGTCTAGCAACATTGCAGCGAAATTATATGGATCAGGTAATATCTCCGAGAGCATAACTGAGCAATTAATCGACGATATAGCTACTTTCAAAATGGCAGTATGAAGCTTTGCGACTTACGCAAAATTATTAATCACACTAGAAATAGGCGCAATTTTGGCAAATAAATGCAGCAACCGTGGCACAGAAGCTAATTTTCCTAGTTGGTATTGCAATTTCACACGTAAAAGCGATGTAGAAACCCTAAATCTACTTTATATACCAGAAGTTTCCAACCTATATAGGCCATAAGCCTTTTTCGGGGGAAAAAGAATATATTTCAAGAAGGGTTGTAATGGATCGACTCGAGTCACACTAATGCCCACAAAGGGTCTCTTGTCCCTAGGAAGAAAAATGTTTTAGAGTGAGAAGATTGAGTATATTATGAATCTGAGGACTTCGATATCACCCAAGAATTTTACAGAAGTCGTTGAACCTAACGAGAACTCCATAGTGAACACTGAACGCTATGAGTTGGACTCAACCCGCTGCTCTCTGACTTGGACCACGACTTGACTCCGATGAGAATTGAAAATAACCCGAGTCTATAAAAGTCAAATTAACTCAGTTACAATCTTTCTTTTCAAGAACTTGTGATCTGCAAGTCTACTTCACTACAGCAAAAGTAATAAAGATTGAAATTTAAACCGTAAGAAAAGGTTACAACTCGATTGAGGTCCAAGGAAAATAGTTTGACCACAAATTGAGCAATACGAAGCAAAGCGTACGATACGCTTGATGAGTGTGTCATGCCATAACATACCGTTATTTCGGCAGACAAATCAGCGACCAGGGTATTCAATATGACGCGCGGCTGGCTTATTCCTCCACCCAACATTGTCAGAGCAAAAACAAGCTCAACAATGACACCAACTAAATACGTGACGTCTAGTTAATGTACTATCATGTTTATTTTATGTAATAGTTATATCATTTCTTTTTTATAACTACGGGATAGTATATATAAATCAGTTCTCTAAGTAAAATGACATTGCTTGAAAGATAAAAAAATGAGGGACAATTGATTTCTCAAAATCCTCAAACGGGTGAACAGTTGGCAACCCCTGCTATATACAACGAGCTTTGACTAAAAAACTGTCCAAGGGGAACCCGGGTTGTAACCAAGTCACAAAGTGTCGAGTTACAAATGAATCTTACTTATATAGTTTTAACTCGAGTCAAGTCGAGTCATTTTCAATTCTGAAGCGAGAAAAGTCCGAGCACACGTCATTGTGTTTACTGTTCAGTTTCTAGTTTAAGTCATGTTCAATCAACTTTTTACAACTCTGTTTGGGATATATCGAATGCCTCGCATTGATAATATAGTAATTTCCGTCACTATTACCAGTTTCTGGCCCTAATTCTCAATTACCAGTACCAATAGACGAAATATTAATGATTTAGTCACGTTACTATTCTTTCGAGTTGCAATGAAAGTGCAAGTCGAGTCGAGCCATTTTACTATTTTATGAAAATGACTCAAGTCAAGTTGAGTCACCAAAAAATCATAGTCACTTCAATATGCAGCAGTGCACGTAAGATAATTTACTTGAGTACTCCGAGAAATTAGAAGTCACTTGTTACTGACCGCAGAAATTCAATGATACGCTGCAACCCATTCAGTTTGCATTGTAGGTGAAAGCTGGCACGTTCGTGGAATTGTTGTCCTTCTATTACAATGTCCGATGCTATGCTGCCTTACGAGCCAAGGCGCACCTTCCCGGTGTGGTCTGCAGAGACGCCTGTTACGAGGATCCATTTCTGAATGAGGCGAAGCTCCCCCTGTTCAAAGTACTTTACAGTAAGTCCCCAACAATTTGCGTACATTCATAGCGAAAAGAGTTTGTATTCACACCGTAAATGTGGCTCACGATAATAGTACCTACCGCATAATTCAGAAAAGGGGTGTCAACCGATATTTCACAAGATATGTCAATGAATGAACAACATTCCCTTAATTGTGTGTTTCATTCTGAAGATAATTTGAGCAGATTAGCATTATCAATCAGCGATTTTCTTTCTCTGCATACATTCAGTCGCTAGTTTAGTTCTTCTGGTTACTTCAAGGAAGAGACGGTTGTGATGGATTCATGACTTTGTAACACCTTGGCCTAGGCGATGTAAAGAGGAGACATGCACACTGAATGGAAAGTAAAAGAAGATAGTATAGAAAAAAGCAAGCGACAAAAAAGGGGTGCCATGTCACGGGAGGCGATATCGATAGGTCATTTAGTGGTCAGGTAATCTTGGAGGTGGACTAGTATTTATTTAGTAAAAATTGCTTGTATTTCGACGTTAATGTGGACATCCCCGTCGACTGTCGAATGGCCATCGAGATACTATTCCATACGTCAGGTCCGGCATATTTGATAAAGCATAAGAACTTAATAAGAACTTAATTTAACCGACACAAGTTGTCACATTTTTCTTTGCACTGTTAATGCGATATGTATGCTGTTCACTAGTTGCCGAAGCCGAGGCCTGACTTTTCATTAGCATAGCGGTATCTCATGCTCTGCTTTAAATCGAGGACAATGTTTCGTTTAGAATATACTCATACTACCATCAATAGTGTTCTATGTTCAAACTTTTTGATATAAGGTTCTGAAATTGTCCATTAGTCCAAGCATGGTATTTTCCGAAGCGAATACGTAATACGAATAGTGAAGGTGCGACGGCCAACATGTAGTGCAGAGCAAACGCCTTCTCTTATAGTTGTCGCTAATATGTATTTTTCATACTCACTTCCGACATTGGATGCGTATCTACCTACATTTTTCGTAGTCTGTGTGGGACAAGTGTCATACAGAAACAAATCGACAATTGCAGCAGTTGACATTTTAGGATCTTCGACTCTGATTCTTGTGGAATCAGACTTAAACTGAAAATATGTAGACTAGGGATGGTGCGAACATGAGGTTCACGTTCGCGTTCCTTGTGTGAACCTCATAAACTTAGAGGTTTGCGTTCACAAATGAACCTTGGTACTTGGTAGGTTCTGCTCTGTGAACCTTTTCATGTCATTATAACATCTTAGGTTGGAATTCTTTGCATTTCAACTTCGGATCAATCTCTGCATGGCGCTGGCAGCATAAAAAAAATTCAACGCTAAACGGGCACGCCCCTGGCCCATTTCAAAATTTTTACTTGCTTTGTTACAAAGGATTGCTCGAAATATTCAGATTTCCGTTTGTGAATAGTTAGCGATTCCCTGATGTGAGCTTGGCCTGCAATCACGCGACATCAGGAACGTAATACACTACCTGCAGGTAGTCAGCGGATCGTGCTAATTCAACCAATCAATGAAATAATGAACATAAAGAATGCATCGGTGTTAAATGTAAAAATGCAGCAGGTGTACGGGATGCATCTTGATTTTGCTACTGCATAACTTGATAATGAGGTAATATCGTTAACAAGTATAGAAACCCATTTACACTATGATCAATATCAATGCAGCAATAGTCATACGTCGAATACATTGTCCGGTCTAGCCTACACCGTAAAGGCGTAAGCTTATAATCCCTTCCAAGTGCTCGTCGAAATTGCGACTAAAGGTATTGACCTGGTGGCATTATTATAGCATTTGATTGTTCCAGTTGATAAATCTGGTGATGCTTAAAAAGTCAGCATGTACTTCGGCATTGTGGCATAATGTGGCCTGAATCTCCGTATATCGTGTACATTTAATACATTAATTTACTGGAATGTAGGGTTGGAGTTGGCAATATTACGTCACGTGACGTCATAGGTTCGTGTTCATGTTCAATGTTCACGTCACACAGAACCTTTCAAAAAGGTTCGCGTTCACACCAACCAGAGCCTGTCATCTGTTCACACCATCCCAAATAAACCCTTATCGTGATGCTTATGTCCTGTCCTAAAACTTTACAAAGGTTAAGTGCGTTATGAGTTGTAGCCTACGGCTCGTGACCAATGCTCCCTCTAAGCTGTCCACTTGCGCAAATGCGCAGTTCTGACACGGTCTCTGCGCACGGAAAATCGAAGTTGCACACACAAAATCCGAAGTGATGACCCTTTTTTAGTCGTTACGCACTATTTGCCAAGGGTCTGTACAGTGAGTTAGCGAGTGTGCGCAGACTCGTCAAAAATTATAGGGAACATTGCTCGTGAGTCGTTGCCGCAACTATTCGGTGTTGAATTATTGCACCACACTGGTTAAATTGGGACACGACAAAGCAAGCTATACGCAAAACCACAGTAAAAATTTTCAAACTATAGAAAAAAAACTTCAGTCTTCTTTTCGGTAATAAATTGAATATGGTAACTTATGGCGACACAAGAAAAATGAAGGCGACGACACGTGGGGTCGCGACCCATATAGGTTGCCGATCACTGGTGTAGGCATTGTTATAAATCCTACGTGCATGTGTGCCTACGTTCCTTTGTACTCCATTTGTAATTATTCTAGTTTGTCGAGAATAATTTGGATTTAAATGCATTGATTGATCTAAACCGCGGTGTTATTTTGAGGTTGGTTCTGTTTTCGTGTAGCACATTCAGGGTGTGAACACACACTCTTAGTGAATAGGACCTCAATTGACAATTGACCTCTACAATCAGTCAATCAGTGCGCCAAAAGTCGAGTGTCCGGTTTGCTACATTCATGAAGCTATTCGCGAGAAGATGCACAGACTAAACTCGATGCCTGATATATACTCCATTCAGAATAGAATCACTCATATACTTCATATTGAACAGCATAAGGCATGGCGATGAGCTGTAATGCCGACCAATAACAGTCTACAGCGGATTACCGCATTCATTTATTTCTGCAGTGTACGCACTGGTCTTAACAACAGTCGGGATGCTTGAGATCATTTGCAACTACATGGTGGCATGGCATCAGTACCGCAGCATCACCAAAGCCAAGCGTACTGCCACCAGCCAGAAGATTGAAGCATACAATAACATTGTATAGCAAGGCATCAACATGTCGACTTGAGACTATACTGTGACATTTACTGGATGGATGGATTCGCTAATTATTGTATTGATTTATTGATTGCTGTTGTATTATTACTGCTTACATACTTGCACAGTGGACGTTACACACACTGTAAAGACGTGAATAAATAACTGTTGTGACTTGGTGTGAACCTTTCGCTACTCCCTTGGTATGCATCGTGTAGTGCGGTGTGAGGCAGTGGTTCTCAACCGCTGGTCGGTGGCAAGTTTTCTGCCGGTCCTTCAAATGTATTATAATTTTGTATCTCCAATCCATAATGCAAGAAGTTGGAACACTGTCCATAATTAGAGAAATAAAACATCAAATTTTAAAGTGATTTAGAAGTTTGGAACGTATTTCGCTGCGTGATGTCGTAATAGAGAATACGTGGTCTACTATGGCAGTACGTCGCAATGGTGCAAGTTATTTTACGCAATAGCTCAAAGTATCCCACAGCTCTTTCTGGAAAGTTATATGTGAAAGCGACTGAGAGTTTAAACGAACTTCAATGAATTAGGTCGGTGTAATTAGGCGACACTAGGTAGTATAAAAGAGGCTGTACCAAACAGCGGACTCGCATTTATTTCAAATGATACCGAACAATCTATATCAAATTAATGGCATTTACCATAACTTCACGAGCTTCGCCTTGTAGAAGCTTTAATACAATCACGGATAAATGTCGAATATAAAAGGCAGTGGAAAATGATGTTTCCAATATATTACATTTCGGTTGAATTTATTTACCTTAATTAAATTCAAGGGTAATATTGATTTCACACCATTCACCAGTCCGTAACATTTGTTTTAAAGTTTTATCGGCTAACCTCTGGTGTAAAGTATTATGTGTACTGCTGAACTTAGTAATTTAAATTCAATATCATAGATGGAGTGTCTCCCGATATGGGTGACTTGACCCCTCAACTCTTACTTGTCGTCGCAGCGCTGAACACAATTAGGTCGACGTTCGTACCTTAAGGTCAATACGAAAATAAAAACGAAGTAATGCGTCCGATAAGGGACTTGAACCCTTGGCCGATGGACAACGCTCCACGCAAACAACGCTCTACAAACTGAGCGTGTGAATTAGAACGAACTGGGTTTGACTACATAGGTGTTGCAGGGTAATGATAAATAAAACCAAATGTTATGCGCCCAATAAGCGACTTGGACCGGTGACCGTTGGATTAAAAGCCCAACGGCCAACTGACTTAGCTATGAGTGGGCGTGAATCCATTCGCACCGGGTGTGATTCCATGTAGGTGTGGCAGCGTAATTGGAAATAAAACCAAATATCTCACGCCCGACAAGGGACTTGAACCCGTGACCGTTGGATTAAAGGTCCAACGCTCTACTGACTGTCTTAACCGGGCTACGACCTGCAACACGAGATTGTGGTTACTCTCTTCTGAATATTGCCATTACACGCTTTGTTTATCGTCGAAGTCAACGAAATTCGATCCTACACAACACATGTATTATTACTGATATTACAGTGAAATAAGCATACGTGGTCAAAATAGTCAACCTTGCTACTCAAGCGGATGAGAAAAAGAAAGGTTTGAAGTAGCCTAGTCAAGAACTTCTTTCAAAAAGTAGATTTCGTCAACAGATCGCATACTTTTTGCAGTTAATCCGACCAGGCTATTTCCGAATTATGAATATGTATCTTCGCGACAAACGTAAAATGACTGACGGCACTGAGTAAATAGATAGAATCTTCGGAAATATCTTAAGTTACCATGATAAAGGGGTTGTTCCACGTGGATTTTACGACAATTACCTCGTGAAATCCGTGCAAACAGATCACAGAAACAGGGTTGTATCAAAGTCACGAGGTTCGGAGCTGAAAGTCCCTTTGACTTTTTTGGTCTACAATAGCCTACACCACCAAGGTAACTCCAAGTTCAAGTTATGGAGCAACAGGTGGAGTCAGACTCATAGTGTTAAGACTTGAGTCTGAGTTCGAGTCATAGTGTTAAGACTCGAGTCCTAGTAAAGATCATTGCGGTCAATGTTCAGTATCGAGTTCAAGTCAGGTTCAAGTTACTTTTGTGAAACTCATGGGGGGGGGGGGGATATTGAAGACCTCGGATTCATGATATCCTGTTTTTTTAGTCTGAACGTGTTTACTCAAACAGTATGAAAGTAGAAAAATCCTAGATTTACTTTCTACCATGTGAAATATTAAATGGTAAATACTGTGGTTTTGGACTTTTTTAGGGGTACAAGTGGGCTATCATTTTTTCTAGAGCCAATCAGGCAAAACTAATGATATTCGTAATCAGCAACCTTGAAACCCTCAGAAACGACTCCTAGGTCTAGGTGTTCTGTCAAAAAATCATTTTCTCCAACAGTGTTTTCAGACCTGAAATTAATCAGTCACATGGAATCTGTCGAGTGAACGTAATTATGCCAACGGTACCCATCCCAGATATGATTCGAGCGCCCTCGAAGATGCGATGTAACATGCAATCCATTTGCGTCAGGTTTCCAAGCCGCAATCGCTAGTCGAATTTCCTCGAAATCGTTTCCACGCCGTACGCCAGATGGAATCCACCACCCCGAAATTGATCCAGCGATCGATTACATTGAAGACGTAGCAGAATTTCACTCATACGGCATTCATTTGATGTTGCAGTCTAGGTGCAGCATATAGGAAGCCTGCGTAATACTGCATTTATGCTGTGCAGCATCTGTCAGAAAGTATGCGATGTTGTCTTCGATACTCAGCACCAAGCTATAGTTATAGGTTAACATTTGTTTATTGCTAGATACTGGCCGCTGTGGGCACTCTTCCGTAAACTTCCGTGCTTCTATAAAATTCTAGATGCGGCGCGTAACACTCCATGTCGAGTTGTGTGCATAACATGCAATAATAAGCCACTCAAGCACATCTATATCAAGTTCAGTTCTATATCAAGTGTGAGTCCATCGTCATAAGCACGAGAATGGCGAGTGTTTGTGCAGCAAGCTTGGCTCGTTTCACACTGTACAGTTCCCCTCCAAGAATTTCAGGAAAACCAGAAATTAGGTTATAATTAAAATGAAATCACAGAAACATTTCACAAATCAGATTAGAATCAGAATTAGAGCAAAGAAAGTTGTGACTAGAACCCGCAACCCATCGGTGTTGCAGCTATTGATTATACCACTACGTCTTGTTCGAGATAGAAAGATTGAGATCGGCGTTAGCCCCACGTTTATTAACGGAATTATTTCGGGACATGTTTTCATTACGTTTAGTCCTACTTTTGTTTGTGATATTCATGGTGTTTCTCTATAGATTACTGACCAGTCGATAGTTTATCGACTGCATATTCCTTATTCCGTAACTGCCGACTTGTAGCACGGCCCGCTTCTAGGCTCAAAGTCTGAATATCGGTGTTGTTCCGATCAATCGCTTGACGAAAGTAACCGTTGTCGTGTTCATCGTGTTGCGGTGCTGCCACTGTTGAAACAATGCCGATTCTCAGACTTTGAGGGCTGTTTCGAAATGGCCCCATTTCGCTGACTAGTTTATAATTTGTATTGCCAAGATCAGTGCGACATTGGCTTTCGATTAAGGCCAATTATAATAAATTTAAACGCCTGGTTCGCTCTCTACAGCCCTACCAATTGTGCTACTTTTAGATTGCTCAAAGAGACTTCTTGCCCAAGCGTAACCACCGGGAGTTGCGTATCTATCCGTAGGTTAGTAATCAGTAGTAACAGTCTGCGATCCGTCAACTAGATTTACGTTTCGCAACTATTTACTTGAGCACTTTCATTCCATACTGTACCACTTGAAGTAATTTCGCCATGTTTGGGTAATCGTTACTAGTACTTGCAATTGAATAGAACTTTGTAACGCTAGGGAAATCTATACTTCCTGAAATTGCTTACCTACGTAAGCCTTGTTTCCATACCTTCAGCTCCACTTCTACTTGAACTCGGTATTGGGACCTTTGAGTCACAAGTCATCTCGAGTCAATACACATTGTTGATCGAGTCTAGTCAAGTTAATCGATATTCGAAGGTGATTAGAGTCAAGTCAAGTCCCTCGGTTTTCGGATGTGACTCGAGTCAAGTCAAGCCACGAATCAAGTCGCAATTCAAGTCAAGTTTCATTTTCGGAGTACGAGGCATGATTTCGTCATTGCATTTTACTAGCTGTCTGAAACACAGATTGAGTAGTCATTTATTTTGAATCGAGGAACGAATATAGAGGTAAATAAAGCCTACATGCAAAAAGTCATTGTATCTAGGGTTGGATTTAAAACAAAAATCAATTTAAAACAAACATGTTTCAAATAAGGCCGTATTCATTGTTTTATTTTTCAAGCCATGCGTCACGAATGTTCAATTTTGACGTCATAGTGGATTGACATTGACAATTGTAAATATAGGGTAAATACAGCTCCTTTGACGAAATATATAATATATACGTGCTATAGCTGTTGAACCAACTATTTTGAGGATGCCAACCATCCCATATCGTATACATTGACTATATCGGATGGTAATTGTCCGTAGGCTCATACAACATGTTTTTGGAAGGTATTTGCACAATTATGGCAAAATTATAAAACTTGAAAAAAAAACATTGTTTTAAAGGCCTTTTCTTAAAACACTGTTTCACACCAGTTTTAAACAAAGTGTTTTAAGCAACCATTTGCTCTAAATGCAACCTTAGTTGCATCGCTCACACATACGTAAAACATACGTAATTAATTTCAATGATTCGAGTCGAAAAGCAAATGACGATTTTTTCGAGTACTGAAATTATACGCTCCTCGCCACTGAAAGTTAATTTATCAAGGAGAATTATAGTTGATTGTTCTGACCAGGTGTGACTTTTGATTTGAAGTCAAAAGAGAATATCATCAGCTCGACAACCAAACACGGGCAGTAACCACGCTCTGATAGTACTGGTAACCTTAGCCTCTGAAGGCCTACCCTTTTTAGCTGTACAATTAAGATTCTTCATAATAGGGTATAAGATTCGGATTTTTCGTATTCTGGATGGCATTATTCGGATTCGCATGGCATTTTGGTTGGAATTGTTCGGATTCGGACGGTCAGTTCTTCAAATACTCTTGCTGTCGGACGGATTCGGATTCCTTAAAAACAACATTCTCTCATCACTAGTCGAAATCGAAGAAAGAAGCACTGTACCGCTTTTGAGAGTGAGAGCAGCAAAATTAAATCTTCAAAATATTTATTCATCGTATGATAAAAGAGGATAGTGTTAAGTGTTGTGATCATCAACCTCACATGAACGTTATGTATGACGGTTTGCTTTGTTTGGAATATATACTGTTAAACCTAATAACTATGGGTGCAGTACTAAATGCAATGTGAGCTATGATCTCCACCACTATCTCAGCTGATTTAATAGTCACACAAAGCATCATAACAAAACCCAATACAATCAACTTCCTGGTATTGCCAATAGCAGAGGTGAATTCAGGATGTGTACATCGGGCTCGAACCAGATGATGTGACCCCGTGCCCGATGGTTGTCACAACAACCTTCGTTTGATCCCGAATATAGCACATACAGTTAATATATCTTTAATTAGTGGAGTGGTCCTCGGGCGCGATTCAAGCACTAAACATTTCAGAGTAAAGTCCAAACTCGAGAATACCGACCGGGCTTCGACCTTACTAACTGCTTTACTACAGTTTTTAAAACACGGAGGGCGGCAAACCCTGGCAGTTTTTGAAAAGGGGCGTTGCGGGAAAAATGGTCAAGAACATCTTCTCTAATTATTCCAATTAGACAACTAGAATTATTCAACAGTAATCTATACATCCTAAAGCCGATATTTATTCAAGTTATCCAACAACAAGTTGAAAGGTTATGTTCTGGCGTTGCGCATTGTATCTTGCACTTTTCAATCATACACAGTGCTGTCTTATTTCATAGAAGGTAGCCTACAGCTTGTGAGGTAATAATGTTATCAATTAAGCTACCTTGGCTGCGCAATGAACTCGATTGGATCGTGTTCAAAACCGTTCTTCGGGGAGCTTTCGTAATCGTGCGGTACGTTCTGGTCCTGATATTCGCGTTCTACGCGATGGCAAAAGAGGATCAATTAGCTGTGAAAGGCGTGCCCGGTTGCAAGAATGAGACGAGCCATCGACCCTGCAGCGATGCGGCCTATTCCAACGCGGTCATTATGGTAATTACGAGTACGGCCCGGTCGATTTTGGCACTGCTGGGGAAAATTGATCTATTTCTTATTGCTTACAGTAGCAATGACACAGTAAAAATGTGCGACCCATCAACCAAGTTTACTTTTCGCAATTACTTACTTGAGCACTTTCCTTCTATAATCTATACTATACCACCTGGGGTATATAGTTTCGACGCGTTTCGGAAATGGCTATTTGTGCTAGCAAATAAGTAGAACTTTGTAGGTTAGGCAAAATCTACTTTATGAAACTGCTTACATGCGTAGGCCTACTTTCCAAACCTTCTTTTCCACTTCCACGTGAACTTGTCTTAACGTGCCATTGAAATCGCTGTATCTGCTTGCAAATGAGTGGAAATCCACGGCGTTACTTCTACGTCCAACCTTTGAGGCGCTTCCTAGGTTTACTGCCTCTGTGCCCAAATAGAAATTGCCGAGACCTCTCAAAGCCGTTTGAATTCGAGACTGAAAAGCTCTACAGTTCTACGGGTATTTCGATGTACCTTGGACGAATAGTATGCTAACACATTATTGGTAATCCGTTTATCAGTACTGATGATTGTGAAATAGGACCAGAAACTGTTTAAACTGAGGAAAATTAATATGTTATGAATGTGAGACATTCAATATCACCCAGATACTGTTTTTATAAAGGGAGCTGAAAAGGATTGAACTCGAAAATGAACAGTGAACACAATGGCTCGAACTCGGACTCGATTCATGACACTGTGACTCGAACCCGTACTTGACTCGGCGGTGATAGTTCAATCGCCACGATTTAGACGGCACAGTAGTGCAATCTATTAAAGTTGATTTGAAATTTCACAGCCAGCCCTGATCACGGCGCTGTTCGTCTATTGCGTGTACAAGCTTCATTGCGAATACGCGGCGGGCTTGAAGATGAGAGGGGAGTTGTGGACGGGACGGGAAGTGACGAAACAATATCGTCCTACCGCTTCTTCTAATGTGAATGGTGAGGAAAAAGTGACCATCGTGCATGAACTGAGGTGGTCAGTGACGAAGTATACTTTTTCAGAGTTTAGGTTTAGTTCTAGTTTTCAGTTTTAGTTGCTTATTTTGGAAGGGGAGTAGGCCTAATTCTAGTTGAAGTTGCGTACTTTGAAATGTGAGTAGTTCTAACTGTAATACTCATTCTAGTTACATACTTTTAAAAGTGAGTAGAATTAGATTGCCGGCATTTCATTTTATTTATTCTAATTTGATAACTAGATTTATTTATATTAAGTCTGGTTGAAACTACGTTTTGAGTAACTTTTGGACCTTTCAATTCCTATTTCCAATGGAAGTAGTTATGACATTCCTTGAAAATAGCTAGTGCTATTTTTAATTGACTAAAATTTGGCGGGATTGCTTCCAATGAATCTACTTTTCTTTCAATAACAGCGGTAATTACTCTGAACATCTCTGCAGACAAGTTTGCTATCCAAAATCTATTTGCATTCACTACTGAGTTCTCTTTTTAGACCCGAAAGCTGCGGCTACGGCAAATGTAGACGATCAGGTGTGAACTTTTATTGCCGTGACTTATATATTATGCAAACGGTCACCACGGAACGCTGTGTGCAGACAGTTAATACAGATATTGCGCGCTGCCTTTATTCGTAACAGCAACGAACAGCTCGGTTATGATTTATGTCAGCAGCCGCTGATTTTTAATGCTACAATGTGGAAATCGTAATGTTTCATTTTACGAGTACAAAATTTCCAATCTTAGTCCTTCGGCCTACTCCTTGCCAAGTAGCAACGTTCAAACTGCGTTTAAATAACAGTAATCAAATATCAATACAAATGTTTATATTTGAAACTATAGGCAGACTGGTGATTAGTATGATGGTGTGATGAAGCTGTGTCTGGAGTGTATATACAGTTGGCTCTGACAATCACACTATACTACATGTTCAACAAATATTTATTTAATATACGGATATAATTCGTTACGCAATAACGAGCAAAGCCAATGCTTGTGATGTAATAATGAGCAGTTACGTTTGAATATCAGACGTTTCTGCTATCAATAATAATGATATCGCACTATTACTGGTTTACAAATGTTTAGTTTCTGTCATAGTCATTTTACAGAAAAAGTAATCTTTTTTCACAAAGAAATCGGATAGATATGTCAAATAATCGACTACGTTTACGACTACATCAGATTTTTTTCGAATGTAATCGATTGCGATCAGGATTACTTGAAAAATCTGTAATCGTCTTAATCGATTACGATTACTAATCAAGATCATCCCGTGTCTGGCTTTGTGTAGAGTTGGACAATTATTATATCTTCGCAGTTTTTTCTCAAGTTCGATCAGACTTACTTAATTCATAAAAACTTCGAAATTGAATTGAATTCACAATTCCAAAATCACGGTAACTGAATATATATTCCAAGGCAGCACCTTAGGGTTGCTCAAAGGACTTTTTGTGGGTTCTCAGGGATTCACTGATTAAATGGTAGTATAACTACAAATACGCTGCACACCAAATTTGGCTCGTTTCCAACTGGTAGGTGTGAACGCAGAGTAGTGTGAAAATTTTGAATTATCATACAAAAATGGATTGTTCTATTAAATTTCACTGCGAACCCCATGGAATTGTCAACTTGTCTAAAATAACGATGATTAACTGCTTTTATTTACTTCTAACCTGTAGAAGCGAAGTTATTGCCGTTGTAAATTTGGGATTCGAAAAAATAGCCTGGACGGTGGGTAATCCAGAATTATGAATGAAAAACTCAAATAACTTCGTTCCTACGGGTGGAAATTGTGTTAAATTACTTTTGTGTCGTTTTCGTGGACAACTCCACAATTTCATATCGTACATTTATTGCTGCATCCATGTGCAAGCAACCAGAGAAGACGGAATAGAAAAGGCAGTCAAGCACGAGTGATATGGTGATGCTAAGTAGGGTATGACATGACGTCATGGCTTCCTACTTCACATGGAAGCACCATCATAGTATATAGAGCAGGGCCGGCCAACCCGTGGCCCGCGGGCCACATGTGGCCCGCGAGAAGGTTTTGAGTGGCCCGCGAGGTAATTTCCGAAATTTATAATGTTATCAAAAATGGATTGCACAGATTGTGAACTTGTGAGGCCAACCAAAAATTTGATTAGTCTGGCCGCAACACTTGAGATGAGGTGACTAAAAATATCAGTTCCGACGCATTGGCAGATTCATGAGCCAGTCACATATTGGTAGGTCTTCGTAGACTACAGTAAAGCAGAATAATTTGCGATAGATTTATCAAAAGTAAAAATTTTCTACACGCTTCGCGCAACATGTTGTCACTCGATTTCTTGCTTTTAATATTATTGCCCCTTTGTGAAAATGAAAGAACGCCTAATGCATCAGATTGAATCTAACTATATTCGCGATTACGAGACAGAGTGTCGTTCAACATATGCGACTTTGCGTTTGCACTCGCACAAAGACCGTCGACTATGAAACCTAGGCACAAAATGATTGACGCATGTTGGTCGAAACTTTCGATATAGATATATGTCCAGACGCCAATAGCCCAGTCCTTGCAAACTGAGCCCAGAGATATATAGCAGGCCCGCAATATAGTTTGGTGACAATATTATTGACCCGTGAACTTCAAAACATTTTCGCGCTTAGCGCGGCTAGTGGCCCGCGCAACAGTTCGTCAATCGAATGTGGCCCTTTGGCTGAAAAGGTTGGCCAGCCCTGATATAGAGTAATCCACGTAACATGGTTGACAGTAAAATAAGAATTTTTTCGAATTTTATTTTTTAAATAATAATGTGTCAATCGTGAAGATGCGTCTTACGATTTTGAAATTAGTCACCTCAGATTAACCGCTAAAAGTATTTTAGAAATACTTTGTTGAATACTTCTCATATACGTTGCAGTTTCTACAACCACTGGAGGTGTCTTCGAAACTACGACTTGTAATCTAATAGAAATAAGCGACGTTACTCCGACTTCTACTGGAGTATAAATGCTGAATACGTTGACTAACTCTTGCAAATGTCCTCCTTTTTGTCAGCTTGTCATCCTTTTTAGCCTCAAATACCAAAGTAGAACACGAATTACGCAAAATGCTGGCCGAATTGACTAGAGACGGGTATTTTTGGATTCCAGTTGAAAAAACGACCATTATTTTTAGTCGACTCGTGTAATATAAGTTATAAACGGGTATTGCGGGAGTAAAAGTGACCTCCGTTCTTAGTCAACCTAACGAAAGTATCTGATAAATTTCAAAATCACCCGTTTCTCGTCTGTTTGAGTCACTTCTGCAGCCTGTGAAATGTGTCCTTTTACGGATATCGAAATATGCTAACTCTACCTTAATTCGCTGTTATCAGAACGAGGAAATGTCGATGATCAAGCTGACCAAGAAAGGTGAAGAACCTATTCAGCGACTTTACATGGAGCAGGTATTATCAGATATTGTCACTGGGGTTGTTGAAAAATAACTAGATTCGATTTAGAATTACAGAATTCGCAGTAAACAACTTTGAAATTGAATTCAATTTCGAATCAGATGGAAATGCAACGCGAGTCAAATTCAGTTCATATCTAATCATTGTTCATTCTTATAAAAACGAGAATGGCCATCGGCCAATTATGTACACCGTCTCGCACTAAACAGTTCTCCTGTAGGATTCTCAAGAAACCAGAAATTCACGGATTACCGGCATTTAACTCTGATTAGACATATTAAACAACTAGAATTATATAGTAGCAGTGTTGGGATGACTCGAGTCATGACTTGACTCGAGTCAGACTTGAGTCACTTTTTCGTATGACTTGACTAGACTCGAGTCACTTTGCTAAAATGACTTGACTTGACTTGACTCGGCATATCAGAAATGTGGATTGACTCGTGACACGGAGCAAAAATTCACGAGTCAATTTCAAGTCATCAAGTAATCAGTGTCGATAAAAATCACTGTATCTTGCATATGTTCGTATTGTTCGCGCAACGCTAGTGTAACCCGTGAGAGCTACCGATCATTCAATGATCGTGCGTTTTACTGAGCCTCCAATGTTCTCTCACAAATATATTGATCGCAAACGAAGTGATCGAAGCTTACAGCCTACGCTGTCGTAAACTATAGTATAGTAAGGTAATTTAATAGCAAAATGTCTATTTCTGCTCTGCGTTCTTAACTTGACCAAACCTCTTGTTTTGTTGAAATTGAATTCGAAATACATAGTCCTCAACCATTGGCGCAGGGTCGTATTGTATCATATCAATATGCAAAAGGGTAATGTATTGCATCTTATCAATTCGTTTCTCTATTTTGGCTGGTAACTATAAACTGAGGCTGTGCATGTGTGCAATTACTTACGTAGTTTATTAGTCCTACTTGTATCTGAGCGATACAGCGCCTTACTTGGGTGTATATTTAACTCTATATTCGTTCATCGGTTCAAAATCAATGACCACTCAATCTGTATTTCAGACAGCTAGCAAAATACAATGACGTAATCACGCCTCATACCTCGAAAAGGCAATTTGACTTGAATTGTGACTTGACTCGTGACTAGACTTGACTTGACTCGACTTGACTCGAGTCACCTCCAAGAATCCACTGACTTGACTTGACTCGAGACACCTTCGAAAATCGATTGACTTGACTTGACTCGAGCCAAAATGTGCAATGACTCGAAATGACTCGTGACTCGAAAGTAGTGACTTGATCCCAACACTGTATATTAGTCCAATTATGGCTCACACCATTCATTTTGCAAGGTTTATGTCAGTTTAATACTAATTTCATCGCTTCAAAACACCACCAGATCGCGATAAAATGAAATGACAGGAAGGGGTGAAGAGGCTCGGCTCATCTCGCAGTTGTGCTGCAGGATTTTCACGAAAACCAGAAACTGGATTCGAATTAATATTAGAGCATAAAGAAGCATATCACATTTTAGATAAGAATTTTATTACGAGCATATTTCACTCAGTTGGTCCAAGAACACCAGGGTTGTAACGGAGTCACAACGTTCCGACTCACAAGTCAATTTTACTTTTATAGTTATGACTCGAGTCAAGTCGAGTCATTTTCAATCAACTACCGAGTTAAGTCCGAGCAAATGTACCGCGGGAATTTGATGAGAAGCCGGTTGGTTGCGTGACCATTGCAGTTTTCGTTTTAGGTGGTGATCCTCACAATAGTGGAAGAAATCGCTTGCTACTGTTATATACGTTGCCGTGATTATTCTGGCTTGAAGGCTGATAATCTTCCCGAAGTGGTTTGCAATGTCGGCTGTTACCAGGATCCATTTCTGACTGAAACAAAGCCTATGCTGTTCCACGCACTTTTAGGTGAGAGTTATACATATTGAGAATTGCATATCTGATGAAGGCACGCGCATTCCACATACTGTAAACCGAAAAAAAAAACTTTTCATGATTGACCTGTCAAATTCGCGAGCCGAGACTCATATGTTGGATATGCTATTTCTCGCGGAGAGATTTACGCGCGTATATTTCAACATAAAGGCAGGTTCAACATCGTACCAGAATGAGTGCAGAGGGGGTCGAATTAGTGAGCATTTGCTACTCAAGAAGAAACAAATGGTCAAAATTGTACTGAAAGTATTGCATGATTTTAGCAGTTAATAGCAAATGGCGACTGTGCTAAATTGCGGGATGTATCTTTGCGACTAGATGAACAAAAAACTAATGACATTACGAATTGAAAACATCTTCGAAAAAACAGTTCTTCGCAGAATAATTATGCAGAAAAACTGTGTCCTAGTGGAATTGGAAGTATTTCCAAAACAAAACCACCTTAGTGAGTATTGCAAGTAGTCATAACCTACTTGAGTATTTCGAAACATTAGTAATAGTAGGTTACTGACCACTGCTGGCAATATCTACAGCTATTACAAAACTTTTGCGCCAAATACAAATTTCATGATTGATTTATGGTAATTTTTTGTTGAATAATTGATCTCGAAATAATTACTCTATCACGACAAACCTTTTCAGCAGAAATTAAGTAATTTTGACCAAACACAAAAAGGCGTAAAATATCATCATACCTTATGATAAGTTATTGATCTACCAGGCCGTTTATATTTACCGCGCCTTGCTTGTATACAGTGGAGATGAGTAGGTGTCATTATCGAATTGGAAACCAGAAATTTTCGTTTGTGGTCCAGCCCCAATTACCAATCAATCCAAGTCGAGAGAATCAAAACCACTATAATTAGTTTTCAAGAATCATTTGAAATTCTATCTTTTTATAATCTGATACGGGTTTATGAAAATCTCGAACTGGAATTCTCTTTCATGTCCATAATCCAGTACAGCCAACTGCACGTAAATGGTGAACAGCGACCGTATAAACGTGTCATAGGCAATGTTCCTACCAATTTTTCACGAGTCTGCGCGCGCTCACCAACTCACTGCGCAGTCCCTTGGACAACAGTGCGTAACGACTAAAAAAAGGTCATCAATTCGGTTTTTTTTTGCGCAGCTTAGATTTTTGTGTGCAGAGACCGTGTCAGCACTGCGCAATTGCGCACGTGCGCAGCTTAGAGGTTTCATTGATCACAGGCGATATCAGTGATGATCTGTAATACTGATGATTTAGCAGTATGTAGGAATAATGCATTGTTCTTGTATATCGTTGCAGTGTACGG
Source organism: Botryllus schlosseri (assembly GCF_051294905.1). Lineage (NCBI taxonomy): Eukaryota > Metazoa > Chordata > Ascidiacea > Stolidobranchia > Styelidae > Botryllus > Botryllus schlosseri. Next base: position 35,728,056 of record NC_137238.1, read on the forward strand.
AGTGATTTTATCGATGATCGGGATTCTTGAGATGTCCCTCTACGCCAGGGCCGGCCAACCCGTGGCCCGCGGGCCACATGTGGCCCGCGAGAAGGTTTTGAGTGGCCCGCGAGGTAATTTCCGAAATTTATAATGTTATCAAAAATGGATTGCACAGATTGTGAACTTGTGAGGCCAACCAAAAATTTGATTAGTCTGGCCGCAACACTTGAGATGAGGTGACTAAAAATATCAGTTCCGACGCATTGGCAGATTCATGAGCCAGTCACATATTGGTAGGTCTTCGTAGACTACAGTAAAGCAGAATAATTTGCGATAGATTTATCAAAAGTAAAAATTTTCTACACGCTTCGCGCAACATGTTGTCACTCGATTTCTTGCTTTTAATATTATTGCCCCTTTGTGAAAATGAAAGAACGCCTAATGCATCAGATTGAATCTAACTATATTCGCGATTACGAGACAGAGTGTCGTTCAACATATGCGACTTTGCGTTTGCACTCGCACAAAGACCGTCGACTATGAAACCTAGGCACAAAATGATTGACGCATGTTGGTCGAAACTTTCGATATAGATATATGTCCAGACGCCAATAGCCCAGTCCTTGCAAACTGAGCCCAGAGATATATAGCAGGCCCGCAATATAGTTTGGTGACAATATTATTGACCCGTGAACTTCAAAACATTTTCGCGCTTAGCGCGGCTAGTGGCCCGCGCAACAGTTCGTCAATCGAATGTGGCCCTTTGGCTGAAAAGGTTGGCCAGCCCTGCTCTACGCCATCATGAGATGGTGTGATGAGTCATGCAGCCGCATCAAAGCCAATATGCCTACTGCCACCAACCAGAAGATTGACGCAGCCCAGAGAATTGTGTAGCAAGGCCTCAATTATAAAAAGTTTGATATATGAACTTCAGACTATATTGAGAGATTTAATGGATGGATGAATTAATTGATTGCTTGCTGCTTCCTTTTACTGCATGTAACTTAAACTACACAATGAGCCACGTAGTTGTGAAGAAGTGAATAAATCTCTGTTGTGAGTGAGTGTGATCCTTTTCCAGTTGTCTCGGTAAGGGTAGAAAGTACAGTGTGTACCTATGAAACAAATACAAATATCACGAATAAAATGCTTGGATGAAAAGTCGAATGCTGTACCGACTGAGCTAACCGTGCTATGCTGAACGCAATTAGATTGGAGCCGTCTGTCCAGTTTTGATTATCTGGGTGCATCCAGCAGCATGATTATGAAATAAAGCTGACTGTTATGCGCCCGTCAGGTCCAACGCACTACCGACTGAGCTAACCTGACTGCGCTGAAAGCCGTGAGATCGTTGTTATAGTTGCGTAGGACCAGTAAATCTGAATATGAAATAAAACCGAAAATTATATGCCTTCACGGTCTCGAACCCTTGCCGGTTCATATCAGTGACCAGCACTCTTATGACGGAAAAAACGTCCATCGCGACATCGTCATCATGGACACTATGACAAGACGTTCGTATTAGTGCAGTATAGGGTAATTATGAATAACAAACACGAAGATTATACGCTCGATAAGGGACTAGAACCCTTGACCGTTGCATTAAAAATCAAATGCTCTACTCACATGTTTAATAGGATCACTATGATCGAAAATTATGCCCCCCGTACGGGACTTGAGCCTTTTACCTCTGGATAAAGAGCTGTGAGGCGCTCAGCGTGTCCGATAACCTGCGATGGCATATACAGCGAGTCCGTGGTCTACGGATCGCGGATTACAATATACTTAACTGGAAGTATAGCTGAGACGAACGTGCTGCGACTGCGAGTGAGTTCTCGAATACGAGTTCAACAGACGACATTTGCCTTTAATTAGGAATTCTGTTGCAGGGGTCATGGCAACCTGCGGCCGTAGAAGGAAATTTGTGCGGTCGTCGATACGTAATTCGATTAGTATGTGTTGGCGGGCAAATTGACAGTGTTGGGATGACTCGAGTCATGACTTGACTCGAGTCAGACTCGAGTCACCTTTTTCGTATGACTTGACTTGACTCGAGTCACTTTGCTAAAATGACTTGACTTGACTTGACTCGGCGTATCAAAAATGTGGATTGACTCGTGACTCGGAGCAAAATTCACGAGTCAATTTCAAGTCATCAAGTAATCGGTGTCGATAAAATTCACTGTATATTGCATATGCTCGGATTGTTCGCAAAACGCTGATGTGACTTGTGAGAGCGAATAATCATTCAATGATCGTGCGTTTACTGACCCTCCATTGTTCTCTCACAAATAAATTGACCGCAAACGAAGTGATCGAAGCTTACAGCTTACGTTGTCGTAATCTAGTATAGTGAAGTAATTTAATAGCAAAATGTCTATTTCTGTTCTGTGTTCTTACCTTAACCAAACCTCTTGTTTTATCGAATTTGAATTCGAATATAGTTTATATACTCCTCAACCATTAGCGCAGGCACAAATTGTATCATATTAATATGTAAATGGATAATGTATTGCATGTTATCGATTCGTTTCTCTATTCTCTATTCTCTAATTTGACTGGTAACTATAAACTGAGTTTTACGTATATGCGAGTGATACAGCGCCTTCTTCCGTATATATATTCAACTCTGTATTCGTTCCTCGGTTCAGAATCAATGACTACTCAATCTGTACTTCAGACAGCTAGTTAAATGTAATGACGTGGTCATGCCTCATACTTCGAAAAGGCAACTTGACTTGAATTGTGACTTGACTCGTGACTTGACTTGACTTGACTCGACTTGACTCGAGTCACCTCCAAATATCGAGTGACTTGACTTGACTCGAGTCACCTTCGAGAATCGGTTGACTTGACTTGACTCGAGTCAAAATGTGCAATGACTCGAAATGACTCGTGACTCGAAGGTAGTGACTTGATCCCAACACTGCAAATTGAATCTAGGAATTGATTCCAGAATTTTTGAGAGATTTCAATTGTTATTTAAATTTTCTTCGCGCAATGCACGATTCAACGCGACTTCACTTTTCGATTTTGCGCCCTTTGCAATCTGATCCCCACAGTACAGATGTGAAAAGCTGAGGAGAATGATGCGAAATTATAGAAATACCAACTTGGAAACATGTGCTCCTCAAAAACGAAATTTGTTTCTGGTACGTTTGATCGATTCCGATATCTTTCTAATACAACGACAATCTTGACGGGCGGCTAAGAAATAACAGCATGCAACAAAGTAACTAACGGCAATTGATCCACCTGAATATGCATCATCATTGCCCAAACTTTCCGAAACATTCCATCCATCAACTCTACCGGAAAATATTATTGAATGCGCTGAGAAAGGATAAATATTTGACAGCAATATGTGAAACTACTGATATTAATGACGAAATTCATTAGCGAACATAACGGATCCCAGTAACGATTTATAACATGATCAGTTACCCCTCGCAATTTCGCGGCGTACAATTATGATATATTATTATTAATATTACAACACACAACAGTGGTGCTTATAGCCGGATTAAGGCTTTGTGCTCCACGACAGCACATTTATCACACAGTTCAATGCATTTCTTCATGTTCAATTGCTCTTGGCACTCCATCAGCAGTCTCTGCATCTTCAAGGATTTCATCGGTTCTTTTGTCGTCGACTTATAGCTCGACCCACTGTCGTTTCTGCACTGTAAAAAATCTGGTAGATTTACTGGGAAATCTCTGTAAATTTTACCACAAATTACCGGTCGCAGCCAATTACTGTGCGTAGCTTGTCATTTTACATTTTAATATGTAATATTACCTTAATATAGCTGTAAAGTAAGTTACCAGAATTTCTTCGCATAATTACTGACAGTTACTCGTTACTGCAGTTTACCGGGCTATTGGCAAAATTGATTAGCTTCAAAATCGCTGCAGCCAATGTATACGTAAAACTGAATGTTACTGATATATCATTCTAGAGGTGACTTGACCTGATTGAACCTCGTTTGCGAGACTGGGGTCTGTCATACCGAAACTGTTGGCCCTAGTATCAATTTAAGCTTAGTAGGGTACAAGAAATAACTGACAATCGTAGCTAATGTGGTACACCGTAGCCATATTATATTATAAGGCAATGGCTGTACGGCCAGTCTCGCTGGTTACATTCGTTGTCACGGATAAGGCTGATAAGTTAGAAAATTAGTTCAGGATGTATAATATTGCTCGGGGAAACTAGAAATATCAGCACCGCATGCTCAGCTGACCATTTGTTAGTGGCGGACAAGGCGAGTTGTAATCGGTTACATTAGGTGACTGCTTTTTCTGAGATTCGAAGTAAACAACCAACGCACAACTGTGCCATCACAAGCAGCGTCTGGTTACGTAAGTACAGTAAGTAGTGAACAACACATGGAATATATATCAATTTATACGAAATTAGATGAAAAAAGGGACTATATGCTATGATAAATGTTTCTGTATAGAAAAAAAGACCCAGATCAAACATTATAACGTGGCCAGTAAATATTATTGGTGTCATGTGTCAGCGGATGAATACCATTTATTTCGAAATCGTTCGAGGGTCGTCTGGCCAGTGGCCATTAGTGAGATTTGAGCAAAGGGTGGGGCGAAGCTTGTTGTGCTTAAAGAAAGTGGACACGATCGTTGAAGATTCCTAGGAATGCTGAATGGAATACGCATCTTAAAAGGTAATACAGTACTACATAGTATTTGTTACCGTGAATATCTGACTCTGCGCACCAGCCCTCGATGACTTAGATTTCATGATTGATATATTTCATTCGCCGCATTCTCTGTTCTATTTTGGGATATTTGTCGACTTATATACATAGTGACCACATACTCCGCTGCGGAGGAGTTGAAACTGTTGGCTTGGTAATGTCATTTTGGGGCCATAGCATAGATATGTTTTCATCCACTGCTGGATTTGTTTGCCACACATGCCACCTTAAATTAGGAACCTTTTGCTTCAATACAGAGATAAAGTCATGAATCTCTGCTATGTCATGTAAAAGGCGGAGCCGTCATCACACAATGTGCCAGTACCGGTACTTCAAAACATGTTATATTTTTGTTAGCCTATTTGTCTTAGTCTTTATAATGTCATGTCCACTGTCCAGGTTAGGAACTTTGCTTTATATAGCGACTTACGCATGAATTATTTTTAGTGGAACTGCAAGATACTACTTACACAGAAGGAATGAGAACGAGAAAAAGAAACAATTGGAAGTTTGGCCGGTGGTGGAATTAATTCACGTTTTCTTGAGACCACTCGTGTTACTGCATGTCTCCTAAAGAAGAATTAGACCTCCAGCAGCAATATTTTTCCATCGATAACCACTTCATCGTGATATCATGAATGAATATACAGTTTGTTCCAATGTCGTTTTGGGGATGTGAAGAAAATGTTGCGATATTTTTGCATCGGGTTGCTTTGCGATAGGTATGGATGTACGTGAATTTACAAGCTGGTATGTAATCCTGATTTACAGGGACAGCATATAGGTAGGTAGGTGCGAGGCTCACTGAAAATGTACATGGATAGTTTAAGATGAATATTTGGCGTCCAGTTAGTTCATTACGACTATGCCCTGAAATGCGGCCGCAGGCTACATAAGTCATCGAAATGTAAAATGAATAGCAAAAAGCTTGGCCACCCGTGTGTTACATATCGCACGAGCGTCAAAATTAAGCGACGTAATCGTTTACTTTCATATTATTCATTTATCTGACGTGAATCCGATAAATTATTTTAAAATTTAGGGCAAATCGATTGCATAAATTATAAAATATGAGGGGGATGCATTGATCAACACCAATAAAGTTACGAGAAGACTTTAACAAATGACAATTCCTCACGTTTTCTGCAATCTTTTTCGCATCAGACAATATTAATAATTATTTATTCCCCTATAGTAAATCGAAATTTTTTCCAGGTCTAAAGTAAAACAGATTCTCGCGAATACGAATAATTGCTATTACATTTGATCGAGTCCTATTGAGGGATATAAAAATTGGTAAAGCATCATACAATCACACATCAATGAGTGGTCTTCCAGATTTTCGACGGCCATATGTATCAAAGAAAGCTACAGAAAGACATTTTAATAAATTTAAAACAACAAAGCCAAATCACTATAAGCAAGCCAGAATGTCCATGCAAAATTAGCGTTAGCGTTATGACGTCACACCCATTTTCAATTCATATATTGGACCCAAAGACATTTACATTCTTGGCAACACCAGGGATATATAACTGATTGTATATCCCTGGGCTACACAGAATATGCAATAATTCATGAATTGACCCATACAATTCGGCAAGCTGTCATATTCGCTTCTGCCATTGGTTCATTTTTGGGACTTGAAAACCGTTCTCAAGCTAGAATCTTCACTCTGCCAGTGATAGAAATGAGCGGCATCAAGGCAGTTTACTTATGGAGTTTGTTCTTCTTCTACATGAGCAAGTGTAGGCGGATAATATTTAATATCACTTGAAATATATAATCTATGAAGCACATCAAAATAACATCTTTATTCAAATGTATTTTTCATGAAAACACTAGATTAGCACAATTTTGAGAAAAAATCCACTAGAACACTAGGTCAAGTCGAAATACATTAGATCCAGTGTAAAACACTAGGAGTGGCACCACTGGCTATGACCAGCATGAGATATATTGTAAACGTCCATGTTTTATGCTCAAAACTGATCGATTTTACATATTTTTGAAAAAATAATTGCTAGAAAATCGGTAAATATTTTTCAGAAGTGGCTAGATTTGTCGCTAGTCGCTATAGTCGCTAGATCGATATGTTTTGTCGGTAAATCGAATGAAAAATCGCTAAATTGGCAACACTGATTACTAACACATGGATAGATGCGCAGCACTTGACTCGCGGTTGAATGCGCAGAGAGGCGTACTGCTTTGCCGGTTAAAAGCAGCACAATTCGTAGTCCTATAGCTGGCAATCCGAGCGTTCAAATCTATTAGGTCTTGTCTTAATCGAAAGCTAGTGTCGCACTGATTTCGGAAATACAAATTTAAATCTCACCAGGGCAATGTAACCACTCCAAAATAGCGGCCAATGGCCGATTGCTCTGAACAATGAGAGTGCCGCAGCACAATGACCAATTGCGTCGAGATATTGTTCAGAACTATGCCAATTTCCAGACTTTGGCGACTATGTTGGAGTGGTTCCAGTACCCTGGTAATATTTTATTTGTATTGTCGGAATCAGTGCGACACTAGCTTTCGCTCAAGACCAGACATATTAAATTTGAAAGCCCGGATTGCCAGCTATAGGACTACCAAATATGCTGCTTTGAGCCTGCTCAGCAGTTAGCCTCTTTCCGCATTCAACCGTGAGTCATGTTTTGTGCATCTATCTATAAACTGAAAACGCCATAAATGACTCGGAATCAGTAATGCAGACGTTTGAGAGGGTCAATTGGGAGCAGGACTGGAAAAAATCCTTTTTTAGTCAACACCACAGCCACCTTAACAGACGGGTAATTCGGAAATCGAGTCGGAATGATGTCGCTAGCTTTTAGCAGTTGGTCTGAGCTAGCTACTTTCGGATGTGCAGGAATGAGGGACGATACTATACAAATCGCAAGAATCTTCGTGAATATATTAAGCTACCGTGATACAGAGGGTATTTCATGCGGTTCTTACTACAATTTTACCCATCAAATGCGTTCAAACAAATCACAGAACAAGGGTCGTGGCCAAGTCACAAGGCTTCAAGTCATTTTCAATTCAACACCGAGTCCAATTCAAAAAGCAACGGTTCCAGTCCAAGACATAGTGTTAAGACTCGAGTCCGAGTCCAAGTCATAGTAGGCCTATTTACTGCTTAGTATCGCGTTCAAGTCAATTCCAACTCACTTCTGTGAAACTCTTGGGTGATGTCGAAGGCCTCGGATTTATAATATACTCATATTTTTACTCTCAATATGTTTCCTAAAACAGGTATCAGACAGTTTTACGGCCTATTTCTCAATTATCGGACCTGAAATACGAGACTGGAATGTCTCGAGTGAATCGAATTATGTCACAAAACGGTACTGTCGCAGATGTGAGCCGGGAAACATCGAAGATGCGATTTGACAAAGAATCAATCTGCACCAGGTTTCAAAATCGCGATCACTGGTGGAACTGCCTTGAAATCGATTCTTCGCCATACGCCAGATGGAATTCACAGCCCCGAAATTGATCGAGCGATCGATTACATTGAAAGCGCAGCGAAATTTCGCTCGTACGGTATTAATTTGAGTTTGTGCTCGAGGTGTAACATAGAGAAAGCCTGCATAAAAATGGACTTTTGATCTACGGAATCAGAAACTATACGATAGAGTCCATACGTTACTCAGCGCCAAGCTATAGTTATACGTTGGCATTCGTTTGAAGTGAGATACTGCCAAATTCTCCTTAGAATTTTGCGTTTCTACATAATTCACAAATAATGGAATGTGTCGCGGAATATAGAGATTAACATCGAAAAAGAACTGTGACAACCGGCACTAGGTGGAAGTGGATGCCAGTTAACAGACCGCAATGTGTCTTATCGCATTGTGCTTTGTGTCTTGATCAGATGAAGGTATAATCTGACGATTTGCGATTATTGTTGATTCTAGATGCGGTGCGGAACACTTCGTGCATATATACGTGTATAAAATGCGATAATAGTGGGGTTACCATATTGTGGGATCCGTAAAGAAGGGGATTTTATACAAATTACAAAAGTTACATTACCGGACTAGAAAACTGTCGATTCCCGAATTTTTACGTGAAACTATGCTGTGTTGACTAAAAGCAGAAACACTTCCTGGCCTACTCTCGAAAAAGCCACCCAATCACACGATCAGCTGATTAGACGTTATTTATGGCATTTTTGCAGTTTCTTACATTTTCGTTATGACGTTTCGAGATACTAATTAGCTTTGTAATTATTGTTCGAATCTTCACAGCAAGCCTCCATTAACTGAATACAGACTATTTCTCCTCTTCTGTTTTAAAAGTTCTATTTGACTGTTCATTTACTTTTTTCTATCCTCGCAATTATAACTCAACGACGTTTTCTTGGCCAAACTCTGTAGTTCTTGCTATAGTCTTTACAATACAAATGAGAAGAGCCGTATTCTTCGTTGGTAGCCCGGAAATGATCGTGACCTACGCTTCGGGGACTAATTATCAAGTTCATTGCTGAACACAATGATGTGTATAATTGATTGAAGTCCAATGGTCACTGCCATGACCAATTACCATTTACCATACACCATTGTTGCGTGAGTAACGTTTATTTGAGCTCGAATCGAGAGTTGCGAAGTTCTGACGCCGTAGTTACGTAAACCATAAGGAAGGAAACAAGCACATATTGTTAATACGTGATAGAATGCACCAATTGATAATCAGTTTAAACCTCAAAATCAGAATGGCAATTATTAAAGAGTCGCAATCAAAGGCTCAGAGAGCCGTAGTTTGCCCACCGTTGGTCTAATTAGACAACCAGGATTATCTAATTAATAGAAGTCTAATTATCTATAAGCTGGTAATTTTCTATTCTTCCAAATCTGCTCAGAGGCTGAAGGGTTGAGTGGGATCCGGCGTTGCGCATTGTATATTGTAGTTCACAATCATACAGTATGCTGTTTCATTTCATAGTGTGAACGCGGTATCCTATATAGCTTGCAGTGATAAGTATGGTATCGATTAGGCTACCTTGGCCGCGCAATGAACTCCATTGGATCGTGTTCAAGACTTATCTTCGAGGAGCTATCGTGATCTTGCGGTTGGTTCTCATCGTGATATACATGCACTTCGCGTTTGGATGGCGGAATGAATTAGCTGTGAAAGGCGTGCCTGGTTGCAAGAACGAGACGAACCATACACCCTGCCACGACACCGCAGCATTTTCCGACACAGTCAATTTGCTGGTAATTACGAGGAGGGCCATTACTTTTACTTACCATATTTCCTCTTCTAAGGGGATTTGTCCTCTTTTTTGACATTTGAAAGTGTCCTCGGAAGACGCCCAAATGTCCTCTTTTTTGAGCATTATTACAATCCTGTGCTTTAGACTCGTTTCACTCCTGATTGAACAGTTTCTATAAAAATAAGTCTATACGTTTTTGTACAAATTCTGTTTCCACCACACAGTATGGAATTCAATCATGTCGATTTGTTATGTTACAGTCATTCATGACCTTTGTTATGACTCTGTACTACATGTGCAAAATTGATCACGTATACAACGCGTGCATGATGAAGAACGGGGAGGGGAGGCCAGGACGGGAAGTAACGAAACAATTGCTCCATACTACTGCTTCTAGTTTGAATGGTGAGGTAAATGCGCCCATCGTACGAAGGTGATCTGTAACGAAGTATACTTTTTAATGGTATTCAATTAAGTTTTGACCGTACTAAACTTGCACCACTTATTCAAGTTATTCTGTTTCTAGAATACTTTCAATCTACTCGCACGGTTTTTTCAGGCGAAACTACTTGATTTTGCACGTCGGATTTCAGTAGTAGAAAGTACTTCCGTGATAAGTTCTAAAGGCATTTTTGAGTGGAAAGTATTTGACCCCTTGAACAAATCCACTTTTGAGACTACCGAAATGGGCACTTTTCAGATCTCTCACTTCCTATTTCCAATTGGAGTAGTTTGGGCATGCCTTGAAAATAGCTACTTATATTTTTAATCGAGTAGAATTTGGCTAATTAGACTTCCAACTCTACTTCTGCTTGAGAAACAATTAAAGCTCAGTACTTTGAACACCTCTACAGTTCAGTTTTACAGCCAAAATCTAATTGCACTACCAATTACATTATTATTTCAGACACGAAAACTGAGGCCAAGCCGAAGAAAAACGCTCAGGTGTGAACTTTCATTGCTGTGATTTATATTATGCAAATGGTAACCACCGAATGCTGCGTGCGCAGTCGATCAACTATAAAAAAAATCAACTTTTCAAATTACATTCGAATGTGAGTTAAATTTCCGCAGTTTGTTTCAAATTACATTGGGATTACAATTACTGAATTCGGAAAAACTTACAAATTGGAAGGAAAAGCAACCAAAATAAAGTTCAGTTCATATTCATATTAGAGCTCATTCTCCTAAGCATGAAAATGGCAAAGTCTGTACACCAGGCTTGGATCGATTCGCACTATACAGTTCTCTTGTATCCGGGGTCGTAACTGCCGCACTCCAAACTCCCTAATTGGGGGCCCTACCTCAAAAGGCCCAAAATTTAACTCGCAAATTAACATTTTGTGTAAAATGTAGGCCTACTACAAATTCAAAATTTTCTTGGCGCCATTCTCGATTTATCCTGCGTAAATGTCCGTCCACTTTTTGATATGGGTACCCTCATCATCTATTTAAAATACGACATTTCAGCGCCGTTCATCACCGCTCCACGACACACCAAGACGTGCGACATGCGACTTCGTGAAGTGTGTTACCAAATAAAATTTAGGAAGAAATTGACTGCCGCGAACCGAAGACCTCAATATATATATATTACCAATTGTCCATTGGCGCGGAATAGTACTGCGTAACCAAATCCTTCAGCTCTGCCGAGCAAGATAGTGTGATGATAATGCGTCCGGCTACTTGATCGGTAGGTCGTGGGTTCGATTCCCGGCCGGGTCAGACCAAAGACTCGATAACTGGTATCCGCCGCTATTCTGCTAGGCTCTCGGCATACACGGTTAGCATGGAGGAGAAAAAAGCGGGGGTGCTGACTAGATGACCTTACGGTCGTATCGCATCTCCGTCGTCAAAAGCATCTCGATAATGCAGACGAAACCGAATACCACCCTTCTCTCGCTCTCTGCCAGTAAATCTTGTCACGTGGACTGAGAGAGGATGAAAAATTATTATCATTATATGCAATTACCAATATTATAGTCAATATTTCATCATGAGTATGAAAATCTTTCACGCTAGGCGCGACTACATACACTGTTACACACTCCTATAATAGTAAAACGTGCCTAACTGATAGTGGTCAAAAGGCCCGTCGTTGTGTACATTATGATAGTCCGCTCCCCCACTCGCGTCGCGAAACACAATGATCTAAAATCCCCGCATCCACTATGTGATTGGGGTTCAGTTTCACTATTGTGGGAATAATATAATCATTCTGCGCCAGCTTCCAACAATGCTTTGGTAACTGGAGTAGTACAGAGAAGTAGAGAGAAGAAATGTTTTTTAATGTGCAAGCTGTACAGCGTACAATGTACATTGTAAGTTTTGTACCTACTGAAATTGCGATGTCAGAACATTCAATCCAATGACACATTAAATTCGTGTGACTCTTACATTACGTACAATGATTTCAATGCCGGGCATTTTAAACCGACTCCCTAGATTAATGTGCTGCGCTAAATCCTAAATCCATTACGATTCGTTGTGGTGATGCCGTATAATTCCACAGGAAGTTGATGATTTATAATGAATTGCAATGATGACTATTTTACATTACAATATCACGTACGACCTGCCGAAGTACCGTAAATCTATATCAATTTCACTTCAGTCCGAGGTTAATGTACATGACGCACCCTTTCCCACGGCATACGACATTGGACCCTACCGGAATACTTGGTTACTTCAGCATTACCTTCTAGTGATTATATAGGTCAAATTATTTTCTTTGCTGCTAGCCGTAGGTTGTATTAGCGGGAAGCCGCCGTTCCTAACTACACCATTTTCAATCCATTCATTTACACCCCATACTAATGGTGGGAATCTTATAAATACAATAATTTTCCACCCATGTGTTACACCATACTTTAAAGTGGAAATCTGGTAGCTACACCAGGCACCCCACGCATTTACAAACAACATTATTCTGGAAATCTGGTAAATACACCTATTTTACCCATATAGTCCTACTTGAACGCATCAAGTTGACCATCTCTGCAGGGTTGGAATGACTCGAGTCATTTTCTCAAAATACGGAACTGACTCGACTAGACTTGAGTCAATCTGTGTAATGACTCGACTTGGACTCGAGTCATTGCGCATGACTCGAACCAAGTCATATGATCGAGAATCAGACGGCAAAGACCGACAGACATTGAAATTTCGAAGAATAGTAAAGTAACCACCATATTGGGATTTCGTCTATTGGTACTGGTACTTCAAAAGGCGACCAGAAACTGCTCAATGTGACGTATATTAGTATATCATAAATGCGAAGCATTCGATATCACCAAACAGAGTTATGAAAGTGAGTTTAATTGACCTTAACTGGAAACTGAGCAGTCAACAAAATGACTTGGACTCGGACTCGAGTCATAACACCATGACTCGGACACGAACCTCTGGTCGATGACTTGGACTCGGACTTGAGTCGGTGGTGAATTGAAAATGACTCGACTTGACTCGAATCAAAACTTCGAAAGTGAGATTGACTTGTGATTCGGAGCCTTGTGACTTGGTTACAGCCCTACATCTCTGCTCGCATCCCGATACACAACAATGCGAAATGCGCTGTCTGCATGTTTTACCGATTGCTATACTTCGCTTTAATCAGAATAATGACATATGGAAGATCAAGCGGACCAGGAAAGGTGAAGAAGCGCTGCGGTGGGTTTACATTGATCAGGTAATACCAAAGGTTAATTGGCGATGCATTTCTTTGAAACCTAGTCGTAGGCAACTAGAACACTTGTGCTAACTAGGTGCCGGGTGCATCTTCTTATCGAGGCCAAAATCGTTGTTTACCGAATGTATAGCGTTGCAGGTGGTGATCCTCACAATAGTGGAAGTATTCATCGGCTTCTGTTATCTACGTTGCCGTTATCATCCTGGCTTGAAGGCAAACAATCTTCCTGAAGTGGTTTGCAAAGTCGGCTGTTACCAGGATCCCTTTCTGACTGAACCAAAGCCTATGCTGTTCAACGGACTTATCAGTGAGTGTTCTACAGTTTGAGAATTACTTATCTGATGAAGGCACTCGCATTGGGGGTAGGGGGGGGGGGCGTTTATCACATACTGTGAACCCAAAGGATCTACCGTGAATGACCTCTCAAATTCGTGAGCCGAAACTCACATATTCGAAATGCAATATTCGTCAAATAATTTACGAGCGCTTATTTCAACATTATGCATTGACACATAGATCATAGGGCGGGCAACTTCTCCATTCGGCGGGACGGATATATGAAAATTGAGTACATGGTGGGTCAGATTGCTGAATCGATACATTATTCGCCCATGGAATAAATAGTATTTATTGAATGTATTTTATCGACAGCAATGTCACTTCGAAGCCATTTCTCGCCGATAATGACGAAGGCAATGTGGATTTGAGAACAGCACTGTTATACAGGCGCCGCCATGTTTGTTTGTTTGTGGTATTCGTGGTGTTTGTCGACTACTATGGTCATTTACACCGATGGCCGATATTGTTCATTATTTTCCGTAACTGCCGACTTATAGCACGGCCCACCTCTAGGCTTTTTTAAAACACCGCTTACGCAGATGAGGTGGCGAGGAGGAGCCTAGGTAAACCTCCAACACTTAGGTATCGGAATTCTGAAGTCGACCTTGGTCGGACTCGAACCCGCACCCATTGGTGTTGAGCCGTCATGTCTGCTTCTCTCTGATCAATTAACACACGGTGCAATCCTTAATTAGAATTTCAAGGCGTTCGATAAGCCCGGTACCCCAAATTTACCATGATATCAATTCATTAGGGTGGATCACATCGTAAATGCCAATAATGCAAGTCTTCTCGCTTCGACGATCTGACGTGTGAACTCTACTCTCGCACGCTGCGCACACACGTATTAATCACATATAGTCAGTAAAATTTGACATTTAATTAAGTAGTGGGGAATCTCGGCAGACTGGAGCCGCTGGCCATATTATCGTGTAACCTGGGAAACTGTCCGCGGGCAGTATGTTGCACGTCCCTGACACAGATGGTCGATAGTCAGCGTTGCTACTCGAGTAGAAACGAATGGTCACGAGGTGGTGCCGACGGTTTGCATGCTTTTATCATAGTCAGAGGTGGCTAATGAGCGCAATTGCAGGATGTATCTTCGAGACTAACGGAAAATAACTAAAGTTGATGACACTACAATCGTAGCTAAAGAGTGTTTATTAACACCAAGGGCCGATAACATAACCAACTCAGAATTAAATCGCGGTCATAAATCCATGTGTGCCTATACTTGCATACCTTCCTATGTATAATTTGGATTAAACTGTTGTACTCGATTCAAACCTCGGTATAAGTCTGGCGTCGATTCTGGTTTCGTACGCCCTGGGTATATGTTCACACCCGTATATCAAGTGCGATGCACGGATGTGAATACACACTCTTTTCGCTAAGACTATTAGTACTCCAGTGGCTCCCAACCGGTGGGGAACACCCACAGGCGGAAAATTTCGGTATTTCTGGTTGGGAATAGACTCACTTTTGAAAAGAATCTTTACAACAATATTATCCTTTATTAAATGTCGTTTCGAAATGCCGATCTTATCTCCAATATTTCTTAGATCATTTGCAATTCAGTGATTCAAATTATCAGTGCCTCCAATTAGCGAGAATCGCCTGGATAGCGACACGCGATCTCCAGCAAATTTTATTATTCATTTGTAGGCTACACCATCATCGGTCACGAAACGTAGTGATAGCAATATTCTGGTTCGTTGTAATAACAGCTCATATTGCTGGACATGTATTCAAGGGAGATCGTGGCCTCGCTAATTGATAGCACATCCGAACTCGTTACAAATGAAATTACATATTTATTTATTTCAGTAGCGTGCGAAAGTGAAGTTTACGGCGGCTTATATATATATATATATATCACGCATATATATATATATATATATCACGCATGAGCTCGTCAACATCAGAAAGTTTATCTGACCTATGTATTATTCGGCATTTACGTAGGTAAATTGATTTTCAAATCCCTCTAATTTTCTGTTGGCTGCGAGCCCGGGTAGATACTTATATTTACGTAGGTGCGTTCATGGTTACCAGTTCACTGCTGATTTAATTTTATTGTGTTCTGATCAATTCCGGGGATCTTAACAATCACCAATGGCACGTATTTACTAAGCAAAGTCTTGCGAAATTTTATTGGAGGTAGCATTTTTAAAGAGTGGATATAGAGTTTTAGGTGGGAAATGAAGGATCAGAATATTCGGAAGTGGGGAATTAAGATAAAAAGGTTGCGAACCACTGTAGTACTCCATTACCGACCTGGATAGACATTGCATTATAAAATAAATTGCCGCAAAAACAGCTCTGATGACTGATTTAGGCTAATGTTGAGTTGACGAATCCAATTTTGAGCTCAGAATAATTGCTATATCACGTCAAATCTTTTTGTCATAGAAATTTGATAAAAATGACCCAAACACAACGGTGTAGCCTAAATATTGCATAGATACTACCTTCCAATATAATATGTGCGGTGTATCTGTCATTGACCCGCTTGGTGATTTACATTCACTCAGATTGCGTGCGGGGAAGATGAGTGCGTGTCCTATTATCAAATTAGAACCTGAAATTTTCGTTTGCAGTCCAGCCCAGTTAATTCAAGTCGGCAGAATGAAAACCGCTAAGATTGGTTCGCAAAAATTAGTTGAAATTCGACATTTTAGAATCAAATCCAAGTTTTTAAAATTCTCGAACTGGAATATTTTTTTCATGTCCATAATTCCGTAGGCCTACATCGAACTGAACATAAATGGCGGAGAATGAATGGTATATAGTGTGGGTTCCAAATAAACAAGCATATATAAACAAGTCACAAGCGACAGCAGTGGTGATCTGTAATACTGAAGATATAGCAGTATATAGAATTAACGCATTCTTGTATATTTTTACAGTTTACGGAATTATCTTAGCCATCACCGGGTTTCTTGAGATATTCCTCAATCTCATCATTAGCATCAGTCCTGAATCCGCACCAAAGCCAATAAAGATTACCGCCACAAACCGGAAGATTGAAGCAGCCCAGAGAATTGTGTAGCAAAGGCATCAAATATGAAAAGTGTGATATACAGACGTCAGACTTTACTGAAAGATGTGATGGAAGGACGAATTTATTGATTTCTTGTTGTTTCATTTTACTGTGTGTAAACTGTACATTGAACAACGCACCCCCTAAACGTGATTATATATCTGTTGTGATTGCGAGTGATCCTTTTCCAGCCCCCTCGGCGAGGTTACAAAGTAGGCCTACTGTGATGTAAGTTTGTAGCTGTGAAATATATCCCAATATTATGAATAAAGTGTTTGGATTTATAGACAAAGTCCTGTAAAGACTGAGCTAACGGTGCTATGCTGAACGCACATAAATTGGGGTGGTTTGTCTAGCTAGGTAGGAGGGATGGTGTGAACGTGAGGTTCACGTTCATGTTTTGTGTGTGAACCTCAAAAATATAGTGGTTCACGTTCACAAACGAACCTTGGTAGGTTCTGCACTGTGAACCTTTTTCATAAAATACATTTTCACGTCATATTAATATTTTTGGTTGGAATTCTTCGCATTTCACCTCCGGGCCACTCTATGCATGGCACTGGCAGCGTAAAAAAATCAACACTAAACGAGTATGCACGGTGCCAATCTCAATAACTTTGCTCGCTTTGTTACAAAAGTTTGCTCGTAATAATCAGCTTTCCGTTGGTGAATATTTAGTGACTCTCTACTGTGAGCTCGACCCCGCAATCACATAACTTCATGAACGAAATACACTACATGTAGGTAGTCAACGATGATGCTTATTACACCAATCAATGAAATTGATATGAAATTCCATCCTTCACTAATGTAAAAAATCTAGCAGTCGTATGGGATCCATCTTGATTTGATATGTATATTGTACCGTAAAACCCAATCCGTGTGATTGTGGTGTAGGCTACTGACCTACTGTATAACTTGTTTACGGCGTGATATCGGTACCAAATATGAAAATCCGTTTTACACTCTGCTCAATATCAATGTAGCTATATGGTTCCAAATAAGCGACCGTATATAAATGTGTCACAAACAATAGCAGCGATGATCTGTAATACTGACGATTTAGCAGAATATAGGATTAACGCTTTCTTGTATATTTCTACAGTTTACGGAATGATCTTAGCGATCACCGGGTTTGTTGAGATATTCCTCAACCTCAACAATGGCATCAGTCCTGCACCCGCACCAAAGCCATCAAAGCTTACCGCCACCAACCGGAAGATTGACGCAGCCCAGAGAATGGTGTAGCAAAGCCATCAAACATGAAATGTGTGATATACGGACGTCAGACTTTACTCAAAGATTTGATGGATGGGTGAATAAATTAATTGATTGCTTGCTGTCTCCTTTTTACTGTATATAAACTTTACGATGAACAACGCACCGATTGTAAAGACGTGAATAAATCTCTGTTGCAAGTGAGTGTTATCCTTTTCCAGCTCCCTCGGTAATGGTTGAAAGTAGGCTACGGTGGCGTAGGTATGTAGCTATGAAATATATCCCAATATTATGATTGAAGTGCTTGAATTAAACGTCAAGTGCTGTACCGACCGAGCTAGCAGTGCCCTGCTGAACGCACTTAAATTGGGGCCATTTGTCCAGTGCCGTTTATCTTGGTGTATCTATTTATCTAGGGGTAAAGAGTTTAAGTCCCGCGCGTCACGTAATTGTCGATGGTATTTCATAATGACCTCACTACACCCAATCAAAGAACCTCTATCTCATCCCGTTCAGCGCGGCCAGTTAGCTTAGCCGGTAGGGCGTTGGACATATGTTCTAACGGTCAAAGGTTCAAGTCCCTTGGTGGGCGTGTGATCTTCGGCTGTTATTTATTATTATCCTACTGCATCAACAAGAACCGCTCTCTCACCGCGGTCAGGACTCCCTCGTCTTCTTTCCAGGCATAAAAGTGCGGGTCTCTGAATCCAATAAAGGGCGAGAGACCATAAAGGCATACATGGCATATATTTTTCGGTTATATTTCATAATCACATTACTAGGCATATCAAACTACACCAACAATTCCTCTGTGCTCAGTGCAACCAGGTTAGCTTAGTTAGACGGTAGAGCGTTGTACTTAACGGACACGTAACATTCAGTTTTATTTCAAAATTACGCTGTTCCCACAGGCTACACCAGCGTTTCGCAAACCATCCGAACATAAGCAACAGCGATTTTTTTTTTGGCATCGATCACTTTATTGACTTTAAATTGACTCGAAAATTTTGCTCCTAGTCACGAGTCAATCTACATTTCTGATACGCCGAGTCACGTCAAGTCAAGACATTTTTGTAAAGTGACTCGAATCTAAGGCTGGGCACAATGATTCGAGGACTCGAATCTGAATCGAGTATTAATTGTGATGATTCGAGTCGAGTAGTAAATTTCCATTTTTTCGAGAACTGAAATTATACGCTTCTTCCCACTGAAAGTTAATTTATCATTGGAAATTATAGTTCCTACGGTAATTTTCACTGTTGAAGTCTTGAAACGTTGATTGACGGTATCGTGGCATTTGATTTAAACTTCAAAATTTTCTTCGCGCTCGGCGCGATCTATACTTTCAGTGGTTTTTTAATAGTTGATTGCCCGCCTCTTGATAAATAAAAATAGGCCCGAATAAAAATACGCATGATATACAGAATTGAATCTATGACTGTGTCCGTGTTTGCTACGAGCGGTTGCAGGACTATTGGGCATCACCTTTTCGGCGCCCAAAACTAATACCAAAGCAGATATGTTTCAGCCAACACAAAGGGTGATCCCAGAAAGATCGCTGGCGTTCGAACCTTGGTCAAAGATCGCGCGGGATGGCCCAGTTAATGAAGTCTGGGTCCTACGGTACAAATGCAGGGAGCAGAGGTAATAAATTTTGTGCCCCATGAATAAATGTAAATTGGGAATCGTGCGCATCCCACCAAAGACCAAATTTCCCTTTCAATTAGTTGTGGTACGTGTGAACGATCTTCTGAGTGGCGACAACTTTTTCGGGAGGTTAAGAAAAAACAGCATGCTTCAACCAAGTAAGAGGCCCGCCCGACGCTCACCCTCCAGAAACTCATGAATAGTTTTACCGTATGGTATGGTATGGACATAATAGCTTAAGATGAATAGTTGCGTGCCTATACTAAATCTTAGAAGTCCCCACAACAGAACCCTAATTGGGGGAGTGATCTCGAATGGGGGCCCAAAATTGTTTCGTTGGAATAATTAAACATGAATGTTTTTTCGCGGTTGGCGCGATTTTATGTCGCGCTGCGTTCATGACTTGATTTAATATGAGAGTAGTTATATAGATCGCTCGTGATTTGCCTGGGGCTCTTATGGGTGCACCCGACCGGTGCCGCGAAACTCGTCCTGAACCGGTGACCCTTTCAGACCCCCCTTCCACCCGACCGGTGCCTTATGAGTATAGGGATCTCTCGACCGGTGCCGCGAAAACTCGTCTTGAACCGGTGACCCTTTTCGGTATAGGGATCACTCGACCGGTGCCTCGAAACTCGTCTTGAACCGGTGACCCTTTTCGGTATATGCATCTCTCGACCGGTGTTGAATATGTATCAAGTAAATAGTCATGTGAATGAATCTTTGTTAATGTGTATATCGTGAAAACTCGTGGTCGTGACTCGCCTTTTTTGCTATAGGCGGTGGCGGCGATTCGCCTGTCGTGTATTCTTACGGGTTCTGTGGTGATTCACCATGTGTTCTTATGGGCGCGGTCGTGATTCGTACTTTCAGGTATCTCTCGCGTGGTGTTGAATATGTACGAGTCGCCAACAATAACCGCACAAACGGAAACGTGGCTTGTTGTGAGGATTTACGCAGTGCGTGCGACAGACGGCGATTCGAATATCAACAATAGTCGCGTTCGCAAACTAACACTTCAAAAAGATGTGAAATATTTGTAAAATCCTACGATCGCTCACAAGATACCACTTCCGGCAAATCGATCTATCGCTCAATACACAACCGAAGTTGAATTGTAATTGAATGCGTAAATTTATCACCTCGACATCAAAATTCGAAAACAACAACTTGACGCTTTATGTTCTCACTCTAATTTCATGATAAGTGTAATAAGTGCCGAATAACAGATACATCACCGGCGAGACTTGAATACCAACAAATTGTCACTTATTTCTATTCTAGCCGTAATCCTTTGTGAAGTTAACGCTTATTCAAAAAGGTGTGAAATAGTTTGCAAAACCCCGCGATCACTGACAAGATAATGTCTCGGACATACCCATCTTTCACGACTTGGTGTCATAGCCATACCGATCGCTCACGCGGTGAAATTTTAGTAATCAGTTTGTCACAGAACTAGATTTCACTGGTAAGATTTAATAAATACCGACTATCAGAACCATCAGTGTGGGTAACTTGAATAGCAACAAATTGTCACTTATTTCCGACGAGAAATTCACTAAACCGCAGTACATTGTGTGATTTTGAAAAACAGATGTTTGCGCTTGCGTTTTGATATGTGCGACCCACTAACTACATCCGTTTTGCGAACACGGCTTGTTGTGAGGATTACGCGCGCGCCCTATATTTCGAATGACCTGCGCGCTGAAGTGCGAAATAGTTTGCTAAATCTAGTAATCAGTCGCAAGGTGTTACTTTAGTAATTAGTTTACCATAGAACCGGCGTAGCCGGTGATTCGAATACCGACAAATTTTCACTTATTTCTGACCCAACCCTAATCCTCTGTGAAGTTGACGCTTATTCAAAAAGGTGTGAAATAATTGTAAAATCCTAATCCGAAACCGATTATTTTGACTTTGGCGTAGTGTGCATTGAAATAGGATTGACAAACATGACTAGCAACTTCCCCACAGTCCCGTTTCGATATTATACACACATTGATTTGAAACAAGTAATGTAACATTACAACTCTATTCCCGATCCAGCTTTCCGTTTGTCAAAGAGACATTTTAACATCTTACCATACTCAAAAGAATTATTCACAACATTAACAAGTGTTTAAAATCTAGTTTTCACTTACTTGGCTCTATCAGTACAACTCGCAAACTTGAATTAATTCATCTGGTTGTATTCATAGGACCGATAATTTTTATCCAACTGTAAAGGTCGTTATACTATTCTGTAAGACAGAGTATTTACTAATCGGTGCATATACGATTTGACTTGGGCATATTATATTTTGAGTATACGAGATTTGAGTGTCAGAACAATAACTGAGAATTAAATTATCACAATTGAATCCATATACGACAGCGTGAATTAAATTATCACAATTGAATCCATATACGACAGCGTAAAAGATATTGGAATGTCAGCATCTCTTTACGGTTATAGTTACAACCACATTACCTAATTTACCCGACCAACTCGCCATGATCATTCCCGAAATCAACACAAACATGACTACTGACTTGAGTCAACCACAAAACAGCATCAAGTTTTAAATCCACTTGTAGCTTACGGCTTATTTGAATGCGGGTTATGTTTTGTTGTAATTGAGTGTACGGAAATAGTATTACGTCTCGACATCTCACCATCTTACCATACTCAAAGAGTCAACCACGAAAACATTGTCAAGTAAATCCGTTTGTAACTTACCCAACCAACTCAAACAGTATCAGTATGAAAAACAGCCAAACATACACGAATCCATACAATCACTAAAACCTAAAATCCATAACAAGCTTGGTTGTATTCATATCCCTACACATCTTTTTTTATTCAGCTTGAAAAGTCGTTACTATTCTGTAAGATAGAGGAATTACTACGTGGTATATTCTGCAAGACAAACTAATTACTACTCGGTATATTTTGTAAGACAAAAGTAATTACTTCTCAGTGTCGGCGACTTGAGATTAACATAATATGTTTGAGTATACGAGATTTGAAAGTCCGACCAACGTAGTTGAGAATTCATTTCTTACAATCGAACAATGGTGTTATATTCAAAGTTATCATGCTGTGAACATAAGATTGACACATTGATTTGACATATGAGATTTGTAATAGTTGATTATTACTTTATTATTAAATTATTTGCGTTAATTAGACCCGGCGTTATGGTAAATGTTATGACAGCAACAAACTTTTCAGTACCAATGTTATTAACACATTAAGCTGTAAAACTATGTATGTCTGAAATGTTCTTGATAGGAAAATTACTCCACCTTGGTAAAAATCACTCTGCGTATTGCGGATATCAGAAAATATTTCCAGTACCCAAGACTAAAGATGAAACGACAATTTCGTTTGCTGATTAACAACCGGTACAATACTTTATCATCATAATCCGCGGTGAGAATTGAAACACTTTCGCGCATTACCCGGTGTCAAGATGTCACACTAGGTGAATTGACATACCGCCGCTTGAATAATGCCTAATCCGTTCGCACCATTTCACATACTTTGATCATTACAAAAGTAAATTGTGATATGTTTGTTAGATGCATTCAATTCAACTAGAAGTGTCTGGTACACAACAATCGTAATATCGAAAAAGTACTTGCTACACTGTAATTCACTTAACGTGTTTTGCATTGTTGTCCATTTGTAGTATTGATTGTTTTTGAACCCCCAAATAATAATTCCCCGACATGAAACCAAACCACTGAAAGTCGTTACCATCACAACGAAACAATTTGTACGATGTTTGCCAAATGTATCCTATAGTTAGGTTTACTAGAATTATTTGTCTAACACATACACCGACAATACAATCGAAAATTTTTCCGTTGTCATTCGCTAGAGTAAATGTCATCACAATACTCTGTCACTAAAAGACGTTACTTGTATGTGATTGAATCCCTAACAATTATCTCACTAAACCGAACTCCAAAGAAATTTTACTCACTCGACGGATATGAAACAGCGTCGCTTAATAGGTCTATATCGTTTTTTCTAAAGGTAAATCATATCCATGCAATAGAAAACAATTTTCACTAGCTTGGTAATGAAACCGAAGTCTTCATTCGATATTTTGTTTGTGTCAAATACTTTGTAATAAACACATTTGAGTGGTTGAGCTTTACATCATCAAGCTGTCATCTGTAAATCGAGATCACATCCGACTTGTAACTGTATCGTTTACCTAACCGAGTTGTATGCACATTGCACAGTTTCATATTTTTATCATTTAGTGATTGCTGAACATACCAAACGATACACATTCACTTCCGAAATACTGCGTTGATCTCAATTCCCTTTGTCGTGATAACCGAAGTACATTTGTTTCGAATTCGTAACAGCCGACTTTTCTATGACACGATAAATTTTGACAAGTTATGCTTAGAAGATTGGTTGCATATCGCGAAAAATAACATACTGCTCATATTGATACTGTTAATCGGTATTTTCACGCGAGTCGATTTTCAAATGAGTAAAATTTATTACATGAGTTTCTCCGCTTAATGTAAATGAAAACTCAGTCGTCTTTTAACATCACAAAGACATTGATAAAAAGTAAGCAATCAAACACAACACTTTGTACGACACTAATTATTGTTCCACACATCTCATTTCATACTAAGTGTATACGAAAGATATTCATGTTACACGAAAATATTCGCTCATGCTACAAACCTGTACAATGATTGGTGGTGTAAGTCCAGCACAATTGTGGTATCCATACGAGTTTAGTTAACACAATTTACGACACCGAGGTCGCCTCATCTTTCGTAAGACAACAAACCAAGGCTTCAGGATATGTCCATGTCATAACAATAAATCAGCTACTCCAACAACAGAGTACATATGTTTTCTAGCACGGTGCTTACATCTTACACACAAATCAACCTACTTTGCTAACGAAAAGTGCTGAGTCATCACATGGTTGTCCTCACAACAATACAACTAAAACATACTATCATACAAAATGGCCGTTATAGTTTGCACACCAACGATACATCGTACAAGTAGCAAGTCTCGAGAATCCAGTTATTCAAAAAACGTGAAAGTGTTTCTACGCCAAGTCGGTATGTTGACGAAAGCATATATTGTAATATCATGATCGATTTACATTCGTTGGTCACAAAATGTCACTACTCTAAATAATTATTTTTCACTCAAAGCCTACTTGTCACCATTCGTTTCATCAAGCACGAGTTCACGAAACCTGCTACGACATGAATTGTTATTTTTATGTTGTGTAAATAGGTAATAATTAATTTTAGTAACACTATATCAACATCATCGAGTTGTGCGAATAGATTTACATGTGGTCTTGTGGTTTTAGTCGAAGTATACAGCACGGTCTAATGTAGAGTCATCTCTACTGTACAGCAACTCGGTAATCGAAATGCATTAAAATGTAAACAACGATCTTGTTTCGTCGCACCAAAAATATGTTTACTATCGCGATACTCTACACAGGCCGTGTAAATCCTTTTCACACTCGTAATAGTATACCAACAGCTACCGGCGACAACGTTTAACAATACCAACAACACTAAACATACGATACCTACCCAAGTAAAATTACCATTTTCACCTAGAGGTCGGTCGTTACCCGAGTAGAAATACCATTATCCTTTGGAGATTTGTCGTTTACCCAGTGTAACAAACCCCTTTTCCTTTGGTAATCTATTTTTTCTCTGGGTAACAATCCTTTTTCACTTGGAAATATATTTTTTCTCTGGTTAACAAACCTTTTTTCACTTGGAAATATATTTTTTCTCTGGGTAACAATCCTTTTTCACTTGGAAATATATTTTTTCTCTGGTTAACAAACCTTTTTCACTTGGAAATATATTTTTTCTCTGGTTAACAAACCTTTTTTCACTTGGAAATGTATTTTTTCTCTGGTTAACAAACCTTTTTCACTTGGAAATATATTTTTTCCCCGGGTAACAAACCTTTTTCCCTGAGCAACAAACCATTTTCACTTGGTGGTCCGTCGTTTACCCGAGTAAAAATATCATTTTCTTTTGGAGATCCGGCGTTTACCCAGTGTAACAATACATTTTCACTTGGAAAAATACTTTTACCTAGAGTAACTAATCATTTTCTCCTGCGTAACAAACCCTTTTCGTCTGGAAACTATCATTTACCTGAGTACCAATACCGTTTTCACTTGGAAATCTATCTTTTCCCCGGGTAACAATACCATTTTCGTTTTGAAAACTGACAACCACACCGGTCAATTTGATATTTTTTGTATATTGTTACAACAGACAGCGACAAAATATACACCAACAACGACTCCGATACATTTGTCTAATCAAATCTTCACTTGCTCTGATGCATCCCATCAAAATCATTGGTTACTCACATACAATAACAATGTGCTGTTGTACATCGACATGTATGTTTTCGGAATTGGTGAATAAAGGGGTTTCCGATATGTCCGTGATGTCCGGTTTCGTGCTTTGGATTTTCCAGAGTCAAAATGTCTGAATAAAACACCTCCTCGACTTTGGTAACTGGTTGATACACGGATAATGGTGTTTGGAAAACGGATGAATTTATGTTCCCCATCGCGCTAACAACTCCGGGTTTCCTCAGGCCTGTTTACTATATTGTGTCTTTACTGATCAATACATGTCGCTCTAGTCAGCTGAAGCCGGATCACTAATATGAAAAAGTGTGTGGAGGCCGGATCCGGATATTCACTCATGACCCAACGACCGATATTCAAGTAAACATGTTACAGACCGTGTTTTGTCTCCATGAAAAATACCTATGCATACACCATCACATCAAGTACGTCACGATTGTTCACAAGTATTTGCGTAAACGAGGTGTATGTACAATGTGTCGATGCACAAACATCATGGGACACAAATTCACGTTCTCAAGTCTTATCATGCGACGACTCTGTACATTCAATGTGGGCATAGATGACTTGGAGACAAGCAAGCAGCCATATTTGGACGTAACATGGTCTTAGTATGAACCAGCCTCCACCCAACTTACGAAAAATGAATCTCACACGAGTACAACCCTTTCACGGATTCACACCTTGATTTTACAAGATTGTTCGGATTCTTAGGTAGACTTGCATCGTGATCCAGACCTCGACATAATCGGGTTGCGTAACTCACTCAATCCCTGCGTATTGTTAGTCATAACCTGCGAACTTTTTCGCTGAGACCGCAGTGTTTCACTCGGTTTAATGTATTTGGCGATCACCGTCGTTATCAATCTTTCCCGCGATGAGTATGTCGGATATCGCTACTCCCACATAACGACTACAGATAAACATCGTGAGCAGTGAATCCGGATTGAAATCGTAAACAGGGACTCTGTGTGTGTGAATCTCGAGTTCGATTACGATTTTGATAATGCAATCCAGGGTGTGTCTCTGCGAGTTGAAGGCAGATTTCGTGTTAATCACACCACAAGAGGGTGCTATCTCATAACTCTACAGGTCAACATAAACCGGGACTGGAAACTTTTGGTCTATTTGATCCAGCTACCTGTTGAAACGGTGTACCCACCAGTGATGAGCGGAGAGTGCTTTTCGAGACTCCGAATCCCTCCGACAGCTTTAGTGTCTGAGGAAAACTCCCTCCGACTCCGAATAGCTCAATCCCAGACTCCGAGATACTCCGCTGAATCTCGTCAAGTATCCGAAACAGTGGCAAAGCATGGTACACTTGATAATGTGTTTTACTAAATAAATGTGATAATATGGTCGGACTCATAGTATTGTCTACTTTACAGCCCCTAATTGCGGTGCAGATGGCTGATTTTTATGCACTTGGCAATTATTTTTGCATGTTACCCGTCATATTACAACTTTACAAGGTGTCAAGTGTCTATGTTTTGGTTTGTAATCATAATCAATAGTGTATTCTTGTCAGAGCTATCCAGAGATGTCGGATACAAAAGTTACAATACTCCGAAATTCTCCGAAAAATATCTGTAGTAAACTCCGACTCCGTTCCGACTGTCACAAAATCGGCAAAACTCCGCTCCGAATCCACTCCGACTCCGCTCCGATGCTCATCACTGGTACCCACACAGAGCATTGAGAAAACGTCGCTACCTGACCGTATCCACGAGTATGGATGGAGTACGCGTAACCGTTCATAGATTCCTCTGGCCCCACACCGTGGTTTTACGACACAGACAAGATGCAGCGGTGGAAATATTGAAAATGAAAAACGATACCTTGGTGACATTTGATTTGGATTTTACACCTGATGAACCATACACTCGATTGGTACATTGGGATGACAACTCTATCGTCAAGGTCGAGGGAAAAGAAATGTACAGATTTGTTGGTGTTGTGGATATTCAGCGAAAATCGGGGTATATGGTTGTGTATGGTTCGCATATTTGACTGAGAATATATCGGTGTGCTTAATGCACTGTCCATTGTATCATACCGTGTGTCATCTATGCCCACATTGAATGTACAGAGTCGTCGCATGATAAGACTTGAGAACGTGAATTTGTGTCCCATGATGTTTGTGCATCGACACATTGTACATACACCTCGTTTACGCAAATACTTGTGAACAATCGTGACGTACTTGATGTGATGGTGTATGCATAGGTATTTTTCATGGAGACAAAACACGGTCTGTAACATGTTTACTTGAATATCGGTCGTTGGGTCATGAGTGAATATCCGGATCCGGCCCCCACACACTTTTTCATATTAGTGATCCGGCTTCAGCTGACTAGAGCGACATGTATTGATCAGTAACGACACAATATAGTAAACAGGCCTGAGGAAACCCGGAGTTGTTAGCGCGATGGGGAACATAAATTCATCCGTTTTCCAAACACCATTATCCGTGTATCAACCAGTTACCAAAGTCGAGGAGGTGTTTTATTCAGACATTTTGACTCTGGAAAATCCAAAGCACGAAACCGGACATCACGGACATATCGGAAACCCCTTTATTCACCAATTCCGAAAACATACATGTCGATGTACAACAGCACATTGTTATTGTATGTGAGTAACCAATGATTTTGATGGGATGCATCAGAGCAAGTGAAGATTTGATTAGACAAATGTATCGGAGTCGTTGTTGGTGTATATTTTGTCGCTGTCTGTTGTAACAATATACAAAAAATATCAAATTGACCGGTGTGGTTGTCAGTTTTCAAAACGAAAATGGTATTGTTACCCGGGGAAAAGATAGATTTCCAAGTGAAAACGGTATTGGTACTCAGGTAAATGATAGTTTCCAGACGAAAAGGGTTTGTTACGCAGGAGAAAATGATTAGTTACTCTAGGTAAAAGTATTTTTCCAAGTGAAAATGTATTGTTACACTGGGTAAACGCCGGATCTCCAAAAGAAAATGATATTTTTACTCGGGTAAACGACGGACCACCAAGTGAAAATGGTTTGTTGCTCAGGGAAAAAGGTTTGTTACCCGGGGAAAAAATATATTTCCAAGTGAAAAAGGTTTGTTAACCAGAGAAAAAATACATTTCCAAGTGAAAAAAGGTTTGTTAACCAGAGAAAAAATATATTTCCAAGTGAAAAAGGTTTGTTAACCAGAGAAAAAATATATTTCCAAGTGAAAAAGGATTGTTACCCAGAGAAAAAATATATTTCCAAGTGAAAAAAGGTTTGTTAACCAGAGAAAAAATATATTTCCAAGTGAAAAAGGATTGTTATCCAGAGAAAAAATAGATTACCAAAGGAAAAGGGGTTTGTTACACTGGGTAAACGACAAATCTCCAAAGGATAATGGTATTTCTACTCGGGTAACGACCGACCTCTAGGTGAAAATGGTAATTTTACTTGGGTAGGTATCGTATGTTTAGTGTTGTTGGTATTGTTAAACGTTGTCGCCGGTAGCTGTTGGTATACTATTACGAGTGTGAAAAGGATTTACACGGCCTGTGTAGAGTATCGCGATAGTAAACATATTTTTGGTGCGACGAAACAAGATCGTTGTTTACATTTTAATGCATTTCGATTACCGAGTTGCTGTACAGTAGAGATGACTCTACATTAGACCGTGCTGTATACTTCGACTAAAACCACAAGACCACATGTAAATCTATTCGCACAACTCGATGATGTTGATATAGTGTTACTAAAATTAATTATTACCTATTTACACAACATAAAAATAACAATTCATGTCGTAGCAGGTTTCGTGAACTCGTGCTTGATGAAACGAATGGTGACAAGTAGGCTTTGAGTGAAAAATAATTATTTAGAGTAGTGACATTTTGTGACCAACGAATGTAAATCGATCATGATATTACAATATATGCTTTCGTCAACATACCGACTTGGCGTAGAAACACTTTCACGTTTTTTGAATAACTGGATTCTCGAGACTTGCTACTTGTACGATGTATCGTTGGTGTGCAAACTATAACGGCCATTTTGTATGATAGTATGTTTTAGTTGTATTGTTGTGAGGACAACCATGTGATGACTCAGCACTTTTCGTTAGCAAAGTAGGTTGATTTGTGTGTAAGATGTAAGCACCGTGCTAGAAAACATATGTACTCTGTTGTTGGAGTAGCTGATTTATTGTTATGACATGGACATATCCTGAAGCCTTGGTTTGTTGTCTTACGAAAGATGAGGCGACCTCGGTGTCGTAAATTGTGTTAACTAAACTCGTATGGATACCACAATTGTGCTGGACTTACACCACCAATCATTGTACAGGTTTGTAGCATGAGCGAATATTTTCGTGTAACATGAATATCTTTCGTATACACTTAGTATGAAATGAGATGTGTGGAACAATAATTAGTGTCGTACAAAGTGTTGTGTTTGATTGCTTACTTTTTATCAATGTCTTTGTGATGTTAAAAGACGACTGAGTTTTCATTTACATTAAGCGGAGAAACTCATGTAATAAATTTTACTCATTTGAAAATCGACTCGCGTGAAAATACCGATTAACAGTATCAATATGAGCAGTATGTTATTTTTCGCGATATGCAACCAATCTTCTAAGCATAACTTGTCAAAATTTATCGTGTCATAGAAAAGTCGGCTGTTACGAATTCGAAACAAATGTACTTCGGTTATCACGACAAAGGGAATTGAGATCAACGCAGTATTTCGGAAGTGAATGTGTATCGTTTGGTATGTTCAGCAATCACTAAATGATAAAAATATGAAACTGTGCAATGTGCATACAACTCGGTTAGGTAAACGATACAGTTACAAGTCGGATGTGATCTCGATTTACAGATGACAGCTTGATGATGTAAAGCTCAACCACTCAAATGTGTTTATTACAAAGTATTTGACACAAACAAAATATCGAATGAAGACTTCGGTTTCATTACCAAGCTAGTGAAAATTGTTTTCTATTGCATGGATATGATTTACCTTTAGAAAAAACGATATAGACCTATTAAGCGACGCTGTTTCATATCCGTCGAGTGAGTAAAATTTCTTTGGAGTTCGGTTTAGTGAGATAATTGTTAGGGATTCAATCACATACAAGTAACGTCTTTTAGTGACAGAGTATTGTGATGACATTTACTCTAGCGAATGACAACGGAAAAATTTTCGATTGTATTGTCGGTGTATGTGTTAGACAAATAATTCTAGTAAACCTAACTATAGGATACATTTGGCAAACATCGTACAAATTGTTTCGTTGTGATGGTAACGACTTTCAGTGGTTTGGTTTCATGTCGGGGAATTATTATTTGGGGGTTCAAAAACAATCAATACTACAAATGGACAACAATGCAAAACACGTTAAGTGAATTACAGTGTAGCAAGTACTTTTTCGATATTACGATTGTTGTGTACCAGACACTTCTAGTTGAATTGAATGCATCTAACAAACATATCACAATTTACTTTTGTAATGATCAAAGTATGTGAAATGGTGCGAACGGATTAGGCATTATTCAAGCGGCGGTATGTCAATTCACCTAGTGTGACATCTTGACACCGGGTAATGCGCGAAAGTGTTTCAATTCTCACCGCGGATTATGATGATAAAGTATTGTACCGGTTGTTAATCAGCAAACGAAATTGTCGTTTCATCTTTAGTCTTGGGTACTGGAAATATTTTCTGATATCCGCAATACGCAGAGTGATTTTTACCAAGGTGGAGTAATTTTCCTATCAAGAACATTTCAGACATACATAGTTTTACAGCTTAATGTGTTAATAACATTGGTACTGAAAAGTTTGTTGCTGTCATAACATTTACCATAACGCCGGGTCTAATTAACGCAAATAATTTAATAATAAAGTAATAATCAACTATTACAAATCTCATATGTCAAATCAATGTGTCAATCTTATGTTCACAGCATGATAACTTTGAATATAACACCATTGTTCGATTGTAAGAAATGAATTCTCAACTACGTTGGTCGGACTTTCAAATCTCGTATACTCAAACATATTATGTTAATCTCAAGTCGCCGACACTGAGAAGTAATTACTTTTGTCTTACAAAATATACCGAGTAGTAATTAGTTTGTCTTGCAGAATATACCACGTAGTAATTCCTCTATCTTACAGAATAGTAACGACTTTTCAAGCTGAATAAAAAAAGATGTGTAGGGATATGAATACAACCAAGCTTGTTATGGATTTTAGGTTTTAGTGATTGTATGGATTCGTGTATGTTTGGCTGTTTTTCATACTGATACTGTTTGAGTTGGTTGGGTAAGTTACAAACGGATTTACTTGACAATGTTTTCGTGGTTGACTCTTTGAGTATGGTAAGATGGTGAGATGTCGAGACGTAATACTATTTCCGTACACTCAATTACAACAAAACATAACCCGCATTCAAATAAGCCGTAAGCTACAAGTGGATTTAAAACTTGATGCTGTTTTGTGGTTGACTCAAGTCAGTAGTCATGTTTGTGTTGATTTCGGGAATGATCATGGCGAGTTGGTCGGGTAAATTAGGTAATGTGGTTGTAACTATAACCGTAAAGAGATGCTGACATTCCAATATCTTTTACGCTGTCGTATATGGATTCAATTGTGATAATTTAATTCACGCTGTCGTATATGGATTCAATTGTGATAATTTAATTCTCAGTTATTGTTCTGACACTCAAATCTCGTATACTCAAAATATAATATGCCCAAGTCAAATCGTATATGCACCGATTAGTAAATACTCTGTCTTACAGAATAGTATAACGACCTTTACAGTTGGATAAAAATTATCGGTCCTATGAATACAACCAGATGAATTAATTCAAGTTTGCGAGTTGTACTGATAGAGCCAAGTAAGTGAAAACTAGATTTTAAACACTTGTTAATGTTGTGAATAATTCTTTTGAGTATGGTAAGATGTTAAAATGTCTCTTTGACAAACGGAAAGCTGGATCGGGAATAGAGTTGTAATGTTACATTACTTGTTTCAAATCAATGTGTGTATAATATCGAAACGGGACTGTGGGGAAGTTGCTAGTCATGTTTGTCAATCCTATTTCAATGCACACTA
The DNA here is from genome assembly GCF_051294905.1 of Botryllus schlosseri. NCBI lineage: Eukaryota > Metazoa > Chordata > Ascidiacea > Stolidobranchia > Styelidae > Botryllus > Botryllus schlosseri. The sequence continues at coordinate 35,761,401 of NC_137238.1, forward strand.
CGCCAAAGTCAAAATAATCGGTTTCGGATTAGGATTTTACAATTATTTCACACCTTTTTGAATAAGCGTCAACTTCACAGAGGATTAGGGTTGGGTCAGAAATAAGTGAAAATTTGTCGGTATTCGAATCACCGGCTACGCCGGTTCTATGGTAAACTAATTACTAAAGTAACACCTTGCGACTGATTACTAGATTTAGCAAACTATTTCGCACTTCAGCGCGCAGGTCATTCGAAATATAGGGCGCGCGCGTAATCCTCACAACAAGCCGTGTTCGCAAAACGGATGTAGTTAGTGGGTCGCACATATCAAAACGCAAGCGCAAACATCTGTTTTTCAAAATCACACAATGTACTGCGGTTTAGTGAATTTCTCGTCGGAAATAAGTGACAATTTGTTGCTATTCAAGTTACCCACACTGATGGTTCTGATAGTCGGTATTTATTAAATCTTACCAGTGAAATCTAGTTCTGTGACAAACTGATTACTAAAATTTCACCGCGTGAGCGATCGGTATGGCTATGACACCAAGTCGTGAAAGATGGGTATGTCCGAGACATTATCTTGTCAGTGATCGCGGGGTTTTGCAAACTATTTCACACCTTTTTGAATAAGCGTTAACTTCACAAAGGATTACGGCTAGAATAGAAATAAGTGACAATTTGTTGGTATTCAAGTCTCGCCGGTGATGTATCTGTTATTCGGCACTTATTACACTTATCATGAAATTAGAGTGAGAACATAAAGCGTCAAGTTGTTGTTTTCGAATTTTGATGTCGAGGTGATAAATTTACGCATTCAATTACAATTCAACTTCGGTTGTGTATTGAGCGATAGATCGATTTGCCGGAAGTGGTATCTTGTGAGCGATCGTAGGATTTTACAAATATTTCACATCTTTTTGAAGTGTTAGTTTGCGAACGCGACTATTGTTGATATTCGAATCGCCGTCTGTCGCACGCACTGCGTAAATCCTCACAACAAGCCACGTTTCCGTTTGTGCGGTTATTGTTGGCGACTCGTACATATTCAACACCACGCGAGAGATACCTGAAAGTACGAATCACGACCGCGCCCATAAGAACACATGGTGAATCACCACAGAACCCGTAAGAATACACGACAGGCGAATCGCCGCCACCGCCTATAGCAAAAAAGGCGAGTCACGACCACGAGTTTTCACGATATACACATTAACAAAGATTCATTCACATGACTATTTACTTGATACATATTCAACACCGGTCGAGAGATGCATATACCGAAAAGGGTCACCGGTTCAAGACGAGTTTCGAGGCACCGGTCGAGTGATCCCTATACCGAAAAGGGTCACCGGTTCAAGACGAGTTTTCGCGGCACCGGTCGAGAGATCCCTATACTCATAAGGCACCGGTCGGGTGGAAGGGGGTCTGAAAGGGTCACCGGTTCAGGACGAGTTTCGCGGCACCGGTCGGGTGCACCCATAAGAGCCCCAGGCAAATCACGAGCGATCTATATAACTACTTATGAGCACCCCATCTCTTACAAAAGAAATTGATCAAGTTTAATATATAGAAATAGGCATTCCGGCGCCGTTGATATAGTTATGACCAATTTTCAGTAGTTTATTTACGCGCCTAGATAGTCGGTACCGAATAGTCCTGTCTTGTCAAACTAAGAAAATGCAGCAAGCCTAGATGAAATGTCACATTGGAATCGTGCGAGTCTCACGAAAGAGGTATCTCTTTTTATTTAGTCTGGTGCATTTGTGCGATTCCAATATCTTGCACCCATATAACAGCCCTGAGGTCTCGAAATAACAATATGCAACGGATTAATTATTACCACCTACACCCCACGAATAAGTATAATTAATAAATTGTATATCATTACCGTGCCCGAAACTCTCGAAGATACCATCTCCCTTACCTCTTCCGGTCAATCTGATCTCGTGGGAAATTGTATGCTATGCAATTACTAATATTATTTAGAAAAAATAGTCTTGAATTAGTAAATTTATTCGCGCTTCGCACCTTAAGAGATACACCCTGTACCTATGACACTGAAGTCGGACTTTCGAATAGCCGCGACATGGGAGGTCTAAGGGACGAAGCCCTCACAAAATTCGGTTGATTGCTCTATATGGGGTGCACAAGGCAATTGCGAGAAACAATACTATTGACCAAATTCATCCATTTACTTTGGAAATTTTCTCGCTTCGCGCGGATCTGCTGGATCCCTAGATTTCCATAACGTTATGCATGTGGGTGAAAGATCACCCTAAAAGTTATGTTAATCACCCATTAAGGGCCCAAGACCCTCGTTTTTCTATTTACTATATTTTTTCAGATTTTTGAAAGGGGGTATTTTACCTCATTAAATGTTGCCCCCCACCCAGAAAAAAAGAGTATTTTTCCTGTCAACACCCTTGCACGATATTTGAATTGAACCCATACAGGAATAGTGACTTCATTTAGTTACTTGGGAATATCGCGGAATCATACAATCAACATAACTGTCATAATGGAAACATCTGATAATGCGCGTGTAATGGTTTCAGCGAGCCGCACGATTTTTTTAGTTTCCAACTGTGTGTAAAAGAAAATTAGAGTGAAATTTGAGCGGAACTAAGTCTGAAGAGATTCTTGGAGTTACACAACTTCAATGTACATTTGAGTAATATATTTATAATGAAATAAACCCAAATATTTGCAGCTGGAGTAATCGTCAGTAACTAGTAAAGATTTGAAAATAACATGATATTGCTGGCATTGTATATCATTGTTGACCATTAGCATTGACGAGTGTCAGCCGAGAATATTTTGATGTGTATTCTTCTCCTTAGAATCTTCTGCGAAATTTCATCTCCGTGTAGCGCAGGAGTCTGATAGTGCCATCATACCACAACATTGCCTGCCAGTCTGTTTTGTCGACGTTTCCATTCAGATGGCTGCGTACGCAGTTGAGATACCACCAGGCTGCCCGTTCGGAAATCGCGCAATTACCGTTCCAAGCATCGTGATCGGCGTCTTTCGTTGTGAATTGCTGATTGTTGTGAAATGCGAGACCATCGTAGGTTGCATTCCCGGAGAATCCGGAAATGGTCAGTCTGTAGAAATCGGAACCGGGTCCGATTCGAAAATTGCTGCATAATGAAAATATTAGCCAATGTTGAACAAAGTCAATTGTGAAGAAAATTGGGTTTCAGAACAAAATTGGAATATGATGTGGATTTTGATTTGTACAGATGGAAAAGTCAAGAAACCGGATTTTTAGAGCCTATGACCGGATTTCACGACATCGCTCTGATAAAACACCGTTAGACGGTTGGTAGTAATATACTTTGAACCTAAATACCGAGTTCCCGCTCTGCTACTCTGGTTCAGAATCATTCATGCGTGGCAAATATTGAAATCGCGTAATCGAGCAAGCTAGAGGTGTCAAATGGAAGCTGAAAAAAGCATAATGCTTTTGATTTAGCGTCAAACGGAATAGTATTTAAATATTGATAAATATATGTCTGAGCTCATGATGAAATAGCACCATACATATTTCTATGGGACGTATCATAAGTTTACTCTAACAAAGACTATCTGCATTTCTTTGCCCAATACGATTTATACGTACCTGTACTTAGCAACCAAATAAATTCCATCTTTCGTTATCATGCTGATTTTCAACTCCATGTTATCATCCTTTGTCATTTGATGTACTGCTTCCAAGCCTGAATTTAAATAGATTGTAAGTTTTCGGAACTTATCATGGGATTCCGCTTCATTTAAATTTAAATTTACATCGGTACGTCGCTAAATTATGAGTTGAGACCTAAACATTGTCGCAAAGGGTATAATTTTGGGTCACGACGATACCAGATCTATCTTTTAATATGGATGTAAAATTTGTTGAATTTCTCGCACCAAAAAAAGCTATTCGCGCTTGGCGCGATTATTTGTGGTTATTTTTCTATCATATACGAGGTCCCTGTGTTGGGTACATAGCCAAAAAGTGAGACATGTTAAATTGTCGTTACCACAATATGATTTGATCATTGAAATGTGCCGACATTTGTAATGCACGAACTGGTTTCAATTCATGATGAGATTTGTATGACATTGGCTTCTCTGAAAAACACCGTCGGAGACGGTTAGGATGCTTCAGTGTAAGGTGTGCAATAGGGGTATGATTTGAAAAAAGTTGCATGTAGCAGGAATTAATGAACATTATTGGATAAATTGGAAAAATTATATTTATTTTATTCAAATCGTAAAAGATGTCCCGCACCAACTAACTTCAATTTTCAACATTGGTCCAACTGTAAAAAAATACAATCCAAAAGTTATTCTTTGCTACATATTCAATCTTCAAATATTTGTACTTTTGCATTTCTGGTTAAGTTCTTCCATCATTTTGACTTCCCATTCTGCGATGTTAGTGCCAGGGACAGCTGCAACGGAGTTACCGGAATTTCAATGGATTTTAAAGCACTTTATCGCTGCAGGACATTCGAGCTCAAATATAGCATCCAATAATCTTTGGTGTATTCCATCTTCAGACCTCTGGTTAGAAAGTCAGACTTCCTGACACGCATTTGCGATGAATGATCATGATATCCCCAGAGTCACTCTCCATTCAGGGATTAGGAAGTACGCAGCCATGGCCCTTGAGCTCCATCTCGCATTGCGTAGAAGCAGGGGCTGTTCGTCATATATAGGGTTAGTATACGTCCTGTTTTAAGAGGATTTGTCCTCTTTTTGACTTTTATAGCAGTGGCCTCGGAGGACGCCCTTTTGTCCTCTTTTTTTGAGATTTTGTCTTCTTTTTTAAGAATTTTGGTCATATTCATAGAAATTCGACTGAGATGCCGTAAATCAGCACCTAAGTGACGCTCCGGCGGGGATTTCGGGAGCTGAGCGGAAAGTTGACCATTTTTTTAGGCAACCACCCGACAACGTGAAGGAAGAAACAGTACTTTGGGCACCGAGCAGGAAAGTCGACTTTTTTTTAGTCAACCGACCACAAAGTGGGGGAAATTTGTCATTTTTTGAGAATTCACCTCCGGTTTTGCAAGTCTGAAAATTCTGAAAAAGTGTCCTCTTTTCAAATTTCCAAAATATGGTGACCCTAGTCCTATAGGGCTACTGGGGCATTGCCACACCTAAAATCTGTTTCATAACAATGATTTATATATATTCCGAAATCACTGCGAAAATCGCATTCTTCTTTTATATCGCTTGTAAAGGCCTATATATAGCGAAGTCTCTGGGAAAATTGATTTATCTTCCATGTTTTCGCTTTGTAAATGCCTAGCCGGGGCATGCCAGCCGGGGCATACCAGCGCTCATAACTGGCTTTCTCTGTTGGTTCTCTCAAAGCCGTTCACAATAAAGAATTACTCTTTCTATTCATAATATTACCGAGGAAACGGGGCAACTTTGCGGGTTGCCCCCCCCCCTCAGAGTGATATAATAAAGGTATCTATATCTGAACTCTGTTTCCGTCCTAGGCGTTGAGTCGACCGTTGCTGCCAGTGTTTCGCATCACTAAAATTCTTGAAACTTGGTATGTTATGTCGCGATGGGGGTATTAAACACTGCTCCAGGTTTCAGGGTTGCTGCTCAAGGATTAGGTTAGTAATTTCGTTGCCGAAGTTGAGTGTGTGCTGATCCGTCATGAATCGCAAACAGATTTTACCCCAAAGCCGGTATAAGTCTCCATTGATTTTGACGATGTTCCATACCGAGATCGGTCATGAGATTTGACACGGTGTGCCCTAATTTCATTATCGAACGCTGTGCCTGTACTGATTTTGATGGTGTTCCATACTTTAGTCCAGGGGTGGCCAATGTGCGGCAGTAGAAGGAAATTATCCGGCCGTCGACACTTGAGTCGTTTGGGATGTGTTGGCGGTCGTCAATACGCAAATTGAATTTACGAATTGACTCCCTAATTATTGAGATATAATCGCATAATCTCTCTATCTCTGCCTCCCTCCCTTTCCCTCTTTCTCTCTTTGCGAATCACCATCTTAACGCTGATGGAAACCAGAACAAAATCCATTACATCGCAATGAGAAGAATAACTGCTTTTTCCACGACGTATACAGACGACGTGCTCTACAGTATGTGATATTGAACCAGCCCAATGACGCATAACGGTATAAGGATTTAATTGCCGATAGCTCGATACATATTCGTTTTAATGAGGGGTCGAAATCAATGTCACAAAAATATAGTCCGTGTTTTAATACTGTACGCCATGATGGGTGTCTAGGCGCAATTTAATAAAAGAGCAGGCAACAAAAGTTATATACACAGCGGTCATACCTAACCAAAAATCTCCCTGCAAATCGCCAAATCCCTTCGTGTAATCATTCCAACCTCTGTAGAAATCAACGTCCAAATTCATTCTTCTCTGGAAAACCTTTTTCGGAAACAATAATAAATCATACTAGCCTACAAATCTCGTGCATTCAACGTACGGTCCAGTTTCCACCTTCGTCAGCTACGTCACAGAATACGTCCCTGAATCCAACTGCGGGAATAAACATTCTGAATACACCACCAGAGTCATTACGTGATGATGCTGATTCCAATTTAGAGTCTTCACAACTCCCAGCGTTGAGCATTTGAAGAGCTAAAAGTCGCAACATGGTTTCATATATGTCATGCTTCATAAACGATGGGAAACTCACCTTCCTTGAATTTTCTATCTATGCTTTGCTCGATCAGAGTCATGTTAACGACGCCTTGGGGGCCGGCAGGCCCAACAGGCCCATCTTTACCACGTGGTCCAACGTCACCAGGTCTACCTACCGGTCCCCGTGGCCCACGGACACCACGAGCTCCGCGTGGGCAAGCCTCACACAACCTAATGCTTCCCGTTGTTGCCAAATCCGCGTTCTCACACCATTGCTGGCACTGGTTGCAGACAATTTCTTTAAAAGGCGAGGGTCGAACGTCTGTGGCCAACGACGATGTATTGAAGCCAAATAGAAGCAGCAGTAAATGAAACAGCAATTCCATCTGTTAGAAACGACGTAAATTGATCTGGCAGCGTATATTCATTCCATGACCAGGACCGCAGCCGAACCCCCTTCCCCCAATTGGGGGGTGAGCGCGAAGAGGGACCGATGCCATTTCGTGAATTAACATAAATCATAGAGTTTTATTTATAGAAATTTATGCAACTTTTTCAATTTTTTATCTCGCTACGCGCGATTTCATGTTGTCAAATATCTTGATTATTGGCAACGCTCCCCCCCCCCAACAAAAAATATGCATGATTTATAGAAATGGGAACTTCGGCGTCGGCCATTACCGCGCCACGGGACACCAAGACATATGAAGTTATAAGTCATGTAACATGAGACTCCGAGAAGTGTGCCAGAACGATCAGCAGCGAGAAGCCCTGGGCCGAAATGAACTGCCCTTGTGCTGACCGAAAACTTGGATATATATACATATATGTTTAATTGTCCATAGGCGCCTAAATGGCTGGCGCCTAATGTGCCTGTCCTGGCAATCTGAGCCCCAACAAGACAAATGGCATCTCGAGGGAACATTATTTGTCAGTAAAGAAATACCAATTTGAAATCGCCAACGTCTTTTAGTTTAGTACGTTTGGGCGATTTCAATATCTTGTGACATAGCAGATTGGAGGTCACGAAATAGCATCATGTAACGAAGACAATATACCAACGGGTACGCCCGAAGATGCCTAATTAATATTTTGGGGTCCTACTTTTTTAAACACACCTCACTTGATCAGCTTTGTCGGTAAGTCTGATTGCGTGAGCATAGAGATGACAAAAATTGACAGCAATATATATGCAATTCTCGATCATATTGACTTATTCAATCATGAATTATAGAAATCTTTCGCGCCTCGCACGAATAGGCGATACCAGCTCACTCATTAAACGGACACCAAATGTAGATGATAAGTAGCGGCAGAATGCGTATAGCGTGAGGGGATCTGGGGGGCGAAGCTCCCCATAAGTTCGATTTATCACCCTATGGAGGGTCCAAGATCAACGTTAGAAAAGAAATTGCGGGGAAATTTGGTTAATGGTCTAGAATCAGTCAGGCGTTACACGATTTAGACGACAGATTGCTCAAAACCATATTAATATATTTTGACAAATAGGATCTTAAATGAAACTTTGCTTCAAGGAGAATTCGTTCATAGCTGTTTGATTTTGGTTTTGAGACTGTAAAGTGATAAAATTGTAGTTTCAAGAGCACACTTCATATGTACATGGAAATGCAGTAGTAGTAGGGCGTGTTCGGACATCGAGTCTGGGGTGTGCGCGGACATCATGTCTCGACTGTGTTCGGAATGTATTTCCATTCGGACATCGTGTCTACGGCATGTTCGGACATCATGTCTGGGGTGTGTTATGTGTTGACACTCGGACATCGTGTCTAGGGCGTATTCGGACATCATGTCTGGGTGTGTAAGGACTGTGTTGCCAGTCAGACATCGTGTCTGGGACGTGCTCGGACATCATGTCTGGGGTGTGTTAGGACTGTGTTGCCACTAGGACTTCGAGTATATGTTTGTGCTGCGCCAGACATGTCTCAGACCTGATGTCTGCGCACTATTTTTATCCAGACATGCTCCGGAGCTGATACCCTCGCACCAAATGCCCCCAGGTATGGTCCGGACCTGGGATCTGCGCGCTGAAGGGACAGAGACATGCTTCAGACGTGATACATGCGTCCTAAACGACGCATGATCTATATAGGCTATGACCTCCATGTCTGCGGCTTTTGCTGATATCTGCGATAGCTGGTTATATCCACACTACACAGTAGTGATAGCTGAGTATGTATATACGACCGTGTGGTCACTTTGTCTGCACCAATGTTCCCTCTAAGCTGCGCACGTGCGCAAATGCGCAGTGCTGACACGGTCTATGCGCACAGAAAATCTAAGTTGCGCACGAAAAATCTGAAGTGATGACCAGGGCTGTGGAGTCGGAGTCGGAGTCGGTGGAGTCGGAGTCGGAGTCTGGATAATTTTCGCTTGATGGAGTCGGAGTCGGAGTCGTGAAAACTATAATAGCTGGAGTCGGAGTCGGAGTCGGAGTCGTGGGGAATATACTGACTGGAGTCGGAGTCGTAGTTTGTGAGAATGCGCCTGACTTCGACTCCGACTCCAACTTCTCTATCATGAAAACATTTGCTTTCAAAGAATTTTCAATATTATTTTTATGTACCACCAATAACTGTCATTAATAACCATACAGATCAGGTGCGGCCAGCCCGTGGCACGCAGGCTAAATTTGGCACACGAAAAGGTTAGGTGTGGCCTGCGCGGTAATTCTCGAAATTATTAATGACATCAGGTAAAATTGCAAGGCCAGCCAAAGTTTGATTAGCATGACCGCGAAATTTGATGATGACTAAAACAACAGTTCTGACGCATTGACGTATCCAGGGGCCAGCCACATTTATCCCAGATCTTCGTATATGACCATAAAGTAGAATATTTCATAGCAGATTTATTTGACTTGAAATATTTCTCGGTACTTCGCATGATTCATTGTCACTAGATTTCTTGCATTCAGTATTTGAGCCCCCTTCTGAAAATTTTAAATACATATTATTCACAGAATTGAGTCGCAATTAGGAGATAACTTGACGTCCAACATGCGGCTTCGCTTCGCTTGCTTTGCGGTTGGTTGACTAAAAAAAGGTCAACGTGTCGGCTCATCTCCCGAAATAGCCACCGGAGCGTTACTTCAGTGCTGATTTACTGTACCTCAGTCGAATTTTGCCCTATATTTTACCAAAATTCTCAAAAAAGAGGACATTTGGGCGTCCTTCGAGGACACTTTCAAAAAGTCAAAAAAGAGGACAAATCTTCTTGAAAGAGGACGTAGGTTAGCCCAACTTAAATACTTTTGACATGCCTTAGAAATCGCTACTTGAATTGGACTTAAGTAGAAATTAACTGCGTCACTTCTACTTCTGCATTGACCATCTCTGTTCACCATACTGAAGAAAATGAGAGTTTGTTTGGTTGCTTTGGGGTATTGATGGTGTTTGTCGACTACTATGGTCATTTACACCAGGCCGATATTCTTCTTATTTCTCCGTAACTGCCGACTTATAGCACGGCCCACCTCTAGGCTTTTGTAAGACGCCGCTGACGCGGATGAGGTGGCGAGGAGGAGCCTAGTGAGAGATTTGAGAAGCTATTTTTACCACAGCTAGCACGCTGTTCATTGCAAAATGCACACTGAATGCATAGAATGGACTTTTTATGTGTGAGGCCGGAAGAAGCTATATAGGAGTGCGATCGCAGGTATTTACGTTATGTCATTTGAACACTAAGTACCTTACATGCAGCGGTATCGCGATGGCATTTTGGCCCATACGAATAGCTACCATTTCGCCTATTTTCCAAAAACCTTCAAACCGAGTGAAAACTTTTTAATCTCCTGGGAATTTGGTGTCGATGACACAGATATGTATTTGTTATTATAAATTTAAAATTTGGATAGAAATGATATGGATATAATACTGGCATTTTCCCATTCAGACAACAATGCTTGGCGGGCCGTATGACAAAATCATGTCAAATCATGCAAGAGGATCGACTAAGGTGGGCACTGCGCGATGTAAGCACTGAGCCGTCTAAGAAACAGAGATACGTTTGCTATTAGATTATACTACTGATAGCGCATCAACGTAAGCTGTCATCAGTTATTTGTGATGTAACAAGGGGGGGCAGTGAAAGGTACAATCAGTGAATGACTGGTTGCTCTCACAAGTCACACAAGCGTATCGCGAATAATCCGAACATAAAATAGATACAGAGATTTAATCGACACCGTTTACTTGATGACTTGTAATTGACTCGTAAATTTTGCTCCGAGTCACGAGTCAATCCACATTTCTGAAGCGCCGAGTCAAGTCAAGTCATACGAAAAAGTTGATTCAAGTCATCGCAACACTGGTACTTGCATTGAACATAATTAGCAATAATATACGCTCGCATGTTCATTCACGAAATTGAGCGACCGATGCATCGCTAGCATAATGTGGCGTTGTGGTGTTTTCGAAAGGATGAAACTATTAACAATAAACCAAATTGGACTGCATGGATGTGCAGTATTTCGCATGACATTGCTCTACTCTCTGTGACTCCAAATTTGGAAAGCCCTGCGTTTTACAACCCTGGCTCAATCAGCACTCAATGCTTCCGAATGACCGATTCTACCTCGCTGATAAAGCAATTTACGACAAGTTTGGTTGTCATCATGCCTTTATATAAGCAGTCTTCTTTTTTCCTCGCTCTATGATGTATATTTGCAGGAACGCAGCAAATGACTCTCGCCGAAATTGACGGAACATGTGACGAAATATGAAGACTGCTATTTTTTTAATACGTTTATAGCAAATACAATTTCAACTTAAGATATACTTCTTTCAAGACTATATTCATAAAAGGATCCAGATAATAATTTTATTACTTGGAAGACTGTTCTACGTCTCTTATCATTAGATAACGGCGCTATCGAAATCATATTTAACAGCAGAGGTGGTCTGCTATTTTTCGAAGTACTCAAGTAGTTCTCTTCTACTTGCAATACTTACTCATGTAAGTATAATTTTCCACTACCTCTAGATATACTTCATACTTTTATTAGATTTACCTACTTCATTTTCGCTATTTGTGGTTTGTCGAGTAGAAGTTTTATATTCTTCCAATGAGAGACAGGCAGAGAAAGAATGAGACGGAGAAATTCAGGGGCTGTTTTCGCAGAGAACCAACAAGAATTTGATTTTTACAAAACTTGAGTAATGTCCACAATTTCCGCCGTGATAAATAAGTTTTCACGAAAGTCGCTCCTGTTTTGCGGATGTAAAATTCAATGGTAATAATAATTTCACGATCTACCAAATTTTTAGTTAATGTGCTAATAACACACGGCGTGCAGTTTTCGATATAACTTCTCCGTATTGCACTCCTTCCCTATACGGGCCTTATAAAACGGGGTAGATTATTTACATCCCTTCATGCGGTCGAATTTGTGTGCTGTGCAAAATTGATACCTCATGGGACGAAGCATCGAAAACTCAGCTCTCTAGACCTTCCGCAGAGCTAAGTTTCCAACTTGCGACAGTACATAAGAGCGTATTTATGACTCCCTTTGACAACTACATACTTGCGTAAGTTGATTTAAAGCTATACACTTCTACTTGGAGTAGTTTTGGTTGCTTTTAAAAGCACTACTTCTACCGCACTCGAGAGGATTTTTTGTCGCTACTTCTACTTCTACTTGAATAGCTCTGCTTACTACTCGGACTACTTCTGATAAACAGAAAGTCAGATGAAAACCTATTTGGCAAAGTATGATGTAACCATGCAATTTTTAAAAAAAGCAGATGAAGACAGCTGTACCAATAAGTTAACTATGCGATAGTTATTAATTTCTGCCCACCGCTGGACTGGATGACTTCCAATTCCTCCACCAGACTTTGCAGATGCTAGTGGGTCGATGTCTATAGCATTTCACCATACCAGAAATTCGCTAGACAACAGTCGGTGGTTTGCTACTTCGAAACGTAACGTAACTTTTTAGCCGAATAACAAAGATAACGAGTGAAAACCAAAATTAACCAAGACACAGAGACGTTAAACGAACATATAGCAGCATATACTAATGAACAAAAAATTCAAGATCGTATAAATGAATCACTTCTGTTGACATAAATCCGGATTCAATACAGTTACATACGCCAACACAGATTAATGAACTGCAGACTAGCCCTTATCAATCATAATGAACATGGCGTCATTACAATCACTGGCGAAAACTGGATTATTCGTAAGATGCTTGCCAATTGAAGAATTAAATGCTGTGACCTGGTTATAGGAAAAGTACATCTTTATATGCGTGAAATCAACATCAATCATGACACCCTTACGGCGAAATAACAAGAAACCGTACTCTGTTATCGTGACTGGAATGCCGACTTTGCGTGCGAAGAGTAAAGATGCGACTATCTCGCCGTCATGAATATAATATGTCGCGACTATCTCGCCGTCATGAAGATATTTTGTTACGACTATCACGCCGTCATGAAGATATTACGTTTCGACTGCAATGCCGATTTCGCGTGTGAGCAACAAAGAGCGCTGTTGAAAAATATTCGATCAATACCACGGAACATATTTTTGCGCGTATGACACTTGAAAATCAACTCTTCGAAATGCAGCTCTGGCTTAAGAGGACAATTCGTCCATACCACTTCATGGATGCAATCGACATAATGGTGACGAAATGCATAAAGCCGCGCTCTTGAATCCCAGTGCGTGACTATCTGAATTCATTATCGTGACAGATAGCTATACGCTCACAGGCGCACCAAAAGCCTTTTAGCAACCTTCAGAATACGGACTGTGTTCTCCTGCGTTTACCGTACCTGTGTAAGTACACACGTGCGTACAATATCTATAAACGTGGATGTATTTTCATCACAGTATGATCATTTATGAGTACAAATATTACTGCGACAGTCGGTACGTGGGACGCGCAGTGTTGGGATCAAGTCACTACCTTCGAGTCACGAGTCATTTCGAGTCATTGCACATTTTGACTCGAGTCAAGTCAAGTCAATCGATTTTCGAAGGTGACTCGAGTCAAGTCAAGTCACTCGATTTTTGGAGGTGACTCGAGTCAAGTCGAGTCAAGTCAAGTCAAGTCACGAGTCAAGTCACAATTCAAGTCAAGTTGCCTTTTCGAAGTATGAGGCATGATTACGTCATTGCATTTTGCTAGCTGTCTGAAATACATATTAAGTGGTCATTGATTCTCAACCGCTAAACGAATATAGAGTTTAATATACACGCAGGAAGGCGCTGTATCACTCACAAGTATGTAGAACTGATAAACTGCGTAAGTAATTACATAGCCTCAGTTGATAGTTACCAGCCAAAACAGAGAATAGAGAATTGATTGAGAACGAATTGATAAGACGCAATACATTACCCATGATACAATTTGAGCCTGCACCAATGGTTGGGGACTATATAAACATATTCGAATTCAATTTCAATAAAACAAGAGGTTTGGTTAAGGTGAGAATAGAAAAATACATTTTGCCATTCAATTACTTGTACTACTAGTTTACGACAACGTAAGCCATAAGCTTCGATTCCTTCGTTTGCGGTCAATTTATTTGTAAGAGAACAATTGAGGCTCAGTAAAACGCACGATCATTGAATGTGGTCGCAGTCTCATGGGTTACACCAGCGTTTCGCGAAAATCCAAACATATTACAGATACAGATTTTTATCGGCACCGATTACTTGATGACTTGAAATTGACTCTTGAATTTAGCTCCGAGTCACGAGTCAATCCACATTTCTGATACGCCGAGTCAAGTCAAGTCAAGTCATTTTAGCAAAGTGACTCGAGTCAAGTCAAGTCATACGAAAAAGGTGACTCGAGTCATCCCAACACTAGGGACGCGCATCGCAACGTTTGTTGGAACGCATCAAGCAGTACGTTCCCAGGGTGATGAGATCAACATCACAGCCGCTCGATTTGGAAAACTTGGCGCGGCAATGTAAAAGGTGTGAAAACGGCATATCATAACCAAGTGACGGCGCGCAATTCGTCAATTGGTCGACATTTGATTAATAACCCGGTTTGCGACCAAAACTATTCCAGCGATGTGTTTTCCGTTCTATTCAAGGGCAAATCGACATTCCGCTTGCGAAAATACTAATTAAAATTTTATCAGGACGATGGAACTTGTGTCCACACCATTGAAGGACACTATAGTGTGAAAACTGTATCATTGCTAAAGCCTCACGGGGACCTGGACGTGCAACTGATAAATCGCTACTCAAAAGATTTGTTGTTCTAAACATAGAAGATATGAGGAAACTAGAAATTGCCAAGTTGATGGGTTCCAACCCATTGTGCTGTATTCAAGTTGAGGAATTACTGATTAGAGGCGCCGGCGGGGCCTACAATATTCGTATCGTAGGCCTCAGATGCGTGCTTTCTCGTTTGCTATCATCTGTAGGCTACTAATTTTTATCTGCTTTATACACTCGTATTCCCGCGATGTCACTTGTCGGTGTTTGATTCGTTGACAACACTGCGCATTGTGCAGTGCATGGAGTTGAATTACGTTGTCAAATAGTGATGCAACACGAGGTTTTCTGTGGCGTGAATTCTGAATTTATTCGAATAGTTTGAACGGGAACCTTCTATTTTCCAATACAATAAACTTCATTGCTGGACGGACTCGAGCTCAACCACATCGCGGATCGAATTTCAAACCATTAGGTTTGTATTTCTGTTGATGAGGTCGCGGTATGCGGCCATATTGCTCTTGCTGCAATAACACATGGATAATTATAATCGAACCATTTCACCATCGAATTTGACTGGCTGATAGGGGCCTACGCTACGTATGCTCTGGACTGATAATAAACAGTGTGTCGTTGGTATTAAAATGAAACCCTACGCGCATAGCCATGGAGTTCCCCACTTAAAACTCGAAATACCGTCCAATTGATAATTTGTATCATCGGTGCTACGTACTGCAAATTAGCGAGAATCATTTGTGTGCAATATTGGGTCATTGACATCTGATATGAGCTATCGTCGCTGGTTAGGTTTAGCGCGTCCGCATGCACGCCTGCACGCTATAATCGCTGGCATGAAATATCACGTGCGCCAGGCTATGCCTGATATCGTTACCACCTGAACTATCGAGTCTACAGCAGGACTGGCGCATGTGATAACATTGCTGGCCTAAACTATATCGTCTGCTAAAGGCATCATATGATTTGCCTGCTACCTCTACTTATTTGATTGTTATGTTATACTGGCTTAAGACTGACAGCGTCAAATTGAATAACCCTGAATCTGCGCAATTAGCCACGAAAAGACGCGGACGAACGTAATTGATTAGCGCTAACACTAAAACATCAGAAGATTCATGTACCTAACCGTAATAAATGATGCTAACTTGGTAAATTTGAAGAAATTTCAAACCCCTCCCTTGTTTCATCTGGTCACCCTATGAAGGCCTATCACCAAGTAATGGTAAGTTTATCGCATATGATCAATCCAGCTTTCTTAAATTCAAATAATTTTTTAGCTGCTCCATGTTCTTCATCAACTCCAACATCTGCACACCAGTGTTGGGATGACTCGAGTCGGACTCGAGTCAACTTTTTCGTATGACTTGACTTGACCCGAGGCACTTTGGAAAAATGACTTGACTTGACTTGACTCGGAGCTTTAAAAATGTGCATTGACTCGTGACTCGAAGCAAAATTTACGAGTCAATTTCAAGTCATTAAGTAAGCGGTGTCGAATAAATCACTGTATCTTGTGTATGTTCGGATTATTCGAGATACGTCGGTGTCACTTGCGAGAACAACCAGTCATTCACTGATTGTACGTTACAAGGTTCCTCAATTGTTAGATCACAAATACATTGACCGCAAAGTAGAAAATTAATCTAAATAGCAATGTGTCTCTGTTTCGTAGACGGCTCAATGCTTACGTTGCCCAGTGCTCACATTCACCAATTCTCTTGTATGATTTAAATCGAAGGAATAAATTGTGTGCGTTTATATTCTCACGGATGTGTAGATGGGTAGTGTAAGCTATTGTACCATATCAATTTGTTTCAACTTCTCGAAGCTTCGTATTATAGGTCCTATATTGATAAGAACTGACTGTAGTATGTAGATGTACAGTTACTCATATACTTTACTAGCAGTTCTACGTGTGCGTGAGGGATAGGCTACACCGTCTTTTTGCATGTATATTTATCTAGATATTCGATATTTGATTAAGATAAATGATTAATTCATCTGTCTTTCACTCAGCTAGCAAAATGTAATGACTTTGAATCATCACTCATACTTCGAAAATTCAATTTGACTTGAATTGTGACTTGACTCATGACTTGACTTGACTTGACTCGAATTGACTCGAGTCACTTCTAAACAACCAGTGACTTGGCTTGACTCGAGTCACCTTTGAAAATCGATTGACTTGACTTGACTCGAGTCAAAATCTGCAATGACTCGAGATGACTCGTGACTCGAAGGTAGTGACTTGATCCCAACACTGCTGCACACAGCGACCACTCTATTTCTTTGATGCGTAAAGACATCAAGTTGCAGATGAACAACATGATGGATCTCAGCTCCAAGCAGATGAGCCAGATGATGGATCTAATTAAAGGTCACATCATCAACGACTCAAAAAAGAAACACAGTACAACAACCCCAATCTTGCTTGAAGATCTTATTGAAAACCCCTGTCAAACCGTATCTCAGCTGGAACTACTGGAAAAGAACTTGACTGACGGCGATTGCAAGAAATCTGAACTGGTATGATTTTATCGATTAGAGCAGAGGTCTCAAACTCAAATGTGCTCGCGGGCCAGTTTTTCAGTTTTGACGACGTCGCGGGCCGCATCATTTATAGGGGTATTCTATGTCTTTCCATGTAGGCCTTATTTGGCGGAAATGAATTGTCCTATTGAAAGTGAGCCGATCCAGCAGACTGACACACATCGTCAAAATGTGATTTACTCTTGTATCAATTTAGGCCTGACACGAAAATAATCATCACATTTATAACTATTTGAATAGAATTGTTGTTCTACTCAACTCAACGAATAAACATAATATATAATAATTATAAGATATAGACACCATATGGACGGACAACGTATGATGCCATCATAAAAGCTATCGGGTTATAATTTTGCAGCTACTATGAATATTTTGAATTTAACAGATTGATAATAGAGACTGATCCGATATCCAAACATTTTTAGGTTGAGCATTGTAATTCCAATCCAAGATTCGGATATACTTCTGATAAGTGGGCTATTAATCTCATGGCCAAATATCTTCAATAATAGGAGCAGAAAAAATATAAATATAATATAAATATATTGATGAATGTGTCCTAGTGATTGAAATGTCGGAACGCCGAACGGCCCATTGTTGTTACATCGTTGGAGCATACCACTACGGTACTATCGGTACTTTTGAGTGGCCCTAATAACATGTTTTAGCGACCAAAGATGTAACTAACAGATTGCCAATGGTTGCCAAAACTGCTTTGCCTAGTTAGCGAAATACCAAGCTGCGACCTTCTGATCCATTACTATCCCCCTTGTACGCGACTAGTTTGTTGCGTCCATGGTTCTAACAAATTCACGGTATTCCGAGTCCACTCGAGTCATTTTCATTTTGTCATCGAGTTAGCCCGAGTCTGAGTAATTCTACAAAGGGTCGCGTACAAGTCCAACTCACAAATTTCAGTTACGAATAGTCTAAGGGTCAGGTTTTGTCATCATATGAATTGGAAATGTGGCGAAATAGTGAATCTTCCACTGCAGCAACGTTTGCAATTGATGTGATACTGAAGTTTGATGAATAGTTTCAGGCTTTCGGGGCAATTTAATAGAGAATATTCACTTTATAACCTGAAACGATATATGTGACACTTATATAAAAATCTAAAGTGTCGTCGCGGGCCGCACAAAATGCTCTGGCGGGCCGCGTGTTTGAGACCTCTGGATTAGAGCAAACTTAGCCGGACTAACTTCTCGTCAAGATCAACGTTCCATCAAGTTATTTGATGTCTATGCAGTGTCGGTGCCGATAAGTGTATGCTGATTAGCGATTGTGATTAAAGAGTGATTTCGCGAAACTGAATGACATCGAATGTCCACAAACATGTGCGACGCGCGTGTACATTCGGGATTGATTTCCGCTATTACTTGAACTAACCATAGGAAGATGTGCGTGAAGGTTTGAGTTGTAAAAGAGGACAGGTTTGAAGCACCTGAAATCGGCGTCATTATAGCATATATTCCATAGAAACTCGGACATTTTTACTTGCGCAAATCTTCGCCGAGGCTACGTAAGATGCGTTGATAAGCGCGCACGGTATTTAGTTGTTCGACGCGTTGATATGCGATGGTATTTATTTGTTCACGACAGATCAGGGAGTCGCTAATTAACAGCACTTCCGGACTCGTCGTCAAGCTTATCGTGCGCGTATAATCGTCAACACGAGGAGATCGTATAATCGTCATTTACGCATGTACTTGACCATAATGAATTGATGCTATATTAGTGAATTCGAAAAATATTGAAACCCCGCCCTATTATTTCAAAACCGCCTACTTATTTTTCGACTAATCCAGTTATTTTCCATTCTGGCACACACCAGTAGTTATATAGATCGGTCGTGATGTGGCAGGGGCTCTTATGGCGGGGGTCGTGAGCGGCTGGAAACCCGGGGGTGGTGAGCGGCTCTTATTTCTTATGGCGGAGGTGGTGAGCGGCTATTGCGTCTTATGGCGGGGGTGGTGAGCGGCTCTTATTTCTTATGGCGGGGGTCGTGAGCGGCTGGAAAACCGGGGGTGGTGAGCGGCTCTTATTTCTTATGGCGGGGGTGGTGAGCGGCTATTGTGTCTTGTGGTCGCACTGGCGAGCGGCTCTTATTTCTTATGGGCGCGGCGGCGAGCGGCTATTGCGTCTTATGGCGGGGCGGCATGCGGCTATTCTGTCTTGTGGGTGCGGTCGTGATTCGCCCTTTCGGGTATAGGCATCTCTCGCATATCGTATTGAAAACTCGGGGTCGTGACTCGCCTTTTTTGCTATAGGGGGTGGCGGTGATTCGCCTGTCGTGTATTCTTACGGGATCTGTGGTGACTCGCCATGTATTCTTATGGGTGCGGTCGCATGCGGCTATTGCGTCTTATGGCGGGGGTGACGAGCGGCTCTTATTTCTTACGGTGGGGGTCGCATGCGGCTATTGCGTCTTATGGGTGCGGTCGTGATTCGTACTTTCGGTATAGACTGCGGGCGGCATGTCGTACTTTCAGCAAAAAAGGTGTGAAATAGTTTGCTAAGTCTAGGAATCACTTGCAAGGTAATATTTTGGTATTTAGTTTGCCACAGAGCCGGCGTAGACGGTGATTCGAATATCAACAATAACAACGGTCACAAATTAACACTTCAAATAGCTGTGAAATAGTTTGCAAAACCCCGCGATCGCTGACAAGATAATGTCTCGGTCATAACCATCTTTCACGACTTGGTGTCATAACCATACCGATCACTCACGCGGTGAAATTTTCGTAATCAGTTTGACACAGAACTTGATTTCGCTGGTAAGATTTAACAAGTAACGAATAACAGACCGCCAGTGTCGGTAACTTAAATAGCGACAAATTGTCACTTATTTCCGCTCTAACCCTAATCCTCTGTGAAGTGAGCGCTTATTCAAAAGGGTGTGATATAATTTTAAAATCCGACGACCACTCACCGGATAATGCTTCAGACATAGCAATCCCTCATGCCCGCTCACAAGGTAATATTTCGGTAATTAGTTTGTCCCAGAACCGTCGCAGACGGTGATTCGAAAACCAACAATTTGTCATTTGCCCGCGATCGCTATATGTTTCACGCCTCCGGAATAGTGGCTGACTTTAGTTGCGTGATAAGATCCATGAAAATATTCAATCAATGTGTTAGTTTATCAACTTGAAATGAAACTCACTACACAAATCAAGTTGATTCGTATCTGAATGTTTTAAATCGGTACAACTCTAATCCTTTGACAAATCCCTTTAACGCGTTTTTGTTGAATCGAACGTAACCTGAATATTACTGACGCCAACATTCAGCCGCATCGGATTATTCGCACATTCCGCGCCGCTGTTTCACACCTATAGAATCAATACCAACTAGCTCAATGAGAATCAAGAATCACAAGTATGCACATACAATAATTATATTCAATACTGAGAAATCAAACACTTAACAAAAACACGCAACTAATCATTTGCCAACTCTAGCATTACCAAAAAATTCAGGTATTGTTGATTGAAAATCGTTGAGTCATTATTATCAAAAATGTTATAGTACCGCATCGGAATCCATTCGCAGGATGTACTAAAGTTAAATCCAGATAATCCAAAATGAAATATAAGGACTTTGACATTGTCTGAATTGAAATAGATTGACAAACATGACTACCAACTTTCACCCAGTCACATTTCGAGATTATACGCACATTGATTTGAAACAAGTAATGAAACATTACAACTCTATTCGCGACCTGTCTTTACGTTTATCAAAGAGAGTTTCAGAAATACTATCACTATGACATCTCAACATTTTAACATCTTGCCATACACAAAAGAGTAAAATACAAAAATCTTGTCAAGTCAATCCGTTTGTAACTTACCCAACCAACTCAACAGTATCCTTATGAAAAGTAGACAAGACTACGCGAGTAATCACTACAATCCGAAATCCATAGCAAGTTCGGTTGTATTCATAGTCCGCCAACTCGTATTTTTTTATTCAACTGTAAAAGTCGTTACTATTCTGTAACCTGAAGTAATTACTACTCGGTGCGCGCAACTTGAGATTAACATATGTTTTGAGTATACGAGATTTCAAAGTCCGAGCAACGTAGTTAAGAATTCACTTCTTACACGATCAAACGCCGGTGTTACATTGAAAGTTATCGTGCTGTAAACATAAGGATTGACACATTGATTTGACATACGAGATTTTGTAATAGTCGATCGCGACTTGATTATTAAATTATGACGTAATTAGACCGGGGTTGTGTTAAAAGTTAAGATATCAACAAACTTTTCAGAAACATTGTTATTAACATATTGATTTGCAAAACTAGATTAGCGCGCCTGAAATGTTCTTGATTTGAAAGATATTCCGTGTTGGTACAAATCCCTCTGCGTATTACGGATATCAGAAAATATTTTTAGAAATGTAATTGTTTCCAGTAACCAAGACTAAAGATCAAACAACAATTCCGTTATTCAAACATTGAACACCCGATGCAAAATGCTTTATTGGTCGAATTCGTGACGGCTAATTGAAACGACTACGTATAGAGTCAGTAGTATATCACAATTTCATGTCGTTACTATTGAATCCAGCAATTGATACAATTTGTTGTCGGAGTTGTGACAGGAATTGAAACATATGCACTTTACAGAGTGTTAAAATATCAGTTTTGGATATCGAGCGTCGTTCGAAGCGTGCGACCAATACTCAATTACATCCACACTCTCTATCGTAGGTGCTAAATGTAAAAACATTGTGAAGTCTACAGATTTACACTTCAAGGCTTTGATCAGCACAGAAGCGATCTGGAATATCTTCACTTGGGTAATATACAAAATTCATAGCGGTATTAAAATCGAAATATGCCCTACACTGAAATCTACAAAAATCTGTTTGTATTGTCGTTCATAGTAGTGATACCAATTTGAACCACCTAAAATAATTGTCATCATCTAACCAGACTACTGAAAGTCGTTGTCATCACGAAAACAATTTGCATGACGTTTGCTAAATGTGTCCTATAGTTAGGCGTACTAGAATTATTTGTAAAACACACACACGATCAGGGAAATTGAAAATCTTCCTATTGTCATTCGTCAAAGTAAATATCATCACAATACTCAGTCACTAAAAGAGCTTACTTGTATGTGATTGAATCACCGACAATTAACTCGATAAATCAAACCCCTAAGAAATTTCACTCACTCATTAGATATGAAACAGTGTCGCCTAATCGGCGTGGGTCGCTTTTCATAACTACAAATCGTACCTGACCATCGCTGATAATTAACTCGGTAAATCAAAACCCTAAGAAATTTCACTCACTCGCTGGATATTAAACAGTGTCACCTAATCGGTGTAGATCGTTTTTCTAAATGTAAATCATATAGGTCCAACAGAAAAAATGTTCACCCACTCGGAAATGAAACCAATGTGTTGGTCTCCATTCGATATTTTGTTTGGGTCAAATACTTTGCAATGAACACATTTGAGTGGTTGAGCTTTACATCATCAAGCTGTCGTTTGTAAATCAAGATTTCGGTAAACTTGTAAATGTATCGTTTAACTAACCGACATTTAGTGATTGGTGAACATACCAAACGATACACATCCACCTCGAAATACTCCGTTGATCGTAATTTCCATCATCGTAATAATCGAAGTACATTTGTGTCGAATTCGTAACAACCGACTTTTCTATGGCATGATAGATTTTTGACAAGTTATACTTAGAAGGTTGGTACATATCGCAAAAAATAATATACCATTCATATTGATACTGTTACTCCGTTGATCGATATTTTCAAACGAGCCGATTTTCAAACGAGTAAAATTTATTACTTGAGTTGTTCCGCTTACTATATTTAAATGTTAACTCATCCATCTTTCAAAACCACAACGAACAACGATAAAAAGTATGCAATCAAACACAACATGTTTTACTTTAGTAGGACACTAATTATTATCTCATTTCATACTAAGTGTATAAGAAAGATATTCATGACACACGAAAATATTCGATATTCCCATGCTACGAACCTGTACAATGATTGGTGGCGCTTCCAAACTGTTTCGATGTAACAAGAACTTTATTGTCTGAATGGTTGTTCATGTATCTTAATAATCAAATAGTTCAACACAGAACTAGTACGAACAGAAACATCAGAGTTGTTTACACAAAAGTTTGTATGCGTGCAGTATGCGAATACCATGTGTAAGTCGAGCACAATTGCGGTATCCATCCAAGTTTAGTTGACACAAATTCATTACAACGGAGCCGTGTAAACTTTCGTGAAAGAAAAGCATACTCACTTCCAGAGGGTTATGTCAATGCCATAGCAGTAAATCAGCTACTCCAACAACAAAGTACACATTTTTTCTAGTCACGGTCCTTACATCTTTCACATAGATCAATCTACTTTGCTACCGAAAAGCGCCGAGTCATCGCATGATTGCCCTCACAACAAAACAGCTAGAAGATATTATCATACAAAAATATTCCTAACCCTTTGCGCACCAGTGACAAATCATACAACAAACATTTTTTGTGAGTCGAATTGTTGTTCAGTGTCAAGTCTACCTGTTGAAACGTACATTAAAACAACACAGTCACAATTCAATTAAAACCACGAATCTATTTTCATTTCCTCACAAACTGCCACATACAGAAAAATAAATTTTATTTTCCCAAAACATACTTGTAACCAATCGCTTTCATTAAACACACAACACCATAATAGTATTTACTTTCTACAACATAGACATTCCGATGTAGTCAAGAAATATTTTTATTAATCAAAATCATCGACTTCTGTTTACGGTGTTAGTGTGTGCATGTCATACATGTGGGGTCCGTATTAAAATGCAAACGACACGACTGAATGTAAGGAGATAGAAGTCTATCGCATAGATTTACATGTGGTCTTCGCTACGGTTTCAAAAAACGAATCATCTCTTTGCATTGATCGAGACCGAGCAAGTTAGTTAATGGCCATGATTGTGTTTGTCATATGCGAATAATAGGGTTACTGTCAAATCTACATACAACAACCTTCTGACACTCATAATAGCAATTTCATTCTCTCCCTTCGTAATTGTATACTCACGACAAGTATATTGTACAACTCGACAGCTACGTTTAACAAGACCAACGACACTGAGCCCACGACGTTTACCTATGTAAAATTACCACTTTCACTTGACAGTTCATCGTTTACCTGACTAAACATATCATTTTCCTTTGGACATCTGACGTTTACCCAGAGTAAGAAACCATTTTCACTTGGAAATATATTTTTTCCCCGGGTAACAAACCTTTTTCACTTGGAAATATATTTTTTCCCTGAGCAACAAACCATTTTCACTTGGCGGGTCGTCGTTTACCTGAGTAAAAATATCATTTTCCTTTGGAGATCTGGCGTTTACCCAGTGTAACAATACATTTTCTCTTGGTCATCTAGCTTTTCCTAGAGTAACAAAACCATTTTCTCCTGGGTAACAAACCTTTTTCGTCTGGAAACTATAATTTACCTGAGTACCAATACCGTTTTCACTTGGAAATCTATCTTCTCCCTGGGTAGCAATATCATTTTCGTTTTGAAAACTGACAACCACACCGGACAATTTGATATTTTTGTATATTGTTACAACGGGCAGTGACAAAATATATACCAACAACGACTCCGATACATTTGTCTAATCAAATATTCACTTGCTCTGATGCATCCCATCAAAATCATTGGTTACTCACATACAATAACAGTGAGCTGTTGTACATCGACATGTATGTTTTCGGAATTGGCGAATAAAGGGGTTTCTGATATGTCCGTGATGTCCGGGTTCGTGCTTTGGATTTTCCAGAGTCAAAATGTCTGTATAAAACACCTCCTCGACTTTGGTAACTGGTTGATACACGGATAATGGTGTTCGGAAAACGGATGAATTTATGTTCCCCATCGCGCTAACAACTCCGGGTTACTTGTGAGTTTCCTCAGGTCTGTTTACTATATTGTGTCTTTACTGCTCAATACATGTCGCTCCAGTCAGCTGAAACCGGATCACTAATATGAGAAAGTGTGTGGGGGCCTGATCCGGATATTCACTCATGAACCAACGACCAACATTCAAGTAAACATGTTACAGACCGTGTTTTGTCTCCATGAAAAATACCAATGCATACACCATCACATACAAGTAACGTCACGATTGTTCACATGTATTCGCGTAAACGAGGTGTACATACAATGTGTCGGTGTACAAACATCATGGAAAACAAATTCATGTTCTCAAGTATCATCATGCGACGACTCTGTACATTCAATATGGGCATAGATGACACATGACACGATACAATGGACAGTGCATTATACATACCGATATATTCTCAGTCAAATATGCGAACCTATGTCTGTTATTCGTTACTTGTTAAATCTTACCAGCGAAATCAAGTTCTGTGTCAAACTGATTACGAAAATTTCACCACGTGAGTGATCGGTATGGTTATGACACCAAGTCGTGAAAGATGGTTATGACCGAGACATTATCTTGTCAGCGATCGCGGGGTTTTGCAAACTATTTCACAGCTATTTGAAGTGTTAATTTGTGACCGTTGTTATTGTTGATATTCAAATCACCGTCTACGCCGGCTCTGTGGCAAACTAAATACCAAAATATTACCTTGCAAGTGATTCCTAGACTTAGCAAACTATTTCACACCTTTTTTGCTGAAAGTACGACATGCCGCCCGCAGTCTATACCGAAAGTACGAATCACGACCGCACCCATAAGACGCAATAGCCGCATGCGACCCCCACCGTAAGAAATAAGAGCCGCTCGTCACCCCCGCCATAAGACGCAATAGCCGCATGCGACCGCACCCATAAGAATACATGGCGAGTCACCACAGATCCCGTAAGAATACACGACAGGCGAATCACCGCCCCCCCCTATAGCAAAAAAGGCGAGTCACGACCCCGAGTTTTCAATACGATATGCGAGAGATGCCTATACCCGAAAGGGCGAATCACGACCGCACCCACAAGACAGAATAGCCGCATGCCGCCCCGCCATAAGACGCAATAGCCGCTCGCCGCCGCGCCCATAAGAAATAAGAGCCGCTCGCCAGTGCGACCACAAGACACAATAGCCGCTCACCACCCCCGCCATAAGAAATAAGAGCCGCTCACCACCCCCGGTTTTCCAGCCGCTCACGACCCCCGCCATAAGAAATAAGAGCCGCTCACCACCCCCGCCATAAGACGCAATAGCCGCTCACCACCTCCGCCATAAGAAATAAGAGCCGCTCACCACCCCCGGTTTTCCAGCCGCTCACGACCCCCGCCATAAGAAATAAGAGCCGCTCACCACCCCCGCCATAAGACACAATAGCCGCTCACCACCCCCGCCATAAGAAATAAGAGCCGCTCACCACCCCCGGTTTTCCAGCCGCTCACGACCCCCGCCATAAGAGCCCCTGCCACATCACGACCGATCTATATAACTACTCACACCACTATCATAAGGCAGCGCCATTTGTATTTTGTACTACAGGTATCTGCTTTGAATGGACTTCGGGGTGAACAACTGGCCTCAACGGTCAGAAATATCATGACAAGCATAGCTGCAAAGGATGTACGGCAATTGTTCAGCATAAATGGTCAAAGAAGCAAAAATGGACAAAAAAGAAGTTTTCAAAATTTTACTCTTTACAAGACTATTAAACGTAAGTTGTTACTAATATTACAATCGCGATTACAAAACCCTCGATAACGATGTCTTCGAGATCATTTTTACAGAGTTAGAGTATTTTGATTTCCCTTCTTGTGAAAGATCATGGCAGCTAAATTGCAAATCGTTGCTGACCACACAGCCTTATAAGTTAGGCTTACCATACGTCCTCTTTTAAGAGGATTTGCCCTCTTTTTTGACTTTTTCGAAAGTGTCCTCGGAGGACGCCCTTTTGTCCTCTTTTCTGAGATTTTGTCCTCTTTTTTAAGATTTAGAGCAGATTTATAGCAAATTGCGTGTGATATGCCACATATTAGCACAGACGTGAAGCTCCGACGGGTGAAAAACGGTGATTTTAGCTCTAAGCGAAAAGATGACCTTTTTTTTTTTTTTTTTTTTCAGTCATCCACCTGGCAATGTGGGGAGAAAAACGGTATTTTGAGTTCTGAGCGGAAGAGATGACCTTTTTTTTTTTTTTTTTTTTTTTCTTTTTTAGTCAACCGATCACAAAGTGGGAAAAATTAACCGATTTTTGAGAATTTCACTCCGGATCTGCAAGTTGCAAATTTCTGAAAAAGTGTCCTCTTTTTTGATTTCCAAAATATGGTAAGCCTATTATAAGTCCTCGTTTGAAGTCATCTTTTACTGATATTGCCGACATGGCGAAATCACAATAAGTGCGTTGATTGCGCAACTCCGTGTTGAGTCTGGAATGTTTTGAAATGCCAATTTTGACACTATGTGATGATCACATTCGAGAGAGATTGTTACCGCTGGCGGAGATTCCGATTTGCCGCATTGTTGTGAAATGCCGACCCTGATCTACTGATCTCCCTGATCTATTCTTTTTGAAGGAGCATGTAAAGTGGCTCATCCTACGGCCGAGATTCCAACAATTACAAGTAAAGTGGGACGATTTCTAACTGTCATTGGAGCTTGCAGGGTAATTTTGTTAATGAATCTGACGTCTGTGCGACAGCTGCGTTCTTCATCATATTATTTGACAGTAAGTGAATCGTTATTGCTACCTCCAGGGCCGCTACCATTCATCTTCAGAACACTATACCAGTGGTTCCCAAAATTTGACGTAATGTAATTTTTTTTAAATTTATAGTAATTATTTAATTTTGTCAATATTGTCGGTCTAGCTTGCATAAATTTTTGATCCTCTCGTTACACTTGCTCAGCTTTAGCGGTGGAACCAATGTCCCCAAAACTTTTGTGCCAATAATCCATCACTCATTTCAAACATCTTTCCATTCACATTTCTACACGGGAAGCATGTTTATCCTCAACTGGTCGCATTTGCACTGCGTGGGGGGCTCATATTGCTATTGTCTGACCCATGTTCCCTCTAAGCTGCACACGTGCGCAATTGCGCAGTGCTAAATTGGTGTCTGCGCACAGAAAAAATCTGAAATGATGTCATTTTTTTAGTCGTTACGCACTGCTGTCTAAGGGACCGCGCAGTGAGTTGGTGAGTGTGTGCAGACTCGTCAAAATTAGAGGGAACATTGGGCCGGCTGTTGCGGTGGCGAACAAGATGCATGGCAAATATGGCTCAATTCCAACGTGTAGAAGTCAAATTATTGAGATACAAAATTAGGGATTTGAAACTTCGCTGGTATATATGTTAGGTACATTGTACAGCTAGCTATAGTATCACGTTCACCAACGAAATGTTTGAAGCTGGCCCAGAACGACACCGATGAGTTATACGATCTTCCAGGGCCGTAACTGTCACACTCCAAACACCCAATTAGGGGGAGCTCGACTGGACCCAAAACTACTTTGTTGGTCGTTTGTTGAAGTAGATGTAATCAAATTGAAAATTTTTGTCGTGCTTTGCGCGATTTCTTGTCCCTGTAGGTCTGCATTTAAATATGATTAGTAAGGTAAAAGGTGCTTATGTTAGAGAAATATGCAAATCGGCGGTGGCGATTACCACACATTGAAAAGGACTACGACTCTACTCTGTGCTAAGAGGTGAGCCTCAGAACATTTTCAAACCCGACAATGGGCCACGGCCAAAAGATGGCTGAGAACCCTGGCTTAGCTTCTATATGTTGGAATTGAGCCAAATTTGACGCGCAGAGTTTAATCGATAATTTGGTCGAAGTAGATGGTAAAGTTTGACTTGGCTGTCACACACCACCAAGTTCGTCGTGATTTACAAAAGACGGTTCGGAATCCTTGGATGCTGAATGTGACTTGACATGACTATCCCACGCAGGGCTTTGAAACCGGAGCCGTGCAATTTTACCGGAGCCGGAGCTCTACATAAAATTTAGCTGGAGCCGGAGCTGGAGCCAGTTATCTGAGGGGTAGCTCCGGCTCTGACGTATTTCATAAGATGCAATTATATATGCAACAACCATATCTGCTTAGTTCACATAATTCAACAGCATCAGGCCTTCGCGAAATTAAGAATCTTTTCCTCTTTGGCGCTACCTTTTCCGACAAACCATGTTCCTTGGAATTTAACAGCAGAGCTGTCATATGTTCAATTTTCATACATGAGTGCCGAACCTCGGTATGCTAAATATGCCTGTGAATATTGTGGGTATTCGGCATACCCGCAATTTCTTCATTAGCACAACCTTGTTGGCGAATTGTACGGTTCGAAAATAGTGATCACAATGTATTACGCGAAATTGAAGAGAGGATAAAAACGTGATTTCGCTGCACATGTCGATATGACGAGTACGAGCCGAAAAATTCCATCTCATCGTTTCTATGAATCGGATGAGCAAATACTCGCTCTTTCGTGATAGTTCTTTAAACGGGCCGCCAAATTGGACAGTGTTATTGTGTGTGCAATTATATGCATGCGAATTGGAATTCATTACTGCGCATGATCGTCATTCACTCCAGTGAGGATTTTCGAGCGTAAATAGGGGATGGCAGAAGAGTAGCCCAAAACGCCGTTACACTCAGCAAACATTTGTCGCGGTGCGAGCTACTCAATGCGATGTCAGGACCCCAAGGTATTTTATGTTGGAAACAAATTACTGATTTGATACGCGATTTCCAATTTGTAATCATCTGTTTCGTAAATTAATTCTTGATGTCTGCTTGATACACTAGTATTCCCGGATTATCGCGCACTGTGACTTGTAAATGTGCAATGTGCATTGTGCATACCGCATAGTTTCATCCGTTATGGGCATGGCGCAATGTGTATGGCACGTTGATTAATTCGATTCGTTTAAACGGGAAAATAATATATTCCGATAAACTTGATCGACACCGGATGGACTTCGAACGAGTGCACCAATACCGAACGTCAAACCATTGGCCATTTGGTACAAATCGAATTTCTATTGATCAGGCGTGATATCCGCCCATATTGCTCTTACTACAGTTACAGTTGAAAAATAATCGCGCATTTAAAGATTGAATTGAGCTGTATGGCTTAATGTTAACGAGTACAGTGCCAGTGTTAAAACGCCGCATCAGAATTTTAATGCTGTACGCAGAACTGGCATGGAGTAGAGTGCGTTCTAGTGCAACTATGATGTTATAGATATAGACAATAGTAGTTATATAGATCGCTCGTGACGGGCTATGGGCTCTTATGGGCGGGGTGGTGACTCGTATTAAAAACCGGGGGTGGTGACTCGTACTTTCAGACCCCCCTCTCGGCCGTGATTCGTAATGGGTTCTTACGGGTGCGGCCGTGATTCGTACTTTCGGGTATAGGCGGCGGCGGTGACTCGTATTGAAAACTCGGGGTCGTGACTCGTACTTTCAGGTATAGGCTGCGGCGGTGAATCGTAATGAGAACTCGTGGTCGTGATTCGCACTTTCAGGCATCTCTCGCACGGCGTTGAATATGTATCAAGTAAATAGTCATGTGAATGAACCTTTGTTAATGTGTATATCGTAAATTATTATATATGATGTAGTTTAGTCGTGACAAATAACCGATCTAAGTCTTTCCTCGCTATTGATTGCTAGCTGAATAATACTTCAGATCGGATTATTCGCACCTTCCGTACCGCTGTTTCGCACCTACAGAATAGTCTGCTGTTCACAGTCGCAACAAGACTCACAAGTATACACATTATACATTCGTTGAATTTATTACTCTGAAATCAAACTCTTCACAAAAGCACGCACAATCGTATCATTCACTTTTTTATCATCCCCAAAATTATTCAAGTATTCCTTGGCTGAAAATCCTTGTGCTCTTTTTATCAAGAATGCAATAGCATGATCTCCACACACATCCGAAGTTTTACTCTGTAGCTGGGTGTATTCGTATGATCGGTCGTTTTTATTCGATTGTAAAGGTCGTTACTAT
The DNA here is from genome assembly GCF_051294905.1 of Botryllus schlosseri. Lineage (NCBI taxonomy): Eukaryota > Metazoa > Chordata > Ascidiacea > Stolidobranchia > Styelidae > Botryllus > Botryllus schlosseri. The sequence goes on from NC_137238.1 coordinate 35,792,815, forward strand.
TCTGAAGACAAAGTATTTACTAATCGGTACGTATACGATTTGACTTGGACATATTATATTTTGAGTATACGAGATTTGAATGTCCGAACAATAACTGAGAATTAATTTATCACAATTAAATCCGTATATTACAGCGTAAAAGATATTGGGGTGTCAGCAACTCTGTACGGTCGTAGTTACAACCACATTAACTAATCTACCCAGGCAACTCGTCATGATCATTCCTGAAATCAACACAAACACGACCACTGACTTGAGTTAACCGCGAAACAGCATCAAGTTTTAAATCCGCTTGCAGCTGACGGATTATTCGAATGCATCGATGGAGAATATTATTGAACTTGTCGGTATTGTTACTTCAACAAATTACACCGACTGCGAAAGTTAATATCGAATGATAAGACTTGATCACATATTTGTTGATCACAGACATGACAAAAAAACATTACCGAGATTTTATAAACTAGTCATATTACTCTACACATCTATCAATATCAAAATGCGAGTCATCCAATTTTTCTACTAAAGTAACATTGCACTTTCGGATTCGGATTCGGTATAGTCATACAAATTGTATTAAATCCAACATCAAAACAAAAGGAATTTTTTTTTAGTTTATTGAAATCAAATCATTCGTCTTCGACTTGTGCTTTTCTAGATTGCGCGCAACAATTCGTTACGAATGAGCTGTAACCAAAGTTTACAATTCTTTGTGTCCACAGATATAGAAGATGAAAATAGCTAACACCAATCACGAATCGACGTTTCAGAGTATTTCACGGATGTAATAAACTTGTTAGTGTCGCCTATCTAAAAGTATGCATGCGTTCGATTTCCATACCGACTGTTGCGATGTTTAGGATTCGCTTACAATGACCAAGAGTGAGGATTTAACATCAATGTCGTTACTGGAGGTATTCACAACAGAGAATCGAAACATTACACAGTGTGAAAATATATCTTTGATATCAAAGCACTATCCCAAGTACACGATTAATACTCAACTCCGTTCACACTTTCTATAGAACGTGCTAAATGTAAAATATCACGAGGTTGCACTCTAAGACTTTGATCATTACAAAAGTAAATTGAATATGTTTGCTCGACGCATTCAATTCAACTAGAAATGTCTAGTGCACAACAATCGTAATATTAAGGAAGTACTTGCTACACTGTAATTCACTAAACGTGTTTTGCATTGTTGTTCATTTGTAGCATTGATTGAAATTGTTTTTTGAACCCTCAAATAATAATTCCCGACATGAAACCAAACCGCTGAAAGTCGTTACCAACACAAAGAAACACTTTGTACGATGTTTGCCAAATGTACCCTATGGTTAGGTGTACTAGAATTATTTGTGTAACACATACACCGACAATGTAATCGAAAATTTTTCCGTTGTCATTCGCTAAAGTAAATGTCATCACAATACTCTGTCACTAAAGATCTTACTTGTATCTGATTGAATCACCGATAATTAACTCGCTAAATCAAACCATAAGGAAATTTCACTCACTCATCAGATATGAAACAGCGTCGCTTAATCGGTGTAAATCGTTTTTCTAAATGCAAATCATACCTGACCAACAGAAAAACAATTTTCACTCACCTTGTAATGAAACCAAGTGTAGTGGACCTTCGTTCAATATTTTGTTTGTGTCAAATACTTTGCGATAAACACACTGGAGTGGTCGAGCTTTACATCAGCAGACTGTAATCTGTAAATCAAGCTTACATCCGACTTGTAACTGTATCGTTTACCTAACCGAGTTGTATGCACAGTTTGATATTTTTTGTTATTTGGTAATTGCTGAATATACTACTTCGAAATACTCCCTTGAACGTAATTTCCATCATCGTAATAATCGAAGTACATTTGTGTCGAATTCGTAACAGCCGACTATGACATGATAAATTTTTGACAAGTTATGCTTGGAAGATTGGTTGTATATCACGAAAAATAATTACCGCTCATATTCATACGGTTATCCATTGTTCGGTATTTTCAAACGAGTAAAATTTATTACTTGAGTTACTCCGCTTAATGCAAATGTAAACACAACCGTCTTTCAACATCGCAAAGACATCGATACAAAGTATACAATCAAACGCAACAAGTTTTACTTTTGTAGGTTGTGTATGGTTATCCTGCATAACTCATTTCTTACCAAAGCCATATGAAATATATTCATGTTACACGAAAATATTCACTCATGCTACAAACCTGTACAATGATTGGTGGTGCTTTCAAACTGTTTCGATACCTCAAGAACTTTATTGTCTGAATGGTTGTTCATGTATCATAATAATCAAGTAATTCAACACAGAACTAGTATTAACAGAAACACCAAAGTTGTTTACACAAAAGTTTGTATGTGTACAGTATACGAATACCATGTGTAAGTCCAGCACAATTGTGGACGAGTTTAGTTAACACAATTTACGACACCGAGGTCGCGTCATCTTTCGTAAGACAACAAACCAAGGCTTCAGGATATGTCCATGTCATAGCAATGAATCAGCTACTCCAACAACAGAGTGCATATGTTTTCTAGTTACGGTGCTTACATCTTACACACAAATCAATCTACTTTGCTAACGAAAAGTGGTGAGTCATCATATGGTTATCCTCACTAGTAAAACATACTATCATACAAAATGGTCGTTATAGTTTGCACACCAACGGTACATCGTACAAGTAACAAGTCTCGAGAATCCAGTTATTCAAAAAACGTGAAAGTATTTCTACACCAAGTCGTTATGTTGACGAAAGCGTATATTGTAATATCATGATCGATTTGCATTCGTTGGTCACAAACTGTCACTACTCTAAATAATTCTTTTTCACTCAAACACAAAAGCATACTTGTCGCCAATCGTTTTCATCAAGTACGAGTTCAAGAAACTTACTACGACATGAATTTTTATTTTTATGTTGTGTAAATAGGTAATAATTAATTCAAGTAACACTATATCAACATCATCGAGTTGTGCTAATAGATTTACATGCGGTCTTGTGGTTTTCATCGGGACATACAGCACGAACTAACTGTAGACTCCTCTCTGTTGTACAGCTACTCGGTAATCGAAATGCATTAACATGTAAACAACGATCTTGTTTCGTCACACCAAAATATGTTCACTGTCGCGATACTCCGCACAAGACGTACATAGCCTTTGCACACTCGTAATAGTATACCAACGTCAAGCGATAACGTTTAACAAGACCAACGACACTGAACCCACGACGTTTACCTGTGTAAAATTATCATTTTCACTTGGAGGTCAACCGTTACCTGACTAAAATACCATTATCCTTTGGAGATCTGACGTTTACCCAGAGTAAGAAACCATTTTCACTTGTAAATATATTTTTTCCTTGGCTAACAAACCTTTTTTCACTTGGAAATATATTTTTTCCTTGGCCAACAAACCTTTTTTCACTTGGAAATATATTTTTTCTCTGGTTAACAAACCTTTTTCACTTGGGAATATATTTTTTCTCTGGGTAACAAACCTTTTTCACTTGGAAATATATTTTTCCCTGGGTAACAAACCTTTTTTCCCTGAGCAACAAACCATTCTCACTTGGTGGTCGACCGTTACCTGACTAAAATACCATTTTCCTTTGGAGATCCGGCGTTTACCCAGTGTAACAATACATTTTCACTTGGAAAAATACTTTTACCTAGAGTAACTAATCATTTTCTCCTGGGTAACAATCCCTTTTCGTCTGGAAACTATCATTTAACTGAGTACCAATACCGTTTTCACTTGGAAATACATTTTTTCCCTGGGTAACAATACCATTTTCGTTTTGAAAACTGACAACCACACCGGTCAATTTGATATTTTTGTATATTGTTACAACAAACAGTGACGGAAATATACACAGACAACCGGTTTCAGTGTATACCCCATCGGTCGTATCACATCAATATCATCGGTTAACCACATACAATATGCTCTTGTACACCGAAATGCATGTTTTGGAAAATTGGACAATAGGCCTCGATAGTTCTGTGATGTCCGGGTTCGTGCTTTGGATTTTCCAGAGTCAAAATGTCTGAATAAAACACCTCCTCGACGACGGTTGGTATGTGGATAACGGTGTTCGGAAAACGGTTGGATTTATGTCACCCATCACGATAACAACTCCAGGTCGAGTTTTCCTCCCGCATGTTTACTATATTGTGTCTTTATTGGTCAATGTATGTCTCGACATTCAGTTTGAAATCGGAAATGATAAAGTATGTAACCGGATCCGGATATCAACTCTGAATCGATAAACCAATGAACAAAGTAAACATGTCACACCCTGTGTTTCCACGAAAAAATACCATCCAGACATACATCGCGCTTGTTTGCCCACACCAGTATACGCGCAAATGGAGGTGTGTGACATTGCATGCAATGTGTTGGTATACAAACATCGATCCACAGACATTATCATAGCTGGTAGTTTTGATGTAGATCGAATGTCACCCGATAACAATACCAATAAGCCACATTGCAATGACTCTGAGTCAATCTGAAGCATGACATACAGACACACAAACATGGAACCGTAACATGGGTTATTCGCACGGCGGTGAAAGTGAACTGTACAGTACATACCAATATTATGATCACAGTCAAATATGCAAACCGTGTACAATCATATAACCAGGTTTTTGTCGGATATGTACAAATCCAATAAATCGATACATTTCTTTTCCCTGGACATCAATAATACAATCACCATTCAAATGCATCACTCGAATGTGAGGTTCGTCCGGTGTAAAATCCATATCAAATAACACCAAAGTGTGCCTTCCGTGTTTTATCATTTCCACCGACGCTTCTTGTCTGTGTCGTAACACTATGGTGCTGGGACTTGAAAAACGACGGATTGTGAGACGGATTGACATGATCTTCGATATGACCAACAGAATCGACGTCAATAGCCTTGTGACGATGTCGTTTCAAAATGTTACCGATATGACGAGCGCAACCTCGATCTCTTGCGGTGATGACCGTTTCGAAATGTGGCTGGACGAATGGGACCCTCAAGATGGCGTGTTTTATGATTGTGTGTGAAATCACGAGGTAGTGTTCTATTTGTGGTGTACGATTGCAGTCTTCACAGAAACACACCTTATTGGATCACAGTATCAGTCCGAGATTTGCAGAATCACTGTTCGCGATATTTATCTGGAGTCGTTATGTGGGAGTAGCGACATCCATGCATCGTGATTTAGCGAAAGACTGATCGCAATCATTTCGAGCACCGTACTTCGATAGTTCACATTGGTCAAACGCTGTAGCCTCAGCAGAAACCTTCGGTCTCGACAACACGCTGGATATTGACCGATGTATCCAATTGATCTGGGTGGTCTGTCTGGAGATAGGGTCATGACTATCTTGTAATGTTACAACGCGATAAAACCATCGACTAAACCAGTGAACGGTGTCGAAATATCGATGTAATAGCGCGAACTCAGAGTCATTGCAATGTGGCTTATTGGTATTGTTATCGGGTGACATTCGATCTACATCAAAACTACCAGCTATGATAATGTCTGTGGATCGATGTTTGTATACCAACACATTGCATGCAATGTCACACACCTCCATTTGCGCGTATACTGGTGTGGGCAAACAAGCGCGATGTATGTCTGGATGGTATTTTTTCGTGGAAACACAGGGTGTGACATGTTTACTTTGTTCATTGGTTTATCGATTCAGAGTTGATATCCGGATCCGGTTACATACTTTATCATTTCCGATTTCAAACTGAATGTCGAGACATACATTGACCAATAAAGACACAATATAGTAAACATGCGGGAGGAAAACTCGACCTGGAGTTGTTATCGTGATGGGTGACATAAATCCAACCGTTTTCCGAACACCGTTATCCACATACCAACCGTCGTCGAGGAGGTGTTTTATTCAGACATTTTGACTCTGGAAAATCCAAAGCACGAACCCGGACATCACAGAACTATCGAGGCCTATTGTCCAATTTTCCAAAACATGCATTTCGGTGTACAAGAGCATATTGTATGTGGTTAACCGATGATATTGATGTGATACGACCGATGGGGTATACTCTGAAACCGGTTGTCTGTGTATATTTCCGTCACTGTTTGTTGTAACAATATACAAAAATATCAAATTGACCGGTGTGGTTGTCAGTTTTCAAAACGAAAATGGTATTGTTACCCAGGGAAAAAATGTATTTCCAAGTGAAAACGGTATTGGTACTCAGTTAAATGATAGTTTCCAGACGAAAAGGGATTGTTACCCAGGAGAAAATGATTAGTTACTCTAGGTAAAAGTATTTTTCCAAGTGAAAATGTATTGTTACACTGGGTAAACGCCGGATCTCCAAAGGAAAATGGTATTTTAGTCAGGTAACGGTCGACCACCAAGTGAGAATGGTTTGTTGCTCAGGGAAAAAAGGTTTGTTACCCAGGGAAAAATATATTTCCAAGTGAAAAAGGTTTGTTACCCAGAGAAAAAATATATTCCCAAGTGAAAAAGGTTTGTTAACCAGAGAAAAAATATATTTCCAAGTGAAAAAAGGTTTGTTGGCCAAGGAAAAAATATATTTCCAAGTGAAAAAAGGTTTGTTAGCCAAGGAAAAAATATATTTACAAGTGAAAATGGTTTCTTACTCTGGGTAAACGTCAGATCTCCAAAGGATAATGGTATTTTAGTCAGGTAACGGTTGACCTCCAAGTGAAAATGATAATTTTACACAGGTAAACGTCGTGGGTTCAGTGTCGTTGGTCTTGTTAAACGTTATCGCTTGACGTTGGTATACTATTACGAGTGTGCAAAGGCTATGTACGTCTTGTGCGGAGTATCGCGACAGTGAACATATTTTTGGTGTGACGAAACAAGATCGTTGTTTACATGTTAATGCATTTCGATTACCGAGTAGCTGTACAACAGGGAGGAGTCTACAGTTAGTTCGTGCTGTATGTCCCGATGAAAACCACAAGACCGCATGTAAATCTATTAGCACAACTCGATGATGCTGATATAGTGTTACTTGAATTAATTATTACCTATTTACACAACATAAAAATAAAAATTCATGTCGTAGTAAGTTTCTTGAACTCGTACTTGATGAAAACGATTGGCGACAAGTATGCTTTTGTGTTTGAGTGAAAAAGAATTATTTAGAGTAGTGACAGTTTGTGACCAACGAATGCAAATCGATCATGATATTACAATATACGCTTTCGTCAACATAACGACTTGGTGTAGAAATACTTTCACGTTTTTTGAATAACTGGATTCTCGAGACTTGTTACTTGTACGATGTACCGTTGGTGTGCAAACTATAACGACCATTTTGTATGATAGTATGTTTTACTAGTGAGGATAACCATATGATGACTCACCACTTTTCGTTAGCAAAGTAGATTGATTTGTGTGTAAGATGTAAGCACCGTAACTAGAAAACATATGCACTCTGTTGTTGGAGTAGCTGATTCATTGCTATGACATGGACATATCCTGAAGCCTTGGTTTGTTGTCTTACGAAAGATGACGCGACCTCGGTGTCGTAAATTGTGTTAACTAAACTCGTCCACAATTGTGCTGGACTTACACATGGTATTCGTATACTGTACACATACAAACTTTTGTGTAAACAACTTTGGTGTTTCTGTTAATACTAGTTCTGTGTTGAATTACTTGATTATTATGATACATGGACAACCATTCAGACAATAAAGTTCTTGAGGTATCGAAACAGTTTGAAAGCACCACCAATCATTGTACAGGTTTGTAGCATGAGTGAATATTTTCGTGTAACATGAATATATTTCATATGGCTTTGGTAAGAAATGAGTTATGCAGGATAACCATACACAACCTACAAAAGTAAAACTTGTTGCGTTTGATTGTATACTTTGTATCGATGTCTTTGCGATGTTGAAAGACGGTTGTGTTTACATTTGCATTAAGCGGAGTAACTCAAGTAATAAATTTTACTCGTTTGAAAATACCGAACAATGGATAACCGTATGAATATGAGCGGTAATTATTTTTCGTGATATACAACCAATCTTCCAAGCATAACTTGTCAAAAATTTATCATGTCATAGTCGGCTGTTACGAATTCGACACAAATGTACTTCGATTATTACGATGATGGAAATTACGTTCAAGGGAGTATTTCGAAGTAGTATATTCAGCAATTACCAAATAACAAAAAATATCAAACTGTGCATACAACTCGGTTAGGTAAACGATACAGTTACAAGTCGGATGTAAGCTTGATTTACAGATTACAGTCTGCTGATGTAAAGCTCGACCACTCCAGTGTGTTTATCGCAAAGTATTTGACACAAACAAAATATTGAACGAAGGTCCACTACACTTGGTTTCATTACAAGGTGAGTGAAAATTGTTTTTCTGTTGGTCAGGTATGATTTGCATTTAGAAAAACGATTTACACCGATTAAGCGACGCTGTTTCATATCTGATGAGTGAGTGAAATTTCCTTATGGTTTGATTTAGCGAGTTAATTATCGGTGATTCAATCAGATACAAGTAAGATCTTTAGTGACAGAGTATTGTGATGACATTTACTTTAGCGAATGACAACGGAAAAATTTTCGATTACATTGTCGGTGTATGTGTTACACAAATAATTCTAGTACACCTAACCATAGGGTACATTTGGCAAACATCGTACAAAGTGTTTCTTTGTGTTGGTAACGACTTTCAGCGGTTTGGTTTCATGTCGGGAATTATTATTTGAGGGTTCAAAAAACAATTTCAATCAATGCTACAAATGAACAACAATGCAAAACACGTTTAGTGAATTACAGTGTAGCAAGTACTTCCTTAATATTACGATTGTTGTGCACTAGACATTTCTAGTTGAATTGAATGCGTCGAGCAAACATATTCAATTTACTTTTGTAATGATCAAAGTCTTAGAGTGCAACCTCGTGATATTTTACATTTAGCACGTTCTATAGAAAGTGTGAACGGAGTTGAGTATTAATCGTGTACTTGGGATAGTGCTTTGATATCAAAGATATATTTTCACACTGTGTAATGTTTCGATTCTCTGTTGTGAATACCTCCAGTAACGACATTGATGTTAAATCCTCACTCTTGGTCATTGTAAGCGAATCCTAAACATCGCAACAGTCGGTATGGAAATCGAACGCATGCATACTTTTAGATAGGCGACACTAACAAGTTTATTACATCCGTGAAATACTCTGAAACGTCGATTCGTGATTGGTGTTAGCTATTTTCATCTTCTATATCTGTGGACACAAAGAATTGTAAACTTTGGTTACAGCTCATCCGTAACGAATTGTTGCGCGCAATCTAGAAAAGCACAAGTCGAAGACGAATGATTTGATTTCAATAAACTAAAAAAAAATTCCTTTTGTTTTGATGTTGGATTTAATACAATTTGTATGACTATACCGAATCCGAATCCGAAAGTGCAATGTTACTTTAGTAGAAAAATTGGATGACTCGCATTTTGATATTGATAGATGTGTAGAGTAATATGACTAGTTTATAAAATCTCGGTAATGTTTTTTTGTCATGTCTGTGATCAACAAATATGTGATCAAGTCTTATCATTCGATATTAACTTTCGCAGTCGGTGTAATTTGTTGAAGTAACAATACCGACAAGTTCAATAATATTCTCCATCGATGCATTCGAATAATCCGTCAGCTGCAAGCGGATTTAAAACTTGATGCTGTTTCGCGGTTAACTCAAGTCAGTGGTCGTGTTTGTGTTGATTTCAGGAATGATCATGACGAGTTGCCTGGGTAGATTAGTTAATGTGGTTGTAACTACGACCGTACAGAGTTGCTGACACCCCAATATATTTTACGCTGTAATATACGGATTTAATTGTGATAAATTAATTCTCAGTTATTGTTCGGACATTCAAATCTCGTATACTCAAAATATAATATGTCCAAGTCAAATCGTATACGTACCGATTAGTAAATACTTTGTCTTCAGAATAGTAACGACCTTTACAATCGAATAAAAACGACCGATCATACGAATACACCCAGGATGAATTAAAATTTGTGAGTTGTAGTGATATAATCAAGTAAGTGAAAACTAGATTTTTAACAATTGTTAATGTTGTGAAGAATTCTTTTGAGTATGGTAAGATGTTAAAATATCTCTTTGACAAACGGAAAGCGGGATCGCGAATAGAGTTGCAATGTTTCATTACTTGTTTCAAATCAATGTGCATATAATATCGAAATGGGACTGCGGGGAAGTTGGTAATCATGTTTGTCAATCTATTTCAATTCAGACTATGTCAAAGTCCAAATATTTCATTTTGGATTATTTGGATTCACCTTTAGTACATCCGCGAATGGATTTAAAGTTGGTAAATTACCAAAATGATTGAATATTATCGGGTTAGAGATAGTTGGTATTGATTCTATAACTGTTAAAACAGCGGCGTGGAATGTGTGAATAATTCAATGTGACTGAAAGTCGGTGTCAGCAATATTCAGGTTACGGTCGAATCAAAAGATCACGCTAAAAAGATTTCTCAAATTAATTAGAATTGTACCGAATTAACACATTCAGACACGAATCAACTTGAGCTGTGTAGTAAGTTTCATTTCAGTCAATTGATACATTGCTTGAATATTCGCATGATTCTTATCATACAACTAAAGTCAACCACGTTCCAAAGTGTCAAAAACATATAGCGACCATACCAGAAAGTGTCAAATTGTTGGTTTACGAATCACCGTCTACGACGACTCTGTGACAAACTAATTACGGAAATATTACCTTGTGAGCGGGTATGAGGGATCGCTTTGTCTGAAGCATTACCCTGTGAGTGTCGTAGGATTTTAAAATTATTTCACACCTATTTGAATAAGCGTTCACTTCACAAAGGATTAGGGTTAGAGCGGAAATAAGTGACAATTTGTCGCTATTCAAGTTACCGACACTGACGGTCTAATATTCGTTACTTATTAAATCTTACGAGTAAAATCAAGTTCTGTGACAAACTGCTTACGAAAATTTCAACGCTTGAGCGATCGATGCCTGTAGCGCCAAGTCGCAAAAGATGGCTATGACCGAGACATTATGTTGTCAGCGATTGCGGGGTTTTGCAAACTATTTCACACCTATTTGGAGTGTTAGCATGTTGTTGGTATTGGGATCACCGTCTACGCCGGCTCTGTCTGAGATTAATGATATTCTCTATAACCACCCTGACACACAAAGTCTATATCTATAGGGACTTATCCGATAGACCAGTTACCAAATAAACCATAATTAGCGGAAAATTCGCTATCACCATTAATTACGACGAGTCGAGTTTGCCTGGGTCTCACTGGGTGTACAGAGATGACGATACTCATTTTCATGATTCACTAGGTTTCGGACCACTAAAACCTCAGATAATCGAATTCCTGGAGCCGGATGAATTTTCCGTGACTGGGAAACAGCTACAGAGTAAAACTTCGGATGTGTGTGGAGATCATGCTATTGCATTCTTGATAAAAAGAGCACAAGGATTTTCAGCCAAGGAATACTTGAATAATTTTGGGGATGATAAAAAAGTGAATGATACGATTGTGCGTGCTTTTGTGAAGAGTTTGATTTCAGAGTAATAAATTCAACGAATGTATAATGTGTATACTTGTGAGTCTTGTTGCGACTGTGAACAGCAGACTATTCTGTAGGTGCGAAACAGCGGTACGGAAGGTGCGAATAATCCGATCTGAAGTATTATTCAGCTAGCAATCAATAGCGAGGAAAGACTTAGATCGGTTATTTGTCACGACTAAACTACATCATATATAATAATTTACGATATACACATTAACAAAGGTTCATTCACATGACTATTTACTTGATACATATTCAACGCCGTGCGAGAGATGCCTGAAAGTGCGAATCACGACCACGAGTTCTCATTACGATTCACCGCCGCAGCCTATACCTGAAAGTACGAGTCACGACCCCGAGTTTTCAATACGAGTCACCGCCGCCGCCTATACCCGAAAGTACGAATCACGGCCGCACCCGTAAGAACCCATTACGAATCACGGCCGAGAGGGGGGTCTGAAAGTACGAGTCACCACCCCCGGTTTTTAATACGAGTCACCACCCCGCCCATAAGAGCCCATAGCCCGTCACGAGCGATCTATATAACTACTGACAATTGTCAAGTATTCATTATAACGTCACAAATCAGCACGGCGACACCTATGTCTTCGTTGCTGCACCCGATGTTACTGACGGCTGACAGACTCCAGATTACCATAAATAACTAACCTACGAGTAAATTAGTAATCTATATAGACCAGGGCGGCCAACCTTTTCGGCTAAAGGGCCATATGAAATTGACGAACGAGTGCGCTGCCCACTAGGCGCGCCAGGGGCGTAAAATTTTCAAAGTTTATATTATTATTACTTGGGTATATTGCGGGTCGACTGTATACCGCCAACTGGGCTCAGTTTGCAAGGACATGACTATTCGGCATCTGGACATATCGATATCGAAGATTTCCGCTAATATACGACAATCATTTTGTGCCTACATTTCATCGTCGACGACCTTTCTGCGAGTGCAAACGCGAAAAGACTTTCACTCGTAATTGCGAATATATAGTTAGACTCAAGCGGCTAAATCAGGCGTTTTTTCATTTTCAGGAGGGAGTAGGCTACAAAGCAAGAAATCGTGTGACAATTAAAGACGCGAAGCGTGAAGAAAAATTTTACTAGTTTTTTAGTTTATGTAATGTACGACGATTTACTAAAATGTGACTGAACCCTGGATCTGCCAATGCGTCGGAACTGATATTGTCATCAACATCCCAATTGGCGCAGAGGTGGCTGGAATAGAACCACATGGCGCTCAACAATAGAGACCGAGCTAGCGCAACGCGGGCTATCGCTCGAAGACGCCCACGACCGCTCAGGCTGGAGGCGCTTGATAAGGGCCCAAAACTGCTATCTTGATGTTCCTTTGTTTCCTGTTTTCTTTTGCCCTTTTATTTAATTGAAAGCCGATATATATATATATATATAATTGTCGTCGCCAGACTAATCATATTTTTGATTGGCCTTGCAAGTTCACAATCTGAGCAATTCAATTTCGATAATATAACAGGATTTCGATAATATAATGGGAAATTAGCTCGCGGGCTACTCAAAACCTTCTCGCGGGCCACATATGGCCCGGAGGCCACGGGTTTCCCACCCCTGATATAGACAGACACCTTCGATAGTTTTCAGAGCTGGAGCAGTGGTAATAATCCGGCTCCGGAGCTGGAGCGATGCAAATTTACGGCTGCTCCAAAGCCCTGGTCCCACGGTACTCACAAGGCACAACCAAACACATATAATTACTTTTGCTCTACTGCTATAATCAATCAAAGTAATCAATTCATTCATGTTATAGGATGACGATAAAGGAGAAAACAGGAGCAAGACTTTTATCGATGAGGCTGAAGATTCCGATACCGATAACATGGACTAATGCTAATGCAGAAATATTTGCTGAAGTGATTGCACAGTTCTGTATCAAGGCCCATTTCTTGCTGCCGTATTTTCTTCATCCAAGTTTTTTTTGTGTGTGTGTTTTGTACTGATTTCATACAGAACAGAAAGCAATATGCATGATTTTTAAAATTGGCGTTTTCATTCTGAATCAAGGCCTACTTCTTGCTAACGTATGTTGTGTGTTGTGTCACCGACTGTTATTTTAACTTCATTCTACATCATTCTTTGTTCCAATTTTCCGTCGAGGTCTAGTCCAGTGCATTTTTTTTGTATTTTGAACTCGTATAATACAGAACAAAAAGCCATACATGATATGTAAAACTGACGATTCGCATTCGTTCATATGTGAAGTGCAGCATATAGCAGGTTTAACCAACCAGGGTTCAGGGTCACACAGGGTCGAGTTATACAAAAAATGTCTTCTAGGATATCTTTGAGGATGTTTATCAGGATATCTTTGAGGATGTCCATCAGGATATATTTGAGGATGTTTATCATGATATATTTGAGGATGTCCATCAGGATATCTTTAAGGATGTCCTTCGGGACATCTTATATATATCCATTCTGTCAACAAATGTATATATTTCGCACATAATTGTAGGACATCTTTTGAACTCATGGAAGATGTTATAAAAATATCTTTAATAAGTTTTGTGTTTGCTGGGTAGAAATAAAAGTCGGCGCCTATGGGTACGGTTACGCAATATAACCATTATCCCGTCTGCGCAATATATTTAGACAATCAATATTGCATCTACCTCGTATTGCTGATTTCTGTTTTTGGATGGTGCATGGCTCAACACAGATCTGACTGCAATCTCGTAGTCCTTTTCCGGAACAGTCGTAGGAATATTGCAACAAGCACCTAAACAGGAAGATTATAGTAAACAATTTATAGAGACGACAAACTAGTTGAACCTACGATATACGACCTTGTATAAACTCAGTGAACACAGAGCTTCCTTCCCAGTTCTGCCCAACTTTATCAGTTGCCACTCTATTGGGAAAGTCCGCACTAATCAAATAAATATACTATATACTCACCATTTCCAGTAGGAAATTTCCAGCAGAATGAGCATAGACGACTCTCTCTAGGAAGGGCTACTTGCTGAGACAACGTATCTGAACAGATAAATAACAGTCAGTGGCACCTCAAACACACAATGACAGGCATGCGTTGATTAAACGCAGTCAACTAATGGTAATCTTATAGCGGGCGAACAGAGCGCAAAATTTAATAAAACAGGTCTCAATATAAAGCTACTTTCGCACTGATTCAGAAAATATAAATTAAAATCTGGTCCGGGCACTAAAATCCCCCGAAAATTGCCTTCAAAGTCCGAAATCGGCATTGTTTCCAACAAAGGTAGCGGCAGTAGATAATGACAAATCAAATGTCTCGAACTGATTGTGACATCATTGAGCGCCTCGGCGAAGTCGTGCTGAATATATATTACAATGAAATTCATGAACCGCTGTGCCGAATGGAACAAACTGTGTTGTAGATCGGCCTGTTGCGTACTAAGAAATACGCGTTGATAGTAAATTCTACGATATATGTGTAGGCTTTTGTGCTATAATTTGTATTTATCCAAATTTTTGAATGCGCGACGACGCAAAATACACAAACTATTCACATTACGACTTATTCGCGTGTTATCCGAGTGCGAGAGGTTAGGAGATGGACACTACAACGCAATGTGTGGATAATTTTGTCTGCCTTTTTTATTGTTATTATTGATGAAAAGTTGAGTGACGCTTTTCGCCTGTGAGGCCAGGTGCGTCACGGACTAGGATGAGCGATCGATGTACCAAAATGTGTCTGCCTTGTGAATACGACTAGGGTAGGATTATCCGGATATCGGTTAACCGGTTAACCGCAGGTTTTTTTTAATTATCCGATATCCGGATATAAATCTGCCGGTTAACCGGATAAAATAGTATCGTTAATATTGCGTTTTACACTTTTAGGAAGCTTCAATAAGTCGTATTATCAGTGTTGCGGCCTCGGCTATCGTTGCTGGCCTGATTTTTCGAGTCTTAAACAAGCCTATAGTTCCGCTGGCAGAATCACATCTGCAATAGGCTCTGTGGACTTTATACCATCACTGGTCCACATAATCGCATCTGCATTGGCTTGGTGCTCACGATATTATCGCTGGCCTACACAATCGCATCTGCAATAGGCATGGTACGGACGATATCATCGCTGGTGTAACCATCGAGTCTCGGGCCTGGCATGCGTTGGCTCCTATCTTTTGGTGGCTTGGAGACATTATGTCGAAAGACTATTATGATCAGCGATTGTGATTAATGAGTGACGTCGCGAAACTGAATGACATCGAATGTTCGCATTTCGCAAACATGTTCGTGCGTGCAAGCGTAATTGATTTCCGCTGATACTAAATTCGAAAAAAACTCGAAACCCCCTCCTTTTATTTAAAACATCCCCCCTTATTTTTCGGCTGGCTACGGGCCTGATCATGTGAATTTCCCGTGGAGGAATTAGGAATTAGATCGAGCTATCATGTCGGTATCCAGTATCAGCTACTCGTCCTTCCAGTACTGGACACCTAAACAAAAGAATGGGCAAAAAGGAAGCGCTGCTTACTATATTCAGCCCATTTTGTGGAAGCAGAAAGGGCATTTAATACGTGTGGACTCTTTGTAACAAAACTCCGGTCCCGGCTACAGGATACCACTATTGATGTAGTGTACTTTATAAGGAGGGAGTTGCAGAAGCAGTGAACATTAAATTTGCGTGATTTTTCTAGTATTCACTCGTACTGCGCGTGTACGTATAAATCTACCATAACGCCGTGTACTGATTTTGCGATCCATTTTTCATGCAGACCTCGTGAAATCGATTATCTCACTTAGCATTCATTATCCGGTTAACCGGTTAGCTAAATTCCAAATATACGGATATATCCGTTATTCGGATATTGAAAATTATTGATATCCGAACTAAGCCTAAATACGACAACCAAGTTCAGCTGCAACCGTCATTTTAAGCCATATTGCATTACAAATAATATTGCTTCACTTGCACTAGCTGGAAAAAGATATGCTGCTACTGCAAAACTGGAGATATTCTTATGCCGGAGAAACAGCAACGCTCAAAGCAACGAAATTCGTCAGCAGGGAAGCTTATCAAGGCGACAAGAAAACAACAGCAATGATAAATCTGATACGGGCATTTTGCCATTTTTAAATAGGCTTGAAACATACTAGTGTTCAAATGCCATGGTACGTGATGCTTCATTTCCCTCCGATGCTCAACGTAATGTAAAATCGCTGCTTCACCATCCAACTGCAGTCCTGTTATTGTCCTTAAGAGAGAATAGGAACGCTCGGAAAAATAACATTTGAGAATATATATTTTTGTTACTTGACAAGAAACATTGACGTTATCAACCATTAGGCACAGTTATTTGATTGTTCATAATAGCACAGAACAGCAGTGTTGGGATCAAGTCACTACCTTCGAGTCACGAGTCATTTCGAGTCATTGCACATTTTGACTCGAGTCAAGTCAAGTCAATCGATTTTCGAAGGTGACTCGAGTCAAGTCAAGTCACTCGATTTTTGGAGGTGACTCGAGTCAAGTCGAGTCACGTCAAGTCAAGTCACGAGTCAAGTCACATTTCAAGTCAAGTTGCCTTTTCGAAGTATGAGGTATATGCTACGTCATGCCATCTGAAATACAGATTGAGTGGTCATTGATTTTGAACCGATGAACGAATATAGAGTTAAATATACACGCAAGAAGGCGCTGTATCGCTCACATATGATTAGAACTGCTAAACTACGTATGCATAATTGCATAGCCTCAGTTTGTAGTCACCAGCCAAAATAGACAATGAGAAACGAATTGATTAGATGCAATACATTACCCATTTACAAATTGATATGATACAATTCGAGCCTGCACCAACGGTTGAGGACGATATAAACTATATTCGATTTCAATAAAACAAGAAGTTTGGAGGTAAGAACGGAGAACAGAAATATACATTTTGCTATAAAATTACTTTACTATACTACTCTACGACAACGAAAGCTGTAAGCTTCGATCACTTCGCTTGCGATCAATATATGTGTGAGAGAACAATGGAGTCTCAGTAAAACGCACGATCATTGAATGATTGGTCGCTCTCACGGGTTACAACAGCGTTTCACGAACAATCCAAACGAATGCAAGATAAAGTGATCTTTATCGAAACCGATTATACTTGCTGACTTGAAATTGACTCGTGAATTTTGCTTCGAGTCACAAGTCAATCCACATTTCTGATGCGCCGAGTCAAGTCAAGTCATTTTAGCAAAGTGACTCGAGTCAAGTCAAGTCATACGAAAAAGGTGACTCGAGTCAAGTCATGACTCGAGTCATCCCAACACTGCAGAACAGTTTCATTAATTGCAACAAAAATAGATGCAGACAGTACATTTATCGAATGGCTTAAAATTAGGTATATCTGAGATTGGAATTCGCATAAACATTAAAATAGTTTTGGCTACATATTGAATTGACTTAAATGCTTTCCGTTAACTAGGATTTTGGTTCTTGTTATTCTAAATTTTGATGACAACAATTCTGACAAAATAACAAAAGATGTTTAAGCAGTTTTTAAGTGTTATAGTAAATGAGATATCTATACCCTGCATAAACTTCTCAATGATAATATGGTGTTGGAGTATTTGGTTGTTATAAGGTTGTATTAAGAACATAGAAACATAGAAACTAATTAACTATTAGAAACTAACTGTACTTTGTGATGGAGAACCCTGAACAACGTGACTGGACATCCAGAATAGACTCCATGGAAAAAAGAATAACAAAAAATCTTGAAAGCATGCTGCAATCCATCATCGAAATGACCTTTTAAAACTCGATGGCAGAATTTCAAAAATCGATCAACGATGGAATCACCAAGCTATCTACTCGTATCGACAAGCTATTTACCAGATCTGACTTGATGGCAAAAGAGATGAAATCCCTTCATGACTCCATGGAGAATATCTCATCTGAAATGGCAACATTGAAGACGCAAAACTCAATGCTGGATAAGAAAATTGAAGATATTGAGCAAAGTCAAGTTTTTATTTGCAAGGAATATGAAGACCAGAAACAAAACATGAATAAACTTGAAGGATTACTAAAAGATCTCGAAACATGGAAAACATCCGTTGAGGAAGATGTGAGACAACTAAAACAGACCAGTGAAGAAAATTCATGTAGTACCGATGAAATTGACTTGCATATGAGGCGAAACAATCTTGAATTCCATGGGATACCTTTCACAAAAGAAGAAAACACTGACAATCTAATCATTCGTGCTGTCGCAGTTCTTGGGATAGATGTCACAGCCAACGACATATCCATTTCTCCCCGCTTGCCTTCTAAACACCAGAGCCTACCGCCGCCAATACTCGTCCGCTCTACTTCATTGAAAATGAGGAATCTCATCCTGAAAGCACGAATCAAACTATCGAAAATTAAAGATTTTGGGATCCCAAAAATGACTTCACTGTTTATCAATGAAAATTTGACCAAGAATGCTCGTGACCTGCTCGCCGCTGCCAAAACTTTCAAAAAGAAACACGACTATGATTATTTATGGATAAACAATGGCCGCATATTCCTAAGAAGAGCTCCTGGTGAGGAAAAAATTCATCTTCGTTGTCAAAATGACCTTGACCAGCTGCAATAATTCCTCGCTATCATCTACTCGCAGTCTTCTCACATCACTGCCAATATGGCGAGACGACGCTGCAAAGCTTGCTTTGAATATTGCGAATCTGATGACCCAACCCTTAAATGTGTTATCTGTAATTGCTGGTTACACCAGAGATGTGTGAGTGCTTCTAATTTTCATCCTAATAACACTACTGCCACACAGCATTATTGTAATGTTTGCCTAAACAATAATCTTGCTCTTGGTCATTCTTATGAAACATTGTGCCAAACCACTACTTCCCCTGCAGAGATCACTGATAGTAACAAATTATCAACTAAACAAGTAGAGCTTAACAACCTAAATGCATGTAAATGTATTGATTTTACAGCTGATTCTGTTCAAATACCCAAGACCAACCATTTTGCTATTGGTCATGTAAACATTGTATCTTTGCAGAAAAACTTCGACAAGCTTCATGAATTTCTATGCTCACTGGATATCCCAGTTACATTACTTGCAGTCTCTGAGACCAGACTTCAGAGTGACCCAATTAGTAACATAAATATTGATGGCTATTCTTTTATTCATAGCCCAACCAAATCCAAGGCGGGTGGAGTGGGTTTGTATATATATGATGACATAACTTACCAAGAGAATCATGAATTTGAAATAAAAGGCTGTCAATGTGAACAGCTATGGATTGAAATTTCTGGTATACCATCCTTCCCAGACTCCATTATTGTTGGATCAATCTATAGACACTCAAGGGATAATGTTTCCAATTTCATGGAACAATTTTCCTCGACCTTTGAGTTATTGAACAGTAAAGATAAAAAATTCATTATCACCGGTGACTTCAACATCAACCTATTAGATGCATCACCCATGGTCCGAGAATATCTAGACATGATATCAAGTCACGGCACTGCTCAAATTATAACCCATCCGACAAGAGTCACAAGAACATCTAAAACACTCTTGGATCATACCTATACAAATATTGCTGATCAATCAATATCCCCTTTTGTTGTGGAATGTAACTTGAGTGATCACTATCCAATATTATGTCAATTTGGATCTCGTCTTAAACGCGTGAGACCAAAGTACATGCGCAGAAATCTGCACAAAATTGACCTGACCTCCTTCTACTATGACCTTGACTGCCTGGCAGATAAAACCGATGCTGTGATCCTCCATGATAACAACTTTAATGAAACATTTGATTACTTCATGAAAGAAATCTCTTGTATTGTAAACAAACATGCACCTTTAAAAACTGTATCAAAGCGTCAACAAAGATTATCAAATAAACCTTGGTTATCTCTTGGCATACTGGTATCTATTAAGCACAGAAACAGACTCTACAGATCACTGAAAAATAAATGGTCAGAATCTAGACAATTGCAATTCAAAAAATATGCCAACTTACTCTCTCAAATCAAAACGAAAGCAAAGGAACTATATTTTAAGAAACACTTTTCTAAACATCAAAATAATCCACGTGAAACATGGAGATCCGTAAATCGTATTATCAACAGAAAATCCAACTCTCAGGCACCTAACAAAATAAAAGATTTTGATTCTGATCAAATGGTCTCTGATCAGTCCCGGATGACTGAGATCTTTAATAGTTTCTTTTCTACCATCGGCACAAAACTCTCGGAATGTTGCTCGAATGAAGATGTCGATCACCATCATATTTTTGGAAAACGCCCAAGTTCATCATTCTATCTTCAACCAACGTCACCAAATGAAGTCATAAGTGTTCTATCTATACTGAAAAACAATAAAGCTCAAGGTCACGATCAACTACCTGTCATTATTGTCAAACACATAGGCATTCACCTAGCAGATACCATCGCTAAATTATTCAATTTCTCATTTTCTTCAGGGATATTTCCTGATTACATGAAGATTGCACGTGTGATACCTGTATTTAAATGTGGGGACAAAACCAACGCAAGCAACTATCGACCCATTTCGATATTGTCACCGTTTGCCACTCTGCTTGAGAAAATATTATTTGAGAGACTTAACAGTTATCTCAATAAAATGAATCTCTTAAACTCAAATCAATATGGTTTTAGAAATAACCACACGACCTCTCAAGCTATATTACAGGTTACCTCAAGGATATATGAGCTCATTGACTCTAAAAATGTTGCCACTGGTGTGTTTTTAGATCTGAAAAAGGCATTCGACTGTGTCAATCATTCCAAACTAGTTGATAAACTTGAATTCTATGGTATACGTGGACTTGCAAAAATGTATTTCGAATCTTACTTAAATAATAGGAAACAATTTGTTCATATTGGAACAACGCGTTCACAATTACTACCCATACAGACTGGTGTACCTCAGGGATCAGTTCTCGGGCCCCTGCTGTTCATAATTTACATCAATGATATTGGTCATTTATTTGACAATGACATCACACTGTTTGCTGATGACACCAGCCTAGTTATACCCGGTAAAAATATATCTGATGCATTTGACAACATTAACACTAAGCTA
Source organism: Botryllus schlosseri (assembly GCF_051294905.1). Classification (NCBI taxonomy): domain Eukaryota; kingdom Metazoa; phylum Chordata; class Ascidiacea; order Stolidobranchia; family Styelidae; genus Botryllus; species Botryllus schlosseri. The sequence continues at coordinate 35,814,550 of NC_137238.1, forward strand.
TCGACAGTGTCAAAATGGATGGCATCTAACCAACTTCAGCTCAATGCCTCCAAAACCAAAACCCTCGTGTTTCATACACAAGTCAATCGCAGTGGAATTATAGTAAATAACGCACATCTTGATACACATAAAACTGTTAGATATCTTGGCATTATCATTGATGATAAACTTGGATGGTCTGATCATATCAACAATATAAAAACTAAAATCTCGCGTGGTGTCGGGGCTCTCTATCGCCTTAAAAATTTAATTCCTCATCAAACTCTCAGATCAGTCTACTATGCCTTAATTCACTGCTATCTTATTTATGGGATCCTAGTTTGGGGACCTGCTGCGAAAAAACATCTGCAGAAATTGCAAGTCTTGCAAAACCGAGCCATACGAATTCTCTGTCGGAAATCTAGATATGAGAATTGTAATAGCATGTATCGTAGCGTTAGAATATTGAAAGTGGAAGACGTTTTCAAATTTGAGGTAATGAAATTCATGCATAGTTATCATCAGGGTGAACTGCCACTATATTTTGATAATCTGTTCAAAATACCTTCAGATACCCACCAGCATCATACCAGATTTTCTTCTAACTTGTCTCTGTCTGTGCAACACCATTCTACCAGTCTAGTACAAAATTCAATCAGTTTTATTGGTGTCAATGTTTGGAATAAGCTGCCACCTAATCTCCGCAATTTAGACTCTTGTGCTTTTAAAAAACAATGTTTTCATTCTCTTATCTCTAACTACCGCTAAATTGTATTTGTGTTGTATTACAAATTGGTCCGTGATACTGTGTCTTATTTTTCCTATCGTTCGTTGGATTATTTTAATTTAATTTTATTTCATTTTATATTTTTTCATTAGTTATCGACTGTGAAAATTGCTCCTGTCCCGGGTGGCTCGGCTCTGAAGACTATGTCATATCGAGCCTCCCGTCTACCTTGCATGTCGCATTTCATTGTTACATTTTTTGTAGTGTTATGTTGATATGTAATGTATACGAATAAAGATTCTCTCTCTCTCTCTTTCTGTTGGTATCCACATTGAAATGTTGTCACGACTAGTATCAGCACATTTTATAGTCCATGAAGAGGTGAGGTACTTGAGCTCTTCAAAATCCAGCTTCTGTAATACAATCCGATGACACATTGTTATGACGGTCGGGTTTGATCAACTTCTTCCACGATCACCTCGACTGTTGAAGGAATAGATGGTAATGTGTAAGTCTGGATATTTGTTGAGTGAAAGAGATTGTTGGACTGTCCTATTCCGTCCACTTCTTCGAAGTCACCATCTTGCAAGAGAGAGAGTCTTTATTTTCATCGAACCAAAATACATAACAAACGGCAGTGATGGTGGTACAGAAAACATGCGTGCACAGTATTCGGTATTAGATAGGAATGATCGATAAGACCGTGAAGGTCATCTAGTCTGATCACACCAGCATCAAACAGGTACACTTGACTCTGAACAGTCTAGCTGTAAAAAGATGTTTAGTTAAAAAAGGAAAATAGAAAAAAAAATTAAACAATGGTAGCAAATGATCAATGAAGCAATGTCTGCAAGCAAGTTAACTCTGATTGTAAGAGTTGACAAACTGGACGACATTACAATTAAATTGCTAGGCAAAGTATACGCTGTGAACGATCATTTATATATCATTGGCTGTCCACAAGTTTATCAAACCTGAAATGGACAGAGCTTTCTACTTATTGTGGGTCGCTCTTGCGCACACATACACTTATAAGATATACCATCACATCATGATAAATTGTACCCATAAAGTAGTTTAAAAAGTAGGTGACGACCAGACTTTGCAGACGTTTGTTAGTCAATTGAATATTAAAATCCACTTGATGAAGCAGAAAATGAACGGTATGAAAAGAACTCAGGTAGAATGAAGAAATATGTTTGATCAGACTTTGTATTCATTTGTTAGTAAATTGTATACTGTATCTACAAGCTGCTGACGAATATCAAACGAAAATATTCAGATTTATCCAATTGTATATATAGGAGCATTCGAATCACAAGATGAATCTCTGCAACAAAGTAATAATGACTATTACCGGTATTACTTCAAATACGTGATGCTTTTTGCGGTTTTGCTCACTTTCACTACTTCAGAGTCAGTTTTAGAACTTGCCTGAATTGACTTGAAAAATTTAGAAATGACTTCTTGACTTGATTAAAAATTTGCAATGACTCGAAGATAGTGACATATGAGCTAGGTATTCACCGTTATTTGCCACTGCGAGACAACCTCCGATCACAATGCTCATCACGTAGGCACACTGGTACATCAGTATCGTCTGAATATTAAGCCATGCTACCGGTAGTGGCCAAAACCTGTACAGTATGCACATATTTCACCCTCAACAGAGGTATCAATAAAAATATTTCACTACGTTAACGCTGGTGAAGCGTGACTCGCGACGCGCTCAAACGCAGAGCTCACTGGAGTTTCCAATCATTGTATATATATCATTGAACAAGACCTACCGAATTATGCTGCTATGTGGAGGACCTCCTAATATAGTCCATGTAAAGAGATTCACGATCTTTTTTAGACAGCTTTATTTCTGTGCCCTCACGGGAGACTCGAGTCACCTCCAAAAATTGAGTGACTTGACTTGACTCGAGTCACCTTTGAAAATCAAGTGACTTGACTTGACTCCAGTCAAAATGTACATTGACTCGAAATGACTCGTGACTCGAAGGTAGTGACTTGAACCCAACACTGCTGGGTTCACTATCGAGTTAACATTCTACACCAGAACGAGTAAGTAGTATTGCTTTTTGAAGCCGTTCAAATCTACTACTACGACTACTGCTACTACTTGGTGTGAGAAAACTGACGTTGGCCCGATATGAAAAGGATTTAGGATTTCATTTCTTTACAATATAGCAGAGTCACCCTCATAGGGGGATAAACCGAACTTCTGGGGGAATTGCATATATATGGCTGCCCATTTTTTGTCCTCTCTCTGCTCATGTTATCAGAATTACCGCTAGAGCTGAGTGAGGTGTCTTGAAAATGTAGGACCCGTAAGTCATAATTAAACATATTCGGGTAAACCCGTTTGTATAATGACTTCACTACGTGATGGTTGTTGTTGTTTTTATTAACGCATATAATTGGCGCTTGCAACATCGTGGTTATTTGCGCCCACACAGTAAATTTCATAATCGCATAATGGCATGTCTTCTTGAACTTGAGTCTTTTTTTCGGCTCATTTGCGGCCTCCTTTCACGAGTTCGGCTCTCTCTTCGTCTGGGCTTTTCAATGCGCTGTATTACAGCGGGATCGGCGATGAGGAGCCCAGATAAACCTCAGACACATAGAAACATGGCAGAGCCGAGACTCGAACCATCAACGTCGTGACTACAGTGTTTAACCAACTGCGCCACTCGCTTCCCTACTACGTGATGGTATTTCGTGGACTGTATGTGCTCAACTATTACATTATCGGCGTGACTATAGATACTTAGATAGCTGCAAATATGTACCTATACCGTTTGAAATTGCGTTTGCGCTATATCTCATTATTTATGCCACGTTCGGATATTTTGCAGCCATCAGTGTATAACTGTAGCCTATATTCACGGATACAAATCGGTTCCGTGTATTACGCGATGATACTCTATTATATTAAAGTAACGCAGTTCACCAAAATAGCGGGCAGTCAGTGTTACATTACCATTACATTAGCCTACCTTTACATCAGGGTTGTAACCAAGTCACATTGTTCCGAGTCACGAGTCAATCTTACTTTTGTGGTTTTGACTCGAGTCAAGTCGAGTCATTTTCAATTCATCACCGAGTCGAGTCCGAGTCCAAGTCACCGTTTAAAGGCTCAAGTCCGAGTCATGGTGTTATGACTCGAGTCGAGTCCAAGTCACAGTATTGAAGTCATGTTCAACTCATGTTTTCAATCCTGAATTAGCTTATAGCTCATAGAGAATTAACGAATTCATTCTACATCTACATGCTACCTGATATAGAACCAACGAATTCACGTCTAGATACCAGCTGATAGAGAATCAACAGATGCATGTTTATGTAGACGTACAGTTTTTCTTTCACATTGTTAGGTGGTTGACTGAAAAAAGGTCAGCTTTCCTGCTCAGCCCCCGAAATAGCCGCCGGAGCGTTACTAATATGAGAGGAAATTTTGGATTAACTACAAATAGAGATTTTCGAATTTTATCGGCCACCTCATGATATTGTTATATTGTGTAAAAATATGATTCATAGCAAATTTGGCTCAATTCCAACTAGAAAAAGCGAATTTATTAGAGTGGAATATTTCGGATATGAAAAAATAGTCGGCTTTACTATTAGCATCTAATTATATTATATGAAATAATTTCTCACCAAAAACACTCCCTTTATTTTCAAATATAGAATTTTCTCCTTTCACATCATTGATTCTACTTTTTAAAATTAAGCCAGATTCAGCGTTTTTTTTATGCAACATAACAATTTTACCAAGTAGCCACCCAGTAAAATAAATAAGAAGTTATTTTTGAACAACCCTATTGTACAAAAATCACACAACATTAGCCATTCATTATTACTCCCGTGCACAATGCACATACCTAACAAAACCTCAAATGGAAGGAGTGTATTGTGTGTTTTCACTGACGGCAGATCAAATCAATGATGAGTTACAATTCAAAAATACTAAAGTGGAAAGGAGATCCTCATATATGTTATAGCGGCATGACCTTAGAATAAATCCACATCTACTGAAACACGTTCCGCTGGTGCACTAGATACAGGAATTGACAAGCATTTTTGAACCACATTGAAGAGCACTGGATACTCATTATTTCTGGTCGCCCAATAATGCAAAGAATCATCGGTTTCAAATCTACACATGAGCTTATCAGTCTCTTCCAAGTACTTGACCGCCTGAGTCATTTCATTGCCGCTAATTGAACTTTGCTTCGATTGCTCGCTTGTATAATTGAAAAGTATCGAGTACTTTTATTGCGGAGGATCTATTACCTCTTCATCACAGGATAATTTTGTAGAATGCTTTGCTCCTATATGTGCCATTGTCTGTTTATTTTACGGCGGCATATCTGATATCAGACGAGTGCAACGAAAGCAGTGGCGTCAAATAGCGATATTGGCAGAATTCGTCATATGCGTTGATCTAGCCAGTGGCGTAGCAGCCACTTGGCGGTTCTGGCTCTGCGCCAGGGGCGGCAGGCTCCAAGGAGCGGCAAAATGAGGCTGCACAGTGTGAGAGAGAGAGAGATGGTATTCTTTTTCGCCTGCACAACCGAGATGCTAAGACGACGGAGATGCGATATGGACTCCATAGTAAGGTCATCTAGTCTGCACCCCCGTTTTTTCTCCTCCGTGGTTGCTGAGCGCCTAGAGAGGGATAACCGTGGATACCAGTTTTCGAGTCTTTGGTCTGACCCGGCCGGGGATCGAACCCACGACCTACCGATCAAGAAGCCGGACGCATCACGATTACACTATCTCGCTCGGCACTGTGTACACAGCCGGCTAAAAGAAGCATAATTGGTAGTTCTATTGCTGGCGTCTCGTGAGCCAAAATTTAATCAAACAGGTCTCAATCGAAATCTAGTGTCGCGCTGATTCCGAAAACACGAATTAATATGTTAACATGGCAGTGGAACCACTCCGAAATAGCCGTCAAGGCCGATTGTTCGGAGAGTACGCGGAAAAAGGAGTACGCCTGAGAGAGAAAGAGAGATATGATATTCTTTTCCGCCTGCACCATCGAGATGCTTTGACGACGGAGTTGCGCCCCCGTTTTTTTCTCCTCCATGCTATCCGTGATTGCTGAGCGCCTAGCAGGATAGCTGCGGATACCAATTTTCGAATCTTTCGCCGGGGACATGCATGCTTCAAGCTTTGGACAGATTCAAGCTTGAAGCTGAAACTAGGTTTACCGGCATTCACCACTTAGATCGGGGGCGGGCAACTTCTCCAGTCGGCGGGCCGGATATAGGAAAATTAAGTAAATTAAGCGGGCCGGATTGCTGAATCGATACATTATTCACCCATTTATCCACATATACAAGGAATAACTCGTATTTCATGAATGCATTTTAACGACAGCAATGTCACTTCAAATCCATTTCTCGCCGATAATGCCGAATACCATGTGGATTTGAGAATAGCGTCATACATGCGCCGCCATGTCTGGTTCTCTCTGATCAGTCAACACACTGTGCAATCCTTAATTAGGATTTCAAGGCGTTCGATATGTCCAGTATCCCAGGTTTACAAAGATATCAATTCATTAGGATTGAGTAGGGGACGAGATAGCGTCGTTGTTCAACTGTGTGGCCTAATTGATCGCGATATTGAATTCATGCGGCCTGCATGAATTCCTCCACTCACAACTGACAACTACAACTGCCATTTTGAAAAATTTATTGAGGAACTGCGGGCAGCCCTCGACACATCTTTCCCAATTAGGAAAGTCAACCGCAATGCAAGGCGCTTGAAATCGAAACCCTGGATTGGTCATGACATACTAGTTGCAATCAAAACAAGGGATTGGATGCATAAGCACTACTATCTGCAAGGCACCATCGAAGGCAAAAAAGTGTACAAAAAATATGCAAACCAAGTGACGCATATGAAAGGAAATGCCAAAAAAGCATACTTCCAAAAAAGATTCGAAGAGTGCTCCAAAGATCCCAAGAACACATGGAAAACCATTGGAGAAATTATCAACCTAACTAAAGGTAATGCTCCCAAGAGTACTGATGACATCGAGCTACTCGAGAATGGAAGCATCATCAAAGACCAGCTTGCAGTAGCAGAAAAGTTCAATCAGTATTTTTGCAACATTGGTCCGGATCTTGCAGCTTCAATACCAAACTCCTCCGATGACTTTCTCTCGTACTTGAGTCCTGGCCCTCAGAAATCCATTTTTCTTGAGCCGACAAGTAAAGGAGAAGTTGCGATCGTATTATCTGAAATGAAAAGTAACAAAGCAGTAGGACCCGAACTCATCCCAACTCACTTTCTGAAGCTAGTCTTTAATATTATTGGTGATGTTATATGCATTTTCTTTAATGAGTCGATACGTCTAGGCATTTTCCCAGATGCACTGAAAACTGCCAGAGTAATGCCAGTGTTTAAGAAAGGCTGTAAAAAGCTAATTTCTAACTACCGACCAATATCTGTTTTGCCAAATCTTGCCACGGTTTTTGAGAAACTGATTGACTGCCGACTTAAGAACTTTTTTGAATTGAATGCAGTACTGTCTCCGACCCAGCATGGATTCAGATCCAACCACAACACCAACCATGCAATACTATCAATTGTAACGGACTATTACAAAACCATCAAGCAAAAAGAAAGTGGCTGCAGCATTTTTATCGATCTCCGCAAAGCTTTCGACACAGTTAACCACAGAATCTTAAGATACAAGCTAGAACACTATGGAATCAGGGGTATTGCAGCAACTCTAGTTGAAAGCTACCTGGCAAACCGCAATCAATTTGTTAAACTTGGGACATTAAGAACGACTACCAGAGATATTACTTGTGGAGTGCCACAAGGCTCAGTCCTTGGACCGACTTTTTTCCTCATTTATATTAACGACATTGTTAATGCATCTTTATTCCGCACAACGCTATTTGCTGATGATACTCACCTCTTCATAACCTCCAACACTGTCGATGATTTGCATGCATCTGTGAATAGGGAACTCCCGAAAGTGTCGAGATGGCTGCAAGCAAACAAACTAAGTTTGAATGCAGATAAAACCGAGATGCTCGTTTTAAATAATGCCAGTCATAATTTCACTGTGAACATCAATCATAAACAAATCTCAATATGTGACTCAGCAAAATATCTCGGCGTCACCATTGATTCCAAATTGTCTTGGAAGCAGCATATTGAATGCACAATATCAAAACTAGCTCGGTGTGTGGGAATAATGACCCGTCTCCAATCTTTGGTTTCCAGATCAGTACTACGAACCATCTACTTCTCTCTTTTCCACTCGCATCTGCAATATGGAATCGTAGTATGGGGAAATGCATGTACAACATTTTTGTGCAGAATTCGAACCCTGCAAAACCGTGCGATACGGCTGATCTCATCTGTACCTTTACGTACCAATTTATCGCCTTACTACCGTAAGCATCGAATTTTGCGAGTTGATGAACTGTATCGCTTCGAAGTATCAAAAGTTGTTCACAAATATTTTTCCAATAGTCTCCCTCCTGTGTTTGATGACTTTTTCATACCTGCTAAACATGTCCATTCCCATTACACGAGATCTTCGTCTAAAGGAAACGTCTACTTACCCCAACCCAATAGCAACCTAACTAAGAGATCTATCGACTACTCGGGACCTATCATCTGGAATGCATTACCATCACATATCCGTGAATTGCCTTATAATAGATTCAAAAAAGCCCTACTTGATCGCCTCTTGTCGTTACACTAACACTGTTGACCTACCTCGCCCAGACATTGCTTCATTGATCATTTGCTACCATTGTTTAATTTTTTTTATATTTTCCTTTCCTAACTAAACATTTTTTCACAGCCAGACTGTTCTGAGTCAAGTGTACCTGTTTGATGCTGGTGTGATCAGACTAGATGACCTTCACGGTCTTATCGATCATTCCTATCTAATACCGAATACTGTGCACGCATATTTTCTGTACCACCATCACTGCAGTTTGTTATGTATTTTGGTTCGATGAAAATAAAGACTCTCTCTCTCTCTCTGCGTCCTCTATAACGAAATTTGAAGTGGCCCGAGACCCGTTTTGAGTTGGCAACCACTGGCATAAGCGGTGCCTTACAAGCCTAGAAGTGTGCCGTGCTACATGTCGGCAGTTACGGAATCAAAAATAAGAAATATCAACCTGGTATAAATGACCATTGTAGTCGACAAACACTATGACAAACTACACTACACGTATATAATAACATACTAGTAAGCAAGTAGTGGGGAATCTCGGCAGACTGGGGCCGCGGGCCACATTATCACGTAAAACGGGAAACAGTCCGCGGGCCGAACAAAATCCTTTCGCGGGCCGCATGTTGCCCACCCCTGACTTGAGGGATATGTTTGGATTTTTGAATTCCCACGCGATGCTGCAAAGCGAAAGTCAAAATTTATTCACCAGCGCTTTTAGAAGCACTTATGACGACGAATTGGACTTTTTGGAGTTAGCTGCGAATATTGTCATGCCTTATACCTTCGAATTAGGGATCAGAATTAGAAGATTGCTAGCTTTTCGTACAAATCAATATGAGGCCTCTAGGACGTACACAAATTAAGATATGATAATATGAAGTTGTTCAACTAGAGATTTTAAAAGGGCTAAGGGGCTGGTGCGGAGCAGCGAAACCACGTTTGATCGTAGTGCAACAGCGTGTGATGTTTTACAGTGGTTAGGTAATGCAAAGCTACTTGATTCGACACGATATCTATGCTCGAGTCTGAAATTTTATCTGACCATTGGTGTTTCTATTGCGAGCTGTGTGAGTAGCTTCTCAAAGATCACACTAATTAAGTCTTATTAACGTTCTACCATGAATGATGATCGGCTATCAGCTCTATCCATTCTGTCTATAGAAAGAGAGTACGTTCAAAAACTTGAATTTGAGGGTATTACCGCTGATTTTGCTTTGAGGCGGCTATTTCATTTTCTATTTGCACAATACATTCGTTCGCTATTTCTTGAATTAATATTTTGGCCTTATCAACGTTGAGACGGTGAGGCTGAGACGCGGCATATTGTTTGTAATTATTTTTATTGACAAGATTGCTTGAACAGGAATCTATGTCGAAATTTGCTGCGTTCTACTTAGGGGGCGGCATTTCAAGCAAAGCCAGGGGCGGCATCACATGCTGCTACGCCAGTGGATCTAGCCAGTACGATTCGCAAATTTCTTCATCTTCAAGTCATATAAAATGTGCCGAGTCAATGACTTGGGTCGAGTCACGCGTAATGACTCGAGTACAAGTCGAGTCAATCCAAATATTGACTCGAGTCGAGTCGAGTCATTTTCCATTTTCAAGAAAATGACTCGAGTCAAGTCGAGTCACCAAAAATTCGTGACTCGAGTCTGACTCGAGTCGAGTCATGACTCGAGTCATTACAACCCTGCTTTACATTACCTTTTTACGAAATGTTACTGTTCTGAGTTTTAGTCAGTGAGGATACTGGTTGACTTCCTGAAATCATGTTATCATTAGTAAATCAGTAGGCTAAACAAATGAGTATCATTAAAATGACATGACGTCATGTCACCCTATTGCAGGGGTTCTCGGACTGAGGCGCGTGATAATTTTCCTGAACAAATTCATTCTTCTGGCACTGTTGCAATGTTCGGGAACAGAGATTTTTATATTTATGTGATATCCTGTGAAAACGTTTACGCTTACTGAATGTAATGTTCATCAAACTTAAACAGCCATGCTTTTATAAGGCAGTGTCATATTATTCGCCTCATGTGCATTAATTGTAGTGAATTTCTCTTTCTTCATACTACCGCGGCGATTAGAGTTACTGCATAGCCTACTGTAGACCGTTCATTGTTTCTGTACAGAACCATATAGTGTCATCTTCTTATTTTGAATACCATATTTGATTATTTAAAAGAGTTCTAGTATGTTCTTTGAGCTGTGAGCTGTGAGCAAGGATTTTTAAGAATAGGTATTACGAGGGACAGATTTATGTTAAACAAATGAAGTGGTACGCCGTACGCGGTTCAAAAGATATGGGAAGGCTAGACTATCGATACGAATGATTTTTGTTGGTTTTGTGATGGTCGTGATAAGTACTATGTCATCGAATTCATAGTTTGTTCGAAATTCAACGTTTCCTTCTTTAGGTCCAAAATATCAGACCTGATACAGCATCGAGGAAGTTTTCTCACACAATCGATTTCATAAACGATATCAATGAGCTGACTTCCTCAAAATGATAACAAAAGCAGTAATGCAGTATATCGTCATTGCCAACGTGTTAAAGTTGATGGTTGCGTGGAACAAATGGTATTGGTGATAAATCGGTGCGCTCGCAACTCAGAAAATTATTATTATTATTATTATTATACAACATACAACAGTGGTGCTTATAGCCCGATTAGGGCTTTGTGCTCCACGACATCACATTTTTATAACACAGTTCAATGTCATTTCTTCGCGCTCATTGCTCGTGCGCCCGCAGTCTTTGCAGCTTCAAGGCTTTTTATTCGGATCTTCCTTTACCGTCGACTTATAGCTCGACCCACTGTCGTATCTGGGCTTTTTAAGTCACCGCAATTGCGGTGAGGTCGGCGATGAGGAGCCCATATAACCTCCGACACATAGAAGTTAGTCCGAACCGGGATTCGAATCACGACCATTGGTGTCGTGACGCTGGTGCTTAACCAACTGCGCCAATCGCTTCCCCGCAACGCAGAAAAGCATTTGCGTCTGTTGCTTAGTTGAAGTTTGTCGCATTATATTCTGCATTTATACATTGATCTATCAAGCAGAACGGCTATCTTATTGAGTTCAATAGGATACGCAACGTCATGGCGTCTGAATTGAATCTCAGATTGCTTCCGAAAATGTCGATCAAGATTTGGATTCTTTTCATGTTCGGATTCGCAATCTACCGGCGTTCGTCAGGTAAGAATAATTTGTGTTCCAATTCGAATCGAATAATCTTTTCACCTTTGTAGTTCAATTCTGCGTGAGAAGATACGTTGACGGTCAATGGATTTCGAAGGGGGATTGTGGGGTTGGTAGCCTATACGAGTAGATTGACGCTGAAGGTTCTGTTACGTGTACTTTTCATGAAGGGTCCGGGAAGAATGTCGGAGATGCAGAAGGAACTTCAACGCAGAATTAAAGATGAGAAGAAGAAATGCACTGCGAGCGAGGGATGGACTGTGAGTAGAATTTAAAATCTTACTTTTATAACGCCAGGATGCATACCATTTCTGAAACTTTGATTATTTATACAATTCTGCTGACTGTTTGCTGAATTCCGTTGCAGGTTTTCCAGCGCAGAATAAACGGAGACGTGGATTTCTACCGCGGTTGGGATGATTACAAAAAAGGATTCGGGGATTGCGATGGAGATTTGTGGCTCGGTACGAAGATTCTGGATTTGATCCCTTCAAGTTGTAGGATTTAGCCGATCTTATCTTAGTTCACATTTTGGCAAAGTCGCTCCGTTCAAAACCAACGCCTTCAATAATTTCGCAACGCTTGTCTCCAGGGCTCGAGGAATTGCATGGAATGACAAAGGAAGGAGATATGGAAATGGAAATCAACATGATCACGAAAGATAAAGGAATTCACAGCTTGGCGAAATACAGGTCTTTTCGAAATTTATGTTTTGGAAGCATTATTTATGACACCATAATGACAGTAAGCACCGGTAAGCACCGGTATTTGCTACAGTAAGGGCTGCTCGCACCTTTACGTGACGAGTCATGTTCTCTTTGTGTATACATTTTTGATACACTCAACTTGCCTTATTTAATCATTCATTACAAAATGCGATTCGTGCGGAGCCGAACGAATAGGCAGCGAAATATTCCGGACATCTAACGTAATAATTTTGATCATTGCTACGTGGCAACATTCGACACCGACGAATAATTTGATCAAATCTCTCTCTCTCTCTCTCTCTCTCTCTCTCTCTCTAATTACATTTCCATTTCCAGCAATTTCCGGATCGGTCCCGAAACCGACAAGTACAGACTGCACATATGCGGATTCTCCGGGAATGCAACCGATGCTCTCACATCCCACGACAATCGACAATTCTCAACGAAAGACGCGGATCACGATTCTAGTTCGTCACGAAATTGCGCTTCGTACAACGAAGGGGGCTGGTGGCATCACAACTGCGGCTTCAGCAATCTGAACGGGAACTTCAACAAGACAGGCGAGGAGGGATTCTGGTGGCGGCGCTACAACCTCCTGCGATTCTCGGAGATGAAGTTCCGGAAAAGAGCGTGAAAATTACGTTTGCCGATGAATGTTTGTGACGTCACACTCACGTCACACACCGCTCGCCTAAAAGATTCGCTTGAACTTCATAGCGCCCCCTCGTGGTCTCAAAATAACCACACTTAAATTCGTATTTTTGGAATTTTTGCATTTGCTTTCGATTCAGACCAGTCTCATTAAGTTTGATGGCTCGGGTAAAATGTACCTTTCTTAGTTTTCTCGAGTATGCGTGAACATACCAACTCGCTTGGACTACAGTGCGTGACACCAGAATTCATTACCTTTATTATTAAAATTCAATTACAGCATTTTCATTCCGTTTTACTACACGATAATCTCATTATGACTGGAACATGATGGGGTCTCACCTTGAAGTTAAGCCATTGTAGCCGTTTTCTTCCGAAACCGAATTTCGAACAGCAGCCAAAAAATTTACAAAATACGTACCATAACAAACGTAGCCTATCGTACAATAAAGCGGGAGTTATTTCGTCAATTCAATTTGTATGTTGACAGCCGCACAAATTTCATCTACGGCCGTAGGTTGGCTGCCGCTGTTCTACACCTACTGCGTTACAACACTGATGGGAAGTCGAGTCAACTTTATCGTTTGACTTGACATTGCCTCGAGTCACTTTGCGAAAATGAATATACTTGACTCGGCGCTTCAGAAATTTCAATTGACTAGTGACTCGGAATAAAATTTTCGGGTAAACTTTAAGTCCTCAAGTAAGCTAAGCTGTGTCGATTAAATCACCCTATCTCAGGGGTCACCAACACTCGGCCTGCGACGTCTTATTTTGCGGCCCGTGACCTGATTTGAAATTTCGGAAGAACGCTTCGTAAAGCAATTTAAAATACTGAAATTGATTTCAGTTTAACATATTAGTGTTGTTGTTCAAAGTTAACTATTCTCCTATGCCCAATATCACAGATCCTCACTAGATGATATGGCTTCGGCGATGATAATATTCCGATGGAGGAAGAATTTGCTGATATGAATGGGCTGGGCATATTGCTTTGACGTGCAATGCTCCACCACTAGCGAACCCCACCGATTCTTTGGTCCAGGCGTTAATCGGCGGCAGTAGTCGGGAAATTATGCGGCTGTCGACACTTAATTCAATAAGGCTATGTTGGTGGCCGTCGATATGCCCATTGAATTTACGGATTGAATCCATAACTTATGAGAGGTTTGAATTATCCTTGGAATTTTCTTCGCGCCACGCGCGGTTCAATACAAGTTGATTTTCGGTTTTAATATAGTAGTGTCCTTCGTGATCTGAGCCCCACAGTACGGATGCGAACAGCAGGGGAAATGATGCGCCCAAAAAAGAAATACCAATTTGTAATCGTGTTCTCCTCATCACGAAGTAAATTTGTTTTTGGTAGGCCTACGTTTGGGCGAATCCAATATATTTCCAGAATAGATACCGACAAGTCTGATAGGATGTCATGAAATGACAGACTGCAACAAAGAGGACTGATAACAATAAGCCCACCCAAAGACCACATTATCTCATCCAGCTAGAACAAATTGACCATTTTCTTCCCGACGTATTCCACCTGGTCGAGCGTTTGTGAACAAGGTGTGCAGACTGTGGAAGGCCTCTTGATCACGTAGATTATCGAAGACACGACAGTAGTTTAGAGCGAGCTTTATGAATATCGTTTTGTCTTCTGTCCATTCTACCTTCCCAGTACTAGACACTTGGTGGCCCTAATAACTTTTTCAACTTTTTCTAAACTTTCAGGCTACTTTTTACTGCAACTTTTATAAAGTATTGCGCAAAATGACAGCGCGGGAACATGCTATAAAACTATTGCTAGTATACTTCTCTCTTTGATTTGCTTAACAAAGAGCTGTTGAGTTATTGATTAGCTACATCTCAATGTTATTTGTGACACAATGACTTGCACGCTAGAAGTTCCACGACCGCAGCCAAGCACTATATGTAAATAGATCGTTCTGTTCATTCAATGTCGTATAAATTTGAGGTCCTTGCCTGTTTGACGGACGCCCAGCCAAGACCGCTGAAAAATACATTACAACTGGGTCAGGCTGTTGAGTTTGTAAAAGTCGCCAACACTAAGTCTTCCTGCAATGCCTCGGGTCAAGTTGCAAATCTTGAACTGTTGCGTCGTACAACGGAGCCTAAGTGAGATTGTCTCATGATTTTAGTGCAACAAAAACCAGCCCTAGTAATGAGACGATGTCTCCCAATCTCGTTAGAGACGTTGATTTCGACGCGAGTTCTCTGAGCCTGAGGAACACCATCTCTTCCCTCCATCAGACGAGCAACTACACGTTTTTTCTCTACATTAAATTGTGCAGTGTTCTTCGTGAGAGATTGTCGTGTTAGTCTTCTCAATCGAAGCGCAAAATTGGACCGTGTGTTATTGTGTATACTTGCGAATTGCAATTCATTCCTGTTCATAATAGTTAGTCAACAGGATGTTGCGGTGGCGATATAACGTAGTGGTCACAGCTTTAGCCCCAATGGGTTGTGCTACAAGTTGGTAAATACGGAAACAAAAACAAAGAATATGGGCCTGGTGTAAAATTACCAATGTATTCGAAACACCAGGAATATAAAAGATAACAAAAAATGGACTTCGCGGACAGTAATCGCGAAATGCGTGAATTCAGCCGTTATAATCAGCAAACAATTGAGGCGCTGCGTGCTAATCAATGAAGTGGCGAAAACCCCATCGTGTTGGATGTAAGAGACGAATTACTGATTGGATGCGCGCTTTCGGGTTGCTAATCTTATGGTTCGGCTGTTAATTATTAGTGTCAGCTAGATACACTCGTATTCTCGAATTGTCGCCCAATGTCATTTGTCAGTGCATAATTCGGTATCAACACGGCAGGTTGTGAAGTTGACGACGTTGAATAACATTGTCTCAGTGACACAAA
Source organism: Botryllus schlosseri (assembly GCF_051294905.1). Lineage (NCBI taxonomy): Eukaryota > Metazoa > Chordata > Ascidiacea > Stolidobranchia > Styelidae > Botryllus > Botryllus schlosseri. Next base: position 35,830,447 of record NC_137238.1, read on the forward strand.
TTCTGATTTTCTTCGATTTTGTGGTACGGGAACCGTCTATGTTCCAATAAGGATGTTCGGCGCTAGACAGACTGGCAACGAAGCGCATCAATATCCAATTTCTTCTGGTTGCGCATTTGGCAGAAAACGAATTTCTATTGATTGATTCATTTTTCGCTTGCTTCAGTTACACTTGAATAATCGTACCATTAAATTCGAATGTATGTCTTGATAGTAATGAGTGCAGGCCCGGTCAGGAATATCTACACAAATTTAATTTAGATTTTAATTTAATTTAATGCCGTGTGACTTCGAGTCACTTCCATACAGCAGATCTCATGTGTGTTACGGTGCATAGGCTATTTGAAAGATCTTTAAGCTGCAGTTGGAGTACGTTGGCTCTCTGAAGAAAAAGGTTATCAAATTTGAGACGACATCGTATTTAGACCGCAGTGCCCTTAAATTGCTCATTCTTAATGGTGTCACTTTAATAAAAATCAATGTAAATGCTGTAATTTCCATCTTATGACTTCCGCGGATGCAAGCACGCCTGGTGTGACTAACAGTTGTCCAGGGGACCGCGCGGGGCGTTACTGTGTTTGCGAAGTCCCGTGAAAAATTAGAGTGATCATTGACCACGTCTCTGCGCACCGCAGGAAATAGTCACCAAAAGCTTGTGTTGCAGAAATGACCAGAAAGGCCTCGAAGGGGAGATTTCAATATCGCAATCACTGACCGAACTACCTCGAAATCGATTCCTCGCCACACGACAGATGGAATTCACAGCCACGAAATTGATCCAGCGATCGATTACATCGAAGGTGCAGCAGAGTTACGCTCATATGGCATTCATTTGACGTGGTAGTCGAGGTGTAACATACAGAAAGCCTGCATAAAACTGCACTTATGCTATGCGCTTTCAGTCAGAATGTATACGATACTGTCTACGTTACTCAGCGCCAAGCTATAGTTATAAGTTAGCATTCGTTTATAGCTGGATACTACCAAGTCGTCCGTAGACACAGTATTTTTTCTACGTTAAATTGTGATTAGAATTAGAATTATGGCTGCACAGTTTATTCGAAGTAGATTAGAACTGGAATTTCTGAATTCGCGAAAACTTCGAAATGATATCAAGTTCAGCTCGTATCAAATCAGAGTTAATATACTCATGTGCATGAGAATCGCAAATATCTGTACGGCAAGCGACTCAGCTCGTTTTGCACTGTGCAGCTCTCCTGTAGCATTTTCAGGAATACCAGAAATTACAGCGTAGAAACATATCACAAATTATAATGTAATTAGAATTACAACAAGGAAACATTTGACAAATTATACTCTAAATATATTAATGGCATTCCGCTCTAATCAGTCTAATTATACGGATATAAGAATTATCCAGTTTTCCAAGTCTGCTATCAAGTACAGAGTTTTACAACTAGATAGTTTTTAGCTTTGCCAAATTAGATTGGAAGTAGAATTTGTGAATTCACAAAAACTCGAATATTGAATTAAACACCGAATAAACAACAAAAACAACAAATATCAAGTTCAGTCCACATCAAATCAGAATTCCCTATCATAAGCACTAGAATGACAAATTCTGTACAGCAAGCTCGGCTCGTTTTGCTCTATACAGTTCTCCTGTAGCATTTTCAGGAAATCCAAAACATGGATTAGAATCAATATGAAATCGAAAAAAACATTTCACAAATTGAATTTGAACCAGATGACTGGCGTTCCGCTCTAATTAGTCTAATTCATTGGCTCTCAAACTGAAGTCCGCGAGACAATTTTTTAGGACCGCGAAGCACGTTCAAAAAAACTTCAAGCTATCCAGCCAAAAAAATTTCTTGTAATAGAAAAATTTCAGTCAACTTATTTTTTTATCCAAACTCGATGGCGGCCAGATATCATAGTGGTTATTAAACATAAAGTAGAGCATTTTGGTGCAGAATTATTCTATTTTAAATTTAGGTTGCGCTTCGCTCGCTTTAGTGCCACTATGTATTTATGAAGGATATTTGCATATACCCACTCCCGAACAAAACACGCATAATTTTGCACAAATTAGTATAATTTTATTCGTAATTATGAGAGCGTTGCTTGACTCCGTTGAAATACTTTAATCTAGGGGTGCGCAACCTGTAGGTGCATCATCGGCATTTCGGCTCTGACCATTTCCGCGCCAGGTCTCACCAAGGCATATGAAGGATGGCCAGCATGCGACTTCACGAGAAGTGATTTGCCAACGAGAACACTGGCGATAAAGCTCTGGTCCAAAATTATCACTGCATGTTGGCCAGAAACTTCGATATTGATATTTCCAATGGCTGAAATGTCGTAATGTAAACGCCGCGCGGTAGACATGCGACTTCCGGAGGAAATTAGTGATCCCGTGTTAAAATACGAATTGAAAAGTTTTTATCCTTTAGTTCAGTCTGGTACGTGTGATTTCACGAAATAACTATGACATCTTCAACAAAGTAATTATTATTATTGACAAAATTGATTCCTCAACTCGCTTCAGGTGGCAGGAAATAATCGCATACTAATTTTCATTACACTGGTTGGTGCTTACTAAGCCGATAGAAACAAATTAATAAGTCTTGCGTTTGCCATTAGCTATTCCCGCTCGCTCATGAATCGCGTAGTACACTTTGTGAATCGTATTTATCAAGGCAAGGGATGAAATTATCCGTAGAGGTAAGATAGGCTTGAAGGATTCGTACCCCCGAGATTATTAGGTTGATCGCTCTACGAGGGCCAAAACCGCCGGTTTCGGTGGTTATATGTGAATATGAATGAGTTGAACGTGATTCTCAATGGTAGAATTGCGTTCTAAATAACGGCACCCAACATATAGCCGAGCTTTTCGATAAATCGGCTGTACCTGTCACATTGACAACATGAAATCAAACGTGTCGTTTTGTGTTGATTTTGCAAGGGATTGTGAGTCACTTAAAAATTCGCCAAGGGATCGTTCCATGATTTTGTTTAGAAAATTTTGAAAACCACTGATCTAACTAGACTATTAGAATTATCTAAAAGTATAGTCTAATTATTTAAAATCCGAGAATTTTCGATTTATCCAACTCTGGTCTGAAGTTCAAAGGATCCGGCGTTGCGCATTGCATATTGTACTTCTCAATAATACACTGTGTTGTCTCATTTCATAGTGTGTACGGCAGTCTGCAGCTTGCGGTGATAAATATGTTGTCGATTAGGCTACCGTGGCTGCGCAATGAAGTCTATTGGATCGTGCTCCAAACCGTTCTGCGAGGAGTTCTCGTGATCGCGCGGTTTGTTCTGATCCTGATATTCGCGCTCTTCGTGGTGGCAAAAGAGATCCAATTCGCTGTTAAAGGCGTGCCCGGTTGCAAGAATGAGACGAGCCATATACCGTGCAGCGACATTGCCTTTCCGAACGCAATCTTTCTGGTAATCACGATATTTTGCCACTGTTGAACTGGGTATATTGATCTATTTATTAGCTGACTGGAGGCATCGAGAAATGTAATAGAAATATTGATAAAATGCATAGTAGGTCTACATATCTAATACCTAGAGAGACTTGTCAAACGTTGTCCTAAAATATTTCATCATGATATTGATCAAGTTATGACCTCAATATTGCATTTTTTGATTTTATATAGTTGGCGCAGTAACTAGACCTCGGGTCGGGGAACCACGCATTTTAAAACGGTTGCCTAGTCATCAGAGCCAAAAAATTAAAGCGGAAATAAATTAGTTAGGATAACAATTGTGATTTTGGGTTAGAACTCCAACTTTCAGTACTGTACTCGGAAAAGCCATTTCGAGCGTGTGTTAGGTAGATTCGTTCTCTATATATGCGCACTTAGGTGCAATTAGTTCGTAACTTCGGCCTCCATCAGGGCTGTAACTAATCCACAAGGCCCCGAGTCACATTAAGTCAGTCTCACTTTTATAGTTTTGACTCCAGTCAAGTCGAGTCATTTATAATTCACTACCCTGTCAAGTCCGAGTCCAAGTCAGCTAGTAGAGGGTCGATTCCCAGTCATAGTGCTTTGACTCGAGTCCAAGTCGAGTCATGACTCGAGTCATTACAAACCTGGCCTCCACCCATTTATAATGAGTTGACCAAATCAATACACAACCAGAAAGTTGAAGAGTCATATACTTTGCAATTGTAGCGACCCCGATACGGCGCATACTCAAAGCAATGACGGGAACGCGGGTGTGTTCCTTGGCTCGGGACCTCGTCTCTCTGCAACTGCCGTCAGCTCAAGAACACGGTATACGGAGAACTGGCAACACCACAAGTCTATGCGGTTATAATATTATATTAATACGACACCATAAACTCATAGCAGCGATGATCACGGGCACATATAACGGGAACAAAACGATCTATAAAACCCCTATACGATACATGCACACTGCATGCACAGCAAACTGTAACGAAACCCCACGCAAACCCCACGCACACACGCCCATCAGTTACAACAAATAACATGTTTTTAAACAAGGGTCATGTTTTAAACAGGTTTGTTTTAATTGTTTTGTTTTAAACGCAACCATAATTCCACCGCGACGATATTGACGGCACAGCAGTAGAATCCAATTGAGTCGATTTGTTATTTTACAGCCGTTCCTGTCCATGGTCTTGTTTACGTATTGCGCGTACAAGCTTGCTCGCGAAGTCAAGGCGGGCTTTGTGATAAGGAGACCGGGACGGGAAGTGACGAAAGAATTGCTTTATACTGCTTCTCCTAGTGTGAATGGTGAGAAATATGTGACCAACGAACAGAGGTATATGCTGGCTATAGTCAGCATGACCAGTAGGGTTGTCCAAAATTTGGAAAATTTCAAAAAGTCTCCGTGATTGTGTCTCATTCTATAGATTATTGATAAAAAAAAAAACAATTAGCCTGAAAGAAGCTTACAGGGAAGCCGTTAAGATTTCGGTCAAAGCGTTTGAAAGTAGCTGCTCAGGAATGGGCGTGCCACTGACCATAGAACGGCGAGAAGACTAGTAATCAAATAACCACGGCTCTTGATTGGCTAATCGGCTATGCTTCAATGACCACGGCAGCAGCAGCTTGCTGATCAGATGTTAAAGAAGTCTGCTACCGGCGGGGATTCTGAGTGCGCATTGTTAGTAGTTTATCAGGTGATAATTTAAGATTAATTCAGGACATGTTGAGGTACGAAATACATGATGAACAAACAACACCTGCTTCGCAGAAGCTTTTACAGCATGACTGCTTCATTGTGAAGGAAACTGCTGAAGCCTACATGTCGTGTTATCATCGAGAGAAAGCAAAGGCGCTTATGCAAGTGTTGGGCGAATTCACCGTTTCAGTACGGATCCACCATCAGTGAATACAAATATATAAAGCTTAACAGGTTACGGTTTTGCCAATGCCCAACACTCAAGAGATTATGTTTCCAGACTATACTTCCTACTCCATGCACAGATTTTTGTGGCACAATTACCTAATTTTGCAATTCAGGTTGTTAAAAGCAAAAAGTTATTTCGAGATAAGTTCTCATGCCTTTTTATGAGTGGAATTTTCAACGGAACCCCTGGTATCACCATAACTAAGGTAACATTTGAAACAAAAATCAATTTAAGCTACGACGTCATGAATATTCGATTGTGACGCCATAGTGAGTTTACAGTGACAATTGAAAATATAGGGTAAACATAGCCCTTTTGACTAAATATCTACGTACTATAGCTGTAAAACCGAGTATTATAAGGGTTTCAACCATCCGATATCGTACACGTCGTCTATATCGGATGGTACTCGTTAGTAGGCTCATACAACGTGATTTTTGGAAAGTATTTACACAGTCGTATCATAATTATACAGCTTAAAAACAATTTTGCTTCTTTAAAGGCCTTTGTATAAAACACTGCATGAACTGCAACCCTAACCGTAACTGACTACATTTGCAGTGCCATTAGTCATGTTGAGTTAGTCGCGAAGATGCGTTTTGGAATTTTAAAAGTGGCCACCGTTAATTAACTGATAAAATTGTGCAACCCCCGGACCAAATCTACTGTTGAAACCAGACATGGGCAATTAGAAAATTTTCAGCTTTTCCAAGGTAGATTAGAATTAAAAATGTAGCGTCACGTTACTTTTTTAATTGGGCTATAATTAGAATCATAGTTACGGAGTTTTTCTTCCGAAGTCTATTAGAATTAGAATTAGAATAATAGCTTCATGCTCTTTTTTAAAATTAGGTTTGAATTACTGAATTGGAGAAAACTTGGACAGTAAATCGAGATCAATTTATATCGAATCATATCATAGTTCATTATCATGAGGACGTAAAAGGCAAATGTCTGTACTGCGTAGGCTTGGCTCCCGTAGAATTTTCAGGTATAAGCAAGATTATTATATGAGCATATAAACATTTAGCAAGTTAGATTCGAATTAGATTACCGGCATTTCGTTTTGATCATTCTAATTCAGTGGTTCTCAACCCTTTTGTCTTCGAGGACCATCGTTAGACAGTCACGGACTCCCGCGTTCAAATTTAGCTCAATTATCGTGCAAGCGTAATCTGTCTTGTGCATATATTTTCTGTAGGCTAGTGATAAACAACAACCGAATGACTTTTCGTGAGAATCATACTATGTATGTCGAAATTGGGAAGATAGCGAATTCTGTATCTGCATTTTTGAAACGGGCAGACCTGCCTGGAAAATCCGAGCCATCGAATTGATACGAACGAGTAACGAAGATTCATTTCCACAAAAATAGGTAGTGACGAATGTAATAATATCGCGTAACGCTTACGACGACACCTTTGGATATGATCGCCACATATATGGCACCAAAATTGAGAAACAGATTTTTAATGAACAGAGTAGTTTTGACTAGTTATGAAAATAGCTACTGTTATTTGTAATTGGCGACATGTACTTTTATTTCCAGTTTTATTTGAGTTGCAGATATGTCTTTTCGGAACATCTCTGCAGTCCTGGCTGAAAGCCCAAAATTAATTGCGGTATCAATTCTATTATGTTTTCAGAAACGGAAACTGCGACCGAACCGAACAAAAACGAAAAGGTATGAACTTTTATTGTCGTGATCATGCGAACGGTCACCACCGACTGTCACTGAAATTCTCAGCTTATAAAATTACATTTTCCGCATTTTTTCAAATTAGATTGGAACTAGAACTAGGGAAAGCGAGTGGCGCAATGGTTAAAACACTGCAGTCACGACACCAATGGTTGCTTGTTTGCAGAGGTGGCTTTTGGGGTGGGCGAGGTGGGCATCGCCCAGGGCCCCCCTGGTTGATTCACGCGCATTCGAGGGGCCCCTCCTCGGTTTACGCGCTTTTTTTCAACTGTTTCTACGGTTTATGCGCTTTTTTCCAACTAGTACCATTTTCTGAATAACCGTGGAAATCCTTGTATCCATAAAGAATATGGTACAGTACCGTAAAAAGGGGTCAATCATAATTCTCAATTTTTTTAGTTATCATTTTTCGAATAACACTGAAACTCCATGCACCCATGTAGAATATGGTACCGTAAACAGTTGTCGATCATCAAATTTCTGTGCGCGGTAAAGGAGAATACTTTGATTTTAAGAAGAGGACTCCTACATTAAGCGATTTTTGATAATCATTTTGGAAATAACTGAAAATACGTCAAGACCTATACCCAAGTAGAATATGGTACTGTAAACAGTTGCTGATCATTAAATTCTGCACGCGTTGTACGAGCTTACCTCGATTTTATGAGGGAGCCCTCCTGCATTTACGCAATTTTTGGTTATTATTTTGCGAATAACCGTTAATATATATGTACCCATGTAGAATATGGTACCGTAAACTGTTGTCAAATTTCAGTGCACGTTAAAAGAGCTTAGTTCGATTTTATGAGGTGGCCCCTCCTACATTTACGCAATTTATAGTTATCATATTGCGAAACCATGGATATCCATGCACCAATGTGGAATATGTTGTCGTAAAGTGGGTTCGATGATCAAATGTTTGCACCGACTAGAAGTGCGTGCTTTGTTTTGAGTACCGCACTCTATTCATTTTGTAATTAGATGAAAATCTTCTAAATGCTCTTGAAAGCGTCCCGGTTTATTGACATGATTTGAGTCCCCCGCCCAGAATCCTTGCAGATTTTGGTATCGCACTATTCACTCACCAAGTATTCACATAATTTTGAAGGCCCGGCTGCTACTCCTTTTTATCTAATTTTTATTTAGGAGAGATTTGTGCGAGAGACGCGATCGCATCCACTAACGTGAAATTCTGTCGTGAATGATTATCACTTTCATGATATTTTTAAATAATATTCAACACCTTTTTCTCAGTGCTTTAAAATTACAAACTACTACAGTGAATACAGTAAGTATATATTTTCAGTGACTGGTGCATCTCATTAATTTTCAGTAATAGGCTAACTCCATGTCAGTCGGAAGTTTCAATTCTTTATACGTGTTCTATCGAATTCATTGTCTGGTCACCTTAGTGGTCGATTAGCTCTTGGTCTTATTCAGGGTTGCAATTGAGTCAAATTCAATCCTATGTTTATATTTTGATCTGAGCCAAGTCGAGTCACCAAAATATCACGACTCGAGTCATTGCAATCCTGTCATCGTTTCCTTGAAAAGTATGAACTTTTTCTTTTTGAGTTTCCATTGCCACTCTAGTTGTGATAACTTTCACGCATGAAAATCAGATCTTGAACTTGAATGACACAGTTGCCTTTCGATTTTGTGATTGATTTCCTAGTAAATAGTTACATACAGCATAAACATTCCATAAATTTCGACGAAGTATAAAGACATGCAATTTATGTCATAGTTTTATTTAGAGGGATAGGGAGTCTGGGGGTCGGAGCCCCCCAGAAGCTGTGTTTATAGATATATGGGGGGCCCTGGAAGTTTCGACCAGGGCTCCCCAATCCTAGGGCCTCAACTGCTTGTTCGAGTCTCGGATCTGGCATGTTTCTATGTATCGGAGGTTTATCTGGGCTCGTCATCGCCGATCCCGCTGTAAATACAGCGCCTTGAAAAGCCCAGAGAAAGAGAGAACCGGACTATAGAAATATGGCAGCAAAAGGACCAGGAAAAGGACTGAACACAAGCGGAAATGCCATATCAAATTTACTGTGACGGCGCATATGACCCAAGCTGTTAAAAGCGCCAATTGTGTCAATAAAACAAACAATAACTAGAACCACTGAATCCGCAAAACCACGGAAATTGGATTGCATTCTTAATCAGGAATAAATGCAACAAATCAAGTTACGGTCTTAGCAAAGCAAAGTTAATTTTCATAAGAATAAGTTGGCAAATGTCTGTATACAGCAAGCTTGGTTCGATTCGCACTATACATTTCTCCTGTCGCATTTTCACAAAGCTTTCACCCATCATTTGTAGTTTGATTGACATATCCGGGCGGTTGCTCCTGATCAGTTATGACTGGTACTTCTACTTGTACTCAAGTAGAAATACTGCCACTCCTACTCATGAAGATTACTGATTAATAAGCTGACCACCTCTAACGCGAAATGCGATTGCTGCATGTTTTGGAAATACTTTAATTCGCTTTTATCAGAACAAGGAAATAAGGAGAATCAAGCTGACCAGAAAACGCAAAGAAGTGATACAGCAGCTTTACTTTGAGCAGGTAACATCAAAGGCTGCTGGTAATGCGGTCAGTCAAACATAACTAGATTATAGTTAGAATTACAGAATTGAACAGTATAATCATATAGAGATGAACCCGAATATTTTCGGCTGGCACTCGTCGATACATTCACGTTCGCTGGTGAAATACGAAACTTGGATTTGCCGAATCCAGACGTGTTTCTGAGCTCATTTCATATATCTAGTCTTTTTACGAACGTTCCGCTGCATGAGACTTGATATTTGTGCCAACGCGCTGTACGGTGGTAAGTTACCACCACCATCAATCCCGTGAAACGTCTTTGCTGAACTTTTACAAGCGGCAACCTATTTCGTGGAGCTTAGCTTTAACGAGGTCATGTTTCGCAAAATAGACGGCGTGGCAATGGGTAGTCCTCTGGGACCTATTTTGGCCAACATTTTCGTAGGATATTGTGAGGGCGAGCTTCACTCCCAGCGGGAGTCCATCAAAACACTAATGTACCGTCGATATGTAGATGACACTTTTGTCATATTCAGGAATGAGTCGGAGTGTGATCAATTTCTTATTGATTTAAACTCGCTTCACCCGGCCTTTCGATTCACCATTGAAAAAGAACGCAATAACTCATCATTTCTGGACGCTTTAGTCGAAAAGCGCAATACCAACAAATTTGAAACGTCTGTCTGCAGGAAACCGACATTCACAGGCCAATACCTTCGCTGTAATTAATTTAGTCCTCGACGCAGAAAAATTAACCTAGGCACCAGGGTTGTAATGACTCGAGTCATGACTCGACTCGAGTCAGACTCGAGTCACGATTTTTTTGTGGCTCGACTTGACTCGAGTCATTTTCTTGAAATGGGAAAATGACTCGACTCGACCCGAGTCAATATTTGGATTGACTCGACTTGTACTCGAGTCATTACGCATGACTCGACTCAAGTCATTGACTCGGCTTATTTTATATGACTTGAAGGTGAAGAAATTTGCGAATTACAATGGTTAGATCAACGCATGTGACGAATTCTGTCGACATCGCTATTTGTCACCACTGCTTTCGTTGCACTCGTCTGATATCAGATATGCCGCCGTAAAAACAAAAGACAATGGTACATAGTAGCAATAGCAAAGAGCAATGCATTGTACAAAATAATCCCGTGGCGAAGAGGTAATAGCACTCGAGACTTTTCAATTATACAAGCAAACAATCGAAGCAAAGTCCAATTAGAGCCAATGAAATGACTCAGATGGTCAAGTAGCCTACTTGGAAGAGACTGATAAGCTCATGTGTAGATTTGAAGGCGATGATTCTTTGTATTTTTGGGCGACTAGAATGGATGAGTATCTAATGCTCTTCAGTGTGGTTCAAAATTGCTTTTCAATTCCTGCATCTAATGCACCAGTGGAACGTGTATCCAGTGGATGTGGATTATTCTGAGGCCATGCCGCCTCAACATATATGAGAATATCCTTTCCACTTTAGTATTTTTCAAGTATAACTCATTGATTTGATCTGCTGTCTATGAAAACACACAATACCCTCCGTCCATTTGACGTTTTGTTAGATATGTGCATTGTGCACGTGAGTAATAATGAATGGCTAATGTTGTGTGATGTTTGTACAATAGGGCCGATCAAAAATAACTTCTTTTTTATTCTACATCAGGGGTCACCAACACGCGGCCCGCGACCTGATTTGGAGAAATTTCGGAATAACGCTTACTAAAGCATTTCGAAATGCTGAAATTGAATTCAGTTTAAACATATTGTTGTTGTTATTCAAAGTAAGCTATTCTAATATGCCCAATATCACTATTCCTCACTATCTAATACAGCTTCGGGATGGTAATATCATTCCAAGGAGGAAGAATTTGCTGATATGAATGGGCATATTGCCTTGACGTGCAATGGCCCACCATTGCCGAGACTGATGCGTTTGAAAAACGATTTCGGGCTCTCCAAAAGACCATGCTTTACGAGGAGATAGTTTTCCAGCTAGTAGGCTACCGTGTCTAGCTAACCCCAATAACGATTCTTTAATCCAGGGGTGGCCCATATGCGGCATTAGAAGGAAAAGTATACGGCCGTTGACACTTAATTCAATTAGAATATGTTGGCGGCCGTCAATATGCAAATTGAACTTGCGAATTGACTCCCTAATGAGTCCCTAATGAGAGGTTTGACTTATTCTTGAAATTTTCTTCGCGCTGGGCGCGGTTCAATACGTGTTAATTTTCGATTTTAATATAGTAGTGTCCTTTGTAATCTGAGTCCCACAGTACAGACGCAAACAGCAGAGGAAAATGATGCATGTGCCCCATGAAGGAATACAATTTTTAATCGTGTTCTCCTCATCATGAATGAAAATTGTTTCTGGTAGGCCTGCATTTGGGCGAATCAAATAGGCTATATCTCCACTATACCGACAAATCTGATGGGAGGTCAAGACATAATTGCATGCAACAAGGGGGAGTAATAAGAATTGGCACACAAAGATGCAGCACCGCGATATTAACTTCCCTGAGTTTTCCAATACACCCGCTGCATCAACCCTACTGGTGAATCTGATCACAATGGCCGAGGAAAGATAAATATTTGATTGTAATATGTCAAACTATGCTAATATTTATTGAAAAAATTCACTAATGAAAGTGAAAAAAATTTCGCGCTTGGTGCGACTACAGAACTAATCCTTGTGGCTCTTCATAACATGACTACTCACGATTTCGGTGCGCATAGTACACCGATATGAGTAAATAGATTAGTCCGGAGTATACCGGCAATGAACTGCGCTGCCTATTTTAATCTCGATATTGAAGTCTTGCGGCCCGCGGCCTCCAGGAATTTTGAAAAGTGGCCCGCGACCCATTTTGAGTTGGCGACCCCTGTTCTACATGGTGACTACTTGATAAAATTGTTACATTGCATAAAAAGAACACTGAATCTGGCTTAATTTTAAATAGTGGAAGCAATGATATGAGAGGAGAAAATATTGGATTTGAAAATACATGGAGTATTGTTAGTGAGAAATGATTTCATATAATATAATTAAATACTAGTAGTAACTAGTAAGTCGACTATTTTTTCATATTCAAAATGTTCCACTCTAGTAACTTCGCTTCTAGTTGGAATTGAGCCAAATTTGCTATGAATCATACTTTTACACTATCTAACAATATCATGAGGTAGCCCGTAAAATTCGAAAGTCTCTATTTGTAATTAATTCAAAATATTTTCTCTTAGCATTGCCGTCTACTGGTTGGAATTGAGCCAAATATAAGTTCTTTCAGATAATCTAACAATTTTAAGAAGTAGCCTCCTTTTTAAGATTCTGCCCTCATTTTTGAGAATTATTGGTAAATGTAGGGAAAATTCGACTAAGATAACAGTAAATCAGCACTAAAGTAACGCTCCGGCGACTACTTCGGGAGCTGAGCAGGAAAGTTGACATTTTTCTAGTCAACCACCTGATTTAATGTGAAAGCAAAACCGTACCTCTACATAAACGTTTATTTGTTGATTCTCTACCAGCTTGTATCTAGACGTGAATTCGTAGGTTCTATATCAGATAATATGTAGACGTGAATTCGTTAATTCTCTATAATCTATTTGTGAGCGGTCGTCAATGTGCTAGTAATAAAAACTGAGTGCTTGCATTTGTGATATATCCAGGCTTACCATATTTTGGAAATCCAAAAAGAGGACACCTTTTCAGAAATTTGCAACTTGCAAAATCGCAGTAGAATTCTCAACGGTGAATTTTTCCCACTTTGTGATCGGTTGACTAAAAAAAAAGGTCATCACTTCTGCTCAGAACTCAAAATACCGTTTTTCTCTCCACATCGCCAGGAGGATGACTGAAAAAAAAAGGTCATATATTCGCTCAGAGCTACATTCACCGTTTTTCACTCCGAAATACCCGCCAAAGCGTCACTTCTCTCCTAATTTGCGGCATATCACTCGCAATTTCCTCTAAATCTGACCTAAATTTTCAAAAAAGAGGACAAAATCTCAAAAAAGAGAACAAACGGGCGTCCTCCGAGGACACTTTCAAAAAAGAGGACAAATCCTCTTAAAAGAGGACGTATGGTAAGCCTAGATATATCAGACTGACAGATATTTGATTTAAAGTTCTAAGATTAGTAAAGTTATCGTATTGGCGGCCTGTCTCGTCTATCTGTAGCATCGGTAAATGAGGCCAGGAACTGTCCGTTATCTGCCTAAAAAAACATGTGCCAAGACTATGATAGGGACAAAATCAGCATGTTTGGCAAGCAAGGAATTCGATATCACCCAAGCAGGATTGAAAACATATGTTGAACATGACTTCAATACTGTGACTTGGACTCGACTCGAGTCATAACACTGTGACTCGGACTTGACCCTTAAAACGGTGACTTGGACTCGGACTTGAGTCGGTGATGAATTGAAAATGACTCGACTCGACTCGAGTCAAAACCACAAAAGTCAGATTGACTCGAGACTCGGAGCCATGTGACTTGGTTACAACCCTGCTAGGCACCCTCGTTCATAGATCGTTGATGATATGTTCGGGTAACAAACTAAGTTTTAGAGCTTGACAACATCTAAAAAATCTTACTTGATAACGGTTACCCTGAACACGTCATCAGCCGTGGCAAAAAGAGGAAATTAACGCAATTCAACACAGAAAAACAAACAGAGCCCACCGAACGAACAATAAAAGATGTTTACATCCGTCTACCTTGGATTGGCCCCATTTCTACCCGCTTTGAAAAACAATTGATTTCTGCGGTCGGTAAGTGTTAAGACACAGTCAAAGCCAATGTGATTTTTACAACAACACAACTGCTCCCTTCAACACGCAAAGACTTTCTCCCTGCACTCCAACAAAGTAATGTAGTGTACGAATATAAGTGCCACTGTGATTGTGGCTACGTGGGAAGAACGTCAAAACGTCTGCAGGAACGCATAAACCAAGGTGTTCCCAGATTTATCAGAACACGTGCATCACGCTCAGTGAAAAGCTCACCCTTAACTCATCCGCTTAAGATTGATGCTGACCGATCAAAGGCCATTAATTCTGCCATCGGCAAACATCTGTTAGATAATCCGATTTGTGCGAATAATTATCGAGATGACCGATTTCGAATCGTTGGGCGGGGCCGTTCACAATTCCATTTGTGTGCCTTGGAGTCGACTTTTATCAAAATACACCAACACGAACTCTGTCAACAAAAGGAGTTCCTGTACCACCTAAAAATAGAACATTGAACGCTCTCTCTTTCATGTTGGTGACGTCTTATTTTGTGATACGATTGTTGATATACAATGTTCTTTCCAATTCTCTACTAGTTGCTGACGATTACTCCTGACGAGGGTCAGCCGAAAATATTCGGGTTCATTTCAATATGAATATGCTATTCAATTGTATATTGAAGTTCTGTACCTCCAAGAAGCTCTTCAAAATACAGAATTGGCAAAAAAATGGAAATTGAATTAAAGTCTGGATCAGCTGGAAATGCAACAAGAGTCAATTTCACTTCATATCATTGTTTATTCTCATAAGCACAAGAATGTCAAATGTCTGTACCAGGAATATCTAGACTAGTCTAGATATCCCTGGTCTGTACACCAAGACTCGCCCGCACTAAAAATTTCTTCCTTGGCATGTCCAGGAAACCAGAAATTCACAAATTAGGTTACCAGTGATTTCTTCTAATTAGTGATACTAAACAACTAGAATCATATGGTTGTCCATAATGTCCAATTCTGCCTCGCACCATTCCTTTTGTGGAGTTCAGGTCAGTTTATCAATAATTTCATCGCTTTCAAAAGATCACAATATTACCATAAAGTAAAAAGATAGGAGGGATCGTAGAGGCTCGGCTCGTTTCGCACTAAATAGCATTTTCAGGAAAACGAGCGAATAAACTAGATCTAAAAGTATATCATAGACCCATTTCACATTTTAGATTACATCTAGATTGCCGGTATTTCGCTCATATTAGCTTAAGAAGGCCAGGATTGCAACCAAGTTCCGAGTCACAAATCAATTTAACTTTTATAGTTTTGACTTCGTTCAAGTCTAGCGATTTTCAATCAACTAAACCGAGTCAAGTCAGAGCAAAGTGACCACAGTATCTTCATGATAACCCGGATTGTTACGTGACCAAAGTACTTTGCGTTGTAGGTGTTGATCCTCACAATAGTGGAAGAGTTCGCTGGCTTCTGTTACCTACGTTGCAGTAGGCATCGTGGCATGAAGGCCGACAATCTTCCTGAAGTGGTCTGCAGAGACGGCTGTTACCAGGACCCATTTCTGACTGAAGCAATGCCTGTGCTGATCCACGTACTTATCAGTGAGTGCTCCAAAGTTTGAAAATTACATATCCGACGAAGGCACGTGCATTAGGAGGACGTTTCTCAAATATTGTGAACCAAAAGGATCCCAATTACCTCTCAAAGTCGTGGGCAGAAAGTCGTATGTTAGATATGCTGTATTCACGGACAAATGTACGCGCGCCTATTTCAACATATTGCCAGAGTACGTGCAGAGATGGTGTAATTTAGACAGCGTTGCTACTCAAGCAGAAACGAATGGTTGCAACTCAAGGTACTATAGAAGTAGCTTCAGCTGATGGTATGTATGCTTCAGTTAATCGGAGTTGACGACTGTGCGAAATTACAGGATGAATATTTGCGACTAAAACAAAACAACCGGTGACACTACAAATTGGGAAAATCTTCGTAAATAAGTTCCACAAGGTTCCTCTCAGAAAAAGGATGAAAAAGTTGAAGTATTTTAGAAGCATAACTAATTGAGTAATTGATGCAGGCAGACATAACCAATACATGAGTATTTCTAAATATTAGTTATAATACGTGACTGACCACTGAGTGAGAGAGAGAGAGAGAGAGAGAGAGAGAGACAGTCGTTATTTTCATCCAACCAAAATACATAACAACAGACGGCAATGATGGAGGTACAGAAAATATATGCAGGCACAGTATTCGGTATCAGATAGGGTTGATCGATACGACCTTGAGGGTCAACTAGTCTGATCACACCCACATCAAACAGGTACACTTGTCTCTATACAGTCGGGCTGTAAAAAATGTTAGCTAAAAAGGAAAAGGAAAAAGGAAAAATCAAACGGTGATAGCAAATGATCAATGAAGCAATGTCTGGGGCGAGGTAGGACAGCAGTGTTAATATAGCGACAAGAGGTGATCAAGTAGGTCGTACTTGAATTTATTATAAGGCAATCCACGGATATTTGGTGACAATGCATTCCAGGTGATAGGTCCTGAGTAGTCGATAGATCTCTTGGTTAGGTTGCTATTGGGTGGGGGTAAGTAGATATTTCCCCTTGACGAGGATCTCGTGTAATGGGAGTGGACATTTTTAGCAGATATGACAAAGTCATCAAAGACAGGAGGCTAGACCTACAGCTATTTTTTAATGCGACAAAAACAAATTTGATGACTGATATATGCTAGTTTTTGGCAGTGTTGGGATGACTCGAGTCATGACTTGACTCGAGTCAGACTCGAGTCACCTTTTTCATATGACTTGACTTGACTCGAGTCACTTTGCTAAAATGACTTGACTTGACTTGACTCGGCGTATCAGAAATGCGGATTGACTCGTGACTCGGAGCAAAATTCACGAGTCAATTTCAAGTCATCAAGTAATCGGTGTCGATAAAAATCTGTATCTGTAAAATGTTTGGGTTTTCGCGAAACGCTGGTGTAACCGATGAGAGTGACCACATTCATTGATCGTGCGTTTTACTGAGCCTCAATTGTTCTCTCACAATTAAATTGACGAAGGTATCGAAACTTATGGCTTACGTTGTCGTAAACTAGTAGTAAAGTAATTGAATGACAAAATGTCTATTTATGTTCTCACCTTAACCAAACCTCTTGTATTATTGAAATTGAATTCGAATATATTTTATATAGTCCCCATTGGCGCCGGCTCGAATTGTATCATGGGTAGGGATGGGCACAATAATTCGAGTACTCGAATCTGAATCGAGTATTAATTTTAATGATTCGAGTCGAGTAATAAAAGACGATTTTTTCGAGTACTGAAATTATACGCTCCTCGCAATTGCAAGTTAATTTACTAATGAGAATTATAGTTGCGATGCTATTTTCCACTGAGGAAGCCTTGAAATCCTAATTGGCCGTGTTGCAGCATACCAGGCATAGTGCAAAGCTACGAACGTTACTGAGAACACCACATTTCCGAAGTCATGATCATCGCACAACATTGTCATGAAGTGCAATGATATCGGTAAGGTCGAACAATGCCAAAGTATCTTTAATGTGACATATAATGGGCATTATGCCGTTTATGGTGGCATCAAAGGTACATAGTTGAACTTTGACATAGTACATTCTGTTGTGACATCATAATGAGTGATACTCGAATACTCGACTCGAATCGAAGCATAATACGTGATTCAGAATCGAATCACTGAGGTACTCGGTTTTGCCCAGCCCTAATCATGGGTAATGTATTGCGTCTTATCAATTCATTCTCAATCAATTCTTAATTCTCTATTTTGGCTGGTAATTATCAACAAATGAGGCTATGTAATTACTTACGTAGTTTATCAGTTCTACATATATGTGAGCGATGCAGCGCCTTCTTGCGTGTTTATTCAACTCTATATTCGTTTAGCGGTTCAGAATCAATGACCACTCAATATGTATTTCAGACAGCTAGCAAAATGCAATGACGTAATCATGTCTCATACTCCGAAAAGGCAATTTGACTTGAATTGTGACTTGACTCGTGACTTGACTTGACTTGACTTGACTTGACTCGACTTGACTCGAGTCACCTCCAAAAATCGAGTGACTTGACTTGACTCGAGTCACATTTGAAAATCGATTGACTTGACTTGACTCGAGTCATAATGTGCAAGGACTCGGAATGACTCGCGACTCGAAGGTAGTGACTTGATCCCAACACTGGTTTTTGGTTGAAAAATCAGATTCTGAGCTCGGAATAATTGCTCTATCACGTCAAATCTTTTCGACAGAAGTTACGTGATATGTAATAATGACCAAACACAAGAAGGCGTAAAAATTAGACCATAAAAGGACATTTATATTCACCACGCCTTGCTTGTATACCGGGGAGATGAGTGGGTGTCATATTGTCCAAATAGAAACCGGAAATGTTCGTTTACAGTCCGGTTCCAATCATTCCGGGCCGGCATAATCAAACCCGCAATAGGTCGTTCGCAAAAATCATTTGAAAATCGGTCTTTTTTAATAATCCGATGCATTATTATGAAAATCTCGAACGGAAATCCTTTTTTATGTCCATAATTTTCTAAATGCAACTGAACGTGATCGACGGAGAGTAAGTGACAGTGTGGGTTCCAAATAAGCGACCGTATAAACGAGTCACAAGCAATGGCAGTGACAATTTATAATACTGACGATTCAACAGTATGTACGACTAACGCATTCTTCTTGTATATTTGTACAGCGTACGGAATGATCATTATGACGATCGGGATTCTTGAGATGTCCCTCTACTTCTTCATGAGATGGTATGAATCATGCCGCCGCATCGAAGCCAATAAGCTTACCCCCATCAACCAAAGAATCGACGCAGCTCAGAGAATTGTGTAGCAAGGCATCAAACATGAAAAGTGTGAGATATGGACGTCTGACTATTCTGAGATATTTGAATGATGAATAAATTAAATAATTACCAACTGTTAACTTTTTACTGTGTGAAAACTGTGAACAACGCACTCATTGTAAACACATGAATATATCGATGTTGCGATTGCGTGTGATCCTTATACAGCTTCTTCGGTGAAGGTAGAAAGTATTGTGGAGTAACTGCGTATAGCTGTGAAATATATCCCGAATCCCAATATTATGAATAAAGTGGTTGGATTAAAAGTCAAAGTGCACTATCGACTCAGCTAACAGTGCTACGCTGAACTCAAATATAATGGGATCGTTTGTCTAGGTAGGTCACCCGCTATTCTTTCAAGCATCAGCTGCGGTTCTCTGTAGGCGAAAGGAAAAATAGATGTATATTATACCTGGAAAAAATTTTATGACATATTATTTCACTTCAAAGATTTTCTTCTTGCAGCAACGTTTTTGCATATTTCATGCTGTTACAAGGTAGACTTAACTACTAGCATATTATTAGGAGCATCTTCTGTAGGTCAAGGCATTTTATAATTATTTGTGACTTAATGAGAGATCAGTAGGTTAGGGGGCGTTTTGCCCGTGAGTCACCTGTGATCACATGCTCCTTCACAACAAGATCACAAACAGAAACACGTATTCTACTCGCGTTGTGTAGTGTCAGTACAGTTTCGTTGCTACACACTGCACAGATCAAGTAATTTTGGAGGATACACATTATTGGCAATATAGGGCAGACAAGCCTGTCTCTATCAATAGCAACTACTTTAATATTGTTGTGAATGTCAAAATTGTGTCTGTGACTTTCCGATCGTACGCAGAATTTTTCCTCGCAATACGCGTACACAAAACGGCTACATCAGTACGTTGATGGCCGTGCATTTATAACATATTTTCATTCGAATGAAAAATCACATGCTTAGCGTAGTTGAGACTAGAATATTTTGCATATCAGAAGAGAAATATATGGCAAGATATTGTGCGCCATCGAAACCATACATGGTTAATACAAATTATTTTCTTCGACACAGTTGCTACCAAAATACCACAATATACCAGTTTGCACGATTATATTATGCGCCAAAAGACATCCGCTATATTTCATACATTATGTAGACTTTCTGGCAGGTTGAAAATAATTTTCGGAAAAAATTCATTGGACTTGTAAGACAATTTTAGGTATCACCAAAACACGAATCGAATTATCGATCGCTGTCAACCGCCAAAGCGTTTTCAATGAGTGTGCGAAGCAGCAGTACGAAACCGCGTGGTATACTTAGGCTATGTGTTGCATGTCTTCCATTTTTTATTTACTCATGATACGGTGTGCGTCCTATATGGGTTAGCGTCGACGACATCAGCGACACTGTAACCTGCAATATGGAAGTTTAAGTTTGAAAGTTGTTTTGCCATTATGCCAGAGTTGCCACCGTTTCCACAGAAAATATATCGGAACGCTACGAATGCCATGAGCAAAATGAAAAACGACATATAGGAATGAAACAGAACGTGCGGCTCGCGGTTGGTTTCATGTGATCAGAAATAGGTTCAAATACCTTCTTGTAGTCTGAAGGTTGCCGGCCCCTGGTCTATAGGTGTAGCAGGAAGATTACGAAATATACCAGAATGTTGACAAACTTGACTAACTATAAATAGCGCACAGTAAGTAAGTAAATCACAACATATTGAGAAGTGGAAGTAAAAGTTGCGGAAAATTAGCTTTTACTAGAGTAAGCATCGCAAGTAGAAGAACAATACTTCGTTACAGACCTCCTCTGAAACTCAGAAAGTTGAAAGAAATCGATACCATACGATACACAACACCTTCACATTCATACGATACAATTTAAGCCTGCACCAATTGTTGAAGAGTAATATAAATGTATATTGTATAAACTATATCAGTCCGAATTATATCATACAAGACGTTCAATAAGGTGAGCTCTGAGAAGTCTGTAACACATACATTCACTGCTCTAGATAAAATATTACTAGACTACGACAACGTTATGAGGCAATGTGTTGTATGCTGTTTGTGGTATTCACGGCGTTTGTCGACTAGTATGGTCATTCACATCATTTCAATTTTCTTCGTTTTTATTCTGTAGCTGCCGACTTGTGGCAAGGCATGCTTCTAGGCTTTTATAAGACACCGCTTACACGGATGAGATGGCGAAGAGGAGTCTAAATAAACCTGCAGCATTTAGCTTGGAATTCTAATGAGTCGAAGTAGCGTATGCCTAACAAAAACTTTACGTGGTGGAGAAAAAAGGAAGTAATTTTTTTAGTTCGGCGCTCAAAAATTATAGGCGAGAACAATTACTTGATCCAAGGAAACAGAAATTGTGTTCCCCAGTGCAATGCCATACAAAAAGAGATTCCAGGAAATACAATTTCGTCACATTGAGAAAATACAATCGAGACTCAAAAATCATTAATGGCGATTACAAGATAGCACGAATTCAGTAGTGTATGGAGTACTGTTTAAATCACTAAATAGACGCGTAAGTCAGGATCACGTATTTGAAGTGTATCCTTCTTTTCAGAATATTCTGCGAAACTTCATCTCCTAGTAGCGCAGGTATATGCCAGAGTGAACGTCCCCCCACCGAATTCCATCCTTGCCTGTTTTGTGGAGATTTCCATTCAGATGGGCGCGTACACAGTCGCGATACCACCACCCTCCTTCGACGTTAGAAGCGCAATTGCCTGACCAGGTACGGGAGGAGGTACGGGATTGCATATGTCAACTGTGGTAGAGTGATGCAATCGACCTCGTTGGCGTATTAATTTACTGATTCACCCTAATTGGTTTAGTTTTAGTCGTCTTCTTGAGCATAGTGAGGCAGTGCTGCATACTAGGATATAATATAACTTTTAACGATGAACATTATCAAAGTACCAACTAGCTATACTAGGCATTTTAGCATCGGTTGCGACCATGCATGTAGGACACAGCCTAAAAAGTTAATAGAGACTGTTGGTGAGCGTCAACATTGATGTGCAGAACCTGGAAGGATTGTTGAAAAAGGATTTGAAAATTTTGTGGCATCATTTACGTCGCCTGATTTCTTCACAGAGTACGGTTGATTACGATAATCGTGTGAGCAAAGAGCAACTATAAGTTGTTTTATATAGCATAGTATCAATTCAGCGATTGTGCCTTCATAATATAAAATGGGAACTAACCGAAAACTATCATTGTACTGATCGCTAAAATGCTAACATATAGAACTTTCTACCGGGTCGGGCCGTTGAATCCCTATTAATGGTGAGAATCGGCAGTGTTCCAAACAATATTCCATCGGCAAAACAATGCACTAAAATTACATTAAGGACAATCACCGCATAGTTGATATTGTTCACATCGACCTGGCGTGATATTGTATCTACAAGCTGCTGACGATTAACCCTGACGAAGATCAAACGAAAATATACCGATTTATTCAATTTTATATAGGAGCATTCAAATCACAAGATGAATCTCCGCAACAACGGAATAATGACTAATATTACTTCATATACGTGATGCCTTTTGCTAAGTCCGCGGGCCGCAGCACCAATAATAGGGTACTTCAATGTATTTTCAAGTAGGCTGTATTTGACGGGACCTTGCAGACTGACATTTCACGCGCATCGTGACAATGTGATTTACTATTGTGAATTCACGAATGCACGCCTGTCACGAAAAAAATCACATTTTAAATTTTTTGACTTCATTACGTGATGGTATTTCGTGGACTGTATGGGCTCAACTATCACATTATCGGCGTGATTCTAGATAGCTGCAAATATGTAACAGTTTGAAATTGCGCTTCCGCTATATCTCATTATTTATGCCACGTTCGGATATTTTGCAGCCATCAGTGTCTAACTGTAGCCTATATTCACGGATATATATCGGTTCTGTGTATTACGCGATGATACTCGATGATTAAAGTAACGCATTTCACTAAGATAGCGGCAGTCAGTGTTACATTACCCATACATTACATTACCTTTACATTACCTTTTCACGAAATGTTACTGTTGTGAGTTTTAGTCAGTGAGGTTACTGGTTGACTTCCTGATATCATGATATCATTAGTAAATCAGTAGGCTAAACAAATGAGTATCATTAAAATGACATGACGTCATGTCACCCTATTGCAGGGGTTCTCAGACTGAGGCCCGTGATAATTTTCCTGAACAACTTCATTCTTCTGGCACTGTTGCAATGTTCGGGAACAGAGATTTTTATATTTATGTGACATGCTGTAAAAACGTTTACGCTTACTGAATGTAATGTTCATCAAACTCAAACAGCCATGCTTTTATAAGGCAGTGTCATATTATTCGCCTCATGTGCATTAATTGCAGTGAATTTCTCTTTCTTCATACTACCGCGGCGATTAGAGTTACTGCATAGCCTACTGTAGATCGTTCATTGTTTCTGTACAGAACCATAGTGTCATCATCTTATTTTGAATACCATATTTGATTATCTAAAAGAGTTCTAGTATGTTCTTTGAGCTGTGAGCTGTGAGCAAGGATTTTTAAGAATAGGTATTACGAGGGACAGATTTAGTCCCAGACTTTATGTTAAACAAATGAAGGGGTACGCCGTACGCGGTTCAAAAGGTATGGGAAGGCTAGCCTATCGATACGAATGATTTTTGTTGGTTTTGTGATGGTCGTGATAAGTACTATATGTCATCAAATTCATAGTTTGTTCGAAATTCAACGTTTCCTTCTTTAGTTCCAAAATATCAGACCTGATACAGCATCGAGGAAATTTTTTCGCACACTCGATTCGACGTTTTTCATAACGATATCAATGAGCTGACTTCCTCAAAATGATAACAAAAGCAGTAATGCAGTATATCGTCATTGCGAACGTGTTAAAGTTTATGGTTGCGTGGAACAAATGGTATTGGTGATAAATCGGTGCGCTCGCAACTCAGAAAAGCATTTGCGTCTATTGCTTAGTTGAAGTTTGTCGCATTATATTCTGCATTTATACCTTGATCTACCCAGCAGAACGTCTATCTTATTGAGTTCAGCAGGATACGCAACGTCATGGCGTCTGAATTGAATCTCAGATTACTTCCGAAAATGTCGCTCAAGATTTGGATTCTTTTCATGTTTGGATTCGCATTCTACCTGCGTTCGTCAGGTACGAATAATTTGTGATCCAATTCGAATCGAATAATCTTTTCTCCTTTGTAGCTCGATTCTGCGTGAGAAGATACGTCAACGGTCAATGGATTTCGAAGGGGGATTGCGGGGTTGGTAGCCTATACGAGTAGATTAACGCTGAAGGTTCTGTTACGTGTACTTTTCATGAAGGGTCCGGAAAGAATGTCGGAGATGCAGAAGGAACTTCAACGCAGAATTAAAGATGAGAAGAAGAAATGCACTGCGAGCGAGGGATGGACTGTGAGTAGAATTAAAAATCTTAGTTTTATAACGCCAGGATGCATACCATTTCTGAAACTTTGATTATTTATACAATTCTGCTGACTGTTTGCTGAATTCCGTTGCAGGTTTTCCAGCGCAGAATAAACGGAGACGTGGATTTTTACCGAGGCTGGGATGATTACAAAAAAGGATTCGGGGATTGCGATGGAGATTTGTGGCTCGGTACGAAAATTTTGGATTTGATTCCTTCAAGTTGTAGGATTTAGCCGATCTTATATTGGTTCACATTTTGGCAAAGTCGCTCCGTTTAAAACCAACGCCTTACATAATTTCGCAACGCCTGTCTCCAGGGCTCGGGGAATTGCATGAAATGACAAAGGAAGGTGATATGGAAATGGAAATCAACATGATCACGAAAGATAAAGGAATTCACTGCGTGGCGAAATACAGGTCTTTTCGCAATTTATGTTTTGGAATCATTATTTATGACACCATCATGACAGTAAGCAATACCGGTATTTGCTACAGTAAGGGCTGCTCGCACCTTTACGTGACGAGTCATGTTCTCTTTGTGTATATATTTTTTATACACTCAACTTGTCTTATTTAATCATTCACTACAAAATGCGATTCGTGCCGAGCGAAATATTCCGGACATGTAACGTAATAATTTTGATCATTGTTTCGTGGCAACACTCGACACCGACGAATAATTTGATCAAATAAATCTCTCTCTCGAATTACATTCCCATTTCCAGCAATTTCCGGATCGGCCCCGAAACCGACAAGTACAGGCTGCACGTATCCGGATTCTCCGGGAATGCAACCGATGCTCTCGCAGCCCACGACAATCAACAATTCTCAACGAAAGACGCGGATCACGATTCTCGTTCGTCACGGAATTGTGCATCTTACAACGAAGGAGGCTGGTGGCATCACAGCTGCGGCTACAGCAATCTGAACGGGAACTTCAACAAGACAGGCGAGGAGGGATTCTGGTGGCGGCGCTACAACCTCCTGCGATTCTCGGAGATGAAGTTCCGGAAAAGAGCGTGAAAATGACGTTTGCCGAAGAATGTTTGTGACGTCACACTCACGTCACACACCGATCGCCTGGAAGATTCGCTTGAACTTCATAGCGCCCCCTCGCGGTCTCAAAAAGACCACACTTAAATTCGTATTTTTGAAATCGGTGCTGCGTTAGCTTTCGATTCAGATCAGTCTCATTAAGTTTGATAGCTCGGGTACAATGTACCTTCTTATTTTTCTCGAGTATGCGTGAACATACCAACTCGCTTGGACTACAGTGCGTGACACCAGAATTCATTACCTTTATTATTAAAATTCAATTACAACATTTTCATTCCGTTTTACTACACGATAATCTCATTATGACTGGAACATGATGGGGCATCACCTTGAAGTTAAGCCATTGTAGCCGTTTTCTTCCGAAACCGAATTTCGAACAGCAGCCAAAAAATTTACAAAATATGTACCATAACAAACGTAGCCTATCATACAATAAAGCGGCAGTTATTTCGTCAATTCAATTTGTATGTTGACAGCCGCACAAATTTCCTCTACGGCCGTAGGTTGGCCGCCGCTGTTCTACACCTACTGCGTTACAACACTGATGTGAAGTCGAGTCAACTTTATCGTTTGACTTGACATTGCCTCGAGTCACTTTACGAAAATGAATATACTTGAGTCGGCGCTTCAGAAATTTCAATTGACTAGTGACTCGGAATAAAATTTACGAGTCAATTTCAAGTCCTCAAGTAGGCTAAGCTGTGTCGATCTCAGGGGTCACCAACACTCGGCCTGCGAGGTCTTATTTTGCGGCCCGTGACCTGATTTGAAATTTCGGAAGAACGCTTCGTTAGGCATTTTAAAATACTGAAATTGATTTCAGTTTAAACATATTAGTATTGTTGTTCAAAGTAAACTATTCTCCTATGCCCAATACCACAGATCCTCACTAGATGATATGGCTTCGGCGATGATAATATTCCCATGGAAGAAGAGTTTGCTGATATGAATGGGCAGATTGCTTTGACGTGCAATGGTCCACCACTAGCGAACCCCATCGATTCTTTGGTCCAGGCGTTAATCGGCGGCAGTAGTCGGGAAATTATGCGGCTGTCGACACTTAATTCAATAAGGCTATGTTGGTGGCCGTCGATATGCCCATTGAATTTACGGATTGAATCCATAACTTATGAGAGGTTTGAATTATCCTTGAAATTTGCTTCGCGCCGCGTGCGGTTCAATACAAGTTGATCTTCGGTTTTAATATAGTAGTGTCCTTCGTGATCTGAGCCTCGCAGCGAACAGCAGGGGAAATGATGCGCCCCAAAAAGAAATACCAATTTGTAATCGTGTTCTCCTCATCACGAAGGAAATTTGTTTTTGGTAGGCCTACGTTTGGGCGAATCCAATATATTTCCAGAATAGATACCGACAAGTCTGATAGGATGTCATGAAATGATAGTCTGCAACAAAGGGGACTGATAATAATAAGCCAACCCAAAGATATAATAGGTTCCCGACCACATTATCTCATCCAGCTAGAACAAATTGACCATTTTCTTCCCGACGTATTCCACCTGGTCGAGCGTTTGTGAACAAGGTGTGCAGACTGTGGAAGGCCTCTTGATTATGTAGATTATCGAAGAGACGACAGTAGTTTATAGCGAGCTTTATGAATATCGTTTTGTCGTCTGTCCATTCTACCTTCCCAGTACTAGACACTTGGTAAACCTAATAACTTTTTCAACTTTTTCTACACTTTCAGGCTACTTTTTACTGCAACTTTTATAAAGTATTGCGCAAAATGACATCGAAGGAACATGCTATAAAACTATTGCTAGTATACTTCTCTCTTTGATTTGCTTAACAAAGAGCTGCTGAGTTATTGATTAGCTACATCTCAATGTTATCTGTGACACAATGACTTGCACGCTAGAAGTTCCACGACCGCAGCCAAGCACTATATGTAAATAGATCGTTTTGTTCATTCAATGTCGAACAAATTTGAGGTCCTTGCCTGTTTGACGGACGCCCAGGCAAGACCGCTGAAAAATACATGACAACTGGGTCAGGCTGTTGAGTTTGTAAAAGTCGCCAACACTAAGTCTTCCTGCAATGCCTCGGGTCAGGTTGCAAATCTTGAACTGTTGCGTCGTACAACGGAGCCTAAGTGTGATTGTCATGATTTTAGTGCAACAAAAACCAGCCCTAGTAATGAGACGATGTCTCCCAATCTCGTTAGAGACGTTGATTTCGACGCGAGTTCTCTGAGCCTGAGGAACACCATCTCTTCCCTCCATCAGACGAGCAACTACACGTTTTTTTCTCCACATTAAATTGTACAGTGTACTTCGTGAGAGATTGTCGTGTTAGTCTTCTCAATCGAAGCGCAAAATTGGACCGTGTGTTATTGTGTATACTTGCGAATTGCAATTCGTTCCTGTTCATAATAGTTAGTCAACAGGATTTCGCGGTGGCGATATAACGTAGCGGTCACAGCTTTAGCACCAATGGGTTATGCTACAAGTTGGTAAATACGGAACCAAAAACAAAGATTATCGGCCTGCTGTAAGATTACCAATGTATTCGAAACACCAGGAATATAAAAGATAACAAAAAATGGACTTCGCGAACAGTAATCGCGAAATGCGTGAATTCAGCCGTTATAATCAGCAAACAATTAATGCGCTGCGTGCTAATCAGTGAAGTGGCGATAACCCCATCGTGTTGGATGTAAGAGACGAATTACTTATTGGATGCGCGCTTTCGGGATGCTAATCGGCTGTTCGGCTGTTAATTATTAGTGTCTGCTAGATACACTCGTATTCTCGAATTGTCGCCCAATGTCATTTGTCAGTGCATAATTCGGTATCAACACGACAGGTTGTGAAGTTGACGGCGTTGAATAACATTGTCTCGGTGACACAAATTCTGATTTTCTTCGATTCGTTTGTAAGGGAACCTTCCATGTTCCCATAAGGATGTTCGCCGCTAGACAGACTGGTAACAAAGCGCATCAATATCCAATTTCAACTGGTTGCGCATTTGGCAGAAAACGGATTTCTATTGATTGATTCATATTGCGCTTGCTTCAGTTACACTTGAATAATCGTACCATTAAATTCGAATGTATATCTTGATAGTAGTGAGTGCAGGCCCGGTCAGGAATACCTACTGAAATTTAATTTAGATGTTCAATTTAATTAAATATCGTGCGACTTCAAGTCAACTCCATACCATAGAGATCTGACGTGTGTTACGGTGCATATTTGAAAAATCTTTTAGCTGCATTTGGGATGCGGTGGCTTTCTGAAGAAAATTGTTGTCACCGAAGTTTGAGACCACATCATATTTAGAGCGCAGTACCCTTAAATTGCTGGCTCTGAATGGTGCCACACTTTAATAAAAAGGAATGTAAGTGCTGTAATTTCCATCTTATGACTACCGCGGATGCAAGCACGCCTGGTGTGACTCACAGTTGTCCGGGGGGCCGCGCGGGGCGTTACTGTGTTTGCGAAGTCTCGTGAAAAATTAGAGTGATCATTGACCACGTCTCTGTGCACCGCGGGAAATAGTCACCAAAAGGTTGTGTTGCAGAAATGACCAAAAAGGCCTCGAAGAGGGGATTTCAATATCGCAATCACTGACCGAACTGCCTTGAAATCGATTCCTCGCCACACGACAGATGGAATTCACAGCCACTAAATTGATCCAGCGATCGATTACATCGAAGGTGCAGCAGAGTTTCGCTCATATGGCATTCATTTGACGTGGTAGTCGAGGTGTAACATATAGAAAGCCTGCATAAAACTGCACTTATGTTATGTGCTTTCAGTCAGAATGTATACGATACTGTCTACGTTACTCAGCGCAAGGCTATAGTAATAAGTTAGCATTCGTTTATAGCTAGATACTGCCAAGTCTTTCGTATACTTTTAATTTTCTATATAATTCTAGAAAACTAAATGAAGAGAATTCTGTACGAAATGTGATCATACGCATCCCACACATCTCTCTATTGAGTACAGACTTGGGCAACTAGAAAATGTTCAGTTTTTCCGAATTAGATTGGAATTAGAATTATAACAACGAAGTTTTTTTTTCGAATTACGTTAGAATTGGAATTGTAGTTACACAGTATTTTTCTAAATTAAATTGTGATTAGAATTAGAATTATGGCTACACAGTTTATTCGAAGTAGATTAGAACTGGAATTTCTGAATTCGCGAAAACTTCGAAATGATATCAGGTTCAGCTCGTATCAAGTCAGAGTTAATATACTCATGTTCATGAGAATCGTAAATATATGTACTACAAGCGACTCTGCTCGTTTTGCACCACGCAGCTCTCCTGTAGCTTTTTCAAGAATACCAGGAATTAGAGCATTATAGAAACATATCACAAATCAAAATTTCAAGCATCCGAAAACTGACATCATTATAAAAATTTTAATCCATCCGTTGCGAACAAACCGCCGGCACGTAGAAGCCGCGTAGAAGAAAGCATCCTGTTTCGTCTTCAGTCCGGTCACTGTCGTTTGAATAACAATTTGTTTAGAATAGGTTCAGTGGAATCTCCACTTTGTGGCTATCCTGAAACCACTGAACATTTTTTGATCCACTGCTCAAAATATGATTTCCATCGTACTTTTCTCATTGCTAAATGTGCTGAATTGAATGTTGATTTCCGCCTTGAAATTATCCTCATGGAGGTTCGAATCATCCCTTTTACAATTGAATTTGTGTTATCCTGCAACCGTAATTTGTGAATAGCCGTGAATGTGTCCTATTCAACTCCTCTGTGAATTCCCTTTTCTCGCCTTGATATTCTTTCGTATCACTGAAATACTACTTTTTTTAAATGTCTATCCAATAAGTACTCCATCATAGACTGATTTTCATTTATCACGCAATTCTTGGTCGTGGCGCAAAAGACCAACAGCTGATAAGCGCCAAATCTTTCTTTTTAATAAACAACAACAACAACAACTTAAAGTATAATTAAAATTATGACAAAGAAACATTTGACAAATTATACTCTAAATATATGATTGGCATTCCACTCTAATCAGTATAATTAGACGAATATAAGAATTATCCAGTTTTCCAAGTCTGCTATCAAGTACAGAGCTGTAAAACTAGATAGTTTTTAGCTTTGCCAAATTAGATTGGAAGTAGAATTTGTGAATTCACAAAAACTCGAATATTGAATTAAACACCGAATCAACAACAAAAACAACAAATATCAAGTTCAGTCCACATCAAATCAGAATTCCCTATCATAAGCACTAGAATGACAAATTCTGTACAGCAAGCTCGGCTCGTTTTGCTCTATATACAGTTCTCCTGTAGCATTTTCAGGAAATCCAAAACATGGATTAGAATCAATATGAAATCGAAAAAAACATTTCACAAATTAAATTTGAACCAGATGACTGGCGTTCCGCTCTAATTAGTCTAATTCATTGGCTCTCAAACTGAAGTCCGCGAGACAATTTTTTAGGACCGCGAAGCACGTTCAAAAAAACTTCAAGCTATCCAGCCAAAAAAATTTCTTGGAATAGAAAAATTTCAGTCAACTTATTTTTTTATCCAAACTCGATGGCGGCCAGATATCATAGTGGTTATTAAACATAAAGTAGAGCATTTCGGTGCAGAATTATTCTATTTTTAATTTAGGTTGCGCTTCGCTCGCTTTAGTGCCACTATGTATTTATGTAGGATATTTGCATATACCCACTCCCGAACAAAACACGCATAATTTTGCACAAATTAGTATAATTTTATTCGTAATTATGAGAGCGTTGCTTGACTCCGTTGAAATACTTTAATCTAGGGGTGCGCAACCTGTAGGTGCATCATCGGCATTTCGGCTCTGACCATTTCCGCGCCAGGTCTCACCAAGGCATATGAAGGATGGCCAGCATGCGACTTCACGAGAAGTGATTTGCCAACGAGAACACTGGCGATAAAGCTCTGGTCCAAAATTATCACTGCATGTTGGCCAGAAACTTCGATATTGATATTTCCAATGGCTGAAATGTCGTAATGTAAACGCCGCGCGGTAGAAATGCGACTTCCGGAGGAAATTAGTGATCCCGTGTTAAAATACGAATTGAAAAGTTTTTATCCTTTAGTCCAGTCTGGTACGTGTGATTTCACGAAATAACAATAACATCTTCAACAAAGCAGTGTTGGAATGACTCGACTCATGACTTGACTCGAGTCAGACTCGAGTCAACTTTTTCGTATGACTTGACTTGACTCGAGTCACTTTGGAAAAATGACTTGAC
Source organism: Botryllus schlosseri (assembly GCF_051294905.1). Classification (NCBI taxonomy): domain Eukaryota; kingdom Metazoa; phylum Chordata; class Ascidiacea; order Stolidobranchia; family Styelidae; genus Botryllus; species Botryllus schlosseri. Next base: position 35,862,464 of record NC_137238.1, read on the forward strand.
TTGACTTGACTCGGAGCTTCAAAAATGTGCATTGACTCGTGACTCGAAGAAAAATTTACGAGTCAATTTCAAGTCATCAAGTAAACGCTGACTGTATCTTGTGTATGTTCAGATTGTTCGAAATACGCCGGTGTCACTTGTGAGAGCAACCAGTCATTCACCGATTCTCGTTACATGGATCCTCCATTGTTACGTCACAAATAAATTGACCGCAAACTCAACGATCGCAGCTTACGTCGTCGAAGTAGTAATAAAAGATTATTCTAAATAGCAATGTGTCTCTGTTTCTTAGACGGCCAAATGCTTATGTTGCGCAATGCTCACATTCACCAACCCTCTTGTATGATTTAAATCGGACGAATATAGTTTATGCATTTATATTCTCAGGGATGTGTAGACGGGTAGTGTAGGCTATTGTACCATATCAATTTGTTTCAGCTTCTCGAAGCTTCGCATTAGGTCCTATATTCTGGCTGATGATAACTGACAGTTCTATGTGTGCGTTGCGTGAGGGATACGTCTTTTCGCATGTATATTTAACTTGATATTCGTTATTTCATTCAAGATAAATGATCAAGTAATCTGTCTTTCACACAGCTAGCAAAATATACTGACTTCGAACCATCACACGTACTTCAAAAATTCAATTTGACTTGAATTTTGACTTGACTCGTGACTTGACTTGACTTGACTTGACTTGACTCGACTTGACTCGAGTCACCTCCAAAAAACCAGTGACTTGACTTGACTCGCGTCACCTTTGAAAATCGATTGACTTGACTTGACTCGAGTCAAAATCTGCAATGACTCGAGATGACTCGTGACTCGAAGGTAGTGACTTGATCCCAACACTGCAACAAAGTAATTATTATTATTGACAAAATTGATTCCTCAACTCGCTTCAGACGGCAGGAAATAATCGCATAATAATTTTCATTACACTGGTTGATGCTTACTGAGCCGATAGAAACAAATTAATTAGTCTTGTGTTTGCCATTAGCTATTCCCGCTCGCTCGTGAATCGCGTATTACACTTTGTGAATCGTATTTATCAAGGCAAGGGATGAAATTATCCGTAGAGGTAAGATAGGCCTGAAGGATTCGTACCCCCGAGATTATTAGGTTGATCGCTCTACGAGGGCCAAAACCACCGGTTTCGGTGGTTATATGTGAATTTGAATGAGTAGAACGTGATTCTCGATGGTAGAATTGCGTTCTGAATAACGGCACCCAACATATAGCCGAGCTTTTCGATAAATCGGCTGTACCTGTCACATTGACACCATGAAATCAAACGTGTCGTTCTATATTGATTTTGCAAGGGGCCGTGAGTCACTTAAAAATTCTCCAAGCGATCGTTCCATGATTTTTTTTAGGAAATTTTGAGAACCACTGATCTAACTAGACAATTAGAATTATCTAAAAGTATAGTCTAATTATCGAAAATCCGATATTTTCGATTTATCCAACTCTGGTTTGAAGTTCAAAGGTTGAGATCCGCCGTTGCGCATTGCATATTGTACTTCTCAATCATACACTGTGTTGTCTCATTTCATAGTGTGTACGGCAGTCTGCAGCTTGCGGTGGTAAGTATGTTATCGATTATGCTACCGTGGCTGCGCAATGAAGTCGAATGGATCGTGCTCCAAACCGTTCTGCGAGGAGTTTTCGTGATCGCGCGGTTTGTTCTGATCCTGATATTCGCGCTCTTCGTGGTGGCAAAAGAGATCCCATTAGCTGTTAAAGGCGTGTCCGGTTGCAAGAATGAGACGAGCCATATACCGTGCAGCGACATTGCCTTTCCCAACGCAATTCTTCTGGTAATCACGAGATTTTGCCACTGTTGAACTGGGTATATTGATCTATTTATTAGCTTACCGGAGGCATCGAGAAATGTAATAGAAATATTGATAAAATGCGTAGTAGGTCTATACATATCTAATACCTAGAGAGACTTGTAAAACTTTGTCCTAAAATATTTCATCATGATATTGATTAAGTTATGATCTCAATATTGCATTTTTTGATTTTATATAGTTGGCGCAGTAACTCGACCTCGGGTCGGGGAACCACACGGTTGCCTAGTCATCAGAGCCAAAATATCAAAGCGGAAATAAATTAGTTATTTTGGGTGATTTTGGGTTAGAACTCCAACTTTCAGTACAGTACTCGGAAAAACCATTTCGAGCGTGTGTTAGGTAGATTCGTTCTCTATATGCGCACTTAGGTGCAAATTGTTCGTAACTTCGGCCTCCATCAGGGCTGTAACTAATCCCCAGGGCCCCGAGTCACATTAAGTCAGTCTCACTTTTATAGTTTTGACTCCAGTCAAGTGGAGTCATTTATAATTCACTACCCGGTCAAGTGCGAGTCCAAGTCAGCTAGTAGAGGGTCGATTCCCAGTCATAGCACTTTGACTCTAGTCCAAGTCGAGTCATGACTCCAGTCATTACAAACCTGGCCTCCATGAATTTATAATGACTTGACCAAATCAATACAAAACCAGAAAGTTGAAGAGGTATATGCTTTGCAATTGTAGCGACCCCGATACGTCGCATACTCGAAGCAATGACGGGAACGCGGGTGTGTTCCTTGGCTCGGGACCTAGTCTCTCTGCAACTGCCGTCAGCTCAAGAACACGTTATACGGAGAACTGGCAACACCACAAGTCTATGCGGTTATAATATTATATTAATACGACACCATAAACTCATAACAGTGATGCTCACGGGCACATATAACGGGAACAAAACGATCTATAAAACCCCTATACGATACATGCACACTGCATGCACAGCAAACTGTAACGAAACTCCACGCAAACCCCACGCACACTCGCCCATCAGTTACAACAAATAACATGCTTTTAAACAAGGGTCATGTTTTGAACAGGTTTGTTCTAATTGTTTTGTTTTAAACGCAACCATAATTCCACCGCGACGATATTGACGGCACAGCAGTAGAATTGAGTCGATTTGTTATTTTACAGCCGTTCCTGTCCATGGTCTTGTTTACGTATTGCGCGTACAAGCTTTCTCGCGAAGTCAAGGCGGGCTTTGTGATGAGGAGACCGGGACGAGAAGTGACGAAAGAATTGCTTTATACTGCTTCTCCTAGTGTGAATGGTGAGAAATATGTGACCAACGAACAGAGGTATATACTGGGTATAGTCAGCAACGGAGTATTCTTTTTCAGTTCATGACCAGGTTACGGTTTTGCCAATGCTTGCAACACTTGCTGAAGAGGGTATGTTTCTAGCTAGACCAGTGGTTCCCAACGTGGGCGATATCGCCCCCCAGGGGGCGATTTGGCGGTATAGGGGGGCGAAAATAACGAAGGGGGCGATAGGGGGGCGAAAACGGACGAAGGGGGCGATAGGGGGCGAAAACAGCGAAGGGGGCGATAGGGGGGCGATGATGCGTTAAAATGGCTGTATTGGAGTCGGGACCGTAACTACCGCACCGCAAACCCCCCAATTGGGGGTGGGGGCGCGAAATCGAAGGAAGCCCAAAATTATTTCGTGAATTAACATGAATGATAGAGTAATTTTTTAGAAATTCATGCCACTTTTTCAAATAATTTTCGCGCTGCGCGCAATTTAATAGTTTCGTGTATCTTGATGTTGGGGTCCCCGTCACCCAACAAAAATACGCATGAGTTATGGAAATGACGGACTTCGGCGTCGGCCATTACTGCGCCACGATGCACCAAGACATATGAGGTTAGAGGCCGTGTAACATGCGCCTCCGAGAAGTGTGCCAGAACGATCAGCAGCGAGAAGACCTTGGCTGAAAAGAAATGCCCTTGTGCTGACTGAAAACTTCGATCATACATTTATTTGTCCATAGGCGCCTCGATGGCTGGCGTCGAATGTTCCTGTCATGGCGACCTTAGCCCTCAAGGACAAATGCCATCCCGCAAGGAAAAAAATATTTGCCAGTAAAGAAATACCAATATGAAATCATGTGCGTCTTTTCGTTTGGTACGTTTTGACGATTTCCATATCTTCTGACACAGCAGATAGGAGATCACGAAATAGCATCATGTAAAGAAGTCAATATAACAATGATTCCGCCCGAAGATGTTTAATTATTATTTCGGGGTCCTACCTTTTCCAACATACCACATCGACCATATTGACCGATTCAAACATAAATTATATGAATTTGTCGCGCTTCGCGCGTTTAGGCGAAATACGGTGACTCACCAATCAGTACGTGAAATAGGGTATATCTGATATGCAGCGACTAAAAGCCCACTGGCTGAGGGGGGTCTGGGGTCAAATGGGGCCAAATATCAACGTTTTTTTTTTTCGAGGGGGGCTGACGAAGTGCTGTTTTTCGGTTCCCAATATTTGGGGGGGCGATAATCGGTGTGGAGCTTCAAAAGGGGGCGATGAGTCGAAAAAGGTTGGGAACCACTGAGCTAGACTATACTTCCAATCCTCTTGCACAGATTTTTGTGGCAGAATTACCTAATTTTGCAATTCAGGCTGTTAAAAGCAAAACGTTATTTCGTGATAAGCTCTCATACCTTTTTATGAGTGGAATTTTCAACGGAACCCGTGGTATAACCATAGCTAAATTAACATTTGAAACAAAAATCAATTTAAGCTACGACGTCATGAATATTCAACTGTGACGCCATAGTGGGTTGACATTGATAATTGAAAATATAGGGTAAATATAGCCCCTTTGACGAAATATCTACGTACTATAGTCTATAGCTGTAAAACCGACTATTTTGAGGGTTTCAACCTTCCGATATCGTACACGTCCGCTATATAGGGTGGTCACTCGTTCGTAGGCTAATACAGAGTGATTTCTGGAAAGTATTTACACAATTGTATCATAATTATACAGCTTAAAAAACAACTTTGTATTTTAAAGGCCTTTGTTTAAAACACTACATGAACATGTTTTAAACAAACATTTGTTTAACTGCAACCCTAACCGTAACTGACTACATTTACAGTGCCATTAGTCATGTTGAGTTAGTCGCGAATATGCATCTTGGAATTTTAAAAGTGGTCGCCGTTAATTAACTGATACAATTGTGCGACCCCCGGACCAAATCTACTGTTGAAACCAGACATGGGCAATTAGAAAATTTTCAGCTTTTCCAAGGTAGATTAGAATTAGAAATGTAGCGTCACGTTACTTTTTTTAATAGGGCTATAATTAGAATCATAGTTACAGAGTTTTTCTTCCGGAGTCTATTAGAATTAGAATTATAGCTTCCTGCTCTTTTTTAAAATTAGGTTAGAATTACTGAATTCGAGAATACTTGGACAGTAAATCGAGATCAGTTTATAGCAAATCATATCATTAGTTCATTCTCATAAGGACGAAAAAGGCAAATGTCTGTACTGTAGGCTTCGCTCCCGTAGCATTTTCAGGTAAGCAAGAAATTATATTAGAATTGACATTGGGGCATATAAACATTTTGCAAGTTAGATTAGAATTGGATTACCGGTATTTCATTTTAATTATCCTAATTCAGTGGTTCTCAACCATTTTGTCTTCGAGGACCATCGTTAGGCTACACAGTCACGGACTCCCGCGAACCCCCTGTTTCAGTTCAAATTTAGCTCAATTATCGTGTAAGCGTAATCTGTCTTGTGCATATATTTTCTCTAGGCTAGTGATAAACAACAACCGAATGACTTTTCGTGAAAATAACACCATAATATTTATGTCGAAATTGGGAAGAAAGCGATTTCTGTATATGCATTTCTTGAAACGGGCGGACTTGCCTGAAAAATCCGATCCATCGATTTGATACGAACGAATAACGAAAATTCATTTCCACAAAAATAGGTAGTGACGAATGTAATAATATCGCGTAACGCTTACGATGACACCTTTGGATATGATCGCCACATATATGGCACCCAAATTGAGAAACAGATTTTTAATTCACAGATGACGTCCAGCCTCGTAATTTCTGTTTTACAGCTCATCTTCAAGTTATTCTTGAATAGCGGCTCTGTATGTCATGGGAAAAAATATAATTTTGCAAACAATTTATTTCCCAAACCCGAACAAAACATCTCTAAAATGCAATGTGTTTGTATAAGTGGGCTATTGGCAGTTTGGCCATTGAAATGAATTTGCACAGTTGAATATTTCATATTAGACAGTCATTCTGTTAATGTGAATCCTAAAACTTTACTAGTTATGAAGCGAAATTGCCTCGTGATTTCTCGAATTAAAAAACAATAGGTTATCAACTAGCATTTTGCAAAATTTGAGGTTTTACGGACCCCCAGAAAATGTTTTGCGGACCGCCGGTTGAGATCCACTGGTCCAATTTGACAATTAGATTTAGATCGTTGTCCCAGTCGGGTTGAAACTACTTTTGAGTAAGTTTTGTACCTCTCGTGTTCTAGTTCTACTTGGAGTAGTTTTGACTTGTCTTGAAAATAGCTACTGTTATTTGTAATTGAGTAAACTTTGGCGACATGTACTTCTATTTCCAGTTTTATCTGAGTAGCTGAGATGTCTATTCGGAACATCTCTGCAGTCCTGGCTGAAAGCCAAAAATTAATTGCGTTATCAATTCTATTATGTTTTCAGACACGAAAACTGCGACCGAACCCAACAAAAACGAACAGGTGTGAACTTTCAATGTCGTGATTTATATATCATGCGAACGGTCACCACCGAATGTCACCGAAATTTTCAGCTTATCAAATTACATTAGAATTAGAATTATACCTCCGCATTCTTTTTCAAACCAGATTGGAACTAGAACTAGGGAAAGAGAGTGGCGCAGTTGGTTAAAACACTGCAGTCACGACATCAATGATTGCTGGTTCGAGTCTCGGCTCTATACCGTATTTCTGTGTGGCGGAGGTTTATCTGGGCTCATCATAGCTGATCCCGCTGTAAATACAGCGCCTTGAAAAGCCCAGACGAAGAGAGAGCCGAACTCTAGAAAGATGGCAGCAAAAGGACCACGGAAAGGAAAGACAAGCGGAAATACCATATCAAATTTACTGTGGCGGCGCATATGACCCAAGCTGTTAAAAGCGCCAATTGTGTCAATAAAACAAACAAGAACTAGAACTACTGAATCCGCAAAACCACGGAAATAGAATTGCATTCTTAATCAGGAATAAATGCAACAAATCAAGTTACGGTCTTAGCAAAGCAAAGTTCATTCTCATAAGTATAAGTTGGCAAACGTCTGTATACAGCAAGCTTGGTTCGATTCGCACTATACATTTCTCCTGTCGCATTTTCACAAAGCATTCACCCATCATTTGTAGTTTGATTAACATATCCGGGCGGTTGCTCCTGATCAGTTATGACTGGTACTTCTTTCTACTTGTACTCTAGTAGAAATACTGCCACTCCTGCTCGTGAAGATTACTGACTAAGCTGACCACCTCTAACCGCATGCCGATAGCGATGCCAACAACGCGAAATAGCCTACGATTGCTGCATGTTTTGGAGATACTTTAATTCGCTTTTATCAGAACAAGGTAATAAGAAGAATCAAGCTGACCAGAAAACGTAAAGAAGCGATACAGCAGCTTTACATTGAGCAGGTAACATCAAAGGCTGGTAATACGGTCAGTCAAACATAACTAGATTATAGTTAGAATTACAGAATTGGCAAAAAAAAACTTGGAAATTGAATTAAAGTCCGAATCAGGTGGAAATACAACAATAAACACGTTCACTTCATATCAAATAATAGTTCATTCTTATAAGCACGAGAGTGGCAAATGTCCGTACACCAAGGCTCGTCTCGCACCAAAAAGTTCTTCCGTAGCATTTCCAAGAAACCAGAAATTCACGAATTAGATTACCGGCATTTCACTTCATGAATAATGTTAACAACTAGAATTATATAGTTGTCCAGCAGGGTTGTAATGACTCGAGTCATGACTCGACTCGAGTCCGACTCGAGTCACGATTTTCTGATGACTCGACTTGACTCGAGTCATTTTCTCAAAATACGGAAATGACTCGACTCCTGTGTATTGACTCGACTTGGAGTCGAGTCATTGCGCATTACTCGAACCAAGTCATATGACTCGAAACCCAGACGGCCAAGAACGATATTTTATTGTAATTTCGAAGAGAAATAAAGCAACCACACTCTTGGGATTTCGTCTATTGGTACTAGTTCTTGGAAATGCGACCAGAAACTGCTAAAAGTGAGGAATATGAGTATATTATAAATGCGAACCATTCGATATCACCAAACAGAGTAATAAAAAGTGGGTTTAACAAGACTTTAACTAGAAACCGAGCAGTCAATACATTTAGTTGGACTCGGACTCGAGTCATAATACCATGACTCGGACTTGACCCTCTGCTCGATGACTTGGACTTGGACTTTACTCGGTGGTGAAGTGAAAATGGACTGGACTCGAGTCAAAACTATAAAAGTGAGATTGACGTGTAACTCGGAGCCTTGTGACTTTGTTACAGACCTGTTGTCCAGCCCCGTTCTGCCTCGCACCATTCCTTTTGCGGAGTTCAGGTCAGTTTATCAATAATTTCATCGCTTCAAAATATCACAAGATCGCGATAAAATGAAAAGATATGAGAGGTCGAAGAGGCTCGGCTCGTTTTGCACTAAATAGCATTTTCAGGAAAACGAGCGAATAAACTAGATCTAATAGTATATCATAGACCCATTTCACATTTTAGATTACATCTATACATTGCCGGTATTTCGCTCATATTAGCTTAAGAAGGCCAGGATTGTAACCAACTTCCGAGTCACAAATCAATTTAACTTTTATAGTTTTGACTCCATTCAAGTCTAGCGATTTTCAATCAACTAAACCGAGTCAAGTCAGAGCAAAGTGACCACAGTATCTTCATGATAAACCGGATCGTTATGTGACCAAAGTACTTTGCGTTGTAGGTGTTGATCCTCACAATAGTGGAAGAGTTCGCCGGCTTCTGTTACCTACGTTGCAGTAGGCATCCTGGCTTGAAGGCAAACAATCTCCCTGAAGTGGTTTGCAGAGACGGCTGTTACCAGGATCCATTTCTGACTGAAGCAATGCCTGTGCTGATCCACGTACTTATCAGTGAGTGCTCAAAAGTTTGAAAATTACATATCCGACGAAGACACGCGCGTTAGGAGGATGTTTCCCAAATATTGTGAACCAAAGGGACCCCAATGACCTCTCAAACTAGTGGGCAGCAAGTCGTATGTTAGATATGCGGTAATGACGGACAAATGTACGCGCGCTTATTTCAACATATTGCCAGAGTACGTGCAGAGATGGTCTAATTCAGGGGTGACCAACCTTTTCCGCCAAAGGTCCACATTCGATTGACGAACTATTGCGCGGGCCACTAGCCGCGCAAAGCGCGAAAATTTTTCGAAGTTCATAGGCCAATAATGTTGCCATTTGACTATATTGCGGGCCTGCTGTATATCGTTGAGCTCAGTTTGCAAGGACTGGACTATTCGGCGCCTGGACATATCGATATCGAAAGCTTCGACCAACATGCGTCAATCATTTTGTGCCTATTTTTCATAGTCGACGGTCTTTCTGCGAGCGCAAGGTCGCATTTTGAACGACACTTTGTCTCGTAATCGCGAATATATTTAGATTCAATCTGATACATTAGGCGTTCTGTCATTTTCACAAAGGGATAAGATTGTTAAAAGCAAGAAATCGAGTGACAACATGTTGCGCGAAGCGTGTAGAAAATTTTTACTTTTGATAAATCTATCGCAAATTATTCTGCTTTATTGTAGTGTACGAAGATCTACCAAAATGTGACTGGCTCATGGATCTGCCAATGCGTCGGAACTGAAATTGTAGTCGTCATATCTCAAGTGTTGCGGCGAAACTAATCAAATTTCCGGTTGGCCTTCCAAGTTCACAATCTGTGCAATCCATTTTTGATAAAATTACTAATTTTGGACATTACCTCACGGGCCACTCAAAACCTTCTCGCAGGCCACGGGTTGGCCGACCCTGGTCTAATTAGACAGCGTTGCTACTCAAGTAGAAACGAATGGTCGCAACTCAAGGTACTATAGAAGTAGCTTTAGCTGACGGTATGTATGCTTCTGTAAGTTAATCGGAGTTGACGACTGTGCGAAATTGCAGGATGAATATTTGCGACTAGAAAAAACCAACCGATGACACTACAAATTGGGGAAATCTTCGTAAATATGTTCCACAAGGTTCCTCTCAGAAAAAGGATGAAAAAGTGAAAGTATTTTAAAAACATAACTAATTGAGTAATTGATGCAGGCAGACATCACCTACATGAGTATTTCTAAATATTAGTAATAATACGTGACTGACCACTGAGAGAGAGAGAGAGAGAGAGAGAGAGAGAGAGAGAGAGAGAGAGAGAGAGAGAGAGAGAGAGTGAGAGTGTGAGAGAGAGAGAGAGAGAGAGAGAGAGTCTGTCTTTATTTTCATCCAACCAAAATACATAACAACAGACGGCAATGATGGAGGTACAGGAAATATATTCATGCACAGTATTCGGTATCAGATAGGGTTGATCGATACGACCTTGAGGGTCAACTAGTCTGATCACACCCGCATCAAACAGGTACATTTGTCTCTATACAGTCGGGCTGTAAAAATGTTAGCTAAAAAAGAAAAGTAAAAAGGAAAAATCAAACGGCGATAGCAAATGATCAATGAAGCAATGTCTGGGGCGAGGTAGGACAACAGTGTTAATATTGCGACAAGAGGTGATCAAGTAGGTCGTTCTTGAATCTATTATAAGGCAATTCACGGATATTTGGTGACAAAGCATTCCAGGTGATAGGTCCTGAGTAGTCGATAGATCTCTTGGTTAGGTTGCTATTGGGTGGGGGTAAGTAGATATTTCCCCTTGACGAGGATCTCGTGTAATGGGAGTGGACATTTTTAGCAGGTACGACAAAGTCATCAAAGACAGGAGGCTAGACCTACAGCTATTTTTTTTAATGCGACAAAAACAAATTTGATGACTGATATATGCTAGTTTTTGGTTGAAAAATCCTATTCTGAGCTCGGAATAATTGCTGCATCACGTCAAATCTTTTCGTCAGAATATGTAATAATGACCAAACACAAGAAGGCGTAAAAATCCCACCATAATAAGACATTTATATTCACCACGCCTTGCTTGTATACCGGGGAGATGAGTGGGTGCCACATTGTCCAAATCGAAACCGGAAATGTTCGTTTACAGTCCGGTCCCAATCATTCCGGGCCGGCATAATCAAACCCGCAATAAGTCGTTCGCAAAAATCATTTGAAAATCGGTCTTTTTTAATAATCCGATGCATTATTATGAAAATCCCGAACTGAAATCCTTTTTTATGTTCCTAATTTTGTAAATGCAACTGAACGTGATCGACGGAAAGTAAGTGATAGTGTGGGTTCCAAATAAGCGACAGTATAAACGAGTCACAAGCAATAGCAGTGACAATCTGTAATACTGACGATTTAGCAGTATGTACGACTAACGCATTCTTCTTGTATATTTGTACAGCGTACGGAATGATCATTATGACGATCGGGATTCTTGAGATGTCCCTCTACTTTTTCATGAGATGGTATGAGTCATGTCGCCGCATCGAAGCCAATAAGCTTACCCCCATCAACCAAAGAATCGACGCAGCTCAGAGAATTGTGTAGCAAGGCATCAAACATGAAAAGTGTGAGATATGGACGTCTGACTATTCTGAGATATTTGAATGATGAATAAATTAAATAATTACTAACTGTTTACTTTTTACTGTGTGTAAACTGTGAACAACGCACTCCTTGTAAAGACTTGAATATATCTATGCTGTGATTGCGTGTGATCCTTATACAGCTTCCTCGGTGAGGGTAGAAAGTATTTAGGTGTAAGTGTGTAGCTGTGAAATATATCCCATAACCCAATATTATGAATAAAGTGGTTGGATTAAAAGTCAAAGTGCTGTGCCGACTGAGCTAACAGTGCTATGCTGAACGCAAATATATTGGGATCGTTTGTCTAGGTAGGCCACCCGTGATTCTCTCAAGCATCAGCTGCGGTTCTCCGTAGGCGCAAGAAAAAATAGCTGTATATTATAACTGGAAATTTTTTTATGAAATAATATTTCTTGCAGCAACGTTTTCGTATATTTCATGCTGTTACAAGGCAGACTTAACTACTGGCATGTTATTAGGAGCATCTTCTGCAGGTCAAAGCATTTTGAAATTATTTGTGACTTAATGAGAGATCAGTAGGTTATCGGGCGTTTTGCCCATGAGTCACCTGTGATCCCATGCTTGCTCTCCATCGCTCGTCCACAACAAAATCGCATACACAAACACTTATTCTACTCGTGTTGTGTTGTATCAGTACCGTTTCGTTGCTACACAATGCACAGGTCAAAGTAATTTTGGAGGATACCCGTCAATGGCAATATAGGGTAGACAAGCCTGTCTCTATCAATATCAACTACTTGAATATTGTTGTGAAAGTCAAAATCGTGTCTGTGACTTTCCGATCGTACGCAGAATTTCGCCTTGCAATACGACTACATCAGTGCGTTGATGGCCTTGCATTCATAACATATTTTCATTCGAATGAAAGATCACAAGCTTAGCGTAATTGAGACCAGAATGCTTTGCATATCAGAAGAAAAATATATGGTAAGATATTGTGTGCCATCGAACCCATACATGGTTAATACAAATTATTTTCTTCAAGAGATGTTACTACCAAACTACCACAATATACCAGTTTGCACGATCATATTATGCGCCAAAAGAAATCCGCCATATTTCATACAATATGTAGACTTTCTAGCAGGTTGAAAATAATTTTCGGAACAAATTCATTGGACTTGTAAGACAATTTTAGGTATCACCAGAACACGAATCGAATTAGCGATCGCTGTCAACCGCCAAAGCGTTTTCAATGAGTGTGCGAAGCAGCAGTACGAAACCACGTGGTATACTTAGGCTATGTGTTGCATGTCTTCCATTTTTTATTTACTCATGATACGGTGTGCGTCCTATATGGGTTAGCGTCGACGACATCAGCAACACTGTAAGCTGTAATGTGGAAGTTTAAGTTTGAAATTTGTTTTGCCATTATGCCAGAGTTGCCACCGTTTCCACAGAAAATATATCGCAGCGCTACGAATGCCATGAGTAAAATGAAAAACGACATTTACGAATGAAACAGAACGCGCAGCTCGCGGTTGGTTTCATGTGATCAGAAATAGGTTCAAATACCTCCTTGTATTCTGAAGGTTGCCGACCCCTGGTCTATAGGTGTAGCAGAAAGATTACGAAATATACCAGAATGTTGACAAACTTGACTAACTATAAATAGCGAGCAGTAAGTAAGTAAATCACGACATACTGCGAAGTAGAAGTAAAAGTAGCCTAGCTGAGAATTAGCTTTACTTGAGTAAGTATCGCAAGCAGAAGAATATACTTCGTTACACACCTCCTCTAAAACGCAGAAGGGTAAAAGAAATCGATACGATGCGATACAAAATCCACCTACACATTAATACCGTACAATTTTAGCCAGCACCAATTGTTGACGAGTAATATAAATGTATAAACTATATCAGTCCGAATTATAAAATACGAGATGTTCGCTAAGGTCACATCGGAGCAGTCTGTAACACATTAATTTACTGCTATAGACAAATATTTATTACTGTACTACGACAACGTTATGAGGAAACGTGTTGTTTGTTCTTTGTGGTATTCATGGTGTTTGTCGACTACTATGGTCATTTACACCAGGTCAATTTTCTTCGTTTTTATTCCGTACCTGTCGACCTGAAGCACGGCCCACTTCTAGGCTTTCATAATACACCGCTTACGCAGATTAGATTGCGAGGCGGAGTCTAGATAAACCTCCAGCACTAAGGTAATAATTCTAATAAGGCCAAATGGGGGGGGGGGGTGCCCAACTCAAAACCTGGACGTGGTGGAGAAGAAACGAACGTTTTCTTCTAATTTAACGCCCAAAAGCTATAGGTGGAAACGAATACTTGATCATAGGAAACAGAAAGTGCGTTTCCCTGTGCAATGGCACACAAAAAGAGATTCCAGGAAATAAAATTTCGTCACGATGAGAAAATACAATCGAGGCTTAAATATCATTAATAGCGATTACAAGATAGCAAGAATTCAGTGGCGTATGGAGTAATATTTCAATCACTAAAAAGACCCGGAAGTCATGATCGCGCATTTGAAGTGTATCCTCTGTTTCAGAACCTTCTGCGAAACTTCATCTCCGAGTAGCGCAGCTGTTTGCCGGAGTGAACGTCCCCCCATCGAATTCTCTCCTTGCCTGTTTTGTGGAAGTCTCCATTCAGATGGGCGCGGACGCAGTCGCGATACCACCACCCTCCTTCGACGTGAGAAGCGCAATTACCCGACCAAATATCATGATCAGCGTCTTTCGTTGTGAATTGTCGATTGTTTTGGAATGCGAAAGCATCATAGCTTGCATTTCCGGAGTATCCGGACACGGTCAGTCTGTAACTGTCGGAGCCGGGTCCGATTCGGAAATTGCTGAGAAATTGGAATCGAATGTCAAACAATAAAGTCAGATGCGGAGTAAATCGGGTTTTCGAACCAAATTGGAATATCATGTTGATTGGAATGCGGTGCGTTGGCATGGGCTTTGGAGTAGTCGTAAATTTTAAACTGCTCCAGCTCCGGCTCCGGAGCTTTCTTCTATCATAAGCTAGCTCCGGCTCCAACTTTGAAGCTCATTGATACCACTGCGCGGGCTCCAGCTCCGGCTCCGAAAATTATCGAAGGGTTCGATTGTTCGTGTAATTACTTCGTGCCGTCAGTCGATGACGCCATAGCCGCACGAGAACGCACTTTACTCCATGCCATTGCTATGTACGTACACATTATGCAGCATTAACACAGTGAAGTGATGTTGCCACACGGACAATGCGCTCGGTAATATCAAGTCATTCAGTATAATTTAATCTGGTAATGGTGCGATTTGTTCAAAACTGCAAAAATGAGTGCATGTCGCGACCATATCAGCAGCACTTCAGTTTCTACCAAATACCCGATAGTTGGAAATTCGATGGTGGTGTTCTCGTTACCAGCATGTCCGTCGTCGATCAAGTTAGTGGATTATAGAAGGTTCCAACTCAAACGAATCGAATAAACTCGGAATTAATGCCACTGAGAATCAGGTGTTGCATCAATATTTACCAACTTAATTCAACGCAGTGCACTGAACAAGTCAGTACCGAATTAAATTACAAACTCACAAATAACACTGCTTGACAATTTAAGAATACGAGTGTATAATGCAGAAATGGATGAATACACAAAATTTAAATTACAAATTGAAAAGCGCGCATCCAATCATCAATTGCCTTCTTATATCCAACACCGGGGCCAGGGGGTTCGGAGATCGCAGTGACTGGCTCGCATCGCGATAATAGTATGGGGATTATAATGGCATTCTGGTCTGGTCCGATGCATTTCCCTATTTGCGTTCGCAAATCGTTACTGGAGTAAACGATCATGTGTTGGAATGAATTCTAATTCGTAGGCATACATAAAATAACACTGCTGTCCAATGTCCTTTAAACACCATCAACAAAGAACATGCATTTGTTCCTCCAGTTCGGAAAGGAGATCTTGTTTCTCGGCGTGCGTCACGTGTGCCTCCAAAATGAAATGTGCAGTAAAGTCACATTTTATCCTCTGACGTCGCATATATTCGTTCCATTACTAATTAGTTAAATTGCTCATCTCACATAAGCATCAATCCCGTTTGTGACATTCATGGTGATCATGGTGATTTTTCGAACCATGCAATTGGCCATCGCATTTGTGCTGATCACGAAATTGCGGGATTGACGAATACCCATTGCTAGGAATGGTGGGAACGTGAGGTTCACGTTCGTCTTCTGTGTGTGAGCCTCGGAAATTTGGAGGTTCACGTTCACAAACGAACCTTGGTAGGTTCTGCACTGTGAAGCTTTTTCATATATTACAATTTTTCACGTCATTATACCATCTTTGGTTGAAATTCCATGCATTTCAACTGCGGTCCACTCTATGCATGGCGGTGGTCACATAAAAGATCGACACTAAACGAGCATGCACCTTGACAATCTCAAAAATTATATTTGCTTTGTTGGAAAAGTTGGCTCGAAATATCCAGTTTTGCGTTTGGTAATGTTTAGGGACTCTACTGTGAGCTTGACCCGCGATCGCGCAATATCAAGAACGAAATACGCTACAATCTCTAGGTCAGAGGTCTCAAACTCAAATGTGCTCGCGGGCCAATTTTCCAGATTCTGACGACGCCGCAGGCCTCAGCATCAATAGGAGTATTCCATGTCTTTTCAAGTAGGCATTATATGACGATATGAAATTTTCCTATTGAAAGTGAGCGGATCCAGCAAACTGACATTCAACACACATCATAAAAATGTGATTTGCTCTTCTACAATTTAGACCTGGCATTAAAGAATCATCTCATTTATAACTATTTGAATAGAAGTTTTGTTGTAGCCTACTTGATATATATTAGTTATATAAAGATATAGACGCCATGTGAGCGGACAAATATATCATGTTATCATAAAAGTTATCACGTTATAATTTTGCAGCTACTATGAATATTTTTAATTTAACAGATTGATAATAGAAATTGATCTGATATCACAGTATTTGGGGTTTAGCAGTGTAGCCAAATCCAGGATTCGGGCATACTCCTGTTAAGTGGGTATTAAGCTCATGGTCAAGTACCTTCGAATATTGCAGCAGAAAAAATATATAATAATGAATGTGTCATAGCAGGGCTGTGGAGTCGGAGTCGGAGTCTGGGTAATTTTCGCTTGATGGAGTCGGAGTCGGAGTCGGAGTCGTGAAAACTCTAATAGCTGGAGTCGGAGTCGGAGTCAGAGTCGTGGGGAAAATTCTGACTCGAGTCGGAGTCGGAGTTAGGTGTGGCGAGCTAAGGGTTATTAATAACCATTCAGATACGGTGCGGCCAGCCCGTGGCATGCAGGCCAAATTTGGCACACGAGAAGGTTACGTGTGGCCTGCAAGGTAAGCGAAATTATTTATGACATCAGGTACAATTGCAAGGACAACCAAATTTTGATTAGCATGACCGCGAAATTTGATGATGACTAAAACAACAGTTCTGACGCATTGACGTATCCAGGGGCCAGTCACATTTATCCCAGATCTTCGTATATGACCATAAAGTAGAATATTTCATAGCAGATTTATTTGAATTGAATTTTTTCTCGGTACTTCGCATGATTCATTGTCACTAGATTTCTTGCATTCAGTATTTGAGTCCCCTCCTGAAAATTATAAATACATATTATTCTCAGAATTGAGTCTAACTATATTCGAAATTAGGAGATAACGTGTCGTCCAACATGCGGCTTCGCTTGTGCAGTGCACTCGCAGCGAGATCGTCGACAAAACATTTGCACAAAATGATAGAGGCATGTACACTGATACCGTCGATTTTGCTATGTCTAAACGTCGACTAATTCTGTCCTTGCCAAATGCAGTGTTGGGATCAAGTCACTACCTTCGAGTCACGAGTCATTTCGAGTCATTGCACATTTTGACTCGAGTCAAGTCGAGTCAATCGATTTTCGAAGGTGACTCGAGTCAAGTCAAGTCACTCGATTTTTGGAAGTGACTCGAGTCAAGTCGAGTCAAGTCAAGTCAAGTCACGAGTCAAGTCACAATTCAAGTCAAATTGCCTTTTCAAAGTATGAGGCATGGTTACGTCATTGCATTTTGCTAGCTGTCTGAAATACAGATTGATTGGTTATTGATTCCGAACCGATGAACGAATAAAGAGTTCAATATACACGCAAGAAGGCGCTGTATCGCTCACATATACGTAGAACTGCTAAACTACGTAAGTCATTGCATAGCCTCAGTTTATAGTTACCAGTCAAAATATAGAATAGAGAAACGAATTGATAAGATGCAATATATTACCCATTTACAAATTGATATGATACAATTCGAGCCTGTGCTCCTGGTTGACGACTATATTAACTATATTCGAATTCAATTTTAATGAAAAAATAGTTTTGTTTGAGGCAAGAACAGAGAACAGAGGTAGACATTTTGCTATAAATTACTTTACTAATTTACGACAACGTAAGCTGTAAGCTGCGATCACTTCGTTTACGGTCAATACATTTGTGAGAGAACAATGGAGGCTCAGTAAAACGCACGATCATTGAATGATTGGTCACTTGGATGGGTTATACACCATCGTTTCGCGAAAAATCTGAACATATGCAAGATACAGTGATTTTATTCGACACCGATTAGCTACTTGATGACTTGAAATTGACTCGTCAATTTTGCTCCGAGTCACGAGTCAATCCACATTTCTGATACGCCGAGTCAAGACAAGTCAAGTCCTTTTAGCGAAGTGACTCGAGTCAAGTCAAGTCATACGAAAAAGGTGACTCGAGTCTGACTCGAGTCAAGTCATGACTCGAATCATCCCAACACTGGCCAAATGAGCCCAGTGGTATACAGACGCGACCCCCAATGTATGTTAGCAACATATTTATTGATATAATTCAGTCATTATCTTGCAAAAACATTTCGCGCTTCGCGCGACCAGGGCCTGATTGCGCACTGCAGAATTGCATGACATATTGTTATCAATTTTAGAGCGTATTAATATATGTCTTGTTTGCAATGTTACCTAATTCGGTTCGCTCCTATCGGACGACTAAAAACAGGTTATCAACATTCCAGTTGCCTGCGCAACGGTTCGTAAATCTCATGTGTCCCTTGGGCCGAAAAAGCTGCCCACCCCTGATATAGATAAAATTAGACATTACTTGCACATTACAACTCAGTTGCACAGGGGAAGAAAATCGCAATATGCGTTTTCGCGATGCAGTCAAAATTGATGTAAATATGACCAAACGATGCTTCCCACTTGACAAAATTAAAAATATTTTTAGTGTAGCTTAGTTGTTTGGGTCGAACGAATGAATAAGAAAGACTGCAAGTCCCAATCCTTGAATACTTGATTAAGTACATGTAGACTAGACAAAGGCTATGGTCTTTGACTACTTGACTAAATTCCATTTATGACCAATGCCTATTAGTAGTAAGAGTGTGTGTGCTTGTAATCAGGATAGTGTGCAATTACAAAATTAGCAAGTTCAATCTCTTTATTATTTGCTGACTCATACACAAGAGCTACACTTGGATTTTTTATCTACAATTTTATTATACAGGATTGGATATCTGCCATATTTGAATGATTCATACATTTCAGGATATTAGAGAGTCCATGTTATAAAAACTTAAAAAAGGAAGGATATTTAGCAAATCTTTCTCTCATGTTAATTGCATAGTGGATAATTCGAGCTGTGCCACAATGAAACAATTTAGCATGCCACCGTTAATCATATGTTTGCATATGTTTAATGGTTGTATGGTAGTCATTCAACCGACAATGTGGCATATAATTTTCGAAATAAATTGGTAATAATGCTGGAGTCGGAGTCGGGAGTCGGAGTTGGTACGTTTAAAGACCCAGAAGTCGCAGTCGGTACGTTTAAAGACTCAAGAGCCGGAGCCGGAGTCGGATTCGGTATATTGAAAATGTGTGGAGTCGGAGTCGGAGCCGTATTCGGTGGTAAAATTTACCGACTCCACAGCCCTGTGTCATAGTTATAGAAATGTCGAACGCTGAACAACCCATTGTAGTTACATCGTTCGAGCGTACCACTACTCTGTACCTTCAAGTGGCCTTAATAACACGGTTTTGAGACCATAACTACATGGTGACATTATAGACTACGATGTGACGTGTCGGAACGTAGATCGAGAAAAGAACATCTGCATTTCATTGCCTAGCTAGCAAATATATGTAATCTATGAAATCCAAATTTCCCAACTTATATGTAGCCTACCTGTATTTAGCAACCCAATAGCGAGCGCCTTCTCTCGTGATCATGCTGATTTTCAACTCAGTATCCCGCAACCGCTTGGTCAGTTGATACAATGCTTCCAGACCTGAAATAAAGTATATTGTCAGTTTTCACACACTAGTATAAGATTCAATTTATATTAATATCTATATGTAGCCTACCTATATATCGATTAATGCTGATTTAATATCAGGTTTTCTACATTGTTCCTGACATTTTCACCACAAAGCTCCATTTTTACATTCTCACTAGATAGTTACTAGCTGCCACAACACACACACGACATTTTGTCGATTATATCAGGGTGCCCGCTGATCTGGCATCCAGCCTACCGCATGACAGATTCTTCTCAAAAGCCAGTGCTTGTATGTGCAGAATTTTATACTAAGATTTGGTATACAAAATTTCGTAGTATATATCTTGATGAAGGAATCGAACACTGTACGAAGTTTCAAGACTGTGACTCAATAATCACAGTTGTAACTACGTTATCAAAGTCGAGTATGATAAGATCTGCGTGCGCTGGATAGGCATTATGCCAACGGCATAACGGATTTTTTGCAAAAGTCGATACCGGTATATGTGGATGCTGAAAGTGTTTCATACCGAGATGGATGACGGAATTCACGATGGTATAATTTGGTTGTGTTATCTAACTTCGCTGTAAGTTTCAGGATTTTTACTCAATGATTAGCTTGGTTATTCCGTTATCGAAGTCGGTAATTTATCGGCGCGCGCTGATCTATCAGATCCTCGACTTCGACAGCGAAATTACTACGCTTACCATTGAGTTACAGCCTTGAAATTTGTGTTGCAGAGTTAGATGACAACATATAAATACACTATAGAAAATCCTGTCACCCATCTCGATATGGAACACAGTCAAAATCCACAAAGACCAATAACGACTTTGCATTTAACCATAGTGTCCTATATGGTGTCGACACAAGCAAATCTCACGGCTCAGTGAAATTGTATCACGTCACAATTTTCATTTGGCTACAGGCAATTTGGCGGTCATTTTTGACCGGCTTGCCGAGCATTAAATTTGGTGAAACGGGTATCAATCGAAAGCTGACTCTGCACTGATTACAAAAATATAAATTTTATTCCACTCGCGGCCCTGGAACTATCACAATCAGCCTCGAATTTTTCATTGTTATGGAGATTGGCATTGTGACGCAACAATGCTGTCTGGTGAAACGAGAGTGTAGCTCAAGAGAAAAAAGGTCCAAAAAGCATTGTTGCGTCCCAATGCCAATCTCAATAACAATGAAAAATTCGAGGCTGATTGTGGGAGTTCCAGGGCCGCGAGTGGAATAAAATTTATATTTTCGTAATCAGTGCAGAGTCAGCTTTCGATTGATACCCGTTTCACCAAATTTAATGCTCGGCAAGCCGGTCAAAAGTGACCGTCAAATTGCCTGTAGCCAAATGGAAATTGTGACGTGATACAATTTCACTGAGCCGTGAGATTTGCTTGTGTCGACACCATATAGGACACTATGATTTAACCTCTGCTACAGACGGATCGACAATAGCAAAGTCATCAAAGGCATCTGGGTGTGACGGTCACGTGATTTTCGAGTGTCCACACCAGGGCTGTAGAGTCAAGAGTCGAAGTCGGTGGAGTGAGAGTCGGATTTTGACTAATTTTCGCTTGATGGAGTCGGAGTTGTGAATACTATTATGGCTGGAGTCAGAGTCGTGGAAAATGTACTGACTGAAGTCGGAGTTGGAGTTTGTCAACGAGTTTGTAAACGATTTTCAATAGGATTTTTATGTACCATCAATCACTGTTATTAATAGCGAGACAGATCTGGTGGCCTCGTGGTCCGCAAGCCAAATGTGGATCGCGAGAAGGTTTTGTTTGGCCTGCGAGGTAATTCTCGAAATTTTTTCTAACATCAGGTAAAATTGAGAGGGCCAACCAAAATTTGATTAGCCTGACCGCGAAATTTGATAATGACAAAAACATCAGTTCTGACGCATTGGCGTAGCCAGGGACCAGCTACATTGATCGCAGATCTTCGTATATGACCATAAAGTAGAATATTTCGTAGCAGATTTATTTGACTTAAAATTTTTTTCAGCACTTCGCATGATTTATCGTCAATAGATTTCCTGCAGTCAGTATTGGAGCCTCGCTGAAAATTATAAATACGCGTTATTTACAGAACTGAGTCTAATTATATTCGCAATTAGGAGATAACGTGTCGTCCAACATGCGTCCTCACTTGCGCGCTCGCAGCGAGCTCGTTGGCGACTGAACATTTACACAAAATGATAGCGGCATGTTCACCGAAACCGTCGATATTTCTACGTCTGAATGACGAATAACCCGTCCTTGCCAAATGAGCCCAGTGGTATACAGAAACGACCCCCAATATATGTAAGTAACATATTTATTGTTGGACTTCATACATAACCTATTAAAAAATTTCGCGCTTGGCGCGACCAGGTCATTACTGATGCACACTGCACAGTTACATGACATAATTGTTATCAATTTTAAAATGTAGTAATATAAGTATTGTTTGGAATGATACCTAGTTTGGTTTGCTCCTTTCGGAAGAATGATAAAAAGGTTATCAACATTCCAGTTGCCCGCGCAATGGTTCATAAATCGCATGATTTCCTTTGGCCGAAAAGGTTGGCCATCCCTGATATACATAAAATTGGACTTTATTTGAAAATTACAATTCAGTTGCATAGAGAAAGAAAATCGCAATATGCATCTTGGCGATGCATTAACAATTTGATGCAATTTTCGGAATTATGCCATGATATTGTGACAGAGCAAATGCATCGGCTGGTTTTGTAAAATTTATGTAAATATAACCAAACGATGCTTCCCACTTGACAAAATTAAAAATATTTGTAGTGTGGCTTAGCTGCTTGGGTCGAGCAAGTGATTAAGAAAGACTGCAAGTCCTATAGTCCTTGAATACTTGACCAAGTACACGTAGACTAGACATAGGCTATGCTATTTGACTACTTCCCAAATTTCAATAATGACCAATGTATGTCAGTAGTAAGAGTGTGTGTTCTTGTAATCAGTATAGTGTGGAATGAGAAATTTAATGAGATAAATCTCTGTGTTGGTTGCTGACTCATATATACAAGAGCTAGACTCGATTTTTTAACTACATTTTATTATACGGGATTGGATATATGTCATATTTGAATGATTCATACATATTAGGATATTAGAGACTGCATATGAAAAAGGAAGGATATTTAGAAAGGCATTCTATTATGTTAATTGCATAGTGAATAACACCTGGACAACAATTTTGACTGAAAATTTTGTTGACTTTGATTTTGCACTTGATTTGGGGTAACTGTGGTATGCTGATTCCGAAAATGCCGCTGGTTTTCTTCTGTCACGTCAAGTTTTTGCTTTATGACATATGCCAAAATATGCAAATTTTCACGAATTTAGCCATATTACTTTTCCATACCATATAGAAATCCACACTTTTATGATATAATAAGTTATATAAGCATGAGGTCAGTTGAATTATTAGAAAAAAGGTACTGGTATCAATCTAGGCCAGGGCGGGGCAATATACGGCCCGCGGCCCCAGTCTGCCGAGATTCCCCACTACTTGCTTAAACGTCAAAGTTTAGTGACTGTATGTTATTATTAACGTGTGTGCGCAGCGTACACGAGTAGAGCTTACGGGTAAGCTTCGATGTCCTAGTTAAAGATTGCACCATTTGCAACATAGTGTCCTATATGGTATGCACACAAGCAAATTTCGCGGCTTGGTGAAATTGGTGTACGTCACACTTTACATTTGGCTAAAGGCAATTTGACGGTATTTTTTGACCGGCTTGCCGAATATTAAATTAGATAGAACTGGTATCAATAGAAAGCTACCGAGGTACTGATTGCAAAAGATGAATAAATTTTTTTCTACTTGTGGCCCTAGAGCCCCAAAATCACCCTCGAATGTTGCATTGTAACGGAGTTTGGTATTCAGTGTTCGGATGACTCGAGTCATGACTTGACTCGAGTCACCTTTTTCGTATGACTTGACTTGATTCGAGTCACTTTGCTAAAATGACTTGACTTGACTTGACTCGCCGTATCAGAAGTATGGATTGACTCGTGACTCGGAGCAAAATTCACAAGTCAATTTCAAGTCATCAAGTAATCGGTGTCGATAAAAATTACTGAATCTTGCATATGTTCGGATTGTTCGCGAAACGCTAGTGTAACCGTGAGAGCAACCAATCATTTAACGATCGTGCGTTTTACTGAGCCTCCATTGTTCCCTCACGAATATATTGACCGCAAACGAAGTGATCGAAGCTTACAGCTTACGTTGTCGTAAACTAGCATAGTAAAGTAATTATTCTCTGTTATTACCTTAACCAAACCTCTTGTTTTATTGAAATTGAATTCGAATATAGTTTTTATAGTCCTCAACCATTGGCGCAGGCTCGAATTGCATCATATCGATTTGTAAATGGGTAATGTATCGCATCCTATCAATTCTTATCTATTCTCTAGTTTGGTTGGTGACTATAACCTGTGGTTTAGTAGTTCTACGTATATGTGGGCGATACAGCGCCTTCTTGCGTGTATATTTAACTCTATATTCGTTCATCGGTTCAAAATCAATGACCATTCAGTCTGTATTTCAGACAGCTAGCAAAATGCAATGACGTCATCATGCCCCATACTTCGAAAAGGCAACTTGACTTGAATTGTGACTTGACTCGTGACTTGACTTGACTTGACTTGACTCGACTTGACTTGAGTCACCTCTAAAAATCGAGTGACTTGACTTGACTCGAGTCACCTTGGAAAATCGATTGACTTGACTTGACTCGAGTCAAAATGGGCTATGACTCGAAATGACTCGTGACTCGAAGGTAGTGACTTGATCCCAACACTGTTGGTATTGTGACGCATCCATGCCGTCTGAGCAGCTCGGGAGCAAGTGCGCACGAGATAAGAGTGAGAGTGTGAATCCTCAATTGGTTGCCCAACAACGGCCAAGACGCTTGCGGTTTGCGCTGCTTTCACTTGCTCCCAGAGGGCATGATTGCGTCACATTACCAAATACCGTTACAATGCAACATTCGAGGCTGATTTTGGGGGGTTCCAGAGGTACGAGCAATCAGTACCGCGGTAGCTTTCGATAGGCACCCGTTTTATCAAATTTCGCGATCGGCAAGCCGGTCACTATAGGACACTATGATGGCACCGTGAGTTAATTGATCAGCGAGAAGCAGACATGGTGTCGCCAGTATGGCAATGCGGTTCTCAAATCTACATTGTCTTCGTCATTATCGGCGAGAAATGGCTTTGAAGAGACATTGCTGTCGTTAAAATACATTCCTTAAATACGATTTATTCCCTGTATAGTGGAAAAATTGGCGATTAGTGTATCGATTCAGCAATCCGGCCCGCCAAGTAGGCCTACTAGATTTTCCTGTATCCGGCCCGCCGACTGGAGAAGTTGCCCGCCCCTGATCTAGGCCGATGCATTCGCATATGTTTCGTTACCGGCTGCAATCATCCGAGGATATTTCGAACACATATTTGATGCAAACTGCAGGATATGGCAAGAAAAATAAACGTTATATTTACAATCAGCTGTAGGTCCAATGCCCCATTCAGTCTATCCTGTGTAATTTGAAACTCCTATAAGCTCGATAATTTGGATCAAGATGAAGATCTTGGGGATGCCAGACCTAATGATGAAGATTTTGTAATCGAAGATGATTCAGAACGTAGAGTAGTCCATCAACACAAGTTAAATGATCTGGCATAGGCTTTTGTACTTGGAAGAGAAATATTCGTAACTTTTAGCATCCTTGTGAATTGAGAAAAGATTACTTGGCAAGAGAGCGAAGATATCTCACTTTCGATCATAAGAAACTGCGTTTTCATCGTAGGGCTACTTTCGGTAGATTTGCGTATTGCCTTGATACTGGCATTGGCATGATACTGTTACCATGGGTTGCTGGAGGAGTTAGGAATCCCGATTTACAACTCAAGTAAATGACAAATGTCTATTAGTAGCTGGAAAAGGATCCTAAAGTGTGACATTCTGCAAATGACAACCGCCTAGGTGCAGTACTAATTGCACACTCAGTTACTATTCGTGAATAACACATAAACATTGAGAAAAATACAGAGACATTGAATTGTTGCAATATCACAAGCACGATTGGGATTGAATCATAGGCTATGTGTCAGCTTTGAAATGTTGTGTTTTCTTAATCGTCAGACAATAACAATGCACATGTAGGGGAGATGTGGTACCGATGGATCACTGGGACCGAAAATACTCTATGATCATTCCATGATTACACTCCGTGAACTTGTCTATAATTGCTTGCTGGCAAAATCTTTCCTCACGTACAAAAAAATTCGACGTGCGCGAGCTATGTGGTCTCTCACAGATGTTTTTTGTTTTTGGGGGTGTAAAGTAAATTTATATCGACATATACATTTTTCTTTGTAACCTTCAACACGAACAAACCAGAAATCATTTTTATTGTGAAGTGTAGGGCTTGAATCAGGCTATATAATGGCACCTATTATTTTTGCAGTACTTTCCTTGAGTGGATTTTTTTTCGATTCACGTATAAAATTCGTAGGGTGGGGACCGATGATACAATAGCCAAATCAAGCAAAATAATCAAGCATACTAATCATAAAGCAAATGAAACATGCCTACGTACAGAAAATCTTTATGTAGTAATTGCATATGATGTTTTATCGCTATAACGAGGTATTTGGAAGTCACACTGTCGATTTTCGGGCAATATGTATGTACCCTCAAATTTATAAGTCCGAGCCTAAATCGAAATGTGATTTTATGACCACATTTGAGTTTATATTTATTCTATTTTTTGACGGTTGCGACCGAACATTCTTCTTTGGCTTACTGTAGCTTAGATTATAATACTAAGCAAGAAAAGTTGTCACATCTGAGGTATTTAGGATATATGTGTCATAGGTCCCCGGGTCGTGTGCCATTGGACCCACCGGGTGGGGACCGATGACACGTTCGAGCAACAAATTTTGAACGTCCATGAATATTTTTTGAAAAGACGGATATTCATGTATATGTGCGCGATAGGTAGAGCTTGTATCAAAGTGCTGAGCCAGCAAAAGACCTGCTGTTTTCGGCTGAACATTTTGGGGCGAGCGATCATTTTCCAATTTTTGATCCATCGGTACCACATCTCCCCTAACTCTGATCTGCCACTGCCAATGCACATGTGCCACTGCCATATGTTTATGTCGGCAGACATTCAAAAAAGCTAAACTATAAAAGAAATCCCGGAAAACCTTGGCATAGTCAGCGATTGGCAAGGAGAAAGCATCCCCAAATATCTGAAGATGATGGGGGTAAGATATACCAGGGTAGATTTGAGCATACATATGTTAGCTGACCATTGCTAGAGTTTCAAACGAGACAACCCACAGAATTATGATTTATTAGCGTAAATTTGAACCCTGAAACTCGCACTTTATTTGTCTTGCAGAAGCAATACCAGTTTAGATCAGACCAGGGCTAAGTGCGGCCCGCGAAGCTATTCTGGGCGGCCCGCGAAAGGTTGCTTGGAATTCAAAACATAAAACTTGCTTTTTGAATGACTATAACCATAGACTCTATCACAGGGGTGGGCAACATACGGCCCGCGGGCTGGATCCGGCCCGCGAAGGGATTTTGTCCGGCCCGCGGACAGTTTTTCGTCTTACATGATAATGTGGCCCGCCGGCCCCAGTCTTCCGAGATTCCCCACTACTTGCTCACCTACATTTTAGTGATTGTATGTTTTTATACATATGTATGTACAGCGAGCGAGGGTGGAGCTTTCGCGTAAGTTCGTCGAAGCGAGAAGACTTGCATTATCGGCATTTACGATGTACTGAACCCTAATGTCATTTGTGATAATAATGGTGTTTGTCGACGACAATGGTCATTTACACCAGGCCGATATTTCTTATTTGTGATTCCGTAACCGCCGACTTGTAGCACAGCGCACGCTTCTAGGCTTTTGTAAGACACCGATTATGCCAGGTGTCGCCAACTGAAAACGGGTCGCGGGCCAATTTCAAATTTCAAGGCTGCGGCCCGCATGAATTCAATATCGAGATAGACAGGCCGCACAGTTTAACAACCACGCTATCTCGTCACCTACTTAACCCTAATGCATTGATATCTTGGTAAATTTGGGGTACCGGGCTTATTGAACGCCTTGAAATCTTAATGAAGGTCTTAATGAAGGATTGCACCGTGTGTTGATTGATCAGAGAGAAGCAGACATGATGGTATCTGTATGACAGGGGTGGCCAACCTGCGGCTGTAGAAGCAAATTTGTGCGGCCGTGGACACGTAATTCAATTAGTAGGTGTTGGTGGTCGACGTATAATTTGAATTTACGAATTGACTCCCGATTTCTTGAAAGATTTTTATTATTCTTGAAAGTTTCTTCGCGCAGCGCGCGATTCAATTCGACTTTATTTTTCGATTTTAATATTTAGTTGCGCACTTTGCAATCAGAGCCCCACAGTACAGTTGCGAACAGATGCGCCACATATAGAAATACCAACTCGGAATCGTGTTCTCCTCACTATATCGACAATCCTGACGGGAGGTCGAGACATGCAAAGAACAGCATGCAACAAAGTGACTAATAATAATTGGCATGCCCTGACCGACCCTCCACCAACTCTACCGGTGAATCTGATCACATGGGATGAGAAATAACATGTAGAACGACTAATTTTAATGACGAAATCCATGAATGAATCCGAAAAAATTTTCGCGCTTGCCGCGACTATGAACAGCCTACATTATTTAATAGATTAGTACGGAGTTCGCCGGAAATGGACAATGGACATAGACACTTTAACATGAGT
This sequence comes from Botryllus schlosseri, assembly GCF_051294905.1. Taxonomy (NCBI): domain Eukaryota; kingdom Metazoa; phylum Chordata; class Ascidiacea; order Stolidobranchia; family Styelidae; genus Botryllus; species Botryllus schlosseri. Next base: position 35,891,286 of record NC_137238.1, read on the forward strand.
ATTTGGCGTCCTGCTAGTTCATTACGACTGTCGAAATGCGGCCGTGACTGGCAAAAAGATTGGCCACCCCTGCTATATGACAGTGCTGTTCTCAAATCCACATTGTCTTCGTCATTATTGGCGAGAAATGACCTTGAAGTTGCATTGCTGTCGTTAAAATACATTCATTAAATACGATTTATTCCTGGTATACGTGGATAAATGGGCGAATAATGTATCGATTCAGCAATCCGGCCCGCCAAGTACTTAATTTTCCTATATCCGGCCCGCCGACTTGGAGAAGTTGCCCGCCCCTGCTCTATCAGATGAACAGGAAATTAGTTTACTTTGAAGCCTGTTCATTAATATGCCACGATAACGCTGCCTCTACGTACCTCGAATGCGTAATCCAGATTCAAAATAAAGGCAATGTGGCAAAGTATGAGTAGCAATTGAAGTCACAGGAAATCACTCTTTCTATATAGTTTAGTTCAAACCTTCCTTGTTGTCATTGTCACATTACGCAATATACGGTATGTGTTTCAATTTGTTACGTGATCGTTTCCAAATCCCTAATTCCTAAAACATTAATTCAATCAGGGCTCGCGATTACTGTATGACTCATCATATCCATCACCCATAAAGGATTAACGGGCACGTAAAAAAAGAAGGCCGAAAACTGAAATTCAAAGTAGGTTTAGGTATAGAATTTAGAGCACTAAATATTCGTATACTGGAGTCAGGGGTAAACCCGTCCTTCCAGTTTTTCCGAGCATGTCGCCGAGATTAAGGATTTTAATTACAGTAGGTCTTATGACAAAAACACGAAACACTCGGTCAAGGGAGGGCGAAGTTCGGAAAAACTGCTGCACACTGCTCGGAAGGCAGCGACCAAGAAAATAAGCTTTGTACTATTGCATATAGGCCTATATTTCCAGTCCAGTGGTTCTCGTACTGGGAGACGTGACAGCATCAGAAGGATGACGCGAAGCCGAAGTTTACAGAGATGAGCGGATTTGAAATTTCTATGTCCTAATCCAATCCAAATCCGAACCTTCAAATACAAATACAAATCCTAATCCATAACTTTTTCATATTCAAGTCCATGTCCAATCCTAATCCGATTCCAACTGGAAATTCAGCAAAAATACCAATTTATGCAATGGAGGGATTCGAAAATTTTCTTTCACAACCAACGATTCACTTGATTCAAGATAACTTAGTAACCATAAGTACATTAATAACTGATCTGAATAAAGTTTGTCGCCATTCGCCACACGACATTTCAATCTCCCAGAAAATAGGTAAATCCAATCCAAATCCTAATCCGTTCTGAAAAAATGTCTAATCCAAATCCAATACAAATCCGACAAAATTTCACAAATCCTGTTTTTTCCAAACCTAATCCTAATCCATGCTCATCTTTGGAAGTTTATTGAAAAAAGTTTTTCGCTCCGCGCGATATACCGCCGGTTTATATTTGTTGCACTATGTATTGTCCTACTTTGATATTTCAGAATTCTCTAATCAACAGCCGTAATCTTGCATGCCATCCACATATCTGTTGGGATCGCTAGCATCCTGGTTGCACTTTTTAATATTTTGCGATACCATGATAAAGGGGCGCGAAATTGTTCACTATCATAAATGGAGGCGTACCTAAAAAGTTTGAGAACCACTGTCGCAGAGTTTTAATAGAAGAACGTAGGCTGGGGTTTAGAGAGAGGTAAAATTTATCATGTTTAACATTGTTTCAAATCATGACGGCAAATAGATATTCTTTTAATTAACCGTCACTTTTTCATCGCCTAATATCAACACATTCACTGAGCAGGATTTATGAACAATGTAATTTAGAAAAAAATACGCTGGAGAATATAGCTAGAATTTTCACTCGGCCCGCCAATGTATTTACTACTTCTCATGTGGCCCACGGAGGAAAATAATTGCCCACCCCTGGTTTAGTTCAACCAAATAAGCAGTGCTAATGGTAATTTGGAGTCCATTGATTTACTTTCGGCTGCTTGTGTTTTTTGAAACGTTTCATAAACCCAAAATATTAAAAATATAACTTTTCTGTGGGTTATGAGACAAATGGAGTGGATGCCTACCCCAAAAACTTGACGTGATGGAGAAAAACGTAAGTCATTTTTTAATTCAGCGCCAAAAAGTTAGTCGAAATCAATTGTCTGATCAAAGTCAACAAAAATTGTGTTTACCAGTGTGATACGAGCTGTGCCACAATGAAACAATTTTGCATGCCACCGTTAATCATATGTTGGCATACGTTTAATGGTTATATGATAGTCATTTAACCGTCACTGTGGCATATAATTTTCGAAGTAAATTGGTATTACTGTTGGAGTCGGAGTCGGAGTTCTATTAAGAAAGTAGTCGGCTCCGGAGTCGGAGTCGGTACGTTTAAAGACTCAGGAGACGTAGTCGGAGTCGGTATATTAAAAATGTGTGGAGTCGGAGTCGGAGTCGGTGGTAAAATTTACCGACTCCACAGGCCTAATCCACACCACATTCGAGTACACGCTGCTGGCACTGAGTTCCGACAACGCCTAGCGAAACCACAGCAGCGAGATTGAGGGAGATTCATTTTTAAAAAAGCGTTTTTTTGCGTTGAAATTACAGAAGTAGGTTCCTTGTGGTACAGAATTTGAATATTGCAACGAACAACACATTCATATCCGCAATTTATTCACTATAAGCTTTTCAACTGACCCTAGTCGGTAGTGGCCTATTGCAGAGTTACATGCCATGGTCTGGTCACAGTCGCGCAAGAAAGGGTTACTGGTCTGCGATTGACTGTCTGAAATAGCATTGACGTCAGGTTTTCTAATCTGCTTGGGCACATTTTGGTTGATTCTTTGTTGCAAACGAAGTGAAGTACGACCCACATACCGACTGTCGCAGTGGCACGTATAATTGTAAATAATACTACTCTGTTTTGTGGCAGGTAGTTCAGAAAGTTCTGTGTGTGAAGCTCAGAAATTTGGAGGTTCACATTCACAAACGAACCTTGGTAGGTTCTGCACAGTGAACCTTTTTCATACATTACACTTATCACTTCATTAGGCTATAACATCTTTGTACGAAATTTATTGCATTTCAACTGCGGGCCACTCTATACATGGTGCAGGCAGCGTATAAAAATCAACACCAAACGAGCATACACCTTGACAATCTCAAAAATTTTACTTGCTTTGTCACAAAAGTTCGCACGATATATCCTGCTTTCCGTTTGTGAATTTTAGTGACTCGCTGTGTGAGCTTGATCCGCAATCACACAACATCAAGAGCGAAATACAATACATGTATTCATCGAATGTAGCTTATTCAACCAATGAATGAAATTGACATCGTAGTCTGATGTAAAAAATCTAACAGGCGTACGGGTTCAATCTTGATTTCATAATCTATCATAAAACCAAATTCGTGCGATTGGGGTGTTGGCTACTGCTGTATAACTTGTTAATGGGGTAATATCGGTTGCAAGTATAGAAACCCGTTTTAGACTCTGCTCAATATCAACGTTGCAATACTCAGACGCCGAATACATTGTCCGGTCTGACCTGGCTTACATTCCTTTGTTAGTCTTCGTCGAAAGCGACGGACGATATTAATTTTATGGAAATAATATCTCATTTGATTGCCCCAGTTGATATATTTGGTGACGTTTAAACCGCAGCATTGTCAGCATTGAGTGTCCTGAAGTGAAACCAAAAATAAAATCAGCAAATCTATGATCACAACGCTGATGCTCACAGATTCAAATATCCATCCTGTTTTAGAAATCGGTAGAGCGACTTTCCTCCCTAACTTTGAGGACGGCCAGTTTGCACAAACTCGTTAATGTTTCTGACACGTGTGCGTTATCTTTAAATCAATACTTGAATTGTATTAAATATCAATATATATTATCTCCATGTCTTCAGCCACGGATATTGTCTAATAATACTAATTCGACTCTAGCGCGACCCACCGATGGCGTAGTCGGTAAGAGCTTTGCCCCTGCTAGATACATAAGATGGCGGGTTCGGACCCCATTACGTACACTTTTCTGCGTTAACATTTTCGAGTTTTATTTACATTTTCTCAGCCGCCACCAAGAGGATATACCAAGTCATACCCAACCAATGATCTCCTCGCAAATCGCCGAATCCCTCCACGTAGTCGCCCCAACCTCTGTTGAAATCAACGTTTCCGTTCATTCTTCGCTGGAAAACCTTCACGGAACCCCAGGTAAATCTCATGTCTCTATACAAAACTCGTGCATTAAACTTACAGTCCAGTTTCCACCTTCGTCAGCTACGTCACATAATACCTCCCTGACTCCAACTGCCGGAATAAACAATTTGAATACACCACCAGAATCATTACGTGCTGATGCCGATTCCAATTTGGAGCCTTCACAACTTCCCGCGTTAATCATTTCAAGAGCTAGAAATCGTAACATTGTTTTCATAAACGTCACGTTTCATAATCGATGGAAAGCTCACCTTCCTTCAGTTTTCTATCAATGTTTTGCTCGATCAGAGTCATGTTAACGACACCTTGGGGGCCGACTGGACCAACTGGCCCATCTTTACCGAGTGGTCCAACGTCACCAGGTCGACCAACCGGTCCCTGTGGGCCAGGATAACCGCGAATTCCGCGTGGACCAGCCTTACCCACCCTAATGCCTCCCGTGGTTACCAAGTCTGTGTTCTCGCACCATTGCTGGCACTGGTTGCAGACCATTCCTTTGAAAGACGAGGGTCGAGCATTTGTTGCCCACGTTAACGATGTGTTGAGAAAAAATAACAGCAGCAGTAAAGAGACAAGGAATTCCATCTAATATTACAAACGACCTGAAATTAAGCAGTAAAAAATATAGACTAGAAACCTGTTATTGACCTGGCGGCGTATATGCTGCTATTACCGGAATCCGGTAAGCCCATCAGGAAATCTATGCGTCAAAGGGTCCACTAACTGAGTGTGCAATTGTTACTGCACCTTAAACTCTGCCATTTTGGAGAATGGCACACTTTCGGATCCTTTTTGAGCTACCTATAGGCATTTGCCATTCACTTGACTTGTAAATCGGGATTCCTAACTCCTCCAGTAATCCTTGGCAACTGTATCATGCCAATGCCACGGCAATACGAAAAGCTACCGAAAGTAGGCCTACGAAGAAAGGGCTATTTCTCCTGATCGAAAGTGAGATACCCTCTCTACCTTGCCAAGTAATCTTTTCTCACTTCGTAAGGATGTTAAAAGTTCCGAAGATTTCTATTCCAAGTCCGAAAACTTATGTCAGATCAATAACTTGTGTTGATGAGCAACTCTAAATTCTGAATCATCTTCGATTTCAGAATCTTGACCATTCGCCTGTTATCCTTAAGATCTTCATCTTGATCCAACTTATCCAGCGTATATTAGTTTCAAGTTACACTGGATAAGCTGGATCGGGCATTTGACCTATAGCTGATAGTAAATGTAATATTTATTTTTCTTGCCATAACCTGCAGTTTGCATCAAATATGTATTCGAAATATCATCGGATGATTGCATCTTTTAACTAAAAATGGTTGGAAGCATCGGCCTAGGTCGATACCTGTACCCTTTTCCTTGCTAATTTAATTGAGCCCTTGGCTATTTAACTTATGATGTGGTAAAAGTGTGGATTTTTATACGGTATCAAAAAGTAATATGGCTAAGTTCGTGAAAATCTGCATATTTTGGGCATATGGCGTAGAGCAAAAACTTGACGTGATGGAAGAAAACCAATGGCATTTTCGGAATCAGTACGCCAAAATTAGCCTAAAGCAAGTGCAAAATCAAAGTCATTAAATTTTTCGTTCAAAATTGTTGCCCAGAGTAATTGATAGTAATATGTGAAATATGGTATTATTAATGATGAAATTCACTCACTAATATGAAAATAACATCGCGCTCAACGCGACTAGAAGACGAATCCCCGTGGCTATTCATACTATGAGTCTAGGTCTAGGCTACTCCCGATTTCGGTGCACATAGTAAGCCGATATGAGTAAATAAATTAGTCCGGAGTTCACCGGTAATAGACATGGACAGTTTAACGTGGGTATGGCCTATTGGCCTCACGTTAATTCAATATTGACTATGCACTGGAATGCGGGAGTGAGCTACATAAGTATTCGAAATGTGGTCATGAATAGCAAAAAGGTTGGCCCTCATGCTTTAGTTGCTGCAGAGTGTTGTCAGGTATTGTGCGCAGCTCAAAGTTCAAAATAAAATGAAATTGATGATCATGATTTCTTTGTTCTATTTGCATTTCTTCAATAACATATTCTTTATTTATTTGTCGTAACTATGCCCGTCTCCCATGTTAGAGAGAGCAGCGCTGTACTGACGTAGAGTTATCAAAACGTGGCTGGTAAAGTGCGTTGCCTATTTTCAACTCGAAATTGAAGTCTACGAATTTTAAAAAGTGACCCGCGACCCGTTATGAGTTACCGACCCCTGCTATAGATGTTGTTGATTTCAGGATCAGTTTTCAACGTCTCCATGAGTCTCCATTGCCATAAGAATAGGATGGGATCATATTGCCTACAATGATGTCGACACGACCAAAGGGCACGGCGCCCTACGTTTGGGGGATGTCAATCTCCGCATTTGACCAAAGGCGATTTGCGGCACTATTTAGACCGGCATGTCCAGCGATAAATTTGATAAAACTGCTATCAATCGACAACTACCTCGGTACTAATTATAAAACTTTAAATTTTATTATGCTCGTGGCCCTGGAAAACCTGAAGTCAGTCTCGAATTTTGCATCATGACGGAGTTTGACATTGTGATTCAGCAATGCCGTTTTCTGTGTCTTGGTTGTTGTAGATCAGTGTTTCTCAACCCCGAGTCCGTGGACTCATTTGAGTCCGCGGAAGGTCCTTGGTGAGTCCGCGAACACAGGAATTTTCAATAACTTAATCGGCTCGGCCCACTTTTTCTTCCACTTCCGATATGATTTCGGAACATGTAATTGACAGACCTATGGGGCTCGTTCACTTTCGGACCAAAGTCATTGCAGCCTTACGGAGAAAATAGCTTTTTGGTCCGAAAGTGAATGAGCCCCGTCCTGATCCGGTTTCGTCAAATTCCGATTTGAGAATTAGGCTGAGTGATTGGCAAAATACCTATTTTGAAACGTTAGTAACCTTAATAGCTGTCATAAAAAATGCATAGATACCTCAAATATGTGACTGGCGGCAGTCAACTTCAATAGTGCTTTCAGAACTACATTCATTGCAGTAGAATTTATTACCTCGGTGACTATTCGGGTTTCCCTTATCAAGAATTAACGGCACCATAAAAAGGATAAAGAGTTTGTATACAATCTTTCAATATTCCATTAATATATTCCGCTGAATGTCTGTGTAACGTCTTCTGAGTATTGTATAATTTGATTCTCTATTATCCCTTTATTATGACTACCGGAGTACGGGTACAGCTGACTTTGGCCAGCTACCGTTAGTAGTAAGATAAATGTGCGATCGACCCCCATTCGCGATTTATAATAAACAAACAAAGATTATCAATATAATAAGTAATTAAAGAATTAGCTCATTCTCAATTTTGCAGCAATACTTTTATGACCCTGTGTGCGGCAATCAAAAAGGGGGAATAATTAACGATAGAGAGAAATCGAACAAAGAATCTGGATTGACCTTTGTACTCTGACATGAGACTTGAGTCATTCTACTTGTACTTTTCCACTCGCCTCCTGATTTTACCTCGCTTAACCTCTGGACACGAGACCTGGGCTTGGTAATAGTTGCCTGCCGACAAATCGCCCTGACCTATCGTTTTGTGGTCCAATTTCGTGACGGGGCTTTGGGAATAATTGCCTGTCAAACCACCCTGGTTGACTTGTCGTTTCGCGATTGACTCGATTTCTTGTACGGTGGGGCATAGGAATAATTGCCGGTCGTGACGTCAATAAAGTTTTCTCCTGATCGGTGAGATCCTGGTGCGTGTTTTAGGTGTCTATACGTTCGGGTGTGCATAGTGACGCTTGTAGTCTGTTCCATACTGTCGTACTTGCTCTTGCTTTGTTGTCGACTTAAATAGTAAGGAGAAATGATCTGTTCTGGTTATAAATATGTGTGTCATTTTGAGTCATATCGAGAACCAGAAAGAATGTCGTGTATTAGAAATAGGTATTAGGAGCCGCCGACATAGATTAAAGTAACATTTAGAATATAATAAGTAATTAAAGAAATAGCTCATTCTCAATTTGACTCGCATCAACGTGTTAATTTCCGGTATTGTAGTAATTGGTGCAAGCAACAACTGCTGTTCCACACCTTTACTGCGTTCTAGCGTCTTCAGGACAGACAGTCCCAACCAAACAATGTAATTATGATGGGTTCTTTTACTGCTTCACGTCTGGTCAAGCGTAATCATGCCGGTGTCTGTAAATGATATATAATTTACCGAGGCATATTATTTTTGTATGCTGTACACGATGTATAACTTGAATCGATCAGTTGGCGAACTAATGCTTTACCCGTATGTACGATAGATATCGATCGCGAGCTCGCCACGCACTTGTCGTTCGAGAGCGACTCATTTCGCTATAGACAATCAGCTGTGTTCGTGTGTACCGTAACATATCCTCAACACTTGTTATACCAACACCTCCAAGCATATTCACAATATCATACTAAGGATATATTGCTTCGGCAGCCACGCACTGTCGTTCGAATTCGACTAATTTCGCTGCAGACAATCAGTTGTGCTCACGTGTACCGTAACATATCCCCAACACATGTTATGTCATATTTGCAGCATCATACTACGGATATATTAATTTGGGCGGAGTGTTACCATAGTGTCCTATATGGTGTCGACACAAGCAAATCGCACGGTTCAATGAAATTGTATCACGTCACAGTTTCCATTTGGCTACAGGCAATTTGACGGTGATTTTTGACCGGCTTGCCGAGCATTAAATTTGATGAATCGGGTATCAATCGAAAGCTGACGCTGTACTGCTTGCGAAAATATAAATTTTATTCCACTCATGGCCCTGGAACCCCCACAATCAGCCCCGAATTATTCATTGTCGAGTAGATTGGCAGTGTGACGCAACAATGCTGTCTAGCGAAACGAGAGACTAGCTCAAGAGCAAGGATGCGGCCGAGCAGCGAGAGTGGGATCAGCTGACGTCGCGGCAATAGCAATGTGCAACCACGCCACAGAGAAACGCTGCGCTGTTGATACTTTTTCTATGCGCTTCGGTACAAGCGAGCACACACCAGCCTTTCCTTGACTTGTAAGGGTAGAACTGGGTCCACAGAATGTATTAGGGCCCTACCAATTTTCGTGCAATATCCTTCAGCTGATAGAGATATGTAGGCTACGTCTAAGTAGTCTACATTGTATATGTCAGATTATTATGATATCGATTGCCTTAGCCCGCTTGTTGCGTAGGGCTCCAGAGATGCGTGGCACTGTTGATACTTTCTGTAGGCGCTTCGCTAAAAGCGAGCACACACCAGCCTTTCCTTGACTTGTAAGGGTAGAACTGGGTCCACAGAATGTATTTGGTCCCTACCAATTTTCGCGCAATATCCTTCAGCTGATAGAGATATTTCTAGTAAGAAAAATATACTTTCAAGTAATAAGATTCACTCAAGACAGCAAATTTAGATAATGTCAATATATCATATTGTAGTAACACAACTACAGTGTTGAGTTTTCATTCACTCTAGTCCCCATAAGCACCACGTCGTGACCTTGACACCAAATTCCGAGAAGGCGAAAAAGTGCAAACTCTGTTGGGCCGAATGGACAATGGACATTCAGTTATTCACAGATACGTAAAACGGATTTGCATTATTTTTTCGCAAGTTACATTAGGAATATAAATACAGGCTACAGAATGTGAATATAATTCAAATATTAGTGATACCACTGTATTACTTTTGACGCAAAAGGTCCCCGGCATTCAAAAAAACTGTTTGGTGATTGAAAAATGCTAAACCAAATTCAAACGCCAACGTTTATAGTGATATCAGATATATTCCAGTGAAAAACAAAGGTATGAATTTGGTGGTAACATTTTGGAATCATTTGGCAGGTATGGCCCGCAAGCTTTCTAGTAACGGATTGAATCCGGACAGCGATACCAGTTTAATTCGACACTCATGCTGTTAAACTTTATTCAACAATCAACATTTTACCTGCCGCATTCGCGGACCAAGTCCTACCCATACGGATCAAATAAAAGCTTGTAATGTATGCTCATGCTCAATGCTCCTTGCTCACACTTAACCATAAAAGCGACTATAGAAAGTATCGACACCCGCCATCAACAGCGCGACGTGTCTCTGGAGCCCTACGCAACAAGCGGGCTAAGGCAATCGATATCATAATAATCTGACATATCCAATGTAGACTACTTAGACGTAGCCTACATATCTCTATCAGCTGAAGGATATTGCGCGAAAATTAGGGCCCTTATACATTCTGTGGACCCAGTTCTACCCTTACAAGTCAAGGAAAGGCTGTTGTGTGCTCGCTTGTACCGAAGCGCATAGAAAAAGTATCAACAGCACAGCGTTTCTCTGACGCGGTTGCAACATTGCTATTGCCGCGACGTCAGCTGATCCCACTCTCGCCGCTCGGCCGCATCCTTGCTCTTGAGCTAGTCTCTCGTTTCGCCAGACAGCATTGTTGCGTCACACTGCCAATCTACTCGACAATGAATAATTTGGGGCTGATTGTGGGGGTTCCGGGGCCATGAGTGGAATAAAATTTATATTTTCGCAAGCAGTACAGCGTCAGCTTTCGATTGATACCCAATTCATCAAATTTAATGCTCGGCAAGCCGGTCAAAAATCACCGTCAAATGGCCTGTAGCCAAATGGAAACTGTGACGTGATACAATTTCATTGAACCGTGCAATTTGCTTGTGTCGACACCATATAGGACACTATGGTGTTACCATCAGAGAATTGCTGTGTCACGTCTTCGAGCCTCGCATTTCACGTTCGAACTCGGTAACTGCGAGTACGATGTCAGATTCAGTGGTATAGTGACGAATCCGGGTAGCTCGCTTCATCGGGGATCAGTGGACTGACCTTATTTGGCTGAAACGCGCTCGGTGGTGCAATAATGGGAATGAATTGCGACAGATCATACGTGATGCGATCTATAGCCTGCTTTCGGCGAGGTGTAAAGATGAGTGGGAGATTTCGAAATCGGAATCCACCGCGACTAGGTTTGCCAAATAAAAGTCCAAAAAATCCGGCTGGCACGTAAAGTCCTGGTATTTCCATATATTGGGCTGGTCAAATGTGGCATAAATCCGACTCTTAAAGACACTTGGCCGCATCCGGTGTGGCTTTAACCAAAACTGATGAAATCTGCGCCGGGTCCAGAAACGAATCGTGACCAACCCCCCGTCCAGACAAAATAGTTCGGCTGTAATGTGGTTGTCGTTGTACATTCATTTGCGTGCAGCGAAACTTTGTATCGACTCATTGGCGGAATTCTGTTTGATTCGTCTGTACAGGTATTATTATAGTGCAATCAGATTTGGCATCACAAGGAGTATATGGGTAAAATATTATCCATAACACAACGATAATAACTCTACCCGTCAACAACTCCAACGGGATATATCTATGTATATTTCACTCATAATAATATGAAAAGATGATTCACCACGTTCACACGATTGCTTATTTTTTCGACGGGAACGGTGATCACACTGACTGGTTCTCATCACTCGTCGTTCGAATACTTGGAATTTTCGATGGGGTGTGATGAACGCCAATCAGCTGTGATCAATCGAGCGTGACACAATCGATGTCAGTCATCAATTCGCCTGTTTGACAAAACTCGCGTCTTCGGGTTGACAGCAACACAATACGATACATTTGATGCCCCCATCGACCCTCCTATTTTAATAGGGTTACCATACGGCCTCATTTAGGGGAGCATATGTCCTCCTTTTCCCAGATATGTCACCCCTTCGCCCCTAATATACTCTCTTTCTGTCAATTTGTTCTCCTTGTTAGCTTAACATATCCAAAAAACACCACGAGTAACGCAAAATGCGGGCCTAGATTACGAAAGTCGGGGATTTAGATAGACAAGTCGAAAAAAATGACGCTATGATGGCATCGTGCAGGCTATCACGTGGATACGGGGGCTGTGCAATCATGTATAGGTGAATAGTAAAGTATAGGTGAATAGTAAAAGCGCCGCAAACTACCATTACATGAAAAAGATCGAGCGCACTCGACCATCCCCGTCGGGGTATACCCACCTTAGTACAGCCAAATGAGCCAATGTCGTACCGAGAATAGCCGGGGTGGTGGTATATCATCCCCACAAGATGTACTTTGGAATGCGTGTGAAATCGACATCGTCCGCTACTCGACTGAAGCAAGTCGCCACTGCAATCCCTCTCTGTGTATACACAACGTATACTAAGCACTACAGATTCAGACGAAACTACGCATTCTGGCGAGGTTATCGAGATAGCTGGATCGATTTACGACACATGCTAAATTTACTTCAAATGGAAGGACAAAATATAGCTTTGGAGTACTCAAGTAATTTTAAAGAAATGTCGGTATCGTGAAATCGCTTTTCTATCCTAATTATAAAAGAGTAGGTCCCCATAAAACTGTCGAGCTCAAACACGTTGGTAACTGTGATAGTAGACAAGACTGACTCGAGTACCTCAGAAATAGTGTCTGTATTTCGTTGCTGACCACGCGCCTGCTTATTCACACCGACTGACTTGTATAGTAAGCAACTGCGCCCCCGTCATCTTCTTATTGCTCAAATAATTTTACAATACACGAAATTCATTCTAATTTGTCGTTAGTGTTATCAGCATAAAAGACACAGTTACTCAAGTCCCGCAAAATAAAAGGTGTTGATACACTACAATCGTTTTATCGCCACTATTTAACTCATAGCTCGATCGCACGACTGACGTTCCCGCAGATCAATTTTTGGCGTTTGATCAACTCTTGTCTGGTTATGGGGTTTCTAATCACAGGACGATTGAGATTCGGGTGTGTCTTTTCGATACGTTGCGCAAACTCGATACCTTTCGTACGGATTACGTATTCGCACTGCGGAAACCATTTTGCATGTTCCGTCCAAACCTCGTCTTCACGGTCCCAACGAAGCCCGCCGTCACAGTAAAAGCATTTGGTTCTGTCCGAATCGACGTAGTAAAAACCCGCTTTTGCTAACTGTTCAACACTAGCCTTAATTTTATTCGGTTCCCAACCCTTGTCGAAGGTTGCGATTCTTTTTGACAACGACGACATGAGAGGATTCACGGGGTTAAGACAAGGAAATAGTTGCTCAAGACATCGCTTTTCGTCCTCGGAGGGTTCCTGTGGTTCTTGTAGATGTAAAGTGAGACGTCGTATTTTGTCGCCAAGCAACTTATCCAAATTGTCTCGTTCGTGCTCGGTTAGCGCCACATTCCCCGAATCGTCGCCACGTGCGAAACAACAATCCGGGAGATACGTCAAGTGTATTTCAGATACATCGTCTGTAGACCTCCAATTGCGGAGAACACCGGAGCAGCTGAAGCACTGTGTTCTGTCCAGTGCGACATCAGGTAATAGCCGTCGGTTAGTCTGCGATAAGTATACGGCAAGTCCGTGGTCAACGGATATCCGCTTACAGTTTATACTTAACTGGCACTTCCGCAGTAGCTGACACGAACGTCCTGTGTTCTGTGTAGTTCTTGACTGTAGTTCAATAGACACAAACAATTGCCTTTTCCAGATATATTGTACAGTAATTCGGATAGTTTTAGCAGTAAGTTTCAGCGTACATGAGTCTCATAATCTGAGTCAATCTTTGATATGCACTGGGGTATAACTATGCGATAAGTCACGTGATATAGCATTATACCATAACAGATATAGGAGAGAGAAGGAGCCAGAGCTCCACATCACCCCTTGCAAGGAGGCGTGATTAGCGACAATACAAAAGGACAGTTAGATAATACATGCATTGAATGGTAGTGAGACGATTCCGAAATTTAATTTTGCAACATAACACTGTAGTGAAGTCGTGAGGAAACGTGGTATTGAGGTCAAAACATAAATCGTTAAGTTTTGGGAAAAAAAGAGATGATCTGGCTTGGAAAAGGCAAAGTTTTTTGTATTAATATAAGAAACAAAGAACAACAAAGGAAATGGCGAATTGCGTCATAACCACCGCGCCATGCGTGCGTAATGTTAATGTGTACGGCGTGGCATATTTGAAAGACGGTTTTAAGGAGTCATCGGAAATCCCGCATCTGCGAGTCTGGGACGATTTGAAGTTAGAAAAGCCGAATTACCCAACTCGTTAATCGACGATTACTGGGGAATAATTTTCGGAGTTCTGAGAGGGGAATGAGACATGGTGAAGTCATATTATGCGAATTTGATGCAAGAGTTGTGAGAATTCGTTAACAGTGAAATCGGTGGCTTGAGAACTCGGCGTGAACAAAGCCGTGTAAGAGTCTAGTCATAACTTTAAAAAAACGAAACCAAATCCAATTAATGACGGGGGGGTTGCCGACAAAGAACGGTAGTTATGATCGCCAAGCAAAATACATGCAAGCATAAAAAGGGGAATAATAAAACACATTAAAATTGGTCCTCTGGGGGATAAATCAATGTCCAACCATCCGGCAACCATTAGGGGATGTGACGATCACATGTGCCGCTAATGGCGCGAACGGGAAAGTCAGTCCGTCATGTTAAGCGAAAGAACGAGTTATTTAACAAAGCCGTGTGGGAAAAAAAACGCCAAATTGCCGAAATATTTACAGAAGTCTATGCTCATTTGATGTATTGATAACCCTGCCAATGTAATGGCTATACGTAATCGCGTTATGACCAACCGGGTTTGTAGATTTTCAATGCGCGCGACGCGAGCGCGAAGCGGAAATGGTGCGGTAAGATTCCGGTTGAAACAGCATCCTTAGAACCGGACGTTGTAATCGTGAATGCGATTCATTCAGGCAGGTCCTTCTCGAGATAAGCGATTCAGCGCGGCTTTTTGGGCATCGCGGGCAGGTAATGTCTTTCGTGAGCATTCGGTGATCGGCAATTTGGTGCGGTTACGGGGCGTGAATACGATTTCTAGAAAGAAAGTCGGCAGCAGTATCAATGAAACCAATATAGCTCGCGCCGTAAACACGAGTAACAATAAGAACATAATAACAACAAAAGCATGCAAACACTAATAAGGCAACAATCAAGCAAGGTATGGCAGGCAGCGAAACAGATGATGGATGGCACCTTTCTTTAAGTAGGAAACTAGTAATTCTATCCGCGGCAATCAACTCAAGTGGTGGGGGTGACGTCATCTACGTGACGTAGGTAACCACTCGTAAAAATAATGAAAAAGAAAGGTAGAAATCAAACTGGTCAGCTAAGTACATTGAAACACGTGTATTGCGGTAGCAAGTCAAATCTAGTGTCGATATAAAATCAACGGGATTAACAATATTGACGTGATTTAATCAAGAATTTGGTCTACTTACGGATCCAAAGAAAGGGATAACAATTGCAATCAAACATCACTGCACGCCACTTACATATCGCAAGTGTAAAAACGTGCGCCCGCTACTTCAATAATCTGCTTCGAAGACTTACACAAGGCTATGCCTTATATAAAAATGATGTATCGACCGGTAGATACATCGTACACAGTAAGTGTTGAATCAAATTTCTCCAACACTGGATAATACTTTATCCAAAAACCGTATTAAATATTATATACACTATATCAGTGTCCGGTCGTGGATCATTTCGATAAAAAGGCGTACGGGCGAGACAGGGTAAGCGGAACTCTACTTCTGCTTCGTTAATGCAATAGAGTGAAAGTAAATAGAATGAGTTTTAAACTGGAGGGTTGCAAATCATAAATTCCATGCGCATTAGAATTGCCGAATTGCGCACCAACAGTCCCCATATCTAAAAACGGTTTGGCGAGATGTCAAAACCAACACAAGAACAATTACTTCGGACACGTAATTTCCCTGCTCACAGCATTACACACGATCCGCGGGCAGAAAGCGAAGACCTATACATACCCAGTACTCCAACCGTATACCTAATTAACGAGTTCCCCAAGTAGCTCTAAAATGGGCAACGTGGTATTTAATATTAACAGATTCGTGACTATACAAACGTTTCACGTATCTAGGTGACCAGATGTCAGTAATAGGTAGCCACTAGCCATGCCGTGAAATGTAAAATGTACAATGAAAAATCAAGGAAGTAAGTAAAGTAAGTAAATACGTAAGTAAGCAAGTAAGTAAGTAATATAAGTAATGAATAACTAGGATATTCCTCGCCACGTCATCTGCGTAAGCGGTGTATTACAAAAAGCTTAGAAGTGGGCCGCGCTCGAAGCTGGCAGCCACGGGATAAAAACGAATAATATCGGCCTGGTGTAAATGACTATAGTAGCCGACAAACATCATGAAAACCTCAAAACAAACAAACAAATAATGACTAATGAGTCAGAACAACGAAATGAAACAAACCAAGGCTACGAGATGTAATCAAGATGACGATCATCGCTAAGTTAACGAAGCAAAAATGAAATGAAAAAGAAGCTAGTTTTATGCAAAAATGAATGACAGGTCATACTCTTGCAAATTCCGAGGCGCCGTCAAGCGTCGTCCGGAAGTAAAAGTTTTTGTGCGGGACAATCGTCCTAAATTTTGTATTTACGTACCTTAGTCAAAGCATTAGAGTAGGCGAATCGTCGGGTTAAATCGATCCAGAAAATTACGCGTCATGTGTTAAATGTATATCAAATTAGAATACATACAAATGCGGTATGCTGAGTTCGGAGTCAAGAAGCGCTTATTGGTAGCGTGATATATATTACGCCGAGATACGGTAATATGTACAATCTGAAGTTACGTTAGACAGCTGACTGCCTCCTGAGCGTCCGAAACAGCCGAGATTGTTATCTGATTGGGTTCATCTCTAATCGTGCGCTCGCGAACGTTTAAAAAAACAAAGGAAGTCAGAGGCAATTATTCAATAGGGTAGCGATGCGATCTCAAAAATGAATTTATATACAAGCGAAGAACTAATAAATTGCATCGTCAATTCCGATTTACCGTTACCGAGAAGTATTGTACAATTATGGCAGCAGACCGCAACGTTGTAATTAACAAACGAATCAGTCAGAGCTATTATGAAGCTCGTTTCAATTACCGAATGAATAAGGAATACTCGTTTAGTACCATAGTCAAAAAAATATATCAAGAAAATGCAGTAGATTATTGTAATGTAGCGTGCGAACTGTGATGTAATATTGAAATTTTCGAACAACCTATTCAAATCAACGAAGCCCAAAGTGGACGATATTCGATCAAAAGTTGTGTCTTTAAAATAACTAAAAACGAGTGAAATAATCAAATTAGTAGGTTACGGATGGGATCACGGGTATATGCCGTGCATTCCGGGGATTTCATCGTTCACTCCGCGGGAACGATATCATTATCGCCGGCGTCTGCCAGATGGGCGGACCGATCAACATTTTGATTTTCGTGGTGTAAGCCTATATCGGTTTCTACATTATCATGGGTTTGGCTGAAGCCAATAGCAGGTTCATACCCGCGGCATCTAAGATCGAAATTATGCGTTATTTTATAAGGAACAACCACATCTGATTCGCTGTTGGTTGCCATAATCACAAAAACCGCAATAAATTTACGAATATAATTGAAATATCAAAAAGCGAAATTTTATAACACGGAAAATTACGGTCAAATGTATAGGCTATACGAACTGCCAGCCGACAAACAAATCCAGAAATCGTATAAAAGGGGTAAATACCGGATGTGTCTTGCAGTCCTGGTGTTTTCATGAATATTCGTATCGTTGCAAGTGAATGGCGGCAAAGAGTCTTTTCGTTTGAACTAAGTCACGTAGTCGAGGGGCTCCATGCGACATCAGGTAATAGCCGTCGGTTAGTCTGCGATAAGTATACGGCAAGTCCGTGGTCAACGGATATCCGCTTACAGTTTATACTTAACTGGCACTTCCGCAGTAGCTGACACGAACGTCCTGTGTTCTGTGTAGTTCTTGACTGTAGTTCAATAGACACAAACAATTGCCTTTTCCAGATATATTGTACAGTAATTCGGATAGTTTTAGCAGTAAGTTTCAGCGTACATGAGTCTCATAATCTGAGTCAATCTTTGATATGCACTGGGGTATAACTATGCGATAAGTCACGTGATATAGCATTATACCATAACAGATATAGGAGAGAGAAGGAGCCAGAGCTCCACACCAGGTCACCGAGGTAGAATAAACCTTGTTTTGCCAACTCGCCGACCGCCCGTGGTATGGGATAGCTGGGCCATTTCTCAAAGGTTTCGCGACGCTTCGACTCCTTTCGCAAGTCGAGATTCCTAACCCGATACTCGTGCTCTTGATCAACGATATTCGCAAAGTTGATGTTGGCGTTTCCAGCGGCTTTAAACTGTCTCAATAAACTTTTGAAATTCGATTTCGCAATAGGTATGTTCAGCGCGTCTCGTACACAATTCACGTCATGACGCCGTGCACTCGACCCGGTCCATCTTTCGAGGTACACACTGCATCCAAAGCATTTGATTTTGTCTTCAAATCCAAGCCAGTAGTATCCTTCAGACGCTAAATCGGTGCGTGTTGCGTATGATACTTTAGAGAATTTGGCGAAGGCGGCGAGTCTGTACAATTCACTACGGTGAGAGCCGGAAGCGATATACACGCGTTTCTGTCCGGGTGGATCAGAGTATCTCTCCATTCACGTTATGCCAAGCTCTTTCATAAACATGAAGTACCAAGACAGAGCTTTTTGTGTCTAGACCTGCCCCATAGGCCAACCGAGTCGGCTCACACATATATTCCTAGTTTATCCTTGCGAACTGTATATATTAATGGGTAGCTGTACTTTTATGACTGATTGACAACCGCTAGCTGTCGCTATTGCACCATTTACATATGTGTTTACCAGGAGCGGGTAACTTCTGTAGTCCGCGGGACGTGTATAGCATAGTACCTCGTGGGTGCGAATTGCTGCATCGATACATTATTCGACATCTACTTTTTTTAAGTCAAACGTGTAAAGAGTAAGTAATTTCACCTGAAACGGCTGAGGAGTAAGTTAAAACGACTTGGGTATACAGCACAATTACCGAGTACTCGAATCAGTAGCGTCTTTTGACACCATTACTCAACCCAAGTCCACAACAGACAAACCGAAGAAATAATATACAGATATGGAAATAACCCACGATATTTTCCGCGTACACGTGTCAGTACAACTCGACAGTCAAGTCCACCTGGCTGCGGCTTGCAATTTGAAAGAGTTTGAAAAACTGGGGGTGGTACCTAAAAACGTGGTATTGTTTTGTGTATTTCAGTGAAGCAAATTCAATTTAAAGCTCAAACCACTTTATCCTGTGCCCGACCTCATTAAAACTCGATAAAAACCTGATCACCACCTGCGTAATCAATCCGCGGTGTGTAAAATGGTATACCATGTTGGTGTCGATCGTATAGTCATTTTGCGTGCGATTTGCCTCGATCTGCCGTCGAACAAATATACTTTTGCCTACCCTTGAAGTATACAATATTACCGTGTTATCTGTATTACGGCTCTGTGGTTAGACAATACAGATTAGCGACACCCCCAGACTGATCAATAGTCGGCTACTCAAGGCCGTAAAACTCTTATTGGCCTGTGAAATTATGCGACGCGTTTTGCGCCCGACGTTGTCTTTGTAGATCGCTATTCAATTAGATCCCTCTCACCAACAGACATACCGCCTGGTTATCAAGCGTTTTTATGTAGCGAGACGAGTCCACGGATTTTGGTGTCTGATTGATAATGTCGTAAGAGTGTGGTAAATTCCTTTGCAAAACTACTTTACACATTTCAAAATCCCAGCGTCCGAAGAGTAAGTAGCTACAACTGTTGAAGCGGAAGCAGTCTGAGACATAACGACTCATATAGCACAGGTGGACAAATCCTTATCGAGTACTTCGGATAGAGTTGCATACTTGAAATCGTTATTTCCTCGACAAATCGATACAAGAATGGATCTGCATTGCAATAAGCCTGAATATGTTCTGGTGACACTCGCCATGGGAAGCTAAATTCGCAATTCACCTGCTATGCCGACACCCCCAACAGAACATATTGGCAATTAATATCAGTCATATACTACAGAAATATCCATTTACTTGAATGGTACCGTGACTTAATTACTGTAGTGTAGGCGAATCAGCGTCTACGGATCCTCACTTTTACCGTTCAAACAGGTTTTTGCTGGGAGAGGGTCAACTGTGATCGGTCACGGCTCATCAATCTGCTACTTACAGTCTTATACGCGTGTAGGTTGAAAAAATATTGGCTCGGCTGTTATGCTAGATTCGACTCCCATCTCAGGGCGACAATTCGAAGTTCTTAACGATACGGTTGGTACGTAAAGCCTCGTTATTCCCGCGTATTATGGGGGTAAAACCCGGGTGACTCTTAAAGACAGTTCCACATCGAGCCGATGAAAATGCGCACCCGAATCGTGGTCAACTCTAGTCAAGCCGAACAGTTCTGCTATCGTTGCATGATATGGAGGGTGTCACTAAACTTTTATAAACTATTAAAAGTAAGTGGCTTCCTAGAGAAACGTAGAAGGCTAGCCACATTGATAACTTGACGGATTGCGAGTAGACAAAATCGACTCGAGTACCCGGAAAAAAAGTAGCGGCATTGCTGACAACCTCTGTGTAGCTATGGTGACTTGTACGTCTCGCACGGTAACCGTCTTTATTGTCCCGTACCGCGACCCGTCAGGACCCCTGCTGTGTGCTATTATGTTTGCAATTTATCGCTCGTAATCACCACCGTGTGAAACAAACCTCTGACTTCGTCTAATAAAACACGACATCTTCAAAAAAAAGCATCAAAATCAACCTTCGTAAGGGTGGACGCGTATTATTGGATATACAGAAAGCCTCTTTGCACCGCGGGTGGACTTATCGCATGATGTTTTCACAGCTTTGTGTCCTAGTTTAACGGGCTATCGCTGTAGGCAGACCATTTCGTCTGATTATTGGGGATCATAAACGAGCGAGTGAAAACAAAAGGATTTAGGATATATGCGGAACCCCAATATTTTTTTTTCAACCTACACGCGTATAAGACTGTAACAGAGATGAGTGGATTTGGAATTTCTATGTCCTAATCCAATCCAAATCCGAAACTTCAAACCCAAATCCAAAACCTAATCCAGAACTTTTTCATATTCAAGTCCATGTCCAATCCTATTCCGATTCCAACTTGAAATTCAGAAAAAATGCTAATTTATGCAAGGGAGGGATTGGAAAATTTACTTTCACAACCAACGATTCTCTTGATTTGAGATAACTTAGCATAGGGCTGCACCTCTTATGTTCATTTGCACCGAGTGAACCATAGTGTATTGTACTATAAGTACATCAATAACTGAACTGAATAAAGTTTGTCACCATTCGCCACACGACATATTTATCTCCCAGGAAATCGGTATATCCAATCCAAATCCTAATCCGTTCAGAAAAAATCTTTAATCCTAATCCAATCCAAATCCGACAAAATTTCACAAATCCTGTGTTTTTTTCAAAACCTAATCCTAATCCATGCTCATCTCTGGACTGTAAGTAGCAGATTGATGAGCCGTGACCGATCACAGTTGACCCTCTCCCAGCAAAAACCTGTTTGAACGGTAAAAGTGAGGATCCGTAGACGCTGATTCGCCTACACTACAGTAATTAAGTCACGGTACCATTCAAGTAAATGGATATTTCTGTAGTATATGACTGATATTAATTGCCAATATGTTCTGTTGGGGGTGTCGGCATAGCAGGTGAATTGCGAATTTAGCTTCCCATGGCGAGTGTCACCAGAACATATTCAGGCTTATTGCAATGCAGATCCATTCTTGTATCGATTTGTCGAGGAAATAACGATTTCAAGTATGCAACTCTATCCGAAGTACTCGATAAGGATTTGTCCACCTGTGCTATATGAGTCGTTATGTCTCAGACTGCTTCCGCTTCAACAGTTGTAGCTACTTACTCTTCGGACGCTGGGATTTTGAAATGTGTAAAGTAGTTTTGCAAAGGAATTTACCACACTCTTACGACATTATCAATCAGACACCAAAATCCGTGGACTCGTCTCGCTACATAAAAACGCTTGATAACCAGGCGGTATGTCTGTTGGTGAGAGGGATCTAATTGAATAGCGATCTACAAAGACAACGTCGGGCGCAAAACGCGTCGCATAATTTCACAGGCCAATAAGAGTTTTACGGCCTTGAGTAGCCGACTATTGATCAGTCTGGGGGTGTCGCTAATCTGTATTGTCTAACCACAGAGCCGTAATACAGATAACACGGTAATATTGTATACTTCAAGGGTAGGCAAAAGTATATTTGTTCGACGGCAGATCGAGGCAAATCGCACGCAAAATGACTATACGATCGACACCAACATGGTATACCATTTTACACACCGCGGATTGATTACGCAGGTGGTGATCAGGTTTTTATCGAGTTTTAATGAGGTCGGGCACAGGATAAAGTGGTTTGAGCTTTAAATTGAATTTGCTTCACTGAAATACACAAAACAATACCACGTTTTTAGGTACCACCCCCAGTTTTTCAAACTCTTTCAAATTGCAAGCCGCAGCCAGGTGGACTTGACTGTCGAGTTGTACTGACACGTGTACGCGGAAAATATCGTGGGTTATTTCCATATCTGTATATTATTTCTTCGGTTTGTCTGTTGTGGACTTGGGTTGAGTAATGGTGTCAAAAGACGCTACTGATTCGAGTACTCGGTAATTGTGCTGTATACCCAAGTCGTTTTAACTTACTCCTCAGCCGTTTCAGGTGAAATTACTTACTCTTTACACGTTTGACTTAAAAAAAGTAGATGTCGAATAATGTATCGATGCAGCAATTCGCACCCACGAGGTACTATGCTATACACGTCCCGCGGACTACAGAAGTTACCCGCTCCTGGTAAACACATATGTAAATGGTGCAATAGCGACAGCTAGCGGTTGTCAATCAGTCATAAAAGTACAGCTACCCATTAATATATACAGTTCGCAAGGATAAACTAGGAATATATGTGTGAGCCGACTCGGTTGGCCTATGGGGCAGGTCTAGACACAAAAAGCTCTGTCTTGGTACTTCATGTTTATGAAAGAGCTTGGCATAACGTGAATGGAGAGATACTCTGATCCACCCGGACAGAAACGCGTGTATATCGCTTCCGGCTCTCACCGTAGTGAATTGTACAGACTCGCCGCCTTCGCCAAATTCTCTAAAGTATCATACGCAACACGCACCGATTTAGCGTCTGAAGGATACTACTGGCTTGGATTTGAAGACAAAATCAAATGCTTTGGATGCAGTGTGTACCTCGAAAGATGGACCGGGTCGAGTGCACGGCGTCATGACGTGAATTGTGTACGAGACGCGCTGAACATACCTATTGCGAAATCGAATTTCAAAAGTTTATTGAGACAGTTTAAAGCCGCTGGAAACGCCAACATCAACTTTGCGAATATCGTTGATCAAGAGCACGAGTATCGGGTTAGGAATCTCGACTTGCGAAAGGAGTCGAAGCGTCGCGAAACCTTTGAGAAATGGCCCAGCTATCCCATACCACGGGCGGTCGGCGAGTTGGCAAAACAAGGTTTATTCTACCTCGGTGACCTGGACAGAACACAGTGCTTCAGCTGCTCCGGTGTTCTCCGCAATTGGAGGTCTACAGACGATGTATCTGAAATACACTTGACGTATCTCCCGGATTGTTGTTTCGCACGTGGCGACGATTCGGGGAATGTGGCGCTAACCGAGCACGAACGAGACAATTTGGATAAGTTGCTTGGCGACAAAATACGACGTCTCACTTTACATCTACAAGAACCACAGGAACCCTCCGAGGACGAAAAGCGATGTCTTGAGCAACTATTTCCTTGTCTTAACCCCGTGAATCCTCTCATGTCGTCGTTGTCAAAAAGAATCGCAACCTTCGACAAGGGTTGGGAACCGAATAAAATTAAGGCTAGTGTTGAACAGTTAGCAAAAGCGGGTTTTTACTACGTCGATTCGGACAGAACCAAATGCTTTTACTGTGACGGCGGGCTTCGTTGGGACCGTGAAGACGAGGTTTGGACGGAACATGCAAAATGGTTTCCGCAGTGCGAATACGTAATCCGTACGAAAGGTATCGAGTTTGCGCAACGTATCGAAAAGACACACCCGAATCTCAATCGTCCTGTGATTAGAAACCCCATAACCAGACAAGAGTTGATCAAACGCCAAAAATTGATCTGCGGGAACGTCAGTCGTGCGATCGAGCTATGAGTTAAATAGTGGCGATAAAACGATTGTAGTGTATCAACACCTTTTATTTTGCGGGACTTGAGTAACTGTGTCTTTTATGCTGATAACACTAACGACAAATTAGAATGAATTTCGTGTATTGTAAAATTATTTGAGCAATAAGAAGATGACGGGGGCGCAGTTGCTTACTATACAAGTCAGTCGGTGTGAATAAGCAGGCGCGTGGTCAGCAACGAAATACAGACACTATTTCTGAGGTACTCGAGTCAGTCTTGTCTACTATCACAGTTACCAACGTGTTTGAGCTCGACAGTTTTATGGGGACCTACTCTTTTATAATTAGGATAGAAAAGCGATTTCACGATACCGACATTTCTTTAAAATTACTTGAGTACTCCAAAGCTATATTTTGTCCTTCCATTTGAAGTAAATTTAGCATGTGTCGTAAATCGATCCAGCTATCTCGATAACCTCGCCAGAATGCGTAGTTTCGTCTGAATCTGTAGTGCTTAGTATACGTTGTGTATACACAGAGAGGGATTGCAGTGGCGACTTGCTTCAGTCGAGTAGCGGACGATGTCGATTTCACACGCATTCCAAAGTACATCTTGTGGGGATGATATACCACCACCCCGGCTATTCTCGGTACGACATTGGCTCATTTGGCTGTACTAAGGTGGGTATACCCCGACGGGGATGGTCGAGTGCGCTCGATCTTTTTCATGTAATGGTAGTTTGCGGCGCTTTTACTATTCACCTATACTTTACTATTCACCTATACATGATTGCACAGCCCCCGTATCCACGTGATAGCCTGCACGATGCCATCATAGCGTCATTTTTTTCGACTTGTCTATCTAAATCCCCGACTTTCGTAATCTAGGCCCGCATTTTGCGTTACTCGTGGTGTTTTTTGGATATGTTAAGCTAACAAGGAGAACAAATTGACAGAAAGAGAGTATATTAGGGGCGAAGGGGTGACATATCTGGGAAAAGGAGGACATATGCTCCCCTAAATGAGGCCGTATGGTAACCCTATTAAAATAGGAGGGTCGATGGGGGCATCAAATGTATCGTATTGTGTTGCTGTCAACCCGAAGACGCGAGTTTTGTCAAACAGGCGAATTGATGACTGACATCGATTGTGTCACGCTCGATTGATCACAGCTGATTGGCGTTCATCACACCCCATCGAAAATTCCAAGTATTCGAACGACGAGTGATGAGAACCAGTCAGTGTGATCACCGTTCCCGTCGAAAAAATAAGCAATCGTGTGAACGTGGTGAATCATCATTTCATATTATTATGAGTGAAATATACATAGATATATCCCGTTGGAGTTGTTGACGGGTAGAGTTATTATCGTTGTGTTATGGATAATATTTTACCCATATACTCCTTGTGATGCCAAATCTGATTGCACTATAATAATACCTGTACAGACGAATCAAACAGAATTCCGCCAATGAGTCGATACAAAGTTTCGCTGCACGCAAATGAATGTACAACGACAACCACATTACAGCCGAACTATTTTGTCTGGACGGGGGGTTGGTCACGATTCGTTTCTGGACCCGGCGCAGATTTCATCAGTTTTGGTTAAAGCCACACCGGATGCGGCCAAGTGTCTTTGAGAGTCGGATTTATGCCACATTTGACCAGCCCAATATATGGAAATACCAGGACTTTACGTGCCAGCCGGATTTTTTGGACTTTTATTTGGCAAACCTAGTCGCGGTGGATTCCGATTTCGAAATCTCCCACTCATCTTTACACCTCGCCGAAAGCAGGCTATAGATCGCATCACGTATGATCTGTCGCAATTCATTCCCATTATTGCACCACCGAGCGCGTTTCAGCCAAATAAGGTCAGTCCACTGATCCCCGATGAAGCGAGCTACCCGGATTCGTCACTATACCACTGAATCTGACATCGTACTCGCAGTTACCGAGTTCGAACGTGAAATGCGAGGCTCGAAGACGTGACACAGCAATTCTCTGATGGTAACACTCCGCCCAAATTAATATATCCGTAGTATGATGCTGCAAATATGACATAACATGTGTTGGGGATATGTTACGGTACACGTGAGCACAACTGATTGTCTGCAGCGAAATTAGTCGAATTCGAACGACAGTGCGTGGCTGCCGAAGCAATATATCCTTAGTATGATATTGTGAATATGCTTGGAGGTGTTGGTATAACAAGTGTTGAGGATATGTTACGGTACACACGAACACAGCTGATTGTCTATAGCGAAATGAGTCGCTCTCGAACGACAAGTGCGTGGCGAGCTCGCGATCGATATCTATCGTACATACGGGTAAAGCATTAGTTCGCCAACTGATCGATTCAAGTTATACATCGTGTACAGCATACAAAAATAATATGCCTCGGTAAATTATATATCATTTACAGACACCGGCATGATTACGCTTGACCAGACGTGAAGCAGTAAAAGAACCCATCATAATTACATTGTTTGGTTGGGACTGTCTGTCCTGAAGACGCTAGAACGCAGTAAAGGTGTGGAACAGCAGTTGTTGCTTGCACCAATTACTACAATACCGGAAATTAACACGCTGATGCGAGTCAAATTGAGAATGAGCTATTTCTTTAATTACTTATTATATTCTAAATGTTACTTTAATCTATGTCGGGGGCTCCTAATACCTATTTCTAATACACGACATTCTTTCTGGTTCTCGATATGACTCAAAATGACACACATATTTATAACCAGAACAGATCATTTCTCCTTACTATTTAAGTCGACAACAAAGCAAGAGCAAGTACGACAGTATGGAACAGACTACAAGCGTCACTATGCACACCCGAACGTATAGACACCTAAAACACGCACCAGGATCTCACCGATCAGGAGAAAACTTTATTGACGTCACGACCGGCAATTATTCCTATGCCCCACCGTACAAGAAATCGAGTCAATCGCGAAACGACAAGTCAACCAGGGTGGTTTGACAGGCAATTATTCCCAAAGCCCCGTCACGAAATTGGACCACAAAACGATAGGTCAGGGCGATTTGTCGGCAGGCAACTATTACCAAGCCCAGGTCTCGTGTCCAGAGGTTAAGCGAGGTAAAATCAGGAGGCGAGTGGAAAAGTACAAGTAGAATGACTCAAGTCTCATGTCAGAGTACAAAGGTCAATCCAGATTCTTTGTTCGATTTCTCTCTATCGTTAATTATTCCCCCTTTTTGATTGCCGCACACAGGGTCATAAAAGTATTGCTGCAAAATTGAGAATGAGCTAATTCTTTAATTACTTATTATATTGATAATCTTTGTTTGTTTATTATAAATCGCGAATGGGGGTCGATCGCACATTTATCTTACTACTATCGTTCCTTTTTATCATTGCATTGTTACGTCATATTTTGCCAATTTGGATTTTGTTTGAATCTCTTTCTATATGCTTCTTATTGTGCCGTTACCTCTTGTTGATAAGGGACATACGAAATTCCTGCAAGTTAATAAATTATACTGCAGTGAATGAAGTTTTGAAAGCCATATTAGAGATACCTCAATAAGCGATGTTTGGCCACGTGTATTTCAAACGCAAGAACAACGAAACAGCACCACTACAAATTTATCAGCATTCCAAGCATTATTGGTTCTCCTGAGATTTTCTGTCTTGGGCAAACCAGTTGGTTGCAAGTATCACAGGCAAAACGGGTATGCTTTGCACATCTGTCGCATCATCCTGGTTTGATACCAATCACGCCAAGTATAAAACCCCTATTATCGCCAACTGGAATTTTTCAAAATGCCCTACATTTATGTTCGAGGTAGCCCATTGCTAAAATTGTCATAAGCAATTCTATCACGGTCATAAACTCTACAATTTTGGTCGGATTGACTTGAATTTAGTACGAGTGGACTCGGAATTTAATGCTGCGTGTTCACTATTAACAATTCACATACAGAATATGCCAGGTATAAACCCCTGAGACAGCTCTTTATACACACGTATTCGGGACCGTAACTGCCGTACACCAAACCCCCATAATTGAGGGGGGACCTCGAAGGGGGGCCAAAACTATTCGTGAATTAACATAAATTATAGAGTGTTTTTTTGAAAATTTATGCAACTTTTTAGAAAAATTATATCATTATATCATATTCCGAAACGTCTCACTCAGCTCGACCGATAAATCTGAATGCATGAGCAGAGAGAGCATAAAAAATTTACAGCTATATATATATAGATGCAATCCCCGATCACGTTGACCGATTCAATCATGAATTATGGAATATTTTCGCGCCTCGCGCGGTTTATTCGAAACAGAACGACTGAATGAACGGTACAAAAATTTCACTGAGAAGTAGCGGTAAAAAGGTATCGGAAGGGGGAGTCTGGGGGTAAAGCCCACCAGAAGTCAGGTTTATGGCCTGTGTGGCCCAAGACCAACGTTTTGTTATTGAGGGGGGCTGACGAAGTGCTGTTACGGTCCTGCACGTAGGCACATTGCACAGGTTTCCGGCGCGATATACGCTGAGTGCTGGTAATTATTTAGGCGACTTGTTCACTTACAGACTATTTGGAAAATTACAAATCGTAGGGACATGTGCTAATCACAGAAACAATCTATAGTTGTCTAATATAAGTGGTACTCGAGATATGGACTGCATTACTGAATAGTTGCTTGAATTGCAAAGCCGACAGATGTGGAAAGACAGATTTAAGAAAGCTTCTTTGACTCAATTCTAGCTCATTTTTTGTTGATACCGTATTACACTCTCTTGGATAGAAAAAAATATATTTTTCAGTAATATATAGCTTGAGTCCACGGGTATACTGGCGAGCTTGAGATGAGTCCGCGGGTAAAAAAGGTTGAGAACCACTGTTGTAGATAATTATTTGGTATGACATTAGTGGAGTGGGTGACAATTCGTATCTGTCACGGTTGAATGTTTAACCATATCGAAATGAATCCAGAACACATAAAGTATGCATTGATCGAATTCGATGAGAATGTTAACCACATAGAGCAGAAGTCTCAAACTCAAATGTGCTCGCGGGCCAATTTCCTAGTTTTGATGACGTTGCGGGCCGCAGCGTCAATAATAGGGATATTCAATGTACAATTCCTAAGTAGGCCTTATTTGACGGGACCTTGCGGCCAGGGATTCCACAAACATCTTTGAAATGTAATTTACTATTGTACTATTTCCACTTGATACGGAAGAAAATCACATTTTCAAATATTTGAATAAAATTGATTTTGTGCCGGGCATAATTTTTTTAAATAATGAGTTACAAGCATCATGCGAGAGGATGCATCATGACATCGTAAATCTGTCGGGTTATAATATTGCAGCTAGTAGACCTTTGACGTGCCATAATTTTATGTAGATTATTTTACAATCTGCTGAAGATTGGTCTGATTTAAGAGCATTTGAGCGTTGTAGCGAGAGGGTGTTTGTATGAAAGTCATTTCCAACACGGTTACCACGATCGGAATTAATTCCATGTCATACAAAACACATTAAACCGTTGTACAGTTTCGTAGTATGAGAAGATTGAGTGAAGTTGATTATTTTTTGTGTGACGAAAATATCTTTTATTGAATGAAGACTTACACACTGGTTTCATAATTCGGGTGATTGAAAATTCGTATTTAGAACAAAACGAGTCGCACCGATTAAGCGATGTTGTTTAATATCATAATCCGACAAGTCAGTAAAAGTTCTTTGGAGTTCGGTTTAGTGAGTTAATTGGTAGGGATTCAATCACATACAAGTAAGGTCTTTTAGCGACCTAAGCATTGTGATGACAGTTACTTTAGCGAATGACAACGGAAAATTTCCGATTTCGTTGTCGGTGTGTGTTTTACAAATAATTCTAGTACACCTAACTACAGGCCACATTTAGCAAACATAATGCAAATTGTTTCTTTGCGATGGTAACGACTTTCAGCGGCTTGGTTTCATGTCGGTAATCATTTTACGAGGGTTTAAATAAACAATTTCAATCAATACTACAAAAGAACAACAATACAAAACACGTTAAGCTCATTACAGTGTAGCAAGTATTTCTTTGATATTATGATGTTTGTGTATTAATAAAGGCTGGTTGAATATGATGCATCCAGCAAACATATTCCAATTTGCTTTTGTAATGATTAAAGTCTTATAGTATAAATTTGTAGACCTCGCAATGTTTTACATTTAACACGTTCTATAGACAGTGTGAACGGAATTGAGTATTAATCGCGCGCTTGAGATAGTGCTTTGAAACCAAAGAGAGATTTCCACGCTTTTTAATGTGCGTATGTTTCAATTCCCTGTCATAAATATCGATAATTTATAATTGTATCAAGTGTTGGACATGACATGACATTGAGATATACTGACTCTACAAGTAGCCGTTTCAATCAACCGTCGCGAATTCGGCCAATAAAGCATTTCGCATCAGGTGTTCAATTTTTATTAACGAAATTGTTGTTTCATCTTTAGTCTTGATTACTGGAGCCGATTTCATTAGTAAAATATTTTCTGATATCTACAATACACCTAGTGGTTTGTACCAATATGGAATAATTTTCCAATCAAGGACATTTCAGACACGCTAATCTAGTTTTACAAATCAATATGTTAATACCGATGATTCTGAAAAGTTTGTCGCTATCATAATAAACCTTTACCACAACATCGCGTCTAATTAATGAGAATAATTAAATAATCAAGTCTTGATCGACTATTACAAAATCTCGTATGTCAAATCAATGTGAAGGATGTCTACAACATGATAACGTTCAATATAACGCAATCGGTCGATCGTAAGAAAGGAATTCTCGAGTTACGTTGGTCAGAGATTCAAATCCCGTATACTCAAAGCATAATATGTTAATCTCAATTATGTGCACCGAGTAGTAATTACTTTGTCTTACAGAATACACCGCGTAGTAATTACTTCATCTTACAGAATAGTAACGACTTTACAGTTGAATAAAAAAAGACTGGTCATATGAATACAGCCTGGATGAATTATTCAAGTTTGCAATTGCAGTGCTATAATCAAGTAAGGTAAAACTGGATTTTACACTTTTGAATGTTGTTGCGATTGACTTTTTTGAGTATGTTAAGATTTACTAACGATTAAATTTCCAGCTACGACAAAAATAACTAGATTTTCAATAAAGTTGTAGGAGTTCATGAGTTTGCGTGTTTCAAATCAATATGTGAACATTACAAGTGAGAAACGCTATTCGTATTATCGGACATAGTACAGTATCATGTTTACAACTTTGAATAAGATTATCTTAATGCCAAGGTGACGAATTAACGCATTCGACTACAATTCAACTTCAGTTGCGTAGTGAGGTAGATCGCGAAGAGGATTAACCTTGCAAAGGATTAGAGTTAGAACATAAAGTGACAATTTTTGGTTTTCAAAACTGGATTTCTGAGTAACAAATTCACGCATTAGGATACGATTCAACTTCAGTTGTGTAGTGATTGAGAGATCGCTATGTCAGAGGCGTTATCTTGTCAGCGACCGTAGGATTTTGCAAACTATTTCACACATTTTTGAATAAGCGTTAACTTCGCAAAGGATTAGGTTAGAGCGGAAATAAGTGACAATTTGTTGGTATTCAAGTCCCGCCGGAGGTGGTTCTGTTATTCGTTACTTAATATGTTAATAAATCTTATCAGTGAAATCAAGTGACAACTGAGTAACAAAATAATACCTTGCGAGCGATCGGTATGTCAGTAACATCAAGATGTCTGATGTCTTATGTCTGAGGTGCTATCTTGTCAGCGACCGCGGTTTGCAACTTATTTCACACTTATTTGAAGTGTTATTTCGCGAACGCAACTATTGTCGGTTTTCGAATCACCATGTACGACTGTTCTGTGACAAACTAATTACCAAAATATTACCTTGCGAGTGATTCCTACCTCCGTAACACCAAACCACGAGAGATTTTGCAAACTATTTCACACCTATTTTTATGAGCGTTAGTTCGCGACCGCATCCATAAGAATAACGATATAGTGATGTCTCACTCACCGTAAATGTTAGGATTAACTCGAATTGGTCATAGATAATAATCTGCGCTGTACGGGAAAGTAAGGACAAATCACGTGACTCTATACCAGGGGCGGGCAACTTCTCCCGTCGGCGGGCCGGATTTAGGAAAATTGAGTACTTGGCAGGCCGGATCGCTGGATCGGTACATTATTCGCCCATTTAACCACCTGCACTAGGAATGAATCGTATTTAATGAATGTATTTTAACGACAGCAATGTCACTTCAAAGCCAATTCTCGCCCCTGATGGCGAAGACAATGTGTATTTGAGAATAACATTGTCATACAGGCGCCGTCATGTCTGCTTCTATCTGATCAATCAACACACGGTGCAATCCCTAATTAAGATAAGGCGTTCGATAAGCCCGGTAACCCTAATTTACCTAGCTATCAATTCATTAGGGTTGAGTAGGTGACGGGATAGCGTCGTTGTTCAACTGTGTGGCCTAATTAATCTCGATATTAAATTCATGCGACTCGCGTCCTCTACGAAATTTGAAAGGTGGCCTGCGACCCGTTTTGAGTTGGCGACCCCTGGCATATGCGGTGCAAAAAGCCTAGAAGTGTGCCGTGCTACATCATCACCGCCGCCACCTCCATAAAAACACATGGCGAATCACCGCCACATAGGGGGTCTAACAGGGTGGGGTCCCCCACCTTGGGTTTTCTGGCGAATCAACGCCGCACTCATAAGAGCCCTGCCCTATCACGACTGATCTACTATACTACTCACAGCAACATGGGACACATGATCATGTTGATACGTGAGCGTGGGGACACGTTAGCATGCAAACACATGAGCACGGGGACACATAAACATGCTGGTGCCATATCAGCATGAGGACACCTTTGCAATGCAAAACAATTTTCACTCAATTCCAACTAGTGTAAGTGGAGATATTCGAGTTTTCCGTTGTTGCCACCAATTAACCCGAGAATTATCAACGAAAAACTCAAATAACTTTGTGTCTACTAGTTGGAATTGAGTCAAATTTGTTTTGCACTGCCTTTGAAGGCAGCTCAACAATTACATGGGGTTGACATAGAAATTTGAAAGATTTTTTTAAATTTTTCCTAATAAATTAAAAAATATAATTGGATCTGCGGAGTCTTTTAAACTTGTTAGAATTGAACCAACTTTGGTTTGCAGCGTTTTCTAGGGTAATCTGACAATTTAATCACAGAATGGCTGGAATCCAGAAAAAAATTGTTATTTTTGAAGAGCCCTACTTGACAGCGGTGAATTTGATATTCCGCTAACAGGTATGGTAGGTTCAGTCGTATGCGAAATGGCGTGATTGAAATCACCTGATTCGTTATAATATGAGGTCATATGTATATGAATAGAATACGTATCCACGGGAGATCGCGGACTCGCTAATTGATAGCAAAGCCGGACTCGTTACAGGTGAAATGACATATTTCTTTTTTAGTTATAGTGGAAAGTGTATAGCTTGTGGCGGCTTATATCTACCATACGCATAACTTCGTCAACAGCGAATTGGGTGGAGTCGATTGAAATTGGTTTAATCCGGTGTCGGGAGTTTTTATAGTGAGGCAATATAGTTGAATATCACTGCTGTATGTACAGTTGCCGAATATACATGTCGCTGATTAGTTAGACCAATTATACAGTCGGGTATTGCGTTTTTATACACGAATGACTGGTGATCCAATTCGTCTGAATAACACCATTCCTGCCTTTAAAATCCTCGCTCTTCGTTACCATAAAATCGATAGCTATACAAATGCATCGTAACAGTGTGAGTATAGGTAGCCATACTCGAGTTACATCTTATTTATGGCTTATAGCTGTATGTGCTACCAATAAAAATGGGTATTGGTATAGCGTCCGGCTTCTAGATCTGGATCAAGAGTGTGGTATTGGGCAAAAGCATGCAGGAATGTCGCATGCTAATGTATCGCATGATCACGTGTAGCCATGCTGAATTGTCGCCATGCCGTTGAGTCCGAATGCTCATGTGCTATCATGCTTATTTTACCCCATGCTCATGAGTCACCATGCTAATGAGTACCCATGCGCATTGCGCATGCGTACCTGTGCTCAGCCGTCGTCATGATAGAAAGTCGCCGTGTGTAAATGTCGCATGGCCATTTGGGCCGTGCCCACGTTCATGTGTCCACATGCTCAAGCTCACGCTTCGCCATTCCAAAAATCGCCATGCGTAAATGTTGCATCCTCAAGTGTCGCTTGCTTTTCAGTCGCATGCGCATTTGTCTACGGACCGTTGATTAGACATTTATAATATTAGCTTATGGCATTTGAAGACTTGTAATGCCCCTCACCTGCTACTAATATTGTGTTATTGGTATCACCTTGAGCATTGAATCAATGCGATATTTCTGTTGTAGTGATTGTAAAGTTACCAGATTCTATTAAAACATCTAATTTCTACACCCATTGCTGCTCAGTTCTCATCGGACGCTGATAAACAATCCACTCTCTGCGGCTGCAGAGATGAGAAACCCTGGCTTTGATGATCCTGGCGCAATCAGCACTGAATGTCGATTGTCGATTCCTACCTCGTTCATAGAACGCTTTCTGGCGAGTTCAGTTGTCAGCTTGCCTTTATATATGCTTCTTTTTCTCTCGTTCTATGATATATTTTTGCTGTTCGCCGGAACGCGGCTGAGCGGTCGCTGTCTAAAGCATTTGACCATACCAGAGATGCTCTAGCCAGGGGTGGGCAACCTTTTCGCTATTCACGGCCACATTTTGATTACTTAGGTACCCTACGGTCGCATTCCAGGACATTGTCGCAATGAACTAACTGGACACCAAATACCCATCTTAAACTGCCCATGTCCAATTTCGTTGAACTCCTGACTTATCTACTTTTTCATGTCGTCTTACAATACGCATCGAAATCGCTAGTGGTCATGTATTGAATAGCTTCTGGGAGTGGGAGTGATTATGTGCGAAATGTTTTTAAGATTCACGAGTCAATTTCGTCTTTAATATTATTCCACATATTACTATCAAATGTGTTATTTTTCTTGCACCATGTGATCAAAATCACCGGTAAAGTTGATGG
Organism: Botryllus schlosseri; assembly: GCF_051294905.1. Classification (NCBI taxonomy): domain Eukaryota; kingdom Metazoa; phylum Chordata; class Ascidiacea; order Stolidobranchia; family Styelidae; genus Botryllus; species Botryllus schlosseri. The sequence goes on from NC_137238.1 coordinate 35,926,810, forward strand.
AGAGAGTGTTTTCGAGAATTTAGGTCAAGTTATATATGATGATGCATATTCGGGTGGGCCTATTGTTATTAGTCACTTTGTTGCATGCTGTTATTTCTTGACCATTCATCATGATTGCCGGTATAATGGTAAGATAGTGGAATCTCCCAAACATACCAGAAAAAAATTTCTTTCGTGAGGAGCACACGATTCCAATATGATATTTCCATGTGCGGTGCATTATTTTCCTCCGCTGTTCGCATCTGTACTCTGGGTCTCAGATTGCAAATGGAACTACTATTTTAAAATCGAAAAATAATGTCGCATTGAACCGGGCACAGCGCGAAGAAAATTTCGTGATCAAATAAATCTGTCAAAGATTAACTAATCTCTCGAATTCGGGAGTCAATTCGTAAATTCAATTTCCATGTCGATGGGCGCCAATCAGACTTGTACAAACGAAACACTTAGTTAGTTGATGGTCAACTAACTAACGATTTTTTGAGTAGTACTAGTTCTAGTTGCGGATTTCGAAAATTGAGTAGTTCTAGTTCTAGTTGTAGTTGCAGATTTTGAAAATTCGGTAGTTTTAGTTCTAGTTGCACAATCGAAAAAATATTAGTTGCCGAACATCTAGAAAACACGTGTCGTGGTTTCGGGTGGATTGAGATGCCGGTGCTCTGTTGAAGGATGTTTCTGCGGCCATTACTCGGTCAGAGCCATCACTGCTAACAGTGGTGTGTAGCCAGTGGGTGAATTTTGTGGTCGGAATCTCTCCCTTTTCAAACTCGAAATCTCGTTCTTTTGAAGTGTCGATTAAATGTCATTGACTTAGGAACCCCTATGCGTCACAGATGGGCAACTAGTTTCTGAGAATGACATGCAGGAAATACGTGGGCTAGCAAAAGTCAAAAGTTTTCACTATATTCGGCGGTTTGTATATTTCTAATAATTTATAAATTGAAAGCAATGAATGACGGGGTTAACACAAACTTCTGGGTGAATGCGAAACTAATAAGCATATTAAAAGAATTTAGAGTCAAAGTACATATATAATATTTATCCCACGTAATTATTCAAAACAATGGCAAAAAAGAAATATTGTTAACTCTTTTTAATCAAACCAACCCATAGAATTGTCCATCTAAAAGACGTCAAAATGTATGGGATGTTACAGCTTGGTCACTATCCCGAGCGGAGTGTAGCTTATTGGTTGGTGTAGCTTATTGGTTAATATAGCATTATTGTTGCTGTGGCAATTTCGCTGGCAGGTTTTCGGAATTCGTCTTCTCGCAGCTTCAGCCGAATTAATGCCTGCTTCTGTCGTAATCCCGACTTAAATTAAGCCGTGTTATGTCTACTTTATAATGAATATAGAATACGCCAGGATCGGCTACCCCTGGCACGCGTGCCAAAAGTGGCTCGCAAGATGATTTTTCATGGCACGCTGAATAATTTGATGTGCACTATTATAATCATGTTTCTTGCAAAAAGTGAAAAAAAAGTTTTCAAAATGGTAAAAGCCCGAAGATGAATCCAAATTATTTCGTAAATTAACATGAAATACGATCTTTTGGGAAAGATTAAATTTTTCTTTAAAACTTTTTCCGCAATTCCCACTTATAGTTCGTATTTGGCCCGCGCACCGTAAAATGCCCACGTCTGTCATACGCTAATCTAGAAGCCTTCGTCGAACCCCTAATTTTCAGTGAGTTACAAAACAAATGTCTACCACATGTGTGCATACCATATGTGTTGTAATCTGTAAGACTACCAGTAAAGCTACTCAGGCAGACTTGTACAAACTATACCCATTTAGTTAGTTGATGGTAAACTAACTAACGGTTTTTTTAGTAGTTCTAGTTCTATTTCTAGTTGGGGATTTTGAAAATTCAGTAGTTGTAGTTCTAGTTGTAGTTGCGGATTTTGAAAATTGAGTAGTTGTAGTTGCGGATTTTGAAAATCGAGTAGTTTTAGTTCTAGTTACAGATGCGAGTTTTAAAGATTGAGTAGTCCTAGTTCTAGTTCTAGTTGCGCCTTTTGAAAAATTAGTAGTTTGTACAAGTTTGGCGCCAACACATACTAATTGAATTACGTATCCGCGGCTGCACAAATTTCCTTCAACGACCGCAGGTTGCCCACTCCTGCTTTAGGCAATAGCTACGACGAAACGTAACGTGACTTTTCAGCCGAATAACAAACAAAAAAACAAGTGAGAATCAAAGTTATTCAATACACGGAGACGTTTAACAGACATATAGCAGTTTATATTGATGAATGAAACTTCAAGATTGTAAAGGAGCTGCTTCTGTTGACATAAATCCGGATTCATCACAGTTACATACGACAATACAGATAAACGAACTGCTGACCTGCCCTTATCAATCATAATGAATAGGGCGTCATTAGAATCAATGGCTAATACTGGATTATTCGTTAAATGATGACAAATTGAAGATTTGAATGCTGTGACCTGATTGTAGGAAAAGTACATCTATTATATGCGTGAACTCAACATCAATCATGATACCCTTACGGAAAAATAACAGGAAACCGTACTCTGTTTATAGTGTCTGGAATGCCGACTTTGAGTGCGAAGAATAAAGATGCGAATATCTCGCCGTCATGAAGATATTATGTGGCGACTATCTCGCCGTCATGAAGATATTATGTTGCGACTATCTCGCCGTCATGAAGATATTATGTTCCGACTGTAATGCCAAATTCGCGTGTGAAGAACAAAGAGCGCAGTTGAAAAATATTCGATCGATGCTATCTACGGAAAATATTTTTGCGCGTGCAGCACTTGAAAATTAATACTTCGAAATGCAGTTTTCGCGTAACAGGACAATTCCTCCATAACTCTTCATGGATGCAATCGACAAAATGGTGACGTAACGCATAAAGTCGCACTCTTGAATCCCAGGAACGCGGGTGTCTGAATTCATTATGGTAACACTGGGGTTCTCAACCAACGACCCGCAGACGCTTATTTTGCGGCCCGCGACATCAACAGGAACGCACTTAGTACTAATGCAATACTGTTCATTCGTTTAGCTATCTCAGCGCACCGCCTCTCTTTCGTTTATTGATGTCTCATTCTCTGATTTGTTCTGGTTTCTTGATATGCTCGAGGCTTTCAGTGGACATTTAGTTTATTGTTAGGGTATTCTAGGAACAATCATTAGAGTTAACCCAACTTTAACCTTAGCCTAATTTAATGATACCCCAACGCTAAACCGATTATAAACTACATAAATTTTAACATGTTCATGGGGAAGACAGTTCGTCGCAATGTCGCCGTGCAACATACTTACAGTGCTAACTTATAACTTGCAATACACCTGAAGCTTATAATTTACATATAGCTTATCGATATGATATTTTGCAATCCGTGGTAAGAAATAGTAGTCACGAAAATTACAGTCGCATTTCGCTCGTTGGATATCTTGCACGTTCCTCGTCATGTATTAATATGAAAGTTGAAAATAGGTGAAAGTAGATAATTATTCCATTTGAATTTTCACTTCTTCTCGTACCTTGAGTTGACATTGATATTTAGATATTTTGCCGATTACCTTCCAATAAGTACATTGCACGGCGACATTGTGCCGACATTCACAAAATATATTACACCGCAATAACATTGCCTACATTGCAGCGACATTCACAAAGTAGATGGACCTACGGAAGACTGATTGCTGACGGTCATGTTGTCGTGAATAAGCAAGCACACTATAGACCAGTGATTCCCAACCGCGGCCCTGAGGGCCGCATGCGGCCCGCAAATACCCTTCTTGCGGCCCCCACAAAATATTAAGAAATCGAGTATTGACAAAAAATAAAATTTCATATTTATAAAATGCACGTACTTGGCTTGGAGTCTGTGGAGTTTTTAATTAGGATTGCAGGAAAGTCGTGAGTAGACTGCTAACGTTACGTCGCTGCTGTGTCAATGCAATGTGCCCTAACTTTCCAGTTGAACAAGCAGTAGCTATACATACAGGTATAGACAGAACCATAACTGCGGCATGCCACAACCTCCAATTGGGGGGGGGCGAGCTCGAAGGGGGCTCAAAATTATTTCGTGAATAAGCATAAATTATTGAGTATTTTTTGAAAATTTGTGCATCTTTTTACTCTAGGCGTAATTTCATGATGCCAAATATCTTGACTTTTGGGTACTCATTCCCCCCAAGAAATATATTTATCGAATATTAATAATTTTACGCTATGTAACATGCGACTCCAAGAAGTGTGTCAGAACGATTGGGAGCGAGAAAACCTTGGCCGAAAAGGGCTGTCCTTATGCTGACCGAAGCTTCGCTATGTATACAAAATACTGTCTTGGCAATCTGAACCTCACAAGACACATATCATCCCGCAGGGACAAATTATATGCCAGTGAAGAAATGCCAATTTGAAACAGTGTGCGTCTCTTAGTTTAGTAGACTACGTTTGGGCTATTCTATATTTTTTGATATAGCAGATAGGAGGTCACGAAATAACATCATGTTACGGGTTCATACCATCGGGTTCTACAGTGTCCAAGACACCTCACTTAGCTCTACCGGTAAATATGATTACGTGAGCAGCGAGGACAAGATATTGATAGCAATATATATGCAATTCCCAATAATATTGACCGATTTTATCATAAATTATCGAAAATTTCGCGCTTGGCGCTGACTCAGTTAATTTCGTGGTAAAAGCAAACAAGGTGATAGGAGTAGGTTTTTCACCCTGAGCGCCCAAGACCAAAGTTTTTTGGGGAGAGGGAGGCTCACGAAGTGTTCTTTCGTTCCTGCCAACGGATATAGGCTCGGAGATGTTTAATTATTATTGAGCGGTCCTACCTTTTCAAACACACCTCCCTCGGCTCTACCTGTAAAACTGATTACGTGAGCAGAGAGAGGATAAAAATTGATAGCAATATATATTCGATTCCCGATCATATTGACCGATTCAATTATGAATTACAAAAAATGTCCGCGCTTCGCGCGTCCAGGCAATGACAGCGAACTCACTAAACGGCCCCGTAAGCAGCATAATTGGTAGTCCTACAGCTCACGACCCAAGCGTCCGAATAATTTCAAAGCTACTGTCGTACTGATTCCAAAAATACGAATTGAAATCTCGCCAGGGCAATAAAACTGCTCCGAAATAGCCACCAAAGTCGATTGTTCTGAACAGTGGGAGCGCAGCAACACAATGACCATAACAATGGCCAATGGCTGCGAGCGATTGATTGGAACAATGCCAATTTTCATATTTTGATGACTATTTTCGGTCCGTTTCATTGCCCTGGTATTCGTGCGGCCCCGACCGTAATCTGAAATTCTAAATTTGGCCCCGACACCGAAAAAGGTTGGGAACCACTGCTATAGACTCTTATTATCAATGGATTCTTCATACGGATGAGGCAGGGTCATACCTGGGTCTGCGTATACAACATTGCATCATTTTTACCAGGAGTCGAAATATTGAACAGGCAATGTTATATAGTACTTTTCAACTTCAGAGCAACGCATCGCAGTCGTGCATGGTCCATGGATTAAGAAGTTGAGTCATGTAAGTTGGAGTGATGATATACGATGATTTATGATTGTTCATTAATCAGCGATTCATTAGCCTGAAAAAATTGTCATAAATGATGTGCAAATAGACTCTGTGACGGTGGTTCCCAATCAGGCTTTCACCAGTGGTGCTCAAAATCTCTGCATGATACCTTGATATTGTAACTCTACAAATCGATGTTTCGTTGAATCCAAGTGTGCCATAATTCACAGTGACGCTTATCTGGTATGCATGATTTCTATAGATATTTCAGGTTGGCCGCATCGCTTCTGTTCTGATTAGTAGGGCTTGGCAAAATCGAGCACCTGAGTGATTGATTCTAAATCTCGTGTTAAGTGTCAAGTATTCGATAATCACCCATTATGATGTCATACTCATAACAGTATGCGTATTGTGGAAAGTTGAAAACGTATCTTTCATGTTACCACAAAGAACACAACACAATGATACCATGTAAGTTTTACATCACACTAAATTACAGATAATTTGGTATGGTGTATTTTCGACCGATACATATTTCATTGCACTTTGTGATTACGCTGTGGGTTAATGATGACGTCACAGATATGTAATTTCCACATTGGAAAATAGTATCGAAAATATAATTTTATTGATATCTGTACTGTTGGTGGCAAAGAGCGTGTAATTTCAGAAGGCCTACTTGAAAAAGTCATCTACTTGGCTCGAATCATATTGACTTTGTCAACAAAAATTATTATAAATGTCGTTAATTTGCTAGATCGACAATGTCGTCAATGTCTTCAATTGATAGCAACAGCGTCAAGCAGACTTTATGAAGAATGCCTTGTAGACTGGGGCCGACTTCGTTTGGAAGAACTACTGCCACCTAAAACAAGCGTTGCTTTTACTCTACAAAATCGGTGCTGCGTCATGCTCGAGAAAAAGTCAGAAAGCAATTGAAGGTATAAAACGTTGAACACACTATATGGATACCAGAGGTGGTCACTGGTCAAAGTAATCATCTTTTGTACTGAAGTTGAAGTAACGGCATGAATTTATATAGACGTAGATGTAGCAAGTTACAAGGTGTGTCAAATCTATTTGAAATGGAATTAGAAAATGAAGTTCTGAAATATGCTCAACAGCTCAAGTAATTACTTTCAAAAAGTAGATTTGGTCGATGTGTTGCATACGATTGCCCGACATATGAGCATGCGACACAATGGAAAACGACAGTTGAGCATGGAATACTTTAGCATGCGTCACTTCAGCATGTGACTTTATAACCCCAAAACTAACCCTAACCCGAAACATAACACTGAAATTAAACGCTATATATTCATCCTGACCGCAAGCCTTACCCTAACCCAAGCCTAAATTTAACCCTAACCCGTAATTTAATTCGCATGCTATAATGTCGCATGCTCGTATGTCAACCGAACCGTTGCATACTCAATAGTTGGTGAGGTGATCAAAGTAATCATTGTTTGCACTTGAGTAGAAGTAGTAGCAACGCTGTTAACTTCTACTCCAGTATAATGAGCGATTCACAAAACTTGCAAAAATGACTTCAAAAAGAAGCAGGAAAGTTCTGAAAAGTAGACCTACACAAGTGTGTATGTAAGAAGTTTCAAAAACTATATTTATTGGAGGTATTATATACTTTTAGCGCGTTGTTGTTAGGGCTGGGCAAAATCGAGTAGGCTTACCCGGGTGATTCGATGCTGAATCGAGTATTTAGCTTTCATTCGAGTATCCCATTATGACGTCACAACATTATGAATGATGACAAGTTGTATGCAACTTCAAAGACCAAATTACCAATTCTACATCACATCGAAGATTGTTTGGTAAATGTTCGATCATACTTAGCTCATTGCACTTTGTGACAATACATATGTCATTTACACGAACGTGCGTAGCTATGTCCTACATGTTTCGTATTGTGCTATTAGACCAATCGAGGTTTCAAGGCCTCACAGTGGTACATAGATCTGAAATTCCAATTCTGGCTAAAGTATTATATAGTTTCGGATACTAAAAATATATAATGCTTTACCGAGAATTAGAATTTCGATTCTATATTCGTACTCGAAACTTAGATCTTCTTTCGCTTACTCGACTCGAATCATTGGAATTAATACTCAATTCAGATTCAAGTACTCGAATCATTGTGGCCAGCCCTAGTTATTGTAGGTGGTTACTTCCAAGCAAAGATGGTCAGAGTAGTAGTCGTTAGTACTTAAAGTATCAATTGCGATTACCAAGACATCAAACTACCTTTCAAGTGTAAGTAGAAAGTGAAGTTCGGAGAAGTAGTTTCAAAAGGTGGAAGCAGTCGAGATGTCGAGACTTATGGCATGTAGTCGTAGGTGCATGCTTCAAGGCAGAGGTGGTCAAAAAGTAGTTGTTTTCGGCACTCAAGTAGAAATATTTGTAGTGTCATCAATGGAGTAGAACAGAGGTGGTCAAAGTAGTCACCGTCGCTACTCAAGTAGAAGTAGAAGTAGCGCCGGAATTTCTACTCAAGTAGAAGTAGGAGTGGTGCTTCACAAGTAAGTAAGTAAGTAGGTATTCTACGGTTATTTTTGCCTACAAAACTGAAAACTGTCAAGTAGAAGTAGAAGTGGTCTAAAATCACAACTACTTAAAAAGTAGTGTGAGTAGGCAAAATTTACTTCAAGTACTTCAAAAAGTAGAAGTAATTCTTTACTGACCACCTCTGGAGTAGAAGTAGTAGTAACGCTATGTATTTCCACTCTGGTACAAGCAGTGACTTACAAGGCCTATAAAAACTACTTTATGTGAAAGTATAATTTCTGGAATGTACTCAAGTATGTTATGTATGTACTTTAGATGTGTCCAGGGTTGTCACCAAGTCACAAGTCAATCTCACTTATATAGTTTTTACTCGAGTCAAGCTGAGTCATTTTCAATTCACCACCGAGTCAATTCCAAGTCAGCGAGTATAGGGTCAAGTCCAAGTCATTGCGTTGACTGCTCAGTTTCCAGTTAAATTATTGTTTAATCCACATTTTATAACTCTGTTCGGTGATATCAACGATTTGCATTTATAATATAGGCTACTAATTTTCTCACCTTCAACAGTTTCTGATCGCATTTTCAAGTACCGCCACCATTAGACGAAATACCAATAGTGTGATTACTTTACTATTTTTCGAAATTACAATGTAATATCGGTCTTGGCCGTCCGATTCTCGAGTCATAAGACTTGGTCCGAGTCATTACATAGATTGACTCGAGTCTAGTCATTTCCGAATTTTGAAAAAATGACTCGAGTCATCAGAAAATCGCAACTCGAGTCATTACAATTACAGCCCCGGGTATTTCCACAAGTTAATTTTATTGGCGTGTTGCATACGCCGTATCGTTAGTTCAGAATCTCTGCACACTCGAGTAGACGTAGTAGTTCTAGTATCGTCATAAATTTTCACTCGAGTACAAATACAAGTAGCGATTTACAAGACATATCACAATTAATGCAAGTGAAAATTTATAATCAAGTTCTGACACATATTTCATATGCTTTGAAGAGAGGATCTACAGACAATTTGCTGACATTGTTTTATGTGCTTCAGGCAAAACAAGGACTGAGAAGAAACCTGTTGTTGCAACCAAAGTTTATTGCCAAAGACGAATACGCGCTCGCGCTCTCAACATTATGCGGTGTAACCGATGCATCATTTTACGTCTTGCAATGGCAGTTTCTACTTATGATTGCTTATGTCTGTTTTTAATTGTCTTAGCAGTTGTCCTTTGTCAAATTGCTGTGACACGTTTCTTCTGATTGTAGGCACTTTTCATTTCCGGCCATAAAAAATCCGTGGCCAGCGACTGGCCACGGGAACGTGGAAGTAAGTCTCGGGCAGTGTCGATGACGATAGCAAGAGCGTGTGTAGCATAAATATGTATATGAATGTGATACAAAAAAACGTTTGTGCCTGTGTTATGGTAGGCGCAGGTATTAATTTCTACGGATTCGAGTCGAACGGGGAGCTGACTTTTTCAACAACCGAAATTATACGCTCCTTAATGCCACTCCACTAATAGTTAATTTATCAACGAGAATTATAGTTTCAATACGATTTTTCACTACGGAAGGCTGTAAACTCCGAAACATATAGTACACAGGGTTGCATTTCAAACATAAATCAATTTAAAACAAACATGTTTAAAACTTGACTATGACGTCACCAATCTATAATTTTGACGTCGCAGTGTATTGGCATTGACAATTGAAATATAGGGTAAATATTTCAGCTTCGACGAAAAGGTCAATCAGGTTTATTAATATTTTCATCGTTTCAAAACATCACAATGAAAAGATACGAAGGTGTCGAAACAACTTGGAGTAGGTCTTCCGACCACTGTCATAAACAGACCATCAATCGTAGTCCTCGCTATTCAAAATATACTTGTGTACACCGACAAGGTAGAAGTAATCCGTCACTGGCCACCTCAGTATGTCTATTCCATTTACTAGTACATCAATCTCACGCTATCGCCCGTTCGACGCGTTCAGTCGACTGTGGCAAGCATGATTTATAATTCCCGGTATTGTATATTATAAGATCAGCTGCAAAGACACGCATCAGAAATAGGCTAACATAACATCGTTGGGTTACATTTTTCATCTGAACAAGTCACACATAATGTACAATGCGATAAGACACAATGCGATGTCATGAACAGATAGGAGGATGTCGAATGACACGCATCAGTAACGATCCTTTACTCTAACATCCACCTCGGCCTAGAGTGCCCGATGTCCCAGTGCTTTTCGATGGAGATGTTTTTTGAAGCCGCGGACCTTTCTTCTAGTTATTTCCATTCCTCGTGAGTGCTTTCTTTCGTCGGGTCTTTGACTGTTCTTTTTTGTCGCCTTAAGGACGGCAACGGCGGGGAAAGAGGAGCACAGATAAACCTCCGACGGTAATCGAACCCGGGCCTTCTGATTGGTGGGCGCTTATCGTAACCACTATACATTATCTCCGCATAGGCTTCTACATAGAGCTTTGCAAAATCCTAATCCTCGCGATTAACAATGATGAAAACTGCACAGCTCCATCTCAATTGAATAGCGCATAGCATAGTCAATAGTATAGGGATACCATATGTCTATTTTCAAAGGATTTGCCCTTTAAAAAAAAAAAAAAAACGAAATGTCCTCTTTTTTGCGAAATTCGACCTCTTTTATTACGTTGATTGTCAGGCGAGTACAGAGACAACGCAAAAAGGCCATGACCCGAGGAAATGGGTTGTTATGTAATTGATGCGAATGTTGACCAAAACAAGGTCAACTCAACGTAAATTTGACGTGGAAACCGTGTTTCTAAAGGTGTCGACTTGGAAAAACGACCTCTTTTTTTGTCAACCTACCAGCGATCAGCATTGTTTCAAAGATATCCCATTTTATTGTCTGTTTAATGTTAATTGGCCAAAGTGTTCTCTTACTAGGATCTCAAAATAAGGAAAACGAGTCAAGCTTGCTGTATAGACATTTGCCATTTTATGATTAAGAGAATGAACTCTATAAACTGAACTTGGTTTTGTTGTATCTTACCTAATTCGCAATTTAATTGAATTTCCAAGTTAAGCGATTACAGTAATTCAAATTATATTATAATTTAAAAAATAGTGTGGCTATCATTCTAATTGTAACATAGGCCTAATTGGGAAGAGCTGAAAGTTTTATAGTTGTCCAAGTCTGCTTTTGATATCTTGAATTGATAAAATAATACGAATAAAACGATTCAGAACCAGCATTCTTGGAGGAACAGAACCTCAACATACAATTAAATAGGTTATTCATGTCGACAGGAACCGGAATAATCGGGACTCTTCAGAATTAATCGAAATGAACCGGACACTCGTCAGGGGAAATCGTCAGCAACTAGTAGAGAATTCAAAATAACACGCGTATATCAACAATCTTATCGCAAAATATGACGTCACCAGCATCGAATGTCAAATAACAGAGCGTTCAATGTACTATATTTTTATATGGTACACGAACTCTTTTTGTTGACACAGCCTTGGCTGGTGTATTTTGATAAAATTCGACTCGAAGGCACACAAATGAAGGTGTGAACGGCCCCTCGAATTCCGGACTAGTTGCTGACGATTACCCCTGACGAGTGTCAGCCGAAACTATTCGGTTTCATTTCAATATGAATATACTATGCAACTGTATATTGAAGTTATGTACCTTCAAGAAGCTGATCATATATTGAAATAAACCCGAATATTTTCGGCTAGCCAATACTCTCAAAAACAAGTTATGCAGTAGCAAACACCCTAATCGGACTGATTTGGTATTTATGAAGCAATCAGGTTATCAAATAAAATTCGATCCCGTTTACATATATGCGTGATATATTTGTTACATTAGACATCGATGCATTCTTTATATCAATTTTGTTGATGTGAATAATTTAGCGGTTGACTGAGCATGAGCATAATTCGCTGACTTCCAAAATGTAGTGTGTTTCGTTCTTGCTATTGTGCGATTGCGGAAAACTCACAGCAGAGATGAGTCACTAATGATTCACAAACAGAAGGTTGAATATTCCCAACAAACTTCCGAGCAAATACTTTTTGAAATTGGCAAGGTGTATGCTCGTTTAGGTATGAATTTCTTTTGATACTGCCAGCGCCGTGCACAGAGTGGTCCGTGGTGGAAATGCAAAGAATTTCCACCAAAGACGTTATATTGACATGAAAAATTGTAATACATGAAAAGGTTCACTGTGCAAAGCGTACCAAGATTCGTTTGCGAACGCGAATTTTAGAGGTTCACACAGGGAACGCGAACGTGAACTTCATGTTCACACCATTCCTATAGATATTATAAAAGTACATTATAATTCGTGTTATAATACGAATAAAACGAACCAAAACGAGCATTTAAAGATTTTTTTGCATGTACTGAGCTACAACATACAATTGAATAGTATATTCATATTCAAATGTACTTTAATATTTTCGGCTCACACTCGTCAGGGGTAATCGCGGACAACTAGTACAGAATTTGAAAGAACATGGTATATCAACATCCGTCTCACTGCATCACCTGGCAATGTACCGTCTCTTCTGTAAGTGATAAATTCACACTTTTGATAATCAGAAGGTCAGCGCAATATTACGATCTGTCTAAATCCCGTACATGACGGGCGTTACAATATTTATCAACAGCACGATCGAAAATCGTGGCGAGATAGCGTAATGGTATACTCCGCAGCTGCAACACCAATGGGTTGCAGGTTCGAGTTCAACCGCGGTCGCCTTCATAATTCCTACCTAAATGTTGGAGGTTTATCTAGGTTCCTCCTCGCCATATCATCCGTGTTAGTGGTGTCTTATAAAAGCCTAGAAGTGGGCCGTGCTACAAGTCGGCAGCTACGGAATAACAATGAAGAGGATTGGCCTGGTGTAAAGGACCATAGTTGTCGACAAACACCATGTATACAACAAACAACAAAATCGGCACCTACGAAATAACGCACAAGGCAGACACACACTGTATATTCGTGGAATGAATATATCATGTATATAGCCAGCGCGTGAACTGGACTGTACAATCGTGCGTGTATTGATTAGGAATCACATCTTGTTGTAGCTATAGCCTCCACAATTAGGCTACACGAGAAATTTGAGTTCAAGATTATTTTGAATTCGAATTTCATATTTCGCGTTTAATTATCGTGAGTAGTCTAACGTCCATAGATGGTCAAAGTATTTATCGTTGGTACTAACTAGAACAGGGGTGTCAAATATACGGCCGCATCCGGCCGACCAGACGATTTCATCCGGCTCGCGAAGCGATTCAGAGTAGATTGAAAAAAATCCCTGTATTATCCAACACATTTCCAGCAAATGTTTAGATATTTAGTCAGAGATAGGCCTACTTTCATGAAATCCCACGAGGTAACAAATGTCGACCATGTTCATGGCCACATTATAACCATTCGACAGCGGTGTTATCGCTTCACTATAATCAGCATTAGGATCCAAATCGCAGACAGTGACATCAAATTCCGGAAAGGAAAAATGTGCACACTCAGGTATCTAAAAATGGGCCAAATGTAGTTATTCGCAGAAGCGAAAACGCCAATATCAACCGTATATGAATGTTACATGGAGATAGAACAGGGATATCACTGGATAGAATAATCACAATAATGTAATTCAAATATTTTTGACGCATCCCTTTATCAGTTTTGGCTCAAAAGGTCCCGTCCTACACAGAAATCCGAGTCGCGATGTTATACGGATAAACCGAATTCCAACGTCCGCGTTTATAATTAACTCTAACACATTCCTCACGAGGCATACCCCGGACTAATTCCTCACAATGCCAGATTACGACTAATTCAAAGGGAGCATATGAATATGCCAACTTATATCGTGGTTACGGTCACTAATTGTGCGGTTTATTACTATTTAACTTGCGAATCATCGTACTTATTGCCAATTCCATCGTTTTCAGATAAAAGTGTTGCTAGAATATTACCCATATGATCTGTAATATAATGTAATATGGACTTGTTAATTGAGTATTCAAGAAAAAACAAGGGCCTAATTTTGAGATATCATTTTGGAATCAATGGCTGATCCGGCCAGCGAGCAATTTAAAGATTCAAATCCGGCCCGCGACGTATGTTTGTTCAGTTTGACACTGTTTCGACGCGGCACTCCGATGTAAATGAGTGTCGATTTAGCAGGCGTCGAACCCTGTCTGCTAAGCTGAATATGCTCTTGGACTCGCCAACCTTGCGTATCAATCTTGTATTCAAAACGAATCAAGCAACCCGAATCGAATAATACACAATAAGAACTTTTGATTTGCTTGAGGAATACTAAGATACTAATACAAGAGAGTGATTTGCAATAGTGCTCGCTCGTCCGTTGCTCGGTGGAATGGAGACCGGGACAACGGTAACGAGGGCAATTTATACACTAGCGAAAAGATAATTAAAGAGTAATCAAACAATCAAAATCACTAAAAAGCGTACAAATCAATTAGTAGAAACACGAAATACAAATAAGGACAGTTGAAGGACGAACTGATTCCTCTAAAAAACGTTATCAAATAAAGAATGGAAAAAAAAGATGTGCAATCGCAAACACTCCATTTGACTGAACCCAGTCAACAGAATTGGACCAATGGAGTAAATGTACTCAGTTCACGTTCAGAGCAGTTAATACTCGGGAAGCGTACATCAATCTAACCCTTGACCACATAAATTCGGAATCAAACGTTCCTGTGTGGTGGTTTAACATCTTCCGAGAACCATGGGGTTTAGAGTGAAAAGGAATGTCAATCGAGTCCGCATATCACGTCCAGTCAATTTCGAAACAAAGAATAGTTCGATGGAAGGCATCAAGATAAGCGACTCGGCCAGAGAAATGTGGCCTAACGGCGTACGGACGATTCCATCCCGACTAATGCCAGAGTAATAATCATTTCAGTAATTGAAGGCAAAGATGAATGAAAAATGTCCATCGTATTGGATCGTACGGACGTTCGAAAAATCACTTAAAATGGTAAAGCAGCGTTCAGCAAGAGCAACCCTACTGGCGAGAACAAATCACATTAAAATGGCAGAGGCGTTCAGCAAATCTATATCAGTGATCAGAATAAATCACATTCAATCATACAGAGGCGTCCAGCAACTCTAGCAGTGATGAGAATAAATCACTTTTAAATGTTAGAGAGGCTTCCAGCAGCTCTACAAGTGATCAGAACTGCAGAGTCATGTCAATACACAAGGGTATAGTTAAATGACAAATATCTTTCGCATTAGAAGCTATCACCTCTGATAACACGGACGTTCAATAAATCACTTTGAATGGTGAAGCAGCGTTCACCAACCCTACAGGTGAGAACCAATCACATAAAATGGCAGAGAAGCGTTCAGCAAATCTATACTAGTGATAAGAATAAGTCACATTCAATCGTACAGAGGCGTCCAGCAAATCTGCTAGTGACGAGAATAAATCACCTTGAATAGTAGGGAGACGTCCGGCAGCTCTACAAGTGTCGAGAACGTTGGTGAGACAGAATCGAATGCGGCTCCAACGCGAACGTTTTACCCAAGTGATTGATGACGGTGATCACTGTCGGAAGAATCGTCACTGTTGGCAAAATCCGTGACCATCGCAGAAGTTGAACTCATCGTCACAATCGTTGAGGCGTCTCTGACAGCTTTCAACTTTGAAACACCATAAGGTGTAGCAGATTCGATGCGAAGCAGAGGTGATCAATCCGTGATCGGCAGCAGGCTCCTGAAGGTAGACTGAATGCCTGCGCTATGGCAAATTGATTCCGGACAACCGTATTGCGAATTGTTTCGACGCGGCACTCCGATGTAAATGAGTGCCGACTTAGCAGGCGTCGAACCCTGTCTGCTAAGCTGATGCTCTTGGACTCGCCAACCTTGCGTATCAATCTTATATTCAAAACGAATCAAGCAACCCAAATCGAATAATACACAATAAGAACTTTTGATTTGCTTGAGGAATACTAAGATACTAATACAAGAGAGTGATTTGCAATAGTGCTCGCTCGTCCGTTGCTCGGTGGAATGGAGACCGGGACAACGGTAACGAGGGCAATTTATACACTAGCGAAAAGATAATTAAAGAGTAATCAAACAATCAAAATCACTAAAAAGCGTACAAATCAATTAGTAGAAACACGAAATACAAATAAGGACAGTTGAAGGACGAACTGATTCCTCTAAAAACGTTATCAAATAAAGGATGGAAAAAAAGATGTGCAATCGCAAGCAGACACCATGAACTAGAAGGAGTAGCAATTTCTCGGTATAAGTGAAAAAGTAATTATTATAGAAACAGTTCGGCCTAAAAACCATAATTCTGTCAAGTAGAAATGGCACATCGTTAGCTGATATGATCAAGATCACAGTCAAAATCAACATATATCAATAGCGAATTTTGCGTTAAATCTGCTATGCGGTATCATAGTTCCAGTTTAGCGCAAACCTTCGATTTGGATGAAGCAATTACTACCCTAATCATTGTGTGACAGCCTTGAAATTTGGTATTTCATTAGCTGATATAATTAAAATATACCATACGAAATCTTGTCTCCCAAATACGAATGGAACACCGTCAAAATTGACACATATCATAGCGACTTTTGCATAAAATCGTTTATGTGGTTTAGCCTAGTTTCAGTCTAGCGCTCACCTACGCTCCGTCGCTCACCTGCAGCCTCGAAACTTTGTACATCGTTGGCTGACATAATCGAGATATACCATACTCTCTCTTGTGTGCTGACTACATATATTATATAACATCGCCAAAATCAATAGCGAGTTTTGAGTAAAATCGGCTATGCGCAGTCTAGTTACAGTTTTGCGCACAGCTATAGATAGTCGATTTGAATAGGACAATCACTACCATAATGATGGAGTGCTCAGGTTAAATCACTGCTTCATACTGATCGACAATAACATACTTGACTTCGATAACGAAATTCCTGCCCTAATCATAAATTGACAACCTTGAAACTTGGTACAGCAGTATTAGATCACATAATCGTAAGCGCAATATTAGTCATAAAATGTGTCCTCCATTATTCCAAGCCAGACCATATTGCCGTTTTCGTCATAAAATTAAATCAAAGCGAATGATGGTTTGTCGATATCGCTCATCTTGTATATGATTGTCACTCATTGTTATTAGTATTATAATTATTATTATTATTTAATAAGAATATGAATAGCCGTTATATATTTGTCTTTGATTCTGCGGCATATACACGCCGACTACCATTCGTGCATGATGTACATTGTACGTATGCCGCTCGAGAGCTTCGATATTCACGGCTTATCTGGCACAAACCCCATTTGCATGAGCTAACAGGCAGAGGCAGACGCTTGCAAAACAGATATTTGCGATTGACTCAGGAGGAATAGCTTTGATTAGGCTTCCCATAACAGACTCCTTGCATTTCGAAGAGCGCAGTTTTCATTATTCCGCGAGTTTTTGAGTTGAAGGGAGGTTATGAGGTTTTAAGCTTGGCCGTTTACACCATTTCATAGTATTAGGTAGGTTACCGTCATGTGATTGTGCTACTATGAAGCAGTCTAGATTTGGGAGCTAGTGACCTAATTTGATTTGCTATAGATTTATAGAATGATACTGTGACTAACTAATACTATAAGGATGACCGGTTGACAGTTTCTTTATTGTAGTGTAGATATGTTTAGCGGCAGATTTGAACGGCTTATACCATGAGGTAGGACACCGTTACGCATTTGGTAAATAATTCTTTATGTTGCGATATTACAGTGGCTTTATACTTGGTCACTCAGGTTAGGCTCATGGCAAAATAATCGACAATGGTCAACACATGCTGTCTTTGGGGTTGTCTGGATATTTGACAACTATGCAAAAAGTTTCGTCTTTTCAATTTCCATTTGATGAGACGTAGTTGCAATTTAGTTGGGTAGATTTTGAGAATGTACGCGATTGGAAGCCAACTAAGAATTCTGTTATTTTTTCGTTGCACTTTGAATCGAAGTACTGCAAAGACTGTGGCTTACGAAAAAAGCTACGTTTGGATGAAATGCCAGTCCCTTCCTTTCGATCCGATATTGTAGCCCCGTGCCGCTGGACAAGTAAGGTGCCGAAATAGCCTAGTAAGGCATTCTAAGTCGTGTACTGTCACCCTCCTTGCTGTCCCAAAAGGCCCTGATACAGCTTTATATCCACAGAGTGATACAGCTGATACAGCTTTATATCCACAGGGTGGTACAGCTGATACCGCTGATACAGCTGGTACAGCTGATACAGCTTTATATCCACAGGGCCTTTGAGGCTATATCACTTTTGTACTGAAAGAGAAGTATACTGTTCTGTACGATTACCGTATCATTGACTGTCTGTATCGACTGTACGACGATACCTGAATACCTGGATATACCTGCAACTGTACTACTCTCGGCATTTGCTAGTACGACGTCCGTGGTGAAGCAAATCTGTCTCAGCAAAGATGGCGTCCAGCCGAGGGAGTGTAATTCGTTATGTCAACAAGGTATGCCACACATTTCAAATTTCGGTGCAAATTCTGTTCTGTATTGCCGGACTTCAAGTAT
Organism: Botryllus schlosseri; assembly: GCF_051294905.1. Lineage (NCBI taxonomy): Eukaryota > Metazoa > Chordata > Ascidiacea > Stolidobranchia > Styelidae > Botryllus > Botryllus schlosseri. The sequence continues at coordinate 35,945,475 of NC_137238.1, forward strand.
TTAAGCGCGACAGTTTTCACGGAATATATCGTGACGGCCTTCAACCATGTTGCTGTCAGTCAATTTAATATTATCTAGTATGACTTTCATGATACGCCGTACTTGCAGTGAGTAAAAGATAAGGAGTGTTACGTGGTTATGGTTATACTCTCGTGTATGTGTAGTAGGCCTATATATATATATATATAGTTTCCTGACACTGATATAATTCATATAGAAATAGCCTACCTCCTGGCTGAGAGCTTTTTGCCTTTAATTTCTATTACTGTTAAGTGGTTTACTGCTATCAAGTGGAATGACTGTTTAAGCCTTGCAGCATCGGTGTACCGTAATTTTCTATGTATAATGCGCAAAATTTTACCGATTTTTTGCCCTAAAGTTGGGGGGGGGTGCGTATTATACATGGGTACAGCAAGCCTTGAAAAAAATCCCTCGATCAATAACTTGAAATCACACCTTTCTTCATGTTTGTTTAAATCGCGCATAGCCTCTAGCAATTGGGCCCCGTAATTCATATTATATAGAGTGTAACGCGCTGCCAAATAGAGAAGAGTGTTGTCAATTAACGAAATTCGTGTTTCTAATTAACGAGAATCGCCTGCAAAGCACGCGATCTCTTGCTGAGGTGGTTTGCCGTTTGTACGCGAGCGAAATTACGTCGCTGATTGCTACGAGCGTGCGCGGCAATCCTTGTTGATTTATCGCCTCAACGACAGGCCTTAACAACCGCATACACAAGAGGCCATGTGCGCGCAAGATATCATCGCTTGCGTAATCAGTCGCATCTCCAACAGGACTGGTGCGCCCGACATAACCGTTGGTCTGAGCAATCGCATCTGTAATTGTAATAGCCCACGTGCGCAAAATGTCGTGTGTCGCTAGCCTGAGCTATCGCGTCGCCGACCTCACAGGCTTTGGCTACTATCTACTCTCGTTTAGAGACAATGCCGTTATTTGTATTATGATTAGCGATCATTATGTCACGATTGTTCGACAGTGACAGCGCAAAACAGAACAGCATCGAATAATAAACCGCAACTATTCATGTACTCATGTACTGCGAATGCAAGCTGTGTACTATATATGGGTACAGGCTTTTTCCCAGAATAGACAAGTCATTTTAAGGGTGCATATTATACATGACGGCGCACTATAATCGGAAAATTACGGTAGTACTGTACTGTGGGCTATTTTACGAATTACTGTAATATTTGTACCCCAATTACAATATTTGTTGAAAATCTTTGTTAGCCTATCGAAATGATGTACGATATAACTAACCTGAACCTATAAATTGTTTGTTTTATGAAAATAAGTGCCAATTACTGCAGTATAGTGGAGCTGCAATTTAGGTATTGTGCAACAGTGCAGTATTTGTAATGCATTTTCGACCTTTATCTAATCTAAAAGCAGCAAAATTGGTAGTGTTATAGCTGGCAACCAGCACGCTGAAAGTTTATAAAACTGGTTTTGATCGAAAGCTATTGTTGCACTGATTCTTACAGTACAAATTTGAATTTTGTCAGGGCAATGGAACCACCTCAAAACAGCCATCAAAGTCTGAAAATCAGCGTTTTTCAGATCAATCGTACCATGAAATAGGTCATTGTTATGTTCATTGTGTTGCGGCGCTGCCATTGTTGGAACAATGCCTATTTTCAGACGTTAAGGGCTATTTCGGAGTGGTTCCATTGCTCTGACAAGATATTAATTTTTATTTTCGAAATCAGTGCAACACTAACTCTTGATTAAGGCAGCGGCTATTTGTCCGGCACTGTGTGACGTAAGCCTGTTACTATGGTTACCGTATGTGTTAGTGACAGACAGACCTCGGTTGTGTATTATTTATTCGCATTCCTGGTTACCGATTTGACCGGTATGCTCCTAATTGAAGCCCCACCATAATCCTGATATTAACCCGTATATATATCTTGACCTCAAACCTAACCCTACCTGATCCTCATTCTAAACATTACACATGCTGACATGCTCATGTGACCACGTATCGTTGGGACAATTTGAAGCTTTTTAGAGACTTCGGTTGACTGTCATTTATTCGCTACCCAGGTCTGGTTACCGATCGAACACCTGAAATTGGTTGTCGTGTCTGGTGTTCAATCACCAGTCATCAATCGCGCAATAGCTAGCGCCTCCTTCAATACCAATCCTTAATCAGCTCAGATATCGGCGGCCACCTTGGATGCAGATCTTGTGCTTTTATTAGCAAGAAATCGCGACTCGACTCTGTAACTCTGGGTATCTTCCACATATATATACAGGTGTCTGATTCGGGAATACTATCATTTGGGTGGCTGACAGATCTGTCGGACGAATAGCACGAGATAAGGGTCTGCGGCTGTTCGTCCGGTACCGGACGGGTAGACACGTCCTTTGATTAACACCAATTATATTAAATTTCAACGGTCGGGTCGTCAGCTATGGCACTACCATTTTTGCTACTGTTACATTACTCAGCAAGAAGAAATAGGCTACTGTTTGCCCCAGCGTAACGACGGGAGTTGCGTATCTATCCGTAGGTTAGTTATCTATAGTCATATGCACAATTGCACACCATGCACTCATGGTAGGCCAGTGCCGTGCGGTCAATGGAGGCAGGTGAGGCAGTGCCTCACCTGTCGTCAGAGTGTGTAAAAGAAAGTTATGAAAACCCTCAATGATTATTGATATAATTCATAGATGGTCATATTTAACTAAATTTGAACATCTTTCACCCAACATCACTAATTTTCAAATTCATTATTTGAAAATACGGCGCGTAAGGAGAGGTGAGGCACAGGCGGGTCGTGCCTCACGTGCCAAAATGCAATTCAGGATATACAGCTCAGAATTCAAAATAACTGATGTCAATCAAATGCTATTGTCGCACTGATTATGAAAATCCGAATAATAAGAATGTCAGAGCACCAGAACCCCTTTAAAATCGCCAGGGAATGTGAAATTCGGCTTTATTACGCACAATGGAAACACAGAGAAACAATGGCCAGGTGAGGCACAAACGAATCTGCCTCGTCCACAATTCGTTAACAATCGGACAATCGCAGCACTATGATACGCGCTATCGATTTTGGAAACCGTTGTAGAGACCAGTGACTACCAACTACCAATGCGTAATGCGGAGCAAATACATCCCCTTACTGATGTCGCAGTTATGTATTTCCATCCATATTGTCGTATGTGATAGATACTTACAAAGCCTGTGTTGTCGTTTTTTGTGGCCTTTATGGTTTTTCCAGCTGCAATAGTCACTAACACCAGGTCGATATTCTATATTATGATTACATATCGGCATCGGCCGACTTGTAAGACGGCCCACTTCCAGGCTTCTATAAGACACCGCTTACACGAAACAGATGACGAGGAGTAGTTTAAATATCCTGCGTGTGTAGATTGCCAATGTGATAAGAAACAGGTCGTCAACTTAATGAGCTAACCTTTCAGGTTTAGGTATTTGCAAATCTTGTGTTATTGGAATATGAATCCCCAATCATGAATCTCATCCTGATTTTACGCACTCTGGCTGACGTCTATCCATTTAAATTTGATATATCGAGTTTTGCTGATACAGGGTGCAGAGGAAATGTTCTCACCTACCTGCTTTCTCTTGCTGCTGTTAATAACATATGTGATTGTTTGTATCTGTATCAGGTAGCCTACCTCACTTGTGTGTGTGGTGAAGAGGGAGATCAGTGCCTCACCAACCTCAAACCTTACCGCACGTCACTGTGGTAGGCATATGCACAGATCATCTGTATATGTATGTCATGAGTCTGTGTGTACCCTGCAAAACATCTAGGGCCAAAAGACCAGAGGGAAGATGACCGTAACTTTTCCAATAATAACACAGGCCGACAAAATGAATTTTTTTTAGGCAGAACATCCGAGAGCCGTTTCTGGGGTTTTTGAGGTTGCTGATTACGAATATCGGATTAGTTTTGCCAGATTGGCTCTTTGTCAGAAGATATTTATAACCCTAAAAATGCCCCAAATTACTGTATTTACCCTTAAATATTTCACTTGCTAGGTAGAAAATCGTAGTTTTTCATAATTTTGTACTGCGCATGAATAGATAATTGACTACGAAGAACCATCATGTCGTTCTCAGTCATTCTATCAATATTAACATGACATGATGCGATATATTTGTTTGTCAAAAAGGCAGTTTGTGAAGCCAAAAATTGTACTTTTGCACAACGGAAATACATATTCTTCTGTATCAATTGGTCATTCTATCAAGATTAAGGAGCAGTATAAAACTATAAATTTTGTTCTTGCAAAGCTTAACTGCAATACTCAAATGCGTCTTATTTCTCAAATGGATAATTTTCTGCTGAGTCAACAAATTGGGTATACCTAGTTACCCTATCAAACTAGAAGCTTAAATCTGGTATCTGGTATATTCGAATTCGAATGAAAGATTCCAATTTCACATTGGAAAGGAGTTCACTGCATGAAATTTCTCCTAAGATGTAGTAAATAAAACTTTTTAGATCATCACAAAGCTCCCAACTACAAACAGTTGGTTCGAAAATTAGTAGCTTCATATCGAAAACTTGAGCACAAACATGAGCATAAAAGTTCACTATCTGTTTACTCATCTTGATATATTTCCTATGTTAATTAGCAAGGGGAGAGGTTCGACCAAGACATCAGAACAACAAAAGAAAGATATCAGGGCATATGAGAGTAGGAATTGAACATATTATGGCAGACCATTGCTGCAACCTTTCGAGAAACTGCACTAAATAGCTTACAGGCGAAAATCATGCAACAAACAATTGTGCTTTAAACTAACTAATAATATTACATTCCAACTGATTATTTCAAATTTACAACAGGTGGTCAACGTAAAACTGATTGAATTATTGCCACGTTATTTGAGTATCTAGGTAAATACTTATACATGACTGGAGTGTATTTATGTAGGCCTACATGATATCCGTGAAAGTCTTTAACTATGATAAATCTGTTACCCCTATATATAAGTGATGTTGCTGTATTTTGATTTAAAAGAGTCTTCTGTGTGTAAAAACAACAAGTTAATTGAATTTCTAAACTTTATAGTACGACTGAGCCGATTTTATATCTAGTCATTACCGCGAAAATGAGAGATTTTGGTCAAAATACCCCATGGGTCATCTCCACAATGGGAGCCAATTTGAAAAAAACCAAGGTCATATTCGGAATCAGTGGCCTTCAGAATCCCCAAAACCACTCTAAAAATATGTGCTGACCAGTGTAATCAGTAGCTATTGCTTTAGGTTCGTCACTTCTGTCTTCCAACCTACAATACGAGCAGTCGCATTCACATTTTGACAACTCAAAATAGTGTGAATGCATTACAACTCCATCCATACGAAATTTTATGGATACCCACATGGGGTACATGGTCAACCCTCCACTCCCCGAGGACCACATGGACGTTCAGCCTATATTGACGTTTCACGTCAAACCACCAGAAAATGATTCTGTTGCGTATTACCAATATAATTTAGAAATAAAATTAAAATGCGCTGGAGAAAATAGCCAAATTTTCTCACTCGGCCCGCCAACTAGGGCTGGGCACAATGATTCGAGTACTCGAATCTGAATCGAGTAATCATTTTAATGATTCGAGTCGAGCAGTAAAACACGACGTTTTCGAGTACAGAATTATACGCTCCTCAACACTGAAAGTAAATATGTCAATGAAAATTATAGCTCTATAGTCATTTTCACTGTTGAAGCCTCGAAACTTTGATTGGTCGTATCGTAGCATTCGTAACATATAGTACAAAGCTAAGAACGTTGTGGGAAATAGCTCATTTCCGACGTCATGATCATCCCACAACATTTTCACCAAGTGAAATGAAATAGGTATGGCCGAAAAGACAGCAAAGCATTTTTAATGTGTTGGATAACAGGCATATATTTTTTGTGGTGGTATAAAAGGTACATATTTGAACTTTGACATATCACATTGTGATATGACGTCATAATAAGTGATACTCGATTACTCGACTCGAAGCATAATACGTGATTCAGAATCGAATCACTCAGGTACTCGATTTTGCCCAGCCCTACCGCCAACCGCGCCAACGTATTCATTTTTTAAAAATTTGGCCAGCGGAGGAAAACAATTGCCCACCCTTGGTATAGGCCTAGCCTTTCGGCTAATTCACTACGGTGTTTCGAGATGAAGTTATGGTAGAAGTCAAATTTTTTTTACAGTCAAATTTTTTTTACAATTGCGGCAAAAGTTAGGGAGCCACTGCACTTGATTTTTCTATTACTGTAATTTTCCGAATATAGTGCGCCCCCATGTATAATATGCACCCTTAAAATGGTGTGTAAAATGTGGGATAAAGCCCGTACCCGTGTATAGTACGCATCCTGCATTCGCAGTTCATGAATAGTTGTGTTTTCATACACGATGTTGTTCTGTTTTGCGATGTCACTGTCGAACAATCATCTCATAACGATCGCTAATCATATTACAAGTAACGGCATTGTCTCCAAACGAGAATAGATAGTAGCCAAGGCCTGCGAGGCCGGCGACGCGATAGTTCAGGCTAGCGACACACGACATCTTGCGCACGAGGCCTATTACAATTACAGATGCAATTGCTCAGGCCAACGGTTATGTTGGGCGCACCAGTCCTGTTGGAGATGCGACTGATTACGCAAGCGAATATATCTTGCGCACATGGCCTCTTGTGTATGCGATTGTTAAGGCCTGTCGTTGACGCGATGAATCAGCATTCAGCCAGGATTGCCGCACACGCTTCTAGCAATCAGCGACCTAATTTCGTTCGCGACGAACGGCAGGCAAACTAACTCAGCCAGAGATCGCGTGCTGTGCCGTCGACTCTCGTTAATTGGCAACACGCTTTTCGTTAATTGGCAATACGCTTCTCTACTCTATAATACGAATTACGGGCCACGGTGGATAGAGGTGATACGCGATTGGAAAAAAAAACATGAAGAAAGGTGGGATTTCAAGTTTATGATCAAGAATAGCTGGTTCGTGGTACAGAACTTGAATATAGCTTTCAATACAATATCCATTGTAAAATAATATTTATCGTTGTGTACACCACATGCATGTTTACGCTGTATTAACAACGGTGAACAGCCGATTTACGCTGATGAACAAGGATTGTCATAAAACCATCAAATCACAACGAAACCCTTGTTGCCCAACTCTCGAAAAGATGTACTTCCTGCCTTTAATGCAAGTAATGTTGTTTACCAATACAAGTGCCACTGTGATAGTAGGTATGTAGGATGTACATCTCAAAGATTGGTTGAGCGTATTAAGCAACACATTCCAAAATTGATTCGGTCAAAAACATGCGCAAATGATCACACGGAGCTTGCACGTCAGTGCAAATTGGCTGCCAAAACAGACTGCTATGACGATTATCAAGCATATGCTTCGTCAATTGGTCAGCATTTGAGTGAAAACCTTGCCTGTGCACAGCACTATGATGACAATATGTTCACTGTCATTGCGCGTGGTAGGTCTTTGTTTCATCTAAAAGTGCTTGAGTCTACTATTATTCAGTTGAACAAACCTATTTTATGTAGACAAAAAGATTTCCTCTATAACCTACAAATTTCCCATTAGTGCGTGTTGTCTCGTGCGTGTATAACTGTTTATTTATGAATTGCGTTGCTACTATAGTACCGTATGTCCGAATACAGGCGCGTAGCCAGAGGGGGGGTTTCGGGGGTCGGAACCCCCGACTTTTGAAACGCGAAACCCCTTCCATTTACGCAAAACCCCAGTCGATGCATTTCAATATTTCGTCAGTCGGTAGCACTAGCTAATTTGTAGCACGCTCTTGCGCAATGATATGAGGGCAATTCCCTGCACAGACAACCGATGTTCCCACCACTACCTCTCCAAATCTCCTGAAATTTGGTACACGCACAGATGAGCTAATTCCAAACAGGATGAACTTTATTTTATGAAAATTGGACTTGGGGGTCAAAAGTTACGTCACTTTGAAAATTGACAATTTTCTGCTCATTTCGGGTCTGCACTTTCAGGTTTTATCAATGCAATATTCAAGAAGGTGTAGCTAGATGTTAGACGACAGTTGAGATACGGCACTTGGATTTATCTGAAGCTTGTCTGATCGTCTATATTTCCAAGTAAAATTTAATGCCCTGTGGGTTAGGGCCAAAGGTTAAATTGAGGGGGAATTTGGTCAATGGTCTAAAATCAGTCAGGCGTTACACGATTTAGACTGCGGATTGCTCAAAAACATATTAAAATACTTTGGAAAATAGGATCTTAAATGAAAGTTTGCTTCAAGGAGACTTCGTTCATAGCTGTTTGATTTTGGCTATTTGACTGTAAAGTGATGAAATTGCAGTTTCAAGAGCACACTTCATTTGCACATGGAAATGCAGTAGTAGTAGGGTGCGTTCGGACATCGAGTCTGGTGTGTGTGTGGACATCATGTCTGGGATGTGATCCGACATCATGTCTTTGGTGTGTTCGGACTGTGTTGCCATTGAAACGTAGTGTCTGGGGTGAGTTCGGACTGTTTTGCCCCTCGGACATCGTGTCTGGGGTGGGTTCAGACGGTTTCGCAACTCGGACACCGGGCCGAGGTTGTGTTCGGAATGTGTTGCCATTCGGACATCGTGTCTAGGGCGTGTTCGGACATCATGTCAGGGGTGTGTTGCTACTTGGGCATTGTGTCTGGGGGGGGGGGGGGCTCGGACATCATGCCTGGAGTTTGTTAGGATTGTGTTGTCAATTGGACATCGTGTCTGGATATTTTTGTGCTGCGCCAGATATACCTCAGACCTGATATCTGCGCACAATTCTTATCCAGACATGCTCTGGAGCTGATGCCTGCGTACTAAATACCTTCAGGCATTGCCCAAAACGGATATCTGCTCACTTAGTGGACACAGACATACGTCAGACGTAATACTCGCGTACTAAACGACGCGTGACCTATATATGACCTCTTTATTTGCGGTTTTTGCTTATATCTGCGAGAGCTGGGTATATTCACAGTAGTGATAGCTGAATATATCCACATCCACAGTAGTGATAGCTGAGTATATCCACAGCTATCACTACTCTGGATATAGGCTACTCACCTCAACTATCACAGATATCACTACTGCGGATGTGGAAATACTCAGCTATCGCTACAGTGGATATACTCAGCTATCGCAGATATCAACAAAAACCGCAAATATAGAGGTCATAGGTCAAACGTCGTTTAGGACGCGGGCATCACGTCCGACGCATGTCTTGTCTATGTCTATTAAGTGCGCAGATATCCGGTTCGGACCATGCTTGGGGGAAATTAGCACACAGGTATCAGCTCCGGAGCATGTCCGGATAAAAATAGTGCGCAGATATCAGGTCTGAGGTGTTCGGATTGTTTTGCAACTCGAACATTGTGTCTTGGGGGTGTTCAGATATTATGTCTTGGGTGTGTTCGGACTGTTTCGCAACGCGGACATCGTATCTGGGGGGAATTCGGATTGTGCTGTCACTCGGACATTGTGTCTGGAAGGTGTTCGGACATCATGCCTGTGGTGTGTCCGGACTGTGTTGTTACTCAGACATCGTGTCTGGGATATGTTTGTGATGCGCCAAACATGCCTCAGACCTGATATCTGCCACTATTTTAATCTGGACAGTGGACATGCGTCGTAGCTCTTACCTGCGCACCAAATACCCCCAGGCATATTCTGAATCTGATATCTGCGGGCTTAAGGGACACATACATGCGTCAGACGTGATACCCGCGTCCTCAACGACATTTGACCAATATATGACCTGTATATTTGCGGTTTTTGCTGATATCTGCGATTGCTGGGTATATCTACAGCAGTGATAGCTGAGTATATCCACATCCACAGTAGTGATATCAGTGATAGCTGAGTATAGCCACAGTAGTGATAGCTGTGGATGTACTCAGCTATCACTACTGTAAATTTGGATATACTCAGCTACCACTACTGTGGATATACCTAGCTATCGCAGATATCAGCAAAAACGCGTCGTTTAGGACGCGGGCATCACGTCTGACGCATGTCTGTGTCCAGATATCCGTTTCGGACAATGCCTGAAGGTATTTAGAGCGCAGGCATCAGCTCCGGAGCACGTCTGGATAAAAATAGTGCGCAGATAGCAGGTCTGAGTTATGTCTGGCGCAGCACAAACATATCCCAGACACCATGTCCGATTGACAACACAATCCTAACACACTCCAGGCATGATGCCCGACCCCCCCCCCCCCCCGCCCAGACACGATGCCCGAGTGGCAACACAGTCCTAACACACCCCTGACATGATGTCCGAACACGCCCTAGACACGATGTCCGAATGGCAACACATTCCGAACACACCCTCGGCCCGATGTCCGAGTTGCAAAACTGTCCGAACCCACCCCAGACACGATGTCCGAGGGGCAAAACAGTCCGAACTCCCCCCAGACACTACGTTTCAATGGCAACACAGTCCGAACACACCCAAGACATGATGTCGGATCACATCCCAGACATGATGTCCACACACCCCAGCCTCGATGTCCGAACGCACCCTATACTACTACTTCATTTCCATGTGCAAATGAAGTGTGCTCTTGAAACTGCAATTTCATCACTTTACAGTCTAATAGCCAAAACCAAACAGCTATGAACGAAGTCTCCTTGAAGCAAACTTTCATTTAAGATCCTATTTTCCAAAATATTTTTATATGTTTTTGAGCAATCCGCAGTCTAAATCGTGTAACGCCTGACTGATTTTAGACCATTGACCAAATTCCCCCTCAATTTAACCTTTGGCCCTAACCTACAGGGCATTAAATTTTACTTGGAAATATAGACGATCAGACAGGCTTCAGATAAATCCAAGTGCCGTATCTCAACTGTCGTCTAACATCTAGCTAGACCTTCTTGAATATTGCATTGATAAAACCTGAAAGTGCAGACCCGAAATGAGCAGAAAATTGTCAATTTTCAAAGTGACGTAACTTTTGACCCCCAAGTCCAATTTTCATAAAATAAAGTTCATCCTGTTTGGAATTAGCTCATCTGTGCGTGTACCAAATTTCAGGAGATTTGAAAAGGTAGTGGTGGGAACATCGGTTGTCTGTGCAGGGAATTGCCCATGACCGATACATATGATGGCTTTTTTCTCGCGTCTTCTCTCGTGTGCACAGTAGACGAGAGAGGGCTTTTTTCACGTGCGTGCAAGGGAGACAAGGTCGTTATATCGTATAATGTAATCACAGTCACAGTGCAGCTACGACTCGTCGCGTCGCTTTTCCGAATGCGCGTAATCAATATTAATAATTTCGGATGTATTGCAGTATTCACCTCACTGGCGACGTGGAATTCATAATTGTCGCGTGGTACGCGATCTCATCAAATCTAGAACTCTATTAGAACTATGCTTCAACAAATGGATCCTTAATCTCACGCATTCACCGATACACGGCAACGCAACTTTGATCTACAATGTGACGGCTTAATATCAACAAAGAGCAGAGAAATAGCAACAGGTTATCTGAAGAACACTGTATTCAAACGGCATTCTTTAATCTACGCTAACATTTTTTTGCTAAAATCCTTTAACACAGCCAGGCCAGGCTTGCGCGCGGCCGGGGCTATTGCAGATGCAGTTCTTCAAGCCAGTAGAACTAGGCTTGTTAGAGACGTGATAAATCGGGCTGGCAACGATTGAACCCAGCACGGCAAAAACTAACGAGAATCGATCTCGCTGAGATGATTGCGAAATTAAGTCATCGATTGGCGCGCGCTCGGCAATCGTTGCTAGCCTGATTTATCACGTCTCTAACAAGCCTAGTTCTACTGGCTTGAAGAAGCGAACTATACCATCGCCTGCACAATCGCATCTGCTTTGCCTGTCCCGCACCATATCATAGTTGGCTTACACAACAATCGCATCCGCAATATGCCTGATACGAAAGATATCATCGCTAGCCTAAAGATCGCGTCTCAGGCCTAGCATGCTTTGGCTCCTATCTCTCGATGGATTGTATGCGGATTTGCGATTGTGATTAAAGAGTGACATCGCTAAACTGAATGACATCGAATGTCCGCAATCGACCTCAAACATGTACGTGCGTACTGCCGTACATACTTGATTGAATTTCGCTAATAATTGAACATAACCGTCGGAAGATGTGTGTCAATGCTTGAGTTATAAAAGATGAGAAAGGTTTGAAATTGAACCACCTGAAATCGGTGCCATTATAGAACAGATTCCATAACAACTCGGACATTTTGACTTGTGCAAATCGTCGCCGAGGTTACGTAATATGCGTTGATATGCGCGTAATACGCGTTGAGAAAGCTCGCGTATTCAATTGTTCGCGAGAGATCAGGGACTCGCTAATTAACAGCACTTCCGGACACGTTGGCAAGCTTATCATACGCGTAAGTTTGTCAACGCGAGGCGATTGTATAATCGTCATTTACGTATTACTTAATGCTAATGAATTGATGCTATAAAAATCGAAACCCCACCCTCTTCATTTCAAACCCCTCCCATATTTTTCGGCTGGCTACGCGCCTGTCCGAATACTTCATAGTTTGTTATTGTTGCCATTGTTACGAGGCGAATTTCATGGTGTGTGATTTTGATTGTTGCGTCATACTTAGCCTTTTTGGATTTGCTTTTAAATCTGTTTAAATCCCTTTAGTGTGCCGTTAACTCTTGAAAAGAGGCACCCGAAAAGTCTTCTAGTTCAATAAATATTATTTTACAATGGATATTGTATTGAAAGCTATATTTATGATCGAGGGAGATTTTTTACAAGGCTTGCTGTACCCATGTATAATATAATACGCACCCCCTATTTTAGGTTATTGGTAAAATTGGTAAAATCTTGCGCATTATACATGGAAAATTCCGGTAGGTTTATTTGAATTATTCCATGTCAAAAAGTAACAATTGTATTCACGATTTTCATCTGGACTCTCATTCGGCTAATTCGCACCATTTTCGTCATTCTCACTGCAAATTTTTTCTTTCGCACAAGTGGGTAACATCGCACAGGTTTAAAAGCACTGAGCTAGTGGTTCTCAACCTTTTCGACCTCGCGGCACCCTCTCATAGGGAAAATAGTTCGTGGCACCCCATAGCACTTCGAGTGCCTTGAGTGTCGAGTAGCGTGGTGGTACTTCCCACCGCTGAAACACAAATGGGTTGCGTGTTCGAGTCCAGAATCCTTATCTAGGCTCCCTTCGCCTTCTGATCTGCACAAGCAGTGTCTTACAAACAGTCAGGAGCAAAAGCGGGCCGTGTTTTAAGTTGGTCATCAACCTGCGTCATGTCACTGTTCAGCATTCGCATATGATGCGGGTGAATAGAACAAAGGTGAACTTTTCGGCCACACCTAAACATCACAGTACAATTGCCCGAGTTATGACCTTCTGTTTAGTTACCACCGTCCCAAATGCTACCATATGTGGGCGAGTGAGCGTATTATCACCATTGACTGCAGAGGCCCCAGTTTGATTCATGGCAATAGCAGATTCCGAAGCGTCGGAGATTCTCCTCCCCTGCGTCGTTGTGCCCGCAGCGTATTTGCAATAAAATGACCCGATCAAGGGCCTATTTAAGGGAGAGGATCAAAATGGCGAGGAAGATCTAACACTGGCATTAGGTCGATGGGGATTGCCAGATTGAGAGATAGTAACTGGTGGTTTCGAAATTCTTTTATCTGTTCATTAATTTGAAGAGCGGTACAGTGAAAGTTCATTAATTATCAATAATTGTTAAATTATATTTTCATACTATGTACAGCGCTATAAGACACAATTGTATTGCCTTTGATATCGTGTATCTTGAGCGTAGACCAGTGTTATGCTTCAATCAGAATTTGAATTCGGTAATTTTTGTTATACGAGTACGGCGGCCCTTTTTACTAAAATTGCTCGCGGCAACCCTGAGCAGTTCAATTTACACAATAGATTGCCACGGCACACCAGTTAAGTACCACTTATAGTATCATTGCTATGTATTTCTATGTTCTTACTACACTGTCTTTTGCGACATTATTCTTCAGTGACCCCCCTACCATATCACCTATCACCTCCCCCAAATCTCCCCCTGGGGACACTGGAGACAAGGTTGAGAGCCACTGGTCCAGACAACTCGATATCATGAGGTTGTCCAAGTCTGCTATCGACTAGAGACGGTAGCTGAAATATCACGCATGTTAAGTCCATCTTAATGACTTTATCTATAAGAATTTGTTTTCGTGCATTTTTAGGAAATCTCTAAACACCGTCATCGCAACCTATCGTCTGAAGCCACAGAGAGTCACTCTTTAATGCTGGATCACGATAATCCGACACCACCCAAGAGAAGGCGAATAGGTAAGAGTCATTTTAAGTCTACTGTTCATACTATATTTAGAAATGAAACGGCCAACACCCTCTCGTCACAAAACATAGACCTGGGCATTTACCAAATATATTTGTTACACATTTTTCTCAACCATGCCTAAATAGCATATAATTTCACACTATCTGTCAATGTCATACCCCCTGGATTTCGGCATCATACCCCAAAGTGGTTGGATGTAGCTCGTGTTCCGGATCCCCGATCTAGTGCAGGGGTTCCCAAAGTGGGCGCCAGCACTCCCGCGGGGGCGTTTGCCTATAGCTGACTAACCTACGGATAGATTGGCAACATGTGACTTACGGTTGAGTAGGCCTACCCAGATGCACCTACCGATTGCTGGTCGCTTCAAGGTATGCCAGCGGCCGTACAGCATTGTTTAGGGTAGATTCGGACTGTATTGCCACTCGTACACCAGGTCTGGAGCATGTTCGGGCTGTGTTGCCACACGGACATCATGTCTGGGGTATGTTCGCACTGTATTCCGCCACTCGGAAATTATATCTTGGGCAAATTCAGACTGTTTGTCACTAGGGCCTATACTGCGCAAACATATCACAGATATATGATGTGAGAGTGGCAGGCGCGTAGCCAGGGGGTTTCGGAGGTCGACCCCCCCCCCCCCATCCACCTTAGACGCGTGAAACCCCCTCCTTGAACGAGAAACCTCGTCCTTTTCAAATGAGCGTTCTAACGCAAATACTCGGTTGCAATTCAATAAGTCATATTATCAGTGTTGCGCGCGGCCAATTAACGAAAGGCGTGTTACGAATTAGCGAGATTGGTCCGTGCGCATGCCTTGGATAAAATGCCGTTAAGTATATGCTGATTATCGATTGTAATTAAAGAGTGACATCTCGAAGCTAAATGACATCGAATGTCCGCAAAGATGGGGGACGCGTGCGTACATGCGTAATTGATTTCCGCTAATACTTGAACATAACCATCAGAAGCTGTGTGTCAAGGCTTGAGTTATAAAAGTGGTTAGGTTTGAACCACCTCGTACATTTTGACTTGCACAAATCGTCGCCGAGTCTACGTAAGACGTAGGACGCATTGATAAGCGCGCATATTTAACTGTTCACGACAGACTAGGGAGTCGCTAATGAACAGCACTACCGGACTCGTCGACAAGCTTATCATACGCGTATAATCGTCAACACGAGGATGTTGTATATTCGTTATTTACGCGTGTACTTAACCCTAAGGAATTGATGCTGTATTACTAAATCCGAAAAAATGGTAACCTCCCCTTTTATTTCAACCCCCCCTTTATTTTTCGGCTGGCTACGTGCCTGGTGAGGGGTAACAGAGTCACAGACAAGATGTCCGGGTGCCAACATCGTCCCAACATACACCAGACATGATGTCTGACTAACGCTTTTCTACATTTAATTCGGTTTCCTTTATCAGCAATTTTTATCAGTTCAATACATCACACAATATTGCATTGTACATTGTGTGAACAGATGAAAATGTCTTGAACAGATGAAAATGTAATCTGACGATTGATTGATTGATGGATGCCAAAATGTCTTGGAAACAGCATATTGTACGCACAGTATCAAAACTAGTCCGTGCAGGAATTATGACCTGCCTCCAATCCATGCTTCCTACATTAGCATTACCAATCTGCTTTTCGCTGTTCGCTGTCACTTTCAAAATCGAATCATAGTGTACAAAATAGTTTGATGCACAATTTGAACCCAACAAATCAATTATCACCATACTATCATTAACATCGAATTTTGCAAGTGGACGAAGTATATTGCTTTGAAGTAAGATTAGCATTTTTAAATTTATATTTTTCAAATCGATTGCGTCATGTGTTTGGTCACATTTTAATACCTGCTAAGATGGTCACTCCTGTAATAAAAGATCACGGTCCAAGGGAAAGATTAACATAAACCCAACTAATAGTCACCTAACTAAAAGATTACTGACTGCCGCAGTGCCGCATGATTGATTGGAAAAAGACTTACGTGATTACTACCGACAAGATAGCGTAATAGTGAAGCGTCCGGCTTCTTGATCGGTGGGTCGTAGGTTCGACCCCCGGCCAGGTCAGACCAAAGACGTAGTTAGTAACACTGGTATCCATGACTTCCCTGCTTTGCACTCATGCATTACTGGGATAGCATGGAGGGGTGGTGCATGATTTTGAAAGCGGCATATGCACATCATGCACTCATGGTATGCATATTAGGTTTATGACTAGAAAAAAAAATTCGAAATTATGTGTGACCTGTAGTCACAAACGCTGAACTTTTGTGTCCTGAGTTCAAAATTAACAAAAGTTAGGACTGGTTAAACAAAAACCTCCCGCACAAAAATTTTCCAGTTTTCACTATGAAGGATAGGCTTTTTTCGTAGATACAGACTATATAATTTATATACCGCATGATTTTATTCTAACTGACACAATTCCAATTGCGAAGATTAAGAATAGTATTTTGGTAAATTGTGATTGTCCAGATTGAATTATTCCAATCGTTTTCTTGCTTACAGTAAAAATTATATAATTAATAAAAAATTATTAATTTCGATTTTAGATGTAGACTGTATATATCGTATAATTTCAATTTGTCTGACACAAATCGAACTGGTTGTTCGAAAAGGCGAAAGTCGAAAAACTCAACATATTTTCAGCGGTCTAGAAAACCGATTAGAGGAATATGATGAAAATTTGAAAATGTCATATCATATGCGACTCAGCATCTGTTGATACTGGGCGGCGGAATGAGGTGGTTGTGAAACTGCAAAATGGAATGATGAGCAAGGGTTTTCATAAACCACAATACATTGGTTGCCAACATAATATTATTGATTCTTAAAGCATATATCAGAGTTCTTCAATCCAACATCCTCAACAAATCCAACTCTCAGCTACAAATTTGGAGATGGATAATATGGTAAAACACTATGAAAACTTCGTACAATCCACCAAGCCAGAATTTCAAATGAAAATAATAGAAAACCGAGGATGGAGGGAAGATTTTAAGTTCATCTATGTGCTGTGCAGAGCATGCTGCTCTGTCAGAGATAATAGTAGATTACCACTAATCAAATGGCAAAAACTTCCATCTCTCCGCAATGCGAGATGAAGCTCAAGGGCTATAATTCCGTGCTTCCAAGTCCCCAGATGAAAAATAACTCTTGAGATATCATGCTTATTCATTGCAAATGCGTGCCGGGAAGCCTGGTATTCTAACCGACCCGACCGATTAGTTACCGGTATTAGGGTATGAGATACTCGAAAGGTTCCATTGCATAACAGTTTGAGATTGCAGGGTGTGTGTTTGTTCCGTTTCTACCAACGCTTTTCAATCGATCATACATACACTGGGAGTCTTTGCAGAGCTGCCAAATTTGTTATTTTCCCATTAAACGAACACCCTGGCGAGACCGCCAATTATGTTTTTTGTTGGTACGCAGCAATAAATCGTGCAATGCCGAAATCTATCACACAGCTCTTTGTTATACAAATCAAAGAGTGTAGAACTATACGGTACTAGAAATAGTTTCATAGCATGTTTATTAAAACATTACTTTACATTTCGCGTAATACTCGACAAAAATTGCAGTAAAAATTTACAGGAAAGTTGCAATATAGAATTCCTACAAGAAGCCTAAAACATCATACTACATAAATTCTGATCATATAGGAAGCAGTAAAAAAAGTTGCAAGCTGTAAAAACTTGCCCTAGTGATTACTTCTTATCGTCACATTGACACTGTTGCCCTACCTCGCCCGGATATTGGTTCATTCATTTGCTTCTATGATTTCAGTTTTCTCATTTTTATGCTCAACATGAGTGACATAAGTAGTTCTAGTTCTAGTACCAGTGTTGGATTTCGAAAAGCCAGTAGTTCTAGTTCTAGTTGCGATTAAAAAAAAACCATAAAACTTGAAACACATCTTGTTCCGATTTCGATAAAAGTATTATTGAGTTGCTTCGTAAATGAATCTACTGCATTGCATTTCCCTTTAGTCCAGTGGTTCTCAAACTTCTTCAGGATAGTGGAAAATTCCACGCCCCCGCCCCCCTTATCGTCATATCGAAAAGCAATTAACACTAGAACTACCGGAACTTTGAACTTCCTAGAACGACAAAGTGGCTTTTTTGACATTTATTGAATTTTTTCCAATTAAATGCAGTCAAGGGAGCAAAAATCAGCACAAATATCAACAAACGTAATCAGAAACCATTGTTTATTGCGCTCACAGCTAGACATACTTTAGTGCAACAATTTTAACAAATCACGGTTTTTAGGTTGTAACATATCCATTCTTGGTTCTTGCTGACATATCACAAAGCTCATCAGCTAAGATTTGCGTAATGCAATCTCACGACTAATCATCGATTTGCATATTTTTATAGTATCGGGCTTTTGGCAAGTAGTAGATCAGTCACATTCTAAGAAAACATGCATGGACCATCGTCGACTTGCTGGTACCCTTATAGCAGTGGTTCCCAACCTTTTTCCACCCGCGTACCATTTCGAGGTTTCATGTAGTGCTCGCGTACCCCCTGCATAAGTTACGCGCGCTGAAGGTTGTCAAAAATGTTACCACCGGGTTGAGCTGCCGAAGGCAGCGAAACTGGAAATAAACTGCCCATTTTAAGGTGCAGTATATGATTTCTGTAGTGAATCCATTTGGAATTGTTGTGGTCAAATATATTAAAACGGAATTTGGTTAGGTAAGAATCCCAATGCTTTACGACTAGATCTCTTCCCCGTAGGCCAGGGGTGGCCAACCTTTTTGCCATTCACGGCCGCATTTGAACTACTTATGTAGCCCACGACCGCATCCCAAGGCATAGTCGTAATTAACTGCACTGTAAAAATTATTCTTGTAAATAAACAAGAAAAAACATGCTAGACTCGATTACAAGCTTACAGGCTTTTTCTTGTAACTCATTACAAGCTTACAAGCTAATTCTTGTTAACTCAATACAAGCCCATAGCTTGTAACTCTCTCTTTTTCTCTCTCTCATTATACATAAATCTTGCACCTGGACTGGCAGTACCTATCACCAGAAAGACCCAATGTATTCGGTGGCCATGATTGTACGCAAATGCATAGCAAAAAACTCATTTATTTACAGCCAATTAACCGCAGCAGATCAGAAGGCTGCAATATACAGGCTCAAGCACAGATGGACAATAAACAGCAGCACTAGAAAAAGCAATTGTGTAAAAACAATATTTGCATGACTTGGCCTGCAGCAGACCCAGCACGCTAACTCGAATATTCAGGCAAGAAGCAATAATATGAAAAATGTGTAAAGGCAAGCTCATGAGCGTTACAACTGAATTTATTCCACAATAGTGCAGCTTGAAGACAGCATGCTGAAGATGAATTGTTTGACAAGAACTCATGTAGTTTTGAAAGTAAATTATTTGGTCCAGTACAAACCTATTCCATAACTATTTATACTTTGCAGCATCAAAACTGTCAAGTAATGAAGTATGCTGAAAACATAATCACTTGAGGCAAAATCTACTTTAGCACCCAAAAAAGCAAAACTACTTCATAACTTACCAATTTGTATATCAATGATCAAATGAATTTCAAAACTGCACATCAATTTTATCACCCATTGAAGCGACTGCAGACGGCATACGCAGCCCTTTCATTCTTGCAAAGCGGATGGACAAGAAATGTCGAGTAATATTCATACCGCGCGCGAACTGGATATTGAATACACAATGCAGTGACACAAAGCTAAAGCATATGAGAAATCTACCACGTCATTTATCACTAGCCCGTCGAAGCGCACCGTCCACTTGGTCTCTTGAGAGTCAAGATGTATGATTGGGTTGGTTCTGAATTATCCTGAAAAAAGAGGGCACATAACTGTATACTGAAAGGCAAGGAGAGTATGAAATTATATAGCCTATAATACTACCAGAGTAATAATGGCTGATGTATTAGGTCAAAATGATGACTATGACAGCAATTATACCAGAGGTGGCAAACCTTTTCGGCCAAAGGGACACACAAGATTTAGGAACAATTACGCGGGCCACTTGAATGTTGATGACCTTTTTTTAGTCGTCCGATAGGAGCGTACCGAATTAGGTAACGTTGAAAACAATACTTACACTACTCCGCTTTAATTTAGATACAATTATGTCATGAAAACTATGTGTGCAAAGTGCAACTGTGCATTCATGTCCTGGCTGCGCTAGGCGTGAAACTTTTTCAAAGATAACGAATGAATTCGATCAATAAATATGTTTCTTGCATATATTGGGGTTGCCTTTGTATACCACTGGGCTCATTTGGCAAGGACAGGATAATTCAGCGTTTAGACATAGCAATATCGAAGGTTTCGGTGAACATGCCTCTATCATTTTGTGCGAAGTTTCATCGCCGATGATCTAGCTGCAAGCACATGTCGCATGTTGAACGACACGATTCTGCAAATTACACGTATTTATAATTTTCAGGAGGGCTCCAATACTAAATGCGAGAAATCGAGTAAATCATGCAAAGTGCCAAGAAAAACTTCAAGTCAAATAAATCTGCTGCGAAATATTCTACTTCAAGGCCATATATGAAGATCTGCGATAAATGTGGCTGTACCTTAACTATGCCAATGCGTCGGAACTGATCATTTGAGTCATCAAATTTCGCGGTCAGACTGAAGAAATTTTGGTTGGCCTTGCAATTTTACCTGATGTTACAACTAATTTCGAGAATTACCTCGCAGGCAACACTATATCTTCTCGCGGGCCGCGGGTTGGCCGCCCCTGACTTATACTGACATATCTAGCTGTAAGCCTATTATCAGCGCAGTAAAGTAAACTTTATAGTAATGCTGTGTCGATATGTACTTGGTACGAACCTGGTTTATAACCAAGAATTTGCCATAGGATTCGTTGCAGGTATACCGACCTTCCAATTATGTGCAGAATCTGAAAGTACACAAATTCTTATGAATTGATGGTATCATTGGATTGAATATTCTGACATTGCAACTTCAGTTGTTTTGGTACAAGACATACAATTTACATTGTACAGCTTGTATATTGATGATCGTTCTCCACTTCTCTGTAGTACCCCGTTCACCAATGAATTGTTCGACGCTTGCCCAGAATGATTATATTATTCCCCACAATGATGGAACATAAGTCCCAATCATTAAGCGGATGCTGGGATCTGATCATGGTGTTTTGAGATGCAAATGGAGCAGCGGACGAAAATAATATACTGAGGAGTTTTAGCCTATGATTTACCAGGGCCCTAACTACCACACCCAAACCCCCATTTTGGGGAGCTCGAATGAGCCCAAGATTATTTCGTTGGTCGTTTGTTGGAGGATATTTACTCAACTTGAAAAATTTTGTTGGGCCAATTGGCGCGATTTCATGTCCCGGGAAGTCTATATCATCAGAGATAGAAAAATGCGCATATTTTAGAGGGATAGGCATATCGGCGCTGTCGATTACCACGCATTGAACAGGATCATGACTCTAGATAACAGGTGGGCCACAGCACATTTTTAAACTGGAAAATGGGCCACGGCCAAGAAAGGGCTGAGAACCCCTGGTCTAGACCATTGGTAATCAGCTTCATTCCCTCCAATAGCTGAAACCTTATCAGTTATCGTCAAGCAGAAATCTAACCTATGACATCGCTTCTTGCCCGATTTGCATGTTGCAGGCTTCTGTCAAACCGACGCCTTTTGAAAGTGGCTTTCATTGCTTTCATCAGCGTTTCCTTGGCTGGGCTAGATGAACTTGATTCCGATAATATGAAAGACTTATGTTCAGCCCCACTTTCGTCAATGTTCGAAGATTCTCCGACCTGAAGTTTTATATTGATGATATGAATCAGTGGTTCCCGACCGATGTGCCACAAAAATAGTAATTTCATACTTCGTTAGCAAGAAGACCAGAACTTCCTGGTTACTTGCATCGAGGGCTGCTCGTACATCAGTTATAGATGTAGAGGGCTCCAGATCAATCATGATTGATGAAGCATCAACGCGTCGTTCTGAATTTCGCAGACCACTGCACGTATCTCCTGCAATTACAATGTCACTTATGAGACAAAATTCTGGATCACAAAGGAAGCGCTAGCTACAAACAAAGCTACCGGGCGGGGGAGATAAATTTAAAATAGTATATAATAATCGAATGTAACTGTCGCACTGATTCCGAAAAATCTAAATATTAATTGACTTCTCCCTTCTCAAAGTATTCGGCGGTAAGATAACGTTGTGCAAAACGCCTACATTTTAACGCCTGAACTAGAAAGCTATACTTATACTATAATCAAGAATATGAACACTGACGGTTGCCAGTGAACTCGGCACTTGGTGAATTCGGCCCCACAAACTTTACGCAATCTGTGATCTAATCACGCCAGCACTGCGTGATCTACGCATGCCCTGACGTACAACATTGACAAATCACTCGATGATAATGTTAGTAGTTTAATAATTCATATTAATAGTTGTTAATACAATTTATTACAAAATTTCCCGAGGGCCGAGTTCGCGGGGCCGAATTCACCAAGTACCGAGTTCACTGGTAATCACACTGACAGCTATGGGGGTGTTCGAACTTCGTTGACACTCAGACATCATAGCTGATGCATGAATAGGTTCAGACCGTGTTGGCTATCGAACATCATGTTGGGGATGTGTTCGTGCTGCGTTAGGACACTTGAACATCATGTCTGGGACATGTCTAGGGCATGTCTGGGGTGTGTTCGGCCTGTATTGACGCTCGGACATCATGTCTGAAGCATGTCTGGAGAAAGGTTCGGACTGCGTTGCCAATCAAACATCATGTCAGAGGTGTGTGTTCGAACTGTGTTGACACTCGAACAGGATGTCTGGGACATGTCTGGGGTGCGTTCGAACTGCGTTGACACTCGGACATCATGTCCGAGGCATGTCTGGAGTGGGTTCGAACTGCGTTGTCGAACGCACATCATATCTGGGACATGTCTGGGGCATGTCGGGGTATGTATGCGGACTGTGTTGACACTCGGACATCGTGTCTGGGCATGTCCGGGGTGTGTTATCCTGTCTGGCATGGCGTCGTGTCTGTCACGAGTCTTGAGTGAGTTCGGACTGCTGCGTTTGATAATTCTTCTTGCACAAAATATAAACAATTTACAAGCACAATTTACAAGCACCGTCCTATGACAGCTTGTTATGTGCTTGCATTTTGCAGTTACAAGCTGTCTCGAGCTTGCATCGAGCATTTGCAAGCTCGTTACAAGCAATTTTACAAGAATAATTTTTACAGTGTGTAGGTAGACGCTAAATGCCCACGTTAGAGTGTTTATGTCCATTTCCGGATTCCGGAATCTGTTTAATGATATAGGGTTGCTATACGCACCGAAATCGCGAGGGGTCACTGTTGATGTTATGAGACAGCAGGAATTGCCACGCGAAGCCCGTATTTTTCCAGATTTACTACTGGATTTCGTGAATTATATTAGTAGTTTTACAGATTACTATCACACATTTAACCTTTCTCAGCCCATGGATGTGGTCAGATTGACCGGTAGAGTTGATGTAGGGGTGTTTTCGAAAATTTAGTTGATGATGCATCTTCGGGTGGACCAATTGTTATTAGTCACTTTGCTACATACTGTTATTTCTTGACCTCCCATCAGGATTGTCGGTATACAGTGAGGTGTACACGATTCCGAGTCGGTCTTTCTATACGGGGCGCATCATATTCGAATTTGAAATGTGACGCTCTGATTGCAAAGGGCCCTACCATATTAAAATCGAGAAATACAGACACATTAAATCGCGCAAAGCGCGAAGAAAATTTATTCGTTATCTGCGTGACTGCCTAATCGCGTTGAGCAAGTCCGACGGGGAAGATATCGTGCCATGTAACGGGTTAAGCAGCCACGGCAGCTGGTCTTGTAGAAATTTCAGTAAATTGCAGCTCCATCACGGGGGCGTTCTGAAAGAAATGGCCGCGGCCAAAAATTTTTGTTCGTTTTTACCTTCAATTTGAGACCACATCATTTTTAGAGCGCAGTGCCCCTTTAAAGCCAACCCCACCAGAACTAATAACTGCCTTCGGTCGAAAAAAAACAGACTCTACTCGCGTACCACCGGTTGGGAACCACTGCCTTATAGAATACTGCCTTACAACCTGGTCAATAATATCCCCCTGGTTTTGTTTCGTTATAACATTTAACCGTCACTGGTTTCTTGTTGATGTTATTTCTGAAGGAAACAGTTGCCTCCGGTAGAAGTGGGCTCAATATGTATGTGTACAACTTCGATCTCTACACTGGCATTTTGCCGTTACTCTTTTCGAAGAGATGATAGTTTTGAAAAGTTTAGCTAAAGCTGCTTTTTACTCGTGGGCCTGGGTACTGGGTAGCTTCAAGCAACTTTTGACAATAGTGTTAACTGGGAGTTCTTTTTCTTCACCAAGCGTATACAGCAACATTCACATAACATTGTTTCAAGATGGATTACATCAGACTCTTTACGTTACTGCGATTGGCAAATGTATAGATTATAGAAGAAGTGTGCTGTCTTATCCTTACCTAAAAATGATACGTCCTTGTACAAATACTTGGTAGCAACAGCATCCACCATCTGACATTTTACCCCAATTATTTTCTGGCATTTTGACCATGTAATAAATGAAAACAACATAATCTTTATCGAGTCTACACCTGTTTTTTACTCATTATGTCAATAGAAAGTTCATGACTTCCATAAACCTGTTCCTCGAGAGGGTCTGACTAAACATAATGCACTCGTGCACTCAGTCCTCATATGCATTCAATTTACTAGATCCAGCCCCTCCCCCCCGAAGATCGATCTCGTAGACTAGACCAGTGCTCTTTAACCGGGGTTGTCGTACACCCTAGGGTGTACCAGAATTTGCAAAGAGTGTACCACTCGGATGGGGTGTACAGGGGTGTACCAGATCCGAATTACAATGAGCCGATAGCTAGCTATCACAAAGGCAGGTTTATGGGTCAGTACAGGTTGACGCACAGGTTAATGAGCAATATGGTACTATAGAGACTGTAGGATGGAGTGCTAACTCTCAAAACCGTGTTTATGTATTCATACGCATCATCGATAGTAACTTTTGATTGTTTCCTCGAAAAGCTTCATTACAAAGAGTTAGCAGCACATTCGTCATTAACAGGCATCATATGAGGTATAGGAAACATCAGAACACACATTAGTTACAGTATAATACGTAAATAGTTCGGCGAATAATTGGCAGACGTAAATGCCTTCAGAATGGTCACGCTCGACTTGGGCTTCTCACGATCGTATTGTGACGCATCGAACGCAGTGGTATCGGGCTATTAAATATTGAATCCACAGCGCTATTCACGGTTATCCTCTTTCGTTGTTGGTTATTCACGGAACTTGTTGCACGCTCATCATTTGATGAAAAATATTATACGACTAAATTGGATACATAAATTTACCTCAGTCCTTAGCGGGTCATAAAGCTACCTACAATCCATATGTCTCTGATGTGATGAACGTAACCTATCGCCATCGACACGTCGTCTCCGAGGAACTTCGTCGGCCCTACCGCCATACCGCACGCTTTCAACAGCACGCGAATGACTACAATGACTATTAGGGTAGAGCAAACGTTATCGGTATTTCAAACTCCTAGTGCATAGTAGATCACAGATCGACAACCAGCCCTGACTCTTTTAATTCGTAAATACTAGTCAGCGCCCGAGATTATTAACCACAATCTCTTCTCCCGACCACATCCTTCGTCGCATGCCACCTCTTTTAGCCGTTTGTCCTTTATGCTATCCCGTTAATACTTTGTGCGTTCAGTGTGCAATGTGCGTATACCTCATCCTCACGTAGCCTAGGCCGATCGAGGTAGGTGCCTGATCTCTTCATTTTATCACAATCTTGTTGTATGGCATATTTATTGATAACAGTGTTAATAATAAACTGACCTGAATTTTGTTATATCAATACTCATCCATCAATATCATAGCCGAAAACCCATTTCAACAACAACAGGTATAGGCAAATATAAGCATACACGGTTAAATGGGAGAATGGTATATTTCAAACATTAAACAAAACAGCAAGTGAAACAAAACATGACAGAGACCACAAAACATTTCAAAACTGATCCTTTTAGCAGTGTACCGCATGTACTTCTGGAGGTGGCTAGTATAGAACTACATATACTTATACTCCAAGTAGATTCCCCCTACTTCCTTATAGGGTTATGTTTTCAGACTACTTCTACTACTTGACAGTTTTCCATACAAAACTAGGCCTAGAGTACCTACTTTTAAACCAACTTGAAAATCACTACTTCTACATCAGAACGAACGATAACAACTTTGATCACCTTTGCACGATTCACCGTATAGCACACACGAGGTGTTCAGTAACGAAGTACATCTGTTAATTTGGAGTACTCAAGTAGGTTTCGCCTACTGAGCAAATTTGTAAAAACGGCACCTAATATTAATGTCATGAGTATTTTTGTGATGGACGCAAAGATGTACCCAGCAATCTGTAACGCAGCCACCTACAATTTCCTGATGAAATTTTGCAACTCCTCGACCAAATCTACTTTTCGAAACTAATTACTTGGATAATTCTCAGACCTTCAACGAAAGTAAACACATACAATTGATACACACATGAATAATACAAGTGGGAAAAATCAAAAAGAAAATTACTCATGCCACTTCAGTCGGACTTCTAGGATTTAGGCAGAGGATCATCACAGACACTTGTCCATGGGTTGATTGAAGCATGAGCGTATGTTGTATTGCCCTGCTTCGTCCTCTTTATGGCCTTTCGTTGACACAAGTACTGATAGTAAATCGAACTTGTAAGATATCCGGATTTCTAGAATAACTGCCCGATAACCGCTGCGCAAAATGTTAACCATGAGTTGGCATATGGTATTGACACACAGAGCTCTTACCAATGATGCAAAAGTAGCTTCGAGAATAGCAACATCCGGAGATTGCGCAATTAATTACTTGCCGGCATTTTTATGAACTTATTATCTGTAGGCGAGATTGGATATACGTAAATTGCTCCAAATGCAGTTTCACAATTTGTCATTGTGGCAAGTATCATTACGTTAATGCAGTTATTCTAGCAATAAAACTTTGACAGGATGTTGGTACCGGTACCGCAAACTCGCCATTACCTTGACTCCACTGTCATAGATAGTAGAAAAGAGGTGGTCTGCTGTAACAAATATTACATGGCAAATCCCCAATTATAAACTAACGCCAACTTTCAACACCTACATTCGCTAAATACTAACAACTGGGTCGCTAAACAAACTCTGCGTACCTGACATAAACAATAAATAACATAGTAGTGAGAAGCCTAAGTCAAGCGTGACCATTCTGAACAGCGAACAATGGGTTTGCACTCCATCCTACATCCTCTATAATGGTACAATGTTATCTCAAGTGTAATACTGTACAACGCTTGATTGTGATGTCATAAGCAAATATTTCTTCCATTCATTTAGCCGTCAGCAATAGACCAATGGTTCCGTTTGGTGTTGGATAGTATGCAGTTAACAAACATGTGTTCAGCTAGTCATTTGTCTTTTAGTGATTTTTGAGGAAACCGCCGCGACAGCGCAGACTTTTTGAATCTGTACTTCCTACCCGACGTTAATAAATACCGAAATGCACATAAATGAAGTGACGTAGCCAGCCAGGGTCGAAACAGCTTCCATGTTGAAATCGAAACCCTTTTGTTTTAAAATGCCGATTGTATGTCCAATATTTCACCAGACATTTGCAATTTAGTATTTTGTTATTAGTGATGTAAATTAGCGACAATAGACTGTGTATAGCGGCATACGATCTGAGGTTATTGACATCTCTTACAGCCTATGTGCTACTATCGACTGTGTGTGGGGCAGGCCTGATATGCAGTAGGCTGGTGCGCCTGCTATCGTCGCTGATCTTAATTGCCGCTTCTGCAGCAGTAGCTTTACCTACTCTCTCCCCAATACTGTTACATTTAGGTTGATTATCGTTCGTAATGTCATGCTGTTTTTGCTCTGACACGAAATAAATTATAATTTGCGTGGGGGGGGGGGGGGGGGGGTAACTGGCTGCGAATAGACTCTGTGACCAAATACTATTTTATTCAAATCCAAATTTTTTGACAACAATGACTCCGCTTCTTCTGGTCGGAATTGAACCAAATTTGAAGAACATCGTTTTTATAGACAACCTAATACTTTCATGGGGTGAACAGAAAAATTTCAAATTTTCGTTATATATTATTATACAATAAATATAAACTTTCTTCTCCCGTAGCAAGGCGGCTAGTGGTTGGAATTGAACCAAATTTGGTGTGTTGGCTCAAGTTAGGTAACCTAACAATTTTATCAAGTAGCCAGTACGATTTGAGAAAAAAAGTCATTTTTGAAGACCCCTAATGAACAGGGGTGTACGAGTTTTGAGCAGACGTTAAAAGGGTGTACCACGTCGAAAAAGGTTGAAGAGCACTGGACTAGACCAAAGGCCCTTCGCCCTTCTGCAACCCTAGTATATTAGTATTACCTATAAAGATGTCGGCTTTGTCTAGTGGTACATTGCAATTGTCATGTCCTGTAACGCGCTGAGCTTCAGAAATATATTATTACAGAGACTTGATGACTCGGACGGAGGAAGACACACTGCCTTCTATTACAAGGGATGTTGTTGATAACACAGTTAGGCCAAGTCGATATTTTCTGCGTTTGACAGATGCATAACAAGTGTCAAGAACATGAAACTGGGTTGCCTTGCGGTAGAAAACTGTAATGTGTCAAAAAAGCCACTCGGTAGTTCTGGGTAGTTCCGTGTATAACTTTTTTATTTGTACTAGACGAGTGATGACAATCATAGGTATGGCGGCCTACATAAAATACATAAAAGTCAAGAAGTTTCAGCCGAACAGCGCAGGATATGACTGAACAGCATTATTGTTTGAAATTCTAACGCACAGTTTGGTGGTATGTAAGATTTTGACTGTTGAAAGACCTCAAATATGAAATTCGGACTATAGCTATAACTATAATACCGTAATTATAAATATCAGCTCCAGCTGGCATGACCTTATAAGGATATATTTTATTTCTCCATAACATGTCTTATTGCGGCTCTGTACTGTACAGATGTCTGACAGACAAACCGTAACTGCAACAACTGACACCTACACGCATTCACCACTAATTTCAAAACATATTATGATCAGTGCAAGCAGGCACGCAGACAGGGGGTAATCAGTGTCCGATATCCCCGGTTCCCAAGCTCAACCCTCCTCCTCTTGAGTCCAAATTCTAGCTCGGCCTGGACAATTCGCAATTGTCACTGTTGCACAGCAAACGCATTTAGAAATGCATTTTGATTGCGAGCTTAAGCCTGCGCCGGGTTACTGTTGTTCACGTGATACAACCGCACAAGCTCGATCGGTAATTGATCTTAACCATCTCCACACACCAAAAATACTACACCATCTTGGCAGACACTAGATATCATTTTGATTTAAAACAAAATTAATCCAGATCATGTGCCAAAACAGGCGGAACAATTGATACAAATGGCAACAGGCTATAATTCATTTGGATATCTTCACTGTTCGAGTGTTCCTATTTGAGGACTATATGGAGAGATCTTCCTGTGTGCTGTAATACTTGTGTGATAATGGTCCTCTCTTTGGTAATTGAGGTCAAGATATCTCACTGTCTCTCTTTCTCTTGTCTTAGCTTACTGGTTGTAGTGTTGTATTGAAATTGCATACCGTAGTTTTGTATACACAAATGAAGAAATCTCAGACACTTTGGGAAGATTATCTGACCATTGTAATATCTGCATTTGTGCATACATTTAACCTGACCAATCGATTAGAACTATAGGAACACCCCCTTTCTATAAAGATCCCCCGTTATTTCTTGGCTTGCTACTGCCCTGAGTGCAAGGGCCAGAATCAGTCGCAATCTTGGAAGTTTCAGCACATACTGAACTCATTCCGTATTCATGAAACTTTCATTTCTCTCGGGCGGTTTTGCGCCCCCTGCAGATGCTTTCGCGAGCCCCAGTCTGGGAACCACTGCTTTAGTTGTTGGTTGCAGTTTTCAAAGGTCGTTACGGTACCGTAGTTCTAGTTCCAGTTGTGCATTTTGAAATCCAATAGTTTGTTCCATTTGTCTGTCATCCTTGTGCTGGCAGTAAATGTACACTGAGCTTCGTATATTTTGTGTTACACGTTTCAGTGACAAAATTGGTGAATGTGTCTGTGTATGATGTTGGAACTCAAACGACTCCCGAGGAAAATAAGGATTCAGGAAAAACGCCGCACAAATGGGTAAGTGCATCCATACCATGGAGTGTACGGAATCTAGCTTATTGACGTGGAGTTGGCAGTGGGAAGTATCGAGTCCCTGCATATTAGGATTACGAATATAGTATTCGATTTGAGTCGAGTATTCCACCATGCATTATGACATCGTAGCAATTTAGATCATGGGTGGCCAACCCGTGGCCCGCGGACCGAATGTGGCCCTCGGGTCTTCAGTAGCACACGGAGTATCTTTCGGAATTAGTTATATTTTCAAAAAAATTAATTGCCCAAACAATTTATTTTGAACTTGCAAGGCCAATCAAAAATTAGATTAGCTTTTCATTGTATCGCAATTTTTTTGTGGTGTATTGAACTTGAAAAATTGCTAATAAACCCAACCGAACTTCATTTCTCCTAGGTGACTTCGTGCCCCCCAGAACCACTGACATAGAGCTTAAGCGCTCTCTCCGTCCCGATTATTCGAAATTTCATGCCGGTGACGTCATATTTTGTGATCCGATTGTTGACAATGTTCTTTCCATTTCTTTACTAGTTGATTTGGTGACGATTACCCCTGACGAGTGTCAGATGAATGTATGCTGGTTCATTCCAATATGAATATACTGTTCTACTACTTAGAGTGGGTGTAGAAGTAAGTAGTTTCAAGAAGTAGATTTGGTCAAGACATCCCGTAGCATTCCGTTGAAAAGGATGCTGTGTGCATCTCCGTGAGTGCAACTTTCGAAAATGTATTTAGTTACCACCATACAGTGGCTGTTTCGCCCAATCGTTATGACAATTTCACTCGTAAACGTAATAGAAAAATATAGATTATTGGTAAAGGGTATTACCTTCTCAGATGTCAACTTCTTCCAGAGAACGAGAAGATCACATAGAAAGTAAGATTAACTTTTTAAATTTTTTTTCTGTTAAAATCCATTTCAATATTTGTTGTCTGCAGTACCTGTCATCGACTTGACAAGTGATGCATCCTCTTGCGAAGATGAGACGGATTCAAGACAGAGGTGAGTTTGCTATGCTAGGCGGTAGAGTGGTAACAAGAACCCAATGATATCTGTCTCCATCGAAATCTCAGTATTGGCCCTAGTGTTGAAAATATATATTGTTATTTTGGTCAAGTAAAACACTGCACACCAGGTTTCGCTCAATTTTAGCCTGTAGAACAGGCCTGTCAAGCACACGGCCCACGGGCTGGATTCGGCCTGCCAGACGATTTAAGCTAAGCTATTGGGAGTTGAAAAAATTGTTTAAAAATATGAAAATATATTAATTTGCAAATTTTACTATTGAGTAGAAAGTTTTTAATGTGAATTCATAGTATTTAAGATTGGTGGTTCTAAAATTAAAAAGTGAAGAGTTTCCCAAAATTTTTTTTCTATGGGCTGGAATTCAACCATATTTGTTTTCCTTCGTTTTTGAGACAACTTAACAATTTCATGCAATTACGGAATCATAATAGAGAATATCAGCCAGGTGCAAATGACCGTTAGGGCTGTTCAAAAACCTTTTTTTCGGATAGCCGGCGACATACTGTTCCACAATTCAGGTCCGGCATATTTTATAGAGCGATGATTTTTCCTGCCAACCATATGATAGTTGAACTAGAATTTGAACTACTCACTTATGAAAAAATTCCCAACTAAAACGAGAACTAGAACTAGACAATTTTAAAAACTCGGAACTAGAACTAGAACTACTCACTTTTCAAAATCCGCCTCAAACCTTGATTTATCGCAAATTGTTTGGAATCACGGTAGCATGCTTCACGGAAACATGCTGTAACATGCATAATACGCAAAATTTGAGCGTTTTTTGTTTTGTCCTAAAATTGGTGGTTGCGCATTATACATAGGTAGAATAATTCTTGAAAAAAGATCTCCCTCGAAATAAAACTTGAAATCACACCTTTCTTCTAGCTTTTTGTAGTTCTTAGTTTACAGTCAACATAAGGGCAATCGTCTTCGGCTGAGGTTTTCTCGCTGACGATATTCTTGACACACTTCTCGGAGTCCCACATTAACCGGAACTTTATATGTCTTCGTGCATCGTGGCATGGTAATGGTCGACGCCGAAAGTTCTATTTCTATTTTCTATAATTATGCGTATTCTTCCGTGGGGGAGTCGTCAAAACCTGATGTGTAATTTATGTTCATTCACCGAAATATTTTAGGGCACCCTTCGAGCTCACCGATTGGGGGTTTGGATTGCAGCAGTTTTGGTCCTCGTAAGAGGTCAAAGTCCAGTTGGTCTTCTCGGGACTTGGGTATTGGAAATATTTCGCGCTTTAATCGCGCTCAACAACCATTCGATTATAAAAAAACATATAATAATTGTGTTTAGTATATTCAGGGTCAAATCAAGGTTGTTATAACAACAATTGGGTCGGTGTCATATAGGGATGGTGTGAACGTGAGGTTCACGTTCGCGTTCTGTGTGTGAACCTCGGAAATTTAGAGGTTCGTTTTCACAACAGAACCTTGGTAGGTTCTGCACTGTGAACCTTTTGATAAATTGTAATTTTCACTCCATTATAAGATCTTTGGCTCAAATTTATTGCATTTCAACTGCGGGCCACTCCATGCATGGTGCTGGCAGCATAAAAAATCAACGCTTAACGAGCGTGCACCATGCACCTCGACAACCTTAAAAGTTTTATTTGCTTTGTCGCAAAAATTTTCTCGGAATGACCAGCTTTCCGTTTGTGAATATTTAGTGACTATCTGCTGTGAGCTTGACCCGCAATCACACAACATCACGAGCGATATACGTAGTCAGCGAATGATGCTTATTCAACCATTCAATGACATTGATATCGTCTTCTGATGTAAAAAATCGTACGGGCGTACGGGGTCAGTCTTGACTTCATATCTTTACTATATCATTAAAACCAAATCCGTGCGATTAAGGTGCTTGCAACTGCTGCATAACTTATTGTTGTTTGTGGTATCGGTAGCGAGTATTGAAACCCGTTGTACACTCTGCTCCATATCAATGTAGCAATACTCAGACACCAAACACATTGTCCGGTCTGGCTAAGACCTTTAAGGCGTAAGCTTATATTCCTTGGTAAGTCGTCGTCCAAATTGTTGGCAAAGCGACGGAATATAATGATTTTACGCAATTATTATATCCTTTGATTACCGCTGTTGATGATACACTTAGCGACGTTTAAAACGCCGATATGTACTTCAGCATTGTGGCATTATGTGGACCGAGTCTTCGCTAGGTATCGTGTACATTAATATAGGCTATCACTTCATTGGAAGATAGGGTTGGAATTAGCAATATGACGTCCCGTGACGTCACGAGGTTCACGTTAGTGTTCACACAGAACCTTTCAAAAAGGTTCGCGTTCACACGAACCTGAACCTTTCAGAGGTTCACACCATCCCTAGTGTCATACCCTGTGGTTCGAACCATCCAGAATTCACATCTGCGATTGGCAATACCAGGAAATCAATGGTATTGGATTTTGTCTTAGTGCTTTGTGTAACTACAAGTAAGTCAGCTGAGAATGGGATGTTGGATGTATATATCTGCTCACATTGGATTTAGTACCGTACCCAGTTATTAATTTTAACATGAATGTATTCCAAACAAAGCAACACATATTATATAGGGCATAACGTTAATGTGAGGTTGTGAACCACAACACTAGATAGTATCATCCTTTATGATACGATGAAGAAATATTCTGACGATTTAATTTTGTAGCTCTCAAATACAAGTATATTTAGTTATTCATTTAGTGCACAAAGCTTCGAAACTTATTTTATGTACAAGGGGCTCTCACTCTCGAAAGTGATATACAGCGCCTCCTTCGATGTTCACAGTTCACACGCTGTGCGCTGCGGGATATAATACCTAATTCTTAACATTTTGTTAAAAATGATCCTAGCAAGCGTGCCAGCATTGTTTTCGCGGGAAATCTACAACAATCGACAATCTAAAAGTACGCGCAATTCGTTTTACACGACTTATAATAACCCACTACATTTATGAAAACATATGTAGCAAACATCGTCGAGTAGCACGACCAAAAATTTCGGGATTAAACATGATTTGGGGAATGTTAATTTGCTCTGAATACTCATTAAGGATATGTTCTACTACCACATCATCTACTGCGAAGCCATTTTTCTTCAGTGCCCCCCATATTGCCGCCAGAGCCCATCGCCGCCCTATCGCCTCCCTGAGCGTTTCGGCCCCATTCAAAATCGCCAGCGCCCCTTGGGGGTGATGCACATAAGGTTTAGAATCACTGTTTAATGCCACCACAAAGACCATAATTCTATTATCCGTCAAATTAAAGATACCGTAATTTTCCGAATATAGTGCGCCCCCATGTATAATACGCACCCCTAAAATGGCGTGTAAATTCTGGAAAAAAGCCTTTACCCATGTACAGTACGCACCCTTCATTCGCAGGACATGAATAGTTGCATTTTAGTACACGATGTTGTTCTGTTTTGCGATGTCACTATCGAAAAATCATGACTTAACGATCGCTAATCATAATACGATTAACGGCATTGTCTCTAAACGAGAGTAGATAGTAGTCAAAGCCTGAGAGGCCGGCGACGCGATAGTTAAGGCTAGCGACACACGACATCTAGCGCACGAAAAGCGAAAAGATGACCTTTTTTTCACGAAGTGGGAAAAATTGTCCGGTTTTTGAGAATTCTAGTCCGGTTTTGCAAGTTTCAAATTTCTGAAAAAGTGTCCTCTTTTTAGATTTCCAAATTATGGTAAGCCTATTATATCTTGCGCACATAGCCTCTTGTGTCTACGATTGTTACGGTCTGTCGCTGACGCGATGAATCAGCAAAAATTGCCGCGCATGCTTGTAGCAATCAGCGACTTAATTTCGCTCGTACAAACGGCAAACTAACTCAGCAAGAGATTGCGTGCTCTGCAGACGACTCTCCTTAATTGGCAACATGCTTTCCGTTAATTGGCAACACGCTTCTCTATTTGGCAGCGCATTACACTCTGTAATATGAATTATGCGGCACTGAATCACGAGGCACGATGGCTAGAGGTGATGCGCGATTGGAAACAAACATGAAGAAGGTGTGATTTCAAGTTTTTGATAAGAGGGAGATTTTTTTCAAGGCTTGCTGTACCCTTGCTGTACCCGCAATGGAATGTTTGGGCCAGTCTTTCTCATCAAAAATCTGATGATTGGCTGTTTGAATACAGTTATAAACCACTATATCAGTGGCTTTAGCGATGATAGAAGTTGGCATATTTCTATGCTTTATCGCGTTGACGACAGGCCTGAACAATAGCATCTACAACAGGCCATATGCGCAAGATATAATCGCTGACCTATACAGTCGCATCTCCAACAGGCGTAGTGTGCTCGATATAATCGTTGTCCTGAGCAATCGCACCTGTATTGGCCTCGTGTTCAAGTTATCCTCGCTGGCCTACCAGGCTTTGGCTGCCAGCTACAATCGTTTAGAGACAATGCCATTAAGTGTACAATGATCAGCGATGATTATATCATGATCGTTCAACAATGACATCACAAAACAGAATGACATCAAATACTGAAACATAACCGCCGCTGGTAACTTATCATTAGGGCGATTTTTTTGACATGTCAAAATAAGTCAAAATTTAGTCAGAATTATAGCGTTACGGCAAAAAATTGTCGAAATCGTTTACAAAGTCAAAATGTTTTTCCAACCTGCATTTCGTTTGTATCGTAGAATTTGCACTGTCAATGAACTGATCATTTGATGTTTTACAGCTTATAGTCTACTTTAAAGGCCTACCATGGTAGACCGCCCATTGTCTGCTCATTGTGAATCATAAACGGTCAAATGAAACAAATAGATTGACATGGTGTTATGCTCAATGTACCGCAATATCCTAACTGAAGCAAGACTGCGTGGGAATTGCATGGTTATTATATTAAGAAGCGCATGATGAAATATTGTGATGTAGACAGCATTGCCAAAATGAAGCAACACGGTTTGTCACCAGCAGCACGCGCAACTTCAGTGTTGTCAGCCAACAACTGCTGCTGTTGAACATTCTTTCTCTATTCTTGGCAAGCTACTTCGTAAGGACAGACACTTTTTACCCGAGAATGTAGGAAAGTATCTTTCGTTGTACTACATAATAATTTAATTATTTCTGTCATAATGCTTAATGTAACGAATGGAATTCTTAATAGGGCCATATTTCGTTGTAATTAAGCTTCTTTCTGTCAGATTTTGTGCCAAAAAAGTTTTTTATCAGGCCAAACTACTTTGTAAGGGCAGACAGTTCCGACCAGAAATGAAAATAAGTAGTACAATTCTAACATTATGTGAGAAAATACCTGATGTGCATCCGTTAGGTCAAATTTGGTCAAAATTAAGATTTAATAAGTCAAATGTCAAAATTCATGATGACCTTTTTATTTAGTAAACACCGTACATTACTGGAAAATTGTGGGTAAATTGGTCGTCCAGCCGTGGTAACGATATGTTACGTACTCTTGTTCAAGGGACCGTGCAGTTCGTTGGTGCGATTGTGCAGACTCATGAAAAATTAGAGGGAACATTGTCTATGACTTTCAGTTACATTATTGTGTGATATCCAGGCGTCAATAAGAGCCGCAGCAAGGCTAGCTTGGAACCGCGACTACTCAAGTCATTTAGATGCCCTCCTATCCATTATATTGC
This sequence comes from Botryllus schlosseri, assembly GCF_051294905.1. NCBI lineage: Eukaryota > Metazoa > Chordata > Ascidiacea > Stolidobranchia > Styelidae > Botryllus > Botryllus schlosseri. Next base: position 35,982,914 of record NC_137238.1, read on the forward strand.
AATCTTGTGGTGTTGTGAAATGTTAAAGATAATGGATCAATGAACAAACGAAGGGGTACAAGGGTGTCAGTTTAAGAACACCTGGTTTATGGGAGGACCTTAAAATCTTACACTTCTGGTTCAGATTGACAGAGAGCTTCCTAGACCAGCACCCTTCCTGGCACCGTGATTTTGCAGAAAGCACCCCAATACAGTCAAATCCGGAGGCTTCTGGAGGTAAGGAGGAAATTTCGATGTAATTCTAAATTGTAATTGTTAATAAAGATACTCGTGTACGGTGTACCGCTGTGCGCAATGATGCGTTTGAATACGTATCGAGGTTGACATTCAACACACATCGTGAAAATGTCATTTATTGTTCTACTAATTCTTTCCTTACGATAAAAAATCCTGTTTTGAAACATTTCAATCAATCAATCAATCAATCGTCAGATTATTTTCATCCACCCAAGACACACACTCAATGTAACATGCGATATGCAAGACACACAATGCGATGTAATAAACAGATAGAGGGATGCTGGAGTTGGGATCCCATTAACTGGCATCCACCTCAACCTAGTACCCGATATCACGGTCTTCTTTGTTATCCTTCTTCATCGGATCTTTTTGGAAGCTATTTCTTGCTCTTTTTCTTTATCAATAACACTGTCGCCGTACTTGGTAGAGTGGTAGACAGTACAAGCTTAATTTGTCGAAATAGTGAGATACAGACACCATTTGAGAGGACATATAGATGTCATCAGCATGGACGCTGGCAAGTTATAATTATGCAGCTATCGGACATTTGACGTACCCCAGAATATTTGAAATTCAACAAATATCGATCTGGTATCACAGCATTTGAGCGATGTACCCTTATTACGGGTTTCACGTATGCTCCTGATAAGTAGGCAATTGATCATACCACCGCCCAAGTCATATTAAAACACCATTAGATTCACCTTCTAATAGTGGAACAGATAAACTCCTCGGAAGTTAACCTTTCACCCGAGTCATTTTCATTATATCACTTGACCAGTCCAAGTCCGAGTCATTCTTCGAAAGGTCACGCTCGAGTCCAAGTCAAAATTTTCAGTATCATTTACGGGTCTTGCTTGTTCATCATGATCGATCGATCAGTTACAAAATAAATTTTCAACATTTGCACCCAGTGTGATGTCAATATGCTCATCGCCATAAGCGCCAACTTACCAGGCGACCACCTCGTACCAATTGCTCAAGCGACTCAGTAATTTGTAACTAGTAACTTGTAGTCAGAAGAATCGACGCGACCTCGTTAGATACTGATTAAATGCACGCTTTCTCGATTGCAATCATCTTAATTTCTTGTGGTCTGCTTGATACAGTCCTCTTCTTGAATTATCGCCCGATGTGATTTGTCAGTGTTCCATATGATATGAACACGTCGCATTGTGCACGGCATAGAGCTTTGTTGTCAAACAATGATGCACCACAGGACGGCACAATTGTGAATTTATTCGATTCTTTTGAACGGGCATCCTATGTTCCAATAAACTTGATTGCTGGTCGGACTCGTATCCAGAGCAATAATATCGAATCACAAACTATTGGACATTTGGTAGACAGTGGATTTCTATTGATAAGATCGCGGCATGCGCCCGGATTTGGAATTACTTCTAGCCCAGGGTCGCCAACTCAAAATAGGTCGCGGGCCACTTTTCAGAATTTTTAGAGGCCGCGGGCCGCATGACTTCAATATCGAAATTAACATAGCCAACGCAGCGTATGATAACTCTACGTAAGTACAATGCTGTGCTCTCTTACATGGGCGATGGGCATATAGTAACCACAAAATGAATAATATTCTATTGAACAAACACAAATACAACAAAATATATCATGCTCATCAATTTCATTATATTTTGAACTATGAGATGCGCACGATACCTGACAACACTCTGTAGCAACTAAAACAGGGGTGGCCAACTTTTTTGCTATTCGCGGCCGCATTCCGGTGCATAGTGGTAATAAACAAACCGGTGCCAAATATCCACGTTCAAATCCCCATGTCCATTGCTGGTACACTCCGGACAAATCTATTTACTCATATCGGCTTACTATGGCCCCGAGATCGGAAATATAGTAATGTTGTGAAGAGCGACAGGGATTCGTACTGCAGTCGCGCGAAGCGCAAAATTTTTCCCATGTTCATGAGTGAATTTCGTCATTTAATATTAGTATAGTTTCACATAGTACAATCAAATATTCATCCTTTCTCGGCCCATGTGACGAGATTCACCGGTAGAGTTTATGCAGGGGGTATCTTCAAAAACTTGGAGAAGTTATTAATGCTGTGGTGCATCTTTGGGTGGGCCAATCCTCATTAGTCCCCTATGTTGCATGAAGGTATTTCTTGACCTCCCATTACAATTGTCGTTATAGTGGAAATATATTGGATTCGTCCAAACGCAGGCCTACCAAAAAAAAATTAATTCGGGATGAAGAGAACACGATTAAGAATTGGTATTTCTTTATGGGGCGTATCATTTTGCTCTGCTGTTCGCATCTGCATTGTGGGACTCAGATTACAAAGGACACTGTTGCATTAAAATCCAAAGTCAGCTCTTATTGAAGCGCGCGTAGGGAGTCAATTCGTAAATTCAATTTGCATAATATTGACAGCCGCAAACACATCCTAATTGAATTGAGTGTCGACGGCCGCAAAATTTTTATTCCTCCATAGAATGATATTACCACGCCGAACCGAAGGAAAAACCATATTGGGGTTAGTAGAATGGCTTACTTTGAACAACAACAGCAATGTGTTTAAACTGAAATCAATTTAGGCATTTCGAAATGGTTTACTGAGCGTTCTTCCTAAATTTCTCCAAATAAGGGTGCGGGCCGCAAAATATGACCTCGTGGGCCGCATGCGGCCCGCGGGCCGCGTGTTGGTGACCCCTGTTCTAGCCCATATTCGTTACATTAAATAGAAAATAGGACGTGATATGTTTTGCCCTTGATGTTTTTGCGGCATATACACACCGATATACTCAAAAAATGCTTTGTGAACGTAAATCGGGAAATTTGAGAATGCCGCGAAATTCGCTGCTTTAATATGCGCAGAATTGCCGCAATGCGAGCTGCTCAACACGAAGTCAGAAACCCGTTTTGTTGGCCATATAAGCCAATTACTGATTGGTTGCGCGCTTTCGTGTTTGAACAGCTTCTTGTGGGTACAGATACAGAACTTTAATATACAATTGGATAGTATATTCATATTGAAATGAACCCGAATATTCTCGGCTGACACTCGTCAGGGTAATCGTCAGCAAATAGTAGAGAATTTAAAAGAACATTGTATATCAACAATTGTATCACAACATCATCAAAATAGTACATTGAATGCTCTCGTATTCGATATTTCATGCTGGTGACGTCATGTTTTGCGATACGATTGTCCAAATGTCCATATACCATGATCTTTTCCATTCTCTACTAGTTGCTGACGATTACCCCTGGAGAGTGTCAGCCGAAAATATTCGGGTTATTTTCAATATGAATATACTATTAAATCGCTTTCGTGTTTGTAATCAACTAATCATCATTCTGGTTTGCTTGAAACATCATATTGCGGAGTTGTTGCGTATTGCAAACTTACCAGTGCGTAGCATATTTCGTTTCGCACACGGCGCCTTGTGCTTGAATTACATTGATGCAACGCAAAACTCTCTGTGACCTAAATTCCAAATTTATTGCACGAAAACCTTCTATATTCCAATAAAAACGATCGCCGTCATAACGACTAGTAACGCAGTTCCACTTTTGAATGATCGTAGGCTACCGTTTTAAGATTCCGTTTAGTAACTAGACTATATCGTTTGATGTTAACAAGTACAGGACCAGTATTAAAACCTTCCATGAGTAGTTTAACGCCAAGCAGCATGTAGTAAAGTCGGCTGTAGTGCGACTATGACATCACAGATATGAATTGATTATGACGTCAAAAAACTGTGCCAGCTCATACAAATATAAAAGTTGTCGCCTATGCTTACAGCTATTTCTGTGGCTTTCATCATTGATTGAGTAGAAAAGGTTGATGACACCACTTGATGATTGTCAATTCTAGTTCTAGTTGATTCTCGTCTTGACTTTGACTACCTCTCTTTGAATTAGATAACAACTGATCGATTCCCCTTGTAAACGTTTCCATAATACAAACATTTTGTTGAAATTCGAATATTTTTAACGATGAACGATGTACATTTCAACCAAGTTTAGAAGATATGCCCCACCTGTATGTTATTAGTTACTGGTAGAGTTGAAACAAAGCTGCAAGGCTCTGAGTCACAAGTCAAATCAACTTTTTCAGTTGTGACCCGAGTTAAGTCGAGTCATTTTCAATTTACCACTGAGTCAAGTCCGAGTCCAATATATAATGGTCACTGTCTCAAGTTGAAGTCATGTTCTCAATTTTGTACAACTCGGCTTGGGTGATATCAAATGACTTGCAGTTTAAACAGCTTAGTATACAAATTTTTCATAACATGTTCATTCAAAACGGATATAACTGGCTTGAATCAAGTCGTATAGAATGACCCGCGTCATATGACTTAGTCGACTCATGCGCAATGAATTGAATACAAGTCCAGTCACTACACAAAGTGATTCATGTGCAGTGGAGTAATTCTTCATGTCCAAGAATATGACTCGAGTCATGTGGACCCACTGAAAAATTGCAACTCGAGTCTGACCCTATTTGAACCATGACTAGAATCATTCAACCCTAGTTTCTGTTTTCAGCAAGGGAATCGACAAGGAACACGGATGACGCCTCCTTCGCAACCCAGACGCCGACAAATGAGGATGCCCCGCTTCAAAATACGGATGATAATTTCAATGGTGACGTAGAAATGGATATTCCGGAGGTGGGCAGAGAAGATGGCAGAACATTGACGTCCCTGGATATCGGCACAGTGAATTCTCTGAGGAATTTGCAGCAGTCCGATCATCCTTGCAGTCAGTCGGCAGATACGTCACCTCAAGCAGTAAGTGTATTGTATGCAATGTACCGAATGCAACAGATTAAGATTAAACATTATTAATTCCTAAGAAGGTCGCGCAGTGCCAGCTATCCGGAGTGAATGGAAGCCTTTTAGACTCTACGAGGATGTCTGAGGTATGTCTTGCTTATGTCATACTTTTGGTGGCCATGTCTCGATGTGATATTGCCATTTAGGGTATTGGAAATGGTCCGCTCAAGCCCTGTGATTTAGAAGATGTGCCACAGATCAAGTAAGTTTGTGCTCTTCAACCTTTTTTTGGTTTGCAGAACGCTTAAAGTGGTTCTGACCAATTCATGCACCAATTTTACTTGAATATAAACGCTGGTGATAGGAAATATGAAAAATCATTATGCATATCATCAATTCATCATCTCATTTGAAGCTGCCTACGTTTTGCACACTGCTGGTGTGAGAGTTCGATTCTGATTGCAAGCTGCTTGCGAGTAGGCTTACTTGATATGCGGTAAATCCGCATTCAAACAGACTTGAGAAAATTACTATGATACTATTTAATAACTGTTTGTCGTTGTACATTATTAATATTAAATTAAACCGAGGTATGACGTTTTTTCTCATATGCGCCATTCATCAATGGATCAATTAATGAATCTGTCAAGTCTCTTCCGAGATTCGGTTACTCGCTAACAAGAAATTAAGATCAATCAAACCTTCAATTTTTTACATAGGTTGTGATATCGAGTAACTGGCATTAGCTTAGTTTGTACCAACAGAAGGAACAAAGGAGTCTGGGTATACCAGTTTATGAAACCCTCGTTTATGGAGGGATTTTGAAATAGCACACTTGTGGTTCAGATCATCGGAGAGCGTCTCAGCCGAGCGCTCTGCCAATCACAGTGCCGAAGACCAAGCGAACCACGAGCTTGGCTTTTCTCAAGAAGATTTTGCATCATGCACGCCAGTGCGCTCCAGTCTCGACGCTTCGAACGGTGAGTAGGGCATTTTGCTGTAATTGTAATCCAAAGTAATTGTAGTTATCTATATCTACAATTATACTCGAATCCGAATTGAGTATCAATTGCAATGATTGGAGTCGTGTAGTGAGAAATGATGAACTGAAATTATATGCTCCTTTCCCCGAAAGAGGTACAGTATCACAATGTAAGACAAAATTTGTCAAGGAGTTGGAAAACACTATTATTTTCTGATTTAATATGGCCTGAATGAAGGTTGAGCAAACTTTTTAGCTCTAGGATTGACATGTGAATCTATTTGCGGGCTGCACTATGGTAAATTCCGATAAAAGCTAGAAAGTATCCATTTATTTGAATAGGTAGAGACCAAAGAGATGGAGATAATATATATTATATGGTTCTAAACCGGTGTTCCACGGAACACACGTGGGTTTCATGAGCCAGTCTCAGGCATTCCCTGGAGGTCAAGAGCTAAGACACCCTCTCAACTCATAAATATGATTTGGGATGATACGCTCGTCTTAGCCATCATTGATTGCAGGGAATTAGTCCCGATCAATAGTCGAAGTTAAAATGTAGCGGTACAGCGTTAGCAGTGGCGTACTTTGTAGAAGTCCATTTTCGAAATCGAAACCCTATCCTTAATAAATGTCAATCCAATCTCCAATGTATATAAGCTATATATACGATGATGACACTTTCCAATGTAAGGGTGAAGCCTCGCATTCTCAACTGGTATCTGAAAGGGAACAGCGGGGAGCATATGACAATAATTTTGTTGAATTATCTCTGGTTTTGGAGATAACCCATGGAGCTTTTATGAGCGTTATGCGCTAGATAAGTGGTTCCCAACCTTTTTCGTCCCATCGCCCCCTTTTCATGTTCCACAGAGATCATCGCCCCCAAATTTTGTGAACCAAAAAATCGGAACACAAACTGTAATCACCGGCGTGTTGATTAAAAAAAAGGTCAACTTTTCGGCTCAACGTCGAATTTTATACTTTTGCAATCAAATTTTCGTGGGTTGACTAAAAAAAGGTCATTTCTCCGACTGGACTCCAATAAAGCCGTTTTAACGCGTCATCGCCCCCTTATTGTCCCCGGTAGCCCCCTTTGTCCATTTTCGCCCCCCTATCGCCCCCTTCGTCATTTTCGCCCGCCTAGAACGTCAAATCGATATCGCCCACGAACCACTGCGCTAGATAGATAAACAGCTCAGTCTTGGGCTACTATAAAGTTGAAAAAATCTCAGATCTCCAACTAGAACGGCAACTGTTGGAAACTATGAGAGTATTGCCCCAGCCATTCTGCGGGAGAGCCGATGTGCACAGTGATCCTTCAGACTTGAAAGAGGAATGTCAAAATCCCCGGATTAATAATGTGCTGGGTAAGTAAGTTTCCATTTCACTTCCCCGAGACTCGCAAAATTTTTGATCAGTACCGAAATAAATTTTCAAAATTTTAACCCAGTGGGATGTCATCAAATATTCTGCATGAAACGCGAATAGGCTAAGCAATTTCTGGAAATGTATAATCATCCAATGACTAGTAAATATTAATGACACCTCTTGGTGATTGTTAATTCTTGTTGTACTGGATTATCGTCTTCACTTTGATTACATATGAATTAGACAATAGCATAATACAAGTGTTTTGTTGAAATTGTACAAAGTTCGATTCTGCTGATGTAAATCTCCACCTAGCTTAGAAGATATGTTCCTTCCATCTGTATGTTGTTTGTTACTGGTAGAGCCACAAGTCGATTGGAGTTGAATAATTTTGACTCTAGTTAAGTCGAGTCATTTTAAAGTCAAGTCCGAGTCTAATATATAATTGTCAAGGCTTAATGTCAAGTTGAAGTCGTCTGCAACTCGATTTTTTACCTCTACTTGGGTGATATCGAACGCGTTTCAGTTTCAACACCATGTACAAATTTTTCACAATATATTAATTCAAACAGATATGACCAACTTCAATCAAGATATATTATAGAATGTCGTAATGTCGTGAGTCATATGACTAGGTCGAGTGATGCTCAATGACTCGAGTACAAGTACAGTCAAAACTCAAAGTGACTCAGGTCCAGTCGAGTAATTTTGTATGTGCAAGAATATGACTTGAGTCTTGTAGACCCACTAGAAAATTGCCACTCAAGTCACACCCGATTTGAATCATGATTCGAATCATTCAACCCTAGTTTCCGGTTTCAGCAAGGGAATCGACAGAGAACACAGATAACGCCTCCTTGGCAACCAACACGCCGACAAATGTGGATGCCCCGCTTCGAAATAGTGATGATAATTTCCATGATGACATAGAAATTGATATTCCGGAGGTTGGTAGACAAAATGACAGAACATTCACATCCCTGGATATCGGCGCTGGGAATTCTCTGGGGATTTTGCAGCACTCCGACCATCCTCGCAGTCAGTCAGCAGATACGTCACTTCAAGCGGTAAGTGTATTGCATGCAATGTACCGAATACAACATATTAAGATTGACCATTATTGATTCCCAAGAAGGTCGCGCAACGCCAGCTATCCGGAATGGATGGAAGCCTTCTAGACTCTACGAGGATGTCTGAGGTATGTCTTGCTTGTGTCATACTTTTGGTGGCCATGTCGTGATGTGATATTGCTGTTTAGGGTATTAGAATTGGTCCGCTCAAGCCCTGTGATTTAGAAGATGTGCCACTGATCAAGTAAGTTTGTGCTCTTCAACCTTTTTTTGGTTTGCAGAACGCTTAAAGTGGTTCTGACCAGTTCATGCACCAATTTCACTTAAATATATACGTTGGTGATAGGAAATATGAAAAATCAATATGCATATTATCAATTCATCATCTCATTTGAAGCTGCCTATGTTTTGCACACTGCTGGTGTGAGAGCTCGATTCTGATTGCAAGCTGGTTGCGAGTAGGCTTACTTGATATGCGGTAAATCCGCATTCAAACAGACTTGAGAAAATTACTATGATACTATTTAATGACTGTTTGTCGTTGTACATTATTAATGATAACTTAAACCGAGGTATGACTTTTTTTCTCATATGCGCCATTCATCAATGGATCGATTAATGAATCTGTCAAGTCTCATGCGAGATTCGGTTACTCGCTAACAAAAAATGAAGATCAATCAAACCTTCAATTTCTATATAGGTTGTGATATCGAAGAACTGGCATTAGCTTAGTTTGTACCAACAGAAGGAACAAAGGGGTCTGGGTATACCCGTTTATGAAACCCTCGTTTATGGATGGATTTTGAAATAGCACACTTGTGGTCAGATCATCGGAGAGTGTCCCAGCCGAGCGCTCTGCCAATCACAGTGCCGAAGACCAAACGAACCACGAGCTTGGCTTTTTTCAAGAAGATTTTGCATCATGCACGCCAGTGCGCTCCACTCTCGAGGCTTCGAACGGTGAGGAGGGCATTTTGCTGTAATTGTAATCCTAAGTAATTGTAGTTACTTATATCTACAACAATACTCGAATACGAATTGAGTATCAATTGCAATAATTGGAGTCGTGTAGTGAGAAAAGATGAACTGAAATTATATGCTCCTTTCCCGAAAGAGGTACAGTATCACAATGTAAGACAAAATTTGTCGAAGAGTTGGAAAACACTATTATTTTCTGATTTAATATGGCCTGAATGAAGGTTGAGCAAACTTTTTAGCTCTAGGACCGCATTTGACATGTGAATCTATTTGCGGGCTACACTATAGTAAATTCCAATAAAAGCTAGAACGTATCCATTTATTTGGATAGGTAGAGACCAAAGAGATGGAGATAATATATATTATATGGTTCTAAACCGGTGTTCCACGGAGCACACATGGGTTCCATCAGCCAGTCTCAGGCATTCCCTGGAGGTCAAGAGCTAAGACACCCTCTCAACTCATACATATGATTTGGGATGATACGCTCGTCTCAGCCATCATTGATTGCAGGGAATTAGTCCCGATCAATAGTCGAAGTTAAAATGTAGCGGTGCAGCGTTAGCAGTTGCGTACTTTGTAGAAGTTCAGGGTCGAAATCGAAACCCTATCCTTGTGAAATGTCAATCCTATCTCCAATATTTATTAGCTATATATACGATGATGACACTTTCCAATGTAAGGGTGAAGCCTTACATCCTCAACTGGTATCTGAAAGGGAACAGCGGCAAGCATATGACAATAATTTTTTTAAATATCTCTGGTTTTTGAGATAGCCCATGGAGCTATTATGAGCGTTATGTGCTGGATAAATAAACAGCTCCGTCGTAGGCTACTATAAAGTTGAAAATATCTTAGATCTCCAACCAGAACGGAAACTGTTGGGGACTATGAGAGTATTGCCCCAGCCAATCTACGTGATAGTCGATGTGCAGAGTGATCCTTCAGACGTGAAAGAGGAATGTCCAAATCCCCGGATAAATAATGTGCTGGGTAAGTAAGTTGCCATTTGATAAATTTTCAAAATTTCAACGTAGTGGGATGTCATCAAATATTCTGCATGAAACGCGAATAGGCTTGAAGCAATTTCTGGAAATGTATAATCATCCCATGAGTAGTCAATATTGATGACACCTCTTGGTGATTGTTTATTCTAGTTGTATTGGATTATCGTCTTCACCTTGATTACATCTGAATTAGATAATAGCATAATACAAGTGTTTTGTTAAAATTGTACAAAGTTCGATTTTGCTGATGTAAATCTCCACCTAGCTTAGAAGATATGTTCCATCTGTTTGTTACTGGTAGAGCCACAAGTCGATTATACTTGAATAGTATTGACTCGAGTTAAGTCGAGTCATCTTAAAGTCAAGTCCGAGTCTAATATATAATTGTCAATGCTTAATCTCAAGTTGAAGTCGTCTGCAACTTGATTATTTACCTCTACTTGGGTGATATCGAACGCCTTTCAGTTTCAACACCATGTACAATTTTTTCATAATATGCTCATTCAAACAGATATGACTTCAATCTAGATATATAGAATGTCGCGAGTCATATGACTAGGTCGAGTGATGCCCAATGACTCGAGTACAAGTCCAGTCAAAACTCAAAGTGACTCAAGTCCAGTCGAGTAATTTTGTATGCTCACGAATATGACTCGAGTCATGTAGACCCACTAGAAAATTGCGACTCCAGTCACACCCGATTTGAGTCATGACTAGGGTCATTCAACCCTGGTTACCGGTTTCAGCAAGGGAATCGACAAGGAACACTGACGACTTTTCCTTCGCAACCAACACGCCGACAAATGTGGATGCCCCGCTTCGAAATAACGATGATAATTTCCATGATGACGTAGAAATGGATATTACGGAGGTTGGTAGACAAGATGACAGAACATCCACATCCCTGGATATCGGCGCAGGGAATTCTCTGGGGACTTTGCAGCAGTCCGACCATCCTTGCAGTCAGTCGGCAGATACGTCACCTCAAGCGGTAAGTGTATTACATGCAGTGTACCGAATACAACATATTGAGATTAACCATTATTGATTCCGGACAAGGTCGCTCATTGTCAGCTCCCCGGGGTGGGTGGAAACCCTTTACACTCAACGTGGATGTCTGAGGTATGTCTTGCTTATGTCATACTTTTGGTGGTCATGTCATGACGTGATATTGCTGTTTAGGGTCTTGGAGATGGTTCGCTCAACCCCTGTGATTTGGAAGATGTTTCGCTGGTCCAGTAAGTCTGTGCTCTTTAATCTTTTTTTGGTTTGGGCGACCCTTGAAGTGGTTTTGACCAATTTATGCACCCAGTTTACTTAAATGTAACAGTGGTAATAGAAGATATGAAAAATCATTATGCATATCATCATCTCATTTAAAGCTGGCTAAGTTTTGCATGCTGCTGCTGTGAAAGTTCGATTCTCACTGCAAGCGGCTTGTGAGTAGGCTTGCTTTGTGTATCTTAAAACAGCATTCAAACGAACTTGAGATAAAGGGTATGTTGCTATTTCATCACTGTTTGTTGCTTTTGATCGATCAGTGTTTCCCAAACCTTGTCAAGCTAGTCATAGACAACGATGCAAGTACCAGCGTTTCCCGACACATCCTCGTCACGCCTAAATCATCACAGGGAAGTTTTTCTGCTTTTACTAAAGCCAATAAATAATGAGTTGGATGAAGCTGGTGTATTATTATCGTCATCTTCGTCATATTGGGTTTAATTTTTGATAAAAACGATCTCATTTTAAAATTTCCAGTCTCCACGTCCCGTACTGTCAATATTTTTGTAGGATTTTTAACCGGCGGCATCTGCTGTGATTTAGAAACTTTGTCACAACTCTGAAAACATGTTCAATTAAATAGGAGCGGGGAAGGGCAACGACGAAAAAGTCCAACCGACTCCAGTGAGAGTATTTCGATTTGATATAATTGTGTATCCAGAACGATTGATTGGAGTTATGTTGAACTCTGGGTTGAACACAAAATTGTTTTACAGTACAATGTAATCAGCTCCTCAATCATTTCATGCTCCGAAACTTTACAGCAAGGGTAGGCAACCTACGGCCGGCGGGCCGGATCCAGCCCGCCAAGCGAAATCGTCCGACCCGCGACAAAATAATTCGCTACCACAAGAATACGGCCAGCCGTTTCATAATGAGTTTCGATCTGCAGCGCAGCAATGCTTGGAAAGAATGCGGCATTGCTACGATATAAGTAGCCTACGTCATATTAGTCTATTATTGTTACGCCATAACACTGGTGCGGTTGACTAGTATCTCGTACTAGAAGTAGGAGATTGAGATTGTCTGTAGAGTAGAGTAGACTAGTCCAGTGCTTATCAAGTGGGTGTATCGCGAAACCGAAAGTATACCATAGTTTTTAAAGGGTTTGCCACTCTGGTGTGGTGTGATAAGAAAGTTGCCGTTTCTCTGCTTCAAAAACGCGTGAAACATCTCAGATGCTATGACAAAATCTCAAGCTTTCCTTGTTTCATCATAGATAACTAGCCTTTGTAGGTACAATAAAATTATGCTCACTTTCCTATACTGGAGGAAAGTAATCAGCACTATACATCTGTAACTGTGATACGAAATTTAATTACTGATTTCCACCGGCTTTTCCGACATTCGTTCTGTAGGCCTACAATTAAATTCTGAGTACTCATTACTCCGTTTAATGTGGACGCCAATACCATTGCCTGAAATTTCAAATGGGCCTACTTGAAATTCGATGCAGTTGAATTGAATGACAAATTTCATACAAAGAGCATATCGCTGCATGACTTTGAAAAAGACTACGGTCTTGAAACGGGTCTTTATCACATCTTGACCAACAATGCAAAAGAAATGGCATACACTTTTGGTAGCACGTACACACGTCAACAATAGTTTGCAACAATGAAATTTACGAAGAACAAGACAAGATCACGTATTCCAACGCCCATTTAGAATATGGTCTGATTCTTGCTTCATCTGACTTGTTACCAGAAGTTGAAAACCTTTCACGAAGCAAGCTGCGCCAAGTGTCACATTTATCCTGCGTTGTTGAAGTGTAAATACATGTGTTCTGCTCATTTTGTGATTTGTATGATTGAGATTGCAGCAATGTAGGGTAATATACCGAAGTGAGCATTGAATATAGTATTAAGAAAAATTCCGACCCGCCAAAAAGTTGTGCACTGGAAATTAGGCCCGTGACTAGCAAAAGGTTGCCGACCCCTGCTTTACAGAGTAGGCTGACTATCCTGTAAGGAATTTCTAATTAGAATATATCGTGTAATAAAATCACCATTTTCTCGTGCAGTTTTCTGAGATGATTGATTTATGTTTCTCCCTAAAAATCGGCTATTCCAGCTGGACCATGAGAATTGGAACAGTTGATGTATTGAAAAATTTTGGTGAAATATACCACAAACTTCTCACTGCGGTTATCGTCTATCACTTTTATTACTTTTGATTCCGTGTACATATCTCCTACATGTACGATTGTTCGTGCTCTAAAGTGGACGTTTGATTGATAGACTACTTCAAGTCGTTTGGACATCCTCATTGTATCGCAATCTTGTGCTGCTTTAAAATGATAAAATAATACATCTATAACAAACGAAGTGGTCTGTGGATGCCAGCTTAAGAACCCCGAGTTTATGGAGTGATTTTGAAATAGCACACTTGTCTTGTGGTTCAGATCGTCAGAGACCATCCCGACTGAGCGCGCTGCCGGACACAGTGCCGTAGACCCAACGAGTCGCGGGTCAGGCTTTACTCAAGATGATTTTGCATCAAGCACGCCAGTGTGTTCCAGTCCCGAGGTATCGAACGGTGAGGAGGGCATTTTTCTGTAATTGTAAATTGTAACGTAATCGTAATTAGCTCTTCCTACAATTATTCAAGTACTCGAATCCGAATGGAGTGTTAATTGCAATGATTTGAGACACACTCCCAACTCATACATATGATTTGGGATGACACGCTCGACGCTCGTGTTAGCCATCATTAATTGCAGGGAATTAATCCCGATCAATAGTCGAAGTTAAAATGTAGCGGTACAGCGTTAGCAGTGGCGTACTTTGTAGAAGTTCAGGTTCGAAATCAAAACTCAATCCTTATGAAATGTCAATCCAATCTCCAATATTTATAAGCTATATATACGATGATGACACTTTCCAATGTAAGGGTGAAGCCTCGCATTCTCAACTGGTATCCGAAAGGGAACAGCGGGAAGCATATGACAGTTATTTTGTTAAATTATCTCTGATTTTGGAGATAACCCATGGAGCTATTATGAGCGTTATGCGCTAGATAAATAAACAGCTCAGTCGTAGGCTACTATAAAGTTGAAAAAATCTCAGATCTCCAACCAGAACGGCAACTGTTGGGGACCATGAGAGTATTGCCCCAGCCAATCTACGTGAGAGCCGACGTGCACAGTGTTCCCAAAGTTTTTGATCAGTAACAAAATAAATTTTCAAAATTTCAGCCCAGTGGGATGTCATCAAATATTCTGCATGAAACGCGAATAGGCTCACAGCAATTTCTGAGGATGTATACTCATCGATTGAGTAGCAAATATTAATGACACCTCTTGATGATGGTTAAATTTAGTTGCACTGGATTATCGTCTTCACTTTGACGACCTCTGAATTAAATAATAGCAGCTACTGATTTACCATCTAAAAGTCGACATAATACAAGAGTTTTGTTAAAAGTGTGAAAAGTTCGATTTTGCTGATAAGATATGTTCCATCTGTATGTTATTTGTTACTGGTAGAATTTTTGCAAAGTACCAAGGCTCTGTGTCGCAAGTCAATAGTACTTGAATAGTTTTGGTTCGAGTTGAGTCGAGTAATTTTCAATTCACCACGGAGTCAAGTCCGAGTCCTATCTGAACATCACTGTTTCGTATCGAGTTCAAGTCATGTCTTACTCAATTTTTTGCAACATTGCTTGGATGATATCGAAAGCTTTGCAGTTCGAACACCCTATTATACAGATTTTTCGTAACATGTTCATTCAAACAGATATGACCGACTTCTATCAAGTCATGTAGAATGTCTCGAGTCATATGACTACAGAAAGTGATTCAAATTGTGATTTTTAATATTCAAGAATATGACGCGAGTCAAGTTGACCCACTGAAAAATTGCAACTCAAGGCAGACCCACTGTGAGTCATGACTCGAATCATTCAACCCCGGTTTCCGGTTTCAGCAAGGGAATCGACAAGGCACACGGACGATGTCTCCTTAGCAACGAAGACCCCGCCAAATGAGAATGTCCTGCTTCGAAATAGCGGTAATAATCTGGGCAGTGACATGGAAATGGATATTACGGAGGTGGCCGGGCAAGACAAAACATTCCCGGCCAACATAGAGTCAGGTCGCTCGAACAAATGCCGGGCCAGAGTCGGTGGTCGTGGTAAATCTTCAGATATCAGTACTGGGAAATCACTGAGAGATTGGCTGCTTTCGGGCCAACCTGGCAATCAGTCTACTCATACGTCACCTGAAGCGGTAAGTGTACTAGATGTGGTGTACCGAAAATTATGTATTGACCGTTATTGATTCCTGGAAAGGTCGCTCATCAAGTATTACCAGGAGTAGGTGGCAGCCCTCTAAACTCTACGAGGATGTCTGAGGTACGTCTTGCTTATGTTCTACTTTTGTTGGCAATCTCATGATGTCATATTGTTGTTTAGGGTCTTGCAGATGGTTCGCTCCAGCCCCATTTAGAAGATGTTTCGGTGGAAGAGTAAGTCTTTGCTCTTCAACCTTATTTGGTTTGAAGAACACGCGAATGGTTATGACCAATTTATGCACCCTGTTTACTTAAATGTAAACCGAGTTAATATGTCATATGTAATATCATTATGCTTATCGTCATTTCGTTTATTGCTTGCAAAGTTTTGCACACGGTCGGTATGAGCAAGGCTGTGGAGTCGGAGTTTGGCTAATTTTCGCTTAATGGTGTCGGAGCCTCTTTTTAGCACGCCTTCGAGTCGGAATAGAGAGAGAGAGAGAGAGAAAGAGAATCTTTATTCGTATACATTACACATCAACATTACACTACAAAAATGTAACAGTGAAATGCGACATGCAACGTAGACGGGAGGCTCGATATGACATAGTCTTCAGAGCCGAGCCACCCAGGACAGGAGCAATTTTCACAGTTGATAACTAATAAACAAAAACAAAAAGATAACTAATAAACAAAAACAAAAAAAATTAACTAACAAACGAAAAGAAAAATAAGACACAGTATCATGGACCAATTCGAAATACAATGCAAATACAATTTAGCCGTAGTTAGAGATAAGGGAATGAAAACATTGTTTTTTAAATGTAACGCCGGAATAGTGGAAAGTACTGACTAGAGTCGGGGTCGGAGTTTGTGAAAACGACCCTGACTACGGCTCCCACTTCCTTATTGTGAAAACAATTGCTCTCAAAGGCTTCGACCCCGACTCCGGCTCTAACTACTTTATTATGAAAACAATTGCTTCCAAAGGCATCATTAAATTTCTAATAATAACTAAAATAGGATTTTATATACCACCAATCCCTGTTAATAGTAACGATATTGATAAAATTGGACATAGAGGAAGAAAATCGCCATATGCATCTTCGCGATGCAGTCACAAATTGACGCAATTTTTGGAATTATACCATGATGCCGTGACAAAGTAAATACATCGACTGGTTTTGTAAAATTGTAAAATTGATGTAAATATAATCAAACGCTGCTTCCCACTGGCTTGGGTCGGCCTGCTAGTCCTTGAGTACTTGAGTAAGTGCATGTAGACTAGACATATGCTATTTTACTACTTCCTAAATTTCCTTTCTACCAACGTTTATTAGTATTGAGAGTGTGTGTGTGTGCTTGCAATCATTATAGTGTGTAATGAGAAAATTAGTAAGTTACATCTATGTGTTAGTTGCTGACTCATACACAATAGCTACACTTTGATTATTATATCTACATTTTAATTATACAGGATTGCATATATGTCATGTTTTAATGATTCATGTATATTAGTATATTAGAGAGTCCATGTTATAAAAACATATAAAATATGACAAAAGGAAGGATATTTAGAAAAGCATGTTCCATATTAATTGCTTAGTGAATAATTCGAGTTCTGGCACTATGAAACATTTTTTCATGCCATCGTTAATCATATGTTTGCATATGTTCAATGGTTAAACTGTTAAACATGTAATTTATTACAATTATAATTACTGTTAAACATGTAAGTTACTCGGTAGAGAGGTGTTCTTTGACAACCGTAGCGACGTAATTAGGAACAATATCAAGCTATTCATGTTTCATTCATGATTCGTAAAATACCCTATAATTAAAAATAAACTCGAACGTATTCGAATTATTCCTAATCATGAGTACTGAAAATGAGTACTGGAAATGCTTCAGCACAGGTTTCAGAAGAGTTTATTTGCTGTTCTTCCATTTTGAAATATTAAGATTTAGTTTAGCGCACTGATTCTCTAACTTTTTTAGACACGCCCCCTTTATGACAGTGAAATATTTCGTGCCCCCTTATCGTCAAATCACACAATGAAACCAGAATGTTAGCAATCCTCACAGATAGTTTGATGGTATGGAAGGTTATGACTGTTGATGAGAGAATTCTCCAGTATGAAACTCCGGCTACACACAAAGCAATAACTGAATTGGAGGTGAATCGCACCAAGCGCGAAAAATAATTTTAGGAGTATGGAAACAGTTTATCATGACTGAATTATCTAGTTTTAACGAGTCACGCATAGTACACCGATGTAAATAGGCTAATTATTACAGGTGGCGACTGTATACTAGTACCTTAAGGCCTCGCGGCTTCTTGTCCTCATCATGGTCCGTACCGGATTTTCACTGGTGTGGCGAATAAATGATTGATTGATTGTACTGGTCAACACACATTTTGGTGCCAAGAAAGTTTTAACGGTTTTAGGGTGTTTCTGAGTCGCCGAGTCCAAAAATGACATTAGTTTTTCTGAATTGGCTCGATTTTTTTAAATATTTTATATTTTTGGTTCGAAAAGTGCTAAAAATACGCAAATTGTGACATAGGTCAAATGCTCTTTGTATATTTCAGATCTTTGTATACTACGGTTTTAGGGCATTCCCATGTCGCTGATTCCGGCAATGACATTATTTTTTCCGAATAGACCTTATTCCTTGAGATGTTCCACATTTTTGTTTGGAAGTGCTCAAAATACGCAAATTTTGGCGTAGGTAAATTTCACTTCATATACTACAACTTCGATGAGTTCACATCTGTCTCTTCAAGTGTGTGCATACAGTATTGTTCTATTTCTGAAGCGATATCGTTGAAGACGCAATCGTTAACAAAGAGAGCCTTCTATACGCGTCCTGTTTCATGTGAAAATCAAGCAAAAATGATAAAAATTTGGCAATATTAGCGGTAAACAACATATTTTTGTAAATTAAAAACAGATGCCGTCAAAGCCCAAACACTGCGTTCAGTAACGCTCAAAGTTCAGTTAGTAAGCTGTCAAAGCTTGCTAATCAATCATATACCTCCATTTTCAGTAAAAGCCAATCGATGTCTTTGCAGTAAAAAAGCTCATCTTGTTGGCTAAAATATGGAAGTAATTCTTTCTCTCTTGTACGGTAAAATGTTATTCAAGCTCCAGTTCGAGGACAGTTTTTGTCTTTGAGTCGGGTACTTCCTCAGACTGAGGCACATCGCCGAGAATATTCTAAATCTGCGTGATAATACCAATTATTCTACTTACAACGATTAAATTAAATAAATAAAAAATAAAAAAAATACCCATATCTCAAATAGTAGAGCCAATTCGGAGAAACGGATGTCATTTTCAGACTCGGCGGCCCGGGCATGCCTAGTAATCATTAAAATATCTTTTGAACTGAAAAAAAAGTTTATTTTTGTTGGCCAGTGTTAGTTTATGTTGTGATTGTCAGGTTTCCATAACAATGTAATTAAAATTGTAATTGAGCTAAATTTTTATCAAATTACAATTACAATTACACAAAATAGAAATGCTTCAATTACAATTACATGAAAAATGTAATTAATTATGACAGTCAGCTCGATTAAAAATTACAATCGATCCAACACTGGTCGGTATATTGAAAATTTGTGGAAACGAAGTCAGAGTTATGGTTGGTTGACTAAAAAGAAAGGACGTCTTTCCGGCTCAAGTCCCGGAATACCGACTTTCGGGAGATTTTCCATTGGATGTCCGAAACTTTGCCGCTGATTTCCTATACCTCAGTCCAATTTCCACATACATTTAACCAAGATTCTCAAAAAAGAGGACATGTAGGCGTCCTGCGAGGACACTTTCAAAAAAGTTATAAAAGAGGACAAATCCTCTTAATAGAGGTCTTACGGTAACCATAGACAAAATATTATTGACGTTGAAATCAATCATCAACCCGATAAAGCTGGTCTGCGGTTATCGTCTATCACTTTTATTACTTTTCATTCATTGCACATATCTCCTATATGTACAATTGCTCGTGCTCTATTCCAAGGTGGATGTTTGATTGATAGACTACTCCATGTCATTTGGACATCCTCATGGTATCGTGATCTGGTGTTGTTTTTAAATGATAAAATAATATATCAATAACAAACGAAAGGGTTCAAGAACCCGGGGCTTATGGAGTGATTTTGAAATAGCCCACTTGTGGTTCAGATCGTCGGAGAGCGTCCCGGCCGAGCGCGCTGCCGGACACAGTGTCTTAGACCCAGCGAGGCACGGGCTTGACTTTTCTCAAGATCATTTTGCAACAGTCTTGTCCAGTCCCGAAGCTTCGGAAGGTGAGGAAGGCATTTTGCTGTAATTGTAAATTGCAATCGAATCCAGAGTAATTGTAATTAGTTATATGTATATTTATTCGAGTACCCAAATCCACATTGCGTGTTGATTGCAGTGATCGGAGTTGAGCAGTGATAAATGATGCACTGAAATTGTATGCTCATATCCCCGAAGAGGTACAGCATCAACATGTAAGACAGAATTTGTCGCCATAATACAGGATTGCAATGACTCGATTCATGACTAGACTCGAGTCACGATTTTCTGATGACTCGACCCGAGTCATTTTCTCAAAATACAGAAATGACTCGAACCAAATCATATGACTCAAGACTCGAACAGCCGAAGCCAACATTTTATTGTAATTTCGAAAAATAGTAAAGTATAACCACACTATTGGGATTTCATCTAATGGTACTGGTACTTGAAAATGCAACTAGAAACTGCTAAAAGTGAGAGAAATTTGTATATTATATACGCGAACCATTCGACATCACCATACAGAGTGATAAAAAGTGGGTTTAACAAGACCTTAACTAGAAACTGAGCAGTCAACACAATGACTTGGACTCGAATTCGACCCTTGGCTCGCTGACTTGGAGTTGGACTTGACTCGGTGGTGAATTGAAAATGACTCGACTTGACTATAGAGTCAAAACTATAAAAGTGAGATTGACTATTGACTCGGTGCCTTGTGACTTGGTTACAACCCTGCCATAATACAAGCGCTTTGTTAAAAGGTGAAAAATTCGATTTTGCTGATGTAAATTTACGCCGAGCTTAGAAGATATGTTCCATCTATATGTTATTTGTTAGTGACAGAGTTCTAACAAAATTGCAAGGCTCTGGGTCGCAAGTGAAATATACTTTTATAGTTCTGACTCGAGTTGAACTGAGTCATTTTCAATTCACCACTGAGTCAATTACGAGTCCATATATTATGGTCACTGCTTAGTCTCAAGTTGAAGTCATGTGCAATTCAATATTTTACAACTCTGCATGGGTGATATCTAACACCTTGCAGCCTCAACGCCATAATAAACAAATTTTTCATGACATGTTCCTTTGTACAGAAATAACTGGCTTGAATCTAGTAGTATAGACTGTCTCGAGTCATATTACTTGGTCGAGTCACTACACATAGTGACTCAAGTCGAGCCGTGTAAATTTTTATGTTCAAGAAAATGACTCTCAAGTCATGTGGGCCCACTGAAAAATTTCGACCCAAGTAAGACCGGATTTGAGTTTTGACTCGAATCATTCAAGCCTGGTTTCCGGTTTCAGTAAGGGAATCGACAAAGCAATCAGAAGGTGCCTCCTTCGCAATCGGGACGGAGGTGGCTGAACAAGACACTGGGAAATCACTAGGGGATTCGATGCGTTCCGGCCATCCAGGCAGTCAGTCTGAACATATGTCTCCTGAAGCGGTAAGTGCATTGTATGCGGTGTACCGACTATAACGTATTGACCATTATTGATTCCTGGGAAGGTCACTCAACGCCAGCTATCCGGAGTGGGTGGAAGCAGTTTGCACTCTATGGGGATGTCTTGCTGATGTTATACTTCTGGCCATCTCATGACGTGATATTGCTGTTTAGGGCCTCAGAGATTGTACCATCGTGCCTTGTGAACTAGAAGACGATTCGGGGGTCGAGTGTGTGACGTTGCCAACATTCTTCTACCAGCGAGCCTCGAATCCAACGGTTTCAGCAACAAAATTCAGAAAATGCTATCGGTGAGTCGTGAACCAACGCAACCAGTTGAGCTACTCTGCACGACTGCGAGCGCAGAGAGGAGATGGTTTAAGAACACCAAATGTTCTCTATTTCCCCAAAAAGACCTTGACTCGAATCAATAGAATTTATATTACTCAATTCAGATTCATTACCTGAATCATTGCGCCCAACATGTGTAGCCCTAGTACAAGAACGTTTAGCCGTAGCCATTTTCTTCAGAAAGCCACCTTGTGCGCATATACATGATTCTTATGAGGGCAATCGACCTTTCACCTCCATATATGAAAACAGCTTTATATATGTCACTTAAACGATAAAAATGGCTCTTTTGAATGACTTGCTAAAAGCAATATTTCTACAACAATTTTGTCACTCCAAGAAGGGTGAGCCAGTATCAATCGTAAAAGTGATGTCCCGTAAATATCGACTAAATTTATATCAATATTTATTTCAGCGTGGCGGCAAATAAATTTGCCATCGGCGTGGCTCGTGACCGGCGCCAGCACCAGGACGAGGCCCAACTGGATGTGCACGATGCCACTGTAAGTTGAGATTATGCCTAAATTCCAATCTGTGGTTTTGAAAGTAAAGGTGGAAGACCATGAATTAGTATTCAAGATGATGTAGACGCAGAACCATAGTTGCTAAACTTTGTTATCTTGCGGTACAGTAGGAACATTCTAAAACACTCGCGGCACACTTTCAGAAGTAAAGTTGTTGTAAAAAAATATTTTCCGTGTACTTATGGGCTTGTTTAAACGAAGATATACTGATGTTGCATTGTTGCCAAACACGCAATCATTTCGTCGTCAATTTCAAAAGGTCTCTCTCTTGTTACAACTATTTCAAGTTCACGCCATGTTCGCATACAGGACCGAAACAGTATTAAATTTTGCCCGGCACCCCCATGAAGTGTTCAAGCTAACGTACCCCTTTCCACGCGTATTTTCGTCGGTATCCTTTATACATGCGATTCTCGAAAACGCACACACTCATGCCGTATCGAAGGACGGTGTCATTCATGAATGACTCGTATTTATTGGCAGAGTTGATGGTAGTGATGGTTTCGAAAATTTATGGCATGCAATTGTACATCACCATGTTCCATTGGTAATGCCATACGATAGCGAAAAATACAATAATGTATGTTATGGCAAAACAATCATCCTTGAAGCTATTTATTGCAAGGTTTCCCAATCTGTGGTCTTCTCAGGGGGTCATGAGCCTGTTTAAGGAGGACCATGAAAAGATTTATCATTTCTAAGTCCAGCCATTTAAAAAAATGATTTAAAACTTGATAATCATATTAGTACAGCAATAAGCCATTTCTTGATCTCGAATTTACCTCCATTGTATTGCAAATCGAAACAAATCGTACCCTAATCACACGATAACACAAGAAAATCAAGAAATGCATATAGTGACACCAAAACGAGCATATCGAAAATCAAATTCAAAATTTAAGAATTCTGCACCAAAATACTCTACTTTACGTTTTTACTGGATGATCGAATTTTTTGGAACATCCTTCGCGGTCGTCTGAAATTGTCACGCGGACCTCAAAAGAACCACAGACACCAATTTGAGAACCAGTGACTCCATCACCACTCAACTTCACCTCTCAATTTTGTTCGAAATCTCTTCTAGAAATTTCGGATGGCTCATTTTATATACGGGAACCAGCAAGAATCGAAGTAAATGAGTGAAGTCCGTCATTTTTGTGATGGTTTTTCGAAATAAATCTGGACCAATATGTTTTATTAGAAGTGCTAATGCACTATATCCGATACAACTTCTGTATCGTCGTGTAAGGTACAGGATAATAATACCTCTCTGCAGCTTCCGCATTAGGGTTGTTCAGGATTGATCGACTTTTAAAAAGTCGTGGTTTTCAGTCTTCAGCTTTCAGTCAATCAAATACCCGCCTTGGTTAGCATTTCCGTTTTGATAAGTAGACTATTCTACAACCCAGAAATACATTCTTAGAATGATGGTTTCTTGTTTAGTCGCTATGAATTCTGGTGGATACTTCATCATCATTTACTGCCGTATTTATAGATTCAAGATATCACCAGAGATAGAGATAGAAATAATCAAAGGAACTTGGAATAGTCTGTCAGTCAAGCACCCACCTTGACATACAAGCATAGTGACACAATGATCTTTGCTTTTCAGGTTATTAACTCCAAGCGCCATATGGATACTAATGATAGCATCAAAAATCGAGAATGTGAAATATGTGGCAAAGAATTCACCTATAAGAGTGTCCTCAACCTTCACTTCAAGGGTGTGCATTCCGCCGTCAAAAATCATGCATGTGAAATATGTGGCAAAGAATTCACTGATAAGAGTAACCTCAAGGTTCATATGGATATGCATGCTGACGTCAGAAATCATAAATGTGATGAATGTGGGAAAGCATTTTCACAGAAGAGTCACCTCAAGCGTCACTTCAAGGAGGCGCATTCCGCCGTCGAAAATCGTGCATGTGAAATATGTGGCAAAGAATTCACCTATAGGAGTAACCTCAAGCGTCACTTCAAGGAGGTGCATTCCGCCGTCAAAAAGCATGCATGTGAAATATGTGGCAAAGAATTCACTGATAAGAGTAACCTCAAGGTTCATATGAATATGCATGCTGGCGTCAGAAATCATAGCTGTGAATTATGTAGAAAAGGATTTGTGCAGAAGGCTCACCTCAAGGCTCATATGAATACGCATGCTGGCGTCAAAAAATCATAGCTGTGATATATTTGGGAATGCATTTTCTGATTTCACAAGCGTCACATGAAGATTCATGCTGGACAGATGAGACAGAAACCTCATAATTTGCTGTGGTGGTTTTCATTTCGTGATAACTTATTGGGACTCGATGCCATGTGATGCGGTCTCAAAATGAAAATTGAGAGTAAAAACATTTTGGCAGCAAGCATTCTGTTCAGAAAATCCACCGTATTCGTCTCCAGCTAAAAGATTCCTACAAGTTAGCATTTCAATCTATCTCTGTGGACTATTTACCGCTTTTTGGGATTTTGGACACGCATTTTTTCACTGTTACACTTTCAAGACAGAAATGAATTTTAGATGCCGGTCGTTGTCAGACGATATTATAAAGAAACTGTGTCGGAGTAACCGCTGAGGTTTAGTTGCGGTAAGTAGGCGTACCGTACCGATGCTCAACTGACGATTACTTAAAAAGGGTGTTTACAGGTAACGAACTGCACAGAACACAAATATACTTGGTCTCATGTCGTCTGTTAAGCGCCAGTACTTTACGCCTACTTACAGTAAGGGTTGAACCGAGGCCTACTATGAATATCGTAGGCCCTCGTTGAACGCACTGATTTTAGTAGCATATTGAGAGTTGATTTATTCAAGTATTGACATTATACCTATACGGTCCTTACCACTAAGAGTTGATTGATCGACCAAAGTTATAGCTTCGATACTACACTATATTCTACTCTGGAAGCCTTGAAACCTCAATTGGTCGTATCTCAACATACGATACATGTAGTATTAAGCTACACAGCAGGGTTGTTCAAAAATAACTTTTTACTGGGTCCCGGGGATTCACTGAATACTGGTTAGGTTACCTAAAAAACGCTGCACACCAAATTTGGCTCAATTCCAACCAGTCTACGCCGATGCAAAGCGAATTGAAATTTTCGAATTTACTATAAAAAAATGAAAAAATTAATTTTCCAGATTTTAATGTCAACCCCATGAAATTGTTGAGCTGTCTACAAAAGCGATGCCAAACAAATTCGACGCAATATCACCGCGTAGAAGCCAAGTTACTGCAGATGGAAATTGTGGATTTGCAAAAGTAGCACAGATGGTGGAAAATCCCAGTACTATGAATGAAAAACTCAACTAACTTCGCTTCTACGGATTGGAATTTCGTCGAATTCGTTTTTGTAGACAGCTACACCATTTCATGGGGTTGATGGCAGTGTTGGGATGACTCGAGTCATGACTTGACTCGAGTCAGACTCGAGTCACTTTTTCGTGTGACTTGACTTGACTCGAGTCACTTTGCTAAAATGACTTGACTTGACTTGACTCGGCGTATCAGAAATGTGAATTGACTCGTGACTCGGAGCAAAATCCCACGAGTCAATTTCAAGTCATCAAGTAATCGGTGGCGATAAAAATCACTGTATCTTACATATGTTCGGATTGTTCGCGCAACGCTGGTGTAACCCGTGAGAGCGACCAATCATTCCATGATCGTGCGTTTTACTGAGACTGCATTGTTCTCTCACAAATAAATTCGACCACAATCGAATTGATCGAAGCTAACAGCTTACGTTGCCGAAACGTAGTAGGCCTACTAAAGTGATTTAATAGTAAATTTATATTTCTGTTTTCCGTGCTTATCTTACCCAAAACTCTTGATTTATTAAAATTGAAATCGAAATACTCCTCAACCATGGGCGCAGACTTGAAGTGTATCATAGCAATATGTATAAATGAGTAATGCATTGCATCTTTATCAATTAGTTTCTCTATTCTCTATCAAGGCTGACAACTATTCAGTGAGGCTATGCAATTATTACCTAGTTTAACAGTTCTACGTATATGTGAGCGATACATCGCCTTATTGCATGTGTATTTAACTCTACATTCGTTCATCAATGACCACTCAATCTGTAATTCAGACAGCTAGCAAAATACAATGATGTAATCATGCTTCATGCTTCGAAAAGGCAACTTGACTTGAATTGTGACTTGACTCGTGACTTGACTTGACTTGACTCGACTTGACTCGAGTCACCTCCAAAAATCGAGTGACTTGACTTGACTCGAGTCACCTTCGAAAATCGATTGACTTGACTTGACTCGAGTCAAAATGTGCAATGACTCGAAATGACTCGTGACTCGAAGGTAGTGACTTGATCCCAACACTGGTTGATGGTAAAATTTGGAAAATTATATTTTTTAATTTTCGATAGTAAATTCGACGTTTTCAATTGGCTCTGCATCGGCATATACTGGTTGGAATTGAGCCAAATTTGGTGAGCAGCGTTTTTAGGCAACCTAACAATTTAATTAGTGAATCCCCGGTATTTGGAAAAAGGTTACATTTGAATAACCCCACTACACATGTTAATGAAAATGACAGATCAGTGAAATCAATCAACAGCGTTGTCACAAAGTGTAATGAAATAGGTATGGTAAAAAAATACTAAATTATCTTCACAACAGCATAGAGAAGGTACATATTTCAATTTTCCACATCCTCCATACTGCAATGACGTCATGATAAGTGATACTCGACTTGAAGCCTTCTGCTCAATTCAAAACCGAATCACTCAGGCCATACTTTGAGACAGTGTCTTCATAATATCGCTGACAAGTATGTAAAACTCATTCTTTGCCTTGATCGCGCCAGGAAAATGCACAAGTGGAAGATTACGTATCATGAATTTCACAAAGAGTCAAGAAGCGATTACCATTGACCTCGATACCACAGAGATGCATGAGAGTCATGTAGCTACAGTTCTAATGCAGTGACTTTTCGAAAATATATGGCTGCTGCGAAATTGTTTTTCACACTCTCAACTTGAGGCCACATCATATTTTGATATCAGTGCTGCTTCGATTGTAATCTGTTTTTCGCACAATTTCTGTAAACGATTTCGTTATGCGCTGCTGAATACAGGAATTGAAATGCATGAATTGTCTACTTCTGGAACAGTTTTGAATTAGTATAGCGAAATGGATGACATCCGCAACCAAGAATGGCCAGTAACGAAGTTCTTCTACTTTTTCAAGGCACTAAAGTAGTATTCATCTACTTGCAATACTTCCCTATTTACAGTTTTTTTCATCTCATCAGCATCTTCACACACAGCCTCCGTAATGTAGACCTAATGCATATTCACAATTTGAAGACAGGTAGCCTACTCTATTACTAGGTACAGTAAATAAATGTGGCAGTTCTGTCGGTATTGACTGCGGTTACATATAAGACAGATACTATAGCAAGAGAAGGTGTTTGCTCAGCGCCACGCTTTGACAACTAGATGAAACTAATTGTCTAAGTAGACCAGGGACAAGGTTGTAACCAAGTCACAAGGTTCCGAGTTACAAGCAGAGGTGGTCAAAGTAGTCAATAAAGCTACTCAAATAGAAGTAGCGACGCAAAAATCTACACAAGTACGAGTAAAAGTACTTATTTTAAAGGCAACCTAAAACTACTTGAAGTAGATGTAGAATTGACTGACTTTAAATCTACTCAAGTAAGTAAGCAGTTGTGAAAACGGTCGTAATTCGTTCGCATGGACTGTCAAAGGGTGCACATTGAGCAATCCGGAAGGTGTAGAGAGATTGATTCATATTTATGCATCCCAGGAGGTATCAATTCGTCCGCATCATGTGATGCAAATGATAGTGTTGATAGGGAAATGCGATACTAATCTTAGAACATATCATGGCATGGCGTCCTCCCTCATATTATAAGACCGGTAGTTTAGTCGAAGAGCAATACGGAGAAGTTGTATCGGATACGGTGTTAACACTTTGAGCGTTTAGTATACGTTAATAAAAATATATCAGATCGTAAAAATGTCATATAGACAGTGTAGCTATATCTTAGGGAAATAGGGGCATTACTACACTTGCTTTTATACATCATCATACATGATCTCCAGAAAAAATTAACTGAAACTAATTAGAACTTGAAGAATGATACTAGGTATATTGAAAGGGAAATACCAATACTACATCCAAAAAGCGGAAATACATTTTATATCTTTTGTCCAGAAGGTTTCAACGGTGTTTTGCTAAAAACAGGTCTAACGCAGAAAAAAGTCTGAGTTCGCACTTTTCCGGATTAGGACACACGCCATGGGCTGCTAGATTACGATATGATAGGTAATTGCTAGATGGCGAAACGGTAGTTTCAAACGTATCGGCCATATTTACTATGATGAAATATTTCATATGGGCGACAATGCGGCGTGAACGGAACCACACAACTCTCTACCTAAAGTATATTCACCGATAATTTTATGAATACATATTTGTCACTCCATATATGTACCTTCCCAGCAAACACATTACGGCAAGCGGATATCCGTCGGATAACTTGTCAATTGGCCCAGATTCATCCTAGTGTCATCCGGTCGCACCGAGAATGTCGAATCTTGGTGTCATCCAGTGCTCGTCCATTGATCATCCCATCAAGTCATTTCCTGGCCACTGTAGGGACAAAGTCTGGTTGAGACTGATATCCATAGACTATCCACTGATCAACCCTCTGAACACTACCTAGCTATAGCTAGCTCCTGAAACTCCATATTCCCTTATACCACAGGTTAGGCAACGCAGAAATATACTTACACAAGATTGATGTTCAGGCAAAAGCTTATATTATCAAATTGTCAGCAATAAAAAGCAGCAACAAGTAAAATTAACAACTGCTGTAAATCACGTCAAAATCAATCACTCACTCACTCAAGTTAGAGAGATACCATAAAGCAGCAGGTGGACTTGAAAATATCACAAGCAGTCGATCAATCGGGCAAAAAATAAGATGACTGCGAAGTATGTACACTGGGAAGAATACCACACATGGGCTAGTGTTGAAAAATTAAAGAAAGTTCGAAGCAATTACCTTGAATTTCGTCAATGAGAATAAAAACAAGACACACTGCATTACACATACACAACTATATCAGAAATACCAGAGGTTGGCAAGTTTTGAAAATCATTATAAGCAATAATAAAAACTGCAGCAAAGTGAAAGCACAGCATCGAGTCAAAGCAACAATTGTCAATCAATCAAGGTAAAGAAGCATGCACACTGCACACTGAGAGGATTACAGAATATGAAACATGGGCAAGTGTTGAAAAATTATGATAGGTCGAAGCAATTACCTGGCGAAGCAATTAGAAGACACGCACCGCATTACACATGCACAATTGCACATACACAAATGTATCAGAAATACAGAGGTTGGCAAGTTGTGAAAATCATTATGCAAGAAGACATAGCGATACTTTTAAAATTGCAGTGAAGTAAAAGAAGTCAAGCATCGAGTCAAAGCAATAATTGTCAAATCAAGTTGAAAAATTACATTCACAATATGAGATCACATTAGAAATGGGATGCTAACAAGAATTCAAAAAGTGGCAGGTTGAAGTTCTTCAATAACAGTAAAAATAATGCACATTAGGGAAAGACCTGACATTAACATTTAAGATGGCAACTATTCAAGGTGAAGAGGTAATACGAATAGAGATACGAGAAAAATAGGATGTTTTACTCTGGTCAATCGGTCGTTCCGACATCCTCTATGTGCAGATCTGTCACACATTGTTCAAGATGCAGTATAACAAACAAGGCACTTCAGCTTAAGTTTTGCCTACTTTCACTGCATGTTTTTGTGACTACTTCTACTCACCTTTCCAAGACATAACCAGTTAGATAGCCCCTATAATGTAGTAATAGTGAATGCAATTTAGAAATCGCACTATAATTGGAGTGCCATTATATATTTTTCGCGATGGTACATCCTGCAATTTTGAAAGCGGCCTCTACCAGCTGCAGTAACCTGCAAGCGTGCGACTCGTTCTACTTTTGGAAAGTACTCAAGTAGTCACCATTTCAGATCCACCTTCACTTGAGCAGCAAGGATGACTCACTTTCACCCCTTTTTGATCGTATATACCACGTCTAGAGCGGATGAAAATAAGAATCAGCAAATTCAACTGTAACTTTTAAAAAATTCCACTGCAAGCAATGCACACTTGCAATCAAGAATCTCTCCAGCTGGAAATATCTTCAATCTTCATACAGGTTCAACTTGCAACGAGGTCAAAAGTTGGTAGGAGGGGAATGACTTTATACAGCATCCTCTTTCTCGTCATCGTCTGCTCAGTGCTCAAGGCTGAGACAGGATATGGACTAGTTCTGCATTCTTGTCCTAAAATAATTAGCAAGAAAATCATTACAAGCGAACATGAAACAATCCTTCAAAATGCTACCAACTCCGAAAGCCTTGCAAAATACATTCAAACACTGACAAAGTACAGCATACTATGCATAAACGCACAAATCATGAATATTAAAATTTATGACCATTATAGAACAGTGGACACTAAGGGTGCTCAAAAAAAACTTTTTTCAAATTTGATTGGCTTAGCTGGCAAATCATTAGGTTACCTAAAATACCTTGCACAACAAATTTGACTCATTTCAACCAGTAGATGCTGAGGTCATCCAATTCGAAATTTCCATCATTTTTCAAATAATAGTCTTTACGGTGGAAAATTACGCCACTCAGACGTGATCAAAAATGCCTAGGATGTAGGGATGCTTTTTTCCACTCATTTCCATCTTTACAGGGGCCTATGGTATAGTTTGGATGAAGACATCGCCAGTTGACGAGTAAAAGATATGACACGGATTAGCTGGAAATTAGTAGACTTCATTGAAATAGCTAATAGACACGTTCAAGTAATGGTGATATACTTTGCAAATAAACTACTTTTCACACTAAAATTAACGACCACGAAAACGAAAAAAAACTGACAAGTAGGTAAAACCTGAATCTGCGCAATTGGCCACGAACAGACGCGAACCAACGTAATTGCTTAGCGTTAATACTGAAACATCAGAGGATGCATGTACTTAACCGCAACAAATGATGCTAACTTGGTAAATTTGAAGAAATTTCAAACCCCTCCCTTGTTTCATCTGATCACCCTATGTAGAAATAAAAGTCGGCGCCTATGATTACGCAATATAACCATTATCCCCTCTGCGCGATATATTTAGACAATCAATATTGCATCTACCTCGTATTGCTGATTTCTGCTTTTGGATGATGCATGGCGCAACACAGATCTCACTGCAATCTCGTAGTCCTTTTCCGGTACAGTCGTAGGAATATTGCAACAAGCACCTTAACGGGAAGATTATAGTTAACAATTCATAGAGACGACAAACTAGTTCAACCTACGATACATAATGACTCGCATAAACTCAGTGCACACAGAGCTTTCTTCCCAGTTCTGCTCAACTTAATCAGTTGCCACTCTATTGGGAAACTCCGCGCTAATCAAATAAATATACTATATACTCACCATTTCCAGTAGGAAATTCCCAGCAGAATGAACCTAGACGACTCTCTCTAGGAAGGGCTGCTTGCTGAGACAACGTATCTGAACAGATAAATAACAGTCAGTGGCACCTCAAACACACAATAACAGGCATGGGTTGATTAGACGCAGTCAAATAATGGTAATCTTATAGCTGACGAACAGAGCGCAAAATTTTATAAAACAGGTCTCAATATAAAGCTACTTTCGCACCGATTCAGAAAATATAAATTAAAATCTGGTCCGGGCACTAAAACCCCCCGAAAATTGCCTTCAAAGTCCGAAATCGCCATTGCTTCCAACAAAGGTAGCGGCAGTAGACAATGACAAATCAAATGTCTCGAACTGATTGTGACATCATTGAGCGCCTTGGCGAAGTCGTGCTGAATCTATATTACAATGAAATTCATGAACCGCTGTGCCGAATGGAACAAACTGTTTCGTAGATCGGCCTGTTGCGTACTAAGAAATACGGGTTGATAGTAAATTCTACGATATATGTGTAGGCTTTTGTGCTATAATTTGTATTTATCCAAATTTTTGAATGCGCGACGACGCAAAATAGACAAACTATTCACATTACGACTTATTCGCGTTACAGCAATTGATACGGCGCGCTATACTCCGAGAATCACGGGGAACACGGCACGCGACTTTGCCAAGGTGCTCAATGATGTCATAATCAGTAAGAGACATTGAATTGAACGGTCATTGTCTACCGACGATACCATTGATAGAAACAACACCGACTTTGGCCCTTTGAGGGCGTTCCAGTGCCCGGACCAGATTTTAATTTTTCTTATTGGAGTCAGTGCGAACGTAACTTTCGATTGAGACCCGTGTAATTAAATTGTGCGTTCTGGTCCCCAGCTCTAACATTATCGTGTAGTTATCAAATTGGAAGTTTCTATAGTCATCATTGAATGAGCATAAAAAATTTCAATTAATTCATAACTTACATACAGTACTCAGTTCTACTCTATATACTCGGCTCAGCTTTAGGCTATAAAAGTTGAATAATCTTCTTACAAATCAAACAGTCATAACCGCAGATTTTTTGCTGTTTTGATACCACATGGAGGAATTAAGCTCTAACCTGCATTTGGTGAATTGGTGATGCACTGTCAGTAAAATCATGAGATTACTGTCAGATTTCTTCCTTCACTTTTCTTCAAGATGCCGAAATTTTTTTTCGAACTGTTTCGCCTGAGCTTCAGCATGATCCGTGTCACTGGTATCAGTGGAACATGTTCGTTTTCTTTAAATCTTCTCGTGACCACCCGAATGAGACCTTGAATCGGAATCATATTTGGTAGATCTTCGTATCCGTCGTCATTTCCCCGCATCCAATGCCGAGCTATCCAAGTTAGTATATCACAATATAGTAACCATATATATAGGGCTGGGTAGAATTGAATATCGGTACTTCAATAATACAATTCGGAAGCCAAGTATATCATTATCATGATTGAAATACCAGCAACCACGACTGAGTACGGATGTCTATCACTCAATTTGGGTTACGAGTCTAATTCAAAAATTCTGATAGCTTGTGGTCAGTCAAATGTTACCTTCCTATCCATTTCCAGTCATAAATCACAAAACAGTAAATGTTGAGCAAGAAATCAGGTTTGGTTACAATAAAAGGACGTACTATACTATAACAGTATCGATTCTAAACAATAATAGGCCTACCGAACATGTCATCACAATAACTAAAGGGATTCAATAACAAAGCGCATTTTAGTTGTGCAGATACGCCACTCCTGACTATAACCGTGCCATTGACTGACTACACTGCTACAACCAGTGGTTATGGTTAAGTAATCACCGAGCTAAGTGGCACACAGCAAATGTCGAAAATGCTTCTCGCCGCTGACAGCGATTCACTTCACAGAATCACAGTTCAAACTTCCCAGACGAAATTTGAATCACGTGAACTGGGCTCGCTGCGCAATGCGCCACTGCACATATAGATGAAAAAGGCTAATGATCTCATTCACTTCACGTATGGCGCCGCGCCACGCACGAGGAAAGCTCGTCAATCGTTGAGTGGTATTCAGCGGGGTAACATCGGTAAAACATTATGCGGTACGAAAATTGTAAAGTTTATTACATTCTCGAAATAAAAGTACGAAAGAGGATGTACCATTATCGAAGTCGATAATACAGTATACCAATAATTATCCAATATACCAGCATATAATCCTTGTCAATTATATTGCGATCAAGTCAGATTCACTGTGCGCAGTCGCCATTTCTGCCGACCCATTGAGCGCATTCAAGTGAAAAACGCTAAACATCTCACGGCATGACGCACGCAAAAAGTTCATAACATCTTTCGGAATTGCGAATGTTCACCGCAGGAACAAACAGTAACACGACAGCTAAAAGAGCACAAAAATGACAAAGTTTAAAAGCTTGAAATGTAGGCTCGACAGTGAATATTGACCGTTCAATGACAGCTTGCATAATCCGGTTACGTGACGTCGCTATGAAGAATCACGTCCAGTGACGATTTTCCTTCAAATTCTCTTGAAATATTTTGAAATACTGAAATATGTGCAATATGTGCATATCAGCGACGGGAGTTAATGAGAGATTGATTTTATATCTGAAACAAAATGGACCTATCCTCACACTGTCCGAATATGATATCCATTGGAATTCTGATTCGCAATTTAAATGGACTATCCCGAATATAGGTGTGCAAATGTGCGATTTTCTTTCGAACTGTACTCTTGAAATATTTTGAAAGGATGAAATATGTGCCCTTATCAGCAAGAACTTGAGTGGTTGACTTTTTAGCTGATACAACATGGAAATATCCGCACACTGTCAGATTATGATATCCATTGAAAATTGAATTAGGACTTTTAGTGGACTATCCGAAATGTTTTTCTGTATGTATGTCCTAGGATATCCGAACCGGACATTTTCGAACGTGGATAGCCAAGTATTAGCCCACGTCTGTCCAACCGGACACTGGGACACTCGGACACTGCTTGGATAGCCCTAGGCAATTTTGTGTTTGCTGGGTTACGCGAAGCACGACCAAAATTCTGGTCTTTATAATTAACTTTTAGGAAAATTATATGTTGGTACTCCGCGAAAACAGCCCCGAAATTCGTCAGGCTAACCTTCTGATTAAAATATTACACTACTTCTACTTGACAAACTAAAAATAGCGAGAAGTAACTAAGTAGATCACAATATTTTACGAAGTAGAAGTAGCGGAAATCAGATTTACTTGAGTAAGTACCGCAAGTAGCGGAAAACTACTTTTAGAGTACTTCGAAAAAGTAAAAGTACTTCGTTACTGACCACCTCTAGTTACAAGTCCATTTTACTTCTATAGTTTTAAACTCTAGTCATTCTCAATTCATCACCGAGTCCAAGTCATTGTGATAACGGCTCAGTTTCCAGTTAAAGTCTTGTTAAACCCGCATTTCATAACTGTGTTTGGTGATATCGAATGATTCGCCTTTATAATATACTAATTTTCCTCACTTTTAGCAGTTACTGGTCGCATTTTCAAGTACCAGGGCCAACAGACGAAATCCCAATGGTGTGGTTACTTTACTAAATGTCGGTCTTGGCCGTCTGAGTCTCGAGTCATATGACTTGGTTCGAGTCATGCGCAATGAATCGATTCCAAGTAGAGTCAATACACAGATTGAATCGAGTCGAGTCATTTCCGTGTATAGAGAAAATTACAACCCTGCTAGTGGGACAACCTTTTTGCTACCAACGACTGAATTTTGATTACTTGTGTGTAATGTGTATCCTCTGGCTGTATTCCAGGGCATAGTCTAGGGTTGCGATACGTTCGGAATATCACTGTTTAAACTGCGTCTTGGAGGAAATGCTGAAATATTATGCTTGAAGAGAGCTGATTTTTTTTTGTAAATCCACATAAACATAAACATCTATTATTAGGGAAAATTTATGCTACTCGAAATTTTTCCTCGCACTCCGAGCGGTTTAGTGTCACAATTATTGGTTTTAATAAGGGTACCACTATCCTCTGAAAACTACACTAAAAGATAAATTAAAACACATATCTTTTACTGTAATAAGCAGGGTTGTCATACCCTCCATATTTCCAAGATCTGTCCTTACTTTGAAGGTCAGGTCTTAGAAAACTCAACTGTCCTTATTTGTAAGAAATGTCCTGGTTTTCGACTGCGTCCTTAAATTTGTCTTATTTTCAACAACTCAAGAACTTCGATCGTTTTCCTTTAGTATCTGTGTTGCATAATATTCTAAAATTTTGTGTCGAGATGTTATGACAACATAAATAAAAGAACTCCCGTGGCGTAGCCTACACACCACAGGATTTTACTTCTAAGCGGTGAGATAGCTAGGACAGTAAGTGGTATAGCAGTTTCGGCTGTACCAGGCTATTGCAGCGAACGTCATTTTAGCAGCAAACAGAAGTACCAGGTTTGTGCCATTTATTCTACAGCAGAATAAGATGTGGGAAGGCAGCATTTATCTACAGGGTTGGTGCGATGACATGCAAAATAAGGTCAAAAACATGCAAAATAAGGTCAGTCGCGACATGCAAAATAAGGTCAGTCACATGCAAAATAAGGTCAGTCGCGATATGCAAAATAAGGTCAGTCCGCGCATAAATTCAAATCCATACTTCAATTCCAAATCCAACTCTTTTTCTTATGAAAACGAAATTCAAAATATATTCCCTGCATAGTAGCCTACTTTCAACAGTAAAATTCCTTATCTATATCCTAAGTCTTAAGATGTTTCAATCAAAAGATAATCTTGATTACGAAGTCAGTCGCATGTAGAATATTATTATCAGTCCGCGCATAAATCCAAATCCATATTTCATTTACAAATCCAACTCTTTCTCTTATGAAAAATGAATTTAAAATATCTTTCCTATATAGTAATTTCATGATTGAGATTCCTCATCTATATCCTAAAGCTGAAGATGTTTCAACAAAATACAATCAGACGATTATTAAGATCACGAGATGATTAGTCCCATCTAGAATATTAACAGTCCGTGTATAGATCCAAATATTTACTTCAAATCCAACTTTTATCTTGTGCCACTGACCCTATAGTCTGCAATCTGCATGTGGCGACTGACCGTATTTTGCATGTGACTGACCTTATTTTGCATGCGACTGACCTTATTCTCCATGTCGCGACTGACCTTATTTTGCATGCGACTGACCTTATTCTCCATGTCGCGACTGACCTTATTTTGCATGCGACTGACCTTATTTTGCATGTGACTGACCTTATTTTGCATGTCGCGACTGACCTTATTTTGCATGCGACTGACCTTATTTTGCATGTGACTGACCTTATTTGGCATGTCGCGACTGACCTTATTTTGCATGCGACTGACCTTATTTTGCATGTGACTGACCTTATTTTGCATGTCGCGACTGACCTTAGTTTGCATGCGACTGACCTTATTTTGCATACGACTGACCTTATATTGCATGTCGCGACTGACCTTATTTTGCATGTGACTGACCTTATTTTGCGTGTCGCGACTGACCTTATTTTGCATGTGACTGACCTTATTTTGCATGTCGCGACTGACCTTATTTTGCATGCGACTGACCTTATTTTGCATGTGACTGACCTTATTTTGCATGTCGCGACTGACCTTATTTTGCATGCGACTGACCTTATTTTGCATGTGACTGACCTTATTTTGCATGCGACTGACCTTATTTTGCATGTCGCGACTGACCTTATTTTGCATGCGACTGACCTTATTTTGCATGCGACTGACCTTATTTTGCATGTGACTGACCTTATTTTGCATGTCGCGACTGACCTTATTTTGCATGCGACTGACCTTATTTTGCATGTGACTGACCTTATTTTGCATGTCGCGACTGACCTTATTTTGCATGCGACTGACCTTATTTTGCATGTGACTGACCTTATTTTGCATGTCGCGACTGACCTTATTTTGCATGCGACTGACCTTATTTTGCATGTGACTGACCTTATTTTGCATGTCGCGACTGACCTTATTTTGCATGCGACTGACCTAATTTTGCATGTGACTGACCTTATTTTGCATGTCGCGACTGACCTTATTTTGCATGCGACTAACCTTATTTTGCATGTCGCGACTGACCTTATTTTGCATGCGACTGACCTTATTTTGCATGTGACTGACCTTATTTTGCATGTCGCGACTGACCTTATTTTGCATGCGATTGACCTTATATTGCATGTGACTGACCTTATTCTGCATGTCGCGACTGACCTTATTTTGCATGCGACTGACCTTATTCTGCGTGTAGCGACTTTACTGCGACCTTATTTTGCATATCACCAAGACATATAAATTCAGGGACTGGTATACAATTTTCGTCATGTTTCACGCGTAATATATGTACGGCGTGACCAATCTGCTTCCACTCAAGTCTAGTTCAATATATTTTAAGAAGTGGTTGTGTTGTTCATGCGCGAAATTTGAGGGCACATAGTCGCTCATATAACGATTTCGTCACAGTAAATATAGCGCAGCAATGCGTTTTGAATTCTACGATCTACCACATTTTCAGTTGCCTTCATAATGGCGTGAAATGTCACCCACACAATTTTAGTTTCAATTTGGATCATCCGTATTGTTTAAATATGACAATAAACGGAGTAATTACCATGAACTGGTGGCGAATTTTTTTAGTTAACTGCAACTTTAGCGCCCCTTTCAGAAGCTTTCATGTCCCCAGTTAAATAACTGGTATAGAACCTTGTAGCAAAGTTATTCATAACATGGTGCGGACGAGTCGTCAAGCTGTTTGAAATACATTTCTGCGTGGGATGTAGTAACTAACATAAACCGAGCTCTCTGCACATTCCGCATATTTTCATCGTTTTAAAACTGCGATACAATGAGAATGATAGGAATAGGTGTCGAAACGACTTGGAGTAGGCTAGTCTTTGAAATCAGGCACCCGGCTTACCCTTTACGTTCGTACATCGCCGAAGTAATATTGTATTGAAGTATAGTATAAATCGAGCCAATCTTGGTTTACAGAAGTTAATGGGAATGCACTGATGTTGTTGTTGTTGTTTATTAAACAAAAATATGTGGCGCTTATCGCGTGACGGCCTTTCGCATCACGCACTGTGATTTGATATGAACTGAATTTTGCTGTGTTCATTTCCCATATATAATTTCTTTCAATTTCTAATTTTTTTGCGAACTAGGTAGCTTTAATTCTAATTCTAATCAAATTTGGAAAAAGCTGTGGAGCTCTAATTCTAATCTAATTCAGAAAAGCTAAAAATTTTCTAGTTGTCCAAGTCTGCTTCCGGCCGTTACGAAAAAAAATGCTTGATCCAGGATCTAAATCGTCAGGTCATTATGTCTTTACTGCCGGCGACAGAACATCTGATTTGTTTGCTTCTTATGTATGGGTTGGAAGTTGAAAGAGGTGGTTTGAGACCGCCTCTTCGATGTCCGAGACCGATCTTCGGCCGGACGGGCATTGTATAATGTATATTGATGTCCGGGCTCCTCGTCGCATACATGATGATACGTCAGTGTTTCAAAAAATACCTTTTCAAAAAAGACCTGATGAATGACGAATACAAAGTAATACAAAATATAAAGTGAATAAAGAGAGCAAGGATATATAGCGATATATAGCATCAAAAGATATATAGCGAACATTATTAAATCAGGCATTACGCCAGTACATATCGTTTCAGCAATCTTCTATCCGTTCATTATATCGGGTGTGCCATATGTATTGCATACTGCATTGTGTGTCTTGAGTGGATAAAATCAATTTATTAGACTCGAAATTTATATCAAAGGATATAACAATGAAAAATACACGATGACGATCTCAGTATAAACGAATATACATATTATAAATAAATACCTAGTTAAAACTCGTTTCTCTCATTGCAAACGAGTTTAAAGGTCGGGGTAGCGATTCATAGGTTGCACAGGACCTTTTTTGGGCCTTGGCAATGACACGGAGATACGATTAATGTCAAAAGAGATCATATCCCACTTGAAAAATCAAAAAGTCACTCATTAATAATAGGGCTACTAATACTACTAATACTATGACCTTAAAAAATCAATAATACGACTTTAATTTTTGGAAAATATGACTTTATGTGAAAATCGCGTATTTTTACTCACGGAATTACGGAGTAGACTAAGACATACGCAACATAACAGTAATACAAATCCATTTTTATTTTAAGCCGCTGTTGTAGTACAGTTTCATATAGTGTGGAATGTTAGAGTCTTTGAAGTTACGATTTGGACGTAAAATGACTTTACAGACGCTGATTAGGGTTGGCACTTCTGCAGTTTTGCATAAAGCGCTGACGAAATGTCTTGTCTTTGTACCTCCATAATTTGTCTCACGTCGTTTTTGCCCAATCGCTTCTTCATGAATTTCTGAGCTCCCTTCATCTTCCTATACAATGAGTATGTCTTGAACTTGTGGAAGTCTCCCGTCCTCATATTGAGCAGCATTCAACCAGCTACCCCCACGAGTAACTGCCTTACTTTCTCAGCGCTCAATTGCTTCATCGCTCAAATTGGAATATTTTATTTAAAGTATACAACGATATGAATTTATAACTCAAAAATATGACTTACTTTATAACTTTCTTGATATACCTCACAGGGATGCAGTTTTTGCTTTAAAATTGATTTCACGACTTACTGATGCTTAGAAAAATATGACTTTAATGACTTTAAATGGCCTTAATTATTGCGTTACCGCTGTAGTCTACCTTATTAGCAATAATAAACAATAATGGCCAGACTAGATTCCCCAAAATGGCATTGACTTCAACTACTTCTATAATAATTTAGCCATAGGCCTACTATAATAATATATATTTAATTAAAGTCGGATATTTCTCGGAACGACACCTTGTACGAATTGAACTTTGCAATTAGCTTATATTTACGCGTGAATTGCGTTAAACGAGTAGCGTATGCGTATATCTTCCAGTGTTGGGATCAAGTCACTGCCTTCGAGTCACGAGTCATTTCGAGTCATTGCACATTTTGACTCGAGTCAAGTCAAGTCACAATTCAAGTCAAATTGATTTTTCAAAGTATGAGTGATGATTCAAAGTCATTACATTTTGCTAGATTTGTGAAAGACAGATGTATTGGCCGTATATCTTGTATTAATAACGAGTATAAATTCTAATATACATGCCAAAGGGCGTTGTATCGCTCACGCAGACGTAGAGCAGCTAATAAAATACTTGAGGCAAAATATAGGATCGAATACGAAGCGAATACGAAGAAGTTGAAACATTATTGATATGGTTTAATACACTACCCATCTACACATCCGTGAGAATATAAACGCATAAACTACATTCGTTCCATTCAATTCATACAAGGAGGTCGGGTAAGGGGGGCGCTGCGCGATGTAAGCCGTCTAAGTCTAAGAAACAGAGATACGTTTGCTATTAGATTATACTTCTGATTTCACATAAACGTAAGCTATGATCATTTCGTTTTCG
Organism: Botryllus schlosseri; assembly: GCF_051294905.1. Lineage (NCBI taxonomy): Eukaryota > Metazoa > Chordata > Ascidiacea > Stolidobranchia > Styelidae > Botryllus > Botryllus schlosseri. The sequence goes on from NC_137238.1 coordinate 36,024,510, forward strand.
TTCAATTTATTTGTGATGTAACACGGGGGCCACTCAAAGGTACAATCAGTGAATGACTGGTTGCTCTCACAAGTGACACATGCGTATCGCGAATAATCCGAACATAAAAAAGATACAGAGATTTATTCGACACCGTTTACTTGATGACTTGAAATTGACTCGTATATTTTGCTCCGAGTCACGAGTCAATCCACATTTCTGAAGCGCCGAGTCAAGTTAAGTCGAGTCATACGAAAAAGTTGGCTCGAGTCTGACTCGAGTCAAGTCATGACTCGAGTCATCCCAACACTGATATCTTCTTTAAATTAAATTTAGCAAATCCAGAGGTATCTAGATATCCCTAAGCATGGGTGACATTTCACGCCATTATGAAGGCAACTGAAAATGTGGTAGATCGTAGAATTCAAAACGCATTGCTGCGCTATATTTACTGTGACGAAATCGTTATATGAGCGACTATGTGCCCTCAAATTTCGCGCATGAACAACACAACCACTTCTTAAAATATATTGAACTAGACTTGAGTGGAAGCAGATTGGTCACGCCGTACATATATTACGCGTGAAACATGACGAAAATTGTATATACCAGTCCCTGAATTTATGTCTTGGTGATATGCAAAATAAGGTCGCAATAAAGTCGCTACCAGACATGGGGTGATTACTTCATGAATGTAATCGATTGCGATTACGATTACTTCTGAATGACGCGATTACGATTACGATTACGATTACAGCAAAATCAGGAAGTAGTCGATTACGATTACGATTACATTGGAAAAGTAATCACGATTACTCGCGATTACATTTATTTTGCATCTTAGAAGTTATATTGGAAACAATATATGGATTGCGCTGAAAAGGCCTAATGAGATAACAAACTTCCTTTAAAAAACAAACTTTCGTTAAAAAAGATGCGTCATTTGCTTATTGCGTCATAATGTAGCCTACCTATTGCCCATTTTTATAGAGGACGATTTATCGCACCCAACGATTTGCATTCTTGCCAGGTCCATGACTGCCGCACCCCAAATTTCCCAATAGGGTGAGGAGCGAGCTCGAAGAGGACTCAAAGTATTTCGTAGACCAACATAAATTATTGTGTATTTTCGAAAGATTAAATTGACTTGAAAATTTTCTCTAGATAAGCTTGATTTTAAAATGCATACGTCTTCCCCTCAACAAAAAAGCATAGCCTACAATATTTATAGTAGAGCTGCATTTAAAACAAATGGTTGTTTAAAACACTTTGTTTCAAACCTGTTTTGAACACAGACTTTAAAAAAATCAAAATTGTGTTTTTTTAAGTTGTAAAATTATGCCATAATTGTGTAAATACTTTTCAACAAACATGTTGTATGAGCCTATACGGACAATAACCACCCGATTTAGCCGACGTACATCGATATGGGATGGTTGGAACCCTCAAAATAGTCGGTTCAACAGTTATAGGACAGATATTTCGTCAAAGGAGCTATATTTACCCTATATTTTTAATTGTCAATGTCAATCCACAGTCTTGACGTCATGGCTTAAAAAACATGATTCAAACATGTTTGCTTAAAATTGATTTTTGTTTTAAATGCAACCCTAATTTATAGTAATAGGCATTTAGGTTCCAGTTAATACCGTGCCACGACACACCAAAAGACATATGCAGTTTCTACCAACACGCGACTTCACGAAGTGTGCTACTAAAGAGAGACCTTGGCCGAAACTTAGGGTATGTGTCCATTGTCAATAGCCGCGCCGGGTGGGCGTGACTTATAGTCCACGGTCCTTCCAATCTGAGCCCACAATGAAAATGCCACCCGGGCACCGACAGAGCATTAAAGACATGACAATTTGTGTCTGCGTCTCACGAAAGTTTTTCTTTTAGTCTGCTACGTTTGGAATACAACAATATCTTTTGATTATATAACAGACCGGAGGTCACGAATTAACAACATACACTAAAGTAAAACAGGATACCAGACGTTATAATTATGAATTACGTGACCCCAGCTCTACAGGTAATTCTGAACTTCGGGGCTGAGAGAGGATTTAAAATAATTAATAATAAAATGCGATTACCAATATTATTGACGAAATTCAGTCTTCAACTTGAAAATATCACCCTATGAGGGCCAAAGACCAACGTTTGGACTGGGGGACGAATTGCTGTTTTGGTCCTGATTCTGGCTACAACCCACGCTAACATGATATATAAGCCCATGGCTATGACGGCAGGTCCCAATGTTGAGTAAAGAATTGTGAAATGAGGATTGGCGCCCGTTTCAAGTAAAGTCATATGAGAATAAGATGCAGAGAACATAAAATTCTGCCTTCAACTTCAACAGATAAGGTACTGCAAGCTGCCGTTACGAGAAACGGAAAAAAAACGGCTCGGTTATGATGCAGCTGTTGATTTTCAATGCTTCGTTGTGGAAACCGTAATGCTTTATTTGACGAGTACAAAATTTCAAATCTTTGTCCGGTGTACGTACGCACTACATAGGCCTACTGCTCGCCAAGCAGCATCGGTCAAACTGCGTTCAACTATAAGCATAACCAAACATCAATACACAAGTTACTATTTTAAACTAGGCAGAGTGGTGATTAATTATCCTTCTGCGAGGTACTGGCGTGTGAAACGTTTTGATAATCTGATATACAGCACGGCGGGTGTTCTTACAATCAGACTAATTTATACGTACATCGAATATATATATTTGCTGTGAATACTTCTTACGCAATGACTAGCGAAGCTAATAGGCTACTTCTGACGTAATAATGAGCAATGGCATTTGAAAATCAGACGTTTGTGCTATCACGAGCCTGGTATAATATCTCTTCCTTGTTCGCGAATGTTCAGTAGGGCTCTTCAAAAATGATTTTTTTTATCAAATCGTACTGGCTACTTGATAAAATTGTTAGGTTACCTAATTTAAGCCTACACACAAAATTTGGTCAATTCCAGCCAGTAACCGCTTTGCTACAGGAGAAGAAAGTTTCTATTTATTATATAGAAATAAATAATAAAAAATTTGAAAATTTTCTATTCAACCCATGAAAGTGTTAGGCTGTCTATAGAAACGATCATTACCAAATTTGGTTCAATTCCAACCAGTGGAAGCGGAGTTATTGCCGTCGAAAAATTTGGTTTTGGATAAAATAGTATTTATGGTGAGCACAACTATAATAAATAAACAAAGAATCGGTCACCGTAAATACTATTTTATCCAAATCCAAATTTTTCGACGGCAATAACTCGGCTTCTACTGGTTGGAATTGAACCAAATTTGGTGAGCATCGTTTTTACAGACAGCCTAACACTTTCATGGGGTGAACAGAAAATTTTCAAATTTTTTATTATTTATTTTTATATAATAAATAGAAACTTTCTTCTCCTGTAGCAAAGCGGTTACTAGCTGGAATTGAACCAAATTTTGTGTGTAGGCTTAAAGTAGGTAACCTAACAATTTTATCAAGTAGCCAGTACGATTTGAGAAAAAAAGTCATTTTTGAAGAGCCCTGATGTTCAGTTTATGTCATAGTCCTTGTACAAATAAAAAGTAATCGTTCTTTCACAAAGAAATCGATTAGATATGGGAAGTAGTCGATTACGATTACGATTACTTCGGAATTTTATTGAATGTAATCGATTGCGATTACGATTACTTGAAAATGCTGTAATCGTCGTAATCGATTACGATTACTAATCGTGATTACCCCATGTCTGGTCGCTACACGCAGAATCAGGTCAGTCACATGCAAAATAAGGTCAGTCGCATGCAAAATAAGGTCAGTCGCGACATGCAGAATAAGGTCAGTCACATGCAAAATAAGGTCAATCGCATGCAAAATAAGGTCAGTCGCGACATGCAAAATAAGGTCAGTCACATGCAAAATAAGGTCAGTCGCATGCAAAATAAGGTCAGTCGCGACATGCAGAATAAGGTCAGTCACATGCAAAATAAGGTCAATCGCATGCAAAATAAGGTCAGTCGCGACATGCAAAATAAGGTCAGTCACATGCAAAATAAGGTCAGTCGCATGCAAAATAAGGTCAGTCGCGACATGCAAAATAAGGTCAGTCACATGCAAAATAAGGTCAGTCGCATGCAAAATAAGGTCAGTCGCGACATGCAAAATAAGGTCAGTCACATGCAAAATAAGGTCAGTCGCATGCAAAATAAGGTCAGTCGCGACATGCAAAATAAGGTCAGTCACATGCAAAATAAGGTCAGTCGCATGCAAAATAAGGTCAGTCGCGGCATGCAAAATAAGGTCAGTCGCATGCAAAATAAGGTCAGTCGCGACATGCAGAATAAGGTCAGTCACATGCAAAATAAGGTCAATCGCATGCAAAATAAGGTCAGTCGCGACATGCAAAATAAGGTCAGTCACATGCAAAATAAGGTCAGTCGCATGCAAAATAAGGTCAGTCGCGACATGCAGAATAAGGTCAGTCACATGCAAAATAAGGTCAATCGCATGCAAAATAAGGTCAGTCGCGACATGCAAAATAAGGTCAGTCACATGCAAAATAAGGTCAGTCGCATGCAAAATAAGGTCAGTCGCGACATGCAAAATAAGGTCAGTCACATGCAAAATAAGGTCAGTCGCATGCAAAATAAGGTCAGTCGCGACATGCAAAATAAGGTCAGTCACATGCAAAATAAGGTCAGTCGCATGCAAAATAAGGTCAGTCGCGACATGCAAAATAAGGTCAGTCACATGCAAAATAAGGTCAGTCGCATGCAAAATAAGGTCAGTCGCGGCATGCAAAATAAGGTCAGTCGCATGCAAAATAAGGTCAGTCGCGACATGGAGAATAAGGTCAGTCACATGCAAAATACGGTCAGTCGCCACATGCAGATTGCAGACTATAGGGTCAGTGGCACAAGATAAAAGTTGGATTTGAAGTAAATATTTGGATCTATACACGGACTGTTAATATTCTAGATGGGACTAATCATCTCGTGATCTTAATAATCGTCTGATTGTATTTTGTTGAAACATCTTCAGCTTTAGGATATAGATGAGGAATCTCAATCATGAAATTACTATATAGGAAAGATATCTTAAATTCATTTTTCATAAGAGAAAGAGTTGGATTTGTAAATGAAATATGGATTTGGATTTATGCGCGGACTGATAATAATATTCTACATGCGACTGACTTCGTAATCAAGATTATCTTTTGATTGAAACATCTTAAGACTTAGGATATAGATAAGGAATTTTACTGTTGAAAGTAGGCTACTATGCAGGGAATATATTTTGAATTTCGTTTTCATAAGAAAAAGAGTTGGATTTGGAATTGAAGTATGGATTTGGATTTATGCGCGGATTGACCTTATTTTGCATGTGACTGACCTTATTTTGCATGTGACTGACCTTATTTTGCATGTCGCGACTTACCTTATTTTGCATGTGACTGACCTTATTTTGCATGTGACTGACCTTATTTTGCATGTCGCGACTGACCTTATTTTGCATGCGATTGACCTTATTTTGCATGTGACTGACCTTATTCTGCATGTCGCGACTGACCTTATTTTGCATGTCATCGCACCAACCCTCCTCGCATTTATTGCGCGGTGAAAATGGGCGCAATGCAGTCGACACTTGGGCTACAAAGTAATAAAGCTGTAAATCATTGATAAATTTATATAAATTATATTGCACATCTACTTTTAGGATAAATCTGATTAGTTAAAATGAGCAAGCGTTGAAAACGTTTTTCGTGGCGATTTCGAGAGAGAATTCAAAGGTATCAAACGAAGCTTGAAGGGCGAGTGTTTCGCATACTGCAATATCTGCAATTGTGATATTAACCTGGATGCCAGAGGAAAGCCCGCTATTTCAACTCACATTGATACCCAGAAATTTAAGAAGTGTGTCATAATCATTAATTCGAGCCAGTCGACGCTTCGGTTGAGTTTGAGAACACTTACTAGCCTGTCCTTGGCCTGTAACGGTAAGGGTAGGATTTGGTACGCGAATGCAGCAGGTAAAATGTTGATTAAAGGTTTACGGCAGGGGTGTCGAGCTAAACTAGGGTCACGGTCCGAATTCAATCCTTTATTAGATAGCTTGCGGGCCTCACCAGTCAGATGTTCCAAAATGTTACCACCAAATCTTTACCTTTGTGTTTCACTGGAATGCTGTATTACCAAGCCTAGGCCTATATAGCCCATGTCAGGAATATAGGAGATTTCACTAAACAGGGACGTTGGAATTTGGTTTGTCATTTTTCAATCACCATTCAGATTTCTCTGAATGCCGGAGACCTTTTGCGCCAGAAGTTTATTTTTTTTTTGGGGGGGGGGGCTATTCATGGTGTTTGTCGACTACTATGGTCATTTACACCAGGCCGATATTCTTCTTATTTTCCGTAACTGCCGACTTATAGCACGGCCCACCTCTAGGCTTTTGTAAGACACCGCTGACGCGGATGAGCCAGAAGTAATACAACGGTATCATTGCCGCGACGCCAGCTGAGCACCCACTCTCGCCTCGCGGTCGCTCCTTTGCTCTTGAGCTACTCTCTCGTTTCGCCAGACAGCATTGTTGCGTCACCATGCCACTCTCCATAGCAATGAAAAATTCGAGACTAACTGTGGGGGTTCCAGCGCCATGAGCGAAATAAAATTTATATTTTCGTAATCAGTACAGCGGCAACTTTCGATTGATCCCCGTTTCATCAAATTTGATGCTCGGCAAGCCGGTCAAAAATTACCGTTAAATTGACTTTAGCCAAATGGAAAGCGTGACGTAAACCAATTTCACTAAGCCGCGGCTCCCAAAAAATATTGAGAAATTGATTTATGACGAAAAATAAAATTTATAATTATAAAATACTCTTGCTTGGCTCGGGGTCTGGAGTTTTAATAAGGATTGCAGGAAAGTTGTGAGTAGACTGCAACGTTACGTCACTGCTTTTTCAATGCAATGTGCCCTAACTTCCCAGTTGAACGAGCAGTACTACATTTACATGATATATTTATACCGGATAAGTAAAAGAATACGCAACACTATTACAAAATAACGGAAATTGTCAGGAATTTATGCATTATTTCAGTTTGGAATCAATCCAAGTTTGGCTCAAGTCCGTTTTGCTTTCGAGAATACAGTCCTTCGACCCCGGCATCAGATTTTTAACCTTGAATGCGTAGAAGAAATGCAGCAGAAGTACGAATGTGCTGGCCGGCAGAGGGAGATACTGTACCAGGACGGGTCTTGCGTTGATGCCCGACCCGCTCGGCTTGTATGCGATGTACTTGGGCGAATCGTCGGGCAATTTCTTACGTAACTGGTCGATATTGACGTCGTAATCTTCTTCGATCAGAACGATCTTGTTGTCCTCGCGATTGATCTGCATCACGGCGATGGCGGCTTTGCCACCGACGGATGAGTTGAGTTTACTGAAATAAAGGTTATGGTCGATAAAAAGATGGAGCGTAGTATGAATAGCCTATGTATATGAATAAGATACAAAAAGACTTGTGTAAGTTCTAAAGCAGTGCCTTTAGCCTGTGTTATGGTACGGGCGGGTATTAATTTCAAACGATTCGAGTCGAATGGAGAGCTGACATTTTCAACAACTGAAACTATACGCTCGTTAATGCCAATAATAGTTAATTTATCAACGAGAATTATAGTTTCGATACGATTTTTCACTATCGAAGGCTGTAAACCACGAAACATAGTAGTACACAAGGTTGCATTTCAAACATAAATCAATTTGAAACAAACATGTTTGAAACTGAACCATGACGTTACGAATCGTTAATTGTGGCGTCGCAGTGGATTGGTATTGACAATTGAAATATAGGGTAAATATAGCACCTTCGACGAAAAGGGCTTCCGACCATGTCATAAACAGACCAAAAACATCTTAATCCAGGACTATAGGACATCGTTATGCAGCATTTTACGGTCGGCGGCTATCATCATCAGAACACTCATTCCGTATACCCATGATCTATAGCTACTTGCTATACCTGTTAAGCCGACGACGATTTCGAGGGTTCCAACCACCCCACATCGTATACGTCGACTATATTTGGTGTGAATCGCCGTATGCTCATTGCTCATACTATACATGTTTTGTCGAAAGTATTTAAAAAATTATGGCATATTTGAAGAGCTTCTTCGAGGTGCTGAACTTCAATATACAATTGAATGTACATTGAACGCTCTCTTATTCGAAATTTCATTCTCGTGGCGTCGTATTTTGAGATACGATTGTTGATAGAAAACGTTATTTCCAATTCTCCACTATAGTTGCTGACGATTACCCCTGACGAATGTTAGCCCAAAATATCCAGGCTAATTTCGATTTGAATATACTATTCAATTATGGCATAATTAGATAACGTTTGAAAAAATCAGGGATTTTTTAAAGGCATTTGTTTAAATCGCCGTTTGTTTTAAATGTAACCCCTGGTGCATACAGCTACGCGCGTTAGTGGAACTGACATATTGGTACAGTGCAGTCGTGATCATCCCACAGCATTAGTGTCACAGAGTGCAATTAAATAGGTATATGGTCGAAAATATATCAAACAATGGTCACTGTGATGTATAACTTGCATAGTACTCTTTACGGTTTGCACTGCTATTATTTTTTGCGTAATCAATAGTCTGGTTCGGAAGCGGATATATGGCCTAGTTTTCCACGCGCTAGAAAGATTTGGTCGAGGGGTTGCTTACTTTTAGTGTCGGTAATGGGAGCTGGCAACTTTCGAAATTGCTAAACGTACATTCGTGACTATATCGCACACTGGCCTATGACACTACAAATAGGTACAATTCTGGGCGATATATTCAGCTAACGTGCTACAGCCCTACAGGAGCTATTTCAGATTATAACTCATTGTGACGTCAAACATTATTAATGATGTTAACGATGAAGATCAAATATGATGCTTATATGCGACCAGCACACAGAATGAAATGTCAGTTCTATATAACATTAAAGATAATTTGTTGTGATTTTTCGACTATACCCATTTCATTGCACTTTGTGACAATATGCGGTGGGTTGGTCACGACTTCGCACAATGCATTTTCTCTAACGTACCTAGCTTTGTAACACATATGTTTCGTATGCCGCGATACGACCAGTCGAGGTTTACAGCCTTCAGCCGACGAAAATAGTATCCAAATCATAATTCACGTTTATAATTAAACTTCTAGTGGAAAAGTGAGTAAGCAGTGCAAATGTTCAAAATATAGTTGTGTACTCCGACAAGGTAGAAGTAACTCGTCACTGGCCACCTCAGCATGTATATTGCATATACTAGTACACCAATCTCACCTTATCGCCCGTTCAACGCGTTCAGTCGGCTCTATACTGGCAAGCATGATCTACAATTCCCGGTATGTATTGTATATTATAAGATCTGCTGAAACGATACGCATCAGAAATAGGCCTGTATACGTACATAAAGCTTTCCAGATAAGTTATCCTCGTGATCAACAACGATGAAAACTGCAGATTTCCGTCTCAATTGAATAGTGTATCGCATATAGTCAATAGTTTGGGATACCCTATGTCCTATTTTAGGAGGATTTGTCCTCTTTTTTCAAGAAAGCCGACGTGTCCTCTTTTTTGCGCATTTCGACCTCTTTTAATATGTTACTTGTTAGGAGAGCACATGAAGACAACCCAAAAAGGTCATGACACGAGAAAAATGTGTTGTAATGTAATTGATACGAATGTTGACCAGAAATTGGTCAAACCAACATAAATTTGACGTGGAAACGGGGTTTTAAGGTGTCGAATCGGGAAAAATGACCTCATTTCAGATAAACCACGAGCGATCAGCAATTTTCGTAAAGATATCCCGATTTAATGTCTGTTAAGGTTCCTTGTCAAAAGTGTTCTCTTACTATAGGATCTCAAAATATGGTGAATGAGTCAGACATTTGCGATTTTCGTGCTTAAGAGATAGAACCCTGATTTAATGTAAATTGAACTTCGTTTTGTTGTATCTCTTCTTAATACGTAATTTAATTCTATCGCCAAGTTTTGGCGATTTCAGCAATTCAAATTATACTATAATTTGAAGAAAAAAACAGTGTAACTACCATTCCAATTCTAATTGGGAAAAAACTGAAAATTTTCTAGGTGACCAAGTCTGCTTTTGATATCTTGAATTGATCAAAATGATACGAATCAAACGAATCAAAACCAGCATTTATTAAAGAGCTTCTCTGAGGTACAGAACCTCAACATACAATTGAATAGTATATTCAAATTGAAATAAACCCGAATTTTTCGACTAATCAACACTCTCAAAAATGCGTTATGCAGTAGCAAACACGCCAATCGGACTGAATTGATATTTTTGACACAATAAGGTTATCAAATCAAGATAGATCATGTACGCCTGATATACATGTGTTACATTAGACATTCATGTATTCTTTATATCAATTTCGTTGGTGTGAATAATTTAGCGGTTGACTGAGCCTAATTTGCTGACTTCTAACATGCAGTATGTTTGGTTCTTGCTATTGTGTGCTTGCGGACACAGCTCACAGCAGAGAGTCACTAAAGATTCACAAACGGAAAACTGAATAATATTCCCAGCTAACTTTTAAGTAAATAATTTCTTGAAATGGGCGAGGTGCATGCTCGTTTATGGTGCAGAATTTCCATTCATGCTGCCAGCCCCATGCGGAGATTGGTCCGAAGTTGAAATGCAAAGAATTTTAACCAAAGACGTTATAATGACATGTAAAATTGTAATGCATGAAAAACGTTGACTTTGCAAAGCGTACTAAGGTTCGTCTGTGAACGCTAACTGAGAACGAGAACGTGAACCTCACGTTCACCACATCCCTAACTAATACGAATAACAGAAACCAAACCAGCATTTAAAGAGCATCATCATCATTGGTTTATTAGCAATTTTATCAGTTCAATACACCACAAAAATGCGATACAATGAAAAGACATGTTGTAGGTACTGAACTACAAAATGCAATCGAATAGTATTTAGCATATTGAAATGTCACCGAATGTACACGGTAATCGTCGGCAACTAGTAGAGAATTGGAAAGAACATATTATATCAACTTAACATCCGTCTCACTACATCACAGTGATGAGCGGATAGTGCTTTTCGAGACTCCGAATCCCTCCGACAACTTTCGTGTCTGAGGAAAACTCCCTCCGACTCCGAAGAGCTCAATCCCAGACTCCGAGATACTCCGATGAATCTCGTCAAGTATCCGAAACATACTTCACTACAAACAATGCTCAACGAAAATGCCTTGCTAGATCACTAGGTTAAGATAGCTCGTGGCCAATCATACCATTTTAACCATATCATTAGAGTGTCAAGCATGGTACACTTGGTAATGTATTTTACTAAATAAATGTGATAATATGGTTGGCCTCAAATATTATTATCTACTCTCCAGTTCCCAATTGCAGTGCAGTTGGCTGATTTTTATGCACTTGGGAATCATTTTTGCATGTTACCCATCATATTACAACTTTACAAGATGTCAACTGTCTGTGTTTTGGTTTGTTATCATAATCAATAGTGTATTCCTGTTAGAGCTATCCAAAGATCGGAGACAAAAGTTACAATACTCCGAAAAAATATCTGTAGTAAACTCCGACTCCGCTCCGACTATATCACAAAATCGGCAAAACTCCGCTCCGAATCCACTCCGACTCAGCTCCGATGCTCATCACTGCTACATCAGCTGGAACTGTGCCGTCTCTTCTGTAAGTGATTCATTCACAAATCATATACTCAGCGCAATATTACGATGCAATTATATCTCATACATGACGCGCGTTACGATATTGATCAACAGCACGAACAAAACAACCCACACAGTCAGACAGGCACTGTATATTCATGGAATGAATATTCAATGTAAAACCAGCGCGTGAACTGTAGGCCTACTGTACAATCGTACGGTGGTGCGTGTATTGATTAGGAATCAAATCCACCTGTCGTTAGCCTCCGCAATTAGCCTACTGGAGAAATTTGAGTCCATAGACTATTTTAAATTCGAATTTCATCTTTCAGGTGTAATTATCGTGAGTCTAACGTCCAGAGATGGTCAAGGTATTCATCGTTGGTACTTAAGTAGAAGAAGGAGTAGCAATTTCTAGGTATATGTGGACATGGACAAGTAATTATAGGAACAGTTTGGCCTGAAAAATCATAATTCAGTTAAGTAAAAGAGGAGGTATAGTACAAAAACAGAAGCACTTGAGTTTGTGTACTGTAAGAAGGCAAATCCTGCTAGAGTACTCCGAAAGAATAGACGTACCCTGTTAATAATCAGTGACCGCCTCCGCTAACGTTTGACAGGACAACTTTTATCACAAGGCTACTCAAATCTGAGCTTTAGTAAAGAAATATCCTACACTCTCTGGCATTCCATCGGACAAAATCCTACCCTCTCATCTTGAAAAAGACATGCATATCATCATATCCGCCTGCCTGCTTAAAGCTGTCGTAAGACAGAGAAATATGATCTGATATACGCTTTAAGCAATCTGCTAAAGTCACATATCGATTAAACAAAGATTGTCTGATGCGAGAGCAAAAGTGAAACATGACATCATCAGCGAGTGATCACATACATATTCAGTTATTCACAGATCATGCCACTTCACTGCTTCGATAATCTCAACGGCGACTGACTGCAAACTCGTGTCTAATCTGTACTACACCCAGCATCAAGTATTTTGGTTTGACCGACCTGAGACATAGCATGTACCGTACCATACCACAGGCTTTTCACACGCGCTCAGTTGTTATATTATCGCAGTTAATTAGAACATTGTGCGACACTACAGAATGTGTATTTGAAGAGCTGGTTTGATCGCCTGCACGTGAAAGTAAATAAAGCGTGCAAGCTAGCAAGCGCGGTTTTGTGTGAACGGTAGAACAAATTTACAGACATAATGGAAATCATACCGGTTCTACCATTCGAATGGTTGTAAAATGTGGATGATCAATTTGGAGCTGGAAAAGTAATAGATCCACGCGATATTCTACAATTTTTATTTATGCTTGAAGCATGTGTATAGTATGTTTGTCTAGTACAGAGGTGGACAACCCTTTTGCTAATCACGGCCGCATTTCGATTAGTTATGTATAGCCTAGGACGAAAACTACCTGTGGCAAACCGTCCGTGTTAATTTCCGGTGAACTCCTGGCTATTCTAGCTTTCATATCGGCATATTATATACGCACCGAAATCTCGAGTGGTAATATTACGTATAGTTACCAGAGATGAGCATGGATTAGGATTAGGTTTTGAAAAAACAGGATTTGTGAAATTTTGTCGGATTAGGATTGGATTTACCTATTACCTGGGAGATTGAAATGTCGTGTGGCGAATTTTTCTTAATCTAAGGGCGAACGGCGACAAACTTTATTCAGATCAGTTATTAATGTACTTATGGTTACTAAGTTATCTTGAATTAAGTGAATCGTTGGTTGTGAAAGAAAATTTTCGAATCCCTCCATTGCATAAATTAGTATTTTTTCTGAATTTCCAGTTGGAATCGGATTAGGATTGGACATGGACTTGAATAAGAAAAAATGATGGATTAGGATTTGGATTTCAAGGTTCGGATTTGGATTGGATAAGGACATAGAAATTTCAAATCCGCTCATCTCTGATTGTTACTGAGTTTGGTCATGGTCGCGCGAAACGGGAAAATTTCTCAGATTCGAAAATGGATTCGTTCATTAAAGGGGCACTGCACTCAAAAAATGATGTGGGCTCAAATTGAAGGGCAAAACGAAAAAAATGTTGGCCGCAGCCGTTTTCTTCAGAACGCCACCGTAATGGAGCTGCAATTTATTACTATCAAATATTTATCCTTTCTCGGCCCATGTGATCAGATTCATTGGTAGAGTTGGGTAGACAGAGGGAGTGCTTTGGAAAACTTAGAGCAAGTTATAAATGATAATGCATTTATAGTGGGCCAATTGTAATTAGTCACTTTGTTGCATGCTGGTATTTCTTCACCTCTCATCAGGATTGTCGGTACAGTAGAAATATATTGGAATCGCCCAAAAATACCAGAAACAAATTTCTTTCGTGAGGAGCACACGATTCCGACTCCGATTCCGGCTCAGATTGCAAAAGTGAAGTGGCATTGAATCGCGCGGAGCGGCCGTAAACACATAATATATGAATTAAGTGTCGACGGCAGCACAAATTTCCTACCAGGTTCCCCTCCCCCCCCCTGGTCTAGTAATATACGCTGTCAATCCACGTGTGGTAAAATAGGTGTATTTATAAGATTTACACTATCGCGTGGGGTGTAAATCTATAAATCGTACTTCCAGGTACCAAATTATGCCTTCACACCCATTCCAGTAGGCGCATGTGAGTCAGATACACCAATTCTTATGGAAGGGTGTACCGCACCAAAATAACTTAATCGGTGGTGCATGCGAACAGTCCATCCCTGGGATAGATCTTCATGAGGATTGGGGCAGTTAACTCATTTCCACCCATTGGAAAGGGCGTGAAAGCACAATTTGATACCTAAAAGTGTCGTTCATTATATTTACACCCCACGCTATGGTGCAGATCTCAAAAATACAGCTATCTTTCCACCCATGGATTTACAGTGAGGGTGTATTCCAGGATATAGTTCTATAGAATGTCTCTATGGGTGAATCGTATAGCCTCATATAGATTTGGTTCACCGACCGAGATAGCGTAATCGTGATGCGTCGGTTTCTTCATCGGTAGGTCGTGAGTTCAATCCCGGTCCGATCAGACCAAAGACTAGAAAACTGGTATTCGCGGCTATTTGATGCATTTGTGACATTCAATTGCGAATTTTTGTATCTTTCTAGAGGTGTCGCTATTTTATTATTCCGATTGAGGTGCGGAAATCACACATAAACAAAAGAAAATCCGGGCTCCAGCTTTATTCAACCGAATAGGAGATGGATTGTATTTTTGATTGATTCATATTATGGTCTCAAAGAGCGAATGGTGGGACAATATTTTTCGCGTGTTTCTCGTCGAAGGCGCAATTACACTCATAAAATAATTTCGCCATTATTCCAAACCAGACCATTGCCGTTTTCGGTCATAAAATTTGATAAAAGCGAATGATGGTCTGACGATATCGCTCAACTCGTATATGTTTGTCACTCATTGTTATTATTATATTCTTTATTCACAGTAAAACCGGTAAATACACACATAATCCCGGAGCAACCAGCCGCCAAGGGAAAATGGCGAGATTGGAGTAAATATTTCAGTGATACAGTCAAATTGTTATTCCTATGAAGAGGTCAGATTACAGAATTGCGGTAGATGAAGAATTGGCAAGGGAATAGAGAGAGATATGGTATTCTTTTTTCGCCTGCACCATCGAGATGCTTTGACGACGGAGATGCGATACGGCCTTTACAGTAAGGTCATCTAGTCTGCACTAGGGCTGGGCAAAATCGAGTACCTGAGTGATTCGATTCTGAATCACGTAATATGCTTCGAGTCGAGTCGAGTAATCGAGTACCACTCATTATGACGTCATAACAGAATGTAATACGTCAAAGTTCAAATGTGTACCGTTTATGCCACTATAGAGATTATGTATCTCTATAATGCCACCACGAAGAATATAATGCCAGTTATCCATCTCATAAAAGATACTTGGATATTTTTTCGACGCGACCGATTTCATTCCACTTGGTGACAGTTGTGGGATAATCGTGACATCGGAAATGTGCTACGTCCAGTAACCTGCGTAGCTTTGTACCATATGTTTCGTATGCTACGATACCGCCAATTAAGGTTTCAAAGCTTCATCAGTGAAAATTAGTATCGAAAAATATATTTCTCGTTGATAAATTAACTTTCAGTGGAGAGGCGTATAATTTTAGTACTCGAAAAATTCGTCTTTTACTACTCGACTCGAATCATTAAAATAAATACTCGATTCAGATTCGAGTACTCGAATCATTATGCCCAGCCCTAGTCTGCACCCCCGGTTTTTCTCCTCCATGCTATCCGTGATTGCTGAGCGCGTAGCAGTATAGCCGCGGACACCAGTTTTCGAGTCTTTGGTCTGACCCGGCCAGGGATCGAACCCACGACCTACCGACCGAGAAGCCGGACGCACACGGCGTTAAATATTTCTCTTTGATGTTTATGCGGCATATAAACACCGACTACCATGCGTGCATGATACGCATATGCCGCTGGACAAGGAAGGTGCCGAATAGCCTAGTAAGGCTTCCGAAGTGTTGCACCACCCCTCCATGCTGCCCCACAATGCTGTGCTCCAAACTGGTAAGCCACTGTTACCAGAGGTCTGATCAGGTCTTTGTTTCTACTCGGCCCGGGGAATTGAATCCACGACCTACTGGATCAAGAAGCCGTACGCTACATCATTACGCTATCTTGTCGGTATAGTAATAATAATGCAGTGGTTCCCTAACTTTTTTGCTATAGTGGCACACTCGAAAAAGTATGAAACGCTCGCGAAAATTTGCTTCAAAAATTACATTTCGAGCCAACGTATGATGTTATGGTTGCATTTAAAACAAAAATCAATTTAAACCAAACACATTTAAAACAAGGCCCTTAGTTTAAAACATATTTTTATCGTTTTGTTTTTGTTTTGTTTTTCAAGTCGTGACGTCACGAATATTCAATTGGAGTGGCATTGACAATTGAAAATATAGCTCGTTTGACGAAATATATGTACTATTGCTGTTGAACCGGCTATTTTGAGGTGTCCAACCATCCCATATCGATATACGTCTTCTACATCGGATGGTAATTGTCCATAGGCTCACACAACCTGTTTGGATAAGTATTTACACAATTATGGCATAATTTTACAACTTAAAAACTAAAATTATGTTTGTTAAAGGCCTTTGTTCAAAACACTGTTTACAACATGTTTTAAATGGAACCGCATATATTTTTCCTCGTATAAGTTCTTGCCTGATTGACATCAAATGTATTGTAACGAAAGTTTTGCCTCAGTTGTGTTTATTTGGATAATGAATTAGTCACTTAAATAACCTTTGAGATGCAAACGGCCAAGTCATTTTAATGCCGATCGAAGTTGGACCTGGAAGCGGACAGCCACGCTCAACCAATATTATTTTATGGAAGCAATCAGGCATCAAATCAATGAGATGTTATTCTTCTTCTGCAGAAATATCGCTTGATTTTCATCATCATCATCATTGGTTTATTAGCAATTTTATCAGTTCAATACACCACAAAAAAATGCGATACAATGAAAAGAAAGGAAGATGTCGAAGCGACTAGGAGTTGTCTATGGAATCGGACACCCACCTTGGCCTAGGCGCTGTAAAGAGGAGGCATGCACACTGAATGAAAGTAAAGAAGATAGCATAGAAAAAAGAAGCGACAAGAAATAGGGCGGCATGTCATGGGAAACGAGATCGATAGGTCAGTCGTGGTCCAGTAATCTTGAGGATGGACTGTATTTATTTAGTAGTAATTGCTTGTATTTCGACTTGTGCGCCAAAATGAATTAACGACCCATCCGAAGTTGTTAACAACAAATTCTGGGAAGTTATGTTGTAGCGCTCTAGACATTGTGCATGATTTGCGTACCGATACTGTTCGTGAGTTGATTCATTGCGAACTGGAGACGAATCAAAGACTTTCTAGGACGCTTTTGTTTTCCACGGCGTTATATAGCTTTTGGTCCAATGATCGTAATTTGGATGCTGCTGCAATAATATTTTCAGATGAACCTTCGGGACTAAAAGATTTCAAACTGTTCATTATATCGAACAATACAGAATGAAACTGAGTCCAACCACCCGCCAGCTTGACCGCATCCCTTACTCCCTTATCCCTTCTTGTGATCGAGTTTTGACATTATGACGCAACAACTCCAGGAAAAGCGAGAGTGAAACTAAGAAGAAAGAGCCAGACAGCCTTGTATCGTCACAATTCAAAAGTCGATCAAAATCCAAAATTCGAGGCTGGGGGGTTCCAGGACCATGAGCATAATAAAATATATATTTTCGTAATCAGTACAGCAACAGCTGATACCCGTTTAACGAATTTAGCTCTCTGCAAGCCGGTCAAAAATGGCCGTAAATTTGCATTTGACCAACTGTGACGTAGAACAATTTCATTGAGCCGTGACATTTGCTTGTGTCCACACCATATAGGACACTATGGTGTAATGGTGATGCGCGTCCGGCTTCTCGGTCGGTAGGCTGTGGGTTCGATTCCCGACCAGGTGATTACAAAAACTTGAAAACTGGTATCCGCAGCTATCCTGCTAGGCGCTCAGCATCCACGGATAGTATGGAGGAGAAAAACGGGGGTGCAGTGCAGACTAGGTCGTATAGCATCTCCGTCGTCAAGGCATCTCGATGGTGCAGGCGAAAAAGAACGTATCATATCTTTCACTCTATATTTATACAAGTTGTTTTCCAAAATTCCCAAACGATTCGCGGTCCACCATTGATGTGGTAGTATACTGCCACCACGCGACGAACAAAGTCAACTGACGCAGGGCTACGAGCCTACGACTAGGGCTGGCATTCGAGGTAATTTGAATATCTGGCGCTACTCACATACCGCAACACGCCATTGGCTATCGGCTACTCGACGGCAGAATTGAGCATGGGCCGCAAACTAAGAACAAGAGTACCGTGTCATCCAGACGATCTTCTGCCCAAGTCTGTCGACCGAACCGCCGTGAAGAAAGCTGAAGCAGATTACCGACGCAGAGTTACTCGTGATTACAACAAAAGACACAGAGTAGTACCTGGAGATGAGTTCAAGGTGGGAGATCGCGTCTGGATTCCGGACTGCAAATCGCAAGGTGTTGTGGAAAAACTTGACACTGACACTCAACCCAGATCCTTGGTTATCAGAACTGGGCGTGGCACCTTCAGAAGAAATCGCCGAATGGTGCGGAGATACCAGACGGAGAATGCCCCGCAAGAAGGCGTCGACATTACCGCCAGTGAGGCAGCTGAATTCTTCAAATTTCCCGATCAGGGAGGAGATAGCAGTTCGAGCGCTACTAGTGTCGATCGTGATGACCATCATGAGGCGGCGATAGTCCGACGGTCGGATCGGAACAGAACCGCACCTCGCAGATACATCGAGGAGTACTGATGTAGTTATAGGAGTAGTGTGTGTAAATATGTTGTGTTCTTCATTCACCTCTTGCCTGCCAATTGCTTCATACCTTTGTACCGCTAACTGCCTCAATTCGGATTGTTTATTGTCTTCATTCTGTGCTTGCGTTGTATATGTTTGTGCTGCTTATAAGCATTTGTGCTTGTCCCGAGAAGGGAGATGTAGTGGTAGCTCTATGGCGCCACTAGGGTGTGACGACATCGCAGGTGCTTCGGTGCTTGGTCGTCACTGAATACATGGCTGCTTGAGAACTCACGTCTCGTATATTAGACAGACCGTCAGTCACGTTACTACAAGCCCCCCCCCCCAAAAAAAAAAAACTTTGGTCTTGGGCCCCCATAGGGTTATAGATCGAACATCTGGGGGGATTCGCCCCCAGACCCCCATCCGGCGATACACTTTTACCGCTATTCATCATATTCATTGGGAGTTTGTTTAGTGAATCAGCTTTTGTCGCCTAAGCGCGCGAAGCGCGGAAAATTTCTAGAATTCATGATTTCATCGGTCAGTATGATCGGGAATTGCATATATTGTTATCAATTTTTATCTTCTCTCTGCTCACGTAATCAGATTTGCCGATAGAGCTGAGTGAGGTGTGTTTGAAAAGGTACGACCACTCAATAATAATTAAAGATCTTCGGGCGTTTACCCGTTGGCAGGAACGATACAGCACCTTGTCAGGCCCTAAAAAACGTGGGTCTTGGGTTCTCATAGGGTGATAAAACGACCCCCCCCCCCATCACGTTGTTCGCGTTTGTCACGAAATAATCTGTACTGTATTGTGAGCCAGCGCGAAAGAGGACACTTTTTCAATCTTTTCAGACTTGCAAAACCGGAGGAAAATTCTGAAAAAGTGGTAATTTTTTCCCACTCTATGGTCGGTTGACTGAAAAAAAATCAAACCCCGAATTTCAGTTTTACTTTCACACTGTCCGTTGGTTGACTAAAAAAGCTAAGCTTTCCGTCTCGATCAGCTCCCGAAATCGGCGCCGAGGGTTACTTCAGTGTTGATTTACTGTATCTCAGTCGAATTTGACCCTATTTTAACCAAAATTTTCAAAAAAGAGGCAATTAATCTATCAATCAGGTTTATTAATACTTTCATCGTTTCAAAAACATCACAAGACTGCGATACAATGAAAAGATAGGAAGGTGTCGAAACAACTTGGAGTAGCCTTAAAGGTCAACTGCATCTTCAAAATGACTTCACCTTATTTCGTACATTATGAGGTTAGGAATATGAATAAAATAATGAAAATTGAAATTACCTGATAGTTTTCAAGTAATTTGAATTACAAATCGAAATTCCGGAAAACGGAAACGAAATCACCCAGCCGTGAAATGACGTCAAGTAGTTGACACAACAAAAGTCCTTGTTATTTCTGTTGGCTGTTAGGTGGGATTATAGACACTTACGTGACCTTTGACACGAACCAATCAGGTTGCAGCAGGATGTAAACAAAGAACAAGCCCGGGCAAGCTTACTACGAGTTCTTATGGAAAAAGGTTGAAAAATGAAGGTTTTAAGCAAGATTACGTTGAATTGGGGATGACTGGCCCTAATGAATAGTAATAGCGTAGAGCTAGTATGTAGTTGCAGCTTTTAATCTAGGATGAACATGAATGGTGGCAAGTACGCACCAGCGTGCTGTGTCCAAATACACGGGTTTTTGACAACTTTTCGGATTAAGCGACGATTGTTGTATACTATACTATAGGATTGTGGTAATGCATATTTTGACGATTTCATAGGCTCCAGGTCTCGAGCAAAATTTTCAAGCATATCTCATGTTCAGAGATATATATACTATGAAATATAGCTGCTTCCACACATCACAATTTTTGTGTATTTATTATGAAACTTGAAAGCTATGGAGATTCTATCGAATTTATGGATTTGAGTGGAACAGCATCTTCTTCTAACACCGCGGAGAAAGCTTCGAAGTCTTTCATGGAGCGCTACGCACACGATTTAGGGATAAAGATTGAGGAGACAATCCACTCTTTTTGGAAGCAATATTCTAGTGAACAGCCAATGTTATCGCAACTTGCGGAAAAGTGAGATAACACACTCAATGGAAATACACGTTCTCCGAAAATCCATTATTGATTCGTGTTGCACTTGTAAGACAGGGTAAGTAAGGAAAAAGACATTTTTTCAGAGACTCCTGCAATAGATATTTTAACCATGATTTATTTTCATATTAGGTTCTGATATATGCTCTCATGCATATGCATTGATTAAGACAATCCAGCACCTGAAGCTAAAAGGACTACATTGTGATTTGCATCAGCATCAGTGAGCTCCATTGTGATTGACAAGCAATCTCTCCACCGTACTCGCAACCGATCAACTCCTGCCTCAAGGTAGATTTTGGTGTATCTGGTGTCTTCAGTTTTATAACATTCCACCAAACACAAATAATCCTAGAACATTTTCTTCTGGAGAATTGTTCATTCAACAAATTGGGCATCTAAATAAGCTTCAATGCACACCACTGGAATATCTAGACATGCACTGTTGGTACAGACTGACCTTGGCACCGCGCAAATACGATCCGTAGCATGCTATTAGGCATTACGATATTCACAATGGAACTGAATTTGCACAATTGCCGAGTATGTTGCGTCATTCATTTTTAATTTTCAATCTTGAATTAGAGTATGCAATTAGTCCGTATTTGGTTAGTTGTGATACACAATGCTGCATAGTATGACACCGAACAAAATTTTATACTCCTTGATTCTTCCGATCAGCTGTTCAATATGAATACGTTCTCTCGCCATCTTTCTTGTTGTGGAACAGTCTTGCTCAGGCATTTGACGTTGTGTAAATCATGTGCAGGAATATTTAAATCTAGATTCAATTTCTTGATTTCAGACTCAATGGTGAATCCCTTTTCTGCCATGATAGCATTGCCTGGCTCACCATAGCTGAACTCCATCATTTTCTTGCATTTCTTGTCGAATCCACATATTTAACTAATATTTCGATCTGAAATGCTCCCTGTGAACAGTTCCTGCATAAAAGTAAGTGTACCACAATCCATCAATCCTTTCAAAGTTGTATGTGATTTATTGACAGTCAATAATCATTCTAGATTTGAGAAATCATGAATGAATGCAAATGGTGCTTTTTTACGAACCACATATCTACATGGCCAAATCGCGATTTAATGAAGCAGTTACATGTGGCTGAACCAATTGTTTAATAGTATGCTTACAGCAATACCATAAATTTGACGTCAGTAGGATAAGTCGGACAATTCAGAAAGAATTTAATGTAGTCTAGCATAAAATTTCAGCTTCTCCGCATCTTTTGACATTATGATGCTCCTCTGAGAACTGAACTTCACTGGCAATAATTGTCCGTCAATTTGTAATTTTCCTGGACGAGTTCCCTGTTTTGTGCTTCTATACTTCTTCCAGAAATTTGATTTTCTTGCGTTTTATCCATCGACTTCCTCTTTCTGCAGCTTCATAAAAGAAATCCATCAAGCCTGCACAAAATATATAATATGTTTATTTTACAGAGCAATACTGCTGTGCAAGCACGTATCAAGGCGTACTCGTCCGACTCATGCAACGTATCACCGCTACCAATTTCAACCATTCATCTCATTATTGAATATATATTGCTCTCAACAATTTCAATACATTACACACCATCAAGCAACAAGACTGGAGTGGAATAAAACTAGACACACACCAAGTCGATTGTGGCATCAAGTGTGACTGCATTTCAGATTGGACTCATTTTGAAACACAGAATTGTTTCGTCTAGATTATGTCACGATTCAATTTTTGGTACAATAATAGATATTTTATTTTATTAATAAAATGAGAATTCAGATGACTACAAGGAAGTCCACATGCCTTTATCCAGATTTTACATTCTTCCATGCATGTTATTGGCTCTGGGAAAGGTAAAAGCACACACTAGGAACGGTCTGGGTAACCATATCCATATTACACAGGCTATTAGCACAGTGTTTATCCGGCATTTATCCTGATTCAACACACGAGCTAGATTTCAGCTGGGAACGGATCATGTTGCCTAACATATATCATATTAATATGATCATTGAATATACATACAGGTGTCCAGTGTAACAGTAATTTGCTAGATAATGATACAGACTTTAGACTGTACTATACACGAATGTCGATTCCATAAATAGAACGCATATAACGCCAAGCCCACATAATGGATACCACACATATCCTGACTCAAGATTCCTCTAATACATGCTATTCGGTACGACAATCCTATAGTATACGACTAAGGATAATACAGCAATAGTTGCTTCATCCGAAAAGTTGTCAGAAATTCATTCATTTGGACATACCATGCTGATGCGTGCTTGCCACCATTCATGCTTATTGTAGGTTATAACACTGCAAATACATACTAGCTCTACGTTATTACCATTCACCAAAGCCAGCTATTCCCAATTCAATGTGATTTTGCTAAAAACTTATATTTTTCAACCCTTTCCCATAAGAGCTCATAGTAAGCTTGCCCGGGCTTGTTCTTTGTTTACATCCTGCTGCAACCTGATTGGTTCGTGTCAAAGGTCACGTAAGTGTCTATTGCTTAGATTTGCTGTGGATTTGGGTCACCTGTGGCAGCCGTGCTCTATACTGCCCCTTACGTCAGTTGTAGTATTAACGCATCGTGCTTTCACTTCCTCTTTGGCTTCTGACCGCTTCGGCGGACAGACGTACAATAAAGTCTCTGCAGCAGTTGTTGAATCGTGTGTGATCAACTACGGACGGAGGTCTGTTACAATGGCGAGCA
Organism: Botryllus schlosseri; assembly: GCF_051294905.1. NCBI lineage: Eukaryota > Metazoa > Chordata > Ascidiacea > Stolidobranchia > Styelidae > Botryllus > Botryllus schlosseri. The sequence continues at coordinate 36,048,468 of NC_137238.1, forward strand.
CGCTAAAACGTTACTTCATTAATTTGGCTGCAATTCTGAAGATTCCTGGACAGTACCGGTATGCTGAAAGATAGGCGGAAATTCAATTACGGCATTGGCTATCTGAACCGATTGAAGAAGCAGTTTTGCATCGATGTGAGAAGTTTAAAGACTTGACTGATGGCTTCACTTCGTAATGACTGTTTCACTGGCGGAACTGATGTGAGCGCGCGTGGAGGGGATGGAGCTTGTGACTCTCCTGGTCCGATGTTATGAAGAAGGGATGGAGCATGTGACTCTCCCGTCGATGTGGCGCGGCGTTGTTAGGGTTTTAGTTTAGGGAATTGTTCATTGATGTTAGTTTAGGGTTAGTGTTCTGCTAATGTGACGCGGTCATGCGGATGCTTGCGATTTTGTTGGTGATTTTGAACTTGTCGGTTTTGATGTTGCTGTTTTTTATTGTAGTTTGTGAGAGTGCTTTTATAGGCACTTCTCAAGTTTGGTGGGGAATAGTGTGGCAGCCGTGCTCTATACTGCCCCTTACGTCAGTTGTAGTATTAACGCATCGTGCTTTCACTTCCTCTTTTCCCTCTGGCCGCTTCGGCGGACAGACGTGTAATAAAGTCTCTGCAGCAGTGGTTGAATCGTGTGTGATAAACTACAGACGGAGGTCTGTTACACACCCACCTTCATCATTGGTTTATTACCTTAGCCTCGGCGAAGTAAATAAGAGGCATGCACACTGAAAGAAAAGTAATGCCGAGAATATAATACGCAAGCGACAAAATGAGGTTGCATGTGGCGGAGGGCGAGGTCGAAGTTAGGTCGTGGTCCGGTAATCCTGAAGACTGGCTAGTAGAGAGAGAGAGAGATATGATATTCTTTTTCGCCTGCACCATCGAGATGCTTTGACGACGGAGTTGCGATACGGCCCCATGAGGTCATCTAGTCTGCGCCCCCGTTTTTTTCTCCTCCATGCTATCCATAATTGCTGAGCGCCTAGCAGGATAGCTGCGGATACCAATTTTCGAGTCTTTGGTATGACCCGGCCGGGGATCTAATCCACGAGAAGCCGGACGCATAACCATTACACTATCTCGCTGCTGGTCTAGTATAGGGTTACCATATTTTTGTGAAGCAAATTCCGGACCTTCTTTAGCGCCCACTAGCGGATTTTAAAATGAGGTGTAACACATTGACCGCCAAAATGACGTCACACTAGCAAAGCATTGGCCATCGACTGTATACACTATACAGAAATGAAGTGGGACATAGGTCATGAATTTGGCCATCTGTAATGTGAGCTCTGATGATTGCTACTTGCTAGGGTTTGCAATAGATTCCTCCACGGGCCGGAAGAAATCATCTGGCGGGCCGTGTCTGGCCTGTCAGTATTGTGTTTGACAGCCCTGCTATACAGTTAGGTCGGTGCGGCTATCTGTTTATGTGTTTTAATCAGATCCGAAACAGTATTTTTTTCCCCTTCCGCCCGTAAAAGCACTGATCTTGGGCCCACCATAGGGTAGTCGATGTAACTTGTTGGGCACTTACTATATGCATTTGGCTGTTAAATTTTATGTAAGAATTCTGTCAGTAAGATTGATTCTTCGATATATTAGGCTACTATAAAATGCACCAGCAGGTTGCACATCCGGTGATTTCCAAACTTTCCAAATCTCATTTCCCACATGAAAATGTTCCGCGGCAAAGCTCAAAACTTGATAAGCTGTTTACTAAAACAATTCAGCTTGCCTACACTTACTCACGGCCTAGGAAGCTGATTACGTCCAACATCATCACGATCCCCAGATAAAGGCGGACGACCCCAAGATTTGGAACCACTGTCTGTGATTGAAGCATCCAATCGGCCTTAACCAACTCTAGGAATATACCGTTAGCTTATAATTGTGATTACAATCAGACTTATTTCAGTAAATGATGGTTATTTATATTTATTTTGATTGCATTTTTGGCGAGGGTGGTGCCTGGTGCCCATACTAATATCATTATACGTTGCATTAACTCGCGCGCGGCGCTAAGAACAATTTTGAATAGCATAAATCTGCTTGAAAATAATATTGTTTACGTTGATTCACGAAAAACTTTTGAGCCTGCTTCCAGCCTTCAAAATTCCGGACATTTACGCATATTTCAGAAATTCCTCCCGGACGCAGATTTTTCAGTGAAATTCCGGACATGTCCGGGAAATTCCGGACGTATGGCAACCCTAGTCTAGTAGGCCTATTCATTTAGAAGAAATCTCAAAAAAGAGGACATTTAGGCGTCCCCCGCCGACACTTTCAAAAAGGTAAAAAAAGAGGACAAATCCTCTTGAAAGAGGACGTATGGTAACCAGACATGGGGTAATCGCGATTAGTAATCGTAATCGATTACGACGATTACAGCATTTTCGAGTAATCGTAATCGCAATCGATTACATTCGAAAAAATCCCGAAGTAATCGTAATCGTAATCGACTACTTCCCATATTTAATCGATTTCTTTGTGAAAGAACGATTACTTTTTATTTGTACAAGGACTGTGACATAAACTGAACACTCGTGAACAAGGAAGAGATATTATACCAGTTATTGAGAGCACAAACGTCTGATTTTCAAATGCCACTGCTCATTATTACGTCAGAGGTAGCCTATTAGCTTTGCTCGTCTTTGCGTAGGAATTGTCCACATATAGTAAATAGATATTCGATGTACATGAGTGTCATTGTAAGAAACCCACCGTGCTGTATATCGGGTTGTCAATACATTTCAGACGCCACTACCTCGCATCAGGATAATTAATCATAATCACCTCTCTGCCTAAGGTAAAATATCAACTTTTGTATTGATGTTTGGTTAGGCTTAGTTAAACTATAGAATGTAATAGTTCTAATTCTAGAGTTAAATGCAGTTTCACCGTTGCTGCTTGGCGAGCAGTAGACCTATATGGTACGAACGTACAGCAGACAAAGGTTTAAAATTTTGTACTCGTCAAATAAAACATTACGGTTTCCACAACGAAGCATTGAAATCAACAGCTGCTGATATATATCATAACTGGGCCGTTGTTTTGCCGTTTCTCGTAATGGCAGCTTGCATTACATTATCTGCATTAAGTTGAAGGCAGAATTTTATGTTCACTTCCTGTTGTTCTCATATTATTCTACTCAAAACGGGCGCCAATCGCTATTTCACAATTCTTTACCGAACATTTGGACTTGCCACCATAGCCATCGGCTTTTATACCATGTTGGCGTGGGTTGTAGCTAGAATCGATGTTCCCTCTAGGCTGCGTACGTGCGCAAATGCGCAGTGCTGACACGGTCTCTGCGCACGGAAAATCTAAGTTGCGGACAAAAAATCCGAAGTGATGACCTTTTTTTAGTCGTTTCGCACTGTTGTCCAATGGTCTGCGCAGTGAATTGGTGAGTGTACGCAGACTCGTTAAAAATTAGAGGGAACGTTGGCTAGAATCAGGATCAAAACAGCAAAAGCGTCCCCCAACCAAACTTTGGTCTTGGGCCCCCATAGGGTAGTCAATTTTCAAGTTGAAGATTTAATTTCATCAATAATATTGGTAATTGCATTATATTGCATTATTAATCCTATCTCAGCGCCCGAAGGTCAGCTTTACCTGAAGAGCGGGAGGCGTAATTCATAATTATAGCATCTGGTATCTTGCAATAATTACTTTAGGGCATGTTGTTAATTCGTGACCTCCGGTCTGTTATATAGCCAAAAGATATTGATTGTAGTGGCCCAAACAGCAGACTAAAAGAAAAATTTGCGTGAGACGCACACACAAATTGTCATGTCTAATGCTCTGTGGGTGCCCAGGTGGCATTTGCATCGTGGGCTCAGATTGGAAGGAAAGGACTGTTAGTCACGCCCACCCAGCGCGGCTATATTAACAATGGACACATACCCTACATTTTGGCCAATGTCTTTCTTTAATACCACACTTCGTGAAGTCTCATGTTGGCCGAAACTGCATATGACTTTTGATGTGTCAAGGAGCGGTATTGACTGGCACCTAAATGCCTATTACTATGAATTATACATGCTTTATTTCTTGGGGGGGGGGGAGACGTATATGCATTTCGAAATCAATCTATCTAGAGACATTTAAATCGCAAAGCTCAAATAGAAATTCCAAGTTAATGAAATCTCTCGAAAAGACTCCATAATTTATGTTGGTTTACAAACTACTTTTGAATCCCCTCCAACCACGCTTCCCACCCTATTGGGGAATTGGGGGTGCGGCAGTTATGAACCTGGCAAGAATGCAATTCATTGGGTGCGATAAACCGTCCTCTATAAAATGGGCAATGGGTACATTATGACGTAACAAGGAAATGGCCCATCTTTTTTTAAAGACAGTTGTTATATCATTGGGCCTTTCCAGCGCAATCCATGTATTGTCTTCTAATATAACTACTACGATGCAAAATAAATGTAATCGTGAGTAATCGTGATTACTTTTCCAATGTAATCGTAATCGTAATCGACTACTTCCCGATTTTGCTGTAATCGTAATCGTAATCGTAATCGCAAGATTCAGAAGTAATCGTAATCGCAATCGATTACATTCATGAAGTAATCACCCCATGTCTGATGGTAACCCTACCCAATGTATCTTGTGGTGTTTCAAAAGTCAACTAATAAATGTATCAATGAGTTGCCGGCACATTTTGATTGCATTTTGCAATGTCCTTGCACGCCTGAATGAGTTTGACTTGAATATAAATACCACTGTGATTCTATTAGAATTTTTGGCGAAAATCGGTGATCGGGTGAATCATGGAAATATACTCGGGTGTCATTACGTTTTGTGCTTTGGAAATTACATCGGTATATTCGGGAACCTCTTGCCATACTATTTTTTGGTGATGTATTCAATGACAAATGCACGTAAACGACTGTTTTCGGGTGTAATTCCAGGTATTATGACGAAAAAACAATTTTAAGAAGACGAATAGATACCTACTACAAAGCCGTTTGACTGAATATTTTGCAGAGAAATCGTCTGAAATGTGTCGATGATAACGCTCAACAGACCAGATCTATCGACATTCCATAGGTATAAATACATTTCGAAGAGTGCGGGAATGGTTTCACACCGGCGGTTGCTACGAAGAATCATCATTTACCCGAATCACGACGAATAGTAGAACACTTTTTTGAAAGATTTAGGCTCCGGACTCTACATATATCTCATCAGAATCGAATTGAAATTGGACATTTTCGAAATTTCGATAATCCGGACACAATTATGGCCCCAGATCGACCCTTGGGACGTCGACTTGAATAATAATTTTTGTATTGATGGAATCGGTTAGACTAGTAGAATCCATTTCAAAAAGAATTACGCTCCGGACTCTACATATATCTCATTAGAATCGAATTGAAATTGGGCATTTCCGAAATTTCGATAATCCGGACACAATTATGGCCCCAGATCGACCCTTGGGACGTCGACTTGAATAATAATTTTGGTCTCGATCGAAGCGACCACACTAGTAGAGTCCATTTCAAAACGAATTAGGCTTCGGACTCTACATATATCTCATTAGAATCAAATTGAAATCGGACATTTTCGAAATTTTGATAATCCGGACACAATTAGGGCCCCAGTTCGACCCTTGGGACATCGACTTGAATAATAATTTTGGTATTGATGGAATCGGCTAGACTAGTAGAATATATTCTGAAACGAATTAGGCTTCGGACTCTAGATATATCTCATTAGAATCGAATTTGAAATCGGACATTTTCGAAATTTTGATAATCCGGACACAAGTATGGTCTCAGTTCGACCCTTGGGACGTCGACTTGAATAATAATTTTGGTCTCGATCGAAGCGACTAGACTAGTAGAATCCATTTCAAAACGAATTAGGCTTCGGACTCTACATATATCTCATTAGAATCGAATTGAAATAGGACATTTTCGAATTTTTGATAATCCGGACACACTTATGGCCCCAGTTCGACCCTTGGGACGTCGACTTGAATAATAATTTTGGTCTCGATCGAAGCGACTAGACTAGTAGAATCCATTTCAAAACGAATTAGGCTTCGGACTCTACATATATCTCATTAGAATCGAATTGAAATCGGACATTTTCGAAATTTTGATAATCCGGACACACTTATGGCCCCAGTTCGACCCTTGGGACGTCGACTTGAATAATAATTTTGGTCTCGATCGAAGCGGCCACACTAGTAGAATCCATTTCAAACCGAATTAGGCTTCGGACTCTACATATATCTCATTAGAATCGAATTGAAATCGGACATTTTCGATATTTTGATAATCCGCACACACTTATGGCCCCAGTTCGACCCTTGGGACGTCGACTTGAATAATAATTTTGGTCTCGATCGAAGCGACTAGACTAGTAGAATCCATTTCAAAACGAATTAGGCTTCGGACTCTACATATATCTCATTAGAATCGAATTGAAATAGGACATTTTCGAATTTTTGATAATCCGGACACACTTATGGCCCCAGTTCGACCCTTGGGACGTCGACTTGAATAATAATTTTGGTATCGATCGAAGCGGCCACACTAGTAGAATCCATTTCAAAACGAATTAGGCTTCGGACTCTACATATATCTCATTAGAATCGAATTGAAATAGGACATTTTCGAATTTTTTATAATCCGGACACACTTATCGCCCAAGTTCCACCCTTGGGACGTCGACTTGAATAATAATTTTGGTATTGATGGAATCGGCTAGACTAGTAGAATCCATTTCAAAACGAATTAGGCTTCGGACTCTACATATATCTCATTAGAATCGAATTGAAATCGGACATTTTCGATATTTTGATAATCCGGACACACTTATGGCCCCAGTTCGACCCTTGGGACGTCGACTTGAATAATAATTTTGGTCTCGATCGAAGCGGCCACACTAGTAGAATCGATTTCAAAACGAATTAGGCTTCGGACTCTACATATATCTCATTAGAATCGAATTGAAATCGGACATTTTCGATATTTTGATAATCCGGACACACTTATGGCCCCAGTTCGACCCTTGGGACGTCGACTTGAATAATAATTTTGGTATTGATGGAATCGGCTAGACTAGTAGAATCCATTTCAAACCGAATTAGGCTTCGGACTCTACATATATCTCATTAGAATCGAATTTGAAATCGGACATTTTCGAAATTTTGATAATCCGGACACACGTATGGCCCCAGTTCGACCCTTGAGACGTCGACTTGAATAATAATTTTGGTCTCGATCGAAGCGGCCACACTAGTAGAGTCCATTTCAAAACGAATTAGGCTTCGGACTCTACATATATCTCATTAGAATCGAATTGAAATCGGACATTTTCGAAATTTTGATAATCCGGACACAATTCGGACCCCAGTTCGACCCTTGGGACGTCGACTTGAATAATAATTTTGGTATTGATGGAATCGGCTAGACTAGTAGAATCCATTTCAAACCGAATTAGGCTTCGGACTCTACATATATCTCATTAGAATCGAATTGAAATCGGACATTTTCGATATTTTGATAATCCGCACACACTTATGGCCCCAGTTCGATCCTTGGGACGTCGACTTGAATAATAATTTTGGTCTCGATCGAAGCGACTAGACTAGTAGAATCCATTTCAAACCGAATTAGGCTTCGGACTCTACATATATTTCATTAGAATCGAATTGAAATAGGACATTTTCGATATTTGGGTACCCGAATTACAATTAGGGCGCCGCTTGACCCGGGGCTTCTCTTCGTCCAGCACTCTGTTGACGAGCAGCTGATATTGTACAGCTAATTTTTGTGTATTAGTAATCTGTAGTAATGTTAGGGTTACAATACCTCCTTTAAAGAGGATTTGTCCCATTTTTTGACTATTTTGAAAGTGTCCCGGGATGACGCCCAAATGTCCTTTTTTTAGATCTTGTCCTATTTATCGGCGAATTATGGTTAAATATAGGGTGAAATTCGACTGAAGTACAGTACATCGGCACCGGAGTAACGTTCCGCAGGACATTCCGCGAGCTGAGCTGAAAAGTCGACATATTTGTCTGTTCGATTCTAATGAGATATATGTAGAGTCCGAAGCCTAATTCGTTTTGAAATGGATTCTACTAGTCTAGCCGATTCCATCAATACCAAAATTATTATTCAAGTCGACGTCCCAAGGGTCGATCTGGGGCCATAATTGTGTCCGGATTATCGAAATTTCGAAAATGTCCAATTTCAATTCGATTCTAATGAGATATATGTAGAGTCCGGAGCGTAATTCTTTTTGAAATGGATTCTACTAGTCTAGCCGATTCTATCGATACCAAAATTATCCTTCTAGCCGACGTCCCAAGGGTCCAACGGGGGCCATCGGCATATATGTGTCCGGGTTATCGAAATTTCGGAAATGCCCAATTTCAATTCGATTCTAATGAGATATATGTAGAGTCCGGAGCGTAATTCTTTTTGAAATGGATTCTACTAGTCTAGCCGATTCTATCGATATCAAAATTATCCTTCTAGCCGACGTCCCAAGGGTCCAACGGGGGCCATCGGCATATATGTGTCCGGATTATCGAAATTTCGGAAATGCCCAATTTCAATTCGATTCTAATGAGATATATGTAGAGTCCGGAGCGTAATTCTTTTTGAAATGGATTCTACTAGTCTAACCGATTCCATCAATACCAAAATTATTATTCAAGTCGACGTCCCAAGGGTCGATCTGGGGCCATAATTGTGTCCGGATTATCGAAATTTCGAAAATGTCCAATTTCAATTCGATTCTAATGAGATATATGTAGAGTCCGGAGCGTAATTCTTTTTGAAATGGATTCTACTAGTCTAGCCGATTCTATCGATATCAAAATTATCCTTCTAGCCGACGTCCCAAGGGTCCAACGGGGGCCATCGGCATATATGTGTCCGGGTTATCGAAATTTCGGAAATGCCCAATTTCAATTCGATTCTAATGAGATATATGTAGAGTCCGGAGCGTAATTCTTTTTGAAATGGATTCTACTAGTCTAGCCGATGCTATCGATACCAAAATTATCCTTCTAGCCGACGTCCCAAGGGTCCAACGGGGGCCATCGGCATATATGTGTCCGGGTTATCGAAATTTCGGAAATGCCCAATTTCAATTCGATTCTAATGAGATATATGTAGAGTCCGAAGCCTAATTCGTTTTGAAATGGATTCTACTAGTCTAACCGATTCCATCAATACCAAAATTATTATTCAAGTCGACGTCCCAAGGGTCGATCTGGGGCCATAATTGTGTCCGGATTATCGAAATTTCGAAAATGTCCAATTTCAATTCGATTCTAATGAGATATATGTAGAGTCCGGAGCGTAATTCTTTTTGAAATGGATTCTACTAGTCTAGCCGATTCTATCGATACCAAAATTATCCTTCTAGCCGACGTCCCAAGGGTCCAACGGGGGCCATCGGCATATATGTGTCCGGATTATCGAAATTTCGGAAATGCCCAATTTCAATTCGATTCTAATGAGATATATGTAGAGTCCGGAGCGTAATTCTTTTTGAAATGGATTCTACTAGTCTAGCCGATTCCATCAATACCAAAATTAATATTCAAGTCGACGTCCCAAGGGTCGATCTGGGGCCATAATTGTGTCCGGATTATCGAAATTTCGAAAATGTCCAATTTCAATTCGATTCTAATGAGATATATGTAGACTCCGGAGCGTAATTCTTTTTGAAATGGATTCTACTAGTCTAGCCGATTCTATCGATACCAAAATTATCCTTCTAGCCGACGTCCCAAGAGTCCAACGGGGGCCATATATGTGTCCTGGGTGCCGAAATTTCGGAAATGCCCAATTTATATCCGATTCTAATGAGATATATGTAGAGTCCGAAGGCTAAATCATTTTAAAAAGTGTTCTACTATTCGTCGAGATCATATATTCAGGAAAATGATGATTCGTTATAGCAGCCGCCGGTGCCAAACCATTCCCGCACTCTTCGAATTATATATTTATACCCCAGGATTGTCGATAGACATGGTGTGTTGAGCGTTATCATCGACACATTTCAGACGATTTCTCTGCAAAATATTCAGTCAAACGGCTTTGTAGTAGGTATCTATTCGTCTTCTTAAAATTGTTTTTTCGTCATAATACCTGGAATTACACCCGAAAACTGTCGTTTACGTGCATTTGTCATTGAATACATCACCAAAAAATAGTATGGCAAGAGGTTCCCGAATATACCGATGTAATTTCCAAAGCACAAAACGTAATGACACCCGAGTATATTTCCATGATTCACCCGATCACCGGTTTTCGTCAAAAATTCTAATAGAATCACAGTGGTATATAAATAGCCAACCGCTGCTCCGTGACTTTATTTGAGCGTGCGGCGGGGCTGGAATAGCTCGTGTGCTAGAGAGTACGTGCATCTTTCTGTGAGGAATAAGACTTGCGTGAAAAGCAATGCATCGGCGCAGTGAAAATATATTATAAGCCGGCAACCCATTGATATTCTTATGAGTCTACTTTCAGACAGCACAATGAGCAAGGGTGTAGACACGACATTATGAAATGTTAACGCACTCTTAACCAGGCAGGCAATTACTGTAGCAAGTAGCTAATTTCTATATATTAGTGTGCGATATATTTAGAGGTGATCAGTTATGAAATACTTCTTATTTGTGAAAGTAGAATTTACCTACTTGATCTATATACATCATCTATCAAAATTTTTATCAAATCGATACACCAGAAGATTGCACTTGCAGTATAACGTATAAGTATAATGAAAACATAGGAGGGTGCCGAAACGACTTGAAGTAGTCTTATTACGTTATTATCAGGCACCCATCTTAGCCTACACTATACAGCATGTAAATAAAAGGCATTTGCACTGGATTTAAGTAAGAACAACACAGAAGGAATAGCAACAAAAATTGCTTGCATGTGTCAGTAGCCGAGGTTGATATGTCAGATTGCGGTCTGGAAATCTTGAGGGCCGACTAGTATTAATTAGTAGAAACTGCTGGTAGTTACCACTACAGGTCCGACATACTTGATAGAGCAATGCGTTTTCTTGTATTCCACCCCGATCATATGGTAGTTGCTCTTCAAAGAGCCGGAGGTGTGTCATCTATCTTTTCATTATAACGCAGTCTTTGTAGTGTTTTGGAATAATGAAATTATCAATGAACTGGTACTGATACTTGGAATCAATCTTCTTTATGCAATGTTCTGCAGATCATTGTCTATTTAATAGCATTGCTTGCAACCATGAAGGGCCGATCTGACCTTCGAGAAAAACTGGAGAATGAAATGAAACGCCGTATCATGATATTCGACGGCGGGATGGGAACTATGATCCAAAAACACAAGTTCGAGGAAGATGATTTTCGTGGGGAACGCTTCAAAAACCACCCTTGTTCCTTAAAAGGAAATAATGATCTTCTAAGCATCACAAAACCGGATGTTATCTACGATATTCACGTAGATTACTACAAGGCAGGAGCAGATTTCGCGGAAACGAATACATTTTCTGGGACTTGCATCGCGCAAAGTGACTACCAACTTGAAGATTACGTTTACGAATTGAATAAAACGTCGGCGGAGCTAGCGAAAAAAGCAGCCAAGCACGTCTCGGCATTGACAGGCTCTGAAAAATACGTGGCAGGAAGTTTAGGTCCCACAAATCGCACTCTATCTTTGTCGCCGTCTGTGGAACGTCCTGATTTTCGTAATGTTCATTTTGACGAGCTAGTAGACGCTTACTGCGAGCAAATACGTGGATTAGTCGATGGCGGAGTTGATATCTTGTTGATCGAAACTATTTTCGACACTGCCAACGCGAAAGCGGCTATTTTCGCTATTGATAAGATTTCGGACAATCCAGATTACAGCCATGTTGCTGATTTACCTGTGTTCATCTCAGGCACTATCGTTGATAAAAGCGGGCGGACTTTATCAGGGCAAACAGTCGAGGCGTTCGCGATTAGCGTATCTCACGGAAATCCGTTGTGTATCGGTTTGAATTGCGCGTTGGGAGCTTCAGAAATGAGACCTTTCGTGGAAGCTTTAAGTAATTTTACAGACGCGTACGTTATTTGCTACCCGAACGCAGGTTTACCGAATACGTTCGGCGGTTACGACGAAACCCCTGAAACGACATCCTCGTTTTTAGCGGAATATGCGACGTCCGGTTTTGTTAACATTGTAGGAGGGTGTTGTGGTACTACACCTGACCACATACAAGCGATCGCGAACGCTGTGTCTACCATACCTCCAAGGAAATTAGCTAAAAACATGGACAGCAACTCGATGTACTTGTGTGGGTTGGAACCAGCGATTATTAACAAGCTCACAAACTTTGTGAACATTGGAGAACGTTGCAATGTTGCTGGATCGCGCCGTTTTGCGCGTTTGATTCAGAAAAATAATTACGAAGACGCAGTCGAGGTCGCTAAGCAACAAGTCGCCATGGGAGCGCAGATATTAGATATCAACATGGATGACGGAATGTTGGATGGTAAACGCGCGATGGCTAGGTTTGTTAACCAACTTAGCGCGGAACCAGAGGTGGCGAAAGTTCCGTTTTGTATAGATTCCTCAAACTTCGAAGTTATCTTATCTGGATTGCGCTGCACGCAAGGGAAATGCATCGTGAACAGCATTAGTCTTAAAGAAGGTGAAGATGATTTCATCTCGAAAGCTACTACCGTAAAACGTTTCGGTGCCGCTGTCGTAGTAATGGCTTTTGACGAACAAGGTCAAGCCACCGAAACATCTGATAAATTCCGCATTTGCGCTAGATCTTACGACATACTCGTAAATCGCGTCAAATTCAACCCGTGCGACATCATTTTCGATCCAAATATCTTAACCATCGCAACAGGCATGACCGAACACAACGATTATGCGATCAATTTCATCGAAGCTATCAAAAAGATTAAGTCTGAATTACCGGGCGCTAGAATCAGTGGTGGATTGTCTAATTTATCGTTCTCATTCCGCGGGATGGATGCAATACGTGAAGCCATGCATTCTGTGTTTTTATTCCATGCTATTACGGCCGGAATGGACATGGGGATTGTAAACGCCGGGAATTTACCGGTGTATGATGATATTGATAAGGAACTGCTACTGTTGTGTGAGAATTTGATTTGGAACAAAGATGATGGGGGCACTGAGAAATTACTGGAATACGCTCAAACGAAAGGAAAAGGCGGTAAAAAAGTCGTTGAAACTGAAGAATGGCGGAATTACGACGTGGAAAAGCGCCTGGAACACGCTCTCATCAAAGGAATTGACAAATTTGTGGTCGAAGACACGGAAGAATGCAGGCAGAACTCGGAGAGATACCCCCGCGTTTTAAACGTCATTGAAGGCCCGTTGATGAAAGGTATGGGCATCGTTGGTGACTTGTTTGGGTCCGGGAAAATGTTTTTGCCGCAAGTAATCAAGTCGGCGAGAGTCATGAAAAAATCGGTGGGCTATTTGCTGCCTTTTATGGAGGCTGAAAAACAGAAAAGGGCCGATGCCGGTGAAGATTGCGATATGGAAGATCAATACAGTGGAACTATTGTGCTTGCTACTGTGAAAGGCGATGTGCATGATATTGGTAAAAATATCGTCGGCGTAGTGTTGGGGTGTAATAATTTCAGAGTTATCGATCTCGGAGTTATGACGCCTTGCAAGAAAATTTTGGACACGGCCATCGACAATAAAGCTGATATAATCGGGCTATCAGGTCTGATTACTCCATCACTGGATGAAATGATTCACGTCGCTAAAGAAATGGAGAGACTGAATTTCAAAATACCTCTGCTGATAGGGGGCGCGACCACATCTCAAGCGCACACGGCAGTGAAAATATCGCCACGATACAGCGAGCCAGCTATTCACGTTTTGGACGCTTCTAAAAGTGTGGTGGTGTGCTCGTCGCTATTGAACACAGATGCAAAAGAGTCTTTTGTGCAGGATATCAAAGAGGAATATGAGGATGTACGTAGTGATCATTACGATAATCTACATGACCGTGTATATGTACCTTTGACTAAATGCCGGGAGAGATGTTTCAAAATCGATTGGAATAAATGCGAAACACCGACAACGCCCGATTTTATCGGGGAGAAAACTTTTGTGAATTTTGACTTGGAGATGATAGTGCCTTACATTGATTGGAAACCGTTTTTCGACGTCTGGCAGCTTCGGGGTAAATACCCGAATCGCTCTTACCCGAAAATATTCAAAGACAAGACGGTGGGAGAGGAGGCGAAAAAGATATTCGAAGACGCCCAAAATTTGCTGCGCAACATCAAAAATCAGAAATTACTGACGGTGAACGCTATGGTCGCTTTTTATCCTGCTTGCTCCGAAGGCGATGATATTCAAGTTTTTACGACTGACGAAATGCCGAGACCTTCAAAACCTACCGCTACCTTCTACGGATTGCGTCAGCAAGCAGAAAAAGAGGAGAGATCGGACCCGCATTTCTGTTTGTCCGATTTTATCGCGCCGCGCGATTCCGGGATCAAAGACTATATCGGAATGTTCGCCGTGGGCTGCTTTGGAGCTGACGAAATGAGCAAAAGCTATGAAAAAAATCACGACGATTACAACAGCATCATGACTAAGGCTTTAGCTGACCGTTTGGCAGAAGCTTTCGCTGAGTATCTCCACCAAGAAGTACGCAAAAACTATTGGGGTTATTGCAAAGGCGAAAACCTTGAGGCTAATGACCTACATCGTATCAAATACTCTGGAATCAGGCCTGCGCCGGGATACCCGAGTCAACCGGATCATACTGAGAAATCCACAATGTGGGATCTCATGAATGCCAGAGAAAAAATCGGGGTCGAACTCACAGAATCGTTGGCTATGAATCCAGCCGCTTCCGTTAGCGGGTTGTATTTCGCGAACGAGAAATCTTCCTATTTTTCTGTCGGAAAAATTATGAAAGATCAGGTCACAGATTACGCGGGTCGGAAAGGAATGTCGGTCGATGATGTGGAAAAATGGCTGGCGCCGATTTTGTCTTACGACGCGTGATTTCATGTTGCTTTTTGTGTGCAATTTGCAGTTGAGCTAGTACTGTTCAAAAATAACTTGCAATTTCGGTATGTTACAAGGCTGTAATGTGGGTAATTCACCTCATCAGACTGGCTTGGCATAATCATTTAATGGTAATTGTTACGGGCTCAGTACTTTGCTATGTGCTAAGTAGATACTCATCACTCCTTTAAAAGTTCAACCCGCAGAAATATCTTGCACATCCACCAGTTGCGATTTGAAATTGTTCCTATCTGTTTTACATATGCAAATCAATTGCCTAAATATATTTCTAGATCTGACTTGAATAATTCTGTACATAAGAACTGTGGAATCTAAATGATAATGTGGACCACGATGTTGTTTCAAGATGTTGAGTTGTATCATTGAATGAACAACAAATTTATCAGACTTACAAATTGGAAATTTTTTAACTTGGATTACCGTACTCGACCTGTCAACTCAAATGTACATAACTCCTGTGTTCTGCTGTGTGTTTTGTATATATTTTTCTGTTTATTATTGTTTTCTGCAACTGCGTGTCAATTTCCGATTCTCTACCTATTCAAAAGCACCAGTTCTATCATGCCGGAAGTTGGTGGATTGTATATCAGATTTTCAGATTCCGATATGTTTGAATTGATTATTTACTATCAATTGTTAATGTTGGTAAGATTGTCAAGACCTGATTTGCGCATTTCCTTAAACTTGTGGTTTCAAATCTTTAAAATTTTGATTTATTATCGCCGCCATTGATGCTACTCTCAATTTCTGCAGATCGATTTTGTAAAACTAACAGTAAAATGCGTCTCACGTCGATGTTGGCGGTGTCCCGTAAGCTACCGCCCTCCAACAGAAGAACTATTCCGAAACCGGCCTTTCGAAGACCAATGCAAGGAAGATATATCGATCGGAAAAGAGAACCAAAGCCGTGGGAGACATGTATGTATTGACCAGGGTTGTAATGACTCGAGTCAAGTTGAGCCATTTTCAATTTATCACCGAATCTGAGTCAGGAAGCAAAGACTCGAGTCCAAGTCATAGGTTCACTGTTCAGTATCTAGTTTGAGTCATGTTCAACTTACTTCTGTGAAATCTCTTTGGGTGATATTGAAGGCCTCAAATGCATAATATACATATTTTCTCACTCTAAACATGTTCATTCAAACAGATGAAAGACAGTTTCTGGGCCTATTTTTCAATTATCGGAGCTAATATACGAGACTTGAATAAATCATATAGAAAGTGTCGAGTCATAATGACTCGAGAACAAGTCGAGTCATAATGACTCGAGAACAAGTCGAGGCAATACACGAATTGACTCGAGTCGAGTCATTTTCCATTTTTAAGAATATGACTCGAGTCATTACAACCCTGCAATTCGGACCAGAAACTGTCTTTTATGTGTTTGAATAAGCCTATTACGAGTAGAGGACCTCTGAGTAGTAATCGTTGGCACTCAAGTAGAAGTAACTACGTAAATTTGGACTCGAGTACAAGTGGAAGTGGTGAGTTCCAAGTATGTGAAAGAGTAAGTATTCTAGGACTAGTTTCGGCAAAAAAATGAATAGAATTAGGTCGATGCCCTCGCGTCATAGTAACGTAGACTTCGGAAGTATGAGCGATTCTGGAGTAGTGTTGTAATCAATCGAGTCATGACTCGGATTAACTTGACTCGAGTAATTTTATTCGGCGCGAAAAATGACTAGACTTGTGCACACCACTAGAGACATCCACAAGTCTTCTATCTCAGACCAATACTTGAAAAGTAGGCCCAGATACTGGCTTAATATCAGTTATGAACATGTGACAAAGAGTGAGAAAAATGAGTTTATTATGAATGCGAGGTATTCCAAATCACCCAAGAGTCTCACAGCAGTGAGTTTAACCTGTCTTGAACTCAATACTGGACAGTGAACTCTATGACTTGAACTCGGGTCTTGACGCTATGACTAGGACTTGACCCATTTCTCCATGACTTGGGCTCGGTGGCGAGTTGAAAATGGCTCAACTTGACCACCAACTTCACCACTATGTAAGCAAGATTGAGTTGTGACTTGGGTAAAACCTTGACCTTGAGTCACAATTGATGACATTACGATCTGTAAGCCATGTCATTCCAATTGTAACGTCGGCTCTTTTTCAGCAATGGGAGAAATAGACGAAGAAATCGTAAATGAATTCGGTGAGAAGGTCCCGATGCGTGAAAAGGTTCCAATCATTGTGGTTCCGGATTTGAAAGATTTCAAACTGAAGCCCTACGTTTCATATAAGTGAGTATCTGACGGTCGCGATTCCCAAAGATAGCTGTTCACTAGGGATGGGCAAATTTGCAGGGCTGTAATGACTCGAGTCATGACTCGACTCGAGTCACGATTTTTTGATGACTCGACTTGACTCGAGTCGTTTTATCAAAATACGGAAATGACTCGACTTGAATCAATCTGTGTGTTGACTCGACTTGGACTCGAGTCATTACGCATGACTCGAACCAAGTCATATGACTTGCGACTCAGACGGCCAAGACCGACATTTCATTATAATTTCGAAGAATAGTGAAGTAACCACACTGTTGGGATTTCGTCTATTGGTACTGGTACTTGAAAATGCGACCAGAAACAGCTAAAAGTGAGGAAAACGAGTATATTATAAATGCGAACCATTCTATATCACTAAACAGAGTTATGTAAATGGGGTTTAACAAGACTTTAACTGAAAACTGAGCAATTAACACAATGACTTGGACTCGGACTCGAGTGATGATACCATGACTCAGACTCCACCCTCTGCTCAATGACTTGGACTCAGACTTGACTCGGTGGTGAACGGAAAATGACTCGACTTGACTCGAGTCAAAACTATAAAAGTGAGATTGACTTGTGACTCGGACACTTGTGACCTGGTTACAGCCCTGGGCTCGACCCTCTACTCCGTGACTTGACTCGGTGGTGAATTAAAATGACTCGAGTCAAAACTATAAAAGTGTGATTGACTTGTTACTAGAACCTTGTAACTTGGTTAACGGGTCATTACAACCTGCCGTTAACTAACTAGATTGATAGCATGTACATTATGAACATGTACAAGTGTGCTTATCTTCCAGGGTCGCAAAGCATCACGAGCCTCCGTTGCAAAGTAAAAACTTATTCGACCTCTTCTACGCACCTCAAATACACGCGGATTTCGCCGGCACCAAGGTGGAAACCGTCCCCGAATCGAAAGACATGCCCGGTATCGCGACACGGTTAAAAAATGTGTTGACAAGGCGATCAAAAAGCAAATCCAGTGACGATATAGAGAAGAAATCATGATATATACACTTGATATTTTTATGTTTAATAAATTTGTGTCTGTTCTTTCAGTTTTGAATTGTTCACTCAGTTTTGAGTTCTAGTAAACTGTGGAGATGATAGTCAAACAGTACATAGTTTATTCTACTAGAAATATAAAGCTTGGCTGTCAAAGAAAAAGTATCAGTAATACATTTTTGAAAAGACAGCATTTAAAAGCAAATTTACCGCGTCAGGAACGTTGGTTTTCATACACTTTGGTCATTGACGATAGGTCGGTTTGCAATATATTCCGATGCAAGTAAATATATAAGGATGACGGTTGGTTCATCGCAACCATACTGGTGAGGCATTTTAGCAGCTCTTCCGATTATATCGAAACTTCACGCGTAAGTTGGCCTCGATATCCAGCATATTGCTATGATTTCAACTCGTCGAAATATATCGGTGTTTTTGCTGGAGATGCAAGCTATCGGTTTCATAGGTATCGAATTAAATATACGATGTCGGTTGGGATCTAGTGACAACCGCTTCGCCGGTTTTGTGCGATGAAACACTCAACGGTTATGCTTATGCAATCTTGTGATGTATTAATTTGATAAAAATTTTAAGAAGTTAATGGTGATGCCCGAGAATCTCAATTCGTAAACCACCTATTTCTCTGAAGAATTATTTGAAAAGTTCCAAACGGTACCACTGATCATCATTACTGCATGAACCGAATGCTAGTCAGTGCTCGAGATCAGGGGACCACGATCTGATATATCGATCTCGCCCTTACTATTTATTCAGAGTTGCCTCCTCTTTGCATCGCCTAGGCCACGGCGGGTGTCTGATTTCAAAGCCTATTCCAAGTCGTTTCGACACCTTCCTATATTTTCATTGTATCGCAATGTCGTGGTTTATTGATCGGATAAAATTGGTAATAATAAACTGAAACCTGTAGGACAGAAATTAGCGATATAACTTTCTGTCGTGGTTGAGTAACTTCAGTCCATCTGTGCTTATGTAACTCAGTGGTTGATGTACACACGCGAACAACAACAATGTGTTTTCTTCAGCAGCGTAGCATCAGTCCGCAATTCCAAGGCATGCGGTATTACGATTTTGTTTTCCATTGTATTGTCCTTTCTATGATTGTTGTTTATTAACAGCTATCCTATATTAATAATAGCGATATCATGAAGCTACCGCGAACAGCTCTGGTGCCTGGCACGCCGTCTGAATTCAGTAAAGCGGACTTTTGGGAGGATTTCTTCAAGTTGAGAAAATCGTCTTTCGAATGGTATGGAACGTACACCGAGATCAGGGACATAATTCAAAGATATGTGAAACCAACAGGTATGGAAATCAATATGGGATATTTATCGGTATTCCACGTAACTTCGTACCTAATCCCTGGGTAATTCCAGCCCAAATCAACGGAATTTTTTTCAAAAGATAACCCTATGGTCATGGATTTTCTTCAAATCGCACACAAAGGGAGACATTGATCGCCTGATCAGAAAAAACTTGATTTTATCAAAATCGGACAAGCCTTCGAGATTTTATCGCAATAAGAAAAATATCACTTTTTGCGTTCGTTGAACCATGTCAAAATGGCATTTCTGAACAACTCATTTTGCAGTTATGTTAACACATAATGGGCTTGAGTTTTTGCGGGTGAATCAATGTTTTTGTGACCTCTGTTAACTGAACTTTAAATGTAAATAATAATTTGCTGGATATTCCAAAAGGTTATGGGTCAAATGAGCAGTGACAGTTAAACCCCCCAAGAAATCAGTCATGCGTGACACAATTTTCCGGGTCGAATTGTGATAAAAGGTACACTCCAAATTTATTGAGCAAGGTATCATATGAAAGCTGAGAATAAATACAATGCAGGGTAATTTCCTGCCAAATCAACAAGGGGGTTGCACCAAGGTTGGAGAATTTGTGTGGAATTTGGCACACTGGTTGATATAGCTTTAGATATGCCAAATCCAAATTTTTTTCAGAAAATTCTGAAAAAGTACCAAGTTATGAGGCTTCAAAGTTTGAACATTTTCCTTGTCACGCTTCATTGAACATTGTCAATTATTTTTTCAATGTCATAATTTTGAAGGTAAAAAGCCGTTGTTGTGGCTGAAATTTGGAGACATGATACTACTGGTCTACAGGAATTCTTAAATTAATGACCCAAACATTTCAGAGTATGTTATCATATAAAAAAATGTCGCATGAGACTCCTACTGCTCGTTTTGGTACCGAAAGTTCAAACTCCCGTAAATAAAAAGGGGAACAATTTTAGAAACCAAAATTCTGAAGTAGTGATCTTGAATATATTGTCTTTCAATTAATAATGATTCAATCCATTAATTTCCAACTACACCAGTAAAAAACTTCAAATGAATGATTGGATTATAATAACAATGGAGATCAGACCTTTAGGTCATTGTTCATTGTGATGTCACAATGCATCCAATGTTGAAGGAGGCTGAATGGAGTTAACTAGCACTGGGAATTACAGTATAGTTGTGGCTGAGCAACTAGTCCAATTTTAGTGAGTGAATGACTTTATTGTCTCAATTGTAGCAGGTAAATAACTTATTTTGTACGTCATAGTTAGAAAGGTGATGTCTCAGCCTGAAAATTGCAGTATTGGAAGAAATTTGCCACAAATTACATTTTAACGTGAAAACCGGCTTGATAAGTGTCCTTGTATGATAGGAAATGGTGGATTGAAATGGTGTTGGACGTAAATAAAGAGCATTGTGATGCCAAAATCAAATTCCTGCATCCTCACGGTCCATCAGGTTCATTTCATTGGCCAGCAAGAGAAGATATATATCTGTTATGTCCCATTTTCTCACATACCCGTACCGCACTTCTTTGCATTGACATGCATTCAAATGCTATAGTGGCAGACAGTAGAAAGTATATGAAGACAATATTTAAAAAAGGAAGATTTTCCATGGATTGGGCAATTGAGATGCTTTTGTATGAAAAACTATTGCATGTTCATTAAAGTATATTACGAGAACATTTTCTATCAATTTCAGTGGTTTTTCAGTTATGTGGTTCATGATACAGAAACTGTAAAATCCAGACCACACGGCATGTGAAATTTGGATTGGATTGCATATATTCATTTACAGTAGTCCTACATAACCATTTTATGCAAATTCCGTTTGTCAAGCTTGTTTGGTTTATGACATCATAATCGAAAATACCTAAAATTCACAGTAATCAGAAATTGGCAAATTTCCACCAGATAACGTGAAAATTAATTGTTCAGATTTTGTAGCAAAGAAGAAGGCATAATGAAAATCACGTTTTCATGAAAATGACCGTAAATTTTTTTTCCCCTTTTCAGTTATACCACATTCAATGTAAGCTGTCGGAAAATGAATAGCTCCTACTAATAAGCCTCAGTAACATGATATAGACTTCAAATGGTTCATCCAGCTCAATTTACATATTAGCCATGCTCATGCAGAGATTCCCACCAAATTTTAGCGTTATTTAACTATCACAGCAAAATATAATGCTGTTTCACTGCAGATTGGATGAAAATCACTGAAGCGTGACATGCAAAAAGCATGATTTTGTGAGGAGTGTAACTTTGTCATCAGGTTGAATTTGAGAAAAAAAATTTTTGATTTTTTAATGATAATGACAGAAGAGTCAATGTGTCAAATTTCATAGCCATCCATTAACCTTGGTGCTCATCTGAAAATAAATTTGCTCATTTGGCAGGAAATTACCCTGCAGATTTTAACACCTGAAGAAGGAGCGGAGCTCCGAAAGCTCGTGTAATAAATAAAATTATTACGTTGCAAGTGGACGCTAAATAGGGTGTGAAAGCAACCAAGATCCTAATATTATCTATATCGTCTGCTATCGGTTCAAAGAATTATCCTGCAGTAAAAGGAATCCCAATAGTGATTTCAAGGATATAAGCAGTTTTATAGCCTGAAAACTATGATCACGCTATTTCCCCTGTGTCTAAAGGTATTTTGGGTGGTATAATTTATACAGCTGCTTGGTTTTCGATAGGTTACGACCATTACTTGATTAAGTATATGTATTAGCTAGTACTATCCATTTCATTGCATGGTGCAAGTGATATCAGACATTTAATCATACTATTATTCAGTCAAAAACATGAATACAGAGACAGCCGACTGAGTGCCTCGTTCTATACTTTACATAACATTTCACTCTGACATCTCTGAGTAACTAATATAGGATAGACAGTAGGGCTGTTCAAAAATAACTTTTTTTTCCTGATTCCAGCCATTCACTGAGTAAATTGTCAGGTTGCCACAACAAAGGCTGCACACCAAATTTGGTTCAATTCGAACATGTCTAAGCGTCCGCAGAGCCAATTAAAATTTTTAATTTACTACGTAAAATTAAAAAAAAAAATTTCAAATTTTTCTCTCAACCCCATGAAAATGTTGAGATGTCTTTAAAGACCATGCAAATGAAATTTGAGTCAATTCCAACCTGTAAAAACGGAGTTATTTGAGTTTTTCGTTGATAATTCTCGGATTATCCACCAATCCAGGATAATTAGAGAATTATCAAGGAAAAACTCCAATAACTCCACTTCTACTAGTCCGAATTGAGTCAAATTTTTTTTACATCGTCTCTGAAGACAGCTCAACAATTTCATTGGGTTGACAGAAAAATTTGAAAATTTTTTTTTTTCAATTTTCCTGTATAAATTAAAAATTTTAATTGGATCCGCGGAGCCCTATATTTGTTAGAATTGAACCAAATTTGGTGTGTAGCGTTTTTAAGGTAACCTGACAATTTAAACACTGAATGGCTGGAATCCGGAAAAAAAAGTTATTTTTGAACAGCCCTAATAGACAGTCATGGTAAAATGATCAGTAAAATGACAACCTTCGTGCTACACTCGGCACTTTTTATGACCTAGTACAGTGGTTCTCAACCTTTGTCTTCGCGGACCCCTTTTGGGCAGTCACAGACCCGGGGACCATCTCAAGTTTTAGTACAAATTTATCTCAATTATCCTGCAACAGTAATCTGTCTTGTGCAAATAACAATTGTACGCTAGTGATAAACACCAACAAAATGACTTGTCCTGAAAACAACATTTTACTATATGTAGAAATTGGGTAGACTTTTATCATTTCAAAGCAAAGTCTGCAGCTGAATTTCTTGAAATACGCGGTCGTGTCTTGAAAATCCGTGCCTTTGATTTGATAAAAAGATAGGAGTTGGCGGAGGTAATATAATTATGTGTAACGCTTCCTACTACACCTTTCGGTATATAATCGCAGCATATATGGCACCAAAGGAAAAAATGGATTTCGTGACGAGGTTTCAATTTTAAACGACTCTTCACTAATTTGCTGCCTGACAACCTCAAATCCAAAATGTTTCGAAACCTGATTGACCCCCCGAATATGCTTCGCGGACCCCCGGTTGAGAACCACTGACCTAGTAGTTGAAGTATTGTTGTCATCACAATATTTGGGGATATTCTCAAAAATATTTTCTCAAGCAGAGAACTGTTCATACACTTACAAAGAATAACTCCGATGAAACCAAATCATATGTGCCTAGTGTAGTTATCAAAATTATATTTTTCAACCATATTATCGCCACAACAATCGGTCAAATCACATACAGGTAAATTACATAGCATACTGGTAGAGCAATCATTCTCTCATTTGGCCAGGCAACACTTGCAAAACATCAAAATTTGGAAATTGATTTCACAGAATTCTGAAAACGCCCAACGAGCAAGTTTACTCAAATCTGTTCACAGATTTTCAATAAAATTCTTTCGGGAACAGCTACATTTCCTGTACAACACCAGGGTTTTAACCAAGTCACAAGCTTCCGAATCACTAGTCACTCTCACTTTTATAGTTTTGACTCGAGTCGAGTCATTTTCAATTCCCACCGTGCCAGGTAGCCCGAGTTTCAAGTCAGTGAGTAGAGGGTTGATGACTCGAGTCCGACTTGAGTTCAATTCGGTTCAACCCACTTTTTGTTCAACACTGTCCGCGTATTATAGAATAGCTCGCATTCATAATATCGTAATTTTCCTCAGTTTTAACAGTTTCTAGCCTTATTTTCCAAGTATCAAGACTGATAGACGAAATACCAATGATGTGGTGAATTTACGATTCTTCAAAGTTACAATGAATTGTCTTTCTTGGCCGTCCTAGTCTCGAGTCATGAATAATGACTCGAATACAAGTCGAGTCAATACACAAATTGACTTGAGTCAGGTCATTTTAAACGTTTAAAAAATGACTCGAGTCAAGTTGAGTGACTATTGTCATTACAACCCTGTACAGCACTTCCGTTGTTACACGAATTCTTAGCTTATCACTTGCAGGTACGCTGATATTTTTTGTTAATTTGAATAGATCACAAGATTTCAGTTGCGGTTTTGTAGCTTTGTGATGATAACATTTGGTTTGTAGTTGATGCTTGTCTCTGTTGATCAAGCTTATAATATATAAAGTACTGCTGCAAATGTAATCCTGACATTCTTCTTTACTACATTATTAGTCAGAATGCCTACACACCAAAAGGATTAAAATATGTAATGATATAGTTCTCATTGAAAAGTTCACATAAGTATTCCATCCTTATGCCGGGTCAGAGTCTTCAAATCCCATGTTTTTAAATCACAGATGTGACATTGAGCTTTCAAGTTTGCAAGATAAATCTTTGCCACTTACAAAGAATAACTCCTATGGAACCAAATCATATGTGCCTGGTGTAGTTATCCAAATTATATTTTTCAACCATGCACAGCTGCTATACCGCCAGACTGTTTGAAGATTTCATTTATAGAAATGATGGTATGTAGCTAAATAATCTATGCACGACTCACTTTATATTCCTGCTTTTTATATTTCATATTTTAGTAAGCCCTGCCCGAACTATTTAATATGCTTAATGAAGCATTAATCAATCATACATGTCAAGAATGTGTATAAAATATATAACCAAAAATACCTTTGGACACATGGAAAATACCTGAATATAGTTTTCTTGCTATAAGGCAGCTTAGATCCTTGAAATCACTAGTGGCATTGCTTTTATTGGACAGTGCTCATTCTTAGCTTTCATATGACACCTTACTCAATAAATTTGAAGTATACCTTTTTTCACAATTCAGCCTGGAAAAATTCATCACGCATGACTGATTTTACTTCTGCCCCACCTTTAGCCCCCCTTTTAACCCCAAGCGGATAGGTTATTATCATATTAAAAATATTCAAAATGAGTGTTAGGCTATGTACTTTCTGAAAATGTACTCCATTCAAAGCCACAGAAAAAGACTAATTTACATTAAAATTCCAAAGTTCATGTTCCAAAAATCATACCTTTTCACGGTTGACTGGGCACAAAAAGTGCTCTTTTTCAAATCCCCATAAATTCTAGACCGCTGAATCGATTTCCACAAAATAACTTTTGTTCAGTTTGAAATATGTCTACGTTGCTGGGGAATTGCATTTGATGTTTATTTTGAAACACGTGGTTATCTGCATCAGTTGATTTGGGCTGGAATTACCCCCCTGCCCTAAACTATAAAGTATAAACCCTGTTCTGTTGGTTACGAATTAGGACGTAATGTATTTCTGTCCTATAGATGTTTTTACAGCTTATGCACCGACTCGTGATATACATACACACGATATGTGCTTGTCCATACCAATACCATGAGTGCATGATGTGCATATGCCGCTGGACAAGGAAGGTGCAAATACAGTCTTGCAATGCAAGACTCTCTTAAGTCTTGCACCAGTTCATACCGCTCCATGCTATCCCAGAAATGCTGAGCGCCAAGCGGGGATTCCATTCCACGGATGCCAGTTTTACTGGTCAGGGGTTGGGTTGGGTTATGTTGTGTAAGGCGGCGGGTTTGGTTAGATTAGGCTTTTAAATGTGTATAGGTATGGTGTTAGATTAGATCGGTATTTCCCCAATACCGATACATGCTACTTCGGTTCCATTGCTTACTTTTTTATATTACCTTCACTTTATTTATTTCGAGATCGGGTCTTAGTTGTCGGATGCGGAAACTCAAAAATGAGCGAAGAAATGTACGATGAAGGATTCCGAAATATCACCAACGTTGACAACAGTCAGATTGTTATTGATCAGGTTTGTTAATGCATGAAGTATTCACAGTAGGGTAACGACTTCTGTACAAGACGCTTCAGGCCTGGGTGGCTCGGATGTGATGACTATTTCATATAGAGCGTCCCGACTATGCCATGCTTATATCAGTATAGGCCATTGGTCGGGAACCTATGGCTCGCGAGCCATATATGGCTTTTTGGGGTATAAGATATGGCTCTTTGCCGAATATATATTTTTGTACTGAATTGATCAATATTGCAGCGACTTGTTGGTAAATTTTCATCACGGCCAATATAATTATTCTCGTGGCAATTAAACATGTCTTTGAGAGGTAAAGACAATGCTGTCTTCAGGGGAGCTCGGGCCCCCTATTTTGAAAATGGTCAAACTTAAGTAGCTGTCACACCGGCGACCAATATCTCTCGTGAGTTCTGTGTACCCGACTCAAAATCGTGAATTGTGGGATAACTTCATTAGTCAAAGAGCATAGCAGAGATGGTGACGCCCATTCCAAAACGCAGTTTTCAAATACAAATTGTTATGCTGATCTACGGCGCGAAATGAACTGTTGTGGATGTGACATTCACAATCACAAACTCGAATTACATACAACACCATAGCTATCCCCACATTCTTGATTGGTAAGTATAGCTCTGTGTAGTGCCTGCGATAAAATGTAAATGTGTAGCGCAACGTTATGTTACCGCCGAATACTTTGAGAATTGAGAAGTCGAAAGTATTTAGATTTTCGGAATCAGTGTGACAGTGACATTCGATTAATATCAGTTGATAATAAATTCTAAGCTACTTATATGATGAATTGTGTTATCAATGGTGAGGCTTGGCCCGTCTGTGCCTTACCTCTCGTTTCGAGCTTTATTTTCGAACAATAAATACCAGTTTTTACAGAGAAAATATGGCGCACATGAGGAATCCCCTGTATAGTGAGTTCGAATTAGTGCTACCATGATGTCACGAATTTTCAATTATGAAGCAACAGTTGATTGTCATGTATGGCTCTTTGGGAATTGAGATGGAAAAAAATATGGCCTTGGGACAAAAAAGGTTCCCGACCACGGGTATAGGCCTTCATTATATTTCACGGAATTGGATTTTGGTTACCGTATGTAGGCCTGTGCTATTTATTTTCACGTTTGACAAAAAATTATTCAGCCTCTCTCTGGCTATGAGGGGAAACATTTCAAAATGTCAGAAGTTAGTGAATTCACTTCCTGGGGTTCAAATTAGTAATATTCCAGCAATTATATTATTAATTAATCCCACAATGATTTAATATGTTTCCTTCAGCCGTCCTAAGGCAGGTGCAATCAGAAAAATCACGGTTACTGCGGCTATACTCGTGCTAACTATAAGGGTTATCAGCGCCGTGGGTTATAAATTCATGTAAGATGGTAAGATTTCCCAAAGATATCATGTCGTTTAGGCCTGCACACTGATTACCCTATCCTTTATTGACTGTAATGTTCCTGAATTTTTCCCTGTGACCTACTCATCGTGACATCGCTGTTTTAAAACAGATGAATGCGAGAAAAGGTGACAGAGACATGATGCATTACTACAATATGGACGCATCAAAGATGGAATTTTACGAAGATGCATTCACTGTGGTTATTGACAAGGTATATTTTAGGTGACTCGACTTGACTCGAGTCATTTTTCTACTGTGTAAAACAGAGGTCTCAAACTCAAATGTGCTCGCGGGCCAGTTTTCCAGTTTTGACGACGCCGCGGGCCTCAGCATTTATAGGGGTATTCTGTCTTTCCAAGTAGGCCATAATTGGCGGGAATGAAATTTTCTTATTGAAAGTGATCCAGCAGACTGACAGTAAACACACATCTTTAAAATGTGATTTACTCTTGTATCAATTTAGGCCTGGCACGAAAAGAATCTTCATATTTATATCTATGTGAATAGAATTGTTATTGTACTTGATATATATTAATTATAAGATATAGACACCATATGGGCGGACAAATGTATGATGCCATCATAAAAGCTATCGGGTTATAATTTTTCAGCTATTATGAATATTTTGAATTCAACAGATTGATAATAGAGACTGATCTGATATCAAAACATTTTTAGGTTGAGCGATGTAATTCCAATCCTGGATTCGGGTATACTTCTGATAAGTAGGCTGTTAATCTCAATGACAAATATCAAATGTAGGAGCAAAAAAAATAAATATAATTTAAATATGTTAATGAATGTGTCCTAGTCATTGAAATGTCGGAACGCCGAACAGCCCATTTTTGTTACGTGGTTGGAGCGTGCCACTACGGTACTCGGTGCATTTAAGTGGCTAGTTATAGAGATATACTAAGCTGCGACCTTCTGATCTATTACTATTCCCCTGATATGCGATTAGTTTGTTGCGTTCATGGCTCTAACAAATTCACGGCATTCCGAGTCCACTCGAGTCATGTTCATTTTGCCATCGAGTTAGCCCGAGTCCGAGTCATTCAAAGAAAGGTCTCGTCCAAGTATAGATAACTAACCTACGGAGTTTAGTTATCTATATAGTCCAAGTCCAACTCACAACTTTCAGTCACGACTCGTCTAAGGGTCAGGTTTTGTCATCATGAATTGGAAATCTGGCGAAATAGTGAATCGTCCACTGCATGGTAGCGTTTGC
This sequence comes from Botryllus schlosseri, assembly GCF_051294905.1. Classification (NCBI taxonomy): domain Eukaryota; kingdom Metazoa; phylum Chordata; class Ascidiacea; order Stolidobranchia; family Styelidae; genus Botryllus; species Botryllus schlosseri. The sequence continues at coordinate 36,077,561 of NC_137238.1, forward strand.
AATTGATGTGATAGTGTTAGGCTTTCGGAGCAATTTAAGAGGGAATTTTCAATTTATAATCAGAAAAGATATATGTCACACTTTTATGTTGACAAATTATTAAAAATCTAAAATGTCGTCGCGGGCCGCACAAAATGCTCTGGTGGGCCGCATGCGGCCCGCGGGTAGCGTGTTTGAGACCTCTGGTGTAAAATGACTCTACTATCTAGTTGTCCAAGTCCACTGCTAATTAATAACCTACAATCACCAAGGTTAGGCTACCTTTCATGGAAAATTGGTGTTCCAGGGTACTTTGGACGCCGTGATGTCTGACAAATCGTGCACGGAAACTCCAGAAAAGATGTTTTCCGAGTATTTCCGCGTGTTGAAAAACGGCGGTCGCTACATCTGCATCACGCTCTGCCAGGATTTTATCGTTGAGAAAATCCTGCAATATTTTCCCAACAACGGATGGCTAGTGAGAGTGCATAAGGTAGGCAGAATTTAATTATGACTACCATAACGTCACCACATTATGAGTAGGGCTGGTTTTTTTGACATGTCAAAAGTGTAGCGTTAGGTCAAAATTTGTCAAAATTGTTCATTAAGTCAAAATTTTTTTGATGTCTGCTCATTGTGAATCATAAACAGTGAAATGAAACAAATAGGTAGACATGGTGCTACAGTCCATGTACCGCAATATCCTAACTGAAGGAAGACTTCTTGGGCATTGCATCATTCTTATATCAAGAACCGCATAAAATTGTGATGCAGACACTACTGTCAGAATGAAGCAACACGGTTTGTCAGCAGCAGTGTACGCACAACTTGAGTGTTGTCAGCTAACAACTGCTGCTGTTGAATGTCCCTGGGAAGCTTCTTAGTAAGGACACACACTTTCTACTCAAGAATGTAGGCAAGTATCTCTCGTTGTACTATGAAATTTTTTTAATTATCTCTACCATAATACGTATTGTAACCACTGTAATTCTTCATAGGACCTGATTTTGTTAAATTATTGGTTATTTCATGTAAAACGGTGCCTGTTTCTAAGCCTAAAACGTCCTACTTTGTTAGGACAGCCAGTTGCAACCAGATATGAAGATAAGTGGTGCAATTTCATATGAGTTTTAGCACAATGCAACCTTGTGAACTACAGGGGTTTAGTTAGCACTTTACCACAGCTGCTGCTGAACAGTGTCTTGGTAACTTGGTTAATTGTGCAGTGCATTATTCCTTGTAGCTGGGCGTGTTCAACGGCAGTCTTCCCGTGTTTTCGTTTGTGATGACGAAATTCCCGAAGCTACCTCAGAAAATTCTGGAAATTGCGGCCGACGGATCTTCCGCGACAAGGAGGGTCGAGAACGAGGTCTGATGGTATTTTAATCGTCGAAAATTTGACGTGGGCAAAGGTTTCATTCCACTTGGCCCTGTATGAAGCTAAAATTTTGAGTAAAAAGTTTTACCAGGGCTGTAATCAAGTCAGAAGGCTCCGAGTCACAAGTCGATCTCACTTTAATAGTTTTGACTCGAGTCAAGTCGAGTCATTTTCAAATCAGTCCAAGTCAGCGAGCAGAGGGTCGAGTCCGAGTCAAGTTATTATGACTCGAATCCAAGACTGCTCAGTTTCCAGTTAAAGCCTTGTTAAACCCATCGTTTACAACTCTTTTTGGTGATATCGAATGGCTCGAATTTATAATATACTAATTTTCCTCACTTTTAGCGGTTTCTGGTCGCATTTTCAAGTACCAGCTACTTAGCAACAGACGAAATTCCAACAGTGTGGTTACTTTACTATTCTTCGAAATTGCAATGACATGTCGGTCTTGGCCGTCTGAGTCTCGAGTCACATGACTTGGTTTGAGTCATGAGCAACGACTCGCGTCCAAGTCGAGTCAATACACAGACTGACTCGAGTCGAGTCATTAGAAAATCGTGACTCAAGTCATTACAACCCTGGAATATCCTTGTTCAGTTTTCTTTTTCGAATGGCTGTTTTTTAACGGTTTAGGTTTTCTTTACTATTTAGGGCCAGATCAAAGAATTCATTCGGTCTCAGCAAGAATACGCCATGGTGCTGAAGGACATTCGGAAAAAAGTCGATCCCGACCAAAGCAGGCCTCCCATCGAGCTGTTCAGTTCTTCAAGTGACCAAGGTAGTGTAAATTTCTACTCAATTACATGCAGGGTTGTAACCAAGTCACAAGTCGAGTTCACTTTTATAGTTTTGACTCGAGCCGAGTCGAGTCATTTTCAATTCATCACCTAGTCCGAGTCATTATGTTCACAGTTTTCAGTTCAATGAAGTTCAACGCACTTTATTCAACTCTGCTTGAGATATATAGAATGGCTCGCATTAATAATATCGTAATTTTCCTCAGTCTTAACAGTTTCTGACCCTATTTTCCAAGTATCAGGACTGATAGACGAAATTCCACTGATGTGGTGACTTTACTATTCTACGAAGTTACAATTAAATGTCTGTCTTAGCTACAGCCCGACCGATATTGGATTTTCGGGCCGATACCGATAAAGCCGATATCTAGCATCTTCACCGATAACACCGGTATTTTCAGCCGATATTCAAATAAGGGGAAATCTACCTCAAAAGGCGCATTTTCAAAACTTCAGAGCATTTATTTCAACAGCTTTACAGCCACTGTCCTACTTGAACATGAAATATACTAAACGGGATGCATCTGGGCACTTTGAAAGTGTAAGCTATATGATATATAGAAATATTCCCAGTCTAGCGATCAAGAATTTTAATTCACCGACTTCCTACCATCATGTTGTGACGTCACGAAAATAGCCGATACCGATAATTCTCCAATGGCCGATACCGATAATTCTTTCAAAGTGTAATATCGACTCGATATTATCGGCGAACCGATAATCGGTCGGGCTCTAGTCTTAGCCGTCCTAGTCTCGAGTCATATGACTTTGTTTGAGTCATGCACAATGACTCAAGTACAAGTTGAGTCAATACTTAAATTGACTCAAGTCGAAAGTGTATGCAAAGTAGTTACGAAAAGTGTATTCTGTCAAGTTTTCGTTTACTTTTGGAAGGCACGTCGGAATTTCCCAGGTTTGTCATGTACGTGGTGGACCGCGCAATGGCACGGGCCCAGCGTCCGTACGCCGTTTTCATCATACCGAAAGGCAAAGAGACCCTTCGAGCGTTTATGAATCATGAAGGTGAGAGTTATGGCGGAATTACCCGAAATCTAATTGTAATATAATTTTTGAAATGTTTCTACACTATAATTTTAGATCCAATCTAATTTCTGCTTCTGAAAATTCTGCAGAAGAACTGTATAGTGCCGAACGAGCCAAGCTTGCTGTACAGACATTTAGCAGAACTACAATTAGATATTAACGTAACATGATGTATTTTTTCAAGTTCGGAATTTAATTCGATTTCTGAGATTTTGTGAATTCACTGGGTTTAATTTTGATCTTGACTCAGAAAAGAAATAACTGAACTGTAGGTATAATTTTAATTTAATTTGGAAAAAAAGCTGTGTAGCTGTAATTCTAGTTATAATCTAATTTGAGAAGAGCTGTGTAGCTATCATTCTAGTTATAATCTAATTCGGAAGAACAGTAGCTATATTTCTATTTTTAATCTAATTTGGAAAAACCTGTGTTAATATAGTTTTAATTATAATCTAATTCAGAAAAACTGCAGCTGTAATTTAATTCTAACCTAATTGAAAAAAATCTCTAGCAATAATTCTAATTCTTGCGCGAAAAAGAAGCTGTGCAGCTACAATTCTATCCTAATTTGAAAGAAAGTGTAGGTATAATTCTAATCTGATTTGGAAAAACCTGTGTAGCTATAGTTCAAATTATAATCTAGTTCGGAAAAAACAGTAGCTATGAATCTAAGTTGGAGAAAATCTGTATTGCTATAATTCTAATCTAATTTCGGAAAACCTGTGTAACTATAATTCATATTATAATCTAACTTGGAAAAAATCTGTGTAGGTATAATTCTAAAAAAAAATTGAAAAGAAAACTGTACACTGTATAGTTATAAAATTCTAATCTAATTTGGATAAACCTGTAGCTATAATTCTAACTCTAATTTGGAGAAACCTGTGTAGCTATCATTTTGATTCTAATCTAATTTGAACAAACTGTATAGCTATAATTCTAACTCTAATTTGGAGAAACCTGTGTAGCTATAATTTTGATTCTAATCTAATTTGAACAAACTGTATAGCTATAATTCTAACTCTAATTTGGAGAAACCTGTGTTGCTGTGTAGCTATCATTTTGATTCTAATCTAATTCGAGCAAACTGTATAGCTATAATTCTAACTCTAATCTAATTTGGAGAAACCTGTGTGGCTATAATTCTAATGTAATTCGTAAAAATCTGTGTAGCTATATTTCCAATTTTAATCTAATTTTGAAAAAAAACAACCTGTGCAGCTATAATTCCAATCTAATTTGAAAAAAAAACTGTCTAGCTATAATTCTACTTCTACTCTAAGTTGGAATAACTATGTGTAGCTATAATTCTAATCTAATTTGAAGAAAACTTGTGTAGCTATACTTCTTATTATAAACAAATTTGGAAAAAACTGTAGCTATAATTACAATTTAAGTTGGAAAAGCTGAAATTTTCCAATTGTCAAGCTCCGCTCAGCAAGACGCTATATGTAGCATTTCTGTAAAAGTAGAGGTATCCATATCCAAGATATGCTAAAACTACTTCAAGAGTTGGTTGCTTTTAAAATTGCAAGATGTATCTTTGCAACTAACGCAAAATGATTGACGACACTACGATTAGGTGCGATTTTCTAAAATATATTCAGTACTGTGGGGTGTGAGGCATATTTTGCCTAATTATTAAAAATATCCTTTGCTGACATGGAAAATTTTCTTCGGATAGTAGTTTCCTTGACCGGTCCGATAATATGTTACAATTTCATTCACTCTGCCGCGTTGTTTAGCTCGAAAAAAGGTTGCAGCACAGACGCCGTATCAAAGAGTGCTCTTTGTGGTGCTTCACGGAAAACACGAGTACGGCTCGCAAGCGGAAATTCAAGAGGAGTTGAATTCCGTGGTGATGGATTTCGCGCCTCCGGGGGTTGAGGAATCCGGCCAGGTAAGATAGGGGGTTAAAATCGGACTTTGCGAAATCCCAGTAATCTAATTGTGAAATTTTTCTTTGTTCCAATTCTGATTCTAATCTAATTTGTAAAAACTGTGTTGCTATGATTCTAATTCTAACTTTGGGAAAAACTGTAGCTATAATTCTAATTCTAGTCTAATTTTTGGAAAAACTGTGTAGCAATAATTATAATTCCAGTCCAATTTTGAAAAAATGATGTAGCTGTAATTCTAATTTTGATCGGATTTGGAAAAAAAACTGTGTGGCTATAATTCTAATTCTGGTGTAATTTTGAAAAAAAATGATGTAGCTATAATTCTAATTCTAATCTAACTTGTGAAAACTGTGTGGCTATAATTATAATTCTAGTCTAATTTGGGGAAAAACTGTGTAGCTATAATTATAATTGCAGTCCAATTTTGAAAAAATTATGTAGCTGTAATTCTAATTTTGATCGGATTTGGAAAAAAAAACTGTGTGGCTATAATTCTAATTCTGGTGTAATTTTGAAAAAAAATGATGCAGCTATAATTCTAATTCTAATCTAACTTGTGAAAACTGTGTGGCTATAATTATAATTCCAGTCTAATTTGGGGAAAAACTGTGTAGCTATAATTATAATTGCAGTCCAATTTTGAAAAAATTATGTAGCTGTAATTCTAATTCCAATCGAACTTGGAAAAAAACTGTGTGGCCATAATTATAATTTTAGTCTAATTTGGAAAAAAAACTGTGTAGCTATAATTATAATTCCAGTCCAATTTTGAAAAAATTATGTAGCTATAATTCTGATTCTAATCTAACTGGTGAAAACTGTGTGGCTATAATTATAATTCTAGTCTAATTTTGGGAAAAACTATGTAGCTGTAATTCTAATTCCAGTCCAATTTTGAAAAAAATTATGTAGCTGTAATTCTAATTCTAATCGAACTTGGAAAAACACTGTGCGGTTATAATTCTAATTCTAATCAAATTTGGAAGAAAAAACCGCGTGGGTATAATTCTAATTCTAGTCTAATTTGGAAAAAATTATGTAGCTATAATTCCAATTCTAATCTTACTCGTAAAAACTCTGATCTAATTTAGAAAAGCTGAGAAGTTTCTATTTTCTAGTTTATGATTTTTTTTTTAGTTCTAAATTTTCAATTTTATTCTATTAAATCCCCACCTATCTTTGTTCAGGTCCCTTATCTCTCGCTCAGCGCAGAGGACATCGAGACCAGAGAGATTAGGCTGGAAGGCCACAGCGCGATATCGGGCCCGTACGCTGTCGAAGATTTTCGTAACAACTTGGAGCCAGACGCCTGGTACCGACAGCTGGTCATCAAAGGGGAGGAAAGATACGTTTTGAGTGAAGTTCGCTTGAAGAAAGGTCAGTTTGATAACTTTTGCTTAGAGTGTAAAACTGTATCCTGATTTCATCTGTTATTGACTAGCACAGTGGTGGTTGCTCGAAAATAATTTTCCCCTTCCGATTTTTGCGACTGTTAGCCAGCCGAAAAATAAAGGGGGGTTTTGATTTTTATCGAATTTACCAATGTAACATCAATTCATTAGGGTTAAGTACATGCGTGAATGCCGATTATACAATCTCCTGGTGTTGACGATTATACGCGTATGATAAGCTTGTCGACGAGTCCGGAAGTGCTGTCAATTGGCGAGTCCCTGATTTGTCGTGAACAATTGTATTACGCGCTTATCAACGCGTCTTTACGCAGCCTCGGCGATGATTTGCTCAAGTCAAAATGTCCTAGTTTTTATGGAATATATGCTATATTGACGCTGATTTAAGTTGGTTCAAACCTTACCTCTTTTATAACTCAAGCCTTCACGCACATCTTCTGATGGTTACTGTATGTTTAAGTATAAGCATGTACGCACTAGGGTTGGATCATCCGGATAACGGTTAACCGCAGGTTTTTTTATTATCCGATATCCGGATATAATTCTGTTGGTTAACCGGATAAAAAAGTATCGTTAATCATGTGTTTTAAACTTTTAGGAAGCTTCAATAAGTCGTATCAGTGTTTCGCGCGGCCAATTAGCGAGAAGCGTGTCGCCAATTAGCGGGATACGTCAATGCACTGTGTAACGCAACGCAATCTCCCGCTGAGAAGATCGCCAAATTAGGTCATTGATTGCCGCGAATTCGGCTATCGTTGCTGGCCAGATTTTTCGAGTCTTCAACAAGCCTATAGTTCCGCTGGCAGAATCACATCTGCAATAGGCTCTGTGGACATTATACCATCACTGGCCTACATAATCGCATCTGCATTGGCTTGGTGCTCACGATATTATCGCTGGCCTGCGCAATCGCAATAGGCATGGTACGAATGATATCATCGCTGGCGTAACCATAGTCTCGGGCCTGGCATGCGTTGGCTCCTATCTCTTGGTGGCTTGGAGACAATATGCCGCTGAGATTATTATGATCAGCGATTGTGATTAATGAGTGACATTGCGAAACTGAATGACATCGAATGTTCGCATTCCGGAAACATGTTCGTGCGTGCAAGCGTAATTGATTTCCGCTGATACTAAATTCGAAAAAAAATCGAAACCACCTCGTTTTATTTAAAACACCCCCCTTATTTTTCGGCTGGCTACGGGCCTGATCATGTGAATTTCTCATGGAGGAATTAGAGCGAGCTATCATGTCGGCCTCAATTCCGGTATCAGCTACTCGTCCTTCCAGTACTGGACACCTAAACAGAAGAATGGGCAAAAAGGAAGCGCTGCTTACTATATTCAGCCTTGCTTACTATAATTCAGCCCATTTTGTGGAAGCAGAAAGAGCATTTAATACATGTGGACTCTTTGTTACAAAAACTCCGGTCCCGGCTACAGGATGCCACTATTGATGCGGTGTGCTTTATAAGGAGGGAGCTGCAATTACACTGTGTAATGATTTTGCGATTCATTTTTCATGCAGACCTCGTGAAATCGATTATCTCACTTAGGATTCACTATCCGGTTAACCGGTTAGCTAAATTCCAAATATACGGATATATCTGTTATCCGGTTGGTGAAAATTATTGATATCCGAACTAACCCTAGTACGCACGCATCGCACATGTTTGCGGACATTCGATGTCATTCAGTGTCGGGATCTCACTCTTTAATCAAAATCGCTAATCAGCATACACTTAACGGCATTGTCTCAAAGCCATCGGGAGATAGGAGCCAAAGCATGCTCGGCCCGAGACGCGATAGTTAGGCTAGCGATGATATTGTGCGCACCAGACCAATGCAGATGCGATTATTCAAGCCAGCGGAACTAGGCTTGTTGGAGACGATTTAAATCAGGCCAGCAACGATTGCCGAGCGCGCGGCAACCAATCGTCTAATTTCGCGATCATCTCAGCGGGAGACCGCGTCGCGTTATATTGTGCACAGACGAATCTCCCTAATTGGCAACACTCCTCTCGTCAATTGGCCGCGCGACACTGATATCACGACTTACTGAATTGCAGCCGAGTATTAGCGTCAGAACAGTCATTTCAAAAGGACGGGGGTTTCCACCCCCGAAACCCCCCCTGGCTTCGCGCCTGCTGTTAGCTATAATTGTTAGGTTGGCTCCAAATTTGACTGTTCATCCCACGGAATTGCCATTTTCCCTAATAAAACGATGCGCAGAAAATTTGGCCCAATTCCAGCGGGTAGCAGCGAAGTTTAGTTATTGGAGTTGGAAAATCTTGGATTTGAAATAAATAGTATTTACTGTGAGTAATCCAAGAATTATTATGAAAAAACTCGAAAAAATTCACTTCCGCAGGCTGGAATTGAGTCAAATTTGTTTTGCAAAGTTAGGTTTGGTCAAAAACAACTTTTTGGTTCGAATGTTAGTGGCTCTTTGATAAAATTGCTAGGTTGGCTAAAAAGCGCCAAGAACCAAAGTCGGTCAAATTTTTTTGCCAACCCAAGTATTTTACCGAATAGCGAATAAAATTTAAACAAAAAAAATAAGTTATTTTAGAACAGTCCTAATGTACGTACCGTAATATATTAATAATCACATGTACATGTAATCTAAAACAATTTATTGCAGGCGGTCCAAAGCTCAAAAGGGCCAAATGCGACATGGTGCCTGACAATTCGTATCTGCTACCAGGTCATGAAAGGCCGATCGTTGCTGGGCTTTTTTTAAAGTAAGTGCCAAATCTGAATCTAGCAATAATTGTTGTGATTTGAAAGTATATTCAGTCGCCTGGTTGATATAACAATTTCAGACAAAATAGTGATGGAGACCTCCCTAAAAACCATTTCAACTTAATTTGAAATAAACGTAAGCATTTGAGGAATTAGTGCAAGTTGTTGGTAAAACCTACTTGGGTACCTAGCTGCCGGCGACCTCGTTACCAGGGTTGTATCCATGTCACAAGGTTACGAGTCGCAGGTCAATTTGACGTTTATAATTGTGACTCGAGTCAAGTCGAGTCGGGGAGCAACAGGATTGTAATGACTTGAGTCATGACTCGACTCGAGTCACTATTTTCTGATGACTCAAGTCATTTTCTCAAAATACGGAAATGACTCGACTCGAGTCATTGCGCATGACTCGAGACTCAGACGGCCAAGAAAGACATTTCACTGTAATTTCGAAGAATAGTAAAGTAACCACACTATTGGGATTTTGTCTATTGGTACTGGTACTTGAAAATGCGACCAGAAACTGCTAAAAGCGAGGAAAATTAGTATATTGTAAATGCGAACCATTCGACATCACCAAACAGTTATAAAAAGTGGGTTTAACAAGAATTTAACTTGAAACGAGCAGTCAACACAATGACTCGGACTCGACCCTCTTTTCACTGACTTGGACTCGGACTTGACTCGGTGGTGAATTGAAAATGACTCGAATTGACTCGAGTCAAAAAACTATAAAAGTAAGATTGACTTGTGACTCGGAGCCTTGTGACTTGGTTACAACCCTGGGGAGCAACAGGTCAATTGTTTATGGTTGATTATCGAGTTTAAGTCAGATTCAACTCAATTTTTTGAAACTCTTTGGTGATATTGAAGGCCTCGCGTTCATAATATATGCATTTTTCTCACTCTAACCATGTTTATTCAAACAGATGCTGTATAATTTTCTGGGCCTATTTTTTATATTACCGTTCCTGATATACAAGACTTGATTAAAGTCGTACAGAATATCTTGAGTCATGCAAAATGACTCGAGTGCAAGCCGAGTCATTACAACCCTACTCTGTAACCTTGCGACTCGAATACCCGTCTTGTTATGACCGGGACTAGATTTGCGGTAATGTGTTTTTATTTCAAGGTACGACCCTGACGATAAATTCCGTGTTCTTGTGCTGGGCGTGGCGGGCGGGGCCATGTCTGCGTTTATTTTGCACCATTTCAAGAATTGCCACGTTACCGGTAAGCTCCCAGTCCTGTTCACCCAACCATATCCAAATTTTATCAGTAAATTGTACATTTTTGGACTTGAGCCCAATGAGATTACGCAAAGTATAGTTTCATTGTTAAGCTCCATACGTTTGTATTCACTGATGATGGATCCCTTCTGAAACGGGGAATTCGTTCACCACTCGCGTTAGCGCCTTTGCTTTCCCTCGATAAAAACACGGCACGTAGGCTACAGCCGTTTCCTTCACAATAAAGCAGTCATGCTGTAAAAGTTTTGCAAAGCAGCTGTTGTTTGTTGGTCATGCATTTCGTACCTCGACATGTCCCGAATTAATCTTAAATCATCATCTGCCAACCTACCGACAACGCGCTTTCAGAATCCCCGCCGGTAGCAGACTCCTTGGACACCTAACCGGCAAGCTGCCGCTGTCGTGATCATTGAAGCATAGCCGTGGTTATGTGATTACTAGTCTTCTCGCCGTTCTATGGTCCGTGGCACGCCCGTTCTTGGGCAGCTGCTTTCAAACGCTTTGAGTGAAATCTTAACGGCTTTCCTGTGAGCTTCTTTCTGGTTCATCGTTGTTTTCTATCAATAATCTATAGAATGAGACACAATCACGGAGTATTTTCAAGGTTTTCCAAATTTCAGACAACCCTAATGAGCAGTGCTGGACAACTAGGAAAATCTGAACTTTTCCAAATTGGATTAAATTTAAATTATAGCTACACAGTTTGTTCCGAGTTATATTATAATTAGAGTTATAGCTGCAAGTTTTTTTTTCAAATTAGGTTATAATTAGAATTACGGAATTTGCAGATACTCGGAAATTGAAGTTAATTCCTAATTGGAAAGATATACCTCAAAATTCATGATCAGGTACTATGGAATCTAAATTCACTGCCGTAAGCGTGAGAAAGGCAAATGTGTGTAATTAGATTACCGGCATTTCCTCTAATTAGTTTAATTAGACTAATTAGATCAGGGGTTCTCAGTCATTTTTCGGCTGTGGCCCATTTTCCGGTTTGAAAATGCTCTGTGGCCCACCTCTTTTCAGGGCATTGTGCACTTCAATGTGTGGTAGGCTAATCGCCGCCGATATGGCTATTTTCTCTATAATATATGCATTTTTATTGCATTGCTGTTCAGTGTTCATATTTAAATGTCGATCTGAGGGAACATGGTATCGCGCCAAGCGCGACGAAAAATTTCAAGGTGAATAAATCTCAAACAGACAACCAACGAAATAATTATTAGCAACTTAGAGCTCTCCCAATTGTGGGTTGGGGGTGCGAAAGTTACAGGCCTGCAATATCGTATAACTCTTACGTACATCCTCTGTTCCACTTAAGTCGCGAAACCCAATGATCTGATCCCCTCATTCACTGTGTGATTGGGGGTTTAATTTCAGTCTGGTGGGGAATACTATACCCATTCTGGGCTCGCTTCAAACAATTATTTGATCATTGGGATACTAAAGAGAAATTCAGTTATTATATAACCGAAATTATTTTCGTTGCTGTTGGCCGGAGGTTGTCATAGCTGAGGGTACAAAAGCCGCCAAATCCCTGCCCATTTCGACTTGTACATTCGTGAATCCATGCGTACCACTATCCATACGTACCACTAAGTCTCATCAGAGTCGGATGATAAGCTTTATGTAGCATACGTATAATTTGATTGCATCAATATATTTTTTTAATATATGAACACAAGAAAAATGCATTTTTAATATATGAACACAAGAAAAATGCAACTAAACTTCACGAATCCTACAATTTTCCAAATACCCCTGTGGCCCACCCAAATTACTCCTGTGGCCCACTAGTGGGCCATGGCCCACCCTTTGAGAACCCCTGAATTAGATGAACTAGAAGTATCTTGTTGTCAAAGTCTGTCCTGTACCATCATCAGGACAACCAGAAACTAGATTAGAATTAAAATTAGAGCATAGAAATGTTTCACAAATCGGATTAGAATTGTCTCAATATTTCTTGTGTCACAGGCATTGAGCTTGACCCGGACCTGGTAGAGCTAGCCCGTACTTGGTTCGGACTGTCCCGGGGCGAGACGAGATGCCAGATTATCACGGACGACGCCATCAAGTACGTGACGCAGCTATGCGAAAAAGTGAAAACTACTGGAGATGATCAAGGTGCGTGCTCTTCTGTTTATGTCCGAGTTAATGTTTGCTATGTCAAACGTCTGCCCTAAATACTCCCCCGACCCCTTCGGCAAAACTATATAAAAAGAACATCGATATAACTTTATATGAAGAGCTTCTTGGAGGTACAGAACTTCAATATGCAATTGGTTAGAATATTCATCTTGAAACGAACCCGAATAGTTTCAAAAGTACGATTGTTGATATACGGTACCATGTTCTTTCCGATTCACTAGTAGATGATTACCCCTGACGAGTGTCAGCCGAAAATATTCTGGTTTATTTCAATATCAATATACTATTCAACTTTATATGAAGGTGAGTGTACTTCTGTAATATTGTTTTTCAAGAGAAACATCTGTCCCAGGGGTTCCCAGCGTGGGCGATTTTAATAAGCAGGCGGCGAAAACACCCAAGGAGCGATTGGGGGGGGCCGAAAATGTTAGAACTTCCAGTGAGATTTGGCATATTGATTTAACACGGCCGCAAGTAGAGCTGTACTGCCGCAGTTATGCATTTTATGTATCACGGTGGAACTTTAACCTTTTCTTGGATAACTGCTTGTTCAGTTTGATGGTAGGATGCCGGTATTGAATTTTGGACTCATATTTTTGTTTCGCATTTGAAAATTTCATTTCAGATCTGAAATACGACATCATAATCGCCGATTTCGGCATGAACACGGTAAGCGGACTCGCCTGTCCTATACCGCAAGCGCTGGAAATCAAGTACTTGGAATCTTTGCAAGGAGTTATGAAGCCTGAAGGTAATGTTATTCGTGCGTAATCGTGTATTCATAAATGTGGCTTCGCCCATATGAGTACAATTTGAAGACTTTTAATATACAATTGAATAGTACATTAGTACCGTAAACCCGGGTAACTTTGGACTTATGGTAACTTTGGACACTAAGCAGTAAAAGATTTAAATGATTATTGATGGAATAGGGTTGCCGCTGGATGTCCAATTCTTTTTCATGAGGCAACAGTACCACAAGTAGTCTCAACAAAAGGTGGATTCATTTCACTACCAGATAAACTTGACCCAACATTGATAAATTAATGGCTGGGGTCAATTTCATCAAAATTGATGGCCAATAACTTCTTACAACCAAACATAGATAGCATGTGATTCATAGATTCAAAACTTGGCAGCAGATACCTCTAAGTAGTCTTAAGCCATCGCAAAAATCTCAGTGGGCTCACCCTTAGATCAATACAAAAAAATGTGATGTCCAAAGTTACCCCGTCAAATATTATCAGAACGGGGTAACTTTGGACAGTGGAAAATTTGATATTTAGAGCTCTGGAAAGTGGCTGCTTCATCTGGGTCAAAGTGTAACGTCAACTATATTCCCTATTACCGGCCTGATGGCTTTTTAATATGAACTGAGAAGGTTAATGAATTAAGAGTTTGACAAAATATGAAAAAATGGGTAGGCAATGAGCTGAGAGATTGTAATCGGGTGTAAGCTACTTCAAAAACTTATCACATACTCCTAAAGATGCACTTGCTGAATATGGGATATCGTAAATTACGACAAATATATCCATCAGAGAACATAGGAAAGGGAAAATGTATCTTTTAACGAACAGTAATATATTTGAAATCGGCAATAAATCACGGTAACATGCTCAATGTTTGCTGTCGATTGCTGACACTGCCAGTGGGATACCCCTTATTACCATAAGTTATTTATAAGTCCCAATTGGTGAAGGCATGAGGGAAATTTGAGATTAGGGATGAATAAGGAGGCATTAGCCTCCATAAACTACCTACTTATATTTTTTTTTGGGGGGGGGGAATTAGGTAAAAATCATGCAATAGGCTAGACATATACTATTTTGTTTCAGTTTTAGCCACTGCTCTCATCAACTCTTACGAAATAAGCCTCATCTACGAGGTTTCATAAACAACAGAGTGTGAAGAGATACAAAAAATTACATTGTCCAAAGTTACCCCACTTGCAGGGGTAGCTTTAGACACGGATAATTTACAAAAATAAGGTACTTATTTATGACCATGAAGATTTTGGATTAGTAAATTCTAATCTTTGCTCCATGACCCACGAAAAATACAAAACTTGCCTCCCCTACACCCATTTCCAAGATACAAAGCGGAATTGTTGAAAATTGTCCAAAGTTACCCCGGTTTACGGGTATTGAAATGAACCCAAATATATTATTGTTTACTTCAATATGAATATACTATCCAATTGTGTATTGAACCGCTGTGCAACCGTGATTCTGTTCTATTTCTAGGTGTTCTGATGATAAATCTCCTCTGTTTTACCGAAGAAATACGGGCCCGGGCCATGTACAACGTGCGCAGGATTTTCAAGGTGGTCGCCAAGACCAAGTGTCGCGATTTCCACAACGAGATTTTGTACTGTTTCCCGGAAAAACCGACTTTTGTCAAACGCCAGCCGCAGAAAATCGGGAATAAGCGAAACAAGAAACGTAAATCTAAAAAATCTGAGGATGACAATTCGGTTTCGCATTGTGACAAAATAGGTCTCGGTCGGCCCAATGGCGAACGTGATATCAAAGGTATGGATAGGTAGTATCACAACTACAATTATCTAGTTGTCCAAGTAATTCTAATTTTAATAATAATTCTAATTGTCTAATCAGTCTATTTAATGCGAAATGCCGTTAATCTAATTCTGATCCAATTTGTGAAACGTTTCTATTCTCTAATTTTAATTCTAATCTAATATAGAATTTACTAGTTTTCCAAGTGATTCTAGTATTATAATAATTCTAGTTGTGTAATTAGAGCGAAATGTGGGTAATCCAATTTGTGAAAAGTTTTTATGCTCCAATTTTTCTGCTAATCTAATCTAGGATTAACTAGCCTACTTGCCCAACTAATTCTAGTTAGTAATTCTAATCCAATTTGGGGAATGTTTCTATGATTCAATTTCAAGTCTAATCTAATTAACCAGTTTCAAGTAATTACAGTTATGCTGATAATTCTAGTTAAGTAATTACTCTAATTAGAGCGGAATGCCTGTAACCCCATTTGAATGTAATTCGCGAAATGTTTTTATGCTCATTGTAATCCTAATCCGTCTAGAATCAACTAGTTGTCTAAGTAAATCTAGTTATTGTAAGGATTCTAGTTGTGTAATTGATCTAATCAGAGTGAAATGCCGGTAATGTCATTGTAATTTAATTTGTGAAATGTTTCTATGCTCTCATGTTGATTCGAATCTGATTTGTGGTTTTCCTGAAAATGCCACAGGTGAACTGTATAGTGCAAAACAAGCCAAGCCTGCTGTACAGACATTTGCTATTCTCGTGCTTACTAGAATCAATTTTGATATGATATGAACTGAACTTGAGTTTTTTTTATTCGCAATTCGGAATTGAATATCCAAGTTTGTAGCTATGATTCAAATTCTAGTCTAATTTGGAAAGGCGGAAACTTTTCTACTTGTGTAACTCCAAATTAAATTTACTCCAGCCAACGACAAAACCGCAGACGACCATAAAGACCTTGATGCGATGACCAATGCAGACCTGCCGATTCCAAAGGCAAAGCTGCCCATGCGGCTGGACAAATACGACTCTGACTGGGCGATGGTCTGGAGGGAGCGGGTTTCGGGGTGGAACAAAATTTCTAACGATGTCGATTTTCGGGAATTCGTATCGTCTGCCACGGTCGAGAGAGAAGTGGATTATTACAAGTAGTGCTGGCCATTATAATTCGAGACGAGTATTGACAGAGGGTTTTCCGATCGCTGAAATCATAAGCTCCTCGCCAATAAGTTAAACAACGAGAATTATAGTTGCGTTACTATTTTCCACTGTGGGAGGCCGAAAACCTCGATTGGTAGTATCGCAGCATACGAAGCCTGTAGTGTAGAGCTCCGCGCGTTACTGGGAATGACGCATCTGTGAAATCGTGACCAGCCCACAACACTGCCACAAAGTGCATTGAAATAAGTGTGTCGTCTTCAATGTGATGAAGGACATTATGACATTACATTCTTTGTGGTCGCTTCAAAAGGTACATATTTGACCTACCCACATCATTTATTCTTTTGGATTACTCCACGCCTATTCACTAAATTCAGAATCGAATCACTCGGGTGGGTGAAATTCTGCGAATGAGATGAGCCCGTTTAATAAGGGTCACCGTACATCCTTTTTTCAGAAAATTGTACATTGTACAAGCACGGCTAACAAACGCTACAAATGACGCGAAATTTGGAACTGGTCGTTCGAGCGGCTCTTTCGGCAGTCGAGTTGTAACAATTACCTTTTTTTATTTTTTTAGTCAACACAACAGTATCCCATTTTGAAGATTTTCGAATTACCCATTTTCTTGTCCGATATTTTTCAGGTTGTCAGTGATAAATTTTTGATGTACACCTATCTGTTGTGCTCACCCAATCATGGCCTGCTACTTCTGACCAGTTCCGTTATGTTCTAATGCTTTTGAGAGTTGAGTTCAGGACTGCAATTGACAAGATCACCGATTAAATGTGTAAATAGCAGTGCTACTGCTAATGTCCTTCAAAACGGATATGTTGCTGCCTTTCAAGACACCCATCAACGGCCCTACAGTCAGACTTCGTCTAGATAATTCTAGTTATTTCATAAGACTATATTTCTATGCTCCAATTTTAATTCTTATCGAATCGTTTTTCTGTAAATGCTGCAGGAGAACTGTGTAGTGCGGAACGAGCCAAGCCTGCCGTGCCTACATTCGCCATTCTCGTGCTTATGAGCATGAACTCTAATTGGATATGAACTGAATTTGATTTTTTTTGTATTTCTTTCTAACCTGGAATTAAATTTCCAAGTTATTGCGAATTAAGCGATTCTAGTCTGATTTGAACATTTTTCAGGTTTTCCAACTCTGTTTACAGCTGCAATAAATATTCAATGTCAAACATTTGTGTTCTTTGATTTCGTACTCGTAGAAGCAATCCCTTTGGAAATTGGTAAGCAGTGCTAAAAGGGTTGTGCACCCATGATGATGTAGTAGACGGATGTCAGACTCATCGTTGCGATGACTGGAGTAATTTTCTTACTCTTACTTGTGCGTAAGTCAACTCTAGTCGTGTATATCAGGACCGATAAACAAATAGGCCCAAATGTCTTTCTCATCCGATGAATGTTTAGAACAGGGGTAGCCAACTGAAAACGGGTCGCGGGCCACTTTTCAGATTTCGTAGCGGCCACGGGCCGCATGAATTCAATATCGATATTAAGTGGGCATCAACCACGTTTGAAAACTTACGTCAGTACGACGCCGTGCTACCTATCATAGGCGATGAGCATAATGACCAGAAAAGAAGTAGTATTTTATTAAAGGGATATAAATACAACAAAAAATCACTATCTTCAATTTCATTTTATTATTTATACTCTGAGCTGTGCACGATACCTAGAAACGCTTTTCAGCGACTACGGAATCGATCTTGGTGCTAGCGAGACACGTTACTAGCTGAAAGACCATCTCCACGTAAAGCTTGATCTTGTGGGGAAGCCCTAAGCCAGTGGTTCTCAATATTTTTAGACGCACCCCCTTTATGATACTAAAAAAATTTCGCTGCCCCCTTATCGTCATATCACAAAATGCAACCAGCAGGCTTGCAATCCCAGCGGATAGTTTGATGGCATGGAAGGTTATGACTGTTGATGAGAGCATTCGATAATATGAATTCCGAACTAGACATAAAATTAGAATTCGATGTAAATAGCGCATGGCGCGAAAAATTTTCAGTTGGCCGCAACTCTGCGACCCCTTCAGATGCTATCACGCCCCGACAAGGAGAGGCGCGCCCTTCAGTTCGAGAACCACTGCTCTATGTCGTTTTCTAAGCGTCTCGTTTTGGCAGTGTTTGGGCCATTACACGTCAACGCAATATGCTCAGCCCATTCATATCAGCTGATTATTCTTCCTCGATGGAATGCTGTTGCCATCGCCAAAGCCGTTTTAGCTAGTGACGTTGGTCGCAGGAGAATAGCTTATTTTGAAACAACATCAATATGTTGAAACCGTAGTCAATTTCAGAATTTCAAATTGGTTTTCTTAGCTTTCTTTCGAAATCTCAAATCAAGTGGCGGGCCGCAAAACATGACCCCGCGGGCCGCGTGTTGGTGACCCGTAGTTTGGAATGAGAAAAATGAGTGTATTATGAATACAGAAGTGAGTTGAACCTGACTTAAACTACATACTGAATAGTAAATCACTATGACTCGAACCGTTGCCCCCGACTTGGAATTGACTCGGTGGTGAACTGAAGATGACTTGAGTCGAAACTATAAAGCAGGGGTTCTCAACCCGCGGCCCGCGGGCCGCATGCGGCCCACAGACGATTATTTTGCGGCCCGCGACATCTTTCATTGTGAACGCAATAACTATTGACACGGTATTATTATGGAAGACCGATGTGTCACATTTGTCGACGAACAGTTGTTGTAACGAAGCGTAGAAGCTTGAAATGACAGCGCGATAGTTTCTTCTGGAGTTATATATATCGCCTGATCGCAGAGAAAACGTTGCTAGCTAGGTTTCAAGCCCAGCAATCCATATTTCGAGGCATTTTTACAATTGCCGATGACGTGACAGACGCATTGTTCAAAATTGCTAGGAATATAGGCTAGCTAAACCCAAGAATCTGATAGAGGAGGTGTGACTTCAATAAAACTTTAACGTACTGTGCGAATATTCGCTGTTTCCGGAACTTAGCAGCAAGTCCAACATTAGATGACAAACTTTGAAGCTACAGTTGTCTGATTCAACAGTCACCAAAAGAATAACTGCGATCTCAGTCGATCTTTTATCGCATGTTCTGAAACACGTTGCCACGTAGACTACTTCAGCCTTGCATTGGACGAATCCATCGACTGCACACAGATTGCATAGCTAATTATCCAGGTGCGTTTCATTAGAGTGGACATATTTCAGAGGAAATGTTGATGGGGCAAACGTGGGAAGGGGACCAGTGAAAAGCATCAACTTGACAAATCTGACTTCTGTGACTATTAGTGTAGGGCTCCAGCCAAGGAAGGAAAGGAGAAGAGTTGATTGGTTTGCTTTGGTTTGGTTTGTTGATTGTTTTGACCTCTATGACGAAAAAGTTACCGTAATTATATACTTGCTCGCTCACACATTGAAACAGAGAGCTCGGTTCTCTGGTGGGAGGAATTGAAGGGTGCATAACTGCATACACCGACTTGGCAACGAAAGCAATGTACGCTCCATGAAGGGATTTACTTGCGCCACTTGCAGATAGATATTCTCACACAAAAAAGAAAACTGCAAACTTACGAACGCTCTCCATTAATGCATAACAATGTACTAAATGCCCGTATAAGACTGGTAAATAGGCTACAGTAGCCTGAATTTAATAGTAGCCCACAAATACATGGCGATAATGTTCTGCGGCCCGCAGCGTCTTTTGGTGTTAAAATGCGGCCCGTTATACGAGGGAAGTTGAGAACCCCTGCTATAAAGTAAGATTGACTGTGACTTGGTTACAACCCTGTGTCAAACACAAATTCCAGTACGCAGAGCAATAGACAGCTGTCAGACTTGCTACAATACCATCAAATCAACTCGATTGCAAATCTCATTTATTATAAGAAATACAACATAGTTTGGCGGACAGATCGCGAAACACAAGCAGCATCAGATAGCACTCCAGCAAACAAGCGTATCTTGCACCTAGAGACGTCAGATAGTACTATTTCATCCCGCAGTTACTCAAACGAATGAGACAGCAACCGATAGATTATGCTTAACGAGACCTATTCGCTTGCAATCCTTATCAAAAGAAGGTAAAAAGTATCAAAAAAATTTTCATCTACGAATTCTAGGGCTCAAGAGATTTCAAAGTCGGGCAGGGGTGTTCTTTTACGTCAAATAAGTGGAGATGGTTAAAGCAGGGTCTGGGCAAAGGATTTGAGTACTCATTCTATTGACTCGAGTCTGGGTGAGAGTTGATTCTTCCGAGTACTGAAATTATGAACTCCATGAGTTAATTCACCAACAAAAATCATAGTTTCAATACTATATTCCACTGTGGTACCCTTGAAACCTCAATTTGTCGTATGACAGCGTAAGATCATATAGACAATGCTCCGCACGTTACTGGAAATTTTATACCTGTGAAGTCGCGACGCAACGAAATAGGAATGGTCGAAAAACACAAGACTATGTTTAATGTAATGTAGCACTGGCATATTTTTAGCGGTGGTCTAAAAGCAAATTTCGTCACCGTGAGATCCAAGTAGCTTATGCCCATTTTTTCAAATTTCGAGGTCCAATCGTCAATCGAGTTTATGTATAATTTTTAATTTTTTCTTAGCCATGTTTATCAAATTGCGCGAAAGTTAATCGTGGCCAAGATACTAGGGTTACCATATTTCGGAAATCTGAGGAGAGGACTCTTTTTCAAAATTTTGAGACTTCCAAAACCGGAGGTAAATCCTGAAAAAATGGTACGTTTTCAACACTTCATGGTCGGTCGACTAAAAAAAAAGGCAACTTTCCGGCTCAGCACCCGAAATACAGCTTTTCTTTCACACTATCTGTTGGTTGACTAAAAATGAAAAAAAAACTGCGGCTCAGCTCTCAAAATATCCAGTCGAAGTATCTCGGTCGAATTTTGCGCTATATTTAACCAAAATTCTCAAAAAAGAGGACATTTGAGCGCTTTCAAAAAGAGGACAAATCGTCTTAAAAGATCACGCATGGTAACCCTATAAGATATGACCAAAAGAAAATGAAAACTTTCCATAAGTTTTCTTAAAATGTGATGAATGGAAATAACCTACGTGATAATGAATGGTACTCAAACACTCCCCTAGAAGCCAAATACTTGATTCGCGATTTTGCCCAGCACCACAGACCATCTCTGCAAATAAGTAATCCTGTCGCCCCGAAGTCGCTAAAGCCTGACAGTTAACAAGCCACAGTCGAGGAGGCGCCTCGAACGGGGCACCCATGATTTACTGATAAAACTTAGCAGTGACAAATAGGCGCGAAGGTACAGTAAAAATAATTGCAAACCGAACCCTACGCGTCACATTCTCAAGGACAGTAACCGAAGCGGTTGCCTCAAAATAGTTATGTACAAATCCCAGATACGCGGCACGTATCGGCCCTCCAACTGATACCGGACTCTTTACTCTTGTTGCGCGAAATTCAGGACACGTCCATTTCTTCCGTCTCCTCCTCTTGGTTTCCGTTCGTAATCCCGTTCTTTTTACCGGGGACTTTACCTTCCTGTAACATAATTTTAAGCTGCTCAATCTCCTCCAAAGACTTCGCCTTCAAGATTGCTTCTTTGATGGCCAGTTTCTCTTTGTACGTAGCCGCAGACATGATGGAATCGGGTGCTTTTTTGGTCGGTTTTCCGGGCGTGAAAGTCTTTGCTTTCTTTTTGGCTTGCTCTAGTATTTCCTCGCCTTGTTTAGACCCGAACAGGCGTTTCGCTTCGTCTCGTTCGCGCTGTTTCACTTTACGAAAATCCAACACACGAACGTGTGGCATTCTGTGGATGACGTACAACCTGTATTCTTTAAGATGCGTCACCGGATTGCGCAGCAGGCTTAAAAACTCTAGCTTATTGAAACCGACTAAATTATCTAAATCGGCAAGCTCCGCGATTTCGTTATTGGTCATGTACAACTCCTGTATGTTCGGTATGTTCTTGTGAATGTTTTCTTCGATACGTACTATCCTGTTGTTGTTAAACAGTAGCGATTTCAGTCGGTTCATGATTGGAAAACCTTCGAATTTACGCAAGTCGTTGTCGGAGAAATCAATCGTATCAAACTGATCCATGGCGGCCCCCAAATTTTCGATGACAGGTATTTTATACCCGCGCAAAATCAATTCCCTGTCCCTTATGGGATTGACATACTGGACGGCTTGCTCGATTAAATCCGAGGTTAACTTCACCATGATTACGATCCAATCACAATTCAACGCTGACTCGAATATATCATCACAGCTAATTCGATCTGCAAATAAAAATAGACGACGATTACAGGGTAAGGACATGACCGGGCCGAAACTCACGTAACAAACATTTGAAAAGCGAAAATTTCACGACAGAACATCAAAAATATCGTATCAGGCATGAAAAATTAGCTTTTTCGATCACAAAACGTTTTCAATTATACTTTTTCGCCCCGCTTGCACAATAAAATTCGTCATAATGTGGACAACAAATCTACAATCAGTGGCTGACATCACGATATTTTAAATGATTTCTTCACATAACGAAAACTACAACAGTAGAAAAGCGTGCTCACAAATGCTCCTTATTTGGAGTGCATACTTCTTTGGCGCGTCGCACGGAATCACATACTCGCTTCGAGAGAAAATCGACACCAACTGACATGATTATCTTAACGGAATTATTTTCAGATCGAGCAGTTCCCAAACTTTTGCCGAGTTATAGTCCGCTCATTAGGACCAACATATCTTTATCGCCTCGCCAAAAGCTAGCAATAATTAGTAGGCTAAAAAATACTTGTACATTCCTCTAGTGCTCAAGTAGGCTTTGTCAACTTCTTTCACTTATCCAAGTATTTATGTTCATATACCGCTTAAACTTGAACAGTTTTTTTTTGTGAAATACTAGTGTTTCGCCAAGTTTATATCGTAAAGAAATTGGTAGTTATTGGACACATATTATCATATTATCATTAGAATTAATACTCGGTCCAGATTCGAGCACTCAAAACAAGCTCTACTTGTCAGTGAAGATGCTAGTTATCAGTTTTATCAGCATCGTCTCAAAATAAAAACCGGACAGCCTGTTGCATAAAATTTTCACCCCAGTGGGGCAAAATCAACCAGTTTGGAAACCACCGGGTCTAACCATGAAAAATCGAAACCAATTTTTGACATCGCATCGATATATCAAACGGCTTCACGCAGCTGAAAATTCACCAAATAGTTTGATCGTATCAAAACGTTCTCCAATCTCACAAATCAGTCGAATGCGACTGTACAATCACGATTTTTAGGTTTAACATTGAAAATCACTCTCTAATCCACCCCGGGCGGTCTTTCCTCGTTAAAGATGTCCTGCCCGCGATACGAGTCCGTGCCAGCAGCGCCACCCTGCCCAGCACTACCACGATCATCCTTAACCTCTGTATTTTTAGCCTGCCCCGGCGATTTCACATCTCTCTGCGGCGGGGGTGACTTACTACGCGGCCCCGGGCTCCTGCTGTGCCTCCTCGGCGTCCTACTCCTGCTCCTGCTCGAACTGCGGCTTCTGGACCTGGACCTGTCCCGGGGGTAATAATCCGACCGGAACCTTTGCTGGGGCTGTCCGCCGTAATTCTGATTCCTGTTGTTCCAGCCCTGGTTGTTCCAATTGTTCCACCTGCCCCGGTAGCCCCCGCGGTTGTTGTTATTATAATAACCACGATTGTTGTTGTTATGGTACCAGCCCCTGCCCCGGTTGGGGGGGTAAAAACCTCTACCACGGTTTTGGTTGTAATAATATCCGCTGTTGTTATACTGGTTTCGGTTGTAGTACGCCGGGCGGCGATCTCTGCCCCTGTCCTCCCCAGAACTAGACCCGGACCGGCTGTACCTCCTATGGTCGTCACGGTGGTATTTGTGTCCCGGCGCTTTATCGTCGTCGTAAGCGGCAGGGAGAGAACAAGACCTGGACCTGGACCTCGAGCTCGACCTGGTCGACGACCTGCTTCTTTTTTTCTTCTTTTTTTTCGCTTTTTTAGGCGGGGCACTAGACGCGGTGCTCGACGCGGACCTAGACCTGGAACGGGACACTGAAATTTTTTCCGAAGAAATTTTCGGACCTTCCGAATCCTCGGTCTCGATTTTCATTTTTTTCACCCGTTCAGTTAAGGGCGTCCCGGTCATGTGTTCCACGACGCGTCTGGTCTGGACGCGGACCTTAAACTTTCTGACCGCTTTTTTAGTCAAATCGATTCTCTCCTCCGTTTCCTGGGCGGGTTCCGCCGAACTGCTCCCGAATAGCGACACAAATCTGTCTTCGTACGAAGCAGACGATGCCAAATCATCGGTAACAATGTGAGAAAATATATTTTTAAACACAGCGCCACCATCTCGAGGCACAATCGACCTCACGTGCGAAATCGGCAAATTTTCGTCAATATCTCTCATCAAATGATCAGGTTTGGCTTTCTTATTCAGCTCCTCATAAGCTTTCAAGTCTTTTTTAGACTTGATGCTATCGTATTCCAACGGGACGGCCACAATTTTTTCCACAGACTTCTCCTTTTGCTTTTTCTTCTTCTTCCTGCCTCCCTCGTCCTCTTTCTGTTTCTTTTTGCTCTTTTTCTTCTTCTTCTTCTCCCTCTTGCGCTTCGGATTTTCAGCGTCTGAATCATCGCTGGTTAAAGCCGCAGGATTTTTCCTATCGGTTCCCGAAGATTCCGGTTCCTTACTCACTGATTTGCTCGGTTTATTGTCATCTCGTATTGTTTTCGCATTGTTGTCTGCGGTTGTTATCGTCTTGTTGTCTTGCATTGTTGTTATCGTCATTTTGTCGGCGTCTCTGCTTATTGTCATCTTAGTTTGATCTCTTTTCTCAGTAAATCCAGCAAATTTTCGAGTTTCCACACCTTTTTCAACCTTGCGTTCCGAAAATCCGGCCTGACGCCCCAAATCTGCACTGTCCTGGTCCCAACCCAAAAGCGGATCGGCCCTCTTAGGCTCCAAAACCATCCTGACAGGTTTAGTCCCGGTAACGGTCGTGATTCTCTGCTCATTAAACTGGTCCTTGTTTCTAGACATTTTACCGGAAGGGTCCACCAAATTCGGGATGGACCTGCCTTTGATTTCCAGCTCTTTCACCGGGGCAGGCGCCTCCGGCGGGTCAGGCGTTTTCTTTTTAGGCACGCCCCAAGACCCGGCAGGTTTCGGCTTGAACCTGGTCTTCAAAACCTCCTGCTTCTGCGTCTGCTTTGGCTGGGACTCCATTTTTTTCAGGTTGTCCGTGTGGTCTGCCGCCGAAAAGGGCCAGTCGTTCGGGTCGGCTCGCGAAACTGCCCCGCCAACATTATCATCAGTTGGACCAGATTTCAAACCCAAATTTTGAGTGCCCGCGCTTTTCATATACTGATGAGGAGGTGGGTATGCCGTTGACGGTACAGGCGGCTCAACTGGTATCGGCGGGTCTACTGATTTCGGCGGGGCAACCTGGTCCAACACAGGTTGAAGTTGCATAACTTGTATCAAATTACCGTCAGGTCCTGGAATAGACACGGGGACTAAACGCATCGGTCTACCATCCGGACCCAATACTTGCATCTCCCCAATCGCGGGTAAAGCCGGGGCAGGTGGTGGGACCGGGGCTGGTTTTGGGGGTGGTGTCACTGTGGTAGACTGATACTGCCCGAGTGGGTATTGCACGGTCTCGATTGGGTCCATTTTTTTAGCGGGGTTACGATATGGCTCACTGGGTTTGGGTGGGGAAACACCCATTTCCACACTTTGATTATCATCATCATCATAATCGGGGGGTAAGTACTTTTCGTCACCCTCTGTCTTTTTGGGTCTGCTCGGGGCTTTATGTATGGGGCTGAACGATGAATCGGTGGACGGATCACGCGAAGAGCTGCGTCTCGCCGATTTTTTGTGGCGAACGTCGCTTTTCGATTTTTTCTTCTTCTTTTTCACCGATTTTTCCTCCGAATAATCGGACGATTTTCTTTGCTCCTTCCGCAATTTTTTTCCTTTCGACTTCAGCAAATATTCGCGCAACTTGTCATCGTCCCAACGATCGAAGACCTCGTCCTCTTTAAGCTGAGTTTCGATGCTGCCGCGGTGACCCGGGGACCCGTCCGGGGTCTCCCACCGACTGCGTGTAAATGCGGATGTCTGCGCAAAATGAATTTGTTTTTCATCCTCCTCAACGTCTTCCTCCGCCTGGGCCGGTTCGGTGACCATTTCAGTCGTGCTAGGAACTGTCACAGACGATTTCGAGTCATCATTTTTCGCTACAGTCTTTTTATCTGCAATTTTTACACTTTCAGATACTTTCGCAGGCGATCTGGACTTGGTCTTACGTTCGCTACGATTTGGGGCGTTACTGCGTTTTTTGTCGCGACTCTTGCTTCTAGACCGCGATCGATCAGATGATGATGCCGAATCACGGCTGTCATAAGATTTCGATCTCGATCTTGTTCTAGACCTGTCACTTCTAGAGCTGTACCTTCTCCGATCATTCCACTGATTACGGTGGTTATTATACGGACCGCGCCAATTCCCGCGTCCGCGATTCCACCTCGGGTAATAACCCCGATTATTATAATACCCTCGTTGATTGTTGTTATATCCATAATTCCGATATCCGTAGTTATTATTGTTGTTGTACGGGCGATTCGTGTTGTTGTAGTTCTTCGGGGTACGCAGGTTAGCACCGCTTGCAGTCCGTATAGGACTTATGGAATCATCTCTAGCGCCACGGCGGCTGTATTTCGGACTGCGGCTAGCAGACCGAGACCTCGAGCGGGACTTTGAAGACATTTCAAGAGTCCGGCGCTCAAGCTTCACAGTCTATCATGTTAAAACTGCATTAAGTGTGAGGAATAAGACAATATTTTAGGAGATTTCTTGAAGGAAAAGAACTTCAATACACAATTGATTGATATATTCATATTTAAATGAACCTGAATATTTTAGGCTGACGCTGGTCAGGGGTAAGCGACAGCAACTAGAGAATTGGAAGGAACATTGCATATCAACAATCGTATCATAGGATATGACGTCATCACGTAATCTCAATATACTATTTTTAGATGGCACAGACTCTTCCTATTTTGTGATACGATTGTTGATATACAATGTTGTTTCCAGTTCTCAACCATGTAGCAATATAAACTAATCAGTACAGCGAGAATACTGTATCAGCATTTCTTACGCCTGCTTAGCTGATCCGAAATCAGGCTAGAGCGTAACAATGCTTTTTCAGTCAGCCTGTAACCCTTCGATATGTCACTGCGTGCAATAGTCGTCAAATTATAGATCACTAACCTATGGATAGATGTGCCGGCTAAAAGCTGCATAGTTGGAAGCCATATAACTGGCGACCTTAGCACTCAAATGTAATAAAACTGGTCTTAATCGAAAGCTAAAGCCGCACTGATTCCAAATTTGCATATTACAGTCGGGTCAGGGCAATGAAACAACTCTGAAGTATCTGTCAAAGCTGATTGTTCCGAAAATTGGAGCACCAGAACACAATGACCCGAACAATTGTCAATTTCATCGACCGGTTATTCGGAACAATGCCGATTTTCAGACTTTGACGGTTATTTCTGGGTGGTACCATTGCCCTGACCAGATTTCGATTTGCATTTTCGGAATCAGTGCCACACTAGCTTTCGATAAAGGCTAGTATTATTAAATATGAGCCAGCCCCGACAGAGTTGCACGTCTCTGCGTAAAGGTGAGCAGTCTATGGTCAGGTCAGCTCGATAGCACGCACAAAGACAATAATTCTATTAGCAATATTAACCGCCTAACAAATTTCTATAAATCAACTTTGATATTTACAATTTCTTGGTTTTAAACCAATCAATGGATTGGTTAATATATTTGACCGCGTCTTGAAATAAGCTGCCAAATATAATATGTACGCGCCTTGAACAGAGCAAAATATTATAATTTACATTCAAATATTCAAACTCTATTGATTTCGAAATGACAGTATTTTTTTGATAAGTTTGTTGTCTCTTGCCCTTTGCTATAACATCTTGCCTGATACATTATATCTGCTGGGAGCCCTTTGCCTAAGATTACAAGACATTTCATCAGGACATTTCAACAGGAATTTAACTGACTTGTACAAATTATACAGTCAGTGTGAAACGATGAAGCATTAATACATTCACACATCCAATCGAGGTTTTATACCAACTACGGTAATAGTTCTAAACTGTAATTGGGGTACATATACTTTGTGAATGTCGGCAATGTCGCGCAATGTCCGCAACGTAGGTAGTAGGTACAATATACGAACTTATACCGTGCAATATACTTATATACAAATAATTATAACTGATATTATACTTGACCGATAGCAATGTCGACGATGCTGCCGCAATGTCGATAATACCAGCCCAATGTCGACAATGCTGGCGCAATGTCGATAATTCAGCGCAATGTCAGCAATGTCGCCACAATATAGGTACAATATACGAACTTATACCGTGCAATATACTTATATATACAAATAATTATATCTGATATTATACTTGATCGATAGCAATGTCTATGATGTTGCCGCAATGCTGATAATACCAGCGCAATGTCGACAATGCCGACATTGCGCCGAATTATCGACATTGTCGACATTGCGCTGGTATTATCAGCATTGCGGCAACATCATAGACATTGCTATCGATCAAGTATAATATCAGATATAATTATTTGTATATAAGTATATTGCACGGTATAAGTTCGTATATTGTACCTATATTGCGGCGACATTACTGACATTGCGCAGGTATTATCGAAATTGCGGCAACATCATCGACATTGCTATCGATCAAGTTTAATGACATATAATTATTTGTATATAATTATATTGCACGTTATAAGTTCGTATATTGTACCTACTACCTATACATTGCAGACATTGCCGACATTGCGCGACATTGCCGACATTCACAAAGTATATGTACCCCTGTAATTGCCTTGCAAAGAAGTATAATAGTAGCGTTCCTTCAACAACCATTATAGAAAAACGCAAGCATTGAAGTGACAATGTCAATGTGAAATGACCGAACTATAAGATATAGTTCTATACACTCAAACGTAAAATGCCTTAGTATGTTCTCAATCACACTCATCAGTCTACACAGTATTTGATCACAGTTTGCCAAGCCGATTCGTATAGCCGCGAAATTCGGATCGATATACCGTATACGTCGATACCTGAACGATAATCTTTTCCGCTACGCGATATACGATGGTTCGTGAAAGTCATTATTCACTATTGAGACATTACCGATATAATTATTATCAACCTCGTCCTTCAGATAATTCTTCCCACAATCCCACTAACTGAAATTTAACTAGTCAATATGGGCATATTTTCAGAAACAAATCATACTACTAATGAAGTAATAGACCAACCACGCTCTTAATTTTCCGAAGTTTTCATCCTGACATTTCCGAGTAGCGCGCGATCCAATTTTGCAAACCACGTCCAGCGCTGTCATTTTACAACGTCGGGTTGCGAATTTATGGCTCGTAACCATTTCCTTGTCAAATTCAAGTATCAGCCTCAGCTCATTAATTAATTTCATCATTTCTACACGCCACAAGACTGCAATACAATCAAAAGATGGAAAGAGTCGAAACGACTTGGTGTAGTCTTTGAAATGAGGCACCCACTTGAGCCTAAGCCCTGTAAAAAGGCATGCAAAGTTTGCACATCGGATGGGAAGAAATAAAGGGATAACATTGAACGTAAAAACGATATTATGTTATTTTCAAACCTTAAAAAAGTATTAAATGCTTTTATTAGTTATTATTACGAGATTTTGGATGAAAAGGTTCATAAGATGCTTCAGTCTATCGAGCCAACCGCTAATCAGTGCTAAGGAACAGATGAAATATTCACACAGTTTTCCGTGTTGGTTCTAATTTTGCATTGGTGTCCGATTTTGTAATTTTCGTCTAGAGTCCTGCATAAGATAATTTCAAATCATGGTAGATCAGTCCAGAGGGCGAATCAAATAGAATAATTCAGTCGACCAATAAAAAGAACCTGGCATGACGTTTCGTGTCATGAAATAGATTTTTGTTAGACCGCGAAATCTCCAATGTTTGAACGAAAGTGTTGGCGGCGGATTTATTTCTCTATTTGATGCCCGACTGAAGACGGTATAAGCGTTTGAGATTCGAGGTTGTTCTGGCGATAAAGTGTTATTCCGGTACCCAGGAACATATTTTAGATTATTTATAGAGAGTAATACCATTGAATCATGTACTGACATCAAAAAACTCAAAGTTTCCTCAGGTTCTCTCAGAGATGGAAATCCGTAGGCTACCGTACCGGCGTACCCCCCAGTTTTAAGTTAACAACCTTCTTTTTACTTCTTTTCACTGTATACACAGGCTGTAGTTTACTTGATGATTTCGTATCCCTTCACTGCAGCTTGGGTCAAGGTTTTTTCATGTAATGATATGATATGATCGAATTATTAATAATTTCATTAAAATGAAACTGATACTGTTGCCATTTATCAGTATGGCTTACTGTGCAAATGCGTCATAATGCATTATTTCGCGCCATGCCGAGCAATATACCACTAGCCTATACCATTTGTAGATTTTATTTTTATAATGATAATTTATCATTTGCTGTTACTTCTTGTAATGTGCTGATCTGTAGATGCTGAATCAGTATATTAAGTGTAACTCGTATATGGCCTCTATTCCGATAATTCCTTTTATTGTACAGTGTAAACTTGCGACACATCTAGCATATAGATGTCATTGCATATCACCTGGCCTATTATGGCATCACAATTAAATGTGATAATGCGCTACACTCCAGAGTGGAACGTCAATCCCAATTTTCCAATGAATTACTTGATTACTTTATGCAAGAAACCTTTTGTCTCGCACAACTCGCCGAAAATAACCACTACCAGTAGTCTGAACAACACCCACCAAGTAATAAAAATGGAAATTTCAGTTTAGCAGTGTTTTTTATTTATTTTAATTCTGCAGATTCTTATCTGAGTAGCTAAAAGCAAAGAATTAACAGAGAAATTCTTCGTTTTATCAAGTACTTGCCTGTAACTGAAAAAAATGGTGCGGCACACGTCCGGAGAAATTTCATCCGGACATAAAAAGTCTCTCCTAAAAGCTCGTTTGATACAGAAAAGGACGGCTGCATCGAAGGACGCTACCCTCAAATTAGATTCTTCCCTGTTCAACCAATCGTTTTTAATGCGCAAAGCGAATTCCATGAAGAAACAGAACCAGCGTATCATTCAAGAACTGGTGCAGTCGAGGCAATACACTACGAAAGTGGAGAATATGAATCACATGTTCCGCAAGCAGCAGGCAGACCTTTTAATAAAGTTGGTGCATTCGGAAGAAGCGGCAAAAAGACTGTTGGCCGAAAATAACACGCTGAAAAATATGCTGAAACAATACGGTCACAACTTTGCCACGCAGAGTTTGGATGCATCTGATTGTGCTGTCAGTCCTGATAAGAATACTTCACTCGTAGGCTACAACAGCTTGCACCGTGGAAATGATGACACATTTCCGTCGTATGTTTGTATGTCTGTGTTAGACAACACAAGTTCCGACCCAAAACCATCACCACAACGCCAAGAGAAGGTCAACTCTGAAATAAAAGATTTGGAACGTTCGCAATCTCCTAAACCACCACCATGTTCTAGCGATGAAGATTCACACAATACTGCCGTTAACGAAGCCTTTGACGATAGCATGATGTCTTTGAAATTATCTGGAAGTTCAGAATCGTCATTTTTAAGCAACTGCTCGTCAATTGACGACAATTATTCGCACGATGATAAATCCAAAGAAACAACATCGTTAGAACAACCTGTCATCGTAAAAGAGCAAAATAAGGTGATACCTGGCCAAAAACGGAACTCAAAAA
Source organism: Botryllus schlosseri (assembly GCF_051294905.1). Classification (NCBI taxonomy): domain Eukaryota; kingdom Metazoa; phylum Chordata; class Ascidiacea; order Stolidobranchia; family Styelidae; genus Botryllus; species Botryllus schlosseri. Next base: position 36,109,830 of record NC_137238.1, read on the forward strand.
CTAGAAATGATGCGAATAATAGCCTAGCACCATCCAATTTCTCGAATATTTTACAGACAGATGATCAGGACAAAGAAAATAAGACCCCAAAACCAAAAAGACCGAGGAATTCCAATAAAGAGCAGGATAAATCCGAATCTATGATTTTACCGACAGAGGGTCAGGACCAAGGAAATATGGCCTCAAAACCAAAAAGACCAAAGAATTCCAATAAAAAACGGGTGCAATCTGATTCCTTCACGGTTTTACCGGCGGATTGTCAGAACCAAGAGAGTATAGTCTCAAAACCAAAAAGATTGAATGATTCCAGCAAAAAGCAGGCGCGGGGCAAAGAAAATATTACCTCGAGACCCAAAAAAGGGAAGATTTCGAATAAAAATCTGGACGAATCCGCGTACGACTTGTTCAGCATTTCAAAAGACAGCTTTATCGTGGATGATGACAAGAGAGTGAAGTTACCGTTGGCAGAACGCAACGGAGAACCAAGGCGTGCGTCAAGGGCTCGAAAGACTGTTTCTTACGCAGAACCGTCGTTGCACGCAAAACTGAGACGTGGAGATAAATTTACGGACGGCTCGATATGCAAGTCGTTTTCGCCCCAAAAATCAAAGCGAAAAACTTGCTGAGAAATATAGGTTTGGTGACAATATTGAATCGATAACACACTTTGAAAAAATTTGGTGTCGTTCGTTAAAAAATTTCGGTAATATTTGTGATGTAACAACATGGCAGTGGGGTAGTCAGAGAACTTTTAACCTTCAACTGCTAGACTTGGAATATTAATATATTTCTTATAGCTTACAGCCAGATGCAGCCTTTCTAGTTTATTCCATGCTGTAAAGTTTTTCAAATAAATGTTCTGGAAGTTTTGTAATTTTGCGCTGAACAAGGTTGTAACCAAGTCGCAAGGTTCCTAGTCGCAAGTCAATCTCACCGTCATAGTTTGTCTCGAGCAAAGTAGAGTCATTCTCAATTCACCACTGAGGAAAGGACGTAGTTTATTTTTGTCATTGATGTTTTTTGCGGCATATACACCGACTCATGATACACATACACACGATCAACGCATATGCATACCATGAGTGCGTGATGTGCATATGCCGCTGGACAGGGAAGTGCAGATATAGCCTTTACGGCTTTCTAAGTCATGCACCACCCCTCCATGCTATCCCAGTAATTCATGAGCGCCAAGCAGCGATGTCATGGATACCAGTGTTACTAATCAGGTCTTTGGTCTGACCCGGCCGGGGATCGAACCCACGACCTGCCGATCAAGAAGCCGGACGCTTCACCATTACGCTATCTTGTCGGTCAAGTCCAAGTTAGCTAGTAGAGGTCCAGTCCGAGTCAAAGTGTTGTGACTCAAGTCCAAGACATTGTGTTCACTCTTCAGTTTTGAGAGCAATCCGTTTCAACCCACTTCTTGCAACTCTGCTCGAGTGATAGAGAATGGCTCGCATTCATAATATCGTAATTTTCCTCAGTGTCAACAGTTTCTGGCCTTATTTTCCAAGTATCAGTCCTGGTAGACGAAATACCAACAATGTGGTAACTTTACTATTCTTTGAAGTTACAATGAAATGTCTGTCTTGACTGTCCTAGTGTCGCGTCATATGACTTGGCTCGAGTCATGCGCAAATAAAAGAATGGACTCCAGTCTACTCATTTTACGCATTTGAAGAAATGACTTGAGTCAACAACAAATCGTGACTCGAGTCATCACAACCCTGTTGTCACCCAATGCTTGAATGAATATAGCAAGTTCAAAATGTTTAGCATCTGTCAGACTTGGACAACTGGTTAATTTTAGGTGTCTAATGAGACTGATGGAAGGAAAATGCCGGAAATTGTCATTTAATTTCTGCTTTTCTTGAAAATCCTACGGGACAACTGCATTGTGCGAAGCCGGCCGAGCTAGCTGCGCACATGCTCAGACATTTGTGCTTCTCATACTACTGCGAAGGAATTTTCATTTGATATGAACTTAACTTGATGTTTGTTACATTTCTTTCTAATGGGCTACTGAATTTATTGCAATTTCCAAGGTTGGCAAATTCCGCAATTCTAATCTAATGTGAAAAAAGACTAGCTTTATTTCTAATTCAGATTCAGTTGTTGTTTGTTTCTATAAATAGGTACAGTCGATTTCTCTATATAAATGCTAAAAGGAGGGGTATTAATTATGTTTAAAGCCGTCCAAGGCCGCTTCTGAAAACCTGGAAAGAGAATTCTTGCAGACTAGCGTCAAACGCATGGATGAATACCCGTCAGACAAGGATATTTATCTTGAATTCTGCTGGTCAAAGCAGTGTAGGGATCAAGTCACTACCTTCGAGTCACGAGTCATTGGACATATTGACTCGAGTCAAGTCAATCGGTTTTCGAAGGCGACTCGAGTCAATTCAAGTCAAGTTGCCTTTACGAAGTATGAGGCATCGTAACGTCATTGTATTTTGCTAGCTGTCTAAAATGCAGATTGAGTGTTCATTGATTTTGAACCGATGAACGGATATAGAGTTAATGTACACGCAAGTAGGCGCTGTATCACTCACATATACGTAAAACTGCATAGCCTCAGTTCATAGATACCAGACAAAATAGAGAATAGAGAAACGGATTGATGAGATACAATACATTACCCATTTACAAATTGATTTGACATAATTCGAGCCTGTGCCAATGGTTGAGGACTTTATATAAACTATATTCGAATTCAATTTCAATAAAACAAGAGGTTTGGCTAATGTAAGACCAGAGAACAGAAATATTTATAAATTACTTTACTATACTAGTTTGCGACAACGTAAGCTGTAATCACTTCGTTTGCGGTCGATTTATTTGTGAGAGAACAATGGAGGCTCGGTAACTCGCACGATCATTAAATGATTGATGGTCGCTTTCACGGGTTACACCAGCGTTTCGCGAACAATCCTAGCATGAGCAAAATACAATGATATTTATCGACACCCATTACTTGATGACTTGAAATTGACTCGTGAATTTTGCTCCGAGTCAATCCTCATTTCTGATACGCCGAGTCAAGTCAAGTCATTTTAGCAAAGTGACTCGAGTCATACCAAAAATGTGACTCGAGTCATCCCAACACTGGGTCAAAGACCTTTATATATCGTCTCTGTGAAGAGTAAATTTCAACACAATTTTACTAACATCGAAACAATGGCCCATATAGTCAAGTATAACTAAATCCAATATTTCTTGGCGTGTAGGCTAATCCTCCGCAAACTTGTGCATTAAGTGCTGAAATGTATGCAGACTGAAGAGATATCACATAACGATATAATAATTGGTTGTAGTTATGTATCTATTAAGTTTTTCTCAATGTATAGCACTCGCCAATCTGCGCCTATCAATACAAAAATAACCTATATAGAATCTATAGAAGTCTTTGTGTATACTTTTGAATTACCTGGATGGTAAGATCCAGAGGTAGGCAAGCCACCTTTAAATTTTCGTTATAAGTCGCCTACGTGTTTTCGTGCGGTCGCATACATCCTCTCATGTTTGATATGCGGCCCCGGCATCCAAAAAGGTTCGGAATCAATGGTCTAAGCTAGGGCTTGGCAAAATCGAGTACCTGAGTGATTCGATTCTGAATCACGGAAAATCCTTCGAGTCGAGTCGAGTAATCGAGTATCACTCATTATAACGTCATAGCAGAATATTATTTGTCAACGTTCAAATATGTACCTTTTAAGCGACCACAAAGAATATAATGCTTGTTATCCATCATATTAAAGATACTTTGTTATTTTTTCGACCATACCGATTTCATTGCACTTGGAGACAATATTATGGGATGATCATGACTTCAGAAATGTGCTATTTCCAGTAACGTAACTTTGTAGGCTACTTCATTTTTCGTATGCTGCGATACGGCCAATCGAGGTTTCAAGGCTTCAACAGTGAAATTAGCATAAACTCGTTGATCGTTGATAAACTCCTTGTTGATAAATCAACTTTCAGTGGTGAGGAGCGTATAATTTCAGTACTCGAAAAAAATCTTATTTTACTACCTGACTCGAATCATTAAAATTAATACTCGATTCAGATTCGAGTACTCGAATCATTGTGCCCAGCCCTAGTCTAAGCTATAACCATTTCAGTGATCAGTGCAGGTAAGAAAATCCTACTTGGGCACCCCTAAAAAGTAGAAGTTTTTCGTTACAGACCACCTCTGCATGACTTGTGTATATGATTATAATTATCACAAAGGGGGAAAGGGCTTATTTCGCCATCTCCATATTTCACCACAGCTATTGAAAGTCGGCGGAGGATAGTACGGCGTCTGTATAGAGCCTGTCACAATTGATCTGGACGCCGGCGTCGCTTCGCGTCCAGTAGTCAAATCTCATCCCTGTTCTCGTGGCTTGATCATACCTTCATGCAGGATCCAGATACTCATCTATACCTGTTATTCGTTGTAAATTACCACAGTGGTTCATACATTTTTGAAATTTATTGCCGCAACCAGAGCCTACGTATTTTTACTAGGCCTAGCACCAACATAGAACAAAAAAATCGTTTAATCCTACAACGAACAATCGAACATAAACCTATCATTTCAGTTTAATCATGTCAAAGAACCGAAAACTCGCAATATCATAAAAAGATAAGACACTCACCTTAGCTTAGATGTTAAAACATGTAAATAAAGGCATGCACATTGCACACTGGACCAGAAGTAACAGCATATAGCATAAACAGTACAAGAGATGAAAATGAATTATGCTGTCGATAGGGCGCAGTTGATATGTCACGTCGTGATTTGGTAATTTCGAGCACAGTCTCAGATAAAAGCATTAGCATGGGCACTTTTCAAACTAAAAAACATCTAAGCAACATATCAAACATTCATATTTAACACCATTAGTCAAGGACCCAATTACTGCGCCACGATGACCGGTAATTGGAACGAATGTTGCGTTATTAGGGGACACGAAATCAACAACTATCATCAACCAGATTATTATTCATCGGCATTATCTTTTCTCCACTTGATTCTTCTGTTCTGGAACCATACTTTCACGACCGTCTCCGAAAGATTCAATTCATCAGCAATCTTCGTGCGATCCGCTCCCACAGCGTGATGCTGCTTTTGGAATTCCTTCTCCAGTCTTTCCAGCTGCGTCTCAGTAAACACAGTGCGGTGCCTTTTCGATTTAGTATCGCCTTTCAGAGGCAAAGAGGCCGGTGTATCTTGTCCGTAGTTAGAAATAGGCACGGGCCAAGGTACCGGTGACACGACCGGCGGATACCATTGCAACTGAGGGGCGTGAGATGGCATCAAAACCCATTTATACGGAGCGTGCTGATAGTTCGTTGTTTCACCCCAGGGATATAATCCATAAGGATCTCCAGCTGTAGGAATCCCACTATGCACAGGATGACCATAAAATCCAGAATTTACTGCTTCAAACTGCTGCTGACAGCCATAAGTTGCAGCAAGGGACCGGTGTTCTTGATTTTTCGAATCGATTGAATCAGATGATATGTCGCCGTGATACTCTGGAGTTGTAGGTGAGGCTGTTCTTTCGTCTTCACTTCGATCCTCGATGTTTCTAAGCCCCGCATTTAGTACCTCACTTTCACTGGCTATCCCCGAGTCTCGTGAATCGGGCTTAGTAGGCCGGGCAATATCGCATTTCGAAGATGCCACATTTTCCGAATCGCATTCTCCAATCTTTGCCTCGTTTGGTATCGTATCGCTGCCTGGATCCTGTTCTGTTTTTGGCACGCCAAGAACGAGCGTGGAAGACACGAGCCTTCCGTTTTCAATGTAAGTCGGGTCTTCAGATTCTTTCGGAGCAGTATAGTTGTCGTACGGGCCAAACCCAAATAGCACGCTTCTTCGTTGGTGCAATATCTCTTGACTTTCCCAAAAAGGCTGTAACGCGTTTCGGTACGGAATCATTGTCGCAGATATACAATGCTTCTCTCTAGCTCTTCTCAATGAAATAACAGAACTGCTACATTTTCACTGGCTTATATATTCTGGATATTTCGGAATATCCATCCTTTCATGTAGGTTATGTACAGGGTTGATATCGTCAAAGGCACCGGTGGCATTATTAGTTCAAAGCACTTGCTTAATTACCGTGTAATATCATCGCTCGAGCGATTGAACATCTTTGACGGTATAGTTTGTGTATAGTACGGGTATCTTATTTGATGGGGTTTAATCCCTGGTGTCATTAATCGCGTTCGTCTGATGTACTCGGCTAATGATGATAACTAATTCCATCACCTTATCGCATGCATGTAGTCGATGCATGACCACCGCCCAGACCCAACCGCATACTATGTGCGGCAGTGTGACTTGGATTAGATATTCAATTGTTCCTGGATCCATGCGTCGTTGATTCCAAAGCAGCCAGAACAAAAGACTGCTTGCGCGTGACCTATTCAAGTTGCAGGGATCTTTGCTTTTAACAGAACAGCCGACAGTCAGGTTATTGATTCCACGCAATCGAAAACAATTACAGATTCATCTTTGATTGTGATTGGAACTCATTTTGCGTACCTACTTGATCCGATATCTGTCGTTTAGATCAGTGGTTCTCGACCGCCGGTCCCGGTCCGTCAAATATATCAGATTAATATCACAATTCCTAATTACAAGAAGTTGTACCCTTTTCTAGAGAGAAATAAAGCATCAGATTTCAAAGTGATTCAGAAATTTGGAACGCACTTTTTGCATGGTATCGTAATATCGGCCTAAAATTGACAGTCTGCTTTGGACGTAGCGCACGTCACAATGCTGCAAGTAGGAATCTGTTTAAAAGTAGTCAATCCTATATGACTAATGCGTTTTAACTAATTTCGGTAAAACTTGACGTTACGAATTACCGACATTTTGCAGTAGAGTAGAGGCTAGGGAACAGCTAACTCGCATATCTTTCAAGCGAAACCAGACAATGCAACTGAAGTTAGTGGTTTCAGCAGCACTTCGTCTTGCAGAAACTTCAATAACCTATATAAATCCTTCATACCTCACACGACAAATAACAAGAAGAAGCATACAATGAAGTTTCCAATATTTACTATAGTTGCATACATCTGTCGTAATTGTAATTTGGGTGGATTTTGATAATTATTGAAGGCTTGCCAGTCAGCAGCACTTATTTTGAGGTTTTACCGATCCGTGAGGTCGAAAAGGTTGAAAACCACTGGTTTAGATTATCGCGGTTAATGTTACTGAAAGTAAAATCTATGAAATTTAGGAAAATACCAGTATTCTTTGCTCAATTTTATGCTTAAAACTTGGGGTGATTGTCTCTATCGGAAGGCCTGTATCGTCCGCAAGGCAATGCTGGCTCAAAAATGGGATTTGAAATATGGACGAGATCGGAAGTTCGCAAGCTTTTTGACCACGCGCACAGGTAAAAGCTCAAAATAAATATTGCGGATCCACCAAGTTTGAAAAGTCAAAATGAACCCGTACGGGCAGAATGGCCGAGCGGTCTAAGGCGCTGCGTTCAGGTCGCAGTCTCCCCTAGAGGCGTGGGTTCGAATCCCACTTCTGTCATGTAATTTATTCGAACATCACCAATACTTAATTTTGTTGGATCGCCAGATATCGCGGTTGTACCCGCACGGGCAGAATGGCCGAGTGGTCTAAGGCGCTGCGTTCATGGCGCAGTCTCCCGTGGAGGTGTGGGTTCGAATCACACTTCTGTCATGTATTTTTATTCGAACATGACCAATACCTAATGTTGCTGGATCCCCAGATGTCGCGATTCTATACCCACACGGGCAGAATGGCCGAGTGGTCTAAGGCGCTGCGTTCAGGTCGCAGTCTCCCCTGGAGGCGTGGGCTCGAATCCCACTTCTGTCATATGTTTTTATTCGAACATCGATTGCCAGATTTCGCGGTTCGAGAATCAATGTTTGACTGGTAGCGGGCATTGGCGCCATCTTGAATTCAACAGATCGTAGTCATTCTGATACACACAATGCGACTATATGTCAGGATGTCACACTTTCGTGGTTTTTAAAACACATATTCAGTTATTCACGTGTCGTCAGGAGAAGTTGATAAAGTTGCGACTCAAATAGAAGTGGAGCCAGAAGGAAATACTCAAGTTTCTACTCATTGACAAGTAGCAATTTCCATGACATGCTCAATTCAGTTTATTATGAACAATTTTATCAGAATATTACACTACTAGATAGCAATACACTGAGAAACGAATTGGAGTAGTCTTTGAAACCAGATATGTCAAAATTGCATCACGTAGAAGGGGTCTCTTTACAATTTTACTCAGAAAGTGCTGCAAATTTACATATTGAAGTAACCTTCTAAATTTCCTTATCAAAAGTGTAAAAAGTTAGTAATTTCGTCTAAAAACCGTTCAAGTATAAGTGGAACTATAGTCAAAAACAGGGGCTCCCAACGTGGAATAAAATGTTAGAATCTTCCGTCAGATATATGTTTAATTACCCAGCAACTGGACACCGGCATAGAGTACACGTGAAACATGGGTTAGCCTACTCCGAAACTGCCGCGAAAGTTGATTAAAAATATTTTTAAAAAGTAAGCGCGCCTCAATCTACCCTCAGATACAAGGATTTCAGGAATCGCCGCGAAAGTTGATATTTTTTAGTCAATTTACCAGCGATCAGAGTTAGCGGTTTACATTTCCCGTTTATAAGCCCTCTTTCTCGAATCCGAAAATATGGGAAGCGATAAATATATGTCGAGCGTGATAAGGGGGCCATACAGGTAGGCAAGAATCGGCAGTGGCCAAATTATTCATCATCAGTACTCTCAAATAGAAGTACAATTAACGCCGTCAATTTCTACTCAAGCAGATTAGCGAATTCCAAGTAAGTAAAAAATGAAATATTCTCACTCAAGTTTTGCATAAAAATCTTGAAACTGTGAAGTAGAAGTTGATGTTGTCTAAAATCATAGCTATATACTTGAAGAGACGTTTCGGAGTGCAGAACTTTATGATATAGCTACTAATTATATATATGAGTTAACAATAGTCGGGTATTTATTATATTTTTATATATTAAATATACTATACTTGAGGAAGTTGTGCCAGTAGGCAAAATCCACTTGAGTACTTGGTTTCTCAGCAGAAGTGCTCAGTTTCTGACCATCTCAGTTTAGATATATAAAATCCTATTAGTGTGCGTGGTCGCAATTTGTTGATATCATCTTCAAAGACTCCAGTGAGATTATTTATAGTTGAAGGTTCTTACTTAATTACCGCGTAATATCATCAGTCAAGCATTAAAATATGTTCGGTGCTTGGATCTGCATGGTATCTTATTTGATGGGGTTTAATCCCTGCTGTAATTAATCAAGTTCGTCTGATGTACTAGGCTAATGATTATAACTAATTATCGCATATGCAGTCGATGCATGACCAGACCCAACCGCATTCTTTGATATGTGCGGCAGTGTGACCATAGATGAGATGTTCTTCGATTTATTCGTCTTTGATTCCGAGGTAGCCATAGCTAGACACAATATAATACTTATATGCGTGACAGTTTGAAATGGTAGCGATCTTTGCTTTGAACAGAACAAGCGTGCTGTGATATGACGCCATCAGTGCCAACTATGCGGAGAAATCTTTGAGACGAAAATCCGTAAAGAATTGCGTCTTGTGTATCGCGCTGTAGTGTGTATCTTGAGCGAATAAAACGAATAGAACCGCCGATTATTATGATTTGCACGCTCAACTTGGACAACTATAGATAATTCCAGTTGTCTAATTAGAGCAGGCGTGGCCAACTTTTACGAACCATGGCGCGGGCCACTTTCATGTTGATGACATTTTTAGTCGTCCGATAGGACCGAACCGAATTATAGGTAATGTTTAAAATAAGACTTATTTTACTACGCTTTAAAATTGATAACAATTATGTCATGAAAACTCGGTGTCGACTTTGCAGTGTGGCTCATTTGGCAAGGGCAGGATTATTCTGCGTTTAGACATAGCAATATTGAAGGTTTCGGTGAACATGCCTCTCTCATTTTGTGCACATGTTTCATCGCCGACGATCTCGCTGCTAGCGCACATGCGAAGTCGCATGTTGGGCGACACGTTATCACCTATTTGCGAATATAGTTAGACTCAAGTCTCTAAATTACGCGTAATTATAATTTTTATAACTAGGGTAATTTTTTTTACCTACAAAATGGAAGATTTTTACCTGGGAAATCTAAATTTGGACTCTTTTACCTAAAAAACTGAATTTTGACTAACTTGTGACCTCACGTATGCAAATTAAATGTTTTCGTACATGATGTCAAAATTGTACCACATATCTGTCATGTCAAAAAAATCGCCCTATAGTCATAACTCATTTCGAGAATTAACTCGCGGGCCACACAAAACCTTTTCGCGGGTCACATTTGGCCCGCGGGCCACGGGTTGGCTGCACCTGAATTGGAGTAAAACGTGATGCATGTGGTTTAACTCGTAATTTACGGGTATCTGTGGATCGCAACTGATAAATGAGGTAGCGGTCGGCAAGGAATGAACATGTCACACGTACGCACACGACTACGCATATTTAGACTGAGACAACTAGTTTTAGTTGTCTAATTACACGGATTAGAGCGAAATACAGGTAATCTAATTTGTTCAATCGTATTTGTTCTGATTATAATTTTAGTGAAAGCTGTGAAATGTTTCTACGCTAGTATTTTAAGTCTAATCTAATTTCCGGGTTTCTTGAAAACGCTACAGGGGAACTGTATAGTGCGAAACGAGCCTAGCTTGTTGTACAGATATTAGACATTCTCGTGCTTAAGAGAATGAGCTCCGGTTTGATATGAACTGAACTTCATTCAATTTCCAAGTTTTCGCGAATTCAGTAATTTTAATTCTAGTTTGGGAAACTTTATTGCTTCAATACGTTCGCTTTAACTAACACCCGATGAAGGAGCGGCGCTCCGTAAGCTCGTGTAACCGATGAAGTTATATTCATTCGCAAGCGGACGTTAAATTGAGTGTGAAAGCTACCAAGGTCTTATACGTCTAATTCTAATGTGATTTGGAAAGATTTGTGTAGCTATAATTCAAATTCACATCTAATTTGGAGAAGCTGAAAATGTTCTATAATTGTCCGGGTCCGATAAGTCTGGTACACACGGGAGGACGACGTCCGTGATTGGAGATAATTTTGCCGACTTATCTGGTCCGAATCCCGTTATTTTTTTATTACCACGCTCAATTACACTGATATTAAAATCTTAGGGACGGGTAAAACATGAGTCTTCGTCGGTGAATCTTAGACTGACCGTCAATTTGGCCGATTGCGTCTGTCGAGAGGTCTGTATCGTCCGCATTTCTATTTTGTGTAATTGTAAATGTTATTTGATAGCATATTGGCCTAATTACAATTTCAATTACAGCACATTGTTGTATGTAGAGGACGTTTGTAAATCACAACATATTATGAGGTAGAAGTAGTGAAAAGCTAGTTATGATTGAGTAAGTACTCGAGGTAGAGTAAAACTACTTGAGTACTTCAAAAAATAGAAGTACTTCGTTACTTAACACGTCTGTGTTTTGCCGAACCGTGAGGTCAAGAAGGTTGGGAACCACTGGTTTAGATTGTCGCGATTAATTTTACTGAAATGAAAATCTGTGGAATTAGGCAAATATTCGTTTTTTTGCTAAATTTTAGGCAGACAGTCAATTTGGGTAGATTGTTTCTATCGGAAGCCTTGTATCGTCCGCAAGGTCAGGAGGTCATCAATAATGGACTACGAAATATTGACCAGAACGGCGGTTCGCAACCTTTTTGACCACGCGAGATGGTAAATGCTCAAAACAAATATTGCGGACCGGTGAACTTTCAAAAATCAGAATGATCCTGACGAATCACTCTGCAACCAGTAGATATTCTTCAACTCGTGCATTAATCTGCATCTGTATCACTGTGGATTGGGTTCGAACAACAATTTCGCTGATTTGAAACTAATACTTGTTTTGAATTGAATTTGGGGTCACTCTGTAGCCCATCGGCAGCATGGCCGAGTGGTCTAAGGCGCTGCGTTCAGGTCGCAGTCTCCCCTGGAGGCGTGGGTTCGAATCCCACTGCTGTCACGATTTTATTGGAACGTCGAAGTTGACTTGTTCATTACAGCGAAATGCCGGTAATCTCATTCTAATTTAATTTTGTAATGTTTCGTCGATCTCGTTATAATTGTAATCTAATTCCTGATTTTGCTGACCATGCTACAGGAGAACCATATAGTACGAAACGAGCCGAGCTTGCTGCATTTGCTATTTTCGTCCTGGTGAGTTAACTGGACTTAATTTTTATTGTATTTCTTTCAAGAGCGGAATTTAATTCAATTTTTAAGTTTTTGCGTATTCAATATTTCCAATTCTAATCCAATTATTATGAAAAGCTGAAAATTTTCTAGTTGTCTACCTGTGTCATGAAGGGTAATTGATGTGGGATCCGCGTTTCCGACTTCTTCGTAGACATTGGTCAATTTTCGACCGCTATCGAGAATTTTGAATTCGCCATTCTCTAATTTAGCATCAAAATAGGCACTTAATTGCGGCAGCCTCCCAGTTTCAAAATTTGACGAGCACCTAAAAGGGGCATGCGCATTTCACTTTGCATATAATCGTGACTTGGTTTGTCGGTTTTAGTAAATTTCAGAGACTTTTTTTCCCCGTTAAGTGGTTGCGACATAGTCTTAAAAATAGCCGCTTGTAAATAACTAAAAATTTATGGTATTACTTCATAGGTGGCCAAAGCAAACAGAGTTGCTACTCGAGTAATGCCATCCATTTGTACTCAATTACAGGTAGAATTAGCAATTTCAAAGACATTTCCAAACTACTTTGGGTGATGTGAAGTAGGAAATGAACGGCTGAAAATTACTCAAGTAAGTTGGTCTGGTCGAGGGGTCTCATACTTTTACTAGGGTTACCATTCGTCCTCCTTCTGAAAATGTGTCCTTCTCTTTAGCCTATAATATGAAAAAGACCATATGCGCGATATGTAGACCGAATTGACGAGAGGCTGGTATTTCGGGAGTCGAGTGGAAAAAATTATACCAATGACATCAGCTGTCTAAATGGGAGAATCGCCCGTTTTCTCGTCCACTATAGTAACTTTTGCAGCCTGTGAAATGTGTCCTCCTTCACGAAAATGACGAAAGGAAGAGGTACGATCTTTGGAAATATAGATTCTACTACCATGATGCAGGGTCTGTTTCATGTCATTATAATGGGAAGTTCACTCTAAAAGCAATGAAAACTTATCCCAAAACTGCTTTCTACTTTTCAAAATTCAAATGGTAAAAGTTAGCAGTTTCAACTAAAAATGTTCAATTGAAAGTAGTATAAAAAATTGACTGATTAGGGAAAGTAGGCAAGTACGAGTAACCCTTAAAAGTAGAAGTACTTCGTTACAGACCACCTCTCCATGATTTGTGTATATGATTATCATCGATGAAAGTTTGACCAATAACCATCTTTGAATTTCATCAAACCTATTGAAAGTCGCTGGGGGACCGTTCAACACGTTCAACACAAAAATCATATAATCCAACAAGGAACATACACCAATCACTTCAAAACACGAAAAAATCGCGATAACATGAAATTATGAACACTCACCTCGGGTAAGAAGTTGGAACATGTAAATAAGACGAATACACATTGCACACAGGACCAGAATTAAAAGTAGATAGCATAAAGACAAGAAGCGATGAAAATGAATTATATAGGTCTGTGCGTCTGTGAATAGGCGGAGTAGATTTGTTGTCACGACCTGGTAATCTCAAGCACAGACTGGTATCTCGGATGAAGGTATTAATAGAGGTACTTTCAAACAAAGAGATTCAACATTCAGATTTAACACACAGATTACTCAAGGACTCAATTACTGCGCCACGAGGACCGGTAATTGGAACATATGTTACGATATTAGGGGTCACCAAATCAACAGCTATCATCAACCGGATTTTTCTGCGTCGGCATTATCTTTTCTCAATTTGATTCTTCTGTTCTGAAACCATACTTTCACGACCGTCTCCGAAAGATTCAGTTCATCAGCAATCTTCGTGCGATCCTCTCCCACAGCGTGATGCTGCTTTTGGAATTCTTTCTCCAGTCTTTCCAGCTGCGTCTCAGTAAACACAGTGCGGTGCCTTTTCGATTTATTATCGCCTTTCAGAGGCAAAGAGCCCGATGTATCTTGTCCGTAGTTAGGAATAGCCACGGTCCAAGGGAGCGGTGACACGACCGGCGGATACCATTGCACCTGAGGGGCGTGAGATGGCATCAAAACCCATTTATACGGAGCGTGCTGATAGTTCGTTGTTTCACCCCAGGGATATAATCCATAAGGATTTCCAGTTGTAGGAATCCCACTATGCACAAGATGACCATACAACCCAGAATTTACTGATTCAAACTGCTGCTGACAGCTATAATTTGCAGCAAGAGACCGGTGTTCTTGATTTTTCGAATCGATGGAATCAGATGATATGTCGCCGTGATACTCTGGAGTTGTAGGTGACGCTGTTCTTTCGTCTTCACTTCGATCCTCGATGTTTCTTAGCCCCGAATTTGGTACCTCACTTTCACTGGCTATCCCCGAGTCTCGTGAATCGGGCTTAGTAGGCCTGGCAATATCGCATTTCGAAGATGCCACATTTTCCGAATCGCATTCTCCAATCGTTGCCTCGTTTTGTAGCGAATCGCTGCTGTGGCCTGCATCCTGTTCTGTTTTTGGCACGCCAAGAACGAGCGTCGAAGACACGAGCGTTCCGTTTTCAATGTAAGTCGGTTCTTCAGTATCTCTCGGAGCAGTATAGTTGTCGTACGGGCGAAACCCAAAAAGCACGCTTCTTCGTTGGTCCAATATCTCCTGACTTTCATAAAAAGGTTGTAACGCGTTTCTGTACGGAATCATTGTCGCGGACATACAATGCTTCTCTCTAGCTCTTCTCAATGAAATAACAGAACTGCTACATTTTTCACCGTCTTATATATTCTAGATATTTCGGTATATCCATCCTTTCATGTAGGTCATGTACAGAGTTGATATCTTCAAAGGCACCGGTGGCATTATGAGCTCAAGGTGCTTGCTTAATTACCGCGTAATATCATCGCTCGAGCGATAGATCATCTTTGGAGGTATAGTTTGTGTATAGTACGGGTATTTTATTTGATGGGGTTTAATCCCTGGTGTCATTAATCGAGTTCGTCTGATGTACTCGGTAATGATGATAACTAATTCCATCTCCTTATCGCATGCGTGTAGACGATGCATGACCAGACCGCATACTATGTTCGGCAGCGTGACTTAGATTAGATGTTCAATTGTTCATGGATCTATTCGTCTTTGATTCCAAAGCAGCCAGAACAAAGAGCTGCTTGCGCGCGTGGCCTATTCAAGTTGCAGGGATCTTTGCTTTGAACAGAACAGCCGACAGTCAGGTTATTGATTCCGCGTAGTCGAAACCAATTACAGTCATCTTTGATTGTGATTGGAACTCATTTTGCGTACCTACTTGATCCGATATTCGTCGTTGAGATCAGCGGTTCTCGGCCGCCGGTCCCGGTCCGTCAAATATTTCAGATAGCCTAAGCCTATACATCACAATTCCTAAACACAAGAAGTTGTACGCTTCTCTAGAGAGATATAAAGCATCCAATTTCAAAGTGATTCAGAAATTTGGAACGCACTTTTTGTATGGTCAATCAATCAATCAATCAGGTTTATTAATATTTTCATCGTTTCAAAACATCATAAGACTGCGATACAATGAAAAGATGGAAGGCGAAAAGAAGGTGTCGAAACAACTTGGAGTAGATTTTAAGATCAGACACCCACCTTAGCCTAGACCAGGGGTTCTCAACCTGGGGGGCGCGGGAGGCTCTCAGGGGGGGCGCGAGAAATTGACGAAGTCAGTAGAGGGGGGGGCGCGAAAAAATTGACAAAGTCAGTATAAATTGTATGTGTCTGAACATGTGTTTCACATCCATTATGAGAAGACGATTAATGAAGATGAAATTTATTCCATATTCAAGAAAGCTTGCAAAATACAAACTCTAGCAACCGCGCTCAACGGAGTATAGTCTGATTTCAACTTCATTTGAGCAAATTTTTGAAATTCTCTGGAGATATAGAGAGCAATTCCCACGTGTAAGTCATTCATTGCTTCATAGCTTTTACAGTAGCCTAAAGCTTGTCGCGCTGGGCATCTCTTGTTAGGAGCTTGCGAACTGCACTGCCTAAGACAGACTTAGATGCAACATAGGTTGCCCGGTTTCGCCCTCAATTAGGCTATAAATCAACACAATTTAATTAATTTCCAAAACTGATCAAATTTAGCCTGACAGGACAGAACGACGCCTTGCTCTCTGTACTCACTACCAGCATCAGGATTAGTCTCAGGGTGACCTACCTTGAAATTAATTAATGGATGTCTTGTTCAATGTTTTTTTGTTATTTTCAAACAAAGTTTGGAGAAATTTGTCAGCAATGTAAAAGACTCAACAACCGGAATGCAGATTCAATATTGGCGTAAGATATACCTTATGTATACTATTAGAATTGGGGTGGGTAGCCTGCGGTCGTAGAAGGGAATTTGAGCGGCCGTCGACGCCTAATTCAATTAGTATGTGTTGGCGGCCGTAGACATGCAAATTGCAATTACGAATTCACTCCCGCATTTTCGAGAGATTTTAATTAATCTTGAAATTTTCTTCGCCCTCCGCGCAATTCAACAAGACTTCATTTTTCGATTTTAATGCAGTAGCGCCCTTCTTAATCTGAGCCGGAATGGGAATTGGCAAGAAATAACAATTCGTTCGCGGCCCCAAAAAATTTTCGCGCTCCGCGCGACAATATGCACCTCCTGTAAACTATTCATAACATTGCCACTCGCGATTTCGGTGCGTACAATAGGCCATTGCGAAAAGTAGAATAGTCTGGAGTTCACCGGAAATGGATATGGACAGTTTACCATAGGAATTTTGCGTCCAGATCGTTCATTGCGGCTATGCCCTGGAATGCGGCCTTAGGCTACATAAGTAATCGAAATGCGGCCATGATTATCAAAAACGTTGCCCACCTCTGTATTAGATGATGTGCTCTTTTTGACATGACGATAAATGCAAGGGGGGTCAGGGGGCGCGATTTTTTTGACCATCTCCAAGGGGGGCGCGTGTCAAAAAAGGTTGAGAGCCACTGGCCTAGACGAAGTAAGTAAGAGGCATGCACACTGAATGAAAAGTAATGTAGAGAAGAATATAAGACGCAAGCGACAAAAGGAGGTGGAATGTGGCGAAGGTCGAGGTCGATGTTAGGTAGTGGTCCTGTAATCCTGAAAAATGGCTAGTATTGATTTAAATGAAAATGCTTGTATTTCGACTTGAATGCGGACATGCTATGACATGACATGCATGGCATGGTATCGTAATATCGGCCTAAACTTGATAGTCTGCTTTGGACGTAGCGCACGTCACAATGCTGCAAGTACAAAACAGTTTCAAAGTAGTCAATGCTATATGATTAATACGTTCTAACTAATGAAGTTACGAAATAGCGACATTATGCAGTAGAGTAGAGGCTATAAGAAACAGCAAGCTTGCATATTTTTCAAGCGGAACCGGACAATACAGCTGAAGTTAGTGGTTTCAACTAGAGATGGTGTGAACGTGAGATTCGCGTTCGCGTTCTGTGTGCTGTGAACCTCAAAAATTTAGAGGTTCACGTTCACAAACGAACCTTGATAGGTTCTGGACTCTGAACCGTTTTCAATATATTACAGTTTTCACTTCATTATAACATCTTTGGTCGAAATTTATTGCATTTATACTGCGGGCCGCTATATGCATGGCGCTGGCAGCATAAAAAAAATTAACACTAAACGAGCATGCACCTTGACAATCTCAAAAATTGAACTTGCTTTGTTACAAAAATTTGCTCGAATACTTCGTGACTCTCTGCTGCGAGCTTGATTCGCAATCAAACAACCTCAAGAGCGAAATACACTATAGGCCTACATGTAGGTACAGTCAGCGAATGATGCTTATTCAACCAATCAATGAAATTGATAGCGTCGTCCTGATGTAAAAAATCTAGCAGGCGAACGGAGTCAATCTTGATTTCATTATTGTAGCATAAAACCAAATTCCTGCGATTGGGGTGTTAGCTACTGCTGTATAACTTGTTAATGGGGTAATATCTACTCTACACTCTACTCGATATCAACGTATAGCAAATGGCAATACTCAGACGCAGAATATACATTGTCCCGTCTAGCCTGGACCGTTAAGGCGTAAGCTTATTGCCTAGCAAGTCCTCGACGAGATTGTTGGTAAAGCGACGCAAGATGTTGATTTTATGGGATAAATTGATATAAAATTTGATTGCCCCAGTTCATACATTTAGCGACATTTAAACCGTCAATATGTACTTCAGCATTGTGGTATTATGACGCCCTAGTCGTCGCTCGGTATCGTATATACGTACAGTAATATAGGCTATCACTTCACTGAAATGTAGGGTTGGAATTAGCAATATGAAGTCACGTGACGACATGAGGTTCACGCTCACATTCACACAGAACCTTTCAAAAAGGTTCGCGTTCTCATGAACATGAACCTTTCAGAGGTTCACACCATCCCTAGTTTCAACAGCACTTCGCCTTGCACAAACTTCAATAACCTACATCCATCATATCTCACACGACAAATATCAAAAAGCAGCATACAATGAAGTTTCCAATATTCACAATAGTTTGCAGTGGCAATTTGGGGGAATTTTGATTATTGTTCATGGGTTGCCGGTCCGCGGCACTTATTTTGAAGTTTTACTCATCCATGAGGCCGAAAAGGTTGAAAACCACTATAGCTCAGATTATCGCGCTTAATGTTACCGAAATGAAAATCAATGAAATTAGGAAAATATTAGTTTTCTTTGCTAAATGTCAGGCAGCTAATTTGGGGGGATAGTCTCTGTCGGAACTCGTAAACCGTAAAGGACTGCCCTTATGCTGACCGAAAACTTCGTTATATATACAAAATACTTATAGGCTTAATTATCCATATAGGCGCCTAAATGACTGGCGCCGAATGTTCTTGTCTTGGCAATCTTAACCTCACAAAACAAATACCATCCTGCAGGAACAAATTCTATGCAAGTGAAGAAATACCAATCAGAAATCGTGTGATCTTCCAGTTTAGTACGTTTGGGCGATTCGAAGTCATATGACTCGAGACTCCGACGGCCAATACCGACATTTCATTGTAATTTCGAAGAGAAGTAAAGTAACCACACTCTTGGGATTTCGTCTATTGGTACTGGTCTTGAAAATGCGACCAGATACTGTTAAAATTGAGGAAAATTAATATATTATAATTTCGAACCATTCGATATCACCAAACAGAGTTATAAAAAGTGGGTTTAACAAAACTTTAACTGGAGACTGATAAGTCAACACAATGACTTGGACTCGGACTCGAGTCATATTACCATGACTCGGACTCGACCCGCTGCTCGATGACTTGGACTCGGACTTGAGTCGATGGTGAAGTGACAATGACTCGACTTGACTCGAGTCAAAACCAGGGCTGTGGAGTCGGAGTCGGAGTCGGTGGAGTCGGAGTCGGAGTCGGGGTGATTTTCGCTTGATGGAGTCGGAGTCGGAGTCGTGAAAACTATAATAGCTGGAGTCGGAGTCGGAGTCGGAGTCGGTGGGAAAATACTGACTGGAGTCGGAGTCGGAGTTTGGGAGAATGACACTGACTTCGACTCCGACTCCGACTCCAACTTCTCTATCATGAAAACATTCGCTTTCAAAGAATTTTCAATATAATTTTTACGTACCACCAATCACTGTTATTAATAACCATACAGATCAGGTGCGGCCAGCCCGTGGCACGCACGCCAAATTTGGCACAGGAGAAGGTTAGGCGTGGCCTGCGAGGTAATTCTCGAAATTATTTATGACATCAGGTACAATTGCAAGGCCAACCAAAATTTGATTAGCATGACCGCGAAATTTGATGATGACTAAAACAACAGTTCTGACGCATTGACGTATCCAGGAGTCAGCCACATTTATCCCAGATCTTCGTATATGACCATAAAGTAGATCAATTCATAGCAGATTTATTTGACTTGAAATTTTCCTCGGTACTTCGCATGATTCATTGTCACTAGATTTCTTGCATTCAGTATTTGAGCCCCCTTCTGAAAATTATAAATACATATTATTCACAGAATTGAGTCTAACTATTCGCAATTAGGAGATAACGTGTCGTTCAACATGCGGCTTCGCTTGTGCACTCGCAGCAAGATCGTCGACAAAACATTTGCACAAAATGATAGAGGCATGTTCACTGATACCGTCGATTTTGCTATGTCTAAACGTCGAATAATCCTGTCCTTACCAAATGAGCCCAGTAGTACACAGATGCGACCCCCAATGTATGTTAGCGACATATTTATTGATATAGCCTAATTCAGTCGCACTGCACTGCACTGTACTGCACTGCACTGTTGCATGACATATTGTTATCAATTTAGAGCGTAATAATATAAGTCCTGTGTGCAATGTAACCTAATTCGGTTCGCTCCTATCGACGACAAAAAAAGGTTATCAACATTCCAGTTGCCCGCGCAATGGTTCGTAAATCTCAGGTGTCCCTTTCGCCGAAAAAGTTGCCCACCCCTGATATGGATAAAATTAGACATCACTTGCAAATTACAACTCAGTTGCAGAGGGGAAGAAAATCGCAAGATGAGTTTTCGCGATGCAGTCAAAATTGATGCAATTTTTGGAATTATACCATGATACTGTGACTGAGCAAATGCATCGGCTGGTTTTGTAAAATTGTAAAAATGATGTAACTATGACCAAACCATGCTTCCCACTTGACAAAATTGAAAATGTTTGTTGTGTAGCTGAGCTGTTTGGGTCGAATAAATGATTAAGAAAGACTGCAAGTCCCAATCCTTGAATACTTGATGTACATGTAGACTAGACATAGGCTATGGTCTTTGACTACTTAACTAAATTCCATTTATGACCAATGTCTATTAGTAGTAAGAGTGTGTGTGCTTGTAATCAGGATAGTGTGCAATGACAAAATTAGTAAGTTCAATCTCTTTATTAGATGCTGACTCATACACAAGAGGTACACTTGGATTTTTTATCTACATTTTTATTATACAGGATTGGATAGCTGCCATATTTGAATGATTCATACATTTCAGGATATTAGATAGTCCATGTTATAAAAACTTGAAAAAGGAAGGATATTTAGCAAATTTTTCTTTCATGTTAATTGCATAGTGGATAATTCGAGCTGTGCCACAATGAAACAATTTAGCATGCCACCGATAATCATATGTTTGCATTTAATGGTTGTATGATAGTCATTCAACCGACAATGTGGCATATAATTTTCGAAGTAAATTGGTAATAATGCTGGAGTCGGAGTCGGGAGTCGGATTCGGAGTCGGTACGTTTAAAGACTCAGGAGTCGGAGTCGGAGTCGGTATATTAAAAATGTGTGGAGTCGGAGTCGGAGCCGGAGTCGGTGGTAAAATTGACCGACTCCACAGCCCTGGTCAAAACTATAAAAGTGAGATTGACTTGTGACTCGGAGCCATGTGACTTGGTTACAACCAATGTTCCCACTAAGCTGCGCAGTGAGCACGTGCGGAAATGCGCAGTGCTGACAAGGTCTCTGCGCACAGAAAATCCAAGTTGCGCACAAAAAATCCGAAGTGATGATATTTTTCTTTAGTCGTTACGAACTGTTGTCCAAGGGCCTGCGCAGTAAGTTGGTGAGTGTGCGCAGACTCTCCCTAAATTAGAGGGAACACTGGTCGGAAGGCCTGTATCGTCCGCAAGTTCATGGGGGCATTAATAATGGACTAGATATGAAATATGGACTCGATCGGTAGTTCGCACGCTTTTTGACCACGCGGACCGGTAAAAGCTGAAAACAAATGTAACCGGTACATGAAGTTTGAAAAGTCCTGAAGCCGTCCAGGCAGAATGGCCGAGTGGTCTAAGGCGCTGCGTTCAGGTCGCAGTCTCCCCTGGAGGCGTGGGTTCGAATCCCACTTCTGTCATATATTTTGGTTCGACCAATATCAATACTTAATGTTGTTCGATTGCCAGATTTCGCGGTTCGAGAATCAATGTTTGACTGATAGGGGGCACTGGCACCCTCTTGAATTCAGCAGATTTGTGTTAATTCTGCTACAATCGTGGTCGTTTTGATACGCCCGATGCGCACCGGTGAACTTGAAATAATCAAAATGAACCCGACGAATCACTCTGCAACCAGAAGATATTCCGTAACTCCTGTATTAATTTGTTTTGAAGAACAATTTGGCTGATTTGAAACTAATATTTCTCTCGCATTGGATTCGGGGTCACCCCATAACTCGTCGGCAGCATGGCCGAGTGGTCTAAGGCGCTGCGTTCAGGTCGCAGTCTCCCCTGAAGGCGTGGGTTCGAATCCCACTTCTGTCATATATTTTGATTCGAACATCATACACAATGTTGTTCGATTGCCCGATTTCTCGGAGAATCAATATTTGACTGATAGCAAACATTGGCGCCATCTTGAATTCAACAGAATTCGTGGTCATTCCGCTACACTCGTGGTCATTTTGATGCACCCCATGCGACTATGTCAGGAGGTCACTATTTCGTGGTTGTTAAAAGGCATATTCAGTTATTCACGTGTCATCATGAGAAGTAGACAAAGTTGCGACTTAAAAAGAAGTGGAACCAGCAGAAAATCCTAAAGATTCTACTCATTGACAACTAGAAGTAGCAATCTCCAATAAAACATGCTCAGTTCCGTTTATTATGAACAAGTTTATCAGAATAATACACTACAAGATGGCAATACACCGAGAAGGTGCCGAAACGAATTGGAGTAGTCTTTGAAACCAGATATGTCAAAATTGCATCAATAGAAGTTGAAAATGAAGATCTGTAAAGTGCTCGCGTAAATAGTTTCGAAAGTAGATTTGAGGGAGGAGTCGCATGCTCTTACCAGTTCTTAAGAGGTGGCTACCCACGAAAAATGATGGGAGATTACAAATAGTCGCAATGTGTGAATATATATTGAGTATTTCGCGTGGTTTTCTTGACAATTTTACTCGGAAAGTGATGCAAATTTACATATTGAGGCAACCTTCTAAATTTCATAATCAAAAGTGTAAAAAGTTACTAGTTTTGTCTAAAAACCTTCCAAGTAGAAGTAGAACTGATATAAAACAGTGGTTCCCAACGTGGGCTAAAATGTTAGAATGTTCAGTCAGATATATGTTTAATTACACGGCAATCGGACACCGGCACAAAAATATACGTGACACATGCTGGGTTATTCTGGAACTGCCGCGAATGTGGACTAAAAATATTTTCAAAATGTCAGCCCGTCACAATCTATCCGCTGATACCAGGGTTTTTAGAAATCGCCGCGAAAGCTGAACCTTTTTTAGCCAATTTACCAGCGATCAGAGTTAGCTGTTTAAATTTCTCGTTTATAAGCCTCTTTCTCGAATCCGAAAATATGGGGAGCGATAACTATATGTCGAGCGGTATAAGGGGGCTATTAGTCGAAAGAGGTTGGGAACCACGGCCTCATGATGACGTGGCCACTTCGGTAAATATCAGAGGTAGGCAAGAGCCGGCAGTGGTCAAAGTAGTCACCGTCAGTACTCTGAAGTAGAAGTAGAAGTAACGCCGTCAATTTCTACTCAAGTAGAGTAGCGAGCTCCAAGTAAGTAAAAAATGAAATATTTCCAGTCTAGTTTTGCATAAAAATATTGAAACTGTGAAGTAGAAGTAGATGATGTCTAAAATCATAGCTAGATACTTGAAGAGACTTTTTGGGGTGCAGAACATTATGATAGCTACTCATTATATATATGAATTACCAATAGTCGGGTATTTATTATATTTTTATATATTGAATATACTTTTTGGGGTGCAGAACATTATGATAGCTACTCATTATATATATGAATTAACAATAGTCGGGTATTTATTATATTTTTGTATATTGAATATACTTAAGGAAGTTGTGCGAGTATAGGCAAAATCTACTTGAGTACTTGGTTTCTAAGCAGAAGTACTTAGTTTCTGGCCATCTCAGTTTGAATATATAGAATCCTATTAGTGTGCGTGGTCGCAATTTGTTGATATCATCTTCAAAGACTCCAGTGACATTATTTATAGCTAAAGGTTCTTAATTAATTACCGAGTAATATCATCAGTCAGGCATTTAAATATGTTTGGTTCTCGTATCTGCATGGAATCTGATTTGATGGAGTTTAATCCCTGTTGTAATTCATCCAGTTCGTCTGGTGTACTAGGCTAATGATGATAACTAATTATCGCATGTGCAGTCGATGCATGACCAGACCCGACCGCATGCTCTGATGTGTGCGGCAATGTGACCATAGATTAGATGTTCATGGATATATTCGTCTTTGATTTGATTCCGAGGTAGCCATATCCAGTCCAGACACAACAGAACGCCTACGCGTGACCGTTTCAAATTGCAGCGATCTTTGCTTTGAACAGAACAAGCGTGATGTGATTTCACGCCATCAGTGTCAACTGCAGAGTAACCTTTGAGACGAACATCCGTAAAGAATTGAGTCTTGTATATCGCGCGACAGTGTGTGTCTTGAGCAAATAGAACCGCCAATTATTATGATTTGCACGCCTGACTTGAACAACTAGATAATTCAAGTTGTCTAATTAGAGTAAAGATTGATGCAGGTGGTTTAATTCGTATTTTTGCGGGTATCTGTGGATCTCAACTGGTGAATGAGGTATAGCGGTCGGTAAGGAATGAACATGAACAGTTGAACACGTACGCACACGCCTACGCATAGTTAGACTGAGAAAACTAGTTTTAGTTGTCTCATTATGCTGATTATAGCGAAATACGTGTAAATCTAATTTGCTAAATCGTATTTGTTCTAATTATAATTTTAGTGAAACTTGTGAAATGTTTCTACCGCTCTAATTTAAACTCTAATACAATTTCTGGTTTTCTTGAAAACGCTACAGGAGAACTGTATAGTGCGAAACGAGCCAAGCTTGTTGTACAGATATTTGACATTCTCGTGATTAAGAGAATGGGCTCTAATTTGATATGAACTGAACTCGATTCAATTTCCAAGTTTTAACGAATTCAGTAATTTTAATCCTAGTTTGCAAAACTGTACTGCTTCAATACTTCCGCTTTAACTAACACCCGATGAAGGAGCGGAGATAATTTTGCCGACTTATCTGATCCGAATCCCGTTATTTTTTTGCCACGCTTAATTACACTGATATTAAAATGTTAGGGACGGGGAAAACATGAGTTTTTGTCGATGATTCTTGGACTGACAGTCAATTTGGCCGATCGCGTCTGTCGAGAGGTCTGTATCGTCCGCAAGGTGGCGGCATGGCGCCATCTCGTCATCGGCATGATTGCATCCAAAATATTGTGTGCATTGAAATATGGACTTGAAACTCGGTCTGCAATAGATATTGGATAGACATCCCAACTTTATACTGGTAAGATCTCAGGCTTTGTTCAGATTCCCGTTACGTCTACGGATGCTGCCTCATTTATTATTACTCCAAATGTGAACCCTGTTAAAAGACAGTTTATTCCGCCTAATTCGGACACCGGATACCCCAGAAAACCGCTTTATTCGACTGAAATGCTCTGGAACAAAGAGAAAAATCTCATGTAAAAAATACGGTTTATTCGGACATTGGCTCGTAATCCCTATCGGTAGGTTATGGTACAATAAACAGTAGGCCTACTTCGTTCGTTTTAAAACAAGATGAGAGATTATAATGAAACAATGACGAGCCATACAGTAACAGTAAGGTTACTACAGGGTTGTAACCAAGTCACGAAGCTCCGAGGCTCAAGTCAATCTCACTTTTATAGTTTTGACTCGTGTCAAGTCGAGTCATTTTCAAGTCATCACCGGGTCAAGTCCGAGTCCAAGTCAGCTAGCAGAGGGTCGAGTCCGAGTCATGGTATTATGATTTGAGTCCGAGTCCAAGTCATTCTGTTGACTGCTCAGTTTCATGTTAAAGTCTTGTTAAACCCACATTTTATAGCTCTGTTTGGTGATATCGACTGGTTCTGGTTCGCATTTATAATATACTAATTTTTTTCACTTTTAGCAGTTTCTGGCCGCATATTCAAATACCAGTACCAATAGACGAAATCCCAATAGTGTGCTTACTTTACTATTCTTCGAAATTACAATGAAATGTCTGTCTTGGCCGTCTGAGTCTCGACTTGGTTCGAGTCATGCGCAATGACTCGAGTCCAAGACGAGTCAATACACAGATTGACTCGAGTCGAGTCATTTCCGTTTTTTGAGAAAATGACTCGAGTCATTGCAACCCTGGGCTACTATACGTTCTCTTTTTAGAGGATTTGTCCTTCTTTTTGGAGAAATCTCCTTCCTTGGTCTAAATGTCCTTCTTTTTGACAATTTGTCCTCCGTTTTACCCTAAAATGGCCCAAAAGACCACGAAAGACGTTCGGTTTCGTTCTGAGAGACAGGCGACCGGTTACCCGGTAAACAAATCTGAAAAGTGACCTATTTTTAGTAAATACCACAAAAGTATCGTAAAAAAGGGGGTAATTCTGTAATTCGGGAGTCGAGCCAGAGTGGTGGTATAACATAAGTATATAGTAACGCTAAGTAACAGTCGACAACGAACTCAGGTTATGCCGTGCCAGCTTCATATAGTCACATTTAAGAGAGAGAGAGAGAGAGAGAGAGAGAAAGTTCTTTTATTCGTCAACCATGAAATATAGTAACGGCAATGTCCACAAACATTCACGTTCAATAGTATACATTTTTTAAATTTTCCTAACTATAAATTACACGGTATAGACTGGGAGACCCGATATGACCGAAGTCTTCTAGGCCGGAGTCACCCAAGCATATTGGCAGTATTAATTATAATATGGATCAATTTCTTCTCTCAGTCAAGTAGCACCGCAAAGAGTAACGAAATAAACAAAAGTAAATAAAAGACAGCAACACTAGTGAAGGACGGTTACCATAGTTAACAGTGTGATCAGAAAATAACAATTTGACCCATGTACACAGTGGTAATATTATTGTAGCATATTAAATGAATCAAAACAACAAACAACATCACTGTGGTCATGAGATATGTTCTTCTTAGTACTTGGATAATATAAATTTGCAATAGCGAGCTTTAAATGTATGATAAGGAAGAGTACGGTACAAAGTTGGTACATTCTTCCAAAATTTCACACCTATATAAGATAGGGAATTTCTTGACAGTCTTGATGAATTCAATTTAACAAATAGGGACTGATTCTGTGAGAATCTTGTGTTATAATGGTGAATTGAATTGGGGCATTGAAAAAAGTTGTCGAAATATTCAGGTAATGTTCTTTCATTATATTGTTTCATGATTTTTACAATTTCAAATTCATACAAATCCGAGACCTTGAGAATGCCCAATTTTCTAAATTCAGGACTGACCCTGCTACGTGCAGGTATATTAGATATAATCCTAATGGCTTTGTTTTGTAATACCTGGAGCTTTTTGATATGCTTCTTGTAAGAGCAGCCCCACACTGTTATTCCATATGTAAGATGGCAGTGGACGAGCGCATGATAAACAGGTAGGAGAAGTGATATTGGAACCAGCTTCTTCAGGCGATAGAGTGCACCAATGCCACGAGATATTTAGCTTGCTATGTAGTTGATGTGATGGTCCCATACTAGATTATCATCAATAATAATACCTAGATACTTGACAGATTGACTGGTTTTAATCAAAGAGTCCTTTAGTTTGAATTCTGCGATCACATTGTTGAGAGATCCTTTAGAGTCAAATACTAGAATTTTGGTTTTGAGGGGATTGATATGTAATTTATTCGAAGACACCGAATTTGGTACGGTTGCGTGCATCTTGTAGAGCAGATTGGTACTGAGAAATTTAGCAGAACAAGTGAAATTGTTCACCAAAGTATTCGTTGAATGGTTTGGTATCGAAAATATTGTACAATATAACTAACCTAAGGTATATGACCGGGGCCTACGATACTTATATATCGTAGGCCCCGGTATGACTAATGTTCGTTTTATGCAATCTGTGACAATCAGGCTACTGCAGTACAGCACAGCTGTAATTAATTTACCACGCAGCAATATCTTATTTTGAATGCGTTGTATGTTCTAATGTGCCGGTACGAACGACTTCCCCTTCCCCATAACTTCCCCTAAACTTGGACAAAGCGTACAATACCAACCGCCTCCTATGTGTTACCGCGAATTTGGTATCAGCAGTCAGTGGATTCAGTAACCCCCTGCATTATGTTACTTCTGAATCACTGGTTGGTACGAAGAACAGTTTCGCTGATTTGAAACTTATACTTTTTGTGCATTAGATTAGGCTCACCCGGTGTTAGCCGGAGCTGGACAGGCAGAATGGCCGAGTGGTCTAAGGCGCTGCGTTCAGGTCGCAGTCTCCCTTGGAGGCGTGGGTTCGAATCCCACTTCTGTCAATTCATTTTTGCTCGCACTTCACGAAACAGACTTGGATAACTTATAATTCTAGTTGTCTAACACAATGATTACAGCGAAATGCCGATAATCTAATTGCTGAAATCGTTCTATGCTGTCATATCGATTCTTATCTCATTATGGCTACCCTGAACATGGATAACTGTATACAGCGCGAAACGAACCAAGCTTGCTGTGAAGAAATTTGCAATTTTCATGCGTATAAGATTGAACTCTGATTGATATGACCCGGAGTTGGATCATTTGTAATTTTTAATTAAGCTTAATGTAATTCATCACATTTTTCATGTAATTGTAATTTAAGCATTTCTATTTTGTGTAATTGTAAATGTTATTTGATAACATATTGGCCTAATTACAATTTCAATTACAGCATATTGTTGTATGTAGAGGACGTTTGTAAATCACAACATATTATGAGGTAGAAGTAGTGTAAAGTTAGTTATAATTGAGTAAGTACTCGAAGTAGGGTAAAACTACTTGAGTACTTCAAAAAATAGAAGTACTTCGTTACTTAACACGTCTGTGTTTTGCCGAACCGTGAGGTGAAGAAGGTTGGGAACCACTGGTTTAGATTGTCGCGCTTAATTTTACTGAAATGAAAATCTGCGGAATTAGGCAAATATCAGTTTTCTTTGCTAAATTTTAGGCAGACAGTCAATTTGGGCAGATTGTTTCAATCGGAAGCCTTGTTTCGTCCGCAAGGTCATGCTGTGATCAATAATGGACCATGGAATATTGACTATAGATCTGTGGTTCGAAACCGTTATGACCACGCGAGATGGTAAATGCTCAAAACAAATATTGCGGACCGGTGAACTTTCAAAATTCTGAATGATCCCGACGAATCGCTCTGCAACCAGTACAGTGTATTAATTTGAATCAGAATCACTGCGGATTTGGTTCATAGAACAATTTCGCTGATTTGAAACTAATACTTGTTTTGAATCGAATTTGGGGTCACTCTGGAGCCCACCGGCAGCATGGCCGAGTGGTCTAAGGCGCTGCGTCCAGGTCGCAGTCCCCCCTGGAGGCGTGGGTTCGAATCCCACTGCTGTCATATTTTTATTGGAACGTCGAAGTAGACTTATTCATTACAGCGAAATGCCGGTGATCTAATGCTAATTTAATTTTGTAATGTTTCGGCGATCTCGTTTTAATTCTAATCTAATTTCTGATTTTACCGACCATGCTACAGAAGAACTGTATAGTATGAAACGAGCCGAGCTTGCTGCAAAGACATTTGCTATTCTCGTGCTTATGAGGGAACTGGACTTGATTTTATTGTATTTCTTTCAAGTGCGGAATATAATTAAATTTTCAAGTTTTTGCGTATTCAGTATTTCCAATTCTAATATAATTATTAGGAAGAGCTGAAAATTTTCTAGTTGTGTAACTGTGTCGCGAAGGGTAATCGGTGTGGGATCCGCGTTCCCTAATTCTTCGTTGAAACTGATCAATGCTCGACGGCTATCGAGAATTTTGAATTCGCCATCTTTAATTTAGCAAGAAAATAGGCACTTAATTGAGGCAGCCTCCCAGTTTTAAAACTCCACGAGTAACAAAAAGGGGCATGCACATTTCACATTGGATGTAATCGTGACTTGGTTAGTTAGTTTTAGTAAATTTCAGAGGCTCTGTTTTCCGTTAAGTGGTTGCGACATGTCTTGAAAATAACTGCTTGTAAATAAACTAAAAATTTATGGTATTACTTCAGAGGTGGCCAAAGTAGTCAGAGTTGCTACTCAAGTAACGCCATTAATTTCAACTCAATTTCAAAGACATGTCCAAACTACTTTGAGTGATGTGAAGTAGGATATGAACGGACCGAAGAGTACTCAAGTAGGTTGGTCTGGTCGCTCTAAAACTAATGAAAACTTATCCCGAAACTGTTTTGCACTTTTCAAAATTAAAATGTTAAAAGTGAATAGTTTCAACTAAAACTGTTCAATTGAGAATAGTATAAAATTGTACTGAGTAGGGAAAGTAGGCAATTACGAGTATCCCTAGAACGTAGAAGTAGCCTACTTCGTTACAGACCACCTCTGCATGATTTGTGTGTATGATTATCATCAGTGATAATTTGACCATCTTTGAATTTCACCACACCTGTTGAAAGACCAGGAGCAGCGACGTACTTCAAAGGTACGCCAGCCAATGTAGGTTGTATAGAACCTGTCGATATTGATCTGATCGCCGTCGTCGCTTCGCATCCAGCAATCTTACCTTAGCCCTGTTACCATGGCCTGATCATACCCCGATGTGGGATGCTCATTCTTATCTATTCCTGTTGTTCGTTGTAAATTACCACAGCATAGTTCATGCATGTTTTGAAATTTTAGACCTTACGTATTACTAGAGGCCCCGCACCAACATGCTGAACACTAAAATCATTTAATCCAACACACACATACACCTATCAGTTCAAAACACGAAAGAGTCGCGATAACATGAAATTATAAACACCCGCCTTGGCTATGAAGTTAGAACATGTAAATAGGACGCATGCACATGGCACACAGGACCAAAATTTACAGTAGATATCATAAGGACGGTAAGCGATGAAAATGAATTATAGGTATATGCGTCTGTGAATAGGGGAAGTAGATTTGTCGCACCGCAACCCAGTAAGTTCAAGTACATACTAGTATCTCAGATACAGGCACTAGTAGAGGCACTTTACAAACTAAAAAACACCTAAGCAACAGATCCAACATTCAGATTTAACACACAGATTAGTCAAGGACCCGATTACTGCGCCACGACAACCGGTTATTGGAACGAATGTCACGATATTAGCCTAGGGGCCTTGAAATCAACAACTATATCTATCAGATTCTTTCTCATCAGCATTATCTTTTCTCCACTTGATCCGTCTGTTCTGAAACCACACTTTCACGGCCGTCTCCGACACATCCAGCTCGCTTGCAATCTTTGTGCGATCCGCATCTACAACGTAATACTGCTTTCGGAATTCTTTCTCTAGACGTTCCAGCTGCATCTCAGTAAACATGGTGCGGTGCCGTTTCAATTTTTCATCTTTTTTCTGAGGCAAAGTTTCTGACACGTCGTGACCGCATCTTGGAATATCAGTGGGCACCCTTACCGGCGACACTACCGGCGGACACCATTGCAACGGAGGGGCGTGCGAGGGTATCAAAGCCCACGGATTGCACTGGTAGTTGTGTAGTAGTAGTGTTGCTTCACTCCAGTGATGAAATCCGATGCCATTACCAAGCGTAGGAGCCACACTATCCAAGGTAGGACCATGGTCCCCAGAGTTTATTGCTTCAAACTCCTGCGGGCAGTCATAAGTTGCTTTAACATACCAGTAGTCTTGTTTTGTCGAATCCATTGAGGCAGAAGATATGTCGCCGTGATACTCTGGAGTTGTAGGCGTGACTGTTCTTACGTCTTCACTTTGATCATCGTTGTTTATCGTCTCCGAATTTAGTATCTCACTTTCACTGGCTATCCCCGAGTTGCGTGAATCGGGCTTAGCAGGCCGCGCAATATCGCACGTCGAAGATGCCACATTTTCCGAATCCCATTCTCCAATCTTTGCCTTGTCTGGTAACAAGTCGATGCTGTTGCTTGGATTCTGTTCTGTTTTTGAGACGCTAAAATGTAGCGGCGAAGACACGAGCCTTCCGTTTTCCATGTAAGTCGGTTCCTCGGTATCTTTTGGAGCAGTATGAATTTCGTGTGGACGAAACCCATTATGTACGCTTCCTCGTTGATCCAATGCCATATCGCATGTCGAAGATGCCACATTTTCCGAATCGCATTCTCCAATCTTTTTCTCGTCTGGTAACAAGTGGATGCTGTGGCTTGGATTCTGTTCTGTTTCTGGCACACTAAAAAGTAGCGTCGAAGACACGAGCCTTCCGTCTTCTATGTAAGTCGGTTCCCCGGTATCGTTCGGAGCAGTAAAGATTTCGTGCGGGCGTAACCCAAAAAGCACGTTTCTCCGTTGATCCAATATCTCTTGACACTCCAAAAAAGGTCGAGACGCGTTTCTGTACGGAATCATAGTCACAGATATTAAATGCTTCCCTCTAGCTCTCCGCAATTCAATAACAGAACTGCAACATTTTCACCGTCTTATATACTCTAGATATTTCGGAATATCCATCCTTTCATGTAGGTCATGTACAGCGTTGATATCGTCAAAAGCGCTGGTGACATTATTAGTTCAGGGTGCTTGCTTAATTACCGCGTATCATCTTTGTTCGAGCGATAGAGCATCTTGTGAAGGTATAGTTTGTGTATAGTTCGGGTATCTTACTTGATGGGGTTTAATTCCCGGTGTCATTAATTGAGTTCGTCTGATGTATACTAGGCTAATGATGCTGACTAATTACATCTCCTTATCGCATGCGCAGTCGATGCATAACCAGACCTAGCCGCATACTTTGATATGCGGCAGCGTGACTTGAATTAGATGTTGTTCATGGATATATTCGTCTTTGTTTCCGAGGTAGCCAGAAACAATAGACTGCTTACGCGAGACCCATTCAAGATGCAGGGATCTTGGCTTTGAACGGAACAGACTGTAGTCAGGTGTTTCATTTTCCGCAATCCAAACGAATTGCAGTGTAAGCCTGATCTTTGATTGTGATTGGGACTCATTTTGCGTAGCTACTTGATCCGATATCCGTCGTTTAGATCAGTGGTTCTCGACCGTCGGTCCCGGCCCCAAAATAGATCAGGTTTTTATATCGCAATTCCTAAATACAAGAAGTTGTGCACTGTTCTATAGAGAAATAAAGCATTGATAGGAAACCGACCGATACAGCTGAAGTTAGTTGTTTCAACAGTCCTTCGTCTTGCAGAAACTTCAATACATCCGCGTATACCTCACACGCATAATATCGAAAGCAGCACAAAATCAGGTTTCCAATATTCACAATAGTGGCATATCTTTGTCGTAATGGCAATTTGGGTGAATTTTGACAATTAATGTAGGCTTGCCGGTCCGCGGCACTTATTTTGACGTTTTACCGATCCTTGAGGTCAAAACGGTTGAGTAACGATGGTTTAGATCAGGGGTGTCAAACATACGGCCAGCCAGACGATTTCATCCGGCCCGTGAAGCAATTCTGAGTAGATTGAAAAAAAATCTATTTTGTTACAACAGTTATTTGTTACAACTGTAACTGCTCCCAACGTAAGGAGAGTTATTGAAACCACTTTTTGAATTGAACTCAAATTCCACGACCGATCCAGACAAATGATGATCCGTAGATGAAGGTAGAAATGATATGTATTGCAATAATTGATGTAACGAAGGAATGTCCAAATACAGCAAATGAAACTGGGTCGTGAAATTAGGTTTTAAAATAGTGGTCGCCTGCGGTTAGAGTTATAATAATGGAGACAAGCCTGCACGAAATAGAATACAAGTTGAGGACCATAGCGACCACACATAACGTAAGCAACAACGTACATTCAGCTAACCGAATAAACTAAAGAGGCGACGCCGTAACAACATATAAAGGACGAAACACGCGGCGCCTAATCAACTAATGATAATAATCACTAAACTAAACACTGCAGATTACTGCAGTAACATGGCTCCTCCGAAACTGCAATTTGATGAAATTGTGGTTTTGCAAACAAATTAATTCGAAGGCTCCCATCGTCGGGGATCGACCCACAAATACATACTACACGAAGAGCTAAAGACACGTATACGTACGGACAATAAGCATACAGAATTCACAAATATTCAACCATCGCCGTCATATTAATTAAAGGTGAGACAGATCCATGCAGAGTGTAAATAGCGGCTACTGTTCTGTTTTTATCGACCAAGAGGCTGACTCAACCAGTAGTATCAGTTTGTGTATTGGCCTTTCGAGATACGTAGGTTTTCCGTTGGAGTCTCTTCGCCCAACGAGTATCCTTGCTTTCCGCACCAACCCATCATCTGAAGGATAAACGGAGTCGATTCTTCCCAGTTTCCAGCGATTTCGTGGCAGATTTTCTTCCGACAGCAAGACGACATCACCGACTTTCAGATTCCGCACGACGCGTGTCCACTTTTGTCGCCGTTGCAGAGATTGAACGTACTCTTTTCTCCACCGATTCCAAAATTCGTTGGCCATGTACTGTACTCGGCGCCACCTGCGTCTCAAATAAAAATCATCTTTTTGAAACACACCAGGTGGAGGCAGAACTATTTTCGATTTCAAAGTTAATATGTGATTCGGAGTCAAAGGTTCCGGAGCTGAAGGGTCATTAATGCTTGAAACATCTAATGGTCGCGAGTTAACGATACATTCAACTTCACAAAGGAAAGTTCTGAAGGACTCGTCACAGAGCATGTGACCGAAGTTATTCAGCAATGGGTCAAGGGCCGATTTTATCGTTCTAATTTGACGTTCGACATATCCAGACATGTGGCTGGCATGCGGTATCGTAAACTTGAACTCGAAATAATCACAATTTTTCGACAACAGAAATTCACTTATTCTTTGCTGATTCATCGTCTTCAATTCTCTTTCAAGCTCGTTACTCGCGCCGACAAGTTGGTTCCACAGTCACAGCGCAATTGCTTGATTACTCCTCTCGGACAGATGAACCTTCTCAAAGCATTTATGAACGAATCCGTGGTTAAAGTATTTAGCGGTTCCAGATGAACTGCTCTCGAAGACATACAAGTGAACACGACACAATACCTTTTCACCCTCGACCTCCGTTCTTTGATGTAGTATGTTCCGAAGACATCACAGCCGGAGAAGGTGAATGGTGCCTCTTCGTTTAGTCGATCTGGCGGGAGGTCGGCCATCTGTTGGTTCTGCATCTTTGCCCGGAGCTTTTTACAAATCACGCAATTATGTATCACCTCCGATACAACTGACGGACCTCGAACGATCCAAAAGCCATGTTGTCTAATTGAGTTCAAGGTTGTGTACCTACCCATGTGATTCACACCTTCATGAAAATGACGAACCAGCCGTCGTGTCAGAAAGGACTTGCTTGGAATTATCACAGGATGTTTCACATCGAAATCTTGACTCGAGTTTCCAATACGGCCACCCACACGTAGTATCCCGTCTGCGTCGAGGAAGGGATTCAAGCTTGCCAAACTGCCACCTGTAGATTTCTTTCCGCTCGAACGATTTTCAGCGCCATGTTCTTTCAAGGCATTGATCTCCTGTGAAAACACTTCTCTCTGGAGAGAACGGATTATTATTTTTTCAGAAATCATCATCGACTCTCTGGATAAATTGGAGGGTTGTTTTCTCAATACGTTCATGTACCTGAGGCAGTTGGCTACCGCTTTCACCATTCTTTTCCATTCCGAAATGGACTCCAACCGATTAATATCGATGAATTGGAGACCACTAACTTCCGCATCCGTTTTGACCTGAAACGCAGTCGCTTTTCGCATTTCAGCATTGACTTCCAATGCATCTCGTTCGGTTGGCTTGTAGTCGTGACCACTAGCAACAACGAATGGTCCTGCTTTCCACAAAAATTCAGGGCCCTTCAGCCAACGACAATCATCTGTGAGGTCTTTGCCATCGATACCACGACTCGCATCGTCGCTGGGGTTCATCGCCGAGCTGATATGATACCACGAGCTAGGTTCGGTGAGGTCATGAATAGTTTGCACCCTGTTAGCAACAAACACATTGAAACGTTTCGACTCATTCCGGATATAGCCCAAAACAACCATGCTGTCAACCCAGAAATACTCCTTTATCGTTTCGAACTTCAATTCATTTCTCAGGAACTTACTCATCCGAGCAGAAACAACAGCAGCATTCAACTCCAAACGCGGAATAGATATCTGTCGCTTCAGAGGGGCAACTCTGGCCTTGCCGATTACCAACGAAACATGGACATTTCCTGTTTCGTTGACCAAACGTACGTAAGAGCATTGACCATAAGCATACGAGCTGCTGTCCGAAAAATGGTGATATTCAACAAGCACAATCTTACCAAAACTCGGCGGCTTGAAACAGCGGTCAATGCGCAAAGACTCGATCGATGATAACGTTGAACACCACGCAACCCATCGGCGCTTCAGCTCGTCTGGTACTTCATCATCCCAGTCCGTCCCAGCTTTGCAAAGAGATTGCAGAATGAGTTTCCCTTCCAGCACCACTGGCGATATGAAACCCAACGGATCATATACGGAGTTGACAAAGGATAAGATGGAACGCCTGTTCACCGCACGATCGGACAATTTGATGTTGAATCTGAAACAATCATTCTTAACATCCCAAATTAGCCCCAATGTTCGAGTGTTAGGCACGATATCATCACATAGGTTTATTTCGCGATACCCAGTCGCTCTATCTTCCGTTGGAATAGAATTCATTACCTCTGCACTATTGGAAACGAATTTGCAAAGTCGCAACTTGAAACTAGCGCACAGTGCTTTGCTGCTTTTAACCAAACTCACGATTTCTTCAACAGAGTCCTTCGACGTAATACCGTCGTCCATGTAGAAGTCGTCGCGTATAAAATTAGCCGCGTCGGGACCAAACTGACCTTCTCCGTCATCAGCCGCCCGCTTCAATCCAAAGTTAGCACAGCCTGGTGAGCTTTTTGCTCCAAACAAATGAACCTTCATCCGGTATTCCACCAGAGGTCCATTCCTGATGTCGTGATCTTGGAACCACAGGAATCTTAGAAAATCACGATACGGCTGCGATACAATAAACTGATGGAACATAGCTTCTATATCTGTGCACAACGCCACGTGTCCTTTCCGAAACCTGCAAAGAACTCCCAGCATCTCATTCAGCAGTAGGCCTATTGGGCCAGATAACAAAACATCATTCAGGGAAATTGAGCAATATGGAGCAGAACAATCGAACACGACTCTGATTTTATCCGGTTTATGCGGGTGATAAACTCCCAAATGTGGTATGTAATTCACTTTGCCATTTGCGATATTTCTGTCAGTCTCAGGTACTACCTCAGCCCAATTGTGAATGACATTTTCCATGAAGGTCACATAGTCTGCGGAATACTTCTCATCTTTCAGAAGGCGCTTTCTAAGTTGACCGATTCGCTTTGCTGCTAGCGGCTTGTTATTTGGTAACGTTGCCGTACTGCTTTTCAAGGGTAAAGGCATTTCCAAATGACCATCACATCTTTGAAATGTGCCTTCTTTGAGAATTTCGACGAACCTACGGTCTTCTATTGACATTGGAATATGCTTACCATTGTGCTCCGCAAATTCAATCTCAAACATGGTTCCTACTGATTGAGGTGTTATTACTTCTTTACATTTCGAACCGAACACAAGCTTGTCATCTAGGGCCGTAGGTCGAATTAACGTTTTGTGACAAATGACTGAATCCTTAGCAACGTCCAGACACATTGGACCTACAACTCCCCAACCTAATATGGTACGCACGCCATATGGTTCATTGTCCCCTCCAGCCACGACGTCTCTCGGCCGCAATGCTTTTGGTACATCTGTGCCGAGCAATACTGAAACATCCAACTTAGAGTCGTACGGGACAAGCTGATCACATACCTCTGTGAGATGTACCCACTCCTTGCAGATTTTACGGTTGGGAATCTGGGTGCGACAGACTGGAATCTCCTTTTCCGTGAAAAGTGTCGCCACATCAACTATTTCTTTTTTGTCATAGCTCAAGATCTCCAAATCCTTGACTTTCTTGCAAGGCGTGTTGATGTCTCTCCCGGCAAGAGTTGTCAACGATATCGCAGTATCCTTTCCATCTAGGTCAAGCTTATCAAACAGTTCATCTGAGATAAAACTGGAGTTGGAATGGTCGTCAAGGACGCAATAACAAAGTACTTCACATCTCGCATTATGTTTTGATTTAACCCAAACAGGTACAATGAGCGCGCTGCTTATTCCTCTACCATTTGAATCGCATATCTGCGTACATAGAGAAGTTGAGGTGCTAACTTCCTTTTCATGATCTGTGTCAAGATGAAGGCATGTAGGATGCCTTTTGTCACATTTGGAGCATTTTGCTCGCTTGGTACAGGATCTTGAAATGTGAGTTTTACCAGTTTTGTTGCCACAGCCGAAACACAGATAAAGAGCATAAAATACCTTCTTACGCTCCGCCATGGTTTTACCTTGCAATTCAAAGCAGTCAGCAATGTGATGATCTCCTTCACAATGCAAACAACTTGCTTTCTCTACTTTGAACGCGAAAGAAGTTGTTTTCGGTTTCGGTTTGCTCTCGATGTTTCCGCTGTCCTGCACTTCAAATTCAGGCTGATTCTTGATATCGGATTGGTCCTTAACAAATCTGACAATGTTAACAAATGGCGGGTAACTGTCGTCGTTACCAGTAAACCGCTTGTATTTGTGAACTTCATCCATCCACCGGTTCTTCAGATACAATGGTAGTTTGTTGACCACAGCCGGTATTTGACAAGACGCATAGTCGAGCGTTTTCAAGTCCGTATTTCGTTCCTTGTTGGCTGAAACTTGCAACAGGAAATCAGAAAATTCGCGAAGGTCATGCTTACTTTCGACGGGCTTCCACGCTTTCAGTTCATTGATGAAGGCGCTTCCAATCGACGTGCTGCCACCGTATCTGAGCTTCAGCTCTCTCTTTGCAGCGAAGTACGATTCCTCGGTATTATTCAGAAAGTAACCATCGACAACCTTCAAGGGACCGTCACCTAAATATTGCCGTAACAAATTCATTTTTTCGTTAGTATTTTGAACTCTGGACTCTACCAACGCCTCAAACGATGCTTCCCATTTCGGAAAATCCAAAGGGTTACCAGTAAACTTCCACAGTCGAATGCTTGGAAGTCTTTGAGCAGATATCATCTCCCTCATCATTGATAGTAGCACCTCCTCGTTGCGTTGGAGACCATCGAGAGTACCGCGTACATTCAAGTTCGATGCTGTGATCTTTGGAGCTGCACCGGATCTACTCACGGGATCACGCGGAATCTGTGCATTATCTGCAAACATTGGAACAAAGTTACCGGAATAGACGTTAAGCCTATTAGTTACTGGTGGTGCAGACGGTGCTTGAGAGATGTGTCCTGCGATCGTATTGATTGAAGGTTCGACGGGAGAATAATCAGCCACGCGAGAGTCATTGGCCACAACGCGAGAACTAAATTGTGGTCGGTCACGAACATCAACTGGATCTTCAACAGGATTTCTCGCTGGTGGAATTTGGTTAACGGCGATTTCTGTTGTTTGATCTTGACGTGAAATCGCTGGTGGCTCCATGTATGAAGACGGCTCACGCGATAGATCCTCCCAACTCTTCCATCAGACCGAACGGATTCTCCACTTTCTCCACTTCCCTGCACTCCTTTACGATCGCTTCTTGCGCTGCGATCTGCATTTTCGTTTTGAGTGCATCACGCTCCAGCTTAACTTTGTTTTCAAGCAACACCTTTTGCGTCTCAAGCGAAGCTATCTTTTCAGCGAGTTCTGTTTCGAGTTCTGTTTCTTTTTGCTTGAACGCTAAACCCGCTTTCAGCACGGCTGCCTTTTCCTTCGCCTTTCGCATCTTTTGGATATGGGATTTGACACTGCCGGCTTTCGAAGAACTTCCGGACGACTTGGTTCGACGCGAACGTCTATCGCTTCTAATATCCCCAAGACGCTTCGACACTTGTATCTTGATCTCCGTTATTTCAGCTTCCAAACGTTTGAAGTCTTCTTCACATGGGCCATACTCTTCGTCCGGAAGAACATCTTTCATTACTTTCAGAAGATTTCTCAAACTGTCTCTATGTTGTAGCATCAGTTTCAAGGACTCTCCTACTTCAGTTTCATCACTCGAGATTATTGCGTTCTCTGAGCATTTTTCCATTCTCCGGCTCAAATGTTCAGTACTTTCTGAATATCTTGCCTTTATTTCTTTGTTTTTACTACGTGTCGCTGCTGGCCGCTTCTTCACTACATCAGACGGTCCTTCACCGTCGTGTTCGCCTGCATTGCGGTCGTTGTGCGGTACATTAGCGTCATCAGCGGACGTTGCGCCCACATGCGCGTTTCCATGGGCTTTATCGGAAGCCTTTGCATCAGCGGACGTTACATCCACATACGCGGTGTCATCGGATACCTTTGCATCAGCGGACATTACATCCCCATGCGTGATGGTTCCATGGGCTTCATCGGATGCCTTTACATCATGATCACCCATCTCTTGATTGGTTGGCGTATTTTCTTTCGAAGCCATCTTCGAATTGCCTCAGTCTCCCGTTCTTGTGACAAGCGTATATTTTAAAACTGTAACTGCTCCCAACGTAAGGAGAGTTATTGAAACCACTTTTTGAATTGAACTCAAATTCCACGACCGATCCAGACAAATGATGATCCGTAGATGAAGGTAGAAATGATATGTATTGCAATAATTGATGTAACGAAGGAATGTCCAAATACAGCAAATGAAACTGGGTCGTGAAATTAGGTTTTAAAATAGTGGTCGCCTGCGGTTAGAGTTATAATAATGGAGACAAGCCTGCACGAAATAGAATACAAGTTGAGGACTATAGCGACCACACATAACGTAAGCAACAACGTACATTCAGCTAACCGAATAAACTAAAGAGGCGACGCCGTAACAACATATAAAGGACGAAACACGCGGCGCCTAATCAACTAATGATAATAATCACTAAACTAAACACTGCAGATTACTGCAGTAACAACAACTGTCGCGATTTTTTGCAGGAAATACTTCCATGTTCATTCACTGGCGTAGCAGCATCTGTTGCCGCCCCTGGCTCTCGATTAAAATGCCGCCCCCTAAGTAGACCGCAGCAAATTTCGACATAGATTCCTGTTCAAGCAATCTTGTCAATAAAGATAATTACAAATAATACGCCGCGTTTCAGCGTCACCGTCTCAACGTTAATAAGGCAAAAAATAATAAAGACAAGAAATAGCGAACGAATGTATTGTGCACATGGGGGAGGCGACGAGTGACGCAGTGTGTAAATCAACTGCGCTGCGGCACCAATGATGGTTAGTCCGAACCCATGTTCAAGCTAGTTTCTATGTGTCGGAGGTTTATCTGGGCTCTTCATCGCTGATCCCGCTGTACTAACAGTACTGTCTTGAAAAGACCCAGAAACACAATAAGCCACGCTGCACAAAGTCGGCATGCGAGACCAGAAGTTGAATGCATGGGGGAGTGAAATGAAGAGTGAATAGTGAAATGAAAGTGAACGATCGCGAAGCGCTTGAAGAAAGACGCAAATATCAACGATACTTAAAAAGACAATGACACTGAATTGTATAATTTCCATGTCGTGATGCGCAAGGCCTAACAAGCGTCATTGAAGTGCCTTGAATTCATACTAATAATAAAAATATTGTGCAAATAGAAAATCAATAGCCGCCTCAAAACATAACATTTCGGGCTTTCGCCGAAACAAAATCAGCGATAATATCCTCAAATTCAAGTTTTTGAACGTAGTCTCTTTCAATAGACAGATTGGATAGAGCTGATAGGCGATCATCATTCATGGCAGAACTTAAATACGACCTAATCAGTTTGAGCTTTGAGAAGCTCCTCTCACAGCTCGCAATTGAAACATCAATGGTCAGATAAAGTTACAGACACGAGCATAAATACGGTGTCGAATCAAGTAGCTTTTCATTAACTAACCACTGTAAAACATCAAACGCTGTTGCACTATACGATCAAACGTGTTGTCACTGCTCCGCACCAGCGTCTTAAATCTGTCAATTTCCGCAGCTAACTCCAATAAGTCCACCTCGTCGTCATGAGTGCTTTTAAAAGCGCTGGTGAATAAATTGGGACTTTCGCTTTGCAGCAGCGCCTGGGGATTAAAAATCCAAACGTATTCAAGTGGTGTATGCCGGTAAACCTAGTTTCAGCTTCAAGTTTAAATCTGCTTCTGTATTTCTGCTTGTCTTGCTTTCTTCTTCTTTCTAAAGAAAGCTCCACTCTCTTGACACGTTTTATTTTCGAGTCTTAATTAACACTTGTATAAATTTAAGCACAATCTGTCAATCTGACATTTATTACCAACTTAAGCAATTCCTAGGACTGGTTTACCGTCACAGCTATCTCGGTCTGCTGTACCAAATCGTAACTCAGAGTATAGACCACTAACCTACGAATAGATGCGCAACTTAGTTCTCACACTTGAATACGCAGACAAGCCTACTGCTGAGCCTGCTAAAAGCAGCATAATCGGTCTTAGTCATCCTATAGTTGGCAAGGCCCTCCGAGTGCTCAAATTTAACAATACTGATCTTCATCGAAAGCTATTGGTGGCCTGATTCCGGAAATACAATTTAAATGCTAGTCTGAAAATCCGCGTAGTTCCGAATAATCGCTCGATATAATTTCCATTATCATGGCCAATTGGTCATTGTGTTGCGATTGTTAGGAGCAACCGGACATGACGGCTATTTCGGAGTGGTTCCATTGCCATGTTAACTTATTAATTCGTGTTTACGGAATCAGCGCAACACTAGCTTTCGATTGAGACCAGTTTGAATAAATTCAACTCGCAGGACGCCAGCTATAGGACTACCAATAACGCTGCTTTTAGCCGGCTGGTGCAGCCTCATTTTGCCGCCCCCTTCGAGCCTGCCGCCCCTGGCGCAGAGCCAGAACCGCCAGGTGGCTGCTACGCCAGTGTGTTCATTGGCTCAATTATAACCGCGTGACTGCAGCGCTGTGGTTCCACTCTAGTTACCACTAGCAACAGGTCGGAGAAATTTACATCCAATTTCGAGAAGGCCAAAGGTGCACACTAAGTTCGTAGTTTTATACAAATATGGACCAAAACGTAGTTAGTCATTGAAGCGAAAACGCCAATGCGGAACCGTTATATACAGCAGTTTACTTGGAAAATTTATTAGTTGCGCAAATATATAATTGAAATATCTGTGGTCGCACTGTTGTGACACTTTTGACCCAATTGATCCCCAGATATGAGAGGAACTGGACTCACGATTTAATAATAATAAACCAAATTCCAACGTCCGCGTTTCCAATCAAATATCTAGTATTCCTCACAGCGCATATACAGAGCTAACGCCAGATTACGACTAAATCAAAGGGAGCATAGAATATGCAAACTTATATATCGTCGTTAACGTCACTGTGTTAGCGGTTCTTAACTGCTGTATTCAACCGGACAATCATCGTATTCTTGCCAATTCCATTGTTCGCGAATCAAGGTGTTGCGGCTTGCTCCTTCAAAAACGCTATGATCCGTGCATCATCTATATATGCTATTACCAGTGGCGGCTCGTGACAATATCGGGTGGTGGGGCAAGGGCTGCGAGCGACTTTTATCAACATGACGTCACAATGGCGTTTTCCAACGTAAAAAAGTAACTTTATGATGGTCACATGAATTTCCCGACAACAGTGATTTTAACGTAGGTGCCGCGAGAGGTTTGCCGGTGAGCCGTGACTTGAAGTGTGGTAACAAATGTTTTATTCATTTATTTTTAATCAAAGGATTATTTTACAAAATGTACGTGAACTAAGAATCGTCCCTATGCCACGAATCAAGTATCAGGTCATCCTTAGTAGCATGCGTTTTGATTTCATGGTAGTGTTATAGATTACGCAAATCGATAGACCCTAAAATCCGACCGTCACCCCAAATTCGAAATCCGGATCCAGTCCGGCCAGGTAAAAAAACATTGAAATCCTGCTCCGGCTCCTGAACCGGACTGTGGCCATCTCTGGTTACGACCAGGTGATAATAGGCAACCAAAGCGGAGGCACCCAGCGTACGATTGGATCAATAGACTGGACAACTTCTAGACCTCTCATTTTCGCTCTAAAGGCAACTGCGTAAACTACGTACGGAATAAAGATTCAATACGATTCATGTTCGCACTTGACTTGACCTGACTAATTCCAATGACTAGAACTCGAGAGATTGCGTACCGTAAGCCTAACTGGAAAGGTCAACGAGTTCGGACACATACGCAATTGTTATCTCATAGATTGGGCCTGTCATATTGAATCCAGAACATCAATTTGAATGGTCTTTGAAGAACTAAGGACAGCAGCCTCGGAACTTCGGTAGCGGAACAACGTAGGACATTTTGGCCTTGAAACTGGAGACTGTGACACAACACATACGGCTTACTGTCTATAAGTCTGCTGCGAAATCGCCGTTGGAAAATATA
The DNA here is from genome assembly GCF_051294905.1 of Botryllus schlosseri. Classification (NCBI taxonomy): domain Eukaryota; kingdom Metazoa; phylum Chordata; class Ascidiacea; order Stolidobranchia; family Styelidae; genus Botryllus; species Botryllus schlosseri. The sequence continues at coordinate 36,154,549 of NC_137238.1, forward strand.
TTAATATATAAATACATGAATAAAAGCCGTAACTTAGTATACTGTTACAAGAAATCATCGAGAAGTAGCATACGCAATCTCATAACCCATTCCGGTATGGTACACTGTCAAAATCAATGCAAACAGACGAACACCGAACTTTGAGTAAAATAGATCGAGGAATAGGCTGATCGAATGATCAGCTGTTAGCCGACATCGAAAATGAAATAGCTATCGCAATTGACAGGGGATTGTAAGCAAATGGTTTGAAGGCCACAATTTCACAGTGAAATGGACATTGGCGAACATGAAATTATATGAATATTTGAATGCAAACCGAGAATCTTGGTTAGCTGTTTCATGCGATCATCGAGATATACCATTGGAAATATCATCACCGATCTCGTTATGGAACGCAGACTATAGATTAGCACAGACCGACACCGGCTTTTGCGTGAGATCCGCAATGACGTAGGTAGGCTAAGTATCAGATCAGCGCGCATCTCTACCATACTCGACCTCGAAAACGAAATAACTGCCTCAATCATTGAGTGTCAACTTTAAGACTTGGCACCGCGTTCGATACTAAAATCAAGACATACCGTGTGAAAGCTCAATGACAGATCTAGGTATGGAACATCGTTAAAATCAATAGAGACCAATAACGGCTTTTGCGTAAATTTGTTGGCGATAAATGAAGAGTCAGCTCTTACTCGACTTTGGAAACGAAATTACCACCCATGCACATAGTTCAGTGACAAACTTAAAACTTGTTTCAGCGTGCCAAATGTCATGACCGATCTCGGTATAGAACATCGTCAAAATCAATGGAGACCAATACCGGCTTTTGAGTAAAATCTGTTTGCTGTACTATGTACATGATAGATCAGCACACACTGAACTTCCGAAACGGAATTACTACCATTATCTTTAAGTAGCAAGCCTGAAACTTGGAGCAGTGTTAAATACTACCTTCACGACATATCATACCAAGTTTCAAGAATTATCATGGTGCGAAACACCGTCAAAATCGACCTATACCAGCAAAGGTCGACTCAACGCATATTACGGTAACCGAGTTCAGATATAGATACGATTGTTACATCACACCTTAAGGGCGAGTAGGCATATTTGCCCCGGTTGCTCGGCCATTTTACCAATAGGAGAGAGTAAATCACCGTTTCTTTATTGTGCGCGGCTTTGAGAGAATAGATAGTGAAAGCTTGTTATGAGCGCTACCGGGGCAAGCCCCGGCTAGGCATTCACAAAGCGAAAACACAGAAGAGAACTCGATTTTCGCAGAGACTTCGCTATGTATGGGCGTTTGCAAGCGAAAGCACATGAAGAACGCGGGTTTCGCTGTGATCTCGGTATATATTGATTGCTGTGCGTCTATAAATGGTTGAATTGTTATTGAACAGAATTTTAGGTGGGGCAATGCCCCAGTTGCCCTATAGGACGAGCCGCCACTGGCTATTACGGTATTCAAGGGAGAAGCTGCAAGCGAACTAGGTAACATTTTGGACTCAGTTGTCTATGGTCTGGCCCGCGAGTGATTTGAAGGCTTGAATCCGGCCCGCGACGCAATTTGACTTTGACATCCCTGGTTCAGATTATCGCGCTTAATGTCACTGAAATGAAAATCTGTGGAATTAGGAAAATGTTAGTTTTCTTAACTAAATTTTAGGCAGACAGTCAATTCGGCCCGATTCTCTCTATCAGAAGGCCTGTATCGTCCGTAAGGTCATGCTGGCATCAGTGATATTGTTTCCATCGAAATATGAACTAGACTAGTATAGTTCTCAACGTTTTTGACAACGCGGACCGGTGAACTTCAAATATTCAAAATGAACCCAACGAATCAATCTGCAACCAGAAGATATTCCGTAACTCCTGTATTAATTTGTTTCGAAGAACAATTTGGCTGATTTGAAACTAATATTTCTCTTGGATTGGATTCGGGGTCACCCCATAATTCGCCGGCAGCATGGCCGAGTGGTCTAAGGCGCTGCGTTCAGGTCGCAGTCTCCCATGGAGGCGTGGGTTCGAATCCCACTGCTGTCATGTTTTTGTTCGAACGTCGAAGTAGACAGCGAAATACCGATAATCTACTTCGAATCTAATTTTGAAATGTTTCGATGATCTCATTTTAATTCTATCCAAATTTCTGGTTTTCCTGGCCATGCTACAAGAGAGCTGCGTGGTGCGAAACGAGCCAAGCTTTCTGCACAGACATTTGTCGTTCTCGTGCTTATGTAAGAACAGGACTTGATGTTTGGTATATTTCTTTCAAATCCAGAATAAATTTCAATTTTCAAGATTTTGTGAATTCAGTATTTCCAATTCTAATCTAATTTAGAACAGCTGAAAATTGTATAGTCATTCAACTGTGTCACGAAAGGTAACTGGGGTCGAATCCGCGTTTCTGAATTGTTCGGTTCGAGTAACAACCTTCAAAATTCGAAAATGATCAATGTTCGACCGCTACCGAGAAATTTGAACTCGCGCTGTTATAGCTAGTAGAACAGGCACTGAAGTAAGAGAACCGCAAAGTTTTGAAAATTTTCGAGCACCAAAACCGATCCTTCGGAGTGGCAGAATGGCCGAGTGGTCTAAGGCGCTGCGTTCAGGTCGCAGTCTCTCCTGGAGGCGTGGGTTCGAATCCCACTTCTGTCATAATGTTTTTATACGAACATCACAAATACTTAATGGTGCTGTACCTTTCCGAATTCCGCACTTCCAGTAACAACATTTATCATTAAAAATTGTTCAATGTTTGACTGATAGCAGGGTTGTCGTCATGTTAAATTCAGAACTGTAAAGCTGCCGCAATCGTGGTGATATAGTTACACCCAATGCAGCCAGAGTTGAACAATTAGTAATTTTTCAGCTTTTCCAATTTACATGACAATTAGAATTACAGCTACACAGCTTACTTTAAATTACACCAGAAGTAGAATTATAACCACTCCAAATTATACCAGAATTAGAATTAGGCCTACTGAATTGGCAAACACCTGGTAATTCAATCAAGTTGAGTTCATATCGAATCAGAGTTCATCCTCAGTTTATCTTAAATTATTCTGGAAGTAAATTATAGATGCAGTAAATCATAATTGGAATTAATGAATTCGCTAAAATCAGTTCGGTTCATATCAAATAAGTGTTAATTCGGATAATCATGAGAAATATAAATGTATGTACATCAAGCTTGGCTCGTTTCGTGCTACACACTTGCAGTATGTTCAGAAAAAAGCAGAAATTAGATTGGAATTAGAGCATAGAAATTAAAGCAGTACAAGGAGGCAGAAACTACTTGAGTACTTAGTTTTCAAGTAGAAGTACTTAGTTTCTGGCCTTCGCTGTACATAGAAGCCTATTAGCGTGCGTGGTCGCAATTTGTTGATATCTTCAAAGAGTCCTGTGATATTATTAGTTAAAGGTTATTATTTAAATACAGCTTAATTTCATCGGTCCAGCGATGAATTATGTTTAATGCTGTACTTTGTGTAGTACGGGTATCTTATTTGAAGGGGCTTAATCCCCGGTGTCATTTAATCGTGTTCGTCTGATGTACTTGGTTAATGAAGATAACTAATTATCGCATGTGCAGTCGATGCATGACCAGACCCAACCGCATGCTTTAATATGTACGGCAGTGTGACTATAGATCATTCGCCTTTGATTCCGAGGTAGCCAGAAACACTGGACTGCTTACGCGTGACCGTTTCAAGTTGCAGCAACCTTTGCTTCGAACAGATCTAGCGTGCAACGTATTTCACGCAATCAGTGCCAACTACAGAGTAATTTTCGAGACGGATATCCGTTAGAAATGCCGTCTTGTGTATCGCATTGTAGATTGTAAGTCTTGAGCGACAAAAAAGAATAGAACCATTTATGGTTTTCCTGTAAATTATACAGGATAACTGTATCGTACGGAAAGAGCCAAGCTTGATGCTGTACATCAGGGGCGGTCAGCCCGTGGCGCACGAGAAGGTTTTAAGTGGCCCGCGGGGTAAGCCTCGAAATGAGTCATATTCTCGAAAAAATAATTTACCAAAATCAAATAACTCAAATGAGATGAGCTTGATCGCGAAATTTGTGATTTTGATGACTGAAATATCAGTTCCGAAGCATTGGCGTAGCCAGGGGCCAGCTAAATTTTTCGTAGATCGTCGTTTATGACCATAAAGTACAATATTTCGCATATTATCCAGAATCATTGATATTTATATAAGTACAAGCGCCGAGTAACCCTATCCTTCACTGGCGACTGGCGAGTTAAGCCGCTTGCGTCTTTCGAGAGGCCTGTATTATCCGCATGGTGGCGCCATCACGTAATGCTGGCATCAATAACATTGTGTCCATCGATCTGGAATGTACAATTCGAACCCTATAAGTGCGTGTTACACGGTAATACAGCATACAGTATTTATTGAATGGTTTCGTATCGAAAATAATGTACGATATACAACCAACCTGAAGATATAACTAACGACCAGCTGCGGTCTCTTTATCTGGGATCCCCCTTGTTATGTAATCTGTGTAAGTCGCGCATATGCTACGAATCACCCTTTGCAGCTAGTGGATTCAGCATTCATCAGCTACCCCCTGTGTTATGTTACTGCTAAATCACTGGTGGATACGAAGAACAATTTCGCTTATTTGAAACTAATACTTTTGTACATTACATCAAGATGTTAACGGGTTTTACCGGCAGAATGGCCGAGTGGTCTAAGGCGCTGCGTTCAGGTCGCAGTCTCCCCTGGAGGCGTGGGTTCGAATCCCACTTCTGTCATGTTACTTACATATTATTTTTATTCGTGAGAACGAGCGTCAAGAATGGTTAATGGTTCTGGATTAGTCCTTCCTGAATCCATAATTTGAGCAAACGCACTTAATAATGACCAATCCATCAACATAGTGAATACAGTAAAATTTGAAGAAAAACTTCTAATTTTTTAGAAATTTCAGAATTTTTCAACTTTAATAACTTCACTTCTAGTAGTCAAAATCGAATCAAATTTGGTGTGCAAGGTTTTTGTTAACCAACCAATCAATTTTAGCTAATAGACGCGAAAATCTGAAAAGAGGCTATTTCTGTACAACTCTACTGTATCTTAATCTTTTGATGCTTTGTAATGAATATGAATATTATTAAATGACTGATCACCTGACGATTTCATTGCCACGACAACCACCATGTCGCGTATCATCGGCCATTTGCGATAAACAAATGTAATACCAGTGGCGGCTCGTGACAATATCGGGTGGTGGGGCAAGGGCTGCAAGCGACTTTTTATCAAGATGACGTCAGAATGGCGTTTTCCAACGTAAACAAGTAACTTAATGATGGTACGGTAACATGAATTTCCCGGCAACAGTGATTTTAACGTATGTGCCACGAGAGGTCCGCTGGTGAGCTGTGACTTGAAGCGTGGTAACTGCGTAAACGGCGTACGGAACAAAGATTCAACACGGTTCATGTTCGCATTAGACCTGACTAATTATCTGCAGAAATGGAAATGACTATAACTCGAGAGATTGCGTAAGCCTAATTGGAAAGGTCAACGAATTCCGACAGATACGCAATTGTTATCTCATAGATTGGGCCTGTCCTATTGAATCCAAAACATCATTGTAAAGGACTAAGAATAGCAGCCTCGGAAATTTGGTCTCGGTACAGCATAAGAGATTTTGGGCTTGAAACTGGAGACTGTAACACGACACATACGTTTTTATTACTGTCTTATAGGTCTGCTGCGAAATCGCCTTTGAAAAATATATTACCGAATAAATACGTGGGTGAAAGCCCTAAACTTGGTACACTGTTACATGACATTATCGAGAAGTGGCCTCATGGCCCTTTTCGGTATGGTACACTGTCAAAATTAATGCGAACAGACCAACACCGAATTTTGCGTAAAATTTACTGAGGAATAGGCTGATCAAGTGACGGGGGGTTGTACGCAAATGACTTGAAGGCCACAATTTCACGGTGAAATTGACATTGGAGAATATACGATCAAAGTAAATATTTGAATGCAAACTGAGAATGATATCATCATCTCACTTAACGTTACCGCAGATACACCGGCTTTTGCGTGTAATCCGCAATGTGTTGTAGGCTAAAGTGTCAGATCGGAGCACATCTTTACCATACTCGACCTTGATAACGAAATTACTGCCCTAATCATTGAGTGTCATCCTTGAGACTTGGCACAGCGTTCGATACTAAAATCAAGACATACCGTGCAAAAGCTTATGACGGATCTAGGTAAGGAGCATCGTTAAAATCAATAGAGACCAATACCGGCTTTGCGTATAATCTGTTAGCGATAAATGACGAGTCAGCTCTCACTCGAATTAGGAAACGAAATTACCACTAGCCCCGGCTAGGCATTCGCAAAGCGAAAACACAGAAGAGAATTCGATTTTTGCATAGACTTCGCTATATATGGGCATTTACAAGCGAAAGGACAAGAAGTATACGATTTTCGCTGTGATTTCGGTTTATATAGATAGGTGTGCGTCTATAAATGGTAAAGAATTGTTATTGAACAGAATTTTAGGTGGGGCAATGCCCCAGTTGCCCTATAGGACGAGCCGCCACTGTGTAATACTGTATATAGAGCGAAGGGTAGATTTGTTTTAGCGACTGATACGGTTTCGTGTGTACGAAGCCCTCGAAATTTCGCAATTAAGAGTAAAATTCACGTAGCACCATTTCATCGATATACCAATTCAAATTAGCACACCCTCGACAGATCAAAACTGAATCTGAAATCCCAATTCTGCCAACGCTTCAGTTCTCTCGTTTTCCTAACTTTGTATATCTTCTGTGTGACGTCATAATTAGCGATATGTATTGTTGCTGAACATAGTTATTCGAATCCTCGCATTATTGCTGACGATATTCCCCTGACGAGGGTCAGCCGAAAAGCTTCGGGAATAAATATGAATATTTTATTCAAATGTGTTATGAAGTTCTGTACTCCTAAGCGTCTCTTAATCCCAATTCTATCTTCACTATTTACGATGACGCTTTTCAAGGAGAATCCTCGCATTTCTGAGCTGGTATCTAAAAGGGAAACAGCAGGGAAGTCAGACTTATCCGCAATAAATAGGCCTACCCATCATCATGTTTTCGATTGGCGAATATCGTAGGCCCCGGTTACGACTGTGGATGAGAGATTTTTAGATATGAAATTCAGACTAAATACAGAGCAATTGTATTAGAATTGGGTGTAAACCGCGCAGAGTGCGAAAATTTTTAACATTTGAGCTCAGGTTCGCCCCCCTTCAGATGATTTCACGCCCTCAAGGGAGACACGCCGCCCAGTTTGAGAACCACTGCCTTAGAATTATCATGGTGAAATATACTAAGAAAAAGTTTAATTAGTCCCTGCATTAATTCGATATTTAGTACGCATTTTAACAATATTTCTAATAAGTTAATAAGACTCTCGTGGGCCGCACAGAACGATGCTGCGGGCCGCATGCAGCCCGCAGGCCGTAGTTTGCCCACCCCTGGTGTAGTAGATCGGTCTGGAGGTGCCTGGGGCTCTTATGGTGCGGTGGCGATTCGTATTGAAAACCCGGGGTGGCGAGTGGGGTTTTCTTCAGACCCCTACCCCCCCCCCCCAATCGCTCACATGGTGACCTTTTCAGGTATAGGCTGCGACGGCGATTCGTATTTTCATGCATAGGCGGCGGCAGTGATTCGTGATTTCAGATATAGGTTGTGTTGATGATATGTCATGGATTCTTATGGGTATAGTGGCGATTAGTGATTTCAGGTATATGCCTCGCCGACATGGTGTTGTATATGTAGCAAGTATAGAAAATAGTCACGTGATTAGTGATCGGAGATGGCTATACCTGAAACAACACCTCATCACCACGCCCTATATACATGAAAGGGTCACCATGCCACAGATGCCTATACCTGAAACAACTCCATGTCAACACGGTTTTTCGCGGTACCGCGCGAGCGATCGCTATACCTGAAAGGGTTACCATGTGAGGGATGCCTATACTATCCCAGGCACCATGGGAGCGATCGGGGGTCTAAAAGGGTCACGGTGCCAACACGAGTTTTCGAGGCACCGTGCGAGAGGGTCCATAAGAGCCCCAGGCACCCCCATACCGATCTACTATACACTACTGGCGTCAAATCATATAATGGTTTTGGTCTTTTAATCCTCTGTATAGATGAACAGTTTATTTTGTTAAACTGTAATCTATAGTAATTTATTAGATGTATACTTTGATACATTTTGGCGTTTATGATTCAGAGAAGATTTGGGGTTCCGTGACGGGCTGCAGATCAACGTTAGGTGTTCCTTAGGTTAAAAATAATTACGGACGAAACTGTCGCATTTAATTTGAAATCCTGGCACACTCGGCGAATCGCCGGTGGCAGAATGGCCGAGCGGTCTAAGGCGCTGCGTTCAGGTCGCAGTCTCCCCTGGAGGCGTGGGTTCGAATCCCACTTCTTTCAGTATTTTTCCAAGTTTTACTAAACTCGACTTATTTCGAAGTCTCTATTAAATTCGCGAATTAGTAAATAGAATAGGATTCATAATTTGTTCCTTTCCGATCATATGTTTCATATTTTTATGGTGAGGCTGTTTTTCTTTAGAGCTGCTCAAGGTAGTTTTCACTTAGGCAGTGATGACACTACATAGGCCTATAAATTGATTCTTAAAATATATATTCAGCTATATCAGGGTTGTAATGACTCGACTTGACTCGGGTTACTTTCTTAAAATTGAAAATGACTCGATTCGACGTGAGTCGATTGTGTATTGAGTGGACTTGTACTCGAGTAATTAGGTGGAGAGATAGCTTAGTGGTTTAATCCACACTTTCCTCAGCTACAACGCCAATGGGCTATGGATTCGAGTCCGACTGCAGTCGACTCCAGAATTCCTATTTAAGTGCTGGAGGTTTATCTAGGCTCCTCCTTGCCATCTCATACGCGTCAGCGGTGTCCTAAAAAGGTCGTTATGTTATGCATGTGTGGTGTGTACAGGTCGTGCGTATGTGTATCACGGCTTTGCCACATTCGGTGTCGATTCTCAGACATAAATTTCTCGACAGCGCCGTCCAAGTATATAGGCTCAAGTTAGATTCTTGGCATTGGCCATTCTCGGTGGCGTCCATTCTCGGCAATGACCACTCTCGGTAATGTCTCTGTAATGGTTTTCTCCGCATTTGTATAACCCCTGAAACTGTATTTTATCTGTTCGAATAAACATGTGTAGAATGAGAAAAGTGGGTGTATTATGAATCCAAGGCCTTAGATATCACTGAAGAGTTTCACAGAAGCGATTTGAACTTGACTTTCGAACTCGATAAGGAACAGTGACTGAAATGACTTGGACTCGGACTTGACTCGGTTGTGAATTGAAAATGACTTGAGTCAAAACCATAGCCTAATAGTAAAATTGACTTGTGACTCGGAACCTTGTGATATAGTTATGACCGTATACTATATGCCGTGATACGGGGCTATTTTACATGGTTCTCATGAAAGTTTCGCACATAAAAGTATATGACAACTTATACGCAAAAGATACTTTATAATCGTTTTGCCTGAAATCTGTACAAGCAAAAGTGGGAGAAGTCAATATAACAACATTACCACGTGAGTCAGTAGTGAAAGTACGCAAAACCTACTTTATTATTCCTCAAAACTAGAAGCAATAAGTTATTGACAAACTCTGTTGTTGAAGAGTTCTATTCGCGTGCGGTCTCGCAATTTTTATCCCTAGAACACAAAGACACGTCACTTTACGTTTCGATACAGTCTCAATTTTCCACACTCGAGCGCGGTATCGTAACCGATATCTCGGATCAGAGACTTAATTTGCTTTGTCGAGTTTGCTCTAAATAAGTAGGGCTTGACCCTAAACCCTGTTCAGTGTCGCAAACGCAGTGCCGTAAAAATAGCGAAAAGTATCTTCCGGTAATTTGATAGAACGGGCTGGTTAGTTGCCAAAACAAGAAGGCTTTGTAAGATTTAAGCGCGAAATCGCGCGATTCACGGTGAATTCAATGCCACACACGATATCCCGGTTCAAAACCAATCTGTTTGTTGATCTGATTGTTTTTTGGTGCGTACGGCACGTACGGTTTCAAACAAGTCGACTGAATAACAATCAACAAAGACAAGCGATATACATCTGATTCGGACATACGTGATCAGTAAGGAATTACTTCTATTAATGGCGGAAGTTACACAACAGCGTTGTACTGACTTGAGTTATGATTCTTGAATATCGAAAATGACTGGACTCGACTTGTGTCAATTTGTGTATCGACTCGAGCTATACTGGAGTCATTATGCGTCTCGCGAGACTAGGACGGCCAAGACAGTCATTTCATTGCAACTTCAAAGAATATTAAGTTACCAAATTTTTGATGTTGTTTGTAAAATAGGGCCAGAAAATGTTAAGAGCGAGGAAAATTACTATATTGTGAATGCGGGCATTCCATACTAACCAAAACAGAGTTGTAAAAAAGTGAGTTTAACCGGATTTGAGCTCTAAACTGGAAAGTAAACACAATTGACTTTGACTCGACGTTTTGCGCCCCGACTTGCACTCAGACCAGACTTGGGGTTGAATTTAAAATGATTCTACATGACTCCAGTCAAAAGTATAAAAGCGAGATTGACTTTTGACTCGGGATCTTATGACTTGGTTGTTGTGTCGTGTTTTGTGGCGTTCATGGTGTTTGTCGACTACTATGGTCATTTACACCAGGCCAATTTTCTTCATGTTTATTCCGTAGTGATTTGGTTACAACCCTGGTATACACACGCAGGTTTTATCTGCTGTTGTTCTACTTCCTGGAACGTATATTAGTTGAGGCGGGACTTAAATATCGTAATTTCCACTATAATTGCGTATAAGTTCACGACATTATGTAGTTGTTGATATTCAATGTTTTTTCCAATTCTCTACTAGTTGCTGACAATTACCCATGACGAGTTCATTTCAACATGAATAAATCCATCAATTGCGTATTGAAGTTCTGTACTGGCTACTTTAACAGCCTCCGTTCGAAATGCACATCCCTTGTTAGCGGCGTAATTACAGAATTGTTTGAAAACGGTGTTGCACTATTATTGTTATCTACGAGACGCAAACTATCAGATTTCAAGAGAGATTCGCCTCGTGGTCAAAAATTTCAACTTCTGATTCCATTCGTGCGACGCACGACTTTGAGTCATCGTGTAATGGATTGTTACGTCACCCCGTCGTCAGAAAATAGGTTTAGCTCTTATAATCCAAGGTAGGTGGGCAACAGACTTGGACACTGTCTAATTAGACTAATCAAAGCTAAATGCTGGTAATATAATGCTAATCTAATTTGTGAACTGTTTCTACGCTCTAATTTCGATTCTAATTCAATTTCTGATTTTCCTGAAAACGCTACAGGAGAATTGCATAGTACGAAACGGACCAAGCTTGGTGTATAGAGAAATGTACCGATCTCGTGCTTATGATTTCGATTTGTTACCAACCGAACATGATATTTTGTTGTATGTATTTCTAATTCGGAATCTGGTTATATTTCCGAGTTTTTTGTGTAGCTATAATCATAATTTTCAATTGAATGGTATATTCATATTGAAACGAACCCGAATATTTTCGGCTGATGCTCGTCAGGGGTAATCGTCAGCAAAGTAGAGAATTGAAACGAGCATTGTATATCAACAATCGTATCACAAAATATACACAGAATACACTATTCATTTGTATGTTGAAGTTCTGTACCTCCAAGAAGCTCTTCAATTATAATTTTATGGTAGACTGGAAAACAAAATAATTTCCTAGTTGTCCAACCATGTTCTAATCCATGGTAGGTGGGCAGCCTCATGTACTTTCAAGAGATGATCCAACGCAATCCGGATTTATCACAGCTCTAATTTCGCGATAACTCGAATTAAACCCATTCACGCGCGATATAGGAGTACGCGTCCAGGTGCGTAATTTGAAACTTGCGGCCACACTAAGGCGGGGAATCCGTGTTGAAAATTCGGGACCACACAAGCGGGCCATGCTGTTACCTTCACGACATTAGCGTATAGAGTGCATTTCAGGGTCACGCGTTTCGTGTGATATTGAGACTGGTTTGCGCCCGCTTTATTGACACAGGAGAAGGGAATATTACAGCGGTTATTAACCGGCGTTCCATCGAACACTACGAGTTCCCTGAGCCGGTCTCTGATGTTCCGTGGATGGGAATAGCAATAAGTGAAACCTACGATCGTAGCGAAAACGGGTGAGAATATAACTCCTGGTACACCAAATCAGAACCTTCCTCAGACCAATGGTATAAATCAAACAAAACATTTTAATCCAAATGATGCTTGCACATAGGGCCTGAGAAAGGTATGCTATAAGGGATGGCGCGAACCTCTGAAGGGTTCTGGCTCGTGTGAACGAGAACCTTTATGAAAGGTTCTGGTGTGTGAATCCGAACGTGAGCGTATGACGTGACATTGCTAGTTCTAACCTCACATTACGGTAAAACAGGGGTTGCCAACTCGAAACCGGTCGCGGGCCACTTTTCAAAATTCGTATGGAGGCCACAGGCTGCAAGAATGCAATATTGAGACAAAAATGCCGCACAGTTTAGCAACGGCGTTTTTGAAACTTTGCGCCAATACATGGCTGTACTCCCTAACGTTGGGGACTGTCATAATAGTTACCACAAAAGAAGCCATACTTTATAAAAGTAGTACAAATACAACAAGAAATATCATGATAATCAATTTCGTTATATTTTGAACTATGAGCTGCGCACAACAACCGGCAAAGCTTTTCATCGACTAAGAACTAAGGAATCAATATTAAGGCTGGCGAGACACGTTACTATAGCTGAAAGACTGCCTCCGGAAGACTCCGTACTCCTAAGGCTTGATCTTGTGGACAAGCCCTAAGCCGTTTTCCAAGCGTCTTGGTCTTGGCAGTATCTGGTTCATTGAACTTCCAGGCAATTTGCCCATTGCCCATTCATATCGGCTGATGAGGAATAGGTAAGTTGGGCACAGGCGGATAGCTTGTTTTCAGACAACAACAACAACATTTTGAAACTGAAATAAATTTCAGCATTTCTACATACTTTACTTATTGTTCTTCCGAAATCTCAAATCAGAGCGCGGGCCACAAAATATGACCTGGCGGGCCGCGTGTTGGAGACCTCTGCCGTTAAGTAATACATTAGTGTATCATCATTCTTGCTATCGTGTGATTGCGAGCAAAGCTCACAGCAGATAGCCACTTAATATTCACAAGCGCAAAGCTGAATGTATCTAGCAAACTTTTGAACAAATTGGATTATTTTTGAAATAGGCAAGGTGCAAGCTAGTTTAGTGCTAAATTAATTTGCGTGCTGTCAGCGTCCTGCGGAGAGTGGTTCGAAGTTGAAATGCAAATAATTTCAACCAAAAATGTTACAGTGTAATAGAGGAAAAAGGTTCACAGCGCAGAGCAAGCCCTGGTTCGTTTGCAAAGGCGAACCTCCAAATTTCCGAGATTCACACACAGAACGCCAGCGTTAACCTAACTTTCACGCCATTCCTTAGTATTCACGTATAGTCACGTAAGATATATAACTGCGAATGATTCCGAGATAGGTTCCGTAGTCGTGTAACCACATTTTGGGTGTGAATTCACACATTTTTACTAAGGGTATACTGGTGTGCTCCGGAAAAGCAGAAATATCCTACTTTTTTACTAACCACTTCCGCAAAGAAAACACTTATCTATATGCAGACCGTCCGTCTGCCAGTTACGTACGCTTTTTTGTCAGCGGAAAAAAACTAGCCTTCGTAAAATTCATGTAGCCCTGTGATGCGTGTCGGCCGGTAATTCAACACGCCGCTCTCCAAGACATAGCGTGACTGCTGGCGGAGAAGCGTTAGCGGTATTTGTTTGGGGTTCGCGTTTCCGAGATTGCGAAGGTCATTTCGCAGTAACGTGACTGACCTTCGCGCGTTGCTGAATCGCGTTAAGTCAATGACCGGCGTTGGTGGAATATTTTCAGCTGCTGTGAACCTGCGTCTGACCTGCTAAGAGGGATTAGTGATAAGCTTTCTGAAAACTATACCTGAACAATTTTTCAGTCAATGACCGCTGCGAATGCAGTATTTCATGCCCCTGTGAACCACTACGGTCCAAGGGTGGCCATCCTGCGAACGTAGAGGGAAATTAGTGCGACTTCATTTTGCGATTTCAATATAGCAGCGTCCTTTACTATCTGAGCCCCACAACAAATGCGAACAGCAGAGAAATTTGTCCATACAGAAATACCAACTTGGAATCGTGTGCTCGTCACTAATTAAATTGGTTTCTAGTACGTTTGGGCGATTCGAACACCTTTCCACTATACCGACAATCCTGATTCGAGGTCAAGAAATTACACCATGCACCTACTACTTAACGACATTAATAATAACAATAGGCCCACCCGAAGATGAATAATCATTTATAACTTGCCCTAAAATTTCGAAAACACTCCCTCCATCAACTCTACCGGTTAATCTCATCATATAGGCTGAGAAACTATAAACATTTGATAGTAATATGTGAAATCACTAATGTTCATGACGAAATTCATTCGTGAATCTGAAAAAATATTCGTGGCATTCCAGTAACTATTCATAACATGGCCACTCGCGATTTCAGTGCCAATATTAAGCCCATATTCGTCCGGAGCTCATCGGAAATGGGCATGGACAGATTGACATGGGTATTCGACGCGCAGTTAGTACATTACGGCTGTGCTGTGGAACTGGGTGAGGCTGTCCTATTTTTAGTAATAAGTACTGATCCGGCTGCGATCCGGCTCCGGCCAAGAATGGGAAAATCCGGCCGAATATCCAATCAGAAATTCATTTTTCTTCGAAATGACACTTGTTTAAAACAAAGTATGCTTTAAATGCAACCCTAAACCCTCACCCACGCCCACGTATATTATACGTAGGCGTGGGTGCGTCTTACATGTTCATTCTTGGCCTAACGCTACCCCATTCATCAGTTGCGGTTCACAAATTCCCTCAAATCACGAGTTAAACCACATGCATGATGCACTTTGCGAAAAGTTTACGAACTAAACACTCCACCAAAACAGCGATCTAAATATAGTTTTCACGTAACCAGAACAATGGAAACATCCAGAGCTTTTGAAGTCACGTGAGCGTAAAACGTTTAACTATACCGGAAGGATTATGACAGAGTTATCGTGACTATAAAATATATTTCATTTCATCGCGGCTATTCATGATCACCCGAGCAGTCGGGGGCGATTCAATTGCGGTTTTAATGGCGCACCGCATTTTATACCCCGTCGCGCAAATGCGTAAGCCTCCGTCAAATGAGATTATCTGCTAACAGACGACTTTGCGCTGACATTGGCTGTTTATGGATCAACACAATCCTAAAATTCGGGCATTTTCGAATTATAGGGATAGTATTTTATCCGCTAGGTCTTGAGACGCATTGAAAATGCACAATAGTTTCTCATATGTGGTACAGTCTTCGCCAGCAATATGTCTGCAGTCCCAAGTCCCAAGTCCCTAGTCCCAAGTCCCAAGTCCCATGTCCATCGCACACATTTAAGACAGTCATCATACAATCAGAATCTACTGAATGATACTGGTCTGCGCACGTACCGCAGCGATTCCCAACAACGGCTCCCATTCCACTGAATATCCCAGAAAAATATTATAAACAGTCATATAAACAGTTTTTGTTTGTTTCCATGAAAAGTTTTGGTCAGTTTCTGTATATCAGTGCTGTAATAACCGATATTGGTTCTGCCTAAGCCGCTCAGGACCGCTTCTGAAAACCGGGAAGAGAATTCCTTCAGACAACGGTGTCGAACGCAAGGATGAATATTGAATCTCCGTCACATAACGGGTTATATATTGACTTCTACTGGTGACCTTTGATTGCTTCTGGGAAAAGCACATGCCCACATAATTTTACTAACATCCAAATAACTGGTCATAGTCAAGTATAAATCACCATAGGTCCAATATTACTCATCGTATATTCCCCCGCTAACTTGTCCATATGTTTGTATAAAGAGCTATTACATAACGACATATATCTTACGTTGTTGTTATGTTAAGTATTATGTTATGCACTCGCAAATCTACTTCTATCAATTATGCAATAACCGACATAGAATCAATAATTCTATATAGAGAGACACGCTCATATCACTATCACGCCAATTGGATTGAGCATCACGCATTGCTCTTCGACAGGGTTACGGTTCACATGTTAAACTTCTATTTTGAAACGGGTCTGCGTAAAATCTAACAGCCTAGCACGAATTGAAGTGCCTACAATCCATCCATATTCCGTGACTCTGTATAAGGTGCGGGTATCACGCAAATGCAATGAACAGAGGTTGCGTTTTAACGCGGTTTCATGAGTGTACTTGAGTGGCTACTTGATATTTGTAACGGTCATAATCCCGGGATGGTACCGCCCGGACTAGCCAACAATTGAGATCACGCTTGGATCTATCAACGTACAAACATGGATAGGATCGTCGACGCTAGTCTCGAGAATACAGCACGGAGATTGAGGTGTAATTACTGAAACCGTGACGAGACTATTTTGCGTAGTTCTGACGCTTGGACTTGGCTTGACTGGTTTTCTCACGCCAGGTAAAGGCAAGTCGAGTCGAAGATAAGCTTTAACCTATGCTAGAGCTGAACATCTGGTAATATTCACCCAATCCAAAGTTGTTTAGAACTAGAATTACTGAATTCGTGGAAACATGGAAATGGAACCAGGTTCAGTTTGTTTGTTTGAGGTATTCATGGTGTTTGTCGACTACTATGGTCATTTATACCAGGCCAATTTTGTTCATTTTACTCCGTAACTGCCGACTTGTGGCACGGCCCATTTCCAGGCTTTTTATAAGATAGTGATGATATGGCGAGGAGCGGAGGAGGAGCCTAGATTAACCTTCAACACTTCTGGAGTCGACCTTGGTCAGACTCGAACCCGCAACCCATTAGTGTTGCAGCTGTGGATTATAGCACTACGCGAATGGCAAGGGTCTGTAGGGCTACACTGCGCAGCAAACTTGACTCGATTCGCACTATATATACCCATACACGTCTTGTAACATTTTCGCGAAAACCTGTAATTAGATTATAATTATAATTAGATAAAAACAATTCACAGAGTACATCAGAATTAGAATACTGGCATTTCTTCTTGAAATTGCTGTAATGTACCTATCAGACTTGAACACCTAGATAATTCTAGGTGTCTAATTTGACTAATTAGAGCAAAATGCCAATAATCTAATGCGTGAAATGTTTCTTTTTCCTTATTATAATCTAATTTGTGAAATGTTTCTATGCGTTATTTAATTTTTTTATTATTTCTGAAAATCCTACAAGAGAAGTGTATAGTGCGAAACGAGCCAAGCTTGCTATACAGACATTCGCCATTCTCGCGCTAAGGAGAAGAAAAAAACTGATTTGATACGAACTGAGCTTCATTCAATGTTCTAGTTTCCGAGAATTCTGTAATTCTATAATTGAATCTATAGAACAGCTGAGAATTTTACTTGTCGTCAAAGGCCGCTTGAAGCATCAAAATGAAATTAATTTTTCTAGAAGGATGCATTCCATACTACTGAGTCGACATTTGATCGATTACGGTTTCTCTGAGCTAAATACGATATTTAATTCCAAGCGAGTCTAAACCATGACTTACATATTTCCCCAGTTTATGAATCGCATTCACATCATGTGATTTCATCGATGGTTTTACATTCCACGATGTGCAGATAGCTAGGATGTTTCTTGCAAATTTGGTAAAATCCGTGTTACTTATTCCCCCACGATGATGATGTATCGATATAGGTATACATCGTACAGGACACTCATCGGCTGAGAGTTTATAGCATAGAGACAGCTGATTTGTCTGGTGGGTGACGATGGTGATGAAACTGAATTTTTGCGGTACGAATCCCTACTCTTGTCATCATTGGCTGACATTGTGTAAAAATCAATCTGATCTATCTGCAGCATTCTATATTTTGGCGCTCTTTACAGCTGTTGGTATGCGATGTTTTGACGTAACAAATATATTAGCGTGGAACTCCTTACATAGACAATGTGAGAATCGGTTGGTATAAATTCACCATCCTTTCGTCACTTATGATTATTCAAACTGAGATGCGGGAAGCTATATTGTATCGTTCACGTAATATGTAAAGCAGACTGGGACAATTAGGTAACTCCAGTTAGAGCGAAATGACAGCAATGTAATTGTAATGTAATATGTATTCTAATCTAATGAATTTATGCTCCGAATTTAATGCGGATCTAATGTCTGATTTTCCTGAAAATGCTACTAGAGAAGTGTATGGTGAGAAACGACTGTGTAGCTATAATTCCAATTCCAAACAAATATGAATAAACTGTCTACCTATAAATCTAATTCTAGTCTAATTTAGAATAAAAAACTGCGTAGCTATAATTCCAATTAGAATCTAATTTGGATAAAACTGTGAAACGATAATTCTAATTCGAGTCTAATGTGAATGAAACTGTGTGCCTATATTTCTAATTTTGGTATAATTTAGAAAAAAAACTGTGTAGCTATAATTCCAATTCGAATCTAATTTGGATAAAATGTGAAGCGACAATTCTAATTCTAGTCTAATTTAGAAAAAAAAAACTATGTGTGTATCCATAATTCTAATTCGAATCTAATTTAAATAAAACTGTGTACCTATAATTCTAATTTTAGTATAATTTAGAAAAAAACGGTGTAGCTATAATTTCAATTCGAATCTAATTTAGAAAAATATATGCGTATAGCTACAGCTCACAGGCCTAAAGTTTATAGCCTATAGTCAACGAATCTGTCGGGCGGCGATGAAACTGCGTTTTTGCGGTAGAAATTTCTGCTCTTCGCTTACGATCTGGAAGATCAATCTGTCAGCAGCGCTCTTTAATATTGTTGGTATGCGTGGCGCAACAAATATATTGGTATGGAACAACTCCTTAAATGGCAAATATCAGTGGCGGCTCGTGACAATATCGGGTGGTGGGGCAAGGGCTGCAAGCGACTTTTTATCAAGATGACGTCACAATGGAGTTTTCCAACGTAAACAAGTAACTTATTGGTACGAACTACGGTAACACGAACTTCCCGACAACAGTGATGTAACGTATGTGCCGCGAGAGGTCTGCCGGTGAGCTGTGACTTGAAGTGTGGTAACTGCGTAAACGGCGTACGGAACAAAGATTTCACACGGCTCATGTTCGCACTATACCTGACTTGACTAATTATCTGCAGAAATGGAAATGACTATAACTCGAGAGATTGCGTAAGCCTAGCTGGAAAGGTCAACGAGCTTGGACACATACGCAATTGTTATCTCATAGATTGGACAATGTCATATTGAATCCAAAACATAATTCTGAAGAACTACGGATAGCAGCCTCGGAAATTCGGTCCCGATACAGCATAGGAGATATTTTGGCCTTGATGCTGGAGACTGTCACACGACACATACGGCTTACGGTCTATATGTCTGCTGCAAAATCGCCTTTGGAAAATATATTACCGAATAAATACGTGGATGAAAGCCGAAAACTTGGTACACTGTTACATGAAATCAACGAGAAGTAGCCTCATGACCGTTTTCGGTATGGTACACTGTCAAAATTAATACAAACAGACCAACACCGAATTTTGCGTAAAACTTACTGAGGAATAGGCTTATCATTGATCAAGCGATCAGCTGTTAGCCGCCATCGAAAACGAAACAGCTATCGCGCTTGACAGGGGTTGTAATTGTAAGCAAATGGCCTGAAGGCCACAGTTTCACGGTCAAAATTGACATTGGAGAATATAAAATAAAAGTAAATATTTGAATGCAAACCGAGGATGTTAGTAAACTGTTTCATGATATCATCATCTCATCACTTATCTCAGTATGGAACACAGTTAGCGTTAACACAGATACGCCGACTTTTGCGTGAAATCCGCAATGCGTTAGGTAGGCTAAGTGTCAGATCAGCGCACATCTTTAACATACTCGACCTTGATAACGAAATTGCTGCCCTAATCATTGAGTGCCAACCTTGAGACTTGGCACAGCGTTCGATACTAAAATCAAGACATACCATGCAAAAGCTCATGACGGATCTAGGTAAGGAGCATCGTTAAAATCAATGGAGACCAATACCGGCTTTGCGTAAAATATGTTTGCGATAAATGACGAGTCAGCTCTCACTCGACTTAGGAAACGAAATTACCACTAACACAGTACAGTGACAAACTTGAAACTTGGTACCGCGTTGAATACTAACATTAAGACTTACCGTACCAAATGTCATGACCGATCTCGGTATGGAACATCGTCAAAATCAATGGATACCAATACCGGCTTTTGAGTAAAATCTGTTTGCGATACATGACGAATCAGCACACACTCAACTTCGGAAACGGAATTACTACCCTAAACTTTAAGTAGAAACCCTGAAACTTGGGACAATGTTAAATACCACCATCACGACATAACATACCAAGTTTCAAGAATTATCATGGTGTGAAACACCATCAAAATCGACCTATACCAGCAAAGGTCGACTAAACGCATATGACGGTAACCGAGTTCAGATGTAGATACGATTGTTACATCACACCTTAAGGGCGAGCAGGCTATGTTGCCCCGGTTGCTCGGTCATTTTATGAATAGGAGAGAGTAAATCACTGTTTCTTTATTGTGCGCAGCTTTGAGAGAATAGACAGTGAAAGCTTGTTATGAGCGCTACCGGGGCATGCCCCGGCTAGGCATTTGCAAAGCGAAAACACGAAGAGAATTCGATTTTCGCAGAGACTTCGCTATATATATGGGCATTTACAAGCGAAAGGACAAGAAGAATACGATTTTTGCTGTGATTTCGGTCTATATAGATTGCTGTGCGTCTATAAATGGTAAAGAAATGTTATTGAACAGAATTTTAGGTGGGGCAATGCCCCAGTTGCCCTATAGGACGAGCCGCCACTGGCAAATATGAGAATCAGTTGGCATAAAGTCTCCCCTTGTAATCCGTTACGACTATTTTGAAAACGGAGGAATTCGGTATCGTTCTCGTTATATGTAAATATTCGTACGATCATAGGTAAAGTGTTGGGAAGCTAGGATTTTTAGCTGTTACTAATTAGATTAGAATTGGAATTATAGTCAGGTTTTCCAAATTAGACTAAAATTATCATTGTAGCGAAACATTTCTTTCAAATTATATTATAATTATGATTACTGAATTCGTGAAAATTTGGAAATTGCATCGAGCTCAGTTCGTATCAAAGCATATTTCATTCTCAAATAGAATTATTCGGTTGTCCAAGTGTGCGTCCATGGTCATTGGAACATTGCAAATATAGTCTAGTGATAGTTGGAGAGTAGGGAGTTTATGGTAATTATCCATGTGGCGTATCACCAAGTAGATGCAGCACTAGATTAACTCTCTCTCGCATGCTAAACGCATGATCATCGCTTTGTTGTAGGTAGAACAATTTATCAAGCTTCGGAATTCGTGTGAACCAAGCTACAGCCAACTTTACGAGAGCCGTAAAAGCGTAACTACAAGCCTCTCGCTGAGAAGTATTTACGAGCGCGGTTATGACAAATATCCGAGTTTACGGTATCGACAAAGCTATATGATATATAGTCGAGTCGGACAGATTATAAAGTTCACAGATTATAAAATTCATTTTAGCTTTGCCAGCATTGCGATATTTACCGATTACATTCCAGCGCCATTGCAGCAAACTTAAATCAGTATCGCATTGTATAGAAGATTGATTAGAGCGAATGGCGGTAATCTGTGTAATTTCTGTAGCCTGCTTTGTGATATGTTTCAGTACTCCCATTCTAATTATAATCAAGTTTCTGGTTTTCATGAAAATCCTACAGGGTAACTGTATAGTGCCCAACCAGCCATGCTTTGTTAGCAGACATTTTCCAATCTCGTGCTAATGGGAATGCACTCTGCTGTGATATGAACTGATTTTGAATCGAATATAATTTGTGAAATGTCTTTATGCTCTAATTTGAATTCTAATCTATAATTACTGATTTTTCTGAAAATGCTACATAACAGTATAGTGCAAAACGAGCCAAGCTTGCTGTACAGACATTCGTCATTCTCTTGCGAGACTGTAGTCTGATTTGATATGAACTGAACTTATTTCATTTCCACGTTTTCGCGAATACAATAATTCTAAATCTAATCTAATTTAAAAAAGCTCAAAACTTTCTAGTTTTCCGACTGCGGCGTGTAACATACAGTCAACTTATACTTTAACATGTTTCGTGACCAATTCATGTTAATTTCAATTCGATTTATTGCTATCAATTTCATCATTTCAATTCACCACAAGACTGCGATACAATGAAAGATAAAAAGGCGTCGAAACGACTCGAAATCAGACACCCACCTGGCTTAGGCGATGTAAAATGGATGCATGCACATTGCACGCTGAATGAAAAGTAAAATAACATGGTATAAAATGAGAGGCGACAAAATGAGGTGGAATGTGCCTGAAGGCGAGATCGATATGTCAGGTCGTGGTCCAGCCCTTTATGGAGATAATTTTAGTAAACACGGCTATCCTGCTATATATCTGGTTTGAAATTCGTGACGTGCTTCCATCGCTAATTTATCAAAACACTGTAAATTTCCCACCACGGCCCTTTTAGTGACATTGTTTTTACTGCATATCCATAACAAATGCGCCTTCCACCATAAAGCGGTTGGTACACAAGTCATGTTATCACTGGGGCGTCGTTTTCAATAGCGTGCGGAAGCGAGAAGCTCTCGGGTTGATTGGTTTAATGTGAGCACCGTCTTGGAGTGTGTATTTAACTAGCTCTTAGGCACCCGAGTTATCATGCGGCTTATACTTGTCGATAGAGCGAATAAGGTGTTTTCCATTGGCAATCTATGTCAAGAAAACTTTGAAAAGTGCTGTTGAAAAACGGAGGTAGTCAAAGTGTTCAGCGTTGCTACTCAATTAGAAATAGAAGCGATTCCAAGACATATCAAAACTATACTTCAAGTGCATGTAGATAACGGCAGATACGAAAAGTATTCAAGAGCTTCTTGGAGGTACAGAACTTCAATATACAATTGAATAGTATATTGATATTGAAATGAACCCGAATATTTTCGGCTGATACTCGTCAGGGGTAATCGTCAGCAACTGGTAGAGTTCGTGTACCAGTACCATCTTACAATAGTAAATTGAACGCTAGGGGTATTCGAAAATGAAGTTTTCTCTCAAATTGTACTGGCTACTTGATAAAATTGTTAGGTTACCTAATTTAAGCCTATACACACCAAATTTGGTTCAATTCCCGCGAGTAGCCGATTTGCTACAGGAGAAGAAAGTTGCTATTTATTACATAAAAATAAATAAATAAAAATTTCAAAAATTTCTGTTAACCCCATGAAAGTGCTAGATTGTCTATACTCTATAGAAACGATATTCACCAAAGTCGGCTCAATTCTGACCAGTGGAAGCGGAGTTAGTGCCGTCGAAAAATTTGGATTTGAATAAAATAGTATTTACTGTGTGCACACCTATCATATATTATCAAAGAGTTGGCCACCGTAAATACCATTTTATTGATAATTGAAATTTTTCATTGTTTCATTTTTCAAACATTCAATTGTATAGAAAAGTATACAGTATGGAATGGCGCTAACATAGGGTTACCATACGTCCTCTTTTAAGAGGATTTGTACTCTTTTTTGAGAAATTTGGTAAATGTACGTGTAAATTGAACTGAGATTTAGGAAAATTTATTTTAGTCAACTGACCACATGCACAGTCGTGATAAATTGACCATTTTTGCAGGATTTTACTCCAGTATTGAAAGACTGGAAAGTTTGAAAAAGTGACCTTATTTCAGATTTCCAAAATATGGTAACCCTGCGCTAACACTATAAGGAAACTAGACGTATAAGTTACATGAACTATGCAGCAAGCGGTTTCAGCAACTCTATATACGCTACATCCAAATCTAATACTTTTTGCGCTTTCGAGTAGGAGCAGCGGCGTGTATATCGGCAGAATGGCCGAGTGGTCTAAGGCGCTGCGTTCAGGTCGCAGTCTCTCCTTGAGGTGTGGGTTCGAATCCCACTTCTGTCATTACATTTTTATCGGATATCATGAAGCAGACTTGGACAGCAAGCTAATTCTATGGTAAGATGCCGGAAATCTAATTCTAACCAGTTTGTGAAATGCTTTGTGAAGCTTTTGAGCAAAATTGATTGTATTGCGAACTTCAAATGTTATAGGTTAGAAAGTGGTTTTGGCATATGGCTGTGTCGGTTTTACGAGTGAAATTGTTTTGCGAAAATTGCGGCTAGTTGTAATGTAATGCTGCGTTGCTCACGAACAGACTTGGACCACTGCTGATAATTTTAGTTGTGTAATTAGAGTAATTACAGCGTAATGCCGGTAATGTAATTCTAATCAAATCTTATGTTTTTTTTGCTCGAATTCGAATTCGAATCTAGTTTCTGAAAGGTTTCTATGCTTTAATTTTAATTCTAATCTAATTTCTGGTTTTCCTGAAAATGCTACAGGAGAGTAGCATAGTGCGACGCCAGATTTTCTCAATTTTGGCAGGAGCCGGATCAGTACTTTTCTGATACGGCCGGAGTCGGATCGGAGCCGGATCAGTACCAATACTTTTCACTAAGAAGAGGACAGCGTTACCCTCTTCCACCCTCTGATCAATAGTTAAAGTGAACCATTCATGGAAATAAACCACATGTCAAGTCCAAGTTGGCATGATTACTTCAGATAAGGGTTGGGCTTGATCTGTTAGTTTTTAATTTCCTGTTTGCATTGTTTCAATCAATATTCAATACCGTCCTATGAGTAGATAATTATTATCGGAGTTTCTTGGATCGGAACGCGGTCATATCTAGAGTCCAGCCTATAGGAGTTGGACCGGAGTTGGACTAGAGCTGTAAAAAATCGGATTTTGTAGGACCAGAGAATTTGTCGATCTGCCCAGCACTACTGTATAGTGTACAGGCATTTGTTATTCTCATGCTTATGACAGTGAACTCTGGTTTGTTATGAATGGATCTTGATTTTTTTTTGCAATTCTCTATGATTCGACGTTTAATTCAATTTCCGAGTCTTTCCGCATTCAGTAATTCTAATTTCAAGTTCAAGTTCAAGTTTATTCATAAAATATCATCACTTCAAACCATCACAAGACTTCAATACAATGAATGATAGGAAGATGCCGAAACGTCTAGGAGTAGTCTTTGAGATCAGACACCCACCTGGTCCTAGGCGATGTAAAGAAGAGCCATGCACAGTGAATGGAAGTAGAAGAATATGTATAAAATGCCAAGCGATAGAATCAGGTGGCAAGTGACGGAAGGCGAGATCGATATGTCAGGTCGTGGCCCGGTAAATGGTGAGGTCTGACTAGTATTTATCAGTGTTGGGATGAGTCGAGTCATGACTTGACTCGAGCAAGACTCGAGTCAACTTTTTCGTATGACTTGACTTGACTCGAATCACTTTGCAAAAATGACTTGACTTGACTTGACTCGGCGCTTCAAAAATGTCGATTGACTCGTGACTCGAAGCAAAATTTACGAGTCAATTTCAAGTCATAAAGTAAACGGTGTCGATTAAATCACTGTATCTTGTGTATGTTCGGATTGTTTGCGATACGCCAATGTCACTTGTGAGGGCAACCAGTCAATCACTGATTGTAAATTGACCGCAAACGAAACAATCACAGCCTAGGCTACGTTGTCGTAGTAGTATGTGGTAGTAGATTAATCTAATAGAAACGTATCTATGTTTCTTAGACGGCTCAGTGCTTACATTACGCAGTGCTCACCTTTACCAACCCTCTTGTAGAATTTAAATCCAACGTACATAGATTATGCGATTATATATTATCGCGGATGTGACGATGGGTAGTGTATAGTGCCATATCAATTTGTTTCAACTTCTCGAGGCTTTGTATTAGGTCCTCTATTTTGGTTGATACTAACAGACTATAGCAAGTAGCTATACGCAGTTACTCACGCATTGTATTAGCAGCTCTAAGTGTGCGTGAGCGATACAACGTCTTTATGCATGTATATTTAACTTTGTATTTCTTATTTGATTCAAAAGATATGGCCATTTATTCCGTCCTTCACCCAGTTAACAAAATGTAATGACTTTGCATCACCACTCATACTTCGAAAATTCAATTTGACTTGAATCGAGACTTGACTCGTGACTTGACTTGAATTGACACGACTTGACTCGAGTCACTTCCAAAAAACGAGTGACTTGACTTGACTCGAGTCACCTTCGAAGATGGATGGACTTGACTTGGCTCGAGTCAAAATGTGCAATGACTCGAGACGACTCGTGACTCGAAGGCAGTGACTTGATCCCAACACTGGTATTTATTCAGTAGAACTTGCTTGTATTTTGACTTGAATGTGGACATGCTCGACGACTGTCGGATAGCCGGCGAGACACTGTTCCACACTACAGGTCCGGCGCGGTTGATGGAGCGATGATCTTTTTGTCCAACATATGATAGTTGGAAGACTTGGACTGGAAAACTGAATTTCTCTAGTTGTCCGACTCTGGCACAACAACGCGCGTTTAACGATTTTCAGTAAAACCTTGCCAGTGGTGCATGCTTGTTTACAGCTCCTAGACCTGCCCTTTCGTTAACCCTCTACCTGTTTATTCCATGCTCCATTGCATGAAAGGTATGCACCATTATTAGCGCAAAGCCAACCGTTTTTTACGGCACAGTATATATCGTACAGAGGCAGGCCTTTCTATCTATCTCCCGTGATACAGTCGTGTTTGCGATGGTCAAACACAACAGTGGTAACTACGCCTTGTACTCAAACATATTGGATCGCGCTTTAGATGTTGACGCCGGCCGCTTCACAGCCACGTTCGCGTCTACGTCATTGTAAACTGGATTGACCTTGGGTAGAGTTAGGCAGAAATGGTTGCATGAGGTATATTTTTGATAAATTTTGAATGGTATGTCAGAAGATTGGATAGTATATTCATGTTGAAATAAGCCTGAATGTTTTGGCTGGCACTAGACAGGAATAATCGTCAGCTGCTATAGTATGTAGTAAGCGTATTGAAGTTCTGTACTTCCAAGCAGATTTGGATAACGAGATAATCGAAATGCTGGTTATCTATTTCTAATGTAATTTGCGAAACTTTAATTCTAATCCAATAGTTTCCTGATAATGCTGCAGGAGAACCGCATAGCGCGAAACGAGCCAAGCTAATCTACTAAAGCTAATCTACTGAAGCTGAAGCTGAAAATTTCCTATAGTTGACCAAGTCTGCCCTCAAGAGTATCCTCAGATAGGTTTAGAAATATAATAATAATGACCTCTGTACATTTTCCGGCTTGTTTTCACAACGGGAACCAAACATAACCGCCATAGAGCAAATGCTATTGTAGAATCGGGTATATTTCAGTACCGGTAGGGCGATAAAACAACTATACCCGAAAATATTGTAAGCCAAGAAGGCAGGGCGTTATAGATTGAGCTGGAGATGGATTTTGTTAGCCCAAATATACACAGGGTGGTCAGATCGTGGTCAGAGTACAGTCAGAAACGATACTGAAGTATAGCAACACTCAGTATATGAAATACGCGGCTTTGGGCTGACCTCATTTAATTAAAAGTTTTATGAAATCAATTCACCACAAGATTGCGATATAATGAAAAGACAGGAGGGTGTCGCTACGACTTGGAGTAGTCTTCTAATCGCAGACGCCCACCTTGGCTTAGCATGATGAGAGGCATCTATATATTGGATTTAAGAAAAGCGACGTAAATGAATGCTGCATGTGTCGGTAGGCGGAGTCGATATGTCAGATGGTGGTCCGGTAATCTTGATGGCTGACCACACGACCAGTATTGATTCAGTAAAAATTGCTTTAATTCACTAGGCATGCTCGACGACTCTCGGATAGCCGGCGAGATGTTGTTCCGCACCACAAGACCGGCGATGCGTTTTCTTGTCTTCCGTCCTAGTTATATGGTAGTTCTACTTCGAGGACTCGCGTGTGTCGCAGTTGTTGCGTTGCGTTGCTACATTCTTACTCATCTACAAGGCAAATAGTGATTTTTAAGACATGACTTAAATTGGAAGTATAAAGAAAAAATATACTCAAGTATCTAGTTTCGTAAAGTGAATCGGGTGAGTAGTTACAAGCTTTATCTGTTAATGCGTGATATTGGTATGAGAAACTCCAATTCCAATTGACGATATGATTACAAAGCTCATTTTATAGAAGCTAATTAGTAAATTTGTGATTGTAACGCATTCAATTTCATGTCAATTGACTCATGTAACAAGGAAATCATAATATATTCATTGCAGAGCTCACTTAAAATAGGGTTACCATATCGGGAATCGGAAAAGTAGGACACTTTTTCAAATCATAAAAGTTAACTGACCGAAATTGAAAACTGTTGATTTTGAAATATTTACAGGAAACCTTGATGTGTTGACGAAAAATTCTAAAACTAAAAGAAAGGTCATCACTTTGACTCGGACTCCCGAAGTACCCGCACTTTAACGATACTTCTCTGGTATTGATTGAAAGTGAAAAAGGTCATTTTTTCAGATTTGTCACCAGGAATACCCGCATTCAACTTATTTCATCGGTGTTGACTAAAACAAAGTCATTTTCAGTTTGCAATCAGTCGCCCGTCTTTCTTTCGTGGTCCTTTTTGGCAATTTAGGCTAAAAAGGCGGGGAATTGTCAAAAACAAGGTCATTCGGGTGAAGGGAAGACATTTCATCAAAAGGGAGGACAAATCCTCCTAAATGAGGACGTATATGGTCACCCTACTTAAAATCGCTGGGGCATATTCGGGGATGAAATATTCCTCAGTCTATGACGAAGCAATGAAATAAAAATCTGCATTCGACATTATTTGCGGGGTCACGGGTTGGATTAATGTAAACGAAGGTAACGTACATAACAGGATGTAAATTACGTAAGTTTTCGACATCGCAAATACGATATCGACTTGTATAGCAGTTGGATAAACACTAGAACACATACCGTCAACTCTGCTAACAATATACAGCTATATTTAAGTCACCGAACTTGATAACGCGCTAAATTACAGGACCTTGTGCATACCAAAAGTGCGAACCTAATCAAGTCAGCTAACCGCAACATATAACAGGTCACATACGTAGCGCCGGTAAACAAACGTATTTATCAATACGGGACTGACTCCGGTTCAAAACAACTCAGGGCGCTTAGGCAAAATGATCGTGAATGTTTGTCAGACATTCGTTAGGCTTAGACGGTTAGAGTAGACTACACCTGATACAAATTTTCGATTCTTTTTGGGGAATATTAATAAAAAGTTGATCACAAAGATGTAATTTCGTACGTAATGACAATAATATCTTTTAAATTTTAAAAACTTCACATGGTCGAATTGGTTTGTTACCAAAACTGTACATCACGGATGTTTAAAAATAGCATTTTTATTCTGATTGCAGGGATTCACTGATTAAATTGTTATGTTGCCTAAAAAAACGCTGCACACCAAATTTGGCTCGATTGCAATGGTAGATGTGAATGCATGAGAATTTGAAAACTTTGAATTTGCACCAAATTTGACGCAATTCCTACCCGTAGAAGCGGAGTTATCTGAGTTTTTTTCATTAGTAATTTTGGGATTATCCGCCGTTCAGGCTGTTTTTGCGAATCCAAAATTTTCAACTGCATTAACTTTGCCTTTTCCGGTTGGAAGTTAGCAAAATTCGTTAAGCATCGTTCTTTAAGGCTACTTAACAATTGCATGAAGTTGACAGGAAAATTTGAATTAAAAAAAAAAATTCATAATAAATTCCAACTATTAAGTCCTGTGCGTTTACATCTACCAGTTAGAATCGGGTCGAATTCGGTGAACAACCCTACCGTACATATACACTCACAGCTTAGCTGTACAAATGTCGTGACATATATTGCTTGACCAAGATACGCACACTGTACACAAGAGGTTCCTAACCTTTTTTGGTGTCGTGTTCGAATTTCAAACTTTAGATTCGCTGGAGTCGCATGAAAACAATCAAGTAATAATAACATAAATTTTAGCATCGATAGACGCATATTGAGGGTTGCTATTCATTAATACAAACTGAAAATGCATGTCATTACTACAACGAAAGATATATGTCGTTATGGGTTAGTTCCTCAGCTTCAGACATATATGCACATTGCACATGCACATTGCCCAAGCTTGCATGGGAATAGGTACGCGTGGTCATATTGGACTTTATATTTTACTATTTATGCTTTATACTGGACTATTAGGCGTTATTTTGATGTTAGTAAAATGTGCTCTTCTGCAGAAGTGTATCGCTAGCAGAACTCAAGATATATCCCGTTATGTGACTGGCATTCGATACTAGTAGCATACTACAGTCTGCAGGAAGTCTCTTTTCAGACGTGACCTTGAGCGGCTTAGACATACTCATATACAGAAACATATCAATTTTTGGTAAAGAATAATCTAATCGTTTAACGTTACAGGATTCCCCGCCATTTCAACGAAAATTACCCTTGCCAAATACGGCCGCATAGCTCAAGATACATCGCCGGCAAATTTCAAATTCATTGACGTCATGACACCCAAAATGCGTGATGTTGAGTCCTAATATGAATTTATCCCACGCCTGGTTTATATCCGAAATCGCGCGCCTACGTGAAATACTAAAGGCAGTCGCAGATAAGCCGTTGTATATCCGGTGTTTTTTCTTATATCAATGATGTTCCATAATCCCCAAGTCTGCTTTTTATACGCATTTTCTGGTACGTATCAATCCGTACTTTACGATCATACGCCATAAAGGCCCGCGCAAAAACTTTGTGATATGGCGGATATCATGCAAACATGAAGTCTGCCGACAGGGCGACGCTGGTGGAAAGGTTGAATGGATTTAATCCGGCTGGTATGCCGATTGATGGAACATACAGAAAGTCAACATAGATGAAATTTCAATTATTCCAGAAACTAAGCGATTTATCATCCAGTGTTCGTTAGGGAGTGGCGAGCATTGTAGTTGTATTCGTATAGAAAGTCAAGCTGAGTGGAGGCGCTCTAACGAGGTCTAAAATTCACAGGATATTATTCAGGAATCATTGTATATGGAAAATATACATTTTTGTTACGCGTTATGTACTATTATGTTATGTACATTTCATGCGACCACAAATAATATAAATTTAGGGTTGCCGTATGTTGGACTCCGGTAAGGAGGACACTTTTTACAAATTACCGGATTAAACCACTGCGTATTCTGAAAATTATCCGGGAAATCCTGTTGTGTTGACTAAAAAAAGGTCATTTTTCCGAATCGACTCCGGAATGACCCGCTTTTCAATTCAATTTATTGCTGAAAATTTCATCATTTCAATATACCACAAGACTGCGATACAATGAAAGATAGGAAGGTGTCGAAACGATTTGGAGTCTTCGAAATCAAACACCCACCTGACATAGGAGCTGTAAAAAAGTAGGCATGCACGCTGAATGCTAAGTAAAAGAATATAATATAATATAAAAGGACAGGTGACAAAAAAGGTGGCATGTGTCGGAAGGTGAGATCGATATCTATGGTCGTGGTCTGGTAAACTAGAGAACCAACTAGTATTGATTCAGTGGAAATTGTCTGTATTTCGACTTGAACGTGGACAATGGACATGCTCGATGACTGTCGGATATGCGGCGAGATACTGCTCCACAAATGAGGTCCGGCGTGTTTGATAGAGAGAAGATTATTTTGTCTACCACAGTGGTTCCCAACGTGGTGGATATCGCCCCCCAGGGGGCGATTTGTCGGTCCAGGGGGGCGAAAATAGCCAAGGGGGCGATAGGGGGGCGAAAATGGACGAAGGAGGCGATAGGGGGCGATTGCGCGTTGAAATGGTTATATTGGCGTTCATGAACATAACTGCCACACCCAAACCCTCAATTGGGATGGGGGCCCACAGTTTTTTCGTGAATTAACATCGAATAAATTATAAAGTATTATTTTGGAAATTAAGGCAACTTTTTCCAAAAAATTTCGTGTGCGTCTTTTAGTTTAGTACGTATGGGCGATTTGAATATCTTTTGACATAACAGACAGGCCACGAAATGTCATTACGTAACGAAGTCCTTTTACCCACGGGTCCGTCCGAATATGTCCAATTAATATTTACGGGCCCTACATTTTCCAAGACACCTCACTCAGCTTTACCGGTAAATCTGGATAAAAAATTGACAGCAATATATATGCAATTCCCGATCATATTGACCGATTCAATCATGAATGATAGAAAGCGAAGTAAGCCGCCTAACTAAAGAGTCCAAAATTTTGTGCTGAGAAGTTGCGGTAAAGAGGTATCGGGGGAGTTGGGTCTGAGGGTTGCAGAAGTTTGCTTTATCGCCCTATGGAGGAGGGTCAAGACCAACGTATTGGGGGGGGGGGGGGGCTGACGAAGTGCTGTTACGGTCCTTTTGGAATCAAGTCAGAGAAATCACCTTTTTTGTTAGTCAAATCACCAAAATTTAGCTGGAAAAGTGTAATTTCGAGGTCGAGCCGAAAAGTTGACCTTTTTTTTTAGTCAACTCGCCTGTGATTTCAGTCTGTATGCCCATTTTTCGGTTCCCAGTATTTGGGGGGCGATGATCGGTCTGGAGTTTGAAAAGGGGGCGATGAGTCGAAAAAGGTTGGGAACCACTGGCTACCATATGGTAGTTATGCGACGTTGGCGCGCGTGTGTTATACTCATGCACTCTCGATACCGAGGACGAGAAGTCATTGAAGTTTTCGGGGCAGTGGCCGCAGTGGAACTGATACATAAACTTGGTAAATTCTAATGACAATGGTAGTGCCGTGGTGCCGTGGACTAAAAAAGGTCATTTTTTATGAAAGACCCGCTTGAACATCCACATTACATATTTGGACTCATTTGTGGCGTATTTCAGATGTGCCTGTCCATTAGCCTGGCCGTCAAAGCTATGAAAGAGGACGAATTGTCAAAAAGGAGAACAACGAGGCGTCCTCGGCACACATTTTCGATTTCCGGACAGAGGGGGACATATCCTCGTAAAGGGGGCATATGGTAACCTTAGTATAATGCTAGTGCTGCATCGCAGTATTTTTTAGACCGTCCCTATTTCATTGCACTTTGTAATAATTCTCTGTGCCGATCATGGCTTTACAGATTTGTCATTTCCGCTAACGTGCGTAGCTTTGTAGTACACGTCTCGTATGCTGCGACACGACAAATCGAGGTTTCAAGGCTTCCACAGTTGAAAATAGTATCCAAGCTGTAATTCTCGTTGATAAATTAAGGAGCGTGTAATTTCAGATTCGAGTACTCGGCCGAATCATTGTGCCTAACCCTATACCTATCACCTCTGTTTACATGATAATATATATACATAGCGACCGCCAGGTTTATAAATTGGGTCCGATTTTAGCCTCTCTGTTTACCCCGTTCAGTTCTGCCCGTGTGGCCGTATTGTTCTGGCTTTCGTCAGCTCGGTGAATGCATATTTACTGATCGTGATCCGATAACCTGCGCCTAGTCGGGTGTGTTAGCCTATGCGAGTTGATGGATGAGGTGTCGCTTGTTATACGGGTATA
Organism: Botryllus schlosseri; assembly: GCF_051294905.1. Taxonomy (NCBI): domain Eukaryota; kingdom Metazoa; phylum Chordata; class Ascidiacea; order Stolidobranchia; family Styelidae; genus Botryllus; species Botryllus schlosseri. The sequence goes on from NC_137238.1 coordinate 36,188,295, forward strand.
CGAAGAATCGTTGGGGTTGATATTTACAGTAGCAGGTTGAGAAGTCAGTGTATTGCGTATTATGTTACGTTGTAACGCTAACCGTTTGTAGATGTGGTCAGTAGAGCTGCGCGAAATGATTCGAGTGCTGTGAAACGACCAAACGATTTTCAAGGCTTCCACAGTAAAAAATAGTATCGAAACTGTGCCCAGCCAAAGCCTGAGACGCTTCAGAGCGAATGAATCATCCAAAAAATGCTTCGCAATTGGGCACTGGTACTAAGTAGATTCGGCAACAAAAACTCGGTTGATTAATCTTATAACGCAGAGCAATGCAAGACTTGCGTTAGTGCAGACCCCCTGTCTCGGTAGTTGAAGCAGCAGACGCATTTTGCCTAAGGATATATAGACTTTCTTGCATTTTACTAGGGTTAAACCGCTCGTGATTCACATCGACCTACTGCACTGCCGTAAACCCGAGACCCAAGTATATACAATTCGAAAGATTGACGACACCCGTTTGGCCGTTAAGTTAATTTTATGGCCGTGTGATTTAGCCTGCACTACATTAACGCACGACCGCTGTGAAAGGCTAATTAGGCGGCGACTAATTTTACAAGCCTGTGATTAGCTACGCGCGGTCAGTATTGTTTGGCCGTTTTGAATAGTGATCGTCTTGAAGTAGGACACGGAGTGATACTCATGAAACATATACGGATACCACGCAGTAATCAGTACATTCGTGCTGAGTGTTCGTGGTGCAGTCAGAATTAGACAAGGATATCAAATTTGCAGAATTTACAATTTGGATTAGAATTATAATGATAGCTACACAGTTCAGGGCCATTTGAATTTTCGATTTTAATATTGTAGCGTCTTTACAATCTGAGCCCCACAGTGCATACATCTACCTACAAACCGAAGAGGAAGATAATGTGCTCCATAAAGAAATACCCATTTGGAATCGTGTGCGTCTCTTAAAAGTTTTTTTTTCTCTTACATGTGGGTGATTCCAATATCATGTGACTATACCGACAATCCCGATGGTAAGTCAATGAATATTGAATACCAACATGCAACAAGGTGATTGATTAATAACAATGCCTGGCCCACCCGAAGATGCATAACCAATTCGTTGCCCTAAATATTCGAAGACACCCCTTCCGTCAGATCTATTAGTAAATATGATCCCATTGGATGTAATTCATAATAACATATAAGTTTCTAACGAAGTTGTGAACTTGTCGCTTCGAATATCCACAATATTCCTAAGCAGGGTTACTCAAGTTTAGGTTAATATGTAAGCCAGCGGGTTATTGGAGTTCAATATGATATCATGTCAGAATGAGTGTACTGTCGGATTATTCCGTTTGATTTTGGATTAGGCTCGCGTGCTCGGTAGAACAGAAATGCGGTAATCTCGTTCTAGTTTAATTCGTGAAATGTTTTTATGGTCTAATTTTAATTCTGATAGAATTCCTGATTTTCCTGAAAACGCTACAGGTGAGGTGTATAGTGCGAAACGAGCCAAGCTTGGTGTACAGACATTGCCATTCTGTTGCTTATGAGCAAGAACTCTGATTTGAGAGGGGCTGGACTAATTCAGAGTATAAAAGTTTTTGTGAATTCAGTTATGATGATTCTAATCTAATTCACAAAAACTGTGTAGCTATAATTCTAATTCTAATCTATTTGGAAAAGATAAAATTTTCGAGTTATCCAAGACTGATTCTCTAGGCCAGTGGTCGGGAACCTTTTTCGTCTGAAGAGCCATATTGGCCCAATTTTTTTCCATTTTAACTTCCAAAGAGCCATACATGTCGATCAACTGTTACGTCACAATTGAAAATTTGACCCCTCATGGTAGCACATGGGATTCGTCGTGTGCGACTCATTTTCTCCGTAAAAAACTCGTACTAATCATGCTGGTATCGGTATTCAAGCATGCGAAATTTGAGTTACGAGAACGTAGCTTCGTCGTGATGCTCCTTTTAAATGCGACAACCCATGATCACATGCGTAAATGGAGCCAAACATGATCGCTACAGCCGTATATACCCAATGTAAGGTGTGATACATCAGTGACATGGGGTTAGGGGAGGCAAGCGAGGCAGTTCGTCACCTGTCGCTACGATGAGTGAACGAAAATTGTGAAAATTTCAATTACTATTGGTATTTTCTATCGATGTTAATGAATGACTGAATTTTGAACATTTTCCTCCCAAAATTAGGCGACTTGCATATTTATTATTCGAAAATACAGCCCGATGCGATAGGTAAGGCACAGACGGGCCAAACTTCGCTACTGATACCGCCATTCATCGTAAATAGCTTGGAATTTATTATAACTGATGTGAACTGAATGTAACTGTTGCACTGATTCCGAAAATCTAAATACTGATCTATACTTTTCAATTCTGAAAGTATTTGGCGAGAACATATAACGTTGCGCTACATGCCTATATTTTATCGCTGGTGTCACAAAGCGGCATACCAATCAAGAACGATGGTAGCTATGGCGTTGTTTATAATGTGAATGTCAATTCCACGGCAGTTCATTTCGCGCCGTGGATCAGGAAAACGGTGCGTATATATATTTGATGACTACGTTGTCATTTATGGGCATCACCATGTCTGCTATTCTCTTTGGTCAATCAACGTATCGTGCAATCCAAGATTTCGAGTCGGGTACATCAAATTCGCGAGTGATATTGGTCGCCGGCGCGACAGTAACTTCAATTTGGGGATTTTGAAAAGGGCTGTCCGAGCCCCTAACCCGAAGACGGCATTGTCTTTACCTCTCAAAGACATGTTTATACGCTCACGAGAATAATTATTGTGGTCGTGATGAAAATTTACTAACTAGTTGCTGCAATATTGATCAATTCAGTAACAAAAAATAGTTATGTGGCAAAGAGCCATATCTTATACCCAAAAGAGCCATATATGGCTCGCGAGCCATAGGTTCCCGACCGCTGCTCTAGGCTTTGTTCTTGCCGACTCTGCGGCATCTCCGCTAAACAATCGCCGGCATTTGACTCCGTAATGACTTCGCACCGAACTTAACCGCGCGCTGGCTCGCTCTAACCTCGATGACTCAAAGCACAAAACGAGGAAATAATTGGCTTCGCACGTTGGATATGCGCCGAAAAACACCGCAAGCCACGCACAATAGAGTGTGCGCTGCCAGATATTCTATCCAGGGTACAGCCTGAGTATAAAATGACGATCTATGACATTTGATATATCTTGTTTCGTACTGAACATTGATGGGGCGGATTACAACTCTCAAATGACACGTCTATTGAGTTTACGTCAATGAGTCTATACGGTGTTTGTGATAGTATCGCGTGGGTTTACACTGCTTTGGATAGATGACTTCTTCAGTGGATGGTATTTTGAGGGTCATACGTCAGTTGTAGGTTTTCGAGAGGTAGATCACGTAATGTGAATGTGATGTAAAGGGGAACAGCTCCTTGCTATTTCCAGCAGACTAGGAGTAATATACAGTTTTTTGTAGCATTTTCAGGGAATGGGGGAATTATAATCTATAGATTAGAATTAAAATGAGGGCATAGAAACATTTGACAAACTAGATCCGAATTAGATTACCGGCATTTAGACAAGTAGAATTAATAGTTATAATTGTCCAAGTCTGATTAAGAGCATGATATGAGTTTTTACTCAATTAGAAGTAAAGTACTGATGATTTACGAGGCGTGTCAAACTACACATCGGGTAAAAGTGGAAAAGGTTGGAAAAGTTCTAAAGTGAGCAGTTTCAAAAAAGTAGATTTGATCGAAGGGTCACATACTTTTTGCAGTCGATCGGCGGTGATTATAAATTTCGAAATTCAACGACGTATCATATAGCGACTACCGCAAAATGACCAATGACACTACGAATAGGTACAATTTTCGATAATATATTGAGCCATCGTAATACTGAAATTTCTCGTCTTCCTCATGACTTTCATAACACTGATGTACAGTATAGCTATCCTAAATCTACTTTCTACATTTCAAAAACCAAAATGTAAAAATTTAGTGAAAAATTGGAAGTATTTTTAACATAATCATCTGACTATATTTTCATCTGCTCACACTCACAATGTACAATGCCATATATATGACACAGAATGCGATGTAATGAACGTATGGGGATGCCGAACGACCAGTTCGGGTCTCTTGAACTGACATTCACCTCGACGTAGTGCCCGGTGTCAGAGTCTTCTTCGATGTTGATCTGTATTCGTCTGTTCTTTTTTCGAGGCTATTTCTTACTATTTACTTTCTTTATCGGGTCTTTTTTCTGGGCTTTTTTGTCGCCGTAAGAACAGCGACACGGAGGGGGGAGGAGCCCAGTTTAACATCCGACGCTGGGTTTGAACCCGGGTAGCCTGCGACGCTCACCACTACGCCATCTGCCCCGCTATTCGAACGACATATTGTAGAATATAGTCCTATTACACCATGTTATTATTTCGCCCACGTACCCATTTTATTGCACTTTGTGACAATGCTGTAGGTTGTCATTTCCAGTAACGCGTATAACTTTGTACTACATGCGATGAATCGGCGTTTGCGGCCTCCCACAGTGCTAATTACTATCGAAACTGTAATACTCGTTGATGAATTTACTCCTTATGACAAAGAGTTCTTGAGTCATTGTGACAAACCCTAGTTATTAGATGCAATATTATCTCAAACCGATAAACCGCGACTGACTACAGAAAGATTTACGAATCAGCCTTAGCTGTTTTACCAGTAGGTTAGGCCTCGCGTATTACACCGTGTATCCGATTTGGCCTTCTTATGTGGTTTGCAACGTGCGTCATCTCTTATTTGGGGTTGCACGCTATTAATTATCGCAGCCAATAATCTATTTGCGGCTTCGTGAAATGTGAAATCCTGTGTTACGCCAATTTTCGCAACTTGTGTGGTCTGCGACCCATCCTTTCGGTTAGACGTAGGCTGAATGAAACTTGTTACCTCTGGGAGAAAAATCGTTTATCTTGGGTCGCCTGAAATGTGGGTTTGAAAAATTAGGTATAGCAGTTACATACAGAGTCTAACAACTAGAAAATATCAGCTTTTCCAAATTAAATTAGAATTAGAATCCAGCTTTTAGCTGTATATTCATATTTTTGCTGACTCAAAGGACTTTCGCGTGCTGTTTTATTCAAGAAGCTACACAGTTTTCCAAGTTAGACTGCAATAGATTTGAATCAATTCCAACGTGTAGCAGCATTGCTATAGCAATAGAAAGTTTTAAAAACATATATACTAATTTTAAAGAAATTGACAGATTTTAGCAGAGACGAAGCTATTGAAGAGTGAAATTTGAATTCGAATAAAAATGTATTTACGGTGGCTAATTCTTTCGTTATTAATCAAAACATTAGCCACCGTAAATACTAATTTATTGAAATCCAAATTTTGCACGTCAATGACTTCGCTTTTATTAAAATCTTTCAAACTTTTTAATTTTTTTATATATAATAAATCATCAACTTTCTTCTCTTATAGCAATGTATCTGGAATTGATCTAAATCTAGTGTGAAGCGTTTTTTTCAGCCAACTAACAATTTTATGAAGTAATCAGTAAACTCTGAAAAAGAAAGTTATTTTTGATCAGCCCAGCCCTGTATGCATAATGCCCTTTCCAATTCTCCACTATAGTTGCTGACGATTACCCCTGTCGAGTGTCAGCCACAATATTCGGGTTTATTTCAATACGAATATATATATATAGTTTTGGCGTGGAATTTGCTCGATAAACAACTTGAAAACAGATTAATCTCTCATGACAAATACCCAATATTACTTCTGCACACTGGGGTTGATGTATGCTTTCGTTAATGACGTGTGAACGTATATAGCGTAGATTCTAAAAGGCGTGTCGGGCTAAATAGTTGCGGTGTTTTGGATTGATTGCACAGTTTCATTTGATAGACACTCCTGATGCAGATGCACGTCATTCGGTTTGAGACTTTGGTTGTTTGTAAACAGTGCTTGGAAACTTGAGCGAGTTGGATATTATCCGTGAATGCCATAATAAGAGCTTCTTTTAGGTAAAGAACTTCAATATACCATTGAATAGTTTATTCTTATTGAAATAATCCCGAAATGCTGACGATTACCCGTGGCGAGTGTCAGCCGAAAATATTCGGGTTCATTTCAACATGAATATACTATTCGAGTGCTATTCTGGTATAAGGCAATTTCAGGCAGAGGGATATAATGACTAGCCTAGCGTCTTTTGTGTGAGTTTTAAATTATATCAATTCCTGACACTCGACAGGGTGAATTTGGATTTGAATAAAATAGTATTTACGGTGAGCACAACTATAATAAATAAACAAAGAAACGGTCACCGTAAATACTATTTTATTCAAATCCAAATTTTTCGACGGCAATAACTCCGCTTCTACTAGCTGGAAATGAACCAAATTGGGTGAGCATCGTTTCTATAGACAGCCTAACACTTTCATGGGGTGAACAGAATATTTTCAAATTTTTTATTATTTATTTTTATATAATAAATAGAAACTTTCTTCTCCTGTAGCAAAGCGGTTACTGGCTGGAATTGAACCAAATTTTGTGTGTAAACTTAAATTAGGCAACCTAACAATTTTATCAAGTAGCCAGTACGATTTGAGAAAAAAAGTCATTTTTGAAGAGCCCTACTGTACATTCTCTGTGCAGTGTTCTTTGCAATCAAACTGTCAAATTATGTAGGAATTTCTCCTGCTTTAGTTGTATTTTCGAAATTCTAGAGTGAATGATGTCACTGGGTAAGTATATCGGTATTGGATCAGTTTTCACGAATATAACATTACATTACACCGACTACCTCGCTATGTACTTTTCGTATTAACAGTGGCGAGCTATACGAAACCGTTATCATTTAGTATTCGTCTGTAAAATATCTTATCACTGACATTATCACCGATTGCATTTTCAGCTATATTTATTTTGATACGCGTGGATCTATCACGTTCACGATGGTACTGCAACTGTGAAAGTTATTTTCTTTCGAAAAGAGTATTTGTTGTGGCGATTCCGGTTAGTCTTTTAGTTCAGCTGTTCGTACGCGTCGGATGGCGTTTGAAAACGCAATTTCTCGGTAAAGGTAATCTAATTATGACCCTATCTAGTCGACCAAAGTTTTGTTAGCCTTGTCATCCGATCCGGCTTAAAGGCAGATGCTAAGTTTCCGATATGATAAGAAGTGTATAGCTTTGTGCAGTACATCGCGGTTGTTTTGGGTTAGCGTTAGACAGATATTTCAAAAACGCGGTGTTACTGAGAATTAATATGGTCGTATGTATAGAGACTTCAAAGTAGTCATACTTTTATTCAAATAGAAGTAAAAGTAGCTATTTCCAAGTAACTAAAAAGTAAATCCTATTCTAAGACTGGGTCGACCTAAAAAAACTGAAAGTCTTTCACTTACGCACCCACAGACTTGGATCACTAGACAATTTTTTGCTCTTCCAATTTCGGTCAGAATTAGAATTATATCTATACAGATGTTTTACAAATTAGACTAGAATTAGAATTATAGCTACACGCTTCTTTTAAATTAGAATAGAATTAGAAGTATATATATACAGTATGTTACAAATTAGAGCAGAATTAGAATTAGAATTATAACTACACAGGTGTTTCCAAATTAGATTAAAATTAGCAGTATAGCTACACAGGTTTTTAGATCAGAATAAGAAGTATATCTATTCAGTGTTTTACAAATTAGATTAGAGTTAGAATTAGAATTATAGCTACATTACATAGGCTTTTCCAAATTCACGTTTTTTTCTAAATTAGATTAGAATCAGAATTAGAGCTACAGTTTTTACAAATAAGATTAGAATTATAGCTACAGGTTTTACAAATTAGATTATAATTAGAATTATAGCTACACAGTTTTTTTCTTCCTAATTTGATAGAAATTAGCATTGTAGCTACGCAGGTTTTTCCAAATTTGATTAGAATTAGGATTACGGCTACACAGGTTTTTCGAAATTTGATTGGAAAATTTGAATTGCTGGATTCGCGAAAAAACTTAGAAATTGAATCACGCTCATATCAAATAAAAGTGCATTCTCATAAGCACGAGAATGGCAAATTAATTTCTGTACAGCAAGCTTGGCTCGTTTCGCACTATTGATTCTCCTGTAGCATTTTCAGGATAACCAGACAATAGATTAGCCTAGAATTGAGATTAAAGCGTAAAAACGTTTCAAAAATTAGATTAGAATTAGAACTAACAAAGGAACCTTTCACAGATTAGTTTACCGGTATTTCGCTACAATAAGTCTAATTATACGACTAGAATTGTCTAGTTATCCAAGTCTGGCTATTCACTTCAGATGCCAGTTTGCTGCGACCTGACCACCGTGACGACAGACGCTCTGTGAGGTCACAGTAGATAATAATTCCTGTCGACGGATGGTTACTCGCAGTATATACAATATTACCAACTAGCCTTTCGATAATAAGACATGATGATTGATACTCAGTGCTACAAGAATGACTGTATTTTCTCCTGAAATATGGCAAGCCGGTAAAGATAAACAGTTATTCTCTTTGGAGACACGATGCCTTGTTTGCACTGCGACTTATTGTAGAATATTTACTTAGTATGATATTAGCTATACGTTTTGCGCTGGTAACTAGTGTAGCTTGTTGACAACGCGATGGGGACGGCCGTACGGCGTTAACAGTCGCTTTATTTTCGGAGTGTGAGTTTAATTGCGTCAAATGGAGCAGAAAATGGGGTTCTCTTGCGACTAAGTCGAGGCCAGTCATATGGCCGTTGTTCTGGTGAGCGTGTAGTGTTGTTAATATACGATGGTATTTCCAATTCTCTTCTAGTTGCTGACGATTACCCCAGGCGAGTGTCAGCCGAAAAGATTAAGGTTTCTTTCAATAAGAATATACTATTCAGTGAACAGCTTGCAGCCAATTAGTCTAATTGGCAACTAGAATTATCCAAGTCTGTTTTTGAGTGCAATGCAATACGGTACGTTACGAATGCAGCTATGCTAGCCACCGCTTATATCTGACCCCGTTTCAGAAACTGTACTAGAGTTATCAATCTTTTTCAAGGACCCTATTAATCACGCGCGTGAATCGGCATACATTGCTTCAAATATGCGCAGTTTATCAGCTAACCCTCGAAATTGCTGACGTGCCGACGAACCTTATTTGCCCGGAATTTCACCTCCGTCAGAACTAACGATTCATGCGTTCTATTATAAGATCTAGCATCCGTTATAAGGTATTAAAACATATTAACGAGTTGATGGTTTGTAGCGGGTACCTTGACCTTTACAGCAGTGAACGTATCGCCTCGTAAAATTCGATTAGTTATTTTATAGCCACCCGCATGTGATAAAATGAAGTCATTATTGTATGATGCGACGATGGTAGTCATGATTTAGTGTGGCTATGAACCGTGAATAATTGGGTGCAGCATTTTAACACGAGACTGCACCGCATCTGCGACAGGCCTGATTCGACATAGTTGCGAAATTTTAGACAAAACCCCGTCTTTTCACGGAATCTGTCGTCGTTGCGAGCGATGAGCCTTGACTAAATGCTTCCTCGTAAAATTACCTAAAAACCGTGAATGCGATTCGCCTATAATTGGAAACAGTTACAAGCGCTTGTACAAGAGATTTTAGTCACGATTGCTTCTAAAATACGCCGTGACTCTGTTTGTGAATGACCAAGTGCGAACCCTGTAAACTGGAGTCACCAACAAGCGGTCCGCGAGGTCATATTTTGCAGCCCGCGACCTAGTTTGAGATTTCGAAAGAACTCTAAGCAAAGCATTTTGAAACGCTGAAATTGATTTCAGTTTAAAAATATTGTTTTTGTTGTTCAAAATAAGCTATTCTCCTGTGCCCGGCATCACTATTCCTCACAAGCTGATACGGCATCGGCGATGGTAATAGCATTCCACGGAGGAAGAATCAGCTGACATGAATTGGGCATTGGCATATTGCCTTAGCGTGCAATGGCCAAACACTGCCAAAACCGAGACGCTTAGAAAACGAAGTGGGGCTGCCCGCAAATTCAAGCTTTACGAGATATTTTTCCACCAAGTACCGTGTCTAGCTAACCGCACTATCGCTTCTTTAGTCGCTGGGAAGTGTTGTCAGGTATCGTGCGCAGCTCATAGTTCAAAATAGAATGAAAGTGATGATTTTTTGTTACATCTGTATTTCCTTTGCGGTAACTGTACGCCCGTCGCCCATGTTAGAGATCACAGCGTTGTACTGGCATAGAGTTTTGCAAACGTGATTGTTGAACTGTGCGGGCTATTTTATCTCAATTTTGAATTCATGCGGCCCGCGGCCTGTATGAAATTTGAAAAGTGGCCCGCGACCCGTTTTGAGTTGGCGACCCCTGACCTAGATTATAATTAGATTACCGGCATTTCGCTGTAATTAGTCTAATTACGCAACTAGAATTATCTAGGTTCTCAAGTCTTTTCGTAGCCTCTCAATCAGATACCTAGCTTGGCCCAGATACACACCGAGTGTATCATCATCGCCCCGTTCAATGTGGTATCTTGAACTCCGCATAGATTTGACCCGTCACCCTGCAGCATTCGTAAAAATCGATATCCCAACACAAGCCGTTATTAATTACGTTACCGATGTTACTGCACACATGCACTGTTTGCCTTCTCGATAGCGCACTTGTCGAGATAATGCAATCGCCCTCTAAGCTCCGCAGCGTATAGCGCCTTTGTTATCTCTATCATGTCTACAAGTAGATGGAGGGGAAGATACCCACATTGCTTTGTCATCTGCACTAATCCCTGTGTAAACAGAGTAAGAGCTTTTCGGTGACAAATTTCCTGCGCGCTTCTCAGGTCACGAGAGCGCACGCCATTTGCGCTGAGTGTTTTGAGGGGAGATGTCGTAGATTTGCAGTGCGCTGAGGCTTGTGGTGACGAACTTCTATTCAGACTTGGATATCTAGATAATTTTAGTTGTTTAATTAAACTAGATAGAGCGGAGATCTGCATGGTGATCGAATTTTAATCTAAGTTGTGAAAATATTTCTATTTTCTCATCCTAAATCTAATTTCTTGCATTGCCGAAAATGCTGCAGGGGAACTGTACAGTAGGGCTCTTCAAAAATGACTTTTTTTCTCAAATCGCACTGGCTACTTGATAAAATTGTTAGGTTACCTAATTTAAGCCCACACACAAAATTTGGCTCAATTCCAGCCAGTAACCGCTTTGCTACAGGAGAAGAAAGTTTCTATTTATTATATAAAAATAAATAATAAATAATTTGAAAATTTTCTGTTCACCCCATGAAAGTGTTAGGCTATCTATAGAAACGATGCTCACCAAATTTGGTTCAATTCCAACCAGTGGAAGCGGACTTCAATATACAATTGAATAGTATATTCATATTGACATGAACCCGAATATTTTCGGCTGACACTCGTCAGGGGTAATCGTCAGCAACTAGTAGAGAATTGGAAAGAACAGCGTATATCAACATATACAACATATCAACATATGAATATACTTTTCAATTCTAATTTTGCTCTAATTTTGAAGAAAACTGTGTACTACTGTGTCCTACTACGCACAGAGCAGTGTGTAGTCATGATTCTAATTCTAATTCTAATTTGGAAAAGAACTGTGTAGCTCTAATTTTAATTCTACTTTATTTTGGGAAAAACTGTGTACCTGTAATTATAATTATAATCTGATTTCGAAAACGACTGTGTAGCTATAATTCCAATTCTATTTTAATTTGAGAAAAACTGTATAGCTATAATTATAGTTCTAATTTACTTTGGAAAAACTGTGTAGCTATAATTATAATTATAATCTAATCTGGAAAAACTGTGCAGCTGTATTTCTAATTCTGATCTAATTTGAAAGAAACTTTGTAGCTATAACTATAATTATAATCTAATGTGGAAAAAAACTGCAGCTATAGCCTAATTTTAATTCTGATCTAATTTGGAAGAAATTTAGTAGCTACTAGTTATAATTCTAATTATAATCTACTTTCGAAAAAGAAATTGTAGATATGATTCTGATTCTAGTCGAATTTGGAAAAATCTGCTTAGGTACAATTCTGATTCTCGTGTAATTTGAAAAAAACTGTGTACGGTAGCTATAATTCTAGTTTAATTTGGGAAAAACTTTGTAGCTCTAATTCTAATTCTAGTCTAATTTGGGGAAAACAGTGTAGCTATAATTCTGGTACTAATCTAATTTGGAAGAGCTGAAAATTTTCTAGTAGACAAACTCCGCTTCGTTGGTTGCGTTCGAGTTCTGACGTCACACTCTTGAATTTGCTGACATGTTGTTTACCCGCTCTATCGGATCTCGAGAGGAAATCTCGCTCAAAGCGACACGGAACGGAAGTTCCGTATTTTCTGTAAACGAAAGCTTATCGCTTGCCGAGATCCTTGTCTGTGCGAATGCTTTTGTAATCCACGGAGTACCTTGCATTGCTAGCAGCCCGTAGACAGTGCAGTGAAATTTAGAAGGTCGAGAAGCTTGAAATGACGCAAATAGTATAGAAGCATTTCCTATGTTATCTACGTTGTAGGACTTGCAAGAAAGAATTTTAGATGCATTTCTACATGCATTATATATAGTTGGGAAACTTAGAGAAGTTTTCAGCTTTTTTAACCTAGATAGATTAGAATTAGAATTATAGCTACACAGTTTCAAATCAGAGTTGGAGTTACTGAATTCTCAAAAGCTTGTAAATGAAATTAAGTTCCTAATTAGAGAGAGATACAACAAAAATCAAGTTCGGTCCGTGTCAAGGCAGAGTACATTCTCGTAAGTGTGGAGAATGAGGATGGCTAATGCCTGTACAAGTGTACAGCAAGCTTGGCTCGTTTCGCGCGATACTGCTCTTCCGTAGCGTTCTCTGGAAAACCAGAAATTATAATAACATATGAATTGGAGCACAGGAAGATACCATAAATTAAATTAGAATAAGACATCGGAGTAGAATGTATAGAATTATTTAATTGCCCAACTCTCGTACTGTGGAATTGTGCATAGGAATATGTCCCTGTCATCAAGACACTATATAGTCGTTTATTCAATATCTTACTCCCGCCGTGCGTTACCAGCCTGAATTACGTCGCATATTTAACGCTGAATCATCAGTTCTGCATTATTTTGAGAATTCATTCTTGACGCGCTGGTACGCGATATTACGTCGGCGATAGATTGCACCATTGCGTCGTGACTATAGCACGACCGATATCGCATTTTCCGTCGATACCGATGAAACCGATAACCCCGATATAACTGGAACATTTTCAGCTCTTACTAATTAGATTAGAATTAGAATTACAGCTACACAGCATATTCCAAGTTGGAATTATGTAAGGTAAACAGCATTTTCCAAATTAGATAAGAATTAGAATTACTGAATTCGCGAAATCTTGGAATTTGCATCAAGTGCCGTTAATATAAATTCATAGTTCATTATTATGAGCATGATAATAGCAAATGTCTGTACACGTGTACAGCAACCTTGGCTCGTTTCGCGCTATACAGCTCTCCTGTATCTTTTTTCGGGAAAACCAGAAAGTAGATTAGAATTAAAATGAGAACAGAGAAACATTGCAAACATTAGATTAGAATTAGAATTAGAGCAAAGAAACATTTCACAAATTAGATCGGAATTACTGGCATTTCGCTAAAATTAGTCTCTAATTTGTCTATTGAAAACTACAATTAGCAACGTCGTAGCGTGTATCGTGTACACTGTACATCTACAAGGTGGTCGTGAAAATATCAAGAACTTTGTATTAGTTTGATCTGGAAGATCCCTTCCTTCCTGTGTGATTCCAGCAACTAAGGCATCTCCACGAAGTTACCAAGAAAGATTCACCGATAGTCAGCGTATTAATTTAATATAGACGCGAGCAGCTTTTTCGTATATCTACGGAGCTAATCCCCGGAAAATTTGAAACACGCAAGCCTCGGTTTACACAAATCCTCTTAGAAACTGCATGTATTTTGAGTCGCGAAGCAGGTATTCGTGCGTTTGCAGGTTTTAGTTCCGGTCGATAGACTTCTGGCCAGCTGCTACGAGGGAATAGCGTTACCGTAACGTGTTGGGTTTCAGATAGGGGCTGCGGCAAAATCGAGTTCCCCCGTGAATCGATTACGAATCAAGTATTTCGCTTAGATTCGAGTTGGGTATGTCGGTGTCACCAAGTCTTGGAGAATTATATAATTCTAGTTGTCTGTTTAGAGTAATTATAGCGAAATGCCGATAATCAAAGTCTAACATAATTTGTGAACTGTTTCTTTGGTCTCATTTTCATTCTTTTTAATTTCCGGTTTACCTGAAAATGCTACATGTAAAGCTAGCAGGGGATGTTCAAAAATGACTTTTTTTCTCAAATTGTGCTGGCTACTTGATACAATTGTTAGGTTACCTAATTAAAGGCTGCACACTGCACAGTGCACACCAATTTTGGTGCAATTCCCACCAGTAGGCGCATTGCTATAGGTGAAAATAAATTTGTAATAATTTAATAAAAATAAATCTAATTTTCTTTTGAAATTTTACTGGTCACAGTATGGAAATGTTAGATTTTCCGAAAAAAGAAACCGACGCACGCCAAATTTGGCTCGATCCCAACCAGTTTCAGCAGAGTTATTGCAGTACAAAATTTGGGATTTGGAACAAATAGTATTTACGGTGGCAAAATTATTTCTATCAGATCCACCCACCGTAAATACTATGATTAGAAATCTCGAATTTTCAACGTCAATAACTCCGTTTCTACGAGTTGGAATTGAGTCAAATTTATTGTGCATCGTTTTTTGCTTACAATCTGACAATTTAATGGGGTAGCCAGTGAAATTTGAAAAAAATTATATTTAATTTTATTAAATAAAACCAAAACTTTTTTCTCTGGAATTGAGCCAAAATTGGTGTGCGGCGTTTTTTAGATAACCTAACAATTTTATCAAGTAGCCAGTACAATTTAAAAAACGTCATTTTGGAACTCCCCCACATAGTGCAAAACGAGACAATTCTCGTGCTCGCGAAGTCAGTAATTCTAATCCTAACTCTAATCTAATTTGTGAAATGCTTCCATGATCCTAATTTTAATTCTAATCTAATTCCTGGTCTCCTGAAAATGCTACAGGAGAACGCTATAGTGCGGAACGAGCCAAGCTTGCTGTACAGCAGGGGTGTTCAAAATGACTTTTCCCTCAAATTGTACTGGCTATACTTGATGAAATTGTTAGGTTACCTAATTGAAGCCTGCACACCAAATTTGGTTCAATTCCAATCAGTAGCCGCATTGCTACAGGAGAAGAAAGTTTTTTTTATTCATTATATAAAAATAAATCAAAAAAATCAAAATGAATTGTTCCCCCCATAAAATTGTTAGGTTGTCTATAGAAACGATGCTCACCAAATTTGGCTCAATTACAACCAGTGGAAGCGGAGTCGTTGCCGTCGAAAAATTCTGGATTTTAATGTAATAGTATTTACGGTGGCCAGTTGTTTAATTATTTGTTGAAAGCGTGCCCACCGTAGCAATGCGCCGACTGGCTGGAATTGAACCAGATTTGGTGCGCAGGCGTTAATTAGGTAACCTAACAATTTTATCAAGTAGCCAGTAGAATTTGAGGAAAAAAAATCATTTTTGAACACCCCTACTGTACAGTGTACAGGCATTTGACATTCGCATGCTTACGAGGATGACCTATGATATGATGTGAACTCGACTTAATTCAATTTCGAAGTTTTCGCG
Source organism: Botryllus schlosseri (assembly GCF_051294905.1). NCBI lineage: Eukaryota > Metazoa > Chordata > Ascidiacea > Stolidobranchia > Styelidae > Botryllus > Botryllus schlosseri. The sequence continues at coordinate 36,204,072 of NC_137238.1, forward strand.
AATTCAGTAATTCTAATTCTAATTTGATTTGGAAATAATTGTGTCGCTGTAATTCTAATTCCAATCCGCATTTAGATAAAATCGCGTAGCTCTAATTCTAATATAATTTCTGTTTTCCGCGTGAATTGTATAGTGCAAAACGAGTCGAGATAGGTGTGCACTACAGGCATTTGCCATTCTAATGAGTATAAGAACGAACTTCATTCAATTTCCAAGTTTCCACGAATTCGGTAATTCTAGTTTTAATCTAATTTGAAATAAATGTGTATCTATAATTCTAATTCTAGTCTAGTTTGGGAAAGCTTAAAATTTTCTTGTTTTCAAACTCTGTTTCAGACCTTCGTGTTCTATAATTTTGAGATTCGTGCGACATTTTCGATTATCGCCAGATTCTCACATTCGCAATAAGGAATAATTCGAATGATACCGTACGATTCAATCCGAAATTATAGCGATTTCACGGCCCGAAAAACTATCGTACCTCATCTTCCGGCCAATCTTCAAAGTCGCCGTTCCGTTGTTATAGGGATCAATTATTTATTTTTCTCGCGAATTCATTATTTATTTAAAGTGCCCGCAGTGCTCCCCGACGGATTTTAAATGACTTTTGTTTTGGGAACTACGGGAACACTCGTAAATCTCCCCGCCCTTTACGCGTAAATTCGAGTCAATATTTTTATCAAAAATAATAAATCATTAGCATCATCCTGCGGGAATAGATCAACAGCACTGCGATTAAATATATTTGAATTATAATTTTTGTAACCATTATATTCTCCATGCGATTTGCATATACATTTTCGCTTTGGCTTTTCCGCTTCGCGAATAACTTTAACTCGTTTTCCATAATGTGCACCTTTTGAGAATTGAATATCAGTGTGACCAACTTGGTCCCTATGCTGACTAGAGTGAAACCATAGCACCGCTAATGGATGATTATAATGGGGCCCACGATCTTAACGTTTGCTGCCTCGTTGGGAAGTATTTCTTAGTATAATATCTCAACTTTGGTAAATCTGTGTTGGATTATGCAGGGATATTTTAATCAACTCAGGATTTTTTCGCCAGCCCGATGATTGACGCCCCTGACTTAGAGGAGAACCACAAGTTAGATTAGGGGCTTAGAAACATTTCACAAATTAGATTAGGATTAGAATTGGAATTCGATCAAAGAATAATTTCACAAATTAGATTAGAATGAGGTCCAAGTCGCCCCTGTGATACGCATCAATTTCACGTTCAGCGCAACAAATTGCACGATTGCTAATGTACTACATATCCACACATAAACTCTGCAGCTGTAAGCTGATTTGGGACCATAATCTTCTGTCGAGTGCGCGCTCCAAGTTGCTATATATATTTATCTTTGCACTTCAACTATAAGATCCATTGTTTTTAGCGCGGTAATCCGATACCCTTGACATCCAATCCAAACTTTTGAGGCTCTTGTTAGGGTTGTTTGGACATAGACTAATGGGGCTGCTAGTGTAAATCACGCTTTGTACATTTCGTGGTAGCGTGTAGCGGGCCGCTGTTAGGATTTGGCTTATAGTAATCGGGTGATAAGGCATATATTACTGCTCGTGTCAGCGTACAAGGTGGTGATTACTGTAGTTGGTGATTTGTATACTTGGAATAAACTGCATGCATGTAAGCAGATAGCCAGTAATCCAGTATGAACAATGTTGCCATCGATAAGTTGTTACCAACTGTACCTAGGCAGATTTCGAGAACTATATCGAAAATTCTCATCTTTTCCGAACTAGATTAAAATTAGAATTATAGCTACATATATTTTTTTCTTCAAATTAAAATAAAATTAGAGTTGCCGAACCCGCGTTGAATTAAGTTCAGAAGCAGAGAAAAATGCATCAAAAATCAAGTTCACTTCGTAAACCAGAATTCGTTGTCGTAAAAGCATGGGAATCGCAAATCTATGTACATGTACAGCAAGTTTGACTCGTTTCGCAATGTACGCAGTTCTCCTGTAGCATTTTCAAGAAATAGAAACATTTCGAATATTAGATTAGAATTAGATTACCGGTAGTTCGCTTTAATTTGTGTAATTCACAACTAAAATTATGTAGTTGGCAAACTCTGCTCAAAGTTGCGCTGTACAGATCGAATCGTCTGACATTATAGTTTCCAAACGCTGAGGGCACTCAGTTGCAGTCAGTTTTCGACGAAATCTGGATAACTATCGTGCACACCGTTTCGTATCGCTTCGGGCGTTGAGTTCGGCCGGAAACAAGGATTGCCATTAACAGATTCGGAGAAGATAGACGCCGTTTCAATTATGGTTACGATTTGGCGTTGGTGTGATAGCTTGACTTGCTATAATCGTAAAACTGTCCATTCGGAATGGCACCAGGCAACGATGTAGATCAGTGCCTTAGCTGCAGTTGGAAATTGCCACCCTGAATTATCGCCATCTTGAATTCAGCATTCAAGCAGCGAGGGTTCTTTGAAGTTTAAATCTTGACGGACCGCCCGAGAGTGCAAACCTGGTGATGTAGATTGTTGCAACATGCATTTGCCACCGGCAGAATGGCCGAGCGGTCTAAGGCGCTGCGTTTAGGCCGCAGTCTCCCCTGGAGGCGTGGGTTCGAATCCCACTTCTGTCATTATATTTTTATTCATGCCAAATAACATAGGCGTCCTGTTAATTCAATTGCAATTCAATTTATTGCAAATAATTTCATCATTTCAATACACCACAAGCTTGCGATAGAATGAAAGATAGGAAGGTGTCGAAACGATTTGGAGTAGTCGTCGATATCAGACACCCGGCCGCCTGGCCTAGGCGATATAAGAAAGGAGCCATGCACACTGAATGAAAAGTAAAGGAAGATAATATAAAAGTACAGGCGATAACAAAAAGTTTGCATGTGTTGGAAGGCGAGATCGATATGTCAGGTCGTGGTCCGGTAAAATAGAGGGCTAACTAGTAATGATTCAGTAGAAATTGTGTGTATTTTGACTTGAATGTGGACATGGACATGCTCGATGACTGTCGGACAGCCGGCGAGACGCGCCTCTGCGGTTCTTCGGGTCGTTCGCTTCGCCAGTTTGATGGCAATTAATGCTTTGCATTTGCGTTAAATTCAGGCTGGGATTGTGTGTTTGGTTTCAGTGAGTAATTCTCAGTGTATCAAATATGATAAGAGTGATCTACTGGAAACCTCATAATGTAGAATGCCGCCTTTGTGCTGTCGGTAACGGCAGAATGGCCGAGTGGTCTAAGGCGCTGCGTTCAGGTCGCAGTCTCCCCTGGAGGCGTGGGTTCGAATCCCACTTCTGTCAGATTTCCTTTACGGCTTTTTTGATCCATGTCGTACAGGCGAACATTTAGGTATAGGTTTCATAAGTTATTTCAATTCGGGATGAATTCAGTCATTCTTCCTTGATTTTCCGGTGCATTTGTGGTGCATTAGCTTTTAGGTGTATTTACAATCTATAACATATTGATAATGGGTTTATTTTGTTGATGCGATTATTCATTACTCGCATATCGGCTTGAGCGTCGACTCAATGCCAGCGATGAATTGTCGACACTCTATCCAAGAGAAAGGAGTCGCCCTTGAAGTTTGGATATTCAATCATAATCATTTCTTGCAGCAGCGCGCCAATGCTTCACTGGATTCTTATTAATAAATAGATTTGGTCGAAAAGTATGCCGCGCGAACTTCGTGTCATTGGCGGTCCGATGTAAATCGGAATTATAGCTACACGCATTTTGCCAAATTAGACCAGAATTAGAATTATAACTACACACTTTTTGCCGAATTAGACTAGAATTAGAATTACAACTGCACACTTTTATCGAAATTAGATTAGAATTGCAATTACGCAAAAACTTGGTCATTACGTGACAAATTAGACTAGAATTAGAATTATAGCTACACAGTCCCTTCCAAATTAGATTACAACTAGAATTATAGCGGCACAGAGAAACAGAGAAACATTCCAGCAAATAGATTTGAATTCGAGTTAAATCTAAGAAACATTACACAAAGCAGATTAAAATTTGATTACGGCCATTTCGCGCTAATTAGCCTTATTATCCAATTGTACAACTCTTCTATGTATACTGTATAGTTATGTAACCTGAAATAGAGTTTGCACAGCTTTTGAAGCATGTGTGGTCACACTAGATTGAAAGGCCTCCAGCTGATTTCATTGTGTCCTATTCATTGAATTTCCCTAATTGTGGAACTAGGTCGGCCTAACCCTGCATTATTTCGTTCCAGCTTATGATTAAATCAGGCTAACGAATTTGGTAACCTTGCCGAGGAAGGAGAATAGAATATCTACATCCGGTGCGTGAATATATTATATACATTCATAAACCTCGTTGACAAATATACCGCAGCGAATCTTCCGTGTATCTGTGTATACACTGTACGGTATTTTAAAATTTCATGAGATCAGAAAAGCTTTTTCGTGCTATTCGTGGAAGGGATTTGCTTGTTGTTGTACGGGATTATGTTTTCCTGGGGATGAGGGCGTGTAAGACTGCCAACACCGGCCGTGAATGTAAACAAACGCGCCTTACATGATGAAAGGCGCCGTGTAACTTGAGATTTATATCATCAACACCTACGATGTGGTCCATGTAGTGTGGTGGCACTCGGGAAAAGTTTAGATCTCTGGATTAATCTGCTTTGTATGTGGGCTATGTATGTATGTAAAAGGGGATTTATGATGCTTGACTGTTAAGGTCTTGTGTACCAGGCCTGAGCGAGCCTGAGATTTACATCATCAACACCTATGTGCTCATGTGGTCCGTGTAATGTAGCCCAGCACTCGGCAAAAAGTTTAGATCTTTGTATTAGTCTGCTTTGTATGTATGTAATAGGGATTTTGTGATGCTCAACTGCAAGGTCTTCTTCACCAGGCCTGAGCAAGCTACAGTTAAATCAGAGATATCTAATCTGCTTTGTATCTCACTCTCTCACTCTGCATAAGGCTTGGCAAAATCGACTACCGGTACTGAGTATCATATTATGACTTCATAACAGTACGGAAGCAGTATAAAGTTCAAATACGTACCTAGTAGACTACCACAAGGATAGAACGCCAGTCTACATCGCAATAAAGATAATTTGGTATTTTTCAACCATGCCTGTTTCGTTGCACTCTGTGAGAATGCTGTGCATGGGTCGGTCACGACTTCGCAGATATGTCATTACCAGTAGCGTGCTTTGTACTGCATGTTTCGTATGATGCGATACAACAAATCGGGGTTCCACAGTGGAAAATAGTATTGAAACTATAATTTTCGCTAATAAATCAACTCGTAGTGGCAAACAGCGTGTAATTTCAGTACTCGCAACAACCATCTCACTCTACTACTCGAATCATTACAATTGGTGCAGAATTAAGTACGCGAACTCTATTGAGTAATCGGAAAGCGGACAAGTGCTTCGTTAGGCTACTAACCAAGTCTGCTTGTTTTGCAGTGTTGTAACCAAGCCACAAGGTTCCGAGTCGCAAGTCAATGTCACTTTTATAGTTTTGACTTAAGTCAAGTCGAGCCATTTTCAATTCACCACCGAGTCAAGTCCGGCCCAAGTCGTTGAGCAGAGGGTCGAGTCCGAGTCATAGTGATACGACTCTAGTCCGAGGCCAAGTCATTGCGTTCGCTGTTCACGTGTTCAGTTTCGCGTTAAAGTCTTGTACAACCCACTATTTACAACTCTGTTTGATGATATCGAAAGCTTGGCATTCATAATATACTAATTTTCCTCACTTTTAACGGTTTCTGGTCGCATTTTCAAGTAGCCTACCAGTACTGATAGATGAAATACCAGTAGTGCGTTCTTCGGAATTACAATGAAATGTGTCTTGGTAGCCCAGTCTCGAGTCATATAACTTGGTCCGAGTCATGCGCAATGACTCGATTACAAGTCGATTCAATACACAGATCGACTCAAGTCAAGTCGAGTCACCGATATAATGCGACACGGGTCGTTATAACCCTGCTGTTTGGTATCGAAAGTAAGTATAGTTCTTGATAGTGTCTACGGTGACACTTGACAATAGTTTCGTATCCCAGCTCGTAATGAGGTCGCAGGTCTCCACGACGAATTTAATTTACAGAAAACGCCACGCACTCGAACACCCGATCGCAGTGAAAATCCATTTCCGCGGTCTCGGTTGAGATAGTTTCGAATGCCGTATGCCTACGTGTGACCCGCGGCGTCAATCAAACCTTGCGATATCCGTGAGAAAACGCATTGCTCTGGCCCACAGTTGGAAAACTAGAAAATTTCCATCTTTTCCAAAATGGATTAGATAGAGAGTTATAGTTACACATCTTTTTCCAAATTCGAATTCGAATTACTAAATTCGCCTGCAAGAATTAGATTAGAATTAGAGCATATAAACATTAGACAAATTAGATTAGAATTAGATCACCGGCATTTCGCTATAATTAGGTTAGATAGACAACTAGAATTACCTAGTTCTCCGATACTGGTTACCGTATGACAACGCATATGTGTTGTACTGATGAATCGCCAAAACCCGTAAGTTGTTGGATGGTTAGATGTGTTTTCTGATATGTGTATGATTGTTGTGGGAGCTCCTCTCGTAGGCAGAATGGCCGAGCGGTCTAAGGCGCTGCGTTCAGGTCGCAGTCTCCCCTGGAGGCGTGGGTTCGAATCCCACTTCTGTCACGTTTTGATTACTGTCTCGGTTATTTATCCAGGAATCTTATTCTATTCCTTACTTTGCTTAGCCAGTATCATTTTGGGTTAGGACTCGTCAGGGGTTATCGTCAGCTACTAGTCGAGATTTCCAAATAACTTTGTACATCAAAAATCGTACTACCAAATACCATGTTCTTTTCAATTCTCTACCAGTTACGAACGATTACCCATGACGAGTATCACCCGAAAATATTCGGGTTGTATATCGAAGCTGTGAATATATAGTGTCCTTAATGAAGTAATTTGTGCAACAATACACTTGAATGTAACATGATAACCACATCTCTGTATAGGTATTCCTTACGCAGCCTTTTTCAGCACCCTCGACTAAATACAGCGGTGGCTGTCGCGCGTGAATCACACTTTTCCCGCGCAGCCGAAGCGTGGAGGTGGAGGCACTAAGCATCAAGCAGATAGCGCGCAGTTGTACAAGTGTCGGGTAGCTAGTCGTGACTCCGCCGAGATTTCGGCAGCGATTTTCCGCACCAACGATCATACATCGCCGAGATCGGATGTTAGTTTTGCGCTCTAGCAAAGCTTTTGTCTATATACCGCACGCTTGGCCGGACTCGGTCGCACTTGGCTTCACAGAAAAGGCACAGGCTTGGACGTCAGTTGTGCTCTGCTATCTCGCACGCATTATCTACCTGAGCTCGTGATGTACGGCAGGCTTGAAAAGTAGCAGAGTTAGGCTACAGTTGACTACCTTCTTCAATAGAAGCCTTGAGATATAAGTCAGCATAGCGCAAACCCAGTACAGCATATGTATGTGGTTGATTTAAGGCGGGACGCATTTGATTTGTGGTATCATTACGTAATTTGTGATCAGCAATCTATTAGCATCGCAATACGTTAGTTACCTGTGACTTGTCAGCTGATTTTTCGTCTAGGGAAATAGTAACAGTTCAATTAATACAATGATATTGATGATGATGTGAATCTACAATGTTTGTTCTTATCTCTGCTAGTTGCTGACGATTTCCCCTGCCGACTGTCGGCCAAAAATAGTCGGGATCATTTCAATACGAATATATGATTCAATTGTGTATTGGAGTTCTGTACCTTCAACAAGGTCTATAGTCCTGTTAATTAACGATTTGATCATTGCAAAAACCAAGCAAGTGAACAATGAAAAGATATGAAGATATGACACCCACCTTGGCCTAAAACTTGTATATGGAATGTAATAGAAAATTACATAAAAAAGCAAGTCATGAAAATGAAGTGGCATGCGTGGCTAGGCGAAGTTGATATGCCATATCGTGGCCTGGTAATATAATATTCATTCAGTAGAATCTGAAAAGCTTCTTGGAGGCGCAGAAATTAATATGGAATTGAATATACTACTCCATCAGCAAAATCTGCTTGTGATTTGACCTGGCGGTATTAAATGCTCGATTGCTCGGCCCTGTATTTCTGCGTTTAGAAAAATACAGGCTAATCTAAAATCGGTTCTTACTGTTTGATGAATCAATGATAAATTGCCCCCTTTGCGTTATCTCCGGTGTTATTATGGTTTGGCGGAGCACGGCGATAAGGACCTTTGCTGTACTGTTAGGGTAATTACGTCATCCGTTTGGTGTCGTAACAATGGCTGTGAGCATTCGTCGAATGAGTCATGTTCTATCCTTGTATGATCGTAAATTAATGTTCTGGTTGTAGTCGATTTGACAGATTTCTAGCAGGCTTGGACTTCTAGGTATGTAATTAGATTAATCAGGCCGAAATGTCGGTAATCTAATTATAATCTACTTCGTGAAATGTTTCTATTCTCATTTTAATTCTATTCTAATTCTAATTCTAGTCCAATTTGTTAAAAGCTGTGGCGCTATAGTTCTAATTGCAATCTGATATGGAAAAAAATGTGGGTACTCTAATTCTAGTCTAATTTGGAAAATGTGTATCCATGATTATAACTCTATTCTGATTTGTTAAAAAGCTATGAAGCTACAATTCTGACTCTAATCTAATTTGGAAAACACTATGCAGCTATAATTCTTCTTTTAATCCACATTTGGAAAAAACCTTCTAGCTATAATTCTAATTCTAATCTAATTTTAGAAAGTTGAAATTTTCCTAGTTGTCCAGTCGCTTCCACTCGTGGCCGTAACCTCTAGCTGATTTATGCGACTCTTTGCTAAGTGTTTAGTATTACGCTGTTGGTATTATGGCCGTTAGTGGGCTGCTAACAAACTGTTACATCACGTATGTGTTAAAAGGTGTCCCGTGTTTGAGAATATCGTGTTGTATCGCGAGTTGAGTTGATTGCTTATGATGGAGAGGGATTTACTGTGTCTGCATCTGAACGTGAATTGTTTTCATCGAAATTAGATTATATTGTGTTAAAACCTATGAGAATAGGTTTGAACTATGAACTATTATTGGTTCGCCGATAATATCAACAATTAGAAGTAAAAAATATTTAGTTAGTTTACGGTCAACTAACTATTGGTTATTTGAGCAGTTCTAGGTCTATTTCTAGTTGCATATTTAAAAAAAAGTTGTCATCGTTCGGCGTGAATCTTGATGCCGGTGTTCTGTTGTGTGATGCTCTTGCAGCCGTTGTTATCTCACAGTCATCATTACTAACAGTGGCGTAGCCAGGGGTGGGTTTTGAGGGTTGATACCCTCCCATTTCAAACACGAAACCCTATTCGTTTTGAAATGCCGAGTCTCCATTAGTTACTAGCACATTTGGCAAATCAGAAATTCGTATTATCAGGTATTAGTTAGGTGTGTGTTTAGTTAGTTAGTCAGTCGCGGATTTGTAAAGGCCATTAGTTCAGTTATAGTCTGCCCTTATCATAACTCATAATAGCTACCACAGCGTGGAAACTATCAAACATATTAGCTTGATATAACGTGGAGTGTCGATGTCAATTATCGTCCATCTTTTGTTGTCCAAACATGTTCGGATTTCGTCGAATTGTGTTCAAACGCTTAGCGATGATTAATAACGCCAATTGTGACGAGTATTGTGTGTCACAATACCGCGAAGCGATACCTTCCCGCCTAAACTTCCAAAGTCGCTTTGAAGAGCTAAAACAAAATGTTAACCCTTGTAATGGTTGGCGCTCGCGCGTGGCGACTTGAATTTTGTTTACAACTGGTGATTTAGAGGGTTAATTTGTCGTTGTTGTTCCGTAAAAGCGGCCATGAATTAATAAAAGACGACCCAGTGGGCGTGTGGCTGGCTTAATGGGTCGGATGTATTATTCAATATGTTTGGATTTCAAATGCAGCTGGTAGTTCTGTAGTGTGGCGGGCCAGACTTGACAACTAGATAATTCTAGTTGCTTAATTGTACTAATTAGAGCGAAATACCGGTAATTTAATTCTAATCTATTTTGTGAAATGTTTCCATGCACTCATTTTTATTGTTATCTAATTTCTGGTTTTTCTGAAAATGCTAGAAGAAAACTGTGTAGTGCGAAACGCAGCAAGCGTGGCGTGAAGACATTTGCCATTCTCGTGCTTATGAGAGAGAGATTTTTGCTATATTTCTTTCTAATCCGTATTATACTTCAATTTCGAAGTTTTGGTCAATTCAGTGATTGTCATTATGATGTAATTTGAGGTAACTGTGTAGCTATAATTGTAATTCTGCTCTAATTTGGAGAAGAACTGTATTTCTAATTCTAGTTCAAATCTAATTTGGTGAAAAATGTGGCGCTGTTATTCTAATCCTAATCCTACTTGAAAAAAAAACACCGTGTAGCTCAAATTCTGATCCTAGGCTAATTTGGAAATAGCTGTGTAGCAGTGTAGCTATCATTATAATTATAATCCAATTCGAAAACAAAAACGCAATAATTCCAATTATAATCTAATTTGGGAAATACTAATTCTAATTCCATAATTCGGAAAAAGCTGTGTAGCTGTATATCGAAATCTAGGCTAATTTGCAAAAAGTTGTGTAGCTATAATTACAGCTATAATATAATTCGAAAAGAAATGATCGCCGTAATTCTAATTACGCGAAACAATAACTTTATATTGGTATTCGCGTTATTCTGAAGTTCTATACCACAAATGGCTTGTTATAGTTCTAATTGTTATCTAATTAGAGAAAATACACTGTAGCTCCAATTCTAATTGTAGTCTATTTTGGAAAAAGCTGTGCAGTGTGAAGCCACAATTCCAATTCTGATCCAATTTGGAAAATATTGTGTAGCTATCATTCTAATTCTAACGTAATCTGGAACAGCTGGCAATTTTCCACTAGCCCTAGTCTGCATGCAAGCATTTTGCAACGTGCCCGAACGCAGCATTATGTCCTGTTTTAGTCACTTTTCGCGGTACGGTCGCGGTATTTTCTTAATCCTCAAAAAATGCCCGGTCGATATTCCACGCCAGCTGTGTCGCGCGGTCGGAAGGTGTTTTTGCTGGAAATAAATCCAAAAATTCATGCCGCGCGCGAAATAATGACACGCTTTCAAGAGTATTATTAAGTCATAATCACGGTTATCCGCAGAGAGTCGGCGCAGCGCATCCGGTGGAAATATTGAGAGGTAGCTCGCAGAGGCTAGGCAGCGACATTCTTTCTTTAGACGCGCTAAGCGATTTCAGAGTGTTTCGGTACTTTAGCGGTTTTGGCAGCGCGTTCTAAGCTATGTTTTTGGCGTATTACAGGACTCTGACTCTTAAATACTTGTGATATACTAATAAACTCACATCTTCATTGCTCGCTTAGATACAGCGTTGTGGGCCTATATATGCAGATTTGGACATTTATAAAATGTTCAGCTTTATTAGATTAGACTTATCGCTGTAACACTGCACAGTGCACAGTTTTCTGCATATTAGATTAGAATTAGAGTATATAGTTTATCCATTTCCATACTTTAATCTACGTGATCATCTGACTTTATGACTCCAGTTTTAAGCTTAATGTGTCGAAGTACACGTTTTTCCGTATGTCTTGCCGAGGCACTGAATTTTCGCCTGTTCGATGTTCGATTTTTATGAACTTTGTAAAAATTAGAATCGTGAATACTATTTCTTCACTAAGGGCGGTACTGCGGTTCGCTTTTTAAACTTAAAGTAAATTTCCGACAAATTTTGTTTCCCACTCCGTGAAATGCCACGGGCTGCTTCGTTACATATCTTTCGGGGCAGTGTTACGTCACTGGCGACTCGAAATCCGTCTTCGGTAAAGCTTGTCGGGTCGTGATTTACGTCCGCTGTGTTTGAAGATGGATTTTACTTGAGTATCAACGCACGGTGACCCGGTGCGAGACTACATTAGCTTCGTCCTGTACCGTTACAATGATAGTTGCAGCTATTCAGTTTTTCCAGATTAGATTAGAATTGAAATTACTGAATTCGCGAAAACTTGAAAATTGAATCGAGTTTTCGAAGTTTGCGTCCTATCCTAAGGATCAAAACTAAGGGCTATATTGATGAATTCCTAAATCCTGTTATAACCCTATGCAGTATTGTGATTAAGAGCTCCGGAATCGGCATTAGTAATGCCTCTATCGTAACGATAGGCTTTCTGCGTAATTACTGGTTTGTATATTCAACTTTGCGTGTTCAATTTGTTTATATCTTGTGTGCGCGACGGTGTATGATTGATGTGCGTCGGTCTCTTTGAAGATCAAGATTTGCGTGAAGCTGTCTTTCGAATTACCCGCCTGTGACTCGAAATGAACTTAGCGACGACGCGTGATTAATCGCGTTTTGGACATTTTCTCTTAAGAGGCTTACGAATAGAATATTGTCGCTGAGACGAATTGGAAAATTGTGAAATCAACAGCTGTGCCTTCGTGATGCGTGGGCGATAGTTCATCGGAAGAGCATTTGAGGTCGGTTTAGTCCTCAGTTGGAAATGCGATCGGATGCTATTAAACAGTAGGGCTGAGCACAATGATACGAGTACTCGAATCTGAATCGAGTTAATTGTAATGATTCGAGTCGAGTAGTAAAAGACGATTTTTATAGTATTGAAATTTTACGCTCCTCGGCACTGGAAGTTAATTTTTCAACGAGAATTATAGTTTCGACAGTAATTTCACTGTTGAAGCCTTGAAACCTTGATTGGCCTTATCGTAGCGTACGAAACATTTAGTACAAAGCTACGAACGTTACTGGAACTAGCACATTTTCGAAGTCATGATCGTCCCATTTCCCATAACATTGTCACCAAGTCCAATAAAATCGGTATGGTCGAAAAAATACCAAAGTATCTTTAATATGACGGATAACAGGCATTATATTCTTTGTGGTCGCATAAATGGTAAATATTTGAACTTTAACATAACATGTTCCGCTATGACGTCATAATGAGTGATACTCGATTACTCGACTCGACTCGAAGCATATTACGTGATTCAGAATCGAATCACTCAGGTACTCGATTTTGTCCAGGCCTATTAAACAGTGATATGTTGTAACTGCGTGTTATTGGACATGGACAAATCCCGATTTGATGACGATGATTGGCTTTGGATAGGCCGTTATATAACGCCACGGTCTGAATTTTAGCTCTGCGAATCTACGGCACGCCGAATATACTGCGATTTTATTTCTGAATTGCATTAAACACAGAAATGCTACAGAATTTTATATTGATGTGGAAATATTCAAAGTATTTTTCTACGTCGGGTCTTAATATAGAATTCGCGGTCTACTTTGGACTTGGCGTACGGCGCAATGCCGCGTGTGTCGCGCCACTCTGTTCAAGATAGGGTTGCATTTATAACAAATGATTGTTTAAAACAGTGTTTTAAACAAAGGCCTTTTAAGAAAGATTGTGTTTTTTGCAAGTTGTATAATTATGCCATAATTGTGTAAATACTTTCCAAAAACATTTTGCATGAGCCTACGGACGATTACCACTCGATATAGCCGACGTATACGATATGGGACGGTTGGAACCCTGCAAATAGTCAGTTCAACAGCTGTAGTACGTTGATATAGCGTGAAAGGAGATGTATTTACCCTATATTTTCAATTGCCAATGTCAATACACAGTAACGTCACAATTGAATATTCGTTACGCCATGTCTTTTGAAAAACAATAAGGGCCTTGTTTTAAACAGGTTTGTTTTAAATTTATTTTTGTTTCAAATGCAACCCTAGTTCAAGAGTGACCCGCGACTTGCTTTGTCAAAGCTAGGATGAGTTTTCAAGCAAAATTCTTTGAATTTCGACTGTACAATTTAGCAACATTCGGTGGTATGTTAAAGTCTAGCAAACTGCGAATTCGCAGTTTTTTTCAAAAGAAACCGAACAATCAAAATAAAAACAATCAATTGATCGACAAAAATTATAACTTCGATATTATTTTACACTGTGAAAGCCTTGAAACCTCGATCGGCTGTATCGCAGTATATAAAACATGTAGAAAAATGCGATGAAATAGATGTAGTCGAAAAAATACTAAATTACTGCTAATGCGATATAGAACTGGCTTTATATTCTTGTGGTTGCATAGAAGACGCATATTTCGAATTTCCACGACGTTTATTCCGATATGACGTCATAATGATTGATACTCAATGACCACTGACCAGCCGTAATCAAAATCAGCTTTCCACAATCGATAACTTATAAATATGATACCAGGGGACAGGCGCGTTATAGAAATACCGGCACTGTAGTCGGAAATAAACGCGCAGCCCGCCGAGTTCCCAGCCCTCGATAGCACGAAAATACTTTACCGCAACGTTGCGCGTCTTTGCTACGCGGAGCGAGTCGACAAACTCGTGCAATATCCAAAAAGATTTGTTGCTGCGATGCAGTTCATACGCGCGCACCGTAATAAAACGCCGGGCGCCTCAGATGGCATTTGTATTCGTAATTTTTGTAGCCCCGCATGTTTGCGTTGGTGGGTTCGGAGGTTCATTTATATTTAGCATTAAAGCGTTAGCGGTCGTAAATCTAATGTCAGAATGCCTTGAAATTCCTGTGGATTGATTCCGTCTATTCTATTATGTTTGTTACACGAATGTTACGCAAATAACAGTTTAAGAAGAATCGCTTTCCGTAAATAACCGTAAATTTCTGTTCATTTGCGGTATGGAGAATGCATCTTCTCGAATTTACGCGCGACTTAATCACTGCTTTGCGGGATTTTGGTGGATTCAGCTCTAGCTACGTGATGTCGTTAAAATCGGAGGGTTTGTGGTACGATATCTCGGGTTTTGTGGTGATTGCAGCTTGGATTACGACTGCAACTATTCTAGACAGGGTTGAACAACTATAAAATTTTCAGAATTTCTAAATTATATTAGAATTAGAATTACAGCTACTGGGTTTCTTCCAAATTATTTTGGTATTAGAAATTTAGAATGACTAAGCATTAGAGCATTAGAGCACGGAAAGAGTTAAGAATATATATTGTTAAGAACATTGCGTATCAAAAGCCGCATCACCAAATATGACGTCACTGACCTAACAAATCGAATATATAGTCGAGGCGAACAGATGTCGATAACTTGAACGCTTATCTGGGATCTGAAACGGGCTTAATTTCTGGGATATTACTAGGTTGGTTGGAAGTGATTGTTTGAGGTATGAAACTTCGATATACAACTGAATAGTATATTCATATTGAAATCAACCAGAGTAGTTTCGGCTAACACTCGTCAGGGGTAATCGTCAGCAACTAGTAGATTTGTTTTGTATTCGCTTGAATTATGATACTTGCTCATTAACGCCAAAATTTTGTGTAGTAAAAGACGTAGTGTTTGGATGGACTATCTATGTCTGTTTATGTTTTTCTTATTTCACTTCGCAAAGTCCGACATCGGCGTTAATAGGATATCGCATTTGATCGACGCATACGCTTTTGGCAGACTCGAGACTGTGTTTATATTATGGTACTGGTTTTAGTCGGTGTTTGACGGAATGTGTAACTATCTACCGCCAGTGTTTTGAGACTATCCCGTGGGAAAATGATGTCAGCGCGAATCCGAGTCAAAATAAACAAGCGTCTGATTGGAGATTTATGCTCTGGGGAAAATTTTGCGGTATATCAGTGTTGAAAGAACTTCTTGGAGGTGCAGAACTTCAATATACAATTGAATTTGAATGATATTTTTACATTGAAATATAGCCGGTGTTAGAATTAGATTAGAATTAGAATTAATGAATTCGCGAAAATTTTGAAATTTAATTACATTCCTAATTAGAAGCAGGAGAAGCAGAAATTAGATTAGAATTACAATGAGATCATAGAGACATTTCACAAGCCATTTACATTTACAAGTCTCAGTGTAAGCTCTTGAAGAGCCAATCAGATCTTCCTAATAATGTATTACGCGCTGTGAAGCGGGCCATTCGAAATAGCGTGTGATTCTGAAGGGTCGATTTTGCGGGAATTTGAAACGAAACAGTCGGCACGATCAGAGGGATTCCGAGAGTCTGTAATATAATTTTATTGACTCGCTCATCTCGCGACACGGCTTTTCGATCACGCGAAGTACAGCAGATACAGATAGATATACAGTTGAATGGTAAATTCGTATTGAAATAAACCCGAATATTTTCTGTTGACACTCGTCAGCAACTAGTAGTGAATTGGAAAGAACGTTGTAATCAACAATCGTGTCACAAAATATGACGTCACCAGCATGAAATTTCGAATAATCGGGCGAATAGCTCAATGAACTATTTTAGATGGTACACGAACTCCTTTTGTTTGCACAGACTTGGTTGGCGTTGGCGTTGTTGATATATGATGTTATTTCCAATTATCTACTAGTTGCTGACGATGACTCCTGAAGAGTGCCAGCCGATAATGTTCGGGTTATTGAATTGTATATTGAAGTTCTGTACCTCCAAAATGCTCTTCAGATAGATATAGATACACACACACAGATACGTACAGATGTTGACATCGTTTGTTTGTGCCAATATACGAGCGAAGAAGCAGGCGGACTCGGACGTGTACGTAATCCTAGTTGTATAAATGGACTATAATTAGAGCGACATGACAGTAAACTAATTCTAATCTAATTTGTGAAGCGTTTCTATGCACTCATTTCCATTCTAATCTAACATCTGGCTTTCCTGTGAAGGCTACAGGAGAACTGTATAGTGCGAAACGAGCCAAGCAAACCCGGCCTAAATCGCTACATCTTGTACTTGAGCTGAAATTTACGATGATACTTCTACTTGAGTAGGCCTGCCAGGAGTCGCTATTTTGACCGACTCTGATTAACTTACGGGACAGGTGTGCGTTGTATATGCTTGTAACTGCGTTAGTATCATTAGATGGAATTTCATATACACGACGCGCTTACGGTGATATTAAATCGTATCTCGCGGACTGCCTATTATTGCCCGCATGTTTCCTGTTTACCACGGGACAGCTGTATGAGTCTACCTAGCCTCTAAAGCTTGAGGCTTTAAAAGGAGTCTTTACTGAGTGTTGTTGTCGCTGGAGGCTGGACACGGTGAAGTCAGTATATCTCATTTCCGCATTCCAGATGAGGTGCGTTTGGCGGAAATTTCAAAACAAGGATTACACTTTGACGTGGGCATACGCCAATTTAGTTCACTACCGCATTTTGTTTATATTTCCTGACACAAGTTAGCGCAGGCGTGACCGTTACCGTAAAAAGGCTGTAAAGCAGGGGTGGTAAACTATATATTACTAACCTAAGGACAGATACGCAACTCAAGTCTTCACACTTGAATACCAAGAGAGCTCTACTACTGAGCCAGCTTGAAGCAGCGTAATTGGTAGCCCTCTAGCTGGCGACCCCAGCGCTCAAATTGAATACTATTGATCTTAATCGAAAGCTATTGTCGCTCTGATTCCGAAAATACAAATTTATAGCTGGTCTATAAGTTGGAATTGACCCAGAGTTGGTGTGCATCGTATTTTTAGGAAACCTAACAGTTTTATCAAGTTGCCTGTAAAAAGACGCCCTAATATACAAATGCCCGGTTTCAAAAATGTCAGGATGCCGAGTGAATTATTACGTTACGTGTCGCAATCACACTTCTGTTTACCACGAGTCGAAAATACTCGAACAACAGTCATCGTACGGCAATGCGTTGCACGAATGTCTTCCATGTGCGCTTTTACTATTTCGAATTTCCGTTTAACAGATATAAATCATCGTACGCCGGTACAGCCTTCATTAATAAGTATATCGTAGTTTTTTTGGAATAGTATATACCCGGAGTCTTTAACTGAACGGAATATACTCGAGGATACATTGGTGATGCGTATCAAGTCGGCTGACAACGCAGGACACGCCCACGCGTACTTGAGCAGAGATCCGAAAGGTAACTAATTAGTATTAATTTCCTATTTTCATTGTGTGATATTTGAATGATATATTGATATTGAATTATACCCGAATATTTTCGGCTGACACTCGTCAGGGGTAATCGTCAGCAACTAGTAAAGAATTGAAAAGAACATTGTAAGTCAACAATCATATGATGTTTGACATATCGCGATTTCAGAATGCTCTTATCAACCTATAAATCGGTATATATAATTCATATTCAGCTAATTACCAATCGGTATAGCGAAATCTGTATAGATTGGTAGGCGACAAGGGGCTAGAAGGTCTTGAATTCTGTCACCACCCACGTAACATAGTCGGCAACTAAAAAACTTGGCTCGAGTCATGCGCAATGACTCGAGTCCAAGTCGAGTCAATACACTGATTGACTCGACTCGAGTCGAGTCATTTCCGTATTTTGAAAAAATGACTCGAGTCAAGTCGAGTCATCAGAAAATCGTGACTCGAGTCAGACTCGAGTCGAGTCATGACTCGAGTCATTACAACCCTGCAAGATTTATCTACTTTTCCAGAGTCATAAACAAGCAGAATATGGTAAGATATATCACAGATAGGGTTGCACTTAAAACAAAAATCCAGGCCATGGCGTCACGAATATTCAATTGTCACGTC
Organism: Botryllus schlosseri; assembly: GCF_051294905.1. Taxonomy (NCBI): domain Eukaryota; kingdom Metazoa; phylum Chordata; class Ascidiacea; order Stolidobranchia; family Styelidae; genus Botryllus; species Botryllus schlosseri. The sequence goes on from NC_137238.1 coordinate 36,222,667, forward strand.
ATAGTGGATTGACTTTGACAATTGAGAATATAGGGTAATTATAGCCCCTTTGGCGAAATATCTGCACTATTGCTGTTGAACGGACTATTTTGACGATGCCAACCATCCCATATCGATCGATATACGTCGGCTGTATCCGGCGGTAATTGTCCGTAGGCTCATACAACATGATTTTTGGAATGTATTTACACAATTATGGCATAATTTTACAAATTGAAATTATGTTTGAAACACTGTATAAAACAAGTTTTAGGCAAAGTGTTTTAAAACATCGTTTGTTTTAAATCCAACCCTAATCACAGCTATATATATCCCATATATATCAATAGATTGATCAATGAATGCATAAATTACAAAAATATAATTGACAAAGATACAGAACATGAAATCCAGTGAATAGTCTATTTGGCGCTAGTAGAGTATGCACACAGTATTTTGAATTGCGGAATATATTACGTACATTTACAGTGCGTTGTACAAAAAATACAAATTCATTGGAATCGTTTAACGAAACAAGAGTATCACATAACGGTCGTTATAAGCTATAACGTTTTAGCATATGCAAAGAGAATTTGGTAGTATTTGCTCTTAAACTGGGTATACTGCGTCTAGCGTCTGCGTTGATCTAACAAGATCAAACGTGTTATATGTAGGCTAGGGGTGTTCAAAAATGACTTTTTTTCTCAAATCGTACTGGCTACTTGGTGAAATTGTTAGGTTACCTAATTTAAGCCCACACACAAAATTTGGTTCAATTCCGGCCAGTAACCGCTTTGCTACAGGAGAAGAAAGTTTTTTGAATTTGAACTAGAACTAGAACTCACTTTTGAAAACTTGCAACTTGAACTAGAACTATACTCACTTTTTAAATTTGAACTAGAACTAGAACTCCCGTACTCCATTTTTAAAACTCGCAACTCGCAACTAGAACTAGAACTACCCACTTTTCATTACTAGCAACTAGAACTAGAACTACTAATTTTTCAAAGTCTCAGCTAGAACTAGATCTAGAACTGCTAACTTTCCAATATTTGCAAATAGAACTAGAACTACAACTACCCACTTTTCAAAATTATCGACTACAACTCGAACTACTCACCTTTTAACACTTGCAACTAAAACTAGAACTACAACCACCCACTTTTCACAACACGCAACTAGAACTAGAACTACTCAAAACACGTTGCTTAGTTGACTGTCAACTAACTAAATTGGTAGTTCGCACAAGTCTGCATACATAATTCGAAATGATTCGAGATGTCATTGTTTTTATGAATTGTGAAATTGCGTGCGCGAGAAATACCGCGGTAGTAAATCTGTTATGTCACAGTGTTTCGCGCGCTGCCTTGGCGAAGTCGCGCGTCATGACATCACATATCAACGATTTATCATATCGCGTTACCGAAATTCTATATCAGCCAGACTTGGTCAGCTTGATAATTCTAATTCTCGAATTAGATGGTGGTAATCTAATTTTAATCTAATTTGTGAAATGTTACTTTGATCTCATTTTAATTCTAATCTAATTTCTGGTTTTCCTGAAAATGCTACAGGAGAAACGAGCCAAGCTTGCTGTACAGACATTTGCAATCCTCATGGATATGGGAATGACATTCGCATTGATATTAACGGAACTTGAGTCAATTTTTAAAAATTCTGATTCAGAGTTGAAATCAACTGTGTATACGGTATATAATTCTAATTATTTTGGATTCAGAATTGAATTGAATTTTCAAGTTTTTGCGAATTCAGTGATTTAAATTTAAATTTAATTTGGTAAGAACTGTGTAGCTATAATTCTAATTCTTTCGATTTCGTAATTTAATTCAATTTCCTAGTGCTAATTCTAGTCTAATTTAAAATCTGTAGATATGACTCTAGTTATTTTGGATTCTTAACTTAATTTAATTTTCAAGTTTTTGCGAATTCAGTAGTTTAATTTAAATTTAATTTGGAATAAACTGTCTAGCTATAATTCCAGTTGTAATGTATTTTGTAACAGTTAACAATTTTCAAGATGTCCAAGTTTCACGTTGCGTGGAATTCGTACAGTCCCGTTTGTAAGCTCAGTTACTGGGATACGATGTAATCTCATTTCGGCTTTGGTTTGAAGTCTAATTTATAGATCCTGTGTAAATACCGCGTGAGTGACGTTACGTAATGTTAGCGTATAGGTCAAAATTTATTGAATTTATGAAATATAGCCTCCGTGACATGACCTGAATATTGAATTGAACCAATACACGCGAAGGTGCACGGGTACTTGTCCTTATAGCCTAATAGTTTGAAAATTCTGAATTTAATATAAAATCGGCCTCATTTTTTTTTTTCAAATCTCACCGTTAACCCCCCGAAATTGTTACGGTAAGCTGTGTAAAAAAACGACGCGTACCAATTTTTGCCCAATTCCTACCGGTAGAAGCGAAGTTATTGCGGTTAAAAATTTTGGATTCGCAAAAATAACCTGTACTGTGGCTGATCCCAGAATCATTGATGAAAAACTCAAATAACTTCGCTTCTACTGGTTGGAGTTGCGACGAATTTGTTTTGCGTTACTTTTGTAGACAACTCATCAATTTTATGCAGTTGGCCGCCGATATTTTTTTATCAATAAAACGTGACAGATTTACGCTTACAGGACAAGTTTGATAATCGCTTGAGTATGAAGAAGTAATTCGTTACTGACCATTTGCCCCGATATGCCCCCACCCGTTATAAAACAAGGCCGATACTTTCCCACGATTTAGCCGCGGCCCATTCAAGTAATCCGTCAAGTCCCTACGTCATAATCGATCCCATTGTTGCTTCGGCTGACAATTGCCAAGTGAAGTGTCTATGTTTGAAGTGCTGGACACCAGCTATGGTGTTCCGGCGAACTTGCTTGACCCGCAAACTCTGTGATACATATCCAAGTGATTATGTTTTAGCTCTGTACAAAAATCTGTATACTGACTTTTGTTCAATTTGGATTTTTAATGGTGGAACTAGATTTTGGGATGTGTATGCAGCACTTTTACTGGTGAAGTTGTCACAACCGCATGGTGACTGAATATATTTCGACGATCGCGCCTGTTGGTAATGCCACCATTCGACTTGTGTTATTCATTTTGCAATTTTAAAAGTACCCGCCCAAGCAATGGCGTATAGACAGGAGGTAGAATCAGAGAACCCTCCCCCTTTACAAGCTTGACTCTACCCCCCGAAAAATCCCTTATTGTCTTCTCGGAGAAAGTAATTTGCTTATCCCTTATTGAATAGTATATTCATATTAAATGAACCCGAATATTTTCGGCTGACACTCGTCAGGGGTAATCGTCAGCAACTAGTTGCTGACGATTACCCCTGACGAGTGTCAGCCGAAAATATTCGGGTTCATTTAATATGAATATACTATTCAATTGTATATTGAAGTTCTGTACCTCAAAGAAGCTGTTATCCCTTATTCTGAATACATTCGCATATTGTTCCTATTTTTTCTTCGCGCCGTTGTTTCGAATCTCAAATTTCAAATTCGACATTTCATGCCGGTGACATCATATTTTGTGATACGGTTGTTGATATACGATGTTCTTTCCATTTCGTTACTAGTTGCTGACGATTACCCCTGAAGAGTGTCAGCTGAAAACATTCGGGTTCATTTCAATATCAATATAGCCTACTATGCAATTGTATATTGAAGTTCTGTACCTCCAAGAAGCTCTTCTACAGCTTTGTTAGCAAGTCATTACTGAATAAAATCTATCTAAATCTATATTTTTATATACTGTAATTGACATTTGTTTATGGGTATAGAGACTTTAACACGAGCAAGATTACCTGATCCTTGTTGCATTTGCATTTGTACATAGATTTAACCCGATTAGGTAATCTACTATAATTTAGAACATTGTCTGTTCCCAAAATACCCTTTCTCTCCCACTTTCGTATTACTTGACGTTTTGTCTCGGTTAGCGGCGCGCCCGAGTCCTACGATAAACTGCTAAAAACGCGCGACAATTTCTGTTAGCTTGTGGACTGCCTCGTCAATTATGCGCTGATTGAGGCGACCCGCTGGGAAGTAGAATTACGCTCGTAAATATCTGCTAAAGTACAAGTATTTTTTTCAAGTAATTTAAACGTGGGTATTGCAGGCCTGGTTTTGGGTAAAACGCTGAAAAGTCTTGGCGAGTGGACGTCGCCGAAAATCCTAACCACGGGAACATAAATCTTATGTAGTAACAATCTACGCGACCAGCGCTGAAAATCACAGCAAAACGTATCGATTTCCTAAAACAAATACCAATCATTTATTTTCTTCTAAGCGCGAATACCCCGGGGCGTAATATACTCGGTCTAGGATGTTTAGGGACTTGGAATTATAGCGTATACAAAATAGACTATAGTCGGCTGCTAAAAGGCAGGCTAGAAATTACGAGGGAGATAAGTTTGCTGTGATTTTGGGTGGATTATCTCTGTTTACGGATGGTGTCGGGATCGAAAATGCGGTTTTCAAGACAGTTAGTTGACCGCAGTTAGATTTGGTGCAAGGTTCAGGAAGTATTAACACTGGTCAATGCTAGTGATGGGGAAGATCGTGTAGCCGAATGCGTACAATTTGAGAGCTATAGGAAATTTCTGCGTTTGCGAAATAGGTTACAGTTAGAATTATAGCGACACAGATTTTTACAGAATTAGATTAGAATTACTGAATTCGCTAACAATTCTGAATTAGATTAGTTGATCATAACTTCACATAATATCATTTCCGCAAACGTGCGTGTTTTTGTACTATATGTTTCGTATGCAACGATACGACAAATCCAGGTTTTAAGACTTCCACAGTGGGAAACCTACAGTTCTCGATGATATATTTACTGTTAGTTGAAAGTTGCGTATCATTCCATAACAAGACATAGTTCTATTTCCAATTAGGTATAAATACAGTAAAAATACAGTAGGGCTCTTCAAAAATGACTTTTTTTCTCAAATCGTACTGGCTACTTGATAAAATCGTTAGGTTACCTAATTTACGCCTACACACCAAATTTGGTTCAATTCCAACCAGTAGCCGCATTGCTACAGGAGAAGAAAGTTTCCATTTATTATATAAAAATAAATAGCATGAAAGTGTTAGGTTGTGTAAACGATGTTCACCAAATTTGGTTCAATTCCAACCAGTGGAAGCGGAGTTATGGCTGTCGAAAAATTTGGATTTAGATAAAATAGTGTTTACGGTGGGCACCACTATAATAAATAATCAAGAATTGGTCACCGTAAATACTATTCTATTTATAACCCAAATTTTTCGACGGCCATAACTGCGCTTCCACTGGTTGGAATTGAGCCAAATTTGGTGAACATCGTTTCTATAGACAACCTAACACGTTCATGGGGTGAACAGAAAATTTTCAAATTTGTTGTTAGTTATTTTTATATATTAAATAGCAACTTTCTTCTCCTGTGGCAATGCGGCTACTGGTTGGAAATGAACCAAATTTGGTGTGTAGGCTTAAATTAGGTAACCTAATGATTTTATCAAGTAGCCAGTACGATTTGAGAAAAAAAGTCATTTTTGAAGAGCCCTACTATACAGTTCCCTGTAGCATTTTCAGGATAGCCAGAAATTAGATTAGGATTAAAATGAGTGCATAGACACGTTTCACAAATTGGATTAGAATTGGCTTGGCGTCACTATCCTGTCTAATTAGCCAACCTGGAATTATTCAGTTGTCCAAGCCTGTTATCGGATATTGTCGTCCGGTGTTTATTATACCATTGCGACTTATACTACAGTGCCGCATATACAGGCTTTGTATATGCGTGGGCCAGGTTCAATCCGGGTTTATTACTCACATCCGGTAAAACTTGTGGATTATGCAAATGTGGAGTAATCCCGCGGACATAACAGTTCAATTCGGTTCATACTTCATTAATGCTTATTAATACATTTCAAAACACCACGAGATTGCGATACAGTGTATAGATAGGAAGGTATGCGGGACTGTAACCAAGTCACAAGGCTCCGAGTCACAAGTCCATTTCACTTTGATAGTTTTGACTCAAGTCGAGTCAATTTCAATTCACCACCGAGTCAAGTCCGAGTCCAAGTCAGCGAGCAGAGGTTCGAGTCCGAGTCATGGTATTATCACTCGAGTTTGAGTCCAATTTATTGTGTTGACTGCTGAGTTTCCAGTTAAAGTCTTGTTAAACCCACTTTTTATAACTCTGATGGTGATATCGAATAGTTCGCATTTATACTAATTTTCTTCACTTTTAGCAGTTTCTGGTCGCGTTTTTAAGTGCCAGTATCAATAGATGAAATCCCAATAGTGTGGTTACTTCACTATTCTTGGAAATTACAATGAAATGTCGGTCTCGACCGTCTGGGTCTCGAGTCATATGACATGGTCCGAGTTATGCGCAATGACTTACGTCGAGTCAATAAACAGATTGACTCGAGTCGAGTCCTTTCAGTATTTTGAGTAAATGACTCGAGTCATTACAACCCTGGGTATTTGCAGTGTAGTCTTTTAATCAGACACAAATCTTGACATCATAATTCGCAAACAGCCATACAATAATATCAACTGATAGTACGAAATCGAAGTTCACTATCACTGCATGGAATTCGTCGTCATATTTCTTTTGATACCCGCGATTCTATGTCTCTTTTAAAAGTCATACAGTAGATTACAATGTATTTTGATTGGTGATAATCGTGGTGCGTGATAATTGTCACTCTTTTATTCGCCCAAGAACTATACGCCACCAACCATCAATAGAACCTTACGTCGCTCGCGACTAGAACTAAAACTACTCAGTTTTCAAAATGCCCTAGAACTAAAACTACTCACTTTTTATGAGCCGCAACTAGAACTAGAACTACTAAAAAACGGTACTTACTTGGCCGTTAACCAGCTAGATTAGTAGTTTGTACATTATAGGGGTGTTCAAAAATGACTTTTTTTTTCAAATTTCGCTGGCTATTGGTTGCCGCAGGAAATTGTTAGGTTGTCTGAAAAAACGATGAACCACGAATTTGACTAAATTCGTACCGGCAGAAACGAAGCTATTGATGTTCAAAATCTGAGATTTCAAATCATGGTATTTAATTAAAGAATTTGCCACCGTAAATAGGCCTACTATATTTTCCAAACCCAAAATTTTTCACACCAATAACTTTGCTTCTACTGGTTGGAATTGAGACAGATTTTGTGTGCATCGTTTTTTTTTGGACAACTTAACAATTTCATGGGGTAGCCAGTAAGATTATTTTTATTAAATAAATCCAATGGTTTTTTCTCGTATTGTAATGCCTCTATGGGTTGGAAATGCACCAAAGTTGGTGCGCAGCCTTTAATTAGGTAACCTAACAATTTTATCCAGCACAATTTGAGAGAAAAAGTCATTTTTGAACATCCTCTTATTGTACAAATCGGTAGTTATGTCTCTGTATATGGGTGCCATCAATAAGTCAGATCGTGTTACGGTAATCTCCAACGCAGACTGTAGTACACCGGCTGCTTTCACGATTAAATACTGTCGATTTTCACTGCGGAATAGTATTCCAAAGTCGCAGTTCGCCCGCGTGTATATATCCGAATTATGTAAATCCACACGCCACGAGATTTTGTACGGCGATGCAATATCTGTAATGAAAGCGATTAAGATGACTTTTTCAAAATCGGTCGTGTTTCGCCTGCGTCAAAACAAACGGCGGTCGTCAGAATTTCTCGTAGTCGAAACCGCCTGTAAGGAGTGTCTATGTTTTCACGATATCGCGCGTACGTAAAGCGGATATGTCGCTGGAAATCACCGATTCCAGCCGGTGTTATGGATCTGTGAGAATGGGCCGAAGTTTGTTTTCGTTAAACGCGAAGAAATCTATTTGCAGCCCGCTAATAAACTCAATCTAATCGCCCGATTCGGTCTGTAGGACTCGAATAACATTAGCGGCATAACGTTTGTGGAAAAAGAATTCGCAGTGTTATTCCTACAGGGCTAGGCGCTATGAAATTATACTCTGCTTGCAACTAAGATTGAATTTATCAATGAGAATTATTGTTTTGATGCTATTTTCCACTGTGGAAGCCTTGAAACCTCGATTGGTGGTATCGCAGCATACGGGAAATGTAGTACAAAAAACATATATGAAGTGGTTATCAACTCACAGCAATGTCACAAAGTGCAATCAAATAGATATGGCCGCAAAAATACCAAATCGCCTTTATGTGGTGTAGAATTGGCCTTATATTCTTTGCTTACTGCCTCACAAAAGATACATATTATATGAAGATACATATTCTTTGATGCAAGTTTATACTTAAACTACTTGGAATTAAATAATGCATCGAAACATTTCACTAATTATAATTATTATTACTATTATCATTAAAGCATCAAAGCATTTCAGTAAGTAGATTAGAATTAGAATTAGATCATCGAAACATTTCGCTAATTAGATTACAATTACAATTAAAGCATCACAACATTTCACAAGTTAAATTATCTAATTCGAATACCGGCATTTCGCTCTCGTTAGTGTAATTAGATAACTATAATTACCTAGTTATCCAAGGCTCTCGTACGTTTTGCGAGCAGAGGTAATCATTGAGGAAGTACTTGTAATTTTGCAGACCACTCAAGTAGGTTACGCCTACTCGCACCAATTACTCAAGTGTTTGTAGTTTTAAACTACTTCTGCTTGACAATTTTCAGTGTTTTCTTCGCGAAAGTAGATCTCGAATATTTTGGAATCGCTATTTATAGTTGTGTTTGTGTACAAATTAAAGATTTTACATTCACTTTCAAGCCTTAAAAATATATATCAATATGTCAAAGATATCAATAGTCCCAGTAGAGCGAACATTATAGTTCTGACGTCACGAAAATCACCGATATTTTTGTGTATGTCTAGCGACCGATACCGATATTTTAAAGTTCGATGTCGATAAATTCTGTCAACGCTAGGGCTTTTGTATTCTTTTTGTATTGCGAATTACGATAACGGCTCATCGTAAATTATCCTCCGTGCTGACAGCTTTGATGACGCGTCGCCACCTCTTGTTGTTTGCAGATCCGCTGCCTAACCCGCACGAGGGCACCAGGTATCGAAATGGTCGCACGAAAGAATCGGAATTAATCGCGGACGAAAAGTGAGTGCCTTCAAACTTTTTGTACATGGCAGAAAATTTGGTTTTTTATCCGGAGTTTTTTTGGACCGTGCCCTGAATTCTGGCGACGGTTCTTTGTTATAAATTGGCTCTCTGATTCGGGCTGCTACATAAACTGTCAATTGTTCCAAATTAGATTAAAGCTATGCGTGTTTCCGAATTGAATTATTTGAAGAGCTTCTTTGAGGTACAGAACTTCAATATACAATTGAAAAGTATATTTATATTAAAATGAACCCGAATATTTTCGGCTGACACTCGTCAGGGGTAATCGTCAGCAACTAGTAGAGAATTGGAAAGAACATTGTATATCAACAATCGTAACACAAAATATGACGTCACCAGCACGAAATGTCGAATACGAGAGCGTTCAATGTACTATTTTAGATGATACACGAACTCTTTTTGTTGACACAGCCTTGGCTGGTGTATTTTGATAAAAGTCGACTCCAAGGCGCACAAATGAAAGTGTGAGCGACCCTTTCCGAGTATGCGAAATATGTCGTCTCGATAATTTTTCGCACAGGCGGGATTATCCAACAAGTGTTTGCCAATTGCAGAATTTATGGCCTTTGATTGGTCCGCATCAATCTTGAGCGGGTGAGTTAAGGGTGAGCTTTTCATCGAGCGTGTTCTAATGACGGTTCTGGTGACGTCATATTTTGTGTTACGATTGTTGATATACGCTGTTCTTTCGAATTCTCTACTAGTTGCTGACGATTACCCCTGACGAGTGTCAGCCGAAAATATTCGGGTTCATTTTAATATGAATATACTATCAAATCGAATTGAATTAGTCTGACAACTTTACATTTTTTCCAAATTAGATTGGAACAATTTTTCCCATCAAAATTTGATTAGAAATTAGAATTACCAAAATTATCAATTAGATTGTAAATGCACAGCAACGCAGTTTTTCAAATTAAATTAGAATTCAAAATACAGCTACGCATGATTTCGATCTAGATTACAATTAGAAATTGAAGCACATATTTTTTCAATTAACATTAAAATTAGAATCATAGCTACACATTTTTCCAGAATACATTAAAATTAGAATGACTGCATTCGCAGAAACTTGGATGGGAAATTCCTAATTAAAACGAAATGCTGCGAAAATCAAGTTGAGTTGATATCAAATGCTGGTTGAATCTCACAAGCACGAGAATGGCAAATTTCTGTACACCAAGCTTGTCTCGTTTCGCACTATACAGTTATCCCGTAGCATTTTCTGGAAAACTAGAAATTAAATTAAAATACGCATCAGAGCAGGGCCGGCCAACCCATGGCCCGCGGGCCATATGTGGCCCGCGAGAAGGTTTTGAGTGGCCCGCGAGGTAATTTTAGAAATTAATAATATTACAAAAAATGGATTTCCCAGATTGCGAACCTGCATGGCCAGTCAAAAATTTGATTAGTCTGGCCGCAACACTTGGGACGTGACGACTAAAATATCAGTTCTGACGCATTGGCATATCCATGGACCAGTCAAATTTTGGTAGATCTTCGTAAATCACAATAAAGCAGAATACTCTGCGGTAGATTTATATCAAGAAAAAAATTTCTTCACGCTTCCCATAATATGTTGTCACTCGATTTCTTGCTTATATTATTGTTAACCCCTCCTGAAAATGAAAGAACGCCGAATGTACCAGATTAAGTCTAAGTATAATCGCAATTATGAGAAAAAGTGTCGTCCAACGTGCGACCTTGCGTTTGCGCTCGCAGAAAGACCGTCGACGATGAAACATAGGCATAAAATGATTCACGCATCTTGGCCGAAGCTTTCGATATCGGTATGTCCACATTGTCCAGGCGCCGAATAGTCCAGTTCTTGCAAACTGAGCCCACAAATACGCAGCAGACCCGCAATAAACTCAAGTAACAATAATATTGACCTATCAACTTTGAAAAATTTTCGCGCTTTACGCGGCTGGTGGCCCGCGCGAGGGTTCGTCAATGGAATGTGGCCCTTTGGCCGAAAAGGTTGGCCACCCACACCTGCACTAGAGCATAGAAACATTTCACAAATTGGATTAGAACTAAATTACTATTATTATTCAGGTTGGATTCTCGTGGCGTGATACCCGAAGAGAACAACAATAACATCGAAAGTCATTTTGTGAACGGGCAGGTACGTTGCGTTGTTGCTAAGTGTTTGGAATATATTTAACATATTTTCACCGTAGAGTAGGGTGCAAACTGTGGGTGCGAAATAGGTGTATTTACCAGATTTCCATCATAGCGTAGAGTGCAAACCGATACAAGGATGGAAATTAGGTGTATTTCACATTGTCGCGCAACCATACTCTGGAAATAGGTATATTTCGCTGATTACACATAGTGCAAGGTGCATATCTAACCACGGGTGGACATTAGGTGTATTCCAAGGATTTCCACCATAGCATAGTGTGCAAATCAAGCTATAGGTGTATTTAGCAGATATCACGATAAGAGTAGGATGCAAATCCATACCTGCGTGTAAAATAAGTGTATTCGCTAGCTTATGACCATAACGTAACGGTGCAAATCCAGCCATGGTGTAAAATGGGTGTATTTATCTCATTTTAACACCGGATATGGTGTAAATCAAACGATAGGTGAAAAATGTGAGTATTTGGCAGATTAACACCTTATCATGGGGTGCAAATCAACCTGTGTGTGTAAAATAGGAGCATTTCGCCGATTTACACTTTAGCATAAGGTACAGATCAAGCTATAAGAAAAGATATGGGTATTTCGCCTATTTAAACTTTGGCCTAGGGTGCATATCAAGTGTATCTCACCGATTTTAACCATAGCATAGGGTGTAAAGTAGGCTATTTGCAGAAAATAGCAGTGTTTTGCCTCCAACACCTTATCATGGGGAGTAAATCAATGTATGTGTATAAATTGGGAGGTGGAAATAGACGAAATAAACCTAATTCCTTTGCAGTGTGAACATACCGTAGTATTTAATGCTATGTTACTATTCTATTTCTTTTTCTGTGTTAAACATATACCGTCGCAATTTGCCGTTATGCAATCTATGCACGCAATCAAAGCTTGCCCCAAGAGGTGCGAAAACAACGCCACCAATTTTCGATCAGTTACGGTCCGCGAATTCCCACTCAAAAATCGGATATTCGTGAGAATGTAGCGATAAAGCCTTTCACCCGAACTCGCGCTAAATTTTGCCAGCCGCACGGCGGTCAGGTATCGAGATTAAGTGTTTTATTGGCCGCGATATCGTAAGATACGTTCGTTATAGAGCTGCAGCGTCTAAGTTAGACGGAACGGTGGATTTAGCGATATTTTGAGAGCTGTTAGCGTAAGTATTAAGACCAGGCCTTCGATTACGTGGAAGATTATTAACTCACTGCTTTGGCGTGTCATTATATTGTGCAAGGAAGCTAATGAACATGATTGAATATATATCTATTTGAAATAAACCATAATCGTCAGCATTTAGTATAGAATTGAAGAGAACATTGCATATCCACAATTGTATCACGTCTCCGGCATTTATCGCATCGATTTTATCAATAATTTTTCAATAATCTATCCCAGAACCATATCATCTACCCGACTGTGAGCAGAAACGTGCACGAAATGGCCGTGCGAACGAAGGTGATCTCAGTCAAACGAGACATCCAGCCTTCCACCAGCTCCTACAGACAGAAGCCCTCTGTTACGCAACAGGACTCGAGCAACGGAAGCGTTCCAGTGAAACCCAACGGGCGGGTGACTCCGAAAATGGAGCCGCAGCCGAAATTTCAATTCAAGTGAGATCGGTTTCTTGCTGTAAATTTGCGTGAAAATTTCAGGTTTCACAATTTAAATTCAAGTCAGAAATGCGGGTACATTGTTTTTACGGAATCAGATTATAATTAATACTGCTGAACTCCAGGCATTTCGCTCTAATTGATCTAATTAGACAACTAGAATTATTTAGTTTTCCAATTCTGATCGAAAATAGGTGCATTTACCATATTTCCGCCATAGTGTACGGTGCAAATCAAAAATTGGTGCAAAATAGGTGTATATATCAGGTTACACCATTAAACAGGGTGCAAATCAAGCCATGGTTGGAAAATCGGTGCATTTGACATATTTGCACCATAGTTTAGGATGCAAATCTGACCATGGGTACAAAATAGGTGTATATACCAGACATGGGGTGATTACTTCATGAATGTAATCGATTGCGATTACGATTACTTCTGAATCACGCGATTACGATTACGATTACAGCAAAATCAGGAAGTAGTCGATTACGATTACGATTACATTGAAAAGTAATCACGATTACTCACGATTACATTTATTTTGCATCGTAGTAGTTATATTGGAAGACAATACATGGATTGCGCTTAATAGGCCTAATGATATAACAACTGTCTCTACAAAAGATGGGACATTTCCTTGTTACGTCATAATGTACCCATTGCCCATTTTATGAAGGACGGTTTATCGCACACAACGTTTTGCATTCTTGCCAGGTCCATAACTGCCGCAACCCAAATTCCCCAACAGGGTGGGGAGCGTGGTTGGACGGTAGGCTACTCAAAAGTATTTCGTATACCAACATAAATTATAGAGTATTTTCGGGAGATTTCATTAACTTGGGAATTCTCTTTGAGCTTTGCGATTTAAATGTCTCTAGATAGCTTGATTTGGAAATGCATACGTCTCCCCCTCAAGAAATAAAGCATGTATCATTCATAGTAATAGGCATTTATGTGCCAGACAATAGCGATTCTCGACACATCAAAAGACATATTCAGTTTCGGCCAACATGAGACTCCACGAAGTGTGCTACTAAAGAAATACGGAAACATAGTGTATGTGTCCAACTGTCCATTGTCAATAGCCGCGCTGGGTGGGCGAGATCAAAAGTCCATTCCTTTCAATCTGAGCCCACGATGAAAATGCCACCCGGGCACCCACAGAGCATTCGACATGACAATTTGTGAGTGCGTCTCACGCAAGTTTTTTTTTTAGTCTGCTATATTTGGGTCACTACAATCACTATCTTTTGGCTATATAACAGACCGGAGGTCACGAATTAACAACATACAATAAAGTAATTATTGCAAGATACCAGATATTATAATTATGAATTATGCGCCCCCTGCTCTTCAGGTAAATCTGGCCATCGGGCGCTGAGATAGGATTAAAAATGCAATATAATGCAATTACCAATATTATTGATTAAATTAAATCTTCAACTTCAAAATTGACTACTCTATGGGGGCCCAAGACCAATGTTTGAGTGGGGGAAACTTTTGCGGTTTTGATCCTGATTTAGCTACAACACACGCTAACATGGTAAATAAGCCAATGGCTATGGCGGCAGGTCCAAATGTTCAGTAAAGAATTGTGAAATAGTGATTAGCGACCGTTTTGAGTAGAATAATATGAGAATAAGAGAAAGTGAACATAAAATTCTGCCTTCAACTTAATGCAGGTAATGTAATGCAAGCTGCCATTACGAAAACGGCAAAACAACGGCTCTGTTATGATATATATCAGCAGCTGTTGATTTTAATGCTTTGTTGTCGAAACCGTAATATTTTATTTGACGAGTACAAAATTTCAAGCCTTTGTCTGGTGTAGGTTCGTACCATATAGGCCTACTGCTCGCCAAGCAGCAAAACTGAAACTGCATTTAACTATAGAATTAGTACTATTACATTCTATAGTTTAACTAAGCAGAACCAAACATCAATACAAAAGTTGCTATTTTAACTTAGACAGAGAGTTGATTAATTATCCTGTTGCGAGGTAGTGGTGTCTGAAATGTATTGATAACCCGATATATACAGCACGATGGGTTTTCTTACAATCACACTATTGTACATCTAATATCTATTTACCATGTGTGGACTCTTCTTACGCTAAAACGAGCAAAGCTAATAGGCTACCTCTGACGTAATAATGAGCAGTGGCATTAGAAAATCCGACGTTTGTGCTCTCAATAACTAGTATAATATCTATTCCTTGTTCACGAGTGTTCAGTTTCTGTCACAGTCCTTGTACAAATAAAAAGTAATCGTTCTTTCACAAAAAATCGATTAAATATGGGAAGTAGTCGATTACGATTACGATTACTTCGGGATTTTTTCGAATGTAATCGATTGCGATTACGATTACTTGAAAATGCTGTAATCGTCGTAATCGATTACGATTACTAATCGCGATTACCCCATGTCTGGTATATACCAGGTTTGCACCATAGAATAGGGTGCAAATCAGGCCATGATTGGAAAATCGGTGTATTTGACATATATGCACCATCGTTTAAGGTGTAAATCGAGCCATGGGTACAATATAGGTGTATATACCAGGTTTGCACCATATAGAGTAGGATGCAAATCGAGCCATGGGTAAAATATGTGTATTTGAGATATATTTTCAGCAGAAATGCTGTGTTAGACTCGTTTCACCCAGTGAAATTGGTGTATGCGAGCAAAGTTTGGTACCAAAACCTGATTTCAGATCGTCTTTATGGCGTAAATCTGGGATATACACAATTAACGTTTACAATATTCTTGAAAATCTAATGTTATTTCCGCACGTTTGCGAAACTTCGATTTCCGTGCAACGTGAAAGACAGAGGGGCGATACTGATCGATTTCGTGTTGATTATGATGGACGATTCATTCGTCACAATGGAATTGTCGCCCTCTTGATAGAGTTGACGCGTTCGGCTGTATAAGAATATAATCCATTACTTATGCATGGCTGCAGATATCAGAACTGCTTATCGGTTTAGCCCATCTGATATGTTTTTAACAATGCCGTAAATGGGTAACCCCATAAACCCATTTATTCGGGATATGTGATGTCTGCAGAACCCCAGGACCCCTTGAGCAAGCAGTTTAAGTCTGAAAAAGCCAAATTTCTTTGTTACTGATCACCTGTGTGTAAAATGAGGTGTAAGTCTGCTTATTGATAATGTAAATTCATTCATTTTTTCAGTAACGTGCCCCCGAAAAGCCCCCGCACCCCGAACGGGGTCTCCCCGTCCGCGTTTTTCTCCACACCGTCCACGCCGAGCGTTCCTAGCACGCCTTCGGCGGCCGGGACGCCGCAAACGCCCACGGTGCGCACGCCGCCGACACCGTACAGCCCGCAGACGCCGTTCACTCCGACTACGCCGAGAGATACGTTCGGAGCTTTTGATGTGCCAGGGTCGAGACACTCTTCGTGTAAGTATTTTCTTGCCGTATATTATTATGTTATGCAACCGTAATATATACATCGATTCCCTCACATTACGGGACCTGCTTGTAGTGTAATTCACTTACATGTACGTTGCTATCATTATTCACAATATCGTGCACCGAGATCGATATTATAACCGTTTCGAATTGCTCCAATTTTCACAGCCAGCAGTAGTACCCTTCCCTATCCAGTGTCGCCTGCTCTGCGATCTCCAAACTATTTCAATGCGTCGCCTACCAGACTCACCAGACAGATGTCAAGCTACGAGAGGAATTCTGCGTCGGCAGGTTAGCATTGCGGTTGGGTTCTATGGGCGTATTTGTTTTGCTATGTAATTTGCGAGAGCACGTTGGTTATGTCGTGATAAACACTAGAAAATACGTCACATCCGTGTTTCGTTGACAGATTTGGACAGGCTGAGCGCCGAGCTGGTGCAGACCAACGTTTCGAACGCGCCCAAGTTCATTAAAGACACGTCGGCGTTCTGGTACAAGCCAGACATCACCAGAGACCAGGTAATAGAATAGAACTTTGTCAAGTTACATCAAGGGTGAACAGTACTCACTAGCGAAGTAATTTTACTTGTTCGGTGTGCTTGAATAGATTTACCTTATACTGCTGACTCGAGTGGTTATCATTTTCGACTGCTTCCAGTTCACTATAGGCGTAGAGTGGTGACTTTTTATTTGCTGGGTAACTTATAGCCTTAATTTGCTTGAGCGCCGATGATGACTATGCTCACGACCTCTGAATATCGGGTATCGATGTCAATTCCAGGCTCTCGCTATCCTACAAGATAAACCGCCCGGAAGTTTCGTGATACGCGACAGCAGGTGCTTTCCCGGCGCGTTCGGACTGGCCCTGAAAGTGGACCGGCTCCCGCCCGCAGTTCAAGCTAAACCTGGAGGTAAATAGGATGAAAAATATATTGATATTGAGATGAACCCGAATATTTTGGGCTGACACTCATCAGGGGTAATCGTCAGCAACTAGTAGGGAATTGGGAAGAACGGTGCATATCAACAATCGTATGATTAAATATGTCGCAGGCATAGAGATTTTGTGTGGTATATTTCATAGCAGACTTCTACAACTAGAAAATATCATATTTTTAAAAATTATATTAGAATTAGAATTATAGCTGCACAGTTTGTTTTTTCGCATCAGATTGGAATTAGAATTATAGTTAGTGTTTTTATTCAATTGGATTAGAACTGGAATGATAGCTACACAGTTGTCTTTTTCAAATTCGACCAGAATTAGAATTATACCTACACAATTTACTTTTCAAATTAGATTGGAATTAGAATTATACCTACACAGATTTTTCCGAATTACCCTAGAATTGGAATTAAAGCTACACAGTTCTTTTTCAAATTAGATTGGAATTAGAATTATACCTACACAGATTTTTCCGAATTACCCTAGAATTGGAATTAAAGCTACACAGTTCTTTTTCAAATTAGATTGGAACTAGAATTATACTTACACGTTTTTCTACAAATCAGATTAGAATTAGAATTATAGCTACGAAATTTTTCCGAATGAGATTACAATTATAGAACTACGCAGCTAATTCAAATGTAACATCATTACAATTATGGCTGCAGAGTTTATTCCAAATTAGACTATAATTAGAATCATTAAATCCACGAAAACCTGGCTCGTTTCGTACTATACAGTTTTACTGTAGCATTTTAAGGAAAACCAGAAATTAGATTCGAATTGAAACGAGTGCGTAGAAAAATTTCACAATTAGACTACGGGCATTTCGCTTTAATTAGTCTAATTAGACAACTGGCAATATCTAGATAAATAACAATTAACATTTCGCATTCCAGTCGACATGAGCAACGAGTACGTACGCCACTTCCTGATCGAGATGAGCTCTAAAGGCGTGAAGCTGAAAGGATGTCCCAACGAACCGATATTCGGCAGCTTGTCGGCCCTGGTCTACCAGCATTCCATAACCCCGCTGGCCTTGCCTTGCAAGCTCATCATTCCAGATGCCGGTGAGTTCTTCTCGATATTTATCGCATGATGTGATAATAACAGTGGCATAGCGTACAGGTGTTCATGCTCATTGCCGTAATTTGATTTATATCGTTATTCTCCTTGGATAATGATAATATCACTCTAAAATTATATGTTCATCGCTATCCTTCTTGCGAAAATTGATGATAATATCACTATGGTATCTTATTTCTATCATTCATTTTGTCACAGGCCTTGATAATTTCACTGTGAAACCTTACGGTAGTATTCTTCTCATTGATAATATCTTCTAAACCTTGATTTTAATCGTTCGTCATGCAAACGCCGATACTATTAGCAAAAGAATCTTATTTTCAAATTTTTCTCCTTGTTAACATTGATAATATCACTACGAAACCTTATATTAGTGTTATTAGCCCTGAATCTTATTTCATTGTTTTCTACTTGCAAACATTGATAATAACACCCTGAAACCTAGTTTCCATTCTTTTTCCATGCCAACATCGATAATATCATTCTATAGTCATATTTTTGGTCGCTTTCTTCTCGCAACATTTATAATTTTACACTAAACTCGTATTTTTATCGCTTTTCCTCTGTTGCATATTGATGTTCACGTTGGTAACCCTTTTTCACCGTTTCTTCTTGATATTACCACTGCTAAATCTTATTCAAATTGTCTTTCTTCTTCCAAACATTGATGATATCAATCTGAAATCTTAATTCAAGCGCTTTTATTCTTGCGAACGTTCATAGTATCACTTTTAAACCTATGTTTGTCATTTTTCTTGCGAACATTGATAATATCACACTGAAACTCGAATTTTATCGCATTTTTTCTTCTCGCCAGATCAAGAAGTCCCAGAAGAGGTCCAGAACGGCCAGAGCGACGCGGTGGCGGCCGCAGAACTGCTGAAACAGGGAGCAGCCTGCAACGTAATCTACATAGGCTCCTTGGACATGGAGTCCCTGACAGGACCCAAGGTGGGGTGAACCAGTAGCCTAATTCTAATTCTATTCTAAACTTTGAAAAGCTGAAAATTTTCTAGTTTCTAACTTTAAGGCGAACATCGTGCTGCCCAAAAAAGGCTGGTCTTCATACTGCGACTTATTTTCAGGCTATTGAAAACGCTATCACGAAAACGTGCGCCGCAGCCAAGGCGAAACCAAACAAGACTTCTGTGGTTCACTTCAAGGTGTCGCCCCAAGGGATCACTCTCACAGACCTGCACAGAAAGTAAGTTTATTTGCGCCGTTTTTCTTACGACTCCAAATTTTTCGTGTCGATTTTTTTGCCTCAAAATTTTCAGACCGTATATCTTTTTGTTCTTAGTTTTTTGCGCTAGATTTTTTCGTGCCACGATTTTCGCACCCAATTTTTTGCACCGAATTCTATCTAGTCATGATTTTCAGGCCGAAAAATTCCTAATTTTTTCGCACCAAAATTTTTCCGGTCAGGTCTTGCTGGTAAAAGTTTTTCGACCCAAAATTTTTTAACCCAATATTATTCGTGCCAAATTTTCAAACTTTTGCCATTTTTCTTTCCAGAGTGTTTTTCCGCCGGCACTACCCGACCACTTCCGTGACATTCTGCGACCTGGACCCGCAGGGCAGCAACGCAAAAGACCGGCAGGGCAGACGATGGGACGCCACCACCGCAAAAGGCAGCCCCGACGCATGGTGGGTGGTCCTTTTGGGACGTTCATTAAAAGAGGATTTCAGGAAATTGACTGACGAAAATTTGTAAAATCAAATGTAGTTCCTATTGGTAATTAGTAGGTAACTACTATTTTCTGAGTAGTTCTAGTTGCGTACTTTGGGTAGCGAGTAATTCTAGTTGTAGTTGCAGATTTCGAAAAGTGAATAGTTCTGGTTTTTGCTGCAGATTTTGAAAAGTGAGTAGTTCTAGTTCTAGTGGCGGATTTTGAGTAGTTCTAGTTCTAGTTCTGGTTGCAGATTTTGAAAAGAGTGAGTAAATTTAAGTTGTTGTTGCGGAATTTGAGTAATGATTAGTTGTAGTTGGTCATTTTGAAAAATATCTAGTTCTAGTTCTAGTTGCGGATTTTGAGTAGTTCTAGTTCTAGTTCTAGTTGCGGATTTTGAGTAGTTCTAGTTCTAGTTCTAGTTGCAGAATTTGAAAAGTGATTATTTCTAGTTGTCGTTACGCATTTGAAAAAATGAGTAGTTCTAGTTCTGGTTCTAGTTGAGGATTGAGAGTAATTAGGCGTTTTAGCTCTAGTTGCGGATTTTTACCCAAAATCGACGTAAATTTCTATTGATAATGTAGCGTCGGGTCCAACCATTGTCAGTAGTATCGCATAGCAAAGCTAGGAGTTTTAATAATCGGATATAACTTGATTATATTTACTAAAATTTTCGGAATCTCTCAATTCCAGGATGTTCGGATTCGTGGCGCGCAAGATATCAGGCTCTAACGACAACGAATGCCATATATTCGCCGAACTCGAACCGGCCCAGCCTGCGCGGGCCATCGTCAATTTCGTGACCCGTATCCTCATCGGGACCCACCGGCAAGGAGTGTCGCCCTGAGTCTCGCTTGTGCACGCACGCACTGTGATGGTACGGCCCCCCGGTGCTAGGGTGGGGGCGGAAACAGAGACACGGGGTCGTTTCTAAACCTCAGTGTAAAGCAGTGGTTCCCAAACCTTTCAGGAAAATTCACGAAACAGTACCTTGACAATTCTTTAAAATGACTCGCGGTCCCTTAAAAAATCAAAACTAAGCAACACGTTTGATTTTATGGCGTCCACCAGACTTGTGCAAACTAACAAACTAGTTACCTTTTTTAGTAGCTCTATTTCTAATTGTGAATTTTGGAAAGAGAGTATAGTTCTAGTTCTAGTTGTGCATTTTAAGAATAAAAAATAATTTAGTTGCGAGACAATTGAAAACCCGTAGTTTTGCGCAAACCGCGGTGCCTGTGTTCTGTCGTGCGATGTTCCAGCGGCCATTGCTAGCGTAAATCCGTCACTACTAACAGTGACTAAGTCAGGGGCGGGTTTTGGGGTCGGAACACGTCCCGTTTCAAACTTGGAACCCCGCCCTTTTGAAACGCCGATTTTGTCTACGATATTTCTAAGCTCTTTTGCACTTGAATAATTCATATTACCAGATATTGGTTAGTTAGTTGCGGATTTTTGAAGATAGTTATACGTCTAGTTCTAGTTGCAAGTTTTGAAATATGAGTAGTTCTGCTTCATGTTATAGTTGCAAATTTTGATAAATGAGGGGTTCTATTTCTAGCTCCAGTTGCGCGTTTTGAATAGAGAAGTTCTAGTTCTAGTTGCGAATTTTGAGACATGAGTAGTTCTAGTTCTAGTTCTAGTTGCGCATTTTGAATAGAGAAGTTATACCGTAGTTCTAGTTCTAGTTTGCTAGTTTTAAAAATGAGTAGTTTGCGCAAGTCTGGTGTCGATGTGACGGGATGGCTGATATTTTGCGACGATCTCGTCTATGTATGTAAGACGAGGCAGCCCGAATATCGCGAATCACACTCAACCCCCAAAACGCCGGTTTTAGCACCAAAATACTCCAAATTATGCTCATTACCGCGATGATTTTGAGCCGCCTTCGAGTCTGCTTCAAACAATAGGTTGCTGAAATCCAGATACGTCTTTGTACAAAATAAAGTGACAGTCGTATTTTGACAATGAAACGCTATATTCCGCGTAATCGGTCTTAAAACTGAGGGGGGCTCGTTTTGTAGCCCCCAAAAATCCACATACCCACGACTTATCTATCCAAAAACATTATATTTTGCGTTCGACGCTCGGCCTGTGTTAGCCTGCCAGCCTTAGTTTGGGTTAGAAGGTCGTATTTTCGACGTTACTTTGTGTTCGCATTTGACAACGCTGTACAATGTATATTTTCTTTAGCGGTACGCGAGATATTGGTGTATTTTCTGATTTTGTTCTATCTTTTAAAATTCAATCTAAAATCATGTCATTTTGCATTTCATATCTCATTATTTTCTTGTTTACTCTTTCATATTACAGTGGCGGTAGCGCTGTTTTGGGTTTATGAATATTGTCTTCTTTATGAGTGGTATTGTTGTGATATTTCAAATTTCGTTGAAAAACTTTGCATTAGCATGTTGGCTTGTAACTAGAGCCGAGATGTAAACCTGGCATTGTAGTGTTTGTGGTAGCGTAAAAACTCGACCCGAAACCTACATATAATTATCGCCTCTACCTTGAGTGATTTGAGTATAGCCTAACGGATGCCTGCTACGAAATGGCGTACGCGCAGCAAAGACTGTCACGGAGAAGGAACCGAGATCTTTTGTGCGTTGCACGTAAAGATTTCAAGCCTGTAAATATCATATGTTGCAATATGGTATGATATTTGAAATTATAAAGTGTCCGCCAGGGGCCCCCGGTATCTGCGCAAATACATGTTTGAAGCTATTTGTGTAATAAAAAGTTTACTAATTAAATCAGTTCCACGGAGATATTTTGAAATCTGTCCGTTACTTGGCGTTTTAGAGTGTCGCCTCGCAGTCATGCAGTTTTTATGACTATGAATAGACAGTTTTCATCAGTCAGTGTGCAAGTATGCGAGACAGATGTAATAACGAACACGGTACCGATGAGTGATTGCGGCATTGAATAGCGACATCAAAAGCTAATGCAATAGACCAGTGCTTTTCAACCTGTGTGACGGTTCGCACTAGTGCGAATGAAAAAAAAATCAGTGCAAATGACGAGCGTGGTGCGAATGGTGCGAATGAAAAATCCGGATGAGTGCGAACGGCAAGCGTGGTGCGAATAGTGCGAATGAAAAATCCGGGTGAGTGCGAATGAAAATTGTCCATTTTTCTCACATTTTCCGACGTGGAATAATTCAAATAAACACGATATAAGTACAGTGAGCCCGTAAATTTTGTCGTTTGGAAGCAATTCTAAAAGCTTGTTGGTAGCTACTAGCTAGGCTTTTCTAGTTCACAGGTGAGGAACGTTCCCGATGCGTGTACAATGCAAAGTTTGAGATAATATTTCCGCACGAGAGGATTACATCATAGTGTCCTATAATTACATCACTGCATGGAAAAAAGAAGGAGTTGAATCGGTATCAGTTGCTCACTTGCTCTGAAACATCCACCGTGTATGGATATTGTATACGGACCTTGTAGGAATGTAGGTAATAGTAGCTGATGCCAGTGTTGACATTTGGCATATTTGAATGCGAAATATTGGAATTTTGGCACACATTCATGTTGGTTAACAGCAGAATTTAGCGTTTCTTCAACTATAACAATTAGCACATTAGATCTATAACAAGTGTTGTTTACTCGCGTACCTAACCAAGGATTAGACGCCAGAGAGACCAGTGCTAAGGCCTGTTTGTAATGCGAACTCCACAATTTAGGCTTATAGACACGCTTTCCTGTTCTTGGACTGATGATCTCAGGCCAAGTCTAGATCGTAAAGGCATAGGCCTATATATGACATATTGGTGATTCCACTAAGCTTGCCGATCCCTAGGAAAAGTTTTCCTAGTTCGTGTTCGTACCGCCTTTGTACTACAAACTTTGTAATACTCCGAACTCTACCGGTTTAGCTTGAGCAGATGAGCACAGTGAGCAGTGACCACCCTCTGTAGAGCAAAATCAAATCCACCAAGCCGTATGTCTTACGATATTTCATATGCAGCCTAATTTAAGCTTAATTAGACTGTTGAACCTTATTAGTCTTTATGTATAAGTATATGTGGGAAAGTAGAGATAATTTAGCATTATTTCAGTCATATTGTACGATTGACCTAAGAGCCATCCCGCCGCTGCCTACCCGGGCCGATATAACTGTGTGTTGATCATGAATCTTATGTAAGTGATAATTATTCAAGATGGTGAAAGTGTTGGCTTTGACAACACAAGGATCCCGAATGTTGTTATTGAAAAATATGTTGATTTGTGTACTGCATAGAGAAGAAGTGAATGAAGCCTAAGCTTATCCATAAACAACAATCATCAATTACTCGGATTGTGTGGGTTTGTATAGCAATGCATTCCTGATTTTAACGCCCACCGTACCATCCAATCGTCTAACACAGGGGCGGCAACTTCTCCAGTCGGCGGGCCGGATATAGGAAAATTAAGTACTTGGCCGGCCGGATTGCTGAGTCGATACAATATTCGCCCATTTATCATCATATACAAGAAATAAATCGTAGTTAATTAATGTATTTTAACGACAGCAATGTCACTTCAAAGCCATTTCTCGCCGATAAGTGACTAAAGACAATGTGGATTTGAGAACAGCATTGTCATACAGCCACCGCCATGTCTGCTTCTCTCTGATCAATGATCATTTAACACACGGTGCAATCCTTAATCAAGATTTCAAGGCATTCGTTAAGCCTGGTACCCCAAATTACCCAATATATTAATTCATTGGGTTTGAATAGATCGTTAATGCCAATATTGCAAGTCTCGCTTCGACGAACTTACGCGGAAGCTCCACTCTCGCACGCAGCGCACACAGGTATATAATAACATACAGTCACTAATACTTATTGACGTTAAGCAAGTAGTGGGGAATTTCGGCAGACTTGGGCCGCGGGCCATATGTTGCCCGCCCCTGGTCTAACATTAGGGTTACCATAGTTTGGAATCGGGAAAGGACGACACTATTTCAAAATTTTCGAACACAGAATATCAGTGGAAAATCCTGAAAAAGTGGTAAATTTTTACCACTTCGTAGTCGGTTGACTAAAATAACAAAAAAACAGTCAACTTTCGCTCAGCTCCCGAAATGCCCACCGGAGCTGATTTACGGCATCTCAATCGAATTTTGCTATAAATTTGACCAAAAGTCCTAAAAAAGAGGACAAAATCTCAAAAAGGAGGACATTTAGGCGTCCTCGGAGGACTTTAACAAAAACCCGATAAAGGAGGACAAATCCTCCTAAAGGAGGACGTATGGTAACTAGGGCTGGGCACAATTGAGTACCTGAGTGATTTGATTCTGAATCACGTAATTTGATTCGAGTCGAGTCGAGTAATCGAGTATCACCAGCCCTGTTTATTTTTGGATATTGGGTTTTATTTTTGGAGATTCTCCAAAAATAAGAGTTCAAAACATCCAAAAATAAGATTTTTTTTGGATGATGATTTTTCAAGATTTTCAGTCAAATGAACAAGTCAGAGCGATGTAAACAACCAGGAAACTCATAAAAATACACAAAAATACCCATTGTGTTAAGGAGGGGGTCATCGAACCGCTAAAACTACTTTCACTCATTCCAGTCCGCGTTTCTGCTGACCTTGCCTCCCCTCCCCCTTAGTCCTTGTACTCCTGTAAGTTTCACAGTGCGGCACGTAGAGAAGACGGGCGGGCCGCTTGAGTGAGGCAAAGGGAACGGCGAAATCAAATACGGTCACCTCTGTCACAATCATTTCGTCTACGCGGGACGGGACTGATTGACCGCCTCAGACGGCAGCAGAACTTGATCCAGGAGATGGAAAGTGCGTGACCCAAGTCTGTTAACGCCCATTGGTTACCAATGAAGAAGATGGCCTCTTAGTTGACTGGACACCGTACCAAACTCATTGATGTTATGGACGAGAAAAGTCCGGCATGTTCAGTGTGCACCTTCGCCGCAGTGGTGGATCCAACTGATCGCTCTCGATCGCATGGTCACAGAGCTGAGCACCACCGTCACGAAGCTTCAGGGCACTGGTAGTCTAATCGTGGAGCAGCAAGAGCTCCAGCGCCTGGTCGAACGTCTTCGAGCCAGTTCAGGTGAGGACCGGGACAACGACGCACGCCACAAGGAAGGTTTTCTTGTCAGAGGGTCTGAGGGTGTTGGGCTGTCAAGTTCAATGAGGCACGCAACTTCGTGGAGGATCAGAGGGTTTCAAGCGCATTACTGTCGAGCGCTTGTCAGGAGAAACGGCTTGGAAGATTGAAGAGTTTGGAGAGTTAGCCATCCATCAGTTTTTGGACCCCTAGGTTCAATGTTTCCCACAATTGCGACGGTTGAGGTCTCGAAAATCAAGTTGGAGAAAGGTATCGGCCGAACGCCTCTCCCTGATTATTCTTTCGGATGCGTTCTCCAGACCAAGGACTTAATTTTTTGACAGATGTATTTGAAAGTTAGATCAAGATCACTGATGATGTCCATGTGTTAGAGTACTTGAATACATGATAATAACATACTCTCGGTGGAGTTTTCCAGTAGAAATAGGGCTAAAAACACGTTCATTTCTTATTTTTGGAGATTCTCCAAAAATAAAATTTGAAAACATCCAAAACTAAGCTATTTTTGTTATTTTAGGAGAAATCCAAAAATAAACAGGCCTGAGTATCACCCAATATGTCGTCATAACAGAATGTGATACGTCAAAGTTCAAATATGTACCGTTAATGCCACCACAAAGAATATAATGCGTGGTAACCGTCTCATAAATGATACTTTGGTATTTTTTTCGACAATACCGATTTCATGCCACTTGGTGACAATGTTGTAGGATGATCATGACTTGAAATGTGCTACGTCCAGCAACCTTCGTAGCTTTGTTCTACATGTTTCGTATGCTACTATACCGTCCATCATGGTATCAATTCTTCAACAGTCGAAACAATAATTCTCGTTGACAAGTTAACTTTCAGTGGCAAGAAGCACATAATTTCAGTACTCGAAAAAAATCGTATTTTACTACTCGACTCGAATCATTAAAATTAATACTCGATTCAGATTCGAGTACTCGAATCATTGTGCCCAGCCCTAATGGTAACCCTATCTAACATACCTTAGTACGCGAAGCATCTTTTCGAATGTTGTCAGAAAAATGAACCAAAGGTGCTAGTCGCAACATAGATGCTACGATTCAAGTGCAGTTTCACTATTTTGTGCGTTCTAAATGCAAACACATTCACATCGCGATGACGTAACATGTGGATTTAGTGGCAAAGTGATATGGTTGCGAGTGAATATTGTTCTTGGGTTCGCCCTTTAAGCTTCCAAGGAAATCACTGCACGATACCCACGGAAATGCAACGAACTTCTTGAGAACAACGGGAGTGCGATATCTGTGATTTTTCTACTGCGGTGCTTTTAGTGCTTGATTAATCAATAATACGATACGCTGAATGCAAAATAATGAAGCTCTGTACCTCCAAGAAGCTCTTCGAATACGAAAGTGATAAGTTTCTTCATTTTCTTTTCGCTTACTAAATTTCGGCTGACTGGTGCGAATGAAATTATTTTTCAAAAAAAAGTGCGAATGGAGCTCAAAAAGGTTGAAAAGCACTGCAATAGACAAACGCATATGTGAAAAGTTGATCCACAATCAGGGGCGTCTAAAACTGATAAATATCGCAGCCACAGTACGCGCCGCAAACTTCGTTATGAGAGAGAGAGAGAGAGAGTCCTTTCTTCTCTATCAGTGGGTAATGGGTTCAATCCCCGGCCTGGTCGGCCCAAGACTCTATCAGTAATAGTGGTATCTGTGGCTTTACCACTTGGGGCTCAGCATTTCTGGGATAGCATGGGGGTGCAAGTACCTTACCTGTCCAGCGGCATACACATCATGCACCCATGATATGCATATGCTATGCACGGATCGTGTGTATCATGAGTCGGTGCATGTGCCACAAAAAAAACTGTAACGGCAAATATATACAATGTCATATTCCTATTAGGTGACGATAAATAGGTATTTCCCTTCGACGAGGATCTTGTATAAAGGCACTTAACATGTTTAGCGGGTGTGAAAAAGTCATTGAATACATGGGCCATCATGAGTGAGAAAAACATCCGTTTCGCCACGCATAGCCTGTTGCGTACGTGGTCGGGTTTATCAATAATTTCATCGTATGAAAACGCCACAAGACTGCGATAAAATAAAAATATAAGACTTGGATTAGTCATCCAATTCGCGGATGCGAACTTTACCAAGGCGAGGAGTTGCCGAGATAAACCTGCAACAGACCGGTACGAATTACGCAGTCGGGCTGTAACTCGCCACCGATTGAAATATTCGTGTAGCCTATATAAATGTCACAAGGATTCGCATGAATTATGATATTGCAGTCATTTGTTGATTGGGATAGTTAAGCCAATTAAATGGTTCATAGAATAGATCGCTGTTCAATTAGAATTCAGATCAATGATTCACACTTCACAGCCTATGGGTTTTTCAAAGTTAACGAATGAGATGCGCTTTTACACCAGTTATTCTGAAACTGTGTGCCGTCACAGATACTCAGGTGTGCTGCTAATCTTCATGGATTTTGGAAGAACACAATATAATATTGGATAAAAAGGCCAAGCCAAGTAATTGTGTTTACAGTTCAGTTTCAAGATCAAGTCCTGTTCAACCTACTTTTTATATCTCTGTTTCGCTGATATCGCTAGCCTCGCATTCATGTTAGAGCAATTTTCCACGCTTGTAACAGTTTCAGGCCGTGCTTTTCAAACATCACTACTGATGGATGAAATGGCAATAATGTGGGAACTTATTATTCGTCGCAGTTACAATGAAATGCCTGTCTTGGCCGTCCGAGTCTCGAGTTTTTTTTTTCATCATCAATGGTTTATTAGCAATTTTATCAGTTCAATACACCACAAAAAATGCGATACAATGAAAAGACAGGAAGATGTCGAAGCGACAAGGAGTAGTCTATGGAATCTGACACCCACCTTGGCCTAGGCGATGTAAAGAGGAGGCATGCACACTGAATGAAAATAAAGAATATGGTATAGAAAAAGAAAGCGACAAGAAATAGGGCGGCATGTCATGGGAAGCGAGATCGATAGGTCAGTCGTGGTCCGGTAATCTTGAGGATGGACTGTATTTATTTAGTAGTAATTGCTTGTATTTCGACTTGAATGTGGACATGCTCGTCGACTGTCGGATGGCCGGCGGGATGCTGTTCCACACATCAGGTCCGGCATATTTGATAGAGCGATGATCTTTCCGGTCGATCATATGATATTTGGACGACGTGGACGCGCGTGTGTTGTACTTGTGCGCTTTTGATTCAGAGGTAAAGAAGTCATTGAAATATTCGGGGCAACGACCGCAGTGAAACTGATACATAAACTTGGCGATTTCTAGTTTCCGCATATCTTCTATGTTTAGGGCGCCGAATCTCTTCAGTAGCGACTTATTGGATGGGCAGCCAGGCCCCTTTGGGGCCCTAGCTATGATTCGGAGTACTTTATGCTGTAGTTTCTGCAGTGGCTTGAGTGCAGTTTTACTGGCAGCCCCCCAACAGAGGATGCCATAATGTAACTTCGATTGGATTAAGGATTTAAAGAGTTTTACGGTGGTCGAGTCATACGCACACTTCATTATGAAGCCTATATATAGAATACTGTAATACATTATATTACGGGCCACAGT
Organism: Botryllus schlosseri; assembly: GCF_051294905.1. Lineage (NCBI taxonomy): Eukaryota > Metazoa > Chordata > Ascidiacea > Stolidobranchia > Styelidae > Botryllus > Botryllus schlosseri. The sequence continues at coordinate 36,252,394 of NC_137238.1, forward strand.
GGTTCTATTCTAGCAACACCCTTTTTCGCAAGGAATGCAATTTTCTCAATCTACTCAAAATTGTTATCGTCATCCTTGTTTTAGACGGAATTCGAGCTTCTTCTGTTGGCACAAACTTTGTTGGCGTATTCTGAAAAAAGTGCAACAAATGTTTGTTAGTGACAGAATCGGGGCTTACGATAACTTACGATAACTTACGGCCTTATCTGGTACAAAACACTTGCAAGCTCGAGGAGTCAGACGATCGCGAAACAGATTTGGGCGATTGTTTTTAGATTGTGACCACACGACTCCCATTTCGAAGTCATGGAATTCATTACTCCGTTGTGCATTTGGGAATGCGCTTCGCTTTATACAGCTGACGGCTGAAATTTTTAGGCAAAGTTTTTGAGCTATATAGCCGCGGCGTTTCTATTGTTATGCAGTGTTCGAATTCAGTGGAGACTGGACAAGTGGAAATGTATTTAGCGTCCGTATTGATCGGTTTATGGCGTGAGTTTTAGCCTGTAACTAATAGGCCACCGTTAGGCAGTTGTTATGTGGTATATAAACTCGTTACGTTGTGACGTATGCTCCCATACCACTTTAAGCCGATACAATTGATGGTAACATCAGGATTGTGACGATTGCACACATACGTGATAATTCAGGCTTGGTGTACTAACGGCAGACTGGTACAAACTAAACATTAAATTAGTTGATGGTCAACTTACTAATGGATTTTTGAGCAGTTCTAGTTCTAGTTGCTAATTTGATGAGCTTCTTGGAGGTACAGAACTTCAATATACAATTCAATAGTATATTCATATTGAAATAAACCCGAATATTTTCGGCTTACACTCGTCAGGGGAAATCGTCAGCAAATAGTAGAGAATTCGAAAGAACATTGTATATATAAACAATCGTAGCACAAAATATGACGTCACCAGCATGAACTTTCGAATGAGAGAGCGTTCAATGCTGATTTTGAAAATGGAGTAGTTCTAGTTCTAGTTCTAGTTGCGGATTTCGAAAATTAACTAGTTCTAGTTCTAGTTCTAGTTGCGGATTTTGAAAATCGGGTAGTACTAGATCTAGTTATAACTGCAATTTTTAAAATTGAGTAGTTCTTGTTTTAGTTCTAGTTGGGCTTTTATAAAATCCAGTAATTTGTACAAGCCTGACCAATTTATGATTCGTAATCGTAGTTATCGTCGGCCCTGTAAGTGCTGTATTTAAATATTATATCTTTTTTGGCAGTATTTGACATAATTCCATTATCGCTGTCGACGTCCATACTTGTGAATTACCCTCCGGAGTACCTCTAAGATATTGTGCGAAAAGAACGACACACTCTCAAACCGAGTCACTCGAGAATTACAATCAAATTAGAGAAAATAATCGGATAACGACACGACATGGAATCAGACGCCCAGGTACACGAATGTAACGTATGCGGGAAGATATTTGGTGAGAAGAGTGGTTTAAGAGCGCACGCGCTTGTCCATAGCGACTTCAAGCCGTTTCGATGTGAGATATGCGACGTGGGATTTCGTCGCAAAGGTAATTTGAAACGGCACTCCGAAGTTCATGTCGATATAAGAAGATATGCTTCCAAGGTACACGAATGTGACGTATGCGGGAAGATATTTGGTGAAAAGCATAGGTTAAGAGTGCACGCGCTTGACCACAGCGACTTGAAGCCGTTTCGATGTGAGATATGCGACGTGGGATTTCGTCGCAAAGGTAATTTGAAACGGCACTTCGAAATTCATTTTGATATACGAAGATATGCTTGCGAGATCTGCGGACGGGCGTTTACTCAAAATTCTAACATTGAATCGCACATGAGCATTCATTCTGACGTTAAGGACTATCGATGCGGTACATGCGGACGGGGGTTTAGCAGGAAGAATATTTTGAAATCTCATTTGGAAACACACCGTCCCTCCAAACGATATCAATGCAGCATATGCAACGCAGAATTTCGTAGCCAAATGAGTTTGCGCGCTCACCTGGTAATTCATTCTGATATCAAAAACTTTGTTTGTGATATATTCGGAATAGCATTCGGTCGGAAATCGCAACGAGAACAGCACATGAAAATACATGCGGGTATTAAAGAATTCACATGCAATGTTTGCGGTATGGCTTTCCGCTGCAAGGGGGGCCTTCGTTCGCACGTGAAGGTGCACAGCGACGTGAAACCACATCGATGTGGTATATGTCACATGGGGTTTCGTCACAAGATGAATTTGGAAACGCATCTCACGAAGTCGCATTCGATAAGTCCTGGTCGTGAACAAATTATCTGTGAAATCTGTGGAAAGCGTTCACTGGCAGTTCTATAAGGCATCACCTGAAAATACATGCCGGCGTCAGGAAACACGAGTGCGAGATTTGCGGGAGGAGTTTCTACAGCAGATGGGCCATGACTAGACACATGAAATGGCATTGTAAACGGCATTAACAAACATCAATGCCATTCCTGAAAGCAACAATTCTCTCTCCACACCACAGTGCTTTTCAGACTATGGGATGGTACGCAATTGCGCGGATGAAAAGTATCTCAGCGCGGATGAAAAGCGTGACGACTTTGGGATATCACATTTGTGAAAACTTGTTGGGCGCACCGCTAATCGTATAGCTTTTACGATAATTTCGCCTCGCACTAGCCCGCGTAAATACATTTTTGCGCGCAATTATTATTACAAAGATGAAAATGCAAACCATTACGGCAAAGTATGACTTCTTATTGATCAATTCTGGAGCAAATTGGTTTTCATTTGAATCTGTGACTTGCTTCTTATTGCGCCGTCATTTCGATCTCGCCTTTCGTCATATGCTACCTCGTTTTGTCGCTTATCCATTTGTTTCAATTTTGTATAAGTCGTTTCGACACCTCCCTTTAATTCATTGTATCGCAGTCTTATGGTGTGTTCAAATGACGAATTCCTAATAAACTCATACTCCTGCCGTTAAGTATTGAAGATGGACACACGATAATAGTTGATAAATGATATGATCCTTATATACTTTGGCACTGGCAATCCAAGCATTGGGAGTTGTACAAAAAAACGACAGCACATTTGTTCGAAAAGGAGTCAGGAATAGTCTGATTAATGGCCTTATGCGGGAAGCTTTGCAGAAAAGAGTCAAGATTGTAACCAAATCACAAGGTTACGAGTCACAAGTCAATCTCACTTTTATAGTTTTGATTCGAGTCATTTTCAATTGACCACCGAGTCCAGTCCGATTTCAAGTCATTGCGTCGACTGTTCAGTTTTGAGTTGAAGTCTTATGAACCCCACTTTTCACAACTCGGCTTGATGATATCGAATGCTCCGCTTTCATAATATACTAATTTCCCTCGCTTCCAACGGTTTCTGGTCGCATTTTCAAGTACCAATATACTGATGGACGTGTGTTCTTCGAAATTACAATGGAACGCCAGTCTCGAGTCACATGACTTGGTCGAGATTGTAACCAAATCACAAGGTTACGAGTCACAAGTCAATCTCACTTTTATAGTTTAAATTCGATATAAGTCGAGTCATTTTCAATTCACCACCGAGTCAAATCCGAGTCCAAGTCTGCGAGCAGAGGGTCAAGTCGAGTCATTGTATTATGACTCGAGTCCGAGTCAAGTCATTGTGTTGACTGCTCAGTTTCCAGTTAAAGTCTTGTTAACTATTTTTATTACTGTGTTTGGGCATATCGAATGGTTCGCATTTACAATATACTAATTTTCCTTAGTTTTGGCAGTTTCTGGTCACATTTTCAAGTAGCCTACCAGTACAAATAGATGAAATCCCAATAATGTGGTTACTTTACTATTCTTCGAAATTGCAATGAAATGATAGTCTTGACCGCCTGAGTCTCGAGTCATATGACTTGGTTCGAGATTTCAAGAAATGACAGCACGCAACAAAGAGGAATATTAACAACTGGCCCACTCAAAGATGCAGCACAGCATTATTAACTTCCCATAATCCCCCGCTCAAATTCCCTTACCCCCTGCATCAACTAAACCGATGAATTAGATCACATGGGCTGAGAAAGGATAAATATTTCATGGTAATATGTGAAAGTATGCTATAATATTATTGACGAAATTTACTCAATAATAGGAAAGAACTTTCGCGCTTCGCGCCACCAGAAAACGAATCCTTGTGGTTATTCAGAACATGACTACTCATGATTTGTCCGTCGCCCATGTTAGCGTTGCACTAACGTAGAGTTATCAAAACGTGGCTGTTAAAGTACGTTGCCTATTTTTATCTCGATATTGAAGGCTCGCGGCCTCGGCGGATTTTGAAAAGTGGATCGCGACCCGCTTTGAGTTGGCGACCCCTGCACTATACAATGTCTTGTTCCTATACTAGGTGGGGATAAATAGGTAATTCCCTTCGACGAGGATCTTGTATTAAGGTAGTGAACATGTTTAGCGGGTGTGAAATATTGAATACATTGGCCATCATGAGTCAGAAAAACATCTGCTTGGCCACGCAGAGCCTGTTGCGTACGCGGTCGGGTTTATCAATAATTTCATCGTATCAAAACGTCACAAGATTGCGATAAAATAAAAAGATAAGACTTGTATTAGTCATCCAATTCGCGGATGCGAACTTTACCAAGGTGAGGAGTTGCCGAGATAAACCTGAAACAGACAGGTACGAATTACGGTGTCGGGCTGCAACTCGCCACCGATTGAAATATTCGTGTAGCCTATATAAATGTCACGATGATTCGCATGAATTATGATATTGCAGTCATTTGTTGATTGGGATAGTGAAGCCAATTAAATGGTTCATAGAATAGATCGCTTTTCAAATAAAATTCAGATCAATGATTCACAGCCTGTGGGTTTTCAAAGTTAACCAATGCGATGCGATTTTACTCCAGCGGTTCTCAGACTGTGTGCCGCCACAGATTCTCAGTTGTGTTGCGAGTCTTCATGGATTTGGGAAAAACATATTATAATATTGAATAAAAAGGCCAAGCCAAGTAATTGTATTTACAGTTCAGTTTCAAGATCAAGTCCTGTTTAACCTACTTTTTAAATATCTGCTTCGCTGATAGCGAATGCCTCGCATTCATATCAGAGCAATTTTCCACGCATGTAAAAGTTTCTGGGCGTGATTTTCAAATATCACTACGGATAGACGGAATGGCAATAATGTGGGAACTTATTATTCGTCGCAGTTACAATGAAATGCCTGTCTTGTTGGCCGTCCGAGTCTCGAGTTTTACGGCGGTCGAGTCATACGCACACTTCATTATGAAGCCTATACTAACTTACGATAACTTGCGGTCTTATCTGGTCCAAAACACCTGCAAGCTCGAGGAGGCAGACGATGCGAAACAGACTTTGGTGATTGTTTACGATTTCGACTACACGACTCCCATTTCGAAGTCATGGAATTCATTCCTCCGTTGGGCATTTGCGAGTGCGCTTCGATGTGTACAGCAGATAGCTCAAATTTTGAGGAAAAGTTATTGAGCTACATAGCCGCATAGTTTGTATTGTTATGCCATTATGTAGTAGTTTGCTGATAGTACAGTATAAAGACTGCAGTGCTCGATTTCAGTGGAGACTGGAGAAGTGGAGATAGGTTTAGCGTCCGTTTTGACCGGCGTATGGCATGAGTAATAGCCTATAACTTACACCGTTAGGCAGTCCGCAGTTGTTATATGCACCCACGCCACTATAAGCCCGATAATAATTGATGGTGCCACCAGGATGATTACACATACGTGATAATTCAGGCTTGGCGTACTAATGGCAGACTTGTACAAACTAAGTCAACAGTCATAACCTTCCATGCCATCAAACTAGCCGTTGGGATTGCTAGCATTCTGGTTGCATATTGTGATGTGACGATTTGTGGCCCTCGACTCATTTTTAGTTGCCAACCCCTGGTACTTAGATGATGGTCAACTAACTAACGGTTTCTTGAGTAGTTATAGTTCTAGTTGCTGATTTTGAAAATTGAGTAGTTTTAGTTTTAGTTCTACTTGCGGAGTATTCTGAAAATTGGATAGTTCTACTTCTAGTTCTAGTTGCAGATTTTGAAAATTCCGTAGTTATAGTGATAGTTTCAGTTGCTCATTTGAAACAATATTCGTTTCCAAACAACATGCTATCACTGCTGGCAGTGGCGTAGCCAGCGGATGGCTTTTTGGAGTAGGAATCCCTCCCATTTCAAACTCGAAAGCCCGTTCTTTTAAAATGTAGATTCAATGTCTGATATTTTCAATAAAATAAAAATTAATGTGTTGACTATCGGAGAATGAATTCCAGTTCTGTACGGTTCTTAACCTTTAATGACTTGGAAACCCCTACGTCACTAATGTGCAACTATTTTCTGAGAATAACAGGCAGGAAATACGTTGACGAGCTTAGTCGAAACTTTGCACTATATTCGGTGGTGTATTCATTTCTAATAATTTATAAATTGAAAGCAATGAATTACGTGGTTAACACAAGCTTCCGGCTGGATCTGTTACTATTAGGCAATTATGAATTCAGAGTCAAATTACAATTTGTAATTCACAAATATCATATTTATTCCACTTAATTATTCAAAACAATGGTAAACAAGAAACAATGGTACCTCTTTCCAATCACACCAACCCATAGACACGTCCTTCTATGGAGACACCAAAATGTATGGGATTTTATAGCTTGGTCAATATCCCGAGCGGTGTGTGGCTGGGTAAAATCGCCCTATTTTAGTAATTTCGCTTATGTCATAATCCAGACTTGAATTAACCCATGTTATATCGACCTAAATACGTATAGTCCGTGTTTGGCCCGCGGACCGTAAAATGACCAGGCCTGCCCAACGCGAATCTACAAGCCGTTGGGTAACCCCTAATTTTCATTGAGTCATAAAACAAAAGTCAACCACATATGTGTCAACACCGTATGTGCTGTAATATGTAGGACTACCAGCAAAGCTACTCAGGCAGACTTGTACAAACTACCTATTTAGTTAGTTGATGGTCAACTAACCAACGGTTTTTCGAGTAGTTTCAGTTCTAGTTCTAGTTGCTGATTTCGAAAGTTGAGTAGTTGTAGTTCTAGTTCTAGTCGCGGATTTTGAAAATCGAGAAGTTCTAGCTCTACTTATAGTTGCAATTTTTAAAAATTGAGTAGTTCTAGTTCTAGTTCTAGTTGAGCTTTTATAAAATCTTTTAGGTTGTACAAGTCTGACTAATGGTCAACAAATGTTTTGTTTATGGTCGTATATCTGGATATCTGGCAGCTGGAAAAACGGCTTCATCGCTTCTCTTTCAATTTTATGATTCGTTATCGTAGTTGTCGTCGGCCCTGTAAGAACTGTATTTTAATATTATATCTTGTTTGGCAGCATATGACATAATTCCATTATCGCGGTCGAAGTCCATACTTGTAAATTACCCTCCGGAGTACCTCTGAGCTATTGAGTGTAAAGAACGACATACTCTCATACTGAGGCACCCGAGAATTTCTATCAAATTTAGAAAAATAATCGGATTACGACACGACATGGAAACAGACGCCAAGGTACACGAATGTGACGTATGCGGGAAGATATTTGGTGAAAAGAGTGGTTTAAGAGCGCACGCGCTTGTCCACAGCGACTTCAAGCAGTTTCGATGTGAGATATGCGACGTGGGATTTCGTCGCAAATGTATTTTGAAACGGCACTTCAAAATTCATTTCGATATACGAAGATATGCTTGCAAGGTACACGAATGTGATGTATGCGGGAAGATATTTGGTGAAAAGCATCGGTTAAGAGCGCACGCGCTTGGCCACAGCGACTTCAGACAGTTTCGATGTGAAATATGCGACATGGAATTTGGTCGCGAAGGTAATTTGAAACGGCACCTCAAAATTCATTTCGATATACAAAGATATGCTTGCAAAATATGCGGACGAGCGTTTACTCAAAATTCTAACATGAATTCACACATGAGCATTCATTCTGGCGTTAAGGAATATCGATGCGATACATGCGGACGGGAGTTTCGCAGGAAGCAAAGTTTAAAATCCCATTGGTATACACACAGCCCCACCAAACGATATCAATGCAGCATATGCAACGAAGAATTTCGTTGGGAACGGAGTTTGACGAATCACCTCTTAATTCATTCTGATATGAAAAACTTTGTTTGCGAAATATGCGGAAAAGCATTCAGGCGGAATGCGGAGAGAGAGCAGCACATAAAAATACATACAGGTATTAAAGAATTCACATGCGATGTGTGCGGTATGGCATTCAGGCGGAATGCGGAGAGAGAGCAGCACATAAAAATACATACAGGTATTAAAGAATTCACATGCGATGTGTGCGGTATGGCTTTCCGCTGGCAGCACGGCCTTCGTTCGCACGTGAAGGTCCACAACGATGTGAAACCACATCGATGCAGTATATGCCGCATGGGGTTTCGTCAGAAATGGACTTTGGAAACGCATCTCACGAAGTCGCATTCGTTAAGTCCTGATCGTGAACAAATTATCTGTGAAATCTGCGGTAAAGCGCTCTCTAGCAGCATTGGGACGAGGCGTCACCTGAAAATCCATGCCGGCGTCAGGGAACATGAGTGCCAGATTTGCGGGAAGAGGTTCTACAATAAATCGGAAGTGACTAGACACATGAAATGTCATTGTAAACGGTAGTAACAAAGAACAATGCCATTCATGAAAGCAACTATGCTCTCCCCATACCACAGTGCTTTTCAGCATGTAGGATGGTACGCAATTGCGCGGATGAAAAGTATCTCGGCGCGGATGACAAGCGTGGCGCGAACGAGTGCGGACGTCAATTGTGCACATGCTTTACATCTATGGACGTGGAAAATATGAATATACTTAATAGGATGTCACATTTGTGAATACTTGCTGGACGAATCCTATAGCTTTTGCGATAATTATGCCTCGCACTAGCCAGAACGAATACATTTCTGCGCGTTATGATTAATACAAAGATTCAAATGAAAACCAATTCGGCAAAGTATGACGTATAATTTATCAACTCGTAGTATTTTCGTATGTTCCTTATCGATTGATAATGACAGAATAAATTATGCGTCATATGTGTCAAATTGTTTTTTTTTTCATTTGAATCTGCGTTTATATGCTTCTTATTGTGCCGTCATTTCGATCTCGCTTTCCATCACATCTGCCACCTAATTTTGTCGCCTGTCCATTTGTATCAACTTCTTTTACTTGTCATTCATTGTACATGTACATTGTACATGCCTTACCTTTACATCGCCTAGGTCCGGGTGAGTGTCTGATTTCAAAGGCTATGCTTCATTCTCCAAGCCGCTTCGACACCTTACTATACTGTCATTGTAACGTAGTCTTGTGGTGTTTTGGAATTATGAAATACATAATAATCTGACACTGAAACCGTTACCTATTGATGATGAACACGAAGATTCTTCGAGTTAATAAATTATACGTCATTCTTGAGCATATTACTATACGTGATCATAAGTATCTTTAGAAATTTGGTGTGAAGGCCTGGCCATCCAAGCATTAGGAGTTGTACAACAGCCGACAGCTTATTTAGTCGAAAAGGACTTTAGTGCACTAGTTGGCATCAAAACGAGGCAGGGAATTGTCTTCTTAACGGCGTTATGCGGAAAGCTTTGGAGGAGGAAATTGCGCCAAACTGGTCTGAAATTGCCAGTGCTAATCTGCAAGAACATTTTCACTATGTGCTATAATTTCTGGTAAGTTTGTGCGGATGAGGTTTTTGCAAAACAGACGTGCAGGAGTTTCATTGCGATGCAATTTGCCCTTACATGTCATCGGTAAAACTAAATTTAACGGAACAGTTTGTCTCTATAAGGACGTATTTTGGCTGATATTTCATGGGACATCATGAGGTCGAGATTTTCTCCCAGCGTGAGTCTGTCAGATCATTATTGTACCGCCGATATGTAAATGATACATTTGGCATGTTCAAGAATGAGTCGGAATGTGATTAACTCCTCGTTCGCCGCTCTGCGATTCACAATTTAAAAATAATGCAGTGACTCATGTTTTGGTCGAAAAGCGTGATACGAACAAATTTGAAACATCTATCTTCAGAAAACCAATATTCACAGCCGAGGCCTTCGTTGGAATTAATTTGGTCCCAGACGCGGGAAAATCAATCTCACAGGCACCCTCGTGTATAGAGCGTTGATGATATGTTCTCTTAACAAACTGAGAGCTTGACAGCATGTGCAAAATCTTACATTATAACGGTTACACCGAGCACGTCATCAACTGCTGCATCGAGAGGAAAGTAACGGAATTTAACGCAAAAAAATGCCTCATCTGCGCCAATGCAATTCATCATAAACAGCTCAGAATTCGTAATAACTGGTATCTATCAAATGCTATTCTCGCACCGATTCTGAAAATCCGAATAGTAACCATCTTAAAGCACGGAATCTCCCTAAAAATCACCATGGAATATAAAATTCGGCTTTATTGCGAACAATGGCAGCGCAGCGAAACAATTGCCAAGTGAGGCAGAATATAATCTGCCTCACTTCCTGTTCGCTGACAATCGGACAATCACAGCACAGTGAAATGCGCTATCGATTTCGAAACCGACAGTTTTGTATGAATTATAGTAGCGATGACCAATACGTAATGCGGAGCAAATACATTTTCCCACTGATGTAGCTGTTATGTATTTTCCATCCAAAGCTGAATATTTCGAGCAAACTTTTATATAAAAAAGCAAATCATTTTTTGGAAATTGGCTAAGTGCCTGTTCGTTTGATGCTGAATTTCTTTTCATGGCGCTTGCAGAGGGTGAAATGGAAATACAATCATCAACCAATTATGTTATAATGACGCGACAAATTGTAGCATATGAAGAAAGGTTTACACTGTACAACAGACATGGGCAAAATGCGGCCCGCGACACGATACTGACCGGCCCGCGAAAAGTAACCAGGAATTTAGAATATAAAACCTACTTTTGAACAGTAATGAGTAAACTATGAAAACAGCCTGTATAAACTGAGCGGAATGCGTTTACTTTCAAGCCTGCTTGTTCATGTGTGCCTAAAGGTCGTATAACCTAGATCAGTGGTTTTCAACCTTTTCGTCTTCGCGGACCCCTTTTGCACAGTCACGAACCTTCGCTGAACCCCCCCCCCCACCCCCAGTTTAGCTGAGATTCGTGCAACCGACATCTGTCTTGTGCATATATCGACTGTAGACAAGTGATAAAGTGATAAGTGATAAACAGCGATAAAACGATGTTTCTCGAAAATTACGCCATATTGTTTCTGTAGTAATTTGGAAGACTTTTATCATTTCAAAGCGAATTCTGTAGTTGTATTTCTTGATATGGGCGGTCGTGTCGTGAAAATCCACGCCGTTCATTTGATATGAATCAGTGCCGAAAATCCATTTCCACAAAGATATGTGTAATAAAATAATACAACAATAACGCATTACGCTTCTGACGACACCTTTGAGTATGATCGCAAGATTCGCAACATATATGATACCAGAGTTGCGAGATAGCGCAGTGGCACAATCCACGGCTGCAACACCAATGGGTTGCGGGCTCGAGTCCGACCGAGGTCGGCTTCCTAATTCCCACCTAAGTGTTGGAGGTTTATCTAGGCTCCTCCTCGCCATCTCATCCGCGTAAGCGGTGTCTTACAAAAATCCTGTAGATGTGGGCCGTGCTACAAGTCAGCAGCCGACGTCGGCTTCCTAATTCCCACCTAAGTGTTGGAGGTTTATCTAGGCTCCTCCTCGCCATCTCATCCGCGTAAGCGGTGTCTTACAAAAATCCTGTAGATGTGGGCCGTGCTACAAGTCGGCAGTTACGGAATAAAAATGAACAATATCAGCCTGGTGTAAATGACCATGGTAGTCGACAAAATCACAATGAATACCACAAAGCAATATATGGTACCAAAGCTAGGAAGCAGATTTTTATCGAACATTAACGTCCAGTCTAGTCATTTCTATCTATTAGCTCATCTTGAAAATATTCTGGGATAGTGGCTATGTAGATCACAGGACAAAATGGCTTTTGCAATCAATTTTTTCCAAAACCTAATGCAACATTTCTAAACAACAATATGTTTGTATTAAAAGCTATTGGCAATTTGGCAATTAAAATGAGTTTGCGCAGTAGAATATTTCATCTTATAGACGGGCGTTCCGTTTATGTGAGTTCTGACGTTTTTGCAGTTATGAAGCGAAACTGCCTCGTGATTTCTCTAATTGAAAAAAAAAAGAGAAAAATTTGGTTATCAACCATTTTGCAAATTTGGAGGTTTCGCGGACCCCCGGTTGAGAACCTCTGATCCAGATTCAAATTATTACAAATGTAGAAAAGTATGACGTAACAATTAAAGTCGAAAGAAACGGTTTCCAGATAGTTCAAAACTTGTTTGTTGCCATCGTTATTGCGAATTATTCGGTCTGTGCTATAAATTGTCAGTCATATCATACGTTTTCAATCCCTAATCCGTGAAACAAGTCAATCAGTCCATCCTCAAGATTACCGGACCACGACTGACCTATCGATCTCGCTTCCCATGACATGCCGCCCTATTTCTTGTCGCTTCCTTTTTCTATGATACTACTACGCTACAACCAATGATGATGATGATGATGATGATGATCAGTGCACGTGAGTAACGGTCGCCCAAAATCGATGAACAGACATTTTCAAAATAGAGGTGGATGCTGAAGGCGGACTATTAATGAAGATTTGGAGCACTAAATATTTGTTTACTTGAGTCAGTGGGAACCCCATCAATTAAGTTTGTGGTGAGCAGATCTTCGTGATTAGAGATATACTTTGAACCGGCATTATGAGAAAAACGGAGCGAAATACAGACACACTCATCGTCGGCTAGTCGAGGCTGAGAGTGCGCGAATTGCAGGGCATCTACCAGCGAAGCTGTCAAACAACAAGGCTATATACAAAGCTACACATAGCTCGGGACCCAGACCAGCTTTGTAATATCCCAAATACATTTGGACGTTTCCATGGCAAAAAAATGTCTGGGGTTAATGTAATTTAGATGAGTTAAACTGTTTCATATTTCGCGCGTATTGTTTTGAATGTCACTGAATTATTAAATAGTATCTTTTAAAGCTACCATCACTATCTTAGAGCCTAATTTTAACATATCCACTTAGCAGCTTGTTCCAACTATATAATTCACTTTCGTTTATTTAGAAATAAAATACGCCACGGTATATAGTTTAAACTTTTGGCTCGCCCACCTATTTTGCTTCTCATTCGGTTGGCCCGCATGGAAAAAATAATTGCCACTGGACTGCAGAACCTGCCAAGGTTCGTTTGTGAACGCGAACTTCTAAAATTATGAGATTCACAGTCACACACCGAACGCGAACGTGAATATTCACGTCATTCATGACTTCTACACATATCGCGATAGTCTGGATGAATTTACTGAACGAAATGATTATATGCGGGACTAATTGGATTAGCCTAATTCTCAGAGTTACCGAATGAATGAATGTAGAATTTTGTTTTGATGTTCTGTATTCGCCCATTGCTAGTACGAGACGGCGCTGGCTCGCTCGTTGTATTATTCACTGAAGAACACTCTCGCACTGGTAAGTTAAACTGATGTTGCAAATTAGGCTGCAGTATAAACGTATCTCAAAACGAACACAGAGAGATTGCGATGTTTATCAGAAACGTATTGATCCGAGAGGTTACCGACTTGTTGCATGTTAATGAGGGTGGAATACGCTCCAATTTACATTGAGGATATATACATTCGTGATAGCAAGCGAGGGAGAAGAAGTACGGCGAAACAGGATTATCAAGAGATGTCATCGCATACATGGGTGAATTTTGTCAGAAATTGGGGCAGAATTTGTGAAATGACGGTTGTTTTTTGGTATCAATGCTAATCCTGTAAGAAAGCGACAGGTAATGGTCGGTTTCTTGATAATTATTACGTTTGTAGTATATATAGGGCTGAGCGAAATCGAGTAGCTGAGCGAGCCTATTCCAGTGTAGCTCATTATGACTTTAACCATTTTATACCATAATGTACTACTTGGAATGTTCGAATGTATGTGCCTCTCATGGAAATATAAGGACATGAATGCCAGTTACACCCCATTATAGGCGATTTTGTATTGTTTATCACAAATATTCGACAGCGCTTAGGACAATTCTACGCATCCATCACTATTTCACGGCAATGTCGGCCCCACTTACCTGACATGCGTTTGTCTTTGTGTTACAACTTACAAGTTTAGGATATTGTGGTATTGCCGATTAAGATTTTAAGGCTTCCTCCGTGATAAGAAAGTAAGGAAACAACAATAATCTGGGTTGACCAAATAACTTTTAGGGACAATAACCAGGGTTTTAATCAGTCACGTGCGTCCAGGGAGGCAAATGAAGCAGTGCCTCACCTGTCGACAGGGTGAGTAATAGAAAATTGTGAAACCTTCAATGATTATAACAGTACTAATTATATTTGCATTTTCTATCGATATTCATGAATGACCACCTTTTGAACATTTTAACACAAAAAATCAAGGAATTTGCATATTGATTGCTTAAAAATATAGTGCTAATTGAGAGATGAGGCACAGATGGGACACAGGCGGGCCACGCGTCACATGTGACAGGGAAATTCATCATAAACATCTCAGAAGTTAGGATAACGTAGCCTGCGTGTGAAGAGTTCTAATGTGATAAGAAAAATGTCGCCAACGGAATCGGCTACCATTTTGGATTATGAACTGTGTATTCATATTGCAATGAACCCGAATATTTTCGACAGACACTCGTCGGTGGTAATCGTTAGCAACTAGTAGAGAATGGGAAAGAACATTATGTATCAACAATCGTATCACAAAATATGACGTGACCGGCATGAAATTTCGAATAATCGGGGCGGAGAGAGCGCTTAAGCTCAATGTACTATTTCAAGATGGTACACGAACTCCTTCTGTAGGCACGGGCTTGGTTAGCGTATTTTGATAAAAATCAACTCCACGGCAGCCAAATGAAAGTGTGAAGCTGTGGACGGTTTTATAGATTTGTAGATCTCACTCAAACGGGATCAGTGACTCACAGTCATGAAACTCGACTCGAGTCATCACAACTTTGACAATAATCGTACAATTTATTCGCTTCTAATTTATCAATATTGCCGCAAGTTTTTGATAAATTTTTATTAATCAATATTCTTCCGGTAGATGAGAGAGGTATTTATTAGGTCAAAACACAGGGATATCTAATTCTAGTTCTAGTTTGATATGCACATTTTGAAGAGAGTAATTCTAACTCTAGTGTTGGATTTTATAAATAATGTAGTTGTTGAAGAACTTGAAAACGTTTGGCGTGAATCGTGATATCGGTGATGTTTTGCAGACATTGCTATAGCTCAGAGTCATCACAACTGACGGAGCCGTAGCTTGAGGGTTGGAACCGCATCCATATCAAACATTGGAAATGCCGATTTCTGTCTCCAACAAGTCTAGCTAATTCGCAATTCAGTAATTCAATATTAACAGCTATCAGTTAGTTTTGTTTTAGTTACGGTATGTAGTTGTGTGTTTTACAGTGTCCCTGTTAGTTCTAGTTCTGAGTTTGATTTAAGTTGCGCATTTTGAAGATCCAGTAGAAGTCTGGTGTCTGTCCAAGATTGCCGGATCGAATTTGCGTATACTAACCGCACCTATACCCGTATGTACCCCATCCTGAATCAATGCGCCGAAACGTGCACTTGGCACTACATGAAACTGATAGCTCTTATCTATTTATTCACTTAAATTGTATGCCACACTTGGCAGAAAATTTGTAGTCATGTCGGTTGACCATAACCACGTTTCATCACAAAGCCATTTCAATTTGCCGCTAATGTTGACGTATTTTTTCTTTCTTTTAGGCGTTGCCTGGTCTGTGGAAGTTTGTAATGGCTGCGCTCGATTTTGCAGGACATCCATCCTTCATATATATATATATATATATTCAAGTTGAAACCAAGTACACATATACAATCTTCCATTGTTTCTACTTACTTAACACTCTAGAAATTTCCAAATGATTACGTGATATCCCCCAACTAGAACGCGAAAGCCGTGATGCCATCCTTCAAAAGAATTGTTGGTTCGGTGCATGCTATCGATGGTACGTTGTCGCACATTCCAAATGCTGGGTGGGAACAGTGGCCGCCTATTACTGCCTTGTTGATCATTCGTGATACCTAAGGCAGAAACAGTAATGAGAGCAATACTTCTTATATTCACGACGCAAATCCGTACTATCAATGTTCGATATAATGTGGTAATGACAACACGTTAGTCATGGAGAATTCGCAAAAGTGTCATTAATCTTCAGAGGTGAATCAAAATGGAGAAAGGAGTGCTTTTTTGCAATCAGGCAATGTTTTAAATTGTAGGAGATTAATCGGGTTAAATCTGGACTACAAATGCCAGTTCGTAATTACGTCTCTACACGCATAACCATATGTCAGTTTAGTTATATATTAAAATATGGAGCTGGATGGATTAGTTTATTCAATTCAGTACTGGTATGTGAATAATGACTTGCTCACAAAGCGGCGAAAGCGAATCGCAAACAAATTTCGGCGCCGCTATTGATGACTGATTGTGCGAATCGATTCGTGTTGTTGGTATATAAACGCATCGCATGCATAATCTAATCTGACGAATGGTAATTATGAAGATTTAGGTGGTTAAGATAGACAACAAGGTCGTGAAGGTACAATAATAACAATATGAACATCGCTAGAGTAGTCTTTGATTCTACCCCATAGTTTTAGACATCTCAACTCACCAAAAATGCTATACCATCTTACAATGATATTTAATTCCAGCGACTAGTTGTGTGAATAACATTCAACCATTTCAAATTCAAATTCAACCGCCGAAAGCGGTTGATCACTAACTACTCTTTAGGCATTCGGTTCACAAACGGTATTGCGCGATTCACGAACGAGCCGAAATAGCAAACAACAAACTCAATATTATTGGTGAATTTTTTAGAACGTGTTTCGCGGTCTTGAAAAATTGTTTCGCGGACCCCAGTTTGAGAACCACTGGTCCCGCTAGACGTGAATACATTTCTCATAAAACGATATTGAAATAACATCATACCTTCGACCCATTTCTTTCGCCTCCACTATGCCAAACGTAGCACAGTGATTGTGTTCCTGAGATTGCTTCAGAACGATTGGTGGGTCTGATCCCCTTCAAGGACTTTCAATGACCACTGGTCTGGCTAGACGTGAATACATTTCTCATGAAACGATATTGAAATAACATCATACCTTTGAACCATTTCTTTCGCCTCTACTATGCCAAACGTATAGTAGAGGCGAGCCATGGTGCAGAGGTGGCTGGAATCGGAAAACATGGCGCTCGACAATGGAGACTGACCTAGCGCAACGCGGGCTGTCGCTTGAAGACGCCCACGACCGCCTACGTTGGAGACGCTTAATACGAGCCTAAATCTGATTATCTTGATGTTTTTTTTGTTTCCTGTTTTCTTTTGCCCTTTTCATTTTACTCTAATTGAAAAGTCGATATATATATATGCCAAACGTAGCACAGTGATTGTGTTCCTGAGATTGCTTCAGAACGATTGGTGGGTCTGATCCCCTTCAAGGACTTTCAATGACCACTGGTCTGGCTAGACGTGAATACATTTATCATAAAACGATATTGAAATAACATCATACCTTCGAAGTTCGAACCATTTCTTTCGCCTCCACTATGCCAAACGTAGCACAGTGATTGTGTTCTTGAGATTGCTTCAGAACGATTGGTAGGTTTGACCACCTTCAAGGACTTTTTTTGTCATAATGCGTTCATATCTAGTACGAAGTACCATTCGAAACTTTCATTCTCCTAAATACGAACTCGCCAACAGCGATAAATTATTTCCTCGCGTCGAAGGAATGTATTTTGCTAATACATTGGGTCCTGATTGTTATGCCATTTCGCCGTCCACCTCTCTTAGCTGATCAATACCTGTCATGAATTTTAGTCGTAAAGCATGTGATTGACCGATAGGGTTGGTTTTAAAGTAGCTTAGCAGTATCAGTTGATTGTCTCGAACACTCCGCATTCGTGTGATGATGATACCAACTCAGCATAAAAATGAATAATTTCGCTTCACTGGCGCACAAATCTGTAACAACCTGCCGTGATTCGAATCTCAAAAGAGCATAATATGATTAAGAGCCACTAAGGAAACTCTGGTACGATAATGAATTCCGTCGCTTCGCTGGCATGGATATCTCTAATAACCCATCAACCTGTTGTAATATAATCGATTTTTCTAACAGCCGAATACTGCGGTTCAAGTCCTATCGAACAGATCTAATCCGTCTAGTTCGATACGAAGTTTGCACAAAACGTAGTTGCTGTCAATTTCCGATTCATAGTCAATTCTCTATATATAATATTGCACTACTTGTAAAGTTGTAATCCTGGATTGCCGAACGCGTTGATTAATCAGAGTGAAAGCAGACATGGTGACGTCTGTACTGTATGACAATGCATTTTGTTCCAGATCATCAGCACGAAAACGCATTGGGAGTGACGTTCCCAATTACGAATTCAAATTCTAAGATATCCAGCCGCATTCCGGTTTATAAGGTAGATTACTCGCACTGCTGTTTAAATCTAGGCTTGTTGCGCAACTTAATGTATGTAATCGCCGAAGAATATGCGAATTAAGAGTATTAGCCAAATTATTCTAGATAACAATGTTATCCGTCTCGCAAGCTACTATCCCGGTTCGGAGGAATTGATTGAACCATGCATAACCGCCAGTACAACAATTGAAGCATGGCTCCCTTTGCGCAAGTTGGAAGCCGCTTGCTTAACTGTGAAAACTGTGTTAGTGAAGAAAAATAATAGATTCCAATTCCCACGTTTACTGCTGTCCACAATTGTTGATTTAGCGCTAAAATGTACATCTTAAATTCCTTATTGCCTCATGTTTCCCAAAATCTCACAAGGCTCTCTCGATTGTTGTGCAGGATAGAGACATGTTGAGCTTCCGTTTTGACCAGCTTATTGCAGGAGGTTTGAGGCTACTGTTATGCAGTTGGTAAATAATCACTCTTTATGCCGTGGCGCAATGCTAGCACGCCACTGTGAACTAAGAATCCATGGTGATATCGGATTGTGACCAATTGTATACTAATATACTTGGTAATTCAGACTTGACTTAACATAATAATGGTCAACAGATGTTTTGTTTATGGCCGTAAGTCTGGATATTTGACAACTGGAAAAGGGGTTTCGTCGCATCGCTTTTCATTTTATGATTCGGTATCGTAGTTATCGTAGGCCCCGTAAGTGATATATTTTAATATCATATCTTGTTTGGCAGTGTAAGTCATTATTCAATTGTCGTTGTCGAAGTCCATACTCGTATATTACCCGCCGGAATACCTCTGAGCTATTGAGCGAGTTGTAAAGATCGACACACTGTACACCTGGTAATTTCTATCAAATTTGGAGAAGGAATCGGATTAGTAAATGCGACATGGAAAACACTGAGGCGGTAACAGACGCAAAAGCACACGCCTGCAATATATGCGGTAAGGCATTTCGTGAAAAGGGGGGTTTAACATCGCACGCGCTTGTCCACAGCGACTTCAAGAAGTTTCGATGTGAGATATGCGACATGGAATTTAGTCGCAAAAGTCAATTAAAACGGCACCTCAAAATCCATTTCGATATACAAAGATATGCTTGCAAAATCTGCAGACGGGCGTTTACTGGAAATGCTAACATGAAATCACACATGAGCATTCATTCTGGCGTTAACGGATATCGATGCGATACATGCGGACGGGAGTTTCACAAGAAGAATATTTTAAAATCTCATTTGGATATACACCGTCCCTCCAAACGATATCAATGCATCATATGCAACAAAGAATTTCGAAGCAAACAGAGTTTAAGGACTCACCTGTTAATTCATTCTGATATTAAAAACTTCGTTTGTGATATATGCGGAATAGCATTCGGCCGGAAATT
The DNA here is from genome assembly GCF_051294905.1 of Botryllus schlosseri. Classification (NCBI taxonomy): domain Eukaryota; kingdom Metazoa; phylum Chordata; class Ascidiacea; order Stolidobranchia; family Styelidae; genus Botryllus; species Botryllus schlosseri. The sequence continues at coordinate 36,272,423 of NC_137238.1, forward strand.
GGCAAGAGAACGACACATGAAAATACATACGGGTATTAAAGAATTCACATGCGATGTGTGCGGCATGGTGTTCCGTTGGAAGAGCGGCCTTCGTTCGCACGTGAAGGTCCACAGCGACGTGAAACCACATCGATGCGGTATATGCCAGATGGGGTTTCGTCATAAACGCACTTTGGAAACGCATCACAGGAATTCGCATTCGTTAAGTCTTGATCGTGAACAAATTATCTGCGAAATCTGTGGGAACGCACTTTCTAGCATCAGTGGGATGAGGCGTCACCTGAAAATTCATGCTGGCGTCAAGGAACATGAGTGCGAGATTTGCGGGAAGAGGTTCTACAGAAGATCGAACGTGACTACACATATGAAATTTCACTTTAAATGGTAACAAAAAACAATGCTATCAATGAAAGCAACAATTCTCTCTACATACCACAGTGCTTTTCATCCTGTGAGATTGTACGCAAATGCGCGGATGAGAAGTATATCAACGCGGATGACAAGCATGGCGTGAACGAGAGCGGTCGAAAATTGTGCACATGCTTTACATTTATCGACGTGGAAAATATTAATATACTTTTTAGGATATCACATTTGTAAAAACTTGCGGGACTAATCGTACAGCTTTTACGATAATTTTGCCTCGCACTAGCCAGATAAATACATTTTACGCGCTATTATTAATACAAATATTCAAATGAAAACCAATACGGCAAATTATGACGTATAATTTATCAACTTGAAGTATTTTCGTGTGTTTCTTATCGATAGAAAATGGCACAATAGATTATACGTCATCTGTTTCAAATTGTTATTCATTTGAATCTGTGTTTATATGCTTCTTATTGTGCCGTCATTTTAATCTCGCTTTCCGTCCCATATTCCACCTCATTTTGTCGCTTGTCCATTTATATTAACTTCTTTTACTTTTCATTCAGTGTACGTACATATACAATAATGTACATACCTCCTCTTTACATCGACTAGGTCTGGATGGGTTTCTGATTTCAAAGACTATACTCCATACTCCAAGCCGCTTCGACACCTTGCTATGTTTTCATTGTATCGCAGTCTTGTGGTGTTTTGAAATTATGAAATACATAATAATCTAACATGATGAAGACGAAAATTCTTCGAGTTAATAAATTGTTCGTCAGACTTGAGCATATTACTATACGTGATCAAAAGTATTTTTTATAAATTTGATGTGAAGGTCTGATCATCCAAGCATTAGGGGTTGTACAACAGCCGACAGCTTAGTTGGTCGAAAAGGACTTTAGTGCACTAGTTGGCATCAAAACGAGGCAGGGAATTGTCTTCTTAACGGCGTTATGCGGGAAGATTTGTGGAGTATGAAATTGCCAGTGCTAATCTGCAACAACATTTTCATTATGTGCTATTATTTCTGGTTAGTTTGTGCGGATGAGGTTTTTGCAAAACAGACGTGCAGGCGTTTCATTGCATTGCGATTTGCCCTTACATGACATCGGTAAAACTAAATTTAACGGAACAGTTTGTCTCTATAAGGACGTATTTTGGCTGAAATTGTATGGGACATCATGAGGTCGAGATTCTCTCCCAGCGTGAGTCTGTCAAATCATTATTGTACCGCCGATATGTAAATGATACATTTGTCATATTCAAGAATAAGTCGGAATGTAATTAATTCCTCGTTTGCCACCCAGCGATTCACAATTGAAAAAGAATGCAGTGACTTATGTTTGGTCGAAAAGCGTGATATGAACAAATTTGAAACATCTATCTTCAGAAAACCAATATTCACAGACCAAGGCCTTCGTTGAAATTAATTTAGTCCCAGACGCGGGAAAATCAATCTCACAGGCACCCTCGTGCACAGAGCGTTGATGATATGTTTTCTTAACATACTGAGAGCTTGACAACATTTGCAGAATCTTACTTTACAACGGTCACACCGAGCACGTCATCAACTGCTGCATCGAGAGGAAAATAATGGAATCTAACGCAAAAAAGTGCCTCATCTGCGACAATGCAATTCATCATAAACAGCTCAGAATTCGTAATAACTGGTATCTATCAAATGCTATTCTAGTACCGATTCGGAAAATCCGAATAGTAACTGTAAGATCCGTCCCAGCAGGGTGCCAGTAATCTTCCCGTGCAACCCTCTCCTAACCTCATTTCCCACGACCTTAATCTCGTATCGATAAAGTATAGTCTGCGAAGCACGTGCTTTGAGAGATCGCCACTTCGCCAGTGTATAGCGCCGTAGCGGGCGTGCTCGCTTAAGTCACAGAGTCGTATACAGGCAATTAGATACATCTAACTTTGTTCTTTCTATATTCGTTAATATATTGCAGTATGATTTGAACCTGGTAAATCTACAAGTTTCTGACCACTAATTACTACTATTTGGCTGTTCTGTGCTAGTAAAGAAAGCTCCTTGGATCTGCGTGTGTGATCAGGATTGCAAGTGTACTCAGAGCGGTCATTAGTCAGTGACTAGTGCGTACAACAGGAACTGTAAGCTGTGGCGTCGACTCCAATCAAGCACTATACCAGCGTGTCTTGCAACAAGTCGTTGCAGCGACCGCTACAGTAACCATCTTAAAGCACGGGATCTCCCTAAAAATCGTCATGGAATGCAAAATTCTGCCTTATTGCGAACAATGACAGCACAGAGAAACAATAGCCAGCTGAGGCAGAATGGAATCTGCCTTACTTCCTATTCGCTAACAATCGGACAATCGCAGTACAGTGAAACGCGCTATCGATTTCGGAAATCGACTGTGTTGTATGTTATGTATTTTCCATCCAAAGCTGAATATTTCGAGCAGACATGAGGTGATTACTTCATGAATGTAATCGATTGCGATTACGATTACAGTGAAATCAGGAAGTAGTCGATTACGATTACGATTACATTGGAAAAGTAATCACGATTACTCACGCGAACATTCATTTTGCTTCTTTTAGAACTAATGTTACAAGATATATTGGAAGACAATATAAGTATTGCGATGAAGGGACCTAATGAGATTACAATTTCTTCATAGATAATATGTCATTTGCTTGTTACGTCATAATGTACCCGATGCCCAACTTTATAGGGGATGATTTATCGCATCCACCGATCTGCAGTCTTGCAAGGTCCGTAACAAGCGGAACCCAAAGTCCCCAATAGGGTGCGGAGCGAGCTCGAAGGGGAATCGAAAGTATTTCGTAAATCAACATAAATTATAGGGTATTTTCGAGAGATTTAATTAACTTGAAAATTTTCTTCGGGCTTCGCGATTCAATGTCTCTAGATGAATTTATTTTGAAATTCATGCGGCTCTCCCTCAAGAAAGAAGCATGCTTAATTAATAGGAATAAGCATTTCGGTGCCGGTCATCATCGCGCCACGAACCACCGAAAAACATGCAGCTTCGGCCAACATGCGACTACGCCAAGTGTGCTACCAAAGAAGGGCCTATGCCGAAAAGTTGGGTGTTTGTCCATTATCAATAGCCGCTCTGGATGTGCGTGACGAATAGTCCTGTCTTTCGAATCTGAGCCCCAAAATACAAATAGGGCCTACCACCGCGGGCACCCACAGAGGAATGAAGACATGACAATTTGTGTGCGTGACTCACGAAAGTTTTGGTCTGCTACGTTTCGGTGACTACGATATATATCTTGATTTTATAACAGACGGGAGGTCACGAATCAACGACATACAATACAGCAGGGGTCTCAAACTCAACTGGAGTCGCGGGCGGGATTCAAACCTTCAGATGATTGACCGGTTGTATCAGTTACAAACCATTAAAACGGTGACTGACGGTGATTTAAATTGGGATTGGCATATTTCAATGCTTCCTTTAGTGCAGTCGTAAACTGCAGTTAGCCTTGAGTATGCGTTGTGAAGACTACAAGAGATATTATCAGTAAAAGCGGACGTTGGAATTTGGTTCATAAGGCTATCACGCAATCTGGATACGGGTCTCTCTGGAGGTCGGAAACTTTTCATGAGAAATGACGCAACACTGCGATCACGGACATTTGAAATATTTTTGTTCATCATTTAACCAGCGCTCTGTGAATAACTACACTTCGGTGATTTCTTCCATAAAAATAGAAATTCATCGTTCGATTCTTGCCTGCTAGGAATTGGGTGACAATGCCGCCTTGTTCCTAATGGTGAGTAGGGTGAAACTACAATACCATTTTCGGGTGTTTATATGCTACCTATGAGCATCCTATGCATTTTCTGCTTTGTAGGATTGTTTGAAGGAAGTATTTCCTACCAAAAAATTTCTTTTGTAGAAATGTGCTGGATAGTACAAGCATTTTGCAGTCTACTCAGAATGGCTTCGCGGGCCGGATGAAATCGTCTGGCGGGCCGGATGCGGTCCGCGGGCCGTATGTTTGACACCCCCGCAATAAAGCAATCATAACAGCATATCATATGTAATAATTATGAAGTACAGTGCCCCAGCTCTACCGGTTAATCTGACCATCGGGGGTTGAGAGAGGATTACAAATTACTAGTAATATATTGCAATTACCAATATTCTGACTAGATTTAGTCACCAACCTGAAAATTGACCGCCCTATGGAGCCGAGTGAGGGACGAATTGCTGTTTTGGTCTTGATTCTAGCTACAACACAAGCCAACATGGTGTATACAAGCGGATGTCTATGACGGCAGGTCCAAATTTTGAGTATTGAATTGCGAAATAATGATTGGCACCCGTTTCAGGTAGAGTCATATGAGAAAAGGCCAAAGTGAACATAAAATTCTGCATTCCATTTAATGCAGATAGTGCAAGCTGCCGTTACGAGAAACGGCAAACAACGGCTCGGTTATGATATATGTCAGCAGCTGTTGGTTTTTAATGCTTAATTGTGGAAATCGTAGTTTTTCTTTCATTTGACGAGTACAAAATTTCAAATCTTAATCCGGTGTATGTACGGTAGAGTACGTGTCGTACATAGGCCTACTGACCGCCAAGCAACAACGGCTAGGCCGCGTTTAACTAAGCTTAACCAGGCATCAATACGTAAGTTACTATTTGAAACTGTGGTGAGTGGTGATTATTATCCTGCTGCGAGGTAGTGGCGTTTCGAGTGTGTTGATAGTCTGATATACGGTGTCCGGACAATACCGAGAAAACCATTACCGAGAATGCCATTACCGAGAATGGACACCACCGAGAATGGACATTAGCGAGAATTGACACCACCGAGAATGGACATTACCGAGAATGGACACCACAGAGAATGGACGCTACCGAGAATTGACACCACAGAGAATGGACATTGCCGAGAATGGACACCACAGAGAATGGACGCTACCGAGAATTGACACCACAGAGAATGGACATCACCGAGAATGGACACCACAGAGAATGGACATTACCGAGAATGGACACCACAGAGAATGGACGCTACCGAGAATTGACACCACAGAGAATGGACATTACCGAGAATTGACACCACAGAGAATTGACACCAGAGAGAATGGACATTACCGAGAATGGACACCACAGAGAATGGAAATTACCGAGAATTGACACCACAGAGAATGGACGCTACCGAGAATTGACACCACAGAGAATGGACATTACCGAGAATATTGACAATACCGGAAATGGACATTACCGAGAATGGACATTACCGAGAATATTGACATTACAGAGAATGTACATTACCGAGAATGGACACCACCGAGAATGGTCATTACCGAGAATATGGACAATATCGAAAATGGACATTACAGAGAATGGACACCACCGAGAATGGCCATTACCGAGAATATGGACAATACCGAAAATGGACATTACAGAGAATGGACACCACCGAGAATGGCCATTACCGAGAATGTATATATGTATATGATTTGCCAGCATATTTGTTACTCCCTTTGCGCGCTCTGTGAGAGTTGATGACTTCTCGATTTCAACCATATTATACTCTTTTGAGATATGCATGACAACTGGATGCTACAGATTTCCGTATCAGTGAAGCGGAGTAGGCTAATTCGTATGTCACGGTTGGTACACGAATCGGAAACGTAGTAGACAATCAGCTGATATTGTAAAACCGCTTTAAAACCAACCCCATTGATTGATGATCACATGCTTTAGGACTATAAGTTCACGTGTACAATTTATGCATGCACTCATGCAGGCATGTCATGCATATGTAGGCGTTACCACATTCGGTGTCAATTCGCAGGTATAATTTTCCCGACAACGTCCGTCTCAGTAAGATAGATTCTCGAAATTGGCAATTCTCGGTAATGTCCATTCTCGGTAATGTCCATTCTCGGTATTGTCCATATTCTCGGTAATGACCATTCTCGGAGGTGTCAATTCTCGGTAATGTCCATTCTCGGCGGTGTCCATTCTCGGTAATGTCCATTCTCGGTAATGTCCATTCTCGGTAATGTCCATTCTCTGTTGCGTCAATTCTCGGTAATGTCCATTCTCTGTTGTGTCCATTCTCGGTAATGTCCATTCTCGGTGGTGTCAATTCTCGGTAATGTCAATTCTCTGTGGTGTCAATTCTCGGTTCTGTCCGTTCTCTGTGGTGTCAATTCTCGGTAATGTCCATTCTCGGTGGTGTCAATTCTCGGTAATGTCCATTCTCTGTGGTGTCAATTCTCGGTAATGTCCATTCTCGGTGGTGTCAACTCTCGGTAATGTCCATTCTCTGTGGTGTCAATTCTCGGTTCTGTCCGTTCTCTGTGGTGTCAATTCTCGGTAATGTCCATTCTCGGTGGTGTCAATTCTCGGTAATGTCCATTCTCTGTGGTGTCAATTCTCGGTAATGACCATTCTCGGTGGTGTCAATTCTCGGTAATGTCCATTCTCGGCGGTGTGCATTCTCGGTAATGTCCATTCTCGGTAATGTCCATTCTCTGTTGCGTCAATTCTCGGTAATGTCCATTCTCTGTTGTGTCCATTCTCGGTAATGTCCATTCTCGGTGGTGTCAATTCTCGGTAATGTCAATTCTCTGTGGTGTCAATTCTCGGTAATGTCCATTCTCGGCGGTGTCCATTCTCGGTAATGTCCATTCTCGGTAATGTCCATTCTCTGTTGCGTCAATTCTCGGTAATGTCCATTCTCTGTTGTGTCCATTCTCGGTAATGTCCATTCTCGGTGGTGTCAATTCTCGGTAATGTCCATTCTCTGTGGTGTCAATTCTCGGTAAGGGTCCATTCTCTGTGGTGTCAATTCTCGGTAATGTCCATTCTCTGTGGTGTCCATTCTCTGTAATGTCCATTCTCGGTAATAGCGTTCTCGGTAATGTCCGTTCTCGGTAATGGTTTTCTCGGTATTGGTATAGAACCCTGATATACAGCATGGCAGGCGTCCATACAATCGCAGTACAAGTACATCGAATATCTATTTAACATGTGTGGATATTTCTTACACAATGACGAGTAAAGCTAATACTACTGACGTAATAATGAGCAGCGGCGTTTCAACATCAGACGCTTGTGCTATTATATCAATAAATCTGGTAATATCTCTTCCTTGTTCACGAATGTTCAGCTTATGTCATAGTCTTTGTACGATTAAGAAGAAATCGTTCTTTCACAAAGAAATCGATCAGATATGTGTAGTAGTCGATTACGATTACGATTACTTCGGATCTTTTTCGAATGTAATCGATTGCGATTACGATTACTTGAAAATACTGTAATCGTGGTAATCGATTGCGATTACAAATCGCGATTACCCCATGTCTGATTTCGAGCAAACTTTTATAACAAAGCAAATCAATATTTTGAAATTGGCAAGGTGCATGTTCGTTTAGTGCTGAATTTCTTTTCATGGCGCTTGCAGAGAGTGAAATACAAATAAGATCATCAACCAATTATGTTATAATGACGCGACAAATTGTAGCATATGAAGAAAGGTTTACAGTGTACAACAGACATGGGCAAAGTGCGGCCCGCGACACGATACTGACTGCCCGCGAAAAGTAGCCAGGAATTCAGAATATAAAACCTACTTTTGAACACTAATGAGTAAACTAAAAAAAAACAGCCTGTATAAACTTAGCCGGAAATGCGTTTAATTTCAAGCCTGCTTGTTCATATGTGACTGAAGGTCGTATAACCTAGATCAGTGGTTCTCAACCTTTTCGTCTTCGCGGGCCCCTTTTGCACCGCCACGGAGCTTTGCGAACCCCCCCCCCCAAGTGTAGCTGAGATTCGTGCAACCGTCATCTCTCTTGTGCATATATCAACTGTAGACAAGTGATAAACAGCGATAAAACGACGTTTCTCGAAAATTATGCCATATTGTTCCTGTAATAATTTGGAATACTTTAATCATTTCAAAGCGAATTCTGTAGTTGTATTTCTTGATATGCGCGGTCGTGTCTTGAAAATCCGCGCCGTTCATTTGATATGAATGAGTGCCGAAAATCCATTTCCACAAACAAAGGTGTAATAATATAACAATACCGCGTAACGCTTCCGACGACACCTTTGAGTATGATCGCAACATATTTGGTACCAAAGTGGCGTGATAGCGTAGTGGTATAATCCGCGGCTGCATCACCAATGGGTTGCGGGTTCGAGTCGGCTTCCGCATTCCTACCTAAGTGTCGGATGTTTAGCTAGGCCCCTCTCGCCTTCTCATCCGCGTAAGCGGTGTCTTACGAAAAACCTGTAGATGTGGGCCGTGCTGCAAGTCGGCAGTAACGGAATAAAAATGAAGAATATCGGCCTGGTGTAAATGACCATAGTAGTCGACAAAAACGCCATGAATACCACAAAACAATACCTGGTACCAAAGCTAGGAAGCAGATTTTTATTGAAGATTAACGTCCAGTCTAGCCATTTCTATTTACAGTTGAATAGCATATTCATATTAAAATGAACCCGAATATTTTCGGCTGACACTCGTCAGGGGTAATCGTCAGCAACTAGTAGAGAATTCGAAAGAACAGCGTATATCAACAATCGTAACACAAAATATGACGTCACCAGCACGAAATGTCGAATACGAGAGCGTTCAATGTACTATTTTTAGATGATACACGAACTCTTTTTGTTGACACAGCCTTGGCTGGTGTATTTTGATAAAAGTCGACTCCAAGGCGCACAAATGAAAGTGTGAGCGACCCTTTCCAAGTATGCGAAATCTGTCGTCTCGACAGCCGAAAATATTCGCGTTCATTTTAATATGAATATGCTATTCAACTGTATATTGAAGTTCTGTACCTCAAAGAAGCTGTTCATTTCTATTTAGTAGCTCATCTTGAAGATATTCTGGGATAGTGGTTATGTATATCACAGGACAAAATGGCTTTTGCAATCAATTTTTTACAAAACCCAATACAACATTTCTAAACAGCGATATGTTTGTATTAGTAAGCTATCGGCAATTTGGCAATTAAAATGAGTTTGCGCAGTAGAATATTTCATCTCAGACGGGCATTCCGTTTATGTGAGTTCTGACGTGTTTGCAGTTATGAAGCGAAACTTCCTCGTGATTTCTCTAATTTTAAAACAAATTACAAATTCGTTTATCAACCATTTTGCAAATTTGGAGGTTTCGCGGACATACGGTTGAGAACCACTGATCCAGATTCGAATTAATACAAATGTAGAAAAGTATGCAGTAACAATAAGAGTCAAAAGTCACGGTTTCCAGATAGTTCAAAACTTGTTTCTTGCCATCGTTACTTTGCGAATTATTCGGTCTGTGCTATAAATGAAATTGCCAGTCATATCATACGTTTTCAATCGATATAGTCAATGAGTAACGGTCGCCCAAAAACGATGAACAGGCATTTTCAAAATAGAGGTGGATGCTGAAGGCGGACTATTGAAGAAAATTTGAAGCGCTGAATATTTGTTTGCGTGAGTAAGTGGGAAACCCGTCAATTAAGTTTGTAGTGAGCAGGTCTTCGTGATTAGAGATATATATTGAAGCGACATTATGAGAAAAACGGAGCGAAATACAAACACACTCATCGTCGGCTACCGAACGCGAACGTGAATATTCACACCATTCCTAACTTCTACACATATCGCGATAATCTGGTTGAATTTACTGAACGAAATGATTATATGCTACAGAAAACGTTTACTAATGTATACAGTGCATGTCACATGTCCTTTTGAGTGTTTGTATTAATGTTCAATGTTACTATATAGTATACGATTGGAATATTTTGCAACGTCGATAGCAAACCATATCCCTTGCTGACAGTAACCGGGACTAATTGGATTAGCCTAATTCTCAGAGTTACCGAATTAATGAATGTAGAATTTTGTTTTGATGCGCTGTATTCGCCCATTGCGAGTACGAGACGGTTGGTTCGCTCGTTGTATTATTCACTGATGAACACTCCCGCTGTGGTAAGTTAAACTGATGTTGCAGAGTAGGTTACCGTATAAACGTATCTCAAAAGGAACACAGAGAGATTGCGATGTTTATCAGAAACGTATTGATCCGAGAGGTTACCGACTTGTTGCATGTTAATGAGGGTGGAATACGCTCCAATTTACATTGAGGATATATACATTCGTGATAGCAAGCGAGGGAGAAGAAGTACGGCGAAACAGGGTTATCAAGAGATGACATCGCATACATGGGTGAATTTTGTCAGAAATTAGGGCAGAATTTGTGAAATGACGGTTGTTTTTTGGTATCAATGCTAATCCTGTAAGAAAGCGACAGGTAATGGTCGGTTTCTTGATAATTATTACGTTTGTAGTATATATAGGGCTGAGCGAAATCGAGTAGCTGAGCGAGCCTATTCCAGTGTAGCTCATTATGACTTTAACCATTTTATACCATAATATACTACTTGGAGTGTTCGAATGTATGTGCCTCTCATGGAAATATAAGGACATGAATGCCAGTTACACCCCATTATAGGCGATTTTGTATTGTTTATCACAAATATTCGACAGCGCTTAGGACAATTCTACGCATCGATCACTATTTCACGGCAATGTCGGCCCCACTTACCTGACATGCGTTTGTCTTTGTGTTACAACTTACAAGTTTAGGATATTGTGGTATTGCCGATAAAGAATTTAAGGCTTCCTCCGTGATAAGAAAGTAAGGAAACAACAATAATCTGGGTTGACTAAATAACTTTTAGGGACAATAACCAGGGTTTTAATCAGTCACGTGCGTCCAGGGAGGCAAATGAAGCAGTGCCTCACCTGTCGACAGGGTGAGTAATAGAAAATTGTGAAACCTTCAATGATTATAACAGTACTAATTATATTGGCATTTTCTATCGATATTCATGAATGACCACCTTTTGAACATTTTGACACAAAAAATCAAGGAATTTGCATATTTATTGCTTAAAAATATAGTGCTAATTGAGAGATGAGGCACAGATGGGACACAGGCGGGCCACGCGTCACATGTGACAGGGAAATTCATCATAAACATCTCAGAAGTTAGGATAACGTAGCCTGCGTGTGAAGAGTTCTAATGTGATAAGAAAAATGTCGCCAACGGAATCGGCTACCATTTTGGATTATGAACTGTGTATTCATATTGCAATGAACCCGAATATTATCGACAGACACTCGTCGGTGGTAATCGTTAGCAACTAGTAGAGAATGGGAAAGAACATTATGTATCAACAATCGTATCACAAAATATGACGTGACCGGCATGAAATTTCGAATAATCGGGGCAGAGAGAGCGCGCTTAAGCTCAATGTACTATTTGTAGATGGTACACGAACTCCTTCTGTAGGCACTAGCTTGGTTAGCGTATTTTGATAAAAATCAACTCCACGGCAGCCAAATGAAAGTGTGATGCTGAGAACGGTTTCATAGATTTGTAAATCTCACTCAAAAGGGGTCAGAGCCTCACAGTCATGAAACTCGACTCGAGTCATCACAACTTTGACAATAATCGTACAATTTATTCGCTTCTAATTTATCAATATTGCCGCAAGTTTTTGATAAATTTTTATTAATCAATATTCTTCCGGTAGATGAGAGAGGTATTTATGAGGTCAAAACACAGGGATATCTAATTCTAGTTCTAGTTTGATATGCACATTTTGAAGAGAGTAATTCTAACTCTAGTGTTGGATTTTATAAATAATGTAGTTGTTGAAGAACTTGAAAACGTTTGGCGTGAATCGTGATATCGGTGATGTTTTGCAGACATTGCTATAGCTCAGAGTCATCACAACTGACGGAGCCGTAGCTTGAGGGTTGGAACCGCATCCATATCAAACATTGAAAATGCCGATTTCTGTCTCCAACAAGTCTAGCTAATTCGCAATTCAGTAATTCAATATTATCAGCTATCAGTTAGTTTTGTTTTAGTTACGGTATGTAGTTGTGTGTTTTACAGTGTCCCTGTTAGTTCTAGTTCTGAGTTTGATTTAAGTTGCGCATTTTGAAGATCCAGTAGAAGTCTGGTGTCTGTCCAAGATTGCCGGATCGAATTTGCGTATACTAACCGCACCTATACCCGTATGTACCCCATCCTGAATCAATGCGCCGAAACGTGCACTTAGCACTACATGAAAGTGATAGCTCTTATCTATTTATTCACTTAAATTGTATGCCACACTTGGCAGAAAATTTGTAGTCATGTCGGTTGACCATAACCACGTTTCATCACAAAGCCATTTCAATTTGCCGCTAATGTTGACGTATTTTTTCTTTCTTTTAGGCGTTGCCTGGTCTGTGGAAGTTTGTAATGGCTGCGCTCGATTTTGCAGGACATCCATCCTTCATACATATATATATATATTCAAGTTGAAACCGAGTACACATATACAATCTTCCATTGTTTCTACTTACTTAATACACTCTAGAAATTTCCAAATGATTACGTGACATCCCCCAACTAGAACGCGAAAGCCGTGATGCCATCCTTCAAAAGAATTGTTGGTTCGGTGCATGCTATCGATGGTACGTTGTCGCACATTCCAAATGCTGGGTGGGAACAGTGGCCGCCTATTACTGCCTTGTTGATCATTCGTGATACCTAAGGCAGAAACAGTAATGAGAGCAATACTTCTTATATTCACGACGCAAATCCGTACTATCAATGTTCGATATAATGTGGTAATGACAACACGTTAGTCATGGAGAATTTGCAAAAGTGTCATTAATCTTCAGAGGTGAATCAAAATGGAGAAAGGAGTGCTTTTTTGCAATCAGGCAATGTTTTAAATTGTAGGAGATTAATCGGGTTAAATCTGGCGTACAAATGCCAGTTCGTAATTACGTCTCTACACGCATAACCATATGTCAGTTAAGTTATATATTAAAATATGGAGCTGGATGGATTAGTTTATTCAATTCAGTACTGGTATGTGAATAATGACTTGCTCACAAAGCGGCGAAAGCGAATCGCAAACAAATTTCGGCGCCGCTATTGATGACTGATTGTGCGAATCGATTTGTGTTGTTGGTATATAAACGCATCGCATGCATAATCTAATCTGACGAATGGTAATTATGAAGATTTAGGTGGTTAAGATAGACAACAAGGTCGTGAAGGTACAATAATAACAATATGAACATCGCTAGAGTAGTCTTTGATTCTACCCCATAGTTTTAGACATCTCAACTCACCAAAAATGCTATACCATCTTACAATGATATTTAATTCCAGCGACTAGTTGTGTGAATAACATTCAACCATTTCAAATTCAAATTCAACCGCCGAAAGCGGTTGATCACTAACTACTCTTTAGGCATTCGGTTCACAAACGGTATTGCGCGATTCACGAACGAGCCGAAATAGCAAACAACAAACTCAATATTATTGGTGAATTTTTTAGAACGTGTTTCGCGGTCTTGAAAAATTGTTTCGCGGACCCCAGTTTGAGAACCACTGGTCCCGCTAGACGTGAATACATTTCTCATAAAACGATATTGAAATAACATCATAACTTCGACCCATTTCTTTCGCCTCCACTATGCCAAACGTAGCACAGTGATTGTGTTCCTGAGATTGCTTCAGAACGATTGGTGGGTCTGATCCCCTTCAAGGACGTTCAATGACCACTGGTCTGGCTAGACGTGAATACATTTCTCATGAAACGATATTGAAATAACATCATACCTTTGAACCATTTCTTTCGCCTCTACTATGCCAAACGTATAGTAGAGGCGAGCCATGGTGCAGAGGTGGCTGGAATCGGAAAACATGGCGCTCGACAATGGAGACTGACCTAGCGCAACGCGGGCTGTCGCTTGAAGACGCCCACGACCGCCTACGTTGGAGACGCTTAATACGAGCCTAAATCTGATTATCTTGATGTTTTTTTTGTTTCCTGTTTTCTTTTGCCTTTTTCATTTTACTCTAATTGAAAAGTCGATATATATATATGCCAAACGTAGCACAGTGATTGTGTTCCTGAGATTGCTTCAGAACGATTGGTGGGTCTGATCCCCTTCAAGGACTTTCAATGACCACTGGTCTGGCTGGACGTGAATACATTTATCATAAAACGATATTGAAATAACATCATACCTTCGAAGTTCGAACCATTTCTTTCGCCTCCACTATGCCAAACGTAGCACAGTGATTGTGTTCTTGAGATTGCTTCAGAACGATTGGTAGGTTTGACCACCTTCAAGGACTTTTTTTGTCATAATGCGTTCATATCTAGTACGAAGTACCATTCGAAACTTTCATTCTCCTAAATACGAACTCGCCAACAGCGATAAATTATTTCCTCGCGTCGAAGGAATGTATTTTGCTAATACATTGGGTCCTGATTGTTATGCCATTTCGCCGTCCACCTCTCTTAGCTGACCAATACCTGTCATGAATTTTAGTCGTAAAGCATGTGATTGACCGATAGGGTTGGTTTTAAAGTAGCTTAGCAGTATCAGTTGATTGTCTCGAACACTCCGCATTCGTGTGATGATGATACCAACTACGGCATAAAAATGAATAATTTCGCTTCACTGGCGCACAAATCTGTAACAACCTGCCGTGATTCGAATCTCAAAAGAGCATAATATGATTAAGAGCCACTAAGGAAACTCTGGTACGATAATGAATTCCGTCGCTTCGCTGGCATGGATATCTCTAATAATCCATCAACCTGTTGTAATATAATCGATTTTTCTAACAGCCGAATACTGCGGTTCAAGTCCTATCGAACAGATCTAATCCGTCTAGTTCGATACGAAGTTTGCACAAAACGTAGTTGCTGTCAATTTCCGATTCATAGTCAATTCTCTATATATAATATTGCACTACTTGTAAAGTTGTAATCCTGGATTGCAGAACGCGTTGATTAATCAGAGTGAAAGCAGACATGGTGACGTCTGTACTGTATGACAATGCATTTTGTTCCAGATCATCAGCACGAAAACGCATTGGGAGTGACGTTCCCAATTACGAATTCAAATTCTAAGATATCCAGCCGCATTCCGGTTTATAAGGTAGATTACTCGCACTGCTGTTTAAATCTAGGCTTGTTGCGCAACTTAATGTATGTAATCGCCGAAGAATATGCGAATTAAGAGTATTAGCCAAATTATTCTAGATAACAATGTTATCCGTCTCGCAAGCTACTATCCCGGTTCGGAGGAATTGATTGAACCATGCATAACCGCCAGTACAACAATTGAAGCATGGCTCCCTTTGCGCAAGTTGGAAGCCGCTTGCTTAACTGTGAAAACTGTGTTAGTGAAGAAAAATAATAGATTCCAATTCCCACGTTTACTGCTGTCCACAATTGTTGATTTAGCGCTAAAATGTACATCTTAAATTCCTTACTGCCTCATGTTTCCCAAAATCTCACAAGGCTCTCTCGATTGTTGTGCAGGATAGAGACATGTTGAGCTTCCGTTTTGACCAGCTTATTGCAGGAGGTTTAAGGCTACTGTTATGCAGTTGGTAAATAATCACTCTTTATGCCGTGGCGCAATGCTAGCACGCCACTATGAACTAAGAATCCATGGTGATATCGGATTGTGACCAATTGTATACTAATATACTTGGTAATTCAGACTTGACTTAACATAATAATGGTCAACAGATGTTTTGTTTATGGCCGTAAGTCTGGATATTTGACAACTGGAAAAGGGGTTTCGTCGCATCGCTTTTCATTTTATGATTCGGTATCGTAGTTATCGTAGGCCCCGTAAGTGATATATTTTAATATCATATCTTGTTTGACAGTGTAAGTCATTATTCAATTGTCGTTGTCGAAGTCCATACTCGTATATTACCCGCCGGAATACCTCTGAGCTATTGAGCGAGTTGTAAAGATCGACACACTGTACACCTGGTAATTTCTATCAAATTTGGAGAAGGAATCGGATTAGTAAATGCGACATGGAAAACACTGAGGCGGTAACAGACGCAAAAGCACACGCCTGCAATATATGCGGTAAGGCATTTCGTGAAAAGGGGAGTTTAACATCGCACGCGCTTGTCCACAGCGACTTCAAGAAGTTTCGATGTGAGATATGCGACATGGAATTTAGTCGCAAAAGTCAATTAAAACGGCACCTCAAAATCCATTTCGATATACAAAGATATGCTTGCAAAATCTGCAGACGGGCGTTTACTGGAAATGCTAACATGAAATCACACATGAGCATTCATTCTGGCGTTAACGGATATCGATGCGATACATGCGGACGGGAGTTTCACAAGAAGAATATTTTAAAATCTCATTTGGATATACACCGTCCCTCCAAACGATATCAATGCATCATATGCAACAAAGAATTTCGTAGCAAACAGAATTTAAGGACTCACCTGGTAATTCATTCTGATATTAAAAACTTTATTTGTGATATATGCGGAATAGCATTCTGGCGGAAATCGGCAAGAGAACGACACATGAAAATACATACGGATATTAAAGAATTCACTTGCGATGTGTGCGGCATGGTGTTCCGCTGGAAGAGCGGCCTTTATTCGCACGTGAAGGTCCACAGCGACGTGAAACCACATCGATGCGGTATATGCCCCATGGGGTTTCGTCATAAACGCACTTTGGAAACGCATCTCACGAAGTCGCATTCGTTAAGTCCTGATCGTGAACAAATGATCTGCGAAATCTGTGGGAAAGCGCTTTCTAGCATCAATAGGATGAGGCGTCACCTGAAAATTCATGCCGGCGTCAAAGAACATGAGTGCGAGATTTGCGGGAAGAGATTCAACAGGAGATCGAACGTGACTACACATATGAAATTTCACTTTAAATGGTAACAAAAAACAATGCTATCAATGAAAGCAACAATTCTCTCTACATACCACAGTGCTTTTCATCCTGTGAGATTGTACGCAAATGCGCGGATGAGAAGTATATCAACGCGGATGACAAGCATGGCGTGAACGAGAGCGGTCGAAAATTGTGCACATGCTTTACATTTATCGACGTGGAAAATATTAATATACTTTTTAGAATATCACATTTGTAAAAACTTGCGGGACTAATCGTACAGCTTTTACGATAATTTTGCCTCGCACTAGCCAGATTAATACATTTTACGCGCTATTATTAATACAAATATTCAAATGAAAACCAATACGGCAAATTATGACGTATAATTTATCAACTTGAAGTATTTTCGTGTGTTTCTTATCGATAGAAAATGGCACAATAGATTATACGTCATCTGTTTCAAATTGTTATTCATTTGAATCTGTGTTTATATGCTTCTTATTGTGCCGTCATTTTAATCTCGCTTTCCGTCCCATATTCCACCTCATTTTGTCGCTTGTCCATTTATATTAACTTCTTTTACTTTTCATTCAGTGTACGTACATATACAATAATGTACATACCTCCTCTTTACATCGACTAGGTCTGGATGGGTGTCTGATTTCAAAGACTATACTCCATACTCCAAGCCGCTTCAACACCTTGCTATGTTTTCATTGTATCGCAGTCTTGTGGTGTTTTGAAATTATGAAATACATAATAATCTAACATGATGAAGACGAAAATTCTTCGAGTTAATAAATTGTTCGTCAGACTTGAGCATATTACTATACGTGATCAAAAGTATTTTTTATAAATTTGATGTGAAGGTCTGATCATCCAAGCATTAGGGGTTGTACAACAGCCGACAGCTTAGTTGGTCGAAAAGGACTTTAGTGCACTAGTTGGCATCAAAACGAGGCAGGGAATTGTCTTCTTAACGGCGTTATGCGGGAAGATTTGTGGAGTATGAAATTGCCAGTGCTAATCTGCAACAACATTTTCATTATGTGCTATTATTTCTGGTTAGTTTGTGCGGATGAGGTTTTTGCAAAACAGACGTGCAGGCGTTTCATTGCATTGCGATTTGCCCTTACATGACATCGGTAAAACTAAATTTAACGGAACAGTTTGTCTCTATAAGGACGTATTTTGGCTGAAATTGTATGGGACATCATGAGGTCGAGATTCTCTCCCAGCGTGAGTCTGTCAAATCATTATTGTACCGCCGATATGTAAATGATACATTTGTCATATTCAAGAATAAGTCGGAATGTAATTAACTCCTCGTTTGCCGCCCAGCGATTCACAATTGAAAAAGAATGCAGTGACTTATGTTTGGTCGAAAAGCGTGATATGAACAAATTTGAAACATCTATCTTCAGAAAACCAATATTCACAGACCAAGGCCTTCGTTGAAATTAATTTAGTCCCAGACGCGGGAAAATCAATCTCACAGGCACCCTCGTGCACAGAGCGTTGATGATATGTTTTCTTAACATACTGAGAGCTTGACAACATTTGCAGAATCTTACTTTACAACGGTCACACCGAGCACGTCATCAACTGCTGCATCGAGAGGAAAATAATGGAATCTAACGCAAAAAAGTGCCTCATCTGCGACAATGCAATTCATCATAAACAGCTCAGAATTCGTAATAACTGGTATCTATCAAATGCTATTCTAGTACCGATTCGGAAAATCCGAATAGTAACCATCTTAAAGCACGGGATCTCCCTAAAAATCGTCATGGAATGCAAAATTCTGCCTTATTGCGAACAATGACAGCACAGAGAAACAATAGCCAGCTGAGGCAGAATGGAATCTGCCTCACTTCCTATTCGCTAACAATCGGACAATCGCAGTACAGTGAAACGCGCTATCGATTTCGGAAATCGACAGTGTTGTATGTTATGTATTTTCCATCCAAAGCTGAATATTTCGAGCAGACATGAGGTGATTACTTCATGAATGTAATCGATTGCGATTACGATTACAGTGAAATCAGGAAGTAGTCGATTACGATTACGATTACATTGGAAAAGTAATCACGATTACTCACGCGAACATTCATTTTGCTTCTTTTAGAACTAATGTTACAAGATATATTGGAAGACAATATAAGTATTGCGATGAAGGGACCTAATGAGATTACAATTTCTTCATAGATAATATGTCATTTGCTTGTTACGTCATAATGTACCCGATGTCCAACTTTATAGGGGATGATTTATCGCATCCACCGATCTGCAGTCTTGCAAGGTCCGTAACAAGCGGAACCCAAACTCCCCAATAGGGTGCGGAGCGAGCTCGAAGGGGAATCGAAAGTATTTCGTAAATCAACATAAATTATAGGGTATTTTCGAGAGATTTAATTAACTTGAAAATTTTCTTCGGGCTTCGCGATTCAATGTCTCTAGATGAATTTATTTTGAAATTCATGCGGCTCTCCCTCAAGAAAGAAGCATGCTTAATTAATAGGAATAAGCATTTCGGTGCCGGTCATCATCGCGCCACGAACCACCGAAAAACATGCAGCTTCGGCCAACGTGCGACTACGCAAAGTGTGCTACCAAAGAAGGGCCTATGCCGAAACGTTGGGTGTTTGTCCATTATCAATAGCCGCTCTGGATGTGCGTGACGAATAGTCCTGTCTTTCGAATCCGAGCCCCAAAATACAAATAGGGCCTACCACCGCGGGCACCCACAGAGGAATGAAGACATGACAATTTGTGTGCGTGACTCACGAAAGTTTTGGTCTGCTACGTTTCGGTGACTACGATATATATTTTGATTTTATAACAGACGGGAGGTCACGAATCAACGACATACAATACAGCAGGGGTCTCAAACTCAACCGGACCACGACTGACCTATCGATCTCGCTTCCCATGACTTGCCGCCCTATTTCTTGTCGCATTCTTTTTCTATACTATCTTCTTTACTTTCATTCAGTGTGCATGCCTCCTCTTTACATCGCCTAGGCCAAGGTGGGTGTCAGATTCCATAGACTACTCCTTGTCGCTTCGACATCTTCCTGTCTTTTCATTGTATCGCATTTTTGTGGTGTATTGAACTGATAAAATTGCTAATAAACCAATGATGATGAGTCGCGGGCGGGATTCAAACCTTCAGATGATTGACCGGTTGTATCAGTTACAAACCATTAAAACGGTGACTGACGGTGATTTAAATTGTGATTGGCATATTTCAATGCTTCCTTTAGTGCAGTCGTAAACTGCAGTTAGCCTTGAGTATGCGTTGTGAAGACTACAAGAGATATTATCAGTAAAAGCGGACGTTGGAATTTGGTTCATAAGGCTATCACGCAATCTGGATACGGGTCTCTCTGGAGGTCGGAAACTTTTCATGAGAAATGATGCAACACTGCGATCACGGACATTTGAAATATTTTTGTTCATCATTTAACCAGCGCTCTGTGAATAACTACACTTCGGTGATTTCTTCCATAAAAATAGAAATTCATCGTTCGATTCTTGCCTGCTAGGAATTGGGTGACAATGCCGCCTTGTTCCTAATGGTGAGTAGGGTGAAACTACAATACCATTGTCGGGTGTTTATATGCTACCTATGAGCATCCTATGCATTTTCTGCTTTGTAGGATTGTTTGAAGGAAGTATTTCCTACCAAAAAATTTCTTTTGTAGAAATGTGCTGGATAGTACAAGCATTTTGCAGTCTACTCAGAATGGCTTCGCGGGCCGGATGAAATCGTCTGGCGGGCCGGATGCGGTCCGCGGGCCGTATGTTTGACACCCCCGCAATAAAGCAATCATAACAGCATATCATATGTAATAATTATGAAGTACAGTGCCCCAGCTCTACCGGTTAATCTGACCATCGCAGGTTGAGAGAGGATTACAAATTACTAGTAATATATTGCAATTACCAATATTCTGACTAGATTTAGTCACCAACCTGAAAATTGACCGCCCTATGGAGCCGAGTGAGGGACGAATTGCTGTTTTGGTCTTGATTCTAGCTACAACACAAGCCAACATGGTGTATACAAGCGGATGTCTATGACGGCAGGTCCAAATTTTGAGTATTGAATTGCGAAATAATGATTGGCACCCGTTTCAGGTAGAGTCATATGAGAAAAGGCCAAAGTGAACATAAAATTCTGCATTCCATTTAATGCAGATAGTGCAAGCTGCCGTTACGAGAAACGGCAAACAACGGCTCGGTTATGATATATGTCAGCAGCTGTTGGTTTTTAATGCTTAATTGTGGAAATCGTAGTTTTTCTTTCATTTGACGAGTACAAAATTTCAAATCTTAATCCGGTGTATGTACGGTACGGTAGAGTACGTGTCGTACATAGGCCTACTGACCGCCAAGCAACAACGGCTAAGCCGCGTTTAACTAAGCTTAACCAGGCATCAATACGTAAGTTACTATTTGAAACTGTGGTGAGTGGTGATTATTATCCTGCTGCGAGGTAGTGGCGTTTCGAGTGTGTTGATAGTCTGATATACAGCATGGCAGGCGTCCATACAATCGCAGTACAAGTACATCGAATATCTATTTAACATGTGTGGATATTTCTTACACAATGACGAGTAAAGCTAATACTACTGACGTAATAATGAGCAGCGGCGTTTCAACATCAGACGCTTGTGCTATTATATCAATAAATCTGGTAATATCTCTTCCTTGTTCACGAATGTTCAGCTTATGTCATAGTCTTTGTACGATTAAGAAGAAATCGTTCTTTCACAAAGAAATCGATCAGATATGTGTAGTAGTCGAATACGATTACGATTACTTCGGATCTTTTTCGAATGTAATCGATTGCGATTACGATTACTTGAAAATACTGTAATCGTGGTAATCGATTGCGATTACAAATCGCGATTACCCCATGTCTGATTTCGAGCAAACTTTTATAACAAAGCAAATCAATATTTTGAAATTGGCAAGGTGCATGTTCGTTTAGTGCTGAATTTCTTTTCATGGCGCTTGTAGAGAGTGAAATGCAAATAATATCATCAACCAATTATGTTATAATGACGCGACAAATTGTAGCATATGAAGAAAGGTTTACAGTGTACAACAGACATGGGCAAAGTGCGGCCCGCGACACGATACTGACTGCCCGTGAAAAGTAGCCAGGAATTCAGAATATAAAACCTACTTTTGAACACTAATGAGTAAACTAAAAAAAACAGCCTGTATAAACTGAGCCGGAAATGCGTTTACTTTCAAGCCTGCTTGTTCATATGTGACTGAAGGTCGTATAACCTAGATCAGTGGTTCTCAACCTTTTCGTCTTCGCGGGCCCCTTTTGCACCGCCACGGAGCTTTGCGAACCCCCCCCCCCCTAAGTGTAGCTGAGATTCGTGAAACCGTCATCTGTCTTGTGCATATATCAACTGTAGACAAGTGATAAACAGCGATAAAACGACGTTTCTCGAAAATTATGCCATATTGTTTCTGTAATAATTTGGAATACTTTAATCATTTCAAAGCGAATTCTGTAGTTGTATTTCTTGATATGCGCGGTCGTGTCTTGAAAATCCGCGCCGTTCATTTGATATGAATGAGTGCCGAAAATCCATTTCCACAAACAAAGGTGTAATAATATAACAATACCGCGTAACGCTTCCGACGACACCTTTGAGTATGATCGCAACATATTTGGTACCAAAGTGGCGTGATAGCGTAGTGGTATAATCCGCGGCTGCATCACCAATGGGTTGCGGGTTCGAGTCGGCTTCCGCATTCCTACCTAAGTGTCGGAGGTTTAGCTAGGCCCCTCTCGCCTTCTCATCCGCGTAAGCGGTGTCTTACAAAAAACCTGTAGATGTGGGCCGTGCTGCAAGTCGGCAGTAACGGAATAAAAATGAAAAATATCGGCCTGGTGTAAATGACCATAGTAGTCGACAAAAACGCCATGAATACCACAAAACAATATCTGGTACCAAAGCTAGGAAGCAGATTTTTCGTCCAGTCTAGCCATTTCTATCAAGTAGCTCATCTTGAAGATATTCTGGGATAGTGGTTATGTATATCACATGACAAAATAGCTTTTGCAATCAATTTTTTACAAAACCCAATACAACATTTCTAAACAGCGATATGTTTGTATTAGTAAGCTATCGGCCATTTGGCAATTAAAATGAGTTTGCGCAGTAGAATATTTCATCTCAGACGGGCATTCCGTTTATGTGAGTTCGGACGTGTTTGCAGTTATGAAGCGAAACTTCCTCGTGATTTCTCTAATTTAAAAAAAAATTACAAATTCGTTTATCAACCATTTTGCAAATTTGGAGGTTTCGCGGACATACGGTTGAGAACCACTGATCCAGATTCGAATTAATACAAATGTAGAAAAGTATGCAGTAACAATAAGAGTCAAAAGTCACGGTTTCCAGATAGTTCAAAACTTGTTTCTTGCCATCGTTACTTTGCGAATTATTCGGTCTGTGCTATAAATGAAATTGCCAGTCATATCATACGTTTTCAATCGATATAGTCAATGAGTAACGGTCGCCCAAAAACGATGAACAGGCATTTTCAAAATAGAGGTGGATGCTGAAGGCGGACTATTAAAGAAAATTTGAAGCACTGAATATTTGTTTGCGTGAGTAAGTGGGAAACCCGTCAATTAAGTTTGTAGTGAGCAGGTCTTCGTGATTAGAGATATATATTGAAGCGACATTATGAGAAAAACGGAGCGAAATACAAACACACTCATCGTCGGCTACCGAACGCGAACGTGAATATTCACACCATTCCTAACTTCTACACATATCGCGATAATCTGGTTGAATTTACTGAACGAAATGATTATATGCTACAGAAAACGTTTACTAATGTATACAGTGCATGTCACATGTCCTTTTGAGTGTTTGTATTAATGTTCAATGTTACTATATAGTATACGATTGGAATATTTTGCAACGTCGATAGCAAACCATATCCCTTGCTGACAGTAACCGGGACTAATTGGATTAGCCTAATTCTCAGAGTTACCGAATGAGTGAATGTAGATTTTTGTTTTGATGTGCTGTATTCGCCCATTGCGAGTACGAGACGGCGCTGGTTCGCTCGTTGTATTATTCACTGATGAACACTCCCGCTGTGGTAAGTTAAACTGATGTTGCAGAGTAGGTTACCGTATAAACGTATCTCAAAAGGAACACAGAGAGATTGCGATGTTTATCAGAAACGTATTGATCCGAGAGGTTACCGACTTGTTGCATGTTAATGAGGGTGGAATACGCTCAAATTTACATTGAGGATATATACATTCGTGATGGCAAGCGAGGGAGAAGGAGTACGGCGAAACAGGATTATCAATTAAGAGACGACATCGCATAAATGGGTGAATTTTGTCAGAATTTGTGAAATAACGGTTGTTTTTTGGCATCACTGCTTATCCTGTAAGAAATCGAGAGGTAATGGTCGGTTTCTTGATAATTATTACGTTTGTAGTATATATAGGGCTGAGCGAAATCGATTAGCTGAGCAAGCCTATTCCAGTGTAGCTCATTATGACTTTAACCATTTTATACCATAATGTACTACTTGGAATGTTCGAATGTATTTGCCTCTCATGGAAATATAAGGACGTGAATGCCAGTTACACCCCATTATAGGCGATTTTGTATTGTTTAGCACATATATTCGACAGCGCTAAGGACAATTCTACGTCTCGATCATTATTTCACGGCAATGTCGGTCCAATTTACCAGACATGCGTTTGTCTTTGTGTTACAACTTACAAGTTTAGGATATTGTGGTATTGCCGATTGAGATTTTAAGGCTTCCTCCGTGATAAGAAAGTAAGGAAACAACAATAATCTGGGTTGACCAAATAACTTTTAGGGACAATAACCAGGGTTTTAATCAGTCACGTGCGTCCAGGGAGGCAAATGAAGCAGTGCCTCACCTGTCGCCAGGGTGAGTAATAGAAAATTGTGAAACCGTCAATGATTATAACAGCACTAATTATCTTGGCATTTTCTATTGACATCCATGAATGACTACCTTTTGAACATTTTAACACAAAAAAATCAAGAAATTTGCATATTTATTGCTAGAACATAGTACATAGAACATACAAACATAGTGCTAATTGAGAGATGAGGCACAGATGGGACACAGGCGGGCCACGCGTCACCTGTGACAGCGAAATTCACCATAAACATCTCAGAAGTTAGAATAACTGGCAGTCTGGCACTAAACGAATGCAATTGTTACTCTGATTCCGAAAATCTAAATCTTATTATCGTCAGAACACCAGAACCCTCTCCAAATCACCCATGAATGTGAGATTTGGCTTTATACGTACAACGACAGCACATACCAACAATAACCAGGTGCATGAGGCACAGACGGATTTGTCGCGGTGACTGGTAAACTGGCAGCGTACATGTCGGAAATTTGAATGCAAAATTGTTCACTCTCTCCCTACATTTTCATTTTGTGCCGAATTTCGGGTTTGTGTGGATGATAGTTTTGCAACAATACATATTCAGAGCGTTCATTGCAACGCCGTCAATTTTCCCATACACGGTGTCGTTAAAACTAAACTCGACGGAAAAAGTTACCGCTAAGGACCTATTTCGGCTAATCTTTTGTAGAGCTTCTTGGAGGTACAGAACTTCAATATACAATTAAATAGTATATTCATATTGAAATGAACCCGAATATTTTCGGCTGACACTCGTCAGGGGTAATCGTCAGCAACTAGTAGAGAATTGGAAAGAACATTGTATATCAACAATCGTATC
This sequence comes from Botryllus schlosseri, assembly GCF_051294905.1. Taxonomy (NCBI): domain Eukaryota; kingdom Metazoa; phylum Chordata; class Ascidiacea; order Stolidobranchia; family Styelidae; genus Botryllus; species Botryllus schlosseri. Next base: position 36,298,352 of record NC_137238.1, read on the forward strand.
ACAAAATATGACGTCACCAGCATGAAATTTCGAATGAGAGAGCGTTCAATGTACTATTTTTAGGTGATACACGAATTCTCTACTAGTTGCTGACGATTACCCCTGACGAGTGTCAGCCGAAAATATTCGGGTTCATTTCAATATGAATATACTATTTAATTCTAATCTTTTGTGGATATCATGAGGACGAGATTCTCTCCCAGCGTGAGTCTGTCAGATCATTGTTGTACCGCCGATATGTATAGACTAGTATGGATGATACATTAGTCATGTTGAAGAAGTTTGAATGTGATCAGCTCCTCATTCGCTTCAACTGGATTCATCCTGCAGACCTGCAATTCACAAGGGAAAAAGAGCTTCTTGGAGGTACAGAACTTCAATACACAATTGAATAGTATATTCAAAGTGAAATGAACCCGAATATTTTCGGCTGACTCTCGTCAGGGGTAATCGTCAAAGGTCATCAACTAGTTCAATGCGTTCAATACAATATGAATCTACTACTTAATTGCAAGATCGAGGAGGCAGACTCTCGCGAAACAGACATCGGCGATTTTTTTTTCGACTTCGACCAGACGAATCCCATCTTGAAGACATGAAATTCATTACTTAGCTACCGGTGTGCAATGTGCATTTGCGAATGCGCTTCCCTGTGTACCGCAGACGACTCGAATTTCGAGGCAAACATTTTGAGCTGTGTTGCCGCGGTGATTAAATTGTTATGCAATCATGTCGTAGTTAGCTAATAGTACAGTAACGACTGTGTTCGATTGCAGTGGAGACTGAATGAAGAAGTGGAGACTGGAGATATGTTTAGCGTTCGTTTTGATCGGCTTATGGCGTGAGTTATAGGCCACCGTTAGGCAGTTGGTAAATACCAACTCTTTATGTTGTGGCGCTATGCTCCCATGCCACTATAAGCCAGAAATTGACGGTATCGGGATAGTGACCTATTATATACGTCAGGGGTCGGCAACCTTTCGTATTCAGTTTGCCAAAATGTCAAAAAATGTCAAAATATTACTAGCTGGCGTGCCAAACATTTGTAATTTTGTAATATTTAGCGTTTCAAGCAAGGAAACCCAGCAACCGCTTATCGGCAGCGGGCAACGGCATTGGTTACGCCATTGATTCTTGCAGTGCTGGTCGCGAAGGGTGTAAAGTTTGGTCGCTACCGCGTAAGAACTGTCGCTTAATGTACGTAATTTTTGCATCATTTTAGTTTTAGTCACGTAATGATCGCTCTTCTGTGGTTGCTTTGATCGTTTTTAAATCCAAGTACACTGTGTTCGGTACCATAGTCAATAAGTGATATGTCCATCAAAGATTTTACGATGATATGGCCTGATGATAAAAATATGCTCCTGTGTATGCAAGTCGGTTTGATTTCACAAGTAGGTTGGTCTAACACTGAATTTGTCTGAAAAGCTCCAAAAATCGTGGTGAATCGGCGAAACTTCTCGTTGCTCCAGATATATTGAAGTCGCTTACACGTATCAGACGAAACTAAAAGGATAGGCTATGTCCTTTCGTGCGACAAACACGATTTCAAATTCGCATTTCGACGCGGGACTCATTCTTTTCTTTATTTCATTATTCATATTAATATCTCATTTGATACGAGCGGTTCAAGCTGCTGGCGCTGTACTATCCGGTCATTTTATTTAAAGGTGTTATATCCGCCAATCATTTTGAAAGCGCACGCAGAGCACGGAGTTGCATGGTCGCGTGTTGCACGAGCTGTGTGTGTCCTAGGGTGAAAATACCCGGGATATCAAATTGCATGGCATACAAATATTTTGGCGGGCTTCCCATATTCTAACCAATAAATGAAGTCCAGAGAAATCGCGCGACACGCGCGAAATAATTTTTACAATACAATTAAATCTGCCCCAAATGACTCTACTCTAATTTTGGGTCGTCCACGAGATTTTTTCCATTTTGAAAAGTCATGTTACACGTTTTGCAACAAACATGGTTATAAAATGTCTTGTGCGTTAAAACATTTGGAGTGCCATGAAAAATCACCTCGCGGGTCACAAATGGCACGCGTACTGGAGTTGCCGAACCGCCCTCACGCTTACCGGACCATGACCTGACCCATCGATCTCGCCTTCCGTGACACACCACCCCATTTTTGTCACCTGCGTTTTCTATACTATCCTCTTTTAGTTCTCATATGTGCATGCCTCCTCTTTACTTCGCCTAGGCCAAGTTAAATGTCTGATCTCAAAGACTGCTCCCAGTCGTTTGGACACCTCCTCTTTACTTCGCCTAGGCCAAGTTAAATGTCTGATCTCAAAGACTGCTCCCAGTCGTTTGGACACCTTCCTATCTTTTCATTGTATCGCAATTTTTGCGGTGTATTAAACTGATAAAAATTTCTAATAAACCGAAGTATACAAGATAATTCAGACTTGGCATACTAATTTTTTGTTTATGGTCGTCAATCTGGATATTTGACAACTGGAAAAAGGGTTTCGTCGCTTCGCTTTCCTTTTTATAATGCGGTATCGTAGGTATCCTACAGGCCCCGTAAGTGATATATTTTAATATCATATCTTTTTTGGCAGAATAAATCATAATTCAATTATCACTATTATCCATACTTGTAACTTACCCGCCGGAATACCTCTGAGCTATTGAGCAAGCTGTAAAGATCAACACACTGTCATAGCGAGGCACCCGATAATTTCTATCAAATTAAAAAAAGAAATCGGATTATAGGATATACGACATGGAAAATACGGATGCCTTAACAGACGCCAAGGCACACGAATGTGACGTATGCGGGAAGGCATTTCGTGTAAAGGGTGGTCTAACATCGCACTCGCTTATCCACAGCGACTTCAAGCATTTTCGATGTGAGATATGCGACATGGCATTTCGTCGCAAAGGTAAATTGAAATGGCACCTCAAAACCCATTTCAATACACGAAGATATGCTTGCGAAATCTGCGGACGCGCGTTTACCGAAATCAATAACATGAAAAGACACATGACCATTCATTCTGGCGTTAAGGAATATCGATGCGATACATGCGGACAGGATTTTCGAACGAAGAATAATTTAAGATCCCATTTGGATACCCACCGTGCCGTCAAACGCTATCAATGCAGCATTTGCAACAAAGAATTTCGTTTCCAACGGAATTTGAAGGCTCACCTGTTAATTCATTTTGATACGAAAAACTTCGCTTGCGAAGTATGCGGAAAAGCATTCAGGCGGAATACGGATAGAGAGCTGCACACGAAAATACATATAGGTATTAAAGAATTCACGTGCGATTTGTGCGGCATGGCTTTCCGCTGGAAGAGGGGCCTTCGCTCGCACGTGAAGGTCCACAGCGACGTGAAACCACATCGATGCGGCATATGTGACATGGGGTTTCGTCACAAAATCAAATTGGAAATGCATCTCAGGAAGTCGCACTCGTTAATAGGTCCTGATCGTGAACAAATTATCTGTGGAATATGTGGGAAAGTGCTCTCTAGCAGCATTGGGATGAGGCATCACCTGAAAATCCATGTCGGCGTCAGGGAATATGAGTGCGAGATTTGCGGGAAGAGGTTCTACAGGAGATGGGACGTGACTAAACACATGAAATATCATTGTAAACGGTATAGTTACAAACAACAATGCCATTCATGAAAGCAACAATTCTCTCTCCACACCACAGTGCTTTTCGGCCTGTGGGATGGTACGCAATTGCACGGATGAAAAGTATCTCAGCGCGGATGAAAAGCGTGACGACTTTAGGATATCACATTTGTGAAAACTTGTTGGGCGCATCGCTAATCTTATAGCTTTTACGATAATTTTTGCGCGCTATTATTATTACAAAGATGTAAATGCAAACCAACACGGCAAAGTATGACTTATTATTTATCTACTCGAAGAATTTCCGTGTGACCTTTAGTAAGAGATAATGACAAAATGAAGTATACACTGAAAAAAATCTGGTAGATTTCCTGGGAAATCTCTGTAAATTTTGCAACGAATTACCAGTCGCAGCCAATAACTATGAGTAGCTTGTAATTTTACATTTTGATATGTAATATTACCTTAATTTAGCTGTAAAGTCAAGTTATCAGAATTTCTTCGCAGAATTACTGACAGCTACTCGTTCCTGGAGTTTATCAGGCTATTGGCAAAATTGATTAGCTTGAAAATCGCTGCGGCCAATGTTATATGTGGAACTGAATGTTATTGATATCATTTTTGTGGTGATTTGACCTGATTCAACCACGTTCGCGAGACTGGGGTCTGTCATACGCTAATTGTTGGCCCTAGTACCAATTTCAGTAAAGTACATACTAGGGTAAAAGGAACAACTGACAATCGTAGCTAATGTGGTACACCATAGCCCAGGGGTGGGCAAACTTTTAAGCTCGCGGGCCGCATTCAATATCTCAATCCATTCGCGGGCCGCACTATATAAATTTGGGACTATAAACCAAAACGCAATATTGGTATTTGATTATCTATTGAGGACAAGGAGATAATACATATGCTTGTTTAAAACAATCCAAAAATTGCTTTGATGATATCGTACACGCGCCAGAAACAGTGGCGAGATTTCATCGGCTGGTCGACCTCAATAACCAAGTTCTCAAAACTATAGATGAAAGTCGGTTGTCCCGATTCTTAGAACAGGATTGAAATTTCAATCTGTGAGCAGCGATCCGTTCATAGATTTACTAATTCCACTTTTGGATCAGTTCCAGGACACACAATGCTGACAGCATTATGACTAGAGCCCGACCGATTATCGGCTCGCCGATAATTTCGAGTCGATATCACGCTTGGAGAGAAATATCGGTATCGGCCATTGAAGGTAAAAAAATATCGGCCTTTTTCGTGACGTCACAACATGGTGGCAGGGAGTCAGAGAAGTCGATAGAAGACGTGAGGGTGGTAAATTATAAAAATAAATGGCCCAAGCTGCATATAGTGCATGCTGCATAGAGGGCAGTAGGCGTTCCTATCTGAAAAATATTGTAGATAACTAATCACCGTTATGCCCCGCTGACTTCGTGAGAATCCCCCTGCAGTAATCAATCGATTACCAGAGACAGAGAGCAGCGGGATCCTGGATGGATAGTTGTCTGCAGAAGATTTCAATCAGTAAGAGAAATGAGAACTTCAATCATGCTGGACTGGCCCTCGTGATGATAGAGAAAAGCGTCGCGTCGAAACGTTTCTCTGAAGATAGTGCTATTGGTTCGGTACCAACAGAGCTAATTATACTAGTAATGTATGAAGTCGTATGACACTCTGACTGAAGGCTGAGACCTGCGGGGCCACCATGATAGGAAATATGCGAGCATAGAGGGCAAGGAAATCAAGCAAAGGTGGAGTAAAGCCAATAACAGATCCGAACATTTTTGATTCCATGATGACATTGGCCAATTCTGACAAAAGAGCGTAAAATATTGATCAATTGATTGTTGAAATGCTGGTCATGGTCAAGGCCCAAGGGGGATGGGTGGAGCAGTTGCAGACATGGACAATTTGAGTTGTTTTCAACTTTCTCTTCAGCTATTTGTTGATGATGCGCTGAAGGCTCCAGGTGCTCTGCCAGAAGAATATCAATATTTGGTGAAACCATCATCATCATCATCATTGGTTTATTAGCAATTTTGTCAGTTCAATACACCACAAAAAATGCGATACAATGAAAAGACAGGAAGATGTCGAAGCGACAAGGAGCAGTCTATGGAATCTGACACCCACCTTGGCCTAGGCGATCTGAAGAGGAGGCATGCACACTGAATGAAAGTAAAGAAGATAGTATAGAAAAAAGAAAGCGACAATAAATAGGGCGGCATGTCATGGGAAGCGAGATCGATAGGTCAGTCGTGGTCCGGTAATCTTGAGGATGGACTGTATTTATTTAGTAGTAATTGCTTGTATTTCGACTTGAATGTGGACATGCTCGTCGACTGTCGGATGGCCGGTGGGATACTGTTCCACACATCAGGTCCGGCATATTTGATAGAGCGATGATCTTTTCGGTCGATCATATGATATTTGGACGACATGGACGCGCGTGTGTTGTACTTGTGTGCTTTTGATTCCGAGGTAAAGAAGTCATTGAAATATTCGGGGCAACGACCGCAGTGGAACTGATACATAAACTTGGCGATTTCTAGTTTTCGCATATCTTCTATGTTTAGGACGCCGAATCTCTTCAGCAGCGACTTGTTGGATGGGCAGCCAGGCCCCGTTGGGGCCCTAGCTATGATTCGGAGTACTTTATGTTGTAGTTTTTGCAGTGGCTTGAGTGCAGTTTTTCTGGCAGCCCCCCAACAGAGGATGCCATAGTGTAACTTCGATTGGATTAAGGATTTAAAGAGTATCAGAAGAACCCATGCTGGCATAAAGCGCCTAAGGCTGTAGAACAGGCCGCACTTCGGTGATAATTTAGTTTCTAGGGACTGAATATGACTCTTCCAGGACATGTTCGAGTCCAGTAAAACTCCGAGATATTTGGCATTATCTGTGTTGGAAACAGGCTGACCAGCGATATTAACGGTTAGGTTATTTTTTGAATTCACTGTCAGCAATTGCGATTTCGAGGCGTTTATGCAGAGGTTGTTCTGGGCCGTCCACTCATGGACTTTGGGCGTTTGGTCACCAGTCAGGGCATCCAGCTCTGCCGTCGAAGATGCTGAAGAGAGGAGGTGAGTATCATCAGCGAACAGTGTGGTGTTCAATGAGGAGGTTTCAAAAATGTCGTTGACATATAAGGTGAAAAGGACCGGTCCAAGTACTGAGCCTTGGGGCACACCACAGGTCACCAGGTGAGGAGAGGACAAGGTGTCTGAGATCGCAACCATTGAAGGAAAGATCCCCTGCAAGGGAGCGGTGGAACCGAAATGAAGAAAGACTTCCAATCCTTGCTGTGCCACTAGGTACCAAGTGAAAGACTGCTCACTGTGTTTAGTACTATATACATCATTTATGAAAGACCACAGAAGTTCACTCCTTGGAGAAAGCGCCGAGAAATTGTGCTTCGTGAACTGTAATCTGCAACTGCTGGATTGGTGCTTTTGATATATTTTTATAGCCCCTAGATCATTTATTTCATGTTCAAGCATATCAATGGCTGTAAAGTTGTTGAAATAAATGCTCTGAGGTGTTAAATATGGGCCTTGAGCTAGATTCCATACATTTTGAATATCGGCTGAATATATCGAGGTTATCGGTGGAGGTACTGGATATCGGTGTTATCGGTATCGGCTCAGAAATCCAATATCGGTCGGGCTCTAATCATGACCATGTTAGTTTCAAACACGCTTCCACTATGTGTAGATAAAATATAAGTACCCTAATTCTGCGCATACAGAGAACGAATCTACCTAAGGCACGCGCGAATCGTTTTTTATAAGCACGTCACTGAAATAATTAAAACTTGAGTGGGCAATCTGTAATCACACTAGTGATCCGAATCATGTCAATCTCGTTTAGGATTTCTTTGATGTTTAGCAGTTGAAACCTTTCGAACTGCGGGTCCTTGAGATCGGGGTGTCGCGCCTGAAATTGAACATAAAAAATGATATATGATGTATTTACCTTAGAACAGTGGTTCTCAAACTTTTTAAGACACGCCCCGCCCCCTTATGATGGTAAAAGAGTTCGCCCCCCCCCCCCCCCACCCCCCTTATCGTCATATCACACAACGCAGCCAGAATGCTAGCAAATCGAACGGATAGATATATGGCATGGAAGGTTACGACCGTGGATGAGAAATTTTCAAATATGAAATTCAGACTAAAGATGCGGAGCAACAATTATGAAATTGGTAGTAAATCGCGCGGAGCGCGAAAATATTTTTTGTCGAGCTCAGGTTTCCGCCTCACTTCTGATGCTTTTACGCCTCCCAGTTTGAGAACCACTGTATTTGAATTATCATTGTGAAATATACTAAGAAATGGTATCAAGTCCTTGCATTATTTCCATTTTTAGTACGCATTTTAACAATATTTTCAAAAGTTTCTTTAGACTCTCGCGGGCCGCACAAATCGGTGTTGCGGGCCGCATGCGGCCCGCGGGCTGTAGTTTGCCCACCCCTGGGTTAGGGTTACGCGTTACTGCTTTTTCTGAGTTTAGTAGTAAACAACCAACGCACAACTGTGACATCACAAGCAGCGTCTGATTATGTAAGTACAGTAAGTAGTAACATCACGTGGAATATATATCAATTTATACGAGATTGGATGGAAAAGAAAGGGACTATATGTAATGATAAATGTTTCTGCATGAAAAAATACGACCTAAATCAAACATTATAACATGGCCAGTAAATGTTATTCGTGGCATGTCAGCGGATGGATACCACTCATTTTGAAATCGTGGTGTCGACACAAGCAAATCTCACGGCTCAGTGAAATTGTATCACGTCACAATTTCCATTTGGCTACAGGCAATTTGACGGTCATTTTTGACCGGCTTGCCGAGCATTAAATTTGGTAAAACGGGTATCAATCGAAAGCTGACTCTGCACTTATTACGAAAATATAAACTTTATCCCGCTCGTGGCCTTGGAACGCCCACAATCAGCCTCGAATTTTTCATTGATATGGAGATTGGCATTGGGACGCAACAATGCTGTCTGGCGAAACGAGAGAGAAGCTCATGACGCAACAATGCTGTCTGGCGAAACGAGAGTGTAGCTCAAGAGAAAAAGGTCCACACAAATGGAATTGTGAACGGCCTCGCCCAACGATTGGAAATCGGTCGTCTCGATAATTATTCGCGCACATCGGATTATCTAATAGATATTTGCCGATGGCAGAATTAATGGCCTGTGGCAAACATCGGCAAACATCTGTTAGATAATCCGATGTGCGCGAATAATTATCGAGACGACCGATTTCCAATCGTTGGGCGAGGCCGTTCACAATTCCATTTGTGTGCCTTGGAGTCGACTTTTATCAAAATACACCAACCAAAACTCTGTCAACAAAAGGAGTTCGTGTACCACCTAAAAATAGTACATTGAACGCTCTCTCATTCACGAAATTTCATGCTGGTGACGTCATATTTTGTGATACGATTGTTGATATTCAGTGTTCTTTCCAATTCTCTACTAGTTGCTGACGATTACCCCTGACGATTGTCAGCCGGAAGTATTCGGGTTCATTTCATTATGAATATACTGTTCAATTGAATAATGATATCGGCATTTTCTATCGATATTCATGAATGACTAACTTTTGAACATTTTAACACAAAAAATCAAGAAATTTGCATATTTATTGCTCAAAAATATAGTGCTAATGCTAATTGAGAGGTGAGGCACAGATGGGACGCAGGCGAACTACGCCTCACCTGTGACAGCGAAATTCATCATAAACATCTCAGAAGTTAGGATATCTGGTATTAATCGAATGCAATTGTCACTTTGATCTCATAAATCTAAACCTTAATAACGTCAGAACACCAGAACCCTCTCAAAATCATCCAGGAATGTGAAACTTGGCTTTTTTACGTACAACGACAGCGCATACCAACAATGACCAGGTGCATGAGGCACAGACGGATTTGCCGCGCACTCACTGTCAGCTAACCATATGACGATCGCATCGCGGTGAACCAATGCGCGATGCGGTAACCAATTCGCAAACCGACGGTGTACTATGAATCGTGTGGTGGCGGCCGGTGTATTGCAGAGCAAATTCATTCATTTACTAACGTAGCTCTTATGTATTTTCAATCCATAGCTATATCCATACATACAATTATGGATATGTGTAGCAGACATGGGGTAATTGCGTTTAGTAATCATAATCAATTACAACGATTACAGCATTTTGAAGAAATCGCAATCGATTACATCCGAAAAAAATCCAAAGTAATCGTAATCGCAATCGACTACTTCCTATATCTAATCGATTTCTTTGTGAAAGAACGATTACTTTTTATTTGTACAAGGACTATGACATGAACTGAACACTGTGAACAGTCGTGCACAAGGAAGCGATATTATACCAGTTTAGTAGCACAAACGTCTCATTTCATACGCCACTGCACATTATTACGTCAGAAGTATTAGCTTTGATCGTCATTGCGTAAGAAGTATACACACATGGTAAATAGATATTGGATGTAGGCTACATCGTAGTGTGATTGTAAGAGCACCCGACATGCTGCATATCTGGTTATCAATACCCTCGAAACGTCACTACCTCACAACTGGATAATAATCACCACTTTCCTAGTTTCAAATAGTAACTTGGCTATTGATGTTTGGTTATGTTTAGTTAACGTAGTTTACCGTTGCTGCTTGGCGAGCAGTATATATATGTACGTATACATACGTACAACGGACAAGTATTGGGAATTCTGTACTCGTCAAACGAAACGTTAGTATTTCCACAACGAAGCAATGCTAATCAACAACTGCTGCTATATGTCATAACCGAGCCGTTCTTTGCCGTTTCTCGTAACAGCAACAAGCACTATCGGTACTAAGTGGAAGGCAGAATTTTATGTTCAGTTTATCTTATTTTCTTATGACTCTACTTGGAACGGGCGCCAATCGTTACTTTGCTCAACAATTGGAGCTGCCGCCATAGCAATCCGCTTATACACCATGTTAGCGTGGGATCAGGACCAAAACAGCAATTCATCCTCACACTCCAAACGTTGGTCTTACAACCCCATAGGGTGGCCAATTTTCGAATTGATGACTGAATTCCGTCAATAGTATTGGTAATTGCTTTATGTTACTACCCATTCTTATTCCGCTCACAGCACCGATGGTCAGATTTACCGGTATAGCTGTAGGCACGTAATTTATAATTATAGCATCTGGTATGTTGTTATCATTACTTAATTGTATGTTGTTAATTCGTGACTCCCCGTCTGTTATGAAATTAAAAGATATTGTAGTTGCCCAAACGAAGCAGACTAAAAGAAAAACTTTCGTGAGACGCACACACAAATTGTCATGCCTTCATTCCTTTGTGGGTGTCTGGGGTAGCATTTGTATTGAGGGGCTGCGTTTGGAAGCATGGGACTATCCGTCACGCCCGCCCAGCACTGTTATTGATAATGGACACATACCCAATGTTTCGGCCAAGGTCTTTCTTTGGTAGCACACTTTGTGAAGTCGGATATTGGCCGGAACTGCATATATCTTTCGCTGTGTCGTTGCGCGGTAATGACCGCGACCGAAGTGCCCATTCCTATAAATTATGTGTGCTATTTTTTGAGGGAGGGAGGTTGGACTTCAAAATCAAGCTATCTAGAGACCTTAAATCACGAAGCCCGAAGAAAATTTTAAAGTTAATTAAACCACCTCGAAAATAACATATATGTTGATTTACGAAAAAATTTTGAGTCCCCTTCGAGCTCTCTCCCCACTTCATTGAGTTTGGGTGCGGAAGTTATACGAACCTGGCAAGAACGCAACTCGTTGGGTGCGATAAATCATCCTCTATAAAATTTGGCAATTGCTACATTATGACGTAAGAAGCAATTCACGTACATTTATAAGGAAATTAGTCATCTCATTATGTATTTTCATCGCAATCCTTATATTGTCTTCAATATACCTTCTAGGATTAGTTCTAAGAAGTAAAATAAATGTAATCGTGAGTAATCGTGATTACTTTTACAATGTAATCGTAATCGTAATCGACTATACTTCCCGATTTTGCTGTAATCGTAATGGTAATCGTAATCGCGTGATTCATAAGTAATCGTAATCGCAATCGATTACATTCATGAAGTAATCACCCCGTGTCTGATGTGTAGTAGCTTCTTACGTAGCCTGCGTGTTGAGAGTTCTAATCATCTAATGCGGTAAGAAATATGTCGCCAACTGTATCGGCTACCATTTTGGGTTATCAACAGTATATTCATATTGCAATGAACCCGAATATTTTCGGTTGATACTCGCCAGGGAAATCGTCCGCAACTAGTAGCGAGTGGGAAAGAACATTGTTTATCAACAATCGTATCACAAAATATGACGTCACCGGCATGAAATTTCGAATAATCGGAGCGGAGAGAGCGCTTAAGCTCAATGCACTAGTTCTAGAATCTAGATGGTACACGAACTCCTTCCGTAGGCACGGGCTTGGTTAGCGTATTTTGATAAAAATCGACTCCACGGCACCCATGAAAGTGTGAAGCTGTGAACAGTTTTATAGATTTGGAAATCTCACTCAAAAGGGGTCAGTGCCTCATAATCATGAAACTCGACTCGAGTCATCACAACTTTGACAATAAGCATAGAATTTATTCGCATCTAATTTATCAATATAGCCGCAAGTTTTTGATAAATTTTCATCACTCAATATTCTTCCGCAAGGCAAATCGCTGTCCAAACCGAATTGAATATATTAGTCAATCAAGGAATCCTCGAACCCATCAACTACAGTGATTGGGCAGCACCAATTGTTGCCGCCACTTAAGTCTAACGGAACAGTACGCATTTGTGGTGACTTCAAAGCATTGAATCAACAAATTCAGATAGATCAACATCCCCTGCCCTCCTTAGATGAAATTCTTCACAAGTTACAGGGTGGTTGTGTTTTCGCGAATATTGATCCTGCCGGCGCATATTTTCAACTAGAATTAGTAGATGATGATGCGAAGAATTTGTGTGTCATCAACGCCCAATTCGGTATATTCCGTTATCGACGCATGTGTTTTGGAGTCGCATCTAGTCCCGCAAATTTTCAACGCTGTATTGAATGCCATCGGGACCTACGAATATCGTAGGCCCCGATGCCATGATCACCGGCTTACCCGGTGTTGCACGAAAAACCGGAAGTTCGTGACCTTGATTCTGATTGGTCAGAATTTTGTTGTTCTTGGTTTACGTTACGACTGACAGCGTTATCGTCCAGGGATATCTAGATATCCCTGGTTGTCGTCAAGGGTACGTTGGCTGCGCTAGTCCAAAGGGAATGTAAACAAAAACATTGAAACAGTATTTTGCAACCGTTTCAAAATTCCATGCCCTATCAGAATGAGTCTGTTTGGTTATAACCTAAGATATCACATTCAATCGGTTGCAATAACGTCATCCGAGCAGGAGATGACGATCATGCCATTATCCGTGAAATTTGATCGGCGATATTTGATATATCTAGGTAGGTGGTTCAAGGACTTGATCGGCTCGGCGGTGTGCTTCGCTGTTGGTGACGCGAAAGATATTCACTGAGGGCTGGGATTGTTTTTATAGATGGAATTTGTCGTGTAAATATGTCGTATTGGAGTACTGGAAGGTTCGTGTACCGGTACTATCAATAGGAATTCCCAATAGAGATCGTATGTTTCAGCATCAGTGGTGGCAGTAAAGTTAGTTGTGTTGTTTTTTTTTTGATCGATTTTGCATGGGACACTGTAACACCTGTAAAAATATATAATACCTACTGTTATGTTCTAGATCTTGCTTGAACAATATCTCATACGAAGAGGTTGCAATATGAAATCAGTATATTATCAGCAGAATAACTTTAAGACAGGCGACACGATCTAGAGTGCAGGTAAACGAAAGAGCAGTAAATGACAGAACACATGGTGTAAATAGAACGAAAGGCACACCAGGACGAAATAATGATTGGCGCTAATTACTAGTCCTGTACAAAATGGAGTGAAACGATACCAACGTAAATACACGAACATAACAGTCCTCCCCTGTAAGTTAAAGGGTACAAGGCGATTCACGTTGGCCGATACAAAGCGTCGCAACTCTTCACGAGATTTTCAATGTCGCGATTAATGGAAGGCCGTACGATGTAACGCTAGGGCTCTTCAAAAATGACTTTTTTTCTCAAATCGTACTGGCTACTTGATAAAATTGTTAGGTTACCTAATTTAAGCGTACACACAAAATTTGGTTCAATTCCAGCCAGTAACCGCTTTGCTACAGGAGAAGAAAGTTTCTATTTATTATATAAAATAAATAATAATAAAAAACTTTCATGGGGTGAACAGAAAATTTTCAAATTGTTATTATTTATTTTTATATAATAAATAGAAACTTTCTTCTCCTGTAGCAAAGCGGTTGTTGGCTGGAATTGAACCAAATTTTGTGTGTAGGCTTAAATTAGGTAACCTAACAATTTTATCAAGTAGCCAGTACGATTTGAGAATAAAAGTCATTTTTGAAGAGTCCTAACGTCGAGCCATCTGCTTCATTTTCGCGATAGCCCAATGCCCTTCGTGCAAGAATGATAAGGCTCGCGATCGAAGTTACTGCAGAATTACTACGCCCTGAAAACCATCAATATTGAGCATGACTATGTCTTCGTGCAGAGAGTGTGAATGTCTGCGAGACGAAAATCAAGTAAAATCATCAACGTGCGTCTTTGGATTTCAATTACCATAAGTGACAGATAATTGTACTAGTTTTTGTCTTTCAGCGTCGCGTCGCGAATTTCATTGCGAGTTAACGGTAAGTCATCGAATGCCATATTAATAGCGTGAACGATCTCCGCGTTTTCACGAGTTCCAGTTCGTAAACTCAGGATCTGGACCCTTTGGTAGGCGAGATAAACCGTCGGCGTTTCCGTGCTGATTAGTCGGTTTAGCGAATGTCATATTGATAAACCATGAGTGTTAGTGCCCGCCGCTATAAGCGTTGCCCTGTAATTACGGGAATTTTCTTGTCTATGGCGAGCAAATAGCTAAAAGCGGTTTGTGGTCCGTCACGAGCGTAGATTTTCCATCATACAAGAATTGAGGAAATAAAGTGACTCCATAAATGATTGACAGAGCTTCCTTTCTATTTGACGGTAGGATTTTTGCGAATCGGAAAGCGTGTTCGATGCGTGCGCGATCGGCCTCTCTTCGCCATTGTGCTCGATTGAGAGGACAGCGCCGATTCCGAATCGAGAAGCATCCGTTGACAAAATGAGCTGCTTGTTCACATCATAATGAGTTAACTGCGTAAACTGCGTAGCGTCGATTACGTCGTTTTTGAGAATGCGAAAAACTGCGTCACAGTCCGTATTTCAAATGAATTTAGCATTTTGTTTTTGAAGAATACGGTATATGGCAGCGGCTTTTTTCGTGAAATTAGGAATAAATGCGCGATAATAATTGACTTTGCCCAGGACTGCCTGTAGCTTGCGAACATCCCGAGGTTTAGGCAACTCTTTGATTGCTTCCAGGGATTTTTTAGACGGGCGTTTGCCGTCCTTGTCAATTATGTGACCAAGATACTCGGTACTACTTTTTTGACGGTGAAACCGTATTCGGTGCGGCGCTCAAAGAGTTGCGATAAGTTGCGAAAATGATCGCATTCGTCAGTGCCAGTAACGGTTATGTCATCGATAAAACTAGCAACACCGGGTAAGCCGGCGATCATGGCATTCAATACAGCGTTGAAGATTTGCGGGACTAGATGCGACTCCGAAACACATGCATCTACAACGGAATAGACCGAATTGCGTGTTGATAACACACAAATTCTTCGCATCATCATCTAATTCTAGTTAAAAATAAGCATCGGCAAGATCAATTTTCGTGAAAATACAACCACCCTGTAACTCGTGAAGAATATCATCTAAGGATAGCAGGGGGTGTCGAAAGTCCTGTTACGCATGATCGGCGATCATGCTTCGATCGCGATCTGAACAACCGACCCTTAGAAACTTGATCGGTATTCGCACATTTTACACATTTATCCCCAGAAGGAAGGACTTTCACATCATTTTAATTACCGCCTAGAAGCGCGTAGAACGATTTAATTACAACCAACGGATTGTATTGCCGAATGCGCCTATTTACACCTTATAGGGTCGATTCCTCAGATGTTGGTTAACGCCTGATCATTGATTAGCAACTATATTTGATCACGATTGTGCTCCACGGATCGTGATCACTAGTAATCATTGGTTAAAAGTTAATCAACGAAAGTTGTTGGATTAACTTGGTGATCAGTGATATTACACCATAATTTGCGGCGTTCAGTGGTAGGCCTACTGTTACGGGATGTATCGGGTGGCATTGTAACTGAAGGTATACGGGAATTATGTTGTTGTTATCTAGCAGTTGCTATCCTGAAACCTGAATGGCGGTTTTGAGACTGTCTACTACCTTGCGTGCTCGCTCTTCAACATATATATTTCGTAACTAAAATGAGTACCAGTAGCAAACGTTCCGAGAATTTTACATTTGCACTCTCATGGGTATTGGTATTGCGCATACATATAGGGTTATTATTTATTGTGAAAATAAGGCGACTGATAGACCAGAGGCGATCATAGCATCGGGAAATTAGAAGGGATCCCTGCCTCCAATCGGCTAGACTAGCGCAAAACAGATTTTACGCAAAAGTCGTTAAACTGAAACCATGCAGGAAAGTATTATGAGTGTGATACAGTGCAAGCATGCAGTTTCTACAAGCCAACAACCCGAGTCAAAGAATTACAAATTCGTGTTCGGAATTATGGGACAGCGGAGACGTTTCCGTGCTAAATAACATTCTGAAGTAAGCACCGCACGCGCACAGGCGCAGATTGCAAAATTCAGCAACTGCATAATGACGTAACAGACGGCCCAACGCCGTTAGGTACCGGCGTCAAATGCGTAACTAATCATTGATTTACAAATTGACAGTGAATAAGCATCCGTGGAATGCATGATGTGATATGGTCTGATCACTGATTACTTATTCAGTGATTACATGATAATTTGACTGTCTGGTGCAAATCGCGCAAATCGCGAAGAAAAATATCATGCATCAGCATAAATATTCCCAAAAAATATTATTTTTATGCTGATTTACGAAAAAATTATGAGCCTACGTCAAGACTTCAAAATTCCAGGCATTTGGCATATTTTAGAAATTCCTCCCGGACGCTAGTTTGAACAGTGAAATTCCGGACATGTCCGGGAAATTCCGGACGTATTGCAACCCTAATATAGGTGCTAATCAATGATCAGGCGTTAACCAACATCTGAGGAATCGACCCAAGGTATTGCTCAAAGGTGGGAAGTAACACGATCGACGAATATGTCCGTCCATTGTCCACATTCAAGTCAAAATATAAGCAGAATCGAGATTACCAGACCACGATCTGTATCGACATCTCCATCACACGCCACGCGTCATTTTTGTCGTTTGTCCTTTTTAGTTTATCTTCAATTACTTATTTTCCCTGCGTGAGCGGTATGCATGCCTGTTCTTTACACCAGTACTTCTCAACCGGTGGGTAGCGACTAGGGCTGGGCAAAATCGAGTACCCGGGTGATTCGATTCTGAATCACGCATTGTGCTTCGAGTCGAGTCGAGTAATCGAGTATCACTTATTATGACGTCATAACCGAATATAGTATCTTAAAGTACAAATATCTACCTTTTATGCCACCACAAAGAATATAATGTACGTTATCCATTATATTGAAGATAGCTAGGTATTTTTTGGACCACACTGATTTCATTTCACTGGGTGGCAATGTTGTGGAATAATCATGACTTCAGAAATCCGTTATTCCCAGTAACGTTTGTAGCTTTGTACTATATGTATTGTATGCTACGGTACGACCAGTCAAGGTTCCAAGGCTTCGTCTGTGAAAATTAGTATCGAAACTATAATTCTTGTTGATAAAATAACTTTCAGCGGCGAGGAGAGTATAATTTCAGTACTCGAAAAAATCGTATTTTACTACTCGACTCGAATCATTAAAATTACTGCTCGATTCAGATTCGAGTACTCGAATCATTATGCCCAGCCCTAGTAGCGACTAGGGCTGGGCAAAATCGAGCACCTGAGTGATTCGATTCTGAATCATGCAATATGCTTCGAGTCGAGTCGAGTAATCGAGTATCACTCATTATGACGTCATAACAGAATGTAATACGTCAAAGTTCAAATATGTACCGTTTATGCCACCACAAAGAATATAATGCCTGTTATCCATCTCATAAATGATACTTTGGTATTTTTCGACCATACCGATTTCATTCCACTTGGTGACAATGTTGTGGGATAATCATGACTTCGGAAATGTGCTACGTCTAGTAACCTTCGTAGCTTTGTACGATATGTTTAGTATGCTACGATACCGCCAATCAAGGTTTCAAGGCTTCAACAGTGGATGATAGTATCGAAACTATAATTCTAGATGATAAATTAACTTTCAGTGGCGATAAGCGTATGACTTCAGTACTCGAAAAAATCGACTTTTGCTACTCGACTCGAATCATTAAAATTACTACTCGATTCAGATTCGAGTACTCGAATCATTGTGCCCAGCCCTAGTAGCGACCCACCAGTGGTGCACTCCATGGTTTCGTCATCTTTCCATTTTTTCATTGTATCGCAATCTTGTGTTTTATAAGTCAATTATTATTATTAAAAATGAACTGACGGTACCATTTTATCACTGTGCTGTCTCCTGTCTGACCTGTCTTTAGAATGGATTACTTTTATGCCATAGAAACTATACGTAGATTGTAGACTAGAGTGCCAAGGCGGCTGATAAAAGATCGAAAGAATCCAGTGGAATACAACACCGATAAAGAATTTGTGAAGCGGTACAGACTATCAAAGGATTCATTTCATGAGCTATTAATTTTGTTGAACGAAGATCTGTCCTATGATAGTAAGAGGCGCCACGCTATCACGCCTCATTAAGGCTTCTGGTAGCATTGCGCTTCTTTGCAACTGGTCATTTTCAAATGACCGATGGTGACCTATTACAAATGCGGAACAATACGGTCTGTCGAATTGTGCACCAGGTTTCTCGCGCAATTGCCAAACGAAGACCATATTTTATCAAGTTTCCAACAAATCAGGAAATGGAGCAGGAAAAGTCGCACTTCTATCAAGAAAGACAATTCCCTGGCGTAGTTGGGTTGATCGACGGGACACATGTTCCAATTATATCACCAGGAGGCGAGAATGCAGAAGTTTTCCGCAATAGAAAAGGATTTTTTTCCGTTAATGTGCAACTTATGTGCAAATCTAATATGCAATCTAATATACCATCAACATCTGAGGAATCGACCCTAAGGCGAGTAACTATACGATATCACGATAAGACGTCATATCTCGACGGCGCTCAACGCATAAACGTGTTTTCATGTTATGTATTCGTCCATTGCGAGTACGAGACGGCGCTGGCTCGCTCGTTGTATTATTCTCTGAAGAACACTCTCGCTGTGGTACGTTAGACTGATGTTGCAGAGTAGACTACAGTATAAACGAATCTCAAGCCAAACACAGAGTTTGCGATGTTTATGAGAAACGTAATAATCCGAGAGGGTACGGACTTATGGCATGTTCTTGAAGGTGGAATGGGCTCAAAGGATGTATAATGTATATACAATCGTAATAGCTAGCGAGAGAGAATGAGTACGGCGGAACAGGACTGTTAATCAAGATACGAGATCGTATATGTGGGTGAATTTTGTCAGATATGTTGGCAAAATTTGTGAAATAACAGTTTATTCTCAGGTATCATCTGCTTACCCTGTAGGAAATCGACAGGGAACGGTCGATTTATTGATAATCAATGTTTGTAGTATATATAGGGCTGAGCGAAATCGAATAACTGAGTGAGCCTATTCCAGTGTAGCTCATTATGCCTTTAACTATTTTGTACCATAATGTACTACTTGGAATGTTCGAATATATGTGCCTCTCATCGAAATATAAGTACATGAATGGTAGTTAAGTCACATCATAGGCGATTTTGTATTGTGTATCATATCTATTTGATAGCGCCTAGGGCAGTGGTTCTCAACCTTTTCCTCTTCGCGGACCCCTTTTGGACCATCAGGGAACCCCGAGGTCCCCCTCTGTCTAACGCGAATATTAACTGTAGGCTATAGTCAGAGGTGGTCAGTAACGAAGTACTTCTACTTTTTAAAGTACTTGAAGTAGATTTTCCCTACTCTTACTACTTTTTAAGTAGTTATGATTTTGGACTACTTCTAATTCTACTTGACAGTTTTCAGTTTTGTAGGCAAAATAAAGCGTGGAATACCTACTTACTTACTTACTTCTGAATATCCACTCCTACTTCTACTTGAGTAGAAGTTCCGGCGTTACTTCTACTTCTACTTGAGTAGTGACGGTGACTGCTTTGACCACCTCTGGCTATAGTGAGAAACAGCCACAAAATGACATTTACTGAAAATAACATCATACTACATGTAGAAATTGGGTAGGCTTTTTTTTATTTCCGTGCGAATTTTGCAGCCGTATTTATTGTCTTGAAAATCCGCGTCTTCGATTTGATGTGCCATATTTATTTCCACAAAGATAGATGAAGGTATTGAGGAAAAGAGATTTTAATTAACATATAACGTCTAGCCTAGCCATACTCATTACTCATTTATATCTAGCATCTCATCATGAAGGTATTCTGGAATAGCGGTTTATCAACAGTAAAAATGGATTTCGTGACGAGTTTTCAATTCCTTCATTGGGATTGGTTAAGGAATTGCTATTTAACACGACCCCAACAAAACGTCTCCAAACAGCAATATGTTCGCATCAGTAGGCTATTCGCGATTTGGCAATTAAAATAAGTTTGCGCAGTAGGACAATGATCTGAGTTCAGTTATGAAGCGAAATTGTCTCGTGCTTTCCCTAGTATAAAAAATGACAAATTAGGTTACCAACATTTTACAAATCTAGAGGCGTCGCGGACCCCCTGAAAATGCTTCTCGGATCCCCGGTTGAGAACCGCTGGCCTAGGGCAATTCTACGCATCGATCATTATTTCACGGAAATGTCGTCTCCTGACGTGTGACTTGTCTTTGTGTTACAACTTACAAGTTTAGGATATTGTGGTATTGCCGATTGAGATTTTAAGGCTTCCTCCGTGGAAAGAAAGTAACGAAACAACAATAATCTGGGTTGACCAAGGAATGTGAGGTTTCGTTTTTTTGTACGCACAACGACAGCGCTGATAAACAATGACCAGGTGAGGCACAGACGGATTTGCCGTGCACTCACTGTTACAGTACGACGACCGCATTACAGTGAACCAATGCGCAATGCGGTAACCAATTCGCAAACCGACGATGTACTATGAATCGTGTGGTGGCGGCATCCAAGATGTATTGCAGGGCGAATTCATTCACTTACTAACGTAGCTCTCATGTGGGCCCTACTTTCAATCCATAGCTACACAAGTATACTATACATACATAAAATTATGGATACGTGCAGAAGTGCAGTAGCTTCTTACGTAGCCTGCGTGTGAAGAGTTCTAATCATCTAATGTGATACGAAAAAATGTCGCCAACTGTATCGGCTACCATTTTAGGTTAGGAATAGCATATCCAATTATCCAGATCGACATAAACCCGGAAATTTTCGGCTGACACTCATCCCAGATAATCGTCAGCAATGGGATCATCAACAATCGTATCACAAAATAAGACTTAACCAGCATGAAATTCGGAATAATCGATGTTTGTTTGTTTGTTCTATTACATCATTGGCGCTTATCGTTATTATAGTCATTTGCGCCCAGTTCATGAATTTCTTAAATGTCAGGTGTCATCGGGCTTTTGCTCATTGAACGCGATCTTTAGCTGCCATCTTTCAAGAGTTCGGCTCTCTCGTCGCCTGAGCTTTTCAATGCGCTGATCGGCGATGATGAGCCCAGATCATAGAAACATGGCAGAGCCGAGACTCGAACCATCAACCATTGATGCCGAGACTTCAGTGTTTAACCAACTGCGCCACTCGCTTCCCGGAACAATCGGTGTGAGAGCACTTCAGCTCTGTGTACTCTTTTTGGATGCTACACAAACTACTTCTATAGGCACGGGCTAGGTTAGCGAATTTTGATACAAAAATCGACTCCACGGCCCCGAATAAGAGTGCGACGCTGTGAATGGTTGTATCGTTTTGGGGCCGGTGCCTTGCAATTATGAAATTCAACTCGAGTCATTACAACCCTCATCAATCAATATTTTTCTGTGGCGCTATACTAGCACACTACAATAAGAGTCAATCCATGGTGACATCGGATTGTGAACGATTGTGTACTAACTTGGTATTTCATGCTTGACTTAACTTAACACATAATAATGGTCAATAGATGTCTTTTTTATGGACGTAAGTCTTGATATATGACAACTGGAAAAGGGGTTTCGTCGCATCGCTTTTCATTTTATGATCCGTTATCGTAGTTATTGTAGGCCCCGTAAGTGATAAATTTTAATATAGGGGTCACCAACACGCGGCCCGCGAGGTCATATTTTGCGGACCGCAACGTAATTTGAGATTTCGGATAAAAGCAAAGAAAACATTTCGAAATGCTGAAATTGACTCGCAATGGCTCAAACATTGCCAATACCGAGACGCTTAGAAAACGGCTTAGGGCAGTGGTTATTTTACCCGCGTGCGCTCCGCCCTTGTTGGGACGTAAAGGCTTCTGAAGGAATCGCGGAAATGCGGTCAATTGAGTTTTTTTTCGCGCTCCGCGCGATTTACCTCGAATTCATAGTTTTAGGCATTACTCTGTAATTCATATTATTGAATTCTCTCATCAACAATCATAACCTTCTATGTCATCAAACTATCCGAGGGATTGCTAGCATTATGGATGCATTTTGTGATATGACGATAACGAGGAGTGCGAAATTTTTAAGCATCATAAAGGGTGCATGCCTGGAAAGGTTTGAGAACCACACTATCTTATGGCTTCCCACAAGATCAAGCTTTATGTTGAGATAGTCTTTCTGCTAGTACCGTATCTCGCTATCCCCCGAAAGCGTTTGCCGGTATCGTGCACAGCTCAGAGCTCAAAATAAAACGAAATTGATGACAGTGATACTTTGTTGTATTTTTATTCCTTTATTAATATAATATTACTTCTTTTGTGGTCATTATACGATACCGGTCACCTATGTTAGGTAGCACAGCGTTGTACTGACGAAGAGTTTTCAAATGCGGTTGTCTACTTTATATCGATTTTGAATTCATATGGCCCGCGGCCGTCACGAAATTTGAAAAGTGGCCCGCGACCCGTTTTGAGTTGGCAACCCCCTGTTTTAATATCATATTTTGTTTAGCAGTGTAAGTCATTATTCAATGATCGCTGTTGTAGTCCATGCTTGTAATTTACCCGCTGGAATACCTCTGAGCTATTGAGCGAGCTGTAAAGAACGACACACCGTCATAGCTAGGCACCTGATAATTTCTGTCGAATTTAGAAAAAGAATCGGATTACGATACGACATGAAAATTATGGAGGCGGTAACAGACGCCAAGGTACACGAATGTGACGTATGCGGGAAGGAATTTCGTGAAAAGGGTGGTTTAACATTGCACGCGCTTGTCCATAGCGATTTCAAACAGTTTCGATGTGAGATATGCGACATGGAATTTCGTCGCAAGGTTAATTTGAAACAGCACCTCAAAATACATTTCAACGCACGAAGACTTGCTTGTGAGATCTGCGGATGGGCGTTTACTGAAAATGCTAAAATGAAATCACACATGAGCATTCATTATGGCGTTAAAGAATATCGATGCGATATATGCGGACGGGAGTTTCACAGGATGGATGATTTGAAATCTCATTCGGATACACACAGTGCCGTCAAGCGACATCAATGCAGCATGTGCAACAAAGAACTCGGTTCTAAATGGAGTTTGAGGGTTCACATGTTAATTCATTCTGACATGAAAAACTTTGTTTGCGAAATATGCGGTAAATCATTTAGCACTAATGCGCAAAGAGAGCAGCACATGAAAATTCATACGGGTAATAAAGAATTCACGTGCGGTGTGTGCGGTATGGTCTTCCGCTGGAATACCGGCCTACGTTCGCACGTTGAGGTTCACAGCGACGTGAAATCACATCGATGCGGTATATGCCACAAAGGGTTTCGTCGGAAACAAAATTTGAATACGCATCTCACGAGCTCGCATTCGTTAAGTCCTGATCGGGAACAAATTATATGTGAAATCTGTGGTAAAGCGCTGGCAAGCATCAGAGGCCTGAGGCATCACCTGAAAATCCATGCCGGCGTCAAGGAACACGAGTGCGACATTTGCGGGAAGAGGTTCTACGGAAAATTTGACTTGACTAGACATATGAAATTTCACTTTAAAGAGGTTCTACGGGAAATCGGACGTGACTAGACATATGAAATTTCACTTTCATTGGTAACAATGAACAATGCCATTCATAAAAGAATCAATTCTCTCTTCATACCACAGTGCTTTCCAGCCTATGGGATGGTACGCAATTGCGCGGATGATAAGCGAGGCACGGAAGAGTGCGGACGAGAATGCTTTACATCTATGGACGTGGAAAAATCTGAATATACTTAATAGGATATCACATTTGTAAAAACTTGCTGGGCGCACCGCTACTCGTATAGCTTTTACGATCATTTTGCCTCGCACTAGCCGGATAAATACATTTTTGCGCGGTATTATTATTACAAAGATTCAAATGAAAACCAATTCGGCAAAGTATGGCGTATAATATATAACCAAGAATAATTTTAGTGGGCCCCTTATCAGGAGATAATGACACAATAAATTATACGTCATCTGTGTCAAATTATTTTTCATTTAAATCTGTGTTTGCATGCTTCTTATTGTGCAGTCATTTCGATCTTGCTTTCGGTCACATGCCAACTCGTTTTGTCGCTTGCAGAGGGGGTCAGTAATGAAGTACTTCTACTTTTTCGAAGTACTCAAGTAGTTTTCCTCTTCTTGTGGTACTTACTCAAGTAGATCTGATTTTCGCTGCTGCTACTGCTACTTCGTAATATTTTGTGTTCTACTTGCTTACTTTTCGCTATTTTCAGTTTGTCAAGTAGAAGTAGTTCAATCTTCCATTCAGGAAGATAGCCTGAGGAATTTCGGGGATGTTTTCACGGAGTACCAACATTTAATTTTCATAAAAGTTGGGTAAAGCCCAGAATTTCCATCGCGCTTCGCGCGCAGTGGATATGGAGTGATCAGTAAACGAAAGTATCGATATAATTTAGGTAGCGGGTTGGCGTGGTTCCGTTCATATCACTTTTGTCACCCTTCGCCCATATGAAATAATTCATCACAGTAGATATGGCTCATCATAATGTTTCGCAATCTAGCATTTACTTGTCATATCGTAATCTACCATGTACATGGCGCGTCCTAACCTGGAAAAGTGGACTCTGACTTTTTTTCTGTTAGTTTTAGAGCTGTTTCAGCATACCACATTGGAAACTTTCTGGACTGAAGGCATAAAATACATGTTCCGCTTTTATAAGCAGTATTTATGTTTCATTTTCAATTCCCATTATCATGTACTTTAAATTATAATTATTATTAGTTCTTTTGTCTGGATAACATACATGTTGAAGTATAAAAGCAAGTGTAGCTTTTAATTTCCGGAAATAAAGCTACACAATATGACATTTTCACGGTCCACCATACTTTTTATTACCGTTAACTAATCGCGCAAAGTGTTCACACCGTAGGCCTATGATATACAACTTCTACGTATTGCTATTCGACTAAACTAGTGCCTTATAATATGGGGGATGGCGCCATACCATGCTATTTTCTAAAACGCGCTGTTCGAGAAAACAGAGGATTAGTAGGCCTATCGCATTTCCATATCAGTACTATCATTTTCATCCCATGATGCGGACGAATGCTTATGCTGTCGAAAATTGGATACGTGCTGGTATGCTTCAATATGAATCACGCTCGTCACCTTTCGCATAGCTTAATTTGCACGTTTTTACAATCCATGTGAACGAATTAGGATCGTTTTCACCACTACTTACTTTCTTGAATACTTTTAAAGTCAGTCAATTCTACTTCAAATAGTTCTTGGTTGCTTGCTGAGGAAGTACTTCTTCTCGTACTTGAGTAGATTTTTCGTCGCTACTTCTACTTGAGTAGCTTTCTTGACTACTTGACCACCTCCGGTCGCTTGTCCATTTCTATTAACTTCTTTTACTTGTCATTCAGTGTACAATGACCACGCATTAAACAGGATTATGACTCTCTAAGATATCAGGTGGGCCACAGCACATTTTTAAACCGGAAAATGGGCCATGGCCAAGAAAGGGCTGAGAACCCCTGTGTTAGGCTGTCTATAGAAACGATCCTCACCATATTTGGTCCAATTCCAACCAGTGGAAAATAAAATAGTATTTACGTTGAGCACAACTATCATAAATAAACAAAGAATCGGTCACCGTAAATACTATTTCATTCAAATCCAAAATTTTCGGCGGCAATAACTCCGCTTCCACTGGTTGGAATTGAACCAAATTTGGTGAGCATCGTTTCTATAGACAATTTAACACTTTCATGGGGTGAACAGAAAATTTTCAAGTTTTTCATTATTTATTTTTATATAAATAGAAACTTTCTTCTCCTGTAGCAAAGCGGTTACTGGCTGGAATTGAACCAAATTTTGTGTGTTGGCTTAAATTAGGTAACCTAACAATTTTTATCAAGAAGCCAGTACTATTTGAGAAAAAAAGTCATTTTTGAAGAGCCCGAATGAGTATATTATCAGTCCCAGAACTTGGATATCACGCGAGAATTACACAGAAGTGACTTGTACTCGATACTGAACTGTAAACATTATGACTTGGACTCGATGGTGAATTGAAAATGTCTCGACTTGAGTCAGTCAAAGCTATTATAGTCAAATTGACTTCTGACTCGGAGCCTTGCGACTTGGTTACAACCCTGGTCCGGATTGATCAAACTCGTCGCTGATCTCAAGTTCCTGTTCTAAAAACTTTCACCATTTCACATTGAACGTACGCAGTTTCATAGTTTGAAAAAGTATATTGTTGAGCACAATGCCAAAGAAGTATGGCGCTAAAAATGGAGGCACAAAATATCACAAGAACGTGTCGCACGGAAAATAATCGCAGTAGCTGAGATCAAAAAGGGTTTCCAAACGCTCTGTACGTGGATGCAAACGTAAATCCTATTAAAAGCACCTTCAGTCACACATTTTACTGTTAAAATAACGTCAAAATTGGGGTAATAATTCATAATAGCATCTCAAGATCACATAAGGAATTTTTGTCGACTCATATTATTATACTAGTATTATACTAATATAATAACCGAAAGTGCATGAAAAGTGTGTCCACCAGTCTTGAAGAACTAGATAGTTTTAGTTGTCTTAATGGCTAATTAGAGAGAATTACCGGTAATGTAATTTGTTAAATCTTTCATTGCTGTAATTCTAATTCTAATCTAATTTGGAAAAGCTTAAAATTTTCTAGATGCCCAAGTCTGGTGTCTACAACCTAATTACCCCAAATCCTGCCACATAAAGCTGTGTTTTTGTGTACATATCAGTATAAGGACTGAAAAGAAGCTAGTTTTTATACTGCCCGCAAAATAGGCGACATCCTGCACCCAGGAACAGGTCAAAAAATGACTTTAACCCAAACTAAGAATTCTGCGAATAGCGATGGCATCCCAAAACCCAGATCACATGGGAATCGTGCAAAATCGTTCAACTGGGACTGAAATATCTTGTATTGAATACATGCCGCAATCTCACTGACCTTGTAGATATTCATGACGTGTGACTATGGCTGAGCACAATGATTTGAGTACTCAAATCTGAATCGAGTATTAATGCTAAGACTTAACAAGCGTAACTAGTACCATGTAGCACCGCGCTTGGACCGAAGCAGATATCATTGTCACAATGGTATGGAATTGCATTAACAAAGAATGTGTAAGCCGTACAAAGCGATTCAAAACTAGTTTCAAAGCACAGAAAAGGGTACCGCGGCGTATGAACGAGAGAGAAAAATTACAAAATACATGATTCGATCGATATGAAGTGGAAAAATATACGCCAGAAAGCACCGCGACACTCAAACGTAGCCAAAGTCGCCAATTTCTACTCCGTTACAAGTAGGATTAGAGATTTCAAAGTAAATATTCTAATCCTAGTTTTGAACAAAAAGCAGAAAACGGAAGAAGATTAACATGAAAACCGCTTTATAGGTCTATAATCCCGAGAGTAAGCAAGTAACTATCCACAAAATCCCCCCTAACGCAAGTGTTGCACGCAGAGCTGGTCCGAGCAGCCAGCCTTGGTGGAAGTAGAGAGTATTCTGGGCCTAGTTTTGCCTGAAAAATACTGAAAACTGTACAGTGGAAGGACATCATAACCACTGTACAGTAGGGCTGTTCAAATAGAACGTTTTTTCCGAATTTTACTGGGTTGCACACCAATTTTGGCTCAATTCTAACCCGTAGAAGCATTGCTATATAAGAAAAAAGTATTGGATTTATCTAATACAACTAAATTTCGGAAATTTTATTAGCTACCCCATGAAACTGTTGGGATGACTGAAAAAACGCTGCACAACTAATTTATTTCAATTCCAAACCGCAGAAACGAAGTTATTGGCGTTCAAAACTTAATATTTCAAATAGTAGTATTTACGGTGGGTAGATCTATATTAAATAACGAAAGAATTTGCCACCGTAAATACTATATTCTCAAATCCAAAATTTTGCACTCCAATAACTCGGCTTCCACTGGTTGAAATTGAGCCAAATTTTGTCGTGCGTCGGTATTCCAGACAACCGAACATTTTATTAAATTAATCCAAAACTTTAATAAAGCCAAAATTATGCAGGTGACCCAACAATTTATCAAGTAGCCAGTAAAATTTGTACAAAAAGTTCTTTTCGTACGGCCCTACTAGGCGTGCTACATCGCAGACAGTTTCCAAACATTACTTTGAGCTAGCTTTTTTCGAGGAGGGGTAAAAATATGAGTACACGGTCCGTCGCGACGCCTGAATCACGAAAGTGACACATTCAAGCCGTGATATAAATTACTGGAGAGTAGATTTTCGAAGACAGCTGGCGCATCAACATACGATGGTTAGCTTGGTAAGCTTCTCTCTCCTCGGCTACATCACACTTGAGTGTCTGCGTTGAATTCTGCGAAACCCCCGTCGTCTGGGTCGTTGTATTCTCCTACGTTGTCGGTAGATTGGGTTCTGCTCCTGCTTGAACTTTTCTTGTCTTTGGACCGGCTTTTGGGGGTGGGCTTCGGATCCCTTGAATAAAAATTCAATTCAACGACCAGTTCATAGTCAAAGACCGACTTGTGACTTGGTTACAACACATTTTAAATACAACTGAGCAGTGTATTCATATTGAAATGGACCCCAAGATTGTCGGCTGACACTCGTCAGGGGTAATCGTCAGCAACTAGTAGAGAATTGAAAACAACATTGTACATCAACAAACGTGGATCGTATACGTTTACACTGTCGGTGAACTTAGCATTTGATATTTTACAGCTTGTAGCCTGCTTTATAGGCCTGCCGTTGTAGACGGCCCATTGTCTGCTCATTGTGCTCATAAACATTCAAATGAAACAAATAGGTTGACATGGACATGGTGCTATGCTCAACGTACCACAATATCCTAACTGGAGCAAGACTGCGTGGGCATTGCATGGTTCTAATATCATGAAGCGCATGATGAAAAATTGTGAAGTAGACATTATTGTCATAATGAAGCAACACGGTTTGTCACCAGCAGTGTACGCACAACTTCATTGTTGCCAGCCAACAACTGCTGCTGTTGAAAGTTTTTTCTCCATTCTTGGCAAGCTACTTAGTAAAGACAGACACTTTCTACCCGAGAATGTAGGAAAGTATCTTTCGTTGTGCTACAACAAATTTTAATTATTTCTACCGTAATGCGTGATGTAACTACTGGAATTCTTCATAGGGCCAGATTTCGGTAACATAGAGTTTTTTTCATGCAAAAATTTGTCAATGTTAGAGTCAAAAAAGTTTTTTCAGGCCAAACTACTTCGTAAGGACAGACAGTGCCAACCAGAAATGAAGATAAGTAGTACAATTCTAACGTTATGTGGGAAAACACCTAATTTGCATATCTTAGGTCGAAATTTGGTCAAAATTAAGTTCTACAAGGTCAAAATATGTAAAAATTTTGATTTTTTAGGTCAAAATCTTTAAATTCATCTCAATATCAATACATTATTCGATTGAATTTTTAAAATACAGCAATACGATACTCTGAAATCACCAGACTCACCGAATATCATCTCTCGATTTGCGCGGTTTCCGAGACCTTTCGCTTTCGGAATTGTCCGTGGTCCTGTGACGTCTATAAGAGGACCGTTCCGTGTCTGAATTCTGGTAAACGCTGCCGCCGTGGACGTTGGAGCTCGACATGGAGCCCTGATGGGACCGGTGCCCTAAAATAAACAAACGAACGTTGTCAAAGTGGTCATCGTTTGTACTAGAGTACAAGACACACAGACAGACAAGTGAGTATTTTAGGTCCAGTTTTGGCTAAAAAAAAACAAAAATTGTCATGCAGAAGTAACTTTGTAATTTTTAGAAGTGAAAAAGTGATGACAAAACTTTTTATCAGGGTTGTAATGACTCAAATTGTTCTCGAGTCATTATGCGTGACTCGAACCAAGTCATGTGACACGAGACTAGGACGACCAAGACAAACATTTCATTGTAGCTTCGAAGAATAGTAAAATCACCACATGATTGGTATTTCGCCTATGAGGCCTGATACTTGGAAAATAGGGCCAGAAAGTGTTAGGACGGAGGAAAATTACGATATCATGTATGCAAGCCATTCTATATCACTCGAGCAGAGTTGAAAAAGTGGGTAGAACTGGAGTGAACTAAAAACGGAACAGTGAACACAATGACTCGGACTTGACTCGGTCGTGAATTGAAAATGACTCGACTTGACTAGAGTCAAAATTATAAAATTGAGATTGACTTGTGCTCGAGTAAAAAGCTGGGTTTCAACCAAGCCGCAAGGTACCAAGTCACAAGTAGATGTAGCCGAAGCCAGGGTTGTATCCAAGTCAAGAAGTTCTGAGTCACGAGTCAATCTCGCTTTTACAGTTTCGACTCGAGTCGAGTCATTTTCTTTCAATTCACCGCCGAGTCAAGTCCGACTCAGCGAGCAGAGGATTTTCAATTTTCAAATTAATCTCTATTCCACAATGAAATCACAAAAAAAGTTGTCCTTGAATTGCGTAATTGGGTCATAATAGCAGTCACGGTGGGCAGCAGTGCATTAATTTGAAAATACCATTTTTTATCATTCACACCGCTTCAAAGTACATTTTGAGATCTTTTATTATGTGTGAACGGAATCCTACATGAATTTTCAAGTCCGCACCCCCCGATCTTTTCCAATTCCTTGGATAATTAGATATTCAGACATTTCAATAGATTCTCCACCATCATTAAAGCAAAAAAAGGATTTTAATGAGATTAGCAAGCAGCGCCACCTAATGACAAGAGGATTTTGAATCGCAATATCTTTTGAACCGCCGGAACTTTTTCAATCCAATTTTTTTCAACGTACCTAGAATTCAAAAAAGAATAACATTTGTAAATATCGGACAATTCTGGGGGTATTGATTACAAGTGTCAGAAGATTTGCTAATTTATAATGGAATGAGTCTACACAAATTGACTCAAGTCGAGCCGTGACTCGCGTCATTACAACCCGGGCGGGCACCGACCTGATATTTTCTTCGCGTCCTTGATAACTTCCCCGGTCGCAGACACGAGCTCCGCGAACGTGGGTCTGTCCTGGGGCTCGTCCAGCCAACACCCTTTCATTAAACTGTATCTGAAAGCAAATTCCACAATGTTTAGTAGGCCTACGATTACGTTTTACAAATTTAGATTGGAATTAGAATAATAGCTACACTCCTGCACAGTTTCTTTTCGAATGTTTCTCAAATTAGATTGAAATCAGAATTATACAGATTATATAGAATTTAAAATAGAGCAAAGAAAGATTTCACAAGTTAGATTCAAATTAGATTACCAGTATTTCACTACAATTAGTTAGATATTAAAGAAGTATGAATTATCCAGCTTTGAACCACATTACGCTATAATAAGATTTACGGTGGGTGTAGGTAGCGAAATAGAAAGCAGCACTCACAATTTTGACGGGCAGGAATCGGGCCTTTCCATCCTGTTCCCGTCGCTGAGATATTGAAGAATTGCCACGGCTTGCACGGTAGGATAGGGGATCGCGCCTCTCGTCATTATTTCCCAACACACGATGCCGTACGACCACTGAATGATATTACGTATTTGAAAATACATACAGAGCGGTTTTTACAGAGATGAATAATGAAAAAACATAGGTGCTACTGCTAAATACCACAAAGTACTTGTGCTTTTTCAAAGATTACTTACTCGAGTTGCAATATATTTTAGACTGCCTCCACCAGGGTTGTAATGACTCGAGTCATTTTCTCAAAATACAATACTGTGTCTTGACTCGATTTGGACTCGAGTCATTGCGCATGACTCGAGATTCAGATGGTCAAGACCGACAATTCATTGTAATTTCGAAGAATAGGAAAGTAACCACACTGTTGGGATTTCGTCTATTGGTACTATTACGTGAAAATGCGACCAGAAAGTGCTAAAAGTGAGGAAAATTAGTATATTATAAATGCGAACCATTCGATATCACCAAACAGAGTTATAAAAAGTGGGTTTAACAAGATTTAAACTGGAAACTGAGCAGTCAACGCAATGACTTGGACTCGAGTCATAATACCATGACTCGGACTCGACCCTCTGCTCGGTGACTTGGACTCGGTGGCGAATCAAAAATGACTCGAGTCCAAACCATAAAAACGAGATTGACTCGTGACTCGATGCCTTATGCCACTTATACGTAACAGTATGGTTACCATATATTTTGAGGTCCGAAGAAGAGGACCCTTTGCATAAATATCAAAAGCTATCATACCAGAGGAGAAATCAGTAGATTTAGATAATTTTCGAGTAATAAAAAAGTCATTTTTTCCAACTCTACTCCATGAAATATACGCCTCCAACTTGTGATAGCCGTGTTGACTCAAAAAAGTCCGAATATTTCGTGTATTTTCTTGCCAACACTGGCGTTTGCTGCGTTGCAGTCCATTTATGCTCACATTTCAGCCCTTTTCTAGAAAACGAGGATAAATCCCCAAAAAAGTGGACATTTGGGTGTTCTCCGAGGACGCTATCAACTTTTTGAAAGAATAGGACATGTGCTCTTAAAACACAACCTCTTACCAGGGTTGTAACTAAGTCGCAAGGTTCCGAGTCACAAGCCAATCTCGTCGTTGTAGTTTTGACTGAAGTCAATTCGAGTCATTTTCAAGTCAAGTCCGAGTCCAAGTCATTATGTTCACTGTTCTGTTTTGAGTTCATTCCGGTTCAAGCCCCTTTTTACAACTCTGCTCGAGTGATATAGAGTGGCTTGCATTCATAATATCGTAATTTTCCTCAGTATTAAACAGTTCCTGGCCCCATTTTCCAAGTATCGGGACTGATAGACGAAATACCAATCATGTGGTGACGTAACTATTCTTCGAAGTTATTATGATATGTCTGTCTTAGTCTTAGTCTCGAGTCGTATGACTTGGTTCGAGTCACGCACAATGCCTCGAGCACAAGTCGAGTCAAGACAAAAATTGACTCGAGCCGAGTCATTTTACGCATTTGAAAAAATGACTCGAGCCAAGTCGAGTCACCAAAAAATCGTGACTCGAGCCGGACTCAAGTCGAGTCATGACTCGGGTCATTACAACCCTGCCTGAAGTCACAAAATTACAAAATCATTGAATTCAATCGACTCAACCCGTAACAGAGTCCAAAAATAAAATACAAAATCTAAACTCACCACGTCCGATTTTTCGTCGTATCTTCCGTACTTGATACTTTCCGGGGGCATCCACTTAAGAGGTAGCTGCGTCTTCACGCTGCTGGTGTAGTAATCGCGGTCGAACAGATCTCGCGACAGGCCGAAGTCGGCGACTTTAACGCACCATTTGTCGTCGACCCTTAATAAGAACAGATGTAAGTTTTTTTTTTCAATTTTAATGGCAAGTTGATCAAATTGTTGGGTTGGATAAAAAAAGGTGCACATCAAATTTGACTCAATTCCAACCGGGAGAAGCTAAGATATTGGAGTAGGCCAAGGACAGTTATTGCAGTAGAAAAATTTCTAATTCCATGATTTTATAATAGCCTACATAATTAAAGAATTAGTCACCGCAAATACTATTTTATTCAAATCCAAATTTTTTTACTGCTACAACTTCGCTTCTAGTGGTTGGAATTGAGCCAAATTTGATGTGCATCATCTCTACTGACCGCCTAACAATTTTATGGGGTTTAAAGAAAAATTTTGAAATTCTATTTTTTCCATTTTTTAATGATAAATTCAAAACTTTTTACTGCAAGAATCTCGCTTCTACTGGTTGGAATGGAGCCAAAGTTGGTGTACAGCGTTGCTCTAACCAATCTAACAATTTCATCACATAGCCAGTGAAGTCTGAAGAAAAAGATATTTTTTGAACAGCCCTACTGTGTTGCTATAACTCTAATTCTAATCTAATTTGGAAAAAAAATGTAGCTATTACTGTAATTCTAAACTGTGTAGCTGTAATTCTAATTCCAATCAAATTTGGCACAGCTGAAAATTCTCAAGCTGTCCAACTCTGATGGAGGGATGACTGTGAATATTTTAGGCACAAAATTAATATACAATTAGGCATCTTGGGGTTGTTATGTTGTGATTAAAATCTCTCAAAACTTCGAGAGGCAAATCGTAAATTCATATTGCATGCTGCCAGCCACCAACCACGTTAAAATGAATTACGTGTAGACGGTCCCATAATTATTGTTTTACGGCCGCAGGTTGGACTAGGGCTGTTTAAAACTAACATTTTTTTCAAATGTTACTGGCTATGTGATAAAATTAATAGGTTGCCTAAAAAAACGTTGCACACCAATTTTGGCTCAATTCCATCCTACAGAAGCATTGCTAAATAGGAAAAAAGTTTTGGATATATTCAATAATCATGAATATAAATCTTCTTCAAATTTTATCATGAAATTGTTAGGTTGCCTGAAAAAACGATTCGAAACAAATTTGGCCCAATTCCAACCCGTACAAGCGAAGTTATTGATATTCAAAATTTGGGATTTCAACTCATAGTATTTATAAGTGTGGAGGTCTATGATAAATAATTAAAGAATTTGCTACCGTAAACAACATTTTTTTCATATCCAAAATTTTTTACTCTAATAACTTTGCTTCGACAGGCTGGAATTGTGCAAAATTTGGAGTGCCGTTTCTTTTTCAGTCAACGTAACACTTTTATCAACCGGCCAGTAGCCTAACATTTGAAGAAAAACACTACTTTTGAGCAACCTCAACGTCTGTAATCTATTTTGTACTCACATGCAATTTCTAGCGGCGAGGTCCCTGTGTACGAATTTCTTGTCCGCCAGATACTTCATTCCCTGGGCCACGTGGCCGCAGAATTTCAACAAATGCATCACAGTGAGAACCTGTAGAAATACCAGGCTTATTTAGAAATGAGGGAGGTACTAATTTTAGATATTACATGAGGAATTAAGTGGAATTACTTGAAATGCCAATCACTCAATCAGAGTGACAAGATCGAATTTGTGACAAATTACACAGTTGGTTCTACAGAAACTCTGATACCAAAACTGTTTTACTCATAAATATCCTCATAACCTTACACATTTCTTTGTCTGAT
This sequence comes from Botryllus schlosseri, assembly GCF_051294905.1. Lineage (NCBI taxonomy): Eukaryota > Metazoa > Chordata > Ascidiacea > Stolidobranchia > Styelidae > Botryllus > Botryllus schlosseri. Next base: position 36,333,909 of record NC_137238.1, read on the forward strand.
GGCCAGAACATGAATAATATCCCCATATTTGAGTAATTTATAGAGAAAAACAACTCAGGACTATTAGTGCAACTATTAGTCACAAAACCAATTCAATCTACACGTAATAACCACCTACTCTATGACTAATGTGGCCTAGAGGCATCCTCCCAATCAGACATAGCAAGTTGGTGTCATAGGCTCAGAATTTCAAATACTTTTGACGTATCAGTCTACGATCAACACTTAACCATATATCTAGGCTTCGAATATTCGGCAATGTTGTTCTCACAAAGAAAAATTATGCCCATCATTATAACAAAGGACAATAATATTAGCTCACTACCGCTGTAAACACGATCTCCGAGTATGTAAATTGACAGATTTTTAAATCGCAAATTTACATCGTTTTCTAAAATTTCAAATAGGATATACTATCAATAAAATTTCAGCAGTGCCGAAAACTGTTGATTGAATAATATATTCGTATTCAAACAAGCCCTAATAAAACTTCAAACGCATTTCCATACAGGGCGAAAGCGCAACAATATTTGTTTACTACTGTAAACATATTTCAGAATACGCAAGCCGAAACAAAACTGTTTCACGGCATTGGGTGAAAAGGGCTTACATTTTGCCTAAAATAATCAAAAACTGACAGTGAATTTTCTTTGTAATAACGTTTCAGAGTTATAATTTTAATTCTAATCTAAGTCGGAAAAAAAGTGTGCAGTTATAATTCCTATTCTACCTAATTTGGATAAGCGTGTAGTTACAATATTAATTCTACTTAATTTAGAAAAAAAACGAGTAGTTATATTAATGCCATTTCTAGCCCGATTCATAAGAATCTGTGTGCCCTATAATTATAATTCTAGTCTAATTTGGAAAACAACTGAAGTAACAATTCCAATTCTAATCTAATTTGGAAAATATTGTAAATAATTTTTCTAATTCTAACCTAATTTGGAGAAAACTGTAGTTATAACACTAATTCTAGTCTAATTCGGAAGAATCTGTGTGGCTATAATTCTAAATCTAACACTATTTGGAAAAAAACCTGCGTAGTCATAATTCTAATTCTAGTCAAATTTGGTAAAAACTGTGTAGCTACAATTATAATTATTTGAAGAGCTTCTTGGAGGTACAGAACTTCAATATACAATTAAATAGTATATTCATATTGAAATAAACCCGAATATTTTCGGCGCTCTCTCATTCGAAATTTCATGCCGGTGACGTCATATTTTGTGATACGATTGTTGATATACAATGTTCTTTCCAATTCTCTACTAGTTGCTGACGATTACCCCTGACGAGTGTCAGCCGAAAATATTCGGGTTCATTTCAATATGAATATACTATTTAATTATAATCTATTTTCGAAAAGCTGAAAATTTCCTGGTTTTTCAAGTCTGTATTCAAGTCTTACTGATATAACAATAATTTCAACTCACATTATTTCCGTCTCTTAGAAAAGTACGTAAGTCCCCGTTTTGCATGAAGGGTAAAACAATCAGCGGGGACTTTCTCAAGTCGTCGTCTTCCACGCAGACCCCGACCAGGGATAAAACGTTTTTATGGTCCAGACCACGCATCATGACGCCTTCTCGCAGAAACTTTTCGATATCATCGCGATCCTCGAGGGCTAGGAAGAAATAATAGACATTTTGGTTGCTCTTTGACAAAAAATTTATAAACAAAAGTAAATCCAGGGTTACAATGACTCGAGTCATGACTCGAACTCGGAGTTTCTAACGACTCATTTTCTCAAAATACAGAAATGACTCGACTCGAGTCAATTTGTGTATTGTATTGACTTGACTTGGCCTCGAGTCATTGTGGCCAAGCTCGACACTTCATTGTAATCGCGAAGTATAGTAAAATAACCACACTATTGGGATTTCGTCTATTGGTACTGGTACTTGAAATATGCGACCAGAAACTGCTAAAAGTGAGGAAAATTAGTATATTATAAATGCGAACCATGCGATATCTCCAAATAGAGTTATAAAAATGGGTTTAACAAGACTGAGCAGTCAACACAATGACTTGGACTCTAACTCGAGTCATAAAACCATGACTCGGACTTGACCCTCTGCTGGATAACTTGGACTCGGACTTGACTCGGTGGTGAATTGAAACTGACTTAACTTGACTCGCATCAAAACTATAAAAGTGACATTGACTTGTGACTCGGAGCCTTTTAACTTGGTCACAACCCGGTCAAATCCACTCAATTCGGACACCAGATGACCGCTTTATTCGGTCAAAATGCTCATGAACAGAACGGAAGTAAAAATTGCACTCAAAAAAACTCCAGTTCATTCGAACACAGATTCGCAATTTGTGTGTTTCTAGTTAATGAAAAAACATAAAGCGATGCATTCGCTTCAACACAAGATGAGTGATTATGGTAAAACAATCACAGATCCATGCAGCAACAATCGACAATCAACTCATATAAGGCCGTGCCAACTTCGTAATCGCATTTACTTGGAACACAATTGCGTCATCTTCTCCATAAATTATTTTCTGCCTGGCTTAGCTTCTTTACGATTAATTCCTCTGGACTTGTGGTGTGGTGTGCTTTTATCAAATGAAAATACCGTTTTAGCCCTTGCTACATAGTTTGCAGTAGTACTGTAGTTGAAGAATGACTGTTCTTAGGTTGTTCGAAAATAACTTGTTTTTCGGGTTCCAGGGATTCCCTGATTAAATTGTTCGGTGCATTAAAAAAGCTCTGCACACCAAATTTGGCTTGATTTCAACCAGATGCCCACGTAGAGCGTATTGAAATTTTTGAATTTATTATAATAATTTTTTTTTAAAAGCTTCAAATTTCACATGAAATTGTTGGGTTATCTGCCAAAAACGAGGCAAAACAAATTTCGCGCGATTCCCACTCCTAGAAGTGGAGTTATTTGAGTTTTTCATTAAAAATTCTGGGATAACCCATCGTGAATTCTACTTTTTGCATAATCCCAAACTTTCGACAGCAATACCTTCGCTTCTACCGGTCGGAAGAGCGAAAAAATGGCTACACATCATTCTTTTAGGCCACTTGACAATTTCATGAGGTTGGCCATAAAATTTGAAGAAAAAATTTCAATTGGCTCTGCGTGTTGGCTTTTACCTTTTGGAATCGAGCCATGTTCATATAATAAATAAATTCAAATTTTCAAACTACTGCACATTCACATCTACCAGCTAAGGTGTAGAGAAGTAACAGATTCTCATTGATGATACAATTCTTGGTGGCAAGAAGGGTAAAAAATCCAGCACTCCGAAAAATACTCACTAATCAAACTTTTGACCGCGACTTCCTGCATGGAGTTGTCCCTCCGCCTCAGCTGGCCCCTGTGAACTTCGCCGAAATTTCCGGAAGTTATCAATTCCCCGACTTGAAGCCTCTCTCGTTCCAGATAGCACTCGCTGATGCCCAGCGCCAAATCATCATCGTAAGCGTCGATCATGGGCGTTTCGTACGCGTTAGGAACAGATTCTGTCACGGGAACGTGATAAATTAATCCACCATAGTGCGAAATGAGCAGTAATTATAATTCTAACCTAATTTGGAAAAAAACTGTGTGGTTATAATTCTAATTCTAGTCTAGTTTGGAAAAAGCTGCGTAGCTATAGCTCTAATCCTAATCTGAGTTGGAAAAAACTGTGCAGAAATAATTCTAATTCTAGTCTAATTTGGAAAAAAAACTGTGTATATATATAGTTCTAACAACAGTCTAATTTGGAAAAGACTGTGTAGCGATAAATTCAAGTTCAATTTGCAAAAACTGTGTAGCTACAATTCTAACTCTAGTCTAATTTGAAGAAAAAAAAATCCAGTGTACTTTGGAATGAGCTGTATAGCTATAATTCTAATTCTAATCTCATTTGAAAACGACTGTGTAGCTATAATTCTAACCTGATTCACAGAACACTGTGTAGCCATAAATCTAATTCTAGTAGGCCTATAACTGGGAGAAAACTATAGCTGTAATTGTAGAAAACTGTGTAGGCCTAGCCGTCATTCTAATTTGAAAAGGATCGTGTAGCTATAATTCTAATTCTCGTTTAATTCGCAAAATACTGTGTGATAAAATTCTAATTCCAATCTAATTTGAAAAAGACTGTATAGCTATCATTCTAATTCTAGAATTTGTAGCTATAATTCTAATCTAATTTGAAAAAGACTGTGTAGCGATAAATTCAAGTTCAATTTGCAAAAACTGTGTAGCTACAATTCTAATTCTAGTCTAATTTGAAAAAAAAAGAAACTGTAGCTCTGATTTAAATTCAAGTGTACTTTGGAATGAGCTGTATAGCTGTATTATTCTAGGAAACTGTGTAAGCCTAGCCGTAATTCTAATTTGATAAAGCCTGTGTAGCTATAATTCTAATTCTAGGTTAACTCGCAAAATACTGTGTGCTAAAATTCTAAGTCAGGGGTTCTCAAAGGGTGGGCCATGGCCCACTGGTGGGCCACAGAGCATTTTGAGGTGGGCCACAGAGCCATTTAGAAAATTTCAGAATTAGTGTAAGTTTAGTTATATTTCTTATGTTGTTCGCTGAAAATATGTTCGTATTATCTAATTATACGTAGGCTACATAAAGCTTGTCATCCGACTCTGATTAGACGTAGTGACACGCATGAAGTCAGCATGTACAAATCAAATACGTTAGCTAGTAGAAAAAGCCACCGTTTCTCCCTATGGCAACCTATACGGCTAATAGCAACTAAAATAATTTCAAGCGTATAATAACTGGAAGATAATGCTCAAGTAACCAAATATTCCGACAGGGTCATATGTCGTATTCCGTTGAAAGGGGTATGCAATGAACTCGCAATGAAGTGCAATTAATGTACAGATTTACTGTACTTCGGCAGGCCGTATTATTGTAAGCTAAACATAGCCATAATTGCAAATTATTAGCAACTTCTGGCGGAGGTATACTGCACCACCGTCACGACAAATCTTAATGGATTGAGTATTTATCGGAGCACATTAATCTTTGAAGTCGGTTTAAAATGTCCGGCCTGGAAATCATTGTACATACTGAAAGAGTCACAGGAATTGATTGTATCATTGGATTGAATATTCTGACATCACAACTTCAGTTGTTTTGGTACACGACACGCAAAGTACATCATGCACATTGAAAAATCTTTCTCCACTTCTCTGTAGTACCCCATTCACCGATGAATTGTTCGATGCTGGTCCAGAATGATTATAATATTCCCTACAATAGTATCACTAAAGTCCCAATCACACAGTGCGGGGATTTGATCATTTTGTTTCGCGACGCGAATGGAGCAGCGGACGAAAATATTCTACTTAGGAGTTTTAGCTTATGATCTACCAGGGCCGTAACTGCCGCACACACATCCCTAATTGGCGGAGCTCGAAGGGGCCCAAAATTATTTCGTTGATCGTTTGTTGAACAATATTCATTCAACTTGAATTTTTTTCGCGCTTCGCGGGATTTCATATCTTGGGAGATCGTGATTTAGATATCATCAGTTAGAGAAAAATGCGCATATTTTAGAGAAATAGGCATATCGGCGCTGTTTGTGACCACGAATTAAACAGGATTATGACTTCAAAATATCAGGTGGGCCACAGCACACTTTTAAATCAGAAAATGGGCCACGGCCAAGAAAGGGCTGAGAACCCCTGTTCTAAGTCCAATCTAATTTGAAAAAGACTGTATAGCTATCATTCTAATTCTAGTTGAAAAAGAATGTGTAGCTAAAATTCTAATTTTAATCGAATTTGAAAAAACTATGTATCCATAATCTAATTCTAATCCAATTTTGAAAAAACTGTGCAGATATAATTCTAATTACAATCTGTTTTGGAGAAGCTGATAATTTTGTAGTTACACAGCTCTTGGCAGCAGTGAATAATTACACGTAAATCGTTGACACTTACGGTTGGCATGAAGCTTGTGAATCGGATACGGGTTGTAAGGTTGCGATCGGTACGCGTAGTCGCGGTCAAATTCTCCTTTCTTCTTTTTCCACAAAACGACGAATACGATGCAGAGGATAATAAAAACGATGATCCCAAACGTAATCCCGACCACTAGGCCCACGTCGGCGGCCGCGTCTTCTGTGGTTTGGCCGGTGTACTGCGCCCAGAAGTCGTTCTGAAAGAACACCAAATCAATGACATGATCACAACAGACTTGTGCAAACTACAGGATTTTCAAGATGTGCGACTAGAACCAGAACTATTCACTTTCCAAAACTTTCAGCTAGCTAGAACTGTAAACAGAAATGAATCGACTCGACTCGAGTCAATTTGTGTGTTGACTCGACTTGGACTCGAGTCATTGCGCATAACTCGAACCAAGTCATATGACACGAGACTCAGACGGCCAAGACCGACGTTTCATTGTAATTTCAAAGAACAGTAAAGCAGCCACACTATTGGGATTTCGTCTACTGTTACTGGTACTTGAAAATGCGACCTGAAACTGCTATAAGTGAGAAAAATTGTACTGTAAATTCGAACCATTCAATATCACCAAGTAGAGTTATAAAAGTCGGGTTAACATGACTTTAACTGGAAAATGAGCAGTTAACACAATGACTTGGACTCGAGTCATAATACCATGACTCGGACTGGACCCTCCACTCGATGACTGGACTCGGACTTGACTCGGCGGTGACTTGAAAATGACTTGACTCGAGTCAAAACTATAAAATTGAGATTGACTTGCGACTCAGAGCCTTGTGACTTGGTGACAACCCTGGTTTCAAGTTTGAAATGGGAGATCTTCGACCCCCAAAACCCACCCCTGGCTACGACACTGTCAGTAGTGATGACTCCGAGCTAGCAATGAACATCACACAACAGAACACCAGTGTCATGAGTCATGTCAAATGACGAGACCTCTTTTTTAGTTGACCGGTAGGTAGTTTTTACAATCATGATGAACACTGAACACCAATGAATGTGGCATTTGACACTGAACAACAGAATTCGATAGGAATGATAATGATATGAGGATAGGAGTTACAATAAGCAGGAATATATTTTTCATCAACCTAGAACCCTCCCACAAAGAAACGATATGCTGAGACTCCGAGAGGTGGAGAATTTCAGAATGCAATTGAATAACACATTCACATTGAAATAAACCCGAATATTTTCGGCTGTGAGGTAAACATTGGCGCCCAGTATCACCCAGTATGATGTCACAGACATGAAAATTCAAACAGATGGCTTCAGCTTATTGTATCATTTTCACATCAGTGGTTGAAGAAAATATTCTAGTTTATGTTAATAAGAATATATTACCCAACTGAAACGATATGCTTCATATCATAAACGTGCTTCACAAGATCTCGCAGGACAAACCGGATCAAAAATGCATCTGGACCTAATACCAGTTTTAGCCGTTTAACACACATGACTGCCCTTAATCCATAGGAATTTCATCATTTCCTTGCAGCTGAAGAAATGATATTCCTAAACACACTGATCTGAACACGTAAAAGCTGCTACATATAAGAATATGTCATCAACCAGATCTCATTAGTATGAAATCAATTTTATTGACCTTGCACATCGTGCCATGTATTGTGCCCATGCAGAACACCATCTAGACTTCGACAATGAGTTGATTCTAACCGAGACTATTGCCACGTTGAATATTTGCGAATCCTACATACGGCATATATTTTCATAAAGAAGAAATATATAGTAGGGTGGAGTGAAAAAAATTAAAATTTGAATTTCAAAAAGTGCCTTGGATATTTGGTCCCAAATCTCGAATGAATTACTTCTATCATAATTTCAGGTTCCTGCACTCTCTAATGGCCGTGGCCCAATTTCACCGAACGAGCCGAAAATAGCTTATTTTGCTATATCTTGGTACCCGCTTATGCTAGAAAGCAAGTTTTGGGCTTAAAAGCTGCGGAAGCAACATGTTTCTATCTCACTTCCATAGAACTTTGTCTCAAAAATGTACAGAAAAAAAGCTACCGACAAAATTGCAATTTTTAGACCGCCATTAAAATGTCAGTTGGTTTTACCAAGTTTACAGTGCTAATTTGCATGTTACAATTTGTTACATTGCTTTAACAACAAAATCTTGTTTGGCGGACCTACGACCCTAATATATAGTTTAACTTTGTAAGATCAGGAAACAAAGTGATGTTAATTCCACTAATTCTAAATCGGTGCTTTTGAAAACCAATATAACATACCAATAAACCAATATAAATAAACACCAATAATATATCAATAAGCCAATAATAATATACTGTGGTAACAAACAATACTGTATCCTTGTTGCGGAAATGTGATTTTCACGATCATTTGTTGTATGGTGAAATATGCCTTATTTGCTATGGCAAAAACCATTGCTGGTCACAGCTTTCTCACTGTCGAGGGAAAGTTCTTCACCGGGATTGAACCTAGATGAATTTATAGTCACAAGTTTAAGCACGTAAAAAAATAACTACCGAATGTTTGAATTGTTGACAAGCGATATATGGAGCTCAAACATATCACTTGAAGTTTTATCTTCCACAAAGATGAGCTATTGAATTAACGAAAGTGCAAACAATATGAGCTGTGCGGGAGTGACCAGGTAGGAAGGTTTTGAAAACAAAATCTTCTAACAGGGACATTGTTATACTATGCAATCTATAAATACTGCTGCGTTGGACAACTAGAAAATTTTCAGCTTTTCCAAATTACATTATAATTGTGGCCACACATTTTTTTCTAAATTAGATTTCAATTAGAATTACTGAATTCGTTTAAGAAATACAACAAAAATTAAGTTCAGCTCATATCGAGTTCATTCTCGTAATCATGAAAATAGCAAATGTTTGTACAGCAAGCTTGGCTCGTTTCGCGCTATCCAGTTTTCCTGTAGCATTTTTGGAAAAACTAGACATTGAAATTACATGGAAACATTTCACAAATCACATTTTAATTCAATTACTCCAATTAGACAGCTAGAAATATCTAATTGTCCAGTCTACTATGAAGATAAACTTCATTGCTTGAATATTTCGCATCATATAAATATCTTAAATTAGTGATGCAGCAGTGACTTAATTTCTACAAAGTATCAACTTCTACAGATCAGCGATTTTCAATAGACCACTAGTTCTATACCTTCCAAAGAAAGATAAATTCAATATTTAGGGTGTCTATTTACAGTACTTGAACCATGAAATAATGCTTTCCTAACATAACATAGTTATACAGGAGTCAGAATACAAGTTGTGGATGTGTCGTAGGAACAGGACGTTTTTATTTTGTCCTTGATGTTGTTGGGGCACATACACCGACTTATCACTTATGTAGCAACACACGATAATTGCATATGCATACCATGTGTGCATGATATTCATATGACACTGGAAGAGGAAGGTTCAGAATTAGCCCTAAAGGCTTTTTAGTCTTGCTCCAGCCCTCCATGCTGTCCCAGGAATACTGAGCCCCGTGCGATTTATTTTGGACCTAAATAACGGCAGATTTTGACCTAAAAAATTAAAATTTTGATGATTTCTTACTTCAAAAAACTTTGGACCAAATTTTGACCTAATGTGTGTAAATTAGGTGTTTTCTCACATAATGTTAGAAACTAAACTACTTATCTTCATTCCTGGTTGGAGTTGTCTGTCACTGTCTTTACGAAGTAGTTTGGCCTGAAAAAACTTCTTTCGACTCGACAGCTGGCTAAATTTTTATAAGAAAAAACTTTATTTTAGTGAAATCTGGCCCTATGAAGAATTCCAGTAGTTACATCACATAATATAGTAGAAATAATTTTAATACCCGATTCAGAATCGAATCACTCAGCACAGCATTCAATTCTGTCCAGCCCTATTAATATTATTGATTCAAAACACCACAATATTGCAATAACATCAAAAGATAGGAAGCAGTGTCAGAATTCAACGACATTTAAAACTTACAAGGCCCTGCACATCGGTTTCAAACACCTCCCTCGCTTCTTCATGAGAACAGGTTTCCTCCAGGCATTCTCTTTCCAGATTCCCTTGCTGGAATTCCTCGGTGCGTAGCGCGCTGTTCGCGAATAATCTCCGAGACAAAAAATTGTTCGCCTCCTCGTGCGATAGTCCGATTTCTCTGCCGAATTGGTCCCTTAGTAGCGGCATTTTGAAATTGCTCCACGCTATATGCTATATGTTCGGTATCATACGAAAGCCATCTGTTCAACATTGAAAATAATGGTGTTGGAAAATCTGTCCTATCATATATCGTGATGAGAATCACAAAAATTCACATTGTGTAGTAAACATTGATATCCCTAATCCTAATTTTGAGTTGAATAACAAGAAAATTTTGAATATTTCCAAATTAGATCAAAAGTAGAATTATAGCTATACAGTTTTTAAAACTAGATTAGAATTACCGAAATTTCAAGAACTCAAGAATTTTCAAGAAGGTATCAAAGTCACAAATGTCAAGCATTTAAAATACCATAGCGGAATGCAATTTTAACTGTAATGATACTAGGCCAAATTCTATGATTGATTCTTCAGTCGCTACAAATGACAATATTTACAAAGAGATAAATTTGTGCACTCGTAATGTCTTTACGAGATCAACCAATATAAGGTGTGCTACGGTGGTACGGAATGTGGATAAACAATGACGTTTAAAATAAACTAGCTTGGCAAAGTAGAGAATGCTTGCGCGAATTGGATTTCAAGGCTGCGATCATATTGTATTCTATGCGCTTCTATCTCGATTCGTACTCGCTTTCAAGACTCAAACATCAGAGTTTAGAAATACTCTTTCAAGTCCAAAGGAGCTGCTGCTTGTAACAAAAAGCAGATCTCGCAGACAACCACCCACGCATGACGTCACATCGCTCGATCACGCGGAACAGGATCTTGGCGTTTTCTTTGCATTCGAAAAGATTAGATATACTACGAATATACTACGAAATGGTCAAAGAAAAATATTAATTTCGGAAAGAGGCATTCGTAATGCTAGAAACAAAGGTAGAACTGATCTGGTCACTTGGCAAACAACTGCGAAAAAGCTAAGTACGAATTGTTGGCAAATTGCTAGGCATAATTTTTTTATTGTAAAGGCTATGAAGTTACAATATGGCATTCTCTGTTGGCGGGCTGCCAACTGCACTCGATCCACTTCAAAAACTAACAACATAACGTACTCCGTATCATAGCTCGGGGCCCAAAGGGGCCAGGTTGTCCATCCAACAAGTCGCTGCGGAAGAGATTCGATGTCCTGAACATAAAAGATTTGCGGAATCTAGAAATCACCAAGTTTATCTATCAGGGCCACTGCGGTCATTGCCTCGAATATTTTAACGACTTCTTTTCCTCGGAATCAAAAACGCACAAGTACGACACAGTGTTGGGATCAAGTCCCTACCTTCGAGTCACGAGTCATTGCACATTTTGACCCGATCAAGTCAAGTCAAGTCAAGTCAATCGATTTTCAAAGGTGAGTCGAGTCAAGTCAAGTCACTGGATTTTTCGAGGTGACTCGAGTCAAGTCAATTCACGAGTCAAGTCACATTTCAAGTCAGGTTGCCTTTTCGAAGAATATGAGGCATGATTATAAGTCATTGCAATTTGTTAGCTGTCTGGAATACAGTTTGAGTGGCCATTGATTCCGAACCGATGAACGAATATAGAGTTAAATATACACGCAAGAACGCGCTGTAACCCTCACATCGACGTAGGACTGTTATTCTACGTAATTACATAGCTTCAATTTATATAGTTACCAGCCAAAATAAAGAATAGAGAAACGAATTGATAAGATCTGCCATATATTACCCATTTACAAATAGATATGATACCAATGGTTGAGGACTATATATAATCTCAGGGATATATAGAAGTAAAGCGATATATAGGATTTCTATATATCCCTGCATAAACTATATTATCATCATCATTGGTTTATTAGCAATTTTATCAGTTCAATACACCACAAAAAATGCGATACAATGAAGAGAAAGGAAGATGTCGAAGCGCCTAGGAGTTGTCTATGGAATCGGACACCCACCTTGGCCTAGGCGATGTAAAGAGGCGGCATGCTCACTGAATGAAAGTAAAGAAGATAGTATAGAAAAAGAAAGCGACAAGAAATAGGGCGGCATGTCATGGGAAGCGAGATCGATAGGTCAGTCGTGGTCCGGTAATCTTGAGGTTGGACTGTATTTATTTAGTAGTAATTGCTTGTATTTCGACTTGAATGTGGACATGCTCGTCGACTGTCGGATGGCCGGCGGGATACTGTTCCACACATCAGGTCCGGCATATTTGATAGAGCGATGATCTTTTCGGTCGATCATATGATATTTGGACGACGTGGACGCGCGTGTGTTGTACTTGTGCGCTTTTGATTCAGAGGTAAAGAAGTCATTGAAATATTCGGGGCAACGACCGCAGTGAAACTGATGCATAAACTTGGCGATTTCTAGTTTCCGCATTCGGCATATTCGGCTTAAATTTCAATGAAACAATTGGTTTGGTTAAGGTATAAGAACAGAGAACAGAAATAGACATTTCGCTTTTTCTATTACTTTACCACTAGAGGTACGACAACGTAAGCTGTAAGCTCAGATCATTTAGTTTGCGTTCAACTTATTTGTGAGAGTACAATCGAGGCTCAGTGAAACGCGCCGTCATTGAATGATTGGTCGCTTGCCACACAAGCGTTTCGCGAACAATCCGAACATATGCCAGATGCAGTGATTTTTATCGACACCGATTATACTTGATTACTTGAAATTGACTCGTGAATTTTGCTCTGAGTCACGAGTCAATCCACATTTCTGATACGCCAAGTCAAGTCCAGTCGAGTGATTTTAGCAAAGTGACTCGAGTCAGGTCAAGTCATACGCAAAAGGTGACTCGAGTCATCCCAACACTGGTACGACACACGGACGTCCACGTCGCCCAAATATCACATGATCGACCGAAAGATCATGGCGTGTGGAACAGTATCCCGCCGGACATCCGACAGACGACGAGCATGTCCCAATTCAAGTCGAAATATATATGCAATTTCTACTAAATGAATACTAGTCCGCCTCAAGATTACCGGGCCACGAATAGACCTATCGATCTCGACTTCCGTGACGTCACCCTATTTTTGTCGCTTGCTTGTTCTTTTACTTCTCATTCCGTGTACGTTAGGGTTACCATATTTTGCGTAGCAAATTCCGGATGTTCTTCAGCGCCCACTAGCGGATTTTAAAGTGAGGTATGACACATTTTCTGTCAATATGACGTTACACGCCTATCGACCATACATGAGGACACGATCTCGATCAGGAGCGGCTATAATGTTAGGTCGGTGCATTTATGTGGTTGTGTGTTGTTACCAGCATCGAAACAACAGTTTTTCAATCCCCTCGCATCCAAATAGACACTGATCTTGAGCCCACCAAGATCAGTTCGACTTCGAAAATACAGGGAACGGAGTTAGCCTATCCATCGTAAAGTCATGTCATGTCACACGGATAAGACTATTTATTAGCCGAAATGCACATTCACACCAACAGGTTGCACATCCGCGGTGGTTTTCGGCCATTCATGGTCGAGACACCATTTCTAATTTGAAAATGTTTTGCGGCCCAGCTCAGAATTCGATAAGCCGATAACTGAAAAACGGTGAGCACCTTTGCCCAGACTTACTCACGGCCTATTTTGGAAGCTGATTACGTTCAAAATCTTCTTGAATTCTAGAATAAAGACACGATCCCCAGGTTTAGAGCCAATATCGTTGACTAAAGCATCCAGATGGCCTACCGTTCTCCTATAATTGCGATTACAATTAGACCTATTTCAGTCAATGGTGGTTATTTTTTTATATTTTCGATTGCATGTTTTGCGAGGGTGGTGGTTCACATATATTTAAATCAATCGGCAGATTATATTTTCATCTGCCCAAGACATACACACACACACAATAATGTACAATACGATATACAAGATACACAAGGCGATGTGATGTACAAATAGGGGATACCGAACGACCAACCAGTTGGGGTAGTTTCTGTTGATTTACGAAAATATTTTGATCCTATTTCAAACCTTCAAAATTCCGGACATTTAGACATATTTTAGAAATTCCTCCCGGATGCAGTTTGAACAGTGAAATTCCGGACATGTCCGGGAAATTCCGGACGTATGGCAACCCTAGTGTACGTACATATTGCATGCCTCCTCTTTACGTCGCCTAGGAGGCGACGGTGGGTGTTTGATTCCACAGACTACTCCAATTCGTTTCGACACCTTCCTATCTTTTCATTGCATCGCAATTTTTGTGGTGTATTGTATAGAAAAAAAATGCAATGTACCCAACCAAACCGAAATGGAGAATAGAAAACGAAACCTTAGAAAGTAAAAACTAATTGATATGATATGATATGATATGATGCAATACACTTTACCCACCTACATATCCATGAGATAGAATTCGAGCCTGCACTAATGGTTGACTAGTAACATAAACTTATAAACTATATATTCGAATTATATTTAAATCAAAAAAGAGGTGAGAACCGAGCACATTGCGTAGTCTAGCATAGTGTTACCATACGTCTTCCATTAGGAGGATTCGTCCTCCTTTTCAGGTTTAAAAAATGTCCTCCGAGGACGCCTAACTGTCCTTGTTTTTGGCAACTCGTCCTCCTTTACAGGTTTTACAACTAGGTTGGCCTAATGGCGACTTTTTGTTAGTCAACTCATCAAATTTTACAGCAGAAGTGGCGAAATCGGTTGTTTTCAGCCTTGATCAGCTAACTTATCTGACTTGGTAAAAGTGTCCTCTTTTCCCGATTCCAAAATATGGTAACCCTAGCATTCGTACTCAATCACCGGTCCGCGTATCGGTGCCGGTTAGTCACGTATTATTTATACCCTAATTTAAAGATGCAAAATGTAGAAGGCTGAAAGATGAAATGTATACATTGTAGCTGCAAATAATACACCTGTAAACTCTATCCAAGCGATCGCAAAATATCATTTATATTAGCATTCCGATACATTCGTACCGCTCTGATTTGCACGCTCAAGAGGTGCCAATCAGAGGGCATGTTCATTATTATTGTTGTGTTGAGTGAGTATTGCTGTATAGCCTACTTGTCTATCAGTAAGTCAGGTTTATTAATATTTTCATCGTTTCTAAACAAGACTGCGATACAATGAAAAGATATGAAGGTGTCGAAACAACTTGGAGTAGCCTTTAAGATCAGACACCCACCTTAGCCTAGGCGAAGTAAATAAGAGGCATGCACACCGAATGAAAAGTAATGCCGAGAATATAAG
The DNA here is from genome assembly GCF_051294905.1 of Botryllus schlosseri. Taxonomy (NCBI): domain Eukaryota; kingdom Metazoa; phylum Chordata; class Ascidiacea; order Stolidobranchia; family Styelidae; genus Botryllus; species Botryllus schlosseri. The sequence goes on from NC_137238.1 coordinate 36,349,201, forward strand.
ACGCAAGCGACAAAATGGGGGGGCATGTGGCGGAGGGCGAGGTCGATGTTAGGTCGTGGTCCGGTAATCCTGAAGACTGACTAGTATTCATTTAGAAGAAATTGCTTGTATTCCGACTTGAATGCGGACATGCTCGACGACTGTCGGATAGCCGGCGAGATGCTGTTCCACAATTGGGGTCCGACATGCTTGATAGAGCAATGCGTTTTCTTGTATTCGGTCCTGATCATATGGTTGTTGTTCTTTGTTGACGCGCGTGTGCTGTACTTGTGCGCTTTTGTCTCCGAGGTGAATTAGTTGTTGGAATTTGAGGGACATTGACCGCAATGGAACTGATACATATATTTCTAGCTTCCTCATATCTTCTATAGGTTTAGAACACCAAATCTGTCTGGTTTCCACATTATTGAAATGAAAGTTACGTAGAGTAGTTAGTTAACTACTCAGTTCAGTAGGATACGAGTTCCTACAATAACATCAAATTTTAAATATATATTGAGAACTTCGTGAGGTAACACTAGGCCTGGAAACATGTTTGATTTAAGTGGGCACTTCCCTTAAGAAACACAATTTTTTTTATCAATCTAGCTAGAATGATGATATATGTATATATTAGGGATGGTGTGAACCTCTGAAAGGTTCAGGTTCGTGTGAACGCGAACCTTTTTGAAAGGTTCTGTGTGAACGCGAACGTGAACCTCATGACGTCACGTGACGTCATATTGCTAACTCCAGCCCTATATTTGAATGAAGTGATAGCCTATATTAATGTACACGATACATAGCGACGACTCGGACCACATAATGGCTCAATGCTGAAGCTAAATGCTAAAATGCTAAATGTATCAACTGAGGCAATCAAATAATATAATAATTCCATAAATCAATATCTTCTGTCGCTTTGCCGACAATTTCGACGAGGACTTGCCAGGGAATATAAGCTTACGGCTTAACGGTCCAGGCCAGACCGGAAAATGTATTCGGCGCCTGAGTATTGCTACACGGATATTGAGCAGAGTGTAAAGCGGGTTTCTATAGTTGCTACCGCTATTACCCCACTAACAAGTTATACAACAATAGCCAACACCCCAATCGCACGGATTTCGTTTTTATGATACAGTAAACACATGAAGACAAGATTGACCACGTAAGCTTGCTAGGTTTTAACATCAGAAAACGATATCAGTTGAATAAGCATCATTCGCTATCTACATGCCTGATTGGAATTGCTGGCCTTTTTGCCTGATATATCAGGGGAGCAGCGATGATTTTCCAAGTTAAAGTAATATAATAAAAAATAATTGAAAAATAAAATATAGTGTGAGCACAGGACACCGATTCCAAACAGGTCTACATGTAGTGTATTTCGCTCTTGATGTTGTGTGATTGCCGGTCAAGCTCACAGCAGAGAGTCACTAAATATTCACAAACGGAAAGCTGGATATTTCGAGCAAACTTTTGTTCGAAAGCAAGTAAAATTTTTGAAATTGTCAAGGTGTTGATTGTTTATGCTGCCAGTGCCATGCATAGAGTGGTCCGCAGTTGAAATGCAATAAATTTGAACCAAATAAGTTATATTGAAGTGAAAATTGTAATATATATGAAAAAGGTTCACAGTGCAGAACCTACCAAGGTTCTGTTGTGAACGCGAACCTCAAAATTTCCGAGGTTCACACACAGAACACGAACGTGAACCTCACGTTCACACCATCCCTAGTATATATCATTGGTCTAGAACGGAAATTGCATCTGACGGGCTGACATTATTGCGTAGTATTTGTTTGCTGAAAACTATATTTGATTGATTTTCATTTCTAGCTATCATCCTATCAATATGCCTAAAAGGAGCCGATCTAGGAGATTTAGAGGTACCCCAAGACACTGTTTGCCCAGGCAGCAGACAACTTCCTCTGATCCACCTGTTGCTGTTGTGATGGAAGAAACCGAAAGTAGTCGTTCACATGTTTTTACTGCTTCTCAACGAATAGTTGAGCAGAGTTTACTTTCTGAAGAAGACTTGGTGGAAGAGATGGGGGACGCAACTCAGCGAAGTACCGGTTTTCGTTTGATTGACCTCCAGTGCATTTCGGAAGCGATGTCCCGACTCCACATGTGCGAAGGTGGCTCCATCGCAGTCACAGATGAAGGAAAGTACAATGGACTGTCTTGCCAGTTGGCGTTCGAATGTACAAAGTGTGGCAAAATAACATCAATGTCCACGTCAAAAAAAAAGAAACGTTCGCACGAAGTAAATGTGCGCGCGGCATTGTCGATGGTGGAATTGGGTCTTGGCAGAGAAGCGTTTTCAAGAATCAGCTGTATTTTTGGAATGCCTTCTCCGTCGGTTCAAAGCAGTTGGGAGATGCATAACAAGAATATTGCAAATGTTTGTGAAAGTGCTTGTGACAAACAGTACATAGCTGCTGGCGAAAAATTGCGTGGCGTCTTACAGTTGGATGATGATTCCATAGCTGATGATACCATCATCGATGTTACAGCTGATGATACCATCATCGATGTTACGGTCTCGTACGATGGAACGTGGCACCATAGAGGTGTCCAATCGTCACACGGTGTCGGTGTCGTAATGTCTGTCGACACTGGAGAAATTTTAGACGCTGTCGTTATGAGCAACTCCTGCGAAATATGCGAAAAAACGCCCAAAGATAAAAATTCCTCCGAATATCAAGAGTGGAAAACAGATCACAAGGCAAAGGGCAAGTGCTTGCGCAGCCACGAAGGACCAAGTTCAACCATGGAGACCGCTGCAGCAAAGATTATTTGGTCTCGTTCGATTGCCAAGCACAAAATGCGATATACAAAAATATTGTGTGATGGGGATAATAAGACTTTACAGGCTTTGAACGAAATGAAAGTTTATGATGTTGCGATTGACAAGTTAGAATATGTCAATGACATCCACAAACGAACGGGCACTGGCCTTAGGAATATGCTAAAGTCATTTAACGCCACCATATGGCAAAGGTGTCCGAAAGAAAGATACTTTGGAACTGCCGCAGTAAAACGTGCTGTGGCTCTCTCGGTACTAAACTGGAACATTGGATGCGGTGGGCTCTTGAGCGTTCTTGAAAGCCTGGGTTTACCAGTAAACACTTTCACAAAAAAAGCTCTGGTTTTAAAAGACAAAAAAAGAAAAAGGACTGCATCCGAACGCTCTTCCGCTGTCGAAAAGCGAAAAATTGGCCGAGTTCGAGGGTCCTTGGCAGGGTTGTAATGACTCGAGTCATGACTCGACTCGAGTCACGATTTTCTAATGACTCGACTTGACTCGAGTCATTTTTTCAAAATACGGAAATGACTCGACTCGAGTCAATCTGTGTATTGACTCGACTTGGACTCGAGTCATTGCGCATGACTCGAACCAAGTCATTGACTCGAGACTCAGACGGCCAAGACCGACATTTCATTGTAATTCCCAAACCAACACACTATTGGGATTTCGTCTATTGGTACTGGTACTTGAAAATGCGACCAGAAACTGCTAAGAGTGAGGAAAATTGGTGTATTTTAAATGCGAACCGTTCGATATCACCAAACAGAGTTACAATAAGTGAGTTTATCAAGACTTTATCTGGAAGCTGAGCAGTGAACACGATGACTTGAACTCGGACTCGAGTCATAATTCCATGACTCGGACTCGACCCTCTGCTCACTGACTTGGACTCGGACTTGACTCGGTGGTGAGTTGAAATGACCCGACTTGACTCGAGTCAAAACTATAAAAGTGAGATTGACTTGTGACTCGGAGCCTTGTGACTTGGTTACAACCCTGGTCCTTGGACACGTCTGACTATGTGCCTGGCGGGTCTTGTTGCTCTGGTTGTGTTATGGCTCACTGTGTGATGCAAATCAACAAATGTGACCATTGATCTCATGAGCAGAGTTCATACCGTATCCTTGTTTTTTAATGTCATTGTGTTTGTTTTTCTCGAAATATACTTTTTCACACCAAAATTGTATCCCCTCTGCACCTCATTTTGCAACGAGTTAACAAAAATGTCCCCATCGCTCAGGGAAATCTATTGCCAAGCCGCCATCGCCTTACACTATAGAGACTAGTATATTCATATTGAAATGAACCCGAATATTTTCGGCTGACACTCGTCAGGGGTAACCGTCAGCAACTAGTAGAGAATTCGAAAGAACAGCGTATATCAACAATCGTAACACAAAATATGACGTCACCAGCACGAAATGTCGAATACGAGCAGGAACGCATAAATCAGCATGTCCCTAGATTCATTGGTACACGCTCGGTGAAAAGCTCACCCTTAACACACCCGCTCAAGATTGATGCGGAACAATCAAAGGCCATAAATTCTGCAATTGGCAAACACTTGTTGGATAATCACGCTTGTGCGAAAAATTATCGAGACGACAGATTTCGCATACTCGGAAAGGGTCGCTCACACTTTCATTTGTGTGCCTTGGAGTCGACTTTTATCAAAATACACCAGCCAAGGCTGTGTCAACAAAAAGAGTTCGTGTATCATCTAAAAATAGTACATTGAACGCTCTCGTATTCGACATTTCGTGCTGGTGACGTCATATTTTGTGTTACGATTGTTGATGTACACTGTTCTTCCGAATTCTCTACTAGTTGCTGACGATTACCCCTGACGAGTGTCAGCCGAAAATATTCGGGTTCATTTCAATATGAATATACTATTCAATTGTATATTGAAGTTCTGTACCTCAAAGAAGCTGTTCAACTATAGAGACTGTAGGATTAGTAGATAATCCAGGAATTATCAATGGAAAACTAAAATAACTCCGCTTCTACTGGTTGGAATTGAGTCAAATTTGTTTTGCATCGTCTTTGAAGACAGCTCAACAATTTCATGGGGTTGACAGAAAAATTTGAAATTTTGTTTTTAATTTTCCCTAATAAATTAAAAAATTTAATTGGATCTGCGGAGCCCTATACTTGTTAGAATTGAACAAAATTTGGTGTGCAGTGATTTTAAGGGTAACCTGACATTCTAACCAGTGAATGGCTGGAATCCGGGAAAAAAAGTTATTTTTGAACAGACCTAATGAGCATTGGTTAATTTCTAGTGATGTTTTTGAATGGTTCTGGGCTTTGCGCTTCTGTTTTGCATTAATAAACTCCAGTTCTAAATATATAAAAGGTTGGCGGTTTCTGGTTTGCCGTAATATTTTTCTATGAACCAGAGTAGTTGGTCGTCGTTGCTACTTAAGTAGTACAAGTTAACACCTTACATTTCTACTCAATTACGAGTATGTACTAATTTCTAAGACTCGTCAAAAGTACTTCAAGTGGACGACGAGACGAAAGGTCAACGAAGTAGTAAAAGTAAGTAAGTTTAAGTATTTTCGTCGGGGCGGGTGGTCGCATACTTTCAGTAGTTAGTCGAGGTGGCTATATACCAGAGATGAGCGGATTTGAAATTTCTATGTCCTAATCCATAACTTTTTCTTATTCAAGTCCATATCCATATCCTAATCCGATTCCAACTGGAAATTCAGAAAAAATACTAATTTATGCAATGGAGGGATTCGAAAATTTTCTTTCACAACCAACGATTCACTTGATTCAAGATAACTTAGTAACCATAAGTACATTAATACCTGATCTGAAAAAAGTTTGTCGCCATTCGCCACACGACAAGTAAAAGCCAAGTAAAAATCGACCTATACAGTCTCTTCAAAACATGACGTGATAGAACAAAAATATCGCCAGATTCGTATTCAGCGCCCTCAAATTAGGTATTGTATTAATCGGCACAAGGCAGTGCATGGAGCTTATCCCCGTCGTGGTCTCCGCTGCCGGCTTATATCCAGTGTTGGGATGACTCAAGTCATGACTTGACTCGAGTCACCTTTTTCATATGACTTGACTTGACTCGAGTCACCTTGCTAAAATGCAGTGGCGGCTCGTCCTATATGGCAACTGGGGCATTGCCCCGCCTAAAATTCTGTTCAATAACAATTTAACCATTTATAGACGCACAGCAATCAATATATACCGAGATCACAGCGAAACCCGCGTTCTTCTTGTGCTTTCGCTTGCAAACGCCCATACATAGCGAAGTCTCTGCGAAAATCGAATTCTCTTCTGTGTTTTCGCTTTGTGAATGCCTAGCCGGGGCTTGCCCCGGTAGCGCTCATAACAAGCTTTCACTATCTATTCTCTCAAAGCCGCGCACAATAAAGAAACGGTGATTTACTCTCTCCTATTCGTAAAATGGCCGAGCAACCGGGGCAAATATGCCTACTGGCCCCTAAGGTGTGATGTAACAATCGTATCTATATCTGAACTCGGCTACCGTAATATGCGTTGAGTCGACCTTTGCTGGTATAGGTCGATTTTGACGGTGTTTCGCACCATGATAATTCTTGAAACTTGGTATGATATGTCGTGAAGGTAGTATTTAACACTGCTCCAAGTTTCAGGCTTGCTACTTAAAGATAATGGTAGTAATTCCGTTTCCGAAGTTCAGTGTGTGCTGATCTATCATGTACGTACATAGTACAGCAAACGGATTTTACTCAAAAGCCGGTATTGGTCTCCATTGATTTTGACGATGTTCTATACCGAGATCGGTCATGACATTTGGCACGGTAAGTGTTAGTATCGACCGATGTAACATGTTTTAAGTTTGTCACTGAACTATGTGGGTGGTAATTTCGTTTCCAAAGTCGAGTAAGAGCTGACTCTTCATTTATCGCCAACAAATTTACGCAAAAGCCGTTATTGGTCTCTATTGATTTTAACGATGTTCCATACCTAGATCTGTCATGAGCTTTCACACGGTATGTCTTGATTTTAGTATCGAACGCGGTGCCAAGTCTTAAAGTTGACACTCAATGATTGAGGCAGTTATTTCGTTTTCGAGGTCGAGTATGGTAGAGATGCGCGCTGATCTGATACTTAGCCTACCTACGTCATTGCGGATCTCACGCAAAAGCCGGTGTCGGTCTGTGCTAATCTATAGTCTGCGTTCCATAACGAGATCGGTGATGATATTTCCAATGGTATATCTCGATGATCGCATGAAACAGCTAACCAAGATTCTCGGTTTGCATTCAAGTATTCGCATAATTTTATGTTCGCCAATGTCCATTTCACTGTGAAATTGTGGCCTTCAAACCATTTGCTTACAATCCCCTGTCAATTGCGATAGCTATTTCATTTTCGATGTCGGCTAACAGCTGATCATTCGATCAGCCTATTCCTCGATCTATTTTACTCAAAGTTCGGTGTTCGTCTGTTTGCATTGATTTTGACAGTGTACCATACCGGAATGGGTTATGAGATTGCGTATGCTACTTCTCGATGATTTCTTGTAACAGTATACTAAGTTACGGCTTTTATTCATGTATTTATATATTAATATATTTTCCAACGGCGATTTCGCAGCAGACTTATAGACAGTAAGCCGTATGTGTTGTGTCACAGTCTCCAGTTTCAAGGCCAAAATGTCCTACGTTGTTCCGAGACCGAAGTTCCGAGGCTGCTGTCCTTAGTTCTTCAAAGACCATTCAAATTGATGTTCTGGATTCAATATGACAGGCCCAATCTATGAGATAACAATTGCGTATGTGTCCGAACTCGTTGACCTTTCCAGTTAGGCTTACGCAATCTCTCGAGTTCTAGTCATTGGAATTAGTCAGGTCAAGTCAAGTGCGAACATGAATCGTATTGAATCTTTATTCCGTACGTAGTTTACGCAGTTGCCTTTAGAGCGAAAATGAGAGGTCTAGAAGTTGTCCAGTCTATTGATCCAATCGTACGCCGGGTGCCTCCGCTTTGGTTGCCTATTATCACCTGGTCGTAACCAGAGATGGCCACAGTCCGGTTCAGGAGCAGGAGCAGGATTTCAATGTTTTTTTACCTGGCCGGACTGGATCCGGATTTCGAATTTGGGGTGACGGTCGGATTTTAGGGTCTATCGATTTGCGTAATCTATAACTCTACCATGAAATCAAAACGTATGCTACTAAGGATGACCTGATACTTGATTCGTGGCATAGGGACGATTCTTAGTTCACGTACATTTTGTAAAATAATCCTTTGATTAAAAATAAATGAATAAAACATTTGTTACCACACTTCAAGTCACGGCTCACCGGCAAACCTCTCGCGGCACCTACGTTAAAATCACTGTTGTCGGGAAATTCATGTGACCATCATAAAGTTACTTTTTTACGTTGGAAAACGCCATTGTGACGTCATGTTGATAAAAGTCGCTCGCAGCCCTTGCCCCACCACCCGATATTGTCACGAGCCGCCACTGCTAAAATGACTTGACTTGACTTGACTCGGCGTATCAGAAATGTGGATTGACTCGTGACTCGGAGCAAAATTCACGAGTCAATTTCAAGTCATCATGTAATCGGTGTCGATAACTATCACACTATCTTCCATATGTTCGGATTGTTCGCGAAACTCCTCCATTGTTCTCTCACAAATAAATTGACCGCAAACGAAGTGATCGAAGCTTACAGCTTACGTTGTCGTAAACTATAAAGAAATTTAATAGCAAAATGACTATTTCTGTTCTCTGTTCCAAACCTCTCGTTTTATTTAAATAGAATTAGAGTATAGTTTATAAGTAGTCCTCAACCACTGGCGTAGACTCGAATTGTATCATATCAAGTTGTAAAGGGGTATGTATTGCATCTTATCCATTCGGTTCTCTATTTTGGCTGGTAACTATAAACTGAGGCTATGCAATTTCTTACGTAGTTTAACGGTGCTACGAATATGTGAGCAATACAGCCCCTTCTTGCGTGTATATTTAAGTTAATTTAAGTTAAGTTTAAATCCGTTAATCGGTTCAGAATAAATGACCACTCAATATGCATTTCAGACATCTAACAAAATTCAATGATGTAATCATGCCTCATATTCCGAAAAGGCAACTTGACTTGAATTGTGACTTGACTCGTGACTTGACTTGACTTGACTCGACTTGACTTGAGTCACCTCCAAAAATCGAGTGACGTGACTTGACTCGAGTCAAAATGTGCAATGACTCGTGACTCGAAGGTAGTGACTTGATCCCAACACTGCTTATATCACAGTTCACTGTCAGTCTGGGCATTTCAATGCACTACCGTAGTAGTGAGGTCGGCGGTGAGGAGCCCAGCTAAATCTCCAACACGTAGACGTTGGTCAGAACCGGGATTCGAACCAGCGTCTATAGGTGTCGTGACTACAGTGTTTAACCAACTGCGCCACTCGCTTCCCCCTCAAATTGGGTAAAATGACCCAAACGAATCCTGGCGCAAAAATCGTGTTGACCAGTGTATCATCATCATTGGTTTATTAGCAATTTTATCAGTTCAATACACCACAAAAATGCGATACAATGAAAAGAAAGGAAGATGTCGAAGCGACAAGGAGTAGTCTATGGAATCTGACACCCACCTTGGCCTAGGCGATGTAAAGAGGAGGCATGCACACTGAATGAAAGTAAAGAAGATAGTATAGAAAAAGAAAGCGACAAGAAATAGGGCGGCATGTCATGGGAAGCCAGATCGATAGGTCAGTCGTGGTCCGGTAATCTTGAGGATGGACTGTATTTATTTAGTAGTTTAGAAGTATTTCGACTTGAATGTGGACATGCTCGTCGACTGTCGGATGGCCGGCGGGATACTGTTCCACACATCAGGTCCGGCATATTTGATAGAGCGATGATCTTTTCGGTCGATCATATGATATTTGGACGACGTGGACGCGCGTGTGTTGTACTTGTGCGCTTTTGATTCCGAGGTAAAGAAGTCATTGAAATATTCGGGGCAACGACCGCAGTGGAACTGATACATAAACCTGGCGATTTCTAGTTTCCGCATATCCTCTATGTTTAGGACGCCGAATCTCTTCAGCAGCGACTTGTTGGATGGACAGCCAGGCCCCTTTGGGGCCCTAGCTATGATTCGGAGTACTTTATGTCGTAGTTTTTGCAGTGGCTTGAGTGCTGTTTTACTGGCAGCCCCCCAACAGAGGATGCCATAGTGTAACTTCGATTGGATTAAGGATTTAAAGAGTATCAGAAGAACCCATGCTGGCATGAAGCGCCTAAGGCTGTAGAACAGGCCGCACTTCGGTGATAATTTAGTTTCTAGGGACTGAATATGACTCTTCCAGGACATGTTCGAGTCCAGTAAATCCCCGAGACATTTGGCATTATCTGTGTTGGAAACGTCGGTTCTATTATTTTTTCTGTCCAAGACACACGATATACAATGCGATGCAATGAAGAGATACGAGGATGTCGAAACGACCAGTTACGATATCTCAATCTGGCATTCCCATCGCCCTAATGTCAGTGTTCGATCGTCCTCGCTTTCTGGCTCTGTTCGTCCTCTTCCTTGCATTGGTCATTGATCGGGTCTTTTTTTGTAAATACGCAGTGAGCACAGCGACGTAGGGGAGGAGAATCTCAGATAAATCTCCGACGCCATTCCGAATTTGCTACTGCCATGAATCAAACTGGGGCCTCCGCCGTCAATAGTCGTGATACGGTAATTCGCCAACGTATGGTAGCATTTACGAATGTGTTCAGTTGCGCCTATACTGGCATTCTGGAAATGGTATCGTGGAGCGGAATCACAGAGCTATCAAAAGAATGACCGCGAGATCTGGAGGTAGTGTTGAACGAATAGTGTATTGGTATAATCACACTCCGAATTCAGAAGATGTTGTACCCGCGGATAAGGTGTTCCAGTACGAATCTGGGTTGCCATTTTCAATGATCCGCGAAACCAGAAATAAGTTGCGACCGACAAAATAGTTCAAACCCACACCGTGTCGGCGATGTCGTGTTCGTGAAGTCACCAAATGCTGAGGTTGAGGTTGACGGGAGTATACTCGACATCTTTCCGAATTCAGACGCGCCGTCGGAGATCTGGCTAATCCCCCAAGAAGTGTTACGACGGACGGAATCGACCAAGATTGTAGCAGAGGAGATGATGTCATCGATGCGGATAACAGCGGTAACTCGGGTGAAGCTAATGGTCCATACGGTACGGAAAGGAATATAATCAATGGGAATTACTCTGCTAATCTGGATCAACCTGGTGACGAGTAGGCTTATATGTCGATCAAGAGAGTGAGAGAAATAACTCAGAATACTAAGAATAAGTGATGTTTTGCATTTGATTTGTTGGCCCGTAATGATTATATGCCTTGTGGTGATTGCATTTACCTTTGAAGTTTTAGCCTTCAAATACGAACTCTGAATATGCTACAAATTCCAGTGAATTTCGCTTTCGCCCCAAGTTTGAGCCACACCTACAACGCAGTTGTTCATTTTCTTGTACGCCAGTAATTTTTAGTTGTGGGACTGCTTGGTCATTGCATGGTTCTTATATCGAGAAGCGCATGATGGAAAATTGTGATGTAGATCAGTGGTTCTCAACCTTTTTCACCTCGCGGACCGGTAAAATTTAAAAAAATGTCTAGCGGACCGGTGAACTTTCAAAATTGAAATGACGCCAAAATGTAAAGTATGCAACCGTTTTTTGCATTATATGGTGCTAGAGAGTGACATTTAGAGGGTTTTGATCGTATTTAATTATATTCATGATTATATCTATGTGCTTTTATGGTAGTGAGTAGGGATGGTGTGAACCTCTGAAAGGTTCGGGTTCGTGTGAACGCGAACCTTTTTGAAAGGTTCTGAGTGAACGCGAACGTGAACCTCATGACGTCACGTGACGTCATATTGCTAATTCCAACCCTACATTTCAGTGAAGTAATAGCCTATATTATTGTACACGATATACCTAGCCACCACTCGGTCCATATAAGGCCATAATACTAAAGTAGATACTGACATTTTAAACATCGCCAAATGTATCAACTGGGGCAATCAAATGATATGATAATCCAGGGTTGTAATGACTCGAGTCACGATTTTCTGATGACTCGAGTCATTTTTTAAAAATACGGAAATGATACGACTCGAGTCAATCCGTGTATTGACTCGACTTGGACTCGAGTCATTGTGCATGACTCGAACCAAGTCATATGACTCGAGACTCAGACGGCCAAGACCGACATTTCATAGTAATTTCGAAGCAAAGTAAAGTAACCACACTCTTGGGATTTCGTCTATTGGTACAGGTAGGCCCTACTGGAAAATGCGACCGGAAACTGCTAAAATTGAGGGAAATTAGTATATTATAAATGCAATTATTCGATATCACCGAACAGAGTTATAAAAAGTGGGGTTAACAAGACTTTAACTGGAAACTGAGCGGTTAACACCATGACTTGGACTCGGACTCGAGTCATAATACCATGACTCGGTCTCGACCCTCAGCTCGATGACTTGGACTCGGACTTGACTCGGTGGTGAAGTGAAAATGACTCGACTTGACTCGAGTCAAAACTATAAAAGTGAGATTGACTTGTGACTCGGAGATATGTGATTTGACTACAACCCTGTGATAATCCCACAATTGCCAACAATTTCGACTAGGACTTGCAAGGGAATATAATCTTACGCCTTAGCGGTCTAGACCAGACCGGACAATGTATTCGGCCTCTGAGTATTGCTACGTTGATATTGGACAGAATGAAAAATGGGTTTCTATACTTGCAACCGATATTACTTCATTAACAATTTATACAACAGTATAGCTAACACCTCAATCTCACGATTTGTTTTTTATGATCCAACAAACATATGAAATCTAGATTGATAGCGTGCGCCTGCTAGAACTTTCATATCAGACAACGAAATCAATTTCATTGATTGGTTGAATAATCATCATTCGCTGACTATACCTACATGTGGCGTATGTCGCTCTTGATGTTGTGTGATTGCGGGTAAAGCTCACAGCAGAGAGTCACTAAATATTCACAAACAGAAAGCTGGATATTTCAAGCAAACCTTTGTAGCAAAGTAGGTATAGATGTATATTCCAAGCTAACTATTGTAACAAAGCAAGATAAGGTTTTGAGATTGTCAAGGTGCATATGCTCGTTCAGCGTTGATTTGTTATGCTTTGAGCGCTATGCATAGAGTTGGCCGCAGTTGAAATGCAATAAATTTCAAACAAATATGTTATAATGTCGTGAAAATTGTAACATATGAAAAAGGTTCACAGTGCAGAACCTACCAAGGTTCGTTTGTGAACGTGAACCTCTAAATTTCTGAAGTTCACACACAGAACGCGAACGTGAACCTCGCGTTCACACCATCCCTAGTAGTGAGTCTGCCGAGTCGAAGTAAAATTGCCCTGTTCAGATAAACGTGCTTCCGCCAAGAGTCAGTTACAGTCTTTCGCGCCGAAGGCCGTGGATTTAACCGACCACGCCAACTCTAATAATATTCTTCTCTTCGACAATATCGAGAGAAGAAATGAATCGGAGTCGAACCAAGCACCTTGTCAAGCTACCTTGCTCATTGTCCACTGCCACCACACGCAGGCTACTCTGGCAACTACGAATGCAATGCTTGCCGCAAGAAAACACATTACAGTGAGCTATACCGGCCATCCGCAAATCTAGGCCGAAAAACACTTCGTCAGCCCTGCCCCGAAAACATTGGTATTGGGGCCCCCACAGGTCGATAAGCCAAACTTCCGGAGGCTTCGCCCCCAGACCCTACAGTTGGGTGGATGTTTTCACCTGTACTTGTGAGCACATCGATTCTACTCAGCGTAAGCAGAGAGTTCACGTAGCTTAATCGCGCCAATAGCGAAAATTTTCGATCATTCACGACTGAAGCGGTTTTCTCGCGGCCGAATTTTTGGCCCACCGTTCGGAGTCCCATGTTAACCTAAACTTCATTATGTGTTGGTACGTCATGGCGCGGTAATGGCTGACGCCGAAATGCATATAAATCGTGCGTATTTCTCGGAGAAGGGCACTTAATCAGCAAGACATTTAGGGACACTAAATCGTGCAGAGACGAAAGGAAATTGAAAAATGTTGGAAAAAGTTTCAAATTTGATGTTTCATTTATTTTATCAATGGACAAGCCTTCGCCATTGCATCCTGAAATTGAAGTATAAAATTGTAATATACCTGGCGGACCGGCAGGAATATCGTCGCGGACCGGCGGTTGAGAACCACTGATGTAGATAGCATATTCGGAATGAAGCAACACCGTGTGTCACCAGCCGTGTACGCACAATTTCAGTGTTGGCAGATACTTAGTACGGACAGACACTTTCTACCCGAGAATGTAGGAAAGTATCTTTCGTTGTACTATACAACAAATTTTAATTATTTCTACCATAATACGTGATGTAGCTACAGGAATTATTCATAGGGCCAGATGTCAGTAAAATACTAGTTTTTTTCATGAAAAAATTTGTCAGTTTTTAAGCCAAAAACGTGTTTTCAGGCCAAACTACTTTGTAAGAACAGACAGTTCCAACCAGGAATGAAGTTAAGTAATACAATTTTAACATTATGTGCGAAAACACCTAATTTGCATACGTTAGGTCAAAATTTGGTCAAAATTCATTTTTTAGGTCAAAATCTCCCGTTTTTTAGGTAAAAAAATCGCCCTACCTATCAGGAATATTTGAGACTATTTTGATGAATGAGCAAGAACACTGTAGATTCAACTACTGCTTGCTGGAGTTCATTTATAACTTTATTCCAGAGTCTTCAGAAAAGAACCCGAGCCGTCAATCCCCTCTCTTTGAGAGAAAAGAATACTACTTCACCCGGGAGGGTAGTCGATGAAGAAGTATTGACAAAGGGAACGGTTACATGCAATTTCTCGAGTAAATCGGGAATATTGGTCAATCTTAAATCGGAGTTCGGAGTTGTTGTTTTTTGTGGTATTCATGGTAGTTGTCGACAACTATGATCATTTACACCAGGCCGATATTCCTTATTTTCGAATCCGTAACTGCTGACTTGTAGCGCGGCCCACTTCTAGGTTTCTGTACGACACCGCTGTCGCGGATCATGTCAATATGAAAAGACATCAGATTTTTGAAGCGAATATGCAAATCTAGAAATCTTTAAAAATAAATCACCAAGCTCGTGTGGGAGAATTTGTTGTCCATTTCCACGCGGTTGTCATCCTAATTTCTGCAGGCAGTTAAGTAGCTACGTTGAACGCAATCGGTATGATTTTGTCAAACTTAAAATTATGTAATTTATTTCCTCTATAATATATGATTATTTTTATTTCAGGTTAGAAAGAATTAGGCCTACCTGAAAGCTGGTCGAGAGTTTTAAGATCCATGAAAAATCCGCCAAATAAATCTAATCTTGCACAAGATAGCGAGCGATCCGTGCCTTCTGTGGTAGCCTATACGATATTTGCGAATATCACTATCGCACTGCTCAAAACCGACAGCGCACATGGCGAAATCAGTGAATTAGAATTAAAACTACACAGTCTTTTCTAAATAGAGTAGAATTATAGCTATAGCAACACCGATTTTTTTAAAAATTAGAATAAAATTATAGTGATCTCTAAATTCCAAGGAACTTGTCGTGGGCCTCACAATGCCCAGGTCTGATATAGTGATTATAACACCAAAAATCGTAAATTAATTTCATCGATGTTGATCAATTACTGCTTTTCAGACATTTAAAATTGGAGTTATAGTTTTTTTTTTCAAGTAAGATTAATATAAGTGAATTGGCGAAAACTTGTACATTGAATCAAGTTCAGTCTATATCATAGCATATTCCATTCTCATAAGCACGATAATAGTAAATGACTGTACTGTAAGCTGGTTCATTTTGCGCTACACGGTTCTCATGAAGCATTCACAGGAAAACCAGAAATTAGATTAGAATTAAAGTTAGAGCATACAAACAATTCACAAATTAGATTAGAATTAGATTACCGGTATTTCGATTTAATTAGTCTAATTATACAACTAAAATTATCTAGTTGTCAAAGTCAGATAGCGACGAAAGCCTATATAACAGTGCCATTCCATATCCGCATTACCCTCTCGAACATCGACGAAATAAACTTGGAAGTGTCATTGTCAATTACCAATTCAAAACACAAACGAAGCCATCGGCATTGCCTATAGTTCTGTTTCTGGTAGTGCGGCTTGAACGTAGACTTGTAGCGCTGCGTTATGTTATTGCAGAGGAATTTGAGACTTCTTAAATTAACCGTATATGATATCAGTCGCTGAAGTTATTATCCCGGTTCGGATGAACTGATTGAACCGTGCGCGTCTGCCAGACGAACATTACTATATTGACTACACTCCGGCGTGAATACTGGGCCGATGCCTTGGAAAGTCGCTTAATTATAAAATGCGTGTTACCGAAGAATAAACATTAGAGTTACGCTTTTACTGTTGCCCATAATCGTCGTTTTTGATTTATAACGTACATTGTTTACATGTTTTTAAGCTGAAGTTTCGAAAACATCATATGGTTCTCACAGAAAATATGTAGCTTGCAAATAGTTTCCCAACCTTGTAGCTGAGCTAACGTATCGCATGCTCGTGGCTCAACTGTAATCTTTCGTTCTGTCGGGCAACCGATTGCTCGGCGCGGGTTAGGGCTGTTCAAAAATAACTGGCTATTTGGTAAAATTTTTAGGTTGCTTAAAAAATGCTTCACACCAAATTTGGCTCAACTCCAATTAGTAGAAGTATTGCTATAGAGATGAAAGTTTTAGATCATTAAAATTAAAATAAATATAAAGATTTTACAAATTTTACTGGCTACCCCTCATTTGCAGGTTGCTCGAAAATGACTTTTGTAAAATTTGGCAAAATTTCAACCAGTGGAAGCGTATAGTTATTGTAGTAGAAAATTTTGGATTTCAAAAATAGTATTCAGGCAAGGCAAATTGTTTCATTGTTGATTATAGTCTCGTCACCGTAAATACAATTTTTATGAATCCGAAATTTCTGCAATAATGTCGCTTCCGCTGGTTGGAATTACGCCAAATTTTACATAAATCCCTTTTCTAAGACAACCAATTCCGCGGGGTAGCCTATGAAATTTGAAAAAAAATTACATTTATTTGTATGTAATAAATAAAAAACTTTCTCCTCTTAAGGCAATGCTTCTACAGGTTGGAATTGAGCCAAAGCGGCCTGTCAGTGATTCAATTCTGAATCAAGTATTAGGCTTCATTATAGCGTCATACAAGTAGCCTATGTGAGTGGGTGCAGAAAACTTAAATATACCGGTTCTGCGACCACAATTAACACCGGCTCTACGCCACATAAAGATAATTCGGTATTTTATGGCCGCGTATAGGCCTACTTGCTGCATAGGACTTTGCGGAAAAAAACTGACAATGCTGTGGGTTGTTCACGACTTTATAGAGATGTTATTTCGGCTTACGCGTATAGATTCATAACAAGTGTATAGGCCTACTGCATATTATATAAGTTAAATAATATGCAGTAGGCCTATAATAACTGTTAGTCAAGAGGAGCGTGTCATTTCTAATCGTCTGTCACTTCTTGACTCTGAATTGACTCGAATCACTGTGCTCAGCCCGAGTCATAACATCACTTGACGGATCCCACGTACAACTGAAAATATAGGGACTCCATGGCACAAACCCTTGGCCTATACGTCAAGACGAGTCATTTTCAATTCAGCAAATAGTCCAGCCCGAGTATTTGGTTGTATTAAGTTTGATCATGTGCAACTTTGCATTTATTCATAGGTTAAATACCGCAATAAATGATCAAACTGAAATACAAAAGAACAGTTGCATCGACTAGCCTAATCCCTATTGCTCCAATGACTCACAAGACGTGGGTGCTAATACATACATGCACGCACGTCGCACAATCACAACAGCAAGAAGACGAGGTCGCTCATGCGGTTAGGGAAACTACTAGAGAGAGAGATAGTAGTAAGAGATAATCACACAGTCAGAAAGCAAATGGTTGAGTCCGAGTCCATGTCGTCACGTACACTTTTCATAATCGAGTTCTCATCCGGTTCAAATTACTTGTATAACATGTTTATTCAAACAGATAACAGATGGTCCAGGTGCTATTTTTCAAGTATAGGCCTATTCGTCGATTGATACGCGAGACTTGAATCAAATCATCTAGCTAGAATGCCTCGAGTCATATTACATATGGTCGAGTGGTGCATGCTTGCTCAATTGCTCATTGCTCATATAATAACTTTAGTGGACAAGTCGAGTCAAAACACAAAGCGATTGCACGAGTCGAGTCGTGTCATTTTGGCGCTAATCGCCTATTTTGGTCGTTCTCGGCATGGCAGAGAATTTTGTAAATGTTCATATTCCACTTTGCCTTTTGATACGCTTCTCAGACGACTTTCAGTATTTCGTTACTGCTGACCGCGGCTGTTAAATATCAGTTCTGTAAACGTGTCAAAGAAACGTAATTTTAATGTAAACATGCTACGTTTTACAGGCAGGTATGTTATAGAGAAGGTGCAGACAATCAGTTGCACATTACACAGTTCAAGGAATCATGGTTTATGTCACTGCGTTGCTCTGAAAGCCAAACTTGGCACGAAACTCAGACACCGTTGCCGTTACGCAGTAACAGCGATACCTTTAGCCAACATTCGAGTCATGTACAGTCACATACTGCAGGTATTGGCTGCCGACGAAAATGCTTTCTTAAATCTGAGTAATTCCGCTGTCTGGACACGAATTTCGAACCTAAATAATAAAGACAAACAGAAAGAAATGTGCATTATGTAAGGGCGAGCTTGACAGCCGAACCTGCTAGTTAGCGTTGCTGTCAACGAGATAAGATGTTAAACCAGGGGTCATGATCTCGAGGGCCGCATATGGCCCGTGCCATCTCATATTCTTGTGCGGACTTGTACGAGCCAGTGTTGCACAACTAGAAAATTTTTAGCTTATGCAAATTAGATTAGACATAGAATTACGGAACTCCTACGTAAAACTAGGAAATTGAAATATATTCTGAAATAGAAAGAAATTCAACAAAAATTCATTGATATCAAATCATATAGTTTATCCGTATAAGCATGAAAATGGTAGATGTCTGCATAGTGTATACCAGTGGTCGGGAACCTTTTTTGTCGGAAGAGCCATATTGACCCCATTTTTTTCATTTTAACTTCCAAAGAGCCATACATTTTAATCAACTACACAACTGAAAAATCGTGACGTCATGGTAGCGCAAATTCGTCGACTTTCGTCAGTTATTCGAGATCGTAGCAGATGAAGGGCGTTAATTCCGAAAATGGCCTTAGTTTTTTCAGATTGGCTCTTGCTTTGGATATAACCCTTGGGGACGACATGAGGGGTCTTCATAGTCAATTATTATCTATTGAAGTGCAGTATAAAATTAGAAAAAACTACGATTTTCTTATTACCAAGTGAAATATTCAATGGTAAATACAGTAATTTTGGACTTTTTTCGGGGTACAAGAGTCAATCCCTAATCACTAATGTGATATTCGTAATCAGCATTTTCGAAAACCCCAGAAACGGCTCTTAAAGCTACGTTGTCAATTAAGAACGTGGATCACTATGGCGTTGTTTGTAATTTGAATTTGTAATTGTGAATGTCACTTCCACGGAGTTAATTTCTCGCCGTGGATCAGGATGACAATGTGTATTTGAAGACTGCATTGTCATACAGGCGTCACCTTGTCTGCTATTCTCATTGAGCAATCAACGCATCGTGCAATCCGAGATTTCGTGTCGGATACTTCGAAATTAGTGAATGATATTGGTCGCAGGCGAGACAGCAACTTAGATTTGAGGATTTTGAAACGGGGTCCGAGCCCCTAACCCTGAATACGCCACTGTATTCACCTCTCAAAGACATGTTTATACTGCCACAAGAATAATTATACAGGTCATGCTGAACGTTTAATAACAAGTTGCTGCAATATTGATAGATTATGCACACAATTAGAATTTTCGCAAGGAGCCATACTTTATGCCCAAAAGAGCCATATACGGCTCTCGAGCCATAGGTTCCCGACCACTGGTGTATACAGGACACCAAGCTAGCCTATTGTCGCATTATACAAATCTTTTGTAGCATTTTCGGGAATTAAAATTGAAGCATAGAAACGCTTGACAAATTGGATTACTGGGATTTTGCTCCAATTATAGTCCAAGCAGGGGTTCGCAAACTAGGGGTCGTTTGCCTATTCTCTGGGGTCGCGGAGACGAATATTAAATGTCAATGACTATTCAAGAAGAATGTGCATTAAGCGGATGCTATCGGCGGCTCATTTCTGAATATTTCAGTCGATTTTTCAAGATAGAAGGAAAAACTATAATGCGAACCCAGCAAACAAGATCAGTCGAAGCGTCGTTCGAAGGGCCACCTACTATAAAGCAAGGTTGATGTCTGGTCATTAGTATGAACCTTAAATTGTCGGGAGCATAGGAACCAATATGACGGTTATATTTCCTTCCGGGGGAATTACAATATGTTTACCAATATGTTTGTTCGTTTGCGCTACGACACTAACTTCAGTAATTTCAGTTCTTTGTCTTTGTAATGGTTCGGACGACTTCCACTCTCGCTCTCTTTTATCATCGGTCTCGCACGCTTTTCACGCGCCCATATCTTGCACTTTGCTGCCGACTTTTGGCTCGGCTCACCTTCACTTTGGGCTTTGGAAACACTGCTACCGCAGTGAGGTCAGCGATGAGGCGACCAGAGAATCCTCGACACATAGTGGTTGGTGCGAACCGGGATTCGAACCACTGCCATTGGTGTCGCGACGCTGGCGCTTAACGAACTGCGCCACTCTTCCCCGTTTTACCAATATAAAACATAGCCTAAACAAGAGACACGTAATAATCACGTAAATACACAGTACACACGTATTAACCAGCACGCTAAATTGTGCGGTGGGGTCGCGAAACATTTTCAAATCGAAATTTGGGGTCGGTCGCGACCATAAAAAGTTTAGTCTAGATCAGGGGTCCCCAACACGCGGCCCGCGCGATTAGACCAGATATAGCTACTAATTACTGAGTATAGAAATTTCGCTCACAAGTAGAGATGCAAACGTAGTTCCCGACGGGTGATCTGGGGTGAAACCCTCATAATTTTGGTTTATCACCCTATGGGGGCCTGAGACCAATGTTTTGGGGGGCCTGACGAAGTGCTGTTTCGGCCCTGAGTATAATATTGCTTATTTTGGGGCATACTATGCCCGTCGCCAATGTTAGAGAGCACAGCATTGTACTGACGTAAATTGCCTGAATTTCTCTAGGACTGCTAGCAGTTACGCACGGTTCAGTCAGTCCCTCCAAAACGAGATAGTAACTTCAGCGACGGAGGATATTGTTAACTGATATCATATCAGTGACGTGCGGTCAAGCGAGACATAAGTGAGGCAGTGCGAGTGACTCGCCGGTCGCCAGGACGAAGAAAAGAATATCGTGAAACCTTTAATGCCGGAGTGGGCGATCTCCTTGTGGGACAAACGTGAAGCAGAAAATACGTTGGCGGGCCGAAACAAAAATTTAGACTATGTTCTGCGCCGTGCAGTTTTATTTCCAAATTGAAAGCAGTGACAGCATATATGTTGTCAAGTGAATGCGTAAATAGTATGTGTCCCTAGCGCTGTGTGGCGTTATAAAATAGCCTTGCTGTTTTGCTAGCTTCGCTGGCGGGTCCACATCAGTCGAGTGTACGTATTCACTGCGTGATTTTATTCATGATACCGACTCAAAATACATGCCTTGAACACGGAATCTGTTCGGTGCTCACCATAAACTAAAAATATCGGTTCACGGCTGGCATATTCACTAAACAAATATATAGTGCTCCAAATCTCGTTCAAATGTATGCCTTCAGCCGCATCTTTCATTGCTTGACATAACATAGGGTTACCATACGTCCTCCTTTTTCAGGTTTCTGAAAATGTCGTCCGAGGACGCCTAAATGTCCTCCTTTTTGAGATTTTGTCCTCTTTTTTGAGAATTTTCGTTATATAGGGCAAAATTCGACTGAGATACAGTAAATCAGCACTGAAGTAACGCTCCGGTGGCTATTTCGGGAGCTGAGCCGGAAAGTTGACCTTTTATTTTTTTAGTCAACCAACTGATAATGTGAAAGAAAAACAGTATTTTGGGCGACGAGCGAGAAAGACCCGTTTTTTTAGTCAACCGACGTCGAAGTGGGAAAAATTTACCATTTTTCAGGATTTCCCCCCTGGTATTCTAAGTTTGAAACTTTTAAAAAGGGTCCTTCTTTCCCGGTTCCAAAATATGGTAACCCTACATAACATCGTGTGTGAGTGAGGATGATCACGTGCTGCACTAATTGCATTCGTTTACGAATTAAGTTTTGGAAAGTATGACGTAACAGTTTAAAGCACAGACATGACAACAAACAAGATTTGAACTTGAATATGGAAACAGTGACTTGTAACTTTAATTGTTACGGCATAATTTGCTATATTTGCTTTATTTCGAAGTTGATTACTGACCCGACGTACGTATAAGGTAACGTAATCACAGTTTACATAAATAAACTAGACTTCGAATTTTCGGATCATTTTACACAGTAGTTTTTGTCCACACATTACCATTCCATTAATCGATTTTTATAGTCTAAATTCCAAGGAACCTTACGCGGGCCGCATTTGGCCCGCGGATCGCACAATGCGAAGGTCTGCTTTAATGTTTACAACACCAATAATTGTGAATATTTTCTATCGATGTTCATGAATGACTGCATTTAAAAAAATTTTACACTCAAAAATATAGCGCGAAAGGCAAAGTGAGGTACAGACGGGCCGACCCTCGCCTATCTTATCATCATAACCATTTGAGATGCATAACAACTGATACTAATCGAATGCTATTGTCGCACTGATTACAAAAATCTAAATATCAATAATGTCACCGCAACAGAACCCCTCAAAATCGATAAGGAATTTGATATTTTGTTGCGTACAATGACACTACGCGGAGAAACAATGACCATGTGAGGCACATATGAATTTACCTCACTAATTGTTGGCTAACAATCCGACAATCGCAATGCAATGATACAATGTGCCCGTATCATACGGAGGCCAGTTGAAGTATAGGTTTTTCCAGGGTCGCATCAGATGCCCCGTAAAAGCAGCATATGCGCTGTCAGCTTAATTATAGCTTTCTGGTCTGTTTTTGACTTCTGAACTTCTGATGTTTTGCTTCGTTCGTAACGCATTAGATGGAATCCCTTATTACTTTACTGCTGTGTTCATTCGCTTTCAACCCATCACCAACGTGGGCAACAACTCTTCAATCGTCGCATTTCAAAGAACTTATCTGCAACCAATGTCAGCAATATTGTGAGAACACTGATTTGGTGACCGCGGGAAATACCAGGGTGGGTAAAGCTGGCCCCAGGGGACTTAGGGGATTCCCGGGGCCACGCGGACCGATCGGTGAACCCGGTGTCATCGGACCACGTGGTCGAAATGGACCAGTTGGGGCAAGAGGTTCCGAAGGGGTCGTTAACATGACACTGATCGAGCAAAGCATGGACAGAAAAATCGAGGAAGGTGAGGTTTCTATCGCTGTCACTTTTCTGGTGGTACGCTTATGAATCGAATTGTGTGATTTCAAGTTCATCAAATGTACGCTCCGAGAAGTTGCGATGGGGTAAAATCGGACGCAGCGCTATCACGTACTGACTCTGGGGGAGTCTTCAAATTGTTCATCCCCGAGGTCGGGGTCAGGAATTTGTTCTGTGACTTAACTGACGATGGTGGAAATTGGGTCGTAAGTTTAATGCGCGATTTTTGTAGGAAAATAAGAGTTATTTTCAATTTCGTGAAAGGTGTTCCAGCGAAGAATGTACGGAAACGTTAATTTCTACAGAGGTTGGGGTGATTACGTGAAGGGGTTCGGTGATTTGCAGGGAGATCATTGGTTGGGTATGACTTCTTTATATTATATAGCCTATATAACTTTTTGCTGCCGATTTTGGTGCCCAATGGAATCAATACAGCAGAGTCAGAATAGTCACAGTCTAATGAATTCACCTATGTGAGTTCAGTTCCGTTCAATTATTAACAATAATATCCCAACAATACACCGCAAGATTGCGACACAGTGCGAAAGATAGGAAGGTATCGAGACGACTAGCAGTGTAATCCGGTATCAGAGACCCCTCCTGGGCCTATATATTGAAAATATAAATTCAATTGACACATGTATTGGTTGGGTGTTGTGGCGGTAACTATCTAATAATGGTGGAGATTTGTGGTATTAATATCAGTAGTATGATATATAAATTGATATGATATATCAGTGTTGATCTACCAATTCTATCTCAAATATGAGTAAACTATAGTGATGGTGCTAACCCCTGAGACGTTCTGGTTCGTGCGAGCGCAAGCCTTTTTGAAAGGTTCTGTATGTGAACGCGAACGTGAAAACGAACCTATGACGTCATGTGACGTCACAATTCCAATTCAACACTACATTTCCGTAAAGTATTACATCCATTATACAGTTGTACAGTGTACTGCGTACGCGATACCTCTAGCGACTGCTCGGGCTACATTATGAAAGCATTCGAGTAACATATATAGGTAGGCCAACATGCTGACTTTTTCACCGTCACCAAATGTATCAACTGGAACCACCACATGCTATTTACATAAAATCAATATCTTCCGTAGCTTTGCTAACAATTTCGACGACGACTTGTAAGGCAATAAAAAAGCTTGCGCCTTAACGGTCTCGGTTCGGCGACCGGACCATGTATTCTTAAGGCGTCTGACTATTGCTACATTGAAGTTGAGTGAAATTTTTATACTTGCCACAGGTATCATCTCAAAATTAAGTCATGCAGTAGCCAACACCATAATCGGACGGATTTGGTTTTTATGATACAATACACATATCAAATCATTATAAATAGGCCTACCGTACGCCCGCTACATTTTGTACATTGGACTCGGGGTCACCAACCTTTGTGAAACCAAGAACTAATGCGTGGGTAGTGGAAAATGCGACGGGCTACCGGCTACTCCCGCCGTTTATCCGTGTTAAGTTATATTACTTCACTTAGTTAGACATTCAGGGAACTTGATAGGCGTCTCCAGGCTCAGTTGCATTTCTGCATTACGCGCCGAAGCGCAAATCTCTGTGTCGAGACTCATCGGGAATATTTACTAGATTCCCGTTAAGTCTCCGCGTGGGCGAAAGCGAGCAACACCCTGATCAACAACTGCGTTCGTATGTTCCGTAGGCTCGACTGACCCATGCTCAATTGCTGTTCATATGAAACCCTTTTCTGCTGCAACTTTCAGATCTCTGATGCATTCTTTATAATATCAATTTCGTTGATGTCGATCATCGACAATAATTGTTATTACGGACCAAGTTCACAGCAGAAAGTCATTGCATATTCATAAATCTTAATATTTCGAGCAAACATTCGCAACAAAACCGACAAAAAGTTTGAAAAAGGCAAGGTGCATGCACGTTTAGTGCTAAATTTCATTTCGTGCCGCCAGCGCCGTGCAGAGAGTGATCCAAGTTCCAATGCAAAGAATTTCAACAAAAGATGTTATAACGAAGTGAAAAATTGTAATACATGGAAAAGGTCCACAGTCCAGAACAAGGGCGTAGCCAGAATAAAAATATTTTAGGGCCCAAAATTTGATGACGTAAAAGACCCCCTTTTAAAGACATGAAAAATAGAGTAGAAACACGATGGTCTTGAGCCCTTATTGGGTGATTAAAAAATTCTAGGTTGATCTTCCACCCACAGATATGATGTCGAGGAAGATCAGTGTGCCCTTCGCTTCCGCGCCAAGCGCGAAAAACTTTCAAAGGCGATGGACGTATTAGATCAGCGGTTCTCAACCGGGGGTCCGCGGACCCTTGGGGGTCCGCGAAGTCTCAAAATATTTGATCACCTAATTTGTATTTTTTTGTAATTCGTAAAATCACGAAGCAGAATCGCTTCATTACTAATAAAACTCCAGAGCTCACATCGACAGAATGGCCGTCTGAGACGAAATATCCTACTGTAAAGACTCATTTTAATTGCTAAATTGCCAATAGCCCACTGATACAAACAAAGGAGGAGTAAGGTCAATCACGGTGACTTCGAAATGTTTACAAAAATCCGTTTCTCCTGTGATACATAACGGTTTTTTTCCATAATAACTTTAAGATAAACTTCTAGATAAAAATGACCAGGCTTGCTTGTCAATTTGTTGCGATCGTACCAAAATGTGCCGCCGGCAGCGTTCCGCGTTATTATTACATTCACCACCATCTATAATTGTGGAAATGGATTTCTGGCACTCGTTCATATCAAATTGAAGGCGCATATTTTCAAGACAGGACCAGTTATTTCAAGAAATGCAGTTGCGTAATTCGCTTTGAAATAATAGAAGTTGAGCAAATTTCTACATAATTAGTATGGCCTACCAAGGTTCGTTTGTGAACGCGCCCTCCAAATTCCTGAGGTTAACGCACAAAACGCCAGCGTGACCCCGATGTTCACACCATCCCTCTTATTCCCTACCAAGCTCATTTACAATTACGCAATTTGTGCTGCTGCTGTGTTGCGGATGTGGTCCGACCATCATCTACCCAGGTCAAGCCTTGCATATCTGAGCTCATATCTGAAAGGGAACGGAAGAAGTCATACTGATTTGCAATTAATAATAATCTCTGTAATGTGTTCGTTATGTACGAAAATCATATTCTGACACCCTGTTGATGCACAGTTCATTTCAAATGTGCACCAGCAATATATAGTAATATGTTAGATGTGTGGTTCGATGCGTGTTGTGGTTGATTATTGTTTTATGACTCCGCGAAAATTTGGGATTCCCGAAAGTTTGCAGATTATCGTATGTTTCCCCACGTTAGTAAAGGTTATTAAGGATAATGGTCTATGTCAGTGGTTCTCAACCTGCGGGGCACGCCCCCCTTGGTGGGGCGTGAAAGCATTGAAGGGGGCCGCGAAGAAGCGGTCAACTGAAAAAAAATTTGCGCTCTGCGCGATTTACCTACAGTTCACGCGTGTTTCTCTATATACATACCGAATTTCATATTTTTAATTATCTCATCAACACTCATAACCTTCCATGCCATCAAGCAATCTGTTGGGTTTGCTAGCATCCCGGTTGGATTTTGTGATATGACGATAAGGGGGGCGCGAAATTTTTCACTATCAAAAAGGGGGGCGTGTCTAAAAAAAGGTTGAGAACCACTGGTCTATGTCAAACTAGCTCAACAAAGCGCCCCTGTTTTGAAAGTCAAAGAATAATAGCCATCACTTCAGTAATGTTCATTTTGACGTAGATACATAACATAGGGTTACCATTCGTCCTCATTTAGGGGGATTTGTCCTCCTTTTTCAATATTTGTCCTCCCTTGCCTAAATGTCCTCATTTTTCACAATTTGTCCTCCTTTTAGCTTAAAAGACCCCGAATTATGCTGAATTTTGGCGTAAATGACGAGAGACGGGTATTTCGGCTTCTTTTTTCAGTCAACACGCCTTATACAAGATAGTTGAGGGTATTTCGGGAGTGGGGCCTGGAGAATGGCCTTTTTTTATTTTGTAGTCAACCCAATGACATTATCGCTGTATAAATTTGAAAATCACCCATTTTCACGTCCGCTATGTCAACTTTAGCACCCCGTGTAAAGTGTCCTCCGGTACGGATATAAAATATGGTAACCCTGCATAGCATCAAATCATGCACATCGCATTGAACAATATTTCGCTAGTTTTTCGCTCTTATAGCATATTACGAAGCTCGCTAAGAGACGGCATATCCATTGGTCGCCCACTGCCCACTTCAAAAAACCCTGCTCATGTTAGTTCGTGATAACTGACAATCTAATTTATTTCAGGCTTGGAAGCACTGCATCAGATGACAAATCGGGGGAACATTGAAATGAAAATCAATATGATCACGAGTGATGGAATTCATTGGTCTGCTAAATACAGGTGAATATCAGTTGTGTTGCAGTTTGGTGCATTTCATAGATTGCATATTGGAAGAGTGGTTCCCAACCTAAGGGTCATTTGTAGGGTTGTAGTTTAAGTTGACTCAACTTGTGCTCGAGTCATTGACTCCACCAACTCATATGACGCGACACCTTCTTTCGACCCGCGGCACATTCTTTCAAGTCTCGTATAGCAGTACCGATAATTGAAAAATAGACCCATAAACTTACTTTTATCTGTTGGAATAAACATGTTTAAGGTGAGAAAATTGCATATATTATGAATCCCAGGCGTTTGATATCACCCGAGAGTTTCACAGAAGTCAGTGGGACCTAGGATTGCATTTAAACCAAACGTTTTTCTTCGAGTTGTGTAATATGCTCTAATTGTGTAAATACTTTCTAAAAACATGTTGCATGGACAGACGACGATTACCCCCGATATAGTAGACTTATACAAGATGGAATGGTGTGAACCCTCGAAATAGATGGTTCGACAGCTATAATACGTAGACATAGATCAATGGTACGGAATGAATGCTCTGATGATGATAACTGCAGACCGTAAAAATGCTGCAAGACGATGTATAGTCCTGGTTTAAGATATTTTTGGACCGTATAGGACAGGGGTTGTAAGCCTAATTCGTCAAAGGAGCTATATTTACCCTATATTTTCAATTGCGAACATCAATCCGCTATGACGCCACAATTCAATATGCCTTTGTTTTCAACATGTTTGTTTTAAATTGATTTTTGTTTTAATCACAACCCTAGTGGAGCCTGACTTGAACTCGATACTGAACAGTCAAACACTAGGACTTAGACTCGTTGCTCCCTGACTTGGACTTGACTCGGTGGTGAATTGAAAATGACTCGACTTGACTCGAGACAAAACTAACTAAACTCAAATTGACTTGTGACCCGGAACCTTGTGACTTGGTTACAACCCTTGTCGTTTGCGTATTCTCTTGGAGTTGTGGATACGAAAATTAGATATCAAGGACTATTGCAAGAATACCAATTAAACGGATGCTATCGGCGGTTCATTTCTGAAAATTGTTGTTCATCTTCGAAATAGAAAAAACGACATTTAAGCAATGCGAAACCGGCAAACAACGTATCAATAAGGTTGGTGCCTGGCCACCACAATGAAGAAAAAAAAAGGTCGGGTGCATAGAAATCAATAGGATGGAATTTTTTTTTTCTTCCAGGAAAACTACTAGTGGCCGAAAACTACTAGTGCTATTTCACGTTTCGATTCTATAGATAGAAATCGTTCCAAAAGACCTATAACGTTTTTATCGTCTGGACAGACTGATGTTGCGAGTTCATAATTGCTATCAACGCAAACATAGTTGCCCAACGCACCGCGACTACGCTCAACTTTCATCTGGCACCTTTATTGTTTAATTTATTTGTCACACATGAATGATTTTGAACCCTGGGTGCCAGAGATGATCGTGAACTTGGACTTGTTTTTCAGCAATTTCAACATCGGGCCCGGTTCAGAGAATTACACACTGAGCGTATCCGGATATTCCGGGAATGCAACTCTAGATCGTTTCTCACCTCACACCAATCAGCAATTCTCAACGAAAGACGCGGATCACGATCTTTGGAAAGGAAATTGCGCTTCTCGCCGCGAAGGCGGATGGTGGTATCGCGGCTGCGCCCAAAGCAATCTGAACGGAAACTTCAACAAAACGGACAAGAAAGGAATATATTGGGGTGCTGACTCGGGCATCAAACTCCTGCGCTTCTCGGAGATGAAGTTTCGCAGAAGATCATAAAAAAGAACAGATTTCAAATGAACTCGATGCCTGAAAAAATACATTCATAATATGAACCTTTGTAGATAAATCGGCGCTTCGATATGCTCTTCATAACAAACCCGTGTACCCCCAATAAATGCTTCCCGTGGGGAATCCATCGTATTAGTATTCATAACCAGAGGTACCAACGATCCTGTTCAAGACTGGATTAAGAGCACGATTTCATCGATTTTGAGTGAAAGTAGGACGTGGGCAGGAATTTTCCACTGAAATACGAAAAATTGGCTTGATTTTAGTAGGATTATTTAAGAATTTGACTTCACAAGTCGGATATTTTCGGCCGGATCCGGTCCGCGACGGGATTTTGAGCGGTCCGCGGACAGCTTCCAGTCTTACATGATATGTGGTCCACGCTGCACGACCCGAATCTACGTGTATGCGATTTGCGTACAAACGTTTTCGACCTGGAACATTAACAAGACAACGTGGCGTTCCAATCTAACTTGTGTTCACGTGCGGTGTTTACTATGGGTTTGTACGTCCAACATAGCCAGAGTTCAAAGAACTTGTTTAAATTCATTGACTACTGATTTTTATCCCTAGGCTTTACGCTCAAAGTTTACAATGAATACGATTTTATCCTTAGGTGGATAGATACGCAATAAATGTATCGATTCAGGAATCCGGCCCGCCAAGTAGGCCACCTTCCTTTTCCCATATCCGACCCGCCGACAGCAGTTACCCGTCCCTGGAATAAACGAAAATTTTGAAGCAAAATATGAGGGTTTCTTTTGGTAGAAAAGGAAGGACGGTAAGTTGGCAGCTATTTATCTTCGTTTTCATCACTGATGGGCTTGAGCGATGAAGATGCGAAGAAACTGCCAGGCTGTCGAGTCTGTATCACCGTTTTATCTCTCCATGCAATCCCAGTGCGTTGAGCGCTAGGCGGGGAAGCTATGGACACCAGTTTTAATATCAAGTCGTTTGTCTGACCAAGCAATAAAATGGAAGCTCTAATAATACTCTATCAACTATCTAGCACTGTTGGGATGACTCGAGTCATGACTTGACTCGAGTCAGACTCGAGTCACCTTTTACGTATGACTTGACTTGACTCGAGTCACTTTGCTAAAATGACTTGACTTGACTTGACTTGGCGTATCAGAAATGTGGATTGACTCGTGACTCGAAGCAAAATTCACGAGTCAATTTCAAGTCATAAAGTAATCGGTGTCGATAAAAATCACTGTATCTTGCAAATGGTCGGATTGTTCGCGAAACACTGGTGTATCCCGTGAGAGCGAGAAATCATTCAATGATCGTGCGTTTTACTGAGCCTCCATTGTTCTCTCACAAATAAATTGACAGAAAATGAAGTGATCGAAGCTTACAGCTTACGTTGTTGCAAACTAGTATAGTATAGTAAAGTAATTTAATAGCAAAATGTATATTTCTGTTCTTACCTTCACCAAATCTCCTGTTTTGTTGAAAGTTAATTCGAATATAGTTTATATAGTCCTCAACCATTGGCGCAGGCTCGAATTGTATCATATCAATTTGTAAATGGTTTATGTATTGCATCTTATCAATTCGTATCTCTGTTCTCCATTTTTGGCTGGTAACTATATAAACTGAGGCTATGCAATTACTTACGTAGTTTAGCAGTTCTACGTATATGTGAGCGATACAGCGCCTTCTTGCATGTATATTTAACTCTGTATTTGTTCACTGGTTCAAAATCAATGACCACTCAATTTATATTTCAGACAGATAGCAAAATGCAATGACGTAGTCATGCCTCATACCTCGAAAACGCAACTGACTTGAATTGTGACTTGACTCGTGACTTGACTTGACTCGACTTGACTCGAGTCACCTCCAAAAATCGAGTGACTTGACTTGACTCGAGTCACCTTTGAAAATCGATTGACTTGACTTGACTCGAGTCAAAATGTGCAATGACTCGAAATGACTCGTGACTCGAAGGTAGTGACTTGATCCCAACACTGCTATCTAGCAGGTTTCAGCAACACGTTTCGGTGTTAGTTTATAGCGCACCGCCTCCGAGTAATTTTTCAGTGGTCGGAGAGAATTAAATTCATCTCTACAGCAAACACAGAAAGTAAACATGTGTAGAGTCGTGGCAATTTTGAACCCATCCCCGAACTATACTCATTTACTCAATCAAGTTAAGTTGTACTGTAATTTAAGTACGTGTAATTTTAGTGGAAGTCGTCTACAAAGCTGGCTGCCAAGTTGCCAGCTGGCTGCCAGCCCGTCTGCATCGAGACGCGTGTGAGGAAGACATTAGGTTTTGGTCAACATACCGCTGGGAAACTGCGGTGCCAAAACGATCGGCGGCGACAAAGCGTTGGTCACAAATGACCGTCGCTGGTTGGCCAAGATTCTCGATAATAATATGCTCGTCATCTAAATAATCGACAGTCCCGTACTCGCAATCTGAGTAGACAGTGGTATAAATGCGACGTGCAGAGAAAGATTAATCAACCCAATTTAAAATTGCGTGCGTCAGACATGTTTCATAGTTTGTTGACTACAATTGTTGACTGCGCGCTCTCTGCGTGTCATACATACCCATAAAATCGTAGCATACTGTAATAATATGGTTACCCTACGTCCTCTTTTAGGAGGATTTGTCCTCTTTTTTTTAGTTTTTTGAAAGTGTCCTCGCAGGACGCCCTTTTGCCCTCTTTTTTAAGATTTTGTCCTCTTTTTTGAAAATGTTGGTTAAATATAGGGCAAAATTCGACTAGGATACAATAAGTCAGGACTGCAGAAACGCTCCGGCGGCTATTTCGGGAGCTGGGCAGAAAAGTTGGCCTTTTTTTAATCAACCACCTGATAATGTGAAAGAAAAAAACTGTATTTTTCGAGAGTTGAGCCAGAAAGTTGACCTTTTTTTCGTAGTCAGCCAACCAGGAAGTGGGAAAAATTTACCATTTTTTCAGGATTCACCTCCGGTTTTGCAAGTTTGAAAATTTTGAAAAAGTGTCCGGTTTTCAGATTTCCAAAATATGGTAAACCCTACGTTATAAGATTTAAAATGCATTCTTTTTGATGTGTGAGACTTGGGACGCGAGATGCTATCAAAACTCAGATCTGAAGCGTTTAAAAAGCGCTGATTTAAGGTTATTGATATTCTATGAACTTTCAAGTTAGATTGAGTTAGAGCCAAACACACAGTATCGTGGCTTTCTCTGCTCTTATCATATACACGCGTGACAGAAAATGTTACATAAAAAGAACTAAACACAAGTTGGAGCAGCGTATCATAAGGTAGCGAGTTCTCCTTGATAGTTTTGGAGCTTATTTTCCAAGCCATCAGGCAGAAGCATAAAAACAAACGTTTGGGTTTTGCACCCCTTCGACGAACTGGAGCCTCCTGGACCTTTGTGTCTTACTCTTAAAAACGATTTCTGTCAGCAACCATTATTCACTTCCGGAAAATATGTTGTATTTTGGGAGTGCTAAATGGTTCTGGTTGTCCGAGCAATAAAAGTTTTCGTACAAAACCTCACACTTGGGCAATTTGGCCGAAAAGGCTATTGTGCGGATGAAAATCTTTTTGCAAAATAAGTGCGGATGGTGCTCAAAACGGTTGAAAAGCACTGGAATAATATATTAATATTGAAATAAACCCGAATAATTTCGTCTGACACTCGTCAGTAGCAATCGCGTCAGCAACTACAGTAGAGAATTGGAAAGAACATTGCATATCAACAATTGTATCACCAAATATGATATCACCGGCATGAAATTTGAATAATCGGGGCGAAGACACAGAGAGCTTAAGAGTAATGTACTATTTTCAGCCGGTACACAAACTCATTCTGTAGGCACAGACTTGGTTGGCGCATTTCCAAAAAAAGTCGACTCCAACGCCTCAAAATGAAAGTGTGAACGGCCTGTCCAGACAAACGAAATCTGTCGTCTCGATAATTTTTCGCGCGAACAGGATTATCCAACAAATGTTTACCAATGGCAGAGTTTGTGGCCCCTGCCTGTTCTGCATGAAGCTTCAGGGGATGAGCCAAAGGGTCAAGGACTCCAATTAATCAATCAATCAATCAATCCATCAATTAGGTTTATTATTATTTTCATCGTTTCAAAACATCACAAGACTGCGATACAATGAAAAGATAGGAAGGTGTCGAAACAACTTGGAGTAGCCATTAAGATCAGACACCCACCTTTGCCTAGGCGAAGTAAATAAGAGGCATGCACACTGAATGAAAAGTAATGCAGAGAATATAAGACGCAAGCGACAAAATGAGGTGGCATGTGGCGAAGGGCAAGGTCGATGTTAGGTCGTGGTCGGTAATCCTGAAGACTGGCTAGTATTGATTTAGAAGAAATTGCTTGTATTTCGACTTGAATGCGGACATGCTCGACGACTGTCGGATAGCCGGCGATATGCTGTTCCACAATTGGGGTCCGGCATACTTGAGAGAGCAATGCGTTTTCTTGTATTCAGTCCTGATCATATGGTAGTTATTCTTCGTTGACGTGCGTGTGCTGTAGGCTACTTGTGCGCTTTTGTCTCCGAGGTGAAGTAGTCGTTGAAATTTGAGGGACATTGACCGCAATGGAACTGATACATAAACTTGGCAATTTCTAGCTTCCTCATATCTTCTAAGCTTAGAACACCAAATCTTTTGAGAAACGATTTACCAGTTGCACATCCAGGCCCCCGTGGGGCTTTGGCAAGGATACGGATGATCCGATGTTGAAGTTTTTGCAGTGGGTCAATTGTATTCTTGCAGGCAGCACCCCAACAAAGAATTCCGTATTGTAACTTTGATAGGAATAGAGCAGGGGCGGGCAACATACGGCCCGCGGGCCGGATCCGGCCCGCGAAGGGATTTTGTCCGGCCAACGGGGAGTTTTCCGTCTTACATGATAGTGTGGCCCGTGGCCCCAGTCTGCCGAGATTTCTCACTACTTGCTTACTACGTCCAATTTTAGTGACTGTATATGTTATGATATACGTGTATGCGTAGCGTGCGAGAGTGGAGCTGACGCGTAAGTACGTCGAAGCGAGAAGATTTGCATTATCGGCATTTGCGATGTAGTCAGCTCTAATGTCGTTTGTGGTAATCACGGTGTTTGTCGACAACAATGGTCATTTACACGAGGCTGATATTTCTTATTTTTTCCGTAACCGCCGACTTGTAGCACGGCACACTTCTAGGCTTTTGTAAGACGTACGGTTACCATATTTTGGAAATCTGAAAGGAGGACACTTTTCCAAAATTTTCAGACTTACAAAACCGGAGGAAAATCCTGAAAATGGTAAATTTTCCCACTTCGTGGTCGATTGACTAAAATAAAGAAAGGTCAACTTTCTCACTCAGCGCCCAAAATACAGTTTTTCCTTTCACATTATCAGTAAGTTGACTAGAAAAAAGGTCAACTCTCCAGCTCATCTCCCAAAATAGCCGCTGGTGCGTTACTTCGGTGCTAAATTACTATATCTCAGTCGATTTTGCCATATATTCAACTAAAATTCTCA
Organism: Botryllus schlosseri; assembly: GCF_051294905.1. Taxonomy (NCBI): domain Eukaryota; kingdom Metazoa; phylum Chordata; class Ascidiacea; order Stolidobranchia; family Styelidae; genus Botryllus; species Botryllus schlosseri. The sequence continues at coordinate 36,384,379 of NC_137238.1, forward strand.
AAAAAGAGGACAAAATCCCAAAAAGAGGACATTTTCAAAAAAGTAAAAAAAGAGGTCAAATCCTCTTAAAAGAGGACGTATGGTAACCCTATACTAAGACACCGCTTATACCAGAGGTCGCCAACTCAAAACGGGTCGCGGACCACTTTTCAAATTTCGTAGAGGACGCGGACCGCATTAATTCAATATCAAGATTGTTGAACAGCGACGCTATCTCATCACCTGCTCAACCCTAATGAATTGATATCTTGGTAAATTAGGGGTACCGGGCTTATCTAACGCCTTGAAATCCTAATTAAGGATTGCTCCATGTGTTGATTGATCAGATAGAAGCAGACATGGTGGCGCCTGTATGACGATGCTATTCTCAAATCCACATTGTCTTTGTCATAATCGGCGAGAAATGGCTCTGAAGCGACATTGCTGTCGTTAAAATATATTCATTAAATACGATTTATTCCTTGCAGATGTGGATAAATCGGCGAATAATGTATCGATCCAGCAATCCGTCGCACCAAGTACTTAATTTTCCGATATCCGGTCCGCCGACTGGAGAAGTTACCCGCCCCTGGAATAGAGTGTTGAAGAGTATCAACAGCACGCTGACTGGCTGAGTGTAGCTAAGGCAGCGAAATAGACCACATACCTTCGATAGTTGTGGTTTGAGTGATTGTATGTGACTCTTCCAGGACATGTCCGAATCCAGTAAAACACCAAGGTATTTCGCATTTTTAGTGTTCGAAATTGGTTGGCCAGCGATGTCAACGGTTAGGTTATCGCAGGAGTTCACGACCAATGATTGGGATTTCGCAGCGTCATCCCGAAGGCAAATATGGGACGTCCACTCATGCACTTTGGGCATTTGATCACGGGTGACGGCATTCAATCTTGCGGTAGTAGGTGCGTGAGATAGGAGGTGAGTATCGTCAGCGAAGAGTGTGGTATTCAATGATGAGGTTTCAAAGATATCATTGACATATAAAGTAGAAAGGACAGGTCCAAGAACAGAGCCTTGCGGAACACCACGAGGTAACAAGATGCGGGGAGGACAAAGCGTTGGATATCGAAACCATTTGATATCTTCCAGTCAGGTAGCTTTTCATGAGCTCTAGTTGTGGACCCCGGAACCCGTAGCGCGCCAATTTCGAAAGGAGAATACTGTGATCGACGCAGTCAAACGCTTTTTTTAGATCAAGAAAAATGCTACATCCCACACTTCGTTTCTCCAAGATGTCATAGTACTGTTCAGCCACTGTTAGCAGGGCATGCGAGGTTTGATGCTTTTTGCGGAAGCCGAATTGTTGTGGAGAAATAATAGACATCTTGGCGAGGAACGAAGATAGGCGGGAGAGGAGCAATTTTTCGAACACAATTCCAATACACGGTAGGGAAGATATAGGTCGGTAGTTGGTGACATTTGTTCTATCTCCGGCTTTGTAAACCGGGACAACTCTGGCAGTTTGCAGATAATTCGGGTAGACACCATTTTCTATCATGAAATTGAAAAAATGAGCAATGAGATGACCGATGTGTAGGCTAATCAATTTTAAAAACCAGGCTGGAATTAAATCAAATCCAACTGCCTTGTTAGATTTAAGTTCATGAATGGCAAGTACCACTTCTGTGGAAGTTGCAGGCTCGAGGCGAGCATGATGGATTGGGATACTGATTTAACCTCACCTACAAGGTGTTGAAACAGGTGCATCCCGACACTGGAATCTCCAGCAAGGCCATGAGCATCATGAGCTCGTTCGTCAACGACGTCTTCGAGAGGATCGCCAGTGAGTCGTGTCGTCTCGCCCACTACAACAAGTGCTCGACCATCAGCAGCCGCGAGATCCAGACCGCCGTCAGGCTCTTGCTGCCCGGTGAACTGGCCAAGCATGCCGTGTCTGAAGGCACCAAAGCCGTCACGAAGTACACCAGCTCCAAATAGATGGTCGTGCTCGACGCCGAAAATCGACAACAGTTATCAACTGAAGCTTGATGCAGAACAAGTAATCGCCTGGGTCGCTCCCGCCATGAAGAGAATTTTGTTATGCAAATATTGTTCATATCTCTTTGCTTTTAGGTGGGCCTGCGCTTTTCAGACGACTTCCAGTAGGCCTATTTCATGACCAACCAGCTCTGCCAAATATCAGTTCTGTAAACGTGTCAACGAAACGTATTTGAATGTAAACACGCATGTGTGTTGAAAAGGTGCAGACAATAAGTTTCACATTGCACAGTTCAAGAAATCATGGTTTATGTCACTGCGTTGCTCTGAACGCCAAACTTGGCACTAAACTCAGACACCGTTGCCTTTTCGCAGTAACATCATATATCTTTATCCAACATTAGAACCATGTACGGGCACATACAGGCGATGTTGGCTGCCGACGAAAATGCTTCCATAATTCTTAGGAATTCCGCTGTCTGGACACGAATTTCGTACCTTATTCATACGAATAAGAAAGAAGTTTGCATTATATAAGGGAGAGCTGACAACCGAACCTGATAGTGAGCGTTCTGTCGACGAGATAGCTGCTAAACCAGGGTTAACGATCTCGCGAGCCGCATATGGCCCATCAGCTCATATTCCTGTGCGGTCTTGTACGAACCAGTCAGGAATATCTAGATATTCCTGGAACCAGTGTTGGACAGAGGGGGTCAAAGTAGTCATGAAATCTACTCAAGTAGAAGTAGAAGTAGCGACGAAAAAATATACTCAAGTACGAGTAGAAGTACTTCTTCCACAAGCAACCTAAAACTACTTGAAGTAGAAGTAGAATTGACTGACTTTAAAAGTACTCAAGTAAGTAAGTAGTTATGAAAACGATCCTGATTCGTTCACATGGATTGTAAAAAGGCGCAAATTGAGCTATGCGATAGGTGACGAGCTTGATTCATATTGATGCATACCAGCAGGTATCCAATTTTCGATAGCATTCGTCCACATCATGGGATGAAAATGATAGTATTGATATGGAAATGCGATACTAATCCTCTGTTTTCTCGAACAGCCCGTTTTAGAAAATATCATGGTATGGCGCCATTTCCCATATTATAAGGCCCGTAGTTTGGTCGAAGAGCAATACGGAGAAGTTGTATAGGATACGGTGTAAACACTTTGCGCGATCAGTAAACGTTAATAAAAAATATGGTGGACCGTAAAAATGCCATATTGTGTAGCTTTATTTCCTGAAATTAAAGACATTACTAATACACTTGCTTTTACACTTTAACATGTATGTTATCCAGACAAAAAAGCTGATAATAATTATAACTCAAAGTATATGATACTAGGAATTGAAAGTGAATTATAAAAACTAATTCTAAAATCAGAGCATGTATGTCATGTTTTAGTCCAGAAAGTTTCGAAGGTGGTATGCTAAAACAGCTTTGAAACTAAAAAAAAATTCAGAGTACACTTTTTCATATTTGGACACGCCATGGACATGCTAGATTACGATATGACAAGTAAATGCTAGATTGCGAACAGGGATGTCTAGTTTCTAGATATCCCTGATTGCGAAAAATCAGTTTCAAGCGTTATGATGAGCCATATATACTGTGATGAATTATTTGATATGGACGAAGGGCGACAATTAGTGTGGTGTGAACGGAACCACGTCAACCCTTTACCTAAATTATATTCACCGATACTTTCGTGAAATCATACCGGTCACTCCGTATCCAGCACTGCGAACGCGACGAAAATTCTGGGCTTTAATAAATTTTTATGGAAATTAAATGTTGATACTCCGTGAAAACAGCCCCGAAATTCCTCAGGCTATCTTCCCGATTGGAAGACTGAACTACTTCTACTTGACAGACTGAAAATAGCGAGAAGTAAGTATGTAGATCACAAAATATTACGAAGTAGAAGTAGAAGTAGCGAAAATCAGTTATACTTGAGTAAGTACCAGAAGTAGAGGAAAACTACTTGAGTACTTCGCAAAAGTAGAAGTACTTCGTTACTGACCACCTCTGGTGCTGGACAACTAGGAAATTTTCAGCATTTCCAAACTAGATTAGAATTAGAATTGTGGAATTCACGAAAACTCGGAAACTGAAGTAAAAATTCCGAACTAGAAAAAAATACATCAAAAGTCAAGTCAGTTCCTAACAAATCAGAATTCATTTTCATGTGCACGAGTATGGCAAATGTCTGTACAGCCATCTAGGCTCGTTTTGCACAGTACAATTCTCCTGTAGCATTTCCGGAATTGAAATTGGAGTACAGAGACATTTGAAAAAATACTGGCATTTCGCTCTAATTTGTTAATTATACAACTAAAACTAGTATATATAGCAGCTCAAGTCTGGTAACCTATACAACTACTAATTTAGTTAGTTGACGGTCAACTAACTACTGTTTATAGGTATAGTTTTAATTCTAGTTGTGGATTTTGAAAAGGGATTAGTGCTAGTTCTAGGTGCGGATTTTAAAAGGGAGTATAGATCTAGTTCTAGTTCTAGTTGCGAGCTTTGAAAAGGGAGTAGGCCTAGTTCTAGTTCTATTGTTAGTAGCGAGTTTTCGGAAAGTCAGCAGTTCTGGTTCTAGTAGTGGACTTTGAAAGTGAGTAGTTCCAGTAGTGGATTTGGAAAGGGGAGTAGTTTTACTTGCGTAGTTAAGATTTAGTTGCCGAACAACTAGAAAAAGCCTGTTGTCGTTTGGCGTCAATCGTGATACCGTTGTTCTGTTGCGTGATATGCTTGCATCCATTGCTAACTCCATACTGCGTACGCGTTTTCTGGTAGTTCCGGCAACTAATTTTTCTTGTACGCACAACTGGAACTAGAAATATATACTCACTTTTCCAAATTTGCAGCTAGGGCTAGAACTAGAACTACTCCAAAAACCAATTCACTGTCAACTCTGTAGATTGGTGGTTTGTAGGCTACGTATATGTCTGCCATGTTACTGCAGTAACACGCTTTTTAGAATCAATCTGCTTTTCAAGGAATAGGCTACGTGTGACACGCGCGAGGGTAGCCACACCGCAATTGTCCTACTGGTAGTCACGCACGGTTCAATCATTTCCTCTGAACCGGGATAATAACTCCGGCGACGGAAAACTTTGTTAACTGATACATATATCGTATCACTGAAGTGCAGTGCGGATAGGCAATTGCGGAAATGCTTCACCTGTCACCAGGCTGAGTCAAAAAAGATTGTGTATTTTCTATCGATGTTCTTGTTCATGAATGACTTCATTTTACACATTTTGCTCCCAAAACCACGAAATTCAGTTCAGTTCATAGGTGATGTAAAGAGGAGGCATACACATCTTATACTGAATGAAAAGTAAAAGAATTTAAGATGAAAGAACAAGAGAAAAAATGAGGTGGCATATGTGACGGAAGGCGAGATAAATATGTCAGGTCGTGGTACGGTAATCTTGAGGGCTTATTTGCATAAGTATTGTTCAACAAAATAGCGCGAAAGGAGAAGTGAGTCACATGTGAGGCACAGACGGGTCAAGCCTCACCTGAGATGTCGTAATTCACCATAGACCAGGGGTTCTCAAACTGGGCAACAGGCAACAGAACCACTCAAAATCACCAAGCCATACGAAATTTTGTTGCGTAAAATGTATAGCTACCATATTTTGGGAATCTAAAAAGAGGACACTTTTTACAAATTTCCAGACTTACAATACCGGGATTTAACTTGAGTACTAATTTCCTGTATCTCCGTTGAATTTGACCAAACATTTACCCAAAATTTTCAAAAAAGAGGACAAATTCTGAAAAAAGAGGACATTTGGCCGTCTTCCGAGGGCACTCTCAAAAACGTCAAAAAAGAGGACAGATCCTCTTAAAAGAGGCACATATGAATTTGCCTCACTCATTGTCGGCTAGCAATTCGACAATGGAAGTGCAGTGATACAATGCGCCCGTTTTACGCCAGGCCAGTTGACGTATAGTTTTTTTCAGGGTCACACAAGGTGCCTTGTAAAAGCATAATGCACGCTGTCAGCCGTTTGAGGTTTCTGATCTATGTATTGACTTCCTAACTTCTGATGTTTTGCGTCGTTCGTTACGCATTAGATGGAATTTCTTATTACTTCACTGCTGTGTATATTTGTCTTTAACACATCTCAAACTCGGGCAACAAACGTTCAATCGTCGCGTTTCAAAGAAATTGTCTGCAACCAGTGCCAGCAATGGTGCGAGAGCACTGATTTGGTCACCTCGGGAAGTACGAGAGTGGGTAAGGCCGGGCCCATGGGACTTCGGGGATTACCGGGACCACATGGACCGATCGGTAGACCTGGCGGCATCGGACCACGTGGTAGAGATGGGCCGGTTGGGCCTAGAGGCCCCCAAGGGGTCGTTAACATGACTCTGGTCGAGCAAACCGTGGATAAAAAAATCAAGGAAGGTGGAATGTCCATCGCTGTCATTCGTCGAGTGACGTTTATGAAACGAAATATATTGTTTTTAGCTTTTCAAATCCTCACTTTGAGAAGATGTGACGACGCTAAATTGGAGTCAGCATTATTACGTAATGAGTCTGGGGGTGTCTTCAACTCGTACATACCCGGAGTTGGATTCAAGAACGTATTCTGTGACGTAGCTGACGAAGGTGGAAACTGGACAGTGAGTTGAATACTAGACTATTGTAGAAAACTGATATTGATTAATTTCGGTTTCATGAAAGGTTTTTCAGCGAAGAGTGAACGGAGACGTTGATTTCCACCGAGATTGGGATGATTACGTGGAGGGATTTGGCGATTTGCAAGGAAATCATTGGTTGGGTATGACTCGGTATTTATTATTATAGTTGCCGGTTCTATCTCACGAATTGCGCACAGCACGCATCATGGCTGGCAGGATGAAGAGCACGGACTATACTTGGGTGACGACACTTAATTTCAACGAACCTAAATCGAGCTATTCGCACCTAAATCCTTATACACGTCAGTTAGCAGAGTCATAATAGTCAAGGCGGGGGCAGTAACTATCTAGTAAAATGAAGCTTTGTAGAATTTATGCCAATAATAAGATAGATAAATTGATAATGCATCACTATTTATCAATACATCAGAGTAAATTTACAGTGAGGACTATAAGAATATTATTACACCGTCAATCCTCTGCGACCCTGAATGCCCACGAAAAGAACCCCTGGAAACTGACAATATGCCTTCCTTCAGGCCTGGAAGCAGTGCACCAATTAACGAAGGCTGGGAACATGGAGTTGAAAATCAAAATGATCATGAGAAGTGGAATTTATTGGGTTGCTAAATACAGGTGAATTCGAATAGTGTATATCGAAATCATGGTGCATCTCACAGATTGCATATCAGACCATAAAATGCAGTTAGTCTCTGTTCGATTTACCATCTGAAACCGCACATACACTGTAAAAAATAAAAACCTCGATTTACCGCGAAATGTTTGGAAGCACGGTAGCCAGACATTTCGTGGTAATCTAACATTACCGTTAGTCAATGTAGATTTAACTTACACTCGTCCGGTAATCTCACTTTACACGCCAGACTGTAATGTTACAGTGACCTTCGGTATATCTAATCTACATGTTCTCCTGTACATTTGCGATCGAGACTGTCATTTTACCGCCTACCTACCTACATGCTGTCCCTGTAAATCAGGATTACATACCAGCTTGTAAATTCACGTACATCCATACCTATCGCAAAGCAACCCGATGCAAAAATATCGCAACATTTTCTTCACATTTCCAAAACGACATTGGAACAAACTGTATATTCATTCATGATATCACGATGAAGTGGTTATCGATGGAAAAATATTGCTGCTGGAGGTCTAATTCTTCTTTAGGAGACATGCAGTAACACGAGTGGTCTCAAGAAAACGTGAATTAATTCCACCACCGGCCAAACTTCCAATTGTTTCTTTTTCTCGTTCTCATTCCTTCTCTGTAAGTAGTATCTTGCAGTTCCACTAAAAAGAATTCATGCGTAAGTCGCTATATAAAGCAAAGTTCCTAACCTGGACAGTGGACATGACATTATAAAGACTAAGACAAATAGGGTAACAAAAATATAACATGTTTTGAAGTACCGGTACTGGCACATTGTGTGATGACGGCTCCGCCTTTTACATGAAATAGCAGAGATTCATGACTTTATCTCTGTATTGAAGCAAAAGGTTCCTAATTTAAGGTGGCATGTGTGGCAAACAAATCCAGCAGTGGATGAAAACATATCTATGCTATGGCCCGAAAATGACATTACCAAGCCAACAGTTTCAACTCCTCCGCAGCGGAGTATGTGGTCACTATATAAGTCGACAAATATCCCAAAATAGAACAGAGAATGCGGCGAATGAAACATATCAATCATGAAATCTAAGTCATCGAGGGCTGGTGTGCAGTCAGATATTCACGGTAACAAATACTATGTAGTACTGTATTACCTTTTAAGATGCGTATTCCATTCAGCATTCCCAGGAATCTTCAACGATCGTGTCCACTTTCTTCAAGCACAACAAGCTTCGCTCCATCCTTTGCTCAAATCTCACTAATGGCCACTGGCCACTGGCCAGACGACACTCGAACGATTTCGAAATAAATGGTATTCATCCGCTGACACATGAAACCAATAATATTTACTGGCCACGTTATAATGTTTGATCTGGGTCGTTTTTTCCATACAGAAACATTTATCATTGCATATAGTCCATTTTTTCATCTAATTTCGTATAAATTGATATATATTCCATGTGTTGTTCACTACTTACTGTACTTACCTAACCAGACGCTGCTTGTGATGTCACAGTTGTGCGTTGGTTGTTTACTACGAATCTCAGAAAAAGCAGTCACGTAATGTAACCTATTACAGGTCGCCTTGTCCGCCATTAACAAATGGTCAGCTGAGCATGCGGTGCTGATATTTCTAGTTTCCCCGAGCAATATTATACATCCTGAACTAATTTTCTAACTTATCAGCCTAATCCGTGACAACGAATGTAACCAGCGAGACTGGCCGTACAGCCATTGCCTTATAATATAATATGGCTACGGTGTACCACATTAGCTAAGATTGTCAGTTATTTCTTGTACCCTACTAAGCTTAAATTGATACTAGGGCCAACAATTTCGGTATGACAGACCCCAGTCACGCAAACGAGGTTCAATGAGGTCAAATCACCTCTAGAATGATATATCAGTAACATTCAGTTCTACGTATACATTGGCTGCAGCGATTTCGAAGCTAATCAATTTTGCCAATAGCCCGGTAAACTGCAGTAACGAGTAACTGTCAGTAATTTTGCGAAGAAATTCTGGTAACTTACTTTACAGCTATATTAAGGTAATATTACATATCAAAATGTAAAATGACAAGCTACGCACAGTAATTGGCTGCGACCGGTAATTCGTGGTAAAATTTACAGAGATTTCCCAGTAAATCTACCAGATTTTTTACAGTGTAGACAAAGACACATCAAGGCCGGAATTTGATGGAAACTCGAAGGCAGAGATTTTCAGCATACAATTGATTATTAAATTCGTACTAAAGTAAACCCTGGTGTTTTCGGCTGACACTCGTCAGGGCTGATCGTCAGCAACTCAAACGAGTAGAGAATTGGAAAGAACATCGTAGGCCTACGTCAACAATCTTATCCAAAATATGACGTCACCGGCATGAAAATTCGAACAATCGAGGCGAAGAGAGTGCGCTCCTAGTACTATTTCCGATGCTACACGAACTATACTTGAGTAGGCACAAACTTGGTTGGCGTATATCTAGAAATAGTACATTGAGCGCTCTCTTCGCCTCGAAATTTCATGCCGATGACGTCATTCTTTGTGATACTATCGTTGATATACTTAAACAGTATACAATGTTCTATTCAATTCTCTACTAGTTGCTGACAATTACCCATGACGAGTGTTATTCGAAAATATTTGGGTACACTCCAATATGAATATAATATTCAACTTTATATTAAAGTTTCGTAACTATAAGAAACTCCTCAAATATTATTGTGTTGGCTAAAAAGAGGTAGTTTGTCCAGCTCGTCTCCCGAAACACCCGTTCCCGCGTAGAATCGGCTGGCATTGACCTTATTTTGTCACCTTTCCGTCAGTACCGTCGAAACCCAAATTTCGCATCCTTTATGGCATTTTAACTGTCCGAGTACTGTGGCCTGCCTCTCAATGCTATAAACGGAGGACATTTGAGCGTCCTCGTAGAACATTTTCGATTTTTTGAAAACGGAGGACAAATCTTTTTAAAAGTAGGTCGTATGGTAACCCTACCTTTTCTCATTTAGGGGCATTTCTCGTTTGTACATTTTGCACGCATGAGTGATTTTAAACACATGTTGACCATAAACCCATTTTGGCATTTGATCGGAAACTGGGATGCTCGAAAATTACGTTCTTATTCTTCAGTAACTTCCGCATTGGACCCGGCTCCGACAACTACAGACTGACTGTATCCGGATACTCCGGGAATTCAACCGGAGATGCTCTCTCATCGCACAACAATCGGCAATTCACAACGATAGACGCAGATCACGATGCTTATTCGTCGAAGAATTGCGCTTCTGTCCACGAAGGAGCTTGGTGGTATCGCAACTGCGGCCCCAGCAATCTGAATGGAAACTTCTACAAGACAGGCGGCAAGGGATTTTGGTGGAGTGGCACCTCCGACCGGCTGCGCTATTCGGAGATGAAGTTTCGCAAAAGATTATGAAAAGAAAGATACACTTCAAAATACGCGTTGACCGAAAAAATGCTTGAAATGTACTTTTGTACATAAATCAGCGCTTCAGTATAACAGATCAGTAATCACCACTAAACCAATCAATGTTACACACGAGTTCGGTTCACATTTAAGTTGAAAATTTTTCCGTTTAACATCATCACAAGATAACGATGAAATGAAGGATAGAAAGGTCTCAAAAGGACTCCGAGTAGCCTCTCAAAGCAGACACCCACCTGGGCCTATAGACACGGACGCCTTCAAATTTTTGTTTCGTGTGCCATCGAAATTTCATGGGTTATTGACCGGAAGGTCATCACATCAGACTCAACACTATTTAGGCCAGCGGTCTCAAACACGCGGCCCGCGAGAACATTTTGTGCGGCCCGCGATTGCATTCTCGATTTTCAAGTATTCGACGATATATTCAATTTCCACATAATTTTTTAGATTTGAGACGTTAATGTTCAATCTAACTAAAGCTACCTTAAAAGCCTGAAATCCCATCAGACTTCACTAACACATCACCTTCAACTTCAAAGGCTACCATGCGGTGGAAGATCAGTTTTATGTCACATTTCTATAGTTCATGATAATAAAACATGACCCGTTGGAGATTCGTGACTGATGATTATGATTTGGACTTGGGCACGATCGTTCATGAATTTACTCGAATTAGGAAATAAAAATGACTCTAGATTAGTCGGGTCGAACGTTAAAATCAGAGACGGATTTGTGACTCTGAACGCCGTGACTTGGGTACGAGCACGGCCGCAACAAATTGTCAGACTGTCATTTTGCAAGCCAACAAAAAGTGGATTATTTTCTGGGCTAATTTATTCAACTGAAAAATATTCTACGCGCTACGCGCCTTTTATGTGAAGGCTTTTTGATTTTAATAGGTATGGTACCATTAGAAACTGGTCTGAAAATGGACGTGAAATTTTATTAAAGGCACAAGGGGTACGATCGCAAGAAACACTGCTGTTACTATGACCAGAGGTGGTCAGTAACGAGGTACTTCTACTTTTTCGAAGTACTCAAGTGTCGCCCTTCGCCCATATGAAATAATTCATCACATTATATATGGCTCATCCTATCGTTTGACACTGATGTTTCGCAATCTATCATTTACTTGTCATATCGTAATCTAACATGTCCATGGCGCGTCCTAACCTGGAAAAGTGGACTCTGACTTTTTTTGTTAGTTTTAGTGCTGTTTTACCATACCACCTTTGAAACCTTCTGGACTAAAGGCATGGAAGACGTGTTCCGCTTTTAGAAGTAGTATTTATGTTTCATTTTCTATTCCCAGTATCATAGTCTTTGAGTTATAATTAATACCATACATGTTGAAGTATAAAAGCAAGTGTACTAATTCCTTTAATTTCCGGAAATAAAGCTAGACAATATGGCATTTTTACGGTCCCCCATATTTTTATTAACGTTTACTAATCGCGCAAAGTGTTTACACCGTATCCTATACAACTTCTCCGTATTGCTCTTCGACTAAACTACACACCTTATAATATGGGGGATGGCGCCATACCATGCTATTTTCTAAAACGTGCTGTTCGAGAAAACAGAGGCTATGTGTCGCATTTCCAAAATAATACTATCATTTTCATCCTATGATGTGGACGAATGGTTATGCTATCGAAATTGGATACCTGCTGGTATGCATCAATATGAATCAAGCTCGTCACCTTCCGCATAGCTCAATTTGCACCTTATTTCAATCCATTTGAACTAATTAGGATCGTTTTCACAACTAGGCTACTTACTTACTTGAGTATTTTTAAAGTCAGAAAATTATACTTCTAGTTCAAGTAGTTTTAGGTTGCTTATGGAGGAAGTACTTCTACTCGTACTTGAGTAGATTGTTTCGTCGCTACTTCTACTTCTACTTGAGTAGCTTTCTTGACAACTTTGACCACCTCTGCCTATACCTGAAAATACGACTCACCAACACGAGTTTTCAATACGACACACCAACGCAGCCTATACCTGAAAGTACGACAAACCAACGCACCCATTAGAACCCATTGCAAATCACCAGCGATAGGGGGGGTTCAAAATTACGAATCACCAACACGAGTTTCAGTACGAATCACCAGCGGTCCCATAAGGGCCCCGCCCGCGTCACGACCGATCATACTAACTACTATCGTGAACATTAATATATAAGTGTAGGGTAGAATTAACAATATGAGGTCACGTCAAATGATGAAATTTACCTCCAATTCATAGTTAGTGCTCTGTTTATAGTCCGAATTTCATATTTCAGAATTCCGTTATCAACAGTCATAAACTTACATAACATCATACTGTCCGTTGGGATTGCTATCAATCTGATTGCATTTTGTGATATGGCGATAAGGGAGCGCGACATTTTTCCCTGTCATAAAGGAGGCGTGTCTAAAAAGTTAGAGAGCCACAGTTATAGAGGTTCGCATCATCCCTAATTGATAGCCCCTGGTCTAAAGAAAAATATTTTGCTATCAGATTATACTTTACCACACCGATCACTTCGATTGTGGTCAATTTATTTGTGATAGAGTAATGGAAACTCAGTATAAGGAACGATCATTAAATGATTGGTCGCATTGCGAACAATTCGAAAATATGCAAGTTGCAGTTATTTGAAATCGACTCGTAAATTTTGCCCCGAGTCACAAGTCGATCCACATTTTTGATACGCCGAGTCAATTCAAGTCAAGTCATTTGTGCAATGTTACTCGAGTCAATTTAAGTCATACGAAAAAGGTGAATCGAGTCATCCCAACACTGCTCCAAATACGAGACGCTGGTCAAGGAAGACAGCTCGCTATGTCGCAGCAACCAGAAATGAAACAGTGAGCGTCTTGTCAGCGCATTTCCTAAACGATTTAATTGAGCTGACTTCCTCAAACGCGGTGACGCTGCAAACTTTTGTTGCAATTGATTGAAAGCCATTTGTAATACAGAAAAAATGCAATTCGTAATAACTAGGTAAGCACGGTTCTAAGAAATGTATTTATGTGTATGGCTGAGTTAAAGCTGGTCGCAATATCCTCCGAGCCTGTACATTCATCTACCCACATTCATCTATCTTATTAAGTTCCATATCACCATCACCGAGACTGATATTGGATATCAGAAAAATGTTTCTGAAAATGCCACACAGGATCCGAATTTTTTTGATGTTGGAATTCGTGATCCGTTCTCCTCAAATCAGAGCAGAAGATGGAAAGAGATGCACTGCACATAGCGAATGGACTGTAAGTAGATTGGGAAAACTTTGAGAATCTTTGCTTGTAAGTCGTAACGCCATGACCAATGTCGCTGTGATTAACAAAAATTCAAAATAAGGACCGTAATCTCGCACGCAGTCCGAGAAGAGAATTCGTCAGTTATATACTACTATTGTTTTAGTGTATTTCACATACCTACTCAATCTGCTTGTTATTATAATGTTCCGGTCGACAAAGAAATAATCTCCCCGAAAAAATATCTCTCTCTCTCTTTCTCTCTCTCTCTTTCTCTTTCTCTCTCTCTTTTTCTCTCTCTCCCCCTCTCTCTCTTTCTCTCTCACTCTCTCTCTCATTAGATTACTGTAACTTTGATTGATTGTCGAATTCCGGTGCAGGTTTTCCAGCGAAGAAAATACGGAGACGTGGATTTCTACCGAGGTTGGGATGATTACGTGAAAGGATTCGGCAATTGCGATGGAGATTTTTGGTTTGGTAGGAATAAAATTTGATGTGACTTCTTCCAGTTAGCAGAATTCGGCCAATCTTAAATTGGTTATTAACTTATTATTTAAATGATCAAGCTCATTTTGTGATGACTAGGACAAGTTTTTGTAGCACTAAAATCACGGAAAGTTGCACTTAATTATAACGAAAGTTGCAGTAAAAAGTTGCATTTATAATTTTTGTTCTATTAGTATTGTATGAGATACTCGAAAGGTCCCGTTGTATAACTTATAGTTCCTTTGGCGCTGTTAAATTCGTTACTTTGCGATTTCATGGACATTCTGACGAGACCGCCAAAAATATAAATTTTTCTCGGTACACAGCAAGAACATTGCGCAATGCGGGAATAATTATCCCCAAAAAATCCAAACAGCATAGCGGTAAATCCCTTCCCGAAAACAAGTCAAATAACACACCCTAAACCCCTAGGTCTGTAAACTTGGCCCAAGGCGTTGCAGAAAAACGCACTCTAGGTGACTTGAACAACATCAATAGCCTGAATAAGGTGACCTGTGAAAATGTAATTGTCGGCGGTCTCGCCTGGGCGTTCGTGAAATGGGAAGCTATTTCAAATTTAAACGACAGAATCAATAGCGATCTATTTACATATTGTTCGAACGTGGTCGTGATTGGCAGGGGTAGTTGAACCTCTTGCTTGCAAGCCATTGTGTCATAGATAACACGGTGAGATGGAGCTAAACCATCATGTAGCTCTTTGTTATGCAAATCAAAGAGAATAGAACCATACTAGAAATAGTTTATATCATGTTTTTCAATCACTCCTTCACATTTTAACGCAATATGTGATAAAAGTTGCAGTAAAAATTGGTATGAAAAATTGAGAAAAGTTGCAAAAAGTTGCGTTATAAAATCCCTCCAAAGAGCTTAAAACATCATAGTACATAGATTCTGAGTATCTAGGAAGCTGTTGGAAGCCGTAAAAAAGATTTTCAAAAGTTGCAAAAACTTGCCCCAGTGATGAATAAAAATTTATACTTCATGCATAGAGGTTTATCGAATTTTCAACAAAGTATAGTTAGATGCGAAACCAACGCCTTGAATCATTTCACAACATTTGTCTCCAGGACTCGAGGGATTGCACGAAATGACAAAAGACGGAAGAATGGAATTGGAAATCAACCTGGTCACGGAAGACACAAAAGACCATTGGGTGGCTAAATACAGGTAAGTTATATTTCGATGCATCATTTGATGCACAACTTAGGAGATATGATTAGGTGGAATTAAACCGAAGACCAAATCGCCTACTTCATAAGAACGCCCGGAAAGATTGTCCGGATCCGAAAACTTCGGATTACAATGATTCTCTCCCATTGAGCGGCAATTTCCAACAGAATATATGTTTCACGGGAAAGCTTTTTACCTCACAATGACTGCGACCACAGTGTCCTAATCACATCACACTGCTCACTGCAATCCGGTTACGTCATTCTCTCCATTTGACCAAAAGCAATTTACGATAGTATTTAGACTATAGCTTGCCGTGTTTTGTTTGATAGAATTGGTATAAGTCGAAAGGTATTGCGATACCAATTGCGAAAATATAAATTTTATTCTGCTCGTGCTCCTGGAGACCCGTAAAATCAACTACGTAGTGCGCATGTGATGGAGTGGCTCGAATGACGAGGCTGATTTTGGGGATTTCAAGACTCAGTGTCGGGATGGCTCAAGTCATTACTTGACTCGAGACACATTTTTCCAATGAATGGACTTGACTCGAGTCACTTTGAAAAAAATTAGTTGACTTGACTTGACTTGGCTCGGCGCTTCAGAAATGAGGATTGAATCGTGACTCGGAGCCAAATCTTCAAGTCAATTTCAAGTCATCAAGTAAACGGTGTCAATTAAATCACTGTATCTTGTGTTGTTCGGATTGTTCGCGATACGCCGGTGTCAATTGTGAGATCAACCAGTGATTTACTGATTGTTACGTTGGTTGAACTGATCCTCGATTCTTGGATCACAAACAAATTGACCGCAAACGAAATGATCACAGTTTACGTTATCGTAGTAGTAGTGGATTAATTTGATGCCAACGTATGTCTGTTTCTTAAACGGCTCAATGCTCACATTGCACAGTGCTCACCTTAAAAAACCTCTTGTATGATGTAAATCGAACGAATTTAGTTTATGAGTTGACATTCTCACGGATCTATAGATGGGTACTGTATTGTACCATATCAATTTGCTTCGACTTCTCAAGGCGCCGTATATTCGATCCTCCATTTTGGCTGATAATAACAGACTGCTAGCATGTAGCGATGCAGTGGCTGACGTATTTTATTAGCAGTTCCACGTATGCGTGAGTGATACAGCACGTTTTTGCATGTATATTTAACTTTATGTTTGCTGTTTGATGCAAGATAAATGGATAATTAATCTGTTTTTCACACAGCCAGCAAAATGTAATGACTTTATACCGTCACTCATACTTCGAAAATTCAATTTGACTAGAATTATGACTTGACTCGTGACATGACTTGACTTGAGTCGAGTCACTTTTGAAAATCGATTGACGTGACTTGACTCGAGTCAAAATGTGCAATGACTCGAGATGACTCGTGACTCGAAGGTAGTGAGTTGATCCCAACACTTTCAGCGGTAAATAGGATTTACACTGTTTGCTCAATGCCGACGTCAGGAGTAACGTATCAAACATTCGCGGTAAATTCCTATTTTTCAGCAATTTCCGCGTCGGACCCGGTTCGGACAACTACACACTGTTCGTTTCCGGATACTCCGGGAATTCAACCCGCGACGGCTTCTCATGGCACGACAATGCACAATTCTCAACGAAAGACGCAGATCACGATTATTATCCGTTGCGGAATTGCGCTTCTGAATACGGAGGAGGATGGTGGTATCACGGGTGCGCCTACAGCAATCTGAATGGCAACTTCAGCGAAACGGTATTGTGGTATTTTGATGGAGTCATGAGAATAATGTGCTGCTCGGAGATGAAGATTCGCAGAAGATTATGAAGAAGCATACTCGATGCCTGAAAAATACTACTGATCTTTTCCGGATAACTCATTATGACGTCACAACAAAATGTATTATGTCAAAGTTCAAATATGTACTTTTTATGCCACCACAAAGAACATGATGCCTGTTATCCGTCTCATTGAAGATTCTTTGGTATTTTGTATACCTTACCGATTTCATTGCACTTGTTGGCAATGTTGTGGGATGATCTTGACTTCGGAAATGTGTGATTTCCAGTAACGTTCGTGGCTTTGTACTATGTTTCGTATGCTGCGACACGGCCAATCAAGGTTTCAAGGCTTCCTCAGTGGAAAGTACTCTTAAAAGTATAATCCTCTTTAGTAAATTAACTTTCAGTGGCGAGGGGTGTATATTTTCATTATTCGAAAAAGTCGTCTTTTACTACTCAACTCGAATCAGAAAAATTGATACCCTATTAAGTTTCGAGTAGTCTACTATTTTTAACTGACTGTATCAGGGTTGTAATGACTCGAATCACGACTCGACGCGAGTCGGATCGAGTCGCAATTTCTCATTGCCCCAACTTAACTCGAGTCGTTTTCTTAAAAATGGAAAATGTGTAACCGCTCGAATTCGTAACCAGAATGACCCCGCAGTCCGTAATCTCCGGTTTGCATGACAGTCGACAGATCATGCGTACAGGTATAGCGTGCTGAGTGGGATGCGGTTAAACAGGAATTAAGTAGTGTGTGCCGTTTTGGGGGTGTCTTTGTGTGAATTTGTTGCTGTGATAAGTCATGGATTGCATTAGAGCGTTTTATATATATATATTGCCTGCCTTTGTGGTAATATATCCGCCGAATATGCAATGCGTCGCTGAGTCCTGTCGAGCCTGAAAGTATCTTAGTCGTATTTAGTCAGATAGCAAGAAATACGACAGCACGGCTACTAATGACTCGGCTCGGATATATCGTCGCAGTGTTGCAGTTTTGGAGGTCCATATTCAAAACTTGAAAAAAAATCACGTTCTTAGAAAAATTTCATTTCCTTTCGGCCATATCTTTATATAGGTATATGGTTATGTCTGTCTCATTGTTTCAAAGATAATGGTGTCGGAAATACGGATCAAACAAGATGAACACTTTACGTTGAAAGTCGCACTGTGTCCTCTCTCGGTTCATACACTTATAAGTAGGACGATTTTTTCACCTAAAAATTGCGGAAGATTTTGACTTGAAAAATTAAAATTTTAACATTTTTTGACCTTAAAAAACTTTTTTTTTACCAAATTTGGACCTAACCTATGCAAATGATGTGTTGTTAGAATTGTATTACTTATCTTCATTTCTGGTTGGAGCTGACTGTCCTTCCGAAGTAGGGCGAGGCCGCTCACAATTCCATTTGTGTGCCATTTGTGTGCCCAATATCTCGGCGTCACCATTGATTCCAAATTGTCTTGGAAGCAGCATATTGAATGCACAATATCAAAACTAGCTCGGTGTGTGGGAATAATGACCCGTCTTCAATCTTTGGTTTCCAGATCAGTACTACGAACCATCTACTTCTCTTTTTTCCACTCGCATCTGCAATATGGAATCGTAGTATGGGGAAATGCATGTACAACATTTTTGTGCAGAATTCGAACCCTGGAAAACCGTGCGATACGGCTGATCTCATCGGTACCTTTACGTACCAATTTATCGCCTTACTACCGTAAGCATCGAATTTTGCGAGTTGATGAACTGTATCGCTTCGAAGTATCAAAAGTTGTTCACAAATATTTTTCCAATAGTCTCCCTCCTGTGTTTGATGACTTTTTCATACCTGCTAAACATGTCCATTCCCATTACACGAGATCTTCGTCTAAAGGAAACGTCTACTTACCCCAACCCAATAGCAACCTAACTAAGAGATCTATCGACTACTCGGGACCTATCATCTGGAATGCAATACCATCACATATCCGTGAATTGCCTTATAATAGATTCAAAAAAGCCCTACTTGATCACCTCTTGTCGTTACACTAACACTGTTGCCCTACCTCGCCCAGACATTGCTTCATTGATCATTTGCTACCATTGTTTAATTTTTTTTCTATTTTCCTTTCGTAACGAAACATTTTTTTACAGCCAGACTGTTCTGAGTCAAGTGTACCTGTTTGATGCTGGTGTGATCAGACTAGATGACCTTCACGGTCTTATCGATCATTCCTATCTAATACCGAATACTGTGCACGCATATTTTCTGTACGACCATCACTGCCGTTTGTTATGTATTTTGGTTCGATGAAAATAAAGACTCTCTCTCTCTCCTTGGAATCAAATTTTATCAAAATACACCAACCAAAACTCTGTCAACAAAAGGAGTTCGTGTACCACCTAAAAATAGTACATTGAACGCTCTCTCTTTCATGCTGGTGACGTCATATTTTGTGATACGATTGTTGATATGCAATGTTCTTTCCAATTCTCTACTAGTTGCTGACGATTACCCCTGACGAGTGTCAGCCGAAAATATTCGGGTTCATTTCAATATGAATATACTATTTAATCCTTACGAAGTAGTTTAGCCTGGAAAACATTTTTGACTCAAACACTGGCAAGTTTTTTACATGAAAAAAACTTTCTTTTAACGAAATCTGGCCCTATGAAGAATTCCAGTAGGCTATTTACATCACGTATTATGGTAGAAACAATTAAATATTTTTGTAGTACAACGAAAGATACTTTCCTACATTCCTGGACAAAAAGTGTCTGTCCTTGTCAATTGGTTTGTCAAGAATGGAGGAAGAAGGTTCAACAGCAGCAGTTGTTAGCTGACAACAATGAAGCTGTGCGTACACGGCTGGTGACACACCGTGTTGCTTCATTCTGACAATGTTGTCTACATCACAATTTTTCATCGTGCCCTTCTTGATATATGAACTAGGCAATACCAACGCAGTCTTGCTTTAGTTAGGATATTGAAGTACGTTGCGCATAACACCATGTCAACCTATTTGTTACATTTGAATGTTTGTGCATCACGATGAGCAGACAATGGGCCGTATACAACGGAAGGCCTATAAAGTAGGCTACAAGCTGTAAAATGTCAATGGATGAGGTCACCAAACGTGTAAAAATTGATGATACAAATGAAACGCAGGTAGCATAAAAATTTGACTTTTTAAAAAATATTGACGTTTTCTGACTATTCAATATTAATTTGGTATATTACGGCCGGCCATGAAATTTCTTTGTGGTCGGCCACAAAAAAATCTGTAGCCAGTGAGTGGCCACGGGAATGCTGAGAGTCCGTCTCCGATTTATTTAGGTGGATTTTTGCATCTGGGAGGTTTAGATAAAGGTTCAGTTGATCATGTCGAATTTATCTTTTGAAGGAACCAGTGATGGAACAGACATTTGTTATAAATAAACGGTATTTCTTGTCATTGATGTCATAAACCGATGGATATGGGCTACCATCACCACCTATGGGACCTGAAGTCAGTGTTGAGATCAAGTCGCTGCCAACGAGTCACAAGTCAACTCGAGTCATTGCACATTTTGACTCGAATCAAGTCAATCGATTTTGATAGGTGACTCGAGTCAAGTCACTTGATTTTTGAGAGTGACTCAAGTCGAGTCAAGTCACCAGAAGTCAAGTGCAATATTCAAAGTACGGGGCATAATGTTTGCATTTTGTTAGCTGTTTGGAATACAGATTAAGTCCCCATTTATTCTGAATCGAGTCTAATGTAGAGTTGTATATATAGCCTACGTAAGAGGCGTTGTATCGCTCAACCACGCAAGTAACGGTATGTGCAATAATCAGTAAAAATACAGGACCTCCCAAGGAAAAAAATGATACAATATATAGAGCAGCGGTCGGGAACCTGTGGCTCGCGAGCCATATATGACTCTTTTGGGTATGAGATATGGCTCTTTGCCAAATATATAATTGTTTACTGAATTGCTCAATATTGCAGCAACTTGTTGGTAAATTATCATCACGACAAGAATAATTACTCTCGTGACCGTATAAACATGTCTTCGAGAGGTAAAGACAGTACCGTCTTCAGGATTAGGGGCTCGGGCAGCCCTTTTCAAAATCCCCAAGTTTAAGTTAGGTCGCGGGGACCAATATCACTCACGAATTCGAAGTACCCGACTCGAAATCCTGGATTGCACGATACGTTGATTGATCAAAGAGAATAGCAGACTTGGCGATGCCCATGCCAATTGCCCATGAAGGACAACGCAGTTATCAAATATATACACACCGTCTTCCTGATCTTCGGCGACAAATGAACTGCCGTGGAAGTGACATTCACAATTACAAACAACGCCATACCTATCCATGTTCTTGATTGGTAAGTCGCTTTGTCATACCCGCGATAAAATGTAGGCGTGTAGCGCAACATTATATGTTCTTGCCGAAACTTTGAGAATTGAGAAGTCGATCAGTATTTAGATTTTCGGAATCAGGGCAACAGTTGCATTCAGTTCACATCAGTTATTTACGATGAATTGCGTTATCAATGGCGAAGCTTGGCCCATCTGTGCCAATAATAAATATGCAAATCGCCTAATTTTGAGAGAAAAATGTTCAAAATTCAGTCATTCAACGATAGAAAATCCAGGGCATGGTATGGTATGGTATGGAACGAGAATTTTCCATACTCCATACTTGCCTTACTCTCTCCATACCATACTTGCAATTTTCCATACCATACCAACATTGTTCCATACCATACTTGATACATATTCCATACTTTCAAATACTTCAATACCATAAGTATAGTACCTTTTCTAGCATCTATATATTATTGATATTTCGGATGCTGTTATTGCTTAAACTAGCCATGATGCGAATCTAACTCCTGCTGATAGTTTTACAGAGTCTGTTTTGGTGAGGTTTAGTTCACAGTGGTGAGGTGCAGTGTACCTTTACGCGACAGCTTCCGCGAGCAAAATGAGATATAGTCAGCAGATTGTTATCTAGGAATGTCCACAAAAGGGACTGACAACATACGGCCCGCAACGAGATTTTGTCCGGCCCGCGGACAGTTTCCTGGTTTACATGATCATGTGGCCCGCGGCCCCAATCTGCCGAGATTCCCCACTACTTGCCTAAACATCAAATTTTAGTGACTGCATGTTATTATATAGGTCTGCGCACTGCGCGAGAGTGAGTGGAGCTTGGGGTTAAGTTCTTCGAAGCGAGAAGACTTGCATTATCCGCATTTACGATATACTCAACCCTAATGAATTGATATATTGGTACATGTTGGGTAAAGGGGCTTATAAAACGCTTTGAAATCTTAATTGAGGAATGCACTGTGACGTAGTTGATCAGAGAGAAGCAGACATGCGGCGCCTGTATGACAATGCTGTTCTCAAATCCACATTGTATTTTCATTATTGGCGAGAAATGGCTTTGGAGCGACATTTCCGTCGATAAAATACAATCAATAAATACGATTTATTCCTTGTATATATGGGCGAATAATTTATTCAGTCAGCAATCCGGCCCGCCAAGTATTTAATTTTCCTATGTCAGGCCCGCCGACTAGAGAAGTTGCACACCCCTATGCTCCATAAGATATCATTGCATTTCCGGTACGTTGGCATGAGGCACGTGCAAGTTTGAAGTAAATACTCGCAAAATAATTTATAATATAGGTGCAACCTTAAAATATCCCAGCTGCAGGCGATCAATACTTCAGCGATCTGCGTGATTATTAGTACAGTATTAGGTGGGGGTTAGTGTGTCGAGAATTTCACAATAGGTCTACCCCACTCCATGATCTATAATCCTAATGCGAGAGCGTTTGAGATACGACCAATAAGATAGCTCGGTATGTAAATAGTATAAATGTGCGGGTAATGTTCAGAAGAAATGTAATTATCAATCACATTGAGCATTAACTACGTTGCATCATGATTTCTCTTAAGCTCTAGTCACTCAAGGTCGAGGAATGAGGTAGTTGAGTAGCCACCATTACCAATTATTGCGTCACATGATAGACTATGCTTGGAGATGTTAGGCTACTGTTGTCATTATTACATCACAAAATCATGTCATTCCAAGTGCTCGTAAAATAGGGTTGCCATACGTCCGGAATTTCCCGGACATGTCCGGAATTTCACCGTTTACAATACTGTCCGGGCGGAATTCCTAAAATATGCCTAAATGTCCGGAATTTTGAAAGCATAATTTTTTCGTAAATCAATATAATACCATTATTTTTGGGGATATTCATGCTACAAAATAATTTTCTTCTCGCTGGGCGCGATATACTAGCACATTTATTAATTTTTATATGGCGCAAAAACTGCAATAAAATATAAAAAATCTAGCCTTCATTTGCTGAATAAGCCCAATTTTCCTCGCAATTAGACCTATAGAAGAACGATATATTCCTAGAGATGGCTGAGGCCGTTAAAATGATTTATTCAAAGATGGTGGTTCAAAACGTGGGAGTCGTTTGCCTTTATTTTTGGGTTCACGGAGATGCTGAGCGTTAGCTTCAAAAATAACCCATGAGTAGTCTGGGCAAAGGTGCTGATTACTTTGATTAATGAGCTCGACTAATTATGATCAGTACCACGGAACATTTTCAGGTTGGAGATGAAGTCGTGGTTGGAATATAGATAACTAACCTACGGATAGATGCGCAACACATGACTCACGGTCGGGTGATGCGACAACGGCAGATTTGTTGTCGCCTCATAGCATGAAACGGGAGAGTAATTGCTAGTCCAGTAGATGACGACCCTAGCGCTCAAATTAAATAAAGTTGATCTTATTTGAAAGCTACAGTCGCACTGATTCTGATAATATACATTGAATTTTCATCAGGGCAATGGAACCACCCCGAAATAGCCTTCAATATCTGAAAATCTGAATTATCGCAACCCAGCACGGACCGGTATTATGGTCATTGTCCTGCGGCGTTGCGATTGTTTATAACAGTGCTTTTCAACCTGTGTGACGGTTCGCACTGATGCGAATGAAAAAAATTTCAGAGCGAATGACGAAGGTGGTGCCAATAATGCGAATGAAAAATCCGGATGAGTCCGAATGAAAATCGTAAATAATTGTTCATTTTTCTGACGCAGAATAATTCGAAGAAAAGCTAATTGGAAATTCAAGGGCAGCGTGACTGTTGTAGTTGAGACGCAATTGTAAAGAAATGACGCACCACTATAATCGTAGCTCTCACAAACCGTAGTGAATTGATGTTGTCGCACTATAATTATTACATAGTCAAAAGCCAGGCTTGGAAGTTGGTGTATAGTTACAAACATACAGTGTATAAGCCCGTCTGAGCCAACGGCAGGCTGGAAAAATGACGTCAAATTGATTTTCTGCTTTCTTTCGCTAAGCATTAAACAATCAACACTTCCGTAATAACTGTTCGATTAGCGCGAGGCCCGAGGATAGTAGTAAATACCATCATTACGGACTCACATTTGCAAGTTAATGTAACTCAAATTTTACTCCTTCGAGGGTTATTAAAGTATGGTGCGGTGCAAATGCTATCTGTTTATCTGTATGTAAAGTTTGATGTGCCGCTAATAAAATACGGGGCCAAAAACATCGGCGGCGACGAAACCTTGGCTAAAATTGACTGACGCTGGATGACTAAACCTTTCAATATGAAAATGCTCCGTTGTCGACACGGAATAGTCCCGTTCTTGCAATCTGAGTAGACAGTAGTACAAATGCCACACGCATAGGAATTAACTTCACGAAAATTTGAAATCGCGTGCGTCCGACATATTTTATAGAGCTGCGTTGGATAGAATTGCGGTGTGCGTGTTCCGTATGCCATATGTCCTAAAATTGTAGCATATCCTACAGTAATACTAAAAAATTAATTCCTTTTCATAGGTGAGGCTCGGGTCGCGAGATGCCACAGAAATTCAGATTTTGGTGGTAGTCTAAAATGCTGCTTTAAGATTATTAAACTGTTATCACTTTTAAAGTTAGATTAAGCTAAAGAGCCGAACAAACAGTATCCTGACTTCATTCAAACAGAAAATGAGAAATCGAAAACAAAAAACATATCTGAAGTCGGAGCAACGTATCATTAAGGTGGCGAGCTCTAATTTGCCTATTGCTTAATTAATGGTATTGGACTTTATTTCCCAAGACATCAGGCACAAGCCTCAGCACAAGCATGTGGATTTTTCACCCTTTCGACAAACTTGAGCTTCCGGGACCTTTGTGTCATCTCTCAAAGACGATTTCTTGCAGTAAGCATTTCTCACTCGCGGAAAATACGCTGTATTTTAGATAGGAGTGCAGGGCTGTTCTTAAAACCTGGCCATCCAAGCTCTATGGTATGCGTAATAGTATAATGTCCAACAACTAGTTTGACTGAGAATCGTATTATTAGTGAAATAATTGAAATCAAAACGATGGAAAAGAGTTGCTTTTTTAATGAGACACGTCATGGCCTGAAAACTATAATATCCAATTAGTTGCACATCTGAACAGAATATTCTTATGTATCTTCTTTATGTATAGCAATTTTCGGTTGGCTTGTGCGAATGAAATTTATTTAAAAAAAAGTGCGAATGAAGCTCAAAAAGGTTGAAAAGCACTGGTTTATAACAATGCCGATTTTCAGACTTTGAAGGCTATTTCGGGGTGATTCCATTGCATTAATGAAAGCTTAATGTATATTATCAGAATCAGTGCGACTGTAGCTTTCAAATAAGATCAACTTTATTTAATTTGAGCGCTCGGGTCGTCATCTATGGCAGTGCTCTTCAACCTTTTTCGACGTGGTACACCCTTTTAACGTTTGCTCAAAACTCGTACACCCCTGTTCATTAGGGGTCTTCAAAAATGACTTTTTTCCTCAAATCGTACTGGCTACTTGATAAAATTGTTAGGTTACCTAACTTAAGCCTACACACCAAATTTGGTTCAATTCCAACCAGTAGCCGCATGGCTACGGGAGAAGAAAGTTTCTATTTATTATATAAAAATAAATAACGAAAAATGTGAAATTTTTCTGTTGTCTATAAAAATGATGTTCTTCAAATTTGATTCTATTCTAACCAGTAGAAGCGGAGTTATTGCCGTAAAAAAAAATTGGATTTGAATAAAATAGTATTTGGTCACAGAGTTTATTCGCAGCTAGTTAGGCCGCCCGTCACGCAAATTGGAATTTATTTCGTGTCAGCCCCAAAACAGCATGACATTACAAACGATAATCAACCTAAATTTAACAGTATTGGGGAGAAAGTAAGTAAAGCTACTGCTGCAGAAGCGGTAATTCAGATCAGCGATGATAGCAGGCGCACCAGCCTACTGCGTATCAGGCCTGCCTCACACCACACACAGTCGATAGTAGCACATGGGCTGGAAGAGATGTCAGTAACCTCAGATCGTGTGCCGCTATACACAGTCTATTGTCGCTAATTGGCATCACTAATAACAAAATACTAAATTGCAAATGTATGGCGAAAGATAGGATATAAAATCGGCATTTTAAAACAAAAGGGTTTCGATTTCAACATGGAAGCTGTTTCGACCCTGGCTGGCTACGTCACTTCATTCATGTGCATTGCGGTATTTATTAACGCCGGGTAGGAAGTACCGTTTCAAGAAGTCTGAGCTATCGCGGCGGTTTCCTTAAAAATCACTTAAAGACAAATGACTAAAGCTCAGACCTGGGCAAAGTGCGGCCCGCGGGCAAAATGCGGCCCGCGAAGCCATCCTGTGCGGCCCGCGAAAGGTTGCTTGGAATTCTTAACATACAACCTGCTTTTTTAATGATGATGCGTGGACTAAAATTTAGGCTGTATCAACTAAACAGACAATTCGTTTGCTTTGAAGCCTGTTCATTAATATGTCACGACTACGCTTCCTACATTCCTTTCATGCGTACTCCAGATTCAAAATAAAGGCATTGTGGCAAAGTATGAGCAACAATTAAATCCATAAGAAATAATCACTCTTTCCATAGTTTAGGTCAAACCTTCTTAGTTGCGATTGTCACGTTACGCATTATACGGTACGAGTTTCAAATCGTAACGTGAGGCGTTTCCAAATCTGTAGTTGGTAAAACCAGTCAATCAGTGCTCGCGACTGCTATATGACTCATCATCATCATCATACCTAATATCTATCACCCATAAAGGATGAAAGTTCATGTCAAAAAGAGGAAATCGAAAGCTGAAATTCATAGAGGGTTTAGCGCACTAATATTTGTATACTGGAGTTAGGGGTAGACTCGTCATTTTAGTTTTTGCCAATCATGTCGGTGGAAGTAACGGTTTGAATTATGACAAATACACAAATCTCTCGGTCAAGAGAGGGCGAACTTCAGGAAAACTGCAAACTTCGCTCAACATCAAGGCTATTCGAGCTGCACACTACTCGGAATAAAGCGACCAAAGCGACCAAGCTTTGTACTATCCCATATACATTTCAGTGCAGTGGCTCTCGAACTGGGGGCCGCGAAAGCATCTGAAGGGAGGCGCGAAGCCGAAGTTAAATGTATTTTTTTTCGTGCCCCGCGCGATTTACTCCAAGCTCATAGTATAGTTATTGCTCTGTGTATTGTCCAAATTTGATATTATAGAATTCCCTCATCAACAACTATAACCTTCCATGGCATTAAACCATCCGTTGGATTGGGCGTGAACATTTTCACTATCATGAAGCGGGGCGTTCCTAAAATAAGTTCGAGAACAACTGTTTTAGTGTCTTAATAGAAGAACGTCGATAGGGGTTTAAAAAGAGTTAAAAACGTATCATATTTAACATTGTTTCGAATCCTGACGGCAGATAGCAATTTCATTAATTAACCGCCACGGTTTCAACCGTGTTATTATTATATAAAATAATTGCCCACCCCTGCTATAGCTGAACACATGTTTGTTAACTGCATACTTTCCAACACCAAACGGAACCATTGGTCTATTGCCGACGGCTAAATGAATAGGAGAAAGATTTGCTTATGACATCACAATCAAGCGTTGTACAGTATTACCCAGGGATATCTAGAAGTCTAGGAGTTCTAGATATCCCCGAGTATTACCTTTGAGATAACATCGTACCATATTGCTCATTAACCTGTGCGTCAACCTGTACTGACCCATAAACCTGCCTTTGTGATAGCTAGCCATCGGCTCATTGTAATTCGGATCTGGTACACCCCTGTACACCCCATCCGAGTGGTACACCCTTTGCAAATTCTGGTACACCCTAGGGTGTACGACCACCCCGGTTGAAGAGCACTGATCTATGGGGTTAGCAATTACGCTCTCGTTTCATGCTATGAAGCGACAACGAATCTGCCGTTGTCGCATCATTCGTCCGTGAATCACGTATTGCGCATCTATCCGGAGGTTAGTTATATAGTTGGAAACCGCTGAATGTGGGGTGTTAATAACGCTTCGTGGTGCGCACCGGCAAAAGGCTGATGAACAACCTTTTCGGCGTGACATTAACATGACTTAACGATCTACAATTACGCTCCCTGTATTTTCGAAGTCATCATCCTCCACCATCCCCACCGCTAACTCTGATCATGTGGGCGAAGACAGGATCAAACTATATAGTAATATATGGAAGAACCAATATTATTGACAGAATTAATTCAAAAAATTTAACGACCAGATGCAACAAGAAACCAGAGGCATATAGCAAGCCCCCCAGAAGTTGCATCGATTACCCTTTGGTGGGCCAAAAATTATTGTTTATATGGGCGGGAAGGGGCTGAAAAAATGAGGTTTCGGTCCCGGTTACACAACACAAAGCCACATACTCCCGAATCGGATCGTGACCGTTACAGGTCATTTCAGCTTTCCCAGTGTGACGTTATATTGACAGACAATGTGCTAATACTTCATTTCGGAATCCACTGGTGGGCGCTAAAGAGTGTCCGGAATTTGGGTCACAGAAATATGCTAACCCTATCCTAAAACCGTTGCACAAGCGTGTATTTGATCCTACACATCGTTCAATAGTTCACGCTCACACATAACAAAAGCGATCTTATTCCGTGAACAGCGAACAACGTACGCTTCTTGAAGCTTGCACTGATCACGATAAAATGTATAAAACACCAAAGTATGGAAGTATGGAAATGTCGTTCCATACCATGGATTAAAATCTTCCATTCCATACCATACTTGCATTGTTCCATATTCCATACCAAAATATCGATCCATACCTTACCATGCCCTGGTGCTGACCAAGCCGAACGTGCTTAAACTGGTCTTGGGGTATAGGAAGCTTATTTCCACAAATTACAATATGATAGGAGAATCCGAGGAAAATGCTCATATATGGGGTATTTTAGTGTTCGATATGTAGGACAGAATAGATTTAAGCAGCACAGTGTCGTTCCGCCGACGTATTTGTGTTTTACATTTGTCACATTTCGTGATTTCACTAAAGACGGACCTACTAAAACATTTAATATTTGCTGTTAGGATTAAATGTAACCTAGTTTGAATATAATGAATAACATAAATTTAAAAAAACGTCCAAATTCGGTGATATCTTACAAAATACAGCCATCTGCAGAAACCAATGACATTTAGAGCTCAGCGCCTCCGATTTACCCTAAAATCGTTCTCTATTTGTTGTCCAGTGTTATTGTTATTATAACGCCGTATACTGGAATTAAAGGCTTCGCCCGAGGCTGGCGTTCCGATTGCCTGATGATATGTTTTTATGTGGTTTCACATTCTTTGCTCCATAACGTATCTGTTTGGTACGAGCTATTTATGGCAATTTATAATTATACGCGTTGATAAATGAATGTAGAACGCAGCGCTTGTAACGAAACCAAATCACAAGCGACAAAAATACTTTCCAATGAGGTCGACTTTCAGTTCAGTTCGTTTATAGTTCATCCAGAATTTCATCAGTTTCAAAACACCACAAGAAGTTCGCCTGATCAAGACGCCACAAACATTTCGTCTGATCAAAACACGATTGTAATTTACTAAAGTTATAGGTCCTTTATCGTTACTCACAGACACACATCATTCAATTTAGACGGTAAAGGTAGTAACCTCTGAAAAACTGCTAATGGTTTTATAGACTTTAAAAACATCTACTTTTCAAAGATACTTAACAGAGTACTTTTCAGTCCTACCATTTACCATCTTGAAGTATTATTTTTTACAGATTTTGATAATTGCTACTTTTACTCGTACTTGAGTAGAAATTTACCGTGTTACGTCTACTTGTGTCACAACGCTGATTACTTTGAATACAGCTGAGGGTATGCACTAAGGATGGTGTGAACCTGTGAAACGTTCAGGTTCGTGTGAAATCGAACCTTTTTGAAAGGTTCTGTGTGAACCAGAGTTGGATCAATTACATTATTTCAGTTCAATTACAATTACAATTACAATTACTTTCATGCATGTTTCAATTACATTACAATTACAATTACTCCATGCTAAAAATATCAAATTACAATTACAATTACAATTACTCCTTGCATGCTTCAATTACATTACAATTACAATTACAATTGCTGCTGTTGAACATGTAATTGAATAATCATAAATTCAACCGTGCTCCTTGACAACCGTAGCGTCGTAATTAACAACAATTCAAGTATTCATGTTACATTCATGATGCGCAAATACCCGTTAATTAATAAAAAGAAAAAACGTTTTCGAACTATTCCAGTATGCAGTATGTCGTTGAAAAAAGTATTATAATATATGCACGTGTTGGATTTGCGTATATAGTATATAATTAAAGAAATAGTATTATTTTTATCGAGGGACGTAGGAATTAGGATGAGGAGTAAAAACAAAACCGTGCTTTGTCAGATAAGACGTTATATAATATCCAGTGGTCTGGTTAGTTAGCCAGACGAAGTAACGATGCAGCATCGTGATCTGAACTCGTATTGTAGATTGCCAACCCACGGATAGATGCGCAAGATGTGAGTCACGGATGAATGCACCGACAAACGTACTGCAGAGCCGGCTAAAAGCAACAAACTTTGTAGTCCTAGAGCTGGCGATCCAAGCGTCCAAATTTGATGCATCTGGTCTTTATCGTAAGCTATTGATGCACTAATTTTGAAAATACAAATTAAAATCTCGTCAGGGCAATGTAACTGCTCCAAAATAGCCGTTTAAGGCCGACTGTTCTGAAAAGTGAGAGCGTTGCAGCAGCATGACCACAACTATGACCAATTACGCCCAGCGATTGTTCAGAACAATGCCGATTCCCAGACTTTCACGACTATTTTGGGATGGTACCATTGCCTGGAAATATACTTTTATTGCGGAATCAGTGCGATTAGGACCATACATATCAAATTTCGACGCTTGGATCGCCAGCAATTGGACTATCAATTCTGCTGCTTTTAACCGGCTCAGCAGTTCGCTTCTCGGCGTATTTAATCGTGAGTCACGTGTTGCGAATCCATCTGTTGGTTAGTAATCTAACAATTGTATACAATGGCAGCCGAGGCCAGCATAGCGGTAAAAATAAAAAACTTCGCCTGCAAGGGCGCAGTCAAGGGCTTCCGCGAATGGATCCATCAAATTCCTTGTCGACATTTAAAGAGAATGCATTATAAGTCAATTATTTTATGTTGTGCTTGTCAGGTCTCAATAGCAATTTAATGTAATTGAACTTGTAATTGAGCAAAATTTTTGTCAAATTACAATTACAATTACAATTACACGCAATAAAAATGCTTCAATTACAATTACATTACAATTACATTGAAAAATGTAATTAATTACATTCAATTACAATTACAAATTACAATTGATCCAACTCTGGTGTGAACGCGAATGTGAACGTCATGACGTCACGCGGCGTCATATTGCTAATTCCAACCCTACATTTCTGTGAAGTGATAGCCTATATGTATGTACACGATACCTTGCGACGACTCCGGCCACATATTGCCGCAATGCTGAAGTACAATGACGTTTTAACCGTCGCGAAATGTATCAACTGGGACAATCAAATGATATAATAATCCCCATCAACAAGTTATAAGGAAGCCAACACTCCAATCGCACTGATCTGATTTTTATGATACAATAAACATATGAGATCAAGCTTGACTCGTTTATGAACGTGAACCTCTAAATTTCCGAGGTTCACACACAGAACCCGAACGCGAACCTCACGTTCACACCATCCCTATTATGCACTAGTTATGCCACTATTGTGCGATGTACTCGTCTGCTATTGAAGACCTACAAATATAGTACAAAAAGAACGAACGCATTAAATATAACGTGTACCTGTACACATTTTCATCGGTCCAAATGTAAGCTTTAGTTGAATTGAGTGCCAAAGTAGCTACCGTGATAAAATATTTTGATTCGAGGTCGTAAATTAAGTGCAAAGCAAAGTTGTCATCGTATAATCACTCAATAAAGGAAGGCCTTGAACTGATGCGAAAAATTACGTCTATGCTGGGGTTTGAATGAAATGCGATATAGTTTGATCATACGAGAGGGAATACAAATACTCAATAGAGGTTGTGTTACTGCGTTGCTGCGAACGCTTTACGTGACACTAGCCTGCGGTCAACTCAAAGATTCAAAACAACACACTTGGCTTCGACTTCCTCACGTTCATGTCAATAATATGAAGCCAACCCGTAATTTTTTTTTGTGAATTCGGCGACGTCCCGGCCCATTTGCGCAGTAACAACAAGGTTTTTAGCGAATATTTGCACCATGTACGGCCACAAACACGCGATATTGGTTGCCGTCGGAAATATTTTCTTAACCCTGAATAATTCCATTGCTTCAATAGCAATTTCATACCTATATAGGCTATACAGTTAAAACAAGATAAGTGTGCAGTGTGCGTATATAAAGTCAAGTTGGCAACCGAATTTGATAAAAAATGTTCTATCGGCGATGCAGCATAGGACATTCACGATTATTGAGTGCTAATAGAATCAGGGTTGTCGAAATCAGGGTTTCCCAAATTCGTGGGCGCACAGAGTAAATCGACTGTTTTCTCAGTAAATATTGAACAACATGCTATGGAACAGTTGAAGATATATTGCTATAGCCTAAATTATATGAAGGCCGAGATATGGTAATAATTACGGTTGGTATTCGGGATCACATTTTTAATCCCGGAATCGATATTTGCCCGGGATTTGTCATGATTAACAAAGTAGAAGAAATCACCCACGCAAGCAGCCCTTACCAAGTTCACATAATGTAGTACTGACAGATAACACGTGAGCATAGCGTGAATCCTCGTGAACAAAGTTTGTGATTTCGTACTCAAAATATACAACAGTTCAAAATGGTGTTTAGTGGAGTTGCCAAAAATGCCGCGTTGTATGTATATTATTGATAAAACAATCTATGTGCCTGCAAGAAGCTATCCGAAAATGCAATAACATTTCGCGCAAAGCGTTTGAAAGTACCTAGCCATCGGCGAGTGGTGAGCCAAGGATCTCGATTGTTTGGACCGGTGCCGGTCCGCGAGGAGTTCACCACTGGTCCTGAAAAACCACATAGTTGTGTTGTGAAGTTTGTGAGAAGTGAAGGATCCTAATTACATTGATAAAAATCGAAACTGCACATGTTGACAGCTTTATTCCAAACATGTAACTTAGAGACACAGTGTCGTATGCCTCTTCTTTCTAAATCTAAAATTGGCCCCTAATAAATGCTCAGTCGTAATTAGATGCAAGATGAGCGTTTCCACCTAACAATGTAGCGATGTTCTTTTTCGCGTGATCTGTGATAGGGAGAGTAATTTGTTCATCATGCCTCTGAACGCATTAGCCAGTAAGAAAAATGTTCGGAGGCATCCGAGTCGAGACAATTTGATGTCGGGGGTGGTGTAGAAGCACTTTGACCCCGAAGGTATTCTTTCCTTTATTGATATCCTACGTATATCATATAGACTTATAGAGCATCACTGTGGTAATGTCGAGACGTGACCGCGCAATTCGCAAGTGCCACGTATTCACCCCAATCACAATAAGGAGTGGTTGGTTTGTTTGATGTACGTAGGGGAGACCGGGGACAATTGTAACACTTTTCGTATTTTCCAACATTGCGTGTTTTTCTCGTGGAAATTTCATTTCCAAAGTTTTATATAAAGAAGCCAACAACTCGATAGTTGATATGAAAACTAAATTGGAACTCAATCAACAATCAATCATGGAAATTTTGGGTCGCAAAAATCGCTGCTCAAATGTTACAATCGCCCCGTACCCAGGGGCAATTGTACCACCCTTGCGGGGCAATTGTAACAGTGTTATTTGTAACTAAACAGAAACTAAATGAACAACGAAAACGGAAGCACAAATTGTAATATTGCATGAAACTAAAGGAAGAGACGTTTGAACGCTTCCAGGCTACGCCCCATCGCATTTATGGCATCTGAATGCAATATCACCCTTCGTGTCTTGTTCAAGCTTAAAGTGTACAAGAGACACATTCATTCCATCATCTCCCTACACATATTCGGCCTCTTCTACCAAGGTTCTGTTGTTCAGTGGGCATAATAGGTTGGTCATTCGGTCACCTGCGAAGGTGCGAAACCGACCTGGCTAACATATCTTGGTTGAATGGGCCGATGATATTATAGTAAAACGAGGACGCAACATTGTGTGGCGTCAAAGCTATAATGACATTTATCTGTGCTGTAGAAAATTAACATAAATTGTTGACATCAAATATCAAAATGTAAGTGGGCCATGATCAAAGTCAGAGGACGAGAATTAAGCCATGAATATTGAAGTTCGACACACCAAAAGTCGATCAACATGAGAAAGGGTGGTTGAATCACGAAAATAACCGGAACCGTCAGATTCACATCACCACTATTGTATGGCCGTTTCGCCAGATGATCATGTTAGAATTGGTATCGCAAGGCAGTATCTGTTCTGTTGAACTTCTGGCTGTTGCAAGATTATTCTGCAGTAGATGAATGGTAATACCAACATACGAACAAAGACATTCAGAATTGATAACATATTGTAACGGGGCAAAAGTAACAGAGTGTTACGATTGCCCCTGACACGCTCGACCATGATTAGCGTCTCAGTATGGTACCTTCCCGGCGATGCAAGTCCTATTATTTCCATCACCACGGTAGACTATAGTAACATTGTTCCTGCTACACATATTACGTTGTAACTACTTGAGGTACTATTCGTCTAGACAAATTATTCCAGACCAGAAAAACTTTACTCAAGGGTCAAAAATTTCGTTTTTTGCGAATTATTCCGGGGTTTCGCATCGTAGCTCAACGTAACTCCAGGTATAATAGGAGAGATAACTACTGCGTGCGCACTTAAAATATCAAGCTGATTTCTCCATCCTACTAGCGGTGAGGTCGATTGTTACATTTGCCCCTAGTTACATTTGTCCCCGGTCTCCCCTACATGGTGTTTCGACTATATTGGTCATTTTACACCAGTTCGTTATTCTTTGTTTTTATTCCGTATTTACCAACTTGTAGCTCGGCCCATTTCTAGGCCTTTATACGACACCGCTTGCGCGGATCACGTGGCGAGGAACTCTTCTTAGTCTTTTCCGTTTCAACACAGCAAGATTGCGGGGCCATCGTGACAGAAGATTTGTAGATATTATATTGTTCAAACTTGAATACGGATTGCAGAATTAATCCTAATCTGTAGAAATGCGCCGTGAACATTTGATACGAGAGTGGTATAATTCGCTTGTGTTTGTTTGCGCAGTGAGCTGGTGCTGGAATATGATACGCAGGTAGGCTATATATAGGCCAACCCCTTTCGAACCGGGAAACATGAAGTCAGGAAGTTTTGGCCAACATACGGCTGGGCAAAACGCGTTGCTAAGAAGATCGGCGGCGATAAAACCTATAGGTCGAAGTTGACCGTGGCTGGTTGGCCAGAACCTCCGGTATTGATTTGTCAGGTTGTCGAAATGGTTGGCACCAAATAGTCGCGTCCTTGCAATCTGAGAAGACAGTAGTAGGCCTACACTACAAATGCACCCACAGAGAAAAATATTTCGCCTCAATATGAAATCACGTGCGTCCGACGTGTTTCATAGAGACGCGTTGTGTACAACTGCTCGCTCCGCGTTCATATGTCACACACGCCCGTATAACGTGGCATACTACTATTAAAATACATTATTTTTAATTCGTGAGGTTATAGACTCGCAAGATGCCCGTAAAACAGTTTAGGAACCACATGACAATCAGTACAGAGATAGCCAAAGATTAGAAAGGCGGGCAGCCGTTATGTCCAATCAATATGAACTAAATCTCCTCAAAGTGATTGCATAACGGAATCCGTCTTGGACATTTTGATTTGCGAAATCTTGCATGCCGAGGGAGTGCACACTTATTTAAACCAGAAATGACGAGATCGCCTGTTGCGTTGAGATTTTGAGTGTCGCGGGTGTTGTTAACATAACGGACTTATCGCTGCAATCATTTTTATATGTGTTGGTTTATTCCGAGTATAGTTATTTGGTACCGGTTCGCACAGCAAATAACATTGCCGACTCCTGGTCTTTAAACGTAACAAACCGTGAGATATATTCTAGCTGCAGAATGTGCATAGCAGTGCTGTTATCGCCATTTTGTGTGCGTTTGGGGAGTAATCTGACGTCTTAATCACTCATTGTCGATGACTAGGGGAGATATGGTACCGATGAGACACTGAGACCGAAAATACTTGATAAAATCTGTGATAATCCCATGATTACCCTAGACGACTTTGTCTATAGAATGGCATGCTGGCATAATATTTCCTTACATGCAAAAAACCTGCGACCTTCGACCTGCGTGAGTTATGCCGTCAGTGACAAATGATTTAAGTTTTAGGGGGTGCAAAGTAAATTTAGATCTACCTATACATTTTTGTATATCACCTTCCAGACTAACAAGCTCGCAACAATTTTTGATGTGAATTATAGGACTTGTGCCAGAGTATATAATGGCACATATTTTTTGAATCAATACCATCCTCCGGTGGACTATTTTCAATTCAATTACAATATTTATAGGGTGGGGGACCGATGGTAGCATAGCCAAATCAAGCAAAATAGTTGGACCAACTATCCACTTAAGAACAGAAATACGCCTACATATATAGAGACTGTAAATCATAGTTTCCCGTGGTGTTTTATCGCTATTACGAGGTATTTGAAAGTCAAAGTGTCGATTTTCCGGGAATATGTATGTGGCAATAATTTTGTAGGTTTCGGCGGAAACGAAAACGTGATTTTATCCCAACATTTGAATTGATATAATCTATTTTATTCTTGTATGTGGAGACGAAACATTCTTCATTGGCATGCTGTAGCTTAGATTATAGCACACAACAAAACAAGTTGAAACATTTGAGTTTTCAAGCGTATATGTCTCATATGTCCCGTGGTCGTGTGCCGTTGGACCTATGGGGTGGAGAGCAATGATAAGTACGAACAAAAACGTTTTTAAATATTTTTTGAAAACGAGGATATCAATGTAAATGTTGGCGATAGTTGGAGCCTGTATCAAAGTGTTGAGACAGCAAAAGATCCGTCATTCTCGGCTGAAGATTTGAGGACCAGAGATCATTTTGCAATTTTGGATCCATCGGTACTACATCTCCCCTATACATTATACCAGTATACAGTCGCACTAAAACAGGGGCAGGCAGTTATTTTTCCTGGCGGGCCCAGTGTGAAACAAGAAATATGTTGGCGGGCCGAGACAAAAGTAGTTGTCAATTTTTTTTATACGTCAATTCTCTGATAACAGTGAAAAATCACGCCCCCAGCATTTTCCCATAAAGAAAATATTAAAAGGAGCAACCAGAATTTTTTCAATCTCAACGCATATAGTTTAATAGTATGGAATGCTATCATTGAGAGACCTCTCAAATATGGAATCTCGACTATACATAGAGCAATAAATACAAGCTGGAAGCAAATCGCACGGAGCGCCAAAAAACTTCCGGTTGAACATTTTGTCAAAAAAGCTCATGTACAATGGCAGTACGTAGCCTATACATATTCTAGCGATTCCGGTGTCTAACCCCTTCTATTTCTTGACTTGGGATTGGCTCAATATACTTGACTATAAGCTTAAATAAAAACGATGACGGGCGGGACCGGGTCGTATAGGCCCTAAGCTATTCAAACTTGGCACTTCTTTACTGGTCAAACTATTTTGATCTTCGTGTCGCAGGTGTGCCGACAAGACGAATATTTGGTTGATAAATCACGATAGGAGAGGGTGTTTCTCAGTGCGGGCCCAAAATCGACGTTTCTAACGAGATCTCGTTTTTATCATCTGCTACGTTTGATTACTATATAATTAGTGATCTACATTTGCAGAATATATCTAATAAGGGCCGTTTGTTCGCTCCAATAACACTGGTCAACACATATTATTAGGCAGACAAAGTAAGAGTGGTTTTGGGGGTTCTGAAGGGCACTGATTCCGAATATGACCTTAGTTTTTTGAAATTGGCTCTTGTTGTGGAGATAACCCATGGGGCTCTTTTGACCAAAATCTCCCATTTTCGCGGTAATGACTAGATGTAAAATCGGCTTAGTGGTACTATAAAGTTTAGAAATTCAATTTACTTGTTATTTTTACACACAGAAGACAATATTAAATCGAAATACAGCAACAGCACTATATTTTGGCGTATTAGATTTATCATAGTTACAGACTTTCACGGATATCATGTAGGATACATAAATAAACTCCAGTCATGTATAGAAGTATTTACCTAGATACTCAAATAACGTGGCATTAATTCAATCAGTTTTACGTCAACCACATATTGTAAATTTGAAATAATCAGTTGGAATACAATATTGTTGATATATTTTAAATCGAAAATTTTTTTGTACGATTGTCGCCTGTAAGCTATTTAGTGCAGTTTCTCGAACGGTTCGGGCAACGGTCTGACATAATATGATCAATGGTTCATCTCATCTGCCCTGGTATCTTCCTATTGTTGTTCTGATGTCTTGTTAGAACCTCTCCCCTTGCTAATCAACATGATGATCGGGAAATATATCAAGATGACTGAACAGGAAGTGAACTTTTATGCTCATGATTGTTCTAAGTTTTCGATATGCAGATACGAATTTTCAGACCATCTGCTTGTAGTTGGGTGCTTTGTGATCAGCTAAAAAGTTTTATTGACTACATCTTAGGAGAAATTACATGCTGTGGACTCCTCCTAATGTGAAATTGGAATCTTTCATCGGTATTCGAATATACCAGATACCAGATTTAAGCTTCTTGTTTGATAGGGTTACTAGGCATACCCACTTCGTTGACTCAGTGGAAAATTATCCATTTACCAGTCAAAAGAAATGAGACACGTATAAGTATTGTAGTTAAGCCTTTCAAGGACAAATTTTATAGCTTTATACTCCTCTTTAATCTTGGTAGAATGACCAATTATACAGGATAAGATGAATTTCCGTTTTGAAAAATTACAATTTTTAGGCTTGACAAACTGCTTTTTTTACTAACAAATATTTCGCATCATGCCACGCTAAAATTGATAGAATGACTGAGAATGACATGAGGGTTCTTCATAGTCAATTAGCCATTTATGCGCAGATTAAAATTAGAAAAAACTAAGATTTTCTTCCCACCAAGTGAAATATTTAAGGGTAAATACAGTAATTTTGGGCTTTTTTAGGGGTATAAATATCATCTGACAGAGAGCCAATCTGACAAAACTAATGTGATATTCGTAATCAGCAACCTCAAAAACCCCAGAAACGGCTCTCAGATGTTCTGCCTAAAATTTCTTTTTTCATTTTGTTGACCAGTGTAATCATCAGTGGGACTCGAGACGAGTCGAGTCATTTCCATATTTTGAGAAAATGACTCGAGTCAAGTCAAGTCAAAGAGGTAGAAGTACATCGGTACCGAGAACCACTGTGTGGCATGGAACAAATATGTTGCATGGGACGTTTTGACGCATAGATTTTTCCAAGTGGCGTCTAAGGCCTTATACCAGTAGCATACCGTAGTAGGTCACTAAAACATTTCGGAACTATTTTTTACCTTCTAACGTGTGCAGTTTTGCATCTTTTGTAACATTAGATGGAATTCCTTATGCCTCTGATGCTGTTTTTAATTGCCTCCAACACGTCGCCAATGTGGGCAGTCAACGTACCGTCGTCGAATTTCAAAGGAATTGTCTGTAACCAGTGCCAGCAATGGTGTGAGTATACGGATAATACCACGGGTAAGGCTGACCAGACGGGTCCAGTCGGTAGACACGGGGCCATCGGACCCCCTGGTAGAGTTGGCCCAGTTGGTCCCACGGGCACCAAAGGGGAAATTGACATGACTCTGATCGAGCAAATCATTGATAGAAAAATCAAGGAAGGTGGGATTTCAATCACTTTCATTCGCCTAGAGATGTTTATGAAACCAATTTTATGTTTTCTAGCGCTTCTGTTCAACGTGAATTGCTGTAATGGCACAAAATCGGAATCGGCATCATCTCACAATGACTCTGGAGGTGACTTCTAATCGTATATTCCCGCAGACGGATTCAATGGCTTATTCATATCCTTCAATTTCTAGGTGTTCAAATAATGACCAGGAGTAGTTGCGATGGAGCCAAAATGGATTCAGCATTAGAACGCAATGACTCTGGGGGTGTCTTTAAATTGATCATTCCCGAGGTCGGGGCCAGGAATGTGTTCTGTGACGTAACCGACGATGGTGGAAACTGGACCGTAAGTTGAATACGCGATATTTGCAAAAAATTAGATTAATTTCCGGTTTCATTTTCGGTTCCATAAAAGGTTTTCCAGCGAAGAACGAATGGAAACGTAGATTTCACGTATAGTGGAGAATCGTTTTGCGTAAGCGACTGTAGGATTTCTGGCAATCCAAAAGCTATCTTCCCGAGCGCAGAAATTATTGAATCTGGTCTTGATCGAAAGCTACTGTTGCACCGATTCCGAAAATATACATTAAAATATTGATCAGGCACTGATCCACCTAGAATCTGTCCTCCAAGTCAGAAATATCGGCATTGTTTAGAACAATCGGGTAACCGCAACACAATGACCATAACAATAACCCGTTGCGACTCCCCAATTGTTCGAACAATGCCGATATTTCAGATTTGGAGGACGGATTCTAGGTGGATCAGTGCCTGATAATTATTTTACTTTATATTTTCGGAATCAGTGCAACAGTAGCTTTCGATCAATACCAGATTCGGTAATTTCTGCGCTCGGGAAGATAGCTTTTGGATTGCCAGAAATCCTACAGTCGCTTACGCAAAACAATTCTCCACTCCAGCCCCGGCAAAGCGAAACGAAGCTGCAAAATCGGTCGTTGCCGTTCCATGTTTAATTTCTATAATATAATAGTAGCCTACATCGTATTAGTCTATTGTTACGCCATAAACCGAATGTGGTTGAAGTAGGAGATGGAGATAGACTAGACCAGTGCTCTTCAACCTTTTTCGTCGTGGTACACCCTTTTAAGGTTTAGGGGAGATGTGGTACCGATGGATCAAAAATTGGAAAATGGTCGCTGGCCCCGAAATGTTCAGCCAAAAACAGCAGATCTTTTGCTGGCTCAGCACTTTGATACAAGCTCTACCTATCGCGCACATATACATGAATACCCGTCTTTCCAAAAAATATTTATGGACGTTCAAAATTTGT
This sequence comes from Botryllus schlosseri, assembly GCF_051294905.1. NCBI lineage: Eukaryota > Metazoa > Chordata > Ascidiacea > Stolidobranchia > Styelidae > Botryllus > Botryllus schlosseri. The sequence goes on from NC_137238.1 coordinate 36,426,403, forward strand.
TGCTCGAACGTGCCATCGGTCCCCACCCGGTGGGTCCAATGACACACGACCCGGGGACCTATGACACATATACCCTAAAAAACTCAAATGTGACTACTTTTCTTGCTCAGTATTATAATCTAAGCTGCTGCAAGCCAAAGAAGAATGTTTGGTCGCAACTGTCAAAAAATAGAATAAATATTAACTGAAATGTTGTCATAAAATCACGTTTCGATTTAGGCTCGAACTTATAAATTTGTGGGTACATACATATTGCCCGAAAATCGACAGTGTGACTTCCAAATACCTCGTTATAGCGATAAAACATCATATCCAATTATTAGATAAAGATTTTCTGTACGTAGGCATGTTTCATTTGTTTCATGATTAGTATGCTTGATTATTTTGCTTGATTTGGCTATTGTATCATCGGTCCCCACCCTACGAATTTTATACATGAATCGAAAAAAAGTCCACTCAAGGAAAGTACTGAAAAAAATAATAGGTGCCATTATATAGCCTGATACAAGCCCTACACTTCACAATAAAAATGATTGCTGGTTTGTTTGTGTTGAAGGTTACAAAGAAAAATGTATATGTCGATCTAAATTTAGTTTAGACCCCCCAAAACAAAAATCATCTGTGAGAGACCCCATAGCTCGCCCACGTCGATTTTTTTTTGTATGTGAGGAAAGATTTTGCCAGCATGCAATTGTAGACAAGTTCACGAACTGTAATCATGGAATTATCATAGAGAATTTTCAAAGTATTTTCGGTCCCAGTGATCCATCGGTACCACATCTCCCCTACTTGAAACTGGTACACCCCTGACCGGATAACTCATTGATTCCGTATAGTAAGCCTAGACCAGGGGTGTTCATTAGGGTTGTTCAAAATTTGGAAAATGTTTGGAATTCTGCGTGTCCATCGCTTATTCTTTAGATTATTGTTAAAAAACAATAATGGGCTTGAAAGAAGCTCCCAGGAAAGCCGCTAACATTTGTCTAAATGCGTTTGAAAGTCGTTGTTGAAGAGTGGGCGGGCAACCGACAGCAGAGGCGGGCAATCACGAAACCACGGTTCTTGATTGGGTAATCGGCTAAGCTTCACTGATTACTGCAACAGCTGACTCGGATTCTGGAGCTTCGCTTTACTAAATTGAAAGTCTGTTTTGCTGAGGTAGAGTCTGTTGGTAGCGGTTGTGGTTCTGTACAAGCGCGTTGTGTGTTGATGAGTCATTAGTAGTACTGTAACACGTGTTCTTTGAATGCTTCACAGTCGATAGCAGTAGTTTATGCTTTGGAGCAACAATAGTGCAGTCATGGCAGAGGCAAAGCGGTGAAAGATTGCACACATGCCGCAGCGAAGAACAAGATCCAAATCTGAGCAGTACTTGGTCGGATATACTTGCGATTACATCTGTGGCTCGAGATTACCTACTATACGAGAAGTATTGAGTTACTTGCTGCATCTGAAAGAGCATTGTCCTCAGTCAACCCCTACTCATGAACTATGTACTGTGGTGGTGGATGATGTAATGACAGTGTGGAAAATGGCGAGAATTGCGACAATGCAGAAATCATGTGGTGCGATCACTTCAAAACCTGCACGAAAGATGGCGTGATCTGAAGAAGAATCCGAAACAGGAAAGTGATCCCAAGGGTAAGAGGAGAAAATTCACTGATGATTTGGACAAGCTGTGGGATATTGGAAGTAGAGATGCCATAACAACAATAAAAAATGACATTTATCTATCACATTAAAGAAAGCTTGAAGACATTGCATTTTATGAAGATCAACGGCAATCTCGCCAGTCAATAATGTTGGGAAGAGACAAAATTCTGGCTAAAGACCTCAAAAAGAAAATAGCAGCCATTGCAGATCAAACTGTTGAAAACGTTTCACACGACTCAAGTTGTGACTATGTTGTTGTAGCATCATCGTCATCTTCAAAAGAGGGTGACAGTTTGAGTTCAAGTTCTGACTATGATGCTGATGTTGGACTTGGCACCTCGACCCAATCCATTAAACTGATGGCACCTAAAAATATTATGAAAAATACGCATGTTTCCCAAGCTCTGGATCGATTGCAAGTAACTGACAACGATGCAACGATGCTGATGGGAGCATTTATTAAGGCTTGTGGAGGAGATATAGCCATGTTCTCCCTGTCAAGATCTTCAACGAAGAGAGCCAGGGAAACAAATCGCCTTTCACAAAAGCTTTTAAAGCATGACTGGTATATCGTATATCGTGGAGGAAACCGCTGTATATGCCTTGTTTTCGCCGAGTGAAAGCAATGAAACCCGAGAAAATATGGCAAAGACGCTCCTACAGGTAGAGCGAACTTCAAGTTTCAGGAGAGGCCCGCCCTCGTTGAATGCAACTGTACGCATCAACAAGGACACTACTTTGTCTGATTTTATTGGGCCACAGTCGTGGTACATATTTGATGTTTTTGAATGCTCTGGGGCGTGGCTAGCTCAACCGGTTGATGTTTGGCACTTATCAGATTCCTACACCAGAATGAGCTCCTACATCAGTTCTGTCAAAGTCGTTAATGATGCCGCAGAACGAGGTGTAAAGCTAAGCACAGACTATGCTGCAATCTTGACTGACAATGAACAACAAAGAGACAGTCTGCTTCAAGCTGTGGAACAGCATAGGAAGACAGTTGGAGACAGCAGGAAGTCAACTCTAATCAAAAGCCTGTAATCTGCAACTTGTGCCTGACAATGCAACACTGATCTGCAACGTACTTTTTTAATGTCTTTTGTAAATAGTGCTTTTCGTTCGCCTTCATTCAATTGTGAATAAAAAGTGTAATATGCGTTTGTTTATGGGTGAGACGTCGACCAGTCATAACAAGTGCTACTGAGATGTTGACTCCTGATGGTAAATTTTTGAGTTTCACTCACTGTCAGTAACTTTTGGAAAGGTAGCAATGTGCATGCATCTAGTTTATTCGTATATCAACTAGCGAGAGCACCTGTGCAATACATAGCACTTTCTGCAGGTAGATATTAACTTAGGCGGTTGCGATGTTGTACTATGGACTCTTGGTGACAACATTAACAAAGGCAATATATCATGTCTGTAATGCCACCAACAGAAACGACTGCACAACAGCACGCAAAAATCGTTACCAGCAGTGTTCACAAAGTCGGTCTTTCAGCCAATCATTAGCTTATTATTACCGGCTTCAACCAATCAGGATTAATGGCTTCTCTTTGCCCGCCCACTTCATCGATTCCCCGCTCACTCGCCGACGGCTACTTTCAAACGCATTTAGACAAATGTTAGCGGCTTTCCTGCGAGCTTCTTTCAAGCCCATTATTGTTTTTTAACAATAATCTACAGAATAAGCGATGGACACGCAGAATTCCAAACATTTTCCAAATTTTGAACAACCCTAGTGTTCATCCTCCTTGTTATTCACAGCCGTGCTTCGATTCCTTACATAGCATACTACCGCATTCCGGCGTAGAGTCGTAATGGCCCATCTGGACGTCATATAATCAGGACTCTAACTGCCGCACACCAAACCCGTCGATTGGGGGGGGGGAGCTCGAAGGGGTCCCAAAATTATTTCTTGAATAAACATAAATTATGTAGTATATTTTTAAAAATTTGTTCAACTTCATTCACTTTTTTTCGCCCTACGCTCGATTTAATGTCAAATTTCTTGATTATTGGGTAGCTTTCCCCAAGAAAAAATATGCAAGATTAATAGCTATGGGCATTTCGGTGTCGGCCATTACCGCGCCACGACGCTCCAAGACATATGAAGTTTTAGGCCATGTAACAAAAATGCGATCCTAGAAGTGTGCCAGAATGATCGGCAGCGAGAAAACATTGGTCAAAAAAGACCGCCCTCGTGGTGGCTGAAAACCCCGAGGGGACCAAGGGGCCCGGGCGAATTATTTTTATTTACGGGCCCTACATTTTCCAAAACATTTCATTTTGATTGTAAATCTTAAAGTAAATCTGATTACCTGGGCAGAGAGAGAGAATAATAAAATTTATAACAATATGTATGCAATTTCTGATATTATTGACGGATTCAATCATACGAATAATAGAACATTTCACGCCTCGCACGATCTTACGCTATAAACTAGCCCACTAACGTGTATAACAAATTTCGCTGACAAAGTATCGGTTAAAACGTAGACCGTGATGAGAGGTCTACTGTTTGGTTTATGATGCTATGGGAGCCCAGGACCAACGTTATTTTAGGGGGTGGGGGGGCTGACGAAGTGCTTTTTTGGCCCTGCATATACTCATGTTAAATTGGCTACTGGCAACGTCACACCGCGGAGAGCGCTTGTGGTGTTCTGCGCCATCACTGATTTCTTGAGGTATACCTTGCTTATAGAAGTTTTTAATTGTAACAGTAGTCGCGCGGGCGTTAAAAACTTTTAGATGTGGAAAATTTATTTCGTCTATAATATGGGTAGTTTCATTTATTACTGTCAACTATTTATCCATTCTTGGCACATGTGAATGATTAAGCGATGGAGCTGATGGAGGAGGTGCAGGCATACACGCATACGAATCCGTCTTGGTATTTCGTTATGGGGAGCATCATTTTCCTTTACGGTTAGCATTTGTTCGGTGGGACTCAGATTACACTACACATAAAATACGAAAAATCCTGGTCCCCTGAATCGCGCAAGCGTGAATAAAATTTTAAAGTTTAAAATCTCTCAAAGATTTGAGAACCTAGTCGTCAATTGAAATTTCATATAAACAGACGCCAAAACACGCTCTAATTTAATTAATATGTTTTGCATAAATATTGTTTAACGACAGTAGTATAGTATATCGCTCGTGAGGTGGGTGGGGCTCTTATGGGCGCGGTCGCATGCTAACGAGAAACCGGGGGTGGCATGCTAACGTTTTCAGGTATAGGCTCCGGTCGCATGATAGCGTTACAGAGATAGGGATCGGTCGCATGCTAACGTTTTCGGGTATAGGTGGCGGCGCCATGCTAACGTGAAAACTCGTGGTGGCATGCTAATGTTCTTGGTATACGTGCGGCGGCATGCTAACGTTCCAGTTATAGGGAGATGAAGTGGTGTTTCGACCCCTCTCGGCGGCATGGTAACGTGAAAACCGGGGGGTGGCATGCTAATGTTTTTAGGTATACGTGCGGCGACATGCTAACGTTCCAGTTATAGGGTGATGAAGTGGTGTTTCGCCCCCTCTCGGTGGCATGATAGCGTTACGGAGATAGGGATCGGTCGCATGCTAACGTTGTTGGTATAGACATCTCTCGCGTGGTGTTGAATATGTACGAGTCACCAACAATAACCGCGCAGACGGAAACGTGGCTTGTTGTGCAAGAGGATTACGCAGCGCGTGCGACCTATATTTCGAATGACCTGCGCGCTGAATTGTTTCCCGGCCAACCGCGTGCTACTATCGATTATTACACTAGTCCAGTCAGTGCGAAATAGTTTGCTAAATCTAGGAATCAGTCGCATGGTGTTACTTTAGTAATTAGTTTACCACAGAGCCGGCGTAGACGGTGATTCGAATATCAGCAATAACCACGCTCACAAACTAACAATTCGAAAAGGTGTGAAATAGTTTGCTAAATCTGTCGCATGGTAATGTTTTGGTAATTAGTTTGTCACAGAGCCGGCGTAGACGGCGTTTCGAATACCAACAATAACCACGCTCACAAACTAACACTTCAAATAGGTGTGAAATATATTACAAACCCCATGATCGCCCACAAGATAACACCTAAGACATAGCCATTTTTCGCGTCCAGCCATTACTTACATCCCAATCGCCACAGTTTAATATGTCGATGGCTTTTACTATCAAGTAATAAGTAATGAATAACAGAACCGGCGCAGACTGTGATTCGAAAACCAACAATTTGGCACTTGCACGAGATCGCTATATGTTTTGACACTTCGGAAGAGTGGTTGACTTTAGTTGCGTGATACAAACCATGATAATATTCAATCAATGTGTTAACTTGTCAACTTGAAATGAAACTCACTATACACAAATCAAGTTGATTCGTATTTGAATGTGTTGATTCGACACAACTCAAATCCTTTGAGAAATCCTTTTAACACGATCTATCGAATCAAACGTAACCTGAATATTACTGACGCTAACATTCGGCCGCATCGGATTATTCGCACATTCCGCGCTGCTGTTTTCACGCCTATATAGTCAATACCAACTAACTCAATGAGAATCAAGAATCGCAAGTATGCACATACAATCGTTGTATTTATTACTGGGAAATCAAACGCTTAACAAAAACACGCAACTAATCATTTGCCAACTCTAACATTACCAAAAAATGCAGGTATTGTTGATTGAAAATCCGTGAGTCCTTATTATTAATAATGTTATAGTGTGGTGTCGGAATCCATTCGCGGGATGTACTAAAGGTAAATCCAAATAATCCAGAATGAAATATTTGGACTTTGACATAGTGTGAATTGAAATATGTTTGACAAACATGACTACCAACTTTCACCCAGTCACATTTCGAGATTATACGCACGTTGATTTGAAACAAGTAATGAAACATTACAACTCTATTCGCGACCTGTCTTTACGTTTGTCAAAGAGAGTTTCAGTAATTACTATCGCGATATTTTAATGTGTTGCTACACACAATCGAGTCAGTCAATGAAACACCACCGGTTGTAAATATTTCTAACTTGACAACCACTTGTGCATACCGCGATCGAGTTGTGACGCGATGAGTTAAATCGGAATATTTCAATCTATTAGTCGAAACCTTGAACAAGCTATCAGGTTATTTTTTGTTGCAATTGAGTGAACGGAAATAGTATAACGTCTCGATCTTTTAACATCTTACCACACCCCAAAGAGTCAAATCCGAAAACCTTGTCAAGTAAATCCGTTGGTAATTTACAACTCAAGCAGTATCCGTATGAAAAGTAAACAAGATTACGCGAGTAATCGCTACAGTCTAAAATCCATAACAAGTTCGGTTGTAATCATATGCCGCCAACTCGTCTTTTTTGTTCAACTGTAAAAGTCGTTACTATGCGTTATATTTTGTAAGACAAAAGTAATTTCTACTCGGTGCAGGTGACTTGAGATTAACATACTATGTTTAAGTGTACGAGATTTGAAAGTCTGATCAACGTAGTTGGGAATTCATTTCTTACAATCGAACGCAGGCGTTATATTAAAAATTATCATGATGTAAACATAAGGATTGACACATTGATTTGACATATGAGATTTTGTAACGGTCTATCATGACTTAATTAGTAAATTATTCACGATAATTAGACCCGGTGTTGTGGTAAAGATTATTATGACAGCAACAAACTTTTCACTACCACGGTTATTACCATATTGAGTTATAAAACTATTCGTGTATGAAATGTTCTTGATTGGCAAATTATTCCACCTTGGTACAAATCACTCTGCGTATCGCGGATGTCAGAAAATATTTTACAAATGTAATTGTTTCCAGTTACCGAGACTAAAGATGAAACAACAATTTCGTTTACTGATTAACAACCGGCGCAATACTTCATTGTCGGAATCTGCGACTAAGAACTGAAACACATACCCGCATTACCCCGGTGTCAAGATGTGTGAATTGACATACCGCCGCTTGATTAATGCTTAATCCGTTCGCACCATTTCCAACACACTTTGATCATTACAAAAACAAATTGGAATATGTTTGCTAGACACCTCCTATTCAACTAGGCTTGAGTAATACAGAAAACTCTTAACATTAATAAAATCGAAACATATGCTTCACTGAATACTACAAAATGTGGTTGCATTGATGTTCAATGTTTTATAGTAGTGATCATAAATTATCATTTGAATCTTCTAAAATTGTAATCATAAAACCAAACCACAGGAAGTCATCAAAAGCATATTGCAGGATGTTTGCTCAATGCATCCTAGTTTGGTAAACTGGAATTATTTGTAGAACGAACACCATCAAAGAAAAACACGCAACCACTAACACGATTCCTAGTTGAGATTGAACTCCTAGTCATTTTCTACGCGTGCACAACTTAGGTTCGTTTTTCTGGACACAAGACCTAAAATCTTTGAGTTGTCAAAACGACACACATATTTGTAAATATCACTTACTTGGTTAAAGCTAATGCATCGACGGTAACAACCGACACGGATCATTACTATTTATTTCATAATCATTTCAACAAAATTACACACACTGTACATTGTTGCTTATTGCGTGACACGAGAATAAATCAGATCACAACGAACTCAAGGTGTATTTTACTCACTCGTCGCATTATGGATATTGACCAACATCGTTTCAACGGCGTGCATCGTTTTGCCGAATACGAAATATGTTAGTGTAGCAAACGTTGTAGCGTAACAGAAAACTATTTTCACTTTCTTGACTTTTGAAAACGATACACGCGCATTTTGTTAGTATCAAGTTACTTATATGATACGACTGATAATCCCCGCGACTCGTACAAAAGTATGAAAGAGATTTACATTACACAAAGTACTCGACCTTACTCGATATTTTCGGTACTACAAAACTAAAGAATGATTGCCTACGCTTTCAAAGTGAAGAATGCTTAGTTAGACTCTACAAACTGTTTTGACGTCGCAAGTGTTTTTTGACACGAATGATCCAACGTAGCTTATTATTCACATAGTTCGATACAGTACTAGTACTTACAGAAATATCAGAGTTGTTTACACAAAAGTTTGTATATGTACAATATGTGAATACCATGCGTAAGTCCTGCACAACCGCGGTATCTATCCTAGTTTAGTCAACACACATTTATTACACCGGGTCACATAAACTCTCGTAGAAGATAAGCATAGTCACTACTCGAGGGTTCTGGCAATGTCATAGCAATAAACCAGTTACTCCAACAACAGAGTAGAGTACCTATGTTTTCTAGTCACAGTCCTTAAATCTTACACACAAAACAACCAACTTTGCAAACGAAAAGTGCTGAGTCATCACATGATTGCCGGCACAACAAAACGACTAGTCGATGGAGCCGTAATAAAAATGTTCCTAACCCTTAGCACACCAGTGACAAATCGTGCAATGGATATGTTTTGTCGAGTTGTTGTTGAGCGTCAAGTCTTCGTGTTGAACCGTACATTTGAACAGCACAACCACGATCCAATTGTAACCACGAATCTATTTTCATTTTGACACAAACTGTCGCGTACAGAAAAATAAATTTTCTTTCCTCAACACATACTTGTATCCAATCACTTTCGTCAAACACACAACTCAATAAAATTGTTTACTTTCTACAACATCAAAACCCCGATTTAGTTGTACATGTAGTTGAGAAATATTTTTAATAATCCATATCACAATCGTTGACTTCCGTTTACGGTGTTAGTGTGTGAGTCATACCCGGAGACTTGTATCAAAATTGGTTCGAATTGACTAAATACAACGAGGGTTAAAATACTTCGAGTCGATGCATAAGTGGTCTCCGTTGTGGTTTTAATCGAAGCATACAGAATGGTCTTACTGTAGGCTCTTCTCTTGTGTTCAGCAACTGAGTGGTCGAAATGCATGCATTCAAATTTGAACAACGATCTTGTTTAGTCACACGAAAAATATGTTCACTATCGCGATACTCTACACAGAGCGTGCAAATCCTTTTCACACTCGTAATAGTATACCAACGGCTACCGAAGACAACGTTTAACAATACCAACGACACTAAACATACGATACCTACCCAAGTAAAATTACCATTTTCACCTGGAGGTCAACCGTTACCTGAGTAAAAATACCATTGTCCTTTGGAGATTTATCGTTTACTCAGAGTAACAATACATTTTCACTTGGGGGTCCATCGTTTCCTAGAGTAACAAACTCCTATTCCTTTGAAAATCTATTTTTCCCTGGGTAACAAACCCCTTTTCACTTGGAAATATATTTTTTCCCTGGGTAACAAACCTTTTTCACTTGGAAATAAATTTTTTTCCTGAGCAACAAACCATTTTCACTTGGAAATATATTTTTTCCCTAAGCTACAAACCATTTTCACTTGGTTGTCCGTCGTTTACCTGAGTAAAAATATCATTTTCCTTTGGAGATCTGGCGTTTACCCAGTGTAACAATACATTGTCACTTGGCCATCTAGCTTTTCCTAGAGTAACAAAACCATTTTCATTTCGAAATCTGACAAACACACCTGACAATTTGGTATTTGTTGTATTGACGACAGTTTGAAATAGATTACAACGAACAGTGACAAAATATACACCAACAACGACTCCGATACATCTGTCTAATCAAATATTCACTTGCTCTGATGCATCCCATCAAAATCATTGGTTACTCACATACAATAACAATGTGTTGTTGTACATCGACATGTATGTTTTCGGAATTGGTGAATAAAGGGGTTTCCGATATGTCCGTGATGTCCGGGTTCGTGCTTTGGATTTTCCATAGTAAAAATGTCTGAATAAAACACCTCCTTGACTTTGGTAACTGGTTGATACACGGATAATGGCGTTTGGAAAACGGATGAATTTATGTTCCCCATCGCGCTAACAACTCCGGGTTACTTGTGAGTTTCCTCAGATCTGTTTACTATATTGTGTCTTTACTGGTCAATACATGTCGCTCCAGTCAGCTGAAACCGGATCACTAGTATGAGAAAGTGTGTGGACCGGATCCGGATATTCACTCCATGAACCAACGACCAATATTCAAGTAAACATGTTACAGACCGTGTTTTGTCTCCATGAAAAATACCAATGCATACACCATCACATCAAGTACGTCACGATTGTTCATACATACCAAGTATTCGCTTAAACGAGGTGTACATACAATGTGTCGGTGTACAAACATCATGGAAAACAAATTCATGTTCTCAAGTCTCATCATGCGACGACTCTGTACATTCAATGTGGGCATAGATGATCATAGATGGTCTAGTTCAGTGTTTCCCAACCTTTTTTCACCCTCTTACCACTTCGAGGTTTTATGCAGTGCTCGCGTACCACCTACATAAGTTACGCGCGCCATAGGCTGTCAGAAATGTTCCCACCATTTATGACGTCATAATCACGTATTTGACCTAAGTGGGTATAATAACTATGGCGATTGTTTTTAACTAATAAATGGAGGATTTTGACCTAAAAAGACTTAATTTTGACCAAATTTTGACCTCACGTTTGCAAATTAGGTGTTTTCGCGCATGATGTTAAAATTGTACTACTTATATTCATTTCTGGATGGGAGTCTATGTCCTTACGAAGTAGTTTGGCATGAAAAAGTGTCTTTGACTTGAAAACTGACAAATATTTACATGATAAAACTTTATTTAAACGATATCTGGCCCTATGAAGAATTTCAGTAGTTGCACCACTTATGGTAGAGGTAATTAAAACTAGCCGTAGTACAACAAAAGATACCTTCCTACATTCTGGGGTAGAAAGTGTCTGTCCTTAGTAAGTAGCTTGCCAAGAATGGAGAAAGAACGTTCAACAGCAGCAGTTGTTAGCTGACAACACTGAAGTTGTGCGTACACTGCTGGTGACACACCGTGCTGCTTAATTATGACAATGCTTTCCACATCAAAATTTTTCATAATGTGCTTCTTGATATAAGAACCATGCAATGCCCAAGCAGTCTTGCTTCAGTTAGGATATTGCGGTGCGTTGACCATAACACCATTTCAAATGTCAAACTATTTTTTTTTCGTTTGACCGTTTATGATTCACGATGAGCAGAGAATGACATGTCAAAAAATCGCCCAAGTAATAACAAATTCTATTAAACTAGGCATTATCAGCCAGGGTTGATGGGATGCATGGAATTGTTTTTTCACTAGTCAAAATACTTTGAACTACCTTCGGTCGATAAAAAACAGAATCTACTGGCGTACCACCTGGAAGACCTTCGCGTACCACTAGTGGTACGCGTACCACAGGTTGGGAACCACTGGTCTAGTTGATCCAGCTACGTATTGAAACGGTGCACCCACGCAGACCACTGAGAAAACGTTGTCGTTACCTGACTATATCCACGAGTAAATATGGGACTACGCGTAACGTTCCATAGATTCCTCTGGCCCCACACCTTGGTTTTACGACACAGACAAGATGCAGCCGTGGAAATATTGAAAATGAAAAACGATACCTTGGTGACATTTGATTTGGATTTTACACCTGATGAACCATACACTCGATTGGTACATTGGGATGACAACTCTATCGTCGAGGTCGAGGGAAAAGAAGTGTACAGATTTGTTGGTGTTGTGGATATTCAGCGAAAATCAGGGTATATGGTTGTGTATGGTTCGCATATTTGACTGAGAATATATCGGTATGTATAATGCACTGTCCATTGTATCATGCCGTGTGTCATCTATGCCCACATTGAATGTACAGAGTCGTCGCATGATGAGACTTGAGAACATGAATTTGTTTTCCATGATGTTTGTACACCGACACATTGTATGTGCACCTCGTTTACGCGAATACTTGGTATGTATGAACAATCGTGACGTATTTGATGTGATGGTGTATGCATTGGTATTTTTCATGGAGACAAAACACGGTCTGTAACATGTTTACTTGAATATTGGTCGTTGGTTCATGAGTGAATATCCGGATCCGGTCCACACACTTTCTCATATTAGTGATCCGGTTTCAGCTGACTGGAGCGACATGTATTGACCAGTAAAGACACAATATAGTAGACAGATCTGAGGAAACTCACAAGTAACCCGGAGTTGTTAGCGCGATGGGGAACATAAATTCATCCGTTTTCCAAACGCCATTATCCGTGTATCAACCAGTTACCAAAGTCAAGGAGGTGTTTTATTCAGACATTTTGACTCTGGAAAATCCAAAGCACGAACCCGGACATCACGGACATATCGGAAACCTCTTTATTCACCAATTCCGAAAACATACATGTCGATGTACAACAACACATTGTTATTGTATGTGAGTAACCAATGATTTTGATGGGATGCATCAGAGCAAGTGAATATTTGATTAGACAAATGTATCGGAGTCGTTGTTGGTGTATATTTTGTCACTGTTCGTTGTAATCTATTTCAAACTGTCGTCAATCCAACAAATACCAAATTGTCAGGTGTGTTTTATGATTACAATTACTTTAGAAGATTCAAATGATAATTTATGATCACTACTTTGAGCAACAATACAAACACATTTTGTAGATTTCGGTGTAGCGCCTATTGCGCTTTTGTCAATGCTATGAGTTTTGCGTATACTCAAGTCTAGTAGAATAAGATGGTCCAGTAAAGATATTCCAAATTGCTTCTGTGTTGATCAAAGTCTTGAAGTGTAAATCTGTAGATTTCACAATGTCTTAGAGAGTGCGAACGGAATTATGTATTAATCGCGCGCTTCAAACGGTACTCGATACCAAAGTGATATTTTCACACTCTGTAAGTTGTGTATGTTTCAATGCGCTGTCACAAATCCCGACAATAAATCGTATCAATTGCTGGATGTGTCATTGTGATATACTGACTCTACACTTAGTCGTTTCAATTACCCGTTGCGAATCGGGATAATAAAGCATTTTGTATCGGATGTTCAATGTATGAATAATGGAATTATTACATCTTTAGCGCTGTTTATCGCAAACGATAGATTTTAATAATTGTACTGGTTGTTGAATGTAATAATACCGATATTGTTGTTTCATTTTTAGTCTTGGTTACTGGAAACAATAACATTTGTAAAATATTTCCTGATATCCGCGATACGCAGAGTGATTTTTACCAAGGTGGAGTAATTTTCCTATCAAGAACATTTCAGGCACGTATAGTTTTACAACTTAATATGTTAATAACATTGGTACTGAAAAGTTTGTCGCTGTCATAATAACCTTTACCACAACACCGGACCTAATTAACGCGAATAATTTAGTAATCAAGTCATGATCAACTATTACAAAATCTCATATGTCAAATCAATGTGTCAGGCCTGATGTTTACATCATGATAATTTTTAATATAACGCCTGCGTTCGATTGTAAGAAATGAATTCCCAACTACGTTGATCAGACTTTCAAATCTCGTATACTCAAACATATTATGTTAATCTCAAGTCGCCTGTATCGAGGATTAATTACTTTTGTCTTACAAAATATATCGAGTAATAATTACTTTGTCTTGCAGAATATACCGCCTAGTAATTCCTCTACCTTACAGAATAGTAACGACATTTAAAGTTTAATAAAAAGACGCGTCGTAGGGATATCAATACAACCGAGCTTGTTATGGATTTTAGGTTTTAGTGATTGTATGGACTCGTGTATGCTTGGCTGTTTTTCATACTGATACTGTTTGAGTTGATTGGGTGAGTTACAAACGGATTTACTTGACAAGGTTTTCGTATTTGACTATTTGGAGTATGGTAAGATGGTAAGATGTCGAGACGTAATACTATTTCCGTTAACTCAATTGCAACAAAAATAACCAGATAGCTTGTTCAAGGTTTCGACAAATAGATTGAAATATTCCGATTTAACTCGTCGCTTCGCAACTAGATCGCGGTATGCGCAAGTGGTTGTCAAGTAAGAAATATTTACAACAGGTGCTATTTCATTGATTGACTTGATTGTGTGTAGTAACACATTAAAATATCGCGATAGCATAGTGAAATTATTTACTGAAACTCTATTTGACAAACGGAAAACTCAGTCGTGAATAGAGTTGTAAGGTTTCATTACTTGTTTCAAATCAATATGCGTATGATCCCTAAATATGACTGGGTTGAAAGTTGGTAGTCATGTTTGTTAATCTATTTCAATTCAGACTATATCAAAGTCCAAATATTTCATTTTGGATTATCTGAATTTACCTTTAGCACATCCCGCGAATGGATTCCGACACCGCACTATAACATTTTTGATAATAAGGACTCAAGGATTTTCAATCAACAATGCCTGAATTTTTTGGTAATGTTAGAGTTGCAAATGATTAGTTGCGTGTTTTTGTTAAGCGTTTGATTTCTCAGTATTGAATATAATTATTGTATGCGCATACTTGTGATTCTTGATTCTCATTGAGCTAGTTGGTGTTGATTCTATAGGTGTGAAAACAGCGGCGCGGAATGTGTGAATAATCCGACGCGGCCGAATGTTGGCGTCAGTAATATTCAGGTTACGTTCGATTTAGCAGATCGCGTTGAAAGGATTTCTCAAAGGATTAGAGTTGGGCCGAATCAACACATTCAAATACGAATCAACTTGATTTGTGTAGTGGGTTTCATTTCAAGTTGACAAATTAACACATTGAATAAATATTTTCATTGATCTTATCACGCAACTAAGGTCAACCACTGTTCCGAAGTGTCAAAACATATAGCGATCGCGTGCTAGTGCCAAATTGTTGGTTTTCGAATCACCGTCTGCGCCGGTTCTGTGACTAACTAACAGAGGTGGTCAAAGTAGTCAAGAAAGCTACTCAAGTAGAAGTAGAAGTAGCGACGAAAAAATCTACTCAAGTACAAGTAGAAGTACTTCTTTCATGAGCAACCTAAAACTACTTGAAGTAGAAGTAGAATTGACTGACTTTAAAAGTACTCAAGTAAGTAGTTGTGAAAACGATCCTGATTGGATGGATTATAAAAAGGTGCAAATTGAGCTATGTGATAGGTGACGAGCTTGATTCATATTGATGCATACCAGCAGGTATCCAATTTTCGATAGCATAAGCATTCGTTCACATCATGGGCTGAAAATGATAGTATTGATAAGGAAATGCGATACTACTCCTCTGTTTTCTCGAACAACGCGTCATGGAAAATAGCATGGTATGGCGCCATCCCCCTATAAGGCCCGTAGTTTAGTCGAAGAGCAATATGGAGAAGTTGTATAGGATACGGTGTAAACAGTTTGCGCGATTAGTAAACGTAAATAAAAAATATGGTGGACCGTAAAAATGCCATATTGTGTAGCTTTATTTCCAGAAATTGAAGGCATTACTGCACTTGCTTTTATAATTCAACATGTATGTTATTCGGACAAAAGAACTGATATTAATTATAACCCAAAGTATATGATACTGGGAATTGAAAGTGAAATATAAATACTACTTCTAAAAGCAGAATATGTATTTCATGTTTTTAGTCCAGAAAGTTTCAAAGGTGGTATGCTAAAACAGCTCTAAAACTAAAAAAAGTCAAAGTCCACTCTTCCAGATTAGGACACGCCATGGACATATATATGCTAGATTACGATATGACAAGAAAATGCTAGATTGCGAAACATCAGTTTCAAACGTTATGATGAGCCATATATACTGCGATGAATTATTTTATATGGGTGAAGGGCGACAATGTGGTGTGAACGGAACCACGCCAACCCGCCGCCTAAATTATATTCACCGATACTTTCGTGAAATCATACTGGTCACTCCGTATCCACTGCGCGCGAAGCGCGACGAAAATTCTGTGCTTTACTAAACTTTTATGAAAAGTAAATGTTAATACTCCGTGAAAACAGTTCCGAAATTCCTCAGGCTATCTTCCTGATTGGAAGATTGAACTACTTCTACTTGACAAACTGTAAATAGCGAAAAGTAAGTAAGTAGATCACAAAATATTAAGAAGTAGAAGTAGAAGTAGCGAAAATCAGATCTACTTGAGTAAGTACCAGAAGTAGAGGAAAACTACTTGAGTACTTCGAAAAAGTATAAGTACTTCGTTACTGACCACCTCTGCAAACTAATTACCGAAATATTACCTTGTGAGCGATCGGTATGTCTGTAACACCAAGTCGCGAGCGATGGTTATGTCTTAGGTGTTACCTTGTGAGCGATCGCGGGATTTGTAACCTATTTCACACCTTTTTAAAGTGTTAGTTTGTGAGCGTGGTTATTTTTGGTATTCGAACCGCCGTCTGCGCCGGCTCTCTGGTAAACTAATTACCAAAATATAACCTTGCAAGTGATTCCTAGATTCAGCAAACTATTTCACACCTTTTTCGCTGAAAGTACGACTTGCCGACGCAGTCTATACCCGGAAGTACGAATCACCACCGCATCCATAAGAATAATGATATATCATTGTCGCACTCACCGTAAACGATGGGATTACCTCAAATCGGTGATATATAATAATTTGGGATATACACATCAACTGAGGACCAATCACGTGACTATTAACTTGATACATATTCAACACCGTGCGAGAGATGCCTATACCCGAAAGGGCGATTCACGGCCGCACCCATAAGAACACATAGCGAGTCACCAGAGACTACGTATGAATACATGACAGGCGAATCACCACCACAGCCTATATCAAAAAAGGCGAATCACCACCACGAGTTTTCACGGCGAATCACCGCCACGAGCTATACCTGAAAAGGCGAATCATGACCGCACCCATAAGAACACATGGCTAATCACCGCCGAGAGGGGGTCTAAAAAGGCGAGTCACCACCACGAGTTTCCAGGCGAATCACCGCCGCACCCATAAGCGCCCCACGCACCTCACGACCGATCTATACTACTACTAACGGCTGCATGCGACCGTATGTCTGCAGGTGCTGGCCTGTTGAAATACGGATGAACAATGCTGCAACGTATTTGAAATGCTAAATACTAATCAGATCTCGAGGATACGGACCACCAGCTAGCACAGTGGTTCTCAAACTAGATCCCCTCGAGACACCCTGGCTACGCCACTGTAATGATGTATACTGCGTTATTTATAAGGAGCTCACAGAAAGTACCAATCCAAAATTTCTGAACCGTCGCAGTGGTTTCCTCAAGCATCATTATAGACGGATATTGCAAGCGGAACACATGTCATCTCAATCCTTTTCTACTCCAAAAGAAATCAAGTCTATACCAACATTTGAGTGATGTGCACAAACTTATGCTTATGATACACCGAAAGGAATATAGCTTACAAGCTCGTACAGCTGATATGAACATATTTTACGATAATGCACGCCCGGTCAACATATTGATGTTCTGAAGCATACAATTGCCTGTTTATTGTGATAGATATATAGTCATCGGTCCATTTTAATTTGGATCTGGTACACCCCTGTACACCCCATGTGAGTGGTACACCCTTTTAAAATTTTGGTACACCCTAGGGTGTACGAAAACCCCGGTTGAAGAGCACTGGACTAGACTGCCATCAGTGCTCATCAATCGGGTGTATCTCGCAAACGAAGGTGTTCCATACTTTGTTAAAGGATTTACCACTCTAACGGGGTGTGACAATAAAGGTGTCCTTCCTGTGCTTCAAAAACGCTTGGGACATCTCAGACGCAATGACAGAATCTCAAACTGTTCAATCATAGATAACTAGCCTCCGTATGTTAGTTAGCCTATCTATAGTTTAATTCTCCAGAAGCCATTTTGTGCCAAGACAACAAACCTGAATAGTGTTTTGGCCACAATGGTGAAAACTGTTAATATGATTTTTGTCTCATTAACTGAATCAGTTACGCCAGATATTACTAGAAGCAGAGAATCAATATGGCGATGTCCTGTAGGCCTATATCTGTCATGATCGCGCATTAAGTCGAGCAGCTATTCTTACACGAGTGTACGAATGGAGAAATGAAATAGCAACTTTCCTCGAAAACACAAATATCGCCGACTCATAATCTTGTAATCGAAAATGGGTATCTCATCTTGCTTTCCTGGCACATTTAGCGTCACATCAGAACAAATTGAATTTGCAACTTCAGGGGGAAACAACTAAATACGTAAGATATGTTGAGGCGCATGTGTCAGCAGTACGAAGAAAATCATGCTCACTTTCCTATACTAGGGGAGAGAAAACCTAGTACCAACACTACATTTGTAACTGTGATACGAAATTTAACTACTGAATATTCACCCGCTTTTCCGACATTCCTTCTCTACAAAATGAATTCTGACTATTCAGTACTCCGTTTAATGTGGACGCCTATACCATTGCCAGAAAATTTCAAATAGGCCTTTCTGAAATGCGATGCAGTTGAATTGAATGACAAAATTTCATACAAAGAGCATATCGCTGCATGACTTTGGCAAAGAGTACGTTCTTGAAATTGGTCTTTATCCCAGCTTGACCAACAATGCAAAAGAAATTGCATCGATTTTTGGAAGCACGTACGCATGTGAACAATAGTTTTGAACAATGAAATTCACGAAGAGCAAGCTGAGATCACGTATTTCGGACGTCCATTTTGAATAGGGTCTGATTCTTGTTTCATCTGACTTGTTACCAGAAGTTGAAAACCATTCACAAAGCAAGCTGCGTCAATTGTTACATTTACTCTGTGTTGTTGAAGTGTAAATACATATGTCTTCTGATTGGTATGATTGAGATTGCAGCAATGTAGGATAATATATACCGAAGTGAGCGTAAAATATAGTACTAAGAAAAATTCCGGCCCGCCAAAAATTTGTGCACCCAAAATTTGGCCCGCGACTAGCAAAAGGTTGCCGACCCCTGACGTAGAGGATAATGCGATGTTTGCCGTAATTTCGATGTATATTGTTTGCTGTACGTTATAACACAGAGTTTTAGGTGGGCCAATGCCCCAGATGCCCTATAGGTCGAGCCGCGACTGGCCATATCCATTGTACGTGATCTGGCAGATCTATGGTGAAGTAAATTGACAGTGAGAGTGAGTTTAGAGAGAGCAGTGGGCACTATTGAAATATTGCTTCACCATATTTTCGTTGCATCCACGTCAAGAATTTCTACACTTGTTAATTTGTGATGAACTATACTTTCATCCAGGTCTAGAAGCAAGGCATCAAATTACAAAAGACGGGAATATGGAGATGAAAATCAAAATGATCATGAAAAATGGGGTTTATTGGGTTGCTAAATACAGGTGAATATGAATTGTATTAGGTATTGGCATTTCGGTACAAGTCATAAATCAGTGGTCGGCTGCAGCTGGTCCGCGAGTTCGTAGACGTTAGGTTTCGATTTATAGTGATGAATATTACTGATAAAAAGCCTATAAAATAAAGTCCATCTCTAATCAAAACGTGTTTATCGGCAGTGGCGTCGGCAGGGAGAAGTTTGTATGCACAAACATGCTCCTTCCATGATTTAATGCCCCTCCTTTTCGAATGCAAATTTCTGGTCCTAATATTTCGAAGCATAATTGCCCATTCGTAATTAGATGTACGCTGAGTGTTTCCACCGAATAATGCGACGGTGATATTTTCTCTTGTCTGCTAAAATGACAGTTATTTGCTTATCGTCCACCCAAACGCACAATCACACGAAGACGCGGGCGAGAGATATATAGTTGGCGATTCACGACGCATGTCGCATACCAGAGCTATCAATGTATGATGTGAAGTGGTCATAACCAGATAATATAGTCTTCGACAATTCGCAAGTGTCGCATTCTATCTATACGCAGCGATGCCATTGAGAAATACTTTTAGGTTGAAAACTAGTGATTGCGGTAACTCTCAAGTAATCAATGAATTCATTTCCAACCGAAAATGCTTTTTTTTTCAAATCCAAAACTTTTCACTCCAATAACTCCGCTTGAGACTAAAACTCAAATTTGAGCAAAATTTCAGAAAACTCCACAATTTCATTTCATGGCGTATCTAGTAAAACTGGAGATTCGTGACGTCATGATAACACCAAATCCACAGTTCACAGTTCACAGTCCACAGTTCACAGTCCACAGTCCACAGTCCACAGTCCACAGTCCACAGTCCACAGTCCACAGTTCACAGTTCACAGTTCACAGTTCACAGTTCACAGTTCACGATACTCGGGCAGTTCCGATATAATTAAAAACTTCAGCGACTTCCGCATCGGCCCTGGCTCCGACAAGTACAGATTGCACGTATCCGGAGACTCTGGGAATGCAACCGATGAGGATGATTTCTCCGGTAACAACTTTTCCCAATTCTCGACGAAAGACGCGGACAACGATGTTGCGTCATGGACACATTGCGCTTCTGACCTCGAAGCAGGCGGGTGGTTCCGCAGTTGCGACTCCACCAATCTGAACGGAAACTTCAACAGAACAGACAGCAAGGGTTTTTGGTGGGGGTATTACGATCTGCGATTCTCGGAGATGAAGTTGCGGAAGAGAGCGTGAAATGGATTTTGTAGGTCTGTGACGTCACACTTCGAAATGAGCATGTCTCAAACGGAGTGTTCCCCGACAGGAGCATTTGAGGCCACAGAGCTATTTGGAATGTTGTAGCACTAGTAAAAAATTGGTTCTGTGTATTATGTTATTCTCTCAAAAATATATTTGTAGCGGTCGCTGCAACGGCTTGTTGCAAGACACGCTGGTATAGTGCTTGCATGATTGGAGTCGACGCTACAGCTTACAGCTCCTGTTGTACGCACTAGTCCAGCGGTTCTCAACCGGGGGTCCGCGGACCCCTGGGGGTCCGTGAAGCATTTTCAGGGGGTCCGCGAAGCCTCAAAATAGTTGATAACCTAATTTGTATTTTTTTATACGGAAAATCACGAGGCAGATTCACTTTATTACTGGTAAACTCCAGAGCTCACATCAACAGAATAACCATCTGAGATGAAATATCCTACTATGCAGAGTCATTTAAATTGCTAAATTGTCAATAGCCTATACTGATACAAACATTTTGCTGTTTAGACATGTTTGTTGGCGATTGTGGAAAAAAATTTGGATGAGTAAAGTCAATTCACGATGACTTAATAATGTCTACAAAAACCCATTTTCTCCTGTGATATACATGACCATTTTTCCATAATAACTTCAAGAGAAGCTGCTGGATAGAAATGACCAGCCTTGACGTTATATGTTCATTAAATAAATTAGTTTGTCAATTTTGGTGCCACATTTGTAGCGATCATACCCAACTGTGTCGTCGGAAGCGTTACGCGTTAATTTTACATTCACCACCACCTATATTTGTGGAATTGTATTTTCGGCACTAGTTCATATCAAATCGAAGGAGCGGATTTTCGAGAAACGACCACGTATTTCAAGAAATGCAGTTGCAGATTTCGCTTTGAAATAATAGAAGTCAACAAAATTTTTACATGAATAAAGGGATGGTGCGAACCCTGAAAGGTCAAGGTTCGTGTAAACGAGAACCTTTTAGAAAGATTCTGCGTGGACGTGAACTTGAATCTATGACGCCCCCCGGAAGTACGGTTTATCACCATATGGGGGCCCAAGACCAACGTTTGAAGGAGGGGGCAGACGAAGTGCTGTTACGAGCCTGTTTGCGCGGGGCCTACGTATCGCAGGCCCCGGTTTACGCCTTAACGGCCTAGGCCAGACCGGACAATGTATTTGGCGTCTGACTGATGATGATGATGATGACTATTGCTACATCATTATACAGTAGCCAACACCCCAATCGCACGGATTTGGTTTTTATGATACAATAAACATATCAAATCAAGAGGGATCCAATACTCCTGGTAGATTGTTTACGTTAGACGACGATGTATCAATTTCATTGATTGGTGTAATGAGCATCATTCGCTGACTATCTACATGTGGTGTATTTCGCGTTCTTGATCTTGTGTGATTGCGGGTAAAGATCACAGTCTAAGTCCAAGTCACTAAATACTCACTAACGGAAAACTGATTATTTTGAGCGAACGTTTGTAACAAAGCAAGTAAAGTTTTTAAGATTGGCAAGGTGCATGCTCGTTTAGTGTTTAATTTTTTTATGCTGCCAGCGCCATGCATATAGAGTGGTCCGAAGCTGAAATGCAGGGAATTTTAACCAAAGATGTTATGAAGATGTGAAAAAACGTAATATATAAAAAGGGTTTGGAGTGCAGAACCCACCAAGGTTCGTTTGCGAACGTGAACCTCTAAATTTAAGAGATCCACCCACAGTCAGTCAGTCAGTCAGTCAGTCAGTCAGTCAGTCAGTCAGTCAGTCAGTCAGTCAGTCAGGTTTATTAATATTTTCATGGTTTCAAAACATCACATGACTGCGATACAATGAAAAGATAAGAAGGTGTCGAAACAACTTGGAGTAGCCATTAAGATCAAACACCCACCTTAGCCTAGGCGAAGTAAATAAGAGGCATGTACACTGAATGAAAAGTAATGCAGAGAATATATGACGCAAGCGACAAATTGGGGTGGCATGTGGCGGAGGGCGAGGTCGATGTTAGGTCGTGGTCCGGTAATCCTGAAGACTGGCTAGTATTGATTCAGAAGAAATTGCTTGTATTTCGACTTGAATGCGGACATGCTCGACGACTGTCGGATAGTCGGCGAGATGCTGTTCCACAATTGAGGTCCGGCATACTTGATAGAGCAATGCGTTTTCTTGTATTCAGTCCTGATCATATGGTAGTTGTTCTTCGTTGACACAGAATGAGAACGTGACCCTCACGATCACACCATCCCCAATGAAATATATGATATTATTTTCAAGAAAAGTCATTTTGTTGCTGTTTATCACTAAGCCTACAGTTATCCGATATTTAAGCTAAATTTGAACTAAAATTTATTGGGGGTCCGCGAGGTCCGTGACGGTCCGAAAGGGGTCCGCGAATACAAAAAGGTTGAGAACCTTTGCTCTAGTCACTGACTAATGACCGCTCTGAGTATACTCTTGCAATCCTGATCACACACGCAGATCCAAGGAGCTTTCTTTATAGCACAGAACAGCCAAATAGTAGTAATAGTGGTCAGAAACTTGTAGATTTACCAGGTTCAAATGATACTGCGGTTAAACAAGAAATAGAAAGAATAAATGAAGTGAAATGGAGCCAATTGTCTATCTTACGACTGAAGCGCGAGCGCGCCGACCTCAATATGCGGGTTCTGAGAACACGTGCCTCGCAGATTGCCTGTGCCCGTGTGTGCCGTCACGGTTATGGTTTGCGTGCGGCCTACTTATGCTTTCGCGCATGACAGTCGTTTACAATATTCATAATGTCAAATTATACGTAGGCTACCTTGATTTTTTCATCCGACTCTCATGAGACGTAGAGGCAGTTATCAACTTCCTATCGAAGTACACTGCACCACCGCAACAAATCGTACTGTATTGAGGATTTAGCGCGCAGCACAACAATGTTTGGAGTCTTTAGGATCATATAACATGTTTTTTTAGAAAGTATTTACACAATTATGGCATGATTTACAACTTGAAAAAAAATTAAAAGGTTTTTGTTTGAGTTTTAAACAACCATTCGATCTAATGCAGGGGTGTCAAACTCAAATTGCGTCGCGGACATGATTCAAGCCTCCAAATCGCTCGCGGGCCGTACCATTCAACTGATTCCAAAATGTTACCACGTGCTCTTGCTTTTCACCTGAATACCTCAAAAGCATATATAACAGAAATAGATAATACACGGATCATAGGGTGTTCAATAAGAAGCAAGTCGCAAGTCGCGAACAATGGAATTGGCAAATTACGATGGTTGTCCAGTTGAATACAGTTCAGAACCGCTAAAACAGTGGTGGTAACGACGATATAAGTTGTCATATTCTTTGCTCCCTTTGATTTAGCCGAAAGCTGACGTTGTCTCT
Organism: Botryllus schlosseri; assembly: GCF_051294905.1. Classification (NCBI taxonomy): domain Eukaryota; kingdom Metazoa; phylum Chordata; class Ascidiacea; order Stolidobranchia; family Styelidae; genus Botryllus; species Botryllus schlosseri. The sequence continues at coordinate 36,450,884 of NC_137238.1, forward strand.
GCATATACGTTGTGAGTAGGGATGGTGTGAACGTGAGGCTCTCGTTAGCGTTCTGTGTGTGAACCACGGAAATTTATAAGTTCACGTTCACAAATGAACCTTGGTAGTTTCTGCACTGTGAACCTTATTCATATATTACAATTTTCACTTCATAATAGTACATCTTTGGTTGAAATTTATTGCATTTCAACTGCTGGCCACTCTATGTTTGTCGCTGACAGCATAAAAAAAACTACACTAAACGAGCATGCACCGTGAGAATTCCAAATATTTTACTTGCTTTATTACAAAAGTTTGCTCGAGATATCCAGCTTCCCGTTTGTGAATATTTAGTGACTCTCTGCTGTGAGCTTGACCCGCAATCACACAACATCAAGAGCGAAATACATGTAGTCAGCGAATGATGCTCATTCAACCAATCAATGAAATTGATATCTCTGTCTGATGTAAAAAATCTTGCAGGCGTACGGGATCAATCTTGACTTCATATGTTCATAGTTTCATAAAAACCACATCCGTGCGATCGGGGTGTTGGCTGCTGCTATATAACTTGTTAATGGGGTAATCGGTAGTATGTATAGAAACCCACTTTACACTCGCTCAGTATCAACGTAGCAATACTCAGATGCCGAATACATCGTCCGGTCTGGCCGTTATCTTATATTCCCTCGCAACTCCTCGTCAAAATTTTTGGCAAAGCGACGGAAGCTGTTGATTTTATGGGATTATTATATCATTTGATTGCCCCAGTTGATACATTTGGCGACATTTAAAGCGTCAAGCATTGTAACATTATGTGGCCCGAGTCGTCGCTATAGGTATGGTGTGCACCAGAGTTGGATCAATTACAATAATTTAGTTCAATTACCATCATAATTACAATTAATCCCTTGCATGTTTCAATTACATTACAATTACAATTACTCAATGATAAAAATATCAAATTACCATTACAATTACAATGACTGTTAAATATGTAATTGATTCGGTAGAGAGGTGTTCTTAGACAACCGTAGCGACGGAATTAGCAACAATCTCAAGCTATTCATGTTTCATTCATGATACGTAGAATACCCTTTAATTAGGGGAGATGTGGTACCGATGGATCACTGGGACCGAAAATACTTTGAAAATTCTCTATGATAATTCCATGATTACACTCCGTGAACTTTTCTACAATTGCATGCTGGCAACATCTTTCCTCACATACAAAAGAATTCGACGTGCGCGAACTATGGGGTCTCTCACAGATGTTTTTTGTTTTGGGGGGTGTAAACTAAATTTAGATCGACATATACATTTTTCTTTGTAACCTTCAACACGAACAAAGCAGCAATCATTTTTATTGTGAAGTCTAGGGCTTGTATCAGGCTATATAATGGAACCTATTTTTTTCAGTACTTTCCTTGAGTGGAATTTTTTTCGATTCAAGTACAAAATTAGTAGGGTGGGGACCGATGATACAATAGCCAAATCAAGCAAACTAATCAAGCATACTAATCATGAAACAAATGAAACATGACTACGTACAGAAAATCTTTATGTAATAATTGAATATGATGTTTTATCGCTATAACGAGGTCTTTGGAAGTCACACTGTCGATTTTCGGGCAATATGTATGTACCCTCAAATTTATAAGTCTGAGCCTATATCGAAACGTGATTTTATGACAACCTTTCAGTCAATATTTAATCTATTTTTTTGACGGTTGCGACCCGAAATTCTTCTTTGGCTTGCTGTAGCTATAATACTTAGTTATAATACTGAGCAAGAAAAGTCATCACATCTGAGTTTTTTAGGGTATATGTGTCATAGGTCCTCGGGTCGTGTCCCATTGGACCCACCGGGTGGGGACCGATGACACGTTCGAGCAACAAATTTTAAACGTCCATAAATATTTTTTGAAAAGACGGATATTCATGTATATGTGCGCGATAGGTAGAGCTTGTATCAAAGTGCTGAGCCAGCAAAAGATCTGCTGTTTTCGGCTGAACATTTTGGGACCAGCGAACATTTTCCAATTTTTGATCCATCGGTACCACATCTCCCCTACAAAAAAACTCGAACGCAGAACACAGAAAAATGTTTCAAGCGACTGTTACCAACCAAAAGTTTGAGCGACTAACAGCGAATAGGCTACAGGAAAGTCTATGAAATGTAATCAAACGATTGGGCTACTCAGAGCTGAGAGAGGTTAATGAAATGTAATTGGTAAGGCGTCCGCGAAAAGGATGATACCGATAAAGTGTGTAAAATTAAAATAAATGCAAAAAGAAAGAACCTTCCGATAACTACGAATTACAACATTTTGGTTCGCATTTACATTGTCCCTTCCTCGGAAACTGTTAGATTGCATTTAGTGAACATTGGGGTGCGAAAAGTTTCAGGCCCCAGTAAATTTGACCAAGATTGGAGGTAAGATTGGGATAACATCTCTACAAATGCGTGATCAAGTTTTATGAAGCCTTGGTTGGAAACTTTAATTTCTTTTTGCAATTGTTGCAGCAAGCCTCGGTACTGGCCAGAGATTTAAAAAAAACTCTGACCGTGGTGTAGGAAATGGTTCAGCACAGGTTTCAGAAGAGTTTATTTGCTGTACATCCATTTTTGAAATATTAAGATTTAGTATAGCCCACTGGTTCTCTAACTTTTTTAGACACGCCCCCCTTATGAGAGTGAAATATTTCGTGCCTCCCTTATCGTCATATCACACAATGAAACCAGAATCTTAGTAATCCTTACATCCAGTTTGACGGTATGGAAGGTTATGGCTGTAGTTGAGGGAATTCTCCAATACGAAATTCGGACTATACACAGAGCAATAACTATGAAATGGAGGTGAATCGCGCCAAGCACAGAAAAAATTTCAGTTTACCGGATCTTCGCGCCCCCCTTCAGATGCTTTCACGCCGCCCAAGGGGGGCACGCCCCCAGTTTTAGAACCACTGGTTTAGCCTATATTGTAATTCACAAAGTTTTCTGTTGCTACTGAAGTATGGGAAACAGTTTAGCATGACTGAATTATCTAGTTATTACGCAGCACGCATAGAAAACCGATATAAATAGGCCAACTATTACAGGTGGCGCCTGTGTGCTAAGGCCTTAAGGCCTTACGGGCCCTCGTCGTCATCCTGGTCCGTACCGGATTTTCACTGGTGTGATGAATAAATGATTGATTAATTGATTACTTTATTGTCAGGTTTCCATAATAATGTAATTGATATTGTAATTGAGCAAAAATTTTATCAAATTACAATTACAATTACAATTACACAAAGTAGAAATGCTTCATGACAATTACAATTACATGAAAAAATGTTATTAATTACATTCAGCTCAGTTACAAATTACAATTGATCTAACTCTGGTGTACACTGTAGGCTACGGTACATTAATATAGGCTATCACCTCACTGAAAAATATGGTTGGAATTAGCAATATGACGTCACCTGATGTCAAGACGTTCACGTTGTCGTTCACACAGAGCCTCTCAAAGAGGTTCGCGTTCACATGAACCTGAACCTTTCAGAGGTTCGCACCATCCCTAGTTGTGAGGAATACAAAATATTTAATTGGAAACGGGGACGTTGGAATTTAGTTTGTTAATGTTATACCGCTCATATTTGGAAAACTATTGGGTCTAGTGACACAGCAGTGCGACCATAATGACCATATATATTTCAATTATATATTTGCGCAACTAATATATTGTCCATGCAAACTGCATATAACGATTCGTTTTCGCTTCTGTGAATATCTACTTTTTGCTCCATATTTATATAAAACTCTGAACTTAGTGTGCACTTTTAAACTTCTTGAAATTGGATGTCAATTTCACAGACTTGTTGAGATTGAGATTATAATGGGCTTATTACCATGGAACTATTTCCTGCATATTGTCTCAACGTTTGTTATAAATGTGCTGGAAAATATAAGAATTTTTCAATCTACTCATAATTGCTTCACGGGCCGGATGAAATCGTATGGCAGGCCGGATGCGGCCGGCGGGCCGTATGTATGACACCCCTGATTTAATGCAACTCTAGTTGGACTCAATTCTTTAAAGTACGCGTAATTATAACTTTCAGGACGGCGCTCCAATACTAAATGCAAGAAATTGAGTGACAATAAATCATGTGAAGTAGTAAGAAAAATTTCAAGTCAAATGACTATGCTACGAAATATTCTACATTCTACATTGGTCATATACTACGAAGATTTGCGATAAATGTGGCTGGCCCCTGGTTACGCCAATGCGTTTGAACTGATTTTTAAGTAATCATCAAATTTTGTGGTAAGACCAATCAAATTTTGGTTGGCTTGCAATTTTTACCTGATGTTATAACTAATCTCGATAACTGCCTCGCGGGCCACACAAAACCTTCTCGCGGGCCTAGGGTATAGGTCGCCCCTGATGTGGATAGACATGCTATTTCACTATTTCCTAAATTTCGTTTCTGACCAATGTTTATTAGTACTGGGAGTGTGTATGGCTTGTAATGAGAAAATTATTTAGTTACATCTCTGTATTAGTGACTGATTTATACACAAGTTTTACACTTCGATTATTTTATATACATTTTAATTTTACAGGATTGGATATATGTCATGTTTGATTTCATACATCATTTTGTTCATGCATATTAGGGTATTGGAGAGTCCATGTTATAAAATCTTAAAATATGAAAAAGGAAAGATATCTAGAAAGGCATTTTCCCATGTTAATTGCATGGTGAATTATTCGAACTGTGCCACAATCAATCAAGTTTGAATGCCATTGTAAATATTATATTTGCATGAAATGTGGAATTGGAAATTAACATGATCACGAAAGATACAGGAATTCATCGACTGGCTAAGTACAGGCAAGTTTGAAGCAACGGTACTCGTGATATAGTATAATATGTTTTGAAAACAGGCTTTCTACATATGTGGTTTTCGAACTATTTGTCCGCCAAGTATCCCTTAGACCAGGAGTGGGCAAAGTACGGACCGCAACACCGTTCTGTGCGGCCCGCGAGAGTCTGAAAAAACTTATTGAAAATATTGATAAAACGCGTACTAAAAATAGAATTAATGCGGGGACTTGATTACAGTTTTTTTAGTATATATCACCATGATGAATCTAACGCAGTGGTTCTCGAACTGGGGGGTTGCTTCCCACTTGGGAACGTGAAAGCATCTGAAGGGGGACGCGAAGCTGGGGCTCGGCCGAAGAGTTTTTTCACGCTCCGCGCGTTTGACTTCCAATTCATAGTTATTGCTCTGCGTTTAGTCTGAATTTAATATTTAAGAATCTCTCATCCATAGTCGTAACCTTCCATGTCATCAAACTAGCCGTTAGGTTTGCTAGCATTCTGGTTGCGTTTAGTGATATGGCGATGAGGGGCGCGTGAAATCTATCACCATCGTAAGGGGGGGTCATGTCTTGAAAAGTTTGATAACCACTGTTCCAAGGAAATGACTACCTATATTATTTTTTATGTTTAATTTCAGGCGCGACTGCCCGATCTTAAGGCCCGCGTAGTTTAAACATCACAGAAATCCTAAACGAGATTGACATAATTCAAATCACGAGTGTTATTTCAGATTGACCACTCCAGTTTTAATTATTTCGGGGATGTGCTTATAAAAAACGATTCGCGCCTGTCTTAGGTATGCGTAGGATTTGGGTATTTATGTACACATGGTAGAATCGCGTTAGAAGCTAACATGGTTATGATGTTGTCAGGTGTCAGCATTGTGTGTCCTGGAACTGAATCAAAAGTGGAAAGTAGCCTAAATCTATGAGCAGATCGCTGCTCACAGATTAAATTTCAATCCTGTTATAAGAATCGGGACAACTGACTGTCATCTCAATAGTTTTAACAAATTGGTTATTGAGGTCGACCAGTTTATGAAATCTCGCTACTGTTTCTGACGCGTGTTGTGCGATATCATCAAAGCAATGTTTGATTTGTTTTGAATAAGCATATATATTATCTTCATGTCCTCACTATATAATATAATACCAATATTGCGTTTTGGTTTATAATCCCAATTTTATATAGTGCAGCCCACGAATGGATTCTGATGTTGTCCGCTTTTTCGATTTGATATGAACGAGATCACAAAATCCACTATCACAAAGATGGAGGATGGAGTTCCTCCGACCTCATGCGCTTCTCCGAGATGAAGTTTCGAAAAATAGCATGAAAAGACGGATCGATTTCCTACATACGACGTGACTCAAAAACACAATAGCATATATATCAGAATGGTCCATCAAAAACGAACTTTGGGAAGTTCTTGGTTTGACCCACCTCTAAACATTAATCAACATGAATAAAATATTAAACTCGGTGCTTTTTAACCAAAAGGAACATATTTGCAGGGTCAGGCCAACAACTTTCCAAAATTCGTTTTTTAAGGACCACACTAATATAATATACATCTATATATATATATATGCATATTAATGCAGATCGATTTCGTTCTAATTTCTGTCGATGTGTTTCGTTTTTCCAGATACTTACTCGAACGGTTATCATTTAACATTACTTCGACTTCTCCTTAGCAGTTGTCAATATTTTAAGTGAAAGTATGCTTACAATACATACCTGTAAATCGTTACCTGTACTTGAGTAAAGAGCTGTGGCGATACTTCTATCTACTTCTACTAGTACTTCTTCTTCATTGTAAATCGCTACTTCTACTTGTACCGGAGTAAAACTTTACGGCGATTCTTCTACTTCTACTTGACAGTTTTCAGTTTTTGGTAAAAATTTCAGTCTTCAGTTTTTCAGTCGAAAATATTCCGATAACGCTTACTTAGAGATAGTTACTTGTATTTGTACTTGAGTGGAAATTTGTGGCGCTACTTCTACTTCTACTTGACAATTTTCATGTTTAGGCAAAATTAGGCCTAGAACACTTACTTGGAGATCGCTACTTGTAATTGAGTACTCACTTGTACTTTAGAATATATTGTATATAATGTTAGGTTTATGGTGTACGGTGTTAGTTCAAGTGCACGGGTGTAATGCTAGATATTCTTGTTCAAATCACACTAACATGTAACTTACAAATGATAATACATATATATAAACACTTGAAATGATGATATCAAATATCCTCAATTACAATTATTAATATACCAACACAAGATATCGAAGACTGAGGAAACGGTGCAGTCGATGCACGGCATATACAGGCGACATGACGGGATGCCATCGACTGTCTTCTTGAAATGACGGGGGGTCCGTTATGGTAGCTCGATTTCCAGGACAATTCCAAAATAGCAAACAGCATCATGCTATTTGGTAGGAAGTAGTCGTGAAGCACTAGCACATTTTCAATATCTGTATCTTTTGACACAGATTGATTCTCTGACACTAAACACTCATAGCACCTTAATATCATGTTTCTGACTTTCTGTAATAGTAGCTGCTGTCCGGTATAACGAAATCGATTGAGCCTGGATGCCGAACAGGTGGAGATTAAAACTGTAACACTGCAAAATGACCTCCACCTCAAAGCCCGTCGGGCTGCAGGTTCAACTTATCGTTGTGAAAGCCTTTTTGGGCATGAACTTCATCAAAAACAAACACAGAACACGCCTCAATGATGCACATCTGAAAGACTCACTCAGAGTTGCAGTGTCAAGTTACATACCAGAGTAGGCCTACAACGCACTAGACTAGATGATAGAATACAATGCTTGGCTTCCCACTGACTAATGTATTTAAAAAATTGAGTAGACTGTTGTTGCATAATTTATACCAACATGGTGGGTAGTAATTAATGATTTCCTAAAAGAATTTAATGACTAGCCAGTTGAAATCGCTCTTTAAATGTAAGTGGTTTCTGGAGAATGGATAGCTAAATCTAGTTACGAGCGCTACCGGAGCAAGAAAATGTATGCCCCGGCTTGAGCGTCTACAAGAGAAAACACAGAAATACCGCAATTCTTACCACAATTTCGCTATAAACTGAATTACGCGCAGTCTGTATAGATCAGGGCCGACCAACCCGTGTGTCGCATGTGGCCGCGAGGTTCTTTTTGAAATTAGTAATATTATCAAAACTTTGATTAGTCTGGCTGCAACACTTGCGATGTGACGACTAGAATATCAGTTCCGACGCATTGGCAGACCATGTTTAATGGTTATATGATAGTCCTTTAACCATCAGTAATTTCGCAGTAATTTGGTAAGACTGTTCGAGTCGGCGTTGGAGTCGGAATTCTTTTAAGAAAATAGTCGGAGTCCGAGCCGGAGTTAGTACGTTTAAGGATTATGGAGTAGGAGTTGGATTCGGTCATAAAATTTACGACTCCACGGCCCTTGGCCCAATCCCTAACCCTAACCCATTGATTAATATTATTATTTGGCACAATACCCAATCAACTACGTTACACACATAATCACTACACAAACCCCAGTAGCCTTGTCAACCCTAGACACTTCCTACTGTACTACGTACCCCACTTAAACTACTACTTCAACTTCGAACCCAACATATTCGCTCACAATTAACACCTCCAGCCACACTCCCAGCCAGACCAAGCACTTCTCCTTCTCCCAGACTCAAAGATGCCACTGAGATATTTTGGAAAAACCCAGATTTGGACGTTGAAAAAAACCAGATCCTCTATTTCACTCAAATTTCTATGATATAGCTGTAAAACAGTGACTGAGAGTCATCAATGACAGTTATACGGACATAGAAGAAGTTTTAGCCCTTGATATTGAAATCCCAACGGTTCATTTCCATATACTATAATATGCATGTTGCTCAGTTAAATGAGCAAATCCATCGAAATATGATGTTTTCCTCTCGACACATTGCTACCAGGCATTCGGTATGGGGGATCAATACGTAGTGTATTATATATTCGTAATGTTAGTAACAATGCTAATCCCCATGTATCGTGAGGATGATTGTAGGGTAGTTCTAGTGACTGCGAGCTGACCAGATAGATTGAAAATAGCTTTCGATTCATTAACCCCGGGACAAACACTTTTATCTGGGATGTTTGGTCGAAAAAGAAACTGCAAAATCATGAGATTAAGAGTACATTTGCATTTAACAAACCCCTCACACTACACTCTGAATAACTTGCCCGGTTGCCCAAAATGTCTCTCTTCGAGAGTCCCTGTTGAAAGTGAATATACTCTGATGTCAACATGGTAAATTAGTTAGATCAACAATTGGTCTTTCCATGTGCAATGTGCATAAATTGCATACTTTACAGCAGTTACATACTATTTCCTGACACACAACGAATTTGTTGCAGCGCTACCGATAGCATTCAAGTCCTAAATCAGAGTTGCCCTGTGAACATGACTTTCGGCGACCTAGTAGTCAGTATTCAATGAGGCTCTATCGCATAACGCCAAGACCTCTCATTTTAATAGTAAATGGGTCTCTTTGGACTCTGCCGTTTCAATCACAGTGGAATCCGTTGACATTAGAAGATCTTACTAATCTAATAATCAATTTTGCGCCGTAAAATTGACCTGACAAACATGATGTTGAAAAAACCCAGATTTCAAGCACAAAAACCCAAAAACCCAGGTCATGCTCGAAAAACCCAGATCTGGGTGGAAAAACCCAGGAGTGGCATCTCTGCCCCAGACTCCCACGTGCAACTATCCTACCGAACATTCTAGAAACAGCTCAATGACAACACGATGTGATCACCAGGGCGTTACACATGTTTGATTATAGTTTGAGTACTATATTGTAAATTTGAAAGCAAAAGTTTTATATTTTGTATGACCCATTGATGCTAATTGCATGCGCTACAGGGATAGAAGCAAATTGATTTGTGGGCTATTGTGCAAGGAAACAGTTTCTGGACATAATACCTTGAACATCCACACCATAGATTAAAGAGGGTTCGGAGGCAAAGGAGCGTGCGTATTCTCTATCATCATGCACATAGGCGCCGACTTACGAGGTTACGAGGTGGCGCAGCCACCTCGTCACCATATTTACGAGGTGGCGGCCACCTCGTACGAAATGCTCAAAACGCATAAGTTGTTTGTAACCAGTAATTAGTAATCAGGCGAATCGATGCGACCTCCTTAGATACGTCTTAGTTATTTATACGCGTGTGTACCATGCGCGTAGCCAGGAGGTTCGAATCCCCCTGTTTGAAACGCGAAACCCCGTCATTTTGAAATGACAATATTAAATCATATATTCAGTTGCAATTCAATAATTGTATTATCAGTGTTCCGTGCGCCCAATTTGCGAGAGGCAAGTTTCCAATCAGCGCGAAGAGTCTGTGATGATATCCCGCTGAGATGGTCGCGAAATTAGGTCAGTCATTGTCTTGCGCGTGGCAATTGTCGCCAGCCTGATTTATCGCATCTCGAACCAGCCTGATTCCGCTGGCTTGAACAATCGCATCTGCAATAGGCCCAGTTCAAACTATATCATCGCTTGTCTACGCAATCGCATCTGCATTGGCGGCTTCTGCCTGTTGTGCACGATATCATCGTGTTGATGATTATACGGCATACTCGTGTGATAAGCTTGTCGACGAGTCCGGAAGTGCTGTTAATTAGCGACTCCCTGATCGGTCGTGAACAATTAAATACGCGCGCTTATCAATGCGTCCTACGTCTTATGTAGCCTTGGCGACGATTTGCGCAAGTCAAAATGTACCAGTTTATTTGGAATATGTGCTACAATGACGCCGATTTCAGGTGGTTCAAACCTTTCTTCTTTTATAACTCAAGCCTTATCACAGCTTCTGATGGTTATGTTCAAGTATTAGCGGGAATCAATTACGCATGTACGCACGCGTCGCACATGTTTGCGGACATTCGATGTCATTCAGTTTCGCGAAGTCACTCTTTAACCACAATCGCTAATCAGCATACACTTAACGGCATTTTATCCAAGCTATCGCCGTCGGGAAGTAGGAGCCAAAGCATGGCAGGCCCGAGACGCGGTAGTTAGGCTAGCGACATCTTTCGTACTAGGCCTATTGCAGATGCGATTGTGTAGGCCAGTGATGATCTCGTGTGCACCAAGCCAATAGAGATGCGATTTTGTAAGCCAACGATGATATCGTGCGCACCGGGCCTATTGCAGAAGCGATTATTCAAGCCAGCGGAATTAGGCTTGTAGGTGACGCGATAAATGAGGCTACCAACAATTGCCGAGCGCGGGGCAATGAATGACCTAATTTTGCAATTTTCTCAGCGGGAGATCGTGTCGCGTTACATTGTGCAGTGCAATGCGTACGGACGAATCTCGCTTATTGTCGACACGCCTTTCGTTAATTGGCCGCGCGTAACACTGATAATACGACTGAATTGCAACCGAGTATTAGCGTCAGAGCGCTCATTTGAAAAGGGCGGGGTTTCGCGTTTAAGGTGGCGGATTCGCGCTTTCAAAGGAGGGGCTTTCGACCCCCGAAACCCCCTGGCTTCGCGCCTGGATGTATTCCAAAAATGCTTAGCGAACATAAATCGGGAAATGCATCAATGCCGCCAAAATCCCTGTTTTAATCTGCAAACAATTGCCGCGATGCGAGCTCCTCGATGCGAAGCCAGAAACCGCACGAGACAATTGCTGATTAGCTGCGTAATTTCACGTTTGTGATCATCATTATTGTCGGTTTGAAACCTCATATTCGAGAGTTGTCGTGTGTTACTTGCGAACTTGCCAGCCCAGTGCGTGGCGTATTTCGTTACTCACACGACGCATTGCGCGTTGATAACATTGATGCAACTTCAAATTCTCAGCGACGTAAATTCTGATTTTTGTTCGATGCATTCCGCCTGATGGAATGCACAGGCCCGTATACATCGTCGGTATTGCCCGTATACATCGTCGGACGAATGATCGTACCGTTTGAAGATTCCACTTAATCACTCGACAGCATGGTTTGATAATAACGAGTGCAGGGTCGGTATTAAAACGTAACGTAAAACGCAAATGGTTAACGCTGATCAATCAATCAATCAGTGATTGGTACTCTGCACGTACACCAGCGGCATGTAGGAAAGTGCGTTTTAGTGCGACGACGACGTCATCGACACGGAACAATTATGACGTCACAAGACTTCGCCACCTCGTAAAAAAATAAAAGTCGGCGCCTATGATCATGCATATACCAGGCAAAAGTGGCATTAGTGCCAATCATATGCTTGGCTTTCAATGGGGAACCTGCAATAAGAGTAGACTCCTTTGACATATTAAAATACATGAGAAAGTCATTTGGTTCCGCTTGATTCAATTTGATATAGCTGCGGTCGGTCGTATCGCGCAAGGCAAATTAGGGTGTTTTTTTACATTGATTCCAGAAACAACACATGAGCTAAAGTAGCAATATTTTACATGTCCATGTGGCTCTCTCCAAACCACTGGCACACCAAATGCTACAGATTTTTGTTTTCCAATGTTTCGCAGCATCAATGCCCTTTTACTTTTCATTGAGTGTGCTGTGCGTGGCGCGGTAGCGTAGTGGTATAATCCACGGCTACAATACCAATGGGTTGTGGGTTCGAGTCCGACCGAGTTCGACTCCAGAATTCCTACCTAAGTGTTGGGGGTTTATCTGGGCTCCTCTTCGCCATCTCACCTGCGAAAGGGGTGTCTTACAAAATGCCTAGAAGTGGGCCGTGCTAAAAGTCGGCAGATACGGAATCAAAAATGAGGAATATCGGCCTGGTGTAGTGTATATGACCATTACCATAGTAGTCGACAAACACCGCGAATACCACCAACATATCAGCATCCTGTGTTATTTGATCAGAACGAAGCAGACATGGCGGCGCCTGTATGACGATGCTGTTCTAAAATCTGCATTGTCTTCGTCATTATCGGCGAGAAATGGCTTTGAAGTGACATTGCTGTCGCTAAAATACACATTGATTAAATACGATTTATTCCTTGTCGCTTGCTATTGTGTCGCATGCTAATATGTCCACGGACCACTGACGTTTTAAGCGTATCGCCAAATGCATCAACCGGAGCAATCAAATGCTATCATAATCCCACAAAATCAATATCCCTCGTCGCTTTGCCAACAATTTCGACGAGGACTTGCAAGGGAATATAAGCTAGGCCGGACCGAACAATGTATTCGGCGTCAATGTGTTGCTACGTTGATATTGATCAGAGTGTAAAGCAGTGGTTCTCAACCTATTTGACCTCGCGGCACCCTTTGAAAATGAAAAATAGTTCGCGGCACACTACCACAGTCGTTCTCAACATATTTTGGCCTACTGTACTAGCAAACTACTAGAATACGCAACAGCTCCCACAGTCGTACAGAGGTGGTCTCTGACGATCGAAGTATTTCTACCTTTTCGGAGCACTCTAGTAGGTTTTGCTCTTCTTCAAAGAATATAATACGATATCTTTTATATCTGCGGACATGTCACAAATACGTCTATCAATGATTTGGCATGGGGATCGTTTTCAATTCCTCCGCAGCTGTGTTCCCAACCATTTTTTACGGTCTTCTAGTGCAAGCCGGAAGAATAACTTTATCGGCTTCCGTGTGAGGCTTTAAATTTTTAGCTATCACCCCTTCCACCACATAACTGGCCTGCGATTTCGTGGAAACTTCGGGTTGCGCTTAGATTATTTTTGCCATATTTTGGGAATCTGAAAAGAGGACACTTTTTGAAAATTTTCAGAGTTGGAATGCTGGAGTAAAATCGGAAAAAGTGATAAATTTTTCCCAATTTTGTGGTTGTTTGACTAAAAAAAGGTCATTTTTCTGGCTCAAGTCCCGAAATGCCCACCGGACCGTCACTTGAGCGCTGATGTACTTATATATCCGTCCAATTTCTACGTAAATTTAACAAAAATTGCAAAAAAGAGGTCATTTAGGCGCCCTCCGAGGACACTTTCGAAAAAGTCAAAAAAGCAGACAAATCCTCTTAAAAGAGGACGTATGGTAACCCTACCTTAGATACTATTATATAAGATTTGTTTGATGATAAACTCTGCTCACTACCGCATTGTCGATGTAACCAAGCCAAGCCCGGTCGCCACAAGCGACTATCGGAGACGCATACACTATACATATTATTGGATGCCAAATGCATTTCCACGCAGATCGTGTAACCAGGATAATAACCTCAGCAGCGGGTGAATTTGTTAACTGATATAATTTGATCAACTTAACTTCTCAATTCTCAAATTCGTCGCCTGTAACATGACGTTGCGCTCCAAGCCTGCATTTTAACGGAAGTGCGGGCACGCTACCTAACAATCGCAATGAGGATGGCTATGTTTGTAATTACAATTTGTAAACATGAACATCACTCCCAAAGGAGTTCATTTCTCGCTGGTGATTAGGAAAACAATGAGGATTTGAAAACTGTATTGGTACATAGGCGCCGCCATGTCTACTCGTCTCTGCGATCAATCAACGTATTGTGCAAAACTGAATTCAGCCTTCAAGGCGCGCGATATGTCGGGTAACAGGAATTCACGGAGGATACTCACTGCGGGCATGACGGAAATTTTGATCTTGAAACTTCACATCGAGCCTGCTTTAGATTATTTATTGTTTGCAATAGACAAGAATTATTTTGCACATAATTTCAAAATTTCGAAGAAGTCTCTCGCGGCACCCTTGCGAGACGTAGACGGCACACCGGTTGAGAACCACTGGACCAATTGTTAGCGAATAGTGCATGAAGCAGATTCGTTTGTGTCTCACCTAGCCATTGTTTCTCTACGATGGCATTGTCTGTAATAAAGGCGAAGGTCACCTTCCTTGGCGATTTTTGGGGGTTCTGGTGCTCTGACACTGTTAATATTTAGATTTTTGGAATCAGTGTGACTATAGCATTTCATTGATTCCAGTTATTAAGAATTCCGAGCTATTTATGAGGAATTGCGTTGTTGCAGGTGATGCACGACCTGCCCGTGTCTCACCTGTGCCTCACCTCTCATTTCGCGCTGTATTTTTGAATAATAATTATGCAAATTGATGATGTTTGGTGACAAAAATGTTCCAATTTAGTTATTTATGAACATGAACATCGATGTGTAACATCAATATAATCATCGACTCATGGAGGGGTTTCACAATTTTCACTTCCTCATCCAGATGACAGGTGAGGCACTGCCTCACCTGCCTCATTGGACCGCACGTCACTGCAGTGCAGAACCTACCAAGGTTCGTTTGTGAACGTGAACCTCTAAATTTCCGAGGTTCACACACAGAACGCGAACGTGAACCTCACGTTCACACCAGGATCAATTGTAATTTGTAATTGAGCTAAATGTAATATATTACATTTTTTCATGTAATTGTAATTGTAATTGTAATTGAAGCATTTCTAATTTGTGTAATTATAATTGTAATCGTAATTTGATCAAAATTTTGCTCAAATACAATCTCAATTACATTTTCATGAAAACCTGACAATCACAACATAAAATAATAATTTAATCAATCATTTATTCGTCGCACCAGTGAAAATCCGGTACGAACCAGGATGACGACGAGGGGCCTGAAGGCCTTAGTAAGCAGTCACCACATGTAATAATTAGCCTATTTACATCGGTGTTCTATGCGTGCTGCGTTATAACTAGATAATTTAGTCACGCTAAACTGTTTCCCATGCTTCAGTAGCAACAGAAAACTTTGTGAATTACAATATAGACTAAACCAGTGGTTCTCAAATTGGGGGCGTGCCCCCTTGGGTGGCGTGAAAGCATCTGAACGGGGCGCGTCGCTCCAGTGAACTGGAATCTTTTCCGCGCTTGGCCCGATTCACCTCCGTTTTATGATTATTGCTCGGTGTATAGTCTGAATTTCGTATTGGAGAATGCTGTCATCAACAGTCATACCTTCCATACCATCAAACTATATGTAAGGATTGCTAACTTTCTGGTTTCATTGTGTGCTATGACGATAAGGTAGGCACGAAATATTCACTGTCATAAAGGGGGGCGTGTATAAAAAAGTTAGAGAACCAGTTGGCTAAACTAAATCTTAATATTCCAAAAATGGATGAACAGCAAATAAACTGTTCTGAAACCTGTGCTGAACCATTTTCTACACCACGGTCAACGTTTTTTTAATCTCTGACCAGTACCGAGGCTTGTTGCAACAATAGCAAAAACATTCAAGTTTCCAACCAAGGCTTCATCAAACTTGATCACGCATTTATAGATAATATCCCAATCTTACCTCCAATATTGGCCAAATTTACTGGGGACAGAAAGTTCTTGCCCCCTAATGTTGATCAAATGCAATCTAGCAGTTTCCGAGCAAGTGAAAATGTAAATGCGAACCAAAATATTGTAATTCCTAATTATAAGGAGGTTCTTTTCTTTTGCATTTATTTTAATTTAACGCACCTTATCGGTATCATCCTTATCGCTAACGCCTTACCAATTACATTTCATTATCCCGACTCAGCTCTGAGTAGCCTAATCGTTTGATTACATTTCATTGACTGTCCTGTAGCCTAACATAACATAACATAACATAACATGGTTGGGTTATATTTTTATTTATTCGCTGTTAGTCGCTCAAACCTTTGGTTCTTAACAGTCGCTTGAAACATTTTTCTGTGATTGTAGTTTTCAGTACTCATGATTAGGAATAGTTCGAATACGTTCGATTTTTTTTTAATTAAAGGGTACATATCAGGAATGAAACATGAATAGCTTGAGATTGTTGCTAATTTCGTCGATACGGTTGTCAAGGAACACCTCTTTACTGAATCAATTATCTGTTTAAAAGTAATTGTAATTTAATTGTAATTAATACATATTTAACAGTAATTGTAATTATTATTTGATATTTTTAGCATTGAGTAATTGTACTTGTAATGTAATTAAAACATACAAGGAAGTAATTGTAATTGTAATTAAATTAAAATATTGTAATTGAACCAACTCTGGTTCACACCATCCCTAGTTGTGAGGAACACAACAGATTTCACTGTAAACGTGGACGTTGGAATTCGCTTCATTATTATTAAATCGCAATTCGGGTTTTTCGCGAGGCCGGGGCCTTTTGAGTTAGAAGTGATGTCGCAGTGCGATCACAGATATCGGAATTATATTTTTGTGTAACTATTTTATTCCCTCCTACATTTACCTCTTTCGCATCAGCATGATGGGCGTTTTCGCTTCTCTGAATCCCATTTGTTGGAAATGTGCTGGATAATAACAAGCATTTTTCAATCTATTCAGAATACCTTCCCGGGCCGGATGAAATCGCCTAGCTGGCAGGATGTTTGACCCAGCCATAGACACTTGTCCGACAAATCGCCGAGCTTTTCAAAAAAGTTTTAGATTAGCGAAAACACCAACACGTAAATCGTTTACCAAAACGTTTGAAGTTTCAACGACATCGCAGCAGGGCAGTTATGTAGTAGCAGAGGTAATTAAAAATTAAAGACCTCACATGGAAGTGCATAAAGTTATTCTTCCGGCTCGCACTGGAATTGTAAAAACAATGTTTGGGACGGAAGCTGCGAAAGTATTGAAAACGATTACCTTGTCAAATGATACCATATTCGTAGACGTAAGTCGAGTCGTTTCCGTATTTTGGAAAAATGACTCGATTCATCAGAAAATCGGGACTCGAGCCGAGTCATTACAACCCTGACCAGACTTGGATAGGTAGATATGTCTAGTTAGACATATTAGAGTGAAATACCAGTGTTCTGATTATAATGCAACTTGTTTCTCTAATTTCTGGTTTCCTGAAATGCCGCAGGAGAACTGTATAGTGCGGAACGAGCCAAGCTTACTGTACATTCCACCTAGATGCATAATAAGCCCTTTCTCGAGATAGTGTAATGGTGATGCGTCCGGCTTCTTGATCGGTAGGTCGTGGGCTCGATCCCCGACCGGGTCAGGCCAAAGACTCGAAAACTGGTGACCGCGGCTATCCTGCTAGGCGCTCAGCAATCACGGATAGTATGGAGGAGAAAATGAAGGTGCAGACTAGATGACCTTGCTACAAAGGCCGTATCACATCGCATCTCCCTCGTCAACGCAACTCGATGGTGCAGGCGAAAAAGAATACCATATATCTCTCTCTCTTTCTCCTCTTTTTCTTAAACACCTTACAATGACACGATCGTACAATAGTTATAATACGCGATGGCGCAATACACGTCGAATTTTTCAGACCTGCGAAACTGCGAACAGGCCTATAAATACTATTTTCACCATTAAATAAACTTCAGAGTCATTGAAATAAGCGTCAAATGAAGATACTACTAAACAGATCGATAGTTGACTTGCAACAGACATAGGTATCGACGGAGTTATATGCATTTGCAATGTACGTTGAGTGGATGGTATTTCTGGAATGGGTCATTTGAAGCAAGTAGATTACTATTATGAAGACGGTAAAATGAATGAATAATGGGCATGCATTTCACTGTATAATTAGTCCAGCGAAATAACTTTGCGCGAGTAGTAAAAAAATTCTTGCAGTGTTGTATAAAATCGGCAGTATGTCAAATGCCAGAGACGATAAAATTCCTAAAATCTGCAATATGTACAAATATGGCTCATATTTTTGTTAAGAATCCGCAAATTGAATACGGAAAAGAGTATAAATCCCACCTACAACATTTTAAATGTATTCCTCATAGTTTTACCCTACACTAAAAAGCGACAGTGCACGCTGTGCGAACTGAAATTTGGCACAACAAAACCAACACTGGGAACAGGGAATGTCCAAGTGACCCCAGGCTTGTAATGACTTGAGTCGTGGTGACTCGAGTCATATTCTTGAAAAATTTGAAATGATTCATCTCGAGTCAATTTGTGTATTGACACATTCGACATGACTTATTCAAGTTTCGTATATCAGGACCGATAATTGAAAAATAGGCCCAGAAACTGTCACTTATCTGTTTGAATAAACCTGTTTAGAGTGAGAAAAATGAGTGTATTATCAATCAGAGGCCTTCGATATCAGCCAAGAGTTTCGCGGAAGTGACTTAAACCTGACTCGGACTTGAATCATTGATGAATTGAAAATGACTCGAGTCAAAACTACAAAAGTCTAATTAACTTGTGACTTGAAACCTTGTGACCTGGTCACAACCCTGGTGACCGCCAATTTTTAGTCGGTATATTTACAATTTTAGAAATAGTACGGCGCACTGATTTTGTTTGGGCGGGTAAAGGGTTTTTTACAGGTAAAATTCAGTGAAAAGGTAAAATTTTCTTGCAATATTATATAGACTGACTAAAACAATAAATAGTATGGGTGTAATTTCAGCTACTGACACATCTACACAGGCTTTGCGTCATTCAACTAACAGATCAGCGACCAATTCGCGTTGCAATAAGTGCTGGGCAAGATCGAGTATCTAGGTCAGGGGTTGCCAACCTTTTCAGGCAAAGGGCCACATGAAATTTACGGACCATTGCGCGGGCCACTTGACTGCTGCTGACCATTTTCAGTTGTCCGATAGCAGCGAACCGGACTAGGTAACAGCGAAAACAAGACTTATCTTACTATGCATCATTATGTAATGAAAACTCAGTGTGCAAGTGCACTTATGTCCTAGATCAGTAGTTCTTAAACTTTTTTAGACATGCCCAACGATTCTGGTGTACAACCCCTTCTATCATCCCACTTAAGCTTAGCGCGTTGCTCACCATTAGCTAAATAAGAAAAACGGTGGTGCGGGCTGCACGCCGTTCAAACTCGGCACTTTTTCACGGGACAAACAAATTTTTCCCTTGGTCACAGGCGTTCAGCAAGGAAATAATTCAAATTACGCATTTTACAAAATGGGTCGTAATTGAATATACTCGGACTGGTTACTTCGACGTTGTAAGCCCCTTCGATTTCGATCCTTCTTTCATAGATTCAAAAGGCATAATATACGCAGCATATGACATTACTTAGGTAGGAAAATATTTTGTTCTTTTCCAGGCCCTCTTCACAGATGCTTGACGGACGTATTAAAAAAGCATCAGCCGGAGCCTACGATAACAAGAAACATCATTTCTCTGAGGCGGCTTAGCGCCCCCTTTCGGGTGCTTTCACAGCCCCCAGTTTGAGAACCACTGTCCTAGATGCTACATCTTTTGAATATCGGCTGAATATATTGTTGTTAAGGTGCCAGTTAACTTTTATAGGTATCGGCTGAAAAATATGATATCGATCGAACTCTAGCCGCCATAATACCATTCACGAAACTGGTATACTCAGGTTACTTCGCCATTCTGACAATAATTATCATCAATTCACATGACGTGAGCTAATATAAACTCTCGGAACCGGGTAGCGTACAGGTCAGGGTTGACAGCGGAAAACGTTAACCCAGATCTTTTGTACTTGATCCCTTTATAAACGCCTTCGAATCTTTTCCTGACGGTGTAGGTTTGAAAAAAATCGATGATACCGACGTAATATCTCTCTCCTTCGTTGCCGTCTATCACGTGAAGCTCGTTGCGGCATTTCGGCAGCAGGCGGCGATTTTGGGTTAGCGATTCCGCCTCGGTGAGGGAGTTATCGGAAAAACTGTTGGACAATCTGGTGCAAAAGACAACATAGCAGTGTTAGGATGACGACAGAATTGTAGTGACTCGGGTCGAGTCGCAATGATTCGTCGACTCAACTTGACTCAAGTCGTTTTCTTAAAACTGGAAAATGACCCGACTCGAGTCAATTGGTGTATCGACTCGACTTGTACCCGAGGTATTCCACATTTTATTTGACTTTGGTGAATTGAAAACGACTCGACTTGACTCGAGTCAGAACTACAAAAGTCAAATTGAGTCGGGACGGTGAACCTTGAGACTTCGTTACAACCCTGGTTGATTATCACACATTATGACGTATTAACAGTATGAATGATGCGGAAAGTTCAAATATGCACCTTTCACAAGCAACCAAACAGAATACTGTGCCGCAGTTTATCTAATTTTATTGGCTATCCCATGAAATCGGAAGGTTGTCTGAAAAAATAATGCATATAACAAATTTTGCTCAATTCTGAACTGCGGAAGCAAAGTTATTGATGTTCAAACATTTAGGATTTAATCATAGTGGGTGGATCTATAATAAATAACGAAAGAATTTGTCACATAAAATACTATATTTTTCATATCCAAACTAACATGTAACTTCGCTTCTACTGGTTGGAATTGAGACAAATTTGTTGTGCATCATTTTTTCAGAAAACCTTTCATGGGATAGCCAGAAAAATTATAGTAATTTTAATATAGAAAGGTTTCCACTGGTTGGTATTTAGCCACAATTGGTGTAGAGCGTTTAATTTAAGTAACCTCACAATTTCATCAGGTAGCCAGTAAAATTTGGAAAAAAAGTTGTTTTTGAACAGCCCCAGTGTACATTGAAGTACTACTATACTGTTGGAATTAACATTGTGACGTCATAGGTCCGTGTTCACGTTCACATAGAAACTTACACAAAAGTTGTGTTCACACGAACCAGAACCTTTCAGGGGTTCGCACCATTTCCAGTCATTTGGTCATGGAACGACTAAATATTTTAGCATTGGACGCAAAGGTACTGTGTGACTTACAGCGATGGCTTGTGGTCGACATCCGATCCTTCATTGATGAACGCAGTCTCATTGAAATTCTCCACTGTTCCTGGAAACAAAAAAAAATTATTAAGGCTGTGCTAAATCGAGTATCTGGAAATCCATTTTCGGCAATACGTGTGATGGCGAATATATTAATAACGCGTAACGCTTCCGATGACATCTTTGGGTATGATCGCGACATATATGGCACCAAAATTGAGAAACAATTTTTATGATCATATAACGTCCAGCCTGGTCATTCCTATCTTGCAGCTCATCGTGGAGTTATTCTGGAATAGCGGTTATTTATATCACAGGAGCAAACGGATTTTTGCAAACTAATTTTTCCAAAACGTCAACAAAACATCTCTAAACAGCAATATGTTTGTATCAGTAACCTATTGTCAGTCATTTTCTCAAAATACGGAAATGACTCGACTCGAGTCAATCTGTGTATTGACTCAATCTGTGTATTGACTCTACTTGGACTCGAGTCATTGCGCATGACTTGACCAACGTCATGTGACTCGAGACTCAGACGGCCAAGACCGACATTTCATTGTAATTTCAAAGAATAGTTAAGTAACCACATTATCGGAATTTCGTCTATTGGTACTGGTACTTGAAAATCCGACCAGAAACTGCTCAAAGTGAGGAAAATTAGTAGCCTATATTATAAACGCGAACCATTCTATGTCCCCAAACAGAGTTATAAAAGTGGGTCGGAAACTGAGCAGTCAACACAATGACTTGGACTCGGACTCGAGTCATAATACCATGACTCGGACTCGAACCTCTGCTCGATGACTTGGACTCGGACTTGACTCGGTGGTGAATTGAAAATGACTCGACTTGACTCGAGTCAAAACTATAAAAGCGAGATTGACTTGTGACTCGGAGCCTCGTGACTTGGTTACAACCCTGCAGACGATCATTCAGGTTTTGAGTGCTGAAGTTTTAGCAGTTATGAAGCGAAACTGCCATGTGACTCATCTAATTTAAAAAATGTAAATTAGGTTATCAACCATTCTGGAAATTTGGAGGTCTCGTGGACACCCCAAAATCACTTCGCGAACCGCCGGTTGAGAACCACTGACCTAAAAGGCACAGTAATACTCAGAGGTGGTCAAAGTGGTCATGAAAGCTACTCAAGTAGAAGTAGAAGTAGCGATGAAAAAATCTACTCAAGTACGAGTAGAAGTACTTTTTCCAAAAGCAACCTAAAACTACTTGAAGTAGAAGTAGAATTGACTGACTTTAAATCTACTCAAGTAAGTAAGTAGTTGTGAAAACGATCATAATTCGTTCGCAGGGATTGTCAAAAGCCGCAAATGGAGCTACGCGAAAGGCGTAGAAACTTGATTCATATTGATGCATCCCAGGAGGTGTCCATTTTGACACAATAAGCAGTCGTCCGCAGCATGGGATGTAAATGATAGTATTGATATGGAAATGCGATACCAATCATTTGTTTACTCGAACACCCCGTTTTAGAGAATATCATGGCATGGTGCCCTCCCCTATATTGTAAGGCCCTTTGCACGATTAGTATACGTTAATTAAAAATATGGTAGATCGTAAAAATGTCATATAGTGTATAGCTTTATTTTCGGAAAATACACGGCACTTGCTTTTATACTTCAACACATAGGCGCCGACTTGTATTTTTTTACGAGGTGGCGAAGTCTTGTGACGTCATAATTGTTCCCTGTTGATGACGTCATCGTCGCACTAAAACGCTCTTCACTACATGCCGGTGCAGCGTTAAACCATTTGCGTGACGTTTTAATACCGGCTCTGCACTCATTAATATCAAACCATGCTGTCGAGTTATTAATTGGAGTCTTAAAACGGAACGATCATTCGTCCGTCAGCGGTATGCATCGAACAAAAATCAGAATTATCGTCACTGAGAATTTGAAGTTGCATCAATGTTATTAACGAGCAATGCGTCGTGTGAGTAACGAAATACGCCACGCACTGGGCTGGCAAGTTCGCAAGTAACACACGACAACTCTCAAATATGAGGTTTCAAACCGACAATAATGATGATTACAAACGCGAAATCGCGCAGCCAATCAGCAATTGTCTCTTGCGGTTTCTGGTTTCGCGTTAATTGAGAAGCTAGCATCGTGGCAATTGTTTGCAGATTAAAACAGGGATTTTGGCGGCATTGGTGCATTTTTCGATTTACGTTTGCTAAACATTTTTGAAGTGCATCCAGGCGCGCAGCCAGGGGGGTTTCGGGGGTCAAAAGCCCCTCCTTTAGAAGCGCGAAACCCCGTCCTTGTCAAATGAGCTCTCTGACGCTAATACTCGGTTGCAATTCAATAAGTCATATTAGTGTTATGCGCGGCCAATTAACGAAAGGCGTGTCGACAATAAACGAGATTCGTGCTTACGCATTCCATTGCAAAATGTAACGCGACACGATGTCCCGCTGAGATAATTGCGAAATTAGGTCATTCATTGCCCCGCGCTCGGCAATTGTTGCTGGCCTGATTTATCGCGTCACCTACAAGCCTAATTGCGCTGGCTTGAATATTCGCATCTGCAATAGGCCCGGTGCGCACGATAGCATGTGGCCTATACACAATCGCATCTGCAATAGGCCCAGTACGAAAGATATCGCTAGCCTAACTACCGCGTCTCGGGCCTACCATGCTTTGGCTCCTACTTCCCAATGGATTAAAGAGTGTGGATTAAAGAGTGACATCTCGAAACTGAATGACATCGAATGTCCGCAAACATGTGCGACGCGTGCGTACA
This sequence comes from Botryllus schlosseri, assembly GCF_051294905.1. Classification (NCBI taxonomy): domain Eukaryota; kingdom Metazoa; phylum Chordata; class Ascidiacea; order Stolidobranchia; family Styelidae; genus Botryllus; species Botryllus schlosseri. Next base: position 36,475,166 of record NC_137238.1, read on the forward strand.
TGCGTAATTGATTTCCGCTAATACTTGAACATAACCATCAGAAGCTGTGTGTCAAGGCTTGAGTTATATAAGAGGTAAGGTTTGAACCACCTGAAATCGGCGTCATTATAGCACATATTCCATAAAAACTTGTACATTTTGACTTGCGCAAATCGTCGCCAAGGCTACATAAGACGTAGGACGCATTGATAAGCGTGCGTATTTAATTGTTCGACGCGTTGATAAGCGCGCGTTCACGACCGATCAGAGAGTCGCTGACGCTAATTAACAGCACTTCCGGACTCGTCGACAAGCTTATCATACGCGTATAATCGTCAACACGATGATATCGTGCACACCAGGCAGAAGCCGCCAATGCAGATGCGATTGCGCAGACAAGCGATGATATAGTTTGAACTGGGCCTATTGCAGATGCGATTGTTCATGCCAGCGGAATCAGGCTTGTCCGAGATGCCATAAATCAGGCTGGCGACGATTGTCACGCGCACGGCAATGGCTGACCTAATTTCGCGACATCTCAGCGGCATATCATCACAGACTCTTCGCGCTAATTGAAAACTTGCCTCTCGCAAATCGGCCGCACGGAACACTGCTGAATAATGGAGTTGATGGTTATTTCAAATTGACAGGGTTTCGCGTTTCAAAACAGGGGGATTCGAACCCCGTGGCTACGCGCCTGGCACACGCGCGTATCAAAAAAAAAGACGTCTCTAACGAGCTCCCGTCGATTGGCCTGATTACTAATTACTGGTCACAAACAACTTGGGCGTTTGAGCATTTCGTACGAGGTGGCCGCCACCTCGTAAATATGGTGACGAGGTGGCTGCGCCACCTCGTAACCTCGTAAGTCGGCGCCTATGCTTCAACATGTATGTTTTCCAGATAGAAGAACTGAAACTATAATGAGAACTCGACGTATAATACTCGTAATTGAAGGGAAAATACAAATACTACTTCCAAAAAGCGGAAAATATATTTCATGTCGTTTTGTCCGTAAAGTTTCAACGGCGGTATGCTAAAACAGGTCTAGCGTTTAAAAAGTCAAAGTCCACTTTTCCAGATTAGGACACGTCATTGGCTGCTAGGCAATGTTCCCTCTAATTTTTGACGAGTCTGCGCACACTCACCAACTCACTGCGAAGACCCTAGGAAAACAGTGCGTAACGACTAAAAAAAAGGTCATCACTTCGGATTTTTTGTGCGCAACTTAGATTTTCTGTGCGCAGAGACCGCGAAATCACTGCGCATTTGCGCACGTGCGCAGCTTAGAGGGAACATTGCAGCTAGGTATAATAGGCAATTGCCAGATTGCGAAATGGTAGTTTCAAACGTTACGAGGGGGCATACTTACTGTGAAGAAATGTTTGATATAGGCGACAATGCGGTGTGAACGGAACCACGCAACCCGGTACCCAAATTATATTCAGCAATACTTTCGTTAAAGCATACTTGTCGCTCCAAATCTACTGTGCGCGAAACGCAACGAAAATTCTTGGTATTATACGACTTTTGTATACTACCTGGCAGATTAATAGCAGATTGGTTGTCAGACTGTTGCGGTCGGACGTCAGAGTTGCCTTCTTGAATAATAGACATCGTTTTGCTGGGACTCTGCGGCCAACCTCGCCGAACACTATGATTTCTTGATATAGATCTGAATACATTTGAAATTTCGGGTTGAAAAATGCAGAGATTATCACTAATGAAGTACTTTTTTATAGTGCTCAAGTCAGTGTTGGGATCAAGTCACTACCTTCGAGTCACGAGTCATTACGAGTCATTGCACATTTTGACTCGAGTCAAGTCAAGTCAATCGATTTTCGAAGGCGACTCGACCATATGCAAGATACAATGATTTTTATCGACACCGATTACTTGATGACTTGAAATTGACTCGTGAATTTTGCTCCGAGTCACGAGTCAATCCACATTTTTGATACGCCGAGTCAAGTCAAGTCGTTTTAGCAAAGTGACTCGAGTCAAGTCAAGTCATACGAAAAAGGTGACTCGAGTCATCCCAACACTGGCTCAAGCAAGTTTTGCCTCGACTTCACTAGACTCGACTTGATCCAATTTGTGTATTGACTTGACTTGTACTCGAGTCATTGTGCATGACTCGAGACGTCGACGGCCAAGATCGACATTTCATAGTAACTTTTAAGAATAGTGATGTCACCACATTATTGCTATATCGTCTATCAGTCCTGGTACTTGGGAAACAGGGCTGGAAACCGTTGGACCAAAAAAAAAACAATGATATATTATGAATGTGAGCCGTTCTACATCACTCCAGCAGAGTTGAAAAAATGTGGATTAAGCCAAATTTAACTTGATACTGAACAGGGAGCACGATGACTTGGGCTCGAGTCAAAACCATGTGACTTGGACTCGACCCTCTACTAGCTGACGTGGACTCGGACTTGAATCGGTGGCAGACATGGGGTGATTACTTCATGAATGTAATCGATTGCGATTACGATTACTTCTGAATTACGATTACGATGACAGCAAAATCTCGAAGTGGTCGATTACGATTACGATTACATTGGAAAAGTAATCACGACTACTCATGATTACATTTATTTTCCTTCTTAGAATTAATCTTTGATAACATATCGGAAGCCAATATAACTATTTTTTTTTGTTTTGGGGTATTCATGGTGTTTGTCGACTCCTGTGGTCATTTACACCTGGCCGATATTCTTCTTATTTTCCGTACTGCCGACTAATACCACGGCCCACCTCTAGGCTTTTGTAAGACACCGCTGACGCGGATGAGGTGGCGAGGAGGAGCCTAGGTAAACCTCCAACACTTAGGAATCGGAATTCTGAAGTCGACCTCGGTCGGACTCGAACCCGCACCCATTGGTGTTGCAGTCGCGGATTATACCACTGCGCTATCTTGCCACTAATATAACTATTGCGATGAAGGGTCTCATGAGAGAATAACTTTCCTTCTACATGAGACATCATGACGTCATTTGCTGTTTACGTCATAATACACCAATTGCTCAACTTCAATGCTATCGATTAACATTCTAGGCAGGGCCGTAACCCAAACTCCCAATAGGGTGGGGAGAGAGCTCGAAAGGGACACAAAATTATTTCGTAGATCTACATCTATAAGAGAGTATTTCCGAGAGATTTAGTTAACTTGAAAATTCGCTTCGCGATATAATGTCGCTGCATATCTTGATTTTAAAATTCAGACCTCTCGCCCTCAAGCAAGGCCATTACCATGCCCCGACACACCAAGACAATAGACACATGCAGTTTCGGTTAACATGTGAATTCATAAAGTGTGCTACCGAAGAAGGACCTGGGCCGAAACTTTGTGCGTGTAACCATTGTCCATAACCGCGCTGGATGGGCTGCAAGTGGGCGGAAAAATGAGGCTATATAGTGCACACAGCAAGGAGAGATGACTAATTCGTTACGACTTACAATTTGGTCCATATTTATGCTGCTTGTGTCTGAAACTTTATCTGAGAGGACTTTCTCAAAGCTCAAAATGATAAAGTCTATTTACGTTCTACCATCAACTGCATTTAAGCAAGCCTAACCAAACATCAATACACACTTTACTATTTGAAACTAGTCAAAGTCGTGATCATTATCCTGTTGTGAGGTAGTGGCTTCTGAGTGTTATTGATAACCTGAAATAAGGCATTGCGAGTGTTCTTGAAGACTACAATGTACATTGTACATCGAATATATATTTACTATGTTTGGGTAATTCGTTACGCAATAACGAGCAAAGCCAATACTTGTGACATAATAATGGGCAGTGGCATTTGAAAATCCGACGTCTCTGCCATCAATAACCTGGTATAATCATATCATATTATTCAAGAATGTTCACTGTTCCGTTCATGTCATAGAGCAGGGGCGGGCAACCTACATCCCGCGGGCCGGATCCGGTCCGCTGACAGTTTTCCGTCTTACATGATCATGTGGCCCGCGGCCCCAGTCTGCCGAGAGTCCCCACTACTTGCTTACCAGGTCAAATTTTATTGATTGTATGTTATTATATCCGTGTATGCGCAGCGTGAGAGAGTGGAGCTTATGCTTAACTTTGTCGAGGCAAGAGAACTTGCTTCATCGGCATTTACAATGTAGTCAAACCCAATGTCGTTTGTGGTAATCATGGTGTTTGTCGACTACAATGGTCCTTAACACCAAGCTGATATTTCTTATTTTTTATTACGTATCCGCCGACTTGTAGCGCGGCACACTTCTAGGCTTTTGTAAGACACCGCTTACGCCAGGGGTCGCCAACTCAAAACGAGTCGCGGGCCACTTTTCAAATTTCGGTAGAGGACGCGGGGCGCATGAATTCAATATCGAGATTATAATTAGTCCACACAGTTGAACAACGACGCTATCTCGTCACCTACTCGACCCTAATGAATTGATATCTTCGCAAATTTGGGGTACCGGGCTTATCGAACGCCTTGAAATCTTAATTAAGGATTGCATCGCGTGTTGACTGATCAGAGAGAAGCAGACATGTATGGCAATGCTATTCTCAAATCCACATTGACTTCCCCATTATCGGCGAGAATTGGCTTTGAACTGACATTGCTGTCTTTAAAACACCTTCAATAAGTACGATTTATTCCTTGTATATGTGGAAAAATGGTCGAATAATGTATCGATTCAGGAATCCGCCCGCCAAGAACTCAGCTTTCCTATATCTGGCCGGCCGTCTGGAGAAGTTGCCCGCCCCTGTCCTAGGGCCTTGTACAAATGGGATGTAATCGTTTTTTTTTTACATATAAATCAATTGGATATGGGAAATAGTCGATTACGATTACGATTACTTCGGATTATTTTTTTCGAATGTAATCGATTGCGATCACGATTACTAATCGCGATTACCCCATGTATGCTCTGTGGTGAATTAAAAATGACTCCTCTTGACTCGAGTCAAAACTATATAAGTGAGATTGACTTGTGACTTGGTTATTGCCCTGATAGACATTCTATATATTTTACTTTTGAGTACGGCACACGATCGCTGCCAAATCGCTATTTTCTCCAATTTCATCGGCATGAAGATTTTGCATTCCGATAAGAAGACTGTAGTCGATCACACGCAGATTTTGCAGAAACTTTGTGTCGTGCTCGATCTGCTGGAAAAACCAGTCCGATTGCGGCCCTTTGAAAATAAGAAATCGCTTTTTCATAAGAGATCGATTTTTAAGCCGATACCAGACTTTTACAAAGTACTGGATTTTCGAAATGCGCCACCAAAATTAGAACCAAAACTACTCGCTTTCAGAACTTACAAATAGAACTGGATCTAGAACTACTCACTTTTCAAAACTTGCATCTAGAACTTATGGCTTTTCAGAACTAAAATTAGAACTAGAACAGCTCACTTTCCAGAGCTCTAAACTAAAACTAGAACTATTCATTTTTCAAAATGTGCAGCTAGAACTAGAACTACTCACTTTCCAAAACTTGCATCTAGACATAATCACTTTCCAGAATTCTAAACTAGAACTATTACTACTCACTTTTAAGAATTCGCAACTAAAACTAGAACTACTCAGTTTTCAAAACTCCCACCTAGAACTAGAACTACTAAACGGCGAGATAGCGTAGTGGTATAATTTATAGCTGCAACACCAATGGGTTGCGGGTTCGAGTCCGACCGAGGTCGACTCCAGAATTGCTACGTAAGTGTCGAAGGTTTATCTAGGCTTCTCCTCACCATATCCTCCGTGTGAGCGGTGTCTTATAAAAGCCTAGAAGTAGGCCGTGCTACCCTACAAGTCGTCAGCTACGGAATAAAAATGAAGAAAATTGGCCTGGTGTGAATGACCATAGTAGACGACAAACACCATGAATACTAAAAACACTTTTCAAAACTCGCAACTAGAACTAGAACTACACAAATGTACTTGTGCACTTTTTAAATGTACACTGTACAGCATACTTTTTTACACACCAAGATGTATGATTCTGTCGTCAAAATTGACGTCTTTATAAATGGTGATGGTCTCCGTGTCCTGGTCCTTTTCTTTCGTGTTACGGCCGGCGGTACAAGCCTTCAGGTCGAATCTTATATCGATCCTTTCCTCGGGATAAAGAATGCTTTGCATCACGATGAAATACACCTGCGAATATAAGTATTTATAACTCAAAAATCAACAGGAAATGTATCAAATATTAATGCATGGTGAGACATGTATCTGGATTTAGAAAATCAACAAAGGGGGCTGCTCAAAATTCACTTTTTTCTTCAAAGATTCATTGTTTCTTAGAGTTAAAAAAAGAATAGAATCTAAAATAGGTTGGAAGCAGGGTTGTAACCAAGTCACAAGGCTCCGAGTCATGAGTCAATCTCGCTTTTATAGTTTTGACTCGAGTCAAGTCGAGTCATTTTCAATTCGCCACAGAGTCAAGTCCGAGTCCAAGTCACGAAGTAGAGTGTCGAGTCATAGCGTTTTGACTCTGGTCCGAGTCCAAGCCATTGTGGTGAATATTCAGTTTCGAGGTAATGTCACGTGAAGCCCACATTTTTTGCAAATTAGGTCCGTGAGATCAAGTGCTTAGCATTCATAATATATCAATTTTTGTTACTATTTTTACAGTTTCTGGTAGCGTGTTAAAGTATCAGTAAGCCTACTGATAGACGAAATAATATTAGTGGGATAACTTCACTCTTATTCGAAATTACAATGAAATGCCTGCCTTGGTAGACTCAGTCTCGAGTCATGTGACTTGGTCCGAGTCATGCGCAATGACTCGAGTACAAGTCGAGTCACTACGCAAATTGACTCGAGTCGAGTCATTTTCGATTTTTAAGAAAATGACTCGAGTCAAGTCGAAACACCGAAAAATGGCGACTCGAGTCATTACAACCCTGGTTGGAAGCTACGTTATTACAGTTGAACAAATTAAATTTTAAAACAATATTTCAAATTTGCCAAAATTAGATTAGAATTAGAATTACTGAATTCATGAAAATTTAGACATTGAATCCAAGTTCTGTTCATATCCAACAATAGTTCATTCTTATAAGAACGCAGGGCTGTAATGACTCGAGTCAAAATTTTCTGATGACTCGACTTGACACGAGGAATTTTCTCAAAATACGGAAATGACTCGTCTCGAGTCAATCTGTGTATTGACTCGAACCAAGTGATATGTCTAGAGAGTCAGACGGCCAAGACCGACATTTCATTGTAATTTCGAAGAATAGTAAAGTCACTACATTATTGGGATTTCGTGTATTGATACTGATACTTGAAAATGCGACCAGAAACTGATAAAAGTGAGGGAAATTAGTAAATTATAAATGCGAACCATTTGATATCAACAAACAGAGTTATAAAAAGTGGGTTCAACAAGAATTTAACGGAAGGTTAATACCATGACTCGGACCTCTGCTCGCTGACTAGGACTCGTACTTGACTAGGTGGTGAATTGAAAATGACTTGCCTCGAGTCAAAATAACAAACGCGAGATTGGCTCGTGACTCGGAACCTCGTGACTTGGTTGCAACCCTGTGGGGTTGTTAAAAAATAACTTTTTTCTTCATAGATTACTAGCTACTTGATAATTTTGTTAGGTTGGAAGCCAAGTTCTTCGAGTTAAAAAACTAAAATTTATTAAAAAGAAATAATATTTTTAGAAAACTTCACTGGTATCTGATAAAATTGAAAAAATTTCACTTTATTAAAAAAATATTTAAGAATTACACCACAGAAACAATTCACAAGTTAGATTAGAATTAGATTGTTGGCATTCCGCTCTAATTAGTCTACAACTAGAATTATCTAGTTGTCAAGTCTGCCATTCACCCCTTTTCTGCAAAGCACTCCCTTATATACGTACCGGTTCTTGTCTTTTGACGGCAATCTTATACAGACCCAGGTACCGTACTAGCAGCGTGTGAGGGTATTTTTTCAGGTGTTCGATATATCTGAAATATTGAAACATGAAATCAGAGGAAGCTACAAAATTTTCAGCTTTTCAATATCAGATTCGAATTAGAATCATGGCTACACAGTTTTTTTCTTTATAGTGGTAGTTTCATTATAGTGGTGCCCACCGTAAATACTATTTTATTCATAATCCAAATTTTTCGACGCCGATAACTCCGCTTTTATATAATAAATAGAAACTTTCTTTTCCTGAAGCAATGCGGCTACTGGTTGGAATTGAACCAAATTTGGTGTGTAGGCTTCAATTAGGTAACGTAACAACTTTATCAAGTAGCTGGTCCGATTTGAGAAAAAAGTCATTTTTGAAGAGCCCTAATGTACACTGAGCTTGGCTCATTCCGCCAGGGTTGTGAAGTCACAAGGCTCCGAGTCACAAGTCAATCTCACTTTTATAGTTTTGACTCGAGTCGAGTCATTTTGAATTCACCACCGAGTCAAGTCCGAGTCCAAGTCAGCGAGCAGAGGGTCGAGTCCGAGTCGGGGTATTATGACTCGAGTCCAAGTCATTATGTTGACCGCTCAGTTTCCAGTTAAAGTCTCGTTAAACCCACTTTTTATCAGTCTGTTTGGTGATATCGAATGGTTCGTATTTATAAAATACTCATTTTCCTCACTTTTAGCAGTTTCTGGTCGCATTTTCAAGTACCAGTACCAATAGACAAGATCCCAATATTGTGGTTACTTTACTATGCTTCGAAATTACAATGAAATGTCGGTCTGAGTCTCAAGTCATGTGACTTGGTTCGAGTCACCCGCAATGACTCGAGTCCAAGTCGAGTCAATACACAGATTGACTCAAGTCGAGTCGAGTCATGACTCGAGTCATTACAACCCTGCATTCTATATGAGTCATTCAAGTCTCGTATATCACGACAGATAATTGAAAGATAGGCCCAGTGTCTTTTATCTGTGTGAAAAAAACATGTTCAGAGTGAGAAAAATGAGTATATTATCAATCCGAGGCTTTCGATATCACCCAAGATTTTCACAGAAGTAACTCAACACGACTTGAATTCGAAACTGAACAGTGAACATATGACTCGAGCTCAGACTCAAGTCTTAACACGATAACTCTTTGCTTGCCGTCTTGGACTCGGTGGTGAATTGAAAATAAATCGATTTGACTCGAGACAAAACCGTAAAAGTCAAATTAACTTGTGACTCGGGACCTTGTGATTTGATTACAATCCTGCCCTAAAGTGACTTGACTTGGATATTATTTCGAAAGAGTTCAATGTATCTGAAATGTTGAACCATAGTGTCCTATAGGGTATCGACACAGGCAAATCTCACGCCTCAGTGAAATTGTATCACGTCACAATTTCCATTTGGCTACAGGCAATTTGACCGGCTTGTCGAGCATTAAATTTAGTAAAACAGGTATCAATCGAAAGCTGACTCTGCACTGATTACGAAAATATAAATTTTATTCCGCTCGTGGCCCTGGACCTCCCACAATCAGCCTCGAATTTTTCATTGTTATTGGGATTGGCATTAGGACGCAACAATGATGAACAATGCTGGCTGGTTCTTTTTCTCTTGAGCAACTCTCTCGTTTCGCCAGACAGCATTGTTGCGTCGCAATGCTAATCTCCATAACAATGAAAAATTCGAGGCTGATTGTGGGAGCCCCAGGGCCACGAGCGGAATAAAATTTATATTTTCGTAATCAGTGCAGAGTCAGCTTTCGATTGATACCTGTTTTACCAAATTTAATGCTCGACAAGCCGGTCAAAAATGACCGTCAAATTGCCTGTAGCCAAATGGAAATTGTGACGTGATACAATTTCACTGAGGCGTGAGATTTGCCTGTGTCGACACCATATAGGACACTATGGTTGAACCATCAAATGTCTATTACACTTTTCCAAGACACAGTAAACCTCAGTTTGTCTGCATTTAGAATAATCACGGTCTTCATTCAGCACAGCAGATGCTAAATTACAATCGTGAACATATATCGAGATGTAAAACGCCGTTAGGGACACATTCTCAAAGTGCAATCGATTCTAAATTAACGCAGCTCCCTCGAGCCACAGGAATTTCGTGGCGTAATGTGTCATTTCTATCTCAGACACGTGAAAAACAGCTCCTAATTACACATATGAATAAATGATCGGCGTACGCGTGAATTATTCAACAGATGCTGCATTTTTGTGTGATCAATGACAGATTTGCTTTTTAGATTTCGGTGGGTCATGAATTTCTACTTCAACTCACAAGCGGAACATAATTATTGTAAACTTAAATCTTGATAAATAATTACCACTTTATCTACTTTTATGTTGATAAAATTGTGCAGTTTCATTTCCGCCAATCTTTACAGCACATGGAGGAATTCCAATATCTCTAGCAGGGTTGTAACCAAGACGCAAGATTCCGAGTCACAAGTAAATCCACCTTTTAAAGTTTTGACTCGAGTCAAGTCGAGTCATTTTCAATTCACCACCGAGTCAAGTCCGACTCGAGTCCAAGTCATAGTGTTCACTGCTCAGCAGGGTTGACTCGATTCAGGAATTTTTGATGACTCGACTTGACCCGAGTCATTGATTCAAATGCGTAAAATGACTCGACTCGAGTCAATTTTTGTAGTGACTCGACTTGTACTCGGGTCATTGTGCATGACTCGAACCAAGTCATGTGACTCGATTATGAGTCGGCCGAGACAGACATTTTATTGTAACTTCGAAGAATAGTAAAGTCACCATATGATTGGTATTTCGTCTATCAGTCCTGATACTTGGAAAATAGGGCCAGAAACTGTTAAAATTAGGAAAATTAGGATATTATGAATGTCAGCCATTCTATATCACTCGAGCAGACTTGAAAAAATGTGGGTTGAAACGCCTGACTTGGATTCTGACTTGACTCGGTGGTGAATTGACAATGACTCAACTTGACTCGAGTCAAAACTATAAACTTGAGATTGACTTGTGACTCGAAACCTTGTGACTTGGTTACAACACTATCGAGTCGAGTCACGACTCTATTCATTACAACCCTTCGTGAAGCTTCAGACAAAATATTCAGATACTCACTGCCTTAATATGTTGCAGAAAAAGTGTTTCTCGTTCCTCGCGATCGTCTTTATCATGAGCTGCTTGTTATTTCTGTAACATTAAACATAATCTGAGGAATGACAATGCAGCCACACTTGGACAACTAGAAAATTTTCAGCTTTTCCAGATTAGATTAGAGTTAGAATTACAGCTTAGCAGATTTCCAAAATTGAACTAGAGTTAGAAATTTAGCTACACATTTTTTCCACATTAGGTCAGAAGACGAATTATAGCTTCCAAATTTTTTTTCAAATTAGATTAAAATTCGAATTATGGCTATTTCGCACCACCGTATCCATTACTCCTGTAGCATTTACGGGAAAACCAGAATATAGATTAGAATTAAAATTACAGCATTGAAACATTGCACAAATTATATTAGGATTGGAGATAAGAAACATTTCACAACTTAGATTACCCTTACCGGTATTTTCCTCCATAGAGTCAAACTATATAACTACAATTATCTAGCCGTTGTGGTCTGCTATTCAGATATGCCAAATAAGGTGGTAAGGAATTTTTAGGATAACGGAATCATGAAAAGCGACACAGTCTTAAATTGTTACATCACGAATACAAACTGATCGATCAAGTTTTACTTACGACAAAAAGAAGTTTTGTCCACTTTTTGAATTTGAGACGAACTCGAGATATTTGAGGTCGAGGTCGTCCGGACAGATGCATTCCCTGTATTGACTGGCGGTAAATCCCACTTGCTCCCGTAGCGACTCAAAAACTTGTGGCGCGTACGAGACAAATTCGTAACTCTGCGAACACGGGTTGAGGAAGTTGGCCCCGGGTCAGACAATTGGTTTAATCCTGGATATTCAATAGTGGTGGTTGGGGCTGGATCCAGAATTGTGCTAACAACTGCATTTTCAAAATGCGCATTGTACAACTAAAACTAGAAGTAGCCTACTCACTTTTTAAAATATGTAAATAGAACTAGAACTGGTACTCACTTAACAAAATCCACAACTAACTGATAACTAGGGCGACCCTTTTTGACATAGCATAAAAAGTGAAAATTCTATCAAAATTGTTGCGTTAGGTCAAAAAATGGTCAAAAATTGTTTACAAAGTCAAAAAAATTTTGCAACCCGCATTTCGTTACTATCGTAGATTTTGCACTGTCGGTGACATTCTACAGCTTGTAGCCTACTATATAGGCATACCGTTGTAGACGGCCTATCGTCTTCTCATTGTGAATCATAAACGGTCAAATGAAACAAATAGGTTGACATGGTGGTATGCTCAACGTACCGTAATATCCCAACTGAAGCAAGACTGTGAGGGCATTGGTTCTTATATCAAGAAGCGCATGATGAAAAATTGTGATGTAGACAACATTGTCAGAATGAAGCAACACGGTTTGTCACCAGCAGTGTACGTACAACTACAGTGTTGTCAGCCTACAACTGCTGCTGCTGAACATTCTTTCTCCATTCTTGGCAAGCTACTTAGTAAGGATTCCAGTCCCTTTCTACCCGAGAATGTAGGAAATTCTGTTTCGTTGCACTACAACAAATTCTAACTATTTCTACCATAATGTGTGATGTAGCTACTGGCATTAGTCATAGCTCCAGATTTCGTTAAAATGAAGTTTTTTCATGTAAATATTTGTCATTTATTAAGTCAAAAAGTTTTTTCAGGCCAAGCTACGTCGTAAGGACAGACAGTTCCCATCAGAAACAAAAAAAGTAGTAACAATTCTAACATTATGTGAGAAAACGCCTAATTTACGTCCACACATGAGGGCAAAATTTTGTCAAAATTAAGATTCTTAGTGTAAAAAATGTCAAAATTTTTATGTTTTAGGGCCAAATATTCCGTTTTTCAGGAGAAAAAAATCGCCCTACTAATAACTGATAATACGGATTACTGAATTCCGAATGAGCCAAGAATTATAGTATGTGATAGAATTTCAAAAAGACAGGTTTCGAGCTGGAAATGGGAAGGGTAAAGACGCCCAAAAACTCACCCCTTAGCTACGCCACTGCTAGCAGTGATGATTGTGAGCTAGCAATGGCTACAAGAACATCACACAGCAGAACGCCGGTACGATTCAGGTCAAATGACCGCCCGTGTTTTTGGGTTGTTCCTTGTTCAGCAACTAAATTTTAAACTAAAACACGTAACCTTAACCTTGACCATCCTTGACCGAAAATTAGCAGATCTCCGGCGGAATTTGCAAAGAGACACACTATTTGACCAACTCAGGCTGAGAGGAAAATAAAACTGATGTGTACCAGTTGAAGAATATTGAATGAGTATCTCGAAAAATATGCTTTCAAATGACAGAATGACTCACAGATCCATCTTCGAGTGTTTTAGATTCCTTTTCTGAAAATTCATCGCTACTTGACGTGTTCTGTGATAAAAATGAAGATTACAGCGAGTCCACAAGTATTTTCCCATCTAGGGCTGGGAAAAATTGGGTATCTGAGTGATTCGATTTTGAATCGAACAGGGTTGTAATGACTCGAGTCGGACTCAAGTCACGATTTTTTGTGACTCTACTTATCTCGAGTCATTTTGTCAAAGGCGTAAAATGATTCGAGCTGGGTCAATTTTTGCATTGAATCGAGTCATGTGCATGACTCTAACCAAGTCATATGACTCGAGACTAGGACGGCTAAAACAGACATTTCATTGTAACTTCGAAAACCGCGAAGTCACCACATTATTGGTATTTCGTCTATCAGTCCTGATACTTGGTAAAATAGGGCCAGAAACTGTAAAGACTGAGGAAAATTACGATACTATAAATGCGAGCAATTCTATATCCAGGGTTGCCATACCGTCCTTATTTCTAAGATTTGTCCTTATTTTGAGGAGCCGCGTCTTAGAAAACTCAACTGTCCTTATTTCTAAGAAATGTCCTTGTTTTCGACTTGCGTCCTTATTTTGTCTTATTTTCAACAACTACACAACTTCGATCATTTTCCTCTGGTATCTGTGTTTCAATATCTGCAATTGTGACATTGACCTCGAGGCCATATGAAAAAGGCCGCTATTTCAACTTATATTGACACCCCAAAACACAAGAACTGTGTCAGATGCTGCTGAGGATACCTGGGGCATTCCATGCTGACGCAAACCATTCCTCACCAACAATTGCACATCGTAATATTCCCCGATTATAACATCGCAAGGAATTTGCTTCGGCCAGGACCAAGACTACAAGATTTGCTACTGGAGGTCTTGCTCCATACACTCAAAAATGATTTTGTCTGAACTTGGTGTGCAGCCTTTTCCCATATTGGTTGATGCGTCCAATCACAGCGAGGTGAAGAAGTTTGGTTTATCGCCCTATGGGGGCCCAAGACCATCGTATTGCTTTTTTTTGGGGGGGGTGTGAGGAAGTGCTGTTTCGGCCCTGAGTAAAGGTAAACCTAGACCTGAGCGGTCGTGAGATCAATGAAGCACTTTCTGAAAACAATGAGTTGCTGGAGCAAATTGTTTCTGGCGAAAGTATGGAAAATGATATGCTACGCCTCGTAAAATACACAGCATGTACGAAAACGCTTTTAAATGCCAATCTAATTTTTTGACTGTCCTTATTTTTGGGTCCATGTCAATGGCAACCCTGTCTATGTAACTCGAGCGGAGTTGAAAAAAGTGGGTTGAACTGAAAACTGAACAGTGAACACAATGACTTGCTCTCGGACTTGACTCCGTATCCGTGGTGGATTGAAAATGACTCGACTTGACTCGAGTCAAAACTATAAAAGTGAGATTGACTTGTGACTCAGAACCTTGTGACTTGGTTACAACCCTGCTGGATATGACCATTTGACCAATCAAGGTTTAAAAACTTCCACAGTGCTCATCCCTATTACATCACAATAACGACGACTCACCGGTATTTGTGTAGAGCTGACAATGCTGCTCTGTAGACCATGCCGTATTAAAGACGTAAAATGGTGCTTCGAATGACTTTCGTCGATTTCTACGACACCTCTCCGTTTCCAACGTTTACGGAAGCGACTGAAGTAACTTTCCCGTTTCACATGATCAGTATTTGACATGTCAAAAGCGAACTTTAAGTATATCCTATATATATATTATAATTTTGTTCTATATATATTTCTATGTTAGCGCTGAAAATTGTGTTATTAAGAACTTCAAACACTAATATATTTTACAATTCCGATATATCAGGGGTTCTTGAAGAATGTGTTAGCACAAACTTGGCTGGCGGATTTTGATAAAGTCGACTCCAAGGCACATAACTGAAAGAACAAATGGTCTTTTCCACAAACGCATAATCTGTGTTGTTATCTCAAAAAAGTATAGCACCAGCACCAGTACATATAATGATAGTGATAGGCCTAAAATTCCAATTTTATACCATTATTTGTCTATTAGTAACAGACTATTACGGTATGCATTTAACACTGCTTAGTGGCTAGATAAAAGTTTCACATACATATACACTTTCAGAATATCGACACAGCTACTAGATACTAGAAATGAACTCGGTATTTGATTGCAGGCGACGATATGACCTGTAAAGGTTTCATTACTCGTCATCTCCATGACAGTGAAATATTACAGTGTATTAATTTTAAAAAATTTACAGTGGGCAGTCTGCAATTATTTTAGGATAACAGAATAAGAATGAAAAAAACAGAAGCACTAATAAATAACATAAACGGCAGTCATGGCAACATGCGAGTTAAAACAATATATGGAATCAATAACCCGAGGTCCTGAGGCATAGTATAAATACGAAACCTCAGACATAAAACTTACAACTTTGTTATTGTACATTTGTACTTATGGTATAAGATTAAAACTCAGTGCGTCTATCCTACGTGGGATAACATATAGCGTGACTCCTGAAAACTTGATCAGATAGGTAGAGAAGGGCCTGTCAATTTAATCCTCTCTCTCATATTCAGAATATCATCAGAATAATATAGCAGTTTTCCATGGAGCGTCCTTTGTCGCTTAGCGATTCGTATGCAATACTAAATTATATGCTCGCGGTCTTGTCGAATCGATCAGTGCTATATTATCGGCCGTCAAGTGTTGAAAAATAGCATTGAGGTTGTCCTAATCTGGTGATTTTTTGGAATACTCGCTTTCCTATTTAGATAAGCATTGCGTAGCTACTAGATATGTTTCCATTCATTTTATGAACGAATTTTTGATTACTTTTTTGGCATTCGGCTTTTAACGCGTAGGGATTGTCACATATTGTAATGGGTCACTGGTCAGCGTACCAGGCCTACTCAGTCTCACTGAGCTTACACTGAGCCTACACGCTACACCTACTCACTGGGCCCAAAGAATATATATTCTTTGACTGGGCCTACTGGAGATGTCATAAGGCATGGTTACATTATATAGGATCCTCTATAGCAGGGGCGGGCAACATACGGCCCGCGGGCCGGATCCGGCCCGTGAAGGGATTTTGTCCGGCCCGCGGACAGTTTTCCGTCTTACATGATAATGAGGCCCGCGGCCCAGTCTGCTGAGATTCCCCACTACTTGCTTACTACGTCAAATTTTAGTGGCTGTAAGTTATTATGTACGTGCTGCGTATTGCGCAGCATTGCGAGAGTGGAGCTTACGCGTAAGTTCGTCAAAGCGAGAAGACTTACATTATCGGCATTTACGATGCACCCAACCCTAATGTCGTCTGTGGTAATCATGATTTTTGTCGACTACAATGGTCATTTACACCAGGCTGATATTTCTTCTTTTTGATCCGTAACCGCCGACTTGTAGCATGGCACACTTCTAGGCTTTTGTAAGGCACCGTTTATGCCGGTGATCGTCAACTCAAAACGGGTCGCAGGTCACTTTTCAAATTTCGTAGAGGATGCGGGCCGCATGAATTCAATATTGACTTTAATTAGGCCACACAGTTGAACAACGATGCTATCTCGTCACCTACTCAACCCTAATGAATTGATATCTTGGTAAATTTAGTGTACCCGGCTTATCGAACGCCTTGAAATCTTAATTAGGGATTGCACCGTGTGTTGGTTGATCAGAGAGAAGCAGACATGGCAGCGCCTGTATGACAATGTTATTCTCAAATTCACATTGTCATCGCCATTATCGGCGAGAAATGGCTTTCAAGTGACATTGCTGTCGTTATAATACATTCAATAAATACGATTCATTCCTTGTATATGTGGATAAATGGGCGAATAATGCATCGATTCAGCAATCCGGCCCGCCAAGTAGCCTACTTAATTTTCCTATATCTGGCCCGCCGGCTGGAGAAGTGGCCCGCCCCTGCTCTATAGTTACATGATCGACTCGAATTGAATTTTAAGCCGTCTCCGGTGACGTTATGCGACATCTGCGAGCTGACTCGCTATTAAAGCACCCTTACATGATCATTCGCTAAGTTGTATTGTGGACGACCGGGTTTCACTGCTACCTCTCAATACAATCTGTATTAGTAGTAAAGTCTTGTTATGGATATTGGGCAATAAGCAAGGTACTGCGACTATGCGTTTCGTCCCACTGTGAAACGTTTTTTATCCTCGGAATTGACGAGGAGCTACTGCTAATATAGATATTTGTCGGGGAAAACGATATTGTTCACACAGAGAAAAACAAGAAGAAAGATATCAGCTGGCCTTTTGGGCGTCTAAGTTTTGGGCATCTAAGAAGGCGTGTCGTGAAGTGGGCGGCGACCGTTTTGAGCGTATCATAGGCATCACTTGCCGACGCGAGTAATTAAAAGAAGGTCATTAACACCTTTACGACACCCGCTTGTAAACCGCATGTGGCCCTTTGGTCGAAAAGGTTCCCCCACCATTAACTTCACTTTAATCTTTCGGGTTCTTTTGAAAGAAATGGAAGATTGCTATTTGCATATTCTGGTTAATTACTGCTAAATATCTGAACAGTAAATTCATATTGAAATGAGCCCGGCTCTCATCAGGGGTAGCTTACTCGTCAGGGGTAATCGTCAGCAACTAGTACAGAATTGAAAAGAAAATTGTACATCAACAATCGTATCACCAGCATGAAATTTCGAATAAGATAGCGCTCGATGTACTTGGGGTTATCAACAGAGGTGGTCAGTAACGAAGTACTTCTACTTTTTCGAAGTACTCAAGTAGTTTCCCTCTACTTCGGGTACTTACTCGAGTAGATTTTTTTTTCGTTACTTCTACTTCTACTTCATAATATTTTGTGAACTACTTACTTACTTTTCGCTATTTTCAGTTTGTCAAGTAGAAGTAGTTTGATACCCCAATTAGAAAGATAGCCTAAGGAATTTCGGGGCTGTTTGCACGTAGTACAAACATTTAATTTTCATAAAAGTCATGTAATACCCAGAGATTTCATTGCGCTTCGCGCGCAGTAGATATGGTTTGAGAAATATGTTTTAACGAACGTATCGCTGAATATAATTTGGACACCGGGTTGCGTGGTTCCGCTCACATCGCATTGTCACTTATACCAAATATTTAATCACAGTAAGTATGGCCAATCATAACGTTTGAAACTATTGTTTCGCAATCTAGCAATAACCTATTATATCTAGCAGCCCATGATGTCTCCTAATCTGATTAAGTGGAATTTAACTTTTTTAACGTTAGACCTGTTTTAGCAGACCACCCACCGTTGAAACTTTCTGGACAAAAGACATGAAATATATTTCCGCTTTTTAGAAGTAGTATTTGTATTTTGTTTTCAATTACGAGTATTATACGTTGAGTTCTGATCATAGTTTCAGTTCTTTTGTCTGGAAAACATTCCTGTTGAAGTATAAAACGATCTGCCATATTTTAATCAACATATACTAATCGCGCGAACTGTTAAAGCCGTATCCGACAAAACTTCCCCGTATTGCTCCTCGACTGAACTAGGGGCCTTTATAATTTGGGGGAGGGCACCATGCCATGATATTTTCTAAAACGGGGTGTTCGAGTAAACAAAGAATTAGTATCGCATTCCATATCAATACTAATCATCTACATCCCATGATATGGACGACTACTTATTTTGTCAAAAATTTACACCTCCTGGGATGCATCAATATGAATCAAGCTCTTTACACCTTCTGCATACCTCAATTTGCAGCTTTTGACAGTCCATGCGAACGAATTACGATCTTTTTCAAAACTACTTACTTACTTGAGTAGATTTAAAGTCAGTCAATTCTACTTCTACTTCAAGTAGTTTTGGACTGCTTATGAAAGAAGTACTTCTACTCGTACTTGAGTAGATTATTCCGTCGCTACTTCTAGTTCTACTTGAGTAGCTTTCTTGACTACTTTGACCACCTCTGCATCCACTCACCTGTCCATTACATCGCATTGTGTCTTGCGCATAGCATTGTGCGTCTTGAGCGGATGAAAATCCTCCGAATGCCACCCCATTTTTGTCGCTTGTTTTTTTCTATATTATCTTCTTCATCATCATCATTGGTTTATTAGCAATTTTATCAGTTCAATACACCACAAAAGATGCGATACAATGAAAAGAAAGGAAGATGTCGAAGCGACTAGGAGTTGTCTATGGAATCGGACACCCACCTTGGCCTAGGCGATGTAAAGAGGAGGCATGCACACTGAATGAAAGTAAAGAGGATAGTATAGAAAAGGAAGCGACAAGAAATAGGGCGGCATGTCATGGGAAGCGAGATCGATAGGTCAGTCGTGGTCCGGTAATCTTGAGGATGGACTGTATTTATTTAGTAGTAATTGCTTGTATTTCGACTTGAATGTGTGCATTCAGTGTACATGCCTCCTCTTGACGTCGCCTAGGCCAAGGTGGGTGTCTGATTCCATCGACATCCTCAAGTCACTTCGACACCTTCCTATCTTTTCATTGTATCGCATTTGTGGTGTATTGGACTGATAAAATTGCTAATAAACAAATGATGATGATGAATAAACTACTTTTTTTTAAAAATATTACACGCCGAAAAAATGTGACGACCACCTCGACTTTTATGCGCCCCATGAACACACGTTTTCGTGACAATTCTCGAATCCGAGCGGTCGCTGCGGTACTTTACCGAAAGCACGTGTGTAGATTTCGGCGCATACCGCGATATTGCTTTGGTAGAAGCGGAATGTCTGCTTTCCGGACATTGGTGCGGTTTTCTTGTGCAGTATCAAACCAAGGTTTAAGCGGTAACTTGTCGAAACTAGCCTCCAACCAAGGATTAGTGTTTAGAAGCCTCAAGTTTGCCCCGCCTGCTACACACGCGTCTCGGAGAAGGCTAATTCACGGAACAATACCGCGCGGAAAAGACTATTACAAAATTCTAAACGTGCCCAGGAACGCATCTCAAAAGGACATCAAGAAAGCGTACTACGAATTAGCGAAAAAGTACCACCCTGATACGAACAAAGGCAATACCGAGACACAGCAAAAATTCGCAGAGGTCGCAGAAGCCTACGAAATCTTAGGGGATGATTCTAAAAGACAGCAATACGATACTTTAGGCTCTACTAGCTTCGGGGGAAGTCAGGGTTTCCCGGGAGGTGGATTTACAGGTCAGAATATCGATCCTGAGGAATTATTCCGTAAAATATTCGGAGAATTTGGAGCTAGAGGTGCTTCCGGGGGTGGATTTCGCAATGATTTTCGAGAATATGCGCCTACTGAAGTCAACATGGATTTAAAATTTACGGAAGCGGCCCGCGGAGTGAACAAATCAGTCACTCTCAAATTAATGGATACTTGCGATAAATGTAAAGGTCAAGGTAACGAACCGGGGTCAAAAGTTTCGAGGTGCGGACATTGTGGCGGGTCAGGCATGGAGCAAGTGACCCAGGGACCTTTTGTAATGAGATCCACGTGCCGAAAATGCGGCGGAAACGGTAAAATCGTCACCCACCCTTGCACGAAATGCCGCGGAAAAGGCGAAGTGCTTCAATCAAAGACTATAAATGTGCCAGTGCCGGCTGGTGTTGAAAATAACCAAACCGTGAGAATGCGAGTCGGGACTAGAGAAGTTTTTATTACTTTTCGAGTCGCGCCCAGTCCGATATTTCGTCGACAAGGCTCCGACGTGCATTCTGACGTCACAATATCGATAACCCAAGCGTTGCTAGGCGATGTAATCAAAGTTCCGGGCATTCAAAACGAAATTACGTTAAGAATCCCCGAACTGACTTCGTCCCATCATAAATTCAGGTTCTCCGGTAAAGGTATTAAAAAAATGAACAGTTATGGATTTGGTGATCATTATGTACACGTTAAAATATCGACACCCTCCGCACTTTCTGAAAGACAAAAAAAATTAATTGCAAAATTTTCCAAAAACGACGATGTCACTGATGGTGATGTTGATTATAGTGAAGGCAAGGAGAAGAAAAAAAGTAGTGTTTAAAGTAAAAAAGGCACAGAAATTAGATAATCGAATATGATATATTTATATTGAGGTAAATACGAATATTTTCGATTGACACTCGTCGGGGCAATCGTCAACAACTATTAGAGAATTGAATCTACTATGCTTAGGTCAAGCCATCTTCTCGCCTTGAATATTCGATTTTTCATGCCTGTGATGTCATATTTGGGAGGGATACATATGTCCTCTTTTTTCGAGAAAATCGAAATGTCCTTTGATGACGTCCAAATGTTTTTATTTTCGTAATTCGTCCTCTTTCATTATGTTGAAAAATGGATTGTATTTATGCGAAGGCTGTCGACCCAACCTAAATTGACCTCGACCTAATGGAAGTGATTAATTTTCTTAAATATCCCGTTTTAATGTCTGTGAAAGTTCCTTGTCAAGAGTCTCCTCTTTTTCGCATCTCAAAATATGGTAACCCTCTATTTGGTGCTACAATTGCTGTGATACAATGCCCTCTTCAATTCTCTACTAGTTGCTAACGATTTCCCTTGGTGAGTGTCAGCCGAAAATATCTGGGTCAGTTTCAATATGCATAGTGAATACGGTATAGCATTCAATTGTGTATTGAATTTTTCATACCTCCACCGAAGGGATTATTCAAACACGGGAATTAAGTCTGACAGGTTTAAGCCATCATGATGTGATCCTATATTACCAAGTCTCCCTGTATTTTGAAATGAAATCGCAGGTGTTTAATTACTATATGCGCAATATGGTGCCTTTGTGATTCTGATTTAATAGACGTCGAAGTGGAGTGTCCATTTAACCCTTTTCTGGTTTGATTTTGGACATGTATCGTGTGTTATAACAGTGCTGATTAAATGATATCTTTGCTATCAAATCTGAAAACTTTGTAATACTGATTAGAGCCTGGCCAATATCAGATATTTCAGCCTATACCGATAAAACCAATATATTCAGCCCATATTCAAGAGATATGGCACCTAGCATGGTGCATTTCTAAACCATAACAATATTTATTAGAACGACACATGAAATAAACAAGTGAGGCTGCATCTGAGCACCTGTAAGTTATCAGAAATCAATATTCCCAGCCTACCGTCACAAAAATTCCCGTTGTTTTTAAATCGAATCGCTGATGCCAATGTTTCTTTCAAAGTGTGATATCAGCTCCACATTATTGACACTATCTAGTACACTTGGATGGTTGGTTACATTGTGTATTTTTAGATTATTTGGTGTATATAAATTTAATACCGCATAGATGGAGCAACTTATACCCGTGCCGTGCCGATAATATCGTTCGTTTATCGTATCTGAATGTTCTTTGTTGTATTTAAGATATCTAGCTTCATGATATTGATAGGGCTCGAAAAATGATCATTTGGTAATCTAGGCTATCCTGTTGTATATATAAATCTACCACTGCAAAGCTGGAACAATTTATACCCGTGTCAATGTTTCTCATCACCGAATGTTCTTCGCTTTATTTAAGATTTCTACCTGCATAATATCGATAGATATCTAGCTTCGTAATATCGATATGGCTCGGAAGAAGAAGAGTAAGGCACAAAAGGCGGCCAAAAATAACGCGCTACGAGAGCCTGAAGAATTAGCGAAAGCGCCTCATACCTTTGTAGTACACCGCGGACACGTCGGGACTAACGTCACCGCTTTAACAGAGAATATGCGACAAGTCATGGAGCCTTACACCGCCTCGAATTTAAAGTTGCGCAAAAAGAACGTACTCAAGGACATGGTCGCTATCGCGGGACCTTTGGGAGTCACTAATTTTTTGATGTTCAGTAAAACGCCGGCCGGCACGAATTTAAGGATCGCCAGATTACCACGTGGACCTACGCTGTATTTTAAAGTTTTGAAGTACAGTTTATGCCATGATATTGTGTCTGCGCTTAAAAGACCGCAGACTTTCGAAGGACAGTACAGACACCCTCCTCTTTTGGTGTTAAATAACTTCAAAGACGCGCCCAGCACTGGAAACGATGCGAAAGAAGGGAATTTCGCAGCTAACCCACGGAAATTATGTGTGAGCATGTTTCAAAACATGTTCCCTTCAATTAATATTCACAAAGTGAAGCTAGGGCAAGTAAGCCGCTGTGTGTCTTTTAGTTACGACCGCGAAAAAGATTTGATTGAATTCAGACACTATAATATCGCGGTTAAACCAATGGGTATGAGCAGACGCATGAAAAAGCTCTTAATGCGCAACGAGCTGCCGGATTTGAGTAAATACACGGATATTAGCGAGTTTTTGACTCAAATGCCTGGAGATGGGTCCGCGTCTGAGTCCGAAGCTGAGCTGGATGGCCCCCATAACGAAGTCGAAGTGTCACGCGGTGTTGGGGGTAGGGGTAATATCGTGAATCAGCAAAGCGCGATACGTTTAACGGAGTTAGGACCCCGTTTAACACTACAGCTTGTTAAAATCGAAGATGGCATGTGCGCTGGTGAGGTTTTGTATCACGGACTTGTGGAAAAAACGAAAGAAGAAATAGAAGAGACGTTGAGATTGAAGAAAGAGAAAGAGAAATTGAGGCACAAGCGGAAATGCGAGCAAGCAAGAAACGTCGCCAAAAAAAATCAGGACAAGGCAGACCAGAAGAAAAAGTCCTTGGCCGGGATGAAGCGTGACCGCCCCGACAGCGACGAGAACGACGACTGGTACAGGAAAGAGGTAGGGGAGGAGCCGGACTCGATTTCTGCGGAGGGAAATGCGGGCGGAAAAACCAAAGTTAAAAAATCTGCGAAAGTCGCGCCGCCTCCCCGGAAAACGGCGAAATTCGCGAAGAGCGGGCCGCCGAAAAAGCCTGCGGGCAAGGTTTTAGGGAGAAAAGCGTCGTTTGGTCGTAAAAAATGATGGGACGCGAAAAAATTGGCGAAAGTAGCCAAAATGCGCCCCACTCCAGATAAAAAATCGGTTGTTGGCAAGGTTTGGGTGAAAAATCGTCACTCGTTTGCAAAAAAAGTGATACTAAAATGTAATGTGAAATATTTCATGCGAACCTAGTGATGGGCGAAATCGAATCACCTGTATTTTCTATGATTTCTAATTGCTTGGAATTCGCGTTAGCTTGAAATTCAGCTCAAGGCTGTCTGCAGATGGACACACCATTTCTATCGGCGACAAAGTGACCGTATGTGCTTCTGGTTCAATGAAAACCACTGTGCGCAGTCGGTGCCCGGAATAGGACCGAGCCAAAGGGAGTGATTTGATTCTGAATCGAGTATTCGACTTCGAGTATCACTCGTTATGACGCCATGAGAATTAAAATGGTGCGTAAAGTTTAAATATGTACATTTTGTCAGACCACAATGAAATACCACCAGTTCTACATCACATTGAAGATGCTTTGGTGTTTTTCCGACCATACCTATTTCATTGTGGTTTGTGACATTTGTTATGGCTTGGTCACTGGTCACGACTTGACAGATATGTCATTTCCAGTAACGCGGGTAGCTTTGCACTACATGTTTCGTATGCTGTGATACGACCAATCGAGGTCTTCCACAGTGGAAAACTATTTCGGAACTATAATACTGGTTGATCAATCGACTTTTAGTAACAAGGATCGTGTAATTTCATTACTTGTAAGAATAAATAAATACTCGATTCAGATTCAAGCACTCGAATCATGCTTAGCTCTAGTCGCTGCATTTCAATGATTCTGGTTTAGATCATTTTTCGTTTCTATAAATTGTCGACACTTTTAGCAATGCTTGTTGAGACCAGTCACACTGCCCGCATTGATACGTCAAATTTGCTGTTATTTGTGAATTGCTGCGAATAAACGAAATATAGATCGATTTGGTTTTGTCAGGAAGTCGTTTGTTTAGAGCAGTGTTGGGGTTACTCGAGTCAGCTTTTTTGTATGTCCTGTGACTCGTAGTATAATGGTAATTTGCGAGTCAATTTCAAGTAATCAGTAGGGCAAGTTTTTGTTGCAGTCAAATCCGTGGAAAGTTGCATTTATTCTTCACAAAAGTAGCACTAAAAGCCCACATTTTGGTCGGTTGACTAGAAATTTAAAACAAAAGGCGAACTTTCCGGCTCAGCTCTCGAAATACCCGTTACTTCAGTCTGATTTACGGTATTTCAGTCGAATAATCATGTGATCTATTTACATATACTGCCATATATATCCGGAAAAAAGTTGGTAGCATGAAAAATCGAAAAAACTTGCAAATTGTTTCATGTAAAATCGAAAAAGTTTCATGTAAAAAATATATACCAAAGTTGCACTATAAGATTTCTTCAAACAGCTTAAAACAACATTCTACATAACTTGCGAGTATTTGGGAAACTGTAAAAAAAGTTGCCCTAGTGATCAGTGTTGACAAGGGTTACCATACGTCCTCCAGGAGGATTTGTCCCCCTTTTTCAGGTTTTTGAAAATTCGTCCTCCTTTACAGCGTCCTGAGCTAAGATAGTCGGGTGAAAATGGGCGTAAATGGCGCTAAATAGGAAACTGTGGTCCCAACAATAGTGACGACGTTTGTGACTTGTAGGCTGCATGTTCGGACTGTTCACGATGTGCCGGCATAGGTGTTCAGTAGGGTTGTTCAAAAATAACTTTTTCCGAATCCCGGGGACTCACTGATTAAATTGTTAATTTGTTTGGTTTCTTAAAAAAAAAACTGCACACCAAATTTGGCTTCATTCCCACCAGTAGAGGCTGGCGCAGAGTCAATTTATTTTGTTGAATATCAGATTGATTATATGATGGGTGGGCATGGGCATTCTGGGCAATTACTTTTTCCGCCCAAGCCGCAGGAAAAGCAGAAATACGTTGGCGGGTCGAGAAAAATATTTTAACTACGGTATATTTGAAACTCATTTTTAACCCACAGACATTAAAACGTATTTACTTAGGATACTATTAATATTCGTCAGATTACACAATGTACAACGCGATATACAAGTGCTGCGGAGGTTTATCTAGGCTCCTCCTCGCCATCTCAAGTCGCCGCTACAAGTCGGCAGATACGATTCAAAAATAAGGAATATCGGCCTGGTGTAAATGATCATAGCAGTCGACAAACACCACAAAAACAATACACAAGACACGCAATGCGATGTAATGAACAGATAGGAGAATGCCGAACCACCATTTTCGGTCTCTTAGACTGGCATCCATCTCGGCCCCGTTAATCTTTCTTCGTCGCTATTTCTTGATCTTTTCTTCCTCCATCGGGTCTTTTTTACTGGGCTGGTGAGTTAAAATGCGTCATGCTTATATAACCATTGCTTTGAATTATAACGGCGAACAAATATTATTATTTTTTGTTATGTCACTATCTCATTGCCTAATATCAGTGGCGGCTCGTCCTATAGGGCAACTGGGGCATTGCCCCACCTAAAATTCTGTTCAATAACAATTTAACCATTTATAGACGCACAGCGCTCAATATATACCGAGATCACAGCGAAACCCGCGTTCTTCTTGTGCTTTCGCTTGCAAATGCCCATACATAGCGAAGTCTCTGCGAAAATCGAATTCTCTTCTGTGTTTTCGCTTTGTGAATGCCTAGCCGGGGCTTGCCCCGGTAGCGCTCATAACAAGCTTTCACTATCTATTCTCTCAAAGCCGCGCACAATTAAGAAACGGTGATATACTCTCTCCTATTCGTAAAATGGCCGAGCAACCGGGGCATATATGCCTGTCGCCCCTAAGGTGTGATGTAACAATCGTATCTATATCTGAACTCGGATACCGTGATATGCGTTGAGTCGACCTTTGCTGGTATAGGTCGATTTTGATGGTGTTTCACACCATGAAAACTCTTGAAACTTGGTATGTCGTCGTGATGGTGGTATTTAACACTGCCCCAAGTTTCAGGGTTTCTACTTAAAGTTTAGGGTAGTAATTCCGTTTCCGAAGTTGCGTGTGTGCTGATCCGTCATGTATCGCAAACAGATTTTACTCAAAAGCCGGTATTGGTATCCATTGATTTTGACGATGTTCAATACTGAGATCGGTTATTAAATTTGGCACGGTAAGTCTTGATGTTAGTATCGAACGCTGTACCAAGTTTTAAGTTTGTCACTGAACTGTGTTAGTGGTAATTTCGTTTCCTAATTCTAGTGAGAGCTGACTCGTCATTTATCGCTAACAGATTATACGCAAAGCCGGTATTGGTATCTATTGATTTTAACGGTGCTCCTTACCTAGATCCGTCATAAGCTTTTGCACGGTATGTCTTGGTTTTAGTATCGAACGCTGTGCCAAGTCTCAAGGTTGACACTCAGTGATTAGGGCAGTAATTTCGTTATCAAGGTCGAGTATGGTAGAGATGTGCTCCGATCTGACACTTTAGCATACAACGCATTGCGGATTTCACGCAAAAGCCGGTGTATCTGCGGTAACGTTAACTTAGATGATGATATCATTCTCAGTTTGCATTCGAATATTTACTTTGATATTATATTCTCCAATGTCAACTTCACCGTGAAATTGTGGCCTTCAAGCCATTTGCTCACAACCCCCTGCTGTCAAGCGCGATAGCTATTTCGTTTTCGATGGCGGCTAACAGCTGATCACTTGATCAGCCTATTCCTCAGTAAATTTTGCGCAAAATTCGGTGTTGGTCTGTTCGCATTAATTTTGACAGTGTACCATACCGAAAAGAGCCATGAGACCACTTCTCGATGATGTCATGTAACAGTGTACTGAGTTTAAAGCTTTCATCCACGTATTTATTCGGTAATATATTTTCCAAAGGCGATTTCGCAGCAGACCTATAGACAGTAATAAAGCCGTATGTGTCGTGTTACAGTCTCCAGTTTCAAGGCCAAAATCTCCTATGCAGTACCGAGACCGAATTTCCGAGGCTGCTATTCTTAGTTCTTCAGAATGATGTTTTGGATTCAATATGACAGGCCCAATCTATGAGATAACAATTGCGTATTTATCCGAACTCGTTGACCTTTCCAGTTAGGCTTACGTTATCTCTCGAGTTCTAGTCATTTCCAGGTCTAGTGCGAACATGAACCGTGTTGAATCTCTGTTCCGTACGCCGTTTACGCAGTTACCACACTTCAAGTCACAGCTCACCGGCGGACCTCTCGTGGAACATACGTTAAAACCACTGCTGCCGGCAAATTCATGTTACCGTACCATCATTAAGTTACTTGTTTACGTTGGAAAACGCCATTGTGACGTCATCTTAATAAAAAGTCGCTTGAGCCCTTGCCCCACCACCCGATATTGTCACGAGCCGCCACTGCCTAATATCAATATATTCACAGAGCAGCATGTATTAATAATAACAATGTAATTTACTACGGCTTTCAATTTAGTTAACATATTTGACTCGGCCCGCTAACGTATTTTCTGCTTTTGATTTGACCTGTGGGAAAAATAATTGCCCAATCCTGCGTTACAATCTCAAAGTCCGATTCCCCACTGCAAATTCTAAAATCCCCCATGATTGTGGAATTCTTCCAGTTGAGAACCATAACACTGTGTCTTTATTCACTGTCACTGTCAGCCGACCCATTGGCATTAAGAGAAGAATTGGAAAGTGATGCCATTGACTCAGTTGACAGCTTTACAGCCTTTCGAGCGGGCGATTTTAGTTCGTCCGAGTCATCATCACTTTCGCGATCCATCTTTGTTGCGTTCTTTGTTGCCGCGTGTGGTTTCAGTTCCGCTCTCTCCTGATTTCCTTTTAAGATGATTTCTTGTTGCTCGTCACGGAATTGATTTTCAGATTGGTTGGTTTTGGTCGGACCAATTTCCTGCTGCGATGTCGCCGTCTGAGTTTCTTGCTCCGGAGATTCGTGCGACTCTTTCCCTGCGTCATCATTGTCACGAGCATCTTGCTGCCTCACAGTATCTTTCTGGCTATCTTCTATCGCTTTCTTCGATATTTTCCTCGTTTGGCATTGACTAGCCACTCTGGACAGGTGCCCAGGTTCGTTACAGAATGCACACGTCTGTATCTGCCCGATATATCCCACATTGATTCTAGTGGAGCCGATTGTGATGTAGCTCTTGATCGGGTTTCGTTCCAGGGTCTCTTTGTTCAGTAGAATGCTTCTGATTCCGTTTTTGATTCCTAGCTGGTTTTTGTGATGTGTTATTCCATTAATTTTTCCGTGACGTTCTTCAATGTATTTCTTTATACACTCGTCTCTCATTCGAATCGGTACCCAGTGCAGGAAGACTGATATCATATCGCTAACGTAAAGTTGGGGACCCGGTAATAATATTCCTTGGCCTTTCAGTTCGTGGATTCCCCGATTTGCCTCCACGGCATTTCTTCTTTGATCAAAAGTGAGATGTACCTGTCCGCTAGGATATTGTACAACTCCTTCGAGCGCCTTTATGTCGATACCTGCTATTCTTAAAACCTCTAAGAAGTCCTTTTGCTCTGGGGCCTTGGGGAAAGATAGAATCAGATCACACGTTCTGTCGACAACATCAGATACTGTGGCTGTAGACCCTGTCCTAGCAATTGTCGATGTTTTCAGGGCCGCGTCACTTTTCACATTGTCATCCGCCATGTCTCTCGTCAAATCTACTCCCCCTCGAACACAGTAAAATGCGGAAATGATATACTTTGTTCGTGGTATGAAGAGAATGCCTATAGCCTGCGATGAAACCTTTTATGGTCGGCTTATCGCAGCGTGCCGTTATCGATCCCCTCTCGTATTCACAAATCGATGTGGTAAGGTTCTATTTGGGTCATCATCATCATTGGTTTATTAGCAATTTTATCCGTTCAATACACCACAAAAATGCGATACAATAATGAAAAGACAGGAAGATGTCGAAGCGACTTGTTATGTTATGTTATGTTGGAGTAGTCTATGGAATCAGACACCCACCTTGGCCAAGGCGATGTAAAGAGGAGGCATGCACACTGAATGATATCGGGTTCAGCCCGATATCCATAAAGACGAGTCTTTAGGAGAGCTACCAACACTTTATCGAGCTGGCCCAACACAGACCACCAGAACCTAGACGGGGCCTATAGCGCCTAGGCCGCCCTACAAATATTTAATGGCATGATTTCTTGCTAGAAGTACATGTTAAAATGCTATTTGGTATATGGATTGTGTGGGTTTTCGACGATACTTCTCCAGATAAAGCAGCGCATGTCCTGCATATGCAATGACACGCGACTGGCACTTTACAACACCAAACTATAGCAACATATTGTCACAGTCACAGTAAAACAAGCTCAACCATCACATTAACGGAAGATTTATTAATATGGTTACCATGCGTTCTCTTTGCATATTTACTTGTCCACTATGATATATTTTATAACTTGCAAAAAGTGTCCACTTTTTCGGGTCCTGAAATATGGTAAGCGGTTTTCTAAAACGTTCGTTTTTACCGTTTACATCATCATCATCATCATCATCATCATCATCATCATCATCATCATCATCATCATCATCATCATTGGTTTATTAGCAATTATATCAGTTCCATACACCACAAAAATGCGATTAATGAGAAGATAGCAAGGTGTCGAAGCGACTTGGAGTAGTCTAAGGAATCAGACACCTCCCTTGGCCTGGGCAATGTAAAGAGGACGCATCCACAAATGCACACTATGAAAAGTAAAAGAAGATAGTATTGAAAAAAGCAAGCGACAAAATTGAAGTGGCATATGTTATGTAAGGCGAGATCGATAGGTCAGGTCGTAGTCCGGTAATCTTCATTTCAATCGATAATAATAAATACTATAATCGTCAGATTATATTTTCATCTGCTCAACACTCTCACGGAGTGTAAAATTATCGAATGTTTACATTCGATAATAATGCTCTACACATGACACCATGCGACGTAATGGACAGATAGTACGATGCCAAAGCGACCAGTTGCGGTCTCTCGACTTGGCATACAACTCGGCCTAGTGCCCGACGATGTCACTGTCGAATGTTACATTCGATAATGTCACAGGCTTTCGGTGGTAATCTTTATTCGTCGGTCCTTTTAGTCGCTTCCGTCTTTCTTTCATTTTTCATCGGGTATTTTTTCTGTGGATCTTTAGCCAGCCCACGAACACAGCAACACGGGGGACCAGAATAACCTCAGACGGCGGGACTTGAACCCGGGCGTCCCGCGTAGATAGCGGCGACGCTGACCACTGCGCTCCCTCCCTCCACAAAGCTTGTCTTGGTCGCTGCCTCCCGAGCAGAGTACGTATACAGCCAGGGTTGTAATGACTCGAGTCATGACTCGACTCGAGTCACGATTTTCTGATGACTCGATTTGACTCGAGTCATTTTCTCAAAATACGGAAATGACTCGACTCGACTCGAGTCAATCTGTGTATTGACTCGACTTGGACTCGGGTCATTGCGCAAGACTCGAACCAAGTCATATGACTCGAGACTCAGACGGCCATGACCGACATTTCATTGTAATTTCGAAGAGAAGTAAAGTAACCCCACTCTTGGGATTTGGTCTATTGGTACTGGTACTTGAGAATGCGACCAGAAACTGCTAAAAGTGAGGAAAATTGGTATATTATGAATGCGAACCATTCGATATCACCAAACAGAGTTATAAAAAGTGGGTTTAACATTACTTTAACTGGAAACTGAGCAGTCAACACAATGACTTGGACTCGAACTCGAGTCATGATACCATGACTCGGACTCGACCCTCTGCTCGATGACTTGGACTCGGACTTGAGTCGGTGGTGAAGTGAAAATTACTCGACTTGACTCGAGTCAAAACTATAAAAGTGAGATTGACTTGTGACTCGGAGCCACGTGATTTGGTTACAACCCTGCGTACAGCTTGATGAAGTAGCCTTTGTTGTTGATGGCAACTAGCAGGGCTGCCGAAATACGCTCTCCCTTAGCCGATGGTCTTTGTGTTTTTGGCATGATACCGATTCAAATTATACTCCTGCTCGCCACAAACTAAAAGGACGGGTTCACCCCGACTCCAGTAAATAAATATTTGGTGCTCCAAATCATCTTGGAATTTCGCCCGTCGCCCCCCCCCCCCAACTTTCTTTTTCGACATGCCCGTACGTTCATCGTTCGACTACGATTGACTTCTTTTATGAATCAGGGATTTGGAAACATATCACGTACCAATTTGAAGCTCAGAGTGTTTAAATGTGCCAATGGCAACAAAGAAGGTTTGTACGAAACTATATAGAAACACTGACTTCAATTGTAGAAAGACCGCGGCTTCAAAAAAGATCAACATCGAAAAGAACTGTGACATCGGACACTTTAAGCCGAGGTGGATGTTAGAGTAAAGGATCGCTACTGACGCGTGTCGTTCGACATCCACCTATCTGTTCGTTACATCATAGTGTCATAGTTATGGAGATTGGCATTGTGACGCAACAATGCTGTCTGGCGAAACGAGAGAGTAGATCAGGACGTAACAATGCTGTCTGGCGAAACGAGAGAGTAGCTCAAGAGAAAAAGAGCCAGACACCATTGTTGCGTCACAATGCCAACCTCCATAACAATGAAAAATTCGAGGCTGATTGTGGGAGTTCCAGGGAAACGAGCGGAATAAAATTTATATTTTCGTAATTAGGGGAGAGTCACATTTCGATTGATACCCGTTTTACCAAATTTAATGCTCGGCCAGCCGGTCAAAAATGACCGTCAAATTGCCTGTAGCCAAATGGAAATTATGACGTGATACAATTTCACTGAGGCGTGAGATTTGCTTGTGTCGACACCATATAGGACACAATGGTTACATCGCATTGTGTCTTATGGCATAGTACATTGTGTGTGACTTGTTCAGATGAAAATTATAACCCAATGATTGTTGTCATGGCACACTTTGCTACACTGGCTAATTGCGGCACATGAATAAACACTTAAACAGGCTTAACATTCATAAGTTACAGGTCTTATGTTATGTATTTCAACTTTTCGCGGGCCGCCCACTGACCGGTCTGATCTAAATCGAGAGAATATAAGTTCTACTTCTATATTACTCGTCAGCAATTGTGACGAGTTTAAATTGTATCTTATGGATGTGTAGGTTGGTAGCAGACATGGGGTGATTACTTTATGAATGTAATCGATTGCGATTACGATTACTTCGGAATCACGCGATTACGATTACGATTACGATTACAGCAAAATCAGGAAGTAGTCGATTACGATTACGATTACATTGAAAAAGTAATCACGATTACTCACGATTACATTTGTTTTGCTTAGGACTATAATCTTAAATGATATATGGGAAGCAGCACCGTAACTGCCGCACCCCAAACCCCCCAATTGGGGGGGGCCGAGCTCGAAGGGGGCCCAAAAATTATTTCGTGAATTAGCATAAATCATAGAGTATTCTTTGAAAATTTATGCAATCTTTTCAAAATTTTTTCGCGCTGGGCGCGAATTCGAGTAGCCATTTATCTATATTATTGGGTATTGGCCATTACCGCGCCACGACCCACCAAGACATACAATCAAGTTTTAGGCCATATAACATGCGACTCCAAGAAGTGTGCCAGAACGATCGGCAGCGAGAAAAGCTTGGCCGAAAAGGTCTATGCCATTATGCAGACCGAAGACTTCGTTATCTATACAAAATACATATAGGTTTAATTGTCCATAGACGCCTAAATGATTGGCGCCGAATGTTCCTGTCTTTGCAATCTAAACCTCACAAGACAAATACCATCCCGCTGGGAAAAATTTTATGCCAGTGAAGAAATACTAATTTGAAATCGTGTGCTGCGTCTCTTAGCTTAGAAGCCTTCGTTTGGACGATTCTATATTTTTTGATATAGCAGACTGGGATTCACGAAATAACATCATGTAACGAAGTCATATCAACGGGTCCGCCCGCCCGAAGATGTTTAATCATTATTTACGGGCCCTACCGTTTTCAAGACACTTCACTCAGCTCTACTGGTAAATCTAATTACGTGAGTAGAGAGGACAATAAATTGATAGCATAATATATAGGTAATCGCCGATCTGATTAACCGATTTTATCATAAATTATCGGAAATTTTCGCGCTTCGCGCTGGCTCACAATACAGTACAGATAATTTCGTGACAAACGCGAACAAAGTGATGGGGGGTCGTTTTATCACCCTATGGGAGCCCAAGGCCCAC
This sequence comes from Botryllus schlosseri, assembly GCF_051294905.1. NCBI lineage: Eukaryota > Metazoa > Chordata > Ascidiacea > Stolidobranchia > Styelidae > Botryllus > Botryllus schlosseri. The sequence goes on from NC_137238.1 coordinate 36,509,591, forward strand.
GTTTTTTGGGGGCCTGACGAGGTGCTGTTTCGTTGCTACCAACGGGTATACCGTATACGCCCAAAGATGTTTAATTATTATTGAGTGGTCCTACCTTTTCAAACACACCTCACTTAGCTCTACCGGCAAATCTGATTACGTGAGCAGAGAGAAGATAAAAATTGATAACAATTTATGCAATTCTCGATCGTACTGATCGATGAAATTATGAATTCTTGAAATTTCCCGCGCTTCGCGCGATTAGGCAACAAAAGCTGACCCAATAAACAAAATCCCATGAATATGATGATCGTCGGAGGGGGGTCTGGGGGGCGAAGCCCCCCAGAAGTTCGGCCTATAACCCTATGGGGGGCCCAAAACCTAAGTTTTGGGGGGGCCTGACGAAGTGCTGTTACGGCCCTGATGGGAAGGCAATACAAGGATTGCGATGAAAAGGCTTGATGAGATATCAACTTTCTTCATACATCTTGCGTCATTTGCTTATTACGTCATAATATATCAATTGCACAACTTTATAGTGCATGATTTATCGCATCCAACGATTTGCATTATTGCCAGGTCTTTACCTGCCGCTCCCCTAATTCCTTAATAGAGTGGGGAGCGTGCTCGAAAGGGACTCAAAATCATTTCGTAAACCAACATATATTATAGAGCATTTTCGAGAATTTAATTAATTCTTGTAAATGTTTTTCGAGCTTTGCGATTCAAAATATCTCTAGTACAGGGGTCACCAACGCGGACCAAATGAGTCGTCCGCGGTCGCTGTAGTAGTGGTGGCTTTTGGGGTGGGCGAGGTGGGCGGCCGCCAGGGGGGGCTGGCCGAAGGGCTCCCTTATTTGGATTATGCGCTTTTTTCAGGGATAATAACGAATAAACATGGAAATCCGTGTAAGGCAAGAATAGGATTCCGTACAGATGTGTCAATCATCATCAAATCTCTGCATTTGTTAGAAACGTACCATATGCCGATAATCATCACGTCTCTGCATGCGGTAGAATTACTTAGTTTTAATGTCGTCTATCTTTGCACACATGAAAAAATAGACATGGCCGAATCCAGCACCTGGCCAAACCTTGATAGATAGATAATAATAACAGATGCGAAAGAGGGGTCTGGGGGGCGAAGCCCCCCATAAGTTACGGATAGATAGTTACGGCGGCCCCCGGTAAGTCTCGCCCAGCCCCCAGCCCCCCTGCGCTGTAGCAAATATTCAAATGAGAGATTTGATAGTTGAAGCTCGTTTCATATGAGCAGCATTTGAACATGGGTCGGCCGACGCCAAGAAACATATGAACGCAGTCGCTCGGGGCATTGCTTGTCTTCGCCCACGCGGCGGCTCAACGGGAATCTATATAGTTAATATTCCCGAGTCTAGACGCGGAGATCGGCGCTTCTGCGCGCACTGCAGCAACGCAACTGAGCTTGGAGGAGCTGGTGTGAGTCCCTGCGAGTGAGCGTTTTTTTCTTGGTAAGGGGCGGAAACCCGGCCCAGTGCTCTGATTGTCTTACTCTAAGTGAAGAAGTCCAACTGAACATGGATAAACGACGGGACTAGGCTACGTGGTAACCCGTCGGTCGTCGCAATAATCCATACACATTACACAAGAAGTAGCTTTTTGTTTCAAAGCAGTTGGTGACCCCTGCTCCAGTAGATAGCTGGGTTTGAAATGCATACCTGTTCCCCTCAAGAAAAAACATACATAGGCTATATTTTATGGGAACAGGCATTTCGTAGCCGGTCATTACCGCGCCACGATCCCACAACACACCAAAACATATAAGCAGTTTCGGCCAACACGCAACTCCACGGGATGTGATACCAAAGAAATACCTTGGCCGAAACTTAGGGTATTTTATTGTCAATAGCCGCGCTGAGTGGGCGGGACTAATAACTCCTGTCCTTCCAATCTGGTCCCACAATGCAAATGTCACCCGGCGCATCCACAAAGGAATAAAGCCATGACAATTTGTGTGTGCGTCTCACAAAAGATATTCTTTTAGTCTGCTACGTTTGGGCGAGTACAATATCTTGTGATTATACAACGGACTGGAGGTCGCGAATTAACAACATACAGTAATTATAACAACATACCAGATGCTATGAATATGAATTACGTGCCCCAGCATTACAGGTAAATCTGACACTCGGGGCTCAGAGAGGTTATAATAAATGAATAGTAATATAATGCAATTACCAATATTATTGACGAAATTCACTTTTGAAAGTTGACCAACGGTTGAACAGGGGAATTGCTGTTTTGGCTGAATTGCTGATTCTAGCTACAACCCACGCTAACATGTCAGGCTATATAAGCGGATGGTTATGGCGGCAGGTCCAAATGCTAAGTAACGAACTGTGAAATAACGATTGACGCCCGTTTCAAGTAGTTATATGAGAATAAGATATGGTTAACATAAAAATTCTGCCTTCAACTTAATACATATACAGCGAGCTGCTGTTTCGAGAAACGGCTAAGCACGGCTAGGTTATGATATATATCAGCAGCTGTTTATTTGTAATGCTTCGTTGTGGAAACTGCAATGTCTTATTCGACGAGTACAAAATTCCGAATCTTCGTCAGGGGTACGTGCGTACGTAGGCCTCCTGCTCGCCAAGCAGCAATGGCAAACTGCGTTTAACCCTTTTGAAATCGGGTCAGTTTTCGCGAAACTGACCATCACTTTTCAAATTCATACCGTGACCTCACCGAGACTCGAATCTGGTCTGTTCCAGTTTAAAAGTGGGCGGAGTATAGCACTCTACCGTTTCTGCCATCGATCGGCACCCCATGACATGTCTAGTTTTTTTCTTAAAGGACTAAATAAACAAAACTTTTCTCTAAAAAATCTCTCTCTCTATCTCATTTTCCATGGCATTACCCCAGGATGGCGTCAGAGAGTTCAAAATGACGCTTCAGTGCGTAGCCGTCGTTGCCAGGTTTCGAACAAGCCGTCAACCATGGCCGTTAACCGCGCGGCTCTCCAGATATCGGAAAATCCAAAATACATGAAAAATTTACATATGGGCGTGGTCAGTGAGTGGTCATAATGGTCAAGTTCAAGATAAATACCAAATCGGACCCCTAACGTCCAGTTTATTGCCTGAAACAACGCAGAATACTTTCTCTTGTCATACCCAACCATTTGCATCCATAGTAAACCAGTTTATGACTCATATTCCGTCACAAACTTGGACTTGAACTTGAATATGTACTTGAAAATCACCGAAGCGTGACCACAATTACCAAACCCCCTCAGAAAATATCCCACAACAAGGTTTGATGTTTGAAACGGTGAAAAATTACACAGAATACCGTACAAGTTCACTTCCGATGTTCTGGCAGAATTGCTGACTATATTCCCCACTCGGAAAATATCTGGAAATTTTGCGTGATAACCACTTTTTTATGCATGCGTATTTTCGTCCGAACACCTCATGTAAGATCGTATGTACGCGAAAATTGACATGTCTTATACCTTCGAATTAGGTATCATATAAATCAGAAGATTGCTAGCGTTTCGTACAGACCAATATGAGGCCTCTAGGACGTATAAGAGCCAAGATATGACCAGATGAAGTTGGCCAAAGCCACCAGAGGCCCCAGATTTCAAAAGGGTTAACTAAGCACAACTAAACATTAATACATAAGTTACTATTTGAAACTATAGGCAGAGTGGTGATCAATATCCTGCTGCGAGGTAGCGGCTTCTGTAGTGTATTGATAACCTGATATACACCACGGGAGGTGTTCTTACAATCACACTACAATGTCCATCGCATGTCTGTTTACTATATGTGGATACTTGTTACGCAATGACGAGCGGAGCTAATACTTCTGACGTAATAATGAGTCAGTGGCGTTTTAAAACAGACGTTTGTGCTAACGCTAACGTGGTATATTATCTCATTCTTGTTCACGAATATTCAGTTTATGTCATAGTCCTTGTACAAACAAAAAGTAATCGTTCATTCACAAACAAATCGATTAGATATGGGAAGTAGTCGATTACGATTACTTCGGATTTTTTTTGAATGTAATCGATTGCGATTACGATTACTTCAAAATGCTGTAATCGTCGTAATCGATTACGATTACTAATCGCGATTACCCCATGTCTGGTTGGTAGTGCATTACGTCAAGGCAATATGTTTTTACTTTCTGAAGTTTCTTACTCTGTGCTTTATTTTTGCTGATGATTATAGACTGGGGCCATGCAGCTACCTACGTAGTTTAGCAGTTCCATGTGTGCCCGAGATACACCTTTTTACATGCACGTACAAAGTACATCTGACTCTGTATTCGACCCTCGATTCAGATTAAATGGAGACACAATCCCCTAGCTTTTTCATAAATTCAACTTGTCATGACAGAGGTCACCTTCGAAAATGACCATTGTTACTATCTCGCTCAAAACTGGCTGTAAATCAATCTGGTAGTTCGCCACATTCACATATATAATCTCAAAAATTGCATATGTTTTATTGACAAAACGCAAAAATAAATTATTAAAACGACTATGATTCAGCACCGATGACGATAACCAAAGTCTTGTGTCAAAGTTATTTCAAAGAGTTTATAACTTTTGACCTTTCGCTCCGTATTTATAGAATCCTTCACCAGTCTTGATGCCCAATTTGCCATCTTCCACCAATTTATCCACCGACGGGCTGCTATCAAACAGCGGATTACCGGGCATGGCTTTTTGGTAGACTTCGGTGACCGCCTTGCAAATATCGACCCCCACATAGTCTATCAGTTCGATGGGGCCCATGGGGTATCCGCAGCCTAATCTCATGGCGGTGTCGATGTCCTGTAAAGAACCGTGGCCGCGTTCGTGCAGTCTTACTGCCTCGATCATGTACGGAACTAGGAGACGGTTGACGAGGAATCCGGGGGTGTCTTTGCAACTCACTGCGGTTTTGCCAAGCTGTGAAACAATTCAACGGTTAACATTTGCTGAAAGCGGTGTTTTCAAAGGCCATTGCCGTGTTAACTTTCCGGCCAGCTCACCAAATATATTTCAATAGTATTCTCAGTTGCAAAATGCTCAATGTTCCGAGATTAAGGACATCAATCAGGTTCCAGGTTGTTTCCAGACTGTTTAGAGCAGTGGTTCTCAACCTTTTTTGACACGCGCCCCCCTTGAAGATGGTCAAAAAAATCGCGCCCCCCCTGACCCCCCTTGCATTTATCGTCATGTCAAAATGAGCACATCATCTAATACAGAGGTAGACAACGTTTTTCATAATCATGGCCGCATTTCGATTGCTTATGTAGCGTAAGGCCGCATTCCAGGGCATAGCCGCGATGAACGATCTGGACGCAAAATTTCTATGGTAAACTGTCCATATCCATTCCCGGTGAACTCCGGACTATTCTACTTTTCACAATGGACTATGGTACGCACCGAAATCGCGAGTGGCACTGTTATGAATAGTTGCCGGGAGGTGCATATTGTCGCGCGGAGCGCGAAAATTTTTCAGGGCCGCGAACGAATTGTTATTTCTTGCCAATTCCCATTCCGGCTCAGATTAAGAATGGCACTACTGCATTAAAATCGAAAAATGAAGTCTTTTTGAATTGCGCGGAGGGCGAAGAAAATTTCAAGATTAATTAAAATCTCTCGAAAATGCGGGAGTCAATTCGTAATTGCAATTTGCATGTCTACGGCCGCCAACACATACTAATTGAATTAGGCGTCGACGGCCGCTCAAATTCCCTTCTACGGCCGCAGGCTGCCCACCCCTGATCTAATAGTATACATAAGGTATATCTTACGCCAATTTTGAGTCTGCATTCCAGTTGTTGAGTCTTTTACATTGCTGACAAATTTCTCCAAACTTGTTTGAAAATAACAAAAAAACATTGAACAAGACATCCATTAATTAATTTCAAGGTAGGTCACCCTGAGACTAATCCTAATGCTGGTAGTGAGTACAGAGAGCAAGGCGTCGTTCTGTCCTGCCAGGCTAAATTTGATCAGTTTTGGAAATTAATTAAATTGTGTTGATTTATAGCCTAATTGAGGGCGAAACCGGGCAACCTATGTTGCATCTAAGTCTGTCTTAGGCAGTGCAGTTCGCAAGCTAATAACAAGAGCTGCCCAGCGCGACAAGCTTTAGGCTACTGTCAAAGCTATGAAGCAATGAATGACTTACACGTGGGAATTGCTCTCTATATCTCCAAAAAATTTCAAAAATTTGCTCAAATGAAGTTGAAATCGGACTATATTCCGTTGAACGCGGTTGCTAGAGTTTGTATTTTGCAAGCTTTCTTGAATATGGAATAAATTTCATCTTCATTAATCGTCTTCTCATAATGGATGTGAAACACATGTTCAGACACGTACAATTTATACTGACTTTGTCAATTTCTCGCGCCCCCCCTATACTGACTTCGTCAATTTCTCGCGCCCCCCCCTGAGAGCCTCCCGCGCCCCCCAGGTTGAGAACCCCTGGTTTAGAGTCAAGTGTGCCTGTTTGATGCTGGTGTGATCAGACTAGATGAGCTTCACGGTCTTATCGATTATTCCTATCTAATACCGAATACTGTGCAAGCGTATTTTCTGTACCACCATCACTGTCGTGTATTTTGGTTGGATGAAAATAAAGACTCTCTCTCTCTTGTAACCAAGAAATGAGGTTCCGACGAGTCACAAGTCAATCTGACTTATGAAGTTTTGAGTCATGTAAACTCATTTTCAATTCACCACCGAGTCAAGTCCGAGTCCAAGTCAGTTAGCAAATGGCCGAGTGCGAGTCATATTATTGAGACTCGAGTCCATGCAGGTTCAAGTCCCATTTTTGAAACTCTTGTGCAGGGTTGTAATGATTCAAGTCGCGATTTTCTGTCGACGAGTCATTTTCTAAAAATACGGAAATGACGCATGACTCGGACCAAGTCATATGAATCGATTCTCAGACGGCCAAAACCGACATTTCACTGTAATTACGAAGAATAGTAAAGTAACCACACTGTTGGTTTTTCAGCTATTGGTACTGGTACTAGAAAATGCGACCAGAAACTGTTGAAAGTGAGGAAAATTAGTATATTTAAATGCGAACCATTCGATATCACCAAACAGAGTTATAAAAATCGGGTTGAACAAGACTTTAACTGGAAACTGAGCAGTCAACACAATGACTTGACTCGGACTTGAGTCATAATACCATGACTCGGACTCTACCGTCTGCTTGCTGACTTGGACTCGGACTCGGTGGTGATTTGAAAATGACTCGACTTGACTCGAGTCAAAACCATAAAATGAGATTGACTTGTGACTCGGAGCCTTGTGACTTGGTTTCAACCCTGCTCGAGTACAAGTCAAGTCTACACACAAACTGACTCAAGTCGAGTCGATTTTTACAAAAATTACCACAAACTCGGACTCGACTCAAGTTATGACCAGAGTCATTAAAACTAGGGTTACCATATTTTGGAATCGGGAAAGGACACTTTTATGGAATCAAAAAAAGTTAGTTTACCGACATAGAAAACAGCAGATTTTGCAATGTTTACTGGAAATCTTGTTGTATTGACTAAAAAAAGGTCATTTCTCAGATTTGACTCCCGCGTAACCCGTCGTCTTTCGTGGCCGTTTTAGGCTAAAAAAGAGGATAAATACTCTTAAAGGAGGACGTATGGTAACCCTATTACAACACTGTGGCCTAGTGCGGCATCAAAAAGACAGGGGGGAAATTCTCATTGAATTTATTCCAAATTCTTTGTATCAAGTTATATAGTTTGTCGTGATTGCATTTTAGGTTAACTTCGAGTTTTTGAGAGTTTATCAGCCCGCCAAATTTGGTTTTAAATTTGACCGGGGTAGACCCACTGTTTTTCGAGAATTTCAAAGTACTTGTGCATGTTCAACTGCAGTATCACTCACCGATTCGCTCCACTTGAAGAGTATGTCAAAAGTTTGCTGACTGGTCCCTGGCGCTTTTATGACTTCGACCAGCTTCATTACCGGGACGGGGTTGAAGAAATGGAGGCCGCCGAACCGGTCCTAAAAGAGAATAAAAGTGAGCGAAGTAGTCAGCGTTGTAATGACTCGAGTCATTTTTTGAAATGTGTAAAATGAATCGACTTGAGTCAATTTCTGAACTTGAACCAAGTCATATGACTCGAAACTAGGACGGCCAAGACCGACATTTCGTTGTAACTTCTAAGAATAGTAAAGTCACCTCATTATTGGTATTTCATCTATCAGTCCTGATACTTGGAAAATTGGGCCAAAATCTGATAGGACTGAAAAAAATTACGATATTATGAATGCGAGCCATTCTCTATATCACTCGAGCAGAGTTGAAAAATGTTGGTTGACCTGGATTGAACTGAAAACTGTGTACATTGAAATGACTTGGACCCGGACTCGAGTCACAACACTATGACTCGGACTCGACCCGCTACCTACTGTTTTGGACTTGACTCGATGGTGAATTGAAAATGACTCGACTTGACACGAGTCAAAACCATAAAAGTGAGATTGACTCGTGATTTAGTTACAACCCTGGTCAAAATCATGTGCGTTCCCATCTACCAGTTGAAATCAAGTCAAATTTGGTCTGCTGCGTTTTTTTAGGCAACCTAACAATTTAATCACTGAATCCCCGGAATCTGGAAAAAAAAGTTATTTTCGAACAATCTTTATGCATATCAATCGACTCTTGAAACGACTTCCAATTATAATTATTAATTATGTTACCGTCACATGGAGCTATATTGTTCAGTTGCTATGACTATTCCAAGCTACAAAAAGTCAGCAGTTTTGCATAATAAGCTATTAAGATTGAATCTGCTGTGATTAAGAATTGGGCTTATGTCACCTCTCTTTTTGTGCTCTTTGCGAGATCTTGGATCGAGAGAGAGGAAGTGTTTGAAGCGAATATCGTCTTCTCTGGAGCTTCTTCATCCAGCTTTTTGTACACCAACTGTGAACACAAAGAGATGCGGATGAATCCAAAAATACTGTTATTATATTGCAGGGGTGGGCAAGCTGCAGTTCTTTAATGATTAGCCTACACATGCGTCTCGCCATTTTGCTAGAGAGGTATAACCTGATTGTAAATTGATGCGCTCTATAACGTATGACCAATATGCGTATGAACAGGAAAATACAACATTAACTTGAAACGCCATTACAACTAAACACCAAAACTTTGCCGTGAGTTATCCAACAAAAACAGATTTACGGAGTAATAAGATTACCAAGATGAAATATTCCTTCAAATGCTCAGCAGCACTTGAAAGAACTGCTCCGCACTGCTTTGTCGTCATATCAGCCTTATTTCAAATACCTTGCAGCCCAGGAGTCACACCGTATCACCGCACAAGAATAAACTTCATTCGTTAGCCTACACTTCATTGTGACATTATAAATTCGTATTTTAGAATTTTTAGGTTGTGGCTCTTTTAAAGCTAAGATTTTTGATATGCAGCTCGAGCATGAAGCAGATCTGCCCACCACTGTTATATTGCATGAGCATTAGATATTCTCTCTGGCCAAGCCAACGCTGAGAGTTGGAGAAATACAAAACTTTCGGATTTTACAAATTAGATAGGAATTAGGACTATAACTATACGGCTTTTCCAAATTAGATTAGAATTACTAAATTGCTAAAACTTGGCAATGGAATTAAATTCTGAATTACAAGGAAGTACAACAAAAATCGAGTAAAGTTTGTTTCAAATCAGAGTTCGTTCATTCAATGGCAAATGTCTGTACAGCAAGCTTGCCCCGTTTTGTACTACCGTATATATACTGTTATCTTGTAGCGTTTTCCGGAAAGCCAGAAATTAGAGCATATAACCCATGGGTGGCCAACCTTTTCGACCGAAGAGCCACATGCAGGCGACGAACCATTGTGCGGGCCACTATCTGCGCGAAGCGCAAAAATTCTTTAAAGTTTATAGGTCAACAATAGGTTAATAATATTGTTACTTGGGTATATTGCGGGCCTGCTGTATATCGCTGGACTCACTTTGCAAGGACTGGACTAATCGGCACCTGGACATATCGATATCGAAACCTTTGGCCAACATATGCGTCAATCATTTTGTGCCTAGGTTTCATCGTCGACGGTCTTTCTGTGAGCACAAACGCAAGGTCGCGTTTCAGGCGACACTTTCTCTTGCAATTGCGAATATAGTTTTACTCAATCTGGTACATTAGGCGCTCTTTCATTTCCAGGTGGGGATAACAGTATTAAAAGCAAGAAAGCAACTGACAACATATTCCGGGAATGCGTGAAGGAAAAATTTACTTTCGATAAATCCGCCGCAGACTATTCTGCTCTATTGTAATGAACAAAGATCTACCAAAAGTGTCACTGGTCCATGGGCGTGCATATGCTTCGGAACTGATATTCTAGTCGTCACATCCCAAGTGTTGCGGCCAGACTTATCACATTTTTGGTTGGCCTTGCAAGTTCGCAATCTCGACAATCTATTTTTGATAATATCACCAATTTCGAAAATAACCGAGCGGGCGAGCGAGTGGCGAGATAGCGCAGTGGTATAATCCGCGGCTGCAACACCAATGGGTGCGGGTTCGAGTCCGACCGAGGTCGACTTCCGAATTCCGATACCTGAGTGTTGGAGGTTTAGCTAGGCTCCTCCTCGTCACCTCATGCGTGTCAGCGGTGTCTTACAAAAGCCTAGAGTTGGGCCGTGCTATAAGTCGGCAGTTACGGAAAATAAGAAGAATATCGGTCTGGTGTAAATGACCATAGTAGTCGACCAACACCATGAATACAACAAAACAAACAAACCGAGGGGGCAACTCAAAACCCACAGGTTGGCCGGCCCTGATATCGTCGCTGGAAAACCAAACTGCGCTATGTCCCAAAATGACAAACTGAGATAATCGAAAAAGAAGATTTCCAATGGTTGTCACGGTCACACTACCAATACATTGGAAGTGTGCTCCTGGGATATTGAATCATATGCATATAGTGTAGATATCACGTAATTTTTACTTCCTTAAAATAAGAGTAACCCCCTTTTTTAGCCCCATTTATGGACATAGGCCAGTACAGTTCTCGAATAGTGTCAATCAAAGAAGCATTTTATTGGACATAATACCTCTTCAGCGTACCAATAATTGCATCAGACATATAGTTTAGAGGTGTTTTGTGACAGAAATGAGTGAAACTGAAACACATGAACACAACAAATGAAGGGAATCAATGCCTGGTATTCAAAATACATATTATGGGACATAATCACAAAATCATCAAAAAATTAATTCGGCCATTCTACACTATTGCATATCACTGGAATATTTTTAAAGAAAAGGCTGCAAGGAACTAATTTTTTGTCACAATGTTTCGGCAGCACTTGGTGTCTACCGAAATCCCTAGCATGTCCAGATACAGTTGTGGAAGAAATGTGTCAGTTGTACTGGTTGATGGCTTCAAACTGAACAGCTGCAACTTTATCAACCCAGACTCACTGTCATTAGGCTATACTTGAAAATACTGCTGGTTTAGACCAGTTTGAATATTTCATTTGCCGTACTTTTGATCAGTAACTTAGATGGATTTGTTCTTCCAAATTGAGGGACACTAGGGTAAACCGAGGGGCGATTTGAAGTTAATCCCATCACTATAATTAAAAGGCCTCGACATCTGCAGAATGCTTCTTGAATGCAAAATTTATTGGCATTTCCTATCATCGTGTTATTTAGAACCACAATTACGCTATATGTCTTCCTTTTTTACAACTACTGTCTGGAATAATGTTCTCAGTCTCAGCAATTTTTCGCATTGCAGTTGATACCTTTTTGCAAAATATTTAGTGTAGGCCTATCGAGAAAACATTCTTGACAAACTCGTAATTTTTGTTGTCATTTGTGTTTGCAATTTCACTTTTTCTATGACTTTTCTTCCGACATGTAATGGCATCAGAGATGAATGTCTTCCATAAACATACATCCTCAAGAAGAGCCCAATAGTTAGGATTGGTCGATAGCTTACAATGGTCCAACAAAGGAAACTGTTGAGAAAAAGTGATGCTACGTATATTATACACGGCATCAGGTTCCTAAAAGTTTACTTACTGGCACAAATAGACATAATACCCTAGTCAAGTGGAAGGTCAAAGAGGCTTATGACTATATAATTTGGACATAGGCCAGTTTGGTTTTCAATTTACCTTGAAAATGCTGTGTATATGTCCACTTCACTAGAGATCCCAACTACCTAGAATCACGGAACCCGGGCCAAATGAAAGATCTATGTCCAAATAGTGGTAAGAGCCAAAAAAGTCAAAATCACCAAAAGTGGACATAGCGCAGTTTGGTTTTCCAGCGACGATATAACCATTTCACAAATTAAAACTCTGTCCTAGTCTGCTCTCACCTGTTTGATTTCCAAATTTTCAACAATAGCTTCCACCACCAGATCTGCGTCTTTCACAGCTTTAACTGCATCCGTATCAGTGGTAATCCTAGCCAGCGATTCCGCCAGAAACCGATCCGATTTCTCCGAATCGCCTTTAAACTTTTTCGCCGCGACACGCTTCAAGCTTTTCTCTATAGCTGCTTTCGATTTGGATAAGATCTTATCGTCTGTGTCCACGATCGTGACGTCATTCCCTTTCACCGCAGCTACTTGCGCGATGCCAGACCCCATCGAGCCCCCTCCCAGTATCATGACTCTTTGAATTTGGCCCAAGTGAGCCCCGGTTGACATTTTTCTGATGAATTGAGTGGCCATTGTTCAGATTTCGTTAAATAGATCCCACTATATTGATATCTGGAAATAACGTAATGAAATTAATGAAAACGTTGTTCAGAATAGATTTAAAGAAAGTCCTAGAGGTTTTGAACTTCGATATACAATTGAATAATAGATCCATGTTAAAATGAACCCGAATATTTCCGGCTGACACTCGTCAGGGTTAATCGTCAGCAACTAGTAGAGAGTTGGAAAGAATTTCGTAAATCAACACTCGTATCACCAAATATGAAGTCACCGACATGAAATTTCGAACAATCCAGGCAAACAAATGTACTCAATGTATGTCAATATGCATATATTATTCAATTGTATGTTGAATTTCTGTATCTCCAACAGTCTCTTAATAGAATGCGAGTAACGAAATTGATAAAATTTAGGCGGCTATATTTTCCACAGATCAAAATACAGAAACACAAAGGAGTCAATTACAACAGATTAGTCAAGGTCTCACTCAAGTAAAAGTAATGCGATAAATTTCTACTCAATTACGAGTAGAGTAGCAATTTCAATGACACTGCAAAATCATTCAAAGTAGAGACCGAGTGAGAATTTATGGATTAGGCACAGATTCACTGATAAAATTGTTCAGGGGCATAAAAAAACGATGCACACCAAATTTGGCTTGCACACGAGTTTGGAAATTATGAATTTATCATAAAAATTTTGAATATATTATATTTTTTTCAAATTTTACAGTCAACCCCACGAAAACATTGGGTTGTCTACAAAAAACGATGCAAACCAAATTTGAGGCTATTCCAACACGTAGAAGCGAAGATATTAGAGTTTTCCATTATTAATTCTGAGATTACCCGCCATCCCAGCCAGTTTTTCTAATCCAAAATTTACCACTGTGATTCTATTAGAATTTTTGGCGAAAATCGGTGATTGTGTGAATCATGTAAATATACTCGGGTGTCATTACATTTTGTGCTTTGGAAATTACATCGGCATATTCAGGAACCTCTTGCCATACTGTTTCTTGGTGATGTATTCAATGACAAATGAAAGTAAACGACCGTTTTCGGGTGTATTTCCAGGTATTATGACGAAAAAACAATTTTAAGAAGACGAAGAGATACCTACTACACAGCCGTTTGACTGAATATTTTGCAGTTGAATCGTAAGAAATGTGTCGGTGATAACGCTCAACAGACCATGTCTATCGACTATCCTTGGGTATAAATATATTTCGAAGAGTGCGGGAATGATTTGACACCGGCGGCTGCTACGAAGAATCATCATTTTCTCGAATATATGATCACGACGAATAGTAGAACACTTTTTTAAAATATTTAGGCTCCGGACTCTACATACATCTCATTAGAATCGAATTGAAATCGGACATTTTCGAAATTCCGGTAATCCGGACACAATTAGGGCCCCAGTTCGACCCTTGGGACCTCGACTTGAATAATGATTTTGGTCTCGATAGAAGCGGCCAGACTAGTAGAATCCATTTCAAAAAGAATTACGCTCCGGACTCTACATATATCCCATTAGAATCGAATTGAAATTTGACATTTTCGAAATTTCCGTAATCCGGACACAATTAGGGCCCCAGTTCGACCCTTGGGACCTCGACTTGAATAATGATTTTGGTCTCGATAGAAGCGGCCAGACTAGTAGAATCCATTTCAAAAAGAATTACGCTCCGGACTCTACATATATCTCATTAGAATCGAATTGAAATTTGACATTTTCGAAATTTCCGTAATCCGGACACAATTAGGGCCCCAGTTCGACCCTTGGGACTTCGACTTGAATAATGATTTTGGTCTCAATAGAAGCGGCAAGACTAGTAGAATCCATTTCAAAAAGAATTACGCTCCGGACTCTACATATATCTCATTAGAATCGAATTGAAATTTGACATTTTCGAAATTTCCGTAATCCGGGCACAATTAGGGCCCCAGTTCGACCCTTGGGACCTCTACTTGAATAATGATTTTGGTCTCGATAGAAGCGGCCAGACTAGTAAAATCCATTTCGAAAAGAATTACGCTCCGGACTCTACATATATCTCATTAGAATCGAATTGAAATCGGACATTTTCGAAATTTCCGTAATCCGGACACAATTAGGGCCCCAGTTCGACCCTTGGGACCTCGACTTGAATAATGATTTTGGTCTCGATAGAAGCGGTCAGACTATTAGAATCCATTTCAAAAAGAATTACGCTCCGGACTCTACATATATTTCATTAGAATTGAATTGAAATTTGACATTTTCGAAATTTCCGTAATCCGGACACAATGAGGGCCCCAGTTCGACCCTTGGGACCTCGACTTGAATAATGATTTTGGTCTCGATAGAAGCGGCCAGACTAGTAGAATCCATTTCGAAAAGAATTACGCTCCGGACTCTACATATATCTCATTAGAATCGAATTGAAATCGAACATTTTCGAAATTTCCGTAATCCGGACACAATTAGGGCCCCAGTTCGACCCTTGGGACCTCGACTTGAATAATGATTTTGGTCTCGATAGAAGCGGCCAGACTAGTAGAATCCATTTCAAAAAGAATTACGCTCCGGACTCTACATATATCTCATTAGAATCGATAAGAAATTTGACATTTTCGAAATTTCCGTAATCCGGACACAATGAGGGCCCCAGTTCGACCCTTGGGACCTCGACTTGAATAATGATTTTGGTCTCATCAATTATGCATATTTTGTAGGATGCAGTTGGCAATGCTGCATTTCAATGAAAATTGCTCGGAAACTCAGAAAATGTCGAAAGAAGGAGCACCGTGGTCAAATACCGGAAGTACAAAAATGGGGAATGTACGGCCCACAAGATACTTGAAAATTCAACATTTGGTAACTGGCGCTGATCTGACTGCAGCATAAGATTTCTTCATATTGTTATGCCTGTTCTAGATTTCTACAATGAGCTTGTCGAAGAAGTTCAAGCACTCATCAGAACTGGACCAGAAACTGTTGAGTTGAGCGATTGTGCTGAGACCGCTCCACCTCCTCTGACTAGCAGCGTAATCAAAATTAGCAGAGAGGAAGCTATTGCCCGACATAAAACCCGATTTGCTTTTCTGCCTGACACCCGACACGGTAGTCATTTTGGTCGATTAGTTACATGCGTTTATTATTTGGAATACAACTGTACATTCACAATGTGGCGTTACTGAACTTGAATCCTTTGTAAGAATTTGACGTAAATTTTGTTCGGACAGCAGTAACAACGCATGCAGGCAGGATTTTCCGCTGGTTTTTGCCACAGAATCCCCATACCCAGCGAACACAATTTCTGAAAAGTGAAAACAAATGCATTAGTGCGAGAAAAGTATTTGGCAACCGGATCAGAGACTCATCCCATTCATACATCGAACTCGATGTTATTATTCTGCGGCCATATTCCTGTTGATATCCATAGTAGGACATCTCCAATACGTCAACGTCCAGACACACTGCATTGAATCCTGGCAATTCTGTGATACACTTTATTTCTGTCAGTAACTCTCGGAACCCCCTTACAGCACAAACTTATCAAGATGCATGACTGGAACGAGCTATTACACTACATACTATATATACAACTGTATTTCATTTAGTCTCGACGAGCGGCTCGCGCTGAGCAAGCTAGGCTGTTCATGACCAATCATTATTATGAAGCTGCAAGGGGTTCCACTGACGTGGGATCGAGCGCATCAACACCTGAACCAATCCGGCATTTTAACGGTAATTTTGTAAGTACGTGCAAAAACGATACTCACATTCGACATCGGAGTACTCAGACTCAGTCTCAATATCACTTGGCAAATCCGTTACAATGGAAACCTCGGCCATTACTGACTAGAATAAAAACTGCGAGAACACAAACAGCCGCTGTGACCGGTGTTGATAATATGTGTCATTCACTTGACGTCACAATGCACATTCTGCTTTTTCTGTAAACATGCCAATATTGGAACTTTCAGTCAAAATTACGGTAATTTCCGATTGAGTTGAAACACGGAAAGTCGGTAATTTCGTTATGAAAAAAAATTCTGAACATGATTCCGCAAAGTTGTCATGAAGATGCAGTTGACCTTTAATCTAGGGTAGGCTTACCATATTTTGGAAATCTAAAAAGAGGACACTTTTTCAGAAATTTGAGACTTGCAAAACCGGACAAGAATTCTCACAAATCGGTGAATTTTTCCCACTTTGTGATCGGTTGACTAAAAAAAAAAGTCGACTTTTCGCTCAGCGCTCAAATCACCGTTTTTCACTCCGAAATAACCGCCGGAGCGTCACTTCTGTGCTAGTTTACGGCATATCACTCGTATTTTGCTCTAAATGTGACCCAAATTTTCAAAAAAGAGGACAAAATCTCAAAAAAGAGGACAAAAGGGCGTCCTCCGAGGACACTTTCAAAAAAGTCAAAAAAGAGGACAAATCCTCTTAAAAGAGGACGTATGGTAACACTAATCTAGGGCAGCCAGGGGTCGCCAACCTTTCGTATGCAGCGTGCCCAAATATCAGAAAATTGTCAAAATATTATACCAACTGGCCTGCCAATTTTTAATTTTGTCATATTTAGCGTTTCAAGCAATGAATCGGGGGAGATAGCGTAGTGGTGACGATAAGCGCCTACGAACCGGGCGGCCGTGATTCGATTCGATTCATCATCAACATCATCATCATCATCATCATCATTGGTTTATTAGCAATTTTATCATTTCAATACACCACAAAAATGCGATACAATGAAAGAATAGGAAGGTGTCGAGGCGACTTGGAGTAGTCTATGGAGGTTCATCTGGGCTCCTCCGCCGGGACAAAAAAGCCCAGAAAAAGACCCGACGAAAGAAAGCGCACACTGGGAATGGAAAGAACTAGAAACAGAGGTGGTCAAAGTAGTCAATAAAGCTACTCAAGTAGAAGTAGAAGTAGCGACGGAAAAATCTACTCAAGTACGAGTAGAAGTACTTCTTTCATAAGCAACCTACAACTACTTGAAGTAGAAGTAGAATTGACTGACTTTAAATCTACTCAAGTAAGTAAGTAGTTTTGAAATCAGTCTTAATTCGTTCGGCTCGACTGTCAAAAGCTGCAAATTGAGATATGCGGAATGTGCAGAGAGCTTGATTCGGATATGGTTTCAACACTTTGCGCGATTAATATACGTTTATAACAAATATTGTGGATCGAAAAATTTGTATTTAGTGTAGCTTTATTTTCGGACAATAGAGGCATTACACACTAGCTTTCATGCTTCAACATGTATGTTCTGCAGACCAAAGAACTGAAAGTATGATACTCAGCATTGAAAGTGAAAAACAAATACCACTTCTAAAAAGCGCAAAATTTATTTAATGTCTCTTGTCCATAACGCTTCAAAGGTGATCTGCTAAAACAGGTGTAACGTTAAAAAAGTCGGATTTTCCAGATTAGGAGGACACGTCATGGGCTGCCAGATTACGATCGATATGATAGGTAACTGCTAGATGGCGAAACGGTACTTTCAAACGTTGGTGGGCCATATTTACTGTGATGAAATATTTGATATGGGTGCCAATGCGGTGTGAGCGGAACCAAGCAATCCGGTACCTAAATTATATTCACTGATACTTTCGTGAAAACATAATTGTCACTCCAAGACTACTGAGCGCGAAGCGCAACAAAATTTCTGGGCTTTACTTGACTTTTATGTACATTAAATGTGTGTAGGCTACTCCGTGAAAACAGCCCCAAAATTTCTCAAGCTATCTTCCGTATTGGGGATTAAACTACTTCTACTTGACAAACAGAAAATAGCGAAAAGTAAGTAAGTAGATCACAAAATATTGCGAAGTAGAAGTAGAAGTAGCGAAAATCAGATCTACTTGAGGAAGTAGCAGAAGTAGAGGGTAACTACTTGAGTACTTCAAAAAAGTAGAAGTACTTCGTTACTGACCACCTCTGAGTGGATGCTCCACGATCTTGATCCTAATCACAGCGGTGTTCGGCTCTTCTGTCGACGTAAAAACGAGAGACGGAGCCCAGATAAACCTCCGACGGTGAAGAATTGAACCGTGGATCTCCTAAAATTGAACTGAACTTTATCTTGACGGCGGATATAACCACTACACCAACTCCCTCGGTATTTGTCTGATTACGAGAGTTACTGGTGTATTACTATTACCGGATTCCTAAGGAAGAAATACGGCCCACGGTCAGTGAATGCAAGTGTCTCAAATAGACACAAATACATAAAAATTGTCCTTCTAACATTTTCTGAGACCGAATTTGCATGACGAAGGACGAAACAATTTTCATACGAATTGTAATTCTTGATGTCAGGGTTGTGGTTTGGGTGATTAGCATATATTGGTGTAGTATATCTATATCAAACTTGATAATATAATGAATTCGAATAATGTACACGTTTATGCTCATTGCTCAATAAAAATCGAACGAACCAGATCCCACCGGAGACATATCCTGTTACTATGACTGCAGCTAATGAGGCGTTACAAATGATGCTAGCTATATGTTGGTATGTCAGATTACTAACGATTGCCCTCGTCAATTCGGATAAATCCTCGAATATACCAATTGTTAGGACTTTGGAAATATTTATATTATGCATATTGTTTATGCAAAAGACTATTTCACAACTTTGCACTAAATTAACAATCTTATTTAAGTTTTTTCCCTCTCGCAACCAAACTTAATCGGCACTTTTCTGGCAAGACAACATTTAAATTGCCCGTATAATTTTACAGGAGAAACCTTCCAGTGCGATTACGCTACATTCGCTAATGATATTTCGTCGTATTATGCGAGGCATGTACTGTAATAGATGAAATGAATTGACGAGTAAAGATGGCACTCAGTATATTGACGCGATCCAGCACGGGGGATTCGGACGCGCTTGTTCCTGACGACATCCTTGCAAATGAATTGTTTGGTGAAGCTTCGGAAAGGCATTTTCGGCCCTCTCTTGCAGACAGACTGCAGGTATATATTGCTTCTCGACCTTCTTTAGTTTCTAGTATGTGCTATTTGGTAATTTTTCGGGAAAAATGTTTTTCCTTCCATTTCTTTGCATTGTATCGCAGTTCAATACTTCTGGGTTTGTAATGACTGAAGTCATGATTCGACTCAATTTTTATATAGACTCGGCTAGTAATCGAGTCATTGCACATTACTTGTTATGAACCAGGCCATAAACTGTCTTTCATCTATTTCAATTTACCTGTTGGGGGGGAGCAGTGATTTGAAATGAAAACAGATTTAGTTCTAGTTACGAATTTTGAAAAGTGAGTAAGTTCTAGTTGCGAGTTCTAGATTTAGATTTAGTTATAGTTCTATAGCTCAAGTTGCGAGTTTTATATAGCGAGTAGTTCTAGTTCTAGTTCTGTTGCAAGTTTTGAAAAATGAGTAGGGCTAGTTCTAGTTCTAGTAGCGGGTTTTGAAAAGTGAGTAGTTATAGTTTCGAGTTTTCAAAAGTGAGCAGTTCTAGTTACAATTCTAGTTCAAGTTTTGAAAAATACTAATTGTAGTTGTAGTTGCATATTTTGAAAAGTAAATAGTTGTAGTTGCAAGTTTTGAAAAGTGAATAGTTCTAGTTGCATATATTAAAAAGTGAGTAGTTCTATAGTTTTGAATTTTGAAAAGTTAGTACTGTAGTTCTAGTTTTGAAAAGTGACTTATTCCAATTGTAGTTGCATATTTTGAAAAGTAGGCTAAATAGGCCTAGTTGTAGTTGTGAGTTTTGAAAAGTGGATAGTCCTAGTAGCATATTTCGAAAAGTGACTAGCTCTAGTTGTGGTTCTAGTTGCGCATTTTGAAAAGAGATTAGTTCTAGTTCTGAATTTTGAAAAGGGAATAGTGCTTAGTTCTATCTTTAGCTGTGCATTTTCGAAACTCACTAGTTTGCACAAGTCTGCCTGGTTCGGATTATAGATTCTCCTAACTTCAAATTTCTTTTGCAGATTGGTTTCCTGAGGTCCGATCATGCGACTCAAACTGGAAATTCGGAAATCCCAGACATTAAAAATCTCACGTCGACCGTGCAAGACCTCGTCACTGAGATGGGTTACCTCAAAAAAGACCTTCATTATTCGAAGCGAGTGATCACCGCAAAGTATAATAAACAGCTCGAAGATACAGCGCTTAAACTCCATAAGCAACTTCAAGATAAGTGAGTACGCTATATTTGAAGAGATTCTTGGAGGTACAGAACCTCAATATATGATTGAATAGTATATTGATATCGAAATGAACCAGAATATTTTCGGCTGACACTCGTCAGGGGTAATCGTCAGCAAGTAGTAGAGAATTGGAAAGAACATTGTATATCAACAATCTGGTCACAGAATGTGATGTCACCGGCATGAAATTTTGAATAATCTGAGCAAATAAATCGCTATACACTGTTTTATTTGGTACACAAACTCCTTTCATTGGCACAGGCTTGGTTGGCGTATTTTGACCAAAGTCGACTCCAATGCACTTAAATAAAAGAGGGAACGGCCTCTCCCGACAGCACGTAATCTGCCGTCTCGATAATTTTTCGTCCAAACAGGATTATCCAACAAATAATCGCCATTCACCATTGGCCAGTTTTCTTGGGAATCAAAATTTTTAGCTAAAATATTTTTAGTTGTCCAACTCTATGTCACTCAGGGTTTTAATGACTCGAGTCATGACTCGACTCGAGTCCGATTTTTTGGTGACTCGACTTGACTCAAGTCATTTTTTTCAAATGCGTAAATGACTCGAGTCGTGTAAATTTTTGTACTCGAGGCATCATGCATGACTCGAACCAAGTCATATGACTCGAGACTATAACGGCAAAGACAGACAGAATAGTTAAGTCACCACATTATTGGTATTTCGTCTATCAGTCCTGATACTTTGAAAATAGGGCCAGAAATTGTTAATACCGAGGAAAATTACGATATTTTGAATGTGAGCCAATTTATATCACCCGAGCGGAGTTCAAAAAATTGGGTTGAACCGGATTGAACTCAAAACTGAGCAGTTAACACAATGACTCGGACTCGAGTCACAATACTATGACTCGGACTCGACCCCCTGCTCGCTGGCTTGGACTTGGACTTGACTCGGTAGTGAATTGAAAATGACTGGACTTGATGTGAGATTGACTTGTGACTCGTAACCTTGTGACTTGGTTACAACCATGATGTCACTACTCTATTCTAAACAATATCTCTCTCTCTCACAGGATAGCAGAAATCGAAAGACTCCACGAGGAGAGAGTTAATGTCGCCAGGAGGAGTTTCAAACAGCAGTTGCAAGACGCTCTTATTAAAATGTCTGAAAAATACAAGAAATATTACGAGGATAAGCTAGCCGGCAAGTTGAAACCGACGGCTTCGACTCTGGACAGAAAAACCAAAGTGGTCGCCTTGGAGACGGAACTTGAAAGATGTCAATCCATTATCGAAATGCTAGAAGTAAGATTGTGTACAAACTAGTGGATGTCGAAATGCGCAACTAGAGCTATAACTACTCACTTTTCAAAATCCAGAACTAGAACTAATATTATTCACTTTTCAAAATCGGCAACTAGAACTAGAACTAAAATTACTCACTTATGAAAATCCGCTACTGCAACTAGAACTACTCACTTTTGAAAATCCAGAACTAGAACTAAGAACTAAAAATGATCAACTAGAACTAGAACTAAAATTACTCACTTATGAAAATCCGCTACTGCAACTAGAACTACTCACTTTTGAAAATCCAGAACTAGAACTAGAACTAAAAATGATCAACTAGAACTAGAACTAAAATTACTCACTTATGAAAATCCGCTACTGCAACTAGAACTACTCACTTTTGAAAATCCAGAACTAGAACTAGAACTAAAAATGATCAACTAGAACTAGAACTAAAATTACTCACTTATGAAAATCCGCTACTGCAACTAGAACTACTCACTTTTGAAAATCCAGAACTAGAACTAAGAACAAAAATGATCAACTAGAACTAGAACTAAAATTACTCACTTATGAATATCCGCTACTGCAACTAGAACTACTCACTTTTGAAAATCCAGAACTAGAACTAGAACTAAAAATGATCAACTAGAACTAGAACTAAAATTACTCACTTATGAAAATCCGCTACTGCAACTAGAACTACTCACTTTTGAAAATCCAGAACTAGAACTAGAACTAAAAATGATCAACTAGAACTAGAACTAAAATTACTCACTTATGAAAATCCGCTACTGCAACTAGAACTACTCACTTTTGAAAATCCAGAACTAGAACTAGAACTAAAAATGATCAACTAGAACTAGAACTGAAATTACTCACTTTTGAAAATCCGCAACTAGAACTAGAACTAGTCTTGGAAATCCAGAACTAGAACTAAAATTATTCACTTTTCAAAATGCGCATATAGAACTAAAATTACTCACTCTTGAAAATTCGCAACTAGAACTAGAACTACTCACTTTTGAAAATCAACGACTAGAACTGGAACTAAACTTACTCACTTTTCAAAATGCATAACTACAACTAAAATTACTCCCTTATAAAACTTCACATCTAGAACTAAAATTAGTCACTTTAAAAAATGGCAACTAGAACTAAAATTATTCATTTTCTAAGATTCGCAACTAGAACTACACTTACTCACTTTTCAACATGCGTAACTAGAACTAGAACAACTCACTTTTCAATGCTCGCGACAAGAACTAAAACTACTAGCTTTTAAAAATGCTCAACTAGGGCTAGAACCAGAAACTCACATTTCAAAGCAGAACTAGAACTACTCATTTTTTAAAATTCGCAACTAGAACTAGGAGTCTAGGACTGCTCACTATTCAAATCGCCAGCAAGTAGTATAGAATGGGAAAGAAAATTTTATATTGAAGTTTAGTGCCTTGAAATATCTCATTAAATCGTATTTCGTCTTTCATCGTGTGAAGATTGGATTACATTTAATAGTTTATATTCAAAAATTCGTATGACACCTCTTGTATGACAGATTCAAGTCTCCGATCTTCGTAAAGAAATCGAAACCAAAGATACCTCGCCTCGAATTATCATGGACACGGAAGAACTGGACGCCGCCAACGCGCAAAACAAAGAGCTTCAAGTACGCCATCTGTTTTATGAGTTTATCGAATTCACATTCAGTTCAACTCACTTCTTTTGAAAGTCTCATGTAATATGAAGGCCTCGGATTACTAATATACTTATTTTTCTCAGTCTAAACATGTTTATTCAAACAGATAAAATACAGTTTCTGGGCCCATTTTTCAATTATCGGTCCTGATACACGAGATTCGAACTAAGTGTTCTGGAATGTCTCGAGTTTTGGTCTAACGAGCTGTTTGAAACTAACTGTTTTTCAAATTTTACCAGCTAAGGAATAAAAATGTTGGTGTACCTAAAACCACTGCGCACAAATTTTGGCTCAATTCCAACCAGTGGTATCAAAGTATAGTATAGTAGAAAATTTTGGATTTATTTAATAAAAAGGAATATGAAGTTTTTCAAATTTCACTGGCCCCATGAAATTGATAGATTGTCCGGGAAAAAACAAGGCACAACAAATTTGGTTCCATTCCAACCAGCAGAAGCGAAGTTATCTGCGTGCGGAATTTTGGATTTGGCAAATTCTTTCAATACTTATTATAGATCTACCCACCGTGAATACTATCATTTGAAATCCAAAAATTTGAACATCAATAACTTTACTTCTATGGGTTGGAATTGAGCCAAAACCAGGGATGTAGCCGAGTCGCAAGGTTCCGAGTCACAAGTCAATCTCACTTTTATAGTTTTGTCTCGAGTCAAGTCGAGTTATTTTCAATTCATAACTGAGTCAAGTACGAGTCCCAGTTTTTAGTTCAATCCCACTTTTTCAACTCTGCTCGAGTGATAGAATGACTCGCATTCATAATATGGTAATTTTTCTCAGTTTTAACCGTTTCTGGCCTTATTTTCCAAGTATCAGGACTGAGAGACGAAATATCAATCATGTGGTGACTTTACTATTCTTCGAAGTTACAATGAAATGTCTGTCTCGGCCGTCCTAGTCTCCAACACACAAATTGACTTGCGTGTAGTCATTTTACACGTTTGAAATCAAAATTCACTCTCTCGTTTAATTACTGAATTTCCTGTTTCAGAACGAGATCTCTCAGCTTACAGAGAAGATTGACGACTTAAGCGACGTCATCGATCACCGTGACGACACCATCAGAAATCTGAATCGCGATTTGGACTCTGCTAAGGACGAAGCAGAAAAGGTCCAAGAATACTTCTATTGTAATGCAGTGTTGTTACAGGGCTGGGCATAATGATTTGAGTCGGACTTGTACAAACTACTTGATTTTCGAAATGCGGAATTCGAACTACTCACTTTTCAAGAGTCGCAATTAAACTTAGAACTATTTGATTTTCAGAATGACAACTAGAACTGCAACTGCTCACTTTTTAAAATCTGCAACTAGAACTAACATTACCAATTTTTTAAAACTCTCAACTAGAACTAGAACTACTCACTTTTTCAATCGTAACTAGAACTAAAACTAATCACTTTTCAAAACTCTCTAAACTAAAATTAGAATTACCGGTACTCAATTTTCGAAAGTCGCAACTAGAACTACGCCGCTGTTACAAGCTGCAACTAAAACTAAAACTAGTAATTTTCCGAAACTCGCAACTAGAACTACTCACTTTTCAAAAGTCGCAGCTACGACTAGAACTAGAATTGCTCACTTTTTGAAACGTAACTAGAACTAAAACTACTCACTTTTCAAAATCCGCTACGCTAGAACTAGAATTAGACCTACCGTAATTTTCCATGTATAATCCGCAAAATTTTCACGATTTTTTGCCCTAAAATAGGGGGGCGCGTATTATACATGGGTACAACAAGCCTTGAAAAAAATCTCCCTCGATAAAAAACTTGAAATCACACCTTTCTTCATGTTTGTTTCCAAACGCGCATCACTTTGAGCCACCGCGCCCAGTAATTAGTGGGAAGCGTGTTGCCGATTAACGAGAGTCTTGTGCAAAAGCACGCGATCTCCTGCTGAGTTGGTTTGCCGTTTGTACGCGAGCGAAATTAGGTCACTAATAGACACTCGCGAGCAGCAATTCTCGCCAATTCATCGCGTCAACGACAGGCCCGAACAATCGCATATGCAATTTATACATACACAAGAGGCCATGTGCGCAAGATATCGCTTGCGTAATCAGTCGCATCTCCAACAGACCTGTTGCGCGTGACATAACCGTTAGCCTACGCGCAATCGCATCTGTAATAGGCATCGTGCGCAAGATGTCATTTCGTTGGCCTAAACTAACTCGCCGCCGGCCTCGCAGGCTTTGGCTGCTATCTACTATCGTTTAAAGACAATCCCGCTAATTGTATAATGATCAGCGATCGTTGTGTAATGATTGTTCAAGAGTGACATCGCAAAACAGAATGACATCGTATACGAAATCGGAACTATTCATGTACTTAAATGCAGGGTGCGTACTATACATGGGTACAGGCTTTTTCCCAGAATTTACATGCTATTTTAGGGGTGCGTATTATACATGGGGGCGTACTATACTTGGAAAATTACGGTACTCACTTGTCAAAATGCGCAATTAGAACTAGAACTAGAATTACTCACATTTTCGTAATCCGCAACTAGAATTAGATCTACTCGCTTGTAAAATTTGCAGCTAGAACTAGAACTTGTCTCTTTTCAAAATCTGCAACTAGAACTAGAACTACTCACTTTTTGAAACGTAACTAGAACCAAAACTAGCCACTTTTTAAAAGTCGCAAGTAGAACAAGAACTGCGCACTTTTTAAAATCTGCTACTAAAACTGCTAATTTTCTGAAACTCACAACTAGAACTGCTCACCTTTTAGAACCCGCAACTAGACCTAACAACTGGAATTACTCACTTCACAACACACACACAAGTCCGCCACTACAAGTAGAACTACTCCCTTTTCAAAACTCGGAACTAGAACTAGAATTAGAGCTATTGGCACTCAATTTTCAAAAGTCGCAACTAGAACTGATCACTTTTCAAAACGTACCACTACAATTAGAATTACTCCCTTTTTAAAATCTGCTACTAAAATTAGAACCTCTCACTTTTGAAAACTCGGAACTAGAACTAGAATTAGAGCTATTGGCACTCAATTTTCAAAAGTCGCAACTAGAACTGATCACTTTTCAAAACGTACCACTACAATTAGAATTACTCCCTTTTAAAATCTGCTACTTAAATTAGAACTACTTACTTTTGATAACTCGCAACTAGTACTAGAACAACTCACTTTTCAATTTCTTGTTAGAACAAACTAGGTAACGGATTTTATGCCAACAGAAGGATTTTGGATATAATCTAAAAGCAGTACAGTACATTAAGCTTAAGCCATGATTATTCGAGATTTTCATGACGTGGATGTCATATTTTGTGATACGATTATTGATTTACAATGTTCTTTCCAATTCTCTACTAGTTACTGACGATTGCCCCTGACGAGTGTCAGCCGAAAATATTCGGGTTCATTTCAGTGTGAATATATTATAATCAGGATTGTAACCAAGTCACAAAGCCCAGAGTCACAGGTCAATCTCACTTCTATTGTTTTAACTCGACTCATTTTCGATTCACTACCGAGTCAAGTCCGAGTCCAAGTCATCGAGCAGAGGTTCGAGTCCGAGTCATGGTATTATGACTCGAGTCCGAGTCCAAGTCATTGTGTTAACTGCTCAGTTTCCAGTTGAGGTCTTTGTTTTGTTAAACCCATTTTTATAACTCTGTTTGGTGATATCGAATAGTTCGCATTTATGAATATACGAATTTTCCTCACTTTTAGTAGTTTCTGGTCGCATTTTCAAGTACCAGTACCAATAGACGAAATCTCAATAGGGCGGTTACTTTACTATTCTTCGAAATTACAATGAAATGTCGGTCTTGGTTCGAGTAGAGTCATTTCGTATTTTGAGAAAATGACTCAAGTCAAGTCGAGTCATCATAAAATCGTGACTCGGGTCTGACTCGAGTCGATTCATGACTCGAGTCATTACAACCCTGATTATAATTATACTTTCTGTATCATTCGTACCCCTGTTATGACATAATGAATTTTTTTTGGAATGCTCGACCTGATTCGAAGCATATCACTCAATTTCGAGATTGAATCACACATATCCTCTATTTTGTTGCTGTGTTTTTTTAGCAAATTTAACAAAATTCTTCGAAATTCGTATTTTCCGACGCAGGAGCGCGAAACCACCGTGAAACTCGCCAGGAAAGTGGAAGAACTCAAAAGGGATTTGGAGAAGAGCCACGACGCGTGGAAATCGGAAGTAGAAAAAATGAAGGAATCGCTCCGGGAGAACATGGCGGGGGAGATGAAGAAGCAGATGGACGCTCAAAATTCGTTGCTCGCGGTATGTGATTCTGTCAATTCTTTTATCATACAGGCTTACAGAAGTAAACTTCTACATAATTCTGCATATAAACTGAAAAGGGTTAAATTACAGACTATCAACCTACAGATAGATACGCGACTCCCAATGGTTACACTACAAGCATTCTCTCTTATTGCTGAGCAATCTAAAAGCAGTATAATCGGTAGTGCTATTGCTGGTGACCAGAGTGCTGAAATTTAATGAAACCGGTCTTGATAGAAAGCTAGTGTCGCACTGATTCCGAAAATACAAATTAAAATCGGGTCAGAGCAATAGAACCACAGCGAAACAGCCCGTAAAGTCTGAGAATTGGTTTTGTTAGAACAGCTTCAACGTCGCAATACTGTGAACATAACAATGGCCGATTTCGTCAAGCGATTGTTCGGAACAATGCGGATTTTTACTTTTTCTCTCATAGCAATGCCTCTATAGGTTGGAATTGAGCCAAAATTGGTGTGCAGCGTTTTTTTGTGTATCCTAATAATTTTTTAAGTAGCCAGTAAAATTTGAAAAAACTTTACATTTACTGTTATTAAATAAATCCAAAACTTTTTCTCTCATAGCAGTGCCTCTATAGGTTGGAATTGAGCCAAAATTGGTGTGCAGCGTTTTTTTTGTATCCTAATAATTTTTCGAGTAGCCAGTAAAATTTGAAATAAATGTATATTTACTTTTAATAAATAAATCCAAAACTACTTCTCTCACAGCAATGCCTCTATAGGTTGGAATTGGGCCAAAATTCGTGTGCATCGTTTTTTAGGTATCCTAATTAATTTTTCAAGTAGCCAGTAAAATTTGAAAAAGAGTACTCGGATAACTTTTGCCAATCCAATACTTGGTGGTTAATATTTTTACAGCACATCAACGCCTACTTCCTTACGCAAGATTTGACCCAAAACATTACTTTTTACTTACAATGAAATCGATACTTCAACCTGCAATTCAACTTTCCCTGTTTATATCCAGGACCAAGAGAGAATGGCCCAGGAGGCCGAGAGAGAAAAGCAGAGGCTGCTGGAAGAGGAGAGAGGCAGATACGAGATGATGCTCGCAAAGGTCCGCCATGCGTGTCATATTTTCCAGACTAGATTAGAATTAGAATTACAGCTGCACAGTTTTTTTTTGTGACAAATAAGATTAGAATTAGTATGGCTAACTTCGCAAACGCTTGGAAATTGGATTTTAATTCGAATTGGGATGAAATACAGCGATATCAACTTCAATTTATATAAAATCTTATAAGCTTGGCTCGTTTCGTATTATACAGTTCTCCTGTAGTATTTTCAGGAAAACCAGAAATTAGCATGGAATTGAATTGAGAGCATGGAAACTGTAAACAAATTAGATTAGAATTACTTACCAGCACTATTTCTTTGACTTGTGGAGGTCTCTCGGGATCATACTGAGCAGCATTCAACCAGCTACCCCAACGAGTGACGGCCTTACTTTCTTATCTCTTAATTGCTTCACCGCTTAAATTGATATTTTTTATTCAAATTATACAATGATATGACTTTATAACTCAAAAATATGACTATATAACTTAAAAAGCTGATTCATGATATGACTTTATGTGACTTTATAACTTTTTTAATATACCCCATAGGGATGCGGTTTTGCGTCAAAATTGATTTCACGACTTACTGACGCATAGAAAAAAATATGACTTTAATGATTTTAAATGGCCCTCGTGATTATTCTTGTACTCAGTGCTAATTACCGCTTGTTATGTGACTAACAATGCGAAAATTATCAACTGAAGTCTATATTAGCGAACAAATTTTTGCTAACTTTACTGAAAATTCATAAGTATGATAAAATTTGGTGTTGCATCATAGTCATTATTCGATTAGGTAATATACTCGAAATGAACCCGAATACTTTCGGCTGACACTCGTCAGGGGTAATCGTCAGCAACTAGTAGAGAATTGGAAAGAGAACATTGTACATCAACCGTCGAATCACCAAATACAATGTCACAGGCATAATACTTGGGTTTATTTCAATATGAATGTTTGAAGAGCTTCTTGTCGGTACCGAACTTCAATAAACAATTTAATAGTATGTTTATATGGAAATAAACCAGAATATTTTCAGCTGACACTCGTCAGGGGTTATCGTCAGCAACTAGTAGAGAATTGGAAAGAACATTGTATATCAACAATCGTAGCACAAAATATGACGTCGCCGGCATGAAATTTCGAATAGGAATTTGACACAGGCTGTGTCAACAAAAGAAGTTTGTGTACCATCTAAAAATAGTACATTGAACGCTCTCTTATTCGACATTTCATGCCAATGACGTCATATTTTTCGATACGATTGTTGACATACAATGTCATTTCCATTTCTCTACTAGTTGCGGACGAATACCCCTGACGAGTGTCAGCCGAAAATTTTTGGGTTCATTTCAATATGAATATAATATTAAATATGAATATTGTGTAATGCTTATTGTTCCATGTATTTCTTGTGTGTTTCAGGAAAGAGAAAACGTGGATCGTATTCGTAAGGAGGCTTTCAGAAACAGGTCGTTTGAAACGTCTCTGGAACAGCAGAGAAGCGAAGTTTCTCTATGGAAGTGAGTTATTTACGGAGTCGGTCGGTAACAGACAGGGTTGTAATGACTCAATTCGTGACTCGACTCTAGTCACGATTTTCTGATGACTCGACTTGACTCGAGTCAATTTCTCAAAATACAGATATGACTCGACTCGACTCGAGTCAATTTTTGTATTGACTCAACTTTTTCTCGAGTAATTATGCAAGTCATATAACTCGACTCGAGTCACTTTTTGTATCGACTCAACTTTTACTCGAGTCATTATGCAAGTCATATGACTCGAGACTAGGACGGCCAGGACCGACATTTCATTGTAACTTCGAAGAATTGTAAAGTAACCATGCTATTGGGATTTCGTCTATATTGGTACTGGTACTTGAAAATGCGACCATAAAGTGCTAAAAGGGAGGACAATTAGTGTATTATGAATGCAAACCATTCGATATCATCAAACAGAGTTATAAAAAGCTGGTTTAACAAGACTTTGTCTGGAAACTGAGCAGTCAACACAATGACTTGGACTCGACTCGAATCATAATACCATGACTCGGACTCGGACTCTCTGCTCGATGACTTGGTCTCGGACTTGACTCGGTGGTGACTTGAAAATGACTTGACTTGACTCGAGTCAAAATTTAAAAAGTGAGATCGACTTGCGACTCGGAGCCTTGTGACTTGGTTTCAACCCTCCATATGACTTAATATTTGGGTTACCATATTTTGAGATCTGTAAAGGACGAGACTTTTCACGGGCTCTAAAAGTTACTATAGCGGACAAGAAAATGGGTGATTTTCAAATGTATATAATTAATGTAATTGGGGTGACTAAAAAAACTACCTCCGAAATATCCGTTTATAGCTTTTTTTGGTATTTTGAGCTAAAAGGAAAACAAATTGCCAAAAAGGATGACATTTGGGCGATGGGAGAACATTTCTTGATAAAGGAGGACAAATCTTCCTAAAGTAGGGACGTATGGTATTAACGCTAGTATATCAGGACCGAAAATTGAATAATACGCCCATAAACTGTGTTTTATCTGTTTGAAAAAATACGGAGTGAGAAAAATGAGCATATTATGAATCCGAGGCAGGGCTGTAACCAAGTCGCAAGGTTTCGAGTCACAAGTCAATCTCACTTTTATAGTTTTGACTCGAGTCAAGTCCGAGTCATGGTATTATGACTTGAGTCCAAGTCTTTGTGTTGACTGATCAGTTTCCAGTTTAAGTCTTGTTAAACCCACTTTTATAACTCTGTTTGGTGATATCGAATGATTCGCATTTATAATCTACTAATTTTTCATCGCTTTTAGCTGTTTCTGGTCGCCTTTACAAGTACCAGTACCAATAGACGGAATCCCAATAGCGTGGTTGCTTTACTATTCTTCTAAATTACAATGAAATGTCGGTCTTGGCCGTCCTAGTCTCGAGTCATATGACTTGCATAATGACTCGAGTTAAAGTTGAGCCAATAAAAAAATTGACTCGAGTCGAGTGATTTTACGTATTTGACAAAATGACTCGAGCCAAGTCGAGTCATCAAAAAATCATGATTAGAGTCAAGTCATAACTCGAGTCATTACAACTCTGGGCAAATGTCTATTCACCGAGAGTCATATGACTTGGTTCGATTCATGCGCAATAACTCAAGTCCAAGTCGAGTCATTTCCATATTTTTGAGAAAATGACTGGAGTCAAGTCGAGTCATCAGAAAATCGTGACTCAGCAACACTGTTCCATCTCAGGAATCGTTTGCAACGTACCAACAAGCAGTGGGAGAAGAAATTCGCGGTGTTGCGATCCAGCCTGCACGCGCTCAAAGACGAGAGCTACATCAGACAGCAGCTTCAGAAGCAGTCCGCGTCTTTAAAGTACGCCTCGATTAGCTACGGCCCGGACTTCGCCAGGACACAGCAGCAGTCCACAGTGCCTCCGCCTCAAATTCTGAACCCAAACAAGCCTCTGGTAAGCCGTAGTTTGATTTAATCGAAAGGTCGTTTCATTAAATAATTTGCTGTTTATAACATGGCTATGTGACTCGATGATGCGAGGCTGTAATGACTCGAATTGAGTCAATTTTTGTATTGACTCGACTTGTACTCGAGTCATTGCGCGTAACTCGACACTAAATGTCGGCCAGCTTGTAATAGGGCAAGTTTTTGCAACTTTTGCAACTTTTTTTACAGCTTCCAACTGCTTCCTAGATACTCGGAGTCTATGTATATGTTTTAAGCAGTTTGGAGGGATTTTATAGCGCAACTTTTCTCTATTTTTCGTACCAAATTTTACTGCAACTTTGATCAATTATTGCGTAAAAATGTAAAGGAGTGATTTAAAAACATGCTCTAAACTATTTCTACTATGTTTCTATTATCATTTATTTGAACAGCTTCTTGGAGGTACAGCACCAGTAGAGAATTCAAAAGAACGTCGTATATATATAGTTGCTGATGATTACCCTTATCGAGTGTCCGCCAATAGTATTCGGGTTCATTTCAATATGACTATTCAATTCTATCATTCATTTGCATAACAACGAGCTATATGATGGGTTAGCTGCATCTCACTGTTATCTATGACACAATGGCTTGCAAGCAAGAAGTTCGACTACCTCTGCCAAGCACGACAGTATCCGAACAATATGTAAATAGATCGCTTTATTAAGTCTGTCGTTTAAATTTGAGATAGTTTCCCATTTCACAAACGCCCAGGCGAGACCGCCGAAATTAACATTTTTCTTGGGTCACTTTATTCGGGCTATATTGTGAAAGTCGCCTGGAGTGGGTGTTTCTGCGACAACTTGGGTCAAGTTTGCGAAACTAGGGGTCAAAGGGTGTGTTATTTGACTTGTTTTAGGGGGTGGGGTTATCGCTATGCTGTTTGGCTTTTAGGGGAAAAATTATTCCGGCATTGCGTAATTTTCTTGCTGTGTAACGGGAAAAAATGTAATTTTGAATGTCCATTAAATGGCAAAGAAACGAATTTGAAAGCTCTGCAGGAACTAGGTTATGCAGTGGAACCTTTCGAGTATCTCATACCCTACTAATTCAAAAAAAATTATAACTGCGACTTTTTACTGCAACTTTTGTCATAATTAACAAAAACTCGCCCTAGTAATAGCAATATTTTTGGTGGACGCAAAAGTTTTTCATCACGCCGACCATAAAACTGTCTAATCTTGTCTCTCATTTTTATTAATCAGCACTTTAAATTTGAATTTGCTTACAGCCCGATATCAACGGAGACAAGCCTTCGAGGCAGCAATACCAAGCTACCCATACCTTACCAAGCGGGCCAGGGACGGAGGTCTTTGCGGCAGGTTGGTATCAGATTCGCCACTGAATAACCCGTGTGGTCTTATTCTCGAAATTTTAAACAAAACTTCAGAGTTGGTCTAAGTAGAAGTAGAAGGGGAAGGAACATCGGTAATATGAAGAATTCATGAGTCTAACTGTACTCGCGATTATGAGAAAGCTGTAAGCTTGAGGCCGTTAGGATGCTTCACCCTAGCGCAGCGCACGGGACCGGCATTTCAGCGCCAGCCATCTCCTAGCCAGGACACAACAAAAAATCTAAATTATCAGCAAACATGTGACTCCGCGAGTGAGCCCTTAAAAGGACCGTCAGAGATAAATTTAACCTGTACATTAGGACTGTTAAACATAACTTTATTTTTTCAAATTTTTCTGGCTACTTGATAAAATTGTTAGGTTACCTTAAAAAAAGGCTCCACACCAATTTTTGCTTAATTCCAACGTGTAGTGACATTTTTGATTTATTTAATAAAAATAATTATAAAATTTTTTCAAATATCACTGGCTACCCCATTAAATTGTTAGATTGTCTGAAAAAACGATGCACAACAAATTTGGCTCAATTCAAACCAGTAGCAACGAAGTTATCGATGTTCGAAATTTGAGATTTCAAATCATAGTATTTACGGTGGGTAATAAACAATAATAAACAATTAAAGAATTTGCCACTGTGAATACTATTTTTTCCGCATCCATTTTTTTTTTACTCAAATAACTTTGCTTGTATTGGTTCGAATCGAGCCCAATTTGTTGTGCATCGTTTTATCGGCCAACCTAACAATTTCATGGAGTAGCCAATTAAATTTGAAAAAAAAAATTTATCTATTTTTATTGAATAAATCCATAACTTTTTTTCTTTCAGTAATTCTCATCTACTTTGAAAAAGACTGTGTAGCTCTAATTCTACTCGTAATCTTGTTTGGAAAAGTTGGTAATTTTCTAGTTGTCCAAGTTTGCTGTGACGTCACGGAAATTTACGATAATTTTTGCCTTTAAATGCCGATACTTATGTGTTGTGAGGTCACGAAAATTGCCGATATTTTTTACTGCTAATGGCTAAAACCGACATATGTTGTGACTATACTCTAGTTATAACAGCTGTCTCTCTCTCTCAGGAGTAGTTGATTCCGCGGATGAGCAAGATATTGACGAATTCGTGCAGGGCTTCGTGCCCCTCCCCAGTCCTCCCCATTGGCAGAGGCACCATTTCGGCGAGTACATGCCCAGTATTGAATCGGACAAGAACAATACGTGACTTCGTCTCCACTGTGCCAGTGTTATTTTGCTATTTCTGCGATTTTATTTTTATAAGTAAATGGTATGAGTATATGGAGCGTTTTGCGTTATATGCTACGTTGTTGCCGTTGGCGGAACGGATAAGGAGTTGAATTTGAACCGATAATAACATTAGCAGCATACAGAGGCGGTCGGTAAAGAACTGCTCATCAGATAGGTCACGGAATAGCATCATGCAACGAAATCATTATACCAATGGGTCTGCCCGAAGATGTTCAATTACTATTTAGGGTTCCTACCTTTTCCAACAAACGTCGCTAAGCTCTATTACCGGTAAATCTGATTACGTGAAAAAAGAGCACAAAAATTGATAGCAATATATATGCAATGCCTGATCATATTGACCAATTCAATCATGAATTACAGAAAATTTTCGCGCGTTCAGGCGACATCAGCTATCCCAGTAAACAATATAGGCCGACGCAGCTTAGCTGATAAGTAGCGGCGTAAAGTGTATAGCGTGAGGGGGTCTGGGGGCGAAGCCCACCAGAAGTTCCGCTTAACACCATATGGGAGGTCTAAGACCAACGTTTTGGGGGCTAACATAGTGCTGTTACGGTTCTGTCTATAACTGATCCTGACATGTGTTGGAAATCGTTACCCGCACCTGAGTAAAAATTTTCATTCCACAACATGAATAACATGCAGAAGACACTATTTTTATTATTGGAGATTGACAGACATATCTGTATTGCACAAAACTATGAAGTACCGCCAACCGTGGATCAATTAATTCACGACGATCGCAGCGGATGAGGGCACACATTTCAGGCAGTTTCATTCAAGTATTCGACCGCGTTGCACAGATGATCAGAATGCAGAATCGCTGCCACTTTCACCATCATCGCCCTGTTTACGCGTCATGCCCACTTCATAAATGCGACATAGAGCCCGACAATCCGACATGCATGCGTGTTTCGGAGTTTCAATAACAGCTATGTTACGATCCCAAGCGTCCAAAGCGATAGCGTAGACTGGTTGCTCTACCGAGACAACGCCTAACTGATTGTAATTCGACGAGTCGAAAGTTAGAAAAGCTGACGAAAAATTTGTAGAGTTTATGTCTGCTATCAAATCACTGCTGGAACAATTTGCACCTCTACAGCGCCTTTCGAGAAGTCAAAGAAAATTGAAGCGAAATCCGTGGATGACCACAAAGCTGATTCAACTTATCCGTAAACGTAACCGGTGGCATAACCGATTAGACACCAAGAACTGCCCAGAACATGAACGAGAAAGATTTCGACGTTTCAGGAATCGCACCGTGCATCTCATTTCCAAGGCAAAAGCAAAGTACAATGAGAGATTTTTCAACAGACACATAAAGGACACTCGAAAAACATGGTCAGGACTTAACTCTCTCCTACATCGAAAAAAAGGCCATAAGTCTGTTTCGGAAATTGTGAATTCGGATACCGGAAACAAACTTTCAGACCCGGCGGCCATCGCGAATCACTTCAATGAATATTTTTGTAACGTAGGCCCAAATATTGCTTCTTCTATTACAAAACCGGTGTCGGCCAGGTCAGAGGTGAGATCGATATCCCAGTCAATTGTGCTTGAACCTACGACCAAATACGAAGTAGAAGTAGCCATCCACAAACTGAAATCGCACAAGGCCGACGGCTATGACCAAATCCCATCATGGTTTTTAAAAATGATAAGCATGCATATCGGTCAATATATGGCCCATTTTTTCAACTTCATGATAGAAAATGGAGTCTACCCAAGCTATCTAAAAAAAGCCAGAGTAGTCCCTGTACACAAAGCTGGGGATAGAACTAATGTCACCAACTACCGTCCGATATCCGTTCTCCCATGCATCGGGGTTGTATTCGAAAAGTTGCTCCTCTCCCGCCTGTCCTCATTCCTCGCCAAAATGTCTGTCATTTCCCCTCAACAATTTGGCTTCCGAAACAAACACCAAACCACACATGCCCTCCTAACAGTGGCCGAACAGTATTATGATATCTCAGAGAAGCGAAATGTGGGATGTAGCATTTTTCTCGATCTAAAAAAAGCGTTTGACTGCGTAGATCATAAAATTCTCATCTCGAAATTGGCGCGCTACGGACTTCGGGGCCCACAACTTGAGCTCATGAAAAGTTACCTCACTGGACGCCAACAAATGGTTGCGATCTCAGACACCTTGTCCTCTCCTCACCTGGTGACCTGTGGTGTGCCCCAAGGCTCAGTACTTGGACCGGTCCTTTTCACCTTATATGTCAACGACATTTTTGAAACCTCTTCATTGAACACCACACTTTTCGCTGATGATACTCACCTCCTCTCTTCAGCATCTTCGACGGCAGAGCTGGATGCCCTGACTGGTGACCAAATGCCCAAAGTCCATGAGTGGACGGCCCAGAACAACCTCTGCATAAACGCCTCGAAATCGCAATTGCTGACAGTAAATTCAAAAAATAACCTAACCGTTAATATCGCTGGTCAGCCCGTTTCCAACACAGATAATGCCAAATATCTCGGGGTTTTACTGGACTCGAACATGTCCTGGAAGAGTCATATTCAGTCCCTAGAAACTAAATTATCACCGAAGTGCGGCCTGTTCTACAGCCTTAGGCGCTTCATGCCAGCATGGGTTCTTCTGATACTCTTTAAATCCTTAATCCAATCGAAGTTACACTATGGCATCCTCTGTTGGGGGGCTGCCAGTAAAACTGCACTCAAGCCACTGCAAAAACTACAACATAAAGTACTCCGAATCATAGCTAGGGCCCCAAAGGGGCCTGGCTGCCCATCCAACAAGTCGCTGCTGAAGAGATTCGGCGTCCTAAACATAGAAGATATGCGGAAACTAGAAATCGCCAAGTTTATGTATCAGTTCCACTGCGGTCGTTGCCCCGAATATTTCAATGACTTCTTTACCTCGGAATCAAAAGCGCACAAGTACAACACACGCGCGTCCACGTCGTCCAAATATCATATGATCGACCGAAAAGATCATCGCTCTATCAAATATGCCGGACCTGATGTGTGGAACAGTATCCCGCCGGCCATCCGACAGTCGACGAGCATGTCCACATTCAAGTCGAAATACAAGCAATTACTACTAAATAAATACAGTCCATCCTCAAGATTACCGGACCACGACTGACCTATCGATCTCGCTTCCCATGACATGCCGCCCTATTTATTGTCGCTTTCTTTTTCTATACTATCTTCTTTACTTTCATTCAGTGTGCATGCCTCCTCTTTACATCGCCTAGGCCAAGGTGGGTGTCAGATTCCATAGACTGCTCCTTGTCGCTTCGACACCTTCCTGTCTTTTCATTGTATCGCATTTTTTTGTGGTGTATTGAACTGATAAAATTGCTAATAAACCAATGATGATGATGATGATGACATCGCACCTCGCTCGACTCCTTGGTTACGTTGGTCGTGTAAAACCTTCATGGCGTACATAACACTACGGCTGCGATTGAACGATAATTGGCATTTATCTAGAGCCGGTATTATCTGAATCAGATTGAAGTTTCTCATATCCCAAACTGCAGTGTTTATGATTACTTCAAGGCCGTTAGGATGGAACACACCACTGATGCCAATGTCGCTCAACTGATCGAATTTGTGGATGGGCAACGTAGGGGGCTTCCGAACGTCCCACAAAAGTCCGGCGTTGAGAATTAATCGGTCGTCGTACGAAAATGTAGCGCGATTCTCGATATAGAAACACGACCGGTACAAACTTTCATCGTCCTCTCCATGTTCGCGTCCATAGGTGTTTACGATCGTGCCAGTGTTGGCGTCGTGGATCATTGCTAGGTCCGATCTCGTGCAGACTATTTTGTTTTGCACTTCCTTTGAAAATTCAGCGAAATCGAGGTTGTCCATTGTTAATTTTTGATCGAGTGTACCGTCCATGGCTAATAATTTGCAGTTTTCATACGACCCCAGCTCAAGTGTCAGCATCGCATCTCCCGCGTACGAGGGCTCGATTTGAGTGATCCTCGTATTGAAAACTCCGGCAACGATGCCATCCGCGAACTCGGACACTTTTGAGAAGTGAAGGTTTCCATCCGTGTCTCCGAGAATCACCCCGCAATCGTCGTTGGGACTGAACGCAGCCGCAGTGAAGGGCGGCTTCAGACCTTTGGTGGACTTAATCACCCGGGCCGGTCGAAAACGACTGTAAATCATTCGCAAGTGGTGCCCCACACCGCCGATACCACCCCATTTGGGATGAACCCCTTGTTGATGAAAGAGTCGTTTGTGGACGTTGATCGATTCTTCGATTTTCTTTTTGGGGTCGGGGCAACGGTGGGGACTGAATAGAGAAAAGTGGGGAACAGTGGAAACAGGATTTCGACATTTCAAGTGTTGCTGCTGAAAGTGTTCTTCGACGAGGGAATTGAGAGTTACTGGGTAACCGGAGCGATTACTTTCGCTGACTTTCGAATCTGCCTTCACATAACCGTCACTGGATAGAGTATATGGATCTTGCAATCGATGCATGAGCGTGGCATCGCTTCTCAATGACCGTCTTGTTGACACGTTTCCAATCGGCGTACCAGACAAGGCGCGATTCTCTCTGTACTTATTCGCTCCATCGCCATCCCGGTCTACTCTCGGAGTGCCGGCTTCGAATGTTTTCACAGACTTGGACGTGACGAATGTTTTCACAGACTTGGACGTGACAAACAAGTTACCGTCGACGTCTGGAACAATTCCGGCGGCTTGCGTCAATGCCGCAGCGACGCAGTCAAGACCCGACCAAACCAGATGGTTATGGATCATCAACAGAACGTCCTTATTACGATACCGCACAAGAGTCTCAGAGACAACGTCAGTTCTTTGGACAGTGTTCATATCAGCAGCAAGTTGAATTGCTTTTCCAGTTATTTTTGTCGATAGTAATTCCATATTTTTGCGAAACTTAACGTGGAGCTCCTTCTTTTCTTTGACGACTGGCTCTTGGATAGCAAGAAGTAATCTGCTGGTAAAGACATGAAGCTTCGATAACATCTCATGCACCGGTCGGTATTCGACAAGCCCTACAAGCGCCTTGCAAGCCAAGTATCGCATTTCGTCGGCCGTTTCTGGAGACTTAGTGACTTCGAGACAATATAACAGCACCTCGATGCCGTCTTCGTGACGAATGAGTTTACACAATGCTTCTTTACCTGCGCGATAATTCTCATTATACTTTGGTGTGCCATGTTTAGCCTCATCCGCGCTTTTGGCGCAAGTGCCACCCGTACAATTTGCGATAAGATAGAGGGCATAATTTACAGCAACCCCTTCCACAGCTGTGCCGTCATCCCACGAAGATGTAAAATTTCGAATATACCTCAATATCACATGTAGCCCTGTATAAACCATTCCCAAATTAGGGTAACATTTCGTGAGCATTCTTTGACAAGACCGCGACAGTGTGACGGCGCATAAAGCACTCATCGCCACCCCACCCACTCGGCTGACCTCAAGCGCTTGCATGGTATGTTGCAATCCGGGGTTGTCGTCAATAATCTTTAGCAGCAACGAAACACCGTCCAATCGTTGAAAGTGAGCGATCGGCTCCCAGCCATCTAAATCGAAATTGCCACATTCATCGGCCAGCTCTCGAAGAACGTCGAAATATTCTATTGTGTGCATCGCGGAATCGCATCTCGCCACAAACTCGAACGAAGGGTATTTGCGTTTCAGGACGGGGCACGATTTCACGAGCTGTCCGACTTTGAATACGATGTGTGCTTCAAAGTATTTCTGAAGAGCTATGCACATCGATTTCATAATCTGCAATGTCGGGTATGGAAATTTCCGGTCTTCGGTGTAACTGTATCGATCATCGGCGGCGTGGATAATGTAATTTGTCGTGCAAATCATTTTCAATAGATATTCCAAACCGTTCAGGTTGTCAAACAACGATAGCACTTTGAAGTTTAAAAACGACGCAGAAAAGAACCCTGCGATATGGAGTTTACCGGAGTTGTGCGAGCAGTCCAGGATCCATATGGCATACTGTATCAGTTCCTCCAAAATACATGTTGCGGACTGACATATCTTCTCGATGACATCACTATGGTGCGATAGCTTATGCAAACACAACGCGACTCCAGTAGAACTCATGGATGACCGCGGAATATCGATCAATTTTTGAACGCCGTCTAATTCGATGAAGTTTGTGGCGGCCTTGTGATTGTAGATGAGCTTGCCAAGAAATTCCAGAGCCTTATACACCAAACGGTCTTCTGATTCATTTGCAAGATACCTATTGATCAACGGCAGCACGTTACATTCGAAAAACGTCGATAGAAAAACTTTGAATTCTCCAAAGTATGTCAGCAAATCGAATGCGTAACACTGGC
Source organism: Botryllus schlosseri (assembly GCF_051294905.1). Classification (NCBI taxonomy): domain Eukaryota; kingdom Metazoa; phylum Chordata; class Ascidiacea; order Stolidobranchia; family Styelidae; genus Botryllus; species Botryllus schlosseri. The sequence goes on from NC_137238.1 coordinate 36,551,242, forward strand.
ACATACTCGCGGAAAGCGGCGTCTCCAGCGAGTTGTTGACACCCGATATCACAGGCATAGCAATGCATTCCGTGTCCTTGTATTTGTCAGGCTCGATATAATTCCATAGCCGTTTTAGTAAGGTATTAATAAGATGGATGCTTTTGTCAACACCCAATTTTTTCGCGATATCGCCACGACCGACAAGAGCAGTAGCGTAAGTTCTCAAAGGCTCGTCAGCATTGATAATCCAGCTTATCAAGACATTCATGTACTCTTCTGTATTCGATTCAGTCATGTTGAAGCCTCTCAAGGCCGAAACAGCAAGTCTCGATGCGGCAATTACAACACGCCCGACATTCTTTGGGCAATCCTCAGTTTGTAGGTAAGAAGAAGTCATCTTATCCCTGAATTCTTTGCAATCTCCCAGCAGTGTCAACAATTTGCCCAATTTACATTCAGGGATGATATGCATTGGGTGGCGCTGGTCGAATGGGTCGGGATTTCTTTCAAGGAATTCGACTGATGCAGACTCCAAGATCTTGCTGCATCGCATCAGAAAATATACTGGATCATAGTGTTCATTTTGGTGTTCCGCTTTCCAGTTGGCAATTAGACCAGCGAATTCACTTGCAGGGTCAATTTCAAAGCTCATAACGGGAGTCGGGACAAGTCAAATAAAAATGGCATTCAACGGAAACTAGGATAGGCTGCGTAACGGAAAAGAGCAACTGTATATTAGATTCATGCTGAAATATACTCGAATATTTTCGGCCGACACTCGTCAGGGGTAATCGTCATCAACTGGTGGAGAATTGGAAAGATCTTTGTATATCAACAGTCGTATTACAAATAATGACGTCACATGCATGAAATGTCGAATAGTCCAGGCTAGCAGAGCAAGTATCACACCTAGGGTTGCATTTAAAACAAACCCAACAACAAGGCCTTTTTATTTTCTGTAAGTTATAGAATTATGCCATAACTGTGTAATTACTTTACAAAAAACATGTTGTATGAGCCTACGGACAATTATCACACGATGTAGCCGACGTATATCGGAATGGTTGGAACTTGGAACTCTCAAAATAGTCGGTTCAACAGCAATGGTAGCTATTTTTACCCTATATTTTCAATTGTCAAAGTCAATCCACTATGACGTCACAGTTAAATATCCGTGACGTCATGGCTTGAAAAAAACATGAAAAACAATAAAAACATGTTTTAAATTAGGGCCTTGATTTAAACATGTTTGTTTTAAATTGATTTTTGTTTTAAATGCAACCCTAATCACACCAAGGAATGGACGGTTGGAAAAAGTCACCCATTTCTCAGAACAATCAATTAGCTATAAAAAGAGGTAGTCACTTGGGGTTGCAATCGAAACAAACATATTTAAAACTCGGCACTTGCTTAAAACATGTTTTTCATACTTTTTTCTAGCCATGGCGTCACGAATCTTTAATTTTGACGTCATAGTTGATTAGCATATGGGCAATTGAAAATATAGGGTAAATATGACTCCTTCGACGTAACGGGCTTCTGACCATTGTCATAAACAGACCAATAAGATTATTAATGAGAACACGAACGGTAAACATTTTACGTTCGGCGGTTATCATCATCAGAACACCCATTTCGTACCAATGATCTATATATCTACTGGATATAACTGTTGAACCGGCGAAGATTTCGAGGATTCCGGCCACTCCGTATCGTATACCTCGACTATATTGGGTGAAAATCGCCCGTATAGGCTCATATCACATGTTATTTTTCAAGCATTTAAACAATTATGGCATAATTATACACCGTTTTAAGCAAACTGTTTTATAACACAGTTTTGTTTTACATGCAGCCCTAGATACACTGGAGGCAGTGAATATTAGCACGTTGAATTTACCATACAAGTTACAGTGTAGGCGGTGATTGATGTGGCGTAAAACGTCTGCGAAAATTTTGGTCAAGTATATGCGAAGTTATTTACAAAGATTACAACATAAAGTGCCACAAAGGCACAACAACAAATGTCGTCCTCTCTCCCACCGTCGCATGTGATTTGCCGGCCAGTTGCAGGCCTACACGTCCGTCCGCCTAAACTCCAATAATACGCAAGCAATCAATCTCACGTGCGATACTCAGCGGCCGGGGCAACACTGAACATGTGCCACACAAAGGTTTATTCCAGCGTGATGAATGTCGCTCTTCATCACCACCATTCATCATCTCTCATCCTCCAAAGTCACACCGGCGCCTCCCAGCCGCCGGCCAACTTTCTGGCAGTATCGAGCAATGCGTCCGCTTTCATCGCAAAGAAAACATTCAATTCATTCACAGAACTTTCCAAAATGCGTTCCGTCATATACAGAAAACATCACACTCTTCTGGCTTTGTCATACGAAGTAGCAACGGCGCACATCTCGATCCCATCCAGCTCATGATCGTTAACGACGGCACGTGCTATTGATAAGATCTCGGTCAATTTCAACTTCTTCACCGTTGGCGTCGTCGTTATCTGAAGCACGCTTTCAGCAACCCTACGACCACAGACAATTTCAATACCTGGTGATTGTCGTTCCCATCGATGCGAGATACATCACTATTTTCAGTCTCGGGTATTCGTTCGTACACAGCAAATGCATTGCCGTGAAGAAACATTGGATTTGCGACAGTAAAATCCTCGAGTTGTAGGAAATCTTCAGCCAGTTTCGCTTGATTTATCCAGGTTGTGATATCGCCCAACCCATCGTACTTCGCTAGCGTATCTGTGATCGCTTATGCCAAGTTCATTACAAAGACTAAAACAGAAATTATCACGAAGACACAACAGCAACACAACAACAAAAGTCGACCTCTCTCTTTCCACCATAGCACGTAATCTGCCGGCCAATTGTACTATACACGTCCGTCCGCCTAAACTCCAATCAACACGTAAGTAATCAATCTCACATGCGATACTCAGCTACACACTAAGTAGGCGTACATACTGTAATAGGCTATCAGCATACATAGGCCTACACCCTATTTGCAAAATATCGTCATGGACACTCTGACTCTACTGCTATAATGTTAGTCTTAAATAGGGTACTACAATCCCTATTCATCTAGTGGGGTATAGGTATATCGTGGTATCTGGGTGGTGTTGGGGGTCACATGGAAGTATTTTTAACCCGTACGTGACAGGTGCAGGGGGCGATCACTGCATCAGTGTAATCGACTGCGATTATGATTACTTCTGAACTGCGCGATTAAGATTGCAGCAGTCGATTACATGGAAAAGTCAGAACAACTACATTCATTTGCTTTCTTGAACTTGAGCATTGAACACATGACAATATAACGATGGCGAGAAGACTGCATCTGGAGGGAAATTTTCTTGAAGAATGTGACATATTTTCACGTCACATCACAATATGCATAATATCCTTTGCCCATCTTTATAACTGACTACTTCACATCCCCAACAAACCAAAACCCATGAATCTAGGCAGAGTGACAATTATCATCCTTTTTCTGATGATGACCAAACATACGACACGGCGATGGTATTTTCGATTGTACTGCTGCATCGAATCACCGGTGAACACGATTTTCGTGCCGTGTTTTGATTGGGGGTGTCGAATCAGGATCTGGCGTTATCTTTATTCCAACTATTCGCGATTTTAAGATTATATATGTTCGGGGTTGTTGAAAAATAACTTTTTTCGAGTTTTTCGATTCCGAGGATTCACTGATTAAATTGTTAGGTTGCCTAATAAAACGATGCACACCAATAAACCAAATTTGACACGAGTCATTTTTTGAAGATTTGTTAAATGTTTCTTTGCTCTAATTCTGATTATAATCTAATTTTTGAAATATATCTATGCTCTAGTTATAATCTAATTGCTGGTTTTCCAGAAAATGCTGTACAGGAGACGAACTGCATAGTGCGAAACGAGCCAAGCTTGCTCTGTACAGACGTTTTCCTTTCTCCTGCTTATGAAGATGAACATGATTTAATTTCCAGGTTTTCACGAAATCAGTAATTCTAATTCTAATCGAGTCACGAATTTTTGTTGACTCAACTTGGCCCGAGTCGTTTTTTCAAACGTGTAAAATGACTCGACTCCAGTCAATTTGTGTTTTGACTAGACTTGTACTGGAGTCAGTGTGCGCGACTCGAACCAATAAGTCATATGACTCGAGACTAGGGCGGCCGAGACAGACATTTCATTGTAACTTCGAAGAATAGTAAAGTCACCACATTTTTGGCATTTCGTCTATCAGTACTGATCCTTGGAGAATATGACCAGAAACTGTTAAGACTGAGGTAAATTACTATATTGTGAATTCGAGCCATTCTATATCACCCGAGCAAAGATTGAACTGAAAATCGAACAGTGAACATAATGACTTGGAAGGACGCGAGTCAAAACACTATGACGCGGACTCGACCCTCTACTATAGCTGACTTGCACTCTGACTTGACTCGGTGGTGAATTGAAAATGACTCGACTTGACTCGAGTCAAAACTATAGAGATTGACTTGTGACTCGGAGCCTTGTGACTTGGTTACAACCCTGCCTCCGAGTAACACCAAAAGTTTAGTCTTTCCCTCTTAGTGCTTTATAGACATTTCATTTTAGACTTCTACTGGACGTAGTTTGAACATATACGTCTAGGAAATACACCTACTTGTGATCGAGTAGAAATTTACAACGTATACTTCTAGTTCTTCGTGAATATAGAAATGCATACCACCTCTCGTTCACAGTACAATAATATTGATACTGCGGTCATTAGACAATATGTTAGCCATGCATGTCAGATTTCCATGCGCCTCCTGCCCAAAACTCTGCATACTACCACACCAACGCCAAGACTCACGTCCGCAAACTACATGTTTCGTATCCTGCTATCAGGGCATGGTAAGGTATGGTATGGTATGGAAGTATGGTATGGTATGGATCGATATTTTGGTATGGAATATGGAACAATGCAAGTATGGTATGGAATGGAAGATTTTAATCTATGGTATGGAACGACATTTCCATACTTCCATACATTGGTGCTTTATACATTTTATCGTGATCTGTGCAAGCTTCATGAAGCGTACGTTGTTCGTTGTTCACGGAATACGATCGTCGATCGCTTTTGTTATGTGTGAACGTGAACTATTGAAGGCTGTGTAGGAACAAATACACGCTCGTGCAACGGTTTTAGGAGCACTTGGAATGACTTGATTTTGTGATGTAATAATGACAGCAGTAAAGTTGATCCGATATTCTGTCGAGTCGAGAGACACGACATCTCCGAGTAGAGTCTGTCATGTGGCGCAATAATTGGTAATGTAGGCTACTCCAACTACCTCATTCCTTGAGTGACGACAGCTTACAAGCAATCATGAATATGATGCAACGAACTAAATGCTCAATGTGATTGATAATTACATTTCTTCCGAAACATTGTCCGCACATCTATACTATTTACATACCGAGATATCTTATTGGTCATATTTCAAACGATCTCGCATTAGGATTATAGATCAGGGAGTGGGGTAGATGTAACTTTGGAATTCTCGCCACGCTAACCCCGACCAAATGCTGTACTAACAATCATGCAGATCGCTGCAGATTGCCTGCAGCTGGGATATTTTATGGGTGCGCCTATACTATCATCATCATCATTGGTTTATTAGCAATTTTATCAGTTCAATACACCACAAAAAATGCGATACAATGAAAAGACAGGAAGGTGTCGAAGCGACAAGGAGCAGTCTATGGAATCTGACACCCACCTTGGCCTAGGCGATGTAAAGAGGAGGCATGCACACTGAATGAAAGTAAAGAAGATAGTATAGAAAAAGAAAGCGACAATAAATAGGGCGGCATGTCATGGGAAGCGAGATCGATAGGTCAGTCGTGGTCCGGTAATCTTGAGGATGGACTGTATTTATTTAGTAGTAATTGCTTGTATTTCGACTTGAATGTGGACATGCTCGTCGACTGTCGGATGGCCGGCGGGATACTGTTCCACACATCAGGTCCGGCATATTTGATAGAGCGATGATCTTTTCGATCGATCATATGATATTTGGACGACGTGGACGCGCGTGTGTTGTACTTGTGCGCTTTTGATTCCGAGGTAAAGAAGTCATTGAAATATTCGGGGCAACGACCGCAGTGGAACTGATACATAAACTTGGCGATTTCTAGTTTCCGCATATCTTCTATGTTTAGGACGCCGAATCTCTTCAGCAGCGACTTGTTGGATGGGCAGTCAGGCCAATTATTTTGCGAGTATTTACTTCAAACTTGCATGTGCCTCATGCCAATGTACCAGAAATGAGATGATATGCATGGAGCAGGGGCGGACAACTTCTCCAGTCGGCAGGCCGGAAATAGGGAAATTAGGTACTTGGCGGGCCGGAATGCTGAATGGATAAATTATTCGCCCATGTATACAAGGAATAAATCGTATTTAATGAATGTATTTTATCGACAGCAATGTCACTTCAAAGCCATTTCTCGCCGATAATGACTACAAGGTTGATTTGAGAATAGCAATGTCATACAGGCACCGCCGTGTCTGGTTCTTTCTAATCAAATAACTCACGGTGCAATCCTTAATTAAGATTTCAAAGCGTTTGATAAGCCCGGTACCCAAAATTTACCAAGAATAAATTCATTAGGGTTCAGCACATCGCGAATGCCGATAATGCAAGTCTTCTCGCTTCGACGAACTTACGCGTAACCTCCACTATCGCACGCTGCACAGTGCGCACACCTATATAATAACATACAGTCACTAAAATTTGACGTTTAGGCAAGTGATTATGTAAGACGGGAAACTGTCCGCGGGCCGGAAAAAATCTTGTTTCGGGCCGCATCCGGCCCGCCGGCCGTAGGTTGCCGGCCCCTTTTATGGACAGTACTAGATAACAATCTGCTCACTATCTCATTTTGCTCGCGGAAGCTGTAGAGTAGACGTACACGGCACCTCACCACCGTGAACTAAACCTCACCAAAACAGGCTCTGTAAAACTATTACCAGTACTTAGATTCGCATTAGATTCGCTAGTTTAAGCAATAATGACATCCGAAATATCAATAATATAGGTGCTATAAAAGGTACTATACTTATGATATTGAGGTATTTGAAAGTATGGAATGTATGGAAAGTATGGTATGGAACAATGTTGGTATGGTATGGAAAATTGCAAGTATGGTATGGAGAGAGTAAGGCAAGTATGGAGTATGGAAAATTCTCGTTCCATACCATACCATACCATGCCCTGTATATATGGTCATGGTCAATCGTGGTTTACAACTTTTCTCAGTGGAGAATGGTATCGTCTCAAGTCTTAGTGGCAAAAGGTACGTATAATTTCAGTACTTGAAGAAATCATCTTTCTCCATTCGACTCGGGTGACTATGATACAAAGGTAGGCTATTTGGAGTCCAACCCCTTCCGCACCGGGACACATGAAGACATAGTGTTTTGACCAACACGCGGCCGAGCAAAGTGGATAAGATCACCAGCGATAAAACCTTGGCCAAAATTGACCGCCGCAGGTCGGCCAAACCTTTGATATTGATATGGTCGGCAAGAAATAGTCCCGTCCTTGCAACCCAAGTAGACAGCAGTCGCACAAATGCAGTAGGCCTACAAATGCGACCGACATGGGAAAATAATAATAATTCACGCCAATCTGAAATCGCTTGCGTCATATGTTTCATTCATAGCTGTTTGTCTGCACGTTCTCTATGTCAAATATATCCGTAAAAACGTAGCATACTAATATTAAAAATGCATTCTTTTTGACGTGACAGACTTTGGGTCGCGAGATACCACCAAACGTAAGATACCACTGTTGTAAAAGGATTGAGCTTGTACTTCCTGCCTTTGATGCAAGTAATGTTGTTTACCAATACAAGTGCCACTGTGATAGTAGGTATGTAGGACGTACATCTCAAAGATTGTTTGAGCGTATTAAGCAGCATATCCCAAAATTGATTCGGTCAAAAACTTGCGCAAATGATCGCACGGAGCTCGCACGTCAGTGCAAATTGGCTGCAAAAACAGACTGCTATGATGATTACCAAGCATATGCTTCGTCAATTGGTCAGCATCTGAGTGAAAACCTTGCCTGTGCACAGCACTATGATGACAATATGTTCACTGTCATTGCGCGTGGTAGATCTGTGTTTCATTTAAAAGTGTTGGAGTCTACTATTATTCAGTTGAGCAAACCTATTTTATGCAGACAAAAAGATTTCCTCTATAACCTACAAATTTCTCATTAGTGCGTGTTGTTCCGTGCGTGTAATTGTTTATTTACAAATTGTGCTGCTACTATAGTACCGTATGTCCGTATACTTCATAGTTTGTTATTGTTGCCATTGGTACAATGCGAATTTCATGGTTTGTGATTTTGATTGTTGCGTCATACTTTGCCTTTTTGGTTTTGCTTTTAAATCTGTTCAAATCCCGTGTGCCGATCACTCTTGAAAAGAGGCACCCGAAAAGTCTTCGAGTTAATAAATATTATTCTACAATGGATATTGTATTGAAAGCTATGGATTGATTGGCCAATGTCTGATTAAAAGACTACTTCAAGTCGTTTCGACAGCCGCCCATATTTTTTCACGCAAAATTGTGGTGTTTTGGTGTAGTATAGGTATCAAATGACAGACCGACTGACTAATATTCGCGAATTTCCTTTCCTTTTGTACAGCGGCTTTGTTGATTCGCAATGTAGTGCTGAGAAAGGAAAACGTTCACCACTAGATTCGCAACCCACATTTAGTCGGTTGCCGAATTATTGTTGGCAACGATAGGGTCACAGTTTCTGGATTACTACTGCAGTCATCGGTACACCAACAGAAATAAAAGCCGTACAGTCCCGACTATAATATACAATTATACGCGTTTGCGGTCTGGACGGTATAGCTGATCGGAGAGACGGAGACATCTGTATTTGAGCTAGTCATACGAGTCTATATCAGAAAAAAGCGCTAACCAAATGCTTATATTGTAGCTCAGTAGTTATGGAGACATCGTATTTGTAATATTCGTACTAATGGCAGGGATTTTATATTTTCACCTGATCAAGACGCACAATGTAATATGCGATAGGCCTATACAAGGCACAATGCGATTAATGAAGACATAGGATGATGTCGAAACGATCAGCAGTTGGGCCTACCGTCTGGCATCCACCTCGGCTTTTAGTACCCGATTGTCCGATCTTGTTCTTTTCGAGTAGCCTATGCCAGCAATGATATGTCATTGCGTATTTCAATTGATTTACTAAAACTCTTTTTGCAAGAGAACGTAAATGACTGCTTTAGATTGACAACTGTGTGGATTCTCATACGCTACCTACTCGGAGACTCGTGTAGCCTACTTGGACCTTTTATGAAAGGCCAATCAATTACTGACAGATCTAGCTCATAAAACACTATATCCGTTTAACGTGTCGTGCGCATATTCCCTCAGTGCCGTTTTTATTTACAGTGCCACGTATCAGTATCAATTTTATTGTTTTCAGACGCACAAACCAGTTTCAAAGCGTCAGGCGACTGTCATTATTTATTTATTTCAATGCGATTCACAGGACCTAACCCAGGGGTGCTCATTACGTCGATTGCGATCTATATTAGCGAAGCCATCCCGGGCCTAGGTGAGATGGAGACTTTTTATGGTACCGACGATAGCAGTAGCCTACTCAGCTCAGCTCAGTTTGTTAATAAATTCGAAACACCACAAAATTGCGATAACATATGGAGCCGATGCGACTTGTAGAGTTTTTCAATCAAGCACATATAGCCTACCACAATATAAACTTTTCGCCTATTTGATCGTATTTTCGGTGTTGACGTTTCGAAGCAGTCGCATATAGGCTACTCGTCTGCATGCCTTATTTTAAACATTAAAACTGAGTCGCGCTGCATGAAGATATGTGCCGCACAGACGTAGTTTGGTAATACCAGATTAGTTCAGTTCAGTTTATTATTAATAATTTTATCGGATCAATGCACCACAAGATTGCGATACAATGAAAAGAGAGGAAGGTTGCGAAAGGAGTCAAGGTACTTGGAGTAGTCTTTGAACATGATACCCAACTGCGGGGCCTTGGCGACGGAAAGAATAGGCATGTACCATGAATCAAAAGTAATATTCTACAAGATAACACGTATTTGTACAACCGCTACTTCCGTAAACGTGATTCGTGAGCGTTAAAAAGCGATTCGATAAATTGATCACTGCATTTAGAGAGAAACAGCGATATTGGGGTCACCCTCGTTTAGGTATTGATCAATGCAACGTCCAGAATCCGACACGCGTCCCGTTTTGCGAGACATTGCTTTCGCTCGACGAAGCGTGAGCTTTCTCGTCGCAAGCAACCGACCGAACGCCACATCATTCTATAATACGCTATGCTGATTTCAGAAGGCACGGACTGGCGGTTCGGCAATGCACGTTCAAAATGCGCTATAGCAGAGATTCATAAAAAGGAGCGTTCTATCGCTCAGTGATAACAGCATTGACGCACTGTTTCAATACGTCCGTGCTCGGAGTAGATATTGCTGTCGGCAAATCGTTGTGCGACTGTTATCCCAGGTTGAACATAGAGATGACAAATCGGTGACAGAATTCGCGCAAAATTAACTGTTTTAATTAGACTAGTATTTTTCCCTTTATAACTGCGTTCTGAACACACGTAAACCGCCCTACGCTATGTATTTGATAGCTTGTGACCTGTGAACCTAATTATGGCTCCAACGTCTTGTATTTGTAAGCTTGCAAAAGAATAACAATAATAGCTGCAGGTGGTTGTGAATTATTATAGATGAGTAAGATGACTAACTGACGGACTTTGGCCTTGTTAGTTGGCATTATATGGAGCTTGAAAATAACTGTGAGACCGCGTGATTAGCAAGGAAATGATAAATCTCGGTGAAGTCTATTGACCAAGCATAGGCGAAGACAAGCCTGGAATCACTTTTGTTTGTGAAATCTGCTTCATAATACTTGCGCACTTTCTAGAACTTCCATTTTATGCTTCTACACTTGAATTGGTTTTAGAGATCGCTACGTTTTGTACTTGTAATTCAGTAGAAATTTACGACACTACTTCTACTTGAATTGTACAACTAAAAAATTTAAAGCTTCTCTAAAGTATATAGATTAAAATTAGAATTATAGCTACGTAGGTCTGTTCAAAATAACTCCTTTTGTTTTCAAATTTTACTGGCTACTTGATGAAATTGTTAGGTTACCTAAAAATCGCTGCACACCAATTTTGGCTCAATTCCAATCAGCGGAAGCGAAGTTATTGAAGCAGAAAATTTGGAATTAATCCAAAAAAATTTCAAATTTTACTCTGGCTAACCCCATGAAATTGTAAGGTTGTCTGAAAAAACGATGCACAACAAATTTGGTTGATTCCAGCCACAACAGAAGCCGAGTTATTGGGAGTTCAAAATTTTGGATTTGGAATATATAGTATTTACGATAGCAAATTCTTTGAATATTTACTATAGATCTACCCAGCATACATACTATGATTTGAAATCGTAAATTTGAACATCAATAACATATATATCTTCGACTGATTTGAATTGAGCCGAAATTGGTGTGCAGCGTGTTTTTTAGGTAACCAAACAATTTTATCAAGTAGCCAGTAAGATTTGAGAAAAAATGTTATTTTTGAACAGACCTATACTGTACACCAAGCTTGGCTCGTTTTAACACTATGCAATTTTCCTGTAAAATTTTCAGGAAAACTAGAAATTTGAGTTAGATTACCGACATTTTACTTCAATTAATCTAATTATACAACTAGAATTGTCCATGTCTTGAATATTTATCATTGATTCACCTAATATATATAATATATCACCTAACTCGGCTATCATTTTTCTATACACAGCGTAATACCGACCATACCTTTAATCATGTTCAAGTCTCTGATCGCACTGAGTCTGATCGTGCAGATCACATGTGGCGAATGGTATTCGTCCATCGGACACATGGAGGACTTGGTGTCGGAGGAATTGGATTTAATATCGTCTCTGAGAGAATTTATAGCGGCAGAGGAAGCGAAATTGGAAAAGCTGAAGGATGTCGCGTTGCAATTAAAATCGAGAGCGGAGCAAAGAGGAAACAACTTGGAGAAATTCTTAGGTGGTGATATTTTCGTATTTTCCAACAAATTTATGATCTGGTTTACATAGGTACGCACAAAGGATTGCCAGTGAACTTGGCCCATGACGAACTCGGCCTAATGAACTCGGCCCATGACGAACTCGGCCTATGACGAACTCGGCCTATGACCAACTCGGCCCGTGGGGTATTTCTTAGTATTAATGATTATAAACGTGGTAAATTGTATTATTTGTCGGAGAAAATGGTTAATTTGGGAGTGATGGACATGTCGTACGAATGCTATTCCCACTGGGGGGGGAGGGGAGGGGGCAGTATTGCAGTTCTGGGAATTGGAAGTTTTACTTGCTGCCGTCATAACCTTAACCCTAACCTAATCCTAACCCTAACCTAACCCTAATCATAACCCTAACCTAACCCTAATCCTAACCCTAACCCTAATCATAACCCTAATCCAAACCCTAACCCTAACCCTAATCATAACCCTAACCTCCTAATCACCTGATAATAATATAATTATGTACCGTAATATAATTCACATTAATAGTTGAGTTGGTGCGAGGAGTTATTTTTCTGTCCAGGCAATTCACTATTGTCTCCACATAATTAATACAATTCACGACATTTATAATAATTTTTATTAACAAATTCACCATGGGCCGAGTTCGCCGAAGGCCGAGTTCACCATGGGCCGAGTTCGTCATAACCCTAACCCTAACCGAGAACTGCAATACTGCCCCCCCCAGTGGGAATAGCATTCGTACGACATGTCCATCACTCCCAAATTAACCATGTTCTCCGACAAATAATACAATTTACGACGTTTATAATCATTAATACTAAGAAATTCCCCACGGGCCGAGTTGGTCATAGGCCGAGTTCGTCATGGGCCGAGTTCGTCATGGGCCGAGTTCAATAGGCCGAGTTCGTCATGGGCCGAGTTCACCGGTCACCGCACAGAGATATGACCGTCACCAATCAGGGCTGCCCTTGAACAATGAACATTGGGGGTGTTCAAAAATTACTTTTTTCTCAAATTCTAATGGCTACTTGATAAAACTGTTATGTTACCTAATTGAAGCCTGCACACCAAATTTGGTTCAATTCCAACCAGTAGCTGCATTGCTACACGAGAAGAAAGTTTTTTCCTTATTATATAAAAATGATTTCAAAAAATTTAAAAATTTTCTGCTCACCCCATGAAATTGTTCGGCTGTCCATAGAAACGGTGTTCACCAAATTTGGCTCAATTCCAACCAGCGGAAGCGGAGTTATTGATGTCGAAAAATTTGGATTTGAATAAAATAGTATTTACGGTGGGCAAACTGTAATAAATGATTGAAGAATTGCTCTCCGTAAAAAATTAGAGAGAACACTGGTTGGCAGTCTTGATGAACTAGAAAATTATCATCTAGTTTCCAAATTAGATTGGAATTAGAAAGATAGCTAGACATTGTTTTTCCAAATTCGACCTCAGTTAGAATTATAGCACCTCAGTTTTTTTCCAAATCAGACTAGAATTTGAATTATAGCTACAGTTTTTTGGGTTCCAAACTAGATCGGAATTAAAATTATCGCTACATGTGGTAGTTTTTTTCCAAATTAGACTAGAATTAGATTCGTAGCGAGGCTGGACTACACATTTTTTTCCAAATTAGACCAGAGTTAGAATTATAGTTGCACTTTTTTTTCAAATTACAATAATATTAGAAATATAGCTACACAGTTATTTCCGTCGGTTGTAGAGTTCAATTGCAACATTTACAGGAATTAATTAAATTACCAGCATTTCGCTTTAATTAGTCCAACAGTCTGTAATGTACGTTCTTCCATGACCATCACCAATCGGGGCCGCCCATGAACATAACAAATTTCATGCCAGTGACATCATATTTGGTTGGTGTGATTGTTGATATACAATGTTCTTTCCAATTCTCTACTAGTTGCTGATGAAAATATTCGAGTTCATTTAAATATCAATATTCTAGTATATACAGTTGATTATCATGTTGAACGCCATAAATTCTAGTGTGTTTATGGTGAACATCCAATGATGATTGCCATAGCTAAATAGATAAGAAATTTGGCGTGACGCGATTCTAACCAAAGCGATATACCACAGGCCACCCCGTCAATCAGTACCATCTCATGAAAAGACTGAAAAAAGAATGGGACGAAATGGAATCTGTGATACACGGGAACACGTCGCAAGCTCTCATTAATCTGATCACAGAAAAGAGATCGCGTCTCCCGAACGATGAAGATATCGAAGGCACTGCGAAAGCAATTATGAGACTTCAAGTATGTTGAACGGACTGTTATTAACCAATCGGATAGACAGGATTGGACAACCAGAAAATCTTCAGGTTTTCCAAATTTGTTTAGAATTACAATTACACTAGTTAACAGTTTTTCCAAATTAGATTAGAATTAGAATTGTAGCCACACAGTTTTTTTTTCAAATTGAATTAGAATTAGAATTATAGCCGCACAGTTCTTCTTCCATGCTAGATTAGAATTAGAATCATAGCTGCACAGTTTATTTTCAAATTAGATTAGAATTTAAATTATAGCCACATACTTTTTACTAGATTACATCAGAATTGGAATTATAGCCATGGAATTGGAATTTGAGTCATGGCTCGAGTCAATACCACTCTGGCTGGCATGAAGTTTGAACCTTGTTTATTTCATCACCAGGACACCTACGAGCTGGACACTCGCGATTTGGCGGAAGGAAAAATAAAAAACGCGACAGCCACGGAATCCTTGACCGCGGAAGATTGCTTTAAAATAGGAAGAACTGCCTATTTAGAGGAGGATTATTATCACTGCGCGCTGTGGATGAGAGAGGCTGATTCCAGGATTCTAAAGGGAGACATGTCTCATGATAGGTATGCTCTGAGATTGGTTTCAAAAGTTTGATACAAAATTGGGCAACTAAAATATTTTCAGCTTATGCAAATTACATTTAAATTAAATTACTGAACAGTGGGTAGGACTAATCCCAGAATGATTAATGAAAAACTCAAAAAACTTAGCTTCTGCGGGTTGGAGTTGTGCCAAATTTATTTTGCGTGGTTTTTGTAGACAACTTAAACATTTTCATGGGGCTGACAGTAATATTTGAATTTTTTTTTTATATTAAATTCAAAATTTTCAAACTCATGTGCGTTCACCAGGTTGTAACCAAGTCGCAAGGCTCCGAGTCACAAGTCAATCTCAATTTTATAGATTTGACTCGAGTCAAGTCGAGTCATTTTCGATTCACCACCGAGTCAAGTCCAAGTCTGCGAGCAGTGGTTCGAGTTCGAGTCATGGTATTATGACTCGAGTCCGAGTACAAGTCATTGTGTTGACTGCTCAGTTTCCAGTTAAAGTCTTGTTAAACCCATTTTTTATAACTCTGTTTGGTGATATCGAATGGTTCGCATTTATAATATACCAATTTTCCTCATTTTTACCAGTTTCTGGTCGCATTTTCAAGTAGCAGTACCAATAGACGAAATCCCGTGGTCATTTTACTATTCTTTGAAATGACAATGTTTGTCTGAGTCTCGAGTCATATGACTTGGTTCAAGTCATGTGCAATGACTCGAGTCCAAGTCGAGTCAATACAAAGATTGACTCGAGTCATTTTCTCAAGATTTGAAGTGCTGGACCATCTCGCCTACTCTCTCTCGCAACTGAGCATATTCGACGAGGCTTACGATCTCACCTCGGAAATGCTGAGCATAGACCCGACCCATGCTCGTATCCGTGGCAACCACCAATATTACAAGTCCCTGTTGAAAGCTAAGAAGAAGGGAGACGACGGATTTGTACCGCTGGTGAGAATAATTCTACATTTTTAAAGTACTTTAGTAAGTTTTGCCATCGATATTGCATATCACTGCTGATTAACATCAAAAATTGACAAACTCTCCCATTTTCAGGTCAAATTTTTTCGTTTTTTACCCAAAGAAATCATCCTCGTGATGATAAATGAATTCTTTTCTTGAGCACTTGAGCTCTTTTCTCGAAAATTTTGTCAGAAAACAGTTTTTACATGTCAAAGAATGATAAGTTTTTGGTCAAAATGTTTTGTATTTTAGGTAAAAAATAATTGCCCCAGCGATGATAATTGAATTCTCTCTTTCAACTACTCGAGCTTTTTTGTCAAAAATCTTTTTTAATATGAGCAGATGCATGACTTTTAAGCTTTCTGTTAAAATTTTTGTCAAAAAATGATTGCCCCAGTGACGATAAATTATTCCCCCTATCAACTAGTTTCAATCTTTTGTCAAAAAATAGTTTTTCAATGTCAAAACAATGTCACATTTTCAATTTTAGGTCAAAAAGCCGTTTGCTAGTGAAGATGAATAGATTCTATCTGTTAACAGCTGGACGTCTTATTTCAAAAAGTTTTTTATTATCAAAAATAAGATTTTCCATTCTTAGGTCAATTTCGTTTTGTTTTAGATAATAAAAAATCGTACTAGTGATGAATAATTAATCCTCTCTCTTAACCACTTGACTTCTTTTCTCAAAAATTTGTTTAAAAATTGTTTTTCAAGTCAAAAAATGTCGAATTTGTCAATTGTTGGTCGAATATTTTCACTTCATTGTCAGAAAATAATCTCCCTAGTGTAAATAGACTCCCTCTCTTATCCACTGGAGGTACATTTTGTCGAAAATTAGTCGGTAAAAAAGAGTTTTATTGTCGAATAATCCCCCATTTTTCATTTTTTTTTCGGTTATAAAATGGCCGCCCTAGCGACAATGAATAGATTTTCTCTCTCAAACGGACAAGATGTTTTGTCGTCAGTTGTCAAAAAAATATTTTGGCGTCAAGATTTTAAATTTTTCCGATATTTTACCCAAAAATAACCGCCCTAGTCGCAATAAATATAACCTCTTTCTCTATTATCAGGACTCTTTCGGGAAACAATCTTTGAAACGCAACACGGACCATTTCCTGCCCGAGCGTACCTTGTACGAACGCCTATGCCGCGAAGGCGGCGATCCCCTCCCCGAAAACATCGAAAAACAGCTGAAATGCTACTTTTGGGACAACAACAACCCTCTACTGGTTCTACAACCTTTGAAAATGGAAGAAATGTACCGCAGACCGCACATAGTTCGGTTTTACGACATTCTCTCGGAACACGAGATGGATTTCATAAAATCAGCCGCAAAACCAAGGTTAAACCGTGCCACCGTCCAAAACCCTGTTACAGGGGTCTTAGAACACGCTCCTTATCGAGTCAGCAAAAGCGCTTGGCTTAAAGATGAAGAATCTGCCATTGTTCAACGTGTTAGCGATAGAATTGAAGCAGCTACTAGCCTTACTATGAAGACCGCGGAAGAACTACAAATTGCCAATTATGGAGTGGGTGGTCAGTATGAACCGCATTATGATTTTGCAAGGCGCAGAGAAAAAGGTAGTTTCGAGAAAAAAGTCGGAAACAGAATAGCTACTATGTTGTTTTATCTAACTGACATTGAATACGGAGGTTCCACTGTGTTTTTACACCCGAAAATAGCAGCAAAACCTATCAAAGGCAGCGCGGTTTTTTGGTATAACTTGTTACCCAGTGGGGACGGCGATTTACGCACTAGGCACGCGGCTTGCCCCGTTCTTACAGGGGTGAAATGGGTGGGGAACAAATGGATTCACGAGAGGGGGCAGGAATTGAGGAGGCCATGCGGGTTGAGTCCAGGCTCAGAGAATCGAATTTTTTGAACCGATGTCTCGGCGTGTTTCTCTCGGAATATATTTATCGGAAACCTGTGCTTGGAACTTTTGATCTGTGAACACTGCTAGCCGCTAAGGGTTGTTGTAAAATTACTTTATTTCGGGATTGCCGAACCTCACTGATTGAATTTTTGGTTGTCTAAAAACGCTGCACACCAAATTTAGCTCGAGTCCTACTGCGAGATGTGAACGCACAGGTGTTTAAAAATTTTGAATTGAATATAAAATATTTCATATTTTACTATTCACCCCATGAAATTTGACTCAATTCCAGCCTGTGGACGCGAGGTTATTTGAGTTTTTCGTTAATAATTCTGGATTACCCGCCGCCAATACTACATTTTCAAATACAAAACTTTCAACTGCAATAACTTCGATTCTACCAGTTGGGAAGTGAAAATATTATAATGAATTCAAAAACTTCACGTGTACTAGTTGGAATTGAGCCAAATTTGGTGTGCAGCGTTTTTTGGGGCCAACATAACACTTACATCAGTGAATCCTCGGAATCAGCAGAAAAAGTTTCTCTTTAACAAATCTAATGTAGCCTACACTACACTATAGCTAACCGACTTCAATGTATTGTAGCACGCTAATAATCAACCTATAGCGCTTTGGTATCATGCTATAATCCCTTTTTTATGTATATATTGAGATTTGGATATTTTTTGAATCAACGAGTTTCTAAAACTGCCAATAACCGTCATATTATTTCTATATTTCTCTTGCAGTCTGGATTTTGATTGATATTGTGAATACTGGCCTTGTTCAGCCCTCGTAACTGATCCCGTTTTGATACATCTACATCTACATTACACAATAGCTAACTGACTTTATTGTACATAGCTTTTCATTGTACGATGATACAGAATGATAATAATCAAGTATAGTGCTTTTGTATTAAACCACAATTTGTAATCACTTTCTTATGCATATATACCACGCAGCCAACTCACCTTAAAATGTGTATATTTGAGTATCGGTACTTAAAAATGAAGTGTGAATTTATATTTCGTTCATAAACTTGAAATAGTCTTAATATCTCACACCATCGTCAATATTTCTCATTACTAAGCGTCAATGTAGCAAATTGGATCACGTGAATTTCCATCGAAATTTTGCGGAATATTTTGTGTGTCTCTATATGCCTTTTGTCAGTATTTATTTTATCGGCTGTACAGCGTGCTCACTGCTAATTATTACACTCCTGCATTTAATGCGAGCCTCTTGTATGTAATCGCGTGTTTTTGCCAACGTGTGCCTTTTTTCTATATGAAACGCAATTGAAAACAACTGCGTGTTTGAGTTACTAGTTCTGGCTGAATTGCTAGTTCATCATTGGTTTATTAGCAATTTTATCAGTTCAATACACCACAAAAATGCGATACAATGAAGAGAAAGGAAGATGTCGAAGCGACTAGGAGTTGTCTATGGAATCGGACACCCACCTTGGCCTAGGCGATGTAAAGAGGCGACATGCACACTGAATGAAAGTAAAGAAGATAGTATAGAAAAAGAATGCGACAAGAAATAGGGCGGCATGTCATGGGAAGCGAGATCGATAGGTCAGTCGTGGTCCGGTAATCTTGAGGATGGACTGTATTTATTTAGTAGTAATTGCTTGTATTTCGATCCTCACCAAATTTCGTTCAATTCCAACCAGTGGAAGCGGAGATATTGCCGTCGAAAAATTTGGATTTGGATAAAATAGTATTTACGGTGAGCACAACTATAATAAATAAACAAAGAATCGGTCACCGTAAATACTACTTTATTCAAATCCAAATTTTTCGACGGCAATAACTCCGCTTCTACTCGTTGGAATTGAACGAAATTTGGTGAGCATCGTTTCTATAGACAGCCTAACACTTTCATGGGGTGAACAGAAAATTTTCAAATTTTTTATTATTTATTTTTATATAATAAATAGAAACTTTCTTCTCCTGTAGCAAAGCGGTTACTGGCTAGAATTGAACCAAATTTTGTGTGTAGGCTTAAATTAGGTAACCTAACAATTTTATCAAGTAGCCAATACGATTTGAGAAAAAAAAGTCATTTTTGAAGAGCCCTACTGTAGAACAGGCCGCACTTCGGTGATAATTTAGTTTCTAGGGACTGAATATGACTCTTCCAGGACATGTTCGAGTCCAGTAAAACTCCGAGATATTTGGCATTATCTGTGTTGGAAACGGGCTGACCAGCGATATTAACGGTTAGATTATTTTTTGAATTTACTGTCAGCAATTGCGATTTCGAGGCGTTTATGCAAAGGTTGTTCTGGGCCGTCCACTCATGGACTTTGGGCATTTGGTCACCAGTCAGGGCATCCAGCTCTGCCGTCGAAGATGCGGAAGAGAAGAGGTGAGTATCATCAGCGAACAGTGTGGTGTTCAATGAGGAGGTTTCAAAAATGTCGTTGGGGTGAAAAGGACCGGTCCAAGTACTGGTATAGTTGAGCTCATATCAACTTGTATTGACTCGACTTGTACTCAAGTCATTGTGTATGACTCTACACTAGGACGGCCAAGACAGACATTTCATTGTAACTGCGAAGGTCACCACATAATTGGCATTTCGTCTATCAGTCCCGATTAGGGTCGACCGATTATCGACCTGGCCGATTATCGATATCTGCCTTTGATGGCCGATATTTTATGTATAAAAAATTCAATAATATTGGAAATTCAATGCTCTGTGTCCTCAATCTCAAGAAATCCACGCAGTGAACTCCTTCCAAATATGAAGTTGGAATCTTTCATTCGAATCTGAAATCTATCAAAGATACCAGATTTCAGCTTCCCGGTGATAGGGATACTTGGCATACCCACTTTGTTGACTCAGCGGGAAATTATCCTTTCACAAGTCAAAAGAAATGAGACGCATTTGAGTAATGAGTATTGGATTTAAGCTTTTCATGGACAAATTTTATAGCTATATACTCCTCTTGGCAGAATGACCAATTGATACCGGTGAATATGTAATGTATTTCCGTTGTGCAAGAGTACAATTTTAGGCCTGACAAACAAATATTTCGCAGCAGGTCATGTTAATATGGATCGAATGACTGAAAACAACATGAGGGTTCTTCGTAGGAGATCATCTATTTATGCACAGTACAAAATTAGAAAAAACTACGATTTCCTTTCCATCAAGTGAAATATTCAATGGTAAATACAGTAATTTTGGGCTTTTTTAAGGGTATAAATATCTTCTGAACAAGAGCCAATCTGGCGAAGCTAGTGCGATATTCGTAATCAGCAACCTCGAAAAACCCCAGAAACGCCTCTCAGACGTTCTGCCAAAAATTTTTATTTCATTTTGTTGACCAGTGTAATCGTTATCGGCCTGCAAAAATTAATGTCGGTCGACCTCTAGTTCTAATACCTAGAAAATAGGGCCAGAAACCGTCAAGACTGTAAAATTACGATATTATGAATGCGAGCCATTCTATATCACTTGAGCAGAGTTGAAAATTGTGGATTGAACTATGAACTAAACGCTATATAGCGTTTAGTTTATAGTTCAATCCACAATTTTCAACTCATATGACTCAGACTTGACCCTCTACTCACTGACTTGGACTCCGTGGTGACTTGAAAATGACTCGAGTCAAAACTATAAAAGCGAGATTGACTTGCGACTTGGTAACAACCCTGGCCTTCACAGTATCAAGGATTTCCTTTTATTATCGGACAATTATGAAACAAATAGTTCAGGAATATGCTGTTCGAATATCAACATATATGCAGAACACAAGTCTTGACTCAACAGTGTTAAATTTGTCAAGCACAGTTTTAAGGAAAATTCCCGTCTAGGAATGAATCACAGTACCAAGATTTTCAGCGAACTAAGTTACGAACGAACGTACACGAATAATTCTCAAAATATTGCTGAAACATGTCAAAATCGCGATATTATATCAAGTCTCGTGTATTTGTTCCCTGATATTTCCACTAATTTCGACCATTTTGTCATAAACGAGTTCAGCCTCCGACGGCTTGATTCCGAGAACGCATTTTCGAACGTACGCCCGGTTGTATATATTCACGGCGCTCTCGTATTGCGATCTTTTGTTCAACTTGCGCGGGTTTTGATCAAACAGCCACACCAGCGATTCAGATCCATTGTACGCTGACAGAGTCATGTGGTTCATAATAATTCGGAGCTGAAATATGGAAATGTTCAGGGTTAAATGTGCTCGACTAGGACCAAGTCGTACGACTCGAGACTCAGACGGTCAAGACCGACATTTCATTGTAATTTCGAAGTATAGTAAAGTAACCACACTATTGGGATTTCGTCGATTGGTACTGGTGCTTGAAAATGCGACAAGAAACTGCTAAAAATAAGTGGAATTAGTATATAACAAATGCGAACCATTGGATATCATTAGCGCGATCATTTTTTACCTAAAAAACGAAAGATTTTGACATCTTTTTACCTTAAAAATCGTAATTTTGACCAAATTTGACCTAACGTATGCAAATTAAGTGTTTTCCCACATAATGTTAGAATTGTACTACTTATCTTCATTTCTGGTTGGAACTGTATGTCCTTACGAAGTAGTTTGGCCTGAAAAAAAACTTCTTTGCCTCAAAAACTGACACATTTTTACACGAAAAAACTTTATTTTAACGAAATCTGGCTGTATGAAGAATTCCAGTAGCTACATTACGCATTATGGTAGAAATAATTTTAAAAAATGTAGTACAACGAAAGATACTTTCCTACATTCTCGGGTAGAAAGCGTCTCTACTTACTAAGTAGCTTGCCAAGAATGGAGAAAGAACGTTCAACAGCAGCAGTTCTTGGCTGACAACACTCAAGTTGTGCGTACACTGCTGGAGACAAACCGTGTTGCTGCATTCTAACAATGTTGTCTACAACACAATTTTTCATCATGCAGTTCTTCATATAAGAAGCAATGCCCACGCAGTCTTGCTTCAGTTAGCATATTGCGGTACGTTGAGCACAACACCATGTCAACCTATTTGTTTCATTTGAATGTTCATGATTTGCAATGAGGAATGGGCCCGTCTACAACAGTAGGCCTATAAAGTAGGCTACAAGCCGTAAAATGTCAAATGATAAGTTCACCGACAGTGCAAAATCTACGATACAAACGAAATGCAGGTTGCAGAAAAGTTTAACTTTGTGAACAATTTTGACATGTTTTGACATGTAAAAAAAAATCGCCCCAGATATCACCAAACAGAGTTGAAAAATTTGCTTTTAGCAAGACTTTAACAGGAAACTGAGCAGTCAACGCAATGACTTGAACTTGAGTCATAATACCACGACTCGGACTCGACTCTACGAGATGAAACTTACGATACTGCAACACTCACCAGCGTAAATAAAAAGATGACAAGTGACCATAGCCATCCGGGCAGGAAATTTCCATTCATACCAGTAACACACAGGCCCGGTTCTGCCAGAGAGCTGTAACATCCCTTTGCGTTCTTTGTATTGTTAATGTGCACGCTCAACGCGTTGATCACATACTTTGAACTACCGTACGGCATGGTGCTGAAAAACAGCGAATCTAGTCAAGATATGAGATTGGAATCCAAAATTTGTTCCTAACGTCTGAATTCAAGTAATTTTTAAAATTTACTCAAAACGCATTTCTTTTTAATGCGGAATTTGATTGAATTTCAAAATTTTGGCAAATTCAGTAATTCCAATTCTGAGTTAATTTGGAAAAAAAACTGCAGCTATCAAATTGTAATATTCAAATTGTAATCTAATTCGGAAAAGCTGAAAATTACCTAGTTGTCCATCTGTGCAATGAAATTTACAAATTTCTTGCAAACGCAGCAATTCCAATTCTAATCCAATTTGGAAAAGCTGAAACAATCTAGTCGCCGATCTCTGCAATTCAATTTACAAGTTTTTTTTGCAAATGCAGCAATTCTAATTCTAATCTAATTTGGAAAAGCTGAAATTATCTAGTCGCCGATCCCCACAATTCAACTAACAAGTTTTTTTGCAACTGCAGCTATTCTAATTCTAATCTAATTTGGAGAAGATTAAAATTATCTAGCTGTCCATCTCTTTTACCCATGAGCGCATGTAATATCGTCCATGCTGAACGATCTTTCCACGGCATTATTCGATGTAGTCCAAATCACGTGCGAGCGAACGTCTTCTTCTCCCGAGGTTAAAACTGGTTGCAGCTCTTCAAACTGAACACGGTTAAGAAATTTGTCATCTCTGTGATTAAACTGGAATAGGTTCAAAAATTTGGCTCAATTACAACCAGCGGAAGCGGAGTTATTGATGTTGAAAAATTTGGATTCAAATAAAATAGTATTTACGGTGGGCGCGACTATAATAAATAATTAAAGAATTGGCCACCGTAAATAGGCCTGTTATTTTATTCAAATCCAAAATTTTTTGACAATAACTCCGGTTCCACTGGTTGGAATTGAGTCAAATTTCGTGAGCTTTATTTCTATAGACAGCCTAACAATTTCATGGGGTGAACAGAAAATTTTCAAATTTTTTGTTATTTATTTTTATATAATAAATAGAAACTTTCTTCTCCTGTAGCAATGCGGCTACTGGTTGGAATTGAACCAAATTTGGTTTGTAGGCTTAAATTAGGTAACCTAACAATTTTATCAAGTAGCCAGTACGATTTGAGAAAAAAAGTCCTTATTTGAAGACCCTTACTGTACAGCTGTCCTGTAGCATTTTCCGGGAACACTTCACTAAATATAGTAGACTCAAATTATTTTCGCTTTAATCAGTGTAATTTCACAACTTCAATTATCAAGTTCTTCAAGTCTGCATGCAAGTTGCAAATCTGTAGATTTTGTTAAACATACCAACATGAAATGTCCTAGTACATTGGTGGCAAAGACGTTTGGTACGCCGTACTTGTTCAGAGAGTTTTCTTGCTTCAAAATATGTTCCCCCGTTCTCAATCTGGTCATAATATCGCTGAAAAATGTGGCACAAAACAGGAATAGTTTATAAACTCAGTAGAGTTTCGTGTCCTTTCAAAGATGTTTCACTATCAGAGTTGGGTAGCTTGAAAATTTTCAGCTTTTCATAATTATATTAGATTTAGAATTACAACTATACAGTTTTTCCATAATTAGACTAGAATTAGAGTTATAGCCAGGGTTGCCATACCGTCCTTATTTCTAAGATTTGTCCTTATTTTCGACTTCCGTCCTTATTTTGTCTTATTTTCAACCACCACAGAACTTCGATCGTTTTCCTCAGGTATCTGTGTTGCATAATATTCTAAAATTATGCTTTTGCGTCGAGATTTTATGACTTCTAAGTGATGAGATAGCTAGGGCAGTGAGTGGTTTCGTCTGTACCAAGCTATCACAGCAGACGTCATTTTAGCAGTAAACAGCAGTACCTGGTTCCTGCTGTTTGGTCTACAGCAGAATAAGCTCAAGATGTGGGGACGGCAGCATTTATTGCGTAGTGAAAAAAGGCGCAGTGCAGTCGACACATTGGTTAAAAAGTAGTAAAGCAATTAAGCATTTGATAAATTTTTCTAAATTATATTGCACTTGCGCACATAGTTTTAGCTGCTAATAAGGCTAAATCTGATTAGTTAAAATGAACGGGCGTAAAAACGTTTTTCGTGACGATTATGAGCGAGAATTCAAAGGTATCTGACGAAGCTTGAAGGGCGAGTGTTTCGCACATTGCAATATCTGTAATTGTGACATTAACCTGGAGGCCATAGGAAAGACCGCTATTTCAACTCACATTGATACCCCAAAACATAAGAAGTGTTTCAGAGTGATTAGTTTGAGCCAGTCAAATACTTTTTCCACAAGTTGATCAGCACCAACGACCACAGACGATAAGGCAGCTGCTGCAGAGGGTACCTGGGCCTTCCATACTGTCAAACACCAGCAGCCATTCCTCACCAGCGATTGTACATCGCAATTGTTCAGAGGAATACTCCCCGATCCCAACATCGCAATTAAGTTTTCGGCCAGGACCGGACTACAAGCATTGTTACTGGAGTTCTTGCTCCATACGCTCAAAAATGATTTTGTTTAAACTTGGTGTACAGCTTTTTTCGATTTGGGTTGACGCCTCTAATAACAACGAGGTGAAAAAGTTTGGTTTATCACCCTATGGGGGGCAAGACCAACGTTTTTTTTAGGGGGGGGGGCTGACGAAGTGCTGTTTCGGCCCTGAGTAAAGGTAAACCTAGATGTCGTGATATCCATGAGGCACGTTCAAAAACGCTTTTTCATGCTAGTCTAATTTTTCTGCTGTCCTTATTTTTGGGTCCGTGTCGATGGCAACCCTGGTTATAGCAATACAGATTTTTCCGAATTAAATTAGAACTATAACTATACAGTATTTCCCGAATTAGACTATGAATTAAAGTTATAGATGAACAGATTTTTACAAATTAGATCAGAATTATATCTGTGAAGATCTCCTGTAGCATTTTCAGAGAAGGCAGAAATTAAATTCGAACGAAATTGAGAGCATAGAAACGTTTCATTAATTAGATTAGATTAGAATTACTGAATTAACGAAAACTTGATTGAACCAATTCCAGTTCATATCAGAGCATAGTTCATTCCCAAAAGCACGAGACTGGAAATTGTCCGCACAGCAAGCTGAGCTCGTTTCGCACTATACAGTTCTGCGGCATTTTCAGAAAAACAATAAATTGAGGAAAATACAAACCTGCTTATCAACGCAGTGAGATCTAATCCTTTAATCGGCAATATTCCGGCGTTTAGATAAAGATAATCGATCCTCTCATACCTACAAATATTGCAAAGCATTGAAACCTGAAAATGCAACAAAAACAATTCTCACAAGTCCAACACAACTTTCGCGGCCTGCAGCACAGACTTTACGTCCGCGGTGTCCATCTTGACCAGTTCGATTTCGGCCGATCTATGCGACTGGGACAGGGTGCCCCGGACGAATCTGCCTTTTTCCATGTTACGACACAGTATGCAGATACGCAGCACGAACTTTGACTTTGTCTCCAGCAGCAAACGCTCCAGAAGACTGAGTCCAATTCCGCTGCAAGAAATAATTTATAAAAATTTCATTTTTTCAAAGTTATCTTAAATCAAAATTTTTTAGTTTAATGTCAATTCAATTTTAAAAGCAAATCCAATCAACAAATGAAATGGAGATGGTCAGCGTTGACTGAACTTAAAAAAAATGCACCTACCTTGTACCGCCAGTGATTACGATTACTTTTGTTGGCAGGTCCATTATGGCAGTAGGTAAACTAACAATTCTGCTATAAATCTAATATGAAAAAATGCAGAAAACGGTAGGTCGTGAAAAAAATTCAATAGATCGCACCATGTGTGAAACAAACTGCAAATGTCTATTCAGTAGGGCTGAGTGTTCAGAAATAACTTTTTTTTCGGGTTCCAGCGATTCACTGATTAAATTACCGGGTTACCCTATGACGAATTTTTTTTTTTTCAATTCAAATTTTTCTGTCAAACCCATAAAATTGAACCATATTTTGTGTGCGCCGTTTTTTGGGTAATCTGACAATTTAATCGGTGAATCACCGGAATCCGAGGAAAAAAGTTATTTTCGAACAGCCCAAGTAGGGGTAGGCTATTCAAAAATGACTTTTTTTCTCAAATTGTACTGGGACTGGCTACTTGATAAAATTGTTAGGTTACCTACTTTAAGCCTACACACCAAATTTGGTTCAATTCCAGCCGGTAGCCGCATTGCTACAGGACAAGGTTTCTATTTATTATATAAAATTGAATAAACAAAAATTTGAAAATTTTCTGTTCACCCCATGAAAGTGTTAGGTTGTCTATAGAAACGATGTTCACCAAATTCGGCTCAATTCCAACCAGTGGAAGTGGAGTTATTGCCGTCAAAAAGTTTGGATTGGAATAAAATAGTATTTACGGTGGGCACAACTATAATACATAATCAAAGAATTGGTCACCGTAAATACTATTTTATTCATAATCCAAATTTTTCGACGGCAATAACTCCGCTTCCGCTGGTTGGAATTGAGCTAAAATTGGCGTGCAGCGTTTTTAGAACCGACCTAACAATTTTATCAAGTAGCCAGTGAAATCTTTTTTTTTCAAACGGCCCTACTATACAGTTTTGCTGTAGCATTTTCAGGAAAACCAATAATCAGATCACAATTATATTGGGAGCGTAGAAAAATTTCACCAATTAGAATTAGATCATACTGAAATTTCGCTGTAATTACTCTAAAACTAGAATTATCTAGTTGCCAAAGTCTTCTTTGGCCACCTCTGGCGCAGATACACAATAGGCTACTGATCATCACGGCGTCATCTAGTTAGCTATATCTCCATAGCGCGCTTGGCGGTCCATTTTTCTCTGGACTTTGCAGTAATGCGATAGCAATCACTTTAAACACCAGACCGCGTCTGCGCGTCTGGCTGTCTTTGCGTTAAAACTGCGAGTCTTTCTCTCGCCAGTCCAAGACATCGTCTTCTATGCTTTCGTCGCTTTCAGAGTCGTCGTGATTTTGGTCCTGCCGGACCGGGTCCGTTTTTGAGGCGGATTTCAGTTTTTGCTTTTTCGCGTCGCGGGCATCGTTAAGCTTTTCAACCCGTGTGAAATGGAGGATTTGTTCGTTGATTTCGTCGATCTGATAGAAATTCAGCAAAATGAGAATTTGTAACCAAGTCACAAGGCTCCAGGTCACAAGTCAATCTGACTTTTATAGTTTTGACTCGAGTCAAGTCGAGTCATTTTCAATTCGCCACCGAGTCAAGTCCAAGTCAGCGAGCAGAGGGTCGAGTCTGAGTCATGGTATTATGACTCGAGTCCAAGTCATTGTGTTGACTGCTCAGTTTCGAATTAAAATCTTGTTTGAATCCAATTTCCATAACTCTGTTTAGTGATATTGAATTGTTGGCATTCATAATATACCAATTTTCCTCACTTTCAACAGTTTCTGGGCACATTTTCAAGCACCAGTACTAATAGACGAAATCCCAATAGCGTGGTTACTTTACTATTCTTCGAAATCACAATGAGACGTCGTTCTCTGTCGTCATTGTCTCGAGTCATACGACTTGGTCTGAGTCATCCGCAATGACTCGAGTCAACACACAGATTGACGCGAGTCGAGCCATTTCCGTATTTTCAGAAAAAGACTCGAGTCAAGACGGGTCATCAGAAAATCGCGACTCGAGTCGAGTCATGACTATAGTCATTACAACCCTGAAAAGTCATTTTTGATTCTCAACAGTAACTGAATGTTTCTAAAATTATCATTGCTGTTTTTCGCGTTGTATCCGGCTAAGCAGCCATTGTTGGTTAGGGTTGTTCAAAAATAACTTTTTTTCCCTTATTCCGTGGCTGCACTGAATTAAATTTTTAGGTTATTTTTATTAATAAAAAATTTCGATTTGCAAAAATAGCATTCACGGTTGGTCGGAAATCTCAGAATTATTGATGATAAACTCAAATAACTCTGCTTCTACGGGTTGGAGGAGGACAAAAACTGTTATGCATCGTTCTTTCAGACAAAAAAATACAACTATAATTTTGATCACTATTATCGGATTTATTTACCTCTCGATCTACTTTTCCCGTTTCCTCCTCCTCTTCGATGATCTGCTCTGATTGGCCGGTCTCTTTTTGAATTTCCCGCTGAAAATCTTCCCACTCGCGGTCCATGGCGCTCGACGGCGTTTCGACGCCGCGAATTTTGGCGTCGACTTCGGGGTCGTCGAAAAATCCTTCCGGCAGCGAGGTTTCCGGATTTTTTTCAGCGTTTTTCTCCGAAACATCTTTCATTTCGACATCCTGAAATGAAAAAAATTTTGGCATAAAAACGGAAAATTTTGACTCGAAATGAAGAAAATATTGACATTAAAAAGTATTTTTGGGAAAAATTTGATGTATGAAGAACTCAGGCAGTTAGATTACTCATTATTGTACAAAAGTCAGCATTCAGTTTGCTCCATTTCCTGGTAGCTTCTAGCCTGGTAGTTTGTGTGCCATTTACAACAGTGTAAAATAAGCTAAAAGATGTAAAATGTGAAACGAGGAGATTTACAACACCAAGACAATGCAGCTGGTAAAAAGAATTTGACTTTACCAACAACTTTGACGACTTTTTAACCTAACGCTATAATTTCGACAAATATTTGACTTTTTTTAACAAGAGCTTCTTGGAGGTACAGAACTTCAATATACAATTGAATAGTATATTCATATTGAAATGAACCCGAATATTTTCGGCTGACACTCGTCAGGGGTAATCGTCAGCAACTAGTAGAGAATTGGAATGAGCATTGTATATCAACAATCGTATCACAAAATATGACGTCGCCAGCATGAAAGAGAGAGCGTTCAATGTACTATTTTTAGGTGGTACACGAACTCCTTTTGTTGACAGAGTTTTGGTTGGTGTATTTTGATAAAAGTCGACTCCAAGGCACACAAATTGAATTGTGAACAGCCCCGCCCAATGATTCGAAATCGGTCGTCTCGATAATTATTCGCACAAATCGGATTATCTAACAGATGTTTGCCGATGGCAGAATTAATGGCCTTTGATCGATCAGCATCAATTTTAAGCGGATGAGTTAAGGGTGAGCTTTTCACTGAGCGTGATGCACGTGTTCTGATAAATCTGGGGACATGTTGGTTTATGCGTTCCTGCAAGTGAAACAAGTGAAAAAATGATTACACTAATTTGAGGGTGGGCTGGCCAAAATAGAGAATTTGAGTATCATTAATTAATAATGATGTGACAACAGTTTGAATGATGTGGAAAATAAAAATATATCAAAATATCAACGAAACTATAATTGTCGTTGATAAAAGAAACTCTCAGTTGCAAGGAGTGTATAACTTCAATGCTCGGAAAAATCGTTTCAAACGACTCACCTCATTATTATTTTTACCCGAGTCCTCTTCGTCTTCCGAGCTTGAACCGTAATCCCCGATTATCAGACCTCCAACTTTTTTGCTTTCATTTCCCTTCGAGGACGTTAATTTCGCAATTTTCGACAAAGGTTCTTTGAATTGTACGTCACTTGAATCATCTATGGCGGAATTAGGTCGTTTCGTCTGTGACTGCGAGGATGTGTTGATATTCTGCTTTGAACCCGAGTTCTTTTCGTTGTTAGGGGTAACTTTTGGTGGAACTATTCCCTTTTTTAATTGATCTATTCTCTTTTGATCTTCCAAGGCTTTGCGATATTCGTCAGAGTTAGATTCGAGTATTCTTTTGTCGGTGCTTGGCACATTTCTTTTCGATTTCATCTCGTTCATCATTTTACGGAGGTCATTTTGAGAGACCTTCTTCGTTTTCGGCTTTTTAGGCATATCTACTGTGTTAATTTAGCAAAGCTACTATAGAAAGCAGTTACAGAAGTCAATTTCTAAAATATGAGAAAATAATTCAGTGAAATGGTAGCCAATGATACGACCGTTAGGTCATTAAATCAGCTGGTAACATTATACGGACAGGACTAAATATATTTTGTAAAAAGTATAATGTATCAATGCAATAATCGTTTATGACGACATGCACATTGTATCCTGACCTGCTATGAAAACATATAAACTCTAAACTATAAACTCCTGCCGATAAAACTGTACGAAACAAGTGAATATACGACGCAGGTTAAATGTACCATCAGAGAGCTGCCGTTTATCAGTAGACCTGCAACCTGCAACGCCAAGTGATATTTTCTGTGAAAAACTATTTCCCATGTTTTTACCAGAGTGTACTCAAAGGTGGTGTGGACACAGAAAGAAATTCTCTCGTTCACGCTTCACTTGGGTAGTCAAGATTGTTATTTTCGATCCGTTTTCAGTACTGACTCAGTGCAAAAGTCGGTATTGGTATATGTCGATTTTGGCGATGTTTCATATTGATATGGGTGACAAGTTTTCGTATGGTATATCTGGATGATGTGATCTAATACTGTACCAAGTTTCAAGGTCTTCACTTCATGATTAGGGCAGTAATTGCGTTACCGGAGTCAAGTATGCTATTGTCGATCCGTCTGAAACAGTGATTTGACGCAAACGTAGGTATCGGTATGTGTTGATTTTGACGATGTTTTATACCGAGATGGGTCACAAGATTTGGTATGGTATATCTTGACGATATCATGGAGCACTGTACCAAGTTTCAAGTTTCTCACTCATGATTAGGGTGATAATTGCCTTATTCAAATCGACTTAGTATAACTGTGCGCGGCCTACGCATTGCCGATTTTACGCAAAACTGGCTATTGATATGTTTTGATTTTGAAGGTATTCTATACGTAGTTGGCAGACAAGATTTCGTATGGTATATCTTTATATTATATCAGCTAATAATGTACCAAGATTAAAGTCTTTCACTCGTTGATTAGGGTAGTAATTGCCTTACCGAATTCGACAATGCCTAGATGAGAGTCAGACTGAAACTAGGCTACCGCATAACAGATTTTACGCAAAAGTCGCTATTGATATGTGTTAATTTTGACGGTGTTCTATACGTATTTCGGAGACAAGATTTCGTATGGTTTACCTTCATTATGTCAGCTAACGATGTACCAAGTTTCAAGGCTATCACGCATTAGGGTATAGGGTAGCAATTGTCTTATCCGAATCGACTATGTATATAGGTGTGCGCTCAACTAAAACTAGGCTACCGCATAGTAGATTTTACGCAAAAGTCGCTATTGATGCGTGTTGATTTTGACAGTGTTCTATACGGAGTTGGGAAACAAGATTTCGCGTGGTATATCTTGATTATATCAGCTAACGTGTCAATTTTCAAGGCTGCCATTCAATGATTAGGGCAGTAATTTCTTTAGCGATGAGTACACCCCAATCCTTGAGTTACAATCCTAAAACTTGAATCAGTGTTGGATGGCATCATGAAGATATACCATGCGGACAAATGGACACCGGCCAGTGCCGGCGTTTGCGTAAATTCTGTTATGCGGTAGGCTAGATTCGAGAGGCCAGAGGCTGCAGCTGCAGGTCTCTACATAACCGGTCGACTTCGATAACGAAATTACTGCCCTAATCATGAAGTGAGGACCTTGAAACTTGGTTCAGTATTAGATCACATCATCCAGATATACCATACGAAAACTTGTCACCCATATCAATATAAAACATCGTCAAAATCGACATATACCAATACCGACTTTTGCACTGAGTCAGTACTGAAAACGGATCGAAAATAACAATCTTGACTACCCAAGTGAAGCGTGAACGAGAGAATTTCTTTCTGTGTCCACACCACCTTTGAGTACACTCTGTTTTTACACTTTTGCGAAGGCCAGCCGCTGCTACATGTTCGTGTTCAGAGAACCGCGAATGTATCATTGCTACAATATTTTGAAGCTACAGCAAGCTTCATTTTAATATTTATTATTTACTATTTATCAGATCAATACACCAGGACTTTGTGTTGCAGTGATAAGATGTGGAAACAACTTGAAGTAGAAAGAGAGAATCTTTATTTGTACACAAGTTGCAAATCAATATCGCACACAACAAAAATGCAACTCGGCAACTGTCGTTATGAAAGACATGCGAGGTAGATAGGAGGCTCGATGCGACAAAGTCTTCAGGGCCGAGTCACCCAGAAGTAGTATTTCGATCAGTCAGCCACTATGGCTTGGTTCAGGACAAAAAATTAGAGGCATGCACATTGCACACTGCATGAAAAGCAACTCAAAATAAAAAATGGCCAATCGATGAAATTGAAGTTGCATATGTGCCAGTAAGCGAATTCTATATGTCAGATTCTGTAATCTCGAGCGCAAACTAGTATTTATTCAGTAGATTCTGCTTGTATTTTGGCTTGAATGTGGACAGTCGACCTGCTCGAAGACTGTCGTTATCAAACGTCGGATATTATTGGATCATAGCAGCTTACAACGTTTACAACGCTACGTTATAAATTACTATGGTCGGATTGTCGGCAGTTACAGTTATTCTACGATGATTGAAATTTACGACGGCAATACCATGATGAATATATCTCATGGAAAATAATACGAAGAATCAGAAAATAATGATCACCTTCTTCGTTCCGCCTCATTGATTCCGTTGCATGCATGAATAATCGTGTATTCATTTGGTCAAGGGAGAGCTCAATATCTTTTCAATGTTAAATGACCAGTAAGATTCACGTGGTTTATATATGAGAGGTAATGGGTATTGCAAATGCAGAAAGATAAGATGATATACTATCATATTTTCGTATTGCACATATTGGTAGGCCACCAGGAAAGGCGGGTACGTGCGTCGAGCCACGTGCTGTGTGTATAGTCGCTAGTCAATTTCACTGACAGCTTTATGACTCTATAGTTTTTTGCCGAGTCATTTTCAGTTCACCACTGAGTCAAGTCCGAGTCATTCAGGCCGCCACTGTTTGAGGCAGTCTGAGTCATAGTGTCAATACCCGAGTCCAAGTGTTAACTCTCATCATCATCATCATCATTGGTTTATTAGCAATTTTATCAGTTCAATACACCACAAAAATGCGATACAATGAAAAGACAGGAAGATGTCGAAGCGACAAGGAGTAGTCTATGGAATCTGACACCCACCTTGGCCTAGGCGATGTAAAGAGGAGGCATGCACACTGAATGAAAGTAAAGAAGATAGTATAGAAGAAGAATGCGACAAGAAATAGGGCGGCATGTCATGGGAAGCGAGATCGATAGGTCAGGACTCTACGAATCAAATTCAAATTTTATGTTTGACGAATCAATAAATAAATGTCTGTCTGATCAACATGCTTTTTTAAAATCTTTCAGGTGACATCAGAGGCCTCACATACACACTACACTTATTTTTCTCACTCTTGACCTGTTAATTCAAACAAATGAGAAATATCCATCCTGATACACGAGACTTTATTCCAAGTCGTATAGAATGTCGGGAGTCATGTATGACCATATGTTGAGTTACCATGCACAATGGCTTGAATACTAGTCAGGTCAACACACGAAGTGTCCAAGTCATTTTCCATTTTTATAGAAAATCACTCTAGTCATTACAACCCTGCATTTTTTCATGTTGCAAAGTTGGCAAAATTTGCTGTATTAATACCACAGTATTTATTCCTTTATAGCTCGATTTGTTGATAACGTAAAACTACATACAATGGACCTCGACCCGTCTGCTCTACAAGAAGTTACAGAACAACTCAAGAATAACCCTGAACTGGCCAGGATGATTATGGAAGAGCAGCAGAAAATGGAGGCCCAGACGCAGCTGAAAGTCATAGTCAACAAATTAACTGCGGACTGTTGGGATATATGCGTTAATAGCGTGGGGAACAGCCTAGGACGGCAGGAGACTTGCTTGACGAATTGTGCGAAATCGTTTCTGGACACTGACAAGTTTATCAGAGCGCGTTTGTCCAAGCAGCAGCATTAGTCTCGCGTTGACCATGCAGATTTAATAGTGAATTTACTATTCTGAAATCGAAATGCCGTTTTGGGTTTCAGATCCAAATCTAGAATGAATTTTCTGTCGCGTCCAAGTCCGAATTCGGTAATGGCTGAAATTTGATCGAAAAATTGCGTGAAAATGGAAAGTTGCCTGAAATTTCATTTCCAAATCTGTCTTGAAGTTCATCTTAGATACATATTCCGTCCAAAGCGGGCAAAAATCATCAAAACCAATTGTCTCCAAGTAGGAATCCATGCCTATCTCTGACCCAGAGTGGCTTTTTTGGTCAACCCCCCCCCCCCCTTCGAAAGCTGATTCAGTCTTCAATATTTCTGAGCTTGTTTTCAATGCAACAAACCGCAGTGAGCTGTTTTTCATCATGTGCTTTTGTGTACAAAGGAGAATCATTATTTCATAGTTTTTCTGAATGAGCCTTATTAGCCATACATTGGTAAATGTACAATTGAATGATATATCCATAATGAAATTACTGGAATATTTTCGGCTGATACAATCGTCAGAGGTGCATTCGTCAGAACTAGTAGAGAATTAGAATTGAACATATTGCTGATACAAAGTTTTTTGAATTCTCTACTATAGTTGCTGACGATCACCCCCGACAAGTAACAGCCGAAAATATTTAGTTTCATTTCAATATGATTATACTATTCAATCGTTTAGGCCTATTGAAGTTCTGCACCTCCTTGAATAGCGTTATTAATTTGGAATATTTTCAAACCAATGACCGTTTTCGCGACTCTGTACGGGCGTCTGTGTTGCATTCTACACTTATTGTGATGTATCGATTAACTTCTTGCGTTTGAATTAGGCTTTTGTGGTAATAACTGGTGAAGTACATTTTCATTTTTTTGTGGACTTTCAGCCATTTTAATCCGCCGTTTTTCACAGTTGATAGTTATTGATATCTTTACGACATGGACACGGAATTGGATGATTTGTTGACTGATGCGTTGGCTGATTTTGATAAGCCTCCAGCAAACAGTGAGGGCGGATCTGAACACCAGCATAAGGATTTACCAGCTAGCTCAAATGAAACACCGGTAATGATTTTGGACTTCAAGACACTTTTTGGATGGTATATGTAGTTACTGATTCAT
This sequence comes from Botryllus schlosseri, assembly GCF_051294905.1. Taxonomy (NCBI): domain Eukaryota; kingdom Metazoa; phylum Chordata; class Ascidiacea; order Stolidobranchia; family Styelidae; genus Botryllus; species Botryllus schlosseri. Next base: position 36,587,638 of record NC_137238.1, read on the forward strand.
TATAACCCTGGTATCTAGTAAGAATAGCAACCAGGGTTGTAACCAAGTAACATGGCGTCGAGTCACAAGTCAATCTCACTTCTATGTTTTGACTCGAGTCAAGTCAAGTCATTTTCAATTCACCACCGAGCCAAGTCCAAGTCATCGAGCATAGGGTCGAGTCATGGTATTATGACCTGAGTCCAAGTTATTGTGTTGACTGCTCAGTTTCCAGTTAAAGTCTTGTTAAACCCACTTTTTATAATCTGTTTGGTAATATCGAATGGTTCGCATTTATAATATGCTAATTTTCCTCACTTTTAGCAGTTTCTGGTCGCATTTTCAAGTACCAGTACCAATAGACAAAATCCTAAGAGTGTGGTTACTTTACTTCATTTCGAAATTACAATGAAATGTCGGTCTTGGCCGTCTGAGTCTCGAGTCATCAGAAAATCGTGACTCGAGTCATAACAACCCTGGTAGAAACTAGATATTTTTATGGACATTTGGAAAAGCAGTTTGAATAGGATTTTGGAGTACATAACTTCAGTAGGCCTGTAGCATTGAATAGGATTTTCATATTAAAATGAACCTGAATATTTCCGGCTGACACTCGTCAGGGGTAATCGTCAGTAACTAGTCTAGAATGGGAAAGAACTTTGTAAATCAACAAACGTATCACCAAATATGATGTCACCGGCATGAAAATTCGAATAATGCATTGTTTTTTTTTTTCAAGAAAAATCCAACAGATGTTGGATCTGGAGCCAGTAACTCCGCTTCCGGCCTTAACATGCCTCCGCCCGAAGACATATTCAAGCAATTCTTCGACGAATCGATGACCAAACGTCTCGCGGAAGAATGGAATTCCGCTTTGAAAGAACTCGAACAGGACGACCCCACGTTGGCGACGCATTTCGAGAAATTATCGGCCACTTTAGATTCGGGTAATCTTCAATGTTTTATCCTGTGACAGTCTCATACGAGGACAGAACTACAAATGCTGTAGCAGGGTTGCAACCAGGTCAATCTCATTTTCATAGTCTCGAGTCCTATGACTTGGTTCTAATCATGCGCAATGACTCGAGTACAAGCCGAGTCAATACGCAAATTCACTCGAGTCGAGTCATTTTACGGATTTGAAAAAATGACTCGAGTCAAGTCGAGTCGCCAAAAAATTGTGACTCCAGTGTGATCTCAGACTTTGATCAGTAGATAATTCTATTTCTCTAATTAGACTAATTAAAGCGAAATACTGGCTATCTAGTTCTAATCTAATTTTTGAAATGTTTCTATGCTCTAATATTAATTTTAATCTAATGCCTGATTTTCCTCAAAATCCTAGAGAACTTTTACAATGCGAAACATGCCAAGCTTTGTGTACTGCGAATTGAGCAATTCTAATCTAATTTGGAAAAGACCAAAATTTTGTAGTGGAAGTGAAAAGTGAATACGTTATATTATTAATATTAGTAAAAAATGATTATAATCTTCATTTTTTTTCAGCGATTCCGCCTGAATCCGCTCCAAGCGATCCGAACGCGACAAAAACTGAAAAAGAAACACCTCAAAAACCGTTAGATTTTGAAAAAGTCATGAAAGAGACTCTGTCCGGACTCGAGCAGAGCACCGACCAACTGAAAAACGGTGCGGAGCGAGACTTATTCTCTCAAATGGGAAACCTGGGGCTCGGACCAGGCATGGGTGACATGATGGGCGGCATGCCTGGTCTGGAAGGGGGCCTGATGCAAATGATGGAGGGCATGATGCAGAATTTGTTGTCGAAAGACGTTTTATACCCGACTATGAAAGAAATTTCTAAAGAATATCCCGACTGGTTGCGTGAAAATCGATCGAAACTGCCCGAAAATGAGTACGCGAAATTTGAAAAACAAAACGAATTAATCTTGAAAATCTGCGAAACCTTCGAAAAAGAACAGCCCGATGAAAGTGCCGCCGTAAAACGCGCGAGACTTGATGAAATGATGCGTTTGGTGGAAAAAATGCAAGAATGCGGTAATCCACCAGAAGATTTAATAAAAAAATGTGGTGGAGGTAGTGCTGTTGACGTCGAAAAATTTTTTGGGTCCGGAGGCGAATTCGGGCCTGATTTCATGAAAGGGAATATGAATCCGGACCAGTGCACTGTCATGTGAAATTTTTCTCGTTTTAATCGTATTTGTAAGCGTGATTTTTGTCAATTAATTTCTTCGATCACTGTCAGATTATTACTAACATAATAATTATTGTAACTTTTTTGTTGTTGTTGTTTCCAGCGCTGAGCAGTCTTGAACATGTATGCAATGCCGCCATTGACTCTTTGAATCTCGATTCTGAATTGTTGAAGTATAAATTTTTGGATTTGCAATAAATACTATCTTCATTTAGCTGTGTTACTTTGATAACTGCGCTTCTACCGGTGTGAATTGAGCCAGTAAAATTCAGGAAAAAATGAATTCAAAATCTTTAACTCTAATAACTATGCTTCTGCAGGTTGGAAGAACCTACATTTCATGTGCAGCGTTCTTTAAACCTAGCACTTTTATCAACCAGCCAGTAACATTGCAAGATATTTTCGAACAACCCTAGTCTCTATCCGAAATGAGCTTTCCTGTATGCCGAATTCCACAATCGTCAGCAATGAAACATAATGCTCGGATTCCACTCACACAGGACTAGACCTGGTCCATTACTTTTTCCTTGGCAATAGTAGTCTTCATTTGGGGTGGCAAATCGAATACCTGAGTGGTTTGGCCGGGAAAAGACTTGGCGAAGAAAGCACACACAAGGAATGGAAAGAACTAGTAGAAAGGGCCGCGGCTTCAAAAAAGATCAACATCGAAAAGAACTGTGACATCGGGCACTCTAGGCCGAGGTGGATGTTAGAGTAAAGGATCGCTACTGATACGTGTCGTTCGACATCCCCCTATCTGTTCATGACATCGCATTGTGTGTGACTTGATCAGATGAAAAATGTAACCCAACGATGTTATGTTATGGTTCAAAATCGAGTATCAGGCCTAGAGTCGAGTGTTCAAATATCACTTATTACGGTGTCATACCAGTAGGAATGATATGGACAGTTCAAATATGTGCCGTCTAAGCTGAAATGAAAATGCCGGACCTGATGTGTGGAACAGTATCCCGCCGGCCATCCGGCAGTCGACGAGCATGTCCACATTCAAGTCGAAATACAAGCAATTACTACTAAATAAATACAGTCCATCCTCAAGATTACCGGACCACGACTGACCTATCGATCTCGCTTCCCATGACATGCCGCCCTATTTCTTGTCGCTTCCTTTTTCTATACTATCTTCTTTACTTTCATTCAGTGTGCAACTGTGCATGCCTCCTCTTTACATCGCCTAGGCCAAGGTGGGTGTCTGATTCTATAGACAACTCCTAGTCGCTTCGACATCTTCCTTTCTTTTCATTGTATCGCATTTTTTGTGGTGTATTGAACTGATAAAATTGCTAATAAACCAATGATGATGATGATGATGATGATGATGAAATAGGATAAGTTCTACGCAGTTATACTGATATTTGTGTATTTTTTCGACCATGCCTATTTTATCGCACTTTGTGACAATGCTGTGGCTCGATCGCGACTTCACAGATAAGTCATTTCCAGCAACGTGTGTAGCTTCAAGTGTACGGCTTGACACGAAGATCTTAAGGATCATATCGTCGGCTCCCGTCTGTACTGTTATAGAGTCAGTTACATGTTATTTTGCCGAAATAAAATATTACCAACAAAAATATGGTTCGTATGCTGCGATACAACCAATTGGGGTTTAGTCTTCCACAGAGTATCGAATAGTATTGAAACTATATTTCTTGTTGGTAACTCTTTGTTGAAAGGGCATATAATTACAATACTCTGAAAAACGCAGCTTTCTCTACTAGACTCTGATCAATACAATTAATACTCGAGTGATTGTGTCCGGCTCTAACCACGAACCATGACAAACATTTCAACACATGGATATTCATAAGTAGGTCTGGCAGCCCAGACCTTAACCAGGGCCGGGCACAAAGCTTCGTGTAACAGGGTTGTAACCAAGTCGCAAGGTTACGAGTCACAAGTCAATCTCAATTTGTAGTTTTGACTCGAGTCAAGTCTGAGTCAGTGAGTAGAGGGTCGAGTCCAAGTCATCGTCTTCACTGATCAGTTCAAGTTCAATACACTTTTTCCAACTCTGGTTGAGTGATATAGAATGGCTCGCATGACTTGACTTGAATCGAGTCACTCTGCAAAGATGACTTGACTTGACTCGAGGCAACACGACTACTTGGGACCCACATGATATCCATATGGATTTCCACGGGTGCCCATGTGGGGGACCCAGCTGGGTTCCACGTGGATTTGGCGGCTATATGTGTTGGGATTATATAGGGTCCCATGTGGGTAACCAACGAAGGTGATAGGGTACAGAATATTACGTCCCCGGACCTTGTGGCAGCGCAGGCGTTCATGTCAGGGGTAGGCAGGGTTGCCATACCGTCCTTATTTCTAAGATTTGTCCTTATTTTGAAGGGTCACGTCTTAGAAAACTCAACTGTCCTTATTTCTAAGAAACGTCCTTATTTTCGACTTGCGTCCTTATTTTGTCTTATTTTCAACCACTACTTAACTTCGATCGTTTTTCTCTGGTATCTGTGTTGCATAATATTTTAAAATTATGCTTTCGCGTCGAGATTTTATGACATCATAACTGAAAGGAACTCTCGTGACGTACACACCACAACAGGGGTGGGCAATTATTTTTCTCCGCGGGCCAAATGAGAAGCCGACAATACGTTGGCGGGCCAAATCAGAAATTTTAGCTGTATTCTCCAATGTATTGATTTTACTTCCAAATTGAAAGCAGTGAATTACACTAAATGGTGCTCAGTGGATGTGTTGATATTGGGGAATGAGGGAGTGACTGTTAATTACCAATAAAATATTTATTCGCCGGCATATTTCGAAACAATGTTAATCATGATGCATTTTGAACTCTCTTTAAACCCCTATCCACGTTTTTCTATCAATACATTAAAATGTATTTGGGGTGGTCGAAAGAGCACTTCGTCAGCCCCCCTTAAAAAGCGTTGGTCTTGGGCCCCCATAGAGTTATAAACCAAAGTTGCCCTCAGACCAAACCTCCATCGGGATGTACGTTTTTATCACTACTTCTGAGCGATTTTTTTTGTATCGCCAAAGCGTACGAAATTAAAGACCTGCACGATTCGAAATTGGTATTTCTTTACTGTCAAATACTGCCTATGGACAATTGGACATCATGGTTTTCGGTCAACATGAGGACAGTCCTTTTCTTGCAGAACTTCATACGTCTTGGTGCGTCGTGCGTCGTCGCGGTAATGGCTGACGCCAAAATGCCCAATTCTATAATCCAATAATCGCTAAATCGCGCGTAGGGCGAGAAAAATTTGAAAAAAGTTGCATAAATTTTCAAATAAATACTCTATAATTTATATTCAATCACCAAATAATTTTGAGCCCACTTCGAGCTCGTCCGAGCCAAATTTGGGGGTTTGGGGTGCGGCAGTTACGGTCCTTGTGATACTATAAAGCTTGTTGTCTTAGTCGCTGGATCCCGAGCTGTGTGTAGCTGGGTGAATTGGCCTTGTTGTTGAGCTAAGTTTGCAATTCTTCCGAAATTCGTCGTCCCTTGGCCGAGTGTATGTCTTCGTGTTTTTATCACAGAACCGACTTTTCTTATACTTCTTAAGCACGGCGACCTGCTCGGCACTAACTATTAAAAGGACTGGTTTACCCCTGACACCGGTAAACAAATATTTATTCCTCCGAACTTTCTTTAAATTTCAAATTTCCGCTTTTTTTTGACATCCTTCATTGGTGATGATGACTCATAGAAATCACGGGCACTGATTGAATTGTTTTACGAATTAGGGACTTGGAAACGCATCATATAACAATTTGAAACACATACCGTGTAATGCGTAATGTGGCAATGGCAATAGAGAGAGGTTTTGTGACTTTTTGTGACTGTAATTGTAACGGCACAATTTGCTGCATTATATGGCTTTATTTCGAATCTGGATTACGCTTGTGAGGTACTATGGGTTGCGTAATCACGCCATGTTAATGATCAGGCTTGCTAGCAAACGGATTTGCGGTTCAGTATATACATCCTAAGGTTTTGATCCACGCAGCAACATTAAAAAGTAAGTTTTATGATTTGAATTTCAAGCAGCCTTTCGCGGGCCGCACAGAATAGATTCGCGGGCCGCATTTGGCCCGCGGGCCGCACTTTGCCCAGGCCTGCACCACAAGATTGAACTTATAAGTTGTGAGATAGCTAGGGCAGTGAGTGGTGGTACCGCAATTTAGTCTGTACCAAGCTACCGCGGTGGACGTCATTTTAGCAGTAAACAGCAGTGCCAGGTTCCTGCTGTTTTTGGTCTACGGCAGAATAAGATCAAGCTGTGTGGAAGGCAGCATTTAATTTGTAGTGAAAAAAGGCGCAGTGCAGTCGGCACATAGGTTAAAAAGTAGTAAAACTATAAATCATTGATAAATTTATCTAAAATATATTGCACTTGCGCATATAGTTTTAACTACTACTACGGCTAAATATGATTAGTTAAAATGAGCAGGCGTAAAAACGTTTTTTTTGCGACGATTATGAGATTCCAACATCGCAAATAAGTTTTCTTCGGCCAGGACCAAGACTACAACCATTGTTATTGGAGTTCTTGCTCAATACGCTCAAAAAATGATTTTGTCCAGACTTGGTGTACGGCTTTTTTCCATCTTGGTTGACGCCTCTAATTACAACGAGGTAAAGAAGTTGGTTTATCACCGTATGGGAGGGGGGGGGGAAGACCAACGTATTTATAGGGGACTGACGAAGTGCTGTTTCGGCCCTGAGTGTAGGTAGATCTATACCTGAGCTGTCGTGACATCTATAAAGAACTTTCTAATAACAAGGAGTTGTCGGGTAAGATTGTTTCTGGCGAAAAGTATGGAATGTGATATGCCACGGCTCGTATAAATACAAAGTATGTACAAAAACGCTTTTTAATGCTAATCTAATATTTCGACTGTCCTTATTTTCGGGTCCATGTCGATGGCAACCCTGGGGGTAGGCAACACTGGTAACTAACCATGAATCATCGTAGACTTGAGAGAAGGCGTTGTCACTTAACTCTAGATATAACTTTATCATTGTACAGTACATACTGCTCACCCTAATTCCTTAGATCAATATATACGGAATACTCAGTATATAATAACCTTTACGGTGGGTGAGTGGTCCCGCCATCATTGTGCAAGTCAGTGGTTGTCAAACTGGGGGCCTTGCGGGCATGTATGCATCTGAAGTGGGCGCGACAAGGCTGCGGTCAACTGAGTATTTTCTTCGCGCTCCGCGCGATTTACCTCCCATTCATAGTTATTGCTTTGTGTATAGTCTGAATTTCATATTTGACAATTCTCTCATCAGTGCAGTCATAAGCTCTCATGCCATCAAGCTATCCGTTGGGATTGCTAGCATTCTGGTTGCATTTTGCGATATGGCGATAAAGGGGCGCCGAAATTCTTCACTATCATAAAGGGGCCGTGTTAAAAAAGTTTGGGAACCACCGGTGTAAGTGAAAAGTGACCGTAAGATACCTCGAATTCAATTCATATGGAGAAAGGAATAATTATAATTGTGGTGATAGAATTTAATCGGAAACCAGTTATAATGCAACTTAACTATACAGATAAACAAACCTTGCTGTGGGAAAATATAAAATAAATACTGATGGGGACAAATTACTGGGTCCTATATGGGAACCATATGGAATATCGACACATCTTCATTAAGCCTATTCACATGAGTCACGACTCTGACACGACAAAAACCAATGAAGCGAAGCGGCTACCGTACTCTCACGCTTCAGTAGTAAAACTCGTGGGATCGACAGAGTGATTTTCAACCTGCATGTTCACATGACGCATTGTCGCGACGCGGTAAACTACGGTGATGGAGGCAGTTGAGGTAATTTTCGTTAGTTCTGTATATATGATGCTGGCGTGGTTTCGACGAAGGCACTTGATGAGACGTATTAGAATGCTAAAGTTGAGATCTTCAAGTTTCTATCGATTGCTTTCACTGCGGAAAAGGCGGCACCTGCAACGACGATGCTGTTGGAAAAAAAGAAGGTGCTGGCTACTATACCGTACACGATGTTCATTTCGCAAAACTAACTTATCTTATGCAAATATTTTACAGAGTGCAAAGTTATTGGTACGTTGATGTCCCGAATTATTCTGAATATGATTGGATAGAGAATTTCCGTATGAGAAAGGAGACGTTTTACGAGATCACGGAATTGGTACGCGAGGAAATGAGCCCGGGTTGGAACAATTTCGAAGACTATTTAAAGCATAAATTTGTTGATAAAATCTTAGTGCAAAATTTCAGCACATCGATGCCTGCATAATGTCCAACAATCAAATCATGCCCTCTTCATATTTGCTGGACAGTATACGTCTCAGTATATCACATTAGTGTCCAGTGGTTATGCAAATGTTGTGCAAATGTTGAAAATTATTTTTACTTGCAGATACAGCATCTGTTCGTCCAGCAATACCACTGGAAATGCGTGTTGCCATTGCGATCTACAAGCTTGGTTCTTGTGCAGAGTACCGATCAGTCGCAAACCTGTTTGGAGTAGGAATTTCTACTGTACAGAAGTTTTTGAAAATGTTAGTGAGTTTTATGCCAACAAGACCGGTTCCCAACAAACAAGGAACCGTAAAAGAACCCTTCGGGATCGTTACGTCGTTCACGAGAGTGGCAATTTGGAACGTGTTTGCTGGGTTGTAGAATTATAGCTATTTTTGATGCTGACGATGGCAATTTGTGATACTAATGATAATTGTGACTCTAAAGTGATTGTGCACCTTTTTACCTTCTCTAAACTGGTATCAATACCACCGACCTAATTGTGACCAGAGTACGTGTTCCATTAATGTCTTGTGGGATTATTTAAGTAGAAGTATTTCTTACTCAAAATCTGAACTTTGTTTGAATTGGCATTGTTACATAAAAGAATAATATTTTACTGTATATATACTATATTTTACTATATACTAATATATTTTACTATATTTATTGTAGGTTCTGCACTACCATATGCCTCAAATTACCCGACTTCATACATCCACCATCAGATGAGGAAGCCAAGAACATAGCACGGAGAATTGAAATTAAATATGGTTTTCCTCAGGTATATATTGTGCCTTGCAATTATCGTGTTTATATTGGTGTCCGGTCACCCACGAGTGTATGGCTCGTACCCAGGGGGGTAAATGCACTGGCGTAGCAGCATGTGCTGCCGCCCCTGGCTCTCGCTTAAAATGCCGCCCCCATAAGTAGACCGCAGCAAATTTCGACATAGATTCAGGTTCAAGCAATCTTATCAATAAAAATAATTACAAATAATATGCCGCGTCTCAGCCTCACTGTCTCAACGTTAATAAGGCCAAAAATAATAAAGACAAGAAATAGCGAACGAATGTATTGTGCTCTAAAAGCGCTCTAAAAGCGCTGGTGAATAAATTTGGACTTTCGCTTTGCAGCAGCGCGTGGGAATTAAAAAATCCAAACATATCATTTAACTGGTGTATGTCGGTAAACCTAGTTTCAGCTTCAAGTTAAAACTGTCCAAAGCTTGAAACATGCATCGTCTAACTTCGTCAACAACACTGAGGCCAGCATCTTCTGATTGTTTACCAGGCATTTTCCTTTTTCTGCGAACTCTCCGAATAATCGGCCTTGGCGGCTATTTCGGAGTGGTTCCATCGCCATATTAACATATTAATTCGTGTTTTCGGAATCAGCGAGACAGTAGCTTTCGATTGAGCCCTGTTTGATTAAATTTTATCTCACGGGACGCCAGCTATAGGACTACCAATTAAGCTTCTCTTATCCGGCTGTGTACACTGTGCCGGACGAGATAGTGTAATCGTGATGCGTCCGGCTTCTTGATTGGTAGGTAGTGGGCTCGATCACCGGCCGGGTCAGACCAAAGACTCGAAAACTGATATCCACGGTTATTCCGCGAGGTGCTCAGCCATCATGGAGGAGATAAAAACGGGGGTGCAGACTAGATGACCTTACTATAAATTCCGTATCGCATCTCCGTCGTCAAAGCATCTCGGTGGTGCAGGCGAAAAAGAATACCATATCTCTCTCACTGTGCTGTCTCATTTTGCCGCCCCCTTGGAGCCTGCCGCCCCTGGCGCAGAGCCAGAACCGCCAAGTGGCTGCTACGCCACTGGGTAAATGGGTGGTGGATAGCAGTACATATGTGCCGCCATGCTATTATCAGGTATGCTTAAATAGGTGAAGCAGGTAGAGTGTCGGGCTGACTGTTTTAACCAGTCATTCGGCATCCCGCTTGCTGTTGAACAGAGAATTGAAGTACATAGACAAACTGATTCACACTTGATAATTTGTATTTGGTAATGGTTGAAGTGCTCATTGACGCTGTCATTTTGTAGGTTATCGGCTGCATTGATGGAAGCCATATCCAAATCACAGCTCCAGTAAATGGCAAACGAGACTATCAAAATAGAAAAGGAGGCGAGTCGATTGTATTGCAAGCTGTTGTTGATGATAATTACTGGTAAGTTCCTTGTAAAATGGATTGTTGAAAGATGTGATATTGAAATGCGAGCATTACAGTTTCTGGGATATTAATGTAACCATGCCTGGAAGTTGTCACGACGCCTTCATTTTTACAAACTCGCGTATCTATGAAAGTATGAACACGTCACCAAGGGTACGTATCATGCTATTGTTGTCATATTGAGCTCTGTCGCACAACTGTTGTTCCTTTTCTCAGGCTCCGGTGCGAATAAACAACGTGGAAGTTCCATTGCTGATTCTTGGAGACCCTGCTTATCCCCTACTGCCGTGGCTTCTAAAACCCTACACTGGGAGAAATTTGACTCCTGCTAAAGAATCTTTTAATGCATACCTGAGCAGTGTCAGGATAGTGGTGGAAAATACATTTGGAAAGTTGAAAGAGCGATGGCGTATCATTGGCAAGAAAATTGATGCCAGAATAGACCTGGCACCCCAAATCATCGCAACATGTTGCGTGCTACACAATATTTGTGAACGCTCCCATACCCCTATCAGTGGGTGGGCAAGCAGTAATTACATTTCGTCCCAAATCATGCCGAATCTAAGCCAAGTTGATGATGTGGGCTCACCATCTCGACAGCCACCTGATGCAACGGAAGTCCGACGTGTGCTGACCGAACACATTGCCACAAATCTTCCGCTAAGGCGTAGTATAAGACCTAATCATTTGTGATTTACTCCCTTGACAAATTTGCCAGCGACTCTCTTGTTGGATGCCTTGATTTCTTTTGTTCTGTTCTGGATGCCTTGATTTCTCTTTGTTCTGTTCTGGTAATTGTTTCAGACGATAAAGTCATTTTCATTTTCATTTCCCCATTGCCTGACTAGCACACTAATATAAAAATTGTTGGAAGTTACATTAGAATTCTATACAACAGAGATAGACAACTTGTTGTTTGATTACTTTACTACGGCCACAACGTACGCTGCAAGCGGTGAATGTATTTTTTGCGATAGAACAAGAGAGGTCCAATAAAACGCAAAATCATTGAATGAATACGATTTGTAACCCTCACAAGTCACACCAGCGTATCGAGAACAATCCTCATTTCTGCATTGAATCTGCCAGTCGGCTCATAGTTGACATGAACTGCATCATCATTTCTCGGTCTGCCCGGCTTTCTTGCTGTAGAGCAATTAGTTCTTCGTGTCTCATCTGCCGCTCTTCTTCAATATGGCTCAACAGTCTATCTTCAAAACTTCCAGATCCTAATGAGAAGTAAGACCATGCTTTTGTTTTTGTCTCAATAACAAAAAAATTAAGCATACGTTTTCTCTTATGTTTAGACGTTCTTTGCCTAGATCGTCCACCGCTAGCAGACATTGCGGGAGCCCCTGGAATCAATAAAGTAATTGCTGTAACCGCTTTGTGTTAAGTTGCTTGCTTAGAGGAATAATATAGAAGTAGGACACTTCCCTAGAGCATATCCCCACAACGAGAGGAATCAACTATGTGATAACTCGGCACTAATTCTTGGTACTCAAGTCATACTTCTGATTTCATTATGTATCTTCAAATTTTATCAACTCCTACCACTTTGGTACTACCACGATAATGTAAAATGCACTGTTAAAAGATACTGATCATAACATGGATGCCAGGGATCCGATTGAAACAAACCGACCTACCTTCATGGTCACTCACAATGATGCTGTCATCAGCGTCTTCGTTCTGAATTTGGCCAGCAACACTTGCTAAGCAAATTGAGCAGAGATTATCACATGATTCAGGAAAACTCGTTGATACAAACACTATACCTGTGCCTTCCGAATCCATGAAACTGGTCTCATTCTCATTCACTTCCACTGTCACTCTAGGAAATGACTGAAGACCTTCAGTAACTAGTGCCTGTAATGGGTTACTCGTGAGTCACCTTGCAAAAACCTAATTCAATACGAAATCAAAATACCGCAGTCCTGGGTCTCATTCCTAACAGCTCATCCAGTTGTGAGAAGGGTGGCCAATGACGTCCTTCGGCCCCCATTCCTGACTTCGTGAGCTGCTTTTTTACTTTATAATACTGCCTTTTCAGATATTTCCATTGGTTCTTGACCTCTTCCCTGCACACGAAATAAAGCTGTTGATCTTCCTACCAACACTCAGGAGAGATGTGTACTTCACCATGTGAATGTATATCCTTCCTCAGCTAACCTTGCAGCCAAATCTTCAAAAATCAGCCTATTTCTTTGTCGACGGGCATCTAATTGGGCCAAAAGATCTCGCTCTTTGATCAAGCCTAGCAAAGCTTGGATAGCCGCCCTGCTCCATGTTTTCTAAAAATAACCATATGTTTGGAAATTGTCAAAATAATCCAGATGTACCGTACGGTATAATACCTTTTTCTGGATATTTGTGCTTGCGGACTCCGACATAACCGTAACATATACTAAATTTACCACAGAGCTGTAAAATAAGCATAAATCGTGGTAAATTAGTGAAAATTCACCGATCAATTGAGATATAATATAGCATCTCGCATTTCTCGGCCAGCGACCTTCCCTTCATCACACGACAAAACACGAAATACCCTGCTCCAAAGACGAGTCACTAAACTCACGCCAAAACGCATGACAAAATCTCCAGCCGTGACGAAGGGATCAGTATTCTCTCGAATCGGTCACACATAACCGATCAACTGGAAATCTCATGACGCGCTCAGGTGTGTCGTGATACCAAATTGCTGCATGTGAAAAGGCTTATTGACGAAAATCACTCGCTTAAATGATTTGATTACAGAAATTTAATGAGTAAAAGGCGTCCTGGGTTGAAAATAGTATATACAAATGAGTGATGAAGGTATAATGGGATCTAGACGGGATTAGTATGGTATAGCCCAACAACTCCTTGACTTGGAAATCCCACTTGGAGTCCATGTGGGACCCATGTTATGAGACCCTTCAATTTGGCCAACCCACCTATCCACCTAAATACCACATGGGTACCACGTGGTCGTGTTACCTGGGTCGGCGCTTCAGAAATGTGGATTGTCTCGTGACTCGGAGCAAAATTTACGAGTCAATTTCAAGTCATTAAGTAAACGGTGTCGATTAAATCACTCTATCTGTCTATGTTCGAGTTGTTCGCGATACGCCGATGTCACTTGTGAGAGGAACCAGTCATTCACTGATTGTACGTTTCACTAGTCCTCCGTTGTTACATCACAAACAAATTGACCGCAAACAAAACGATCACAGCATACGTTGTCGTAGTAGCAATATATTATTCTAATAGAAACGTATCCCTGTTTCCTGGACGACTCAGTGCTTACATTGCGCAGCGCTCTCCTTAATCAACACTCTTGTATGATTTAAATCAAACTAATCAAACTAATGTAATCAGCTTCTCGAGGCTTCGTATTCGGTTCTCTATATCGGCTGATAATAACAGACTCCAGCATGTAGATATACGGTTACTCACGTGTTTTATTAGCAGTTCTTCGTGTGCGTGATCGATACATCTTTTTGCATGTATATTGAACTTTATCTTCGTTATTTGATTCAAGATAAATGGTCAATCAATCTGCCCTTCACCCAGTTAACAAAATGTAATCACTAGGGCAAGTTTTTGTTGCAGTGAAATCCGCGGAAAGTTGCATTTATTTATTTATTTTTGACAGAAGTTGCATTAAAAGACCACATTTTGCTCGGTTGACTAAAAAAAAGGTCATTTTACCAGCTCAGCTCCCGAAATACCCGTACTTCGGTGCTGATTTACGGTGTTTCAGTCGAATTTGGCCGTGTATTTCACCAAAATCGAAAATACTTTCATGAAAAATAAAACGAAAAAGTTGCAAAGAGTTGCATGGAAAAAAGTTGCAAAAAGTCACACTATAAGATTCCTTCAAACAGCTTAAAACAGCATTCTACATATCTTACGAGAAGTATTTAGGAAGCTGCCGGAAGCTGTAAAAAAAGTTGCAAAAACTTGCCCTACTAATCACTTAGCATCATCACTCATACTTCGAAAATCCAATTTGACTTGAATCGTGACTTGACTTGACTTCATTCGAGTCACCTTTAAAACTGGATTGACTTGACTTGACTCGAGTCAAAATGTGCAATGACTCGAGGTGACTCGTGATTCGAAGGTAGTGACTTGATCCCAACACTGAGTTCTAACACTTTCTGGCCCTATTTTCCAAGAATCAGGACTGATAGACGAAATACCAACAATGTGGTGACTTTACTACTCTTCGAAGTTACAATGAAATGTGTGTTTTGGCAGTACAAGTCGAGTCAATGCACATATTGACTCGAGTCACCAAAAAATGGTGACTAGTCATTACAACCCTGTCCTGTAAGGAAGTTTTTTTTTAATTATGTAATTATATGGCCCATCTTCACTAAAAAATATTTTATCCATGACAATTCCGTGAACTAGTGATCGACCCACAGGAATGGATGTACTGCAGTCCTCAAGAAATATCAATCAATTTCTTAATGTGGTCTGTAGTTGGGCATCTTCTGCTTTTTGATTGCATCATATTTCAAGTCATCAATTTATCTATACTAGACTTACTCTCATGTTGCAATTCGTTTACTGCTCTATCATCTGCCAAGAAGAGACTTGGGTCTGATTAAAAACTCTGTTCAGTGTCGTGCATAATTTATTATAGTCTTCGTAAAAATATGATTCTGCTACAAAAATTATGACTGTGCTACTCCGCTAAAATATAACCTGATTAACGAGCAATAATAATGTAGAGAGATTCAGGCCGTGGTTCCAAATCATCCTCGAACACTCAACCGTTGAAGAAACGGCCTACAATCAATCTCTGATCGCGTAATTGTGCGCTAGAACAAACGCAAAGCAAATGTCCGACGCTAAGATTCGAAAATGCGCCCACAGTTCCATGTAACCGCTCCAATAGCGGTAGTCCAAATTGATAAGAACCACCAGGAGCCATAAAACCAGCGCGAGCTTGGAGCCTACTTGAAGATTTGAGGCTGTGATGAAGCAGAGGGCGGAAATTGCAAGGAATACGCTGAAAAAATAAGGTCGATTTAAATGCTGGATAATTGACCCTAAGTTGGCAAACTTTTCAAATTTCTGCTCAATTACAGGTAGAAGTAGCAATTTCGTGTCAAAACTACTCATTGGGGTTATTCAAGAATAAAGTTTTCCTGGATTCCGGGGATTCACAGATTAAATTGTTAGGAAGCCTGATTAACACTGCACACCAAATTTGGCTCGATTCCAACTGGTAGATGTGAACGCACAGGAGTTTGAAAATCTTGAACTTATACTATTTTACTGTCAACACCATGAAATTGTTAGGTTGTCTAAAAGAACGATGCTTAACAATTATTGCTCACTTCCAGCCAATAGAAGCGAAGTGTTTGCAGTCGAAAATTTTGGATTCGCAAAAATAGCCTGGACGATGGGTAGTCCCAAGATTATTAATAAAAAACTTGAATAACTTCACTTCACGGGTTGAAATTGTGTCAAATTTGTTTTGCAACATTTTTTGTGGGACAACTCACAACTTTATGGGGTTGACAGTACAATTTGAAAAAAACAAATCAAAATTTTCAAAGTCCTGTGCGTTCACATCTACCAGTTGGAATCGAGTCAAATTTTGCGTGCGTTTTTTAGGCAGCGTAGCAATTTAATCAGTGAATCCCCGGAATATAAAGGTATTTTTGAACAGCCCCAACGCAGGCCTACAGTTGTTGGCAAAAACAGGCCTAGAATAATTACTTTTCTACTTGGGAGACGCCACTAGAAATTTACTCACCAGAACATGAAAACGAGAGGGTCCCGCACATTATTAAGACTAGACGGCAGTATATAGAAGAGTTTGGACTTTTCCGCGGACCACTCGTACAACAGATAAGCTTCCGCTATCAGACACACGCCGATCAATATGTGACCTGAAATGGAACCGGACTATGAATTGCGTCGATGTACATTGTAATATAATGGATTGTGCCGTCAGAGGAGGCCCGATCAGCAGAGAAGAACAACAAGAATATTTTCAAATTAGAGTACAATTAGAATTACAGCTACATCTCATTTTCCAAATTAGATTAGAATTAATGAACTCGTGTAAACTACTACTAGCTTCAGTTTTTTTTCAAATTAGACTACAATTAGAA
The DNA here is from genome assembly GCF_051294905.1 of Botryllus schlosseri. NCBI lineage: Eukaryota > Metazoa > Chordata > Ascidiacea > Stolidobranchia > Styelidae > Botryllus > Botryllus schlosseri. The sequence goes on from NC_137238.1 coordinate 36,604,392, forward strand.
TTATAGCTACACCATGTTTTTCGACTCGAATTAGAATTATAACTTTGCATATTTTTCAAATTAAATTATAACTAGAGCCCGACCGATTATCGGCTCGCCGATATTATCGAGTCGATATCACGCTTGGAGAGAAATATCGGTATCGGCCATTGAAGGTAAAATAATATCGGAAATTTTTGTGACGTCACAACATGGTGGCAGGGAGTCAGAAAAGTCGATAGAAGACGCGAGGACGATAAATTATAAAAATAAATGGCCAAGCTGCATATAGTGCATACTGCATGCATACAGGCAGTAGGCGTGCCTATCTGAAAAATATTATAGATAACTAACCACCCTTATGCCCCACTGACTTTGTGGGAATCCCCCTGCAGTAATCGATCATCAAAAACAGAGAGCAGCTGGATGGATAGTTGTCTGCAGAAGATTTCAATCGAACTTCAATCATGCTGGACTGACCCTTGTGATGACAGACAAAAGCGTCGCGTCAAAACATTTCTCTGAAGATTGTGCTTGTGCTATTGGTTCGCTACCAACAGAGTTGATTATACCAGTAGTGTATGAAGTCGTCTGACTGAGGCCTGCGGGGCTACCATGATAGGAAATGTGCGAGCATAGAGGGCAAGGAAATCAAGCAAACGTGGGGTAAAGCCAATGATTGATACGAAAATTTTTGATTCCATGATGACATTGGCCAATTCTGACAACAGAGCGTAAAATATTGATGACTTGATTGTTGAAATGTTGGTCGTGGTCAAGGCCCAAGGGGGATGGGTGGAGCAGTTGCAGACGTGGACAATTTGAGTTGTTTTGCACATTCTTTTCAGCTATTTGTTAATGATGTGCTGAAGGCTCCAGGTGCACTGCCAGAAGAATATCAATATTAACATCAATATTTGGTGAAACCATTGAAGGAAAGACCACCTGCAAGGGAGCGGTGGAACCGAAATGAAGAAAGATTTCCAATTCTTGCTGTGCCACTAACTATGGTACCAAGTGAAAGACTGCTCACTGTGTTTAGTACTATATACATCATTTATGGAAGACCGCAGAAGTTCACTCCTTGGAGAAAGAGCCGAGAAATTGTGCTTCGTGAACTGTAATCTGCAACTTCTGGATTGGTGCTTTTGATATACTTTTATAGCCCTAAATCATTTATTTCATGTCCAAGCATATCAATGACTGTAAAGTTGTTGAAATAAATGCCATGAGGTGTTAAATATGGGCCTTGAGCTAGATTCCATATCTTTTGAATATCGGCTGAATATATCGGGGTTATCGGTGGAGGTACTGGATATCGGTCTTATCGGTATCGGCTCAGAAATCCAATATCGGTCGGGCTCTAATTATAACTAAAATAACTGAATTCACGAATGAAGTTCAATTCATATCGAATCAGATACCATTCTCTTGAATATGATGTGTGGCAAATGCGGGGTCGCAATGACTCGACTCGAGTCACGATTTTCTGATGACTCGACTTTTTTTCTCAAAATACGAAAATGACTCGACTCGAGTCATGTCGTATGACTCGACACTCAGATGGTCAAGACTGACATTTCATTGTAATTTCGAAGAATAGTAAAGTAACCACACTATTGGGATTTTGTCTATTGGTACTGGCACTTGAAAATGCGACCAAAAACTGCTAAAAGTGAGAGAGTTTGTGAGTGAGTGAGTTTAACAAGACTTAAACTGAAACTGAGCAGTCAACACAATGACTTGGACTCGGACTCGAGTCATAATACCATGACTCGGACTCGGACCTCTGCTCGATGACTTGGACTCGGACTTGACTCGGTGACGAATTGAAAATGACTCGACTTGACCCGAGTCAAAGCTATAAAAGCGAGTTTGGCTTGTGACTTGGTTATAACCTTGGGCAAATGGCTGTACAGCAAGCTTGGCTCTTATCACACTATACAGTTCTCCGGCAGTAATTTCAGGAAAATCAACAGGATTAGAATTAATGTGAGATCATATCAACATTTCACAAATTAGATTAGAAGTAGGTTACCGGCTTTCGTTCTAAATAGTTTAATTAGACAACTAGGATAATCTAGTTGTCCAAGTTTGCCGACAAATCAACATTTCCGCACCTAAACGCGCGTAGCCTCTGTTCGAAGATCTCGAATCTGTGAAACCGCTGGACAGCTGTAGATAGGTGGCGGTCATGGCTAGATTGCGGCAGAATATCTTCAGACGTACCAAGTCTCCGCTGCCGTTCCATAGCACGACTGAGGCCAGCGCCACGATAAACATCTGAAAAATCGACACAACAATTGTACTAAACCACAATGTACTCTGAAATAGTGGATGTATGATGTACCTCAAATGCGAAAAGTAAATTGTCTAGCTAGACTTTTACAAACTACATGATTTCCAAAATATGCAGCTAGAACTAGTAATGATCCCTTTTCAAATCTCTAAGAACTAACTAATAACTGATAATACGAATTGCTGAATAGCAAACAAGCTAAGAAATATTGGAGATAAAATTGGAATTTCAAAAGGACGTGGTCTCAAATGGGAGGGGTTTCGACCCTCAGAACTCCACACCCTGGCTGCGCCACTGTTAATAATGATGACTGTGAGCCAGGGTTGTGACCAAGTCACGAGTCAATCTTCCTTTTAAAGTTTTGACTCAAGTCGAGTCATTTATAATTCACCACCGAGTCAAGTCCGAGTCCAAGTCAGTGAGCAGACGGTAGAGTTCAAGTCATGGTATTATGACTCGAGTCCAAGTCATTGTGTTGACCGCTCAGTTTCCGGGTAAAGTCTTGTTAGACCCACTTTTTGTATCTCTGTTTGGTGATATCGAACGGTTTGCATTTACAATATACGAATTTTCCTCAATTTTAGCAGTTTCTGGTCACATTTTCAAGTACCAGTTCCAATAGACAAAATCGCAATAGTGTGGTTACTTTGATATTCTTCGAAATTACAATGAATATCGGTCTTGGCCGTCTGAGTCTCGCTTCATATGACTTGGTTCGTGTCATGCGCGATGACTCGAGTCCAAGTCGAGTCAATACACAGATTGACTTGAGTCGAGTCATTTCCGTATTTTAACAATATTCAACCGAACGCAATAAATTCAAACCAATTTTTCACATTTTTAAATAGCCAAAAATGTTCGTCCTAATATTAATGCTATGGGTGGAATAGCTACTAAAACAAGAAATGCACAAACCTGGATAGCCGCAAATATTGAAGCATCTCTCTTTTTGCGTTCGTCAAAACTCATCAGCGACCCAACCACAATCGAAAATCCAATGTGTCCGTAGATGACAACGTCTGGGATTCCGTGAGATCTAAAATATTCATACGTTTTGAAAATATTTCTCATTTTAGTTCATTCTAGTTGTCTAAATAGATTAATTGGAGCAAAATGATGTTATCGTAAATCTAATATAATTTGTCAAACGTTGCTATGCTCCAATTTTAATTCTAACCTAATTTCTGGTTGTCCCAAAAATTCTATAGGAGAACATTATCAGACTTGGACAACTATAAAATTTTCAACTTAGATTCAAAGGCTACAATTAGAATTACAGCTACATAGTTATTTCCGAATTAGCTTATAATTAGAAATAGAATGAAGTATAATTTGATATCAACTGAACTTGATAGCATTGTATTTCGTACTAATTCAGAATTTACTTAAATTTTCAAGTTTCTCCAAATTCAGAGATTCGTATATAATTTTGAAAAAATGCGTAGCTATAATATAATTATGATTCTCATTCCATTTGGAAACGCCGTCGATTTTTAAATTGTCCATCTCTACATTCCACTGGTCTAATCCACAAGATGTGCAGCGTTAAACCAGGATTGTAATGACTCGAGTCGCGATTTTTTGGTGACTCGACTTGACTCGAGTCATTTTTTCAAATGCGTAACATGACTCGACTCGAGTCAATTTTTCTATTGACTCGACTTGTACTCGAGTCGCTGTGCATGGTATGACTCGAGACTAGGACGGCCAAGACAGACATTTTATTGCATCTTCGAACAATAGTAAAGTCACCACATTATGGGTATTTCGTCTATCAGTCCTGATACTTGGAAAATAGGGCCAGAAACTGTTGAGAACGAGGAAAATTACGATATTATGAATGCGAGACATTCCATACCACTTGAGCAGAGTTGAAAAACGTGGATTGAACTCAAAACCGACGAGTGAACAGAATGACTTGGACTCGAGTCAAAACACTAAGACTGACTCGGTGGTGAATTGAAAATGACTCGACTTGACTCGAGCCAAAACTACTAAAGTGACTCAGAACCTTGTGACTTGGTTACAACCCTACGTTAAACCATTGACGTAACGTTTTAATGCGCGTGCCACAATAATATAGCTGCATATAGTCGCAATAAGCCGTGACATAGTGCTGTTATTCAGGTGTAGCTGTAGTAGAAGCAATTTTAGAGCATACGGTGAGCTATCAGTGCAGAGACTCTCTCAACTAAGCAGCCTACACAATGGTTTGAAATTCGATATTGGAGCTCTAGTTACAAGTCTGGCTGCAGGTGATCAATTCAGTTGGAACATAAAAGGTTCCTGTGCAAACGAATCGAATACAGAATTAGTGCCACTTAAAATCTGGTATTGCAACCCTATTTGGCCTATCATGATGCATTTACATCATTCACTTAACCTAGTTCACTGCACAATGCATTGTGAGAGTATGTATATATCGATCAGAATTATAGCTACACTGATGTTTTTTCAAACTAGATTAGATATATAGCTAAACAGTTTCTTCCAAATTAGATTAGAATTAGGCCTATAGCAACACCGTTTTTCCAAATTAGACTAGGATTAGAATTCTAGTTTCTTCCAAATTATATTAGAACTAAAATTATAGCTGCAGTTACTTTCAAATTAGATTGGAATTACAGCTATAGAGTTTTTTTTTAATTCAAAATCATAGTAGAAATAGAATTATAGCTGAATCATTTTCAAATTAGACTATAATTAGACTTATGTCTCAGGTTTCTTCAAAATTAGATTAGAATTAGGCCTATAGCAACACCGTTTTTCCAAATTAGACTAGGATTAGAATTCTAGTTTCTTCCAAATTATATTAAAACTAAAATTATAGCTGCAGTTACTTTCAAATTTGATTGGAATTACAGCTATAGAGTTTTTTTTCAATTCAAAATCATATTAGAAATAGAATTATAGCTGCATCATTTTCAAATTAGACTATAATTAGACTTATGTCTCAGGTTTCTTCAAAATTAGATTAGAATTAGGCCTATAGCAACACCGTTTTTCCAAATTAGACTAGGATTAGAATTCTAGTTTCTTCCAAATTATATTAAAACTAAAATTATAGCTGCAGTTACTTTCAAATTTGATTGGAATTACAGCTATAGAGTTTTTTTTCAATTCAAAATCATATTAGAAATAGAATTATAGCTGCATCATTTTCAAATTAGACTATAATTAGACTTATGTCTCAGGTTTCTTCAAAATTAGATTAGAATTAGGCCTATAGCAACACCGTTTTTCCAAATTAGACTAGGATTAGAATTCTAGTTTCTTCCAAATTATATTAAAACTAAAATTATAGCTGCAGTTACTTTCAAATTTGATTGGAATTACAGCTATAGAGTTTTTTTCAATTCAAAATCATATTAGAAATAGAATTATAGCTGCATCATTTTCAAATTAGACTATAATTAGACTTATGTCTCAGGTTTCTTCAAAATTAGATTAGAATTAGGCCTATAGCAACACCGTTTTTCCAAATTAGACTAGGATTAGAATTCTAGTTTCTTCCAAATTATATTAAAACTAAAATTATAGCTGCAGTTACTTTCAAATTTGATTGGAATTACAGCTAGAGAGTTTTTTTTAATTCAAAATCATATTAGAAATAGAATTATAGCTGCATCATTTTCAAATTAGACTATAATTAGACTTATGTCTCAGGTTTCTTCAAAATTAGATTAGAATTACAGCTAGTTACTTCCAAATTACACTAGAATTAGGTCTATATCTAGGCCTACACCATTTTTCCAAATTAGACTACAATTAGAATTATAGTTAGTCTCTTCAGAATTAGATTCGGATTATAGATAAACACTTTCTTGCAAATTTGACTAGCGTTAGAATTATAGCTACACAGTTTCTTCCAAATTAGATTAGAGTTACTGAATTCGAGAAATTAGACCAGACTTAAAATGAGAGCGTGCAAACATTTTACAAACTAGAGCAGAATTACACAACAGGAATTGTATAGTTATTCAAGTCTGCACCGACCCCGCATTGACACAAACCACAAACCTGTTTCTTCCACCCCACTCTCCAAGCAGCATAGCGGTGCTGATGGCCTCCCAGAACGGGAATCTCGGTATCAAAAACCGTGTCGCGGAATATATGAACCTCTTCACCTCCCTTTCAATCCCCATAGTTGCTAGGAGTTAGATTTTAATTTCTAATAGGAAAAAAAAAAACATGATTGTGAATCGCTTGCAACAAATGAATCTTTAACAAGAATATAATATTCCACATATCTGCGAGACTTCAAATACCACCGCACACAAACAATATTAAATTCTGACTCGCTAAATTGTTGTACACTAACAATTAACAGCAAAAGTGGTTCAATGCAGTACACCTACAAGAGGATATTAGTCACAGTATTTACTAACATAACAGGAACTGCTTTACTGCAAATAGATGCAATGAAAATATAGATTTTCTAGAACTTACAACAGCGATAAAGTCAGCAATGTATTTCAGAGTCATAGTTTACATAATATAGCCCTACGCTAGATATTACGTAAGGTAGCCTACTAGTATCAAAGTAAAGTATTTATGTTGCGTCTATAATTCATCACGATTCCAAGCCAAATTGCAGAACCTTGTAAAAAAATGGTTAAATTTCAAAATCTGTGCGAAATTTGAAAAAAATATATAATCAGAACACTCGCACTTTCATTTAAGTTGTATTATATTCAAGAATTGCAAAACTCCATATTTCGGACCACTCTGTGCAAATAATTTTAAGAGACTCCGTCATGCAGACTCTCAATACACAATTGAATAATATATTCATACTTAAACCCGAATATGTTAGGCTGACACTCGGCACTTGCAATCGTTAGCAGCTAGTAGAGAATTAAAGAACAATCCAGCCTATAATAAACATTAAACAATGTTCTTTTCAATTCTCTAGTACGCTGATAGCTGTATATCAACAAAGGTCATTTTACAATTCTCTACTAGTTACAAACAATTACCCCTGACGAGTGTCAACTGAAAATATGTCGGTTTACTTCAATATGACTATATTATTCAATAGCAAAAAATTTACACCAATAGTTCAATCAATAAGCTCAAATCAACTCAGAACCATATCTGTATCATACCAAGCAAAGCTGCAACATTAATTAAACTCAAATCACTTTAGAAACATATCCGTATCAAATCAAGAAAAACTGCAACAGTTGCACATATACAATCCATCATACAACAGCACTTGTCCTATTCTTGATTAAATATGACCGACACACTTTCATAAATCCACAGATGATGGCACAAATAAAAAGACTGAAAAACAGCGGCTCAGGTAAACCAATAAAATACTATATCGCAAATGTCGGATCCATTAGATATTCACGACCAGAAAGGAATTTTGGGCGTTGCCCAAAGAATAATACCAATGGCACATTATTTAAGAGTGCATGGCTGAATGTCAGGATTTGGTAACTTAGTATTCATAGACCGTAACCTCAGCAAACCCGATATCAGACATGCTAAACTAATGGGTCTAAATACCACTATTTGACATAGAAACCGATTACTAATTGCGGACCCTTGAGTGGGAGTGTCAAAATAATGGAAAGTGATTACTTAACTTCATTACTTGAGTAGATTTACAGGACAGAAATTGAACGCAAGTATCCTGCCAGTACAAAGTTTTGACAAATATGAACATGGGAAGCAAACGAAAGAAATAGGAAGACTGAGTCTTTTTCATTCATCTAGGGTTACCATATGTCCTCTTTTAAGAGCATTTTTCCTCTGTTAACAAGAAATCAGGGTTCGCTACAAAAAAATACGAAAAATACGCCCCGATGGATATTTCCAGAGATCGGAAAATTTACATTTTTTTTAGTCAACCCATGTATTATAGGGTATTTCGAGAGCAGGGTCGGAAAATAACTCTTTTTTTAGTCAACCCAACACTTTTATCGAAAAAAATGCCCAAAATCACCAATTTCTTCCTCCGGAATTATACCTTATAAATTTTTTTTCAAAAGTGTCCACTTTTTTGGATCTAAAAATATGGTAAACCCAATTTTACACTCTCGCTTTTGTATGATTAGAATCATAAATTTATACTCTTGAATAGTATATTCATATTGAAATGAACCCAAATATTTTCAGCTAACACTCGTCAGGGTTAATTGTCAGCAACTAGTAGAGAATTGGAAAGAACATTGACCTTAATCAAAATACATTAGCCCAAGCTTTGTCAACGAAAGGAGTTCATGTACCATCTTAAAATAGTACATTGAATGCTCACTTATTTGAGATCTCATTTCACGCTGGTGACATCATCTTTCGAGATACGATTGTTGATATACAATGTTCCTTCCAATTCTCTACTAGTTGCTGACGATTATCCGTGACGAGTGTCAGCCAAAAATATTTGGGTTCATTTCAAAATGAATATACTATTCAATTGTATATTGAAGTTCTGTACCTCCAAGAAGCTCTTTAAATTTATACTCAAGTACAACTGGAAGAAGTAATTTCCATTAAAGTATTCTAGGCCTGGTTTAGCTTCAAAACAAAAAAGTAATCTCAAGTCTTAACCACTTGATATATAGCGTAAGTCGGCAAAATATACTTGAAGATCTTCGTTACTGACGCCTTATGACTATTTCCCAATATTGCTGCATTTCACAGAGGTAGGATTAATCCAATATCAAACATCACAACTCCGGAAACAATCATTGCAATATATCCCTTGAACTGAAGACTTTGTCTCGCTGACTTTTGACTTGACGCTTCCATTGCGACTGTGCTGTGGTCAGCCTTTGTCCAATTGATCCCGAACTTGAATGCCGGTTACGCATTGCAAATTCCTCATTGGTGTTTGTCGACGTAGAGGGCTGTTCGGACATTAATTGCTGAGTTTCAGCTTGCGCCGATGGTTTTCTTGACCGATTTACTATTTCCGCAATCCACATGAACAGCATATACGCGAAAAGCAGTAAAATAATCGTGATGTAAATCAACACCACAACCTCCATGGTTCGAATGCTTCTGACTTCATAGCTGCAGTCGCATCCTAAGCAGTATTGGTCCATGATTGTTTTGTACGTAAAATTAACGTGGCACAGCTGAATCTCACACAAGCAGGACTCCTTTGTGAGATTAGTCGTGTAGACTTTCAAGGGTATGTCGATCTCACCCCTTGAAAACTCTTTGCATTGGCACAGGCATCGTATGTCATTGTATTTTGACTCGCTCTCACCCAAAGCTGCATTTCGGGAAAGTGTGTTTACTAACACAGCGAATAGCAACAGATAATTCATTATAACACTGGGAAATTGCAGAGCCAGAGTCAAATAAATATCAAAACTTTACATCTTTAACCTCAATATACAATTAAATAATATATTCATTATGAAATGAACCTGGATATTTTCGCCTGAAGAACATTGTACATCAACAATCTTCTCACCTCCTTGCCTCGGTTGTTCGAATATTCATGCCATTAATCAATGATACAATTGTTGATATACGATCTTCCTTTCAATTTAATTTAGATTCATTCCTACCTTTTCAGTTTATTGCAATCTTGTAGTGTTTTACATCGATAAAATTGTAATTTGAGACACCTAGACTGGTAATATTAATATATTTCTTATAGTTGCAGGTGTCCAGATGCAGCCTTTCTGGTTTATTTGACATCCAAGCATGCCAATGGCTGTTGTTAAGTTGTTCAAATAAATGCTATGATGCGGTGGAAATGCGCCTTCAGCTAGATACCATATCTTTTGAATATCGGTGAATGTACTAGAATCGACTCATTCTGTTCCATCATTACAAAATTAAAATTGCTATTAAATTCAGCATACTCATTTTTAGGCACTTCTTCGATGGCAGTCAGAGATCGGAAAATGTTCACCATGATCACCAATGAATGTTTTCCATGAACACGAACAAAAATTTATAAACGTCAAAATAAATTGTTTTTGTGTGTCTTTGGAGAGACGGATATTAGGGTTGGGGTGGGGGGTATTAGGGTGGGGGCTGGGGGAAAGGGAGATTGGAGGTGGATTAGGGTCAAAGTTGGGGTTAGGTATCCCAAGATCAGGGTTGGGGGATGTTAGGGAAGGGGGATATTAGGGTGGGGGAAAGGGTGATTGGAGGTGGGTTAGGGTCAAATTTGGGGTTTGGGTATCCCAAGATTAGGGTGGGGTTGGGGGGATATTAGGGTTGCAGGAGGGGGGATATTAGGGTTGTGGGAAGGGGGATATTAGGGTTGGGGTTAGGGGGTATTAGGGTTGCGGGAGGGGGGTATTAGGGTTGTGGGACGGGGGATATTAGGGATGGGGGAGGGGAGGTGGGTTAGGGACAAAGTTGGGGTTAGGGTATCCCAAGATTAGGGTTGGGGAAGGGTGATATTAGGGTTGGGGGAAGGGGTTATTAGGGTTGGGGTAAAGGGGATTGCAGGTGGGTTAGGGTATCCCAATATTAGGGTTGGGGAAGGGGTATATTAGGGTTGGGGGAAAGGGAGATAGGTTAAACCCCGGTTAGGGGTAATCTAACCCCAACTTTGAACCTAATCCACCTCCAATCCCCCTTTCCCCCAACCCTAATATCCCCCTTTTCCTTAACCCTAATACCCCCCCTCCCCAACCCTAATATCCCCTACCCTAACCCTAATATCCTCCCTCCTGCAACCCTAACATCCCCCCTAACCCCAACCCTAATATCCCCCCTCCCGCCACCCTAATATCCCTTTCCCGCAACCCTAATATCCCCCCTCCCACAACCCTAATACCCCCTACCCTAACCCTAATATCCTCCCTACCGCAACCCTAATATCCCATTCCCATAACCCTAATATCCCCCTCCCGCAACCCTAATACCCCCCTCCCACAACCCTAATATCCCCCCTCCCACAACCCTAATAACCCCGTCCCGCAACCCTAATATCCCCCCTAACCCTCTCCAAACGCAAAAACAATAATTTTGACGTTTATAGATGTTTATTCGTGTTCATGGAAAACATTCATTGGTGATCATGGTGAACACTTTTCGATCTCTGACTGCCATCGAAGAAGTGCCCATTTTTACAGGTGAGGATATGAGCCACACTAAAATACTTCTAAAATCTACATGCCAGACATCAACTATTTCACGAACAAATCTATAATAAAGACACATCAATGTGCTAACGAATCTGAGTCTGTTGCCCAGTGCCAGTGGCAGTCAGCCACACTTGGTCAGTCAGTAACACAATACAAATTTCTCAGAGTGAGCAAATATAATTTATAACGATAAAATTGAATAATATATTCATATTGAAAAAAACCCGAATATGTATTTATTCATCTCAATACGAATAGAATTCAATTGTATACTGCAGTAACGTACCTCCAAAAGTCTCTCCATAACAATAACAACTTCATAAGCACTCAAGCTTGTTTTTTCTATTTACACGACTTATGACGGTCTACTTCAACATATTAAATTACGTCAAGTATAAAGTAGTATTGCGAATGTAATTTCGAAATTGCACCATTGTCAATGCGATGATTATAGCTCCAGGCGTCGATAGTCAAACTCATCTCACTCACGATCTCGAAGTTAGGCCGCGAAAAAAAGTGTATTACTGCAAAACTGCATAGTTGGCCATGAAAATGAATCGATTTCAAGGCCAAATTGTCTGGCAGTATAATATTTCACAGATTATACACGGAATGGAACCGAACAACTAGCTTCAGTTTTCATGTTGAACGCACAGCGGCACAGGTGGTAACTGGTAAGTGACTTGTTTACGAGGTAAAATATGCATAAATAAATACAGAACTCTGTGATTAAGACGCGTGCATGCGTAACGATAAAGTTTGTAGCTGTCAGCGTTCTGACAGTCGATGCTAAATCGCCATAGTCGCATTTTTATCAGGAAAACGATTCGGAAGTTTGCTGAAAAAAGACTGTTAGCGCGCCAGCATCTTCTAACGGTTTGTATTTCTCGACGCTAGGGCTTTAAAGAAGCCTGCGACTAACAAGAAGGCTACCCCGCAAAAGTATGCCTCGAGTGAGGATCGAACTCACGACCTTGAGATTATGAGACTCACGCGCTGCCTACTGCGCCATCGAGGCTACCTGTGGCAAGTGATGGTTTATGTCCAACGATCTCTCGGTTATGGGCCAGCAGCCCAGCACGCTTCCGCGGCACCACAGAATTTCATCCGTTGCAAAACACCGTAAGACTGCGATACAATGAAAACATACAATGGTGTGTTGGGTGAGACGAACGTCCTGAGCGAGTTCTTGATGGACAGTTCCACTGACGACAATTGCGTTTTCCAGCCAGAGGTGGTCAAAGTAGTCAAGAAAGCGTCTCATGTAGAAGTAGAAGTAGCGACGCTAAAATCTACTCAAGTAAACAAGTATGGAAGTAGATGTGAGAAGCAGTCGTAAACACGCTCTCATGGGCTGTCAAAAGCCTGAAACTAAGCCCTTCGGACATTGCAGAGAGCTGGGTTCATGCTGTTCAGTACAAATTTCCACACGTAAGAATTAGACCGCATCGTGGTATGCAAATCATAGTTTTGCTTTGGAGAAGCCACAGAACTCTATTTCAGATAACATTGAATTGTGTCCTCTGTCGTATTATAAGGCCCATAGTTAAGACAAAAACAATAGGGAGTTGCACCAGAAATTTTCGCGATGATTGTTGCGCGAAATAAAACAATATGGTAGCTCGCAACCAAGGCTTTGGAGCCGGAGCAAGGATCCGGAGCCCCGGAGCCGTACATTTTCAGCGGAGCCAGAGCTCTACATAAAATTCAGGAGGAACAGGAGCCGGCACTGGAGCCGGTTATATGATGACGTATTTCATAAGTTGCTATGCTTTCTGATGGCTGAATTCACATATTTTTTCGATAATCGTTATTATAAATTGAGAATTGTTGCCTCGTTGGCACCACCTTTTCTAACTAACCAGTAACTAGCTGTGTTTGATTGTTTATACACATGGGCCAAACCTGGGTAGGCTGGATTTGCCGCGCTTACTCCGTATTACTGTCGGTAGGCTATACCCTCAAATTCGTAATCAGCACAACACCTATGGCCATTGGCCAATAATGCTGTTCGGAAAATAATGAAAACCATGCATGTCACAGAACGGGATTGCTTATGTGAGATGGGCAATATACCTAGTACTGAGACGACTATGCGACGCCATAGGATATAACCATAACATTGCTGCCAGAGTTGGATCAATTACATTATTTCAGTTCAATTACAATTACAATTACAATTACTTTCATGCATGTTTCAATTACATTACAATTACAATTACTCCATGCTAAAAATATCAAATTACAATTACAATTACAATTACTCCTTGCATGCTTCAATTACATTACAATTACAATTACAATTACTCCTTGCATGCTTCAATTACATTACAATTACAATTACAATTGCTGCTGTTGAACATGTAATTAAATAATCATAAATTCAACCGTGCTCCTTGACAACCGTAGCGTCGTAATTAACAACAATTCAAGTATTCATGTTTCATTCATGATGCGCAAATACCCGTTAATTAATAAAAAGAAAAAACGTTTTCGAACTATTCCAGTATGCAGTATGTCGTTGAAAAAAGTATTATAATAATTATATGCACGTGTTGGATTTGCGTATATAGTATATAATTAAAGAAATATTATTATTTTTATCGAGGGACGTTGGAATTAGGATGAGGAGTAAAAACAAAACCGTGCTTTGTCAGATAAGACGTTATATAATATCCAGTGGTCTGGTTAGTTAGCCAGACGAAGTAACGATGCAGCATCGTGATCTGAAATCGTATTGTAGATTGCCAACCCACGGATAGATGCGCAAGATGTGAGTCACGGATGAATGCACCGACAAACGTAATGCAGAGCCGGCTAAAAGCAGCAAACTTTGTAGTCCTAGAGCTGGCGATCCAAATTTGATGCATCTGGTCTTTTTCGTAAGCTATTGATGCACTAATTCCGAAAATTAAAATTAAAATCTCGTCAGGGCAATGTAACTGCTCCAAAATAACCGTTTAAGGCCGACTGTTCTGAAAAGTGAGAGCGCCGCAGCAGCATGACCACAACAATGACCAATTACGCCCAGCGATTGTTCAGAACAATGCCGATTCCCAGACTTTCACGACTATTTTGGGATGGTACCATTGCCTGGAAATATACTTTTATTGCGGAATCAGTGCGGTTAGGACCATACATATCAAATTTCGACGCTTGGATCGCCAGCAATTGGACTATCAATTCTGCTGCTTTTAGCCGGCTCAGCAGTTCGCTTTTCGGCGTATTCAATCGTGAGTCACGTGTTGCGAATCCATCCGTTGGTTAGTAATCTAATAATTGTATACAATGGCAGCCGAGGCCAGCATAGCGGTAAAAATAAAAAAAACTCCGCCTGCAAGGGCGCAGTCAAGGGCTTCCGCGAATGGATCCATCAAATTCCTTGTCGACATTTAAAGAGAATGCATTATAAGTCAATTATTTTATGTTGTGCTTGTCAGGTCTCAATAGCAATTTAATGTAATTGAAATTGTAATTGAGCAAAATTTTTGTCAAATTACAATTACAATTACAATTACACAAAATAAAAATGCTTCAATTACAATTACATTACAATTACATTGAAAAATGTATTAATTACATTCAATTACAATTACAAATTACAATTGATCCAACTCTGATTGCTGCACATGTTGATTTAGAGGCGCGCATGCCTCACTCACGCCGATAAACATTGTCTCCTTTCTTGATTGGATGAGCAAATGCACGTTCTTCGTTGATAGTTTTTTTAATCGTAGCGCCAAATTCATTCAAGCGCACGATCGTTTACTCCCATACCGATTTGCGAACGCAAACAGGGAAATGCATCGAAGCAGTGCATCGAAGCAGTTTACTGGACCACGACCTGACATATCGAACTCGCCTTCCGACACATGCCACCTCTTTTTGTCACCTGTGCTTTTATATTCTCTTCCTTTACTTTTCATTCGGTGTGCTAACTGTGCTAATGCCTCAGTACATTTTACATCGCCTAGGCTCGGCCATGGTGGGTATCTGATTTTCAAAACTACTCCAAGTCGTTTCGACACCTTCCTATCTTTCATTGTGCCGCAGTAGAGAGAGAAAGAGAGAGCCTGCACTCTACAATAGCGTATGTTTACAAATTTCAAGATCCATTTTTCGAATTGCTAGGAAATCAAGTTTTTGTAAAATTTTCTTGTTTTTGGTCGTATCTTGGCCACCTTTATATGTTTTTGAAATTGTTTCAAAGTTAGTCATCGCCAAAATATGGCCGAAAGAAAGTGAAAACTTTCTCAGCTTTTCTCAAAATATGTAAATTGGGTAGAAGCTATAGTATACTTTGATTCCACAGCCACGTTTATAAGAATCATAATAATCGTAACAATCGTCAGACTATATTTTCCTCTGAGCAAGACACACACAATGTACAATGCGATAATACACATTGCGAATTGCGATGTAATAAGCAGATAGGAGGATTCATCAACCTCGACCTAGTGATCCGACGATCGGCGATTATTGAAATGTTGATGAGGTATTAGAAAAGACAGAAATCGATTCCACAAAACATATTGTCGATGTCCAAGTTTACGGTGGAGTCATCAAATTCATTAATCGTAACACAACAGCTATCCCCTGGGAATAGTGTACCAAGTACTCGTCCTTTTATGAACATTGGACACACAACTGCTCATCCGTGACAAATCGTTGAAAATGCTCAATGTTCAGTTCATGCTTGCTGTTATCGAACATCGATTCGATTTAGTATCGTTTATCTGCGGGTAGTGGGTACGGTAGTGGTGTTCTGCTTCTTGTTGTAGACTTAAAACATTAGTAGTAGCGACTGGTGATTCGTAATCTTCGCATGAGTCTATCCTTAGATGATTTTAACTTCGTTGGTCGCCTATTCATTCCTTGCACTCTGGCGCGTTTTGCAATTCGAAGTAATGGCTATATTTACTCTTTCATAATTCATACTCGGAGTATGATGCACCTATTAACCTAACCAAGGTCTTATAGCTTACGGAATGTGGGTAATTGATGATCTTATAACTGAGAACCTGAGTGCAAAATTTGAATTGAACCTGATTCGATCGAAAGCTATCATTGATATAAATCAACGGGTCAGGTTACTGACATTCCATCAGTATTGCCTCTGGGGCTCGGGACAGTGAACACAAAAACTCCAGCGTAGAAAATATACAATCGATTTTGTGGGTTTGGTCGTGCAGTGTACTTTTTTTCATCAACAAACTATGACCAATCGGGTTTCTGCATGAACAATGAACATCTCAAAATATAGATGGTGTTTGTAATTGGTTTGGGTTAGTAGTGTGCATTATCTTTACTCAAAAACCCATGCTAATCCTATAACAATCTTACCTTAATTTTACAATGGCCTCACCAGACTTGAACAAGTTCGATTGTTGTCACATTAGACTAATTAGTGCAAAATGCCGGTAATCGAATAAAGGAATAATCTAATTAGTGAAATGTTTCTTCACGCTCATTTTAATTCTTTCCTGTACTGTAAATACTACAGTAGCGCTGCAGTGCGAAACGAACCAAGCTTGCTGTACAGTCATTTGTTATTCTCGTTCTTATGAACTGTGATTTGACAGCCTACGAGCTGAACGTGATCTTTGATGTATTTCTTTCTAATTCAAAATGTAATTCAATTTCCGGGCTTTTGCTTATTTATCAATTCTAATTCTAATATTATTTGTAAAAATCTGCGTAGCTATAATTCTAATGCCAATCTAATTCATAAAATAATGTGTCGTTATAATTTTTATTCTAACGTAATGTGGAAAAAACTGTAGCTATAATCTAATTTGGAAAATACTCTGTAGTTATAATTCTAATTGTAGTTTAATTTGGAAAAAAATGTGTAGCCATAATTGTGTTTATAATCGAAATTAAAAAAAGATGAAGATTTTCTGATTTGATGGAAACTGAAATAGATTTTTGTTGTATTCATTTATAGGCTAGTACTGAAATGAATTCAATTTCCAAGTTTCTGCAAATTCAGATATGCCAAGTCTAATATAATTCCAAAAAACTGTAGCTATAATTGTAATCGTAATCTTGAAAATTTGGAAAAGCTCCCATTATTGTTTTGCCATTAACACAGATTAGTATTTTAAATCATGTCTGAGACTTTAATGGAGAACCCCGCGCCTACAATGGACGACTCTAACAAGGAAAATGGGAGTGTCGTCGCTGAGACGGAACAGCCCGCCGCAGAAGATCAAAACCAAGCGATGCCTGCGTTAGAACTAGCGGAAATCGACGACGCCCCTTGCCACACACCGACTAAGGGGAGCACTCCCAGAGAAACATCATCAAGCAGTGCTTCGCCTGTACCTGAAGAACTGGAGAGGCCAAAGCGTAAAGTCAACTTAGGCCGTGACATCAGCCTTATGATGCAGGCTTTAAACAGCTTGCATAGTCCCGAGGAAAAACTGGCTGCTTTGTGTAAAAAATATGCGGATTTACTCGAACAACAGAAGGCGAAAGACAAAAGAATGAGGGGTATCGAAAGAAAGCTTTTAGTTTCGGGGAAAGAAAAGGAACATGTTCAAAAAGAACTGAACAAAGCAGTCCTCGGTAAATCTAGGATGGAAAGCTTGGCACGCGAGTTGAACAAACAGAATAAACTGCTCAAAGAAGAGTCTCTACACCTGAGTATGAGTCACACGAAAGAAAGAGAGTTGGTGAGCGCTAAATTTCAAACGGCGACCGATGAAATTTCGGGAAAAATCAACGCTATCGCCGATCGTAACGAGGTTTTGAACGAAAAAAACCGGGAAATGTCCGATAAAATAGAGAAATTACTGGAAGAAAGTGTTACGCGTGAAAAGATGGTTCGAAAAGTTTTGGAGCAGAGAGATTTGCAAGAAAAAATATTGGAGTTAAAGGCTAAAGAGGCTGCGGAGGAACGCGACACGGCGTTGAACGTCATTAAAGAATTGCGTTCGCAAATGGACAAGTCCAAAGAGCTGTACGAAAACCAGGAAAAGGAGCTGAAAGCTCAGATTACTTTTTACTCAAAAAAAGTGAACATGTTTCAATCGACTCTGGATAAGAGCAACCAGGTTTTCAGCACTTTTCGCTCGGAAATGGACGGGATGGGAAAAAGCGTGAAGACCCTCGAAAAAGCGACGGAATATTGGAAAAAATGCTGCCAAGACGCGAATCGCGAGAACGGGAGACTGTTGGCGCAGTTAGGGATGAAAAACGAAATGGTCACGCATTTGAACGGCAAGGTACAGAAGTTATCGGAATTGTGCCGCGCTCTGCAGGTTGAACGTCACGAGCTAGCTAAATCTACGATTAAACCAGATAATATCGAACCCACTGTGCTGGAATCTCAAGACAAAGACCCAGTAGATATATCCGAGGCTGTTGAACAGGATTCTAGTCAAGACCTTTATGTATCTACAGTAGCAGAGCACGGTGATGATGATAATACGTCTGAACCGGAGGAAAACGATGAAGATTGCCCCGAATCTTTTGAAGATTGTGCTTCGAATGATGGAAAAATTGATGATTTGCAACCGCAGAGCGCAGATTCAGCGGATGCTTGAAACTATGATGATTTTGCACAATTTTTACACTGTCCTAATGCACGGGTTGAATACGGCTGATGTAATATTTTCAACTAATGTTCCCGATCGTACGTGTATGGCCCCAATTATCAAATCTCGAGTCCAAATCCGTGGTGGTCTTTGGTTGAAAATGACGTATTTATCAGATTTTCACAATAGTGTTGGGTGCGAACCGGTTAGACTGCATTTTCGGGTAGTAACTTGAGATTTAGCGTCCATTCTGATGGTGAAAGTGAGTCATATATAAGTTATCCATTGGACAACTAGATAATTGTACTCACACCAAAATGATAGTAATCTAATTTGAATCCAATTTTGTAGTGCGAAACAAGCCAAGCTTGCTGTACAGACATTTGTCATGCTTTTGAGAATGAACGCTATAGTATTCGTAAATTTTCAAGTTGCGTAAGTCTGGTGGTACCATCCCGAGAAATCAAAACCGGTGGTGCACAGGAACATGACCCGTTGCAGTACACTCTAGGGATGTGCCTCCGTAAGTATTGATGCATTTACCAGAGATTAGCAAATTTGGTATTTTCAATTTCATGATCAGAATTAAACTTGTATCGCGTCGGTATCCAAGTCCTACTCTGATGATAATAATAATAATATAATAATTTATAGAGCGCCGAATATAACAATATGTCATTACTACACTAGGGCGCTGTACATAAAAGGCAATAAAATATAAAAGTAAACGATATGTATAAAAGACGAAGTGCATAGTTGTGATGGCTAAAATTCGATCAAAAAGTTTAGATGTACATAATGTCCCAGTCAATATCTAGCTTCTAAATAATCGTGAATCCCCATCTGATCCAAATTTGGGCAAAATCATCAAAATTGTGTGTTTCGGATCAAAATCCATGCTCATCTCTAGTGTTTGCTCATTTTCCCCCATCGGAGAACAGTCAAAGCGAAATTTAGTACCTGAAAGTGCTGTTTGCCCAATTTTCATCCTTCACTACAGTGAGAATCTGAATAATGCACAAATTATATTTACAGTATTTTTGTGAACAGTGAAAATTTGCTCTCTCTAGACTACGGTTGAAAATTTTTCGTTCCATTTCGTTTTCTATAATTTCGAGGCCCTCGTCATGACTAGAGCCTGATCGACTTGAGCCTATACCGATATTCAAATGATACTGCATCTAGCTTGATGCGCATTTCCAAAACTTCGAATCATTTATTTGGCTGCATCTTGATCGCCTGTAAGCTGTAATAGATGAATAATCCCAGTTTAGCAGTCTAGATTATAGTTCTGTAATTCCCCAAACTACCATGTTGTTACTCTAATGGCCGGTACGGATATCTCTTTCAGAATGTGATAATTACTTGATATTATCAGGCTCTAGGTATGACCGTTCCGCTAGGCTAAACGAAGATCTCATGGTAGCCGTATGTAGCGCGACGCGTAAACTCAACCTTAATTAACGAAACTTTTGTGACCTTATGACGAATTTCCATTGATTTGCATGTTTCTCGGGTACCTATTGATGTGTTTGATGCATATTTTCTTTTCACGGCGTGTTCTTGTGTGGAATAAAATACATTTTCTCTACCAATCGTTACGGGTGATGATATTTTCCAAGGTTCATCCCGTCAAAGAGCTTCGTTTAGGTACGGAACTTGAATATTCAATTGGATAATGTGCTCGTATTGAGATGAATCCGAATATTTTCTGCTGACACTCGTTAGAGGTAATCGCCCGCAACTAACAGGGTTGAAATGACTCGAGTTGTTATTTTTGGTGACTCGACTTGACTCAAGTCATTTTTTGAATTGACTTGTACTTGAGTCATTGTGCATGACTCCAAACAAGTCTTCCGACTCGAGACTAGGACTGCCAAGACGGACATTTAATTGTAACTTCGAAGAATAACAAAGTTGACACTCTCGGTATTTCGTCTATCAGTCCTGTCACTTGGAAAATAGGGCCACGAACTGTTGAGACTGAGAAAAATTACCATATTACGAACGTGAGCCATTCTATATCACTCAAGCAGAGTTGAAAAAGTTGGCCGAACTGAAAGCTGCACAGATGGCTTGGACGTGACTAGGTGGCGAATTGAAAATGACTCCAGTCAAAACTATAAAAGTGAGAATGACAACCCTGGCAACTAGTAGTATTGCTTATCATGACATCACAGCTGTATGAATGAGTTCAAATATGCGCCTTTTCCTCTCAGTATCGAGCTCAAGTCACTTCTGCGAAAGCCTTGGGCAATATCGAAGGCGTCGGATGCATAACATACTCATTTTTCTCGCTCTTAACATGTTTATTCGAACAGATAGACAGGTTCTGGGCCTATTTTTCTAGTACCAGTAGCAATACACGAGTTCTGAATCGAGTCATAATATAGAATGCCTGGGTCGAGTCAATCGCAAAGTTGAGTCATCCCATTATGAAGAAAACCAACTGAACCAAATTATCAAGATTGACAATGCTGTTGATTGCTGGCAATTCCTTGAAAATGATTGGCTGCGTCCCTCTCCAGAGCAGAAAAACCTATTCAACTCGTCTTCATATTAAGAGCCGAGAAAAATCAATCAAACTCTCTCTTTTCTCTCTCGAGCTGCCTGAGTTTTCTCGACCTTGGAATAGAGGACGTCGGTCTCACGGTGGGAGGGACTAGCCCGGCACAGATATTGTGATAAACAATAGACATGTCCGACGAAACCTGAAATGGAAGACCAACGGTCATTTTATAGTATTAAAATTAAATCCTCAACTTGAGGGGTCAAAGTAGCATGATATTTAAGTACTTCTACTTTTACAGAGTACTCAATAATATTCCCTGCATATATGATTTTAGCCTACTTCTAATTCTACTTGGCCTAAAATACTTTACGATTTACATAAAACAACTGATGTCAATACAAATAGCTGTAAGTGTAACAATCTTCACATATATTTATGAAAACGTAGGGTTGTAATGACTCGAGCCATGACTCAACTCGAGTCGCGATTTTTTGGTGACTTGAGTCATTTTTTCAAACGCATAGACTCAATTCGGGTTAATTTTTGTATTGACTCGACTTGTTCGAGTCATTGTGCATTACTCGAACCAAGTCATATGACTCGAGACTAGGACAGACATTTCATTGAAACTTTTTTAAACGATTTAAGTCGAGTCACCAAAAATTGCGACTCGAGTCTAGTCATTACAACCAGGGCTTTGGAGCCGGAGCCAGAGCCGGAGCCCCGGAGCCGTGCATTTTCACCGGAGCCGGAGCTCTACATAAAATTCAGCCGGAGCTGGAGCCCGTTATTTAAGGCTCTGACCTATTTCATAAGATGCTATTATATATGCAACAACCACATCAGCTGATTTATCATAATTGAACAGCAGGCCTGAATTTTAATGCCGTGCACAGCAATGGCATAGAGTAAAGTGCGTTCTAGTGCAACTATGATGTTGTCGACAATTGACAAGTCTTCAGTATGACGTCACAAGCCGGCACCTATATGTCTTCGTTGCTACATCGGATGTTACTGACGGCTGACAGACTCTAGATTACTATAGATAACTAACCTATGGGTAGATTAGTAATCTATATAGACCAAGAATGGCCAACCTTTTCGGCTAAAGGGGCACATGCAATTGACGAACGAGTGCGCGGTCCACTAGCCACGCCAAGCGGGTAAAATTTTCTAAGTTTATAAATAAACAAGGTCAATAATATTATTACTTGAGTATGGCGGGTCTACTGTATACCGCCCGCTAGCCTCAGTTTGCAAGGGCACGACTATTCGGCGTCTGGCCACATCGATATCGAAGGTCTCCGATAATATGCGACTATCATTTTGTGTCTACATTTCACCGTCGACGATCTTTATGCGAGCGCAAACGCGATAAGACTTTCTCCCGTAATTGCGAATACAGTTAGACTCAATCGGGTAAATTAGGCGTTTTTTCCATTTTCAGTAGGGGGTAGGCTACCAATCAAGAAATCGTGTGACAATTAAACACGCGAAGCGTGAAGAAAAATTTCGCTACTATTTTAGTTTATTGTAGTGTACGACGATTTACTGAAAATGTGACTGGACCCTGAATCTGCCAATGCGTCGGAACTGATATTTTAGTCATCAACATCCCAAGTGTCGCAGCCAGAATTGTAACTTTTGGTTGGCATTGCAAGTTCACAATCTGAGCAATTCATTTTCGATAATATAATAGGAAATTAGCTCGCGGGTCACGCAAAACCCTCTCTCTGGCCACATTTGGCCCACGGGTTGGCCACCCCTGATATAAACAGGCCCATTCGATAATTTCAGAGCCGGAGCTGGAGCCGGAGCTAATGTATGATAGAAGAGAGCTCCGGAGCCGGAGCTGGAGCAGTTTAAATTTACGGCTGCTCCAAAGCCCTGATTACAACCCAGGATTTTGTCCAGCCTTACTGACTTGTGACTACCCCCGGCATAGGCCTATGTTTTTCGCCATGAAATCAGTGATAATTCGCACTCGAACGCCAAAAATAACAAAGTCTCAACTTACCAAGGACATAATCAATCCATCTTCATAAGAATCAGGATCCCCAGGAGGATGAAGCAGGTTGAAGATACTCTGAAGCCTGGAAAAATATCTTAAAGAGTTACTGATGCATCTCAACTTTCGCTTGCTGTAATATGTTTAGTTCTGCAATTATGGCTCATTATGAGGGCGATATTGTTTAACATGTCAAAATTGTAGCGTTAGGTCAAAAAATTGTCAAACTTGTTTACAAAGTCGAAATTTTTTTGCAACCTGCATTTCGTTTTATTGCAGATGTTTGCACTGTCGGTGAATTAATCATTTGACATTTTACAGTTGTAGCCTACTTTATAGGCTTACCTTTGTAGAAGGCCCGTTGTCTGCTCATTGTGAATCATAAACGGTCAAATAAAACAAATGGGTTGCCATGGTGTTATGCTCAATGTACCGCAATATCCCAACTGAAGCAAGACTGCGTGGGCATTGGTTCTTATATCGAGAAGCGCATGATGAAAAATTGTGATGTAGAGAACATTGCCAGCATGAAGCAACACGGTGTGTCACCAGCAAAGTGAACGTACAACTAACTGCTGTTGTTGAACGTTCTTTTTCCATTATTGACAAGCTACTTAGAAAGGACAGACACTTTCTACCCGAGAATGTAGGAAAGCATCTTTCGTCATACACAGGCCGTGTTATTTTTGGCATTTCAGGAGCCAGATGCCAAAACTGCCAAAAATAAAAATTTGAAAATGCCAAAAATAAGCAATTTTTGGCATATGCCAAAAATAACACGGCCTGGCAAATAGTGCATTTCATTCGTGGTGTTGTGTTAACAGGACCGCTTTGCAAGCGAGAAGAGCGTTTGTGAAAGGCGGGTTTCTTAATCTGGGTCCAGCCCACCCATTAGGGGTGAAAGCATGGTGTCCTAAATGGTGTGGGTACAGCGAGATTGAACGGCTGACTGTATTTGGTTTAGGTCATACTTTCCATTTGTCCAAAGCCAATTTTACAACCATTTTTTGACCGGCTTGTCGAGCGCTAAATTTGATAAAACGGGTATCAATGAGAAGCTGCCGCAGTACTGATTATTAAAATATAAATTATATTCTGCTCATGGAACTGGAATACCCAAAATCAACTACGATTTTTGCATCGCAATCGAGTTGAACATGGTGACGCAACAAACTGTCTGGCTATTTCTGAGCTGCATAGTCTCGTTTTGCCAGACAGTCTTGTTGCGTCAATGTTCTTAAACAATCTAACCTTCCCAGGACTCTTCCATGCGAGTTGGTAATATTAAAGCTACCTGAAATGACAAAAGTCCTCCGAAAATATACCGGTCGACTGAAGGAGAAATGATGGTCGGGCTACTAAATAGAATGTGTTGAGAGAGAACACAGGAAACTTCTGGAAAAGGATCGGGAAAAAAATTCATTCCGCGATGAGATCGATGGCACTGGCGTAGTGATCTCTTTTCATGATGCATGGAAGCCGATTCGGCCCTCCAAAGATTTCGAAGCTCTGAAAACCTTTTGTGGATGACTGGCAACATTCTGTCCCTCAACGGCTACTGTTGAAGCCGATATTTCCCAGATTCGCTGGGCGAGAAAGGAATTTAGGAGAAACTTAGCTGACATGAGTTTGGAAGCACTGTTACAGTGCAAAACGATTTAAGTCTATTCAACAGCTGTAACAATCAGCTGTTGAGCGTGTTTGTTAGGCTTTTCTCTTTTGTTTGCTCATTGGCACCGATTCCGATGGATACTGCACATTTTGTGGTTTTGTTTGATATTATTAACCTATGAAATCGTTAGGTTTTTTCTTCTTATTGTTCGTTGGCACTGATTATACGTGGAGGCTGCACATTTTGTGGTGTCTTTTGACAAACTAGCCCAAATAAAGCGTTTTTGTGACTAATTCAAGGCTGAAATCATCTATTTAGAGGACGATGCCAAAACTGCCAAAAATAAAAATCGAAAAATGCCAAAAATAAGTTATTTTTGGCAGTTTTGGCATATGCCAAAAATAACACGGCCTGGTCATACTGGAACAAATTTTAATTATTTCTACCAGAATGTGAGATGTAACTACTGGAATTCTTCATAGGTCCAAAAAATTTTGACTTTGGAAACAATTTTGACAATTTTGATAAAATTTTGTCTTATTGACAATTTTGACTTATTTTGACACGGCAAAAAATCGCCCTAGTTATAACTGTTAAAATCATTACTTATACAGACTACAGGTTTGAATACTGTTTAGCAATAATTGGTGGTACATGTTCTTCGCTGACCTGGAATTCACCTATGCAGTATAGAATCAACGTTCAGATCTTGATTTGAAAATTGACATACCAAATGATAAAATGAGATATATTTCTGAACTCTCTGGCACAATTGTATCCAACTCATAATTCAGACGTAAGGTGTCATATGAAAGTTGTTGTCAATATGAATCCATCAAAATTGGTTATCATGAATATAAGACAGGAACACGGTTAAAAATATTATATGACACTTTATGCGGAACTGGTTATGCACTATTTGGAACAGATCTTTTCAATGTAGTCTTAGACAATTGTCAGTTATACATCGCATAGCATACAATGCCAATGGAGCAGCGTTGTTACGTTTGACTGATTTTGAAAACATGACATTGAATGGACCTCGAAGCCCTAGCAGTAAAATTGTTAGATCTATCACAATAAGCATCTACCAAAATATCTTACTACAGAAATCAAAGTCAATTATAATTCAGTCACAATCAGTCACAGGTTCTAAGCAGTTTAACGTCACGGTACAGTGAGCACAAAATGTAATTTTTCAAAATGCAATAACTTTCAAATTAATTGTCCGATTTTCTCGAAACAAATTTCGTTATGCTCCAGATTCAAATCGATCTGAGATGTAGTGGAGACAGGCATTTGCATCTTGACACGGAACTACTGTCGGGAGTCATGTGCAATGAATTGAATTCCATCATTTGCTAAAAATTTTATGATTTCAATACACCACAGGACATGAGTACAAATCGAGACAATACACAAAGCAGGGTTGTAATGACTCGAGTCATTTTCTCAAAATACGGATATGACTCGAGTCATTGCGCATGAGTCGAACCAAGTCATTTGACTCGAGACTCAGATGGTCAAGACCAACATTTCATTGTAATTTCGAAGAATACCGGTAGTGAAGTAACCACACTATTGGGATTTCGTCTACTGGTACGGTACTTGAAAATGCGACCAGAAACTGCTAAAAGTGAGGAAAGTTAGTACATTATAAATCCGAACCATTCGATATCACCAAACAAAGTTATAAAATGTGGGTTCAACAAGACTTTAACCGGAAACTGAGCAGTCAACACAATGACTTGGGACTTGAGTCATAATACCATGACTCAGACTCGACCCTCTGCTCGCTGACTTAGACTCGGAATTGACTCGGTGGTGAATTGAAAATGACTCGACCTGACTCGAGTCAAAATTATAAAAGTGACATTGACTTGCGACTCGGAACCTTGTGACTTGGCTACAAGCCTACAACGCTGTGAAGACTGAAGAATACGTTCACAAGCCGAGTCATTTTCCATATTAATGATGCTACACTTACAAAATAAAGTATGATTGTTAACTATACACATATGCTCACTCTGCAGGGGAAAGGCTTTCTTCCGAAAAGACAGGAATTACAATCCGGTTGAAGGAATCTTCCGAATATTTGACGACAAGATATGGTCTTTTTATCTGATCATCATAGAAGCATTCCACGTGAAACCATTTCTGCAAAGGAAATCATCTCACGGATGATACATAGCTCATTTTGAAAACATGTTAATGTTACCTTTTCCCGCTTCAAGTTCTGATAAGTTACAGCGGCAGCATGCTTAACACAATCATCGACTGCGTGGTCCAGGATCTGATTGATCTGGATTATTGAGCAAATAAGTACACTGTTCAGTAATTCAATAATTTAGGTGTTAAGGGCGCAATTTTACGCTACGCCGTCAATTAAGTCTGGTATCTACACGGGAAACACACTCGAAGATGAAAATATTATTAATTGATTATTATTATTGATTGATTGATTATCCAATGTCCATACGAGCTCACCTTTTCAAAATCGCTTGCCATAATATATGAAATCCATGCTGGTTTGGTTTTGAAGACACACCTCCGCAACGCCCCACGAAATCACGACGATCAACAAAATACATCGGGAAAAATTTACCATTTTTCAGAATTTTCCTCCGGTAACGCAATTATGAAAATTTTGAAATAGTGTTCTCTTTTCAGATTTCCAAATATGGTAACTGAGTTGGACCACTAGAACATTTTCAACATTTCCAAATTATATTAGAATTATGGCTACATAGTTTTTTTCATCATCATTGGTTTTTAGCAATTTTTATCAGTTCGATACACCGCAAAAATACGATACAATGAAAAGATTGGAAGGTGTCGAAGCGACTTGGAGTATAGTCTATGGAATCAGACACCCACCCTGGCCTGGGCGATGCACACTGAATGAAAAGTAAAAGAAGATAGTATAGAAAAAAGCAAGCAACGAAAAATGTCATGGAAGGCGAGATAGGGTATCAATCGAAAGATGCCACTGCAGTTATTACGAAAATATAAATTTTCTTTCGCTCATGGCCCCGGAACCCTCACAATCAGCCTCGAATTTTTCATCGATAAGGAGAGTGGCACAGTGACGCAACAATGCTGTCTGACGAAACGAGAGCGTAGCTCAGGAGCAAATGAGTGGCTGCCCGGCGAGAGTGAGTGCTCAGCTGGCGTCGCGGCAATGATACCCCTGTATTACTTCTGACGCAAAACGTCTCTGGCATTCAGAGAAATCACCGGAATGGTGATTGAAAATGATAAACATGCGATTTTTTTATGTTCTCGGCTGTCACAAATATCCGGAACAGAGTTGAATTTCTCCTTGGTTGCGCAATCGATGCCGGGTCGCAAACAGATATAAAATCGAGGTTGCAGCGTTTGCAAAATCCAGTTGCGCAAGATATCAACGGCTTGCTGGCTGCGGTGTACCATAGCGATCTGTTCTGCTTCTCGTTCTATAGATTTGAAACATTCCTGGTAGCAAGATGGTGATGGTTTTCGCAGGCGTGTATCCTAGAATGAAATTCCAACATCGCGCATCGTCTGTCGATTTCGTGCACGGTCTTACGTTTTGTATTTCAAAGGATGCTGGTTCTTCTTTATCATATGATGAGATTGATAAGTACAGGGTGGGCGAAATCGATAGAGACGATGTTTTCCAGTACTGGAATATACTCCATTGGGCAATGGAACCACTAAAGAGTAAATTTATGTAGCTTCAAAACTATGTTCCATTGTGGAAAGCTGTAAACCTCTGAAGTTGTGATCAAACCCACAGCATTGTCACTGAGTGCAAATAAATAGGTATGGTCCATGGTCGAAAAATGGTCTTTCCGAAATGCCAATTTATCGGTACAATATTTATATTGTCGATTGTAATTATAAGCAGTTGGTCTCACGCCATTGTGTTTTCACCAAAAAAATGTATTGGCTGTCTTCCCTTTGGTACAATGCGACGACACTTAACCAGGAGAAGCCTCGCATTTCTCAACTGGTATCTGAAAAGAGACAGCAGACATCGCTGATTTGCAATCAATTTTCATAACATTTGCGTTATATGCGAAATTCCTGTTTTAATGGTTTTGTTCTTTGAACACTATTTGATGCACAGTTCATTTTGTGCACCAGGCCTACTGCATCACATTTCTATTTTGGTAGAATAGTTCTTATTACTCTCGAAAATTTATTGAATTTTACTGTCCACCCCATGAAATTGTTGAGTTGTATAAAAGAACGAAGCTTGACAATGTTTGCTTACTTCAAACTGGTAGAAGCTTAGTTATTGCAGTTAAAAATTTTGGATTTGCAAAAAATAGCCTGGACTGTGGGTAATCCCAGAATGACTAATGAAAAACTAATAACTTTGCTTCTACGGGATTGAATCGCGTCAAATTTGGTTGGCATTGTTTTTGTATGAACTCTGCAATTTTATGGGGTGGAGAGTGAAATTTGAGAATTTGTTTTGAAATTCTCTTATAAGGAATTCAAAATAATCAGTGAATACCCGTGATCCGGGAGAAAATGTTATTTTTGAACATAACCCGAATCATAGGATATGTCTTTACTATATAAGGAGACGATTGCTGGAAGTTTGATCCCTTGTTACTGAAACATCAGTGGTTTGCGACAATGAAATTGTACCGTATCAAGATCTGTATCACAAACCAGCTATTAGAGCCAGACTTGCACAAATTACCATTCTAGCTGATTGTTTGTTGCTGAATTTGAGTAGTTTTAGATACGGATTTTGAAAAGTGAATCGTTGCAGTTGTGGTTCCAGATTTTTAAAAATAAACTAGGAAACAGGTCTTGTCGTTTGGCGTGAATCGTGATGCCAGCGAGTGCTAGATTAGAGTCATCACTACTAGGGCAAGTTTTTGGAAAGTTGCATACATTTTTGAAAAGAGTTGCAGAAGTTGCATTTTGACCACATTTTGCTCAGTTGACTAAAAAAAGAAGAAAAAAAGGTCAACTTCCCAGATTGACTAAAAAAAAGATCAATTTTCCGGCTCAGTTCCCGAAATACCCGTAAAAGCCTTACTTCGGTGCTGATTTATTTACGGTGTTTCGGTCGAATCTGGCCGTGTATTTCACCAGAATCGAAAATACTTTCATGAAAAATCGAGAAAGTTGCAAAATGTTGCAAAAAGTTGCATGAACAAAAATGGACAAAAGTTGCAAAAAGTTGCACTATAAGATTCCTTCAAACAGCCTAAAACAGCATTCTACATATCTAACGAGTATTTAGGAAGCTGCCGGAAGCTGTAAAAAAAAATTGCAAAAGTTGCATAAACTTGCCCTAGTCATCAGTGTTAAGAGTGGTGTAGACAGGGGTGGGTTTGGGGCGTTGGAACTCCTCCCATATTAATATCGAAAGCCTGTCCTAAAATATTCTTTGTGGATTTTTAAGGGTCGTTGGTTCTAGTTCTAGTTGCGGATTATGAAAAGCAAGTAGCTCTAGTTCAGCGGCGGCCTTTTTGCTATTCACGGCTGCATTTCGATTACTTATGTAGCATATATACGGCCGCATTCCAGGACGTAGTTGTAATGAACTAACTGGACACTAACTACCCATGTTTAACTGTCCACGTCAATTTCTAGTGAACTCCGGACTAATCCGCTTTTTCATATCGTCTTACTATATACACATTGATCGCTAGTGGTAATGTTATAAATAGGTAATGGAAGCGATCATAATTGCGCAAAGCGCTTAAATTTTTTCAGATTCACGAATTAAATTTGTGATTAATATTAGTAGTTTCACATATTACTATCAAATATTCATCTTTTCTCAGCCCATGTGATCATATTCACCGGTAGAGTTGATGGAGGGAGCGTTTTCAATAATTGAGGGCAAGTTATAAATGATGATGCATATTCGGGTGGGCCAATTGTTATTGGTCACTTTGTTGAATGCTGTTATTCCTTGACCTCTCATCAGGATTGTCGGTATAGTGGTAAGACATTGGAATCTCCCAAACGTACCAGAAACAAATTTCTTTTGTGAGGAGCACACAATTTCAAGTTAGTATTCCAATATGGGGTGCATCATTTTCCTCTGCTGTTCGCATCTGTACTCTTGGGCTCAGATTGCATTGAATCGCGACTAGCGCGAAGAAAATTTCAAGATCGATTGAATCTCTCGAAGATTAATTATTCGCTCCAAACTTCTGGAGTCAATTCGTAAACTCTATTTTGATGTCCACGGCCGTCAAAACATAATAGCGTAATTGAATTACAGTAATTTTTCAAGTATAGTACGCCCCCATGTATAATACGCACCCTTGAAATGGCATGCAAATTCTGGGAAAAAGCCTGTACCCATGTGTAGTACGCACCCTGCATTCGCAATACACAAATAGTTATATTTTAGTATTCAATGTCATTCTGTTTTGCGATGTCACTGTTGAACAATCATGACATAACCATCGCTAATCTTGATACAATTAAAGGCATTGTCTCTAAACCAGTGGTTCTCAACCGCCGGTCCGTGACGACTTTTTTGCCGGTCCGCGAGGTAAATTAGGATTTTATACCTAAATTTCAAGATGCAATGTGTTTAAGGCGTTACCACTCATCAAATTGTAAAGTGATTCAGAACAGCGCGAGGTAGCATTAGGACTCGAGACATGTTCGATTTGACTTGGAGTTCGAGATCACTGGTGACGACATATACGAGCGGACTCGTTAAACCGCTTAGTTTGCACGATCATTCGTTTTCGATTGATTTATTTTGTGGATGACCAGGTATCGATGTTGCCTGCTGTTTTACTCTCGGCATAGCAATTTTACCTGACTCAGCAGACAGCCAGACACACTACCGTAAATTCACATGAATACCATCATGAACATATTTAATTACGAAAGAGACCCTCGAAATGTCACTCTTTAGTACAGGGGTGGCCACCCAGCGGCTGTAGAAGAAAATTTGTGAGGCCGTCGACACGTATTTCAATGAGAACGTGTTGGCGGCCGTCAACAAGAAAATTGAATTTATGAATTGACTCCCAATTAAACCCGCGATTCAATGCGATTTCATTTTTTGATTTTATTATCATAGCGCCCTTTGCAATCTGAGCCCCACAGTACAGATGTGAACATCAGAGGAAAATGGTGCGCCCTAACAACTTGGAATCGTGTGCTCCTGACGAAAGAAATTTGTTTCTGTCGTGTTTGGGCGATTTCAATATTTTTTCACTTTGACCGACAATCCTGATGGGAGGTCAAGTAATAACAGCAAAAAAGTGACTAATAGCAATTGGCCTACCAGAAGATGCATCATCATTTATAATTTGCCCTACATTTTTTAAAACACTCTCTCCATCAACTCTACCGTTGAATCTGATTACATGTGCTGAAAACGGAAAAACTTTGATAGTAATATGTAGAACTGCTAATATTGGACGAAACGCATTCGTGAATCTGAAGAAGCGCGACCAAAGCCGAGACCAGTAATTTGTTTGTAACATGACCACTCGCGATCTAGATTAAGCTGTAGTTCAACGGAAAAGGACATGAACACTGCATGGTGGGCAGTTAACATGACTATTTGGCGTCCAGTTACCTCACTACGGATATGCCCAGGTATGCGGCCGTAGGCTACATAAGTAATGTAAATGCGCCCACGAATAGCGAAAAGGTTGTCCACCCCTGCTCTAGTACAATACTTGCAAAAAACGGTTGCATACCTTACATTTCGGGTTTATTTCAATTTTAGAAGTTCCGCCGGTCCGCCAAATATTTTTTGAAATTTTACTGGTCCACGAGGTCAAAAAGGTTGAGAACCACTGCTCTAAACGATAGTAGATAGCAGCCAAAGCCTGCGAGGCCGGCGACGCGATAGTTCAGGCCAGTGACACGACATCTTGCGCATGAGACCTAATACAGATGCAATTGTTCCGGTTAACGGTTATGTCATGCACACCAGGCCTGTTTAAGATGCGATTGATTACGCGAGCGATTATATCTTGCCCACATGGCCCGTTGTATATGCGATTGTTCAGGCCTGTCGTTAACGCGATGAATTAGCGAGAATTGCCGCGCTCACGTGCAGCAATCGGTGACCAATGACGCAAATTTCCTTCTACGGCTGCAGGTTGCCCACCCCTGGTATACTTGTAGTTGAATATTTGGAAATGTGAATAGTTCTAGTTCTAGTTGCGCATTTTGAAAAGCGAATAGTTCTAGTTCTGGTGGCGGTTCTAGTTCTGGTGGCCACTTTTGAAAACCCAATTACAAATCAGATTCGAGCTGGCCTTGTATGGCATGTCTGTTTTTGCAGATAGCTATTCTCAATCATGTCGACAAGTTCGAGCGAAAACCTTATGCCTACTAACAAAAAACGTCATATTGAGAGCAATGGCGCAAAAGGATCGCATAACGGCGCTAGACGGCAAGACCGTAAACGCAGATTGTGTCAAGACTGTAGCCCCGTGATGAAAGAATTATCTTACATTCAAGAGGAGATTCAGACAGAGCTGGAAGCGCCGATCGCGAGTGACGTGATAGTTTTAAAATCGGCTATTGAGGAAAAGGAGCGGGTCATTTCCAATTTACGTGCGGACATGCTGATGAAAAAAGACGAAGCTCAACGGTGGAAGTGCGACTCGCAACGGTGGAAGTACAGTTGTCAGCAGGCGACCAAAGATTTTATGGACGCTCTAGACACGTGCGACTCAAGAAACGTCAGAATCGCCTTCTTGGAAAGGAAGGTGAGGAACTTAACGGAACTCAACCAGGCTCTGAGACTCGAAAACCACGAGCTGAAACGATATGTGCGAGAGTAAAAAAAGACGCGAGACCAATGTTATTCTGGTTGCGGATTTGGACTTGGACTTAATAATATCAAATTTTGTTGACGTTGATTTGATAAGAAAGATAAGTAGATTAGAATGAACAACATGATCACGTGAACAGATTCATCTGCAAAAGACGATTCGTTGATTTTTCAGTCATTTTTTTCGGACATATCGTATTTCGAAGTCTAGGCTATCTTAATCTTGTGCGAGACTTAATTTCCGAGCGCTGTCGACTAGGGTTGTTCAAAAATTCCTTTCGAATTTTACTGGCTCTCCGGTATAATATTTAGGTCGCACACCAAATTTGACTCGGTCCCAACCATTAACGGTGTCAATATATATAGAGTATAGCTGTGAATTTCGACGCAGGCCTACCAATGCATTAGCGACGAGCACGAGTAATCTCAAGCAAAACTATCACGCAGTATTAGTATACGGACCTATGGATGCTTAGCCACGTTATTCACATGCAATTTTTGTGTTTCTTTGTTGCTTATTTTTCGTTACCGCTCAGCAAGTCATATTATTGTATTTACTGTTATATTATTTCTAAAACTAAATTATTTTCCACTGCCGGTAATAGTATTTATGTTATTCTCTTTTTCTCCACTGTGTTATGCTTATCTTTTCTATATATGCATTTGCCTAGTTCTGTAGAAGTAAATACCCCTGTCGCATCCTACATTGGTACTAATGACATAATTTGTGGCTTATACCGTGTAATTTTTGTCAGGTTTTGGAACCTGCGTGATGATTAAAAAACGAATGCCTGCTGATTCTTATGCTACAACCAGAAAATTTTCATCTTTTCCAAAATTAGATTAGAATTACAGCTACAAATTTTTCCAAGTCATTAGAATTAGAATTATAGCTGCACGGTTATTTCTAAGTTAGCATTATAGCTTCATTTTTTTTCCGAATTAGAATTCGAATTACTGAATTTGAGTAAACACGGAAATTAAAACAACTTCTACTAACATCCAATCATAGTCACCTCTTATTCTGTGAAATTATTACATGCCCTGCTACATTCCTCATTGGTACTAACAACTTACTTTCTATCTCGCAGCTAATAATTGTCAAGCTATGCAACCTTTGTAATGATCAGAAAACGTAATCACGATTCGTCGTCGCAATGGAAAGATTATGCTGAAAATTTTTCAGAGTTGATGCAACACGGAAGTCAAGCTCTCAGCAGCTCGTCTCAAGAAATCGAGGAATCGCCATTTTCCGAGGAAAACGATTCTGCGGACCTATTTTCTGAGTCAGCCTCCAAGGCAAAGTACCAGCGTGTCAAAAATGATTCGGACAGGAAAAAAAATCTGAAAAATCTAGTTTCCAGCCCAATTATCGGCGCTAATCTACCCAGAAACAAATCAGCGCTCTTCTCAAAGTCTTTGATGGAATGTTGTACCCCTGATCCTGAATTCACGAGCCCCTCGGGAAGTACTAGCAAACGTGTTAGGAGCACCCCATCTGGTAGTCCGATTTTGAATAAATCTATGAGAAAAGGTGCGTTGATACCGATTAGCCCGATAACACCAGGTGCTGACTATAGTTTGCTTGACAACACCAGCGTATTTACAGTACACGGCAGTGAAACAACAATACGACATCAATTTTGTGACCAAACGACATTAGCTACACCATTGGATATCAGTGATAGCGAAATTGAAGATTATTCGCAAGGAAATCTGTTTTTTACAAAGAAATCTCGTGCGAGAGATGAAGAAGACATCGAGATATCTGATTTTGAGTCTCAAAAAGTGGAACGCAAACCCAAAAACGTGTTGAACACGACCGGAACCGCATGGATCAAGAATGTGCAGCAAAAAATCGAGGAAAACTGGCAAAAAAAGGTGGCTAAACTCGAAAAAAAGGCAGATTGTGACGAACCGTCTTCTTGTTACGATTCGGGCAAAAAAGTGAAGTGCGTAAAAGGCGGTTTGGCGGAAAAATTGACCGCAGTTATAAAGAGAGAGACCGCACAAAAATCCGTGTTCATGCAAATGTTTCGTACGAAGAAATTGAAAATCGGTGATGCTTTATGTCTCAAGATATTGTCCGACTCTAAAGAAGGACTTTTAAGGATAATCGAGTGTAAAAAAGTCGATGAAAATGCATCGTTTACGCTGATTTTACCGGGGGATGTTGCCGACAATTTCGACTTTCGTTTGGGGCTCGACATTCAAGTCTACCCCCCTTTTCAAAGACTCGAAATGCAATCTTCCGGGACCACAGTGCTTTTGTCGGCTTATAATATCATTACCAATCCGAGCTCTGAAAGTTATGACTCTGAGGAATCTCAAACGTTCGAGAACCTCCTAAATTGTTTGGAGACTGTCGGTTATAATGATAGTATCAGCATTGTAGCTACAGTTCAAAGGATATTTTGTCGCTTAAATTCCGGTGAAAAATGGAGCTTGTTATGCAGTGATGCGTATGGATCGTTATTTCTTGTGGAAACTCCCCAATTTTCGGATAATACCACTCTTATCGAACTTTTGGCGCACGGCGAAGGAAACCGCGTAATTTTCAAGAACTTATTCACGAAAGGACGCGCTGTGAGGTCACAGCAGCCTTCATTGTTCAGCGTGATCGATTCCGTGTGGGATTCATCCGGGAATGGACTTGTTAACAATTCGTTCGGGAGTCAAAGCCAGATTTCTAGTCCTGAATTTGTGCCGATATCGCCGCCTAGTTTTTGTTACCTTTTTAACACGGACGACACTTCTTGGGTACTTTTTCCTACTAAAGAATTAGGAATAGAATGCGACTTAGTGGGGTGTGGAAAAAAAATTTGCAATATAATCAGTGATTTAAATCGGCCCACGAATGCAGGCGATCAACAAAATTGTTTACAAGATATACTGTATCACGCCACGAATTTGGTGGAATTTTCTGAGATTATTAGTCAGGATTTTGATGAAAACCAAAGGTTTTCGTTGGCATCAAAATTTGTTGCCTTCAAAGACGCAAGTGAATTTGATTCGCAGGATTTGTATTCTTCACAACGTAACCATATCGCGATCGAAATAGCTGATTCTTGCACAGCGGGAGACTCTGAAAACTACGAAATACTGGTTAAAAATTCATGCTTACTGCCTCGAAATATGACCGCCGAATCTTACCTGGTGTTCAAAGACGTGTCTCTTGTTTTGGAGAAAGTTATTGCTGACGAATTTTCGAGAGTTGAATTGTGCGATTGTGTTTGTGAAATAGAAAGGTTTTTGCATCAGGCCTGTTCACAAAGATGACTGTAAAAAGTGATCATAAATTGTAGGCCTACGGTACAGTAGGCTACAGTAGGGGTGTTCACAAATGAATTTTTCTCTCAAATCGTACTGGCTACTTGATAAAATGTCTAGGTTACCTAATTTAAGCCTACACACCAAATTTGGTTCAATTCCAGCTAGTACCCGCATTGCTCCAGGAGAAGAAAGTTTCTATTTATTATATAAAAATAAGTTTGAAAAAAATTGAAAATTTTCTGTTCACCCCATGAAAGTGTTGGGCTGTCTACAGAAACGATGTTCACCAAATTTGGTTCAATTCCAACCAGCGGAAGTGAAGTTATTGCCATCAAAATATTTGGATTTGAATAAAATAGTATTTACGGTGGGCACCACTATAATAAATAATTAAATAATTGGCTACAGTAGGCTATATACCATTTTATTGATAATCCAAATTTTTCGACGGCAATAACTCCGCTTCCACTGGTTGGAATTGAACCTAATTTGGTGAATCGACGACCAAACACAACAAAAGGGGTGAACAGAAAATTTTCAATTTTTTTATGTATAATTTTTATATAATAAATTGAAACTTCCTTTTCCTGTAGCAATGCGGGTACTGGCTGGAATTGAACCAAATTTGGTGTGTAGGCTTGGATTAGGTAACCTAGACATTTTATCAAGCAGCCAGTACGATTTGAGAAAAAAAGTCATTTTTGAACACCCCCTTGGCTACAGTGATGATTAGAGCCTGATCGATATCGGATTTTTGAAGCGTCACTGATAAAACTGATAACATCACTGATAATTCTGATGTATTTAACCGATATTCAACAGATATGGCGTCTAGCTTAACGCGAATTTCCAAAACTTTGCAACATTTATTTGACCAGTTTTACAGGTATAGCTTGAACATGAAATAAACTAGAAAGGCTGCATCTGGACACTTATATCCCATAAGAAATTTATAAACATTCCCAATTGGTGTTCTATTTTTATGTGTGACTTATTTTCCATTCGGTCATCGAATATTTTGCATTTTCATCAATTTTTACGAGTTACAAACGTCATTTTATGCACTGCCTGTTTTTATACGATTTCCACGCAAGTTCTTGATTCTGAATTTTTTTTTCGTTTTT
The DNA here is from genome assembly GCF_051294905.1 of Botryllus schlosseri. Taxonomy (NCBI): domain Eukaryota; kingdom Metazoa; phylum Chordata; class Ascidiacea; order Stolidobranchia; family Styelidae; genus Botryllus; species Botryllus schlosseri. Next base: position 36,642,587 of record NC_137238.1, read on the forward strand.
TAGATCCGTTACATTTGACTAGTTATATCGGTATGAGTAACGAAAACAGGCCGACGTCGTTATGGGCGTCTATGTCGCCCTCGACGAGAATTTTGGGCTTGCAAACGGAAAAAAGACGATTCGCGGCCCTCGCGGCCGGAAAAAATCAACCCAAAAATCCAGTCAAGGCCGTCTTGGCAGGTATTTGAAATTGTGTCAACGCCATTACTAACTACGGATGAAGATTGGTGGCTTTTTGTGTTCAGGTGGAATCGCTGGGGGCATTGAAATATGCATCACTTTTCCTACGGAATACGTGAAAACGCAATTGCAGTTGGCGGAGGGCATGCACCCTCCCAAATACGCAGGTAATTTTGTCATCATTTTACTTCAACTTTTAACTAATGTTGGAGGGATTATTTGTGGCATGGTGTTCTATCTCCAAAGAACAGAGTATTCTGTTTGATTAATATAATATGTTCCAACTTAACAAGTTCTAATCATAAGAGTAGTGATATTTACAGCTGACAAGTTGTTACCAAGTACTTCAACAAGCTCTCCAGCCCAGCGCTGGACGGCTAGAAAATTTTCAGCCTTGCCGAATTTAATTAGAATTTGAATGATAGCTACATAGCTTCGGCCGAATTAGGTTAAAATAGAATTGAAATCGTAAACACTTCAAAGTTCAATTAAATTCAGAAACTGAAAGAAATCCGGCAAAAAACGAGTCCAGCTCATATCATATCAGACTTCATAACTAGGGCGATTGTTTTTTGACATGTCAAATTTTGTCAAAATTGTAGCGTTGGGTCAAAATTTGTCAAAATTGATTACCAAGTCAAAATTTTTTTGAACTCTGCATTTCGTTTGTATCGTAGATTTTGCACTATGCAAACTTTTCATTTGATAGTTTGCAGCTTGTGACCTACTTTATAGGCCTACCGTTGTAGACGGCCCATTGTCTGCTCATTGTGAATCATAAACGGTCAAATTAATCAAATAGGTTGCCACGTGGTGTTATGCTCAACGTACCGCAATATCCGTACTGAAGCAAGACTGCTTGGGCATTGCATGGCTCTTATATCGAGAAGTGCATGATGAAAAATTTTGATGTGGACAACATTGTCAGAATGAAGCAACACGGTGTCGTCGGTGTGTGACCAGCAGTGTACGCACGACTTGAGTGTTGTCAGCTGACAACTGCTGCTGTTGAACGTTCTTTCCCCATTCTTGGCAAGCTACTTAGTAAGGACAGACAGTCCCAACCGGAAATGAAGATAAGCAGTACAATTTTAACATTATGTGGAAAAACACCTAATTTGCATACGGGAGGTCCAAATTTGGTCAAAATTCATTTTTTTAGGTCAAAATTTTGATTTTTTTTTAGCTCAAAATTTTCCATCGTTTAGGTTGAAAAAAAATCGTGCTACTCATAAGCATGGAATTAGCAAATGTCTGCACAGCAAGCTTGGCTGTTTTCACACTAGACAGTTCTCATGTAGCATTTTCGGGAAAACCAGAAACTAGATTGGAATTGAAATGAATGCATAGTGGCATTGCACAGATTAGGTTAGAATTAGATTACCGCAGGGTTGTAATGACTCGAGTCATGACTCGACTCGAGTCACGATTTTCTGATGACTCGACTTGACTCGAGTTATTTTCTCAAAATACGGAAATGACTTGACTCGACTTGAGTCAATCTGTGAATTGACTCGACTTGGACTCGAGTCACTGCGCATGACTCGAACCGAGTCATATGACTTGATACTTAGACAGCCAAGACCGACATTTCATTGTAATTTCGAAGAACAGTAAAGTGACCACCCTACTGGGATTTCTTCTGATTGGTGCTGTTACTTGAAAATGCGACCAGAGACTGCTAAAAGTGAGGAAAATTAGTATATTATAAATGCAAAACATGACTTTAACTGGAAACTGAGCAGTCAACACAATGACTTGGACCCGGACTCGAGTCATAATACCATGACTCGGACTTGACCCTCTGCTCGATGACTTGGACTCGGAGTTGACTCGGTGGTGAATTGAAAATGACTCGACTTGACTCGAGTCAAAACGATATAAGTGAAATTGACTTGTGACTCGGAGACTTGGTTACAACCCTGACAATTAGACACACTAGAAGTGTCTAGTTTTCCAAGGCTGACCAATCTCGGCGTGTTTTAGGTATCGGCGATTGCGTTCGACAGACTGTTAGAAGCCACGGCGTTTTGGGATTATACAGAGGCCTCAGTTCACTCGTGTATGGGTCTATCCCTAAAGCTGCAGTTCGGTGAGTTCTAGTTTGCGAGGATTTGTGCTGGTAGTATTACTTGGAAAAGTGATCACAACAGTAACTGCTCGGAAATTTTTAACGCTACATATCCCAAAACGATGAATTTTAATAATACAGTGGTCTTGTAAATTAGTCTGTAGTGATTCGACTTGACACGAGTTAATTTGTGTATAGGCTCGACATGTAGGTTACTCTAGTCATTGTGCATGACTCGAACCAAGTCATATAACTCGAGACTAGGACAGCCAAGATCATCGGAATTCGTTGAAATTCAGCACTTTATCTCTTGAAATATTCGGTTACCCGCATAAGTTGCTGAGCCTTCAAGAAATGTGAACGTATTCTCCAGGGTTGTAACCAAGTCGCAAGGTTCCAAGTCACAATCTTAATTTTATAGCTTTGACTCGAGTCAAAATCCCACTTTCAGCAACTTTGCTTGGTGTTTTGCATTCATGATATACACTTGAATAGTATATTCATATTGAAATGAACCCGAATATTTTCGGCTGACACTCGTCAGGGGTAATCGTCAGCAACTAGTAGAGAATTCAAAAGAACAGCGTATATCAACAATCGTAACACAAAATATGACGTCACCAGCAGGGAATGTCGAATACGAGAGCGTTTAATGTACTGGTGCTGGTGACGTCATATTTTGTGTTACGATTGTTGATATACGCTGTCCTTTTGAATTCTCTACTAGTTGCTGACGATTACCCCTGACGAGTGTCAGCCGAAAATATTCGGGTTCATTTCAATATGAATATACTATTCAATTGTATATTGAAGTTCTGTACCTCCAAGAAGCTATTCATAATATACTAATTCTACTCAATTTTAACAGTTTCTGATCTCATTTTCAAGTTCCAGTACTAAAAGACGAAATACCAATAATGTGGTGATTTTACGATTCTTCGAAATTACAATGAAATGTCGGTCTTGGCCGTCCTAGTCTCGAGTCATAGGACTTGGTCCGAGTCTTGCGCTCCTAATACAAGTCAAGTCAATACCCAAATTGACTCGAGTCAAGTCGAGTCACCAAGAAATCGCGACTCGAGTCATTACAACCCTGGTATTCTCTGACAATGCATGCCGTAAGTTTAACTGCGATTTCGATACTTTTCAGATTTGGAGTTTTCGAGAAGTTATCAAACTACAGACGGGATGCCAACGGAAAATTGACTCCGACCGACGGCCTGCTGTGTGGGCTGGGTGCCGGCCTGGCCGAAGCCGTGTTTGTAGTATGTCCCATGGAAACGATAAAGGTATGATAAGTATAATGGCAGGGTTGTAATGACTCGACACTTTTTATTGACTCTACTTGACTCGAGTCATTTTCTCTAAAATGGAAAACGAGTCGACTCGAGTCACGATTTTTTGGTGACTCGACTTGACTGGAGTCATTTTTTCAAATGCGTTAAATGACTTGACTCGAGTCAATTTTTGACTCAAATTTTTATTGACTCCACTTGACTCGAGTCATTTTCTTAAAAATGGAAAAAGAGTCGACTCCAGTCACGATTTTTTGGTGACTCGACTTGACTCGAGTCATTTTTTCAAATGTGTTAAAGGACTCGACTCGAGTTAATTTTTGACTCAACTTTTTATTGACTCTACTTGACTCGAGTCATTTTTTTTTAAATGAAAAACGAGTCGACTCGACTCACGACTCGACTTGACTCGAGTCATTTTCTCAAATACGGAAATGACTCGACTCTAGTCAATCTGTGTGTTGACTCGAGTCATTGCGCATGACTCGGACCAAGTCATATGACTCGAGACTCAGACGGCCAAGACCGACATTTCATTGTAATTTTGAAGAATAGTAAAGTTACCTCACTATTGGGATTTTGTCTATTGGTACTGGTACTTGAAAATGCGACCAGAAACTGCTAAAAGTGAGGAAATTTGATATATTATAAATGCGATTTATTCGATATCACCAAGCAGAGTTAAAAAAAGTGGGTTAACAAGACTTAACCTGGAAACTTGAGCAGTTAACACACTGACTTGGACCCGAACTCGAGTCAAAATGCTATGACTCGGACTCCAACCTCTACTAACTGACTTGGACTCGGACTTGACTCGATTGTGAATTGAAAATGACTCGAATCGAAACAATAAAATGAAAATTGACTTGTGACTCGGTTACAACCCTAATATTAGGTACCTTGTCTCCAAGAAGCCACTAAAATTCAATTGCCGATTTCGGCAGGTAAAATTCATCCACGATCAGACCGGACCCAACCCGCGATTCAAAGGTTTTTTCCGCGGCGTCGTGCAGATTGTCAAAGAATCGGGTATGCTGCTTTTTATGCAATTCATTCTCTCCCTATTTCAATCGGAAATTTGCTGATATTTGTGAATTTTACGCCGCTGCGATCTCGCGGTCATTTGTACCTCGTTTGTGGCGCAGCGTAACTTGCAAAGAGACTATTGAATAATATATTGATATTGAAATCAGAGTCTGGCAACCAGAAAGTCTTCACCTTTTCAGCCGTATTAGATTGGAATTAGAGCTGCACATATTTTCTAAATTATGTTAGAATATGAATGCTACGTCTACGTTGAATTTTCAGGTATTCGCGGTACGTATCAAGGTCTAACGGCGACTATGTTGAAGCAAGGCTCGAATCAGGCTATTCGTTTCTTCGTTATGACCTCGTTAAGGAATTGGTGAGAGCATTAGTGAAGGGGTGGGGGAATTGCGGCTCGCGGGCCTGGAAAACCGTTTTTGACTTGAAAACTGACAAATTTTTACATGAAAAACTTTATTTTAACGAAACCTGGCTTTACAAAGAATTCCAGTAGTTACATCATGTATTATGGTGGAAATAATTGAAATTTGTTGTAGTACAACGAACGATACTTTCCTACATTCTCGGGTAGAAGGTGTCTGTCCTTACTAAGTAGCTTGCCAAGAATGGAGACAGAACGTTCAACAGCAGCAGTTGTTGGCTGACAACACCGAAGTTGTGCGTACACTGCTGGTGACGAACCGTGTTGCTTCATTCTGACAATGTTGTCTACATCACAATTTTTCATCATGCGCTTCTTGATCTAAGAACCAATGCCCACGCAGTCTTGCTTCAGTTGGGATATTACGTTACGTTGAGCGTAACACCATGCCAACCTATTTGTTTCATTTGACCGTTTATGATTCACAATGAGCAGACAATGGGCCGTCTACAACGGTAGGCCTATGAAGGTGGCTACAAGCTGTAAGATATCTAATGATAAGTTCATGGACAGTGCAAATATCTCCGATACAAACGAAATGCAGGGGTCGAAAAAATTTTGACTTTGTATACTATTTTGACAGTTTTTTGACCTAACGCTACAATTTTGACCTATTTTGACATGTCAAAAAAATCGCCCTAGTCATAAGTTTCTGTTCAGTTACAAGTAGAAGTAATTATTTCTAGGTGTGTCAAAACTACTGTGAGTCTGGTGAAAGTTGTCAGTAAAACCTACTTAAGTACTCGGAAATAATCAAAGTATTTCGATTACCGTGATTACCGAAATTGTTTTTTTTTAACTCAGGTGGCGTGGGGATGACCCAGGTAAAGATATCGGAATGGTAATGACGGCCACGTTTGGGGCCATAGCCGGGGCTGCGTCAGTATTTGGGAACACGCCTCTCGACGTCATCAAGACTCGAATGCAGGTTAGCTAACTACAGTACAGGTATATTTTCTCTCTCTGTGACACTATCCCAGTCCGAGTAATGCTGTAGCCTGCAGACTCGGACAGTAGATAATTCTAATTTGAATAATTAGATTGAAGTGGCGGTAATTTTATTCTAATCTAATTTGTGAAATGTTTCTATGGTCTTATTTTAATTCTAATCCAATTTCCGGTTTCCTGAAAATGTTACACGAGAACCGCAAAGTGCTCAGGAGAACGAATTCTAATGTGATATTAACGCGTCCGCCAATATTTTACAGGGTTTGGAATCTCACAAGTACAAGAATACTTGGGACTGCGCCACCAAGATTTGGAAAAACGAAGGATTTTCTGCGTAAGACCGAAATTCTTTTTAGATTTTGGTGATCGGATATGAAATCTTGACACCGACTCATGATTGAGCAGAGCTGTATGAACTACTACATTTCCGAAATGCATAAGTACTGCTAGAACTACTCGATTTTTAAAACTCATACCTAGAACTAGAGCTACTCGTTCTTCAAAACCAGCAAATACAGTGGTTCCCAACCGGGGGGGAATTTCGAAATTTTTAGGGGGGAATCTGGTCTAATTTTTTTAGGGAAAATCTGGCATTGGCATTGTATGGGAAGATACACTTGGTTCACAAGGTTTTTAGATTTTTATGGTATGGAACTGTTAAGTAGAAATTAGTTCTTTACAATTTAATGTTTCTTTGGTGGATTTCAAGCTAGGTGTCTTCCGTAGATATTGCACCCCCTGATAAAGTGAGGCTCACGAGACGATCTCGTTGGGTCCGCGACAGCCTCTTGACGAAATTGCTACTAAGCAGGAAAACGTCAAGCCGAACTCAGCACAAGGCACTCAGCACTAGTGAAATTGTTCAACTTTTTAAGCCAACATATGAGCTAACGTGAAAAACATACCGTGCCAAATTCATCGATTCAACTCAAGCCTATAGCAAGCGGACTTGGTGATTTATTTTTCGTCAGCGGCTACCCAACCGGTCAAAAACAGGTCAAATCTGACTGTACTTTACCAAAGTTTAGTGTGGTTCGCCATAGTTCGGACATATCTGAATATGTTCGGCCATTAATTGCTCAGTCAACAAATGGTTACGTGTTGAAAAGCACATTTTTTAGTCACAGGAAACTTTTTCATAGGGGGGGAATGTTAGCTCAAATATCGTCCAAGGGGGGCACGAGAAAAGTTTGGGAACCACTGAGCAAATAGAACTAAAACCACTCAGTTTTTAAGACTCGCAACTAGAACTAGGTAGAATTACTCACTTTCCGAAACCCGCAAATTTAGAACTAGTACTACTCACTTTTTAAAACTCCCATCTACAACTAAAACTACCCGCTTTTCAAAATGTTCAACTAGAACTGCTCACTTTATGAAATCCACAACTAGAATTAAAACTATAACTACTCAACCAGTAGTTAGGTGACTGTCATCTAAATCGGAACTACCGTAATTTTCCATGTATAATGCGCAAAATTTTACCGAATTTTTGCCCTAAAATAGGGGGGTGCGTATTATACATGGGTACAGCAAGCCTTGAAAAAAAATCTCCCTCGATCAAAAACTTGAAATCACACCTTTCTTCATGTTTGTTTCCAATCGCGCATCACCTCTAGCCATCGCGCCCCGTAATTCGTATTATAGAGTGTAACGCGCTGCCAAATAGAGAAGCGTGTTGCCAATTAACGAAAAGCGTGCACTCTTGCTGAGTTGGTTTGCCGTTTGTACGCGAGCGAAATTAGGTCGCGCATTGCTACAAGCGTGCGCAGCAATCCTTGCTGATTCATCGTGTCAACGACAGGCCTTAACAATCGCATACACAAGAGGCCATGTGCACAAGATATAATCGCTTGCGTAATCAGTCGCATCCCCAACAGGACTGGTGCGCCCGACATAACCGTTGGCTTGAGCAATCGCATCTGTAATTGTAATAGGCCTCGTGCGCAAGATGTCGTGTCGCTGTCCTGAACTATTGTGTCGCCGACCTCACAGGCTTTGCCTACTATCTAATCTCGTTTAGAGACAATGCCGTTAATTGTATTATGATTAGCGATCGTTATGTCATGATTGTTCGACAGTGACATCGCAAAATAGAACAACATCGTGTACTAAAACACAACTATTCATGTACTGCGAATGCAGGGTGCGTACTATACATGGGTACAGGCTTTTTCACAGAATTTACACGCCATTTTAAGGGTGCGTATTATACATGGGGGCGCACTATATTCGGAAAATTACGGTACTCACCTTTTGAAAATCGCATTTAGAACTAGAACTACTCAATTCTGAAAAGTCGCAACTAAAACTAGAACTACTCAATTCTGAAAACTAGCAACTAGAACTGGAACTGCTCACTTTTTGAAACTCGCATCTACAACTAGAACTAGGACTATTTATTCAAACCAGTAGTTGGTTGGCTGCCAACTTAATAGATTAGCGGTCTAAGTGTTTTGATGGTGTATATTTATGTTCCAGATTCTACAAAGGCACGATTCCACGCCTGGGACGCGTCTGCGCCGACGTAGCCCTCGTTTTCGTACTATACGAAGAAACTGTCAAGTTCCTAAACCGAGTGTGGCCAGAAAAGGACCAATGAACACTATGCAATTTCCTCGTAATTTATAGACGGCAGTCAACAACTGGGAACACTTGAATTGAAGCATGATTTGGGCCGTGTTTCCGCTGGGTATGGCGTCACGCGTGGAGTATTAGCATACCGCAAATAAGGCCACTTTGTTGGATTATTATTTATAGCGCTTCTCAAGTACGAGTGTTCCCAGTTTTCTAATAATTAGTGATTTCGCTTGCTTGTGTACGGAGGTATGCTATAATGAATAGTATATTGGTATTGAAGTATTTTTGGCTGACATTCATTTGTCTGGGGGTAGTTGTCAGCAACTTGTAAAGAATTTGAATATTTGTGAACGAAATTGTGTGCCTTGTAGTAGTTTAATTTGACCAAAATCCAATGAGGGTTTTGTGTGCAACTGTCCATTAGGGGTCTTCAAAAATGACTTTTTTCTCATATTGTACTGGCTACTCGATAAAATTGTTAGGTTACCTAATTTAAGCCTACAAACCAAATATGGTTCAATTCCAGCCAGTAGCCGCATTGCCACAGGAGAACAAATTTTATATTTATTATATAAAAAAAAATTTTAAAAAATTGTAAAATTTCTGTTCACCCCATGAAAGTGTTGGGTTGTCTATAGAAACGATGTTCACCAAATTTGGTTCGATTGCAACCAGTGGAAGCGGAGTTACTGCCGTCGAAAAATTTGGATTATGAATAAAATAGTATTTACGGTGACCATTTCTTTAACTTTTTATTATAGGTGTGCCCACCGTAACTACAGTTTTATTCAAATCCAAATTTTTCGACGGCAATAACTCCACTTCCACTGGTTGGAATTGAGCCAAATTTGGTGTGTAGGCTTAAATTAGGTACCGTAACCTGAGAAGTTTATCAAGTATCAATTTGAGAAAAAAGGTCATTTTTGAAGACCCCTACTGTGCATTGAGCTTTAAATGCCACCTGTTTGCCCCGATTTTTCTAATCTCCACGCCAGTGACGTCATCTATGTTGGTACAATTTTCCATTGTCTACTAGTTGCTGACGATTACCCCTGACGAGCGTCAGCCGAAAATATTCAGGTTCATTTCAATACGAATGTAGGCTACTATTCAGTATTCAATGTTTAAGTACTGTACCTCCGAGAGTCTTTGAGATATATATTCTACTTGCACTATTTTCGAAGTGTAGAAGTTTACTTGCCGAGAATTGATTGTGTGTGTGATCGTTAGATATTAACTGTGGCTTGTGAGTACGACGACGTCAGTACTATGCGTTACCACTGTTGTGAAATTATGAACAATTTTTTTATGGTACAGTGCAAAACTTACCGGTTTGAATCCATCCGATGATACTTTTGCATGTAAAATATATATCGTGACGTAGAAACCTATTTGTGGGCCTTGTTATATTGTAGGCCTACTTGCACTCGAGTGGTGAGTTTGCGCCTTGGTTTTCGATCTTAAAATTTGGTGTAATAGATATTCCGAATTTAGTGTCGATATTATAATCTGCTATTTTCATATATCATGAACGAATACCTTTTATTTCAAGAACGCTTCAATGACATTTCTAAGTAGCTGGTGGTTCTTTGGCAATATTTTGGCCGAACAAATCTGTGTAGTGACAGCCCATCGACTGAATCTTATTTCTTCAACTTATAAGCTTGGTGAGCTCTCCAATGTCTGTGAAATTTCTGTACCGAAAGCAGAGATAGTTAATGACCAATATTGACTTTTTTCAAGTGCTCGGGTATATCATTTTTAACCGCAGTGCAGTGAGTTCTGCCGCATTCAATTTGAGAGCTTAGAACCAAAATTCTTGAATTCTGTTTAGTGTGAAATAGTTTCTGGTTAGGCCTGCATTATTTTATCGCAGCTACAAGGCGGCGGATCATGGAGAATTATTTTGTAATTGCACCATTTGCAGTCATTAACATGAATATATTAGCAAAGAAGATCGATTTTGAAAACTGTAGATGACTCTAGACTGGTATTTAGGACGATGTTTACCAACAAATGTACTTGTGTAGTTTTGAACCCCTTGCCTTCTTGCAGTAGCATCTTCAACTACTTGAGTACGCGTGGGGACTTCTGTATGCTGTATTCACTCTGGTTTTAGTTGTAAATGTGTTCCATGTAAGGTGTTTCATCAGAGAAGTGCGACTTGGTGACTAGTATTATATTATATTATAGTTGTAGCAAAAATAAATCGTTATCCAATCTTGGAAAGTGTTGTTCTATGGTTTGAGAGTTTCAGAACAGCGCAGGTTGATTGGGTGAATAGATATATGCAGCAGTTGTTGGTTGTATTTTTCTACATATCTGTGCAGTATGTATGCTAACTTGTTACAGCTAACTATAAACTCAACTCACTCTAGAAATACAAAAGTTAGACTTGTGACTTGTTTACCGCCCAGCATAATGATACAACTCCTGCCTGCAGAGACATCACCTGTGATAAGCTATCAGATCGTTTCACCCCATTTATTCATACATACCGCGTAGTAATAAATTAATCCAAATACTTTCATTAATTTTGCGAAGAGAGCCGATACAGGTGCAAGATTTAGTTTGAGGTACCATGTGAAACATGACAGTTTTGCGAGCACTAAAACAGGTTGAGTAGCCAAGTATGCATTTAATGCATGCAGCTTACGGTTGTTCAAAAATATAAAAAAATTTGGATTCACTGGTTGCCTAAAAAACGCTGCGCACCAAATTTGACTCGATTCCAACTGGTAGATGTGAACGCACTAAAGTTTAAAAATTTAGCATTTATCATCAAAAAATTGAAAAGAAATCAAATTTTACTGTCAACCTCATGAAAGTTGTGTAAAAGAACGATGCTCACCAATTTTTGCTCGTTTCCAACTGGTAGAAGCAAATTTATTGCTGTTGAAAATTTTGGATTCGCAAAAATAGCCAGGAAGGATGGTGGGTAATCCCAGAATTATGAATGAAAAACTCAAATAACTTCGCTTCTACGGGTCGGAATTGCGTCGAATTTATTTTGCATCGCTTTCGTAGTCAACTCAACAATTTCACGAGGTCGAAAGTCAAACTTGAGTTTTTTTCAAAAACATTTTTATAATAAATTGAAAATTTTCAAACTCCTAAGCGTTCACATCAACCGGTTGGAATCGTGCAGAATTTGGTGTGCTGCGTTTTTTTACATAACCTAACAATTTAATCCCCGGAATCCAGGAAAAAACGGTAGTTGTGAAAAACCCTAATGCATCTCTTGGTATTCCGGATATGTCGTCATACAAAACAATATATTCCTCAGTTTGAGGTACAGAACTTCAATATACATTTGAATAATATATTAATATTGAAATAAACCCGAATATTTTCGTGAATCAGAACAGAATAGTCGTGAACTCTGCCATTGGCAAAGATTTAAAAGATAACACGGAAATTTACCGAGACAGATTTATTAAAATCAACAAACCCAGAACGCACCAACAGCAGGAGTCCGTGCATAATCTGAACACCGTACATTGAGCCTAAGCCATCTGCCTGGATTATTTGAATTTCTCATGCATGTTACATCATACTCATACGATTGATGATATACAATGTTCTTTCCCATTCTCTAATAGTTGCTGACGATTACCCCTGACGAGTGTCAGCCGAAAATATTCGGGTTCATTTCAATAGCAATATATTATTCAATTGTTATGAACCTCCAAGTAATGCGATTGTTCATATAGAAAATTCAGAAATCTCAACTGTTTGCTGACGATTATCCCTGACGAGTGTCAGCTAAAATATTCGGGTTTATTTCAATAGCAATATATTATTCAATTGTTATGAACCTCCAAGTAATGCGATTGTTCATATAGAAAATTCAGAAATCTCAACTGTTTGCTGACGATTATCCCTGACGAGTGTCAGCTAAAATATTCGGGTTTATTTCAATAGCAATATATCATTCAATTGAACCTTGAAGTTATACGATTATTGATATACAAAGTTCAGAAATTATCCAGTAGTTGCTGACGATTACCCCTAACATATGACAGCCAAAAATATTCGGGTTGATTTCAATATCAATATATGCAATAATATATCGCTCTCGGATATCATCAAATTCTAATTCCATTCGGCTACACCAACGCCCCTCTGTACCGCCCAAAAGTACCAACAAGTGTGATACTGGGAGGCAGTCGGTTTTACAGCTAGAAGTCCCTCAAAACCGGATTGATCAGAAATCGAAACACTATTCAAAGTGTCTAAAAGTGCACGATATGAATATTAACGCGTAATACAGTGAGCGGATTTCAAGATTCCGCATCTCCATCATCATCGTTCGGTTTTGGCGAGTCAATCTCGTTTTTATATGAGTCCCGGACCAGCTTGGCCCCTTGCTGGCTCGAAGATATCATCAGCAATTCGCGGAGAATCTCGTTTTCCGTTTTGAGACGGGACAGTTCTTGGAAATCGTGGCAATAAGCTTCGTCGTCGATGTCGGCGGCTTGACGCATCACGGCGGCCATCTCTCTGATCTGGATGAACAAACAAAATTGGAGTTTATCATACGAAAATGGACAATACTCATTCTCAGACTTATACAGCTATATAATTCTAGCTGATCATTACAGACTAATTCGAGCAAAATTCCAGTAATCTAATTCTAATATAATTTGTGAAATGTTGATGCGCTCTAATTTTATTTCTAATATAATGCAAGGTTTTTTTGAAAGTGCAGGGGTTCTCAAACTGGGTCCCGCGAGACCAGAATTCTGATACCAATTTGGAAAACTGAGTAGCTGTAATTCTAATTCTAACCCTAATTTAAAAATAAACTGCGTAGCTATCATTATAATGCCAATATAATTTAGATTAATACAGTGTAGTCATAATTCTAATTATAACCTAATTTGAAAATAAACTGCGTAGCTATCATTATAACGCCAATATAATTTAGAAAATACAGTGTAGTCATAATTCTAATTCTAACCTAATTTTTAACCTGCATACCTACAGGCTAATTCTGATGCCAATGTAGTCTGGAAAAACTGTGCAGTTATATTTCTGATTCTAGCCTAATTTGGGAAAAAAACATGTAGCTATAATTCTAATGCCAATCTAATTTGGAAAATAGTTTAGTCATAATTCCAATTCAAACCTAATTTGAAAATGAACTGCGTAGCTATCATTATAATGCCAATATAATTTGGATTAATACAGTGTAGTCATAATTCTAATTCTAACCTAATTTAAAAAAACAACCTGCATAGCTATAGGCCAATTCCGATGCCAATATAGTCTGGAAAAACTTTGCAGTCATATTTCTAATTCTAGCCTAATTTGGTAAAAAATACTGTGTAGCTATAATTCTGGTGCCAATTCAATTTGGAAAAACTGCGTCGTAATATTTTCTAACACCAATCTGGAACATCAATTTGGAAATAGTTTAGTCATAATTCTAATTCTAACTTAATTTGACAATAAACTGCGTAGCTATCATTATAATGCCAATATAATTTAGTAAATACATTGCTGTCATAATTCTAATTCTAACTTAATTTGAAAAAAACCTGTGGCTAATCTAGCCTGGAAAAACTGTGTAGTCATCATTCTAATTCTAGCCTAATTTTTTTTAAAATGCATAGCTATAATTCTGGTGCCAATCTAGTATGACAAAAACGAAAATTTTCTAGTGGTCCATCTCCGATTCCTACCTTTTCCATGAGTTCACGATTTTCTTCCTGATAATGCCTCTCCACGCCGTATTCACTTCCTGGGATCTGAAACCTGTAATGACCCCAAAGATGTTTCAGTACGATTCGCCACCAAAAGCAGATCCGCAGTTGGTTGTAACGGCTATCGGTTTAGGATCACGAAAAATAGAAATGTCTTTACATTATAGGACTACAATATCAGATTAAATTATATATTCATATTGAAATAAACCAGAATATTTTCGGCCGACACTGTTGATATACAATGTTCTTTCCAATGACAATTACCCCGAACGAGTTGGGTTTATTAAAATAGGAATGTTTTGTCAAAATTTAATTTGCAATCTGCATTTCGTTTGTACCGTAGATTTTGCACTGTCGGTGAACTTATCATTTGGTATTTTACAGCTTGTAGCCTACTTTATAGGCCTACCGTTGTAGACGGCCCACTGTCTGCTCATTGTGAATCATAAACATTCAAATGAAACAAATAGGTTGACATGGTGTTATGCTCAACGTACCGCAATATCCTAACTGAAGCAAGACTACGTGGGCATTGCATGGTTCTTATATCAAGAAGCGCATGATGAAAAATTGTGATGTAGACACCATTGTCAGAATGAAGCAACACGGTTTGTCACCAGCAGTGTACGCACAACTTGAGTGTTGTCAGCCAACAACTGCTGCTGTTGAACGTTGTTCCTCCATTCTTGGCAAGCCACTTAGTAAGGACGGACACTTTCTATCCGAGAATGTAGGAAAGTATCTTTCGTTGTACTACAACAAATTTTAATTATTTCTACCATACTACGTGATGTAACTACTAGAATTCTTCATAGGGCCAGATTTCGTTAAAATAAAGTTTTTTCGTGAGAAAAATTGTCAGTTTTTGAGTCAAAAAAGTTTGTTCAGGCCGAACTACTTCGTAACGACAGACAGTTCCAACCAGAAATGATGATAAGTAGTAAAATTCTAACATTATGTGGGAAAACACCTAATTTGCATACGTTAGGTCAAAATTAAGTTTATTGAGGTCAAAAATTGTCAAAATTATGATTTTTAGGTGGAAATCTTCCGTTTTACGTCAAAAAAAATGACCCTAATTATCTTATATCGAAGTTCTGTACCTCTATGAAGCTCTTAAAATACTGGGAATATTAATAAGAAGCTAGCAATTAATAACAACTACGTGTTTAAGCGACTTTTAGTTGATAAAATGGACTGTTTAATATTATTAATTTATCTTACTCTTGGTGCTTGGTGAACTTCATCATCTGCTGCCTGTATTTTGTCATAATCAGCTCCAAAGCGTTCTGATGATCGGTGAGGCTCTGTCTCAGTTCTTCGTTCTCTTGTTGCAACGATCTTATCGCACAGTTTTCGCGCTGTATACCTTGGCAAGGAAATTTGAACGCGTATCAGTTTCCACGGAAATGTATAACATAAGGTGATGAAAATATTTTGACAAATTAAGACTTGCTGAACTTATCAGGCTTGTGCAAACAACTGTATTTTCAAAACTAGCACCTAGAACTAGAACTACTAACTTCAAATCTTGCACCTAGAATTTAGAACTAGGAATGTTCACTTTTCAAAACTCAAAACCAGAACCAGGGTTGCAATGACTCAAGTCACGATTTTCTGATGACTCGACTTGACTCGAGTCAAATTTTCATGATACGGAAATGACTTGACACGAGTCAATCTCTGTATTGACTCGACTCATTGCGCATGACTCGAACCAAGTCATATGACTCGACACTCAGACGGCCAAGACCGACATTTCATTGTAATTTTGAAGAATAGTAAAGTAACCACCCTATCGGGATTTTGTCTATTGGTACTGGTACTTGAAAATGCGACCAGAATCTCCTAAAAGTGAGGAAAATTGATATATTATAAATGCGAGCCATTTGATATCACTACAGAGTTATAAAAAGTGGGTTCAGCAAGACTTTGACCATTCAAAAAAATGACGTGGACTCGGAATCCATAATACCATGACTCGGAAGTCGGACTCGAACCTCTGCTCGATGACTTGGACTTGACTCGTTGGCGAATTGAAAATGACTCGACTTGACTCGAGTCAAAACTATAAAAGTGAGATTGACTTGTGACTCGGAGCCTTGTGACTTGACTACAACCCTGACCAGAACTAGTACTAACGACTAGGGCTGTGCACAACGTTTTGAGTACTTAAATATACTCTTCTCGCCGAAAAATAGTTAATCTATCAACAAAAATTATAGTTTCGACAGGATTTACCACCGTGGAATCCATGATTTGCGTTAGAATCAATCGAATATAACTCATTAAGACGCCATAACAGTATGAATGATGTGGAAATTTCACATACATGTAGCTTACCTTTCATGCGACCACAATGAAAATAATTCCAGTCTCGTTAATGATGAATTGGCAGTTTTTGGAAATATAATTATTGCAATATTCAATAATGGAACTTACCGAGAACAAGAGTAGATCTGGCCCGGTGCCCTGCCACTTTGTTCAATTCGATGAGATTCTCCTGGTACGTGTTGCGGGCCTCCATCTCTGTTTTCATAGCGCTGGCTTGTTCCGCAATGGATTCGGCAGCCGAATCCTGTTCCTGAGTAAAATAGGAAGAAGAATATTGTGAATATCATAATTGTTACTGTACGGAAACGTTACAGAAACAACAGTTGATGACAGACTTGTACAATCCAATGGATTTTAGAAATGTGTAACCAGAACTAGACCTACTCACTTTTCAAAGCTCACAGCTAGAACTAGAGCAATTCACTTTTCAAAAGTCGCAAGTTGAACCGGGGCTAGAACTAATTACTTTTCAAAACTCGCAAGTAGAACCAGAACTAGAACTATACTCGCTACAGCTACTTACATTTCCACATTACTCGCAACTAGAACTAACAACCTTTAAAAGATTCAGTTCAGAAACATCTCATTACGGTAACTGTTATTTTACGGGAATCAGAATCAGACGGGCTTTCCATATGATCATCAGTACAAGTTTGAAATGGGAGGGGTCTTCAACCCCCAAAACCCACCCCCTAGCCACGTCTACGCCATTTTTAGTGGTGATGACTCTGAGTTAGCAATGGCTGGAACCAGGGCTTTGGAGCCGGAGCCGGAGCCCCGGAGCCGTGCATTTTTGCCGGAGCTGGAGCCGGAGCTCGACATAAAATTCAGCCGGAGCCGGAGCTGGAGCTGGAGCCAGTTATTTGAGGGTTAGCTCCGGCTCCGACGTATTTCATAAGATTATTATATTTTATATATGCAACAACCATATCTGCTGAGTTCAGATAATTCAACAGCAGGCCTTCACGAAATTAAGAATCTTTTCCTCATTGGCGCTACCTTTTCCGACTAACCATGCTCCTAGGGATTTAACGTGGGGGCAGTCACATGTTCAATGTTCAATTTTCATACATGAGTGCCGAACACCGGTATGCAAAATATGCCTGTGAATATTGTGGGTATTCGGCATACCCGCAATTTCATCTTCAGCACAACCTTGTTGGCCAATTGTACGGTTCGAAAATAATGATCACTATGTATTATGCGAAATGGGAGAAAGGATAAAAACCTGACGAGCACGAGCCGAGAAATTCCATCTCATCGTTGCTATGAATCGGATCTGAACATACTCGTTCTTTCATGATCGTTCTTTAATCAGGCCGCGAAATTGGACAGTGTTATTGTGTGTGCAATTATGCATGCGAATTGGAATTCAATACTGCGCAGGATCGTCATTCACTTCAGTGAGGATTTTCGAGCGTAAAGGGGATGGCAGAAGAGTAGCCCAAAACGCCGTTACACTCAGCAAACAATTGTCGCGGTGCGAGCTACTCAATGCGATGAAAGGACCCCATGGTGTTTTATGTTGGAGACTAATTACTGATTTGATACGAGATTTCCAATTTGTAATCATCTGTTTCGTAAATTCATCCTGGATGTCTGCTTGATACTTTAGTATTCCTGGTTTATCGCGCACTGTGACTTGTACATGTCATTGTGCATACTGCATAGTTTAATTCGTTGTGGGCATTTTCCAAATGTGCATGGCGCAGTGTTTAATTCGATTCGTATAAGCGGGAAAATATTATATTCCGATAAGCGTGATCGACACCGGATGGACTGGTAACGAGTGCACCAATCACGAACGTCAAACCATTGGCCATTTGAACAATTTGGTACAAATCGAATTTCTATTGATGAGGTCGTGATATCCGCCCATATTGCTCTTACTTCAGTTACAGTTGAATAATAATCGCACATTTAAAGATTGAATTGAGCTGTATGGCTTAATGTTAACGAGCGCAGTGCCAGTGTTAAAACGCCGCAACTGAATTTTAATGCTGTACACAGCAATGGCATAGAGTAGAGTGCGTTCTAGTGCAAATATGATGTTATCGACAATTGACAAGTATTCTTTATGACATCACAAGATGGCACGGCGGCACCTATGTGTTGGTCGCTGCATCCGATGTTACTGGCGCTAACACTCTTGATTACTATAGATAACTAACCTACGGAGACCAGGGGGGGGCAACCTTTTCGGCTAAAGGGCCACATGAAATCGACAAACGAGTGTGCTGCCCACTAGCCGCGTCAGGCGCGTAAAATTTCAAAGTATATATTATTATTACTTGGTATATTGCGGGTCGACTGTATACCGCTTGCTGGGTTCAGTTTGCAAGGACAGGACTATTCGACATCTATGGACATATCGATATCAAAGATTTCCGCTAATATACGACAATGACTTTTTTGCCTATATTTTATCGTCAACAATCTTTCTGCGAGCGCAAACGCGAACAGACTTTTCCTCGTAATTGCGAATATAGTTAGACTAAGTATGCTAAATCGGGCGTTTTTTCATTTTCTAGAGGGGGTAGGATCCAAAGAAAGAAATCGCGTGACAAATAAAAACGCGAAGCGTGAAGAAAAATTTTACTACTCTTTTAGTTTATTGTAATGTACGACAATTTACTAAAAATGTGACTGGACCATGGATCTGCCAATGCGTCGCAACTGATATTTTAGTCATCAACATCCCAAGTGTCGCGGCCAGACAAATCATATTTTTGGTTGGCCTTGCAAGTTGACAATCTGAGCAATTCAATTTCGATAATATAATAGAATTTCGATAATATAATGGGAAGTTAGCTCGCGGGCTACTCAAAACCTAGCGGGCCACATATGGCTCGGAGGCCGCGGGTTATCCACCCCTGAAATAGACAGACACCTTCGATAGTTTTCAGAGCCGGAGCCGGAGCAGTGGTAATAATGCGGCTCCGGAGCTATTGTATGGTAAAAGAAAGCGCCGGAGCTGGAGCAATGCAAATTTACGGCTGCTCCAAAGCCCTGGCTGCAACTGCAAGAACATCACACAACACAACAGAACATTGGTATCGAGATTTACGCCAAACGTCTTCCAGTTGTATGGTAGCTAAATTATTTTTTAAGGTTGCCAGTGAACCCGTCCCTCGGTGAACCCGTCCCATGAACCCGTCCCTCGGTGAACCCGTCCCTCGGTGAACCCGGCCCTCGATGAACTCGGCCCTCGGGAAATTTTGAAATTAAGTGTATTAACAAGTATTAATATGAATTATTAAACTAATAATGTTATTATCAACTGATTTGTCGATCTTGTAAGGAGGTCAGGGAATGCGTGGATCACGCAGTCACGGAGTGATCAGATCACGTGATCACGATTGCGTGGTCGGCTCATTGTTGAATTGACTTGGCGAGGGGCGGACGTGCGACGTTCGACATCCTCGTATCTGTTCATGACATCGCATTCGGTCTTATCGCATTGTATATTGTGTGTGACTTGTTCAGATGAAAAATATATCCCAACGATTGTTATTGCTCACATATCAACCACGCGTGGTCTGCTCGTTATTGCAACTGTAGGTTGAGGTGGGGTGTTGGGGTTGGGTAGGGTAGGGGGGGGGACATTAGGGTTCGGGGAGTGGGACATTGGGTTCGGGTAGGATACTAGGGTTGGCGGAGGGGGGATATTAGGGTTTGTGGAGGTGGGATATTAGGGTTAGGATATTAGGGTTGCCGGAGGTGGGATATTAGGGTTGGGGGATATTAGGGTTGGGGTATGATATTAGGGTTGCCGTAGGTGGGATATTAGGATTGGGGAGGGGGGATATTAGGGTTGGGGGGGGGGGAGGGATATTAAGGTTGGGGTAGGATATTAGGGTTAGGGTTAGGATATTAGGGTTAGGGTTAGGATATTAGGGTTGCCGGAGGTGGGATATTAGGGTTAGGATATTAGGCTTGCCGGAGGTGGTATATTAGAGTTGGGGGAGGGGGGATATTAGGGTTCGGGGAGGAGGGATATTAAGGTTGGGGTAGGATATTAGGGTTAGGGTTAGGATATTAAGGTTGCCGGAGGTGGGATATTAGGGTTGGGGAGGGGGGGGGGGGGGATATTAGGGTTAATCGAGGGCCGGGTTCACCGAGGGACGGGTTCACTGGTAATCTTTTTTAATATGCACCTATAGAACTATAGAGCTACTCCAAAACTACAACTGATCAAAAGACAGTACTTGGTTAACAGCCAACAACTATGGATTGAACAAGTCTGGTAATCTAATTACTGATATACGCCTATAGTTAATATAGTCTCTCAACTTACAGTGCCTCAGTCAGAACTGTTACAAACTCTGGTCTTTGTAATAGTTAAACTTTCCGGTTAACACATTTACTCACTAACCTATTTCGGTAAGAGATAACTCGTGATTATGCATGAGAGCATGAGTAATATCTGCATAGGTCAAAATAGATGTACAACAAACAAACAAGCCTTACGCTAGCGTTAACAGAGTTATTCCTTAACGCTGAACCCTAAGTAATGGAATAATTGAACGCACGAACATACCTTCAACCTATTCACCAAATACTTGGCGTCCGCAAGCAGGGATTCGACACTGATATTCATCTTTCCCGAGTTTCAAACACGAAATCTAGTACAAATAAATCCTGAAACAGCTTCCTGGGGAGGGGAAGTCCGTCCAAAGTGGATCGGTATTTCATTTATCGACGAGAACTACGTAAAAAGGGAAACCCGACAGGCGCAACGGAAGAAGCGATCGTGAGAGAGATAATCTTTATTGCCTGTATCTGTTTCGGTCTATTAGTATTCTCATCATTTCAAAACACCGCAAGACTAGGCCCAAGACCACGATACAATGAAAATATAGGAAAAGATCGAAGCGACTTGAGTAGTCTTTGAAATCAGACACCCAGAGGGGGCTATGCGATGTGAAGAAGAGACATTCACACTGGAAGGAAATAAATGAGGTATAAGATAAAACGAACACTAATGGAAATGAAAGACATCCGACGTTGATAGGTCAGATGGACGTCTGGTAATCTTGAGGGCTGGCTGGTGCAAACCCTGGGGTCTGGGGCTCTAGGGTTACCATACGTCCTCCTTTAAAATTTTGAAAGTGTCCTAGGAGGACGCCAAAATGTCCTCTTTTTTAAAATTTTGGTTAAATGTATGTTACAGTCCGGCGGGTCGTAGTAGCATAGCCTTTTGTAAAGGCTATGGTAGTAGTGAGCGTCGGTGCCATCCAAGCAGGCAGCACGGGTTGGATTCCCGCCGTTGGAGGTTATTCGGGGCTCCTATGCTGTAAATTGCTATGGTCTGACGTCTGAGTCTGTTTTTCTGCTCAGTGGTTTCGAGTCATTTATGACTTGGTTCGAGTCATGCGCAGAATGTATTTTCCGTATTTTGATAAAATGACTCGAGTCAAGTCGAGTCTTCAAAAAACCGTGAGTCGAGTCATTACTCATTACAGCCCTGATGAAAACCAAATACTGACCCTGGTCATTCAGGCGATTCCAGTAAACACCACGGACCAGCAATTTTATGATTGACAGGCGTAACTCGCGATGGTACGGTAGTAAATCGAATGCTTGCTATTGCTTATGCTTACGTTCATTGCAATCTGCTACATTTGAAGCAAATCGCTGTTAACTTATGATATTAAGAGATGGCGAAGGACTCCTTGGAAATAAAGTCGGAAGAGAAAAAATGCGCTAAGAAAAAGATGATCATTCCAACGAAGGTAATGTAAAATCTGCATGAAGTGATGGCAGATGTATTTAGAAAATCATTGCTTCCCGTGTCTGTGTAGCCTAAGAAGGTTAGCTTCCTAAGGCAAGGAATTGTAATAACAGCAACCGTGTGGTATATCGGCGAGTCTGGGCATTTCCAACAGTCTGAGGATTGGTGTGGACTGTGGACCAGACTCAGACAACCAGATAATTGTAGTTTGGTCTAATTAGGGCGAAATGGCGGTAATTTAATCCCAATATCCGTGAAATATATGTGCCCTCTTTGGTTACGCATGTCGGGTTTTGAAACTTCATGTCACTACGGTATTCTGTCTCCAATTTTATTTTACAGCTGGTCATCCGGCGTTTACCACCGTATCTTACTCGAGATGAACTTCTAAATATGATCGATCCGCTTCCTCCGCACGATTCGTTTCGATATGTTTCGGGCGATAGAACGTAAGTGCTGACATTGTATGTATTTTTCTTGAAGTATTGGTTTTCAACAATCAATTAACTACTGTCTTTTGTGCAGTTCCAGTTCTAGTTGAGTATTTCAAAAAGTGCAAATTTTGAAGAACGAGCAGTTCTGGTTGTAGTTGCAGTTGCTAGTTTTGAAAATTGGCTAGCTCTAATTGGTATTAGCAGCCTGGTTTTTAAAATTGAGTACTGGTAGTTCTAGTTGGGTATTTCGATAATCGAGTAATTTCTTGTTGTAGTTGCCTATTTTCAAAAGTGAATAGTTCTAGCTCTAGTAGCGTATTTTGAAGATTGAGTCATTCCAGTTCTAGCTCTAGTTCTAGTTGCGACTTTTGAAAACCCAGTAGAATTACGCGTCTGGCCACATGCCAGGCCTCATATTTTATATTCAACACCGCAGGCTGGCTCCCGATAACTTCTGTCGCGCGTACATCAACCTCCTGTCTCCTGACGACTTGATCGCCTTCAGAGATCGCATTGACGGAATGGAGTTCACAGATCAAGCTGGTAGCCTACGAAGCCATTTTATATAACACTGGTTTATATAATGTGTATAGCATATAAATGTGGTATTGAAAATAATAAATAGGGCAATTTTTTTACCTAAAAAATGGAAGATTTCGACTTAAAAATCTAAATTTTGTCATTTTTTGACTTTAATAAACTCAGTTTCAATAGATTTTTACCTCATGTACGCAAATTAGGTGTTTTTCCACATAATGTTAGAATTGTACTACTTATCTTCTGCTCTGGTTCGAACGGTCTGTCCTTGCGAAGCAGTTTGGCCTGGTAAAAACTTTTCTGCCTCAAAAACTAACAAGTTTTTACAATGAAAAGAAATTCATTTTAACGAAATCTGGCCCTATGAAGAATTACAGTAGTTACATTACGGTAGAAATAATTGAAAATTTTTATAGAACAACGAAAGATACTTTCCTACATTCTCGGGTAAAAAGTGTCTGTCCTTACTAAGTAGCTTGCCATGAATGGAGAAAGAACGTTCAACAGTATCAGTTGTTGGCTGACAACACTGGCGACAACCGTGTTGCTTCATTCCGACAATGTTGTCTACATCACAATTTTTCATCATGCGCTTCTTGATATAAAAACCAATGCCCACGCAGTCTTGCTCCAGTTGGGATATTGCGGTACGTTGAGCATAACACCATGTCAACCTATTTGTTTCATTTGAATGTTTATGATTCACAATGGGTCGTCTACAACGGTAGGCCTATAAAGTAGGCTACAAGCTGTAACATGTCGAATGATAAGTTCACCGACAGTGCAAAATCTACGATACAAACGAAATGCAGGTTGCAAAAAAAGAATGACTTTGTCGACAATTTTGATATTTTTTTACCTAACGCTACAATTTTGACAAAATTTTGACTTTTTTTGACATGTCAAAAAAAAAATCGCTTTAGTAATAACATAGTTGATAGTATCGCTCTGTAGTACTCGTGAGTACTGAATTTGTCTGAATTTGTCTATGAACGTTTTACATGAAACGTACAATTCCTACCATTACAGGTAACTGCCAGCCCTGCGTTTTGGAGTACGCGCCTTTTCAGAAAAATCCAAAAAAGAACAAGAAGAAGGAGGATTCCAAAGCGGGGACCATTGTTGACGGTGAGAATTTGTTTTCACGAAAAAGTATTTGGGAATATTCCAGAAATATCAGAAATACTTGCCTCCGTGAACTTCTTCGGGTGTTTATTGAAAATCTTTGAAAAGTTTGAAAATCTTGAATTTATTATTAAAAAATCAGAAAATATATTATCAAATTTAACTGCCGAACCCATCAACTTGTTAAGTTGTCTAAAAGAACGGCGCTCACCAATTTTCGCTCACTTCCAACCCGTAGAAAGCGGAGTTATTGCTGTTGAGAATTTTGGATTCGCTAAATTAGCCTGGACGGTGGGTAATCCCAGAAAATGAATGAAAAACTCACGTAACTTTGCTTCTACGGGTTGGAATTGTGTCAAATTTGTTTTGCATCGTTTTTGTAGACAACTCGGCAATTTCGTGGGGTTGACAGTCAATTTTAAAATTTATTTGAAATTTTTTTATAAGTTGAATTTTTCAATTTTTTTTCAGACAGCCTTACAATTTACAATCAGTGAATCCCCAGAATCCGAAAAATAGGTATTTTTAAACAAGCCTAGCGCAATTACTCAAGTAGAAATAACTCAAAAAACCTGTTGGAGTACTCCAAATAACGAAAGGTACTTGTATTGACCTAGGGCCGATTCTGGTTGTCATAAAATCCAATTCGATGACACCCAAAATATTGTGGAATTTTTTATTGTGGAGTTGGACCCCTCACAAAAATTTAGCTATTCCAAATCAGATTAGAATCACTGAATTGCAAGAACCTGGCAATTAATTGAATTTTGTAGATATTAATTCAGGATTAATAATGAAGCATAGGAACATTTCACAGATTAGATTAGAATTTTAATTACATAATTCGCGAATGCTCGGAAATTGAATGAAGTTTGTTCGCAACAAATCAATACTTTATTCTCATGAGCAAGAGAATGGTAAATATCTGTACAGCAGATTTGGCTCGTTTTGCGCTATGCATTTCTCCTGCAGCATTTTCAGGATAACCAGAAATTAAATCAGAATTAAAATTGAAGCATGGAAACATTTCACGTGTCAGATTAGAATTATATTACTGGCATCTAGCTTAAATTGATCTCATTAGTAGGGCAATTTTTTTACATGTCAAAAAAAGTGAAAATTTTGTCAAAATTGGTGGGTTAGGTCGAAGAATGTCAAAATTGTTTACAAAGTCAGAATTTTTTGCAACCTGCATTTTGTTTGTATCTTAGATTTTGCACTGTCGGTGAACTTATCATTTGGCATTTTACAGCTTGTAGCCTACTTTATAGGCCCAACGTTGGATACGGCCCATTGTCTGCTCATTGTGAATCATAAGCAGTCAAATGAAACAAATAGGTTGATATGGTGTTATGCTCAACGTACCGCAATATCCTAACTGAAGCAAGGCTGCGTGGGCATTGCATGGTTCTTATATCAAGAAGCGCATGATGAAAAATTGTGATGTAGCCAACGTCAGAATGAAGCAACACGGTTTGTCACCAGCAGTGTACGCACAACTTGAGTGTTGTCAGCCAACAACTGCTGCTGTTGAACGTTCTTTCTCCATTCTTAGCAAGTTACTTAGTAAGGACAGATACTTTGTACCCGAGAATATAGGAAAGTAATACGTGATGGTGTTGTAACTACTGGAATTCTTCATAGGGCCAGATTACTTTAAAATAAAGTTGTTTTCACATCAAAATTCGTCAGTTTTTGAGTCGCGAAAGTTTTTTCAGGCCAAACTACTTTGTTAGGACAGACTGTTCTAGCCAGACATGAAGATAAGTAGTACAATTCTAACATTATGTGGGAAAACACCTAATTTGGATATGTTAGGTCCAAATTTTGTCGAAATTAAGGTTTTTATGGTCAAAAAAATATCAAAATTTTGATTTTTTTGTTCTTGAATAAAAAAAAATCGCCCTACTTATTGGACAACTCGAATTATCTAGTTCGTCAAAATTTGGGTAACCGCTGACCGAATGTACATTTAGATCCGGACTACAAGGCCTTCTTGGAATCGTTGGAGGCGGAGGAGGAGAAAACGGTTTTGGACCTGGAAAAGTACCTGGAAGAGCTGGAAAATCGGGACCAGAAAAAGAAAATCGTCGAGACGCCGCTCACCGCGTTTTTGAAGCAGAAAAGAGAGGAGAAAAAGGTGAATTTATAACCGTCCAGTTCAAGTCCATCTCACTTTTGTAGTTTTGGCTCGAGTCAAGTCGAGTCATTTGCAATTCACCACCGAGTCAAGTCCAAGTCAGTACGTGGAGGGCCGAGTCAAATTGATAATGTTTTGACTCGAGTCCAAGTCATTATGTTTACCGTTGTTCAGTAGGGTTGATTAAAAATAACTTTTTTTCGGGATTCCAGCCATTCACTGATTAAATTGCCGGGTTACCCTAAAAAACATTGCACACCAAATTTGGTTTAATTCTATCAAGTATAAATTTGAAATTTTTTTGTCAAACCCATTAAATTGCCGAGTTGTCTTCAAAAACGATGCAAAACAAATTTTACTCAATTCCAACCGAGAATTATCAACGAAAAACTCAAATAACTCCGCTTCTACTAGTTGGAATTGGGTCAAATTTGTTTCGCATCGTTTTTGAAGAAAACTCGACAATTTCATGAAGCTGACAGAAAAATTTGAAATTTAATTTTCAAATTTTTCCTGTTAAATTCAAAATTTTAATTGGCTCTGCGGCGGCTTATACTTGTTAGAATTGAACCAAATTTTGCGTGCAGCGTGTTTAGGGTAACCTGACAATTTAATCAGTGATTGGCTGGAATTCGGGGAAAGAAGTTATTTTTGAACAGCCCTACTGTTCAGTTTTCATCTCAACCCGGTACAACCCACTTTTTTCAGCTCTGTTCGAGTGATATAGAATGGCTCGCATTCATAATCTCGTCATTTTCCTCAGTCATAACGTTTTTTTTGGCCCTGTTTACCAAGTACCAGGACTGATAGACGAAATACTAATCATGTGGTGTAGTGGTGACTTTACTATTCATGTTACAATGAAATGTCTGTCTTGGCCGCCCTAGTCTGGAGTCATGTGACTTGGTTCGATTCACTACACAAATTGACTCGAGTCTAGTCATTTTACACAGAAAAAATTACTCGAGTCACCAAATAATCGCGAGTCGAGTCATTACAACCCCGGTATTTGCCATTGTGGAAGGCTATAAAGTTTGATTGGTCATACCGCAGCACACAAAACATGCATGGCAAAGCAATGCACATGATTGCCTTGTCACATAGTGCAACGAAATGAGTATGGTAAAAAAAATTCCAACTGGTTTTTAATACAATGTGGAACTTGGTCAACTAGATAATTCAAATTGTCTAATTAGACTAAATTAAAGTGGAATGTCAGTAATCTAATTCTAATGTAATTTGGCAACACTCGTATAGTCGTATAGTCATAATTCTGGTTCTAGTATTATTTGGGGAAAATGTATACTGTACAGGCAGTACAGCTATCATTTTAATTCTACTCCAATTCAGAAAAGCCGAAAATTTTCTGGTTATCCAATTTTAGCGTTTGAGAGACGAACGCAGGCGTGCCGAACAGGAGAGAAGGAAAAAGGAAGAGAGAAGGAGACGCGACTTGGAGAGAAAAAAGAAATTGGAAACCGACAAAACGAAAAAACGAAAAGAGGTTGGCTTTTAGGGTCTCGCGTTTTTTAGGTAAACAGGGGGCTGTTTGATCATAATCGTACAAATATGGTAGGGTTATTCAAAATTATTGTTTTTGTTCAAATTTTACTGGCCATTCGATAAAACCGATTTAGGCCCAATTCCAACCTATAGAAGCATTGTTATATGAGAGAAAAGTCCAGGATTTAATTGATTAATATAAATAAATATAAATTTTTTAAAAAATTTTACTGGATACCCCATGAAACTGTTAGGCTGTCTGAAAAAACTACGCAAGCCAAACTTGGCTCAATTCCAACGTGTCGAAGAGAAGTTATTGGAGTAGAAATTTTTTGATTGTAAACCATAGTATTTACGGTGGGTAGATCTGCAATTGATAATAATTGAAGAATTTGTCACCGTAAATCAGGGCTGTAACCAAGTCACGAGACTCCGAGTCACAAGTCAAACTCACTCTTATAGTTTTGACTCGAGTCAAGTCATCGAGCAGAGGGTCGAGTCCGAGTCATTGTGTTGATGGGTCAGTTTCCGGTTAAATTCTTGTTAAACCCACTTTTTATAACTCTGGTGATATCGAATGGTTCGTATTTAAAATATACTAATTTTCCTCACTTTTCACAGATTCTGGTTGCATTTTCAAGTACCAGTACCGATACACGAAATCCCAATAGTGTGGTTACATTGCTATTCTTCGGAATTACAATGAAATGTCTGTCTTGGCCGTCTGAGTTTCGAGTCATGTGACTTGGTTCGAGTCGTGCGCAATGACTCGAGTACAAGTCGAGTCAATACACGGGTTGACTGAGTCGAGCCATTTGCGTATTTCGAGGAAATGTCTCGAGTCAAGTCGAGTCGTCAGAAAATCGTGACTCGAGTCGAGTCATTACAACCCTGCCGTAAATACTATTTTTTTTTGTTCCAAAATTTTCTATTCCAATATCTTTGCTTCTGCGTGTTGGAATTGAGGCAAATTTGGGGTGCGGTGTTTATTTTAGCCAACCTAACAATTTTGTCGATTAGCCGGTGAAATTTCAGGCAAAAAGTCATTTTTGAGGAACCCTCCGTGACTCGTCCATTTTTTTCCGATGGTAGGATGACAAGAAATTTTCTTCCAAGAAAGAGGACGACAAAAAAGAATCCGAGAACAAAGACGACGCGGACTGGAAATCCAAGGAAATCCACGGTAAAGGAGACGGAAAATATTCGTCAAAGGTGAAAAAAACATTTTTTTCACAAAAAAATGTCAACGGCAGTCACACTGGCGTTTTTTTTCTTCATAAATAGCTCAATTTTAGGAAACAAAGGAATCTTTGTACCAGAGAAACGCTACTTAAGTAGAAGGTGAAGTGTTTAGTGCAAACGAGCCAAGCTTGCCGCACAGACATTTGCTATTATCATGCTTATCAGAACGAACCCTGATATTTATATCAACTGGACTTCATTCAATTTCCAAGTTTTCGCAAATTCAGTCATTCAAATTTCATTTGGAAAAAACGATAGGCAAAGATCCTAATTCTATTCTACTTTGGAAAACACTGTGCAGCTAAAATTCCAATTATAACCCGATTTGGAAAACGCTGTGTAGTTGTAATTCTAATTGTAGTCTAATTTGGAAAAACAACCTGTTTCGCTAAAAATTCCAATTTTAATCAAATTTGGAAATCACTGTGTATTGTGTAGTTATAATTTTAGTTCTAACCTAATTTGGAAAAGAGCTGTGTAGCTACAATTCTAATTCTAATCTGATTTGGAGAAAAAAGACTCTAGGCTGTAATTCTAATTCTAGTCTAATTTAGAAAACCCTGGGTAGTTATAATTCTAGTTCTAGCGTTTGGAAAAAAACTGTGTGGCTATAATTTTAATTCTAGTTTAATTTAGAAAACCCTGGGTAGTTATAATTCTAGTTCTAGTGTTTGGAAAAAAAACTGCGTAGCTACAATTCTAATTCGAGATCTAATTTAGAAATACCTGGTAGTTATATTTCTAATTCTGGTGTAATTTGGAAAAGACAGTGTAGGTATAATTCTAATTGTAGGTCTAATTTAGAAATTCCTGGTAGTTATATTTCTAATTCTGGTGTAATTTGGAAAAGACAGTGTAGGTATAACTCTAATTGTAGGTCTAATTTAGAAATACCTGGTAGTTATATTTCTAATTCTGGTGTAATTTGGAAAAGACAGTGTAGGTATCATTCTAATTTTAGGTCTAATTTAGAAATACCTGGTAGTTATATTTCTAATTCTGGTGTAATTTGGAAAAGACAGTGTAGGTATAATTCTAATTTTAGGTCTAATTTAGAAATACCTTGTAGTTATATTTCTAATTCTCGTGTAATTTGGAAAAGACAGTGTAGGTATAATTCTAATTGTAGGTCTAATTTAGAAATACCTTGTAGTTATATTTCTAATTCTGGTGTAATTTGGAAAATACAGTGTAGGTATAGTTCTAATTCTAATCTAATTTCGGAAGGCTGAAAGTTTTCAGGTTGTCCAAGCCTGCTAACAACGCCGATAACTATATTTCCTAATGAATTGATAACCGAAAAACTGCTGATTTTCAGCCCGGAAAGTTTGAGTCGAAAGGCCCGCGTTTAAGCGACACCAAGCCAAAAAAATCAGACCCTCCCCGAAGGGGCCCGATAGGGGCAAAGCCCCGCGACCCCTATCCCGAACAGGACGATAAAGAAAAGTGAGTTATAGTATATATATATTTGCTGTTAAGTGTGTGTAATTATGGTTAAGTGCAATGGTACGAATACTTGCATCTGAATTAAGTATTAATTCTAATAATCGGAGTCAGGAGATCATTTTTCCGAGTACGGAAACAATATGCTTCCAGGGTTGTAATGACTCGGTCGTAATTTTTCATGGACTCAACTTTACTGGGGTCATTTTCTCAAAATACGGAAATGACTCGACTCGAGTCAGTCTGTGTATTGACTCGACTTGGACTCGAGGCATTGCGCATGACTCGAACCAAAGGCCCGGACTCATAATAAACTCATTTTCTCATTGTAAACATGTTTGTTCAAACAGATAAAAGACAGATTCTGGGCCTATTTTTCAATTACCGGTATCGAATTTGAAAATGTCATATAGAATGCGTCAAGTCATACGCAATGACTCAAGAGCAAGTCGAGTCATTACAAACCTTTAACTTTCGACTCGGAACCCTGCGACTTGGTTACAACCCTGGTCTGATCTGTTTCATTTACAGACACCACGAACGCCCGTACAGCGCAAAAGACGACCGCAGCGGCCACGCGCCCCGGGGCGGCGCCAGATCGCGCGGGGGCTACCGGGGCTCGCGGGATTTTGTGTCCCGCAAGTGGGACAAGGGGGAGGACTCTCGCGCGCGAGCGGAGAAGAGCGAGGATGAGCCGAAAAAGAGTGACAAGCCCAGGTCAAAGGTCAGACAACGTTGCTTACTTTTTGTGTGACAAAGTGCTTGTGCATGTTGTCTTCTTGCTCACAGAATGGAAAACTTGGTAATTCTGGTTGTGTAATTTGACTAATTAGAGCAGTGGTTCTCAAACTGGGGGTGTGAAAGCATCTGAAGAGCGGGGGGGGGGGGGGTGCAAAGCTGCGGTCAAATGAAAATTTTTGTGTTTACCTTCAATTCACAGTTATTACTCTGTCTGCAGATTCAGTAATTCTATTTCTAACCAAATTTGGAGAAACCCGTGCTGCTTAATTCTAATTCTAGTCTAATTTGAAAAAAAACGAGTAGTTATAATTCCAATTTTTGTCTACTTTAGAAAAACCCGAGTCGGTACATTTCTAATTCTAGTCTAATTTGAAAAAATCGAGTAGTTATAATTCCAATTTTAGTCCAATTTAGAAAAACCTGGATAGTCATAATTCTTATTCTAGTCCGATTTGAAAAGCACCGTGTAGCCTAGTTGTAATTCTACTCTAATTTGGAAAAAAGACGGTATCTATAATTCTAATCTAATTTGGAATAAACTGTGTCGCTATCATTCATATTCCAGTCAAAAAAATACCAAATCAAAACTGGCATTATATTCTATTCGGTCGCATAAAAAATTCGGGCTCATTTCAATATGAATATACTATTCAATTATATGTTGAAGTTCTGTACCTCCAAGAAGCTCATCATTCTACATTTAGAGGCCAGACCGGGAAATATATCGCCCTGGCAGTGGACGTGGTGCCACGCGCGCCTCGAGCCATAAATACAGCGAACAACGTAACGCACCAAAGCAAGATGGGGAAAAGTAATACCGGTACGGTATAAAGACACGGGAATGGGAGATTCAAGTCCAAATGTGAAAAATTCCAGAGTAGAGCCTGGCTGATATCTGATTTTTGAGTCGATACTGATAAAACAGATTGAAATGACTCAACTCGAGTCGAAAATTTTGGTTGACTCGAGTCTTTTTCACAAAAATGATAATGACTCGACTTGAGTCAACTTTTGTGTTGACTCGACCAAGTCACGTGACTCGAGACATTCGATATGGTTTATTCAAGTCTCGTATATCAAGAACGACAATTGAAAAATAGTCCCAGAAACTGTATTTTGTCGGTTTGAATACGCGTTTTTTTGACATGAATGAGTATGTTTTACAGTGGTTTAACCAAGTCGATCTCACTTTTGACTCGAGTCAAGTCGAGTCGTTTTTAATTCACCACCGAGTCAAGTCCGTGTCATGGTATTATGACTCGAGTCCAAGTCATTGTGTTGACTGCTCAGTTTCGGGTTAAAGTCTCGTTAAACTCACTTTTTATAACTCTGTTTGGTGATATCGAATGGTTCGCATTTATAATATACTGATTTTCCTCACTTTTAGTAGTTTTTGGTCGCATTTTCAAGTACCAGCAGCAATTGACGAAATCTCAATAGTGTGGTTACTTTACTATTCTTCGAAATTACAATGAAATGTCGGTCTTGACCGTCTGAGTCTCAAGTCATGTGACTTGGTTCGAGTCATGCGCGATGACTCCAAGTCCAAGATGAGTCCAAGTCGAGTCGATACACAGATTGACTCGAGTCGAGTCATTTCCGTATTGTGAGAAAATGACTCGAGTCAGGTCGATTCATCAAGACTCGAGTCATTACAACCCTGATATTATAAATCGAGGCATTCGATATAACGGAAGAGTTATGGCAACTAGCCTAGGACCCATTTCCAAAATTTCAGACCATATATTTAAACAGCTCTACAGTCTACAGCCATTGTTAGGGTTGGACAATTGGCATTGAAATATACTGGTAAAGCTGCATCTGGACGCATGTAAGGTGCAAGAAATAGATCAATATTCCCAGTGTACCAGTCTAAGATATAGTTCTATGGCTCCCTACAACAATGCTGTGGCGTTACGAAAATGGCCGATAGTTTTACGTCCAATGGTCGATTCCGATATTTGTGTTGAAGTGTGATATCCACTCGATATTATCGGCGGATACTCTTGGAAGAGGAATGTTCGCCAACGTATTTTATGTTGTTTCGAATTTTGAAAATATACCAAGGCATTTTGTTGAAGGAATATAATAAAAGCCAGCGTGAAATTGCAGTGTGCTTGTGGGTGGGGAATGGATTGAGTTGTTCAGTGAGGGAGTACCTACTTTTCCGAGTGCTTCAAGTATGTTATCCTACTCGCACTGATTTATCAAGTGGTTACGATTTGAGAATACTTCTACTTGACAGTTTTTACGATTATTGTCAAAAACGAAAGAAGAGATAGTGACGCTTTTCACATTGAAGCAGTTTTTAGTTAAAACTATGCCAAGGATACTTGCTTGTAAATCGCTATACTGCTTGAGTGAAAATTTACGGCCTTCTACTCGAGTACAGGCGTGACTACTTGGACCACCTCTTGAAATGGATGAAAAGTTATAGGGTTCGGCGGTCCCTGGGGTTGGGACATCTTTTTAACAGTCGGTCATAATATCCGAGCCTGGTGTAAATGACCATCGCTGTCGACAAGCGCCATGAATACCAATAAACAAAGCGCAGGGTTCGAAAAAAAATGTAATTCAATTCAGTACTTTTCGGATGCCTTAAATTGCCCTTCTCAAGATTTTCATTCAACAAAACGTGTTCTAATCGAGAGTGCCTGCTTCGGCGTTGTAAGATACTTCATGGATTCTTAGATTCAAAAGGTATATTATATCAATGGTATATGATATATAATTTTGCTGTGTTGACGTTAAAAAAGTTATTCTACTCCCGAAATACCCGCTTTTACCCTAGATGAGGACGTTATACATGGCATATGACATGACCAAATAAGGAAATATCATCTTTGATCTTTCTCTTCGACTTTCTTCCCTTCTATGCACTCTGTTCCAACGCTTGACAGACCGACAGACCATAAAATCATCAGCTAACAGCTACGCACATTCACCAGAGTGTTATTCAGAGATATATTCTGACCGGTGCAATGTTCGGTATCAGTCACAAGCTGAAGCTAGCAATTATGACATTTAAATTCGTAATATAATATAGATTATTGCCGTTGCTGAAACTTGGAAGATTCGTCAGAAGTTTAAACTCATTCTTGGTTGAAGAAATGTTATTTTTCTAAGGCGGTTTCGCGCCCCCTCAGGTGCTTTCACGCCCCCAGTTTGAGAACCCCTGCATTGGACAGAAACTTCTACCTTTTTGGGAGTAATCAAGTAGATTTTGCCAGAATTAGACCCTTTCTTCTTCAAAGTTTACTGGATATTTTAGCAAAATGCCGGAAACCTAATACAAGCTCATTTGTGAAATGTTTCTATGCTCCAATCCTAATTAAAATCTCAAATCTGCTTTTCCTGAAAATGATACCGGAGAACTGTATCGCGCAAATCGAGCTAATATTGTTGCCATTCTCGTGCTTATAACAATGACCTTTGGTTTAACATCAACTAAAACTTGATTCAATTTCGAAGATTTGGCAAATTCAGTTACTCTAATTCTTATTTGGCAAAAGCTGTGCAGCTATAATTCTAATTCTGATCTAATTTGGAAAAAGCTGCGTAGCTATAATTCTAATTCTGATCTAATTTGGAAAAAACTGCGCAGCTAAAATTCAATTTCTAATGCAATTTGGAAAAGCTGAAAATGTTCTAGCTATATATTAAGCTCCCTAACCATTGCGAATAAATTCTGCCACACAAAAAGAACATTGAACATTTCGACAACATTTGGCGTTAGAAACTTTATATTGACGAATTTCGTCGCATGACGAAATGTATGTAAAGAAACTTGTGTGCAACACATTGAAGTTTAGCAGCATTTAAAGAAAACACCGAGACCATGGTCAATCTCGAATGAAATTGTCGAGTAAAAATAGTTTTACAACGAAGTGATGAAATACACACGCATAGAAATAAAATAGAATACAAAATAAGCGGCGATGTTGTAGTTGGACGCCAAATATCGCTGTAGGCTGAATTAACTAAAAGTAAGGAAACTGCAAAAGTTTAAAAATAGTCCTAGATTCAGACTCGGACAACCAGATAATTTGGGTTGTCTAATATTAGACTCATTAGAGTGAAATGCCAGTATTCAAATTATGATCTAATTTGTGAAATGTTTCATTACCTTAGTTTCTAGTTTCCTAACTATAGCTATAATACCAATTTTAATCTAATCTGGAAATAACCACGTAGACAGTAGATATCATTCTAATTCTACTAACTGAAGAAAAAAATTTTAGCTGTTATTCTATTTCTAATTTGATATGAAAAAATGTAGCTATAATTCTTATTCTAGGCTAATTTGGAAACAAACTGTACAGCTACAATTTTAAGCTAATTTGGAAATAATTGTGTAGCTATAATTTTAATACCACTACAATTTGGAAAAAACCTTTGTAGCTGTAATTCGAACTTGGAAAAGCGGAAAATATTACAGTCGTCCGAGTCTGAAAGCAATTGTCCGGATTATCCGGTGTCTGAATTGAGCAGAGTCTGCAGTAAGCTATTACAAATTACTGCAAAAAATAGGCCAAGGCCTGATCGGCAGAATAATTAGTTGGAGGAGACAGTGGCCCGCAGATTTCTTCAGACCTCTAGGCGTTGTTTTTGTTCTGTGAAAAGATTGTCGGATTTTTATTGTACAAGCTATAAAGTTTTCTCAATGGCGTTTTGGACGTGCTCATATGCCTGTCTTTCGCATATTGCAGTATAAGTTCCAACCTTTCGTTGGCCGGGAAGCAATTTTTCAATTTCAGGTTCAAGTACGCTTTGTGTCGGTTCAAGAAACGTTCTAGTTTCGATCTTCTGTCCTTTATTTTCTGAAAGCATTTGGTCTTGGCCAGAAAAACTTCCATGTCTCGTTCGGTAAATTGACTGAATTCTTCCAGCCCCTTCTCCTCGCAATACACGAGCAACGCTTTGGCGATTTTGTCCTCTCGTCCACGGAGCGGTGGCCTAATGCCCAAACTTAATTCCTCTATTTTTCCTGAAATACATCATTCAATAATTAAAGATGTTTCGCGGGTCGTAACCAAGTCACAAGGTTCCGAGGCTTTGACTCGAATCAATTCGAGTCATTTTAAATTCAACACCCAGTCAAGTCCAAGTCCAAGTCAATGAGTAGAGGGCTGAGTCCGAGTCTAGTTCACTATTCAGTTTTGAGTTCAATCCGGTTCAACCCACTTTTTTTCAACTCTGCGCGAGTGATATAGAATGGCTCGCATTCATAATATCGTCATTTTCCTTATTCTTAACAGTTTCTGGCTCTATTTTCTAAGTATAAGGGGTGATAGACGGTATATGGTCTATCTATGGTCAATAATATGGTGAATTTTACAGTTTCAATGAAATGTCTGTCTTGGCCGTCCTACAGTCTCGAGTCATACGACTTGGTTTGAGTCATGAACGACCCGAGTACAACTAGAGTTGATACAGATTGACTGTAGAGTCGAGTGATTTTACGCATTTAAAGATGGCTCGAGTCAAGTCGACTCACCAAAGAGTCATCACAACCCTGATAAAATCGGACAGGCTCTATATATAACGAACAAGAAATCAATACAGTATAAATATAAGAAAATGTCATATTACCTTCAGACGTTTGCGTCGATTTGTCAAATTTCTTTCTTCTAGCAGCCGAACGCGTTTCCATGATACTGGTGGGCCAAAGCAGTCTCCGTCGGTAATCAAATACAAGTAATGTAGATTGCTACTCGAATAGAATCAGCGTTTTGCAAGTAAGTTTAAAAGTAAGTATTCTGATCTAGTTTTGTCTGAAAAAAGAACATTCGTGTTTAAGAAAGGGACGAAAGTAGTCACCATCGTTACTCACGTAGAAGTACTGTCGTAAATTTCAAATCAAATACACGGGTAGCGATTGAAAACTCAGGAAAAAAGTAATCATTCTATGTCTAGCCTAAAACACGGGAAACTGTTTAGTAGTAACAGTCTAAAATTGTAACCATATCTGGAAGTTGGTGCGAGTCTTCAAAATCCACCTGAAATGCTTTGATAAGTGGCTAGTTTTTTTTCAAATTAAAATTAGAATTAGAATTAGCGAAAACTTTGACATTGATTCACGTTCCGTTAACAAATCATCGTTCATTATTAACACCATGCTTGACGTGTTTCGCACTATACAATGCATTTACAGTAAAACCCAGAAATTGAAATCGAGTTCAAAAAAATTTCTCAAATTAAATTAGAATTACTGAATTCGTGAAAACTTGTACATTGAATCAGTTCCGTAAGTATCAACTCATATAGTTCTTATGGGCATGAGAGCAGCAAATGTACCATTTACAGGAAATCCCGAAATGAAATTAGAATTAGATAGAATTTCACAAATAGGATTACAATTAGAGCAGAGAAACATTTTATAAATTAGATTACAAGCATTTCGATCTGATCAGATTAGAATTATTAGGTGTACCAAGCCTTGCACTAGACCACATCCTTCAGATCACGATGCCCAATCCTCTGTCAGATTACACAATTCCTATTGAAGTAAACCCGAATAAGAGTTAAATGAGAATGATACCTACACAGTTGTTTACAAATTAGATTAGAGTTAGCATAAAAGAATTCGCGAAGACTTGGGAATTGAATCAGGTTTCGTTAATAACGAAGCATAGTTCATTCTTATGAGCGCGAGAATAGCAAATGTCTGTACAGCAAATTTGGCTCGTTTCACACAGTACAGTTTCCTGTGCTATTTATAGGAAGACTAGAAGAAGAAGACTTGTCAACCAGAAAATTGATTAGAATTAAAATGGGAACATGAAACATCTCACGAATTAGAACTAGATCAAAGAAGCATTCTCAGAAATAGGATTATAATCAGATTGTAGCGACCTTCCATGAAGCCTAGACGACGACGATTCAGCTCGATAGAGCTTTCTAGGTTTTTATGAACTGAAATTCGGCTGCAATCTACCTACACGGTACTAAGACACGCGCTTCCAAGCACACAGACATAAGCAACCGAGGTACAAACAGAATGAACAGCGCGGACTAATTACAGTGATCAGTAATCAACTAACGCCACACAGTTTACCAGCATTTCGGAACACCGCTCGCACAGATCACGATACCCAAGCCTCAGTTAAATAATATACCACATTCATATTGAAATAAACCCAAATATTTTCGCCTAACACTTCGCCGCGGATAATCGTCAGCAACTATAGTAGTGAATTGGGAATAGTATATCAATAATCGTACCACCATATGCGACAATTGTTGATATGCAATGCTCTTTCAGAGCATAGGTTCGAGTTCGCACATGAACTTTAAACAGTCGACGGAACTGACTATAATTCGATAGATTGAAAGGTCGACGAGTTCAGATGCATTGTTATGTAACAAAGTTATCTATTGTTAACTTCGAAAACTGCTAGAACAATTAGTTGGGAAAATGTCCATAGATTTCTCCAGATACTTTAGGAATTCTTTTGCTTTTGTAAAAACATTGCCGGATCTTTATCGTACAAGCGATAGAGTTTACTCATTTGTACTTTGGATGTGCTCATATGCCTGTCCTTGGCATATTTCAATACGAGTTTCGACCTTTCGTTCGCAGGGCAGCACTTTTTTAATTTAGAATTCAGGTACGCTTTGTGCCGATTCAAGAAGCGTTCTAGTTTCGATCTTCGGTCTTTTTTTTTCTGAAAGCATTTGATCTTTGCCAAAAAAACTTCGATGTCCTGTTCGGTAAATTGGCTAAATTCTTCCAGCCCCTTCGTCTCGCAATACCTGAGCAATTCTTTGGCGATTTTGTCTTCAGGTCCACGGGGCGGTGGCCTGATGCCTGAGATTGAGTCTTTTATTTCTCCTGAAATGCATCACTTATTAAAGATATTGTCATGGTTGTAACCAAGTCATAAAGTTCCGAGTCACAAGTCAATTTAATTGTCCAAGGCAGCATGCTTAAAGTAGGGTTAGCATATTTTGGAATCGGTAAAGGAGGACAGCTTCACAAATTATGAAAGTCAGATTATCGGATTAGATACTGCTGATTTTTATTGCGTTGAGTAAAAAAAATCCATCCAGTCAGCTCGACTGCATTACCCACTTTTTACCAATACTGCCGTGGTGTTGATTTTACAAAGTTCATTTTTGCAATCCTGCTCCCGAACGCCCCGCGCGAACGTCCGAATCTGTGGCGAGATAGCGTAGTAGTATAATTCACAGCTGCAACACCAATGGGTTGCGGGTTCGAGTCCGACCGAGGTCGTTTCTGGAATTCCTACTGAAGTGTTGGAGGTTTCGCCATCTCATCCGTGTAAGCGGTTCAAGTTCAAGTTTATTCATAAAATTTCATCACTTCAAAACATCACAAGACTGCAGCCGAATCGGCTAGGAGTAGTCTTAGGATGAGACACCCACCTGGGCCTAGGCGATGTAAAGAGGAGGCATGCACATTGCACAGTGCACACTAGGGGTATTCAAAAATGACTTTTTTCTCAAATTATACTGGCTACTTGATAAAATTGTTGGGTTACCTAATTTAAGCCTACACACCAAATTTGGTTCAATTCCAACCAGTAGCCGCATTGCTGCAGAAGAAAGTTTCGATTAATTATATAAAATTAAATAATGAAAATATTGAAAATTTTCTGTTCACCCCATGAATGTGTTACGTTGTCTATAGGAACGATGTTTACCAAATTTGGGTCAATTCCAACCAGTGGAAGCTGAGTTAATGCCGTCGAAAAGTTTTGGATTTGAATAAAATAGTATTTACGGTGACCGATTCTTTAATTATTTATTATAGTATCACTGTACGTTGGTGTAAACCAGTGTTTCAAAACTTTTTTAACACAACGCCCCCAGGTTGTTAGAATTAGCCTCGCAAAAAGCAATTCATAGTCGTAAAAAGGAAGCTTTCCAGTCTCCCTGCACGTGACCTTTCTCAATGGAATTTCTACCTCAGCAATCAATATATACGAGATTGCCAGTTGTCTATCACCGCGAGTAGCCTATCGGATATATTCAGACCTAAACATCGACCGAGCTTAATATAAGACGGCTATTTCTTATACTTGTGTCTTAATAGGCCAGTGCGTTATATTATTGAAGATATAGCCCTTCGTAGTGCGGACTGAAGTTAGTAGGTAAACATCTGAAAGTCACCACGGTTCGGTATTTTAGAGGCGATATGACAGCGGGAAGTAGCTGGTTATAAGCAATAGTTGAGTGTGTTTATGCACGCCAATTAGCATTTTGATATTCTGAGACGTTATCACTTATACCAGGGGCGGGCAACTTCTCCAGCCGGCGGGCCGGATATAGGAAAATTATGCACTGGGCGGGCCGGATTGCTGAATCGATGAATTCGCCCATTTAGCCACATATACAAGGTGTAAATCGCATTTAATGAATGTGTTTAACGACAGCAACGTCACTTCAAAGCCATTTCTCGCCGATAATGACGAAGACAATGTGAATTTGAGAACAGCATTGTCATACAGGCGCCGCCATGTCTGCTTCTCTCTGATCAATCAACACACGCAGCAATCACTAATTAAGATTTCAAGGCGTTCGATGAGCCCAGTACCCCAAATGTACCAAGATGCATTAGGGCTGAATATGTGACGTGATAGCGTCGTTGTTCAACTGTGTGGCCTATTTTATGCCGATATTGAATTCATGTGGATCGCGGCTTCTACGACATTTGAAAGGTGGCCCGCGACCCGGCTACAGAATCAAAAATAAGGGTGTTGTTTGTCTGCTTGTTTTGGGGTATTCATGGTGTTTGTCGACTACTATGGTCACTTACCCAGGCCGATATTCTTCTTATTTTCCGTAACTGCCGACTTATAGCGCGGTCCACCTCTAGGCTTTCGTAAGACACCGCTGACACGGATGAGGTGGCGAGGAGGAGCCTAGGTAAACCTTCAACACTTGGGTATCGGAATTCGGAAGTCGACCTCGGTCGGATTCGAGCCCGCACCCATTGGTGTTGCAGCCACGGATTATACCACTGCGCTATCTCGCCACCTATCAGCATGGTGTAAATGACCATTGTAGTCGACAAACACCATGATTACCACAAACGATATTAGGGTTGAGTACATCGTAAATGCCGATAATACAACTCTTCCCGTTTCGACGAACTTACGCGTAAGCTCCATTCTCGCACGCTGCGCATAGTGCGCATGTATGTATTGTATATGATAACATACAGTCACTTAAATTTGACGTAGTAAGCAAGTAGCGGGGAATCTCGGCAGACTGTAGCCGCGGGCCGCATTATCATATAAGATAGGAAACTGTCCGCGGGCCGGACAAAATCCCTTCGCGGGCCGGATCCGGCCCGCGGGCCGTATGTTGCCCGCCCCTGACTTATACTGTTATTTCACTCGGATAATTTTAGTGATTTAAGCCTCAAGCATGCAGAAGTCAGCCTCCTGCTTTAGGCAATATATTTATCTGTGGCCAATACCATGCTAATTCAATGAATATTATATAGGGTCGTCTCAATAGTCGCGAAATAAAGTACATCAGTCGAAAGATCAAGATCAAACACTGTTACATTGGACAGTATAGGCAGGGCGCATGCTAGATTGCTATAATGCTTGCTTGAGAGACAGTATAGCCTACTTATTCGTTTCGACCACCTCCTATCTGTTCATTACATCGCATTGTGTCTTGTGAACCGAATTATATCTTGTAAATCGCTGGTAGGCCTACATTGTGTCATTTGCGTGTCTTCAGCAAATGAAAATATAAAAGCTCACAATTTTTACGATTAATGCATCGTCAGCCGCGTCCATTGGGATTTGGTTCGTCAGGCGGCATTGATAACACTATTTCTTTTGAGTCAGACCTACCCGTGTAAGCGGTCTTCACTTTCACAGTCCTCAGTATGAGCGAAGATCCGTCGACGATTTCATCAGGACCGGTGAGACTACGCCTGCCGCGGCTCGCCGAAAGTCTTGGGACCCGGTGCGATTTGTGGCCGGTGTACGCGGGAGTTCGCTGGGCGTAGCCCAATGCTTCCTCGTAGTCTTTGCCTCCGACCATTCGAGATAATCTGCACAACAATGAATTGGTATCAGGTCGGTTTCATAGCTTCTCATGTACGCTAGCTTAAATGACTTTGAATTAGGATTATTTGCCTTCGGACCATGTCAGAGTCCAGTTCAACTCATCCTTTACCTCAATGTTTAAGTTGCTCTCAGTCACGCATGTTCAATGCACAGAGAGTGCGCCTAAAAACTTATAAAGAACCTATAGTATAGATAGATGGATGTCATAAAGGTCTGCAGTGTAGAATGTGTCAATTAACGCCTCTCTCATAATTATATCTGTTGATTACGAGTATGATAACTACACTTTGATATTGGGTATGTTTGTGAATCGCGTTTAGTCTGCTCGAGTTGTCGTTTATAGTTTAAGTATAGATTACTAACCTACGGATAGATACGCAGGTCCCGCCGTTACGCTCCGGCAAGCAGTTACACTTATTGCTGGGCAATCTAAAAGTAGCATAATTGGTGGAGTTATAGCTTGCGACTCGAGGGCTGAAATGTAATGAAACTGGTGCCGATCGAGAGCTACTGCCGCACTGATTCTGAAAATACAAATTAAAATCTTATCGGGGATATGGAACCAGCTCAAAACAGCCCTCAAAATCTGAAAATGGGCATTGTTCCAACAATGGCAACACCGCAGCACGATGAACATAACAATGGCAATTTCATCAAGCGATTGTTCAGAACAATGCCGATTTTCAGACTTTGAGGGATGTTTTGACGTGGTTTCATTTCCCTGACAAGATATTAATTTGTATTCTCGGAATCAGTGCGACAGTAGCTCTCGATTAAGACCAGTTTCATTAAGTTTCACCCCTCGGGTCGCAAGTTATAACACCACCGGTTATGCTGCTTTTAGATTGCTCAGCAATAAGTGTAACTGCTTGCCGGAGCGTAACGACGTGACCTGCGTATCTATCAGTAGGTCAGTAATCTATAGTTTAAGAAGCAATTCGCCCTAAATATGAAGTGGTCTCGAAAAGAAGTAAAGGCGTGAAAAAACATTGTAACAACAGCCATTTTCCTCACAAGAAATCCGCCGTATTCGAACAAACAGCTGAAATATTTTCTGGAAAGGCACCAACGCAATGCATTTTTCTAAGTTGT
Organism: Botryllus schlosseri; assembly: GCF_051294905.1. Classification (NCBI taxonomy): domain Eukaryota; kingdom Metazoa; phylum Chordata; class Ascidiacea; order Stolidobranchia; family Styelidae; genus Botryllus; species Botryllus schlosseri. The sequence goes on from NC_137238.1 coordinate 36,686,219, forward strand.
ATCGAGGTCACGTGTAATCGTTCGTAACTCTGCGAATTTTCTGGCACGCATTTTTTCACGGCTGCATCTTTTCGGCGCAACCTCAAAAGTTTGGAAATTTTAGATAATTTCAGTCGATATTATTGAAGAAGCTGCGGTATCTTACGAACCACCGAGGTTAAGTTACGGCATGTTTGTAGCGTAGGTGTACAGCACCCAGGCCGATACATTCCCAACCTTAATTTGAGACGACATGATATTTAGACCGCAGTGCCCCTTTAATAAAAACCAAACATGCGTTGAGGCAGTAGTACGTTTTCAGTAGGCTCCATACAGGATTCTACAATACGTCTGCCTGATAACGCCTGTCAATAAGCATAGACGTCGAAACAACTCGACGAAATGGGCAGTGCTACAAGTCGGTAGATACGGAGTGATAATAAAGAATATCGACCTGGTGTAAATGACCAATGGCCATGGCCATTGTAGTCGAAAGACATCATAAATACCACAAGCAACAACCAACATGAAAAATAGTTCGCGGCATTGTAAGATTTTGACATGGACTGCACAGTATACACAATTACACATTCATACATGCATCATTCCGCAGAGACGAAATGTGATTTTACACATTGCTGTAACAGCATTATTGCTGATAACAATATCTCCATTACAAACATAGTCCCAGTTGTGCTATCCTGATATGAAGCTAGAGCGGCATTTAGCAGCGTACCTTGACCAAATCAGCGACAGCGACACCACGACAATCCTGATAGCTAGAATTGCGATGTAAGTGATGATGACGAGCGGAATGGTGTAGCCGGCGATGTCACCCATAAATGCGACCAAATCGAATTGCTCAATTGTTGTGAGGCCTGAAAGTGCAGAGTTTTACTGTACGTACACCGCCATCTGACCGTACACGTCGCCACAAAGGTAACTTTAATTACCTGTTGCAGAGCCGTCAGCGGGTTTCATAAAACTGGCGATTGCAATCGCGCCTACAAATCTTTCGATTCCTGAGTGGGGAATGATGTGCGTTAGCGCGGGTCGTAGTGATAGAAAAGCTAGGTTTTGTGAAAACACGAGATGAAATGCCCATGGCATAATTAACATAAATCTAAAGAGGATTCAGATTGAGGATAAGATCCGGAGTCGCGGTTTTCTCAACATCACGACAGTGATGATTGCATGAATGCATATAGTGGCATAGTCATCGTAGGTATGGTTATAATTAGGGTTGCATTTAAAACAAATGGTTGTTTAACACACTCTGTTAGCGTGTTTTAAACAGTGTTTTAAACAAAAAAATGCATGTTTTCAAGTGGTATAATTATGCCATAATTGTGTAAATACTTTCCAAAAACATGTTGTATGAGTTTACGGACGACTATCACCACCCGATATAGCCGACGTATACGATATGGGATGGTTGGAACCCTCAAAATAGTCGGTTCAACAGCTATAGTACGTAGAGACCATTGGTACGGAGTGAATGTTCTGATGATGATGATTACCACCGACCGTATAAATGCTGCAAGACGATGTAGTCCTGGTTAGATGTATTTTTGGTTCGCATATGACAGGGGTTGGAAGCCTAGTTCGTCAAAGGAGCTATATTTACCCTATATTTTTATGTGTGAATATCACTCCACTATGGAGTCACGAATGAATATGCGTGACGCCATGACAAAATAACACGTTAATAATACTCTTACCACCCGACATCTGCGTGGAATTGTCCCATTTCTTATTTGTATAAGCCAAACACGTTTCCATGTTACAAGGTTGTCTCCGTCAGTACTCAAGTAGAGGTAATGCAACTTTCTTCTCAAGTAGAATTAGCGATTCACCAGTAAGTTAAAAAGTAATTATTCTAAGCCTAACCTAAAAAAAAAACGGGAAACTGTCAAGTAGAAATAGTCTAAAATCGCAATCACCTGAGGAAGTATAGTACGAGTCGGCAAAAACTACTTAAAGTACTTTGAAAAGTAGCTACATAGTTTTTGTTTGAGATTAGGTTCTCACAAGCACGAGAATGGCAAATGTCCGCACAGCCAACTTGACTCATTCTGTAGCATTTTCAGGACAACCAGAAATTATTTGATTAGAATTAAAATGGGAACATGAGACATTTCACGAATTAGAACTAGATCAAAGAAACATTCTCAGAAATGAGATTAAAATCAGATTGTAGCGACCTTTCAAGAAGCTTAGACGAAGACGGCTCTGCTTGATAGAGCTTTCTAGGTTTTTATTAACTGGAATTCGGCTACAATTTACCTACACGGAACTAAGACATGCACTTCCAATCATACAGACATAAGCAGCTGAGGTACAAACAATGAACAAAGCTAAGTGAACTAATTACACTAATCAGTAATTAAACAAGTGTCTGCAACGATTACCACACACACATATTACCGGCATTTCGGAACCCCGTCCGCAGTAGATCAGATTCTTCAGATCAATATACCAAATCATCAGTTTAATTATATAGCATATTTATATTGCAATAAACCGCAATATTTTCGCCTAGCACTGGCTACGGCTAATCGTCAGCAACTAGTAATGAATTGGAAATAGCGTATCAATAATCGTACCACCAGATACGACGATTGTTGATATACAATGTTCTTTCAGGGGAAAGGTTCACGTTCGCACATGACCTTTATAACAATCAACGGAACTGACTATAACTCGATAGATTGAAATGGCGACGAGTTCAGATACATTGTTATGTAACAAGCCATCTATTGTTAACTTCGAAAAGTGCTAGAACAATTATTTGGAAAAATGTGCTTCGAATTCTCCGGCCACTTTAGATATTATTTTGCTTTTGTGAAAATATTGCCAGATCTTTATCGTACAAGCGATTGAGTTTCTTCATTTCTGCTTTGGAAGTGTTCAAATGGTTGTCCCTGGCATGTTTCAATATACTTTCCAATCTTTCGTTCGCAGGGCAGCAATTTCCTAGTTTCGAATTCGGGCGCGGTCTGGGCCGATTCAAGAAGCTTTCTAGTTTCGATCTTCTGCTCTTTTCTTTCTGAAATCATTTGATCTTTGCCAAAAAACGTCAATGTCCCGTGTGGTAAATTGGCTAAATTCTTCTATCCCATTCTCCTCGCAATACTTGAGCCATTTTTTAGCGATTTTGTCGTGAAGTCCACGGGGCGATGGCTTAATGTCTGAACTTGAGTCTTCCATTCCTCCTGAAATACATAATTTAATAAAGATATTTTCAAGGTTGTAATTGTAACCAAGTCATAAGGTTCCCAGTCACAAGTCAATTTGACATTTATAGTTTTGACCCGAGTCAAGTCGAGTCATTTTCAATTCGCCAACCAGTTGGGGAAAACGGTTCGAGTCCAAGTCATAATGTTTACTGTTCAGTTTCGAGTTGATGCTTGCTTGAGAGACAATACTTGTTCGTTTCGACATCCTCCTATCTGTTCATTTTATCTCATCGTGTACTGTGAACCGCATTGTATCTTGTATAACGCTGATAGGCCTACATTGTGTAACTTGTGTGTATTTAGCAAATGAAAATATAAAATCTGTCAATTATTACGATTAATGCATCGTCAGCCGCGTCCATTTGGATTTGGTCGTCAAGCAGAAAGAATGAGCCTCATGCCATGGCATTGATAGCACTATCTCTTTCGAGTCAGACCTATACCCATGTAAGTGTTTTCGACTTTCTCAGTCCTCAGTACGAACGAAGATCCGTCGACGATTTCATCATGAACGGTGCCGCTACGCCTATCGCGACACGCCGAAAGTCTCGGGACCCGGGGCGATTTGTGACCGGTGTTCGCAGGAGTTCGCTGGCCGTAGTCCGATTCTTCCTCGTAGCCTTTGCCTCCGATCATTTCAGATAATCTGCGCAACGATGAACTGGTATCAAAGTCGGTTTCATAGCTTCTCATGTACGCCAGCTTAAATGACTTTGAATTAGGTCGCAGGGCCGGCCAATCCGTGACCCGCGAGGTAATTTCCGAAATTTATAATGTTATCAAAAATGGGTTGCACAGATTGTGAACTTGCAAGGCCAACCAAAAATTTGATTAGTCTGGCCGCAACACTTGAGATGTGATGACTAAAATATCAGTTCCGAAGCATTGGCAGATCCATGAGCCAGTCACATATTGGTAGATCTTCGTACACTACAATAAAGCAGAATAATTTGCGATAGATTTTTCAAAAGTAAAAATTTTCTACACGCTTCGCGCATCATGTTGTCACTCGATTTCTTGCTTTTAATATTGTTGCCCCTTAGTGAAAATGAAAGAACTCATAATGTATAGGATTGAGTCTAACTATATTCGCGATTACGAGGCAAAGTATCGTTCAACATATGTGACCTTGCGTTTGCGCTCGCAGAAAGACCTTCGACTATGAAACTTAGGCACAAAATTATTGACGCATGTTGGTCGAACCTTTCGATAGCGATATGTCCAGGCGCCGAATAGCCCAGTCCTCGCAAACTGAGCCCAGCGAAATACAGCTAGCCCGCAATATAGTCAAGTGGCAATACTATTGATCTATGAGCTTCAAAATTGTTTCGCGCTTTGCGCGGCTAGTGGACCGCGCAATAGTTCGTCAATCGAATGTGGCCCTTTGACTGAAAAGGTTGGCCACCCCTGAGATTATTTGCCTTCGCACCTATGCCACAGTCGAAATCAACTCATCCTTTACCTCACCACGCATGTTCATTGTTCAATGCACAGATAGTGCTCATAAAAACTTAGTCATAACCCGCGAGGTCATATTTTGCGGCCCTCGACCCGATTTGAAATTTCGGAAGAAAAAACGCTTAGTAAAGCATTTTGAAATGCTAAAATTGGTTTCAGTTTAAACATATTGTTGTCGTTGTTCAAAGTAAGCTATTCTCCTGTGCCCAATGTCACTATTCCTCACTAGCTGATACCGCTTCGACGATGCTAATATCATTCCATGGAGGAAGAATTTGCTGATATGAATGAGCTGGGCATATTGCCTTGACGTGAAATTGCCCTCCACTGCCAAGACTGAGACGCTTAGACAACTATGAGGCCGTAGACACTTAATTCAATTAGGATTTGTTGGCGGCCATCAATATGCAAATTTACGAATTGACTGAGAGGTTTGAACTATTCTTTTGATATGACGCTGTACTTTTTAATGTGAGCCCCACAGTACACATGCGAACAGCAGAGGAAAATGATGCGTCCCATAAAGAAATATCAATTTGCAATCGTGTTCTCCTCATCACGAAGGAAATTTGCTTCTGGTAGGCCTGCGTTGGGGAGAATCCGTGCTTTGGTTCCCATCTCTCGATTGTGATTAAAGATTGACATCGCGAAACTGAAAGACATAGAATATCCGCAAACATGTGCGACGTGCGTGCGCGCACGCGTAATTGATTTCCGCTAATGCTCGAATATAACCATCAGAAGATGTGTGTCAAGGCTTGAGTTATAAAAGATGAGAAAGGTTTGAACCACCTGAAATCGATGCAATTATGTAACAGATTCCGTAACAACGTCGACATTTTGACTTGCGCAAATCGCCGCCGAGGCCACGCAATACGCGTTGATAACCGCGTATTTGATTGATCAGGGACTCCCTAATTGGCAGCACTCCCGGACTCGTTGACAAGCTTATCATACGCGTAATTTCATCAACACGAGGAGATTGTATAATCGTCATTTACGCATTTGATGTAATATTAGTAACTTCGAAAAAAATCGAAACCCCCATTTATTTCAAACCCATGCACCTTACTTTTCGGCCGGCTGTGCGCTTGAAACATTGATCGAACGCGAGTAATCAGAAGACGCAACGCGAGGTAACAAGAACGAGACCTAGATACTAAAGATGTCAATTTCGATGGGCGCGAAATGTGGCGATTGTCATCTCCAGCTGTGTATAAGGAATATGATATGTGATGCACAGGTCGTAACTATCGCGTATTTTGTGATTGTGATGTCAGACTGGATCAGACATTGAACATGGACGCAATTGATTGAAATACATACTGACCGTGAACAGACAGCGGCGTATAATTGATTTTGATCAACGCTAATACTAAAACAGAACGATTAGAAAATGTCTTGCAGGCTCTTCATATCGAAACTTCTGACTCCTCTGAAATCAGAGTCACTAGTGAATAGAGTCCAGAACAGACTTTCGATTTTTGAAAATATTTCCTGTAACTTTATTGTTATTTTAGCCGTCGCCAAGGATGCTTATTCATCTGTTCTCGAGGCGCAGTGATTGAAATCTGATTGTCGTTTGTCGACGCACGTGTTGGCGAATATATTGCGGGAGATTGCGAGCTCGCTAATTGACTACATACTGCACGGTGCCCAGTCGGACTCGCTAGTAATCTTACGGTAGCGTGATGTGTCGAGTATATATATACTGCTGGTATTTCATACATAAGAATCCATTACACAAGGACGCTGATCCGGTCGATGTATTTTTATCGGCATTGGTGCATTGATGCTATACCTTGGTAAATTTGAAATGAATTCAACCAATTCAGCAAGTGGCCGGCTGGCTACGCGCCTGCCTGGTATCGTCATTTTGTGACAGGTGATAGTGAACGCTTGCGAGTCGACACGTTGTGACGTCATCGATCCCGCATACCTAGGGAAAATTAGAGTTTAGCGCCTGTGCATATACTACATACAGTTCTCCTGTAGCATTTACAGGAGAACCAGAAAGTAGATTCGAATTCAAATGAGATCATAGAAACATTTCACAAATTAGATTAGTAGCATTAGAATTACTGAATTCGCGAAAACTTGGATATTCAAGCAAGATCCGTCAATAATAAATCATAGTTAATTCCCGTAGGCATGAATAATGAATATAGCAAATGTCTGTACACTAGGGGTGTTCAAAAATGACTTTTTTCCTCAAATTGTACTGGCTACCTGATAAAATTGTTAGGTTACCTAATTAAAGGCTGCGCACTAAATTTGGTTCAATTCCAACCCGTAGCCGCATTGCTACAGGAGAAGAAAGCATTAGAATTAGAATGATAGATACAGAATATTTTCTAAATTTGATTCAAATAAAGAAATCTGGAAATTAGATTGGAATTACAATAATAAGAGCATATAGAATCAGTTCACAAATTAGATTGTAATTAGATTACCGGTATTTCGTCGTAATTATAGTCTAATTGGGATTATCTAGTTGTCCCATTATGACTCCGGAAACTATTGCATTATTCTACTTGAAGAGCCTGCTGCGGGGTTCTGACCCCGGGCCCCCTGGCTACTCACCTGCTTGCTGTACTCTCCACTTTCAAGTCGAAATACAAACCAGCGCTGTGTTATATCCCAGATTTCTATCATATCTCATTCTCAGCCAATGCCGCTACGCACGTTGAAAGACCCTGCTGTATAATGTATATATCATTGATGTGTATCACACAAGACGGCGCGGAATGTGTGCTTTGATATCTCGAGATGTAAGCAGATTCGCTTTTGTTCGATTTTTTCCAGACATCAATGTTATGGGCTTACAAATACAATTTCTACTCACTGCCGTGTGTTTTGCAATTCCAGAGGAAGTTTCGACTATACTCCCACAACATACCTGTCGGCTACTCTGGGTTTCGTTTGGGAGGTTTGTGTCACAATATAGCATACACGCTGATCGTCGAGTTATCACCAGGGCTGGGTGTAACGATTCTAATCCAAATAGTGTATCGTTTGTCATGATTCAGGTCAAGGAAAGATCATCGCTTTATCGAATTTGCCGGCTATCCGAAAGTCATCGTACACATCCACATTCAAGTCGAAATAAAAGCAATTTCTACTGAGTAAGTACTAGTCAGTTCTCAGGACTACCGGACCACAATCTGATATATAGACTCAGTGTGTCGGTATATTTCGATAAAGAGTAGGTTCACAGATTTAATTTCGATTTCATGCTAATGTCTGTGGTTATTATCTGCCAAGGCCGCCCTAGTCTCGAGTCACATGACTTGGTTTGAGTCATGCACAATGTCTCGACTACAACTCTAGTTAATACCACAAATTGACTCGAGTCGAGTCATTTTACGCATTTGAAAAAATGACTCGAGTCACGTCGAGTCACCAAAAGTCGTGACTAGAGTCATTACAACCCTGATAAAATCGGACAGGCTCTATATATAACGAACAAGAAATAACTACAGTACAAAACAAGAAAATGTAATCTTACCTTCAGACGTCTGCGTCGATTTGTTCAATATCTTTCTTCTAGCAGCCGAACGCGTTTCCATGCTATTGGTATCCGAAGTAGTCTCCGTCGGTACTCAAGTACAACTAATGTATATTTCTACTCAAGTAGAACCAGTGATTTGCAAGTAGGTTTAAAAGTAAGTATTCTGACCTAGTTTAGCCTGAAAAACACATTCGTTTAAAGAAAAGGTGACCAAAGTAGTCGCCATTGTTACTCAAATGGAAGTACTGTCGTAAATTTGTACTCGAGTATACAAGTAGCGATTGACAAGACAGTAAAAAAGTAATCACTCTAGGCCTAGCCTAAAAGCACGGGAAACTGGCAAGTAGAAATAGCTAAATAATATAGTATATTCATATTGAAATAAACCCGGATATTTTCGCCTGACGCTCGACAACGCTAATTGTCAGAATCTAGTAGTGAACTCGAAATAGTATATCAATGATCGTACCACCAAATACGACGATTATTGATACACAATATTCTTTCGGAGCAGAAGTTCATGTTCGCACATGACCTCTATAACAATCGACGGAACTGACTATAAATCGATGGATTGAAAGGGCGACGAGATCAGATACATTGTTATGTAACAAGCTACCTATTGTCAACTTCGAAAATTGCCGGAACAATTAGTTGAAGAAATGTCCGCAGATTTCTCCAGCCACTTTAGGCATTATTTTTCTTTTGTGAAAACATTGCCGGGTCTTTATCGTACAGGCGATAGAGTCTACTCATTTGCGATTTGGACGTGCTCAAATGCTTATCCCTGGCATATTTCAATGTGAGATCCAACCTTTCGTTCGCAGGGCAACAATTTCTTAATTTCAAATTCAGGTACGCTCTGTGCCGATTCAAGAAGCTCTCTAGTTTCGATCTTCTATCCTTTGTTTTCTGAAAGCATTTGATCTTTGCCAAAAAAAGTTCGATGTCTCGTTCGGTAAATTGGCTAAATTCTTCTAGCCCCTTCTCCTCGCAATACTTGAGCAACTCTTTGGCGATTTTGTCTTCGGGTCCGCGGAGCGGTGGCTTAATGCCTGAACTTGAGTCTTTCTTTTCTCCTGAAATGCATCACTTATTAAAGATATTATCATGGTTGTAACCAAGTCATAAGGTTCCGAGTCACAAGTAAATTTGACTATTACAGTTTTGACTCGAGTCCAAGGAGAAACGGTTCGAGTCCAAGGTCTTGGGTGATCACGATTTTCTCGCGCTAAACATGTTTATTCAAACAGACAAAATACAGTTTCTGGGCCTATTTTTCAATTATCGGCCCTGATACACGAGACTTCGCGCATCGAGAATTATATTGACTTTAATGAATTTAGCTTAAAATATCATGTTCTTCCGCTTGTGGGTAATATTGTATGACTCCTTCCCGGCAGCGCTACGGACTTGGCCATAGGAAGCGGGCTGGATTTGGCTATATCAGCCTAAATTCCACATTCTTCTCATATTGGCTTAAAATGGAGCATATAGTTTCACGCATGTATGTCCGACCCCCTGCTTTGGTTGCAATCATTCTTTAACGTGATTTGAATAAATATTACTTACTGTGGCATGGCTGACATATGAATACAAATTAAACGAACGAACTGGAAATTGGTTTGTGCCTCGCTAGTTACCGAAATCGAGTTAGGACAACACACGCGTGTCACGTTACAACACAATCGCTGGTGGGTGCGGATATACATAACCCAGTTTAAATAAAATATAGGTCCACTGTCGTCCATCTGGTTTTACACCTCCAATTACAGGAAGCGAGTTACGACGAAGTATACATAGTACATACATGCAATGAAGCCGGTGACCTCACCAACCACGTCACGATATCATGCCAATCAGAACCCGATTTCACGGATAATCATACATCCAAGGCTAAATATGTTATATCGTGATGAATTTGGAGTTGATCAAGTTTGCTGAAAGAGTCAGGGATATCCTTAAGGGGTCCTCGATATCTCTGGGAAGAGTAACGACTGCATGACGTTTCAAGTTTTTCTTATTGATGAGCAATTGATCACCCGTCTCGAATATTCGTTTAAATGAATTATGGTTCCATCATATTAGCGCAACAATGGCTTGGGGACGTCATGACAGCACTAAAATTACAATTATAGCAACAAAGTTTTCTCGAAATTACGTTAGAATTAGTTACATAGTTTTTTCCAAATTAGACTAGAATTACTATCATAGCAACACAGTTGTTTTCAAATTAGATCGTGATTACAATTACTGCAATGGCCGATACCGATATTTCTTTCGACTCGATATTATCGGCGCATAAAATCGGTCTGCCTCTAGGCTACACATCGAACGAGAAATCACTGCAGCATTAAAATAACAAAATATATTCTTACCGTCCGACGTCTCCGCGCATTTGTCCCATTTCTTACTTCGAGCAGGCGGACGCGTTTCCATGATGCAGGCGTTTAAACTATTCTTTGTCGGTACTCAAGTAAAAGTAATGTAGATTTCTACTCAAGTAGAATTTGCGATTTAGAAGTAAGTAAAAAATAATTAATCTAGGCCTAGCCTAAAACAACGGGAAACTGGTAAGTAAAAGTAGTTTAAAATCATAACCGTTTGAGGAAATATGGTGCGAGTACGCAAAATCTACTTGAAGTACTACGAAAAGTTCCTACACAGATTTTTATTCAAACCAGTTTAAAATTAGAATTACTGGATTCGCGGAAACTTGGACGTTTAATTAAGTTTACCAGAACGGCAAACGCCTGTACAGTAGGGCTGTTCAAAAATAACTTTTTTCTTCGGATTCCAGCCATTCACTGATTAAATTGTCAGGTTACCCTAAAAAACGCTGCACACCAAATTTGGTTCGATTCTAACAAGTATAGGACTCCGCAGATCCAATTAAAATTTTTAATTTATTATGGAAAATAAAAAAAAAATTACCCCAATTTTCCTGCTAACCCCATGAAATTGTTGAGCTGTCTTCAAAGACGTTGCAAAACAAATTTGAGTCAATTCCGACCAGTAGAAGCGGAGTTATGTGAGTTTTTCGTTGATAAATCGCGGATTATCCACCAATCAAGGATAATCCGAAAAATTTCAACGAAAAACTCCAATAACTCCGCTTCTACAGGTCGGAATTGACTCAAATTTGTTTTGCAACGTCTTTGAAGACAGCTCAACAATTTCATGGGGTTGGCAGAAAAATTTAGAAATTTTTTTTTTAAATTTTCCATAATAAATTAAAAATTTTAATTGGATCTGCGGAGGCCTTTACTGCTTGGAATCGAGTGAAATTTGGTGAGCAAGGTTTTCTACTGCAACCTGACGATTTAAGAGGTGACTGGCTTGAATCGGGGAAAACAAGTTATTTTTGAACAGCCCTACTGTACAGCAAGCGTAACTCGTTTCGCACTATACAATGCATAAGGGGCACACGAAAAGTCTTCGAGTTGATAAATTCTTTACTGCAATGAATGTAGTTGTGAAAGCAATACACAATGCATTTACAGGAAAATCAGAAATGACATTAGAATTAGAGCATAAAAACGTTTCACAAGTTAGACTGGAGAACTACTGAACTCGCAAAAACTTGGACTATGTATCAAGTTCCGTTTACATCAAATCATAAGAATAAGCATAAGAATAGCAAATGTATTTACAGCTAGCTTGAACTATACAGTTCTCCCGTAGTATTTACATGAAAGCCAGAAATTAGATTAGAGTTAGAGCAAAGAAACATTTCCCAAATGAGATCAGAATTTGCGCTGCGGGGCAAAAATTGGAAAATAACAGCTTTCCCTATAATCAGAATTATAGCTACACATTTCTTTCCAAACCCGTTTAGAATCATATCATAGCTATACTCTGTGTATTACAAATTAGATGAGAATTAGAATTATAGCTACACGGTTTATGCAAATTCGGTTAGAATTATGATTACAGCTACACAGTGTTTTCCAAATAAGATTATAGTTAAAATTAAATAGCTGCACAGTTTTTCCGAATTCGACAAGAATTAGAATTGCATACACAAATTTTCGAAATTCGATTAGAATTAGAATTATAGCGACATAGTTTTTCTAAATTCGATCAGCTTTACTGAAACTAGTATTAATTAGAATTGAAATTAGAGCAAAGAAACATTTGTCAAATTAGATTAGAATTAAATTACCGGCATTTCGTTGTAATTAGTCGAATTAGACAACTGTAATTATCCAGTGGTCCAAGTCTGTAAATGTTGTAATGTGAATGATTGATGATTAATTGATTGTGCTAGACAGCAACCTTTAGTGTAGCCCCTTTGCGTTACTGTGCACGTGCTATTATGTAGTCTGGCTTATTTCTTGTATTCTGCTGCTGTGTGAGGAACTCGCATTCCTGCCTTGACAATAAACCAGCTCACACTTGGTAGTTGTGGCGTGTCTGCTGTTAGAATTCAACAGTAAATGCAATTCGTTTTGACAAGTCATTAGCAGACACGAAGGTGGCATGGTCGCCAGAACAATTTTAAGAAGAAAATGGTCCATATTTGTCTTCATATCCTTCAAACATTTCTTTTCGTTCGCAGAAACATCGCCGGATCTTTACAATACAACCGGTGCAGTATTTTTATTTGCATTTTGGATGTGCTCAAACACCTTTCCCTTGCATACTTTAATATAAGGTCCGCTCTTTCCTTAGTAGGGAAGCAACTTCGCAATCTTAAATTCAAATACGCCTTATGGCGATTCAAGAATCTTTCAAGATTCGATTGTCTGTCCTTGCATCTGCTCCAGCATTTTGTTTTCGCCAAAAAATTTTCCATGTCCTGATTGCTAAGTTCGCATTCTTTCAGTTTTCGCGTATCGCAATACTTTAGCAATTCGTTCGCGATTCTGTCTTGCGGTGATTTTCTGGACGGGGCCATTATTGGTTCAGAACTAGAATCGGGCTCCTCCGTTCCTGGAGAAATGAATCATTTATTGATTAAAAGTGGGCTATTTAAATATTTATAGTTGCGAGTTTTGATAATTGAGTAGCTCTAGCTCTAGACTTTTGAGAAACGAGTTGTTCTATTTCTAGCTGCGACCTTTAAAAAGTAAGTAGGCTAACCTATAGTTCTAATTGCAGTTCTAGTTGCGACTTTTGCAAAGTGACAAAATAGTTCTAGTTCATAGTTGCCTATTTTTGAAAAGTCAGTTGTTTTAGTTCTAGTTCTAGTTGCGAGTCACCGTTTTAATGCAAAATATTTCTCTGTGTTTAGTGTGCTTTCTTCGTCGTCATTCCAATAAAATTTCCGTCAAATCAATACACCACAAGATCGCTATATAATGAACAGATGGAAGGGGGCCGAAACGACTTGAAGTAGTCTTTTTATCACACACACACACACACACACACACACCATGGCATAGCAGGGATTGGCAAATCCGATTCATGCGCGAGCTGCATATCAAAAATCTTAGCTTTAAAAGAGCCGCAACACAAAAATACGAATTTATCGTCACAATGGAATGTAGGCTATCGAATGAAGTTTATTAGTGTGTGGTGATGTGGCGTGTCTCCACCTGAGCTGCAGGCAATGTTCCCACTCATTTTTTACGAGTCTGTGCGCACTCACCAACTCACTGCGCGATCCCTTGGACAACAGTGTGTAACGACTGTAGGAAGATTTCAGCTCGGTAATCTTGTTACTTCGTAAATCTGTCTTCGTTGCGAGACGCGTGGCAAAGTTTTGGTGTTTGGTTTCATAATGACGTTTAAGTTACAGTTCTATTTTCCTGTTCATACTTTCTTTTCTTGCAATCATCGCTCGATGACATTTTTCTTGGCCAAACTCTCCAGTTATTGTTAGCCTATGCAATACAAATGGAAGAGTCGTATCGGAGCCTACGATACATTCACCATTGTCAGCCCGGAAATGATCGTGACCTGCACTACCGTGATTAGTTATCACCAATGTTCCCTCTAAGCTGCGCACGTGCGCAGTACTGAAACGGTATCTGCGCACAGAAAATCTCCGTTGCGCACAAAAAATCCGAAGTGATGACCTTTTTTTTAGTCGTTACGCACTGTTGTCCAAGGGTCTGCGCAGTAAGTTGGTGATCGTGCGCAGACTCGTCAACAATTAGAGGTAACATTGGTTATCACGTTCGTTGTTGAGCACAAGGATGTATCATTGAGTGATGACCATGCACCATTGTTGCGGGTGAAACGTTCATGTGAATTCGATTCGACAGTTTCAATCGCAGTTCTAACCCCGTAGTGACACCTTTACCTAAATTTTACAAGTGTTACGTAAGCCAGAAGGAAAACAACAAAACAGAAACAATAGGCATATTGTTGACACGTGATAGAATGCCCCAATTTATAATCAGTTAGGCAAGTTTTTGTTGCACTAAAATCGCGAGAAAGTTGCACTTAATTTTAACAGATATTGCAGTAAAAAGTTGCATTTATAATTTTTGTTGAATTATTAGGGTATGAGCTACTCGAAAGCAGTGTTGGGATGACTCGAGTCATGACTTGACTCGAGTCAGACTCGAGTCAACTTTTTCGAATGACTTGACTTGACTCGAGTCACTTTGCAAAAATGACTTGACTTGACTTGACTCGGCACTTCAAAAATGTGGATTGACTCGTGACTCGGAGCAAAATTTACGAGTCAATATCAAGTCATCAAGTAAACGGTGTCGACTAAATCAATGTATTCTGTGCATGTTCGGATTATTCACGATACGCCATCGTAACTTGTGAGAGCAACCAGTCATTCACTGATTGTACGTTTCGCTGATCCTGCATTGTTACATTGAAATGATCACAGCTTGCCTTGTCGTAGTAGCAGATTAATTTAATAGCAACGTATCGCTGTTTAATGGACGGCTCTGTCCTTACATTACACGGCGCTCACCTTTACCAACCCTCTTGTATGATTTGAATCCAACAAATATATTTTATGTATTTGTATCCTCACCGAAGTGTATAGATGGCTAGTGTATTGTAGGATATCAATTTCTTTCATCTTCTCGACGCTTCTTATTCGATCCTCTATTTTTGCTGATAATAAGAGAATGTATAGCATGTCGCTCAGAATTGTCAAACTCAACTGACGTCGCGGGTCGAATTCAAATATACAGATCACTCGCGGGCCGCACCAGTCAAATGATTCCTAAATATTACGAACCCTAAACTCAGTATATGCACTTTTTCGCATTCTCGGAATTGGGTGTTATTGTCAGCGATTTTCTCCTGACAATAACTACAATCACAACTCCGCTGTCGCGTTGTTATAATGTGGCCTATGAACATACTCGAAATTTGCTATCTTGAAGGAATATTTATTAGTGGTATTCCTTACTGCAAATTCGAAAATATGTTGGATAAAATCACGCAATTTTCACCATATACTCAGAATTTCTTCGCGGGCCGAATGAAATCATTTGGCGGGTCGTACGTTTGACACCCCTGATGTAGCTAGACAGTTACTTACGTATTTTATTATCCGTTCTACGTGTGCATGAGCGATACAAGGCATTTTTGCATTTATATTTAACTTTATATTCGTTATTTGATTCAAGAGAAATGACCAATTGATCTCTTTAACATAGCCAGTAAAATATAATGAATTTGAATGATCACTCATACTTCGAAAATTCAATTTGACTTGAATTGTAACTTGACTTGACTTGACTTGACTCGAGTCACCTCCAAAAAACGAGTGACTTGACTTGACTCGAGTCACCTTTGAAAATCGATTGACTTGACTTGACTCGAGTCAAAATGTGCAATGACTCGAGATGACTCGTGACTCGAAGGTAGTGACTTGATCCCAACACTGCTCGAAAGGTTCCGTTGTATAACCTAGTTTCTGCAGAGATGTCAAATTTGTTACTTTGTCATTCAACGGACGGTCTGGCGAAACCGCCGATAATTACATATTTTCCGGCACACAGCCAGGAAATTACGCAATTCGAGAATAATTTTTCTCCAAAATGCCAAACAGCATAGCAATAACCCCCTCCCCCTAAAACAAGTCAAACAACACACTCCAAACCCCTAGGTCTGCAAACCTGGCCCAATGCATTACAGAGAAACTCACTCTCGGCGACTTTAACGGAATCAATAGCATGAAAAAGGTGACCTAATGAAAATGTAATTTTCGGCGGTCTCGCCTTGGCGTTCGTGAAATGAGAAACTATATCTCAAATTTAAACTACGAAATTAATAATGCGATCTAGTTACAGATTGGTCGGGCACGGTCGTGCGTGGCAGGGGTCGAACTTCTTGCTTGCAGGCCATTGTGTCATAGATGACAGTGACATGCAGCTAACCCCTCATATAGCTCATTGTTATGCAAATTAAAGAGAATAGAGCCATACTAGAAATAGTTTATAGCCTGTTTTTAAATCACTCCTTTACATTTTAACGCAGTATTTGATAAAAGTTGCAGTAAAAATTGGCATGAAAAATAAAGAAATGGCGAAACGCATGTGCATTGTGCAATCATTAAAAGCTCAAAGAGCCGCAGTTTGACAACCCCAGATATATAACGAACAAGAAATCACTACAGCATAAAAACAAGAAAATGGAATCTTACCTTCAGGCGTCTGCGTCGATTTGTCCCCATTTCTTACTTCGAGCAGCCGAACGCGTTTCCATGATACAGGCGGGCAAAGTAGTCTCTGTCAGTACTCAAGTAGAAGTAGTGTCGTAAATTTCGACTCAAGTTCAAGTATCGGTTGACAAGTAAGTGCGAAAGTAAGTATTGTAGGCCTAGCGTGAAAAACGGGAAACTGTTAAGTAGAAGCAATCTAAAATCATAACCATCTGAGAAAGTAGTGCGAGTCGGCAAAATCTACTTGAAGTGCTTTGAAAAGTAGCTACACAGTTGTTGTTTTTCAAATTAGATGAGCATTAGAATTACTGAGCTCGCGAATACTTGAACATTAAATCAAGTTGCGTTTATATCAAATCACAGTTGCCAGCGATCATTCACAGTTCATTCTTACGAGCATGAGAAAAGCAAATGTCTGTACAGTAAGCTTGGCTCGTTACGCACTACGCAGTCTTTCTGTAGCTTTTTCAGCAAAACCGGATATTAGATTAAAATTAAAATATGATCATATGATTCATTTCACAAATTAGAATTAGAGCAAAGAAACATCTCGCAAATAAGATTAGAATCACATTAACGGCATTTCGAAATAATTCGTCTAATTAAACAACTAGAATTATCTAACTGGCCACGAAGTCTAATACCGAAGCACCGTTTACACAGAATGTTTAGATCTGGACACTCAATCCTCAGTTAAATAACACAGCATATTCATATTGAAATAAACCCGAATATTTTCGCCTGATACACGCCGCGGCTAATCGCCGGCAATTATAGTAGAGAATTGAAATAGTACACCAACAATCGTACCGCCAAATATGGCGATTGTTGATACACAATGTTCTTTCCGAGTAAACGCTAACGTTCGCACTTAACCTCTGTAACAATCGACGGAACTGACTATGACTACAATTCGATAGATAATGTAGCAAGAAAGGTCGACGAGGTCAGGCACAATGTTATGTAACAAGTTTTCTATTGTTAACTTCGAAAGTCTCCCTATTTTCCGGCGAGTGAGATGAATAAAGATAGTGGATCGTGCGTTTCTTTATCGCGAGCTCCGTTGGGAGAATAGATGAGTGAATCTTATAATGAGCACTATACAGTTGTATAATAGGAAAATATTCACCTTTTTTAAATTCGATTTTAATCAGAATTATAGATACAAATTTATTTCCAAATCCGTTTAGAATTAGAATTATAGCTACACTGTGGTTTCCAGATAAGATTACACTTAGAATTGTACCTACACCAGGGCCGTAACAGCACTTCGCCAGGCCCCCCAAAACGTTGGTCTCGGGCCCCCCATAGGGTGGTAAACCTAACTTCTGGGGGGCTTCGCCCCCAGACCCCTCTCCGACTATACGCTGTTTACATACGGTGTACGCTGTTTCTTCATTGGTTGTCCGTTTAGTGAGTCTGTTTTGCTTGCCTACTCGCGCGAAGCGCGAGAAAATTTTGTAATTCACGACTGAATAACGTCAATATGACGCTGTTTATACATGGGGTGTCCGTTTAGTGAGTCAGCTTTGCTGGCTTAATCGCGCGAAGCGCGAGAAATTTCTATAATTCATGACTGAATCTGTCAATATGGTCGGTATTACTTATATATTGCTATCAATTTTTATCCTCTCTCTGCTCCCGTAATCTGATTTACCGGTAGAGCTGAGTAAAGAGTAGTTGAAAAGGTAGGACCCCTCAATAATAATTGAACATCTCCGGGTGTATACCCGTTGGCAGGAACGAAACAACACTTCGTCAGGCCCCTAAAAACTTGAGTCTTGGGCTCCCATAGGGTGATAAACCGACCCCCCCCCCAATCACGTTGTTCGCGTTTGTCACGAATTACAGTTCAGTTAGCCAGCGCCACGCGCGAAAATTTTTGATAATTGATGATAAAATCGGTCAATAAGATCGGGAATTGCATATATATTGCTATCAATTTCTTGTCCTCTCTACTCACGAAGTCAGATTTACAGGTAGAGCTGAGTGAGATGTCTTTGAAACTGTAGAGCCCGTAAATAATAATTAAACATCTTCTGACGGGCGGACTCATTGGTATGACTTCGTTACATGATGTTATTTCGTGACCTCCTGTCTGCTACATCAAAAAATATAGAATCGCCCAAACGTAGCCTACTAAACTAAAAGATCACACGATTTCAAATTGGTATTTCTTCACTGGCATCTAATTTTTCGCTGCGGGATGGTATCTGTCCTATGAGGTTCAGATTGCCAAGACAGGAACATTCGGCGCCAGTCATTTAGGCGACCATGGACAAATAAACCTATATGTATTTTGTAGCCTATAGTCTATATAACGACGTTTTCGGTCACCATAAGGGCAGTCCTTTTCTGCCAAGATTTCTCCCTGTTGATCGTTCTGGCACACTTCTTGGAGTCGCGTGTTACATGGCCTAAAACTGTATATGTCTTGGTGCGTCGCGGCGCGGTAATGGCCAACGCCGATATGCCTATTTCTATAAATCTTGTGTATTTTTCACTGGGGCAAGAGTACCCAATAGTCATAACATTTGGCAACTTGAAAAATTTGTGAAAATGTTGCATAAAGTTTCAAAAAATACTCTATAATTTATGCTAATTCACCAAAAAATTTGGGGCCTCCTTCGAGCTCGCCCCCCCCCAATTGGGGGGTTTGGGGTGCGGCAATTACGGCCCTGACCTACACCCGGGGTCCGCGGGCCAAACGAGAAGCAGAAAATATGTTGGCGGGCCGAGTCAAAAATGATAGCTGTATTCCCCGGCGTATTAATTTTATTTCGAAATTGAAAGCAGTGAATTACACTGCCAATTAATGCTGCTCAGCGGATGAGTTAATATCAGGGGACGAGAAAGTGACAGGTAATCACCAAAAATAATCTTTATTTGTCGTCATATTTCGAAGCAATGTTAAGCTTCATACATTTTGAACTCACTACCCCTACTCGCGTAATTCTATCAAGACAATAAAATGTTTTTGGGATACTACAAAGTTTATTGTCTTGGTCGCTGCCTTTCGAGCTGTGTGCAGCGAAATAGCCTTGTTGTTGAGCGAAGATTGCAGTTCTTCTGAAATTCGCCCTCCCTTGACCGAGTGTATGTCTTCGTTTGTTTGTCATAAGACCGACTCAACTTATACTACTCAAACACGGCTACCTGCTCGGCACAAACTAAAAGGACGAGTTTACCCCTGATTCAAGTACACAAATATATAATGCTTTAAACCTTTGCATTTCAGCTTTCGGCTCTTTTTTGACATGCACGCAGAGTAATCACGGGCACTGATTGACTTAATTTGCGAATTAGGGGTTTGGAAACGTATCACGTGCCGCGTAATGCGTAATGTGACAATGGTGACTTCTTGTGACTCTAATTGTTACGGCATAATTTGCTACATTGACTTTATTTTGAATCTGGTTACGCATGCCAGGTACGTTGGCTGCGTAATCGCGGTACATAAGTAAAATAAAAACAGGATTGTAAGTTAACGAATTTTCGGGCAGTAGTAAATATACAGTAATAGTATACAGCCTTTGGTTTTAGTCCACCCAGCAACAATAAAAAGTAGGTTTTATGTTTTGATTTCCAAGAAGCTTTTTGCGGGCCGCTCAGAATAGCTCCGAAGGCTGCTTTTTGCCCGCGGGCCGCACTTTTCCCAAGTCTGCTCTACGCAGATAAAACGACACTGCTGTATTATGTATCCTTTATATATATATATATATATATTTACCTATTAGACTACTTTGGTGGACAGTCCTGTTTTGAAGCAGTTGGGCGACAATTATCGCCAATAGAAGGAGACAAGCTAGGCGTCTTGAAATAACTCGATTGGTTTTGGAATATCGATTCCGCGCTTTGTCACTGGTGATTTGCGGTTTATATCGCAGCGTTTAGAATATACACGAAATGTCCTCCAACTGCGGTCGCCCTAATTTTTCCCAACTTTTGCAATATCTAATAGACCACTTTAGTGGACATTTGTTACTTAGGGAGACAATTCGCCATTTTGAATTACCAGACCATGACCATTGCTGTTACTGAACTTAGGTGGACATTGACGTCGTATTATATGACAAGGTTCGGGAACCAGTTTCGTCAAAAGAGTCATTTACCAATGACAATCACTTTTGACGTCACTATTTGAAATCCACGACGTCATCCTTGTACGATATCGATGATCGCGATATATAATTCGCCGTTTGTTTGTTTTTTATTCATGGTGTTTTGACTAATTTGGTAGTTTTAGAGTATGCCTATATTCATTTTTTGATTCCGTATTCACCGACTTTTAGCACAGCCCACTCCTAGGCTTTTATAAATCACCGCTTACGCGGATCACATGACGACGAGGAGCCTAGATAAACCTCCAACACTTGGGTAGGAATTCTCGTGTCGTCCTCAGCCGGACTCGAACCAACAACCCATTGGTGTTGCAGCTGTGGATTATACCAATGACCACGCCATTTCACCACGCACATATTTGCGGTTGAAAACTGCTGTGAAAATACGGAACATGTGTCTTTATAAGAAGCTACAGTTGGCCATGCTGCAGATTAGATCACCAGTTCTCTACGGCTAGTATGCAAATAACTACGACATTCAATAGCTACCTTGCTGCGATAGCAGATCTCAGTTACCATAAAATAATAAATATATTCATTTTTATAATCGACCCTAATATCCATCGGAAGCTTCTTGTTTCATGGACTTGGAGTGTATTAGCAGGTATAAGGCAATTTTCGGCTTAACGTAAGGCACACTTTTTGATCAATTATTACTAGTGCTGCAAGACAGAAACCTTCGAATAAAGACCACTTTAACATGTCGCTACCTCCTATCTCAGACTCTCGTCATGTTAAAGCCGCTTCAAATCGTTACGGATTAGCTGGAAATTAGTCCACTTCATTAAAATAACTCCATTAAAGGGTGGTGGGATAATTTTTTGAAATTAAGGACGACGAAAATGAAATGAGCTGACAAGCAGGTAAAATACGGGTAAATATATTTCTCCAGTGATAGTAACATGTATTTTTGTCGGACCAATTTAGATTTCATGAAATCAATCCCAGTTATGCAGGGCACACCGATGTCTCTCTGCCTTGATTCGAAGTTTTTACTGATTGCAAAGTCGCCATTCCTAAAATCTCATCCACAGAGACATCAATTGCATTCCTCAGCAACTCAGCGATCGAATATTTCTCTGCCACTTGACATTGACTGATCCAGGGCGTAAATGATGCCGATTGCAATTGAGAATGGGCTATATGCCAATGAATGGTATTTATGAGTTGAAAAAGCATTTATGGTACTTCACTTAGGCGTTGATACTAGAGCTGTGTATGTGCTGGAAACTTTGCGAGCTTCAGGGAAACGAAATGGTAACCCACTGAGCTTATAAAGCACATTAGATATTTTCTGGTCTTTCAATATCACCAGAACCCCCTTCTTGTCATAAAGTAATAAAAAACATTGGTGATTTAACACGATATATGGATACAATTAGTTATTAGATGGTATTCACCGAATGTGGAGGATGACATGAAAAAAGGACGATGACTTTTGATAGGAATAAGATCCGTCACGATGCCAATTAGTCTTATAATCCGCCTGTAAGAGTACTATAGGAGTGCTGCAGAGCAAATGATAGAATATCATAAATATCAAATTGTAGCGTGAAGGAATCCACCTTGGACCGATAAAGAATATAGATATTGACTACCACTTGAAAAATATATTTACCCGTATTTTGCGTGCTTATTGTGGTCGTGAATTTCAGTGTGTAAACTACTCTATTGGAAAATTATCTCACCATCGTTTTAACGTGTCTATTTCAATGAAGTGGACTAATTTACAGCTAATATGTGTCATCAATTTCTTTCATTTACTGGCGATGTAGGCCCTTGTCAAGATCAAAACAAGTCTAAGGGACATCCCTGCCTCTTCAGGCATAAATGGAACACGATTTTTGGTCATGTCGGTGTGACGAAATTGGTCACCGTAAATACTATTATTTCAAAAATGACCGAAATTTGCATTTGACTGGCCTCGGCTTCTACGCAGCGGGAAATCCAGCAAACCTAACCGAACATTCGCCGCAATCATAGACACGCCTAGATCTCCAATTCAATCATGCTCGCTAGTGAGAGCGTGGCGAGATAGCGTATAGTGGAATAATCCACAACCGCAAGACCAGCTGGTTGCGGTTTCGGTCCGACCGAGGTCGACTCCAGAATTTGTACTAAGGTAATAAAGGTTTATCTCGGCTTCTACGTAGCATCTCATTCGCGTAATCGTTGTCTTATGAAGGTAAAAATGGCATAAAAAACATCGGCATGGTGTAAAATGTGAACAATGTAGTCGGGCACCGTGAATATCAAACAATAACGACCAAAATTGTTGCGGTACGCTATATTGCGGCGTGAGAATTGCTTTCATGAATCGCATCGATCTGATATCGTCTATGTTCACTGTTCATACTTTCGCAGTTGAAACACATTAACCTATAGATTTACCGGCTCGGAGTCGAATGAATCTTCACTAATCTATACTAAAACAGTCAGAGTGGGTTTGTTGATGCAGCCATCCACCAGCAAAACCAGATTCGAAATAGTGAAGTCATATAATATTGACCTTGATACCGATAGATTTCCTTCATGTGTAATTTCGTAACTAAAGCTATATTTGTCGCCAATACTACGTTGAATACGCGTTTTGTAAGGTATCATAAATGTCACGGGTAATAACCCTGCCCGATCAATTATAATTACAATTATCAACATGGCCAAAGCGTCAAACCCTGTATAAACCAATCCCAACCTATCTTCATTTCGAATTGCGAACCTCCTTGATTACCTTGGCGCTTGATGGGGTCATCATCATTGTAACCGAGGTATTGCACGCGACGTAATATGATTTAATAGGCTCCAGGCTCCGCCCATGTCTGCAGGCCTGTGCTTCAAATCCCGCACTGATCATAAATGTCATAAAAAATAATTCCGGATTCCAGCCATTCACTTATTAAATTGTCAGCTTACTCTAAAAAAACACTGCACACCAAATTTGGTTCAATTCTAACAAGCATAGGACTCCGCAGATCAAATTAGAATTTTTAATTTATTGGGTAAAATTTAAAAAAAAAATCAAATTTTTCTGCCAACCCCATGAAATTGTTGAGCTGTTTTCAAAGACGATGCAAAACAAATTTGACTCAATTCCGACCAGTAGAAGCGGAGTTATGTGAGTTTTTCGATTATAATCCTCGGATTATCCTGGATCGGTGGATCATCCGAGAAGTTCACGTTTTTCATAGGCGGGCTATCCGAGGTTCCGTCTCGGTCGTTCACACACCTGGGCCATACGAGGTACCGCTGCGTTCGTCTTCGGGCCCCGCGTAGACCGATACCCGATACGATCGTATCGGACTTTCAGCCGACTCGGGATCGGCCTTCAAAAAACAGTGTATAGCGCTTTTTTCATAGTTTTTTTAATCACCGATTTCTCGCCAACCGAATATCGTAGCCGGATAAATTTGGTACCGGCAGACGCGTAATTCGATTACAATTCCAACGATGCCCGGGAAATGGGGCTGGGACGCGTAGAAAAAAGTTTTCTTCCAAAAACCCGTGATGGTACGCCAATACGGGTTACGCAATTGGTTTTTCGATCGGTCGGTATCAGAACAGAGATCGAAATACCGATCGACAACCGCTGGTCCTAGGGGTTCGACAGAGTTATCCCCGTTTTCCTCTCGTCGAACTGCACGCGATGATATCCGATTCAACGGCTTGGGACCCGGGGTTGGCCCGGTATTGGCGTTTGAAAAGTCGGTTTTTGTCTCCCAAAGGCTACCGAATTCGCGGAATATACATATCGATCAGTAGCTTAGGAATAGCCTACTTTTATCACAAAAAATTTAACATGCCGCCTTACTTACAGAGATAGGCGCAATTCACAATGTTGAATTAGGTCGATGACTTTAGTGTTGTATACGTACGTGCGACCAATTGCGTGCCATCAACTGGTAAGGTCTCATGTCCGCTGTCACCGAGTGACTGAAGGATTAGTTTCAGCGTTTTAGCACTTTAGCAGGTTATAGTAAATGGACGTTACTTTGGAAGATGTAATAGCAGATGATGTAGAATGATGAAGATGATGTTATTAGCAGCTCATGGCCCCCAAGTTTCATGACAAGTATATTAGCATGAATCCTATAAACACGAATCTCATAAGAAAAGTTTAAGATGCAAACATGCCATGCGTGATGGAGTTACTTCCCAATCAGTGTTTTCATCGAACGATCCGCTGTGCGTATTGAAGAGTATTCTACATAGCTGCTGAATTCTGCGTACAAATAGCGTGTAAAAATGGATCGCCACGCCGACTCCATTTCCATGACAAAAAGTGAGTATTGAGTAAAGAATGCATTTCTCTTCTGTTGTGTTATATTTCACGCTAACTTTATATTTCGCGTTAACTTTATATTGTTTCCCGATTAATTTCAAATAGTTCAACTAGATAGTTTCTAAATATTGATAAATCGTATTTAAACGCTGTTTGAGAGAGCATATAGTTACGATAACATCTGCATTTTCGTTTCATTGATTCTTTTTAAAATCCAGTGTGTGGCCTATGCCTGATCGATACAATTGTCTCGGTCGTGAGACGGACGCAATTGTTCACTAACACGCCTCCTTTGATCTAAGATATCTGGCGTTGTACCGGTCATAGACGGTTACAGTCTTTTTGTAATGATAATTTTTATCAATACGCGTACATCAAGCTATATATCATATACGCGAGCAGCGTATAACCTGTTCAAATGCTGGTTGAATACAGAAAAACGAATTTTGCGCGTGTTGGTAAGACCAGACATGCAAAGTCTTCCCTGAACACGCTTCACCTAATCGGAGATATGCGTTATGATGGTCTTATGATGTTGCAGTACTGTGCTGTGGATGGCTTCTATCGACACACATGTACCCAGCCATTTATAAGCTATTTTATGATGATAAAACCTGTTAAAAGTGTAGGGTTCTATACGGCAAAACATTACGCGGCTAACGATGTCGGCAGGCATGATTGAATTTTCACAAATTCCCGTCCGCCATGGCAACATATTTGCTTTTATGAGACTTTTAGGCACTTGCAAATTGTACAAGATAGCTGCAATTCAAAAGAATTCATTACTATCAATCTATTGGACACTGGCGTAGCAAAAAATTGCCAACGTGACTAGTGAGGCCGTACAAATGAGCCCGCAGACTTTGCCGTAATTTAGCTGACTGGTTATATAATAACGCGCCATAAACAGCGATATCATAAGTTCTGGATAGGAAAGGATGTATGCCGATCATGACGCCAATAAATCGCACGTGGTGATGTGTATTGCCTTTCATATTGATATGAAAGAAACATCACTTATACTGCGTAGAAACGACGCCCGCGTGTCACCTATGTGAGACAATATACCCTGTATTATGATTGTCTTTCGAATTGGCAGATTTGCTAGATGTCTAATGCCATGGATAACAATACTTTATTCGTTATCATTAGTTATCATTGATCACAAAAACAATAGCTTAGTGACTGTGAAGTGGCTGCCGCGTTGTGTAATCGACACGCGGTGTGAGTCATCTTACGCAAACCGCAACACGCACGCTCAAATCGCATGTACGTCTGAGTTCATTACTTGATAACTGCATAAGGTAAACACGTCACTCAGGACTCTTTCGATTGATGATACAGCTGAGAATTCGGTCAAGCGATCACTATAACATAATAAGGATTAGAAATGGCGTCACGGCCAAATGAATACCAGTTTTCTCTTTTCTCAGATGAGAAATAGAGAAAACTCGGGATAATTAAACTATGATATCCCATCGCAGTCGCCGTCAAATTAGCTCAGTTGGTTGAGCATTGAAACGCAGAATCTGGCGATACGTTAGGCGTTGGTACAAGTCCCGGGGTTCGGATTTTATGATAATTTTTGTGAATCCACCCAAATTTTTGCATATAGGCCCGCCGTTCAGTAGCTCAATCTTGATGAAGCAACCTATCTTGCTGCATTTTTGTTTTGAAATTTACTGAAGTTGTGTATCATCTCCAAACGCGAGTGTACTGTGCATGTAGTTACCAATTTGGCACTACATGGCTGCATTATTTTTCAGCCACTACAAACAATCGAGACGTCAAGATAGCTGGGAACTCACTCCAATGAATTTGCCGTCGAGCTGTTCAATGCGTGACCGATAATAGTGCATGCGGACTGCGGAGGCTTCATATAATCAGACGCAAATGTGAATATCACTCCCTAGTCTGCCATAATGAGCAACGATGATGACGTTATACGCTCTGATCTCTTCAACATCAGTCAGTCAATATATGTAATGTTGCCTTGCCTTGGCTTGAACTGACGGGAATCGTAATTGATACCCGAATCTGACTGCTTCTTACCGTGTTTTATAATAGGGAAACTAAAATATCTGTACTCGTGGAAATTATTAGTTAGTGCAACGTATACAATGTAGAATTGTGGGCTGTAAGCCTATACTGAGCGTTGTAACCGACGCATTGTGCGAATTCGATCCTCTGGTATTTAAAGCTGATACCTTAATATGTTTGATAAGTGTTTGATTTGACGCTCTCCTGCCTCAGCATTGTGACGTTATGAAATGACAAAACAAGTCAACTAATTTACTACTTGCACTTGGCTGCTTTCCAATCCTATGTTGCCACATTTCAGCCTGATCATAATTATTTGTTTATGTTAGCTTTTGCAGAGTCATTTTATCCGTGTATGTGATGACGAATAAACCAGCTCGATTTTTCTATCAACACTCCTACATGGTATGAGCGGATGACATGAGCTACGTAGTTGAATTTAATGTAAAACGTATACGCTTGATTGATGTCAGGCGTTTTCGACTCAGATATGTGTTTCTGGTGACGATGATAGGGTGATTACAATAATTTATGGAATAAAACAAACTTACGAAAGTATGGAAAGCTGTTTGGGGTCACATAGTCCGTTGGACCTTGCGTATAATTCGAAAATTACGAGAAATATTGTTATTTATTATGCTAGTTGGTGCTGTTCTCCTCTCTCTAGCAACGAAATTGTTGTGGATGTGGAGAGGGGATGATTACACCCGCGGCCATATTAGGTCACATTTTATATTCATCTGCTTTGACTACTGCGTTCTGAGCAATATATTATTCTTGTATAGGTATAAAAGCCATAAATCCAGGGACTGTTACATAGCATCTCGCCTCACATTGATACAATTAAGAATCCTATATCTATTCGGTGATCGCCACTTTGACCGAATGTAGCACTTTTGACCTATGCAGTCTCCATTTAGATGCGACCACGTGGACCTGGTAAAATGTTTGTATAATTAATGATTGATTAGGTCTATAAAATATTGATAATTGCGTGTATATTGCTATAAATTTTGTATCCTCTCAGTCCGACTTCCTGTGCGGTATGTAATCAAACGATATTGAACTCGCCTATACGCAGGCTACTAAACTAAAAGAAGCGCACGATTCAAAATTGGTATTTTTTCACTGTTCAATAATAATTCGGGATGGGATGTCAGTTGCCCTGTGGGGTCCAGATTGCCACGACATGAATATAATGTGCCAGCACTTTAGGCACCCGTACAAATACATTTTTATATCGAAGTTTACGGTCAACATAAGGGCAATCCCTTTCGACTAATGTGTTCTCGCTGACGATCTTTTTGGCACACTTCTATGAGACCCATGCTCGCCCAAACTTCATATATCTTCTTACATCTTGGCGTGGTAATGGCCAACGCTTAGATGCCTACTTTCATAAATGATGCGTATTTTTTGTGGAGGAAGGGTGCCTAATAATCAAAACATTTATCTACATGAAATCGCGTATAGTGCGAGCAGAATTAAAAAGATGCAAAAATTTTCAAATAAATAGCGTATATTAATTGTTCATTCACGAAATAATATTTGGCACCCTTAATAAATACCGCGCTTCGTAGTTTCATCATTCTCCTCTTTGTTCAATATGTCGCAATGCATCTTTTGTACCGCACTGTACATTGTCTGGCTTGAGCGGAAACAATAATTTGAGCTAAATTAGAAATAAAAGTCGGGTGTCCGCGGAGGCTCGAGACGGTCCAAAGGGGGTCCGCAAGGACATAAAAGGTTGAGAATAACTGACGTAAGGTATATTCCTTATGCTCGCAACTGACAGAGCATCTTCAAGCGGCCTTGACACAAGCAAATCAACGACCTATCAGCTCAATATATTGGGTGCGAGAAATACTACAGAATATTCATCATGCTATAACCAATACATATATTTGATGGAGCTGTATTAAGGTAAAGCAGTAATTCTTTTTCACAATGTGTATCACGAGTGTTGAACAACATGTAACAATGATGTAGTGCCTTTTCGCCTTTGCTAAGAGCTAATAAGGGCCCAAATATTAGGAGTCGACATTAAAATCGTACTACCCGCGGTGTCTACCAAAATCGCAACTAGAACTTATGTTGAGTCATCACAATGGTGGTCAGCATTTTTTGTGTCGTCATTTTTTAACACAGTGTATAAATGCTTAAAATCCCTATATATACCGGAATGGTTCGAACTGAGTGAATCCTAAACAAAAACTATCATGTATGCAAAGCGGTGTCATTTTATACACGCGAAAAGTGGAAGAAAATCCCCCCTATTGGTTGTCGACTTAATGCCACTTTTCAAAATACGGGGTTTATACAGGGGTCAAAATGTCGCCATTGTAACTCTAAATTCCTGCTACTTCATGGCTTGATTTCTTCTGTAAGGGGCAAATGAGGGACTAATGAGCGTGGTCCCAAACGGATTTGCTTAACAGATGATAAC
This sequence comes from Botryllus schlosseri, assembly GCF_051294905.1. Taxonomy (NCBI): domain Eukaryota; kingdom Metazoa; phylum Chordata; class Ascidiacea; order Stolidobranchia; family Styelidae; genus Botryllus; species Botryllus schlosseri. Next base: position 36,715,879 of record NC_137238.1, read on the forward strand.
AACTGAGGGAAAAATGTCGCCAAGAATTAGGGGGACACAAAATTGTCTCCCTATTTTTTTCGTCCCCCAACTGCTACAAAAATAAGTACGATTGTCTCCCAAAGTAGCCTAATAGGTAAATATATATATCTTCACGCCCTTCCTCGCTAAACACTATATAATGTAGCCTAATCAGCATATCTCCTCCATTCGCTACACTAAGTCGCAAAAGGCTACGCGGAATGTGTACTGCAGGTCTCTCTAGGGCCCATCGCAGTTCATGCACGCTAATATACACCATGCCATTATGGTTCATTACACCACACTGCATACCACGTGACGTGACCACTCCCTTTTTCGTGTATCGCGCCATAAATAAACGCGCACAATCTTACATCCCTTATGCCACTGCTGGTCCGCGAGGAAAATTTATATGCTTTTGAGAGTTGTTTGAAAGCTCAGAATTAAAGTAGTCAAGCTCACTGTTGAAAATATAAAACTAACCAAGCTGATATCTCTATTCAAAGCATGTGTTTAAGTGGCGTAGGGAGGATCGTATGCCTCTTCTTTTCAAATCTAACATCTAGCCGTAATATATATTTGATCACGTAATCGCACAATATCAGTTAGATGCACGCTGAGCGTTTCCATCGAACAATGCTGCGAATTTATTTTTTAGGCGCATCGCCGCCTCAATATCGTATTTAAACCTTCAACCGCTAGTGAAACTCTAGATACCGCACTCGGACTCCAAAACCTTACGGTGCAGTTTTTTTTGCATATACGAATTCTCGAACTAAAGCAGTTTTTCATTTACAGTTTCATTTAATTCGAGTGATATTGCTCGTTACATGTATCATGCATCATATATTTTTCGCTGCAATACGTAGCAGCAATCCGGCCATGTTTCTGGTTTTAATAAAACAATATAATTTTTAAAACGATACACACCAACATCCGCGATTCATTACTTTGATGACACCTCGAAATTCCCGCGCTCTAACCACGCATACGAAATCCACAGTTTACTGATAACCACCGATATAAGCTCGTTTACGCAGTTGTGATGTAAATTCCACGTTCATTCGGTATGTTTTGAACATTTCCATGAAATTTCGAATTGTGATTCGTTATTCCGCCATTTTGTTTCGGAGTCATAACAATAACATAACTCCGCACTGTCGCCTTATTATTGGTCTGGCGGTATCTTATTATTCGATCTTTCAAGTAAGCTATATACTCGAACTAGTTATCAACAATCAGCTGGATTACCAATTAATCCTTGACGGAAGTATTTTAATTTGCTATGCGTTACCTAAGCGCTAACCTAATTCATGAACGCCAATGTGCGTCTGTTTCGATAAACAGTAGATTCACTGATTTAAATTAAATTTCATGCTAATTTCTATGGCTATTATCCGTCAATTAACCAAGGTTTATACTTTGGGTATTAGCGACACATTTCAATATACCATTATCATCATTCCCGTGTAGCCATGGAGGATGTTATTTTTATAACCATTTTCCTTAACATGAAATAATCTGCAAAGATAAACGCGTTCTAATCGCCTTGTTTACTTTCGGCCGTAAAAGTGAAATAGTAATGATTACATTGTAGCGTTACTGGAACATATCGTTAAGTATCGTTATTCACTTTATCTTACCTCAGACATTGAGCTTGCATTTATATAAATATGGAAGTTACTTCCGACTTTTATAACTTTGGAGTTATTTCGTCATGTCAGGTGATTCGATAATTTTAGCATTCATAATAACTAGAGCAAGTTTTTGCTACTTTCGCAACTATTTTTACGGCATCCAGCAGCGTCCTAAATACTCAGAATTTATGAAGTATGGTTTTTTAAGCTGTTTCGAGGAGTCTTACATCACAAGTTTTTGCAACTTTTCTACAATTTTTTCATGAATCTTTTCGCAACTTTTTTCGATTTTTCATGGAAACTTTTTGCATTTTCGAGTTTTTGTGCGACTAACTTTTTACTGGAAATATTTGGCACTACATGTAAATAGATTGCTTGATTATTTCTCTGTCGTTTGAGGTAATTTCTGATTAGACGTACATTCAGGCTTGACCGCCAAAAATTATATTTACACTGGTACAATTTTTTAAGGCTATTGATTTTGTTGAAGTCGCCAACACTGAGATTTGCTAGATTGCCTTGGATACGGATCGATTCGAATGTCTAATACCCTAATAATTTCAAGGTACTTGTCCATAAAAGCAACTGTTTTGTGAAACTTTGTGAAAAATAAATGCAACTTTCCGCGGATTTGCCGGCAACAAAAACTTGACCTAATAATAACACAAAAAACTCGGAATTTTATTATCAGTTTGTTGAATTTTCGATGCGTTCTTACACATTTCGTAATCCTCATTGGCTATAATAACGTTTAAAATCCTCACTACTTCCGCTGCGTTGCGCGTTTCCATCGACCGTAACTAATTCCGTCATCATGGAATTTTATATATTCGCAGGCACACCTCTAATAGGACTATTATACATGTTCGCTTACTTCTAATCCTCTTGACCTTAATAATGGTGCCCTATAGCACGCCAACACTTGTTTTTTCAAATCATGTCCCTAATTACCCGCGATATCTGAAACGCTACTCCGTTTTACAACCTCGCTACGTGCGACACATATAGTTTTTAAAACTGCTATATCACTAAAACAGTACGTGATTAAGTTTGATTATCTTACGGACATTATCCCCGCTATTTAAATGCTATTTCAGGGATGGGCAATTACTTATCCCGGTTGGCCAAATGTGAAGCAGAAATGCGTTGGCGGGCCGAGACAGAATTTAGACTATATTCTGCGGCGTGCATTTTTATTTCTAAATTGAGGGCAGTGAATTGTATTGTTAACACATGATGCTAAGTGGATGTGTTAATATCAGGCTGCGTCCCGAGCTCTATTTGACTTATCAAAATAGTAGGGATGGTGTGAACCTCTGAAAGGTTCAGGTTCGTGTGAACGCGAACCTTTTTGAAAGGTTCTGTGTGAACACGAACGTGAACCTCGTGACGTCACGTGACGTCATATTGCTAATTCTAACCCTATCTTCCAATATATTTATATCAATGTACACGATACCTAGCGAAGACTCGGTCCACATAATGCCACAATGCTGAAGTACATATCGGCGTTTTCAACGTCGCTAAATGTATCAATAGCGGTAATCAAAGGATATAATAGTTGCGGAAAATCAATACATTCGGTCGCTTTGCCAACAATTTCGACGAGGACATACCAAGGCCAGACCGGACAATGTGTTCAGAGTCTGAATATTGCTATATTGATATTGAGCAGAGTGTACAACGGGTTTTTACACTCGCTACCGATACCACAAACAACAACAAGTTATGCAGCAGTACATCCGTTCGATTTTTTTACATCAGAATACGATATCAATGTCATTGATTGGCTGAATAAGCATCATTCGCTGACTACGTATATCGCTTGTGATGTTGTGTGATTGCAGGTCAAGCTCACAGCAGAGAGTCACTAAATATTCACAAACGGAAAGCTGGTTATTCCGAGAAAATTTTTGCAACAAAGCAACTAAAACGTTTAAGGTTGTCGAGGTGCATGGTGCATGCTCGTTAAGCGTTGATTTATTATGCTGCCAGCACCATGCATGGAGTGACCCGCAGTTGAAATGCAATGCATTTGAGCCAAAGATCTTATAATAGAGTGAAAATTACAATTTACCAAAAGGTTCACAGTGCAGAACCTACCAAGGTTCTGTTGTGACCGCGAACCTCTAAATTTCCGAGGTTCACACACAGAACGCGAACGTGAACCTCACGTTCACACCATCCCTACAAAATAGCCTTGCAGTTTTGCAAGCTTTGCTAGCTGGTCCGCGTCGGCCAAGTGTATATATTCGAATGCATGATTTTTCTCATAACATAGGATTACCATACGTCCTCCTTTAAGTGGATTTATCCTCTTTTATTTTACTTTTTTGAAATTGTCCTCGGAGGATGCCAAAATGTCCTCTTTTTTGAGAATGTTGGTGAAATATAGGACCAAACACGACTGAGGTATACAATAAGTCAGTAACTGTAGTAACGCTGCGGCGGTTACTTCGGGAGCTGGGTCGAAAAGTTAAGTTGACTTTTATTTAGTCAACCGACCACGAAGTGGGAAAATTTACCATTTTTCCGGATTTTCCTCCGGTTTTGCAACGTTGAAAATTTTGAAAAAGTGTCCTCTTTTCAGATTTCCAAAATATGGTAACCCTATCATAACACCGGTTCAAATTATATTCCCTAAACACGGATACCGGCTCGGTGCTCACCATCAACTAAAACGATCGGCTCGCGGCTGGCTTCAGTAGTGCAGTCGTGCACTTATTGCATTATATTAACGAATTAGGATTTGGAAACGTAAGGCGAAACAGCTTAAAGCGCTTGGCGAACAAAACCACCTGCGTTATAATCCCCAATCAAATAATAATCAACAACAAACCTTAAAGCGCAGACTTGCCATCAAACAAGATTTGGACTTGACTATGGAAACAGGGACTTGTAACTTTGATTGTTACGGCATACTTTCATATATTGGCTCTATTTTGAGCCTGACTCATACGGCGTACGTATGGATTACGACTTACGTAATCACGGTACATAAATAAACTAGACTTCAAAGTTCATTCATTTTATACAGCCTAGTTTTGTCCACGCATTAACATTAATGAATGGTTTTGAAAATAATAGGAATCGAGCGGAATGAGCAAGGTTTAAGCGTGTATGGAGAAAGACAGATTGAACACGGCACTAGGCCGAGGTGGATGTCAGTGGAAGAGGCTGTAATTGGCCGTGTCGGCATACTCCTATCTGTTCATTGCAGCGCATTGTGTCTTGTGTATCGCATTATACATTGTACGTCTTCACCTTATGAGTTCGTAGTGGGGCCCAAAATTATTTCGTAAATAAACATAAATTATATAGTATTTTCAGGTAGAACTATTAAACTTATGAATTTTCTTCGATTTAATGTCGATGCATGTCCTGATTTTTATATGAATACCCGACCCACCCTGAAGAAATAGAATTTAGTTTAATTTACAGAAATAGGCATTGCAGGTGATCCTTGATCGTCCAACCATGAAATGTATATCTCGTATTTTCTCGTTCCGTACTCTGGCAATCGATAGACATACTGTCGTAATTACTTCTGGTAGCCTATAAAACGCCGTGATTCGAGAGTAGGTAACCTTTTTGCTACTCACGGCCGCATTTCGATTACTTATGTAGCCTACGGCCGCATTACATGGCATATATAGCCGTAATGAACTTACTGGACGCACAATTCCCTTGTTAAACTGTCTATGTCCAGTCCATTTCCGATGAACGCCGGACTATTCAACTTTCAATATCGGCCTACTATACGCACCGAAATCGCTAGTTGTAATTTCATAAATAGTTACCGGGACTGGTTATAGACATTAGTGGCAGTATCACATAGAATATTACTAAAAAATATTTTTCCTTTCTCAACCCATGTGATCAGATTCACCGGTAGAGTTAATAGGACTGCTTTTTGACCTCCCATCAGGATTATCAGTATAGTGGAAACACATTGGAATCGCCCAATGTACCAGAAACAAATGTCTTTCGTGAGAAGCACACGATTCGGATTCCGGCTCAGATTGCAAAGGGCTCTACTATATCAGTTTACTATATTATAATCGAAAAATCGAAGAAAATTTCAAAATCATTAAATATCTGTGTCTATAAGAAGATCTTACCCAAGAGAAATAAGACTTCCAGGTTGAATAGCCAGCCAGCTAAACCTATAATACTTTGGTTAGCTATATAGCCTACTTCCACTCCCAGGAAACCCTACTACCTCTGCAGCATTTCGGGACGGCCATATCAAACCGCGCCACGAGACTCCAAAACATTCAAAGTTTCGACCAACATATGAGACTCCGCAGCTAGTGCTGCGAAGACATCGGCGACGAGAAAAGCTTGGCAGAAAATGACCGCTGCAAGTTGCAAGAAATGTAAACCTGTGCCAATCGGTTCGGTTTATTAGCAATTTTTATCAAGCTCAATGCAGCACAAAAATTGCGATAAAAGTAAAAGATTGGAAGGTGTCGAAACGACTTGGCGCCCACCTTGGCCTATAGTCGACGTAGAGAGGAGGCATGCACACTGAATGAAAAGCAAAAAAAGATATTATAAAAAAAGCAAGCGATCAAAATGAGGTGGCATACGGAATGCGAGATCGATAGGTCAGGTCGTGATCCCGTAGTCTTGTGGACGGAATCGCGAAAGAGATTCTTCGTTAGTCATTGTTGGGCGATTCCAATATAGCCTATTCTGACTACATAGCAGGGAGGAGGGCACGAAATTACAACTATCAATAGAGTAATAATTACAATGGGCCCTCGTAGATGCATAATTACGGGTCGGATGGAGGTGACAAAGTGCTGTTTCGGCTGGAACGATCATTACGATAATACCCTGAGTAATATCGATCGCCCCTATCGGCTATCCTACTCCGTTAATACTTGCCTAGTTGTAGGCCTACAAATCAGTAAATATCTGTATTTCTAATACTAGTCAGTGCTTGTACAGTGTACCCTGTCCATTCTTTATAATCGCAATAATCGTCAGATCATTAAATTTTATCCGCTCAAGACACGCATTTGTCCCTTGTGTCAGTACTCACATGCATTAATCGTCGAGATTGTGTGTATGATTCCGATGTCTTCATTTGTCAATACTTCTCTCAAGGGAGTCATATTACTGCATTCTGTACGACACATTCTGTATTAGTTGCTGACGATTACCCCTGACGAGTGTCAGCCGAAAATATTCTGGTTCATTTCAATATGAATATACTATTGAAGTTCTTGATTCTGTTTTGTTTGAGTAACCAAGGTTCTGTTTCCAGTTACCATGAAGATCGTCATGATCATATCGCCGGTCCCAGTAAATGCCGATGCTTTGTTTTGCATTTAAGGCATATTATACGTGTTTTGTCCTTATCAGTTCAAGAAATAAATCTCTCTCTCTCTCTCTATTATTATTGACGACACTGCTTCCATGACGTCAAACTACGTCATGTGAAGCCACAATATAGTGTCGTTTTTGTGGGTGCAGGCTGCAGAGAGCTTTTTGTGTATTCGATCGTGGTTGAATTAAAGGAGTTCCCTTGACATCTTTGTCGAATTTTGCATTTATGATAGGTAGTTTTGTATTAGGTAAATGTAATTTAGTATTTATTGGGGTTTTAGAGGGGCATTAGTGTGGATTTCTCACTTAATACCCAACGATGTCATGTTACAGATGCACAGTTTTTGGCACTTCTTCGTTATTCCCCACACATCGAAAAAATGATCCCCATGACACCAATAAATGTTTCCCCATGAACATAAACAGAAAAATTTATAAACGTCAAAATGAATTGTTTTTCGCGTTGGGGTGGGATAGACGGATATTAGGGTTGAGGAGAGGGGAGATATTAGGGTTGGGGGAGAGGGGGATATTAGGGTTACGTGAGGGGGATATTAGGGTTGAGGAGAGGGGAGATATTAGGGTTGGGGGAGAGGGGGATGTTAGGGTTAGGGTTATGGGAGGTGGGATATTAGGGTTAGGGGAGGTGGAATATTAGGGTTAGGATTAGGGGAGGTGGGATATTAGGGTTAGGTTAGGGTTATGATTAGGGTTAGGGGAGGTGGGATATCATGTCCCTAACCCTCTTCTCCAACCCTAATATCACCCCTCTCCCCAACCCTAACATCCCCCTCTCTCCAACCCTAAATCCCGCCTCCCCTAACATCACCCTCTCCCTCAACCCTAATATTCACGTCCCCTAACCCTAATATCCCACCTCCCCTAACCCTAATCATAACCCTAATATCCCACCTCCCCTAACCCTAATCATAACCCTAACCTAACCCTAACCCCTAACATCCCACCTCCCCTAACCCTAATCATAACCCTAACCTAACCCTAATATCCCACCTCCCCTAACCCTAATATCCCACCTCTCCTCAACCCTAATATCCGTCTATCCCACCCCAACGCGAAAAACAATTCATTTTGACGTCTATAAAATTTCACATGTTCATGGGAATCATTTATTGGTTTCATGGTGATCACTTCTGGATGTGTGGGGAATAACGAAGAAGTGCCCAGTTTTTTTCCATGAGCTACACAGTCTTTTTCAATTATTATCAGAATTAGAATGACTGAATTTGAAAAAACTCCACAATTGAATTATATTCCGAGTTAGAAAGAATTATATCAGTTATCAAGTTCAGCACATATCAAATATGATAGTATTTTAATAGGAGTGAGAATGGCACAAGCTTGGCTCGTTTCACATTACGGTATACCCAGTTGTGCCTTTGTTGTGTAGCTCATGTTTAGTGTTGCTTCAGCCGTTGAGTATCGGATGTGCGATTAATTGGTTCTTTGGTTGATTGCTTACGTTTACATGTTGATTGGATTGGAGTTAAAACTGATGGATGCGTATACAATTGGGAATTGACCAGCCCGCCCGCCCGGGCAGATCTACCAGCTACAGCCCTCTAGTCTACCGGGCCACGACCGGACATATCAATCTAGCATTAAGGCAAATGCCACCTTTTTTATCACCTGTCCTTTTACATTGTATTCTTTTACTTCTCATTCAGTGTGCATGTCTCCTTTTTTACATTGTCTAGGCCAGGGGGGTGTCTGATTTCAAAGACTGCTCCAAGTCTTTTCGACACCTTCCTATCTTTCATTTTATCGCAGTCTTGTGGTGTATTGAAATGAGGAAATTGTTAGCAATAACCTGAATAAAAGATCGCAATTGACGGATCGAATTTTATTGGTGTGTTGCTGTTGTGCACTTGTGGCAATGTCAGTTTTAATCTTCTGTAATTAACTTCGCATACCAGAAATTGATTATAATTAGGTCACCACATTTTGCTTTATTAGTCTGATTTGACAACTAGAATTATCTGGTTGTTCAAGTCTGGCACTCAATGTATAGATAAGACAATGGCGTGCTATGCAATGCGCTATTTGTGGTTATCTGCTACAGGGTTGGTGTGATTACGGGTTTTACAGACTGAAGCAATTGTATTCTAACTTCTAAGGCCATTTTCACTTGCCAGAGCTATACCGTAACCTAACCCTCTCCTAAGCAAATAAGCGTTGAATAAACACCCACTTTGGTTTACAAAGAAATTTCATTGTCATGTGACACTTATGAATGAGATAGTGTTGATATTTTGTCACTATATCTTCCTGTCGCGAATAACTTTTTGTGAATGTAAATTTTGACTCGAGTGCTGTCATGGCTGCCAGTGAACCCGTCCCTCGGTGAACCCGGCCCTCGATGAACTCGGCCCTCGGAAAATTTTGAAATTAAGTGTATTCACAAGTATTATTATGAATTATTAAACTAATAATGTTATTATCAACTGATTTGTCAATCTTGTAAGGAGGTCAGGGCATGCGTAGATCACGCAGTCACGGAGTGATCGGATCACGTGATCACGATTGCGTGGTCGGCTCATTGTTGAATTGACTTGCCGAGGGGCGGACGTGCGACGTTCGACATCCTCGTATCTGTTCATGACATCGCATTGGGTCTTATCGCATTGTATATTGTGTGTGACTTGTTTAGATGAGAAATATATCCCAACGATTGTTATTGCTCACATATCAACCACGCGTGGTCTGCTCGTTATTGCAACTGTAGGTTGAGGTCGGGTGTTAGGGTTGGGTAGGGTAGGGGGGAGGGAGACATTAGGGTTCGGGGAGTGGGACATTGGGTTCGGGTAGGATACTAGGGTTGGGGGAGGTGGGATATTAGGGTTGGGGTAGGATGTTAGGGTTGGGATATTAGGGTTAGGGGGATATTAGGGTTGGGGGAGGGGGGATATTAGGGTTGGTGGAGGAGGGGTATTAGGGTTGCCGTAGGTGGGATATTAGGGTTGGGGGTGGGGGGACATTAGGGTTGGGGTGGGATATTAGAGTTGCCGGAGGTGGGATATTAGGTTTGCCGGAGGTGGGATATTAGGGTTGGGGGTGGGGGACATTGGGGGTGGGGGACATTAGGGTTGGGGTAGGATATTAGGGTTGCTGGAGGTGGGATATTAGGGTTGCCGATGAATACAAAATTTCCCGAGGGCCGGGTTCACCGAGGGACGGGTTCACTGGTAATCGCTGTCATAATCTGAGATTCTCCTATTTATAGTCAATTTCAACTCACAAATTATTTTCAGTGTATATCATTTGAATTAATGCAGATGTACAGGCTAGCGGTAGACTGCATCAAACTTTGTTCTGTGCAACTTCAAACCTTTTAAGATGTTTATGAGGGATTGGTTATTGGGTTATTTATAATGTACCTTTCAAGAATTTTGTGTACTTGGGGTTTACAAATTTTCTGTTGACCATTCACTTATTAAAGATATACGATGTAGCCTAATGTTGTGCGGAAGTGGGTGTGAATTCCTCTTGCAGAATCGTAAGCAGTTCAGTTGAAAATATTCTTAGATGTAGGTTTAAAATCAATATATCAGTTAGGAAGAATTTCGAACCTACCAGGAGAGGAAATGTATTTTCCTATTACAATGTGGTCTACATTTGCAATGTGTGTGAATGGGAAAAATGAAGCAAAATGGATATCTATAATCTTTGGCTCAGAAGCCATGAAAAGTTTTAGCATTGCGATATTCTGTTTACGGTTCTGCAGAGTGGCGATATATTGTCTGTGAGGTGACTCCACGACGAGACTTGATGGTATTATGAAGTTGCGTTGCAGCTATATTCATGAAATATTTATTGGAAATTCTATCTGTATCAGCTTTGCTTATGATGTTGTTGCCGACAATAATGACGAAAATTAGATTACTCGCAACCCTGTATTTACAAAATTATTATTGGAATTGCTATCTGTATCACTTTAGGCCTAGAATGTTAAGTATACTTCGCCCTTACGCTGGTATTGCCAGCCTCCCAGGCCCAGCCATACCGACAAAATTCGGTTACTTCTAGAAAATTACATCAATCAATCAGTTGATCAAGTTATAACCAATTTCTTGGTTATTTATGCACATTTGTTCCAACCCGAACCTTGATTTTGAAACCGGCAAAAATAGGAGTTTCGTAACAAATATGTATTGAAGAGCTTCTTGGAGGTACAGAACTTGAATAGGATATTCATCTTGAAAATGAGCCCGAATATATTCGGCTGACGCTCGTCAGGGGTAATTGTCAGCGACTAGTAGAGAATTGGAAAGAACATTGTATATCGACAATCGTAATACATATTGCTGAAAGATTTCTCGTTAGCACAGTTGACTTGGAATTGCTAGTCAGGGTAAATGAGTGCTTGCAAAAATAATAATTTTAAGGCGGCATTGTTCAGACCAGACATGGACAAATGAAAAATTTTCAGCTTTCCCTAAATATATTAGAATTAGAATTATAACTATCGTACACAGTTTTTTCCAAGTTTGATTGAAATTAGAATTAGCAAATTCTCAAAAACTTAAACATTGATTCAAGCTCCGTTCATATCAAATCTTAGTTCAATCTTATAAACATTACAATGGCAAATTATCTAGTTTTCCATGTCCGAGTCTAATTCAGAGATCTGACTTGATGTACCGGCATTCTAATTGTCACGTCATGTGCGAAAACCAGTTCTAAATTGCAAGCTATTTACAAGATTCCTTATCACAATAGTTTAGTTATGTTTTATGTTGTATTTATAGTGATAAAGGGATTAGCCTATAATAAAATTACTGGGTATGACTTGGCCATGCGCTAAATCTCTTCGAATCTTTATTAATCTTGATTCAGACCTTCCATACATATCAGCGCGCATTATTTCACATTGTTTCGACGCAGATGCCACTTCAGATCAACTTCCTTGAGTCGAATTGGTTGCAGGAAATGTAATCTCCCTCACACAGCTTGTTATGCGCGTCAGATCTTGTGCGATATAACCTGTAAATCGACTGTGCTGTACTGTGGTGGTCCATTCGTTTTATAATAAGCTTTCCTACCTTGATGGGTAACTTGTTTCTATGCCGTTATATATAACACTTAACTGGAAAGATTATGAACACAATACTGTAGGCTATATAACCTCAACTGTGCAGCAAAGGTCATCAAACTGCTTGATATTCTGATCATAGATAAGTAAAAACCGATTATTGCAATTTGTAGAATCAATTGCATTGTGTTATTTCACTTGTAACGTAACCTATTTTCTGCTGTATGATTTGTTTTTGCAAAATGACCACTTTATTTCCGAAATGATGACTATGTTATCACAACTGGTTGGTCTGCTAATGAATATGAATTAACTAGGATGTATGTACAATTGAATATTATCTATATTGTTGACGATTAGCCCTGATGAGTGTCAGCCGAAAAATGTGTGTTGAAGTTCTGTACCTCTAAGAAGGTCTATAACTAGGAAATGGTTGTTTTTTGAAATGTCTTATTCTGATTCGAACAAAGCGTTTTATCCTTATGAGGTGAATAACATTGTCAGGAGCTTGAATCTTTGAAAGAATGTTGTAATTGTTGTTTTTTGGTGTTTTTCATTGTGTCACCACATATGATGTCATAGGATTTAACAATGTTCATGCTGTTCGCAGTCAATCCATTTGGAGTATGTTAAGTCTTAAGAGGATTAATGATTTTATATTGGAAGGATAAGACAGTATCAGCTCAACTGTGTTCTGCTGTGGTTGAGTGGAGTGCGAAGATGTTTAGTACAGCACCATGCAGTGCAATCTCAGGAGCATTAGTATTCTTACATGAGATTGGATAATCTTTATTGAGCATTACCCATTTACTAAGCCCTTTGGACGTCTTTTTATGTAAGTGCAGTAAAATTTGAGTAATAATTATGCTAATTTTGCGTACTAATATATGATCTGTAAGTGACATTGACAGATTCAGTCAGATATTGATTCTAACAACTATGTAATTCTAATCATCTAATTAACGCAGAATGCTGTAAATCTAGTTTGTGGTACAGGTAAGGTTCTTTGCCCTAATTCTAATTCTAGTCTAATTTGTGAAAAGTTTGTACACTCTTATTTTAATTCTAATATAATTTCTGGTTTTCCTGTAAAACGGTATAATTCTGATTCTAATCTAATCAGGAAAACACTGTGTAGCTATAATTTCAGTTGAACTTGCCAAAAAAAAACTATACCGTAGCTATAATTCTAATCATGATATAGAAAATCTGAAAATTCTGGTCGAAACGGTAAAATTCGGTTAATACTGATGCTAATTTTAGAGATTTAACACAATTGATCTGTAACTGACATAGACGATACGTTCTAGTAATCATCGTAACTAAAACTGGAGAGTTTAATTTCGTAGCGTCCAAGTATAAAACTCGTTGATTAGAGATAAATGCAGTTTTTGAGCAAATTGTTTTGTATTCGTGTAACGAATCAAGTTTAGAAAATCACAAAAAAAATATATAATAACCCCATACCTCTGGCAATCCCGGAAAAGCCTGTATTTGATTAATGGTCTATTTTTCTAGATGTACGCTATTCAAGTACATTCATTTGGTAATGGCCACATTTTGCTGTGTGACATGAAGCTTTTAGCACTGTCATGAGAACAGTGCTATTTCTTTATTCGAGATGGCTGTATTCTGTGCTGTAACGATACTTTTAATATTGGTATATCATAGGAGCATTGTCTCGCGTCAACTATGTTTGTTTTGTTACTCAATGCATCATTACCTCAGACCTCAGAGTACTCCAGTAATTGCCCAAAACATAGATGTAGATGATATCTGACGCATGCTGAAATGGTCACTCATTGCAGTTGCTAAATTAAACGATTTGGATGCTGGCTTACCATTATGGGCATAAGTTCTTATAAATCGAGTCGAGCTTAACACATGACCAGGTTAGATCATATGATTTGATTATACTGTATGTATTGGCTGATTATAATTTTACAAGTGGGTTTATGTATGATACAGGTTATCAGTCTGCATTATGATGTGTATGCTTGAGTATGGTTTTGTTCGATCAAATAATGACCAGGGAAGGTAATTGCAAACGCATTTATCATAGTGCTGGAATGTAGTCAATGTTTATTTCCAAGTGGATTAGTTATGAAGTCTTTCCTCAGACGCATGACTACCTTTTCTGCATATTCAAAATAGTCACCTGAAATCATTATATTTCAGAATTGCATTATCGTCTTTGATGAAGGTATGTTCTAGTTTATATTATATGCGATATCCAGCTACTCGTGTGCACATTTTTCATGCTATTGTACGGTGTTGGCTTCTAAAATATAGATAGGTCCAGTGGGCTAGTTAAAAAAAAACGCACTGTGTTTCAACAGCATAGCTAGAACATTACTGAAACCAAATTTTTATTGCATCAATGACTTATCAGCTGTCATTCTATAGGTCTACTGTTTCTAGTAACTTTCATGACAAATATGTGAGTCAAACATGAGATATACAGTATACACGATTGAAGACAGCTGTTAGCTGGTTTCTGTGTAAAACTATTTACTTTCAATTCCTTGTACTTGGATTAACCCTTTTCATTATCAATAAGTGTATTGTGTAGTGTTATGTTTGTTTGTGTCTGGCTGCAAAATATTGATTATGGTAGCTGATAATTTCAGCCAAGCTCATGTGCTGTGATCGGTAGCTTTCGATTTGGAAGCAACCTACTGGTGTTAAAGTCATGTAGTGATTAGCTACACTTTGTGACCAATTTTCTTGATTAATTGTGACACATTATACTCAATTTTGCTCATGGGCATTTCGTGATTCCTTGTTGTGTCAATTTCACGCCTATTTTCCAAAAGACGACACAATTGCTTGTTTATTGTCCAAATTAGGATCTGCAGCCAGCTGAAACAGTGCCTGATTTGATGCTGTACCCAACCCATAAATAAAATGTGCAATATGAAATTAGGTTGTGGACTTGTGGTCGAATTAAAAAGTGTTTATGTTTATAATATCATCTTCTAATAAGCATAGTGCGTTAATAAATACGGCTAATAATACTAAGAATGCATCGATATGAGTTAAAATATAACATAAATAGAATAATTAGTTGAAAAGATGAGTTAGATCATATTATATTGATCAATTTACCATAGGAAAATACCGGTTTCTGTAAGCAGATAACATAGCAACTAGTAGCACCTTATGTAAACGTTTTATTGGTTTAGGATGCGATGAAACTTCAAATAGCATCATATCTTATTTGATATTGGACTGGTCTTCAATACGGGGATGTTTAATGTAGCTGTTAAGTCATGAGCGGTGTGGCATGCTGGTATGTAAATAAGCCTTAATTTTTTGGAATAAAGTATTGAAGCCATTTACTAGGATTACGTTACCGGATTTGTTAATCGTAATGAATTTGAGGTTTCGTGTATTGATGAAACATCTAATACCTGGTGGCCCAATACTGCAAGCATGGTGCGCCGCATACCCGCATTGTAGGATATAGGGTCATAAAGGGGGACACCTTGTGATGTAATTGAAGGCAAATAATGTAATACGGAATGCTAATTTTGGATTTGTATGGTAGTTATAGGATACGATATGAGATAAGCAGTCTATGAAGGAGTGAGATATAAAGTGATTTTAGAGGAGTATCTATGAGCAGTGATGGGCCACTAGAAATTTTCAGCTTTCAGAATCAGAATAATACCATTATGAGTTAATACAAATTAGACTATGAGTTAAAATTATCGCTCTCAGTTTCTTTCCAAGTTGGATTAGAATTAGTTATGGCTACACCGATTTTTCCTAATTACCGTACATTAGAATTATAATTACAGAATTTGCAAAAACTCTGTTCCGCAAGCTTGGCTTGTTTCGCATTATTCAGTTCTCCATAGAAACATTTCACAACAAATTACGATAGAATGAGAATTAGAACAAAGAATCCTTTTCACGAATTAGACTAGAATTAGATCTCCGGCATTTCGCTCTAAATAGTCTCACGAGATAACTACAATTAGCTAGTTATTCAAGTCTGTCTACTAGGATGGTGTTCGAGCCTCGATAATCCAGACGTAACTACTCTGCGCTGTAAACAATTTTTGGAATGTTACCAATTTCTTCAATCTCGATTCCTTGCATTTCAACTTGCTTTGAAATATTACCAATTCCTGCAATCCGAATTCCTTGAATTTTGACTAGCTATCTTTTGGTGCGACCGCCGATAGAACCACGAGTGTGCGAACCTGAGATTATGTAAGTTTATAAACACGCGAGTGGAGCGACTATGGTGCGAATAAACACGACACTCCGTATCCGTATGTACAGTGCTAGTTGAATGCTAGGGGGGGGAGGTTTTTGCATATGATGCCTATGCTATCCCGATTCAGGTACAGATGATCAATGCAGACTTGTACTAACTACTAATCTAGGTATTTGATGGTAAACTAACTGCTGGTTTTTTGAGTAGTTCTAATCGCGGATTTTAAAGAGTTGCTAGTTCTAGTGCTAGCTGCTGCATTGAAACATAAATTTTATTGCCAACAACTTAAAATGTGTGATAATTGTGTGGATATTCTGTTGTGTTCTGTTCTTGGAACCATTACTCGCTCAGAGTCATCACTCCCATCTCCCATTTTCGCGATAATAACTAGATATAAAATCGGCTCAGTTGTACTATAAAGTTTAGAAAAGAATCTACTTGGTATTTTTACACACAGAAGACTCTTTTAAATCAAAATTATAGCAACAGGACTATATTTAAGGGTAATAGATTTATCATAGTTACAGATTTTCATGGATATCATGTACATAAATAAACTCCAGTCATGTACATTAGTAGGCTATTTACCTTGATACTCGAATCATAGGCGCCGACTTTTAATTTTTTCCGAGGTGGCGAATTCTTGTGACGTCATAATTGTTCCATATCAATGACTTCATCGTCGCACGAAAACGCACTTTACTGCATGACGCTGGTGTACGTGCAGGTGCAGAGTTAAACCATTCGCGTGACATTTTAATATCGGCCCTGCACTCATTAATATCAAACCATGCAGTCGAGTTATTAAATGGAATCTTAAAACGGTACGATCATTTGAAGTGTAACTGCGGCCTGCGCTACCAGTCCGTCCGACGGAATCTGCAGTTGCATCAATGTTATTCACGCGCAATGCCCCGTGTGAGTAACGAAATACACTACGCACTGACCTTGCAAGTAACACACGGCAACTCTCGAATACTTCCAGCAGACAATAATGATGATGACAAACGCGAAATCGCGCAGCCAATCAGTCATTGTCTCTTGCGGTTTCTTGCTTCGCGTTGACCAACTCGCGTCGCGGCAATTGTTTTATGATTAAATTTCGGAGTACGACTGTATCAAGCAGATAACAAGAAATAAGGATGATGGCAAATGAGAAAGCGTGTGTTCTAATCAGTATCGCCACGAATCGGTTTTGAGTCTGACACCGTATTGAGTAGCTTTCGTGGCGACTTTCTCATTATATTTGTGTTTTCTCATTATATCGGTGTTTAAGCTGTATTGCTGCATTTCCCGAATAATGCCACTGGCAAAGCCTTGTTATAGAAACGAATCTGCGCAGAAACGAAGTCCAATTTGCAGGCACACACCAACAGACCCTCCAATTTCCCGCTCCGATTACCTATCACGAAGCTAGCTGGCTCATGAATGGTTTTGTAAACGAATATGGGCGCACATAATTTAGATTTCAGAAAACCAGAACGTATATTTGGGCGCCTGATCGGGAGAGGAGATCTAGGATGGTGCTTCTCAGCACACGCTAGGCGCGTAGCCAGTCGAAATATTAGAGGAATTTGGATTTTTTTTCAAATTTACCAATATATCATCAATTCAATTCGGGTCAAGTACATGTGTAAATGGCGATCATATAATCTCTTGGTATCGAGGCTTTTAGGCGTATATCAAGCTTGCCAAAGAGTCCGGGAATGCTCTGAATTAGCGAGTCCCTGATCTCTGGTGAACAAATGAATACGCGCGCGTATTACGCAGTCTCGGCTACAGTTTTCGCATATCAAAATGTCCGAACTTGATGGCACCGATTTCAAACCTTTGTCATATTTCAGAACTTGAGACATGATACACATCTTCTGATCGTTACGTTCAAGTATGAGCGGGAATCAATTTCGCACGTTAAAGTCTGTTTGCAGCGATTCGATGTTGTGCAGTTTCGTGAATTCGCTTTTTAATCAATATGACATGAAACAATCACTAATTAGCGTAAACTCGACCGCATTGTCGCCAAACCAGCGAGCCAAAGCATGCTAGGCCCGAGACGCGATAGTCACACCATAGGCCAGCACCAGCATTCAGCAATGATCTTTTCCACTCCAGGCCTATTGCAGATGCTATTGTGTGAGCCAGCGATGATATCGTGCACACCAGGCCGAAGCCGCCAATGCAGATGCGATTGCGCAGTTAAGCGATGATATAGTGTGAACTGGGCCTATCGCAGATGCGATTGTTGAAGCCTGCGGAACCAGGCTTGCTCGAGACGTGATAAATCAGGCTAGCGACGATTGCCACGCACACGGGAATGAATGACCTAATTTCGCGACCATCTCAGTGGGAGATCATCACAGATTCTTCTCACTAATTGCCAACACGTTTCTCGCAAACCCGCCGCGCGGAACACTGATTACGCAATTATTGAATTGCAACTGAATATTGGAGTTAGAATGATCATTTCAAAATGACGGGGTTTCGCGTTTCAAATAGGGAAGTTTGACCCTCGAAACCCCCTCCTGGCACACGCGCGTATCGAAATCGAAGACGTCTCTAACGAGGTCGCATCGATTCGCCTGATTACTAATTACTGGTCACAAATCACTTTGGCGATTGCGCATTTTGTATGAGGTGGCCGCCACCTCGTAAATATGGTCACGAGGTGGCTGCGCCACCTCGTAACCTCGTAAGTCGGCGCCTATGACTCGAATAACGTGGCATTAATTCAATCAGTTTTACGTCAACCAGCTATTGTAAAGTTGAAATAATCAGTTGGAATATAATATTATTGATGTTTTTTAAATCACAGTTGTTGTTTTGTAAGATTTTCGCCTGTACGCTATTTAGTGCAGTTTCTTGAAAGTTTGCGACAATGGTCTTACATAATATGTTCAATTGTTCATCTCATATGCCCTGATATCTTTCTTTTGTTGTTCTGATGTCTTGGTAGAACCTCTCACCTTGCTAATCAACAAGATGATCAGGAAATATATCAAGGTTTCTGAACAGGAAGTGAACTTTTATGCTCATGTTTGTGCTCAAGTGTTCGATATGCAGTTACGAATTTTCGGACCAACTGTTTGTGGTTGGGTGCTTTATGATCATCTAAAAAGTTTTATTTACTACACCTTAGGAAATTACATGCAGTGAACTCCTTCCTAATGAGAAATTGGAGTTTTTCACCGGTATTCGAATATACCAGATACCAGATTTAAGCTTCTCGTTTGATAGGGTTACTTGGTATACCCACTTTGTTGACTCAGCGGAAAAATATCGATTTACCAGTCAAAAGAAAGAAGACGCATATCAGTATTGTAGTTAGGCCTTCCAAGGACAAATTTTATAGTTTTACACTCATCTTTAATCTTGGTAGAATGACCAATTGATACAGGAGAATATGTATAATGTATAATATGTATGTAATATATTTCCGTTGTACAAAAGTACAAATTTTAGGCTTGACAAACTGCTTTTTGACAAACAAATATTTCGCATCATGTCATGTTAATATTGATAGAATGACTTGCAATGACATGCGGGTTCTTTATAGTCAATTAGGTATTTATACGCAGTATACAATTAGAAAAAACTACGATTTTCTTCCTACCAAGTGAAATATTTAGGGGCAAATACACTAATTTTGGGCTTTTTAGGGGTGTAAATATCTCCTGACAAACAGCCAATCAGACAAAACTAATGTGATATTCATAATCAGCAACCTCAAAAACCCTATAAACAGCTCTCAGATGTTCTGCCTAAAAAAAATTCATTTTGTTGACCAGTGTTATTTAATATGCTTCGTAATTTGAGTCTAGTTAGTTTTGGGTTACCATACGTCCTCTTTTAAGGGGATTTATCCTCTTTTTTGACTTTTTTGAAAGTGTCCTCGGAGGACGCCCTTTTGTCCTCTTTTTTGAGATTTTTTCCTCTTTTTTGAAAATTTAGGTCAGATTTAGAGGAAATTGCGAGTGATATGCCGTAAATTGGCACAGAAGTGAGTCAAGTCACGCTCCGGCGGGTATTTCGGAGTGAAAAACGGTGAATTTAGCTCTGAGCGAAAAGATGACCTTTTTTTTTAGTCATCCACCTAAAAGTGTGGAGAGAAAAACGGTATTTTGAGCTCTGAGCGGACCGGTTTTGCAAGTCTCAAATTTCTGAAAAAGTGTCCTCTTTTTAGATTTCCAAAATATGGAAGCCTAAGTTAGTTGTGTTCTAGTTAGCTCGTTGCAGATTTTTGAGAGCTAACTTTAGTTTTGAGTTTTGAAAATTGAGTAGTTCTAGCTTCGGTTGCAAATTTTAAAAACCCATTAGTTGGGTCAATGTGATTCTGCGAAACTAATATGATTTAGAGATTGTACTGAGATTTGAAGCTGGAAAAGTAGGCAAATTGTGCTACTTTGGTGTAGGCGGCTGCATTCTGGGCAATTGAATAATAATGGCCGATTAATTACATAACTGGCCACACTACTAGTCATAATACGTACATCAGGAAATCTGCTGTTGTGTTCTAATCGATCTGCTTACGTTAGAGTGAGATCAGATACTAATCCAATAATTTTCTTCATACACAGCCACGCATGATTGTAATAATAATTAGTATTCCATCCTAAGTCTTCAGAATGAAGTCACGTAGAGTTCAACTAGAACCTGTATTCAATATAGTATAGCGTATGTTGTGGTATAGTTTGCATAGGCTGAAGATGCCTACTTGACTAGCCCTTGCTACATATATAGGAAGTGAAAACGTTTCCATTATGCTTTACATATGGAGTGTTTTTCGAAAGAGTACTGGTATTAATTTACCTCTAGTGGCATGTGCGTTGATTTTACTTTGGCCTTAAATGTAATAAGTTATTCAATTCAATTCGATGTATTTGAATCAATAGATGTCTGTCATCATGTTATCATGGTGGTAGATTTGCAAGTTATTCTGCAATGATGATTTGCAATGTATTGTAAAGAATGCAAACCTACTGCTATTTTTAACCACTGGCACAGGGTCCTTCGTGCTTACTAGTACCGTATCAGGCAATTTGGGCTGGGTGCCGGGTTGTGATGACTCGACATTTTTTCAAACGTGTAGAATGACTCGACTCGTGTAAATTTGTGTATTGACTCGATTTGTACTCTGAGTCATATGACCCGAGACTAGGACGGCTAAGATGGACATTTCATTGTAGTTTTGTAGAATAGTAAAGTTACCACACGATTGGTATTTCGTCTGTCGGTGGTGATACTTGGAAAATAGGGCCGGAAACTGTTGAAACTGAGGAAAATTTCGATATTATCAATGAAGAGCTTCTTGGAGGTACAGAACCTCAATATACAATTGAATAGTATAGCATCTATGAGATAATCCGATATGTGCGAATAAATATCGAGACGACAGATTTCATGTCGTTGGAAGGGGCCGTTCACACTTTCATTTGTGTGCCTTGGAGTCGACTTTTATCAAAATACACCAGCCCAAACTCTGCCAACAAAAGGGGTTCGTTTAACACCTGAAAATAGTACATTGAACACTCTCTTGTTTGAAATTTCATGCTGGTGAAGTCATATTTTGTGATACGATTGTTGATATACAATGTTCTTTCCAATTCTCCACTAGTTGCTGACGATTACCACTGACGAGTGTCAGCCGAAAACATTTGGGTTTATTTCAATATGAATATACTATGCAATTGTGTATTGATATTATCAATGCGAGCTATTTTATATCACTTGAGCAGAGTTGAAAAAGGTGGGTTGAACCTAATTGAACTCAAAGTTGGACTCGGACTCAAGTCAAAACACCGACTCGGACCCAACCCTCTGCCCACTGACTTGGATTTAAACTTGACTCGAGTCAAAGCTGTAAAAGTGAGATTGACTCGTGACTCGGAACCTTGGGACTTGGTTACAACCCTTGTATTTTCAAGAATACCAGAAATAGAATCAGAATAGGAAACATTCACAAGTTAGATAGGATTAGATTACCAATATTTTGCTCCAATCAGTCTATTATACAACTGGAATGATTATTACCAGTTATTAAAGCAAATTTTTCGCGCATTTCCAGCTTCCACAGTTGCCTTACTAGCCCGTAGCTACCATAATATTCTGACCCGGATAGCATCGTTGCGATCGCGCCATGTCGTTCCTGTTTCAAAACAAAAACTCGCGGACCTTCAAGCCGCGGAAGAAGATTCCGGAAGGCACCCACCAGCATGACTTGATGGAGCACGCGGCGGCCACGCTGGGCAGCGGGAATTTGCGATTGGCGGTGCAGCTGCCGGAAGGGGAGGACTTGAACGAGTGGGTGGCGGTGAATACGGTGGATTTTTTTAACCAGATTAACATGCTGTACGGGACCATAACGGAGTATTGTACTGCCGCGAAATGCAAGGTTTGTGATGTTATTTTGTTAAGGCTAGCCAGTAGCTGTATGGTTTCATCGTGTGATCGTGTGATATCGTAGTTTTTTATGAGTTTTCGTGTTTTTAATGCAGCAGTTCTTGTAGTAAAGGTCGCAAAAGGTAAAATTTATGGTCATGACTGCTCCAGAGCGATCTTTTAATATGGATGCAGGCGCGTAGCCAGCCAAAAAATTAAGGGGGGGTTGCGATTGTTTTGTAATTTACTAATATAGCATGAATTCATTAGGGTTAAGTACATGCGTAAATGACAATTATACAATCTCCTAGTGTTGACAATTATACGCGTATGGTAAGCCTGTCGACGAGTCCGGAAGTGCTGTCAATTAGCGAGTCCCTGCTCTGTCGTGAGCAATTAAATAAATACGCGCGCTTATCAACGCGTCTTACATAGCCTCGACAACGATTTGCGCTAGTCAAAATGTCTCGAGTTTCTATGTGCTATAATGACGCCGATTTCAGGCGGTTCGAACCTCTCTTTTATAACTCTGGCCTTGACACACATCTTCTGATGGTTATGTTTAAGTATAAGTGGAAATCAATTACGCGTGTACGCACGCGTCGCACATGTTTGCGGATATTCGATGTCATTCAGTTTTGCGATGTCACTCTTTAATACCAATCGCTAATCAGCATATACTTAACGGCATTGTCTCCAAGCCATCGGGAGATAAGAGCCAAAGCATGCTAGGCCCGAGACGCGGTAGGCTAGTTATGCTGGAGATGATATCTTTCGTACTAGGCCTATTGCTGAAGCGATTGTGTAGGCCAGTGATTATATCGTGCGAACCAGACCAATGCACATGCGATTGTGAAGGCCATCGATTAGATGAACATTTCGCAGATCAAATTAGAAGTCGATTACCAGCATATCGCTCTATTAAGGAGTCACCAACTCAAAACGGGCCGCGAGCCACTTTTCCAAATTTGTAGAGGTCGAGCGTAAACACTTCACAAATATGATTAGAATTAGGGCTAAGAAACATATTAGATTAGAATTAAATTACCGGAATTTCGCTCTAATCATTCTAATTGGACAACTAGAGTTACCTAGTTGTCCATGTCTGGTTGAAGATGCCCGAAAAAATGTGTCTTATACTCACATTCGCTGGTAATACTGGTAACATATGGTAAGATTGGCATCTGCTCGTCTGTATCAATTATTTCAAGTTTGTTTGGATCCCTAATTCTTGATTTATTTTAAATTGAACTCGCATCATTCATCATTTGGACATAGTGAATTTACAACTCTGTCAATATTTGCACTGCCCCATCGAGTGCCGCAACGCCTGCAACTGTCGATGAAATTAATTGCACTTCAATCCACGGGACAGTTTATTGGCAAATATTCGCTTGAAAGAGATTGCCGGCATTCAAAGTTTGCATCAGAGTTTACAATCTTGACCGTTGTAGCAGAGGCTGTCAGTAACGTAATAATTCTGCCTGAGTAAATATTTCCTGCTTTCAGTTCATATCAAATCAGAGGCCATTCTGATGAGCACGATAATGGCAACTGTCTGTTAGGGCTCTTCAAAAATGAATTTTTTTCTCAAATCGTACTGGCTACTTGATAAAATTGTTAGGTTACCTAATTTAAGTCTACACACCAAATTTGGTTCAATTCCAACCAGTGGAAGCGGAGATATTGCCGTCGAAAAATTTGGATTTGAATAAAATAGTATTTACGGTGACCGATTCTTTGTTTATTTATTATAGTTGTGCTCACCGTAAATACTATTTTATTCGAATCCAAATTTTTCGATGGCAATAACTCCGCATCCACTGGTTGGAATTGAACCAAATTTGGTGAGCATCGTCTCTATAGACAGCCTAGCACTTTCATGGGGTGAACAGAAAATTTTCAAATTTTTTATTATTTATTTTTATATAATAATTAGAAACTTTCTTCTCCTGTAGCAAAGTGGTTACTGGCTGGAATTGAACCAAATTTTGTGTGTAGGCTTAAATTAGGTAACATAACAGTTTTATTAAGTAACCAGTACGATTTGAGAAAAAAAGTCATTTTTGAAGAGCCCTACTGTCCGTACACCGATCTTGGATCGTTTCGCGCCATAAAGTTCTCCTGTAACATATTCACAAGAAGACCAGATGTTTGATTAGAATTAATATTGGCATCTTGTCCGAGTCTGTCGGGCTGCCCCTTGACCACCCGTAATTATACAGTAGTTACTCAATTTTAAGGTATCAACTCGTTTCTTCCTCATTCCATTATAATTTAGCAAATTTTCTGACATTTGTAATGCATACCCTCGGAATTGTCCAATTTATCAATGTTGTTCTCTTTAGAATTCTGGGGACATTAAAAAAAATTGGATTGAAAAATTCCCAGCGGTTCAAAAGATAATGCGATTCAAAATTCTCATGTCACTAGGTGGCGCTGCATGCAAAAATCTTTATAATCCATATTTTTTGCTTAACAATTTTGAGGCCAAGGAATTGAAAAAAAATCAACATTTTCGCTATTGCAAAATGTACTTTGATTCTCCACCATACTTACAGCAAAAAATATGGATTTTAAAGATTTTTGCATGCGGCGCCACCTAGTGACATGAGAATTTTGAATCTCATTATCTTTTGAACCCCTGGAAATTTTTCAATTTAATTTTTTTTAATGTACCCAGAATTCAAAAAAGAACAAAATTTGTAAATATTGGACAATTCTGAGGGTATGCATTACAGCCCCTGTTAAGTTATAATGGAATTAGCCTTCTTGTTGAGTCATATTTGCAGCGGTTGTCGAAGTAGACAGTTTTGTCACGCAAGTATAAAGTACTGCCATAAATTCCTACTCAACATGTAGAAGTAGTACCGTACTGTGTATTGACTCGACTTGAACTCGAGTCGTAGCGCATGACTTGAGACGCAGACGACAACGACCGACGTTTCATTGTAATTTTGAAGAATAGGATGACTTGGACTCGGACTCGAGTCATAACACCATGACTCGGACTCGGACCTCTGCTCAATGACTTGGACTCGGTGGTGAATTGAAAAGGACTTAACTTGACTGAGACTCAAGTGAAACTATAAAAGTGAGATTGACTTGTGACCTACTGACAGGGTTGTAACCAAGTCACAAAGGTCCGAGTCACAAGTCAATCCCACTTTTATAGTTTTGACTCGAGTCAAGTCGAGTAATTTTCAATTCACCACCGAGTCCAAGTCATTGAGCAAAGGTTCGAGTCCGAGTCATGGTATTATGACTCGAGTCCAAGTGATTGTGTTGACTGCTCAGTTTCCAGTTGAAGTCTTGTAAAACCCACTTTTATAACTCTATTTGGTGATATTAAATGGTTCGCATTTATAATATACTAATTTTCCTCACTTTTAGCACTTTCTAGTCATGTTTTCAAGCACCAGTACCAATAGACGAAATCCCAATAGGGTGGATGCTTTACTATTCTTCGAAATTACAATGAAATGTCGGTGTTGGCAATCTGAGTCTCGAGTCATGTGACTTGGTTCGAGTCATACACAATTACTCAAGTCCAAGTTGAGTCAATACACAGATTGACTCGAGTCGACTCGAGTCATTTCCGTATTTTGAGAATATGACTCGAGTCAAGTCGAGTCATTAGAAAATTGTGACTCGAGTCGAGTCATGACTCGAGTCATTACAGCCCTGCCTACTGATTTTTCAAAACGCACAACTAGAACTAAAACTACTCATCTTTCAAAACTCGAGCTAGAACTAGAACTGGTCATCTTTCTGAGCTCGCAACTAGAACTAAAACTTAGAACTAGCCTACTTTCTTTTCAAAATGCGCGACTAGGACTACCGTACTCAAAAACCGTTAGTTATTTGACCGTCAACCCAATAGATTGTTAGCTTGTACAGTAGGGCTCTTAACCCGATCGAAACGGCACACTCATTAATGATAACTGAGCGTATTTTCACGAACACGCTTTACTTAGTCCAAAATTTCCTGGGTTTTTCTGGTCGTAGACAATTACAACTATTACAGATGGATAGCTATTATCAATACGCATACGTCGAGCCATAAATAACATCTTATACTATCGAATAGCCTGTTCAAAATGCAGATTGAATACATAAAAACGTTTTGCGCAAAATACAATTCGCCACGGCGTTCGCGTGAATGTGCGCGCGTGAGATAAACCAGCGCCCATGACCTAAATCAGCGCATCGCCGAGACATCAAATTCATTTGCAGATCTTTTCTCCTAACATGCGTTGGTTATGCCCATTGCCCATCTATTGGAATACTTATAATCAATAATTAGTCGCACAGAAGATTATTTGAAATGGAAGTAAAAATATTTTACGAAATAACATGCGCGGGTTTTAGCAATGTATTTTCTGTTGCTGTTGAAGATTACGCATATTGAATATTTTTGCTTTTCATACTAATACACCAATACTGCCATGATGTTGTTCAGCGAGCTACAAGATCTCCGCTATTGATATGAGAGGAAATTTATGTCCGTAAATGGCTGCACTTCTGGTGAAAATGTTTCACGTCTTTCCCGTAGTAGCCTAGCGAATAAAACGAAATGTACCGGCACATCAAAGCTCCGGTCGCGATTCTGGTATTGAAAGGTATTTTCGTGTCTGCTCGAGATTTCCGTCCACAACGCGCAGGTCATTCATGAAAATTTGACGACCAGCAAAGCCAATGGCATATATTGCGCCACGCAATAAATGACTTTACAAAAATATGGTTGAATGTCGATTTTCAATTTAGCGGATCGAGGTATGTAGAGTCTGCGGTCACGAACGCACTTCGAAACTGATTGCTGCGATGTGCGTGTTGTACAACAGCAATGTTAGTTTCAACACATGGCACGAACTCGTACAAAGGATGGACAAGCGATTACATATACCGGCGTTGTGAAATGAATCATTTCAACGTCCGCGATACTATGTTATCACCCAAACAATAACACGCGGTAATATATTTGCTGTTGTGATTAGCGAAGATTCGCTGTTGCAGATTACGCATATCGATTGCTGCTTTTCATACTAATACAGCATTACCAACATGATGGTATTCAGTTCAGCGAGCTACATGATCTCCAAAGCGCAATCGATATGACAGAAAATTTATGTCCGTAAATGGCTTCACTTCTGGTGAAAATGTTTCAGATCTGGCCCATGGTAGAGAACAAAACCTAAATATGGTTGAATGTTCAATGTCCATTGTCAAATTAGCGAATAAATAGGTATGTAGAGTCGGCGGTCGAGTTGTGCACTTCTGCCTATTGGTTCAATAGACAGCCCTTGTCTCAAAGCGATTGTCTACATCACCATTGTGGATGAAAGGCTTGCATAATATGACCCGAGGCCTACGATAAGTTATCGTAGGCCCCGTATGACCTAATCTTTCTTCAAATGCCCAGTAAAATAGCAGTGAAACACTGCATTTTATATTGCAGATATGACTACCTGTCAGTCCAACCAATATATATTCATTTCTACTTGTTGTACAAGAGCAAGGTGTGTTTCGATAAAGCACTATCTAGTACTTAGTAACTCGTACGAAGCGATTACATACATCGGCGTCCGGCACTGTGAATTGAATCATTGAATGAGCGTCGTCAATACTACAATAACACGCGGCGCGTGTATGTGCACTGAATGCGAGACGCCTGGCATCAATCGCGCTATAGCCAACTATAGCCATCGGTATATCAGCGGTCGTTACAGTCGATTGTATTATCGTAAGAACCTCACTCAGGTCATTTTGGAATCCTGATATTGCTGTGAAATCTGTCAGGCGATGATTCTATCCCGAGCACGTCTATGTATGACGTAGTCGCAAATTCAAGAAGCAAATTCTCTTTTATTTTCAAAAAGTTGAGAACACTTCTTGGTATAGGGGCATCACCTGTTTCTCTCTCGCTTTAAGAGTAGCTCAGTTGGTTAGGCGGCTGTTTCACGATTACAGCGATATATTGGGTGTCGGTTCAAGTCTCGTGGTTCGGATTTTATGAACATTTTTCTAAATGCATTGAAATTTGGACTCGAGGCCGGCCGTTCCAGTCGGGTTAAAAAATGACTTTTTTTTTCAAATCGCACTGGCTACTTGATAAAATTGTTAGGTTACCTAATTTAAGCCTACACACCAAAGTTGGTTCAATTCCAACCAGTAGCCGCATTGCTACAGGAGAAGAGAGTTTCTATTCATTATATAAAAAATTTGAAAATTTCCTGTTAACCCCATGAAAGTGTAAGGTTGTCTATAGAAACGTTGTTCACCAAATTTGGTTGAATTCCAACCAGTGGAAGCGTAGTTATTGCCGTCGGAAAATTTGGATTAGGAATAAAATAGTATTTACGGTGACCAATTCTTTAATTATTTATTATAGTGGTGCCCACCGTAAATACTATTTTATTCAAATCCAAATTTTTCGACGGCAAGGAGCGCATGATATCTCGCCACTCGACGCATTAGAATTGATACTTGATTCAAGTTAGAGTTCTCAAATTATTGTGCCCAACCCTAATTATAATTGCGAGGTTTTCGCCATAACGGCCTGAATTAATTTTCACCAGGTTATGTCCGCCGGACCGAAGTACGAATACCACTGGGCCGACGGCACCAACATCAAAAAACCCATCAAGTGCCCAGCCCCGAAATACATCGACTACCTGATGACCTGGGTGCAGGACCAGCTCGACGACGAATCGGTGTTCCCCTCGACCATCGGAACCCCGTTCCCGAAGAATTTCATGTCCATCGCGAAAACCATACTGAAAAGACTGTTCAGGGTGTACGCTCATATCTACCATCAGCATTTCTCCGATGTTATGAGCCTGAAGGAGGAGGCGCACTTGAATACGTCTTTCAAGCATTTTATTTACTTCGTGCAAGAGTTTGGACTTGTTGAGAGGAAGGAATTGGCGCCCCTGCAGGATTTGATCGATAAACTGGTCGATAATGACAAGGAAAAAGCAAGGGCTCAGCGGTGAATCGATGGATATTAATTTACCAAGCTAAGGGTTGTTCAAAAATAACTTATTTCAGGATTGTAATGACTCGACTTGTATTCGAGTCATCGCGTATCCCTCGACCAAGTCCTGTGACTCAACGCATTCTATATGACCTACTGAAAGTCTCGTATATCACGACAGATAATTGAAAAATAGGCCCAGAATCTGTCTTTTGTTTGAATAAACATGTTTGGAGTGAGAAAAAAGAGTATATTCTGAATATAAGGCATTCGATATCACCAAAGAGTTTCACAGAAATGTATTGAACTTGACGATGAACAGTTAACACTATGACTAGGGCTCGGAGTCTTAGCATTATGACTCGGACTCGACCCCGTTGGTGAATTGAAAATGACTCGACTTGACTCGAAAAATAGTTATTTTTGAACGACTCTGAATGTAAATGAAATCGCCACTGCGGGTATAGGACGCGAACTGTATCCGATCGTAAATAATTCGTAAATCGAATATTTTCTCTTTTCTTAGCTTAGTTTCTTATTCGGTCATATTTTTGGCGGCCCGCCGACATTTTAGCATATGCGACAGTTGAGCATGTGCGTTTAATTTAAGGCTAGGATATGCGTAAGGGATGATTTCAGGTTTGGGTTGTTTTTGGGAGTTACAATGTCACATGCTCGAAGAGGAGTAAGCTAAAGTGTCGCATGCTCAATAGAGCTGTTCGAATAATGACTTTTTTCAAATTTTGCTGGCTACTTGATAAAATAGTTATTAAGCGTAACAATGGATGATTGACCAATGTCGGAGGCCTCTATTTTACCGGGCTCTAGTACAAATCCTTGTTTTACTGGATCAATCGTAAACCAAATATTTTTCTTTCCTCTGGTAGTGAAGTTTCAGCGACAACGCAATATGTAACTATGTAGTCTGAATTTTGAATTTTCACGCAAATTGACCAGTAGGGTTGTTCAAAAATATCCTCTTTTTTTCGGATCCTGGGATTCTTTCATTAAATTGTTGATTTGCCTGAAAACGCTGCACACCAAATTTGGCTCAGATTTATTGAAAAACTTTTTTTTTTGCATCGTTTTTGTAGACAACTTCACAATTTCATGGGGTCGAAAATAAAATTCACAACTTCAATTGGCTCTTCCGGGGTTTGTACTGGTTGGAATCGTGCTAAATTTGGTTGGCAGCGATTTTCAGGCAACCTAACAATTTATTCAGTGAATCCCTGGAATCCGAAAAAAAGTTATTTTTCAACAACCCGTATGACCAGGTCCAAGCTGAATGCATTCCTATTGTGGTGTTGCAGGCAAAACCTACTTGGAGCACTCTGAAAAGGCAAAAGTAGTTCTTACTGACCTCCTCCGAGTGTCGTTATGTGAAAAACTAGTTGATCCAAGGCCAATGTAAGCTATTCTATTCAATCCAATACAGAAAAGTTGCACATTAGGGCTGTTCAAAAAAAATGTCTTCGAATTATGGTCTACTTGATAAAATTGTTAATGTGCCTAACAAGATGTTGCACATCAATCTTGGCTCAATTCCAACCAGCAGACACATTGCTACAAGAAAAAAAGTTTTGGATTTATTTATTGAACAAATTTTACTGGCTACCCCATGAAATTGTTGGATTGTCTGAAAAAATAATGGACAAGGTCTATAATTAATAATCACGAAATTTGCTACCGTAAATACTATATTTTTCATATCCAAAATTTCGTACCCCAGTAACTTCTCTTCTACCAGTCGGAATTGAGATAAAATTTTGTGCAGCTTTTTTTTAGGCAACCCAACAATTTTATGAAGTAGCGTGTAAAATTTGAAAAAAAGAGTTATTTTTGAACAGCCTTAAATAAGCACAGTTGTTACGGAAAGGGGTCATATTTAACACGGCAACTTTCTCTAGTGCTATAATCGTATTGATTAACATAGTTAAGACGCTAAGCAGCTGCTGGCTGCTTGTGATTTTTTTCCATCAAGCTTATTTTTTTGTGCGAGTCATCACGGCAATTCTAGCTACTAGGCTACACATATTTTTGTCATCAAATTTCGATGGTAATTATGTGGCTACCTATTATTGCATATTTTTATTTCGTCAGTGCTTACATTTTTATTTCTTATTTCTCAGTTACGTGTCACGTTTTGTAAATATTTGGTCAAATAATGAAATTGAGCGTATGTCAATGCCTAGCCAAATAGCGACCCATGATCTGTTTACGTTGATTTTTAGTATCAACACGCTCCGACACTCTTGACTTACCAATGCGGGGTTTCAATATCCATTGACACGTTGTATAATTCTTGTTGATATATCAACTCATAGTGACATGGAGCGTATACTTACTTGGCCTGAATCATCAAAATTAATACTCGATTCAGATGATTGTCCCCAGCCCTCGTTGTATTTACTATGACAACATCTTGATTCAACGCATTTTGGCCAAGAGACTTGAAGCAATTCATATGCAGATGCGATATTCTGCATTTTCATCCATACTAGCTGTTAAAACTGTACTGAAACTGGCTTTAAATGCTGCCGGTAAGTATCAGTTCCCTGTACGCTACAAACCGACGCCTGTGCAAATGACGATTGATCAGTATTTTGAATTCGACGATTTTGTTGCTAGTATTTCGCGGGTGTGACGTCACGGCGGTTTCTCGTTGTTCTATTATTTTTGAATATTTTCTGTGGTTTGATCTTTCACTTTTGATCCGCATGTGTATGCTTCGACGAATAAATGGCATTAAAAATCCAGCCCTGATTCTGATTGTCTTTCTCTCGCGTGGTCAGTTTTGTTTCACCTAGAATTAGGGTTCCGATATTTTGAGATACGGGAAAGAGGACACAGACAGCTAAAGAGCTTCTTGAGGTAGGCCTACAGATCTTCAATACACCATTACATAGACACTCGTCAGGGGTAATCGTCAGCAACGAGTAGAGTATATCAAGAACCATATCACAAAATATGACGTCACCAGCATGACATTTATGAGAGCATTCAATGTACTATTTTTAGGTGGTACTGCAGATATATTAAGGTTTCCTGGTAACGGCAACTCTACTTCCAAAAGCCCCGCTCTAACGTAAAAGTGCTCTTGATCTTTTTCCGGCCATGATTTCGCATAATTTATGGTGCATTTTGTAGTAGGCCTACTCCCCGCCCGGCTCTCAAAGCTATAAAGGGAGACATTTGGGAGTCCTCGGAATACATTTTTCTATCTCGTGAAAAACGAGGGCAAATCCTGAAGGATAATGAATGGTAACCCTACCAAACGCCCCTATTCATCAACCCTAAACTCAATCATCATGACCCTCCTATGGTAACACTACCTAGGATTGAAGACGAACGCTTGCAAATGAGTGTGCGATTCAAATTTTATTAGCCACAAATCAACATAATTCATCCGAGACATGAATATTGAAAAATATGAAGGCTTCTAGCGTGACGGCAGTTGGATAAACAGTCCTAGTAATAATATTGTAATATTTTTGGATCGAAAGTCTAATTTCGCTGGCATCGTGGATAACATATTGTTTGAAAAGCAATATTTAGTAACACGAGTATGAAACTTGGTGATAACGAAGTATAATTTGACTGACAACTTGAACAAATAAATATGTTGCAATAATATCCAGTAAAACGATCAGACAACGAAGTATATTGTAGTAACATGATAAATCAAGGCAGGCACGTTTCAAAACTGCCAGCCACTGAATGCTTAAGTGGAAAACTTTCTGGAAAAGTTGGTGCTAATAGGGCACAAGAATAATCAACTACAAACTAACCATAAAATGTGTAGCCTTCTAGCATCTTGCACAACATTTGGATAAACAGCCCCAACAATAACAATATCATGACATTTTTTCATTGCAATCATAATGAAGCATCATCTAGCTGGCGAAACAAAGTGAACAAATGTTTTTTCCAAGGCAATACCCAACAAAATGAGGAAGCAACTAAGCATATTGTGCAAACATGATAAATTTCTTTGGCAGTAACATTTCAAAAGTGATAGCCACATAAGGCTGAAAGCGGAAAAAGTGGCCATAGTTGGTGTTGGTTACCAAGCAGTAGTAATGCCATAAACTTCAACTCAAGTACTAGTAATGATTTGCAAGTTTTCAAGGCCTGGTTTTGCCTGAAAAGTGAAAACTGTTGAGCAGCAGTCAAAAATCACAACCGCTAGATTATTAATGCCTACTTCATTTCTGACCACATCTGGTACTGATACAAAAACAAGTAACTACCATTAATTCTTAAATTAATTAGTCCATCGGCGTATGAGCATGCGATAATTGGGCGTGTTACACTTGAGCGTTTGGGTTAAATTTCAGGTTAGGGTGCGGTTAGGCAGAGTCGGACAATGAGATTATTTCCGGCTTTTCCAAATTAGATTAGAATTAACTCTGGAGTTTTCCTAAATTAGAATTATAGCTACAGTTTTTTTATCAAATTAGACTAGAATTAGAATTATAGCTACACAGTTTTACTCAAAATTAGACTAGAATTAGAATTATAGCTACACAGGTCTTTCTGAAATTAGAATAGAATTGGAGTTATAGGTACGTTTATTTCTAAATTAGACTAGAATTAAATTATAGCTACTTTTTTTTCTAAATTAGACTAGAATTAAATTATAGCTACTTTTTTTTCTAAATTAGACTAGAATTAGAACGATGACTACAATTATTTTCCAAACTAGACTAGAATCAAAATTATAGCCAAGTTCTTTTTCCTAAATTAGACTAGAATTAGAACTATGACTACAACTTATTTAAATTAGACTTGAATTAAAGTTATAGCCAAGTTTGTTTGTTTAAATTAGACTAGAATTAGAACTATGACTAAAAACTAAATTAGAATTAGTTCCGTTTGTTTTGAAATATACGGTTCTCCTGTTGCATTTTCAGGAAAACCATAAATTAGATCAGAATTAGATAATAGAAATTTTTCTCAATATTAGAATTAGGTTACTAGCATTTCGCTCTAATTAGACTAGAAATATCTAGTAGTCCAAGTCTGTGGTTAGGATATATCTAAGGGTTGTGTCAAGGGTTAATTTTGGAGTTAGGGCTATAGTTTGAGGTTTATAAGTCACACGCTCATGTGTTACAAGCTAAATTGTCGCATGCTCAAACGACAGGGAACCAAATCTATTAACAGGCACCAAAAAACTAGCCGCTAAAGCTATCAATGCGATTGCTGGAGTCCATTTTCAGGCTTTTTCTCAGTTCTTTGAAGTCCTAAAAAACCAGGAATCGCGTCCGATTCGGAGTTTTGTTCCAATTTTTCTTTACCCATTCCTTCAACTTGATCTTGTAAGATTTTCGCACTTCCAGTTACTATGTCCGCAGCTGATACAGCAAACGTATCCTGATAGTATGACATACATGAGTTTGTGACTGGGTCTATGTCTGACGCTCCGAAGGTTAACACCGCATTGTCACCCACAACAGCAAAAGAATGCATGCCAACGGCTGGAGGTTTTAGATCACCGTCGATATTTGGTTGTAACCAATGATTTTGGACAGAATCGTAAATATGAATGTCTTGAAAATGTTCGTTAGTGACGCCACGCCCTCCTAGAACGACCATACGGTTTCCGACACACAACGCAGCATGAAATGATCTCGCGTTGGGCTTTGCGCCTTTCGGATTCGCCTGAGTCCAGTAGGCAGTTCTAGGGTCAAAAAACCAAACGTCATTAGTACGCCCGGTAACATCCCGCCCTCCAAACAATAGCAATTGTTCATTATTCAAAGCACACAGAGTATGAGCAGCCCTTGGGGTTGGTATGGTGTCTTTTGGTTTAATAACAGACCATGTTTTTGACAACGTGTCGTATTTATGCAAGTCGTTAAACCATGTAAAATTAGCAGCTTCTTGCTCTTGTTCAATGTCTTGAATCTCCACATCTTCATATTCCTCATCACTGTCATCTTCGGCAATAGTGGTTAGTGGTTCGGGGGTTAGTTGGGGTCCGAAACCTCCAAAATAGTACACGTCCGTGCCTTTGGTTGCACTTGATAATTTATCTCTTGGAGAAGGACATTTGCCGGAAATGTGATCTAGTTTAGTCCATTTCGCAGTTTTGATGTCAAATTCATAAAAATCATCGACCCAACCTCGATTTTCGCTCAGCCCGCCAAATAAATACAACTTATCACCCACGGCTGACAATGTAGAGCCAGAACGACCCTCTGGGACATCCCCGCATGCATTTACAAGTTCCCAGTTGTTTCTGTCACAATCGAATTTCAGCAAGTCACTAGTTTCATAGTTTGTGACAATGTTACGCTCTGAATCGTCTTTGGAAAATGTGCAGACGACGCCTCCGAATACATACAGTGAATTTCCGATCGCAGTGCAGCATTGGCCTTCGCGGGGTTCGAACGGGCACTTTTTTAATGATTTCCAACTGATCTGGATGTCGTTTTCTAGCTGCTTTGCAGTGATAGGCGCAGATTCTCCGTTGCCCATTGTGTATAAACCTTGACGACTATAATTGCACTTTGCTTACGCTGAAAGAAAAAAAGCAGTGAGCATCGAAACCATACAGTTTATAGATCTGTACAAAAACTACTGGATCTTCAAAACTAGAACTAAACCTTCTATTAACGTATATACGATCGGAATGAATTTTACTAGAAAATATCATCGATTCAAAAATAGCACAATAATTTTGTTAAATAATGTTCACATCCCTAATTCGCATGCCGACACCATTAAATATTGAGCTTTCCGAACGTAGTAAATTATATTCTGATGTAAAGTAAAGACGACAAATATACCGTAATTTGTTGACGAATTTACGCGGGAAGTGAAGTACTCGCTCTCGCTGTGTGGTCTGAGGTGCATATAAATTGGTGATGGCAGCAAAATCGGCAATATCACCATTAACTTCGATGATGTCATCATAGTGTCCTATATGGTGTCGACACAAGCAAATCTCACGGTTCAATGAAATTGTATCACGTCACAATTTCCATTTGGCTACAGGCAATTTAACGGTCTTTTTTGACCGGCTTGCCGAGCATTAAATTTGATGAGTCGGGTATCAATCGAAAGCTGACTCTGCACTGATTACGAAAATATAAATTTTATTCCATTCATGGCCCTGGAACCCCCACAATCAGCCCCAAATTATTCATTGTTAAGTAGTTTGGCAGTGTGACGCAACAATGCTGTCTGGCGAAACGAGAGACTAGCTCAAGAGCAAGGATGCGGCCGAGCGGCGAGAGTGGGATCAGCTGACGTCGCGGCAATAGCAATGAGCAATCGCGTCGCAGAGAAACGCTGCGCTTCGCCCTCCAGACCCCCCTCCGCCGATACACTGTTTACCACTATTCATCATATTCATTGGGAGTTTCTTTAGTGAGTCAGCTTCCGTCGCCTAAGCGCGCGAGGCGCGCAAAATTTCTAGAATTCATGATTTCATCGGTCAGTATGATCGGGAATTGCATACATTGTTATCAATTTTTATATTCTCTCTGCTCACGTAATCAGATTTGCCGGTAGAGCTGAGTGAGGTGTGTTTAAAAAGGTAGGACCACTCAATAATAATTAAACATCTTCGGGCGTATACCCGTTGGCAGGAACAAAACAGCACCTCGTCAGGCCCCAAAAAACGTGGGTCTTGGGCTCCCATAGGGTGATAAAACGACCCCCTCCATCACGTTGTTCGCGTTTGTCACGAAATTACCCGTACTGTATTGTGAGCCAGCGCGAAGCGCGAAAATTTTCGATAATTTATGATAAAATCGGTCAATCAGATCGGCGACTGCATATATAATATGCTATCAATATATTGTCCTCTCTACTCACGTAATCAGATTTGCCGGTAGAGCTGAGTGAGGTGTGTTTGAAAAGGTAGGACCACTCAATAATAATTAAACATCTTCGGGCGTAGGCTATACCCGTTGGCAGGAACGAAACAGCACCTCGTCAGGCCCCCAGAAACGTGGGTGTTGGGCTCCCATAGGGTGGTAAAACGCCCCCCCCCATCACGTTGTTCGCGTTTGTCACGAAATTACCCGTACGGTATTGAGAACCAGCGCGAAGCGCGAAAATTTTCGATAATTTATGATAAAATCGGTAAATCAGATCGGCGATTGCATATATAATATGCTATCAATTTATTGTCCTCTCTACTCACGTAATTAGATTTACCGGTAGAGCTCAGTGAAGTGTCTTGAAAACGGGAGGGCCCGTAAATAATGATTAAACATCTTCGGGCGGGCGGAACCGTTGGTATGACTTCGTTACATGATGTTATTTCGTGACTTCAAGTCTGCTATATCAAAAAATATAGAACCGCCCAAACGTAGGCTTCTAAACTAAGAGAAGCACACGATTTAAAATTGGTATTTCTGCACTGGCATATAATTTTTCCCAGCGGGATGGTATTTGTCTTGTGAGGTTCAGATTGCAAAGACAGGAACATTCGGCGCCAGTCATTTAGGTGCCTATGGACAATTGGACAATTAAACCTATATGTATTTTGTATATATAGCGAAGTCTTTGATCTGCATAAGGGCATAGACCTTTTCGGCCAAGCTTTTCTCGCTGCCAATCGTTCTGGCACACTTCTTGGAGTCGCATGTTATATGGCCTAAAACTTGATTGTATGTCTTGGTGGGTCGTGGCGTGGTAATGGCCCAATACCCAACAGGAAAGATAAACGGCTACGTGAATTCGCGCGTAGCGCGAAAAAAATTTGAAAAATTGCATAAATTTTCAAAAAATACTCTATGATTTATGCTAATTCACGAAATAATTTTTGGCCCCCATCGAGCTCGGCCCCCCCCCAATTGGGGGGTTTGGGGTGCGGCAGTTACGGTGCTGCGCACAACCATTACACTATCTCGCTCGGCGATAGCGTCTTGCGAGTGCCGTGGGGGTAGTTCTATTGACAATAATGCTGCCACGGCCCGCATCTACATATTCATAGTATCAAAGGTCCGCAGTCCCACAGCATCGTCACAAAGTGCAATGTGTTGTGAAACTGGGATTAGGCTATATTAATATGGATAACCAACCTACGGATAGATGTGCAACACGTTATTCATGGTTGAGTGATGCGATGCCGCCGCCGATTTGCGATCACTTCATAGCATGCAAACGGCTGGTTGTCGGCCAGATTGACTGGTAAAATGCAGTTATGATTGGTTTGGAGCATTAATATCAGTTGGATATTTGATGAGCAAAAGAAGTCATCGCATTGCGTCTTGTATATCAAATTGTACAATGTACATTGTGTGTGTCTTGGGTAAATGGAAATATAATCTGATGATTATTATGATCAAATCAGACCATTTCAAGGAAACCTTATTTCCTGCAAAACGAGAGTCAGTATTGAAACCTATTGATCACATTAATTGAGTAAATATCATTACTTCTTTTGCTCATTAAATATCCAACTTATATTAATGCTTTGATAGCAGCGTCGATTACTAGATGTAGGCTACTGTACAACTAAATAACCTGTTCTTAATGCCCTGCGTCCACTCTAAACCAAACATAACTGCATTTCTAGCAGTCAATCTGGCCGAAAATCAGTCGCTTGCATGCTATGAAGCGACCACAAATCGGCAGCGACATGACGGATCACGGTACTCAACCGTTGAATCACCTGTTACGCACCTATCCGTAGGCTAGTTATCTATAGTTTCCAGCATATTGTCCTACATGGTGTCGACACAAGCAAATCTCACGGATCAGTGAAATTGGTCTACGTCACACTTTCCATTTGGGTGATTGGTGAAGGCTATTTGACGGTAATTTTTGACCGAATTGCCGAGCATCAAATTTGATAAAACGGGTATCAATCTAAACCTGCCGCTGTACTGATTACGAAAATATAAATTTTATTTCGCTCGTGGCCCTGGAACCCCCACAATCAGCCTCGAATTTTTCATTGTTATGGAGAGTGGTGTAGTGACGCAACAAGGCTGTCTGGCGAAACGAGAGCGTAGGTAGGTCAGGAGCAAATGATGGCTGCGCGGCGAGAGTGAGTGCAAACATCCGGATTGTCATAAGAAATGTGGTGATTAGACATTTGAACACCGTCATATTGTTAAATCGCGAATCGGGTTTCTGTGGGATCCGGGGACCTTTTGAGTCAGAAGTGGCAAGTGATACAGCAGTGCAACCACATATATTTGATTTATACTTCTGTGTAACTATTATATCCTCTATGTATCCTGCGTATAACGGTTTCGTATTGGCGTTTTCGCTTCTGTGAATATCTAGTTTTCAGTCCATTTGTCCATAACACTCTGAACTCAGTGGGTGCACTTTTGTGCCTATTCTCGGAATTGGGTTTCAATGTCGCCGACTATAGTTCCTAATAACGACTAGAGTGAAACCACAAGTCCGCTGCCGGATGTTTATAATGTGTCCTTTGAAAATGAATAATAGTGATCATACTCGACATTTGCTGTCTTGAGAGATTATTTTTGGGAAGTATTTCTAACTTAAAATCTTAGAAATATTCTGAATAGTATTTTTGAATCTACTCAGAATTGCTTCACGGGCCAGATGAAATCACCTGGCGGGCCGTATGTTTGACACCCCTGGTCTAGGTAGCTGTGTAGCCTACACTGTACATTGATATGTCAGATTAGCTTGCTTGGTTTGGCCCGCTTGTTGTGTCGGGCTCCAGAGACACGTTGCGCTGTTGATGGACGGTGTCGATACTTTCTATAGTCGCTTTGGTTAAGTATGAGCACTGAGCACACATTACCATGCAGTCGTTCCTTAACCTGTACGGGTGTAGGACTTGGTCCGCGAATGCAGCAGGTAAAATGTTGATTATAGGTTTACAACAGGAGTGTCGAACTAAATTGGAGTCGCGGTCCGGATCCAATCCTATCAGATAACATGCGGACCGGACCAGTCAAATGATTGCAAAATGTTACCACCAAATCCTTACTTTTGTTTTTCACTGGAATGCTCTATTACCAAGCCTAGGCCTATATAGCCCTGGTCAGGAATATAGAAGATTTAACTAAACGGTGACGTTGGAAGTTGGTTTATAATTTTCAATCACCTTTCGGATTTCTCTGAATGCCGGAGACCTTTTGCGTCAGAAATAATACAGAGGTATCATTGCCGCGACGCCAGCTGAGCACTCACTCTCGTCGCGCAGCCATAATTTGCTCCTGACCTACGCTCTCGTTTCGCCAGACAGCATTGTTGCGTTACCGAGCGAGATAGTGTAATGGTTATGCGTCCGGCTTCTCGAGCGGTAGGTCGTGGGTTCGATCCCCGGTCTGGTCATACCAAAGACTCGAAAAATGGTATCCGCAGCTATCCTGCTAGGCGCTCAGCAATCATTGATAGCATGGAGGAGAAAAAAAACGGGGGCGCAGACTAGATGACCTCATGGGGCCGTATCGCAACTCCGTCGTCAAAGCATCTCGACGGTGCAGGGGAAAAAGAATATCATCTCTCTCTCTCTCTCTCTCACTATGCCACTCTACATAATGAGAAATTCGAGGCTGATTATGGGGGTTCCAGGGCAACGAGCGAAATAAAATTTATATTTTCGTTATCAGTACATCTGACACCCATTTCATCAAATTTGATACTCGACAAGCCGGTCAAAAATTACCGTCAAATTGCCTTCAGCCAAATGGAAAGTGTGACGTAGAACAATTTCACTGAGCCGTGAGATTTGCTTGTGTCGACATCATATATCAGGACACTACGGTTTCCAGAGATGAGCGAATTTGAAATTTCCATGACCTAATCCAATAAAAATCCGAAGCTTCAAATCCTAATCCAAATCCAGAAAATTTGTATATTCCAATCCTAATCCTATTCAAACTTAAATTTCCATTTAGAAAGCCTACATCCTATGCCTATAATTCTGTAAAAATCCAAATCCAAATCCGATAAAATTTCACAAATCCGGTTTCACCAAATCCTAATCCATGCTCATCTCTGCTATAGGGCTGGGCACAATGATATATAATATATACAATGATTGGAAACTGCCACGCCCCCTAACGCTGTAAGGTTTACTCCCGCCGAAATCAGCGTGTGCGCGGATAAGGTTGACTACATACACTTCATTAGGTAACGTTGACTGCGGTGGAGTGCTGCTATCGCCTTTGCTGGCAGATATTCAACTGTTTTCTCGTTTGTTGGTTGATTGTAAACAAGTTTTGTGAGCATAGTGAGACAGTACTATATACTAAGGTCTAATCAAACTTTCGCCAATGCGCAATGTTCGCAGGTACTGACTAGCTATGCTTATGTTTTTGCATTTGTATATGAGCGGAAAAAGCTTGAAAATTTATGACTGATTCAGATACTTATGAGTGATCTTATTGCTGGCCAACCTTAGAATACGATGAGACCCATTCTAATAGAAAGCAATCAGGCTACTTTATAACTCTTTCCCGGGTCAGGGGAAAGGAACCTCTTCGTTTCTCTTCAATCATCATTGAAAAGGAAAATTGGCATTTTGAAGAACAAAGTGCATGAGTGAAATAATGCAGCAATAATACTGGTGTCCGGTAGTCAGCATGATGTTCCGTTTGATGTAAGTTATTTTTCAAGCAATATAGCACCCCTTTGCAAAAATCTTTCACTGGAATATATTTGCACACATTTTACATGTACACTAGGGTTGTTCAAAATTCGGAAAATGTTTGGAACACTGCGTATCCATGGCTTCTTGTAATGATTATTGTTAAAAAACGATATTGGGCCTGAAAGAATCTTACAGGAAAGCCGGTAAGATTTGTCTAAATGCGTACATTGTACACACACGTGTTAGTTGAGAAGTTACTCGGTACCATAATGACTATTTATTTTGATCCAATGGTATGGTTGACTGGCAAAACTGACAAAACGAGTTTCGTATCTAATGTCTTATAATGTATTTGTTGACAGGGCATATATTGAACAATTTGAAAATCAGAGCAATTCCAACCTTGAATTTAGCAGAAAAGAGGGCTCGTATGAAACACGCAGACACCACCTTCAACTGGGAGCAAGTAAGAACGGGCTGCATACTACAAGAAGTTGAAGGATATTGAAAAATGTGCAATTCGTTCCCAGTCTGGAACTGCCATCGGATCGATTGATGCGGGAAAACCACTATTGCTAGAATAATCTGTGTTTGCCATGGAATCACATCCGTGACAATTATAGGTCAAAATATGCTGGTATTATCACACCAAAGGAATGCCATATGTTTGCTCAGGGGAAATTCTTACAGTTCCTCCCCCAACGTGTGTGGACATACTGACATTTATTGAAGGTTTTAGTATTGAATTCATCGTTATCTCCTCCTGGCTCTTTTAACCTTGATATCATATAAAGTTACATAAAATGTTCCCCTTCCTACCAATGATTCGGGCAAGAGCAAGCTAACATCTAAACAAAGCAGGAGATTTCATCACGAGTAGATACGGCACCATTCAGGTCATAATTGGCCACTTTTGAGCTAACGAAAGCGAGTGTACTGTTGCATTTTTGAAGAAAATTTTCTCAAGTTGAAGATGACAAAAATTGATATCTAGCACTGTTATTGCTTAAAAGATCACACATAAACTGTTTTTGTTGTCCACATTGTTACTTTTGCATCGATCTATTTCTGTACCGTTGCATATTAATGTTTGTTTTTCAAATGCATGCATCATTTCGTTTTTATACACATGAATTAGGGATTTGAAAATTCAATACTGTATTCGTAAATGTTGCATCTGTGAAGTGTATGTATCTTTATCATTCCTCATTTCTTTGCATAACATGATGGGATCCTGAAAATTCGACCGGGATTTTGTGGAATGATCAGAGAAGATTGATGTATACAGCGTTGCTACTGAAATATTGGAAGTATTGCTGCAATGATTTACTCAGGTTCAAATAGAAGTAGCGAAAGTAGAAATCTGTGAAGTACGCAGTTAGTTGAAAATAGTCACTTT
This sequence comes from Botryllus schlosseri, assembly GCF_051294905.1. Lineage (NCBI taxonomy): Eukaryota > Metazoa > Chordata > Ascidiacea > Stolidobranchia > Styelidae > Botryllus > Botryllus schlosseri. The sequence goes on from NC_137238.1 coordinate 36,759,428, forward strand.
TGAAATTGGAGGGTGAAGCTTTTATGACTACCTCAAAATGACCATCCAATGAATATGTGGGTGCTATTTTCAAATACATTCAAAAGTCAGGGATATCTAGATACCCCTGGCAAAAACCAAGTTGTGATGCTGATGTTTGGTGAGTGGTATGGAAGCACAGCATTTACCCAAGGAAGTAGGCAAACCTACCCGAGTACTCAGAAAAACTAGAATTACTTCTCTAAAAACTACCTCCACTTGATATTTATTTATATATGATGTTATTGATGTACCAATATGATGGAAAAGCGACACCTCAATTTGGAATGAAGGTTGTGTCACTTGCAACAGTGGTTGAACGTCCGCGGGTGTGTGAATGTACGCCGCGTTGGCCGTCACAAGGCTACAGCGTTGTGATTGCGTGTAACCGTGAGTCGTCAGTGTGAATTGGATTTGCAATACGTGCATGACGCGCGAAATTCAACTTAACTTGACTGCGTTGTAGTCCGCTAGCTTAATCAGAAAAAAATCCCAGCCGCGAGAAAGAAATGCGTTTCTGAAACTATTCAACACGTTAACGTTGTATTTCACTGATAAATATACCCAATGTATCATATATCATTGCTAGTTCCTTAAACAAGTATTGCTGAGGAAGCTTTTGTTTACAGCACAACTGTGTATGCGATGAAGCGTGACCTGGTACACGCTGAAACGCAGAGCTCACGGTAGTTTCCAATCATTGTATATATATCATTGGCTGGGCACAATGATTCGAGTACTCGAATCTGAATCGAGTATTAATTTTAATGATTCGAGTCGAGTAGTAAAAGGCGATTTTTTCGAGTACTGAAATTATACGTTCCTCGCCACTGAAAGTTAATTTATCGACGAGAATTATCGTTACAATACTAATTTTCACTGTTGTAGCCTTGAAACCTTGATTGGCCGTATCGTAGCATACGAAACATACAGTAAAAAGCTACGAACGCTACTGGAAACAGCAGATTTCTGAAGTCAAGTCGTCCCGCAACATTGTCACCAAGTGCAATGAAATCGGTATGGTCGAAAAAATACCAAAGTATCTTTAATGTGATGGATAACAGTCATTATATGCTTTGTGGTGGCATAAACGGTACATATTTGAACTTTGACATATTACATTCTGTTATGACGTCATAATGAGTGATACTCGATTACTCGACTCGACTCGAAGCATATTATGTGATTCAGAATCGAATCACTCAGATACTCGATTTTGCCCAGCCCTACAGTCTGCTAGTGTCACATCATCCTTACTGCTGTGACGTTGTAACCAATAATACTCGAGTTCGAGTCAGGTTTAACTCGCTTTTGTCTGATATTCAAACGCCTCGCCTTCTTAATACACTCGATTTTCTCACTCCTAATTAGTTATTTTCGACTTGAAGACCTGATGCCTGATGGTCGTATCGCTGGCCACCATTTCATCGCAATTGGAAATGAACTTCTATCTCTCTCTCTATTCAAACAGATAAAAGACAGAATCTTGGTCAAATTTCAATTATCGATCTAGATATACGATGGATGATTAAGACATATTATAGAAAGTGTCGAGTCGCATGACTTGGACGGGTCATGCGCAATGAGTCGAGTAAAGGCTGTCAATAACGAAATATATTTCGCCTAATTGTACTACTCAAGTGGTTATTACAGACAGTTTTTCGGGCAAAACTAGAATTAGAATACATTTGAAAATCGAAACATATACTTGAGTAGAAATTTACGTTACTTTTACTTGAATACCAACGGTGACTACTTTGACCAATTCTGGACTCGAGGAACTACGCAAAGTGACTCAAGTTGAGTCATTTTCCATGTTCAAGATGAAGACTTGAGTCGACAAAAATTGTGGTTCGAGTCGATTCGTTGCAGTCCTGCTTTTTGTTTTACGTTAATGGGTAGAACCAAGACCGTCAACTGTGTAATCCAACTTTGTAAAGTTGCTGTTCTACCTCGCTGCGTATTCTGCCTTTTGACGTATCACAACGGCCTGTCTCATGGTCAAAGAAAATTTATTGAAACAATAAATTCGAAAGTTAAATTATTACAGATCAACAAATTTGATACAAATATGACAGCAATAACCACTTTAAACATATTTGTTCTGTTTCTCATGCATATCAGCATATCATGAAAAGTTAACGGATATTACCTTATTTAGATTGATACCAATGCTGGGAATACATTCCCACAAAATGAAGCTACTTTTTGATCGACATTATTGGTATATATTCAGCTATGGTATATCAGCATGTTTGTCTACATGACGCACGAGGTAACCCTTCCGAGTATATGATTTTCCACATACATCGCATTAATGATTGTTAACGCCAGCATGCATCTCCTTATTACACATGAATATGCATATGATGCTCGAGGTTACGTTTAACATGAAATTCTTTCCCGCAGATATCACATATATGGTTTTTGATATGACCATGAATATTCACGTGAAGCTTCAAGCCAGGCATCTGAGTAAATGCTTTCCCACATATCTCACATTTATAATTTTTAATCGCAGCATGCATCTCCATATGATGCTTGAGGGTGCTCTTCTGAGAAAATGTTTTCGGACATATGCCGCATTTATGATTTTTGACACCAGCATGCAGGTCCATATGAAGCTTGAGACCACCACTTTGAGAAAACGCTTTCCCACATATATCACATTTATGATTTTTGATGCCAGCATGAATATCTATATGACGATTTAGGCTACATTTTATACGAAATTCTTTCCCGCAGACATCACATACATGATTTTTGATATCAGCATGCATATCCATATGAATCCTCAACTCACCAATTCGAGTAAACGCCTTCCCACATATATCACATTTATATTTTGTTATCCCAGCATGCATCTCCATATGACTTCTGAGACCACTCTTCTGAGTAAATGTTATCGAACATATGTCACATCTATGGTTTTTGACACCAACATGCATATCCATATGAAGCTTGAGCTGAGACTTCTGGACAAATGCTTTTTCACATACCTCACATTTATGATTTTTGACACCAGTATGACTATTCATATGAACCTCGAGGTCACGCTTATTATGAAATCCCATCCCGCAGACATCACATATATGTTTTTTGATATCAGAGTGCATATGCATATGGTCATTTAAGCCAGACAGAGTAAATTCTTTCCCACAAATGCCACATTTATAATTTTTAACGCCAACATGTATCTCCATATGTCGCTTGAGGGTGCCCTTCAGAGAAAATGCTTTCAGACATACGCCGCATTCATGATTTTTGACACCAGCATGCAGGTCCATATGAAGCCTGAGGCCTCCACTCTGAGTAAATTCACTTCCACATATATCACATTTGTGATTTTTGATGCCAGTATGAGTATTCAGATGACCCTCGAGAGTACTTTTATGACGAAATGCTTTCCCACACATATCACATGTATAATTTCTGATATCAGCATGAAATTTCATATGACTGTCGAGGTTAAATTTATGTAAAAACTTTCTCTCGCACAAATGACATTGATAATTTTTGATTCCAACATGCATCTTCATATGACGATTGAGTACACCCTTCTGAGAAAATGTTTTCGCACATACGTCACATTTATGGTTTTTGACACCTGCATGCATATCCATGTGAGACTTGAGGCCACTAATGTGAGTAAATCCTCTTCCACATATATCACATTTATGATTTTTGATGCCAGCATGACTATCCAGATGTGTGTTGAGGTTATTTTTACGACTAAATTTCTTCCCACACATATCACATGTATAGTTTTTGATATCGGCATGCATTGTCATATGACTCCTGAGGGCGCATTCAAGAAAAAATTCCTTGTCGCATATAAAACATTTATAATTTTTTATGCCAACATGCATATTCATATGACAATTGAGTGAACCCTTCCGAGTAAATGTTTTCGCACATACGTCGCATGTAAGCTTTCTGAAACCAACATGCATATTCATATGACGATCGAGATGACCCTTCTGGGTAAATGTTTTCGCACATACGTCGCATGAATGGTTTCTCAAACCAGCATGCATCTCCATGTGAAGCTTGAGGCTTTCCTTCCAAACAAATGCTTTCCCACATATATCACATTTAGTATTTGTGACCGCAGCACCAGTATAATCCATACTAAGCTTGACGTTACCGATTCAAGAAAACTCTTTCCCCGTAATATCAAACTGATGGTCTTGAAGTCGTGATCAATCTTTAGAATACATTGCTCCAAGTCACTCTTTTTGTGGAAATGTGCATAGCAGATTTCACAAAACTCCCTTAGTTGTCACAGTGTAGATAACATCCAAGTTGTAGTATTTTAAGGTTACAGATTTCTAAATAAATTTTCAACAGATGGTCATGGTCAACTCTAATTGTCGGAAAGGGCAGACCGTGCACCAGGCGGACCTTGTAACACTATACGGAGAACTGAGACAAAATGACCCAAATCTAAATGGTGGAGTTGGAGCAAGCGGAGCTGCATACTATCACAGGCTTGGAAAACTAAAAAATTTTTAGCTCTTACAAATTAGATTAGAGTTAGAATGATGGCTATATATTTTTCTAAAATAGATTAGAATTACTGATTTCACAAAAACTCAGAAGTTGAATAAAGATCAGTTCACATGAAACGCCTTTCATTGTCATGAGGACGAGAACGGCAAATATTTTGAGGAAAACCTGTAATGAGATTAGAACTAAAATTAGAGCATAGAAACATTCAACAAATTAGTCTAATTCAGTTCTTCCCAAACTAGGAGCATTTTACTGAGCTCACGTACCACCTCGCGATACCGACCCGGACAGAAGTAATTAGCTCTAAAGTGCTAAAACCCATTGTTTCAGCTTCATTACAAGTTACTAGCCTCGGGATCACTTTGAAGCAAATCGTTGGCTGCGAAGGCAAGATTTGGTATTGTTTCTTTTGAAATTGTGGAAACGCTTGAATAACTAACACCCGACACGGCAATTCGCGCAAACCGCCAGAAATTTTATCAGGGAATTGATAGTTTTGTTCAAAATATTTCTTGCAACTGTTATGTATTAGTGAGCTTTCTGATTAATTTCAAGCACGGGCCGTAATTGAGCCGCCAGCAATCAAACATACTAGTTTGTCTGTGCCATTGGGTTAGTAGTACATTGGAGCAGTGTTTCTCGACCTTTTAGTCTTCGCGGACACCTTTTCGGACCTTCACGAACCCCAGTGGACAGGGGCGTAGCCAGCCGAAAAAAAACGGGGGATATTTATTAAAACGGGGGATATTTTTTGAGAAGATGATATTCGTTATGCTAACTACTTTATTGCGGTTTAATAAACACAAATGCCGATACAACAAGGGTAAGATAATCTCGTTTGTGTTTACGTCTTTATACACATGAACAATTGCCAGTTATCTTAAAATATAGATCTATTATGCGCAGTCGCATGCTACAGTAACAAACGGAAGGCGCTTTTGCCTTGCGCGCGGATTTTGATAGTAGTAAACAAATTTCGATGACAGCAAGGTATCTTGACCTTAATTACCAAAGCGAGGATGTAATCACGAAAGTGCGCGCAGATCATATTACAGCACAGTGGAAGATCTCTCCATTTTGCGCTCAAAGACGAACACTCGAACAGTGAAGACACTCAAATGAATTATAGTCTGTTGCCGTTTGATACAAACAATCTGGATTAATTTTGTTTTAAATCAATCTGATTTTTACTGTCTGCCAAGATGGTGTAGTATTTTTGGTGTGTAGAGATGGTAAAGACTAATTACCGCTCGAGCTTGTGCGATTGCATCACGTGAATAACAGTGGCCTGGCGCAGGCTTAGGCTCGCGATCAAAATGCATTCCTAAACGCGTTTGCGGTGTAGAAGTGACAATTGCGAATTGTCGAGGCCAAGACTATAACTTCTGGTCATCACAAAAGCACATCGAGTAGCACTATCACGCGCCGCGAGTCACAGAGCGGCCCCAATTTTCCTAGCCTCCAATGTTTTACTACTGGCAAAGCGCGTTATAACAGGACAGTCAGCAGATGCGCCAGAGGCCTGAGACACGAAACGGCTGGAGATCTGAAAACCCACACGCAACAACCGAACTAAATGATCGCAAATTGGATCAATACATAATAGATTCCATACAGAACATCTGATTAGTACGATCTGTTTTGGTACTGTAGGGATCCGCTATCTCTAATGATACAAGCCTAGCGCGCATGTTCTAAACGTTTGTTGACAATAGACTGTCAAGCACGAAAACCAACTCGCGCGGTATCGAAATTTCAATGCGACTTCTGGTTCTGTAACTGGATAATATCGTTCAGATGAGACGGGAGAGCCATGTGAGATGCGTTTTTCGGGCTTCCGTAGACGAGAGAACAATATGAGAAAAAGGCATTACCGCAACTGCATTGTCTGAATGACGGATGGCGTGATGATGCCGCGCGGCAATTAGGGGATTATCGAATTAGAACAAGAAATATTAGATCAATGGAAATATATGTAAGACGGGGGGAGAGGGGGTATTTCGAGCTTGGAAACGGGGGGTATCGGACACCGATTACCCCCCCCCCCCCCCCCGTCTACGCCACTGCCAGTGGACCCTTACAGTTTTAGTTCAAAGTTAGCTCTATTATCGTGCAGCCGTCATCGATCTTGTGCAAATATCAACTGCAGGCTAGTGATGGACATCAACAAAATGACCACACTTGATAATAACATCAAAGCCTACTATTTGTGTGGAAATTGGGAAGATTTCTATTGTTTCAAAGCGAGTTTCTTGAAATATGCGGTCATGTTTAAAAAATCCGCGCCGTCTATTTGATATGAGAAACTGATTTTAGTGAACATATAACGTCCAGCTTCTTCGAGGTATAGAGCTTCAATATAAAATTGAATAGTATGTTAATATTGAAATGAACCCGAATAGTCCCGCATAGTCATTTCTGCCTAGCAGCTCATCTTGAAGTTATCTGGAATAGTACCGTAATTTTCCATGTATAATGCGCAAAATTTTACCGATTTTTTGCCCTAAAATAGGGGGTGCGTATTATACATGGGTACAGCAAGCCTTGAAAAAAATCCCTGGATCAAAAACTTGAAATCACTCATTTCTTCATGTTTGTTTAAATCGCGCATCACCTCTAGCCATTGGGGCCCGTAATTCGTATTATAGAGTGTAACGCGCTGCCAAATAGAGAAGCGTATTGCCAATTAACGAAAAGCGTGTTTCAAATTAACGAGAGTCGTCTGCAAAGCACGCGATCTCTTGCTGAGTTGGTTTGCAGTTAGTACGCGAGCGAAATCAGGTCGCTGATTGCTACAAGCGTGCGCGGCAATCCTGGTTGATTCATCGCGGCAACGACAGGCATTAAAAATCGCATACACAAGAGGCCATGTGCGCAAAATATAATTGCTTGCGTAATCAGTCGCATCTCCAACAGGACAAGTGCGCCCGACATAACCGTTGGCCTGAGCAATCGCATCTGTAAATGTAATAGGCGTCGTGCGCAAGATGTCGTGTGTCGCTAGCTTGAGCTATTGCGTCGCCGACCTCACAGGCTTTGGGCTACTATCCACTCTCGTTTAGAGACAATGCCGTTAATTTTATTATGATTAGCGATCATTATGTCATGATTGTTTGACAGTGACATCGCAAAACAGAACAACATCGTGTACTAAACCGCAACTATTCATGTACTGATGTACTGCGAATGCATGGTGCGTACTATACATGGGAACAGGCTTTTTCCCAGAATATACAAGTCATTTTAAGGGTGCGTATTATAGAGGGGGGCGCACTATACTCGGAAAATTACGGTAGCTATGTACAGTACATCACATAAGAAAATGGATTTTTGCCAACAAATTTTTCCAAAAGCCATAACAAAACATCTTTGAACTTGAACAGCAATATGTTAGCATCAGTAGGCTATTGGCAATTCCGCAATTAAAATGAGTTTGCACAGTACAATATTTCATCTCAGACGGTCATTCTGTTTACGCGAGTTGTGAAGTTTTAGCAGTTATGAAGCAATGCTGCATCGTGATTTCTCTGATTAAAAAAAAAATAGGTTATAATCCATTTTGCAAATTTGGAGGTTTCGCGGACCCCTTGAAAACGCTTCCTCGGACCCCCGGTTGAAAACTACACTGCATTGGAGATTCATAGTAACTGGCGACATGAAGCTTTCCATGCGGTGCGCTTGCACAATCTAGTTTTGGCAGGCGCAGGGTAACTTTGATCCAAAGCAAATAGAAGTCTTGATCTACATCAGCGGTTCTCTTCCGAGGGTCAGCGAAGCATTTTCAGCGGGTCCGCGAAGTCTCTAAACTTGCAAAATGATTGATTATTACAAGGCAGTTTCAGAATGGCACTATGAGATGAAATATCGTACTGTGCAAACTCATTTTACCGTAATTTTCCATGTGTAATGCGCAAAATTTTCCCGATTTTTTGTCCTAAATCGGGGGTGCGTACTTCGCATGGGTACAACAAGCCTTGAAAAAGATCTCCCTCGAAATATAACGTGAAATCACACCTTTCTTCAGGTTTGTTTTAATCGCTCATCGCATTCAGCCATCATCCCCGTCCCGTTATTCGTATTATCGGTGTTACGCGCTACCAATTAGCAAGAAGCGTGTTGCCAATTGGCGTCTGTGATGCACAACAGCAAGCGATCTCCTGCTGAGCTGGTTTGCCATTTGTACGCGAGCAAAATTAGGTCATTGATGCGCTCGCGGCAATGCTCGCCTTAACGACAGGCCTGAACAATCGCACATACAACACGCCATGCGCTAGATGTGATCGCTGGCCTGAACACTGCAGTCGCATCTCCAACAGGCCTAGTGCACACGACATAATCGTTGGCCTGAGCAATCGCATCTGTAATAGTCGTCGTGCGCAGGATGTCGCTGGTCCGAACTTTCGCGCCGCGGACATCGCAGGCTTTGGCTGCTATCTACTATCGTTTAGAGACAATGCCGTTCGACCTCGGTCGGACTCGAACCCGAAACCCAGTGGTGTTGCAGCTGTGGATTATACCACTACGCTATCTCGCCAAATTGAGCTGAATTTGAACGAAAACTTGGGGGAGGGGGTCCCTCGGAGTCCTTGACGGTCCAAACGGGGTCCGCGAAAACAAAAAGGTGGAGAACCACTGATCTACATGTTTATATTATCAATACAGAAAATTATAGGTCCGCTGAAGTTATTCGCATACCACAGTTTGGGAACAACTGGTCTAAGTAGACAACTACAAATTTTCATGGTCTGGCACCAAAGCTGATGGGTGTACGTAGAAGTCCGGTCGGTAATTTCACCTATGGACTTGACTATTGGAAATATTTCGCCCGATGACCAAGGACTAATTAATGATTTAGGTATTGTATGTATTTACTAATTTTGGGTCAAATAAGGTTGTTATCTAATGTCAGAAAGGGGCTGATACCTATCGGGTTCGATTCCACCTCAGCGCTAACTGATACGGTGAAGTTGTTCGACTAATAATTTAACTGAAAATGTGGTATGTGGAAAATATGCTCATTAGGGCTGTTTGAAAATAACTCTTTTCAAATTTTACTGGCTACTTGATCAAATCGTTGGGTTGCCCAGAAAAAAATGCTACACACCCATTTTGGGATTGTAAAATAGTATTTACGGTAGCAAATTCTTTAATTATTCATTATGGATCTGCCCACTGTAAATAAATATCGATTAGAAATCCCAAATTTAGAACAGCAATAACTTGGCTTATTTGGGTTGGACTTGAGCCAAATTTGTTGTGAATCGTTTTTTCAGACAACCTAACGATTACATTGAATAGCCAATTAAATTTACTTATTAAATAAATCCAAAACTTCTTTCTTATTCAGCAATGCTTCTATAGCAGTGGTTCTCAACCTTTTTGTCTTTGCGAACCATATTTGGGCTGTCACGGACCACCTTATACTCATAGGTAAATTGACTTGATACGCATGTAGTTCAAAAAGAGCGAACCATATTATATAATGTACACGTGAATTTGTGGGTCACAAAACCAAGCAGAATCATACTTCCAGGCAGACTTGGACAGACAGATAATTCTAGTTATCTAATTACACTAATTCGGGCGAAAAGTCGCCAATCTAATTCTGATCAAACTTGTGAAATGTTTCTGAGCTCAAATTCTAATTATTATTTAATTTCTGGTTTTCCTGAAAATGCCACAGGAGAACTGCTTAGTAGGATACTTGGTAATGCTATTATCATGCTCATAAGAATGAACTATGAATTAATATTAAGGGAACTGGATTCAATTTCCAAGTGTTCGAGAATTCAGTTATACTAATCTTAATCTATCTCGGAAAAAAATGAGTAGCTATAATTCTAGTTTTGACCTAATTTGGAAATTTATGTGCACCTATAATTCTAATTCTACTCGATTTTAGGAAAAAGTGTTGCAGTTGTAATTCTAATTCTAATCTGAAAAAGCTGAAGCTTTTCTTGTTGACCAAGTCTGCTTCACAGTACAATGAAGAAATATACTGACAATTGAATTTTGTAGCTCTCAAATACAAGAATATTAAGTTTATCATTTTAGCCATGGATCTTAAAAGCCAAGGGCTCTCACTATTCAAAGTGGTATGTGCATCTCTTTCTGACATAGAAACGCGTGTGTTGCAACATACGATACCTGCTTTGCTACATTATGCCAGGGCTGTAACCAAGTCACTAGGTTCCGATTCATAAGTCAATTAGACCGGTGGTTCTCAACTGGGGGTCCGCAAGGCATTTTCAGGGGGTCCGCGAAGCCTCCAAATTTGCAAAATGGTCGATAACCTGATTTGTAGTTTTTTTAATTGGAGAAATCACGAGGCAGTTTCGCTTCATAACTGCTTAAACTTCAGAACTCGCATAAACAGAACGGCCGTCTGAGACGAAATACGCTACTGTGCGAACTCATTTCAATTGCAAAATTGGCAATAGCCTACTGATGCAAACATATTGCTGTCTAGGGAGGTTTTATTGACGTTTTGGAAAAAAATGTTTGCAAAAATCCATTTTCTTCTGTAGGCTAATAAACCAATATTCCACAAAATCTTCTAGACGGAACGTTATATGCTCAATAAAGATATGTTACCGTACTTAAATTCGGTGCCATATATGTTGCGATCATGATGCAACCCAAGGGTGTTCGCCACCACCACCACATTCGTCACCTATCTTGATGGAAAGGCATTTTCAGTACTCCTTATCAAATTGACGGCGCAGATTTTCAAAACACGACCGCGTATATCAATAAATGCATCTACAGAATTTGCTTTGAAGTACTACAAGCCGTCCTAATTTCTACATGAATAATACGATGTTCTTTTCAAGAATGGTCATTTTGTTGCTGTTTATCAGCAGCCTATAGTTAATATTTACACAAGACAGATGACGGTTGCACGAAAATTGAGCTAAATTTGACGTAAAACTGGGTGTATGTGGCAGGGCGCGGGGGTCCGCAAAGACAAAAAGGTTGAGAACCACAAGTCAAGTCATTTTCAATTCACCACCCGTTCAAGTCGGAGTTCAAGACAGGGAGCAATGGCCCAAATGCTTTTCAGTACCGTGTTCAACTCGCCTAACTGAGAAACTCTAGGGCAGGGGTGTCAAACATGCGGCCCGCCAGTCCTTTTGGGACAAATTAAAAAATTATTGTATAATCCAGCATATTTCCAACAGAAGTAGAAATTTTTAGTAATAAATCCTCTGACGTGAATATTAAACAGTTCTTTAAGACAGTAATGCCGAACATGTTCATGGGTCACATTATAACCATATGTCGGCAGTGTTGAGTTGTAACCCAAGTACCCATCAGGAACAAGTCGGTGACATTGCCATTACACATTTAGAAGAAAAAAAGCGCACAGAGTTCAGAGTTTTCTGGAAAAATGGCCCAAATAATAGTATTTATAGAGGCGGAAATGACAATGCGAAACCGTTGTAAAATATATGGAGCTGCACGAAGATTATAATTCAGATATCTTTGGTCGCACTTCATGTTTACCTTACTCTGACCCAAAAGGCCCCAGGCGCTGATCTCCATAGAAACTCAAATAGTGAATTGGTCTGGCGACATAAAAAGAATATCTCTCGTATTCCTCACCACGTGGGATGAGGCACGGATACGTAGGTCCGACCCATCAGATGGTCTGCCTAAAATTTTTTTTTTCATTTTGTTGGCCAGTGTTATCGGTCCTGATATACGAGATTTCGATAAGTCATATAGAATGTGTCGAGTGATGTGACTTGGCACATGGCGCAATGACCCGAGTACAAGTTGAGTCAATACACAAATTGACTCCAGTAAAGTCGAGTCAGATTCCATTCTTACGAAGATGACTCAAGTCAAGTCAGGTCCACAAAAAATTGCGACTCGAGCCGAGACATCACTCAAGTCATTACAGCCCTGCGTTATGATAAGGAAACCTCCATCCAGTATGATGGGAGTGTGATAAGGGAGACTTGGCGATCTAAAAGTACGCTCACACACACAGAGTGTAGCGTACATTTTATATGAGCTATAATAACTACGGCAATTGCGGAAACATATCGCGTACATTATTGGTTGGGGATATGATAAATTTTATTTGAAATCAATTAGCATGAGAGATATATAGAGCTATAGTTCCACTATAGAACTACCCCCATGAAAACTACTACGCTATCTACTGTTACGCCGTTTTCTAAGCTGGAGTCAACGTTGTGAACCACTGGTCTAGTGGATTACTCTAGTTGCCTAATTAGACTACCGTAATTAGAGCAAAATGCCAGTAATCTGGATGTAATCTGATTTGTGAAGTGTCTTTATGCTCCAATTTTAATTCTAATCAATTTCTGGTTTTCCAGAAAATCCTACAGGTGCAAAATGAGTCACTGTTCAGACATTTGCCATTCTCATTCTTATGAGAATGAAGTGTGGGTTGATATGAACAGAACTTGATTTTTGTTACACTATCTTCTGGCGCGTACATGAATTCAATTTCTAAGTTTTTGAGAATTCATTAATTCTAATCTAATTTCGTAGTCATCAAATTCCGCAGGGATGTGATAATCTCGAATCTTGCCACTCGCATATCAAGAGCTAAACGCATTGAAAGCGTAAATTCGCAACCGAAGCACATGAGCAGTGAGCATAGGAATCACATGTATCAAACATATAACAGGTAGGTCTGGGCAGAATTGAGTACGTGAGTGATTTGATTTGGAATCGAGTATTAGGCTTCGAGTCGAGTATCACTCGTTATGACAATATAACAGTGTGAAATATGTGGAAACCAGTGGCGTATCCAGGGGGGGTTTTAGGGGGTCGGAACCCCCCCCTTTTCAAAATCCTAAAAATTGATGTCAAATATAGCCTCTAATATTTGCTAATTTATTAGTTTAACATATTCGTTTTTACGTATGAGAAGGTGAATATGGCGGTTCCCTACTATTACCGAGAATGCTATTACCGAGATGGACATTACCGAGAATGCTATTACCGAGAATGGACATTACCGAGAACGGACAATACCGAGAATGGACATTACCGAGAATGGACAATACCGAGAATGGACAATACCGAGAATGGACAATACCGAGAATGGACATTACCGAGAATAGACAATACCGAGAATGGACATTACCGAGAATGACATTACCGAGAATGCTATTACCGAGAATGGACATTACCGAGAATGCTATTACCGAGAATGGACATTACCGAGAACGGACATTACCGAGAACGGACAATACCGAGAATGGACATTACCGAGAATGACATTACCGAGAATGCTATTACCGAGAACGGACAATACCGAGAATGGACATTACCGAGAATGGACAATACCGAGAATGGACAATACCGAGAATGGACAATACCGAGAATGGACATTACCGAGAATGCTATTACCGAGAACGGACATTACCGAGAATGGACATTACCGAAAATGGACAATACCGAGAATGGACATTACCGAGAATGCTATTACCGAAAATGGACATTACCGAGAACGGACTTTGCCGAGAATGGACATTACCGAGAATGTATATTACCATATCATCGTAACATATTTGATGGGACTGACACTATATGACTATGGTACCGAACACAGTGGACTTGGAGACGACCAAAGTAACCATAGACCATAACCACATTACGTACAGATTACGTACCATATTACGTGCGTGTAATGCAGTAGCGACCAACTTTTTTACCCTTCGCTACCATTACTGTAAGAAGCACGGGCGTAACCGATGCCATTGTCAGCGTCTACTGGCAGCTGAACGACGCTTCCGCCTAATCATCATCATCATTGGTTTATTAGCTATTTCATCAGTTCAATACACCACAAAAATGCGATACAATGAATAGACAGGAAGATGTCGAAGCGACTTGGATTTGTCAATGGAATCAGAAAGTCCACCTTAGCCTAGGCGTAGTAAAGAGGAGGCATGCACACTGAATGAAAGTAAAGAATACAGTATAGAAAAAGAAAGCGACAAGAATAGGGCGGCATGTCATGGGAAGCAAGATCGGTAGGTCAGTCGTGGTCCGGTAATCTTGAGGATGTACTGTATTTACTTAATAGTAATTGCTTGTATTTCGACTTGAATGTGGACATGCTCGTCGACTGTCGGATGGCCGGCGGGATACTGTTCCACACATCAGGTCCGGCATATTTTATAGAGCGGTGATCTTTTCGGTCGATCATATGATATTTGGACGACGTGGACGCGCGTGTGTTGTACTTGTGCGCTTTTGATTCCGGCCATCTAGTGCGGCATCAAGACGAGCAACCAGCCGCCGCCATCATCAATCACATTCCCACGGAGCCATGGTGCAGAGGTGGCTGGAATCGGAAAACATGGCGCTCGACAATGGAGACTGACCTAGCGCAACGCGGGCTGTCGCTTGAAGACGCCCACGATCGCCTACGTTGGAGACGCTTAATACGAGCCTAAAACTGATTATCTTGATGTTTTTTTGTTTCCTGTTTTCTTTTGCCCTTTTCATTTTATTTTATCTAATTGAAAAGTCGATATATATATATATATTGTCAGCAGCAGATAGGCGGTTGGTGGGATTCCTGGGTTGAAACGATAAATATGACAAAATTAAAAATGTTTGGCGCGCTGCAGCATACGAACAGTTGCCGAGCCCTGAGATAGATTATTAGCTTATATTCCACACTCATCACACTGCATGTCTTATCCCCAGCTTTGACTGCTCGTATGCAAAGGTGATATAGGATTCGTGCTATATTTTCTCGCCTCTCCTTGCCTACTCGTTACTTCTAGGGCTTGCAGAAATAGGAGACTGAGGAATTTCGGATGTACACTATCCCCCAAAAAATCTTGTCTACACTTTGGAAAACAATCATTCGTTCAGTAGACCTGAAGTTTATTATTTATATGGCATGACTGACATATAAATACAACGAAACAAACGAAGTGAAAGACACTCTAATTGACTTTACACGAGAGATTCAGATTGTAAATATGTAATAGTGATTGCCATAGATTTAGCATCACTTAGGTCTATTGAAACCTAAAATTCGAAAGCTTGCAGAGCTCTGCTCCGTCCTCAGAAACCTCAGGTACGAGCAGGGCTCAGAAAGCTCTTGATTTCAGTTTCAATATAGGCACGGCGTTACGCTAAATCTGTCTTGATCGCCATTATATATTTACTCAGTTAAGATTATGTGCCACTCTCTTCAGAAAAGTTTCTGGCATGGTGTCATTCGTCCATGTTTCCTCACAATGGTATTCTCGGTAATAGACATTCTCGGTAATAGCCATTCTCGGTAATAGCCATTCTCGGTAATAGCATTCTCGGTAATAGACATTCTCGGTAATAGCTTTCTCGGTAATAGTATTCTCGGTAATAGACATTCTCGGTAATAGTAATCTCGGTAATAGCCATTCTCGGTAATAGTCATTCTCGGTAACAGTATTCTCGGAATTGTCCATTCTCGGTGATGTCCATTCTCGGTATTGTCCATTCTCGGTAATGTCCATTCTCGGTATTGTCCATTCTCGGTATTGTCCATTCTCGGTATTGTCCATTCTCGGTAATGTCCATTCTCGGTATAGTCGTTCTCGGTAATAGCATTCTCGGTAATAGCATTCTCGGTATTGTCCGGATACGGAGTATGGCGTGTTAATGCTATTTAAGGGGACTAACACCCCTACAAAATATTGGAATTATGCGCCGAACTAGTCGAAAGGATAAAATAGGTCATTATAATTCGCTTATTCCATACGAATTCTGCGCTTGTTCAGCTACATTTCAGCTGTGGCAATTGCTGACGTTCTCAACTTTCTTCCCTCGATTTCTCTCTCGCCTTGCTAAAACGAGAGACGCATTTTAGGAAATTCTAATCTAATTGGCTGACGCGACACGTAATTGCAAAGACGAAGTTGTCGGCAATCAACATCGCTCGCGAATTCGCTGCACCTGCTCGCCTTGAAATCCTAATTAAGAATTGCACGCGGCGTGTTGATTGATCAGCGAGACGCAGACACGACGGCACCAGTACGACAATGCTATTCTCAAATCCACATTGTATTCGCGATTATTGGCGAGAAATGGCCAAGTATTGACATTCACATTTCTAAATACAAGCCTAGCAATCCACGTTCCCGATTGTTAGGTGGCTTGCTGTCGTCCAAATACAGGCCTATGTTGTCGCTAAACGGGAGAATTGAATAGGCCTAGTAGTAAAGTTAACCTAATTATATCGGCTGACAAGTTTCTCTGTCGATTAAGTTATTATCCCAGTGTGTACTCTGTATTAGTTAACTGACTTGCGTGCTTGCAATTATAAGGTCTAATTATGTTCGCGCGTAGTACACGCCCAGCCGTATGGCTAGTAAAGCCATCGAAAAGCACACATTCGTGTACGACGTACACTGTTCACACCACACCTCTCTGTGGCGATCGCCCTCGTTTATGCTACCGCCCTATTCCGCGTTTGTTCGTCCGCTGCGATACTACCGATCGTGCGCATAATATCGTCCAAACCCAACAAAATCGCGCATCTCTGACCGGAACTAGGCGCTTGAAAACGGGCGGCGTTTGCCGGCTCATGACTAAATGTGAGCCTTCAAGAATTTCTTTCAATCATACCGTAAAAGAAACGCGATTTTCAGGCAATGTCCGTGTCGTATTCGTACATCTCCCACTCACCGCAAATCTCTGTTTATTATTAAACTATAATATGTTAAATATTCGCCATGGCGTGGAGAAGAGTGATCGTAATGATGACGTCACAATAGCCAATTTCGAAACGCAAAACCCCCCCCTTTTTCGCGCTCTGGATACGCGCCTGGTGGAAACTTCAAATATTCTCATTTTATGCTACATCAAAGGATATACCGTAATTTTCCATGTATAATTTTTCTATGTTTACATCAGCTTTCATATGACACCCTTCACAAAATTTTTGAAGTACCGTTGCTCACTTTACAAAACTTGCAACTAGAACTAGAACTACTTACTTTACACACTTGCAACTAGAATTAGAAATACTCACTTATCAAAATTCGCAATACGTACTGAAACCACTCACTTTTCATAATCTGCTACTAGAAATAAATCTAGAAGTACTCGAAAAAACGGTAGTTAGTTGGCCGTCAACTAACTCGATTGGTAGTTTGTATAAGTCTGTACATTCTGCGCCGTGCACCAAAATCAGGAAATTCCCATCGGTATGACAGTAAAGATCAATTTATACAACATAACAAAGTGAACAATAGTCCTATTTCAAGGTCACAGCAGCTCATTGAAAAACAATTTCAAATCTGCTCAAAACAACCCATCAATTTCAGTTGCATGAACGAAAAAAGCGTGATTTTAGTATGTGATGACTAGGGCAAGTTTTTGTTGCAGGCAAATCCGACGTAAGTTGCACTCATTTTTCACAAAAGTTGCAGCAAAAAGTCGCATCTATGCACAAGTTCCTTGAAATTATTAGGTTATGAGATACTCAAATTGATACGTATCCAAGGCACTGTAGCAAAACTATGTGTTGGCGACTTTAACAAAATCAATAGCCTGAAAAAATTGACCCAGTGAAGATATAATTTTCGGCGGTGTAGCCTGAATGTACGTCAAACCAGAAAGGACCTCTTAAATGACAGTGAAATAATCAAGCGATCTATTTACATATAGTGCCAAATATATCCAGTAAAAAGTTTGATGCATGAAAAATAGTAAAAAAATCTTGCAAAAATTTACAAGAAAAAGAGAAAAAAGTTGCATGAAATATCGATAAAGTTGAAAAAAACTATGCAAAAAAGTTGCAAAAAGTTGCACTATAGAATTTCTCCAAATAGGTTAAAACACCACACTACATAACTGCCGGAAGCTGTAAAAAAAGTTGCAAAAACTTGCCTTAGTGATGACTTGAAAACAACTTACCGTAATTTTCCGAATATAGTGCGCCCCCATGTATAATACGCACCCATAAAATGACGTGTATATTCTGGGAAAAAGCCTGTACCCATGTATAGTATGCACCCTGCATTCACAGTACATGAGTAGGGCCTACATGAAAAATTGAGGTTCAGTATTTGATGTTGTTCTGTTTTGTGATGTCACTGTCGAACAATCATGACATAATGATCGCTAATCATATTACAATTGACGGCATTGTCTCTAAACGAGAGTAGATAGTAACCAAAGCCTGTGAGGTCGGCGACGCGATAGTTCAGGCTAGCGGCACACGATATCTTGCGCACGTGGCCTATTACAATTACAGATGCGATTGTTCATAAATTGATATTTACTCAGATATGAATCACACTGAATGAGCCAAATTTCAGCAAAATCCGAAACTTGATGGAGACGAATTGGCATGAGATTACTCTAAGCATCTTAAATCTCTAATCAAACTCTATCCTGATCTAAAAGTATTTTTCAAAGTCATACTTCAAGTCCTCTGACTGAAAAGACCCGTTTCAAAGAATGGTAGTACTTCGTGTACTAGAAACCAGGTCTGGAATTTACGATACCCATATGTAAAATTCTCCAGTATGCCTTCCCTCTACTCAGTACTCAGTAGGCCTATGGAAATTTACATTTTCTACAAGAGCAACAAGACATCACATTAAAACGTGCAATCATCACAACATTACACAAAGAAATAGCTAACAATAAATTCACTTTCAGTAATATTAGAACTCGACAAACTTGCTAGGTAGTTTATCATACAAGGCTACAGGGTTGCTGTGATATGTACATAATAAGATCAGTGGCATTCAAAATTAGGTCAGTCCGCAGTTGAGGGGAGGAGGGTTGTGCGATGACATGCAAAATAAGGTCGGTCGCGACATGCAAAATAAGGTCAGTCCGCGCATAAATCCAAATCTATACTTCAATTACAAATCCAACTCTTTTTCTTATGAAAGCTTCATCCAAAATAGTTTTTCTATATATTAGCCTACTTTCAACATTGAACTTCCTCATCTATATCCTAAATCTGAAGATGTTTCATCAAAATATAATCAGACGATTATTACATTCACGAGGTGAATCGCATGTAGAATATTATCAGTCCGCGTGTAAATCCAAATATTTACTTGAAATCCATCTTTTTTCTTATGCCACTGAGTCACTGACATTATTCTGCAATCTGCATATGGCGACGGACCGTATTTCGCATGCGACTGACCTTATTTTGCATGTGACTGATCTTATTCTGCATGTAGCGACCGACCCTATTTTGCATGCGACTGACCTTATTTTGCACGTTATTGACCTTAGTTTGCATGTCATCGCACCAACCCTGGTGGTTGCGGGTGCTGGTACTCAGTGTTGATATTACTCAGGGCCGGGGACTAGGGACTTAACTTGAGAGGTTAGGGTCTTCACTCTTCATTGCGCTATGTTCACAATAAGATCAGTCGATATACATTCACAACAAGTTCAATCCCTGTAAAAAATTAAAATCTGCACTTCAAATATCGAATCCGATTTTTTCCTCATAAAAATCTGTTTAAAATTTATTTCCTATAGCAGAGATACTACAGCAGTGGTACTTAAAATTAGACCAAATCTGAGATTTAGTACCTCACACATCAAAATGAATGCAATTTAATGTAAGCATGCTACGTTTATACCAGCATATATTACTTGGAGAGAGCGCAGACAACCAGTTGTATGTAACACAGTTATATGAAACATCTGTGAGTGACGCACTCAATTTCAAATTGGGGTGCATTGTTTTCATCTTCGGGACTCAGATTGCAAGGAAGGGATTATTTGGTTTCAGCCATTTCGACAACCGGACACATCAATACATTTTAGCAAACAAGCGAGGGTCACTTTCTTTGGGTCAAAATTATATCCTTTTGGCAATGCACTTTACCCAGCCACTTGGCAAAAACTTCATGTGTCCCAGCGTGGAAAGGCTCGGCCCCCGAAATACCTGTGTCTAATAGTTCTTTGTCTTAGCATGGCATCAAACTAATTTGCGCAATAAAGAATCGGCACTTGTTCATGATTAAGTCAAGCCATATTGACGTAACGACTTTTCTGCATAACTCATTGGCTATAGCTATAGTATCTAACACAGTGACTTCGGATATGTATAAACAATCCACAAGAGATCTTGCGAACACATTTTTTATTGCAACAAATTCCACAAATATTACATACGGTACCTTACATATTATTAAGATATGGTAATATAAGATCACTCTGTGTCAACACAGTCCAAACGACCCCCAGATACCATATCCGAATTTCAACACAGGCCGAACACACCTCAGACACCATGTCCTAATGGCAGCACAGGCCGAACATGTCGGGGATGTGTTCGGACTAGTAAATCGTGCCTTTGATATGTTGGTACACTGCAACCGACCTTATAGTGAATATAGCCTGCCTTGGCCTTAGTGATATAGCGACTGATCTTATTTCAAACATGAGACCGACCTCATTTCAAACAAAACTGACCGACAAATCGAACCGACCCTCCTCTACAATTGCTACAAAATATGCCTTAATTTGTTGAAATTTCGCGGGAAGTACCCACTTTGAGGTGGTTATAAATTGGTAATGGCAGCGAAGTCGGCGATGCCAGTATTTACTTTGCCGATGACATAGATGAGAGAGTGAAATCTATAGATTAGTCAAATGGAATACAAAATCATATTATCATATATTATTGCAAGGTCAATATATGAATATTCCGTAAGTTGGTAGAGTTGCCATATGTTAGGGTTACCATATTTTGGAAATCTGAAAAGAGGACACTTTTTCAGAATTTTCAGACTTGCAAAACCGGAGGAGAATTCTCAAAAAATGGTAAATTTTTCCCACTTCATGATCTGTTGACTAAAAAAAGGTCATCTCCTGCTCAGCTCCCGAAATACCCGCCTCAGCGCAACTTCGGAGCTGATTACGGCATCTCAGTCGAGAGAGAGAGAGAGAGAGTCTTTATTTTCATCGAACCAAAATACATAACAAACGGCAGTGATGATGGTACAGAAAATATGCGTGCACAGTATTCGGTATTAGATAGGAATGATCGATAAGACCGTGAAGGTCATCTAGTCTGATCACACCAGCATCAAACAGGTACACTTGACTCTGAACAGTCTGGCTGTAAAGAAATGTTTAGTTAAAGGAAAATAGAAAAAAATTAAACAATGGTGGCAAATGATCAATGAAGCAATGTCTGGGCGAGGTAGGGCAACAGTGGTTGGCCGTGGTTGGCCGTCAATTTGACCAACATTTCAAAAAAGAGGACACAATCTAAAAAAGAGGACAAAAGGGCGTCCTCCGAGGACGCTTTCAAAAAAGTAAGGTATGTAAGTAAGTATGGTAAGGTAACCCTACCATGTGTCTTCATTTAGGAGGCTTTGTCCTTTTTTTTCAGGAAATCAAAAACGTCCTCCGATGATGCCGTAATTAGGGTTGGATTATCCGGATATAAATCTGCCGGTTAACCGGATAAAATAGTATCGTTAATAATGTGTTTTAAACTTTAGGGTGTTTCGCGCGGTCAATTAGCGATAAGCGTGTCGCCAATTATCGGGATACGTCAATGCACTGTGTAACGCGACGAAATCTCCCGCTGAGAAGATCGCCACATTAGGTCATTGATTGCCGCGAACTCGGCTATCGTTGTTGGCCTGGTTTCTCGAGTCTTCAACAAGCCTATAGTTCCGCTGGCAGAAATCATCTGCAATAGGCTCTGTGGACATTATACTAGGCTTACCATATTTTGGAAATCAAAAAAGAGGACACTTTTTCAGAAATTTGCAATTTGCAAAACCGGAGTGTAATTCTCAAAAACCGGTTAATTTTTCCCACTTTGTGATCGGTTGACTAAAAAAAGGTCATCACTTATACTCAGAGCTCAAAATAACGTTTTTTACTCCACATTGTCAGGTGGATGACTAAAAAAAAAAGGTCATCACTTCTACTCAGAGCTCAAAATAACGCTTTTTACTCCACATTGCCACATTGCCAGGAGCTTCACTTCTGTGCTAATATGCGGCATATCACTCGCAATTTTCTCTATATCTGCCTAAATTTTCAAAAAAGAGGACAAAATCTCAAAAAAGAGGACAAAAGGGCGTCCTCCGAGGACACTTTCAAAAAAGTCAAAAAAGAGGACAAATCCTCTTAAAAGAGGACGTATGGTAAGCCTACATTATACCATCACTGGCCTACATAATCGCATCTGCATTGGCTTGGTGCTCACGATATTATCGCTGGCCTGCACAATCGCATCTGCAATAGGCATGGTACGAACGATATCATCGCTGGCGTAACCATAGTCTCGGGCCTGGCATGCGTTGGCTCCTATCTCTTGGTGGCTTGGAGACATGCCGCTGAGATTATTATGATCAGCGATTGTGATTAATGAGTGACATTGCGAAACTGAATGACATCGAACGTTCGCATTCCGGAAACATGTTCGTGCGTGCAAGCGTAATTAATTTCCGCTGATACTAAATTCGAAAAAAAATCGAAACCACCTCGTTTTATTTAAAACACCCCCCTTATTTTTCGGCTGGCTACGGGCCTGATTATGTGAATATCTCATGGAGGAATTAAAGCGAGCTATCATGTCGGCTTCGATTCCGGTATCAGCTAAGCTACTCGTCCTTCCAGTACTGGACACCTAAACAGAACAATGGGCAAAAAGGAAGCGCTGCTTACTTTATTCAGCCTTGCTTACTATAATTCAGCCCATTTTGTGGAAGCAGAAAGAGCATTTAATACGTGTGGACGGTGGGCTCTTTGTTACTAAACTCCGGTCCCGGCTACAGGATGTCACTATTGATGCGGTGTGCTTTATATGGAGGGAGCTGCAATTACACTGTGTAGTGATTTTGCGATCCATTTTTCATGCAGACCTCGTGAAATCGATTATCTCACTCAGGACTCACAATCCGGTTAACTGGTTAGCTAAATTCCAAATATACTGATATATACGTTATCCGGATCGTGAAAATTATTGATATCCGAACTAACCCTAGCCGTAATGTCCTCCTTTTGGGGAATTCGTCCTCCTTTATAGCTT
Source organism: Botryllus schlosseri (assembly GCF_051294905.1). Taxonomy (NCBI): domain Eukaryota; kingdom Metazoa; phylum Chordata; class Ascidiacea; order Stolidobranchia; family Styelidae; genus Botryllus; species Botryllus schlosseri. The sequence continues at coordinate 36,782,982 of NC_137238.1, forward strand.
TGACAGCCAGGCCACTGGACAGGCACAACTAACAATGACATAAACAACGAGAAATCTGTAATCATGGTTGTAGATGAGCGTGGCTTGGTTGCGTCACAATAACAAACTCACTTACAATGCAACATTCGAGGATGATTTTGAGGGTTCCAGGAACAGGAGCAGAATAAAATTTATATTTTTGCAATCAGGACTGCGGTAGCTCTCGATTGATACCCGATTTATCAAATCGAATGCTCGACAAGCCGGTCAAAAATTATCATCGAATTGCCTTAGATCAGGGGTAACCAACACGTGATTTGCGGGCCGCACGCGATAGATGATTAGAAAACGGCTTAGGGATTCGCCATAACATCAAGTTTTACGTGGAGATGGTCTTTCAGCTAGTTACGTATCTCGCTTGCCCCAATATCGATTCCTGTGTCGCTGAAAAGCGTTGGCAGGTATCTTACACAGCTCAGAGTTCAGAATAAAATGAAATTGATGGTCATAATTTTTGTTGTATTTGTAGTCGTTTGATAAAACATTACTGCTTTTGTGGTAACTATGCCCATCGCCTATTTAGATAGCACAGCGTTGTACTGACATAAAGTTTTAAAACGTGGTTGCTAAGCTGTACGGCCTGTTTTACATCGTTATTGAATTCATGCGGCCCGCGGCCGCTACGAAATTTAAAAAGTGGCCGGCGACCCGTTTCTAGGTGGCGACCCCTGTTTTAGACCAAGTGGAAAGCGTGACGTAGACCAATTTCACTGAGCCGTGAGATCAGGGCTGTAACCATGTTACAACGTTCCGAGTCACAAGTCAGTCTCACTTTTATATTTTGGACTCGAGTCAAGTCGAGTCATTTTCAATTCACCAACTAGTCCAGTTCGAGTTCGAGTCAGCGAGTGGAGGGTCGAATCCTAGTCATGGTATTATGACTGTAGTCCGAGTCCAAGTCATTTTATTGACTGCTCAGTTTCCTGTTAAAGTCTTGTTAATTCCACTTTTTTAACTCTGTTTGGTGATATCGAATGATTCGCATTTATCATATAGTAATTTTCCTAACGTTTCAAGCACGGGTACCAATAGACGAAAGTGTGATTACTTTACTATTCTTAGAAATTACAATGAAATTTCGGTATTGGCCTTGATTGGTGGATAATCCGCGATTTATCAACGAAAAACTCACATAACTCCGCTTATACCGGTCGGAATCGACTCAAATTTGTTTTGCAACGTCTTTGAAGACAGCTCAACAATTTCATGTGGTTGGCAGAAAAATTTGAATTTTTATTTTTTAATTTTCCTTTTTAAATTAAAAAATTCAATTGGATTTTCAGAGCCCTATACTTGTTAAAATTGAACCAAATTTGGTGTGCAGCTTTTTTTAGGGTAACCTGACGATTGAAGAGGTGACCGGCTTGAATCTGGAAAAAAAAGTTATATCTGAACAGCCCTAATGTGCATGGTACGATGTTTAATTCGATTCGTTTCAACGGGAAAATATTATATTCCGAATTCCGATAAACTTTAGTAACGAGTGCACCAATATGGAACGTCAAAAACCATTGGCCATTTGGTACAAATCGACTTTCTATATGATCACGACGTTATTTTCGCCCATATTGCTCTTACTACTTCGCACGAATCGGATTACGCAACAGATGTTTGCTGATTGCAGAATTAATGGCCTTCGATCGGTCAGCATCAAGCTTGAGTGGATGAATTAAGGGGGAGCTTTTCACCGAGCGTGATGCACGTGTTCTGATAAATCTAGGGACATGCTGGTTTATGAGTTCCTGCAGATGCTTTGACGTTCTTCCCACGTGCGAATAATTACCAAGACGACAAATTTCGGGTTATTGGGAGGGGCCGTTCACACTTCCACTTGTGTGCCTTGGAGTTGACTTTAATCAAAGTACACCAACCGAAACTCTTTCAACAGAAGGAGTTCGTGTACCACCTGGGAATAGTGCACTGAACGCTCTCTCATTCGAAGTTGGTGACGTCATATTTTGTGATACGATTGTTGATATACAATGGTCTTTCTTAATCTCTACTAGCTGCTGGCGATTACCCCTGACGAGTGTCAGCCGAAGATATTCGGGTTCATTTCAATATGAATATATTATTCAATTGTATATTGAAGTTCTGTACCTCCAAGAAGCTCTTCAGAGAATCATTTTGTGCCTACATTTCATCGTCGACGATCTTTCTGCGAGCGCAAACGCGAATAGTGTATACTTTCTCTCGTAAGTGCTAATATAGTTCGACTCAATCGGCTAAATCAGGCGTTTTTTCATTTTCAGGTGGGGGTAGGCTACAGATAAAGAAATCGTGTGACAATTAAACACGCGAAGCGTGAAGTAAACTTTTACTACTTTTTCAGTTTACTGAAATGTACGACGATTTACTAAGAATGTGACTGCTGGACCCTGGATCTGCCAATGCGTCGGAACTGATATTTTAGTCATAAACATCCCAAGTGTCGCGGCCATACTAATTATATTTTTGGTTGGCCTTGCAAGTTCACAATCTGAGCAATTCAATTTCGATAATATAACAGAATTTCGATAATATAATGAGAAATTAGCTAGCGGGCTACTCAAAACCTTCTCGCGCGCGAGCAACATATTGCCCGCAGGCCGCGGGTTGCCCACCCCTGATATAGACAGACACCTACGATAGTTTTGAGAGCCGGAGCAGTGGTAATAATGCGGCTCCGGAGCTGGAGCCGGAGCTAATGTATGATAGAAGAAATCTCCGGAGCCGGAGCATTGCAAATTTACGGCTGCTCCAAAGCCCTTCACTTCAACCAATTTTTTTGTATGATTTGAATTGAATTTTAATATAGTTTATATAACTCGCCAACCATCAGCGCAGGCTTATATTGTATCTCACGGATGTGTAGGTGGGCTCATATCAATTCACGTTTGAGGTTTCACATTCTATTCTCTATTTTCAGTGATAAGTATATAGATTGAGGTTATACAGTTACTTATACATAGTTTAGCAGTTCTACGTATCCGTGAGCGATATGACGCCTTTTTGCATGTCTATTCAACTTTCGTCCCTCGATTCAAAATAAAGTCGACTTTCAAACAGCTATCAAAATGCAATGACGTAATTATGCCTCGTACTTCTAAAAAAACCGTCTTAGCTTTGATTGTGATTTGACTTGACTCGAGTTAAATCCAAAAATTGAGTGACTTGACTTGATTCGAGTTACTTTCAAAAATCGATTGACTTATTGACTTGAGTCAAAATGTGCAATGACTCGAGATGACTCGAAGATAGTGAAAGTGACTTGATCCCAACACTGATACAAAACACACGATCTGGGCATAACTGCAAATGCAGATGTATAAGGCCTTCTACGTAAGGCACCACCCCTTCATGCTATCCCGGTTATGCTGAGCGCCAAGCGGGGAAGTCATGGATACCAGTGTTACTAATCAGGTCTTTGGTCTGACCCGGCCGGGGATTGAACCCACGACCTACTGATCATACAGCTGGACGCTTCACCATTACGCTATCTTGTTGGAGTAGGTCACGTCATTCTCTCCATTTGACCATAGGCCGGAACTGACCTAACGAGCAAAAAATCTGAAGTTTTGCATATAACAATGCTGCACGGCTCCTCTTTACATAGTTGGATGGACAGGGTTCCCGCCCCTTACCAAAACAGGTAACTATCAATCACTGGTGTTTGTGGGCGCAGTTGCGTTGGCGCACAACGCACCAATGTCCGCGTCGAAACTTGGGAATATTACCTAGATTCCCGTTGAGCCTCCGGGTGCGCAAAGACGAGGGACGCCCCGATCGAATACTGCAATGGTACGTTCCCTAGGGTCGACTAACCCCATGTCCAACTGCTACACATATCTAACTCTCCTCCGCTTCGCCTTGCAAATCTCTCACTCAAATATTTGCTACTGAGACCGCGGGCCACTCAGCAAGTTCTCGCGGGCTACCAGTAACCCGCGTTGGCGAACCCTGATATAGAACGTGTCGGGCTGTACAACTTGGCATGCGCAATGACACGAGCTACGTCTGTCAATAACTAATCAGATTACGCCTAAAATTTCTTCTTCTTTCAGTGATTGGTTTAGACTACTTCTACTTGACAGTGTTGTTGGCAAAACCAGGTATAGAATACATTTGAAAATCGATACTTCTAATAGAGTAGAAATTTACGTTATTTCAACTTCTAATTAGATGCACACGGTGACTACTTTGACCACATCTGGACTCAGTAACTACACGGAAATTCGAGTCATTTTCCAAGTTGAAGATAAAGACTCGAGTAAACGAAATATTGTGATTCGACTTGATTCCTTGCAATCCTGCTTTTTTGTTTTATGTTAATCGGCAGCTAAGTCTCTCAAACTACGTATTCTAACTCCGTAAGAAGCTGTTGTAGCTCGAGCTGCATATTCTGCATCTTGACGTACCATAACGGCCTGTCTCATGGACAAAGAACATTTATTGAAACGTTAACAAATTCGAAAGTTCATATTGTTGCAAAACAGCACATTTGATACAAATAAGATAGTAATGACCACATCATACTTCGGTGTTCCGTTTCTCATGGCATGCACAACATATCATGAAAAATTTTATCAGATATTGTCTTTAGTTTGATACCAATGCTGGGAATATATTCCCACAAAATGAAGTTACTTTTTGGTCGACTTTGTCGGGATACATCCACCTATGATATCAGCATGTTTGTCCACATGACTCTTGACGGAGTCCTTACGAGCGTATGATTTCCCACATATATAACATTTGTGATTTTTGACACCCTCATGCAACTCCATATGACGCTTGAGCTTAGACTTCTGAACAAATGCTTTTCCACATACCTCACATTTATGATTCTTGACACCAGCATGCCTATTCATATGATACTCCAGGTTATGCTTTTTATGAAATTCCATTCCGCAGATATCACATTTATGCTTTTTGGTATCTGAGTGCAAATGCATATGGGCTGTCAAGCCAGACATATGAGTAAATGCTTTCCCACAAATACCACATTTATAATTTTTAACGGCAACATGTATCTCCATATGTTGCTTGAGGGTGCCCTTCTGAAAAAATGTTTTCAGACATATGCCGCATTTATGGTTTTTGACACCCGCATGCATATCCATGTGATACTTAAGTCCACTACTATGAGTAAATCTTTTCCCACATATATCACATTCATGATTTTTGATGCCAACATGAGTAGTCAGATGGGTGTTGAGGTTACTTTTACGTCGGAATTCCTTCCCACACATATCACATGTAAAGTTTTTGATATCAGCATGCATTATCATATGACTCTTGAGGGTACTTTCATGAAAAAATTCCTTGCCGCAAATAAAGCATTTATAATTTTTGATGCCAACATGCATATTCATATGACAATTGAGTGAACCCTTCCGAGTAAATGTTTTCGCACATACGTCACATGTAAGCTTTCTGAAACCAACATGCATCTTCATATGACGATCGAGATGACCCTTCTGGGTAAATGTTTTCGCACATACATCGCATGAATGGTTTCTCAAACCAGCATGCATCACCATATGAAGCTTGAGGCTTTTCTTCCGAGCAAATGCTTTTCCACATATATCACATGTATGATTTCTCAAACCAGCATGCATCACCATATGAAGCTTGAGGCTTTTCTTCCGCGCAAATGCTTTTCCACATACATCACATTCATTATTTGTGATCGCAGCACCAGTATAATCCATACTAAGCTTGACGTTACCGATTCAAGAAAACCCTTTTCCAGCAATATCAAACTGATGGTCTTCAAAGTGGCGATCAATCTTTAGAATACTTGGCTCCGAGTCACTTTTTTTGTGGAATTGATCGCTACAGATTTCACCAAACTCCCTAAGTTGCCACCGTGGAGATAACATCCAAGTTCCAGTATTTTAATGTTAAAGTTTTCTGCATAAATTGTTAACAGATAGTCATGGTCATCGTCAACTCTAATTGTCGGAAGGGGCAGACTGTGCATCAGACGGACCTTGTAATACTAAACGGAGAACTGAGACAAAATGACCCAAATCTAAATAGTGGAGCTGGAGCAAGCGGAGCGGCATACTATCACAGACTTGAAGAGCTAGAAAATTTTCAGATTTCAAACTTATATTAGAATTATAATGATAGCTATATATTTTTTTAAATAGGTTAGAAGTACTGAATCCACAAAAAATCAGAAATGGAATCAAGATCAGTTCATACGAAACGGCTTTCATTGTCCTAAGGACGAGAATGGCAAATGTCTGTACACCAAGCTTGACTTGTTTCGCACTACACAGTTCTCATTTAGCGTTTTCACGAAAACCTGAAATTAGATTAGAATTGAAATTAGAGCATAGAAACATTCAACAAATTAGTCTCGTAGTACAGTTCTTCCCAAACTCAGAGCATTTTACGGAACTCACGTACCACCTCGCAATACCTACCCGGACAGAGGTAATTAGCTCTAAAGTGCTGAAACCCAACGTTTAGCTTCATCACAAGCTACTAGTTCCAGGGTCAGATTGAAGCAAATCGTTTGTTGCGAAGGCAAGATTTGGTATTCAATTCTTTTGAAGTTGTGGAAACGCTTGAAATACTAATACCTGAAATAGCAACTCGCGCAAAGCGCAGGAAATTGATATATTTGTTCAAAAAATTTCTTTCAACTATCAGGTATTAATAAGCTCAAAGCTTCTAGCAGTATAAGGATCTCTCCCGGCTTGCCTAGCGGTTGCACTTCTGAATAATTTCAACCAAGGGCCTTATTTAGGCAGCGAGCAATCATACATACTAGTCTGTCTGTGCCATTTTGTCAGTGTTTTTCAACCTTTTAGTCTTGGCAGACCCCAGTATACCCACAAAGTTTTGATTCAAATTTAGTTCAATTATTGTGCAACCGTCATATGTCTTGTGCAAATATCAACTGTAGGCTAGTGATAAACATGAACAAAATGACCATTATTGAAAATAACATCAAAGCCCATTGTGTAAATTGGGAAGACTTTTATTATTTCAAAGCGAATCTATCTTGAAATATGCGGTCATGTTTTGAAAATCTGCACCGTCTATTTGATATGAACGCATGCCCAAAATTTTATATCCACAAAGATGGTTATGGCGAATGCAATAATAACGAGCAACGCTCCCGACGACACCTTCGAGTATGATCGCAACATATATGGCACCAAAATTGAGAAACCAATTTTAGTGAGCATATAACGTCCAGGTTCTTGGAGGTATAGAACTTCAATATACAATTGATTAGTATATTCATATTGAAATGAAAGAGAATAGTCCAGCATACCGTAGACATTTCTATCTAGCAGCTCATCTTGAAGTTATTCTGGAAGAGCGGGTATGTAGATCACAGGAGAAAATGGATTTTTGCCAACAAATCTTTTCCAAAACTCAACAAAACATCTCCAAACCGCAATATGTTGGCATCCGTAGGCTATTCGCAATTCCGCAATTAAAACGAGTTTGCACAGTACACTACGTCATCTCAGACGGTCATTGTGTTTATGCGAGTTATGAAGTTTTAGCAGTTATGAAGCGAAACTGCCTTATGATTTCTCCAATTAAAAAAATACAAATTTGGTTATAATCCATTTTGCAAATTTGGAGGTTTCGCAGACTACTTGGAAATGTTTCCACGGACCCCCGGTTGAAAACCACTGCATTGGAAATTCTCATAAAATGGCGGCATGAAGCTTTCCTGCGTCGCGCTTGTATCCCAATATTAGGGTTGAAGTCCCCCACCCCGAGCCCTAATGCCCCAACTCCATCCCTAATCTCAGGATACCCTAACCCTCCTCCAACCTTAATATCCCACCCTCCAAACCCTAATATCCTCCCACCTCCAACCCTAATCTTAGAATATGCTAACCACAACTTTGACCCTAACCCATCTCCAACCCTAATCTCAGGTTACCCTAACTCACCTCCAACCCTAATATCCCCCCCCCCCCCCAATCCTAATACCACCCTCCTCCAACCCTAAGATCACCCCTCCACGAACCCTAATGCCCCCACCTCCAAACCTAATCGTAGGATACCCCAACCGAACTCCAACCCTAATATCCCCCCTCCAAACCCTAATATCCTCCTCACCTCCAACCCTATTCTTAGAATACCATAACACCAACTTTGACCCTAACCCACATACAACCCTAACCTCAGGATACCTCAACCCTAATATCGTCCCCAATCCTAATACCACCCTCCTCCAACCCTAATCTTGGGATATCCTAACCCACCTCCAACCCTAATACCCCCCTCCCAAACTTTAATACCACCCTCCTTCAACCCTAATCTTGGGATACCCTAAGCCACCTCCAACCCTAATATCCCCCTCCCAAACTTTAATACCCCGTCTCCTGTAACATTAATCTTGGGATACACTGAACCAGAGGTCTCAAACTCAAATGTGCTTGCGGGCCAGTTTTCCCGTTTTGACGACGCCACGGGCCGCAGCACTTATAGGGGTGTTCTATGTCTTTCCAAGTAGGCCTTATTTGGCGGGAATGACTTGTCCTATTAAAAGTGAGCCGATCTAGCAGACTGACAGTAAACACACATTGTCAAATGTGATTTACTCTTGTATCAATTTAGGCCTGGCACGAAAAGAATCATCACATTTATAAGTATTTGAATAGAATTGTTGTTGTACTTGATATATATTAATTATAAAATATAGACACCATATGGGCGGACAAATGTATGATGCCATCATAAAAGCTATCGGGGTATAATTTGGCAGCTACTATGAATATTTTGAATTTAACAGATTGATAATAGAGACTGATCTGATATCAAAACATATTTAGGTTGAGCATTGTAATTCCAATCCAGGATTCGGGTGTATGTCTGATATGTAGGCTATTAATCTCATGGCCAAATATCTTCAAATACAGGAGCAGAAAAAATATAAATATAATATATATATATTAATGAATGTGTCCTAGTGATTGAAATGTCGGAACGCCGAACGGCCCATTGTTGTTACATCGTTGGAGCGTACCACTACGGTACGCGGTACCTTGAAGTGGCCCGAATAACATGGTTTAGCGACCAAAGACGTAACTAACAGATTGCCCATGGTTGCCATAACTACTTGCTTAGTTGGCGAAATACCAAGCTGCGACCTTCTGATCTAATACTATTCCCCTGCTACACGATTGGTTTGTTGCGTCCATGTTTCTAACAAATTCACGGCATTCCTAGTCACTCCGAGTCAACTCGGGTCATTTTCATTTTGCCGTCGAGTTAGCCCGAGTCTGAGTAATTCTGAGAAAGGTCGCGTCCAATTCCAACTCACAAATTTCAGTCACGAATCGTCTTTAGACCCTTAGAAGGGTCAGGTTTTGTCATCATGAACTGGAAATGTGGCGAAATAGTGAATCTTCCCCTGCATGGTAGTGTTTGCAATAGATGCGATAGTGAAGTTTGATGAATAGTTTCAGGCTTTCGGAGCAATTTTAGAGGGAATTTTGACTTTATAACCTGAAAATATATATGTGACACTTCTACATTGGCGAATTATTCAAAATCTAAAATGTCGTCGCGGGCCGCAGAAAATGCTTTGGCGGGCCGCATGCGGCCCGCGTGTTTGAGACCTCTGCCCCAAACTACACCCAACTTTGACCCCAGCCCTCTCCCAACGCAAATATCTGCCTCTCCAAACGCAAAAACAATTTATTTTGACGTTTATAAATTTTGACGTGTTCATGTGAAACATGCATTGGTGATCATGGTGAACATTGTCCGATGTCTACCTACTATCAAAGAAGTGCCCATTAGGGCTTTTCCAAAATCCCATTTCTTTTCAAATTATACTGGCTATTTGATCAAATTGTAATTGAATTTATGTAAAAATAAATTTAATTGGCTACCCCACGTAATTGTTAGGTTGCCTAAAAAAACGCTACACACCAATTTTGGAATTGAAAAATAGTATGTAAGGTGCCAAATTCTTCAATTATTATTATTACTACCTACCATTAATACAGATTTGAATCCAAAAATTTCGAACAGGAATAACTTTGCTTCTACTGGTTAGAATTAAGGCAAATTTGTTGTGAATCGTTTTTTCAGACAACCCAACAATTACATGGAGAAGTCAATTAAATTCAGTTTTAAATGAATCCAATGAATTTTTTCATTCCACAATGCTTCTACAGCAGTGGTTCTCAACCTTTTTGTCTTCGCGGACCCCAATCGGACTGTCACGGGTGCTCATAGGTCACTTTGAATGTAGTTTGATAAAATAGAGAATCTTGCACCCGGTTCTCAACTTACATACGCATACGCAACCCATATACTATATGAGGTACACGTGAATTTGTGGGTCTCAAAACCAAACAGAATCATACTTCACTGCATTACACTAATTAGGGCGAAAAGTCGCCATTCTAATTCTGATTCAACTTGTGAAATGTTTCTGAGCTCAAATTTCAATTTTTATATAATTTCTAGTTTTACTGAAAATGCCACAGGAGAACTGTTTAGTACGAAACGAGCCAAGCTTGCTGTGCAGACATGCCAAATTTTCATGACGTGATCGTTATCGATTTCGATGCGTAGTCTTGTTGTCACCATTGCCTTATCCGCTTCGTTCCTATCAGTCGACTAAAAATGTCATCAACATTCAGTGGCCCGTGCAATCTTTCATAAATCTCATGTGGCCCATGGGCCGAAACGGTTGGCCACCACAGATAAAAGACAGTCCATGGGCCTATTTTTCAATTATCGGTCCTGATATACGAGACTTTGATAGGTCATATACAATGTGTCGAGTGATATGACTTGCTCAAGTCAATACACAAATTGACTCGAGTTGAGTCAGTTTCCATTCTCACGGAGTCAAGTCAATCAAAAATTGCGACTCAAGTCCGATTCGAGACATGACTCGAGTCATTACAACCCTGCGTTATTTAATGACAACCTCCATCTAGTATAGGAGCGGTCAACCTTTTCGGCCAAATGAGGTTTGCGGAATATTGCGCGGGCCACTCGAATGTTGATGACCTTTTTTAGTCGTACGATAGTAGCGAGCCCGATCAGTTATCGATGAAATCAAAACGCATCAAAATCGATATTAATTATGTCATCAAAAGTTAGTAGGCCTATGTAGTTGTGTTATAACCTTGCTGAGCGGGGAAACTTTTCAAAGTTGATGAACGAATTCGATCAATAATAATGTCACTTGCATATATTCCGGGTCACCTCCTTATACCGCTCGGGTCATTTGGCAGAGACAGGATTACTCCGCTTTTGGACATATGAATATCGAAGAGGTGCAAAGGTTTTTCTGTGAGCGCACATACAATGATGGATGCTCATAATTGCGAATATAGACTGAATTCTGTAAATTGGGCGCATTGTTAATTTTCAGGAAGTCGTTCCAATACTAAAAGCAAGAAATCAAGTGACTCTAATTCACGCGAAGAGCTAAGAAAAATATCAAATCAAATAAATCTGTCAAGAAATATTCTACTTTATCATCATATACTAAGATCTATGAAAATTGTGGCTGGCCCCTGTCTACGACTATGAGTTGGAACTGATAATTTAGTCATCAACATTCAACAACCATAATTTTGCGGTCAGGCTAATCAAATTTTGGTTGGTCTTGCAAGTTCACAATAAATTACCACGGTAATTCATTTTTTATAACAGGACTAATTTCTAGAATTACTTCGCGGGCCACTCAAACCTTCTCGCGTGCCACGGGTTGGCCGCTCCTGATCTAGTATGATGGGAGTGTGATAAGGGAGACTACCCGATCTACAAGTAGGCAGATGAAGAGTGTAACCTTCATTTTACATGAACTATAATAACCAATGCAACTTTGGAAATATATTGCGTAGGCTGCATTGTTGGTTGGAGATTTGGTAAATTTCATCTGAAATCAATTTGCAAGGGAACTCACGGATATATAGAACGAAAGTTACACTGTGGAATTATCCATATGAAAACTACTACACCATCTACTACTCCACCGTTTTTACGCTGGAGTCAAGGTTAAAAGCCACTGGTCAAGTTAATTACTTTACTCTAGTTGCCTAATTAAACTAATTAGAGCGAAATGCCGGTAATCTGGAATCTGGATGTAATCTGACACATGAAATGTCTCTATGCTCCAATTTCAATTCTAAGTTTAGTAGGCTGTTCGAAAAAATATTTTTTCACTGCTCGACTCTAATCACTAGGGCAAGTTTTTGCAACTTTTTTTACAGCTGCCGACAGCTTCCTAGATACTCGGAAACTATGCACTACCGTATGATGTTTTAAGCTGTTTGGATGGATTTTATGGTGCAACTTTTTGAAACTTTTCTCTATTTTCCATACCAATTTTGACTGCAACTTTTATCAAATAATGCGTCAAAATGTGAAGGAGTGACTTGAAAACATGCTATAAACTATTTCTAGTTCTATTCTCTTTGATGCGTTACGATTGTTGATATACGATGTTCTTTCGAATTCTCTACTAGTTGCTGACGATTACCCCTGACGAGTGTCAGCCGAAAATATTTGGGTTCATTTCAATATGAATATACGATTCAATTGTATAGTGAAGTTCTGTACCTCCAAGAAGCTGTTCTCTTTGATTTGCATAACAAAGAGCTATATGATGGGGTAGCTACATCTTACTGTTATTTATGACACAATGGCTTGCAAGCAAGAAGTTCAACTGCTCCTGCCTCTGCCAAGCACGACCGTTTCCGAACAATACGTAAATAGATCGTTTTATTAATTCTGTCGTTTAAAATTGAGGTAGTTTCCCGTTTTACATTTTACCGCCGAAAATTACATCTTCACTGGGTCGCCTTATTCAGACTATTGATTTAGTTAAAGTTGCCAAGAGTGAGTTTTTCTGCAACGCCTGGGGTCAAGTTTGCAGACCTAAGGGGTTTGGGGTGTGTTATTTGACTTGTTTTTAGGGTAGGGGGTTATCGCTATGCTGTGTGGCTTCTTGAGGAAAATTTTTCCCGTGTTCCATAATTTTTGGCGGTGCCGCCAGAATGTCCGTGAAATGGCAAAGTAACAAATTTGACAGCTCTGCAGGAACTAGGCTACACAACGGAATCTTTCGAGTATCTCGCACCTTTCTACGTCAAAAAAATTATAAATGCAACTTTTGCTGCAACTTTTATCAAAATTAAATGCAACTTTCTCTCGATTTTAGTGCAACAAAAACTTGCCCTACTAATCACTATAAGTAGGGCGATTTTAAAACGGGAAATTTTGACTTGAAGAAACTTAATTTTGAGAAAATATTGCCCTCACATATGTAAATTAGGCGTTTCTGCTGATAATTATTGAATTGTACTACGGTACTTATCTTGATTTTTGGTAGGAACTATCTGTCCTCACTAAGTAGCTTGTCAAGAATGGAGAAAGAACGTTCAACAGCAGCAGTTGTTCGCTGAAAACACTGAAGTTGTGCGTACACTGCTGGTGACAAACCGTGTTGCTTCATTCTGACAATGTTGTCTAGATCACAATTTTTCATCATGCGCTTCCTGATATAAGAACCATACAATGCCCAGTGCCCACGCAGTCTTGCTTCAGTTAGGATATTGCAGTACCTTCAGCATAAACATAAGATGTAAAATGTCAAATGATAAGTTCACCGACAGCGCCAACATCTACGATACAAACGAAAGGCATGTTGCAAAAACTTTTCGACTTTGTAAGCAATTTTTACCATTTTTTGACCAAATGCTGCAGTTATAACACTTGATTCAAATTTGAACACTGAGCACCGGCCTAATAACAGGATCGAAGACTACGACAAATCCACTTACGCAAGCCACAGAGTTCCACCAATTTTCTCAATAAATATCACTTGCAAATGACAACAACATGGTGTGCAACTAGTCAGCGCTCAAGATTACCGGACCACGATCTGATATATCGACTTCGCATACACTTACTTTGACTACAAAATTTTCAGCAGCTCTAAATCAGATTAAAATTATAATTACAGATACAAAGTTTTTTCCAAATCAGATTATAATTAGAATTATAGCTACAAAGGTATATAAGGAGACCTTTTCCTCCAAATTAGATTATAATCATAATTACTGATTTCACTAAATCTTTGACATTGAATAAGTTCTGGTGATATCGAATCATAGTCCATTCTTATGAGCATGATAACAGCAAATGTCTGTACAGCAAGCTTGGCTCTTTCCCCCCTATACAGTTCTTCAGTAGCATTTACAAGAAACCCAGAAATTATATTACAATTAAAATGAGAGCAAAGAAACATTTCACGATAATTAGTCTAATTAGGCAACTAGAATCAACTAGTTGTCCAAGTCTTCGTCTACAGGCACTTCATTTTCATTGCTTGTCCTTATTATGTTATATTCTATTTCTTTCCATTTAATGTGCCTGGCTCTTTCTTATTCACGGGGTACTGGATTTTCAAAATTCACATCCAGAACTAGAACTACTCACTTTTTAAAATTCGCAACAAGAACTAGAACCACTCACTTTTCACAATATGCTACTACAACTAAATCTAGAATTATTCGAAAAAAAGGTGGCTAGTAGGGCTGGCCACAATGATTCGAGTACTCGAATCTGAATCGAGTATTAATTTTAATGATTCGAGTCGAGTAGTAAAAGACGATATTTTCGAGTACTGAAATTACAAGCTCCTCGCTACTGAAAGTTAATTTATCAACGAGAACTATAGTTTTGATGCTAGTTTCCAATGTGGAAGGCTTAAAACACTGATTGGCTGCATCGAAGCATACAAAGCTACAAAGCTTACGTGAAATAACACATTTTCGAAGTCATAATCATCTCATAACCTTGTCACGAAGTGCAATGAAATCGGTATGGTCGAAAAAATATCAAAGCATCTTTAATGTGATCGATAACACGCATAGTATTCTTTGCTGTGGCATAAAAGGTACATATTTGAACTTTGACATATGACATTCTGTTATGACGTAAGAATGTATGATACTCGAATACTCGAAGCATAATACGTGATTCAGAATCGAATCACTCAGGTACGGTACTCGATTTTGCCCAGCCCTAGTGGCTAGTTGACTGTCAACTAGCTGGATCGCTAGTCTGTATAAGTCTGCACAGAGTGCATTCTATGCCGTTAACCAAAAATCATGAATTGCTCACTGGGATGACAGTATAGACCAATTTATACAACACAACACAGTGAACAAATAGGCCCGTTCCAAGGTCACGGTATCTCATTAACGGACAATTTCAAATCTGCTTTAAACAGCCCTTTAATTTCACAGTCGAATGAGCGGAAAAAGTCCGATTTTATCGTGCAATAACTTGAAAACAACTTATGTAATTCATTCAAAATATATTGATATTTACTCAGATAGCCTTCACACTGTTATGAGTAAAATTTCAGCAAAATCTGAAATTTGATGGAGACGATATTAAATCAATTTTTTTGGTTGATATGACATGAAATTACCTCAACATCTGAAATCTCCAATCAAACTCTATCCTGATTCAGAAGTATTTTTCAAAGCTATAATCCAAGTCATCTGACTAAGAAGAAAAACATGATTCAAAGAACGGGAGCACTTTGTGTACTAGAGACCAGGTCTGAAATTTACGACACCCGTATGTAAAATTCTCCAGTTTCACTCTACTTCGTAGGCCTATAGTAATTTACATTTTCTACAAGAGCAATGAGACAGCATGTTAAAACCTTCAATCATCACAACATGATACCAGAGAAATAGCTAACAATCAATTAACTTTCAGTAATATCACAACACAACACAACAAACTCGCTATGGTAGGTAGTTTAATATACAAGCCTACAGGATTGATGCGATTACTTCACAATAAGATCAGTCGCATTCAAAATAAGGTCAGTCCGCAGTTGTGGGTACTCAGTGTTGATATTCCTTGTGGCTGGGGGTTAGGGTCCGTAACTTCAGAGGTTAGGGTCATTATTGCGCTACGTTCACAAGAAGATCAGTCCTTATTCACAGTAAGTTCAATCCTCGTAAAAAAATTAAATCTGCTCTTTAAATGACGAATCTATTTTTTTCTCATGAAAACAATTTTTTCCTATGCAGTACCAACACAGCAACACACCCCAGCCAGTCTGATTTGAAGTACAGATTCGGATTCTATAGTGGACTGATCTCATTGTGAACATATTGACTAATGTTATTGTGATTTGTGAACATAGCCACACTACACCAATCCTCCTATGAGCACATAAAATGGCATAGACAAAGGAACAATGAAGACACAGTGCCCAATCATAAGATATAGCAGAGATACTACAGCAGTGGTACTTAAACTTGAACTAAATCTGAGATTAATTGCCTCACATATCGAAATGATTGCAATTTTAAAGTAAGTATGCTACGTTTTCACCGGCATATATTACTTCCAGAGTGCGCAGACAACCAGTTGTATGTAACACCGTTATTTGGAACGTGTGACAAACGCAGTTTCAAATTGGGGTGCTTTATTTTCTTCTTCGGGGTTCAGATTGCACGGAGGGGATTATTTGGTACCGACCATTTCGACAACCATCAATATATTTTGGCAAACCATTGACGGTCACATTGGGTAAAAATTTAATCGCAGTCGATCCTTTTGGAAATGCATTTTATTATAGCCATTGTTGTAAAGAACTTCAAGTGTCTCGGGGGCATCCCTAAAAGACGGAGAAGCGGAGGCAGCGGAGACAGCGGAGGCAGCGGAGAACGGACCCTAAAACGCGGAAGCAACGGAGACGGCGGATGGAGCCAAAAATGCCGATTCCTAAAAGACGGAGACAGCGGAACTAGCGGAGAGCGGAGCTTTCGGTCATTAACCTTTATAGACACGCGCGACATAGCGGATGGATACTGAAACAGAGATGCCACTCCTGGGTTTTTCCACCCAGATCTGGGTTTTTTGAGCATCACCTGGGTTTCTGGGTTTTTATCCTTGAAATCTGGGTTTTTTTCAACATCCAGTTCGCCAGTGCAGTTTTACGCTTAAAAAATAATTATTAGAATCGTATGGTCGCAATATCGTAAAATCCACGCACTTCAGTTCGCCATTGTCGATGGATTTTGCTGTTATTGTAACGACAAAATGTTGAGAATCTATTTCACTACTAAAATAAGAGGCTTCCGCTTGATGCGATGGAGCTTCATTGAATGGTAACTTCCAGGTCGCAGAAAGTCTATAGGACGATTGCCAGTAGCGAACTCGGCACTTGGTGAACAATTCGGCATGTATCGATAAATATCATGTAACTGCATGGTATGCACAAGCACATGAACAGACCAAGTGATGATTCGACTAATATAATCCTATTGTTATCTGAGTATATTCATAGTTCCAACAGGGACACTCAGAGAGAGATAGAGAGAGAGAGAGAGAGAGAGAGAGAGAGAGAGAGAGAGAGAGAGTTAGTCAGTTGGACACCCCAAGCAAGTTAATCAGAGGTATGGGTTATCAGCACATTCAAACCCTAACCCTTAATTTCATGATTGGGCAGTTACGGTATATATTTTCACTATATATTGCTCTGTGATTATTCCAAATAAAAGTGATTGTCACGAATAATCAATCGAAAGCTACTTTCAATCTGTCCAGGTCGCTGAAAATACATGAAATCATCCTTAGAAATAGGAATGGATGGCATTGCATTGAACTTTCGCAGCGCGATGATATAATTAGTACCGATACACTATTAAGTATTAACGCTGCGCCCCAATTGTTTCATTGCGATCTGACGAGAGGAAAACAACATATTTTTGTGCGATTCGCAGTATTAACCAAGCAAAATGTGTATTTTGAACTGTTGTAAATTCAATATCAAAGGCTTCAAGGACTGTATGAGTGTATTCGACGACTATCAGGCTCCACTTTCACAGCTATCTCGTGTCTTTTGAGTGAAATATAGGATCTGGGTTTTTCTGGGTTTATTTCGCCTCCACATCTGGGTTTTTCCGAAATATCCCAGTGGCATCTCTGTACTGAAAGCGGAGTTCGGGACCCCGCGAAATGGACATAGCCGACGGTTAGAAAGCGGAGATCAGGGCGTATCGGAAGATGTTTCGAAGCAGTGGAGAATGACGGAGAAGATAGCCATGCGAGTTCAAGGCCGATTTGGCGACTGATTGCCCGTCGATGAGATGACATAGCGGACGGATACTGAAAGCGGAGTTCGGGGCCCCGCGAAATAGACATAGCGGACGGTTATATGATATAGAAAGCGGAGATGAGGGCGTATCGGAAGATGTTTCGAAGCAGTGGAGAATAACGGAGAAGTCAGCCATGCGAGTTCAAGGCCAATTTGGCGACTGATTGCCCATCGATGAGATGACATAGCGGGTGGTTATATAATACAAGGGAAGCGGAGATCGGGACGTATCGGAAGATGTTTCGAAGCAGTGGAGAATAACGGAGAAGTCAGCCATGCAAGTTCAAGGCCAATTTGGCGACTGATTACCCGTCGATGAGATGACATAGCGGACGGATACTGAAAGCGGAGTTCGGGGCCCCGCGAAATAGACATAGCGGTCGGTTATATGATATTGAAAGCGGAGATGAGGGCGTATCGGAAGATGTTTCGAAGCAGTGGAGAATGACGGAGAAGTCAGCCATGCGAGTTCAAGGCCAATTTGGTGACTGACTGGCCATCGATGAGATGACATAGCGGACGGTTATATCGTTATATTATACTGAAAGCGGAGTTCGGGGCGTAGCGAAATATATTTCGAAACAGCAGAGAATAACGGAGAAGTCAGCCATACGAGTTTCGGGCTAATTTGGCGACTGATTGCCCATCGATGAGATGACATAGAGGACGGTTATATCGTTATAATAAACTGAAAGCGGAGTTCGGGGCGTAGCGAAATATATTTCGAAACAGCAGAGAATACCGGAGAAGTCAGCCATACGAGTTTCAGGCCAATTTGGTGACTGATTGCTCATCGATGAGATGACATAGCGGACGGTTATATTATACGGAAAGCGGAGTTCGGGGCGTAGCGAAATATATTTTGAAACAGCAGAGAATAACGGAGAAGTCAGCCATACGAGTTTCGGGCCAATTTGGCGACTGATTGCCCATCGATGAGATGACATAGCTGATGCGTTTCGTTTGACAATTTAACTGATGATAGTCGTGGAATATTATACTGAACTACTTTCTACTTTACAAAAACCGAATTGCAAATGTAATTAGTTCATCCGGAATACTGTTCAGGTAGATGTTGAAGTAATTGCGAAACATTACACCTTTAGTAAGTACCGGAAATAGCCCAAATCTACTTGATTACCCCGAAAAAGTAGAAATATTCAACATATATAATATCTGAACAACGTGATGTGATAAAGCAAAAATATCGTCAGATTCGTATTCAGCGCCCCCAAATTAGGTATAATTGACCCGAAGAAGTCCTGGTGCAAAAATCCTGTAGATCAGCGTTATTGGTGCTGCGGCGTGCGACGTCATCAAACCAGGATATTGGCCCGTGAGCACATTCTAGTTTGAGACCTCTGCACTAGTGACTATAGTGCGAACTCCGTAACTACTTGCTATGAACCCAATATCGGGGCATTTTGCCTGGCGTTAACAATCCACCTTTGCTCGACTCGATCTTCTCCTTATTTGCTAACACCTGTCACTTCATTAACGAAATATCTTTTACAAATTATATACAGATGTTACCAAAATGAAACGATGAATGAAACGAAGAAAATATATACAGTCATGATAAAAGGTTTAATATAAGTTCACGGCTGAATTTTAGCACCCAAGCAGTTTTTGCGGTAGCAAATGAAGTATGTCATCTCATCAGCCTTTTCATCGACTAGGCAGGACTTGTGGAACCATCTTCGACATTTCACACACATTATCTGCTGATCTTGGTCTTTACTACCTTTACATAAGCTGCTGTCGCAATTATCCCATTTCGATTTATTCATGACACCAATGGCAGATGAGGAATCGGCTAGCTCTGCATATGTAATATCACTTTCTGATATTGCATTCCAATCATCCAAAATACAACCGGATTCTGATTGCGTTTCGTCAGTCGGTCGACGGCCGGTTGGCAGTTGGTTCTCAGTTGAACGTCCCTGCCAAGTAATCTACCCAGACTCGGCACTTTCCCGACGGAAAATCACGCGCTAAAGGTAAATTATTTGTCACGCAATAAGCATTTGCTATCACATGTATGCCGCAGTCAAATGTGTTCTCCTGTTGTTTAACGTCCCTGCACAGAAAAAACTGCCAGTCGTCAATTGTGCATCTCACGTTCGCCACCCTGAAGCAAGCACTGACAATTTTGAATGAGTTGCGAAAAATACCCTCATATCTCGCCCGGTTAGGGGATATAAATGAGTCCATCACCAGTATAGTTTTGGTACTCAAGTTAACTACTGTCAGTATCCAGTGATTTGGAACATGCACTAGAAAAATGAAGAAGTCTTTGTTCGCTGCTTGGTGCTTACGCGCAAATCGGCATAGCGACGGCACATTGTGATCTTGTTCAGTCCATTGATACCTGTACGAGGTGAAAAACAAAACCAAAGGTTTTTCGGTACAAAATGCTTCTATCACTCGCTCTATTGTTTCATCATCTAGCCATCGCTCAGGTTTCAAGCATTGGCGTATCACATGCTGCGGATCTTTATCTTCCTTTGACGACGAAAGCCAAGGGTAATCATTGAGGGCGGGCAGCTTCACAGAGTCGGTCGTCAAGTCCAACGACGCTGTTTCTTCATTGATTTCAGACATATGCTCGTCGGATATCATTGATAGATCAGAATGCAATAGCGGTTGTTTGGGTTGCTGTTTTCTTGGTGTTGAATGGTGAGCTGGTGTACTATTTATGGTATAGTCAAAATCTACCCGGCGAGGCGTTTTCCGACCGGACTTCCTGGTCCTACCCTTGCGATTTTTCAGGAGCTGACTCAAATTGCAGGGGACCGCTTTCTGTGGGTTGTTGTCTCTTAATGACATCGCTACAGCTTGAATATGATAGCATATTGTTGTGCTTGGGCAAGTACATGAGGAAGGCTTTGGGAAATACCTGACGCAATGAACTTGACGTTGAGTCATTGAAGCAACGGTGAACACACCATTGGTCGACGAGAATCCAACCATATTATTTATCCCGCACCACCTCGCCATAGCGCGCTGGGAGAATCTTTGATTCAACTTATTGTTTGACCTGAAGAATTTTGTCACATTTTGGTCATTGTTGATTTCACTTATGATATCGTCAAGCGTCAACATTTTAGGAAATTTGATATGTTCGAGTTTTTTTCTCATGTAACTAAATTCCGTTTTAAGTTGATATTCCCCATGTCCGCATTCCGCACGGCGAAAATCATGTAAGTAGTTCGTCTGCAGATTATGCATCCATAATATGATGGCATCCAATGTCATTTCTTTACGCCCGCTCGCAGCCTTCAAAACGTTGTTCATTGACTCGCTAATATTGTTAGTGGGTGGGCTCTCACTAAAAGCGGAAAAATATTTCGTTCTGAATCTGCAGGTATTTCTGGAAATGTCACCCTTCAAATGTTTGTAAAAATATTCTCTGAATTTGCCTGTCCATCCATTTGCCAGCGTACGATATTTATCGTTGAATTGATCTTCTCCATCCGACAAAACCAACTTGCGTATATCACCTAATAGAATGCTCACTTCGTGTGTTTTAAAAGAGTGTTCGCGAAGCCATCTTTTTGCATCATTGAGGATATGGTTCAGACAATAAAACTTTGGCAAGTCCGGAAAGTAATCATGGAGTGGTTTAGTTATGCCCTTTTCCCGGTCAGTCACAAACGGAATGTTTGAGCATTTATCCATACCGAGGCAATGCAATATGTCGCGGAACATCTGTTCATGGTTTGTCATGAACTTTTTCTCATGCACCATAAATGCAACTGGGAATATTGGGTCCCCCTTCATTAGCACATTGCGGCACACTAAAATGGAAACGTAAAAGTCCCCTAGGGAGAAAGTTGTATCGTAGGATAGCACTTGGGGTAGTTGCGTATTCTTCATTGAGATTTTCAATATATTTCTAGTCTCATCAAGCATATCGCTGTGTGCCACACGGATAGTTATGTCGGGAATTATTTCGATCTTTCTGACAAAGTCACCGGTGTGAACTGACATTTCTACAGCATTATAAACCGTGTCCTTGGAAATTCGAAGCGACTGCCGATTTGTGTATTTCATATTTTCACATTGTTTCACATCCCGCGGTCTGTCTGTGGGCATTCTAGATTAATCCGATTGCCTCATTCCTTTGGCTTGTAAATCGACATACGTTTGTTTGGGTGTATTTTTGTCGTCCTTTTTGATTTCGTCCAGGCACGCCCGCGAGGTGTGTACGAACACTGAATCTTTTTTCTTTATTGCATTGCCGTGTGAACTGTCTCGATGCAGAGTACTGTCACCCATATAGTGTACCAGATATACGGTGCCGGACTCAGTATTTCTTTCTTCTTCTAAAATCAGTGAATACACGTGTCGCTTAAACCCGGGCAGCGTTTTTCTAAGCTTGCCGTTTGGATCCTTCAATTCATAATATCGCTTGCATACCTCTCCTTTAACGTCGCGACATTTCCCCTTGTGTATGAATCTATATTGGTCGCACTGGAAGTCGGATCGTCCTGATTGACAGGGAGAGCGATATAAATAACCTTCGCCACCTTTGGGTAGTACTGCTGGTTTATCCCAAACATTTTCAGGATTTTCCAAAATTTCTCTCGCTCTTGCGTAACTCAGAGATCTATTTCCAAGCTGAAGCATACTTTGAACTTTACATCAAAACTGCATATCTAGAAAAACGGCCATCATTGCATTTTTAATGAAATATATTGCAAGTAGGCTATATTCAATACACTGGCTATGTGATAATGTTTGAAATACATGGCACTAAAGTCGCGCCGCACCACTACGCAACTCCACTACGCAAGTCAGTGAAATCGGGGAACGAAGATAGAGTTTAATATGCATGCAAAAAATCGTTGTTTGCCGACGTACGCGTAGAAATGCTAAACGTCGTAAGTAACTGCTCTAGTGATGGTGTGTACTGTGTACCCCGGAACGGTTCAGGTTCTGTGTGAACGCGAACGTGAACCCGAACCTATGACGTCATGTCTAACATTTCAGTTACGTGGTGTATTAATTTTTGAGTTTCATCCACACTTATTTGCAAAAGAAATTTCATTCGCACAAACTAACCGAAAGTTGTCATACAAAAAAGAAGATGAAGATACTGAACAACATTTTGTTCAGATGTGCAACAAATTGGCTATGTAGCTTAAGCTATAAAGTGCCTCACGCCCCGACGCCGAAGTGGTTGGCCTCGAAATGAATGAGTCGAATATAGGCATTATGAACTCGCTCGTTGCATGCGCATATGCACACTAGGGTTGTTCAGAATTGACCGGCTTTCGAAAAGTAATGGTTTTCAGTACGTCTCCCATGCCTTAAAAACGTTTTCTAGCAACTTTTTCTGTAATTCATTCCTTGCCTCTGTGTACATGTGCAATGTGTATGTTGAGCTGGAACAGTATCGGCTGAAAATGGGGGATTCCCCTAACATTTAGGTGGCGCGATTTTACTTATTCTATCAAAATGCCATATATATCAGGTTTTAAGCAGCTGTTGTGGTTTGGGGTCATGCAAAACCTCACTGTAGATATTTAGCCTAGTTCAGGTCACCAATTTCATATTGTACAATGCCTCATCCGAATTTTCATTCGCACCACTTTCGCCATTCGCACAGCAATTTTTTTCATTCGCTCAAGTGCGAACCGTCACACAGGTTGAAAAGCGCTGATGTACACAATGCTATAATAATCCCATGAAATCAATATCATCCGTCGTTTTGTCACCAATTTCGACGATGACTTGCACGGGAATATAACCTTACGCCTCAACGGTCTATGCCCGACCGTAAAATGTATTCGGCCTGTTACTATCAATACATTGATATTGAGCAAATTGTAATATACGAAAAAGATTCACTTCACAGTGCAGAACCTACCAAGGTTCGTTTGTGGACTAGAACCTCTAAATTCCCGAGTATCACACACAGAACGCGAACGTGAACCTCACGTCTGCACCATCCCTAGGGCCTCCGCCTATAGGCTAATTATCAGCAAAAATAGAGAGTAGAGTACGAAACCGCAGATAATTGGACCCGTCCAGACAACCATCTTAGATCGCCACTGCCCGTGTAAATTAGTAATTTTTGCTTGTATTCACATCAATAACGCATTGTCCAATTTTGAACTCGATTAAAAAACATCGGAATACGGGTCGCGGCATATTCAAATTATGTTTCCATTTTTGCTACCTAATATTTCTGAAATTTTCATTTTACTCAGTGGAGGCTAGCCTACTTTCAAGACGACACTGTCCCATTTACAACTCATATCTTGAATATACTAATTCCCCAATAAATTGCATCAATGCAAGAAAGAAGTGATCAGAGTCGGTCTTCATAGAAATAACTCAATATTAAATTTAGAGATACTGTACTGCTACGACCCTCATATTTCGTATCTGCCTGGAGTTGTGCTTGTCCTCTCGAGTATATGAAAGGGCTGTCATATTCGACGATTAGCTTTAATTGCAGACTATAGCTCAACTTGTGGCGTTTTAAGTTTTACCCTGCCTAATTTCGCGAGCTTGGGACCGGCACTGGCTAGAACAGAGGTCTCAAACTCAAATGTGCTTGCGGGTCAATTTCCTAGTTTCCGATGACGGGCGGGCCGCAGCATCAATAATAGGGGTATTAAATGCATTATTTCAAAGTAGTCCTCATATGACGGGACCTTCACGACTGACCTTCACATAAACATCGTGCAAATGTAATTTACCATTGCAGTATTAACGCTTGACACGAAAAAATCATATTTTGGAATATTTGAACGAAATTGTCTTTGTGCTGGGCAGAATTTCTCAAAATAATAAGTTAGACGCCATATGTGAGACGACAAATGCATCATGACATCGTAAAAGCAGTCGCGTAATAACATTGCGGCTAGCGGGCATTTGACGAACCACAATCATAGGTAGAATGTATTGGAAGTTACCAAAAATTGATTTGATAACAGAGCATTTCAGCTAATCCGGTTTTCTGGTGTAGTCCTGATAAGTGGGATATTATTCATGTCATTGCCAAATTAATCAAAGTCAAATTAAATAAGCCTTAGATTTGTCTTCGAATATTTGAACACATCAATAATAACTTAAATACAATATTTATTGTACCATAGCAATGATATATTATATCATTGCACCATAGTAATGGAATTGTTTCAAAACCTTTTTAGCGCTCTTACCCCTTGTACTTCCAATATGATTTGTCGTACCCAAGTTCATTTTCAACACAATTTTTGATGATACCTATATCAAAATCAAAAAGACCATCCACGTGAAATCTAAAAATTTGGTGCGTCCATGGTCGTACCAACCCAGCAAACACAGAATATATTGCAGATATATTTTGTATATGACTCAACTACTTCAAAATATATCTAGTCATATGTACTGTTTATATAAATCTGTCGACACATTTGCACATATATAGGACATCTTCAAAGATACCTGTATGACATTGTCATGATATCTTGCTTGACCCTAGATGAACCCTGACCCTAGGTGACCCCTGAACCTGGTTGGGTACCTGGACCTGCCACATCCTGCACTGCCCTTATCAATGAAGACTGACAGATGATTTTACAAATCATGCATGGCTTTGTTCGTGTATTAAATCAGCACAGAACTGCGCAATCACTCCAGCAAATATTGCTATTTGCTGCCTAAGCATAAGTTCGAAATCGTTGTCGGAATTGTCAGACTCTGTGATGACAGCCTTGCTCCTGTTATCTTCTTTATCGCCACCCTATAACATAAATGAGTAAATTACTACAATTGATTATTATCACTGTAGAACAGAAGTCGTTATGTGTTTGGTTGTGGGTAAAATGGGATGGTGATCTGAGTTACATTAACCAAAAGACCTCAAGCCCTCTTTCAAAAGCGACATGACCTTTACTTTTACACTGAAGATATAATTAACGCAGTTACGCTTTCAAGATGAGAAACCAGAACCTGTTCAAGTTCAATAATGTCTGTCATTATAGAGAAGATTTTCATGCTATTGGCGTCATGAAGATGTGCTGCTGGGAACGGATTTCAAAACCTATCGTTTGGGCACGGGGTGAAGATTGTTCTTTACATTATCATTTTAATATTAATATGGTAATAGTTGCCTGTGAGAGGCTGATGTGATAATGATCGCTCATTCCATGTACGGCATAGTAAATATATGCAGTGGTTCGCAAACTGGGGTCTGCGAGACAATTTTTATGACTGCGAAGTACCTTCCAAAAATTCACACGATCCAGAAATTTTCGAATATTTTAATTCCCAGAGTATACAATTTTTTAGACAGGTTATTGTCTGAACCAAAATCGAAGTTGCTTAAAATTATTTTGTAAATCAACATGAAGTAGAGTTATTCAAATTAAATTTTATTCTCCCCGTGTGAGACAAATGCGACCCGCGGAGGGAAATTGTCAAAGGCCTATCTCGTAAATTTTCTAGTAAAGTTTGGGGACCACTGATATACAATGTTCTGAAGATGAGCGGTAAGAACAATTCACTTACAGTCCAATAATATCACAAAAGACACAACTGTCACACCACACAATCATCAAACTTAATAACAAAATTACCTTGCAAGATCCAGCAACAGTTAGAGATCTTGCAACCTGATCTTTAGTTCTTTTATCTGGGATCTCGAGGTCAGGATGAGCCGATCTGCATGCTCCTAAAAAGAGATATAATTAGATGAAGATATCCACTGTCCAGTCATGGTATATTATACATCAGCCATCAGACAACGAACAAAACTCATCAACAACTAGAGTACTAAAGTAGATAACTTTGCACATCAGTGACGACATATGACGTCAAACGATTAAAATGTTGAAAAATCGAGGCATTGGCTCAACTTTTTTTTACGTTGATTACGTTCAATTTCCGTCAATAACCGTTGATAACTTACGTCTAATAGTCTTTTCAGGTGTCACTCTTGCTTTTTTGACCCTTAAGACTAGGATTTCCATATACTTTCTTTACAGCTATGCTGGTCATCATATTTTCGACAGTTTCCGGCAATTGTACATCCCGGAATCCCATTAAAGCGGCTACCTGTAACAACATTATATTAGTGGTACACAATACAGATGGTACTGCCTTGCATCAATGGTTTGCACCAGAATTAACAATGACATTTATGGGCATTCTAGATAAAACCATCCACACCATAAATTTCATGGTCACGCTCATCAAAGGCTTGGTTGACTTTGCGATTTCGCAATAAATCACATTGGCAATTCAATTTTGGATAATAGAACTAATTTCGAAAAGGACCCCTGCTGTGTCTGAAAATGATTCCTTGGTGTCGGCGGACACCCCTGATTTAGACTGTCAATCGCTTTGTTCGAATGAGAAACAAAAACATACCAGTTCAGACTTTGCCGTTGTTTAAAGGTGTTCCAGCTGTGACAAGGTTTCACAGGGATCTTCAATTATATCTTTCAGCAAAATTGGGGCACTCGATTGAGGTCTTTTGGAGTAATTGCCGATATGATGTCTGAGGAAATCCATCATCTGGTTTTTCTGCAACTTTATGTCTTTGATGCACAAGCTAAAAAGGATTCGATTACAAGGAAGTTGGATTGATCTTCATATGTGATAAACTTACCATTACTTTATGACAGGCCGCGTTGTTGATGGTCAAAATTTTGTAGTTCAGCGATGATTTCAAATGAAGGAGCATCTGAAAAACAGCGAGACTTTATTCTCAAATTCGAGAACGCATCAAAGTGCTAGGAACTTACTGAGGGACTTAGATCTCTGGCCGTTACATTCAATGATGGGATTATGCCATTCTTGAACACTCTTTTCGCTAATGATGGCAAACTTGCATTGCGAGCATCATTGATATCACTCCTGCTTGCCAGAATCATAAGATGACCGCATTCTTGAAATTGGCATGTCTTGTATCTGAATACTTGGATTACGTTTCTTCCTTGCAGGAAAAACATCATCTACAAATTATAAACGTTTTACATATATATATACCATATTGCACAGAATAAAAGGGTATACCTTGACCATCAGTTGACGCCGAATTATTCAAAAATTGTTTGTTCCGCTGACGTTTTCGTTTTGGCCGCTGCGCTTCATTTTCAGTCCAGACAATGACAAAGATGTGGGCAAGCCACTACTCTCCGCAACTTTTATTATATCACTAAAAGCTACCTTCCATACATCTAAAACAGATGAATAATGTAGATGGCAAGGTAGGCCCACTTGGAAAACAGTACGCTAATCTAAGTTTATAACTTACTGGATGAGCATTTCATCTGTATCTTTTATACAGAGACCAATTGCGATTATCATATTATGGTTGCTTTTTGTTCTTGGCCTTACCGTGCTATTTGCATTCTTACGCAACCACCAGCCATGCAATACTATTATAGATACAAACAATTTCGCACAATTCACAATTCATAAGATATAAGCTATGGAATCAATCCTGTTTGGAATCGGTGTCCTGTGCTCACACTATATTTCATTTTTTAATTATTTTTTATTAAATTACTTTAACTTGGAAAATCGTCGCTGCTCCCCTGATATATCAGGCAAAAAGGCCAGCGATTCCAATCAGGGAATCAATGAGATCAATTCTACATCGGTTTTCCAGCTTTTATGTATTACAGCAACAGCAACCGGTTGTTCTTGTTCAACAAAAAGCACAACAGCAAATGATTGCTCGATTTATTGATCGACTAATACCCACCTATATTCATTTGCAGCAAATCCTTAAAGGTTTGAGTAAGTTGATATCCAGAAAATGTGCTCATGATAAGCCGCACGAGTTCTATAGTTCATTAGTTGATCTGAAATGAATCACAGAATTATATTCAGACATAGCCGCCTAGTTATGATGTGGACATCACATTACCAGAAAGACTAGACTAGTTCTATGAAGTTATATCGTATTACCTCAAGTCCTTAACCATGATTATATAAGAAGCATATATAAATTACCTTGCACAGTGCAGTTTTCGGTATTCTTCTATAGAAATATGCTTGGATTAGCCTCAATTAACTGCGATTTCCCTGAATGCTACTAAAACCAAAACGACAACGATATCTGCACTGCAAGCCGCCATTATCAGAGCGCTTCTGTATTTTGTCTGGCGGTTTGAAACCTGCGCGCCGAAACGGGTGTTCGCGTGAGGAGAAAGTGCCTTAAGCCAGTGAGTCACTCGGCTACGACGGCTAGACGGCTACACCACGGAGTACGGATGAGCAGCCGGATGGTTTTCAGCGTAGCCGGAGTAGATCCGGATTCTGAATTTGCTTTGACAGTCGGATTGTAGCAGGATTTTTCTATTGGACTATCAAATAGTATAGCATTATTTTGGCAGCAGTTTTTTGGATTACCCAGAATTCATAAGACTTTCAAATTGCCGCCTGAAGCCGTAATGGATTCGGATTCCAAAATTTGAGATGGCCAAGAATCAAAATATCTGCAAAATCACGCGAAAGCGGCGTGAGACAAAAGGAAAAACATTCGATCATAGCAATTTACAACGATGTAAATTGCTATGATTCGATAGTGGCAATTATGGTGACATATCACCCCATAAGAGTAAGACATCAATAAAATTGATAGTATAGATAAATTATACCATAAAATGAAACAATAATCGAATTTGATTCATCACAAATATATTTTCGGCATTTTGACGAAATTTGTTGGATAAGAAAAAGATGTACTCAAGATAAGTTTCCGTACAAGATATGCACAAACACAATTTTGAGATAATTAGGATAACAAAAAGATATCCGAACATGTCCGAGATATATCTCGTGTTTGCTGGGAAGTCATGGCATTCCGAGGCACAAGTCCTTCACTGATAGTAACGTATTACGCGACTCTACTCGAGCCATATCTATTTATTTTGTCACCCAGTCAGTCCCAACCCGAGTAATTTTACGAACAATCGCGACCATCAGTCCAAATCACAATTTTCAGTCTCGAATCATCAACGGATGATGTTTGTCACAGTGACGTGCGGTCCAATGAGGCAGGTGAGGCAGTGCCTCACCTGTCGTCTGGATGAGTAAGTGAAAATTGCGAAACCCCTCCATGAGTCGATGATTATATTGATGTTACACATCGATGTTCATAAATAACTAAATTTGAACATTTTTTCCCCAAACATCATCAATTTGCATCATTATTATTCAAAAATACAGCGCGAAAGGTGAGGTGAGGCACAGGTGAGGCACGGGCGGGTCGTGCCTCACCTGCAACAATGCAATTCATCATAAATAGCTCGGAATTCCTAATAACTGGAATCAATGAAATGCTATAGTAACACTGATTCCGAAAATCTAAATATTAACAGTGTCAGAGCACCAGAACCCCCAAAAATCGCCAAGGAAGGTGACCTTCGCCTTTATTACATACAATGCCATCGTAGAGAAACAATGGCTAGGTGAGGCACAAACGAATCTGCTTCATGGACTATTCGCTAACAATTGGACAATCGAAACCGAGTGAAACGCGTTACCGATTTCGGAATCCAACAGTCTTATAGGAATTATATGAGATTGAAGCGACGGCCAATGCGTAATGCGAAGCCAATACATTCCTTTACTATTTTGTAGCTGTTATGTATTTTGCACCCACAGCTACGTTAAATTGTGGTATGTGATAGCTATTTGCATAGGCTGCATTGTCGTTGTTTGTGTCCTTTATGCTGTGTTCGACTGCAGTCCCTTCAATCGTTAATTGTGGTATGTGAATGTGATAGCCATACTTACAAAGCCTGCGTTGTTGTTTGTGATAGTGTTGCCACTCCTAAACACTAGATCTAGTGTATTTTGACTTGACCTAATGCATTTTCTTTCGAAATTCAGCAAATCTAGTGTTCTTTTACTGAAAAAAATTTGTAACTGAGGATGCTTTTTTCATGTTCTTCGAATAATTTATACCGGAAGGCCTACTTGAAAAGATAGTAATTATTATTTGTCTAAACATGCCTATTTGGCACAATAGTGACCGGTCCTACATGTATTATAGAATGTGAAATTGCAACGGCTACCAGTGTGCAAAGAAAATGCTCTCTATACCCGCTGCTGTTGTTATTCACATTTCAAGTCTCTTTACGTGCGTGTTGTTCTTTTGTATGTGTGTGGGGGGGGGGGGCGTGCCTCACCAGCCGTGAACCTCACCGCACGTCACTGGTTTGTCATCATGAACAATACATCTGACATATTAGCTGATCTTCCACCGCATGTTAGCTTTTAAAAGTCATGCGACAGTGAAGTTTGATGAGTTTTCAGTTTTTGGAGTAGTTTCAGAGTGAACTTTAAGTTCTCAAATCTAAAAATAGATATGTGACAATTCAATATATTGTGAAATACTTGGAAATCCAAAATGCCTTCGCGGGCCGCACAAAATGTTCTCGCGGGCCGCATGCGGCCCGCGGGCCTCGTGTTTTAGACCTCTGGGCTGATCATTCTGCAGTTTCGACTTTCGAGTCTTTACTTAATAGATTCGACAGCTGATGACTGCTCGCAGACCTCTGCGGTTTTATTAATTGCTCGTGATCTGGCGATCCGCGGGTTTGGATGTGATGTTTGTTGCCCAGTATTTCCTTCAATTACTGCTATCTGTAATCGCTACACACACGAAATATCAACCTAGCTCAAACTATTCAAGTATAGCTTGCCGCATATACAATTCATTTCAAATCGGTAAAGACTAAAGATATATGTTATCTCCCAAGCTCAATAACAATTTAAGGACTATTTGACATACTGTAATAGCCAGAGCAAATATTTTCAAATAATGAAACATCATACTTCATCCTGAAATCTTCAGGCATAAGCACATGTTATTTATTGGATTACTGATAATGGGTATAGTGGTACCCGTACCGCATTGCTGATATTTCAGCCATTATACGCGGGGCCGAACGGTTTTATCAGGGGTATTGCGATGATCTAACATTGCGTACATTCATAAAGCGCCAGGTCATCCACCGCATTGTGTATTGCATTTGTCTGCTGAGGCGCCGTATCGTCTACCCGTATCGCCGCGGATCCGGTTCTTGCTAGGATTTGAAAATCGCTATATATTGTACACAACAATTTGTGTGTGTTTTTTCAGTAACATACATCATACAGTCGTTTCTACCTATCCTGATGCTACGTTTTATACCCGAATGATAAAACAGTGCGTTGTATGAGTAATTAACCGCTTTTGGAAGACTTTCTTATGGTAAAAGATGTCCGCCTGTTTGGGAATAGCATACACAGCCATCGATGAAGCCATACGGCGATAGAGCATGATTTACTTATCATGTAACATTGCTATATATTCAGAGGTGATCAAAGTAGTCAAGAAAGCTACTCAAGTAGAAGTAGAAGTAGCGACGAAAAAATTTACTCAGGTAAGAGTAGAAGTACGTTTTCCATAAGAAACCTAAAACTACTTGAAGCAGCAGTAGAATTGACTGACTTTAAATCTACTCAAGTAAGTAGGTAGTTGTGAAAACTCCGCTTTCAGTATCCGTCCGCTATGTCATCTCATCGACGGGCAATCAGTCGCCAAATTGGCCTTGAACTCGCATGGCTGACTTCTCCGTTATTCTCCACTGCTTCGAAAGATCTTTCGATACGTCCTGATCTCCGCTTTCTATATTATATAACCGTCCGCTATGTCATCTCATCGACGGGCAATCAGTCGCCAAATCGGCCTTGAACTCGCATGGCTATCTTCTCCGTCATTCTCCACTGCTTCGAAACATCTTCCGATACGCCCTGATCTCCGCTTTCTAACCGTCGGCTATGTCCATTTCGCGGGGTCCCGAACTCCGCTTTCAGTATCCATCCGCTATGTCGCGCGTGTCTATAAAGGGTAATGACCGAAAGCTCCGCTCTCCGCTGGTTCCGCTGTCTCCGTCTTTTAGGAATCGGCATTTTTGGCTCCCTCCGCCGTCTCCGTTGCTTCCGCGTTTTAGGGTCCGTTCTCCGCTTCTCCGTATTTTAGGGATGCCCTGTCTCGGCGCGGAAAGATTCGGCAATACTGGTGTCTAGTAGTTCCTCGTCTTAGCATGACATCAAACCATAATTTATGCAATAAAACGGTCGGCAATTGTTCATTATCAAGCCATATTGACGAAGGACTTTTCTGCATGTCTAGCTTACACAGTGACCTTGTGAACACAATTTTTGTTGCAACAAATTCAGCAAATATAACATACGGTACCTTACATATTATTGATATGATATTTTAAGATCACTCTGCGAGAGAGAGAGAGAGTCTTTACTTTCATCCGACCAAAATACATAACAACATACCAGACGTCAGACGGCAATGATGGTGGTACAGAAAATATGCATGCTGCGGACGCGACCCCAATTTATACCCTTTGTGACCCATGTTTGAGTCACGACTCAAACTTTGAGAATCCCTGTACTAAAAACCCAGGGTTCAAGGAGGAATAACCAGAAACCAGATCTGCCGTAGCCGTAATTTGTTGACGAAATTCGTCGAGAAGTACCAATCGTGGGGTGGATATAAATTGCTGATGGCAGCGAAGTCGATGATGCCGGCATTTAGTCGGTAAAAATATTAATAAAATTAACCAGAAGCAGAATTAGAAAATTTCATAACACTTACCGGAATATCGTCTCAACGCAAACCTAATTTGCACGCAGCCAAAATCCTGAGGTACCCGAATATACTTCCCCACTAACGACGCTTTCATATAATAATCCACATTGCCGACAAATTAGTAATATTCTTAGGGAGTAAGCACAAAATATACAATTGGATTGGGGCTAGCTTACTGGCCCCGGCAGGCTTAGGTTGTGTTCATAGGTGTAGCTAGCGCAGTTGCACGATACCCTTTACTCCATCAATTTGACATATCCATATTATGTTCAGGACTTTTTTTATTCAAATATAAGCATCGTATTGTTTGGGCTATATGGGTTGCCAGTGAACTCGGCACCTGGTGGAATCGACACTTGTATTGTGACGTAGCAATGCCATCTGTCGGTGTTCGTCGCTCTACTCCAGGGCCGGCCAACCTTTTCAGCCAAAGGGCCACATTCGATTGACGAAATATTGCGCGGGCCACTTACCGCGCGAAGCGCGAAAAAATTTTGAAGTTCATAGGTCAATATTATTGTCACTTGACTATATTGTGGGCCTGCCGTATATCGCTCGGCGAGGATGGGCTATTCGGCGCATGGACATATCGATATCGAAAGCTGCGACCAACATGCGTCAATCTTTCCGTGCCTATGTTTCATAGTCAACGATCTTACTGCGAGCGCAAACGCAAGGTCGCATATGTTGAACGACACTTTGTCCCGTAATCGCGAATATAGTTAGACTCAATCTGATACATCAGGCGTTCGTCCATTTTCACAAAAAGGGTAACAATATTAAAAATAAGGAATCGAGTGACAACATGTTGCGCTAAGCTTGCAGAAAATTTTAACTTTTGATAAATCTATCGCAAATTATTCTGCTTTATTGTAGTGTACGAAGATATACCAATATGTGACTGGCTGATGGATCTGTCAATGCGTCGGAACTGATATTTTTGTCATCACATCTCAAGTGTTGCGGCCAAACTAATCAAATTTTTGGTTGGCCTTGCAAGTTCACAATCTGTGCAATCCATTTTTGATTTTAGAAGTTTCGGAAATGACCTCGCGGGCCATTCAAAACCTTCTCGCGGGCCACATGTGGCCCGCGGGCCACGGGTTGGCCGGCCCTGCTCTACTCGGTACATGTATTGCTTGTATTGTGACGCAGCAATGCCATCTGTCGGTGTTGGTCTACTCGGTGGTCGGTACATGTCTTGCTAATTTGACGGATAGAGGGAATGCTATGGACATGGACATATGCGTGGAGATTGAAGTGGGGCCGCTACCGGTAGTCGATATTTACAACCAGGTAAGTCGAAAAGTGCTAATTAATTCGATATGAGTGATCAGATTTTAACTAAATTTTGCTTGCAGGAAGATGCCGTTGAGATTGACGTTGGGCCGCTACCGGTAGCCGATTTTAACAACCAGGTAAGTTGAATAGTCCTAATTACTTCGATATGAGTGATCAGATTTTAACTAATTTTGTTTGCAGGAATATGATGATCTCATTGAGTCATCGTTATCGGATGTGTCCGCTGCTCAGGTCAGCTCCGAAATGTCTTGGTCGGACGAATCAAGCTATAAAATATTGGAGGGTGCGTCACAAAGAGGATGTGATATGCTGTTTGACGGCCAAGGTCATTCTTACACCAGGAAGAAGAAAAACAAAGATGGGTCATTTCTTTGGAGATGCAAAAATCGCACAAAAGCATCATGCCGAGCATCGGTAATTGGAGATGATACCAATTTTACGAAGGGAAAGCATCCTCATAATCAGCCTGCAATTCATGGTATCTATAAGAGTGCTTTGATTTCTAAAGAGACAAATTCCTCAGCTATAAACAATCCTTTTGAATCGGATGCACGGATTGCTCAAGCTGTCTCCAGTAAACACCTGATCAATAATAAGCGCCCTATGCCGGGATTGATGCCCATTGACAATTTAGCTAGGAACGCCAACTATGCACGAGCAAGTTCAAGGCCGAAGGAACCGAAGACTATCGACTTTGAACTTAATTTTGACAATATTCCTTCAAACTTTCTGCTTGGAGATGTTACAATCAAAGGGGCCCGTCACCTTTTATTTGCATCTGAGCAGCAGATAGATCTCCTAAAAAATTCAAAAACTTGGTTTGTGGATGCAACCTTCAAAGTTGTTAGGAAACCCTTCTACCAACTTTTCTCGATCCATGCTTTCATACGATCTGGGGATGCTACAAAGCAGGTACCCCTATTATTTGCCCTGATGTCACGAAGACGAAAAACAGACTACGTCGCTGTCCTTGACAAAGTTTTGAACACTATAGGTGAATGTCGAGTGAAAAGAGTTGTATGTGATTTTGAATTGGCAATTTGGAAGTCGTTGGCTGCGACTCTTCCTGGGGTTGATGTGCAGGGATGTTCCTTCCACTTCACACAATGTATAGTTCGAAAAATCAAGGAGTTAGGGCTTTCCAAATATTATTATGCGAGGAAAGCCACTCATCTTGTCATGAAGCAGTTGATGAGTCTTTGCTACTTGCCCGCAGAACTTATAGATCCGAGTTTCTCCAGACTGTGGCGCAAACATACCGATCCAAAACTGGAACCGTTATTTAAGTATATACAGAGCGCATGGATAAACTCCAAGAATTGGAAGCCACATAGTTGGAGTGTATATCAAACAGCAATCCGCACCAACAATGATGTAGAGGGGTGGCACAATCGCCTAAACAGGATGGGACGGCTGAACATGCCATTGTATAGCCTGATTCTTCTCCTGAATGGGGAAGCGTCGTTCTCGCACGAACAGGTGGCACTCCTCTCAGATGGCAAGATCAAGAAAAGACGCCGCAAGGAGTGTCGCTTGATTGATGGCCAATTATACCAACTCTGGAGGGAATTTAGAAAAGGAAGTAAGACCCCTCGCCGGTTGTTGAAAGAGATTGCAAGGATTAATGGTCCTGCTTCCGTCTAAATCCTCATTTTGTATTTGCGACTTATAGCCTATCTATTTTTATTCATGAGTTTATTAGTTCAACTGTTCGGTTTATTAGAGATTTTATAATAACTAATTTGTATTCGCAAATTATATCTATTTTTTATACATTTTTATTTATTTATTATTAATTATTATTTATTTTTTATTTATTAGTTATTGATAAGTTCAACTGTTACGTTCATTAGAGATTTTATAAGTTCAATACAACATAACAATACTGATTTGTATTGGCTGATCACTTATAGGAAGGTGTGATTTTGTCACAGGTAGCTGGTCAGGAGCAGGTTGAAGGGTGACATTAGGGAATCATCCTGCTAAAAAAATATAGTTAATGGGCGATATTAAATTTATAATATCCGTTTTTATGAAGGCAAAACATGATTATTTTGGCCTTCGTAAGTTTCGATGTGTTCATAGGAAACATTTATTGGTGTCACGGGGAACACTGTATTGTTATAAACTTAAAACAATAGAGATCGCACAGCATCTACGGTCAAACGAAGTGCCGAGTTCATCAAGTGCCGAGTTCACCAAGTGTCGATTTCACCAGGTGCCGAGTTCACTGGCAACCGCTATATGTACGTACATTGTACGTCCATGGCAGATAACATCTACTATAACAGTTACACTTCCGTGCTTTATTACGCCGATCGATTTTTTTTTCAGGAAACGACAGGGCCGCAGCCCTTCAACAAATATAGTTTTATCATAGTGTCCTAAAGTGGTGGGGACAAAACTAAATCGCTCGGCTCTCTGAGTCACGTCATTCTCTCCATTTGACCAAACACAATTTACGGCACTACCTAGACTGCCTTACTGAGCGAAAAATTTGATAAAATTGTTATGATCGAAAAGCTACCGCGGTACTGATTACGAAAGTTTCATTCTGGTCGTGGGCTTGGAACCCTCCAAAGTAAACTCTAATTCGCCATACTGAAACATAGCTCAGGAGCAAGTGAACAGCAACAACTGAGCGACAACTACGAAAGATATCTGGACTGATTAATCTCTTTCAGTCAATATCTCACAAGCAGGGTTGTAACCAAGTCACATGGCTCCGAGTCACAAGTCAATCTCACTTTTATAGTTTTGACTCGAGTCATTTTCACTTCACCACCGAGGCAAGTCCGAGTCCAAGTCATAGAGCAGAGGGTCGAGTCCAAGCTATTGTGTTGACTGCTCAGTTTCCAGTTGAAGTCTAGTTAAACCCACTTTTTATAACTCTGTTTGGTGATATCGAATACTCCGCATTTATGATCTGGTAATTTTCCTCACTTTTACCAGTTTCTGGTCGCATTTTCAAGTACCAGTACCAATAGACGATATCCCAAGAGTGTGGTTACTTTACTTCATTACGAAATTACAATGAAATGTCGGTCTTGGCCGTCTGAGTCTTGAGTCATATGACTTGGTTTGGGTCATGCGCAATGACTCGAGTCCAAGTCCAAGTATAGGGCAACATAACCTTCGATATGCCAGGTAAGCTACTTTATCAACAACAACGTGATGAACATTTTCCGGGGGCGGGGATTTAAGACAATAATGCTCGCATCTACATATTCAAAGTATCAAAGGTCCGCAAACGACTCGGTCCGTTGATTAACCTGCAACATTGTCACGAAGTGCAATGGGATAGTAATAGTCGAAAAAATACCAAATTATCCTACATGAGTTGTAGAACTGGGATTATATTATGTTCTTTGCGGTACATATTCGAACGTTTAGCATCATCCACACTGTCGTGACGTCATAGCGAATGATACTCGAGTTCGAATCAATTCACTTTTGTGTGATATCAAATGCCTCGCACTCATAATATACCCTTTTTTCTCACCCTTGGACTTATAGTTATTCAAACAGATAAAAGACGGTTTCAGGGCCAATTTTTCAATTACCGGTCCTGATATGTGATATCCGAGACTTGGACGGGTTATGCGCGATGACTCGAGCAAAGGCTGTCAATGACGAAGTAAATTACACCTAATTGTACTACCTTCTCAAGTGCTTGCTACAGACCACTTCTACTTGACAGTGTTCTTGGCGAAACTACGTACAGAATACATCTAAAAATCGATACTTCTACTTGGGAGTAGGAATTTACGGTATTTCAACTTCTACTTGTATGCACTCGGTGACTACTTTGACCACATCTGGACACGGGTAACTACACAACGTGACTCAAGTCGAGTCAATGAAAAATTGTGGTGCGAGTTGATTCATTGCAATCCTGCTTTTTGTTTTACGTTAATCGACAGCAAAGTCTCTCAACTACGTATTCTAACTGCTTAAGCTGCTGTTGTACCTCGAGCTGCATATTCTGCCTTTTGACGTAGGCTACCACAACGGCCTGTCTCACAGACAAAGAACAATTATTGAAACGTTAACAAATTCGAAAGTTCATATTATTACAAAACAGCGCATTTGATACAAATACGATAGTACTGACCACGTCATACTTCCGTGTTTCGTTTCTCATGGCATGCACAACATATCATGAAGTTTTATCAGATAATGTCTTCAGTTTGATACCATTGCTGGGAACTCTCACAAAATGAAGTTACTTCATCGTCGACGTTGTCGGGATACATCCAGCTATGATATCAGCATGTTTGTCCATGTGACACTTGAGGGAATGCCTCCGGGTGTATGATTTCCCACATATATCACATTTATGATTTTTGACACCAACATGCATATACATATGAAGCTTGAGGCAAGACTTCCGAACTAATGCTTTTCCACATACCTCACATTTATGATTTTGGACACCAACATGCATATCCATATGAAGCTTGAGGTAAGACTTCCGAACAAATGCTTTTCCACATACCTCACATTTATGATTTTTGACACCAGCATGCCTATTCATATGATACTCGAGGCCACGTTTTCTATAAAATTCCATCCCGCAGATATCACATATATGTTTTTTGATATCAGAGTGCATATGCATATGCATATGGACCGTCAAGCCAGACAACTGAGTAAATGCTTTCCCACAAATACCACATTTATAATTTTTAACGCCAACATGTGTCTCCATGTGCTGCTGGAGGGCGCTCTTCAGAGAAAATGTTTTCAGACATATGCCGCATTTATGATTTTTGATACCTGCATGCAGGTCCATATGAAGCTTGAGGCTACCACTCTGAGTAAATCCTCTTCCACATATATCACATTTATGATTTTTCATGCCAGCATGAGCATTCTGATGATTCTTGAGGTTACATTTATGACGAAATGCTTTCCCGCACAAATCACAAGTATAGTTTTTGATATCACCATGAATTTCCATATGACTCAAGAGGGACCATTTACGAGAAAATTCCTTGTCGCACATAACGCATTTATAATTTTTGATGTCAACATGCATCTTCATATGACAATTGAGTGCACCCTTCCGAGTAAATGTTTTCGCACATACGTCACAAGTATGGCTTCTGAAACCAACATGCATGTTCATATGAGAATTGAGCGAACCCTTCTGGGTAAATGATTTTGCACATACGTCACATGTATGGTTTCTCGAACCAGCATGGATGTCCATATGACGCTTGAGGCTGTTCTTCCAAACAAATGCTTTCCCACATATTTCACATTTAGTATTTGTGATCGCAGCACCAGTATAATCCATATTAAGCTTGACGTTACCGATTCAAGAAACCCTTTTTCTGTAATATCAAACTGATCGTTCTGAAGATGTGATCAATCTTTAGAATACTTCGCTCCAAGTCACTCTTTTTGTGGAATTGATCGTCACAGATTTCACAAAACTGCCTTAATCGTCGCAGTGGAGATAACATACAAGTTACAGGTTCAAGTTTTCTGAATAAATTTTTAACAGATGGTCATGGTTAACTCTAATCGTCGGAGCGGGCAGACCGTGCAAGAGGCGGAACTTGCAACACTTAACAGAGAACTCAGATAAAAAACTTAAATGGTGGAGCAAGCGAGGCAGCACACTATCAGAGACTTGGACAACTATAAAATGTTCAGCTTTTCTAAATGAGAGTAAAAGTGGAATGACAGCTATACAATATTCCAAATTATATTTTAATTAGAATTACTGAATTCACGAAAACTCAAAAATTGAATCAAGATCAGTTCATAGGAAATAGAGTATTTTGTCATAAGGACGATTTCAAATGTCTGTATACTGTACAGTACACCAAGCTTGGCTTATTTCCCACTATACAGTTTTCCTGTAGCATTTAGCAAGAAAACCTGAAGTTTGATTGAAATTAAAATTAGAGTATAGAATTGGATTACCGGCATTTCACTTGATTAGTCTAATTATACTACTAGTATCATCTAGTTGTCAAGTCTTTCAATGTACAGTAGGGTTGTCCATAATTTGGAAAATCTTACAAATCCTCCGTTGTAATGTCTTATTCTATAGATTATTAATAAAAAACGACACTGGGCCTAAAAGAAGCTCACAGTAAGACCGTTAAGATTTCGTGCAAAGCGCTTGAAAGTAGCGGCCGAAGAATGGGCGTGTCACCGACCATAGAACGGCGAGAAGACTATTAACCACGAAACCACGGGTCTTGATTGGCTCATTGGCTATGCTTCAATGATCACAGCAGC
The DNA here is from genome assembly GCF_051294905.1 of Botryllus schlosseri. Lineage (NCBI taxonomy): Eukaryota > Metazoa > Chordata > Ascidiacea > Stolidobranchia > Styelidae > Botryllus > Botryllus schlosseri. The sequence continues at coordinate 36,824,321 of NC_137238.1, forward strand.
GGCAGCTTGCTGATTAGGTGATCAAGGAGTCTGCTACCGGCGGCGATTCTGCAAGCGCATTGTATGTAGGTTGACAGATAATGATTTAAGATTGATTCAGGGTATGTAGAGGTACGAAATACATGATGAACAAACAACAACTGCTTCACAAGAAAGTCTAAACTCTAAAGCATGACCGCTTTATTGTTAAGGAAACCGCCGTACCCTATATGCCTTGTTTTCAAAGGGAAAGCATAGGCGCTTATGCAAGTGGCAACGGATTCCCAGTTTCGGAAAGGATATATCATTATTCAATACAAAGATAAAGCTTAACAATGACACTATAATTTGTGTGATCTTATTGGGCTCAGGTTGTAGTACATAGTTAAAGTTTTGAATGCTCTAGGGAACGGCTGAATCAGACGGTTAGGCTTAGCACCTATCAGATATTTACAGCAAATTGAATTCACTTGTACGTGTTTTCAAAGTCCCTAATGATGCTGCAGAAACGAGGTTTAAATGCAAGCACAGACTGTGCTTGATATGTTATACAGACTATGCTGGATACGTTGCACTATGCAGCATTGTCTGTGCTTACCTTTACATCCTACACCCCTTTTCTGCGCGAATATTAAGGACTTTGACATCATTTCCAGCATAGTATGTGCTTACTATTACACCTATTTTCTGCATCATCATCAAGCACTTTTACAACACTTGCAAGTGAATACAGTTTGATGCAAGCATCTGACAAGTTCCAAGCATAACCCGCTGGTTTAGCCGATCCTTAGAGCTTTCAAAACTTCAACTATGAACTACAGCCTGAGCCCATGCAATAAGATCACGCAAATTACAGTGTCATTGTTAAGCTTTATATTTGTATTCAATAATGATATATCCTTTCTGAAACTAGGAATCCGTCGCCACTTGCATAAACGCCTATGCTTTCCCTCGTTGAAAACAAGGCATATAGGCTACGGCGGTTTCCTTCACAATAAAGCGGTGATGCTTTAAACGTTTTTGTGAAGCAGCTGTTGTTTGTTCATCATGTATTTCGTACCTCAACATACCCTGAATCAATCCTAAATCATTATCTATCTACCTACATACAATGCGCTTTCAGAATCGCCGCCGGTAGCACACTCTTTGATCACCTAATCAGCAGCTGCTGCTGTCGTGGTCATTGAAGCATAGCCGATTAGCCAATCAAGAGCCGTGGTTTCGTGATTACTTGTCTTCTCGCCGTTCTATGGTCGGTGGCACGCCCATTCTTCGGCAGCTACTTTCAAACGCTTTGCACGAAATCTTAACGGCCTTCATGTGAGCTTCTTTCAGTCTCAGTGTCGTTTTTTATCGATAATCTATAGAATAAGACATTACAACGGAGGATTTTTAAGATTTTCCAAATTTTGGACAACCCTAATGTACAGGCACGACTCTCAATATTTCAACGTTTCAAAGTAATTTTGCCTTGCCTGTAATTTTGGCACAAACCATTTGCATTAGAGAGCCACAGAGATAAGCTGGAATGGAAAGTAAATATTTCCCTGCAGTTTGAATATGGCAGGGGTCGGGAACCTATGGCTCGCGAGCCTTATATGGCTCTTTTCGGTATAAGATATGGCTCTTTAACAAATATATATTTGTGTACTGAATTGATCAATATAGCAGCACCTTGTTAGTAAATTTTCATCACGGCCAGAATAATTATTCTCGTGGCAGTATAAACATGTCTGCGAGAAATAAAGACAAAACCGTCTTAGGGTTTAGAGGCCAGGACCCCTCTTTTCAAAATCCTCAAATTTAAGTTACTGTCGCAAGTCTGCTCGTGACGATTCGATGTCACTGTTGAACCATCATGACATATCGATCACTAGGGCAAGTTTTTGTCGCAGTTAAATCCGAGAAAAATTTGCATTTATTTTTTAAAACAGTAAAAAAGTTGCAGAAGTTGCATTTCGACCACATTTTGCTCGGTTGACTAAAATAAAAAATAAAAAAAGGGTCAATTTTCCGGCTCATCTCCCGAAATACCCGAAACAGCGTTACTTCAGTGCTGATTTTCGGTGTTTCAGTCGAATTTCGCCGTGTATTTCACCAAAATCGTAAATACTTTCATGAAAAATCGAAAAAGTTGCAGAATGTTGCATGAAAAAATGGACAAAAGTTGCACTATAAGATTCATTCAAACAGCTTAAAATTGCATTATACATATCTTACGAATACTTAGGAAGCTGCCGGAAGCTGTAAAATAAAGTTGCAAAAACTTGCCCTATCGATCACTAATCATTATACACTTAACGCCATTGTCTCTGAACGATGAAGAGATAGGATCCAAAGCATGCAAGGGCCAGGACACGATAGTTGAGGCCAGCGACGATATCTTGCGCACAAGGCTTATTGCATGTGCGATTGCCCAGGCCAACGATTGTAGCTGCAATTGTTCAGGCCAGCGGAACCAGGCCAGCGGAACCAGGACTGTTGCAGATGCAATTGTTTAGTGTTCAAGCCAGAGATGATATCTTGCGCACCTGGCATGTTGTAGATATGCGATTACTCAGGCCTGCTGTTAACGCAATAATTCAGACCAGCGAGGCTTGTTCGCCTACACAGTAATCAATGACCAACTGAGCAGCAGATGGTATACTGTTGTGCAGCACACACGAATCTCGTTTCATCTCTTCACGCTTCTCGCTAATTGGCAGCGTCCAATACTTACAATACGAATTAGTGGGCAGGATGATGGAATGTGATTCGCGATAGACAACAAACAAGAAGAAAGGTGTGCTTTCAAGTTTTATTGCGAGGGAGGATTTTTTTCAAGAATTGCTGTAGTCCTATCCAATGCATAACGCGCACCCCCGACTTTAGGACAAAATATCGATACAATTTTGCCCATTACACATGGAAAATGACGGTAGGATGTCAATCATGTTGCAAATTCAAAGGTTTTGCGCACCCCAAGAAAACGCTTCACAGACCCCTGGTTGAGAACCACTGTAGTAGAGAAATTGTGTGAAAAAGATGGCTTGCCCAATGTACTAATTATACAGAAATTCCTGTTTAAAGTAAGAGGAAAGGTGTTCAAAGTAGTCATCATCGGCACTCAAGTAGAAGTACCAGTCAATTTCTACTCAAGTAGAAGTGGCGATTTACAAGTAAAAAGTAAGTATCCTATGCCTAGTTTTGCCCAAAAACCTGAAAACTATCGAGTAGAAGTAGTCTTAAACCATAACCACTTGAGGAAGTAGTGTAGGGTTGCCATACGTCCGGAATTTCCCGGACATGTCCGGAATTTCACTGAAAAATCTGCGTCCGGGAGGAATTTCTAAAATATGCCCAAATGTCCGGAATTTTGAAGGCTTGAAGCAGGCTCAAAAGTTTTTCGTAAATCAACATAAACAATATTATTTTCAAGCAGATTATCCTATACAAAATCGCTATTCGCGCCGCGCGAGAGTTATTGCAACGTATACTAATATTGGTATGGGCACCAGGCACCACCCTCTCCAAAAAACAATCAAAAGTAATATAAATAACCATTATTTACTGAAATAAGTCTGATTGTAATCGCAAATATAAACTAGCGGTATATTCCTAGAGTTGGTTAAGGCCGATTGGATGCTTTAATCACAGACACTGGTTCCAAATCTTGGGGTCGTTCGCCTTTATCTGGGGATCGCGATGATGTTGGACGTAATCAGCTTCCTAGGCCGTGAGTAAGTTTGGGCAAGCTGATTTTTTTAGTATTCAGCTTATCAAGTTTTGAAGTTTGCCACGGATCATTTACAAGTGGGAAATGAGGTCACGGCCATAGAAGGTTGGAAATCCCGGTGCATTTTATAGTAGCCTAATATATGAAAGAATCAATATTATTGATAGTATTCATACAAAAAATTTAATTGTCAAATGCATATAGTAAGTGCCCAACAAGTTACATCGACTACCCTATTGTGGACCCAAGATCAGTGCTTTTTTGGGCGGAGGGGGGGGGGGGGGGGGAGAATTTCGGACCTGATTAAAACACATACAGATAGTCCACCGACCTAAAAGTACAGCCGGGCTGCCAAACACAATCCTGACAGACCAGACACGGCCCGCCAGATGATTTCATCCGGCCCGTGGAGGAATCTATTGCAGACCCATGCAAGTAGCAATCACCAGAGCTCACATTACAGATGGCCCAATTCGTGACCATGTTCCACTCCATTCCTGTATAATGTATACAGTCGATGGGCAATGCTTTGCTAGTGTGACGTCATATTGACGGTCAATGAGTTAAACCTCATTTCAAAATCCGCTAGTGGGCGCTAAAGAGTGTCCGGAATTTGCTTCACAAAAATATGGTAACCCTAAAGTAGTGAAAGTAGGCATAATATACCCAAGTGCTGTGAAAAGTAGAAGTACTAGCCACCTCTGAGTAAGAGCATCATTAGATTGTACGTAGCGCTATTGACATTCCCAACCAATCGCAACTGTTGGTGCACAATTGTCAGAATCATTGAGCATAACAGACACTTCCCTATGTTTTAGTTTCAAACAAAACTATATCAATGCAAGCAACCAATTAAAACTATGTTTGGAACTGTGTACATATCATCGAGTGGCAATGTATCAAAGCAGTTGTACTTGACTGCAGATAACCTGCTATGCACTAGGGTTGTTCAAAAATGGCTTGTTTTTCAAATTGACTGGCTACTCGACAAAATTGTTAGGTTACCTAAAAAACGCTGCACACCAATTTTCGCTCAATTGCAACCCATAGTGACATTAGTATAAGAGAAAGAGTTTTGAATGTATTTAATAAAAATAAATATAAAACTTTTTCAAATATACTGGCTATCCCATAAAATTGTTAGATTGTCTGAAGAAACGTTGCACAACGAATTCGACTCAATTCGAGCCAGTCGGAAAGAAGTTATTAGGTTCAAAATTTGAGACTTCAAATTATAGTATTTACGGTGGCTAGACCTATTATGAATTTGCCACCATAAATACTATTTCTTCCAGAACCAAATCTTGTACTCCAATAACTTTGCTTGTACTGGTTGGAATTGAGCCAAATTTGTTGTGCATCGTTTTTTCGGACAACTTGACAATTTCTCGGATTATCCTTGATTGGTGGATAATCCGGGGATTATCAAAGTAAAACTCCAATAACTCCGCTTCTACTAGTTGGAATTGAGTCAAATTTATTTTGCATGGTCTCTGAAGACAGCTCAACAATTTCATGGGGTTGACAGAAAATTTGAATAATTTTTTTTTAATTTTTCTGTTTAAATTAAGAAATTCAATTGGATCTGCGGAGCCCTATACTTGTTGGAATTGAACCAAATTTGGTGTGCAGCGTTTTTTAGGGTAACCCGACGATTTAAGAGGTGACCGGCTTGAATTGGGAAAAAAAGTTATTTTTGAACAGCCCTAATGCCCATGCATAATGTGCACCCCAGATTTTTGGACAATAAATCATACAAATTTTGCGAATTATACACGAAATATTACAGTATAGCTGCACAGTTATTTCCTAATTACATTACAATTAGAATTATGAGACACAAGTTTTTTCGAAAGTAGATTTGAATTATAATTACTGAATTCGTGAAAACATGGACATTGAATCAAGTTGAGGTAATATTAACTCATAATTTATTCTCGGTTATTAGCATGAGAATGTCAAATGTCTGTGCAACAAACTTGGCTCGTTTTGCACTATACACTGTTCTCCTGTAATATTTATACGAAAACCAGAAATTAGATATTAAAATTGGAGCATAGAAACATTTCACAAATTAAATTAGAATTATATTACCGGCATCTCACTAATTAGTCTAATTGGGCATCTAGAAATCGAGATGTCCAAGTTTGCGTCTACAGGCACTTCATTTTCATTGCTTGTCCTTATTCTGTTATATTTTGTTACCTTTAAATAAATGTATATTAGGGTGTTCACTGTTCAAAAATGACTTTTTTTCTCCAATTCTACTGGCTACTTGATAAAATAGTTGGGTTACCCAATTGAAGCCTGCACACCAAATTTGGTTCGATTCCAACCAGTAGTCGCATTGCTACAGGAGACCAAAGTTTTTTTTCATTTATTATATAAAAATGAATAAAAAAATTCATAATTTTCTGTTCACCCCATGAAATTGTTAGGTTTGTCTATAGAAACGATGCTCACCAGATTTGGTTCAATTCCAACCAGTGGAAGCGGAGTTATTGCCGTAGAAAAATTTGGATTCGAATAAAATAGTATTTACGGTGACCAATTCCGTAATTCCTTAATTATTTATTACAGCTGTGCCCAACGTAAATACTATATTATTCAAATCAAAGTACTCGAAAAAATGGTAGTTAGTTGACCGTCAAGTAACTCTATTGTCAGTTTGTACAAGTATGTACATTAGGGTTGTTCAGAATTGACCGACTTTCAAAAAGTCTAGGTTTTCAGTCCGTTTCCCATGCCTTATACCTTAAAAACAAATTCTGGCAACTTTTTTTTGTAATTCATCCCCTGCATCCGTGTGCACATCAGAGTTGGATCAATTGTAATTTGTAATTGTAATTGAATGTAATTAATTACATTTTTCAATGTAATTGTAATGTAATTGTAATTGAAGCATTTTTATTTTGTGTAATTGTAATTGTAATTGTAATTTGACAAAAATTTTGCTCAATTACAATTTCAATTACATTAAATTGCTATTGAGACCTGACAAGCACATATAAAATAATTGACCTATAATGCATTCTCTTTAAATGTCGACAAGGAATTTGGTGGATCCATTCGCGGAAGCCCTTGACTGCGCCCTTGCGGGCGAAGTTTATTTTTATTTTTACCGCTATGCTGGCCTCGGCTGCCATTGTATACAATTTTTAGATTACTAACCAACGGATGGATTCGCAACACGTGACTCACGATTGAATATGCCGAGAAGCGAACTGTTGAGCCGGCTAAAAGCAGCAGAATTAATATTCCCATAGCTGGCGATCCAAGCGTTGAAATTTGATATGTATGGTCCTAATCGAAAGCTAGTGTCGCACTGATTCCGCAATAAAAGTATATTTCCAGGCAATGGTACCATCCCAAAATAGTCGTGAAAGTCTGGGAATCGGCATTGTTCTGAACAATCGCTAGGCGTAATTGGTAATTCTTGTGGTCATGCTGCTGCAGCGCTCTCACTTTTCAGAACAGTCGGCCTTAAACGGCTATTTTGGAGCAGTTACATTGCCCTGACGAGATTTTATTTTGTATTTTCGGAATTAGTATATCAATAGCTTACGATAAAGAACAAATGCATCAAATTTGGACGCATGGATCGCCAGCTTTAGGACCACAAAGTTTGCTGCTTTTAGCCGGCTCTGCAGTACGTTTGTCGGTGCATTCATCCGTGACTCACATCTTGGGCATCTATCCGTGGGTTGGCAATCTACAATACGATTTCAGATCACGATGCTGCATCGTTATTTCGTTTGGCTAACTAACCAGACCACTGGATATTTTATAACGTCTTATCTGACAAAGCACGGTTTTTTTTCACTCCTCATCCTAATTCCTACGTCCCTCGATAAAAATAATATTATTTCTTTAATTATATACTATATACCAGTGGTCGGGAACCTATGGCTGGCGAGCCATACATGGCTCTTTTGGATATAAGATATGGCTCTTTGAAAAATATTTATTTTTGTACCGAATTGATCAATATTGCAGCGACTGGTTGGTAAATCTTCATCTCGGCCAGAATAATTATTCTCGTGGCAATATAAACATGTTTTTGGGAGTCAAAGACAATGTTTTCTTCAGGTTTAGGGGCTAAAACCCCCTATTTTAAAAATCATCAAATTTGAGTTACTGTGACGCCGGCGGCCAATATCACTCGCGAATTCTATGTACCCGACTCGAAATCTTGAATTGTGCGATACGTTGATTAATCAAAGAGCATATAGCAGACATGGCGACGCCCATTTCAATACGCAGTTTTCAAATACGCATTGACTTAATTGATTCATTGATCTATGGCGCGAAATGAACGGTTGTGGATGTGACAATTACAAACTCGAATTACAACCAACGTCATAGCTATCCACGTTCTCGATTGGTAAGTAGCTCTGTGTAGTACCGGCGATAAAATGTAGGCGTGTAGCGCAACGTTATGTTACCGCCGAATACTTTGAGAATTGGGAAATCGGTACGTATTTAGATTTTCGGAATCAGTGTGACAGTCACATTCGATTAATATCAGTTATAATAATTTCTATGCTACTTACGATGAATTGTGTTATCAATGGTGAGACTTGGCCCGTCTGTGCCTTACCTCTCGTTTCGAGCTTTATTTTCGAACAAAAAATAACAGTTTTTACAGAGAAATTATTGCGCATACGAGAAATCCCATGTAGTGAGCTCGCATTAGTACTACCATGACGTCACGACTTTTCAATTGTGACGTAACAGTTGATTGGAATGTATGGCTCTTTGGGAGTTGAGATGGAAAAAATAGGGTCAATATGGCTCTTCGGACAAAAAAGGTTCCCGACCACTGCTATATACGCAAATCCAACACGTGCATATGTTATAATACTTTTTCAACGACATACTGCACCCTATCCTTAATCCTAACCCATAGGAAATTAGGTAAATAACATTTTACATTTCCAATTACGTGAGCCATAATTACCAAGCATACAAAACACGCTTATATTACGTCACACTGACATCTCACACAGCATACTATGTACGCACATAAACGCATTTATTACCACACAATCTGAACTAGACTTGAATTGTTGTTAAATACGACGCTACGGTTGTCAAGGAGCACGGTTGAATTTATGATTATTCAATTACATGTTCAACAGCAGCAATTGTAATTGTAATTGTAATGTAATTGAAGCATGCAAGGAGTAATTGTAATTGTAATTTGATATTTTTAGCATGAAGTAATTGTAATTGTAATGTAATTGAAACATTCATGAAAGTAATTGTAATTGTAATGTAATTGAACTGAAATAATTGTAATTGATCCAACTCTGGTGCACATTGCCGTTTTCTCATGCACCTAAAAATTTCTTTGGAATTAGGGTATTCCCCCGTTGTCAGTGACTCGACAGGAATGGCGTGTGTTCTCATTGACGTGACGCGTATGTTCTAGCGCTGATGAAGCGCTGAGCACGGCTGTGAAACGGGGATCATTGATTAGTCAGGTGCCTTGCTGCTTTGTTGTTGATGGACTGTGTTTACGATTGAGGTGCAGGACTTATCAGGCGGCGTTTTGACTCATGCTATTAGCGAGTTTAGCGCGTGATTAGTGAACATAGTATTATAGCAGTATACAACTATTTGATATAATAGACCTGATACTCTTTTCCTTTCTACTGGGATAGAAACAAAGCTTGCAAATGTCTATTCCAGTGACTGGGGAAAACCGCCAGTCGGTTGCTCTAAATTTTTTGTTATATCCTAAGATATCAATATCCTGGTATGAGTTTTTCCAATTTAGGAATAACTATCTTCGATAATCTATATCTGGATCTAATCTGGCTACTCCTGTGCAAGTTATGCAGTATGTGTTCGACCTGTTCGACCTAAAACTCTAAAACAACTGAAATGTTTTCCACTATTCTTTGTTGCTTGACTGAGTTTATGTATATCTGATTTTCTAGGATTAGCTGTAGTGCGAAATGTCTGAAAAAAAAAGAAGTACCGAAGAAAAATAGAAGAACACGATCGCAGACACAGCATTTCTTAGTTGGGCCATCTGAGGAAGCCATTACGGGATCGAAGTTGCCCACTCTGAGGCAAGTTATGCAATATGTGCTACACTTGAGAGAGTATTCATTTAAAAAAAATGAACCAGTCAAGTCACACATCCATATCGCAGTAGATGAAGTGATCGGTTTTTGGTTACTTGCTGGCATAAAGACTATCACAAAAGTCAATGCCACTAAAAGATTGGAAACAGTATGGAAACAATGGCTGTCACTAAAGAAAACTGCAGGCCGGCAATATGTATCAAAAAAACAAAGCGACTTTGAAGCCAAACTGAGTAAGCTATGGGATATAGGAGCCCCTGACGCGATAGCGACAATTGAAGCAAGTGGACTTCTTTCTGACGATAAAAAAACGTGAAGACATAGCATTTTATCAGGATCAAAGGGGTCTGAAATTAGCAACGATCGGTGGCAAAGATAAAGTGTTGAAAGCGAAAATCATGCAACAAAAGAGACGGACCATGAGTGCAAGAGAGTCTGCACCAGCATCAAGTAGCGAAGGTGAATTTACAGAGAGCTCATCTATATCTTCACAGGTAGCTGACACTTCTCACAGCACTGATTTTGAACTTGCACAGTCGACATCTGGTCATTCCGCCAAATTTGTGACTCTAAAAGCTCCTGTAAACCTATTCAGCGACGAAGACCTATGCCAGGTTTTTGATCGATTGAAAGTCAGTGATAATGCCGCTACCATGATAACTGCAGCACTGATTAAAGCTTGCGATGGCAACCCTAATGACTTCCATCTTTCAAGATCTGGGACCTATCGACGACGCATTGCAAATTGTTTGAAAATTTCCGAATCTATCTTTGAAAAAATATCCACCAATCCACCAGAGCACATTGCATTGCACAGGGATGGAAAGCTCACTAAGAGTCGTCTAGGATATCAATTTGAGGCCTTGGCAGTGCTCGCATCGTCTGCGTATTCCGGCGCATTCTAGAAAGGGAAACTTCTTGGCATTCAAACTCTGGAAAGTGCTACAGGAAAAGCACAGGCTGATGCATCATTTGAACTGCTGGAACTTTGGAATTTAACAAAATCTGTTAGAGCTCTTGTGTTTGACACAACATCCTCAAACACTGGTAAAAACGAAGGTGCGGTTCCGTTACTTGAAGAATTGATTAACAGGAAAGTTTTCTACAATGCCTGTCGCCATCATATTTATGAACTGGTCATTCGAGAGGTTTGGAAGTGTTTGTTTGGATCGACAACCACAGGCCCTGAAAACACGGATTTTAATACCTTCAAGAAGAAGTGGAAACATATTGATAAATCAAGAAGCTATAAAACGCTGAAGTTTATTGAAGGCAGCTGGTTGGCGATGAAAGCTGATGAAGCAAAGCAAGAAATAATTCCACTGATGAAACCCAATGATGGAAAGCAGAAAGAAGTCTTGATAAGAGATGACTACAGAGAATGTGCAACAGGCAACTTGGCGATTTTGGATGACAAATATGTTGATCATCGTTTTCGCAAGCCTGGTGCTACTCATAGCGCTAGATGGATGAGTCAAGTCCTGTACTGTAAAAAAATGTTCATGTGGAGTGAGCAAATGGACTATTCTGAAGAGTTCATTGAAAAGTTGGAACGAATCAATACATTCATTGCTTTGTTTTATGTTCCAGCTTGGTTGAAAACTGGTATTGCATGTGACGCACCTTGGAATGATCTCAAATTCCTTCATGACATGAAAAACTTTTCATTATGCGATCTCACTGTTGCTGATGTGGCATACAAGAAATTGCAAAAACATCATTGGTATCTAACTGAGAAAATGGTGGTATTTACCATGTTCTTGGCTAATCCAAAGATTCCTGACAAACTGAAGGAAGCGATGGCTGCTAAATTGGTTGAGTCTTCCAGTTTCGGAATGGCATACTGATCTGGATTTCGTGACTGCTCAAGAATTTGTGAATACTGTTGAAGTATTTAATGATGCAGCAGAGCGTATGGTAAAATTGAATAACGACTATGCTGCGTTCATAACGGATGACAAAAAACAGCGAGCGAGCCTCCTACAAGCTGTGGAAGATCACCGGAACAGATATGCAGATTTCTCGAAAGCAACCATTTCATCCACCTGATTTATGTAATATTTTGCTAAGTTGATCTCTTTCTTTGCCTTATTTTTTCGTTTCCTGCGATGTTTATTATGTGGCTGTGAGTGGATGTTACATTTACAGTTGTATTCTTGCACATGGGGATCCAGGAAATTGATGAACAGTGCCGGGTAGGTTTGAGGGGTATAGGATATGTGATCCAACAAAATGACCATCAGTTTTAGGTAGTTTTGAGAAGTTCTGAGGCAGTGTGGGACATGGAAATGATATCCTGAACTAGGAATGCCTTATATAGTGGGGTTTTGCAGCACTCCAAACCGCAACAGCTGCATAGATCCATGTTATATGTCACTTTAACTAGGCTAGGTAAAATCGTGACACTCAGATTTTAGGGGAATCCCCTATTTTCAGCTGCTTTTCTTCCAGCTCAATGTGCACATGGATGCAGGGGACGAGTTACAAAAAAAAGTAGCCAGAATATGTTTTTAAGGTATAAGGCATGGGAATCGGACTGAAAACCTGGACTTTTTGAAAGTCGGTCAATTCTGAACAACCCTAATGTACATGTACATTCTACACCGTGAACCAAAAATCATAAATTGCCCGCTCCGATGACAGTATAGATCAGAACTTAACGATAGAACCATTTTAAGATCGCAGTATCACATTGACAGACAATTTCCAATCATTTTAAAACTGCCCTTCAATTTCACAGTTGCCTGAGTGGAAAAAGTTTGATTTTATTCTGATGTCCTACACGAGGGGTGTGCAAACTCATGAGCTCGCGGGCCGCATTCAACATCTGAATCCATTTGCGGTCCGCACTATATAAAATTGGGAATATAAACCAAAACGCAGTATTGCTGGTATTTGATTAAAGATAGTGAGGACATGGAGATAATATATATCCTTATTTTAAACAAACCAAACATTGCTATGATGATATCGTACATGCGCCAGAAACAGTGGCGAGGTTTCATAGACTGGTCGACCTCAATAACTAATTTGTCAAAACTATAGAGATGAAAGGCTGTTGTCCGATTGTTAGAATTGAATTTAACTTTAAATCTGTGAGCAGCGATCTATTCATAGATTTACTAATTCCACCTTAGGTTCAGTTCCAGGACACACAATGCTGACAGCATAATAACCATGTTAGCTTCAAACACGCGTCAACTATATGTGTAAATAAAATATAAATACCCTAATTGTACGCATACAGAGAAAGAATCTTTTTAAGACACGCGCAAATCGTTTTTTTATAAGCACATCACTGAAATAATTAAAACTGGAGTGGCCAATCTGAAATCACACTCGTGATCCGAATTATGTATATCTCGTTAAGGATTTCTGTAATGTTCAGCAGTTGAAACCTTTTAAACTACGTGGGCCTTGAGATCGGGCTGTCGTGCAAGAAATTAAACATGGAGAATAATATAGGAAGTACTTACCTTAGAAAGTAGTTCTCAAACTTTCTAAGACATTCCCTTCCTTATGATGGTGAAAGAGTTCGCGCCCGCCCCCTTATCGTGATAGCATAGAAAACAACCAAGATGCTGGCAATTCTAACGGATGGTTTTGTGGCATGGAAGGTTGTGAGTATGGATGAGAGATTTTTAAATATGAAATACAAAGCCATAATCATGAATGATATGTAAATTGCGCGGAGCGCGAAAAAACTTTTCAGTTGGGCTCAGCTTCGCATTCCCGTTCAGATGCTTTCACGACCCCAAGAGGGGCGCGTCCCCCAGGTTGAGAACCACTGCCTTAGAATTATCATGGTGAAATATACTAAGAAAAAGTTTAATCAAGTCCCTGCATTAATTCGATTTTTAGTAGGCCCACTTATTTTATCAATATTTCAAATAAGTTTCTTTAGACTCTCGCGGGCCGCACAAAACGGTGTTGCGGGCCGCATGCGGCCCGTAGTTTGCCCACCCCTGTCCTACACACTGTTTTGAGCCAAATTTCATCAAAATCCTAAATTTGATAGCGACGAATCGAAATCGATTTTTCTTTGGTTGATATGAGATAAAATTACCCTAAACATCTTCAATCTTTAACCAATCTCTATCCTAATATATTTTTTTAAAGCTATAGTCAGTGCAAGTCCTCTGATTGAAAAAAAACACGTTTTGAAGAATGGTAGTACTTTGTGTACTAGAAACCAGGTCTGAAATTTACCATACCTGCATGTATAATTCTCCAGTATGCCTTCCCTCTACTCAGTAGGCCTATAGTAGTTTACAGTCTGTACAAGAGCAACAAGACAGCATATTAAAACCTTCAATCGTCACAACATGATACAATAGAATTAGGTAACAATAAATTCCTTTCAGTAATGTCACAACACGACAAACTTGCTATGGTAGTGTACTATACAAGCCTACAGGGTTGTCGCGATATGTTCACAATAAGATCAGATGCATTCAAAATAAGGTCAGTCAGCAGTTAAAGGGGCACTGCACTCTAAAAATGATGTGGTCTAATATTGAAGGGCAAAACGAATATTATTTTTGGCCGCAGCCGTTTTCTTCAGAACACCACCGTAATGGAGCTGCAATTTATTGAAATTTCGATTGAAATTTCGATAGCAACTTCACGCTCCAGCAGTCACACGGAGACTAATATCGTAGGTAAATCTTTCACACAAGAGCCATAGAATAATGATACTTGCAGTAAGTATACTCATATATACTTATCTATCTACAAATATCTTTTTGCAGATCGATTCTATCCATCATCATTACGACTGCAGCGTCATTGCAAATTATCTCAGTTCTGTCAGATTCGACCCCTCTTCCACCAGTTGGTAGCTTTCATTCATGTGATGCAGCAGCTTACTTGGCAAACCACTCAATTTTGTGACATTAAATCGTCCATCAAATTATTATTTTCAACATAAGCGAAGACCTTATCCAAGTTCTCATTTTCATATATATATAAGACTATAACTCGAGTCCGGATATTGTGTATGACCTAACCGGAAAGGTCAAAGAGTTCAGACACATACGCTATTGTTATTTCATAGATTGGGCCTGTCATATTGAATCCAACCCATCATTTTGAATTTGAATGCCCCAGTTGCCCTATAGGACGAGCCACCACTAAGTTCAATACACCACAAAATGCGATACAATGAAAAGATAGGAAGATGTTGAAGCTACTTGGAGTATTCCATGGAATCACACGATGTAGAGAGGAGGCATGCACACTGAATGAACAGTAACAGAAGATAGTATAGAAAAAGCAATCAACAAAAAAAAATGGGGTGGCATGTCATGGAGGGGGATCAATAGGTCAGGTCGTGGTCCGAAAGTTCAATTGGCACATATCAACGCATTTGATACAAATACGATAGCAATGACCACATTGAACTTATTCGCTGCGTTTCTAATGGCAGGCACAGCATATCCAGAAAAGTTAACGGATATCATCTTATATGGATTGATACCAATGGTGGAAGTGCATTTCCACTAAATGCAGCTACTTTTTGATCGACGTTATCAGTAGGTATATATTATGCTATGGTATCAGCATATTTGTCCAGATGACGCATGAGGTATTGGTAAACCTTCAGAGTATATGATTTTACACATAGATTGCATCTATGATTGTTAACGCCAGTATGCATCTCCATATGCACATGAATGATGCTGGAGGTTACATTCACTATGAAATTATCTCCCGAAGATATCACAATCATAAATGGTTTTTGATATTAGCATGAATATCTACATGAAGCTTCAACCCAGACATCAACCTAATGCTTTTCCACAATATCTCATTTATAATTTTTAATTGCAGCATGAATCTCCATATGCCGCTTGAGGGTACTCTTCCAAAAAAATGTTTTCGTACATATGCCACATTTATGATTTTTGACACCAGCATGCCGGTCCATATGAAGTTTGAGGCAACCACTCTGAGAGAACGCTCTTCCACATATATCACATTTATGATTGTTGAGGTCAGCATGCAGGCCCATATGAAGTTTGAGCCCACCACTCTGAGAAAACGCTTTTCCACATATATCACATTTATGATTTTTGATGCCAGCATGAATATTCATATGATAATTTAGGCTATGTTTTTCACGAAATTCTTTCCCGCAGATACCACAGACATGGTTTTTGATATCTGCATGCATATCCACATGAATCCTGAAGTTTCGATTTCGAGTAAAGACCTTGCCACATACATCACATTCATATTTCGTTATGCCACCATGTATCTCCATATGACTCCTGAGGCTACTCTTCTGAGTGAAGGTTATGGAGCATATGTCACATTTATGGTTTTTAACACCAGCATGCGTATCCATATGAAGCTTTAGGTAAGACTTCTGAACAAATGCTTTTCCACATACCTCACATTTATGAATTTTGACACCAGTATGGCTACTCATATGATTTCCGAGATCACGTTTTTTATGAAAGCCCCTCCCGCAGGTACCACATATATGTCTTTTGTTATTTGAGTGCGTGTGCATATGGACTATCAAGCCAGACATCTGAGTAAATGCTTTCCCACAAATACCACATTTATAATTTTTTACGCCAAAATGTGTCTCCATATGTTGCTTGAGGGTGCTCTTCTTAGAAAATGTTTTCAGACATATGCAGCATTCATGATTTTTGACACCTGCATGCAGGTCCATATGTAGCCTGAGGCCACCACTATGAGTAAATCCTCTTCCACATATATCACATTCAAGGTTTTTGATGCCAGCATGAGTATTCAGATGTGTCATCAGGTTACTTTTACGACGAAATTCTTTCCCACACATATTACATGTATAATTTCTGATATCAGCATGCGTTATAATATGATCCATGAGGTTACATTTATGAAAAAATTCCTTGTCGCACCTGAAACATTTATAATTTTTGATGCCAACATGCATCTTCATATGACGATTGAGTACACCCTTCTGAGTAAATGTTTTCGCACATACGTCACATTTATGGTTTTTGACAGCCGCATGCATATCCATGTGAGACTTGAGGCCAAAACTCTGAACAAATCCTCTTCCACATATGTCACATTCATGATTTTTGATGCCAACATGAGTATTCAGATGGGCGTTGAGGTTATTTTTACGACGAAACTTTTTCCCACACATATCACATGTATAGTTTCTGATATCATCGTGCGTTATCATATGACTCTTGAGGGTACATTCACGAGAAAATTCCTTGTCGCACATAAAGCATTTATAATTTTTGATGTCAACATGCATCATCATATGACGATTGAGTGCACCCTTCCGAGTAAATGTTTTTGCACATACGTCACAAGTATGGCTTCTGAAACCAACATGCATCTTCATATGACGAATGAGTGCACCCTTCTGGGTAAATGTTTTCGCACAAACGTCGCATGTATGGTTTCTAAAACCTGCATGCATCTCCATATGACGCTTGAGGTTTTCCTCCCGAACAAATGCTTTTCCACATATTTCACATTTAGTATTTGTGACCGCAGAAGTAGTGTAATCCATACCAAGCTTGACGTTACCGATTCAAGAAACCCCTTTTCCGTAATATCGAACTGATGTCTTTGAAGTTGTGATCAATCTTTAATATACTTCGCTCCAAGTCACTCTTTTTGTGGAATTGATCGTCACAGATTTCACAAAACTGCCTTAATCGTCACAGTGGAGATAACATACAAGTTTTCTGAATAAATTTTTAAAAGATGGTCATGGTTAACTCTAATTGTCGGAACGGGCAGACCTTGCAACAGGCGGAACTTGCAACACTTAACAGAGAACTCAGATAAAATGACCCAAGCTTAAATGGTGGAGCAAGCGGGACTGCATACTATCAGAGACTCTGACAACTATAACATGTTCAGCTTTTCTAAATTAGAGTAAAATTGGAATGACAGCTATACATTATTCCAAATTATATTTTAATTAGAATTACTGAATTCATGTGCGTCTCAAAAATCGAATCAAGATCAGTTCATATGAAATGGTATTTATTGTCATAAGAACGATATCAAATGTCTGTACACTCTTCACCAAGCTTGGCTCATTTCTAACTACACAGTTTTCCTGTAGCATTTTCAGGAAAACCTGAAATTAGATTGAAATCGAAATTAGAGTATAGAATTAGATTACCGGCATTTCACTTAATTAGTCTAATTATACTACCGTCTAGTATTATCTAGCTGTCAAGTCTGCCGAAGTACAGGCACGACTCTCAATATTTCAATGTTTCAAAGTAATTTTGCCTTGCTTGCAATTTTGGCACAAACCGTTTTCATCAGAGAGCCACAGAGATAAGATGGAATGGAAAGTAAATATTTCCCTGCAGTTTGAATATGTCAGTGGTCGGGAACCTATGACTCGAGAGCCATATATGGCTCTTTTGGGTGTAAGATATGGCTCTTTGACAAATATATATTTGTGTACTGAATTGATAAATATAGCAGCAACTTGTTAGTAAATTTTCATCACGGCCAGAATAATTATTCTCGTGGCAGTATAAACATGTCTTTGAGAAGTAAAGACAAAACCCTCATCGGGTTTAGAGGCCAGGACCCCTCTTTTCAAAATCCTCAAATTCAAGTTACTGTCGCAAGTCTGCTCGTGACGATTCGATGTCACTGTTGAACCATCATGACATACCGATTACTAGGGTAAGTTTTTGTTGCATTTAAATCCAAGGAAAAGTTGCATTTATTTTTTAAAAAAGTTGCTGAAGTTGAATTTTGACCACATTTTGCTCGGTTCACAAAAAAAATAAAAAAGGTCAGTTTTCCGGCTCATCTCCCAAATACCCGTAAAAGCATTACTTCGGTGCTGATTTACGGTGTTTCAGTCGAATTCGGCCGTGTATTTCACCAAAATCGAAAATACTTTCATGAAAAACCGAAAAAGTTGCAGAATGTTGTATGAAAAAATGGACAAAAGTTGCAAAAAGTTGCACTATAAGATTCATTCAAACAGCTTAAATAAAACAGCATTATACATATCTTATGAATACTTAGGAAGCTGCCGGAAGCTGTAAAAAAAAGTTGCAAAAGATGCAGAAACTTGCCCTACCGATCACTAATCATTATACACTTAACGCCATCGTCTCTGAACGATGAAGAGATAGGATCCAAAGCATGCAAGGCCCGGGACACGATAGTTCAGGCAAGCGACGATATCTTGCGCACAAGGCTTACTGCATGTGCGATTGCCCTGGCCAACGATTGTAGCTGCGATTGTTCAGGCCAGCGGAACCAGGACTGTTGCAGATGCAATTGTTTATTGTTCAAGCCAGAGATGATATCTTGCGCACCTGGCCGCTGTAGATATGCGAATACTCAGGCCTGCTGTTGACGCCACAAATCAGACCAGCGAGGCTTGTTCGCCTACACAGTAATCAATGACCAACCGAGCAGGAGATGGTACACTGTTGTGCACACACGAATCTCGTTTCATCTCTACACGCTTCTCGCTAATTGGCAGCGTTCAACACTTATAATACGAATTACTTGGCAGGATGGCTGAATGTGATTCACAATAGACAACAAACAAGAAGAAAGGTTTGCCTTCAAGTTTTATTGCGAGGGAGGATTTTTTTCAAGAATTGTTGTAGTCCCATCCAATGCACAACGCGCATCCCTGACTTTAGGACAAAATATCGATGCCATTTTGCCCATTACACATGGAAAATTACGGTAGGATGTCAATCATGTTGCAAATTAAAAGGTTTCGCGCACCCCAAGAAAACGCTTCGCAGACCCCTGGTTTAGAACCACTGTAGTAGAGAAATTGTGTGAAAAAGATGGCTTGCCCAACGTACTAATTAAACAGAAATTCCTGTTTAGAGTACCGTAATTTTCCAAGTATAGTGCGCCCCCATGTATAATACGCACCCCTAAAATAGTATGCAAATTCTGGGAAAAACCCTGTACCCATGTATAGTACGCATCCTGCATTTCAGTACATGAATAGTTCCGATTTAGTACACGATGTCATTCTGCTTTGCGATGTCACTGTTGCACAATCATGACATAACGATCGCAAATCATTATGCATTTAGCGGAATTGTCTTCAAACGATAGTAGATGGCAGCCAAAGCCTGCGAGCCTGGCGGTGCGATCATTCAGGCCAACGACACGACATCTAGAGCACGAGATCTATTACAGACGCAATTACTAATCATTATACAATTAACGGCATTGTCTCTAAACGGTAGTAGAGAGCAGCCAAAGCCTGCGAGGCCGGCGGTGAGATGGTTTAGGCCAACGAACCGACATCTTGCGCAAGACGGTATCACAGACGCGAGCGCTCGGGGTAACGGTTATGTCGTGCGCACCAGGTCTGTTGGCGATGCGACTGATCACGCAAGCGATTATATCTTGCGCACATGGCCTCATGTATACATATATGCGATTGTTAAGGCCTGTCGTTGACGCGATGAATAAGCGAGAATTGCCGCGCGTTTGTGCCTATTGCTGACCTAATTTCGCTCGCGTACAAACGGAAAACCAACTAAGCGGGATATCACGTGCTTGTGCACACGACTCTCGTTAATTGGCAACACGTTTCCCGCTAATTGGCTGCGCGTTACACTCTATCATACGAATTACTGTGCGCGATGGCTGATAGTGATGTGCGATTGGAAACAAACATGAAGAAAAGTGTTATTTGAAGTTTTTTATCGGGAGAGATTTTTTTCAAGGCTTGCTGTACCCATGTATAATACGCACCCCCCTATTTTAGGGCAAAAAATCGTGAAAATTTTGCGCATTTTACATGGAAAATTACGGTAAGAGGAAAGCTGTTTAAAGTAGTCATCATCGGCACTCAAGTAGAAGTACCAGTCAATTTCTCCTCAAGTAGAAGTGGCAATTTACAAGTAAAAGTAAGTATACTATGCCTAGTTTTGCCCAAAAACCTGAAAACTATCAAGTAGAAGTAGTCTTAAACCATAACCAATTGAGGAAGTAGTGAAAGTAGGCATAATATACCTGAGTGCTGTGGAAAGTAGAAGTACTAGCCACCTCTGAGTAAGAGCATCATTAGATTGTACGCAGCACTATTGACATTCCCAACCAATCGCAACTGTTGGTGCACAATTGTCAGAATCATTGAGCATAACAGACATTTCCCTATGTTTTAGTTTCAAACAAAACTATATAAATGCAAGCAACCAATTAAAACTATGTTGGTAACTGTGTACATATCATCGAGTGGCAATGTATCAAAGCAGATGTACTTGACTGCAGATAACCCGCTGTGCACTAGGGTTGTTCAAAAATGGCTTGTTTTTCAAATTGTACTGGCTACTCGACAAAATTGTTAGGTTACCTAAAAAACGCTGCACACCAAATTTGGCTCAATTGCAACCCATAGTGACATTATTATAAGAGAAAAAGTTTTGGATTTATTTAATAAAAATATATATAAAACTTTTTCAAATATACTGGCTATCGCATGAAATAGTTAGATTGTCTGAAGAAACGTTGCACAACGAATTCGACTCAATTCGAGCCAGTCGAAAAGAAGTTATTAGGTTCAAAATTTGAGACTTCAAATTATAGTATTTACGGTGGCTAGACCTATTATGAATTTGGTACCATAAATACTATTTCTTCCTGAACCAAATCTTGTACTCCAATAACTTTGCTTGTACTGGTTGGAATTGAGCCAAATTTGTTGTGCATCGTTTTTACGGCCAACTTGACAATTTCTCGGATTATCCTTGATTGGTGGATAATCCGGGAATTGTCAAAGAAAAACTTCAATAACTCCGCTTCTACTAGTTGGAATTGAGTCGAATTTATCTTGCATGGTCTCTGAAGACAGCTCAACAATTTCATGGGGTTGACAGAAAAATTTGATTTTTTTTTTTTAATTTCCTGTTTAAATTAGAAAATTCAATTGGATCTGCGGAATTGAACCAAATTTGGTGTGCAGCGTCTTTTAGGGTAACCTGACGATTTAAGAGGTGAGCGGTTTGAATCGGGAAAAAAAAGTTATTTTTGAACAGCCCTAATGCCCATGCATAATGTGCACCCCAGATTTTTAGACAATAAATCATGCAAATTTTGCGAATTATACACAATATATTACAGTATAGCTGCACAGTTATTTCCAAATTACATTACAATTAGAATTATGAGACACAAGTTTTTTCGAAAGTAGATTTGAATTATAATTACTGAATTCGTGAAAACATGGACACTGAATCAAGTTGAGGTAATATTAAATCATAGTATATTCTCGGTTATTAGAATGAGAATATCAAATGTCTGTGCAACAAACTCGTTTCGCACTATACACTCTAGTATACAGTTCTCCTGTAATATTTATACGAAAACCAGAAATTGGTATAAAAATTGGAGCATAGGAACATTTCACAAATTAAATTAGAATTATATTACCGGCATCTCACTAATTAGTCTAATTGGGCATCTAGAAATCGAGATGTCCAAGTTTGCGTCTACAGGCACTTCATTTTCATTGCTTGTCCTTATTCTGTTATATTTTGTTACCTTTAAATAAATGTATATTAGGGTGTTCACAGTTCAAAAATGACTTTTTTTCTCCAATTCTACTGGCTACTTGATAAAATAGTTGGGTTACCCAATTGAAGCCTGCACACCAAATTTGGTTCGATTCCAACCAGTAGCCGCATTGCTACAGGAGACCAAAGTTTTTTTTTATTTATTATATAAAAATGAATAAAAAAATTCATAATTTTCTGTTCACCCCATGAAATTGTTAGGTTTGTCTATAGAAACGATGCTCACCAGATTTGGTTCAATTCCAACCAGTGGAAGCAGAGTTATTGCCGTAAAAAAATTTGGATTCGAATAAAATAGTATTTACGGTGACCAATTCCGTAACTCCTTAATTATTTATTATAGCTGTGCCCAACGTAAATACTATATTATTCAAATCAAAGTACTCGAAAAAATGGTAGTTAGTTGACCTTCAAGTAACTCTATTGTCAGTTTGTACAAGTATGTACATGTACATTCTACACCGTGAACCAAAAATCATAAATTGCCCGCTGCGATGACAGTATAGATCAGAACTTAACGATAGAACCATTCTAAGATCGCAGTATCACATCGACAGACACTTTCCAATCATTTTAAAACTGCCCTTCAATTTCACAGTTGCATGAGTGGATAAAGTTTGATTTTATTCAGATGTCCTACACCAGGGGTGGGCAAACTTTTGAGATCGCGGGCCGCATTCAACATCTGAATCCATTCGCGGTCCGCACTATATTAAATTGGGAATATAAACCAAAACGCAATATTGCTCGTATTTGATTAAATATATTGAGGATATGGAGATAATATATATGCTTATTTTAAACAAGTCAAACATTGCTATGATGATATCGTACACGCGCCAGAAACAGTGGCGAGATTTCATAGACTGGTCGACCTCAATAACTAATTTGTCAAAACTATAGAGATGAAAGGCTGTTGTCTGATTGTTAGAATAGAATTTAAATTTAAATCTGTGAGCAGCGATCTATTAATAGATTTACTAATTCCACTTTAGGTTCAGTTCCACAACACACAATGCTGACAGCATCATAACCATGTTAGCTTCAAACACGCTTCTACTATATGTGTAGATAAAATATAAATACCCTAATTGTACGCATACAGAGAACGAATCTTTTTAAGACACGCGCAAATCGTTTTTTTATGAGCACATCACTGAAATAATAAAAAACTGGAGTGGCCAATCTGAAATCACACTCGTGATCCGAATTATGTATATCTCGTTTAGGATTTCTGAAATGTTCAGCAGTTAAAACCTTTTAAACTGCGTGGGCCTTGAGATCGGGCTGTCGTGCCAGAAATTAAACATGGAGAATAATCTAGGAAGTACTTACCTTAGAAAGTAGTTCTCAAACTTTCTAAGACATGCCCCCCTTATGATGGTGAAAGAGTTCGCGCCCCCTTATCGTCATATCATAGAACACAACCAGGATGCTGGCAATCCTAACGGATGGTTTTGTGGCATGGAAGGTTGTGAGTATGGATGAGAGATTTTTAAATATGAAATACAAAGCCATAATTATGAACGATATGTAAATTGCGCGGAGAGCGAAAAAACTTTTCAGTTGGGCTCAGCTTCGCATTCCCATTCAGATGCTTTCACGACCCCAAGGGGGGCGCGTTCCCCAGGTTGAGAACCACTGCCTTAGAATTATCATGGTGAAATATACTAAGAAAAAGTTTAATCAAGTCCCTGCATTAATTCGATTTTTAGTAGGCCTACTTATTTTATCAATATTTCAGATAAGTTTCTTTAGACTCTCGCGGGCTGCACAAAACGGTGTTGCGGGCCGCATGCGGCCCGCGGGCCGTAGTTTGCCCACCCCTGTCCTACACACTGTTTTGAGCCAAATTTCAGCAAAATCCTAAATTTGATGGCGACGAATCGAAATTGATTTTTCATTGGTTGATATGAGATAAAATTACCCTAAACATCTTCAATCTTTAACCAATCTCTATCCTAATATATTTTTTTAAAGCTATAGTCAGTGCAAGTCCTCTGATTGAAAAAAAACACGTTTTGAAGAATGGTAGTACTTTGTGTACTAGAAACCAGGTCTGAAATTTACCATACCTGCATGTATAATTCTCCAGTATGCCTTCCCTCTACTCAGTAGGCCTATAGTAGTTTACAGTCTGTACAAGAGCAACATGACAGCATATTAAAACCTTCAATCATCAAAACATGATACAATAGAATTAGGTAACAATATATTCCCCTTCAGTAATATCACAACACGACAAACTTGCTATGGTAGTGTACTATACAAGCCTACAGGCTTACCGCGATATGTTCACAATAAGATCAGATGCATTCAAAATAAGGTCAGTCCGCAGTTAAAGGGGCACTGCACTCTAAAAATGATGTGGTATCAAATTGAAGGGCAAAACGAATAAAATTTTTGGCCGCAGCCGTTTTCTTCAGAACGCCACCGTAATGGAGCTGCAATTTATTGAAATTTCGATAGCAACTTCACGCTCCAGCAGTCACATGGAGATTGAACTTTGTATCGTTGTCAGCCGATGCTATGGAGGAAATATGGCGTACACGCCACGGTGGCGTCATGAAGAAAACGGCTGCGGTCAACATTTTCATTTCGTTTTGCACTTCAGTTTGAGCCCACATCATTTTTAAAGTGCAGTGCCCCTATAAGGGTGTCTGTACTCGGTGTTGATATTCATTAGGGCTGGGGGTTAGGGTCCTTAACTTGAGAGGTTAGGGTCTTTATTGCGCAACGTTCACAATAAGATCAGTCGCTATACATTCACAATAAGTTCAATACCACTAACAAAATTTGAATCTGCACTTCAAATATAGAATCCAATTTTTTTCTTATGAAAATCTGTCTTTAAAATTTATTTCCTACTTGTTACCAACACAGCAACACACTCCATTCATGACATCTAATTTGTAGTACAGATTTGGATTCTATGACAAACTGATCTTATAGTGAACGTATTATTGACTAATGTGATTGTGAGCATAGCCGCACAAACCCTCCTATGAGCACATGAAATGGCATAGACAAAAGAATAATGAAGACACACTGACAAATCTTATGATATAGCAGAGATAGTACAGCAGTGGTACTTAAAATTAGACCAAATCTGAGATTGAGTGCCTCACACATCAAAATAAATGCAATTTTATTGTAAGCATGCTACGTTTATACCGACATATATTACTTGGAGAGCATGCAGGCAACCAGTTGTATCTAACGCAGTTATATGAAACATCTGTGAGTGACGCACGCAATTTCAAATTGGGGTGTATCCGTGTATTATTTTCTTCTTCGGGGCTCAGATTGCAAGGAAGGGATTATTTGGTTTCAGCCATTTCGGCAACCGGACACATCAATACATTTTAGCAAACAACCGAGGGTCACTGTGGGTAAAAATTATATCCTTTTGGCTTGGCCCCCGAAATACCTGCATCTAATAGTTCCTTGTCTTAGCATGACATCAAACTAATTTGTGCAATAAAAAATCGGCACTTGTTCATGATGAATTCAAGCCATATTGACGTAACGACTTTTCAGCATAATTCATTGGCTTTAGCTGTAGTATCCAACACAGTGACCTCGGATATGTATAAACAATCCCCGAGAGATCTTGCGAACACATTTTTTATTACAGTATAGTATTTCTACTTCGTTAATTTAAAAATTCAAATGCTTATACTCGACTGATAGCAATGTCGATAATAAAGCAATGTAGGTACCATATACGAACGATGTTGCCAGGCAATATAATGGTGGCATGGATTTCAAAAATTTTCAAATAAGTTATTTAAATAAGTAGGCCTATATTGTAGAGCATAAGTTCGTATATTGTACCTACATTGCGCAGACATTGCTATCAGTCATGTATATATACTAAGGGCCTAAATTGTAAAATGATATACACACTGACAAAATAGTGACATGCGGGGGAACGGTAAAAATATCAAAGCGGGATCTTCCAGGATGAGTTGATGCAAATACAAATACCAATAAAAACTAATATGGTAGGTACATCTTTCACAAGAGGCATGGAATAATCATCATTGCAGTAAGTATACTCATAAATACTTATCTATCTACAAATATCTTTTTGCAGATCGATTCTACCCATCATCATTATGACTGTGAGCGCCATTGCAAATTATCTAAGTTCTGTCAGATTCGACCCCTCTTCCACCAGTTGGTAGCTTTCATTCATGTGATGCAGCAGCTTACTTGGCAAACCACTCAATTTTATGACATTAAATCGTCCATCGAATTATTCTTTTCAAGAGAAGCGAAGACCTCATCCAAGTTCTCATTTTCATATATATATATAAGACTATATTGTGTATGACCTAACCGGAAAAGATCAAAGAGTTCAGACACATACACCATTGTTATCTCATAGATTGGGCCTGTCATATTGAATCCAACACATCGCTTTGAATTTGAATGCCCCAGTTGCCCTATAGGACGAGCCACCACTGAGTTCAATACACCACAAAATGCGATACAATGAAAAGATAGGAAGATGTTGAAGCGACTTGGAGTAGTCCATGGAATCACACGATGTAGGCGATGTAGAGAGGAGGCATGCACACTGAATGAACAGTAAAAGAAGATAGTATAGAAAAAAGCAAGCAACAGAAAATGGGGTGGCATGTCATGGAAGGGGATCGATAGGTCAGGTCGTGGTCCGAAAGTTCAATTATTACATATCAACGCATTTGATAGAAATACGATAGCAATAACCACGTTGAACTTATTTGCTGGCAAGCCCAGCATATCCTGAAAAGTTAACGGATATCATCTCATTTGGATTGATACCAATGCTGGGAGTACATTTCCACACTATACAGTTACTTTTTGATTGACATTATCAGTATATATTCAGCTATGGTATCATCATATTTGTCCACATGACGCATGAGGTACCCTTCCGAGTATATGATTTTCCACATACATTGCATCTATGATTGTTAACGCCAGTATGCATCTTCACATGACACATGAATGATGCCGGAGGTTACATTTACTATGAAATTATCTCTCGCAGATATCACAATCATATTTGGTTTTTGATATTAGCATGAATATCTACATGAAGCTTCAACCCAGACATCGACTTGATGCTTTTCCACAAATATCTCATTTATAATTTTTAATTGCAGCATGAATCTCCATATGCCGCCTAAGGGTGCTCTTCAGAAAAAATGTTTTCGTACATATGCGACATTTATGATTTTTGACACCAACATGCCGGTCCATATGAAGCTTGAGGCCACCACTCTGAGAGAACGCTCTTCCACATATTTCACATTTATGATTCTTGATGTCAGCATGCAGGTCCATATGAAGATTGAGACCACCACTCTGAGAAAACGCTTTTCCACATATATCACATATATGATTTTTGATGCCAGCATGACTATTCATATGACACTGGAGGTTAATTTTCCTATTAAACTTCCTCCCGCAGATATCACATTTATGGTTTTTGATGTCAAAGTGCATATTCATATGGACTGTTAATGCAGAAATCCGAGCACATGCTTTCCCACAAATATCACATTTATAATTTTCAACGCCGACATGTATTTCCATATGAGACACGAGAGCGCTATTCTGGGAAAATGTCTGCAGACATACGTCACATTTATGATTTTTGACACCAGCATGAAGGTCCATGTGACGCTTGAGGCCACCACTCCGAGAAAACGCTTTTCCACATATATCACATTCATGATTTTTGATGCCAGCATGAACATTCATATGATAATTTAGGCTACTTTTTTCACGAAATTCTTTCCCGCAGATATCACAGACATGGTTTTTGATATCTGCATGCATATCCACATGATTCCGCAAGTTTTGAATGTGAGTAAAGACCTTGCCACATACATCACATTTATATTTCGTTATGCCAGCATGTATCTCCATATGTCTCCTGAGGCCGCTGTTCTGAGTAAAGGTTATGGAGCATATGTCACATTTATGGTTTTTCACACCAGCATGTGTATCCATATGAAGCTTAAGGTAAGACTTCTGAACAAATGCTTTTCCACATACCTCACATTTGTGATTTTTGACACCAGTATGGCTACTCAGATGATTCCCGAGGTCTCGTTTTCTGTGAAAGTCCTTCCCGCAGATACCACATATATGTCTTTTGTTATCTGAGTGTGTGCGCATATGGACTGTCAAGCCAGACATCTGAGTGAATGCTTTCCCACAAATACCACATGTATAATTTTTGACGCTAAAATGTGTCTCCATATGTTGCTTGAGGGTGCTCTTCTGAGAAAATGTTTTCAGACATATGCAGCATTCATGATTTTTGACACCTGCATGCAGGTCCATATGTAGCTTGAGGCCACCACTATGAGTAAATCCTCTTCCACATATATCACATTCATGGATTTTGATGACAGCATGAGTATTCAGATGCGTCTTAAGGTTACTTTTACGACGAAATTCTTTCCCACACATATCACATGTATAATTTTTGATATCAGCATGCGTTATCATATGATCCACGAGGTTACATTTATGAAAAAATTCCTTGTCGCACATGAAACAGTTATAATTTTTGATGCCAACATGCATCTTCATATGACGATTGAGTACACCCTTCTGAGTAAATGTTTTAGCACATACGTCACATTTATGATTTTTGACACCCGCATGCATATCCACGTGAACCTTGAGTCCACTACTATGAGTAAATCCTCTTCCACATATATCACATTGATGATTTTTGATGCCAACATGAGTATTCAGATGTTGGTTGCGGTTACTTTTACGACGAAATTCCTTCCCACACATATCACATCTATAGCTTTTGATATCAGCATGCATTATCATATGACTCTTGAGGGTACATTCATGAGAAAATTCCTTGTCGCACATAAAACATTTATAAGTTTTTATGCCAACATGCATCTTCATATGACGATTGAGTGCAATCTTCCGAGTAAATGTTGTCGCACATACGTCACAAGTATGGTTTCTGAAACCAACATGCATGTTCATATGACGATCGAGCGTACCCTTCTGGGTAAATGTTTTTGCACATACGTCACATGTATGGTTTCTCATACCAGCATGCATCTCCATATGAAGCTTGAGGCTTTCCTTCCGAACAAATGCTTTCCCACATATTTCACATTTAGTATTTGTGATCGCAGCACCAGTATAATCCATAGTTAGCTTGACGTTACCGATTCAAGAAAACCCTTTTCCGTAATATCAAACTGATGGTCTTGAAGTCGTGATCAATCTTTAGAATACTTCGCTCCAAGTTACTCTTTTTGCGGAAATGGTCGTCACAGATTTCACAAAACTGCCTTGATCGTCACAGTGGAGATAACATACAAGTTACAATATTTCAAGGTTCAAGTTTTCTGAATAAATTTTTAACAGATGGTCATGGTTAACTCTAACGGTCGGAACGGGCAGACCGTGCAACACTTTACAGAGAACTCAGATAAAATGACTCAAACATAAATGGTGGAGCAAGCGGGGCTGCACACTATCAGAGACTTGGACAACTATAAAATGTTCAGCTTTTCTAAATGAGAGTAAAAGTGGAATGACAGCTATACATAATTCCAAATTATATTTCAATTAGAATTACTGAATTCACGAAAACTCAAAAATTGAATCAAGATCAGTTCATAGGAAATGGAGTATTTTGTCATAAGGACGATTTCAAATGTCTGTATACTGTACAGTACACCAAGCTTGGCTTATTTCCCACTATACAGTTTTCCTGTAGCATTTAGCAAGAAAACCTGAAGTTTGATTGAAATTAAAATTAGAGTATAGAATTGGATTACCGGCATTTCACTTGATTAGTCTAATTATACTTCTAGTATCATCTAGTTGTCAAGTCTTTCAAAGTACAGGCACGACTCTCAATATTTCAACGTTTCAAAGTAATTTTGCCTTGCCTGTAATTTTGGCACAAACCATTTGCATTAGAGAGCCACAGAGATAAGCTGGAAAGGAAAGTAAATATTTCCCTGCAGTTTGAATATGGCAGTGGTCGGGAACCTATGGCTCGCGAGCCATATATGGCTCTTTTCGGTATAAGATATGGCTCTTTAACAAATATATATTTGTGTACTGAATTGATTAATATAGCAGCAGCTTGTTGGTAAATTTTCATCACGGCCAGAATAATTATTCTCGTGGCAGTATAAACATGTCTGCGAGAAGTAAAGACCAAACCGTCTTAGGGTTTAGAGGCCAGGACCCCTCTTTTCAAAATCCTCAAATTCAAGTTACTGTCGCAAGTCTGCTCGTGACGATTCGATGTCACTGTTGAACCATCATGACATACCGATCACTAGGGCAAGTTTTTGTCGCACTTAAATCCGAGAAAAAGTTGCATTTATTTTTTAAAACAGTAAAAAAGTTGCAGAAGTTGCATTTCGACCACATTTTGCTCGGTTGACTAAAATAAAAAATAAAAAAAGGGTCAATTTTCCGGCTCATCTCCCGAAATACCCGAAACAGCGTTACTTCAGTGCTGATTTTCGGTGTTTCAGTCGAATTTCGCCGTGTATTTCACCAAAATCGTAAATACTTTCATGAAAAATCGAAAAAGTTGCAGAATGTTGCATGAAAAAATGGACAAAAGTTGCACTATAAGATTCATTCAAACAGCTTAAAATTGCATTATACATATCTTACGAATACTTAGGAAGCTGCCGGAAGCTGTAAAATAAAGTTGCAGAAACTTGCCCTATCGATCACTAATCATTATACACTTCACGCCATTGTCTCTGAACGATGAAGAGATAGGATCCAAAGCATGCAAGGCCCGGGACACGATAGTTGAGGCCAGCGACGATATCTTGCGCACAAGGCTTATTGCATGTGCGATTGCCCAGGCCAACGATTGTAGCTGCAATTGTTCAGGCCAGCGGATCCAGGACTGTTGCAGATGCAATTGTTTAGTGTTAAAGCCAGAGATGATATCTTGCGCACCTGGCATGTTGTAGATATGCGATTACTCAGGCCTGCTGTTGACGCAATAAATCAGACCAGCGAGGCTTGTTCGCCTACACAGTAATCAATGACCAACTGAGCAGCAGATGGTATACTGTTGTGCAGCACGCACGAATCTCGTTTCATCTCTTCACGCTTCTCGCTAACTGGCAGCGTCCAACACTTATAATACGAATTACTGGGCAGGATGGCGAAATGTGATTCGCGAAAGACAACAAACAAGAAGAAAGGTGTGCTTTCAAGTTTTATTGCGAGGGAGGATTTTTTTCAAGAATTGTTGTAGCCCTATCCAATGCATAACGCGCACCCCCGACTTTAGGACAAAATATCCATGCCATTTTGCCCATTACACATGGAAAATTACGGTAGGATGTCAATCATGTTGCAAATTCAAAGGTTTCGCGCACCCCAAGAAAACGCTTCGCAGACCCCTGGTTGAGAACCACTGTAGTAGAGAAATTGTGTGAAAAAGATGGCTTGCCCAATGTACTAATTATACAGAAATTCCTGTTTAAAGTAAGAGGAAAGGTGTTCAAAGTAGTCATCATCGGCACTAAAGTAGAAGTACCAGTCAATGTTTACTCAAGTAGAAGTGGCGATTTACAAGTCAAAAGTAAGTATCCTATGCCTAGTTTTGCCCAAAAACCAGAAAACTATCGAGTAGAAGTAGTCTTAAACCATAACCACTTGAGGAAGTAGTGAAAGTAGGCATAATATACCCGAGTGCTGTGAAAAGTAGAAGTACTAGCCACCTCTGAGTAAGAGCATCATTAGATTGTACGCAGCACTATTGACATTCCCAACCAATCGCAACTGTTGGTGCACAATTGTCAGAATTATTGAGCATAACAGACATTTCCCTATGTTTTAGTTTCAAACAAAACTATATAAATGCAAGCAACCAATTAAAACTATGTTTGTAACTGTGTACATATCATCGAGTGACAATGTATCAAAGCAGTTGTACTTGACTGCAGATAACCCGCTGTGCACTGGGGTTGTTCAAAAATGGCTTGTTTTTCAAATTGACTGGCTACTCGACAAAATTGTTAGGTTACCTAAAAAACGATGCACACCAATTTTGGCTCAATTGCAACCCATAGTGACATTATTATAAGAGAAAAAGTATTGGATGTATTTAATAAAAATAAATATAAAACTTTTTCAAATATACTGGCTATCCCATGAAATTGTTAGATTGTCTGAAGAAACGTTGCACAACGAATTCGACTCAATTCGAGCCAGTCGAAAAGAAGTTATTAGGGGGTAGTTCCAGCCCAAATCAACTGAGACAGATAACCACGTGTTTTATAATGTACATTAATTTCAGTTACCAATCATTGTTGATCAATTTCAAACCAAACAAAACTTATTTCATGAAAATCCATTCACAGGTTCAAGATATATGAGAGTTTGAAAAAGAGCACTTTTTGCGCTCGGTCAACCGTGAAAATTATGACTTTATGGAGCAAGAATTTTAGAACATTATTGAAAATAAGTCACTGTGTTTAGCTTATATTGAAGTGCATTTACAGAAAATATAGAATGTTATACATATTTTAAAGATTTTTCCTATTTCCAAAACCCGGAGGTCAGGGGTGAAACAGGGGTTCAGATGTCATACTTTGGTAAAATCAGTCAAGCGTAACAAAAGTTTCAAGACTTTATATTGAAAAAAGGTATACTTCAAATTGACCAAGTAAGGTATCATATGAAAGCTAAGAACAAGTGTATTACCATCAGAGGATTAGTGATAGTGATTTCAAAGATCTAGGCATTGTAATATTGAGAAAACTTTGGTCATGTATTTTACTTACTATTTTAGGTTGTGTAACTCGCGCAGCAGCTTAATATGTATTAGGTTGGTTGATTCTAGCATATCCATCATATAATGAGAGTTCAAATGAGTGTGTAGCTTCAGTTTTGCAGTGTTGAGAGTAAGCGTAATACCATTAGATTAGAGAAATACCAATAGTTATTCCAAGGATCCAGGATCCAGGCGGTGAAATATAAAGAAAACTATGGTTGTTTAGTTTCCTTTTGTCGCAAGTTATGATAGGCTGTGTAACTCACACTGATGCTTTATATTCATCAGGTTAGTTTACTCTAGCATATCTATCAGCTCACGAGAGTCAAAATAAGTGTGGAGCTTCAGTTTTGCAGTGCTGAGAATAAGCGTAGTACATTCTGAGGAATAACAATAGTGATTTCAAGGATCTATAGTTTTGTATTTTCCTCAAGTTGTAAGATATTTTAGGCTACAGGTGTAACTGACACAGCTGCTTTATATTCAACAGATTAGTTGATTATAGCATATCTATCAGCTTACGAGAGTCAACATGAGTGGCGAACTTCAGTTTTGCAGTGTTTGACTTCTGACTAACAAAAAGGAAGAATGCCACAGAATTACATTTGCACCAAAAAAACTTTTGTTGTTTGCGGATTTAGAAAGTGACGAAAAAGAAAAAATCATGTTTCGAGTCAACCTGTTCAATAGAGAGCATGAAATACAAACCATTTGCGCCCACCACAAAGCTATTACACTAGACAAGTTGGAATTCAGCCAGAAAAACTGTTGCGACCCATTTAGGTGTCACAAGAAAAAAATATCTCGGGTCCTGCAGGTCATTAGTTTGGAATTTGTTAAATTACTCAACCACTGTGCAAGTGAAATTGTAGTACTTCCAGGAGAGAAAGTTTGTGGTAATTGCAAAACCAGGTTGAATAAACTTATTGATGATGATCAAGTTTCGGTAGCAGGGCAGCCACTAAATTTCCACAGAGAGCCTGGCAACAGTGAGAATGATACCATGACAGTCAGCAGATCAGTATGCAGAATGGAGCTTGATAGAGCATTGATTGAAATTGGACAATCCCCTTTCAAACCACACAGCACTCCATCAAGAAACAGGCCTTCTTATGGCAAGAGAAAACTTGGTCGTATAAATAATGATTTGACTAATAAGATGGCGAAAGCTCTGGATGTACCGTTGCAAAAATTAGGAATTGAAGAAGAATCGACTGATAGAAAGATAAAAGAGAAAGCAAAAGATTTTGATGAATTGATGTTTGAGGTAAAGGAAAAGATTCTGGAGAATGGTGCAACGAAATCACGAAAAATTCAACTCTTGACGTTGGTAGCAAATTCATGGACTCTAACTGAAATTGAAAACTTCTTTCATGTTTCAAATTATATGGTTCGACAGGCTAGAGCCCTCAAACAAAAATCAGGAATTCTCAGTACACAACCGGACAAGAAAGGAAGGCCTTTAAGCGGAGAAATAAAAAAACAGATTTCTGACTTTTATTGTGATGATAATTATACAAGGATTATGCCTGGGTGTCGTGACAAAGTTAGTGTGGCCCGTAATGTTCATGAACAAAAGCGGCTCATTCTGTGCACTCTGAAAGAGCTATATCAAGAGTTCAAAGTTCAGCATCCCAGAATTACTGTCGGGTTTTCATCATTTGCTGCACTGAGGCCCAAACAATGTGTGTTGGCAGGCTCGTCGGGAACACATGCTGTATGTGTGTGTTCCATACACTAAAATGTTAAATTGATGTTGAAGGGGGGCCAGTTCGAGCAAACTTACAATGATCTTATTGATATGATGGTATGTGACTCAAACAACAAAGAATGTATGCTACAACGCTGCAACAACTGTCCCTCTGATGATGATGTTAAGAATTTTTTAGCTTCCAAGCTGGTTGATTGCATCAACGTCACATTTTCACAGTGGGTCACGACGGACAGAACTGAAATGTTTTTTCAATCCCTTTCTGTTGATGACTTTTTGGATCTTTTATACAAAATGCTGATCAAACTTCTTCCCCACTCATTCATCGCCAAGCAGCAATCTAATTATTTAAAATCACGAAAGGAAAAACTAGAAGATGACACAGTTTTGTGTTTACTTGATTTTAGCGAAAACTATTCTTTCTACGTTCAAGACGAAGTTCAAGGGTATCATTGGACGCACAGAAATTGCACCGTACATCCAGTGGTATGTTATTATAGTAGCAGAGGAGAAATAAATCATTTTAGTCTGTGCTTTCTCTCGGAATATTTGACTCATGATGTTGGGATGGTGTATGAAATTCAAAAACAAACAATTGACTATCTTAAAACAAAACTCCAAAATTTCAGTAATGGCTGCGCGGCACAGTATAAAAACTGCAAAAATTTCTTGAATTTATGCCAGCATAAGGAGGATTTCGGAGTAGCTGCTGAGTGGACATTCTTTGCTACCAGTCATGGAAAGTCGGCTTGCGACGGAATCGGCGGTGTAGTTAAGAGGTCAACTGCAATGGAAAGCCTGAGAAGACCCGAAAGAGACCAGATTATAAACTTAGAGAAGATGTTGGACCACTGGAAAAATAAACTGAAAAGTACCTAGGTTCAAAATTTGAGACTTCAAATTATAGTATTTACGGTGGCTAGACCTATTATGAATTTGCCACCATAAATACTATTTATTCCAGAACCAAATCTTGTACTCCAATAACTTTGCTTGTACTGGTTGGAATTGAGCCAAATTTGTTGTGCATCGTTTTTACGGACAACTTGACAATTTCTCGGATTATCCTTGATTGGTGGATACTCTGGGAATTATCAAAGAAAAACTCCAATAACTCCGCTTCTACTAGTTGGAATTGAGTCAAATTTATTTTGCATGGTCTCTGAAGACAGCTCAACAATTTCATGGGGTTGACAGAAAAATTTGAATGTTTTTTCAATTTTCCTGTTTAAATTAAAAAATTCAATTGGATCTGTGGAGCCCTATACTTGTTAGAATTGAACCAAATTTGGTGTGCAGCGTTTTTTAGGGTAACCTGACGATTTAAGAGGTGACCGACTAGAATCGGGGAAAAAAAGTTATTTTTGAACAGCCCTAATGCCCATGCATAATGTGCACCCCAGATTTTTGAACAATAAATCATACAAATTTTGCGAATTATACACGAAATATTACAGTATAGCTGCACAGTTATTTCCAAATTACATTACAATTAGAATTATGAGACCCAAGTTTTTTCCAAAGTAGATTTGAATTCTAATTACTGAATTCGTGAAAACATGGACATTGAATCAAGTTGAGGTAATATCAAATCATAGTTTCATTTCGGTTATAGGCATGAGAATATCAAATGTCTGCGCAACAAACTTGGCTCGTTTCGCACTATACACTGTAGTATACAGTTCTCCGGTAATATTTATACGAAAACCAGCAGTAAGATATTAAATTTGGAGCATAGAAACATTTCACAAATTAAATTAGAATTATATTACCGGCATCTCACTAAATAGTCTAATTGGGCATCTAGAAATCGAGATGTCCAAGTTTGCGTCTACAGGCACTTCATTTTCATTGCTTGTCCTTATTCTGTTATATTCTGTTACCTTTAAATAAATGTATATTAGGATGTTCACTGTTCAAAAATGACTTTTTTCTCCAATTCTACTGGCTACTTGATAAAATAGTTAGGTTACCTAATTGAAGCTTGCACACCAAATTTGGTTCGATTCCAACCAGTAGCCGCATTGCTACAGGAGACCAAAGTTTTTTTATTTATTTTATAAAAATGAATAAAAAAATTCATAATTTTCTGTTCACCCCATAAAATTGTTAGGTTGTCTATAGAAACGATGCTCACCAGATTTGGTTCAATTCCAACCAGTGCAAGCGGAGTTATTGGCGTAGAAAAATTTTGGATTCGAAAAAAATAGTATTTACGGTGACCAATTCCGTAATTCCTTAATTATTTATTATAGCTGTGCCTACCGTAAATACTATATTATTCAAATCAAAATTTTTCGACATCAATCCGCTCTCGCAGGTTGGAATTGAGCCAAATTTGGTGAGCCTCGTCTCTATACACATCTTAACATTTTCATGGGGTGAACAGAAAAATTTGAAATTTTTTTATTCATTTTTATATAATAAATAGGGAATGTTTTTGCAACATTTTTTACAGCTTCCTAAATACTCAGAAGTTGTGTAGAATGGCGTTTCAAGCTGTTCGGAGGATTCTTATGTTGCAACTTAGAATTTAAATTTAAATCTGTGAGCAGCGATATATTCATAGATTTACTAATTCCACATTAGGTTCAGTTCCAGGACACACACTGCAGACACCATCATAACCATGTTAGCTTCAAACACGCTTCTACTATATGTGTAGATAAAATATAAATACCCTAATTGTACGAATACAGAGAACGAATCTTTTTAAGACACGCGCAAATCGTTTTTTTATAAGCACATCACTGAAACAATTAAAACTGGAGTGGCCAATCTGAAATCACACTCGTGATCCGAATTATGTCTATCTCGTTTAGGATCTCTGTGATGTTCAGCAGTTGAAACCTTTTAAACTGCGTGGGCCTTGAGATCGGGCTGTCGCGCCAGAAATTAAACATGGAGAATAATATAGGTAGTACTTACCTTAGAAAGTAGTTCTCAAACTTTTTAAGACATGCCCCCCCCCTTATGATGGTGAAAGAGTTCGCGCCCCCTTGTCGTCATATCATAAAACACAACCAGGATGCTGGCAATCCTGACGGATGGTTTTGTGGCATGGAAGGTTGTTACTATGGATGAGAGATTTTAAATATGAAATACAAAGCCATAATTATGAATATGTAAATTGTGCGGAGAACGAAAGAACTTTTCAGCTGGGCTCAGCTTCGCGTTCCCGTTCAGATGCTTTCACGACCCCAAGGGGGGTGCGTCCTCCAGGTTGAGAACCACTGCCTTAGAATTATCATGGTGAAATATACTAAGAAAAAGTTTAATCAAGTCCCTGCATTAATTCGATTTTTAGTAGGCCTACTTATTTTATCAATATTTCAAATTAGTTTCTTTAGACTCTCGCGGGCCGCACAAAACGTTTGTCCACCCCTGTCCTATACACTGTTTTGAGCCAAATTTCAGCAAAATCCTAAATTTGATGGCGACGATTCGAAATCGATTTTTCTTAGGTTGATATGAGATGAAATTACCCTAAACATCTTCAATCTTTAATCAATCTCTATCCTAATATAATTTTTTTAAAGCTATAGTCAGTCCAAGTCCTCTGATTGAAAAAAAAACACGATTCGAAGAATGGTAGTACTTTGTGTACTAGAAACCAGGTCTGAAATTTACCATACCTGCATGTATAATTCTCCAGTATGCCTTCCCTCTACTCAGTAGGCCTATAGTAGTTTACAGTCTGTACAAGAGCAACAAGACAGCATATTAAAACCTTCAATCGTCAGAACATGATACAATAGAATTAGGTAACAATAAATTCCCTTTCAGTAATATCACAACGCGACAAACTTGCTATAGTGGTGTACTATACAAGCACTCTACATAGATCTTTTTGCAGATCGATTCTATCCATCATCATTACGACTGCAGCGTCATTGCAAATTATCTCAGTTCTGTCAGATTCGACCCCTCTTCCACCAGTTGGTAGCTTTCATTCATGTGATGCAGCAGCTCACTTGGCAAACCACTGAATTTTGTGACATTAAATCGTCCATCAAATTATTCTTTTCAAGAGAAGCAAAGACCTCATCCAAATTCTCATTTTCATATATATATGAGACTATAACTCGAGTCCAGATATTATGTATGACCTAACTGGATAGGTCAAAGAGTTCAGAAACATACGCCATTGTTATCTCATAGATTGGGCCTGTCATATTGAATCCAACACATCATTTTGAATTTGAATGCCCCAGTAGCCCTATAGGACGAGCCGCCACGGAGTTCAATACACCACAAAATGCGATACAATGAAAAGATAGGAAGGTGTTGAAGCGACTTGGAGTAGTACATGGAATCACACGATGTAGAGAGGAGGCATGCACACTGAATGAACAGTAAAAGAAGATAGTATAGAAAAAAGCAATCAACAAAAAATGGGGTGGCATGTCATGGACGGGGATCGATAGGTCAGGTCGTGGTCCAAAAGTTCAATTATTACATATCAACGCATTTGATAAGAATACGATAGCAATGATCACGTTGAACTTATTTGCTGCGTTTCTCATGGCAAGCACAGCATATCCTGAAAAGCTAACGGATATCATCTTATATGGATTGATACCAATGCTGGGAGTATATTTCCACTAAATCCAGCTACTTTTTGATCGACGTTATCAGGATATATTATGCTATGGTATCAGCATATTCGTCCACATGACGCATCAGGTAACCCTTCCGAGTATATGATTTTCCACATCCATTGCATCTATGATTGCTAACGCCAGTATGCATCTCCATATGGCAGATGAATGATGCCGGAGGTTACATTCACTATGAAATTCTCTCCCGCATAAATGGTTTTTAATATTAGCATGAATATCTGCATGAAGCTTCAACCCAGACATCGACTTAATGCTTTTCCACAAATATCTCATTTATAATTTTTAATTGCAGCATGAATCTCCATATGCCGCTTGAGGGTCCTCTTTCGAAAAAATGTTTTCATACATGTCACATTTATGATTTGTGATGTCAGCATGCAGGTCCATATGAACCTTGAGGCCACCACTCTGAGAGAACGCTCTTCCACATATATCACATTTATGATTTTTGATGTCAGCATGCAGGTCCATATGAAGCTTGAGGCCACCACTCTGAGAGAACGCTTTTCCACATATATCACATTTATGATTTTGGATGCCAGCATGACTACTCATATGACAGTCGAGGTTAATTTTCCTATTAAATTCCCTCCCGCAGATATCACATTTATGGTCAGAGTGCATATTCATATGGCTTTTTAATGCAGACATTTGAGCACATGCTTTACCAAAAATATCGGATTCATAATTTTCAACCCCAACATGTATTTCCATATGAGACGCGAGGGTGCTCTTCTGGGAAAATGTCTTCAGACATACGTCGCATTTATGATTTTTGACACCAGCATGAAGGTCCATATGACGCTTGAGGCCACCACTTTGAGAAAACGCTTTTCCACATATATCACATTTATGATTTCTGATGCCAGCATGAATATTCATATGACAATCTAGGCTACATTTTACACGAAATTCTTTCCCGCAGATATCACATACATGGTTTTTGATATCAGTATGCATATCCACATGAATCCTCAAGCTCTGAATCTGAGTAAAGGCCTTACCACATACATCACATTTATATTTCGCTATGCCAGCATGCATCTCCATATGACTCCTGAGGCCATTCTTATGAGTAAAGGTGATCGAGCATATGTCACATTTATGGTTTTTGACACCAACATGTGTATCCATATGAAGCCTGACCTGGGACTTCTGAACAAATGCTTTTCCACATACCTCACATTTATGATTTTTGACACCAGTATGGCTACTCATATGATTCCAGAGGTCAAGTTTTCTGTGAAAGTCCCTCCCGCAGATACCACATATATGTCTTTTGTTATCTGAGTGTGTGTGCATATGGGCTATCAAGCCAGACATCTGAGTAAATGCTTTCCCACAAATACCACATTTATAATTTTTTACGCCAACATGTGTCTCCATATGTTGCTTGAGGGTGCTCTTCTGAGAAAATGTTTTCAGACATATGCGGCATTTATGATTTTTGATACCTGCATGCAGGTCCATATGAAGCTTGAGGCTACCACTCTCAGTAAATCCTCTTCCACATATATCACATTTATGATTTTTCATGCCAGCATGAGCATTCTGATGATTCTTGAGGTTACATTTATGACGAAATGCTTTCCCGCACATATCACATGTATGATTTCTGATATCAGCATGAATTTTCATATGACTCAAGAGGGTCCATTTACGAGAAAATTCCTTGTCGCACATAACGCATTTATAATTTTTGATGTCAACATGCATCTTCATATGACAATTGAGTGCACCCTTTCGAGTAAATGTTTTCGCACATACGTCACAAGTATGGTTTCTGAAACCAACATGCATCTTCATATGACTATTGAGTGCACCCTTCTGGGTAAATGATTTTGCACATACGTCACATGTATGGTTTTTCAAACCAGCATGGATCTCCATATGAAGCTTGAGGCTTTTCTTCCAAACAAATGCTTTCCCACATATTTCACATTTAGTATTTGTGATCGCAGCACCAGTATAATCCATAGTAAGCTTGGCGTTACCGATTCAAGAAAACCCTTTCCCGTAATATCAAACTGATGATCTTGAAGTGGTGATCAATCTTTAGAATACTGAGTTCGAAGTCGCGCTTTTTGTGGAACTGGTCGCCAGATATTTCACAAAACTCCCTTAGTCGTCACAGTGGAGATAACATACAAGTTCCATTATTTTAAGGTTATAGATTTCTGAATGAATTTTCAACAGACAGTCATGGTCAACTCTAATTGTCGGAATGGGCAGACCGTGCAACAGGCGGAACTTGTAACACTTAACAGAGAACTGAGATAAAATGACCCAACTTAAATGGTGGACCAAGTGGAGCTGCATACTATCAGAGACTTGGACAACTATAATATGTTAAGCTTTTTTAAATTAGATTAGGATTAGAATGATAGCTATACATTTTTATAAATAATATTTTAATTTAAATAATTACAGAAACCACAAAAACTCAAAAGTAGAATCAAGATCAGGTCATATGAAATGGTATTTAGTGTCATAAGGACGATTTCAAATGTCTGTACACCAAGCTTGGCTCGTTTCCCACTATACAGTTTTCTTGTAGCATTTTCAGAAAAATCTGAAATTAGATTGGAAATTAAAATTAGAGCATAGAATTAGATTACCGGCATTGCACTTTAATTAGTCTAATTATACTACGAGTATTTTCTAGTTGTCAAATCTGCCGAAGTACAGGCCCGACTCTCAATATTTCCACGTTTGCAAGTAATTTTGCCCTGCGTGCAATTTTGGCAGAATCCATTTTCATCAGAGAGCCACAGAGATGAGCTGGAATGAAAAGTAAATATTTTCCCTGCGGTTTGAATATGGGGTTGTTGAAAAGGGTTGCTGCCAAAATTGCACGCAGGGCAAGAGCACGGTGTCCCATTCACTTGCAATGGCAACACCATCTGATATATACGAACGTTTGGAAACTAGTGTAAAGTGAGATCATCGAAGGATTGTATATAACACTATTGACATTACCAATGAATCGCGTCTGTTGGTACACAATGAACAGTACCATGCATAGGCGCCGAACCTGGTTATGCAAGGTATGCGGCATATCGAGAACTCCGTTTGGCATGTATTGGCATAGTCGTCAATTGTGCTATTTAGAACAAATCGCAATGTTTTTCTGTTCGCGACATTACCTGCTGCCGCTTATGTGAGCAAGTTAACATGTTGCCGCGGCCAATTAGCGAGAAGGGCGTTGCCAATTAGCGAGATTAGTCTGTGCACAATGTAACGCGACGCGATCTCCCGCTGAGAAGATCGCGAATTTAGGTCGTTGATTGCCGTGCGCTCGGCAATCGTTGCTGGCCTGATTTATCGCGTCTCCAGCAAGCCCAGTTCCTCTGGCTTGAAGAATCACAGCTGCAATGGGCATGGTGCGCACTATACCATCACTGGCCTACACAATCACATCTGCAATAGGCCTGGTACGACTATATATTATCGCTGGCCAGTGGCCAACCATCGCTTCTAGAGCCTAGCATGCGTTGGCTCCTATCTCTCGATGGCTTGGAGACAACGCCGTTAACTGTATACTGATTACCGATTGTGATTAAAGAGTGACATCGCGAAACTGAATGACATCGAATGTCTGCAGACATGTGCGATTGTGTAAATTCTGAGAAAAAGCCTGTACCCATGTATAGTACGCACCATGCATTCACAGTACATGAATAGATGGGTTTTAGTATTCGATGTCATTCTGTTTTGCGATGTCAATGTTCACCAATCATGACATAACGATCGCTAATCATTATACACTTACCGGCATTGTCTCTAATCTAAACGATGATAGATGGAAGCCAAAGCCTGCGAAGCCCGCGACGCGAGTCACGGGCAGCGACAACCTGCACACGAGGCCTATTACAGGTACGATTGCTCAGGCCAACGATTATGTCATGGGCACCGGGCCTGTTAGAGATGTGACTGTAGTGGTTAGGCTTAGGCCAACGATTAGATATTGCGCATATGGCGTGTTGTATACGCGATTGTTCAGGCCTGTCGTTGGAGCGACCTAATTTGCTCACGTACAAACGGCAAACTAACTCAGCAGGAGATTGCTTGCTGTTGTGCAGCGCAGACGTTAATTGGCAACACACTTCTAACTAATTGGCAGCGAGTAACACTGATAATACGAATTACGGGACATGATGGCTGAATGTGATGCATGATTAGAACAAACATGAAGAAAGGTGTGTTTTCGAATTATGTTTCGAGGGAGATATTTTTTCAAGGCTTCTTGTACCCATGCATAATACGCACCCCGATTTAGGACAAATATCGTGAACATTTTGCGCATTACACATGGAAAATTACGGTATTCATAAACAAGTGATAAACAGCAACAAATTGACTTTTTCATGAAAATAACATCATACTCATATGACATGTAGAAATTATTAAGACATTCACTATTTCAAAGAAAATTCTGCAG
The DNA here is from genome assembly GCF_051294905.1 of Botryllus schlosseri. Lineage (NCBI taxonomy): Eukaryota > Metazoa > Chordata > Ascidiacea > Stolidobranchia > Styelidae > Botryllus > Botryllus schlosseri. The sequence continues at coordinate 36,868,248 of NC_137238.1, forward strand.
TTGCATTTTTGAAATACATGTTTGTGTCTTGTAAAACCGCACGTTTGATTAGATATGAGCGAGAGCCGAATCCATTTCCACAGAGATAGGTTGAGGCATATGGAATGAATGTTACCGTGTATACCGATTCCGACAACTTTGGGTATGATCGCAACATAATTGGCACCAAAATTGTGAAACATATTTTTTAATGAACATTTCACGTCACCCAGGCTAATAATTTATATGCAGCAGCTTATCTTGAAGTTCTCTTGGAATAGGCATTATGAATATCACTGAAAAAATGGGATTCCGCAGTGAGGTTTCAATCCCATTATAACGGATTAGGAAAAACTGCTATCTATATATATCTTCATGTCAAAATAGCAATATATTTGTATCAGTTGGACTACCTGCAATTAAAATGAGTTCGGGCGATGGAGAGTATAGGATATTTCATCTCAGACGGCCATTCTGTTGATGTGACAGTCCTAAGGCTTTAGCCGTTATGAAGCGAAATGGCCTTATGATTTGTCCCACTTAGAAAATTCCAAATTACCGTAATTTTCCATGTATAAGACGCCCCCTAGGTAATTTACACCCTGCACGAGCAGTAGGCCTACATGCAAATTGCATAGTAAATGCGTAAATGCTGATTATACAAGCTTCACTTGTTGACGAGCTCGCGCGTATCAGTTACCGGCGATGGCGTTGTTATGGTGTTGGCTGGAATCTTTTACGCATGTTGGCGTTGTTATAGTATTGGCGGGGATCTTTTACGCATGTTAAGTCTGCTCGCGGAGAGTCGATGTCATTCTGTTTTGCGATGTCACTGTCGGACCATCGTGACATACCAATCGCTAATCATTTATACACTTAACGATGGAGAGATAGAATACAAAGCATGTGAGACCCAAGACACAATAGTTCAGGCCAGCAACAATATCTTGCGCACAAGGCCTGTTGCAGATAGGATTGCCCGGGCCAACGATTATATTGTGGGCACTAGACCTATTGTAGATGCAATTGTTCAAGCCAGCGTGACCAGGCCTGTTATTGACGGGATGCATCAGGCCAAGTGGCAAACCAACTCAGCAGGAAATCGCGTGCTTTTGTGTAGCGCAGAAGAATCTCGCTTCTTCTCTCCACACTTCTCGGAAATTGGCAGCGCCCAACTATGATAATACGAATTACTGGGCAGGATGACTGAATGTGATTCGCGATTGACAACAAACAAGAAGAAATGTGTGATTTCCAGTAGAGAATTGTGACGATCAGATGGCTTAAGCCTAATGTACTATTAATACACAAACTCCTGTAAGAGCAAAGTAGTCATCATCGTCATCGGTACTCACTGAGTGTTCAAGCCAACGATGATATCTTGCGCACCGGGCCTGTTATAGATGCGATTATTCAGGCCTGTTGTTGACGCGAGGCCAGCGAGGATTGCGCGCGCGTATAGTAATCAATGACCTAATTTTACTCGCGTACAAACCAACTCAGCAGGAGATGGCGTGCTGTTGTGCAGCGCAGATGAATCTCGCTTCTTCTCTTCACACTTCTCGCTAACTGGCAGTGCCCAACTCCTATAATACTAATTACTGGGCAGGATGGCTGAAAGTGATTCGTGATTGACAACAAACAAGAAGAAAGGTGTGATTCCAAGTTTTATTTTGAGGGAGAAGTTTTCGGGAGTTGTTGCAGGCCTACCCATGCACAATGCGCAGTGCGCGCCCTCCCCCCGATTTTAGGACAAAATATCGATAAAATTTCACGCATTTTACATGGAAAATTACGGTAGGATGTCAATCATATTGCAAATTCAAAAGGTTCCGCGCACCCTCTGAAAATGCCTCGCAGACCCCCGGTTGAGAACCACTGTAGTACAGAAATTGTGAGGAAAAGATGGCTTTCCCAGTGCACTATTTATACAGAAATTCCTGTTTGAAGTAAGAGCAAAGGTGTTCAAAGTAGTCCTCATCGGCGCTCAAGTAGAAGTAATGAATTGCAAGTAAAAAAGTAAGTATTCTAGGCCTAGTTTTACCTAAAAACCAGAAAACTATGAAGTAGAGGTACCGGTAGTCTAAAATCATAACCATAGGCAAAATCTACTTGATGTACTTTGAAATGTACAGGTACTTCTTTACTGACCCCCTTCGAGTGAGAGCATGATTAGATTGTGGACAGCACTATTGACAGAATCATAGAGCATAATAGACATTTCGCATCTTTCTAGATTCAAACAAAAATATATAAATGCAAGCAGCCAAATGCAACTATCTTTGCCACTGTGAACATATCATTAAGCAACTATGTATCAATGCAGTTCTACTCAAATGTTCAAACATGACTTTTTTCAAATTGTCCTGGCTCCTTGATAAAATTGTTCGGTTACCTTAAAAACGCTGCACACAAATTTTTGCTCAACTCCAACCTGTAGTGGCATTGTCATGAGAGAGAAAGTTTTGGATAATTTAATAAAAATATTTTTTTTTCAAATTTACATGGCTGTCCTATGAAATTGTTAGATCGTCTGAAAAAAACGATATGCAACTAATTTGACTCAATTCGGACCAGTCGAAAAGAAGTTATTGATGTTGAAAATTTGAGATTTCAAATCATAGGCTAGTATTCACGGTGGGTGGACCTATAATAAATAATTGAAGAATTTGCCACCGTGAATGCCTAAATTTTCCTAAATCCAAAATTTTGTACTACAATAACTATGCTTGTACAGTACAGGTTGGAATTTGGACGAATTTTTTATGCATCGTTTTTTTGGACAACTTAAAAATTTCATGGGGTAGCCGGTAGCTAGCAGGTATTGCGCCTCAACAGAGTGTATGATTTTTCTCATAATGCCGACTCGAATTGTGTTTCGTAAACACGGAGACCTGCTAGGTGCTCATCATAACGTGAAAAGACCAGCTCCCGACTGACTTCACAGTAAACAAATATTTAGTGCTCCAAATCTTGTTGGTATGCCGGACATTCCACTATAGAACTACCGTAATTTTCCATGTATAATGCGCAAAATTTCACCGATTTTTCGGCCTAAAATAGGGGGGTGCGTATTAAACATGGGTACAGCAAGCCTTGAAAAAATCTCCCTCGATCAAAAACTTGAATTCACACCTTTCTTCATGTTTGTTTCCAATTGCGCCTCGTGCCCAAGATGTCGTGTGTCGCTAGCCTGAACTACTGCGTCGCCGACCTCACAGGCTTTGGCTACTATCTACTCTCGTTTAGAGACAATGCCGTTAATTGTCATGATTGCGCGACAGTGACATTACAAAACAGAATAACATCGAATACTAAACCGCAGCTAGTCATGTACTGCGAATGCAGGGTGCGTACTATACATGGACACAGGCTTTTTCCCAGAATTTTCACGCCATTTCAAGGGTGCGTATTATACATGGGGGCGAACTATATTCGGTAAATTACGGTATCCCTATGCCCTATGAACATGATTACTATTACACCATCTACCGTTGCGCCGTTTTTCCGCTGTAGTCAAGGTTTAGAAACACTGGCCTAGTTGATTATTCTAGTTGTCTAACTAAACTAATTAGATCGAAATGCCGTTAATATATTTCTTATCTAATTTTTGATATGTCCCTATGCTCCAATTTTAATTCTAATTTATTTCTGGCTTTCCAGAAAATCCTACAGGAGAGATCTATTGTGCAAAATGAGTCGGAAGGCTTGGTGCACAGACATTTTCCATTCACCTGCTTATAAGAATGAAGTCTGATGTGATATAAACTGAACTTGACTTTGGTATTTGTCGTGTTTCTTACTCATTCCGAGTTGAATTCAATTTCAAAGTTTTTGAGAATTCAGTAGGTTAATTCTAATGTAGTTTTGAAAATTTTGTAGTTGTTCAACTTTGCAGAGATGGGACCATCTCGAATCTTGCCCCTCGCCAATCGACAGCTGAACACAAATGGAAATCAAGTCAGAATAAAAAATATTACCATTGAAATCATTAATTCGCAGCTAATGCACATGAGCATAGGTAATACATGGATCGAACATACCACATGTAGGGCTGTCCGGTTGTGCACACTTTAGTATGTGAGTGAGTCGATTCTGAATTGAGTTTTGAGTCGAGTATCACTCATTATGACATTGGAACAGTATGAAAGATGTGGAAAATTCATATATTTTCCTTTTATGCTACCGCAAATAATATAATGACAGTTCCACATCACATTAAATATATTTTAACTCTTACTCAATTCTGTAATTATACATATAACATGCGTTAATGGCCACTATACAAGCATCTCTTGGTGACGAACTTGCATGTATGATGAGTTACCAGCGATGGTTATGTTTTAGTATCAGTTGAAGTCTGTTCGCGACGATTCCATGTCATTCTTGAACGATCATATCACGACATAACAATTGCAAATCATTATACACTTAGCGGCATTGTTTCCAGATCATGGAGAGGTAGAAGCCAGGGTCGTAACCAAGTCACAAGGCTCCAAGTCACAAGCTAATCTCACTTTTATAGTTCTGACTCGAGTCAAGTCGAGTCATTTGCAATTCACCACCGAGTCCAAGTCATCGAGCTGATTGTCGGCTACGAGTCATGGTATTATGACTCGAGTCCAAGCCCAAGTCATTGTGTTGACTGCTCAGTTTCCAGTTAAAGTCCTGTAAAACCCAGATTTTATAACTATGTTTGGTGATATCGAATAAATCGCATTTATAATATGCTAATTTTCCTCACTTTTAGCAGTTCCTGGTCGCAATTTCAAGTACCAGTACCAATATACTGAATCTAAATAGTGTGGTTACTTTACTATTCTTCGAAATTACAATGAAATGTCGGTCTTGGCCGTCTGAGTCTCGAGTCATATGACTTGGTTCGAGTCATGCGTATTTTGAGAAAATGACTCGAGTCGAGTCATCAGAAAATCATGTCATTACAACCCTGGTACGAGCCAAATCATTCGAGGATTCAGATGAGTTAAGGCCAGCGATGATATTGTTGACGCAACAAATCAGGCCAGCGGCGATTGCATGCGCTGCGCTCACTACAATCAATGACCTAATTCGGCTCCTATATAAATGGAAAACAAACTCAGCAGAAGATCGCGGGTGTACGCAGATGAATCCCGCTAGTTGGCAACACGCTTCTCGCTAAATGGCCGCACTCAAAACTGACAAATTGCTGTCCCCATGCCCATGCATAATGTGCACCTCAGATTTTTCGACAATAAATCATGCAAATTTTGCGCATTATACACGAAATATTACAGTACAGCTGCACAGTTATTTCCAAATTACATTACAATTAGAATTATGAGACACAAGTGTTTTCCAAAGTAGATTTGAATTATAATTACTGAATTCGTGAAAACATGGACATTGAATGAAGTCGAGGTAATATCAAATCGTAGTTAATTCTCGGTTATTAGCATGAGAATATCAAATGTCTGTGCAACAAACTTGGCTCGTTTCGCACTATACACTGTAGTATACAGTTTTCCTGTAATATTTATACGAAAACCAGAAATTAGATATTAAAATTGGAGCATAGAAACATTTCACAAATTAAATTAGAATTATATTACCGGCATCTCACTAATTAGTCTAATTGGGCATCTAGAAATCGAGATGTCCAAGTTTGCGTCTACAGGCACTTCATTTTCATTGCTTGTCCTTCTGTTATATTCTATTACCTTTAAATAAATGTATATTAGGGTGTTCACTGTTCAAAAATGACTTTTTTTCTCCAATTCTACTGGCTACTTGATAAAATAGTTAGGTTACCTAATTGAAGCTTGCACACCAAATTTAGTTCGATTCCAACCAGTAGTCGCTTTGCTACAGGACACCAAAGTTTTTTATTTATCATATAAAAAGGAATAAAAAAATTCATAATTATCTGTTCACCCCATGAAATTGTTAGGTTTGTCTATAGAAACGATGCTCACCAGATTTGGTTCAATTCCAACCAGTGGAAGCGGAGTAATCGCCGTAGAAAAATTTGGATTCGAATAAAATAGTATTTACGGTGACCAATTCCGTAATTCCTTAATTATTTATTATAGCTGTGCCCCCAGTAAATACTATATTACTCAAATCAAAATTTTTCGACATCAATCCGCTCCCGCAGGTTGGAATTGAGCCAAATTTGGTGAGCCTCGGCTCTATACACATCTTAACATTTTCATGGGGTGAACAGAAAAATTTGAAATTTTTTTATTCATTTTTATATAATAAATATGGCAAGTTTTTGCAACTTTTTTTACAGCTTCCGGCAGCTTCCTAAATACTCAGAAGTTATGTAGAATGGTGTTTCAAGCTGTTCGGAGGATTCTTATGTTGCAACTTTTCTCCATTTTTTCATGCAACTTTTTGTAACTTTTTGATTTTACATGCAACTAACCTTTTCCTGAAAATATTTGGCCCTCTATGTAAATAGATTTTTTCACTGTCATTTAAATTTGAGGTCCTTTCTGATTTGACGTACATTCAGGCTAGACCGCCGAAAATTACATTTCCACTGGGTCAATTTTTTCAGGCTATTGATTTTGTTGAAGTCGCCAACACTGTGTTTTGCTACAGTGCCCTGGATGCGGATCGGTTTGAGTATCTAATCGGCCTACGCTGATCATTTCAAGGAATTTGTCCATGAATGCAACTTTTTAGTGCAACTTTCGTGAAAAATAGATGCAACTTTTTACTGTAACTTTGTGAAATATAAATGCAACTTTCCACGGATTTGCCAGCAACAAAAACTTGCCCTAATAATAAATTTAAACTTTCTTCTCCTGTAGCAATGCGGCTACTGGTTGGAATCGAACAAAATTTGGTGTGTAGGCTTCAATTAGGTAACGTACCAATTTTATCAAGTAGCCAGTAGAATTTTAGAAAAAAGTCATTTTTGAACACCGCTATTGTACATGCCTCTCTCTTATTACGGGCAGTTCCATGTCAAATCAACCACACTTGTATCCACAAAAGTCTCAGATTTTCATGTAATTTTAGGAGATTCCAAAATGCCGTCGCGTGTTTGAGACCTCTGTCCTACACACTGTTTTGAGCCAAATTTCAGCAAAATCCTAAATTTGACAGAGACGAATCGAAATCGATTTTTCTTTGGTTGATATGAGATGAAATTACCCTAAACATCTTCAATCTCTAATCAAACTCTATCCTAGTATAAAATTTTTTTTAAAGCTATAGTCAGTCCAAGTCCTTTGATTGAAAAAAAACACGTTTCAAAGAATGGTAGTACTTTGTGTACTAGAAAGCAGGTCTGAAATTTACCATACCTGCATGTATAATTCTCCAGTATGCTTTCCCTCTACTCAGTAGCCCTATAGTAGTTTACAGTCTGCACAAGAGCAACATGACAGCATATTAAAACCTTCAATCATCACAACATGATACAATCGAATTAGGTAACAATATATTCCCCTTCAGTAATATCACAACACGACAAACTTGCTATGGTAGTGTACTATACAAGCCTACAGGCTTGCCGCGATATGTTCATAATAAGATCAGATGCATTCAAAATAAGGTCAGTCCGCAGTTAAAGGGGCACTGCACTCTAAAAATGATGTGGTCTCAAATTGAAGGGCAAAACGAATAAAATTTTTGGCCGCAGCCGTTTTCTTCAGAACGCCACCGTAATGGAGCTGCAATTTATTGAAATTTCGATAGCAACTTCACGCTCCAGCAGTCACACAGAGATTGAACTTTGTATCGTTGTCAACCGATGCTATGAAGGAAATATGTCGTACACGCCATATGTCCTAAAGAAATAGAATACACTAGGCCCGATTTTGACATAAATCTCCTGACTGCACACCTTCTGTTGAACGCGGTATCTAAACCACCTTTCGCTTTGCCCTTCAGTTTGAGACCACATCATTTTTAAAGTGCAGTGCCCCTCCAAGGGTGTTTGTACTCGGTGTTGATATTCATTAGGGCTGGGGGTTAGGGTCCTTAACTTGAGAGGTGAGGGTCTTTATTGCGCAACGTTCACAATAAGATCAGTCGCTATACACTCACAATAAGTTCAATAGTTAATAAGTTCAAATTTTTTTTCTTATGAAAATCTGTCTTTTAAATTTATTTCCTACTTAGTACCAACACAGCAACACACTCCATTCATGACATCTAATTTGTAGTACAGATTTAGATTCTATGACAAAATGATCTTATAGTGAACATATTATTGACTAATGTGATTGTGAGCATAGCCGCACAAACCCTCCTATGAGCACATGAAATGGCATAGACAAAAGAACAATGAAGACACACTGACAAATCTTATGATATAGCAGAGATAGTACAGCAGTGGTACTTAAAATTAGACCAAATCTGAGATTGAGTGCCTCACACATCAAAATAAATGCAATTTTATTGTAAGCATGCAACACCGGCATATATTACTTGGAGAGCATGCAGACAACCAGTTGTATCTAACGCAGTTACATGAAACATCTGTGAGTGACGCACGCAATTTCAAATTGGGGTGTATTATTTTCTTCTTCGGGGCTCAGATTGCAAGGAAGGGATTATTTGGTTCCAGCCATTTCGGCAACCGGACACAACAATACATTTTAGCAAACAACCGAGGGTCACTGTGGGTAAAAATTATATCCTTTTGGCTTGGCCCCCGAAATACCTGCGTCTAATAGTTCTTTGTCTTAGCATGACATCAAATTAATTTGTGCAATAAAAAATCGGCACTTGTTCATGATGAATTCAAGCCCTATTGGCATAACGACTTTTCAGCATAATTCATTGGCTTTAGCTGTAGTACCCAACACAGTGACCGAGGATATGTATAAACAATCCCCGAGAGATCTTGCGGACACATTTTTTATTACAGTATAGTATTTCTACTTCGTTAATTCAAAAATTCAAATGCTTATACTCGACTGATAGCTATGTCGATAATAAAGCAATGTAGGTACCATATACGAACGATGTTGCTGGGCAATATAATGGTGGCATGGATTTCAAATAAGTTATTTGAATAAGTAGGCCTATATTGTAAGGCATAAGTTCGTATATTGTACCTACATTGCGCAGACATTGCTATCGGTCGTGTATATATACTAAGGGCCTAAATTGTAAAATAATATAGAGACTGACAAAATAGTGACATGCAGGGGAACGGTAAAAATATCAAAGCGGGATCTTCCAGGATGAGTTGATGCAAATACCAATAAAAACTAATATGGTAGGTACATCTTTCCCAAGAGGCATAGAATAATCATCCTTGCAGTAAGTATACTCATACATACTTATCTATCTGCAAAGATCTTTTTGCAGATCGATTCTATCCATCATCATTACGACTGCAGCGTCATTGCAAATTATCTCATTTCATATATATATAAGACTATAACTCGAGTCCAGATATTGTGTATGACCTAACCGGAAAGGACATAGAGTTCAGACACATACGCCATTGTTATCTCATAGATTGGGCCTGTCATATTGAATCCAACACATCATTTTGAATTTGAATGCCCCAGTTGCCCTATAGGACGAGCCACCACTGAGTTCAATACACCACAAAATGCGATACAATGAAAAGATAGGAAGATGTTGAAGCGACTTGGAGTAGTCCATGGAATCACACGATGTAGAGAGGAGGCATGCACACAGAATGAACAGTAAAAGAAGATAGTATAGAAAAAGCAATCAACAAAAAAATGGGGTGGCATGTCATGCAGGGGGATCGATAGGTCAGGTTGTGGTCCGAAAGTTCAATTATTACATATCAACGCATTTGATACAAATACGACAGCAATGACCACGTTGAACTTATTTGCTGCGTTTCTAATGGCAAGCACAGCGTATCCAGAAAAGTTAACGGATATCATCTTATATGGATTGATACCAATGCTGGGAGTATATTTCCACTAAATGCAGCTACTTTTTGATCGACGTATCAGTAGGTATATTATGCTATGGTATCAGTATATTTGTCCACGTGACGCACGAGGTATTGGTAACCCTTCCGACTATATGATTTTCCACATACATTGCATCTATGATTGTTAACGCCAGTATGCATCACCATATGGCACATGAACGATGCCGGAGGTTACATTCACTATGAAATTCTCTCCCGCAGATATCACAATCATAAATGGTATTTGATATTAGCATGAATATCTACATGAAGCTTCAACCAAGACATCTAACAAATGCTTTTCCACAAAACTCATTTATAATTTTTAATTGCAGCATGAATCTCTATATGCCGCTTAAGGGTACTCTTCCAAAAAAATGTTTTCGTACATATGCCACATTTATGATTTTTGACACCAGCATGCCGGTCCATATGAAGTTTGAGGCCACCACTCTGAGAGAACGCTCTTCCACATATATCACATTTATGATTCTTAATGTCAGCATGCAGGTCCATATGAAGCTTGAGGCCACCACTATGAGAGAACGCTTTCCCACATATATCACATTTATGATTTTTGATGCCAGCATGACTATTCATATGACAGTCGAAGTTAATTTTCCTATTAAATTCCCTCCCGCAGATATCACATTTATGGTTTTTTACGTTAGAATGCATATTCATATGGCTTTTTAATGCAGACATCTGAGCACATGCTTTCCCACAAATATCACATTTATAATTTTCAACCCCAACATGTATTTCCATATGAGACACGAGGGTGCTTTTCTGGGAAAATGTCTTCAGACATACGTCACATTTATGATTTTTGACACCAGCATGAAGGTTCATGTGAAGCTTGAGGCCACCGTTCCGAGAAAACCCTTTTCCACATATATCACATTCATATTTTGTTATGCCAGCATGTATCTCCATATGCCGATTGAGGCCACTCTTCTGAGTAAAGGTTAACGAGCATATGTCACATTTATGGTTTTTTACACCAACATCCGTATCCATATGAAGCTTGACCTGAGACTTCTGAACAAATGCTTTTCCACATACCTCACATTTATGATTTTTGACACCAGTATGGCTACTCATATGATTCCCGAGGTCACGTTTTCTGTGATAGTCCCTCCCGCAGATACCACATATATGTCTTTTATTATTTGAGTGCGTGCGCATATGGACTGTCAAGCCAGACATCTGAGTGAATGCTTTCCCACAAATACCACATTTATAATTTTTGACGCCAATATGTGTCTCCATATGTTGCTTGAGGGTGCTCTTCTGAGAAAATGTTTTCAGACATATGCAGCATTCATGATTTTTGACACCTGCATGCAGGTCCATATGTAGCTTGAGGCCAGCACTATGAGCAAATCCTCTTCCACATATATCACATTTATCATTTTTGATGCCAGCATGAGTATTCAGATGTGTCTTAAGGTTACTTTTACGACAAAATTCTTTCCCACACACATCACCTGTATAGTTTTTGATATAAGCATGCGTTATCATATGATCAACGAGGTTACATTTATGAAAAAATTCTTTGTCGCATATGCAACATTTATAATTTTTGATTCCAACATGCATCTTCATATGACGATTGAGTACACCCGTCTGAGTAAATATTTTAGCACATACGTCACATGTATGGTTTTTGACACCCGCATGCATATTAACATGAAGCTTGAGTCCACTACTATGAGAAAATCCTTTTCCACATATATCGCATTGATGATTTTTGATGCCAACATGAGTATTCAGATGTTTGGTGTGGTTACTTTTACGACGAAATTCCTTCCCACACATATGACATGTATAGCTTTTGATATCAGCATGAATTATCATATGACTCTTGAGGGTACATTCACGAGAAAATTCCTTGTCGCACGTAAAGCATTTATAATTTTTGATATCAACATGCATCTTCATATGACAATTGAGTGCACCCTTCTGGGTAAATGTTTTCGCACAAACGTGGCATGTATGGTTTCTCAAACCAGCATGCATCTCCATATGACGCTCAAGGTTTTTCTTCCTAACAAATGCTTTTCCACATATATCACATTTAGTATTTGTGACCGCAGCACCAGTATAATCCATACCAAGCTTGACGTTACCGATTCAAGAACCCCTTTTTCCGTAATATCAAACTGGTGGTCTTGAAGTCGTGATCAATCTTCAGAATACTTCGCTCCAAGTCACTCTTTTTGTGGAATTGATCGTTATAGATTTCACAAAACTGCCTTAGTCGTCACAGTGGAGATAACATACAAGTTACAGTATTTCAAGGTTAAAGTTTTCTGAATAAATTTTCAACAGATGGTCATGGTCAACTCTAATTGGCGGAACTTGCAACACTCAACAGAGAACTCAGATAAAATGACCAAAACTTAAATGGTGGAGCAAGTGGGGCTGCATACTATCAGAGACTTGGACAACTATAAAATGTTCAGCTTTTCTAAATGAGAGTAAAAGTGGAATGACAGCTATACATCATTCCAAATTATATTTTAATTAGAATTACTGAATTCACGAAAACTCAAAAATTGAATCAAGATCAGTTCATATGAAATGGAGTATATTGTCATAAGGACGATTTCAAATGTATGTACACTAGGGTTGTTCAAAAAAACCTTTTTTTTTCCAAATCTCACTCGCCTAGTGATTAAATCGTCAGGTTGTCCAAGAAAACGATGCACACCAAATTTGACTCAATTCCATCCAGTAAAGGCCGTGCAATCTTGAATTGAAATTTTTAAATTATTATTAAAAATAAAAAAATAAAAATTCTCAAATTTTTCTGTCAACCCCATGAAATTGTTGAGCTGTCTTCAAAGACGATGAAAAACAAATTTGTGTCAATTCCGACTAGTAGAAGCGGAGTTATTCTAGTTTTTCGTCAATAATTCTTGGATTATCCTTGATCCGGGGATTATCAACGAAAAACTCAAATAGTTCCGCTTCTAGTAGTCTGAATTGACTCAAATTTGTTTTGCATCGTCTTTGAAGACAGCTCAACAATTTCATGGGGTTGACAGAAAAATTTGAGAATTTTCATTTTTGTATTTTTAATAATAATTTAAAAATTTCAATTCAAGATTGCTCGGCCTTTACTGGATGGAATTGAGTCAAATTTGGTGTGCATCGTTTTCTTGGACAACCTGGCGATTTAGTCATTAGGCGAGTGAGATTTGGAAAAAAAGTTTTTTTTGAACAACCCTAATGTACACTGTACACCAAGCTTGGCTTATTTCCCACTATACAGTTTTCCTGTAGCATTTTCAAGAAAACCTGAAATTAGATTGAAATTAAAATTAGAGTATAGAATTAGATTACCGGCATTTCATTTCAACTAGTCTAATTATACTACTAGTATTATCTAGTTGTCAAGTCTGCCGAAGTACAGGCACGACTCTCAATATTTCAACGTTTTAAAGTAATTTTGCCTTGCCTGCAATTTTGGCACAAACCATTTTCATCAGAGAGCCACAGAGATAAGCTGGAATGGAAAGTAAGTATTTCCCTGCAGTTTGAATATGGCTGTTTTGGGTATAAGATATGGCTCTTTGACAAATATATATTTGTGTAGTGAATTGACCAATATAGCAGCAACTTGTTAGTAAATTTTCATCACGGCCAGAATAATTATTCTCGTGGCAGTATAAACATGTCTTGGAGAAGTAAAGACAAAACCGTCTTCGGGTTTAGAGTCCGGGACCCCTCTTTTCAAAATCCTCAAATTCAAGTTACTGTCGCAAGTCTGCTCGTGACGATTCGATGACACTGTTGAACCATCATGACATACCGATCACTAGGGCAAGTTTTTGTTGCAGTTAAATCCGAGGAAAAGTGGCATTTATTTTTTTTTAATGTAAAAAAGTTGCAGAAGTTGCACTTTGACAACATTTTGCTCGGTTGACTAAAAAAAATAAAAAAGGTCAATTTTCCGGCTCATCTCCCGAAATACCCGTAAAAGCATTACTTCGGTGCTGATTTACGGTGTTTCAGTCGAATTTGGCCGTGTATTTCACCAAAATCGAAAATACTTTCATGAAAAATCGAAAAAGTTGTAGAATGTTGCAAAAAGTTGTATGAACAAAATGGACAAAAGTTGCAAAAAGTTGCACTATAAGATTCATTCAAACAGCTGAAAACAGCATTATACATATCTTACGAATACTTGGGAAGCTGCCGAAAGCTGAAAAAAAAAGTCGCAAAAACATGCCCTACCGATCACTAATCATTATACACTTAACGCCATCGTCTCTGAACGATGAAGAGATAGGATCCAAAGCATGCAAGGCCCGGGACACGATAGTTCAGGCCAGCGACGATATCTTGCGCACAAGGCTTATTGCATGTGCGATTGCCCAGGCCAACGATTGTAGCTGCGATTGTTCAGGCCAGCGGAACCAGGACTGTTGCAGATGCAATTGTTTAGTGTTCAAGCCAGAGATGATATCTTGCGCACCTGGCCCGTTGTAGCTATGCGATTACTCAGGCCTGCTGTTGGCGCAATAAACCAGACCAGCGAGGCTTGTTCGCCTACACAGTAATCAATGACCAACTGAGCAGGAGATGGTATACTGTTGTGCAGCACAAACGAATCTCGTTTCATCTCTTCACGCTTCTCGCTAATTGGCAGCGTCCAACACTTATAATACAAATTAGTGGGCAGGATGGCGGAATGTGATTCGCGATAGACAACAAACAAGAAGACAGGTGTGCTTTCAAGTTTTATTGCGAGGGATGATTTTTTTTCAAGAATTGCTGTAGTCCTATCCAATGCATAACGCGCACCCCCGACTTTAGGACAAAATATCGATACAATTTTGCCCATTACACATGGAAAATTACGGTAGGATGTCAATCATGTTGCAAATTCAAAGGTTTAGCGCACCCCTGGTTGAGAACCACTGTAGTAGAGAAATTGTGTGAAAAAGATAGCTTGCCCAATGTACTAATTATACAGAAATTCCTGTTCAAAGTAGTCATCATCGGCACTCAAGTAGAAGTACCAGTCAATTTCTACTCAAGTAGAAGTGGCGATTTACAAGTAAAAGTAAGTATCCTATGCCTAGTTTTGCCCAAAAACCTGAAAACTATCGAGAAGAAGTAGTCTTAAACCATAACCACTTGAGGAAGTAGTGAAAGTAGGCATAATATACCTGAGTGCTGTGAAAAGTAGAAGTACTAGCCACCTCTGAGTAAGAGCATAAATAGATTGTACGCAGCACTATTGACATTCCCAACCAATCGCAACTGTTGGTGCACAATTGTCAGAATCATTGAGCATAACAGACACTTCCCTATGTTTTAGTTTCAAACAAAACTATATAAATGCAAGCAACCAATTAAAACTATGTTTGTAACTGTGTACATATCATCGAGTGGCAATGTATCAAAGCAGATGTACTTGACTGCAGATAACCCGCTGTGCACTAGGGTTGTTCAAAAATGGCTTGTTTTTCAAATTGTACTGGCTACTCGACAAAATTGTTACGTTACCTAAAAAACGCTGCACACCAATTTTGGCACAATTGCAACCCATAGTGACATTATTATAAGAGAAAAAGTTTTGGATGTATTTAATAAAAATAAATATAAAACTTTTTCAAATATACTGGCTATCCCATGAAATTGTTAGATTGTCTGAAGAAACGTTGCACAACGAATTCGACTCAATTCGAGCCAGTCGAAAAGAAGTTATTAGGTTCAAAATTTGAGACTTCAAATTATAGTATTTACGGTGGCTAGACCTATTATGAATTTGCCACCATAAATACCATTTCTTCCAGAACCAAATCTTGTACTCCAATAACTTTGCTTGTACTGGTTGGAATTGAGCCAAATTTGTTGTGCAGCGTTTTTTTCGGACAACTTGACAATTTCTCGGATTATCCTTGATTGGTAGATAATCCAGGGATTATCAAAGAAAAACTCCAATAACTCCGATTCTACTAGTTGGAATTGAGCCAAATTTATTTTGCATGGTCTCTGAAGACAGCTCAACAATTTCATGGGGTTGACAGAAAAATTTGAATTTTTTTTTTTAATTTTCCTGTTTAAATTAAAAAATTCAATTGGATCTGCGGAGCCCTATACCTGTTGGAAATGAAACAAATTTGGTGTGCAGCGTTTTTTAGGGTAACCTGACGATTTAAGAGGTGACCGGCTTGAAAAGCCCTAATGCCCATGCATAATGTGCACCCCAGATTTTTGGACAATAAATCATGCAAATTTTGCGAATTATACACGAAATATTACAGTATAGCTGCACAGTTATTTCCAAATTACATTACAATTAGAATTATGATACACAAGTGTTTTCCAAAGTAGATTTGAATTATAATTACTGAATTCGTGAAAACATGGACATTGAATCAAGTCGAGGTAATATCAAATCATAGTTTATTCTCGGTTATTAGCATGAGAATATCAAATGTCTGTGCAACAAACTTGGCTCGTTTCGCACTATACACTGTAGTATACAGTTCTCCTGTAATATTTATACGAAAACCAGAAATTAGATATTAAAATTGGAGCATAGAAACATTTCACAAATTAAATTAGAATTATATTACGGGCATCTCACTAATTAGTCTAATTGGGCATCTAGAAATCGAGATGCCCAATGCTTTCCCGTCCAA
Organism: Botryllus schlosseri; assembly: GCF_051294905.1. NCBI lineage: Eukaryota > Metazoa > Chordata > Ascidiacea > Stolidobranchia > Styelidae > Botryllus > Botryllus schlosseri. The sequence continues at coordinate 36,884,796 of NC_137238.1, forward strand.
GTTTGCGTCTACAGGCACTTCATTTTCATTGCTTGTCCTTCTTCTGTTATATTCTATTACCTTTAAATAAATGTATATTAGGGTGTTCACTGTTCAAAAATGACTTTTTTTCTCCAATTCTACTGGCTACTTGATAAAATGGTTAAGTTACCTAATTGAAGCCTGCACACCAAATTTGGTTCGATTCCAACCAGTAGCCGCATTGCTACAGGACACCAAAGTTTTTTATTTATCATATAAAAATGAATAAAAAAATTCATAATTTTCCGTTCACCCCATGAAATTGTTAGGTTTGTCTATAGAAACGATGCTCACCAGATTTGGTTCAATTCCAACCAGTGGAAGCGGAGTTATTGCCGTAGAAAAATTTTGGATTCGAAAAAAATAGTATTTACGGTGACCAATTCCGTAATTCCTTAAATATTTATTATAGCTGTGCCTACCGTAAATACTATATTATTCAAATCAAAATTTTTCAACATCAATCCGCTCCCGCAGGTTGGAATTGAGCCAAATTTGGTGAGCCTCGTCTCTATACACATCTTAACATTTTCATGGGGTGGACAGAAAAATTTGAAATTTTTTTATTCATTTTTATATAATAAATAGGGAATGTTTTTGCAACATTTTTTACAGCTTCCTAAATACTCAGAAGTTATGTAGAATGGTGTTTCAAGCTGTTCGGAGGATTCTTATGTTGCAACTTAGTATTTAAATTTAAATCTGTGAGCAGCGATATATTCATAGATTTACTAATTCCACTTTAGGTTCAGTTCAAGGACACACAATGCTGACAGCATCATAACCACATTAGCTTCAAACACGCTTCTACTATATGTGTAGATAAAATATAAATATCCTAATTGTGCGCATACAGAGAACGAATCTTTTTAAGACACGCGCAAATCGTTTGTTTATAAGCACATCACTGAAATAATTAAAACTGGAGTGGCCAATCTGAAATCACACTCGTGATCCGAATTATGTATATCTCGTTTAGGATTTCTGTAATGTTCAATAGTTGAAACCTTTTAAACTGTGTGGGCCTTGAGATCGGGCTGTCGTGCCAGAAATTAAACATGGAGAATAATCTAGGAAGTACTTACCTTAGAAAGTAGTTCTCAAACTTTCTAAGACATGCCCCCCTTATGATGGTGAAAGAGTTCGCGCCCCCTTATCGTCGTATCATAGAACACAACCAGGATGCTGGCAATCCTAACGGATGGTTTTGTGGCTTGGAAGGTTGTGAGTATGGATGGGAGATTTTTAAATATGAAATACAAAGCCATAATTATGAATGATATGTAAATTGCGCGGAGCGCGAAAAAACTTTTCAGTTGGGCTCAGCTTCGCATTCCCGTTAAGATGCTTTCACGAAACCAAGGGGGGCGCGTCCCCCAGGTTGAGAACCACTGCCTTAGAATTGTCATGGTGAAATATACTAAGAAAAAGTTTAATCAAGTCCCTGCATTAATTCGATTTTTAGTAGGCCTACTTATTTTATCAATATTTCAAATAAGTTTCTTTAGACTCTCGAGGGCCGAACAAAACGGTGTTGCGGGCCGCATGCGGCCCGTAGTTTGCCCACCCCTGTCCTACACACTGTTTTGAGCCAAATTTCAGCAAAATCCTAAATTTGATGGCGACGAATCGAAATTTCTTTGGTTGAAATGAGATAAAATTACCCTAAACATCTTCAATCTTTAATCAATCTCTATCCTAATATAATTTTTTCAAAGCTATAGTCAGTCCAAGTCCTCTGATTGAAAAAAAACACGATTCGAAGAATGGTAGTACTTTGTGTACTAGAAACCAGGTCTGAAATTTACCATACCTGCATGTATAATTCTCCAGTATGCCTTCCCTCTACTCAGTAGGCCTATAGTAGTTTACAGTCTGTACAAGAGCAACAAGACAGCATATTAAAACCTTCAATCATCACAACATGATACAATAGAATTAGGTAACAATATATTCCCCTTCAGTAATATCACAACACGACAAACTTGCTATGGTAGTGTACTATACAAGCCTACAGGGTTGTCACGATATGTTCACAATAAGATCAGATGCATTCAAAATAAGGTCAGTCTGCAGTTAAAGGGGCACTGCACTCTAAAAATGATGTGGTCTCAAATTGAAGGGCAAAACGAATAATATTTTTGGCCGCAGCCGTTTTCTTCAGGACGCCACCACTGCAATTAATTGAAATTTCGAAAGCAACTTCACGCTCCAGCAGTCACACGGAGACTAATATGGTAGGTACATCTTTCACAAGAGGCATAGAATAATGATCCTTGCAGTAAGTATACTCATGTATACTTATCTATCTACAAATATCTTTTTGCAGATCGATTCTATCCATCATCATTACAACTGTGAGCGTCATTGCAAGTTATCTCAGTTCTGTCAGATTCGACTCCTCTTCCACCGGTTGGTAGCTTTCAATCAAGTGATGCAGCAGCTTACTTGGCAAACCACTGAATTTTGTGACATTAAATCGTCCATCAAAGTATTCTTTTCACGAGAAGCGAAGACCTCATCCAAATTCTCATTTTCATATATATATAGGACTATAACTCGAGTCCAGATATTATGTATGACCTAACCGGAAAGGTCAAAGAGTTCAGACACACACGTCATTGTTATCTCATAGATTGGGCCTGTCATATTGAATCCAACACATCATTTTGAATTTGAATGCCCCAGTTGCCCTATAGGACGAGCCGCCATTGAGTTCAATACACCACAAAATGCGATACAATGAAAAGATAGGAAGATGTTGAAGAGACTTGGAGTAGACCATGGAATCACACGATGTAGAGAGGAGGCATGCACACTGAATGAACAGTAAAAGAAGATAGTATAGCAAAAATCAAGCGACAAAAAATGGGGTGGCATGTCATGGAGGGGGGTCGATAGGTCAGGTCGTGGTCCGAAAGTTCAATTATTACATATCAACGCATTTGATAAGAATACGATAGCAATAACCCCGTTGAACTTATTTGCTGCTTTTCTCATGGCAAGCCCAGCATATCCTGAAAAGCTAACGGATATCATCTTATATGGATTGATATATGGTTGTAACCAAGTCACAAGGCTCCGAGTCACAAGTCAATCTCACTTTTATATTTTTGACTCGAGTCAAGTCGAGTCATTTTCAATTGACACCGAGTCAAGTCCGAGTCCAAGTCAGCGAACAGAGGATCGAGTCCGAGTCATAGTATTAAGACTCGAGTCCGAGTCCAAGTCATTGTGTTGACTGCTCAGTTTCCAGTTAAAGTCTTCCTAAACCCACTTTTTTTAACTCTGTTTGGTGATATTAATGGTTCGCATTTATAATATATCAATTTTCCTCACTTTTAGCAGTTTCTGGTCGCATTTTCAAGCACCAGTACCAACAAACGAAATCCCAATAGTGTGTTGGCTTCGAAATTACAATGAAATGTCGGTCTTCGCTGTCTGAATCTCGAGTCAATGACTTGCTTCGAGTCATGCGCAATGACTCGAGTCCAAGTCGAGTCAATACACAGATTGACTCGAGTCGAGTCAATACACAGATTGACTCGAGTCGAGTCAATACACAGATTGACTCGAGTCGAGTCATTTCCGTATTTTGAGAAAATGAGTCGAGTCGAGTCCTCCGAAAATCGTGACTCGAGTCTGACTTGAGTCGAGTCATGTCTCGAGTCATTACAACCCTGATTGATACCAATGCTGGGATTATATTTCCACTAAATGCAGCTACTTTTTGATCGACGTTATCAGTATATATTATGCTATGGTATCAGCATATTTGTCCACATGACGCATGAGGTAACCCTTTTGAGTATATGATTTTCCACATCCATTACATCTATGATTGTTAACGCCAATATGCATCTCCATATGGCACATGAATGATGCCGGAGGTTACATTCACTATGAAATTCTCTCCCGCATAAATGGTTTTTAATATTAGCATGAATCTCCATATGCCATAGCATGAATCTCCATATGCCGCTTGAGGGTGCTCTTCAGAAAAAATGTTTTCGTACATATGCAACATTTATGATTTTTGACACCAACATGCCGGTCCATATGAAGCTTGAGGCCACCACTCTGAGAGAACGCTCTTCCACATATATCACATTTATGATTCTTGATGTCAGCATGCAGGTCCATATGAAGTTTGAGGCCACCACTCTGAGAAAACGCTTTTCCACATATATCACATTTATGATTTTTGATGCCAGCATGACTATTCATATGACAGTCGAGGGTAATTTTGCTATTAAACTCCCTCCCGCAGATATCACATATATGATTTTTTACGTTAGAGTGCATAATCATATGGCCTGTTAATGCAGACATCTGAGCACATGCTTTCCCACAAATATCGCATTTATAATTTTCAACCCCAACATGTATTTCCATATGAGACACGAGGGTGCTCTTCTGGGAAAATGTCTTCAGACATACGTCGCATTTATGATTTTTGACACCAGCATGAAGGTCCATGTGAAGCTTCAGGCCACCACTCTGAGAAAACGCTTTTCCACATATATCACATTTATGATTTCTGATGCCAGAATGAATATTCATATGACAATCTAGGCTACATTTTACACGAAATTCTTTCCCGCAGATATCACATACATGGTTTTTGATATCAGTATGAATATCCACATGAATCCTCAAGCTCTGAATCTGAGTAAAGGCCTTGCCTCATACTCCACATTTATATTTTGCTATGCCAGCATGCATCTCCATATGACTCCTGAGGCCATTCTTATGAGTAAAGGTGATCGAGCATATATCACATTTATGGTTTTTGACACCAACATGCATATCCATATGAAGCCTGACCTGAGACTTCTGAACAAATGCTTTTCCACATACCTCACATTTATGATTTTTCACACCAGCATGACTATTCATATGATACTCTAGGTCACGTCTTTTATGAAATTCCATCCCGCAGATATCACATATATGTTTTTTGTTATCAGCCTGCACGATATGCACTTGCATATGGCCCGTCAAGCTAGACATCTGAGTAAATGCTTTCCCACAAATACCACATTTATAATTTTTAACACCAAGATGTGCATTTATATGATTGATGAGGGTGCTCTTCTGAGAAAATGTTTTCAGACATATGCCGCATTCATGATTTTTGACACCTACATGCAGGTCCATATGACGCTTGAGGCCACCACTCTGACGAAATCCTTTTCCACATATATCACATTCATGGTTTTTGATGCCAGCATGAGTATTCAGATGTGTCTTAAGGTTACTTTTACGACGAAATTCTTTCATACACATATCACATGTATAGTTTTTAATATCAGCATGCATCATCATATGATCCATGAGGTTACATTTATGAAAAAATTCCTTGTCGCACCTGAAACATTTACAATTTTTGATGCCAGCATGCATCTTCATATGACGATTGAGTGTACCCTTCTTAGTAAATGTTTTCGCACATATGTCACATTTATGGTTTTTGACACCCGCATGCATATCCATGTGAGACTTGAGGCCACCATTCTCAGTAAATGCTCTTCCACATATATCACATTTATGATTTTTGATGCCAACATGAGTATTCAGATGGGTGTTGAGGTGACTTTTATGACGAAATTCCTTCCCACACATTTCACACATGTAGTTTTTGATATCGGCATGCATTATCATATGGCTCTTTAGGTTGCTTTCATGAGAAAATTCCTTGTCACACATAAAACATTTATAGTTTTTTATGCCAACATGCATATTCATATGACAATTAAGTGCGCCCTTCAGAGTAAATGTTTTCGCACAAACGTCACATGTATGGTTTCTGAAACCAACATGCATATTCATATGACGATTAAGTGCGCCCTTCTGGGTAAATGTTTTCGCACAAACATCGCATGAATGGTTCCTCAAACCAGCATGCATCTCCATATGAAGCTTGAGGCTTTTCTTCCGAACGAATGCTTTCCCACATATGTCACATTTAGTTTTTGCGAGAGCAGCACCAGCATAATCCATACTAAGCTTGACGTTACCGATTCAAGAAAACTCTTCCCGTAATATCAAACTTATGGTCTTGAAGTCGTGATCAATCTTTAGAATACTTTGCTCCAAGTCACTCTTTTTGTGGAAATGGTCGTCACAGATTTCACAAAACTCCCTTAGTCGTCACAGTGGAGATAACATCCAAGTTCCAGTATTTTAAGGTCACAGATTTCTAAATAAATTTTCAACAGATGGTCATGGTCAACTCTAATTGTCGGAAAGGGCAGACCGTGCATCAGGCGGACCTTGTAACACTATACGGAGAACTGAGACAAAATGACCGAAATCTAAATGGTGAAGCGAGAGCAAGCGGAGCTGCATACTATCACAGACTTGGAAAACTAGAAAATTTTCAGCTTTTCCAAATTAGATTAGAATTAGAATGATGGCTATATATTTTTCTAAAATAGATTAGAATTACTGATTTAATGAACACTCGGAAGTTGAATAAAGATCAGTTCACATGAAACGCCTTTCATTGTCATGAGGACGAGAACGGCAAATGTTTTGAGGAAAACCTGTAATGAGATTAGAACTAAAATTAGAGCATAGTAACATTCAACAAATTAGTCTAATTCAGTTCTTCCCAAACTTAGAGCATTTTACTGAGCTCACGTACCACCTCGCGATACCGTCCCGGAAAGAAGTAATTAGCTCTAAAGTGCTAAAACCCACTGTTTCAGCTTCATTACAAGTTACTAGCCCCGGGATCAGTTTGAAGCAAATCGTTGGCTGCGAAGGCAAGATTTGGTATTGATTCTTTTGAAATTGTGGAAACGCTTGAATAACTAACACCCGACACCGCAACTCGCGCAAACCGCCAGAAATTTTATCAGGGAATTGATAGTTTTGTTCAAAAAATATCTTGCAACTGTTATGTATTAGTGAGCTTTCTGATTAATTTCAAGCACGGGCCGTAATTGAGCCGCCAGCAATCAAACATACTAGTTTGTCTGTGCCATTGGGTCAGTAGTACATTGGAGCAGTGTTTCTCGACCTTTTAGTCTTCGAGGACACCTTCTTGGACCTTCACGAACCCCAGTGGACCCTTACAGTGTTAGTTCAAAGTTAGCTCTATTATCGTGCAACCGTCATCGATCTTGTGCAAATATCAACTGCAGGCTAGTGATGGACATCAACAAAATGCCCACACTTGAAAATAACATCAAAGCCTATACTATTTGTGTGGAAATTGGGGAGATTTCTATTATTTCAAAGCGAGTATCTTGAAATATGCGGTCATGTTTAAAAAATCCGTGCCGTCTATTTGATATGAACGAGTGACAAAAATCCATTTCTACAAGGATGGTTGTGGCGGAAACTATAAATAGACAAGTTTATGTATCAGTTCCACTGCGGTCGTTGCCCCGAATATTTGAATGATTTCTTTACCTCGGAATCAAAAGCGCACAAGTCGCACACGTCGTCCAAATATCATATGATCGACCGAAAAGATCATCGCTCTATAAAATATGCCGGACCTGATGTGCGGAACAGTATCCCGCCGGCCATCCGACAGTCGACGAGCATGTCCACATTCAAGTCGAAATACAAGCAATTACTATTAAATAAATACAGTGCATCCTCAAGATTACCGGACCACGACTGACCTATCGATCTCGCTTCCCATGACATGCCGCCCTGTTCTTGTCGCTTTCTTTTTCTATACTGTATTCTTTACTTTCATTCAGTGTGCATGCCTCCTCTTTACTACGCCTAGGCCAAGGTGGGTGTCTGATTCCATTGACAAATCCAAGTCGCTTCGACATCTTCCTGTCTATTCATTGTATCGTATTTTTGTGGTGTATTGAACTGATAAAATTGCTAATAAACCAATGATGATGATGAATGTAATAATAACGAGCAATGCTCCTGACAACACCTTTGGGTATTCGCAACATATATGGCACCAAAATTGAGAAACTGATTTTAGTGAACATATATAAGATTCGGCTTCTTGGAGGTATAGAGCTTCAATATAAATTGAATAGTATGTTCATATTGAAATGAAGCCGAATAGTCCAGCATAGTCATTTCTGCCTAGCAGCTCATCTTGAAGTTATCTGGAATAGCTGTTATGTACAGTAGGGCTCTTGAAAAATGACGTTTTTCTCAAATCGTACTGGCCACGTGATAAAATTGTTAGGTTACCTAATTTTAGCCTACACAAAAAATTTGGTTCAATTCCAGCCAGTAACCGCTTTGCTACAGGTGAAGTAATTTTCTATTTATTTCATAAAAATAAATAATAAAAAATTTGAAAATGTTCTATTCACCCCATGAAAGTGTTAGGCTGTCTATAGAAACGATGCTCACCAAATTTGGTTCAATTCCAACCAGTGGAAGCGGAGTTATTGTCGTCGAAAAATTTGGATTTGAATAAAATAGTATTTACGGTGAGCACAACTGTAATAAATAAACAAAGAATCGGTCACCGTAAATACTATTTTATTCTAGGTATCTAATTACACTAATTAGGGCAAAAAGCTGCCAATCTAATTCTGATTACACTTGCGAAATGTTTCTGAGCTCAAATTTTGATTATTATATAATTTCTGGATTTCCTGAAAAGGCCGCAAGAGAACTGTTTAGTACGAAACGCGCCAAGCTTGCCGTACAGATATTTGGTATTGCTATTATCATGCTCATAAGAATGAACTATGAATTGATATTAAGGGAACTGGATTCAATTTCCAAGTGTTCGAGAATTCAGTAATACTAATCTTAATCTAATAAGGAAAAAAATGAGCAGCTATATTTCTAGTTTTAATCTAATTTGGAAATACATTGTGCACCTATAATTCTAATTCTACTCGATTTTAGGAAAAAGCTTTGCAGTTGTAATTCTAATTCTAATCTAATTTGAAAAAGCTGAAACTTTTCTAGTTGACCAAGTCTGCTTCACAGTATAATTCAATATACTGAAAATTGAATTTTGTAGCTCTCAAACAGAGGCGTAGCCAGTCGAAAAAAAACGGAGGATATTTATGAAAACAGGGGATATTTTTTGAAAAGATGATATTCTTCATGCTAACCACTTTATTGCGATTTAATACACACAAATGCCGATACAACAAGGTTAAGATAATCTCGTTTGTGTTTACGTCTTTATACACATGAACATTTGCCAGTTATCTTAAAATATAGCTCTATTATGCGCAGTCGCATGCTACAGTAACAAACGGAAGGCGCTTTTGCCTTGCGCGCCACTATTTGCCGACAGCGAGTTACATGCGCGCGGATCTTGAAACAAAGCGCGCTCGAATCATGACTCAACGCAGCAGGTGATCGATGATCACCTCGCAAATCACAATGTATCAGATCAAATGGAAGTAGCAACAAACTTCGATGACAGCGAGGTATCTTGACCTTAATTACCAAAGCGAGGATGTAATCACGAAAGTGCGCGCAGATCATATTACAGCAATACGAAGATCTCTCTATTTTGCGCTCAAACACGAACACTCGAACAGTGAAGACACGCAAATGAATTATAGTCAGTTGCCGTTTGATACAAACAATCTGGATTAATTTTGTTATAACTCAATACGATTTGTACTGTCTGCCAAGATGGTGTAGTATTTTTGGTGTGTGGAGATGGTAAAGACTAATTACCGCTCGAGCTTGTGCGATTGTATCACGTGAATAACGGTGGCCTGGCGCAGGCTTAGGCTCGCGATCAAAATGCATTCCTAAACGCGTTTGCGGTGCAGAAGTGACAATTGCGAATTGTCGAGGCCAGGACTATAACTTCTGGTCATTACAATAGTATATCGAGTAGCACTATCATGCGCCGCGAGTCACGGAGCCTACAATGTTTTTACTACTGGCCAAGCGCGTTATAACAGGACAGTCAGCAGATGCGCCAGAGGCCTGAGACGCGAAACGGCAGGAGATCTTGAAACCCACACACAATAACCGAACTAAATGACCGCAAATTGGATCAATACATAGTAGAGTCCATACAGAACATTTGATTAGTACGATCTGTTTTGGTACTGTAGGGATCTGCTATCTCTAATGATACAAGCCTAGCGCGCATGTTCTAAACCAGTGGTTCCCAACCTTTTTCGACTCATCGCCCCCTTTTCAAACTAAACACCGATCATCGCCCCCCAAATATTGGTAACCGAAAAATGGGCATATAGTCTGAAATCACCGGCGAGTTGAGTAAGAAAAAAGGTCAACTTTTCGGCTGGACCTCGAAATTACACTTTTCCAGTTAAACTTTGGTGAGTTGACTAATAAAAAAGGTGATTTCTCCGACTTGATTCCCAAAGGACCGTAACATCACTCCATAGGGCGATGAAACAAACTTCTGCACCCCTCAGACCCAACTTCCCCGATACCTCTTCACCGCTACTTCTCAGCACAAATTGTTGGACTGTTTAGTTGGTCGCCTTAATTCGCGCGAAACGCGAAAATTTTTTATCATTCATGGTTGAATCGGTAAATATGATCGGGAACTGCATATTGCTGTCAATTTTTTATCCTCTCTCTGCTCATGTATTCAGATTTGCCGGTAAAGAAAGCTGCGTGAGGTGTTTTGGAAAATGTAAGGCCGGTAAATAATAGTTGAACATATTCGGGCGGACCAGTGGGTATAATGACTTCGTTACGTGATGATATTTCGTGGCCTATCTGCTATGTCAAAAGATATTCAAATCGCCCATACGTACTAAAATAAAAGACGCACACGATTTGAAATTGGTATTTGTGCACTGGCAATAATTAATTTTTCTCTGCGAGATGGCATTTTTTTGTGGGGTTCTGATTGCCAGGACAGGAACATTTAACGCCAGCCATTTAGGGGCCTATGGACAATTAAACATATATATGTATATCGTATATATATCGAAGTCGGTCAGCATAAAGGCAGTCCATTTCCGCCAAGGTTTTCTCGTTCTGGCACACTTCTCGGAGTCGCATGTTACATGGCCTGAAACTTCATATGTCTTGGTACGTCATGGTGTGATAATGGCTGACGCCGAGATGCCCATTTCTATAACTCATGCGTATTATTTCTTGGAGGAAGGGTATCCAATAAGCAAGAAATACGGGACCACGAAATGGCGCGCAGCGTGAAAATTTTTCGAAATAGTTGCCTAAATTTCCAAAATAATACTCTATAATTAATGTTAATTCACGAAAAATTGTGGGTCCCCTTCGAGCTCGAGCCCCCCATCCCAATTGGGGGTTTGGGTGTGGCAGTTACGGTCATGGACGTCAATACAGCAATTTCAACACGCCATCGCCCCCTATCGCCCCCTTCGTCCGTTTTCGCTCCCCTATCGCCCCCTTGGCTATTTTCGCCCCCCTGGGAGGCGATATCGCCCACGTTGGGAACCACTGTTCTAAACGTTTGTTGACAATAGACTGTCAAACACGAAAACCAACTCGCGCGATATCGAAATGTAAATGCGAGTGTTATTGTTACTGTGACTTCTGGTTCTGTAACTGGATAATATCGTTCAGATGAGACGGGAGCGCCATGTGAGATGCGTTTTTCGGGCTTCTGTAGACGAGAGAACAATATGAGAAAAAGGCATGACCGCACTGCATTGTCTGATTGATCGACGGCGTGATGATGCCGCGCGACAATTAGGGGATTATATTAGAACGAGAAATATTAGATCAATGGAAATATATGTAAGACGGGGGGGGGGGGGTATTTCAAGCTTGGAAACGGGGGATATCGGACACCGATTACCCCCCCTTGTCTACGCCACTGCTCTCAAATACAAGAATATTCAGTTTATCATTTTAGCCATGGATCTTCAAAGCCACGGCCCACGGGCTCTCACTATTCAAAGTGGTATGTGCATCTTTTTCCAACATAGACATGCGTGTGCTGCAACATACGATACCTACTTTGCTACATTATGCCAGGGCTGTAAGCACGTCACTAGGTTACAATTCATAAGTCAATTAGACCGGTGGTTCTCAACCGGGGGTCCGCGAGGCATTTTCAGGGGGTCCGCGAAGCCTCCAAATTTACAAAATGGTCGATAACTGATTTGCAGTTTTTTCATTGGACAAATCACGAGGCAGTTTCGCTTCATAACTGCTTAAACTTCAGAACTAGCATAAACATAACGGCCGTCTGAGGCGAAATATGCTACTGTGCGAACTCATTTTAATTGCCAAATTGACAATAGCCAACTGATGCAAACATATTGCTGTCTAGAGAGGTTATATTGGCGTTTTGGAAAAAAAATGTTAGCATTTATCCATTTTCTCCTGTGATAAACCAGTATTCCAAAAAATCTTCAAGATGAGATGCTAGATAGAAATGACTAGACTGAACGTTATATGTTCAATGTTCATTAAAGATCTGTTACGCCACCACAACTACATTCGTCACCACCTATCTTCGTGGAAAGGCATTTTCAGTACTCCTTGTCAGATCGACGGCGCGGATTTTCAAAACACGACCGCGCATATAAAGAAATGCATCTACAGAATTCGCTTTGAAATACTATATATATATCGGCTTTCAATGAAATAAAAGGGCAAAAGAAAACAGGAAACAAATGAACATCAAGATAATCAGTTTTGGGCCCTAATTAAGCGCCTCCAGCGTGGGCGGTCGTGGGCGTCTTCGAGCGATAGCCCGCGTTGCGCTAGCTCGGTCTCTATTGTTGAGCGCCATGTGGTTCTATTCATTTCTTGAAATACTACAAGCCGTCCTATTTTCTACATAAATAATATGATGTTCTTTTCAAGAATGGTGATTTTGTTGCTGTTCATCAGCAGCCTATAGTAAACATTTACACTTAAGACAGATGACGGTTGCACGAAAATTGAGCTAAATCTGACGTAAAACTGGGTGTATCTGGTGGGGAGCGGGGGTCCGCAAAGACAAAAAGGTTGAAATCCACTGAATTAGACTTTGTAGTTTTGACTCGAGTCAAGTCAAGTCATTTTCAATTCACCACCAATTCAAGTCGAAGTTCAAGACAGGGAGAAATGGCCCGAGTCCGAGTCATAGTGTTTGCTGTTCAGTACCGTGTTCAACTCGTCTAACTGAGAAAACTCTGGGACAGGGGTGTGAAACATGCGGCCCGCCAGACCACTTCATCCGGCCCGCGAGGCCTTTCAGGACAAATTGAAAAATTATTGTATAATCCAGCATATTTCCAACAGAAGTAGAGATTTTTAGTAATACATCCTCTGACGTGAATATTAAAGGGGCGGTCGACAACTATCTAAAGTTCGTTCTTTGCGTGACAGCCTAATCGCGTCGAGCAAGTGCGACGGTGAAGACATCGTGCCACATAACGGGTTAAGCAGCCGCGGCAGCTGGAGCGTGAAGGTCCTATGGAAATTACAATAAATTGCAGCTCCATTACGGTGGCGTTCTGAAGAAAATGGCTGCGGCCAAAATTTTTCGTTTTGCCCTTCAATTTGAGACCACATCATTTTTTGAGCGCAGTGCCCCTTTAAATAGTTCTTTAAGACAGTAATGCCGAACATGTTCATGAGTCACATTATAACCATATGTCGGCAATGTTGAGTTGTAACCCAAGTACCCATTAGGAACAAGTCGGTGACATTGCCATTACACATAACGAAAAAAGCGCAGGGAGTTCAGAGTTCAGAGTTTTCTGGAAAAATGGCCCGCATTTATAGAGGCGGAAATGACAATCCGAAACCGTTGTAAAATATATGGAGCTACACGAAGATTATATTAAAATATCTTTGGTCGTACTTCATGTTTACCTTACTCCAACCCAAAAGGCCCCAGCGCTAATCTCCATAGAAACTCGAATGGTGAATTGGTCAGGCGATATAAAAAGAATGAAGAAATTTTAAACGGCCGCATCTACAGTCTCTCGTATTCCTCACCACTTGGGATGAGGCACGAATACGTAGGTCGTAGGGCCATCGACCCATCATGATTCAAACATGGGGAGTATAGAAATATGCGAAATTATATCGTCGTTGAAGACACAGTTTTAGTGATTTAAATCTGCATTCAATCGACCAATCATGGTGCTTTTTCCAATTCTATTGTTTGCAAATAAATTGAATAGATAGAGCCCATATGACCCGTGATATAAAATTATTTCGCATAGCGTTGATAATAAAACATTTCAATTAAAAACAAAGATATAGATTTGGAGGACAGATATTGCAATCATTTGAATGGTCCGGACCGTGACCTCAGTTGAGTTTGACACTCCTGCTCTAGGGTGATATTGAAGGGACGAAGGCCTTGCATATTGCATTCATAATATACTAATTTCCTCACTCTAAACATATTCGTTTTAACAGATAAAAGAGAGGCTGTGGGCCTATTTTTCAATTATCGGCCCTGATATACGAGATTTCGATAAGTCATAAAATATGTCGAGTGATGTGACTTGCTGCAATGACCCGAGTACAAGTTGAGTCAATACACAAAGTGACTCCAATAAAGTCGAGTCTGATTCCATTTTTATGAAAACGACTCAAGTCAAGTCATATGTCAAGTCCATGAAAACTTGCGATTCGAGCCGAGTTATGACTCAAGTAATTACAACCCTGCGTTATGTTGAGGAAACCTCCATCCAGTATGATGGGAGTGTGATGAGTAAGACTTAGCGATCTTAAAGTACGCCCACACACACAGAGTGTAACCTAAATTTTACATGAGCTATAATAACTATGGTAATTGCAGAGACATATCGTGTACATCATTGGTTGCAGATATGATAAATTCTGTTTGACATCAATTAGCACGACCGATATATAGAACTATAGTTCCACTATAGAACTACCCCTATGAAACTACTGCAAACTAAATCTACTGCTACGCTGTTTCTAAGCTGGACTCAACGTTGTGAACCACTGGTCTAGTGAATTACTCTAGTTGCCGAATTAGACTACCGTAATTAGAGCGAAATGCCAGTAATATGGATGTAATCTGATTTGTGAAGTGTCTTCATGCTCCAATTTTAATTTCAATCAATTTGTGGTTTTCCAGAAAATCCGACTAGCGCAAAATGAGTCAGAAGGCTTGGTGTACACTGTTCAGACATCTGCCATTCTCATGCTTATGAGAATTCATTAATTTTAATCTAAATTCGTAGTCATCAAATTCTGCAAGGATGTGATAATCTCGAATCTTGCCACTCGCAAATCAAGAGCTAAACGCATTGAAAGCGTAAATTCGCAACTGAAGCCCGTGAGCAGTGAGCATAGGAATCACATGTATCAAACATGTAACAGGTAGGTCTGGGCAGCATTGAGTACCTGAGTGATTTGATTTGGAATCGAGTATTAGGCTTCGAGTCTAGTATCACTCGTTATGACAATATAGCAGTGTGAAAGATGTGGAAAGATCAAATATTCTCATTTTATGCTGCAGCAGAGGATATACCGTAATTTTCCCTCTATAATTTTATCAATGTTTACATCGGCTTTCATATGACACCCTTCACAAAATTTTTGAAGTACCGGTACTCACTTTACACACTTGCAACTAGAACTAGAAATACTCACTTTACAAAACTTGCAACTAAAACCAGAACTACTCACTTATCAAAATTCGCAATACGAACTTGAACCACTCACTATTCATAATCTGCTACTAGAACTAAATCTAGAAGTACTCGAAAAAAGGGTAGTTAGTTGACCGTCAACCAACTGGACTGTTAGTTTGTTCAAGTCTGTACATTGTACAGTGCACCAAGAATCAGGAAATTCTCATTGGTATGACAGTAAAGATCAATTTATACAACATAACAAAGTGAACAATAGGCCTTCGTTCAAATCTGCTTAAAACAGCCTATCAATTTCAGTTGCATGAACGAAAAAAGCCTGATTTTAGTATGTGATGACTAGGGCAAGTTTTTGTTGCAGTCAAATCAAAGTTGCATTTATTTTTCACGAAAGTTGCAGCAAAAAGTTGCATTTATTTTTTACAAAAGTTACGCTACAAACTTACATTTATGGACAAGCTCTTTGAAATTATTAGGTTATGAGATACTCAAATTGATCCGTATCCAAGGCAATGTAGCAAAACTTTGTCTTGGCGACTTCAACAAAATCAATAGCCTGAAAAAAATTGACCCAGTGAAGATATAATTTTCGGCGGTCTAGCCTGAATAATGATATATGTCAAACCAGAAAGGACCTCAAATTCAAATGACAGTGTGATTATATAATGCCAAATATATCCAGTAAAAAGTTTGATGCATGAAAAATAGAAAAAAAACTTACAAAAATTTACATCAAAAATTGAAAAAAGTTGCATGAAATATCGATAAAGTTGAAAAAAACTATCTGTGAAAATGCAGAAAAGTAAGCATGCTACGTTTATACCAGCATATATTACTTGGAGAGCGCGCAGACATCCAATCCAGTTGTATGTAACGCAGTTATATGAAACATCTATGAGTGACGCACTCAATTCCGAATTGGGGTGCATTTTTTTCTTCTTGGGGACTCAGATTGCAAGGAAGGGATTATTTGGTTCCAGCCATTTCGACAACCGGACACATCAATACATTTTAGCAAACAAGCGAGGGTCACATTGGGTCAAAATTATATCTTTTTTGCAATGCACTTTACCCAGCCACTTAGCAAAAACTTCATGTGTCCCAGCGTGGAAAGGCTCGGCACCCGAAATACCTGTGTGCTGTGTCTAATAGTTTCTGCATAACTCATTGGCTATAGCTATAGTACTTGACACAGTGACTTCGGATATGTATAAACAATCCACAAGAGATCTTGCGAACACATTTTTTATTGCAACAAATTCCACAAATGGGTCAAGTGTAGAATACGACCACCTCGAGAAGTGATCCCCATGACCTTTACCGATCAGTGTTTCACAATAAAACAACAGATGCTTCCCATGAACACGTCAAAATAAATTGTTTTTTTGCCTGTGGAGAGACTGATATAAGGGTTGGCGGCGGGAAGCATTTGTTGATGTTCATGTGCAACATTAATCGGTGATGGTCAATTACTCGAGGAGGCCGTATTCTACACTTGACCCCCACAAATATTACATGCGGTACATTACATATTATTAAGATATGATATTATAAGTTCACTCTGTGCCAACAAAGTCCGAACACACCTCAGACATCATGTCCTAATGGCAGCACAGATAGGCCGAACATGTCTGGGATGTGTTCGGACTGGGAAATCGTGCCTTTGTCCTTTGATATGTTATTACTGCAACCGACTTTATAGTGAATATAGCCTGCCTTGGCCTTAGTGATATAGCGACTGATCTTATTCCGAACATGAGACCGACCTTATTTCAAACAAAACTGACAGACAAATCGAACCAACCCTCTACAATTGCTACAAAATATGCCTTAATTTGTTGAAATTTCGCGCGAAGTACCCACTGTGAGGTGGTTATAAATTGGTAATGGCAGCGAAGTCGGCGATGCCAGCATTTTGCCGATGTCATAGATGAGAGAGTGAAATTTATTGATTAGTCAAACGGAATACAAAATCATATTATCATATATTATTGCAATGTCACTATATGAATATTACGTAAAGATACACTTCCGTTAAGTAAGGTTGGGTAGGGTTACCATATGTTGCGGTTACCAATTACCATATTTTGGGAAATCTGAAAAGAGGACACTTTTTCAGAATTTTCAGACTTGCAAAACCGGAGGAGAATTCTCAAAAAATGGTAAATATTGCCCACTTTATGATCTGTTGACTAAAAAAAGGTCATCAACTGCTAAGATCCCGAAATACCCGCCTCAGCGTAACTTCAGACCTGATTACGGCATCTCAGTCGACGTTGGCCGTCAATTTGACCAAAATTCTCAAAAAAGGACACAATCTAAAAAAGAGGATAAAAGGGCGCCCTCCGAGGACGCTTTCAAAAAAGTAAGGTATGTAAGTAAATATGGTAAGGTAACCCTACCATATTTCTTCATTTAGGAGGCTTTGTCCTTTTTTTTCATGAAATAAAAAACGTCCTACGAGGACGCAGTAATGTCCTCCTTTTGGGGAATTCGTCCTCCTTTATAGCTTTGACAGCCAGTCCACTGGACAGGCCCAACTAACAATGACATAAACAACGCGAAATCTGTAATCATGGTTGTAGATGAGCGTGGCTTGGTTGCGTCACAATACCAAACTCACTTACAATGCAACATTCAAGGATGATTTTGAGGGTTCCAGGACCACGAGCAGAATAAAATTTTTATTCTTGCAATCAGGACTGCGGTAGCTTTCGATTGATACCCGATTTATCAAATCGAATGCTCGGTAAGCCGGTCAAAAATCATCATCGAATTGCATTAGATCAGGGGTCACCAACAATTGGTTTGCGGGCCGCATTCGATAGATGATTAGAAAACGGCTTAGGGATTCGCCATAAAATCGAACTTTACGTGGAGATGGTCTTTCAGCTAGTTACGTCTCTCGTTAGCCCCAATATCGATTCCTGCGTCGCTGAAAAGCGTTGGCAGGTATCTTACACAGCTCAGAGTTCAGAATAAAATGAAATTGATGGTCATAATTTTGGTTGTATTTGTAGTCGTTTGATAAAACATTACTTCTTTTGTGGTAACTATGCCCATCGCCTATTAAGATAGCACAGCGTTGTACTGACATAAAGTTTTAAAACGTGGTTGCTAAGCTGTATGAAGGCTACGGCCTGTTTTACATCGTTATTGAATTCATGCGGCCCGCGGCCGCTATGAAATTTAAAAAGTGGCCGGCGAACCGTTTCGAGGTGGCGACCCCTGCTTTAGACCAAATGGAAAGTGTGACGTAGACCAACTTCACTGGGCCGTGAGATCAGGGTTGTAACCAAGCCCCGAACTACTGCTATCTCCGGCTAAGCAAATTTGCGTGATCCCCGTGCGCAGATGCATTGTGGGTACACGGTAAATTGATTTAGTACAGGGGCTTATGGAAAAGCGGTCAATATTTCAATATATTTGATTCGTGTTGGGTCTGTAGTACTGTATGCGTATAGAGCTTTGAATGACTAATTATTCTAACATTCAGGATTGGTTTCAGCCCAATATCTCGTGCCAGTATATTGATATTCCGTGTAATTCGACATGTCGAAGATAGTACGTTCATCAGGTGGTAGTGATGGTAGTCTTTGCTGTGCTTATGGGTGCAGTAAAAGGCGGAAGAAGATATCCAGTGAGTCGTATGCAAGAAGTAATAGTGACGGCAGTAGTGATGAAGAGTCGATAGTAAAGTGGCGATACCCCAGAACTTTTCACCGGTAAGTGAATAACAGAATAAGCATAGCAGCCAGACATGGCCAGATCAGTCACAGTTGTAATAAACAGGTCATGGTAAAGTGATAGCAGAACATTTCGTTGCAGTTATATGAATGAAATGACCAGACCAGACTACCAGCAGAAATCCGTGTCACCATATCAGCTATGTAATGTTCATCATCAATATCTGTAATAATCTGTAATAATGTCCATCTCACTCTTTGTATTTTCTCCATGATCGAGTACAAGCAGTTCGGCCAATAATCAGTGTGGGTATTAAATTCTTGGTTATGCTATGTAGGCAAGAGTAGGAATACAAGGAAAGATTCAATTAATGGCCTATGGGTTTTTATCAGCATATAGGTAAAACAGGATATCTTGTTCAGATTCTAAACAAATACTGTGGAATTTGCAAATTCCATAGTCAAGTTCATCTATAGTCCTTATAGCTTTGTGCGAAACTGTCAATTTATTTATTCAAAAATATTTTTCAAGGTTTACCTTTGAACTGCTTTAGCTTTAGAAAGCTCCCTCAATCTTGAATACAATAAGCCTATGGAGTGGAAAGTGACAGATGTATAATTTTATCAGACAAGATATTTTATGTACCTTCTGCTTTTGTCATAGCCCATAACAAAGAATTGTCTATTTAGTGTGCTTTGCTTCATACAATGCTCCGTATAATGCAGCTTTCCTACTAATGAATCGCTGAAAGGAAGATGGGTAGAAAGCATAAAAAGAAAAAACTGGGTTCCATCAAGATCGTCAGTTATCTGCTCCTATCATTTTCCGGAAAGTGCCATTTACCGTGTGGGCCAGTTGATACGTTTGAGGGAGAATGCGGTGCCAACAAGATTTCTGAACTTTCCGAAATATATGAGGACAAAGGTACAGTAGGAATTTATAAATTTACTTCTAAAGTCAAGTTTATATTAGCATACCCTTACCCTAGCCACTGTTGATATGAAATTCGTTAATTTGAAATTCGTTGATTTCAGGCTTCCAACAAACGGCAAGCGAGACCAGCAACACTTCAAGATGAAACGTTATTGTAAAGTACAGACTGGTGAAGCAGTTCTCCACGACCACAATTACTGTGCACGTACCTCTCCTCAAAAGCTCATTCAACAGCAACGCCGTAGAGTGGTACAAATTAAAAAGAGATTGCATGCTGCCAGAATGAGGACATGCCGCCTGAGAAAAAAAGTGAAAACTCTGGATGAGGTCATTGCATCTCTGAAAAAAAATAATTTGATCAGCGATTTGTGTGGAGAAGTAATGTCACAAAAATTCAGTCGTATACCCAGTGAGCTGTTGCAGCGCATGAAGCTGCAAGCTGGTGGAAGAGGAGTCAAATACTCTAAAGAACTGCAATCATTTGCAATGACGCTGCAGTATTATTCTGCTAAGGCATACAATTTTGTGCGTCAAAATTTTCAACTCGCTCTTCCCCATCCGAGTGTGATAAGACGCTGGTATGGAAAACTTCCCGCTGAGCCTGGCTTTACTGGTATTGCGTTTTCTGCTATCAGAGGAAAAGTAGAGGCATCAGCAACTCCTGTAATATGTTCCATAGATGGAAGAAGTATGACCTGGAAGAGAAACGGCCCATGCAAGACGAGCATGACTACTCCGATGTTCCTGAAATTACAACTTTGTCAGAGTACAAAAATCAAGCTATATCATACATTGCTGGCTATGTTGCCAAGTCCGTGGCTAAGCGATGTGTATGCTCAACGTGTAAAGGGTCACTCCTGGTAGATTCAGCAAGCAGTGGCAGTTTCCTGCAATTCAAGAACAGGGGTGGCCTAACCAAACCAGCTAATGGCGTTATTGCAATATGTGAGGAGGCTGAAAAATGCTTCCAGCGAATGATTCGCGTTACTTCTGGGAAGTTACCTCACTGCAAGGGCTTGATCAACGCGTTTGCAACTGCTATTCTGTCAAACATGTCTTGTAAATCACCTGCTTTCCCAGAGCTTGAACAAGTCTCTGACAATAACAAGTCAATAACGATTAATTAATTTATTTCTGTTTTTATTTTTTCATGTTGTTATTTTAATAGAAAAATCATTCAAAACCTTAATAGAAAAATCATTCAAAACCTTCGTTTCTCATAATTGAAGCTGGTGTTTCTGAAAACGAAGTTCAGCATTTTGGTAGACACAGTACAGCGCGTGTGATCCCAGAAATGGTATATCTAAAGCCAGGTTGTCGTTGAGTTACCTTGCTATCTGATCAAATCAGTAACGTTAATTAACTCTTAGAGCGCAGATTGCTGTAACCGACATAGCGTCAATTTCAGTGACCGCTAGGCAATTGTACCCAGATAGAAATAAGGACTCGTGCATTCATCTTGTTTCTCTCATTCAATGATATAAATATATTATTGCTCTCATTTGATCACCTCTGCAGAAATCACTAACCCATATTGCTACACATAACACATATTCTCACTTTCACTTTCTAGGATTTATTCCGACTACTTTGAAACAATGAATAAGTAAGAATAAAAATTAGATGGTATAACTTTGATTGTAGCTGTGCCTTTCCATGTCACATGATGCTGAATTTTTCTCCGTCAGTGGTATTTATAGTCACCACGTAGCTGGCAGCATTAGCATTGACATCAGCGCCATTGTTGTGAGAAGATTTCGAATCGAGGCCAGGGTAATTCTGAGGCAGTCTCTGTTAATAACTTGAAGCTGGTGGTCATAGGCGTAGGTGCTTTTACTACCTATAGATACAGTACCTGGAACATAACAACAAAACTGGCATTATCCATTGCAATCATTTGATAGCTTGGTTATTTGTCTACACTAAATGTGCCTGTTAGTTGGTTTTCAAGATTTGTAAGAATAGTTAATGACAGTGTGCGGTTGTATCAACAATTCGAGAACGCAGTACATGAAACTGAAGCTATAATGAGTAAAAAGACAACATCAGCAAGCTCCCTCAGGACGAATGGCGTCATATCCAAATCAAATTGCCATACACAGTAGGCCTACCTGAAACTGAAGGGATAAAGAAGACAACATCACCAAGCTCCCTTAGGATTAACGGTATCATATCCAAATCGAATTATCAATGCCATGACAATTGCCTTAACCCAGTAATTGTGAAAACAGCACTCAAAGCCAGGAATTTTTGAGTAGAAGCATACGTTTATTTACCTGGATACAACGAGGTAAGCAATCTATATCAGGAAGATATTTTCAAATGAATACATACTGTGACACATATATAACCTTATATTGTCCGAACCATCGAAATCGATACCTCCAGGCCAAAGAGTAATCAAAACAGTCACATCACCCAACCACTTCTGCCTTGACCACCAGCTTACAGGGCAACTATCAACTTAACCCAAAGATGGCGGCCAATTGATCACGCAAATATCGCGAGTAGCGCACTCCAGTGTTTATATAGCTCAGTGGTTGTAACCATGTTACAACGTTCCGAGTCACAAGTCAGTCTAACTTTTATATTTTGGACTCGAGTCATTTTCAATTCACCCACTAGTCAAGTCGAGTTCGAGTCATCGAGCGGAGGGTCGAATCCGAGTCATGGTATTATGACTCAAGTCCGAGTCCAAGTCATTGTATTGACTGGTCAGTTTCCTGTTAAAGTCTTGTTAATTCCACTTTTTTAACTCTGTTTGGTGATATCGAATGATTCGCATTTATGATATAGTCATTTTCCTCACGTTTAGCAGTTTCTGTTCGCATTTTCAAGCACGGGTACCAATAGACGAAAGTGTGATTAATTTACTATTCTTAGAAATTACAATGAAATTTCGGTCTTGGCCTTGATTGGTGGATAATCCGCGATTTATCAACGAAAAACTCACATAACTCCGCTTCTACTGGTCGGAATTGACTCAAATTTGTTTTGCAACGTCTTTGAAGACAGCTCAACAATTTCATGTAGTTGGCAGAAAAATTTGAATTTTTTTTTTTAATTTTCCTTTTTAAATTAAAAAATTCAATTGGATTTTCGGAGCCCTATACTTGTTAGAATTGAACCAAATTTGGTGTGCAGCGTTTTTTAGGGTAACTTGACGATTGAAGAGGTGACCGGCTTGAATCTGGAAAAAAAGTTATTTTTGAACAGCCCTGATGTTCATGGTACGATGTTTAATTCGATTCGTCTCAACGGGAAATATTATATTCCGAATTCCGATAAACTTTAGTAACGAGTGCACCAATATGGAACGTCAAACCATTGGCCATTTGGTACAAATTGACTTTCTATATGATCACGTCGTTATTTTCGCCCATATTGCTCTTACTACTTCGCACGAATCGGATTACGCAACAGATGTTTGCCGATTACAGAATTAATGGCCTTCGATCGGTCAGCATCAAGCTTGAGTAGATGAATTAAGGGGGAGCTTTTCACCGAGCGTGATGCACGTGTTCTGATAAATCTAGGAACATGCTGGTTTATGCGTTCCTGCAGATGCTTTGACGTTCTTCCCACGTGCGAATAATTACCGAGACGACAAATTTCGGGTTATTGGGAGGGGCCGTTCACACTTCCACTTGTGTGCCTTGGAGTTGACTTTCATCAAAGTACACCAGCCGAAACTCGATCTGTCAACAGAAGGAGTTCGTGTACCACCTGGGAATAGTGCACTGAACGCTCTCTCATTCGAAGTTGGTGACGTCATATTTTGTGATACGATTGTTAATATACAATGGTCTTTCTTATTCTCTACTATCTGCTGGCGATTACCCCTGACGAGTGTCAGCCGAAAATATTCGGGTTCATTTCAATATGAATATATTATTCAATTGTATATTGAAGTTCTGTACCTCCAAGAAGCTCTTCAGAGAATCATTTTGTGCCTGCATTTCATCGTCGACGATCTTTCTGCGAGCGCAAACGCGAATAGTGCATACTTTCTCTCGTAAGTGCTAATATAGTTCGACTCAATCGGCTAAATCAGGCGTTTTTTCATTTTCAGGTGGGGGTAGACAACAGATGAAGAAATCGTGTGACAATTAAACACGCGAAGCGTGAAGTAAAATTTTACAACTTTTTCAGTTTACTGAAATGTATGACGATTTACTAAGAATGTGACTGCTGGACCCTGGATCTGCCAATGCGTCGGAACTGATATTTTAGTCATAAACTTCCCAAGTGTCGCGGCCATACTAATTATATTTTTGGTTGGCCTTGCAAGTTCACAATCTGAGCAATTCAATTTCGATAATATAACAGAATTTCGATAATATAATGAGAAATTAGCTCGCGGGCTACTCAAAACCTTCTTGCGCGCGAGCAACATATTGCCCGCAGGCCGCGGGTTGCCCACCCCTGATATAGACAGACACCTTCGATAGTTTTGAGAGCCGGAGCAGTGGTAATAATGCGGCTCCGGAGCTGGAGCCGGAGCTAATGTATGATAGAAGAAAGCTCCGGAGCCGGAGCTGGAGCATTGCAAATTTACGGCTGCTCCAAAGCCCTTCACTTCAACCAATTTTTTGTATGATTTGAATCGAATTTTAATATAGTTTATATAACTCACCAACCATCAGCGCAGGCTTATATTGTATCTCACGGATGTGTAGGTTGGCTCATATCAATTCACGTTTGAGGTTTCACATTCTATTCTCTATTTTCAGTGATAACTATATAGATTGAGGCTATACAGTTACTTCTACATAGTTTAGCAGTTCTACGTATGCGTGAGCGATATGACACCTTTTTGCATGTCTATTCAACTTTCGTCCCTATAGATTCAAAATAAAGTCGACTTTCAAACAGCTATCAACATGCAATGACGTAGCCTAATTATGCCTCGTACTTCTAAAAAACCGTCTTAGATTTGATTGTGATTTGACTTGACTCGAGTTAAATCCAAAAATCGAGTGACTTGACTTGATTCGAGTTACTTTCAAAAATCGATTGACTTATTGACTTGAGTCAAAATGTGCAATGACTCGAAGATAGTGAAAGTGACTTGATCCCAACACTGATACAAAACACACGAGCTGGGCATAACTGCATATGCAGATGTATAAGGCCTTCTACGTAAGGCACCACCCCTTCATGCTATCCCGGTTATGCTGAGCGCCAAGCGGGGAAGTCATGGATACCAGTGTTACTAATCAGGTCTTTGGTCTGACCCGGCCCGGGATTGAACCCACGACCTACTGATCATACAGCTGGACGCTTCACCATTACGCTATCTTGTTGGAGTAGGTCACGTCATTCTCTCCATTTGACCATAGGCCGGAACTGACCTAACAAGCAAAAAATCTGAAGTTTTGCATATAATAATGCTGCACGGCTCCTCCTTACATTGTTGGATGGACAGGGTTCCCACCCCTTACCAAAACAGGTAACTATCAATCACTGGAACTTAACCGGTGTTTGTGGGCGCAGTTGCGTTGGCGCACAACGCACCAATGTCCGGGTCGAAACTTGGGAATATTACCTAGATTCCCGTTGAGCCTCCGGGTGCGCAAAGACGAGCGACGCCCCGATCGAATACTGCAATGGTACGTTCCCTAGGGTCGACTAACCCCATGTCCAACTGCTACACATATCTAACTCTCCTCCGCTTCGCCTTGCAAATCTCCCACTCAAATATTTGCTACTGAGACCGCGGGCCACTCATTAAGTTCTCGCGGACTACCAGTAACCCACGTTGGCGAACCCTGATATAGAACGTGTCGGGCTATACGACTTGGCATGCGCAATGACACGAGCTACGTCTGTCAATAACTAATCAGATTACGCCTAAAATTTCTACTTCTTTCAGTGATTGGTTTAGACTACTTCTACTTGACAGTGTTGTTGGCAAAACCAGGTATAGAATACATTTGAAAATCGATACTTCTAATAGAGTAGAAATTTACGTTATTTCAACTTCTAATTAGATGCACACGGTGACTACTTTGACCACATCTGGACTCAGTAACTACACAGAAATTCGAGTAATTTTCCAAGTTGAAGATAAAGACTCGAGGAAACGAAAAATTGTGATTCGACTTGATTCCTTGCAATCCTGCTTTTTGTTTTACGTTAATCGGCAGAAAAGTCTCTCAAACTACGTATTCCAACTCCGTAAGATGCTGTTGTAGCTCGAGCTGCATATTCTGCCTTTTGACGTACCATAACGGCCTGTCTCATGGACAAAGAACATTTATTGAAACGTTAACAAAGTCGAAAGTTCATATTATTACAGAACAGCGCATTTGATACTAACACGATAGTAGTAATGCCCACGTCATACTTCCGTGTTCCCTTTCTCATGGCATGCACAACATTTCATGAAAAATTTTATGAGATAGTCTCTAGTTTGATACCAATGCTGGGAATATATTCCCACAAAATGAAGTTACTTCTTAGTCGACTTTGTCGGGATACATCCAGCTATGATATCAGCATGTTTGTCCACATGACTCTTGAGGGAATCCCTCCGACTGTATGATTTCCCACATATATAACATTTATGATTTTGGACACCCCCATGCAACTCCATATGACGCTTGAGGCCACCTTTCCAAGTAAATGTTATCAAACATACGTCACATTTATGGTTTTTGACACCAACATGCATATCCATATGAAGCTTGAGCTGAGACTTCTGAACAAATGCTTTTCCACATACCTCACATTCATGATTTTTGACACCAGCATGACTATTCATATGATACTCCAGGTCATGCTTTTTATGAAATTCCATCCCGCAGATATCACATTTATGCTTTTTGGTATCTGAGTGCAAATGCATATGGTCTGTCAAGCCAGACATCTGAGTAAATGCCTTTCCACAAATACCACATTTATAATTTTTAACGCCAACATGTATCTCCATATGTTGCTTGAGGGTGCTCTTCTGAGAAAATGTTTTCAGACATATGCCGCATTTATGGTTTTTGACACCGGCATGCATATCCATGTGATACTTGAGGCCACCACTCTGAGTAAATCTTTTTCCACATATATCACATTTATGATTTTTGATGCCAACATGAGTAATCAAATGCGTGTTGAGGTTACTTTTACGACGGAATTCCTTCCCACACATATCACATGAGTAGTTTGTGATATCAGCATGCATTATCATATGACTCTTGAGGGTACTTTCATGAAAAAATTCCTTGTCGCACATAAAGCATTTATAATTTTTGATGCCAACATGCCTCTTCATATGACAATTGAGTGAACCTTTCCGAGTAAATGTTTTCGCACATACGTCACATGTATGGTTTCTGAAACCAACATGCATCTTCATATGCCGATCGAGATGAGCCTTCAGGATAAATGTTTTCGCACACACGTCACATGTATGGTTTCTCAAACCAGCATGCATCACCATATGAAGCTTGAGGCTTTTCTTCCCAGCAAATGCTTTTCCACATATATCACATGTATGGTTTCTCAAACCAACATGCATCACCATATGAAGCTTGAGGCTTTTCTTCCGAGCAAATGCTTTTCCACATATATCACATGTATGGTTCCTCAAACCAGCATGTATCACCATATGAAGCTTGAGGCTTTTCTTCCGCGCAAATGCTTTTCCACATACATCACATTCATTATTTGTGATCGAAGCACCAGTATAATCCATACTAAGCTTGACCTTACCGATTCAAGAAAACCCTTTTACAGCAATATCAGACTGATGGTCTTCAAAGTGGCGACCAATCTTTAGAATACTTGGCTCCGAGTCACTCTTTTTGTGGAATTGATCGCTACAGATTTCACCAAACTCCCTAAGTTGTCACAGTGGAGATAACATCCAAGTTCCAGTATTTTAGGGTTAAAGTTTTCTGCATAAATTGTCGACAGATGGTCATGGTCATCGTCAACTCTAATTGTCAACAGACGGACCTTATAATACTAAACGGACAACTGGGACAAAATGAGTCAAATCTAAATAGTGGAGCTGGAGCAAGCGGAGCGGCATACTATCACAGACTTGGAGAGCTAGAAAATTTTCAGCTTTTTTAAATTAGATT
The DNA here is from genome assembly GCF_051294905.1 of Botryllus schlosseri. Lineage (NCBI taxonomy): Eukaryota > Metazoa > Chordata > Ascidiacea > Stolidobranchia > Styelidae > Botryllus > Botryllus schlosseri. The sequence continues at coordinate 36,913,036 of NC_137238.1, forward strand.
AGAATTATAATGATAGCTATATATTTTTTAAAAGAGGTTAGAATTACTGAATCCACAAAAACTCAGAAATTGAATCAAGATCAGTTCATATAAAACGGCTTTCATTGTCCTAAGGACGAGAATGGCAAATGTCTGTACACCAAGCTTGACTTGTTTCGCACTACACAGTTCTCATTTAGCGTTTTAACGAAAACCTGAAAGTGGATTAGAATTGAAATTAGAGCATAGAAACATTCAACAAATTAGTCTCGTGGTACAGTTCTTCCCAAACTCAGAGCATTTAACTGAACTCACGTACCACCTCGCAATACCTACCCGGACGGAGGTAATTAGCTCTAAAGTGCTGAAACCCAATGTTTAGCTTCATCAGAAGCTACTAGTTCCGGGATCAGATTGAGGCAAATCGTTTGTTGCGAAGGCAAGATTTGGTACTCAGTTCTTTTGAAATTGTGGAAACGCTTGAAATACTCGCGCAAAGCGCAGGAAATTTTATCAGGGAATTGATGTATTTGTTCAAAAAATTTATTTCAACTATTATGTATTAATGAGCTTAAAGCTTCTGGCAGTATGAGGATCTCTCCTGGCTTGCCTAGTGGTTGCACTTGTGAATAACTTCAACCACGGGCCTTATTTGAGCCGCGAGCATTCGAACATACTAGTTTGTCTGTGACCAGGGTCAGTGGATCTGAACCTTTTAGTCTTCGCGGACCCCTGTATACCCCAAAGTTTAGATTCAAATTTGGCTCAATTATCGTGCAACCGTCATCTGCCTTGTGCAAATATTAACTGTAGTCTAGTTATAAACATCAACAAAATGACCACTCTTGAAAATAACATAAAAGCCTACTATTTATGTGGAAATTGGGAAGACTTTTATTAATTCAAAGCATATTACTTGAAATATATGTGGTCATGTTTTGAAAATCTGCACCGTCTATTTGATATGAACGCGTGCCTAAAAATTTATTTCCACGAAGATGGTTCTGGCGAATGTAATAATAAGAAGCAACGCTCCCGATGGCACCTTTGAGTATGATCGGAACATATATGGCACCAAATTGAGAAACCAATTTAAGTGAACATAAATAACATCCAGCTTCTTGGAGGTATAGAATTTCAATATACAATTGATTAGTATATTCATATTGAAATGAAAGAGAATAGTCCAGCATACCGTAGACATTTCAATCTAGCAGCTCATCTTGAAGTTATTCTGGAAGAGCGGTTATGTCAGGGGTGGGCAAACTTTTGAGCTCACGGGCCACATTCAACAACTGAATCCATTCGCGGGCCGCACTATATACAATGGGAATATAAACCAAAACGCAATATTGGTATTTGATTATATAGTGAGGACATGGAGATAATATTTGTGCTTAATTAAAACAAAACAAATTTTGCTTTGATGATATCGTACACGCATCAGAAAGATAGTGGTGGGATTTTATAGGCTGGTCGACCTCAATACCCAATTTGTCAAAACTATAATAGAGATGAAAGTCGGTTGTCCCGATTCTTAGAACAGGATTGAAATTTAAATATGTGAGCAGCGATCTGTTCATAGATTTACTAATTTCACTTTTGGTTCAGTTCCAGCGCACACAATGCTCACAGAATCATAACCATGTTAGCTTCTACTATATGTAGATAAATTATAAATGCCCCAATTATTCGCATAAAGAGAACGAATCTATACTTAAAACACGCGCGAATCGGTTTTTATAAGCACATCACTGGAACAATTAAAACTGGAGTGGCTAATCTGAAATCCCACTCGTGATCCGAATTATGTTAATCTCGTTTTGGATTTCTGTGATGTTTAGCAGTTGAAACCTTTCAAACTGTGTGGGCCTTGAGATCGAGCTGTTGCGCCAGTAATTGAACATAAACCTTACCTTAGAACAGTGGTTTTCAAACTTTTTAAGACACGCCCCCCCCCCCCCCCCCTTATGACGGTTAAAGATTTCGCGCCCCCTTATTGTCATATCACAAAACGCTAGCAACCTAACAGATAATTTGATGGCATGGAAGGTTACGACTATGGTTGAGAGATTTTTAAACGTGAAATTCATACTAAATACAGAGCAACAATTATGAAATTGTTGGTAAATCGTGCGGAGCGCGAAAATTTTTTTCAGTCAAGCTCAGCTTCGCGCCCCACTTCTGATGCTTTCACGCACGCCAGCTGGAGAACCACCGTCTTAAAATTATCATGGTGAAATATACTAAGAAATAGTTTAATCAAGTCCCTGCATTATTTCGATTTTTAGTACGCATTTTATCAATATTTCTAAAAAGTTTCTTTAGACTCCCGCGGGCCGCACAGAACGGTGTTGCGGGCCGCATGCAGCCCGCGGGCCGTAGTTTGCCCACCCCTGGGTTATGTAGATCACAGGAGGAAATGGATTTTTGCCAATAAATCTTTTCCAAAACCCAAACATAACATCTCCAAACCGTAATATGTTGGCATCAGTAGGCTATTCGCAATTCCGCAATTAAAATGAGTTTGCACAGTACAATACTTCATCTCAGACCGTCATTCTGTTTATGCGAGTTATGAAGTTTTAGTCATTATGAAGCGAAACTGCCTTATGATTTCTCCAATTAATAAAATACAAATTTGGTTATAATCTATTTTGCAAATTTGGAGGTTTCGCGGACCACTTGAAAATGTTTCTGCGGACCCCCGGTTGAAAACCACTGCATTGGAAATTCTCATTAAATGGCGACATGGAGCTTTCCTGCGTCGCGCTTGTACGATCTAGTTTTGGCAGGCCCCGGGTTAATTTGATACATAGCAAATAGAAATCTTGATGTACATGTTCATATTTTTAATACAGAAAATTATAGGTCCATTGAAGTTATTCGCATACCGGTACCACAGTTTGGGAACCACTGGTCTAAGTAGACAACTAGAAAATTTCATGGTCTGGCACCAAAGCTGATGGGTGAACGTAGGAGTCCGGTCGGTAATTTCAGCTATGGACTTGGCTATTAGAAACATTTCGCCTGATGACCAATTGGCTAATTAATGATTTACGTATTGTAGTTGCTAATTTTTGGTCAAATAAGGTTGTAATAACAGTCGGAAACGGGCTGATACCTTTCCGGTTCGATTCCACCTCAGCGATTAGTGATACAGTGAAGTTGTTCGACTAGTAATCTAACTGAAAATGTGGTTGTGGTACCTATGCTCATTAGGGGGCGCTTCTTCGATAGTAGGTAGACATCGAACAATGTTCACCATGATCACGAACAAATGTTTCTCATGACCACGTTAAAATTTCTAAACGTCAAAATAAATTGTGTTTTTTCGCCTTGGGATTTGGGCTGGGGGAGAGGGATATTAGGGTTGGGGTGGGGATATCAGTGTTTGGGGAGTATTAGGGTTGAAGGTGAGTTAGGGTATCCCAATATTAGGGTTGAGGGAGGGGTGATATCCCCCACCCCGAGCCCTAATGACCCCACCTCCATCCCTAATCTCATGATAACCTAACCCACCTCCAACCTTAATATCCCCAATCCTAATCTTGGGATACCACAACTTTAACCCTAATATCCCCCCATCTCCAAACCTAATCGTAGGATACCCTAACTTGGACCCTAACCGACCTCCAACCCTAATATCCCCCCTCCAAACCCTAATATACTCCCCCCCTCCAACCCTAATCTTAGAATACCATAACCCCAACTTTGACCCTAACCCACCTCCAACCCTAATCTCAGGATCAGGATACCCCAACTCACCTCCAACCGTAATATCCCCCCCCAAAAAATCCTAATACCACCCTCCTCCAACCCCAATCTTTGGTTACCCAACCGACCTTGAACCCTAAGATCCCCCTCCACGAAACCTAATACCCCCCCCCACCTCCAAACCTAATCGTAGGATACCCTAACTTTGACCCCAACCGACCTCCAACCCTAATATCCCCTCTCCAAACCCTAATATCCTCCCACCTTCAACCCTAATCTTAGAATACCCTAACCCCAACTTTGACCCTAACCCACCTCCAACCCTAATCTCAGGATACCCCAAACCTAGTCTTGGGATACCCTAACCCACCTCCAACCCTAATATACCCCTCCCCGCACCCTAAAATCCCCCTCCCAAACTTTAATACCCCGCCTCCTGCAACATTAATCTTGGGATACCCTAAAATAAACCCAACTTTGCCACCAGCCCTCTCCCAACGCAAATATCTGCCTCTCCAAACGCAAAATCAATTTATTTTGACGTTTATAAATTTTGACGAGTTCATGTGAAACATGCATTGATGATCATGGTGAACATTGTCGGATGTCTACCTACTATCGAAGAAGTGCCCATTAGGGATTTTCAAAAATCCCATTTCTTTTCAAATTATACTGGCTACATGATCAAATTGTAATTGGATTTATGTAAAAATAAATTTAATTGGCTACCCCACGTAATTGTTAGGTTGCCTAAAAAAACGCTACACACCAATTTTGGAATTGAAAAATAGTAAGTAAGGTGGCAAATTCTTCAATTATTATTATTATTACCTACCATTAATACAGATTTGAATCCAAAAATTTCGAACAGGAATAACTTTGCTTCTACTGGTTAGAATTAAGGCAAATTTGTTGTGAATCGTTTTTTCAGACCTAACAATTACATGGAGAAGTCAATTAAATTTAGTTTTAAATAAATCCAATTAATTTTTTAATTTCACAATGTTTCTACAGCAGTGGTTCTCAACCTTTTTGTCTTCGCGGACCCCAATCGGACTGTCACGGGCCACCTAATGCTCATAGGTCACTTTGAATGTAGTTCGATAAAATAGAGAATCTTGCACCCGGTTCTCAACTTTAATACGCAGGTACTTCAATAAGAGCAACCCATATACTATATGAGGTACATGTGAATTTGTGGGTCTCAAAACCTAACAGAATCATACTTCACTGCATTACACTAATTAGGGCGAAAAGCCGCCATTCTAATTCTGATTCGACTTGTGAAATGTTTCTGAGCTCAAATTTTAATTTTTATATAATTTCTAGTTTTACTGAAAATGCCACAGGAGAACAGTTTAGTACGAAACGAGCCAAGCTTGCTGTGCAGACATGCCAAATTTTCATGACGTGATTGTTATCGATTTCGATGCGTAGTCTTGTTGTCACCATTGCCTTATCCGCTTCGTTCCTATCAGTCGACTGAAAATGTCATCAACATTCAAGTGGCCCGTGCAATCTTTCATAAATCTCATGTGGCCCATGGGCCGAAACGGTTGGCCACCACAGATAAGACAGTCCATGGGCCTATTTTTCAATTATCGGTCCTTATATACGAGACTTTGATAAGTGATATACAATGTGTTGAGTGATATGACTTGCTAAAGTCAATACACAAATTGACTCGAGTCGAGTCAGTTTCCATTTTTACGAAGTCAAGTCAAGTCAACCAAAAATTGCGATTCGCAGCTTGACTCGAGTCATCACAACCCTGCGTTATTTAATGAAAGTAAACCTCCATCTAGTATAGGAGCGGTCAACCTTTTCGGCCAAATGAGGTTTCCAGAATATTGCGCGGGCCACTTGAATGTTGATGACCTTTTTTAGTCGTCCGATAGTAGCGAACCCGATCAGTTACCGATAAAAACAAAACGCATCAAAATCAATATTAATTATGTCACCAAAAGTTAGTAGGCCTATGTAGTCGTGTTATAACCACGCTAAGCGCGGAAACTTTTCAAAGTTGATGAACGAATTCGATCAATAATATTGTCACTTGTATATATTCCGGGTCACCTCCTTATACCGCTCGGCTCATTTGGCAGAGACAGGATTACTCCGCTTTTGGACATATAAATATCGAAGATTTCGGCGAAGATGCACAAAGAGGTGCAAAGGTTTTTCTGTGAGCCCACATACAATGTTGGATGCTCATAATTGCGAATATGGACTGATTTCTGTTAATTGGGCGCGTTGTTAATTTTCAGGAAGGGGTTCCAATACTAAAAGCAAGAAATCAAGTGACTCTAATTTACGCGAAGTGCTAAGAAAAATATCAAATCAAATAAATCTGCTAAGAAATATTCTACTTTATCGTCATATACTAAGATCTACGAAAATTGTGGCTGGCCCCTGGTTACGACAATGAGTTGGAACTGATAATTTAGTCATCAACAACCATAATTTTGCAGTCAGGCTAATCAAATTTTGGTTGGTCTTGCAAGTTCACAATAAATTACCACGGTAATTCATTTTTTTATAACAGGACTAATTTCTAGAATTACTTCGCAGGCCACCCTGGCCGCCCCTGAGCTAGTATGATGGGAGTGTGATAAGGGAGACCACCTGATCTAAAAGTAGGCAGATGAAGAGTGTAACCTTCATTTTACATGAACTATAATAACCAATGCAACTTTGGAAATATATTGCGTAGGCTGCATTGTTGGTTGGAGATTTGATAAATTTTATCTGAAATCAATTTGCAAGAGAACTCACGGATATATAGAACGAAAGTTACACTGTGGAATTATCCATATACTACTACACCATCTACTACTCAACCGTTTTTACGCTGGAGTCAAGGTTAAAAGCCACTGGTCAAGTTAATTACTTTACTCTAGTTGCCTAATTAAACTAATTAGAGCGAAATGCCGGTAATCTGGAATCTGGATGTAATCTGACACGTGAAATGTCTCTAAGCTCCAATTTCAATTCTAAGTTTAGTAGGCTGCTCGAAAAAATATTTTTTCACTGCTCGACTCTAATCACTAGGGCAAGTTTTTGCAACTTTTTTTACAGCTGCCGACAGCTTCCTAGATACTTGGAAACTATGCACTACCGTATGATGTTTTAAGCTGTTTGGATGGATTTTATAGTGCAACTTTTTGAAACTTTTCTCTATTTTCCATAACAATTTTGACTGCAACTTTTATCAAATAATGCGTCAAAATGTGAAGGAGTGACTTGAAAACATGCTATAAACTATTTCTAGTTCTATTCTCTTTGATGTGTTACGATTGTTGATATACGCTGTTCTTTCGAGTTCTCTACTAGTTGCTGACGATTACCCGTGACGAGTGTCAGCCGAAAATATTTAGGGTTCATTTCAATATGAATATACTATTCAATTGTATATTGAAGTTCTGTACCTCCAAGAAGCTGTTCTCTTTGATTTGCATAACAAAGAGCTATATGATGTGGTAGCTGCATCTTGCAAGCAAGAAGTTCAACTACTCCTGCCTCTGCCAAGCACGATCGTTTCCGAACAATACGTAAATAGATCGTTTTATTAATTCTGTCGTTTAAAATTGAGGTAGTTTCCCATTTTACATTTTACCGCCGAAAATTACATCTTCACTGGGTCGCCTTATTCAGACTATTGATTTAGTTAAAGTTGCCAAGAGTGAGTTTTTCTGCAAAGCCTGGGGTCAAGTTTGCAGACCTAAGGGGTTTGGGGTGTGTTATTTGACTTGTTTTTAGGGTAGGGGGTTATCGCTATGCTGTGTGGCTTCTTGAGGAAAATTTTTCCAGTGTTCCGTCATTTTTGGCGGTGCCGCCACAATGTCCGTGAAATGGCAAAGTAACAAATTTGACAGCTCTGCAGGAACTAGGCTACACAACGGAATCTTTCGAGTATCTCGCACCTTTCTAGGTCAAAAAAATTATAAATGCAACTTTTATCAAAATTAAATCCAACTTTCTTTCGATTTTAGTGCAACAAAAACTTGCCCTACTAATCACTATAAGTAGGGCGATTTTAAAACGGGAAATTTTGATTTTTGGTTGGAACTATCTGTCCTCACTAAGTAGCTTGTCAAGAATGGAGAAAGAACGTTCAACAGCAGCAGTTGTTCGCTGAAAACACTGAAGTTGTGCGTACACTGCTGGTGACAAACCGTGTTGCTTCATTCTGACAATGTTGTCTAGATCACAATTTTTCATCATGCGCTTCTTGATATAAGAACCATACAATGCCCAGTGCCCACGCAGTCTTGCTTCAGTTAGGATATTGCAGTACCTTCAGCATTAACACAAGGTGTAAAATGTCAAATGATAAGTTCACGAACAGTGCCAACATCTACGATACAACGAAATGCATGTTGCAAAAAATATTCGACTTTGTAAGCAATTTTTACCATTTTTTGACCAAATGCTGCAGTTCTTACACTTGATTCAAATTTGAACACTGAGCACCGGCCTAATAACAGGATCGAACACAACGACAAATCCACTTACGGAAGCCACAGAATTCCACCAATTTTCTCCATAAATATCACTTGCAAATAACAACAACATGGTGTGCAACTAGTCAGCGCTCAGGATTACCGGACCACGATCTGATATATCGACTTCGCATACACTTACTTTGACTACAAAATTTTCAGCAGTTCTAAATCAGATTAAAATTATAATTACAGATACAAAGTTTTTTCCAAATCATATTATAATTAGAATTATAGCTACAAAGTTATATAAGGACACCTTTTTTCTCCAAAGCAGATCATAATTATAATTATAATTACTGAATTCACAAAACTTTGACATTGAATCAAGTTCTGGTAATATCGAACCACAGTTCATTCTTATGAGCATGAGAACAGCAAATGTCTGTACAGCAAGCTTGGCTCGTTTCCCCCTATACAGTATACTATCAGCATTTACAAGAAAACCAGAAATTATATTACAATTGAAATGAGAACAAAGAAACATTTCACAAATTTGATTAGGAATATAGGCCTATTACCGGCATTTAACGATAATTAGTCTAATTAGGCAACTAGAATTAACTAGTTGTCCAAGTCTTCGTCTACAGGCATTTCATTTTCATTGCTTGTCCTTATTATGCTATATTCTACTTCTTTCCATTTATTGTGTCTGGCTCTTTCTTATTCACGGGGTACTGGATTTTCAAAATTCACGTCCAGAACCAGAACTACTCACTTTTCAAAATTCGCAACAAGAACTAGAACCACTCGCTTTTCATAATCTGCTACTACAACTAAATCTAGAATTATTCGAAAAAATGGTGGCTAGTAGGGCTGGCCACAATGATTCGAGTACTGGAATCTGAATCGAGTATTAATTTTAATGATTCGAGTCGAGTAGTAAAAGACGATATTTTCGAGTACTGAAATTACAAGCTCCTCGCTACTGAAAGTTAATTTATCAACGAGAATTATAGTTTTGATGCTAGTTTCCAATGTGGAAGGCTTAAAACACTGATTGGCTGCATCGAAGCATACAAAGCTACAAAGCTTACGTGAAATAACACATTTTCGAAGTCATAATCATCTCATAACCTTGTCACGAAGTGCAATGAAATCGGTATGATCGAAAAAATATCAAAGCATCTTTAATGTGATCGATAACACGCATAGTATTCGTTGCTGTGGCATAAAAGGTACATATTTGAACTTTGACATATGACATTCTGTTATGACGTAAGAATGTATGATACTCGACTCGAAGCATAATACGTGATTCAGAATCGAATCACTCAGGTACTCGATTTTGCCCAGCCCTAGTGGCTAGTTGACTGTCAACTAGCTGGATCGCTAGTCTGTATAAGTCTGCACAGAGTGCATTCTATGCCGTTAACCAAAAATCATGAATTGCTCACTGGGATGACAGTATAGACCAATTTATACAACACAACACAGTGAACAAATAGGCCCGTTCCAAGGTCACGGTATCTCATGAACGGACAATTTCAAATCTGCTTTAAACAGCCCTTTAATTTCACAGTCGAATGAGCGGAAAAAGTCCGATTTTATCATGCAATAACTTGAAAACAACTTATGTAATTCATTCAAAATAAATTGATATCCACTCAGATATCATTCACACTGTTATGAGCAAAATTTCAGCAAGATCCAAAATTTGATGGAGACAAAATTAAATCAATTTTTTTGGTTGATATGACATGAAATTACCCTAAACATCAGAAATCTCTCATCAAACTATATCCTGATCTAAAAGTATTTTTCAAAGCTATAATCCAAGTCCTCTGACAAAAAAAACACGTTTCAAAGAACGGGAGCACTTTGTGTACTGGAGACCAGGTCTGAAATTTACAATACCCGTATGTAAAATTCTCCAGTTGCACTCTACTCAGTACGCCTATAGTAATTTACATAATCCACAGGAGCAACGAGACAGCATATTAAAACCTTCAATCATCACAACATGATACAAGAGAAATAGCTAACAATCAATTAACTTTCAGTAATATCACAATACAACACAACTAACTTGCTATGGTCAGTAGTTTACTATACAAGCCTACAGGATTGATGCGATATGTTCACAATAAGTTCAATCCTCGTAAAAAATTTAAATCTAATTTTTTTGTCATGAAAATTTGTCTTCACAATTTTTTCCTATGCAGCACCAACACAGCAACACAGGCAGCCAGTCTGATTTGAAGTACAGATTCGGATTCTATAGTGAACTGATCTCATTGTGAACAGAGAGAGAGAGAGAGAGAGAGAGAGAGAGAGAGAATTTATTCGGTCCATGAACATTGATAATACACAGATAGATAAATACAAAGCAAAGTATATAACATAACATACATAACGTGTGTAACGTATATAACATATTGACTAATGTTATTGTGAACATAGCCACACCACACCAACCCTCCTATGAGCACAGAAAATGGCATAAACAAAGGAACAATGAAGACACAGTGCCCAATCATAAGATATAGCAGAGCTACTACAGCAGTGGTACTTAAACTTGAACTAAATCTGAGATTAATTGCCTCACATATCGAAATGAATGCAATTTTAAAGTAAGTATGCTACGTTTTCACCGGCATATATTACTTGGAGAGTGCGCAGACAACCAGTTGTATGTAACGCAGTTATTTAACGTATGACGCACGCAATTTCAAATTAGGGTGAATTATTTTCTTCTTCGGGGTTCAGATTGCACGGAGGGGATTATTTGGTACCGACCATTTCGACAACCATCAATATATTTTGGCAAACCATTGACGATCACTTTGGGTAAAAATTTAATCGCCGTCGTTCATTTTGGAAATGCACTTAACCTATAGCCACACGTTGGCAAAAACTTAAAGTGTCTCGGCGCGGAAAGATTCGGCAATACTGGTGTCTAATAGTTCCTCGTCTTGGCATGACATCAAACCATAATTTATGCAATAAAACGATCGGCAATTGTTCATTATCAAGCCATATTGACGAAGGACTTTTCTGCATGTCTAGCTTACTGACTATAGTACCCAACACAGTGACCTTGCGAACACAATTTTTGTTGCAACAAATTCAGCAAATATAACATACGGTACCTTACATATTATTGATATGATATTATAAGATCACTCTGCCTGAGAGAGTCTTTACTTTCATCCAACCAAAATACATAACAACATACCAGACGTCAGACGGCAATGATGGTGGTACAGAAAATATGCATGCTGCGGACGCGACCCCAATTTATACCCTTTGTGACCCATGTTCAAGTCACGACTCAAACTTTAAGAATCCCTGTACTAAAAACCCAGAGTTCAAGGAGGAATAACCAGAAACCAGATCTGGATGTAAAAACCCAGGCGTTGGGTATCCTATTCTAATGAATTTTAAACTCTTACTTGTTTTTTATTGTTTTGTGATTGCTAAACTCATATGTTGATTTTTTGATTACTGATTTTTTTTTTTTTTAGGCACTCGCTGGGCCCGATGATAATCTGTTTTGAAGGTCTTTCAAGTCCTGTGGTATATCGTTTCGGTAAGCTAGTCGTTTCCTTATTGAGTTGCATTCTAATGATATGCCAACGTACTACGCCGTTGCCGTAATTTGTTGACGAAATTCGTCGAGAAGTATCAATTGTAGGGTGGATATAAATTGATGATGGCAGCGAAGTCGACGATGCCGGCATTTAGTATGCTCGTCTGCTGGAAAATCTGTTGCTGTTGTAAACGTTGAAGAGGTGGAATTTGAGAAGCAGCATGTAATCGTTGATGACAAACCGCTTGAATATGAGAGTAAAATGGATTCAGTGTTTGAAGAGACTGTTACTGCTCCTGTTAATGATATTGGATCTGAGATGGTAGTCATGGTACCATTGAAGTCGTGTGACGAGACAGATGATGATGACAGTCATGGCGAAGAAAGAGATGTGATGGAGGAACAATTGGCTGAGGATTGTGGAGGTGAAAGTGCAGCAGTGGCTTCGTCAATTGGGAACGGGGGCTTGGTCCGTGGAGAAGTAAACGTATCCGATGTATTTGGTACTTTGAAGCCGTTGGTGGACTGTAAGATGGCCATTGAACGTGTCAATGTCAATATAAAGGAGCCGTCGCACCGGAAAACTTTTACTTTGAGAGAAGTTTGAGTGAGATGGTGATTGGTGGTTGGGATTTGACACCGGACTTGGACTATGTCCCTGATATTGAGATGTTAGAACTGTGATCTTGATTTGATAGTGACCTGCTATTGTTTATGTTCCAAACCTATAAATACCTGCTTCGAAACTTCAGAATTTGGATTGGTACAAGAATAAAATTTTTGAATGCCTTTGTGCGAAGTCGACTCACATATGGCTGCAGTGTATGGTCTCTTTCGGAAAATCAAAGAAGCGTCCTGGATGTCTGCTACAGACAATTTTTGCGAAAAATGGTACACGGAGGCTACACTCGAAGGGGAACCGATCACGCATTCAAAATTAGCAATCAGAATCTTCATAGAATCTGTCGCACTGAAGACCTTTCAGTATTCATTGATCACCAACAAGCTAAATTTCTTGCACACATAATTCGAAAACCTAATGACAGTGTCGTGAAGTCAATAACGTTTGAAGATGAAAGGAGAACGAAAAAAGGAAGACCCTCCGCAACGCTGATGAGCAATGTCCTCCATCGGAACGACACCGACATCAGGACATTCTCAAAAGCAGCACTTTCAAGGGAAATTTAATTTATAACTTAAATCGTTGATGCTCTCTTTTTTGATGGATACTTTCATCACCTCGGTGATGGTGCTCTAAGTCTGAACGCAGACAGAGCTAGACCTATATATATATATATTGATACCTCGTGTTTGGATTCTGATGTTGGCTTGGTTTCGTGCATGTTGTTATGTTCTGGGGAGCTGTCTGTGGCAATTGTTTTTTTTACGTTGCTGATGGATTTTTTTTTTTTATTTTTTATTGTTGACAGTTGAGTGAACTTTTGGAGATATTGTGGTGGCCTTCTATGCGTTGTTGGTGGATATTGTGATGTATTGTATTATTGGTGGTTGTAGGACGTTGTAAGAAGTCTTGCTTGATCCTATTTCTTTGTACATATTCTTGCCATTTTTTATACTCTGTTTTTTATACTTATTTTTTTATGTGCTCCCTCCTGTCGCTCGTGAGTGATCTTTTCTGCTAGATCACTCAACTTGGGAACGGGGATGTGTAACCGCTCGGCTCCGGAGCCATATTGACTCCGGACTATCTGGTTGTAAGACCTGTCATGCGTAGGGTAACATGCGGTATTGAAAAGAGGAAGTAATTGGAGTTAGTCTGTAGTTGGAATGGAGTTGAGGTTTGGTATGGAGTTGGTCTTGGATTGTCTTTGTGTGGAGTTGTTACTGTGTTAAGTCTTGGATTGGATTGGAAGTGTTGATGTGTTTATTGTGCCTACCTTCGTTGTAATATATCCGTCGAATCTGCAATGTGTCTCTGGGTCCAGTCGAACCTGAAGTAACTTAGCCGCATTCAATTAGATAGCGAAGACTACGACCGAACGGCTACAAATACTACTCAGCACCACAGATTACCGGACCACGATCTGATATATTGAAATTGCCTTTGGGCCAATGTTCCGTCTAATTTATCACTAGTCTCAGCAAACTCACCAACTCACTGCGCGGTCCATTGGACAGCAGTCCGTATAACCACTGCTGGACTCCCGAGTTGCCCGCATTTTTTCCGGTGGTGTGGTGATGACTAAAAAAAGTCATCACTTTGACTCGACTCCAGACTTCCACGATTTTACGGATCTCTGGCGTTCGCTGCGTCGTAGTCGAGTTTTTTTTTATCATATTTTAATACAATTTCTACAAAAAGAAATGATGTCGCTTCGTCTGATTACGAATTACTGAATACAAAATTAGTGATGTACATTTGTACATCTGAAATAGTCGTAAATTTGGTTTGATGAACATCATTGCTTTCTGCGAATATTATAGTGATATTTATTTTTCGAACCACGGGTGGTTTTTTTCGCGCACGGCACAGATATTTCTGTGCACTGCTGACTTTGTCAGCAGTGCACGTGCGCAGCGTAGAGGGAGCATTTGCTTTCGACACATGTAACGGCAATTTTTTCTCTTGTGCTTTCTATGTAGGGTTACCATACGTCCTCTTAAGAGGATTGTCTTCTTTTTTGACATTCTTGAAAGTGTCCTCGGAGGACGCCCAAATGTCCTCTTTTTCGAGAATTTGTCCTCTTTTTGTTTTACATTTCAGCTAATTGTAGCCTATGTAATTATGCATAATTAGAACGACAGAGCCGCAGCCCTTCAACAGATATTGTTTCATCATAATGTCCTAAAGTGGTGGGGACAAAACTAAATCGCACGGCTCTCTGAGTCACGTCATTCTTTCCATTTGACCAAACACAATTTACGACACTGCCTAGACTGCCTTACCAGCGAAAAATTTGATAAAATTGTTATGATCGAAAAGCTACCGCGGTACTGATTACGAAAGTTTCATTCTGGTCGTGGGTTTGGAACCCTCCAAAGTAGACTCTAATTTGGCATACTGACATAACAATGCCGCAGCTCAGGAACAAGTGAGCGACAACTACGAAATATATCTGGACTGATTAATCTGTTTGAGTCAATATCTCACAAGCAGGGTTGTAACCAAGTCACATGGCTCCGAGTCACAAGTCAATCTCACTTTTATAGTTTTGACTCGAGTCATTTTCACTTCACCACCGAGTCAAGTCCGAGTCCAAGTCATAGAGCAGAGGGTCGAGTCCAAGTTATTGTGTTGACTGCTCTTTTTCCAGTTAAAGTCTACTTAAACCCACTTTTTATAACTCTGTTTGGTGATATGGAATACTCCGCATTTATGATATGGTAATTTTACTCACTTTTACCAGTTTCTGGTCGCATTTTCAAGTACCAGTACCAATAGACGAAATCCCAAGAGTGTGGTTACTTTACTTCATTACGAAATTACAATGAAATGTCGGTCTTGGCCGTCTGAGTCTTGAGTCATATGACTTGGTTCGGGTCATGCGCAATGACTCGAGTCCAAGTCGAGTCATTTCCGTATTTTGAGAAAATGACTCGAGTAAGTATAGTGCAACATAACCTACGATATACCAGGTAAGCTACTTTACGATGAAAATTTTCCGGGGGTGGGGATATAATGACAATAATGCTGACAGCTCGCATCTACATATTCATAGTATCAAAGGTCCGCAAACGATCAACCTGCAACATTGTCACGAAGTGCAATGTGATAGTAATAGTCGACAACATACCAAATTATCCTACACGAGTTGTAGAACCGGGAGTATATCATGTTCTTTGCAGTACATATTTGAAAGTTTCGCATCATCCACACTGTCGTGACGTCATAGCGAATGATACTCGAGTTCGAATCAGCTCACTTTTGTGTGATATCAAATGCCTCGCACTCATAATTAGGGCTGGGCAAAATGATTCGAGTACTCGAATCTGAATCGAGTAGTAATTTTAATGATTCGAGTCGAGTAGTAAAACACGATTTTTTCGAGTACTGAAATTATACGGCACTCGCAACTGAAAGTTAATTTACTGACGAGAATTATAGTTTTGATACTATTTTCCACTGAGGAAGCCGTGAAACCTTGATTGGCCGTGTTTGAGCATACCAGGCACAGTTTAATGCTACGAACGTTACTGGAAATAACACATTTCTGAAGTCATTATCATCCAACAAAATTGTTAAGAAGTGCAATGAAATCGGTATGGTCGAAAAGATACCAAAGTATCTTTAATGTGATGGATAACAGGCATTGCGTTCTTTGTGGTGGCATAAAAGGTTCATATTTGGACTTCGACATAGTACATCCTGTTGTGACGTCATAATGAGTGATACTCGACTCGACGCATATTACGTGATTCAGAATCGAATCACTAAGGTACTCGATTTTGCCCAGCCCTACTCATAATATACCCATACCCCTTTTTCTCACCCTTAACTTAGTTATTTGAACAGATAAAAGACGGTTTCTGGGCCAATTTTTCAATTACCGGTCCTGATATGTGATATCCGAGACTTGGACGGGTCATGCGCGATGACTCGAGCAAAGGCTGTCAATGACGAAGTAGATTACACCTAATTGTACTACCTTCTCAAGTGGTTGCTACAGACTACTTCTACTTAACAGTGTTCTTGGCGAAACTACGTACAGAATACATCTTAAAATCGATACTTCTACTTGGAGTAGGAATTTACGGTATTTCAACTTCTACTTGTATGCACTCGGTGACTACTTTGACCACATCTGGACTCGGGTAACTACACAACGTGAATCAAGTCGAGTCAATGAAAAATTGTGGTTCGAGTTGATTTATTGCAATCCTGCTTTTTGTTTTACGTTAATCGACAGCAAAGTCTCTCAACTACGTATTCTAACTGCTTAAGCTGCTGTTGTGCCTCGAGCTGCATATTCTGCCTTTTGACGTAGGCTACCACAACGGCCTGTCTCACAGACTAAGAACAATTATTGAAACGTTAACAAATTCGAAAGTTCATATTATTACAAAACAGCGCATTTGATACAAATACGATAGTACTGACCACGTCATACTTCCGTGTTTCGTTTCTCATGGCATGCACAACATATCATGAAGTTTTATCAGATAATGTCTTCAGTTTGATACCATTGCTGGGAACTCTCACAAAATGAAGTTACTTCATCGTCGACGTTGTCGGGATACATCCAGCTATGATATCAGCATGTTTGTCCATGTGACTCTTGAGGGAATGCCTCCGGGTGTATGATTTCCCACATATCTCACATTTATGATTTTTGACACCTACATGCATATACATATGAAGCTTGAGGCAAGACTTCAGAACAAATGCTTTTCCACATACCTCACATTTATGATTTTGGACACCAACATGCATATCCATATGAAGCTTGAGGTAAGACTTCCGAACAAATGCTTTTCCACATACCTCACATTTATGATTTTTGACACCTGCATGCCTATTCATATGATACTCGAGGCCACGTTTTCTATGGAATTCCATCCCGCAGATATCACATATATATTTTTTGATATCAGAGTGCATATGCATATGCATATGGACCGTCAAGCCAGACAACTGAGTAAATGCTTTCCCACAAATACCACATTTATAATTTTTAACGTCAACATGTGTCTCCATGTGCTGCTGGAGGGCGCTCTTCAGAGAAAATGTTTTCAGACATATGCCGCATTTATGACTTTTGATACCTGCATGCAGGTCCACATGAAGCTTGAGGCTACCACTCTGAGTAAATCCTCTTCCACATATATCACATTTATGATTTTTCATGCCAGCATGAGCATTCTGATGAGTCTTGAGGTTACATTTATGACGAAATGCTTTCCCGCACAAATCACATGTATAGTTTTTGATATCACCATGAATTTTCACATGACACAGGAGGGTCCATTTACGAGAAAATTCCTTGTCGCACATAACGCATTTATAATTTTTGATGTCAACATGCATCTTCATATGAAAATTGAGTGCACCCTTTCGAGTAAATGTTTTCGCACATACGTCACAAGTATGGCTTCTGAAACCAACATGCATCTTCATATGAGAATTGAGCGAACCCTTCTGTGTAAATGATTTTGCACATACGTCACATGTATGGTTTCTCAAACCAGCATGGATGTCCATATGACGATTGAGGCTTTTCTTCCAAACAAATGCTTTCCCACATATTTCACATTTAGTATTTGTGATCGCAGCACCAGTATAATCCATACTAAGCTTGACGTTACCGATTCAAGAAACCCTTTTTCTGTAATATCAAACTGATCGTTCTGAAGTTGTGATCAATCTTTAGAATACTTCGCTCCAAGTCCCTCTTTTTGTGGAATTGATCGTCACGGATTTCACAAAACTGCCTTAATCGTCGCAGTGGAGATAACATACAAGTTACAGGTTTAAGTTTTCTGAATAAATTTCTGAATAAACAGATGGTCATGGTTAACTCTAATTGTCGGAACAGGCAGACCGTGCAACAGGCCGAACTTGCAACACTTAACAGAGAACTCAGATAAAATGACCCAAACTTAAATGGTGGAGCAAGCGGGGCTGCATACTATCAGAGGCTTGGACTACTATAAAATGTTCAGCTTTTCTAAATGAGAGTAAAAGTGGAATGACAGCTATACATTATTCCAAATTATATTTCAATTAGAATTACTGAATTTAAAAATTGAACTCAAAAATTGAATCAAGATCAGTTCATATAAAATGGAGTATTTTGTCATAAGGACCATTTTT
Source organism: Botryllus schlosseri (assembly GCF_051294905.1). Taxonomy (NCBI): domain Eukaryota; kingdom Metazoa; phylum Chordata; class Ascidiacea; order Stolidobranchia; family Styelidae; genus Botryllus; species Botryllus schlosseri. Next base: position 36,931,538 of record NC_137238.1, read on the forward strand.
AATGTCTGTACACTAGGGCTCTTCAAAAATGACTTTTTTTCTCAAATCGTACTGGCTACTTGATAAAATTGTTAGGTTATCTAATTTAAGCCTACACACAAAATTTGGTTCAATTCCAGCCGGTAACCGCTTTGCTACAGGAGAATAAAGTTTCTATTTATTATATAAAAATAAACGATAAAAAATTTGAAAATTTTCTGTTCACCCCATGAAAGTGTTAGGCTGTCTATAGAAACGATGGTCACCAAATTTGGTTCAATTCCAACCAGTGGAAGCGGAGTTATTGCCGTCAAAAAATTTGGATTTGAATAAAATAGTAGTTACGGTGAGCACAACTATAATAAATAAACAAAGAATCGGTCACCGTAAATACTATTTTATTCAAATCCAAATTTTTCGACGGCCATAACTCCGCTTCCACTGGTTGGAATTGAACCAGATTTGGTGAGCATCGTTTCCATAGACAGCCTAACACTTTCATGGGGTGAACAGAAAATTTTCAAATTTTTTATTATTTATTTTTATATAATAAATAGAAACTTTATTATCCTGTAGCAAAGCGGTTATTGGCTGGAATTGAACCAAATTTTGTGTGTAGGCTTAAATTAGGTAACCTAACAATTTTATCAAGTAGCCAGTATGATTTGAGAAAAAAAGTCATTTTTGAAGAGCCCTACTGTACACTGTACACCAAGCTTGGCTTATTTCCCACTATACAGTTTTCCTGTAGCATTTTCAAGAAAACCTGAAATTAGATTGAAATTAAAATTAGAGTATAGAATTAGATCACCGGCATTTCACTTGATTAGTCTAATTATACTACTAGTATCATCTAGTTGTCAAGTCTGCCAAAGTGCAGGCACGACTCTCAATATTTCCCCGTTTGCAAGTGATTTAGCGCTGCGTGCAATTTTGGCAGAAACTATTTTAGCCAGAGAGCCACAGAGATGAGCGGGAATGAAATGTAAATATTTTCCCTGCAGTTTGAATATATGGTTGTTGAAAAGGGTTGTTGCCAAAATTGCACGCAGGGCAAGAGCACAGTGTCCCATTCACTTGCAATGGTTGATATATACGAACGTTTGGAAACTAGTGTAAAGTGAGATCATCAAAGGATTGTATATAACACTATTGACATTACCAATGAATCGCGTCCGTTGGTACACAATGAACAGTACCATGCATAGGCGCCGAACCTGGTTATGCAAGGTATGCGGCATACCGAGAACTCCGTTTGGCATGTATCGGCATAGTCGTCAATTGTGCTATTTAGAACAAATCGGAATGTTTTTCTGTTTGCGACATTACCTGCTGCCGCTTATGTGAGCAAGTTAACATGTTGCGCGCGGCCAATTAGCGAGAAGGGTGTTGCCAATTAGCGAGATTCGTCTGTGCACAATGTAACGCGACGCGATCTCCCACTGAGAAGATCGCGAATTTAGGTTGTTGATTGCCGTGCGCTCGGCAATCGTTGCTGGCCTGATTTATCGCGTCTCCAGCAAGCCCAGTTCCTCTGGCTTGAAGAATCACAGCTGCAATAGGCATGGTGCGCAATATACCATCGCTGGTCTACACAATCACATCTGCAATAGGCCTGGTACGACTATATATTATCGCTGGCCAGTGGCCAACCATCGCTTCTAGAGCCTAGCATGCGTTGGCTCCTATCTCTCGATGGCTTGGAGACAACGCCGTTAACTGTATACTAATTAGCAGTGGCGGCTCGTCCTATAGGGCAACTGGGGCATTGCCCCACCTAAAATTCTGTTCAATAACAATTCTTTACCATTTATAGACGCACACCTATCTATATAAACCGAAATCACAGCGAAAATCGTATACTTCTTGTCCTTTCGCTTGTAAATGCCCATATATAGCGAAGTCTATGCGAAAATCGAATTCTCTTCTGTGTTTTCGCTTTGCGAATGCCTAGCCGGGGCTTGCCCCGGTAGCGCTCATAACAAGCTTTCACTGTCTATTCTCTCAAAACCGCGCACAATAAAGAAACGGTGATTTACTCTCTCCTATTCATAAAATTACCGAGCAACCGGGGCACGATAGCTCTGTGCCCTTAAGGTGTGATGTAACAATCGTATCTATAGCTGAACTCTGTTACCGTCATATGCGTTTAGTCGACCTTTGCTGGTATAGGTCGATTTTAATGGGGTTTCACACCATGAAAACTCTTGAAACTTGTTATGTCATGTCGTGATGGTGGTATTTAACACTGCCCCAAGTTTCAGGGTTTCTACTTAAAGTTTAGGGTAGTAATTCCGTTTCCTAAGTTGAGTGTGTGCTGATCCGTCATGTATCGCAAACAGATTTTACTCAAAAGCCGGTATTGGTATCCATTGGTTTTGACGGTGTTCAATACTGAGATCGGTTATGACATTTGGCACGGTAAGTCTTAATGTTAGTATCGAACGCTGTACCAAGTTTTAAGTTTGTCACTGAACTGTGTTAGTGGTAATTTCGTTTCCTAATTCGAGTGAGAGCTGACTCGTCATTTATCGCTAACAGATTATACGCAAAGCCGGTATTGGTCTCCATTGATTTTAACGATGCTCCTTACCTAGATCCGTCATAAGCTTTTGCACGGTATGTCTTGATTTTATTATCGAACGCTGTGCCAAGTCTCAAGGTTGACACTCAATGATTAGGGCAGTAATTTCGTTATCAAGGTCGAGTATGGTAAAGATGTGCTCCGATCTGACACTTTAGCCTACAACACATTGCGGATTTCACGCAAAAGCCGGTGTATCTGCGGTAACGTTAAGTGAGATGATGATATCATTCTCAGTTTGCATTCAAATATTTACTTTGATCGTATATTCTCCAATGTCAATTTCACCGTGAAATTGTGGCCTTCAAGCCATTTGCGTACAACCCCCCCGTCACTTGATCAGCCTATTCCTCAGTAAATTTTACGCAAAATGCGGTGTTGGTCTGTTCGCATTAATTTTGACAGTGTACCATACCGAAAAGGGCCATGAGGCCACTTCTCGATAATGTCATGTAACAGTGTACCAAGTTTAGGGCTTTCATCCACGTATTTATTCGGTAATATATTTTTCAAAGGCGATTTCGCAGCAGACCTATAAGACAGTAATAAAAACGTATGTGTCGTGTTACAGTCTCCAGTTCAAGGCCAAAATCTCTTATGCTGTACCGAGACCAAATTTCCGAGGCTGCTATTCTTAGTCCTTTACAATGATGTTTTGGATTCAATAGGACAGGCCCAATCTATGAGATAACAATTGCGTATCTGTCCGAATTCGTTGACCTTTCCAATTAGGCTTACGCTATCTCTCGAGTTATAGTCATTTCCATTTCTGCAGATAATTAGTCAGGTCTAATGCGAACATGAACCGTGTTGAATCTTTGTTCCGTACGCCGTTTACGCAGTTACCACACTTCAAGTCACAGCTCACCAGCGGACCTCTCGTGGCACATACGTTAAAATCAGTGTTGCCGGGAAATTCATGTTACCATACCATCATTAAGTTACTTGTTTACGTTGGAAAACGCCATTGTGACGTCATCTTGATAAAAAGTCGCTTGCAGCCCTTGCCCCACCACCCGATATTGTCACGAGCCGCCACTGCTAATTAGCGATTGTGATGAAACAGTGACATCGCGAAACTGAATGACATCGAATGTCTGCAGACATGTGCGATTGTGTAAATTCTGAGAAAAGGCCTGTACCCATGTATAGTACGCACCATGCATTCGCAGTACATGAATAGTTGTGTTTTAGTATTCGATGTCACTCTGTTTTGCGATGTCACTGTTCACCAATCATGACATAACGATCGCTAATCATTATACACTTAACGGCACTGTCTCAAATCTAAACGATATTAGATGGAAGCCAAAGCCTGCGAAGCCCGCGACGCGATAGTTCACGGGCAGCGACAACCTGCGCACGAGGCCTATTACAGGTACGATTGCTCAGGCCAACGATTATGTCATGCGCACCGGGCCTGTTAGAGATGTGACTGTAGTGGTTAGGCCAACGATTAGATATTGCGCATATGGCGTGTTGTATACGCGATTGTTCAGGTCTGTCGTTGGCGCGACCTAATTTCGCTCACGTACAAACGGCAAACTAACTCAGCAGGAGATTGCTTGCTGTTGTGCAACGTAGACGTTAATTGGCAACACACTTCTAACTAATTGGCAACACGCTTCTAACTAATTGGCAGCGCGTAACACTGATAATACGAATTACGGGACATGATGGCTGAATGTGATGCATGATTAGAACAAACATGAAGATAGGTGTGTTTTCAAGTTATGTTTCGAGGGAGATATTTTTTCATGACTTCTTGTACCCATGCATAATACGCACCCCGATTTAGGACAAAAAAAATCGGGAAAATTTTGCTCATTACACATGGAAAATTACGGTATTCATAAACAAGTGATAAACAGCAACAAATGGGGCATTTCCACTTCATTTTGAACACTAGGGGCGATAAAGATAACTCGACCCAAAACTGTTTTGTTGCTATACGCTTTACTATGGGACTGGACTAAGCACGGACCTAATTTAGTCTCTTGAAGTACGAGGATGGTGAAAGCATCAATATCAATATCAATCATCCATATGGATATCAAATAACTGTTACCGACGAAAATGATGCTATTTCTTGGCGTCTTGTCCTCGTGATGGACATAGACATCCTGGCAGCTTACATTGCTGTTAATTTTCGAGAGTCGTATGATATGGCTTTGCTCATTGTGTAAGGATGACGGTCATTTGATCTCAAAAGATACATCAATTAGAAATAGAAAGTTATCGGTAGGATGGTTCCGTTTACAAAGAAGAGGTATGGATGCCTGGTCCTGGAAAAGTTGTCTGCAGAATATCATTTCACCAACATGATTTATTCTGCTTATCTTGCAGTAAATCAGCTCCCCCATGAGCGTGGTGTGCGTTATGGAAAATCATGCAATGTTCAGTTGCTGCTGTGTGGTCTTACGACATATAAAATCATGTGTTTGAATTACAATGAAGCTGATGAAACTTCAATATTGGAAGCATGACGTCATTTTTGTACTGCCAACTGAAAGACATGGAAATTATGCTTACTTGTACGACAGTGAAGCAAACGATCACATATGGCCTCGACAAAACAGGATACCCGATGAAAGAGCGCACTTGCAAGAATGGAAAAAGCAAGAAAGAGCTGCGGAAAAGAGACCGACATGTAAAAAGCAGCTGTGACATCCGGCACTGGGCCGAGGTGGATGCCAGAGACCGCAACTGCAATCGCAACTGGTCGTTCGGCATCCTCCTATCTGTTCATTGCATCGCATTGTACATTGTGTGTGCGTTGCTCAGATGAAAGTATAATCTGACGATTATCGACTATTGTAGGCTGCTCGGTACAAGGACTCTTATTATATGTATCTGATACATTATGTTGGTAGCCCAACGAACTTTGCTGAAACCTTCAAGATTTTCAAATGCAACTAACGAGATGATCAAGAATGACCAATGCTTGCGAGCTCATTTTTGTGTTACAATCTGAAAGTTTCTCATTATCATTCTCTTTGATTATTCTTGGATATGGTGATGCTATTTATATCAATTGGGTTTCCATCGTAGTATTTTGCTTTGTGTCTTAGAGCAGTCCCATACATGGGTTTCTCAAATAGCGGGTTGACATTCCTTCAACCAAGTTAATAATTATTATGTAACCGAGTAATAATATGACCATGAATGATACGTTACTTAGAAAGTTTATGTGCTTACTATACATCTTATTTCATGTGTCGGGCAAAACAATATTCGAGATTCTTTGCTTGTTCAAGATAACTGCAACAATACAGCTGGTAAATCATTTAATTGTCAATCATCAGGGAGGATGAGATCTAGTTGGTATTAATTAGTATTTTAACTGCAGCAATACAACTGTTACATGGCTCATCCTTCAATTGTCAATCATCAGAGAGGATGAAATCTAGTTGGTATTGTTATAGTATTTTATCATTCAAAAACACCAACAGATAGTGATGAGATAAAAGGATAGGAAGGTATTGAAAGTCTTTCAATCAGACAGCTATTTGGCCAAGGTCATAATACATCTAGAAAGGGTTTGTGTGGAATCCAGTCCATCTGGTGTAGTTATGAGCGCTAAATGGGAAATATAAATCAATACAGTTGGTGATAAGGATAGAATCATAATTTCAGCACTTCAAAGACAGGACAAGACGCCAAGAAACAGCACCTTTTTCATCGCTAACAGCTATTTGATATCCATATGGATGATTCATATTGATGTGGATACTTTCACCATCCTTATTGTACTTCAAGAGACGAAATTAGGTCCATGTTTAGTCCAGTCCCATAGTAAAGCATATAAAAACAAAACAGATTTGGGTCGAGTTATCTTTATCGCCCCTAGTGTTCAAAACGAAGTGGAAATGCCCCATTGACTTTTTCATGAAAATAACATCATACTCATTGACATGTAGAAATTTTCAAGACATTCACTATTTCAAAGAAAATTCTGCAGTTGCATTTTTGAAATACATGTTTGTGTCTTGTAAAACCGCACGTTTGATTAGATATGAGCGAGAGCCGAATCCATTTCCACTGAGATAGGTTGAGGCATATGGAATGAATGTTACCGTGTAGGCCTATACCGATTCCGACAACTTTGGGTATGATCGCAACATATTTGGCACCAAAATTGTCAAACATATTTTTTAATGAACATTTCACGTCACCCAGTCTAATAATTTCTATCCAGCAGCTCATCTTGAAGTTCTCTTGGAATAGTGATTATGAATATCACTGGAAAAATGGGATTCCGTGGTGAGGTTTCAATCCCATTATAACAGATTAGGAAAAACTGCTATCTATATATATCTTCATGCCAAAATAGCAATATATTTGTATCAGTTGGACCACCCGTTGGCAATTAAAATGAGTTCGGGCGATGGAGAGTATAGGATATTTCATCTCAGACGGCCATTCTGTTGATGTGACAGTCCTAAGGCTTTAGCCGTTATGAAGCGAAATGGCCTTATGATTTGTCCCGCTTAGAAAATTCCAAATTACCGTAATTTTCCATGTATAAGACGCCCCCTAGGTAATACACACCCTGCACGAGCAGTACATGCATATTGCATAGTACATGCATAAATGCTGATTATACAAGCTTCACTTGTTGACGAACTCGCGCGTATAAGTTACCGGCGATGGCATTGTTATATTGTTAGCGGGAATCGATTACGCATGTTTAAGTCTGCTCGCGGAGAGTCGATATCATTCTGTTTCGCGATGTCACTGTCGAACCATCATGACATACCAATCGCTAATCATTTATACACTTACCGATGGAGAGATAGAATACAAAGCATGTGAGGCCCAAGACACAATAGTTCAGGCCAGCAACAATATTTTGCGCACAAGGCCTGTTGCAGATAGGATTGCCCGGGCCAACGATTATATTGTGGGCACTAGACCTATTGTAGATGCAATTGTTCCAGCCAGCGTAACCAGGCCTGTTGTTGATGGGATGAATCAGGCCAAGTGGCAAACCAACTCAGCAGGAAATCGCGTGCTTTTGTGTAGCGCAGAAGAATCTCGCTTCTTCTCTCCACGCTTCTCGGAAATTGGCAGCGCCCAACTATGATAATACGAATTACTGGGCAGGATGACTGAATGTGATTCGCGATTGACAACAAACAAGGTGTGATTTCCAGTAGAGAATTGTGACGATCAGATGGCTTAAGCCTAATGTACTATTTGTACACAATCTCCTGTAAGAGCAAAGTAGTCATCATCGTCATCGGTACTCACTGTGTAGTGTTCAAGCCAACGATGATATCTTCCGCACCGGGCCTGTTATAGATGTGATTATTCAGGCCTTTTGTTGAAGCGAGGCCAGCGAGGATTGCGCGCGTACAGTAATCAATGACCTAATTTTACTCGCGTACAAACCAACTCAGCAGGAGATGGCGTGCTGTTGTGCAGCGCAGATGAATCTTGCTTCTTCTCTTCACACTTCTCGCTAACTGGCAGTGCCCAACTCCTATAATACTAATTACTGGGCACGGTGGCTGAATGTGATTCGTTATTGACAACAAACAAGAAGAAAGGTGTGATTCCAAGTTTTATTTTGAGGGAGAAGTTTTCGGGAATTGTTGCAGGCCTACCCATGCACAATGCGCAGTGCGCGCCCTCCCCCCGATTTTAGGGCAAAATATCGATAAAATTTTACGCATTGTTCATGGAAAATTACGGTAGGATGTCAATCATATTGCAAATTCAAAAGGTTCCGCGCACCCTCTGAAAATGCCTCGCAGACCCCCGGTTGAGAACCACTGTAGTAGAGAAATTGTGAGGAAAAGATGGCTTTCCCAGTGTACTATTTATACAGAAATTCCTGATTAAAGTAAGAGCAAAGGTGTTCAAAGTAGTCCTCATCGGCGCTCAGTAGAAGTAATGAATTGCATGTAAAAAAGTAAGTATTCTAGGCCTAGTTTCAACTAAAAACCAGAAAACTATGAAGTAGAGCTACCGGTAGTCTAAAATCATAGCCACTTGAGGAAGTAATGCAAGTAGGCAAAATCTACTTGATGTACTTTGAAATGTACAAGTACTTCTTTACTGGCCCCCTTCGAGTGAGAGCATGATTAGATTGTGGACAGCACTATTGACATCCCCAACTAATCGCAACTGTTGGCGCACAATTGACGGAATCATAAAGCATAACAGACATTTCGCATCTTTCTAGATTCAAACAAAAATATATAAATGCAAGCAACCAAATGCAACTATCTTTGCCACTGTGAACATATCATTAGGCGACTATGTATCAATGCGGTTCTACTCAAATGTGGAAAACCCGCTGTATGTAGGTGTGTTCAAACATGACTTTTTTCAAATTGTCCTGGCTCCTTGATAAAATTGTTCGGTTACCTTAAAAAACGCTGCACACCAATTTTTGCTCAACGCCAACCTGTAGTGGCACTGTCATAAGAGAGAAAGTTGTGGATTAATTTAATAAAAATATTTTTTTTTCAAATTTAAATGGCTGTCCCATGAAGTTGTTAGATCGTCTGAAAAAAACGATGCGCAACTAATTTGACTCAATTCGGACCAGTCGAAAAGAAGTTATTGATGTTGAAAATTTGAGATTTCAAATCATAGTATTTACGGTGGGTGGACCTATAATAAATAATTGAAGAATTTGCCACCGTGAATGCCATCTTTTCCTGAATCCAAAATTTTGTACTACAATAACTCTGCTTGTACAGTACAGGTTGGAATTTAGCCGAATTTTTTATGTATCGTTTTTTTTGGACAACTTAAAAATTTCATGGGGTAGCCGGTAGCTAGCAGGTATTGCGCCTCAACAGAGTGTATGATTTTTCTCATAATGCCGACTCGAATTGTGTTCCTTAAACACGGAGACCTGCTAGGTGCTCATCATAACGTAAAATGACCAGTGCCCGGCTGACTTCACAACAAATATTTAGTGCTCCAAATCCTGTTGGCATGCCAGACGTTCCACTATAGAACTATCCCTATTCCCTACAAACATGATTACTATTACACCATCTACCGCTGCGCCATTTTTACGCTGTAGTCAAGGTTTAGAAACACTGGCCTAGTTGATTATTCTAGTTGTATAACTAAACTAATTAGATCGAAATGCCGTTAATTTATTTCTTATCTAATTTTTGAAATGTCCCTACGCTCCAATTCTAATTTATTTCTGGCTTTACAGAAAATCCTACAGGAGAGATGCATTGTGCAAAATGAGTCGGAAGGCTTGGTGCACAGACATTTTCCATTCCCCTGCTTATGAGTATGAAGTCTGATGTGATATAAACTTAACTGGACTTTGGTATTTCTTGTGTTTGTTCCTCATTCCGAATTAATTCAATTTCCAAGTTTTTGACAATTTAGTAGGTTAATTCTGATGTAATTTTGAAAAGCTTAAAATTTTGTAGTTGTTCAACTTTGCAGAGCTTGGACCATCTCGAATCTTGCCCCTCGCCAATCGACAGCTAAACACAAAGGGAAATCAAGTCAGCCTAAAAAATATCACCATTGAAATCATTAATTCGCAACTAATGCACATGAGCATAGGTAACACATGGATCGAACATATCACAGGTAGGGCTGTCAGGTTGTGCAGTTTAGTATATGAGTGAGTCGATTCTGAATCGAGTTTAGAGTCGAATATCACTCGTTACGACATTGGAACAGTATGAAAGGTGTGGAAAATTCATATATTTTCCTTTTATGCTACCGCAAATAATGTAATGACAGTTCCACATCACATTAAATATATTTTAACTCTTACTCAATTCTGTAATTATACATATAACATGCGTTAATGGCGACTATACAAGCATCTCTTGGTGACGAACTTGCATGTATGATGAGTTACCAGCGATGGTTATGTTTTAGTATCAGTTGAAGTCTGTTCGCGACGATTCGATGTCATTCTTGAACGATCATATCACGACATAACAATCGCTAATCAATATACACTTAGCGGCATTGTCTCCAGATCATGGAGAGGTAGAAGCCAGGGTCGTAACCAAGTCACAAGGCTCCGAGTCACAAGCTAATCTCACTTTTATAGTTCTGACTCGAGTCAAGTCGAGTCATTTGCAATTCACCACCGAGTCCAAGTCATCGAGCAGATTGTCGAGTACGAGTCATGGTATTATGACTCGAGTCCAAGTCCAAGTCATTGTGTTGACTGCTCAGTTTCCAGTTAAAGTCTTGTAAAACCCACATTTTATAACTATGTTTGGTGATATCGAATAAATCGCATTTATAATATGCTAATTTTCCTCACTTTTAGCAGTTCCTGGTCGCAATTTCAAGTACCAGCACCAATATACTGAATCTAAATAGTGTGGTTACTTTACTATTCTTCGAAATTACAATGAAATGTCGGTCTTTGCCGTCCGAGTCTCGAGTCATATGACTTGTTTCGAGTCATGCGTATTTTGAGAAAATGACTCGAGTCAAGTCGAGTGATCAGAAAATCATGTCATTACAAACCTGGTAGGACTAGGAGCCAAATCATGCGAGGATACAGATGCGTTATGCGTTAAGGCCAGCGATGATAATGTTGACGCGACAATTCAGGCGAGCGGCAACTGCATGCGCACACTGCAATCAATGACCTAATTCTGCTCCCATATAAATGGAAAACAAACTCAGCAGAAGATCGCGCGTGTACGCATACGAATCCCGCTAGTTGGCAACACGCTTCTCGCTAAATGGCCGCACTCAAAACTGACAAATTGTTGTACCCATGCCCATGCATAATGTGCACCCCAGATTTTAGGACAATAAATCATGCAAAATTTGCGCATTATACATGAAATATTACAGTACAGCTGTACAGTTATTTCCAAATTACATTACAATTAGAATTATGAGACACAAGTTTTTTCCTGTACTATACAGTTCTCCTGTAATATTTATACGAAAACCAGAAATTCGATATCAAAATTGGAGCATAGAAACATTTCACAAATTAAATTGGAATTATATTACAGGCATCTCACTAATTAGTCTAATTGGGCATCTAGAAATCAAGATGTCCAAGTTTGCATCTACAGGCACTTCATTTTCATTGCTTGTCCTAATTCTGTTATATTCTGTTACCTTTAAATAAATGTACATGAGGGTATTCACTGTTAAAAAATGACTTTTTTCTTCAATTCTACTGGCTACTTGATAAAATAGTTACGTTACCTAATTGAAGCCTGCACACCAAATTTGGTTTGATTCCAACCAGTAGCCGCATTGCTACAGGAGATCAAAGTTTTTTATTTAATATATAAAAATGATTTAAAAAAATCATAATTTTCTGTCGATAGAAACGATGCTCACCAGACTTGGTTCAATTCCAACCAGTGGAAGCAGAGTTATTGCTGTCGAAAAATTTTGGATTTGAATAAACTAGTATATACGGTGACCAATTCCTCAATTCTTTAATTATTTATTATTGCTGTGCCCACCGTAAATCCTATATTATTCAAATCAAAATTTTTCGATATCAATCCGCTTCCGCTGGTTGGAATCGAGCCAAATTTGGTGAGCCTCGTCTCTATACACAACTGAACATTTTCATGGGGTGAACTACAAAATTTGAAATTTTTTAAATTTTATATAATAAATAGGGCAAGTTTGTTTTTGCAGCCAATTTGCACTGACGTGCGAGCTCCGTGCGATCATTTGCGCATGTTTTTGACCGAATCAATTTTGGGATATGCTGCTTAATATGCAAATGATCGCACGGAGCTCGCACGTCAGTGCAAATTGGCTGCAAAAACAGACTGCTATGATGATTACCAAGCATATGCTACGTCAATTAAATAGGGCAAGTTTTTGCAACTTTTTTTTACAGCTTCCGGCAGCTTCCTGAATACTCAGAAGTTATGTAGAATGGTGTTTCAAGCTGTTTGGAGGATTTTTATGTTGTAACTTTTCTCCATTTTTTTCATGCAACTTTTTTGATTTTTCACGCATTTTTTTTTGATTTGTCATGCAACTAACCTTTTCCTGAAAATATTTGGCCCTCTATGTAAATAGATTTTTTCACTGTCATTTAAATCTGAGGTCCTTTCTGATTTGACGTACATTCAGGCTAGACCGCCGAAAATTACATTTCCACTGGGTCAATTTTTTCAGGCTAATGATTTTGTTGAAGTCGCCAACACTGTGTTTTGCTACAGTGCCCTGGATGCGGATCGGTTCGAGTATCTAAAAGGCCTACCCTGATAATTTCACGGAACTTGTCCATAAATGCAACTTTTAAGTGCAACTTTCGTGAAAAATAGATGCAACTTTTTACTGCAACTTTGTGAAATATAAATGCAACTTTCCATGGATTTGCCTGCAACAAAACTTGCCCTAATAATAAATATAAACTTTCTTCTCCTGTAGCAATACGGCTACCAGTTGGAATCGCACAAAATTTGGTGTGCAGGCTTCAATTAGGTAACCTAACAATTTTATCAAGTAGCCAGTTAAATCTTAGAAAAAAGTCATTTTTGAACACGGCTAATGTACAAGCCTCTCTCTTATTACGGGCAATTCCATGTCAAATCAACCACACTTGCATCCACCAAAGTCTCAGATTTTCATGTAATTTTAGGGGATACATAGACCGCAAAGGATTCAATGTTACATCAGCTTTTATATGACACCCTTCGCAAAAATTTTGAAGTACACAGAAATGAAAGGGAGACTCCTGCGATATTGTTACATTTGAGTGATTTCCATGGGCAGTGACCTTTCACTTTTACGCTACATCCTTTGACTTGCACGAGCTACAGGATTTTCAAAATTCATATCTAGAACTAGAAATACTCACTTAGCAAAATTCGCAATACGAACTAGAACTGGAACCACTCACTTTTCATAGAAATAAATATGGAAGTACTCGAAAAAATGGTAGTTAGATGACCGTCAACTAACTGGATTGTCAGTTTGTACAAGTATGTACATGTACATTCTACACCGTGAACCAAAAATCATAAATTGCCCACTGGGATTACAGTATGGATCAGAACTTAACAATCGAACCATTCTAAGATCGCAGTATCACATTGACAGACAATTTCCAATCATTTTAAAACTGCCCTTCAATTTCACAGTTGCATGAGTGGAAAAAGTTTGATTTTATTCAGATGTCCAACACCAGGGGTCAAACTGTTGAGCTCGCGGGCCGCATTCAACATCTGAATCCATTCGCGGTCCGCACTATATAAATTGGGAATATAAACCAAAACGCAGTATTGCTGGTATTTGATTAAAGATAGTGAGGACATGGAGATAATATATATGCTTATTTTAAACAAACCAAACATTGCTATGATGATACCGTACATGCGCCAGAAACAGTGGCGAGATTTCATAGACTGGTCGACCTCAATAACTAATTTGTCAAAACTAGAGATGAAAGGCTGTTGTCCGATTGTTAGAATAGAATTTAAATTTAAATCTGCGAGCAGCGATCTATCAATAGATTTACTAATTCCACTTTAGGTTCAGTTCCACGACACACAATGCTGACAGCATCATAACCATGTTAGCTTCAAACACGCTTCTACTACATGTGTAGATAAAATATAAATACCCTAATTGTACGCATACAGAGAACGAATCTTTTTAAGACACGCGCAAATCGTTTTTTTATAAGCACATCACTGAAATAATTAAAACTAGACTGGCCAATCTGAAATCACACTCGTGATCCGACTTATGTATATCTCGTTTAGGATTTCTGTAATGTTCACTAGTTAAAACCTTTTAAACTGCCTGGGCCTTGAGATCGGGCTGTCGTGCCAGAAATTAAACATGGAGAATAATCTAGGAAGTACTTACCTTAGAAAGTAGTTCTCAAACTTTCTAAGACATGCCCCCTTATGATGGTGAAAGAGTTCGCGCCCCCTTATCGTCATATCATAGAACACAACCAGGATGCTGGCAATCCTAACGGATGGTTTTGTGGCATGGAAGGTTGTGAGTATGGATGGGAGATTTTTAAATATGAAATACAAAGCCATAATTATGAATGATATGTAAATTGCGAGGAGCGCGAAAAAACTTTTCAGTTGGGCTCAGCTTCGCATTCCCGTTGAGATGCTTTCACGACCCCAAGGGGGGCGCGTCCCCAGGTTGAAAACCACTGCCTTAGAATTATCATGGTGAAATATACTAAGAAAAAGTTTAATCAAGTCCCTGCATTAATACGATTTTTAGTAGGCCTACTTATTTTATCAATATTTCAAATAAGTTTCTTTAGACTCTCGCGGGCCGCACAAAACAGTGTTGCGGGCCGCATGCGGCCCGCGGGCTGTAGTTTGCCCACCCCTGTCCTACACACTGTTTTGAGCCAAATTTCAGCAAAATCCTAAATTTGATGGCGACGAATCGAAATCGATTTTTCTTTGGTTGATACGAGATAAAATTACCCTAAACATCTTCAATCTATAATCAATCTTTATCCTAATATAATTTTTTTAAAGCTATAGTCAGTCCAAGTCCTCTGATCGAAAAAAAAACACGTTTTGAAGAATGGTAGTACTTTGTGTACTAGAAACCGGGACTGAAATTTACCATACCTGCATGTATAATTCTCCAGTATGCCTTCCCTCTAATCAGTAGGCCTATAGTAGTTTACAGTCTGTACAAGAGCAACAAGACAGCATATTAAAACCTTCAATCGTCACAACATGACACAATAGAATTAGGTAACAATAAATTCCCTTTCAGTAATATCACAACACGACAAACTTGCTATAGTGGTGTACTATACAAGCACTCTACATAAATCTTTTTGCAGATCGATTCTATCCATCATCATTACGACTGCAGCGTCATTGCAAATTATCTCAGTTCTGTCAGACTCGACCCCTCTTCCACCAGTTGGTAGCTTTCATTCATGTGATGCAGCAGCTTACTTGGCAAACCACTGAATTTTGTGACATTAAATCGTCCATCAAATTATTCTTTTCAAGAAAAGCAAAGACCTCATCCAAGTTCTCATTTTCATATATATATGAGACTATAACTCGAGTCCAGATATTATGTATGACCTAACCGGAAAGGTCAAAGAGTTCAGACACATACGCCATTGTTATCTCATAGATTGGGCCTGTCATGTTGAATCCAACCCATCATTTTGAATTTGAATGCCCCAGTTGCCCTATAGGACGAGCCGCCACTGAGTTCAATACACCACAAAATGCGATACAATGAAAAGATAGGAAGGTGTTGAAGCGACTTGGAGTAGTCCATGGAATCACACGATGTAGGCGATGTAGAGAGGAGGCATGCACAATGAATGTACAGTAAAAGAAGATAGTATAGAAAAAAGCAAGCAACAAAAAATGGGGTGGCATGTCATGGAAGGGGATCGATAGGTCAGGTCGTGGTCAGAAAGTTCAATTATTACATTTCAACGCATTTGATAGAAATACGATAGCAATAACCACGTTGAACTTATTTGCTGCGTTTTTCATGGTAAGCACAGCATATCCTGACCAGTTAACGGATATCATCTCATTTGTATTGATACCAATGCTGGGAGTACATTTCCACACTATGGAGTTACTTCTTGATTGACGTTATCAGTATATATTCAGCTATGGTATCATCATATTTGTCCACATGACGCATGAGGTAACCCTTCCGAGTACATGATTTTCCACATACTTTGCATCCATGATTGTTAACGCCAGTATGCATCTTCACATGACACATGAATGATGCCGGAGGTTACATTTACTATGAAATTATCTCTCGCAGATATCACAATCATATTTGATTTTTGATATTAGCATAAATATCTACATCAGAGGTCTCAAACACGCGGCCCGCGACGACATTTTGGATTTCGAAGGATTCGACAATATTTTACTACCAATTTATCAGAACTTAAAATTCGCTTTAAAACTGTTCCAGAAGCCTGAAACTACTCAAACTTCACTAATACATCAGATTCCACTCAGTTACCACTCAGTGGAAGATCAACTATTACGTGACATTACTTGTTATGGTAAAACATGACCCGTTGATGATTTGTGACTGAAAATTGTGATTTGGACTTGAGCGCGACCCTCTGTAGAATTACTCGTACTCGTCACGTCAAACGTTACAACCAGAGAAGGACTTTTGTGACTCGGAATGCCGTGACTTAGTACAACCACGGACGCAACAAACCATGGTGTACTATATGGTGTGGACACAAGCAAATCTCACGGCTTAGTGAAATTGGTGTACGTCACACTTTCCATTTGGTCGAAGGCAATTTGACGGTAATTTTTGTCCGGCTTGTCCTGTATTAGCCTAAATTTTATAAAACGGGTATCAATCGAAAGCTACCGCGGTACTGATTGCGAAAATATATATTTATTTTGTTCTTGGTCCTGGAACTCGCCAAAATAAGCCTCAAATGTTGCATTGTATGTGAGTTTGGTATTGTAATGCTGCAATGACGTCTGGGAGCAGGCGAGGAGCACTGCAAGATGCAAGCATATTGGCCATCGTTACGCAGGCGATTGATCATGGTTGCGTCACAATACCAAACTCATTTACAATGCAACATTTGAGGCTTATTTTGGCCGTAAAATCGATATTTTCGCAATCAGTACCGTAGCATTCCATTGATACCCATTTTATCAAATTTAGGCTAATGCAGAACAAGCCGATCAAAAATGACCGGCGGGGCTGGGCGAGACTTACCGGGGCCCCTATAAGCATCTAACTGTAACTTCTGGCGGTCTCCGCCTCCCAGACCCCCTTTCGCATCTCTTATTCTTATCTATCTTTCATCACGGTAAGGTTCTGTCAGGTGCTGGATTCGGCCATGTCTATTATTGCATGTGTGCAAGGATAGACTACATCAAAACCTAGTAATTCTACCGCATGCGCAGATTATCGGGATACAGGACTTTTCTAACAAATGCAGAGATTTGATGATGATTGACACATCTGTACGAAATTATATTCTTGCTTGGTACACGGATTTCCATGTTTATTCGTTATTATCCTTGACAAAATCGCATCATCCAAATATGGGGGGGGGGGCTTCGACCTGGGGGGCTCCGGGCGACCGCCCACCTCGCCCACCCCAAAAGCCACCACTGGGCCCGTGAGATTTGCTTGTGTCCACACCATATAGGACACTATGAACAAACGATCAAACTGGCAGGAGAAATAGTAAAATATCAAAAGTCCGTAGCTTGCGTTGCGTAGCATATTTAGATATCTAAGCAGTTGCGTATCTTTATATATGTTATTGTCGCCAAATTAATGTGGCGAGTATTAACTAGTCGTAGCCTACGCTTCACAGCTGTAACGAACGGATTCTTCGGCGATTGCACATTTCTATTGGTATTGCAGAGATCCATTATGTTCAAGTTGTTTTTGATCTGTTCCAACATTCGAAGGTAAAATGAAACGCTGCTTCTATTTGACTTCCGTAATGAGTAGACCTATTATGCTTGAAACCCGGAAATAAGGCCTACTTAAAAATACATTGAATTCCACTATTATTGGTGGTGCGGCCCGCGGCGCCATCAAAAATAGGAAATTGGCCCGCGAGCACATTTGAGTTTGAGGCCTCTGATCTACATGAAGCTTCAACCCAGACATCGACTTGATGCTTTTCCACAAATATCTCATTTATAATTTTTAATTGCAGCATGAATCTCCATATGCCGCTTGAGGGTGCTCTTCAGAAAAAATGTTTTCGTACATATGCAACATTTATGATTTTTGACACCAACATGCCGGTCCATATGAAGCTTGAGGCCACCACTCTGAGAGAACGCTCTTCCACATATATCACATTTATGATTCTTGATGTCAGCATGCAGGTCCATATGAAGTTTGAGGCCACCACTCTGAGAAAACGCTTTTCCACATATATCACATATATGATTTTTGATGCCAGCATGACTATTCATATGACACTGGAGGTTAATTTTCCTATTAAACTTCCTCCCGCAGATATCACATTTATGGGTTTTGATGTCAAAGTGCATCTTCATATGACAATTGAGTGCACCCTTCCGAGTAAATGTTTTTGCACATACGTCACAAGTATGGCTTCTGAAACCAACATGCATCTTCATATGACGATTGAGTGCACCCTTCTGGGTAAATGTTTTCGCACAAATGTCGCATGTATGGTTTTTCAAACCAGCATGGATCTCCATATGAAGCTTGAGGCTTTTCTTCCAAACAAATGATTTCCCACATATTTCACATTTAGTATTTGTGATCGCAGCACCAGCATAATCCATACTAAGCGTGACGTTACCGATTCAAGAAACCCTATTTCCGTAATATCAAACTGATCGTTCTGAAGTTGTGATCAATCTTTAGAATACTTCGCTCCAAGTCACTCTTTTTGTGGAATTGATCGTCACAGATTTCACAAAACTGCCTTAATCGTCGCAGTGAAGATAACATACAAGTTACAGGTTTAGGTTTTCTGAATAAATTTCTGAATAAACAGATGGTCATGGTTAACTCTAATTGTCGGAACGGGCAGACCGTGCAACAGGCCGAACTTGCAACACTTAACAGAGAACTCAGATAAAATGACCCAAACTTAAATGGTGGAGCAAGCGGGGCAGCACACTATCAGAGGCTTGGACAACTATAAAATGTTCAGCTTTTCTGAATGAGAGCAAAAGTGGAATGACAGCTATACATTATTCCAAATTATACTTTAATTAGAATTACTGAATTCAAAAATTGAACTCAAAAATTGAATCAAGATCAGTTCATATGAAATGGAGAATTCTGTCATAAGGACCATTTTTAATGTCTGTACACTGTACACCAAGCTTGGCTTATTTCCCACTTTACAGTTTTCCTGTAGCATTTTCAAGAAAACCTGAAATTAGATTGAAATTAAAATTAGAGTATAGAATTAGATCACCGGCATTTCACTTGATTAGTCTAATTATACTAGCCTACTAGTATCATCTAGTTGTCAAGTCTGCCAAAGTGCAGGCACGACTCTCAATATTTCCCCGTTTGCAAGTGATTTAGCGCTGCGTGCAATTTTGGCAGAAACTATTTTAGCCAGAGAGCCACAGAGATGAGCGGGAATGAAATGTAAATATTTTCCCTGCAGTTTGAATATATGGTTGTTGAAAAGGGTTGTTGCCAAAATTGCACGCAGGGCAAGAGCACGGTGTCCCATTCACTTGCAATGGTTGATATATACGAACGTTTTGAAACTAGTGTAAAGTGAGATCATCAAAGGATTGTATATAACACTCTTGACATTACCAATGAATCGCGTCCGTTGGTACACAATGAACAGTACCATGCATAGGCGCCGAACCTGGTTATGCAAGGTATGCGGCATACCGAGAACTCCGTTTGGCATGTATCGGCATAGTCGTCAATTGTGCTATTTAGAACAAATCGGAATGTTTTTCTGTTTGCGACATTACCTGCTGCCGCTTATGTGAGCAAGTTAACATGTTGCGCGCGGCCAATTAGCGAGTAGGGTGTTGCCAATTAGCGAGGTTCGTCTGTGCACAATGTAACGCGACGCGATCTCCCGCTGAGAAGATCGCGAATTCAGGTCGTTGATTGCCGTGCGCTCGGCAATCGTTGCTGGCCTGATTTATCGCGTCTCCAGCAAGCCTAGTTCCTCTGGCTTGAAGAATCACAGCTGCAATAGGCATGGTGCGCACTATACCATCGCTGGCCTACACAATCACATCTGTAATAGGCCTGGTACGACTATATATTATCGCTGGCCAGTGGCCAACCATCGCTTCTAGAGCCTAGCATGCGTTGGCTCCTATCTCTCGATGGCTTGGAGACAACGCCATTAACTGTATACTGATTAGCGATTGTGATTAAAGAGTGACACCGCGAAACTGAATGACATCGAATGTCTGCAGACATGTGCGATTGTGTAAATTCTGAGAAAAAGCCTGTACCCATGTATAGTACGCAACATGCATTCGCAGTACATGAATAGTTGTGTTTTAGAATTCGAAGTCATTCTGTTTTGCGATGTCACTGTTCACCAATCATGACATAACGATCGCTAATCATTATACACTTAACGGCACTGTCTCTAATCTAATCGATGATAGATGGAAGCCAAAGCCTGCGAAGCCCGCGACGCGATAGTTCACCGGCAGCGACAACCTGCGCACGAGGCCTATTACAGGTACGATTGCTCAGGCCAACGATTATGTCATGCGCACCGGGCCTGTTAGAGATGTGACTGTGGTGGTTTGGCTTAGGCCAACGATTAGATATTGCGCATATGGCGTGTTGTATACACGATTGTTCAGGCCTGTCGTTGGCGCGACCTAATTTCGCTCACGTACAAACGGCAAACCAACTCAGCAGGAGATTGCTTGCTGTTGTGCAGCGCAGACGTTGATTGGCAACACACTTCTAACTAATTGGCAGCGCGTAACACTGATAATACAAATTACGGGACATGATGGCTGAATGTGATGCATGATTAGAACAAACATGAAGAAAGGTGTGTTTTCGAATTATGTTTCGAGGGAGATATTTTTTCAAGGCTTCTTGTACCCATGCATAATACGCACCCCGATTTAGGACAAATATCGGGAACATTTTGCGCATTACACATGGAAAATTACGGTATTCATAAACAAGTGATAAACAGCAACAAATTGACTTTTTCATGAAAATAACATCATACTCATAAGACATGTAGAAATTATTAAGACATTCACTATTTCAAAGAAAATTCTGCAGTTGCATTTTTGAAATACATGTTTGTGTCTTGTAAAACCGCACGTTTGATTAGATATGAGCGAGAGCCGAATCCATTTCCACTGAGATAGGTTGAGGCATATGGAATGAATGTTACCGTGTATACCGATTCCGACAACTTTGGGTATGATCGCAACATATTTGGCACCAAAATTGTGAAACATATTTTTTAATGAACATTTCACGTCACCCAGGCTAATAATTTATATGCAGCAGCTCATTTTGAAGTTCTCTTGGAATAGGCATTATGAATATCACTGAAAAAATGGGATTCCGCAGTGAGGTATCAATCCCATTATAACGGATTAGGAAAAACTGCTATCTATATATATCTTCATGTCAAAATAGCAATATTTGTATCAGTTGGACCACCCGTTGGCAATTAAAATGAGTTCGGGCGATGGAGAGTATAGGATATTTCATCTCAGACGGCCATTCTGTTGATGTGACCATCCTAAGGCTTTAGCCGTTATGAAGCGAAATGGCCTTATGATTTGTCCCGCTTAGAAAATTCCAAATTACCGTAATTTTCCATGTATAAGACGCTCCCTAGGTAATACACACCCTGCACGAGCAGTACATGCATATTGCATAGTACAGGGGTTCTCAACCCGCGGCCCGCGGGCCGCATGCGGCCCGCAGCCGTTTATTTTGCGGCCCGCGACATCTTTCATTATGAATGCAATTATTACTGACACGGTATTGTTAGATATAAATTTAGCTGATTAGCTCTCTTATCTCTATTTCGTTTATTTAATCATTTTTGATGTGTTCTGGCTTCTTGATATATGCTCGAGTTTATATTGTTATTGTTTTGAATCCGTATTCGGTTGGACTCTGGTTCACGACAATCCCGCTACGTAGTACATTTTTTAAAGAGTGTTTTACTCACCGCGAACAGAAACAAGAGCACGGAATGGTCAATTAAACGGCAAAAACTGGGTTTGTAACTCTGCGTGGAACAATGAATTTGCTTTCTCAGATATAAATGGAAGACCGTTGTATCATACTTGTCGAAGCACAGTTTTCG
Organism: Botryllus schlosseri; assembly: GCF_051294905.1. Taxonomy (NCBI): domain Eukaryota; kingdom Metazoa; phylum Chordata; class Ascidiacea; order Stolidobranchia; family Styelidae; genus Botryllus; species Botryllus schlosseri. The sequence continues at coordinate 36,953,863 of NC_137238.1, forward strand.
TATGTCATAACGTCTGCAGTTATTCATATCGCCTGATCTTATAAATAGCGTTACTAGCTAGGTGTCAAGCCCAGTAATCCATATTTCGAGGCATTTAAAATTGCCAACGACGTTGCAGACAAATCGTTCAAAATTGCTGGGAATATCGCTAAACCCAAGAAATTTGCTAGAGAAGGTGTGATTTCAATAAAACTCTGCGAGTATTTGATGTTTCCGGAACTTAGCAGCAATTACAACAGCACCTGACATATGTCGAAGCTAAAGTTGTCTGATTCAACCATGACCAAAAGAGTTACAGCAATGTCAGTCGATCTTTTATCGCATGTTCTGAAACACGTAGTCACGTAGACTACTTTATCCTAGCATTGGATGAATTCACCGACTCCACAGACTTTGCATAGCTAATTATCTGGGTGCATTTTGTCAGAGTGGACATATTTGCAGAGAAAATGCAGGCTGGGCCAACGTGGGAGGGGGACCAGCGAAAAACATCAACTTGACAAAGCTAACTAATCTAACTAATGGTGCAGGGCCCACGCCATGGAATGAAAGGAGAAGGGTTGATCGGTTTGGTCAGAAATGACCCCGAACTCCAGAATTCTTCTCATATAACTGAGAGCTCAATGTGACGAAAAAGTTACTGTAATTTTATATTTGCTCTCTTCCGGTTTGAAGCAGAGAGTTCGGTTCTCTGTTGAAAGGGTTTAAAGGGGAATATACCGGCCTGTGTACGACTGGTAAATAGGCTACAGTAGCCTAAATTTAATAGTAGCCCACAATTACATGGTAATAATGTTTTGCGGCCCGCAGCGTCTTTTGCTGTTAAAATGCGGCCCGCGATACAAGGGAAGTTGAGAACCCCTGGCATAGTACATGCGTAAATGCTGATTATACAAGCTTCACTTGTTGACGAACTCGCGCGTATAAGTTACCGGCGGTGGCATTGTTATACTGTTAGCGGGAATCGATTACGCATGTTTAAGTCTGCTCGCGGAGAGTAGATATCATTCTGTTTTGCGATGTCACTGTCGAAGCATCTTGACATACCAATCGCTAATCATTTATACACTTTACGATGGAGAGATAGAATACAAAGCATGCGAGGCCCAAGACACAATAGTTCAGGCCAGCAACAATATCTTGCGCACAAGGCCTGTTGCAGATAGGATTGCCCGGGCCAACGATTATATTGTGGGCACTAGACCTATTGTAGATGCAATTGTTCAAGCCAGCGTAACCAGGCCTGTTGTTGACGGGATGAATCAGGCCAAGTGGCAAACCAACTCAGCAGGAAATCGCGTGCTTTTGTGTAGCGCAGAAGAATCTCGCTTCTTCTCTCCACGCTTCTCGAAAATTGGCAGCGCCCAACTATGATAATACGAATTACTGGGCAGGATGACTGAATGTGATTCGCGATTGACAACAAACAAAAAGGTGTGATTTCCAGTAGAGAATTGTGACGATCAGATGGCTTAAGCCTAATGTACTATTTATACACAAAACTCGTGTAAGAGCAAATTAGTCATCATCGTCATCGGTACTCACTGTTTAGTGCTCAAGCCAACGATGATATCTTGCGCACCGGGCCTGTTATAGATGCGATTATTCAGGCCTGTTGTTGGCGCGAGGCCAGCGAGGATTGCGCGCGTACAGTAATCAATGACCTAATTTTACTCGCGTACAAACCAACTCAGCAGGAGATGGCGTGCTGTTGTGCAGCGCAGATGAATCTCGCTTCTTCTCTTCACACTTCTCGCTAACTGGCAGTGCCCAACTCCTATAATACTACTTACTGGGCACGATGGCTGAATGTGATTCGTTATTGACAACAAACAAGAAGAAAGGTGTGATTCCAAGTTTAATTTTGAGGGAGAAGTTTTTGGGAATTGTTGCACTGTTGCAGGCCTACCCATGCACAATGCGCAGTGCGCGCCCTCCCCCCGATTTTAGGGCAAAAACTCGATAAAATTTTACGCATTGTTCATGGAAAATTACGGTAGGATGTCAATCATATTGCAAATTCAAAAGGTTCCGCGCACCCTCTGAAAATGCCTCGCAGACCCCCGGTTGAGAACCACTGTAATAGAGAAATTGTGAGGAAAAGATGGCTTTCCCAGTGTACTATTTATACAGAAATTCCTGTTTAAAGTAAGAGCAAAGGTGTTCAAAGTAGTCCTCATCGGCGCTCAGTAGAAGTACTGAATTGCAAGTAAAAAAGTAAGTATTCTAGGCCTAGTTTCAACTAAAAACCAGAAAACTATGAAGTAGAGGTACCGGTAGTCTAAAATCATAACCACTTGAGGAAGTAATGCAAGTAGGCAAAATCTACTTGATGTACTTTGAAATGTACAAGTACTTCTTTACTGACCCCCTTCGAGTGAGAGCATGATTAGATTGTGGACAGCACTATTGACATCCCCAACTAATCGCAACTGTTGGCGCACAATTGACGGAATCATAAAGCATAACAGACATTTCGCATCTTTCTAGATTCAAACAAAAATATATAAATGCAAGCAACCAAATGCAACTATCTTTGCCACTGTGAACATATCATTAGGCGACTATGTATCAATGCAGTTCTACTCAAATGCGGAAAACCCGCTGTATGTAGGTGTGTTCAAACATGACTTTTTTCAAATTGTCCTGGCTCCTTGGTAAAATTGTTCGGTTACCTTAAAAAACGCTGCACACCAATTTTTGCTCAACTCCAACCTGTAGTGGCATTGTCATAAGAAAGTAAGTTTTAGATTAATTTAATAAAAATAATTTTTTTCAAATTTAAATGGCTGTCCCATGAAATTGTTAGATCGTCTGAAAAAAACGATGCGCAACGAATTTGACTCAATTCGGACCAGTCGAAAATAAGTTATTGATGTTGAAAATTTGAGAGTTCAAATCATAGTATTTACGGTGGGTGGACGTATAATAAATAATTAGAGAATTTGCCACCGTGAATGCCATCTTTTCCTGAATCTAAAATTTTGTACTACAATAACTCTGCTTGTACAGTACAGGTTGGAATTTAGCCGAATTTTTTATGCATCGTTTTTTTGGACAACTTAAAAATTTCATGGGGTAGCCGGTAGCTAGCAGGTATTGTTCCTCAACAGAGTGTATGATTTTTCTCATAATGCCCACTCGAATTGTGTTTCTTAAACACGGAGACCTGCTAGGTGCTCATCATAACGTAAAATGACCAGTTCCCGGCTGACTTCACAACAAATATTTAGTGCTCCAAATCTTGGTGGCATGCCAGACGTTCCACTATAGAACTATCCCTATTCCCTATGAACATGATTACTATTACACCATCTACCGCTGCACCGTTTTACGCTGTAGTCAAGGTTTAGAAACACTCAGAGGTGGTCAAAGAAGTCAAGAAAGCTACTCAAGTAGACGTAGAAGTAACGACGACAAAATCTACTCAAGTACAAGTAGAAGTACTTCTTCCATGAACTACTTAAAACTACTTGAAGTAGAAGTAGAATTGACTGACTTTAAATCTACTCAAGTAAGTAGGTAGTTTTGAAAACAGTCCTAATTCGTTCGCACGGACTGTATGCTGCAAATTGAGCTCTGCAGAAGGTGCAGAGAGCTTGATTCATATTGATGCATCCGAGGAGATGAGATGCAAATCATAGCATTGATACGAAAATGCGATACTAACCCTTTGTTTACTAGAAGTCCCCGTTTTAGGGGATATCATGGCATGGTGCCCTAACCCATATTATGAGGCCCCAAGTTTAGGCGAAGAGCAATACGGAGAAGTTGTATCGGATACGATTTCAACACTTTGCGCGATTTGTATACGTTAATAACAATTATTGTGGATCGTAAAATCTATATTTAGTGTAGCTTTATTTTCGGAAGATGGAGGCATTACTACACTTGCTTTTATGTTTCAACATGTATAGGCCTGTGTTCTGCAGACAAAAGAACTGAAATCAACTAGAACTCAAAGTATGATACTCAGAATTAAAAGTGAAATACAAATACCACTTTTAAAAAGCGGAAAATATATTTCATATCTTTTGTCCATAAAGCTTCAAAGGTGATCTGCTAAAACAGGTGTAACGTTAAAAAAAGCCACATTTTCCAGATTAGCAGGACACGTCATGGGCTGCTAGATTACGATATGATAGGTGATTGCTAGATTGCGAAACGGTAGTTTCAAACGTTATGGCGGACCATATATACTGTGATGAAATATTAGATATTGGCGACAATGTGGTGTGAGCGGAACCAAGCAATCGAGTGCCTAAATTATATTCACTGATACTCTCGTGAAAACATATTTGTCCCTTTATGACTACTGTGCGCGAAGCGCAACAAAATTTCTGGACTTTACTCGACTTTCATGAATATTAAATGTTGGTACTGCGTGAAAACAGCCCCGAAATTCCTCAGGCTATCTTTAGTATTGGGCGATTAAACTACTTCTACTTGACACACTGAAAATAGCGAAAAGTATGTAAGTAGATCACAAAATATTACCAAGTAGAAGTAGAGAAAATCATATCTACTTGAGTAAGTACCAGAAGTTGAGGAAAACTACTTGAGTACTTCAAAAAAGTTGAAGTACTTCGTTACTTACCACCTCTGGATACACTGGCCTAGTTAATTATTCTAGTTGTATAACTAAACTAATTATATCGAAATGCCGTTAATTTATTTCTTATCTAATTTTTGAAATGTCCCTATGCTCCAATTCTAATTTATTTCTGGCTTTACAGAAAATCCTACAGGAGAGATGCATTGTGCAAAATGAGTCGGCAGGCTTGGTGCACAGACATTTTCCATCCTAATGCTTAAGAGAATGAAGTCTGATGCGATATAAACTGAACTTGACTTTGGTATTTGTTGTGTTTCTTCCTCATTCCGAATTAGATTCAATTTCCAAGTTTTTGAGTATTCAGTAGGTTAATTCTAATGTAATTTTGAAAAGCTTGAAATTTTGTAGTTGTTCAACTATGCAGAGATGGGACCATCACGAATCTTGCCCCTCGCCAATCGACAGCTGAACACAAATGGAAATCAAGTCAGCCTAAAAAATATCACCATTGAAATCATTAATTCGCAACCAATGCACATGAGCATAGGTAACACATGGATCGAACATACCACAGGTAGGGCTGTCAGTCTGTGCAGTGTGCACACTTTATTATATGAGTGAGTCGATTCTGAATCGAGTTTAGAGTCGAGTATCACTCGTTATGACACTGGAACGGTATGAAAGATGTGGAAAATTCATATATTTTCCTTTTATGCTACCGCAAAGAATATAATTACAGTTCCACATTACATTAAATATAATTTGCTATTTAGACCGAATAAAATTAAAATTACACCTCGAAAGTTTTTTCAAAACTAGGATAGAATTAGAATTACCGTAATTTTCGTTGTATGATGCGCCCCATGCATAATACGCACCATAAAAATGACTTCTGGGATATAGCCTGTACCCGTGATCCCGCGTATATCATGCATCCAAATTTCAACTTCTACTCAAGTCCGTAATTACATAGTAGCCTACATGCGTAAATGGCGACTATACAAGCATCTCATGGTGACGAACTTGCGCGTACGATGAGTTACCAGCGATGGTTACATTTTAGTATCACTCGAAGTCTGTTCGCGACAATTCGATGTCATTCTTGAACGATCATATCATGACATAATAACCGCAAATCATTATACACTTAGCGGCATTGTCTTCAGACCATGGAGAGGTAGAAGCCAGGGTCGTAACCAAGTCACAAGGCTCCAAGTCACAAGCTAATCTCACTTTTATAGTTTCGACTCGAGTCAAGTCGAGTCCTTTTCAATTCACCACCGAGTCAAGTCCGAGTCCAAATCATGGAGCAGATTGTCGAGTCCGAGTCATGGTATTATGACTCGAGTCCAAGTCATTGTGTTGACTGCTCAGTTTCCAGTTGAAGTCTTGTTAAACCCACTTTTTATAACTATGTTTGGTGATATCAAATGGTTCGGATTTATAATATGCTAATTTTCCTCACTTTTAGCAGTTCCTGGTCGCAATTTCAAGTACCAGTACCAATATACTGAATCTCAATAGTGTGGTTACTTTACTATTCTTCGAAATTACAATGAAATGTCGGTCTTGGCCGTCCGAGTCTTGCGTCATACGACTTGGTTCGAGTCATGCGTATTTTGAGAAAATGACTCGAGTCGAGTCATCAGAAAATCATGTCATTACAACCTTGGTAGGATCCAAATCATGCGAGGATTCAGACGAGTTAAGGCCAGCGATGATATTGTTGACGCAACAAATCAGGCCAGCGGCGATTGCATGCGCAGTAGGGCTCTTCAAAAATGACTTTTTTTCTCAAATCCTACTGGCTACTTGATAAAATTGTTAGGTTACCTAATTTAAGCCTACACACAATATTTTGGTTCAATTCCAGCCAGTAACCGCTTTGCTACATGAGAAGAAAGTTTCTATTTATTATATAAAAATATAGTTGTGCTCACCGTAAATACTATTTTAATAAAATCCAAATTTTTCGACAGCAATAACTTCGCTTCCACTGGTTGGAATTGAACCAAATTTGGTGAGCATCGTTTCTATAGACATCCTAACACTTCCATGGCGGGAACAGAAAATTTCAAATTTTTTATTGTTTATTTTTATATAATAAATAGAAACTTTCTTCTACTGTAGCAAACCGGTTACTGGCTGGAATTGAACCAAATTTTGTGTGTAGGCTTAAATTAGGTAACCTAACAATTTTATCAAGTAGCCAGTACGATTTGAGAAAAAAATCATTTTTGAAGAGCCCTACTGCGCATGCAATCGCCGCTGGCCTGATTTGTTGCGTCAACAATATCATCGCTGGCCTTAACTCGTCTGAATCCTCGCATGATTTGGCTCCTACCAAGGTTGTAATGACATGATTTTCTGATGACTCGACACTACAATCTATGACCTAATTCTGCTGCTATATAAACGGAAAAAAAAACTCAGCAGAAGATCGCGGGTGTACGCAGACGAATACCGGTAATTGGCAACACGCTTCTCGCGAAATGGCCGCACTCAAAACTGACAAATTGTAGTACCCATGCCCATGCATAATGCGCACCCCAGATTTTAGGACAATAAATCATGCAAAATTTGCGCATTATACATGAAATATTACAGTACAGCAGCACAGTTATTTCCAAATTACATTACAATTAGAATTATGAGACACAAGTTTTTTCCTGTACTATACAGTTCTCCTGTAATATTTATACGAAAACCAGAAATTCGATATCAAAATTGGAGCATAGAAACATTTCACAAATTCAATTAGAATTATATTACCGGCATCTCACTAATTAGTCTAATTGGGCATCTAGAAATCGAGATGTCCAAGTTTGCATCTACAGGCACTTCATTTTCATTGCTTGTCCTTATTCTGTTATGTTCTGTTACCTTTAAATAAATGGACATGAGGGTGTTCACTGTTCAAAAATGACTTTTCTTCTCCAATTCTACTGGCTACTTGATAAAATAGTTAGGTTACCTAATTGAAGCCTGCACACCAAATTTGGTTCGATTCCAACCAGTAGCCGCATTGCTACAGGAGACCAAAGTTTTTTTATTTAATACATAAAAATGAATAAAAAATTCATGATTTTCTGTTCACCCCATGAAATTGTTAGGTTTGTCTAAAGAAACAATGCTCACTAGATTTGGCTCAATTCCAACCAGTGGAAGCGTAGTTATTGGCGTCGAAAAACATTAGATTTGAATAAAATAGTATTTACGGTGACCAATTCTGTAATTCTTTAATTATTTGTTATAGCTGTGCCCACCGTAAATACTATATTATTCAAATAAAAAATTTTCGACATCAATCCACTCCCGCTGGTTGGAATTGAGCCAAATTTGGTGAGCCTCGTCTCTATACACAACTTAACATTTTCATGGGGTGAACAGAAAAATTTGAATTTTTTTTATTCATTTCTAGATAATAAATAGGGCAAGTTTTTGCAACTTTTGCAACCTTTTTTACAGCTTCCAGTAGCTTCCTAAATACTTGAAAGTTATGTAGAATGTTTTAAGCTGTTTAGAGGATTCTTATGTTGCAACTTTTCTCCATTTTTTTCATGCAGCTTCTCTTTACTTTTTTGATTTTTCATGCAATTTTTTTTATTATTTTACATACAGCTAACCTTTTCCTGAAAATAGATTTTTTCCATTGTCATTTAAATCTGAGGTCCTTTCTGAGTTGACGTACATTCAGGCTAGACTGCCGAAAATTATATTTCCACTGGGTCCATTTTTTCAGGCTATTGATTTTGTTGAAGTCGCCAACACTGTGTTTTGCTACAGTGCGCTGGATACGGATCGATTCGAGTATCTAAAAGGCCTACCCTGATAATTTCAAGGAACTTGTCCAATGTCCATAAATGCAACATTTTACTGCAACTTCAGTGAAAACTAAATGCAACTTTTTACTGTAACTTTGTGAAATATTAATGCAACTTTCTACGGATTTGCCTGCAACATAAACTTGCGCTAATAATAAATTTAAACTTATAAATTTAAACTTTCTCTTCCTGTAGCAATGCGGCTACTGGTTGGAATCGAACAAAATTTGATGTGCAGGCTTCAATTAGGTAACCTAACAATTTTATCAAGTAGCCAGTAGATTTTAGAAAAAGGTCATTTTTGAACAACGCTATTGTACATGCCTCTCTCTTATTACGGGCAGTTCCATGTCAAATCAACCACACTTTTATCTACAAAAGTCTCAGATTTTCATGTAATTTTAGAAGATACATAGTAGACTGCAAAGGATTCTATGTTACATCAGCTTTTATATGACACCCCTTTTGAAGTACACAGAGATGAAAGGGAGACTCCAGCGATATTGTTACATTTGAGTGATTTCCATGGGCAGTGACCTTTTAACTTTTATGCTACATCCTTTGACTTGCACGGGCTACTGGAATTTCAAAATTCACATCTAGAACTAGAAATACTCATTTTGCAAAAGTCGCAACTACAACTAGCACTACTCACTTCACAGAACTTGCAACTAGACCTAGAACTACTCACTTATCAAAATTCGCAATACGAACTAGAAGTGGAACCACTTACTTTTCAAAATCTTCTACTAGAACTAGATCCGGAAGTACTCAAAAAAGGGTAGTTCGTTGACCGTCAACTAATTAACGGATGTCTTGTTCAATGTTTTTTTGTTATTTTCAAACAAGTTTGGAGAAATTTGTCATGTAAAAGACTCAACAACTGGAATGCAGATTCAAAATTGGCGTAAGATATACCTTATGTATACTATTAGATCAGGGGTCGGCAGCCTGCGGCCGTAGAAGGGAATTTGAGCGGCCGTCGACGCCTAATTCAATTAGTATGTGTTGGCGGACGTAGACATGCAAATTGCAATTACGAATTCACTCCCGCATTTTCGAGAGATTTTAATTAATCTTGAAATTTTCTTCGCCCTCCGCGCAATTCAACAAGACTTCATTTTTTGATTTTAATGCAGTAGCGCCCTTCTTAATCTGAGCCGGAATGGGTACTGGCAAGAAATAACAATTCGTTCGCGGCCCTGAAAAATTTTCGCGCTCCGCGCGACAATATGCACCTCCCGGCAACTATTCATAACATTGCCACTCGCGATTTCGGTGGGTACAATAGGCCATTGTGAGAGTTCACCGGGAATGGATATGGACAGTTTACCATGGGAATTTTGCGTCCAGATCGTTCATTGCGGCTATGCCCCGGAATGCGGCCTTACGCTACATAAGCAATCGAAATGCGGCCATGATGATCAAAAACGTTGCCCGCGTCTGTATTAGATGATGTGCTCTTTTTGACATGACGATAAATGCAAGGGGGGTCAGGGGGGCGCGATTTTTTTGACCATCTCCAAGGGGGGCGCGTGTCAAAAAAGGTTGAGAACCACTGGCCTAGACGCAATAGCATCTGTAATAGGAATCGTGCGCAAGATGTCGTTGGCCCAAACTAACTCGCCGCCGGCCTTGCAGGCTTTGGCTGCTATCTACTATCGTTTAGAGACAATACGGTTAATTGTATAATGATTAGCAATCGCATCTGTAAAAGGTCTCCTCGTGCTCAAGATGTCGTGTCGCTAGCCTGAACTAACGCGCCGCCCGCCTCGCAGGCTTTGGCTGCTATCTACTATCGTTTAAAGACAATCCCGCTAATTGTATAATGATTAGCGATCGTTGTGTACTGATTATTCAAGAGTGACATAGCAAAACAGAATGACATCGTATATTAGGGTTGCCATACGTCCGGAATTTCCCGGACATGTCCGGAATTTCACTGAAAAATATGCGTCCGGGAGGAATTTCTAAAATATGCCAAAATGTCCGGAATTTTGAAGGCTTAAAGCAGGCTCATTTTTTTTTCGTAAATCAACATAAACAGTATTATTTTCAAGCCGATTTACGCTATTCAAAACTCTTCTTCGCATCGTGCGTGACTTAATGCAACGTATAATGATATTAGTAAACTTTTCGGCTCGATGTCGAATTTTACACTTCTGCGACTAAATTTCCGTGGGTTGACTAAAAAAAAGGGTCATTTCTCCGACTTGACTCCAATATATCCGTTTTAACGCGTCATCGCCCCCCCCCCATCGCCATTATCGCACCCTTCGTCATTTTCATCCCCTAGGCCACCAAATCGCCCCCTGGGGGCGATATCGCCCACGTTGGGAACCACTGCTTTAGACGTAATCAGATTCCTAGGCCATGAGTAAGTTTGGGCAAGCTAAATTTTTTTTAGTAATCAGCTTATCAAGTTTTGGCTTTTGCCAAGGAACATTTTCAAGTGCGAAATGAGGTCGCGACCATGAAAGGTTGGAAATCACCGGATGTGTAACCTGCTGGTGCATTTTATAGTAGACTAATATACGAAAGAATCAATATTATTGACAGAATTCATACATAAAATTTAACAGCCAAATGCATATAAGTGCACAACAGGTTACATCGACTACCCTATGATGGGCCCAAGATCAGTGCTCTTTTGGGCGGAAGGGGGCAGAAAAAATGTTGTTTCGGACCTGATTAAAACACATAACCAGATAGCCGCACCGACCTAACAGTTCAGCAGGGCTTTCAATTACAATCCTGCCAGACCAGACACGGCCCGCTGACGATTTCATCCAGCCCGTGGAAGAATTTATTGCAGACTGTAGCAAGTAGCAATCACCAGAGCTCACATTACAGATGGCCCAATTCGTGACCTATGTTCCACTCCATTCCTGTATAGTGTATCGCAGTCGATGCTTTGCTAGTGTGACGTCATGTTGACGGACAATGTGTTACACCTCATTTTAAAATCCGCTAGTGGGCGCTAAAGAGTGTCCGGAATTTGCTTCAACAAAATATGGTAACCCTATCGTATATGAAATCGGAACTATTCATGAACTGAAATGCAGGGTGCTTACTATACATGGGTACAGGCTTTTCCCCAGAATTTACATGCTATTTTAGGGGTGCGTATTATACATGGGGGCGTACTATACTTGGAAAATTACGGTACTCACTAATCAAAATTTGCAATACCAACTAGAACTGGAACCACTCACTTCTCATAATCTGCTACTAGAACTAAATCCGGAAGTACTCGAAAAAAGGGTAGTTAGTTGACCGTCTCCTCACTGGATTGTCAGTCTGCACAAGTCTGAACATTCTACACCGTGCCCCAAAAATCATAAATTGCCCACTGGGATGACAGTATAGATCAGAACTTAACGATAGAACCATTCTAAGATCGCAGTATCACATTGACAGACAATTTCCAATCATTTTAAAACTGCTCTTCAATTTCACAGTTGCATGAGTGGAAAAAGTTTGATTTTATTCAGATGTCCTACACCAGGGGTGGGCAAACTTATGAGCTCGCGGGCCGCATTCAACATCTGAATCCATTCGCGGTCCGCACTATATTAAATTGGGAATATAAACCAAAACGCAATATTGCTGGTATTTGATTAAATATAGTGAGGACATGGAGATAATATATATGCTTATTTTAAACAAACCAAACATTGCTATGATGATATCGTACACGCACCAGAAACAGTGGCGAGATTTCATAGACTGGTCGACCTCAATAACTAATTTGTCAAAACTATAAAGATGAAAGGCTGTTGTCCGATTGTTAGAATAGAATTTAAATTTAAATCTGTCAGCGATCTATTAATAGATTTACTAATTCCACTTTAGGTTCAGTTCCACGACACACAATGCTGACAGCATCATAACCATGTTAGCTTCAAACACGCTTCTACTATATGTGTAGATAAAATATAAATACCCTAATTGTACGCATACAGAGAACGAATCTTTTTAAGACACGCGCAAATCGTTTTTTTATAAGCACATCACTGAAATAGCTTTCAATACAATATCCATTGTATAATAATATTTATTAACTCGAAGACTTTTCCGGTGCCTCTTTTCAAGAGTTAACGGCACACTAAAGGGATTTGAACAGATTTAAAAGCAAAACCAAAAAGGCAAAGTATGACGCAACAATCAAAATCACAAACCATGAAATTCGCATTGTACCAATGGCAACAATAACAAACTATGAAGTATACGGACATACGGTACTATAGTAGCAACGCAATTCGTAAATAAACAGTTACACACACGAAACACATGAACTAATGGGAAATTTGTAGGTTATAGAGAAAATCTTTTTGTCTACATAAAATAGGTTTGTTCAACTGAATAATAGTAGACTCCAGCACTTTTAGATGAAACAAAGACCTACCACGCGCAATGACAGTGAACATATTGTCATCATAGTGCTGTGCACAGGCGAGGTTTTCACTCAAATGCTGACCGATTGACGAAGCATATGCTTGGTAATCGTCATAGCAGTCTGTTTTGGCAGCCAATTTGCACTGACATGTGAGCTCCGTGCGAGGATTTGCGCATGTTTTTGACCGAATCAATTTTGGGATATGCTGCTTGATACGCTCAAACAATCTTTGAGATGTACGTCCTACATACCTACTATCACAGTGGCACTTGTATTGGTAAACAACATTACTTGCATTAAAGGCAGGAAGTACATCTTTTCGAGAGTTGGGCAACATGGGTTTCGTTGTGTACACCACATGCGCGTTTACGCTGTAATAACAACGGTGAACAGCCGACTTAATGAGTTTTTCAAAACGGTTGGACACGTTACCTAGCCAAGGTAAGTGTAAAAATGCCGGGCATTTTTCTGGTCCGTATTTGGGAGCTATATCCGATTTTTTCAAAACCCTGGAGATGGAGCATTTTAATATCTGGTCTGGTTAGCCATTTTTGGACAGAATCAAGTGGATATCATCCAATTCACGTGACAGTTTTTCCGGTGAACAAATGCGCAAGGCGCGATTGACAAGAGATGAAATAAGGTTTAGTTTACGCCGCTTCGGGCAGAATGAATCCCAACGGATATAATGACCAGAGAAGGTAGGTTTTCTGTACACCGACGTTAAAAACGTTTGTCCTGATCTCTCTACTAAGACGTCTAAAAAGGGAAGGGCAGCATCAGTTTCCTTTTCCACGGTAAATTGTAGAGCTGGATGGAGACAGTTCAATTTTTCGAAGAAATTATCACACTCTCGCTCATTTTTAAAGGCAACAAAGGTGTCATCGACACATCTAAAATAGAGGAGAGGTTTTGCGACGTTTTCAAACAATTTCTTTTCATGGTATCCCACGAATATATCGGCCAAACTAGGTCCCAACGGTGAACCCATCGCAATGCCATTGCATTGGCAGAACATTGTGTCATTGAAGCTGAATTCAACGCTACTAGTAGCAGTTAGCAACAATTCAAGAAATATTTCACGCGGTAGTTTCGGAGGTTCAAGCGTGCCATCATAAAGCGCGTCTGCGCAGATTTCGAAAGTTGTAGACGAATTAAAACGCGCCAAATTAAATCCGTCCAATGTATTTCTTAGCTCATTTGATGTGAAAAGTCTTTTTACCAATGTACCATTGTCGGAAACTTTCGAAATCTGCGCAGACGCGCTTTATGATGGCACGCTTGAACCTCCGAAACTACCGCGTGAAATATTTCTTGAATTGTTGCAAACTGCCACTAGATTATTAAACATGGAGAATAATCTAGGAAGTACTTACTTTAGAAAGTAGTTCTCAAACTTTCTAAGATATGCCCCCCTTATGATGGTGAAAGAGTTCGCGCCCCCTTATCATCATATCATAGAACACAACCAGGATGCTGGCAATCCTAACGGATGGTTTTGTGGCATGGAAAGTTGTGAGTATGGATGGGAGATTTTTAAATATGAAATACAAAGCCATAATTATGAATGATATGTAAATTGCGCGGAGCGCGAAAAAACTTTTCAGTTGGGCTCAGCTTCGCATTCCCGTTCAGATGCTTTCACGACCCCAAGGGGCGCGCGTCCCCCAGGTTGAGAACCACTGCCTTAGAATTATCATGGTGAAATATACTAAGAAAAAGTTTAATCAAGTCCCTGCATTAATTCGATTTTTAGTAGGCCTACTTATTTTATCAATATTTCAAATAAGTTTCTTTAGACTCTCGAGGGCCGCATGCGGCCCGTAGTTTGCCCACCCCTGTCCTACACACTGTTTTGAGCCAAATTTCAGCAAAATCCTAAATTTGATGGCGACGAATCGAAATCGATTTTTCTTTGGTTGAAATGAGATAAAATTACCCTAAACATCTTCAATCTTTAATCAATCTCTATCCTAATATAATTTTTTTAAAGCTTAGTCAGTCCAAGTCCTCTGATTGAAAAAAAAACACGTTTTGAAGAATGGTAGTACTTTGTTTACTAGAAACCAGGTCTGAAATTTACCATACCTGCATGTATAATTCTCCAGTATGCCTTCCCTCTACTCAGTAGGCCTATAGTAGTTTATAGTCTGTACAAGAGATACAGGACAGCATATTAAAACCTTCAATCGTCACAACATGATACAATCGAATTAGGTAACAACAAATTCTCTTTCAGTAATATCACAACACGACAAACTTGCTATAGTGGTGTACTATACAAGCACTCTACATAAATCTTTTTGCAGATCGATTCTATCCATCATCATTACGACTGCAGCGTCATTGTAAATTATCTCAGTTCTGTCAGATTCAACCCCTCTTCCACCAGTTGGCAGCTTTCATTCATGTGATGCAGCAGCTTACTTGGCAAACCACTGAATTTTGTGACATTAAATCGTCCATCAAATTATTCTTTTCAAGAAAAGCAAAGACCTCATCCAAGTTCTCATTTTCATATATATATAAGACTATTATACAAGACTGTAACTCGAGTCCAGATATTATGTATGACCTAACCGGAAAGGTCAAAGAGTTCAGACACATACGCCATTGTCATCTCATAGATTGGGCCTGTCATGTTGAATCCAACACATCATTTTGAATTTGAATGCCCCAGTTGCCCTATAGGACGAGCCGCCACTGAGTTCAATACACCACAAAATGACATACAATGAAAAGATAGGAAGGTGTCGAAGCGATTTGGAGTAGTCCATGGAATCACACGATGTAGGCGATGTAGAGAGGAGGCATGCACAATGAATGAACAGTAAAAGAAGATAGTATAGAAAAAAGCAAGCAACAAAAAATGGGGTGGCATGTCATGGAAGGGGATCGATAGGTCAGGTCGTGGTCCGAAAGTTCAATGATAGAAATACGATAGCAATAACCACGTTGAACTTATTTGCTGCGTTTTTCATGGCAAGCCCAGCATATCCTGAAAAGTTAACGGATATCATCTCATTTGTATTGATACCAATGCTGGGAGTACATTTCCACACCATGGAGTTACTTTTTGATTGACGTTATCAGTATATATTCAGCTATGGTATCATCATATTTGTCCACATGACGCATGAGGTACCCTTCCGAGAATATATGATTTTCCACATACATTGCATCTATGATTGTTAACGCCAGTATGCATATTCAAATGACACATGAATGATGCCGGAGGTTATATTTACTATGAAATTATCTCTCGCAGATATCACAATCATATTAGGTTTTTGATATTAGCATGAATATCTACATGAAGCTTCAACCCAGACATCGACTTGATGCTTTTCCACAAATATCTCATTTATAATTTTCAAGTGCAGCATGAATCTCCATATGCCGCTTGAGGGTGCTCTTCAGAAAAAATGTTTTCGTACATATGCCACATTTATGATTTTTGACACCAACATGCTGGTCCATATGAAGCTTGAGGCTACCACTCTGAGAGAACGCTCTTCCACATATATCACATTTATGATTCTTAATGTCAGCATGCAGGTCCATATGAAGTTTGAGACCACCACTCTGAGAAAACGCTTTTCCACATATATCACATATATGATTTTTGATGCCAGCATGACTATTCATATGACACTGGAGGTTAATTTTCCTATTAAATTTCCTCCCGCAGATATCACATTTATGGTTTTTGATGTCAAAGTGCATATTCATATGGACTGTTAATGCAGAAATCTGAGCACATGCTTTCCCACAAATATCACATTTATAATTTTCAACGCCGACATGTATTTCCATATGAGACACAAGAGCGCTATTCTGGGAAAATGTCTGCAGACATACGTCACATTCATGATTTTTGACACCAGCATGAAGGTCCATGTGACGCTTGAGGCCACAACTCCGAGAAAACGCTTTCCCACATATATCACATTCATGATTTTTGATGCCAGCATGAACATTCATATGATAATTTAGGCTATTTTTTTCACGAAATTCTTTCCCGCAGATATCACAGACATGGTTTTTGATATCTGCATGCATATCCACATGATTCCGCAAGTTTCGAATGTGAGTAAAGACCTTGCCACATACATCACATTTATATTTCGTTATGCCAGCATGTATCTCCATATGTCTCCTGAGGCCGCTGTTCTGAGTAAAGGTTATGGAGCATATGTCACATTTATGGTTTTTGACACCAGCATGTGTATCCATATGAAGCTTAAGGTAAGACTTCTGAACAAATGCTTTTCCACAGACCTCACATTTGTGATTTTTGACACCAGTATGGCTACTCAGATGATTCCCAAGGTCTCGTTTTCTGTGAAAGTTCCTCCCGCAGATACCACATATATGTCTTTTGTTATCTGAGTGTGTGCGCATATGGACTGTCAAGCCAGACATCTGAGTGAATGCTTTCCCACAAATACCACATGTATAATTTTTGACGCTAAAATGTGTCTCCATATGTTGTCCCCTTGAGGGTGCTCTTCTGAGAAAATGTTTTCAGACATATGCCGCATTCATGATTTTTGACACCTGCATGCACGTCCATATGAAGCTTGAGGCCACCACTCTGAGTAAATCCTTTTCCACATATATCACATTTATGATTTTTGATGCCAGCATGAGTATTCAGATGTGTCTTGAGGTTACTTTTACGACGAAATTCTTTCCCACACATATCACATGTATAATTTTTGATATCAGCATGCGTTATCATATGATCCACGAGGTTACATTTATGAAAAAATTCCTTGTCGCACATGAAACAGTTATAATTTTTGATGCCAACATGCATCTTCATATGACGATTGAGTACACCCTTCTGAGTAAATGTTTTAGCACATACGTCACATTTATGGTTTTTGACACCCGCATGCATATCCACGTGTAGCTTGAGTCCACTACTATGAGTAAATCCTCTTCCACATATATCACATTGATGATTTTTGATGCCAACATGAGTATTCAGATGTTGGTTGCGGTTACTTTTACGACGAAATTCCTTCCCACACATATCACATCTATAGCTTTTGATATCAGCATGCATTATCATATGACTCTTGAGGGTACATTCACGAGAAAATTCCTTGTCGCACGTAAAACATTTATAATTTTTTATGCCAACATGCATCTTCATATGACGATTGAGTGCAATCTTCCGAGTAAATGTTGTCGCACATACGTCACAAGTATGGTTTCTGAAACCAACATGCATCTTCATATGACGATCGAGCGTACCCTTCTGGGTAAATGTTTTTGCACATACGTCACATGTATGGTTTCTCATACCAGCATGCATCTCCATATGAAGCTTGAGGCTTTCCTTCCGAACAAATGCTTTCCCACATATTTCACATTTAGTATTTGTGATCGCAGCACCAGCATAATCCATACTTAGCTTGACGTTACCGATTCAAGAAACCCTTTTTCCGTAATATCAAACTGGTGGTCTTGAAGTCGTGATCAATCTTTAGAATACTTCGCTCCAAGTCACTCTTTTTGCGGAAATGGTCGTCACAGATTTCACAAAACTGCCTTAGTCGTCACAGTGGAGATAACATACAAGTTACAATATTTCAAGGTTCAAGTTTTCTGAATAAATTTTTAACAGATGGTCATGGTTAACTCTAACTGTCGGAACGGGCAGACCGTGCAACACTTTACAGAGAACTCAGATATGACCATGACATATCTGACTCAATGACTCAAACATAAATGGTGGACCAAGCGGGGCTGCATACTATCAGAGGCTTGGACAACTATAAAATGTTCAGCTTTTCTAAATGAGAGTAAAAGTGGAATGACAGCTATACATTATTCCAAATTATATTTCAATTAGAATTACTGAATTCACGAAAATTCAAAAATTGAATCAAGATCAGTTCATAGGAAATGGAGTATTTTGTCATAAGGACGATTTTAAATGTCTTTATACTGTACAGCACAGCAAGCTTGGCTCATTTCCCACTATACAGTTTTCCTGTAGCATTTAGCAAGAAAACCTGAAGTTTGAT
Source organism: Botryllus schlosseri (assembly GCF_051294905.1). Taxonomy (NCBI): domain Eukaryota; kingdom Metazoa; phylum Chordata; class Ascidiacea; order Stolidobranchia; family Styelidae; genus Botryllus; species Botryllus schlosseri. The sequence goes on from NC_137238.1 coordinate 36,972,682, forward strand.
TGAAATTAAAATTAGAGTATAGAATTGGATTACCGGCATTTCACTTGATTAGTCTAATTATACTTCTAGTATCATCTAGTTGTCAAGTCTTTCAAAGTACAGGCACGACAATATTTCAACGTTTCAAAGTAATTTTGCCTTGCCTGTAATTTTGGCACAAACCATTTGCATTAGAGAGCCACAGAGATAAGCTGGAATGGAAAGTAAATATTTCCCTGCAGTTTGAATATGGCAGTGGTCGGGAACCTATGGCTCGCGAGCCATATATGGCTCTTTTCGGTATAAGATATGGCTATTTAACAAATATATATTTGTGTACTGAATTGATCAATATAGCAGCAGCTTGTTAGTAAATTTTCACCACGGCCAGAATAATTATTCTCGTGGCAGTATAAACATGTCTGCGAGAAGTCAAGACAAAACCGTCTTAGGGTTTAGAGGCCAGGACCCCTATTTTCAAAATCCTCAAATTCAAGTTACTGCCGCAAGTCTGCTCGTGACGATTCGATGTCACTGTTGAACCATCATGACATATCGATCACTAGGGCAAGTTTTTGTCGCAGTTAAATCCGAGAAAAAGTTGCATTTATTTTTTAAAACAGTAAAAAAGTTGCAGAAGTTGCATTTCGACCACATTTTGCTCGGTTGACTAAAATAAAAAATTAAAAAAGGGTCAATTTTCCGGCTCATCTCCCGAAATACCCGAAACAGCGTTACTTCAGTGCTGATTTTCGGTGTTTCAGTCGAATTTCGCAGTGTATTTCACCAAAATCGTAAATACTTTCATGAAAAATCGAAAAAGTTGCAGAATGTTGCATGAAAAAATGGACAAAAGTTGCACTATAAGATTCATTCAAACAGCTTAAAATTGCATTATACATATCTTACGAATACTTAGGAAGCTGCCGGAAGCTGTAGAATAAAGTTGCAAAAACTTGCCCTATCGATCACTGATCATTATACACTTAACGCCATTGTCTCTGAACGATGAAGAGATAGGATCCAAAGCATGCAAGGCCCGGGACACGATAGTTGAGGCCAGCGACGATATTTTGCGCACAAGGCTTACTGCATGTGCGATTGCCCAGGCCAACGATTGTAGCTGCAATTCTTCAGGCCAGCGGAACCAGGACTGTTGCAGATGCAATTGTTTAGTGTTCAAGCCAGAGATGATATCTTGCGCACCTGGCATGTTGTAGATATGCGATTACTCATGCCTGCTGTTGACGCAATAAATCAGACCAGCGAGGCTTGTTCGCCTACACAGTAATCAATGAACAACTGAGCAGCAGATGGTATACTGTTGTGCAGCACACACGAATCTCGTTTCATCTCTTCACGCTTCTCGCTAATTGGCAGCGTCCAATACTTACAATACGAATTAGTGGGCAGGATGATGGAATGTGATTCGCGATAGACAACAAACAAGAAGACAGGTGTGCTTTCAAGTTTTATTGCGAGGGAGGATTTTTTCAAGAATTGCTGTAGTCCTATCCAATGCATAACGCGCACCCCCGACTTTAGGACAAAATATCGATACAATTTTGCCCATTACACATGGAAAATTACGGTAGGATGTCAATCATGCTGCAAATTCAAAGGTTTTGCGCACCCCAAGAAAACGCTTCACAGACCCCTGGTTGAGAACCACTGTAGTAGAGAAATTGTGTGAAAAAGATGGTTTGCCCAATGTACTAATTATACAGAAATTCCTGTTTAAAGTAAGAGGAAAGGTGTTCAAAGTAGTCATCATCGGCACTCTAGTAGAAGTACCAGTGAAGTAGAAGTGGCGATATACAAGTAAAAAGTAAGTATCCTATGCCTAATTTTGCCCAAAAACCTGAAAACTATCAAGTAGTAGTCTTAAACCATTACCACTTCAGGAAGTAGTGAAAGTAGGCATAATATACCTGAGTGCTCTGAAAAGTAGAAGTACTAGCCACCTCTGAGTAAGAGCATCATTAGATTGTACGCAGCACTATTGACATTCCCAACCAATCGCAATTGTTGGTGCACAATTGTCGGAATCATTGAGCATAACAGACATTTCCCTATGTTTTAGTTTCAAACAAAACTATATAAATGCAAGCAACCACTTAAAGCTATGTTTGTAACTGTCTACATATCATCGAGTGTCAATGTATCAAAGCAGTTGTATTTGAATGCAGATAACCCGCACTACACTACACTAGGGTTGTTCAAAAATGGCTTGTTTTTCAAATTGTACTGGCTAATCGACAAAATTGTTAGGTTACCTAGAAAACGCTGCACACCAGTTTTGGCTCAATGGCAACCCATAGTGACATTATTATAAGAGAAAAAGTTTTGGATGTATTTAATAAAAATAAATATAAAATTTTTTCAAATATACTGGCTATCCCATGAAATTGTTAGATTGTCTGAAGAAACGTTGCACAACGAATCCGACTCAATTCGAGCCAGTCGAAAAGAAGTTATTAAGTTCAAAATTTGAGACTTCAAATTATAGCATTTACGGTGGCTAGACCTATTATGAATTTGCCACCATAAATACTATTTCTTCCAAAACCAAATATTGTACTCCATAGCTTTGCTTGTACTGGTTGGAATTGAGCCAAATTTGTTGTGCATCGTTTTTTCGGACAACTTGACAATTTCTCGGATTATCCTTGATTGGTGGATAATCCGAGGATTATCAACAAAAAACTCCAATAACTCCGCTTCTACTAGTTGGAAGTGAGTCAAATTTGTTTTGCATGGTCTCTGAAGACATCTCAACAATTTCATGGGGTTGACAGAAAAATTTTAATTTTTTTTAATTTTTCTGTTCAAATTAAAAAATTCAATTGGATCTGCGGAGCCCTATACTTGTTGGAATTGAACCAAATTTGGTGTGCAGCGTCTTTTAGGGTAACCTGACGATTTAAGAGGTGAGCGGTTTGAATCGGGAAAAAAAGTTATTTTTGAACAGCCCTAATGCCCATGCATAATGTGCACCCCAGATTTTTGGACAATAAATCAAGCAAATTTTGCGAATTATACACAAAATATTACAGTATAGCTGCACAGTTATTTCCAAATTACATTACAATTAAAATTATGAGACACAAGTTTTTTCCAAAGTAGATTTGAATTCTAATTACTGAATTCGTGAAAACATGGACATTGAATCAAGTTCAGGTAATATCAAAGCATAGTTTATTCTCGGTTATTAGCATGAGAATATCAAATGTCTGTGCAACAAACTTGGCTCGTTTCGTACTATACCAGTGTTGGGATGACTCGAGTCAGACTCGAGTCACTTTTTCCTATGACTTGACTTGACTCGAGTTACTTTGCAAAAATGACTTGACTTGACTCGGCGCTTCAAAAACGTGGATTGACTCGTGACTCGGAGAAAAATGTACGAGTCAATTTCAAGTCATCAAGTAAACGATGTCGATTAAATCACTGTATTTTGTGTTTGTTCGCATCGTTGCATTGTTACATCACAAATAGATTGAACACAACCGAAATGATCACAGCTTACGTTGTGGTAGTAGAAGCAGTAGATTAATCCAAAAGCAACTATCTCAGGTGTTTCTTTAGGCGGCCCAGTGCTTACATTGATTACAGTGATCACCTTAACCAACCCTCTCGTATGATTTAAAAATCGAGCGATTATAGTTTATGCGTCTATAGTCTCACGGATGTGTAGATGGGAAGTGTATTGTATCATATCAATTTGTTTCAACTTCTCGGGGCTTCGTATTCAACCCTCTTGGTTGATAATAACAGACTGTAGCATGTAGCAGTAGCTATAGGCCTACTATACAGTTACTCACACATTTTATTGGCAGTTCTACGAGTGCGTGAGCAGTAAAACGCCTTCTTGCATGCATATTTAACTTTATATTCGTTATTTTATTCAAGATAAATGGCCAATTATTCTGTTTATCACACAGCTAGCAAAATGTAATGAGTTTGAATCGTCACTGATACTGCGAAAATTTAATTTGACTTGAATTGTGACTTGACTCGTGACTTGACTTGACTTGACTCGAGTCACCTCCAAAAAACGAGTGACTTGACTTGACTCGAGTCACCTTCGAAAATCGATTGACTTGACTTGACTCGAGTCAAAATGTGCAATGACTCGAGATGACTCGTGACTCAAAGGTACTGACTTGATCCCAGCACTGTACTATACACTGTAGCAGGGGCGTATTTAGGGGGGGTAATGGGTGTCCGGTACCCCCCGTTTCCAAGCTGGAATGTACCCCTTCCTAAATCTATTTCCATCGATCTAATATTTCTTATGGATAATCCCCGTATTGCCGCGCGGCATCATCACGCCATCGATCGAGCAAACAATGCAGTGAGGTGATGCTTTTTTCTCGTATTGTTCTGTCGTCTACGGAAGCCCGAGAAGCGCATCGTCACATGGCTCTCTCGTCTCATCTGAACGCTATTATCAAGTTACAATAACACTCGCAATAGACGCCATGAAATTTCGATACTGCGCGAGTTCATTATCAACAAACGTTTAGAACAAGCGTGCTAGGCTTGTATCATTAGAGATAGCAGATCCCTACAGTACCAAAACAGATTGTACCAATCAAATGTCCTATATGGAATCTATCATGTATTGACCAAATTTGCGATGCTTTAGTTCGGTTGCCGTCCTGTTTTAATGCGCTTGGCCAGTAGTAAAAACATTGTAGGCTAGGCCGCTCCGTGATTTGCGGCGCGTAATAGTTCTACATCAATGTGCAACGTAATGTTGTAATAACGCGAAGCTCTAGTCTTTGTCTCGACAATTCGCAATTGTCACTTTTGAACCGCAAACGCATTTTGGAAGGCATTTTGAATGCGAGCCTAAGCCTGCGCCGGGCCACTGTTATCCACGTGATGCAATCGCACAAGCTCAATCGTTAATTGCTCTTTAACATCTCCACACACCAAAATATTGGCAGGCAGTAGATATCATATTGATTTAGAACAAAATTATTCCAGATCATGTGCAAAAACAGGCTGAACAATTGATACAAACGAAAACATTCATTTGCGTATCTTCACTGTTCGAGTGTTCGTATATGAGCGCAAAATGGAGAGATCTCCGATGTGCTGTAATATGATCTGCGCGCACTTTCGTGATAACATCCTCGCTTTGGTAATTAAGGTCAAGATACCTCGCTGTCTCTCTTGATGCTATTGTCTTCGCTTACGGGTTACAATGTTATGTTTAGTTGTACTTAGTTTTGTATATACGAAAGAGGCAGTCACAAAAACGAGAAGATGATCTGACCGTGGTAATACTGCATTTCTGCATACATTTGAGCTGATCAATCGGTTAGAACTAGGAACACACTCTCCTTTTTATAACACCCCCCTATTCTAAAGGTACCCCCCGTTTTTTTCGGCTAGATACGCCCCTGCACTGTAGTATACAGTTCTCCTGTAATATTTATACGAAAACCAGAAATTAGATATTAAAATTGGAGCATAGAAACATTTCACAAATTAAATTAGAATTATATTACCGGCATCTCACTAATTAGTCTAATTGGGCATCTAGAAATCGAGATGTCCAAGTTTGCGTCTACAGCAGGGGCGGGCAACTTACGGCCCGCAGGCCGGATCCGGCCCGCGAAGGGATTTTGTCCGGCCCGCGGACAGTTTTCCGTCTTACATGATAATGTGGCCCGCGGTTCCAGTCTGCCGAGATTCCCCACTACTTGCATCCTAGGTCAAATTTTAGTGACTGTACGTTATTATGTACGCATGTGCGCAGCGTGCGAGAGTGGAGCTTACGCGTAAGTTCGGCGAAGCGAGAAGACTTGCATTATCGGCATTTACGATGTACTCAACCCTAATGTCGTTTGTGGTAGCCTAATCGTGCTGTTTGTCGACTACAATGGCAATTTACACCAGGCTGAAATTTCTTATTTTTAATTCCGTAGCCGCCGACTTGTAGCACGGCACACTTCTAGGCTTTTGCAAGACACCGCTTCTGCCAGGGGTCGTCAACTTAAAACGGGTCGCGGGCCACGTTGCAAAATTCGTAGAGCGTGCGGGTCGCATGAATTCAATATCGAGATTAATTAGGCCACACAGTTGAACAACGATGCTATCTCGTCACCTACTCTTTAAATCCTTAATCCAATCGCAGTTACATTATGGCATCCTCTGCTGGGGGGCTGCCAGTAAAACTGCACTCAAGCCACTGCAGAAACTACAGCATAAAGTACTCCGAATCATAGCTAGGGCCCCAAAGGGGCCTGGCTGCCCATCCAATAAATCGCTGCTGAAGAGATTTGGCGTCCTAAACATAGAAGATATGCGGAAACTAGAAATCGCCAAGTTTATGTATCAGTTTCACTGCGGTCGTTGCCCCGAATATTTCAATGACTTCTTTACCTCTGAATCAAAAGCGCACAAGTACAACACACGCGCGTCCACGTCGTCCAAATATCATATGATCGACCGAAAAGATCATCGCTCCATCAAATATGCCGGACCCGATGTGTGGAACAGTATCCCGCCGGCCATCCGACAGTCGACGAGCATGTCCACATTCAAGTCGAAATACAAGCAATTACTACTAAATAAATACAGTCCATCCTCAAGATTACCGGACCACGACTGACCTATCGATCTCGCTTCCCATGACATGCCGCCCTATTTCTTGTCGCATTCTTTTTCTATGCTATCTTCTTTACTTTCATTCAGTGTGCATGCCTCCTCTTTACATCGCCTAAGCCAAGGTGGGTGTCAGATTCCATAGACTACTCCTTGTCGCTTCGACATCTTCCTGTCTTTTCATTGTATCGCATTTTTTGTGGTGTATTGAACTGATAAAATTGCTAATAAACCAATGATGATGATACTCAACCCTAATGAATTGATATATTGGTAAATTTAGGGTACCGGGCTTATCGAACGCCTTGAAATCTTAATTAGGGATTGCACCGTGTGTTGAGTGATCAGAGAGCAGACATGACGGTACCTTAATGACAATGGTCGGGAATCTTTTTTTTGTCTGAAGAGCCATATTGGCCTTATTTTTTCCATTTTACCTCCCAAAGAGCGATACATGTCAATCAGATATTGTCACAATTGAAAATTTCTGATGTCATGGTAGTATTAATTCGATGTCATGGTAGTATTAATTCGAACTCTCTACACGGGGTTCGTCGTGTGTACCCTATTTTCTCTGTAAAAACTCGAACTTATCTTGCTGGTTGCCTTATTTGAGCATGCGGAACTTGGGAGTTACGACAACGTAGGTTCGCCGTGATGCTTTTTCAAATGTAAGAACCCATGATCACATGTGTAGGTGGAGCCAAACATGGTCACTACAGCAATCTATATATAGGTCTACACAATCTAAGCTGTTAGCGAAGATTTTGAAACCTTCAATTATTATCGGTATTTTATATTGATATCCATGAATGACTAGATTTTGAACATTTTTCTCCCAAATTGCCACAATTTGCATTTTATTAATCCAAAATAAAGCGCGAAACGAGAGGTAGGGCACAGACTGGCCAAGCCTCACCATTGGTAACGCAATCCATCGTAAATAACTGATTTAATCTAATGTAATTGTGACACTGATTTCGAAAATTGAAATACTGATCGATTTCTCAATTCTTTAAGTATTCAGCAGTAACATAGGCTATAACGTTGATCTACACGCCTATCTTATCGCCGGTAGAGCTACTTGCCAATCAAGAACGTGGATAGCTATGGCGTTGTTTGTAAATCGAGTTTGTAATTGTGAATGTCACGCCCACGGCAGTTCATTTCGCGCCTTAGATCAGGAAGACAATGTGAATTTTAAAACCTCGTTGTCATATTGGTGTCGCCATGTCTGGTATTCTCTTTGATCAATCAACGTATCGCGCAATCCAAGATTTCGAGTCGGGTAGGCTATACATCGAATTCGCGCGTGAATAACTTAAATTTGAGGATTTTGAAAATAGTAAGAGCTCCTAAACCTGAAGACGGCGTTGCCTTTACCTCTCAAAGACATGTTTACACTACCACGGGAATAATTCTTCTGATCGTGATGAAAATTTACTAACAAGTCGCTGCAACATTGACCAATTATCAGTACAAAAATAAATATTTGGCAAAGAGCCATATCTTATCCCCAAAACAGTCATATTTGGCTCGCGAGCCATAGGTTCCAGACCACTGCTGTATGCCAATGCTATATTCTCAAATCCACATTGTCTTCCTCATTATCGGCGAGAAATTGCTTTGAAGTGACATTGCTGTCGTTAAAATACATTCATTAAATACGATTTATTCCTTGTATATGTGGATAAATGGGCGAATAATGTATCGATACAGTAATCCGGCCCGCGAAGTACTTTATTTTCCTATATCCGGCCCGCCGACTGGAGAAGTTGCCAGCCCCTGGTCTACAGGCACTTCATTTTCATTGCTTGTCCTTATTCTGTTATATTCTATGACCTTTAAATAAATGTATCTTAGGGTGTTCACTGTTCAAAAATGACTTTTTTTTCTCCAATTCTACTGGCTACTTGATAAAATAGTTAAGTTACCTAATTGAAGCATGCACACCAAATTTGGTTCGATTCCAACCAGTAGCCGCATTGCTACAGGAGGCCAAAGTTTTTTTTATTTATTAGGCTATATAAAAATGAATAAAAAAATTCATAATTTTCTGTTCACCCCTTGAAATTGTTAGGTTTGTCTATAGAAACGATGCTCACCAGATTTGGTTCAATTCCAACCAGTGAAAGCGGAGTTATTGCAGTAGAAAAATTTTGGATTCAAATAAAATACCGTAGTATTTACGGTGACCAATTCCGTAATTCCTTAATTATTCATTATAGCTGTGCCCACCGTAAATACTATATTATTCAAATCAAAAATTTGCGACATCAATCCGCTCCCGCAGGTTGGAATTGTGCCAAATTTGGTGAGCCTTGTCTCGGTACACATCTTAACATTTTCATGGGGTGAACGGAAAAATTTGAAATTTTTTCATTTATTTTTATATAATAAATAGGGCAAGTTTTTGCAACTTTTTTTACAGCTTCCGGCAGCTTCCTAACTACTCAGAGGTTATGTAGAATGGTGTTTCAAGCTGTTCGGAGGATTCTTAGGTTGCAACTTTTCTCCATTTTTTTCATGCAACTTTTTGTAACTTTTTGATGTTACATGCAACTAACCTTTTCCTGAAAATATTTGGCCCTCTATTTAAATAGATTTTTTCACTGTCATTTAAATCTGAAGTCCTTTCTGATTTGACGTACATTCAGGCTAGACCGCCGAAAATTACATTTCCACTGGGTCAATTTTTTCAGGCTATTGATTTTGTTGAAGTCGCCAACACTGTGTTTTGCTACAGTGCCTTGGATATTGATCGATTCGAGTAGCTAATAGGCCTACCCTGATAATTTCAAGGAACTTGTCCATAAATGCAGCTTTTTAGTGCAACTTTCGTGAAAAATAAATGCAACTTTCCATGGATTTGCCTGCAACAAAACTTGCCCTAATAATAAATATAAACTTTCTTCTCCTGTAGCAATACGGCTACCGGTAGGAATCGAACAAAATTTGGTGTGCAGGCTTCAATTAGGTAACCTAACAATTTTATCAAGTAGCCAGTAGAATTTTAGAAAAAAAGTCATTTTTGAACACCGAGAATGTACAAGCCTCTCTCTTATTACGGGCAATTCCATGTCAAATCAACCACACTTGTATCCACCAAAGTCTCAGATTTTCATATAATTTTAGGAGATACATAGACCGCAAAAGATTCTATGTTACATCAGCTTTTATATGACACCCCTTTTGAAGTACACAGAAATGAAAGCGATATTGTTACATTTGAGTGATTTCCATGGGCAGTGACCTTCAACTTTTACGCTACATCCTTTGACTTGCACGGGCTACTGGATTTTCAAAATTCACATCTAGAACTTGAAATACTCATTTTGCAAAAGTCGCAACTACAACTAGCACTACTCACTTCACAGAACTTGCAACTAGACCTAGAACTACTCACTTATCAAAATTCGCAATACGAACTAGAAGTGGAACCACTTACTTTTCAAAATCTTCTACTAGAACTAGATCCGGAAGTACTCAAAAAAGGGTAGTTCGTTGACCGTCAACTAACTGGATTGTTAGTTCGTACGAGTCTTTACATTCTACACCGTGAACCAAAAATCATAAATTGCCCACCAGGATGACTGTATAGATCAGAACCTAACGATAGACCCATTCTAAGGTCGCAGTATCACATTGACAGACAATTTACAATCTGTTTAAAACAACTCTTCAATTTCACAGTTGAATGAGTGGAAAAAGTCTGATTTTATTCAGATATCCTACACACTGTTTTGAGCCAAATTTCAGCAAAATCCTAAATTTGATGGAGACGAATCGAAATCGATTTTTCTTTGATTCATACAAGATGAAATTACCCTAAACATCTTCAATCTCTAATCAAACTCTATCCTAATATAATTTGTTTTAAACTATAGTCAGTCCAAGTCCTCTGATTGAAAAAAAACACGTTTCAAATAATGGTAGTACTTTGTGTACTAGAAACCATATCTGAAATTTACCATACCTGCATGTATAATTCTCCAGTATGCCTTCCCTCTATTCAGTAGGCCTATAGTAGTTTACAGTCTGTACAAGAGCAACAAGACAGCATATTAAAACCTTCAATCATCACAACATGATACAATAGAATTAGGTAACAATAAATTCCCTTTCAGTAATATCACAACACGACAAACTTGCTATGGTAGTGTAGGCTACTATACAAGCCTACAGGGTTGTCGCGATATGTTCACAATAAGATCAGATGCATTCAAAATAAGGTCAGTCCGCAGTTAAAATGGCACTGCACTCTACAAATGATGTGGTGTCAAATTGAAGGGCAAAACGAATAATATTTTTGGCCGCAGCCGTTTTCTTCAGAACGCCATCGCTGCAATTTATTGAAATTTCGATAGCAACTTCACGCTCCAGCGGTCACACGGAGACTAATATGATAGGTACATCTTTCACAAGAGGCATAGAATAATGATCCTTGCAGTAAGTATACTTATGTATACTTATCTATCTACAAATATCTTTTTGCAGATCGATTCTATCCATCATCATTACGACTGTGAGCGTCATTGCAAGTTATCTCAGTTCTGTCAGATTCGACTCCTCTTCCACCACTTGGTAGCTTTCATTCAAGTGATGCAGCAGCTTACTTGGCAAACCACTGAATTTTGTGACATTAAATCGTCCATCAAAGTATTCTTTTCAAGAGAAGCGAAGACCTCATCCAAGTTCTCATTTTCATATATATATAAGACTATAACTCGAGTCCAGATATTGTGTATGACCTAACCGGAAAGGTCATATAGTTCAGACACATACGCCATTGTTATCTCATAGATTGGGCCTGTCATATTGAATCCAACACATCCTTTCGAATTTGAATGCCCCAGTTGCCCTATAGGACGAGCCACCACTGAGTTCAATACACCGCAAAATGTGATACAATGAAAAGATAGGAAGATGTTGAAGCGACTTGGAGTAGTCGATGGAATCACACGAAATAGGCGATGTAGAGAGGAGGCATGCACACTGAATGAACAGTTAAAGAAGATAGTATAGAAAAAAGCAATCAACAAAAAAATGGGGTGGCATGTCATGGGGGGGGGGATTGATAGGTCAGGTCCTTGTCCGAAAGTTCAATCATAACATATCAACGCATTTGATACAAATACGATAGCCATGACCACGTTGAACTTATTTGCTGCGTTTCTAATGGCAAGCACAGCATATCCAGAAAAGTTAACGGATATCATCTTATATGGATTGATACCAATGCTGGGAGTATATTTCCACTAAATGCAGCTACTGTAAGATTGACGTTATCAGTAGGTATATATTATGCTATGGTATCAGCATATTTGTCCAGATGACGCATTGGTAACCCTGCCGAGTATATGATTTTCCACATACATTGTATCTATGATTGTTAACGCCAGTATGCATCTCCATATGGTTTATGAATGATGCCGGCGGTTACATTCACTATGAAATTCTCTCCCGCAGATATCACAATCATAAATGGTATTTGATATTAGCATGAATATCTACATGAAGCTTCAACCCAGACATCGACCTAATGCTTTCCACAAATATCTCATTTATAATTTTTAATTGCAGCATGAATCTCCATATGCCGCTTGAGGGTACTCTTCCAAAAAAATGTTTTCGTACATATGCCACATTTATGATTTTTGACACCAGCATGCCGGTCCATATGAAGTTTGAGGCCACCACTCTGAGAGAATGCTCTTCCACATATATCACATTTATGATTCTTGATGTCAGCATGCAGGCCCATATGAAGTTTGAAGCCACCACTCTGAGAAAACGCTTTTCTACATATATCACATTCATGATTTTTGATGCCAGCATGAATATTCATATGATAATTTAGGCTATGTTTTTCACGAAATTCTTTCCCGCAGATATCACAGGCATGGTTTTTGATATCTGCATGCATATCCACATGAATCCTGAAGTTTCGAATGTGAGTAAAGACCTTGCCACATACATCACATTCATATTTCGTTATGCCAGCATGTATCTCCATATGACTCTTGAGGCTACTCTTCTGAGTAAAGGTTATGGAGCATATGTCACATTTATGGTTTTTGACATAGCATGCGTATCCATATGAAGCTTTAGGTAAGACTTCTGAACAAATGCTTTTCCACATACCTCACATTTATGATTTTTGACACCAGTATGGCTACTCATATGATATCCGAGGTCACGTTTTCTATGAAAGTCCCTCCCGCAGATACCACATATATGTCTTTTGTTATCTGAGTGCGTGTGCATATGGACTATCAAGCCAGACATCTGAGTAAATGCTTTTCCACAAATACCACATTTATAATTTTTTACGTCAAAATGTCTCCATATGTTGTTTGAGGGCGCTCTTCTGAGAAAATGTTTTCAGACATATGCCGCATTCATGATTTTTGACACCTGCATGCAGGTCCAGATGAAGCTTGAGGCCACCACTCTGAGTAAATCCTCTTCCACATATATCACATTCATGATTTTTGATGCCAGCATGAGTATTCAGATGTCTCTTAAGGTTACTTTTACGACGAAATTCTTTCCCACACATATCACATGTATAGTTTTTGATATCATCATGCATTAACATATGATCCATGAGGTTCCATTTATGAAAAAATTCCTTGTCGCACCTGAAACATTTATAATTTTTGATGCCAGCATGCATCTTCATATGACGATTGAGTGCACCCTTCTCAGTAAATGTTTTCGCACATACTTCACATTTATGGTTTTTGACACTCGCATGCATATCCATGTGAGACTTGAGGCCACAACTCTGAACAAATCCTCTTCCACATATATCACATTCATGATTTTTGATGCCAACATGAGTATTCAGATGGGTGTTGAGGTTATTTTTACGACGAAATTTCTTCCCACACATATCACATGTATAGTTTTTGATATCATCGTGCATTAACATATGACTCTTGAGGGTACCTTCACGAGAAAATTCCTTGTCGCACATAAAGCATTTATAATTTTTGACGTCAACATGCATCTTCATATGACGATTGAGTGCACCCTTCCGAGTAAATGTTTTTGCACATACGTCACAAGTATGGCTTCTGAAACCAACATGCATCTTCATATGACGATTGAGTGCACCCTTCTGGGTAAATGTTTTCGCACAAACGTCGCATGCATGGTTTCTCAAACCAGCATGCATCTCCATATGACGCTTGAGGCTTTTCTTCCGAACAAATGCTTTCCCACATATTTCACATTTAGTATTTGTGATCGCAGCACCAGTATAATCCATACTAAGCTTGACGTTACCGATTCAAGAAAACCCTTTTCCTTAATATCAAACTGATGATCTTGAAGTCGTGATCAATCTTCAGAATACTTCGCTCAAGTCGCTCTTTTTGTGGTATTGATCGTCACAGATTTCACAAAACTGCCTTAGTCGTCACAGTGGAGATAACATACAAGTTACAATATTTCAAGGTTTAAGTTTTCTGAATAAATTTTTAACAGATGGTCATGGTTCACTCTAACTGTCGAAACGGGCAGACCGTGCAACACTTAACAGAGAACTCAGATAAAATGACCCAAGCTTAAATGGTGGAGCAAGCACGGCTGCATACTATCTGAGTCTTGGACAACTATGAAATGTTCAGCTTTTCTAAATGAGAGTAAAAGTGGAATGACAGCAATACATTATTCCAAATTATATTTTCATTAGAATTACTGAATTCACGAAAACTTAAAAACCGAATCAAGATCAGTTCATATGAAATGGAGTATTTTGTCATAAGGACGATTTCAAATGTATGTACACTGTAAACCAAGCTTGGCTTATTTCCCACTATACAGTTTTCCTGTAGCATTTTCAAGAAAACCTGAAATTAAAATTAGAGTATAGAATTAGATTACCGGCATTTCATTTTAACTGGTCTAATTAAACTACTAGTATTATCTAGTTGTCAAATCTGCCGAAGTACAGGCACGACTCTCAATATTTCAACGTTTTAAAGTAATTTTGCCTCGCTTGCAATTTTGGCATAAACCATTTTCATCAGAGAGCCACAGAGATAAGCTGGAATGGAAAGTAAGTATTTCCCTGCAGTTTGAATATGGCTATTTTGGGTATAAGATATGGCTCTTTGACAAATATATATTTGTGTACTGAATTGATCAATATAGCAGCAACTTGTTGGTAAATTTTCATCACGGCCAGAATAATTATTCTTGTGGCAGTATAAACATGTCTTTGAGAAGTAAAGACAAAACCGTCTTCGGCTTTAGAGTCCTGGACCCCTCTTTTCAAAATCCTCAAATTCAAGTTACTGTCGCCAGTCTGCTCGTGACGATTCGATGTCACTGTTGAACCATCATGACAGACCGATCACTAGGGCAAGTTTTTGTTGCAGTTAAATCCGAGGAAAAGTCGTATTTATTTTTTTAAAAAGTAAAAAAGTTGCAGAAGTTGAATTTTGACCACATTTTGCTCGGTTGACTAAAAAAAAATAAAATAAGGTCAATTTTCCGGCTCATCTCCCGAAATACCCGTAAAAGCATTACTTCGGTGCTGATTTATGGTGTTTCAGTCGAATTTGGCCGTGTATTTCACCAAAATCGAAAATACTTTAATGAAAAATCGAAAAGTTGCAGATGTTGCATGAAAAAAATGGACAAAAGTTGCACTATAAGATTGATTCAAACAGCTTAAAACAGCATTATACATATCTTACGAATACTTAGGAAGCTGTAAAAAAAAGTTGCAAAAACTTGCCCTACCGATCACTAATCATTATACACTTAACGCCATCGTCTCTGAACGATGAAGAGATAGGATCCAAAGCATGCAAGGCCCGGGACACGATAGTTCAGGCCATTGACGATATCTTGCGCACAAGGCTTATTGCATGTGCGATTGCCGAGGCCAACGATTGTTCAGGCCAGCGGAACCAGGACTGTTGCAGATGCAATTGTTTAGTGTTCTTGCCAGAGATGATATCTTGCGCACCTGGCCCGTTGTAGATATGCGATTACTCAGGCCTGCTGTTGACGCAATAAATCAGACCAGCGAGGCTTGTTCGCCTACACAGTAATCAATGACCTACGGAGCAGGAGATGGTACACTGTTGTGCAGCACACACGAATCTCGTTTCACGCTTCTCGCTAATTGGCAGCGTCCAACTCTTATAATACGAATTACTGGGCAGGATGGCGGAATGTGATTCGCGATAGACAACAAACAAGAAAGGTGTGCTTTCAAGTTTTATTGCGAGGGAGGATTTTTTTCAAGAATTGCTGTAGTCCTATCCAATGCATAACGCGCACCCCCGACTTTAGGACAAAATATCGATACAATTTTGCCCATTACACATGGAAAATTACGGTAGGATGTCAATCATGTTGCAAATTCAAAGGTTTAGCGCACCCCAAGAAAACGCTTCACAGACCCCTGGTTGAGAACCACTGTAGTAGAGAAATTGTGTGAAAAAGATGGCTTGCCCAATGTACTAATTATACAGAAATTCCTGTTTAAAGTAAGAGGAAAGGTGTTTAAAGTAGTCATCATCGGCACTCAAGTAGAAGAGTAACAGTCAATTTCTATTCAAGTAGAAGTGGCGATTAACAAGTAAGTAAAAAATAAGTAACATGATTTTCCATGTATCATACGCAAAATTTTCACGATTTTTTGCCCTAAAATAGGGGGTGCGTATTATACATGGGTACAACAAGCCTTGAAAAAAATCTTCCTCGATAAAAAACTTGAAATCACACCTATCTTCATGTTTGTTTCCAATCGCGCATCACTTTCTGCCATCGCGCGTAGTTGTTAGTGGGTAGCGTGTTGCTAATTAACGAGAGTCGTGTGCAAAAGCACGCGAGCTGCTGAGTTGTTTGGCCGTTTGTACCCGAGCGAAATTAGGTCACTAATAGACACTCGCACGCGGCAATTCTCACCAATTCATCGTGTCAACGACAGGCCCGAACAATCGCATATGCAATTTATACATACACAAGCGGCCATGTGCGCAAGATATAATCGCTTGCGTAATCAGTCGCATCTCCAACAGACTTGTTGTGCATGATATAACCTCGGCGCAATCGCATCTGTAATAGGCATCGTGTGCAAGATGTCGGTTCGTTGGCACAAACTAACTCGCCGGCTTTGGCTGCTATCTACTATCGTTTAGAGACAATACCGTTAATTGTTTAATGATTAGCAATCGCATAAAAGGTCTCCTTGTGCTCTCAAGATGTCGTGTCGCTAGCCTGAACTATCGCGCCGCCCGCCTGGCGGGCTTTGGCTGCTATCTACTATCGTTTAAAGACAATCCCGCCAATTGTATAATGATTAGCAATCGATTGTTCAAGAGTGACATCGCAAAACAGAATAACATCGTATACGAAATCGGAACTATTCATGAAATGCAGGGTGCGTACTATACATGGGTACAGGCTTTTTCCCGGAATTTACATGCTATTTTAGGGGTGCGTATTTTACATGGGGGCGCACTATATTCGGAAAATTACGGTATCCTATTCCTAGTTTTGCCCAAAAACCTGAAAACTATCAAGTAGAAGTAGTCTTAAACCATAACCACTTGAGGAAGTAGTGAAAGTAGGCATAATATACCTGAGTGCGGTGAAAAGTAGAAGTACTAGCCACCTCTGAGTAAGAGCATCATTAGATTGTACGCAGCACTATTGACATTCCCAACGAATCGCAACTGTTGGTGCACAATTGTAAGAATCATTGAGCATAACAGACATTTCCCTATGTTTTAGTTTCAAACAAAACTATATAAATGCAAGCAACCAATTAAAACTATGTTTGTAACTGTCTACATATCATCGAGTGGCAATGTATCAAAGCAGTTGTATTTAACTGCAGATAACCCGCTGTGCACTAGGGTTGTTCAAAAATGGCTTGTTTTTCAAATTGACTGGCTACTCGACAAAATTGTTAGGTTACCTAAAAAACGCTGCACACCAATTTTGGCTCAATTGCAACCCATAGTGACATTATTATAAGAGAAAAAGTTTTGGATGTATTTAATAAAAATAAATATAAAACTTTTTCAAATATACTGGCTATCCCATGAAATTGTTAGATTGTCTGAAGAAACGTTGCACAACGAATTCGACTCAATTCGAGTCAGCTAATCAAAACTAGCAAAACTGCCTCTACACCTCAAAAATCACAAAATGTACACGAGATGCCATTGCAAGAGAAATAGGGAACTACTCAACAAACTTGCTGCAGTATAGTTGCATCGACAATTCGATAACGTTAACCAGCGACGGTGGACTATACCAGCATTTTTCGCCTGACTTGTAACCAGTCTTCAATATGATTGGGTTTCATGCAAACTATGAAAGACTACCACAGTGCCACACTTTTAAAAAAGGGAGACTACCATCCACTCTGCGATGGCCATCTTGGCAAAACCCAGTCCAGTGCTCATCTCTGCTGTGTAGTGCACGCAGTAAACGTGTACATTAGCCTGGTGACAAGGGTTGGGCAATAATTTTAAATAATAAATTTATCACTTAAATAATAACCATAAATTTTTTTGGCGGGCTGGGACAAATGTTCAGACGACATTCTGAAGCATGCAGTTTCATTTCTTAATTGAAAGCAGTGAATTAAACTGGTAACACATGTTGCTGAGTGGATGCGTTAATGTTAAGCTGCGTGCCGAACTTTGTGTGGCTTGGCAGGTATTGCCGCTCAGCCCAGTGTATGATTTTTCCCATAATGCCGACTCGAATTATATTCGGAGACCTGCTCGGTTCTCATCATAACCTGAAAAGATCAGTACACGGCCGACTTCGCAGTAAACAAATATGTAGCGCTCCAAATCTTGTTGAAAGGCCGGCCGGTTGTTCCACCGGAGAACTATCCCTATGAAAACTACCAATACCATCTACCGCTACGCCATGTTTACGCTGGAGTCAAGGTTAAGACCACTGGTCTAGTCTATTATTCTAGTTGTCTAATTAAACTTATTAGATCGAAATGCCGTTAAACTATCTCTAATCTGATTTGTGGAATGTCTCTATGCTCCAATTTCAATTCTAATGTATTTCTGACTTTCCAGAAAATCCTACAGGAGAGCTGTATGTTGCAAAATGAGTCAGAAGGCTTGGTACACAGACATTTGCCATTCTCGTGCTTATGAGGATGAAGTCTGATGTGATACGAACTGAACCTGATTTTTGTATTTCTTCCTCATTACGAATTGAATTCAATTCCCAAGTTTTTGCGATTCAATATGATAATTTTAATAAAATTCGCAAAAGAAAGCTCAAAATTTTGTAGTTGTTCAACTTTGCAGAGATGGGATCATTTCGAATCTTGCCCCTCGCAAATCGACAGCTAAGCACAAAGGGAAGTCAAGTCAACCTAAAAGATATCACCGTTGAAATCGAATATTCACAACCAAAGCACATGAGCAAAGGTATCACATGGATCAAACATATCACAGCTGGCTAATTCCATTATAATTTAACAGGGGCTGTAATGCATACCCTCAGAATTGTCCAATATTTACAAATGTTATTCTTTTTTGAATTCCAAGTTTATTAAAAAAAAAAAATTGAAAAATGTTCAGCGGTTCAAAAGATATTGCGATTTAAAATCCTCTCGTCACTAGGTGGCGCTACTTTCAAAAATCTTTGAAATCGATATTTTTCGCTTAAATGATGGTAGAAAACCAATTAAAATGTCCAATTAACCAATTCTGGGGCCAAGGAATTCAATAAAACCAACTGTTTCGCCCTAAACTCAATGAAAAAAAAGTTACGGATGAAAAAAAAATGGGGGGGACGGGCTTGAAAATGTCTGTGGGATACGGCCTACACAAAAAACAATTATTGTGAAATGTGCTTCTAAGGAGTATGGTTGATAAAAAGCTTGATTTTAAATTTAATATTTATTCCACCATGAAATATGCATTACATAAAAATTTCATGGTCCCAACCCATATCCCTGCTCACCGTAAATACTATTATCACCAGTCAAATATATCGATAAATTTATTTGTTTTGGGTTTTGAAATTTTTCAAGTAGAATCGGTGGTGAACCACCGCATCAACAATAATAGAAGCAAGTAACAAAAGACATATTTACAATTGATCTTGAAATGTGGCAAGTCGACGATCCAAAATGCATGCCAAACACGAAACAATAAATATGTTGAAAATGCATTTTGTCTCTTAGCATTGTCAAAAGTCAAAAATCCGGACATATTTATTGTTTCGTGTTTGGCATGCATTTTGGATCGTCGACTTGCCACATTTCAAGATCAATTGTAAATATGTCTTTTGTTACTTGCTTCTATTATTGTTGATGCGATGGTTCACCACCGATTCTACTTGAAAAATTTCAAAACCCAAAACAAATAAATTTATCGATATATTTGACTGGTGATAATAGTATTTACGGTGAGCAGGGATATGGGTTGGGACCATGAAATTTTTATGTAATGCATATTTCATGGTGGAATAAATATTAAATTTAAAATCAAGCTTTTTATCAACCATACTCCTTAGAAGCACATTTCACAATAATTGTTTTTTGTGTAGGCCGTATCCCACAGACATTTTCAAGCCCGTCCCCCCAATTTTTTTTTCATCCGTAACTTTTTTTTCATTGAGTTTAGGGCGAAACAGTTGGTTTTATTGAATTCCTTGGCCCCAGAATTGGTTAATTGGACATTTTAATTGGTTCTCTACCATCATTTAAGCGAAAAATATCGATTTCAAAGATTTTTGAAAGTAGCGCCACCTAGTGACGAGAGGATTTTGAATCGCAATATCTTTTGAACCGCTGAACATTTTTCAATTTTTTTTTTTTTTTTTTTAAACTTGGAATTCAAAAAAGAACAACATATATAAATATTGGACAATTCTGCGAGTATGCATTACAAATCTCAAAAAATTTGCTAAATTATAATGGAATTAGCCAGCTAGGTCATGCCAAAATTGACTAGCTGAGTGATTCGATTGTGAATCGAGTATTAGGCTTCGAGTATCACTCATCATGACATCATAATAGTGTGAAAGTTAAAATATTCTCATTTTATGCTAATTCTACACCACATCAAATATAATTTGGTGTTTAGATCGATTAAAACTAGAATTACAGCCACACATTATTGTTTTTTACAAATTAGAGTAGAATTGGAATTACTGTAATTTTTGATGTATGATGTGTCCCCACGCATGTGCATTGTGCACCTCTGATTTTAGGACAGTAAATAATGGAATTTTCGTGCATTGTACATGAAATATTACTGTTTAGCTGCACAGTTTTTCCAGATTACATTACAATTAGAATTATACACAAGTTTTTACCAAATTAGATTTGAATTATATTTACTGAATTCGCGAAAACGTGGACATTGAATCAAGTTCCGGTAATATCAAATGATAATTTATTCTCGGTTATTAGCATGAGAATATCAAATATCTGTATGTTGCTTGGAGGGGGGGGATGTCAGGGTTGGAGGAGGGGGACACTGGGGTTTGAGGAGGGGGATATTAGGGTTGCATATCGTGTCCCTCCCCCCAACCCTAATCTTGGGATACCCTAACCCGAACTGTGACCCTTACCTGCCTCCTACCCTAATATCCCCAAACCTTCAATGCTAATATCCTCCTCCCTCAACGCTAATATCCCTCTACCCCAACCCTAATATCCCCCACCCCAACCCTAATATTCCATCCGCCAACCCTCATATCCCACAAATCTTTTTCCAATAGTTTGCCTCCTGTGTTTGATGACTTTTTCATGCCTGCTAAAAATGTCCACTCCCATTAAACGAGATCCTCGTCTAAAGGAAATATCTTCTTAATATCACTTACCCCCACCCAATAGCAACCTAACTAGGAGATCTATCGACTACTCGGGACCTATCATCTGGAATGCATTACCACCACATATCCGTGAATTGCCTTACCGGTACAATAGATTCAAAAAAGCCCTACTTGATCACCTCTTGTCGTTACACTACACTTGCCCTGCCTCGCCCGGACATTGCTTCATTGATCATTTGCTACCATCCTTTAATTTTTCTTCTATTCTATTTCTTTAACTACCGTAACATTTTTTACAGCCAGACTGTTTAGAGTCAAGTGTACCTGTTTGATGCTGGTGTGATCAGACTAGATGACCTTCACTGTCTTATCGATCATTCCTATCTAATACCGAATACTGTGCATTAGGGCTGTTCAAAAATAACTTTTTTTTCTAGATTCCAGCCATTCACTGATTAAATTGTCAGCTTACCCTAAAAAACGCTGCACACCAAATTTGGTTCAATTCTAACAAGTATAGACTCTGCGGATCGAATTAAAATTTTCAATTTGAACAGGAAAATTAAAAATAAAAATTTTCAAATTTTTCTGCCAACCCCATGAAATTGTTGAGCTGTCTTCAAAGACGATGCAGGAAAAATTTGACTCAATTCCGACCAGTAGAAGCGGAGTTATGTGAGTTTTTCGTTGATAATCCTCGGTTGATAATTTATCCACCAATCAAGGATAATCCGAGAAATATCAACGAAAAACTCCAATAACTCCGCTTCTACAACTGAACAGACCTACTGTACATGTGTATTTTGGTTGGATGAAAATAAAGGCTCTCTCCCTCTCTCTCCCCCAACCCTAATCCCAATGCGGAGTAAGCAATATATTTTGACGTTTAGAAATTTTGACGTGGTCACGAGAAACATTTATTGGTGATATGGTGAACATTTTTGGTCAACCACACTTGTACCTATACCAAAGTATAAGATTTTCGTGTAATTTTAGGAGATACATGGACCGCGAAGGATTCTATGTTACATCAGTTTTCATATGACACCCTTCTAAAAATTTTGAAGTACCGGCAGACAGAAATGAAAGGAAGACTCCTGCGAGATTGTTACATTTCAGTGATTTCCATGGGCAGTGACCTTAAACCAGTGGTTCTCAACCTTTTTGGCTTCGCGGACCCCTTTTGACCGACACGGACCCTCGCGGACCCCCTCCAGTTTTAGTTCAATTTTAGTTCTGTTATGATGCAGCCTTCATCTGTTTTTTACAAAAATGTATTGTAGGCTTGTGATAAACAGCAAAATATTGATTTTTCTTGAAAATAACATCATATACTATTTATGTATAAATTGGTAGATTTTGAATATTTCAAAGCTAATTTTGCTGCTGTATTTCTTGAAGTAAGTGGTCGTGTCTTGAAGATCGGCGTCTTCGTTTTGATATGAACGAGGAGTGCCGAAAACCATTTCCGCAAAGATAGATGGAGGCTAATGCAATATTAACGCATAACGCTTCCGACTATACTTTTGGTGTGATCGCAACATTCATGGCATCAAAATGAAGAAACATATATTTTATGAACATATCACGCCCAGCATCTAGCGCAGGGACTGGCACCATAGGACGCACCGCGGGTCGGATTGGGCCCGCGACGGCATTTTGATAGGCCCGCAGAGAGTTTCTACCGTCAAAGTGAAATCCTAATCTAAAAGTATATAGACAAATTTTATGCGCCAAAGAATGGATCCGAGTTTCCCAACCTGAGAATGACTGTCATGAAACGACTTGTTCTGTTCGAGCAAACATTTTCGACCATGAACTATTGAACATTAACACGACAAGGCTGCATACCAATATAACTGGTGATATGAATTTCAGGGTTGGAGCGAAATGCTTTGACAGCAACGAAACACTCCTTGTTCATAAAAAAAGCCTTGTCGATAGGGCATCCGCAATAAGAATGCGCCAAATCTGATAGCCGAGCTTTAAGAGTAGGTATATCATTGTCCGTTTTATGACGAGTGTCAGCCGTAAATATTCGGGTTCATTTCAATATCAATATACTATTTAATTGTATATTGAATTTCTGTACCTCCAAGAAGCTATTCAAATAGTGGTTATGTATATCACAGGATCAAATGGATTTCGTGGCGAGGTTTCAATCCCTGCATTGGGAAAAATTAGGGAAATACTTCGTCTCTAAACAGCAATATGTTTGTATCAGCAGGTTATTGGAAAATTGGCAATGAAAATGAATTTCCACACTACGATAGCTCATGTCAGACTATTATGATGATGATATGAGTCATGAGGTTTTATAAGTTGTGGTGCGAAACTGCCTCATGCTTTCTCAAATAAAAAAATAAAATAAAAAATAGGTTATCAACCATTTAAAAAATTTAGAGGTCTCGCGGACCCCCTGAAATTGCTTCGCGGACCCCTAGGGGTCCGCGGACCCCCGGTTGAGAACCGCTGCCTTAAACTTTTACGCTACACCCTTACACTAGCAAGAGCTACTGGATTTTCAAAATTTAGATCTAGAACTAGAAATACTCACTTTTCAAGAGTCGCAACTAGAACTAGAACTACTTGCTTTACAAAACTTGCAACTAGAACTAGAACTGCTCACTTTACAAAACTTGCAACTAGAATTACATCTACTCACTTTACAAAACTTGCAACTAGAACTACTCACTTATCAAAATTCGCAATACAAACTAGAACTGGAACCACTCACTTTTCATAATCTGCTACTAGAACTATCTAGAAGTACTCGAAAAAACGGTACCGGTAGTTAGTTGACCATCGACCAACCGGATTGTTAGTTCGTACAAGTCTGCACATTCTGCGGCGTGCACCAAAAACCAGGAATTTCTCAATGGGATGACTATATAGATCAATTTATACAACATAAAGTGAACAAAAGGACCATCCTAAGGTCACAGTATCTCATTCACAGACAATTTCAAATATGCTTAAAACAGCCCTTAAATTTTACAGTTGAATTGTGAGCATAGCGACACCAAGCCTCCTATGAGCACCTGAAATGGCATAGACAAAAGAACAATGAAGACACACTGTCAAATCTTAAGATATAGCACAGATACTACAGCAGTGGTACTGAAAATTAAACCAAATCTGAGATTTAATGCCTCACACATCGAAATGAATGAAATTTGAAGTATGCTATGTTTTTACCGGCATATATTACTTGGAGAGCGCGCATACAACCAATTGCATGTAACGTAGTTACCGTATATGAAACATCTGTGAGTGACGCAAACAATTTCACATTGGGGAGCATATATTTTCTTCCGGGGCTCAGATTGCGAGGAAGGGATTATTTGGTACAGACCATGTTGGCAAAAATCTTCAAATGTCCGGCGCAGAAAGATTCGGCCCCCGAAATACCTGTTCCTTGTCTTAGCATGGCATCAACTAATTTGTGCAACAAAAAGATTGGCACTTGCTCATGATCAAGCCATATTGACATGACACATGACTTTTCTGCATGTCTAGCTCATTGGCTATATAGTACCCAACACAGTGACCTCAGGTATGTATAACCGATCAAACCAATATTGAATCGGTGTCTCGTGCACAACAAAGATTCTACTGACTACACACAGGTGTGACGCTTAGAACCGTCTTGGCACACCAAAGATATTACGCTAAACGTACCGGGATTCCAACCCGGCGATCAAAGAGAGATCTTGTGAACGCAATTTTTGTTGCAACAAGGGATATTAGGATTGGGAGGGTGATTATTAGGGTGGGGTAGAGGGATATTAGGGTTGAGTTGGGAGATATTGGGGTCGGCGTGAGGGATGTTGGGTTGCAAAGAGAGATATCAGGGTTGGAGTGCAAGTGCAGAATATCAGGGTAAAGGTTGGGGTAAGGGTATCCCAAGATTGGGGGCTGTGACGTATATTAGGGTTGAGAGCAGAGTTGGATCAATTACATTATTTCAGTCCAATTACAATTACAATTACTTTCATGCATGTTTCAATTACATTACAATTACTTCATGCTAAAAATATTAAATTACAATTAAATTACAATTACTCCTTGCATGCTTCAATTACATTACAATTACAATTACAATTGCTGCTGTTGATCATGTAATTGAATAATCATAAATTCAACCGTGCTCCTTGACAACCGTAGCGTCGTATTTAACAACAATTCAAGTCTAGTTCAGATTGTATAGTAATAAATGCGTTTATGTGCATACATAGTATGCTATGTAAGATATCATTGTGACGTAATATAAGCGTGTTTTGTATGCTCGGTAATTATGGCTCACGTAATTGGAAATGTAAAATGTTATTTACCTAATTTCCTATGGGTTAGGATTAAGAATAGGGTGCAGTATGTCGTTGAAAAAGTATTATAATATATGCACGTGTTGGATTTGCGTATATAGTATATAATTAAAGAAATAATATTATTTTTATCGAGGGACGTAGGAATTAGGATGAGTAAAAACAAAACCGTGCTTTGTCAGATAAGACGTTATATAATATCCAGTGGTCTGGTTAGTTAGCCAGACGAAGTAACGATGCAGCATCGTGATCTGAAATCGTATTGTAGATTGCCAACCCACGGATAGATGCGCAAGATGTGAGTCACGGATGAATGAACCGACAAACGTACTGCAGAGCCGGCTAAAAGCAGCAAACTTTGTAGTCCTAGAGCTGGCGATCCATGCGTCCAAATTTGATGCATCTGGTCTTTATCGTAAGCTATTGATGTACTAATTCCGAAAATACAAAATAAAATCTCATCAGGGCAATGTAACTGCTCCAAAATAGCCGTTTAAGGCCGACTGTTCTGAAAAGTGAGAGCGCTGCAGCAGCATGACAACAACAATTACCAATTACGCCCAGCGATTGTTCAGAACAATGCCGATTCCCAGACTTTCACGACTATTTTGGGATGGTACCATTGCCTGGAAATATACTTTTATTGCGGAATCAGTGCGACTCTAGCTTTCGATTAGGACCATACATATCAAATTTCGACGCTTGGATCGCCAGCTATAGGACTATCAATTCTGCTGCTTTTAGCCGGCTCAGCAGTTCGCTTCTCGGCGTATTCAATCGTGAGTCACGTGTTGCGAATCCATCCGTTGGTTAGTAATCTAAAAATTGTATACAATGGCAGCCGAGGCCAGCATAGCGGTAAAAATAAAATAAAAACTTCGCCCGCAAGGGCGCAGTCAAGGGCTTCCGCGAATGGATCCACCAAATTCCTTGTCGACATTTAAAGAGAATGCATTATAAGTCAATTATTTTATGTTGTGCTTGTCAGGTCTCAATAGAAATTTAATGTAATTGAAATTGTAATTGAGCAAAATTTTTGTCAAATTACAATTACAATTACAATTACACAAAATAAAAATGCTTCAATTACAATTACATTACAATTACATTGAAAAATGTAATATTTACATTCAATTACAATTACAAATTACAATTGATCCAACTCTGGTTGAGAGTATCGTGTCCCTCACCTTACCGTGCTCTCCTCCGACCCAATTTATTCTGACGTTTATAACTTTTGATGTGTTCATGAGAAACAATTTTCAGTGATCATGGTGAACATTTTTCGATGTATGCCTACTATCGACGAAGCGCCGATCACTCTGCTGCGGTCGCGACCCCAATTTCTGCCCTTTGTGACCCATGCTTAGGTCACGACTCATCTTTCAAGAGCCCCTGTACTAAAAACCCATGCTTCAAGGAGAAATAACCAGAAACCATATCTGGATGTAAAAACCCAGGCGTTGGATCTCCGATTCCAATGAAATGTCTATCCATCAGAGATGAGCGGATATGAAATTTCTATGTCCTAATACAATCCAAATCCAAACCTTCAAATCCAAATTCTAATCCATAACTTTTTCATATTCAAGTCCAGGTCCAATCCTGATCTGATTCCAACTGGAAATTCAGAAAAATACTAATTTATGCAATGGAGGGATTCGAAATTTTTCTTTCACAATCAACGATTCACTTGATTCAAGATAACTTAGTAACCATAAGTACATTAATAACTGATCTGAATAAAGTTTGTCGCCATTCTGATCTCATCTGTACCTTTACGTACCAATTTATCGCCTTACTACCGTAAGCATCGAATTTTGCGAGTTGATGAACTATATCGCCTCGAAGTATCAAAAGTTGTTCACAAATACTTTTCCAATAGTCTGCCTCCTGTGTTTGATGACTTTTTCATACCTGCTAAACATGTCCATTCCCATTACACGAGATCCTCGTCTAAAGGAAACATCTACCTACCCCCACCCAATAGCAACCTAACTAAGAGATCTATCGACTACTCGGGACCTATCATCTGGAATGCATTACCACCACATATCCGTGAATTGCCCTATAATAGATTCAAAAAAGCCCTACTTGATCACCTCTTGTCGTTACACTAACACTGTTGCCCTACCTCGCCCAGACATTGCTTCATTGATCATTTGCCACCATTGTTCAATTTTTTCTATTTTCCTTTAACTAAACATTTCTTTACAGCCAGACTGTTCAGAGTCAAGTGTACCTGTTTGATGCTGGTGTGATCAGACTAGATGACCCTCACGGTCTTATCGATCATTCCTATCTAATACCGAATACTGTGCACGCATATTTTCTGTACCACCATCACTGCCGTTTGTTATGTATTTTGGTTCGATGAAAATAAAGACTCTCTCTCTCTCTCTCATTCGCCACACGACATTACAATCTCCCAGAAAATAGGTAAATCCAATCCAAATCCGCTCTGAAAAAATGTCTATATCCGGCAAAATTTCACCAATCCTGTTTTTTCAAAACCTAATCCTAATCCATGCCCTTCTCTGCTATCGCTACAAAATATGCCGTCATTTGTTGACGAAATTCCGCGGGAAGTACAGGTTGTAGGGTGGATATAAATTGCTGACGACAGCGAAGTCGACGACGCCAGCATTTGCTTTGCAGATGTCATAGATTACAGAGTGATATATCTTGATTAGTCAAACCATAGCAATTTACAAAGCTACGCTGTAAATTGCTATGGTCAAACGGACTATAAAATCATATCATCATATATTATTGCAATGTAACGATATGATATATTACGTAACGATACAATTCTGTAAAGTAAGGTTGGGTAGGGTAGGGTTACCTTATGTTAGGCTTACCATATTTTGGAAATCTAAAGAGAGGACACTTTTTCAGAAATTTGAGACTTGCAAAACCGGAGAAGAATTATCAAAAACCGGTGAATTTTTCACACTTTGTGGTCGGTTGACTAAAAAAAAGGACATCAAAGAACTCAAAATAATGTTTTTCTCACCACACTGCCAGGTCAATGATATATATACAATGATTGGAAACTCAAGTGAGCTCTGCGTTTGAGCGCGTCGCGAGTCATGCTTCACTACAGGAATGAAATCGATGTAAACAAACGGTTCGCCAGCAATCTTTCTTCAGGAACTGGCGTTAACGTAGTGAAAAGTTTTTTATCGAGACCTCTTTTGCACGTGAATTGTGTGCATACTGTACAGTTTTTGGCCAATACCAGTAGCATGGCTTAATATTCAGACGAAACTGATGTACCACTTGTACCAGTGTGCCTACGTGATGAACATTGTGATCGGAGGTGGTCTCGCAGTATCAAATAAAGGTGGATACTTCATAGTACGAGCTAGAGTTGGGATCAGGTCACTATCTTCAAGTCATTACAAATTTTTAATCAAGTCACGAAGTCATAACAAATTTTTTCAAGTCAATTCAGGCAGGTTCTAAAACTGACTCTGGAGTCAGGCCTTCTGAAGTTGTGAAAGTTGGCAAAACCTACTTGAGGATATCGCAAAAAGCATCACGTTTTTGAAGTAATAATAGTCATTATTCCTTTGTTACGGACATTCATCTTGTGATCCGAATGCTCATATATACAAATGAGTAAAAATAAAAATATTTTTGTTTGATACATATCAGGAGCAATCGTCAGCAGCTTTTAGATACAGTATACAATTGACTAACAGATGTATACAAAGTAAAGTCTAACTCATTTCTTCATACTACTCGTGTACTTTTCAGACCGTTCATTTTCTGCTTCAACAAGTAGATTTCAATATCCAATTGACTAAGAAACGTCTGCAAAACCTGGTCTTAACCTACTTTTTCAAACTACGGTACTTCATGAGTTCAATTTACCATGATATGATGGTATATCTTATAAGTGTATGTGTGCGCAAGAGCGACCCACAATAGGTAGAAAGTTCCTGCCATTGTCCATGTCAGGTTTGATGGACTTGTACACAGCCAATGATCTATAAATGATTGTTCACAGCATATACTTTGTATAGTCATTAAATTGTAATGTTGTCCATGTCCAGTCCAGTTTGTCTGTCAACTCTTACAATCATAGCTGACTTGAGAGATGGTGACTTCGAAGAATGGGACGGAATAGAGGCTATCCAACAATCCCCTTCACTCAACAAATCTCCGAACTTACACATCACCATCTATTCCCTCAACGGTCCAGGTGATCATGGAAGAAGTTGATCGAATCCGAGAATCATAACAATGTGTCATCGCATGGGTATTACAGAAGCAGGATTTTGAACAGCTTAAATACCTCACCTCTTCATGGACTCCTAAATGCTCTGATACTAGTCGTGTCTAAATTTCAATAAGGATACCAACACCATAATATCATTGAGAAGTTTATACGGGGTATGGGTATTTCATTTACTATAACACTTGAAAACTGCGTAAACAACTTTTGTTATCATGTCAGACTTGTTGTCATCTAAATTCAGAATAACAAGAACCAAAATCCTAGTTAACGGAAAGCATTTAAGTCAAGTGAATATGTAGCAAAAAGGGATTTTCATATTTATGAAAATTACAATATCAGATATACCTATGTTTAAGCCATTCGATAAATGTACTGTCTGCATCTATTATTTGTTGTAATTTATGAAACTGTGCTGTGCTATTACGAACAATCGAATAACTGTGCCTAGTAGTTGAGAACACCAATGTTTCTTGTCACGTAACAAAAATATATATTCTCAAATGTTATTTTTTCGAGCTTTCTTATCCTCTCTTAATGACAATAACAGGACAGCAGTTAGATGGTAGAGCAGCGATCTCACATGACGTTGAACATCGGAGGGCATTCAAGCATCAAGTACCATGGCATTTGAACACTAGTATGTTTCAAGCCTCTTTAGAAATCAATTATTCTTTGAAAATTACCATATCGCAGTTGCGGCCAGATTTCCTGATCAGAATAAAAATGATTCCAATAACGGATCAAGACTCAATCTCTTGGTGATAATGAGGTAGTCTGCTCGATGGATTGGCAAAAATGTCCGTATCAAATGAGAGGGTAAACCGAAATTGC
This sequence comes from Botryllus schlosseri, assembly GCF_051294905.1. Lineage (NCBI taxonomy): Eukaryota > Metazoa > Chordata > Ascidiacea > Stolidobranchia > Styelidae > Botryllus > Botryllus schlosseri. The sequence continues at coordinate 37,003,480 of NC_137238.1, forward strand.
GGTCACTAGAGGGCGCGCGTGCGACTGGTCCTTTGTTTACGTATCTACGACGACGACGTAGGAAGTGTAGTAGAAGTAGTATTGGAGTGGTAGTAGTAGTAGTAGTGGATTAGCAGTAGTAGTAGTGTAGCAGTAGTAGTAGTAGTAGTGGAGTAGTTATAGTAGTAGAGTAGTAGTAGTGATGCAGTGTTGTTCTGTTCCCCGTTGCTCAAATGCCGGCGGTCACCGATTTCCGACTCGCGAAGACACCAGAAAGAAGTGGATAGTGGCGATACGAAGGCTTGACAGTCGCACCAAAAAACTGTGGCAGCCGGGCCCAAGCGCTCGTGTTTGTAGCGCACATTTTGTGGAGGCCGACTATTGTGACGATGGAAATGGTAAGGATGAAATTTCTTGATTGCCGTTGGGCATCGAATGCTCCAGCCCAGCTGGTAGCCTACGTGTTGCTTTCCGTTAGGTAGTATATAAGCCAGGAGTTATTGAACAGCTGAATATTTGGTTGAACAAGTCCCTCATTTTGTCTGTCTCAATACCAGAAATTCATTCATTCATTTTCGTTTCTCTGTTTACGGCTGAGAGGAAATTATTGCGCGACGGTGCAGTGCCTACTATTTTCCCATTTGGACGGTCTGCAAAGGAAGGGAAGGAAGAGCAAAGCGCAAGCATCATGATCCATTTGAAGATATTTGTCCTGACAACATCCACTCGAATTTAAACCCAGTAATAGGGTTTAGCGAAGAGGTCGTAATCGATAATGATGGGTGCAGTAATCAATTGAATATGTCTGTAAACGATGATGGACATGTTGACGAAACGACCCAATGTTGTTTGATGCCATCACATCGATTGAGATTGGACAGCTTGAAAGACAAACCTGTGAAAGCTGTGAAATATTTCACTGGATTTGATGATTACCATCACTTTAATTTTTTTTTAATGTTCTTGGCCCAGCTGCCCATTACTTAAAAAGTCAATGCAGCCGTCTGTCTCCCCAAGAGCAACTCTATCTCACTCTCATGAAACTTCGCCAGGCAAAAGACGACTTTGAACTTTCACTCATATTCAACATCAGCAAAGTTCGAGTAGGTCAGTTGTTCAACATGTGGGTCAACTTCATGTACCACCGGTTGAAAGAGTTGAACACCTGGCCATCGTATGAGCTGACACAAGAACACATGCCACACGATTTTAGCAAGAATTTTCCTTCTACCAGAGTAATATTAGATGCGACCGAAGTTCCATTGAAAAGCCATCTAATGTGAACGCACAATCAGCCACATTTTCTTCTTATAAGAACCACAACACCTTGAAAACCATCATCGGCTGTTCTCCCTCTGGCCTTGTCTCTTATGTGTCCGATAGTTATGGTGGTAGGACGACCGATAGACAAATTATGGAGAGATCTGTGCTAATGACAGATAAAAGCAAGCTCCAGCGACGGGACAGCATCATGGCTGATCGTGGATTATTGGTGCAGGATTTATTTGCCAATCGGGACGTCTTTGTAAATACTCCACATTTGCTTGGGGACAAAAACCAATTTGATGAGGAAGTATTAATTCACGACCGCCGAGTTGCCTCGAAAAGGATACACATCGAGCGTATCATAGGTCTAAGTAAGACCTTAAAAATAATTTTAAAGAATGAACTGAATATGTTCGGCTTCTTTTTCTGTAATCTGGGAACAAAATAGACAATTTCATTAAAAAGAAACAGTCTACAGTGGTGCACGGTGATGATGAGGTGCAATGGAAGTACATGGTTACGAATAACTACCACTAGGCCTACTAGGAAAAGAAGCACCCCACCTTTAAAGAATAGTCCACCCAGTACTGTCTCCAGTCAATACCAAAATAATTAAGATCATGAGTGGCTTCAAAAAATTTGCTTTTTCGTACATGTGCCGCATCGGAAGGTCTTTGCCAGAAGAAAAGCCGAAACCAATGACTTGATTTCTGACATAATCATTATAGCCAGGCCAGTTTTGAAATTTTGAAGGTCGTGGATCCTCATCGTTCTTTTGGACAAACAGGCCTTGGCATTTAACCAGAGAAGCTGTAAATCCAAGAATTGTTACATTAAGTTTTGATCAAATTCAAGTTTTGATCAAATTATATATATATATAAATAACCTACTCTGAATCTTAGATAATAAACCTGTTTTTGATCATCCTTGTCTTACCTAAACGAAACTTGCGAGGCCTGTGAAAAGTCTGAAGAGCGTCAGTACAGCCGTTTGCAACCTTAAGTGCGCCGGACTCCTTGAAACATGCAAGCATCAAGAGAATGGCTGCAATATGCTTGCACGTACTGTGAAGACCGGCTCCTGTTGGGCATTCACACGGACTATTCTGGAGTTCACCACTTGGCAGTGACGCAACTTTCACATTATAGGTGAGCTGAAAAACAGACCTAAGTATTCTTGGCCCTTCATTAGTATTCCAACACAATGACTAACATCACTACGCATGGTTGCGCACAACAAGCCCGTGACAAAAAACTTGCGGTTGTTCTCAACGAAGCTGGCCACCACTACTCTTTCACTTTCTAAAAGATTTGCCCCTTTCTCAATGCCTTTGAGATCTGCACAGCATGATTTGTCTGAAACTAGTCTGTACCGGAAGTATCCGTCGATCAAATCCTTATTCACTGGAGGTACTGAGTGCGGGTGATCCTCACATACTTGGCTAAATCCTTCTTTTGGCCACTCCACAGGGTCTGGTGCTGGCAAGACAATTTGAGGTCCCGGAAATCTTGGTTTCGGTCATAAGCTTCGAGTCTATGTAACAACAATGAAGTAGCTCATAAATTTGCTACGAGACAGACACACAGATGGACAGATGGCCGACTGCCTTGCAATTGTTTATATAAAACCCAGCTTAATTAAAGTGGTGCGCATACCGCAGTAATACGCCCTACTTACCTTTCCAATAGTTGACTTTTCTGGCCAGATGTCTTCGCTCCACGTTTTTTCAATTCTTTACGGAGTTCTTATAAAGTCTTTCCAGCAATTTTACCCATTACAAAGTCATACAAGAACTGCGAACGTCGCTCGGGTACTGCTGATGTATAGAGTCACACGCAACTGCAACGCGACTGAAAGGACCAGTAGCTCTCGACTCCACCAAGTGGTGACGGCAGTTTACCCTCTCATTTATCATTGATGTTGTTTTCTTGTCTCTTTGATAAGCTTTCCTGCTCACGAATTTCGTTGCTGTTTCTGGGGCATAAGAATATCTCCAGTTTTGCAGTAGCGGCATATCTTTTTCCAGCTACTAGCTGTACAAGTGAAGAAATATTATCTGGAATGCAATATGGCTTAAATGGCAGTTGTAGCTGAACTTGGTTGTCATATTCACAAGGCACACGAAATTATCCACAGGTTGCATTGTAGTGTCCATCTCTTCACCTCTATCGTACTCGAACAATATGCATAGTCTTTCAGCAAGACTATTTTTCTCTGCATCAATCGATCCAATGAGTATCAATCCAATCCGGCACCATTCGTCAAAGTAACATTCATATTGACTACAATCTTTGGAAATATCTCAATGTCTGAAGCAAAGTGGAACATGAAATGGTTGCTTCTCATGGACGGCCTGGCGTGCCGAAATCCCATAAGATAATGATTTGCACTTTTATTAGGATCCCTGAATCCTTTTCAATTTCCTCGCGACTGTGGGTTGCTTTGCGGCTGTTTCAATACACGAACAATCTTTTCTTGAAAGTTAGAATGGACTATAATTTATAAAAAAATGTTAACGAGACTGTAAAAAATTTATGCATTAGACATTTACAGAATGGGAATTTGTTATGTCACAGTTTTGCCAGTCAACTACTATTGAAATCAAGTTATTTATTCAATCCGTCAAGTATTTTCCGTACTGCCGCATATGCAATATATATGAGCAATGTGCATATTCAAGAGAGAGATTTTGCATTGGATGGTTGTGGAGTTACATTGCTGGAAAAATAACCTGGGTAGCAGCAATACAATGCAAGTTGATGCTCATGCTCAGGTCATAAAGCGTGATGCAAATGGCGAAAAGTTATGAAGGTTATACATAAAAAAAACCATAGACGTACACAAATGCATAAATCATCTATTTTGTACAATCCTTCCAGCTATCAATCTTAACGAGTACTCCATGTTAATTTTCAAGGTTTACAGGCAATGCATGGGGAACACTTCACAACGGGTAGTTCATATCAAAGTGCCAAAACGTTTACCAGGTATATTTTTAATAAATGGGCATTGGTAGACGCTTTCGGACACCTCTGTGTGAAAGATTCAACTATTGAGAGTAGTACGACATATCACGCCAGGTCGATGTGCACAATACCAACTATGGAGTGATTATCCTCAATATCATTCTAGTGCAGGGGTGGGCGACATACGGCCCGCGGGCCGGATCCGGCCCGCGACGGCATTTTGTCCGGCCCGCGGACAGATTCTCGTCTTATATGATAATGTGGCCTGCGGCCCATCAGACTGCCGAGATATCCCACTTCTTGCTTACTACGTCAAATTTTAGTGACTGTGTGTTAATATATCCTGGTGTGCGCCTTGCGCAGCGTGCGAGAGTGGAGCTTACGGGCAAGTTCGTTGAAGCGAAAAGACTTGCACTGTCAGCATTAACTATGTACTCATCCCTAAAGTTATTGGTGGTAATCATGGTGTTAGTCGTCCACAATGGTCATTTACACCAGGCCGATATTTCTTATTTTTCATTCCGTAACCGCCAACTGCTGGTAGCACGGCACACTTCCAGGCTTTTGTGAGATACAGCATAGTAATCATGCCGATGAGATGGCGAGGAGGAGCCTAGATAAAGCTCCAACACTTAGGTAGGAATTCTGGAGTCAGACTCGAACCCACAAGACCCCGGTTTTGTAGCTGCGGATTATACAACTACGCTATCTCGCCACCTACTAAATTGGAGGTACAGGGCTTATCGAACGTCTTAAAATCATAATTTAGGATTGCACCTTGTGTTGATTGATGAGAGAGAAACAGATATGGCGGTGCATGTATGACAGCGGTTCTCAACCTGTGGGACGAGAAAGTATCTAAAAGTGGCGCGAAGTCACAGTTAACAGAAAATTTTTCGCGCGGAGCGCGATTTACCTCCAGCTTATGGTGATTACTATGTCTAGTGTACGAATTTCATATTTGAGAACTCTCTAATCAATAGCCATAACCTTCAATGCCATCAAACTAACCGTTGGGATGGCTAGAATTCTGATTTATCTCTTTAATATATCATGATAAGGAAGGGGGGCGCAGAATGTTTCACTATCAAAAAGGAGGCGTGTTTAAAAAGTTTGAGAACTACTGCTGTATGACAATACGATTCTCAACTCCTCATTTTCATCGTCATTATCGGCGAGAAATCGCTTGAAATGACATTGCTCTCGTTGAAATAGATTCTTTAAATACGATTTATTCCTTGTATAACTGAATAAATGGGCGAATAATCTATCGATTAAGCAATCCGGCCCGCCAAGTGCTTAATTTTCCTATATCCGGCCCGCCGACTGGAGAAGTTGCCCGCCCCTGTTCTAGTGCATTGTTTTGCCGATGGAATATTGTTTGGAACAATGCCGATTCTCATCATTGATGTGGAATGTGAATTCAACGGCCTGACCCGGTAAAAAGTTATATCTGTTAGCATTTTACCAATCAGTACAATGTTAGTTTCCGGTTAGTTTCGATTTTATATTATATTATGAAGGTACAATCGCTATACTGATACTATGGTTGCCAGTGAACTCGGCCCTTGGTGAATTCGGCCTCACAATATTACAATATATACTATCTATAAAACAACTTAGTTGCTCACACAATTATCGTAATCAACCCTTCTCTTTTAAAAAATCAGGTGACGTAAATGCTGCCAGAAAAATTTCAAATCCTCTTTCAACAATCCTTCCAGGTTCTGCACATCTATATTGACGCTCACCCACAGTATCTATAAATTCTTTAGGCTGTGTCGTAAATGCATGGTTGCAACTGATGCTAAAATACCTCGCAGCTAGTCTGTACTTTGATAAATGTGCATTGTTAAAAGTTGTATTACATCCTATTATGCAGCACTGCCTCACTATGCTCAAGAAACCAACAAAAACTAAACCGATTGGGGAAAATCAGTGAATTAGTATGCCAGCAAGGCCGATCGCAGCACCCCACCACAGTCGACATACGCAATCCCGTTCCTGTACTCAAGCATATCCCGCGACGGACTGATTTCGCCGGGAAACTATCTTATAGCGTTAAGGGGCGTGGCAGTTTCCAATCATTGTATATATATCATTGGCCAGGTGGATGACTAAAAAAAGGTCATCTTTTCGCTCAGAGCTGAAATCAGGGCTTCGGAGCAGCCGCAAATTTGCATTGCTTCAGCTCCGGCTCCGGAGCTTTCTTCTATCATACATCAGATCCGGCTCCAGCTCCGGAGCAGCATTATCACCACTGCTCCGGCTCTGAAAACTATCGAAGGTGTCTGTCTGTATCAGGGATGAGCAACCCGCGGCCTGCGGGCCATATGTGGCCCGCGAGAAGGCTTTGAGTAGCCCGCGAGCAAATTTCACATTATATTATCTAAATTCTGTTATATTATCGAAATTGAATTGCTCAGATTGTGAACTCGCTAGGCCAACCAAAAATATGATTAGTCTAGCCGCGGCACTTGGGATGTTATTGATGACTGGACTAAAATATCAGTTTCGACGCATTGGCAGATCCAGGGTCCGGTCACATCTTAGTAAATCGTCGTATATTACCATAAACTAAAAAGCACTTTACTCCGTGTCACAGCAGTAAAATTCTGATGCGGCGTTTTAACACTGGCACTGTAGTAGTGCCCACTCATTACCATTAGGCCATTACCATACAGCTTAATTCAATCTTTAAATGTGCGATTATTATTCAACTCACAACTGTAACTGTAGTAAGAACAAAATGGGCGGATATAACGACGTGATCAATTTGTACCAAATGGCCGATGTGTTGACGTTCGATATTGGTGCACTCGTTACCAGTCCATCCGGTATCGATCAAGTTTATCGGAATAATATTTTCCCGTTGAAACGAATCGAATAATCGAAATAAATACTGTGCCGTGTACATTGCGCCATGCCCATAACGAATTAAACTATGCAGTATGCACATTGCACATTTACAAGTTTACGAAACAGATGATTACAAATTGGAAATCGCGGATCAAATCAGTAGTTTGTCTCTAACATAGAATATTATGGGGTTTTGGCCTACACTTCTGCCATCCCCTATTTAAGCTTGAAAATCCTTACTGGAGATGACAATGATGCGCAGTAATGAATTACAATTAGCATGCATAATTGCATACTCGCAATAACCAGAGGTGGTCAGTAACGAAGTACTTCTACTTTTTTGAAGTACTCAGGTAGTTTTCCTCAACTTCTGGTACTTACTCAAGTACATCTGATTTTCACTACTTCTACTTCTACTTAATAATATTTTGTGATCTATACTTACTTACTTTTCGCTATTTGCAGTTTGTCAAGTAGAAGTAGCTTAATCCACCAATTAGGAAGATAACCTAGGGAATTTCGGGGCTGTTTTCATGGAGTATCAGTATCTAATTTTCATAAAAGTTGAGTGAAGCCCAGAATTTTCGTTGAGTATGATTTCGCGAAAGTATCGGTGAATATAATTTAGGTAGCGGGTTGGCGTGGTTTCGTTCACACCGCATTATTGCCCTTCGCTCATATGAAGTATTTCATCACAGTATATATGGCTCATCATAACGTTTGAAACTGTTTCGCAATCTAGCATTTACTTATCATATCGTAATCTAACAGTCCATGGCGTCTCCTAATATGGAAAAGTGGACTCTGAATTTTTTTAGTCTTATATTTAGAGATATTTTAGCACCTTTGAAACTTTCTGGACTAAAGACATGTAATACATTTTCAGCTTTCAGAAGTAGTATTTATGTTTCACTTTCAATTCCCAGTATCATATACTTTTAGTTCTAATTATTATCAGTTTTTTTTATATCTGGATAACATACATGTTGAAGTATAAAAGCAAGTGTAATAATGCCTTTAATTTCCGGAAATAAGCTACACAATACGGCATTTTTACAGTCCACCATATTTTTTATTAACGTTTACTAATCGCGCAAGGTGTTTACGCCGTATCCTATACAACTTCTCTGTATTGCTCTTTGACTAAACTGCGGGCGTTATAATATGGGGGAGGCGCGATACCATGATATTTTCTAAAACGTGCTGTGCGAGTATACAGAGGATTAGTATCGCATTTTCATCCCATGCTGTCGAAAATCGGATACCCTGGTATGCATCAATATGAATCAAGCTCGGCACTTTCCGCATAGCTCAATTTGCACCTTTTTACAATCCATGTGAACGAATTAGGATCGTTTTCATAACTACTTACTTACTTGAGTACTTTTAAAGCCAGTCAATTCTACTTCTACTTCAAGTAGTTTTGGGTTGCTTCTGGAAAACGTACTTCTACTTCTACTTGAGTAGATTTCTTGACTACTTTGACCACCTCTGGCAGTAACACTGTCCACTTTCGCGGCCCGACTAAAGAACTATCACGAAAAAACGAGTATTCATAGCAATGATGAGACGGAATTTCTCGGCTCGTGCTCGTCATATCGGCATGTGCAACGAAATCACGTTTTTAACATCTCTCCAATTTCGCGTAACACATAGTGATCATTATTTTCGAACCGTACACAATTGGCCAACAAAGGTTGTGCTGATGATGAAATTGCGGGTATGCCGAATACCCACAATATTCACAGGCATATGTTGGATACCGAGGTTCGGCACTCATGTATGAAAATTGAACATTGAACATACGACTGCTCTGCTGTTAAGCCCCCAGGAATATGGTTAGTCGGAAAATGTAGCGCCAAAGAGGAAAAAATTCTGAATATCGTGAAGGCCTGCTGTTGAATTCGGTGAACTCAGCAGATATGGTTGTTGCATATATAATAGCATCTTATGAAATACGTCGGAGCCGGAGCTACCCCTCAAATAACTGGCTCCAGCTCCGGCTGAATTTTATATAGAGCTCTGGCTCCGGCTCCAGCTCCGGTAAAAATGCACAGCTCCGGGGCTCCGGATCCGGGCTCCAGATCCGGCTCCAAAGCCCTGGCTGAAATCACCGTTTTTCACTCCGAAATACCCGCCGGAGCTTCAATTCTGTGCTAATTTGCGGCATATCATACGCAATTTGCTCTAAATCTGACCTAAATTTTCAAAAAAGAGGACAAAAGGGCGTCCTCCGAGTACACTTTCAAAAAAGTAAAAAAAGGGTCAAATCCTCTTAAAAGAGGACGTATGTCTTCCTTTAGATTAGAACAATGGTTCTCAACCTTTTTTTAGACACGCCCCCCCCCTTTATGACAGTTAAAAATGTCGCGCCCCCTTATCGTCATATCACAAAATCCAACTGGGACGCTAGCAACCACAACAGATGGTTTGATGGCATGGAAGGTTATGACCAGGCTGTGTTATTTTTGGCATTTCAGGAGCCAGATGCCAAAAATGCCAAAAATAAAAATTTGAAAATGCCAAAAATAAGCAATTTTTAGCATATGTAAAAAATAACACGGCCTGCCAAATAGTGTATTTCGTTCATGGTGTTGTGTTAACAGGGCCGCGTTACAAGCGAGAAGAGCGTTTGTGAAAGGCAAGTTTCTTAATCTGGGTTCAGCCCACCCATTAGGGGTGAAAGCATGGTGTCCTAAATGGTGTGGGCACAGCGAGATTAAACGGCTGACTGCATTTGGTTTACGTCATACTTTCCATTTGTCCAAAGGCAATTTTACGACCATTTTTGACCGACTTGTCGAGCGCTAAATTTGATAAAACGGGTATCAATGACAAGCTGCCGCAGTACTGATTATTAAAATATAAATTATATTCTGCTCATGGAACTGCAACCCCCAAAATCAATCACGATTTTTGCATTGTGATCGAGTTGAACATTGTGACGCAACAAACTGCCTGAATGTTTCTGACTTGCATAGTCTCGTTTTGCCAGACAGTCTTGTTGCGTCAATGTTCTCAAACAAGCTAGCCTTCCCAGGACTCATCCATGCGAGTTGGTAATATTAAGATGTATGTATTCAAAAGTAGAAAACAACGACACAGCACGTGCACACTCCCCCACAGCTCTCCCGCCTCTCCCGAACACGACCGAAGGCCGCGCCGCCATACACTACTTTGTACAATGGTTCACATGATGCACATCACAATACCACAGTTTGTACTTGCCTTGATATTTAAAAGTTGAGATAGTTTAATTTGGTGGCATCTCAGGTCTTCGATTTAGTGAGGTACGGTATTGCAGTACGCGTGCCGGTATAGATGACCGAGGCTGGCCAGTGGCCATTCTCAAATTGAAATATCAATCTTTTTTGAATAAATAGCATCTACATTTTAAATCTCTTCGGTACAACACTGTGCTCTCTAACATGGGTGACGGGCATAGTCACCGCGGACCGCGTGTTCGTGACCTCTGATTTACGGTGACCCGTTTCATCACTTGACTCATGGTGGCCAATTTTTCGTCACTTCACCATGACCAGACATGATGTTGCACGAACAATTCCAGATCCATTAGCTGAATATTTGTGAACTTGGACAGTCCTAATATACATAAATTGATCTATTCCAAAGATAAGAATCATTTTGATATGCTTGTTATTCAATGTTCATTTGCAGGTGATAAGCTGGTAGATTTAGTGCCAGTAATTGGAAGTGAACAGCAGTGCAACAGTCCGATGTCAAGTATTCCTTCTCCCCAGCAGCATTCATCTTCCAATAAAAAACGGAAGCGCTCTGAATTTCAAGTATGTGCAGGATATCTTTTACCTGGTTATGATATACAATACAGATCAACTTAATCGTCCCATTGTATGCGATTAAAGGGGTTGATAGAATAAGACCCTATAATCCGTAGGCTGGAGAGAGAGAGAGATGATATTCTACGACCTACCGCTCGAGAAGCCGGACGCATAACCATTACACTATCTCGCAGGATAATTGAGTATTCAAGTGAACAACACGGGTATGAATTTTGAGATAACATTTCGATTGGTCAGCCCGCGAGCGATTTGAAGGTTGAATCCCGCCCGCGATCCAACTTGAGTTCGACACCCGAGTCTAGTAGAATGGAGTTAAAAAACATACTAAGTGACTCAAGTGAACGAAATATTGTGACTCAAGCCGAGTCATTACAGACCTGGTTTCTTTTACTCTAATCGACTGCAAAGTCACTCAACTATGCTGTTCAGTCCGACAAAGAATGGCTGTTGTCACACAGCATATTTTGCCTTTTGACGACAGTCTTCATGTACAAAGCGAGCTGATTAGCTTGATGTACCACAACGGCATATCTCGTATACACGCACAAGTATAATTTGTCTTTGTTGAAGCAATAACAAAATGGGAAGGGTATAATTATAACAGAGACTATTCAACGCAAATAAGATGATAATGAGCAGGTCACACTGCTTTTTTTTCTGTTTCTTGTGGAAATCGCAACGGATCCTGAAAGTCCTACCGGACATTACAGTAATTTTATTGATGCCAGTGGTGGGAATACATTCTCACGAAACTGAGTTATTGGTTTGCCAACGTATCAGCGTACAGTATCAGCATGTTTATCCATATGACGCTTGAGGATTTCCTTTCTGGAATATGATTTCCCACATATATCACATTTATTACTTTCAATGCCAACATGCATCTCCATATGATGCTTGAGGTCACACCTCCGAGCAAATGTTTTCCCACATATATCACATTCATTATTTTTGACACGAGCATGCTTATTCATGTGACACTTGAGGTTACCCCTTTGAGCATATGATTTGCCACATATATCACATTTATAATTTTTACCACCAGTATGCACGTCGTCTATATGACGCTTCAGGTGACTGCTCTGAGAAAACGTGCTTCCACATATTTCACATTTATGATTTCTGACACCAGCATGCATATCCATATGATACTCGAGATGACTCCTCCGAGTAAACGATTTCGCACATATATCACATTTATGATTTTTAACACCAGCATGAATCTTCGTATGACTCTTGAGGTTCGGTTGATGACGAAAGTCCTTCCCACAGATATCACATATATGGTTTTTGATATCAGCATGTGTATCCACATGAAACCTCAAGCCCCGAAGATGGGTAAATGCTTTCCCGCAAATATCACATTCATAATTTTTTTTGTCAGCATGGATCTTCATATGACTATTGAGGCTGCTCTTCCGATGAAAAGATTTCAGACAAATCCTGCATTTATGATTTTTAGCACCAGCATGCATGTCCATATGACGATTGAGCAGATCTTTTTGCCGAAATTCTTTCCCGCAGACATCACATACATGGTTTTTGATATCAGAATGCGTATCCACATGCAACCTTAAGCCACGAATCTGACTAAATGTTTTCTCACAAATGTCACATTTATAATTTTTTAGGCCAACATGCGTTTCCATGTGAGAGTTGAGGGTGCTCTTATAGGAAAATGTTTTCTGACAAACCCCGCATTTATGATTTTTAATACCAAAATGCATGACCATATGGCGATTGCGCTGATATTTTTGCCGAAATTCTTTCCCACAGATATCACATATATGGTTTTTGATATCAGTATGTGTATCCATATGATCTTTGAGGCTTCGCTTCCAAACAAGTATTTTCCCACATATATCGCAATCATTATCTTTGATGCAAGCTCCAGCATGATTATCTATATGAGGTTTGACGTTACTGTTCCGAGAAAATTCTTTTCCGGAAGAATCAAATTGACGATCTTTCAAGTAATGATTCATACTTTGAATATTTGACTCCATGTTACTTTTCTTGTGAAAATATTCGTCACTTGGCTCTCTTAGTCATGGCAGTGAAGATAATCTGTGAATTATAGTCTTGAAATTGCAAAGTGTTCTGCACAAAATAGAAAGAGGATTCATAATAAATGTTGTCAACTCTATTCAGCACATGTAACTCAAGCCAATGACAGTATGAGGTCACCATCTGATATGTACGTAAGTTTTTGGAACTAGTTGAAGTATGAAACTGAATAATATAATCATGTCTAAATATACCCGGAAATTTTCATTTGAGCGAAATGTCAATGGCCTAATTTGACGTGAGGTAATCATGATTAGTAATCGTAATAGATTACAGCATTTATAAGTAATCGTAATCGATTTCACATATTTAATTGATTTCTTTGTGAAAAACGATTCTTTTTTCTACAAATACATTACCTGCACGAAAAAAAATTGACTCAATTCCAAACAGTAGAAGCGAGGTTGATCGAGTTGATTGTTGAAAATTATGGGATTACCAACCACTAATGCTATTTTATTGAAATCCAAAATTTATAACTGCAACAAATTCACTTCTACCATCTGGAATTGAGTCAAATTTGTTTGGCATCGATTTTGTAGAGAACGCAACAATTTCATGGGGTAGCCAGTAAAATTTGAAAAATAGAACTTTTTATTATTTTATAAATTCAAAATTGTAAAACTGTCGAAGCTTTGCGATTATCAGTCGGAAGAGATTCGAATTTGGTGTGCATTTTTTCTATGCAACCTGGCAATTTAATCGCCTAGCAAGCAAGATTTATAAAAAAGTTTTTGGAACAGCCCTAATGTACATTCGTGAACAAGGAATAGCGCGATATTTTACAGGGGTGTTGATACCAGAAAAGCCAAATTTTCAAACGCCACTGCTAGGTTGTCTGGAAAACGATGCACAACACATTTGGGGCACTTCTTCGATGGCAGTCAGACATCGAAAAGTGTTCACCATGATCACCGATGAATGTTTTCCATGAACACGAAAAAAAAATTATAAACGTCAAAATATATTTTTTTTGTGCCTTTCGAAAGACGAATGTTAGGGTTGGGGTGGGGGGTCTTAGGGTGGGGGAAAGGGGGATATTAGGGTTGTCGGAGGCGATATTAGTGTTAGGATTGGTGGATGGGGATATTAGGGTTGGCGGAGGGGATATTAGTGTTAGGATTGGTGGATAGTAATATTAGGGTTGGGGTATGGGGGGTATTAGGGTGGGGGAAAGGGGGATATTAGGGTTGGCGGAGGGGATATTAGTGTTAGGATTGGTGGATGGGGATATTAGGGTTGGCGGAGGGGATATTAGTGTTAGGATTGGTGGATATTAGTGTTAGGATTGGTGGATAGGGATATTAGGGTTGGGGTGGGGGGTATTAGGGTGGGGGAAAGGGGGATATTAGGGTTGGCGGAGGGGACATTAGTGTTAGGATTGGTGGATAGTAATATTAGGGTTGGGGGAGGGGGAGATAGCGTAGTCGTAACGATAAGCGCCCACCAATCTGGCGGACCCGGTTCGATTCCCGTCGGAGGTTTATGTGGGCTCCTCTTCCCTCGCCGTTGCCGCTCTTACGGAGACAAAAAAGACCAACGAAAGAAAGCACTCACAAGGAATGGAAAGAACTAGTAGAAAGGACCGCGGCTTCAATAAGATCAACATCGAAATGAACTGCGACATCGGGCACGGCTTCGATAAGATCAACATAGAAAAGAACTGCGACATCGGGCACTCTAGACCGAGGTGGAAATTAGATTAAAAGGATCGCAACTGCATGCGTGTCGTTCGACATCCTCCTATCTGCTCATTACATCGCATTTTGTCTTATCGCATGTACATTGTGTGTGACTTGTTCAGATGAAACATATAACCCAACGATTAATAATATGATATTATTACTATGAGGGTTGAGGTGGGGAATGTTAGGGTCCATTCATTACATTCAGCACCCATTACCATCCGTTCAAAAGATACATATTTTCCAATTGCCAAGACAGAAAGTATCGAATCTTTCATTCGAGCACGGGGTTAGATCGTTCTAGTTCATTACAAAACTGATTCAAATATAAGCGAGTGATTAATATGATGCCTATTGAATCAATAGGTTACGTCAATTCACGCGGAGTCATCATTACAAACGATGGAAAAACATAAGCGGGTGAATTCAAGCCTGCAGGCTCGTGCCGCTAGGACATACTTTGCGATAGGTGATGCTGGAGCAAACTGATGATAATCAGTATGTTGATATTTCATCCTTTCGAATACACGAAAAGATTGCGATTGAACGAAAAAATTGGAAGGTATTGAAACGATATTTAGTAGTCGTTGAAACCGGACATTCGGACACCACACTTCCTGTAGCCATAAGAAAATGTAAAGAGGCATGCACTTACGTCGTTGTAGCCTTGTAGGATGGGCAGTTGGACACTGAATATAAAGTAACAGAAGTGATGGGATGATAGCCTAATGAAGTGGCATGTTTCGGAATGATGGGCCGATATATCAAATTGAGATTTGAATGTGGACGTTCTTGACGACTGTCGGGATGGCCTTCGAGGTTTTTAGCGATGTCTTTCCCAAACTTATTTCCACGGCGTATTTCAATATCGAATATATTTTACATATAGATAGAAAGTCTCGAATCGAGAGGTGAAGTCAATACACGCATTCATGGTTAACACGACCATATGGAATTAGAGATAACTGACCTACCGTATGTTAGTTAATTATCTATAATGGAATCAAGATTATATAGGCTTGCATCGCTGGGATAGAGATTGACCTTAATAATGTTATAGTGGACCGGACTTTCTGCCAGCACGTGAACGACCAACTGAGGCAAGGCGATATATACCCTTCGAAGAATGATGATCTTCATCGGAATCCATTGTGACACACAGAAAACGAATGTCATCAGAAAATTGGCACTAGCCAACCCAATATTGCATAATGACATATTCAAACTTATCTATAGTATACGTCCGTAATATATTTAGGTCGATAGAACGTAATTGGGCTACCGCTACGGTCAATTCTAATGTCTATTGCGTGCTACACGATAAAGGCGCGGTATGTCTTGGTGAACGGGACTTTGGAATGTTCATTGCCAACCTAATAATATTGATTTTCTCGACGGCAAATTGAAAGTTCAAAATTATCTGGCTGGACGTCTCTGAACTACCAGTAGGCAAAACTACTCTTCAAAATATTGTGAAGTATACACAGTAGAGATCGTGTCGATTCCATACAGCAATTAACAATTTGCAAGTATACGCGTTGAAATTGCATGGCGATACCGAGTGACGTAATTCTCTTTAGATGGATTTCAGGTGCGATGTCAGGGTCACCAATATAGCAATCTGTCTTAGCAGCTGCGTTGACCTCCGGTTGACTCGGCATACGGGTCTCTCGATTTCGCAATACTCAACATTTATTCAATGCCGTGAACCTATGACACCAGGTCTGACAATACACGAATCGTTATTCTGACTATACGTTCATCTACAAACCTATCATATATGGCGGGCGTGGGCTGATATGGGAAAATGAAGTACTTTGCGGAACGCTTTCCTCAATCATAATACTATTCGCCTATTTCTCCACCTATACAAGGAACAAACCGTGTTTAATGTGAACTTCAAGTTGAAAACGTAGAGACCAAAAACAGTATTCAGTGAAATAATTAACGTAATGCACATGAATAGCTATTGAAGTCAAGATATATAAGCTGTTGAACTCTGACTGTGTGTCGGACGTAGAAAACGTAGTTTATATGGGCATCATATGGTCTTTAACTCGCTCTACCCTGTCCGTGCATTAGTCGAGCGTCTTCATAATTAATAATCCGTATTGCCGTAACCACTTTTCAGCGTTTCTGGATCATTGGCTGTGGACCTGTGGTACCCAACACAGTGACGTTGAAAATATACAAAATGTAGGCTACATAGGACATTGTTGGATGATATGTAACAAATATCACATAAATGTTTAACGATCGCGCTAATGCGATCGCAACCAGAATTTATTCCCTTAGCGACCTATATGTTTGAGTTGTGACAGAGAAGACATTCAACTATGGGTAGCGGTGATAAGAGTAATCAACGTTGCTACTCAAGTAGTACAAGTAGCAACTTCAAACTTGGTAGAAAGTCAGTATTATAGGCCTGTTTTGAATCGAAAACTGTTCAAGTAGAAGTAGAAGTATGCAGAAAATGCAACCAGTAGGCTATAGTGTGTGTCGATAAAATGTACTCGAACTTGAAGTGGAAGAATTTCCTTCGTCCTTTGACCCTCTATTACTACGGGTTAAAGCTGTCATTGAAAGGACACCGACGAGAGTTCATCGATGTGTTTTTCAGTCACTAAAGTCTTCACTGCCGCGTTGCCCCCTAGTTGACTCTGTATTCGGCTTCATCCAGCGATCGAAAACAAAACACGTCACAATGTTCACCGTACGTATTTAAATACCATGCCGCCCTGACCGAGTAACATTGAGTTGATGATGGCGGGGGCGAATGTATATCCGAGTCTTTCTAAAGTAAATTGGAGGGAGCTGACTTTGGCGACAATCGACAAGGCAAGCGCAATTGCTTGGTGCCGACAGCACGGACTGCTTGCGAAACAAATGCGATGCCCCGAATGCAATGGCGATATGGCGGAATACGAGCGGAGCACAAAAATCGGATTCCGTTGGCAGTGTCGAGACCGCGACTGCAAAACGACATTGCAAATTGTGAAAAATAGTTTTTTCGAGGGGACCAGATTTCAACTTCAAACCACCATCGAATTGCTGTATTTATACTCGTATGAAATGGCGTCGTACAAAAATGTTAGACGGGAGTGCGGGATCGCTAGCGATGAGACCATCTGTAACTATCGCAACTACGTCCGAGACATATATGCCGAGTATTTCGTGGACAATCCACTTCAATTGGGCGGCCCTGGAAGAGTCGTTGAAATCGACGAGTCGGCCTTTGTCCGCAGAAAACATAATGTTGGAAGAACGGTCAAGACGCAGTGGGTGTTCGGGGGCATCGACGTTGAATCGAAAGAGGGATTCCTGGTGGAAGTCGAGAGACGAGATGCTGGTACTCTTTTGCCCATCATACAACATTATATCCTGCCCGGAACGACTGTGATATCAGATCTCTGGGCAACGTACAATACGGTGAGCAATTTGGGCTACCAGCATCTCACAGTAAACCACAGATTAAACTTTGTGGACCCGATCTCCCACGCAACGACAAATCACGTTGAATCAATGTGGGCCCGAGCGAAACAGAGAAATAAGCGGGAGTGCGGGACTCATCGTACTCTCCTGGATACGTACTTATTTGAATTCATGTGGCGCCTCAAATTCGGCGACGATCCATTTCAGAATTTGATAAATCAGATTCGCACTCGCTATCCTGTTTGAATTTATACTTATTTACATCCATGATTTACACTGTATTTTTTCGTTGGCTTTGCTACATTTATTATATTTCATTCGTTAACAAAACAATGCGTGAATTGTACCGTCTCCAGTGCTCCTCAGACAGACATGTGCATTGTGCATGGTGCAATGTGCATAAAGTGACATATAGTGGTATATTGATATCAGAGCAGGGGCTACCAACTCGAAAAGAGTAAAGGGCCACTTTTTCAACTTGGTAATCGCCGCCGGCAGCATCATGTCAATTTCAAGGAATAGGTTAGCTAAGGTTCTACGGTACAGCATCACTCGGGTACCAAATCGTTTCTCCACACCCTTCCTACGGGCGGAAATGAGTGAAACACACCACTAATGATGCATCAGTACGGTGTTAGTGCGTTCTGCTTCACCCTAAGAAGTCAAAAAGTTAGTACACACAAGCAGAAACAACTTAGTACACACGCAGAATCAACTTGTCATGAAAATACATACCGCATAGGCTATTTATCGTGTATCATACAATACTCATTAGGATTGATTGTGAATGCTGCATGGCATCAACTGTATTTGTACTGCGTCTGCTTCACAAGTTGTGTAGGAGTATATTTACCAATAGTTTGAAAGAATAGTTTTGGCTACTGGTCATTCAACGACGTCTATCCCGATACTTTTCAACTTTCAATTTGCCGTCGAGAAAATCGAAATTATTAAGTCCCGTTCGCCAAGACATTGTTATCTATAATTCCATATGCTCGTGTTCTTCCATGAATGCGTGCATTCACTGTAAAAACTGGGCCCATCTTTAAAGGAGGATACAAAAATAGCTGTCACCAAAAATGGTAGGCATGCCAACCATCCAGTCCAGTTTTTGAGAGTCTGTAAAATATTCAATGTTAGGTCATAAGTTGATCATTGAAAACATATCCGATAACATTAAAGGGTGGCTATCAGAGGTAGTATAATTGACGAAGTACTATGTCTGGAAATATTCCTCTACTTCCATTCCTCCATAGTTTTTATGTGTTGAAACTTTGTACTGTTTCGCTACTTATACTCCAAGTAATTTAAGAACGTTTTCAAAAGGACTACTTCTACTCGTACTTGAGTTGATTTTAGCTTCCTTTTCTAAGAGATGCCATAGGACGTACGGCACTTATCAAATATTTGGCGTTTTCCATTGAATGAAATATAGAAATGGTAGTATGGAAACAACTTACACATAAGCTTTCTGATGTAATCTGGAACATTTCCTAATTTTGTCAGGCATTGAGCCGAGCTGGACACTTTTCCTGCGTTTATTCTTGGTAGATCAACTCTACAAAGGTCTTCAATGCAACCAGCAGTATGGCAGAGTATTTTCAATTCTTCGAGGATCTGGAAAGAATTTAGCTATTGATACTATCGATGTAAGATTAGGATTCAAGATCTTACCCAGCGTGCCTCCACAAGAAGGGGATATTGTTCCAAGACATCTCTGGTTGTCACTTCTGTTACTTTATATTCAGTGTCCAACTGCCCATCCTACAAGGCTACAACGACGTAAGTGCCTCTTTACACTGTCTTATGGCTACAGGAAGTGTGGTGTCCGAATGTCCGGTTTCAACGACTACTAAATATCGTTTCAATACCTTCCAATTTTTTCGTTCAATCGCAATCTTTTCGTGTATTCGAAAGGATGAAATATCAACATACTGATTATCATCAGTTTGCTCCAGCATCACCTATCGCAAAGTATGTCCTAGCGGCACGAGCCTGCAGGCTTGAATTCACCCGCTTATGTTTTTCCATCGTTTGTAATGATGACTCCGCGTGAATTGACGTAACCTATTGATTCAATAGGCATCATATTAATCACTCGCTTATATTTGAATCAGTTTTGTAATGAACTGAACGATCTAACCCCGTGCTCGAATGAAAGATTCGATACTTTCTGTCTTGGCAATTGGAAAATATGTATCTTTTGAACGGATGGTAATGGGTGCTGAATGTAATGAATGGACCCTAACATTCCCCACCTCAACCCTAATAGTAATAATATCATATTATTAATCGTTGGGTTATATGTTTCATCTGAACAAGTCACACACAATGTACATGCGATAAGACAAAATGCGATGTAATGAGCAGATAGGAGGATGTCGAACGACACGCATGCAGTTGCGATCCTTTTAATCTAATTTCCACCTCGGTCTAGAGTGCCCGATGTCGCAGTTCTTTTCTATGTTGATCTTATCGAAGCCGTGCCCGATGTCGCAGTTCATTTCGATGTTGATCTTATTGAAGCCGCGGTCCTTTCTACTAGTTCTTTCCATTCCTTGTGAGTGCTTTCTTTCGTTGGTCTTTTTTGTCTCCGTAAGAGCGGCAACGGCGAGGGAAGAGGAGCCCACATAAACCTCCGACGGGAATCGAACCGGGTCCGCCAGATTGGTGGGCGCTTATCGTTACGACTACGCTATCTCCCCCTCCCCCAACCCTAATATTACTATCCACCAATCCTAACACTAATGTCCCCTCCGCCAACCCTAATATCCCCATCCACCAATCCTAACACTAATGTCCCCTCCGCCAACCCTAATATCCCCATCCACCAATCCTAACACTAATATCCCCTCCGCTAACCCTAATATCCCCATCCACCAATCCTAACACTAATATCCCCTCTGCCAACCCTAATATCCCCCTTTCCCCCACCCTAATACCCCCCACCCCAACCCTAATATTACTATCCACCAATCCTAACACTAATATCCACCAATCCTAACACTAATATCCCCTCCGCCAACCCTAATATCCCCATCCACCAATCCTAACACTAATATCCCCTCCGCCAACCCTAATATCGCCCTTTCCCCCACCCTAATACCCCCCACCCCAACCCTAATATCCCTATCCACCAATCCTAACACTAATATCCACCAATCCTAACACTAATATCCCCTCCGCCAACCCTAATATCCCCATCCACCAATCCTAACACTAATATTGCCTCCGACAACCCTAATATCCCCCTTTCCCCCACCCTAAGACCCCCCACCCCAACCCTAACATTCGTCTTTCGAAAGGCACAAAAAAAAAAATATTTTGACGTTTATAATTTTTTTTTCGTGTTCATGGAAAACATTCATCGGTGATCATGGTGAACACTTTTCGATGTCTGACTGCCATCGAAGAAGTGCCCATTTGGCTCAATTCCAACCAGTAGAAGCGAAAAGCGAAGTTATTGGGGTACAAAATTTTGGATTTGAGAAAAGTAGTGTTTAAGGTGGCAAATTCTTAAATTCTTGAATTTTTTTAACAGCCCTAATGTACACAGGAGGACGTCTCGGCCAAAATCTTTCTTTGGTAGCACATTTCGCGGTGCCGCATGTTGTCGAAAATTGCACAAGTCTGGATGTGCCGTGGTGCGGTTTTGGCTGGCACAGCAATCCCTATATCTATAAATGATAAATATTTTTTTCTCGAAGAGTTGGGTACGCATATTGTTATCAAGATATCTAGCGAAGAAAATCGCGGGGGGTTTAGTATCATTAGGAGCATCATCCCCCCGACGATAATGGCACTAACCCAGGTTTGTAACCAAGTCACAAGTCATTTGACATTTATGGTTTTGACTCGAGTCAAGTCGAGTCATTTTCAATTCACCACCGAGTCAAGTCTGACTCATAGTGTTTTTGTTCAGTATCGAGTTCAAGTCCGGTTCAACTCACTTCTGTGAAACTCTCAGGTGGGATATCGAAGGCGTCGGATTCAAAATATACTCATTTTCAGACTCTAAACATGTTTTTTCAAACAGATAAAAAACAGTTTGGGGACTATTTCTCAATTATTATTGATACTGATATACTATAGACTTGATTGAGAATTTGTCGAGTCATATGACTTGGTCAGAGTCATGCACATCGACTCGAGTGCAAGTCGAGTATATACAGAGATTGACTCGAGTCGGGTCATTTTCCATTTTCAAGAAAATGATTCAAGTCAAGTCTAGTCAATATAAAATTATGACTTCAGTCCGACTCGAGTCGAGTCTTTACAATCCCGCACTAAAACTTAACTGTGGACTGATGAGAGCTTTTCTGTATAGAATAAGTAAGTAAATGAACAGAAAATTCTGCGTGACGTTGCCATCAATTCCACTCTGATACCGATACTCCACACCGATACTTGAAAAATCGGTGCATGAGCCTTAATTCATTTGTTGGAGTAAATAGCCTATGATGTTAGTGGGTAACCCAACACATGTTAGCCCAAAGTGAGAAAATGAGCATATTATGAATGGAATGTCTTATAGATAACACCCAAGAGTTTTACAGAAGTCAGCTCAACTCCAAAACTCAAGTCTCAACACTATGAGTCACACTACCGTTGCTCCCTGACTCGACGGTGATTTGAAAATGACTCGAATCAAAGCTAAAAAAGTAAAATTTACCTGTGACTTGGTTACACTTACAAGCATGAACATCACATAATCACACTACATATAACTTATATAAACCGTTGCAACTTAATTATCTATGCCCCTCCTGTCTAGTTCTTATTTATTACCTCCAAAGAAAACTATCACTCCTGACTCCTGAACCCCGCCGTTGCGCTTTTCAGGTTGTGACTTGTGAAATGAAAACACGATCCGGATCTGGAAGTGCAACTTCAACCGGATTCAACGCTTTCAAATAAATTCCAAATCTGGATCGATAGGAAAAACAACATTGTCCCGATCCAATCCAAGGTTATAACCAGAGGTGGTCAAAGTAGCCAAGAAAGCTACTCAAGTAGAAGTAGAAGTAGCGACGAAAAAATCTACTCAAGTACAAGTAGAAGTACTTCTTCCATAAGCACCCTAAAACTACTTGAAGTAGAAGTAGAATTGACTGACTTTAAAAGTACTCAAGTAAGTAAGTAGTTCTGAAGACGATCCTAATTTGTTCACATGGATTGTAAAAAGGTGCAAATTGAGCTATGCGAAAGGTGACGAGCTTGATTCATATTGGTGCATACCAGCAGGTATCCAATTTTCGATAGCATAAGCATCCGTCCACATCATGGGAAGAAATGATAGGATTGATATGGAAATGCGATACTTATCCTCTGTTTTCTCGAACAGCACGTTTTAGAAAATAGCATGGTATGGCGCCATCCCCCATATTATAAGGTCTGTAGTTTAGTCGAAGAGCAATACGGAGAAGTTGTATAGGATACGGTGTAAACACTTTGCGTAATTAGTAAACGTTAATAAAAAATATGGTGTACCGTAAAAATGCGATATTGTGTAGCACTATTTCCTGAAATTAAAGGCATTAGAACAGTTGCTTTTATACTTCAACATGTATGTTATCCAGGCAAAATAACTGATTTTAATTATGACCCGAAGTATATGATACCGGGAATTGAAAAGGAAACATAAATACTACTTCTAAAAGCGGAACACGTATTTCATGCTTTTGGTCCAGAAAGTTTCAAAGGTGGTATGCTAAATCAGCTCTAAAACTAACAAAAAATGTCAGAGTCCACTTTGCCAGGTTAGGACGCGCCATGGACATGCTAGATTTGGATATGATAAGTAAATGCTACATTGCGAAACATCGGTTTGATGGTCCATATATACCGTGATGAATTATTTCATATGGGCGAAGGGGGACAATGTGGTGTGAACGCAGGGATATCTAGATATCTAATTCCAGATATCCCTGTGTGAACGGAACCACGCCAACCCGCTACCGAAATTATATTCATCGATTCTTCCGTGAAATCATACTGGTAACTCCGTATTCACTGGAAAATTCTGGGCTTTCCTCAATTCTTATGAAAATTAAATGTTGATACTCCATGAAAACAGCCCCGAAATTCCTCAGGCTGTCTTCCTGATTGAAAGATTGAACTACTTCTACTTGACAAACTGAAAATAGCGAGAAGTAAGTGAGTAGATCACAAAATATTACGAAGTAGAAGTAGAAGTAGCGAAAGTCAGATCTACTTGAGTAAGTACCAGAAGTAGAGGATAACTACTTGAGTACTTCGAAAAAGTAGAAGTACTTCGTTACTGACCACCTCTGGTTATAACCATATATTATCACGACCTGGTTCATGAGCCCTCGCAGCCCGCAGGAGCAGGCTTTCATCGATTTCTAACGTAGACGGACTGCTTTCGGACTTTGAATCTTCATTGAAACTTAGCAGGATTTTTCCATTGAAATAGCATAATTTTAACCGGTTATTTTCGCACTCTCAATTATAATGTTTTGATAAGAGAAGTGTGCGGGTAAACCCGTAGCATGAAGGCTACCCTATTTATTCGATGCCATGATGCATCCAATAGCTGAATAGCTCATTATTTATGTGTGATGAATGATGATATATTGCAAGCCTTATGAAGAGATATTAGGCCTCTGCCATACGACTATACCCTTATGTCGAGTATATCATTGAGAAAATATGCACCGTGGTAGTGCATGATATTTGCAAACATTGCTTTGCATGTAATACAATAAATAGGGCACACTCTCGTTCTGTTGGTATATACCAATGTTAAATGCTACATGATATGAATTAGGAAGTTTCATATCAATTTAGAATAAAATGATTGCAGGTGAATATTCGATTTTTTAAATACCCATAAAAGTATATTTCTAATTAGTTTGCGAGCGAGTGATATTATCGGTTTTCTGATTGCCCAATGTAATGTATCCTTTAATGTTGTCGTGATATCGTGTATGTATTGTTTTGAGGTTTTAAGTGATATTTGTTGTTTAACGAACGCCTAATGTTGTTGATTTGTATTTCAGTAGTCTGCATGAACAGAATGATGTTACTTCGAGTCATTTCAAGATCAGCCGAATACTATGTTATGATGGTATTTCGTTTTATTAGTTACTTTGCCCCTGTATATAAAATTGTTACCTGTCTCCAGTCCATGAGTAGTTATAACCATAGATAGCAGGTTTTGAACGGTATGTTCGGTTTTTTTTTACACGAAGTTCTTTGGCTGAAAGGGGGGAATTTATAACCGAACATTTTGAACAATATATTCGTTTTTTTACACCAAGTTCTTTTGCTAGGAAGGGGGAACTTTTAACGAAATATATTGTTCACGCCATTTTAAGATTTGAGTAATAGGGAGTGTTGTGAACCTTACCAAATTCCCTGAAGTGAAAACCCGAAAGACCTTTGTGAGTCGTCTATTCGAGATATACGTGTGTAATACCACGTAGAGATAGATTTCACTCTATCAACGAATGCAGTCATCTAATGCATGAACACTGAACAGTTACCACGAAAATGGCGAACAAAACCATTGAGTTAAAATCGCCAGTCAAATCATACTCAACAACAACAACCACGTAGAGACATTGATGCATTCGTTGGTGATTATTAGCTGGTTCGGAATTCGATATACATTCATGATATTAGCTGGCTCGGAAGTCGATAGGCATTCATAAGTATTTCGCTGATTGAGAGAAGATAGATTGCATTTCGAACCGTACGTGATATTCAATAAAGTTACAAGCCGGGGAGACGGAAACAAAGTATATTCGTCAGTGTGATCCATCGAATACGTGTGCAATAGACAGGCTTGGTGGTACGTCAGCCAACAAGGTCGTACGGCGTGTACGCCGGTCGTCGAACGAAAGAAGAACACGCAGCGAATTGTAAACGCAACCTTCTTGGAGTCAGATATACAATTATACAACTACAAACGTTCGCTCTGCGTTAAAGTAGCCGCAGCGGTAGGGATTGCAATAAATCAGTTTTTTGTCAGCTAACACTCGTCAGTGATAATCATCAGCAACTAGTAGAGAAGAACATTGTATATCAGCAATCGTAACACCAAATATAACGTTACCTCCATGAGAATTCGAATACTCGAGGAAAACAACCGGATTAAATTCAATTCAATCTGCTATTGTAGATGATACACAACACGTACTCACTACTGATGTACTCCTTCTATTGGCATGAACTTCGCCTACCCATACATGCAGCATTCATTTCGTCGCTTAATTTTTTTCTATTTTCCTTTCCTAACTAAACAATTTTTTACAGCCAGACTGTTCTGAGTCAAGTGTACCTGTTTGATGCTGGTGTGATCAGACTAGATGACCTTCACGGTCTTATCGATCATTCCTATCTAATACCGAATACTGTGCACGCATATTTTCTGTACCACCATCACTGCCGTTTGTTATGTATTTTGGTTCGATGAAAATAAAGACTCTCTCTCTCTCTCTCTCTTACTGTCATGTTATCCTTTCCTTTATCCACTGTGCAAAGTGCATGCCACTCATTTACAAAATGTAGGCCAAGGTTGCAATCTGAATAAAAGAGTACTCTAACTCGTTTAGACTCCCTCCTATCTTTACATCATATCGCAATCGTGTGGTGTATTGATTTGATTAAAATATAATAAAATGATGATGGATGAATGTATGATATTGATGAACGATGTGAATATCCATTATTTCCGTTTATATGCAAATTCTGCCACGATGGCGCCAGGTCAACCTTGAGTTGCAGCTGAATTCGACAATGTGGTTTCTGATTCTGGTTCTGCCGATCTTGGAAATTTTTCTGATATGTCTGGAGTCTGGTTATTCGAAATCACGTTCAACGCAAGAATTTATGCTTCATAATAGGAGTATGAAACACTGTACCGTACTAGTAGGCCGGTTCGGTATTCAAAACATGCTGAACACAACAAAGAGGCATGTTTTGCCCTTCTGGGACTTGGACGAGCCGACGAGGTACGGCATAGTGCAGATGAAATTGAGCTGTCAGACAGGTAATTCGTTAATGGAAGAAATGTAGTGGTACCTGCACCGCCAATACCAAACATTAACCTACTTAGCTCCCGCCTAATCCAGCCCGGTATACTCAAATTTCCTCTTGAATGTTTTGCTTGGTGAACCCAGCACTGTTTTCTTTGATCTGAATTACCATACGGCGTTCGTCAGAAGATCTGAAAATTGTGATATTATAAAGTTAAAAGCTAAATATTCTGAACCGCATTATATACCTGATGGTAATTGATTTTATAATCTATAGACTGACCATACAGTTGTGCTGCTACTGCTGCATATTACCTATTATCCAATATGGAATCGGTGTCTTAGCTCATGCACGCCAAAGATTCTACTGACTAGAGTGACTACGCACAGGTGTGAGGTGTGACGTTGAGAATCGTCTTGGCACACCAAATATATTGCGCGAAGCGTACTGGGATTCCAACCCGGCCTATTATACCACCGTGATTCTATTAGAAAAGGTACGCCATGTGTGAAACACTGATTATTACGATGGGAGCATTATATATTTCAGATTGGAAAATTTTCGAATATTATGAAAAGCGGTTGCCAGATAATTTTAACCTGCATTTATGTCGTGTTTAATACATTATAGCCAGATTTGAATGGCTTTGTATCCTTTGACGAATACTAGGTATCCTAAACAGCATATTAAAAGCCGTTTCAAACTTCGGAAGATGCTTGGAGCTGAGAACCATCGAAATATATCGCGGGGGACATAGCGTAGTGGTGACGATAAGCGCTTACCAATCTGGGGACCCGTTGGAGGTTTATCTGGGCCCCTCTTCCCCGCTGTCACCGTTATTACGGCGAAAAAAAAGCCTCGACGAAAGAAGTCACTCACAAGGAATGCGCAAGAACTAGTAGAATGCGCCACGACTTCAAAAAAAAAAGATCAACATCAAAGAGAACTGTGACATCGGGCACTCTAGGCCGAAATGGATGTGAAATTAAAAGGATCACAACCGCGTGTCGTTCGACATCCTCCTATCTGTTCATTACATGGCATTGTGTCTTATCGCATTGTACATTGTGAGTGGTTGTTCAGTTGAAAAATATAAGTCAATGATTATATATACAGCCGCATATAACGTCGGAAATTCCCTGAATGCACGAATTCAGATTTGTCGGACTTGATGTCGTTTTTAACATATCACAGTCAAAGAAAGAAGAACTTCTTACCTTGCTATGAATAGAAATGTACTTAAATATCACTTACAAAGTCATATTAATCTTTGGAAACCTTTCCGTAGATGAGAAATATCAAGATATATGTAGCGGCAAATTATATCTGAAATTGCTGAGTACCCGAATCCAGATGTGGTAGGGGGAACTTTTCACCCTTATATGAATAGAAGGGGTCCCTAATAAAATTTAAAAATCACTTTCAAACTTCGGAACCATCTTGGAGATCAGAACCATCGAAATATATCCAGGCGCAAGTTATGTCGGAAATTGCGCCTAATATACGCGAACTGACATGTGATGTCGTTTTTCACCTATAGGCTAATAGCATTGGTAGGAAGAACTTTTCACCCATATATGAATAGAAGGGGTCCCAAAGAACATTTAAAAAGCAGTTTCATGCTTCGGAACCTGCGTGGAGACGAGAACCATCGAAATATATCCAAGCGTAAATTATGTGAGAAATTGCCTAATACGGGAATTCAGATGTGCCACACGCGATGGCGATTTTCACCTTTAATAGAACTGGAAGGAAGAACTTTTTCCCCATATATGAATAGAAGGGGTCCCGAAGAACATTTATAAATCAGTTTCATCCTTCGGAACCTGCGTGGAGACGAGAACCATCGAAATATATCCAAGCGTAAATTATGTAGGTATAATTGCCTAATACGGGAATTCAGATGTGCCACACGCGATGGCGATTTTCACCTTTAATAGAACTGGAAGGAAGAACTTTTTCCCCATATATGAATAGAAGGGGTCCCGAAGAACATTTAAAAAGCAGTTTCATCCTTCGGAACCTACGTGGAGACGAGAACCATCGAAATATATCCAAGCGTAAATTATGTAGGAAATTGCCTAATACGGGAATTCAGATGTGCCACACGCGATGGCGATTTTCACCTTTAATAGAACTGGAAGGAAGAACTTTTTCCCCATATATGAATAGAAGGGGTCCCGAAGAACATTTATAAATCAGTTTCATCCTTCGGAACCTGCGTGGAGACGAGAACCATCGAAATATATCCAAGCGTAAATTATGTAGGTATAATTGCCTAATACGGGAATTCAGATGTGCCACACGCGATGGCGATTTTCACCTTTAATAGAACTGGAAGGAAGAACTTTTTCCCCATATATGAATAGAAGGGGTCCCGAAGAACATTTAAAAAGCAGTTTCATCCTTCGGAACCTACGTGGAGACGAGAACCATCGAAATATATCCAAGCGTAAATTATGTAGGAAATTGCCTAATACGGGAATTCAGATGTGCCACACGCGATGGCGATTTTCACCTTTAATAGAACTGGAAGGAAGAACTTTTTCCCCATATATGAATAGAAGGGGTCCCGAAGAACATTTAAAAAGCAGTTTCATCCTTCGGAACCTACGTGGAGACGAGAACCATCGAAATATATCCAAGCGTAAATTATGTAGGAAATTGCCTAATACGGGAATTCAGATGTGCCACACGCGATGGCGATTTTCACCTTTAATAGAACTGGAAGGAAGAACTTTTTCCCCATATATGAATAGAAGGGGTCCCGAAGAACATCTATAAATCAGTTTCATCCTTCGGAACCTGCGTGGAGACGAGAACCATTGAAATATATCCAATCGTAAATTATGTAGGTATAATTGCCTAATACGGGAATTCAGATGTGCCACACGCGATGGCGATTTTAACCTTTAATAGAACTGGAAGGAAGAACTTTTTCCCCATATATGAATAGAAGGGGTCCCGAAGAACATTTGAAAAGCAGTTTCATCCTTCGGAACCTGCGTGGAGACGAGAACCATCGAAATATATCCAAGCGTAAATTATGTATGGGTAATTGCCTGATACGGGAATTCAGATGTGCCACACGCGATGGCGATTTTCACCTTTAATAGAACTGGAAGGAAGAACTTTTTCCCCATCTATGAATAGAAGGGGTCCCGAAGAACATTTATAAATCAGTTTCATTCTTCGGAACCTGCGTGGAGACGAGAACCATCGAAATATATCCAAGCGTAAATTATGTAGGTAATTGCCTAATACGGGAATTCAGATGTGCCACACGCGATGGCGATTTTCACCTTTAATAGAACTGGAAGGAAGAACTTTTTTCCCATATATGAATAGAAGGGGTCCCGAAGAACATTTATAAATCAGTTTCATCCTTCGGAGCCTGCGTGGAGACGAGAACCATCGAAATATATCCAAGCGTAAATTATGTGGGAAATTGCCTAATACGGGAATTCAGATGTGCCACACGCGATGGCGATTTTCACCTTTAATAGAACTGGAAGGAAGAACTTTTTCCCCATATATGAATAGAAGGGGTCCCGAAGAACATTTAAAAAGCAGTTTCATCCTTCGGAACCTACGTGGAGACGAGAACCATCGAAATATATCCAAGCGTAAATTATGTAGGAAATTGCCTAATACGGGAATTCAGATGTGCCACACCCGATGGCGATTTTCACCTTTAATAGAACTGGAAGGAATAACTTTTTCCCCATATATGAATAGAAGGGGTCCCGAAGAACATTTGAAAAGCAGTTTCATCCTTCGGAACCTGCGTGGAGACGAGAACCATCGAAATATATCCAGGCGTAAATTATGTAAGTATAATTGCCTAATACGGGAATTCAGATGTGCCACACGCGATGGCGATTTTAACCTTTAATAGAACTGGAAGGAAGAACTTTTTTCCCATATATCAATAGAAGGGGTCCCGAAGAACATTTGAAAAGCAGTTTCATCCTTCGGAACCTGCGTGGAGACGAGAACCATCGAAATATATCCAAGCGTAAATTATGTATGGGTAATTGCCTGATACGGGAATTCAGATGTGCCACACGCGATGGCGATTTTCACTAGGGATGGTGTGAACGCGAGGTTCACGTTCGCGTTCTGTGTGTGAACCTCGGAAATTTAGAGGTTCGCGTTCACAACAGAACCTTGGTAGGTTCTGCACTGTGAACCTTTTTGGTAAATAGTAATTTGGACTTCACTATAAGATCTTTGGTTAAAATATATTGCATTTCAACTGCGGGTCACTCTATGCATGGCGCTGGCAGCATAAAAAATCAACACTAAACGAGCATGCACCTTGACAACATTAAAAGTTTTACTTGCTTTTTTGTTGCAAAAATTTCTCGAAACATCCAGCTTTCCGTTTGTGAATATTTAGTGACTCTCTGCTGTGAGCTTGACCCGCAACCACACAACATCACGAGCGATATACGTAGTCAGTGAATGATGCTTATTCAACCGATCAATGAGATTGATATCGTTTTCTGATGTAAAAAATCGAGCGGGCGTACTGGATCAATCTTGACTTCATATCCTTACTGTATCATTAAAACCAAATCCGTGCGATTAAGGTGCTGGCTATAACTTGTTGTTTATGGTATCGGTAGCGAGTATAGAAACCCGTTTCACACTCTGCTCAATATCAATGTAGCAATACTCAGACTCCGAACATATTGTCCGGTCTATCAAAGACCGTTAAGGCGTAAGCTTATATTCCCTGGTAAGTCCTCGTCGAAATTGTTGGCAAAGCGACGGAATGTATTGATTTTATGAGATTATTATATGCCTTCATAACCGCGGTTGATACATTTATGTACTTCAGCAATGTGACATTATGTGGCCCGAGTCTTCGCTAGGTATCATAGGCTATCACTTCATTGAAAGATAGGGTTGGAATTAGCAATATGACGTCACGAGGTTCACGTTCGTGTTCACACAGAACCTTTCAAAAAGGTTCGCGTTCACACGAACCCGAACCTTTCAGAGGTTCACACCATCCCTAATTTTCACCTTTAATAGAACTGGAAGGAAGAACTTTTTCCCCATATATGAATAGAAGGGGTCCCGAAGAACATTTATAAATCAGTTTCATTCTTCGGAACCTGCGTGGAGACGAGAACCATCGAAATATATCCAAGCGTAAATTATGTAGGTAATTGCCTAATACGGGAATTCAGATGTGCCACACGCGATGGCGATTTTCACCTTTAATAGAACTGGAAGGAAGAACTTTTTCCCCATATATGAATAGAAGGGGTCCCGAAGAACATTTGAAAAGCAGTTTCATCCTTCGGAACCTGCGCGGAGACGAGAACCATCGAAATATATCCAAGCGTAAATTATGTATGGGTAATTGCCTGATACGGGAATTCAGATGTGCCACACGCGATGGCGATTTTCACCTTTAATAGAACTGGAAGGAAGAACTTTTTCCCCATATATGAATAGGAGGGGTCCCGAAGAACATTTATAAATCAGTTTCATCCTTCGGAACCTGCGTGGAGACGAGAACCATCGAAATATATCCAAGCTTAAATTATGTAGGTATAATTGCCTAATACGGGAATTCAGATGTGCCACACGCGATGGCGATTTTCACCTTTAATAGAACTGGAAGGAAGAACTTTTTCCCCATATATGAATAGGAGGGGTCCCGAAGAACATTTATAAATCAGTTTCATCCTTCGGAACCTGCGTGGAGACGAGAACCATCGAAATATATCCAAGCGTAAATTATGTAGGTATAATTGCCTAATACGGGAATTCAGATGTGCCACACGCGATGGCGATTTTCACCTTTAATAGAACTGGAAGGAAGAACTTTTTCCCCATATATGAATAGGAGGGGTCCCGAAGAACATTTATAAATCAGTTTCATCCTTCGGAACCTGCGTGGAGACGAGAACCATCGAAATATATCCAAGCTTAAATTATGTAGGTATAATTGCCTAATACGGGAATTCAGATGTGCCACACGCGATGGCGATTTTCACCTTTAATAGAACTGGAAGGAATAACTTTTTCCCCATATATGGATAGAAGGGGTCCCGAAGAACATTTATAAATCAGTTTCATCCTTCGGAACCTGCATGGAGACGAGAACCATCGAAATATATCCAAGCTTAAACTATGTAGGTATAATTGCCTAACACGGGAATTCAGATGTGCCACGCGCGATGGCGATTTTCACCTTTAATAGAACTGGAAGGAAGAGCTTTTTCCCCATATATGAATAGAAGGGGTCCCAAAGAACATTTATAAATCAGTTTCATCCTTCGGAAGCTGCGTGGAGACGAGAACCATCGAAATATATCCAAGCGTAAATTATGTATAGGTAATTGCCTGATACGGGAATTAAAATGTGCCACACGCGATGGCGATTTTCACCTTTAATAGAACTGGAAGGAAGAACTTTTTCCCCATATATGAATAGAAGGGGTCCCGAAGAACATTTATAAATCAGTTTCATCCTTCGGAACCTGCGTGGAGACGAGAACCATCGAAATATATCCAAGCTTAAATTGTGTAGGTATAATTGCCTAATACGGGAATTCAGATGTGCCACACGCGATGGCGATTTTCACCTTTAATAGAACTGGAAGGAATAACTTTTTGCCCATATATGAATAGAAGGGGTCCCAAAGAACATTTATAAATCAGTTTCATCCTTCGGAACCTGCGTGGAGACGAGAACCATCGAAATATATCCAAGCGTAAATTATGTAGGTATAATTGCCTAATACGGGAATTCAGATGTGCCACACGCGATGGCGATTTTCACCTTTAATAGAACTGGAAGGAAGAACTTTTTCCCCATATATGAATAGAAGGGGTCCCGAAGAACATTTAAAAAGCAGTTTCATCCTTCGGAACCTGCGTGGAGACGAGAACCATCGAAATATATCCAAGCTTAAATTATGTAGGTATAATTGCCTAATACGGGAATTCAGATGTGCCACACGCGATGGCGATTTTCACCTTTAATAGAACTGGAAGGAAGAACTTTTTCCCCATATATGAATAGAAGGGGTCCCGAAGAACATTTAAAAAGCAGTTTCATCCTTCGGAACCTACGTGGAGACGAGAACCATCGAAATATATCCAAGCGTAAATTATGTAGGAAATTGCCTAATACGGGAATTCAGATGTGCCACACGCGATGGCGATTTTCACCTTTAATAGAACTGGAAGGAAGAACTTTTTCCCCATATATGAATAGAAGGGGTCCCGAAGAACATTTAAAAAGCAGTTTCATCCTTCGGAACCTACGTGGAGACGAGAACCATCGAAATATATCCAAGCGTAAATTATGTAGGAAATTGCCTAATACGGGAATTCAGATGTGCCACACGCGATGGCGATTTTCACCTTTAATAGAACTGGAAGGAAGAACTTTTTCCCCATATATGGATAGAAGGGGTCCCGAAGAACATTTATAAATCAGTTTCATCCTTCGGAACCTGCATGGAGACGAGAACCATCGAAATATATCCAAGCTTAAACTATGTAGGTATAATTGCCTAACACGGGAATTCAGATGTGCCACGCGCGATGGCGATTTTCACCTTTAATAGAACTGGAAGGAAGAGCTTTTTCCCCATATATGAATAGAAGGGGTCCCAAAGAACATTTATAAATCAGTTTCATCCTTCGGAAGCTGCGTGGAGACGAGAACCATCGAAATATATCCAAGCGTAAATTATGTATAGGTAATTGCCTGATACGGGAATTAAAATGTGCCACACGCGATGGCGATTTTCACCTTTAATAGAACTGGAAGGAAGAACTTTTTCCCCATATATGAATAGAAGGGGTCCCAAAGAACATTTATAAATCAGTTTCATCCTTCGGAACCTGCGTGGAGACGAGAACCATCGAAATATATCCAAGCTTAAATTGTGTAGGTATAATTGCCTAATACGGGAATTCAGATGTGCCACACGCGATGGCGATTTTCACCTTTAATAGAACTGGAAGGAATAACTTTTTGCCCATATATGAATAGAAGGGGTCCCAAAGAACATTTATAAATCAGTTTCATCCTTCGGAACCTGCGTGGAGACGAGAACCATCGAAATATATCCAAGCGTAAATTATGTAGGTATAATTGCCTAATACGGGAATTCAGATGTGCCACACGCGATGGCGATTTTCACCTTTAATAGAACTGGAAGGAAGAACTTTTTCCCCATATATGAATAGAAGGGGTCCCGAAGAACATTTAAAAAGCAGTTTCATCCTTCGGAACCTGCGTGGAGACGAGAACCATCGAAATATATCCAAGCTTAAAT
Organism: Botryllus schlosseri; assembly: GCF_051294905.1. Lineage (NCBI taxonomy): Eukaryota > Metazoa > Chordata > Ascidiacea > Stolidobranchia > Styelidae > Botryllus > Botryllus schlosseri. The sequence continues at coordinate 37,038,874 of NC_137238.1, forward strand.
TATGTAGGTATAATTGCCTAATACGGGAATTCAGATGTGCCACACGCGATGGCGATTTTCACCTTTAATAGAACTGGAAGGAAGAACTTTTTCCCCATATATGAATAGAAGGGGTCCCGAAGAACATTTATAAATCAGTTTCATCCTTCGGAACCTGCGTGGAGACGAGAACCATCGAAATATATCCAAGCTTAAACTATGTGGGTATAATTGCCTAACACGGGAATTCAGATGTGCCACACGCGATGGCGATTTTCACCTTTAATAGAACTGGAAGGAAGAACTTTTTCCCCATATATGAATAGAAGGGGTCCTGAAGAACATTTATAAATCAGTTTCATCCTTCGGAACCTGCGTGGAGACGAGAACCATCGAAATATATCCAAGCGTAAATTATGTATAGGTAATTGCCTGATACGGGAATTCAAATGTGCCACACGCGATGGCGATTTTCAGCTTTAATAGAACTGGAAGGAAGAACTTTTTCCCCATATATGAATAGAAGGGGTCCTGAAGAACATTTATAAATCAGTTTCATCCTTCGGAACCTGCGTGGAGACGAGAACCATCGAAATATATCCAAGCGTAAATTATGTATGGGTAATTGCCTGATACGGGAATTCAGATGTGCGATACGCGATGGCGATTTTCACCTTTAATAGAACTGGAAGGAAGAACTTTTTCCCCATATATGAATATTAGGGGTCCCGAAAAACATTTAAAAATCAGTTTCATCCTTCGGAACCTCCGTGGAGACGAGAACCATCGAAATATATCCAAGCGTAAATTATGTAGGTAATTGCCTGATACGGGAATTCAGATGTGCCATACGTGATGTAGTTTTTAACCTTTAATAGCACTGGTAGGAAGAACTTTTCACCCTTAAAGAGAGGGGGTTCCTACTCCTTGGAAACTTTTTAAAAGCACTTTGAAACTTCGGAACCTAGTTTGAGACGAGATCCATTGAAATATATTCAAGCGCCGCTTCAGACTTCGAAAGAGAAAATCGCACACGCATATATGTTTCATTTCTGAATTGATGATCACCATCAAGGTTTTTCGTCCTCACTCCAATGTAGGCGTACATACAAAATAACCGACTAGAGCAGGGGTTCTCAACCCGCGGCTCGCGGGCCGCATGCGACCCACATACGCTTATTCTGCGGCCGGCGAAATCTTTCAATATGATCGCAATTACTACCGGCATAGTATTGTTACATATTAATTTAGCTACTTAAGCTCTCTTATCGCACCGTCTCTGTTTCGTTTGATTTATTCTTATTCTTCAATGTGTTCTGGTTTCTTGATATTTAGATTCCTATTGTTTTGAATAGGTCTTCGGACCGTTCCATCTGGAGTTATACATACATATCACTAGGGCTGGGCACAATGATTCGAGTACTCGAATCTGAATCGAGTATTAATCTTAAAGATTCGAGTCGAATAGTAAAAGGTGACTTTTTTCGAGTACTGAAATCGTACGCTCCATGTCAATAAGAGTATATTTATCGACGAAAATGATAATTCGATACCATTTTCCAATCTGGAAGCCTTGAAACTTCGATTGCTCGTATGACAGTATACGTTACACGTATTGCAATGCTACAAATTACCTTTACATGGTGTACGACAGGCTTTATATTATTTGTGTCAGGCTAAAAGTTCATATTTGAATTTTGTCATTTGCCAAACTGATGTGACGTCATAATAAGTGATACTCGATTACTCGACTCGTCTCGAAACAAAATACTCGATTCAGAATCGAATCACTCAGGTACTCGATTTTGCCCAGCCCTACATATCACCTGATCTTACAAAAAAGCGTTGCTAGCTAGGTCTCATGCCCAGCAATCCATATTTTGAGGCATGGTTGAGATTGCCGACGACGTTAAAGACGCATGGTTCAAAATTGCTTGGTATATCGCTAAACCCATGAAATCTGCTAGAAATGGTGTGTTTTCAACAAAACGTTACTATAATGTGCGAATCTCTGCTGTTTCCGGAATTTCGCAGCAAGGACAACTTCACCTAACAAATTTCGAAGCTGCAGTTTCACATGTTTTCAAACACGTTGCCGCGTAGACTACTTTAACATAGCATTGCACAATATCCACGGACATTGCAACGCTAATTGTATTGGAGTATTCTATCGGAGTGGATATATTTGTAGACGTAATGCTGACCGGGCAAACGTGGGGGGTGGGAACTAGCAAACAACATCAACTTGACAAAGCTGACATCTGTAACTCTCGCTGCAGGGCATCAGTCATGGATGGAAAGGAGAAGGGTTGATTGGTTTGCTCAGAAATTACCTCGAACATGAGTCTTCTTCTCATATCACTCGGAGCTCAAAATGACAATGGCCTCTGTAACGAAAAAGTTACCGTAATTTTATAGTTGCTCGCTCACGCATTGAAGCAGAGAGTTCAGTTCTCTGGTGCAAGGGTTTGAAGGTGAACACTGCACATACCGACTTGGGACCGAATGCAATGCACGCTTCATGAAGGGATTTACTTGTTCCGTCGGAAGATGACATAATCTCACTAGTAACAGCAACTGAAAGGTTACGAACGCTGTCCATTAAGGCTGTAGAATGCATATAAATGTACTAAATGCCCAATGCCCATATACGACTGGTAAATAGGCTATATTAGCCTAAATATAAGAGTAGTCCACAAATATATGTTACGGTAATAATGTTCTGCGGCACACAGCGGTTTTAGCTGTTTAGATGCGGCCCGTTATGCAAGGAAAGTTGAGAACCCCTGGAATAGAGCAATGATTCTCAAAGCGATGTCGATCCGACATCTCAGCTGTGAAACCGTGGTGACTCTGGTGGAAGAACAAAAAACACTTTCAAATTTCCACGATCTCAGCCTATACAGTCCGGCTGATATTGTCGACGCTAATGCAGGGCGCCCTTTTTAAATCCCTAAAATATATGACAAATATAGCCTCTTATATTTGCTGTCTGTTCAAATATAGTATTTTTTTGCATATTGAGGAAAATATGGTGCCTATATGATATTTAAGGGGGCGAAAACCCGTTTGAAATGGTTAAATTATGTGCGGAATGAGTCGAAACGATAAAAAAGTGGCTAGTTCTGTATAAATCCTTCGCTATTAATCGACACATCAGCTATGCTATCGGTATGGCAGTTGCTGCCAACACATCAACATTCTTCCCTCGATTTTCCCCTCGCATTGCAAAAACGAGAGACGCGTGGTATTAAAATCTGATTAGTGGACGCGATATTCGTATAGCCTACAGTTGATTGCAAAAACGAAGTTGCCAGCGATCAACAATCACCCGCGAATTCGTTGCGCCTGGCATATCGCACTTCTTGAAATCTTAATTATAAGGACTGCACCGTGTGTTGATTAATCTTAGAGAATCAGACATCAGAACGAAAATGATACAATTCTTTTTACACCGCGAGATAATAAAATAAGCTAACTATATTCAAGCATAAAGCACGTGTCCGCACTATATTTGATTGAACATATCACATATCTCGCAACGCCAATATACAATGATATCGTTGTGATCTTGTACGCACGATAACGATGCTATCGAAATGCACGGAGCATTGTACACTGAAAGCACTTTGCAATCATCTACATATATTAATAGGTGAAATTCGATCACTACGAAAAGATCATTGCTGCAGTGAATAAGTTCCAACACTGGATGCTGCTGGTTGGTCACGAATTTCGAATTGCATATGATCGTTCGGCAATTCCAATAAAGCGCATTTATGTATGTACAGGTAATTAATATATCAGATGCCGAAATTTCATTACTAAATCCACTCGGAAGTACGAAAAAAAGCACCGTAGCTGCGGCAGAGAAATTCAAGTAAGATTATTTTACTTAGTCATGCCTATCATATCAATTGTACATAAGAGTACCACATTCATTTTTAGGAGGTATCTGCAAATCAGGAGCGAATCGGTCGATTGCCAATCCATGACGTCCAAGCAATGGAGTATCAGAATGTACGATCATTCCATTCAGCAAGATGGTTACAACTGTGGCGTGTATGTCTTGAAGGTAAAAAAGTTGAGATTTCATTTTACGAAGTGCCCGTCATAGATCAGATTTTCAAAAGTTTGCAGAACAAGTTTTGGGAAGCACAGCTTTATCATTGGCAAGTATTCCGAATGAAGAGACTGACCTTCGGAGATTTCGGCACGAAATCGCAAGGCAAATATTAGACGAATCAGGTAAGGACATCTATATCGAATTAGATAGATGGAAACAGTAGTTCTATATCGATCAACATCATACGTAGTTAATCGGTTTCTTCGATTGTTACAGGGTCATATTTTCTTGTTTTGTTTTGCGAGTAATATATCTATGCTAACGAATCTTATGCATTCCACATTAAGATCCGATCGCCGATATCTGCAGCTTTTGTGCTGACGCATCAACGCTTGATTCATCCTGGGTATGAGCCTTCCATTATTTACTCCAATTATGACAATATTAATTAAAAACATATCATCAATATATCTGAAATATACCTCTGCGATACAATGACCATTTCTATATACCATAAAATGTTTGACAGGAGATGTGCCAAGGATGATGCAACCGGAAATATCACGCGACATGCGCAAGGGACACAGTTAATGGGAATATATTCTGTCCTATTTGTCAGCCATGAGTGACGACTGGAAATCTCATGAGGATTTAAAAAATAATTCATGTTTCTTTTGCTACAATGCACATATTAAATTCGTTGCATCTTTAACTGGTGACTTATACCTGCTGTATCGATATGTATGATGATTGCTGAGAATTATTATTATTATTATATTCTTTATTCACAGTAAAACTGGTAGATACACACATAATCCGGGGAGCAACCTGCCCCCAAAGGAAAATGGCGAGATTGGAGTAAATTTTTAAAATTTCAGTTATACATTCAAATTGTTATTCCTATGCAATACACGGAGAAGTCAGATTACAGAATTGCAGCAGATGAAGAATTGGCAAGGGTTACAGAGCAGAGGTAGAGATGATTGAAGATGAAGAATCGAAATTACAGAAATTATGCTGTGATTCACAAGTGTAATTTTAGTCCAGTGGTGCATTCAAGGCCTTCCGAAGAATGTGCACAGTGCCCAATAATGTGAGTATCTGGATCATGTCGAATCGAACGTTACCCGGAATTTGTTGGATATGCCTCATGAGTTTTTTGCTCACGACCCCTGTAGCACCAATGACTATCGGTACAATGTTTATTTTGCATCGCCACATTTTCTCACATTCCATTTTGAGGTCTGCGTATTTGGAGTATTTTTCTGATTCTTTTTGCAGTAGGTTGTGATCAGCTGGGACAGCCAGTTCAATGAATAAGCATTCTCTTTTCTTTTTTAGTTTGACGATTATATCCGGGCGGTTGCTCCTGATTTCGCGGTCAGTTATAACTGGTACATCCCACAGAATTTTTACTTGTTCGTTTTCTGTCACTGGTGCTGGGCTGTAATCATACCAATTTTTTGTCGAAGTGGTGATGTTAAAATGTTTGCATAATTCAAGATGAATGTAGTGACCAATCCTATTGTGTCTCCATGTGTATTCGGTAGCTGCAAGTGCACCACAGCCGGACATGAGATGTGCTACAGTTTCATTTTGGTTGTGGCACATTCTGCATTTGCCGTCCGTGTTTTGCTTCAGAATTCTTTTGCGATAGTATTTTGTAGGCAGCGATTGGTCTTGTGCTGCGAAAATGAATCCTTCGCTTGCCGGTTTCAGGCCAGAGCTGGATAGCCAGGTCCATGAAAGCTCGTCTACATGGGGCTGTGAAGTTAACTTCTTGTGCTGTCCATGAAGAGGCATCGATTCCCATATCGTTTCTCTCATTTTGAGAATTGCATTTTTGTACTGGACTCGTGCTGCTTTTGCTATTGTTGTGGGTTTGGCAACAGTATTATTATTATTATTATTAATGAGGAGTTTTAAGTGGCGCGTGCCGCCGTTTCCGGCCTTGTGCACCACGGACGTTATCAAGATGATTGCTTACAGTTACCAGATCCAGAAATAAGGTCCGACGTCTGAAACCAGTTTTAGACTTAGTATACTACCTCGATCAATAAATGGGGAGTGGTCCTCCGGAAAGGTTGCGAAGTTTGAAACTGTTTTTAAATATTCTTTGGGACCCCTTTTATTCATATATGGCGAAAACGTTCTTCCTTCCAGTTCTATTAAAGGTGAAAATCGCATTCGCGTGTGGCACATCTGAATTCCCGTATTAGGCAATTTCCTACATAATTTACGCTTGGATATATTTCGATGGTTCTCGTCTCCACGTAGGTTCCGAAGGATGAAACTGCTTTTTAAATGTTCTTCGGGACCCCTTCTATTCATATATGGGGGAAAAGTTCTTCCTTCCAGTTCTATTAAAGGTGAAAATCGCCATCGCGTGTGGCACATCTGAATTCCCGTATTAGGCAATTATACCTACATAATTTACGCTTGGATATATTTCGATGGTTCTCGTCTCCACGCAGGTTCCGAAGGATGAAACTGATTTATAAATGTTCTTCGGGACCCCTTCTATTCATATATGGGGAAAAAGTTCTTCCTTCCAGTTCTATTAAAGGTGAAAATCGCCATCGCGTGTGGCACATCTGAATTCCCGTATTAGGCAATTTCCTACATAATTTACGCTTGGATATATTTCGATGGTTCTCGTCTCCACGTAGGTTCCGAAGGATGAAACTGCTTTTTAAATGTTCTTCGGGACCCCTTCTATTCATATATGGGGAAAAAGTTCTTCCTTCCAGTTCTATTAAAGGTGAAAATCGCCATCGCGTGTGGCACATCTGAATTCCCGTATTAGGCAATTATACCTACATAATTTACGCTTGGATATATTTCGATGGTTCTCGTCTCCACGCAGGTTCCGAAGGATGAAACTGATTTATAAATGTTCTTCGGGACCCCTTCTATTCATATATGGGGAAAAAGTTCTTCCTTCCAGTTCTATTAAAGGTGAAAATCGCCATCGCGTGTGGCACATCTGAATTCCCGTATTAGGCAATTTCCTACATAATTTACGCTTGGATATATTTCGATGGTTCTCGTCTCCACGTAGGTTCCGAAGGATGAAACTGCTTTTTAAATGTTCTTCGGGACCCCTTCTATTCATATATGGGGAAAAAGTTCTTCCTTCCAGTTCTATTAAAGGTGAAAATCGCCATCGCGTGTGGCACATCTGAATTCCCGTATCAGGCAATTATACCTACATAATTTACGCTTGGATATATTTCGATGGTTCTCGTCTCCACGCCGGTTCCGAAGGATGAAACTGATTTTTAAATGTTTTTCGGGACCCCTTCTATTCATATATGGGGAAAAAGTTCTTCCTTCCAGTTCTGTTAAAGGTGAAAATCGCCATCGCGTGTGGCACATCTGAATTCCCGTATCAGGCAATTACCCATACATAATTTACGCTTGGATATATTTCGATGGTTCTCGTCTCCACGCAGGTTCCGAAGGATGAAACTGATTTATAAATGTTCTTTGGGACCCCTTCTATTCATATATGGGGAAAAAGTTCTTCCTTCCAGTTCTATTAAAGGTGAAAATCGCCATCGCGTGTGGCACATCTGAATTCCCGTATTAGGCAATTACCTACATAATTTACGCTTGGATATATTTCGATGGTTCTCGTCTCCACGCAGGTTCCGAAGAATGAAACTGATTTATAAATGTTCTTCGGGACCCCTTCTATTCATAGATGGGGAAAAAGTTCTTCCTTCCAGTTCTATATTAAAGGTGAAAATCGCCATCGCGTGTGGCACATCTGAATTCCCGTATCAGGCAATTACCCATACATAATTTACGCTTGGATATATTTCGATGGTTCTCGTCTCCACGCAGGTTCCGAAGGATGAAACTGCTTTTCAAATGTTCTTCGGGACCCCTTCTATTCATATATGGGAAAAAAGTTCTTCCTTCCAGTTCTATTAATGGTGAAAATCGCATTCGCGTGTGGCACATCTGAATTCCCGTATTAGGCAATTTCCTACATAATTTACGCTTGGATATATTTCGATGGTTCTCGTCTCCACGTAGGTTCCGAAGGATGAAACTGCTTTTTAAATGTTCTTCGGGACCCCTTCTATTCATATATGGGGAAAAAGTTCTTCCTTCCAGTTCTATTAAAGGTGAAAATCGCCATCGCGTGTGGCACATCTGAATTCCCGTATTAGGCAATTATACCTACATAATTTACGCTTGGATATATTTCGATGGTTCTCGTCTCCACGCAGGTTCCGAATGATGAAACTGATTTATAAATGTTCTTCGGGACCCCTTCTATTCATATATGGGGAAAAAGTTCTTCCATCCAGTTCTATTAAAGGTGAAAATCGCCATCGCGTGTGGCACATCTGAATTCCCGTATTAGGCAATTTCCTACATAATTTACGCTTGGATATATTTCGATGGTTCTCGTCTCCACGTAGGTTCCGAAGGATGAAACTGCTTTTTAAATGTTCTTCGGGACCCCTTCTATTCATATATGGGGAAAAAGTTCTTCCTTCCAGTTCTATTAAAGGTGAAAATCGCCATCGCGTGTGGCACATCTGAATTCCCGTATTAGGCAATTATACCTACATAATTTACGCTTGGATATATTTCGATGGTTCTCGTCTCCACGCAGGTTCCGAAGGATGAAACTGATTTATAAATGTTCTTCGGGACCCCTTCTATTCATATATGGGGAAAAAGTTCTTCCTTCCAGTTCTATTAAAGCTGAAAATCGCCATCGCGTGTGGCACATCTGAATTCCCGTATTAGGCAATTTCCTACATAATTTACGCTTGGATATATTTCGATGGTTCTCGTCTCCACGTAGGTTCCGAAGGATGAAACTGCTTTTTAAATGTTCTTCGGGACCCCTTCTATTCATATATGGGGAAAAAGTTCTTCCTTCCAGTTCTATTAAAGGTGAAAATCGCCATCGCGTGTGGCACATCTGAATTCCCGTATTAGGCAATTTCCCACATAATTTACGCTTGGATATATTTCGATGGTTCTCGTCTCCACGCAGGTTCCGAAGGATGAAACTGATTTATAAATGTTCTTCGGGACCCCTTCTATTCATATATGCGGAAAAAGCTCTTCCTTCCAGTTCTATTAAAGGTGAAAATCGCCATCGCGTGTGGCACATCTGAATTCCCGTATTAGGCAATTACCTACATAATTTACGCTTGGATATATTTCGATGGTTCTCGTCTCCACGCAGGTTCCGAAGGATGAAACTGATTTATAAATGTTCTTCGGGACCCCTTCTATTCATATATGGGGAAAAAGTTCTTCCTTCCAGTTCTATTAAAGCTGAAAATCGCCATCGCGTGTGGCACATCTGAATTCCCGTATTAGGCAATTTCCTACATAATTTACGCTTGGATATATTTCGATGGTTCTCGTCTCCACGTAGGTTCCGAAGGATGAAACTGCTTTTTAAATGTTCTTCGGGACCCCTTCTATTCATATATGGGGAAAAAGTTCTTCCTTCCAGTTCTATTAAAGGTGAAAATCGCCATCGCGTGTGGCACATCTGAATTCCCGTATTAGGCAATTACCTACATAATTTACGCTTGGATATATTTCGATGGTTCTCGTCTCCACGTAGGTTCCGAAGGATGAAACTGCTTTTTAAATGTTCTTCGGGACCCCTTCTATTCATATATGGGGAAAAAGTTCTTCCTTCCAGTTCTATTAAAGGTGAAAATCGCCATCGCGTGTGGCACATCTGAATTCCCGTATTAGGCAATTACCTACATAATTTACGCTTGGATATATTTCGATGGTTCTCGTCTTCACGCAGGTTCCGAAGGATGAAACTGCTTTTTAAATGTTCTTTGGGACCCGTTCTATTCATAATAGGGTGATAAGTTCTTCCTACCAGTTCTATTAAAGGTGAACATCGCCATCGCGTCTGGCACATCTAAATTCCCGTATTAGGCAATTTCCTACATAATTTACGCTTGGATATATTTCGATGGTTCTCGTCTCCACGTAGGTTCCGAAGCATGAAACTGCTTTTTAAATGTTCTTTGATACCCCTTCTATTCATATATGGGTGAAAAGTTCTTCCTACCAATGCTATTAGCCCATAGGTGAAAAACGACATCACATGTCAGTTCGCGTATATTAGGCGCAATTTCCGACATAACTTGCGCCTGGATATATTTCGATGGTTCTGATCTCCAAGATGGTTCCGAAGTTTGAAAGTGATTTTTAAATTTTATTTGGGACCCCTTCTATTTATATAAGGGTGAAAAGTTCCCCCTACCACATCTGGATTCGGGTACTCAGCAATTTCAGATATAATTTGCCGCTACATATATCTTGATATTTCTCATCTACGGAAAGGTTTCCAAAGATTAATATGACTTTGTAAGTGATATTTAAGTACATTTCTATTCATAGCAAGGTAAGAAGTTCTTCTTTCTTTGACTGTGATATGTTAAAAACGACATCAAGTCCGACAAATCTGAATTCGTGCATTCAGGGAATTTCCGACGTTATATGCGGCTGTATATATAATCATTGACTTATATTTTTCAACTGAACAACCACTCACAATGTACAATGCGATAAGACACAATGCCATGTAATGAACAGATAGGAGCATGTCGAACGACACGCGGTTGTGATCCTTTTAATTTCACATCCATTTCGGCCTAGAGTGCCCGATGTCACAGTTCTCTTTGATGTTGATCTTTTTTTTTTTGAAGTCGTGGCGCATTCTACTAGTTCTTGCGCATTCCTTGTGAGTGAATTCTTTCGTCGAGGCTTTTTTTCGCCGTAATAACGGTGACAGCGGGGAAGAGGGGCCCAGATAAACCTCCAACGGGTCCCCAGATTGGTAAGCGCTTATCGTCACCACTACGCTATGTCCCCCGCGATATATTTCGATGGTTCTCAGCTCCAAGCATCTTCCGAAGTTTGAAACGGCTTTTAATATGTTGTTTAGGATACCTAGTATTCGTCAAAGGATACAAAGCCATTCAACTCTGGCTATAATGCATTAAACACGACATAAATGCAGGTTAAAATTATCTGGCAACCGCTTTTCATAATATTCGAAAATTTTCCAATCTGAAATATATAATGCTCCCATCGTAATAATCAGTGTTTCCCATATGGCGTACTTTTTCTAATAGAATCACGGTGGTCCTATTATTGATTTGATTTTGTGTGTGGTCCAAATTTTTTTTTAAAAGTCCACAAAGCTGAGCTGTTTCTGAGGTACAAAATCACTAGGAGCTGTTGCTGACATTCTGCATGTATGGATAGAAAGATATATATTTTAGTATCAGATATTCCAATTACATGATAGTTATGTTATGAACATTAGCAGGTAGGCCTATATAATGTAATTACATGACGGTTGCCAGTAAACTCGCCCCAAAGTAAATTCGGCCCAGGCAAATTCGGCCATTACATCAGTAAATTCGGCCCACCGAGAATATTGTATTAAGATGTATTACCAACCGTTAACATGAATTAATTACAGAATTATACTATTATTAAGTGATTTGGATGTCAGGGTATGCGTAGATCGCGTAATCACGGGAGATAGCGCGGATATTCACGGGGACCGAATTTACCGACGGCCGAATTCACCGGTCAATTCACTGGTTACTCGGTCAATTCTGCCCTCGGAGAATTTTTTATAAAAATGTATTACCAACTATTAATGTGAATTAATTTCATAATTATAATATTATCAAGTGATTTGGGGAACAGGGTATGCGTATAAATATATAGATGTATATATATATGCCGATGTTTACGGGGCCGAATTTACCGACAGCCGAATTCAATCGGTATATTCGGCCCTCGGAGAACATTGTGTGAAATTGTATTACGAACTAATAATGTGTATTGTATTACATAATTATAATATTATCTAACCTGAACCCTAACACTATTCCTAACCCTAATTCTAACCTAACCCTAACCCTAATCCTAACCTAACCCTGATCTTAACCTGACCTAACCCTAATCCTAACCCTAATCCTAACCCTAACGCTAATCCTAACCCTAAACCTAATAACTAATAACTAATAATGTGTATTATATTACATAATTATAATATTATCAAGTGATTTGGAGGTTAGGGGTTACGTTTAGGGTTAGGATTAGCGTTAGGGTTAGGATTATGTTAGGGTTACGATTAGGCTTAGGTTAGGTTAGGATTAGGGTTAGGTTATGATTAGGGTTAGGATTAGGGTTAGGTTAAGAGTAGGGTTAGGTTAGGATTAGGATTAGGTTAGGATTAGAGTTAGGTTAGGATTAGGGTTAGGGTTCAGGTCAGGTAATGGTATTGTAACTGTTATTGTTACTCTGGCCCTGGCCGAATTTACCGAGGGCCGAATTTACCGAGGGCCGAATTTACCGACGGCCGAATTCACCGACGGCCAAAGTGGCCGAGGGCCGAATTCGACGGGCCGAATTTACTTTGGGGCGAGTTTACTGGCAACCTACATGACAATTTAATCTAGTTTGAAAAAAATTTTTAACAGCCCTTGTGCATACTGAAATCACAATGTTACTATATGCATTACGGTAAGCTACCTGTTTTCCAACTAACATTTGTACACGTTTATTTAGAGTCTTTATACCTTGCTTATTGTCAGCTATACTCAAAATACAAGTGTTTTTGAATTGTGTAACGATGCAGCGAATGTCCGGTTTTAACCGGTGTGCTCTGTCTCTCTTGAGACACAGCGTATTGAAGAAAGCTACAAACAAACCACGGGCTTTATCCTACGTCATATCCTCTCACAACGAGAAAAATACACACTCATTGTGTGATTTCGGAAATAGAACAAATTTTGTTCGCAGGATTTTGCCTCTGAGGTATTATTCTTCTTACGACGGTGGCAATGAAGATGATCCTGGAGAGAGTGATAGTACTCAAGTGGTTGGTGATCCTACAACCCCGCCTTCCATGTTTGGTAACCCCCCCATGAACGCGTTGAGTACTATGACAGTACCAGACAGATTTCCACACATCCCAATTCTCGCTGTTAACCGAAATCCTGTGTTTCCGCGTTTCATTAAAATGATCGAAGTCAAAGACCCAAGACTCGTCGAATTAATACGCAGAAAAGTGAGTTTAACCATGCCGTACGCTGGAGTTTTTGTGAAAAAAGATGACTCTAATCAAAAAGAAGTGATCGATGATATTTCCGACGTGTATAACGTCGGCACTTTTGTCCAAATACACGAAATGGTCGATATGGGCGATAAATTACGGATGATCGTCATGGGACATCGTAGGATCAAAATTAACTCCGCGTTAGATCCCGAAAATGATGAAAACGCGGGAATCGCGTCGTTACACAAATCTGTTGACGATGGGTATATAGAAATTGAGAAAGACACTTCTAAGGATGTAGAAAATGCTCAAAAATCATCATCAGGAAGAAAAAGTAGACTAGGAACCGATTCGTCACCGAAATCTGATGATGATGAGTATATCGCTGAAAAAAACGGGTTTAAAGACGAGGAAAGTCCTCAAAATCCAGAAGAAAAAATAGACAACGCAGTTTTAATGGTGAGCACTGAAAATATCCCAGAACCGATCACAGAAACGACGGAAGAAATCAAAGCGTTAACTGCTGAAGTCGTAAAAACAATTCGTGACATCATAGCGCTCAATCCTTTGTACCGCGAGTCGGTGGCGCAAATAATCCAGGCGGGACAGCGCGTCGTGGACAACCCCGTGTATCTCAGCGACATGGGGGCCGCGTTAAGCGGGGCTGAGACGCAAGAATTGCAAGAAGTTTTGGAAGAGATGGATATTCGTGAGAGATTATACAAATCGTTGTCTCTGCTCAAAAAAGAGTTTGAAGTCAGTAAATTGCAGCAACGTTTAGGCCGTGAAGTCGAGGAAAAAGTGAAATCGACTCACAGAAAATATATGCTGCAAGAGCAACTGAAAATTATCAAAAAAGAACTGGGTTTGGAAAAAGACGATAAAGATGCAATCGGTGATAAATTCCGTGCGCGCCTGCACGATTTAACAGTGCCTAAACACGTGATGGATGTAATTGAGGAAGAATTGAATAAGCTCGGATTTTTGGACAGTCATTCTTCTGAATTTAACGTGACTAGGAATTATCTTGATTGGTTGACTTCACTACCTTGGGGTAAACCCAGCGAAGACAATATGGACCTCAAAAAAGCAAAAGGCGTACTCGAGGATGATCATTATGGGATGGATGATGTCAAAAAAAGAATCTTGGAGTTTATAGCAGTTAGCAAATTACGCGGTACTACGCAAGGGAAAATATTGTGTTTCCATGGACCTCCTGGTGTCGGAAAAACAAGTATTGCGAGATCGATAGCTCGTGCCTTGAACAGAGAGTATTTTAGATTCAGCGTCGGCGGAATGACGGATGTAGCTGAAATTAAAGGACACAGGCGTACATACGTTGGGGCTATGCCAGGAAAAATGATTCAGTGTTTGAAAAAAACTAAAACAGAAAACCCACTTGTGTTAATTGATGAAGTGGATAAAATGGGGCGTGGGTATCAAGGTGACCCGTCGTCTGCATTGTTGGAGTTATTGGACCCAGAGCAAAACCATAATTTTCTGGACCACTACCTTGATGTATCAGTGGATTTATCAAAAGTTTTATTCATATGCACAGCAAATGATGTGGGGCCCATCCCTGAAGCTTTACGCGACAGGATGGAAATGATTGAAGTTTCGGGGTATGTTTCGCAGGAAAAATTGGCGATCGCCAAAAAATATTTGATCCCACAAACTCAGAAGTTAACCGGTGTTAAAAACGATGATTTAAGTCTAAACGACGAAGCGATTGACACTATAATCAAAAATTACTGTCGCGAAAGCGGGGTGCGGAATCTTTTGAAGCAAATTGAGAAAATATACAGGAAAGCAGCTTTTGATATCGTGAGCGAAAACCGTGAAAAAATCACGATAGAGTCTGATAATTTGGAGAAATTTATCGGAAAACCGATTTTTACGTCGGACCGAATGTACGAAATTACACCGCCTGGGGTTGTGATGGGGTTGGCTTGGACTTCAATGGGTGGGTCAAGCTTGTATATAGAATGCTGTGAAAGACGCCCGCAAGACCCTGCAGACCCACAGGGTAAAATACAAGAAGGTTCAATCGATTTAACCGGTCGGCTCGGCGACGTGATGAAAGAATCCGCGAATATAGCGTCAACGTTTGCGCGAAATTTTTTGCGGAGAATCGAACCCGAAAATAATTTTTTCAACGGATGCCATCTTCACGTGCATGTTCCCGAAGGGGCAACCCCCAAAGACGGCCCCAGCGCTGGATGTACTATTGTAACTGCGTTGCTGTCTCTCGCGAAAAACAAGCCCGTACCTAACAATCTTGCCATGACCGGTGAGCTCTCTCTTACTGGAAAAGTACTCCCGGTAGGGGGCATTAAGGAAAAAACCCTGGCTGCCAAAAGAGCAGGGGTTACCACCCTCATTTTGCCTGCGGAGAATAAAAAGGATTTCACAGATCTCGCGGATTATATAGTGGAAGGTCTTGACGCTCATTTTGTGGGTCATTACAGCGAGGTTTATGACATTGTATTTTCAAACAGCGACTGAGCTGAAATACGTACTTGAAGAGTCATATTCGTAATGGTTTTTTCTCTATATGCTAGCTGCTGGGTATTGTGAGCGTAAAATACAAAGAGCTTCTTGGAGGTACAGAACTTCAATATACAATTAAATAGTATATTCATATTGAAATGAACCCGAATATTTTCGGCTGACACTCGTCAGGGGTAATCGTCAGCAACTAGTAGAGAATTGGAAAGAACATTGTATATCAACAATCGTATCACAAAATATGACGTCACCAGCATGAAATTTCGAATGAATACAAAGTGACTAATGTTAACTATTGGAAATATCAAAGTTTTCACTCTTGAAATACGAAAATCTGTTACAATTCCGATGGCGGTCAGCATTACTTCTCTGTGCAGACTTGGACAATTAGACTAATTGGAGCAAAATGTCGTTAATTTAATTCTTATCAAATTCGTTAATTGTGTCTTTGCTCTAATTCTAATCTAATTTGTGAAAATGCTATAGTAAAACTGTAGTGCGAAACAAGCCTAGTTTGCTGTACAGGTATTTGCCATTCTCGTGCTTATGACAATGAATCCTGAATTGCTATGAACTGAACTTGGTTCAATTTCCATGTTTTCCCGAATTCAATAATTCTAATCTAATTTGGAAAAAACTGCAGCGATAAATCTAATCTAATTTCAAAAAAATCTGTAGCTGTTATTCTAATTCTGGTCTAAATTGCAAAATAATGTGTAGCTTATAGCTATAATTTCAATTCTAATCTAATTTGGGAAAGTTGAACATTTTCTAGTTGTCCGAGTCTGTTTCTGACCACCTCTGGATTGGCATTGCTGATGGACACACAGGAGCAGTCTGATTGAATTTTTGATATTCATCTCATTTTCACTTCAAATATCACCAAATTATTTCGCGTATTCTATTCATTATAACCCAAGTTCACTTTTCTGGTATGCTGCTCAATGAATTTATGTTTTAATAGCCAGTCACAACAGACTTACGATCGATACGACTATATCATGTGTGGGTATTTCAATTGTGAAAATATTGACTCAATACGTAGGTGGTAGTGGTATGGCATTCATAGAAAGAGGAACTGAATGTCTGACTGATTTCAATGCCACTATAGTTTCTTTGTCTGTGTTACTCGAGTTCTATTAGAACTACGCTCCTTGGCTACGATGACTGCTTGAGATTTACGAATAATGTTTGAGGTTAATATATCGCCAGGCCGTATCTAACATCACAAGCGCGGAATTTTGCATCGATGTGTTAGCATTGTGTTAGCATTGTGTTTGCATCGATGTGATAAGGGATGAAGGTTCATTGTCATGTCCTTTAGAGCTGTTCAGAAAGATCATATTTTAACAAACTTTACTGGCTACTTTGAAAAATTGTTAGGCTGCCTAAAAACGCCGCACGCCAATTCTGGTTCAAAATTTAGGATTTCAAATCATAGTATCTACGACGGGTAGAACTATAATAAATTAATGATGAATTTGCCACCGTAAACTCTATTTTTTTAAAACCCTCCATTTTGTACTCCAATAACTTCGCTTCTATTGGTTGGAATTGAGACAAATTTGTTGTGTCTAGTTTTTAAGCACAACCTAACAATTCCATGATGAAGCCAGTAGAATTTGAGAAATATTTACGATATAAATCCAAAACTTCTTCCTTACATAGCAATGCTTGTATAGGTTTGAATTATTTTTGAATAGTGCTAATGTCCATTGCTGTCTGATGATACTGTTACAAAGATTGCTTTGGGCTGTTGCAGCATATTTCTATTAGCTGTGATCATTGTATTGTCACAACACAGAAATTGATATTGATTGTGAGACGAAATCTGTTGTTAGTGTCCTGTTCGCGATAGCTGCTAATGATTGTAACGTGTCTGTCCGTGTGCCTGTTTCAAGCCATCATCTCAAACTGAAATCTTCTCTCTACAGATCATATATTAATCGATTTTAGAGATATTTCAACATGATATAGAGTCGGAATCAATTAGCGTAATGAGCAGATATTTTGCTACGCGGCTGGACACGGGCGAAGTGGACGCATGCTTTTTGCCTGAGGACGAAAAATTATCTTCCGATTCTGAAGAAATAGACAGTGATGTCGAATTTCACCTGTACAGCCAACTTCATTATTCTTCACACTTGAATGATAAGGATCTTCAGAGTGACGGATTCTCACCGGATTGTGATGTCACAAGCAGCGATGATGATGAAGTCAGTACCTGTGCCAGTGAAAGCTCGCTGCAAAAAGCAAGTTTGACGGATGGGCAAAAAGTGGGTCCTTTTAATAGAGAAGATGTAAGTGAAGTTTAATTTATGATTATTATCAGGTCTGAGCACAATGATTGAATACTGGAATCTGAATCTAACATTAATTCTGATGATTCGAGCAGTTGGAAAAAAAACTGTGTAGCAATAAATTCCAATCCCAGTCAAAATGTTTAGTAGGGCTGTTCAAAAAAAAAAATTTCCTTCAGATTTCACTGGCTACTTTATAAAATTGTTAGGTTGGTTAAAAAAACGCCGCACACCCACTTTGACTCCATTCCAACCAGTAGAAGCGAGATTCGTGCAGTAGAAAGTTTTGAATTTATCATAAAATTTCAAAATTTTTCTGCCAACCCCATGAAATTGTTCGGCTGTCAGTGGAGATGATGCATACCAAATTTGGTTCAATTCCAACCACTAGAAGCGAAGGTATTGCGGTAGAAAACTTTCTAATTCCATGATTTTATAATAAATAATTAAGGAGTTAGTCACCGTAAATACTATTTTATTCGAATCCAAATTTTTCTGCTGCAATAACTTTGCTTCTAGTGGTTGGAATGGAGCCAAAGTGGGTGTGCGGCGTTTTTATAACCAACCTAACAATTTTATCAAATAGCCAGTGAAATCTGAAGGAAAAGTTTTTTTTTTTTCTGGAAAAGCCCTAACATTTAGCTATAATTCTAATCCGATCTATCGAACAGCCAGTAAAATTTAAAAAGTTATTTTTGAACCAACCCACTCCGCAGTATGAATGTATTCGGGTTAGAAAAGCTTCTTGGAGGTGCAGAACCTCAATATACAATTGAATAGTATATTGTTTTTGGCTGACACTCGTCAGGGGTAATCGTCAGCAACTAGCAGAGAATTGGAAAAAGCATTGTATATCAACAATCGTATCGCAAAATATGACGTCGCCGGCATGAAATTTCGAATGAGAGAGCGTTCACACTTCTGTTTGTGTGCCTTGGAATCGACTTTCATCAAAATACACCAACCAAAACACTGTCATCAAAAGGAGTTTGTGTACCTCCTGAAAATGGTACAGTGGACGCTCTCTCGTTCGAAATTTCATGCTGGTGATGTCATATTTTGTGATACGATTGTTGATATACAATGTTCTTTCCAATTCTTTACTAGTTGCTGACGATGACCCCTGACGAGTGTCAGCCAAAAATATTCGGGCTCATTTCAATATGAATATACTATTCAATTGTATTCGGTATGGCGGTTAAAGTTAGGATAGGTTTAGGTTATGGTTATTGTTAGGGTTGTTGTGAGTCAGGATTTAGGGCCGCCAATTGTTGTATTCAATGGTAACCATCCAAACCATATTGGAAAGTAGCATCAACGACAAGTTTCTCTGAAATATTCACAAATCAATGTGCAACCGGTAAAATTTATCGTAGATCGAACGTCTGAAAAAGTTTCTGAGCGATGATGAAGAAGATTTCGTGCCCGAGTCTTGGGAGATAGTGGACAGCATCGGCAGTGATGACGAGGGCGTCGACATTCACATCAACGCAGACTCGATCACAGAGGAAGAAATTGAGGAGCTAGACACGTCAGTTGAAGGTAGGAAGGACAATGACAATGTTTCAACTTTTGGGTGCATGGAGTGGGCATAATAACTAGGGATGAGCACAGTGATTCAGGATTGTAACCAAGTCGCAATATTCCGAGTCACAAGTCAACCTCACTTTTACAGTTTTGACTCGAGTCAAGTCGAGTCATTTTCAATTCACTACCGAGTCCAACTCACGGAGTAGAGTGTCGAGTCCGAGTCATAGTGTTTTGACTCGAGTCCGAGTCCAAGTCATTGTGTTGACTGTTCAGTTCCGAGTCAAAGTCATGTGAAACCCACTTTTTACAACTCTGCTCGGTGATATCGAATGGTTGGCATTCATAATATGCTAATTTTCCTCACTTTTAACAGTTTCTGGTAGCATTTTTAAGTACCAGTACTGATAGACGAAATAACAAGTCAATACACAAATTGACTCGAGTCAAGTCGAGTCATCAAAAAATAGCTACTCGAGTCATGGCTCAAGTCATAACAACCCTGCAATGATTACAGTGCTTAATTTGACACGCATTCTATAACCAATGCCCGACTTGGAGAACTGCAATATAGTTCCAAGTTTTGTGATTACACTAAGTAGTGCAAAATGTCGTCAATTCTATTAGATTAGTATAGTATAGTTCAAAAATGACTCATTTTATCGAATTCTACCGGCTACTTTATAAAATTGTTAGGTCACCTAATTGAAGCCTGCAAACCAAATTTGACTCAATTCCAATCAGTAGCCGCATTGCTACAGGAGAAGAAAGTTGTTTTTTCTTTATTAAAAATTATTAATAAAATTTCAAAATTTTCTGTTCACCTCATAAAATTCTTAGGTTGTCTATAGAAACGATGCTCACCAAATTTGGCTCAATTCCAACCAGTGAAAGCGGAGTTATTGCCGTCGAAAATTTTTGGATTCTAATAAAATAGTATTTACTATTTACGGTGACCAATTCTTTAATTATTATAGTGGTGCCCACCGTAAATACTATTTTATTGAAATCCAAATTTTCCGTCATCGATAACTCCGCTTCCGCTGGTTGGAATTGAACCAAATTTGGTGAACATCGTTCCTATGGACAACCTAACAATTTCATGAGGTGAACAGAAAATTTTGAAATTTTTTTTATATAATGAAGAAAAAACTTTCTTCTGTAGCAATGCCACCATGGGTTGGAATTGAACCAAATTTGGTGTGCAGGCTTTGATTAGGTAACCCAACAAATTCATCTAGGAGCCAGTACGACTTGAGGGAAAAGTAATTTGTGAGCACCCCCACTGTATAGTGCAAAATGAGCCAAGCTTGATGTATGGACATTTGCCATTCTCATGTTTATCAGAATGAATTTTGATTTGACGTAAAGTAAACTTGATTTGTCTTGCATTTCTTGCTAATTTGGGATCAAAGTCAAATTACAAGTTTTTTGGTAATTCCGATCTGATTTTTTAAAATGTGTCGCTATTGTTCTAATTCTAGTATAATATGGAAGAGTATTTCGGCTGACACTCGTCAGGGGTCAGCAACTTATTCAATATGAATACACTATTCAATTGTATATTGAAGTTCTGAACCTTACGCGAAGCTCTTGTCCAGTTCTGCACAATTGTTTTAGATTTCATAACTTTCATTTTCAGTTTCTGAAGACTTGTGGAAGGTCGACGAGAGAGACCGCGCCGGTGTCAAGGCGGAGAGAAAAGGTCGTTACTACAGCGACGAAACCACGTCTCGCGTGAGATGCAAAAACTGCGACGAAATCGGGCATTTGGCCAGAAACTGTCCTGCCGAGAAGGTCCGTGTCTGCGGTTAAGACTGTAGATGTTAATTCATGGCTGTATCTCTTGAGGTAGTCTCATTCAAGTCTAAATTAGATTCTCCACAGTCCAAAATTACATCGGTCTGGTAAAATATACGAAGTGGTCAAAGTTGTTATCGTTTGTACTCGGGTGCAACTAAACATAACAATGCACGGGTACGTAAATTTGAGTATTTTAGGGCCTAGATGTGCTTAAAACACTCTCGTCAGCCCTTGTACCTGTACACTAGGGCTGTTAAAAAAACTTTTCCTTCATATTTCAGTGGTTTGGCTACTTGATAAAATTGTTAGGTTGGTTAAAAAAACGCTTCACACCTAATTTGGCTCCATTCCAACCAGTAGAAGCGAGATTGAAGAAGTGGAGTTGTTGCAGTAGAAAAATTTCTAATTCCGTGATTTTATAATA
The DNA here is from genome assembly GCF_051294905.1 of Botryllus schlosseri. NCBI lineage: Eukaryota > Metazoa > Chordata > Ascidiacea > Stolidobranchia > Styelidae > Botryllus > Botryllus schlosseri. The sequence continues at coordinate 37,060,569 of NC_137238.1, forward strand.
AATAATTAAATCGTTAGTCACAGTAAATACTATTTTATTCAAATCCAAATTTTTCTACTGCAATAACTTGGCTAGTTATCAGTATAATTATAGTTTAATTTGGTAAAAACTGTGTAGCTATAATTATAATCTAATTTGAAAAATTAACTATGCAGTTATAAATATAATTATAGTCTAATTTGGACATAACTGTGTAGTTATTATTCTAATTCTAATTCTAATCCAATTTGGACAAAACTGTATAACTATAGTCCCAATTCCAATCTAATTTGGAAAATATGAAATTTTTCTAATCTGGAACTTTTCAGAAAAAACCGGTGTGCTTCATGTGCGGTAATCGTGGGCACATTGTCAAGGAATGTCCGGAATGGCAAAATCAGCGTTTCACCAACCACCGGGCGGTCTGCAACAGGTGCAGCCAGGAAGGACACATCCAGAAAGATTGCCCGGACTTGTGGAGACAGTTCCATTTGACGGTAAGTGTGAAGATGGAGAGCATGTGTGAATTTAGCACTGATTCTAGGATTCTACCTTGTTTCCGAGTGATTCACTTCTAAATGAAGTAGCGTAATTTTCCGAAGATAGTACGCCCCCATGTATTATACGCACCCTTCAAATGGCATGCAAATTCTGGGAAAAATCCTGTACCCATGTATAGTACGCACCCTGCATTCGCAGTACATGAATAGCTGTGTTTGATGTAACCGTTGAACAATCATGACATAACCATCGCTAATCATTTTACACTTAACGGCATTGTCTCTAAACGATAGTAGATAGCAGCCAAAGCCTGTGAGGCCGGCGACGCAATAGTTTAGGCCAGCGACACGACATCTTGTACACGAGGCCTATTACAGATGCGATTGCTCAGGCCACCGGTTATGTCGTGCGCACCAGGTCTGTTTGAGATGCGACTGATTACGCAAGCGATTATATCTTGCGCACATGGCCTGTTGTATATGCTATCGTTAAGGCCTGTCGTTGACGCGATGAATTAGCGAGGATTGCCACGTGCGCGTTACGGCTCTTCAAAAATGACTTTTTTTCTCAAATCGTACTGGCTATTTGATAAAATTGTTAGGTTACCTAATTGAAGCCTGCACACAAAATTTGGTTCAATTCCAGCCAGTAGCCTAACCGCTTTGCTACAGGAGGAAAAAGTTTGTATTTATTATATTAAAATAAATACTAAACAATTTGAAAATTTTCTGTGCACCCCATGAAAGTGTTAGGCTGTCCTTAGAAACGATGTTCACCAAATGTGGTTCAATTCCAACCAGTGGAAGCGGAGTTATTGTCGTCGAAAAATTTGAATTGGAATAAAATAATATTTACGGTGAGCACAACTATAATAAATGAACAAAGGATCGGTCACCGTAAATACTATTTTATTCCAATTCAAATTTTTCGACGACAATAACTCCGCTAATTCATCGACAGGCCATGTGCGCAAAATATAACCTCTTGCGTAATCAGTCGCACCTCCAACAGGCGTGGTTTGCACGACATAACCGTTGGCCTGAGCAATCGCATCTTACCTCGTGCGCAAGATTTCGCGTCGCCGGCCTCGCAAGCTTTGGCTGCCATCTACTATCGTATAGAGGCAATGCCTTTACTTATATAATGATTAGCAATCGCATCTGTAATAGGCCTCGTGCGCAAGAAGAGTTCGCTGGCCCGAACTATTGCGTCGACAACCTCGCAGGCTGTGGCTGCTCTGTACTATCGTTAAAGACAATGCCGTTAATTGCATAATGATTAGCGATGGTTATGTCATGATTGTTCGACAGAGACATCGTAAAACAGAACAACATCGTGTACTAAAACACAACTATTCATGTACTGTGAATGTAGGGTGCATACTATACATGGGTACAGGCTTTTTCCCAAAATTTGCATGCCATTTCAAGGGTGCGTATTATACATGGGGGCGCACTATACTTGGAAAATTACGGTAAATTGTTGAGTTGTCTACGAAAACGATACAAAACGAATTTGACGCTATTCCAGCCCGTAGAAGCGAAGTTATTTGACTTTTTATTAATAATTCTTGGTTTTCCGACCGTCAATGGTACTTTTGCAAATTTCTACCGGTTGGAATTGAGCCAAAATTGTAATGCACCGTTTTTATAGGCAACTTAAAATTCTATGGGTTTGACGGTGAAATTTGAAATTTTGTTTTTTGTTTTTCCAATAAATTTTGTATAAATAAAGTCCTAGCTGCCGACAATGAGTCACTTGCCCCGTGTTTAATCGTTTATTCACTTTCCAGACGGAAATCGGCCCGATCGTGCTGCCCGAAATTGAAACCGAAGTCACGAAGAACGTGCAATGCCCCAACTGTGCCGGAAACGGGCACTTTGTCGCCGTGAGTCACTTTGATTGAGTTTCTTGTGCAACCTCAAAGTACAAGTTTGGATTCTTGCCACATGGGCATTCAGAGGTGGCCGTAGCAGAGTCACAAGTCAATATCACTTTTATAGCTTTTTGAGTCGAGTCAAGTCGAGTCATTTTCAATTCACCTCCGAGTCAAGTCCGATTCCAAGTCTTGGAGTGAGCTTCGCCTTCATAATATCCTAATTTTCCTCACTTTCAACAATTGATTCCTGGTCGCATTTTCAAATAACAGTGCTGATAACCTAATAACAGTGTGATAACTAGGGCGATTTTTTTTGACATGTCAAAAAATAGTCAAAATTAGGTCAAAATTGTAAGCGTTAGTTCAAAAAATGTCAATATTCTTTGCAAAGTTGAAACTTTTTTGCAACCGGCATCTCGTTTGTATCTGCACTGTCGGTGATCTTATCATTTGACATTTTACGGCTTGTAGCCTACTTTATAGGCCTACCGTTGTAGACGACCCATTGTCTGCTCATTGTGAATCATAAACGGTAAAATAAAACAAATAGGCAGACTTGGTGTTATGGTCAACCATGGCCTACTAAAAACACAGCCTTACAGTCTGCCTATTGACCTGAAAATTAAGAGGCCTAAAGTCTACTTTCCAACCCTTACCAGCTGTGCACTCAATTGGTCAGAAAATGCGATATTGTCATAATGCTACCTGTCTTTGGTACTCTACTAACACGCCGGTGCACAATGTATGTAAAAAATAGTATATTGCAGCAATATATAACGAAAAAATTAGGAACGAAATTTGTATAATCAATGAAAAATGGGTGGAGAAACTCTTGAATTAGAGCCTTAAGAAACAAATATCACAGCCTTACAGGACAATCACTTCTTTTGCCTTTGCCTCTTTAAATTGGCGAAATTCCCTTAGTGAGGAATTCGCAAATTTTTGCTGACTAGCCTATTGTAAAAAATGTTCACAATTTTTTTGAACGCGACATTTGTACTATTTTCACTATGTGCATTACAACCAATTCGGGATTTACCTAACACAACTTTCAACACACATAATGCTGCACAGAGCAGAGGAACAGTGCCACGGTTAGATATGAGCTGATTAGCCGAATCTAGAACTGCGAAAGGTACGGTCAACCGCCCCCTAGGCCTATCCACGAAACTGAAATATTCATCATATTCCTCTTCGGTTTCATCAGTCGTGAGGGATAAGCTACACTCGGTGCAGTCCGTAGAATGACAGCATTACCAAGACTATTAGGGAAGTACCTCTGCTAGCTGTTTCCAACACTCCACCACATATGTATGACTTTGAGGAAGCAATAGGTATCCGCCTTATCTGGAAGGTATTTGAAGCAAGCTGCTATGGTTTTTTCATCAAAGATAGCCAGTGCCAGGTTGACGTTCTGCTTGTTGTGGCCAGGATGTAGTGCTTTTTTGTTAGCTTTGGAGCCATTCGCAAATTACACTCCAATTGCAATGCAATAAAACCAGCAGGGCTAATTATGGATATATCGCCACCTTTGATATATAATGATGGAAAGGAAAATCTCCTAGCATTCAGTAGATTGTTGCGAAGGTTCTGCACCAAATGAACGTTGTCATAAAATAGATAGATTTTTGTCTTGCAACTTGGATGACTGATGAACCACTCGGAGTTTGATCCTAACTGTGATGACAGTATATTGAAAGCACGAACGTTGGTGCTGTGGTTGTCAGAAGCAATACCTCTCGCATTAAATCCTAGATCCGAGATCAGACAGCTTTTGCGTTAACGAGGCACCTTAAACTGGTGTTTCTGGTTAAATTTGTAGGACTAAAGGAAGCGATTTTTCAAGTCTATTGATCATTATCACTATAACGCCTTGGCAAATATTTCCGTCTTCATCAGCACCATAACATTTGCCACCATGATATTGCACAATTTTTGCAGATACATTTCATCCACCATCACGACATCCTCAGAAATTTCCATGGCCTTTGAAAAATCAACAGTCCCTTTGGTCTTGTTCGCAAACAGCTCAAAGATGGCATAGGGAACATTTCCAAAAGTGTCTTTTACGCTTGGCAAGAAATAGAACGTAAAAGCAAGCAGTACCGGATCATAGTGCTAGATGATGCCAGAGTATTTCCAGCCTTGTGGTATCTATGATTACGCAGCTCCTCCAAAATATCTACTTCAGGATCCGGATCAGTTAGACTATCCAAATAGCTTGGGAAGTTTAGTAGCTCGCATTTCCTTTTGAGCAGAGTATTCTTGCTTGTGCGGAACCATGTTGGTAAAGGCACAGGTATCCCATTATGTTGCATCTGCACCCTCAATTGACGTCAATTTTCATGGCATTCTTGATTTTTGGAAAGCCTTCCAAACATAGCTCATAGTACATAACATGCTGATCCCCTGCTTGAGACTTTGGCAGATTTCACAGTAGTATATCCAAAAGTACACCCAACCACGCAGCACTCAAGAACCATCGCCTATTAACTACACTAGAAAATGAATATTAACAAATTAGCCTGTATATCACTTTAAAATAGTATTCCGACACAGCACCATATCCAAGCCTTGCAACAATTAATGAAATTCTATAGAAACAGTTACAATGAACATGCCTTCGTCGTCATAAATGTCTTAGAACCAAAGCTACCAGTTATACAATTCGTCAAATAGACTACCGTATCCAAGACTATGTTTGCGAGAAAGCAGATTATGATACTACAATGGAGCCGTTTGAACACGACGTTCTTCGCGTCAACTTGAACCGCTGACACTGTCGAGGAACAGTAACCTGATTGCCAACTAACCTATCAAATGAAAATACTGACCCTTAGCTCGTGAATATACTCTAGACAGCGAAAGAAACAACTGCAATGCGACGAACAGCAACACACGGCGCAACCCGCACAACTACAAATGTCTTGACTTCTTCAACAACAACTACAACTGTATTCATCCGCACGAGTTTTTGCAGTGATATCAGTGGGTTATCCACCTGACTAGCAGCTCTTTTGGGACTAAAGTGATTGTTTTCGTGTTAAAACGATATTCCATCATCTTAACACAATAAATCCTGGTCAGAATCCACTTGTGGTTTTGACTTGCGCGCTACTTACCATCTGCGTAGGTATAACCGTGAGATTTACACTGTTTCGGAGCTGGCCTCTTAATTTTCAGGTCAATAGGCAGACTGTAAGGCCGTGTTTTTAGTAGGCCATGGGTCAACGTACCGCAATATCCTAACTGAAGAAAGACTTCTTGGGCATTGCATGGTTCTTATATCAAGAAGCGCATGATGAAAAATTGTGATGTAGACAACATTGTCAGAATGAAGCAACACGGTTTGTCACCAGCAGTGTACACATAACTTGAGAGTGCTGTCAGCCAACAACAACTGCTGCTGTTAAACGTTCTTTCTCCATTCTTGGCAAGCTACTTAGTAAGCGCAGACACATTCTACCCGAGAATGTGTGAAAGCATCTTTCGGTGTACTACAAAAGTTTTTAATTATTTCTACCATAATGCGCAATGCAACTACTGGAAATCTTCATAGTGGCAGATTTCGTTAAAACACAGTTTTTACGTGTAAAAATTTGTCAGTTTTTGAGGCAAAATAGTTCTTTTTCAGACCAAACTACTTCGCAAAGACAGACAGTTCCGACCAGAAATGAATATAATAGCAGCCTTCAATTCTTAACTATATGTGGGAAAACACCTAATTTGCAAACGTTAGGTCAAAATTGGGGTCAAAATCTTCCGTTATAGGTAAAAAAATCGCCCTAGTGATAACTTGACTACTCTTCGAAATTACAATAAAATGCCTTTCTTGGTAGACCCAGTCTCGAGTCATACGACTTGGTCCAAGTCATGCGCAATGACTAGAGTACAAGTCGAGTCCATATTCAAATTGACTCGAGTCGAGTCATTTTTCTTTTTCAAGAAAATGACTCGAGTCAAGTCGAGTCACCAAAAAAGTCATGACTCAAGCAGAGTCATGACTCGAGTCATTACAACCCTGGGTCGCAGTATTCAGCGTCAGTGTTTGAGTAGAAGTAGAAGTAGCATCGAAAAGTCCCACTCAATTAGAAGTGGGATTGCAAATTCGAGTCCAAGTCAGAGGTCAAAGGTTCATATCCAAGTCTTTGTGTTCACTGTGCATCAGGGCTGTTCAATAATAACTTTTTTTCAAATGTTACCGGCTACTTGATAAAATTGTTAGGTAACATAAAAAACGCTACACACAAATTTTGGCTCAAATCCGACCAGTGGAAGTGAAGTGTTAAAATTAATTTGAAAAAAAAATATAAATTAAAATTTTTGAAATTTTTCTGGCTACCACATGAAATTGGAAGGTTGTCTGAAAAAAAATCGATGTGCAATAAATTTTTCTCAATTACATCCCGCCGAAGAGAAGTTTTTGATGTCCAAAATTTAGTATTTCAAATCATAGTAGGCCTGTTTGCGGTGGGTAAAAAAAGGTAAATTTTGACCCAAAAATTATTAATATTGACTTTTTTTTGACCTAAACAAACTGAATTTTGACAAAATGTTGACCTTGCGTATGCAAATTAGGTGTTTTCCCACATAATGTTAAAATTGTAGCACTTATCTTCAGTTCTGGTTGGAACTGGCTGTCGTAACGAAGTAGTTTGGCCTGAAAAAACGTTTCTGGCTGAGAAACAGGCAACTTGACTCGAGTCTGACTCGAGTCATGACTTGACTCGAGTCACTTTGCTAAAATGACTTGACTTGACTTGACTCGGCGTATCAGAAATGTGGTTTGACTCGTGACTCGGAGCAAAATTCACGAGTCAATTTCAAGTCATCGAGTAATCGGTGTCGATAAAAATCACTGTATCTTGCATATGTTCGGATCGTTCGCACAAGGCTGATGTAACCCGTGAGAGCGACCAATCATTCAATCATCGTGCGTTTTACTGAGCCTCCATTGTTCTCTCACAAATATATTGATCGCAAACGAAGTGATCGAAGCTTACAGCCTATGTTGTCGTAAGTTATAGTGTAGTAAAGTAATCTAATAGCAAAATGTCTATTTCTGTTCTGTGTTTTTAACTTAACCAAACCTCTTGTTTTATTGAAATTAAATTCGAAAATAGTTTATATAGTCCTCAACCATTGGCGCAGGCTCGAATTGTGTCATATCAATTTGCAAAAGGGTAATGTATTGCATCTTATCTCTATTTTTGCAGGTAACTATGAACTGAGGGCTGTGCAATTACTTACGTAGTTTATTAGCTCTACTTATAAGTGAGCGATACAGCGCCTTACTTGCGTGTATATTTAACTCTATGTTCGTTCATCGGTTCAAAATCAATGACCACTCACTCTGTATTTCAGACAGATAGCAAAATACAATGACGTAATCACGCCGCTTACCTCAAAAAGGCAATTTGACTTGAATTGTGACTTGACTCGTGACTTGACTTGACTTGACTCGACTCGAGTCACCTCCAAAAATCGACTGACTTGACTTGACTCGAGTCACCTTTGAAAATCGATTGACTTGACTTGACTCGAGTCAAATTGTGCAATGATTCGAAATGACTCGTGACTCGAAGGTAGTGACTTGATCCCAACACTGATATGTACTGCGCGGTTATGACAATTACACACATGGAAGTGATGCTAACCCATCCCAAAACCATTTCCAACTTTTCAAAATCAAAAGTCCGAAGAGTAAGTAGTTTTGCGTAAAAACTGTCAAGTAGATTTGGAAGTAGTCGTAGACTTGAATCTCTTGTCCGAAACTGAGTTTTTATTAGACTATTTTTTTTATATTTTTTTTTATTAGATTATATTTTATTTTTATTTCTATTCCGGTTCGTTTTCAGGAGTGCACGCAGGATCGGGGCTATTACAATCGCGTCGTTCAGTCTCCGTTTATATATTATTACGACGAAAATGCCGTCGTGAAACCGGCTTCTAATTACAGGAAACACGAACAACAAGGGCGGCAAAAATCAAAAGGTTATTTTTGTACTTTTTGATAACTTTTGAGACGTCGAGAGTTCCAGAAGTGAAATTAGTCTTGAAATGTAACGGTTGCAACCTAGTCGCAAGGTTCCGAGTCACGAGTCAATCTCACTATCATAGTTTTGACTCGAGTCAATTCCAAGTCGTTGTGTTGACTGCTAAGTTCGTAGTTAAAGTCTTGTTAAACCCACTTTTTATAACTCTGGTGATATCAAATGATTCTCATTTATAATATACTGATTTTCCTGCATTTTAGCAGTTTCTGGTCGCATTTTCAAGTGCCAGCACCAATAGACGAAATCCCAATATGACTTGTCTGTGGAGCCGTTATCTACGCATAGAATTGTCACAAAGTGTAATGAAATAGGTGTGGCCGAAAAAGCACCAAATCATTTTTAATGTGATGTGGAACTGACATTATATTGTTTGTGGTCGCACCAGAGGTAAATATTTGAACTTTGCATGTCCGTCATACTGTTATATGACTAGGCCGGATGTTTTTACCTGAAAAACCCAAGATTTTTACTTGGAAAATCAAAATTGATTTTGACATAGTTTTGCCCTCGTGTATGTAAATTAGGGGTGTGCACATAATGTTATCTTATCTTCAACGAAGACACTTTCCTGCATTCTCGGGTAAAAAGTGTCCGTCCTTGCTAATAACTTGCCAAGAATGGAGAGAGAACGTTCAACAGCAGCAGCTGTTGGCTGACAACACCGTTTTGCTTCACGAGGTCTTGCTTCAGTTGAGATATTGCGGTATTAGGATATGTTGTCACCATGTCAACCTATTTGTTTCATTTGAATGTTTTTGATTCACAATGAGCAGACAATGAGCCCTCTATAACAGTAGGCCTATAAAGTAGGCTATAAGCTGTAAAATTTCAAATGATATGTTCGCCGACAGTGCAAACATCTACGTTACAAACAAAATGCGGGTTGCAAAAATTTTTCGACTTTGTGACCTAACGCTACAATTTTGAAAATTTTGACTTAGTTTGACTAGAGGTCGACTGAAATTGATTTTTACAGGCCGATACTGATATATCGGCTCACTCACAAGGCCGATACCGATATCATAGGCCGATATTAATATGGAAGGAGCAGAGAACAATTTCACCAAAAATATTGAAAAGAATTATTGCTTAATTGTGCACATTCGATGAAAGTTGGGATAACCCAAAAAGCAAAATATGATACAGAATTGCAGATCACTCCAGAAAAGGTAGATTGTAATACAGGAAGCATAGTTTCTCTGCATGCTCAACCAGTTAAACTCGTCCTGCAAGGGTAAATCTGTCATATATCGCCCTTTGCGTCGTCGATTTCTTGAGATTGACAACTCGAATCATTGAATTTCCGAAATTTTTTAATTTTTTCAAAATCTAAAATGTCGGCTGCGATATCGGCCTTCATACGCCGATATCAATAATCGGGAAAGCTCTAAATATCGCCCTCGATAATCGGCAATGTCGATAATCGGTCGACCTCTAATTTTGACGTGTCAAAAACAATCGCCCTGCTGATCATTGTTAACGTATGCTTATTTTTACAGGCATCCCTTACGCAGGCCGCAAAAGTATTTCATCAAAGAAATCTCAACATACAGTGTTCACGTCATCACCAGAGCATAACAAGAAGCACCACAGATCTCAAAGTCACCACAAAAAGCAACCGAAAAACCATCATAGCGAATCTCGAAGCAGACACTGTGATTACGATAAAAGTTATCATGATAACAGGACTCGAAAGGAGCGTACTCCACACAAAAAACAACACAGCAAAAGATCTTGGAGCGAATCTCGGGATTTTAACGACGATTTTGGGTCGAACGAACGGGAGTTTAAACGTCCCAAGAAAGGTTTGACCAAGAGAGAACAGTTGCTACGTCTGGTGAACGCGGAGAAGAGCAGGACTCAAAACGAACAACTTCGAAACAGGAGATCAAATCCTACTAACGTAGAAAGGCCCGGTCCATCGAATACGACCGAAATTGTACCACATAATTCTCGCAATGTAGTTTTTCGCGAACCTGTCACGCCACCGTTTTCGAAAAACAGACTTGTAGATTCTGAAAGACCGTTTCCGCGTACTAAAAACGACCAAAAAAAGGGCGCTTATAAAAAAAACAGCGGCCAACGCGATTCCGGTCAAAAATTTGATCGCGGATTCAGGAGGAAATATCGTTGATTTTAGCCTGCTCGGTATTTATTTGACGTTTTGTTCAAATAATTTATGCGACAAATTTAACCTATTTCGACGTCTTTGCGTGTAGGCGGTCATTGTAGCCAGCGTTGCTACTGGAGTACAAGTGGAAATAAGCATTGTAGGCATGCTTTGCATAAAAACCAGGGTTGTAACAAAGTCATAAGTCAATCTCACTTTTATAGTATTGACTTGAGCCCAAGTCTTAGTACAAGTCATAATGTTCAGTTTTCAGTCCCACTTTCATCAACTCTGCTCGAGTGATATAGAATGGCTCGCATTCATAATATTGCAATTTTCCTCAGTTCTAACAGTTTCTGGCCCTAGTTTCCTAGTATCAGGACTGATAGATGAAATACCAATCATGTGGTGACTTTACCATTCTTCGAAGCTTTAACGAAACGTCTGTCTTGGCCGTCCTATTCTCGAGTCATATGACTTGTTTCAAGTCATGCACAATGACTTGAGTACAAGTCTAGTCAGTACAAAAATTCGCTATATTTTCGAAGATTCAAGGTATTTGTAGTATCGAGGATTATCTTGAAATTCCACTAGTAGCCATCTCTTATCAACTGCTGAAATTATGCGACCCCACGATCAATTATGCTGAAACTACTCAAATACTTCCAATTTTATACTTTCACATGAATCAGTTTTTGAAATGTCGTGATAATGGCCATTTTTACTTGTAATTTGACTGGAAATTTGCTGTTTTAGTTTTACTACTACTCAAGTAAAAATGATGACTACTTCAATCACCGCTTGAAAGTTTTACAAGTAGACAAAATGTACTTGAATGCTCCGAAAAAGTAGCAATACATCATTACTGACTAGCTCTGTATTTACGTTTATCAAATCCAGTGTTGATTTTGCTTCGATCAATATTTATAACAGTAATGGTGCCTGTTTTGAAGGGTGGATGTCAACCCTTATTGGAAGTTACAACCAAATTTGAATTTTGCAAATGTGAACTTTTTCTCCCTCAAATACCTCAGAAATTCGTAAAATGAAATTCTGTGTGTGAAATTCTCTTGAAATCTGATTATTATGCCGACTTTCTGCTCACATCTCTGTTTTATTCTTGCCCAAGCACTCTTGCTGTGCTATTTCATATCACCCGATGTGTTATTGATGAGCTTCTTGGAGGTACAGAACTTCAGTACACTATTGAATAATATAATATAGCCTGTGTATGTTACTCTGCGAATACTGTGTGATAAAAGCAGATTTGGCGAATTCGAGACCCATGTCTGAGTGTTGTTCTTGTTCGGTGTCGGATTATTATCAGATCTGTCTGTCTGTCGGTGGATGAGAAAGATTAAATTGATCTCTGGCAATTTGTCGACATGTGTGCACCGTGCAGGTTTTTGTGGCAATATAAGGTGTAGCCATTTGCATAAATAAGTATGACCTGGTTTGCCGAATACGACAGTGTGGATTTATTTTCTTTAAAAGATGTTGAAACCGTCGTCGTCATTATTATATTAGTACAGGATTGTATGTTCATATTGCTGACTTCGAGGTTAGGGCTTATTTTGATTCTGGGTTTCAGTAACCGCCTGGTCACAGCACAGGGGCGATGGGATGGCTAGTTTAAGCACAAGCAGATTTGTAGCGTATCCAACGAATTGAACATTATACAGGCAACTTGAAGCACTGGACGGTATCGTTTGTCGGATATAAAATATAAGTGCAGTGATGCGGTATATGTTTCGTAGGAATTAATCACCATTTACCCGACAGTAAGACAAGTTTATTTTCCGTGTAGCACAGTTTGCTGTTATCGTTAGCCGAAGCAGCAGCTACCCGGCATCACAAATATGACTTCACAGAAAACTATCATCATCCGCGTTACTACAGAAAACGTATTCGAGACGACATTCCGTATGTTGAGCTGCTAGTCAATCTCGTTCGTCCCGAGTTATATCCGTGAGAGTTTTCTGGACAACCCAAATACGAAGCAAAGCAAGACAATCTATTTTATTCTTTTACTTTATAATTTTTCCATGATGCTGTGCGTTGTTGTTTTTCTAATTTTATTAGTTACTAAAGTGTTGTGTTGTTCTGGTGTATCCTTCTTGAATTTTTTTTCTCTGCTTTTCTTGTAGTTTTGTATATTTATTGTCATTCGTTATGTGCCATTGATTGAAATGTGTATACTCCTACAGGTGGCGACTGTGTATTAAGGCCTTGCGGCCCCTCGTCGTCATCCTGGTCCGCACCGGATTTTCACTGGTGTGACAAATAAATGATTGATTGATTGAGATTATAGAATGTAAAGAGATGCTTGTCCGTGGCTGGGTTTCGACGACTTTGTGATATTATAACCGTATAAAGGCTATGTTTATATGGGGCTAGCGTCGATATGTCACTTATCTGTTTATCGCATTTCACTCAATATTATTTTTTTGGACAGTTGACAAATAATTCTCTGTCTCTGTGATACGATTGTTGATATACAATCTAAATTTCAATTCTCTACCAGTTGCTGACGATTAACCCTGACGAGTGTCGGTGGAAATATTCGGGTTTACTTCAATATGAATTTATTATTCTACTGTCTTTGTCTCCGTGCAAGAAGTATGTCCCCGTCGACGCAACACACACCGTACGTCACGCTCAGTTCTCTGAAAATATAGCAGCACCCCTTTGGCAGCTTGACGTTGATGATGTTGCGGTTGCGCCACAACAGCGGTTTCGAAGTGGACGGGTGATGGCAATTTTTGTTTGTTAGTATTTGCGTTGTTGTTTTACGAAGTAATTCTCTTGTGTTGATAACTGATAACGATTACCTATATACGAAGTTTGAAGTACTAGTCAGTACTTGATTACCAGTCTACGATATGACATAGTGACATACCGATTCGATACTGATACAATGATTTCCGTCACATGCCACCTCATTTTCACCGCTTGTCCGGTCTATGCTATCCTTTCTTACCTTTCATGCATTGTACGTGCCTCTTATGTGTTCTATGTCAAGATGTGTGTCTGATTGAAACACTACTTCAGATCGTTTTGACACCTTTTAATTTCATTGCGATCTTGCCATGTTACGAATTGATAAAAATAATAATAAACAAATAAACGGTCTATGTTACTATTTGTATGAATCAAAGCCCGCATTTTTCACTTACTTTGCCGCTCTGAATTCCTTATTATCGAAAGGTGTCAGTTAGGTGCTGTATGAATGTATCGCTATAATTTGATAGGATGAAGTTTTGAAGTTCCACCCCTTATTATTATATTCTTTATTCACAGTAAAACTGGTAGATACACACATAATCCGGGGAGCAACCTGCCCCCAAAGGAAAATGGCGAGATTGGAGTAAATTTTTAAAATTTCAGTAATACATTCAAATTGTTATTCCTATGCAATACACGGAGAAGTCAGATTACAGAATTGCAGCAGATGAAGAATTGGCAAGGGTTACAGAGCAGAGGTAGAGATGATTGAAGATGAAGAATGGAAATTACAGAAATTATGCTGTGATTCACAGGTGTAATTTTAGTCCAGTGGAGCATTCAAGGCCTTCCGAAGAATGTGCACAGTGCCCAATAATGTGATTTTCTGGATCATGTCGAATCGAACGTTACCCGGAATTTGTTGGATATGCCTCATGAGTTTTTTGCTCACGACCCCTGTAGCACCAATGACTATCGGTACAATGTTGATTTTGCATCGCCATTATTATTATTATTATTATTATTATCAATTTATCATTCGAATTAATCAAGTTTCAGGCTTTCAGTAGAATCGTACATTGTCCAGCAGCCAGTAGCATGATATTGTTGAGGCACATTGATGCTGTATTATCCCTGACGATTGTCAGCCTAAAATATTCGAGTTTATTTCAATATGAATATGTTATTGGATGGCATGTTGAAGTTCTCTTCCTCTTCAATCAATGTTGAATCATGTGTAGTTAATTCAGAGTGCAATGTGTGCATGCCTCTTATCTACATGTTGTAGGCCCAGGGCCCAGGGGGGTGTTTGATTGATTGAAAGACTACTCCAAGTCGTTCCATCCTATCTTTTTATTGTATTGTAGTCTTCTGGTGTATTGAAATTATGAAATTACTCACAATAAACTTTAACTGAACAACTCGAAGTTCTAATTCTAATCTAATTTGTGAAATGTTTTATCACTCATTTTAATTGTGATCTAATTTTCCTGGCTTTTCTGAAAATGCTGCAGAACCAAGTGCGAAACAAGCTGAGCTTAGTGTACATACAGTTGTCATTCTCTCTATCACAATCTTTTCGTGTTTTTGAAATTATTATCAATAAACTCAATTCAATTCGCCTCACTCAACTATGTATATTCGATTTCAAGTTAACAGTATTTAAAGAAATTAGAATCTACAAAATAGCGGGAAATTATACAAAAATGAATAACGGTTGGTCCCAAAAATCGTCGCCTCTGGTGTCATTTTCCGACGTGATGAGCGAGCAGCTTGCCGACTCTCTAGTGGAAGATGATCTTGTCGAAGACTCTTTCGATAAATCGGACCAAGATCAAGACGCAGACGTTAGTCAAGTTGCAGATTTAAACGAAACTAATAACGATGAAGCATTAGCGCGTGCTTTACAAGCCGAATGGGATAAGGAATATAACGAAAATCTATCCAGAGAAGAACAACGTGTTAATCGTTTTGCAAAAGTCAAGCTGTCGCTAGATAATTACAGAGTAGGAACTTCGTATCAAGATAGCTCGTCTGAAAATGAAGATTATGACTCGGAAGAAGATTACGCCGCAGATGATGTCAAACCAGTACAGTCTTCTGGTAAAACAATAATTACGAAACACGACAAAGAAATCTGCAATCGACGTAACGTAAGCAGAATGGAATCGTCATTTCCAGCTGGATTTTTAAGCGGCGATATGTCCGGTTCGGATTTACAAATCAGCAATAAAACTTACAATTCGCTAAAAAGACACGCCATCAATGAACAACGCCGCGGCCAAAGAGTACACGAAGCTAAAGATCATTACACCGCGGAACACGTTTTGGATGAAAAAACAAGGATTTTGCTGTACAAGTTAGTAAATAATGGAATTTTAGCATCAATCAATGGTATCGTCAGTGTGGGAAAGGAATCTATTGTGTTACATGCGAACGGTGGTGATTCGACACAATTAAGGACCTCTGAGATGCTAAAATATGATCGTGTGAACGGAGATATTATACCGAGCGAATGCGCTATCAAAATCTACAAAACCACACTCAACGAATTCCGCACGCGTGACAAATACATCAAGGATGATTACAGGTTTAAAGACAGATTTAAGAAGCTGAATCCACGAAAAATAATTCATATGTGGGCTGAAAAAGAAATGTGTAACTTGCTCAGAATGAAAGCGGCCGGTCTACCTTGCCCCGATGTGGTGCTACTAAAGAAACACGTGTTGGTCATGTCGTTTTTAGGTACGGATCAAGTTAACGCCCCTAAATTAAAAGACGCCATGTTGAATAAAGCACAGAAAAGTGATGCGTATTCTCAAGTCGTGAAACTGATGAAGACTTTATTTGTGAAATGCAAGCTCGTTCACGCCGATTTAAGCGAGTATAATTTGCTTTGGAAGAACAAAACAGTGTGGGTTATCGACGTGAGTCAATCGGTTGAACCACATCACCCGCATGGGTATGAATTTTTGTACCGCGACTGCCAGAATGTTACCAAGTTTTTCCGTAGCTGGGGAGTGTTGGAAGTGGTTGACGCCATGACTCTATTCAATGAAGTGTCAGGACTTGATTTGCCGAACTCGGACGAAGCCGCTTTTCAATCGGATATAGAAAGACTTCAAACTATGTCGTCGGAGCACGGTCAACAGAACAAGCAAAGGGCTACTCAGATTCTTACTCAAGCTTGAAATTTATGTATTTGTTGAATTATTTTCGTTGTGTCAATGTTATTTTGATTGTATTTGTGTCTTATTCTGTTTTGATATGAATTCGGAAAAGTGTTTAACGTAATGAATTTAGTTGTATTGAGGCTGGATAAAAGGCTGCGATTATAACTGATATGACGTTTTAATAGTATGAAGGGTGTTTAAAGTTTAAATATGTACCTTTTATGCTGCTATGATGAATATAATGCAAATTCTACATCACAGTTAAGATACTTTGGTATTATTTTGACCGTGTATGAATTCATCGCACTTTGTGACAATGCTGTTGGTTGATCACAACCTCGCGGATGTGTCATTTCTGCTAATGTGCTTAGCTTTGTACCAATGTTTGGTATGCTGCGATTACACCAATCAAGGTTTAAAGGTTTCCACAGTAAAAAATAGCATCAAAACTATAATTTTCCTTGAAATATGAACTCCACGTGGTAAGGAAAGTGTAATTTCAGTGCTTAAAAAAGTCATCTCTTGTCGAAATGTGTTGACTCAAAATTATTAGTAACTTTCGATAGTTATTTGAATAATACCTAGCTAGTTGCTCGTGATGATCAAACGTATTCTGAGTATGTTCTCTCCATCTCCTAATGTATACGAGATGTGTTGCGTTTTTGATAAATGTAATTGTGTTACATGCATGTGAAACATCGCTCTCTCATTGAAGTGTTTTCTGAAAATCTTTCGTTTGAATTGGTGCTGATAATTACCTGAAATTCACGCAATAACTGTCGCGCCTTCAAAATTTTAGTGTGCGTACTGTGGCCTGCTTTCATCCAACTAATGCCGCCGTCTTTTTTTCAGGTTATAATTGTAAATAACTGTCTGACACTCGCTAGAATGGGCTTCATTAGAAGCTTGTTTGTTATTGCTGGATGCTTACAGCTTACGCGTGGAAAAATTCATTCTTTGACTGTAACGGTTAGTATGTTATGTTCACATCAATGCTTGTTCAGGTATAGGATTGTACAACTAGAAAGGTATTTGTTTGATTGGAGTGAAATTCCGATACCGGGTAATCTGATTTGTGAGGTGTTTCTATGCTCTGATTCTGATCTGCTTTTCCTTAAAATGCTACAGGAGAACTGTAAATTGACAAAATGCCACTGAGTGTCCAGATAATTTTTTTTATTTACATGGGGATATTTATGAGTTTTTACTTTGTTTACAGAATGATGAGCGACCGGTGATAGTTCTGTCTGATTTCGGATTCCTCAAAGGCGGCTACCTGAAAGTCAATATCACAAATTTGAAAGTATCGCAGCCAAACCAACCATCTGTGAGTAATCGTTATTCATTGATCGGTTATTATTTGTTTGGAACTTTGCTGACCTCAAAGTAAGTGCATTACCGATCATGACTTTTATTACTCTGTAGCTTTGAATTGATGGGTAGGAATGTTCAAAAATGACCTTTTTTCTTCTCAAATTCTACCGGCTACTTCATAAGATTGTTAGGTTACCTACTCCAAGCCTTCACACCAAATTTGGTTCAATTCTAACCAGTAGTCGCATTGCTACAGGAGAAGAAAGTTTTTTATTTATTATGTAAAACTGAATAAAAAAAATTTCAAAATTTTCTGTTCACCCCATGAAATTGTTCGGCTGTCTATAGAAACGATGCTCACCAAATTTGGCTCAATTCCAACCAGCGGAAGCAAAGTTATTGATGTCGAAAAATTTCGATTCAAATTTACAGGAATTACAGGAATTCTTACCATTTTTGAAATAGATGAATTCTGATCAGCCATTCTTTTTGTAGATCGGATTCAGCTTTGACAAAGCCAGCAGCACTGGAAGTTCGAGCTATGTGGTAAGTTCTTTGCCTTGTTCTACGTATAATATCTCAGCAAATAAAGTTGATTTTCGTCCAAGCATTTGTGTCACTCGTGACCAGAGCTGTAATGACTCGAATTGAGCTACTTTCTGTATTGACTCGAGACATTCTACATGACTTGACCCAAGTCTCGGGTATCAGGACCGACACTTGATGAATAGGACCAGAAATATGTTTGAATAAACGTGTTAAGAGTGAGAAAAATGAGTATTTTATTATGAATCATTCGTTGTCATCCGAGAGTTTTGCAGAAGTGAGTTGAACCTGACTTGAACTCAATTCTGAACAGTGAACATTATGACTTGGACTCGGACTCCAGTCTCAACGCTGACAATAATGACTGGATAACAGACGACGTATATAGCATTAGGATTTTGGTAGCTTTCACCCCCATATTTAAAGCTACCGTAACATACAAAGTAATAATTTCAATTATTCCAATAGATAAAATTTCTTTTAATTGAAGTTGAAATTATAATTTTCAAGACATCGAAGCATTTATTGGAACAGCTTTAAAGCTATTGCTGGCCTTGGACATGAAATAAGCTAGAAAAGCTGCATCTGGAGACCTGTAATTCATAAATTACATCAATTTTCCTGTCAGTCACATATTGTAGTTTTTACCTCAAATGACCGATACCGATATTTCCTCAAGTCAACTCAGTATTATCGGCAAACCTCTAATCATTGGGGCTCTACTTATAGTAAAGTACAATAATATATTTAATAATCATGAATATTGTTTGTTGCAATAATGAAGCGTGTACTCCCAGAAGCCTGTTATTGCGAATGTGTTTGCTAGACAAACATTTGAGAAACTGCATCGAATAAATATTATGATCTGGGCCCCGTGGGAGCGTATTGATGTAGCATGATTATATAATATTAGAAGAGCTTCTTGGAGGTACAGAACTTCAATACACAATTGAATAGCATATTGATGTTGAAATGAACCCGAATATTTTTGGCTGATACTCGTCAGGGGCAATCGTCAGAAACTAGTAGAGAATTGGAAAGAAAGTAGGACAATATTATTTTCTGAAATGTACAAATCCCCATATGCAGTGACTGATTTCGCCGTATTGCAGTTATGAACTCGTGATTGTTCAAATTTCTGGTGATGACCAATTTATGAATATGCAGGAACGGGAAGAAAACACGCGGGGATGCATTTTAGATGAAAAGTTGGACGACGGACAGTTCGAAGACGTGGCGAGAGCCATTATGAGTATACACACGGCCAGTGTCAAGCAATCGGAATATGAATTGAAGGTTTGGTTACGTTTTCGGTGTTTCGTTATTATGGTTGCTTGTATACAAATTTTAGGAATGTATATTTGCTATAGGCCTATTGTAATTTTATCAAAGCATAATATCTAGCAACAAAGGTTGCGAACAAGTAGAACTAGAGCTACTTAGTTTTCACAATCCACAACTAGAACAAGAACTACTCAATTTCAAAACTCGCAACTAGAACTAGAACTAAAGCTACTTAGTTTTCAAAATCTACAACTAGAACTAAAACTAGTCACTTTTCAAAATCCGCAACTAGAACTAGAAGTACTCAATTTCCGAAACTCGCAACTAGAACTAGAGCTACTTAGTTTTCAAAATCCACAACTAGAACCATTGTTGGGATCAAGTCACTACCTTCGAGTCACGAGTCATTGCACATTTTGACTCGAGTCAAGTCGAGTCAATCGATTTTCGAAGGTGACTCGAGTCAAGTCAAGTCACTCGATTTTTGGAGGTGACTCGAGTCAAGTCAAGTCACGAGTCAAGTCACATTTCAAGTCAAGTTGCCTTTTCGAAGTATGAGGCATGCCTACGCCATTGCATTTATCTAGCTGCCCGAAACACAGATTGACTGGTCATTGATTTTGAACCGATGAACGAATATGAAGTTAAATATACACGTAAGACGGCGCTGTATCGCTTACATATACGTAGAAATGCTAAACTACGCAAGTATAATTGCATAGCCTCAGTTTATAGTTTCCAGCCAAAATAGAGAATCGAGAAACGAATTGATAAGATGCAATTTATTCCCCATTTACAAATGGATATGATACAATTCGAGCCTGCGCCAATGGTCGAGGACTATATAAGCTATCTTCGAATTTAATTTCAATGAAACAAGAGGTTTGGTTCAGGTACAGAGAACGGTAAGAGACATTTTTCTATTAAAATACTTTACTATACTAGTTTACGACAGCGTAAGCTGTAGGCTAAGCTTCGATCACTTCGTAAACGGTCAATTTATTTGTGAGAGAACAATGGAGGCTCAGTAAAACGCATGATCATTGAATAATTGGTCGCTCTCACGGGTTACACCAGCGTTTGGCGAACAATTCGATTGCAAGATACAGTGATTTTTATCGGCATCGATTGCTTGATGACTTGAAATTGACTCGTGAATTTTGCTTCGAGTCACGAGTCAATCCACATTTCTGATAGGCCGAGTCAAGTCATTTTCACAAAGTGACTCGAGTCAAGTCAAGTCATACGAAAAAGGTGACTCGAGTCAAGTCATGACTCGAGTCATCCCAGCACTGACTAGAACTAGAACTACTCACTGTCAAAACTCGCAACTTGAACTAGAAATGGAGCTACTTAGGGTGGAGCCCAATTTCTCTGCTGAGTGGCGATTCTCTACTCGGCAACCATTTCGTAACTCAACTCACGCCAAAAAGTATACTCACACTCAAATGCGTCCAGATCAGCCCTCAAATCTAAGTCAGCGCACCACCAGACTTAAGTGTCAATTTTCACGGTCGAGCAGCCAACTGCAGGCAACACCCGCCAAATACCGGAGTACCGGTATTGTCGTATATAGGTACACTATTTCGTGATGTGAGGTTCTGCTGACCGAATGACATCGGTGGCGCTTGGACGGATGTTGTGTTTATAATTGTATTTGTAATATTCTTCTGTACCCTTTCGACTTCTTGTCGTACGGCATATCGGTATACCGGAATGGTAACTTCTGCAGTCTCAATGCGCTAGCGTACCCCGCCGTCGCCGTTCTTACGGCGACAAAAAAGCCCAGAAAAAGACCCGACGAAAGAAAACACTCACAAGGAATGGAAAGAACAAGAAAGGGCCGTGGCTTCAAAAAGATCAATATCGAAAAGAACTGTGACATCGGGCACTCTGGGCCGAGGTGGATGTCACTATAAAAAAAGATCGCAACTGCATGTCGTTCGATATCCTCATATCTGTTCATTACATCGCATTGTGTCTTATCGCATTCTGTGTGTGACTTGTTCAGATGAAAAATATAACTTATCGGTTATTATAAATATTACGCATGCTCTTCCCACAATTAAATAAACGAAGCATCTTGAACAGCCCCCTAGCATGAACCTCGATCAGCTGATAGAGTTCCTGCATGGTAATATCAGTGTTGGGATGGAGTCGCTATACCTTCATGCCGATTTAGACGATAGCAGCAATAAGCTGTTGGAAACAAGAAATACTGAATATTTAAGGGAGAAAGTGTCGGGTGTGTCTGATGGGTATTTCGGGAAGATGAATGGTAGAGGGGCAAAGTGAATGATTCAAAGAGAATTGGAAAGAAATCCTGAAAATATGTTAATTTTTCAATTTGTTTTCACGATATCGATGCATTTATTTTGTTCTTTCAGGCCTGCACTTACGTGTCCGCCTGCTGTGAAACTTATCTTCATAAATGTCGAATGGGTTTGTAGCGTCTTGCAAATATACTTCTGTGGGGCATAGGAACGTTCCGGGTATCTTCGAGGATTTATATATTTCTATTGGGTCATCTTCAAAGAGTGTGGATCAGCTGAGGGTATTCATTGCATTTAGATAAATCAGTCAGAACTGTTTCTACTTTGTAGGTCAGTGACGAAATAAAGAGACAGCGTCGTGTTGTCATGACAAAATCGTTCACGCGTGTAATGTCGAACGCGAAAAATAATCTGGCAACGTCATCTCGGAAAACGACATTTGGAAATCGATACTTAACTGAGCAGAGAGAATTGGCGCGCACTCAACGCTGAGTACCAATCGATTTTTAGTTGAGTGGAGATTGGCATTTAAGCATTACTTAGTTGAGGAGAAGAATTGGGCTCCACCCTTAGTTTTCAAAATCCACAACTACTCGCTTTTCAAAACTCGCAACTACAATAAGAACTATTACTAGAAAATCATTGGTCAGTTGACTGTCGACTAACTAGTTTGGCAGCCTGAAAAAGTCTGTACACCGGTCAAATAACATGCAGGACAGTAGGACACTTGCCTTGCTAAATTTCTGTATTCCAAGTTTTGTCAGCTCGTGTTTTTTTTATTCTTAGATTCGGACGAGACTTCTGAAAGGCCTCAAGTTTTACAGCACCGAAGAAGAAATGAGGTTACTATTCCGTGAATTTGTTTGTAAATCCAAATTTTGGGGGTCTCCAATGCTTTGCAAGACAAGACAGGCTTGTAACCAAGTCACAAGGTTTTATAGTTATGATTCGAGTCAAGTTGAGTCAGTTTCAATTCACCACCGAGTCCAAGTCAGCTAGTCCGAGTCACAGTGTTTTGACTCGCGTCCGAGTCCAAGTAATTATGTTCACTGTTCAGTTTTCAGTTGAATATGGTTCAACCCAATTTTTACAACTCTGCTCGAGTGATATAGAATGGCTCACATTCATAATATCGAAATTTTCCTTAGTTTTAACAGTTTCAGGCCCTATTTTCCTAGTACTAATCATGCGGTGACTTTACTATTCTTCAAAGTTACAACTAAATGTTTGTCTTTGGCGGTCCTAGTCTCGAGTCATGCACAAATTCACTCTCGAGTCGAGTCATTTCGAGCATTTGAAAAAATGACTCTTGTCAAGTCGAGTCACCAAAAATTTGCGACTCGAGCCATTGCATCACTGGAACAAGACCAGAGTTGGTCAATTGGTACTCGAATATAACCAGAAGTAACGTAAATCTCTACTGAATTTCAAGTAGAAGCTGGAACTGCTTCCTTAATGAACGCCTATGCTCGTTAACCCATTGCGTGCTCTGCGACTTTTACATCTGATTCCTCTATTACGATGCAATTTTCTGAAACTGTTTTTTAATATCACTGTTAACTTTTTAATTCCCACAGGAACGGTGTTTCCAACCCGAAAAAGGGCAAAGATCAGCACTCTGAAACCACTACAAGCATGCCGGCAGTGACAACAGCCGCAGCCAAAAAGGAGGAACCAGTTGTAACAGAGGTGAGTTCATTAATTGCTATTGTAGTTGCTTTATAACAGGGTTGTAACCACTAACCAAGTCGCAAGCTTCCGACTCACAAGACAATCTCATTATCATAGTTTTGACTCGAGTCAAGTCGAGTCATTCTCAAGTCATTGTGTTCCCTCTTCAGTTTTTAGTTCAATCCTGTTAACCCATCTTTTTCAACTCTGCTCGAATGATATAGAATGTATCGCATTCATAATATCGTAATTTTTCTCAGTTATACCAGTTTCTGGTCCAATTTTCCAAGTATTGTGACTGATAGACGAAATACCAATAATATGGTAGTAACTTAATTATTTTTCGAAATTGAAATGAAATGCCCGTCTTGGTAGTACCAGTCTTGGGTCCTATGTGACTTGGTTCGAGTGATGCATAAGACTCGAGTCAAGTCAAGTCACCAAAAATCGTGACTCTAGTCATTACAACCCTGCTGAGTTGATCTGTGATAAAGTACCTCTTTTCAAGTACTCGAGTAGGTTTGCCGACTTGCTGACAGGGTTGTAACCAAGTCGCAAGGTTCAGAGTCAAAAGTCAATTTCAATCTTATAGTCTTGACTCGAGTCAAGTCGAATCATTTTCAATTCAGTTCAGTTTCGACTTCAAGTCAGGTACAACTTAATTCTGTGAAACTTTTGGGTAATATTGAAGACATTGGATCCGTATTCATAATGTACCCATTTTTCTCACTCTAAACAAGTTTATTCAAACAGATAATATACAGTCTATGGGCTTATTTTTCAATTATTGGTCCCGATACACAAGAAGTGAATAACTCATATCGAATGTGTCGAGTCATTTAACATTTTTAAGAGAATGACTCGAGTCATTGCACAAATGCTACATATTTGAAGTTTCAACATCCGTCACACTATTGTGACATGATAATGAGAGATTTTGTTTAGCCCTGTGAAGGCGCGAGGCACGAAATTTCAAATCTTCACGAAGTGTCAATATTTTGTCAAGGCGCCAACCGAAAGAGAAGACACCTCGGCGTCTCCTGTCGAGGATACTACCGCAGATTATGAACAATCGGAAGAGACTACGCAGACGCAGTCCAGGAAAAAACGCGCCGCCATCAAAGACCCGAAAAGTAGTTTTTTTTAGACATCTTCAAATTGGATTAAAGAAAATTATAGCTTCACATGTTTTCCAAATTAAACTAGTATAATAGCTACAGTTTTTTTGCCAAACTAGACTATCATTACAATTATTACTACAAGTACAGTTTTTCCAAATTAGATCAGAATTAGAATTGTAGCTATCAGTCGTTCCCAAATTAATTAGACTAGAATTAGAATTATAGCTACACATTTTCTAAATTAGACAAGAATTATATTTATAGCTACGCATTCTCTTCCGAATTAGATTAGAATTAAAATCATGACAACGCAGTCGTCTCCAAATTAGATTTTAGAGAATTATAGTTCCACATTTTTTTCAAATTAGACTAGAATAAGAATTATAGCAACAGATTTTTAACCAAATTAGACTAGAAATGAAAGTATAGCTGCACATTTTTACCAAATTACACCAGAATTAGAATTATAGCAACACATTTTAACCAAATGAGACTGAAATTAAAATTATAGTAATATATTTTCCAAATTAGGTTAGAATTGGAGTTATAGCTACACAGTCTTTTCCAAATTAGACTGAAATTAAAATTATAGTAACATTTTTTACCAAATTACACTAGAATTGGAATGATAGCAACACAGTCTTTTGTAAATTAGACAAGAATTATGTTTATAGCTATGCATTCTTTTCCATATTAGATTAGAATTAGAATCATAATAACACAGTCTTCTCCTAATTAGATTTTAGAGAATTATAGTTGCACACTTTTTCCTTCAAATTGGAGTATAATTATAATTATTGCTACACAGCCTTTTCCAATTTTGATTAGAATTAGAATTATATCCGGTCTTTTCAAATTAGATTCGAATTATCTAGTCTTCCGAGTCTGCCCTGGTTGAAATGATTTGGCGTTCACAGAAACGGAAACTGCTGCCGACGGTTACCAGGAGGAAGAGACGCTCCCTGTCGCGGGCAACTTTGAAGGCGGGATGAACGTCGTGTTTTACACGCAATTTGTGACCGAGGAACAGAGCGGGCTGTACGAGCTGTACTTTCACAACTGCGACACCCAACAGTGAGTGTCTGCCGAGCGGATGCTCGGAGACTTGGAGACAACCAGACTTGTGCAGAACTAAAACTACTCGCTTTCAAAACCAGAAGTAGAATTACTCATTACAAAACTTGCAACTAGAACTAGAATTGCTCACTTCGCAAAACTAGAATTAGAGCTACTCATTTCAAAACTTGCAACTAGAAGTAGAATTACTCATTTCAAAACTTGCAACTAGAACTAGAAGTACTCGCTTTTTAAAACTCACAACTAGAAATAGAACTACTCACTTAGCAAAACTCGCAACTGCAACTAACGACCTATAAAAATCCACAACGGACTGATTAAAACACAACTACCTAATAACTTGTAATACAAATGAGCTACGAGATATAGGAGATAAAATCAGCATTTACAAAGAACGGGGTTTCAAGTATATAACGGAAGGGGTCAAGTGAAAGCCAAGTCACCGCTGTTTGTAGCGATGACGCTGAGCTAGCAATGTTTCAAAAACATCACACAACAGAACACCGATGTCATGATCTACGACAAACAAGTGTTTCTAACTGTTCTACAGCTAAATCATTTTCTAAATGCGAAACTGGAACTTGAAGTACTTTTTCATATGTGCAACTAGAACTAGGACTATTCACTTTTATTATGTGCGACTAGAAGTGGAACTACCCAAAGAACCAGCAGTTAGATCAGAGGTCTCAAACTCAAATGTGCTCGCGGGCCAGTTTTACCGTTTTGACGACGCTGCGGGTCGCAGCATTTATAGGGGTATTCTATGTCTTTCCAAGTAGGCCTTATTTGGCGGGAATGAATTGTCCTATTGAAAGTGAGCCGATCCAGCAGACTGACGGTGAACACACATCGTCAAAATGTGATTTACTCTTGTATCAATTTAGGCCTGGCAAGAAAAGAATCATCACATTCATAGCAATTTGAATAGAATTGTTGTTGTACTTGATATATTATAATTATGACATATAGACACCATATGGGCGGACAAATGTATGATGCCATCATAAAAGCTATCAGGTTATAATTTTGCAGCTACTATGAATATTTTGAATTTAATAGATTGAAAATAGAGACTGATCTGATATCAAAACATTTTTAAGTTGAGCATTTTAATTCCAATCCATTTTTCGGGTATACTTCTGATGAGTAGGCTATTAATCTCATGGCCAAATATCTTCAAATATAGGAGCAGAAACACATATAAATATAATATAAAGATATTAATGAATGTGTCCTAGCGATTGAAATGTCGGAAATCCGAACGGCCCATTGTTGTTACATTGTTGGAGCGTACCACTACGGTACTCGTTACCTGTAAGTGGCCTTAATAACATGGTTTAGCGACCAAAGATGTAACTGACAGATTGACAATGGTTGCCATAACTACTTGCTTAGTTAACGAAATACCAAGCTGCGACCTTCTGATCTATTACTATTCCCCTGATACGCGAACTTAGTTTGTTGCATCCATGGTTCTAACAAATTCACGCCATTCCGAGTCCACTCGAGTCATTTTCATTTTGCCATCGAGTTAGCCCGAGTCTGAGTAATTCTAAGAAAGGTCGCGTCCAAGTCCAACTCAAAAATTTGAGTCACGAATCGTCTAAGGGTCAGGTTTCGTCATCATGAATTGGACATGTGGCGAAATAGTGAATCTTCCGCTGCATGATAGCGTTTGCAATTGATGTGATAGTGAAGTTTGATGAATAGTTTAAGGCTTTCGGGGCAATTTAAGAGGGCATCTTGACTTTATAACCTGAAAAGATATATGTGACACTTATATATTGTAAAATTAATAAAAATCTAAAATGTAGTCGCGGGCCGCACAAAATGCTCTGGCGGGCCGCGTGTTTGAGACCTCCGAGTTAGATGAATGTCGATTGCATAATCTGCGTAGACCACTGATTGATACCTATTTTTCAGGACGTATGGTTACAATCCGAAAGACAAAACAATTACTGCGGCGTTTACCGTGAGTATTATAATAACGAATAATTCATGAAATTGACTCTTAACTAACTAGTACGCTTTCAGATCATTATATTACAATTAGTAAGGTTCATCTATTTAATATAAATGTTCTGTGTGTCTTTTATACCTCCCGATGTCACGATCAGGAATCTTACTTCATAATATTAGTGGAAATAGAGTCGCGCGTAGCCAGAGGGGGGTCGAAACCCACTCCTTTAGAAACGCGAAACCCCTCCTTTAACGCGAAACCTTGCCCTATTTAAATGACCGCTCTGACGCTAATATTCGGTTGAAATTCAATAAGTCGTATTATCAGTATTGCGCGCGGCCAATTAACGAGCGCGGCCAATTAATGAAAGGCGTGTTGCTAATTAGCGAGATTCGTCTGTGCGCATTGCACTGCACAATGTAACGCGACACGATCTCCCGCTGAGATGATTGCGAAATCAGGTCATTCATTGTCGCGCGTTCGGCAATCATTACTAGCCTGATTTACCGCGTCTCCAACAAGCCTAATTCCGCTGGCTTGAATAATCACATCTGCAATAGGCCCTGTGCGCACGGTATCGTCACTGGCCTTCACAATCGCATCTGCATTGGCTTGGTGTGCACGATATCTTCGCTGGACTACACAATCACATCTGCAATAGGCCTAGTACTAAAGATATCGCTAGCCTAACTACTGCGTCTTGGGCCTACCATGTTTTGACTCCTATTTCTCGATGGCTTGGATAAAATGCTATTAAGTACATGCTGATTAGCGATTGTGATTAAAGAGTGACATCTCGTAACTGAATGACATCGAATGTCCGCAATCATGTTCGACGCGTGTGCACATGCGTAATTGATTTCCACTAGTATTCAGTTATAGTCCAGTAGGCTTGAGTTATAAAAGAGGTAAAGGTTTGAACCACCTGAAATCGGTGTCAATATAACACGGATAAAAACTCGTACATTTTTACTTGAGCAAATCTCGATGCTACGTGAGACGCAAGACGCATTAATGAGCGGGCGTATTTAATTGTTGGACGCTTTGATGAGCGCGTGAATTTAATTGTTCGACGCGTTGATAAACGCGCGTATTCAAATGTTCGACGCGTGCGTATTTCATTGTTCACGACAGATCAGGGAGTCGCTAATTAACGGCACTTCCGGACTCGTCGACAAGCTTATCATACGCCTATAATCGCGAACACGGGGATGTATTAATCGTTATTTACGCATCGCATTTACTTAACCCTAATGAATCGATGCTACGTTACTAAATTCGAAAAAAATCGAACCCCCCTCTTTTATTTCAAACCCATCCCTTATTTTTCGGCTGGCTACGCGCCTGTGGAAATAGACTTGAATTTTTTGCTTCAAGTCGCGAGTCACACTGCATCATTGCAAGTCGCTCTAATGATGGACAATTTTCTCGAAATACTCGAACCAAGTCCTATGACTCGAGACTCAGACGGCCAAGACCGACATTTCATTGTCATTTCGAAGAATAATGAAGTAACCACACTATTGGGATTTCGTCTATTGGTACTGGTACTTGAAAGTGCGACCAGAAACTGTTAATAGTGAGGAAAATTCGTATACTATAAATGCAAACCATTCGATATCACGAAACAGAGGTATAAAAATTGGGTTTAACAAGACTTTAACTCAAAACTGAGCGGTTAACACAATGATTTGGACTTGGACTCGAGTCATAATACCATGACTTGGACTTGACTTGGTGGTGAATTGAAAATGACTTGACTCGAGTCAAAACTATAAAAGTGAGATTGACTTTTGACTCGGTGCCTTGTGACTTGGCGACAGCCCTGGATTCATTTCATATTTTTGCGTGAAATTTTCGCAGGCCCACATTGTCGAGAAAAACGGGAACAGTTACCTGTCGGCCGGCGATCTCGCGTTACCCCTCATGTACGGGGTGATGTCGCTGACCTTTTTCGCGGTGGGGGTGGTCTGGGTCCAAGTAATCTGCTCGACCAAGGAGGTAGTTTTCAAAATACATTACCTGATGGCCGTCATCATTTTCGTCAAAGGACTGTCGGTTATGTTCCATTCGGTGAGTAAAAAAATGTTGGATCATGAAATTTGCTTGTAATCATCAATAATTTGCTAAAAAAAGGATTTTCTAACGCTAGAACGTCGGTTTGGGGCTTAAAGTTTGCAGACATAACATATTTTGGTCTCGGTTCTATAGTATTTCGCCTTGAAAATGTGCAAAAATAAAAATTTACGGTACAGAAACGATCGGTCGGCTAAAGAACCGATGCGTTGAAATTTGGCTCAATTCCAACCGGTAGAAGCGAAGTTATCGTAGCTGAAAATTTTGGCTTTGAAATAATAGTGTGTACGGTGGGAAGCAGACTTGGACAACTAAAAAATTTCCAGCTTTTCCAAATGAGATTGGAATTAGAATTACATTATTTTTCCAAACTTTATTGGAATTAGAAGTACTGGAATCGATAGAAAAGGATAGAAAAGGCCCGTGCGTAAGCTACATCCATCTTGTCTCGTTTCGCACTATACAGTCCTCCTGTAGCACATAGCCTACAGAAAAATCAGAAATTAAATCAGAGTGAAAATTGGAGCATACAGACATTTCGAAAATGAGACAACCTCCATTTTTAATTTCAATTCATTATTATTGTTATTTCCAGCTGGACTATTATTTCATCGCAAAGGACGGACGTTCAGAGGCTTGGGCCGTGATATTTTATATAGTACATTTGTAAGTAACGGTGTTTTCTCTTGCATTGAAGCACTTTATAATGAGCTAGAACTCGTTGGATTATTTATTATTTTGGACCATGTACAATATACATTGACAATGCTATGGCTTGATCACAACTTCAGAGATATCTAATTTCCAATATCTTGTGTACTTTGCACCACATGTTTCGTATGCTGTGATACGACCAATCGATGTTTCAAGGCTTCCACAGTGGAAAATGCTATCGAAACTATGGTTCTAGTTGATAATATAAATCTTAGTGACAACAACTGTATGATTTCCGTACCGTAATTTTCCATGTTAAATCCGCAAAATTTTCACGATTTTTTGCCCTAAAATCGGGGGGTGCGTATTATACATGGGAACAACACGCTTGAAAAAAATTCGCCTCAATAAAAAACCAATCGCGCATCACTTTCAGCCATCGTGCCCAGTAATTCGTATTATCAGTGTAATGCGCTACCAATTGGCAAAATGCGTGTTGCCAATTAACGAGAGTCGTCTGCACAGCACGTAATCTCCTGCTGAGTTGGTTTGCCGTTGGCACTCGAGGGAAATTAGGCCATTCATTGATTGCTGAACGCGCGCTGCAATCCTCGCTAATTCACCGACAGGTCATGTGCGCAAAATATAATCGCTGCGTAATCAGTCGCACCTCCAATAGACGTGGTGTGCACGACCTAACCGTTGGCCTGACCTCGTGCGCAAGATGTCGTGTCGCCGGCCTCGCAGGCTTTGAATGCTATCTACTAGCGTATAGAGGCAATGCCGTTACTTGTATAATGATTAGCAATCGCATATGTTATAGGCCTCGTGCGAAGACGTCGTGTCGCTGGCCTGAACTATCGCGTCGCCATCCTCGCAGGTTTAGGCTGCTCTGTACTATCGTTTAGAGACAATCCCGTTAATTGCATAATGATTAGCGATGGTTATGTCATGATTATTCGACAGTGACATCGCAAAACAGAACAACATCGCGTACTAAAACACAGCTATTCATGTACTGTGAGTGCAGGGTGCGTACTGTACATGGGTACAGGCTTTTTCCCAGAATTTGCATGCCATTTTAAGGGTGCATACTATGCTTGGAAAATTACGGTACTTGTAATTGATACTCGATCGAGTTTAAGTACGGTAATCGTATCAATTTGCCATGATTTGACCACTGTCTTCAAACTCAGAATTCGTTCGTCGATTTTGCATGCTCGTTCGTGGCAATTCCCTGGAAATGAGCTTTGTAGTTCTTAAAACAATGTTTCTTGTTTTAGATTGAAAGGCATTCTGCTGTTCATTTGTCTTCTGCTCATTGGAACAGGCTGGGCGTTTATCAAGTACATTCTGAGCGATCGCGACAAGAAGATATTTATGATTGTGATACCGTTGCAGGTTGGCGTCTTCTTGTTTAATTGTTATGGAATGGCACTGCTGACTAAGGAAAGTCATCTCTGTCTAATGTCTATATATAGTCGAATTAAGCCAGATTGTTTGTCTTGTGGTCAAGCGCACAGTCAGACAAGGCAATCCTTGTGACCATGTCACAATTCAATTCTACTTTTGTAGTCTTGACTCAAGTCATTTTCAATTCACCGCAGAGTCAAGTCGATGAGTAGATTCTAGTCCAAGTCATTGCGTTCCCTCTTCAGTTTTGAGTTCAATCCAGTCCAACCCCCTTTTTCAACTCTGCTCGAATGATATAGAATGGCTCGCATTCATAACATCGTAATTTTCCTCCGTCGGAACAGTTTCTGGCCCAATTTTCCAAGTATCAGGACTGACAGACAAAATACCAATCATGTGGTAACTTCACTATTCTTCGAAGTTACAATGTAATGTCTGTCTTCGACTACAAGTCGAGTCGATACACAAATTGACTCGAGTCGAGTCATTTTACGCATTTGAAAAAATGACTCGAGTCAAGTCGAGTCACCAAAAAATCGCGACTCGAGTCGTTACAACCCTGGCATAATATTAGGCTACAGTGTAACTCACACATATAGGGATAAAATATTATGGAAATTATTCAAATATGGTAGTAAGCCATGCTGAAACGGTCTTTCCAGTGTCTGAATTAATGGGAATCGGCGGTATTAATGTAATATATATTACGCGTGGTTCATTTTGTATTATTCCTGCTATTCAGGTGATCGCCAATGTCGCGTACGTTATCATGGGTGAGACGGAGGAGGGTAACAAGTCGTACGGCACGTGGAAAGACGTCGCGATATTGGTCGATCTTTTATGCTGCGGGGCCGTCTTAGTGCCCGTTGTATGGTGAGGACTTCAATTTTCGTTTTCTTGGAATTCTTCTCAAAATTTTTTTATTTTTTTTTCCAATTAGTTTCCCATTTTTAATCAACCAATTTTAGGCGGAAATGGGCCGAGGACACTCTTCTTTTAGTTACTAGGAAATCGCCGATTTCACTTGTACTCGAGTTGAAAATAGTATTTTAGGCACAAATAGCCCTAAAATACTTGAAATTTACTTCCATGGAAATTATCATGTCTAGATATTCACAATACAATACTCAAGTACCAACGATGACAAATTTTTCATCACAATTCGTCTAGAATAGTCATTTTCGACTTTGACATACTCCTTGTTTTTTTCTATCAATTTTCAATTTTTTAAATCCTTCAATTTTTTCTCAAGTTCTTTCCAGCTTCGTTTCAAAGTTTACCATTTTTTTTTCTTTTAAATATTTTTCAATCAATTTTTGATCCATTTTCTCATTTTTCATCCGTTTTCGATCAGGTCTATTCGACATCTGCAAGAAGCGTCGGAGACCGACGGGAAGGCCGTCATCAATTTGCAAAAGTTGAAGTTATTTCGTCAGTTTTATGTCATGGTAACCTCGGCTCGAAATCTAACCATATCTGCGTTTTCATCTCTGTGTGATTTTCCGTTCAGATTGTGTGCTATCTCTACTTTACGAGGATTATCGTTTATCTGCTCGTGATAACGCTACCGTTTCGATACATCTGGATACACGGGGTCAGTAGCCAGACTTATGCAACTGGATACCTCTAGTTGTCTTATTAAAGGGGCACTGCGCTCTGAAAATGATGTAGTCTCAAATTGAAGAGCAAAACGAAAAAGAATTTTTGGCCGCTGCCGTTTTCTTCAGAACGCCACCGTAATGGAGCTGCAATTTATTGAAATTTCCACAAGTGTCCTATTCTTATGTATAATACATTGTTAGACATGATCTATTTCTGTCCTACAGAAATAGAATACACTAGGCCAGGCCCAATTTTGACATAAATCTCCTGACGAGAATGACATGATAATAAACGTATTGGTCGGGAACATTGACGACTCTATCCTGCGCAAGGCTACTGAACAAAAATACATGCTAAATTTGATACGTTCCGGCAAGGGCTGAACAGTGAACATAGGTAGAGGATGCATGTCTCACTACACCATGGAGTAGGCTATACTGCACTTGACACCTTTTCTGCATGTGTATTTTACCATATTCACCTTATCGTAGCGAATTTTCAGACCCACAACTTACTGTATGCGATTCTAATATAAATTTGATCTTAGTGTCTATGACGTCATAAAGTCATGATTTTTTGCATCTGAAATTTTCTATTCCCTATGATGTCACAATATGCATAGGTTTAAATTCAAAATGTCTTTGCGTTGCTCTTTTTGCGTTACTTTCGCTTTAACACCTGATGAAAGAGCGGCGCTCCGAAAGCTCGTGTAACTATAATAAAGTTATATAAATCTACAAGTGGACGTTAAATAGGGTGTGGAAACTAACAAGGTCTGACTAAACAATAAACATCTTCCGTTGAACGCGGTATCTAAGCCACCTTGGCGTGTACGACATATTTCCTTCATAGCATCGGCCGACAACGATATAAAGTTCGATCTCTGCGTGACTGATGGAGCGTGAAGTTTTGTGGAAATTTCAATAAATTGCAGCTCCATTACTGTGTGTTCTAAAGAAAACGGCTGCGGCCAAATTTTTTTTTTTCGTTTTGCCCTTCAATTTGAGACCACATCATTTTTAGAGTGCAATGCCCCTCAACTAGCAGAGTTGGTCAGAAGTAGTAAGCCCTGCTGTTCAAGTAGTAATAGAAGTCAAAACCTACTCAAGTACTTTAAAAAGGGAATTACTTCACTATCGACCACCTCCGGTTGCTAGCAATATAATCCGACACAAAGGGTTACGGTGGCGTTCTGACGAAGATGGCTGCGGCCAACATTTTGTCTCGTTTTGCCCTTCAATTTGAGACCCCATCATTTTCAGAGTGCAGTGCCCCTTGAAACAGATTACAGCGAAATGCCGGTAACTTCAATTTTCAAGTTTTTGGCGAATTCAGTAATTCTAATCCTGATCCAATTTGGGAAAATGGTGTAGCTATAATTCTAATCTACCTTGTAAAAATGGCTCCCAAGCTATCATTGTACTTCGACTCTAATTCAGAAGAAGAAATCCTGTAACTGGCATTCTGTTTCAAGTGTAATTTTGAATAACCTTTGTAGCTATCATTCTTTGAAAAGGCTGAAAATTTTCTTGGACCCCGCTTGCGACGAAGCGGTTGATTTTGCGATCTTTGGGTTCAAATTTCGATTTCCCTTTCACAAAAGCCGGATTTTCTTTCCGCAGTTATTCCAGGAGATTGGCAGCCTGGTCTTTTTCTCTGTGACGGGATACAAGTTCCGACCGGGGTGCGACAATCCCTACCTCAAGCTGGACCAGGAAGACAGTGACGACGAGGCCGAAGCGTAAGTTATGGGGCTTCTTTACTGTTAACTAGACCTACTTGTGTGAAACTATCACTTATGTCTGGAGTGGTCAATATGCAGGGTTGTAACGACTCGAGTCATGATTTTCTGATGACTCGACCTGACTCGAGTCATTGCTCGAGACTCAACGGCCAAAACCGACATTTCATTGTAATTTCGAAGAATAATAAAGTAACAACAATATTGGGATATCGTCTATCGGTACTGGTACTTGAAAATGTGACCAGAAACTGCTAAAAGTGAGGAAAATCAGTTTATTACGAATGCGAACCATTCGATATCACCAAACAGAGTTATAAGAAGTGGGTTTAACAAGACTTTAACCGGAAACTGAGCAGTTAACCCAATGACTTGGACTCGGACTCGAGTCATAATACCATGACTCGGACTCGACCATCTGCTCGCTGACTTTGGCTTGGACTTGACTCAGTGGTGAATTGAAAATGACTCGACTTGACTCGAGTCAAAACTATAAAAGTGAGATTAACTTGTGACTAGGTTACAACCCTGGGCACGAATAATAGCGCTGTTCAAAAATAACATTTTTCTTCAAATTTTAATATAACTTCGATAAAATTACCAGGCTGGCTAAAAACGATGAGTAGCAAATTTGGCCCGATTCCGACCGGTAGAAGCAAAGTTATTGATGTCAAAAATTTTGGATTTGAAATCATAGTATTTACGGTGGTTAGAAATCTAAAATTAATTTTCCGCCGTAAATATTATAATTTGAAATTCAAAATTTTGTGCTCCAATAATTTTGCTCTACTGGTTGGAGTTGAGCCAAATTTGTTATAGTATGCATTTTCTAGATACCAATAACTTGACAATTTTATGAGGTTGACAACAGGATTGTAATGGGTCAAGTCATGACTTGACTTGACCCGATTAATTTTCTCATAATACGGAAAATATGCAACTTTAACTCAAAACTGAACTGTCAACACAATGACTTGGACTCGAGTCATATTACCAAGACTCGGACTCGACCACCTGCTCGCTGACTTGGACGTGTCCCGGTGGTGAATTGAAAATGAGTCGACTTGACTCGAGTCAAACTATAAAAGTGAGATTGACTTGTGACTTTGTTACAACTCTGATTGACAATAAAGGTTCCGACTCACAAGGCAATGTTACTTTTATAGTTTTGACTCGAGTCAAGTCGAGTCATTTTCAATTCACCACCGAGTCAAGTCTGAGTCCAAGCTGTGCAAAGGGTCGAGTCCGACACATAGTTTCGAGACTTGAGTACGAGTTCAAGTCCTGGTCAGCCACTTTTTCACGACTCTGTTTGGATTGACTCAACTGACTCAAATCAAGTCATTTTCCGTGTTTAAGAAAATGACTCAAGTCAAGTTGAGTCGACCAAAAATTGCGACTCGAGTCATTACAATCCTGCATTTTGCGCACTTGGAAATTGCTACTTCTACTTCTACAATCCTCAGAAATTCATTACAATAATAATATATTCAATATATTGATAAAATGAAAAAAACATTGCTTTTAAATCTAATCAGAATCACAAGATCAGGCGCCATGGAAAATCTGACTCGAGTCAACAGAAAAACCAGAGACGATTCTGAAACAGACGAATTCGACGTATTGCTACCCAAGCAAAGGACTACCAGCGCCGTGTGATTTCACTCGTACCACAGAAAAGGTTACCGAGGTCACGCTGACTATGCCCCCCTCCCCACGATATAGCCGGAGGGTGCTAGAGGGCAAAGTAACAATGTTTCGTGCGTATTTTCGTTTTAGCCGCAATATTTTAGCGATGTGTATTTACGGGAGAAGTTCTGCCACTGTGTGATATTCTGACTATCCGGGGCAGGCCTATGACGCAGAGATGGACAACTAATTAGTTCTAATTGTCTAATTGGAACGAAATGTCAATAATCTAATTCTAATATTATTTGTGAAATATTTTTAATAATTCTAAGCTAGTTTGGTGAAAACTGTTTAACCATCATTCTAATTCTGATTGTATTTGGAAAAGGTGAAAAAATAACTCTGATTTGGTGTGAGTGAAATTCAATTTCCGATTTTTTGCAAGTTCAGTAATTCAAATTCTGTTATCTAATTGAAAAAAACTGACTAGCTAGGCCTATAATTCTAATCTTATTTTAATTCTAATGAAAGCTGAATATTTTCCAGTTGTCCAGCTCTGCTGGCCGGCCAATTTTTGTGACATCACAGCACAATAGCAAAGATTCAGAGAATCAATAATCTATGTCTCCTAAACTGGGAATATATGATCTATTTCTTATGGCTAGCGTCGTCTCAATTACAATCATGGAATCGTAGATGTAATTCCCGGTTATGGGGACCAGCCCATGACATTTTTATGACCCTATACTAGAGAATCAACCCCTAAAACGGACCCTCGTTCTCTATTCTGCTATTAGCCCGTGACTACAAATGAAGAGGGTCAGAAACTACTATCACTTCTCCCTATATACTATACAACTTGACTTATAACAGCTACAGACTGTTCCCTTGTATCACGCCGATTATTTGAATACGGAAATGACTTGTCTTGTAGCAAACGTAATTTTGGAAATTTTTAGTCCGTGTCGGACTATATGGGATTCAATTCTGAATCTAGCATCAATCAATATGTGAAAAGTTAAGATATGTACCTTTTACGCGATCACAAAGAGTATAATGCCAGCTGTACATCACGTTAAAGATGATTTGATATTTTTTCGACCATACATGTTTCATTGCACTTTGTGACAATGCTGTGAGTTGATTGCGACTTCACAGATATGTCAATTCCGCTTGCGTGAGTAGCTTTGTACATGTTTTGTATGATGCAATACGACCAATCGAAGTTTAGTGGCTTGTACAGTGGGAAACAGTATATAAACTATAATTCTCACTGGAATAGGGTGTATCATTTCAGAACTCAGAATCATTTATCACTACCCTGCTCACCAGAATTAGCATTCGATTCAGATTTGAATACTCGAATCATTGAGCTCAGACCTAGATATACCTCACTGAAAATATCTTTAACAGAAAGTGTCTACCGTTATACGATGATTGCATATTTATTTCTGTTCTTTTTGAAACTTTCCATGGGTGTTAGAATTTCGAAGGAGGGTTTATTGACATCGGCACTCTAAAAGACCCGCTAGTGTTACAAAATTTTGGGTGCTGCTACATTGCACATGAGTGTGTATTGTACATTTCATGTGGCTATCCGAAGTAGCCCGGTGACATTTCCTGCGACTATGCGTAGCACTGCATCTTGCAAGGGTTTTTATTGAGACTTGCGTAACGAAGAAGGCAGATGTGCTGGGCCTATGTTGTGGTCGAAGTCAATAACTGTTTCATATTACGCTAGTCCTTGTGTGAAGTAACTCTTTAAGCTGCAATGTCCGACGATGAATAAACCTTGAACAAATGTAGCTGATTTGCGATTTTTGGGAACAGGGTAAGTAAGAAAGGAAGCAGAGAAGGTCGTAACGAAGTTACAAGGTACTTGAACAGAAGAAACAAGTCAATTGACTTTCGTGGTCATTTTAGCTAAACAGTTATTTCCAAATTAGATTAGAATTATAGCTACACAGGTTGTTCCAAATTATATTATAATTATGCCTACAATTATATTAGAATCAGAATTATAGCTACATAGGCTTTTCAAAATTAGATTGAAATTATAGTTACAGCTATTTCCAAATTAGATTAGAATTATAGCAACACAGGTTTTTTTTTCCAATTTAGATTAGAATTATAGCTACTGTTATTTTGAAATTGGAATGGAATTAGATTGATCGAATTCGCGACATTGAATGAAGTCCCGTCCATATCAAATTAAAGGCTATTCTTATGAGCACAAGAATGGCAAATGTCTGTACAGCAAGCTTGGCACTTTTCACACTAAACAGTTCTCCTGTAGCGATTTTAGGAGAACCAGAAATTGGGATTAGAATTAAAATGAGATCGTGGAAATGTTCCACAAATTAGATTATTGGCATTTTATCAAACATGTTGAAAATTATCGACTCTCCCGGAAATAGCCCCTGGACTTGCCCGTCTAGGTATCTCTCTCTCTTGGTGGAAGCAGAATTGAACCACTAGATAATTCTAGTTGTTGAATTTCACTAAATTATAGCGAAATGCCAGTAATCTAATTCTAGTCTAATTTGTGGAATGCTTTTAAGCTCTAATTCTAATCTAATTTGTAAGATGCCTCTATAGTCTAATTTTCATTCAAATCTAATTATGGTTTTCCTGAAAAAGCCTATGTGTCCGCGGCATTTTGCAGCAAGTTAACAAGAACATCCGTTTCGCGAGGGAAATCCAGTGCCAAGCCGCCATCACATTACTTATACCGTACTGTCCAGTCAGTAGTTATTGTGACGAATAATACCCATACAGGCATAGTAGCTTGTAGTCTCTGAGCCTCAACCTTCTAGTTTCGATCACAAACAAAACAGCAGCGAAGAAAAAGAGAAAAGTTAACACAGGCTTATTCACTTTCATGACCTCAAGTATCTGAAAATTCGATTTGCTCGAGTAAATATTGCAAGTAGAAGAAAACGACTTGAGTACTTTGTTACTAAACACAAGTGGTCACAGATGTCATCCATTTAGCAATACTAATTTGAACTGTTCCGTAAGTAGCCAAATCATGCATTTTGATTCCTGTATTGAGCACACCGTATAAGGAAATCGTGTAAAGAAATTGATGAAGAAATTTGTAAAGAACTTGTGTGAAGAAACGGATTATAATTGAAGGGGTACTGGGCTCAAAAATATGATGTGGTCTCGAAGTCAAGTTAACGTATGAAATACAGCTTGGCAGCAGTCCTTTCCTCGTAAAGTTACTATTCCTGACACGGATTTTCTTCAGTTGCATTTTCTTGACGCAATTAAGGCAGAGAATTACTTTCTGGATAGTTGTCAGTAATATCATCAAGAAACTGTGTCTCACAAATCATAGAGGTCGAGCTGGGCAAAATCGAGTACATAATCCACCCGATTTTGAATCCAACGATAGGCTTCAAATCGCGTATCAATTATCATGACGTCATAGCGGTATGGATGATGTCAAAAATTGAAATATGTACATTTAGGTTGTTTAAAAATACCTATCTTTGAAATTTGCGTGGCTAAAAACTTGACATCCCAAATTTGGGTCAATTTCAACTAATAGATATGGAGCTATAGGCGTCTAATTTTACTGTCCTCTCCATCGAATTGTTGCGTTGTCTACAAAAACGATGCAAAACTAACTTGATGTAACTCCAACCCGTGAAATTGAAGTTATTTGAATTTTTCTTTCATAAATCTTGGATTACCCACCGTCAATGCTACTTTTACAAATCCAAAATTTTCAACTGCAATAACTTCGCATCTACTGGTTGGAATTGAACAAAAATTGTTATGCATCGTTATTTTAGACAGGTCAACAATTTCAGACGGTTGACAGAAAAATCTGAAAATTCAAAGTCCTAAATCCGTAGTGGTTTGTGATACACGACTGCTTCATAATATAGGCTGACAACAACCGAATCTAGAATTCATTCTCTGCTTTGATCGCGTCACAAAAGTGCAACAGTGAAGAAATGCGTGAACAGTGAAGAAGCGATGACGCATGTCCTTGATGCCAGAGATATATAGATTGGAATAGTAATTTGCATGAAAATCATTTAGCTGCAGTTCGAATATTGATGGCTTTCCATGGAAAATGGTTGCTGCCAAAATGCGGTCACACTCTTAAACTTCATTTGAGACCGCATCATATTTAGAGCGCGTAACCCGAAAAAAGTAAACATGACATGAAAATGAAACTAAGTCATGATGCTTTTGCCTCATATGTACCAGCATGAATCTTCATATGTTGCTTTACGTTTTTTTTCTCACAAAATACTTCACCACATATATCGCAGCTATGATTTTTGATCCCAGCATGCATATACATATGAAGCTTGAAGTGTCCCTCCCGAGTATATGCTTTCCCACTTATATCACAGGAGTGATTTTTCTTGTCAGCAGCATGTATATCCATGATATGACGCTTGAGGCTAGACTGGTGAGTAAATGTTTTCCCACATATTTCACATATGTGATTTTTGAAGCCAGAATGCAAATCCAGATGAACGTTGAGGTGCCCCTTATGGCTGAATGCTTTTCCACATATACCGCAGCTATGACTCTTTATGCCAGCATGCATATCCAGATGAACCTTGAGGTTTCCCTTATTGCTGAATGCTTTTCCACATATATCGCAGCTATGACTCTTTATGCCAGCATGCATATCCATATGATGCTTCAGGTCATTCTTTCGAGTATATTCTTTTCCACATATTTCACATATGTGATTTTTGAAGCCAGCATGTATGTTCAAATGAGCCTTGAGAGAGCTATTGTGGATAAATGCTTTTCCACATATCTCACAGCTACGATTCTTTATGCCAGCATGCATATCCAGATGAACATTGAGGTTCCCCTTATTGCTGAATTCTTTTCCACATATACCGCAGCTATGACTCTTTATGCCAGCATGCATATCCATATGATGCTTCAGGTCATTCTTTTGAGTAAATTTTTTCCCACATATTTCACATATGTGATTTTTGAAGTCAGCATGCAAATCCAGATGGACGTTGAGGTACTCGTTATTGCTGAATGCTTTTCCACATATACCGCAGCTATGTCTTTTTATACCAGCATGCATATCCATATGTTTCTTGAGGTCATACTTTCGAGTAATTGTTTTGCCACATATTTCACATATGTGATTTTTGAAGCCAGTATGTATATTCATGTGACTCTTGAGGTGGGTCTTACTGTTGAATTTGTTCCCACATATTTCACATATGTGATTTTTGGAGCCAGCATGCATATTCATATGACACTTGAGGTGGATCTTACTGTTGAATTTTTTCCCACATATTTCACATATGTGATTTTTGGAGCCAGCATGCATATTCAAATGACACTTGAGGTTGCTCTTATTGTTGAATTTTTTCCCACATATTTCACATATGTGATTTTTGGAGCCAGCATGCATATTCAAATGACACTTGAGGTTGCTCTTATAGTTGAATTCTTTCCCACATATTTCACATATGTGATTTTTGAAGCCAGCATGCATATCCAGATGAATGTTGAGGTTCCGCTTATTGCTGAATGCTTTTCCACATATAACGCAGCTTTGACTCTTTATGCCAGCATGCATATCCATATGATGCTTCAGGTCACTCTTTCCAGTAAATTTTTTTCCACATATTTCACATAGGTGATTTTTGAAGCCAGCATGTTTATTCAAATGAGCTTTGAGAGAGCTATTCTGGGTAAATGCTTTTCCACATATCTCACAGCTACGATTCTTTATGCCAGCATGCATATCTATATGTTGCTTTAGGCCAGTCCTCCGAGCAAATGTTTTCCCACATATTTCGCAACCTACATATCTCATATCCATACTGATGTCAACGTGCTGAAATCTAAATATCATGATGTTACTAACTTACTATACTTGTTGTGTTCCCTATTACCAACAATCCATTATTGGTTGGAAATTGGACTCAGACTTGCACAAACTACCAATCCAGTTAGTTGAGAGTCAGCTAACTTATGTTTTCTTGAATAGTCCTTGTTCTAGTTCTAGTACTACCGTTAGTTGTGCATCTTAAAGATCATTTGGTTGCAGAACTAGAAAATACATTTACTCAGTTGGTGTTCAGTTGTATGGTGTTCTTGCGGTTCTATACCATTACCGAGAATCGGCATTACCGAGAATGCCATAACCGAGAATGGACAGTACCGAGAATGGACACTACCAAGAATGGACATTACCGAGAATGGCCAATGCCAAGAATCCAACTTACTGAGACGGCGTTGTCGAGAAATTTATATCTGAGAATCGACACCGAATGCGGCAAATCCGTGATGCTCATACACACGACTTGTGCATATGCATAACATGCCTGCATTGCATACATTTTATTCTTGTTAATGTCCATTCTCGGTGGTGTATATTCTCGGTAATGTCCATTGTCTGTGGTGTCCTTTGTCTGTGGTGTCCATTCTCGGTAATGTCCATTCTCGGTGGTGTCCGTTCTCGGTAATGGCATTCTCGGCAATGGTTTTCTCGGTATTGACCAAACACTGTCCTTGCGATTAATATTTCTTAGCTCATTTGCAATTCTGTGATTCGTATTATCAATATTGGTGAGTTGTGTTTTAGTTGGTTGCGGATTTTAAAGGTTGTTAGTTCTAGTTGAGTTTTTTGAAAATCCAGTATTTGTACAATTCTGTTTGGAATTATAAATGAATTCCAGACACTTCATTGCAGGCTAGTAATGACTCGAGTCAGACTCAAGTTGCAATTTTATGTTGATTCGAGACATTTTCTTAGAAATCGAAAATGACCCGACTCCATTCATTGCGCATGACTTGGCCAAGTCATTTGAGTGAAAGCATTCTCTATGACCTAATCAAGTCTTGTATATCATGACCTATAATTGAAAAATAACCCCAGAAACAGTCTTTTATCTGTTTGAATAAAAATATTTAGAGTGAGAAAATTGAGTAAATTATGAATGCAAGGCCTTTGATATCACCCAAGAGTTTCACAGACCAGAGTTAGACTAGAATTGAACTCGATACGGAACAGTGAACACTATGATTTCGACTCGGACTAGAGTCTTAAGACTATGACTCGGTCTCGACCAGCCGCACCCTGACTTGTGACTCGCAATCTTGTGACTTGGTTACAACCCTGTTTCAGACAATTGATTCTGACTCGGAATGTACAGGACAGGCGTATATCACTCATTGACCGCATAACCCAAAAACCAGATAACCCAATCCCACTGACACTTATATACCTCATAACCCTAACTCCCAAGTCACCGAGACCTCGTTGATCGTAACACAACTCACAAATCTCTAGTCCAAACTTACGGACAGTGCAATACGCCGATACGCAGACTTGGTCGAAGTAGTTATAGAAGTAGCAGTCTCATACATATTCATAGAAGCAGAAGTAACATCACAACTTTCTCCTTATGTACAAGTAGCTGTTTTCAAGTAGGAAAAAAAGTAGCCGATAGGTCTGAGAAAATGCGAGTATCGAGTACAAAATTGAGAATTAGGCTTTGGGTCGAGTATCACTCTATATGGCGACGTAACAGTATTAAAGATATGGGCAGTTCAAGCATGTAAACTTCATGCTACATGAGGGGTGGGAAAATGGTTTGGCTCGCGGGCCGTATTCAACATCTGAATTCAAGTGCGGGCCGCACTATATTAAATATAGATTATTAGCCAAAACGTAGTATTGTTATTAATTATATAGTGACTGAGGAAGAATGGAGATGTTATAAATGTATATTTAAAACTAACTAAATATACATGTCAGAAATATTGACAAAATCTTATGAGCTGCTGGTCGACGGGCGTCCTCATTTACCAATTTGCCAAAATTAGCGATGAAAGTCGCTTGTGCCGATTCTTGCAACAGGATGGAAATTGGAATCTGTGAGCAACGATCTGTTCTTAGTTGGCTCATTCTGCCTTTGTTACTCCAAGACACATGATGCTCAAATCATCATAACCATGTTATCTGTAAATCAGTGTCTATAATATATTGATATTATAAACATAAAATACTTCTGCACATATCGAGAACAAATCTACCTGGTACACACGCAAATCGGTTT
Source organism: Botryllus schlosseri (assembly GCF_051294905.1). NCBI lineage: Eukaryota > Metazoa > Chordata > Ascidiacea > Stolidobranchia > Styelidae > Botryllus > Botryllus schlosseri. Next base: position 37,105,424 of record NC_137238.1, read on the forward strand.
ATCCAATCCAAGCACAGCAGTAAAAGTAATAAACTTCCCAAAGTTTCCAATTCAAATTCACTCTCGTGAAACGAATTACGGTATGTCATTTCTGTTTCTGTGATGTTTAGCAACTGAAACTCTTGGAAATGCGTGGGAGTTCAAGTCAGGCTATTGCGGAAGCAACAAAAATAAGGAATAAACACCATAGTAGCAGATGGTTAAGCACCATCGTCACGACACCAATGGCAGTGGTTCGAATCCCAGTTCGGTTCAACTTCTATGCGTCGGAGGTGCCGCTATATCTAGGCTCCGAATCGCTAACCTCGCTGCAATTGCAGTGTATGCAAAAGCCCAGAATGAAGGTGAGCCGAGCCAAAAATCGGCAGCAAAGAGACAACATTCGGAATCGGACGCATGAAAATCGTGAGAGACCGATGGTGGGAGAGCGGATGAATGGAAGTCGCCTAAAATCTGACGCAAAGACCTCGAAAGACTGAATGAAATTACTGTGCGCAAATACCCAAATGAGTTGATAAACGCCAATGTTGTGAAATAAATAAACAAACAAAACTTATCATTGTCATGATGAAATATATTAGGAAAAAGTTCAGTCAAGTCGAATAAATACTTTGAATTTTTGTACTCATTTTATCAATATTTTTCTGGAGGGCTTCGGGGGCCGCACACAACGGTGTTACGGGCCGCATGCGGGCCATTGTTTGCCCACCCATGCGCTACATCAAAGAATATGTCTGCTGTACATTAATAATGTAATTTGTAGCTCTGTAAAAATGTTTACTGTGCTGTGATATCAGTAATCGGTTTTTCGGGTTACCGCGGTGGAGATTAGTATTAAAACTATAATTTCCATCGATATATTACCAGTTAGTAGCATGGAACTTATAATTTCAGTACTCGAAAAACTCATATTTTACTACCCGACTAGAATCATGGGGCCCACCACTAGTAGTCACATACACGTTCATAGAAGTAAATTTATAAAATTCTCTTCTAGCACAAGTCGAAGTAACCGTTTCCCAGCAGTGTTGGCATCAAGTCACCAACTTCGAGTCACAAGTCATATCGAGTCACTGCACATTTTGACGCAAGTCAAGTGACTAGCCAATTCAATTTAAATTTTCGAAGTATGATGCATGATTCAAAATCATTGCATTTTCCTAGTTGTTTCAAATACAGATTGAGTCCGCATTTACATAATCTGAATTAAGGAACGAATATAGAGTTGAACATACATATACACGCAAAAAGGCGTTGTATCGCTCATGCATACATATAACTGCTAAACTACGCAAGTAATGCTATAGCCCCAGTCTATAATTATCAGTGGAAATGTTGAAATTGAAACAAATGGATATGATGCATAGCATACTTTACCTACCTACACATCCATGGTAAACGATCTAAGCCTATCGTAATTGTTTACGAGGTATATTACCGTATAACATGATATTTGCTCGACTTAAATCATACAAGTGGGCTGGTTATACAAGCACTGGGAACTGTGAGCAGTTTATAGAACAGAGATACTTTGTTATTAGATTACTTTACTACTAGCTAATGGCAAACGCAATCTGTAAGCGTCGCTCACCGCATTTGTGGTCTATTTATTTGTGATATAAAAATGGCGGCTTGATAACACGCAATATCATCTAGTGACTAGTTGCTCTCAACAGTGTATCGACAACAATCCGACACAGTGATTTCGTCGACACTAATTTCCTAATGACTTGAAATTGACTTGCTTCGAGTCACGAGTCAATCCACATTTATGAAACATTGAGTCAATTCAAATTATTTTTGTGAAGTCACTTGAGTCAAGTCATATGAAAAGGTTGACTCCAGTCATCAATGTTTTCAAGTATGGTAACTAACAAAGCATTCCAGGCCTAGAAAACTGTTAGTCGAGTAGAAGCAGAAATAGTCTAAACCTAAAGGAATAAAAACTTGAGGAAGTAGCACAAGTTGGCATAAACCAAACTAGAAGTACTTTGCTACTGACCACGTATGCCGATATCTATACTTGTGTTCAATGGTTACAAATATATGGATATATATGACTTGCAATTGAAGTCATCACAAACCAGCACACAATACTGTAAATACTGCAGACTCGGACAACTAGAATATGTTCAGTTTTCTAAATCAGATTAGCATTAGAATTATAGCTAAACAGGTTTTCCAAATTAGATTAGGATTAATAAATTTGCATAAACTTGGAAATTTAATCAAGTTCAGTTCATATCAAATAAGATATCATTCTCATGAACACGATAATGGCAAATGTCTGTGTAAAGCAAGCTTGGCTTGTCTGGCACGATACAGTTCTCCTAGATAGTAATTTCAGAAAAAGCAGAAATTAGAATAATTAGATTGCAATTAAAAAGAGAGCAGAGAAACATTTCAAAGGTATATTGCAAACAGAATTGTAGCAAAGAAACATGTAGCAAATTACATCAGAATTAGATCAACGACATTTCCCACTAATTAGTCTAATTAGGCAACTAGATAATTCGAGTCATAGTTTACAGCTGTGCATGTGCAGGTCAAAAGCATCGTTATCATCAGTATACCTTCAATTGGCACCTTCAAATCAGAACACCTATGCATAAATAGTCGGCGCTCCTTCGATAGTGGCCAGACATCGAACAATGTTCACCATAACCACCAATAAATGTTTCTCATGAATGCATCAAAATTTATAAACGTCAGAATAAATTTTCAATAAAAATTTTTGGCGTTGGGATTAGGGACATTATGTTTGGATGCGTGTTACGGTTATGATTGTGGTCAGGGTATCATAAGATTAGGGTTGGAGGTGATGAATATTAGGGTTGGAGGCAGGTTAGGGTATTGTAAGATTAAGGTTGGAGGTCACAGATATTAGGGTTGGAGTGGGTTAGGGAGAGGGCTTGGGTTAAGGCAGCCTAACATTAAGGTTGGGAGTATCGAATCGCTCACCCCAGACCTAATACCCCATTCCACAACCCTAATCTCACGATAGTCCCAACTCTAATTTTAGGGTACCCTAACAGCAACACCCACTTCCGACCCTAATATCACACACCTATAACCCCCAAGGCCAAATCCTAACACCCCTAATCCTACCGCAAAAAAAGGATTTACTTTGATGTTTCCAAATTATTTTTCGCGTTTGTATTACAGACATTAGGCTTAGGTAAATGGGTATGTTTGGGTCACGGAGAGTATGGTTAGAGGTGGGTTAGGGTTATGGTATCATAATAATAGGGTTGGAGGTGACAGATATTAGGGTTCGGTGAGTTAGGGTATCCTAACATTAGGGTTGTGACGGGCTCACCCAAACCCCAATACCCCTTCCCCTAACCCTGATCCTACTGTACCCTAAGCCCAACCCTCTCCCAGAACCACCTCCACCCCTAATCTATAAATACCCTACCACCATTCATTACCCTAACCCACCTCCAACCCTAACGTCCCTAATCCAAACACGAAAAACAATGTGTTATGGCGTTTATAAATTCTGAATTGTTCAAAGGAATCATTAATTGGTGATTATGGTGAACATTGTGCGATGTCTGGCCACTATCGAAGAAGCACCAAATAGCCATCATCATCACTTAATGACATGAAGTTGGTCCTTCTAAGGCAATTTTGATGAAATTCTATGAATACTTCTACAGTACACAAATATGAGGTTGGCTCATATACCTTATAGCCTAGCCTACATGTAGAATGTAGAATTTCAACCAATAACAAAACCGTTTCTTATTTGAGTTATATTGCTATATTACGAATCATTCTTATCATCTACTCGGATAACTTCCGTAAGTCATTTCAGGAGTGTTCAACGGTCACTCAATGAATAAAATGCACCACAGCCTACTTCGGATAACAAATTCAGTATTTAATACGGTAGGTTATCCAATATGGAATCGGTGTCTCGTGCACACCAAAGATTCTACTGACTGCACACAGGTGTGACGCCGGGAACCGCCTCGGCACACCAAAGATATTGCGCTAAACGTACCGGGATTCCAACCTGGTAGGTTATGATGACACAATACTTCAATATGGCAAACTGCAACCCAAACAGTAAACACAAGTATAATAAATCACCCGACCGAGCCCTATACTACAAGATTTGACTTACAGACTTTCCTGGCACTATACTATTCGCGACTCAACTATTGAATTACAATCTAACAGACTAAATATGGACACCGGGATTTCAATAAGCAGCCAAAATATTCCGGTACCTCTCAAGCGGCACCCTCTACCCATCAAAGGATATAACGCCGGGCACAACTAGAGTAAATGGTGTACATAGATATATACTAATCCTCTATCAAAAATCGCAATATACTATTCATAATTCAACTAATTAAAATATCATCATTCAATAAGCCGTTAAAATTCATCTTGCAACCAAGACCTTCGCGCCATCTCACCAAGCCGGATATGGCATTGTCGGTTGCTCAACTAAAGTAAATGGTATACATAAGTCGTTGTACGCTACATTACTATCAAACCTCACTATAAAAATGTGGAATACGGGTGCGTCGTCGTCGTAGGCCACTCTAGTAAGAGTATATGCCCCTACGTGTATGGACTTCACGTCGCTCCGACCTAGAACAAACTTGGACAACTAGATACAGCTTTGTATTACATGTTTCGTATGCTGCGATACGACTAATTTAGGTTTGAAGGCTGCCACAGTGGAACATAGTATCGAAACCGTATATTTTTTTGATAAATTAACTCTTAGTGGCAAGGACTATATCATTTTGGTGCTCAATTACACTAGAATTATAGCTACACATTTTTCCATATTAGATTGGAATAAGAATGGCTGAACTTGCGCAAACCAGAACATTCAATCAAGTTCAGTTCATTGTTCAAATCGCTGTTCATTCTCATAAGCAAGAGACTTGCAAATGTTTGTACAGCAAGCTTGGCTCGTTGCGAACTACACAGTTCTCATGTAGCATTATCATGAAAATTAGATCTTATATTAGAATTAAAATAACACCATAGAAACATATCACAAAGAGATTAGAAGTCGATTTTGGGCATTTCTCTTTAATTACACTTAGACAATTATCCAGTAGTCCAAGTCTTGATATTATATGGATTTATCCTTTCTGCAGTTATTACAGGAGATCGGCAGTCTGGTCTTTTTCTCCCTGACTGGATACATGTTCCGGCCGGGGTGCGACAATCCCCACCTCAAGCCTGACCAGGAGGACAATGACGACGAGACTGAAGCGTAAGTTTGGGGCTTTTCTTCAGCTATATTCGTATGAAACTATCACTTATGTCCGGAGTGGTCAATGCTGTGGGAGTATCACAACTTCACAGATATGTCGTTTTCATTAAAGTGCGTAGTTTCGTACTAGATTAGAGTTGTTCCGAGATGACTTTTTTCACCGAATCCCGGGCGATTCACTGATTAAATTGTTAGGCTGCCCAAAGAAACGCTGCACGCCAAATTTGGCTCGATTCCAACCAGCATACGCCAATGAAGAGCCAATTGAAATTTTTGAATTTACCATGGAAGATTTTTTTTAAATTCAGATTTTTCTGTCAACTCCATGAAATGGTTGAGCTGTCTACAAAAGCAATGCAAAACAAATTTGACACAACCCGTCGAAGCGAAGTTATTGCAGCTGAAAGTTTTGTATTTGCAAAAATAGCATAGACGGTGGAAAATCCCAGAATTATAAATCAAAAACTCAAATATATTTGCTTCTACCGGTTGTAACTGCGTTGAATTTGACTTGAATCGTTTTTGTAGACAGCCTGTACAGTACAGTGTACAGCGTATTTTTTTATGCAACCTAACAATTTAATCAGTGGTTCTCCGGGATTGAAAAACCCTAGTACTACATTTTGCGTAAGCTGCGATACGCCAATAGGGTTGTTGAAAAATAAATTTTCTCGGCAACTTTTACAGTCGATTCGATAAAATTATGATGTTGGTTTTGAAAAAAAATGATGGGTAACAAATTTGGCTCGATTCCAACCGGTAGATGCAAAGTTATTGGTGTTCAAAATATCGGATTTGAAATAATACTATTCACGGTGGGTGGATTTGAAATTGATTTTTCACCGTGAATGCTATGATTTGAAATCCAACATTTTGTGTTCCAATAACTTCGCTTCTACTGGTTGGAATTTAGCCACATTTTTTAGGAATCATATTTTGGATGCAGGTTACTTAACAATTTCATGAGGTTGACAGCAGGATTGTCATGACTCGACTTGACCTGATTAATTTTCTCATAATACGGACAATTTTCAACTGTAACTCAAAACTGAATTGCCAACACAATGACTTGGACTCGGACTAGAGTCAGAACACTATGACTTCACCCTATGCAGCCTGAATTTGTCTCAGACTTGACTCGGTGATGATTTGAAAATGACTCGACTTGACTCAAGTCAAAACTATAAAAGTGAGATTGGCTTGTGACTCGGAACCTTGTGACTTGATTACAACTCTGGTTGACAATAAATGTTCTGAGTCACAAGCGTATCCTACTTCTATAGTTTTGACTCGAGTCAAGTCGAGTTATTTTCAATTACCACCAAGTCAAGTCCGAGACACACTTTCGAGACTCGTATACGAGTTTAAGTCCTGTTCAGCCACTTTTCACAACTCTGTTTATATTGACTCAACTGACTCAATTCAAGTCATTTTCCGTGTTTAAGAAAATTACCCGAGTCAAGTGGAGTTGACGACAAATTGCGACTCGAGTAGGGCTGGGCAAAATCGAGTACCTGGGTATTCGATTCTGAATCAGGTATTATGCTTCGAGTCGAGTATTTGAGTATCACTCATTCTGACGTCACAACAAAATATAATCTGTGAAAGTCAAATATGTACGCTTTTTTTGCGACCACAAAGAATATATAGTGCCTGTTATCCATCACATTAAAGGTATTTTGGCATTTCTTCGACCGTTTCGATTTCATTGCACTGTGTGACAATGTTGTGGGGGGATCATGACTTCGGAAATCTTATTTCAGTTACGGCCGTAGCATTTGTACTACATGGTTCGTATAATGTGATACGGTCAATCAATGTTTCAAGACTTCCATACAGTCGAAAATAGTATCTGAACCACAATTCTCGTGAAATAAACTTTCAGTAGCGAGGAATGTATAATTTCAGTACTCGAAAAAATCGTCGTTTGCTACTCGACTCGAATCATTGAAATAATTACTCGATTCAGATTCGAGTACTCCAATCATTGCGCCCAGCTCTAGACTCGAGTCATTACAACCCTGCATTTTGCGCACTTGGAAATTGCTACTTCTACTTGTACATGAGTACAACCCTCAGAGATTCATTGAAATACTAATATATTTAAAATGATCACAATAAAAATATTGCTGGAATAAAAAAAAAATTCTGCCACTGTGTGGGGCAGGCCTATGACACAGAGATGAACAACTTGGGTAGTTCTAGTCTAATTAGAGCGAAATGTCAATAATCTAATTTTAATCTAATTTGTGAAATGTTTCTTTGCTTTAATTTTAATTCCTGATTTTCCTGAAAATCCTACTGGAGCGCAACGATCCAAGCTCGCTGTACAGAAATTTGCTATTCTCGTGCTCATGAATATGAACTCTTATTCGATAGGAACTGAACTTTATATATATTGTATTTCTTTGTGATTCAGGATTCAATTCAATTTCATTTCCTAGTTTTTGCGAATTCAGTCATTCTAATTCCAATTTTATCTGGGAAAGCTGAAACGAACTCTGGTTTGGTATATGAAGTGAACTTGATTTTTGGATTTCTTTCAAATTTAGGGTTCAAATCAATTTTTGAGTTTTTGCGAATTCAATAATTCTAATCTAATTTGGAAAATCTGTGTAGCTATCATTCTACTTGTACTCGGAAACGATTAAAAAAAATCTGATTTAGTATAAACTTAAATTCATCTTTGTCAAGTGTTTTTTACTAGTTCGAAATTCCATTCAATTTTTGGCAAATTCAGGAATTCTAGTCTAATTCGGAGAAAACTGTGTGGAAATCATTCTAATTCTAATTTTATTTAGGAAACTGAAAAAATAACTCCCGATTTGGTATGAAGTGAAATTCATAATTGTCGAGTATTTCGTACTACTTCGGAATTGAATTCAATTTCCGAGTTTTCGCATATTCAGTAATTCTAATTCTATGATCTAATTTGGGAAAAACTGAGTAGCTATGATTCTAATCTACTTGTAATAAAAGCAGAAAATTTTTTAGTTGTCCAGCTCTGTACCAATGCGGTTTTGTGCGTAACGCACGCACTTCTCTTCGGCCATTGTCGTGTATTTTTTATGGTTGTCCTTTGTAAGTCTGGTCATGAATACAGCTGAAAATATCCAAGCCGGTGTCACAGTTTGACAGAAATATCGGTATCAGCCATTAGAGCAGTGGTTCCCAACCTGTGGTACGCGTACCACTAGTGGTACGCGAAGGTCTTCCAGGTGGTACGCGAGTAGATTCTGTTTTTTTTTTCGAAGTTATTAGTTCAGGTGGGTTTGACTTTGAATTTTTGGAAGTTTTTTGACTAGTGGTGAAAAAACAATTCCATGCATCTCATCAACCCGGGCTGATAATGCCTAGTTTAATAGAATTAGGTATTAGTAGGGTTATTTTTTTTTACAAAATTGAGCTTTAAGTCAAAAAATTGTCAAAATTGTTTACAAAGTCAAAAAGATTTTTGACCCCTTCATTTCGTTTGTATCGTAGATTTGATATTTTAAAGCTTGAAGCCTACTTTATAGGCCTACCGTTGTAGGCGGTCCATTGTCTGCTCATCGTGGATCATAAATTGTCAAACGAAACAAATAGGTTGACAATTGACATGGTGTTATTCTCAACGTACCGTAATATCCTAATTGAAGCAAGACTGCTTGGGCATTGCATGGATATTTAATCAAGAAGTGCATGATGAATAATTGTGATGTATGACAACATTGTCAGAATCAAGCAACATGGTGGGTCACCAGCAGTGTACGCACAGTTTGAGTGTTGTCAACCAACAACTACTGCTGTTAAACGGTAGGCTATTTCTCCATTCTTTGCAAGCTACTTAGTAAAGACAGACAATTTCTACCCGAGATTGTAAGAAAGTATCTTTCGTTGTACCACAAATAATTTTAAGTAACTCCTCCATAATACGTGGTGTAACTACTGGGCCAGATATCGTTAAAAGAAAGTTTTTTCATGTCAAAATTTGTCAGTTTTAAGTCAAAATTTAACTCAAAAAGGCTTTTTCAGGCCATACTGCTTCGTAAGGAAGGACAGTCTGTACCAAAATTGAATATAAGTAGTGCAATTTTAGCATTTTGTGCGAAAACATCTAATTAGCGTAGATGAAGTCAAAATTAAGTCTTTTAGGTCAAAATCCTCCAATTTTTAGGTAAAATTCGCCCTACACCCCACATAGGTCAATAACGTGATTATGACGTCATAAATGGTGAAAACATTTTTACCGCCTACGTCGTGCGTAAATTATGAAGGTGGTACGCGAGCACTGCATAAAACCTCGAAGTGGTACGCGGATGGAAAAAGGTTGGGAACCACTGCATTAGAGGGAAAAATATCAGCCAATTTTCGTGACATCATAGCACGGTAGTAGAGATTCAGAGAATCAATAATCTGTGTCTCCTAAACTGGGAATATTGATATATTTCTTATGGCTAGCGCCGTCTCAAATATCAATGATGGAATCGCAGATGTAACTCTCGGTTATGGGGACCATCCCATGATATTTGTATGACTCTATACTATAGAATCTTCCTCTAAAACGGACCCTCGTTCTCTGTTCTGCCGCCTGTGACTACAAATGATAAGGCTCCAAAACTACAATGACTTGTCCCTATAAACCCAGGGATAGATATCCCTGTATAAACCAGTGGTTCCCAACCTTTTTGTCTTCATTCCCCACTTCAGATTTATTCCGAGCCTTCATTCCCCACCAGGACCGTAACAGCAAACTGTTGGCCCCGCCAGAAAAACCGTTGGTCTTGGGCACCCAGAACCCCCTTCAGCTCGGCTGAGCCTATATACGCCTTTTATCCCTGCAGCTTATCAGCTACATTGGGTCCACTCTTTAGCGCGTCGCCTTACTTCGACTAAACGGGCGAGGCGCGAAAAATTTATAGATTTCATGTTTGAATCGGCCCATATGATCGGGAATTGCATATATTTTGCTATCAATTTTTCATCCCCCCTCTGCTCACGTAATCCGATTTACCGGTAGAGCAGAGTGAGGTGTGTTGGAAAAGGTAGGACCCCTAAATAAGAATTGAACATCTTCGGGAGGACCCGTTGGTATATTGACTTCGTTACATTATGCTATTTCGTGTCCTCCTATATCTGCTAAGTCAAAAGATAGGGAAATCGCCAAAACTTAAGGCACACATGATTTCAAATTGGTATTGATTTACTGGCCAATAATTTCTCCCTGCGGGATGGCATTTGTCCTGTGAGGCTCAGATCGCCAGGACAGGAACATTCGGCGCCAGCCATTTAGCCAATTAAACATAGATGTACATTGTATATATATCGAAGTTTTGGGTCACCACAAGGGCATTCCTTCTCGGACAAGGTCTTCTCGCTGCTGATCGTTCTGGCACACTTCTCGGAGTTGCAAATTACATGGCCTATAACTTCATAAGCCTGGGTGCGTCGTGGTGCAGTAATGGCCGACGCCGAAGTCTCCATTTCTATAAATTCTGCGTATTTTCATGGGGGAAGGGTGACTAATAATCGAATATTCGGCAATATTAAATCGCGCATCCAACGCGATTTTTTTTAAAGTGGCATAAATTTAAAAAAAATACTTACATTTATGTTAATTCACGAAGAAATTTTGGGCCCCTTCGAGCTCACCCCACCCAATTGGGGGGTTTGGGGTGAGGCAGTTACGGTCCTGTTCCCCACTACCCAGCACCGTTGTCATCAGAGAGCAGGTATTTGCTGGTTTGACTAAACAAGACACACAACCACACCAGTACGCAAGACAATCGCCTGTAACTGCAACATAAAATGTATTGTGAACCGATACCAGTAACACTCAAAATTTCGCGAAAGCGGTATTTCACGTCATCTGGTCGTGCTGGATGCGTTTGTGAACAATACGCAATAAACTTTTCGATACATACATTCCGGAGCAGTTAACTGGTAACGGTAATTGCGCATTTGTTTCCGTGAATATGTAGACTTTCCTGTATATAATTTTGAACAAATGCGTCTATTCCCCACCAAAAATCATTGAAACCACCGTTTGGGAACCACTGCTATAAACTAGGCTTACCATACGTCCTCTTTTAAGAGGATTTGTCCTCTTTTTTGACTTTTTTGAAAGTGTCCTCGGAGGACGCCCTTTTGTCCTCTTTTTTGAGATTTTGTCCTCTTTTTTGAAAATTTAGGTCAGATTTAGAGGAAATTGCGAGTGATATGCCGCAAATTAGCGCAGAAGTGAAGCTCCGGCGGGTATTTCGGAGGGAAAAGTGGTGAATTCAGCTCTGAGCGAAAAGAAGACCTTTTTTTTTTTTTTTTTTAGTCATCCACCTAGCAATGTGGAGTGAAAAACGTGTTTTTGAGCTCTGAGCGGAAGTGATGACCTTTTTTTTTTTTTTTTTTTTTTTTTTAGTCAACCGATCATGAAGCTGGTGAAATTGAAATTTACCTGTTTTTGAGAATTATTCTCCAGTTTTGCTAGTCTGAAATTTCTGAAAAAGTGTCCTCTTTTTTCATTTCCGAAATATGGTAAGCCTACTATAAACACAACTTTACTTATAACAGCAACACACTGTTGCCTTGTATCACGCCGATTATTTGAATGCGGAAATTACTTGTCTTGTAGCAAATGTGATTTTCAGAATTTTTAGTCCGCGCCGGACTATATGGGATTCGATTCTGAATCTAGCATCACTCAATATGTGAAAGTTGAAGATATGTACCTAGCAGTGTTGGGATCAAGTCACTCCCTTCGAGTCACAAGTCATCTCGAGTCATTGCAGATTTTGATTTTTTGGAGTTGACTCAAGTCACGTCAAGTCAAGTCACGAGTCAAGTCACAAATCAAGTCAAATTGAATTTTCGAAGTGTGAGTAATGACTCAAAGTCATTACGTTACATTTTGCTAGCTGTGTGAAAGACAGATTAATTAATCATTTATCTTAATCAAATGAAGAATATCTCGTTAAATATACATGCAAAAAGACGGTGTAGGCCTATCCCTCACGCACACGTAGAACTGCTAATAAAGTACGTGAGTGACTGTACAGCTGCATACTACAGTCAGTTCTTATCAGCCAAAATATAGGACCTAATATGGAGCTTCGAGAAGTTGAAACAAATTGATATGGTACAATAGCCTACACTACCCATCTACGCATCCGTGAGAATCTAAACGCACACAATATATTCGTTCGATTTAATTAAATCATACAAGACGATTGGTAAATGTGAGCACTAGCCAACGTAAGCATTGAGCCGTCTAAGAAACAGAGACACATTGCTATTTAGATTAATTTTCTATTTCGCGGGAAATTCATTTGTGATCTAACAACAGAGAAACTTTGTAACGTACAATCAGCAGTAAATGACTTGTTGTTCTCACAAGTTACCCCGGCGTATCTCGAACAATCCGAACATACACAAGATACAGTGATTTATTCGACACGCTTACTTAATGACTTGAAATTGACTCGTAAATTTTGCTCCGAGTCACGAGTCAATGCACATTTTTGAAGCTCCGAGTCAAGTCAAGTCATTTTTCCAAAGTGACTCGAGTCAAGTCAAGTCATACGAAAATTTTGACTCGAGTCTGACTCGAGTCAGTTCATGACTCGAGTCATCCTAACACTGTAGACTCGAGTCAGTTCATGACTCGAGTCATCCTAACACTGGTACCTAGTACCTTTTACGCAATGATATATATACAATACTCATCTCTCTCACATTCGATATAATCTACTGTTCAATATCATCATTGGTTTATTAGCAATTTTATCAGTTCAATACACCACAAAAATGCGATACAATGAAAAGACAGGAAGATGTCGAAGCGACAAGGAGTAGTCTATGGAATCTGACACCCACCTTGGCCTAGGCCAGTGGTTCCCAACCTTTTTCATCTCGTGCCTCCCTTGGCCGAAATTTAAGCCAAAATTCCCCCCTTAGGATAAATCTGCCGATGAATAGAAAAGGTCATTTTTACCGCGCAAACACCTGTTGACTGAGAGAATAAGACGGGCGGTACCGAGTGTTTGTCTCTAGCAGTGCTGTAATAACACTTTGCACACCTCCAAAAACCATGGTCTTGGTCCCAATCACACAAATTCTGGAAGGCTTGACTCAACAGACCCCCACACTTTCATTTGTGTTTTCAGCTCACCGTGCCCCAATCGCTAATACAAGTGCTATGAAAATCAGTATTCATAAATTTACTGTTCTCGCGATTTTTTTCTAAAGTTTGCTTATGCATTTGGCCAACAATAGTGGTACCGCACTTTCATAAATAGCAGGGTTGACCAGACTCGAGTTTGACTCGTGTCACCACTTTCTGATAACTCGACTTGACTCGAGTAATTTTCTCAAAATACGGAAACGACTCGACTCGAGACAATCTGGGTATTGACTCGATTTCGACTCAGCCATATGACTCAAGACTATAAAACGGCCAAGACCGACATTTCATTGTAATTTTGAAGAACAGTAGAGTGACCACTCTGTTGGAATTTCGTCTATTGATCCTGGTACTTGACAATGCGACAAGAAACTGCTCAAAGTGATGAAAATTAGTATATCATAAATCCAAATCATTCAATATCACCAACAGTGTTGACTTGAGTGTGACTTGGACTCGTACTCGAGTCATAATACCATGACTCGGACTCTACCGTCTGCTCGGTGAATTGGAATCGGACTTGACTCAATGAGGAATTTAAAATGACTCGACTTGACTCGAGTCAAAACTATGGAAGTGAGATTGACTTGTGACTCGGAGCATCGTGATTGGGTTACAGCCTTGATATATAACATACGCGTGATCAGATTCCCTACTGGAGCTCATTGAAATTTAGGACACCCATTACGTTTCGGCAGCATTGCACCAAGTTTACCATGTCTTTTTTCGATCGGGTAGCTGTTCACTAAAAATAAAGCCAGGCTAGCGATCTCTTTGACTTGAATCGATGACGTTGAAATACTTAGTCACTGTCTGAAAATGCTGACTTGAAAATATAAGATAAATACTTTCACTAGAGGCCTTGTGATAGATTCGGCACGACATTTACTCGCTTAGGATATATTTTATTGAGAGGCCGTCGCTGGCCTACAAAATTGTCGTGCGAACTGCAGCACATCTGAACTAGTTAAAAATGGGGGTGGGGGGGATTTGTATGTGAAAAAAAGATTTCAAATTACATTTGAAGATACTTTCAGCAAACAAAAAGCAGCCATACGGGGCATACGTTCTGATATAACTGACTTGACTTGACTACGTAACAGTTTGAACATGAACAATTTGGGAAATCCGTTACAATTCTAAAGTGGAATTCCTCCCTAAAAATTGCAAAATTCCCCCCAAGGGGGGAATTCCTCCCCGGTTGGGAACCACTGGCCTAGGCGATGTAAAGAGGAGGCATGCACACTGAATGAAAGTAAAGAAGATAGTATAGAAAAAGAATGCGACAAGAAATAGGGCGGCAGCATGTCATGGGAAGCGAGATCGATAGGTCAGTCGTGGTCCGGTAATCTTGAGGATGGACTGTATTTATTTAGTAGTAATTGCTTGTATTTCGACTTGAATGTGGACATGCTCGTCGACTGTCGGATGGCCGGCGGGATACTGTTCCACACATCAGGTCCGGCATATTTGATGGAGCGATGATCTTTTCGGTCGATCATATGATATTTTCGCGACGTGGACGCGCGTGTGTTGTACTTGTGCGCTTTTGATTCAGAGGTAAAGAAGTCATTGAAATATTCGGGGCAACGACCGCAGTGAAACTGATACATAAACTTGGCGATTTCTAGTTTCCGCATATCTTCTATGTTTAGGACGCCGAATCTCTTCAGCAGCGACTTATTGGATGGGCAGCCAGGACCCTTTGGGGCCCTAGCTATGATTCGGAGTACTTTATGCTGTATAGTTTCTGCAGTGGCTTGAGTGCAGTTTTACTGGCAGCCCCCCAACAGAGGATGCCATAATGTAACTTCGATTGGATTAAGGATTTGAAGAGTATCAGAAGAACCCATGCTGGCATGAAGCGCCCAAGGCTGTAGAACAGGCCGCACTTCGGTGATAATTTAGTTTCTAGGGACTGAATATGACTCTTCCAGGACATGTTCGAGTCCAGTAAAACTCCGAGATATTTGGCATTATCTGTGTTGGAAACGGGCTGACCAGCGATATTAACGGTTAGGTTATTTTTTGAATTTACTGTCAGCAATTGCGATTTCGAGGCGTTTATGCAAAGGTTGTTCTGGGCCGTCCACTCATGGACTTTGGGCATTTGGTCACCAGTCAGGGCATCCAGCTCTGCCGTCGAAGATGCGGAAGAGAGGAGGTGAGTATCATCAGCGAACAGTGTGGTGTTCAATGAGGAGGTTTCAAAAATGTCGTTGACATATAAGGTGAAAAGGACCGGTCCAAGTACGGAGCCCTGGGGCACACCACAGGTCACCGGGTGAGGAGAGGACAAGGTGTCTGAGATTGCAACCATTTGTTGGCGTCCAGTGAGGTAACTTTTCATGAGCTCAAGTTGTGGGCCCCGAAGTCCGTAACTATACTATTTTAGATAGTACAGGAACTCTTTTTGCTAACACCGCCTTGGCTAGTGTATTTTGATAAATGTTGGTTGACTCATTTTATACGCTATTCAATTGTATATTGAAGTTCTGTACCTCCAAGAAGCTCTTAATATATATATATATATATATAATTATTATTCTAAATTAGCCTCAATGGCCCGTGTGGGCGGGCTTTGCGACGAAGCTACCAAGCGTAACGATATATTTAGCTTTACCTTTTTAAAATTATCAGGTAATTAAAGTTTTTCGTCGTTATTATGTCTCAAAACATCTCTTAACAGTATTAAACGATGGTATATTCACCATCAAGTTAGGGAAAACTCGTAATATCCTCCTGCATTGATATTAGTTTTATGTGAGCGTTACGTTCTGACGTCAGAGACCCAACAATTGCAGCAGCGGAACTAGACGTGGCTTTTCACATAAACGATGATGACATTCTCGAGTAACAGTTTTGTCAGAATTTTTTGTACCTAATTGCCTGTTAGATTGATATTGATGAGTGGTGTCAAGTGGTTAGCGAAGTGATGATATTGGCTGATTGATTCGTTTCTGAATCGAGCATTATTATAGGTTTTACGTCGAGTATTCAAGTATGACTCTGACGTTGTATGAATATGAAACAATCTGATTGGAATCGCTGGCCTTTTTGCCTGATATATCAGGTGAGCAGCGATGATTGTCCAAGTTGAAGTAATTCAATAAAAAATAATTAAAAAATAAAATATAGTGTGAGGACAGGACACCGATTCCAAACAGAAACATGAATCAATGGAATGGAAAGTTGAAATATGTGGATTTTATGCTACCACAAAGAATATAACGCCAGTTCTACATCACATTAACGATAATTTAGTATTTTTCGACCATGCCTATTTCATTGTTTTTTGTGACTTTCAGGATTGTCATCCAATGACTCGAGTCCGACTTGAGTCACGATGAAAATGACTTCAAGTCGGTCTCGAGTCACAACATTATGACTCGGACTCGACCCTCAACACACTGACTTGGACTTGAATCAGTGGTGAATTGAAAATGAGTCGACTTGAACTCGAGTCAAGACTAGAAAAGTGAGATTGACCTGTGACTCGGAACCTTGCAACTTGGTTACAACCCTGTTGACAATGCTGTGTGTTGATCGCGATATCATTTACACTAACGTGGGTGCTTGCATTACATTTTTTGTATGCTGCGATACTACTAATCTATATTTCAAGGCTGCAACGATGGAAAATAGTATCAAAACTTTAATTTTCGTTAATAAATTAATGGACCATATAATTTCAGTATTTGAAAGAATTATCTCTCACTACTTGGTTTGAATCATTAAAATTACAACTTTATTCAGATTATCCCCAGATTTAGTACTGATATACTAAGAGGTTACTTCAATTTTATTGTGAAGTTTCAATTACACAATATGCCTTTCATTTGATAGTTTGTATCGAACATATTGTAGTATATAGGAATATTAAAATGAATCTATCCATATTGCTGTGTGTTGCGCTACTCGTGGCTGATTGTTTATCCGGAAAATCATATTACGACATCCTCGGAGTCGAAAAGTCTGCCACGCTGAAACAAATCAAGTCAGCGTACCGTAAAAAAGCAAAGGAAATGCATCCAGACAAGAACAAAGATGACCCTGAAGCTAACGATAAGTTTTCTGAGCTCGCGAAGGCTTATGAAGTCTTATCAAAAGAAGATTTGAGGAAAACTTACGATAAATACGGAGAAGAAGGCTTGAAAGATAAATTAAATGGCCGTGGAGATGGTAGCGACGCTTTTAGCAGCTTTTTTGGTGATTTCTTTTCGTTCAACTTCGGTGGAAATCAAGGTGGAGAACGTGAAACCCCAAAAGGCGACTCCATTGTGTTACCACTTCATGTGTCGTTAGAAGAAATATACATTGGTGAATTTGTTGAGATTGTAAGATACAAGCCGACCGCGAAACCTACGTCTGGCACTAGAGAATGTAACTGTCGTATGGAAATGAAAACGATACAGCGAGGACCCGGCAGTTTTCAAATGATGCAGCAGCGCGTATGTGACGAATGTCCGAATGTCAAGCTTGTTAACGAAGAAAGAGTCTTGGAAATGGAGGTTGAAGTCGGCATGGAAGAGAACACGAAATATACCTTTTACGGTGAGGGCGAACCTGACATCGACGGCGAACCTGGTGATTTAGTCTTCGAAATTATTATCAACAAACATCCAATTTTTGAGCACAGAGGATTGGATTTATACACGAACATCACGATATCGTTATCGGACGCACTTTTGGGATTTAAAATGGAAATGAAGCACTTGGACGACAAAAAAATCAAGGTCGAACGGAAAGAAGTAACGTGGCCCGGAGCTAAGATAAAAAAACGGGGCAAAGGACTTCCTTCGGTCGAAAATAATAATATCCGCGGTGATTTATATATTACATTCGATGTAGATTTTCCTAGAGGTGAATTAACGGAAGAGCAAAAGCAAGGCATGAAAGACTTACTCGACATGAGCTCGACTCAAAAAGTTTACAATGGACTTCAAGGATATTAATTCTTTACGTTAAAGCCCAAGTATTGGTATTGTAGCTGAAGTTTGTGATGGTAAACCACGGCTGCTGTAATTACTCGAGTATAAGAAGCACTTTCGTTATGTTCATTTTATAGAAAGGTGTGTCCTGCAGTCGACCGCAAATTTTGTGTTTTTGTGTCAAAATTACGTGGACAAAATATATATTAGTCCTGCGTGCGGGTGCGTCTTATACAAGAGTTATTACGGTACCTTTGGCGCTAAATTCTGTCATCATATATTGCTCTGTGAATAAATGTACTCATTTATTAAGGCCAGGCTTTCTATTGGATGAATTGGAACCAAATGCTCTGATTTTTCAATGAAAAAATTTTGGTGGATTTAATTTTGGTTGAGGCTACAATACCGAATTGAATTTTCATTCGAATGTTCTGTTGTCAACAAGCTCCCATAACTTTTTGCGATCTGGACACTAGTTGAGAAATTATGTTTGAATATTATATGCATATTTTGGTATCACTTAAGGCAAAATATTCTCCTACTAGCAGAAAGTTATTGAGGTTGAATATTTCGCTAAACAAATTTCTCTAGACTTTGAATGTGCACAACTCTGATCCCAAACCTATGGGGTTCACTGTGTGAGGAATACCTTAATTTCTGGTGTGTTGTCTGTAGAGGCGCTAAATCGTTATTTATTTTTCAGAAAGTAATAAAATATCATGTTTCGTTGAAAAAAATGGATTCTTTCACAATGAGCATGTATATTTCGCATGAATGCTGTGTCATATGTGTCAGTCATTTTGGATATTTTGTTTCCAACAAAATAGGCTAATATAGCAAAGACCTTCAGCCTCAGTTTTGGAATATCCTAAATTATTTCTTTTTTTGAAATATCAAACTGTATCGCTGTTTCGTTGGATTTCTGAGATGCATCTGTGAATTCAATTTTGGTGTTGAAATTTTCAATTCTAGTAATATTCTAAATCCCTCTGAGATAATTTAGTCCTATTTTCTGATCATTTTGCTATTCAAATTCAGTTAAAACTGCTACTATGAGGTACAGAACTTCAACATACAATTGAATAGTGTATTCATATTGAAATAAACCTGAATATTTTCTGCTGACACTCGTCAGGGGTAATCGTCACCGACTAGTAGAGAATTGGAAAGAACATTGCATACCAACAATCGTGTAATATTAAATTGCAGTTTGAAGTATCTGTGAAATTGTTAAGCAGCTACAATTTGACACAATGTTTATGAGTATAGTCCAATATTTACATGTATGATGCAATTACTATCCCAAACCAATGTACCCCTGAAATGCAATCAACAAATCCTAACTATCACATATATTTAATCTATTATGTACTGTTACATGTGGAACGCTAGAACCCAATTTTCAGTTTATATGAAACACTGGTTCTAGGACCGAAAATGTGATGTGGGTTTTTGCCGGATTCAGTTTCGTACAAATTTTTGAGCACTGTAGAGTCCGTGTTTTTCGTCGTTGTTGATTTTTGCTGCTTTAGTAAAATAAGAGACGTCGAAAGGGTTGATTGATTTCAATGCATCCTCTCAACTGAAAACTGCCTTGAAAGTTTGAAATGTGTGTTCTCAAATGATTGTGCCCACCCCTACTGATAAAGACTCGGTCTTTTTCAACACATATTTTTGGGCTTGTATGTGATATGTGAAGGAATTATTACTTTGCATGTTGTTGGTGAATTTGGTTGTCAAATTGTGGACGCTATTTCTGAATTTCCGGTAGCTTTTTTAATCGATAGATGATCGTTATTTATTCTACTTCAGATTTAGGTTATTTGCTAGGAAAGAAGCTTCCGGAATGGAGCTCAGGCTCCTGCAGTTTGTATTTCTGGCTTGGGTAAGCTGATTTTTTCCTGTTTTTCAAAATTTTTCAAGTCGACTCGATAATATTTTCAAATCGGCTCGAGTCGCGTCTCAAATTTCAGTTGTTGAATACCTTCATTTTGTGATTTGATATGCGTGATTGCATACGTCAGTGTTGAGACGACAAGAGTTGAGTCAAATTTTTTATCTGACTTGAATCTAGTAACTTTACAAAAATGACTAGACTTAGACTATTTAGCAGGGCTGTAATGAAGTCACAAGGTTCTGAGTCACGAGTCGATCTCACTTTTATAGTTTTGACTCGAGTCAAGTGGAGTCATTTTCAATTCACCGCCGATTCCAAGTCACGGAGCAGAGTGTAGAGTCCGAGTCATAATGTCTTGACTCGAGTCCGAGTCCAAGTGATTGTGTTGACTGATCAGTTCCGAGATAATGTCATGTGAAACTCGCTTTTTACAACTCTGCTCTGTGATATCGATAGCTTCCCATTCATAATACACTAATTTTCCTCACTTTTACTAATTTTTGGTAGCATTTTCAAGTACCAGTACCGATGGACGAAATAAGAATAGTGTGTTTACTTTACTATTCGAAATTACAATGAAATGCATGTCTCGGTAGACCCAGACTCGATTCAAATGACTTGGCCCGAGTCGTGCGCAATGACTCGAGTACAAGTCGAGCCAATGCACAAATTGACTCGAGTCATTTTTCATTTTAGGAAAACTAGCATTTGCCATTCTTTTGGTTGTGGTTCGAATGTTAGTTGGAAAACTCTGTAACTAACCTATCCTAAAGCCAGTCTAAAAAACTGTAGCTATAAATCTAATCCTGGTCTTAATTGTGAAAAAAACCTGTGTAGCTATAATTCGAATCTAATTTGGAAGAGCTGAAATTTCCCTAGCTAACCACATCTGGTTATATGTAGGCAACTGATTACGTTCTTATCACTAGGTCCAAAGCGTCACCTGCAGTGTGGAGCCTCTGAACGCGGCCCAATGCGCGTCGCTGGGGTTCAAGTCTGGCTTGATGTGCGGCCTATGCAAGAAATTGAGCGATTTCGGACTTGAAAAGCTGGAAGATGACTGCATGAAATGTTGTCAACGCGAGGCGGAAGACACAGAAACAAAGGTTTGTGGTTACATACGTTTTACTCTTCCGACTAGTTTTGGTTTACTAGGATTTGAAATCCTAAATTTTGTAGTCCAATAATTTCGCTTCTATGGGTTGGAATTGAGCCAAATTCGTTGTGCATCGTTTTTTCAGACAACCCAACAAACTCATGGGGGAGCCAGTATAATTTGCTGTTTTTATTTAATAAATCCGAAACTTTTTCTTCCCTAGCAATGCATCTAAGGTTGGAATTGAGGCAAAATTGGTGTGCAGCGTTTTTTAGGCGGCCCAACATCTTTATCAAGTCGCCAGTAAAATTTGAGAAAAAAAAGTTATTTTTGATCAGTCCTAATAAAGAAGTGGTGATTATTGTCACTTGTTTTTGAAGCAAAAGTATCTCGAGAGTAAAAATCATTAGCACTAGAAATAATCACGCTATGAATAAGAAGACGGAGCTAAAAATAGTTTTGTAACTGATTTCCTCCGTGATACCAATAGTGATTTGTGAATATAGTTATTCTTCAATGACAATGCTTAGCACTGTGGGTTCTGATGACCGTGTATTTCTGCCAGAGCCACTATGCTATTTTGGAGATATGCAAATGAGAATTGGAAAGACGCCCCCATATCGACGGTAACAATTTTGTACGGGGTCTGGTATCGTGTAGTGGGTTTCATGGAGTGCATGACTACATTTTCACGAGATGATATATATTAATATATATTGTACAAAATCATTACATAACCTATGTAGTGTTACAGATGGGGCTGGGTACGTGGAGTAGTGAGAGATTACTCTTTTGAGTACTGAGATTCCACGCTCCTTACCACTAAGAGTTAGTTTATAAACAAGAATTATAGTTTCGGTACTATTTTGCATTGTGGAAGATTTGAAACTTAAATTCGTGATTGACACACAGCATTGTCACAAAGTGCAATGAAATAGGCATGTTCGAAAGCATACAAAATTATCTTTAATGTTATGTACAACCGGCATTATATTCTTGGTAGACGCATGAAAGATACGTATTTTTACAGGTTCTTTATCTTTCATAATGTCCTGACATCATCATGCCCAGTCCTAGTTATCAACCATTTATCGCGAGATTTGCAATTCGAGTATCTAATTGCAAATTTATTTGTAGAAATACGCATCGGCCCTGCTCGAAGTGTGCGGATGAAAAATCGGACGATACCCCCAAGTTAGAGGTATTCCTAATTATTTGTTATTAGCTATTAAATTTTGTGGCCCCGATTTCAATGATTTGGAAATTACGTTGGTCTATGTGCTGGAGCTCTATTGGTCTGGATTAGAGCCAGACTGATATTTGATTTTTGAACAGACAACCACAACTCCCCTTTATGGATAGCCCCAATGTATTCGGCCGATTTAAAAAGTAGCTTCAGGCGCATTTACGAAACTTGACAATATTTATTTTGTGCATGAACTGAACTAGAAAGGCTGCATCTGGACGCCTGTAAGGTATAAAAAATATATCAATATTCCCAGAATAGAAGTTAAAGATTACAGTTCTGATTCCCTGCCACCATGTTGTGACCAAACTGATAACATCGGTCGACTCGAGTGAATTTGTTGATCGACTCGACTTGGACTCGAGTCATTGGTATGACTCGAACCAAGTCATATGACTCGAGACTCAGACAGCCAAGACCGACATTTCATTGTAATTTCGAAGAATAGTAAAGTAACCACACTATAGGGATTCGTCTATTGGTACTGGTACTTGAAAATGCGACCAGAAACTGCTAAAAGTGAGGGAAATTAGTATATTATAAATGCGAACCATTTGATATTATCAAACAAAGTTATAAAAAGTGAGTTGAGCAAGACTAACTGGAAACTGATCAATCAACACAATGACTTAGAATCGAGTCATAATACCATGACTCGGACTGGACCCTCTGCTCGCTGACTTGGACTCAGACTTGACTCGGTGGTGAATTGAAAATGACTCGACTTGACTCGAGTCAAAACTATAAAAGTGAGATTGACTTGTGAGTCGGAGCCTTGTGACTTGGTTACAACCCTGGTCATAATACTGTAAAATTTAATGCTCTAAAACAGTGATTCCCAACCTTTTTCGATGGTAGGGCCAAATTTCGAATTTCAGAGTACGGCCCGGGCCGCACGATTAACAGGGCAATGAAAGGAACCCGAAATAGTCACCAAAATATGAAAATTGGCATTGTTCCGAATATTCGCTTGACGCCATTGGCCATTATGTTGCCGCGCTCCCGTTGTTCAGAACAATCAACCTTTGCTGGCTATTTCGAAGCAGTTTTATTGCCCTGGCGAGATTTCAATTCGCATTCTTGGAATCAGTGCTACACTTGCTTTCGATAAACACCGACATATCAAATTATTCGGACGCTTGGGTCGCGAGCTATAGGACTACCAATGATGCTGCTTTTTACCGGCTAAGCGGTACGCATCTCAGCGTATTCAATCTTGAGTCACTTGTTGCACATCTATCCGTAAATTAGTCATCAATACCCAGGGCCGTAACAGCACTTCGTCAGCCCCCCAAAAAACGTTTCTCTTGGGCCCCCCCAATAGGGTGATAGACCGAACTTCGAAGTCCCCAGACCCCCTCAGTCTAGATGGCTGTTTACCGCTATTTATCATCTAAATCGGGTGTCCGTTTTAGGTAGCTTTTGTCGACAATTTTCTCGATAATTCATGATTGAATCGGTCAATATAATCAGGAATTGCATATATATTGGTATCAATTTTTATCCTCACTCTGCTCACGTAATCAGATTGACAGGTTGAGCCGAGTGAGTTGTGCTTGAAAAGGTAGGACCACTCAATAATAATTAGACATCTTCGGGCGTATACCCGGTGGCAGGAACGAAACAGCACTTTGTCAGGCCCCCCAGAACAGTTAGGTCTTGAGCTTCCTTAGGGTGATAAACCGAACTCCCGTGCCGTTGTTCGCTTCTGCCACGAAATCAGGATCCCCGTTTAGTGAGCCAGCGCAGTGTGCAAAAATTTTCGATCATTCAAAATAAAATAGGTCAATAAGATCGGGAATTGCATATATATTGCTATCAATTACTTGTCCTCTCTGCTCACGTAATCAGATTTACCGGTAGAGCTGAGTGAGGTGTCTTGGAAACTGTAGGGCCCGTAAATAATAATTAAACATATTCGGACGGGCGGACCCGCTGGTACGACTTCGTTACATTATGTTATTTGTTATTTCGTGCCCTCAAGTCTGCTATATCCAAAAATATAGAATCGCCCAAACGTACTAAACTGAAGACGATTTCAGATTGGTAGTTCTTCACTGGCATATAATTATTCCCTGTGGGATGGTAGCCTATTTGTCTCGTGACGTTCAGATTGCCAAGACAGGAACATTCGGCGCCAGTCATTTTGGCGCCTATGTTCAATCATACCTATATGTATTTTGAATATACATAACGAAGTTTTCGGTCAGCGTAAGGGCAGTCCTTTTCGGCCAAGGTTTTCTCGCTGCCGATCGTTCTTGCACCCTTCTTGGAGTCGCATGTTACATGGCCTAAAACTTTATATTTCTTCGTGCGGCGTGGCGCGGTAATGGCTAACGCCGATATGCCCACTTCTATAAATCTTGCTTATTTTATCTTGGTCGAAGAGTACCCAATAATTAAGGTACTTGGAAACTTGAAATCGCGCACAGCGCGAAAAATTTTTGAAAAAGTTGCATTAAATTTCATAAAATACTCTATAATTTATGCTAATCCACTAAATAATTTTGGGCCCCCTTCGAGCTCGCTACCCCCAATGGGGGGCTTGGGGTGGGGGGGCAGTTACGGTCCTGTCAATACCTCTAATCATACCTATATCTAAATTTGCATTGAAACAGCAGTGACGTGATCTTAGCAGTCTACTCACAACTGCAATCCTAATTGAAAATTCCCGACTCCAAGCCAAGCAAGAGTATTTTACAAATATTTTTTTTTCATAGATCGATTTCTCAATATTGTTGTGGGGGCCGCAAGAAGGCTAGCTGGGGGCCGCATGCGGCCCTCAGAGCCACGGTTGGGAATCACTGCTCTAAAATAAGAGTGTTATCAATTCTTATCCCACCGATTTTATTTGCAGAGTTTGTGAAAGGAGAGAAGTCAAAAAGATTTCCTAATTTGAAAGTGAAGGTGAGATCTGTGCTGCTAATGATTTGGAATTCCAGTGTTGGGATGAGTCGCGTTTATTAAATTACTTGACCCAACGTATGGCCTGTGAGCATTATTTTCAACGACTTTCCTGAATAGCCCATGCCTCACGACAACTTTGAGCTGGGTCTAGCCAACATGCATTTCCAACTGCACATTATATCAAACCGAATATATTTGGCGAGTTTAAACCGACTCGAAATTAGGAAATTCGGGTTGACCTGACGTTACTCGTGACTTGAAAATTGGGGCTGGACAACCAGATAACTTCAGCTTATCCAAATTAGATTCGAATTATAGCTACACAGTTTTCTGAAGAGCTTGTATATTGATATCGAAATGAGCCTGAATATATTTGGCTGACACTCGTCAGGGGTAATCGCATAAATTTCATGCTGGTGACGTCATATTTTGTGATACGATTGTTGATATACGATGTCCTTTCCAATTTCTCTACTAGTTGCTGACGATTACCCCTGACGAGTGTCAGCCGAAAATATTTCGGTTCATTTGAATATGAATATACAACCCAACACTTTTTTCGAATTAGATTAGAATTACGATCACGGAATTTGCAAAAACTGAATTGAATTACAAGCTAGGAAGAAATACAATAACAATGAAGTTTAGTTAATATCAAGTCATAATTCATCCTCTCAAGCACGAAAATTGTAAATGTCTGTACAACAATGTTGGCTCGTTTCACGATATACAGTTCTCAGATAGAATTTTCAGAAAAAGCAGTGATTATATTAGAATTATAATAACAGCATAGAAACATTTCACAAATTAGATTAGAATTACCATCATTTTGCTATAATTAGACACACTTGTCCGCGATAGCAGACTGTATTTTCTTATATCCAGTACCTACGTGGACAAGACCCAATCATCAAACTTCTAAATGAAGACGAAGAGGTCCAGGACACGTTAGATATTTCCGCCTGGGACACCGACACAGTCGAGGAATTCCTTCGCGAAAAACTGGTCGAAGTGTAGAATATTTTTGGTCAAAAAGTTTTTCCGAACGTATTATCATATTATATGAAGCTGCCCTTTGTGTCGGATTATATTGCTAGCAACCGGAGGTGGTCGATAGTGAAGTAATTCCCTTTTTAAAGTACTTGAGTAGGTTTTGACTTCTATTACTACTTGAGCAGCAGGGCTTACTACTTCTGACCACCTCTGCTAGTTAAAGGGGCGCTGCTCTCTAAAAATGATGTGGTCTCGAATTGAAGGACAAAACGAAAAAAAAAATTTGGCTGCAGCCGTTTTCTTTAGAACACACCGTGATGGAGCTGTAATTTATTGAAATTTCCACAAAAACTTCACGCTCCAGCAGGCATACAGAGATCGAACTTTGTATAGTTGTCAGCCGATGTTATGAAGCAAATATGTCGTGCATGTCCTAAAGAAATAGAATACACTAGGCCCGATTTTGACATAAATCTGACTGAGCATCTTCCGTTGAAAGCGGTACCTAAACCACCTTGGCGTGTACGACATATTTCCTTCGTAACATCGGCTGACAACTATATGAAGTTCGATCTATGCGTGACTGCTGGAGCGTGAAGTTACTATTGAAATTTCAATAAATTGCAGCTCCATGACGGTGGTGGCGTTCTGACGAAAACGGCCGCGGCCAAATTTTTTTTTGTTTCGCCCTTCAATTTGAGACCACATCATTTTTAGAGTGCAGTGCCCCTTTGAAGTTAATGTGATGATGCTTCTATGCATTTTGCACAACATATTCGGGAGTTAATTAGATTTTGAGGCTTGTTAATTGGTTGCAAATCCATGGGTTTGCGATGATGTTGAATGTTATATGCTCGAAATGTAGCGCTATCATGAAGTTATGAAATATTTTTTGATATTTGTAAACCTTGTTACGCGATTAGTACTGTTTCATGCAGTTTGGCAGTAATTGACATGCACTTTTTGGAACCGGTAATGCCAGGATCCTTTATGGGGGTAGAGGTGATTGTCGGCACTGGTTTTCAGAGTAACTCATGGCCAATGCAAAAAGATCAATATTGTCTCTTTGTTTTGGTAAATTCAGCGCTAATTTATGACGGCACTTCGTTAAACCTTCCGGTGCAAGCTGCTTGATGCTGTAGCGTTGTTCGTGAGTGAGCGAGTGATTATGTTATATTATTGTGTAACTGTTTGAGAATTTCAATAAATGAAAATTGATGTAAATTTTGTTGCTCTATGATTCTTGGAGGTTTTAGACAGAATTTCTCTAGATTGCAGTGTTGTGCGTGTACACCAGTGGTTCTTAACCTTGTTCCCTCCATCGCCCCTTTTCAAAATTTGCCTGGGTCTGGCGACCCGTGTTTAAGGACTGTTGTAAAACACAATGGGTAAGTGGTCGCAGTCTGGAAGGTCTTTACTATTAGAAATATTTCGCGCGTGATTCGATCCCGAGGACCACTCGACTAATCAACGATATAATAATTGTATGTGCTATATTCGGGATCAAATCAGGGTTGTTATTTCTAACAGCCATCGGGTACGTCCGCATACCGTCTTGTTCGAGCCTGATGTACACATCCCAAATTCACCTCTGCAATTGGCAACACGGGGAAGTTAATTGCATTGGGTTTTGTTTTATTGCTTTGTTTGACTGGTAAATCAACTGAGGATGTGGTAGAGATCTTTGCTCACGTTGAATTTAGTGCTGCACCCAGCTCTTAACTTAACACGAATGTATTCCAAACAAAGCAACTCATATTATGTAACGTTCATGTGTGTTGCTGGTCACAAAATTGAAGAGTATCATCCTTTATGTTACGATGAAGAAATATTCTGACGATGTAATTTTGTAGCTCCCAAATATAAGTATATTCAAGTTGATCATTTTGGTCGGAAAGCTTCAAAGCATCTTTATTGTTCAAAGGGGTACAGCATTGTCTCTTCAATTTCGACACGTTGTGCGTTGCGGGATACAATAGACCTAGTTTTGTGGAAAATAACCAGATCCAGCATGACGTGAGTGTTTTAACGGGGAATTGGCGATCCAAAAGTACACGCACTTCATTTTACATGAATTATAATAAACCACTGCATTCATGGCAACAGCGCATCGGTAAAATTGGCGCCGAGCACGACGAAAAATTTCGAGATTTGACAGATTTAGACAAATGTTAATTCGCAATGAGAACTCAGGGTATATAGAACTATTATTCTATAATCATATGCTAGGCTTACCATATTTTGGAAATCTAAAAAAAGGATACTTTTTCAGAAATTTCAGACTTGCAAAACCGGAGAAGAATTCTCAAAAACCGGTGAATTTTTCCCACTTTGTGATCGGTTGCCTAAAAAAAGGTCATCTTTCCGCTCAGAGCTCAAAATACCATTTTTCTCTCCACATTGCCAGGTGGCCAGGACTAAAAAAAAGGTCATCTTTTCGCTCAGAGCTAAAATCACCGTTTTCACTCCGAAATACCCGCCGGAGCGTCACTTCTGTGCTAATTTGCGGCATATCACTCGCAATTTGCTCTAAATCTTACCTAAATTTTCAAAAAAGAGGACAAAAGGGCGTCCTCCGAGGACACTTTCAAATAAGAGGACAAATCCTCTTAAAAGAGGACGTATGGTAAGTCTATCATATGCCCCTACTACACCATCTACTTTGACACCATTTTTCTTCAGCACCTCCCATATCGCCCCCTGTAAAATCCAAATCGGCTGGAGACAAGGCTAAGAACCACAAGTTTAGAGTTTAATATCAATTTATTATTCGATTGTAAGTTCTGTGGCTCCAACAATGGCAGTCTTACCGTATTCAAAAGAAATCTCATTTATGCCTGAACCACCGTTGTAATGATTTGAGTTGCACTGTTTTGTTGACTTGACAAATTCTATACCATAACATAACATAACATAACATGGTTGGGTTATATTTTTATCTGAACAAGTCACACACAATGTACAATGCGATGTCATGAACAGATAGGAGGATGTAGAACGACACGCATCAGTAGCGATCCTTTACTCTAACATCCACCTCGGCCTAGAGTGCCCGATGTCACAGTTCTTTTTCGATGTTGATCTCTTTGAAGCCGCGGCCATTTCTACTAGTTCTTTTCCATTCATTGTGAGTGCTTTCTTTCGTCGGGTCTTTTTTGTCGCCGTAAGAACGGCAACGGCAGGGGAAGAGGAGCACAGATAAACCTCCGGCGGGAATCGAACGCGGTTCGCCTGCGTGCTGGGCGCTTATCGTAACAACTACACTATCTCCCCTGCCCCCACTTATTGAAGTGTTGTATATCAGGTCCGACAATTGAAGAATAGGCCTAGAACTTGAACTCAAGTCTTCAACACTATGACTCGGAAATGACTCGACTCGAGTGAGAATTCTAGCAATAAAACTTGTGACTTCGCTATAACCCAGGCCTGAGCTGTCCACAAAACATTAGTCGCCATCATAATATTTATTTGAAATCGTCAGTAACTATAATATAATCGAAACGTCACACTCGTACTGTCGCAAATCCAGTCTCCAGCAGGCGGACGTCACTGTTCTGAAAGGTAGAAGAAATAAATGTAGAGTTTTTTTTTAATTAGACTAAAATTAGAGTGATAAGACAGCCTTTTTCTCAAATAAACTACGGGCTTGGCTTCATCATTTGCAATATCAACTCACCTAGGACTGTTAAAATAGCTTTGCTCGTTGCGACACCTTTCGAGTTCTCCGCCTTGCATACATATTCTCCCGAGTCGTCGTAGAAGCTCTCGTTCATGTACAGCGAGTATTGCGTGCCCTTGTTCATGTACTGATAGTCAGGGCTGTTCCGTATCAGCCTGTTCCGGAAGTACCACGTCACCTGAACACAATTACAGAGTTGAATTCCAAATCAGAGGTATCCGCAGACTTCCTACTAGACTTATTTAGGGCAAGTTTTTGCAACTTTTTTTTACAGCTTCCGGCAGTTTCCTAAATACTCGTAAGATATGTAGAATGCTGTTTTAAGCTGTTTGAAGGAATCTTATAGTGCAACTTTATGCAACTTTAGTCCATTTTATGCAACTATTTGCAACGTTTTGCAACTTTCTTCAAAGTATTTTTGATTTTGGTGAAATACACGGCCAAATTCGACTGAAACACTGTAAATCATCACCGAAGTAACGCTTTTACGGGTATTTCGAGAGCTGAGTCGGAAAATTGACCTTTTTTTTCAGCCAATCTGGGAATTTGACCATTTTTTTTAGTCAACCGAGCAAAATTTGGTCAAAATGCAACATCTGCAACATTTTTTAAAAATAAATGCAACTTTCCACGGATTTAACTGCAACAAAAACTTGCCCTACTGATTACCAATCTAATAGGTCGACAGTCATCTAACTACTGGTGTTTTTCAGTAGTTCTAGTTCTAATTTGGATTTTGAGTAGTGATTACTTCAAATTCCAGTTGTATATTTTGAAAAGTGAGTCGCTCTAGTCCATGGGTTCCCAAAGGGTGGGCCATGGCCCACTGGTGGGCAACAGAGCTATTTAGAAAATTTCAGAATTAATGTAAGTTTAGTTATATTTTTTCATGTTATTCGCTAAAAATATATTCGTATTATCTAATCATACGTAGGCTACATAGCTACAAAGCTTTTCATCCGACCCTGATTAGACGTAGTGGCACGTATGAAGTCAGCATGTACAAATCGAAAACGTTAGGGAGAAACGGTGGCTTTTTCTACTGGCTATGACAACCTACGGTTAACAGCAACTAAAATAATTTCAAGCGTATAATAACTGGAAGATAATGCTGAAGTAACCAAGTATTCCGACAGCGTCATATGCCGTATGCTGTTGAAAGGGGTATGCAATGAACTTGCAATGAAGTGAAATTGATGTACAGATTTACTGTACTTCGTCAGGCCGTATTATTGTAAGCTAAAATAGCCATAATTGCAAATTATTAGCAACTTCTGGCGGAGGTATACCGCACCACCTCAACGAATCTTCATAGATTGAGGATTTATCGGAGCGCAATAATCTTTGAAGTCGGTTTAAAATGTCCGGCATGGAAATCATTGTACATACTGAAAGAGTCACAGGAACTGATTGTATCGTTGGATTGAATATTCTGACAACTTCAGTTGTTTTGGTACAAGACATACAAAGTACATAATGCATATTGAAAAATCTTTCTTCACTTCTCTGTAGTACCCCATCCACCAATGAATTGTTCGATGCTGGCCTAGAATGATTATAATGTTCTCCACAATAGTATCACTAGAGTCCCAATCACACAGTGCGGGGATCATTGTTTCGCGACGCGAATGGAGCAGTGGACGAAAATAATCTACTTAGGAGTTATAGCTTATAATCTAACAGGGCCGTAACTGCCGCATCCACACCCCCAATTGGGGAACTCGAAGGGGCCCAAGATTATGACGTTGGTCGTTTGTCGGAGGATATTTATTCAACTTGAATTTTTTTCGCGCGATTTCATGTCCCGGGAAATCGAGATTTAAATATCATTAGTTAGAGAAAAATGCGCAAATTTGAGAGCAATAGGCATATTGGTGCAGTCCATGACCACGCATTAAACAGGATTATGATTCAGCACATTTTTAAACCGCAAAATGGGCCACGGCCAAGGAAGGGCTGAGAACCCCTGCTCTGGTCCTAATTCTAGTTCTTAGAAAACACAGATGTTTACTAGTGAGCAGTTCTAGTTCTAATTGTGGATTTCAAAAAGTGAGTAGTTCTAGTCATAATTCTAGTTCTATATTTTGAAAAGTGATAGATCTAGTTCTATTTCTAGTTCCTAGAAAGTGAAAAAGTACATACCATATTCTAAGTCTATTCTTGCCTAAAAAAATTTGCAAACTGTCAAAGAGAAGTGGAAGTGGTCTAAAAATCATACACACTGGAGTAGAGTTTGAGCAGGCATGATATATTTGAGTACTCGGAAAAAGCACCAGTACTCCGAGACTGACATCCTGCGATTTCAAACTGAAAATAAAAAATTCAACTCACCCTGGGATGGGGGTCAGCGTGAATGACCGCGTCAAATCGAACCGGCTTGCCCTCGGTCAGTGTAATGTTGGTCAGCGTTTCCGTGAACCACGGTGCCCCGGTGTAAGGGCCGCTACTCCCGCTGCTAGTCGTCTCGTCGCTGGCTTGAGAAGAAGTCACAGCTGTCGTAAAAAAGCAGGGGGTCATGAAGCTCTGTGCTTGAAGATAAATGAGGTTGCAGGTCACTGTGGAGACACTCACCACGGTTTGACTAGATAATTTTCTGCTTTAATGGAGTAGACTAGAATTAGAATGACAGCTACACAGTTTTTTTTTCAAAATTACACTGGAATTAGAATTATAGCTCCACCGTTTTGTTCTCAAATTAGATCGGAATTATAGCTACACATTTTTTTCAAAATTAGACTAGAATTAGAATTATAGCTACACAGTTTCTTTCCAAATTAGACTAGAATTATAGTTATAAAGAGCTATACTGTTTTTTTTTTCCAAATTAGATTAAAGTTAGAATTATAGCTCAGCCGTTTTTCCCAAAATAGATTGGAATTATAGTTACACAGTTTATTCTGAACTAGATTAGAATCATAGCTACACAATTTTTTTTCAAAATTACACTAGAATTAGAATGATAGCTACACAGTTTCTTTCCAAATTAGATTAGAATTAAAGTTAATTGCTATACTGTTTTTTTTATGCCAAATTAGATTAAAATTAGAAATATAGCTACACCGATTTTTCCCAAATTAGATTAGAATTAGAATCATAGCTACACAATTCATTTTCAAAATTACACTAGAATTAGAATGATAGCTACACCGTTTCTTTCCAAATTAGATTAGAATTAGAGTTATAGCTATACTGTTTTTATTTTATTTCAAATTAGTTTAAAATTAGAATTATAGTTACACCGATTTTTCACAAATTAGATTAGAATTAGAATTACTGAATCCGCAAAAACTTGGAAATTTAAATAAATTATGATTAATAAACACAAAACTCGGGTTCAATTTAGTTCGTTCTCCTAGCAAATGTCTGCACAGCAGTTTGGCTTGGTTTTCGTAAATTCAATTAGAATTAAAATGCGAGCATAGAAACATTTCACAGATTAGCTAAGATTACCAACTTCCAAATTCACTGGTAACCAAATTCGTAACAAAAGATACACGGAATAGATTTCTAGGGGAATAAAATGTTAATATGGCAACACTATGAGTACAAGTTTTAAAAACTATTTATGATCTCACAATCGTCTTCACTTCCCTTGCTCGAGCTAGAGCCAGTCGCTTCATACGTTTGGATCTGAAATATAATTAGAGCAATAGAATTAGGAAGTGTTCAATTCAAGACCGGGTCAAGTCGAGTCCAAGTCAGTTAGTGGAGGGTCAAGTCCGAGTCATAGTGTTTTGACTTGAGTCCAAGTCATAATGTCCACTGTCCAGTTTTCAGTTCAACACACTTTCTTCAACTCTGCTCGAGTGATATAGAATGGCTCGCATTCATAATATAATAATTTTCCTCAGTCATACCAGTTTCTGGCGTTAATTTTCAAGTATCAGGACTGATAGACGAAATACCAATAATGTGGTACGGTAACTTTACTATTCTTCGAAGTTGCAATTTAATGTCTGTGTTGGCCGTCCTAATCTCGAGTCCTATGACGTGGTATGAGTCATGCATATTGACTCGAGTGCAAGTCGGGTCAATTCAAAAATTGACTTGAGTCGAGTCATTTTACGCATTTACCAAATTCTTACATTGTCGTCTTCCGAGTCATATTCCTCCTCAGACTCAAAACTGGCGCTTTCCTCCTCAAAATCAGCTTCAGCCTCCGCCAACTTTTCCCGAAGCATTTTCAGCTGAAAAGCCAACACAAATAGTAAATTCATCGCGGCCGCACCCAAAAAGCGTCGGTTTTGGAACATTTCTATTCTGATACCAAACCATTTGCAGATTTGCTTATGCAATATTTTCAAGTGCATTGTTAGATACGCCGTTGGCAGTTTAAGAGCGAAATGGTCACCTCAGATTGGCTACTAAAAATGTTCCAAGCCTTCTTTTTAGAACTACTCATTTGAGCACTCGAAGTAGTTTAAAGTCTTTGAAATCGCTACTTCTACTACTAATTGAGTACCTACGACACCTACTCTGACTATCTCTAAAAACTAGCAGCCTGGTGATACTGCCTCGATGCTACTTCTCTCTGTGGAGCTTATTGCAGGTACAGAACCTCAATACAAAATTGAATAGTACATTTATATTGATGTGAACCCGAATATTTTCGGCTGACACTCGTCAGGGGTAATCATCAGGAGTTAGTAGAGAATTGGAAAGGACTTTATATATCAACAATCGTGTCAGAAAATTTTATCTCACTGGCATAAAAATTTGAATAATTGAAGGCTCGTTATATTATTTTTAGATTATAACAATTCTCGATTAAGATTACGTTACCTGCGCTTCTTTCGCAAGATACATTTCCTGTTGCTCCACCGTCATTCTGCAGAATTTCGTTTCCATAATTCGCTTTTGTTCCGTCTCGCGCTGGGCCTGAAGGTTTAAACCGAATATCTCATCGCTGTGGCGATTATTATATTACGATCTAAACTCGAACAATTCCGACCAAAATATCGAACATGTGGATATTCTCCCACATCAAAAAGCCTTTTTTTGACAATATTTCGACGGATGAAGGACTTGTGTCGTTGAATCATTCATTATTGTACAAGAATTACCTGAAGCACAACAACAACTATGATGAACAGATAATTCTAGCCGTCTAATTAAAGCAAATGCAGGCAAACTAATTTGCAAAATGTTTCCATGCTCTCGGTTTCATACTAATCTATTTTCTGCTTTCCTGAAAATTATACAGTAGAGCTGTAGAATGCGAAGCTTGTCAAGTTTGGTGTACAGGCATTTCATAGGAAAAGAACTTAAATTTTGTCTTTAATTCTAATTTGGAACTTCATTGGCTTTCCAAGTTTTTGCGAATTCAGTATCGTGCCAATATTAATTTATTCAAGAAAAAGTGAAATTTTTTTAGCCGTCCATCTCTCCATGCAACCTATATAATTCAAACGCTAATATCAAGGGGTTTCTTATCTCATCACGGTGATATTTTTCATCTCACTTGCAGTACGGCTTCCATTTGGTCGCGAACATTGAGTTTGTTGATAGGCCGATGGATCTGTTTCCCGGAGCTTTCTTCATCATCAGAGCCGCTGCTGTCCTGAAATATCATATATATACATATGCTATGTAATATTATAATCAGGTCAGGGCGATTTTTTGACTTGCATTTCGTTTGTATTGTAGCCTACATGTTTGTACTGTAGGTAAACTTATCAATTGACATTTTACAGCTTGTAGCCTACTTTATAGGCCTACCGTTGTAGAAGGCCCATTCTGAAATCATAAATGGTCAAATGAAATAAATAGGTTGACCTGGGGTTATGCTCAACGTGCCGCAATATCCAAATTGAATCAATACTGCGTGGGCATTGCATGGTTCTTATATCAAGGAGCGCATGATGAAAAATTGCGATGTAGACAACATTGTGAAGCAACACGGTGTGTCACCAGCAGTGTACGCAAAACTTCAGTGTTGTCAGCCAACAACTGCTGCTGTTGAATGTTCTTTCTCCATCCTTGGCAAGCTTCTTAGTAATGACAGACACTTTGCACCCGAGAATGTAGGAAAGTATCTCTCGTACTTCAACAAATTTTAATTATTTCTACCATAATGCGTGATGTAACTACTGGAATTCTTCATAGGTCCAGATTTTGTTAAAATATAGTTTTTTTCAGGTGAAAATTAGTCAGTTTTCAAGTCAAAAGAGTTTTTTTTCAGGCTAAACTACTTCGTAAGTGCAGACAGTACAAACTATCAGTAGAACAATTTTAACATTATGTGGGAAGACACTTAATTTACATACCCAAGGCCAAAATTTGGTCAAAACATAACTTTTTTAAGGTCACAAAATGTCAAGATTATGATTTTTTAGGTCAAAATCTTTCGTTTTTCAAGTCAAAACAAAATCGCCCCTAATTATATTATAATATAAACTGAATATGATCAGGGAATATGTCCAAACTACTTCAAGTGGAAATAGAAAATGAATGTTTTTATGTCGATTTTATGCATAAAAGGCGATGAAAACTTGCTAAAACGATTTTTACTTTTCAAAATCCAAATTATAAAAATCGGACGGTTTTGCCTAAAAGAGTGTTTGGGTGGCAAAAGCTGTGTGAGTAACATATGATAACAATCATCTCATAAAAGGCAGCCGACCCCGAAATTTGCTCCGAATTCACGGAATCTCGCGACTCACATAACTTTCTTTGGACGACTGAAACCTCTTTCTCTCTTCTTCCAGTTCTCTCGCTTTTTCTTCCTTGCGTCTCTCGTTCTCTCTCTCCTGGTTCAGTCTGGCGATCTCGTCAAATTTTATGAATGTGGTCGAAAGTTTTTTGGGCCGCGGTTGAGCCACTTGCGGGGTCGGCACCTCGGAACGCTCCTCTTTGTCGCTGTCCTACAAAAATTTTCAATTTCCATTCTGAAAATATCTGATTTTTTCTCAAATTATTTTTGCAATTTCAAATTACATCATTACAGACAGGGTTGTAACCAAGCCACAAGGCTCCGAATCAGAAGTCAATCTCACTTTTATAGTTTTGACTCGAGTCAAGTCGAGACATTTTCAATTCACCACCGAGTCCAAGTCAGCGACCAGAGGGTCGAGTCTGGGTCATGGTATTATGACTCGAGTTTGAGTCATTGTGTTGATGGCTTAGTTTCGAGTTAAAGTTTTGTTAAACCCAATTTCTATAAATCTCTTTGGCTAAACATTTATAACATACTAATTTTCCTCACTTTTATCAGTTTCTGGTCGCATTTTCAAGTACCAGTACCAATAGACAAAATCCCAATAGTGTGGTTACTTCACTATTCTTCGAAATTACAATGAAATGACGGTCTTGGCCGTCTGAGTCTCGAGTCATATGACTTGGTTCGAGTCATGCGTAACGACTTGAGTCCAAGTCGCGTCAATACACGAATTGACTCGAGTCGAGTCATTTCCGTATTTTCGGAAAATGACTGGAGGTAAGTCGAGTCATCGTGACTCGAGTGGAGTCATTACAACCCCGGTTACAGGCAATTTTAGTTGTCTGGTTAGAGCGAAAAACTGCATAGCTCTAATTTTAAATATAACCCAATTAACAAAAGGTGAAAGTATCCTTTTTGTGTAATCATATGATTTGAACCCAATCGCTTACATTCATCAATTCTCTCTCGTATTTGAATCTCGTCAACTCCTCTTCGATCTTTTTGATTTTTCTCTCCTGCGACTCGATCCTCTCCTTTTCCAGTCTCCTTTTCTCCATTTGCTCGAAATTCGTCAACGCAGGCGGCAATTTGTCGGGGCAGTTGTTATCGGCGGCCGATTCCCCGTCAGATTCAGAACTCTAAAAAGGAAACACTTGTCGGTTGTGATTCACAGCACGTTTCTCGCAAAAATATTTTTAAAATATCAAGTCCGAAAAACATTTATTAGTCAAATAATATCAGACGCGGTCTATAACGAATTACAGCGGATTCGGCATAATTCAGACAGTTTTGGTCGAATTATGCAGGAAATCAATTGATACATGTAAAAATAAGTCAAAATTAGGTCAAAGTTGTAGCGTTAGGTAAAAAAATGTCAAATTGTTAACAAAGTTAAAACTTATTTGCAACCTGCGTTTTGTTTGTATCATAGATTTTACACTGTCGGTGAACTTATCATTTGACATTTTACAGCTTGTAGCCTACTTCATAGGCCTACCGTTGTAGACGGCCCATTGTCTGCTCATCTTGAATCGCAAACATTCAAATACAACGAATAGGTTGACATGGTGTTATGCTCAACGTACCGCAATATCCCAACTGAAGCAAGACTGCGTGGGCATTGCATGGTTCTTTTATCAAGAAGCGCATGATGAAAAATTGTGATGTAGACACCATTGTCAGAATGTAGCAACACGGTTTGTCACCAGCAGTGTACACACAACTTCAGTGTTGCCAGCCAACAACTGCTGCTATTGAACGTTCTCTCCATTCTTGGCAAGCTACTCAGTAACGACAGACCCTTTCTACCCGAGAATGTGGGAAAGTTTATTTCGTTGTAGGCTACTACAGAAATTTTTAATTATTTCTCCCATAATGTGTAATGTAACTACTGGAATTCTTCATAGGTCCAAAATCTCGTGAAAATAGAGTTTTCTCACACGAAAATTTGTCAGTTTTTAAATCAAAAAAGTTTTATTTCAGGCCAAACTACTTCGTAATACCAGACAGTTCCGACCAGAAATGAAGATAAGTAGTACGATTCTAAGATTTTGTGGGAAAACATCTAATTTACATACGTCAGGTCCAAATTTGGTAAAAATTAGGTTTTCTAATGTCAAAAAAAGTCAAAATTGTGATCTTTTAGGTCAAAATCGTTTGTTTTATAGGTAAAAAAATCACCTTAGTCATATAGAATGTGTCGAGTGATATGACTTGGTCGAGACATGCAAGATACCTCGATTACAAGGCGAGTCAATACACAAATTGACCCGAGTCAAGTCGAGTCAACAAAAAATTGCGAGTCGAGTCATGACTCGAGTCATTACAACCCTGCAAAAAGTATCCGAGTGCTCAATCTGTGTTGTGCTAAATTTCACCTGGTCCTGAAATTTGCGAGCCTCCGCGAACAGCCTTTTCTCTTCGTTGAGCTGTTTCAGTTTGAGGTCGTACGCGTTTTTTCTGTCGTTTTCGATCCTGCGTTTTTCCATCTCCTCGAAATCAGTTCTGTGCTTTGATAATTTGCCGGGAATAATTTTCGGAGAATTCGAATTATCGGGCGAATCGCTTTCCTCCGAGGAAGTACACTTTTCAGTTTGTTTCGCTTCTCGAAATTGCCTTTTTTCTTCCTCCAACTTTAACTGGCTCTCCTTCTTAATTCTCTCTCTCTCTTGTTCTTTTTTTCGTTTTTCCAACACGTCGAATTCGGTGAAGGATTTGTCGAGGCGACTCGGCTTTTTCGGCTTTCGAATATTCGCCGACTCGTCTTCGGACTCGGGTGCATCTGTGTTTTCTAGCTTGAAAACAGAAAAATAAATTGGACTGATGAAAAAGTATTATCGCGCGAATATTTTTGACTGTATGCTCAAGTGATGTTGATTTATAGATTATTTCTACTTCTGTTGAAGTAACAGTACTCAATCTCAGTAGATTTTGCTAGCTCGAACGATAAATTTTGGATTTGAAACAATAGTATTTACGTTGGGTGGTTCTAAAATTACACTGGTCAAGAAAATGAAAAAAAAAATCAGGCAGAAGATCTGAGAGCCGTTTTGGGGTTTTTGAGGTTGCTGATTACGAACATCACCTTAGTTTTGTCAGATTGGCTCTTTGTCACGAGATATTTACACCCCTAAAAAAGCCCAAAATTACTGTATTTACCCTTAAATATTTCACATGGTAGGAAGAAAATCGTAGTTTTTTTCTACTTTTCTACTGCGCATGAATAACTAATTGAATATGAAGAACCCTCATGTCATTCTCAGTCATTCTATCAATATTAACATGACATGATGCGAAATATTTGTTTGCCAAAAAAGCAGTTTGTCAAGCATGAAAATTGTACTTTTGCATAACGGAAATACATATTCTCTTGTATCAATTGGTCATTCTACCTAGATTATAGAGGAGCATAAAACTATAAAATTTGTACTTGGAAGGCTTAACTACAATATTCATATGCGTCTCCTTTTTTGACTGGTAAATGGATAATTTTCCGCCGAGTCAACAAAGTGGGTATACCTATAGTAACCCTATCGAACGAGAAGATTAAATCTGGTATCTGGTATATTCGAATACCGATGAAAGATTACAATTTCACATTAGGAAGGAGTTCACTGCCTGTAATTTATCCTAAGCTTTTTAGATGACCATAAAGAACCACAAAGAGTTGGTCCGAAAATTCCTAACTGCATATCGAACACTTGATCACAAACATGAGCATAAAAGTTCACTACCTGTTTAGAAATCTTGATAAATTTCCTGATCATCATCCAGGGGAGAGGCTCAACCAAGACATCAGAACAACAAAAGAGAGATATCAGGGCAGATGAGATGAACAATTGAAAATGATATGTCAGACCATTGCCGGAACCTTTCGAGAAACTGCACTAAATAGCTTACAGACGAAAATCGTACAAAAAAAACAATTTTGATTTAAAATATATCAATAATATGATATTCCAACTGATTATTTCAAATTTACAATAGGTGGTGGACGTAAAACTGATTGAATTAATGCCACGTTATTTGAGTGTCAAGGTAAATAGCCTACTAATGTACATGACTGGAGTTTATTTATGTACATGATATCCGTGAAAATCTGTAGCTATGATAAATCTATTACCCCTGAATATAGTGCTGTTGCTGTATTTTGATTTAAAAGAGTCTTCTGCGTGTAAAAATAACAAGTAGATTGATTTTCTAAACTTTATAGTATGACTGAGCTGATTTTATATCTAGTCACTACCCCGAAAATGGGGGATTTTGGTCAAAATAGCCCCATGGGTTATCTCCACAACAAGAGCCAATTTGAAAAAAATTAAGGTCATATTCGGAATCAGTACCCCTCAGAACCCCCAAAACCACTCTTACTTTGTCTGCCTAAAAATATGTGTTGACCAGTCTTATTATTTGAAGAAATTGCGAAAATTCGAAATTCTGCAATGCAATATCTTTGCTTCTGCGGGCTGGATTTGGGCCGAATTTCTCATGGATCGTTTTTTGACACAATTCTACAATCTTATGGTGTAGCAAGTGAAATTTAAAAAGAAAATTCCACGTTTTTGAATAAAATCTTAATGTTCTAACTCTAATAGCTTCGCTTCTACGGGTCGGAATTGAGTCAAATTTGGTGTGCAGCATTTTTTAGCCACCTAACCATGTCATCAAAAAGCAAGGTTGTAATGACTCCAGTCACGATTTTTTGGTGACTCGACTTGACTCGAGTCATTGTGCATGACTCGGACCAAGTCATATGACACGAGACTAGACAGACATTTCATTGTAACTTTGAAAAATAGAAAAATATTATGATTGTGGTGAGCAATTCTATATCACTCGAGCTGAGTTGAAAAAGTGGGTTGAACTGAAAACTGAACAGTTAACATAATGACTTGGACTCAGACTCGAGTCAAAACACTATGACTCGGACTCGACGCTCAACTAGGTGACTTGGACTCGGCGGTGAATTGAAAATGACTCGACTTGACACGATTCAAAACTATAAAAGCGAGATGGACTTGTGACTCGGAACGTTCTGACTTGGTTACAACCCTGACAAACAGCCAGTAAAATTTGAAAGTACCCTAATGTACTATGATTAAGGAAAGTTATCTTCAAAAAACAAGTCCTCGAAACATTGGAATCCAGTGTGAAATACCTTCATTCTCCTTTTTTCCTCTTCGAAGATCCTCTTTTCTTCCCTCAGAAGCCGGGATCTCTCCTCCCTGATTCTCTGCCTCTCCTCTTCCATCTTGTGCTGAGCCATGATGTCGAAACGGGTCTTGGAGTACTCCAGCTTGCTCGGGCACTCGCCTGGTTTAGCCTGAGCCCAGAGAGAGAAGAGTGGGAAGAAATTGCGGAAGACAGAATGAATGAAATCGAAAATAGCTCAGCTGAGATAGGCAGAACGATATATATGTATATATATCGAGAGAGAGAGAGAGAACGGGAAACAAGGAGACAGAAAGAGAGAGAAAATAGCACAGAAAAATATTGATAGAGAGGAGAGCAATAGACAAGAGGGAGAGAGAGAGAGAGAGAAGGGCAGCAAAGAGAAAGAGAACTGTTTAAGGCAGGTATATAGAGAGAAAGGGATAAAATGGAATTTTGTAAATAGGTCTGATAGATGGCCAGAAATAGAGGGAGAGAGAGAGAGGGAAAGGAAGGTTGTCGACAGGCCAGATGGACATAAGGAGAGAACTCGAGGGAGAGAAAGAAAGGAAGGTTATAGACAGGTCAGATGGACATAAGGATAGAAATAGAGGGAGAGAGAGAGATAGAAAGGAAGGTTATAGACAGGTCAGATGGACATAAGGATAGAAATAGAGGGAGAGAGAAAGAAAGAAAGGAAGGTCGTAGACAGGTCCGATGGACATAAGGAGAGAAATAGAGGGAGAGAGAGAGAAAGAAAGAAAGGAAAGCTATAGACAGGTCAGATGTACATAATGAGAGAAATAGAGGGAGAGAGAGAAAGAAAGCAAGGTTGTAGATGTAGACAGGTCAGATGGATATAAGGATAGAAATAGAGGGAGAGAGAGAGAAAGAAAGGAAGGTTGTAGATGTAGACAGGTCCGATGGACATAAGGAGAGAAATAGAGGGAGGGAGAGAGAGAAAGAAAGGAAAGCTATAGACAGGTCAGATGTACATAATGAGAGAAATAGAGGGAGAGAGAGAAAGAAAGCAAGGTTGTAGATGTAGACAGGTCAGATGGATATAAGGATAGAAATAGAGGGAGAGAGAGAGAAAGAAAGGAAGGTTGTAGATGTAGACAGGTCCGATTGACATAAGGAGAGAAATAGAGGGAGAGAGAGAAAGAAAGGAAAGCTATAGACAGGTCAGATGTACATAAGGAGAGAAATAGAGGGAGAGAGAGAAAGAAAGCAAGGTTGTAGATGTAGACAGGTCAGATGGATATAAGGATAGAAATAGAGGGAGAGAGAAAAAGAAAGGGTATATACAGGTTAGATGGACATAAGGACAGAAATAGAGGGAGAGAGAGAGAAAGAAAGGAAGGTTGTAGACAGGTCAGATGGACATAAGGAGAGAAATAGAGGGAGAGAGAGAGAAAGAAAGAAAGGTTGTAGACAGGTCCGATGGACATAAGGAGAAAAAAAGAGGGAGAGGGAGACAGAATAGGAGATTGAAAATAGCCAAGTACCAGACAGAAACGGGCAAATAGAGCGAGAGAACAAGAGAAAATAGGAGATTGGAAATAGCCAAGCTCAGATGACAGAACAGAGGCCAATTGCGTTTAAGAGAGAAAATTGTCCAGGAAACAATTCATAGAGAGGACAGCAATACATAACAGAACAGAATATATATGCATATATATATATATATAGAGAGAGAGAATTGGGCGAAAAGAGACAGAGAGAGAGAGAGAGGAGAGAGAGAAGGACAGCAAAGACAAAGAACTGCTCAAGAGTGTCGAGTCAAGACAGATATAAGTAAAAAGAGAGAGAGAGAAAGATATAAAATGGAGGTTCGTAAATAGCTCAGAGACACAGAACAGGGGCCAATAGAGAAACGGGGAGAGAGAGAAATTTGCTCGGGAAAAATATCGATAGAGAGGATAGCGATGGAAAAATAGGGAGAGAGGAAAATAGCTCCGAAAAGGATTGATAGAGAGGATAGCAATGGAAATATATATATATGGGGTCATGGGGAGCGAGAAAAAATAGCTCTAAAAAGGATTGAGAGAGAGTGAGAGAGAGAGAAAGAACGGAAAATCAGAGAGAGATTGATAGAGAGGAAAGCGATAGACAAAAATATATGAGAGAGAACGGGAAATAACGAGACACAGAGAGTGAGAATGAGAGAGAACAGCTTAGATATATTGATGAGACAGAAATAGAAGGAGAGAGATAGAAGGGGAGAGAGATAGAGAGAATTTAGGAGAACAGGATAGAGAGGACGGAAATATAGAGTAAATAGCTCAGATATACAGACGGTCAGAAATACAGAAAGATAATGGGAGTATTCAACAACCTCAGATAGACAGAAGGTCAGGAATTGGCAAATGGAGAGAGAGAGAGAGAGGCAAAAGAAAATGCAATTTCGTGAATGGCGCAGAGAGATAAAAGGACAGAAATAGAGAGAGATAATTTA
The DNA here is from genome assembly GCF_051294905.1 of Botryllus schlosseri. Lineage (NCBI taxonomy): Eukaryota > Metazoa > Chordata > Ascidiacea > Stolidobranchia > Styelidae > Botryllus > Botryllus schlosseri. Next base: position 37,149,843 of record NC_137238.1, read on the forward strand.
GGAGGGCAGGGAAGAGGACAGAAATAGAGAGAAAAGCTCAGATAGAGAGGACAGAAATAGACAAAGAGATAGAGAGAGAGAAAGTCACACAAAGAAGATGGAATTTTGTAAATAGTTCAGATAGGCAATAAAACAGAAATAGAGAGAGAGAGAGAGAGATAGAGGGTAACCGAGAAAGAAAATAGGAGAGATGCGCTTGTAGCTCCTAAAATTAATGTAAATGTATCAGCGTGCTTTCTGCGACAAAAATTCTGAGAAACAATGACAAGCACAAATTATAGTACTATTGTAAAATCACGGATAGAGAGAGAAAGTGCAGTGCTAGAGATTTAGAGATAAAACTCAGAAAGCACACGGCGAGAAATTGAATAGTTGAAAGGGCATGATAGAGTGAAATTTGGAAATTGAGTCAGATTAGACCAAGACATAGACAGAAGCGGGGATAGAGAGAGAGAGAGAGATAGGAGAGAACGCAATTTTCCCACTTACTACATTGTCGTCTTTTTCTTTCAGATTTTGCAGCCGCTGTTTGCGGGCCTCCTCGAAAATTCGTTTTTCCTCCTCCAACAAAGTCCGTCTTTGTTCCTGTCGCGAAAAATATTCTGGATAAAAAATGTCGGCACCGCACCACCCACAGTTGTAATGACACGGTTCATGGCCCCACTCGTGTAGTGATTTTTTGGTGACTCGTTTCGAGTCACTGTGTGCAACAGCTCAACCTGTACTTGAGTCCGACTCAAATCGCGATTTTATAGCAACTCAACTTGACTCGAGTCATTTTCTTAAATATGGAAAATAACTTGACTCGACTCGCGATTTTTTAGCGACTCAACTTGACTCGGACTCTAACCTTTGAACCCCGACTCGGAGGTAAATCGACTTGACTCGAGTCAAACTATAAAAGTAGTATTGGACTCAAACTCAAGTCTTAACAGTGTGACTCGGACCTTTGAACCCCGACTCGGCCGCGAATTGAAAACGACTCGACTTGACTCGAGTCAAAACCATAAAAGTAGTATTGGACTCAAACTAGAATCTTAACACTGTGACTGGGACCTTCGAACAATGACTGGAATTGACTCGGCGGTGAATTGAAAATGACTCGACTTGACTCGAGTCAAACTATAAAAGTAGTATTGGACTCAAACTCGAGTCTTAACACTGTGACTCGAACTCGAACCTTTGAACCAAGACTGGAATTGACTCGGCGGTGAATTGAAAATGACTCGAACTCGGTTCAGAACACTGCGACTCTGACTCGAAATTGACTCGACTTGACTCGAATCAAAACTATGGAAGTAGAATTGACTTGTGACTCGAAGCCTTGTGACTTGGTTACAACCATGGATAACGCACCTGAATTTTTCGTCTCTCTTTCTCTATCCGTTGCCTCTCCAAGACGTCGAACTTCAATTTCGAAGAATCCAGTTTGCTAGGAAATTGTTCTTCGGTTTGCGATTTGGCTTTCTTCCGGCGTTTCGTCAATTTTTTTGTTCTTTTCTCTTGATCTCTCTCATTCTCTACTTCTCGTTCGCTAGCATCGAACACAGAAGCACTTGATGTGTCGGATTCCGTGTTGCTCTGTGAATAAATACATCGATATCAGGGTTGTAATGACTCGAGTCACGATTTTCTCATTATACGGAAATCACTCGACTCGAGTCAATCTGTGTATAGACTCGACATTGACTCGAGTCGTTGCGCGTGACTCGAAACACGTCAAATGACTCTAGACTCAGAAGGACAAGACCGACATTTCATTGTAATTCCGAAGAATAGTAAAGTAACCACATTATTGGGATTTCGTCTATTGGTACTGGTACTTGAAAATGCGATCAGAAACTGCTGAAAGTGAGGAAAATTAGTATATTATAAATGCGAACCATTCGATATCACCAAACATAGTTATAAAATGCGGGTTTAACTAGACTTTAACTGGAAACTAAGTAGTCAACAAAATGAATCGGACTCGAGTCATAATACCATGACTCGGACTCGACCCTCGGCTCGCTGACTTGGACTTGGACTTGACTCGTTGGTGAATTGAAAATGACTCGACTTGGCTCTAGTCAAAACTATAAAGTGAGATTGACTCGGAGGTCGATATACAAGCTTGAGGTTGTATTGAAATGCTTTGGCATATAATAGTTACCGTAAATTGCTGTGCGTTGCCGAGCATTTTCCGTTCTTCCTCCAAAAGCATAGCTCTTTCACTTTGGATTTTTTCCCGTTTCTCGTACAATTTCTGCCGCGCGGCTATGTCGGATTTAGTGAACGACGAGTCTAATCGACGGGGCTTGTTGCGCTTGCTCTCCTGGACGGTGGTTTCCGGTTAGGACACAATCGAAAGTGGTTTCGGGGCAAGTTTGGACCACTTAGATGGGTGAAACTGGCACGAAAACGACATGAAATAGCACCTGCGTCACCGTGACTGAATATATTTATGAAAATTGCCCCTGTTTTCAGTGATTTCAGCCATTTTGAGTTATTCGTGAAGAGTCATCTTGCAATTTTGACGGTAGCTAACTCTCATTGACTTAGGGTTACCATACGTCCTCTTTCAGGAAATTGAAAATGTCCTCTTTGGCAATTTGTCCTCTTTCACAGCGTTTACAGCTAAGATAATGCACAGTACTGATAATCGGCAGTAACGACATGACATAGGTACCTAATAGGGCCATTAGAGTGGGTCTTCGGGAGTCGATTGAGAGTGATGGCCTCTCTTTTAGTCGACACTACAAGATTTCCAGTGAATAATTAAAAACTAGATGCTTACAGTGTTCATACCAATGACCAAATCCCTAACTTGAAACTACTCACTTGAAAACTTTTGAGACATATCATTATCTATCTACTACTGCTTGGAGCAGCTTTGGCGGGTCTTAAAAATTGGAATTTGAGTGAGATAAACGGTATTACTTCTACTTCTACTCGAGTAGCATCGCTGATTGCTTTCAGCACTTGTGCGGCCTGGTACTCAAAAATACCTTTTGCTCATCACTACTGCCCGAACTGCTGCGACCATGCTCCTTGAGGCTTTTCTTGGATTCTTCAAATATCTTGATTTCTTCCTCGAGCAGTTTTTGCCTGCAAAAATGGGATCACATTTTGAGTAGGTACTACAGCAGACTTGGACAACTTAATTATTCCGGCTGTCTAATTGGACTAATTTGAAGGAATTGCCGGTAATCTAATTCTAATCTAATTTGTGAAATGTATCTATGCTATAATTTTAATATTAGTCTAATTTCTGCTTTTCCTGATATTGCTTTATAGTGGAAAACAAGCCGTGTTTGGTGTACAGACATTTGCCATTCTCATTCTTATGAGAATGACCTAAAATTGATATGAAATGAAATTAATTTTTGTTGTGTTTCTGTCTAATTCAACTTTCAAGTTTTTAGTAAATCAGTGATTCTAATCGAACTTGGAAAAACTGAGGACCATAGCTGTCATTCTAATTCTAATCTAATTTGGAAAGCTGTGTAGCTATTACAGCAAAGAAACATTCCACAAATGAGATAATCTAGTTGTCAATGTCTGGCCTGAAGATTGCTGTCTCCAGTTGCATACTATTGATTTGAATAATGTGCTGTACATCAGCACGAAAATAGATCCAAAATCTTAGCAATTCTAATGACCTTCTCTCTTTTATCCGCAGTCTCTCCTCTTCCATTCTGTCCTTTGCGATTTCGTCGAATTTCGTTCGTGCCGCCGATAATTTCTGCGGTTTTGGCTGCGTATCCGTCTCAGATTCTTCCGATGACGAGCTTCCATGCCTTGAAGCCTGAAACTCAATAGGATTTTGTCACTACATAGAACTGGTCAGGGTTGTAACCAAGCAACAAGGTCACAAGTTCTTTAGACTTTTATAGTTTCACTCGAGTCAAGTCGAGTCATTTTCAATTCACAACTGAGTCAAGTCCGTGTCATAGCGTGCAGACGCGAGTCCGAGTCCAAGTCATAGTGTTCACTGTTTAGTACAGGGCTGGCCAACCTTTTCAGCCAAAGGGCCACATTCGATCGACGAAATATTGCGCGGGCCACTAGCCGCGCGAAGCGCGAAAATTTTTTGACGTTCATAGCTCAATAATATTGTCACTTGACTATATTGCGGGCCTGCAGTATATCGCTGGGATCAGTTTGCCAGGACTGAACTATTCAGCGCCTGGACATATCAATTTCGAAAGCTTCGACCAACATGCGCCAATCGTTTTGTGCCTAAGCTAGGTCGCATGACACTTTGTCTCGTAACCGAGAATATAGTTAGACTCAATCTGATACATTAAGCGTTCTTTCATCTTAGCCAAGGGGTAACAATATTAAAAGCAAGAAATCGAGTGACCACATGTTGCGCGAAGCGTGTAGAAAATATTTACTTTTGATAAATTTATCGCAAATTATTTTGCTTTATTGTGGTGTACGAAGATCTACCAAAGTGTGACTGGCTCATGGAAATGCTAACGCGTTGTAACTGATATTTTAGTCATAACATCTCAAGTGTTGCTTTCAGACTAATCAAATTTTTGGTTGGCCTTGCAAGTTCACAATCTGTGCAATTCATTTTTTATAACATTACCAATTTCGGAAATTACCTCGCGGGCCACTCAAAACCTTCTCGCGGGCCACATGTGGCCCGCGGGCCACGGGTTGGCCGGCCCTGGTTTAGTATCAAGTTTAAGTCAAGTTTAACTCACTCCTGTGAAACTTTCGGCTGATACGGAATGCCTCACATTTGTAATATACTCATATTTCTCAGTCTGAACACGTTTATTTAATCAGATAAGAAATATTTTCTGGCCCTATTTTTCAAGTATCTGTCCTGATGTATGAGACTTGAATAAGTCGGATGGAATATGTCGAGTCATATGACTCGAGTACATGTCGAGTCAATACACAAATTGACTGGAGTCGCTACAATCCTAGCACTGGTGATAGTTGACCCGGTTATACATTTACTAGAGCTGGCCACAATTATTTGAGTACTCGAATCTGAATCTAGTACTAGTTCTAACTATTCAAGTAGAGTAGTTGGTGATTATTTTTTTTAATGCTGAAATTATACACTCCTCGCTATGAAAAGTAATTATAGTTTTGACACCATTTTCCACAGTGGAAGTCTTGAAACCCAGGATTGCAACAATGTCACAAGGTTCCGAGTCACAAGTCAATCTCACTTTTATAGTTTTGACTCAAGTCAAGTCGAGTCATTTTCAAGTCCGAGTCCAAGTCAGTGAACAGACGGTTGATCTGAGTCATGGCGTTGTGATTCGAGTCCGAGTCATTGTGTTCACTGCTCAGTGCTCACGTTTGAGTTCAATCAGGTTCAACCCACTTTTATCAACTCTGCGCGAGTGATATAGAATGGCTCGCATTCATAATATCGTAATTTCCTCAGTCCTAACAAGTTCTGGCCATATTTTCCAAGTATCAAGACTGATAGACGAAATACCAATATTGTGATGACTTTACTATTCTTCTAAATTACAATAAATGTCTGTTTCAGGCGTCCTAGTCTCGAGTCATATGACTTGGTTCGAGTCATGCACAATTAATCGAGTACAAGTCGAGTCGATACACAAATTGACTCGAGTCGAGTCATTTTTCGCATTTGAAAAAATGACTTGAGTCAAGTCGAGTCACCAAAAATCGTGACTTGAGTCATTGCAACCCTGTTGAAACCTCTATTTCTCGAATCGCAGCATACGAAATATGTAGTACAAATCGATGCACGTTACTGGAAATGGGAAGTCGTGATCATAGCATTGTCATAATGTGGAATGAAATTGGCATGATCGAAAAAATACAAAATTATCTTTAATATGATGAAACTGAAATTATATTATTGGTGGCAGGCCTAGTGTAAAAGGTACATATTTCAACTTTCCACATCTTTCATATTGTTATGATGTCAATATGAGTAATACTACACGCCATACTTACAAGTCTCTGTTCTCTGAAATTTCTCTTCTCTTCCTCCAGCCTCATACGACTATCTTCTTCCGCTTTTCTCCTCAACTCCTCCTCTCTGGCTTTTGCTATTTCGTCGAACCGAGTCGCGAGTCTTTGCGGCTTGATCTGTTCCGACGTTGCAGGTATCATCTTGGTTGTTTCTTCGTCCGAAATTTCTCCCTGAGATTACCGGCATTTCGCTCCAGTTAGTCTAATTAGCAAAATAGAATTATCTAGTTTTCCAAGTATATGCTGTAGTAGAGCATCACACAGCAAATCACCGGTACGGGGATATATCTATCTATCCGTATATCTATATATCTATATATCCCTGCACCGGCATCACGATTTCGTCAAACCGCGACATGTGTTTTCTTGCTGTTCGGCAGCTGACAAAAGACGATATCCATTGTTTATTTCTATGATCATCCAAGCGAAACCATAATACCATAGTGTCCACGTGTTCCGCATCTATAATCTATCCAGAGGTTAGTTACCTATCGTTCAACACAACAATTTATGTTTATAGCATAACTCATCAAAAATGCGCTGCGCACTATGTTGCTCTGACACAGAATGAAAGTCGCTTCGGAGTACAGGTCATGCATATAGGCCTACTGTAGAACTGTAGTAATATAGGCCTACCTATTGTATATTCCAGACCCGGGATCTATTACACAGAGACTAATCGTTCTTTGGTACGTCTTGGTATTGACATAGTTGTTTATAGTAGGCTACTAGTCTGAACCCTTGTTTTTTCAATCATGAGATTAGGACTATAGATTTAAAGGAATTGAGATGGTAGAATTTGCGCTTGATTAGACTAGTAAAACAAACCTAACTTGTTAATGAAGTCCCGAAACTAGCGGATCTTGTCAAGTATCAAGAACGTTTCAATGTGAGAAAATCTGAAGAGTAGAGTTATCATAATTTGAAATTCGGAAAGCAGGACACTATTTACAAATCACAAAATTGGACTAGAAAACGGGTAATTTGGAAATCTTCTGAATAGGAATCTGCAGTAAGGAAATGTGTTAGCAATATCTTGGTGCATACTCGTTTAGTATATATTACGAAGCTTCTTTTGATAATGTTCGACGGTAGGAGAGGAATTCTTACACGGTTCTGAGAATGCATGTCCCTGAACGCTTGTCTTTCCGCTTCCATTTTCATTTTTCTCTCCAAATTTGATTTATTGCGCTCCTGCTCGATTCTCTGTTTCGCTAGTTCTTCGAATTGTGACGCCACCAGTTTACCCGGGATGTTTCTTTTCTTCAGAAGACTTCCAATGTTTTCGTCTTCGCTGTCGAAATGTTCGTTTTGCCTCTAAAATGCATAATTGTTATAAAATGATGGGTAGGATAGGATTATTCGTGTCGCGACTTGAATTTAACGCAAATGAAACGGCAACAAAATGAAATGATAAATTTGGAGGAATGCTATTATCTGTGATACATGAAGATTGATGAAGTGTACGTGAAACGAATGGCGGATGATTCCGAAGTCACGTGTAATTCGATGTTGTGATGAAGTTACAACCTAACACTCAATGCCACCTCTTCAAGTACAGATATCATTGCCATCGTGCAAGCCAGTTTTCTCTTCATATGTGCGATCAAATTCGTCTTCTGCGTTGCTGCTAATTCTCTCTGGAACTTGATCGTGATATTGCCACGACACAGCGAAGCGGAAGCGCCATTCAAAGTGAAAGACTTTTTACAAATACGAGCGGCTCTCAGACAAGCCACAATGTCGGTTGGGTCCTGGGAGGAACATTATAGACTTGGACTACTGTCTATATTTTCCAAATAAGACGATAGAATCAAATTTTTGAATTATCAAATTATTTAAATTAGAATATAATTAGAATTATAGCTACACAGTTTTCACCAAATTAGACTAGAATAAGAGTTATAGCTACCCAGTTTTTTTTAAGAATTAGATGAGAAATAATTAAAGCTACACCTTTTTTAAAATTAGACTAAATTAGAATTATACCTCGCCTACACATTTTTTCACGAATTCGATAACAATTAGAAATATAGCTACACAGTTTATTCCTAATTAGACTAGAATTACAATTATAGCAACAAATTTTTCACTAAATTAGACTAAAATTAGAATTAGGACTACACTTTACTTTTCTAAGTTAGACTAGAAATAGAATTATGAATAGTGTTTTGAAATGTGAATAGCTCTGTTAATTTTGAAAATTGAGTACTTCGTCAGGTTCTAGTTGCGAGTTTTGAAAAATGAGAAGTTCTAGTTCTAGTTCTAGTTGTGACATTTGAAAATAGAGTTGCTGTAGTTCTAGTAGTACAATTAAACAATTATTATTATTTACTGTAATTAAGCAGTACTACTTTAAGTAGAATTAGAAGTAGAAGTACTTCGTTAGTACTAACTCTGCTAAATAATCTAATAAGACAACTAAAATTACTAGTTTTGGCTGGCAAAAATGACTTCAAGTAGATCCAAATCTTTTTATAATAAAGGATAGAGCGGTGAAATCAATCACGAGTTAAGAAAAATTGTCATCCTGACTCTGTGGATTTTTTGAAAAGCACGTTAATCCTACCTCTTGTATTTTCTTTTTCGCTATTTCGATTTCGATCATTTTCTTGTCTCTCAAATCTTTGTCGGTTCTCCTTCTTCTCTCGTTTTCGGCCTTTTTCTTTTCTTCCTCTCGCTTTCTCTTTTCCAGCTCTTCGAATTTTCCCTGCAGACAATTTCAGACTTTTTTCGAGACAAGGAATTTTTGTAGTATCTCGAATTAATCAGAAAAATGACGAAAAATAGAATAGAAATTATGCTGATGAAACCTATATTCATTCATTATATCCTGGATCAGGGGTCCTAACCTGGGTCCATATGGGGGTTCGCAGACTAACTCTAAGGGGACCATTAAAATACTAGAGGACTAAAGGTACAACTATATACAAAACTACGCTTGACCAGGATGACAATATATGATGCAGACTTCTACGAACTACTAATCTAGTTAGTTGAAGGTCAACTTTAACTCCCGTTTTTTTGAGAAGTTCTAGTTGTAGTTATAGTTGCGGATTTTCAAGCGCGAGTAGTCCAAGCTCTAGTACTAGTTGCGATTTTGGAAAAACGAGTAGTTGTAGTAGTAGTTCTAGTTGCTACTTTTGAAAAGCGAGTTGTTGTTGTTGTTTATTTAACAAAACATTTGGCGCTTATCGGCTGACGGCCTTTTCCACCACGGTCGTTGAGCAATTGAGCATAGTAAGCGAGTAATTGTAGTTCTAGTTGCGGGTTTTGCAAAGTGATGAGTTGTAGTTCTAGTTGGGGATTTTATAAAGTGGGTGGTTCTAGTTCAAGTTCTAGTTCTATCTGCGACTTTTGAAAACTGAGTAGTTGTAGTTCTGGTTGCGACTTTGGAAAAGGGAGTAGTTTTAGTTCTATTTGCGACATTTGAAAAGGGAGTAGTTTTAGCTCAAGTTCTAGTCGCAGATTTTCAAAATTGAGTAGTTTTAGTTCTAGTTATAGGATCGGTTCTGAAAATTGAGTAGTTCTAGTGCTAGTTGCGGATTTTCAAAGTGGGTAGGTAGGTGTTCGCTCGAGATAAAAAGTGAAGAAACACTCCCTTAGAGCCTCGAATCTGGGTGAGAATTGTGATCATAAATTGATAATACCTTGACTGTTCCGCTTAACTTCGGTACAAACGTGGCCATCTTCTCTGATGGCTTCAATTCAGGGTTGCTGTCTACCATCAACGCGTCTATCTGAAATAAGTCAGTGTTCTGAAGATATGAAAAATCGGAAATCGACTCAAATTAATCGCACCAGGGTAGGGCAACTAGTTCTAGTTTCAGCCTTTTCAAATTAAAATACCATCAGAGTGACTTAATTTTTAAATACTAGGAAATTAAATAGGAATAGAATTATCTATTGTACAAGTCTAAATCGAACCTCGGCTCTAAACTTGGCGACTTCCCTCAATCTTTTTTCTTTTTGAAGCTGTCGGCTTTTCTCGCTCTTTTCGTGTTTTTTCTTTCTCTCTTTTTTCTCGGAAACCGCATTCTGGAAGCGGTCGATCAGATTTCCGTCGCCCAGCGACGAAACGACTTTGATCGGACCTTTAGATCCTCCATTTTCGCGGTGCTAAAATCAATACTTGTTCATGTGAAGACTCTTGTACAAACGACCAATCTAGTATTCTGATGGTTGACCAGTGTTGGGATCAAGTCACTACCTTCTAGTCACGAATCATCTCGAGTCATTGCGCATTTTGACTCGAGTTAAGTCAAGTCAATCAAATCACAAGTCAAGTCACAATTCAAGTCATTCGAAGGACAGTGAGCGATGATTCAAAGTCATTGCATTTTGCTAGTTGTGTGAAAGACTGATTGATTGGTCATTATCTTGTTCTAGTTGTAGCTGTAGTTCTAGTTCTGGTTGCGAAGTTTGAAAACTGAGGAGTTCTATTTGTACTTTCAGTTGCTGGTTTTGAAAGTTGAGTAGTTCGATAGTTATTGTTGCGTTTCATCGTTTGGCGTGAATCGTGATACCTTGTTCTGTTGTGTAATGTTCATGTAGCAATAGCTAGCTCACGCAATCAGCGCAACTAACAGTGGCGTAGCCAGATGTCGGGTTTCTGGGGTCGTCTCGTAACCCCTCCCATTTCAAATTCGAAACCCCGTTCATTTGATATGGCGATTGTATCACCGTGTTTTGTTAGTTAGTAACAAGTTTTATGGGTCGTCAGTTCTAATCCTAATTCTAGTTGCGCATTTTGATAATCCAGTTGTGGTGTTGATATTTGAACAGCATAAACACGAATATTTTTGTCTCACACCCGCCAGCGTAGTCGTTAGCGTTTATAGATAATTCAAAGGAACATTGCATATGTATATTAAAAGTTTGGTGATACGATTTCAATTCTCTACTACAGTTGCTGACCTATAATCTCGGTTGAAGTAACAAGCCCGTATGGTCGTAGTGCTTTTATTAAGTAATATAAATATCAACACTTGAAGAAGCTTAGGAGGTACATAACTTTAATATACAATTGACTAGTAGCCTATATTGATATCGAAATCGAAAAAATAAACCGAGTACTTCCGGCTTACACTCGCCAGGGGTAATCATTTACAAATGGGAAAGAATATTGTGTATCGACATATAGCCAAATATGAGTTTAGCATTCCACCTGTTCGCCTCCATTATCAGAAATTCCATACCGGTGACGTCATATCTGGTGATACGATTGTTGATATACAATTTCAATTATCTGCAAGTTGCTGACGAATAGCCCTGTCAGCCGAAATTATTCGGGTATATTTATATTATGAGAATAACACCCGTTACATATGGACTCAAATGAATTTAGAATCACGTAATTACCTTTCTTCGTCGCTTTTCTTTCTGTTCCTCTTCCAACTTTGAGCTTTCCGACATCATTAAGTCACTTTCCGATTATTTTATGACTGTTTCATACATATCACTACAAAGTGCAGATGATCAGATCTGGTCTTGCGAGCAAAGTTGACATATTGTAAGGCAAATTGTCGTTAAAACGGTTACAATGCACTTATAGTACCAAGGGAGTACTTGCGACAATGCGCTTGAAAAGCAAACGATTGCTTTGCTAGAGTCGGTTAGGGACTAGGTCCAGGCCTAATGATTCCAGTAGGCTACTCGAATCTGAATTGAATGTTAATGATAATAATTCCAGTCGACTAGTGATATGATTTTTCGAGTGCTAAAATGGTACACTCTTTGCCACTAAGAGTTAATTTATCAACGAGAATATTAGTCTCGATACCATGTTCCACTGTGGGCCGCGGAGTCAAACTGGTCGAGAACCACTGATGTAGCAGCCTACAAAGTTACGCACGGTACTGGAAATTCACCTCTGTGAATACCAGCCTACAGTATTGTCACAAAGTGCAATGAAATAGTTATGGCCGAAAAATATCTAATTATCTTCAATGTGATGTAGAGCTGGCGTTTTATTCTTTGTGGTCATAATGAGTGATAGCCTAATCGGCTTCAAGCTTAAACTTGATTCAGGATCGAATCACTCAGGTCGTCGATCTTGCTCAGCCATAATCAGGATATCTGTGATTTACCGTATGATAGACTCAAATGATGCTTGCTTGACTACAGCTTATCTTCATATTATCTCCGTTGCCCTACCTTACCTAAACATTGCTGGACTGTATTTTAAGACCGGTTTCGTTTGGCAGCGTACTTCTCGGGTTTCTTACCGAAGTAAACTTTATAGATCTTGGTGTGTACTGGCGCCAAATAGTCCCTAACCCGTCTATGTCAATTTACGAAGTGTAGCATCATGGATGGCGTTGCGATTCGTTGAAATGTCTCGAAAACTTGATATTAAGAAGTGTCATACACGCGAACTCTAGAACTTTTTATGTGATGGACGGTCATTTAGCGGTGACGAAATCAAACGGCAGTTACTACATTGATATTCCCAGCAACCATGCATGTCGACAACGGCAAGTATAATATTTAATATCAATGGAACTTGAATCAATCGTAATCAAATTGTCGTCTCTCTACTCTATTATATTGTACTGCTATATGTACTATGGATTTGACACAGTCAGTCGTCGGGTCGAGACTCGATAGTGAGCGCCAGGAAGCTCGAAGCGATTAAATTATAGGCCTATCTCGTGTGGTCTCAATCGAAATATAACGTGATTGGAAATCGGGGCAATGAAACGGAACTTGAAAGCGAGCATCACTCGAAATCTCGTGGTATCGCAACAACACTAGCTACAACATATATATTTAATATCTAGAGATGTACGCCTAAGTCTATGTATCTCGTACACAAGTATAGCGTGATTCCTAGGTATGAGGCCTTTAGTCGAATCTGTATCTCAAGCTCAACCTCTATATATCTTTCTCACGAACGCGTTAATCTACCTACAGTACGGGTTAGGCATAACAATAAGTTGATAGTGAAAATCATTTAGCACTGAAGGCAATTTTACGGAGTAGCCTACGATTATCAGCGACTGCGGAGAGTGCGGACCAGACTTGAAATACTAGATAATCATAGTTTTTCAATTAGACTAATTAGAGCAAAATGAATTTATAACCTACTAATTTGTGAATAGTTTCTGTGCTCACAATTTAATTCAAATATAATTTCTGGTTTCCTGAAAATGCTACAGGAGAACTGTATAGTGTGAAGCGAGGCAAGCTTGCTGTACAGACATTTGCCTTTCTCATGTTCAAGTTTCCGCGAATTCAGTAATTCTAAATGTAATCGAATTTGACAAAGATAACTTTAGCTATAATTCTAATTCTAATATACTTTGGAAAAGCTGTAAATTTCCCAGTCGCGCAACTCAAGTGATAGCATAAACTTTCCATCAACCGACCTGACCATTTCGGAATGAAACGCGACTATTTAGTCCCCTTAAAGCAATATATGTTAGATTGATCAACATAACACGCCGGTGACACGCTAGTATACCTATTGATAAACCTGTATTATAACGTGACCAGATTTCCAGACCTCACGGCCGAGAGCCTGAGTAATAACTACTCTTGGGACATCTGACTGTTACACTTTAAACCGTTTTGACATGACACAGCTGGCCTTATCAGCTTACATTAGCCCGGCCGTTGATGAGACATTTGTCGACTGCGCGATGGGTATAAATCGTTGCGCGTGGTGCGAATAATTTTGTCGCCCTACTTTCTAACAGCAGCTGATCAAAGATAGTCCGCTGTATCGCACTTTCATTACAAATCACTAAGGCTGTATATGTATAGTGTATATTTATAGATAAGCTGTAATGTAGATAGAGGAACGCATGTACTGTAGGCCTACAGGTGTGAGCATATTATAAAATATTTATCGCAAATGCAAAACCAAGCAGATATAAATATATATGATCATAGATCAGCGGTTCTTAACCTTTCGTAACCTCTATACACTTACGCTAATGTGCAAGCCTTCGTGGAACCCTAAATTTTCGCTGTAAGCCACACAAACAAAAATCCACCTCCATAAACATCTAATGCGTTGCTATAGATAACTGGCGCACATATAGACATCTCCCTCGTATTCTAGTTTCCCCCTTTTCCGAGTTTGGCAACTGGAATTTTTTTACTCAATTAAATTGGATTTTTAATTACTGAATTTGCATTTAGTAAGAAATTCAACTACTTGAACTGCATAATCCGGTTCAGTTCGTATCGAGTCAGAGTTCATTCTGATCAGCGTGAGAATTGCGAATGTCTCTGCGCCAAGTTCGAATAGTTTCGCCCTTTACAGTTATCTTGCAGCATTTAAAGGATAACCAGAGATTGAATTACTGAATTCGTAGAATTATTCTCACATTTTTTCAAATTAGATTAAAATCAGAATTACGGTATAAAGTTTTTTTCAGATTTAGACCAAAATTACAATTATAGTTAAACATTTTTTTTTCCAAATTAGATTCGTATTCATTTTGCTATTAAATTTCTTTACTATACTAGTTTACGACAACGTAAGCTGTAAGCTTCGATCACTTCGTTTGCGGTCAATTTATTTGTGAGAGAAGAATGGAGGCGTTTTGCGAACAATCTGAACATATGAAAGACAGAGTGATATTTATCGACACCGATTACTTGAAATTGACTTGTGAATTTAGCTCCGAGTCACGAGTCAATCCACACTTCTGATACGCCGAGTCAAGTCAAGTCAGGTCATTTTAGCAAAGTGACTCGAGTCAAGTCAAGTCATACAAAAATGGTGACTCGGGTCATCCCAACACTGCAAATTAGATAAGACTTAGTGAATTTCGCTGTAATTAGGCTACTTAGACAACCAGATTTATGCATCTGTGTGACTCCCATATACATCGTAGGCCAATATCTTCCTCTCTATCGATATACCTCCATACATATTATCCTGAAATACTGCAGCGCTGCGGCCGAAACCAACGCAATGTACATAGCGTTCCGCTTCGGAGTGAATTGAATTCGTCGTTTAATCAGCGGCAATCTTCGGAGTCTGCTCTACATCAGAGCTTAACAAGCATATACTAATGGAATGTCTCGTTACACGCTAATGGTATAATGCTTTTAAGTCACGCGATAACTATCAGCTTTGAGAGTCCCGTTATCAAGACAGTTTGATGATTTAAAGCTTCCAAAACTGTCGACCAAATCATATTCAATATCACTCGTCTTTCGATCAAGGAGTATCTGTAAACCTCTACCGTTATATGAGTGTATATTTGTTCGATGAATCACTGTTTCCCGAGAGTATCAAAACATCAGCCTACAACAGGGGCAGCCTTTTTGCTATTCACGACCGTATATTTCTATTACTAATATGGTCTACGGCCGCATTCCAGCGAATAGTCGTAATGTGCGACCACGCTCAATCATCCAGTAATCTCGTCGAAATTCACCGAACTTGCAAGTATTAATGTTATGAAAATGTATTGGATTTGTTATGTAGTCGCGCGAGCGCGATGTTTTCGAATTCATGGATGAAATACGTTAATAATATTGGTAGTTGCACGTATCAATCCATCAGATATTTATCCCTTTACAGCCCTTGTGATCAGATTTATTGGTGGAGCTGGCGTGTCTTCGAACACGCAGTGCTCGTAAGTTTTGGTGCATCTTATGGTGGGTCCACTGTTTGTTTGTTTGCGGTATTTATGGTGTTTGTCGACTATAATGGTCATTTACACAAGGCCGATATTTCTCATTGTTTGATTATTTGATCTTCCTCGCCTTCCGCCACATGCCACCTCATTTTGTCGTTTGCGTCTTATAATTTCTGCACTACTTTTCATTCAGTGTGCATGCCTCTTCTTTACCTCGCCTAGGCCAAGGTGGGTGTCCGATCTTAAAGACTACTCCAAGTTGTTTCGACACCTTCCCATCCTCTCATTGTATCTCAGTTTTGTGGTGTTTTGAAACGATGAAAATATTACTAAAACTGATTAATTGATTGATAAGCACTTAGTTACATGCGCTTATTTCTGGATTTGCGATCAGGATAAAAAAAATAGAATCGCCAAAACCTGCAACAAAAGATCTCTTTCGCGAGACATACACGATTCCAAATTGGTATTTTTGATAAACGGATAATTTCCGTCTGCGTTTTTCATATGTAGGCTACTGTGGATCTCAGATGACGAGTACGTCAGAATGTAAGTCGTACTGAATCGCGCGTGAAGGTCAGAGAAAATTTTCAGATTGAATTACATTCTTTCAGAATTTTTGAACCCATTCGTAAATTCAAATTGTATGTTGACGGCCACTAATACACGTTAATGAAATTACGTGTAGATTATTTTTATTATTCAAAGTATTTATTAGATTCGCCCGTGGTATAGCGTGTGAGAATAACGTTGGAATTGTGGGGACATGCGATAGAGTCAACAACTGCGGTGCCGATGCTTGGAATGATCATCAACAACAAATCTGGTAGCGAGATAGCGCAGTGGCTGCAACCAATGGGATGTGGGTTCGATCCCGACCGAGGTCGATTTCATAATTCCTATACCTAAGTGTTGGAGGTTTAACTAGGCTCATCCTTGCTCCCTCATCCGCATAAGCGGCGTCTTACAAAAAGCCTAAAAGTGCGCCGTGCTATAAGTCGGCAGTTACGGAATGAAATGAAGATTATCGGCCCGGTGTAGATGACCATCGAAGTCGACAAACACCATGAATACCTCAAAACAAACAAAACCGCTGATCTGCATCATCAAAAATAGCGGCAAGGGTCACGAATGATTTGATCGAAATATCAGCTCATGGTAGACTCAAGATATAGTTGCCGATATTAGCACTGCTCAAGTAGAATAGGTCGCGATATTAATGCTACTGATGCAAAATAATGAAATACGTCACGATATGCAGTCGAGATAGTAGCTGACTTAATGCTACTGAAGTTTTTACTGACATTGGCTACTAAGTACAATGAAATAATTTGAACACTTCCTGATAGAGTTGGGATAATATATGCAGACATGAACAACCACCAAATTTTCATCTTGTCAAATTAAATCAGTATTATACCTACACTGTTTTTCCAAGTCAGACTAGAATTCGAATTATAGCGGCACTCCGGCACAGTTTTTTCCAAAACTAGAATTAGAATTACTGAATTTACGAAAATTTGTGGATTGGATGAATTTCAGTTCATATCATACCAAATCATGGTAAATTTTCATAAGCACGATAACGACCGAAGGCTTGAGTCGTTTCGCACAATTCGGTTCTCCTATAGTAGTTTAAGGAAAACCAGCGATTAGATTAGAATTAACATTAGTGCATAGAATAATTTCTCGAATGAGATTAGAATTACCGCGAAGAAACACTCCACAAATTAGATTTAGATAACCGACATTTCGCTCTCATTCGTGCAATTAGACAACAAGAATTATCCAGTTATCCAAGTCTAGCCGACATGATGCTACTGACGTAGAATCACAAAATATTTCGTTTACCCCGGTACGATTCAATCATAGTCTTCATCTTCCTTTGGTGCGGCCAGGGATTAAACCCACAAGGACGCAACGTAACGGTGCCTACCGGCTCGGCGGTTTCCTTTTTCTTGATTCTACAACTTTATGCCTGCGATTCGAGGCTTCTAACGACTTGTCTTTGCGAGGTGGAGATTTCTTCTTCTTCGACTCGTTCGTTTTGGTGTGCATTTAGAACAGGAAGCTCCCTGGAATGACGGATGCGAAGATGTGCTGGTCGACGCGACAGACGTGATACGTGACACGGTATCGCGGACCCGTGATCTTTCCCCTTGACTTTTCTCCGCGACAACAGACTTCGAATTCTTTATAGATGCCCCAGATGCTGTTATGCAATCACAGCGAATCCACCTTGTCTGAATCTGTAGCCCGCGACCACATTCTCTACGGCAGCAAATTCGTCCGCGAATGTGTTGACGTCACAGAAAGTCCGATATACATTGATTGGATGTAAAGTGATAACGAAGGATTAAACCCAAAACGACTGCAAAGAAAGACAATAATTGAATATATCAAGGAGAAAATACACGAAATGGTGCCGCGTAAAAGTAAATGGATTTTTTAGAACTAGCACCTTCTTCCATAACACCGATCCTGTTATCCAATACTTAAACAATATGGCGTGTATCTGACGGTCCAGTTCCAAAACATCAAAGTATACACATGAACAGCTCCACAGCCACTGATATGTTTGGACATAAAATGATATCGAAAGACTGCATCTGGATACCCGTAAGCTGACAAGGTCAGTAGCGACGCACCTCTATTTTACTATGGGATTGCCAAAGTGCACTGATTGATCAAGTGGTTTGAAGTTGAGACTATTTCTACTGGTTTTCAGTATTTAGGTACACTAGGCCTCGAATATCTGTAAATCGTCACTTCTACTTGTACTAGAGTAGAAATTTACGTCGTTCTAGTTGAGTACAAACGTTAACTAGTTTGACCACTTCTGCCTGCAATCTGTAAGTAGATCAATCTTCGTAGACTAGCAGTCGAAAATTGAGACTACCAACTACCCTTCTGTGATGTAACGAACATTGCTGTCATTTTTAATTCTCGTGGCTGATACCTATATTTCAGAGTGTGATGTCGACTTTATATTATCGGCGGGGCTTAGGTCAAGCCCCCACCACGACTGCAATGAAAGAAGACACACATCGAAGATACACATGAATATTAATGTCGCGGTTGTGTGAGCATCAGAGGAAAATGAAACAAAAAAGATGAACTCTAACACATTACTGAGACGAGGGTCAAACTCAGTGGGTAAAAAACGGGTGTGATTTTGATATATGGGCAAAATTTTGAAATAGTAGTAATGCATGCAAAGCTACTTCAGTAAGTTGTTACTGGTTACAGCCAACTCGAATACCCTGGAAGAGTATGAGGATGAGGTTGCTGATGACCTTCGGTCTTCAAAGGGGGCGATAGAGATATTTTGAGCTTGATGAGGGAGCCACTGGTTAATTAAATCCATCAGCATGAAATAGAGAAAAAACATAACAAAACTACCACTGCTAACCAAATGTGGAAACAGTATAGCTCATTTGCCGGACTTCAGGGCGCAGAATGTATATGCAAATGTGCGTTGAGGAGATTATTTTGCACAAACACCACATTCATGATCCTTCACCGGATAATGCATTTTCAAATGCCTCATGAGATTCCCCTTCAGAGTAAATTTTCTTCCACAAACGTGACATGTATGATCTTTGGCCCCATAATGCATTTCCAAATGACTCCTTAGGCCACCACCGTGAGTAAATTCTTTTCCACAAACATCACATTCATGATCCTTCACTCCATAATGCATTTTCACATGCTCCTTGAGGCTATTTTCCAGAATGAAATCTTTTCCACAAACTTTACATTCATGATCCTTGACTCCATAATGAACTTTCAAATGCCTTCCGAGGCCATGCTTATAGGTAAATTCCATTCCACAAACTTCACATTCATGATTCCTGACATTATAATGAGTTTTCTTATGACTTTCGAGGTTACTCTTCTGAGTAAATAGTCTTCCACATACATCACATTTATGATCCTTGACCCCATAATGAATTTTCAAATGCCTGTTGAGGTCACCCATGAGAGTAAATTCTTTTCCACAAACACAACATTCATGTTTCTTTACACCAGAATCCATGTTTGTCTTAAATGTCCAGATAGCTTATAATATAATGATATATTCATACAAAAAGAGCACGGTTGAATTTTTATCTCCAATATTAACGACAAAACAATATTATGCCAATGCCCAACGACCCAGCTATGGTCACCATAATAGCTGATGCATCAAGATTTTCCCCGTGAAATGCTCATATAGCCACACTCATAATCATAATGAATCGACCTAATCTACCGATAAAACGTTTATTGAGATTCACTTCAGCAACCATATAGCCTACTCTGAAATTGTAGGGGTATAAAGGTAGTAGAAAGATTTTGAAGTACAGATTGCTAAAGCTCTAATGCAGTGCTTTTCAACCTTTTTGAGCTCCGTTCGCACTTTTTTTTGTAAAATAAATTTCATTCGCACCAACTAATCGAAAATTGTTATACAAAAAGAAGATGCAGATAGGCCTACTTAACAATATTTTGTTCAGATGTGCAGATGTGCTATGTAGCTTAAGCTATCAAGTGTCTCATTAAAAATGCAACTTTTTCGCTCGTTTACTTTCAATTATTTCACTAAAACCCTTCTCGGCCAAACAATGTTGTTGGGAATTTGTACAAGAACGTCTACTAGTGTTTGGATGGCCATAGGTTTTAAAATCTGTTCTGCACTCCTATCCAAAATACAGCGTATTTTCGCGAGTGAAAAATACTTGCTGGCAGAAATCGTTTGGAGAGCTGACACAAAGGTCCCGCGAGGCTCTAGTTTGTCGATAGGATGACAAACCCACATGTTTGTGTTGAGACTTTTGCCTTATGTCTTTGGAACATAAGGTGCAAAACGATCAAAGAGAGTAGACACATTAGAGCACGCTACCTGTTGATACGTTGCTCCAACTTTTGTCTCGCGAGTTTATGAGAAGACCGAATGACTCACGATACCCTGTGCTTTACTCTTTAGGTCAATCTAACTTGAGAATTACAGAACTAAAGAATGACAGTTTAATAATGGTAAGGCAGCTTTTTGACTACCACAAAAACCTGGGTTTTTGTGACATCTCGCGAGCTGAGCCTCACCCATGAAAATGAATTAATTTTATTATTATAGTTGTATGCTACGATTTTATGGGCATGTATGACATACAGAACCCGCACACCACAATTCTACCCAACACAGCTCCACAAAATATATCTGACGCACGCGATTTCAAATTAGGTCGAATTAAATTCCTCTGCGTATCGCAGTTGTACTACTGTCTGCTCAGATTGCAAGAACCGGACTGTTTATTCCGTGCCGACGACGGAGCTTATCCAATCCATCTCGAAAGTTTGGCTATCCAGCATCGTTAATTTTTAGACCAAGGTTTTTTCGCTGCTTATATTTTTGGCACCGCATTTCATCAGTGGCTTGTTCGCCAAAACATTACGTCTTCATGTGCCCCGACGCAGAAGGGGTTGGCCTCGAAATGAATGAGTCTCATAGGCCCGAACTCGCTCGTTGCACACCCCTACACTAGTTCATCCCAACGGTCTTCGACCATATTTTTCTAGAAAAAAAACAGTGTCGAACAGATCTTTTCATGAATTATTATGATAAAGCCATATTTGATGCGTGTCTTGCTTATTGGCTACAGTACCCAATACAGTGATCCTGGATATGTAAAAACGATTGCAAGATTTTTTGCAATAAATTTAATAAATATTACATACACATGAACAGATAGCTCTGGTACCGTGTCGCCCCAAAATTTACCTTGATGGGGTAAAAATCTGCGTTACAGTAACTTGTAAATGTGAGTCTTTAATGATGGTATTTACTACCATCCTCGTGCCTCGCGCTATCGAGCAGTTATTACGAAAATATGATGATTGTTTAGCGAAAGAAAGCAGAAAGTCAATTTGACGTCATTTTGTCCAGCCTGTCGCGGGCTCAGATGGGCTGATATACTGTATGTCTGCCACTATAGATAATGTAGAGATCTCTATACTGCCACTGCACCAGCTTCCAAACCAGGCTTTTGGTTACGTAATAATTACAGTGTGGGAATTGTGAGAGCTACGATCAGTGGTGCGTCGTATTAAGTTTTTACAATTGCGTCGCAACGACAAATATGTTACACGGATCTTAAATTTCCTATTACGTATATTGAAATTATTCCACGTCAGAAAAGTAGACAATTATTCATGATTTTCATTCGCCCTTGATCCGAATTTTCATTCGCACCACCTTCGTCATTCGCACTGAAATTTTTTTCATTCGCACCAGTGCGAACCGTCACACAGGTTGAAAAGCACTGCTCTAATGTATACGAGAAACCTGTCGAAGGTAGTTATATAGCTGAACACTATTTTTACTGCTAACACCGACTTTGAAAGTACTGATGGAATGATAAAAGGATACGGTATGTTAGCCCGATCCAAGGTGTAAAAATCAGATATGACGTTAATGATCTAGAAAACCATATTATTATGCACACAAAGGTAGCGCGATACGATAAATTTGGCGGATCGATTTTATTTTCGTCCGCTCCCGACATTCAATTTTCAATGCGGTACAAAAGACAACATTTGATGCTAAGAACAGATAGAAGGATATCGAACAATCTTGGTGCACTCGGCGATCACTCGGCGTAGCCCTTGCCTAACGAAAGAGTGTTCGATCTTGATCTTTCGGTTACGTTACAGCCGAGATTTAAACTAGGGTATCTTGGGTCAATGGCGGTTGATATAGTAGTCCTGTAAAATTTTCGGTCAACCTAAAAAGAATTCTCATAAAGACGTATTATATACCGTTGGAAAGATAATTTTATCTGCTTTTTAATGATGGGTTTTGTCACTTTTTTACCTTGGGGAAAGAAGTTATGACCAAAATCATGTCAGGGGATAAAGTACTATTTTGCCTAACATTAATATACAATTATTAAGTAAAATACGATACCTTCGTATCAGAATACATCACCATAAATTGGAATATCACCACCAGTAAAGCAAACTAACAATCGAACGGCAAAAAAATGAAACATTACTTTATTTACGAGGTAATTATCATACGTTAACAGGGCAAACGTTGACCGAGACGGAGCTAACACTGGTTTACAAATTTCGAAAAAAAAATAGCTTAAAAAATTTCAATGATTGATTTAGGCTAATTTATGGTTGCTGACTCTGATTCTGTGCTAATAATTTCTCCATCACGTCAGATTTTTTCCGTATCAATTTTCTCATTATCATAAATAAATCAAATTTCAGCTTTTATTAGTGACATCACGGTTAGCATACAATTGCAAAAATAAGAATATTGTTATGAAACATGTGTTGTTGTAATACAGAATGATTGAGTTTTCGGTGAACTTGAATACAGTGATTCTCTATCATCGTTCCATCAGAAGCTCTTTTCGACCCATAAAATTACACTGGTAAACAAATTCAAAAACCCACACCAAATACCATATTGTAACAGAGGCAGAGATGTTTTTAAATGGTATCGAGTTTTTTTGTTTGTGTTTTGCAATATTGAACGCCAATTCTATATACAAAGAGCTTTTCATTTTTGACGGTTTCTTATTTTCCGTCATATTTTACTATGAGCTGGAGCAGTGATTCTCAACCTTTTTGTATTCGGGGACCCCTTTTGGACACCCCCCCCCGAAGTTTTAGTTTACATTTAGCTCAATTATCGTACAATTGTCATCTGTCTTGAACAAATGATAACTGTAGGCTAGTGATAAACAGCAACAAAATTACTTTTCTTGAAAATAACAGTATTCTATTTATGTAGAAATCGGGTTGACTTTTATTATTTCAAAGCTAATTATTCAACTGCTTTTTTTTCAAATACGTGGTCGTGTCTTGAAAATCAGCGGCTTCGATTTCATATCAGCGAGTGCTAAAAATCCATTTAGACCAGTGGTTCCCAACCTTTTTTTTCCTAATTCCCCACTTACGATTTATTCCGAGCCTTCATTCCCCACCTAAAATCTCTATATCCATATCTACCCTTTAAAGCGCTACCTCCAATAAAATTTTGCAAGACTTTTCTTAGTAAATAGTACGTGCTATTGGTGATTGTTAAGATCCCCGGAATTGATCAGCATACAATAAAATTAACACAGCAGTGAACTGCATGGTAACCGTAAACGCACCTCCGTAATCATATGTATCTACTTCGGCGCGCAGCCAACAGAAAAATATGGAGGGGTTTGAAAATTTTCCAAATGTTGCGGGGTATTGCATCACTTCACATACGGAAATGCCGAATAATACATGGGTCAGATAAACTTCCCGATGTTGACGAACTCATGAGTGCGATATATATATAAGCCGCCGTAAACTACACTTTCACACAATACTGAAAGAACTTGAAATAGCGTAAATATGTAATTTCAATTGTAACGAGTCCTAATGTGCTATGAATTAGCGAGTCCACGATCTCCCTTGAATATATGTTCACTGTTCAGCAAAATGAGCTCTTAATACAACGAATCAGAACTTTTCTATCACTACGTTTCGTGACCGATGATGGTGTACAAATGAATGAAAACATTTCTGGAGATCGCGTGTCGCTATCCGGGCGATTCCCGCTAATTGGAGGCATTGATGATATGAGTAGTGTAGTTGGATTCGTTATACGCCCCGCCCCTCAGGCTATTTAGAATGTAAACACTCTCATAATATAATTAACGTTGGACTAGGCTCGGTCCATGCTTCCGAGAAATAAATAACATTCATTATACGTTAGATGATACTTTCCTTAGATATTCTATTATATGTGTATTTAGGACTAATATTCTAATATGTGTATTTAGGACTAATGCGACTACTTCGAAAACGCGTACTGAGCTGTTTTTAGGAATATAAATTCTCTCTTATTCTTATGTGAATTTAGAACTTGGTATTTTCGCAGATCAATAATTAATTAATGTTCATTTATTTCGAAAAAAGAGCATAATATATCAGTAATAGCGTTAACGTCACAATGAGATAATACTCATCAACATGTCGAAGTGGCCTTTGTTGGATTTGAACTAAGTATTGCGTAAAATTGACATACTAAGCTTTTTTGTGACTTTCCTCGAAAACTATGATGTCTATGCAAGAATATATTCGCTAGATATCCTATTATGTGTATTTAGGACTATATATTTTCGCGGATAATATGAGCTCTCAGATAACACTCATCAACGTTGAACTATGCGCGGTTTTCATGGCGACATATTAAAATACTAGATATATTTCGCGCAATCAATTTATGTGTATTTAAGACTAAATATGATACACTCTGTAAATATTGAGAAATGGCATCATCACTAATTAATTTATGTTCATTTATTTCGAAAAAATAGCATAGTATATCAGTAATAGCGTTAACGTCACAAACGCATCCAGCACGACCAGATGGCGTGAAACAACGCTTTCGCCAAAAGTTAAGACTGTTTAAATAAAAATCTCCCGCAAAAAATTCAGTTTTCAATGTATGAAGGACAGGCTTTCTTTTGTGGATACAGACTATATCAGTGCTTTTCAACCTTTTTGAGCTCCATTCGCACCTTTTTTGTAAAATAAATTTCATTCGCACTAACCGAAAATTGTTATACAAAAAGATGAAGATACTTAACAACATTTTGTTCAGATGTGCAACAAATTAGCTATACTATGTAGCAAAAGCTATCCATTGTCTCATTAAAATGGCAACTTTTGTCGCTCGATTTGATTTAAACTACTTCACTAAAACCAAACAAGTTGTTGAGTTTTGTACAAGAACGTCTACTAGTGCTTGGATGGCGAGGTCTTAAAATCTGTTCTGCGCGAGTATATATGAGCTAATAAACTCACGAAACTGTGTGTTCGGCTCTTTAACTCAGTCTAACTTGAGAATTCATAACAGTTTAATAACCTTAAAGCAGCTTTTCAGACTGCCACCAAAATCTGAGTTTTTGGGCCATCTCGCAACCCGAGCCTCAGCCATGAAAAGGAATTCATTTTTAATATTACATTAGCATGCTACGATTTAGCGGACATGTAAAGTATGACATACCGAACGCGCACACCACAACGCTACCCATCACAGTCCTCAAAACATGTGTGACGCACGCGATTTCAAATTAGGATAATTAAATTCCTCTGCGTGTCGCATTTGTACTACTGTCTAGTGTCTACTCAGATTGCAAGAAAGGGACTATTCCGTGCCGACAACGGAGCATAACCATATCGAAAGGTTTGGCCATCCAGCATCGGTCATTTTGGACAAGGTTTTGTCGCCGCTTACGTTTTTGGCACCGTATTTTATGAGCGGTTTGATGACCAAAACTTTACGTCTTCATGTGCCCCGACGCAGAAGGGGTTGTCCTCGTACCGAATAAGTCTCATATGCCGGAACCCTCTCATTGCACACCTCTACTCTATAGTTCATCCCAACGATCTTCGTCCATGTTTTCCAGAAAAACCATTCGGACAAACCTTATCATGATTTTAAACCAAAGGTCGGCAGATTCTCATGATCAAGTCATCTTTCTGCGTGTCTCGCTTATTGGCTACAGCACCCAACACAGTGACCTTGGATATGTATAAACTATCGCTAGCTTTGTCAAACTTATACCCTTTGCGGTTCATACTTCAATAATCCCTGAAGGGGTTGAAATTTGCGTTACAGTAACTTGCAAATGTGAATCCGTAATGATGGTATTTTATCGTTGTGCCTCGCGCTAATCGTACAGCTATTACAGCTTAGGGAAAGAAAGCAAAAAATTACGTTAACGTCATTTTTCCAGCCTGTCACAGGCTCAGACGGGCTGATATACTGTATGTCTGCCACTAAACTAGCTTCCAAACTATAGGCTTTTGGTTACGTAATAATTATGGTGCAAAAACATTAATTCACGACTGTTTGTGAGACCTACGATTACTGGTGCGTTGTAAGTTAAACAAGTTACAATTGCGTTGCAACTACTAAAGTTACTCTGCTCTTGAATTTCCTATTACGTTTATTTGTAATATTCCACGTCAGAAAAATGAACAATTATTCGTCACGATTTTCATTCGCACTCATCCGGATTTTTCGTTCGCACCATTCGCACCACCTCCGTCATTCGCACTGAAATTTTTTTCGTTCGCACCAGTGCGAACCGTCACACAGGTTGAAAAGCACTGGACTATATAATATATATATCGACTAATTTGAATTTAACTGACATAAGTTCAATTGTGAAGATTCAAAATTGTATTTTGGTAAATTGTGATTGCCCAGATTAAGTTAATCATATTGTGTTCTTGTTTACAGTCAAAACAAATAATTAATAAATAATTATTAATTTCGATTTTAGATGTTGACTGTATATATCGTCAAATTTGAATTTGCCTGACACAAATCAAACTGGATGTTCTAAAAGCGGAAGTAGAACAGCTCAACATATTTTCAGCGGTCTAGAAGACCTATTAGAGGAATATGAGACATAGGAGAATTCGAAAATGTCATATCATATGTGATACAACATCTGTTGATACTGGACGGCTGAATGTCGTTGTTGTGAAACAGCAAAATGCAATGATCCGCAAGGGTTTTGATAAACCATAGTATATTGGTTGCCAACATCATATTCTTGAGTCTTGAAGAATTTATCAGAGTTCTTCAAAAATTCTAACTCCCAGCTACAAATTTGTGTATGATGCGGTAAAACAAGACGAAAACTTGTTGCAATCCACCAACCCAGAAATTCAGATGAAACTATTTGAAAGCACAGGATAGAGGAATGATTTTAAGTTTCTCCTTGAGCTGTGCAGAGCATGCCGCTCTTTCAAAGAATATAGTAGGTTACCACCAATCAAATGTTCGAAAAACTTGCCACTCTACGCAATGTGAGAGACCAATTTTTTGCAAGTCATAACCTTAATGTCCCTTCATCATGGTAAACCCTACAAATTTTAAATCTGACGACGCCCCATGGCGTTTGACGCCCTCCAGTGTTATTTGTAGTCAAAGTCACCGATAGACAACGAGAGCGGACAAAATTCTACATCAGGGGCCGGCAAAAAAGTTTATAGTGACTACCCTGTCAGTGAGCGATGAGACGTTGAAATAGTATACACCTAATTTGAACGTGTCATTATTTTTCAAACAGAATCTCAAAGAAGAACATGGAAGCGAGACCGGTATTTTTATGTGATCTCTAGTCTTTAAATCAGTGTTTCCCGAACTGTTTAGCCGTCTCTCTGGGAACCGAATAAAGTATCAGCACCATCTCGCCCCCGCGCCGAAATGATAAAACCG
The DNA here is from genome assembly GCF_051294905.1 of Botryllus schlosseri. NCBI lineage: Eukaryota > Metazoa > Chordata > Ascidiacea > Stolidobranchia > Styelidae > Botryllus > Botryllus schlosseri. The sequence goes on from NC_137238.1 coordinate 37,177,677, forward strand.
AAGTTAATGTGCATTTATTACAAATAACAAAACGGATGAGGATATTTGTAGGTTCATTTCTGCTTAATACTATAATTATCATGGAGTTGAAGCAGTCCAATATCAAAAACACCCGAAAGTATTTGTTGCATATAGCTAAAAACCTAATTGAGTACTCTGAAGAAGTACAAGTAGCACAGTTTGTGGTATTTCTATGACATCGAAATTTAGCTAACCAGAACTTATACTTGAGTACTCCGAAATGTACAAGTACTTTGCCTTTACACGACGTTTCTGTAAAATGAATACTGATTTTATTAAAAAATAAAAAAGCACGAAAAATTACATTTTATCCCAAACCATCAGAATACTAAAGTAGCTTATCGCGTATATGGACCTAATACTAAAGTGTTTATGATTTCAGTTCGCTTCAACTTCATGACATTTTCAGTATTAAACAGAAGTATAGGCCTAGAATGCTAACTTTCTTCGTAAATTGCTACTTCTGCCTTAATTTAACGGATTTATCTGAGATCATTGCTTTACTTAATCTCTCCAAAATGTGCATTATACTAGTACGTCACCATCGAATCCCTCTGGCTATAACTACCCGATAGTATAATTGAGCCAAATACTCGAGTACTAATTTTAAAGTAGCTTAGGTATCTAAATGAACCAACGGTCAGTAAACCATTTCGAAGTGCAAGTACAGGAATATCATAGTTCTTGAACCGTGCTCAAATTTTGTAAAGTAGATAGAAAACTACACTATTCCGATGCAGTAAAGACTCTTACACGCTGGATTTTGTGCAGTATATACTAATTTTACATTGCGGAGTATTCCATAAACGTTAATCCAGTGATCCTCCTTCTATTTTCAATCACGATCCGCTTATTATTCTAGGCTTCGAACCCCACACCCAGTACGTTTTATGGGGATTAATATTTTTAGATTAAATATAGCGTATCGAGACTTCGTGAAACTTACTCGGAAATAGTTATTTCTACCCTAATTTAATAGATTTCTCAGATATCGTAGCAACGGAACTGGCTTCAGCGAGCGGTTAAGGCGTTGGACTTAAGTTTCAATGAACAAGTGTTCACATAGGTTCGAATCCCACACCCACTACGTTTACGAGAATTAATATTTTTTAGATTCAAATTTAGCGTATTGAGTACTTTTTCTGCCTTTTTCAGCGCATTGGAGACGTTTACACTATTGATTTCGTGAGCTTTACTTAAGTTTTATAAATTAACGTAAAAGTAGCCATTTCCGAGTAAGTAAAACGTTCGTATTGTAGGTTCATTTCTGCTTAATACTATAATTATCATGGAGTTGAAGCAGTCCAATATCAAAAACACCCGAAAGTATTTGTTGCATATAGCTAAAAACCTAATTGAGTACTCTGAAGAAGTACAAGTAGCACAGTTTGTGGTATTTCTATGACATCGAAATTTAGCTAACCAGAACTTATACTTGAGTACTCCGAAATGTACAAGTACTTTAGCTTTACACGACGTTTCTGTAAAATGAATACTAATTTTATTAAAAAATAAAAAAGCACGAAAAATTACATTTTATCCCAAACCATCAGAATACTAAAGTAGCTTATCGCGTATATGGACCTAATACTAAAGTGTTTATGATTTCAGTTCGCTTCAACTTCATGACATTTTCAGTATTAAACAGAAGTATAGGCCTAGAATGCTAACTTTCTTCGTAAATTGCTACTTCTGCCTTAATTTAACGGATTTATCTGAGATCATTGCTTTACTTAATCTCTCCAAAATGTGCATTATACTAGTACGTTACCATCGAATCCCTCTGGCTATAACTACCCGATAGTATAATTGAGCCAAATACTCGAGTAGTAATTTTAAAGTAGCTTAGGTATCTAAATGAACCGACGATCAGTAAACCATTTCGAAGTGCAAGTACAGGAATATCATAGTTCTTGAACCGTGCTCAATGCTCAATAGACCATTTTTGCTATTTTTCATCGCCATAAGTCATTCTGGACCGCGTAAACGCATTGTACGTTATAGATGAAACTTATGCAAATCCCCGGAACGCAACAAGAAAAATCGTATGAATTTGTAAACTACTTATTCATGACATAATAATAATTCTACTTGTACACATTTTCACATTTTATAACACTTTAAGTAGTACTTGAAAGTTTTGTCAAGTTAACAGGTTAAAAACTTATACTTGAGCACTACGAAATGTACAAGTACTTTACCTTTACACGACGTTTTGTAAAATGAATACTAATTAAAAAATAAAAAATAAAAAAGACCGAAAAATTACATGTTATCCCGGAACGCAACAAGAAAAATCGTAGGAATTTGTAAACTACTTATTCGGTAAACTACTCTTTACTTCACAAAACAAAGTTACAAAAGTAAGCAGATTTATATGAAAACCCGTTAAATAGAAGTAAAAGTAATAACAATGCATCATACCAAATTTGATCGCAATTTCATGATGCAATACCTTTAAAACTAACGCAGTTCTCTATACACTTTTGCGTAAATCTGTGTTTCGCTAGCGTAGCACGTACCTATACATAGTAAGCTTCAATAACGGAATTACCATGCTAATAATCAAATCCCCACCCTGAAACTCGGTACGCGGTTGTAGGACATTATGAAAATACAACATACCAAATTTCATCAGACATTTCATGATGTAACACCTTTAAAACCAACGCAGTTCTATACCGACTTTTGGCTAAATCTGTTATCCATAGCGCAGCACGTACCTATACATAGTCAACTTTAAAACGGAACTACCATGTTAATAATCGGCTCCCCACCTTGAAACTCGGTACGCAGTTGTAAGACATTATGACAATGTAGCATGTCAAATTTTGTTACGCATTTCATGATTGAACAACTTGAAAGCTAACGCAGTTCTATACCGACATTTGCGTGAAACCGTTTTGCGGGAGCTTAGCGCATACCTATGCGTAGTCAACTTTAATGACGGAATTACAGATGTAATTAGGTTTCAACACTTTTACAACGATTCTTCTTGCTTCCTATAACATCGCACTCGAAGCCCTCGTTATTAGGCTATGATCTCAGCCTGAGCTATGTCTTGAAGCCTACGGGACTTTGCAAATTGTTTCGATTTATTCTATACCCGTTTTAATTTAAGGAAGCCCATTTCACTCAATGTATCGATGCCTACAGTATAGAGTATACTCTACAAAATTTTCTGATTAATTCTCCCTATGTTAATTTACCATAAGACAGACAATTTGACTCCTAAAGTTCGAAATACTTGTTCGCTTGAGCTAAGCCGCAGCGCCTGGAGTGGAATTTTATAGTTCTTGTAAAAAGTTGTTTATACACAATATATGTTTAAGGTAAGTCCTACGAATTCATGATTTCGTCCGAGTTTGTATTTTAGTAATATATACTAATACCGCGTTTGTAACTTGTGCAAGTAGGCCTACAGGAATATCATAGGTAAAGTCTCTGTCTTGCATTTAGTTGCCGGCTCTGAAAGCAAGCAAAGTTTGTGGTATTTGCGCAACATCGAAATTTGTACACTTCACGCGGGGCCTACGATACTTACGGCCTAATATGGCACATTACACTTGCTGGATATCAGAGGCCGACACTCCCAACCAGACATCACGACTGACTCAATGATTGCTTGCGATCTCACTTCTCGATACCAGACGCCTCGCCATACAAGTCTAATAAAGTATTATAACAGACAAAATTAGTTCTTTCAGATGAAACAACCCAATTAAGAGCCAAGTGACAGCGTCGCAATGTATTTAATCGTTCGGGTAGACTTGAATCGTGATCCGGATCTCGTAACATAGTAAAATCGAGGTATGTAGTTTAATTACTCACTCACTACTCTATATGTTGGTGGTGTTCATACCCTGCAAACTTTTTTGCTGCGAACGTAGTGTTTCACCTTACATCAGTTGGTTCAATGTATGTACCGGGTTGTGAAAACTGTCGCTGTTTTGACTATGAGTCACAATCAATACTAAATACGAGAATTCGTTACTCGTCGAAACGCCGCAGTCAGACATCGTTAACAGCGATTCCGTGTATGGCAATCTTGAGTTCAATTGCGGTTTTGTGATGTTAACCAAGCGGCTGTGTTTCTGCGGTGTGAAGACTGAATTCGTGTTGTTTCCCTGCAAGAGTGCGATGTCTATTTCACACCTAGAGCAATTATAAAACGCATCTTCGAAACTTTTGGTCTAGTTCATCCGCTTGCATTTCGAAACGGACCATCACGACAAGACTCTAACCCACCACAGCCGAGGTTTCCGTTGATCATATCGAAGAATATCATGTCCATCCGTGTTACCACCCACATCTTGGTTGAATGGCCGATGATAAGCCAAATTTAATAACGGAATTACCATGCTTAACATTGAATCCCAACTCTAAACTTGATACGTAGTTGTAGGACATTATGGCAATGCACCATGCTAGATTTCATCACACATCTAATGATGGAACACCTTTGAAACTATCGCAGTCGAATACCGACTTTTACGCATATCTGTTTTTCGTGAACACAGCATATACCCATACATAGTCAATTTTAATAACAGAATTAGTATGCTAAATATTAAATTCTCACCTTGAACGTTGGTACGCAGTTGTAGGACATAATAAGAATGCACCATACCAAATTTCGTCAGACATTTCATGATGTAACACCTTTAAAACCAACGCAGTTCTATACAGACTTTTGGCTAAGTCTGTTTTTCCGTAGCGTAGCACGTACCTACGCATATAGTCAACTTTAATAACGGAATTATCATGTTAATAATCGACTCCCAACTTTGAAACTCGCTACACCGTTGTAAGACATTATGACAATGCACCATGTCAAATTTTGTTACGCATTTCATGATTGAACAACTTTGAAACTAATCCAGTTCCATGCCGACTTTTACGGGGGCGTAGCACGTACCTATGCATACTCAACTTTAATAACGGAATTACCGAGCTTAACATTGAATGCGCAACTTGAAGATTGGTTCACAGGTGTAGGACATTATGACAATGGAACATACCACTGCGCTAACTTTCAGAATTGTTAAGTATAGTACTCGCACTTTGTGAGAATACCCATGTAGGTTTTTTGCCTACATGCACCAAATACTATCAAGTCCTTATGATATTGGAGTACATCAACTTCACGATAGCTAGAGTATTGAACAGAAATAGACCTAGAGTACTAACGTTTTACTTACTCGGAAATGTCTACTTCTACCTTATTTTAAAGGATACCTCGTTCGAAGCGAAATTTATGTGGTTTTGGATAATATCCAATATGTAGGCTCACTTTGAAGGGTACTTCCTAATACTCAAATATTGCGCAAAAGTACAATTAGGGATTTAAAAGTAACTAATATAGATGGTTATTTTCGTAGATTACTTACCCTCTACTCAAGAGGTTTTTCAGGTGGAACTACCTACTTTTAGGACTGTGTATATCAAAGTAGTTTGAGCTTACGTTTATATCACCTTGACAAGTGACATTATCAGACATGAAAATGATATTATCACGTAATACCAGAAATTAACACACGTCAATGTGTTTCGGAATTCACTATAAATTGGTTACTAAGAGAAGTATATTCATGTGTACACAATAGCGGAGAGAATATTTAAAATGTAGTAAGCAGGCCGATGGATATTCATTGAGTTGTATAAGCATAAAAAACATTCCCGCGCGCGTCTTAGGATTAGGTGGTAGGGTTAGGCAGGGTTGAGTTTAGGAGCGCGCGGGAATGTTTGATAATGTCACTTGTCAAGGTGATATAAACGTAAGCTCAAACTACTTTGATATACACAGTCCTAAAAGTAGGTAGTTCCACCTGAAAAACCTCTTGAGTAGAGGGTAAGTAATCTACGAAAATAACCATCTATATTAGTTACTTTTAAATCCCTAATTGTACTTTTGCGCAATATTTGAGTATTAGGAAGTACCCTTCAAAGTGAGCCTACATATTGGATATTATCCAAAACCACATAAATTTCGCTTCGAACGAGGTATCCTTTAAAATAAGGTAGAAGTAGACATTTCCGAGTAAGTAAAACGTTAGTACTCTAGGTCTATTTCTGTTCAATACTCTAGCTATCGTGAAGTTGATGTACTCCAATATCATAAGGACTTGATAGTATTTGGTGCATGTAGGCAAAAAACCTACATGGGTATTCTCACAAAGTGCGAGTACTATACTTAACAATTCTGAAAGTTAGCGCAGTGGTATGTTCCATTGTCATAATGTCCTACACCTGTGAACCAATCTTCAAGTTGCGCATTCAATGTTAAGCTCGGTAATTCCGTTATTAAAGTTGAGTATGCATAGGTACGTGCTACGCCCCCGTAAAAGTCGGCATGGAACTGGATTAGTTTCAAAGTTGTTCAATCATGAAATGCGTAACAAAATTTGACATGGTGCATTGTCATAATGTCTTACAACGGTGTAGCGAGTTTCAAAGTTGGGAGTCGATTATTAACATGATAATTCCGTTATTAAAGTTGACTATATGCGTAGGTACGTGCTACGCTACGGAAAAACAGACTTAGCCAAAAGTCTGTATAGAACTGCGTTGGTTTTAAAGGTGTTACATCATGAAATGTCTGACGAAATTTGGTATGGTGCATTCTTATTATGTCCTACAACTGCGTACCAACGTTCAAGGTGAGAATTTAATATTTAGCATACTAATTCTGTTATTAAAATTGACTATGTATGGGTATATGCTGTGTTCACGAAAAACAGATATGCGTAAAAGTCGGTATTCGACTGCGATAGTTTCAAAGGTGTTCCATCATTAGATGTGTGATGAAATCTAGCATGGTGCATTGCCATAATGTCCTACAACTACGTATCAAGTTTAGAGTTGGGATTCAATGTTAAGCATGGTAATTCCGTTATTAAATTTGGCTTATCATCGGCCATTCAACCAAGATGTGGGTGGTAACACGGATGGACATGATATTCTTCGATATGATCAACGGAAACCTCGGCTGTGGTGGGTTAGAGTCTTGTCGTGATGGTCCGTTTCGAAATGCAAGCGGATGAACTAGACCAAAAGTTTCGAAGATGCGTTTTATAATTGCTCTAGGTGTGAAATAGACATCGCACTCTTGCAGGGAAACAACACGAATTCAGTCTTCACACCGCAGAAACACAGCCGCTTGGTTAACATCACAAAACCGCAATTGAACTCAAGATTGCCATACACGGAATCGCTGTTAACGATGTCTGACTGCGGCGTTTCGACGAGTAACGAATTCTCGTATTTAGTATTGATTGTGACTCATAGTCAAAACAGCGACAGTTTTCACAACCCGGTACATACATTGAACCAACTGATGTAAGGTGAAACACTACGTTCGCAGCAAAAAAGTTTGCAGGGTATGAACACCACCAACATATAGAGTAGTGAGTGAGTAATTAAACTACATACCTCGATTTTACTATGTTACGAGATCCGGATCACGATTCAAGTCTACCCGAACGATTAAATACATTGCGACGCTGTCACTTGGCTCTTAATTGGGTTGTTTCATCTGAAAGAACTAATTTTGTCTGTTATAATACTTTATTAGACTTGTATGGCGAGGCGTCTGGTATCGAGAAGTGAGATCGCAAGCAATCATTGAGTCAGTCGTGATGTCTGGTTGGGAGTGTCGGCCTCTGATATCCAGCAAGTGTAATGTGCCATATTAGGCCGTAAGTATCGTAGGCCCCGCGTGAAGTGTACAAATTTCGATGTTGCGCAAATACCACAAACTTTGCTTGCTTTCAGAGCCGGCAACTAAATGCAAGACAGAGACTTTACCTATGATATTCCTGTAGGCCTACTTGCACAAGTTACAAACGCGGTATTAGTATATATTACTAAAATACAAACTCGGACGAAATCATGAATTCGTAGGACTTACCTTAAACATATATTGTGTATAAACAACTTTTTACAAGAACTATAAAATTCCACTCCAGGCGCTGCGGCTTAGCTCAAGCGAACAAGTATTTCGAACTTTAGGAGTCAAATTGTCTGTCTTATGGTAAATTAACATAGGGAGAATTAATCAGAAAATTTTGTAGAGTATACTCTATACTGTAGGCATCGATACATTGAGTGAAATGGGCTTCCTTAAATTAAAACGGGTATAGAATAAATCGAAACAATTTGCAAAGTCCCGTAGGCTTCAAGACATAGCTCAGGCTGAGATCATAGCCTAATAACGAGGGCTTCGAGTGCGATGTTATAGGAAGCAAGAAGAATCGTTGTAAAAGTGTTGAAACCTAATTACATCTGTAATTCCGTCATTAAAGTTGACTACGCATAGGTATGCGCTAAGCTCCCGCAAAACGGTTTCACGCAAATGTCGGTATAGAACTGCGTTAGCTTTCAAGTTGTTCAATCATGAAATGCGTAACAAAATTTGACATGCTACATTGTCATAATGTCTTACAACTGCGTACCGAGTTTCAAGGTGGGGAGCCGATTATTAACATGGTAGTTCCGTTTAAAGTTGACTATGTATAGGTACGTGCTGCGCTATGGATAACAGATTTAGCCAAAAGTCGGTATAGAACTGCGTTGGTTTTAAAGGTGTTACATCATGAAATGTCTGATGAAATTTGGTATGTTGTATTTTCATAATGTCCTACAACCGCGTACCGAGTTTCAGGGTGGGGATTTGATTATTAGCATGGTAATTCCGTTATTGAAGCTTACTATGTATAGGTACGTGCTACGCTAGCGAAACACAGATTTACGCAAAAGTGTATAGAGAACTGCGTTAGTTTTAAAGGTATTGCATCATGAAATTGCGATCAAATTTGGTATGATGCATTGTTATTACTTTTACTTCTATTTAACGGGTTTTCATATAAATCTGCTTACTTTTGTAACTGTGTTTTGTGAAGTAAAGAGTAGTTTACCGAATAAGTAGTTTACAAATTCCTACGATTTTTCTTGTTGCGTTCCGGGATAACATGTAATTTTTCGGTCTTTTTTATTTTTTAATTAGTATTCATTTTACAAAACGTCGTGTAAAGGTAAAGTACTTGTACATTTCGTAGTGCTCAAGTATAAGTTTTTAACCTGTTAACTTGACAAAACTTTCAAGTACTACTTAAAGTGTTATAAAATGTGAAAATGTGTACAAGTAGAATTATTATTATGTCATGAATAAGTAGTTTACAAATTCATACGATTTTTCTTGTTGCGTTCCGGGGATTTGCATAAGTTTCATCTATAACGTACAATGCGTTTACGCGGTCCAGAATGACTTATGGCGATGAAAAATAGCAAAAATGGTCTATTGAGCATTGAGCACGGTTCAAGAACTATGATATTCCTGTACTTGCACTTCGAAATGGTTTACTGATCGTCGGTTCATTTAGATACCTAAGCTACTTTAAAATTACTACTCGAGTATTTGGCTCAATTATACTATCGGGTAGTTATAGCCAGAGGGATTCGATGGTAACGTACTAGTATAATGCACATTTTGGAGAGATTAAGTAAAGCAATGATCTCAGATAAATCCGTTAAATTAAGGCAGAAGTAGCAATTTACGAAGAAAGTTAGCATTCTAGGCCTATACTTCTGTTTAATACTGAAAATGTCATGAAGTTGAAGCGAACTGAAATCATAAACACTTTAGTATTAGGTCCATATACGCGATAAGCTACTTTAGTATTCTGATGGTTTGGGATAAAATGTAATTTTTCGTGCTTTTTTATTTTTTAATAAAATTAGTATTCATTTTACAGAAACGTCGTGTAAAGCTAAAGTACTTGTACATTTCGGAGTACTCAAGTATAAGTTCTGGTTAGCTAAATTTCGATGTCATAGAAATACCACAAACTGTGCTACTTGTACTTCTTCAGAGTACTCAATTAGGTTTTTAGCTATATGCAACAAATACTTTCGGGTGTTTTTGATATTGGACTGCTTCAACTCCATGATAATTATAGTATTAAGCAGAAATGAACCTACAATACGAACGTTTTACTTACTCGGAAATGGCTACTTTTACGTTAATTTATAAAACTTAAGTAAAGCTCACGAAATCAATAGTGTAAACGTCTCCAATGCGCTGAAAAAGGCAGAAAAAGTACTCAATACGCTAAATTTGAATCTAAAAAATATTAATTCTCGTAAACGTAGTGGGTGTGGGATTCGAACCTATGTGAACACTTGTTCATTGAAACTTAAGTCCAACGCCTTAACCGCTCGCTGAAGCCAGTTCCGTTGCTACGATATCTGAGAAATCTATTAAATTAGGGTAGAAATAACTATTTCCGAGTAAGTTTCACGAAGTCTCGATACGCTATATTTAATCTAAAAATATTAATCCCCATAAAACGTACTGGGTGTGGGGTTCGAAGCCTAGAATAATAAGCGGATCGTGATTGAAAATAGAAGGAGGATCACCGGATTAACGTTTATGGAATACTCCGCAATGTAAAATTAGTATATACTGCACAAAATCCAGCGTGTAAGAGTCTTTACTGCATCGGAATAGTGTAGTTTTCTATCTACTTTACAAAATTTGAGCACGGTTCAAGAACTATGATATTCCTGTACTTGCACTTCGAAATGGTTTACTGACCGTTGGTTCATTTAGATACCTAAGCTACTTTAAAATTAGTACTCGAGTATTTGGCTCAATTATACTATCGGGTAGTTATAGCCAGAGGGATTCGATGGTGACGTACTAGTATAATGCACATTTTGGAGAGATTAAGTAAAGCAATGATCTCAGATAAATCCGTTAAATTAAGGCAGAAGTAGCAATTTACGAAGAAAGTTAGCATTCTAGGCCTATACTTCTGTTTAATACTGAAAATGTCATGAAGTTGAAGCGAACTGAAATCATAAACACTTTAGTATTAGGTCCATATACGCGATAAGCTACTTTAGTATTCTGATGGTTTGGGATAAAATGTAATTTTTCGTGCTTTTTTATTTTTTAATAAAATCAGTATTCATTTTACAGAAACGTCGTGTAAAGGCAAAGTACTTGTACATTTCGGAGTACTCAAGTATAAGTTCTGGTTAGCTGAATTTCGATGTCATAGAAATACCACAAACTGTGCTACTTGTACTTCTTCAGAGTACTCAATTAGGTTTTTAGCTATATGCAACAAATACTTTCGGGTGTTTTTGATATTGGACTGCTTCAACTCCATGATAATTATAGTATTAAGCAGAAATGAACCTACAAATATCCTCATCCGTTTTGTTATTTGTAATAAATGCACATTAACTTCGGTTTTATCATTTCGGCGCGGGGGCGAGATGGTGCTGATACTTTATTCGGTTCCCAGAGAGACGGCTAAACAGTTCGGGAAACACTGATTTAAAGACTAGAGATCACATAAAAATACCGGTCTCGCTTCCATGTTCTTCTTTGAGATTCTGTTTGAAAAATAATGACACGTTCAAATTAGGTGTATACTATTTCAACGTCTCATCGCTCACTGACAGGGTAGTCACTATAAACTTTTTTGCCGGCCCCTGATGTAGAATTTTGTCCGCTCTCGTTGTCTATCGGTGACTTTGACTACAAATAACACTGGAGGGCGTCAAACGCCATGGGGCGTCGTCAGATTTAAAATTTGTAGGGTTTACCATGATGAAGGGACATTAAGGTTATGACTTGCAAAAAATTGGTCTCTCACATTGCGTAGAGTGGCAAGTTTTTCGAACATTTGATTGGTGGTAACCTACTATATTCTTTGAAAGAGCGGCATGCTCTGCACAGCTCAAGGAGAAACTTAAAATCATTCCTCTATCCTGTGCTTTCAAATAGTTTCATCTGAATTTCTGGGTTGGTGGATTGCAACAAGTTTTCGTCTTGTTTTACCGCATCATACACAAATTTGTAGCTGGGAGTTAGAATTTTTGAAGAACTCTGATAAATTTTTCAAGACTCAAGAATATGATGTTGGCAACCAATATACTATGGTTTATCAAAACCCTTGCGGATCATTGCATTTTGCTGTTTCACAACAACGACATTCAGCCGTCCAGTATCAACAGATGTTGTATCACATATGATATGACATTTTCGAATTCTCCTATGTCTCATATTCCTCTAATAGGTCTTCTAGACCGCTGAAAATATGTTGAGCTGTTCTACTTCCGCTTTTAGAACATCCAGTTTGATTTGTGTCAGGCAAATTCAAATTTGACGATATATACAGTCAACATCTAAAATCGAAATTAATAATTATTTATTAATTATTTGTTTTGACTGTAAACAAGAACACAATATGATTAACTTAATCTGGGCAATCACAATTTACCAAAATACAATTTTGAATCTTCACAATTGAACTTATGTCAGTTAAATTCAAATTAGTCGATATATATATTATATAGTCTGTATCCACAAAAGAAAGCCTGTCCTTCATACATTGAAAACTGAATTTTTTGCGGGAGATTTTTATTTAAACAGTCTTAACTTTTGGCGAAAGCGTTGTTTCACGCCATCTGGTCGTGCTGGATGCGTTTGTGACGTTAACGCTATTACTGATATACTATGCTATTTTTTCGAAATAAATGAACATAAATTAATTAGTGATGATGCCATTTCTCAATATTTACAGAGTGTATCATATTTAGTCTTAAATACACATAAATTGATTGCGCGAAATATATGTAGTATTTTAATATGTCGCCATGAAAACCGCGCATAGTTCAACGTTGATGAGTGTTATCTGAGAGCTCATATTATCCGCGAAAATATATAGTCCTAAATACACATAATAGGATATCTAGCGAATATATTCTTGCATAGACATCATAGTTTTCGAGGAAAGTCACAAAAAAGCTTAGTATGTCAATTTTACGCAATACTTAGTTCAAATCCAACAAAGGCCACTTCGACATGTTGATGAGTATTATCTCATTGTGACGTTAACGCTATTACTGATATATTATGCTCTTTTTTCGAAATAAATGAACATTAATTAATTATTGATCTGCGAAAATACCAAGTTCTAAATTCACATAAGAATAAGAGAGAATTTATATTCCTAAAAACAGCTCAGTACGCGTTTTCGAAGTAGTCGCATTAGTCCTAAATACACATATTAGAATATTAGTCCTAAATACACATATAATAGAATATCTAAGGAAAGTATCATCTAACGTATAATGAATGTTATTTATTTCTCGGAAGCATGGACCGAGCCTAGTCCAACGTTGATTATATTATGAGAGTGTTTACATTCTAAATAGCCTGAGGGGCGGGGCGTATAACGAATCCAACTACACTACTGATATGAATCGCTGAATTGCAAATGAGCTATGAAATATTCGGTCGGCATTTCAAAACGACTTCTAATAAAGGAGAAGATTACTGTAAATATTTTTCGAAAAGTGAGTCTATTCCCCACCAGAAATCATGAAATTCCCCACCGTTTGGGAGCCACTGGTGTAAACGGTGTCTTACAAAAGCCTAGAAGTTGGCTATGCTACAAGTCGGCAGATACGGAATCAAAAATAAGGAATATCGGCTTGGTATATGACGATAATATAGGGTTATCATACGTACTCTTTTAAGAGGATTTGTCCTCTTTTTTGACTTTTTTGAAAGTGTCCTCGAAGGGCGCCCTTTTGTCCTCTTTTTTGAGATTTTTTCGTCTTTCGTGAAAATTTAGGCCATATTTAGAGTAAAATGTGAGTGATATGCCGTAAATTAGCACAGAAGTGACGCTCCGGCTGGGCGAAAAGTTGACCTTTTTTTAGTCAACCGATCACAAAGTGGGAGAAATTCACCGATTTTTGAGAATTCTTCTCCGGTTTTGTAAGTCTCAAATTTCTGAAAATGTGTCCTCTCTCTAGATTTCCAAAATATGGTAACCCTATACCAGTGGTTCTTAACCTTTATTCCCCCAGCGACCCTTTCAAATATTATCGGGCTCCAGCGCCCCCAATCTCATATTGCGAGGAATGTAATAAAGACAATGAGTAAGAGGGATGGCCGTAACAGCACTTCGTCAACCCCCCTAAAAACGATTGTCTTGCGCACCCATAACGTGATAAACGAAACTTCGGAGGGCTTCGCCCCCAAGAACCCCGTAGCGTGATTTCGATGGTCAGCAAACTTTGTGTGGCCTGGTTGCCCTATGTACCAAAATGTTCTATAATGCATGAATGAATAGGTGGTAACTACATATAAGTCGCTATAAACTTTTTATCCTCTCCGTCCACGTAATCAAATTTACCAGTAGCGCTGAGTGAGCTGTTGTATTGGAAAATAAAGGGCACGTAATTAATAATTAAACATATTCGGGCGTGCCCGTAGGTACAATTAATCCGCTACCAGGGCCGTAACAGCACTTCGTCAGCCCCCCAAAAAACGTTGATCTTGAGCCCCCCATCGGGTGATAAATCAAACTACCGGGGGCTACGCCCCCAGACCCCCCTTCGGCTATCCGCTATTTGCTGATACTAGTCATCTCATCTACATTTGGGTGTCCATTCACTGAGCCAGCTATTCTCGCCTATACGCGCAAAGCGCGAAAAATTTCAATAATTAATGATTGAATTGGTCAATATGAATGGGAATTGCATGTATATTGATATCTAATTTTATCCTCTCTCTGCTCACGTAAACAGATTTACCGGTAGAGCTGAGTGATGTGTGATTGAAAAGGTAGGATCCCTCAATAACTATTATACATCATCGGGCGTCTACCCGTTGACAGGAACGAAACGGCACTTCGTCGGACCCCCCGAAAAAAACTTGGTTCTTGGGCTCCCATGGGGTGATAGACCGATTGCCCCACACCACGTTGTTCGCTTTTGCCACGAAATCAGCTACGTTACGCACAACAAATCCGAAGTTATGACCTTTTTTTAGTCGTGCGCACTGTTGTCCAACGGCCTTCGAAGTGAGTTGTTGAGTGTGCGCAGACTCATCAAAACGCAGAGAGAACATTGTGAGGTGTCTTGGAAACTGTAGAGCCAGTAACTAATGATTAAACATATTCGAGCGGGTAAACCCATGGGTATGACTTCGTTGCATGATGTCATTTCGTGACTTCCTGTCTGCTATATAAAAAAAATATAGAATTGCCCAACAGGAATATTTAGTTTTAGATATCCCTGTCGCCCACTCGTAACTAAACTAAATGATGCACACGATTTCAAATTGGTATGTCTTCACTGGCATATAATTTTTCCCTGCCAGCTGGATTTCGTATTCTGGGGTTCAGATTGCCAAGACAGGAACATTCGCTGCCAGTCATTTAGGCGTCCGTGGACAATTAAACCTATGTCTTTTGTAGGCTATAAATAACGAGGTTTTCGGGGTTAGTTTGCTCTGAATACTCATTATGGATATATCAACACCACATCATCTACTGCGAAGCCATTTTACTCCAGCGCCCCCATATCGCCCCCTGAGCCCAGTGCCCCCCATATCGCCCCATGAGCGTTTCCGTCCCCCCTCAAAATCGCCAGCACCCCTCGGGGGGGGGGGGGGGGGGCTCGAGGCAAGGTTAAGAACCACTGCCCTATACCATAATAGTAGTCGACAAACACCATGAATACCACAAACAACAACAGCAACACCGATAACGTTTATATATATCGTTTGTTATCGGCGCAACAAAGTGGGTATGTAATTTATTGTGGATTCCCAAGGCCAACCAACTAATGTGGTGTCACGAAGATTGCCGACAGTTTTGCCTCTCAAGACGATACTGACATGTAAGAGTGTGATAACGACTCAATACTATCGGCGGGGCTGATAAAAGACGATTCAAATATTTAGAAGGCACGCAATTATCATCTTGAGTTATATGCTCATACCACACGGAAGCACTATTCACGAGATTCTGGAGGATAGGTGTTGGGCGGCGTACGGCAACCGAATTGAAGAGAAATCTCTTTGGTGAGATTCGCACGATTACCCATTTCCATTTCTATTCACGGGGCGCAATATTTATTATACTTCTGCTCGTCGCATACGTATCGTGGGACTCGAGTTTCATGCCGAGCTATCTTCGGTCAAGGTTCTATCACCGGCGATCATTCTAGTATCGCACTTCGTTTTGGTTAAAACCGAACTGCCTTAAAAGTGTCGCTGTGGCGTCGAAGCTGGTGTCTATAATATTCCCGTAACCGCTGGCAGCACACACAAATACAGTTAGATACAATTCTGTAGATCAAGCCAGTTTTTTATTTTGATTTACCGAGAGGCGGGTACAAAGTATAAATAGCGCATAGCGCGAACAAAAATTTAATGTTGGATACATATCTGCTCAATAATACTAGACCATTTATTATTATTATTTTTTACGAAAAACGCTACGCCAGTGTCTGGAACACCATTTTACTTTGCACAAAAGTCACTGCGACACATTATAATTGGTGGTTCAATTATTTTCATTCGCACCAAGTCCAAACACACGACTTTCAATTCGGTAGAAAAGACAACACGCGATGCAATGAGCTGATAGGTCGATTTCGAACAAACCAAGAAGTATGTTCTCGCAATCCAACATCTCATTTAACCTAGTGCCTGGTGATAGAGTATTCGATCGTGATCTTTCAGATAGGTTACAGCCGAGATTTGAACAAGGGTCTCTTGCGTGAGCTCAATGGCGGTTGATTTAGCAAGTCACCAAGTGTTGCACTCGCACATAAAACTCTATAGCGAGGGTGTTACGCATCCGGCCCGAGAAGCAATTCTGAGTAGGTTGAAACATGCACATTTCAATCAAATGTTGAGATTTCTAGTGGGATATACTTCCATTAAATAACCCCTCCAGACAGCAAATGTCCAGTGGGGCACATTATAACCATTCGACATTAGTGCTGTGGCTCAACTCCAGTATTCATTAGGAACATAATCGCTGACATTGACGCTCAATTCCGAGATGGCAAAAAAAGTGTATACTTACATCATAGTTTTAGGGCAATATGCACAAAAAGTAGTTTCACAGAAGTTAAAACGGCAATGCGTAACCGTTATATGCAGGTTTCATAGATGATATATATTAGTTACACAGACATATAAAATCCCAATACTTCTGTTCGCATTGCTGTATCACTATTCACTATGCACTTCAAACTTAACAGGTCTCCAGCCTCGAGGGAATCCCGTTGGGCCGCTTAAAATAAATCAAATTCCGACGTCATCTTTTATGATTAACTCTCTCGTATTCACCACAACGCAAAACAAGACAATGGGTTTACCATAAATATTAGACATAAGCCATTTTCGATCATCGAAAGAGCCACTGTGCGGTCGAACGCTGTATTCATTCAATCACCAAATCATCGAATCGCCAATTCCATCGTGTGCGAATGAAGTTGTATCTAGAATGGAACCCATATGATCCTAAACATAATATAATCTACTACTGTATATACATAGGCTCATAGGCGCCGACTTTTATTTTTTTACGAGGTGACGAAGACTTGTGACGTCATAATTGTTTCATATAGATGACGTCATCATCGCACGAAAACGCACTTTACTACATGCCGGTGGTGCGCGTGCAGCGTTAAACCATTCGTGTGACATTTTAATACTGCCCTTGCACTCATTAATATCAAACTATGCAGTCGAGATATTAGATGGAATCTTAAAACGGACGATCATTTGAAGTGTTGAACTACCTGCGCTACCAGTCCGTCCGACGGTATCTGCAGTTGCATTGATGTTATTCACGCGCAATGCCCAGTGTGATTATCACTGCCCTTACAAGTAACACACGACAACTCTTGAATACTTCAAGCAGACAATAATGATGATTAGAAACGCGAAATTGCGCAGCCAATCAATAATTGTCTCTTACAGTTTCTTGCTTCGCGTTGACCAACTCGCATCGCGGCAATTGTTTGATGATTAAAACATTGGTGCATTTCCCGATTCAAGTTCGCGAAGCATTTCGGGAGTACGTCGGTCAATTCGTAAATTCAATCGTCATGTCGACGGCCGCCAACGTATACTAATGGAATTACGTGTTGACGGCCGCACAAATTTCGTTCTACGGCCGCGGGTTGGCCACCCTTGGGCTAGAATTAATATCACTTTCGGACGCATGCCGCGATCTTACCAATAGAAATCCTCTGTCTATCTAATGCCTAATAGACTGAAGACTGAAAATGACTTTGTGCGACAATTTCGGAGTACGAATGTATCAAGTAGATAACAAGAAATATGAATGATGGCAAATAAGAAAGTGTGTAATCTAATCAGTATCGCCACGAATCGGTTTTGAGTGTGACACTGTATTGAGTGGCTTTCGTCGCGACAATTGTTTTCTTATTATATCGGTGTTTAAGCTGTATTGCTGCATCTCCCGTTTAATGTCACGGGCACAGCGAGTCTGCGAAGAAATTGATTCCAATTTGCAGGCACACACCAACACACCCTACAATTTCGCGCTACGATTACCTATCACAAAGCTAGCTAGCTCATGAATGGTTTTGTAAACGAATATGGGTGCGCAACTGCGCATAATTTAGATTTCAGAAAAGCAGAACGCATATTTGGGCGCTTGGTCGGCAGAGGAGATCTACTATGGTGCTTCTCAGCACACGCTAGGCGCGTAGCCAGTCGAAAAATTAGGGGGATTTGGATTTTTTTCAAATTTACCAATATAGCATCAATTCAATTAGCGGTCGAGTACACGCGTAAATGACAATCATACATTCACTTCGGATCGACCTCGTAAGTCGGCGCCTATGCGATAGGCTTGATGATAAAGTATACAAATGAAAAATTATGGCATGTTTTTTAGGTAATATAATTGAATCATCTGACTGGTGCGGCCCGCGAGCGATATGAAGGTTTTAATAAGGCACGCCACTCAGGTTATAGTTTTGACCCCCCCTGCTCTATACGATCGGTTCCTTTCACATAAAAACAAACTGTATATTGAATTAGCGATGATCGAGAAGCTTTCTTGATGAGCAAACGCGACGGGTTCTGATAGAACTATTATGATAGGCTGCGTGAAACTCTCGTCACTGTGGCTATAAAGCAGTGGTCGGGAACCTATGGTTCGCGAGCCATATATGGCTCTTTTGGGCATAAGATATGGCTCTTTTTGTGTGCCTAATTTATCAATATTGCAGCAACTTGTTATTAAATCTTCATCACGACCTGTATGATTACTCTTGAGACAATTTAAACATGTCTTTGAGAGGTTAATTAATTCAGTGGCGTATTCAGAGTTAGGGGCACAGATCCCTTTTTCAAAATTCCTAAATTCAAGTTGATGTCGCGCCGGCGACCAATATCATTCCCAAATTCGATGTACCTGCCATGAGATCTTGGATTGCACAACGCAGTTTTCAAATACATATTGTCTTCCTGATCTCCGACAAGAAATGAACTGCCGTGGAAGTTCACAATTAAAAATTCAAATTACAAACAACGGCATAGCTATCCACGCTCTTGATTGATAACGTGGCTTTGTAGTCGATGTTAAAATGTAGGCGTGTGGCTCAACGTTATGTTACCGCATAATATTTTGGGAATTGAAAAGTCGAATCGGAATCAGTGCGACAATTACATTCGATTATATTCAGTTATTATAAATTCTATGATATTTACGATTAATTGCGCTATCACAGGTAAGGTATGGTCCGGGCGTGCCTCACCTCACCTCTCACCCTTTATTTTCGAACAATAAATTGACAAGTTGCGTGATTTTGGTAGTAAAAATGTTCAAAATCTAGTAGACAGGGTATGCACTGCCCTACGTGCCGCCACTGACCCCACCTCACGGACGCATCACGGATTACAGTGGGATAGTATACTGCTCTTATGGTGACCATGTTTGGATCCACCTGCCCTGCGTATGTCATCATTGGGCCTCGCATTTACGAATAGCATCAAGACCAACCTACGATCTCATATCACTGACGAAAATGTCAAATTTTCTATAAAGCTTAACCTCAACACTTATCAACAAGCAGACTACAAAGCCATCAGGAATAGCAAGTAACACCACCAAAAGACGCATTACCTATGAAAACATGTAAAAAGTAGATTGATACTTTTACTGGTGTCTACGTCTGTTGGAAATCTAAATGTTAATTGTCGTAAGCTTCGAAAAATATCATATGCCTCTCAGTGCAATATAATTTAAAATATATAAGTTGCAAAATATGCATGTAAATCAAGTTTCGTAAACTCATTACTCATATAAGGCAACTGGTATGATAAGTACGAATTTTTACAGAGAAAATACGGTGCAAACGACGAATCCCACGTAGGTATGTCGAATCTGCACTACGATGACGTCCCGATTTTTCAATTGTGACGTAAGAGTTAATTTACATGTATGGCTCTTTGGGAGTTGAAATGGGAAATATAGGGTCAATACGCCTCTTCGGGCGAAAAAAGGTTCCCGGCCACTGCTATAGAGAGACATAAACTACAGATAACGTATATTCTATTTGAGGCCGAGGCCAGTAACGTTACAGCAATGGGAGAGTTCACATTACGTCAAATGCGATGCCAAAGTGTGGATGTATAAGCCGTATAAAATAAACCAGAGTTCACCGAGCGAGTGTTAGTTTCGGCAGCGCGACGTTAACTCGAATCTTAACGTAGTCACAAAACGAGTGTATAAAATCTGCCTTACACTACAGTCGCTACGAGCAGACAGGAAACTTGCAATTGCAAACCATCTTAGAATAACCCGCGACAGATTGACACAACATATTCTACTAAGCGTTGACAAACATCAGTTGTGGCTCACAACACAAAATGAAAATCAAGTGGTCGTCATATTAGTATCCGAACGAAATCGTAAGTTAGAAAAGTGGCCATTTACGCAGCTTGCGTTGGTGACCCCTGTTCTAAACGCTGTATTCAATGAGCTAAACCTCTTTCTCGTGCTTTACTGAAACCTGCCTGGGATTTAGCTAACGCAAAATCATTCCTCCATACTGCGCGAGACTTTCTTTCCTATGCGACTACGATATTTACGGCGTCACACTTGCAGTACGCATACGAAACAGACATCGCGAATGACTCGACAAATGATTTCATCTCGGTTCTCGATGATACCACATATGCCTCCCATATTTGAAGCAAAATGAACTCATTTTACTCGGCGAGATCTACACAGCCGCATTCGATTATATGATGCTTTCTTGGCCGCCATATAATGCACGGTAGTTACTGTGGAGTTGCGATTGTGCTATTCACATTGTGATGCAATATTTACGAGCTAGTTGCTAAGTGAGAATTGCTATTGAATGATGTCGCGATCAGCTTATATCATCGGAATAACTCAGTTCGATTGCAGTAAAGATATGTTCAGCTATGTTTAGTATCATTGCCAAAGCCACACGGGGGCCTGGATGTGCAACAGATAAATCGCCACTCAAAGGATTGGGTGTTCTAAACATAGAAGCTCTGAGGAAGCTAGAAATTGCAAAGTTTATGTATCAGTTCCAATGCGGTCAATGTCCCTCAAATTTCAACGACTACTTAAGCTCGGAGTCAAAAGCGCAGACGTACTGCACACGCGCGCCAACGAAGAGCAACTACCATATGATCAGGACGGAATACAAGAAACCGCATTGCTCTATCACGTATGCCGGACCCCAATTGTGAACAGCATCTCGCCGGCTATCCTACAGTCGTCGAGGATGTCCGGTCCGCATTCAAGTCGGCAAAGAATTCATGGTGTAATTCAGAGGTCTCAAATTCAAATGTGCTCGCAAGCCAATTTCCTAGTTGTTGAAAAAGCCACGGGCCGCAGGATCAATGATTGAGATATTCAATATAAAATTTCTAAGTAGGCCTTATTTGACGGGACCTTGCAGACAGCCATACCACAAGCATCGTGAAAATGTAATTTACTATTGTGCTATTTCTATTCACGTTTGACACGGAAAAAATCACATTTTCAAATATTTAAATAAAATTGTTTTTGTGCCGGGCATAATTTGTTAAAATAATGAAGTATAGATATCATGCGAGAGGACGCCTCCTTACATCGTAAAACTGTCGGGTTATAATATTGCAGCTTGTGGACCTTTGACTTATCACAATTTTATGTAAAACATTTTAAAATTTACTGAAGATTGAAGCATTCGATCGGTGTATAGCCCAGGGGTTCTCAGCCCTTTCTAGGCCGGGGCCAATTTTCGGTTTGAAAATGTGCTGTGACCCACCTCTTCTCTAAGAGTCATAATCCTGTTCACTGCGTGGTAATCGACGGCGCCGATATGCTTATTTATCTAAAATATGCTCAGTTTTCTCTTACTTTACTGATTATATATAAATCTATAGACCTATATAAGTCTAAGACCTCTAGGGACATGAAATCGCGCGAAGCGCGACGAAAATTGTCCAGTGGTATAAATATCCTCCAACAAACGACCAACGAAATAATCTTGTACCCCTTAGATCTCCCCAATCGGGTGTTTGGGTGAGGCAGTTACGGCCTTGGTAGATCATAGGCTAAAACACATGTGTATATTATGATCGTCCGCTGCTCCATTCACGTCGCGAAACACCACATCCACTGTGTGGTTGGGGTTTTAGTTCCACTATTGTGGGGAATATTATAATTATTCTGGGCCATCTGCAAACAATTCATTAATGAACGGGGTGCTAGGGGCGTAGACAGGGGGGTAGAATTGAAGAACGTTCTACCCCCTTCCAGGCTGGATTCTATCCCGAAAATCCCAAGTCAACGCTACTGCAGTAACAACATTTCTTCACGTTATCTCCTAATTTCAATTTGCTGCGCGTAACGCCGCGACGCTGATTACATGCCCTTTTCTCGTCGATCTCTCGTCTATGGAAGCGCGTCTATGCAAGCGTGAAAGGGACATTGTTGCATTTTTCTCTTGGCGAAGGTTAGCGATCAGCGTAATCCCTTTATTCTGAATGCAGTCGTCGAGCAATAATAACATTTGTCGCCTTCGTTCACGCGTTGTTTTCTCATCAACAGTTAATTGTAAACGATAACGAACATTAATAACATGAAAATAACAACTTATAACTGAATGAAATCATGTCTTAAAGCAATCACATCTGATTCGTGCTTTGCCGAACTCAAACCTGTTCCCCAAAACAGCGTGAAGACACAATACATTCGATTCGCATTTTATTTTTGACGCCATTGTTGTGCATTGTCTTGTCCTCAATGATCATCTATACGTCATACTAGATTATGCCTTTCGTGATCGGTATCCCACCGGGACGCATTCAGCCTTCAATAGCCGCGCCGAAACTTGTTTGAGATTCCCTCGCTTTGCGAATAAGTCATTATTCACACGCCGGTACAATTGGTATATGCGCCATGTTCGAAATGAATTGAATTAAAACGCCGAGAAGACGTTACGCTTACACGCGAATTGAATCATGTCAAAATTCATGAAGATATAACAGATTCTGCGCTGTATAGATTGTTTGTCGTGAAATGTTATTCTGGTATTGTTTCAAGGTCGATTACTTACTTGAATACAAATAAGATATCATGCACTGTCACGGGATGAGCGCGTGCGCATCGTAACATGATCCCCGTGCAACTTGTTGATAGCTAGCACGATCCCCGTGCAAGCTGTTGATTGCTAACTCGCTTTCAGTAATTAGATCCGCCAATTAGTTACGTTTTCAAAAGCGTACGGAATACAGAAATCGCTACCGCTAAAGGCATGACGCATATAGGCTCATTCTGGCCCCTTTATTCAGTTCTACTCCCCTTTTATCTCGGCTGGCTACGCCCCTGGGTGCTAGTACTACAGTGAAGCGGAGAAAGAGTTTTTGTAATATGCATGCTGTACATTTTTGTACAATGTATGTCTTGTACCAAACCAACTGAAGTTGCCATGTCAGAATATTAAATCCAATGATACAATCAATTCATGTAGCTCTTACATTATGTTCATGTTCCATGATCTTCAGGCGGGACATTTTAAACCGACTCCAAAGATTAATGCGCTTCGCTAAATCCTTAATCCATTACGATTCGTTGCGGTGGTGCACCATACATACCTTCACCAGAAGTTGCTAATAATTTTCAATTATTGGTATTTTTGTCCAGAGCTGGTCAGTAACGAAGTACTTCTGATTGTTGGAAGTACTCAAGTAGTATTCCTCTACTTCTGGTACTTACTCAAGTAGATCTGATTTCTCTACTTCTACTTCGTAATATTTTGTGATCTACTCACTTACTTTTCGCTATTTTCAGTATGTCATGTAGAAGTAGTTTAATCCCCTAATACAGGGGGGGGCAAACTACGGCCCAAAACTACACCGTTTTGTGCGGCCCGCGAAAGGATCGAAAATCGTATTTAGAATATTGGAAGAATCCACAGTAAAAGTCTGATTTCTAGAGGGACTCGATTTAACTTTTTCAGGATATACGCTGTTCCCCCTATGCTTATCTCCTACATTGGGTGTTCGTTTAGTGAGTCAGTTTTACTCGCCTGCACGCGAAGCGCGATAAATTTATTTAATTCATGACTGATTCGGTCGATATGATCGGGGAATACATGTATATATTGCTATCAATTTTTATCCTATCTCTGATCACGTAATCTGATTTACCGATAGAGCTGAGTGAGGTGTGTTTGAAAACGTAGGACTCCTCAATAATAATTAAAAATCTCCAGGTATATACACGTTGGCAGGAACGAAACAGCACTTCCTCAGGCCTCCCTCGAAAAATTGAGTCTCGGGCTCCCATACGATGACAAACTTACCCCCCCTCATCACGTTGTTAGCTTTTGCCACGAAATAATAGTTGTACCACTCCAGCAAGTTTATTAATTTTAGTGATGTACTTGGAAAAACCGATTCGCGCGTGTGGTTGGTAGATTCGTTCTCTCGATGTGCAGTATCTGTATTTATAAAATCTATATATAGCGTATTTGAATCTGATATGGTTATGACGCTGTCAGCATTGTGTGTCCCGGAGTTGAACGAAAAGTAGAATCAGCAAATCTATAAACAGATGACTGCTCGCAGATTCAAATCCCCACCGTGGTCTTAGAATCGGGACAACCGACTTTAATCCCTAGTTTTGAAAATCGGTTATATTGAGATTGGCCAGCAGTTTATGAAATCTCGCCAATGTTCCTGACGCGTGAACCATATCCTCAAATCAATGGTGGGTTGGTTTTACATAAAAATATATTTAATTTGTACATCCTCACTATATAGTGAAATACTAATATTGTATTTTGGTTTCTAATCAAATTTTACATAGTGTAGCAGGCGAATAGATTTAGATGCTGAATGCTCGGTCCACGAGTGTTTTATTTACAAACTGGTTACTGATGAGGACGATCCACTTATCTCAGGGGCGGGCAACTTCTCCAGTCAGCGGGACGGATATTGGAAAATTAAGTACTTGGCGCGCCGGATTGCTGAACCGATACAATATTCGCCCATTTATCCACATATACAAGCAATAACTCGTATTTAATGAATGTATTTTAATGACGGCAATGTTACTTCAAAGCCATCTCTCGCCGATAATAATGACGAACACAATGTGGATTTGAGAACAGCATTTCCATACAGGCGCCACCATGTCTGCTTTTCTGATCAATTAACACACGGCGCAATCCATAATGAAGATTTCAAGGCGTCACCCAGTGTTGCACTCGCCTATAAAACTCTATGGCAGGGGTGTTAACTGTTAAGCATCCGGCCCGCCAGACGATTCATCCGGCCCGAGAAATAATTCTGATTGGATTGAGAAACGCACCTTTCAAACTGATGTTGAGATTTCTAGTAGGAAAATACCTTCATTGAATAACCCACAAGACAGCAAATGTCGATGTATTTGTAGGCCACATTATAACCATCCAACAGTAGTGCTGTGTGGTTAACTCTATAGTCACCAATAGGAACAAAATCGCTGACGTTGACGCTCAATTCCGAGACGACAAACGTGTATACTTAAATCAGAGTTTTATGGCAATATGGACCAAAAGTAGTTATTCACAGAAGTTAAAACGGCAATGCGTAACCGTTATATGCAGGTTTCATAGATGATATATATTAGTTACACAGAAATATGATATTCCAATATTTGTGTTCGCATTGCTGTATCACTATTCACTGTAGACTTTGTTTTTGAGGTAATATAGTGGAATCGTCTGACTGGTGCGGCCCGCGAGCGATATGAATGTTTCAATACGGCACGCCACTCCGGTTAGGTTTGACACCCCTGCTCTATATACGATCGGTTACTAGGCGTTTAACATAAAAGAAAACTGAATGTTGAACTAGCGCTAATCGAGAAGCCTTACTAAAGCGAACGAGACAAGTTGTGATATATGGTAGGCTGCGTGAAACTATAGATAACTAACCTACGGATAGATACGCAACACCCGTCGTCACGCTTGCTTGCTCCGAAGAAAATACCCCTCAGCAATCTGAACGCAACGAATTGCCAATCCCATAGCTGACGACCCGAGAGCTCAAATTGAATAAAGTTGATCTTATTTGAAAGCTACTGTCGCACTGATTCCGAAAATATACATTAAAATCCGATCGGGGCAATGGAACCGCCTCGAAATACAACTCAAAGTCTGAAAATCGGCATTGTTCTGAACATTCGCAGACACGCAAGGGTCATTCTTATGGTCATTGTGGTGCATCGATGCGATTGCTTGGAACAATGCCGATTTTCAGACTTTGAACGCTATTTCGGGCTGGTTCTTTTGCCTTGATATGAGTTCTTTACATGATGTTATTTCGTGACCTCCTGTCTGCTATATCAAAAAATATAGAATCGCCCAAACGTACTAAACTGAAAGATAACACGATTTCAGATTTATATTTCTTCACTGGCATATCATTTGTTCCTGTGCGATGGTATTTGTTTTGTGAGGTTCAGATTGCCAAGACAGGAACATTCGGCGCCAGTCATATAGGCTACTATATGGACAATTAGGCCTACATGTATTTTGTATATATAACGAAGTTTTCGGTCAGCATATGGGCAGTTCTTTACGGGTTACGGTCAAGGTTTTCTCGCTGCCGATCGTTCTGGCACATGCACTTCTTGGAGTCGCATGTTACATGGCCTAAAACGTTATATGTATTGGTGCGTCGTGGCGCGGTAATGGCTTCCGCCGATATGCCCATTTTTATAAATCTTGTGTATTTTGTCTTGGGGAAAGAGTACCCAATAATCAAGATATTTGGCGACTTGAAATCGCGAAAATCTTTTTGAAAAGTTCCATAAATTAAAAAAAAATACTCAACAATTTATGCTAATTCACGAAATAATATTGGACCCCCTTCGAGCTCGGGCTTAGCTTATTTTGAAACAATTACACTAATTCGATACTGAAATCGATTTCAGTTCTCAAAATGCTTAATCACATTCTTACAAAATCACAAATCAGATCGTCGGTCGCATGTGGCTGCATGTGGGTGACCTCTAGTATAGTGCAAAACGAGACAAGCTTGATGTAGACTGTGCAGGTGCACTGTCCAGCTATCAACTATTCTCATGCTTATAGGAATGCACTGTGATTTGAAATGAACTGAGCTTGATGTTTGCTGTATTTATTTTTCATTCACAATTTCATTCAATTTCCAAGTTTTTGCGAATTCAGAAATTCTAATTCTAACCTAATCTGGAAAAGCAGTGAATTTTCTAGATGTCCAAGTATGGGTTATCCCTGCCGTAAACGCTGCATTCAATGAGCTCATACTTTTTTTTCGGACTTTGCCGAAACCTGCCTTCGATTTACCTAACGCAAAATCGTTTCACCATACTGCCGCAAGACTTAATTTCGTACGCGTGAAGCGGGGCCTACGATACTTACGGCATCATACTTGCAGGACATGTGAGGAAGACGTTTTCGAAACAGA
Source organism: Botryllus schlosseri (assembly GCF_051294905.1). Taxonomy (NCBI): domain Eukaryota; kingdom Metazoa; phylum Chordata; class Ascidiacea; order Stolidobranchia; family Styelidae; genus Botryllus; species Botryllus schlosseri. The sequence continues at coordinate 37,205,521 of NC_137238.1, forward strand.
CGTCACGAATGACTCGGCGATTGTTATTCGCTTCTCGATAATACCAGATACCTCTCATTTTAAATCAAAGTAAATCAACTACTCTGGCTTGCGAAAATGACTACGACTCTGTTAATATGAAAGACTACTCCAAATTGAGCTGCTTCTACACCTGTATACCCCACCTTGTCGTGCTTTGGACTGATGAAAGTGTTATTATAACGAGCCGGGTCATCTTCCTTTGACACGGCTAGGGGCTACACACTAACGTATGTCCATACGCAACATAACGGTGCCTACCCTACGGGCTTCCTTTTCCTAGACTCCACCACTTTATCCATGCGATTTGAGGCTTCTAGCGACTTGTCTTTGCAAAATTTGTTCTTTTTTCGACCTGTTCGTTTTTGGTGTGCATGTAGAGCAGGAAGCTCCCTGGGATGACGTATGCGACGATGTAGACGCGACAGACGTGATACGTGACACTGTATCGCGACCCCGTGATATTTCCCTTGACTCTGTCCGCGAAAACAGTCTTTGGATTCTACAGAGATGCCACAGATGTTGTTATTTAATTACAGCGAATCCACCTTGTCTGAATCTGGAGCCCGCGACCACATTCTCCACGTGGGAAAATTCGTCAGCGAATCTGTTGACGACGTCACTGTAAGTCCAATGTATATTGCTTGGATGCAAAGTGATGATGAACTACGACTGCAAAGAAAGACAATAATCGAATATGCCAAGTCCAGAAAACACAAAATGGTGTAAGAAAAAAGTGGATTTTTGAGAACTAGCACCGATAACACCGTTCCAGTTATCCAATACTCAAACCGTATGGGTGTAGCTCAAGGTTCAGTTCCAAAACTTCCAAGTATATACTTGAACAGCTCTACAGCCACTGCTACGCTTGGACATAAAATGATATAGAAAGGCTGAATCTGGACACCCGTAAGCAGCGACGCACTTCTATTTTTACTCTAGGCTTGTCAAGTGGTTTGAACGTGAGACTAGTTCGACGGGTTTTCAGTATTTAGGTGAATTAGGCCTCGACTTAAGTTAACTACTTTGAACACTTCTGCCTGTAAGTTTTGAACACTTCTGACTGTAAGTTTTCAGAAGAAGATTAATCTTCGTAGACTAGCAGTCAAAAATTCACACTACCAGCTACCATTCTATGATGTCACGAACATTGCCGACATTTTTACCTCTCGTAGCCGATACCTACATTTCAGAGTGTGATATCGACTCTATATTATCGGCGGGTCTTATATAACCCCCCTCGCCCCCATCATCACGACTGCAATGACACAAGACACACATTAAAGATAAACATTAATATTAAATGCCATGGTTGTGTGAGCATCAGAGAAAGATGGAACAAAAAATAAACTCAGACACATTACTGAGACGAGGGTCAAACTCAGTGCTTCAGAAAGCGGGTGGGAATTTGAAACATGGAGCGAAAAGAACTGAAATGGTAGTATTGAATGCAAACCAACTTCACTAAGTGGTCACAGCCAACCTGAATACCCTGAAAAAGTGCGAGGATGAGGTTTCTGACAACCTTCAGTCTTCAAAGGGGGCGATAAAGATATGTGGAGCTTGATAAGGGGACGATGAGTTCAAAATGTTGGAAGCCACTGGTTAGTTGAATCACTCAGAATGAAATGGAGGAAAACAGAACGAAATCACCATTACCAATCAAATGTAGAAACATTAGGTAATTAGCCGGACTTCATGGCGCAACTTTTCCACAAACACCACATTTATGATTCTTGATCCCATAATGCATTTGCGAATGCCTCTGGCGGTTCACCTTCAAAGTAATTTTTTTCCACAGACATCACATTCATGATCCTTCACCCAATAATGAATTTTCAAATGGTTCTCGAGGCCACCCTTGAGATAAAATTCTCTTCCACAAATATCACATTCATGATTCTTGTTTCCATAATGAGTTGTCAGATGACTCGTAAGGTCACCCGTCCGAGTAAATTTTCTTCCACAAACATCACATTCATGATCCTTCACCCCATAATGAACTTTAAAATGCCTTTGGAGGCTACTCTTGCGAGTAAATTCGTTTCCACCAATATCACATTCATGATTCCTGTTCTCATAATGAGTTTTCAAATGACTCTCGAGGTCATTCGTCCGAGTAAATCTTTTTCCACAAACATCACACTCATGATCCTTCACCCCATAATGAACTTTCAAATGCCTTTCAAGGCTATTCTTGTGAGTAAATTCGCTTCCACAAATATCACATTTATGATCCTTGACCTCATAATGCATTTGCAAATGCATGTTGAGGCCACCTTTGAGAGTAAATTCTTTTCCACAAACTTCACATTCATGTTTCTTTACACCAGAATCCATGTATTTTTCAAATGTCCAGTGAGCTTATAGTCTAATGGTATAATGATGCAAAAAAAGAGCATGGTTGAATTTTGATTTTCAATATGTCAATGTACATTGTACAGCGTCACATTCATGGTCACCATAATAGCCGTTGCATCAAGATTTGTCCTTTGAGATCCACACATAGACACAAGGGATGGTGTGAACCTCTGAAAGTTTCTGGTTCGTGTGAAGGCGAACCTTTTTTGAAAGGTTCTGTGTGAACGCGAACGTGAACCTCGCGACGTAATATTGCTAATTCCAACCCTACATTACAGTGGAGTGATATATATTTATGTACAGGATACCTAGCGACGACTCGGACCACATAATGCCACAATGCCGAAGTACATATACTAAATTTCTAAATGTCGCCAAATTAATCAACTGGAGCAATCAAATGATATAATAATCCCATAAAATCAATATCCTTCGTCGCTGTGCCAACAATTTCGACGAGGACTTGCCAGGGAATTTAAGCTTACGCCTGGGCCAGACCAAACAATGTATTCGGCGTCTGAGTGTTGATATGTTGATATTGACCATAGTGTAAACAGGTTTTACCCCATTAACCATTGGTACAGCAGTATCCAACACCCCAATCGCCAGGATTTGTTTTTATGATACAATAAACATATGAAATCTAGATGGACCCCGTGCGCTTGCTAGTTTTTTTTACATCAGACAACGATATCAATTTCATTTCATTTATGGGTTGAAAAAAAAATCATTCGCCGGCTACTTACATGTAGCGTATGTCTCTGTTGATATTGTGAGATTGCGGGTCAAGCTCACAGCGGAGCGCCAATAAATATTCACAAACAGAAAGCTGGATATTTTGAGCAAAAATTTTCAACAGCGCAGGAAAGATTTTTGAGATTGTCAAGGTACATGTTCGTTTAGTGGTGATTTTTTTTTATGTTGCCAGCGCCATTCCTAGCAGTTGAAATGCCATAAACTTCATCCAAAATGTTATTTTGACAATAAAATTGTAATATATAAAAAGATTCACACCATCCCTAACAGCCACATTTTGAAGAAATATTGTCATAATGACTCAACAGAAAGTTAATAGAAAGATTTTGAAGTACAGATTGCTAATGACCCAATGTACGAAAACGTGTCGAATGTAATCATGTAGTGTAAAACTATTATTTCTGCATAATACCGACTTTAAAAGTACTAGTGGGATGATAGAGAGATATGCTTTCCCTTTCTAAGGTGTAAAAATGAGATAAGACGTTTCGGATCTAGAAAACCATTGTATTATGCACACTAGCTACTGCGATACAATATGATTGACGGTTCGATTAGTTTCATTCGCTCCAGACACATGCGGCTGATTTAGCAAGTCACCTAGTGTTGCACTCATCCACAAAACTCTATATCAAGGTGGCAAACATATGGCCCGCGGCGGCATGCTGCCAGCGAAACCATTTTGTCCTGAGTAGTTGGAGAAATGCACATTTAAAACAAATGTTCACATTTTTTGTAGGAATTATTTCCATTATAGCCCCTCGACTCATCGAGTATGTTCGTAGGTCACATTCCGAAAAGGTAATGAAGTGGAAATGGAAAAATAGACCGAAAACTGGTCATTCACAGAAGTTAAAACGCCAATGCAAAACCGGTATATGCAGATTGCATGGAGAATATATTAGTTACACAGAAATATAATCCCCATATCTGCGGTCGCATTGCTGTACAACCAAACAATGGGACCATAGACGTATGCCAACGTATATCACCGCAAGAGTCATTGTTATATAGCGGTTGGAAACTATATTCCATCCCTCCATCATCGTACTTTTGCCATTCCGTCGTTTGCGCCGCAGCCCACGGTTATTGGCCTAAAACTCCGAAAACAACTCGACTGCTAACATCGCTGTTCAATCTATTTCCAACAGAGAAAATGCGAAATACCGCGAAGTTTTACCAGACTCAAACATGTCAAGGAAGAGTCACAACATCAGGTCCTCCTCATCACAGCTAGGGCCCCAAAGGAACCAGGATATGTGTCCAACAAATCACTGCTCAGAATATTCGGTGTCTTAAACATAAAATAAATTTGGGAACTAGAAAGAGCCAAGTTTATGTATCAGTTCCACTGCGGCCACTGCTCCAAACACTTCAATGACTTCTTAACCTCGGTATGAAAAGTGCATAAGTACGACACACGCGCATCCACGTTGTCCAACTATCATATGATGGACAAAAAAGGTCATCGTTCAATCAAATATGCCGGACCTGATATGTGGAACAGTATCACGCCGGCTATCCGATAGTCATCGAGCATGTCCACATTCAAGTCAAAATACAAACAATTTTTCCTGAATCAATACTATAGCTAGCCCTTTATTTGACCGGACCACGACCGTACATATCGATCTCCTATCCCGCCACATTTCACTTTTTTATCATCCGTCCTTTTATATTAATTTCCTTTACTTTTCATTCAGTGTGCTGTGTGCATGCCTCCTTTTTTTATAACGCCTAGATCAGGTTTGTGTCTGATATCGAATAGGCTGCTATTCCAAGTTGTTTCGACACCGTCCTATCCTCCATTGCATCGCAGTCTCGCGGTGTGTCGAAATAATGAAATTATTAGTATTAAATTGAATTGAATTGCGAATACAGGTGTAGCTAGAATGTAATCCATATAATCCAAAATATAATGTAATATACTACTGTGTATATAGGCTTGATAATAAATTATCCAATTGAAAAACACGGGCACGCATTTTGAGGTAAAATATCTGAACAATCCGATTAGTGCGGTCAGCGAACTTCCCAGGCCTTAACCCCAAAAGTAAACCGAATATGGATGGAATTAACACTAATCGAGAAGTCTTCTTAATGAGTGAGCGAACGAGACTGGTTCTGATATAACCATGGCAGGCTACGTGAAAGTCTCGTCACTGTGTCGAAAGTGTTCGATACAGCAGCGCCACGTTAACCCGAATCTCAAAGTAGTCACAAAATGACTATGTTTAAATCTGCCGTACACACGCCGCAAGCAGAAGGGCAACTTGCAAACCATCTTAAAAGAATCCGCGACAAATTAGACAACGTGGATTCATCGGTAGCTGCTAGTAAGCGTTAAAAGCCATCGGTTGTGACTCATAACACAAACTGAAAATCGAGTAGTCATCATATTTGTAACGGGTGAATATCATACGTTAAAAAGTGGCCATTTACGCAGTTTGAGTTCGTGATCCCTGCCCTAAACGCTGCATTCACTTTTCTGAAACCTGTCCTGGATTTATCTAACGCAAAATCGTATCATCGCACTGCTGCGAGACTTACTTTCCTATGCGTGAAGCCATTAAACTAATTCGAACAACTGTGCCGTGTACTGTACCACACTCCACGGACAACGAATGACAAATTGTTGCGTGTGAATAGTCAAATCTAATTACTTTCTCGTTGCTCTTTGCGCGTCCGCGAATGCAAATCCACGAGTGAGATGGCGATGGCTGCAAGAATATGTCGGAGCAGAATACCAATATCAGGATTCACGAAAACGACAACATATGTTTTCTAGCTGTACAGAAACTAAATTAAGGAGTATTTAGTGGTACTATCGTGTACTGAAAGGTGGTGTGGAGACACGGAATCGGGAAAATCAGGAAAGAATGTCACTTTTTCAAAATTTTTAGATTTAGAATTGTGGAGTAAAATTCGAAAAGAATGCTAATTTTCCCGCGACTTTGTGGTTTGTTGACTAAAAAAAATCAAATTTCCGGCTCAACTCCGGAAATAAGGTTTTTCTTGAAAAAAGGTCGACACTTTCGTTCGGACCACGAATTTCCTATTTAGCGTCATTTATGCCCGTTTCTTAACTCTAAAAGCTGTAAAGGGGGACGAATCCCCAAAAACAAGGACATTTATGCAAAAATAATGAAAAAGGAGGACGTATTGTAACGCTATGTACATTCCAATGAACTGTTACGTCACAATTGAATTCGTCACGTCCAAACGAGAGGTGAGGCACAAACGGGCAAAGCATGACCCTTGATAACGCAATTCATCGTAAATGGCTTAGAATTTATTATATCTGATATCAACCGAATGTAATTGTCACACGTATTCCGAAAATCTGAATACTGATCGACTTCTCAATTTTCAAAGTATTTGGTGGCAACATAACGTTGCGCTACACGCATACATTTTATCGCCGGTACAACCGTTTGCGATTGTGCATGTCACGTCAACGGCAGCTCATTTCGCGCCATAGATCAAAATAAGACAGTGTGCATTTGAAAACAGCGTCGTGATATGGGCGTCGCTATGTCTGTTATGCTCTTAGACTTAGATTAATCAACGTATCGCACAATACAGGATTTCGAGTGGGTTAGGCTACATATAGAATTCGCGAGTGATATTGGTCGCTGGCGCGCGACAGTAACTTAAATTTAAGGATTTTAAAACGAGGGGGTCGGTGCCTCTAAACCTGACGACGGCATTGTCTTTACGACATTTTTATACTGCCACGAGAATAAATATTCTGGCCGTGATGAAAATTTACAAACAAGTTGCTGGAATATTGATGAATTCAGTAAAAAAAATATTTGAATGGCAATTGGCCATATCTTATACCCAAAAGAGCTATATATGGCTCGAAAGCCATAGGTTCCCCAACACTGATCTACGTGATTCAGAATCGAATCACCCAGGCACTCGGTTTCGCCCAGCACTATTTGGGAGCCAAGATTACGCATGGTGTATCTTGCTAATATGAGCTAACGAAGTGTGAAGGCCGTCATTGAATAATTTGGGCAGTAATTTTGATTTAGATATCTCGTATTTATACTCGCAGTGTTCTCTAAAGTGAAACTAGCCTATCACATAAGAAATTTACGTAAAAGTCGGTTTAGGTCTGTGCTGACTTTGACAGTGTGATATTCCTAGTAAGGAGACAAGATTTGGTATAGTATATTTGTAGCGATGTATGCTCAAATATCCCGTGTCACGACCCATCCCCCAAATTTTCTACATTATGGTGACTTTCTTGCAGTAAAGATATTACGTTCGAAACAGCCTTATTGAACTTGAAAAGTTTTCCCTTGCGAGGTGCGAGATAATTTTTCGGTGTCATCAGAATACGAATCACATCATAGCGTTCGCTGGCAACCGCCGATGAAATTTCAAGGAATGTGCGAAATGTGCGTGATAAACTTATGTTAGGAGTTGCACAGATAAAATGTCGGATCGCTACGAGATATTGGGGATCACTGTTCTAGTCTAAGATTTCATATGTACGTTGCCATGAGTAAACTGCAACTACGTGCTGACTGATGATTGCCAGTTAGGTACGAAACAGAACGTGCGGGCATTGGTTGGTTTTATGTTATCATAAATGAGTTCAAATGATTTTTTTTCGTGTTTTGAACTGATGAAAGTATTATTAAACTGATCCGTATCATCTTTAAGCTGTATCAAAGTTGGCCTGCGTGCACCGCTCTCCCCAAGCAGCCACTCGTAAATGGACAACAAAATTAATTTGATCCAATTAACAGTGTGCAAGTCACTGGGCGTTTCAAACAGGAGCGAAAAACATCAAAACCACGCACGCAAATTTAGTAATCACTATGCGCAACAAATCACACTTACATTATAAAGGCGGGGGGGGAGGTAAAAAACCTGCTGTACTAAAACTCAAGTTGTTTACTCTGCAATCTGCATTCTTCTAAAATAGCGGCACGTGTCACGAATGATTTGATCGAAATATCAGCTCATGGTAGACTCGAGATAGTTGCCGAAATTAGTATGCTACTCAAGTAGAATAGTTCACGATATTGATGATACTCATGTAAAATAATGAAATACGTCACGGTATAGAGTCGAGATAATAGTCGAGATAGTATAAGCAGACGTGGAGAACTAGCAAATCTTCACCTTATCAAATTATATTAGAATTATACCAAGCTAGACTAGAATTCGAAATATACCTGTACATTATTTTTTCAAAACTAGAATTTGTTCGTTAAATCACAGTTTCCCGAGTGTCATCAAACCATCTGCCTATAACAGGGGGTCAACCTTCTTGCTATAGACGGCTGTATTTCGATTACTTACCGATTACTTACACTGCCTGTGCAAAAGGCCTCCAGAACTATACGCACCATACATACATACACATCTACATGCAGTCATTTCCTAGTTTCTCATTGCCGGGTTGATGATTTTCTATATTATATTGATTAATAAATTCCCTCCTGATTTCTAATCATTGGTTGGGTAGTGACGGCTGCAAGCCAAACTCATCAGAAACATTTTTGAATTGTTAATGTATCGTGACCCGTGCGAATGTGGTGGTGATGTTGTACGCATAGTGAATCCACTATCGAGGATACATATTGCATAAGCACTCGGTTTTGTATCGGATAAATTTGGTCTCCAATATCGTTTTCAAATCGGATTTAAATCTTGCTGTTTGGTGGCGGAGTGTGGTTAATGCATGCATGGCAAATTCGAGTCTATAAATATGAATTCATGGCGATGCCAAAATTGTCAAAATAAAATCTGAAAAATGCCAAAAATAACATGGCCTGCTTTTATGGCCTACTGGCGTATTCCAGCGGATAGTCGTAATGGACGACCACTTACCCAGTAATATCGTCGAAATTCGCCGAAATCGCAAGTATTAATGTTATGAAAATGTATTGGGATATTTCATGTATAGTCGCGCGAGTGCTATAACGTTTTCAAATTCATGGATGAAATACGTTAATAATATTGGTAGCAGCACATATCAATCTATCAAATATTTATCCTTTACAGCCGATGTGATCAGATTTATTGGTGAAGCTGGCGTGTCTTCGACCATGTAGGACTCGAAAATTATGATGCATCTTATGGTGGGTCCATTGTTTGTTTGTTGGCCCGTATTCGTGGCGCTTGAAATGACCGTCAACAACTGATCTAGGATACCGAGCTCACGATGGCACGGCGGTTCTCAAACTTTTGTAGATACGCCCCCTTGACGACAATGAACGATTTCGAGCATCCCTGATCATCACATCAATACATATTTGAAAGAACAACCAGAATGTTCGCAATCCAAACGCAGAACCTTTGCTGGCATGGTAGGTTTTGACTGTTAAGAGTGATTCTCAAATATGAAATTAGGACTATACACGGAGAAAGAAATATGACACCGGGGATCGAAAAAAATTTCACGGGACTGTTTTGTCAAAAATGATCATGTGCAAATGAGCAATGGTAGCTCGTAGCATATAAATATATTTTGGTGTCTAATACCTGTTATTATAACACTTGAACTTAGCTCACGCGTAAATTAAAAACCAATGGCACGACCCGCGTGCCATTGAAACTAGGCACTTTTTCACGGGACAAAGATTTTTGTCTACGAGTCGCAGTTGTTCGGCCAGAGAATAATTCAAATGTGTACTTTTGGTCTGCCATAAAATGCTTTTCGGAAGAGTGGCCGTTCTACGGACTAAGTACCGATGCTTATCAGACATGCCCGGTCGCGGATAGCGACCGGGGCTGGACAGAATGATTCTAGTACCCGGATCCGAATCTAGTAGAAATTCTAATGAAAGTCACATTGCCCTAGTCAGTAAAAGTTGGTTCATCCACGAGAATCATATAGTTCCAATACTATTTCCAATATGGTAGCCCTGAAACTTCGACGGGCGGTATTGCAGCGTACGAAATGTGTAGTCCGAAACTATGCGCGCTTTCGTGGAAATGACATATCTTCATCGATTAAGCCGTGGTCAACCCACAGTCCGGCCAGAAAGTTCAAGGACATTGGTATTCTTTTATGTGATGTTGAACCGTCGTTACATTCTTTGTAGTCGCATAAAAGCTACATATTTGACCTTTCCAAATCATCCTTACCGTTCTGACAGTATGATGAGTGATAGGCTATATACACATAATCCAATCACTCGGGTACTCGACTTTCCCAAGTCTTGCTTATTACATGGCAACTGCCACGAGACTATTATAAACAGATTTGAAAAAATAAATCAAACTACTAGGTATCGCCAGACTTTTGGTGGTAACCGCCGTTGTTACGTACGCGGTTGCCTTTATCAGAAACCTGTAGGTTACTTTCTCGATTGTGTAAGGGTATTTTATATGGAAATTTTTGGGTACAACATATTCTACGTGGACCGTGACCTCTCTATAAAATGAACTAAAACTTCGTAAAGCTTCTACGGAAGGAAATAAGGGATTTGATAACTAGGTGAGAATGTGATATTGTCAACTAAATGTCGGCTACCAGCTCAGCACCAAAAGTTTTCAAAGTTTTAGTTCATTTGATAGCGAGATCACGGTCCACGTAGAATATGTTGTAGCCATAATTTCCACATATAATACCCTAACACAATCGAGAAAATAACGGCAACCACGTACGTAACAACGGCGGTTACCACCAAAAGTCTGGCGACACCTAGTGGTTTGATGGACCCTATTAGACCTGTTAAAGGGAAATGCCGGTAATATAATTCGAATCTAATTTGCGAAATGCTTCTATGCCCTTATTATAATTCTAATCTAACATGTGTTTTTCCTAAAATGATACAGAACTGTACAGTACAGTGCAAAACGAACCACGTTCGGTGTACAGAAAATTGCTAATCTCATGGTCATATGAATGAGCTATGATTTGATATGAACGGACCTTGATTCACTGTCCAAGTTTTCGCGAATTCAGTATTTCTAATTCCACTCCAATCTGGAAATATACTGCGTAACTAAAATTCACATTTTATTCTAACTTGCAGGGAACTGTGTAGCTATGAATATAACTTCACTCTAATTTGGAAAAAAACCTTTGAGCTTTATTTCTAATTCAAATGTAATTTATAAAAGCTGAAAATTTTCTAGCTGTCCAAGTCAGTAACTGCCCCATGTTGTAGTGTTTGAAACCATTTAATATTAGGTCCTGGATGCACCTTCCCCAAAAAGTAAACACTGCAACATCAACATCAAAATCCACATTACTACCCAAGTAGATAATACTTGGCGATATTGATGCTACTAGAGTAACAAAATGAAAAACTTCGAAGTATAGTCGAGATAGCAGCTGACATTGCAATTGTGTAGAATGGAGTACTCTAATAAAAGCAAAAATGCAGACCACATATTCTCTGCATGGTTGCAATGACTCGAGTCATAATTTCTGGTGACTTGACTCGAATCAACCAAATCCTACGAATCCGTCTTCATTGATCATTTGCTACCATCGTTTAATTTTTCTTCTATTTTATTTTTTCAACTACTGTAACCTTTTTACAGCCAGACTGCTTAGAGTCAAGTGTACCTGTTTGATGCTGGTGTGATCAGACTAGATGACCTTCACGGTCTTATCGATCATTCCTATCTAATACCGAATACTGTGCAAGCATATTTTCTGTACCACCATCACTGCTGTTTGTTATGTATTTTGGTTGGATGAAAATAAAGACTCTCTCTCTCTCTCTCTCTCTCTCTACGGATTCTATCAAGTTCCGTATATCAGGCCCAAGAACTGAAAGTTAGGCCCATAAACTGTCTTTTATCTGTTTGACGAAACAGGTTTAGAGTGAGAAAAATGCGTATATTAATATGAATCCGAGGCCTTCGATATCGCCCAAGAGTTTTACAGAAGGGAGTTTAACCTGATTTGAACTCAATACTGAACTGTCAACACTATGACTCGGACTTGATTGAAAATGACTCGACTTGACACTATATGCGAGATTGAATCATGACTCGGAACCTTGTTACTTAGTCACAACCATGCTTTGACCACACATACTGCTAGTTAGCCTGTATATATTAACAAGAGCTTACTTTTGTCCGCCTTGAACGATCGCTTCCAGCACCTGTTTCCTTGATGTACGGATGACAAATTCGACATACATGATACCGTTATTTAGTTAAAGCGAATCCACCCTGTCTGAATCTGGAGCCCGCGACCACATTCTCTACGCCAGCAAATTCGTCAGCGAATGTGTTGACGTCACAGAAAGCCTAATATACATTGCTTAGATGTAAAGTGATGATGAAGGATTAAAACCCAACTGCGACTGCAAAGAAAGACAAGAATTGTTCATAACAAGCCCAAAAGACACAAAATTATGCTGCGTAAGAGTAAAGTGGTTTGTTAGAACTATAGCATCTTCTTCGATTGCACCAATCCAATTGTCCAATACTTAAACAATATGGCGTGTACGTTAAGTTCCAGTTCCAAAACATCAAAGTATATACTCGAAAAGCTCCACAGCCACTGCTACGGTTGGACATAAAGTGATATAGAAAGGCTGCGTCCGGACACCAGTAAGATGAGGAGGTCAGCAGCGATGCATTTCTATTTTTACTCAAGGCTTGTCAAGTGGTTTGAATTCGAATTTTAGACTTTTTCTACGGGTTTTCAATATTTAGGTAAACCAGGCCTCGAATATATAGAATTCGCCACTTCTACTTGTACCCGAGAAATGCATGATCATTTCTGCCTGTAAGCGGTAAGAAGTAGATCAATCTTCGTAGACTAGCAGTCGAAAATTCAGACTACTAACTACCATTCTGTGATGTCACGAACATCGCCGACATTTTTACTGCTCGTAGCCGATACCTACATTTCATAGTGTGGTATCGACTCGATATTATCGGCGGGGCTCAAATCATCTCCCCACCACGACTGCAATGAAACAAGACATACAGTGAAGATACACATGAATATTAATTTATGTGAGCATCAACGAAAAATGAAACAAACAAGAAATGAACTCGAACAGATTACAGAAACGAAGGTCAAACTCAGTGGTTCACAAAGCGGGTGTGATTTTGAAAAATGGGGCGAAAAAAATTGAAATAGTAGTAATGCATGCAAAGCTATTTCATTAAGTTGTTACAGCCAACTCAAGTACACTGGAAAAGTGTGAGGATGAGGTTTCTGATAACCTTCGCTCTTCAAAGGAGCGATAACGATATGCTGAGCTTGATAATGGTACGAGTCCAAAATGCTGCGAGCCACTGGTTAGTTGAATCAAACAGAATGAAACAGATGAAAAACACAACAAAATAACCACCCCTAATCAAATGTGGAAACATTAGGTCATTTGCCGGACTTCAAGGCGCAACTTTTCCACGAACACCACATTTATGATCTTAGATAGCAGAATATATATTCAAATGTGACTTGAGATGATTCTTTCGAAAAAATTATTTTCCACTAACATCTCGTGTATGATTCCTGACCCCATAATGCATTTCTAAATGCGTCTTGATGTTACCTTCCCGAGTTAATTTTTTTCCACAAACCTCGCATATATGATCCTTCACCCATAACGAATTTTCCAATGCCTTTCGAGGCCACTCATTTCAGTAGATTATCTTCCACAAACATCACATTCATGATTTTTGTTCCAACAATGAGTTTTCAAATGACTCTCAAGGTCACCCGTCTGAGTAAATTCTTTTTCCACAAACATTACATTCATGATTCTTCAATCTTCACCCATAACGAATTTTCCAATGTCTTTCGAGGCGGCTCTTGTCAGTAAAGTATCTTCCACAATATTCAATTCTTGAGCCCATAATGACTTTTCAAATGACTTTCGTGGTGATCCTTCCGGGAAAATTCTTTTCCACATATGTCACATTCATGATTTTTGTTCGAACAATGAGTTTTCAAATGTCTCTCAAGGTTATTAGCCTGAGTAAATTCTTTCCCACAAACATTGCATTCATGATCCTTCACCCCATAATGAATTTTCGAATGCGTTTTGAGGTTACTCTCGCGAGTAAATTCTCTTCCACAAACTTCACATTCATGATTCTTGACCCCATAATGACTTTTCAAATGCTTTTCAAGGCTACTCTTGTGAGTAAATTCTCTTCCACAAACGTCACATTCGTGATTCTTGTTACTATAATGAGTTTTCAAATGACTCTCAAGGTCACTCGCCCGCGTAAATTTTTTACCACAAACATTACATTCATGATCCTTCACCCCATAATGACCTTTCAAATGCTTTTCGAGGCCACTCCTATGAGTAAATTCTCTTCCACAAACGTCACATTCGTGATTCTTGTTACCATAATGAGTTTTCAAATGACTCCGAAGTTCACTCGTCCGCTTAAATTTTTTTCCACAAACATTACATTCATGATCCTTCACCCAATAGTGAATTTTAAAATGACTTTTGAGGTCACTTTCGCGAGTAAATTTTCTTCCACAAACTTCACATTCGTGATTCTTGTTCCCATAATGAGTTTTTAAATGACTCTCAAGGTTACCCCTCAGAGCAAATTCTTTTCCACAAACCTTACAATTATGATCCTTGACCACATAATGAATTTTAAAATGCCTGTTGAGGATACCCTTGAGAGTAAATTCTTTTCCACAAACATCACATTCATGTTTCTTCACACCAAAATCCATGTTTTTTAAAAAATGTTCAGTAAGCTAATATTATAAAGGTATAACGAAACAAAAAAGAGCATGGTTGAATTTTAATCTCCATTATTTTCGGCAAAACAATCGGCCGAAACATATAATATGACAATGTAAACGCCCCAACTATGGTAACCACAATACCCGTGGGATCGAGATTTTTCCTGTGAAATCCTCACATAGCCTCACTCTGAAGAAACATTGTCATTAGGACTCGACCTAATCTACTAATAAAACGTTCATCGTGATTCACTTATTTTCTGCAACAATGCACTCCGAAATCTGGGGGGGGGATCAACAATGCACTCTGACATGTGGGGGGGGGGGGGGGATAGAGGTAAATTGAAAGATTTGGAAGTAAAGATTGCTAATGCTCCAAGTATGCACATTGAAATTACGAATTCACCCCCGAATATTTGAGAGATGATATACAATATTTAAAATTTCTTCGCACTCGGCGCGATTCAATGCGACTTCATTTCGTGATTTCCATATAGTACGGCAATATGAGCGGGAATCGGAATCGTGTGCTGCTCACGTAAGAGATTTGTTTTTGGTTTGGTACATTTGGACAATTCCAATATATTTCCCCTATACCGACAGTCCGACAATCCTGATGGGAGGTCAAGAAATAACAGCATGCAACAAAATGACTAATAACAATTGGTCCACCCAAAGATGCATTAGCATTTATAACTTGCTATAAATTTTCGAAAGCATTCTCTCCATCGACTCTATCCATCGACTATGATCACATGGGCTGAGAAAGGATAAATATATAATGTGGGAACCCGCAATAAATATATATGTATTGTATACTGTCAAGGCACCGAAGTGACCAGCACCGAATAGTACAGCGCTCGCAGCTTGAGCCGCACGTATCAAATGAAAGCTGCCGAGGAAAATAATGAGATCCGTGTCGAAATGCGAATTTGTGATCGTGTTCGTCTCTCGGAGGGAGATATTATTTTAGATTCGCCTGGTGTGCAAGTAATTTCAATATATCTGGAGCAACAACAATCTTTGCCGCTTTACCGTGACTTTTGTAGAAAAATCTAGTGTCAAACCAACCATAATGTGACACTAATCAGACTTGAATGATACAGGGCTGGGCGCATTTTTCATCATGATCAGACAATATTTCGTAACTACACTGATTGACCTGTCACTTATCGGATGTGGTACAAAAAAAGTAGATTTGGAAACAACCAAGCCAACCACAGATAAATCTGTCATTGCGCGACTGAAAATAAATTATGTAAATATTATGTACACGTAGGGTAGGCGATACTAATTCAAGAATCAATGGCGTAACGGATGTCGTTGCCAGGGGCGGAAAAACGGTTGGTGTATTCCTTCCGTGATCCGTTAATGCGTTAAATATTATGAAATTGAATGTTTGACACGCAAGCCGGTAAAAAATTGACATTATTTGACATTTCGGTACGCTGCACACAAAAGGTTGCCGGCCCCTGCGTACACTGTGCACTGTGCAGCCTAATTTTGCCGCCCCTTGGAGCCTGCCACCCATGGCGCAGAGCCATACCCGCCAAGTGTCTGCTACGCCACTGTTCCTGGGCCATTACCAAAAAAGTAAACGAAATATTGAATTAACGCTAATCGAGAAGCCTTGTTGATGAGCGAACGAGACTGGTACTGATAGAACTATGGTGCGGTGAAACTCATATCACTGTGGTTATATAGAGACATAAACTACAGTTAGTGTATGCTGGTTGAGGCCAAGGCCAGTAGAGGTCCGTCACAGCAACGTAAAAGATGACAAAAGTGTAGATGTGTAAGCCCCAAACCCGAGGGCACCGAAAGCCCATCAAAATAACATCTTCATTTAAATGAAATGAATGAAAACATCAGATTTTTAGAATTTTGATAAAAATGCACTAGACAGTAAGGATGGTGTGAACATGACGTTCACGTTCGCGTTGTGTGTGAACCTCAGATATTTTGAGGTTCGCGTTCACAAACGAACCTTGGTAGGTTCTGCACTGTGAACCTTTTTCATATATTACAATTTTCACTTCCTTAAAACATCTCTGGTTGAAATTTATTGCATTTCAACTGCGAGCCACTCTATGCATGATGCTGGCAGCATAAAAAAATCAACACTAAAAGAGCATTCACTTTGATCATCTCAAAAATTTTACTTGCTTTTTTACAAACTTCTGCTCTTTATATCCAGCTTTGCGATTGATGTCGTTGACTGATGTAAAAAATCTAGCAGGCATACGGGGCAATCTTAATTTTATTTGCTTATCATTGTATCATAAAAATCAATGCGATTGGGGTGTGGGCTACTGCTGTATAACTCGTTATTGGGGGGATATCGGTAGCAACTAGCAAGTATAGAAACACTCTGTTTAATATCAACGTAGCAATACTCAGACGCCGAATACATTGTCCGGTCCTGCCTAGAGCGTTAAGGCATAAGCTTACATTCCCTTGCAAGTCCTCGTCGAAATTGTTGGCAACGCAACGGAAGATATTCATTTTCTGGGATGATTATATCAATTGATTGGCCCATGCAGTTGATACATCTGGCGGCGTTTGAAACGTCAATATGTACTTCAGCATCGTGGCCCGAGTCGTCGCTAGGTATCGTGTACATCAGAGGTCTCAAACTCAAATCTGCTCGCGGGCCAATTCCCTAGTTTTTGATGAAGCCGCTGGCCGCAGCTACAATAATAACGATTTTCAATGTATGATTTCCAAGTCGGCCTTATGTGACGGGACTTTGCAGACAGGCATTCCACAAACATCGTGAAATGTAAATTACTATTGTACTATACACACTTGGCACGGAAAAATCCTGTTATTCTGTTTTGTGTAACTTTTAGTTCACCGTATCACTTCCGTATTTCCACTGCAAAATGAAGATTCATGCGCCTTGGCTTTAGTCAACGAATATATTGAAGGATATACAAGTGTGAATTTGGTTGTGGTACGCGTTGACTACCGAGAGCCTTGCTACGTAATTCGAGTTTGATCTTGAAAAGCCGTAATAAATCCATTAGTGTTACAGCTGTGGAGCGTGCCACTGCCATACTCGCCACCGATAATAACATGGATAAAGAGAAAATACAACACCCAGGATGTAGCCAAATATACGTCACGGGGGCCACAGAATGCCAAAGGTTTCCTTACGGACGTAATTAGATAGATACATACCCTACGCAACGCAAGCTATACGACCTTTTGATATATTACTATTCGCCATGGCAGTTTCACAGATTGTTGCGTCTGTAGGATTACGAATCACCATTCGAGGTCGCAAATCCTTCTCTGATTGTCACTTGAATGTGTTACCTCATCAAACGCTCTCTCTCTGGGTTGGGCAGATCCCAGATAACTTTATTTCGAATTCAAAATCACACGTCCCAAACGATTATTATACAATTACGAACACGTGTTTTTGAAATGATAATCACCGTACATCACTAGATCCAGTTTATTCTGTCCACATCAAGTTAATTCTCGGCACTGAAATGTTTTTCACGATTCGAAGGAATAACTGTCCGCATGACGCCTTGTTAATATGCCAGTGGCCGTATTATTCGTACCCCACGTCACTTGAACGATTTTGTGTTGTCACCGGTATTTAAAATGGACATTTACCGTTATACTCCTTCACTTTTCCGTCATCACTTGTATTAGTTAATTATTTATCTCTTCGTATATCATGAGTGTCCATTATTCAGCCTTTTACATTGCGAAGTGCATCTTTGCCGCTAAACTCATCATTTTGTCGTTTATATTTTTACCACTACACCCTCACTTTCGTTCGTCGTTAGATCATTAGTATTTTCCTCTTATTCGAATCTTAATCTGTAATCATTATTGTGTCATGCCGGTAGAGACCTCCACTTAGTAGTTGAATCGTAGACTGTACTGTCCATTATATCCTGAAGCTTTTATCAACCAGGGAGGCCATTGTAGTGTACCGCTCATTGATTACTCTATTACCTCGATTGATTACTATTACCCTCGCTAATTCGCATGATCGGCCACCTTTTGTTGTGTCGCACTCTGTTGTAGCAGTCGACTTTTAGTCGCCGTCGGAGGTGCAGTCGCTTTTAGTCGCCCTCCGAAGAACATCTCCGTAGTTTTAAGTTGCTTTTAATAAAAGACTTACGCTAACGTGTGAACGTTATCTACACCGAGTCGCGGACCAAGAAGAACGCTCGCCCGCGGCAGAGCACGCTATATGCCCTTTGGCAGCCCTAGCGACGTAATTAGCAAAAATCTCAAGCTAGTCATGTTTCATTCATGATACGTAGAATACCCTTTAATAAAAAAATAACTCGAGTGTATTCGAACTATTACTAATCTTCAGTACTGGATACTACAAACGCAGAGTATTTTTTCAAGCGACCAAAAGTTTAAGCGCCTGGCAACGACTATCAGCGAATAGGCTACAAAAGACCGGCAGTGAAATGTAATCAAACGAATACACAGAGCCTGAATGTCTTTTTTCAATTGTTGCAGCAAGTCTTAGTACTGGTCAGAGATTTAGAAAATAACTCCGACCGTGGTGTAGGAAATGATTCGTCACAGGTTTCACAAGAGTATATTTTCTGCTTATCCATTTTGAGCTATTAGGATTTAGTTTAGCCCGCTGCAGAGATGAGCGGATTTGAAATTTCTATGTCCTAATCCAATCCAAATCCGAACCTTCAAATCCAAATCCAAACCCTAATCCATAACTTTTTCATATTCAAGTCCATGTCCAATCCTAATCCGATTCCAACTGGAAATTCAGAAAAATACTAATTTATGCAATGGAGGGATTCGAAAATTTTCTTTCACAACCAACGATTCACTTGATTCAAGATAACTTAGTAACCATAATTACATTAATAACTGATTTGAATAAAGTTTGTCGCCATTCGCCACACGACATTTCAATCTCCCAGAAAATAGGTAAATCCAATCCAAATCCTAATCCGTTCTGAAAAAAATGTCTAGTCCAAATCCAATCCAAATCCGACAAAATTTCACAAATCCTGTTTTTTCAAAACCTAATCCTAATCCATGCTCAACTCTGGCCCACTGGTTCACAAACTTTTTAGACAGTCCCCCTTTACGACAGTGAAATATTTTGTGCCTCCATTATCGTCATATCACACAATGAAACCGGAATGTTGGCAATACAGAAATTTGATTGTATGGAAGGTTATGACTCTTGATGAGAGAATTTTCCGATATGAAATTCGGACTATACACAGAGCAATAACTATGAAATGAAGGTAAATCGCGTCAAGCGCGGTAATTTTATTTATTTTACCCATGGTTCGCGCCTCCTTTGATATGCTTTCAAGCTTAACAAGGGGGTCACGCCTCCAAGTCTGAGAACCACTGGTTTAGCCTATATTCTAATTCGCTACGTGTACTGTTGCCACTGAAGTATGGGAAACAGTTTAGCATGACTGAATCACCTAGTTGACGAGGCACGCATAGAACACCGATGTAAATAGGCTAATTATTTTATGTTGTGATTGTCAATGTAATTGAAATGGTAATTAGTGAAAATTATCATCAAATAACAATTACAATTACAGTTACACGAAATAGAAATGCTTCAATTACAATTATCATTACAATTACAGGGAAAATGTAATAATTACATTCAGCTCAATTACAAATTACAATTGATCCAACTCTGGCGTAGACAGATATAGTTCTACGACCGTAGATTGGCCACCCCTGGTCTGGATGCTCTTTTTAAATGCTAGGATCCGTGATTACATGCGTAGGTGGATCCACACCAGACATGGGGTGATTACGTCGTGAATGTAATCGATTGCGATTACGATTACTTCTGAATGACGCGATTACGATTACGATTACGATTACAGCAAAATCAGGAAGTAGTCGATTACGATTATGATTACATTGGAAAAGTAATCACGATTACTCACGATTACATTGATTTTGCGTCTTAGAAGTTATACTGGAAGACAATATATGGATTGCGCTGAAAAGACCTAATGAGATAACAACTTTCTTCAAAAAAGATGCGACATTTGCTTGTTACGTCATAAAGTATACCCATTGCCCATTTTATATTGGACGATTTATCGCACCCAACCATTTGCATTCTTGCCAGGTCCACGACTGCCGCACCCCAAATTTCCTAATAGGGTGGTGAGCGAGATCGAAGGGGACTCAAATGTGTTTCGTAAACCAACGCAAATTATAGACTATTCTCGAGAGATTTCATGAACTTGAAAATTGTCTACGAGCATCGCGATTTAAATGTCTCTAGATAGCTTGATTTTGAAAAACATAGCCTATAACGTATCCTCCTAAAGAAAAAAAGTATGCATCATTTATAGTAACGCAGGCACTTAGGTGCCAGTCAATACCGCGCCACACACACCAAAAGACATACGCAGTTTCGGCCAACATGCGAATCCACGAAGTGTGCTACTAATGAAAGACGTTGGCCGAAACTAGGGGTATGTGTCCATCGTCAATAGCCGCGCTGGGTGGGCGTGACTAATAGTCCGGTCCTTCCAATCTGAGCCCACAATGCAAATGCCACCCGAGCACCCACAGAGCATTAAAGACATGGCAATTAGGGTGTGCGTCTCACGCAAGTATTTCTTTTAGTCTGCTACGTTTTGGCCACAACACTATCTTTTGATTATATAACAGACCGGAGGTCACGAATTAACAACATACCCTAAAGCAGTGGTTCTTAACCTTGCCCCCAGCGCCCCCCAGGGGGCGCTGGCGATGTTGAAGGGGGGCGGAAACGCTCAGGGGGCGATATGGGGGGCGCTGGGCTCAGGGGGGCGGTATGGGGGGCGCTGGAGAAAAATGGCTTCGCAGTAGATGATGTGGTGATAGGACATATCCTTAATGAGTATTCAGAGCAAATTAACACCGAAAACTTCGTTACATATAGCCTTCAAAATACATATAGGTTTAATTATCCATGGGCGCCTAGATGACTGACACCGAATGTTCCTGTCTTGGAAATCTAAACCCCAGAAGACGAATTCCAACTGGCAGGGAAAAATTATATGTCAGTTAAGAAATACCAATCTGGAATCGTGTGCGTCTTTTAGTAGTACGATTGGGCGACAGGGATATTCCTGTTGGGCGATATCCCCGTTGAGCGATTCTGTATTTTTTGATATTGCAGACAGGGGGTCACGAAATAACATCATGCAACGAGGTCATACCAACGGGTTCGCCTGCCCGAATATGTTTAATTATTGGTAACGGGCCCTACAGTTTCCAAGAAACCTCACAATGTTCGCTTTAAGTTTTGATGAGTCTGCGCACACTCAACAACTCACTGCGCTGACCCTTGGACAACAGTGCGTAACGACTAAAAAAACTCCGGATTTGTTGTGCGCAACGTAGATTTTCTGTGCGCAGAGACCGTGTCAGCACTGCGCACGTGCGCAGCTTATAGGGAACTTTGCACCTAACTCAGCTGTACCGGTAAATGTGTTTACGTGAGCAGAGAGAGGATAAAAATTGATCTCAATTTACATGCAATTCCCGATGATATTGACCAATCCAATCATTAATTAGTGAAATTTTTCGCACTTCGCGCGACTAGGCGAGAATAGCCCCCTCAGTAAATGTACACCCAATGTAGATACCTAATAGGCTATCAGCAAATAGCGGATAGCCTAATGGGGGTCTGGGAGTGAAGTCCCCCGGAAGTTTGGTTTATCACCCGATGGGGGCCCAGGACCAACGTTTTATGTTTGGGGAGGGGGGCTGACGAAGTGCTGTTACGGCCCTGGTAACGAATATTTGTACCTGCGGGAACGCCCGAATATGTTTAATTATTAATTACGTGCCCCTTATTTTCCTATACAACAGCTCACTCAGTGCTACTGGTAAATCTGATTACGTGGGCTGAGAGGATAAAAAGTTTATAGCGACTTATAAATGTAATTACCATGCATTATAGCAAATTTTGGTACCTAGGGCGACCAGGCCACACAAACTTTGCTGACCATCAAAATCACGATATGGGGTTCGTGGGGGCGAAGCCCTCAGAAGTTCGGTTTATCACGCTATGGGTGCGCAAGGCAATCGTTTTAGGGGGGTTGACGAAGTGCTGTCACGGCCCTCCCTCTTACTCATTGTCTTTATTACATTCCTTACAATATGAAGTTGAGGGGGGCGCTGGAGCACGATAATTTTTGAAAGGGGGCGCTGGACGAAAAAAGGTTAAGAACCACTGCCCTAAAGTAATTATTACAAGATACCAGATGTTATAATCATGAATTACGTGCTCCCATCTCTTCAGGTAAATCTGACCATCGGGGGCTGAGAGAGGATTAAAAATGAATAGTAATATAATGCAATTACCAATATTATTGACGAAATTAAATCTTCAACTTGAAAATTAACTACCCTACGGGGCCCAAGACCAACGTTTGGAGTGGGGAAGATTTGCTGTTTTAGTCCTGATTCTAGCTACAAGCCACGCTAACATTGTATATAAGCTGATGGCTATGACGGCAGGTTCACATGTTGAGTAAATAATTGTGAAATAACGATTGGCGCCCGTTTCAAGCAGAATAATATGAGAATAAAGAGAAAGTGAACATGAAATTCTGCCTTTAACTTAATACAGATAATGTAATGCAAGCGGCCATTACGAGAGACGGCTCGGTTATGATTAGGGAGAAAATTTTGACCTAAAAAATCAAAATTTTGACCTTTTTCGACCTAAACAAACTGAATTTTGACCAAATTTTGACCTAACGTATGCAAATTAGGTGTTTTCACACATAATGTTAAAATTGTACCACTTATCTTCATTTCTGGTTGGGACTGACTGTCTGTTGGGACTGACTGACTGACTGTCCTAACGAAGTAGTTTGGCCTGAAAAAACGTTTTTGACTTAAAAACAGGCATCTTTTTACATGAAAAAAAAACAATATTTTAACGAAATCTTGCCCTATTAAGAATTCCAGTGGTTACAATATGTATTATGGTAGAAATAATTGAAAGAAATTGTAGTACAACGAGAGATACTTTCCTACATTCTTGGGTAGAAAGTGCATGTCCTTACTAAGAAGCTTGCCAAGGACGTTCAACAGCAGCAGGTGTTGGCTGACAACACTCAAGTTGTGCGTACACTGCTGGTGCTGGTGACACACCGTACGTGTTGCTTCATTCTGATAATGTTGTCTACATCACAATTTTTCATTATGCGCTTCTTAATATAAGAATGATGCAATGCCCAAGAAGTCTTTCTTCAGTTAGGATATTGAGGTACGTTGACCATAACACCATGTCTGCTTATTTGTTTTATTTGACCGTTTATGATTCACAATGAGCAGACAATCAGCCGTTTACAACGGTAGGCCTATAAAATAGACTAAATGCTGTAAAATATCAAATGATAAGTTCACCGACAGTGCAAAATCTACGATACAAACGAAATTCAGACGTCAACAAAATTTTGACTTCATGAAAAATTTAGACAAATTTTGACCTAACGCTACAATTTTGACAAAATTTCGACAAATTTTTACATGTCAACAAAAACGCCCTAGATATGAAATATCAGCAGCTGTTGATTTTTAATGCTTCGTCGTGGAAACCGTAATGTTGTATTCGACGAGTCGGCTACAAATTTCGAAACCTTTCTCAGGTGTACGTTCGTACTACATAATAGGCCTACCGCTCGCCAAGCAGCATTATCCTGCTACGAGGTAGTGGCGTCTGGAATGTATTGATAACCTGATATACAGCACGGTGAGTGTCGTTACAATCACACTAATGTACATCCAGTGGTGGCCTTACGATTGGGGGGGCCCTAGGCGATACTTCCGGGGGGGCTCTCCTTATCTAAATTATCGCAACTTCTGGGGGGCGTAGCCCCCCAGACCCCCCTCACCAACGCTTGATGATACTTTTATTGTTCTGCACCTCGTATACACTGTTCCGGTAGTGCTTTGTCTGTACTTCATGATAAAGCTTTCAGCATATAAAATAATTATAATGTCATGCCACAGTACAATAAACGACTTGGCATATTCGAATACAAGTGACTCAAGTGAACTATAGCGTGTTTCGAGACCTACCTATTTAGAAAAATTATGGGATGTAGCATGACATAATAGTATAACAAGGCAACTGCACGCCAAATAGACCACATCAATTCAGAAAGCTGTCGGCTGACATTAGTAATAAGCCAGCACACCACGTCAAGGTTTCAGCCAGGTGCTGGATTGGGCCTATCTTTTTGCTACAAAGAAGATTTTGTTGCATGATGAGGCATAGAAGCAAAATGTGCGACACCATTAATACCAAAGGAACACATCAGTACTGGTATCACCTGTGAAGAGCTAGTTGGACGATCTGTAAGAATATAGCTTTCAATACAACATCCATTGTAACATAATATTTATTGTACTCAGAGAATTTTTGGGTGCCTCATTTCAAGAGTTAACTTCAACCTAAGGGATTTAAATAGATTTAAAAGCAAAACCAAAAAGGCGAAGTATGACGCAACAACCAAAATCACAAACCATGATATTCGCATTGTCACAATGACAACAACAACAACAAACTTTGAAGTATACAGAGATACGGTACTATAGTAGCAGCGCAATTTGTAAATAAACAGTTACACGCACTAATGAGAAAATTGTAAGTTATAGAAAAAATATTTTTGTCTGTAAGAACTTGCGTGGTTGGATCAAACCTAAAACGCCACAAATAGCATAGACAAGAGACCACTACAATCAAATACAATATACGTATTTGAAAGCACTGTTACATCATTCGAGTCTATAAGGCATTATAGTTGGTGGAAAAACAGCATCATCCTCAATTTTTGCAGAACATTCCTGAGCTGACATAGATGGTTAAATATTTGTGTAGTAGTTCAAAATTTGCATTGTCGCTTTCTTTCCAAATCTGAACCCCTTCCTTTTCTGAGATCCTGACTTACATTTAGCATGTACTCGCGGCATTGTAGCAGATACTTGACTGCAGTAATTAGGAGATACTGATGCTACCAATTACAACATAACATATAACTGAGTGATACCAAACTCATCGTAGCTAATGAAATGTACGGTTGTCAACTGACGAGTGCGCCTTACTAAATATGCTGTTTACCGAGTCATATTTATATTGAACTGGTAGCCCATTTCAAGAATGTAATGGTCAAAATTGTCTTATGCAACACCTGATCTTAGGGCAAATTTTGGTTGCAGTCAAATCCGTGGAAAGTTGCACATATTTTTCATAAAAGTTAGAAGTAAAAAGTCGCATTTATTTTTCCCTAAAGTTACACAAAAAAGGTACATTCATGGATAAGTTTCTTGAAATTATTAACGTATGAGATACTTAAATCGATGCGTATCCAAGGCACTGACGCAAAACTCAGTGTTGGCGCCTTCAACAAAATCAATGGCCTGAAAAAATTGACCCAGTAGTAGGCTAATATAATTTACGGCAGTCTAGCCTGAATGTATGTCAAATGAGAAATGACCTCAAATTTAAACGACAGTGACAATCAAGCGATCTATTTACATATAGTACCAAATATTTTCAGTAAAAAGTGAGTTGCATGAAAAATCAAAAAGCTGCAAAATGATGCTTGAAAAAATGAAGCAAAGTTGCAATATAAGATTCTTCCAAACAGCTTAAAACACCATACTACATAACTTCCGAGTATTTAGGAAGCTGCCAGAAGCTGTAAATAAAGTTGCAAAAACTTGCCCTGTGATCATTTAATTCTTTCCTCTGCCCTGCTGAAATTGATTCCATTGCTAAATTGTTTGGTCACATTTTGGTCTTTTTCTGTGACATCATATTAAATTATCAACCTCACAACAAATTGAATATATGTAGCCTTCCGTACACCTTTCTGAATGATAGCCATTCAAACCTTTCAAATATCGACATAGATTGAGGCATAAAATATCAGGCATTAGGCCGCTAGAAACTTTCCTGCATGCAAGATCTATTGCATATCTATCTGTAGTACACCACCAATTAAAAGACATCCACCTGTGATAAATAAAACGCTTTGTGACAACACCATAAACACTTTCTGACTGACTGTACCGGGTGCACATATAGCGTGGTAAAGCTTTGAAAATACGCTGCCAATCCGCGGACAAGAAATGAACAAATTTACCATCATGACAACCCTGGGAATGGATTTCCATTCAGAAAAGGCCTAATTCACAGCTAATATGTTGAGTCATGAGAATGGTTCAGTAAACAACAATATATAGGCTATAATAGCCTACATGCTTTCATTGGCTTTCAAATGACTATTTTCTTTGATATTTTGGATATTCAGGCTCAGTGTGGACACGCTTGATTATAAATTAACATACGGTATCATATGAAAGCTGGCATCAAGAGCTAGCAAGTAGAATCTCACAAACTTATACTGGAAAATTTTGAAGCACTGAAATATACACTGCTGCCACTAGGAAGTATATACCCAAGAATAATTCATTCCATGTTACAATATGACCTCATTAACATAAAAACGAAGTAGGCCCTTTTAACAAGCACAGAAATTCAATTATCGAGCACCGTTTACAGTACAATATTCTACATGGGTAGGCCTACATGTATTTTCACGGTTATTCCCAAAATGATAAACTAAAATTGGCATAAATGTAGGAGGGGGGCTCATAAAATCAAAGTAAGCTCTATTAGCGGGTGCAGAAATTTAACGATCGACTACTGTTTACTGTACATATTCTGCATGGGTACATATATTTTCACGGTTAATCGTAAAATGACAACTAAAATTCGCATAAATGTAAGGGGGGCTCATAAAATCAAAGTAAGCTCTTTTAGCAGATGCAGAAATTTAATGATCAACTGTTTACGGTACCATATTCTACATTGGTACATTACATATATTTTCACGGTTACTCGCAAAAGGATAACTAAAATTCGCATAAATGTAGGGGGGGCTCATAAAATCAAAGTAAGCTCTTTTATCGGATGCAGAAATTCAATGATCGACTACTGTTTACGGTACCATATGCTACATGGGTACATATATTTTCACAGTTATCCGTAAAATGATAACCTAAAATCGCGTAAATGAAGAAGGGTGGGCCCCCCTCATAAAATCAAAGTAAGCTTTTAGCGGGTGCAGTAATTTAATGATTGACTACTGTGTGCGGTATTACATTCTACATGGGTGCATGTATTTTCACGGTTATTTGCAAAATGATAACATTCGCGTAAATGTAGGTGGGCCCTTTAGCTGATGGCAAAATAGATAGAGATCATCAAATCAAAGTGAGCTCTTGCAACGAGTGCAAAAATTTAATGATCGACTACTGCTTACGGTACCATATTCTACATTGGTGCAGGGATTTTTGTGGTTATTCATAAAATGATTACTAAAAAAGGAGAATTGATGATTGACCTGTCTTTACGGTACAATACCATATTCTTTATGGATACAAGGATTCCGCGGTTATTCAGAAAATGGTAATACTTGAAAAAAAGCGCGTAAACCATAGAAATAGTTGGAAAAAGCGCGTGAACCGAGGAGGGGGGGCCCTCGAAAGCGCGTAAATCAACCAGGGGGGCCCTAGGCGACCGCCTACCTCGCCTACCCCAAAAGCCACCACTGTGTACATCGAATATCTATTCACTAAATGTGGATGGCTGGATACTTCTTACGCAATGACGAGCAAAGCTAATAGGCCACTTCTGACGTAATAATTAGCAGTGTGGCATTTGAAAATCTGACGTTGTGCCATCACTAACTGGTATAATACCTCTTCCTTGTTCACGAATGTTCAATTTATGTCATAGTCCTGTACAAATAAAAAGCAATCGTTATTTCACAAAGAAATCGATTAAATATGGAAAGTAGTCGATTACGATTACGATTACTTCGGAATTTTTTCGAATGTAATCGATTGCGATTACGATTACTTGAAAATGCTGTAATCGTCGTAATCGATTACGATTACTAATCGCGATTACCCCATGTCTGATCCACACATGGTCACTATACAGCATTACATACCCGCAGTAAGGTGTGATACGTCAATGACGTGGGGTCAGGGCAGAGGAGGCAAGTGAGGCAGTGCCTCACCTGTTGTCAGGATGAGGGGCACAGGTGAGGTACAGACGCAAGCGTCATCGGCTGTAATAGCGCAATTCACCGTAATTAGTTTCGAATTTATTATAACAGATATTAATCGAATGTAAATGTCGTACTAATTCAGAAAATCGAAATATTGATCGACTTCTCAATTCTCAAAGTATATTCGGCGCTAACATAACGTTGCGCCACACGCGTACATTTCAACGGCAGCACTATACAAAGCTACTTACCAATCATGAACGTGGATAGATATGGCGTTCTTAGTAATTTGAATTTGTAATCGTGAATGCAACTTCCACGGCTGCATTGTCAATTTGTCATACAGGCGTCACCATGTTTGTAATTCTCTTTGATCAATCCAAGATTTCGAGGCGAGTACATCGAATCCGCGAGTTATATTAGTCGCTGTCTGTAGTATGTAAGTAATAGAGTATAATAAACTGCTTACGAATATTGTTTCGAGCCTCATTAAAATAAGGAGGGGTGAATGTTGTATGTTTGGTGTCAAATTGGCACCGACTTCAGTTTTGTTGTGATTACCTTTCTGTGTTAAAGATCATTCGTCGTAATGTACTGGCGTGGACTGTAATGATCGCAGACTGTCTACCTCAGGGCCGGCCCAGCCGTGGCCCGCGAGAAGGTTTTGAGTGGCCCGCGAAGTAATTTCCGAAATTTCTAATGTCACCAAAATGGATTGCACAGATTGTAACCTTGCAAGGCCAAACAAAAATTTGATTAGTGTCTGGCACTTGGGATGTGATGACTAAAGTATCAGTTCCGGCGCTTTGGCAGATCCATCAGCCAGTCACATATTGGTAGATATTCGTACACTACAATAAAGCAGAATAATTTGCGATGGGTTTATCAAATGTAAAAATTTTGGACAAGCTTCGCGCAACATGTCACTTGATTTCTTGTTTTTGATATTGTTGCCCCGGGGCCTACGATAACTTATCGTAGGCCCCGGTTGCCCCTTTGTGAAAATGAAAGAAGGCCTAATGTATCAGATTGACTCTAACCATATTTGCGATTACGAGACAAAGTGTCGTTCAACATATGCGACCTTGCGTTTGCGCTCGCAGTAAGACCGTCGTCCATGAAACCTAGGCATAAAATAATCGACGCATTTCCTATATCCACGTGTTGGAGGGTTTTCTAGGCTACTCCTCGCCACCTCATCCGCGTAAGCGGTGTCTTACAAAAAGCCTAGAAGTGGGCCGTGCTGTAAGTCGGCAGTTACGGAATACAAATAAAGAATATCGATCTGGTGTAAATGACCATAGTAGTCGACAAACACCATGAATACCTCAAAACCAACCAACCAATTGACGCATGTTGGTCGCAGCTTTCGATATCGATATGTCCAGGCGCCGCGTACCAGTCCTCGCAAATTTAGCCCAGCGAAATACAGCAGGCCCGCTATATAGTCAAGTGACAATATTATTGACCTATGAACTTAAAAAAAAATTCGCGCTTCGCGCGGCTGGTGGCCCGCGCAATAGTTCGTCAATCGAATGTGACCCTTTGGCTGAAAAGGTTGGCCAGCCCTGGTCTACCTGTTTCGCGTACTGAGAACCGTTCTTCATTTATGTTGCTGTTGTCTTAACTGTTGATATTGCGAGTATCGTAGTCAAGGTATGAGTTCATTTAAGCCGAAGTAATAAACTGCTTACGAATATTGTTTCGTGCTCGCAACAGTCGCTGGCTCGACAGCAACTTATAGATTTAAGGATTTTTAAAAGGGGGGTCCGGACCCATAACCCTAAATACGTCACTGTCTTGGTATCTCAAAGGCATGATTATACTGCCACGAGAATAATTATTCTCGCTGTGATGAATATCTACTAACAAGTCATATTGCAATATTGATGAATTAGGTACAAAAATCAAAATTTGGCAAAGTGCCATATCTTATACCCAAAAGAGCCATATATCATGGCTCGCGAGCCATAGGTTCCCGGCCACTGGAGGGTGTACGAAATTCCCGGTTGAAGAGCTAGGTCACTAAGTCAAGTCAAATACAATAAAGTTAGTGTAAAAACACTAGGAGTGGCACCACTGCTGCACACTGTTCGGACAGTAGGGAATGACAAATTGTTGCGTACGAATAGTAATCAATTCTCATTACTTTCTCGTTGCTCTTTGCGCGTTCGGGAACGTAAATACACGAGCGAGCTGGCGATGGCTGCAAGAACATATCACAACGGAACAGTGGTAACACAATTCACGGAAAACAGCGACACATGTTTTCTAGCTGTATGGCAACTAAATTAATGATGCGAGAGGCACAAGATATTTCTCAAAACGTAGGGTTATTAAGATGCACTTTTTACTACGAAACCAACCATCGTGGACAACTGTAAAATAGTGAATCCAATGTAGCCTACAGTATCCAGTAACAAGCTTTCACGCCGATTTTCAGCAATTCCGTGCGTGTAGCATGCGCGTGTATATCTGTAACTCAAGGGTGATCAACCTTTTGCTATTCACGGCCGCATTTCGATTACTTATGTGTCCCATGGTCGCATTCCAGGGTATAGTCGTAATGAGCTAACGGGGCGTCAAATTCCCATATTAAATTGCCCATGGCCATTTGCGGTGAACTCTTAAATTGTAAATAGACTGAGAAATGCACATTTCAAACAAATGTTGAGATTTCTAGTAGGAAATACTTCCATCAAATAACCCCTGAAGACAGCAGATGTCGAGTGCGTTTGCCACATTATAGGCCTAATCAGTAATCATTCATCAGTAGTGCTGTGCTTCAACCAGGGCATGGTATGGTATGGTATGGAACGAGAATTTTCCATACTCCATACGGTAGATATTTGCCTTACTCTCTCCATACCATACTTGCAATTTTCCATACCATACCAACATTGTTCAATACCATACTTGATACATATTCCATACTTTCAAATACTTCAATATCATAAGTATAGTACCTTTTCTAGCACCTATATTATTGATATTTCGGATGACATTATTGCTTAAACTAGCCATAATGCGAATCCAACTCCTGGTAATAGTTTCACAGAGTCTGTTTTGGTGAGGTTTAGTTCACATTGGTAAGGTGCCGTGTACCTTTACTCTGTCTACAGCTTCCGCGAGCAAATTGAGATAGTCAGCAGATTTTTATCTAGGACCGTCCATAAAAGGGACTGGCAACATACGGCCCGCAACGAGATTTTGTCCGGCCCGCGGACAGTTTCCCGTCTTACATGATAATGTGGCCCGCGGCCACAGTCTGCCAAGATTCACCACTACTTGCCTAAACGTCAAATTTTAGTGACCTCATGTTATTATATAGGCCTGCGCACTGCGCAGCGTGCGAGAGTGGAGCCTACGAGTAAGTTCTTCGAAGCGAGAAGACTTGCATTATCGGCATTTACGATGTACTCAACCCTAATGAATTGATATCTTGGTAAATGTTTGGGGAAGGGGCTTATCAAACGCTTTGAAATCCTGATTAAGGATTGTACTCTGAGTTAGTTGATCAGAGAGACGCAGACATGGCGGCGACTGTATGACAATGCGGTTCTCAAATACACATTGTATTTTCATTATCGGCGAGAAATGGCTTTGAAGTGACATTACTGTCGATAAAATACATTCAATAAATACGATTTATTCCTTGTAAATATGGGCGAATAATTTTCCATTCAGCAATCCGGCCTGCCAAGCAGGCCTACTTAATTTTCCTATATCCGGCCCACCGACTAGAGAAGTTGCACGCCCCTGCTCCATAAGGATATCATTGCATTTCCGGTGCATTGGCATGAGGCACATGCAAGTTTGAAGTAAATACTCGCAAAATAATTTATAATATAGGCGCACCCATAAAATATCCCAGCTGCAGGCGATCAATACTGCACCGATCTGCGTGATTACTAGTACAGTATTTGGTTCGGGTTAATGGCGAGAATTTCAAACTACCCCACTCCCTGATCTACAATCCTAATGCGAGAGCGTCTAAAATATGACCAATAAGATAAAATAATGTAAATAGCAGAGCAGAGCAGAGATGCCACTGAGATATTTTGGAAAAACCCAGATTTGGACGTTAAAAAAAACCAGATCCTCTATTTCACTCAAATTTCTATGATATAGCTGTAAAACAGTGACTGAGAGTCATCAATGACAGGTATACAGACATAGAAGAAGTTTTAGCCCTTGATATTGAAATCCCAACGGTTCATTTCCATACTATAATATGCATGTTGCTCAGTTAAATGAGCAAATCCATCGAAATAAGATGTTTTCCTCTCGACACATTGCTACCAGGCATTAGGTACGGGGGTGAATACGTAGTGTATTATATATTCGTAATGTTCGTAACAATGCTAATCCCCATCTATCGCGAGGATGATTGTAGGGTAGTTCTAGTGACTGCGAGCTGACCAGATAGATCGAAAATAGATTTCGATTCATTAAACCTGGGACAAACACTTTTATTTGGGATGTTTAGTCGAAAAAGAAACTGTCAAATCATGAAATTAAGAGTACGTTCGCATTTAACAAACCCCCTCTCACTCTGAATAACTTGCCCGGTTACCCAAACTGTCTCTCTTTGAGTGTCCCTGTTGAAAGTGAATATACTCTGATGTCAACATGGTAAATTAGTTGGATCAACAATTGATCTTTCCATGTGAATAAATCGCATACTTTACAGCAGTTACATACTATATCTACTGACACACAACGAATTTGTTGCAGCGCTACCAGTAGCATTAAAGTCCTAAATCAGAGTTGCCCTGTAACCATGACTTTCTGCGACCTAGTAGTCAGTATTCAATGAAGCTCTATCGCATCACGCCAAGACCTCTCATTTTAATAGTAAATGGGTCTCTTTGGACTCTGCCGTTTCAATCACAGTGGAATCCGTCGACATTATATGATCTTACTAATCTAATGATCAATTTTGCGCCGTAAAATTGACCTGACAAAGACAAACATGATGTTGAAAAAAAACCAGATTTCAAGCACAAAAACCCAGAAACCCAGGTGATGCTCGAAAAACCCAGATCTGGGTGAAAAAACCCAGGAGTGTCAGGAGTGTCGACCAGCACTTTAAGAACCCCTGTGATGCAGGAATGCGACCACAAATATTGGGATTTTATATTCCTGTGTAACAAATATATATCATCTATGAAACCTGCATATAACAGTTTGGCATTACCGTTTTAACTTGTGTGGATAACTACGTGTGGATAACTAGGTTTGGTCCATATTGCCCTAAAACGCTTTTTGCCATCTCGGAATTGAGCTTCAATGTCAGCGATTATGTTCCTATAATGGTGACTAGAGTTGGAGCCAGGGCATGGTATGGTATGGTATGGAAGTATGGTATGGTATGGATCGATATTTTGGTATGGAATATGGAACACTGCAAGTATGGTATGGAATGGAAGATTTTAATCTATGGTATGGAGCGGCATCTCCATACTTCCATTATCGAATGTGACTATGGAACGGAAACTCCCGTTTTCCCATTGTTAAGTCACGCTCGACTGAGTCTAGCGACTTTGGTCAATCGCAGCGCAACAATCGAACAATTTGCCTTCGGTTAAATGGCATATCACACTTATAGATACTCGACTTTGATAACAAAATTACTACACTAATCAGTCAGTGGTAATCTTGAAACTTGCAACAGTGTTAGATGACATCATCAAGATATACAATTCGGAAGCTAGTCGCTCATCTGGGTA
This sequence comes from Botryllus schlosseri, assembly GCF_051294905.1. Classification (NCBI taxonomy): domain Eukaryota; kingdom Metazoa; phylum Chordata; class Ascidiacea; order Stolidobranchia; family Styelidae; genus Botryllus; species Botryllus schlosseri. The sequence continues at coordinate 37,240,137 of NC_137238.1, forward strand.
TGCAACACAATCAAAATCAACATAGACCGATAGCGGCTTTTGCGAAAAATCCGTTACGCGCTAGGCTGCGCGCACCTATATACTCGACTTCGATAACGAAGTTACCGCCGTAATCAGTTAGTGGTGGTAATCTTGAAATTTGCTACAGCGTTAGATGACATCATCAATATATACAATTCGAAAGCTAGTCGCTCATCTGGGTATGCAATTAAAATCCACATGGACCGATGCCGGCTTTTGCTAAAAATACGTTACGCGCTAGGTTGCGCGCACCTATATAGCCTACTCGCGTAAAATCTATTATGCGATAGCGCACTTTGCGCATGCATATGCAATATACAAATACACGAAATTTCAAATAAGTATTTCGGCGTCGGCCATTATTTATCACCCTATGGCGGGCATAAGACCAACGTTTTGGGGGGCCTGACGAAGTGCTGTTACGGTCCTGCATCCAGCCTATAGGCCTGCCTGTGGAACAGATTTTACGCAAAAACCTGTGTTGCTCTATAGATTTTAAAGGTATTTCCATAGCGGGAGAGATGACGAGATTTCGTATCTATTATTCGGATTATGCGTTCTAACTCTGTGCGAAATTTAAAGGCTCTTCCTACACAGTTGGATCAGTAATTTCGTTACCGAAGTCGAGTATGTACTGTATAGCGTTGGGACCCCGGGAAATCCCGATCCCGGGATTTGAAGCAATCCCGATCCCGGGATTAACCCCAATGAAATCCCGGGATTTGTGAACAGCATCTACCAAGGCTTACGTAGCGTCATGTGTCATTTTTGGTAATAAAGCAGTGTCAAAAACTAGACAGGTTGTCTAAAACATTGTTTCTTGACCTTACGTCCCTGCAGCGCCCCATTTCGAAAATGGCCTACGTCTGGCGCCCCCACCTATATTTTAAGGATATTTCGCCAACAAATTACGAAACCGTCTAAGCGATGATACTCTTGATCAGTGGTTCCTAACCAATTTGAATGTCGGAGCCACATTAAAACACCCGATTAGACTATACACTGATAACGAAAATTCTAAAGGTAGCTAATAACCTACCTCTAAATCCCACCATCTAGCAAACTCAAAAGCATGCATATGCACAATGCACATAGACTTCTGCAGATTGTATATCTGTTATTTTAGCATTGGTAGACGCAGATTGCTATACATTGAAATAAATTGAAAATGCATATCATTACTTAACATACTATTTCGTTGTTATGTGATAACTAGGGATGGTTGGAACGTGAGGTTCACGTTCGCGTTCTGGGTGTGAACCCCCGAAATTTAGAGGTTCACGTTCACAAACGAACCTTGGTAGGTTCTGCACTGTGAACCTTTTTCATATATTACAATTTTCACTTCATTATAACATCTTTGGTTGAAATTTATTGCATTTCAACTGCGGCCACTCTATGCATGGCGTTGGCAGCATTACAAAATCAACACTATACGAGCATGCACCTTGGCAATCTGAGAAATGTTACTTGCTTTGTTACAAAAGTTGGCTCGAAATATATACGGGATCAATCTTGATTTCATTATGTTTATTGTATCATAAGACCCAAATCCATTCGATTGCGGTGTTGGCTACTGCTGTGTAACTTGTTAATGGGGTATTATGGGTAGCGAGTATAGAAACCCGTTTTACACTCCGCTCAATATCAACGTCGCCGGGGCCTGCGATATTCGTATGCTCCGACGTAGCAGTACACAGACGTCGAATACATTGTCCGGTCTGGCCTATACACCGTTAGACGTAAGCTTATATTCCCTTGCAAATCATCGTCGGAATTGTTGGCAAAGCGACGGAAGATCTTGATTTTATGGGATTATTATATCATGTGATTGCCCAAGTTGATACATTTGACGACGTTTAAAACGTTTAAAACGTCAATATGTACTTCAGCAATGTGGCATTATGCGGCGCTAGTCGTGGGTAGGTATAGTGACTATCACTTCACTGGAATGTAGGGTTACAATTAGCAATATGACGTCACGTGACGTCATGAGGTTCACGTTCGCGTTCACACAGAACCTTTCAAAAAGGTTCGCGTTCACACGAACCTGAACCTTTCAGAGGTTCACACCATCCCTAGTGATAACTCTTCATACATTCCAGCACTTGATACACAAGTTTGCGGAGGATTATTCTATTGAAAATATTGGACTTATTACAATTTATATTGGACTATGAGCCGTTATTTTAATGTTAGTGAAATTGTGTCGTAATTTACTCTTCAAAAGACGTTATATAAAGGTCTACGAGCAGTAGAACTCAAGATATGTCGTTGTCTGACGGGTATTCCTCAATGCGTTTGACGCTAGTCTGCAAGAATTCTGTTCCTCTGATTTCAGAAGCGGCCTTGGACGGCTTGAGAGATATCTAATATTCCTCATTTCAGCATTCATATACAAAAATTGCCTACAACTATTTATAGAAACAAACAACAACTGACGTCCATTATATTTTGTGGCATATTTAGAGGTCACTCAGAGCCGCAAGAAGACTACCTTGGAGCCGCGGTTGGGAATCACTGCTCTTGATGCTCTCATGTTTTGAGTCAATATTACAAGGAATAAATGTTGTTCATGTAGCTTGTATTATGCGTATTTTACTATTTTGCTAATCCCGGGAAATCCCGGGATTGAGAAGCGAAAATCACGGGAAATCCCGATCCCGGGATTTCAAATTCGATCCCGAAGTCCCAACCCTAGTACTGTATAGATGCGCACAGCCTAGTCAATAACGGATTTTTCGCTAAAGCCGTTATCGGTCTATGTTGATTTTGATTGTGTTGCATACCCAGATGAGCGACTAGCTTCCGAATTGTATATCTTGATGATGTCATCTAACACTGTAGCAAGTTTCAAGATTACCACTGACTGATTAGTCTAGTAATTTCGTTATCAAAGTCGAGTATCTACAAGTGTGATATGCCATTTAACCTAAGGCAAATTGTTCGAATGTTGCGCTGCGATTGACCAAAGTCGCTAGACTCAGTCGAGCGTGACTTAACAATGGGAAAACGGGAGTTTCCGTTCCATAGTCACATTCGATAATGGAAGTATGGAGATGCCGCTCCATACCATAGATTAAAATCTTCCATTCCATACCATACTTGCAGTGTTCCATATTCCATACCAAAATATCGATCCATACCATACCATACTTCCATACCATACCATACCATGCCCTGGCTCCAACTCTAGTCACCATTATAGGAACATAATCGCTGACATTGAAGCTCAATTCCGAGATGGCAAAAAGCGTTTTAGGGCAATATGGACCAAACCTAGTTATCCACACGTAGTTATCCACACAAGTTAAAACGGTAATGCCAAACTGTTATATGCAGGTTTCATAGATGATATATATTTGTTACACAGGAATATAAAATCCCAATATTTGTGGTCGCATTCCTGCATCACAGGGGTTCTTAAAGTGCTGGTCGCGACCCGAACATGGGTCACAGATTGTATAATTTGGGGTCGAGACGAGACGGCACCATACAGATATTTTAATATGCATTTAATGTTTGCTGCATTTCACGCGACAGAAAACTCGTCGCGCGTAGAAAGGTCGTTACTACACTATGGGCTGATCATGAAAATGGGCCGGACTTTGTATCACAAAAATTGGTTAGTGAAGTCACCATAAGATTTTCCCAACATTGGTTTCTCTGGAACACACGCTCGGAGACCGATGGGATGCTCTGGTGTAGTATTATACCTATCTCGGCATGACTCCATACTCCATAATAATTCGAACTCAGCGACGAGCTCAAAATATTTGCCTCAAAATGTAAGCCATCCGTGATACAAAGAAGTACAATCGCAAATCTACGACGGTTAGATCAGTAATTTAGGTAGCCTAGCTCCTAATAATAAGCTAGTCAAAACGGCAGCAAAACATAACTCAGTCGCCACGGCAATCGAACACAGTCGTTACTGTAATCCATAATAATTCAAACGAGGCGACAAGCTTGAAATCTTTGCATTAAAATGTAAGCCGTCCGAGCGCAATCGCAAATCCACAACGGTAGCTGAGTAGTGAGTATTATGACTTCAAAGTGAGAGTCTTCTGGTCGAAATTGAAAACAATCGCCGATGTATGTTTTGCCAACGTCGGCCTCCCCGATATTACAAGTGGAACGCGTTGCGATGCGCCATATAAGGCCGTCAGTTATCGTAGGCCCCGCAGTCAGTTTAATATTATAATATTAAAGATGAATGCATTTTGATGCGCGAGGCTTGGGTCGTCCCGAGATGCTATAAATCTTCGATTTGGGTTTCGGTCTAAAGTTATAGAACCGCTGCTATCACTTCAGACTTAAAGGTCTCCGGCCCTGACAGAATGCCGAATCACAACTTGAAATAAATCGAATTGCAACGTCAGCATTTATGATTAAATCTCCTGTATTCCTCATAACGCATACTCAGGATCGACTAAAACTTATACCATCGAAATAGCCACGGTTACGCGGTTAAAAACTGTATTCAATCGCACAATTACCGTATTGCCAATTCCATTGTGTGCACATAAAGTGTGAAAGCCAGATTATCAGCAGTACATTCTTGGACAACTAGAAAATTTTTAGCTTTTCTAAATTAGATTAGAATTGGAATTGGAGCTACGTAGTATTTACCAAATTAGATTAGAATTAGTATTAGAGCTACTAAATTTTTCCAAATTAGATTAGAATTAGAATTAGAGCTACTAAATTTTTCTAAATTAGACTAGAATTAGAATTAGAGCTACACAGCTTTTTCCAAATTAAAGCTACTAAATTTTTCCAAATTAGACTAGAATTAGAATTAGAGCTACACAGCTTTTTTCAAATTAGATTAGAATTAGAATTAGAATTTCCGAATTCCCAAAGAATTGAAAATTGAACGAAACTGTGAATTATGAATAAATATAGCGAAAATCAAGCTCAGTTCACATCAAACCACAGTACATTCTCATAAACATGAGAATGGTTGACGTCTGTACATCAAGCTTGTTTCATTTTGCACTATACCAGGGGTCACCAACACCTGGGCCACAGGCGGCCAACGATCTGATTTGTGATTTTGGAAAAAGGCGATAAACAATTTGAAGTGCTGAAATTGATTTCAAATATAAAATCATTGCAGTTGTTTCAAAATATTCCATTCGCCTGTGCCAAACACCACTAATACTCACTAGCTGAAATAGTTTCGAGCATGAGAAACACCGTTGGAGAGTAAGCTGATAATAGCATATTGCCTTGACGTAAAATGGCCCAGACAATGCCAAGACCGAGACGCTTAGAAAACGGCCTAGGGCTTTCCCACAAGATCAATCTTTAGGATGAGATAGTCTTTCAGCTGGTAACATGTCCGCATATCCCCAATATCGATTCGTTAGTCGCTGAAAAGCCTGGTCAGGTATCGTGCGCAGCTTATAGTTCAAAATAAAATTAAGTTTATGATCACGATATTTCATGTTTTATATGTACGTGATATGATATTACTTCTTTTGTCGTAACCAAGCCATCGCCCATGTTAGTGAGCACGGCGTTGTACTATCGTAAAGCTTTAAAAACATGGTTGCTCAACTTTGTGTGGGTCATTATGTCTCGATATTGCATTATTGCATGACTGCAAAAAAGCTAATATTGAAGTCATGCCTACGAGTTCTCAAGCAGCAGCTTTAAGATGAAGAAAACTATTTTCTCCTTTCCAGTAAATCAAAACATCGCAGTCCGTAATCTCATGCGCTGCTTCGAAATCTCTTTCCACTTCATTCTCAAACATATTTTCATTGGGTATATCTAAAGCCACCATCCAGTTTTTACTTGATGTAGCTATGGGCACGAAAGTGAACAAGCCTATGTAAACTATCTTTTTCTTCGCTACTGTACTGTTTGTGATCGAAACTATAATGTTGTTCGGAGACTAGAAGCTACTATGCCAGCATGGCTATTGTTCGTCACGATAAATACTATGATGGTGCGGTGTATGTATGCAATGCGATAGCTCCTTGGCACTGGATTTCCCTGTGCGAGAGGGATATTCTTGTTAACTCGGTGCAAAATGCCGCGGACAAAGAGGCATTTCCAGGAAAATAATGACTTAGATTAGAACTAACATTAAAGCATAGAAACATTTAACAAATTAGATTAGAATTATAATTAGAGCTACTAATTTTTTCAAAATTAGATTAGAATTAGATTTAGAGCATGGAAACATTTCACAAACTAGATTAGAATTAGATTACTGGCATTTCGCTCTAATTTAGTGAAATTAGACAACTAGAATTATCTAGTTGTCCAAGTCTGCAGCAGTATGATACGATACTCGGTCTACTGTGTATATAGGCTTGATGATATAGTATTGAAATAAAAAACAATGGCATGTATTTTGAAGTAACGTAGTGAAGTAATCTGACTGGTGCGGTCCGCGACCGATCCATATGAAGGTTTCATTTCAATACGGCACGCGAAAAAGGTCAGGTTTCACACCCCTGCTTTATAATCGGTTCCTGGACCTTTAACATGAAAGTAAACTGGATATTGAAATAGCGCCAATCGAGAAGTGTTCTTAATGAGCGAACGAGACTGGTTCTGATAGAACTATGGTAGGCTACGCGAAACTCTTATTACTGTGGCTATAGAGAGACATTAACTACAGTTAGTGTAGGCTAGTTGAGGCTAAGGCCAGTAACGTTACAGCAACGCAGAAGCTCACATATTACGTCAAAATGCGAGGTAAAAGTATGGAGGTGTAAGGTAAGCCCTAAGCCAGCGATGATCGAAAGCGATTCATTCGGCAGCGCCACGTTAACCTGAATTTCTACATATAGTCACAAAATGGGTGTATCTGTATCTGTATATCAATCTGCCTTACACTCGCGACAAGCAGACTGGCAAGTTGCAAACCATCTGCAAAGAACCCGTGGCCACTAGACACAGCATGGACTCTTTGATAGCGGCTAGTAGGCTAAGCGTTGACAAAATGAAAAATTAATATCTGAACAATATCGTAAGTTACAAAATATGCCTGTTACCAAGTTTGAGTTGGTGATCCCTGAAGTGAACACTGCATGAGCTTGGACTTTTTCTCGCAATGGCTTGGTAAACTTTACTAAAAACCCGTATCGCTTTAATCTAACGCACAATCGGTTGACCATACCGCATCGCTGCGGGAATTCTCTCCTCTGCGTGAATCCATCGAGAACTGAACAGTACACTGTTCGGACAGCGTTGCTGTGTGCGAATCACCAGTTCTGATTGCCTTCTCGTCGCTCTTTGCGCGTGCGCGAATGTAAAACCACAAGTGAGCTGGCAATGGCTGCAAGAACACTTTCCTTGAGAGCCATATGATATTTCTCAAACTCAGGGCGTTTAGGGTGTACTTTTTACTACGGAACCAACCATTTTAGAGAACTGTAAAAGTGTAAAATAGTGAATCCAATGTGCAGTCTTCAGTAACTAGCCTTTTACGCTGATTTTCACGATTCCGTGCGTGTAGCACGCGCCAATATAGCCGTACCTCAATTGTTCTGCAATCAGGTACTTCAAACCGGGATAATTACTAATGCGACGGAGGTGGTTTAATGATATCATTTACTACGGGTAGGGGTTGTGGTCAACCTTTTTGTTATTCGCTGCCGCGTGTCAATTAATTATGTATCCAACGGTCGCATTCCAGGGCATAGTCGTAATGAACGAACGGGACGCCAAATACCAATGTTAAACTGTCCAAGTATCCATGTCCATTTGAGGTCAACTATTGGCTAATATATCAGTTCATATCGACTTACTATATGCACCAAATCGCTAGTGGTGGCATGTTTCCAACAGCTTCTCGAAATCGTCGTATTCGCGCTAAGCGTGAAAATTTTGCACATTCAAAAATATAATTTGTTATTGATAATGTTATTATTCACAAATAGTTCTCTTTTTTCAGCCCATGTGATCAGATTCGGCGGAAGAATTGATGGAGCGTTTCTTTCGAAAATTTAGGAAAAGTTATAAATTGTGATGCATCTTGAGCGGGCCAATTGTTATTAGTCATTTTGTTGCATTCTTTTATTTCATTACATTCCATCAGAATTGTCGGTATAGTGGGGAGCAGTGGGGAGCTCGTGAGGAGCACGCACGGTTTTAAGCTGGTGTTTCTACATGGGGCGCATCATTTGTCTCTGCTGTTGGCATCTGTACTGTGAGGCTCGAATTGCACAGGGCCCTACTATAATAAAATCGAAAAATCAAATAGCGTGTGTTCACGCCCAGCGCGAAAAAAACTTTCAAGAATAGGTAAAATCTCTCAAAAATTCGGGAGTCAATTCGTAAATTAAAGTTGGATGTCAGCAGCCGCCAACACATACAAATTGAATTACGTGTCCACCGCCGCACAAACTTCCTTCTACTGCCGCAGGTTGGCCACCTCTGACCAGAGCTGGATCAATTACATTAATTCAGTTCATTTACAATTACAATTACAACGACTCCCTTGCATGTTTCAATTACATTATAATTATATTTACGCCATACTTGTGCTGGTGTCGGTGTCGGGTACATTGAATTCGCGAGTGATATTGGTTGCCAGCGAGACAGCATTATTGTTTAGGCCTACGCAATTACACAAACGTCCTATCGAACTAGAATGATTACATTTGTGCTATATAGATTCCTAAATACCTTGACGGGACAGTATTTGCCCTATTGACGAAAAACCGTCATATTGAACTGCTGAATTTACCAAAGTGTTTGAGGTTTACCTAGGTTCCTCCTCGCCACCTAATCCGCGTCAGCGGTGTCTTACAAAAGCCTAGAGGTGGGCCGTGCTATAAGTCGGCAGTTACGGAAAATAAGAAGAATATCGGCCTGGTGTAAATGACCATAGTAGTCAACAAACACCACGAATACCCAAAACAAAACTGCTGAATTATGCAATTATCAGCATGCAATATACGTCACTGTCCAGACCAGAGGTCTCAAATACGCGGCCCGCGACGGCATTTTGGATTTCATGTATTCGACAATATATTCAAGTGCCACATATCTTTTATAGATATAAGATATTATAGTACTCACTAAAACTACTATAAAAATCACTGAAATCGCAACAAACTACACTGTCACATCACTTTTAAAAGCTACCATGCGGTAGAAAATCAGCTATATTTCGTCACATTTATAGTTCATGATGATAAAACATGACCCGCTGAGGATTCGTGACTGAAAATTGTGATTTGGTTTGGTGAGACTTTTCGTAAAATTACTCGATTTCGGATTGACTGGGTGACTAAATAAAAATGACTCGAATTGGGTCGGGTTGAACGTTAAAATCAGAGAATGACTTGCGACTCGAAACGGTGACTTGGTAGTCCAAAACGGACGCAACAAGCCATGAAACTGTCACAGGGAATAGTAATGTATCAAAAGGCCGTAGATTCATTAGCTTGTATTGCGTAGGGTATATAGCTACATAATCAGGTCAGTATGGCAACCAGAGTTGGATCAATTACATTATTTCAGCTCAATTTCAATTAGAATTAGAATTACTTCCTTCCATGTTTCAATTACATTACAATTACAATTACTCCTTGCTAAAAATATGAAATTGCAATTACAATTACATTTACATGAAAACATGTAGTTAATTACTAGGGCGATTTTTTTTTACCTAAAAAACGAGCCCCCCAGATCCCCCATTGGAATTACCGTTTTCAATACTACTCGTGTTCGAGATTTCATATTGGTAATCAATGAGTTTAGACGTCTTCATCGCACGAAAATTTTCTATAATTCATGATTGAATGGGCCAATAATATTGGTCATTGCATATATATTTTGCAAGAAATATTTAATCCACTCCGACCCCACGTAATCAAATTTACCGTTAGAACTGATAGAGGTGTTGTCTTACAAAATTCAGGGCACGTAACTAATAATTAAATATATTCGAGCGGGCCCGTTGATATAATTACTTACTACCAGTTCAAGAGACCATAACTGGTTGATCGTTCGGCATTCTCATATCTCTTCATTGCATCGCATTGTGTGTCATGTATATCGCATTGTGCATTGTGTATGTGTCTTGGGAAAATGAAAATATAATCTGTCGATTTATTGATTGTTTGAACTGTTGCTATTTTTTACTTTCTGTCTGCTGTATAGTTAATAAAATATTGAAATCGCCCAGACGTACCAAACTAAAAAACCCACACGATTTCAAATTGGTGGACATATCCAATTCTGTAGATCATGTCTATATTTTATTTGGATTTACCGAGAGGCGGGTACTCAACAAACTACCGAAAGTACATAAAGCGCGTAGCGGGAAGAAAAATTTCATGTTGAATACATCTGCTCAACAATACTAGACCTTATATTAATTTTTACGAAAAATTTCGAAATTTTTTTGTGGGGCACGACCCATTTCGCCCCCTCCTGGCTACGCCAGTGTCTGGAAAACCATTTTCCTATGCACAAAAGTTAACTCGATACAATATAATTGGAGGTTGTTCAATTATTTTCATTCGCTCCAAATACACGACTTTCAATTCGATACACAAGACAACATGCGATTTAATAAACTGATAGCACGATTTCTAACAAACCAAGAATGTTCTCGCAATCCAACATCTCATTCGACCTAGTCCCCGATGAAAGAGTATTTGATCGTGATCTTTCAGATACGTTACAGCCGATATATGAACCAGGGCTGCTTGCGTCAATAGCGGTTGATTTAGCAAGTCACCCAGTGTTGCACTCGCCTATAAAACTCTATTGCAGGGGTGTTAAGCAACCGTCCCGCCAGGCGATCTTCACTGGCCCGCGAAGCATTTATGAGTAGATTGAGAAAGGCACATTTCAAACAAATGCGAAACTGTTATATGCAGCTTTCATAGATGATATATATTAGTTACACAGAAATATAAAATCCCAATATTTCTGTTCGCATTGCTGTATCACTATTTACTTTAAACTCAACAGGTCTCCAGCCTCGAGGGAATCCCTAATCGCGACTTAAAATATATCAAATTCCGATGTCAGCTTTTATGATTAAATCTCTTGTATTCCTCACAACGCAAAACAAAACAATGGTAGTATAGACATTAGACATGAGCCAACTTCTATCATCGATATAGCCCAGTGGTTCCCAACGTGGGCGATATCGCCCCCCAGGGGGCGATTTGGCGATCTAGGGGGGCGAAAATGACGAAGGGGGCGATAGGGGGGCGATGACGCGTCAAAACGGCTGACCTTTTTTTTTTTTTTTTTTTTTTTTTTTTTAGTCATCCACCTAGCAATTTGGAGAGAAAGAACGTTATTTTCAGCTCTGAGCGGAGAAAGATGACCTTTTTTTTTTTTTTTTTTTTTAGTCAACCCGCCGGTGATTACAGTCTGTATGCCCAATTATCGGTGCACAAAATTTGGGGGGCGATGATCGGTGTTGACCTCGAAAAGGGGGCGATCGGTCGAAAAAGGTTGGGAACCACTGATATAGCCAGTAGCCACTGTTAAGCGGTCGAACACTGTATTCAACCACCAAATCATCGTATCGCCAATTCCATCGTGTGCGAATAAAGTTGTATCTAGAATGGAACCCATATGATCCTAGATATACTATAATATAGGCTGTATAGTGTATATATAGGCTTGATGATAAAGTATTCAAATGAAAAACTATGGCATGTTTTTAAGGTAATATATGAAGGTTTCAATACGGCACGCCTCTCAGGTTATAGCTTTGACACCCCTGCGCTATACGATCGGTATCTAGGCCTTTCACATAAAAACAAACAGTATATTGAATTAGCGACAATCGAGAGGCCTTCTTAAAGAGCGAACGAGACGGGTTCTGGTAGAACGAATATGATAGGCTGCGTGAAACTCTCGTAACTGTGGTTATAGAGAGACATAAACTGCAGATAGCGTATTCTATTTGAGGCTAAGGCCAGTGACGTTGCAGCAATGTAAGAGCTCACATTACCTCAAATGCGATGCAAAAGTGTGGATGTATAAGCCGTATAAAATAAACCAGAGGTCACCGAGCGAGAGTTAGTTTCGGCAGCGCCACGTTAACCCGAATCTCAAAGTAGTCACAAAACGAGTGTATAAAAATCTGCCTTACACTATACAGTCGCCACGAGCAGACGGGAAACTTGCTATTGCAAACCATCTTAGAATAACCCGCGGCAAATTGACACAACATATACTACTAAACTAAGCATTGACATCGGTTGTGGCTCATAACACCAAATGAAAATCAAGTGGTCGTCATATTAGTATCCGATCGAAATCGTAAGTTAGAAAAGTGGCCATTTACGCAGCTTGTGTTGGTTATACCTGCCCTAAACGCAGCATTCAATGAACTCAAACTCTTTCTCATGCTTTACTGAAACCTGCCTTGGAATTAGGTAACGCAAAATCGATCCTCCATACTGCTGCGAGACTTTCTTTCCTATGCGCGAAGCCCGGCCTACGAGACTTATAGCGTCACACTTGCACTATGCATACGAAACAGACATCGCGAATGACTCGACGAATGATTTTATCTCGGTTCTCGATAATACCACCTATGCCTCCCATATTTGAAGCAAAATGAACTCATTTTACTCGGCAAGATCTACACAGTTGCATTCGATTATATACCGCTGTCTTGGCTGTCATATAATACACGGTAGTTACTGTGCAGTTGCGATTGTGCTATTCGCATTTTGAGGCAATGTTTACGAGCTTGTCGCTAAATTAGAATTGCTATTGAATGATGTCGCGATCAGCTAATATCATCGGAATAGCTCTGTTCGATTGCAGTAAAGATATGTTTAGCTATGTTTAGTATCATTGCCAAAGCCCCACGGGGGCCTGGATGTGCAACAGATAAATCACCACTCAAAGGATTGGGTGTTCTAAACATAGAAGCTCTGAGCTAGGAATTGCCAAGTTTATGTATCAGTTCCAATGCGGTCAATGTCCCTCAAATTTCAACGACTACTTAAGCTCGGAGTCAAAAGCGCAGACGTACTGCACACGCGCGTCAACGAAGAGCAACTACCATATGATCAGGACGGAATACAAGAAACCGCATTGCTCTATCAAGTATGCCGGACCCCAATTGTGAACAGCATCTCGCCGGCTATCCTACAGTCGTCGAGCATGTCTGCATTCAAGTCGAAATACAAGTCAGCCTTCGGGATTACCGGACCAAGACCTAACATCGACCTCGCCTTCCGCCACATGCTGCCACCTCATTTTGTCGCATGCGTCTTATATTCTATGCATTAATATTCATTCAGGTTGCATGCCTCTTCTTTACCCAGGCCAAGGTGGGTGTATGATCTTAAAGACTACTACAAGTTGTTTCGACACCATCCTATCTTTTCATTGTGTCGCAGTTTCGTGGTGTTTTGGAATGATAAAAATATTAATAGAACTGTTTGATTGGTTGACTGCCGTTGACTGCCGTTTTGGCCACCCGATATCATCGAGGTATAGTAATTATGTAGTTAGCAATGATTTATGTTGCTGTATTAAACACACTAATAGCGGGAAAGAATTCATGGTTCAAATTCAAATCTGCTCGCAGGCCAATTTCCTAGTTGTTGTAGAAGCCGCGGGCCGCAAGTGATTGGTATATTCAATGTATAATTTCTAAGTAGGCCATATTTGACGGGTCCTTGCAGACAGCCATTTCACAAGCATCGTGAAAATGTAATTTACTATAGTACTATTTCTATTCACGCTTGACACGGAAAAAAATCACATTTTTAAATATTTAAACATATTTGTTTTTGTGCGGGCATAATTTGTTAAAATAATGACGTATAGATATCATGCGAGAGGACGCCTCATTACATCGTAAAACTGTCGGGTTATAATATTGCAGATTGCGGACCTTTGACGTGTCACAATTTTATGTAAAACAGTTTATAATTTACTGAAGATTGAAGCATTTGATCGGTGTATGAAGTATTTGATCGGCCCACCTCTTATCTTAGAGTCATAATCCTGTTCAATGCGTGGTAATCGACAGCGCCGATATGCTTATTTATCTAAAATATGCGCATTTTTCTCTTACTTTACTGACGATATATAAATCTAGACCTCTAGGGACATGAAATCGCGCGAAGCGCGACGAAAATTGTCCATTTGTATAAATATCCTCCAAAATACGACCAACGAAATAATCTTGATAGACCCAACGAAACAATCTTGGGTTTGGGTGCGGCAGTTACGGTATTGGTAGATCATAGGCTAAAACACATGTGTATATTATGATCGTCCGCTGTTCCATTCGCGTCACGAAACACCATTATCAAATCCCCGCGTCCACTGTGTGGTTGGGGTTTTAGTTCCACTATTGTGGGGAATAATATAATTATTCTGGGCCATCTGCAAATAATTCATTAATGAACGGGGTGCTAGTACTACGGTGAAGTGGAGAAAGAGTTTTTGTAATAAGTATGATGTACAATGTACAATTGTACAATTAATGTCTTGTACCAAACCAACTGGAGTTGCGATGTCAGAATATTAAATCCAATGATACAATCAATTCATGTGACTCTTACATTATTTTCAATGATCTTCAGGCCGGACATTTTAAACCGACTCAAAAGATTAATGCGCGTCGCTAAATCCTTAATCCATTACGATTCGTTGCGGTGGTGCACTATACCTTCACCAGAAGTTGCTAATAATTTTCAATTATTGGTATTTTTGTCCAGAGATGGTCAGTAACGAAGTACTTCTGATTGTTGGAAGTACTCAAGTAGTTTTCCTCTACTTCTGGTACTTAATCAAGTAGATCTGATTTCTCTACTTCTACTTCGTAATTTTTGTGACCTACTCACTTACTTTTCGCTATGTTCAGTTTGTCAAGTAGAAGTAGTTTAATCCCCTAATACAAGGATGAGCAAACTACGGCCCGCGGGCCGCATGTGGCCCGCGACACCGTTTTGTGCGGCCCACGAAAGGCTAGAAAATCGTATTTAGAATATTTGAAAAATGCGGAATAAAAATCTAATTTCTGCAGGGACTCGATTAAACTTTTTCCCAATATATTCCATCATAAGGTACATTCTGACTATAGTATATTCTTATTTCATTTCTGGTGCGATAGCCCGACCTCAAGGCCAACGCATTTTAAAAAGTTTCAATTGCTAAACATTACAGAAAGTAAAAATGAGAATGACATCCGGATCACGAGTGTAATATTACATTGGCCACTCCAGCAAGTTTATTACTTTTAGTGCTGTACTTGAAAAAAAAAACGATTCGCGCGTGTGGTAGGTAGATTCGTTCTCTCGATGTGCAGAAGTATTTATATTTATAAAATCTATATATATATAGCGTATTTGAATCTGACATGGTTAATGGTTATGATGCTGTCAGCATTCTGTGTCCTGGTGGTGAACCAAAAGTAGAATCAGCAAATCTATAAACAGATGACTGCTCGCAGATTCAAATCTCCATCCTGGTCTAAGAATCGGGACAACCGACTTTCATCCCTAGTTTTGAAAATAGGTTATATTGAGATTGACCAGCAGCTTATGAAATCCCGCCAATGTTTCTGACGCGTGTACCCTATCCTCAAATCAATGGATGGTTTGTTTTACATAAAAAGGTATTGAATTAGCACATCGTCACTATATAGTAAAATACCAATATTGCGTTTTGGTTTATAATCCCAATTTTACATAGTGTAGGAGGAGAATAGATTTAGCCGTTGAATGCTCGGTCCACGAGTGTTTTTATTTACAAACTGGTTACTGATGAGGATGATCCACTTATCTCAGGGGCGGGCAACTTCTCCAGTCAGCGGGTCGGATATTGGAAAATTAAGTACTTGGCAGGCCGGATTGCTGAATCGATACAATATTCGCCCATTTATCCACATATACAAGCAATAACTCGTATTTAATGAATGTATTTTAACGACGGCAATGTTACTTCAAAGCCGTCTCTCGCCGATAGTGACGAATACAATGTGGATTTGAGAACAGCATTTTCACACAGGCGCCGCCATGTCTGCTTTTCTGATCAATTAACACACGGCGCAATCCATAATGAAGATTTCAAGGCGTCACTCAGTGTTGCACTCGCCTATAGAACTCTATATCAGGGGTGTTAACGTTAAGCATCCGGCCCGCTAGACGATTCATCCGGCCCGATAAATGATTATGATTAGATTGAGAAACGCACCTTTCAAACACATGTTGAGATTTCTATTGGAAAATACTTTCATTGAAAAACCCACAAGACAGCAAATGTCGATGTATTTGTGGGCCACATTATAACCATCCAGCAGTAGTGCTGTGTGGTTAACTCTATAGCAGTGCCTCACCTGCCGCCAGGGTGAGTTAGTGAAAATTGTGAAAAACCTCCATGAGTCGATGATTATTGATATTTTACATCGATGATTATAAATAACTAAAGTTGAACATTTGTCCACCCAACATCATCAAATCACATAATTATTATTCCAAAATACAGCGCGAAATGAGAGGTGAGACACAGGTGAGGCACGGGCGGGTCGTGCCTCACCTGTGACTATGCAATAGTAGTATATAGTTTGGGCGGAATCCCCCCATTCGCGATTTATAAAAAACAAACAAACATTATCAATATAAAAGATACTGAAAGATTTACCTCATTCTCATTTTTGCAGCAATACTTTTATGACCTTGTGTGCGGCAATAAAAAAAGGGGGGAATAATTAATGATAGAGAGAAAACGAGCAAAGAATCTAGATTGACCTTTGTACTCAGACTGGAGTACTTCTACTTGTACTTTTCCACTCCTGACTCTACCCCGCCTCAGGACACGAGACTTGTGTATTACTTTTTATATTTTCCCGCGAATAACAATGGATTGACATTTAATTTCAATGGTGTGCACGCCGACGAATCGGTATAGTTCTCCTGGCTTGACGTGTCGTTCCGCAGTGGGTTGATTAATCCAATTGCGTGTAAACACGATAGGATTTGGGAATATTTGCCCGTCAAACATGACGTCAGTATAGTATTTGTTCCTCCGGATCCGTATGTGAGATCCCGGATCGTGTTTTAGGTGGATTGTCAACGCGTTCGGCCAGACGAAACGATGCAAGGTAACGATTCTGGTCTGCGTCATACTGTCGTAGTTGACCTCTTTTTGCTCCCTGGATAGTAGCGAGTATGATCTTTATGATGCCAACGACTCCCGAACGCTCGTAAAAAGACTATAACGTATGCTGTACAAGGTTTATTGAACATACACAATCTGAAAATACAAGTCACGAGCGTTCACAAAGTAGATTTTTCTTTGTTTACAAAATCAAAAACGAGGCGATCATTCACACGTTTATCAGAACCAAAAGCATCTAAATAATCGAGGGTATTCCGTACGTAGTTTACGCAGTTGCCTTTAGAGCGAAAATGAGAGGCCTAGAAGTTGTCCAGTCTATTGATCCAATCGTACGCCGGGTGCCTCCGCTTTGGTTGCCTATTATCACCTGGTCGTAACCAGAGATGGCCACAGTCCGGTTCAGGAGCCGGAGCAGGATTTCAATGTTTTTTTACCTGGCCGGACTGGATCCGGATTTCGAATTTGGGGTGACGGTCGGATTTTAGGGTCTATCGATTTGCGTAATCTATAACTCTACCATGAAATCAAAACGCATGCTACTAAGGATGACCTGATACTTGATTCGTGGCATAGGGACGATTCTTAGTTCACGTACATTTTGTAAAATAATCCTTTGATTAAAAATAAATCAATAAAACATTTGTTACCACACTTCAAGTCACGGCTCACCGGCAAACCTCTCGCGGCACCTACGTTAAAATCACTGTTGTCGGGAAATTCATGTGACCATCATAAAGTTACTTTTTTACGTTGGAAAACGCCATTGTGACGTCATGTTGATAAAAGTCGCTCGCAGCCCTTGCCCCACCACCCGATATTGTCACGAGCCGCCACTGTTATTGTGTATGGATTGTTGCGGTATTAGAATTGTGGTTACGGCTCGTTGGCGGTGCGAGGATCAGGTTTATAGTATACTATAACTACCTAGCTCGGGTATTATACGACGCGCTGCTATCGTTGCTTTGTCCAAGACCTAATTTACGAATCTCGCTGTCGAAAATGACATGCGGCCGCGTAGACGGCATAGCGCCATTTTGTTTTGTGATCCATCCTGCTGTGCCGAGGATCGAAACATATCCTCAACACATGTTATGCCAACACCTCCAAGCATATTTGCAGCATCATACTACGGATATATTGACTCGGCAGAGTGTTACCGCCAGAGAATTGCTGTGTCACGCCTTCGGGCCTTGCATTTTCCGCTCGGTAACTGCGAGTACGATGTTATTTCAATTGTCCACGAAACGAATCGGGGTAGCTCGCTTCATCGGTGATCAGTGACCTTATTTGGCTGAGACGCGCTCGGTGGTGCAATAATGGGAATGAATTGTGACAGATCATACCTGATACGATCTATAGCCTGAGGTGAGGTGTAAAGTAGAGTGGGAGATTTCGAAATCGGAATCCACTGCGACTATAGGATTGCAAAATCAAAGTCCAAAAAATCCGACTGGCACGTAAAGGCCTGGTATTTCCATGTATTAGGCTGGTAAAATGTATCATAAATCCGACTCTCAAAGACACTCGGCCGCATCCAGCCCAGGTTTAACCAAAACTGATGAAATCCGCGCCGGAAACGAACCGTGACCACCCCCGTCCAGACAAAACAGTTCTGCTGTAAGGGGGGTGTCGTTGTACATTCATTTACGTACAGCGAGACTTTGTATCGACTCATTGGCGGACTTCTGTTTGTCTGTACAGGTATTATTAGTGTAACTAGATTTGCCACCACAGGGAGCATATTGGCAAAATCACACAACGATAACAACTTTACCCGCCAACAACTCCAACGGGATATATCCATGTAAATTTCATTCATATTATTATGAAAAAGCTAATCCACCACGTTCACACGATAATATTTCGTACGACTCCTTTGACAGGGTTGTTTACGCTAGTATTGTAACATGGTGATCACTAGCAGGGGCTGTGAATCCAGGTCCAAAGAGTCCGGGAATAGACTAGCAATACAACCGTTGGGCGGTGGGGTATTCGAGAAAATCGCTTAATTTTTCGACAGGAACGATGATCACACCGACGGCATTTCATGACTTGTCATTCGAATACTTGTAATTTTGATGTAGTGTGCTGTACGCAAATCAGCTGTGATCAATCGAGCGTGACACAGTCGATGTCAGTCATCAATCCGCTTGTTTGACAAAACTCTCGTTTTCTGGTTGATAGCAACACGACACGATACGATACATTTGTTGTCCCCATCGACCCTCCTATTTTAATAGGGTTACCATACGGCCTCATTTAGGGGAGCATAGGTACTACTTTTCCCAGATATGTCACCCCTTCGTCAAAATGTACTCTCTTTCTGTCAATTTGCTCTCCTTGTTAGCTTAACATAGCCAAAAAACACCACGAGTAACGCAAAATGTGGGCCTAGATTACAAAAGTCTGCTATGTAGCCAAATCGGAAAATATGACGCTATGATGGTATTGTGCTGGCTATTACGTGGATACGTGGGCCTGTGTAAACATGTATAGGTGAATAGTAAAAGCGACGTAAACTACCTTTACATGAAGTATAGGTGAATAGTAAAAGCGACGTAAACTACCGTTACATGTAAAGAGATCGAGCGCACTCGACCATGACGGGGTATACCCACCTTAGTACAGCCAAATGATCCAGCGTCGAACCGAGAATAGCCGGGGTGGTGGTATATCATTCTCACAAGATGTACTTTGGAATGCGTGTGAAATCGACATCGCCCGTTACTCGACTGAAGCAAGTCACCACTGCAGTCCCTCTCTCTGTGTATGCACAACGTGCTGAGAACTGCAGATCCAGATGAAACTACGCATTCTAGCGAGGTTATCGAGATAGCTGGAGCGATTTACAACACATGCCACATTTACTTCAAAAACGGAAGGACAAAATATAGCTTTGGAGTACTCAATTAGTTTTTAAGAAATGTCGGTATCGTGAAATCGCCTTCTATCCTAATTATAAAAGAGTAGGTCCCCATAAAACTGTCGAGCCAAAATGTAGTTTCGAAGCGATCCAGTAATTTGTAAATCTTATTTACGGGTTGCACGGTGTGTTCATTGATTAGAGAGAAGCAGACACGGCGGTGCTTGTATAACAAGGCTGTTCTCAAACCGACATTGTCTTCGTTATTATCGGCGAGATATGGCTTTGTAGTGACATTGCGGTCGTTAAAATACATTGATTAAATACGATTTATCCCTCGTATATGGGGATCAGTGGGCGAATAATGTATCGATTCAGCAATTCGCCCCGCCAAGTACCTAATTTTCTTATGTCCGGCCCGCCGACTGAAGAAGTTGCCCGCCCCCTTGTACAACAAATATGTAAATGGTGCAATCGCGACAGCTAGCGGTTGTCAATCATCCATAAAAATACTAACCAGTAATACAGTCCTCAAGGATAAACTAGGAATATCTGTGTGAGTCGCCTCGATTGACCCATACGACAAGTTTAGACACGAAAGTATTTTGAGGTGTGATATGATCCTGGTAATTGTACTGTATTTTTCCACGCACACATACCACAATCGAAAACAGGGTTCACTGACGGGCTCACTTGTCGTACGAATGCTTGTAATTTCGGTGTGATGTGCGCAAATCAGCTGCGATACTTGTCTATTCACTTCCGCAGACTGACTTTTATAACACATTTTACACAAATACACATGTTCAGTTTATTTGAAGTAATAACGGGCAAGCACATTAACTAATCGTCCAGAACAAGGTGTAGAGCTTCTTTCAGATCTTGGCATACTTTCTTGATATCAGAATCCTTTTTTTTTGATTTGCGATGTAAAAGCAATACTAGCTTCGCATACATGAGCATATGATTGCGTATAAACCGATATTGAAGTCTTCTGAGAGCATCTTCATTATTCGCCAGTCTACACAATATTATTTTCCTCTCAGTACGTTATGTCTCTCAATCCAACAGAACAGTTGAATTGCTATTCGAAGGTATCTGATACAGACAACTGCAAACTAATTCTTTAAGTTTGTTCATCGTAGCGTAACGACCATAGAGAGAGAGAGAGAGAGTCTTTATTTTCATCCAACCAAAATACATAACACATGGCAGTGATGGTGGTACAGAAAATATGCTTGCACAGTATTCGGTATTAGATAGGATTGATCGATAAGACCGTGAAGGTCATCTAGTCTGATCACACCAGCATCAAACAGGTACACTTGACTCTAAACAGTCTGGCTGTAAAGGGTGACGGCAATGCGATATATTTGATGTCCCCATCGATCCTCATACTAATGGGGTTGGCGAACGTCCTCCTTCTCCTGGAAAATATCCTCACATAAATGTACTCCTTTTTGTGAATTTATCTTCCGTTTCAGCTTAAAATACCCAAAAAGACCGTGAATAACGCGAAATAGGGACCTACGAGAAGAGGGTAGGGTCTATCTTGTTGTTTTCGCATAATCCTGTTATTCAAATGTAGGATTTTGGTGTAGGTCTGATTTATAACTTTGTAAAAGTGAGGTAAACTCATTACAAAATTACTTTCTGCTTTTAAAGTCAAACGTGCAAAGAGTAAGTAATTTCACCTGAAACGATTGAGGAGTAAGTTACAACGACTTGGATATATATCACTAGTACCGGCTACCGGGTACTCGAATCAGTAGCGTCTTTTTACACCATTACTCAACCCAAGTCCACAACATACCTAAAAACGGGGTATTGTTTTGTATATTTCAGTGAAGCAAATTCAATTTAAATCTCAAACCACTTTATCCTGTGCCCGACCTCATTAAAAATCGATCAAAACCTGATCACCACCTGCGTAATCAATCCGCTGTGTGTAAAATGGTATACCATGTTCGTGTCGATCGTATATTAATTTTACGATTTGCGTCGATCTGCTGTCGAACAGATATACTTTTGCCTACCCTTGAAGTATACAGTATTACCGCGTTGTCTATATTACGGCTCTGTGGTTAGACAATACAGATTAGAGACGCCCCGGACTGATCAATATAGTCGGATACTCCCAATCTGCTCAGTCGTGGTTCTTGACCCTCCAAGACCTCTGTTAGCATCAGTCTATCTCACTGTTTGTAGTGCCAACTTCAAACGTCGTAATAGAGATCACTCGGTCATGTGTAGAATATAGAAATTGACGCCTGTCCTATTTGCACGACCTCGTGGCTTTGGTAAACTTACTAAAGCGGAAAGTCACTACCAAGTTGAACATTGACTGATCGTTTTCTTGTTAGCGTCGATATTCGTTCGTACGTTCTTTCATGCCTTAGAATTTTTGTTATCATCGAGTGTGGTCATAAATAGACAGGGGGGACAAATTCGATGCGTTCAACACAATACGCATTTGCCACATCTCAGCCCGGACCGTAACCGATCGTTTACCGCACCTACGATAAATGTCGCTTTTTACTCATAGGTAAGCCGATGATCTGTGAAAACACAGGCGCTAACGTGCCATTTCGTTATTCCTTCAACGTCACATGACCGCCTATGAAGGCTTTTTGGGTGCCCCACCAATACAGTGTTGAAACGTGATCCATAGGGCCCCCACTGCGTGCGATACGCCTCAATAAATATGTTTACTCGAGTTTACACCTGGTGTGGCCTTCGCCAAAATGTGTTCCTTTTTTGTAAATTTGTCCTCATTTTCAACTTAAAATAACAAAAAACACCACGAATAACGCGAAATGTAGGTCTGGTCGATTTCGGTGAGTGACCTTTCATTTAGCTAACTCGCACAACACAAGTAATTGACGGGTATTTCGGTAGTCAAGTCAGAAGAAATGACATTGTTTTCTAGTCAATCTAATGAAATTAGCGGTATAAATATAAAAATACGTCCTCCCCTATCGTAACTTGTAGCCTGTGAAAAAACATACACCGCAAAATATCCTCAACACTCTCAACAAAACATAGTTGCGACAAATATCATACTATGGACGTATTGACTCGGCGTAATGCTACCGTGAGAGAAATGCTGTTTGACCCCCTCGACCTAGCCTTGAATTTACCGTTGAAAAATTTCACCAGAAGAAGCTGTGATCGTGTGTCGCAATCAATGTAAGCCACGCTCGATCAATCTGTTGTTTCGACAAAACTTTTGCGTATACGCCAGAGATGAGTATTGATTAGGATTTAGAAAAAAAAACATATTTGTGAAATTTTGCTGCATTAGGATTGCATTAGGTTTTGAGATTGATTTACTATATCGTACGGGCAACTACTACCGAGCCCCGTCGTGACGATATCGGATTAATCAGTCGTCGAACGACAAGTTTGGGCAAACCGTTTATACTCCTAGTTTATTCTTGAAAGCTCTATAGATTACTGGTTAGCTGTATTGTTGTGGGCGACTGAAAACAGTTAGTTGTCGCTATTGTACGATTTACACTTTGTGTTATACATTTTTTGTTACCACCACGAACTAGGAGATCAATCACGACGACGGGCAACTACTCCCAATTGGTGGAATACTGTTTGATTCATTTGTATATTCAGCTTTAGCACCACAAGAAGTATATTAGTAGTTTATGATTGAATACAATCTTATCCATCAAACAACAGACAAATAACATCCATTCAAAAGTCACTTGACAAAATTGATGAGCCCTCGTATATTAATCGATGTAGTCAACTGGTTTGTGTTGTCTAATTTACTTTCTGCACCCGCTTCACTGCTCCACACCAGGTGTAAACTCGAGTAAACATATTTATTGAGGCGTATCGCACGCAGTGGGGGCCCTATGGATCACGTTTCAACCCTGTATTGGTGGGGCACCCAAAAAGCCTTCATAGGCGGTCATGTGACGTTGAAGGAATAACGAAATGGCACGTTAGCGCCTGTGTTTTCACAGACCATCGGCTTACCTATGAGTAAAAAGCGACATTTATCGTAGGTGCGGTAAACGATCGGTTACGGTCCGGGCTGAGATGTGGCAAATGCGTATTGTGTTGAACGCATCGAATTTGTCCCCCCTGTCTATTTATGACCACACTCGATGATAACAAAAATTCTAAGGCATGAAAGAACGTACGAACGAATATCGACGCTAACAAGAAAACGATCAGTCAATGTTCAACTTGGTAGTGACTTTCCGCTTTAGTAAGTTTACCAAAGCCACGAGGTCGTGCAAATAGGACAGGCGTCAATTTCTATATTCTACACATGACCGAGTGATCGCTATTACGACGTTTGAAGTTGGCACTACAAACAGTGAGATAGACTGATGCTAACAGAGGTCTTGGAGGGTCAAGAACCACGACTGAGCAGATTGGGAGTATCCGACTATATTGATCAGTCCGGGGCGTCTCTAATCTGTATTGTCTAACCACAGAGCCGTAATAAAGACAACGCGGTAATACTGTATACTTCAAGGGTAGGCAAAAGTATATCTGTTCGACAGCAGATCGACGCAAATCGTAAAATTAATATACGATCGACACGAACATGGTATACCATTTTACACACAGCGGATTGATTACGCAGGTGGTGATCAGGTTTTGATCGATTTTTAATGAGGTCGGGCACAGGATAAAGTGGTTTGAGATTAAAATTGAATTTGCTTCACTGAAATATACAAAACAATACCCCGTTTTTAGGTATGTTGTGGACTTGGGTTGAGTAATGGTGTAAAAAGACGCTACTGATTCGAGTACCCGGTACTAGTGATATATATCCAAGTCGTTGTAACTTACTCCTCAATCGTTTCAGGTGAAATTACTTACTCTTTGCACGTTTGACTTTAAAAGCAGAAAGTAATTTTGTAATGAGTTTACCTCACTTTTACAAAGTTATAAATCAGACCTACACCAAAATCCTACATTTGAATAACAGGATTATGCGAAAACAACAAGATAGACCCTACCCTCTTCTCGTAGGTCCCTATTTCGCGTTATTCACGGTCTTTTTGGGTATTTTAAGCTGAAACGGAAGATAAATTCACAAAAAGGAGTACATTTATGTGAGGATATTTTCCAGGAGAAGGAGGACGTTCGCCAACCCCATTAGTATGAGGATCGATGGGGACATCAAATATATCGCATTGCCGTCACCCTTTACAGCCAGACTGTTTAGAGTCAAGTGTACCTGTTTGATGCTGGTGTGATCAGACTAGATGACCTTCACGGTCTTATCGATCAATCCTATCTAATACCGAATACTGTGCAAGCATATTTTTTGTACCACCATCACTGCCATGTGTTATGTATTTTGGTTGGATGAAAATAAAGACTCTCTCTCTCTCTCTCTATGGTCGTTACGCTACGATGAACAAACTTAAAGAATTAGTTTACAGTTGTCTGTATCAGATACCTTCGAATAGCAATTCAACTGTTCTGTTGGATTGAGAGACATAACGTACTGAGAGGAAAATAATATTGTGTAGACTGGCGAATAATGAAGATGCTCTCAGAAGACTTCAATATCGGTTTATACGCAATCATATGCTCATGTATGCGAAGCTAGTATTGCTTTTACATCGCAAATCAAAAAAAAAGGATTCTGATATCAAGAAAGTATGCCAAGATCTGAAAGAAGCTCTACACCTTGTTCTGGACGATTAGTTAATGTGCTTGCCCGTTATTACTTCAAATAAACTGAACATGTGTATTTGTGTAAAATGTGTTATAAAAGTCAGTCTGCGGAAGTGAATAGACAAGTATCGCAGCTGATTTGCGCACATCACACCGAAATTACAAGCATTCGTACGACAGGTGAGCCCGTCAGTGAACCCTGTTTTCGATTGTGGTATGTGTGCGTGGAAAAATACAGTACAATTACCAGGATCATATCACACCTCAAAATACTTTCGTGTCTAAACTTGTCGTATGGGTCAATCGAGGCGACTCACACAGATATTCCTAGTTTATCCTTGAGGACTGTATTACTGGTTAGTATTTTTATGGATGATTGACAACCGCTAGCTGTCGCGATTGCACCATTTACATATTTCTTGTACAAGGGGGCGGGCAACTTCTTCAGTCGGCGGGCCGGACATAAGAAAATTAGGTACTTGGCGGGGCGAATTGCTGAATCGATACATTATTCGACCACTGATCCCCATATACGAGGGATAAATCGTATTTAATCAATGTATTTTAACGACCGCAATGTCACTACAAAGCCATATCTCGCCGATAATAACGAAGACAATGTCGGTTTGAGAACAGCCTTGTTATACAAGCACCGCCGTGTCTGCTTCTCTCTAATCAATGAACACACCGTGCAACCCGTAAATAAGATTTACAAATTACTGGATCGCTTCGAAACTACATTTTGGCTCGACAGTTTTATGGGGACCTACTCTTTTATAATTAGGATAGAAGGCGATTTCACGATACCGACATTTCTTAAAAACTAATTGAGTACTCCAAAGCTATATTTTGTCCTTCCGTTTTTGAAGTAAATGTGGCATGTGTTGTAAATCGCTCCAGCTATCTCGATAACCTCGCTAGAATGCGTAGTTTCATCTGGATCTGCAGTTCTCAGCACGTTGTGCATACACAGAGAGAGGGACTGCAGTGGTGACTTGCTTCAGTCGAGTAACGGGCGATGTCGATTTCACACGCATTCCAAAGTACATCTTGTGAGAATGATATACCACCACCCCGGCTATTCTCGGTTCGACGCTGGATCATTTGGCTGTACTAAGGTGGGTATACCCCGTCATGGTCGAGTGCGCTCGATCTCTTTACATGTAACGGTAGTTTACGTCGCTTTTACTATTCACCTATACTTCATGTAAAGGTAGTTTACGTCGCTTTTACTATTCACCTATACATGTTTACACAGGCCCACGTATCCACGTAATAGCCAGCACAATACCATCATAGCGTCATATTTTCCGATTTGGCTACATAGCAGACTTTTGTAATCTAGGCCCACATTTTGCGTTACTCGTGGTGTTTTTTGGCTATGTTAAGCTAACAAGGAGAGCAAATTGACAGAAAGAGAGTACATTTTGACGAAGGGGTGACATATCTGGGAAAAGTAGTACCTATGCTCCCCTAAATGAGGCCGTATGGTAACCCTATTAAAATAGGAGGGTCGATGGGGACAACAAATGTATCGTATCGTGTTGCTATCAACCAGAAAACGAGAGTTTTGTCAAACAAGCGGATTGATGACTGACATCGACTGTGTCACGCTCGATTGATCACAGCTGATTTGCGTACAGCACACTACATCAAAATTACAAGTATTCGAATGACAAGTCATGAAATGCCGTCGGTGTGATCATCGTTCCTGTCGAAAAATCAAGCGATTTTCTCGAATACCCCACCGCCCAACGGTTGTATTGCTAGTCTATTCCCGGACTCTTTGGACCTGGATTCACAGCCCCTGCTAGTGATCACCATGTTACAATACTAGCGTAAACAACCCTGTCAAAGGAGTCGTACGAAATATTATCGTGTGAACGTGGTGGATTAGCTTTTTCATAATAATATGAATGAAATTTACATGGATATATCCCGTTGGAGTTGTTGGCGGGTAAAGTTGTTATCGTTGTGTGATTTTGCCAATATGCTCCCTGTGGTGGCAAATCTAGTTACACTAATAATACCTGTACAGACAAACAGAAGTCCGCCAATGAGTCGATACAAAGTCTCGCTGTACGTAAATGAATGTACAACGACACCCCCCTTACAGCAGAACTGTTTTGTCTGGACGGGGGTGGTCACGGTTCGTTTCCGGCGCGGATTTCATCAGTTTTGGTTAAACCTGGGCTGGATGCGGCCGAGTGTCTTTGAGAGTCGGATTTATGATACATTTTACCAGCCTAATACATGGAAATACCAGGCCTTTACGTGCCAGTCGGATTTTTTGGACTTTGATTTTGCAATCCTATAGTCGCAGTGGATTCCGATTTCGAAATCTCCCACTCTACTTTACACCTCACCTCAGGCTATAGATCGTATCAGGTATGATCTGTCACAATTCATTCCCATTATTGCACCACCGAGCGCGTCTCAGCCAAATAAGGTCACTGATCACCGATGAAGCGAGCTACCCCGATTCGTTTCGTGGACAATTGAAATAACATCGTACTCGCAGTTACCGAGCGGAAAATGCAAGGCCCGAAGGCGTGACACAGCAATTCTCTGGCGGTAACACTCTGCCGAGTCAATATATCCGTAGTATGATGCTGCAAATATGCTTGGAGGTGTTGGCATAACATGTGTTGAGGATATGTTTCGATCCTCGGCACAGCAGGATGGATCACAAAACAAAATGGCGCTATGCCGTCTACGCGGCCGCATGTCATTTTCGACAGCGAGATTCGTAAATTAGGTCTTGGACAAAGCAACGATAGCAGCGCGTCGTATAATACCCGAGCTAGGTAGTTATAGTATACTATAAACCTGATCCTCGCACCGCCAACGAGCCGTAACCACAATTCTAATACCGCAACAATCCATACACAATAACAGTGGCGGCTCGTGACAATATCGGGTGGTGGGGCAAGGGCTGCGAGCGACTTTTATCAACATGACGTCACAATGGCGTTTTCCAACGTAAAAAAGTAACTTTATGATGGTCACATGAATTTCCCGACAACAGTGATTTTAACGTAGGTGCCGCGAGAGGTTTGCCGGTGAGCCGTGACTTGAAGTGTGGTAACAAATGTTTTATTGATTTATTTTTAATCAAAGGATTATTTTACAAAATGTACGTGAACTAAGAATCGTCCCTATGCCACGAATCAAGTATCAGGTCATCCTTAGTAGCATGCGTTTTGATTTCATGGTAGAGTTATAGATTACGCAAATCGATAGACCCTAAAATCCGACCGTCACCCCAAATTCGAAATCCGGATCCAGTCCGGCCAGGTAAAAAAACATTGAAATCCTGCTCCGGCTCCTGAACCGGACTGTGGCCATCTCTGGTTACGACCAGGTGATAATAGGCAACCAAAGCGGAGGCACCCGGCGTACGATTGGATCAATAGACTGGACAACTTCTAGGCCTCTCATTTTCGCTCTAAAGGCAACTGCGTAAACTACGTACGGAATACCCTCGATTATTTAGATGCTTTTGGTTCTGATAAACGTGTGAATGATCGCCTCGTTTTTGATTTTGTAAACAAAGAAAAATCTACTTTGTGAACGCTCGTGACTTGTATTTTCAGATTGTGTATGTTCAATAAACCTTGTACAGCATACGTTATAGTCTTTTTACGAGCGTTCGGGAGTCGTTGGCATCATAAAGATCATACTCGCTACTATCCAGGGAGCAAAAAGAGGTCAACTACGACAGTATGACGCAGACCAGAATCGTTACCTTGCATCGTTTCGTCTGGCCGAACGCGTTGACAATCCACCTAAAACACGATCCGGGATCTCACATACGGATCCGGAGGAACAAATACTATACTGACGTCATGTTTGACGGGCAAATATTCCCAAATCCTATCGTGTTTACACGCAATTGGATTAATCAACCCACTGCGGAACGACACGTCAAGCCAGGAGAACTATACCGATTCGTCGGCCGCACACCATTGAAATTAAATGTCAATCCATTGTTATTCGCGGGAAAATATAAAAAATAATACACAAGTCTCGTGTCCTGAGGCGGGGTAGAGTCAGGAGTGGAAAAGTACAAGTAGAAGTACTCCAGTCTGAGTACAAAGGTCAATCTAGATTCTTTGCTCGTTTTCTCTCTATCGTTAATTATTCCCCCTTTTTTTATTGCCGCACACAAGGTCATAAAAGTATTGCTGCAAAAATGAGAATGAGGTAAATCTTTCAGTATCTTTTATATTGATAATGTTTGTTTGTTTTTTATAAATCGCGAATGGGGGGATTCCGCCCAAACTATATACTACTAGCATTTCATCATAAATAGTTCGGAATTCATAATAACTGGTATCAATCAAATGCTATAGTCACACTGATTTCAAAACCCGAATATTAACAGTGTCAGAATACCAGAACCCGCCGAAATCACCAAGGAAGGTGACATTCGGCTTTATTACAGACAATGCCATCGCAGAGAAACAATAGCCAGGTGAGGCACAATCGAATCTGCCTCATGCACTATTCGCTAACGATTGGACAATCGCAGCACAGTGAAACGCGCTATCGATTTTGGAATACAACAGTATTGTAGGAATTATATAGTAGCGACGACCAAAACGTAATGCGGAGCAATTACATTTCCTTACTTATGTAGGCTAGCTGTTATGTATTTTACATCCATAGCTACGTTAAATTGTGGTATGTGATAGCTACTTGCATAGGCTGCATTATCGTTGTTCGTGGGCTTTACGCTGTGTTCAACTGCAATACATATTATCCTTAATTGTAGTATGTGCCGATCGTTCTCGCACATGCACTTCTTGGAGTCGCATGTTACATGCAGACTTGTACAAACTAAATATTTAGTTAGTTGACGGTCAACTAACTAACAGTTTTTTGAGTAGTTCTAGTTCTAGTTGTAGTTGCGGATTTTGAAAATTGCGTAGTTCTAGTTCTAGTTGTAGTTGCGGATTTTGAAAATTCTGTAGTTCTAGTTCTAGTTGTAGTTGCACATTTTAAAAATTCAGTAGTTCTAGTTCTAGTTTTAGTTGCGCATTTCAAAAAAACATTAGTTGCCGAACAACTAGAAAACACTCGTGTGTCCTGTCCTGCGCGATGAGAACTCTTCTCGCGTGACAAGTGAGGTTACTTAGAGTTACTAATGTGATCATGACAAAGGATCAAATGCCCATTGTTGGATCATAGTTAATACATTGATTATGCCGAGTTCACTGATAACTCGGCAAATTTACAACAATCGAAAGTGCGCAGCGCACGCAATCTCCCGCTGAGGTTGTTTACTAATTGGAATGTGAACTAGTGATCTCCTGCTGTGCGCTGGCGAGTATTATTTCGGAACTAAGCTGTCGCGTCTGTTAAACTTACGAAATTTGACTCGTGATGATGATACCGACCACGCCTGCCCAGGCACAAAGAGAAGACGATCTGGATTCGCCCAAGGTATCTTTACAAAGGAAATAGCAGAAATTGCCTGGGTCGTCTCCTCCTGGCTCTCCAACGCACAAGAAACCGAGAATCTCGTTTTTCAACTTTCTACCTCCAAGTCAGTGTCGTCCGCTTGAAGTTAAATCCGGCCCGTCTGAGGTTAAAAAGTATTCCAGGGAACAGCGACTACCCCTGGGTCAGATTGCGCTAAACTGTTGACGGAATATGACCGACTTGCCAGAATTACGGAACTTGGCGAACGATTTTCTTTGGATGACTGCGACATCTGCGCCCAGTGAAAGGGCTTTCTCGCATGCTGGGATTTTGTATTCCCCCAAGAGGGCAAAATTCAACGAAAAAACATTTTCGCGACTCACGTTGATTCGCTGCAATGAGCAACCGCTGCAGAAAATGGTTTAGTTTATCCTGTACTGATTACAGAATAGTTCTGTATGTCTGATTTTTCAGTAATTTCGTTGTACCGACGTTCATGTGGAAGACTGGAACGCCGAATTCGAATAAAATAAAAATGAACGAGCTGATCGAGAATTAAATTTAGTTAGTTGTGTTTTAGTTAGTTAGTTGCCGATATTTAAATTTCGTTAGTTCTAGTTCTAGTTCTAGTTGCGAGTTTTGAAAATTGAGTAGTTCTAGTTCTAGTTCTAGTTGCGGAATTTGAAAATTGGGTAGTTCTAGTTATAGTTATAGTTGCGAGTCTTAAAAATTGAGTAGTTCTAGTTATAGTTCTAGTTGGGCTTTTTGAAAATTCAGTAGTTTGTACAAGTCTGGTTACATGGCATGTCTTGGTGCGTCGTGGCTCGGTAATGGCCAACGCCGATATGCGCATTTCTATAAATCTTGTGTATTTTTTCTTGGGGGAGGAGTACCCAATAATCAAGATATTTGGCGACTTGAAATCGCGAAAATCATTTTTAAAAAGTTGCATAAATTTTCAAATTTATGCTAATTCACGAAATAAATTTGGGCCCCCTTCGAGCTCGGGCATAGCTTATCTTGAAACAATTACACTAATTTAATACTGAAATCGATTTCGGTTCTCAAAATGCTTCATCACATTCTTCCAAAATCAGAAACCAGATCGCAGGTCGCATGTGGCTGCATGTTGGTAACCACTGGTATAGTGCAAAACGAGACAAGCGTGATGTACATTGTACACTGTTGTACATCGTACAATGTACAGCCGTTAACTATTCTCATGCTTATAGGAATGCCTTGTGATTTGGTATGAAATGAGCTTGATTTTTGCTGTATTTATTTTTCATTCACAACTTCATTCAATTTCCAAGTTTTTGCGAATTCAGAAATTCTAATTCTAATCTAATTTGGTGTAAATTTTCTAGATGTCTAAGGCTGGGTTATCCCTGCCCTAAACGCTGCATTCAACGAGCTCATACTTTTTCTCGGGCTTTGCTGAAACCTGCCTTGGATTTACCGAACGCAAAATCGTTTCACCATACTGCTGCAAGACTTAATTTCGTACGCGTGAAGCGGGGCCTACGATACTTACGGCATCACACTTGCAGGACATATGAGGCAGACGCTTACGAAACAGACATCACGAATGACTCGGCGATTGTTTTTATTCGCTCCTCGATAATACCAGATTCCTCCCATTTTGAATCAGAGTACATCAACGACTCTGGCTTGCGAAAACGACTACGACTCAGTTAATATGATAAACTATACTCCCACTTGAGCTGCTTCTACACCTGTATACCCCACCTTGTCGTGCTTTGAATTTGAACTGATGAAAGTATTATTATACTGAGCCGGGTCATCTCAAGCTGTATCAAAGTCGGCTTGCTTGCACTCGTACATCAACAAAAAAATTA
This sequence comes from Botryllus schlosseri, assembly GCF_051294905.1. Taxonomy (NCBI): domain Eukaryota; kingdom Metazoa; phylum Chordata; class Ascidiacea; order Stolidobranchia; family Styelidae; genus Botryllus; species Botryllus schlosseri. The sequence continues at coordinate 37,273,059 of NC_137238.1, forward strand.
TTTGATATAATATTACTGAATTTACGAGAAATTGTAGATTGGGTCTAGTTCGGTTAATATCTAATCATGATCCATTCTCGTAAGCATGATAACGACAAATGTCTGTACAGCAGGCTTCGCTTGTTTCGCACAATTCGGTTCTACTGTAGCATTTTTGGGAAACCAGAAATTAGATTAGAAACAACATTAGAACGTAGAAACATTTTACGAATTAGATTAGAATTACCGCAACGAATTTTAGATTTAGATTACCGACATTGCGCTCTCATTCGGATATTTAGACAACTAGAATTATCCAGCTGTCCGAGTCTGAACGCTACGATTCCACTCAAGCAGAACCACGAATTACTTCGTTTATCCCGTTACGCTTCAATCAGAGTCATCATCTTCCTTTGGTGCGGCTAGGGGCTCAACCCACAAGCTGTCCGGACGCAACTTAACGGTGCCTACCGGCCTGGGGACTTCCTTTTCCTAGACTCCACGACTTTATCCCTTCGATTCGAGGCTTCTAGCGACTTGTCTTTGCAAAATTTCCTCTTTTTTCGACCTGTTCGTTTTTCGTGTGCATTTACAGCAGGAAACTCCCTGGGATGACGGACGCGACGATGTGCTGGTAGACGCGACAGACGTGATACTTGACACTGTACCGCGGCCGCGTGATATTTCCCTTGACTTTGTCCGCGAAAACAGTCTTCGCATTCTTCAGAGATGCCCTAGATGCTGTTATTTAATTACAGCGAAACCACCTTGTCCGAATCTAGAGCCCGCAAACACATTCTCTACGGCAGCAAATTCGTCAGCGAATGTGTTGACGACGTCACAGAAAGTCCAATGTATATTGCTTGGATGTAAAGTGAAGATGAATGATCATAACCCAACTACGACTGCAAAGAAAGACAATAATCGAATATATCAAGTCCAAAAGACACAAAATGGTGTAAGAGAAAAGTGGATTTTTGAGAACTAGTACCTTCTTCGATAACACCGTTCCAGTTATCCAATACTTAAACCGTATGGGTGTACCTTAGGGTTCACTTAAGGAAAGGACGTAGTTTATTTTTGTCCTTGATGTTTTTTTTGCGGCATATGCTCCGACTCATGATAGGCATACACACGATCTGCGCATATGCATACCATGAGTGCATGATGTGCATATGCCGCCGGACAGGGAAGGTGCATATATAGCCTTGTATGGCGTTCTAAGTCTTTCACCACCTCTCCATGCTATCCCAGTAATGCGTGAGCGCCAAGCTGGGAAGTCATGGATACCAGTGTTACCAATCAGGTCTTTGGTCTGACCCGGCCGGGGATCGAACCCACGGCCTACCGATCAAGAAGCCGGACGCTTAACTCTCATTCTATCTTGTAGGTATATTCCAAAACTTAAAGTATATACTTGAACAGCTCTACAGCCACTGCTACGCTTGGACATAAAATGACATAGAAAGGCTGAATCTGGACACCCGTAAGCTGACCAGGTCAGCAGCGACGAACTTCTATTTTTACTCTAGGCTTGCCAAGTTGCACTGATTGATCAAGTGGTTTGAATTTGAGACGGGTTTTCTGTATTTAGGTAAACTAGGCCTGGAATATTTGGATATAGTCACTCATACAAACGTTAATTGCTTTGAACACTTCTGCCTGTAAGTTTTCAGAAGAAGATTGAACTTCTTAGACAACAGTCGAAAATTCAGACTATAAAATTACCATTCTGTGATGTCACGAACATTGTCGACATTTTACCTCTTGTAGCCGATACCTATATTCAGAGTGTGACATCGACTCGATATCATCGGTGGGTCTCATACCCCCCCCCCCCCCTGCCCACCACCACCACGACTGCACTGCCACAAGACACACATTGAAGATACACATGAATATTAAATGATATGGTTGTCTGAGCATCAGAGAAGGATGGAACAAAAAATAAACTCAGACACATTTCTGAGACGAGGGTCGAACTCAGTGGTTCAGAAAGCGGGTGTGATGTTGAAATATGGGGGAAAATTGAAATAGCAGTATTGAATGCAAAGCTACTTCACTGAGTGGTCACAACCAACTTGAATACCGTGAAAAAGTGCGAGGATGAGATTTCTGACAACCTTCGGTCTTCAAAGGGGGCGATAAAGATATGATGAGCTTGATAAGGGGACGACGAGTTCAAAATGTTGGGAGCCACTGGTTAGTTGAATCACTCAGAATGAAATGGAGAAAAAAACACAACGAAATCACCATTACCAATTAAATGTGGAAACGTTACTTCAGAGCGCAACTTTTCCACAAACACCACATTATGTTCTTAGATAGCATAATGTATATTCAAATGTGACTTGAGATGGTTCTTTCAGGTAAATTATTTTACACAAACATCACATGCATGATTCTAGACCCCATAATGCATTTCTAAATGCGTCGTGATGTTACCTTCCCGAGTTAATTTTTTTCCACAAACCTCGCATATATGATCTTTCACCCATAACGAATTTTCCAATGCTTTTCGAGGCCACTCATTTCGGTAAATTATCTTCCACAAACATCACATTCATGATTTTTGTTCAAACAATGAGTTTTCAAATGACTCTCAAGGTCACCCGTCCGAGTAAATTCTTTTTCCACAAACATTACATTCATGATTCTTCAGATCTTCACCCATAACGAATTTTCCAATGTCTTTCGAGGCGGCTCTTGTCAGTAAATTATCTTCCACAATAGTCACTTCTTGACCCCATAATGACTTTTCAAATGACTTTCGAGGTGATCCTTCCGGGAAAATTCTTTTCCACATATATCACATTCATGATCTACCACCCCGTAATGAACTTTCAGGTGCATTTCCAGGCCAACCTTGCGAGCAAATTCTCTTCCACAATACTCACATTCATGATTCTTGACCCCATAATGACTTTTAAAATGACTTTCGAGGTGATTCTTCTGAGAAAATTCTTTCCCACAAACATCACATTCATGATTCTTCACCCCATAATGAATTTTCAAATGGCTTTCGAGGTGATGCTTCTGAGAAAATTCTTTTCCACAAACATCACATTCATGATTTTTGTTCCCATAATGAGTTTTCAAATGTCTCTTAAGGTCACCCGTCTGAGTAAATTTTTTTCCACAAACATTACATTCATGATCTTTCACCCCATAATGAATTTTCAAATGCTTTTCGAGGTCACTCTTGTGACTTACTTGTCTTCCACAAACATCACATTCATGATTATTGTAACCATAATGAGTTTTCAAATGACTCTCAAGGTGACTCCTCCGCGTAAATTTTCTTCCACAAACTTCACATTCGTGATTCTTGTTACCATAATGAGTTTTTAAATGACTGTCAAGGTTATCCCTCCGAGCAAATTCTTTTCCACAAACATCACACTTATGATCCTTGACACCATAATGAATTTTAAAATGCCTGTTGAGACCCTTGAGAGTAAATTCTTTACCACAAACATCACATTCATGTTTCTTCACACCAACCTCCATGTGTTTTTAAAAATGTTCAGTAAGCTAATATTATAAAGGTATAACGATACAAAAAAGAGCATGGTTGAATTTTGATCTCCATTGTTTTCGGCAAAACAATCGGCCGAAACATATAATATGACAATGTAAACGTCCCAACTATGGTAACCACAATAGCCGTGGGATCGAGATTTTTCTTGTGAAATCCTCACATAGCCTCACTCTGAAGAAACATTGTCATTAAGACTCGACCTAATCTACTAATAAAACGTTCATTGTGATTCTGTTATATTCTGCAACAATGCACTCCGAAATTTGGGGGAATCAACAATGCACTCTGACATGGGGGGGGGGGGATAGAGGTAAATTGAAAGATTTGGAAGTAAAGATTGCTAATGCTCCAAGTATGCACATTGAAATTACGAATTCACCCCCGAATATTTGAGAGATGATATACAATATTTAAAATTTCTTCGCACTCGGCGCGATTCAATGCGACTTCATTTCGTGATTTTCATATAGTACGGCAATATGAGCGGGAATCGGAATCGTGTGCTGCTCACGTAAGAGATTTGTTTTTGGTTTGGTACATTTGGACAATTCCAATATATTTCCCCTATACCGACAGTCCTGATGGGAGGTCAAGAAATAACAGCATGCAACAAAATGACTAATAACAATTGGTCCACCCAAAGATGCATTAGCATTTATAACTTGCTATAAATTTTCGAAAGCATTCTCTCCATCGACTCTATCCATCGACTATGATCACATGGGCTGAGAAAGGATAAATATATAATGTGGGAACCCGCAATAAATATATATGTATTGTATACTGTCAAGGCACCGAAGTGACCAGCACCGAATAGTACAGCGCTCGCAGCTTGAGCCGCACGTATCAAATGAAAGCTGCCGAGGAAAATAATGAGATCCGTGTCGAAATGCGAATTTGTGATCGTGTTCGTCTCTCGGAATGAGATATTATTTTAGATTCGCCTGGTGTGCAAGTAATTTCAATATATCTGGAGCAACAACAATCTTTGCCGCTTTACCGTGACTTTTGTAGACAAATCTAGTGTCAAACCAACCATAATGTGACACTAATCAGACTTGAATGATACAGGGCTGTGCGCATTTTTCATCATGATCAGACCATATTTCGTAACTACACTGATTGACCTGTCACTTATCGGATGTGGTACCAAAAAAGTAGATTTGGAAACAACCAAGCCAACCACAGATAAATCTATCATTGCGCGACTGGAAATAAATTATTATGTACACGCAGGGTAGGCGATACTAATTCAAGAATCAATGGCGTAACGGAGGTCGTTGCCAGGTGCGGAAAAACGGTTGGTGTATTCCTTCCGTGATCCGTCAATGCGTTAAATACTATGAAATTGAATGTTTGACACGCAAGCCGGTAAAAAATTGACATTATTTGACATTTCGGTACGCTGCACACAAAAGGTTGCCGGCCCCTGCGTACACTGTGCACTGTGCAGCCTAATTTTGCCGGCCCTTGGAGCCTGCCACCCATGGCGCAGAGCCATGCCCGCCAAGTGTCTGCTACGCCACTGTTTCTGGGCCATTACCATAAAAGTAAACGAAATATTGAATTAACGCTAATCGAGAAGCCTTGTTGATGAGCGAACGAGACTGGTACTGATGGAACTATGGTGCGGTGAAACTCTTATCACTGTGGTTATATAGAGACATAAACTACAGTTAGTGTATGCTGGTTGAGGCCAAGGCCAGTAAAGGTCCGTCACAGCAACGTAAAAGATGACAAAAGTATAGATGTGTAAGCCCCAAACCCGAGGGCACCGAAAGCCCATCAAAATAACATCTTCATTTAAATGAAATGAATGAAAACACCAGATTTTTAGAATTTTGATAAAAATGCACTAGACAGCAAGGATGGTGTGAACATGACGTTCACGTTCGCGTTGTGTGTGAACCTCAGATATTTTGAGGTTCGCGTTCACAAACGAACCTTGGTAGGTTCTGCACTCTGAACCTTTTTCATATATTACAATTTTCACTTCCTTATAACATTTCTGGTTGGAATTTATTGCATTTCAACTGCGAGCCACTCCATGCATGATGCTGGCAGCATAAAAAAATCAACACTAAAAGAGCATTCACTTTGATCATCTTAAAAATTTTACTTGCTTTTTTACAAACTTCTGCTCTTTATATCCAGCTTTGCGATTGATGTCGTTGACTGATGTAAAAAATCTAGCAGGCATACGGGGCAATCTTAATTTCATTTGCTTATCATTGTATCATAAAAATCAATGCGATTGGGGTGTGGGCTACTGCTGTATAACTCGTTATTGGGGGGATATCGGTAGCAACTAGCAAGTATAGAAACACTCTGTTTAATATCAACGCAGCAATACTCAGACGCCGAATACATTGTCCGGTCCTGCCTAGAGCGTTAAGGCATAAGCTTACATTCCCTTGCAAGTCCTCGTCGAAATTGTTGGCAACGCAACGGAAGATATTCATTTTCTGGGATGATTATATCAATTGATTGGCCCATGCAGTTGATACATCTGGCGGCGTTTGAAACGTCAATATGTACTTCAGCATCGTGGCCCGAGTCGTCGCTAGGTATCGTGTACATCAGAGGTCTCAAACTCAAATCTGCTCGCGGGCCAATTCCCCAGTTTTTGATGAAGCCGCTGGACACAGCTACAATAATAACGATTTTCAATGTATGATTTCCAAGTCGGCCTTATGTGACGGGACTTTGCAGACAGGCATTCCACAAACATCGTGAAATGTAAATTACTATTGTACTATACACACTTGGCACGGAAAAATCCTGTTATTCTGTTTTCTGTTTTGTGTAACTTTTAGTTCACCGTATCACTTCCGTATTTCCACTGCAAAATGAAGATTCATGCGCCTTGGCTTTAGTCAACGAATATATTGAAGGATATACAAGTGTGAATTTGGTTGTGGTACGCGTTGACTACCGAGAGCCTTGCTACGTAATTCGAGTTTGATCTTGAAAAGCCGTAATAAATCCATTAGTGTTACAGCTGTGGAGCGTGCCACTGCCATACTCGCCACCGATAATAACATGGATAAAGAGAACATACAACACCCAGGATGTAGCCAAATATACGTCACGGGGGCCACAGAATGCCAAAGGTTTCCTTACGGACGTAATTAGATAGATACATACCCTACGCAACGCAAGCTATACGACCTTTTGATATATTACTATTCGCCATGGCAGTTTCATAGATTGTTGCGTCTGTAGGATTACGAATCACCATTCGAGGTCGCAAATCCTTCTCTGATTGTCACTTGAATGTGTTACCTCATCAAACGCCCTCTCTCTGGGTTGGGCAGATCCCAGATAACTTTATTTCGAATTCAAAATCACACGTCCCAAACGATTATTATACAATTACGAACACGTGTTTTTGAAATGATAATCACCGTACATCACTAGATCCAGTTTATTCTGTCCACATCAAGTTAATTCTCGGCACTGAAATGTTTTTCACGATTCGAAGGAATAATTGTCCGCATGACGCCTTGTTAATATGCCAGTGGCCGTATTATTCGTACCCCACGTCACTTGAACGATTTTGTGTTGTCACCGGTATTTAAAATGGACATTTACCGTTATACTCCTTCACTTTTCCGTCATCACTTGTATTAGTTAATTATTTATCTCTTCGTATATCATGAGTGTCCATTATTCAGCCTTTTACATTGCGAAGTGCATCTTTGTCGCTAAACTCATCATTTTGTCGTTTATATTTTTACCACTACACCCTCACTTTCGTTCGTCGTTAGATCATTAGTATTTTCCTCTTATTCGAATCTTAATCTGTAATCATTATTGTGTCATGCCGGTAGAGACCTCCACTTAGTAGTTGAATCGTAGACTGTACTGTCCATTATATCCTGAAGCTTTTATCAACCAGGGAGGCCATTGTAGTGTACCGCTCATTGATTACTCTATTACCTCGATTGATTACTATTACCCTCGCTAATTCGCATGATCGGCCACCTTTTGTTCTGTCGCACTCTGTTGTAGCAGTCGACTTTTAGTCGCCGTCGGAGGTGCAGTCGCTTTTAGTCGCCCTCCGAAGAACATCTCCGTAGTTTTAAGTTGCTTTTAATAAAAGACTTACCCCAACGTGTGAACGTTATCTACACCGAGTCGCGGACCAAGAAGAACGCTCGCCCGCGGCAGAGCACGCTATATGCCCTTTGGCAACCCTAGCGACGTAATTAGCAAAAATCTCAAGCTAGTCATGTTTCATTCATGATACGTAGAATACCCTTTATTAAAAAAATAACTCGAGTGTATTCGAACTATTACTAATCTTCAGTACTGGATACTACAAACGCAGAGTATTTTTTCAAGCGACCAAAAGTTTAAGCGCCTGGCAACGACTATCGGCGAATAGGCTACAAAAGACCGGCAGTGAAATGTAATCAAACGAATACACAGAGCCTGAATGTCTTTTTTCAATTGTTGCAGCAAGCCTTAGTACTGGTCAGAGATTTAGAAAATAACTCCGACCGTGGTGTAGGAAATGATTCATCACAGGTTTCACAAGAGTATATTTACTGCTTATCCATTTTGAGCTATTAGGATTTAGTTTAGCCCTCTGCAGAGATGAGCGGATTTGAAATTTCTATGTCCTAATCCAATCCAAATCCGAACCTTCAAATCCAAATCCAAACCCTAATCCATAACTTTTTCATATTCAAGTCCATGTCCAATCCTAATCCGATTCCAACTGGAAATTCAGAAAAATACTAATTTATGCAATGGAGGGATTCGAAAATTTTCTTTCACAACCAACGATTCACTTGATTCAAGATAACTTAGTAACCATAATTACATTAATAACTGATTTGAATAAAGTTTGTCGCCATTCGCCACACGACATTTCAATCTCCCAGAAAATAGGTAAATCCAATCCAAATCCTAATCCGTTCTGAAAAATATGTCTAATCCAAATCCAATCCAAATCCGACAAAATTTCACAAATTCTGTTTTTTCAAAACCTAATCCTAATCCATGCTCATCTCTGGCCCACTGGTTCACAAACTTTTTAGACAGTCCCCCTTTACGACAGTGAAATATTTTGTGCCTCCATTATCGTCATATCACACAATGAAACCGGAATGTTGGCAATACAGAAATTTGATTGTATGGAAGGTTATGACTCTTGATGAGAGAATTTTCCAATATGAAATTCGGACTATACACAGAGCAATAACTATGAAATGAAGGTAAATCGCGCCAAACGCGGTAATTTTTCTTAAATTTACCCCCTTTGATATGCTTTCAAGCTTGACAAGGGGGTCACGCCTCCAAGTCTGAGAACCACTGGTTTAGCCTATATTCTAATTCGCTACGTGTACTGTTGCCACTGAAGTATGGGAAACAGTTTAGCATGACTGAATCACCTAGTTGACGAGGCACGCATAGAACACCGATGTAAATAGGCTAATTATTTTATGTTGTGATTGTCAATGTAATTGAAATTGTAATTAGTGAAAATTTTCATCAAATCACAATTACAATTACAATTACACAAAATAGAAATGCTTCAATTACAATTACCATCACAATTACAGGGAAAATTGTAATTAATTACATTCAGCTCAATTACAAATTACAATTGATCCAACTCTGGCGTAGACAGATATAGTTTTACGACCGTAGGTTGGCCACCCCTGGTCTGGATGCTCATTTTAAATGCTTGGATCCATGATTACATGCGTAGGTGGAGCCACACATGGTCACTATACATCATTACATACCCGCAGTAAGGTGTGATACGTCAATGACGTGGGGTCAGGGCAGAGGAGGCAAGTGAGGCAGTGCCTCACCTGTTGTCAGGATGAGGGGCACAGGGGAGGTACAGACGCAAGCGTCATCGGCTGTAATAGCGCAATTCATCATAATTAGTTTCGAATTTATTATAACAGATATTAATCGAATGTAAATGTCGTACTAATTCAGAAAATCGAAATATTGATCGACTTCTCAATTCTCAAAGTATTCGGCGCTAACATAACGTTGCGCTGCACGCGTCCATTTTAACGGCAGCACTACAAAGCTACTTACCAATCATGAATGTGGATAGCTATGGCGTGAATGCAACTTCCACGGCTGCATTGTCACACAGGCGTCACCATGTTTGTAATTCTCTTTGATCAATCGTGCAATCCAAGATTTCGAGGCGGGTACATCGAATCCGCGAGTGATATTAGTCGCCGGCTCGACACCAACTTATATATTTAGGGATTTTTAAAAGGGTGGTCCGGGCCCATAACCCTAAATACGTCACTGTCTTGGCCTCTCAAAGTCATGATTATACTGCCACGAGAGTACTTATTCTGGCTGTGATGAACATCTACTAACAACTCATTGCAATATTGATGAATTAAGTACAAAAATAAAAATTTTACAAAGAGCCATATCTTATACCCAAAAGAGCCATATATGGCTCGCGAGCCACAGGTTCCCGGCCGCTGGAGGGTGTACGAAACACTCGGTTGAAGAGCTAGGTCACTATAGTTCAAGTCAAATACAATAAAGTTGGTGTAAAAACACTAGGAGTGGCACCACTGCTGCACAATGTTTGGCAGTAGGGAATGACAAATTGTGGCGTACGAATAATAATCAACTATGATTACTTTCTCGTTGCTCTTTGCGCGTTCGGGAACGTATAAACACGAGTGAGCAGACAATGGCTGCAAGAACATATCACAGCGGAACAGCGGTAACACAATTCACGGAAAACTACGGCACATGTTTTCTAGCTGTATGACAACTAAATTAATGATGCGAGAGGCGCATGATATTTATCAAAACTCAGGGCAATTATCGTAAGAAGCACTTTTCACTACGAAACCAACCATCGTAGACAAATGTAAAATAGTGAATCCAATGTAGTCTACATTCTTCAGTAACAAACTTTCACGCCGATTTACAACAATTCCATGCGTGTAGCACGCGCGAGTGTATCCGTAACTCAACGGTGATCAACCTTTTTGCTATTCACGGCCGCATTTCGATTAATTATGTTTCCCACGGTCGCACTCCAGGGTATAGTCGTAATGAGCTAACGGGGCGTCAAATTCCCATATTAATTGCCCATGGTCATTTGCGGTGAACTCTTGAATTCTAAGTAGATTGAGACATGCACATTGCACATTTCAAACAAATGTTGGGATTTTTGAAGGAAATACTTCCATTAAATAACCCACCAGGACAGCAAATGTCGAGTGCGTTTGCCACATTATAGGCCTGTAGCAGTAGTGATGTGCTTCAACTCTAGTCACCAGCATAGGAAGATAATCGCTGACATTGACGCCCAATTCCGAGATGGCAAAAGGTGTTTTATGGCAATATGGACCAAACGTAGTTATTCACACAAGTTAAAACGGCAATGCGAAACCGTTATATTCAGGTTTCATATATGATATATATTTGTTAAACAGGAATATAAAATCCCAATATTTGTGGTCGCATTCCTGCATCACAGGGGTTATTAAAGTGCTGGTCGCGACCCAAACATGGGTCACAGAGTGTATAATTTGGGGTCGAGACGAGACGGCACCATAAAGATTTTTTAATATGCATTTAATGTTTGTTGCATTTCACGCGACAGAAAACTCGTCGCGCGTGGAAAGGTCGTTACTACACTATGGGCTGATCATGAAAATGGGCCGCTCTTTGTATCACAAAAATTGGTTTGTAAAGTCACGATAAGATTTTCCCAACATTGGTTTCTCCGGAACACACTCTCGGAGACCGATGGGATGCTCTGGTGTAGTATTATACCTATCTCGGCATGACTCCATACTCCATAATAATTCGAACTCAGCGACGAGCTCAAAATATTTGCCTCAAAACGTAAGCCATCCGGTATACAAAGAAGTACAATCGCAAATCTAAGACGGTCGGATCAGTAATTAAGGTAGCCTAGCTCCTAATAATAAGCTAGTCAAAACGGCAGCAAAACATAACTCAGTCGCCACGGCAATCGAACACAGTTGTTACTGTAATCCATAATAATTCAAACGAGGCGACAAGCTTGAAATCTTTGCATTAAAATGCAAGCCGTCCGAGCGCAATCGCAAATCCACAACGGTAGCTGAGTAGTGAGTATTATGACTTCAAAGTTAGAGTCTTCTGGTCGAAATTGAAAACAATCGCCGACGTATGTTTTGCCAACGTCGGCCTTCCCGATATTGCAAGTGGAACGCGTTGCAATGCGCCGTATAAGGCCGTCAGTTATCGTAGGCTCCGCAGTCCGCATATACTAATATTAAAGATGAAAGCATTTTGATGCGCGAGGCTTGGGTCGTCCCGAGATGCTATAAAACTTCGATTTCGGTTTCGGTCTAAAGTTAAAGAACCGCTGCTATCACTTCAGACTTAAAGGTCTCCGGCCCTGACAGAATGCCGAATCACAACTTGAAATAAATCGAATTGCAACGTCAGCATTTATGATTAAATCTCCTGTATTCCTCATAACGCATACTCAGGATCGACTAAAACTTATACCATCGAAAGAGCCACGGTTACGCGGTTAAAACTGTATTCAATCGCACAATTACCGTATTGCCAATTCCATTGTGTGCACATAAAGTGTGAAAGCCAAATGATCCGCAATATGATACGATACTCGGTCTACTGTGTATTATAGGCTTGATGATATAGTATTGAAATGAAAAACTATGGCATGTATTTTGAAGTAACGTAGTGAAGTAATCTGACTGGTGCGGTCCGCGACCGATCCATATGAAGGTTTCATTTCAGTACGGCACGCGAAAAAGGTCAGGTTTCACACCCCTGCTTTATAATCGGTTCCTGGGCCTTTAACATGAAAGTAAACTGAATATTGAAATAGCGCCAATCGAGAAGCGTTCTTAATGAGCGAACGAGACTGGTTCTGATAGAACTATGGTAGGCTACGCGAAACTCTTAATACTGTGGCTAGAGAGAGACATTAACTACAGTTAGTGTAGGCTAGTTGAGGCTAAGGCCAATAACGTTACAGCAACGCAGAAGCTCACATACTACGTCAAAACGCGAGGTAAAAGTATAGAGGTGTCAGCTAAGCCCTAAGCCAGCGATGATCGAAAGCGTTTCATTCGGCAGCGCCACGTTAACCTGAATTTCTACATATAGTCACAAAATGGGTGTATCTGTATCTGTATATCAATCTGCCTTACACTCGCGACAAGCAGACTGGCAACTTGCAAACCATCTGCAAAGAACCCGTGGCCACTAGACACAGCATGGACTCTTTTCTTTGGTAGCGGCTAGTAGGCTGAGCGTTGACAAAATGAAAAATTAATATCTGAACAATATCGTAAGTTACAAAATATGCCTGTTACCAAGTTTGAGTTGGTGATCCCTGCCCTGAACACTGCATTAGCTTGGACTTTTTCTCGCATTGGCTTGGTAAACTTTACTAAAAACCCGTATCGCTTTAATCTAACGCACAATCGGTTGACCCTGCCGCATCGCCGCGAGACATCACTCCTCTGCGTGAATCCATCGAAAACTGAACAATACACTGTTCGGACAGTGTTGCTGTGTGCGAATCATCAGTTCTGATTGCCTTCTCGTCGCTCTTTGCGCGTGCGCGAATATAAAACCACAAGTGAGCTGGCAATGGCTGCAAGAACATCTCACGCCGGAACAGTTGTGACACTTTCCTTGAGAGCCATATGATATTTCTCAAACTCAGGGCATTTAGGGTGTACTTTTTACTACGGAACCAACCATTTTAGAGAACTGTAAAATAGTGAATCCAATGTGCAGTCTTCAGTAACTAGCCTTTTACGCTGATTTTCATGATTCCGTGCGTGTAGCACGCGCCAATATAGCCGTACCTCAATTGTTCTGCAATCAGTTACTTCAGACTGGGATGATTACTAATGCGACGGAGGTGGTTTAATGATATCATTTACTTGGGGTAGGGGTTGTGGTCAACCTTTTTACCATTCACTGCCGCATGCCGATTAAATATGTATCCAACGGTCGCATTCCAGGGCATAGTCGTAATGAACTAACGGGACGCCAAATACCAATGTTAAACTGTCCAAGTGTCCATATCCATTTGCGGTCAACTATTGGCTAATTATTAGTTAATATCGACTTACTATATGCACCAAATCGCTGGTGGTGGCATGTTTCGAGCAGTTTCTCGAAATCGTTGGATTCGCGTAAAGCGTGAAAATCTTGCACATCCACAAATAAACATTGTCATTAATATTGTTATTATTTTCAAATAGGTATCTTTTCTCCGTCCATGTGATCAGATTCAGCGGTAGAATTGATGGAGTTTATTTTTTTCGAAAATTTAGGCAAAGTTATAACTGGCGATGCATCTCGTGCGGGCCAATTGTTATTAGTCACTTTGGAGCACGAACCGTTACAAGTCGGTGTTTCTACATGGGGCGCATCATTTTTCGCTGCTGTTGACATCTGTACTGTGAGCCTCGAATTACAAAGGGCACTACTATAATAATATCGAAAAAGCAAATAGCGCAGAATCACGCCTAGCGCAAAGAAACGTTCAAGAATAATTAAAATCTCTCAAAAATTCGGGAGTCAATAAGTGTACTGAAAACGTACTACGACCTCAACGCAAGTTTGGTTTTTAGTAACTAAATGAAGACTTAAGCAACTAAACGCGGTACATAAAACACTCATAATATATAGGTAGGGTAAGATGCGGGTAATCAACACAATTGGTGAGATCACGAAGCAACAATAATCACCACAATTAGTAAATTAAATTTGGATGTCGACAGCCGCCAACACATACAAATTGAATTACGTGTCGACCGCCGCACGAACATCCCTGGCCGCAGATTGGCCACCCCTGACCAGAGCTGGATCAATTACATTAATTCAGTTCATTTACAATTACAATACCTACCTTGCATGTTTCAATTACATTATAATTTGAATCACTCCATGTTAGTTTTAGAATCGCAATTGATTCGGTAGAGGGAGAGAGGTGCTCTTCGACAACCGTAGCGACGTAATTTGGCTAAGATTGGAGGTAAGATTGGGAGAACTTCTCTTCCAATGCGTGGTCAAGTTTGATGAAGGCTTGGTTCGAAAACTTGAATTTCTTTTTGCAATTGTTGCAACAAGCCTCAGTACTGGTCAAAGATTAAACAAAAATTCTGACCGTGTTGTAGCAAATGGCTCAGCAAGGTTTCGAAAGAGTTTATTTGCTGTTCATCTCACAAAAGTGAGATTGCCAGAACAGGAAATTCGTTTACTTTGAAACCTGTTCATTAATGTGCCAAGATTACGCTGCCTACGTAACTGGCATGCGTAATCCAGATTCACAATAACAGCAATGTGGCAAAGCATGAGTAGTAATTGAAGCCACAAGAAATCACCCTTTTGATATAGTTCAAAAGTTCAAACCTTCCCTGTTGATATTGTCACATTACTCGTTATACGGTACTCGGTCAAGGCAGAGCGAAGTTCAGAAAAACGGCAAGCTTCGCTCAACACGAAGGCTATTTAATAGGGATGGTGTGAACCTCTGAAAGGTTCAGGTTCTTGTGAACGCGAACCTTTTTGAAAGGTTCTGTGTTAACGCGAACGTGAACCTCATGACGTCTCGTGACGTCATATTGCTGATTTCAACCCTACATTTCAGTGAAGTGATAGCCTCTATTAATGTACGACGTTGTTATGGTCATTGTGCTGCGTCGTTGCAATTGTTTTAGAACAATGCCAATTTTCATATTTTGAAGGCTATTTCGGGGTGGTTCCATTGCCTTGATGAAAATTTAATGTATATTATCAGAATCAGTGCGACTGTAGCTTTCAAATAAGATCAACTTTATTTAATTTGAGCGCTCGGGTCGTCATCTATGGGATTAGCAATTACGCTCCCGTTTCATGCTATGAAGCGACAACAAATCTGCCGTTGTCGCATCACTCGACCGTGACTCTCGTGCTGCCCATCTATATCCGTAGGTTAGTTATCTATAATTCCTCACCAGAAACCATTTCATTCCCCACTATTGGGGGAATTCCCTACCGGTTGGGAACCACTAATCCAGCAACTCATCTTGAAGTTATTATACAATGATGGTTATTTATATTACAGAAGAAAATGGAATTTTCTAAGCAATTTGAAGTCATCGTGATTGATCTTTATACTGATCCAACTTTTTTATTTTTCGACATTCCCCAACGAAACATTTTAAACAGCAATACGTTTGTATCAGTATAGGCTATTGAAAATTCAGCGATCAAAACGAGTTCGCGCAGTGTGGATATTCTATCTTAGACGGCCATTCTCCATTGATGTCAGTCCCAGAGTTTTACTAGTAATGAAGAGAAACTGGCTCGTGAATTCCCCAATATAATAAAAATACAAATAAGGTTATGAACTATTTTGTAAATTTAGAGATTTCGCGGACCCCCTTGAAAATGCTTCGCGGATGACCCCCGGTTGAGAACCACTGCACTAGGCAGACTCTTAAATGAATGACTACTCCAGATTGAACTGCTTCTGCACCTGTATATCCCACCTTGTGTTCTGAACTGATGGAAGTATTATTAAACTGAGCCGGGTCATCTTGAGCTGTATCAGAGTCCGCCAGCGTGCTCATCTCTCCCCAAGCAGTCACTGGTACATCGACGACAAAATTCATTTGATCCAATCAATAGCGTACAAGTCACTGGTTGTTTTAAACATGAGCTACAAACATTAAAACACCGTTTGCAAAATACGCAATCACTATGCGCAACAAATCACACTTACATTATAAAAGCGGGTTAAAAACTTGCGTCACTAACTCCAGTTGTTTTCAAGACTCTGCAATCTGCATTCATCAAAAATAGCGGCTCGAGTCACGAATGATTTGATCAAAATATCATCTCATGGTAGACTCGAGATAGTTGCCGGCATTAGTACTACTCAAGTAGAATGGCTCGCGATATTGATGCTACTCGTGTAAAAGAATGAAATACGTCACGGTATAGAGTCGAGATACTGGCCGACTAAATGCTACTGAAGTAAAACATTTACCGACATTGACGCTACTATGTAGAATGAAATAAATGGCATATTTCCTGATAGAGTCGAGACAGTATGCAGACGTGGACAACCAGCGAATTTTCAGCTTTTCAAATTACACGAGAATTATACCTCCACCGTTTTTCTAAGTTGACTAGAATTTGAATTATAGCTGCCCAGTTTTTTTTTATGAAATCAGATTAGAACTAGAATTACAACCACGTCGATTTCTCCAAACCAGATTTCAATTGGAATTGCCGCATGCGCTCAAGCAGAATCACGAAATATTTCGTTTACCCCGTTACGCTCCAATCAGAGTCTTCATCTTCCGTCGTCATTGCAAGCGAACATTGCCACAAGCTCTCCGGACGCAACTTGCCGGTGCCTACAGGATCGGGTGCTTTCCTTTTTCTATATTCCACGACTTTATCTCCGCGATTTGAGGCTTCTAGCGACTTGTCTTCGCGAGCTGGAAAGTTTTTCTTTTTCGCCTCGTTCGCTTTTGGCATGGATTTAGAGCAGGAAGCTCCCTGGGATGTCGGACGCGAAGATGTGCTGGTGGAAGCGACAGACGCGAGACGTGACACAGTATCGCGGCCTCCTTTTCTTTTACGTCGACTTTTTTTACCGAAAGCAGAGTTTTCGAATTCTTCAGAGATGCTCCAGAACAACGCCGTGTTCGCACGTTTGCGTGGTAGTCTGCGTGGACGCAGTTCGGCTGCCACCTCTGCGTAATCGTCGTCGGAAGAAGAGTAATACTGCGATCCGTTCTGATCTTGGGAAGAACTCAATCCAGGAGACTGTCGGCTGCCGGCTATTATAGAGACGTGAAAAACAGCATATCGTTAACAGGGTCGTGACGAAGTCACAAGGATCCCAGCTACAAGTCAACCGTATACTTTTATAGTATATCGTATACAATAATGCAGTGTACAGTATTTGTGGAATGGTGTGATATCAAAAATACATAGCCTACAATACAGCTAGAGTTGCATTTAAAACAAAAACCAATTTAAAACAAACACGTTTAAAACAAGGCCCCAACCTAAAACATGTTTTTCCAAGTCACGTATATTCAATTGTGACGTCATAGTGGATTGACATTGACAATTGAGAATGTAGGGTAAATTCAGCTCCTTTGACGAAATATCTGCACTAATAATGTTGAGCCGAATATTTTAAAGGTTCCAACCATCCCATATCGATATACGTCGGGTATGTCGGTTGGTAATTGTCTGTAGGCTCATACAACATGGAAAGTATTTATACGATTATGGCATATTTTGAAACTAAAAAAAACAATTTTTTAAAGGCCTTTGTTTAAAACACTCACTGTTTAGAACATGTTTCAAACTGAGTGTTTGAAAACGTCGTTTGTTTTGAATGCAACCCTAAATACTACTAACTTGAAGGTATACCTATAATGTTTCATGCTATCTGTACCAATGACTGCATTATAACGCAGCTGCAATTCATATATTTATGCAACAGCATCGCATCTTTACGCGAGCGAACAATTGATTTACTGCTTCGCTAGGTCTAAAATATATGGATCTAAACCAGAGGTCTCAAACTCGAATGTGCTTGCGGGCCAATCTCTTAGCTTTGATAACGCCGCGGGCCGCACCACCAATAATAGGGATGTTCAACGCAGAAATTCCAAGTAGACCTCATTTGACGGGAGCTTGAAGACAGGCAATTCAAAAACATCATGCAAATGTAATTTACTATTGTACTATTCACGCTTGACACGAAAAAAATCATATTTTCAAATATTTTAATAAAAGTGTTTTTATGCCGGGCATTATTCTTTCAAATGACGAATTTATTGGTGTTACAGCTGTTGAGGGTATTACTACCTTACTCGCGTTCGATAATAACATGGATAAAGAGATCAGATAACACCCAGCATGTAACCAACTATACGTCATGGGGGTAATGCCAGAGGTGGTCAGTAACGAAGTACTTCTACTTTTTGGAAGTGCTCAAGTAGTTTTCCTCTACTTCTGGTACTTACTCAAGTAGATATGATTTTCTCTACTTCTACTTCGTAATATTTTCTGACCTACTTACTTACTTTTCGCTATTTTCAGTTTATCAAGTAGAAGTCGTTGAATCCCCCAACACGAAAGATAGTCTGAGGAATTTCGGGGCTGTTTTCCCGGGGTACCAACATTTACTATTCATAAAAGTCAAGTAAAGCCCAGAAATTTTGTTGCGCCTTGCGCACACTAGTTATGGAATGACAAAAATGGTTTTACGAAAGTATCAGTGAATATTATTTAAATACCGGATTGCTTGGTTCCACTCACACCGCATTGTCGCCGATATCAAATATTTCATCACACTAAATATGCTGGCCCACCATAACGTTCGAAACTACCGTTTCGCATTCTAGCAATTACATATCATATCGTAATCTAGCAGCCCATGACATATCTTGCTAATCCGGAAAATCCGGCTTTTTTAACGTTACACCTGTTTTAGCAGATCACTTTTGAAGCTTTATGGACAAAAGACATGCAATATATTTTCCGCTTTTTAGAAGTGGTATTTGTATTTCACGTTGAATTCCGAGTATCATACTTTAAATTGTCATTACTTTCAGTTTTTTGTCTGCAGAACATACAGGTTGAAGCAAAAAAGAAAGTGTCGTAATGCCGCTATTTTCTGAAAATAAAGATACATTAAATAGAAATTTTACGATCCCCAATACTTGTTATTGACGCATACTAATCGCGCAAAGTGTTGAACCCGTAATAATATGGGTAATAATATGGGGCAGGGCGCCATGCCATGATACTTTCTAAAACTGGGTCTTCTAGTAAACAAAGGTTTAGTATCGCATTTTCATATCACTACCAGAATTTGTATTCCATGCTTTTGACAGCCCATTATGCAAACGAATTAGGACTGCATTCAAAACTACTTACTTACTTGAGGGAATTCAAGTTCAGTCAATTCTACTTCTACTTCAAGTAGTTTCAGGTTGCTTATGGAAGAAGTACTTCTACTCGTACTTGAATAGATGTTTTCGTCGCTACTTCTACTTCTACAGGGGCGGCATTACAAAACAACTACCGCACCGCGGAATCAACTTTTACCGTCATAATTCCAGAGAAGCGGACAATCGCGATTACGAAACCCTCAATAACGATGTCTTCGAGAGCATTTTACCGCTGACATTGACTTACCGCAAAACGTAGGAATCGAGAGAAAACGTGAACGATCTGCGTCACGAGCGTCACTATCCGCGAAGTTCGGTATTACAAAATTGAAATTAGCGCAGATTTCTCGCGGTAACTTACCGCTTAGCTTCTAGCTGGCGGAGTTGAATCCGCGCTGAAAATTGCAGCTTTTTGAACTGCAAAATCTTAATATTCTACTTCAATAAAGTAAAGAAGTGAGGCAGTAATCGATCTAAAAGGGCATGTCCTGTAAGTTACCCAATCGGGTTGTATTTCATAGGCCTAACTGTTAGTAAAATCAAGCGAAATAAGGCAGTGGCGACATATAACGCTTATGAATTGAATTCTCATATACGGACCAGTAAGTGCGGGGACTGAGTAGGCTACCTCGCCGTTTAACGCATGTATGAATATAACGGGGACTTGAGTGCTATGTCGGAAGCATGCTATAACCTACCGAGGTTAATAATCTATTGCCAAATAGATTTTTTTAATATCCACTTTTTAACTTTGGCTAGCATATCAGGTGGTCTTGGTCGCCTTGTCAATAAATAATTCGCTGCCGAACGGTGGAATTCAGTACGATTCGGTAGGCCTATAAAGTCGTTGCGAATTACGATCAGGGCCATGTTTCCAGAATATTATACATGTATTGCTCCAACTGTATTATCCTCATACGAAGTTAAAACTCAATGCACGCGTGATACTTGACGCGGCGGCCTAAAGCAGACAAACTAAAATGTACCGTACGCCTGTAATTTAGTTCCTTTCAGAGCAAATACCACAAACAATTATTAGGGTATTTCCATTTCCCTGTATGTAAAAGATCATCGCAGCTAAATTACAAATCGTTGCTGACCAGTGACACACAGCATTATAAACCCGCATTTGATGCCATCTTTTGTTGCGTCTGGAATTACGAGAGTTTACGTGAGTTCGAAGCGCTCTTGCGTAAGCTGGCCGCAAGATGATTTGAAATACCAATTTTTACATTATGCGGTAATCGAATTCGAGAGAGCTCGTTACCGCTGGCGGAGATTCCGATTTACCGCATTGTTTTGTAATGTCCCCCCTGGAGTGGCCTTCTTGACTACTTTGACCACCTCTGGGTAATGCCGATGGTTGCCATACAGTATGGCCCATACTGACCTGATTAGATAGCTATATATACCCTACGCAGCGCAAGCTACGACCTTTTGGTATATTACTTTTCTCCATGGCAGTTCCATGGATTGTTGCATCCGTAGGATTGCCAAGTCACTGTTCCGAGTCGCTATTCCTTCTCTGATTTTAACGTTTGACTTGACTTAACTCGAGTCATTTTTATTGAATCACCTAGTCAATCCGGAATTTAGCGATTTTACGAGAAGGTCGCTCGAAACAAATTCACAATTTTCAGTCACGGATCATCAACGGGTCATGTTTAATCATCATGAACCGGAAACGTGACGTAATAGCTGATCTTCTGCCGTATGGTGGCTTTTGAAGGTGACGTGAGAGTGAAGTTTGTTGAGATTTAACTGATTTTTACAGCAGTTTTAGGGTGAGCTTCAAGTTCTTATACCTAAAAATTATATATGGCACTCAATATATTGTTAAATTCTTGAGATTACAAAATGCTGTCGCGGGCCGCACAAAATGCTCTCGCGGGACGCATGTGGCCTGCGGGCCGCGTGTTTGAGACCTCTGATCTAAACTGTACGAATTGGGTGAAGTCGACTGTAAATACATTGAAAATCAGTCGAAACTGCTACTACTTACATCTACTGACAACTGTCGCTTTCGGCCACAAAGAAGGCCGAGACGTGGTCTCCACATCGTTTAGGTACGGCTCGTCCAAGTCTATCAAATGCAAGTGTCGTAACGACGCGTTCGCGTACTCCAGCCTGTCCGAAACTGGGTCGGACACAGTTCTGCTCTTCCGGCGAAGCGGTGCTGACTTCTTTCTGAATTGTTGACATTTGTTCAGTCTCACCAAATTAACCATCACTCTTTTCTTAGTCTCCTTGCTCAAAAACGACGACAACCCGTGATTGCGCAAGAAAGGATGTCTCAGAGCCTGGATTGCGGATATTCTTGTATCGGGAGTCTGAAGGAGTAACTGGCGTGCCAATTTACGACCTTGGATAGCGACGGACTGCCATTCAGGGGCGTAGAAATCGATGCTGCCGCTTCCGGACTTGATCTTATGGTAGAGTTCTTCGTCCGACGCGCCCTCATAAGGTGCGTTACCGGTTAGGAGGTTGCACAGAATTACACCGGCCGACCAAACGTCGACACCCCTACCATATTTTTCACCTTTAACCATCTCTGGAGCTCGATAATCACGGCGTCCTCTCATGCCGAACTTGCCAATTCGTGTTTTTGTTTTTTTCGATTTTATACTGATCGCAGAATGCAAATCGATTATTTTCACAGAAGAATAATACCACTGGCTCTTGAACATCACGTTTTCGGGTCTGATATCGGCGTGGATGACGTTGCTTCTGTGAAGAAACGCGATTCCGCTCATAATCTGCGCCATGTAATTAGCGGCGTCCCTCTCACTGCACGATCCTCTGTGGATGATCCCATCGAATAATTGAGACCCCCTCAACAAAGAGAACACGAAGTATAAAAGACCGTTCTTTCTTGTATATGCGTGGAACTCGACGATGTGTCTGTGAGAGAACAGCTCTGATCATATTGTCACTTCTTCGCCGAACCTTGCTTTTTGTTCTCTGCCGCAGTCTCTCACTCTGTATATCTTTACCGCGAACTCTTTGTTGGTCGCCCCTGCCCGGCATTTCCGAATCGTGGCAAACTCGCCCTCCATGATCACTTCGTCGATATCGTAGGGCTCTTGGTGGAACCCGCAGATCCGCCTTGCAAGCCTGAACGCGCCCTCAACTAACCGCAACATCTTCAACCCTTTTGCAGCACGTTAGCTATAGATTGACTGTTCTGGGTTGTGCCAGTAGCCAGACAGAATAAAAAAGCAATCGTGATTAAACTGTCCTCGCGAATCAAATTATTGAACACTAATTATCCATAGAAAAGAACGTCTGATCGTCGATTACTTGGTTTTGGCGGACAGCTGGTGATTACTAATTACACCAACCTTGGGGGGATGGTTGTGGATACAAAAGGTCGCTGCTCAAAGGATTCGATGTCCTGAACACAGAAGACACTTGGAAACTAGAAATTGCCAAGATTAATGTGTCAGTTCCATTGCGGTAGCTGCCCAAAAATGTCAATGACTTCTTAACCTCGGTATCAAAAGCGCATAAGTACGACAGACTCATCCACTAATCGTCCAATTATCGAATGTAAACATATGGTCGACTGGAAAGGTCATCGCTCAATGTCCGTTGTCCACATTCAAGTCGAAATACAATCAATCCTTACTGAATCAGTACTATAGTCAGCCCTCAAGATTACTCACCTTCCGTCATATACCACCTCTTTTTGTCGCCTGTCATATCTTCTTTTACTTTTCATTCAGTATGCATGCCTCCTCTTCACATCGCCTAGGCGTAGGTGAGTGTCCGATTTCAAAGACGGCTCCTTAAGTCGTTTCGACACCTTCCTATCTTTTCATTGGAGAGAAATCTTGCGGTGTGTCGATCTGATAAAATTGTTAATAAGCTGAATTGAAACGAAGTAGAAGTCGAGGACATTTTAAAACCACAGAGCTTACTGCATGTGGAAGTAGAAAGCGAAGGTAGCAATCGTACTCTGGTATGTAGATTGGAAACGTAGAATTGGTGGATACTATCGAAATTGCAACAGACATCTGCGTGACATAGCGAAATTACAAATGACGCTACGAATAGGTGATATTTTCGAAATTAAACTCAGTTACTGCGGTCTTCTGCCAATAAGTCGGCATGACGATTTTTCTTAAAAAGGTGATGCAAACATAGAGAGGAACAAAGTCCAAAGAGTGAATGGAATTTCCAGTGCGAGTTTTCGCAACTTTTATTTCAGCTTCCGGCAGCTTCCTAGATACTCAGAATCTATGTACAATGATGTTTTAAGCTATTCGGAGGGATTTTTGCAACTTTGCTCTATTTCTCATGTCAATTTTTACTGCAACTTTTATCAAATATTGCGTAAAAATCTAAATGAGTGATTAAAAAACCTGCTATTTCTAATATGGTTCAATTCTCTTTGATTTGCATAACAAAGAGCTACATGATTGGTTAACTGCATATCACTGTTATCTATGACACAATGGCTTGCAAGCAAGGAGTTCAACTATACCCCTGTCAAGCACGAACGTTCCCAAACAGTATGCAAATATATCGCTTTTTTAAATTCTGTTGTTTAAATTTCAGTTCCTATCCCATTTCACGAACGCCCAGGCGAGACCGCCAAAAATTATATTTTCACTGGGTCGCCTTTATCAGGCTATTGATTTTGTCAAACTCATCAAGAGATAGTTTTTCTACAATGCATTGGGTCAAGTTTTCAGACTTCGGGGTTCGGAGTTTGGCATTTGACTTGTTTTAGGGGAGTGAGTTATCGCTATTCTGTTTCGCTTTTTTGGGTAAAATTATTCCTGCATTGCGTCATTTTCTTGCTGTGTATTATGAAAAATGTAATTTTTTGCGCGGTGGCGCCAGACCGTCCGTAAAATGGCCTAGTCACAAATTTGACATCTCTGCCAGGAAATAGGTTATACAACGGAGCCTTTCGATTATCTCAAACCGTAATAATTTAACAAAAATTATATACGCAACTTTTTACTGCAACTTTTGTTATATTAAAATTAAGTGCAGCTTTCTCGCGATTTTAGTGCAACAAAAACTTCCCCTAGGAATATCGTAATTTTGCCTAAAAAGTGTTCATCTATAAGAAGCGAAATTCTTTTAAAATCATACTTACTTAAGCTGTGGCGTGCGAGCATATGCTGCCGCCTACGGCTTTCGTTGAAAATGCCGCCCAAATTTTTAAACAGTGTCAATCTCTTCGATTATATTTACCGGAAATCTTGTTGTGTTGACTAAAATAAAGGCCAGGTCATCACTTCGCCTCGACTCCCATATTACGCCACTGAACTTAAGTAAGCAGTGCGATTAGGCAAAATTTACTTGCTCACTCCGAAAGAGTAGTAGTACTTCATTAACGACCAACTCTATTTGAGGTCCGTATTTTAAATCTGAGCATGGTGTTTCTGAGAGCAGCAAGGAAGTGGTTCTCAACCAGTGTGGCGCTGAAGACTAGTGTGCCAATTGGACTGCTCAGGTTCGCCGAATGCAAATGTGGTAACAAGGTAGACGTATAACAAAAATTAAGGAATGTAAATACTGAGTGTGGCACAATCGATGTTTCTATTATTTTACCCGCTCAAGACACACAATGTAGCCTACAACTGCGATGCAATGGACAGATACGAGGATATCGAAACGACTATGTTGCGGTCACTCAATCTGGCGTTCTCGTCAGTCTCGTGTCCGTGTTCGATCTTTATCCTTCTATATTTAGGCTAGGCTACAACGCCCTTTCATTCTCGTCCTTGGATGGGTCGCGGATCGGAATTTTTACGGGGTGAGAACAGCGACTTAGCGAAGGAGAATCTCGGAACTTGCTACTGCCATGAATCAAACCGGGCCTCCACCATCAATGGTGGCGATGCGCTAATCTGCCCACATATAGTAGCATTGGGGAAGGTGATGATAACTAACCAAACGGTCATCACTCGCTCGGGCCGTGAGGTTGCGGTTTATCAGAAGGTGTTCAGCGTTTTCTAGTCGACCCCATCAGAACCGGAGGCTATGCAGGGCTGTTAAAAAAAACCTTTTCTTCAGATTTCACTGGCTACTTGATAAAATTGTTAGGTTGGCTAAAAAAACGCTGCACACTAACTTTGGCTCCATTCCAACCAGTAGAAGCGAGATTCATGCAGTAGATCAGGGGTGGGCAAACTACGGCCCGCGGGCCGCATGCGGCCCGCCACACCGTTCTGTGCGGCCCGCGAGAGTCAAAAATATTGATAAAATCCGTACTAAAAATCGAATAAATGCAGGGACTTCATTTAAATTTTTCTTCGTATATTTCACCATGATAATTCGAAGACAGTGGTTCTAAAACTGGGCTACGCCCTCCCTCAACTGAAAAATTTTTACGCGCTCCGCGCGATTCTCATCATGATTATTGCTCTGTATTTAGTCTCAATTTCATATTTAAAAATTCCTGATCCACATTCGTAACCCTCCGTGCCATCAAACTATCTGTTAGGTTGCTAGCACCCTAGTTGCGTTTTGAGATATGACGATAAGGGTGGCGCGAAATTTTTCACCATCACAAGGGGGGGGGGGCGTGTCTCAAAAAATTTGATAGCCACAGTTCTGAGGTAAATACTTCCTTACTTTATGATTAATTTCTGGCGCGACAGCCTGATCTCAAGGCGCACGCAGTTTGAAAGGTTTCAACTACTAAACATCACAGAAATCCTAAACGAGATTGACATAATTCGGATGACGAGTGGGATTTCATATTGACCACTTCATTGCAGTTTTAATTATTTCAGTGATGTGCTTATAGAAACGATTTGCGCGTTTCTTAGGTAGATTCGTTCTCTGCATGCGTACAATTGGGGTATTTATATTTTATCTATACACATCGTATATGCGTGTTTGAAGCTAACATGGTTATGATGCTGTCAGTATTGTGTCCTGGAACTGAGCCAAAAGTGGAATTGGTAAATCTATGAACAGATTGCAATCCTGTTCTAAGAATCGGGACAAACGACTTTCGTCTCTATAATTTTGACAAATTTGTTATTGAGGTCGACCAGCCTATGAAATCTAGCCACTATGTTTCTGACGTGTGTACGATATCATCAAAGCAATGTTTGTTTTGTTTTAAATAGAAACATATATAATCTCCATTTCCTCACCATATAATCTCAATTTTATATAATGCGGCC
Organism: Botryllus schlosseri; assembly: GCF_051294905.1. NCBI lineage: Eukaryota > Metazoa > Chordata > Ascidiacea > Stolidobranchia > Styelidae > Botryllus > Botryllus schlosseri. The sequence goes on from NC_137238.1 coordinate 37,299,695, forward strand.
CGCGAATGGATTTAGATGTTGAATGCTGCCCGCGAGCTCAAAAGTTTGCCCATCCCTGCAGTAGATGGTTTTGAATTTATCATTGAAAAACAAAAACAAAAATTTCAAAATTTTTCTGCCGACCCCATAAAATTGTTAGGCTGTCAGTAGAGATGATGCGCACCAAATTTGGCTCAATTCCAACCACTAGAAGTGAAGTTATTGCAGTAGAAACATTTGGATTTGCATAAAATAGTATTTACGGTGACTAACTCTTTAATTATTTATTATAAAATCATGGAATTAGAAAGGTTCTGTGCAAAAGGTTCTGTTTGAACGCGAGCGTGAACCTCATGACATCACGTGACGTCACATTGCTAATTCCAGCACTACATTTCAGAGAAATGACAGCCTATTCGTGTATAGCTACACGATATCTAGCGGCGAGTCGAGTCACATAATGCTACAATGCCTAAGCCAACCGAACAAGCCTTAAAGACACGGACAACAATAAAGTGGACGAAAGCACGCATTTCGGTGGATAATTAAACCCCAAAGAGGATATGTCCTGCACGTCCTACAGTTACTCACAGCAGAGAAGTTCTCAAGTGCCCATACAGTGATCAGTACAGTGATTCGACTGAATTTTAACAAGAATGCAAACTTGCCGCACCCTGCTTGTTTAACCAGGCTTCTGACTGACACAGACTTAAAACTTTAACAGTCAAGTTTTTGGGAAGAGGTTAGCGCGGATTCAATCCCAAACTTCATATTTGTCTGACAAAAAGTGTAATCTCTAACAATTCACCCCAAATGCCAATGCTTGGGGTGTGTATTTTATGGTATGTGTGTATAGGGGTGTATTCGGCTTATTTCCACCAACTAGCTTAGGTGTAAGTGACAAATTTAGTACTCAATAGGTGTGATGACTCAAAATACACCCTACGCGAGGGTGTGAATTGCGAAAACACACCAGTTTCGTTTACAGTGTGTATATCACAGAAGAAAATGGATTTTTGTAAACATTTCGAAGTCACCATGATTGACCTTTCTCATCCAACTTTTTTCAACAATCCCCAAAAAACATCTCTAAATAGCAAAATGTTTGTGTCAGTAGGCTATGGGCAATTTAGCTATTAAAATGAGCCGCACAGTAGGATATTTCATCTCAGATGACCATTCAGTTAATGTGAACTCTGGAGATTTCCTAGTAACGAAGCGAAACTGCCTCGTGATTTTCTGAATTTAAAAAAATACAAATTAGGTTATCAACTATTTTGAGGCTACGCGGACCTCCTGAAAATGCTTCGCAGACCCCTGGTTGGGAACCACTCGCCTATACTGATACAAACCTATTGCTGTTTATAATGTTTTGTTAGGGATTGTAGAAAAATAAAAAAGTTGTATCAAAGATCAATCACGGAAACTTCGAAATCCTTAAAAAAATCCATTTTCTTCTGTGATATAAAGGACCATTATTCTATAATCACTTCAAGATGAGCTGCTAGATGGAAAGGACAAGACTGTATTTCCACGTTCATTAAAAATCTGTTCTTATATTATGGTGCCTTATTTGTTGCGATCATTACCAAATGTGAAATGCCACTCGATCATATCAAATCGGAGGCGCTTACGATAATCGACCTAAATTTTGACTAAAACTTAGGGCAGGGGTGGGCAAACTTTTGAGCTCGCGGCCCGCACTATATAAAATTGGGATTATAAAACGAAACGCAATATTGGTATTTGATCATATAGTGAGGACATGAAGATAATATATATGCTTATTTAAAATTATCCAAAGATTTCTCTGATGATATCGTACACGCGTCAGAAACAGTCGCGAGATTTCATAGGCTGGTCGACCTCAATAACCAATTTGTCATAACTATAGAAATGAAAGTCGGTTGTCCCGATTCTTAGATCAGGATTGAAATTTATATCTGTGAGCAGCAATCTGTTCATAGATTTACTAATTCCACTTTTGGTTCAGTTCGACGACACGCAATGCTGACAGCATCATAACCATGTCAGCTGCAGACACGCTTCTACTATGTGTAGATAAAACATGAGAACCACTGCCTTAGAATTATCATGGTGAAATATACTAAGAAAAAGTTTAATCAAGTACCTGCATTAATGCGATTTTTAATACGCATTTATTCAATATTTTTATTAAGTTTCTTTAAACTCTCGCGGGTCGCAGAGAACGGTGTGGCGGGCCGCTGACTTAGAGGGTCCGCGGGATCCGCGAAGACAAAAATGCTGAGAACCACTGGTATAGGCCATTGAAAATTTAGCAATTAAAATGAGTTTGCACAGTAGGATATTTTATCTCAGACGGTCATCCTCTATTATACCAGTCCTGGAGTTTTACTAGTAATGAAGTGAAACTGCCGAGATAGTGTAATGGTTATGCGTCCGGCTTCTCGAGCGGTAGGTCGTAGGTTCGATCCCCGGCCGGGTCATACCAAAGACTCGAAAAATGGTATCCGCAGCTATCCTGCTAGGCGCTCAGCAATCACGGATAGCATGGAGGAGAAAAAAACGGGGGCGCAGACTAGATGACCTCATGGGGCCGTATCGCAACTCCGTCGCCAAAGCATCTCGATGGTGCAGGCGAGAAAGAATATCATATTTCTCTCTGCCTCGTTATTTCCCTAATTTATATATAAAAAAATGCTAAATTAGGTTATCAACCATTTTGTAAATTTAGAGGTTTCGTTGACCCTTCTAAAAAGGCTTCGCGGACCCCCGGTCGAGAACCACTGCACCAGGCAGACTCTATACCTGTCTAGCCCACCTTGTTGTGTTTTAAACTGATGAAAGTGTTATTAAACTGAGCCGGGTCATCTAAGCTGTATCAGGGTCGGCTTGCGTGCACCACCCTCCCAAAGCATGCACTCGTACATCGACAGCAAAATTTATTTGATTCAATCAACAGCGTGCAAGTCACTGGGTGTTTTGAACACGAGCTAAAAACATCAAAACATAGTTCGCAAAATACGCAATGACTATGGACAACAAATCACACTTACATTATAAAAGCGGGTTAAAAACCTGCGTTACTAACTCGAGTTGTTTCCAAGACTCTGCAGTCTGCATTCATCCAAAATAGCGGGCCTGATCACGAATAATTTGATCAAAATATCAGCACATGGTAGACTCGAGATTGCTGCCGGCATTAGTACCACTGAAGTAGAATATAGCTCGCGATATTGATGCTACTCGTGTAAAATAATGAAATACGTCACGGTATAGAGTCGACATAGTGGCCGATTAAATGCTACTGAAGTAGAATATTTGGCGCTACTAAGTAGAATGAAATGAATGGAATATTTCCTGATAGAGTCGAGATAGTATATGCAGACGTGGACAACCAGCAATTTTTCTGCTTTTCAAATTATACGAGAATCATACCTCCACCGTTTTTTAAAGTTAGGAGTATTCAAATTATATAGCTGCACCGTTTTTATCCAAAATTGGAATTACTGAATTCACAAATATTGAGGATCACGTTCAGTTAATATCAAATCATTGTTCAATCTCATAGCATGATAACGACAAATGTCTGCACAGTAGGCTTGGCTCGTTTCGCACAATCCGGTTCTCCTGTAGCATTCTAGGGAAACCAGTAATTAGATTAGAATCAACATTAGACCATTGAAACATTTTACTAATTAGATTGGAATTACCGCAAAGAAACACTACACAAATTAGATTTAGATCACCGATATTTCCTCTCTTATTCGTATATTTAGAGGACAGGAATTATCCAGCTGCCCAAAGTTTGGCCGCCACGATGCCACTCAAGCAGAATCACGAAATATTTCGTTTACCCCGTTACGCTTCAATCAGACTCTTCATCTTCCTCTTCCTTTATTACTGCTAGGGGATCAGTCCACATGTTCCCCGGACGCAACTTAACGGTGCCTGCCGGCTCGGGTGCCTTCCTTTTTCTAGAATCCACGACTTTATCCCTGCGATTCGAGGCTTCTAGCGACTTGTCTTTACGAGCTGAAAATTTCTTCGTTTTCGACTCGTTCGCTCTTGGTGTGGATTTAGAGCAGGAAGCACCCTTCGATATCGGACGCGAAGATGTGCTGGTCGATGCGATAGATGCGCGACGTGACACTGTATCGCGGCCCCGTGATCTTCCCCCTCGACTTTTTCCCACGAATGCAGAGTCTCCGAATTCTTCAGTGATGCCCCGGAACACTGATGCGTTCACGCGTTTGCGTGGCAGCCTGCGTGGACGCAACTTGGCCGCCACCTTTGCGTGATCGTCGTCGGAAGAAGAGTAATACTGCGATGTGTCATGATCTTGGGAAGAACTAGACCCAGGAGACTGTCGTCTGCCGGCTAGAGAGACGTGGAAAAACAGCATATCGTTAACAGCGTCGTAAAAAATGTCCAAGTTCAAAGTCACAAGTCAATCGTACTTTTATAGTATGGCATACAATAATACAGTACACAGTAGGCCTATCTGTGGAATGATGTGATAATCAACTTGATGTATACCTGATGTTTTATGCTGGAAAGTATTTATACGATTATGACATAATTTTACAACTAACAAAAACAAAAATTTTTCAAAGGCCTTTGTTTAAAACACTGTTCCAAATATGTTTCAAACAAAGTGTCCTAAAACGCTGTTTGTTTTAAATGCAACCCTAAAAATACTACTAACTTGAAGGTATAACTAATGTTTCATGCTATCTGTGCCAACGCATGCAATATAGCGCAGCTGCAATTCATTCATTTATGTAACAGCATCGCATCTTCACGCGAGCGAACAATAGATTTACTCCTTCACTAGGTCTAAAATATGTGGAACTATACTGTCCGAATTCAGTGAAAATTAGTTGAACCTGCTACTACTTACCTCTACTGACAACTGACGCTTTCGGCCATAAAGAAGGCCGAGACGTGGTCTCCACATCGTTTAGGTACGGCTCGTCCGGGTCTATCAAATGTAAGTGTCGTAACGACGCGTTCGCGTACTCCAGCCTGTCTGAAACTGGGTCGGACACAGTTCTACTCCTCCTGCGAAGCGGCGACGACTTCTTCCTTAACTTTTGACAGCTGTTCAGCCTCGCCAAATTCACCATCACGCTTTTCTCAGTGTGCTTGCTCAAAAACAACGACAAACCGTGATTGCGCAAGAAAGGGTGTTTCAGAGCGCTAGTTGCGGATATTCTTTCCCCGGAAAACGGAAGGAGTAATTGGCATACCAATTTACGAGGTTGGATAGAGACGGACTGCCATTCAGGGGCTTTGAAATCGATGTGGAGGCTTCCGTCCTTGATCTTTTCGTAGAGTACTTTGTCCGACGCGCCCTCAAAAGGCGCGTTACCGGTTAGGAGGTTGCACAGAATTACACCGGCCGACCAAACGTCAACACCCGGACCATATTTTTTATTTGTAACCATCTCTGGAGCTCGATATTCACGGCGACCTCTCACACCGAACATGCCGACCCGTGGTTCTTTCAAGGATTTTATATCGATCGCGGATTTAAAATCGATTATTTTCACGGAAGAACGACACCACTTGCTCTTGAAAATCACGTTTTCAGGCCTGATATCGGCGTGGACTATGTTGCTTCTGTGAAGAAACGCGATTCCGTTTATTATCTGCTCCATGTAGTAAGCGGCATCTCTCTCACTGCACGATCTTCTGCGGATAAGCCCGTCAAAAAAGTGGGACCCCCTCAACAAAGAAAACACGATATATAAAATACCGTTCTCCATTGTAGATCCGTGGTACTGGACGATGTGTCTGTGATCGGATAGTCCTGAACAAACTTCCGCTTCTTTGCAGGCCCTCAAATTTTGTTCTCTGCTGCAGTGTCTTAACCTGTATATCTTCACTGCGAAGTTTTTTCGTGTCGCCACTGCGCGGCATCTCCGAACCGTGGCAAACTCGCCCGCCTTGATCACTTCTTGGATATGGTAGCGATCTTGGAACCGTCTTCTGATCCCGCAGAAACGCCCTACAAGCCTGATCACGCTCTGAACAATCCGCAACATATCCAACCCTTCCGCTACACGTTAGCTACAGATAGACTATGTTCTGGGCCGTGCTTGTTGACAGACAGAGTAAAAAAGTCATCGGGATTAGACTGTTCTTGCGGATCGAATAATTGAACACTAATCACCAGAGTAAGGAACGACTGATCGTTGGTTTTGCGGACGGCTGGTGATACATCAGTAATTATACCTACCTTGGAATTTAGTCTTAGGTGATGTATGGTTAGAATAGCACCGTGTACTGACAGGGAGTTATCAACTCAATTGCAATCTTAGCTTCGCCTACAACAAATCCGTTCGCAGAGGGGGTTAAAATGGCTATCGTTGGTACTTGACATTGCTGGTCCCCAAATGCATTTTCAACGTTGGGTTTTACTGGACTTGCCCATGTCTTGGAAGAGTCCCATCCAATCGCTTAAAATAAAATAGTCACGGAATAATGGTCTTTTTTTAAAGCTTCCGGCAGCTTCCTAGGTACTCAAAATCTGTGTACAATGTAGATGTACAATGAGATTTTGGGTCAGGGACGGGCCGTATCCGGCCCGCGGACATTTTCCCGTCTTACATGATAGTGTGGCCCGCGACTCTAGTCTGCCAAGATTCCTCCCTACTTGCTTATTACGTCAGATTTTAGTGGCTGGATGTTATTATATACGTGTGTGCGCAGCGTGCAAGAGTAGAGTTTACGCGTAAGTTCGTCAAAGCTAGAAGACTTGCATTATCTGCATTTACCATGTACTCAACCCTAACGAATTGACATCTTGGTAAATTTAGGATACGGTACCGGGCATATCGAAAGCATTTAAATATTAATTAAGGATTGCTCCATGTGTTAACTGAACAGAGAGAAGCAGATATGGTGGCGCCTGTATGACAATGCTGTTCTCAAATCCACATTGTCTTCGTCATTATCGGCGAGAAGTGACTCTGAAGATTGCTGTCGCTAAAATACATTCAATAAAGACGATTTAGTCCAGAGGTCTAAAACACGCGGCATGCGGGCTGCATGCGGCCCACGAGAACATTTTGTGCGGCCCGCGACGGCATTTTGGATTTTTAAGTAGGCCTATTCGACAATTTATCCAAACTGCCACATATCTTTGATCGATTTGAGAACTTGAAGTTCACTCTAAAACAGGGTTGTAATGATTCGAGTCAGACTTGAGTCGCGAAATTTTGGTGACTCGACTTGTACTCGAGTCATTACGCATGACTCGGGCCAAGTCATATACCTCGAGGCTGGGTCTTCCAAGACAGGAATATGATTGTAATTTCGAAGAATACTATTGTTATTTCGTCTATTAATACTGGTATTTGAAAAAGATACCAAAAACCGTTAAAAGTGAGGAAAATTAGCTTATTATGAATGCGAAGCTATCGATATCACTGAGCAGAGTTGTAAAAAGTGGGTTTCACATGACATTATCTCGGAGCTTATCAGTCAACACAATGACTTGGACTCGGACTCGATTCAAAACACTATGAGTCGGACTCGACACTCTACTCCGTGACTTGGACTCGAACTTGACTCGGCGGTGACTTGAAAATGACTCGACTTGACTCGAGTCAAAACTATAAAAGTGAGATCAACTTGTGACTCGTGACTTGGTTACAACCCTGCTCTAAAACTACCCTTAAAGCCGGAAATCTCATCAAACTTCACTATCACATCACTCTTAAAAGCTATTATGCGGTAGAAGATCGGCTATATATGTCACATTTATGATGATAAAAGACGACCCGTTGATGATTCAAGACTGATATTTATGATCAGGACTTGGGCGCAACCGTTCGTAAAATGACTCGAATTCGGACTGACTGGGTTATAAAAAAAATGACTCGAGTTGAGTTAAACGTTAAAATTGGAGATGGACTTATGACTCGGTTTCACATCCTGAGTGATCTTTGGTCTCTTCATCCATGTTATTATCGCCGGTGGCTAGTAAGGCAGCGGTTCGCTCTACAGCTGTAATACCAATGGATTTTTCGGTGATTGTTGGACACTTCTATTCTTGGGGTTCTTAACCAGGGATCTTTGGACCCTTTCGGGCACGAACCACCACATCAGGAAGTGCGAGATGAATTGTGGAATAGACACTTACGTGACCTTTGACACGAAGCAATCAGGTTGCAGCAGGATGTAAACAAAGAACAAGGCCGGGCAAGCTTACTATGAGCTCTTATGGAAAAGGGTTGAAAAATGAAGGTTTTTAGCAAAATTACATTGAATTGGGAATAGCTGGCTTTGGTGAATGGAAATAACGTAGAGCTAGTATGTATTTAGAGTGTTCTAATCTACAATAAACATGAAAGGCGGCAAGCACGCATCTGGATGGTATGTCCAAATGAATGGATTTCTGTGAACTTTTCAGATGAAGCAACTATTGCTGTATTATCCTTAGCCGTATACTATGGGATTTCCGTACAGAATAGCATGTGGGGTATTCCTGATGTGGGCACAGTGTTATATATGTTCTATTTATGGAATCGTATATGGTACAGTCTGCAGTCAGCATCATTATCTAGAAAATTACTGTTACAAGGACACTCGTCTGCATATCAATTATCATATATGTTAGGCAACATGATCCGTTCCCAGCTGAAATCGTCATTTTTTGTTCTAGCTCATGGAGTGAATAAATCGGGATAAATGCCAGATAAACACAGTGCTATTGTGTAAGTGTGTGACTTGGAGATGGCTACCCAGACCGTTACTGGTAGGCGCTTGTACCATTCCCAGAGCTGATAACATGCATGGAAGAATGTAAAATCTGAATAAAGGCATGTGAACTTTCTTGTAGTCATCTGAATTCTCATTTTCATAATAAAAAGACGTATCTAATATTGCACCAAAATGTTGAATCATGACATAATTAAGATGGAACAATATTGCATTTCAAAATAAGTCCAATCTGAAATGCAGTCACACTTGATGCCACAATCGACTCGGTGTGTGTTTCGTATTATTCCGCTCCAGTGTTGTTGCTTGATGGTGTGTGTTGAAATTGTTGAGAGCAATATATTCAATAATGAGATGGATAGTTGAAACTGGTAGCGGTGATACGTTGCATGAGTCGGACGAGTAGCCTACGCCTTGATAGGTGTCTGCACAGCCGTGTTGCTATGTAAAATGAACATTATATATTTTGTGCAGGCTTGATGGATATCTCTTATGAAGGCGCAGAAAGAGGAAGTCGATGAATAAATGCAAGAAAATCAAATTTCTGGAAGAAGTAGAAGCACAAAACAGGAAACTCGTCCAGGAAAATTACAAATTGACGGACAATTATTGCTAGTGAAGTTCAGTTCTCAGAGCAGCATCATAATGTCAAAAGATGCGGAGAAGCTGAAATATTCTACTGGACTACATTAAATTCTTTCTGAAATGCCCGACCCATCTGTGAATAGGGAACTCCCAAAAGTATCGAGATGGCTGCAAGCAAACAAAACTAAGTTTGAATGCAGATAAGACCGAGATGCTCCTTTTAAATAATGCCAATCATAGTTTCACTGTGAACATCAATCATAAACAAATCTCCATTTGTGACTCAGCAAAATATCTTGGCGTCACCATTGATGCCAAAATGTATTGGAAGCAGCATATTGAATGCACAATATCAAAACTAGCTCGGTGTGTGTGAATAATGACCCGTCTGCAATCTTTGGTTTCCAGATCAATACTACGAACCATCTACTTCTCTCTTTTCCACTCTCACCTGCAATATGGAATCGTAGTATGGGGAAGTGCATGCACAATATTTTTGTGCAGAGTTCGAACCCTGCAAAACCGTGCGATACGGCTGATCTCATCAGTGTTGTCGATTCCAGGTCCAGGCCTGATAAAAGCACATCATGTACAGATAACGAATCGAATCACTAGGGCACTCGATTTTCCGCTGCCCGACGGAAAATATACACACAAGACACAGAGTTTCATTGATTGGTCTGATGATTGCAGACTCGACTTGAAAAGCGATCGTACGCTAAACCGGCAATCGCTATTCGTTCAGAAGCGGGTCAGCGACTGCGTGTTTCAGAGGTACGGGATGAGATATCGTGTGTAGTTTGGTGATTTTCGTGAGCCTGGTGTAATTTGAGTAGTATGGACTACCATAGTTACATATATAGAGCGTGAGGAGACTACATAATCATATTTGCTATGGCTTTTCGTGGTGTTGGGATCTTATATACATTCGTGACTAGTGGTGTATCGAATAGGATCGGGCAACGTCAATTAGATGATCGATTGGATTCTGAATCAGTATTAGGCTTCCGATTCTATAGTGGCGCATCGGATCATAATTCACTATTACCTAACGACTGTATTAGATGCGTGTAAAGTTCAAATAATTACCTTTTACGCGGCCTCAAAGAATAATGTGTCAGTTATACATCACATTGAAGATGGCTTGGTATTTTTGTACCATGCCTACTCCATTGCACTTAGTAACAATGCTGTGGGTTGATCACGATGCACATATATGTCATTTTCACCAACTTGCGTAGCCTGGTACTCGATTTTCGTATGCTGTAATACCACCAGTCGAGACTTCAGGGCTTACTTCGTACACAGCCCTGATATCCAACAATAACATGATCGCGACAGCCACTGTCTTTTAAAACTAGATTCATCCATCTGGATCACCGGGCTCCGGATAGTTATTCCATCATCTCCTATCATGTGGGACCCTAATCCAGCACATACCCAAGCCTCCGAGCAACATATCGTGCCAGGTTTAACAGAGGAAGAGAAAGTGGAGCGCGTGTCCGCCATCCGAGGTAATTGAGATACATCTCTGAAATATAGAGTCACTTCGTTTCAGCCATATATAATACGTGTTGTGCGTTAGGTGCTAAATTGTTACTGACCCCTGTTTCGTGGTGGTTGCTTGTGTTGATGATCAATTGATCGTGCGTCGTAATGTACTGGCGTGAGTTGTAAGGAATGGAAACTGTCTGTACTGAGAATAGGTTGTATTTTGTGTTGCTGTCATCTCAACTGTTGTTGTTGCGAGTATCCTAATTCGATAGTGGGGGTATCTGTGTATTTAGGCCGAAATACTAGACTGCTTACGAGTGCTGTCTTGCTCACGACTATATCGTAGCTGACCTGTCCTTTTTTAATCTGAATTCGCGTTAAACCTCCCATACAAGGGTTCCACTGCCATGACCACATTAAAATGTGTATTTGTTTGAATCAATGCTACAGTACATTTCGCTTACGAGCAGCTTCATCCTATTTTTGCGTTCTGGTGGCCTGTTGTAAGATTACCGTATCTGTTAACCAACATACCAGAAATTGCTAGGCTTATCTGGGTGCCCAACCGTTGCGAATCTACTTATCTATAGTATAACAACCTGTGTGCACACCAGACCTGGACAAAGTGCGTCCCGCGACACGATTCTGGCTGGCCCGCGAAAAGTAGCTTGGAATGTATGACACATAACCTACTTTTTAATACTAATGTGTGAACTAAAACACAGGTTGCATATACTGAACCGGGAAGGCGTTTACTGGTAAACCTGCTTGTTGATGTGAATATACTGTATAGTGATTCCCTAGCCTAGGTATAGGTCCAGGTCGCATAATCTGGACTGCAATTATTTCAAATATAGCAAAGTATGCAGTAACAATTAAAGCCATAAGTAACGGTTTCTAGTTAGTTCAAAACGTGTCTGTTGTCTTCATTAGATAGCGAATTACTTGGTGTGTGCTTTAAATTGTCAAGTCGCATGTTTCCAATCCATAATCAGCAAAACAAGTCAATCAGTGCACTTGAGTTACGTTAAACCGAAAAAACGATGAACAGGCACGTTAAAAATAGAGGTGGGGCTTGAGGCAGACATTTTAAGAAGATCTTCGGCAATAAATATTTCTGTCGGAGTCCTTTTAGTCCTTATAGTTTAGTTTAGTCCTTCTAGTTTGTGGTGAGGTGGTTGTCGTGTTCAGAGATCTATTTTGAATCGGCATTACAAGACAACAGAGCAATACAGACACTCGTCGGCTGGTCGAGACCGAGAGATCCGAAGTTCGGGACATCTGCCAGCGAAACTGCCGTGTGCACAAAAAGTCGAAATTCCAAGCCAGTCTCGATTAAAGTACCCACACCTGCTTTGTGATATCTCAGATATATTTTGACGTTTGCATATAAGAACGAATTAGGGGTCAATGATGCTTCGTGTTTCGCATTGTTTTTAATAATGGCACTGAATGAATAAATAAATAGTATTTTTTCAATTAACCATCACTTTCTCGTGGCCTCTTTTTAACACATCTACTTAGCAACTGATGCTAACAATGTGATTCACTTTCGTCTGTAGAGAAATGATAGACGCCACGGAATGTAGTTTGAACTTATGTCTCGGCCCGCCAACCTATTTTTTACTTCTCAATTGGCCCGCCAATTGTGTACTGTACACTACACACTACACAGCCGCGATGCACTAATTTCGGGCTGCAAACGGTAGGCATTATTTGTGAGCACGTCTGAGCAAACTAGAGTGTCAGTGTGATTCGATTCTAAATGCAGTATTAGGCTACGAGTCGCGTGTTCGAGCATAACTCGTTATGACGTAAAAACATCACTAACGACGGTGAAAGCTCAAATATGTACCCTTTATGTTACCACGTATAATTTATAGTCTCTTCCAAATCACAGCAACGTGCTTAGCTTTGTAATACATGTTTCGTATGCTCCGATAAAAAAAACGAGAGCGTTAAGCAAAAATGCAATGAGTGCAATACAAATTGGCTACAATATATAGCCATAGACGAAACAGTAATGAAATACACGGAGAGAATAGAGTCGGTCCTTTTGCCGACAGAGAATCGGTTGCTCGAGTTTTATTATATATATTCTCGAATCGACTATAATAAAACTCGAGCAACCGATTCTCTGTCGGTAAAAGGACTGACTTTATTCTCTCCGTGTATTTCATTAGTGTTGCGTCTGTGGCTATATAGGGGAGATGTGGTACCGATGGATCAAAAATTAGAAAACGATCTCTGGCCCTCAAATCTTCATCCGAGAATAGCAGATCTTTTGCTGTCTCAACACTTCGATACAAGCTCTACCTATCGGGGACATTTACATGAATATCCGCCGTTTCAAAAAATATTTCCAAACGTTTAAAATTTGTTGCTCGAACGTGTCATCGGTCTCCACCCGGTGGGTCCAAAGGTACACGACCATGGGACCAATGAGACATATGCTCAAACTCAAATTTGTTAACTTGTTTTGTTGTGTACTATAAGCTAAGCTACAGCAAGCCAATGAAGAATGTTTCGTCGCGACCTTAAAGAATAAAATAGATTATATCAACTCAAATGTTGGCATAAAATCATGTTTTGACTTTGAAATACCTCGTAATAGCGATAAAACACCACAGGTAACTATGATTTACAGCCTATATATATGTATAGGCGAGTTTCTATTGTTAAGTGATTAGTAGATCGATCTAATTTGCTTGATTTGGCTATGGTGCCATAGGTCCCCCACCCTATAAATATTGAAATTGAATTGAAAATTGTCCATGCACTCGATGATGGTATTGATTCAAATTATATGTGCCATTATATACCCTGATACAAGTCCTATACTTCACATCATCAAGTATGACGGGTTTGTTAGTCTGAAAGGTGATATAGAAAAATGAAAATGTCGATCCAAATTTACTTTACACCCCCTAAAACGTAAATCATTCGTCACAGACCCCATAACTCACGCAGGTCGATTTTTTTGCATGTGAGGAAAGATTCTGCCTGCATGTAATTGTAGACAAATTCATGGAGCGTAATCATGGAATTATCAAGTATTTTCGGTCCCAGTAATCCATCGGTACCAAATCTCCCCTATTATAGCCAATTTGTATTGCACTTATTGTATTTTTACTTTTAGTTGATAAATTAACTCTTTACGGGAAGGAGCACATCATTTCAGTACTCGAAAAAACATCTCTAACTACTAGACTCGAATCATTACAGTTAACACTCGATTGTACTTGAAGAGTACTCGACTCGTAGTGCTCTAATCCTAACTGGATCTTGATAAATTTTGCAGGAGAGCTGAAACAATCATCGGTTGACGAGATAGGCCATAGGAAAACGGCTGATCTTCTGCAAGAGCTCCGACAACTCACAGACTCGAGGACTTTGGACGATCTGATCCAAGCCACCGAATGCGAGATGTTCCTGGGGCGCGGAAATCAGAAAACCGACTTGCTGGAGCTGAGAGCTCGCATGAGATCGCCATCCAACAGTTCCCTCATCGCTAAATTGCCGATCGAAGGTGCCAAGTTCCTTGAAGCAGGCCGCCACGTCCTGGCTCTCATCATGTTTTGGGTTTGGTGTGATCTGCACGAGGTACACGCTTTTCAGTCAGATGTTGCCGTCAGATGGCTGACTATTCGTGTTGAAGAAATCGCAACCGTAAGCGAGCTGCTCATCCGCGAGGGCGGACGGTCACGCGGTATCGCGATCGAGTTCGGGTTGAAGAAAATGGAGGCGTTGTTGCAGAAAGTAGCGGCCACCGCGGCGATCGATCTTGAGTCAAAGGCGTTACGCGTGGGGAAGTGCGCCGCGAGTTTGGCGAAAGCATACCGTATGGCTAAGATGTACGTTTGTGAAGCGGACGCCGCGAAATGCGGGATTCAAGCGCTGATGGACGCTCTGAAAGAAAAAGCTGCGGAACGCGCCGTGTACGCAAAGCTTTTGAACTGTGCGGGCAGCGGCCTTAAATGCGCGGGCGAGCTTGATACGGCGGCGCGATATTTTGTGCGTGCGGAACAGGCTTGCGCGACCGCCACCGATTTTAGCAGCGACCGGGAACGCAGGAACGAGATGGAGATCGCGAGGGAGGGAACGCGCGAAGCGCGACGAAACGAATAAAATTGACGGATGCGCGATTTAGGTGGTCTTTTTGCATTTTATCGGTGCTCGCAATTTTAGAATGAACGTTAACTGACGGAATCCGATTATTTTATTCGATGTATCTTAAGCATGATGAATTTTACTGAATTATTTCGAAAAAGCGAAGCTAATGCAGCGACGCCCTGTTTTAATCCCACGGGAAATATACTGTTGTCTTCTATCTCATTTCATGTTTGCTTCGTTGAGGGTACGAGATGTGTCGAGTTGGAATGTTGCAAATGTTTGCGTATTTTCGTGTCCGGCAAAATCGGGTAGCTCAGTGATTCGATTCTCAATCGGGCATCAGGCTTCCGCGTATTCGAGTATCAGTCATTATGACGTCGTGACAGTATGAATGACGTGTAAAGCTCAAATGTAAGCTATTATGCTACTTCAAAGAATACAATGTCATTTTGACGTCACATTAAAGATACCATAGCTACTTCAATCCACTTTGTGACAAGGCTGTGGGTTGATCACGATACCGAAATGTCATTTCCATTAGCGCAGTGGTTCTCAACTAGGAGGCGCATCCCCCTGGGAGGAGGGGGCGTGAAAGCATCTGAAGGGGGGCGCGAAGAAGCAGTCGACTGAGAAACAATTTCGCGCTTCGCGCGATTTACCCCCAATTCACGCGTGTTCCTTTATATATAGACCGAATTTCATATTTTTTAATTATCTCATCAACAGTCATAACCTTCCATGCCACCAAACAATCTGTTGGGGTTGCTAGCATCCCGGTTGGATTTTGTGATATGACGATAAGGGGGGGGGGGCGGGAAATTTTTCACTATCATAAAGGGGGCGTGTCTAAAAAAAAGGTTGAGAATCATTGCACTAGCGCGTGTAGAATTGACCTATATATCAATCGACCAATCGAGGTTTCAAGGCTTCCACAGGGGAGAAGAGCATCGAAACTATAACTCAATATACGTCAAATCTTAGCAGGTAAGAATGTATGGTTTTGATACTCGATAAAATCACCTCGCGTGACTCTACCCAAATCATTAGAATTAATTCTCTTCGTAATCCAGTACTTGAATCATTGTGCACAGTCCCAATTACGAGTCGGCAAGCGAACATTGTAAGGATCATCAACGCTGTGAAAATCATTTTATTAAGTAGCATATTTAATTGCGTGAACATATTTAATACCTTGAACTGCAACTTCGTACCGATCTGTGACTGTGATAGAAGAGTTGAAAACTAGCTTTTATCTTCTCCAAATTGGATTATTAGAATTATAGCTACACATGTTTTGTCCGAATAAGACTAGAATTAGAATTATATCCCAACAGTTATTTTTCAATCTAGACTACAATTAGAATTACTGAATTCGCGAAAAACGGGAAAATTAAATCAAGGTCAGTGCGTATCAAATCAGGTTTCGTTCTCGAGAATTGACGATGTCAACCGGCCCGCGTACCGAGTCAGAGTAGTCTGAAAAAGGCATGTATTATCCAGGACATTAGTAACCAATGTTGACGTTTTTTCTGGGAAACACTTCAATTGAATGATTCCCCAATATAACAAATGACGAGCACTGCGATGTTGTGGTTTCACTCTGGTTACCACCATTAGGTTAGAGTCGGTTATTTTCACACCCAATTTCGATAAGGTAAAAAGTGCACACTGAGTTCATAGTTTTCCGGAAGAATGGACCAAAAAGTAGTTATTGCCAGAGGAAAAAAACATCAATCCGGAACCGCTATATGCGGACAAAAATGTAATTCAAATATCTATGGCCACGCTGCTGTGTCACTTCTAATTCAAACGGTCCGTCTCCAGAGAAACCCGAATAGCGATTTTGTAACAATAAATCAAATTCTAATGTCTTGATTTACAGTTAAATTTAATTTATTCCTCGTAATGCATAACCGGTTCTAACGCCAGATTACGACTGAATGCCGAGGGAGCATATAAACCCCAGATTCAATCGTCGTTAGCGCCACTGATTTAGCGGTTCAGACTGCCAATCATCGTATTTTGCCAAGTCCATTGTTCGCGCATAAACGTGTTGTTAGAATAGAACCCTATTCCCGTTGAAAGCAAGGGCACGAGGTAAGATTTTTGAAATCATTTGACTAGTGCGGCCCACGAGCGATCTCAATGTTTGAATCAAGCCCACGACGCAATTTAAGTTTGAGACCCTTGGTAACTGGTCCAGAATAAGTAATGCATTGACATAAGATGCATTTCCAATATGCATGTTACCAATACTCCCGTTCACATTTGGCAGTTACTAAAGTTACCGATTTTTCTGTTTTTTTAAATAAAAAATATCAGTATCTCAAAAAATATCGAGCCATAAATTTCGCAACGGGTCAAGTAATGACGCGCAGCTGGAGCGTAAAGTCGTATGCAAATTACATTTAAATGCAGCTCTGTTACAGTGGCTTTCTGAATAAAATAGCTGCGGCCGAAAATTCTATTCTATCTGCGCTTCAACCTGAGAACACATTATATTTTAGAGTACAGTGCCCCTGATTTGATATGAACTGAAATTAATTCAATTTGCAAGTCTTCGCAAATTCAGTCATTCTTATCTAATTTAGAAAAAACACGCGACCCGCGAGACCATTTTGTGCAGCCCGCGACGGCAGTTTGGATTTCGAAGTATTCGAGAATATTTTACTACCAATTTTCTTTAATTTGAGAGCTTAAAATTCGCTCTAAAACTACTCCAGAAGTCTGAAACTACTCATCAAATTTTGCTATTACATCCCTTTCAAAAGTTACGACGCATGTTGAAGATAACCTATCACGTGATATTATTTGTTTATGATGGTTAAACATGACCCGTTGATAATTCGTACTTAAAATTGTGATTTGGACTTGGACGCGACCTTTTGTTGAATTTCTCGAACTCAGAGTCCATAGGTATTAAAATAAAAATGACTTGAGCTGAGTCGCGTCAAAAGATACAATCAGAGACGGACTTTTGTGACTCGGAACGCCGTGACTTGGTACAACCACTGACGCAAGAAACTATCAAACTGGTATGGAAAATAGTAAAATATCAAAAGGTCGTAGCTTGCGTTTCGTAGCTTATTTAGGTATCTAAGCAAGTCGGTATGGCAACCATTGGCATTTTGTTGCATTTTTGATGTGTCTGGTTACATCCTGTGTCATCTCGTGTATCTTTATCCATGTTAATATCGCCAATTAAATGTGGCGAGTATAAAGTAGTCGTAGCCTGTGCTTCACAGCTGTAACACAAATGAATTCTTCGGCGATCTGACATTTCTATTGCGATGGCACTGTAATCATTATATTCAAGTTGTTATTGATCTGTTCAAATCTTTGAATGTGAATATAACGCTGATAAATTTTGACTTTGGTAATGACATGATCAATAGCCTAGTTATCAGGAGTAGGCTACATTTCGAAGCCCGGATTAGGCTAATATTTTTACGTGTCCAAGTCTACTGCAAGAAAGCCAGCTTGTAGCCGCGGTTGGGTATACCTGATTTCAATGTTCGCTACTCCTGGTTGAAATCGCTGCGTTAAAGCAAAAATTCCACTCGCACAAGTCCTGACAATGCCTGAACTAAATTGACCTCGTCAAATCATCGCCATTATATCGTTTTCCGGAACTCCTTTTTTATTATATTTCGCAAACTGTTGGCAGACACGAAAAATATCGAGTCAGTCAACGCCCGGGTCCAAAATTAAAACGAGAGATTCCGTAACTTCATTCAAGACCAGTTTCTTCAACGTCACCATCCATCATGTCCACCAGCTCCTGCTCCACCCGCATGAAATCCAGCACTCGATCACCTTCGGTCCAAACCTCTTCGCCAATAACCTCCCGGTTCAGGTAGTTTTTCGGCGGGCTCAACGAGCTCACAGCGCACGCGTCCGCAAGGGCGTGATAAGCCTTTCCGCATTCGTCTGGCGTATCCACTTTATCTGTGAGAGGTAACGGGCGAACAATGCTGCCCCGTCTGTTGTACAGGCGACGCTCAGATTTCGAGAACGAATCTTCAATCAGCGACTTCAAAAAGTCGGTAATCTGGCCACACTCGACGGACGACGAGAACAATTTCTTTTTACATCCTTTTCCAGCCAAAGGTTGGAATTTATGCTTACAACCTTTAGTGACACGGTCAGGAACCCATCCCATGTCGTACAGCTTGCCGTGAAAAGCTTTCTCCACCGATGCCGATTCTTCAAACAGTACTCTTGCGATGTTGTTGCCTGCCAACGACCTGTAGTCTTTCTGTAAGATCAGATCCACCACCTTTCCGAATTCTTCGACCGCGTCCACGAGCTGCTCTTCTGTAACCTTCGAGTTGATATTACTGATGGTGAGCACGCGTTTGAAGTCTTCGTAGTTGTTGCGCACAACAGGCTTCACCCATCGTTTGGTTACTCCGTCCACAACGTGAAATCCTGCAACAGGAAATGAGCAGATGTTGTAATGCTGCGAATCTCTAATTGTATTACAAGTAGCCTACATGTAGGGAATACCAGGACGTGACAAAACTACTTCTACTCGAAATAGAAAATGGGTTAAAATGGCGGATTAAAGCAACGAGTCGTGGACGGACGCATCAGTTAATCACGGATGGCTAAAGTTTCGAAATTGCAAGATCAACCTTCGGGACGCAGAACGAATAATGACCAGGCCAGAGGTGGTCAAAGCTAGTCAGCGTTGCTGTAACGACCAAGGAAAGCTTTTACTTAATTATGAGTTGATGTAGCAATTCAAAAGACATGTTCAATTTACTTCAAGTGGAAGGAAGTAAAGTCTGAAAGTGCTCAAGAGAGTACAGTTTCAAAAATTATATTTGGCTGATGGGTTGCATGCTTTTAACAGTCAATCGCAGTAGGCCACTTCAAAAATAACACGGTGAATCTTCACGACCAATGCAAAACGACTAATACCACTAATATTCGAAAATGTATTCAGGCTCTTTCATGACACATTCACGAAAAAAAGTGATGCAGGACTATACCAACAAGCAACAACACTTTCTACTTGAAATGTAGGCTTATAAAAGTAGGGAGCTTCACCGAATTTAGCTAAAATCACAATCACTTTCGCAAGTAATAAAAGTAAGGGAAACCTACTTGAGTATTCGGAAAATGTAATTCGTTACGGACTACCTGTGGCTACATGAATAATTCCACTTAATCACGAGCACTTATTTACCGACCGGGAGCTATTGTAAGCGGTTCTTGTGGCGATTTCACTCATGAAAGTGATCCAAACTTATTCGAAAACTTCACTCTAGCTTTTTCTATCCAAAACATGGAAAATAGGTAGCTTGGCCTAAAAACTGTTCAAGTATAAAGTCATCAAAAACTCTAGCCTAGGTAATGAAAGCCGGCAGAGCCAACTTACGAACTCGGAAAAAGTAGGTGTACTTCGAATAAAACTGTTAAATAAACCCACCTGTCCGCACGATCCGCAGTCTCAAAACGCAGCTCTTGTAAACGTACCCATCGAACATCAGAACACTCCGCTCTAACGACTCCCGATCGTGAAACTCGACCACCGCGACTCTAGTTATGCCCTCCGTTGAAACATGACGCCTAGCTGATATGAAAGACTTCATGGATCCGGCGCGTAGAAACATCTTCCAAATCGCGGCTTCGGTCACGGAGACGTCCAGGTTTTCGATGAGTAAAACGTCCAGATCTTCGCTCGACTCTCCGTCGCCACTGGATGTATCGGCTGCCTTCGCACCGTCGTTTCCTGTGTCGCCGTCGCCGTCGTCGACGCCATCGGCCGGCTCGCTCCCCGACATATCTGGTCTGCAACGAAACAATGTAAAATGTACCATCTTTATATAGCTTTTGGTAAAAGCCGGACACTGGAATTCCAGTATCAAGTTATATAATAAACCCCATATCAAGGGTTGTAATGACTCAACTCATACATACTATACTATACTCGACACATTCTTTATGACTTGAATCGAGTCCTGTTAATCAGCAGCGATACCCGCAAATTAGTCCAACAAACTGTCTTTTACCGGTTTTAATAAAAATGTTAATACAGTTGGTATTAAAACTTTTGAGACCGCGACCCAAATCTGAGCTATAATTGCATCTCACGACACACGCCTCGCTCATTGAACTGAATGTATTTCTTACGTTAGTACGCCGTGTTTTCACGATCATGTATCAAATAAAGAAGGAGCTTTAAAACTGAGGTGCATCATTTTGCCCTGCTAGTGGCATCGGTAGGCTACTGCGAGAACAGATTGCAAGGACGGGACTAATCGGTGCCGACTATTTCGATGGCGTGACATACCAAACAATATCGAAGGTTTCTGCCAACCGGCGACGCTCCCTTCGGACCAATTTTTTTAAATCACCAACTATCTTTTTGACACCGCACTTTTTGCGCAGCCGCATGTTGGCCAAATTATCATGTCTTAATGTGTCGCGGCGGACAGGGTGGGCCCTGAATTCGTCTCGCACGTTTCCCATTCCAACGGTAACCGTTGTCGTTATGCAATACTAGGAATATGCCGTTCAATTGCGAAAACGATAAGCTTCATGTCTGAAATTACGCGTATTCGTAAACATCTGGCGAGCGTCATTTACAGCAATTTCTTCATTGATGTCCTGAAATCGCTACCTCTACTCTTAATTGAGAGGATTAAGCTACATCTACTTTGACCAGCCCTCTGCAAAAATCTGCCTACCTGAAGTCACCATTGATCAATCTCCTGTTGAAGAACGATCGTAACACGAAGCGGTATAGCATCGAGCATAATTTAGAGGCGTAACATATCATTGTACTTTACCTGCTGCTATCCAGTTCCCAATCTCCGTCCTATCATCAGAACTATGCCTCAAATGAGTAGAAATGCAAATCGGTCCATATACGAGGTTTCATCGCAAGCATGAAAGCGCTGTCGGAAAGCTTCAGCGTCGCTTGTATTGTGTTATCGCAACCGTACGCAGTTGTTAATCAACAATATATTGTCGATTGAAATGGCGACTTATCTATTCGCACCTGCGCAGCCTATTGTTCGGACTTGCATCTCAGACTTGCAAAAGCCTGGGAACATGCCGCGTCTAGAGCCCGACTATTTTTATCTCCAATTATGTCTGCAGGTAGTTCGCACTCCGTGAATGGAACCGAAGAAATACGTATTACCGCAAGTAAACAAATGGACTCACGTTCGGTCGAAATCATTCTCTACAGCGCAGCGGTGTGGCTAGCCGAATCTTTCTATGCGATTCTTGTGTCGCTTGTCGGGTGCTGGACAGGGATGATCAGTAAAAAAGCACTTATACCTTATCCGAGTAGGCCCACTCATAGCAGGCTTGGACTATAGATAATTCTGCTTGTCCAATAAGGACTATTAGAGTATAATATCGCCAATCGAATTGTAATCTAATTTGTGACATGTCTCTATGATCCCATTGTAATTCTAATCTAATCTCTGGTTTTTCTGGAAATGTCACAGCAGAGCTGTTTCGCGCGAAACGAGTCAAGTTTCAGATTCAATTTTGAGAAAAATGTGCAGTTAACATTGTAATTCAAGTCTTAATTTCGAAAAAAAATGTGTAGCTGTCATTCTAACTTTAATCTAACTTAGTGAAAACTCTACAGTTATAATTCTAAATGGAATCTAGTTTGAAGAGGCTAAAAACTTTCTCGTTATTAACTATGGTTTATAGGTTTGCGTGCTCGCACCACTTACTCCATCGGTTATGATTTTGCACTGCTTCGACTACCATATCCGCAGTATCTTTGGCAAAACTTGTTCACCGGATTGTGGTGTAGCTGCGTCACTTTCGCAATTGAAATTGTCATAAGATCCCCGTAAAATAGCTCCAGTATCATAGTATATATTCTTTTCAATATGGTATCTATTTGTAACGTCATCAGTTATTTTGCGCTAGTTGCGATGATATATATCTTGCAATGTCGAAAGTAGTCATCGATATTAACTGCATATCCCTTCTCGAACAAATCTACTTATTTGAGAGACTTACTTAAAGCATGGGCACCTCACATACCTTTCCATTATTTTACTACTACGCGGAGCAGTTTTGAGATGTCTTGTAATTGAATAGAAAGTTGCGACATTGTTTCTATTGCTTCGCGATTACACAAGGCTAACTACATTCGCCATTGACCGCCTCTGGCTCAGGACTAATCGGCTAATCGACAAACTAATTGGCACGACCCGCGCCATTCTACCTTTGGCTTATTGCACCAGATTTGAACCAGAATTTTTCAAATTAGAATAGAATAATTATAACTACAGCTACACAGTTTTTCTTCCAAATTTGATTACAATTAGAAACATAGCTACGCAATTTTTGTTCAGATTGGATTCGAATTCGAATTACTGAATTCGCAAAAACTTGGACGTTGTAGCAAGTTCAGTTCATATCAAAACAGATTTTGATGAGAATAGCAGAAGAATAGCAAATATTGTACAGCAAGCTTGACTCGTTTCGGACTATACGGTTCTCCTGTATCATTTTCAGGGACACCAGAAATTAAATTGGAATTAAAATTAGATTAGCATTAGTATTACAGCAAAGTATCATTTCAAAAATTATATTATAATTAGATTATGAACAGCAATTAGTCTAATTAGGCAACTGGAATTATCTACTTGTCGTAGTCTGTATAGCCACTCTCTATGGAGCAGATATGACGGATATATGCCATGCGCGTTAAGACAATGTCGCTACAATCTCCCAGTGAATCTGGAGACGCCCTCCCGTAAAGAAAATATTTAGGAGTTCAGGTATTGTCATCTCGCCGCATGCACGCACGATATACATAATTACGAGCGATTGTATCATATCCGAGTCTGTTTCATTTCAGATTATGTTCATGAATGATGCGCCAAGTCATTGTATGTAGCCATAAATGATTGATTACTAGGCTGGGCACAATGATTTTGTATTACTCTGAATCTAGTAATAATTCTACTGATTATAGTTTGTGAGTGAGAGATGATATTTTTATTTAAGTATACTGAAATGAGATCCTTCTTGCCATTAAGAATCATATTATCAACGAAACTATATTTTCGGTACTATTCACCAATGTGGAAGCCTCAAACCTCGATCAGACTTACTGCATCGAGCCCTTTAGCAAAAAGCGGCAAACGTTTAGGGCAGTGGTCGGGAAGATATTTTGTCCGAAGAGCCATATTGGCACTATTTTTTCCATTTAAACTCCGAAAGAGAACTAAAAGCCAATCAACTGTTACGTCACAATTGAAAATTCGTGACGTCATGGTAGCACCAATTCGAACTCACTAAATGGGATTTATCGTGTGCGCCATATTTTCTCTGTGAAAACTGGTATTTATTGTTCGAAAATAATGCTCGAAACGAGAGTTAAGGCACAGACGGCCCAAGCCTCACCATGGATAACGCAATTCATCGTAAGTAGCTTAGAATTTATTAAAATATAACTGATATTAATCGAATGGGACTGTCACACTGATTCTCAAAATCTAAATACTTATCTTCCTCTCAATTCTCCAAGTATCCGGCGGTAACAACGTCGGGCGACACGCATACGTTTGATCGCCGACACTACACAAAGCTATACTTACCAATGAATAACGTGGATAGCTATGGCGTTGTTTGTAATTCGAGTTTGTAATTGTGAATGTCACATCCACAAGAGTTGATTTCGTGCCGTAGATCAGGAAGACAACGTGTATATGAAAACTGCGTTTTGAATTGGGCGTCGCCATGTCTGCTATGCTCTTTGATTAATCAAAGTATCGCACAATTCAAGTTTTCGACTCGGGAACATAGAACTCGCGAGTGATATTGGCCGCCGGCGTGACAATAACTTAAATATGACGATATTGAAAAGAGGGGGTCCGAGCCACTAAACCTGAAGACGGCATTGTCTTTACCTCTCAAAGACATGTTTATACTGCCACGAGAATAATTATTTTGGCTGTGATGAAAATTTACCAACTAATCGTTGCAATATTGATCAATTTAGTACAAAAATAAACATTTGGCAAAGAGCCATATCTTATACCCAAAAGAGCCATATATGGATCGCGAGCCATAGGTTTCCGACTACGGGTTTAGAGGAAATCATATACATGTGAAACCGTGATCAATCCACAGCATTATCATGAGATGCAATGAAATGGGCGTGGTCGAAACAATACCAATATCACATGCAAAATAATGGCAAATTTCTGTACACCAAGCAAAGCTCGTTTTGCACCATACTGTTCTCCTGTAGCATTTCCCCGGAATACCAGAAATGAAAGCATAGAGTTATTAAAGCCGGCAATAAACGAACGCGTCAGATATCAATCGCAATTATTGTGCGAGTAACATAAGACACGCGGCACAAAGCTCATACTCAGCCGCCAATCATGTTAATCTGCATTCACTGGCTGAGCAGAAATTAGCCTTATCTATTACATCATTGTGTGCATCAGTCGCACCACAAAGAGTTGCTCGTAAATGATATATCTCGAACAACGAACCATGCCAGTAACGATTCGGCTTCGAATTAACCGCGCATCAAACTGTGCCACTATCGAGGTTCGTAACGGAATATTATTATCGTAAACTCAATATGTTGATGATGCGTATCCCTTTGAGCCAGTGTTTCCAAAGTTTTTTCAGACAACGCCGGGGTTATCACAGGTGAGTCTTGACCCATCTGTGCCTCACTTGTGCATTACCTCTTTTTTCGCACAATTTTCGAACAAAAAATTTGAAAATTGCTTGATTTTGGGAGTAAAAATGTTTACTACCTAGTAATTCATAAACGTCGATAGAAAATACCAATAATCATTGACGGTTTCAACGTATGTAATGTTGCAGTGACAATGTTTGGCTCCACCCACCTACGCATGTGAGCAGAGAGAATATGGCGCTCACTACGAATCCCGCGTATTAGTGCTACCAATACGTCACACATTTCCATTGTGACGTAACAGTTGATTGACACATATGGATCTTTGGGAGTTACATTTGAAAATGTTGGGTCAATATGGCTCTTCGGTCGAAAAAGGTTCCCGACCCCTGGCCTAGGAAGTACGATACACGTTATTTCAGGGTCAAAACCTTGTAGAAATCTTAGTGCAGGTGATGTCAAGGATTAAAATCGCGCAAAGCAATTTCCATTCGAATGTCATCGCTCATCGTAGGCTACTTCGTTACGGTGCGTTATTGTCTGAATTCGTGATTCCCGTGCAGTAGTTTATAAATGTGATCACAATAAGCCTCGATGACTGATGATATGTTGGTCGTTATGATTGATTGGTAAGATAACGCAATATTACAAGCCAATAAACCACATGGTGAGCATTGGTGACGACTTCAGATTGAAAGCGCATTGTACAACCGTGAACGACGTGACCACATTTCCATGCATATCTTCTAAGTATAGCCAGATATAGCTATTAATTTACTGATTTTACCATGCACTTTCAGAACCACTACCCTAAACGTTCGGGTTCTTGTGAGGTCGGACGTAGGAAGGCACGTACTATTACAACGCTATTCCAGGCACAAATCTGTTTTGACTTGAAGCCTGTCTTAAAGAGATATTTCAGATGTAGCATTCATTTAGTTAGGCGCCCCTGATCGGCCCGATGTCAGTCAAGATGCCTCATATGGCGTTGTGACAGAAGCAGGAAAATCATATAGTTATCTTCTAATAGGGTCACCATACGTCCGGAGCTTCCCGGACAAGTCCGGAATTTCACTGTTCAAACATGCGCCCGGGAGGAATTTCTAACATATGCCTAAATGTCCGGAATTTTGAAGGCTTGGCGTAGGCTCATAGTTTTTTCGTAAATCAACATAATAACATTATTGTTGGGAATTTATACGCTACGTGATATTTTCTTCGCGCTGCGCGTGATTTACTATCACATTTATTGTTTTTACTAAGGGACTATATTACCACCCTCGCAAAAACTGCAATAAAATGTAAACAAATATGACTTGGATTTACTGAAATAAGCCCAATTTAAATCGCAATTATACAAGAACGGTATATTCTTAGATATAGTTAAGGTATTTTAAATTTTTTATTCAAAGATAGTGGTTCCAAACGTGGGGGTCGCTTGCCTTTATTATTGGGTTCGCGAAGATGTTGAACGTAATCAGCTCCCAAAATAGCTCGTACGTCTGGGCAAAGGTGCTGACTTCTTTAAGTAATCAGTTCGTTAGATTTTGACCTGTGTCACAGAACATTTTCAGATTGGAGATGGAGTCGCGACCATAAAAAGTTGAAAACCATTGGGTGTTATTATTGACAAAAGTAATTCAGAAAAATTCAACGACCAGATGCATATTGAAACAAGATGCATATAGCAGGCCGCAGATGCAGTTAAACAAGGCCCTTGTTTGAAACATGCTTTTTATTGTTTTTTTTTAAGCCATGACACCACGAATATTCAATTGTGACGTCATAGTGGATTGACATTGACAATCGAAAATATACGGTAAATAAAGCTCCTTTGACGAAATATCTGTACTATTGTTGTTCAACCGACTTTCTTTAGGGTTCCAACCATCGATATCGATATACGTCGGGTAGGCCTATATCGGGTGGTAATTGTCCGTAGGCTCATACGACATGTTTTTTAAGAAGTATTTAAACACCGTTTGTTTTAACTGCAACGTTAATTGTAACGTTAATTAGCCGAGTTGTCCTCGAGCGATTCAAGCTAGTTCCAACAGGGAAGTCCCAACCTGAAAAGACCAGACCGGACTTCGAACTGTTACCCCTTGTTCTTACTTAAAAAAAACTGCAACGTGCTCTAAGGAAGGAGATCATAAGGCTGCCTTATCCGGGAGAATGCTAATCATCTGAATAAAAGCTGTAATCCGAGGCAACCTACTTCGATGGATTAAAAGTTTTATCTGACGACTCTGCATAGTCATTGCGTGAAATCTTATCCCAAGTTTACGCGTCACGATTAGCAGTTTTAATCAGACGATTAGCATTAGCCCGGTTAAGCTAACTTCATGATCTTCGCCCTAAATGAGTTCATTTCTCTCCGACGAACTTATTTCTTCGTATAATGGGGAACCTGTTACGTAAAACAACTTATATTTAGTGCTGGGCAAAATCGAGTACCTGAGTGATTCTATTCTGAGTCACGTAAAATGCTTCGAGTCGAGTCGAGTAATCGAGTATCACTCATTATGACGTCATACCATAATGTAATATGTCAAAGTTCAAATACATACCTTTTATGCGACCACCAAGAATATAATGCCTCCCATCCATTACATTAAAGATACTTTGGTATTTTTTCGACCAAACCCATTTTTTTTTTGCACTTGATGAATATGTTGTGGAATGATCATGACTTCGGATATGTGCTATTTCCAGTAACGTTCGTAGCTTTGTACTATATGTTTCGTATGCTACAATACGGTAGGGTTACCATACGTCCTCTTTTAACCGGCTATGTCCTCTTTTTTTTTGACTTTTTTAAAAGTGTCCTCGGAGGACGCCCTTTTGTCCTCTTTTTTGAGATTTTGACCTCGTTTTTGAGAATTTTGGTCATATTTATAGCAAAATCCGACTGAGATGCCGTAAATCAGCACCAAAGTGACGCTTCGGCTGGTATTTCGGGAGCTGAGCGGAAAGTTGACCTTTTTTTAAGTCAACCACTCGACAATGTGAAGGAAAAAACTGTATTTTGGGCACCGAGCGAGAAAGATGATTTTTTTTTAGTCAACCGACCACGAAGTGGGTAAAATTTACCATTTATGAAAAATTCTTCTCCGGTTTTGCAAGTCTGAAAATTCTGAAAAATTGTCCTCTTTTTAGATTTCCAAAATATGGTAAACCTACAATACGGCCAATCAAGGTTTCAAGGCCTCGACAGTGAAAATTAGTATCGAAACTTTAATTATGGTGGTCAGTGGCGAGAAGCGTATAATTTCAGTACTCGAAAAAATCGTCTTTTACTACTCGACTCGAAGCATCAAAATTAATACTCGATTCAGATTCGAGTACTCGAATTATTGTACCCAACCATACTTATATTATGGTCTAGTAAAACCGCTAATATAATTTCATCTTGAATCAATGTGACTCCAACTATTTTACAGATTTGTGAATTCACTTCATGCACCCTTTGAGATCGCGCATCCAATCGCTGGCAGTGGCAATAATTTCACCATTCCAAAACACGACACGACTGCGATACAATGTAAGGATAGGAAGGTATCGAGTATCGACATGAGCTGGAGTAGTCTCCGCCATCACACACCCACCTAGGCCTAGGCGATATAAATAAGAATCACGCAAAAGGGATGTGTCGAAATAATGGATTGCATGAGCGACAAGCCCTGAAAATTAATGATATGTCAGATGGAGGTCCGATAATCTTGAGCGCTTACTAGTAAAATAAAGGCATTCATCTTGATTTCGTTTCTGATACTCGCTGGGAAACTACTACGGGAAGCTTGAGTCGGCACCATGATAGCATCGCTGATTAGCAGTGAAGATGTGATTACTAACGCGCAAACAACCGTAATGTGAATCGAAAGCTACGTCTCTGTGCAATGCGCTAAACGGAGTACCAAGCGACTGAAGTTGAGCCACTAACTGCTCAGTTAACTCAGAGAAGGAACAAAGTCCTATAACTATCTTATACCTTTACAGAATTTTATTATCTTGTGTTTACGAATTCCGTTACTAACATGGTCGAGGAAGGATATCAAGGTAAGTTGCAGTCAGCTAGAATATCAGAAATCGATTCATTTGAGCATGTGAGATAACAAGAACGATAGTTAAGCATACAACAGTTGGGTATGCGACACTCGTGCGTGCGACTTCATGACCCAAACTATGACCCTAAATTCAATCCCACATGCTCACATGACCATGGAAATCATGAAACCCTAGGCGAAAATATGATAACACGTTCCACGGCTGATCTATTCTGTTGATGAATCGAGTACGAGTCATATAAGATATTCCAGTTGAAAAATATAACCACACTGTGTCGCGTTCAGATCCGTCGCAGCGAGGCGCTAGTTATTCGCAAAACACGGCCGAACGCATTTTAAACATTAGAGGTGAGTACCATATTTGCCGCGTCTATGGGGCAGGGCAACATCGAGTACCCGAGCGATTCGATTCTTTACAGAGTACCAGAATTTGACTCTAGTATATATTGCAGAACATCACAACAGTAAGACGTCCTGTAAGACTATATAAATAATTCCGAATATGCTTGAAAAATGATTAAAAATTCACCAGCACTGTACAATGTGCAACTGCTTTACGCTAATATCGTTTCCATCGACGTGTCCAACTTTTCGCTATGTGTGAGGTACGTGTGTTGAACGCTAATAACGAGTTATAAGGGCGTGTATGGTGGTCTGGGGTAATCGTCATCAACTAGCAGTGAATTCAAAAGAACCAACAGTCGCATGTCTTAGAGGTACATAACTTGAATATCAACTGAATAATACACGCATATTGAAATGAACCCGGATATATTTGGCTGACACTGGTCAGGGGTAATCGGCAGCAACTAGCAGAGAATTGTAAACGTCATTGCATCAAATATAATACTCTAATTTCGATGCCCAGCCTTAGTCGGCCCACAACTCACGTAGGATGACGTCACGTACCTTTTTCTCGTCATTCTCAGCTCTACTCCGTCGACCATTTTCCGAAATCGGTTATTCCTGGGCGGCCGTGCTGCTAGCGAGGTTGATGGGCTTGCGAGGCCAGCCTGACTTCGATTCTCTCCTCAAAATCGCGGAATGCGAGCTCTATTTAGACCGTGGACGGCAGCACAGCGCTCTTACGACAGCCAGAGACTTTGTACGTGGTTGTAGTCCTTCAGAAATTTGCACCATACCGGGGAAAGGCGTCGCTTACGCGCAGCAAGGCGAATACACGCGAGTGTTGATTGTCTTTCACGTCTGGAGCGACGTTTTCGACATCACGCGGCTCTCTCACGACAGCGCGGCTCAGTGGTTGGTCCATCACATGGAGCAGATGGCTGGAATATGTGAAATGCTGATACGTTGCGGAGGGGAAAAGCGGGACATAGCCGTGACGCACGGATTGCGTAGCATGGAGGATATGCTGAAGCGGTTGAAAGATTTGCGGATTGCGGACAAGGAAGTGAGCGCTAAGAGTGAAGCAAAGGCGCTTTTACAACTGGCAAGGATATATAAATTCACGAAAGGCGTAAAGAATGTCGAGAGTCCACCCAGAGAATTCAGTGAGCTAGCGGAGATACTGTTTGAAAGTTGATTGGATGAATTGCTGCGATTTTGCAACTGGCAAGTATCTCTAAAGTCGCAAGGATATATCGAATTACGCCCACACCAGACTCCGAAGTGTCCGGCGCACTCTTCGAAAGTTGCTGGAATAGTTGTCAAAGTTTTGATAAATTTCTACCAAGTGTTATACGAAGGACTATAAATTTTTATGCACCGCTTTACGATGCTCTCATGACGCATTGTGTTATCAAATGATCGTGCCAATCGTTTTTATACTTTTAGTATTTGCGAAGTAAACCTCTTTTACCTGATTTGATGAACGTCGTAAAGGTAGCGAACACAGTTGAAGGCAATCATTTGAAGGAGTATAGTGTAGGACTTGTGTTGAAGTTTTCTGAAGGCCAATACGTAGATATAATAAGAGTCCATGCTTGATGCGTTTGGACTACATTTTTATCAATTGTCGTGACAGACTTGTATAGTCCATCTGCGCTGTGCAATAGTTTTAGAATAGGAAAGCGATATCATGTATAGCAGGGGTCGGCGACCTTTTGCTAGTCACGGGCCACATTTCGAGTGTACAACTTTTTCGTGGGCCGGAATTTTTCATAATACTCTATTTTGTGCTCACTTCGGTAGATCCTACATTGGTGCAATCTCAATCATACCATTAACAAAACACATTTATTTCCACTTCAACAACGCAGAATAAATGTGACAATTGACGCAGCTTGCTTTGTGAAGGGTTTTCAACTTCTGGTAACAAGTCAGATAAATAAGCAAGAATCAGACCATATTTTACATGACGTCCGCAATAGTGATCTTAGGTTGCTCTACGTCAATTTCATTGTTGAAAACTATTGTCTACATGCGTACGTGCTACCAAATATCGATGCAATTTCTTTTGCATTGTTGGTCAAGCTGGGATAGAGACCAATTTCAAGAACGTACTCTTTGTAAAGTCATGCAGCGATATGCTCTTTGTATGAAATTTGTCATTCAATTCAACTGTATAGCATTTCAAAACAGCCCCTTTCAAATTTTCAGGCAATGGTATTGGTGTCCACATTAAACGGAGTACTGAATAGTCGGAATTTATTTTGTAGAGTAGGAATTAGAAAAAGCGGGTGAATATTCAGTAATTAAATTTCGTATCACAGTTACAAATGTAGTGTTGGTACTAGGTTTTCTCTCCTCTTGTATAGGAACGTGGACATGATTTTTTGTATTGTTGACACTCCCAGGGTCGCAGATTTGTTTCGAATGCGCCTTAACATCTCATGAATTCGGCTGTTTTTACCCCGAAGTTGCAAATTCAATTTGTTCAGATGTGACGTTAAATGTACAAAGAAAGCAAGATTAGATTACGATTTTCGATTACAAGATTATGAGTCGGCGATATTCATATTTTCGAGGAGAGTTGCTATTTCATTTGTCGGTTCGTACACTTGTGCAAGCATAGCAGCTCGACTTAGCAGATATACAGGACATCGCCATATTAATTCTCTGCTTCTAATATTATCTGGAGTAAATGTTGGTGATTCAGTTTGTGAGAACAAATCATATAAACAGTTTTCATCATTGAGGCCAAAACACTATTCGGGTTTGTTGCATTGGCGCACAATGCCTTCTGGTGAATTTAACTATAAATAACTAACCTACGGAGGCTCGTTATCTATAATTAAACAGTGTAAGGTTGAGATTTTGTCATTGCGTTTGTGATGTTCCAAGCGTTTTTGGAGGGGGGCATAGCGTATAGTGGTGACGATAAGCGCCTACCGATCTGGCGATCCGGCTCGACTCCCGTCGGAGGTTTATCTTCGCTCCTCTTCCCCCGCCGTCGCCGTTCTTACGACGACAAAAAAAAGTCCAGAAAAAGACCCGAGAGAAGAAAGAAAGCACTCTCTAGGAATGGAAAGAACTAGTAGAAAGGGCCGCGGCTTCAACAAGATCAACATCGAAAAGAACTGTGACGTCGAGCACTCTATAGGCCGAGGTGGATGTTAGAATGACAGGATCGCAACTGCGTGTCGTTCGACATCCTCCTATCTATTCATGACATCGCACTGTATCTTATCGCATTGCACATTGTGTATGACTTGTTCAGATGAAAAATATAGCTCAACGATTGATTGATTGATTCCAACAAGCAGAGAAAGGACACCTTTATTGTCACACCCCATCAGAGTGATAAACCCTTTAAAAAGTATGGTACACCTTGGGTTGCGAAATACACCCGATTGATAAGTAGCCTACTCATGTAGTCTACTCTACGAACGATCTTTATATCCTACTTCAACCACCTTCGTTTTATGGCGTAACAATAGACTAATGCCATGTAGGCTACTTATATCGTAGCAATGCCGCATTCTTTCCAACCAGAGCTGCACTGCAGATTGAAACTCATTATGGAACGGCGGGCCGTATTCTTGTAAAAACTAATCATGATGTCGCGGGCCGGACGATTTCGCTTGGCGGGCCGGATCCGGCCCGTGGGCCGTAGGTTGCCGACCCTTGATGTATAGTCTCCTAGGGCAGCGCATGGACCGGAGCTGAATTTTCTCATTTTTGATGGGAGCCGGATCAGTACTTATTCTGATACGGCCGGAGCCGGATAAGTACTTTTTACTAAGAAAAATATGGCCTCCCCCTCTTCCACCATCGAATTCATAGTTAAAATGAAACGTTCATGGAAAGTCCAAGTGGGCATAATTTTTTAGATAAGTGTTGGGTTTACTGTTTTTGATCTGTTTACAGTTACAATCAATATTCAATACCATCCTCTGAGTATAGACAGTCATAACCGGAGTTTTTCGGACCGGATCACGGTCATTTCTAGATTCCGGCCAAGGAGTTGGACCAGAGAATTTATCGATTTGCTCCGCACTATAGTCTATACCAGGGGTGGGCAATTATTTTACTCCACGGGCCAAATGATAAGTAAAAAATACTTTGGCGGGCCGAGTAAATTTATTTTAGCTATATGTAGTTATTTATAGTTGGCTATATAATTAATAATAGAATATAGAATATAATAATAGAATATAATAATATATTCTACAGCGTGTTTTAATTTTGTTTCTAAACTACATAGTTGATAAATGCTGCTGAGTGAATGTGTTGATGTTAGGTAATGAGAAAGAGACGGTAATTGAAAAAGAATATTTGCCGTCATGATTAAAAACAATGTTACACGCGATACATTTCAACTCTCTTTAGACCCCTGTCCACGTTTTTCTATTAAGACTCTAAAACAGTGGTTCTCATACTTTTTTTAGGCACACCGTCCTTTATGAGAGTGAAAAATGTCGCGCCCCTATCATGATATCACTAAATATTAAAAATTGCAACCAGAATGCTAGCAATGCCAATCGATAGTTGGATGGCATGGAAGGTTGTTGCTTTTGATGAGAGAATTCTGAAATATAACAGTTGGACAAAACACAGAGCATCAAGTATAAGCTAGAGGTATATCGCGCGGGGCGCGAAAACAATTCATTAAACTGCGGCTTCACGCTCCATTCCGATGCTTTCAGCCCCCCCCCTCCAGAACCATTGCACTGCACTGAAATTTATATGCGACAGTACGAAGCTTATTGTATTGGTCGTTGCCTTCCGAGCAGCGTCCAGCTTAAATAGCCTTGATGTTGAGCGAAGCTTGCACTTTTTTGGAATTCGCCTTCCCTTTACCGAGCGTTTCGTGTTTTGGTCATAAGATACCCTTTAATTACAATCCTTAATCTCGGCGACATCCTTAGCAAAAACTAGAAGGACGGGTTTACACCTGACTCCAGTATACAAATATTTAGTGCCCTAAAACCTTCTTGAATTGCAGTTCTATGCTTTCTTTTTTTGACATGCCCGTTCATCCTTTATGGGTGATAGATATGTTGAGTCATATAGTAATCAAGGATGATGGATAAGATGAGTCATGGAGTATTCGCGAGCACTGATTGACTTGTTTCTCGAATTAGGGATTCAGAAACGTATCACGTATCAATTTGAAACACATGCCGTATAGTGCGAAATGTCACAATGGCAACAAAGAAGTTTTTAACTCAACTATATGTAAAATGAGATTTCTTGTGACTTCAATCGCTACTCATACTTTGCCACGTTGCCTTTATTTTGAATCTGGATTGCGCATGCGAGGTACGTAGGCAGCGTAATCGTGGCATATATTAATGAACAGCCTATTAAAGACAGACCACTTGAGACCAGTCTAGATGGACTACTGTAGACTTCCTATCGGTTATAGTTTAGCATTGATAGACGCAGATGGGCGAGTGCTATACATTGAAATAAACTGGAAATGCATATCATTACTACAACATACCATTATGTCGTTGTGTGAAAGTTTCCTACATTCCAGCACTTGATGCACAAGTTTGCGGGGGATTAGGCTATACGCTGAGTAATGTTGGAATTATTGCAATTTATACTTAGCTATGAGCCGTTATTTTCATGTTAATAAATTTTTGTCGACATTTAGTGTTCCCAGAGACGATATATAATGGTCTATGACCAACATAACTCAAGATATATCCTTCTCTGACGGGTACTCACCATGCATTTGACGCTATAGTCTGCAAGAATTCTCTTTCCCAGAAGCAGCCTTGGACGTCTTTAGACATAACTAATATCCATCATTTTAGCATTCATATACATAAATTCACTGTAACTATTCATACAAACAAACAACAACTATCGTGTAATATGTTTGTGTGGCATATTTAGAGATCAATCAAGCCGCAAGAAGGCTACCTTTGAGCCGCGGTTGGGAATCACTGGTATAGATTCCGGTATCGATATGTAGGCCTACATGGTACTATATAGGTTGCGTATTTTAATATATGCTACCGAGCTTTTGTCATCGACAAAAATAAATCTTGAAATACATCTTTCCATATTTCACAGAACATAAACCATGGCGGTCTCATGTAATATGGCGCGGTAATTGTATGAAAAAATGGGTTTAGCTGGAACACTCTCATCTAAATTAACACTTTTTGTTTCGTTACCATACACTACTGAACACGTTCGCCCAGTTTTGCATCAACTCGAAACGATCTGAACACTCCGTAAACCACTGTTGATCAAACGTAAAACTACCTGTGAAACAAAAGCTTATCTGAATAGATGGTCATCGCCAACATATTGGAAATTAGAGTTTACATCTGATTCTTTCTCGTTCACGCCACCGGATTCACCATACGCCGAGGCGGGTAATGCAGTCCAACTTCTAATCAATCCTCTAAGTAGAAGCGCCGATTTTAAAGTATCCAACGCCTAGTTTTGCTCTAAAACAACTAAAAATGTCAAGTAGAAATGTAAGTAGTCTAAAACATAATCTTCGAGTTGACGCAAAAACCTTTTTCGAGTGCTCCAAACAAGTATCGAAGTATAGGCTACTTCGTCATTGACTCGCTATATCTTTGATCATTATACAAAACTTCATAATCGGGCATGGGCAACGCGTTATATTTGAACTTCCATGATCGAGTAGCGTAAAAACAAGTTTTCATAAGCGACATCTTAACTGAATTAAAAGCACAGTGTTCCAGCATAGCGCGTGGATGCTCATAGGCTATGTACATTGTACAACCGATCACCTCCGAGGATGCATAATTTCATTATAGTCACATACGCTACTCACCACGTTAGTAGGATTACGTAAAAACAACGTTTGCATTAAAATACCAAATTCATAAGCGATATCTTATCAGTTTTAAAAACAGTGTGAATTCCGCGCGCGGATATTCATAGTATACACCCAACAAATGTCCTCAGCGTCGATTGGTTCTCAGTACGCGGACTGTGGAGTGTAGAACATCTGCGATGTTTCTCGGTCGTTGCGGGTATTTCCAGCACACTCGCAAGATGCTGCCGTACAACAAGGCGCCGTCCATCATTTCGATGGCCTCCGGAACGCAGATCTGTCTCTCGAACACGACGAACGCGAAGGTTTTCTTCCGACCCGTGCGGTGGTCGATCGGGATCTCGGCCGATTCCAGCGGGCCTACTTTGCTGAAGAGGTTCCACAAGCAGATCTCTGTGGTCGATCTCGAGATGTTGCCTATCCAAACGGCGCGGCTGTCTCGCTCGATGTCGACCAGGGAAGCCATGTTGTTGTTTCTTGAACGGAATAAAAACTTCACCGATCAATAGGGTTGGCAAATTTAGTATTAGATTAGGACTCCAGTATTCGAGTATCACTGATACTCAAGTCACAGCAGTATAAATGCTGTGAAAAGTTCAAATATGTACCTTTCACGCCACCACAAAGAATAGAATGCCAGTTATATATCGCATAAAAGATTATTTGGTATTTTTCGACCACACTTATTTCATTGCACTTTGTGACAATGCAGCGAGTTGATAACGGCTTCACAGATGCCATTTCTACTAACGCTGGTAGCTTTGTACTACACGTTTCATATGCTGCGATGCGAAACATCGATGTATCAAATAGTATCGCAACTACAATTCCCGTTGATAAATCAACTCGTTAAGTGCTAAGGAGCACGAAATTCCATTACTCGAAAAATCATCTCGAACTACTCGATCAGTAAAATTAATACCCGGTATTCGAATTATTGCGCGAGGCCCACCATATACCGTAGGCCCCGGTCCGCCGACATAGGAGCATGTGACATAATTGCGTGTTACATTGTCTCGTGCGACAATTTGGCACGCGACATGTCCAACGCTCGAGGATCTTTTTTCTTTGTGTCATATTCACGAATCACGTAAATGGCACTGTTCTGTACAAAATAGCGCTTTCACTTTTAATTTAATGTTAAAAAACGAGTCTAATACACCAATATGTAGATATATCCATGGTTGTAGTGGATTATATTTTTGCATGCCGCCGCAAGAATGCGCAAAAGCGGGATTGACCAAAACAGAACTCCCGGGATACATCTCCGAAAGGATTGGTATAATATAGGATTACCATACGTCCTCCTTTAGGAGATTTGTCCTCCTTTTTCGGGTTTTTGAAAATATCCTCCAAGGATGCGTAAATCCCCTCTTTTATGAGATTATGTCCTCTTTTTTGAAAAATTTTGCTAAATGTAGGGCAAATTCGACTGGGATACAGTAAATCAGCTTTGAAGTAACGCTCCGCCGGCTATTTCGGGAGCTGAGCCGGAAAGTTGACCTTTTTTTAGTCAACCACCTGATAATGAAAAAAAAAACTATTTTGGGCACTGAGCGAGAAAGGTGACCTTTCTTTTAGTCAACGGACCAAGAAGTGGGAAAAATTTTCCTATTTTATCAAGATTTTCCTCCGGTATTCTAAGATTGAAATTTCAAAAAAGTACCGCCATTTCCTGATTTCAAAATATGGTAACCTTATATAGTAGGGGGTTCTCGCACTGTGCAATAATCTTGTATACGAGTATCATACTTTGATATTTGGAAAATGGGCACTTTTTACAATTAACAGAAGTTATAAATTTTAGGCGTACTTTGAGGACGAGACTACCAATCCCCCCAAAAGGATGGCGCATGGTAACCCTAATTTAATATCCACTCATTTCTGTACTCTGTACATCCGATTATAAGCTCATGTAACGCTATCGAATCTGATATTAACCTAATAAACACAGCAGTGCTCTGCGTCTACAAACGTCTACAACGCATTGCCTCGGACTCGGCCACGTCACGAATATTGTTGGTAAGACCAAGTCGCCCCATCAGTTCACCTATAGACCACGAAACTGTGATAGTTGCTATTTACTTACCTCGGCTCGATCGGCTAGCCAGCGGTCGCAACGAGATTCACTCCGAGTGCGTACTGAAAGCCAACAAACCTCGGCGGTGAGAACGCAAACGCGTTGGTAATCAAGGGCTCCACTTTTCAAGATTACAAATGATGAGCTGAGGGACAGTTCGTCGAAAACCGCTCACTTCAGCACATAGTTGGACAACAGGAAAATTCTCAGCTTCTGAGAATCGAATTGGGCTATAGTATTCGAATTATAGCGTCACAGTTTCTTTCAATTTACATTACAACTAGGAATGTTGAGTTTGCAAAAACTTGGAAATTCAGATCGCATTCCGAATAAGAAAGAAACACAGCCACAATCGAGTTGAGTTTAAGAGACTGGCAAATGTATGTTCACCAAGCTTGGCTCGTGTAGCACTATGCAGTTGACCTTATTATTCTCAGGTAACCCAGAAATTAGATCAGAATAGAATTGGAATACTGAATTCGCAAAATAAATACAGGGGAATACATGCTCAGCTCATATCAATTTCGAGCTCATTTTATAAGCGTAAAAATTGGCAAATGTCTATTCATCAAGCTGAAGGCTGGTTTCGCACTATACAGATCTCCTGTAACATTTTCAGCGAAACAAGAAAACAGATCAGAATTAACATTTACGCAAAGAACCATTTCACAAATTAGATTATAATTTTGCTCTAATTATTTAATAGGCAATAAAATTATTGGAATTATTTAGCCAAAGCCAGATTAGAGCCTTCACTCACGCATAAAACTTACATTCATCGCAATGTATCGCCATTACTGCTTCCTCGCTATTATGCCACGCTGTTTGACAGCCGCTATTTTGTACCGGGGCCAATTACTATTCCAAATCCGTCTCTTTTTTCGTTGGCGTAAGAAAAATATGTGCTTGGCCAAGGGTTATATTTTATGAACAAGAAATATAGCTTTATTACTTCATTTCCACCGTCGAAACCTCGAATCTCCGGTTAGCCGTATTTCAGCAAGGAAAGACATTTTGCCTAAGACTACCAATAATTCTGGTACACTGTAAGCGATAATTGTGCATTTCAGCGATTTTCACTCTAACTTTAAGTTGATGATCAGGAAAACAGCACACAAGTTATTTATTGTGCTTTCGCACCCTTCAAATATCGGAAAATGAGTCCAATTCACTAATCCTTATGGAGATATATACTAGGGATGGTGTGAACGCGAGGTTCACGTTCGCGTTCTGTGTGTGAACCTCGGGAATTTAGAGGTTCGCGTTCACAACAGAACCTTGGTAGGTTCTACACTGTGAACCTTTTTCAGATATTGCAATTTTCACTTCATAATGGCATCCTTGGTTCGAATTGATTGCATTTCAACTGCGGGCCACTCTATGAATGACGCCGGCAGCATAAAAAACAAACTCAAAACGAGCATGCACCTTGACAATCTCAAAGATTTTACTTGCTTTGTTACAAAAGTTAGCTCGAAATATCCAATTTTCCGTTTGTGAATATTTAGTGACTCTCTGCTGTGAGCTTATAACCCGCAATCACACAACATCACGAGCGACATACATAACATGTAGAGAGCGAATGATGCTTGTTCAACCAGTCAATGAGATTGATATCGTTTTTTGATGTAACAAATCTAGCTAGCGTACGGGGTCAATCTTCACTTCATA
This sequence comes from Botryllus schlosseri, assembly GCF_051294905.1. NCBI lineage: Eukaryota > Metazoa > Chordata > Ascidiacea > Stolidobranchia > Styelidae > Botryllus > Botryllus schlosseri. The sequence goes on from NC_137238.1 coordinate 37,340,218, forward strand.
GGTTTACTGTATCATTAAAACCAAACCCGTGCGATTAAGGTGTTGGCTACAGCTGTAGAACTTGGGGTATAGCCTAATATCGGTAGCAAGTGTGAAAACATGTTTTACACTCTGCCCGATATCAATGTAGCAATACTCATACACCGAATACATTGCATGCCCGGTCTGGTCAAGACCGTTTAGGTGTAAGCTTATATTCCCTGGCAACTCCTCGTCGAAATTATTGGCAGAGCGACGGATGATGTTGATTTTATGGGAGTATTATATCATTTGATTGCCTCAGTTGATACATTTAGCGACGTTTAAAACGCCAAAATGTACTTCAGCATTGTGGCATTATGTGGCCCGAGTCGTCGCTAGGTATCGTGTACATTCATATAGGCTATCACTTCATTGAAAGATAGGGTTGAAATTAGCAATATGACGTCACGTGACGTCACGATGTTCACGTTCGCGTTCACACAGAACCTTTCAAAAAGGTTCGCGTTCACACGAACCTGAACCTTTCAGAGGTTCACACCATCCCTAAATACCCTAAGTAGGGCGGTTAGTGTTAACGAGTACCATTTTTTACGAATTCTTAGCGCAGTTGACTCATTTATCCCATGAATGGGCGTGAAAGAACTACTTGATACCTGCAAGTGTCGTTCAAATGATTTGCACCCCGTGCTGTTTTGGAATTAAGATAAACACATCTATTTTACACTTATGGATTTACAGTGTATTTCTGTTAAGAGTGATCGCGCCTCATAATAATTTAAAATCGTTGTGAAATGGCCATAGGCCAAGAACACGAAATTATTTTGGATGACTGAAACTGGTATCGTTACCCTTGTGGCCACCAAAACGATATATATTTCGCCGTGGTGAAATCAGTATAAATTATGTCCATTTCTAAAAATTTTGATATCCATCTTTCAAATTTTTAGATAATCATTTTTTATCATGTTGTTTCAAAGGTAATCATGGCCAAGATACTACCGAAGCAAAATGAAAACTGTACATAAAGGTAATTCTACACGTGATAATGGCACCGAAATCGAACTGAGCAACGAGGGCGGACAAAATGCTTTACATTCGACACGGTTCTACGAATTCCTTGTGCTGTTATTCAGTTCATAGCTGTCGCAATTCTGAACTCAGTTCAGCAACATGTAATTCGAAATGTGGCACCTATCAGGTATTCATCGGAGGGGAATTACGATTGCCAATGCTTTATGTAACAAAAAAAGTCAATAATATGCGTCTAAACACATACGACGCGTCATTACGTAGAATTTGACACTCTGAGTGGGTAAAGTCGAAATCAAACTTCGGGTCACTGATTAACTTGTGTTGGACGCTTATACGATAAGACAATGTGTGTGCAATACCATTTGTTTGGCAGGTACTGGAGATGCGGGCTGATTAATGGTTCTGGATCGGATACAGGGCTATTGGTGGATTTCAAATAAGGTTGGCAGATTATAGGAGAAGGCATACTAAGGGGAAAGTAATGATAGCAATTTAGTTAAGTTGAATAGCATAATCATAATTAAATAGACCCGAATATTTTCGGCTCACACTCGTCAGCGGTAACCGTCAACTAGTGTGTTACTCTTCACGAGTGTCAAACGAAAATATTCGGGTGTATTTCAATATCAGTATATATTATATATAGGAGTTCTGTATATATCAAAGAATCTCGCTTTGAATTGAGGTCAGTTGAGCGGGAAACAAGTTCGTAAAACGTGAATCATTTTTTTTTCTGCTGAGGGTACAGTTCTTGCTGTCGAATCTCTGAGCAGTAATATAATCAGCATGGTTAATTACCGGTGGGCAAGTCTAGTATTTGAGTGATGTCTATTACGATTTCTTAGCAGTTATACAGATTCGAAACGTTCAAATATGGATCTTATTTGCGGACACAAGGAGACCGATTCCAGCTCCACATTATCCAAAATACGTAGTTTTTGACAAAAAAGAAGTCAGTGTATAATCTAAAAGAGCAGATTCATCTTAAGCTGTATGTTTGATTGGATTACTCGAATTTTCATGTCGGTGACGTCATATTTGGCGATATGCAATCTTCTTATCAATTCCCTGCTACTCGCTGACAATTACCTGTGACGAGTGTCAGCCGAACATATTCGTGTTTATTTCAATATCGATATATCATTCAATTGTGTATTGAATATTGCTCTTGAAGTGAAGGCGTAAATTTGAGGTAGGTCCGGGCCTGGTGTAACACGGGGGTATATTTCACGTGGATACACATTCTTTTCGCTATATGACTTTGTGCTCGAGAGTTCGTGTGACTAAATACATTACGGCGGCCCTATCTCATGCTCGGTATGTCAGGAACGAAGTGCGTTGCGCAATTTTAGGAGTAGTCAAACAAATTCTGTCAGCTTTGGTTCAGGATTCGCGATTTGTTTGAGACTTGTGACTCCTGGCCTGCCGTGCAAATTAACATAGAACTTGCTTGAACGAGGTTCGAATATCTTGGGTCTAGGTGCTACGCTATTTGTTGATTAGGGCATTTGGCATCAATATGATTATTGCTTTGTTAGTGAAAGTTAAATAATGATATTTTGCATTATTGATAATTTATAAATAAAATCATTACTCTGCAAGTCGACGTTGATATCCGAATTTTACCTGAATATTTGAAGATTGGACCTAGTAGTACTGTAATTAGTTGTTTGGCGTTAGCCGTCAAGACGTATCTTCACATGCTTCGGAAATCGCTAGTTCTGCTTGTAGTTCGGTAGGGATTTAGGTCGTTGCTTCCATACGTCTACTTGAGTCGCAAATCCGACTGTTTTCATCGCCTTTGAGGGTCGCCAACACAAATTGGGTCGCGGACTACTTCTCAAATTTCGTGAAGCGCACGGGCGCATGAAATCAATGTCGAGAGAAAGTAGGCAACGTAGTTGAACAAACACGCTTTTAAAACTTTGCGTCAGTACAGCGCTGTTCTCTCTAACATGGACGACAGGCATGGTTACCACAAAATAAATAATATTTTATTAAGGCAATACAAATACAACAAAAAATATCATGATCATCACTTCATTCTATTCTGAGCTAAGAGCTGCTCACGATACCTGACATCACTTTTAAGGAACTAAAGAATTGAAATTGGGTTGATCTATAAATACGGCATTTGTTGAAAAGCCGAAAGTCGTTTTCTAAGCGTCTCGGTCTTGGCAGTGTCTGGGTCATTACACGTTATGGCAATATGCCCCTTCCTATCAGCTAATTCTTCCTCCATGAAAGAAGCCGAGTAAGCTAGTGAGGTATAATGATGTTCGACACAGGAGAATAGCTTATTTTGAACAACAACAACAACAATATTTTTAAACTGAAATCAATTTCAGCATTTTAAAATGCCTTACTAAGCATTCTTCCTGAATCTCAAATCATGCCACGTGTTTGTGACTCCCGCTGTACACCAAGGTGGATGTTTGTACGCCAAGTCGTTTCGGCTCCCTCCTATCTTTTCAATGTATCTTGTATTGTTTTGATTTGATGAAAATTTTATAACATTATGATTATAATGATCCTTCATCCTCAGTCTATGATCTAAGAATGTCCTAACGCGAACAGAACAACCATGAACAAAGCGAACAACCCGGAATTCCGGAAAGTTCAAATCTTGGACGAACGGCTCCGCAAATTCGATTTGCGTCGCGTGGAAGTCCCAATCGACGGAAACTGCTTTTTCCACGCCCTCGTGAAACAGATCAAGTTAAAATGTCCTTCGAAGAGAATCGAACATTCTGAGTTGAGGAGGCAGTGCGTTGAACATCTGCGCTACAGCGACAGCATCGGATCGAAACGGGGGGAGGACTGGAGAAAGTTCCTGGAAGATGAGGAGGAAGATAGCTTTTTGAGTCGGATGGGCAAAACGGGAGAGTGGGCGGACCATCTCATGATTCAGGTGCGGATCTATAACAATGACTTTCGTGTTATAGGTAGAGCTGGGCACATTAATACGAGTAATTAGACCACGACCGATTATATGTTCGCCTATAATATCAAGTCAACAACACACTTTGAAATAAGCATCGGTATCGGCCGTTCAAGGTCAAAAAATATCGACGATTTCTGTGACGTCATAACGTGGTATTAGGGAGTCAGAGAGCTACAATTTCCGACTTACAGACTATAGGATTCTTGAGCTAGTTCTTATAGTCTATAGGCGTCCATGTACAGTGTACACTTGTATAGCCTTTCTAGCGTATTTCATATCCAAGGAATGCAATGGCTGTAGAGCTGTAATTTCATATGCTGTACAGTTTTGGATATGCACCCTAAGCTAGATGCCGTATCTTTGGTATGTCGTCTGAATAATCGGAGTTATCGGCGAAGATGCTAGTTGTCTGTTTTGAAGATATCGGCTCAAAAATCCATTATATGCCCGGCTATATCTGTGATGTCTCAAGTAGACTTGTGCAAGAAGACTTTTAAGTCCTGAAATGATACGCCCATTTTCCGCTAAGAGATATGTTATCCACGAGAATGATAGTTTACTCAAATTTGAAGCCTCAAAGTCCCGATTGCTCTCTTAAAAGCGTCCAAAAGATGTAGTATTGTAGTATGTAGTTGTGGAAATGACATTTCTGTCAAGTCGAGATAAGCCCAGCACAGCATTGTCATAAATTGCAATTAAACAGTTGTGAGCGAAATCACACCAAATTATCTACGTGACGTAAAATTGATGTTATTTTCGTTGTTGTTGCTTTGAAGGTAAATATTTGAACCGCCGAAATCATCTATAATCTTATAATAGTCATAATCAGTGATAATCGAATATTCAACGCATGATATTCGATTCAGAATACAGTACTTGATTTTGAACAGCCCGTATGGTTTTTAGAGATTCGGTCCGACCATTCTTAATTCTCCCGAATAATTTGTCGGTATGACAGCAAGATTGTATCTCAACCAGCGAAACATAATTTAGATTATATTACGGCGTATAGCGCAACGCTGGTCGGAAATATTGATCTTTTCATTACAACGTAACAAGCAAACGTGACATCAAACGAACGAGTGCCTTTACTGCCTTATGCGATCATAATTGGATCTGTATTTATTTACAAACGTCTCGTTAGCCTTTATTTACTTACCGTTGCTCATAATACGACAATATGCGTCCTGTTAATATTAACGAGCTTTGGGTCAAAGAAAAATTGCCTGGTCATTGACACACAGAGTCAGCATTTCGATGGGTACTTTCCAGGGTTTTATTGACCCGAGTCGCAATTTTTCGTTGACTCGACTGGAATCGAGTCATCTTCTTAAATATGTCATTGGGACCGCGTTAAACAGTTCATGTATCACGGCAATGCATATGTATTTTTGTATATTGTACCTATTTGTAGTGACATTTGTCATGTTGCGTTAGAACAGGGGTCTCAAACTCAAATGTGCTCGCGAGTTTTTGAAGACGCCGAGGGCCGCAGCATCAATAATAGGGGTATTCAATGTAATCCCAAGTATATGCTTTATTTGACCGGACCTTGTAGACTGGCATTCCACACACATCGCGAAAATGTGAGGTAGCCTACTTTCGTAATATTAACGCCTGGCAGTAAAAAATCACATATTTAAATATTTGAATAAGTTTGCTGTTGTACTAGGCTACTTGGCATCAGCTTGTAAAATAATTAGATAGACACAATGCAGGGGGAAAATGCATCAGGACATCGTAAAAGCTGTCACGTTACAATTTTGCAGATAGCGGATAACAGGTAGAACATCTGATATCAGAGCATTTGAACAGTGTGACCCAACCCTGGCTTCGGACATAGGATACTCCTTATAAGTAGGCCATTGATCATGTCATTACCAAAGTCAAATTAAATCAGCGTTAGATTTATACCTTCGAATATGGGAACAGAGAAATAGCCTATTAACAACACAAATATAAACTTATTGTGTCATAGAAAAAAAAAGTCCAATCGCCGAACAATCCATTGGAGTTACAGTTGTCGAGCGTACCACTTTGTTACCCGCCACGTTTAATTGGTGATAATAACATGGATAGAGACACCCAAGATGCCAATTGTTGCCATACCGACCAGCTCAGATAGCGAAATCGGCTATACCCTACGCAACGCCCGCTCGCCACGACCTTTTGATACTAGCCTCACAACAGACTGATAGTTTGTTGAGTCCATATTTAATATGCATGCGGCCCGCTGCCCGCGTGTTTGAGACCCCTGCGTTAGAATAGCCTATGCCTCTTGCAATTACGAAAGTAGCCTCTTCCGATTGAAGTACGCTCAATATAAGCGACCCAATAACCAATTCTACCTTTTTGAAACTACTCCATTGAGCTGGTTTCAGACCTCCGCCTTCAACTTCCAATTAAAGTAGTTTTAACATGAATTGAATATTGCTATTTGTAGGCCTACTTGTAATTAAGTAGAAATTCACAACGTTGTTTCCATAGAACTATACTTGAGTAGAAACGCTGACAGCTTTTGATATATTTCGACGTGTGGTTTTCAAGTCAGGGCTAACCGCTGCCAGTCTGGACATGTTTACCGACAGATTGCTTTTCAAACAATTGCAACCTCTATGCCAGTGAGAGTACTCTACTCATACTAGTACACGCTTGACATTACCGGACCTTTTTTGCTATCTTCTGTTGCGTTAAATTGTGTTCATGTGTCTTATTTACATGTTTTCAGGGGTTCCCAATTTTTTTTCATCCGTATTCCAAATGTCTGAGTGATAATGCGATTCATGACTCACCACAACACAATTTCTATGAAAGAATAACTTGAAAACAAACGAAATGGTTTCTAGCAATCAATTTGTAAGGTCGAAAAAAGTCAAAATTTTGTGAAAATTGTAGTGTTAGGTCAAAAATTGTCAAAATTGTTTCCAAATGCATTTGCATTATTTGCAAACTGCATATCGTTGGTGCCGCAGAGGTTGCACTTTTGGTGAAATTATCATTTGACATTTTACACGTTGCTGGCCACTTTATGGGCCTGCTGTTGTAGATGGCCCGTTGTTTACTCATTGTGAATCATAGACAATCGACTGAAACAAATACGTTGACATGGCTTGATGATCAACACACATAAAAACGAGTGAAATTTGCAGTAGGTCCAACGTTTTTGCAAGCTCACCTCGATATGTCTAATCTGAATCCGAAACTTCAATGCGCCGTGGACGTTGGTTCTAATAGCACAGTGATTCTCAACGCTTAGGTGGATCGTGAGCTGTTAACAAAACTCAGATTTGAGATATTTGTCTAAAAAAAGCAAATTAGACTTGTGGGTATGAAGCATCAGGTTTATTACTATCACTCCAGCGGTATACTCTGAACTTCAATGCTACCGGCAAACAGCTGCTGCTGTTGAACGATTTTCTTTATTATTGCCAAGCTACTTTGTAAGGTCAGTGGTCAGACAGTTCCTACCAGAAGCGCAGAAAAGTACTACAACTCAATATGTGCAAAGATGCCTAATTTAAATATACTCGAGGGCAAAATTATGTCAAATTTGGGTTTTTTGAACGACTAAAATTGTCAAAATTTTCATTTTTTAGTGCACAATCTTCCGTTATTTAGGTCAAAAAATAATCGCACTAGTAATGAAATACACGACCCGGAAATCGTCCGTCGAAGTCTAAAATCGTCATTGCTCCTGATAATCGGAGCGTCGAAATAGGCCATTGTTGTATTTATGGTATTGCGGTAAATATTTTGTTTTTCAAAACAGCACATAATATCTACTGTACAACAAAACAGTAGAATCTGTGCAAATATGGTTATGTGGCCTACACTGGGACAGGAAAAATTTCAGCTTACACGATTTAGGTTAGAATTAGAATTACAGTTCAACAGGTTTTTTTCCAAACCAGATTAGAATTAGAATTACTGAATTTGCGAGAACTTGTACATTGAATCAAGTTCACTTCACATTAAATCATAGTTAATTATCATAAGAATGAGAATAGCAAACGTATGTACAGCAAGCTTGGCACGTATCACACAATACAGTTCTTCTGTAGCGTTTTCTGGAAACCATAAATTAGATTTGAATTGGAATGAGAACATATAGAAAGATTTCACAAAGTATCTTATAATCAGATTATCGGAATTTCGCTCTAATCACTCTCACTAAACAACTATGTCTGCTGTGACCAATTGAAGTTGTATCTGTGGCCTAGTACTTTTGCCATAGACCGTAGTTTGTTACTAGACTGAATAAAATAATTCTACTAGCCGTTTAGAATCTTTATCGTCTTTTCACTAAGGTAAGAGTCTAAAAGACCTTCGTTTACAGGCGGCCGCTAACGTGCTCAAGTGCAAGATCACGATCATAACCACCGCGGGCGAGGAATCCGACTGCGTCGTCACCATACACCCCAAGTATCCGAACCCAGACGCGGACTTGGTCATCGGTCACGTTGCTGAGAAGCATTATTTCAGCGCGGAAACCGACGTCATGAGCAATGACGTCGTCCTGCCAGCAGGTAAAAATTCTAGCTGCTCCCTATAGGGCGCAATGATTTGAGTCGGGTTTAGTGAGAGATTATATTTCAAGTGTTGCAACAGCACGATACTTTTCCACTAATACTTAATTTATCATCGAGAATTATAGTTTATATGCTATTTTCCACTGTGGAAGGCTGTGAACCTCAATTGTCCGTACCGCAACATAAGAAACATCCAGTACGAAGTTAAGCGCGGTTGTTAAAATGACATTGTTAACCGGAAGATTCAAACTCGGTTCGAAAAATAATCACTCAGGCGGACTCTGACTGCTAAGTAATTCTAGTTTTCTACTCAGAGAGAAAGACTGGTAATCTAATACTAGTCTCATTTTTGAAATGTTTCTTTGCTTTAATTTTAATTCTAATCTTATATATTGATATCCATAAAACGCTTCTAGAGAACTGTATATATAATGCGCAACATGCCAAGCTTGCGCTACAGGAATTTGCCATTCTAGTGCTATAGTGATAATGAAATCTGATTTTATACGAACTGAACTTGGTTTAATGTCGCGATTTTGTGGACTCAGTAATTCTTATTCTAATTCTAATTCTAATATATTTTGAGAAAGAAAGGAGTAACCATAATTTTAATTTCAGTCTAATCTGGAAAAGAACTGTGTATCTATAATTCAGTTTGGAATTTGGAATTAGACTAGAATTAGAAATAAACACAGTTCTTTTCCACTTTTGATCAGAATTAGAATTATAGCAACACATTTATTCCCGAATTAGTAATTCGGGAATAAATTTGTAGCTATAATTTTAATTCTAGTCTAATTCGGGAGTAAATATGTAGCTATAATTCTAATTCTAGTCTAATTCGGGAGTAAATATGTAGCTATAATTCTAATTCTAGTCTAATTCGGGAGTAAATATGTAGCTATAATTCTAATTCCAATCAAATGCGGAAAAGAACTGTGTATCTATGATTCTAATTCTAGTCTAATTCGGGAAGTAATGTGTAGCTATAATTCGAATTCCAATCAAATGCGGAAAAGAACTGTGTATCTATGATTCTAATTCTAGTCTAATTCGGGAATAAATGTGTAGCTATAATTCTAATTCCAATTAAATGCCCAAAAGAACTGTGTATCTATGATTCTAATTCTTGTCTAATTCGGGAATAAATGTGTAGCTATAACTCTAATTCCAATTAAATGCGGAAAAGAACTGTGTATCTATGATTCTCATTCTAAAATAATTTGAGAAACAAAGGAGTAACCATAATTTTAATTTCAGTCTAACCTCGAAAACTGTGTAACTCTAATTTAAATTCTAGCCTAATTCGGAAATAAATGTGTACCTATAATTCTAATTCCTTTCTAATTTTAAAAAAATGTATAGCTATAATTCTGATGCTATAAGTCTAATTCAGAAATAAATGAGCAGCTATATTTCTAATTCCAGTCTAATTCGGAAAAGAACTGTGTGTATCTATAATTACATTTCTCATAAGATTCGAAAATAAATGTGTAGCTATAATTATATTTCTTGTCTATTTCGGAAATAAATGTAGTCATAATTGAAATTCTAGCCTAATTTGGAAATAGCTCAAAGTTGTCTAGTTGTCCAAATCCACACGCACATATACTCAAGCTTGCCACTGACCGGAGGATATACGCCACAGGGACCGAAGTCCACTCTACCGAAGAGGCGAAAAATTCTCCCATCGGGGCGCTTCCACCGCGCAACGTTCCGCCCGTGCCGTTGAGATCGGCGCTGAAGAAAGGCCGCAAGACCACCGTGCCACATCTCCATCCGCAATTCGAGCATCGGAACTCGATAGAAGTTAAGAGTGCGAGCTTCAAACTTCGAAAATACAGCGATGGGGAAGGTAAGTGCGTCTTTCAGGGGTGTATAGTAACAACGTGTATTAACTTTTTCGCTTATATCAGTAGTATGGTTTACCGAGGACGCCCAACTTTGCTCCTTTTTCGCAATTCGTCCTCCTTTATAGCTTTGAGGGTCAGGCGATCGAACAAAGACAACTAAATATGCCATAGTATACGTTACATCGGGATACCGACCGCAAGGTTGACAAAAAAGGTCAACCATCACTGTAAAAAATAATCATGGGTGTACCCATAGTCCAGACCTGGTCCCACCTGAGTCATGTTGACATGGAAAAGGCCCATGATAACTTGTTGACATCCATGTAGACCTGTTGACATCCATGTTCCTACCCATGTCCTAATAATGCTTCAAATTGACCTTTCACCTCTACTAATGTACACATACCCTGTGGTTAGATGTATTTAGCTGTATTTGACATCTGGAATGTTTGCAAGAAAATCTGCGAAAAGTTCAATGAACTTGCTGACGCTGGCGCAAACTACATGTTGAAAACGCAATACGTCGCCACTGTATGATGGAAACTCATTAGTCCATCGACAGATTCCCCAACGAAATGGATTGTCCACTTTTTCTGAAGAGTATCGCACTTCATCGTCGGATAGACATTCTTCGGATCCTATAATGAATATAAATGTCATTACTATCCATGCACTATTCAAGGCACACGGGTTGATAAAATACATATGAATAGTTTCCAAGGTGGTTTAAAGTTGCATCAATCACAGCCAGTTAAGATGACAAAAATCTATTAGCACCTCATTACAATGACCTTGTCTATGAATGGTCTCGGTATGTACAAAATCTACTTTTCACTTGACAATATCAAGTATGCACACATGCACAGTCTTCCATTCCTTTACCTCTGCACCACTATACTATTTGATGCTACGACTTACGATTATCCAATTATTATTAAATGGATGGGTTAATGCACGGATGGGCGGTAAATCCAGGATTTGAAAACTTGTATTTTGGTGACGGAGTTCAACTTTGGTGATTGCGACCCGGCCAAAGGTTGTTTGTGTCTTTTCAGGGAATTCCGAAAACAGAACTACTCGCTTTTTCAAATCCGCAAGTAAAACTAAAACTAGGACTAATCAATCACCTTATAAAATTCAAAACTAGAATTGTTACTAAAATTACTCGATTTTCAAAATCCACAAATATAGCTTTCAATACAACATCCATTGTAGCAGTATATTTATTAAACTCGAAGACTTTTCGGGGGCCTCTTTACAAGAGTTATCGGCACACTGAAGGGATTTAAACAGGTTTAAAAGCAAAACCAAAAAGGCAAAGTATGACGCAACGCAACAATCAAAATCACAGACCATGAAATTCGCATTGTATCAATGGCAACAATAACAAACTACGAAGCATACGGACATACGTTACTATAGTAGCAGCACAATTTGTAAATAAACAATTACACGCACGGAACAACACGCACTAATGAGAAATTTGTAGGTTAGCCTATAGAGGAAATCTTTCTGTCTACATAAAATAGGTTTGCTCAACTGAATAATAGTAGACTCCAACACTTTTAAATGAAACACAGACCTACCCCGCGCAATGACAGTGAACATATTGTCATCATAGTGCCGTGCACAGGCAAGGTTTTCGCTCGAATGCTGACCGATTGACGAAGCATATGCTTGGTATCATCATAGCAGTCTGTTTTGCAGCGAATTTGCACTGACGTGCGAGCTCCGTGCGATCATTTGCGCATGTTTTTGACCGAATCAATTTTGGGATATGCTGCTTAATACGCTCAAACAATCTTTGAGATGTACGTCCTACATACCTACTATCAACAGTGGCACTTGTATTGGTAAACAACATTACTTGCATCAAAGGCCGGAAGTACATCTTTTCGAGAGTTGGGTAACAAGGGTTTCGTCGTGTACACTACATGCGTGTTAACGCTGTAATAGCAACGGTGAACAGCCACTTTAATAAGCTTTTCAAATCGGCTAGACACGTTACCTAGCCAAGGTAGGTGTAAAAATGCCGGGCATTTTTCTGGGCCATATTTTGGAGCTGTATCCGATTTTTTCAGTACCCTAGAGATGGAGCATTTTAATATGTGGTCCGGATAGCCAATAGTCAATAGCCAATCGGTGAGCATCTGAGCGAAAGCCTTGCCTGTGCATAGCACTATGATGACAATATGTTCACTGTCATTGCGCGTGGTAGGTCTGTGTTTCATTTAAAAGTGTTGGAGTCTACTATTATTCAGTTGAGCAAACCTATTTTATGTAGACAGAAAGATTTCATCTATAACCTACAAATTTCTCATTAGTGCGTGTTGTTCCGTGCGTGTAATTGTTTATTTACAAATTGTGCTGCTACTATAGTACCGTATGTCCGTATACTTCGTAGTTTGTTATTGTTGCCATTGATACAATGCGAATTTCATGGTCTGTGATTTTGATTATTGCGTCATACTTTGCCTTTTTGGTTTTGCTTTTAAACCTGTTTAAATCCCTTCAGTGTGCCGATAACTCTTGAAAAGAGGCACCCAAAACGTCTGAGAGTTTAATAAATATACTGCTACAATGGATGTTGTATTGAAAGCTATATTCAAGTTTTGTACCACGAACCAGCTATTTAAATCCACAAATATAACTATAACTTACAACTATACCTAGAACTTTTTAAAATTTGATACTAGAACTAGTACTAGCAACCTTTAAAAATCAGGAGCTTCGAACTAAATCACAACTAACAATATCAGTGGTTTTTGACTGGTTTTCCTGCGAGGCAATGGCGCACACTAAACTCACATTGTTTGTAGGGCTGGGCATAATGATTCGAGCACTTGAATCTGAATTAAGGATTATTATTATTATTGTAGTATTGTCTTGTAGTATTATTGAGCAAACCAGTTTTGGCCATTATCAACAACTCACCTTATCCACAATCAGGAAGCTGTCGAAGCGTTCATTGAAAATGGTGGGGATGCCGACCACCCAGTCCAATTTCTGATTACCTGAATGAGAAGTGAGAGATCAGCTCAAGTGAAACACTCGAGAAAAAAAAACGGTTTAAAGATTAAATAAATGCAGTTACAAAAATTAAATGAATGCAGTTACTGTTTGTGTAGTGTGAACTGCAAATATGGGCGTGGCAAAAAATATGCAAATTTTAACATTGCCTTAGTAACCAGACAGTTTTCAAAATCGGCAACTTGAAATACCCTATTTCTATAATATCCTACCAAGTAATGACCTTTATAAATTCGCAACTAACAAATTATAATACATCGAACTCAGCCATGGGCAAAGTGAGCCCCGCTATTTTGAGAAGCACGTGTGGCCATTTTTTGGAATTAAAAACATAAAACCTACTTTTGAATATTGCTGAATAAAACCATAAGCTGGATAAACTGAGCTGGAATGGAAATTGATTTACTTTGAAACCTGCTCAATAATATATCGCGATTACATAGCGTACGTCCCTCCCAAGCTTGTATGCGTAATCCAGATTTAAACTCAAGTCAATGTAGCAAAGTCGTAACAATAAGTCACAATAAGTTACTCCTTCCGTATAGTTTGGTTCAAACCTTCTTTGTTACCATTGTCAGTGAGCGTTTTGACTGAGACCTCATCATACATAAAGGGTGAATGGACATATCATAAAAAGAATGTCGAAAGCTGAAATGCAAAGAAGGTATGGAGCACTAAACACAGGGCCGCAACTGCCGCATCCCAGACCCCTCAAATGGAGAGGGCCCGAGCTCGAATCACCAAAAATTACTTCGTAAATGGACATAAATCCTATAATTTATGAAACTTAATTCAAATTTTCTTCGCGCGATATATAGTGACTAGATGTTTTGATAATAATATGGGTACCACTCTACCCGCAAGAACAGCTAATTTGTAGAGATCAGCATTTCGGCGTCGGCCGTTAGCGCGTCAGGACACACCAAGACGTTGACAATGACGTTTCGGCTAACATGTGACTCTGCGAAGTGTGCTGCAAAAAAGCTCAACGACGAGGAAATCTTGACCAAAAGTACCGCCACATGTCGGCCGAAACCGATATATATATGTCAATTTCATCAAGTCGCACTGTTAAGATATAGCCTACCTTTTAATGTATTGATATAAAAACCCGGATTACAGAGAATTCAAAATGTATCATGTTTAACATTATCTTGAATTAGGAGGGAAAATAAATATAAATTTTCATTTCGTTAATTAATCGTACTTTTCTCATTAGGCTATCTAATATCAACACATCCACGGAGACGTATTCATTAAAAATGCAATTCACTGCTTTCCATTTATAAATAAAATCAATACACTGGAGAATATAGCTGAACATGTTGGCTCGGCTCGGCACGCCAACTTACTTTCTATTACTGAAGTGGCCTGCAGAGAAAAATAATTGCCCATCCCTGAACTAACTAGATCTGTGGAATCACTCAGGTAGGCTATTCGATTTCAACCCACCCTCGCGATGACATGTGTTTTTCAGTTATTAAGCACCTACACAACTGCGGAGCTGGAACAAGAATTACTCACTTCCCGAAACCCGCAACTAAAATTTGAACTAATCATTTTTCACAATCCGCGACTAGAACTACTCGACAGATATTGACCGCCAACTAACTAAATTTGCTAAGTATCTTACTTACCCATAACTTTTTGAATTTCTATCGGAATTTCTTGCGGTTGCAAGAGACTGAGTGCAGAGCTCCAAGTCTTTTCCAAAATCTTTGAGGTCAAGTCAACATCCAAACAGGCTTGATTCAGGCAGCATATTTCACTTCTTCTAAAATCTGAACATTGTGACAGATTTACATCATAGCTAATTAATTAGGTTTGTATGCAGGAGCCTTAAGTACTATCAGTAGTCACAATTTTAGCACAGGTCGGGCTTGTGGTCGAGGATATGTCACAACTATCGTAAATTATTTCAGGAATATATATATGTAGTTTGTTTTGTACTATCATAGCATTCTGTAAAACGAACTCTTTGTGAGTTTGTTGCAAAGTCGCAGGTTGACTCGATCATGGCAATGTTGTGTTTGAAACCACTGCGTTGGATTGTACCTACCAAGGGAGCATGGGTCAAAACTGATCTTCATTCTCCATCAGTATTCTTGCTGATGTTCCATTTACGACACTGTCGCGGCCTGATTTGAAAGTTCTTCTCATTCCATCTTGCAGCATCTGGCACCCTCTATTTCCACTCTGACTTATTTCCTTTTGATGCTCGTCGACGCTAAGTTCGTCTTCGGAAGGGTAGATGTGTTGTCTTTGCAAACAGCTTTCTCTGCACAAGTATAGAAGAGTCAAGATAATACTTGGCTTAGCCATGGAAATATCTCTTCAGCGCAAAAATAGCAACGTGCTTGTAAGAAATCGATTGCAAGGTTGAAATTAAAGGGGCACCACTCTAAATATGATGTGATCTCTCAAGAAATAATCTATAAAAACTCCAATTATGATACCGTAATTTTCCAAGTATAGTACGCCCCCATGTATAATACGCACCCCTAAAATAGCATGTAAATTCTGGGAAAAGCCTGTACCCATGTATAGTACGCACCCTGCATTTCAGTACATGAATAGTACCGATTTCATATACGATGTCATTCTGTTTTGCGATGTCACTCTCGAACAATCATTACACAGCGATCGCTAATCATTATACAATTAGCGGGATTGTCTTTAAACGATAGTAGACAGCAGCCAAAGCCTGCGAGGCGGGCGGCGCGATAGCTCAGGCTAGCCACACGGCATCTTGAGCACGAGAAGACCTTTTACAGATGCGATTGCTAATCATTATACAGTTAACGGTATTGTCTCTAAACGATAGTAGCCAAAGCCTGCGACGCCGGCGGCGAGTTAGTTTAGGCCAACGAACCGACATCTTGCGCACGATGCCTATTATAGACGCGATTGCGCCTAGGCTAACGGTTATGTCATGCGCAACAGGTCTGTTGAAGATGCGACTGATTTACGCAAGCGATTATATCTTGCGCACATGGCCTCTTGTGTATGTATAAATTGCGTATGCGATTGTTCGGGCCGGTCGTTGACGCGATGAATTGGCGAGAATTGCCACGCACGAGTGTCTATTAGTGACCTAATTTTGCTCGCGTACAAACGGCAAACCAACTCAGCAGGAGATCGCGTGCTTTTGCACACGACTCTCGTTAACTGGATACACGCTTCCCACTAATTACTACGCACGATGGCTGAAAGTGATGCGCGATTGGAAACAAACATGAAGAATGAAGATAGGTGTGATTTCAAGTTTTTGATCGAGGGAGATTTTTTTCAAGCGTGTTGTTCCCATGTATAATACGCACGACGCACCGCCCGATTTTAGGGCAAAAAACCGTGAAAATTTTGCGCATTATACATGAAAAATTACGGTAAATCCAATTACCCTAAATACGGTAAATCCAATTACCCTAAATATAATTATTTTACTGCATTTTGATTTAATACAGTGTTCAGTATAACAAGTAGATTTAATTTCTTAGCCGTTTTTTTTATCTGGACCATACAGTGAAAATGTGACGTTCGTCAAAATAACCCCATGGGATATCACCAAAACCAGAGACAATTTGAAAACACCAAGGTCATATTTGGAATCAGTGTCGTTCGGAACCCCGAAACAACTCTTCGAATATGCGTTATGAGTGTAATCCTAGTATAGTAGCTTACCAATTTATTTGTGGTAATAATTACTTACTTTCATCGTTTGCCAAGATCAGTCGTATTACTCCTTTATCTTGAATTGTCGAGAGATCATACGTTCCCTCGTCGTAATATAGAAGTTGAATATACTGTCCCCGATATTACTCCGAAATACAGTTCTCACAGTTTCACCTATCTCAGATCTGTGATCCACTGTAATCACTCGTTCATGATCTCCAGCAGCCTCATTTTCAATGTCACAAATATCACAGGAGTAACATTACAAACAACTGCAGTATGTATATCTGTAAAATACAAATTTACATCAGTTCCTTATGTTTCTAGGGTTTTCAAGTCTTGAATCAAAGGCTCGAGTATAGCATGATATCTCATATTTTTTAAAGCTGAAGTTTTTTCAATCACCTCAGGATGAATATTCCTCCAGTTGAATAAATACTTCACTTTAACATTACCCAGTACGGTACAAAATAAAAGCAAGGAAGCTTGTGAAACGTCTAGGACTACTAACGCATTACCAACTACCACATGATCTACAACTACATACAAATGGATACGCAGTAAACTTTGATCACTACTTGCAGTCGTTTGGCAGTTCCCGCTATATACCGGTATCTGACTGAATACGACTAAGTTGCTTCAGGTTCGACTATACCAAGTGACGCATTGCAGATTCGGCGGATATTTTACAACGAAGACAGGAACAATAAATACATTAATACTTACCATCCAATCCACGGCTTAATACAGCAACAAGCCATAAACTTTGCAACTTTGACAAAGACAACCTATGAAATGACCAACTCCATCAAACTTCCTCTTTTTTGCAATCCTTTTGAATTGAACGCTACGGCTATACTGTACGCATGACTGGTTTTGTAACCAGATAATCCGGAGTCATTATGGCTCCGTAACCGAACGGCTATGTTTGCGTGCGATGATGTAGCTATGTACGAATCACGATGTTTGTGTATTGCAATATATCCTGTGAGGATGTAACGATGTTTACTTGTCACTCAGCTGAAATAGCGATATAGTGAAATGGTAAAGCGTCCTGCTTCTGCTTCTTGATCGGTAGGTCATATGATCAATTCCCGGCCATGTCAGACCAAAGACTAAAAAACTGGTATCCGTGGCTATCCGGCTCAACGTTCAGCATTCAGGGATAGCATGGTTATCGCATCTCAATCGTCAAAGCATCTCAATGGTGAAAACGAGAATAAGTCTGATATCTCTCTCTCCCCTATCTCTCTCCTCCCCTCTCTCTCTCTCGCTCTACTTTCTATGCTCCCTTTCCCTTCTTTCTCCCCACTCTTATTTCTGCTCTATTCTCTATCCCTCCCCCACTCTCTCTCCCCTATCTCTCTTCTCTCCTCCCCTCCCCTCCCCCTCCCCTCTCTCTTTCTCTCTCTCTCCTTTCTATATGCTCTCATTCCCTTCTTTCTCTCCCCCACTATTCTTTCTGCTCTATTCTCTATCTCTATCTCTCCTCTCTCCTTCTCTCCCTCCTCTCTTTCTCTCTCCCTCTCTCGCTCCTCTCTGTCTTTCTCTCTCTCTCTCTCTTCCTCTCTCTCAGTGACGATGATGATGATAATTATGATGATATCACTAAAGCTCAACGTGATACTCTTACTTGATAACCATAGACATGGCTCCCATCATGTCCCATCATGGAAGTTTTTGTCATGTCAACATGAGATTTTAAAACCATGTCGGTGTTTTCATGGAATTAACATGAGAAAGAGGAAGTCATGTCCTTTCCATGATAAAATCCATGTTTATTTTTTACAGTGACTACCGATCACACGTGCGGGGACGGGTCTTTCGGGACTCGAGTCGGAGAAATTACCTTTTTTCGTAATCCCATCAATATTAGCAGTGAACTTTCTAAATTCCCCGTATTATTGAACGGTAGTTCATCTTTGGTGACTTGGAAAAAGTGTCCTCTCTTTTTGATCTCAGGATATGGTAACCTTGGATACTTGCATTTCTTACTGGAGCGGTTATAACTTTAGACTATACCTGTTTCCACTTAGCAGTACGCAGTTTTCTAAGAAAAATTAGACGTGAAATATTTGCAGTTTCACATAAGCCTACCTGTAACTGGTACTTCTGCAATAGTTACTCGTTATACTTTGAATCAAGAACGTTTTAGCTACGTGCACTATTTACTGAGGTATTTATGATATTATAATATTACTAATATTTCCACTTAACAGTACGGATTTTTAAGGCAAAACTAGGCCAGGAATACTCTCTTTTTCACTTAGCAGGAAATCTTCATATCTAGTCCTACTTGACTAGAAATTGAAGACTTTTGCTGATACTTAACCATCTACTAGTCCGATTTGTTTTGATTTTTCAGACAAAAGTAGGCCCGTAATACTTACATTTTCACTTACGTGGAAATAATAACTTCTAGTTTTACTTCAGTATATATTCAAGGGGTTGCGCTTTCACATCTACTTGATCATTTCTTGTTGAAGCCTGTAAGCTAATGATGTTTGGGAGCGATTGTTGT
The DNA here is from genome assembly GCF_051294905.1 of Botryllus schlosseri. Classification (NCBI taxonomy): domain Eukaryota; kingdom Metazoa; phylum Chordata; class Ascidiacea; order Stolidobranchia; family Styelidae; genus Botryllus; species Botryllus schlosseri. Next base: position 37,359,781 of record NC_137238.1, read on the forward strand.
AACTTCTTCGTTGAGATGCGTGTCGTACTGGCTGGTCGAAATAGGACAAACAGATTCTATTAATAGGCAAACATTCCAAAACAGATTCTATTAATAGGCAAACATTCCAAGTTTGAATTATCGCAGCGTTGTGTGCTTACGGGGTCGTGAATCACGCGATTTGTTTGCGCATATTTTTGTATGAAACATTCACAAACACGGGGCGAACGCGTGCACTCAATTGCCGTCAAACTCAATCCATTTCTTGCATATGTCTCCAACATGATAGAACCGGACAATTTTTCAAATCGCTTGTGCATGTATGCATTTTTGGACGGTTCGGCGTATTTTGCCGGTATATCGGTATACCTTCATTGCTCCATTGATCGACGATGCAAATCCATGTTTCGAGGTGTAGCTCTGAAGATTTTATTTAGACACTTCCGCGAAATAGATTTATTAATATTGAAATTAAGCCGAATATTTTTGGCTTGCACTCGTTACATGCCATCGTCAGCAACCATAGCTATACGACCCCTGACCAGTGTCAACCGAAAATATTGGGGATTATTTCAATATGGATATAATATTCATTGTATATTAAAGTTCCGTACTCCAAAGAAGCTTTTTAAAACAAATTTTATCCGAATAAATTGTAAATTTTATAGATAATTCCAATATCTTCATACTGAAAGCCCACATAGCCTGGAAGCTTAGTAAGCATTAGTTTAAAAACCAATTGCAAATCATACTACATTTTCGGTGACGTCATATTTTGTGATAGGATCGGCGATATATAATGTTCTTTCCCATTCTCTACTAGTTTCTGACGATTACTTCTATAACGAGTGTCAGCCGAAAATATTCGGCTTCATTTCAATATGAATATACTATTCAATTGTGTGTTGGAGTTCTGTACCTCAAAGAAGATCTTCAAATAAATCATAAATAGAGTTTTCGAAGGGTTACTAATCAAAATTGTTCCGAGTTCATGGAGTGGACATCATTGACTCCGACTTTTTGCTAGTTGAAAGTGATACGACCATATTTTCCAAACAACTTTAAGTCATTAAATTAATACCTATGGCCACAGTGACAGACTATCAACCAGCCAATGCGGTCCATGGCAATAATGCAATCATTTAAACTTCTGATTCAAACAAATTAGAGGATATAGTCCATTACGTTTTATCAGAAAGAGGATCATTTTTAGTATCCCAGTTTTATGCTATATTATTAGTTGTTGATAATGATTTAACGCCTTCAAAATTATATTCCATAAGAGATGCACCTGACATTGTCAAGGTATTGAGGTCGTTTATGACTGATGTTCTACATTTCGGCATCTCCAAAACGGTAGCCTCAGCGAACCAATATCTTACATGCACTGCTTGCAATAATGTCCTGCTCTGACACCCTCACCTTTGCCATATCCTATTTCTTAACATCTGAATTTCTCTTACACGCCTTTCGTCTGTTGTTTGGGTCGGCATTTTGATCATATTCGGGCCTATATAATAGTTCTCATCTCTTCTTACATTTCCAAGCCACCTGTGTCTGACTTCTATAATTTCTAATCCAGATTGTTTAAAAAGGACTGTATCTTGTAGGCCTCTACTACTATCCTACCAAATCTAGTCACTCCTGGCTAAAACCTTACCATAGGTAAAGCATTTTACAAGAGAAGCGATCCACCACCAGACTTGTAAAAACTGTTGGATTATCCAAATGCTAAACTAGAACAAGATCTCGTCACTTTTGAAAACTCGCAACTAGAACTAGAACCATATATAACGACCTTCAAAAATCCGCAACTAACCAGCTAAAACGCCGCTATCAACTATTACGGATCACTGAACCGCAAATGAGCTAAGAGATATGGGGTATAGAATTTTAAAAGGACCGGGTTTTGACATATTAAGGGCATGGGTCTGGACCCCTAAAATCCAACCATGTATTCGTCACTGTTAGTTATAATAATGCTCAATGGCTGCAAAACTTCACAAAGCAGAACACCGATATCGCGATACAAGCCATGCGACGCCACGTGTTCTCTAGGCGCACTGCTATTTCGTTTTTAATACGTTACTATAGAATTGAAACTACTCATAAACAGTAGCTAGTAGACCTTCAACTAACTAGACTGGTAATTTTTAATAGTCTCTATAGCCAACTCTTGCATCATGACAGGCCTTACCGCTGCCCTGTACGAGATAATATTGTATTGATACTTCGGTTGTAGTAGATAGTCACTCATGACGCGAACCCCAATCTGTTCTACGATGTGAACATATATTTGACTATTCTCGTAAATATTCGAGTCACCGAACGACTCGTGTCGGCTAGCGGATATTGAATGAGTGCTCAGCCGTAAATTTCTTTGACTGCAGTTTGCGTCCTTACAAATATTCATGACAACGCGACAAACATTTCGAGTTAGTTTTGACATTCAGCATTGCCGCAAGCTTCAGTCGATCAGTTCTTCTTGCTATTATACAGACAGTTGTCAGCACGCTTTGCTATAATATGAATGTAATATAGTTTTGAGTCAGGACGTTCCTGTTGAGATCGCGTTCAACGGTAGAATTCAAATTTCAGTTCGATCTTTTTAAATATCACATCATCGACAGTTTACGTGGCGGTTAGCTCTATACCAGCTGTATAGTTCGAGCAGTTTTTCTGGTCATCCGCAATATTATCTGCAATATCTCTATTTCGTTAGAGTCGGAACCAAGTATTAACGTTAATGGTGGTGGAGTCGATGAGTGGAATATGATTGTTTCGGGTTATGGTATTACTATCATCGCCGCTTAGACTTAAACTAACGAAATTATAGTGGAAGACCTCCTAATATAGTCGATGTAAAGAGATGCACAATAGTTTTTAGACATCTTTATTTCTGCGTCCTCCTCACGACAGCCGGTTCAGACAAGAAGGAAGCATGCATTGTCATGTGTCCACCAAGTGTCCATTTGACGTAGTTGGTGCTAGACACTTGGCGGCCCTAGAAGTAACAGTACCATCGTAATAGCAAATAACAATCACCACATATACACCCCTAATGGGAGGGGGGCTGTCACATGTATCGTACTTTCCACAAAGGAAGCCTTGAAACTCTGATTGGTCGTATCGCAGCTTACGAGAAATGCAGTACAAATAGCGACGCACGATGGTGTAAATGACCGTGGTCCGTGGCCCGACATATGAGCAATGAGCATGCGACGCAATGAAAAACGAAAGATCAGCATGCGACACTTCAGCACAGTCCTGGGCAAAGTGCGGCCCGTGGGCCAAATGCGGTCCACGAAGCTTTTCTGTGCGGCCCGCAAATAGTTGCTTGGAACTCAAACATAAAACCTGCTTTTTGAATGTGAATGCGTGGACTAAAACCATAGGCTGTATCAACTGAACAGGAAAATCGTTTACGTTGAAGCCTGTTCGTTATTACGCCACGATTACGCTGCCTACGTACCTCGCATGGCTAATCTAGATTCAATGTAAAGTCAATGTAGCAAAGTATGAGTAGCAATTAAAGTCACAAGAAATCACTCTTTCCATATAGTTTAGATAAAACCTTCCTTTTGCTATTATCACATTACACATTATACGGTCTGTGTTTCAATTGTTACGTGTTACGTTGAGAAATCCCCAATTTGTAAAACAAATCAATCAGTGCTCGCGATTACTATATGACTCATCATAAGACTAGATGACCTTCACGGTCTTATCGATCATTCCTATCTAATACCAAATGGTGTGCATGCATATCTTCTGTACCACCATCACTGCCGTTTGTTATATTTTGGTTGGATGAAAATGAATAAATACGGTCTCTCTCTCTCTCAATCATAAAGGATGAAAGAGCATCCCAAAAAAGGAAGCCGAAAGCTGACATTCAATGAAGGTTTTGAGCACTAAATATCTGTATACTGGGATCGACAGGAAACCTTTTGTTTGAGCCGAGCATGTCGCCGAGATTAAGAATTTTTATCAAAGTCGGTCATAAGACAAAAACACGAAAACAAACATGGCTAACTAAACTGCACACTACTCGGAAGGCAGCGACCAAGACAATAAGCTTTTTACTATCCCAAATATATTTTAGTGCAGTGGTTTTCGAACCGGGGGGAGTGAAAGGGTCTGAAGGGGCGCGAAACGGAGGTTAAATGAAAAAAATTGCGATCCGTGCGATTTACTCTCAGCTCATTGTTTTTGCTCTGTATTGGCCGACTTTCATGTGTAAGATCTTTCTCTAATCAACAGCCATAACCTTCCACGCCATCAAAATATCCGTTGGGATAGCATTTTTGTTGCTCTTTTTAATATTTTGTGATATCATGATGAGGGGGCCGCGACATTTGTCGCTATCATAAAGGGAGGCGTGCCTAAAAAGTTTGTGAACCAATGTTATAGTGTCTTAATAGAAGAACGTGGATAGGGGTGTACAGAAAGTTGAAAACATATCATGCTCAACATTGTTTCGAATCGTGACGGCAACTATATCTTTTTAATTTTGTCACTTTCTCATTACCTAACATCAACACCTTCACCGAGCGGCATTTATTAACAATGTAATTTAGAAATAAAATTAAAATACGCTGCAGAATTTAGCTAAAAAAATCGCTCGGCCCGCCAACGTATTTTCTACTTCTCATTTGGCCCGCGGAGAAAAATAATTGCCCACCCCTGCTTTAGCATGCGTCATTTTGCCATGTCTTTTCGCCACCCCAACACCTACCGTAATCCCACCTGAACTCCGAAATCAATACTTCTATATATCTTAACCCCATCCCGACCCGAACCTAACCCTCAATATAAATCATACCCAGCCGCAACTCCAAATTTAACCCACAAGATCAAGTGTCGCATGCGCATTGCGCATATGCCACGGACCGTAAATGACATATGACCAAGTCGAGATCAATCCACAGCATTGTCACGAAGGGCGGTGTACAAGGCATGATCGTAAAACTACCGAGTTATCTTTAAAAAGTCCGGTAAAAGTGGCTTTATATTCGTTGTGTGAGGGTAAAAGGTATTATTGAATATATTGTTAAATACTTGAAATTCCAAAATGCCGTCGCGGGCCGCGTGTTTGAGACCTCTGATCTCTACATCCCTCTGCAATTGCGCTACAATCGTTTGAAAGCTTCGCATGTCGACGAGAATTAGTTTTAGTGACGCGGTGGGAAAACATAAATCAGTCGTTTGGTTGTGTGGCTAACGACTATTATCATTGCCAGCAGTTCATTCAAAGCGTACTGCAGGCTTACTTTGCGCGGGTGTGACGGCCAAGGTGAAAGTTGCATTTCTGGTGAGGAAGCGAAATTTGGCGTTTCATTATTTGGATTTTGGGCTGATGTTGTAGTCTGAATGACAGTTTGGCTCAGTTTTATCGCAATTTCCATCATTTCAAAACACCACAAGACTGCGACGTAATGAAATGATATGAAGGAGGCTAACCGATATGTCGATATGCCATAATGTTTTAATCAGAAACGAGCCTTGGCGTTGACCGGTATGCGGTCAGGCGAATTCGACATGTCATATAATGGTTCGGTAATCTTGAGCGCTGATTATAGTATTTATTCGGTATAGTGCTTCAACAAATCTCAGATTTTCACTTCTGAAAATACAGTATAACTTTATTTTCAAACCATTGGCGTTCTGTGCTGATTGGAACAGAAGATCGAGAGCATCCATCGATGACGCGTCATTTGTACAGCTAAACGGAATGCTAAAGTGCTGTTTGACTGGGTGTAGATCACGGAACCGAATCGGTTAGCGATCGTGAAATACCTTGACGTACAACTAATGGTTTCATCATATTTTCATTTTGTAATAGTTACAAGATATGTATAGTATCATAGTTTTGGACTCCATAATGGCAGGAATCCGACAAGTTATTCTGAAACAGGGTTGGATCCGGATGTATGTTTTCTGCCAAATTGGATCCGGACTGGATTCTAAATGTCTAGTGCAGGGTTACGCACCTTGGAGACCTTTTAAGTGCCGAATCCGCGCATTATATGTCACAGTATTACTTAAGCTTGTACACAAACCAAATCAATTATCGCTGATTCTCGAACAGAAACGTCTGCATAACCAGTGAAACCTTTACCGATGCTTGCGACACACCCACACCACTTTAGAACCAAGATTTAAAGCACTAGCAAGGGATAAATAATGCCAAGTCTCCCAATAGCTGTGACTAACAAAACAGTGAATACATTTCGCTTGATGCATTTGCCAATTATACCGCTTTACCAGATTTCGCATATATCCGTACCGTGTCTTATTTTGTATGCAAATTACGTTAAAACGCACCGAAGCAAAATTTAGCTTCCGTAACCGGACTCCGGACCTTTTCTAAAACTGGCTACGTAGCCCTGTTCTAGTGAAGGAACGTGACTTTATATGTTTATTCTAATGTTTTGTATCAACTTGAACTCATCTAGTATTTGGATTGCATCATAATGTTGAAAAATACATGATGGCAATCTCCAAGGCATTGCTAATGTTTACCAATATATCGACGACAGAGGCTATAGATGATCAGCTTGATTGAGCAAATCTAGGCGATCCCGATTTTAACATTAAATACCAAAACATGATCCGTAGACCTGGGAGATTGGAAAATTCTCAGCGTTTTCGAATTAGATTAGAGTTAATGAATTCAAAAAAGAAACTATGAAATTGAATTAAATTCCGGATCAGAAATAAAACTACCAGAAAGGTATGATAAAAAAGTTCAATTTATATCAAATCTTAGTAAATTCTCAGAGGCAACTGATCGTCAAATGTCTGTACATCAAGCTTGCCTCGTTTCGCACTATACAGTTTTCCTGTAGCAATTTTAGGTAAACCAGATATTTGATGATAATTAAAAAGAGATCATGGAAACATTCCAGAAATTATATTATATTCAAATCGTTGGCATTTCGCTCTGATTAGTTTAATTAGACAACGATAATCATCTAGATGTCCAAGTCTGCTGTATATATATGTAGTAGTTACAGGCCCACTCTGATGAGATACAAAGTTAGTGAACTGTTAAGTATAATTAATCTTCGCCGCGTAACGCTCAAGATTGTAAACAAGACATTCAGCAAACACCGTTACGAGTTTCTCTTTACGCGGAACTGACGTAACGTTTGTTTGATTAGAGGCGAGCGCACCTTCAAAGCAAATAAACTTGTGTCGCTGTTGCAACAGTTATCTTTGCAGAACAATAGGCCCCGATATTCGGCAACTTGTTTCGTAACAGCGCGGGTTGCTCGAAACAGTACACGACTTAAACGTAGAGGTGGTCAGTATCGAAATACTTCTACTTTTTCAAGTAATTCAAGTAGATATTGCCTACTCGCCATACTTCCTCAAGTGGTTATGATTATAATCTACTTCAACTTCATAATTTTCGGGTCTTAAGCAAAGCTAGGCCTAGAATACTCTCTTTTTTACTTACTTGTAAATCGCTGTTTCTACTTCAGCTTCAGTTACTTCTACTTCTACTTCTACTTAACTACTGAGCAATACTACTTTGACCCCCTCTGGTAATGAAAGATGGGAAAAACTACTTGAGTGGTCCGAAAAAGTTTAAGGAAACTGTTTTCACCAGAGTTCAACCATAAATTTACCATGCAGTTTTTCGGGATCAGTATCCCGCCGGCCATCCGACAGTCGACGAGCATGTCCACATTCAAGTCGAAATACAAGCAATTACTACTAAATAAATACAGTCCATCCTCAAGATTATCGGACCACGACTGACATATCGATCTCGCTTCCCATGACATGCCGCCCTATTTCTTGTCGCATTCTTTTTCTATACTATCTTCTTTACTTTCATTCAGTGTGCATGCCTCCTCTTTACATCGCCTAGGCCAAGGTGGGTGTCAGATTCCATAGATTACTCCTTGTCGCTTCGACATCTTCCTGTCTTTTCATTGTATCGCATTTTTGTGGTGTATTGAACTGATAAAATTGCTAATAAACCAATGAAAAAAAAAGATAACAACTTAACTATAGCTGCACATTTTTTCCAAATTCGTCTAGAGTTAGAATTATTGAACTCGCATGAGAGGCACAACATACATCAATATCAATTCATATCAATTCTGAGTTTGATTCTCAAAAGCACGATAATCGCAAATGTCTGTACACCAAGCTTGTCTCGTCTCACGCTATACCGTTGCCCTGTAACATTTTTAAGAAACCTGAAATTAGATTATAAATAGAAAGAGAGTATCGAAACATTTCACCGAAGTAGATTAGAATTAGATTTCTCTAATCTGATTATACAACTAGAATTATCTATAGTTCAAGTCTATTTTCTATAGCAAGAAAACAAGTTCAACAATATATTTTTCAGGACCTTCCCACAGTAACGTAACAGAAGAAGCGGGCGAATCGAGCTCAGGCGGCGAATTCCAAGAAACGAACGACACTTTGACGCTGGGAAGGTCGAAATTTCGTGATTCCGACAGAATGATTCGAAAAGGCGCCTCTAAATCGAGGAACGTCGATGCAGAGCTACAGAACCTTTTCGAGCCTCCACAGTCCAAGTGAGTATCGAATACCTCATTTATCGACAACTGAATATGTACTGAGGGGTTCAGATTACAAGGATGGAACTAAATATTTGGAGCAGACTATTTTGACGACGAGACATAGCGGTGTCGAAGGTTTTGTTCAGCCAGCGGCGTCGATTTGCGGTAGTCAGGGGTGAATTTGAGAGGTCGCAATCTCTCCCATTTCAAACTCGAAACCCCGTTTTGAAATACCGATTCTATCTCCACAGTTTCTCAGCTCATCAGTAATTCAGTAATTCGTATTATCCGTTTTTGGTTGCTCGCGTTTCCGTTACTTAGTTGCGGATTTTCGAAAGTCTTTAGTTCTAAACTTATAGATGCAAATTTTGAAAAGTGACGAGTTATAGTTGCGCAATGCGAATTCTGGAAACCCAGTATAGTTTGTACAACACTGGCCATGACGTCATCTATATGATTCAGGGAGCAAGAGCCATGGGACAAGTTCAAAGTGGAACCGCCAGAAGACGAAGGAAACGACACGGGAGCGATTTACAATTTCTTTGTCCACGTGGCCAAATACATCACGGTGCTCGTCTTTGGAGGCATCGTCTTTTTCGGGGGAATCGCTTCTATGGTTCGTGTTCAGTATGGTTGTTTAGAAATAAGTATCGATTATTTTTCAAATTTTACTGGGTATCCCATAAAATTTTCAAGTTGTTTCAAAAACGCCTCACATCATAATCAGCTCAATTCTGACCCTGGAGAAGCTATTACAGTGCAAGTACAAAATTTGGGATTAAAAACAACAACTATACTTTTAAAATTTTACTGGGGACCCAATGAATTTGTTAGGTTGTCTACAAACACGATCCGTAACACATTTTTCTCGATTCCGACGTGTAGAAATGAAGTTATATTAGCATAGAAAATTGTGGATTCAAATTTCACTTGAGACCGTACGATTTTGTGTCCCTGGGTAAAAACGCCACACGTCGAGTAAGGCTCAAACCCGATCGGTAGGCCGATAAGTGAAGCTACCGCAATGTCTGTCTCTGTAATTCCTAGTTTCATGGTAATATGTCGTTTGCAGGGTTCGCTTTTAGTTCTCACCAACGCTTTCAGCCTCGAAACCTATCCTTACGAAGATACCTTTTGCGGGTACGGATATCAGAACGCCGCCTTCAACGGGAGATACGAACGTTACACGATCATGCTCGTTTTGATGCTGTGTCTTTGCTTCCCCGAAGCCCTGGGCTTCTGTTACTCCCTGTACCGCATCATCATGAAGCACGAAAGCGAAATGGTCTGGGGTGCTTGCTTTGTGGTGAGTTTGCTACTTGATATCTACGCTTATTGTTTGTGTAGTGTAAACCAGTGTTTGTAACCAAGGTTCCGAGTCACAAGTCAATCTCACTTTTATAGTTCTGACTCGAGTCAAGTCGAGTCATTTCCTATTCACCGTCAAGTCTGAGTCCAAGCCACGGAGTAGGGTGTCGAATTTGAGTCATGGTATTATGACTCGCGTCCGAGTCCAAGTAATTGTGTTGACTGTTCATGCAGTTCCGAGTTAAGGTAATGTGAAACCCACATTTTACAACTCTGCTCGGTGATGTCGAATGTCTCTCATTCATAATATACTAATTTTCTTCAATTTTAACAGTTTCTGGTAGCATTTACAAGTAGGCCTACCAGTACTGATAGACGAAACAATAATAGTGCGATAACTTTACTATTCTTCGGAATTACAATGAAATGTCTGTCTTGGTACACCCAGTCTCGAGTCATATGACTCGAGTCATATGACTGATTACACGACACTTGATCATGAGACTATATGACCTCAAAACCAACCGCAACTCTTACGCCAACGGTTAAACGAACCCTCAGAAGTAAATGTGAAGACGTAAATTTCTGCAATGATGGTCGTACAGAAAATATGCATGCACAGTATTTTGTATCAGATAGGAATTATCGATACGACCGTGATGCTCAACTAGTCTGATCACGCCAAGACGTTGACAATGACGTTTCGGCTAACATGCGACTCTGTGAAGTTTGCTGCCACAAATCTCGGCGGCGAGGAAACCTTGACCAAAAGTAGCCTACCGCCCCGTGCTGGCCGAAACAGATAATCTATAGGCAGCGATTAAGACAATAAGCTCTGTAGCCTAGTATCTCAAATACATTTTAATGTCTGAATATGAAAACGTGGATTGAAGAGAATTCAAAATGTATCATTTTTAACATTGTTTCGAATTATGACGGAAAATAAATAGATTATTGTTTTTTGTTAAATCTTCATTTTCTCATTATCTAATATCAACGCGTCCACTAAGCAGCATTTATTAACAAAATTCACTGCTTTCAATTTAGAAATAATATCAGTTCGCTAGATAATATAGCTAAGCATTTCGACTCGGCCCGCCAACGTATTTTCTGATACTCATTTAGCCAGCGGGAAAAAATAATTGCCCGCTTTTTTGGTGTAGCAAGTAAATGGTTATGACTTGATTATATAGTGCAACTAGGCAAACCTATATAACTAATCCAAAAAAGTATGAATAGGCCTACGGTACTTCGTTACTAACCAACTCTAACCTTAATCCAGCCCTTAACCGAACTTCAAAGTCGACCGACATGTTCAAGTGTTGCCTGCTCATATGTCCACGATTATAAGAGACTAGGCTCCAAGTCGATTATTTCGACGCCCTTCTATCGTTCCCTAATAACACAACCTTGGGGTGTTTTGATCTGATAAAAATTACATAATAAAATGACTGACCCTTCAGGAAGATTCAACAGATCTTGTAACCGAGAATCTCCCACTATTTGCGATATAGCCCAAATCTTGTGTGTTTATAGGGCATGATCCCTGAAATTCTTCACGCATTCGGATTAACGTTCCTGGTGCTGGGAGTTCTTCCGTACATCGACGCCACAATCGCGATCGCTCTGCTGTCGCTGGTCGGGATCGTGCCATCGTGGATCCACTTTTATGCGAAGTTGATTTCAAAACGCGCGAAGTACGGACTACAGCAGGACTCGAAGGCCAGAGCGAGGCGGACGCAGGATTTTGCTTTCAGTATCACAGCCATGGTACGCATATATCATCGTGAAATTAGAACTAGGACTGGGCGTACTGATTAGAGTGTTAGGAAATTATAGCTTCTATACTGTTTCCATTATGGAAGACTGAAAACTTCGATTGCTGGTCACATCGCATCAGTCGACAATCCACCAGCATACCCACATTCAAGTCGAATTACAAGCAATTTCTACTAAATAATAGTCCGCCCTCAAGATTACCAGACCTATCGATCGAACCTAGCAATTGCGTTGTCACAAAGTGCAGTGAAATAGGTATGGATGGACGTAAAAGGTGATGACAGACTGACATTAGAAGGCCTGAGTCACGCGTAGACATTTGGATTTGGAAATTAATTTCTTCCCTAAGTTAAGTAGGAAGATAAAACGAGAAGAAGAAAAAAACGAATACAAAAAAAAATTAAATATATGTCATCAGCATTAAAATGAATGAAAAATACTTCCGGAATAGACCCTGTCATAGATTTTACAATTTATTTAATGTACACAGTGTTGATATCGATGTAGCATGTGAACCAAAACAAATAAATGCACTTCCTCAAAATACAATTCATAACATTTCCGTGATGATAAGCCACCTTCTAAGTAAATTAGAAGTGGTTACAAGTAGCTATAGTCTTGAACTTGTGATATAGAATAGTACGGTAAATAGCAGGCACGTTGTTCCTAGATTTTACACCTTTATTCGAGATAGGGAATTGCGTGACACTGGTGACACTACAGATGCTGATTTTAATGTTAACGAATTGAGACTGCCTTTGTGAAAATCTATATAGTGTTATAACTTATAATTATGAAGCGAACTATGATATTGGATTAAATTGTCAAAATAATCAGGAAATGCTCTTCCTTGTATTGCTTCACGATGTTGACAATTTCAAATCGGTATAAATCTGAGACCGCGAATGTAGCACTCGTTTTTAGTTAGGGGTCTGTTCTTTGAAAGATGTTTTGAATTGTAATTTTCACTCCAGAAAGTTATAAAAACATCTTTATATTTAGGGAAATAGAACCAATCTATATATCCTACTTGTTCGATTGATGGTTTAATTAAATAAGTGGAAAAAAGTGGATATCAAGTTCAACTCCTTGTCTCAGATTCTTCAGCCTGTTGGAATATGCTTTCTATGTTGGCAAATATGGTGGACACTCAACAGTGGGTCTGCGGTGTCACGTAACGGTCAAACGGTGGTGGAACTTTGCGTTTACGCATCAATTTGTAAGTGTTCAATTTTAGCGTCGTTGATGTTTGCCATTATCAATGATGGATAACACCAGATTTGTACGGATTACTGGATTTTGAAAATGAGCAATTAGAACTCGTACTACTCACTTTTCAAATTTCGCAACCAGAACTATATCTAGAACTCACCTTTAAAAACGTGCAAAGAACCTCTCACTTTTAAAAACTCGCAACTAGAACTAGAACTACTGACTTTTCAAAACTGGCAACTAGAACTACTCACTTTTAAAAATCCACAACTAGAACTAGAATTACTCACTTTTCAAATTCAGGAATTAGAACTAGAATTACTCACTTTTCAAAACTGGCAACTAGAACTAGAACTGCTCACTTTTCAATTCTTGCAACTACGGTACATCTAGAACTAGAATTACTCACTTTTTAAAACTCGCAACTAGAACTTGAACAGCTCAATTTTCAAATCTCACAACTAGATTTAGAACTAAAACTACTCAATTTTCAAATCTCGCGACTCGATCTAGAACTACTTACTTTTCAAAATCCGCAACTAGAACTAGAATTAGTCACTAAATCGTTCTTTCCACAGCGCTGCTTCTTATCTCGCTTCGATATTGGGAGAACTTTGTCACGAAAGACATCCGGGTGACCGAAAGGTTTAGCCTGAACCTGCTCACTCTACAGAAGCAGTTGGACAGGACGAGATTTAAAACCGGAGCTATTTACGCGATTGTCAGATCTGCGGTCATAGGTGAGATACGCATCGCGTTATTTCCAAAGGGGCTTGTCGAGGTGTCTGCATAGCCATGAAATGGGATTTCAGATTGCCAGCTTTGAACAACCCCTACGTTCAGACTTACAAGTATAAACTGCTGTATTTCGAAAATGCTCAATAAACCAGAACCAGAAAACTCACCATTCAAAACTCGTAATCGGAACTGGAACTAGGGGTAACTAATCCGCAACTAGCCAACTAAAACACAACCAACCAGATTCAATTCTTAATCAACTTTCGAGTTGGAGATGGGGTTTTTAAAACCCCTAAGCTGTCCCCTGACTACCCCACTATTATAGTAATGACTCCGAGTGAACATTGGCTTATAAAAACATCGGAACACCGAAATCACGATTCACACCAAACGACCATGTCTGTTGATCCAGGCCATGTAATCCACCATCACGGATTTTAATGAAAATTGATTTCATTTTTATTGTAGAAAACCAAACCAACCCCAGGGGTCAAACAAGAGGGAAAAGTATTTAGTATGATGTAAATGACCAAGTGTGAAAGTTTCACCCTCAACAACCGTAATTTGACCAAAATATCGCAAATTTAAATAACATGTATTAATTTTTGACATGTTTTCCACTTGAGTGATCACAAAAACAGCGATTTTTGAACGGCCGTATCTTCGGTTCTAGTTGACCGATTTTCGTAAAATCAGGTTTTCTGAAATCAGAAAACGAAGACTCACGAGGATGCCAAATTTCATGAAAATCCGAGACGTTGAGTTACGTTTTTCCGTTTTTCTGGATCACGAGACATGAAATGACTCTCTTTGGTTGTGTTTTTATGATTATAATGGATTTTTTTCTCTTTTCTAGTTGGGACCTGTTTCCTGGTTTTCTTTGTCGTCGATGGTTACAGCAATGTTTTGTATCAAGAACGAAATACTCTAATTCTGTTCCGAGACTACACTGGAGCTAGAGCAGCATGCAATCAGTAAGAAAAATTCATGTCCCGGTATTGCTGTGTTCTAATGCAGACTGAAATTTGAACTGGAACTACTCACATTACAACACTGGCAACTAGAACTTTTCAATTTTCAAAACTAGCAACTGCAACTAGAACTAACGATCGTGTTTAGATTTAGAAAAATGAGTTATTATGAATCCGTGGCTTTCTGTATCGCTCAAGAGTTTCAAAGCATTGAGTTGAACCTGAATTGAACTCGAGACTTGACTCGGTGGTGAATTGAAAATGACTCGACTGGATTCGAGTCAAAAGTATAGTTGACTCCAGGGTTGCAACCAAGTCACAAGGCTCCGAGTCACAGGTCAATCTCATTTTTATAGTTTTGACTCGAGTCAAGTCGAGTCATTTTCAATTCACCACCGAGTCAAGTCTGAGACCAAGTCAGCAACCAAAGGTTTTAGTCCCAGTCATGGTACCGTATTATGACTCGAGTCCAAGTCATTGTGTTGAATGCTCAGTTTCCAGTTAAAGTCTTATTAAACCCACTTTATTAGCTCAAGTATGGTGATATAAAATTGTTTGCAATTATGATATACTATTTTCACTCACTTTTAAGAGTTTCTAGTCGCATTTTCAAGTACCAGTGCCGACAGACGAAATCCCAATAGCGCGGTTACTTTACTATTCTCCGAAATTACAATGAAATGTCGGTCTTGGCCGCCTGAGTCTCACGTCATGTGACTTGGTTCGAGTCATGCGCAATGACTCGAGTCCAAGTCGAGTCAATACACAAATTGACTCGAGTCGAGTTGAGTCATTTCCGTGTTTTTTAGAAAACTCGAGTCATTAGAAAATCGTGATTTGAGTCGGACTCGAGTCGAGTCATGACTTGAGCCACTACAACCCCGGTTTACTCGTGACTCGAAACCTTGTGACTCGGTCACAAATCTGCTACTATCGTGATGGCAATTAAAAGCAACTTATCATTAACAGGTTCATTCAGCATTTTTGGAACACAGGCGTGACCCACTGCTTCTCCGGACTGGCGGTGTTCTTTTTTGGCCGCGTGGCTTGCCAGACCAAAATTCAGCTGCAGGCGTACGCATTCCCTCTCATCTTAGTGTCTCCGGTGATGATTTGCCTGGTCGCCGTCAACAGCGTGTTCAATCCGAATCCGAATGATATTCTGACGTATTTCTTCACCAACAGAGCAGCAAGTGAGATATGAGTTTCAGTCTCTCGAAGAGCAGTTGTAAAATCCCAAGTCGCAACAGGCTATGTTATACTTGGGCAGCTAGATAATTCTTGTGGTCTAATAAGCCTAATTTAAGTGAAATGTCTAAGTCTAATCTAATTTGTGAAATTATCCCACGATCTCTTATTCATTCTAATCTAATTTCTGCATCTCCTGAAAATGCTACAGGAAAACTGTATGGTGCAAAATGAGCCAAGCTCGCTGTACAGTAGGGGTGTTCAAAAATAACTTTTTTTTCTCAAATTTTACTGGCTACTTGATAAAATTGCTACGTTACGTAATTTAAGCCTACACACCAAATCTGGTTTAATTCCAACCACCAGCCGCATTGCTGCAGGAGAAGAAAGTTTCTGTTTATCATAAAAAAATGATTAAACAAAATTTCCAAATTATCTGTTCACCCCATAAAAGTTGTCTATAGAAACGATGTTCACCAAATTTGGTTCAATTCCAACCAGCAGCCGCTTCGCTACAGTAGAAGAAAGTTTCTATTTATTATGTAAAAATTATTAGAAAAAATTTCAAAATTTTCTGTTCCCCCCATGAATGTGTTAGGCTGTCTATAGGAACGATGTTGACCAAATTTGACTCAATTCCAACCAGTGGAAGCGGAGTTATTGCCGTCGAATCATTTGGATTTGAATAAAATAGTATTTACGGTGGGCACAACTATAATAAATAATTAAAGAATTGGCCACCGTAAATACTATTTTATTCAAATCCAAGTTTTTCAACATCAATAACTCCGCTTCCGCTGGTTGGAATTGAGTCAAATTTGGTGAGCATCGTTTCTATAGACAACCTAACACGTTCATGGGGGGAACAGAAAATTTTGAAATTTTTCATAACAATTTTTATATGGTAAACAGAAACTTTGCCCTCCTGTAGCAATGCGGCTACTGGTTGGAATTGAACCAAATTTGATGTGTAGGCTTTAAATTAGGGAACCTAACAATCTTATCACGTAGCCACTACAATTTGAGAAAAAAAGTCAATTTTGGAACACCCCTAGTGTACAGATATTCGTCTTTCCCGTGCTTATAAGAATGTAGTCTGACTTGAAATGCACTGATCTTATTCAATGTCCAAGTTTTTGCGAATTCACTAATTCTAATTATAATCGAATTTTGAAAAGAACTGTGCAGCTATAATTCTAATTCTTGTCTAATATGAAAAAAGCGGTGACTGCAATTCTAATTCTAGTATAATTTGGAATAAACTGTGTTGATATAGTACTACAGTAATCTAATTCCTGCTTTTCCTGAAAAGGCCATAGGAAATTGTATAGTGCAAAACGTGCCACACTTGCTGTACGGGCTTTTGCCATTCTCGTGGTTTTTAGAATGGACACTTAGTTGATATTCACAGAACTTGATTCATCATCGAAGACCCCTAAAACACCCCCGTGGCTGCAGGCGCGTAGCCAGCTGAAAAATAAGGGAGGGGGGGCGTTTTTTTTTTTTTTACTTCACTAATATAGCATCAATTCACTAGGATTTAGTACATGCGTAACTGAAGGGTTAGCATACGTCCTCCGTTTTAGGGTTTTTGAAAATGTCCTCCGAGGACGCCTAAATATCCTTCTTTTTGAGATTTTGTCCTCTTTTTCGAGAATTCTTGTCACAGTTACGGCGAAATTCGACTGAGATGCTGTAAATCAGCACCGAAGTAACGCTCCGGCGGGTATTTCGGGAGCTGAGCCTGAAAGTTGCCCTTTTTTTACCTAGCACCGGTAAAAAATTGACCGTTTTTTCACGATTTCCCTCCGGTATTCTAAGTTTGAAAATTTTGAAAAAGTGTCTTCCTTAACCGATTCCTAAATATGGTAACCCTGCGTTACTGACAGTTGTACGATCTCCTCGACTAGAACTAGAACTACTCACAAGACCAGTAATTAATTTACCATAAACCAACTACATTTGCAGCTTATGCAAACTATCTTCTATTAGAGGTCGACCGATATTGATTTTTACAGGCCGATACCGATTACCGATATATCGGCTCACTCACAAGGCCGATACCGATATCATAGGCCGATATTAATATGGAAGGAGCAGAGAACAATTTCACCAAAAATATTATATATTAGGCAAGATGGCACTTGTACATGCCACAGAAAGCTGAACAGCAAACGAGAAAACTGAAATTGAAAAGAATAATTGCTTAATTGTGCACATTCGATGAAATTTGGGATAACCCGAAAAGCAAAATACGATACAGAATTGCAGATCAGTCCAGGAAAGGTAGAATGTAATGCAGGAATCATAGTTTCTCTGCATGCTCGCCCAGTTAAACTCGTCCTGCAAGGGTAAATCTGTCATATATCGCCCTTTGCGTCGTCGATTTCTTGAGATTGAGAACACAGAGCATTGAATTTCCGAAATTTTTGAATATTTTTTAAACATAAAATATCGGCCGATATCGATAATCGGGAAAGCTCTAAATATCGGCCTCGATAATCGGTCGACCTCTATCTTCTATTGCCTGTAGAGGCGACGGCTGTTGACTTTTGGCATGAACTTGCAATCGCAAATTGTAACGGCACTCATGATTCGATAACTCACAAAGCATGATGTTCACTGACTTGACTGTAACCTCGATAACCTTTATTTCTCAGGGTTTACGGTACCCCCATCATTTTACAAATACATCGGATGGTCTTCCTATTACGGCGGACAAGATTGGATCATTTTAGCCACAATTTTGGGCGGTCTCCTTGTCGGATGGTTCACCATCATATTGCTGACTTTCTATCTGTGGAGATCTCGAGACGTGCGACTGGCAAGGTAAAAATATGTTAATAGGCATTGCTGGGTACTCGGTAATGTGCATAAAATGGAAATAAAGTTTATGTCTCTAATGCTGTCGACTGCAGTAGGGCTGTTCAAAAATGACCTTTTTTCTCAAATTCTACTGGCTACTTATAAAATTGTTAGGTTACCTAATTTTAGCCTACACACCAAATCTGGCTCAATTCCAACCAGTAGCTGCATTGCTACAAGAGAAGAGAGTTTCTATTTATTATATAAAAATGAATAACAAAAAATTTGGCTCAAGTACTTGATTACTGACTGTGATGACACTTTTACGCTGGCTCGGACTTGACTCGATGGTGAATTGAAAACGACTCGACTTGTCTATTACACTGGTCAACGCACGTTTTGGTGCCAAGAAAGTTTCAACTGTTTCAGGGTATTTTTAGTTTGCTGAATCCAAAAATGACGTTAGTTTTTCTGGATTGGCTCGATTTTTATAAGCATTCCATATTTTTGGTTCCAAAAGTGCTAAAAATACGCAAATTGTGACATAGGTAAAATGCTCTTTGTATACAACGGATCTTTGTGTACTACGGTTTTAGGACATTGTTATGTCGCTGAATCCGAAAATAACATTCGTTTTTCCGAATAGACCCTATTCTTTGAGATATTCCACATTTTTGTTTGGAAAAGTGCTAAAAATACGCAAATTTAGGCAAATTTAGGTAAATTTCACTCTATATACTACAACTTCAATGATTTCTCATCTGTCTCTTCAAGTATGTGCATACAGTATTGTTCTATTGTTGACGCGATATCGTTGAAGACGCAATCGTTGTTAGAGAGCCTTCTATACGCGAGTCCTGTTTCGTGTCAAAATCAAGCAAAAATTATAAAAATTATGCGATATTAGCGGTAAACAACATATTTTTGTAAATCAAAGCCCAAACACTACGTTCAGAAACGCTCAAAGTTCGGTTAGTAAGCTGTCAAAGCACGCAAATCAATCATATAACTCCATTTCGAGTAAAAGCCCTTCGATGTTTTTGCAGTAAAAAGGTTCATCTTGTTGGCTAAAATACTAAAGTAACTCTTTCTCTCTTGCACGGTAATATGTTATTCAAGCTCCAGTTCGAGGGCATCTTTTGTCTTTGAGTCGGGTACTTCCTCAGAGTGAGGCACAGATCGGCACAGAGAATATTCTAAATCTGCGTAATTCCAAGTATTCTACTTACGACGATTAAATAAAATAAATAATAGATATCGATATCTAAAAAAGTAGAGCCAATTCAGAGAAACGGATGTCATTTTTGGACTCGGCAGCCCAAACCTACCCAGAAACCATTAGAATATCTTTGGCACTCCAAAATAAGTATTTTTTGTTGTCCAGTGATATGGTCAAATTGACTTGTGCCTAGGAACCTTATGACTTGGCTGCAGCCCTACCGACCACCTCTTGTTTATTTTTCACTTTCGGACCCATTTCGTAGCACCACATAAAACAATCCTGATTCAGGAAAATATGTGTTTTTACCAGGACGGAAGTGCTTTTCGTAAAACCAATCTACGGCGGGATTTTGATCACGCAGGATCTCATGTTGAACCGTCGTCAGTATCAGAAGAAATTCGAATCCAGACGGCAGATCGAACAGGAAGCCGACAGATATAAGAAGTCGATGAGACAGTGAGAGATTTCAATTTTCGATGACTGAGATATTAACATGTCTTCGATATGTTTGTGCATTGAAAATAGTATAGAAACTATGATTTTGTTGAAAAATTAAGTGCTAGTGGCAAGGAGTAGTGCTCATTATGACTTTGTAACTGTATGCATGTTATGAAAAGTACAAATATGTACCTTTCATGCGGCCACAAATAAAATATTGCAAGTTATACGTCACATCAAAGATACTGAAAGTATTTTTGATGCCCATACCTATTTCGTTGCACTCAGTGACAATGCCACCAGCCAAGCACTTTACAGATATGTGGTTCCAACTGGCGTGTAAACTGACCCACCAACTTGTGACTATCGCTTTTTCGTACAACAGATCCTCAAAGCGAAAGTCGAGGCGCCTCACGGTGAATATGAACCGTAAATTTGTGCCGCAAGTGTTCCTGTGCGCTACAATGTGGCACGAAACGGAGCAGGAGATGACGCAGCTGCTCACGAGCATTATGAGGTAAAATAATGAAATTTTAACTTCTATATTTGTTCGAGTGGGGTGGCTTTGATCGCGCTTATTTGCACACAACTGTCAACGAAACGGATGGGAAACATGAAATCTGACCAAATTCCTTTGTAAAACACAGTAAAGAAAGAATCTAATATCGACTCATACAGTTACTTACAAGAGAGCGATATGGCAAATGTAGGAGTTTGTGTATGATCTAAAAATAGTACATTGAGTTTAAAGTTTGAACAATCTCATGTTCGAAATTTCATGCCGGTGGCGTCATATTTGGTGAAACGATTGTTGCTACATTATGTTCTTTCCAATTCTCTACTAGTTTCTGACAATTACCCCTGACGAGTGTCAGTCGAAAATATTCGGGTTTATTTCTATATGTATATTAGGACTGTTCGAAAATAACTATACCTTCAAATTTTACTGGTTACCTGATAAAATTGTTAGGTTACCTAAAAAAAACGCTGCTCATCGGTCTTGACTCAATTCCAACCAGTGGAAGCGAAGTTTTGAAGATTTGAAAAAAAGAGTGGCAAATTCTTTACTTATTTCTTATAGATCTACCCACCGTAAATACTATGATTTGAAATCCTAAATTTTTGAACGTCAATAACTTTGCTCCCACGGGTAGAAATTGAATTGTGCATCGTTTTGTCAGACAACCTAGCAAGCTCATAGGGTAGCAAGTAAAATTTGAAAATAAAGTTTGTTCTAACAGCCCGAATGAATATAGGCTACTATACAGAATGTATATTGAAATTCTGTACCTCTGAGTAGCTTGATATATATGATTTGTGATTTTGATGGAGTCTTGAAATTCTCTAGATTGGACAAAGACCAGCAATCTCGCAGGGCCAACTCTCGAAAAGACGATGACTTCTACAATTTCCAGGTAGGCAATTGCGTGCTTTTGGTGGATTTGCATGGGCTAAAGCCTCTTTGAAATCTTTGTTCAGGTGCACATTATGTTCGATGACGCAATGACAATGACACCCGATGGCCCGACCCCTAATAAATGGGTGAATGATCTGATCCGGCTGATAAGAGTGGCCGCAAAGTAGGCATTTCAGTTTCCATTGGGTAATATTTATGAAATTCGGGACCGCTTTACAGCAAAGTGGAGCTGGGCAAAGGCGACGGAATGATAGACCCTGTGGTTTACCCCGCGCCGTACGGAGGCCGTTTGGAATTCGTGCTTCCTTGGGGGAACATGTTCCACGTCCATTTGAAGGATAAGTCGAAGATCAGGTGATTTATAACCTTTCTTTTGGGCTCGTTCTCGTGTGAAGTGAATTTCAAGATTGGATAACGTGACGTAGGCCTAACTGTCCATTGAAATACGATAAAATTCGTGTTCGAGTATCACTCATTATGACTTCACAACAGTATGAGAGACGTGGAGAGTTCAAATCTATACCATTTTCGCGACCACAAACAATGTAATGCCAGCTCTACATCACGTTAAAGGAGATTTAGTGTGTTTTCATACCTAGATTTCATTGCACTTTGTGACAATGTTGCGGGTTGATCACGAATTCTAAGATATGTCATTTTCAGTAAAGTGCGTAGTTTCGTATGCTGTGATGCTACCAATTGAAGTTTCAAGGCTACCATAGCGGAAAATACTGTCGAAGATGACTGATCAAGATAGCGTAATGGTTAAGCGTCCGGCTTCTTGATCTGTAGGTCGTGGGTTCGATTCCCGGCCGGGTCAGACCAAAGACCTGATTAGTAACACTGGTATCCATGGCTTCCCTGCTTGGCGCTCATGCATTACTGGGATAGCATGGAGGGGTGGTGCATGACTTAGAAAGTCGTAAAGGCTATATCTGCACTTCCTTGTCCAGCGGCATATGTACATCATGCACTCATGGTATGCATATGCGCTGATCGTGTGTATGTATATCATGAGTCGGTGTATATGCCGCAAAAACATCAAGGACAAAAATAAACTACGTCCTTTCCTTTCCTTAACATTATTAACTTCGTTTATTAAAGTTCTGTATGAAATGCTGATCGTATATATCTCTAATATTTCGTCGTGAATTTGCTATTCAGCAATTCGTATTATCATTGCCTTCAATTAGTATAATCAATTGGACAGCGGCACGCGATCTCCCTCATATAGGTTGTTGGTCATTCGTATGCGAAATGGTGTGACTGAAATCACCTGATTCGGTAAAATAAAAGTTCATATGTATATGAATATGTACTCACGGGAGATCGTGGAATCGCTAATTGATAACATAGCCGGACTCGTTACTGATGAAATGACATATTTCTTACTGCTCGAGTTATAGTAGCGTGCGACAGTGTAGGTTATGGTGGCTTATATCTACCATACACATAAGTTCGTCAACACCAAGAAGTTAATCTGACCCATGAAATATATTCGACATTAAGACATGTAAATTGATGCTACCTGTGTACATTTGAAAAAATTTCAAACCCTTCCTATTTTTCTGTCGGCTTACCCCACTTATCCATTTTACGGAGGCGCAACAATGCGTGTACGGTTACCAGTTCACTGCTCAGTACCTTTGTTTTGTATAATTCTGTAGATGAGGTTACTGCTAGCAGTGCGTTACCACACTAGATTTACATGTCGTGAGATTCTGTTGTGATTTCCAAATAATCCCGTGTGTATAGGGCTATAATATACGTTCCTAGATCGCTGACGGCATATGATATAAAGAAACTGGGGATATCATTGGTGCATCAGGGGTGTTTAAATGGATAATCCCATCCAAAATGATTTGAATATATACGCTGGAACATTTCCACACATCAACAATAGAGTATCACTTGAGAGGTTGGTCATGTTGCGAAAGTATGGAAAAAGTATCAAATATGGTATGGAAGAATGTTGCTATGGTATGGAAAATTGTCAAGTATGGTATGGAACGATTGTGCGGGTATGGAGTATGGAAGATTCTGATTCCATTCCATACCATACCATGCCCTGGTTATAATGACTCGAGTCATGATTTTCTGATGACTCGACTTGACTCGAGTCATTTTCTCAAAATACGGAAATGACTCGACTCGAGTCAATTTGAGTGCGGACTCGACTTGGACTCGAATCATTGCGCATGACTCGAACCAAGTCGTATGGCTCGAGACTCAAAAGGCCAAGCGCGATATTTCATTGTAATTTCGAAAAATAGTCTAATAACCACACTATTGGGATTCTGCCTATTATTACTGGTACTTGAAATTTCGACCAGAAACAGCTAAAATGAGGAAAATTAGTATATTATAAATGCGAACCATTCGATATCACCAAACAGAGTTATCAAAAATGGGTTTAACTCGACTTTAATTGGAAACTGAGCAGTTAACACAATGACTTGGACTCGGACTCGAGTCATAATACCATGACTCGGACTCGACCTCTGCTCGCTGGCTTGGTCTCGGACTTGACTCGGTGGTGAGTTGAAAACGACTCGACTTGACCCGAGTCAAAACTATAAAAGTGAGATTGACCTGTGACTCGGAGCCTTGTGACCTGGTTATAACCCCGCTTCTTGATATCATCGTCATTTGAGTATTGACCTCCTCACCAAAATCTTTGCACCATTTAGATATCAAAGGGTATTTCACTGACCAGTGCCGCTGATTTTCACAGGCACAGAAAACGCTGGTCCCAGTGCATGTACATGTACTACATCCTGGGTTATCTGCAAGAAACGAAGAAGAAATTCAAGAAGGAAGATGTGTTCCTGCTGGCGCTCGACGGGGACGTGGATTTCCAGCCCAAGGCTCTCCTGCTTTTGTTGGACAGAATGAAACGAAACCCTGACGTCGGGGCGGCTTGCGGCAGAATTCATCCCGTCGGTAAGGTGGACGACCTAGCACTTGAGTGGAAGTGGAATTAGTCTGTAGTGTTGGCGCTTAAGTAGCGCAGGAAAAACATAACTGAGCACTCACCACCTCTGTCTACTAGGGCTGTTCAAAAATAACCTTTTTTCTAATTCTACTGCTTACTAACACTGTTGCCCTACCTCGCCCAGACATTTCTTCATTGATCATTTGCTACCATCGTTTAATTTTTCTTCTATTTTCCTTTTTTAACTAAACATTTTCTACAGCCGGACTGTTCAGAGTCAAGTGTACCTGTTTGATGCTGGTGTGATCAGAGTAGATGACCTTCACGGTCTTATCGATCATTCCTATCTAATACCGAATACTGTGCATGCATATTTTCTGTACCACCATCACTGCCGTTTGTTACGTATTTTGGTTGGATGAAAAATAAAGACTCTCTCTCTCTCTCTTGATAAAATTGTTAGGTTGCCTGAAAACTCACTGCACACCAATTGCAACTCAATCCTAACCTGTAAAAGCATTGTTATTATAGGGTCACCATATTTTGTGAATCTAAAAAGAGGTCACTTTTTCAAACGTGGAAAATCCTGAAAAAATGGTAAATTTTTACCACTTCGTGGTGTCGATTGCTTAATAAAAAAGGTCTACCTCCTCACTCGGTGCTCAAAATACAGTTCTTCCTTCACATTATCAGGTGGTTCACTAAAAAACAAAACAAAAAAGGTCAACTTTCCGGCTCAGCTCCCGAAATACCCGCCTGAGCGTTACTTCGGTGCTGATTTACGGCATCCCAGTCGAATTTGGCCGTAAATTTGACTAAAATTCTCAAAAAAGAGGACAAAAGGGTGTCTTCCGTGGACAGTTTCAAAAAAGTCGAAAAAGAGGACGCATGGTAACCCTATGTTATTAGAGATTTGAGTTTTGGATTTATTGAATAAAATTGAAAATTTAAATTCTAAAATTTTACCCGTGAAATTGTTAGGTTGCCAAAAACAACGATGTGTAGCGAGTTTGGCTCAATTTCAACCTGTGCAATCGAAGTTATTGGATTCAAAAATATTTGATTAGAAAATAGCAGTATTTACTGTGGGAAATTTCAGGTACTCGATTTGGCCTTCCCTAAATGAGGTTCGATGTCGCAGCACAGCGTGCCCATCGTTTGATTACGACTCGCATGCGTAAAATGCGAGCCCTTATGGGTTCGTTAGGAAATCAAGGTTTAGAAACACTGAACTAAAGCATAGGAGTGTTTTTTTTCGCGAACAGGTAGCGGCCCGGTAGTATGGTTCCAGAAATTCGAATACGCTGTCGGACATTGGCTTCAGAAGACCGCGGAACACGTTCTCGGCTGCGTCCTGTGCAGTCCCGGGTGTTTCAGCTTGTTCCGCGGCGTGGCGTTGATGGACGTCAATGTGGTCAACATGTACACCACCAAACCGACCGAGGCCAGACATTACATTCAATGGGATCAAGGTGATTTCTCTTGTAAAAATTTTCAGCAGCTTTACATGTTATGTTGGATATTCATCTAAGTATTATTTTAATGTCTGGTAGCAGATTTGAACAACTTGTCTTATTTGACCAATTAAAGCGAAATTTTGGTAATGTAATTATGGTCTAATCTGTGAAATGTTTCTTTGCTCTAAGCTCAATTATAATTTAATTTCTGGTTTTCATGAAAAAGTTACAGGAGAACTTTATAGTGCAAAACGAGCCAAGCTTCCTGTACAGATATTTACTACTCCCATGCTTACCAGAAGTAACTCTTACTTGATTTTGTTGCATTTTGTACTAATTTAGAATTGAATTCAATTTCCAGGTTTTGTCCAATTCAGTAATTTTAATTCTAATCTAATTTGGGAAAAAATCTGTAGCTTCCATATTAATCGTAATGTAATTTGAAAAAAAAAACTGCAGCTATAATTCTGGTTTTACACCAGGGCTGTAACCAAGTCGCAAGGTTCCAAGCCACAAGGCAAACACTTTTTTCAACTCTGCTCGAGTGATATAGAATGGCTCCTCAACTCTAACAGTTTTTGGTTCCATTCTCCAAGTATCAGGACTGATAGACCATTAATGTGGTGACTTTGCTATTCTTTGAAGTTACAATAAAATGTCTGTCTTGGCCGTCCTAGTCTTGAGTCATATGACTTGGTTAGGGTTCTGCACAAGTCATGACTTGTATCATTGCAACCCTGTTTTACACTAACTTGGAAATGAACTGTCCAGCTATAATTCTAATTCTAATGCAATTTGGAAAAAACTGTTTACCTGTAATTCTAATAGTAATTTGAAAAAAACTGTGTAGCTCTAATTATAATCTAATTCTGAAAAAATGTACAGCTAAAATTCTAATTGTAAACTCTTTCAAAATGCTAAAAATTTTCTAGCTCTTCGACTCTGGGCCTGGTATAGATCATGGTTGTGCAAAAAATAATACCGGCATTTCCAATCCGTTCACAGGTGAAGATCGTTGGCTATGCACGCTTTTGTTGAAACGAGGTTGGAGGATCGAATATTCTGCAGCTTCCGACTCGTTCACGTTCGCCCCTGAAGAGTTTAAGGAGTTCTACAACCAACGGAGGTAAATTTCATCGTCTCCATTACGCCTCGCAGCCCACGCTGTTTGCGACTGAACATCATTTCCTTATTCGTGTGTTGAAATTTTATTATTGCACGGTTTGAGCCGATATTCAATCCATCGCCTTTCACAGACGTTGGGGTCCTTCCACCATGGCAAACATCTTTGACATTTTGCAAGACGCCAAAGTCACTGTGAGGAACAATGATTACATATCTTGGGGATACATTTCATATCAGGTAACCGGACTTGTACAAACTACCCATCCAGTTAGTTGGCGGTCAACTGGATAACAGTTTTTGAGTAGTTCTAGTTCAAGTTGAGCATGTTGAAAAGTGTGTAGCTCACGTTCTAGCTCTCATCACGGATTCTGAAAAATGAATAGTTGTAGTTCTGGTTGCGTATTTAAAAATGATTATCGCTACTAACAGTAAAGTAGAGCCAGGAGTGGGTTGGGGGGTTTGAAACCCCTCCCATTTAAAACTACTGGTACTGATGTTCCGAAAAAATGAATTCTAATCAAGTTGCTTTGGAATCGAATCTAGTATTTGTGATTTAGTTAGTTAGTTGAGGATCTTTAAAAGTCCGTTAGTTCTATTTCAAATTGTGAGTTTTGAAAAGTGAGTAGTTCCACTTCTAGTTCTAGTTGCTGATTTAGTAAAGTGAGCAGTTCTAGTTCTAGGGCTGTTCAAAAAAAAACTATTCCTTCAGATTTCACTGGCCACTTTATAAATTTGTCAGGTTGGTTGAAAAAAACGCTGCACACCAACTTTGACTCCATTCCAACTAGTAGAAGCGAGATTCGTGCAGTAGAAAGTTTTGAATTTATCATTAACAAAAAAATAAATTTCAAAATTTTTCTGCCGGCCCCATAAAATTGTTGGGCTGTCAGTAGAGATGATGCACACCGACTTTGGCTCCATTCCAACCACTAGAAACAAAGTTATTGCAGTAGAAAAATTTGGATTTGAATAAAATGGTATTTACGGTGACTAACTCTTTCACATTCAGATGGGGTTGATGGCGTCTTCCATTCTCGGCCCCGCCACAGTTGTTCTCGTGGTGCAAGGAGCGTTTCAATATGTGTTCGGAATGGACGCGATTGGATCCCTGCTTCTGGCTCTCATTCCAGTGGTGGTCTTTGTGATACTGTGTTACACGACAAAGCCTGATTTCCAGATTGCAGTGGCCGGAATTCTGACGATAATCTACGCTTTGATCATGATGGCGGTGTTGGTCGGAATCGTGGGGCAAATGACGGAAAGTATGAGAATTTTTTATCCATTCATGTGGTTCTGTATGATAACAGGCTTGTAAGGGTTGTTCAAAATTGATTTTTTTTAAATTGTACTGTCTGTTCCATAAAATTGTTAGCTTGAATTAAAAAAATTGGCGCAATTCCAATATTTAGAAGCGGAGCTATCAGAGTTCAATAATTTTGAAGCTGTTTTGATTATTTTTAGTTAATATTACTATCAACCCCATGAAATTGGTAAGCTGTCTAAATAAAAACGATTTGCAACAAATTTGGCTCAATACCGACCAGCAGAAGCGAAGTTGGAAATTTTTTATTTGCAGAATTTTTTTAAATAATAATTGTGGATCTACCCACCTTCAATACTATTATTTCAAATCCAAAGTTTTGCATACCAATAACTTGGCTTCCACTGTTCGTAATTGATACAAATTTTATATGCATCATTTTTGTAGATAACGTAACAATTTCATGGGGTTGGCAGTAAATTTTCAATTAATTGAAAATTGTCCAACCACGATAGCTTCGCTGGTACAGGTTGGAATTGAGCCAAATTTGATGTGTATCAAGTTGTAGCGCCAAGCTGACAATTTTATCAAATAGCCAGTAAAATTTGGAGAAAAAGGTTTAGCAACCCTATTGTACATACATCTTTAATTGTCATTTACGTTGGAATTATGTTCCCTCTGACATAAACTTGGTGTTTGAAGCTTTATCATACATAGCTATTATTGTTTTAATTATGTAACTATAATTTCTTCTACACTAAATTGAGCTACAGAAGTTCAATATTCAATTGGATAAAATATTTATAAGGAAATAAGCCGGAATGTTTTCGGGTAATCGTCAGCATTGACCTCGAGCGATCTCTTTGCCTCTATTTGAAATATCATGCCGTCGACATCATATTTTGTGATACGATTGTTGATATACAAAGTTATTTGTAATTCTCTGCCATTTGCTGACGATTACCCCTGATAAGTTTCAGCCGAAAATACTCGGTTTTATTTCAATATCAATGTATTATTCAAGTGTATGTTTATAGCATGAATATATTACGAATATGTATGCTTATGTGCTTAGTGTAGTTTCCTATACTGAATTGAGTTAGATGGAGGTTGATGTGAGTTATCAGGTCGATTTTTCGCGAGTCTGACCAATTATTTTCAAAAACTTCCAGGTTTACTGAATCCAAACTCCATCTTCATGTTGACGATGATCTTCATGTACGCTTTCACGGGGATAATCCATCCCACCGAGATGATGTGTCTCCTGCACGGCATCCTCTACTACCTCTGCGTGCCTTCCGCCTTCATCCTGCTGATGGTGTACAGTCTCTGCAACATGAACAACGTGACGTGGGGCACTCGGGAAGTGAGCGCTCCCGTGCAGAAAGCCGAGGAATTGGAACAGAAACAGATTGAACAGCAAAAGGTGATTGGATGTTTGTCGATCTTTGGCTTAATATGCCATAGCATCAGACCTGCACAGGCAACCGGATTTCCAAAACTAGCAACTAGAACTAGAATTACCTAATCGCTTTGAAAAACTTGCAACTGGAACACCAACTACGCAGATTTTAAAACTCGCAACTAGAACTAGGACTTGCAACCTTCAAAAATCGGCAACTAACTTCACTTTTCAAAACTACAACTACAACTAGAATGAATCACTTTTTAAAGCTCGCAACTGGAACAAAAATTATTCTGATTTTATAACTCGCAGCTAGAACTGCCAACCAAAACTAACGACGTTCTAACTACCGCAGCTAACTAACTAAAACACAACTGACTAATAACTGATAGTCCGGATTACTGAATTGGAATTGGGCTATTGCAAATGCTAATATAATTCAAGTCCTGAAGTTTGAATCGGAGCAGGCGGCTGCTGTATTGTGCCATTGGCAAACGTGTACTGGATAGTCCTGTGGAAAATTACCATGACGACAGTTCATTTTTTCGTTAATGTGCCTTGGAGTCGACTTTTATCAATATATGCCAACCTAGTGTGTGCCAACTAAAGGATTTCGTGTATAATCTAAAAATAGTACATTAAGCTATCTTTTCGCCTTGATGTCGTATTTGGTGATAGGATTGTTGATATACAAATTTTTTTCAATTCACTATTAGTTGCTGACGATTTTCAGAACGAAAAGGAAGGCCAAAAGAAGAAAAGCTTGGCCCTCTCAGACTTCCACGCCAGCACAGACGACGGATACGCGTGCGGATGCGGCGAATTCTGCCGCATATCCTGCTGTTTCAAAGCAAAACCGCTTGTGCCCTCGCACCCGCAGTCCACGTACCTCTACCAAAGGTTGCCGACTTACGATCAACGGCCTCCGAGACGGAGTACAATGCACAGGCCTGTCACAGGGGCGGACGCAAGCGATATGATTAGGAGATACAGTATCGCAAAGGCTAATTTCATGGGAGAAAGAGAAGGTTGGTTGAACGGGACATGCACAGCTGGAAAATTCTAGTTGTCCAATTAGAGAGTGAAATGTTTCTTTGTTCTCATTCAAATTAGAACGTTTCAATTTTAATTCCAATCTCATTTTGACTTTTCGTAGAAATGCTACAGGACATGCACACATCTGCCATTCTGATGCCTGAACCTGAATCAATTTCCCGGTTCTCGCGAATTCACTAATTCCAATCTAATTTTAAAGAAACTGCGTTGTTATGATTTTAACACAAATTGGAAAAACAATATTTAGCTATAATTTTAATTCTAATCTAATTGAGAAAGGCTGAAAATTTTCAAATTCTCCAACTCGTTTGAAAATTACACTCTGCTTTACAAAATCCAAAGCATTTAAAGAGTGTCTTGTAGCCACAAACCTTCAATATACAATTGAATAATATATTGATATTGTTATTAACCCGAACATCTTCGGCTGACACTCGTCAGGGGTAATCGTCGTAAACTAGCAGTGAATGGGAAATAGAATTGTATATCAGGGGCGTCAGACTCAATTAGCGTCGCGGGCCAGATTGAAACCAGTAAAATGATTCCGAAATGTTACCTGGACATCATCGCTGGCCACCATATGACGGAAATATTGCTCCTAGTAATCGGAAATAAACTTTTGTATGTCTGAACGAATGAAATTCGGACTGGGTCACGAAAATATATTCCGATTCCTCTATACGTGTAAATTCTTCATATACATTCTAACAGATGACCCAGAAAAGTATCGTAAATCACTTAGCCACCGACCTTCCATTTACGAACTAAGACAAATGCACGCCAGAGGAGGAGGAGTCAGTGACGTGGCCGCTCTACGCAGGACTATGTAAGCTCGAGGTAGTCACGTATTCAAGTATAAAAGTTGATGGAGTTTGTTGTCCAGGCGTCAAAGGCGTAGCACGGTCAAGAAACAGAACGACGGGCACGCCAGAGCTCTGGAACTGGAGAGAGAAGTGATAGAGGAGGCCAAAGAAAAGGACGCTTTGAAGGTAATGTGTTCTTAACAGGGTTGCGATGACTCGAGTCATGACTCAGATGAGTCGCAATTTAGCGTTGACTCTATTTGACTTGAGTCTTTTTCTGACAAATGACTCGACTCGAGTCAATTTGTGTATTGACTTGCTACCCCATGCGTTAGGTTCCCTAAACATATGATGAATAAATTTGGCTCAGTTCTAAGCCGTAGAAGCGAAGTTGTTAATGTTGAAAATTTAGGATTTCAAATCATAGTATTTGCAGTACGTAGATCTATGATAAGTAGAGCGGTTTTTTTTACCTGAAAAAATAAAAAATTTTCCTAAACAAAGTGAATTCTGACCTGACCTATGCATATTAGGTGTTTTCCCAGATAATGTCAACATTGTACCACTTATCTACATTTCTGGTTGGCACTGGCTGTCCTAACGAAGCAATTTGGCCTGAAAAAAACATTTTTAGCATAGAAACAGGCAACTTTGTACATAAAAAAACAGTATTTTAACGAAACCAGCCCCTATGAAGAATTCCAGTGGCTGTAATACCTATTATGGTGGAAATAATTGAAAAAATTGTAGTACAACGAGAGATACTTTCCTACATTCTCGGGTAGAAAGTGCATGTCCTTACTAAGAAACTTGCCAAGGACGTTCAACAGCAGCAGTTGTTGGCTGGTGACACACCATGTTGTTTCATTCTGACAATGTTGTCTACATCACAATTTTCCATCATGTGCTTCTAAATATAAGAATGATGCAATGTCTTTCTTCATTTAGGATATTGCGGTACGTTAACCATAATACAATGACTACCTATTTGTTTTATTTGACCGTTATTGATTCAAAATGAGCAGATAATTGGCTGTTTACAACAGTAGGCCTATAAAGTAGGTTACAAGCTGTAAAATATCACCGACAGTGCAAAATCGACGATACAAACGAAGTAAAGACGTCAAAAATGTTTTGACTTTTATGAACAATTTTGACAAATTTTGACCTAACGCTACAATTTTGACAAAATTTGACAAATTTTGACATATCGTCAAAAAAAACGCCCTAATAATAAGTAATTAAAGAATTTGCTGCCGTAAATACTATTATTATCAAATCCAAAATTTTGTATCCAGTATTCAGTAAAATATGAAAGTATCCAGTTAATAAACCCCCGCCATAACAGATCACCGGCCTGTCGGATGAAGATTCCGACGCTGAGGAAGATATTGACGAAGAGAGAGAACTGGAGGAAGAGGAAGAGCAGCTTTACTGGATCCTATCCGGCCCAGTCGCAGATGGAAAAGTCGAGTAAGATCTTGTTCCTTCAGCAATTCTTCCTGCTGTCGCTGTGTAGATGTTTTCTAACTAAATTCGATATTCCAGGAGGATATGCTGTCCGTTCCGGGCTGACTAACTTGTGAAAACTACTGGATTTTGAAGATGCGCCGCTAGAATTAAAACTACTCAAATTTTAAAACAAATAGACTAGAACTACTGGTTGTTTAATATCCACAATTAGAACTAGAACTGCTCACTTTTTTCAAACTCACAAATAGAACTACAACTGGAACTACTCACTTTGTAATACTCGCAACTAGAACTACCGACTGTTTGATATCCACAATTAGAACTAGACCTACTCACTTTATAAAACCCGCAAATAGGAATAGAACAAGTTACTCACTCTGTAAAACTGGCAAATAAAAATAGAACTTAAACTACTCGCTTTGTAAAACTCGCAACTAAAACTAGAACTAACGACCCTTAAAAATGTCATGTGATAAGGGCCACCGTAATAATTATAATCTCGGGGCATGGCGTCATCGTTTGTGATTCGAATATCATTTCATCGCAGGTACATGGACAACCATGAGCACGAATTTTGGCGGAATATGATAGACAAATATCTTCTGCCGATCCCCGAGGACAAGGTATATCTGATCCCACACGACTTCGACTATGATATCACGAACTTAATTGCGTTATTTTGTACTTCTTTTTCGTGCAGAAAGAGAAAACGAGAATCGCAACCGATTTGAAAGCTTTAAAGAACAAAATGACTGGCGCTTACTTCTTGATCAACGCGTTGTGGATTGTTTTGACCTTCTCCTTGACGCTGGCCATCAGCGACATCAATATCACGTTCTACGACCGGAATGGGAACGCGGTTGTGGTGAGTTTAAGTCAAACAAATGTTTTCTCAAATGCAGAAACTCTGAATATTAGAACACAGACTTTGGACTTGAAAAAAATTCTGGATGCTCAAAATATGCAACTAGAACTAGAACTAGTCAACTTGATTTTCCAAATCAACAACTATAACTAAACTACTCACTAGGGCTGTTCAAAAAAAAACTTTTCCCTCAGATTTCAGTGGCTGCTTGATAAAATTGTTAGGTTGGTTACAAAACGCTGCACACCAACTTTCGCTCCATTCCAACCAGTATAAGCGAGATTCGTGCAGTAGAAAGTTTTGAATTTATCATTAAAAAACAAAAAATAAAATTTCAAAATTTTTCTGATCATGTAGCCAGTGAAATCTGAAGAAAAAGTTTTTTTTGAACGGCCCTACTGGTCATGCTGATTCCAATCGAGCGTTCAGAGATGGTCTTTACTAAGATTATACAGTCCTACAAAAATGATAGTCTTGAAAAGACATGTAGAACAAAGCTATCGACCCACAGCGTGTCACAAAGAGCAATGAAATTGGTATGAAAAAAGCTTCAATTCGATGCATCGATTCATTCCTATTTCATCGATGTGGGCATTTGCACTACATGTTTCGTATGGTGCGATACCACCAATCGAGGTTCCATGCTTACACAGCTTGGAAATAGTAATGGAAACTATAATGCCCGTTGATAAATTATTCTCACTGGCAAGGAACGTATATATCTCACTAATCAACTACAATCATTGCAATTACTGATTGATACATTGTGCCCAGCCCTAATGC
The DNA here is from genome assembly GCF_051294905.1 of Botryllus schlosseri. Classification (NCBI taxonomy): domain Eukaryota; kingdom Metazoa; phylum Chordata; class Ascidiacea; order Stolidobranchia; family Styelidae; genus Botryllus; species Botryllus schlosseri. Next base: position 37,394,550 of record NC_137238.1, read on the forward strand.
GGCAAATTGCCGCGATTTGATATATTGCAAAATTGCGAGGCTGCTTCCTAACGCGCAGTGTTTTCTGCCTTTTTCAGCTGCAACCGTTGGCGTTTCTCTTTCTGATATTCTTCCTCGTCATCCTGGTGATTCAGTTCACGACGATGCTGGTGCACAGATGGTCGACGTTCGTGCATCTCATGGCGACCACAACCTTCGATTTCTTCGACGACAGGACAGTGGTAAGTATTTAGTCTTGCACTTGTAAGCTACCGAATTTTCAAGCGCAACTAGAACTAACAACCAAGGTTGTAATGACTCGAGTCATGACTCGACTTGAGTTCGACTCGACTTGCGATTTTCTAGTGACTCGACTTGACTCGATTAATTTTTTCAAATGATTAAAATGACTCGACTCGAGGCAAAACTATAAAAGTGAGATTGACTTGTGACTTGGTTACTACCCTGGCCGATAACGATGAAACTGGTCACTTGCACCTTCGCGGATAACCCCGCTAGATTCGGCCGATATTCCACATCCATGGCATCTAGATCTCTGGTCCGGCTCCGATCCGGTTGTGCAATTCTCTGCTCCGGCTCCGGCTGCATCAAGAAAAGTACTGATCCGGCTCCAATCGGGTTATGGCCAAAAATGAAAAAGTCCGGCCAGAAATCCGGCCCTACTCGGTACGGAGGTTCCGTGTATTGATAAATATGCCTCGTTTATGTTCACACTTGCTTGGTGGTTATTGACATGTGGTTGGTTGGTTGTTATATAGTTATAAAAGTTATGCTTATCCGTGAAGATTCTGGCCGGATCAAAAGAGTAGTGATCCGGCTCTGGTCCGGTCAAAATTGTAAAAATCCGGCCGGATATCCAATCCGGCTCCGGCCCGTGATCCGCACTAATAGCTGGACCTGATATAAACTAGAAAGCCTACAACTGGACACTTGTAAGCAGAATTGGTCGGTAACGATGTACGTTTTGAGAGCACTTAATCGGTTTTGACTACTCACACTCAATTCAATTAGTTATGATTTGAGAATATTTCAACTTCCACTTGACAGATTTCGTTTTTCAAGGCTAAATTAAGCTTAGAATACATAGGCTCTAATTTTTAACTTTAGAATACGTACTTCTACTTTTATGAGATAGCAGGGTTGTAGCCAAGTCGCAAGGCAATCTCGCTTTTATAGTTTTGACTCGAGTCAAGTCGAGTCATTTTCAATTCACCACCGAGTCAAGTCCGAGTCAAAGTCAGTGAGCAGAGGGTCGAGTCCAAGTCAAGGTATTATGACTCGAGTCCGAGTCCAAGTCATTATGTTGTCCGCTCAGTTTCCGGGTAAAGTCTTGTTAGACCCACTTTTTATTTCTCTTTTTGGTAATATCAAATGGTTCGTATAATATACTAATTTTCCTCACTTTCAGCAGTTTCTGGTCGCATTTTCAAGTACCAGTACTAATCGACGAAATCCCAATAATGTGGTGACTTCACTATTCTTCGAAATGACAATGAAACGTCGGTCTTGGCCGTCTGAGTCTCGTGTCATATAACTTACTTCGAGTCGTGCTCAATGACTCGAGTCCAAGTCGAGTCATCAGAAAATCGTGACTCGAGTCGAGTCATTAAAACCCTGCTCAACAGTTTGCAATTTTTTAGTTTAAGCCAGGCCTGGAATACTTACTTTTTTACATACATGTAAATCGCTACTTCTACTCTTGCTTGAGCAGAAAATTAGGGAGTCACTACTATTTCTGCTTGAGTACTGACGGTGACTACTTTGGACGCCTGGAAATACTGAAATCCCAGTTTCGAAATCTTTGCAGAAAAAACCCAAAATCGACGACGCTGACCAAAAAGACCCAGAACGCCCGAATCGTAATCCGCAAAACGACAAAACCGATCCTTTTTACGCATATTCAGACGTAGAGATGTCCCCGGGCCGCGGTGTCGTTAACTCAGGATACGTCGAAACCGAATTCACCTACAACAATCCACCGACAGTGAACGGGTGGGTGACTCAGAACGGAACGAGTGTTTTCATCGATCGTAGGCAATCGCAGGCATAGTTGGATATCTAGATTATTGTAGTTTTTTAATTGAACCATTTAGAGCGAAATTCTGGTAATTTAATTTTAATGTAATTACAGAAATGTTTTCTATGATCTCATTTTAATTCCAATCTAATTTCTGGTTTTCTTGTCAGTGCTACAGGAGTACTGCATAGTGTGAAATGAGCGAAGCTTGCTGTACAGACATTTGCTATGCTCGTGCTTATAAGAATGAACTGTTATTTGAAAATAACGGAATTCCATTTTATGTCCCAAATTTTCGCGAATTCAATAATTCTAATGTAGGGTTACCACACGTCCAGCTTTTTGAAAATGTCCTCCGAGGACGCCTAAATGTCCTTCTTTTTCGAGATTTTGTCCTCTTTTTTGACAATTTTGGTTAAAAATACGGCAAAATTTTACTGAGATATTTCGGGAGTTGAGCCGGAAGGTTGCCTTTTTTTAAGGCAGCCAACCACAAAGTCGGGAAAAATTTACCATTTTTTCCAAATTTTACTCCACGATTCTAAGTCGATTCTTACAATATGCATTATTTTCGGCTGACCCTCGTCAGGGGAAATCGTCAGCGGCTAGCAGATAATTGGAACAAGCATTGTACATCAACAAAAAAATAATTGGGTTCATCTCAATATGAATGTACTATTCGATCGGATATAACTACTATAATAAATAATTAAAGAATTGGTCACCGTAAATACTATTTTATTCATAATCCAAATTTTTCGACTTCAATAACTCCGCTTCCACTGGTTGGAATTGAGTCAAATTTGGTGATCATCGTTTCTATAGACAACTTTCATGAGGTGAACACAAAATTTTCAAATTTTTTGGTATTTATTCTTATATAATAAATAGAAACTTTGCCCTCCTGTAGCAATGCGGTTACTGGTTGGAATTGAACCAAATTTGGTGTGTAGGCGTAAATGAGGTAACCTAACAATTTTATCAAGTAGCCACAGTACAATTCGAGAAAAGAAGTCATTTTTGAAGACCCCTACTGTGAAGTCGTGATCAACCAACAGCATTGTCACAATGTGCAATGGAATAGGCAATGTCCAAAAAACACCAAATAATCATTAATGCAATGTAGAAGTGACGTCATGACCTTTGTGGTCACATAGAAGGTAGCCTACATGTTTGAAGTTTACGCACAACACTACGATTCAGAATCGCTGAAATTCTACTGTCAACGCCATGTAATTGTTAAGTTGTCTAAAAGAACAATGGGTAATCATGCTTGCTCACTTCCGGCCGGCGGAAGCGAAGTTATTATAGACAACTCAACAATTTGATGGGGTTGAGAGTGAAATTTGAAATTTTTTTAAAAAGTTCATGATAAATCCAAAATTTTCAAACCCCTGTGCGTTCACATCTACCAGTGGGAATCGAGCTTAATATGGTGTGTAGCGATTTTAAGACAACCAATCGATTAAATCATTAAATCCGCGGAATCCGGAAAAAGCTGTTTTTTCAACAACTCTAATCGAAGACTATAGCCAGACGAATACCAGAACGAACTTATTTATTATCTTAAAGACGCTATCTATCATCATGAAGTTGAAAATTTTTGATTATTTACCTTTACGCAGACATTCCAGCCCAGTACCAAACTTGAGCGACACTTCTGACCTTGAAGACGAAAAAGTCTCAGAGTAAGTTTGAATTTATTTTAGTGACTGGCGGGGAATTAGCTATCTTCGTACTTCAGAAAGGTGACTCTATAGTTGGGTCGGATCCGAGTCTAAGTCAGGCAGCAACGGGCGAGTCCGAGTCATAGTTTTAGGACTCGAGTCTGAGTCCAAGTCCCAGTGTTTTCTGTTCAGCGGGGCTGTAATGACTCGACTCGCAATTTTTTGGTACTCGACTTTACTCGAGTCAATTCTTCAAATGTGTAAAATGACTCGACTCGAGGAGAGCTAAGACAGACATTTCAGTGTAACTTCGAATAATAGTAAAGCCACCCCATTACTGGAATTTCGTCTATCAGTCGTGATACTTGGAAAATAGAGCCAGAAACTGCTAAGACTGAGGAAATTTACGATATTATGAATGCGAGCCATTCTATATTACTCAAGCCAAGTTGAAAAAGGGGGTTGAACTGGATTGAACTGAAAACTGAAGAGTAAACATAATGACTCGGACTCAGACTCGAGTCAAAGCTATGAAAGGGAGATTGACTTGTGACTCGGAACCTTGCGACTTGGTTGCATCCGTTATATTTTGAGACTAATTTCACTTCTGCGAAACTTTCGGATGATATCGAAGGCCACGGATTCATGAGGTACACTCGCTTTCTCACTCCAAACTTGTTTTTGAAACTGACCCTGTCTTTCAATTATTGGCCCTGTAATACGAGACTTCAATAAGTCGTATAAAATGTCTCGAGTCTTGCGGAATGACTCGAGTGCAAGTCGAGTCAATACGCAAATTGACTCAAGTCGATTCCACTTGAAATTGTTACCCAAGGCGTTACAACCCTCGCCGAAAAATTGCGGCTTGAGTCGGACTCAAGTCATTACAACCGCGGAAATAATGTGATTTCGATTGCAGGATGCCCGGGTCGCTTCGATGGAAGGCGGCCCCCGTCAGCATGACCCAATTGGAAGAGAGCGCCATGTTCGAACGTCTCAGGCAGAAAAGGGAGGCGGGAAGCCCTTTCGACCTGCAGCAGACTTCGCAAGACCCCGCCAACGAAAATATCTACGACGACATCGAGATGGGTCCGCCCCCTGTCACTATGCAGCCGCGGCCAGGGACCCCTGATATTGACGTGACTGTTATGTAATGATTGTAATCCAAGACGAACACTTGTTTGATTTTCGAATTGTTTTATGGAATTAGAGTGATTATTCTCATTTTCACCCTGTAATCTGTAGATGGTAGCGAAAATTGTCTTTATTCTGAACCAGACTTGTACAATCTTCTGAGATAGGATCTATTTCTAGTTGCTAGTTTTCAAAAGTGAATAGTTCTAGTTCCCGTAGCTTATTTCGGAAACCCAGCTGTTCGTGCAAGTCTGGTATATTTAAATCTATTACTTGAGCAGCAATGGTTGGCATCTGTGCCTAAAGCTACTCCCTGTTTTAGTCAAGCCGGATTGTCTGTAATTATTAGGCATATCAGATTAGTTGTAGGCCATAAAATATTCGCTGATGTAGCCAAACCAGGCCCGACACCTACCTGCACCGTTTGCAATTCTTTGTATCGCAAATTTTACCTTCCGCTCTTTAATCGGGCACGCAGTACTTTATTTACTTCTATCAAATTATGCTCCGAATATATATCAGCACTGTATGCGATGTTATGATGCCGTTCGGTAGGGTGAACGTTACGTGTGCTGTCTATAAGGTCGAAGGATAAGTCGTCATCATCATCATTGTGATATAATTGATATAAGTGATATAACGAAGAGATAGGGGGTACCGAAACGACTTGGAGTTAAGGCTGAATTAGATAAGTATTCCGTCAGGGTGATATGCCGCTGGAAAGGATGTGCATTCGGACTGAAGTTTATTTGATGTGTGGTACATCATATCATTACGTCAAAGTCACAATTTTTTATCAACTTCCTGTGGAAGTATACCGCAACGAATCGTAATAAATTGAGGACTTTTCCATTAGATAAAATAAAACAGGAAACAAAAGAACATCGAGAAAATCAGCTTTGGGCTCGTGTCAAGCGTAGGCGGTCGTGGGCGTCTTCAAGCGACAGCCCGCGTTGCGCTAGATCAGTCTCCATTGTCGAGCGCCATGTTTTCCGATTCCAGCCACCTCTGCGCCATGGCCCCGTGGGATTGTGGTTAACGATGGTGGTTGCTCGTCTTGATGCCGCACTAGATGGCCGATTAGGCGGAAGCGTCGTTCAGCTGCCGGCAAACGGCATGGGACCGTTCCTGTGCGTTCGCGCAATGCATTCGTGGATGTATATATGCCCCGGGGGATTGAGGATTTAGCGCGGCACGTTAATCTTTGGAGTCGGTTCAAGATGTCCGGCCTCAAAAATCACTGTATGTAATGTAAGAGTCGCATGAATTGATGGTATCATACGATTGAATGTTCTGACATCGAAGCTTCAGTAAGTGCCAGACATAGGCTACTATGTACAGAACAGTACATAGTACTAAAGTTCTACATTTGTACAGCTTGCATATCAAAAAAACATTCTTCACTCTTCCTGAATATATCCCATTCACCAGAGAATTGCTTGAAGCTGGCTCAGAATGGTACTATGGTGGAACTAAAACCCTAATCAAACGTGACGCGAGTAGAACAGCGGAATAGGATAATGTACACAAGAGTTAAGCGGTCTACCATTGCCGCAGCTGCGGCACCACAATTCGGGGGAGCTCAAAGGAGCCCAAAATTATTTCGTTGGGAGTTTGTTGGAGGAGATTTATTCAACTTGAAAATTTTCGTCGCTGGTCCCACGCGAATTCATGTTTCTATAGAGGCATAGCTATAGATTTAAATTTGATTAGAAAGAGAAAAATATTTTAGAGGAATATAGGCATATCTACGCCAGCGATTACCACACTGTGGAAGAGAATAAGCCGTACTGTAGCATACGAATTATGTAGAACGAAGCTTCGCACGTTACTGAAAATGACATTTCTGTGGAGTCGTAGTGGCCTATTGTCACAGAGTGCAATAGGCGTAGTCGAAAAACATTATATTATCTTCAATGTTGTGAAAACTGACATCATTTTTTCTTTGTTATTTGCACTTAACACATCGAAGTGTCAAACTCGTAAGACGTTATAATGAATGATACATGATACATGATTATTCGACTCGATTGGAAACCTATAGGCCTAATACTGACGTTACCATTGAATTCAATTTATTGCTATAATATTTTAATCGTTTCAATACACCTCAAGACTGCGATACAATGGAAGATATGAAGGAGTCGAAACGACTTGGAGTAGTCTTTGAAATCATACACTCGACCTTGGTCTATAGCAGTGGTTCCCAAACGGTGGGGAATTCCCCACTGGTGGGGAATTCAACGATTTTTGGTGGGGAATAGACGCATTTGTTCAAAATTATACAAAGGACAGTCTTCATATTCACGGAGACACATGCGCAATTACCGTTACCAGTTAACTGCTCTGGAATGTATGTATCGAAAATTATATTGCATGCTGTTCACAAAACTTCAGTTTCAACTCTGGATGGCCAATCATGGCGTCACAAACGCATCCAGCACGACTAGTTTCAGTTTGACGTGAAATGACCCTTTCGCGAAACCCAGCGCGATTTAATATTGCCAAATATCTGATTATTCGGTACCCTTCCCCCACGAAAATACGCAGAATTTATAGAAATGGAGACCTTGGCGTAGGCCATTACTGCGCCACGACGCACCAAGGCCATGTAACATGCAACTCCGAGATGTGTGCCAGAACGATCAGCAGCGAGAACACCTTGGCCTAGAAGGAATGGCCTTGAGGTGACCGAAAACTTCGATATATATACAATATACATATGTGTTTAATTGTCCATAGGCGGCTAAATGGCTGGCGCCGAATGTTTCTGATCTGGCGATCTGAACCCCACAGGGCAAATGCTATCCCGCAGGGAAAAATTATTTGACAGTAAAGCAATACCAATTTGAAATCGTGTGTGCTTTTTAGTTTGGGCGATTTCCATATCTTTTGACATAGCAGATATAGGAGGTCACAAAATAGCATAATGTAATGAAGTCAATATACCAACGGGTCCGCCTGAAGATGTTTAACTCTTATTTAGGAGTCGGACCTTTTCCACTATACCTCACTCAGCTCTGCCGGTAAATCTGATTACGTGAGCAAAGAGGGGATAAAAAATTGATAACAAAATATATGCAATTCCTGATCATATTTACCGATTCAAACACAAACTATATAAATTTTTCGCGACACACTAAACAGAATACCTAATGTAGCTGATAAGTGGCCGGGAAAAAGCGTACAGGCTCAGCGGGGCAGAGGGGGTTTTATCACCGTGTGGGGGCCCAAGATTACCGTTTTTTAGAGGCTGACAAAGTGCTGTTACGGTCCTGGTGGGGAATGAAGGCTCGGGATAAATCTGAAGTGGGAAATAAAGAAAAAAAGGTTGGGAACCGCTGGTCTATAGAGAGTGAGAGATATGATATTTCTTCTACTGCACCATCGAGATGCTTTGACGACGGAGTTGCGATACGGCCGTGTGGTCATCTAGTCTGCGTCCCCGTTTTTTTTCTTCTCCATACTAACCGTGATTTCCGAGCGCCTGAGGCGATGTAAAACGGAGGAATGCACACTAAATGAAAAGTAGAAGAATATAATATAAAGGGACAGTGACAAAAAAGGTGGCATATTGTGTCGGAAAACGAGATCGATATGTCAGGTCATGGTCCGGTAAACTAGAGGATTCACTTTAGGAAGATCTGTTTTCCTTCTTCAAGAAATGTTCTTCCTCCTCCCAGATGTCCTATTTTTTGGCAATTTGTTCTCATTTAAATCCTCATTACACGAAATGCGGCCGAATTGACGGGTTTGCGGGTATTTCTGGAGTCGAGATTATTTTAGTCAACTCGTTTATTGATTAGGGTTACCATACGTCATCTTTTAAGAGGACTTGTCCTCGGAGGACGCCCGTTTGTCCCCTTTTTTGAGATTTTGTCCTCTTTTTTGAGAATTTTGGTCATATCTATAGCAAAATTCAACTGACATGCCGTAAGTCAGCACCGGCTTTTTTTTAGTCAACCACCCGGCAGTGTGAAGGAAAATACCGTATTTTGGGTACCGAGCGAGAAAGTTGACCGTTTTATTTTAGTCAACCGACCAGAATGTAAGAAAAATTTACCATTTTTTGAGAATTCTCCTCCGGTTTTGCAAGTTTAGAATTTCTGAAAAAGTGTCCTCTTTTCAGATTCCCAAAATATGGTAACCCGATTACCATAATTTGGAATTGGGACAGGAGGATACTTTTACCAAATTCTAAAAGTCAGTTGACCGAAATCGAAAACAGCTGATTTTGAAATATCTACTGGTAATCGTGCTGTGCTGACTAAAGAAAACATCACTTCGACTCGACTTCCGAATTACCCGATTTTTGCGTTAATGTTGCTTTCGAGCAAAGCTTGCTGCAGACATTTCCTATGCGTAAGAGAGTGGACTATGGTTTGATATAAACTGAACATGATTCAATTTTCTGGTTTTTGTGAACTCAGTAATTCCAATTCTAATAGGAAATACCTGTGTAGCTACATTTCGAATTCTAGTCTTTATTTGAACAAAATATACAGTTATATCATTATATTTCAAGCCTAATTTAGAAAAGATCAAAATTTCTAGTTGTTCAGCTCGCGCAGTATACAGTTCTACTCTGTAACATTTTCAGGAAAACCAAAAATTATATCCGAATTCTAATGAATTCTATTCGAAACATTACACAATTTAGACTAGAGTTAGATTAACGGCATTTCGATCTAATTAGTTAAATTACACAACTACAATTATCTAGTTATCCAAGTTCTGCTCATAAAAGCGTTGCCGATGCCGGTCACCAAAGACTTGAACCTTAAAAGTGGGATCAAGGCCTACGCAAGGGAGCTCCTCTCACACAAAAGTCATCGCGATCTCAAGATTTACGGCGATTTGACCGCATTACCGCGTTTCGCATTGGGGAGAGATGCCGAAAGTTCAATCCGCTTCGTCATGTTTGGATTCGAGACAACAGCTTTATGGCTTCGCGCGCCATTCATCAAATCGTAAAATTGTAGCGAACGTAAACAAATCGCTTGCAGGTCGCGGTACGCGGCTCTACCTTCGGAAGTCAAGTTTGCGAGAAGTAATCACAAGCACGATGCTTGCATTTAGTTAGGAACTGATCAAGTTCAGCGTAAAGTCGTGCCCGGTGCGTACATAGGCCTGCAGTGCGTACATGCACAATTGTACATAGAGATGTGACTATTTAATAACAGAAACAGGTTTTTCAGTAATTGAATAACATTCTGTTGCGTACCGACAGGTCAGGAATCGCTGGGAATGATGTCTGTGAAGCTGGGTGATTTGTGTGGCACATCAGTCGAGTTGATGAATACTTTTAGAGTTCTATCACGCTCATAAGATCAGATAATGTGCGTCGAGAGTAGGCCTACACTTGTGCAAACTACCAATCTTTACTGTCAACTAACTAAAGGTTTTTTGATTAATTCTAGTTCTAGTTTTGAAAAGTGAGTAATTCTAGTTATTGCTGCGCGTTAAAAAAAACTAGTTGCCTATAACAACTAGAAAACACGTATTATCGTTTGGTGTGAATCGTGATACCAGTGCAGTGCTCTGTTCCGTGATGTTCTTGCAGCCAATGCTAGCCCAGCATCATCACTACTATTAGCTAGTGAAAGAGTTTTTGGGGTCGAAATCCGTCCCATTTCAAACTCGAAGCCCCGTCCTTTGAAATGCCGATTCTATCTCCAATATTTTCTAGCCCATTTGCAGTTCGGTATGAGTAGTATTCAATCCGATTCCGATAAAATAATGACTTGCTTCGGAATTAAATCTGGCTGGTTGTGTAGTAGTTGGTAGTCACGGACTTTTAGAGGTCGTTAGTTCTAGTTCTAGTTTTAGTTGCGACTTTTGAAAAGTGAGCCAGTTCAGCTTAGTTTAATATAAACAATTTAATCAGATCAATACACCACAAGATTGCGACACAAGGGAAAGATAGGAAAGTGTCGAAAAGACTTGGAGTATAGTATTTGAAATCAGACACGCACCTGGGTCTAGGCGATCTAAAAAGGATGCATGCACACTGAGTAAGTAATAGAACATAACATAAAAGGACAGTCGACAAAATGAGGCGTGGTCAGTATATCAGATCGTGGTCCAGTAATGTCTAGCTCTAAATAGTATTCAGTAGAATCTGCTGGTATTATGATTTGACGTGATCTTGTTTTAGGTATGAATTTTGAAAATACACTGGTTTGTACAAAACAGATAGCAGCATGGTCGGCCAAATGCTTCGGCGATCACGCAGCCGTCATCTTAATTCTGAGTGAATCGCGGCAGATTGGAGATTGCTCGGCGACATCATTTCTGTTGTTGGCACGAGTGATTGGAGATAGATGTCGGCCGCGTTTGAGGCTGTAACTACGTCTCAGCTGTTGGCTGATTGTGACTAGGAAATTTCTCGTGAGGCAGCAAGTGGCATTTTGAAAATATTCACATTCCCTTACGACTTCATGGCTATAGGAGCCGGCACAACGATTCACGTAGCAACTGTAATGAGTAGGGTCAATGGTCAAGTATTGTGAGTCGAGTTTTTCGAGTAAAGAAGATATAGGCCTTGGCACCAAGGAAAAATATAGTTACAATACTATGTTTCCGTTGTTAGATCATCGTAAAGTCGGTTAGGCGTAATTCAGCATCAAAAAACCTATTGCATAAGTATACCAATATTCAGAGTGCGACAGTTCACCTTCACAGCAATCTGAGAGCTAGGCCTATACGAAACAGTCATGGTCCAGAAACACGAAATTATTTTGGCGGTAAAAGATGCATATTTGAACCTTTCAAGGTCATCATAACCGTAGCAACGTCATAACATGCACAGTACTTTAATATTCGACTCGACTGGAAACTTTAAAGTCGACCCGGATTCGAATCATTAAAGCATTCGATTCTTCCAGGCCTTATTCACGGCTAATTTGTCATTGCGTATGCAGATAGAAATGTGAGTTCCAGGCTACGACTTACATCGTAACTAAAGCCCGACCGATATCGGATTTTTAAACCGATACTGATGAAACCGATTACATCCTCGCGGATAACCACGATATATTCAGCCGATATCCAAACGATTTAGCATCTAGCTTGAGTCGCGTTTCCAAAATTTGAGAGCATTTATTTGAACAGCTTTACAGTCATTGCTATGCTTGGGAACTAGAACTAGAAATGCTGCATCTGGACACCAACATAGTGGATCAGTCGCAGATTTTTGTTTTCTGACCCCCTCATACCATGATGTGACGGCATAGAGTTTGCTGATTTTTTATTACCTATACGATAACCGATACCCATTTTTTTCTTTCAAAGTGTGATATCAACTCTAATCATAACTTCATCATTACATACGATGAAGCTAAAACGCGCGGAATTTCGTTGGAGAGAATTCTCAGCGCAAGCGTCAAGCAGCGAGTCCGATTTCACGGAATCCCTCAATATCCAATCCCCTTGTAATGACGCCTTAAACTTTGCCACTATCAATATTGTGAAAACAATTATCATTCCACAATGGGAAGTAAGGTTAATAGTCTTAATATTGTTGCGTCTTAATTATAATCGCGAAGCGGGATATAATCGTGGAGGGAAATACCGGTTGATCGCTATCGAGCGTGACACCCATCTTGTTGAGAAGTAATGAAGTGACGCCGTAAATCAAGTACTGACACGTTTTGGTTAATTGGATTATTCGCCAATATCCATTAACTGCCGAGCCGTTGGTACGGTTTGACCTTCATTGAGGCGTCGTTTTGTCGCGAACACCAGACCTGGGTGACAGAATTATGCAACTAGAAAATTGTTGGCTTTTAAAATTAGATTAGAAGTAAAATTGTAGCTACACAGTTTTTATGCTAGATTAGAATTAGAATTAATTACTGAATTTGGAAAAACTTGGAAATTGATTTATATAAATAAGATTTAAATTAGAAAGAAATGCAACACAAATTAAGTTAAGTTCATATCATATCATTTTCAGGAAAATCAGAAATTAGATTAGAATTAAAATGCTTGAATACGCAAAACTTGTAAATTGAAGTAAATTTAGAACTAGAAAGAAATAGGGCCTATGACACAGATTAGAAGTTCATATCATACCATACCGGTAGTTCATCCTCATAAGCACGAGAACGGCAAATGTCTGTACAGCAAGCTTGGCTCGTTTCGCACTATACAATTATTCTGCATCATTTTCAGAAGAAAAAAATCAAAATGAGATTTCAATAAAAACTTGAGCATAGAAGCATTTAACAAATAGGATTACCGGCATTTAGCTTCAATTAGTCTAATAAGACAACTAGAATTGTATACTAGTCTAAATCTGCTGGGTGTGGAGGTTTGGGTTCGAATTATGTCAACGTATCGCCCATAATGTTTCATGGCACAATTTCAAGTCGTGAATCGATAACTAATCCAACAGTTTAATAGTAGATGTGGTCAGTAACGTAAAGTACTTCTACTTTTTCAAGTAATCTAAGCAGGTATGTGTACTTGAACTGCTTACTCAAGTAGTTACGATGTTAGACTATACTTCTACTCGATAGTTTTCAGTTTTTCCAGCCAAATGTATTATTAGAGTAGTTATATTTTTGCTTACTTGGGAATCGATACTTCCATTTTTACTTGAGTATAAATTTATGACTTTATCTCTACTTGAGTACCGACGATGACTAATTTGACAACCTCTTGTCAGAAGCGAGCTGAGATTTTAACTTTGCGGGAGGTGCAGCCTTTGCGTTATCAGTTGCGTCTAAAACGAATCACATGTTTTGCTAGTTTGTATAATCTGTTTTAATGAATGTACAAACAGTCGTACTTTGAATATCATTGACACTATGTTACCAGTATGATCAGATGTGAATTTGTTTAAAATAAGCCACTTCGCTTACAGAATGTTATATTCTATGTGATCACTGTCACATTGGCTGAAATCTACGAAACTCAACCTTTTCGAAACATCGTAAATTTCTCGCTCGGTTGTGGCGTAACGAAACGGCTGAGTATCAAAGGGCGAAGCGATCATTCTCACACCGATTCACACAGAGGAAGGATTTTATGCCGATTATATCTCTCTGTCTGGTTCGAAATTTGGCGTGTGGAACTGATTTAGCGGAGTATAGTGATACAGCCGAACAGTATGTAGCATAGAATCTGAAAGGAACCATGACTTTAGTATTAAGGTTATAGATTCCCTTTTCCTTAAAATCTCACCCAGGATATGTGCTAAGTATCGTTACTATACGGAGAAAAGTAAATTTTGAGTCGTGATGCTCGATGATCTATGCTAAGTCAACACGTTTGTCTACTGAGGCACATTAAAAGTGGGCCCACTTGGCTTACCAACCGATATTTTGTGTCGGCCCATTTCAATACTTTCACTTGTAAATTACGGCATGATAACTATAGCTGGGCATTCAGTTGTCTGTGAAGTCATGATCAATCCACAAATTTGTACCAAAGTATATTCAGTGTATTGTACAACTGCCATTACGTTCTTTGTGGTCGCATAAACGGTACATATATGAATTTTCAACATCATTCATACAGTTATCGCGTCGGCTCAGGCTCTTGACTTTCTCAGCCCTGCTCATAGAAATGATGCAAACATATCCTACTGATGGCATGCGAGGTCGAAACGAGGCAGAATGCAGTCGGCGATCTGATCTCAAAATGTCAGTCAGCCAAGAGAGAGAAAGCCGCATTCTCAAAAACAAAATGGCGACGAGCCTACGAGAGAGCGAATTTCCGATTCGTTATAAAAAGAAGCCACACTCCAGGATATTGATGTTGGGGTATAAGTGCGACGGATCGCGTCATTTAGAATATAATTCGAATCATGTTGGGGGATTACACCAAGGTGCTCGTATTCGAACACAACAGTTCGCCAAAACGAAGTATAATTGGATGGACTGAGTAGTTGGATTATTCCAAATAGGCCCTATCAATGATGGAAATAAAATTCGGTAGCATGTCGTCGACGCGTTTTCTGCAGGATTGTAAAGATGAATCTGTAATTTTCCATATTATTTGTAAGACATACAAGCATCAACTGTTCCGAAAATCATAATTTTTTGTCAGTTTTAGATAGGAATAAGGGATTTGTGGTTGCAATGAATGGATTGGTACTCATGATGCAAAAAAAGTGATATTTCAATGTTTGATGGCTATAAATCTCTGCTCATGTAGGAATGCTTTTTAGGTTAGTCGCATTTTCGTATTCTGTCCACTTTCCGTCATTCTACTAGGATGCTCTAATAATATTGGCAATATTTGATGCTGAGCTCCAGGCGCGTCACTCAAAGTACAGTTCTCGACAGACCATACTACGGTAAATAACAACTACAGTAGTTTGAGTAGTTCTAGTTCTAGTTCTAGCTGTTGATTTTGGAAATAGAGTAGTTCTATAGTTGTAATTATAGCTAATTAGTTGCCGAACAAATAAAAAAACGTGTGTCGTCGTTTGGCGTCAATCGTGATACCGATGTTTGGCTGTGTGGTGTTTTTGCATCCCTTGCTGCCTTAGAGTTATCGCCACGAACAGTGGCGCAACCAGGTGGGGTTTTGGGGGTCGAAACCTCTCCCATTTCAAACTGATACTGATATTTATATGCAAAGCCTATCCGATTGCGATAAACTAAGAATAAATGTTTGCTTCAGAATTAAATCTATAGTAATAGCTGTTTCTGAGTCTGTTTAGTTGCGGACTATTCAAGGTCGTTAGTTCTAGTTTCTCATATTAAAAAATGAGTAGCTGTAGTTCTAATTCCGCAGTTTCAACACCAAGTATTTTGTACATATCGGAATTTCAAAGATCATATTTCAACAGATCTTAAGCGTGGCAGCAACTTTATGACTTCATTAGCTACGAATCGTGGCGACATTCCGTCTTTCGACCACAAAGTATCGGACGGACAAGACACCGAATTTTTTAACCATCAATGCGTCCGGTACGGCGACGAGACGGACTTTCACCGTGAAGAAGATGGCGACATATTGGACAGCTTTGGTACCGAATGCAGGCAGTTTGATGACAATTGTGGTGTCTGCAACACGCCGATAAGGGTGAGAAAGGTTATTTACATTTTAGCGCGGTGTTTAGGTTACTGGCGCGTTAGGCAATGCGTTGTATTTGTATAAAATGTGTTAGAAACATCTCCACGCCGGTGTTTCAAAGGTCCACGAAATGCAACGGGAGATTGCTTATATCAATATTTCACAACCAGCTTTCTGACCAAATAGCCTATGATTCGAATTAATTCTCAATTACAAAATGTAAGAAATCGAGGGCTTGTCCATGAATTAGAGAAATAAAACACAAAACTTTAATCTAATTTAGAGAATTAGATCGTAATTTAAAACGCTTTCTGCCGTACTTTCGATTTATCCCACGTCACAATTGTTCAAGTACTGTACCAAAACGTTTAAAACTGGCTGAGAACTTATTCAATACCAGCAATGTGTGAAGTTATGAAGACTTTTTAACCAAAATTGGACGAAATTCGACAGAAGGTTGAAGCGACATTCGTCAGTGTAATATAATCTAGAAAACAGCGAATTCGAATTTCTTTCAAAAGGTACGGATATCGTTTCAAGGTTCGCATATAGCGGTAACAAGTATGGAGACGATCATTTTTGTTGACAAACCGTATAAACAGCATGGTACTCGAGTGGAAATGTAACTAGGTAGAACTGGGCAAAATCGACAACCTGATTTTGTTTGTTTTTTCGTGTTCTTTGTGTTGCGACTACTATGGTCATTTTACACCAGTCCGATATTCGTATTTTTGATTCCGTATACTCCGGCTGGTAGCTCGGCACACTTCTAGGCTTTTTATAATACACCGCTTACGCGGATGACGTGGCGAGGAGAAGCCTAGATAAACCTCCAACACTTAGGTAGGAATTCTGGATTCGACCTCGGTCGGACTCGAACCCGCAACCCATCGGGGTTGCAGCTTTGTATTATGCCACTATACGCTATATCTCGCAGTGGCAAGGAACGCATATTCGCAGTGCTAGAAGTATTGCGCCGAACCCTAATCCTTACAAATGACGCTCGCTTCGAGTCCGAGTACTAGTCTAACGGAAAGCTTCTTCCTAATTCACACCAAGTGTGCGTTTTTGCTGGCAGGCTGCGTACGTGCATATGGTCGACGGCAAGAGATATCACGGGACTTGCCTGACTTGCGCGGCATGCGGAAAAACTCTATTCGGATCTTGTTTCGTTAAAGAACGGAAGCTTTACTGCAAGGAAGACTACTCCCGGTATGTGAGCAGATTCGCTGCGATGTCCCTGACTAAAAAGTAGCCTTCCGCAGACGGAATAGGGTGAACCACTGCCTACTGCCACTGCCTACTTAGACCATTAGATTCTAGTTGTCCAATTAGAATAATTATAGAGAAATGCCGTTAATCTAATTCTAATCTAATTTGTGAAATATTTCTGTCCTCATTTTAATTCTAATCTAATTTCTGGTTTTCTTGAAAATGCTACATGATAATTGTATAATTCGAATATACGAGTGCACGAATATTTGTCATTCTCGTGCTTAGGCGAATCAAATATTATGTGATATGAGTTGGACTTTATCGAAGTTATATTTCTTTCCAATTCGGAAGTTTATCAATTCCCAAGTTTTTGAAAATTTGGGAATTCTAATTTCGTTTTAATTTAGTTGAAACTATTTAAATGTTATTCTGATTCGAATCTAATCGAGAAAAGCTGAAATTGTTTTAGCGCCATATTGTTTTACAAGATGATTCGATTTGTTACCCGCGAAAACATATCGTTGCGTGACGTAACTGCCTATAAACCCCCTCCCTATTGTCGACGGGTCTCCTGGGTATCGCGTGAAAATCTGTCCGACATCCGACTGCGCGCAAAGTCAACAAGCACCGATCAGGCGATCTGTGAATGCTAAGGTCGCATAATTGGATAATTATTGTGCTGTTGAACTGGGAATTAGAATCGATGCTGAGAAATAGGACGATATCCGTGCTGCTAGTGAAATAAATCGATGAAATCATAACAAGATCATTTTGTCAGCAATTCATGAATATGCAGTTGCCCCATTTTCTAGTCGATATCGATATTTCAGTTACAATTGAATAATATATCGGTATTTAAATGAACCCGAAGACTTTCGACTGGCAATCGTAAGTGTAAAACTACAGCAGAGATTTCAGAACTTTCTACATCAACAGTTGAATTATATTGATATTGAAATAAACCCGAATATTTTCGGCTGAAACTCATCAGGGGTCGGTTACTATAGACGAGAATTTATTTCTATATCAACAATCGTATCGCCAAATATGAGTGTCAATAGAAAATATTCGGGTGTACACTTCAATATAAATGTATGTTTCAATAGAATGTTGTATTTCTGTACCTTCAAGAGTCAGGACATCGATATTTCGCAGTGACGTAATCCGAAGTAAAGATTCCGCTTCCGCGTGCCATTGCGATTGCGCGATCCTAATCTGCGAAAGCGTCTATCCCCGAAACGCGATTACACGCGCAGTCTCGCAGCGGGGCGGCCTTGATTTATTCGCTTGGCTTCGCCGTTTTGCCTTGTCACGAGTTTCAGACAACCAGGCATGATTCTAATTCCTTTAACGGACAGACAACCAGCCATGATAGTAGGGTCAAATTCCTTTAACGTGACGGTGAAATATAAGCTGTCAGCATAAGAGGTGGTCAGTAGCATATGGTTTTTCTTACTACTTTACTGAGTGCTTTCAAATCTTCATTTCCATTTGTACTTAAACAACTTATGGTCTTGGAATCCACTTGTAATTTCACTTGTAATCTATCATAAATTTAAGACGTTACTTCTGACTCTACTCGAGTAGTGACCCTGACAACCACGACTATCTGCGTTGGGCTATTTCTTGCGGTATGTTGGAAGGTCAAGTTTGCAAAAGAGGGTACGCCGCGATTCGAACCGACAACCCTATACTTTCAAGAACTGTATCGCGATTTGATTGTGTTTGTTTTGATGGTGGCGGCTCAATCACCCCTCAGACGAGTATCGAACCGGATTATCCGGATTAAAATGTACATCCGGATGTCGTGACTCGAGCCTATCCGATTACGACCCGACATTTCGATATTGCATCGATCGAGACGAATATACGTTTGCAATTTCATGTCGAGCGCTCGTAACTTTAAAACGTATAAGTGGTTCGAATCGCTTTCGGAAGTAGCGTTATTTGTTTTGTCATCTACGCGCTTTGTTATGTCATTATGATTCGTTGTTGTGGTCATCATCACATTAACGACCAATTAATATGTTGTGATGTTAACGTTTACAACCAGCACGTATCAAACAACAGTAGCGATACTACAGTCGAACTCGGTTGGACTTCGTTATAACACCGTGGGTTGATAACGATTGCCAGATATGTCATTTCCACTAACGCGCGTAGCTTTGCACCATATATTCTGTATCCTATCCCTATGACACGGCCAATCGAGGCCGATCCAAGGCTTCTACTGTGGTACATAGTATCGAAACTATAATTCTTCTTCAAAAATTAATACTGGACGTGTGATCTTAGTAGGACTCCAAAAAATGGTTTCTGACGACCCAACTCGAATCATTCGAATTATTACTCGAACCGTGTGAATTTATTGCGGCCTACTCCTCGATGACGAAACTGAACTGTATGAATTAATTGAACTTATAGAACGAAACGTTTGTATTCGTTTCCTATTATTTCGGCATATACACCGACTCAGGTAGCGTAGCAATGCATGGTACACATCCACACGCTCTGGGCATATGCATACCGTGAGTGTAATGTGCGTATCGTATGCCAGTGGGCGAGGAAGGTGCAGAAATAGCCCAGTCTTGTAAGGCTTTCTAAGTCTTGCACTATACCCGTCCATGCTATATCGGAAATGCTAGTCAGTCAGTCAGGTTTATTAATATTTTCATCGTTTCAAAACATCACAAGACTGCGATACAATGAAAAGATAGGAAGGTGTCGGAGCAACTTGGAGTAGCCATTAAGATCAGACACCCACCTTAGCCTAGGCGAAGTAAATAAAAGGCATGCACACTGAATGAAAAGTAATGCAGAGAATATAAGACGCAAGCGACAAAATGGGGTGGCATGTGGTGGAGGGCGAGGTCGATGTTAGGTCGTAGTCCGGTAATCCTGAAGACTGGCTTGTATTGATTTAGAAGAAATTGCTTGTATTTCGACTTGAATGCGGACATGCTCGACGACTGTCGGATAGCCGGCGAGATGCTGTTCCACAATTGGGGTCCGGCATACTTGATAGAGCAATGCGTTTTCTTGTATTCAGTCCTGATCATATGGTAGTTGTTCTTCGTTGACGCGCGTGTGCTGTAGTTGTGCGCTTTTGTCTCCGAGGTGAAGTAGTCGTTGAAATTTGAGGGACATTGACCGCAATGGAACTGATACATAAAGTTGGCAATTTCTAGCTTTCTCATATCTTCTAAGTTTAGAAGTTTAAGTTTAAGTTTAGCTATATTTTACAGAATCTGGAAGGTGTGCCGGATATGCGATGAGCGAATCGAGGACGGCCAGTCGTTTGTTACGTTGATTACGTCACACTTATGCCACCAGACGTGCATGAGATGCCGCCAATGCGGGAAACCTATTCCCACAGGCGACTGCTGTCACGTTTTCGGGTATGTCTGCTTGCTTCTCTCTGGCGAGCCAAAGACTAAAAATAATGTCGTATATACTTCAACTCTATTACCGGTAGAAGTAGCAAGTTCTAAGATGTTTCAAAACTGATTCGAGTGGGAGTGTTTTTTCTAAAGAACTGGTCTTTCTAGTTGCGCATTAGCTGGCCCAAATACCACAGTCCTAAATTAACCACAGATAACGTATTGAGCTTGTCGCTGTAGAGGTGATTCAAGCGGTCATCATGTTTACTCAAGTCGATGTAGAAGTAACGTCGTAAATTTCCTAGTAATCCAAGCTAGTAATCCAAGCCTAGTTTTGCTTCAAAGTCGAAAATATTTCAAGCGGAAGTGAACTAGCCTAAAATCATAACCGCATGAATAAGCACTGCGAGAAGACGAAATTTGCTCGGGTACTTCGAAAAAGTAGAAGCACTCCGTTACCGACAACCTCTTAATTCGGCGATTTCACTCACGACCTTTTCGTTCTAGACCCGAATCTCGACAGATATCCTGCGTCAAATGCTGGAGATCGATCCAAAACGACGCCGGTTGCGTCACAATCGAACAAACGCCGAACCATACACGTGTCAAAGCGGAGGCTTTATCTATAAAGACATCTCAAGATGAGACTGAAATTTTCGGTGGTATCAACAGTCGTGTGACGTCGCCAAAATCTCAACCGTCCGTTAATTCGAGTAAGTCCACTCTATGGCTGTAACGACTCGAGTTGTACCTCGACTATGTCATATGCTTCGAGGAAAAATCGAGTGAATTGATTCTAAATAGAGTATTAAGCTTACTGTCGGGTATTTGAGTATCACTGATCATGACGTCGAAACAGTATATGAATGACGTGGAAAGTTCAAACATGTGTCTTTTAAATGACCGCAATGAATATAATGACAGTTTTACACTACATTTAAGATAGTTTGATATGTTTACGACCGTACCTATTTTGTGGCAATGATGTGGGTTGATCACGGCTTCACAGAAATGTTAATTGCACAAACGTGCGTATAGCTTTACATATTGGACATATGGGTCTACACCAGAGGTCTCAAACACGTGGCCCGCGGGCCGCATGCGGCCCGTGAGATCGTTTTGTGCGGCCCGCGACGGCATTTTGGAATTTCAAGTATTCATCAATATACTAAAGTGCTATATATCTTTTTTTGAAGTTCACCCCAAACTACTACTAAAATCACTGAAATCTCAACAAACTTCACTATCGCATCACTTTTAAAAGCTACAATACGGTATATAATATCAGTTATTACGTCACATTTCTAGTTCATGATGGTAAAACATGACCCGCGTTGATGATTCGTGACTGAAAATTGTGATTTGGTTTGGTGCGACCTTTCGTAAAATTACTCGATTTCGGTTTGACTGGATGATTAAATAAAAATGACTCGAGTTGAGTCGGGTCAAACGTTAAAATCAGAGAAAGACTTGCGATTCGCAACGGTGAGTTGGTAATCCTACAGACGCAACAATCTATGAAACTGTCATGGAAAATAGTCTTCATGCTACCAGCGATTTTTGTGAATGGTCTTTCTGATTCTTATTTCTGATAGGTACCATCAGAAATTGTGATGAAACTGAACAGGGGCTAAGAGAAATCTTTTCGGAAGCAGAATGGGGTACGATCACTAAAAAGATTAAAAAGCAATGCTAGTACTATGGCTCAATAATTTTTATATTTATGTTGTTATTGATACGTTCCAATAATACTCGAAGGCAAAGCCTAACGCTGATTTAATTTGACTTTGGCAATGACAGTAACAATAGCCTAATTATCACGACTACACCAACACCAGGATTAGGCTGCACCGCTCAAATGCTCTGATATCAGATCAATCTTCAGTGGATTTAAAAATATTCTACATAAAATCGTGGCACGTCAGAGGTCTAATAGCTGCAATATTATAACCCGACAGTTTTACGACGTCATGATGCGTCATCTTTCGTGATGTCTATAACTCATTATTTTAATAAATTATGCCTGGCAGAAAAACAATTTTATTCAAATATTTGAAAATGTAGCTTTTCCCGCATCAAGCGTGAATAGTAGGCCTGCAATAGTGAATTACATTTCCACGATGTTTGTGGAATGCCTGTGTGCAAGGTCCCGTTAAATAGGGCCTACTTGGAAATTATATATTGAATATCCCTATTATTGATGCTGCGGCCCGCGACGTCATCAAAAAGTAGGAACTTGACCCGCGAGCACGTTTGAGTTTGAGACCTATGGTCTACTCTGTAGCATAGTAGGCTATTTAAACAATATTGCACAGTCAGCTATATGCACTGTGGCATTGCACTCAAGCACTATTGCATTGTACATAAGGTGACCATATTTTGAGATACATAAAAGAACACACTTTCAGAAATTCCTAAAGCTCTACTACCGAAAAAGAAACCTGATGTTTTTGAAAATTGTTCGATCAATATAAAGGTCATCACTCGAATCCCGAATCAGCAGCATTTTACGATACTTTTGTCGTTCTGCCTACAAAAAAAGTCATATTTGCCATCTCTACTTTCGGAATATCCGTCGCGCCTTATTTTTCGTTGATTGCCTTGCTAACTCTGGCGTTCGGTGCGTAGGAGCGGAGTATTTTGATACTTTTTCTAGAAAAAAGAGGACAAATTCCTAAAAAAACAAGACATTCAAGTGTCCTCCGAGAACACTTTCAAATTATTGAAAATAGATGGCAAATCCTCTTAAAGAAAGAAGTAGGTTAACTATCATGATGTGTGGAAGACCTCCTAATATAGTCGATGTAAAGAGATTCACAATAGCTTTTAGACAGCTTTATTTCTGCGTCCTCACGGCAGCAAGTTCAGATAAGAAGGAGCATGCATTGTCATGGGTCCACCAAGTATCCATTTCATGTAGTGTTGAGGTCTCAAACACGCAGCCCGCCAGAGCATTTTGTGCGGCCCGCGCCGACATTTTAGATTTTTATTAATTTGACAAAATATAAGTGTAACATATATCTTTTCATGTTATAGAGGGAAAATTCCCTCCTAAATTGCTCCGAAAGCCTTAAACTATTCATCAAACTTCACTATCACATCAATTGCAAACGCTACCATGCAGTGGAACATTCACTATTTCGCCACATTTCCAATTCATGATGACAAAACCGGACCCTTAGACGATTCTAGACTGAAATTTGTGAGTTGGACTTGGACGTGACCTTTCTTAGAATTACTCAGACTCGGGCTAACTCGATGGCAAAATGAAAATGACTCGAGTAGACTTGGAGTGACTCGGAATGCCGTAAATTTGTTACAACCATGGACGCAACAAACTAATCGCGTGTCAGGGGAATAGTAATAAATCAGAAGGTCGCAGCTTGGTACTTCGCTAATTAAGCAAGTAGTTATGGCAACCATTGGAAATCTGTTAGTTACATCTTTGGTCGCTAGACCATGTTATTAATGCCACATAAAGGTACCGAGTACCGTAGTGGTACGCTCCAACGATGTAACAGCAATGGCCCGTTCGGCGTTCCGACATTTCAATCACTAGGACACATTCATTAATATATTTATATTATATTTATATTTTTTTCTACTCCTATATTTGAAGATATTTGGCCATGAGATTAATAGCCTACTTATCAGAAGTATACCCGAATCCTGGATTGGAATTACAATGCTCAACTTAAAAATGTTTTGATATCAGATCAGTCTCTATTGTCAATCTGTTGGATTCAAACTATTCATAGTAGCTGAAAATTATAACCCGATAGCTTTTATGATGGCATCATACATTTGTCCGCCCATATGGTGTCTATATATTATAGTTAATATATATCAAGTACAACAACAAGTTTATTCAAATAGTTATAAATGTGATGATTCTTTTCGTGCCAGTCCTAAATTGATACAAACGTAAATCACATTTTGACGACGTGTGTTTACTGTCAGTCTGCTGGATCGGCTCATTTTCAATAGGAACATTCATTCCCGCCAAATAAGGCCTACTTTGAAAGACATAGAATACCCCTATAAATGCTGCGGCCCGCGGCGTCGTCAAAACTGAAAAACTGGCCAGCAAGCACATTTGAGTTTGAGACCTCTGATGTAGTCGGTGCTAGACAATTGGCGGCCCTAGAAATAACAGTACCACTGCAATAGTAAGTAACAATCATCACATACACCCATATTAGATGGGCTGTCACAGATGCTTATACACCGTAGCATACAGTACTTAGGCACTATTGCATAGTAGTACATACTACTTACATTATACTTCATGGTTAGTATGATGCGATTCGACCAATCGGCGGCAACAGAGGTTTCAGTGGTGATTCAGAACCTTGTGACCGGGATATATGGTTGCAACGCTGCAACTGAGTTTGTTGCTTATTTCCAGCGAAATCACACGAACTCAGTGAAGAGGAAAATGATGACGTCACGACATCGGAAAACTCGCTCCACCATTTAGAAGGCGATAAAGAGTACGATTTATTTTCCTTTTCGTTATAATTTTATGCGAGTTGGTATGTGTTTTCATCACAGCAAAGTGGTCAATGCCTGTGTACTTCTAATTTTCCAAGTATACCCGAGTAGGTTTTGCCTAATTGCATCAACAACTCAAGTAGTAATGTTTCCATACTACTTCTACTTCTAATGAACAGTTTTTAAGACAAAACTACTTACTCATCAACGCTGGGGTGTTTGTAAAATATAAATAATGTAGCCTCTGTATCAATATATTTTAGAAGATTCCGGCTATTAGTAGTGTCTTGGCTATTTCGTGTTCGTTTTTGCGTTATTTTGTGATGATATCGAATCCATAGTCCGCTTCAATTGACTGATAAAAGTATGCGAAACCTTCGATCAAATTTGCTTAAAAAAACTATCTCCCTAAGTACTTTTGATGCATTCCCTTGCTACTTCCACTGTAAGTAGTTCTGTCTAGTCTTCAAGATCGCTACTTCTACTTGAGTATGGATTTACGGCCTTACTTCTACTTCTATACATGAGTCGCAAGACTGACTATACTTTGACAACCGATGCATTGTCCACTTTCGATCATCATCCGACACTCAGTCCCGGATAAAAGGGTATAACTTGATATGACCCAGTTCTGAAAACACCATGAACGTTTCAGCGACGTCACAATGAAAGAAGGTGAAGCGGGCGACAAGACAGGAAAGAGAGCGCGAACGATTCTCAACGCTGCGCAGCGTGAAAAGTTCCAGAACACTTTCAAAGTAGCGCCGAAGCCGTGCAAGCAGGTGACAAGCGGATTTGTGCAAACTACACGGTTTTCAAGTATCGCAGAACTATAACTAATCACTTTTCAAAACCTGCAAATAGAAACAGAACTAGAACTACTTACTATTCACAACTCGCGACTAGGATTAGAACCACTCACTTTTTGAAAAACGAAACTAGAACTAGAACTAGAACTAATCACCTTTCAAAAATCGTTACTAGAACTAGAAATAAGACTACTCTATTTTCAAAACTCGCAAATAGAACCAGAACTAGAACTACTCACTATTCAAAAACGCAACTAGAATTAGAAACCCTCACTTTTTAAAAAACGCGACTAGAACAAGAACTAGAACTAATCACCTTTCAAAAATCGTAACTAGAACTAGAACTAAGACTACTCTATTTTTAAAACTCGCAAATAGAACCAGAACTAGAACTACTCACTATTCAAAACTCGCAACTAGAATTAGAACTAGGCTACTCTCTTTTCAAAATCGTAATTAGACCTATAACTAAGACTATATCCTCTTTGCAAAACTCGCAAACAGAGCTAGAACCAACGACGTTCAAAAATCCGAAACTACGTAGCCTACGCAATTAGAAAATGGATTGATGGATTTTTAGAGTGCGCAAACTAGAACTAGAACTAGAGCTAGAAATACTAAACTACTCATTATTCGAAAGTAGAAACTAGAAATAGATCTACTCACTTTTCAAAACATTTCAGGTGCGTGATGCACTGGCGCATGAAACGGGTCTGAATCCACGAGTCGTCCAGGTTTGGTTCCAAAACCAGCGGGCGAAAATAAAGAAGATGGAGAAGAGAAAGATGGATCAAGATAGGAGTGTGACGCAAAATCAATACGGTGAGTTTCAGAAAATATGATATTCTCTGCAGTGTTATACGTTGAACACTTAGTGCAGTACGTCATGGTATGTTACGAAGTCGAACTTGCGTGTAGTAAGAACGATTCAAAGAGGTGAAAATTTGTTCACGTCTCGAAATAGAGTTAGTTGTACATTACACGTAATATTCAGTGTGCGTCTTGAATGGATAAGAATAGTATGGAAATCGTACTTTAAAGTTAAAAACATCTGTTCGTCTCGCTCATCGAATTTTTATACCAGTGACGTCATATTTGGTGATACGAATGTTGTTATACAATGTCCTTTTGAATACTAGTTGCTGACGATGATGAACCCTGGAGACAGTCAGCCGAAAATATTCGGGTTTATTTATACATGAATGTAATATTCAATTGTATATTGACACTCAGTACTTGCAATAAGAGTCTTTTCAAATAATAGTAACAATAGAATTATTATCAGTTTCCTCGCTTTCGGGGATATTTGAACCGCCTCAGTGCGGAATTCAAACCGAGCTTAACGCAACAATAGCGCATACGACCCTTATTCATTCACAATCCTACTTGAGACCAAATATTCGATAAAACCAGACTGATACTAAGCTCTAAAGTTTCGATGCTTGCAAAATTGCATAATTTCCCTTCCCAGGCTACCATGGATACGAAGCAATGGTGCATCCGGTGTACGGCCGCCAGGATTCGTTCGTGGCGACTCAACAGTTCAATTCATTTCAAGCACATCAGCCTCAAGATATGGTGTCGTGGGAAAGCTCGCAAGGTGAGAAGCTATGATAGAAACTAGCTGAGTGTACCGTGTTTTAAAATGTGCAACAATAGAACTAGAACTAACGATAGACCTTTAAAAATCCGCAACCAATACCTAACCAAAGCGCAAACAAACTAGATTAAATTCCGAAGCAACACAGCACCAAGACGAAATACTGAATTGCAAACGAGATGGGAAATATTGGACGGGGCTTCGAGTTTGAATGGGAGGGTTTTCGACCCCCAACACACACACCTGGCTACGCTACTGTTAGTGGTGCCGACTCAGGGGTATAGCAATGGCTGCAAGTAGGAATGGTGTGAACGTGAGGTTCACGTTCGCGTTCTGTGTGTGAAGCTCGGAAATTTAGAGGTTCACGTTCACAAACGAACCTTGGTAGGTTCTGCACCGTGAACCTTTTTCATATATTACAATTTTCGTTTCATTATAACATCTTTGGTTGAAATTTATTGCATTTCAACTGCGGGCTAGTCTTTGCATGGCGCTGGCAGCATAAAAAATCAACACTAAACGAGCATACACCTTAACAATCTTAAACATTTTACTTGCTTTGATACAAAAGTTTGCTCGGAATATCCAGTTTTCTGTTTGTAAATATATTTCGTGACTGTCTGCTGTGAGCTTGACCCGCAATCACACCAAATACACTACATGTAGGTAGTCAGCGAATGATGCGTATTCAATATTCAACCAACCAATGAAATTGATAGCGTTGTCTGATGTAAAATCTCTAGCATGCGTATAGGTCAATCTTGATTTCATATGTTTATTGTATCATAAAAACAAATCCGTGCGATTGAGGTGTTGGCTACTACTGCTGTATAACTTGTTGAAGGGGTAGGCCTAATCGGTAGCAAGTATAGAAACCCGTTTTACACTCTGCTCAATATCATCGTAGCAATACTCGGACGCCGAATACATTGCCCGGTGTGGCCTAGACCGTTAAGGCGTAAGCATATATTCCCTTGCATATCATCGTCAAAATTGTTGGCAAAGCCACGGAAGATATTGACTTTTTTGTTATTATTATATCATTTGATTGCCCCAGTTGATACATTTCGCGACATTTAAAACGTCAATATGTACTTCGGCATTGTGGAATTATGTGACCCGAGTCGTCGCTAGGTATAGTGTATAATCAATATAGGCTGTCACGTCACTGAAATGTAGGGTTGGAATTAGCAATATGACGTCACGTGACGTCATGAGGTTCACGTTCGCGTTCACACAGAACCTTTCAAAAAGGTTCGCTTTCACACGAACCTGAACCTTTCAGAGGTTCGCACCATCCCTAGCTGCAAGAACATCACACGTACACCAGAACACCGTGTCACGATTCACACCAAACGACTACATGTGTTTTCTAGTTGGTCTGTAACCAATTTTTTTTTTGAAATGCGCAACTAGAACTATAGTTCAGAGTTACAACTACTCACCAAAATCCTGAACTAGAACTACTCAAAAAGCAGTAGTTTCTTGGCCGTCAGGTAACTACATTGGTAGATTGTACAAGTCTAAGCCAGATTGAATACTTTGCAGGAATTCCTTCGGAGATTTACCCTGCGCAGACTTTCCCGACGGGAAATCTACATCCGAGCAACCGAAACCATTTCGTTCCGTCTCCCCGTTGCGAAGACTTTTCACATTTTCCAGCGATAGACCACCCGGCTCAACTTTCAGAAATACCGGACCTCGCTTTCAATCAACCGGTCGCAAATCACAGGTCGAGGCTTTACCCGATGCAAGACCAATACTTTGTTACGTGACATAAAGACATGTATCCATTCACTTGGGTTGTCTATACTAGAATATATCAGAGTGATTTGATTTCATAATTACTATAGCTGGGCTTGGGCACAATGATTCGAGTTGAGTAGTGAGAGTTTGTTCTTTCAAAGTACCGACATTATACGCTCCTATTGTGGTTGAGAACTAATAGGCCTACTAGCGCAAATTATAGATTCCATGCTTTTTGCCACTGTGGAAACCTTGAAATCTGAATTAGTCGTATCGCAGCATACGTAACATGTAGTACGAAGATACGCATGTCATTGGAAATGACATATCTGTGAAGTATGAGTGTTCAAAAAAAACTTCTTTTATAAAATTTCACAGGCTAAAAAAACTCTGCACTCCAAATTTGGTTCAATTCCAACCAATGGAAGCGGAGTTATTGCAGTCGAAAAATTTGGATATGAATAAAATAGTATTTACAGTGGTCAGGCTAGCCACCGTAAATAACCATTTTATTCGATTCCATGATTTTCGAGCATCGTTTCTTAAGACAATATTGATATTCACAAATCGAATCACTCAGGTACTCGATTCTGCCCAGCTCTATAACTATATTAGGCTACTTGGTTGCAATATTTGTCCCAGTCAATCGATTGTTAATATAACTTTCACCTGTGGAAACACTTTATTTTATCATCTTCATTACTCTTTATTTATCGCAGATAATAAAACATGGTCAGTCATGTATGCAAATTGCGTTTTCCTGTATAATTGCTGTGTTCACGTGATATAGCCTACCAGTGATACGCCCTGCAGGCCCACATCCACGAATTCAAGACAATAGCCGATTCAGATGCTGTATCGCGCATTTGTTGCTGAAAGGGATTCGTACATCTAACGATTGTACACCGCTTTATTCAGCCGAAATGTTCAGGAACGGAACAAAAGTGAAACTTGCATCTAAAACACCCGTTAATTCGGACACAGAGTCGCAATTCCTATCGTTAGGTTATGGCATATTACAGTACTTCGTTCGTTTTAACCGAAGATGAGTGATTATAGTGAAGCAACGAAGATCCGTCCATCGACAGTGAACTCATACAAGACCGCGCCAGAATTGGTTGCTGTTAATTGGGGACAATTGCATGCATCTTCCAGAACAGATTGACACAGAAAAATTTAACAGAAAAAGTGAAATAGCTCACGAAAATAAACGAAGAAAAAAGTAAAGACGCTTCCGTGACAGTTCAGCAGTTAGTTGCGTTGGTAGGGATATCGAAAGGTACTATTTGAACTGCGTATGCGTGTGTTACACATAGTAATACAGTATTTGGTGAATTATGGTTTGGTATCTAAAATACAGTGCAATACAACTAACCTGATGCCAATTACTGCAGATAGGCTCTAACGCAGTTGCGATTAATATAATAGGCTACGCAACAGTAGCGTATTTTGAATGCATTACATGCCTTTACGCATGGCCATGAATCAACGAATTGATATCCCGCTTAACTCGGACAAAGCTGTTTAAAGCGGCATACTCTAAATCAGGGCCGTAACAGCACTTCGTCAGGCTCCCCCCAAAACGTTGGCCTTGGGCCCCCCATGGGGTGATAAACCTAACTTCTGGGGGACTTCGCCCCCCAGACCCCCCTTTGGCTATCCGCTTTTTTACGCTATTTGACATCTCCATTGGGTGTCCGTTTGGTGAGACAGCTTTTCCCGCCTAGACGCACAAAGCGCGAAAATTTCAGTAATTCGAGAATGTAATCGGGCAATATGATCGGGAATTACATATATATTGCTAGCAATTTTGATCCTCTCTCTGCTCACGTAATCAGATTTACCGGTAGATCTGAGCGAGGTCTGTTTTAAAACGTAGGACCACCCAATAATAATTAGACATCTTCGGGCGTATACCCGTTGGCAGGAACGAAACAGCACTTCGTCAGTACCGCCCGCCTCCCCCCCCCACACACACACAAAAACTTGGGTTTGGGTTCTCATAGGGTGATAAACCGACCCCTCATCACAGTGTTCGCTTTTGCCAAGAAATTAGCTGCACTGTTTAGTGAGCCAGCACGAAGCGCGAAAATTTTCGATAATTCATGATACAATCGGCCAATAAGATCGGGAATTGCATATATATTGCTATTAATATCTTGTCCTCTCTGCTCACGTTATCAGATTTACCGGAATCTGTAGGGCCCGTGAATAATAATTAAACATCTTCGGGCGGGCGGACCCGTTGGTATGACTTCGTTACATGATCTTATTTCGTGACCTCCTGTCTGCTATATCAAAAATATAGAATCGCTCAAACGTACTAAACTAAAAGACGCACACGATTTCAAATTGGTATTTCTTCACTGGCATATATTTTTTCCTGCTGGATGGTATTTGTCTTCTGAGGTTCAGATTGCCAAGACAGGAACATATGGCGCCGGTCATTTAGGCGCCTATGGACAATTAAACCTATTATTTTGTATATATAACGAAGTTTTCGGTCTGCGTAAGGGCAGTCCGTTTCGGCCAAGCTTTTCGCGCTGCCGATCGTTCTGGCACACTTCTCGGAGTCGCATGTAATAAGTCCTAAATCATTATATATCTTGGTGCGTAGTGGCGTGTTAATGGCCAACGCCGATATGTCCATTTCTATAAATCTTGAGTGTTTTTTCTTGGGGGAAGAGTACCAAATAATGAAGATATTTTGCAACTTTAAATTTTGGAAAAAATTGCATAAATTTTCAAAAAATACTCTATAATTTATGCTAATTCACGAAATAATTTGGGGCCCCCTTCGAGCTCGCCCCCCTCCCAATTGGGGGGTTTGGGGTGCGGCAGTTACGGTGCTGCTCTAAATATGAAGTGGTCTCAACATAAAATCGGGTAATCCTTTTTGCTACAGCCATTTTCTTCAGAAAGCCACCGTGATGGCTGCTGTAATGAGATGCGAATTCACGACAGAAGACTGAACAGACACTTCTTTCAAAACAAATGATATTTATTCCAAATTTTATACAATGATATGGGACTGATCTGATGCATTTATTATTATTCGTGGCGCATGAAATAAATCGTTTTTTATTCGGTTTATTAGCTCTTATTGGTCGTGAACTCCTGTGATAACCTAACCGTTGACGTCGCTGGCCAACCAATTTCCAACACTAAAAATGCCAAATACCTTGGTGTTTTACTGGATTCGGACATGTCCTGAAAGATTCAAATACAATCACTATTTATATCGACTTTTCAATTAGATCAAATAAAAAGGGCAAAAGAAAACAGGAAATAAAAAAAAACATCGAGATAGTCAGTTTTGGGCTCGTGTTAAGCGTCTGCAACGTAGGCGGTCGTGGGCGTGTTCAAGCGACAGACCGCGTTGCGCTAGATCAGTCTCCGTTGCCATGTTTTCCGAGTGATACAATTACTCAAACCACAACTATCGAAGGTATGTGGTCTATTTCGCCGCTTTAGCTACACTCTGCCAGTCAGCGTCAATCAATCAATCAATCAGGTTTATTAATATTTTCATCGTTTCAAAACATCACAAGACTGCGATACAATGAAAAGATAGGAAGGTGTCGAAGCAACTTGAGGTAGCCTTTAAGATCAGACACCCACCTTAGCCTAGGCGCAGTAAATAAGAGGCATGCGCACTGAATGTGAAGTAGCAGAGACTATAAAACGCAAGCGACAAAATGAGGTGGCATATGTGGCGAAAGGCGAGGTCGATGTTAGGTCGTAGTCCGGTAATCCTGAAGACTGGCTAGTATTGATTTAAAAGAAATTGCTTGCATTTCGACTTGAATGCGGACATGCTCGACGACTGTCGGATAGCCGGCGAGATGCTGTTCAACAATTGGGGTCCGGCATACTTGATAGAGCAATGCGTTTTCTTGTATTCAGTCCTGATCATATGGTAGTTGTACTTCGTTGACGCGCGTGTGCTATACTTGTGCGATTTTGTCTCCGAGGTGAAGTAGTCGTTGAAATTTGAGGGACATTGACCGCAATGGAACTGATACGTATACTGTTGATACTCTTCAACACTCTATTCCTATCAAAGTTACTATACGGAATTCTTTGTTGGGGTGCTGCCTGCATGAATACATTTGACCCACTGCAAAAACTTCAACATCGGATCATCCGTATCATTGCCAACAGTGTTGGGATCAAGTCACTACCTTCGAGTCACGAGTCATTTCGAGTCATTGCACATTTTGACTCGAGTCAAGTCAAGTCAATTGATTTTCGAAGGTGACTCGAGTCAAGTCAAGTCACTCGAATTTCGGAGGTGACACGAGTCAAGTCACGTCAAGTCATGTCCAGTCACGAGTCAAGTCACAATTCAAGTCAAGTTGCCTTTTCGAAGTATGAGGCATGCTTACGTCATTGCCAGTGGCGGCTCGTGACAATATCAGGTGGTGGGGCAAGGACTGTAAGCGACTTTTTATCAAGATGACGTCACAATGGCGTTTTCCAACGTAAACAAGTAACTTAATGATGGTACGGTAACATGAATTTCCCGGCCAGTGTTGCCAATTTAGCGATTTTGTTGCTAGATCTAGCGATTTTTCATTCGGTTTAGCGACAAAAAATGTCGATACAGCGACTAGCGATAAATCTAGCGACTTTTTAAAAATATTTAGCTATTTTCTAGCGAATTTTTACGAAAATATCTGATAGCAATCAATTTTGAACGGCAATTATCATGCAAGTTTACCATATCTTATGCGCGCCACAACGTCAGCACGCATCGCCGATCTGCGTTCTGGTAGCGTGCATAAATAGAAACGTCTATAAAGTGACTTTCCTGGTAATTTTTCAGTGAATTTCGCCATAACTTCCCGCCACAAAAATCCACAGTGTCCAGTTCAACGAGCTCGTCAAAATCCAGAACTATTGACCCCCAACACAGTAGGAGTAATCACAATCATGCTCGCTCAATGTAATGTGCTATATACAAGGTCCGATATATGAATTCTTTACGTACCACATAGCATGGTAGTAAGCTACTATAACGATATCCGTACCTAATGCTATTGAGATCCAATCCCCCCACATTACTTGAATGCCGAGTTCTCTATCAGATTCGCGTAAGATAAATGAAACAAAAATAAACGATTAGTTATTCGATTGATCAGATGGATGGATCGGCAAATAGAAATGTAATTCGATGGTCAGTCGGTATAGGTAGTGACAGGAACGTAATTGCCTCACCCCAAACCCCCAATTAGAGAGGTGAGCGCGAAGGGGGCCCAAAATTATTTCGTGAATGAACATAACTTAGTGAGTATTTTTTTGAAAATTTGTGCAACGTTTTTCAAACTTTTTTTCGCGCTCCGCGCGATTGAGTGTTAATGGTTAATACTATAATATTAATAACAACATACATTTCGGCGTCGGCCATTACCGCGCCACGCTGTAACAAAGCCATATAAAGTTTAGGCTAACATGGGATGCCGAGATGAAGTGTACCCAGAAGTGCGGGATGGCATCGTGAAAACCTTGGCCGAGAAGACTGCCCTTTTGTTGACCGAAAACTTCGATGTATAGATGTCTAATTGGGCATTATTGCCGGTGCCGAAGCTTCTGTCCTGCTAATCTGAACCCCTAGCAAATGCCACCCCGCAGCGAAAAATAATTTGGGAATTCAGGAATACCAATTTAGAATCATGTGCGTCTATTAGTTTAGTAGCCTACTTATGGCCGATTTCAATATCTTTTCGTATAGCAGACAGGAGGTCGTGAAATAACAACATTCAAAGAAGAAATTATACCAAAGAGACCGCCGGAATATGTTCAATTACTATTACGGGCCTTGAATTTTCAAAGACGACAGCTCACTCAGCTCTGCCGTTACTCTGACTACGAGGGCTTAGACTGTTGAAAAGTATATAGCAATAATATATATGCAATTAGCAATAAATAGTAACTGATTTAATCATGAATTATTCTGGCGATAGGGCCAGAAAAAGTAAATAATTACTGGGCATAAGGAATCTCGCGCACAATATGTAGGGACGAAAATGTAGACTCCGATGGAAGGCAAGACCAATGACTGACGAAGTGCTGTTTCGGCCCTGGGTAGTGGTAGGCCTATTTCCTCAGCGCGTCGCCCCATCTTTATTTTCTAAAGTTCGCATCGCTACATGACCTCCGAACCCGGTGCATGTCATGTTCAAGTATTCCTACTCATAGTTAGGGAAGGCAAGACCCTTTCCGCAATCATCGGTATAACGCATCACGTATTCACGGACTCATCGAGCAAGGCACTTGTATGCCTAGGATCAGGGCCGTAACAGCACTTCGTCAGCCCCCCCCCAAAAAAAACTTTGGTCTTGGGCCCCCCATAGTGTTATAGATCGAACGTCTGGGGGGATTCGCCCCCCAGACCCCCCTCCGGCGATACACTGTTTACCACTATTCATCATATTCATTGGGAGTTTCTTTAGTGAGTCGGCTTTTGTCGCCTAAGCGCGCGAAGCGCGCAAAATTTCTAGAATTCATGATTTTATCGGTCAGTATGATCGGGAATTGCATACATTGTTATCAATTTTTATCTTCTCTCTGCTCACGTAATCAGATTTGCCGGTAGAGCTGAGTGAGGTGTGTTTAAAAAGGTAGGACCACTCAATAATAATTAAACATCTTCGGGCGTATACCCGTTGGCAGGAACAAAACAGCACCTCGTCAGGCCCCCAAAAACGTGGGGCTTGGGCTTCCATAGGGTGATAAAACGACCCCCTCCATCACGTTGTTCGCGTTTGTCACGAAATTACCCGTACTGTATAGTGAGCCAGCGCGAAGCGCGAAAATTTTCGATAATTTATGATAAAATCGGTCAATCAGATCGGCGACTGCATATATAATATGCTATCAATATATTGTCCTCTCTACTCACGTAATCAGATTTGCCGGTAGAGCTGAGTGAGGTGTGTTTGAAAAGGTAGGACCACTCAATAATAATTAAACATCTTCGGGCGTATACCCGTTGGCAGGAACGAAACAGCACCTCGTCAGGCCCCCAAAACGTGGGTGTTGGGCTCCCATAGGGTGATAAAACGACCCCCCCCATCACGTTGTTCGCGTTTATCACGAAATTACCCGTACGGTATTGAGAACAAGCGCGAAGCGCGAAAATTTTCGATAATTTATGATAAAATCGGTAAATCAGATCGGCGACTGCATATATAATATGCTATCAATTTATTGTCCTCTCTACTCACGTAATTAGATTTACCGGTAGAGCTGAGTGAAGTGTCTTGAAAACGGGAGGGCCCGTAAATAATGGTTAAACATCTTCGGGCGGGCGGAACCGTTGTCCGTTGATATGACTTCGTTACATGATGTTATTTCGTGACTTCAAGTCTGCTATATCAAAAAATATAGAACCGCCCAAACGTAGGCTTCTAAACTAAGAGAAGCACACGATTTAATATTGGTATTTCTGCACTGGCATAAATTTTTTCCCAGCGGGATGGTATTTGTCTTGTGAGGTTCAGATTGCAAAGACAGAAACATTCGGCGCCAGTCATTTAGGCGCCTATGGACAATTTAACCTATATGTATTTTGTATATATAGCGAAGTCTTTGATCTGCATAAGGGCATAGACCTTTTCGGCCAAGCTTTTCTCGCTGCCAATCGTTCTGGCACACTTCTTGGAGTCACATGTTATATGGCCTAAAACTTGATTGTATGTCTTGGTGGGTCGTGGCGCGGTAATGGCCCAATACCCAACAGGAATGATAAACGGCTACGTGAATTCGAAAATTTTTTGAAAAATTGCATAAATTTTCAAAAAATACTCCATGATTTTTGCTAATTCACGAAATAATTTTGGGCCCCCATCGAGCTCGGGCCCCCCCCCAATTGGGGGGTTTGGGGTGCGGCAGTTACGGTGCTGCCTAGGATTATTTCCACCTCATATTCTCTTTCCGCGGCAGTTCGTGTCACGCCTATGTAATGAGTGCGAGGGGTCATGACTGCAAATCTGGTCACGTAGGGCGATCATTGTGCGGAGCGATCTTCGTTGTTGGAATGCACCGCACATTTGATCATTTTTGAGATTACTGTCATGAATATTGCGTATTACGAACTAGAAATATGATAATTGCCATTTGAAACAAACGTTTAACACACAGCTGACGAGAATGCATGGATATTCTGGTTCAACCTATCAACTTTGGGAATAAATGCAAATTTAGCGACATTTTTTAGCGATTTTGTTTCGGGATTTAGCGACATCTAGCAATTTTCCGCACCTGTTCTAGCGATTTTTGTCCGGCCGGAGTTGGCAACACTTCCCGGCAACAGTGATTTTAACGTATGTGCCACGAGAGGTGCGCCGGTGAGCTGTGACTTGAAGTGTGCGGAACATAGATTCAACACGGTTCATGTTCGCACTAGACTAGGGTTACCATATTTTTGTAAAGCAAATTCCGGACACACTTTAGCGCCCACTAGCGGATTTTAAAATGAGTTGTAACTCATTGACCGTCGATATGACGTCACACTGGAAAAGCATTGTCCATCGACTGTATTGTATACAGGAATGGAGTGGAACATAGGTCATGAATTGGGCCATCTGTAATGTGAGCTCTGGTGATTGCTACTTGCTAGGTTCTGCAGTAGATTCCTCCACGCGCCGGATGAAATCTTCTGGAGGGCCGTGTCTGGCCTGCCAGGATTGTGTTTGGCAGTCCTGCTATACTGTTAGGTCGGTGAGCTATCTGTATATGTGTTTTCATCAGATCCGAAACAACATTTTTGTCCTCCCTCCCCTCTTCCGCCCAAAAAAGCACTGATCTTGGGCCCACCATAGGATAGTCGATGTAACTTGTTGGGCACTTACCATATACATTTGGCTGTTAAATTTTATGTATGAATTCTGCCAATAATATTGATTCTTCCAAATATTAGGCTACTATAAAATGCACCAGCAGGCTGCACACCGGTGATTTCCAACTTTCTATGGTCGCGACCTCATTTCCCACCTGAAAATGTGCCGTGGCAAAGCTCAACATCATCGCGATCCCCAGATAAAGGCGAACGACACCAAGATTTGGAACCACTGTCTGTGATTGAAGCATCCAATCGGCCTTAACCAGCTCTAGGAATATACCATTAGCTTATAATTGCGATTACAATCAGATTTATTTTAGTAAATGATGGTTATTTATATTACTTTTGATTGCATTTTTGGAGAGGGTGGTGCCTGCTGCCCATACTAATATCATTATACGTTGCATTAACTCGCGCGCGGCGCGCAGAACAATTTTGAATAGCATAAATCTGCTTGAAAATATAATATTGTTTATGTTGATTTACGAAAAACTTTTGAGCCTGCTTCAAGCCTTCAAAATTCCGGACATTTAGGCATATTTTAGAAATTCCTCCCGGACGCAGATTTTTCAGTGAAATTCCGGACATGTCCGGGAAATTCCGGACGTATGGCAACCCTACACTAGACCTGACTAATTATCTGCAGAAATCATGGAAATGACTATAACTCGAGAGATTGCGTAAGCCTAATTGGAAAGGTCAACGAGTTCGGACAGATCCGCAATTGCTATCTCATATATTGGGCCTGTCATATTTAATCCAAAACATCATTCTGAAGAACTAAGAATAGCAGCCTCGGAAATTCGGTCTCAGTACAGCAAAGGAGATTTTGGCCTTGAAACTGGAGACTGTAACACGACACATACGGCTTTATTACTGTCTATAGGTCTGCTGCGAAATCGCCTTTGGAAAATATATTACCGAATATAAATACGTGGATGAAAGCCGTAAACTTAGTACACTGTTACATGACGTCATCGAGAAGTGGCCTCATGGCCCTTTTCGGTATGGTACACTGTCAAAATTAATGCGAACAGACCAACACCGAATTTTGCGTAAAATTTACTGAGGAATAGGCTGGTCAAGTGATCAGCTGTTAGCCGCCATCGAAAACGAAATAGCTATCGCGCTTGACAGGGGGTTGTAAGCAAATGGCTTGAAGGCCACAATTTCACGGTGAAATTGACATTGGAGAATATAAAATCAAAGTAAATATTTGAATGCAAACTGAGAATGATATCATCATCTCAGTTAACGTTACCGCAGATACGCCGGCTTTTGCGTGAAATCCGCAATGCCGCGTTGTAGGCTAAAGTGTCAGAGCGGAGCACATCTCTACGATACTCGACCTTGATAACGAAATTACTGCCCTAATCATTGAGTGTCAACCTTGAGACTTGGAACAGCGTTCGATACTAAGCTTATGACGGATCTAGGTAAGGAGCATCGTTAAAACCAATAGAGACCAATACCGGCTTTGCGTATAATCTGTTAGCGATAAATGACGAGTCAGCTCTCACTCGAATTAGGAAACGAAATTACCACTAACACAAAGTTCAGTGACAAACTTAAAACTTGGTACAGCGTTCGATACTAACATTAAGACTTACCGTGCCAAATGTCATAATACCCGATCTCAGTATTGAACATCGTCAAAATCAATGGATACCAATACCGGCTTTTGAGTCAAATCTGTTTGCGATACATGACGGATCAGCACACACTCAACTTCGGAAACGGAATTACAAACCTAAACTTTAAGTTGAAACCCTGAAACTTGGGGAAGTTTTAAATACCATCATAACGACATGACATACCAAGTTTCAAGAGTTTTCATGGTGTGAAACACCATCAAAATCAACCTATACCAGCAAAGGTCGACTAAACGCATATGACGGTAACCGAGTTCAGCTATAGATACGATTGTTACATCACACCTTAGGGGCACAGAGCTATTGTGCCCCGGTTGCTCGGTAATTTTATGAATAGGAGAGAGTAAATCACCGTTTCTTTATTGTGCGCGGCTTTGAGAGAATAGACAGTGAAAGCTTGTTATGAGCGCTACCGGGGCATGCCCTGGCTAGGCATTCGCAAAGCGAAAACGCAGAAGTGAATTCGATTTTCGCAGAGACTTCGCTATATATGGGCATTTGCAAGCGAAAGCACAAGAAGAATACGATTTTCGCTGTGATTTCGGCATATATAGATTGGTGTGGGTCTATAAATGGTAAAGAATTGTTATTGAACAGAATTTTAGGTGGGGCAATGCCCCAGTTGCCCTATAGGACGAGCCGCCACTGGTCATTGCATTGTGCCAGCTGTCTGAAATACAGATTGAGTGGTTATTGATTCTGGACCTATGAACGAATATAGAGTTAAATATAAACGCAAGAAGGCGTTTCATTTCTCACATATACGTAGAAATGCCTAACGACGTAAGTAATTGCATGGCCTTGGATTATAGTTACCAGCCAAAATAGAGAATAGAGAAACGAATTGATAAGATGCAATACATTACCCATTTACAAATTGATATGATACGATTCCAGCCTGTACCGATGGTTGAGGACTATGTAAAATATATTGGAGTTCAATTTCAATTAAACAAGAGGTTTTTTAAAGTTAAGAACAGAGAATAGAATTAGACATTTTGCTATTAAATTACTTCACTATATGGCCTACTAGTTTACGACAACGCGTAAGCTGAAAGCTGCGATCGCTTCGTTTGCGATCAATTTATATGTGAGAGAACAATGGGGGCTCAGTAAAACGCACGATCATTGAATGATTGGTCGCTCTCATGGGGAACACCAGCGTTTCGCGTACAATCCGAACATATCCGAGATACAATGATTTTTATCGACATCGATTGTTTGATGACTCGAAATTGACTCGTGAATTTTGCTCAGAGTCACGAGTCAATCCACATTTTTGATACGACGAGTCAAGTCAAGTCAAGTCATTTTAGCAAAGTGACTCGAGTCAAGTCATACGAAAAAGCTGACTCGAGTAAAGTCATGACTTGAATCATCCCAACACTGATTGCCAAAGTCACACGGGGGCCTGGATGTGCAACTGATAAATCGCTTCTTAAAAGATTTGGTGATCTAAACAAGCAAAGTGTAGTGGTAGCTCTATGGCGCCACTAGGGGGTGACGACATCGCAGGTGCTTCGGTGCTTGGTCGTCACTGAATACATGGCTGCTTGAGAACTCACGTCTCGTATATTAGACAGACCGTCAGTCACGTTACTACATGGTGGCAGCAGTGGGATTCGAACCCACGCCATCGAAATGACTGGTGCCTCAAGATTCAAGAGGCTTCCATACGGTATCGCCAGCGCACCCGAAGTCTACCAACGGAAAATGAATCAGGTGCTTGCTGGCATCCCCAATGTGTTATGTCACATGGATGACATCATAATTGCTAGCTCACCACAGGATTACAATACCACCCTCGGACTTGTACTGGATAGACTCCGAGATGAGGGAATTACATTGAATAAAGACAAATGTGTCTTTTCAGCGACTAAACTGGAATACCTTGGACATGTTGTTGGTAAAGATGGCATCGGCAAGGATCCTAAAAAGGTTGAGGCGATTGCCAAGTTCTCCGCTCCCTCAGACGTCCCGGAACTGAGAAGGTTTCTGGGAATGACCAATCAACTCATGAAATTCTCACCCAACCTGGCTGAGCTTACAAAGCCTCTGAGGGATCTACTGAAGAAAAACACTTCGTGGCTCTGGGGTGCTGAACAACAGCTGGCCTTCGACCAGGTTAAGGCAGAGCTGTACTCGGATGTGACTCTTGCTATGTACAGCCCGGATAAGGAAACTGTTATCTCTGCCGACTCCAGCAGTTATGGACTTGGAGCTGTGCTGATGCAACGTCAGGTAGACAACTCTCTACGCCCTGTCGCTTATGCTAGCAGATCGCTGACTGAGACAGAGAGACGATACGCTCAAATCGAGAAGGAGGCCCTTGCTATAACGTGGTCTATGGAGAGATGGAAGGAACTCCTGATCGGCTTGCATCAACTTCGCGTGGAGACTGATCACCAACCATTAGTTCCACTTTTGTCAACAAAGACTCTTGATGAGCTTCCGCTCAGAGTGCAACGATTTCGAATGCGGCTGATGAAGTTCAACTTCACCATATCTCATGTTCCGGGGAAACTGCTATATACCGCTGACGCATTGTCTCGTTGTCCGCTGCCAACTTTCGAGGATATTGATGGCCTTCATAATGAGACAGAAGCCTATGTCAATGCCGTCACATCCAGCCTTCCTGCGTCTTGTAAACGGTTGGATGAAATTCGCTCAGAGCTCCAGAAAGATGACGTATTGCGCACAGTGATGCAATATGTATCCTCAGGGTGGCTGAAATGCAAAGAGACGCTGCATGGCCCACTTAGACCATACTGGAATGATAGAGCCTGTTTATCTACTTATGAAGGACTCCTGCTTAAAGGGAATCGCTTGGTGATCCCCTGTACGCTGAGACAAGACGTTTTAAGATACCTTCATGATGCTCACCAAGGGGTGACAAAATCCCGACTCAATGCATCACAGTCATGCTGGTGGCCTGGAATTTCTAAGGACATTGAAGAAACCGTCAGAAATTGCGAGAAGTGCACGGAGCATCAGCGAGAAAAGGTTGAACCGATGCTGTCAGCATCCTTCCCAGAGAGACCCTGGTCCCGTGTTGGTGCCGACTTCTTTCAATATCAGAATTCCATGTACCTGCTTGCCGTTGACTACTACTCCAGGGACATTGAGATTTGCATAGTCTCCAAAACAGTTAACGCAGCAGAGACGATTCTGAAATTCAAGAAGATTTTCAGTAGGCATGGCATCTGCGAGACTTTGGTCACCGATGGAGCACCTATGTTCTCTTCCCGCGACTTTGCGTCATTTTGCGAAAGCTGGAAAATTGAACATATCATGTCCTCACCTAGATATCCACAGGGGAACTCGGAGGCTGAGCGTGCCGTTCAGACCATCAAAAACCTTCTGCGAAAATGTGACGATGAATATCTGGCGCTACTCACATACCGCAACACGCCATTGGCTATCGGCTACTCGCCAGCAGAATTGAGCATGGGCCGCAAACTAAGAACAAGAGTACCGTGTCATCCAGACGATCTTCTGCCCAAGTCTGTCGACCGAACCGCCGTGAAGAAAGCTGAAGCAGATTACCGACGCAGAGTTACTCGTGATTACAACAAAAGACACAGAGTAGTACCTGGAGATGAGTTCAAGGTGGGAGATCGCGTCTGGATTCCGGACTGCAAATCGCAAGGTGTTGTGGAAAAACTTGACACTGACACTCAACCCAGATCGTTGGTTATCAGAACTGGGCGTGGCACCTTCAGAAGAAATCGCCGAATGGTGCGGAGATACCAGACGGAGAATGCCCCGCAAGAAGGCGTCGACATTACCGCCAGTGAGGCAGCTGAATTCTTCAAATTTCCCGATCAGGGAGGAGATAGCAGTTCGAGCGCTACTAGTGTCGATCGTGATGACCATCATGAGGCGGCGATAGTCCGACGGTCGGATCGGAACAGAACCGCACCTCGCAGATACATCGAGGAGTACTGATGTAGTTATAGGAGTAGTGTGTGTAAATATGTTGTGTTCTTCATTCACCTCTTGCCTGCCAATTGCTTCATACCTTTGTACCGCTAACTGCCTCAATTCGGATTGTTTATTGTCTTCATTCTGTGCTTGCGTTGTATATGTTTGTGCTGCTTATAAGCATTTGTGCTTGTCCCCGAGGAGGGAGATGTAGTGGTAGCTCTATGGCGCCACTAGGGGGTGACGACATCGCAGGTGCTTCGGTGCTTGGTCGTCACTGAATACATGGCTGCTTGAGAACTCACGTCTCGTATATTAGACAGACCGTCAGTCACGTTACTACATTATATAGTCAAGGGATCGATTGA
The DNA here is from genome assembly GCF_051294905.1 of Botryllus schlosseri. Taxonomy (NCBI): domain Eukaryota; kingdom Metazoa; phylum Chordata; class Ascidiacea; order Stolidobranchia; family Styelidae; genus Botryllus; species Botryllus schlosseri. Next base: position 37,438,432 of record NC_137238.1, read on the forward strand.
ATTATGTAGGAAAAGGTACTGGTATCGATCTAGGCCGATGTTTTCACCCATTTTTGGTTAAAGGATGCAATCAGGCGAGGATGTTTCACGCACGTATTTGATGCAAACTGCAGGATATAGCAAGAAAAATAAAAATGACATTTACTATCAGCTATAGGTCCAATGCCCCATTCAGCTTATCCAGTGTAACATGAAACTCGTATACGCTCGATAATTTGGATCAAAATAAAGATCTTGGGGATAGCAGTCCTAATGATGAAGATTTTGAAATCGAAGTTGATTCAGAACGTAGAGTAGTCCATCAACACCACGAGTTTTTGATTTGACGTAAGCTTTGGGACTCGGAATAGAAATCATTGGAACTTTTAACATCCTTATGAAGTGAGAAAAGATTAGCCTACTTGGCAAGGTAGAGATGGTATCTCAGTTTCGATCAGGAGAAAGAGCCTTTTCTTCGTAGGCCTTCTTTCGGTAGCTTTGCGGATTGCCGTGATACTTTGTGTGGCATGATACCGTTACCATGTATAACTGAAGGCAAATGCCTATAGGTAGCTCAAAAACGATTATAAAGTGTGCCATTCTCCAAAATGACAAAATGTTGAGAGGTGCAGTAACAATTGCACACTCAGTTAGTCTACGTCAATAATACAGAAACATCGAATTGTTGCAATATGACGAGCACGATTGGATCATATGTGTAAGCTTTGATATATATTTTGTTTTCTAGTGGCCAGACAATAAGGATGCACATGCACATGTAACCCTGATTGACATGTGTGTCACTGCCATAGCCTATATGTTTATGTCGGACAGCAGACACTCAAAACAGCTAAAATATCAAAATAATTTCCCTAAAAACCTTGACATAGTCAGAGATGGACAAGGAGAAAATGTTCCCTAACATCTGACGATGATGGGTAAGATACCAGAGTAGAGTAGATTGGAGCTTACATGTTAGCTGACTATTGCTCGAGTATTATAGCTTATTAGTAGGGCAAGTTTTTGCAACTTTTTTTACAGCTTCCGGTAGCTTCCTAAATACTCGTAAGATATGTAGAATGCTGTTTGAAGGAATGTTATAGTGCAACTTTTGTCCATTTTTTTTCATGCAATTTTTTATTTCTCATTAAAGTATTTTCGATCCAGGTGAAATACACGGTCAAATTCGACTGAAACCCCGTAAATCAGCACCGAAGTAGCGCTTTTAAGGGTATTTTGGGAGCTGAGCCGGAAAATTGGCCTTTTTTTAGTAAACCGAGCAAAATGTGGTCTTTCAGTGCAGCTTTTGTGAAAAAATAAATGCAATACGTCCTCTTTCAAGAGGATTTGTCCTCTTTTTTGAAAGTGTCCTCGGAGGACGCCCTTTTGTCCTCTTTTTTGAGATTTTTTTTTTTGTAGTCATCCACCTAGCAACGTGGAGAGAAAACGGTGTTTTGAGCTCTGAGCAGAGTGTTGGCCTTTTTTTAGTCAACCGATCACAAAGTGGGAAAATTCACCATTTTAATTTCTGAAAAAGTGTTCTCTTTTTAGATTTCCAAAATATGGTAAGCCTAATGTAGAAGCAATATCAGTTTAAATCAACTAAATAAAGCAGTGCAAATGTTCATTTGAAGTCTATTGATTTACTTTCGACTGCTTGGGGTTGAAACGTTTTTTACAATAAACATAAAATATTTAAAATAGTTCTACTATGTGGGTTATGAGACAATGTGGTGGGTGCCTAAAGCAAAAACTTGACGTGACAGAGAAAAACGGAAGTCGTTTTTGAATTCAGCGGCAAAAGTTCGTCAAAATCAATTGTCTGATCAAAGTAAACAAAAATAGTGTTCACCAGTGTATTTTGACTTGGCAGACTATTTTTTGATCTATAGCTATAGTTTGACAAGTCAAAAAATAATCTCTCCAGTGATCAGTAACAGCCACAACCAGCTGGTTACCATCCGTGACCCCATCCTCAAACATGCAATATCATACACGATTCCGTGTTAATTTATTCCGACGTCCGGCCCGCATCCAAAGACACGGCCGACGAGACAGAGACTATTAAAAATAACGGCAAAGAAAGATATGAAATGATTACTCTATTTGATAAGTGCCGAATAACACAAAACCTTGAATGGGAATGCTCATCTATTGCAACCGTGACGTGATTTCGGTCCATGGACATATCAACATGGGACGCTCGAGCACTTGGGTTAAAGTCAGGGTTAGTTTTGGAGTAATAAAGTCACAGAATGCTCTAGATGCAGTAACGAAGTATTTTTACCAGGGTTGTAACCGAGCCACAGGGCTTCAAGTCACACGTCAATCTCACTTTTATAGTTTTTACTTGAGTCATTTTCAATTCACCACCGAGTCTAAGTCAGCGAGTAGAGGGTCGAGTCCGAGTCATTGTGTTGACTGCCAAGTTTCCAGGTCAAGTCTTGTTAAACCCACTTTTTATAACTCTGTTTGGTGATATCGAATTCTTCTCATTTATAATATACTAATTTTCCTCACTTTTAGCAGTTTCTGGTTGCATTTTCAAGTACCAGCACCAATAGACGAAATACCAATAGTGTGTTTGCTTTACTGTTCTTCAAAATTGCAGTGAAATGTTGGTCTTGGCCGTCTGAGTCTCGAGTCATGCGCAATGACTCAGTTCAAGTCGAGTCAATACACAGATTGGCTCGAGTCGAGTCATTACCGTATTTTGCAAAAATGACTCGAGTCATTACAACCCCGATAGCTACTTTTTGGAGTGCACAAGTAAGTTTTGCTTACTTGCTCGTTAGTACTCAGATGGTTGTTTTCAGAATACTTCTACTCGAATGCTTTGAACGAAAAACTACTTACTTTATATGTACAACTCTTTGTAAAGTAGAAAGCAGTGTCTGAACTGGTTCGTATCATTTTTGCGAGTGAAATTACCATAAAGAGTGCAAAATCGCTACTGTATCAGATATTTTTTCTAAAAATTGCGAAAATTTGGTAGTTGGTGTAATGAAGATGAATCTTGAAATTTTGTAAGTCACCCACGCAATTTACTACAAAAGTAAGTGGCATCGACCGAATGTGCTTTTTATATTACCTTTTTTGAGTACTCCTCAAACCTTCCATTTTCTGCTTCTACTCACAGTAGCTGTGGCATATATTAGAAATATATATTTGAAATCACTTCATCTACCCGTAACTGAGTAGAAATTTACGGTATTACTTCTACTTGAGTAGCAATGTTGAATATATTGACCACATCTGAGTGTCGCATGCTCAAATGTCGGTCATTTCTGGTTCCAACGTTAAGTAATGTATGATATCGCATTCTAGTGGCAGTGTGGGAGATGGAACTCATTTCAAGATATCGTGCGGACAAATTGGAAAATCAGTCAGCAAACGTAAATCAGCGAGAGGCGGGCAAGTCCAATATTGCATGAGATGGATGAAATTAATTCCGGAAAATTTGCATCTTCTGCGTGATGTCGCAGCGACACATCGGGCATTTTTGAAGTTTCGCGCTGCAGTCCTTGCAGGAACACACGTGGCCGCACGGCAGGAATATTACGTTGCTCTGGAAAGGAGATTGGGTCGCGGTCATAGTTTGAAAACTGGAACATTCTCAGCTTGTCCAAATTGTCTTAGATTAGAATTAGTATGATAGCTACACAGTTATCTTAAAATTAGATTCGAATTAGAATGATTGATTTCGAAAAATCTAAGAAATCGAATTCAATTCTGAATGGGAATAAAAGTACACTAAACTTGGTTTGTTTCGTAATATACAGTTCTCTTGAAGCATTTTCAGGACAACCAGAAATTTGATTAGAAATAAATGAAGTATTTCATAAATTAGATTACAACTATGTTACCAGTATTTTTGCATAAATTAGTTTAATTCGGCGACAGCGATTACCTATAGCGGTGGTTCTTAAACTGAGAGGCACGTGGGGGGCGTACAAGCGTACGAAGGGGGGCACGAAGCCACCTATGACAGAAATGATGTTTCCTGAACTCGGAATGAGTTTAATATCTGCTGTAACTTCCAAGTTTAAACAACGACAATAATCCAAACTAAACTATGATTTTAAATGTCATTGTCGCATCCTACCATCAATAAAACGATGCTAGACTGTGACTGATACTGAATCTTGCACTTGCACCAATCAGAATACGTCTCTGAATTAGGAATAACTTTTTAATGCGTATATAGATGTTAGCTAATGCTTTTATGTTATGTGTCTCTGTCTGTCAAGCATCTGCGCCAAGTACCCACTAAGACAACGTCATAAAGAAATAAAATATTTCCCTATATTGCCATGTCATGTGCCTTTTGGGTCTTAGAAACGAGGATTTGAACCCAAGTGACTTAGAACGGGCCACAGCATTGGTTTGGTTCAGGTACGCTCGAGCCAAGCCCAAGTCGGGAAACAGACGGTATCAGACACCAAAATAGCTAAAATATTATATGCTGCGTGCTACCATTGCACTTGATTATTTTTAATAAATTAATTCCACTGAAAATTTTTCGCGCTCTGCGCAATTTGACACCAGCTGATAATTTATTGCTCTGAGTATAGAGCGAATTTCAGACTTGAGGGTCTTTCAACAGTGATAAGCTACATGCCCTCAAATTATGTGCTGGGATTGCAAACATTCTTGTTGCTCTTTGAAATAGTTTTACGATGTGGCGATAAATGGGGCGCGAAATTTTCCACTATCATCAAGGGGGGCTAAAAAAAGTTTGAGAACCAATGATCTAGAGGTCCAAGTCTGGTTTCCTCTACTTCTTCAGAGTACTGCACCACGTACTCCATTGGTAGTGATGTTAAACTACTTCTACTTAACAGTTTACATCTCTTCTACGAGTGAAATTTTTGTGAGAAACGGGGCGAAAAAAACACTACATCACCTTGAAGGAATATATATTTGAGGATTGTACCAATTCGTAGTGTAATTAGCCATTTTAACACCATCTCTGTATTTAATTCACTGCTCATTTACAAATTGAAGCAGATTCCGTTGCAAACCTGTTGTTCCATGCAAACGACGCATTCGTTTTCCGCGCTCAGCCCCTCAGGTGCAACGTAATCGGTCTGTGGCTCGACCGGGGCCTGGACACTCGCAGATGTGCCGCAACTCTTTTGCTCCTTGCATTTCGCGGTTTCTTCTTCAACCAGCCTTTAAAAAGGATTGTAATGTTGAAACATAGAGCCCATACGTGGTCAAAGCAGTCAGATCTGCTACTCCAATACAGGCGGTGTTTTTCCAGATCCAGAATTATCTGGGTTTTACGTTGATAATTCTCGGATTATCCACCGATCAAGGATAATCCGAGAATTATCAACGCAAAACTCAAATAACTCTGCTTCTACTTGCTGGAATTGAGTCAAATTTGTTTTGCAACGTTATTGAAGACAACTCAACGATTTCATGGGCTTGACAGAAAAATTTGAAATTTTTTATTTTCCTAATAAATTAAAAACTTAAATTGGATCTGCAGAGCCTTATACTTATTAGAATTGAACCAAATTTGGTGTGCAGCGTTCTTTAGGGTAACCTGACAATTTAACCACTGAATGGCTGGAATCCAGAGAAAAAAGTTATTTTTGAAGAGCCCCACTGACCATATTCAATTCTGAAGCAAATCGCCAATTTCTATTTCATCGAATCGCCATAGCGAAAACACCGGGTTTCGGGTTGGAGATGGGAGCGGTCTCGACCCCTAAAACCCACCCTGGTTACGCCACTGTTAGTAGTGATCACTAGGGTAACTTTTTTTACAGCTTCCGGCCTTACTCAGTTTTAAGCTGTTTGGAAGAATCTTATATTACAACATTTTTTCAACGATTCTACATCTTTTCATGCAAATTTTTGCAACTTTTCCGATTTTTCATGCAACTAACTTTTTACTGGAACTATTTGCCACGGTATGTACGTTAGGGCTCTTCCAAAATCACTTTTTTTCTCAAATCGCACTGGCTACTTGATAAAATAGTAAGGTTACCTAATTTAAGCCTACGCACAAAATTTGGTTTAATTCCAGCCAGTAACCGTTTTGCTACAGGACAAGAACGTTTCTATTTATTATATAAATATAAATAATAAAAAATTTGAAAATTTTCTGTTCGCCCCATGAAAGTGTTAGGCTGTCTATAGAAACGATGCTCACCAAATTTGGTTCAATTCCAACCAGTGGAAGCGGAGTTATTGCCGTCGAAAAATTTTGATTTGAATAAGATAGTATTTACGGTGACCGATTCTTTGTTTATTTATTACAGTTGTGCTCACCGTAAATACTATTTTATTCAAATCAAAATTTTTCGACGGCAATAACTCCGCTTCCACTGGTTGGAATTGAACCAAATTTGGTTTGTAGGCTTAAATTAGGTAACCTAACAATTTTATCAAGTAGCCGGTGCTATTTGAGAAAAACTAGAACTAAGACTACTACTACTACAGTAGTTAGTTGAACGCCATCGAAATATATCGATAGTTTCTAGTAGTCTGCCCCTACCCCGTTTACATCACTCACCGTAAGATATCTCTCCGAACCACGAGCTGAAAAACCCCGATTCGTCTCAAATCTTCGTCCGAGAGTTCGATCAAATCTGCGATTGTGCAAACTTTGTTCCTGGCAAACGCGGGAACGTGATCGTTCGCGCCGGCCTTCGAAAGCAGCTTCAGTAACTCAACCTCCATTTGCGTTTCCTGCACAAGATTTTGGTGTCCATAAAAAAATTGGTAACCACATGGGATATTCGGCCATGTTGCTAGGTTACACGGAGCTTTAACGACTAAACCTGTCAATTTCTGCGGCCAAATGGTCTTAAATATTCTCACAATTGATCCTATCAGTGGCATCATATCGCTGATTGTGTATTCGTGATCTTATTGTCAGATAAATCACAGCTAATTCCAGAACTAGTAGTATTCAACTATTAATATAATGGCAATCTGGATAAGCAAGCACAATGCATATTAATTACAATAAAGCCACAACTACATTCTAATTGAAGATTACAAAATTGCTCGGAGTCTATAGGTGTGTAATCTGTGTATTATATGCCAACACCATTTTATCGTAATATAATTCTTTTTCCTAGCCAACCATTAGAATAACGGCTGTGTTCTTGCAATTTGCCAAATAGCAACCCTGATCGAAATAGCAATTCAAGCTCATGAGTAGGGCAAGTTTTTATTGCAGTTAAATCCGCGGAAAGTTGTATTTATTTATTTATTTTTGACAAAAAATGCACTAAAAGACCAGATTTTGCTCGGTTGACTAAAAAAAAAAGGTCAATTTACCGGCTCAGCTCCCGAAATACCCGTACTTCGGTGCTGATTTACGGTGTTTCAGTCGAATTTGGCCGTGTGTTTCACCAAAACCAAAAATACTTTCATGAAGAATCGAAAAAGTTGCAAAATGTTGCAAAGAGTTGCATGAAAAATATGGACAAAAGTTGCAAAAAGTTGCACTATAAGATTCCTTCAAACAGCTTAAAACAGCATTCTACATATCTTACGAGTATTTAGGAAGCTGCCAGAAGCTGTAAAAAAAATGTTGCAAAAACTTGCCCTACTCATGGTGCTAACCATAAACTGTGAAAACCAATCCTCTATAACAGGCTTAGGAAGAAGTAGGAAGAAATAGGTTTGATTGCCGTCGTAAATCCCTCACCCGCGTAATCAGATTCTCTGGTTTTGAATCCATGAGCCTTTGATATTGAACGAGCCAAAAATCGATCTGGTCCGATTCCCTCTGCTCCTCCAGCTCAACCTGGAAAATGTACCGTACAAGATTTCTTCAGAGTAATTGGAACATAAGTATGCCAGATGTTGCATTATCCGAGAGACTGAGGTAACGATAACTTCGATTAGGCTTGCTACAATGAGTATTAACACAGGTTTTAATCTCCTCAATGTACGCGTCAATGTCGCTATCATGCGAAAAGAATGTAACTAAATGCTGTCAAGAGATATAATTGCAGTAAGGGCGTGTGTTTTTGGTTGGGTTCACTAATAGTTTTCCGCAAAACACAAGTACAGCACATAGTCGCTGACCAGTCTGTCCTTGAGCATCTCCTCGCGAGAATCCTTCTCTTTCAAAAACGTCATCAAAAGGTCCGACAGCTCTTCTCTTTTTGACTGCAGGAGCGCCTAAACCGAAAACTCATTCATTCACGAAGAAATGATCAAAACTTGCGCAACATTTCAAGACAGACGTGGTGCACTTCACGTTGAAGTAGTTTAGGATGCATCTCACACTGTCACGTAACAAAGACGAATGAACGTTGAACATTGTCGAGCAAACCATCGAAACGCAACAAGACAGACATGTTTTCAACCATTTCACAGTCAATTTTACTTCACAATTTTTGTCAAAGTCAAAAGAAATAAACATGGATGCGTTAGTAAATCCATCGATCCCGACAAGAGTGTGAGCAAATTACCTGCACTTGGTCCCACTGCAAGATGGAATAAAATGTAACGCGAAATGATAAGTTCTTCACACAAATTATAATTTTTATTCATTATATCTCACCTCTCACCATTTCTCACCAAATCTCGATTTTAAGCCTTAGTTTTTTGTCAAAGTGTCATATCGAAAACCTAAAATCTTTCACTCTATACTACAATGCCGATCGACCCTGAGATTTTATAGATTTATAGATGCACCACTACATTGGCAATGTTATGGATTTAAATGTTTGGCCTTGTGGTATCAAAAAAGGGAAATCTTTCGCTTTGCTATTGATATCAGGGTCGTTACCAAGTCACAAGTCAATGTCACTTTTATAGTTTTGTGTCGAGTCAAGTCGAGTCGTTTTCAATTCACCACCGAGTCAAGTCCGAGTCCAAGCCAGCGAGCAGAGGGTCGAGTCCGAGTCATGGTATGATGACTCGAGTCCGAGTCCAAGTCATTGTGTTGACTGCTCAGTTTCCAGTTAAAATCTTGTTAAATCTACTTTTTAAACCTCTGTTTGTTGATATCGAATGGTTCGCATTTATAATACACTAATTTTCCTCACTTTTAGCAGTTTCTGGTCGCATTTTCAAGTACCACTACCAATAGGCGAAATACTAGTAGGGTGGTTACTTTACTGTTCTTCGAAATTACAGTGAAATGTCTGTCTTGGCTGTCCAAGTCTCGAGTCATATGACTTGGTTCGAGTCAATACACAGATTGACTTGAGTCGAGTCATTTCCGTATTTTGAGAAAATGATTCGAGTCATTGCAAGTCTGCTTGATACACTCCGGATTTTATAGATTTATAGATGCGAAGTATCCAATTTTATGGAAATATGCTGTATAATTATGGGAAATATGGTGAATAATTATGGGATAAAGTGATTTTTTAAAAACAAGATGAATATCATGTGCCAATAATGAGACACATTTTTAGGAAATCCAGTGATATTAGAAACTGGAGATTCTTTACTCGGATATGGATTGGATCTGGCATTTTAAAGAATTATTGATGTCACATATCCAATTTTATGGAAATATACTTGAAAATTACAAAAAATTGTGATTTTTTTTAATGCAAGATGTCTATGATGTAATATCCATGCCTGTCCGACCTGTTCGCTGCCGACTTTGAAGTCATTTCGTTTCAACTCGACAAGAGTCAGTTCCGCGAGAGCGTTCTCAACCTCTTGGATTTGCTTCTGTATTCTCCGGTGTGTCGCGTCTCTCTCAAATTGAAGAGCCAGGAACGCTTGCCGCTGCAAATCCTCCTGCAAACAATCACTCACAATTTATTTATCAAAAAAAATCTCGACGGTTTCCGCACCTCGTGCATAATCTGACTGACGAGTCTGCTTTGAGACACGTGCTGTTGATGGATCTTGTCGCTTAAAGTCCTGTCTTCCTCGAGCATCGATTGCTGCGCGCGGTGTGCGATCGAGTCTTGCGAGTTCAGGTAATCTCGGACTTTGGCGGCGAATTGTTCGTTCTCCGCCAACATGGACTGCATTGCCGCTTGAAATATTATTATTAAGGCGATTTTTATTGACAAAAAGTCAAAATTGACAAAATTGTAGCGTTAGGTCAAAAAATTGCCAGAACTGTTTTCGCAATCAGCTTTTTGTTGGTATTGTAGATGTTTGCACTGTCGGTGAAGTTATCATTTGACATTTTACATCTTGTAGCCTACTTTATAGGCCTACCGTTGTAGACGGTCCATCGTCCGCTCATTGTGAATCATAAACATTCAAATAAAACAAATAGATTGACATGGTGCTATGCTCAAATTACCGCAATATCCTAACTGAAGCAAGACTGCGTGGGCATTGGTTCTTATAACAAGAAACGCATGATAAGAAATTGTGATGTACACAGCAACGTCAGTATGAAACAAGACGGTTTGTCACCAGCAGTGCACGCACAACTTCAGTGTTGTCAGCCAACAACTGCTGCTGTTGAACGTTCTTTCCACATTCTTGGCAAAAGGACAGACTCTTTGTACTCGAGAATGTAGGAAAGTATCTTTGGTTGTACTATAACAAATTTTAATTATTTCTACTATAATGAGTGATGTAACTACTGGAATTCTTCACAAATCCAGATTCCGTTAAAATAAAGTTTTTTCGGGTGAAAATTTGTCCGTTTTTAAGTCTCAAAGTTTTTCAGGTCAAACTACTTCCGTTAAGACAGACAGTTCCAACCAGAAATGAAGATAAGTAGTACCAGCTACCATTCTAACATTATGTGCAAAAACACCTAATTTAGGACATTCATGAGGTCAAAATTTGGTCAAAATTCAGTGTTTCAGGTCTAGAATTGTCAAAATTTGTAATTTTTACGTCAAAAACTTGCGGTTTTTAGTGAAAAAATCGCCTTAGTTATGTATGTAGCGTTTACCTACCGACTACGGGACCCAACCTTTTCATGAATATGATTCATCCTCACCCAAAGTGTCTTTCCTCCTCAGGTTATCGAGGTCTTCCTGTGTCACTTTGAAATATTCTTCTTCCTTCAATCTCTGCATCTCCATCTCCTCCAGAAGCCTCTCGCGATCCCTCTCTCTGCGCGAGAAATAGGCTTTCGCATCAGCCACACTTCCCACAGACAGATATTGGAATATAGATCGAATCGTTTGCTTACTTTTCGCTCATTCCAATCAGCCTCTCAACCAAAGTTGATGCATTATGTTCCGCTGTAACACAAAATGTAATCAATAAATAGTAGTCAGCTAGACTTAACAGTTTGCTTTCAAGTAATTAAAACCAGGAGAGGTCAATAAAGAAGTAATTCCACTTTTCCAACTACAAGACGCAGGGTTGTAATTGTAATGGCTCGAGTCACGATTTTTTGATGACTCGAGCCATTTTCTCAAACTACGGAAATGACTCGATTTAAGTCAATCCGTGTACTGTCTCGACTTGGACTCGAGTCGCTGCGCATGACTCGAACCAAGCCATATGACTCGAGACTCAGACTGCCAAGACCGACATTTCATCGTAATTTCGAAGAATAGTGAAGTCACCAAACTATTGGGATTTCGTCTATTGGTACTGGTACTTGAAGTGCGACCAGAAACCGCTAAAAGTGAGGAAAATTAGTATATTATAAATGCGAACCATTCGATATCACCAAACAGAGTTATGAAAAGTGGGTTTAACTGGAAATGAAAGCAGTCAGAACAATGGCTCATGATACCATGACTCGGACTCGAACCTCTGTTCGCTGACTTGGACTTGACTCGGTGGTGAATTGAAAATGACTCAACTTGACTCGAGTCAAAACTATAAAAGTGAGATTGACTTGTGACTCGGAGCCTTATGACTTTGTTACAATCCTGACAAGACGCAACAGTAATCAAGCACTGTGAAATGAGAATATACGATGCTTGACTCAAATGATGTTGCATTATGTAACAATACAAATTGTCTTGTCAAAAATCAAGTTCAGTATTAGAGACCGATTACGATGCATCGCTTGACAATGCAAACAAGACTCAATGCCAGGGAGCACGAAACTCACCAGACTCGAGCATGCGCAACATCCGTTCTCGTTCGAGATCTTGCTCCTCTTGTTGCTTTAAAATCGCTCGATCAAACTCCTCTTGTTTCTGAAACGTAGAAAAAAAAAATCTTCTGAAGAGCTTCTTGGAGGTACAGAACTTCAATATACAATTTGATAGCATATTCATAGCCTATTGAAATGAACCTGCATATTTTCAGCTGACACTTTTCCCGGTTAATCGTCAGCAACTAGTAGTGAATTGGAAAAAGAATTGTATATCAACAATCGTATCACCAAAAGGTAGAACCACTTAGGGTTTGACGTAAAAGACACATACACGCTTTCTCGTTTGTATTCATCTGTTAAGTGCAATAATTCTTGTAAATGTGAGACACTCTCGCATTCTCGAATTATCGCGAGTCATTTCGAGTCATTGCACATTTTGACTCGAGTCCAGTCAAGTCAATCGATTTTCGAAGGTGACTCGAGTCAAGTCAAGTCACTCGATTTTTGGAGGTGTCTCAAGTCGAGTCAAGTCAAGTTACGAGTCAAGTCACAATTCAAGTCAAGTTGCCTTTTCGAAGTATGAGTCATGCTTATGTCATTGCATTTTGCCAGCTGTCTAAAATACAGATTGAGTGGTCATTGATTCTGAACCGATGAACGACTATAGAGTTAAATATACACGCAGGAAGGCGCAGTATCGCTCGCATATACGTAGAAATGCTTAACCACGTAAGTAATTGCATAGCCTCAGTTTATAGTTACCAGCCAAATAGAGAATTAAGAAACGAATTGATAAGATGCAATTCATTACCCATTTACAAATTGATATGATACCATTCGAGCCTGGGCCAATGGTTGAGGACTATAAACTATGTTCGAATTCAATTTCATTAAAACAAGAGGTTAAGGTAAGAACAGAGAACAGAAATAGGCATTTTTCTATTAAATTACTTTACTATTCTAGTTTACGATAGCGCAAGCTGTAAGCCGCGATCACTTTGTTTGCGGCCAATTTATTTGTGGGAGAACGATGGAGGCTCAGTAAAACGCGCGATCATTGAATGATTGGTCGCTTTCACGGGTTGCACCAGCGTTTCGCGAACAATCCGACCATACGCAAGACGCAGTGATTTATTTCGACACCTATTGCTTGATGACTTGAAATTGACTCGTTAATTTTGCTCCGAGTCACGAGTCAATCCACATTTCTGATAGGCCGAGTCAAGTCAAGTCATTTTAACAAAGTGACTCGAGTCAAGTCAAGTCATGCGAAAAGGTGACTCGAGTCATCCCAAAACCGGTACATTCAGGCTCGACCGTCGAAAATTATATTTCCGCTGGGTCAATTTATTCAGGCTATAGATTTTGTTGAAGTCACCAACACTGAGTGTTTGAGTATCTCGTAGCCTAATAATTTTAAGGAACCTGTCCATAAATGCAACTTTCTACGGCAACTTTTGTGAAGAATAAGTGCAACTTTCCACGGATTGACTGCAACAAAAACATGCCCTAGTCATATCTCATTGTTGGCGGCACAATGAAACCTAGAGGAAAAATAGGTTTCGAACTGAAAAAGGTTGGCACTGATCTAAAATAGTACATTTCGCTTAAGCGATCTCTTCGCCCCAATTATTCGAAATTTCATGCCGGTGACATCATATTTGGTGATACGATTGTTGCTATACAACGCCCTTTCCAATTATCGAATAGCCGTTGACGATTTCACCTGACGAGTGTCAGCCGAAAATATTCGTGTTCATTCTATAATGAATATACTGAACAATCATTTTCTGCAAATTTTCTCCGTCGAAAATCAAACCTTTGAAATTTCCTGCAGATCTTTTGCTTTTTTGCCGGACGTCTCAACGGCGAGTCTCGCGTCCTCCATTTGCGACTCGGCGAGTTTCCTTTCTAATTCGAGCTGTTGTTTTCGTTTCTCGTCCTGCGAATACGGTCGTTATTACACCATAAGCAAGGCGATTTTTTATTTATTTGAGAAACGGAAGATTTTGACCCAAATAATCAGAATTTTGACCTTAAAAAACTTACTTTTGACAAAATTTTGACCTCATGTACGTTTATTAGGTATTTTCGCACATAATGTTAGAATTGTACCACTTATCGTCATTTCTGGTTGGAACGGTCTGCCCTTACGAAGTAGTTTGGCCTGACAAAACTTTTTTCGACTTAAAAACTGACATATTCTTACATGGAAAAACTTCATTTTAACGAAATCTGGACCTATGAACAATTTCAGTAGTTACATTATGGTGGAAATAATTAAAATCTGTTGGAGCACAACGAAAGATACTTCCCCACATTCTCGGATAGTAAGTGTCTGTCCTTACTTACTAAGTAGCTTGCCAAGAATAGAGAAAGAACGTTCAACAGCAGCAGTTGTTGGCTGGCAACACTGAAGTTATGTGTACTGTACACCTTATGTCAACCTATTCGTTTCATTTGACCGTTTTTTATGCTTCACAATGAGCACACAATGGGCCGTCTACAACGGTAGGCCTATGAAATAGGCTACAAGCTGTAAAATGTCAAATGATAAGTTCACCGACAGTGCAAAAATCTACGATACAAACGAAATGCAGGTTGCAAAAAATTTTTACTTGGTAAATAATTTGACAACTTTTCGACCTAACGCCACAATTTTGACAAAATATTAACTAATTTTGGCATGTCGAAAAAAATCGCCCTAGTCATAACTTTTATTTCACTGCGAGTCAACGTACCTTCATCTTTTCGTACGCTAGAATGGAGTTCTGAAAAAAAAAATGAAAAGATTCAGACCGCATATTCTCAGTTACATTAACAACTATCATGTAGAGGTGGTCAGTAATGAGGTAATTCTGATTCAACTAAATCGGAGTAGCTGTAATTTCAATTATAATGTAATTTGAAAAAGCTGGAAGTTTTGTGGTCGCCAACTTTGCCATAACTCGGTCATGTTTTATGTCACAGGATCCATTTGAAATGTCCGGAACAAGTTTAGTCACCTCAAAAGCCTCCACGCCAGACGTGCTGGGTCTGTCAGTCTCCGTTATGTTTTGTTTTCCGAGGACTGGCAGCAGATTGTGAGATGGTGGGATATAATCGACCCCATTATCTGAAATAAAGCAATCAGAAATAGAAGCAGACTGATATTACATTTCTGAGCAGATACCGAGAAAATCTAAGGCTAGCACCTTCATCGAAAACCTCGATATAATCGGCCGGTATCCGAAAGATCATGCATCTAGCTTAAGGTGCATTTCAAAATCTTAAATGCGAACACATGACTATCTTTATCAGGGTTGTAATGACTCGAGTCGGCACCACCGCAACGAATCGTAATGGATTGAGGATTCAGCACAGTACATTAATCTTTGAAGTCGGTTTGAAATATCCCCTCTTGAAACCATCTTACACAAGGTAGGACTCGCATGAATTGGTTGTATCATTTGATTGAATGTTATGACATCGCAACTATGGTAGGTACAAGATATACTATGTACATTGTACAGCTTGCATATTAAAAATTAATTTCTCATCTTCTCTGTAGTATCCCATTCACAACAGAATTGTTTGAAGCTGGCCCGGTTATATTATCCCCACAATAGTGGAACTAAAACCCTAATCACACAGGATGCGGGGTTTAGATCATTGGGTTTCGCAACGCGAGTGGAACAACAGACAGACATAATGTACACAAGAGTTATTACGATCTACCAGGAAGAAAAAAACACGCGCATATTTTCGAAAAAAACACATATCGGCGGCAGCGATCACCACGCATTGAACGGGACTATGACTCTAGGATAAGAAGTTGGCCACAGAAAAGTGTGATATATCCACTCGATATTATTGCCGCACAGTAAGTGCTAATCTCGCAGAAAAAAATGTCGCGACCAAACTCACCTTTGCACATGAAACGCATCACTTCTTCGAGACCTTTTTCAGCGATATCTGTAAATGGTAATAAATTTTGAACACAGGCGCTGTCGTTCGGTGTGAATCGTGATACTACTGGTGTTCTGTTGTGATTGTTCTTAAAGACGAGGATGGCGCTTAAGGATGAAAATCCTAGGCTTGTAATGACTCGAGAAATGACTCGGCTCGCGATTTTTTTGTGACTCCACTTGACTCGAGTCATTATCTTAAAATTTAAAATGACTCAACTCGAGTCAATTTGTGTATCGACTTGACTTGCACTCGAGTTATTGCGCATGACTCGGACCAAGTCATGTGACTTGAAACTTGGTCTACCAAGACCGGCATTTCATTGCTATTTCGAAGAATAGTAAAGTTATCACACTATTATTATTTCCTCTATCAGTAATGATACTTGAAAATGCTACCGGAAACTTTTAAGCGTGAGGAAAATCAGTATATTATGAATGCAAAGCATTCGATATCATCGAGAAGAGTTGTGAAAAGTGGGTTTCACACATGACATTAACTAGGAACCGATCAGTCAACACAATACAGGTCTTGGACTCGGACTCGAGTCACAACACTATGACTCGGAATCGACAGTCAACTCCGTGACTCGGACTCAGACTTGACTCGGTGCTTCAGTTAGGATATTGCGGTACATTGAGCACAACGCCATGTCAACCTGTTTGTTTCATTTGACGGTTTATAGTTCACAATACGCAGACATTGGGCCGTCCACAACGGTAGGCCCATGAAGTAGGCTACAAGATGTAAAATGTAAAATGATAAGTTCACCGACAGTGCAACGAAATGCAGGTTGCAAAAACAATTTTGACTTTTTTTACTTCTGACAATTTTTTGACCTAACGCTACAATTTTGACTTATTGTGACATGTAAAAAATCGTCCTACTGACTTGACTCCAAATTCATGACTTGATTTGCATCTCACAAAATCGCGTTTCGAAAGATTAAAAGACTTACGCGGAGGAGGATATTCCATCAACGCCGGGTTGGGCAGGTTTAAAACTTCTAATGTTCGAACTTTGCATAAAGATTTGACGAGGTAACGGATTTTATTGCTTCCTCCGAGATCAAGTGTTCGAAGACTGTTGGCGCCTTCGATCGATTCCGGGATGCAATTCAAGTTGTTGTCTGCAAAATGGAATTGAAATTGATTGGAAATTATCAGCGAATGAAATAACTTCAATATACAATGGAATAGTATATCCATATTGAAATAAACCTAAATTTTTCGGCTGGCACTCGTCAAGGGAAATAGTCTAGCCTACTAGACGCTGACAATTACCCGTACACAATGTCATGAAAACTTCGAAAACGTGGACACTCAAAAGAGACCCCCTATGTTGCACGGATATTTATCAGAAATGCAGGATTCCACATAGCTTGATTGAAGAAAAACTAAATAGATCAGCTGTACTGTTACAAGTTACATACCTCTGGCATTTAGAGTCTGCAGACTGACTAGGTTCCCGATACTTTCAGGCAGAGAGGTAAGTGCATTGCATTCAATATTAAGTATCTGAAAAAAAAAGCAAGCCAGGTTCTTATGTGGTCACATTAATCAGCTACGGAGGTTTGAAATAAGGACGGAATTCGGTTCCGCTGAAGTGGTAACAAATTGGGTTCTCAAATTAGCCAATATGACCTGTATTGCTTTTCGACAGATTTACAGTCTCAGGCAACTGCTGTTGAAAACAAATGCCCATCACCCTTTCATATTCTGTTTAGTAGAAAGTAGTTTCCTAGGACCATCAGGGGTGTATATTTGGTAAATTATCACAGGCACTGCGTGAGAAGGTCTTGAATCAGACTTTTAAAATTGCTGGATTTTTAAAAAGTGCAACCAGGGACCTACAATACTTGAGTAACTAGAACTCAACATATTGATTTTTGTAGTATCGCGAACAAATCAGCTTCCCCATGTGAAGATCAGTGCTAGTTAGTTATTGGAGGGATTTCAACCCCAAAACCCAACTGGCTACTTCACCGTGAATAGTGAAGACTCTTACTTAGCAATAGCTGCAGGAACATCACACAACAGAACACTGGTATCACGAGTCACACCGAACGAAGACACATGTTTTATAGTTGTTGGCAACTAATTCTTTTTAAAAGCCGCAACTACAACTTGAACTAGCATTACACAAGACGCGTTTTATCGTTGTCCGGTAACTATTTTTTTCTAAATTTGTAACTAGAGCTGGACTTCGCACTACTCACTCTTCAAAATCCGTAGCTGGAACTGGAACTACTACTCAAAACATCAGTAGGTGCTTGACCGTAAACGAACAAGATTGTTAGTTTGTACATGCCTGTCTTGGATACGTAGTCCTACGCTACCGTACTTCATAATATGCAAAACGCAAGATACTTTGAAACATTCACTGTCTAGTCTCTAGAGATCTACTTGGGTAAAATTTGACATCAGGACTTCAAATTTCGACACAAAACAGATGGATGTGAATGAATGGTTCACCTGTAGATTCTTTAATGTTCCAATCTCTTTCGGCAGTTCTACAAGCTTATTTCCGTGTAAGTCGAGAATCTTTGAAACAAAACGAATACGTCACATGCCAATGGCTCCAAACTTTTTCGACTCATCGCCACCTCATCGAGCACAACGTATCTTTATCGCCCCCGTGAAGACTACAGGCCGTCAATTTTCTCCGAATTAGATTCGAATTACTGAATGCCAAACCAGTGTTCATTTTCATGAGCACGAGAATAGGAAATGTCTGTGCACCAAGCTTAGCTTGTTTTGCACTATTCAGTTCACCTGTAGCATTTTCAGGAAAACCAGAAATTAAATTAGAAATAAAATGGGAGCATCTTACTCGTTTTGTTCAAAGTATATTAGAATTAGAAGTACTGAATTCGCAAAAACTTGAACATATATATAACTAAATTACACCAGAATTATATGAGATCATAGATACATTTCACTAATCAGATTATCTAGTAGTCCTAGTCTAGTCGATACGCACAAAATAACATAAACTCACACGCAGCGTGATCAAATCGCTGATGGACCCGCCTTTCAAGTTTTTCAGCAAGTTCGAATGCAGGAGGAGAGACTCTTTCTGTAGGACCTTGCACATCGCGAACACGCTGGACGGGATGTCTCGCAGTTCGCACGCGGACAAGTCGTACTTTTTTTCCGGGCTCTCTTTCGCGACGTACATGAGATGCTCCATACGTTTCTTGGCATCTTTGCTCTGCTTCTTGCTCTTGAGGAAACTCATTTCGGACGGATGCGGCCGCTCACTGCAGCCGCACAAATTTTTGAACAAAAATATATAGCCTATATATTTATATGTATAAGTTTTACTGCAAAAATCAAAAAGTTTGATAGTAGGCTAGTTGCTACGATAGGGTGGAGTGAAAAATGAAAATTTTTGAATTTCAAAAAAGTGTCTTGATATGTGGTGCCAAATAGCAAATAAATAAATTCTGTCATAATTTTGGGTTTGTACACCCTCCAGTGGTCGTGCACTTTCACCGAACGAGCCCAAAATAGCCAATTTTGCCATATCTTGATAACCGCTTACACTAGAATGCTGCAGTCACTATTCGATGCCCGAGCCCTATTTATACTGGGAGGGGGCTTCATTTGTTTGAGCAAGTTTTGAAAAGTAGTGGAAATTGATGGGGTATGTTGCTCAGTCATAAGAGCAATCACTACACGCTTTTGTCATTCCACCCACTGCTTCAGTGCTCAATTTTACCTATAAAATCAGTAGGGCGGTTTTTTTTTTACCTAAAAAAAAAGAAAATTTTGACCTAAAAAATCAAAATTTTGACTTTTTTTGACCTAAAAAAAATGAATTTTGACCAAATTTTGACCTAACGTATGCAAATTAGGTGTTTTCCCACATAATGTTAAAATTGCACCACTTATCTTCATTTCTGGTTTGAACTGACTGTCCTAACGAAGTTGTTTGGCCTGAAAAAACGTTTTTGGCTTAGAAACAGGCATGTTTTTACACGAAAAAAAAAACAATATTTTAACGAAATCTGGCCCTATGAAGAATTCCAGTGGTTACAATATGTATTATGGTAGAAATAATTAAAATATTTTGTAGTACAATGAGAGATGCTTTCCTACATTCTTGGGTAGAAAGTGCACGTCCTTACTAAGAAGCTTGTCGAGGACGTTCAACAGCAGCAGTTGTTGGCCGACAACACTCAAGTTGTGCGTACACTGCTGGTGCTGGTGACACACCGTGTTGCTTCATTCTGACAATGTTGTCGACATCACAATTTTTCATCATGCGCTTCTTAATATAAGAATGATGCAATGCACAAGAAGTCTTTCTTCAGTTAGGATATTGCGGTACATTGACCATAACGCCATGGCTAGCTATCATTTTTTTTTTACCGTTTATGATTCACAATGAGCAGACGATTAGCCGTTTACAACGGCAGGCCTATAAAATAGGCTAAAAGCGGTAAAATATCAAATTATCAGTTCACCGACAGTGCTAAATCTACGATACAAACAAAATGCAGACGTCAAAATTTTTTTAATTTCATGAAAAATTTCGACAAATTTTGACCTAACGCTACAATTTTGACAAAATTTTGACAAATTTTGACATGTCAAAAAAAAACGCCCTAAAAATCAGTTATTTGCTGGTAACTTTTTTTCTGTTCATTTTTAAGAGTAATTTCTGTGGAAGTGAGATAAAGACATGCTGCTTCTGCATTTTTTATGCCGAAAACCAGCTTTCTAGTGTAAGCGGTTATCAAGATATGGCGAAATAAGCTATTTTGGGCTCGTTCGGTGAAAGTGCACGACCACTAGAGGGTGTACGAACCCAAAATTACGACAGAATTTACTCCTTTGCTAGTTGGCACCACATATCAAGACACTTCTTTGAAATTCAAAAATTTTCATTTTTCACTCCACCCTAGCTACGACAAAGAATAGACCTGACTTGGTTAACTAGCTTTCCAAATTACATTAGAATCAGAATTAAAGCTACAAAGTTTTTTTTCCAAATTGGAGTAGAATTATAGCTACACTGTTTTATCCAAAATCGATCAAAATTAGAATTACAGCTACACAGTTTTTTTCTTAAATTAGATCAGAAATTGAAAGACGGTACTGAATTTGCGAAATTGCATCGAGTTTTGTTCATAACAAATCATAGCTCATTCCTATGAGCACGAGAATAGCAAATGTCTGTACAGCAATCTTGGGCGTTTCACACTGCACAGTTCTGCTGTAGAATTTACAGGAAAAGCCATAGGCTAATTAGATTAGAATTAGAGCATAAAAACATGTAACAAATTAGATTAGAATTATTTAGTTATCCGAGGCTGACATAGATCAATTTTTCTGGAACACGTTACCAGGTACTACATACGAAAGTGGTTATAACTAGAGCTGAAGGGGAGACCACAAAAACCCCAGGGGTCGGCTGAGTCAGTCTCATGGGTTCAGAGGAGGTTAAGCTCGAGACACACACCTGGCTCATACAGCAGAACTCGCACTGATACGGATTAGCCAAATATTTATTCAATAGGCCTAATGGTCTTGTTATTTATGATACTGTAACCATGTTTTCTTGGTTTTAACACTGTTATTGATTTCCAGTTCATTTTCTGCAACAGTATTTTATAGTAATGCATTAGGCGTTAAATGAGTTTTTTTTTGCTCTGCAAAAATTTGGGGCTCCATGAAGGCTTGCAGATCAGTGTAAGGTAGGGCTCTTCAAAAATGACTTTTTTTCTCAAATCGTACTGGCTACTTGATAAAATTGTTAGGTTACCTAATTTAAGCCTACACACTAAATTTGGCTCAATGCCAGCCAGTAACCGCTTTGCTACAGGAGTAGTAAGTTTCTATTTATTATATAAAAATAAATAATAAAAAATTTGAAAATTTTCTGTTCACCCCATGAAAGTGTTAGGCTGTCTATAGAAACGATGCTCGCCAAATTTAGTTCAATTCCAACCAGTGGAAGCGGAGTTATTGCCGTCGAAAAATTTTGATTCGAATTAAATAGTATTTACGGTGAGCACAACTATAATAAATAAACAAAACCGTAAATACTATTTTATTCAAATCCAAATTTTTCGACGGCAATAACTCCGCTTCCACTGGTTGGAATTAAACCAAATTTGGTGAGCATCGTTTCTATAGACAGCCTAACACTTTCATGGGGTGAACAGAAAATTTTCAAATTTTTTATTATTTATTTTTATATAAGAAATAGAAACTTTCTTCTCCTGTAGCAAAGCGGTTACTGGCTGGAATTGAGCCAAATTTAGTGTGTAGGCTTAAATTGGGTAACCTAACAATTTTATCAAGTAGCCAGTACGATTTGAAAAAAAAAGTCATTTTTGAAGAGCCCTAGTGTAAGGGTTCGGCGGGTTAGTAAGGTCAAGAACTACCACACCAGCTTGGAGTGCTGCCGAAATCGCCAAATTTAAATCTATAGCGTCTTCATAATTCATAAAAACCCGAGATTTCAACGATTCAAAACCCAGGTAGCAAGAAATAGTCAAAACAGCGTGATTTCATGTTACGGTTTACCCATGTTTACTTAAATCTTCCTGTTAAAAGTAGACCTACTTTTCTACCTACCTAAAAGTAGGCATACTAGTTGCAGCAGAATCACGATTAAACAGAATTACCGGGGCTACAAATGGGATTTCGTTGTTATGCAATGTGAGACTTTGGTTTCAGTGCCACAAGGCATTTGAAGACAGAAAACTTGTCACGTCCCTAAGACTGAAGTAACAGCTTCTGCCCATTCAGGAAACATTCAAAATAGAAGGCAACTCCCACAACACACGCATTTTCTTATTAAGTCCATCCATAGCTGGTAAATTGATGAATTTCAATCTCGAGTTAACTTTGCAATCCCCCCAACTAATATAAATATTGACAGGGATAATTTGTGGCCATCAATTTTATAGGCCAATTGTTATAGGAATTTGTAATGCATGATAGATTTGCAATATCGCAGTTCAAATGTGGCTGATTCTGACAAAACTCAAACACACACTTCTAGTTCGAGGTACAGTATTGTGTAAAGATAATGAATTGTGAAACGTCTAAACAACATTACCCCAAATGATTTTTCATAGATTCTAATATGATAGCTCTTTATTTAAAACACATTTCATTTAATATGTGTGACACCTCTGTATTCTCCACCCTAATCACAAGGCCCTTTGCTTTACAATTTCTACGATTATCCTTATCCACACAATCCGCGATGTCACTGCAGCAAGCATATAGTTCTAGTTAAAAGAGTGGATGCTAATTTACACTAATTGTAGAATAATAGTCCTGAAAAACGAATGAAATCAGTGTTTGAAAAGTATCTTACTACGCCAAGTTAAATGCGACTGTAATTGTTCAAAAGTAGAGTACCGTATAATAAATTTTTGTAGGACTATAAATCTTGTATTCAAATCCATTGGAATACATAGAAATATTACAGAATGATAACAAATCAATATTGTTCAGAGCTATAACTATGCGTGCTGTAATCATTGCATAATTGAACGAAGAGAATGAGAAGCATTACAAAACAATCTCATTGGAACAGAGTTTGTGTAAGTCAATGTAGCTTTTGTCATCTACAGTCAAGAAATATCATATTCTTTAATAAGCAAAAAAATAGTAATGAACATAAGATACACTCTAGAGCAGCGATTCTCAACCTTTTTAAACATGCGTCCCCCTTGCCAATGGTCAAAACAATTCTGCTCCCCTGCACTTATCATCATGTCAAAAAGAGCACATATCTAATATTTTAATAGTCTTCATATGGTATATCCTACGCCAAGTTTGAATCCGCATTCCAGTTGTTGTGTCTGTTACATTTCTGACAAATTTCCCCAAACTTGTTCGAAAATAACAAAAATCATTGACAACAGGACATCAATTAATTTCAATGTAGTTTGCTCTGAGACTATAATCCTGATGCTAGTAGTGACTACAGAGAGCACGGTGTCGTTCTGTCCAGCCATGCTAAATGTGATCAGTTTTAGAATTGAATTAAATTGTGTTGATTTAGGGTAGCCTAATTGAGGGCAAAACCGGGCAACCTATGTTGCATCCAAGTATGTCTTAGGAAGTGCAGTTCGCCAGCTATTAACAACAGCTACCCAGCGCACCGAGCTTTAGGCTACTGCCAAAGCTATGAAGTAATGAATGAGTTACACGTGGGAATTGCTCTATATCTTCAAAGAATGAATGAAGCTCAAATGAAGTTGAAATCAGCCTATCTTCCGCAGAGCGCGACTGCTGAAGTTTGAATTTGGAAAACTTTCGTGAATATGAAATAAGTTTCATCTTCAACAATTGTCTTTTCAGAATGGTTGTGAAGCACATGTTTAGTCATGTCTTATAAAGACTTTGTCAATGTCCAATTCTGCTGCCAACGGCAGACCCAGTTGGCTGGTCTTCTGGATAGCCTATGGCCTACACTATTCTCATTCATTAGGAATACACGGTAACCAATTCTGCCAAACAATGAACTGTTTATAGCCAACACATTTTTAACCTGCAGAACACATTTACCTGAAAGCGCTGAATGAAAGAGACTGCCTATAAATGCAGACTCCTATAGGACATCATGAAATCATATAGATTACTATTAAAAAGGAGTTGCTATGATAGTATCCTCAATGCCCACAATAATAAAGCTCAAACCTTCCAGTGTATAAAAGAGGTCACATGAAAAAACTTGAATTGTGATAGGCCAAAACAACATTTTTGACTCTACGAATTTTTCATTGATAGGCTAATGAGATGGCACATCTGTTGAAAAATGTTCCACTTCATGATATCAGGATCCTGAATCCTTCACCCCTCATCATGGGCACTCTTCCTTACAATTTTACAGATTATCCGCAACTCTCAGCCACTGCAGTAAGCACAATTTCAGTTGAAAGATTGGACGCCAATTTACATTATTTGCATTAGCCAATACTAGCACCTGAAACATCAATGAAATTAGCATCTGTGTTTGAAAAAGTATCTTACTGCCAAAAGTTGCTCCGATAAAAGTTGGCAAGGCAAATTATGCTACATGCTGCACAGACGAGTATAACGAATTTTTGTCAGATTCTGAATTTGCACTGGCGAATGCATAGGAAACTAGCAGAAAAAAAACGAATCATGATTTTTCAAAAGTAAGTTTATGCTTGTTGTAATTGTTATCGTCATTGAATAATGAAAAATAGACAATCATTATCAAATAATTTCATTGCATCGACGTTGGCGTCCGTCAGTTAAGTGCGGAACTGTAAACTTTTGTCATCTACTGTCAAAGAATCACCGGTTTAATCAATATGCCAAAAACGATCAACCAATGCATGAAACATACACTTTTTGATGTTCAGCTTGGTTTAGTTGCTTGATATTATACCGATAGCCTAGATGACATGTTTACTTATGATTTTATTCTAGCACCAAAGCAAATATTAGTATGGTATCAATTCAAATACAAAATATGCCACCAAAATCATACAAAGATGCGTCCTATTTAATGGGTAATGAGTATAGTACCAGAAATAGGAAAACATAATTTTCCAGCAACAAAATAACAAACTCAGGCAATTTCACACAATTCGAAAGAATTCTTAATCACAGACTTTTAAATGCCAATTTTACAAGACATACAAGGATATTTTTAGAAGTAGGGCTAGCGAAAATTGTCCAAACTGAATGAATTACAGTGGGTCCAAATTGCAAATTTCCTCACTGTTGCTAATCAAAGCTGCTCTCAGAGATCTTTCCAAATCTTGTAAAAGATCCAATTTTCTAAATAAGACGGAACACAGACGATCTTTTTCTCAAATTTCACGGGACAACCCAATTTTCTGAGCTGTTGCTCATACATTGCGAGAGCGTTTGGTTGCAACTGAGAATTTCCCTGCGTGTAATACTTTCCGTTGTCTGCCAGAACCGTCATGGACAGCTTCAAGATTTTACGCATAAAATCCCAATGATCCCCCACAGGAGTTGTACTCACTGGTATAGCCGTTAAATCATTGATGATGAAGTCAAATTTTTTGCCCTCGGAAACATATTTTTCCAAATGTACAACACAATCGTCAACAATCACTTTGTAATTAGGTCCAGCCATGGAATCTAAAGCATCAAAACAAATTCCCCGCAAATGAATCTTGGCAGCATCAATCACCATCTGGTCAATATCAATCATAGTTATCATTTTGGGACCTCGGTCACGTAAATGATGCAGAATTCCGCCATCTCCGCCTCCTAATATAAGCACTGTTTTATCATGGTAATCTTCATTGTCATACCCAGTTATAGCTTTTGTATATTCCAAATCACTTTCAGCAAGATTTAAATCTCCGTCCAAAAACAATATGCCACCATATTGCGTCGAACGCATGATTTTTACATGTTGATAAGGAGACACGTTATCAAAGACTTTCTCTTCATAGTCCCGTTCAATAAGCATTCCGGAGGAAATGTTGTCATACACACAAAGGTCCCTGCCTCTTTTAATTGGCGGCAAGACATTTTCAACTACTGCGTTCAGATTCACGTAACAAGGACTTTCTTGAATATGCTTGTTCAATTCCTCTACCTTGGCGGTAAATGCGGCACTTTCAACGACGTGATGGTCGATATTTATGGCAAGAACTGAGTTTTTGCAAAGTTGGGTCAGCAGTTTAGTACCCGATGAATCAATAAAAAGCATGATCACGTCGTTTTCAGTCGAGGAATAGGCCAAAGTGCATTCGGGAAAGACGGCTTGGATGGCAGTTTTCACAACATTAGCTAGCTCGGTCTTCTTTTCATTGGCGTATTCGTGCTTGATACGAAACTCTAAGAAATATGTGTTCATAGTTGCCGAATCCAACTACTTATCTAGAATGTTACATAAGATATTGACTTGACTTTAAACAAAATCCCAGTAACTGGCTAACTGCGAAAATCCAATCTTCACTTATTCTGTCTTGTGATATTATTGTTATATTGCGCCCCCACTGTCCGCAGTGAACCGGCCCGAAATAACAAGATATCGCATGTGTCGTAAAAATCGTTGCAGTGAAATAAAATGTATCGTTCAAGGTCAACTGCATCTTAAAAAAGACTTTTGCTTATTTCATACATTATGTCGCTAGCAATATGAATAAAATGATAAAAATTGTAATTTCTGCATAATTTTGAAGTAATTTAGATTATAAATCGTCCACGTCGTCCAAATATCATGTGATCGACCGAAAAGATCATCGCTCCATCAAATATGCCGGACCTGATGTGTGGAACAGTATCCCGCCGGCCATCCGACAGTCGACGAGCATGTCCACATTCAAGTCGAAATACAAGCAATTACTACTAAATAAATACAGTCCATCCTCAAGATTACCGGACCACGACTGACCTATCGATCTCGCTTCCCATGACATGCCGCCCTATTTCTTGTCGCATTCTTTTTCTATACTATCTTCTTTACTTTCATTCAGTGTGCATGTGCATGCCTCCTCTTTACATCGCCTAGGCCAAGGTGGGTGTCAGATTCCATAGACTACTCCTTGTCACTTCGACATCTTCCTGTCTTTTCATTGTATCGCATTTTTGTATTTTGTATTTTTGCATTTTGTATTGAACTGATAAAATTGCTGATAAACCAATGATGATGATGATGAAAAGCCAAAAAACGGAAACGAAACCATTCAGCCATGAAATGACGTCATGTAACTGACACAGCAGAAGCAGTGTTGCCAACCTCGTGGTTTTCCCGCGAATTTGGGCTTGTCGTTTTCGCGATTCGCGGTTTATTTTCAGGAGTCGCGGGTTGCTTGTTTTTGGGCTTGTTTGATTTTTTAATTTGCTTGTTTTGGGCTTGTTTTTTTTAAAAAGGATTTATAAAATTATTATGATATTTTTAAATGTTTTTCCACTTTCCAGTCGTAGTTTGTGTGACAGCTCTACCCTTGAGCCATGGCCATGAGGTGTCACCATTAAGCGAGAGAATGACATGCAGACGCTCCCAAGTCAACATCATCAAATCATAGTGTCCTATATGGTGTCGACACAAGCAAATCTCACGCCTCAGTGAAATTGTATCACGTCACAATTTCCATTTGGCTACAGGCAATTTGACGGTCATTTTTGACCGGCTTGCCGAGCATTAAATTTGGTGAAACGGGTATCAATCGAAAGCTGACTCTGCACTGATTACGAAAATATAAATTTTATTCCGCTCGTGGCCCTGGAACTCCCACAATCAGCCTCAAATTTTTCATTGTTATGGAGATTGGCATTGGGACGCAACAATGCTGCCTGGCTATTTTTCTCTAGAGCTACTCTCTCGTTTCGCCAGACAGCATCGTTGCGTCCCAATGTCAATCTCCATAACAATGAAAAATTCGAGGCTGATTGTGGGAGTTCCCGGGCCACGAGCGGAATAAAATTTATATTTTCGTAATCAGTGCAGAGTCAGCTTTCGATTGATACCCGTTTTATCAAATTTAATGCTTGGCAAGCCGGTCAAAAATGACCGTCAAATTGCCTGTAGACAAATCGAAATTGTGACGTGATACAATTTCACTGAGGCGTGAGATTTGCTTGTGTCGACACCATATAGGACACTATGATCAAATCAAAGCTCCGAAATCGCATGACCAACAAAACACTTGCTGGAATATTGCATGTGCGATATGGCATGAGACGGCAAAATGTTTGCTGTACCAACTTCAAACCTACGAAATGCATGCTGGGGCGGTTTAATGAAAGCATGTATCAGGATACTGTGGATGTTGGATAGGAAAATGACATCGTTTCACATGTTAGGCCTATATCTGAGTGAATTGTATTGTAAATACAATGTTTTGCATTATAAAAATTGTTGCTTGTTTTTGGGCTTGTCTCGGCTAAAAATTCGCTTGTTTTGGGCTTGTTTTTCAGATTTCTTTGCTTGTTGTAAAATAACCTGGCAACACTGAGCAGAAGTCTTGATACCTGGTTTGCAACTTTGCATAAGGTTATCCCTGTTGCTGTGGATTTGAGTATTTCAGTGTGATCATGAAAGCTATTGAGAAGATGAGGAATGGAGGTAGACGTTATGTCGCGTATGGCTGCTACAATACGCAATATGCGGTACTGAAAGTGTCGCTTTCACAAGCCATATGCCGGCAGCCGACCGGACGCCCATGATTACCAGAGAACCCGGCCCTTGGAGAACCCGGCCCTACCAACTCGGCCCTCGGAGAACCCGGCCCTTGGAGAACCCGTCCCTTTAAGAACCCGGCCCCCGGAGAACCCGGCCCTCGGGAAATTTTGTATATCAAGCACGCGTGGTCTACTTGTGGTATTCACGGTGTTTTTCGACTACTCTGGACCTCGGAGAATGCGGCCCTCGAACAATTTTGAATTAAAAATGCATTAAATGTGTACCCGGCCCTCGGGAAATTTTGTATTCACCGGCAATCCTAATATCCTAACCCTAATATCCCACCTTCGGCAACCCTAATATCCCACCCCGGCAACCCTAATATCCCACCTCCCCCAACCCTAATATTCCCCTTCCCCAACCCTAATATCCCACCTCCGGCAACCCTAATATCCCACCTCCGGCAACCCTAATATCCCACCTCCCCCAACCCTAATATCCCACCTCCGGCAACCCTAATATCCCACCTCCACCAACCCTAATATCCCACCTCTGGCAACCCTAATATCCCACCTCCGGCAACCCTAATATCCCACCTCCCCCAACCCTAATATCCCCCTCCCCCAACCCTAATATCCCACCTCCGGCAACCCTAATATCCCACCTCCACCAACCCTAATATCCCACCTCCGGCAACCCTAATATCCCATCTCCACCAACCCTAATATCCCACCTCTGGCAACCCTAATATCCCACGCCGTGACTGCGTGACCTACGCATGCCCTGAGCTCCTTACAAGACCGACAAATCAGTTGATAATAACATTATTACTTTATTAATTCATAATATTACTTGTGAATACACTTAATTTCAAAATTTCCCGAGGAATTCACCGAGGGCCGGGTTCTCCAAGGGCCGGGTTCTCCGAGGGCCGAGTTGGTAGGGCCGGGTTCTCCAAGGGCCGGGTTCTCCGGCAACCACGCCTATAGCTGAACAGTGCGGAACACCGTGAAGACCAAAATTGCGCACAGAATCATATTCATGCGCGGATCACTTCCAACCATCTTGCTTCAATGAAGTATCCGAGATACACAAGATCAGTGTTGCCAATTTAGCGATTTTCGCGCTAGATCTAGCGATTTTTCATCCGGTTTAGCGCCAAAAATATGGATCTAGCGCCTAGCGATAAATCTAGCGATTTTTGAAAACGTATTTAGCGATTATTTAGCGCTTTTTTACCGAAAATAACCATTAAAGATCAGCTCTGGCTGACGACTGCATTGGCTATACCAGTCACCAGAGTGCGAACTCCGTAATTATCGATTACTACCTAGCGATAGGTAGTAGTAGATACGCAACTCCTGGCGGTTACGCATGCGCAAACAGTGTCTATTCTTGCTGAGTAATCTAAAAGTAGCATAGTTGGCAGTGCTGCATCTGGCGACCTGAACGCTGAAATTTAATATAATTGGCCATGATCGAAAGATAGTGTCGCAGTGATTTCGAAAATACAAAATAAAATCTCGTCCGGACAATGGAACCATCAACCCCGAAACAGCCCTCAAAGTCTGAAAACCGGCATTATTGCTCCAGCAATGGCACCGCAACACAATGAACATAACAATAACCAATTTCGTCCAGCGATTGTTCTTTTCAATGCCGAATTCCAGACTTTGGGGGCTGTTTTGAGGTCGCTCCATTGTCTGGTCATTCGTTTAAGACCAGATTAATTACATTTCATACCCCGGGTTGGTCCTCGGATTATTTTCTTAAGGTCTCTACTTATAGAGGCATACAAACCCGTTTCAATGTCGTGTTGTGTCGGGTCAAGTCGCATGTCGTGTTCAAGTAGGCCAACTCCAACACAGTTTAGAGAAGAAGTCAAGCCCATAACCACGGTACATCGTATCACGTATTCACGGACGCATCGAGTAGGCTAAGGCACGCTGATATAGTGAGCGGTTATGCCTGCAAACCTGGTCAGTGTTCACGTATAGCGATCGTTGCGCAAAGCGATCTGCTTTATTGAAATGCACTGCCGTTTTGTCCCGCTTAGATATGACTATTACGTATTATGAACTAGAAATATGATAAGTGACTTTGGCCCCAGACGAGTAAAATATAGCTGAGAAGAATATATCGATATAATGGTTCAATTTAACACCTTTAGCAATTAATGCAGATTTAGCGCTATTTTTTAGCGCTTTTTTCTCAATATTTAGCGCCATCTAGCGATTTTTGACACCAGTTTTAGCGATTTTCTTCGATCCGGAGTTGGCAACACTGCACAAGATAGTTGGCTACCGAACACAGGCAACTATCGCATGTACTCCCGTCCACACTTTATTTTCACGGAGGAATACCGGTACTCCTCTAAAGCTACGTACTGTCCGAAATCGGTAAGTGAAAATGTATTGAGTCAGCTAGTACTTTAAGAGTGTAACTAACCGTTTCTATTAGTATTGACTGTGGTGGTAATGAAAGTAGTTATTGTTTATTTGTTTGCACTCAAGTATAGTATACATGTAGAATTAAGTATATGCCTTCAAAAACTTTTGAAGTGGTAGTATTAAAAAATTAAGCCACTTCACTCATTGAATGAAGTACCGGTAGTGGCATTAGTTACTGAAAAGGGAGTATGTAACCAGCTGACTGCATGACCTGATGGTTACATCGCTGACCACCTTTTATAGACTCCGTGGATAATTGAAAAGGACGTGACTCGAGCCAAAACTATAGAAGTGAGATTGACTTTATGACTTGTGACTTGGAAATTTGCCACTTGGCTACAACCCTGATAAAATCATAGACTGATGAAGCTGTAGCCTATAAGTCAGGGAGCCTACTTATCATGTAAGCAGCAAAAGCAACAAGATAATACCGATGATCCATTACTATATCGTAATCTATGTCCCTCTCAAGATGTTGGCGGCTAAGCGGAGATGAGAAAGTACCAGTATCACCATAACTGTCGTAAAGTACTGTGTTAACTGTTCAAAACAACCCTTATAAGATTTCACCATATTCTCAAGCCATACGCATCATTGTAGGATGCAGTTGGCAATCCTTTATTTAATGATACTTAAGAATACAACGTTTGGAATACTGCCTTCAATCTGACTGTGTTATAACACCTTGTGATATTTTTTTGCCTTCTCTATATTACTGCAATGAAGAAGTCAATGCACTCATCAAAACAAGACCAGGAACAGCAGAGTTCATCAATTTTATTTGAGTAGCGGCATCGTCAAAATTAGCTCGGATGATGATATTGCTGGACACAAAACCCGATATATTTCTCTTCCTAATACAGTAGCAGTGTTGATGGATTAGTTTGTTGCGTTTACTGTTTTCAATAAAACTATTTTCATTCACAATGAAGCATTTCAAAATTGAAATCCTTTGAAACTACTGGATGTGACTTTTGATCGGATAGCAGTAACGACATGCGCAGGCAGGATTTTCCGTGTTGTTTTCTGCAGAATCCCCATAGCAATCGGACGAAATTCCTGTGCAGTGTTTCTCAGCTTCCTGAAAAGTGCAGTGTTAGGAAATTACTTGGCAACGGACTCGACGTGTCATCTTAACGAGGCTCATTCACTCATGCATCAAACTAGATGTTATAATTCTGTGGCCATAATCCTGTTCATATCTATAGTAAGACATCTCCAATGCATCACCATCCCAACAAGCTGATTGAAATCATGGTAATGCTGGGATTCACTCTTATTCTGTCAGCACAAACTCTCCCTGATAGTTGGCATTTAAGCTGGCAACCTCCATATTAACACCTGTGATTGATTGTAGCAAGATTCCTAATTGAAACGAAGTAATCCACCAAATTATACATAGGCCGCTACCATACTGCATTTCATTTAGCTTTTACGCTGATCACACTACAGATTACCAACCGACCCATCATTATACGAAGCTGATAGGGGTTCCGCTGATTAGGGATCGAGCGAATCACCACCTGAAGCGCGTCCGCATTTCATACTTACATTCAAGTACTCAAGACTCAGGGTTTTAACACCATACAAGCGAGTCATTCGCCATACAACCAACTCAAATATTCGCCCAGCGTCTTGGCGAACACACATATCCGTTGTGGTGAGAATAGAGATGTCATGTACTTGACGTCACAATGCACATTCTGCTTTTTCTGTAAACATGCCAATATTGGTACTTTCAGTCAAAATTACGGCAATTTCCGATTGAGTTGAAACACGGAAACTCGGTAATTTCGGTATAAAAAAAAGTTCTGAACATGATTCCGCAAAGTTGTCTATAGAGATGCAGTTGACCTTTCAGTTCGTTCGGTTTATTAGCAATTTTCATCAGTTGAATACAGCACAAAAATGCGATACAATGGGAAGGGATAGGAAGGGGTCGAAACGACTTGGAGTAGTCTTAGGAATCAGACACCCATCTCGGCCTAGGCCAGTGGTTCTCAACCTTTTTCGTCACGTGGACCCCTTTGTGTAGTAACGTGACTGACGGTCTGTCTAATATACGAGACGTGAGTTCTCAAGCAGCCATGTATTCAGTGACGACCAAGCACCGAAGCACCTGCGATGTCGTCACCCCCTAGTGGCGCCATAGAGCTACCACTACATCTCCCTCCTCGGGGACAAGCACAAATGCTTATAAGCAGCACAAACATATACAACGCAAGCACAGAATGAAGACAATAAACAATCCGAATTGAGGCAGTTAGCGGTACAAAGGTATGAAGCAATTGGCAGGCAAGAGGTGAATGAAGAACACAACATATTTACACACACTACTCCTATAACTACATCAGTACTCCTCGATGTATCTGCGAGGTGCGGTTCTGTTCCGATCCGACCGTCGGACTATCGCCGCCTCATGATGGTCATCACGATCGACACTAGTAGCGCTCGAACTGCTATCTCCTCCCTGATCGGGAAATTTGAAGAATTCAGCTGCCTCACTGGCGGTAATGTCGACGCCTTCTTGCGGGGCATTCTCCGTCTGGTATCTCCGCACCATTCGGCGATTTCTTCTGAAGGTGCCACGCCCAGTTCTGATAACCAACGATCTGGGTTGAGTGTCAGTGTCAAGTTTTTCCACAACACCTTGCGATTTGCAGTCCGGAATCCAGACGCGATCTCCCACCTTGAACTCATCTCCAGGTACTACTCTGTGTCTTTTGTTGTAATCACGAGTAACTCTGCGTCGGTAATCTGCTTCAGCTTTCTTCACGGCGGTTCGGTCGACAGACTTGGGCAGAAGATCGTCTGGATGACACGGTACTCTTGTTCTTAGTTTGCGGCCCATGCTCAATTCTGCTGGCGAGTAGCCGATAGCCAATGGCGTGTTGCGGTATGTGAGTAGCGCCAGATATTCATCGTCACATTTTCGCAGAAGGTTTTTGATGGTCTGAACGGCACGCTCAGCCTCCGAGTTCCCCTGTGGATATCTAGGTGAGGACATGATATGTTCAATTTTCCAGCTTTTGCAAAATGACGCAAAGTCGCGGGAAGAGAACATAGGTGCTCCATCGGTGACCAAAGTCTCGCAGATGCCATGCCTACTGAAAATCTTCTTGAATTTCAGAATCGTCTCTGCTGCGTTAACTGTTTTGGAGACTATGCAAATCTCAATGTCCCTGGAGTAGTAGTCAACGGCAAGCAGGTACATGGAATTCTGATATTGAAAGAAGTCGGCACCAACACGGGACCAGGGTCTCTCTGGGAAGGATGCTGACAGCATCGGTTCAACCTTTTCTCGCTGATGCTCCGTGCACTTCTCGCAATTTCTGACGGTTTCTTCAATGTCCTTAGAAATTCCAGGCCACCAGCATGACTGTGATGCATTGAGTCGGGATTTTGTCACCCCTTGGTGAGCATCATGAAGGTATCTTAAAACGTCTTGTCTCAGCGTGGGTTCGAATCCCACTGCTGCCACCATGTAGTAACGTGACTGACGGTCTGTCTAATATACGAGACGTGAGTTCTCAAGCAGCCATGTATTCAGTGACGACCAAGCACCGAAGCACCTGCGATGTCGTCACCCCCTAGTGGCGCCATAGAGCTACCACTACATATAACTTATTATATTGTAAAGGTGTGGTGGATTTTTATATGATAAGGAAAAGTATTATGGCTAAATTCGTGAAAATTTGCATATTTTGGGCATATGTCGCAGAGTAAAAAGTTGACGTGATAGAAGAAAACCAGTGGCATTGTTGGAATCAGCATGTCAAAATTAGCCTAAATCAAGTGCAAAATCAAAGTCAACAAAATTTTCGTTCAAAATTGTTGCCCAGTGTCATTCACAAGCTTCTTTGTCTAGGTATTTGTCTTTTTGGCGTTTTACTTTATGCTGTTGTAAATGGCACATGGTTGCAATACGTCCGGAATGTGCGATTTGAACTGCGTCCAGGAGGAAATGCTGAAATATACCCAAATGTCCGCAATTTTGATGGGAGATGAAAAAATTTTCGTATATCATCATAAACAATATTTTATTTTGGGGAAGGTTTATGCCACATGAAATTTTGGTAGCGCTTTGATGAGATTTCAATATCAGTACCCCCGGCCTGTCATCGCGAAAGCTGTAATAAAAAAGATTATCATTTGCTGGAATAAGACTAGTTTAGGGTTACCGTTAGTTTTAATATCTGCCTTGCATAGAACGACATTATCCTTCCATTAGAATGGTCCACGTGGTAAGTTGAAAAATTTGGGAATGTGTGTGTTGCATTCAAAATTATTCGCACCCAGAAATTCCCTAGGCCTAGAACACAAATTGATAATGAACATCTTTGCACTGTTGAGGGTAAAGAGGAATTGCCCAATACCCATTGCTAACTCTTCACATTCCAAAACTGATCTCGTACCTGCTGCCTCTTCAGATTTTAATTAATGTCATGCCTTGACGTAATCAAGTTTGACTTGCATATTGAGTGACTACGGTAACCGATTTCAATTGATCACTGCTTCATATAATAATGATTTCTGTTCATATCCTTGCCATGTTTTTTATCATTCTATTCCTTGCTGTATGTGATGCCTTTTGCACATGGTTTTCCAATTTCTTTATCATGCATTACCTTGCTTCATGTGACACTGCCTTTGTACATATTCTTGCCATGTCTTTTAGTATTCTTTTGCTAGATTGCAAAAGGGTTTAATGTTCTGCCGTGACCCATACATCTTTGTTTATTTGTTACTACTCACTATCGCCAACTGTACAGTTTCTCTGCATGTATAAATTTTGCAATATACTGATTCGCCCGATGACTGTGTGAATAGATGTTGTTGTATTAGGTTTCGGGGTATGATATTGGTGGATGAGATAGTACAGAAGTGGGAGACAGGGCTAGTGGTGGATTGTGGCGGCGGGCTGTGGCACCTATCCGGCATCGTGGGGCACCCACGTGGTACCCCACCTAATACCGACAGATATAGCCGCCACAATTTTGTGGTTACCAGGTGGTTTCCCTTGCGGTCACCTGCTATCGACCCACGTTGGTCCCTTGTTGTCCCGAAGTGGCCGTGTTACCTGGGATACGTCCGGAGCCGGAAAGTTCACCTTTTTATAGCCAACCGACCTACAAGCGGGAAAAATTCACCATATTTTCTGAATTTTCCTCTGGCAATTCAAGTTTTCCAATTTTAGAAAGGTGATCTCCTTTCCCGATTCCTAAATATGGCATCCCTAACTAATTGTAATCGCAATTTCGAGAAAACCGTATATCCCTAGTGTTGGCTAGGTCGTTTAGATGCTTTAGTCCAGTGGTTCTCAACCTTTTTTTAGACACGCCCCCTTTATGATGGTGGAAAATTTCTCGCCCCCCTTATTGTCATATCACAAAATCCAATTCGGATGCTAGCAACCCCAACAGATTGTTAGATAGCTTGGAAGGTTATAACTGTTGATTAGAGAATTAAAAATACGAAATTCGGTCTATTTTATTATACAGAAATACGCGTGAATTGGAGGTAAATCGCGCAAAGCGCGAAAATTTCTATTAGTGGGCCGCTTCTTCGCGCCCTCTTTTCAGAGCTTTCACGCCCGCCACGAAGGGGGCCGCACCCTCCAGGTTGGGAACCACTGCTTTAGTCGGAGTATAGTGTCTTATAGGGTGTCGACATTAGCAAATCTTACGGCTGAATGAAATTGGTTACGTCATACTTTCCATTTGGTCAAAGGCAAATTGACGGTGATTTTTGACTGGCTTGCCGAGCATTAAATTAAATGAAACGGGTATCAATGGTAAGCTGACGCTGTACTGCTCACGAAAATATAAAGTTTATTTCGCTCGTGGCCCTGGAACCCCCACAATCAGCCTCGAATTTTTCATTGTTATGTAGTGCGGCATAGTGACGCAACAATGCTGTCTTGTGAAACGAGAGCGTATGTCAGGAGCAAATGATGGCTGCGCGGCGAGAGTGAGTGCTCAGCTGGCGTCGCGGCAATGGGCAATGATCTTGTGTTTTGAAGTGCAAATCCGTCACAGAGAAAGGTTGCGTTGTTAATACTTTCTATAGGCGCTTCGATAGTAGCGTGCACACAAATTACCAGCCTTCCCCTGACTTGTTACGGTAGAACTAGGTCCAAAGAATGCATTAGGGCCCTACCAGTTTTCACGTATTGTCAGGCCGTCTAGGCCAGAGGTCTCAAACACGCGGGCCGCATGCGGCCCTCGAGAGCATTTTGTGCCACCCGCGACGGCATTTTGGAATTTCCAGTATTCGACAATATATTCAAGTGCCATATATTTTTTAGATATAAGAGCTTAAAGTACAATCTAAAACTACTACAAAAATCACTGGAATCTCAACAAACTTCACTATCACATCACTTTTAGAAGCTACAAGCTACCATGAGGTAGAAGATCAGCTATTACGTCACATTTCTAGTTCATGACGATAGAACATGACCCGTTGATGATTCGTGACTTAAAATTGTGATTTGGTTTGGTGCGACCTCCTCGTCACATTACTGGGTTTCGGATTGACTATGACTCGAGTTGAGTCGGATCAAACGTTAAAATCAGACAAGGACTTGCGAATCGAAACGGTGAATTGTTAAATCCTACGGGCGCAACAATCTATGAAACTGTCATGGAGAATAGTAATATATCAAAAGGTCGTAGCTTGAGCTGCTCAGGCTATATAACTATCTAATCAGGTCAGTACGGGGACCATTGGCATTCTATGACCCCTGTGACGTATAGTTGGTTACATGCTGAGTATTGTTTGTTCTCTTTGTCCATGTTATTATCGTAGGCGAGTATAGGGTAACACTGCGCTCTACAGCTGTAACACCAATGAATTATTCGCTGATTAAACATCTCTATTCCAGGGGTTCTTAACCAGGGTCCGTAGACCCCATCGGGGTACGAAGCACTACATCAGGGTGTGCGAGATGCATTGTGGAATTAGGTCTATATGCTGTGGAATATTTTCTTGGCCAATTTATTCATCTGGAAAATAGTCTGGTGTGAATGGGCATTCTGATTTTAATATAGGTACCATCAGAAATTGTGTTGAAAATGGACAGGAGCTATGAGAAATCTCACTGGAAGCACAAGCGGTACGATCACTAAAAAGGCTAAGAAGCAATGCTATTACTGTGGCTCAATAATTATTATATTCAAGTTGTTATTGATATGTTCCAATAATAATCGAAGGCAAAATCTAACGCTGATTTAATTTGACTTTGGCAATGACAATAACAATAGCCTATATTTATCACGACTTTAACAAAATCAGGGTTAGGCTACACCGCTCAAATGCTCTGATATCAGATCAATCTTCAGTATATTTTAAAATATACTACATAAAATTGTGGCACTATTATAACCCGACAGTTTTACGATGTCATGATGCATCCTCTCGTATATTATGTCTATAACTTATTAATTAGAAAAAGCATGCCCGGAACAAAAAAATTATTCAAATATTTGAAAATGTGATTTTATGTCGTGTCAAGCGTGAATAATGCAATAGTAAATCACATTTCCACGATGTTTGTGGAATGCCTGTCTGCAAGCACCCGTCAAATAAGACCTAGTTGGAACCTATACATTGAATATCCCGATTATTGATGCTGCGGCCCGCGGCGTCATCGAGAACTAGGAAATGGCCCGCGAGAACGTTTGGTCTAGGCCAGGGGTTCTCAACTTCCCTTGTACAACGGGCCGCATTTTAATAGCAAAAGACGCCGCGGGCCGCAGAACAATGTTACCTTGTATTCATGGGATACTACTAAATTTAGGCTATTGTAACCTATTTACCAGTCGTATACGGGCATTTAGTACATTTCTGTGCGTTATACAGTAATAATGGACAGCGTTCGTAAGTTTGCAGCTACTACTTATGAGAATATGTATCTTCTAGCAGCGCATGTAAATCCCTTCTTGAAGCGTGCATTACATTCGATGTCAAGTAGGTATACGCAACTTCAAATCCTTCCACGAGAGAGCCGAACTTTATGTTTCAATGCGTGGGCGAGCAAGTATAAAATCACGATAACTTTTGCGTTACAGAGGCTATTATAACATTGAGCTCTGAGTGATATGAGAAGAAGTCTGGTGTTTGTGGTCATTTCTGAGCAAACCAATCAACCCTTCTCCTTTCCGTTCATGCCTGGGGCCCCGTACCAATAGTTACAGAAGTCAGATTTGTCGAGTTGATATTTTTCTCTGGTCCCCTTCCCACGTTTGCCCAGCCAGTATTTCTCTGAATATACTTATGTCCACTCTGATAAAATTCAACCAGATAATTAGTTATGCAATGTCGGTAGATTCTTCCAAGGCTGAGTTAAAGTAGTCTACGCGGCAACGTGTTTCAGAACATGGGATAAATTGCGATTGACATTGATGTTTCTCGTCTGGTCACGATTGAAGCAGACGACTGTATCTTCGAAATTTGTCAGGTGATGTTGTCCTTGCTGCTAAGTTCCGGAAACGGCAAATATTCGCAAAGTATGTTACAGTTTTATTGAAATCATACCTTCTATATCAGATTTCTTGGGTTTAGCGATATTCGAAGCAATTTTAAACGATTCGTCTGTAACGTCGTCGGCAGTCTCAACAACCCTTCGCATTGAGCCAAACACTCTATAAAAGTGCAGGCCTATACTACGTAGCGGAATTCTCTTGAACCAGAGTCCAGCCGAATAACGATTCAAAACGATAACAATCTGAAGTCGAGCATATATCAAGAAACGAGAACACATTGACGCAGTGGTTCTCAAACTATTTTTAGTCATGCCCCCTCTTTTTGATAGGGAAAAATTTCGTGCCCCCTTATCACCATATAACAAAATGAAACCATAATGCTAGCAATACAAACGGCTAGTTTGATGGCATGGACGGTTATGGCTGTTGATTAGAGAATTCCCAAATATGGAATTCAGACTATACACAGAGAAATAACTATGACTTGGGATAGATTGCGCGCGCGAAATATTTTTCAGTTGACCGCAGCTTCGCGCCCCCTTCAGATGCACCAAACAATCAATCAATCAGGTTTATTATTATTTTCATCGTTTCAAAACATCACAAGACTGCGATACAATGAAAGGATAGGAAGGTGTCGAAACAACTTGGATTAGCCATTAAGATCAGACACCCACCTTAGCCTAGGCGAAGTAAATAAGAGGCATGCACACTGAATAAAAAGGAGGTACGCCCCCCCAGTTTGAGAACCACTGTCTTCAAGAATAAGTAATCAAACGAAATAGAGACCGTGCGATAAAAGAGCTAAGTATCTATATTAATTTGTAACAATACCGTGTCATTAGTAATTGCGTTTATAATGAAAGATGTCGCGGGCCACAAAATATACGTCTGCGGGTTGAGAACCCCTGGTCTAGGCCAAAGATCTCGAACTCAACATGCGTCGCGGGCCGGATTCAAACCTGCAGATCACTCTCGGGCCGGACCAAAGTGTTACCTCAAAATCCATATCGTTGATTTTCAATGAATACTTTATAAGCAAGCGTATATAAGAAATAATAATAATAAAGCATACATTACCAGGTTCAATTACAGCAGCACCTGTATCGCAAACAGATGAATTGCCATAAGAAATACGGTGATTGGACATTTTAATACCGACATATATTATGAAATCGCGATTCCGGTTTCTCTGGGGCCGAGGACCTTTTGAGTCAGAGGTGATACAGCGCAGTGCAATCACATATATTTGATTTATATACTCTTGTGTGGTGCTTTTCAACCTGTGTGACGGTTCGCACTTGTGCGAATGAAAAAAATTGCAGTGCGAATGACGAAGGTGGTGCGAATAGTACGGATGAAAATCCAGGTCAAGTACGAATGACGAAGGTGGTGCGAATGAAAATCCGGATGAAGTGCGAATGATTAATTGTTAACTTTTCTGACGAGGAATAATTCAAATAAACTTAATAGGAAATTTAGAATCAGTGGAACTTTTGTAGTTGCGACGCAATTGTAAAAACTTAATACGACGCACCACTAATCGTAGCTCTTACAAGCCGTGGTAAATTAATATTCCCACACTATAATTATTACGTCACCAAAAGTCTGGTTTGGAAGCTGGTGTAGTGGCAGTATAGAGATCTCTACAATCTCTATAGTGGCAGACATACAGTATATCAGCCCGTCTGATCCTGCGACGGGCTCGAAAAATGATGTCGAATTGACTTTCTGCTTTCGTTCGCTAAACAATCATCATATTTTCGTAATAACTGTTCGATTAGCGCGGGGTACGAGGATAGTAGTAAATAGTACCATCATTACAGCGACTCACATTCGCAAGTTTACTGTAACGTAAGTAAGTGTAGTAATGCGGTATATTTTCCGAAAATAGAGCTAGGCTATACACTATATAGCAAATTGTTGGCAACGAGACGGAAGATAATGACTTTACCGGATTATTATACCATTTGATTGCCCCATTTGATACATTAGCAATATGACGTCACGTGGCGTCATGAGGCTCACGTTCGCGTTCACACAGAACCTTTCAAAAAGGTTCGCGTTCACACGAACCTGTGAACCTTTCAGAGGTCCACACCATCCCTAGTTACTACCCTGCAAAGAGGTGCTATTTTCGATTATGTATCTGTATTATACAGTGGCTATATTACGCTGATCTTATGACCAACGCTTTCTTTTGGGTGCTGACAAAGTGCTACTAGGTTGTAAACCAAGCGTATATAGCTGTAGGCTACCGGCTAGCATCAGTGACCTAACTGCTACACGACAAACCCTAATTGGGCTGCATAAGTTCAAAGAGGCACAAAAATGATTTCGTAAATATATACATACATACATAAATTATAGAGTATTTTAGTTAGAATTTACCTAAATTTTCTTCGCGTTTCG
Organism: Botryllus schlosseri; assembly: GCF_051294905.1. NCBI lineage: Eukaryota > Metazoa > Chordata > Ascidiacea > Stolidobranchia > Styelidae > Botryllus > Botryllus schlosseri. The sequence continues at coordinate 37,480,791 of NC_137238.1, forward strand.
CGCGCTTTCGAATCGCTACGTGTCGTGGTTTTTAAATGGATATTCAATTTAATTTAATTTAAGAAATAGGCATTTCGGTACCGGCCATTACCGCATCACGACACACCAAGACATATAATGTTTCGACCAAACAAATTCAGTCATGAAATTGAAAATTTCTTTGCAATTCGCGTGAATAGATCTGCATAATCGAGTCGTTTTAAATTGAATGCACTCTAACTTTCGAGTCGGCTTGACACGATTGGTCTGGCGGACTTCGGCTTTGGTAAATCACTTCATGGGGCGCCCCAGACCAACGTTTTTTCAGGGTTGTTTCACTCCTGACTATAGCATTGTATATATGTGCGGCGGCGGAAATTACTGAATTTTGATGTCAGTTGACGAACAAAATGCCGTAATACAAAATGAGCCTTTCGATCATTCCTCGCGCAAATGATGTTTCCGTTCACTCGAAGAACGATATCAAAAGTTTCAAATGCGCTCAGGCGATTTGAGAACACAGTCACCGCATAATTCACAATTTTTATAACGTAGCAAGTCTCATTGTAGTGTGGTTGGCTGGTTGCCATCTTGAAATGAAATTCGATCGCACTAAAGGAATATCCAGCAGCTTGATTTCGGATAAGTGAGTAGACAGAAACACGGCGGTTTGGCACGACACTGCAAGAATCATTCCTGAAATGACTCCTTACGACTTGTAGCGTTACTAGGTATGTGCGATTTACATCGTGATTCATATACTCAACATTTGATATAACATCCAAAACCACCACGAACGCATTTACGTAGCAATGCACATTTTATACACACGCCTAATCACGGTAAAAACTAATTCATTTCACAGGAAGTGATCCGTTTGTGTCTTTAATGGAGACGTATTGTACGCATGACTTTTACGATCGTTTGCGTTGCAAATCCGTACTTATATATTCTGGAATGTTGTATAAGAAGTATACCGTCTTCTGTTCTGTAACCTAACATGTTGAAATTGATTGATTTGACGAAATCGGCGACTCATTCACTGAAACTTTCGAATTGCATTAGATTCAAATGCAACAACCCACCCAGCTAATACAACCTGCTCTGTAGCGCGTGAACATGCAAACGTAAATATAAACCACATCTTAGAATGTACGTCGCATAACAAAAATGCTGGTATTTGGTTTCATAATTCGCTGTAGCGAAACCATCAGTATATGATCTAAAAGCGATTTTTTTTACTTTGCTCTATCTCTTTAAAGTCCTTTGCCGATGCCGGTTCTCGCCACTGTCTCTTTTCTGTAACAAATTTCTATAATCATTGTGTGGCGCAATAGTTTATACTTTTCAGTAACATTGTAATGACGTCACCCTGTCCTTGCAAAAGTGCCTTCGCACGCACAGTGAAAGTAATGCTTTCAATGCCTTAAACGCATCTTGATTTTTATACGCGATTTACCCCTGATCACTTCCCTCCGTGATGCGAATCTGAATCCATCAAGTCCACGCTTGGAAACCGAAAAACGATTATATGTCACGTACGCAAGAAATGTTATGTTTGTAAAAAAGTAATCGTTTCTCTTGGATCTGTTATGTTCGTCTGGTCGCGGCCTGGTCACGATGCGTGAATTATTGGCGAAGTAGTTTTCATGAATCTCTATAGATTCGTTGGCGCGCCCATATCCGGGTCGGATAACATCTGCATTACTGACATTTATTATGTATTTCTCGTACGTCAGTTTGCTGGTGGCGTGCAATCAAAGCCAAAGAACGAAGCTATCATTGCCAAGAAGAGCCTACGCTTTACTTATCCGTCTGCAAACCGGTCATTGCAAACTGAACTCTCATCTGCATAGATTAGGAATTCACGATACTGGACAGTGCGAAAACTGCGGCGTAGGCTACCTGAAACCGTTGAGCATTACGTCATTCACTGCACCAAATATGAAGGCCCTCGACAGTATCTGAGGGACCAAATTAGAAACGCCGTTCCTTTCCGCTTGGAAACATTACTGGTCAATCCCCTTACCATGGGCACTCTCATAGAATATGCCCTACTAAACGGCCGAGAATTAGCCTATAAAGAGTAAAGACATAAAATGATATATGATACTCGCATCATAGATCTGGTGCAAAAGACCATTAGCGGTCGAGCACCAATATTACACTTATACAACAACAACAACGAAGCAAGTCATTCCAGATATCTGCTGTAGATTTTACATTCAGGACTTACGCTCGTTTCGAATGCAGTCGTTACTCATGAGGTGTAAATTTATTATGAATAAATAAACTGAATTGCTGCTTTCAATCCCTTCCGAGTCAATGGTTGAAAGCCAGACCACGGGTGACAAATCTTCTAACAACGTTTGCAATTTTGCTTCCGAAGAAAATTATATGAAATTGAACTCTGTCGCGTATTTTACCAAGTATCTTTTTTTTATGGTTTCATTGCCGCTATCACTAAATTAAACGCCATTTGGCGGTTTTCGTTTTTATCAACATCCCAGTGTTATCAAACTTTAGCGTGACTCAAATATAGAGGTGATCAATGCAGTCAAGAAAAAAAGACTCAAGTAGAAGTAGAATAAGCAAAAAAATCCTATCGTAGTTCGCGTAGAAGTAGTACTTTTTTAACTTGTCCACAATTACTTCAAGTGGAAGTAGAATGGCCTGGCTTCGAATTCTAGTCATGTGAGTTGATAGTTTTTAAAAGCAATCATCGCCCGACAAATGCTGGAAACTGACATATGCGGACAGTGCGGTGAGCTGCATTCTTGTTGCCACGTCCCAGGAGGTATAAGTTTTCAGCAACATTAGAATTCTACCGCATAATGTGACGCAAACGATAGGTATGCTCTAGAACCGTGGTTAACCTATTTTCCTACACCGCATCTTTCGAGAGAATGTCATGGTATGATGGAATCTGTCATATAATGAGGCCCGTACATATTCAACGGTGGTGGTCTGCTTATCCAAACGTCAAAGACCACTATTCATAGTGTTGGAGGTTTACCTAGGCTCCTCCTCGCCACCTCATCCGCGTCAGCGGTGTCTTACAAAAGCCTAGAGGTGGGCCGTGCTATAAGTCAGCAGTTACGGAAAATACAAAGAATAGCGGCCTGGTGTAAATGACCATAGTAGTCGATAAACACCATGAATACCCAAAAACAAACAAACAAACAAACAAGCCACTATTCATAGATGAGACCATGATGGCGGCTCGTGACAAAATCGGGTTGGAGGGCAAGGAGTGCACGCGATGTTTGTTGTCTTGTCTAAATGACGTCGCAATAGTGTGTTCCGGCGTGGCGGTCAGCAGGCTGTGACCACCTTCAGTAAATTTTACCACCAACTCCAACTCCGACTCCACACATTTTCCACACACAGATCCGACTCCTGAGTCTTTAAACGTACCGACACCGACTCGGGCTCCGACTCCTACTATATTCTTATGAGAACTCAGACTCAGACTCCAGCAGTATTACCAAACATATATGTCACATTAACGCAGTTTCGGGATCAGTCACTACCTTCGAATCACGAGTCATTTCGAGTCATTGCACATTTTGACTCGATTAAAATCAAGTCAATCGAGTTTTTGGAGGTGACACGAGTCATGTTGAGTCAAGTCAAGTCAAGTCACGAGTCAAGTAAAAATTCAAGTCAAATTGCCTTTTCGTAGTATGAGGCATGATTACGTCATTACATGTTGCCAGCTGTCTGAAATACAGATTGAGCGGTCATTGGTTTTGAACCGATGAAGGAATATAGAGTTGAATATACACCCAAGAAGGCGCTGTATCGCTCACATATACGTAGCCTCAGTTTATAGTTACCACCCAAAATAGAGAATAGAGAAACGAATTGATAAGATGCAATACACTACCCTTTACCCATTTACATATTTATATGATACAATTCGAGCCTGCGCCAATGGTTGAGGAATATATAAACTATATTTGCATTCAAAATCAATAGAACAAGAGGTTTGGTTAAAGTAGATAATTTGATATTATATTCATTTACTACAAGTTTACAACAACGTAAGCTGTAAGCTTCGATCGCTTCGTTTGTGGTCAATTTAATTGTGAGAAAAAACTGGAGGCTCAGTAAAGAGTACGATCATTGAATAATTGGTCGCTTTCACGGGTTACACCAGCGTTTCGCGAACAATCCGATGATATGCAAGATACAGTGATTTTTATCGACACCGATTAATTGATGACTTGAAATTGACTCATGAATTTTGCTTCGAGTCACGAGTCAATCCCCATTTCTGATACGCCGAGTCAAGTCAAGTCAGGTCATTTTAGCAAAGTGACTAGAGTGAAGTCAAGTTAAGCGAAAAAGGTGACTCGAGTATGACTCGGGTCAAGTCATGACACGAGTCATCCCAACACTGCATTACCGTTTAAAAACTATCATAAAACTATTTGACACATGCATACATATGAATAACGATGGCATGGAAAATTGTTTCATTGTAGCACAGCTAGAGTTATTCACTATGCAAGTAACATGAGAGAATTCCTTTCTAAATATCCTTTCTTTTTTCATATTTTAAAAGTTTTTTATAACGTGGACTATCTAATACCCTATATGTATGAATCGTTCAAAAATGACATCTATTCAATCCTGTATAATTAAAATGTAGATACAACTATCGAAGGGCAGCTCTTTTGTATGAGTCAGCAACTAATACAGAGATGTAACCTACTAATTTTCTCATTACACGCTACACTGACTACAAGCACACACACTCTTACTGCGAATAAACATTGGTCTGAAACGAAAGTTAAGATGTACTGAAATAGCTTATGTCTATAGTCTACCTGCACTTACTCAAGTATTCATGGACTAGATATGCCGTTTTTCTTAATCATTTGTTCGACACAAGCAGCTAAGCTATACTACGGATATTTTCAGTTTTGTCAAGTGATAACCAGCGTTTCGTTGTATACATGCATCAACTTTACAATTTTACAAACTTAGACGATGTATTTACTTTGTTACAGTATCATAGTATAATTTCAAAAATTGCATCAATTTTTTCAAAGGTAATGAATGAATTCGATCAATAAACATGTTACTTGCATATTTTGGGCGTCGCCTCTGTATACCACTGAGAAATCGAGTGACATGATATCATGCGAAGTGCTAACAGAAATTTCAAGTCTAATAAATCTGCTACGAAATATTCTAATTTGTGGTCATATAAGAAGATCTGTGGTAAATGCGGCTGGACCCGTGTTACGCCAATGCGTCCGAACTGATGTTTTAGCCATCATCAAATTTCGTGGTCAGGCGAATCAAATTTTGGTTGGCCTCTGACGGGCCACGGGTTGGCCACCTCTTATCCATATCGTTACTAATAACAGTGATTGATGGTATATAAAAATCCTATTTTAGTTATTATTAGTAGGCCTAATTTAAAGATACATTTGAAAGCAATTATTTTCATAATTAAAAAGTTGGAGACGGAGTCAGGGTCATTATCACAAACTCCACTTCACGACTCCAACTCCATTAAGCGAAAATTAGTAAAACACCGACTCCGACTCCAGAGCCCTGGTAGCAATACAGTCCTAATACATGCCAGACATAAAGCTGTCCGGCTGCAAGCATACAATATCTGTTTACAATGAGACCAGCAATCGCTACCTGCATCTGGGTACTCAACTGCGAGTCACGTGTTGCGCACCTATCCGTAGGTTAGTTATCTATAGTTGTATGCCGCGAAGTTTCATGAAACAGGATTCATAACAAAAATTAAGAGTGATACATGTAACCGCGTTGCTGTAAACGCCAGACTTGGCACTCGACTGCAGTCAAATCAGACAGCGTTTCCGTCACGCAGTGACAACGATATTCTAGCGGCCGGTGGAACCATGTACGGTCACAAGAATGCGATATTGGCTGCCGTCGGAAATATGTTTATACCTCCCAGTAATTCCTCTGTCTAGACACGAATTTAATACCTAAATTATAAAGACAGAAAGCATGAACTGAACATTATATAAAGGCGAGCTGACAACCGAACTTGTTAGAGAACTCTCTACCACCGAAGTAGCTGCTAAACCAGGCTGGATGAGACTTCAGAAAGAGATCGTAACGAGGTATATTTAAAAGTGTTGATAATATCAGTTTCACAACGGTTAGCAAGATCACGATCATCAGCTCTTATGCCATTTGAGGAAGGACTGACGACGATGCGGGCTAACATGAATTCAAAATATAGCATTTTTAAAATTTGATATCGGATATTTCCAAATCCTTTCACTCTTACTGTCTCTCCTCGATCTCCTTGCTATACTCCGTCACTGCCACTTTAGCTTCTACGGCTGAAATCGGTGACAAAATTGTTCGTTCATTTGCTGTCGGCACTGTGGAAGCGTTATTACGGGATGATTCTTGTCAAACTTACGATTTGCTGCACCCGTACACCAATATAGCGACCCGGATTAAAAATTCAAAATCATAATTTATGAGACAGACGCGGTGATTATATATTAATCATCAAATAAAGGAGCGCCATGTACTAACGCGGTAAATTACCTCTATACTGCGTTCCGAGTGAAATACATCATACGAAAGTACAACGGCCTAATACAGGCTGCGCAATTTCGTTGCTGCGCTAGACGTGAATTTTGCCTTCTGCGATCTACTCAGTATTGCAGCCAAACATTTGTCATTCACGGAGTAAAGTTCTTATCACTATCATGAAACCTATTGCAGAACTGGAGCAAATATAAGGTTCGAATTTTAAATTAAGTTTTTCTCGAATAAGTGAATGGCGGTATTAAGATTGCATATTGCTTTCAAGACTGGACCTACACCTACAGCCATTGTAAGGCGATCCAGCATGCGGGCAAGTCGTTCAAACATCCAATCGAATGTTTTAAGCACGTCAAGTGTAGTTCCCGCCATGTCACTTTTTGGAATGAAATAGAGCGAAATAACCCACTGTATTGTGCGACATCAGAGTAGCCGTTCTTTAGTCTGCGATAGTATACGGCAAGTCCGTGGTCAACGGATATAAGCTTGCAGTTTATACTTAACTGGCACTTCCGCAGTAGCTGACACGAACGTCCTGTGTTCTGTGTAGTTCTTGACTAGCAGTTCAATAGACGACAATATTGCCTTTTCCATATATATTGTACGGATGGTTAGTAATTCGGATAGTTTAAACAGTAAGTACAGCGTACATGAGTCTCGTATATAATCTGAGTCAATTATACGATATTCGCTAGGTAATATATCAGCGATAAGTCACGTGATATAGCATCAGGACCGTAACTGCCGCATCCCAAACCCCCCAATTGGGGGGCCCCGAGCTCGAAGGGGGCCCAAAATTATTTCGTGAATTTGCATAAATTATAGAGTATTTTTATGAAAATTTATGCAACTTTCCAAAATTTTTTCGCGCTCCGCGCGATTTTATGGTGGCACATATCTTGATTATTTGGTAATCTTCCCCCAAGAAAAAAACACGCAACATTTATAAAAATGGACATATCGGCGTTGGCCAATACCGCGACACGACGCACCAAGACATATAACGATTTAGGACATATTACATGCGACTCTAAGAAGTGTGCCAGAACGATCAGCAGCGCGAAAACCTTGGCCTTGACCCTTACGCTGACAGAAAACTCCGTTATATATACAAAATACCGACAGATTTAATTGTCCATAGGCGCCTAAATGACTGGTGCCGAATGTTCCTGTCTTGGCAATCTGAACCTCACAAGACGAATACCATCCCACAGGGAAAATTATATGCCAGTGAGGAAATACCAATTTGAAATCGTGTGCGTCTTTTAGTTTACTACGTTTAGCCGATTCTATATATTTTTTGGTATAGCAGACAGGAGGTCACGAAATAACATCATGTAACGAAGTAATACCAACGGGTCCACCCGTCCGAAGATGTTTAATTATTATTTACGGGCCCTACAGTTTCCAAGACACCTCACTCAGCTCTACCGGTAAATCTGATAACGTAAGCAAAAAGGACAAGGGAATTGATAGCAATATATATGCAATTCCTGATCTTATTGACCGAATTTATCATGAATTATCGATTTTTTTTGCGCTTCACGCTGGCTCACTAAACAGTATAGCTAATTTAGTGGCAAAGCGAACAACATGATGGGGTGTCCCGGTTTATCACCCTATGAGAGCGCTAGACCCAAGTTTTTTTGGGGCCTGACCAAGTGCTGTTGTGTTCCTGCCGACGCGTATACGCCCGAAGATGTTTAATTATTACTTAGGGGTCCTACCTTTTCAAATACATCTCACTCATCTCTGATTTTGTGAACAGGAAAGGGGTAAAAATTGGTAGCAATATATATGTAATTCCCGATTATGTAAAAATTAATGGAAAATATTTTCAAAATTTTCTGTTCACCCCATGAAAGTGTTGAGTTGTCTATAGAAACGATGATCTGCAAATTTGGCCCAATTCCAACAAGTGGAAGCGGAGTTGTTGCCGTCGAAAAATTTGGATTCTAATAAAATAGTATGTACGGTGGGCACAACTATAATAAATAATTGAAGAATTGGCCACCGTAAATACTATTTTATTCAATTCCAAGTTTTTCGACGGCAATAACTCGCTTCCACTGGTTGGAATTCAGTCAAATTTGGTGATCATCGTTTCTATAAACAACCTAACACTTTGATGGGGTGAACAGAAAATTTTGGATTTAAATAATAGAAACTAGGGATGGTGTGAACCACTGAAAGGTTCTGGTTTGTGTGAACGCGAACCTTTTTGAATGGTTCTGTGTGAACACGAACATGAACCTCATGACGTCACGTGACGTCATATTGCTAATTCGAACCCTATTTTCCAATGAAGTGATAGCCTATATTGATGTACATGTACGTACACGATACCTAGCGACGACTCGGGCCACATCATCCCACAATGCGGAAGTACATATTGGCGTTTTAAACGTCGCTGAATGTATCAACTGAGGCAATCAAATGATATAATACTGCCATAAAATCAATATTATCCGTCGCTTTGCCAACAATTTCGACGAGGACTTACCAGGGAATATAAAAAACATCTTAACGGTCTTGGCCAGACCGGACAATGTATTCGGCGTCTGAGTATTGCTACATTGATTTTGAGCAGAGTGTAAAACAGGGCTTCTATGCTTGATACCGATATTATCCCATTAATAAGTTATACAGCAGTAGCAAAAACCCCCAATAAACATATGAAGTCAAGATTGATTGGTTGAATAAGCATCATTCGCTGACTACTATAAGTGTATTTCGCTCGTGACGTTGTGTGATTGCGAGTCGAGCTCACAGCAGAGAGTCGCTAAATATTCACAATCGGAAAGCTGGATATTTGGAGCAAACTTTTGTATCAAAGCAAGTAAAATCTTTGAGACTGTCAAGGTGCATATTCGTTTTGTGTTGATTTTTTCTGCTGACAGCGCCATGCATAGAGGGACCGGCCCGCAGTTGAAATGCAATAAATTCGTACCAACGATGTCATAATAAAGTAAAAATTGTAATATATTAAAAAGGTTCACAGTTCAGAACCTATCAAGGTTCTGTTGTGAACGCGAACCTCTGAATTTCCGAGGTTCACACACAGAACGCGAACATGAACCTCACGTTCACACCATCCCTAATAGAAACTTTCTTCTCCTGTAGCAATGCGGTTACTGGTTGGAATTGAACCAAATTTGGTGTGTAGGCTTAAATTAGGTAACCTAACAATTTTATCAAGTAGCCAGTACAATTTGAGAAAAAAAACTCATTTTTGTGAACACCCCTATATACAGGGTTGCCATACCGTCCTTATTTCTAAGATTTGTCCTTATTTTGAAGGGCGACGTCTTAGAAAACGCAACTGTCCTTATTTCTAAGAAATGTCCTTATTTTTGACTTGCGTCCTTATGTTTTCTTATTTTAAACCGCTAGAGAACTTCGATCGTTATTCTGTGGTAGTGTTGAATAATATTTTAAATTATGCTTTTGCGTTGACATTTTATGACATCATAAATGATAGGAACTCTCGTGATTTACACACCACAAGATTTGACTTCTAACTGGTGAGGGCTAGGGTAGTGAATGCCTGAGTGGCGGCATAGCAGATTCGTCAGCACCTAGCTACCGCAGCGGGCGTCATTTTAGCACGTAACAGCAGTATCAGGTTCCTGCTGTTCGGTCAACAGCAGAATAAGCTCAAGCTGTGGGGAAGGCAGCATTGATTGCGTAGTGAAAAAAGACGCAGTGTAGTCGACACATTGGTTAAAAGGTAGTAAAGCTATAAATCATTGATAAATTTTTCTAAATTAAATTGCACTTGTGCATATAGTTTTAGCTACTAATAAGGCTAAATCCGGTTTGTTAAAATGAGCAGGCGCAAAAACGTTTTTCGTGACGATTATGAGTGAGAATTCGAAGGCATCTAACGAAACTTGAAAGGTTTCGCACATTGTAATATCTGCAGTTGTGACATTAACCTGGGGGCCATTAGAAAAACCGCTATTTCAACTCACATTGATACCCCAAAACACATGAACTGTGTTATAATGATTAATTTGAGCCAGTCTATGAATAATTTTTCCAAAAGCCGATCGGCACCAACGACCACAAACTACAAGGCAGCTGCTGCAGAGGGTAACTGGGCATTCCCAGCACCGTAACTGCCGCACCCCAAACCCCCCAATTGGGGGGGGGCGAGCTCGATGGGGGGCTCAAAATTATTTCGGGAATTAGCATAAATCATAGAGTATTTTTTGAAAATTTATGCAATTTTTTCAAAATTTTTTCGCGCCGCGCGCGAATTCACGTAGCCATTTATCTTTCTTATTGGGTATTGGGCCATTACCGCACCACAACCCACCAAGACATACAATCAAGTTTTAGGCCATATAACATGCGACTCCAAGAAGTGTGCCAGAACGATTGGCAGCGAGAAAAGCTTGGCCGAAAAGGTCTATGCCCTTATGCAGATCAAAGACTTCGCTATATATACAAAATACATGTAGGCTAGGTTTAATTGTCCATATAGCAGTGTTGGGATCAAGTCACTACCTTCGAGTCACGAGTCATTTGGAGTCATTGCACATTTTGACTCGAGTCAAGTCAAGTCAATCGATTTTCGAAGGTGACTCGAGTCAAGTCAAGTCAATCAATTTTTGGAGGTGACTCGAGTCAAGTCGAGTCAAGTCAAGCCAAGTCACGAGTCAAGTCACATTTCAAGTCAAGTTGCCTTGGCGAAGTATGAGGCATGATCACGTCATTGTATTTTGCTAGCTTTCTGACATACAGATTGAGTGGTCATTGATTTTGAACCGATTAACGAATATAGAGTTGAATATACACGCAAGAAGGCGCTGTATCGGTCACATATACGTAGAACTGCTAAACTGCGTAAGTAATTGCATAGCCTCCGTTTATAGTTACCAGCCAAAATAGAGAATTGTGAAACGAATTGATAATATGCAATACATACCTATTTACAAAATGATATGATACAAATCCAGCCACCGCAAATCGTTGAAGACTATAAAAACTATATTCGAATTCAATTTCGGTAAAACAAGAGGTTTGGTTAAGGTGAGAAAAGAGAACAGAGAACAGAGAACAGAAATAGATATTTTGTTATTAAATTACTTTACTATACTAGTTTACGACAACGTAAGCTGTAAGCTTCGATCACTTCGTTTGCGGTCAATTTATTTGTGAGAGAACAATGGAGGCTCAGTAAAACGGATGATCATTGAATGATCACCAGCGTTTTGCGAGCAATCCGAACATATGCAAGATACAATGATTTCTATCGACAACCATTACTTGATGACTTGAGATTGACTCGTGAATTTTGCTCCGAGTCACGAGTCAATCCACATTTCTGACTCGCCGAGTCAAGTCAAGTCAAGTCATTTTAGCAAAGTGACTCGAGTCAAGTCAAGTCATACGAAAAAGGTGACTCGAGTCATCCCAACACTGCCATATAGGCGCCTAAATGACTGGCGCCGAATGTTCCTGTCTTTGCAATCTGAACCTCACAAGACAAATACCATCCCGCTGGGAAAAATTTTATGCCAGTGAAGAAATACCAATTTGAAATCGTGTGCTTCTCTTAGTTTAGAAGCCTACGTTTGGGCGGTTCTATATTTTCTGATATAGCAGACTGGAAGTCACGAAATAACATGATGTAACGAAGTCATATCAACGGTTCCGCCCGCCCGAAGATGTTTAATCATTATTTACGGGCCCTCCCGTTTTCAAGACACTTCACTCAGCTCTACCGGTAAATCTAATTACGTGAGTAGAGAAGACAATAAATTGATAGCATATTATATATGCAGTCGCCGATCTGATTTACCGATTTTATCATAAATTATCGAAAATTTTCGCGCTTGGCGCTGCCTCTCAATACAGTACTGGTCATTTCGTGACAAACGTGAACAACGTGATGGGGTGTCGTTTTATCACCCAAAGTGAGCCCAAGACCCACGTTCTGGGGGGCCTGACGAGGTGCTGTTTCGTTCCTGCCAACGGGTATACGCCCGAAGATGTTTAATTATTATTGAGTGGTCCTACCATTTCAAACACACCTCACTCAGCTCTACCGGCAAATCTGATTACGTGAGTAGAGAGGACAATATATTGATAGCATATTATAGATATATGCAGTCGCCGATCTGATTTACCGATTTTATCATAAATTATCGAAAATTTTCGCGCTTGGCGCTGGCTCTCAATACAGTACGGGTAATTTCGTGACAAACGTGAACAACGTGATGGGGTGTCGTTTTGTCACCCTATGGGATCCCAAGACCCACGTTTTGGGGGCCTGACGAGGTGCTGTTTTGTTCCTGTCAACGGGTATACGCCCGAAGATGTTTAATTATTATTGAGTGGTCCTACCTTTTCAAACACACCTCACTCAGCTCTACCGGCAAATCTGATTACGTGAGCAGAGAGAAGATAAAAATTGATAACAATGTATGCAATTCCCGATCATACTGACCGATGAAATCATGAATACTATAAATTTTGCGAATTTTACGAATCCAAATTTCTAGCCCTAATATTTCTAAGCATAATCGTCTATTCGTAATTAGATGTACGCTGAGTGTTTCCACCGAATAATGCGACGATGCTATTTTTATCTTGTCTGCGAAAATGGGAGTTATTTGCTTATCGCCGCCCAAACGCACCATTACACGATGAGGGCGAGAGATATTACATAGTTGGCGATTCACGACGCATAACAGAGCTATCAATGTTTGATGTCAAGCGGTAATAACGAGATAATTTAGTCTTGGACAATTCACAAAGCCCTTTCTGATCTATTATATAGCTTCTAAATTCTGCAGTTTTTCATCTATTGTAACATATTGGATGGAATTAATTATTACCTTGCTGTTGTTTTTAATTGCCTTCAACACGTCGCCAACATGGGCAACAAACGCAATAACTGGTGATTTCAAAGAAATGGTCTGCAACCAGTGCCATCAATGGTGTGACAATACCACTGCCAGTAGTTGTGATGGCGCTGAATTGGAATCAGCATTGGCACGTTATGACTCTGGTGGTGTCTTCAAATTGAACATTCCCGAGGTCGGGGCCAGGAATGCATTATGTGACGTAACAGACGATGGTGGAAACTGGACCGTAAGATCAATGCGCGATATTTGTAGGAAGATTCGCTTCATTTGCGGTTCCATAAAAGGTTTACCAGCGAAGAATGAATGGAAAAGTCGATTTCTACAGAGGCTGGGATGATTACGTGAATGGATTTGGTGATTTACGAGGAGATCATTGGTTGGGTATGACTTGTTATATATAAGTTTTGTGGCTGTTTTTCTCTCATGTATTGCTCGGCGGACTGCAGACTGTCCACTGTTATATTAATATAAATGAATACACTCGATTACTTCACTGCCATGGAGGTGACGAGTAACAAGGCCTTTATAGGCCGTGTCGTCACCTCCAGTCAAATTTTTATGTTTGACGAAGCAATAAATGTCTGTTTGTCTGTCTGACAAGAGCCGACAATTTCGCGTTTTTCGCTATGATGACGTCACAAAGACGTACTCGCTGGCATGAAAATCTCACGACATTGTATTTAAGCGAATTTTGTTTAGCAAAGAGTCTAGCCGGGACAGCGCTTTTCAACCGGTGCGCCTTGAGATTTGGCATGAGAGTACACGTTTCTACTGTCGCGGAGTCGAAATACTCGGGCAAAAAAATCATTGTGAAATTCATTGTGCTTCCGACTCTCTGCCAATTATAAATAATAACTGATATATATCCCAAAAACCAAATGCTGTCAATCGATATGCCGTATCGGATGTTGCACATCATTTCGAATGGTCTTTGAAGACCAAATACGATAGCAGCCTCGGAAACTCGGTTTCGGAACAACATACGGGAGTTTAGCCCTGAAACTGCCAATCTGTTTGCAATATATTGCGGATCAGCTCCCAGTCGACTTCGTAAACGAAATTACCACCCTATAATTCTTGAGCAGTAACCATGCATGCAACTTGAGTCAGTGTTAAATACCACCGTCACGACACAAATATACTAAGTTTCAAGACTCATAATAGTGCGAAACACCGTCGAAATCGATATAGACCAGTGGTTCTCAAACTGGGGGGCCCGCCCCCCTTGGGGACCCTGGAGGCATCTGAAGGGGGCGCGAAGCCGTAGGTACCTGCAAATTTTTCGCGCTCGGCGTGATTTACCTCCAGTTCATGGTTATTGCTCTGTCTATTGTGCGAATTTCATATTTTAGAATTCTCTCGTTTACAGATATAACCTTCAATGCCATCAAACTATCCGCTGGGATTGCTAGCATTCTGATTGCTCTCTTCGATACATTGTAATATCACGATAATGGGGGCGCGAAGTCTTTCACAATCAGAAAGGGCGGCGTGTCTAGAAAAGTCTGAAAACCACTGATATACACCAACAACTCAGCGCGTGGTATTGTAACAGAGTACAGATACAGATACCATTGCTACATCATATTGGGACGGCGAGCCGCATTGTTGTCCCACCTGTACACGAATTTGGCCGCGTAAGATGAATAGATAGAGTAAACAACGTCTTTTTATTGTGAGTGGCTGTGAGAGAATAGATACGTAAAAGCTTGTTGTAAGCGCTTACGGGGCACGGGCAATTTATGCCCCGGTTATGCGTTTACAAGCGACAACGTCGAAGATAATACGATGTTTGCCGTAATTTCGCTTTATTTTGGTTCCTGTACGTTTATAACACGGAGCTTTAGGTGGGCCAATGCCCCAGATGCCCTATTGGACGAGTCGCCACTGGCGATATTCATTGGTCGTGATCGGGCAGGTCAATGGTAAAGTAAATTGACAGTGAGCGTGAGCACTATTGAAATATTGCTTCACCATATATTCGTTGCGTCCACGTCTAGAATTGCTGCACTTATTAGGTTGTAATGAACTAACAATCTACTTTTCTTCAGGCCTAGAAGCATTGCATCAAATGACAAAGAACCGCAATATGGAGATGAAAATCAAAATGATCACGAAAGATGGGGTTTATTGGGTTGCTAAATACAGGTGAATATGAATTGTAAGAGCATTTACATTTCGGCGCAAGTCATAGATCAGTGGTCGGCAGCCGCTGATGGGCCGCGAGCTCGTAGACGTCCGGTTTCGATTTATAGTGATCAAGATTACTGATAAAGAGTCTATCAAATTCAAGTGCATCTCTAATGAAAATGTGTTTACCGGCAGTGGCGTAGGCAGGGAGAAGTTTTGTACGTACAAACACGCCCCTTCCATGATGTAATGCCCCTCCTTTTCGAATCCAAATTTCTAGCCCTAATATTTCTAAGCCTAATTGTTCATTAGATGTACGCTGAGTGTTTCTAGAGAATAATGCGGCGATGCTATTTTTATCTTGTCTGCGAAAATGGGAGTTATTTGCTTATCGTCCACCCAAATGTACAATCACACGAAGGGGGACAGAGATATTACATAGTTGGTGATTCACGACGCATAACAGAGCTATCAATGTATGATGTGAAGTGGTAATAACGAGATAATATAATCTTGGATAATTCGCAAGTGTCAGATTCTATCTACACTGCAGATTTAACTGAGAAATACTTCTAGGATTCCGCCTCTCAGCCGGACTACGATTGTATCACACACTAGACCAGCTCAGGTGCTCCCATTTGCTTAGCTATCATAAGAACAAGTCATATTTTGTGAAATACATAGTGATTGCATGCTTTAGCCCAGAGGTCTCAAACTCAAATGTGCTGGCGGGCCAGTTTTCCAGTTTTTACGACGCCGCGGGCCGCAGCATTTATAGGGGTATTCCATGTCTTTCCAAGTAGGCCTTATTTGACGGGATTGAATTGTCCTATTGAAAGTGAGCCGATCCAGCAGACCGACAGTATATAAACACACATCATAAAAATGTGATTTAGTCTTGTATCAATTTAGGACTGGCACGAAAAGAATCATGAATAGTTTAATGGCTTTTGGAGCAATTTAAGAGGGAATTTTCACTTTATAACCTGATGATATATATGTGACTTTTATATATTGTGAAATTAATATATATCTAAAATGTCGTCGCGGGCCGCACAAAATGTTCTGGCGGGCCGCGTGTCTGAGACCTCTGCTTTAGCCAATACTGACTACCAATACTGAGAACATGATTGTTACTAACAACCAACTATTATGAATTGAATGATGGATCAATGTGACGTTGCCATTAATTGGTAATTCAATAAAGGAGCTTGAAAAACATGATGCAGGATTAGCGGGAAGTGTAAAAAGCTTAAACGAAATTTTAAAACTACATTTGAGGCAAATAAATGTCAGAAACAAAGTTTGACTAAGGGTTATGGTATAGGAAATATCAAATAATCGGCTCAACAAAATTTTTGTTACATGTAGTTATCTCAAGCAGATATGATAATTTTCAAAATATTCAAAATCCATGACGCCAAACGAAATTAATTCAGGTCGTGGGTAATCCGTTGTGTGGCGTAAGGGGTGCAATTCATTCGCACGAATATTAAAAGACCGCTTCACGAAAAGAAATCAAATGGTTATTAATTCATTTCCACCGAAAATTCAATTTTTTTTAAATCCAAAACTTTCCACTCCAATAACTTCGCTCGCACTCGTTGGAATTGAGACCAAAACTCTTCAATTTCCTCTCATGACGTAACTGGTAAAGCCGGAGATTCGTGAATAGGAGTTGACACAGCTTCAGCTTAACACGATTCTTACCATTCAGCAACTTCCGCATCGGCCCCGGATCCGACAACTACCGTCTCCACGTATCCGGATTCTCCGGGAACGGGACCTGGGTCAGAGGCGGTCTCTCAGCTCACAACAACCATCAATTCTCAACGAAGGACGCGGATCACGACGAGTGGCCGACACTGCATTGCGCTTCTCTCTACGAAGCAGGCTGGTGGTATAACAAAGGGTACGGCGACTGCGGCGACAGCAACCTGAACGGGAACTACAACAAAACAGGCAGCGAGGGAATCTGGTGGAAAGCTTACTACCGACTGCTGCGATTCTCCGAGATGAAGATCAGGAAAAGAGCGTGAAAAGGATTTTATGTGACGTCACACTACCGTGTGTCTGCACTCATAGAACTGACTGTGTGACGTCACAGTTCCTTCCGATCATGAATGTCGGATTGAGTTTCTTTAGCCGTAAAGGACTAACCGAAAACCTCGTTGTATAGGCCTATACAAAATACAGATAGGTTTTTTTGTCCATATAGGCGCCTAAATGACTGGCGTTGAATGTTCTTGTCTTGGCAATCGGAACCACACAAGACAAATACCATCCTGCAGGAAAACATTATATGCCAGTGAAGAAATCGTGTGATCTTTCAGTCTAGTACGTTTGGTCGGAGGTCACGAAATAACATCATGTAACGAAGTCGGGTTCGCTCGCCCGAAGAGGTTCAATTACTATTTGCGGGCTGTAGCGTTTCAAAGACACCTCACTCAGCTCTACCGGTAAATCTGATTACGTGAGCAGAGAGGACAAAACATTGATAGCAAAAGGCTATATATGCGATTCGCGCTGGCTCACCATTCACCCACAACAAAACACATCGACAATTTTCTCTTTCCACGTTTCCACAAACGGCGACTATCGGGAGTCGAACTCAAAAGCGTCACACTTCGACGGTAGAAGCAAAAACTCTTTGAGAAAAAACGAAAAAGCGATGGAAAACAGCTCATTCCATTAAAGAACCGATGCAACTATCAAGCAGCGACAGTTTCGGCCGCTGACTAGAACAAACAGAGCTGTTACAAAGGTCATTACCGAATATGCTCAGTGTGTAATTAAATCGTGAAATACGAATTCAAACAGCAAACCAACTATTTGTGTCAGACACTCAGAAACTGAGTGCGACCCGTTTAGACAGATTTTTCCAAATTAGATTATGATTAGAATTACTGAATTCGCAGAAAACTTGGACATGGAATGGAATTGTGAATGAGGAATAAATACGGCGAAATCAAGTTCAGGTCGTAGCAAATCACAGTGCGTTCCCATATGCATGAGCGTGGTTAACTTCTGTATAGACTAAGCTTGGCTCGCTTGGCACTCACCTGCGGTCACCGAGACGCGGGTCACATGCGGCCGGCGATCTGATTTGGGATTTTGGAAGAACGCGAAGTAAAGCATTTTGAAATGCTAAAATTGATTTCAGCTTCAAATTACTATTGCTGTTGGTTCAAAATATGGTATTCGCCTGGATGCCTGTGCCCAACAACATATCCATACACTATATATTCCGCACTAGCTGAAACGGCTTCGGCGTTGTACTAACGCACGGCTAATATTAGTCACAATTACTACTATGATTGTAAGTAGCCTACAGTGTAAGTAATGCGATGGTGGCTTGGCACTGGATTTCCCTGCGCGAGAGGGATATTCTTGTCAACTCGCTGCAAAATGCTACGGCCAACGAGGTATTTTAAGGAAAACAATATATTAGATTAGAATTAGAACGTACGACTTTTTCACAAATTATATTAGAATTAGAGCAGTGTGGTTCTCAACCTTTTTCACCTCGCGGACCGGTAAAATTTAAAAAAATGTCTAGTGGACCGGTGAAAATTGAAATGAAGTCAAAATGTAAAGTATGCAACCGTTTTTTGCATTATGTGGTGCTAGAGAGTGACATTTAGAGGGTTTTGATCGTATTTAAATATAAAAACAGATTAGCCTACAGCAGCTATACCGGCCATCTGCAAATCCGGGCCGAAAAAACACTTCGTTGGGAGCGGTCCGGATACCGAGCAGAACCCACGGAAGGGGGTCGACCTAGTTTGCATCGGTCAAACGAGCCAATAATGCACTTTTCAGATGTCGATGAAACCGTTCCACCAAACCGTTTACTTGTGGATGGAAAGATGTAGTGCGGTGAAGTTCGATACCTAAAAGTTGGTTGATTGCTGACCACAATTCCGATGTAAATTGGGGCCCACGATCGGAAGACAGATGGTAGGGAACACCAAACCTAGAAATCCAATGAAATATGAACGCCTTGGCGCACATGATAGTTGTGGAGTTTTCGATTGGGGTCGCTTCTGGCCAACGAGTGTATCGGTCGACTATTGTAAGTAAATAGGTTTTGCCTTGGCATTGAGGCAAAGGGCCTACCAGATCAATGTTTAGATGGCTGAAGCGCGCTGAGGGTGTTGGGTAATCTTGAACCGGCGAAGAAACGTGCTGATGTATTTTTGAACGCTGGCACGCCAGGCATTGCTTGGCCCACAACCCCACTTCTTTCTGCATACCGTGCCAAACGAATTTCGAGCTCACGAGTTTTTTCGTTATGCGAATGGACGGATGTGACAAACCGTGGATTGTTTCGAAAACTTTCCTTCTCCAAGGTTCGGGAACCACGAGACGAGGTTGTCCGCAGGAGATATCGCATAGCAGCGTCACTGCCGAGTTTCCGATAGGAATGTCTCTGAGCTGTAGGTTTGTAACCGCAGTGCGATAAGCCCGTACCTCGTCGGTTTCTTGGGCTTTAGCTAAGTTTTCGAGGTTTAGGTCTAAAAGCGTCGGCGGTTGGCCGGTATAGTAGCGATCGTTGGTCTCGAAAGTGCGTCCGCGACCGTGTTGTTTTTACCTTTGATATGCCTGACATCAGTGGTATATTCGGAAATCGCGCAAAGGTGCCGCTGTTGTCGTGCTGACCAAGGCTCCGAAGGTTTTGTGAATGCGTAGGTGAGT
The DNA here is from genome assembly GCF_051294905.1 of Botryllus schlosseri. Taxonomy (NCBI): domain Eukaryota; kingdom Metazoa; phylum Chordata; class Ascidiacea; order Stolidobranchia; family Styelidae; genus Botryllus; species Botryllus schlosseri. Next base: position 37,501,034 of record NC_137238.1, read on the forward strand.
GGCTTGTGGTCGGTAAAAGCTGTGAAAGGGCGTCCCTCTAGGAAATATCGGAAATGCCTGATGCACAAACGTAGCGCCAAAAGTACTCGGTCGAAAGCGCTGTATTTTGTCTCCGGCTTACGAAGCTGCCGACTGAAAAAGGCAAGGGGACACCATTCCCCGTCGACCAGTTGTTCTAAGACTCCCCCAACTGCCGTTTGTGAAGCGTCGACAGTGAGGGCTGTGTTAGCAGCGCATCTTGGATGGTGCAACATTGTTGCGTTGGCTAACGCTTCCTTCGCTGCATTGAAAGCTTTTTCTAGCTCAGTGGTCGGGAACCTTTTTTGTACGAAGAGCCATATTGACCCCATATTTTCCATTTCAACTTCCAAAGAGCCATACATTTTAATCAACTAATACGTAACAATTGGAAAATCGTGACGTCATGGTAGCGCAAATTCGTCGAATTTCTTCAGTTATACGAGATCGTAGGTTCGTCTTGACGATATTCTTAAGTGCGAGGACTCATAGGGACATAAGTAGGCGGATCCAAACATGATGGTCACTGCACAGAAGCATGCATATCCACTTTAATGTGTGATGCGTCACTGACGTGGTTTCAGGGGAGGCACGTGAGGCAGTGCCTTACCTGTCTACTAGATTTTGAACATTTTTAGTACGAAAATCACGCAACTTTCCTATTTATTGCTCGAAAATATAGCGTGAAAGGGGAGATAAGGCATAGGTGAGGCACGGCCGTGATTAGGACATTCATCGTGAATATCATAGAATTTATAATAACTGATAACACCCTGGTCAACACATATTTTTAGGCATACAAAGTAAGAGTGGTTTTGGTGGTTCTGAAGGGCACTGATTCCGAAAATGACCTTAGTTTTTTTTTCAAATTGGCTCCCGTTTTGGAGATAACCCATGGGGACGACATGAGGGTTCTTCATAGTCAATTATTATATGCTGAAGTGCCGCATAAAATTAGAAAAAACTACGATTTTTTCTTGCCAGAGAGAGAGAGAGAGGGATCAGATTTATTTTCGCCTGCACCATCAAGATGCTTTGACGATGGAGATGCGATACGACCTTTAAGTAAGGTCATCTAGTCTGCACCACCGTATTTTTCTCCTCCCGCCTAGCCGGATAGCCGCGGATACCAGTTTTCGAGTCTTTGGTCTGACTGGATTGAACCCACGGGAAACTGGACGCATAACCATTACACTATCTCGTCAAGTGAAATATTCAATGGTAAATACAGTAATTCCGGACTTTTTATGGGTACAAGAGTTAATCTCTAATCACTGATGTGATATTCGTAATCAGCAACCTCGAAAACCCCAGAAACGGCTCTTAGATGTCCTACCCAATTTTTTTTTTCGTTTTGCTGACCAGTGTAATATGCCGCAGCGATTCCGATTCGTCTTCTCAATTCTCAAAGTATTCGGCGGTAAAAGCGTTGTGCAACACGCCTACATTTGAACAGCAACTACAAAGCTACGTCGTCAATCAAGAACGTGGATCACTATGGCGTTGTTTGTAATTTGAATTTGTAATTGTGAATGTCACTTCCAAGGAGTTCATTTCTTGCCGTAGATCAGGAAGACAATGTGTATGTGTGTGTATTTTTGCATTGTCATACAGGTGTCGCCTTGTCTTCTATTCTCATTGAGCAATCAACGCATCGTGCAATACGGGATTTCGTGGCGGATACTTCGAAATTCAGGAGTGATATTGGTCGCAGGCGAGACAGCAACTTAGATTTGAGGATTTTGAAAAGGGAGTCCGAGCCCCTAACCCTGAATACGCCACTGTATTAACCTCTCAAAGACATGTTTATACTGCCACAAGAATAATTATACTGGTCGTGCTGAAGATTTAATAACAGGTTGCTGCAATATTGAAAAATTATGCGCAAAATTAGAATTTTCGCAAAGAGCCATACTTTATGCCCGAAAGAGCCATATATGGCTCGCGAGCCATAGGTTCCCGACCACTGTTCTAGCTCGAGGCCCCAGACTAAGTTTCGTGGCTTGCCGGCCAGCGCACGATAAAGGGGTATCATGATGTCGGCAATTGCAGGGATGAATCTGTGATAGAAATTAATCATCCCGTTAAATTCTTGCAGAGCCTTGAGGGTTTTGGGCGGCGAAAATTGCGTGATTGCGTCTACTTTGGTGGGCAAGGGTTCGATTCCTCGGTGGTCCACGATGTGACCCAAGAACTCAAGCTTGTCCTTCCCAAATTGGCACTTCTCTTTGTTGATCACTAAGCCGTGATCGCACAGTCTCTGAAAGAGAGTGCGAAGATGCTCTAGATGCGTCTCAAAGTTCGCGCTACCCACCAAGATGTCATCAAGATAAACGTACACGAATGGCAAATCTTGACAGACGGTGTCCATTAGTCGCTGAAACGTCTGAGCAGCGTTCTTTAGACCAAATGGCATGCGAAGGAACTCGAATAGCCCAAAAGGTGTGATAACCGCGGTTTTGGGAATGTCGGCGGGTGCTACCGGGACTTGGTGGTATCCTCTGACGAGGTCAACTTTCGAAAATATGCGACTCCCCTAATCGTCTTGAGATTTCGCATGAAATATATGAGTCATTTAAACAAGACCTCCCGAATCATGCTGCTATGTGAAGGACCTCCTAATATGGTCGATGTAAAGAGATTCACCATAGTTTTTAGACAGCTTTATTTCTGTGCCCTCACGGAAGTCTTGACTCGAGTCACCTCCAAAAATTGAGGGACTTGACTTGACTCGAGTCACCTTTGAAAATCAAGTGACTTGACTTGACTCGAGTCAAATTGTGCAATGACTCGAAATGACTCGTGACTCGAAGGTAGTGACTTGAACCCAACACTGCTGGGTTCACTATCGAGTTCATATTCTACTCCCGAACGAGTAAGAAGTATTGGTTTTTGAAGCCGTTCAAAACTACAACGACTACTAGGTTTGAGAAAACTTACCCTAGCCCGACATGAAAAGGATTTAGGATTTTATTTCTTTACAACATAGCGGAGTCACCCTCATAGGGTGATTAACCAAGATCTTATTATTATATATATTGCTGTCAATTTTTTGTCCGCTCTATACTCATGTTATCAGAATTACCGCTAGAGCTGAGTGAGGTGTCTTGGAAAATGTAGGACCCATAAATCATAATTAAACATATTCGGGCGGACCCGTTTGTATAATGACTTCATTACGTGATGGTATTTCGTGGCCTGTATGGGCTCAACTATCACATTATCGGCGTGATTATAGCTGCAAATATGTACCTGTGCCGTTTGAAATCTCATTATTTATGCCACGTTCGGATATTTTGCAGCCATCAGTGTATAACTGTAGCCTATATTCACGGATATAAATCGGTTCCGTGTATTACGCGATGATACTCGATGATCAAACTAACGCAGTTCACTAAAATAGCGGGCAGTCCGTGTTACATTACCCTTACATGACATTTCCTTTACGTTACTTGTACATTACCTTTTCACGAAATGTTACTGTTCTGAGTTTTAGTCAGTGAGGTTACTGGTTGACTTCCTGAAATCATAATATCATTAGTAAATCAGTAGGCTAAACAAATGAGTATCATTAAAATGACATGACGTCATGTCACCCTATTGCAGGGGTTCCCAGACTGAGGTGCATGATAATTTTCCCGAACAAATTCATTTTTCTGGCACTGTTGCATTGTTCGGCAACAGAGATTTTAATATTTATGTGACATGCTGAAAAACGTTTACGCTTACTGAATGTAGTGTTCATTAAGTTCAATCAGCCATGCTTTTATAAGGCAGTGTCCCGTTATTCGCCTCATGTAGGCCTACATCCATTGTAATGTATTTCTCTTTCTTTATACTACCGCGGCGATTAGAGTTACTGCATAGCCTACTGTAGATCGTTCATTGTTTCTGTACAGAACCATAGTGTCATCTGCTTATTATGAAGACCATTTGATTATCTAAAAGAGGTTCTAGTATGTTCTAGTATGGTAAGGTTGTGAATTATTCGGAGAGTATTTTGCTGTACCGCTTCACTTACAGCTGTGAGGAAGGATTTCTAAGTACTCGTATTACGAGGAACAGATTTAGTCACAGACTTTATGTTGAACAAGTGAAGGGGTAGGTTAAAAATGTATGGGAAGCCTAGCCTGTCGATACGAATTGTTGTCGGTTTTGTGATGGTCGTGATAAACACTAAGTCACCAAATCCATAGTTTGTTCGAAATTTAACGTTTCCTCCTTGTTTAGGTCCAAAATATCAGACCTAATACAGCATCGAGGGAGTTACGGTTTTGTAACACAACGGATTCGACGTATTTCATAAACGACATCAATGAGCTGACTTCCTCAAAACGATAACAGAAGCAGTAATGCAGTGTATCGTCATTGCGAATGTGTTAGTTGATGGTTGCGTAGAAAAAATGGTATTGGTGATAAATCGGTGCGCTCGCAACTCAGAAAAGCATTTGCGTCTGTTGCTTAGTTGAAGTTAGTCGCATTATATTCCGCATTTATACATTGATCTGTCGAACAACGTCAGTAGGATACGCAACGTGATATGGCGGCCGCATTGAATCTCAGATTGCTTCCGAAAATGTCGCTCAAGATTCGGATTCTTTTCCTGTTCGGATTCGCAATCTACCAGCGTTCGTCAGGTACGAATCATTTGTGTCCCAGTTCGAATCGAATTCTATTTACTCCTTTGCAGCTCAATACTGCGCGAGAAGATACGTGAACGGTCAATGGATCTCGAAAGGGGATTGTGGGGTTGGTAGCCTATACGATTAGATCGACGCCTAAGGTTCTGTTACGTGCGCTTTTCATGAAGGGCCCGGGAACGATGTCGGTGATGCAGAAGGAACTTCAACGCAGAATTAGAGATGAGGGATGGACCGTGAGCTTCAAATCATTTCCGAAACTTTGATTATTTATTCAATTCTGCCGACTGTTTGCTGAATTCCGTTTCAGGTTTTCCAGCGCAGAGTCAATGGCGACGTGGATTTCTACCGAGGTTGGACTGATTACAAGAAAGGATTCGGGAATCGCGACGGAGATTTCTGGCTCGGTAGGCAGCCGATTACTTCAAGTTGCAAGTCGCAACGTCGCTCCGTTCAAAGCCAAAACCATAATTTCGCAATGACGTTTGTCTCCAGGGCTCGAGGAAATGCACGAAATGACAAAGGAAGGAGACATGGAACTGGAAATCAACATGATCACGGAGGGAGGAGTTCACTGGGTGGCGAAATACAGGCGAGTTCGAAGCACCCTTCCTCTTCTCTTTGTGAATACATTGTTCACTCAACTCAATCATCCGTTACAAAATTACAAAATATTTCGAACTTATAACGTGATAATTTTGATCACTGTTCGCACTTTTTCAGCTCCTTCAGCATCGGCCCCGAATCCGACAAGTACAGACTGCACGTTTCCGGATACTCCGGAAATTTAACCGGAGATTATCTCTCACTACACAACAATCAACAATTCTCAACGAAGGACGCGGATAACGACATTTGGTCAACGGCTTGCGCTTCTTTATACGAAGGTGGTTGGTGGTATTACAACTGCGCCGCCAGCAACCTGAACGGGAACTTCGACAAAACAGGCGATTAGGGAATCTGGTGGTGTACTTACTCCATCCTTCTGCGCTACTCGGAAATGAAGATGAGAAGAAGAGCGTGAGAAGGACTTTTGTCGATGACGTCACACAACGAAAAGGACTTACCACTGTAAATATGTTGTTGTTTATTGTGTTATTGAAGCAATAAAAGAAAATCGTATATTTCAATGAATTTGGAGTGGTTTCATTGCCAGACCACACTTAAATTCGTATTTTTGGAATCGGTGCTACATTAGGTTTTGATTCAGACCAGTATCATTAAGTTTGATGGCTCGGGTTCAATGTACCTTCATATTTTTCTCTCGAGTTACCGTGAACATACCAACTCACTTGAACTACAGTGCGTGACACCAGAATTCGTTCCTTTTATGATTAAAATTCAATTACAGCTTATTCATTTCGTTTTACTACACGATAATCACATCATGACTGGAACATGATGGGGTCCCACCTTCTGTCATCGGTTCGCTTTTGAGAGTTAAAACCCGTCTCGGGCTGGGATGTTCACTCTGCCAGTGATAGAAATGAGCGGCACCAAGGTATGGGGGTTGTTCTTGTGCTGAATGAGCAATTGTAGACTGATAATAATAATTATTCCTTGAAAGTTATATTATGTAAAGCACATCGAAGTAACATCTTTGTTCAAATGTATTTTTCCATGGAAAACACTAGATTTGCAGAATTTTGATAATAAAGACACTAGAAAACTAGGTCTATAGTCATCCATCCGTCAAGATGCTTTAACGACGGAGAAGCGATTTAGCGATGCGTCCTGGTCTGCACCCCGTTTTTTCTCATTCATGCTATCAGCCTTGCAAGATAGCCGCAGATACCAGTTTTCCAGTCTTTGGTATGACCCGGCCGGGAATCGAACCTGCGACCTGCCTTTCAAGATGCCGGACGCATCACCATTATACTATCTCGCTCAGTGACTACTAACAATTGGCCCACCCGAAGATTTGTCATCATAATCAAATGCCCTAAATCGGCCGTTGCCATTCAATATCCCAAGCTGCGCGCGCGCAAGTTATTAATGCTGCGCTGCATCTTTGAGTAGGCCTTTTGTTATTAGTCCCCTTTGTTGCATGCTGTCATTTCATGACATATCATCAGACATGTCGGTATCTATTGTGGAAATATTATGTATTCGCCCAAACGTAGGCCTACCAAAAATAAATTTCCTTCGTGATGAGGAGAACACGTTTACAAATAGGTATTTCTTGTTGTGGCGCATCATTTCCCCTGCTGTTCGCATCCGTACTGTGGGGCTCAGATTACGAAGGACACTGCTATATTAAAACCGAAAATCAACTTGTATTGAACCGTGCGTGGCGAGAAGAAAATTTCAAGAATAATTCAAACCTCTCATTATAGTTATGGATTCAATCCGCAAATTCAATTGGCATAATGACAGCCACCAACATAGCCTTATTGAATTAAGTGTCGACAGCCTCATAATTTTCTTACTACTGCCGCCGATTAACGCCTGGACCAATGATATATATATATTGGTCTGGACTAAAGAATCGATATTGGGGTTCGCCAGTGGTAGAATATTGCATGTCAAGGCAATATGCCCATTCATATCAGCAAATTCTTCCTCCATGGGAATATTATCATCGTCGAAGCCATGTCATCTAGTGAGGAACTGTGATATTGGGCATAGCAGAATAGTTTACTTTGAACAACAACACTAATATGTTTAAACTGAAATCAATTTCAGTATTTTAAAATGCATTACGAAGCGTTCTTCCAAAATTTCAAATCTCGTCACGGGCCGCAAAATAAGACCTCGCAGGCCGCGTGTTGGTGACCCCTGAGATATGGTGATTTAATCGACACAGCTGAGACTACTTGATGACTTGAAATTGACTCGTAAATTTTATTCCGAGTCACGAGTCAATTGAAATTTCTGAAAAAATTTTGGAAAAAGTTTCAGAAAAATACGCTATGATTTAGGTTCATTTGCAAAATAATTTTGGGCACTTTTCAAGCTCGACCCCTCTCCAATTGGGCGGTTTTGGGTGCCCCAGTTACGGTCCTACACAAAATGAATGAATCGAAAACGAATGATCGCGCAAACTGCTCGTCAAATAACACGTCTTGAACTTAAGTCAAATCGAACATGTTTCAATCCCTAATGGTACCTCATGAACTTCTGAATTATTTTAAAATTTGATGTTTTATTTATTGTATCATTGGACATGCCTTCAATATTACATCTTGAAATTGAAGTATAAAATTGTAATATACCTCGCGGACCGGCAGGAATGTCGTCGCGGACCGGCGGTTGAGAACCACTGTTGTAATGTGTATACTTGTGATTCTTGTTGCGACTGTGAACAGCAGACTATTCTGTAGGTGCGAAACAGCGGTACCTTTTCACGAAATGTTACTGTTCTGAGTTTTAGTCACCACTTAGACTCGAGTCACCTCCAGAAATTGAGTGACTTGACTTGACTCGAGTCACCTTTGAAAATCAAGTGACTTGATTTGACTCGATTCAAAATGTACAATGACTCGAAATGACTCGTGACTCGAAGTTAGTGACTTGAACCCAATTCTGCTGGGTTCAGTATCGAGTTAACATTCATTTCAAGAACGAGTAAGAAGTATTGCTGTTTGAAGCCGTTCAAAACTACTGCTACTACTTGGTTTGAGAAAATTGACGTTGGCCCGATATGAAAAGGATTTAGGATTTTAATTCTTTACAATATAGCAGAGTCCAGGGTTGTAATGACTCGAGTCATGACTCGACTCGAGTCAGACTCGAGTCACGATTTTTTTGTGACTCGACTTGACTCGAGTCATTTTCTTGAAATGGGAAAATGACTCGACTCGACTCGAGTCAATATTTGGATTGACTCGACTTGTACTCGAGTCATTACGCATGACTCGACTCAAGTCATTGACTCGGCTTATTGTATGTGACTTGAAGGTGAAGAAAGTTGCGAATCACAATGGTTAGATCAACGCATCTGACGAATTCTGTCGACATCGCTATTTGTCACCACTGCTTTCGTTGCACTCGTCTGATATCAGATATGCGCCGCCGTAAAAACAAAAGACACTGGTACATAGTAGCATAGAGCAATGCATTGTACAAAATCATCCAGTGATTAAGAGGTAATAGATCCTCCGCCATCAAAGTATTCAAGACATTTCAATTATACAAGCAAACAATCGAAGCAAAGTCCAATTAGAGCCAAAGAAATGACTCAGATGGTCAAGTAGCCTACTTGGAAGAGACTGATAAGCTCATGTGTAGATATGAAGGCGATGATTCTTTGCATTTTTGGCCGACTAGAATGGATGAGTATCTAATGCTCTTCAGTGTGGTTCAAACTTGCTTTTCATTTCCTGCATCTAATGCACCAGAGGAACGTGTATCCAGTGGATGTGAATTATTCTAAGGCCATGTCGCCTCAACATATATGAGAATATCCTTTTCACTTTTGTATTTTTCAAGTGTAACTCATTGATTTGATCTGCTGTCTGTGAAAACACACAATTCCCCCGTCCGTTTGACGTTTTGTTACGTATGTGCATTGTGCACGTGATAATAATGAATGGCTAATGCTGTGTGATATTTGTACAATAGGGCCGATCAAAAAGACCTTCTTTTTTATTCTACTGGGTGGCTACTTGATAAAATTGCTACGTTGCATAAAAAGAACACTGAATCTGGCCTAATTTGAAAAAGTGGAATCAATGAAATGAGAGGAGGAAATTTTGGATTTGAAAATACATGGAGTATTTTTAGTGAGAAATGATTTCATATAATATAATTACATACTAGCAGTAAGTCGACTATTTTTTCATATCCAAAATATTCCACTCTAATAACTCCGCTTCTTCTAGTTGGAATTGAGTCAAATTTTCTATGAATCATATTTTTACACAATCTAACAATATCATGAGGTAGCCGGTATATTTCGAAAGTCTCTATTTGTAATTAATCCAAAATATTTTCTCTTAGCATTGCTTTCTACTGGTTGGAATTAAGCCAAATTTAAGTTCTTTTAGATAATCTAACAATTTTAAGAAGTAGCCTCTTTTTTGAGATTCTGTCCTCATTTTTGAGAATTGTTTTGGTAAATGTAGGGCAAATTAGACTAAGACAACAGTAAATCAGCACTAAAGTAACGCTCCGGCGACTATTTCGGCAGCTGAGCAGGAAAGTTGACCTTTTTTCTGGTCAACCACCTGATATGATGTGAAAGCAAAACTGTACCTCTACATAAGTGTTTATTTGTTGATTCTTTACCAGCTTGTATCTAGTTAGACGTGAATTCGTAGGTCTTCTATCAGATAGTATGTAGACGTGAATTCGTTAATTCTCTATAAGCTATTTGTGAGCGGTCGTCGATGTGCTCGTAATAAAAACTGAATGCTTTTATTTGTGATATATCAGACTGACAAGACAGATATTTGATTTAAAGTTCTAAGATTAGTAACGTTATCGTATTGGCGGCCTGTCTCGTCTATCTGTAGCATCGGTATATGAGGCCAGTAACTGTCTGTTATCTGCCTAACTAAATACACTTGTGCCAAGACTATGATAGGGACAAAATAAGCATGTTTGGCAAGCAATGAATTCGATATCACCCAAGCAGGATTGAAAACATAAGTTGAACATGACTTCAATACTGTGACTTGGACTCGACTCGAGTCATAAACCATGACTCGGACTTGAGCCTTAAAACGGTGACTTGGACTCGGACTCGAGTCGGTGATGAATTGAAAATGACTCGACTCGACTCGAGTCAAAACCACAAAAGTCAGATTGACTCGTGACTCGGAACCATGGGACTTGGTTACAACCCTGGCAGAGTCACCCTCATAGGGTGATGAACCGAACTTCTGGGGGAATTGCATATATATTGCTGTCAATTTTTTTGTCCTCTCTCTGCGAGTTGAACCATTTTATATAGAATCTCATTACGTTTGTAGCAATCCTATTCAGACGTTTGTCCTATCGCATGACCATACCTAGACGGCCATCACTCTCCCCCCACTTTTTTTAAAAGGGTAGGTTGTTTTATATAATTCCCTAATACACTACGCATTTTTTTAACTGTGAAACTCTGGTTATTGGCTTCATCGCTGCATTCAGTTGTTCTATCCCTCTCAAATTATAAGGTGAAGACACTAATGGATGGGTCGATTCCTCTTTTAGTTCTATTTTACATGGATACTTCATGGCTTGTTTCTCCCGCAAATGCCCGACAAGATCTTCCAATTCTGTGGCAAACGGCTCATACACCGCTCTCCATATTTTCTCTTCTATAATAGCAATTAGCGTTGTCATTAAGGTCGGGCGGTTGGAAAGGCGCTTTTGACAGCAATACGGATTGCTTACGGAGTTCTTCCAATTCTAATTTAACCTCTATGTCCATTGTCCAATTCATTTTGCAGCACATATTCCGTTACTGGACCATCAAATACCGTTCGCGGGAAATAGTTTGGCCTTTTATTTGTCGTTAAAAACGAGGCAAATAAATCTCCACTATGAGATTTTGATGCTTCGGTACGCCTACGTCAACATCCACTTCGGAGCCAACGCATTCCAGGCCCGAGACTATGGTTATGCCAGTGATGATATCATTCGTACCATGCCTATTGCAGATGCGATTGTGCTCGCCAGCGATAATATCGTGAGCACCAAGCCAATGCAGATGCGATTATGTAGGCCAGTGATGGTATAATGTCCACAGAGTCTATTGCAGATCTGATTCTGCCAGCGTAACTATAGGCTTGTTGAAGACTCGAAAAACCAGGCCAGCAACGATAGCCGAGTTCGCGGCAATCAATGACCTAATGTGGCTATCTTCTCAGCGGGAGATTCCGCCGCGTTACACAGTGCATTGACGTATTCCGCTAATTGGCGACACGCCTCCCGCTAATTGGCTGCGCGAAACACCGATAATACGACTTATTAAAGCTTCCTAAAAGTTTGAAACACATTATTAACGATACTTTTTTATCCGGTTAACCGGCAGATTTATATCCGGATATCGGATAATGAAATAACCTGCGGTTAACCGGTCACTTCTGGAGCCTTCGACCTTCCGACTTTCCTCAAAACCTGGACAGCACCGATCTTCTGAGCACCGACGCAGACCCCCATACCACCCCAATCTTGACCGACAAACCCAACCGCACTCTTCCTGACCATTCGATCACCAACCGTACAACCCACTGGAACTTTGAAGACCTTGTAACACCACCCAATTCCACAAAACCTGAAAAAAAGACCTTTAAGAAACTTTTTGCTACCCTTCGTAACATCATGTTACACACTCAAGCTCTTCTTACACTCTTTTCCCGGCACACAGTAACAATTACACAGAATAATAACTCTACGGATGTGGATGACCCTGACTTACTTCAACGTATATCCGACTATTTAAACAACCTCAACTACTCCAAAGAGAAACTAGACCTCATCCTTAATTTTAACTACAAAAATCCTAAATTAACTGACACACTAAAAAAATTCATGATGACATTCAACCAAGATATACACAATCTACTCGTTACTAAGCACCAAAATTTGATCGACCACGACACTGCAGAGGAGCTCAACAAACCACACACTCCTTTTCATAATTTCACCACATTCAAACCTTCTTCATCCTTATCGGAAATATTAAGTTTAGGACCTTCCTTTATCCCCACGCATAGTATTATGGCCACTAAAACACTTACAGATCAAGTCACACATTCTGTATCAGACCTACTACAAAAAACAAACATCCACCACCAAATTCCAACTAAACCTTTTAAGCACCACCTACGATCCAAACCGTTACCTCTGTCACGCAAATTCAATTCTGTACTCCGCAAAGCGCACTCAAAATACACCGACTGCAACACAAGAAATATCATACTAAATACCTTGGACGACCTGGAAATCTTCAGAACCACAAAACCTACTATCAACCACACAAAACCAACATTTTCCAAAGCCCAAATCGACAACATCAAGATAACAGCAAATAGAGATGACATCATTATTAACGTAGCCGATAAGAATCTGGGATTTTGCATGAATACGACGGATTGGTACCTACATGAAACCGCACGCCAACTCCAGCATAAATTATACACACCTGTTTCACTGAACTTGGACACCATCTTGGACACAGCTTTCAACGATAGGACTGAAATCATAAAAAAAGCATCCAGATGTTTTAGATGCACAACACATTTCTTTCTTAGAATATCGAACCAAAGATAACTGCCACGTCCCCTTATTTAACCTATTACCAAAACCCCACAAATTAGGAAAAGGACCTCTTCACCATACCGATGAACATAAGCTTAAAGCCAGACCCATTATTTCGGCTCACTCATGGATCACCGTGGAACCTGGTAAACTTTTGGGCAACATACTCTCAGAATGGAAAGACGACTACATCCAATATCTTCTAAATATGGACATCACACCTACACTAACTAAAAACAGTCGTGAGATAACTTACGCCCTAGATAACACGCCTGTCACCGGAAACCTTTTCGACACCCAAATAATCACCTTTGATTTCGAATCGCTATACACCAATCTCAAAAATGAATATGTTGTTCACGCCATGAATAAAATTAAATCTACACTCACCATCCCTGACAACATCTTCAACCTTACCATGGATCTCTTCCACTTTTGCCAGAGTCTTTGTTATTTTTCTTCTGCCGATGATCTGTATAAACAATGTGATGGTTTAGCAATGGGAAGCTACTACTCTGCACAAGCCGCCGATCTCACTCTAGCAATCTACGAAGAAGACATGTTATCCGAAATCTCTACTACTTGGCCATTATTAATTTTCCGCAGATATTTGGACGACGGACTTATAATTACCAACCTACACCCTGCTCACCTGAACAGCTTCACCAGTTACATCAGCAATATATACCCCAACCACTTGGTTATAACATTCAGCTGCAACCCTATTCACAACCCCTTCCTTGATCTTAACATACGTTTCGACGAAAGAACCCTTCAAAAAGGATTGATTGGGTATAACACATACTTCAAACCCGCTTCCCTTTATTCTTATATCCCACACGACAGCAACCATCCCCCTCACACTTTCACTGGAATTGTAGCAACCGAAATAAATCGGTACAACCACACGAATTCGAATATAAAATATCTGAAAAACACAACACATAGATTCGAAAGTAGACTCCACAAACTAAATTACCCCAGAAGAATCATAAAACAAGGCAAGATTATCGCCAACAGAGGCACGAAGAAAGAGAAACTTACCCGTAATCTGACCTACATCACACACCAATTCTCCAAAGTCTTCGACCACAAGAAACAGATCCGGAGCATCACCAAACGCAGTTACCCCATCCCCTTTGGCATTGGATTCAAAACTGGAAAGAAATTGAAGCAATATTTTACTAACAACAAACTGATCCACCAAAAGATGAAGACAAAGAAGAAACTGAGAAAGTCAAAAAAGAAGAAACTGAGAAAGTCAAAAAAGAAGACTAACCATCATTCTAAATTTCGAACACCTTGGGCATTTCCACCTTCATAACAACCACTTGCACTCTTATATACTTAGCATTATCCTTTGTCCCTTACTTTACCCTTACAGTTTTCTTTACATACTTGTATGCTACCATGAACCCAACCCATATCCAACTTGCACTCTCCACCCCCATCATACAGTCCCTAGGATATAGTGTCCCCTACCTTACACCTTACCCACTCACTAATATAACCCTATATGTTAACTTTACCCTCACCCCGACTTTACCCTCACCCTAACCGCTTACCTTATCCTTTTTGAACCCCTATATTACATTATATATATAACCCCTCACCCCGATCCTTACCCTAACCCATCCACCTTAGCTCTCCTTAATCTTCCTTGATCTTAACATACGTTTCGACGAAAGAACCCTTCAAAAAGGATTGATTGGGTATAACACATACTTCAAACCCGCTTCCCTTTATTCTTATATCCCACACGACAGCAACCATCCCCCTCACACTTTCACTGGAATTGTAGCAACCGAAATAAATCGGTACAAAAACTCTTTGAGAAAAGACGAAAAAGCGGCAAAAAACAGCTCATTCCATTAAAGAACCAATACAACTATCAGGCAGCGACAGTTCGTGACGCTGACTAGAACAAACGGAGTTGTCACAAAGGTCGTTACCGAATACGTTCAGAGTGTAATTAAATCGTGAAATACGAATTCAAACAGCAAACCAACTATTTGTGTCGGACACTCAGAAACTGAATGCAATTCCAAGATGTCAGCAGAAAAACATTGGTCAATCAAAAAGGTCCGCTCCCAGATAGAAACGATGTAACGACGCCGGTACGAAGCAAGAAAAATGAATGAGAGTAATCCACACAAACACAAAACTATTCAGGATAAGAGCTCAACTATGTACAAGCCAGTCCACGAATATGATCGACTGCACTGCGCAGTCAAGATGAGAGCCCGACCGGTAATATCAAGTCGATGTCACGAAGTCACCATTAGTATTACCAAAATATCGTGAATACTTCTTATAGTTTAATGTGTCCTAGTTTATTACCATGTCCAAGCCTAGCAATGGCTGTAAAGCTGATCAGGAATTTGAAATACGCGATACGTTTCATTCCGTATTTCTTTAAATATCTGTTGAATAAATCAGGGCTATCAGTATTGGCCTTCAGTGAAACAACATCAGACAACAATAATCTGCAACTAATAGAATATTGATCATTTCTTATAAGGTACGGGTGTCCGGATGTAGTCTTTCTAGTTTATTTCACGCTCAAGCATTACAGCGGCTGTAAAGCCACATAAATAACTCTTTTGAAGGCGCATTTTAAAAGCTACATTTCATGTTTTTGGGAATGTAGGTTTAATAAATTTGCTGATTTACCGTTCAAAGTGCTAGTTATCTATGTTACCGCCTAAAAAACGTGACGTGACACCAGTCGGGCCCTAGTCAAGCTCCGCATAAAATATCGAATGTCGCGTATTGAAGACAGATATAAAAAGTCCGAAACGGTCTGAAATCACGCGCTGCAAGCATCGCTGGTCACAAAATGCTTATCGCGCCCGGAAAACGCGGACTTTCCGGTCCGCGAAAACCAGAAAACAAATAGGCTCGACCGATTTTCCTCGGCTTTTACAAAATCGGGTAGAAAAAAACAGGCGGGCCTCGCATTAAAAATAACCAAAACGTCGCAAACACAGTGATGATTCAGCCAGTGGGTGCGTGGGGTCGTCATGCATCATGTTATTGCATATCCCAGGTGGGTGAGACTGGCAGACAATTACCAAAGAATTCCAACTTCTATTTACATTCGGAAAACGACAAAAATCATTCTTTTCAAATTCTAATGTAGCGCAGCAAAGCCCGTGATGTCGAGTATGGGCAGAAAAACGCATATTTTCACCCGAGAGATGGTAAGCGGGCGGAAAAAGGGGAGTGAAATTCGCAGCAGCCACCTCATTTCAAATCCGCAGTGGCAGCAGAGAATTGTTATTACATCACAGCAGGTTATCATAATCGAGCAGAGATTTTCGGGAAAAGCGCAAGGTCGTAGAAATCAAACACAGATTTTTATGTCGAAACAAAAATCGCGTCATATTCACGATATCTCGGGGCCGGCCGTTGCTACAAAAAACGGTCTATTGTCGGATAAGATTTGCAGCTTCTTGCCAAAAAAAAAACATGGCAACAAAATATTTTAGGGTTTTCACAACAAAAACAGTCGATATAGGATCATTTTTCACAAAATCCGGTCGGCATTTTCAAACTTTTCAACATTTCTTCCGATCAGGAAAAGACCCCAAAATATCTTCCTGGGGGAGTGGGGGCCTTTTTTGGAAGGCACCATCATTTTGTCATTGCTATGTCGCAAATTATATTTTGCGGGAGACAAAAGTCATTGTTTCAACCCGACAATGGTGGGTTCAGGGGTGCTTCTTTTTAGACACGGTCGTGGTCTTGTCCTCGTTACGTGAAAAGTTTGCTTGTCTGAGACACAAAAGCGATTGTTTTTTTGACAATAGCGTCATTTACAGGTGCAAGTGGGGCACCTTTCATTGTATGGAGATTGTTACCTTTTTTCAAGGTGTGATCATTGTCTGGACGCATAAAGTTTTGTTGTTCAAACACAGCATCTGTATTAACGTGGGGCAAAGGTGGGTGCCACAACTACGTCTCGTTAAGAGGTATCGTGACAGTTTCTCCTTTCCTGGGCCTGGTCTCGGCAAACGTCAGTTTCTTGATCTCGACCTCGTCAGACTTTGGTTTGTTGGTAGCAGACGATGCTGGGGAGGGGGGCCTAGGGGGATCGGGTTGAGCGGGCGAATTCAAACTCTCGTCGGCCATCGGCTGTTGCTCGGAGACCTCGAACTTTCCGAAAGCCTTGTTCGATTGGCTGCTCCTGTGAGCGGCGTTCTTGCTCGCTTTGGATCGACGGCCGGGTCTCGGCCCGTTCACCTCGTCCTCGGTCTGGGTGAATATCAGTAATATGTAAAGGGAATAAAGTTTTACTAAGAAAATTTTAGTTGCTCGACTCTGTTTCGTTCCTTAGTGCGTAGGTTTGATGGAGCAGCCAGTGGGGTGACCATGATAGTTCATGCCAGCCATTATAGCGGACGCGCTAAATCAAATAAGTGACGATAGCGATATCAGATGTCAATATGACCCATTTCGTGTACAAATGATTCCCGCTAATTGGCAGTACGCGGCATCGATAATACGAATTAGTGAATTGGCATTTCCAAAGGACGGGATTTCTAGGTTTAAACGAGAATCTCCCTGGCTACACACCTAGGGTTTTAATACCGACAACGAGCTGGTTAATATCAGCCCGGGGCCTACGATCCTCAATATGGTTGCGCCCGATAGAGTCCGTCCAGCAATGAAGTATATATAGAACATAGGCACACACTAACAGTGTCCTATTTCGCTCCAATTAAAGAGACTAGCACGAAACCAACTCGTGAAATTGGTTGTATTAAGCTAATTGGCCTTAATCAGATACTAATTAGTGCTAATTACTGGTTGAAAGCTGCATGAGTAACTCGGCGCCTATGACTCTGGACATGATTAACCCAAGACAAATACGGTAATTATCCATGAGGATTTCGGATTGATGAATTCTAATCTTTGCTCCATAACCAAGAAAAACACAAAACTTGACCACCCTGCACTCTGGCATTTCCAGGATATGTAGCAAAATTATGACTCAAACCCACCATTTTCCTCGGGTCTCGCGCGTCTTTTGGCTTCCCGTCTCGAAAGAAAGATTGCACAGGCGACAAGAGGCTGAGTCGACCCTCGGTCTGGGACTCCTAAAACAAAACACATGCAGATTCATCCTCGACCCCGAATTATTACCCCGTTTTCACCCACCTTCACTTTCTCCATGGGTATAAACTGGCTTTTCTTGGGAGCCTCCCCTGTCTTGTGTGCGCCACGAACCAGCGATGGGACCGGGGGCACTTTCTGGGGGGCCGACACGCCGAGAGTGGGTGAACGGCCTTTGAGTTGTTGAGCCCCGGGTTGGAATTCGGCCCCGAAAGATGGTTGGGGTGCTGATATAGAAATGGGTCATTTTAGGGGTCTTAGAGTCTAGACTCAAATAGATATTTCCTTAAATACGGAAAATTACTCAACACATCTCCTTACATACAGAAATATGTCAGACTCACCCTGGTTCGGCTGCTGCATCCGTTGGGGTCGAAACGGGGGCCTGTTCAGGGCCATCTTCTGTTGCTGGGTCATCGGTTGGTAAGACTGGGGCACGAAGCGTTGCTGGGGCATCTGCATTCTGGGATTCTGCTTGCCCATCATGTCCAGCGGGGGCCTGACCAGCCCCATCTGTTGTTGCGGGGCCATCTTGTTGCTGCCCCACTGCATCATGCTTCTCGGCCCCATGTTGGGGTTGAACGACATCTGATTGTCGGGGGTTCTCGATGGGAGGAACGCGCTTGATTGCGGGCATCTTAACGTTTGGTTCATATCGCCTGGAATAGCAGTAAAGACTGAATTAATTGCAAAAGAAAACACAAAAATTGCTCGTCCCTAAGCCAAACTCTTGAGAATCTCAGCATCCGCAAAAATCTCTAACCAAAAAATTTCAATAACAATATAAGGGAGTGAGAAACGGTCAAAGCCGCAGAACTCACCTGAATATTGTCACTTGTTTATATTGCGGACCTGCCGTATATCGCTGGGCCAAGTTTGCAAGGACTGGGCTATTCGGCGCATGGACATATCGATATCGAAAGCTGCGACCAACATGCGTCAATCTTTCCGTGCCTAGGTTTCATAGTCAACGATCTTACTGCGAGCGCAAACGCAAGGTCGCATATGTTGAACGACACTTTTTCCCGTAATTGCGAATATAGTTAGACTCAATCTGATGCATCAGGCTTTCTTCCATTTTCAGAAAAAGGGCAACGATATTAAAAACAAGCAATCGCGTGACAACATGTTGCGCTAAGCTTGCAGAAAATTTTTACTTTTGATAAATCTTTCGCAAATTATTCTGCTTTATTGTAGTGTACGAAGATATACCAAAATGTGACTGGCTGATGGATCTGTCAATGCGTCGGAACTGATATCTTAGTCATCACGTCTCAAGTGTTGCGGCCAAACTAATCAAATTTTTGGTTGGCCTTGCAAGTTCACAATCTGTGCAATCCATTTTTGATATTAGAAATTTCGGAAATTACCTCGCGGGCCACGGGTTGGCCGGCCCTGTTCTACATAGATATCGCTGCCTTTTTCGCACCGCGACTATTTCGCTCTCCTTATTTATATTGGCTAAATACTTCACCGCAAATCCATTTTTTCGTCCTCTTTGGCTAAACTTTACAACCATTGTTTCGTGCTGCGGTAGTATAAGCTCGATCGTTTTCTCGAATAATGTTAGACTCATTTAACCGCTACTAGGACTAACGTCTTTTCTTGTCGTTTCCACGCAAATACATTCGGGTCAGCGAACTCTCTGTGAATTGAAGAGCTTGCAACAGTACAGGGCAACTAAGGCCTTCACTACTGCCGCATTAGTAAAAATTTCACAGAGGTTTCGTAGGTGTCAAGTAAGATGTTGGATTAGGCCTATCTATTTATTATCTAGAAAATATTGTTGCATGAACGGGCATAACGTAGAAATGCGCAAACAATGTGACAAAACACCAGTAATACCAAGGGAACACATAACTTCTGATAACATCTTCAAAGACCTAGTTAGGGTTTGTTTCAATTCAATGTTGCAAATGGAAAAATGATACCAATTACAACACGATAGATGAATAATTTGTTCAACTCGTGGTATCTAATGAAATGTGGTTGTCCACTGACCAGGTCGCCTTGCTAAATATGCTGTTTACTAATCTCAAGTTATCCCTATATTCAACTGTTACCAAAGTCCATCTCAAGAATCAAATGGTTATGTTGGCATCATAGGCGCCGACTTTTTTTTTTTTTTTTTTTTTTTACGAGGTGGCGGAGTCGTGTGACGTGATAATCATTCCATAGCGATGACGTCATCGTCGTACTAGAACGCACTTTATCACATGCCGTGTGCGTGTAGCGCTAAACCGTTCATGCGACGTTTTAATACCGGCCCCACACTCATTAATATCAAACCATACAGTCAAGTTATTGAATGGAATCTTAAAACGGTACGATCATTCAAAAGTGTATCTGCGCTACCAGTCCGTCCGACGGAATATGGACGGCTCCCGTTCAAATGCACCGAACAAAAAACAGAATTTACGTCACTGAAAATTCGGAGTTGCATTAATGTGCAATGCGCCGCGTGAATAACGAAATTATACTACGCAGTGGCCTGGCAAGTTCGCAAGTAAAACACGACATCTCTCGAACACGAGGTTTCAAGCAGACAATGATGATTACAAAGGCGAAATCGCGCAACCAATCAGTAATTGTCTCTGTTTGTGGCTTCGCGTTGAGTAGCTCGTATTGCGGCAATTTTTTGTAGATTAAAACAGCTATTTTGGCGGCATTGGTGCATTTCCCGATTTTCCCTCGCGTCTTCGCTAATCATTTTTGGAGTACATCGGTGTATATGCCGTAAATAGATATAGGAAAAAAATGTAAGGTCCTATCCCTATATAATGTAACGATTGTGGGCTAGATTCAATTCAGCTTCCGGGCGTACGTCGCGAACTTATCAATGGAAATTCACTGTCTACCCAATGTACAATAGTTTAAAATTCGATATTGTTGTTCTCGATACCAGTACGTCCAGCTATCAAGTTTATTGGATTAAAGATGGTTCCCCGTTCAAACGAATCGAATAAATTCAGAATTTGTGCCACCCATAATCGCATGGCCTACTGCACGTTAATAACGAAAGGAAAATGACATTGTGCGGCAATTCCAGAGTACGAATATACATCAAGCAGAAAACTAGAAATATAGATGATGGAAAACGAGAAAGCGTATATTCTAATCGGTATCGCCGCGAATGAGTTATAAGCTGGACACCGTATTGAGTTTCCTCGCGGCAATTGTTTTCTGATTATATCGGCATTCAAGCTGTATTTCCCGATTAATGTCACTGGCAAAGTCTTGCTAGAGATCGAATGTGCGTAGAAATGAATTCCAATTTGCAGGCATACACGAACACACTGTCCAATTTCGCGCTGCGATTACCAAGACTATCACAAAGCTATAGCAAGCGCAAGAATTGTTCTGTCAACAAATAGGGGCGCACATAATTTAGATTTTAGAAAAGCATAACGTCTATTTGGGCGCCTGATCGGGCGAGGGGTTCTGGGATAAGTCCGAAAGTGCTGTCAATTAGCGAGTCCCCGATCTCCGGTGAATATAATTAAATACGCGCGCGTATCACGCAGCCTCGGCGATAGTTCTCGCAAATCAGAACGTGCAACCTGACCACAACGATTTCAGGTGGTTCGAACCTTTCTCGTCTTTTGGAACTCAAGCCTTGATATACATCTTCTGATCGTTACGTTTATTATTAGCGGAAATCAATCAAGCACGTTGAAATATTTTTTGCAGCTATTCGATATTATTCAGTCACGCGATGTCGCTCTAAATCACATATTAACAATCACTTCACTAATCAGTGTTTACTCGACCGCGTTGTGTCCAATCCAAACCAGCGAGAGATAGGAGCCAAGGATTGCTAGGCCCGAGATACGATAGTTGGGCCTGCAACGATATCTTTCGAAGCAGGCCTATTGCAGATGTAATAGACACTTACGTGACCTTTGACACGAACCAATCAGGTTGCAGTAGGATGTAAACAAAGAACAAGCCCGGGCAAGCTTACTATGAGCTCTTATGGAAAAGGGTTGAAAAATATAGGTTTTTAGCAAAATTACATTGAATTGGGAATAGCTGGGTTTGGTGAATGGTAATAACGTAGAGCTAGTATGTATATGCAGTGTTATAACCTACAATAAGCATGAATGATGGCAAGCACGCATCAGCATGGTATGTCCAAATGAATGAATTTCTGACAACTTTTCGGATGAAGCAACTATTGCTGTATTATCCTTAGTCGTATACTATAGGATTGTCGTAGCGAATAGAATGTATTAGAGGAATATTGAGTCAGGATATGTGTGGTATCCATTATGTGGCGTTATATATGCGTTCTATTTATGGAATCGACATTTGTATATAGTAGTCTACAGTCTGTATCATTATCTAGCAAATTACTGTTACACTGGACACTTGTCTGAATATTCAATGATCATATTAATATGATATATGTTAGGCAACATGATCTGTTCCCGGCTGAAATCGTCATTTTTTGTTGTAGCTCGTGTATTGTATCTATCAGGATAAATACTGTGCTAATAGCCTGCGTAACATGGAGATGGCTACCCAGACCGTTCCTGGTGTGCGCTTTTACCTTTTCCAGAGCCAATGACATGCATGGAAGAATGTAAAATCTGGATAAAGGCATGTGGACTTTCTTGTAGTCATCTGAATTCTCATTTTATTAAGAAAATGACATATCTATTATTGTACCAAAAATATTGAATCGTGACATAATCTAGAATCTAGATCAGTGGTTCCCAACATGGGCGATTTGGCGGTCTAGGGGGGCGAAAATAGCGAAGGGGGCGATTCGGGGGGGGCGATGACGCGTCAAAACGGCTGACATTTTTTTATTTTTTATTTTCTTTTAGTCAACCCACGGAAATTTAGTTACAAAAGTGTGTCAAATTAGACATCGAGCCGAAAATTTGACCCTTTTTTTTAGTCAACCCGCCGGTGATTACAGGTTTGTATGCCCAATTTTCGGTACACAAAATTTGATGGCGATGATCGGTATTGACCTTGAAAAGGGGGCGATAGGTCAAAAAGGTTGGGAACCACTGATCTAGATGAAACAATTCTGTGTTTCAAAATGAGTCCAATCTGAAATGCAGTCACACTTGATGCCACAATCGACTTGGTGTGTGTCTCGTTTTATTCCACTCCAGTTTTGCTGCTTGATGGTGTGTAATGTATTGAAATTGTTGAAAACAATATATTCAATAATGAGACGAATAGTTGAAATTGGTAGCGGTGATACGTTGTACGAGTCGGACGAGTACGCCTTGATAGGTGCCTGCACAGCAGTATTGCTCTGTAAAATAAACATATTATATATTTTGTGCAGGCTTGATGGATATCTTTTATGAAGCTGCAGAAAGAGGAAGTCGATGGATAAAACGCAAGAAAATCAAATTTCTGGAAGAAGTATAGAAGCACAAAACAGTAAACTCGTCCAGGAAAATTACAAATTGGCGGACAATTATTGCTAGTGAAGTTCAGTTCTCAGAGGAGCATCATAATGTCAAAAGATGCGGAGAAGCTGAAATTTTATGCTAGACTACATTAAATTCTTTCCGAATTGCCCGACTTATCCTACTGACGTCAAATTTATAGTATTGCTGTAAGCATAGTATTTAACCATTGGGTCAGCCATATGTAACTGCTTCATTAAATCGCGATTTGGCCATGTAGATATGTGGTTCTTAAAAATGCACCATTTGCATTCATTCATGATTTCTCAAATCTAGAATGATTATTGACTGTCAATAAATCACATACAACTTTGAAAGGATTGATGGATTGTGGTACACTTACTTTTGTGCAGGAACTATTTACAGGGAGCATTTAAGATCGAAATATTAGTTAAATATGTGGATTCGACAAGAAATGTAAGAAAATGATGGAGTTCAGCTATGGTGAGTCAGGCAATGCTATCATGGCAGAAAAGGGATTCACCATTGAGTCTGAAATCAAGAAATTGAATCTAGATTTAAATATTCCTGCACGTGATTTACACACCTTCAAATGCCTGAGCCAGACTGTTCCACAACGAGAAAGATGGCGAGAGAACGTATTCATATTGAACAGCTGATCGGAAGAATCAAGGAGTATAAAATTTTGTCTGGTGTCATACTATGCAGCATTGTGTATCACAACTAACCAAATATATATGGACTAATTGCATACTCTAATTCAAGATTGAAAATTAAAAATGAATGACGCAACATATTCGGCAATTGTGCAAATTCAGTTCCATTGTCAATATCGTAATGCCTAATAGCATGCTACGGATCGTAATTGCGCGGTGCCATGGTCAGTCTGTACCAACAGTGCATGTCTAGATATTCCAGTGGTGTGCATTATTGAAGCTCATTTAGATGCCCAATTTGTTGAATGAACAATTCTCCAGATGAAAATGTTGTAGGATTATTTGTGTTTGATGGAATGTTATAAAACTGAAGACACCAGATACACCAAAATCTACCTTGAGGCAGGAGTTGATCGGTTGCGAGTACGGTGGAGAGATTGCTTGTCAATCACGATGGAGCTCACTGATGCTGATGCAAATCACAATGTAGTCCTTTTAGCTTCAGGTGCTGGATTGCCTTAATCAATGCATATGCATGAGAGCATATATCAGAACCTAATATGAAAATAAATCATGGTTAAAATATCTATTGAAGGAGTCTCTGAAAAAATGTCTTTTTCCTTACTTACCCTGTCTTACAAGTGCAAGACGAATCAATAATGGATTTTCCGAGAACGTGTATTTCCATGGAGTGTGTTATCTCACTTTTCCGCAAGTTGCCATAACATTGGCTGTTCACTAGAATATTGCTTCTAAAAAGAGTGGATTGTCTCCTCAATCTTTATCCCTAAATCGTGTGCATAGCGCTCCATGAAATACTTCGTAGCTTTCTCCGCGGTGTTAGAAGAAGATGCTGTTCCACTCAAATCCATAAATTCGATAGAATCTCCATAGCTTTCAAGTTTCATAATCAATACACAAAAATTGTGATGTGTGGCAGCAGCTATATTTTATAGTATATATATTTCTGAACATGAGATATGCTTGAAAATTTTGCTCGAGACCTGGAGCCTATGAAATCGTCAAAATATGCATTACCACAATCCTATAGTATAGTATACAACAATCGTCGCTTAATCAGAAAAGTTGTCAAAAACCCGTGCATTTGGACACAGCACGCTGGTGCGTACTTGCCACCATTCATGTTCATCCTAGATTAAAAGCTGCAACCACATACTAGCTCTACGCTATTACTATTCATTAAGGCCAATCATCCCCAATTCAACGTAATCTTGCTTAAAACCTTCATTTTTCAACCTTTTTCCATAAGAGCTCATAGTAAGCTTGCCCGGGCTTGTTCTTTGTTTACATCCTGCTGCAACCTGATTGGTTCGTGTCAAAGGTCACGTAAGTGTCTATTGTGCATGCCAGCGATGATTTCGTGCACACCAGGCCAAAGCCGCTAATGCAGATTCGATTGCGCAGGCGATCGAAGTTATAGTGTAAGCGGGGCCTACGGCAGATGCGATTGTCCAAGCCAGCTGAGTCAGGCTTGTTCGAGACGTGATAAATCAGGCCAGTGACGATTGCCGAGCGCACGGAAATGAATGACCTAATTTCGCGACCATCTCAGCGGGAGATCATCACAGACTCTCTCGCTAATTGACAACACTCTTCTCGTAAATCGGCTGCGCGGAACACTGATATTACAATTATTGAGTTGCAACTGAATATTAGAGTTGGAATGGTCGTTTGACGTGGTCTCGCGTTTCAAAAGGAGGCGATCCCGAAACCCCCTGGCTTTGCGCCTGGCACACGCGCGTATCGAAATCGAGCCGTCACTGACGAGGTCGCGTCGATTCGCCCGATTACTAATCATTCGTCACAAATCACCTGGGCGTTTGTGCATTTTGTACGAGGTGGCCTCGTAACCTCGTAAGTCGGCGCCTATGGCCATGAATATTTGTAGCCTTATGTAACATGTTTTTGGTGCCGAGGGAATAAACTATTGAAACTATATCATTTGCCGATAAAATATAATAGAAGTCCCGGTATCTGGTGCAAAGACACATATTTTCGTCACTACACTATTTGACTTGGTTATCGAATTGTATTCGAGTACTTGTGGTCATCCCTTGTGAGACAGCTAGCATGCAGCTAGCATATGCACAAAATAGATGTGCCAGCAAGACAGAAAAGACTGGCTGACGGCCTAGTTGACTCTAAATTGCTGGACATGAGCAATTTTGTATCAGGAATTCTTTCGCTTTTTTTCAGACTGTTGGTTAAATACAGGGCCGAATTCGACTGAAATACAGTAAATCAACGCTCCGACGGGTATTTCGGGAGCTGGGCCGGAAAGTTGACCTTTTTTTTTAGTCAACCGATCACGTAGTGGAAAAAATTTAGCATATTTTCAGGATTTTCCATGAAGAAATTTGGAAAAAGTGTCCTCTTTTCATATTTTCAAAATATAGTAACCCTACCCGACTATATCAGATCTGAAGAATGCTAGAACATCAAAACAAACTACTCGAGCATTTGCCGAGAAACCAAAAACATCAAAATGAGTCATTAAAAACACGCAGCATGCGAGGCACAAGATACGTCAGTTTCACAATGTTTTAAGTCATACGAAAATTGTCATTTCCAACTTTTACGAAGGAAATTGAATAACATTCCGGAGATTTTACTAATTTATAGCGTGATTCGTCCGTTTGTGCCAGTCACGAATATACATTTTTCAATTTAGAAAGTAAGTCGCTTCCAAATAACTGCTAAACGTTTTGCACCAATGCAAAAAATCTACTTTATGGGGTATATTTTAGATCTTTCATTTTCTACCTCGATTTAAAGGATTTTTACAGGATTTGGAAATCGCTACTCTTGCATGTAAGCCACTTCAGTATAGAAATTTACCGCAATACTCCTACTTCTACTGCGAGTAGCTACGCTGACTACTTTGGCCACCGCCGAGCATATGCACCAGTTACTCCACTAGTACCAAGTGCGCGTCTGATATTGATGGCCTACAAATAAAGAATAAAAAGGAAGAACGTTAAAAATAACTTTCACACTTATAGTCTTCCGTGCGGATGTGAGCTTGAGTAAAATTGTGCGCTAAAGTAGCGACCGTGACAAACAATTTTGATTCGCATTCATAATTTAGGTGCTAAGCAAAGGTGTCGTAATTACACACTAAAGGAAGGCCTGGGACTGATGCGAAAAATTACGTCTATACTGCGGTCCGAGTAAAGTGGATATAGTCTGATCATAGGGCAGGGAATACGAACACTATATATAGGCTTCTCTACTGCGTTGCTGTGGACGCTATACGCGACACTTGCCTGTGGTCAACTCAAGATTCACAACACACTTGGCATCGACTTCGATACGAAATCAATACGTAGTTGTTTTTGTTTCGTGAACTCAGCGATCTCCAGACGCCGTTACGCAGAATAATAATGTTTTTAGCGAACGTTCGAACCATGTACGGTCACGGTCATGCACAGACACGCGATATTGGCTGCCGGCGAAAATATTTTCGAACCCTGAGTTATTCCACTGTCTCAACAACAATTTCATACCTAGATGATACGAATAAAGACAAGAGAATTGTGCAATCTGTGCTTATATAAAGCCGAGTTTGTTGAAAAGCGTTCTAATAAACGAGGTAGCATCGCACATTCGCGATCATTTTTAATCTCAGAATCGACATTTGCCCGGAATTACTTTTCCTCAATCCCGAGATTTTTTGGGATTAGCACAGCAGAAGAAAATACGCGTGCAAGCAACTTTTACCAAGTTCTTGTGTTGTAGTTTTGAGACATTTAAAGCATTAGTATAGAGTGAATCCTCGCGAAGAAAGTTTGTAATTTCGTACTCAAAATATACAGCAGCTACGAATGAGTGTTTAGTGGGGTTGTCCAAATACTGCAAAATGCCGCGTTGTAAAGGCTAGTTATGTAGATTATTGATATAATCATCAATGTGCCTGCAAGAAGCTATCCAAAAATGCATTTCGACGCATAACAGTATTGCTTGAATGTTAGAGGCGCATAGCCTCCGATCTTACTCTTTCCTCTATTGATTTACCCATATCGTACGTATATCATACGCAGCATCACTGTGGCAATGTCAAGACGTATACTCCCCAATCCGCAAGTGCCACGTATTCACTCCAATCCCAATAATTTATTTAGACTGCGAGCCTGAACGGGGCTAATGATGTTGGCGATTAATTGTATTGCACACGCTTGAACGTTTCTTTGTCCATTTCAACACAGCATTGCCACGCTATGGTAGCAGACGATTTGTAGATATCATATGGTTCAATCCTGAAGACGGATTGCAGAATTAATTCTGATTACCAGAAACTGCGCCGTGAAAAATTGATACGAGCGTGGTAATCATTTAAGCCTAGCTGATTTGCTAATCAAGCGCCGTGATTTCGTGATTACTAGTCTTCTCACCGTTCTATGGTCGCTGGCATGCCCACTCAACATGCAACTACTTTCAAACGCATTTAGACAAATCTTAACGACTTTCCTGTGAGCTTATTGCAGGCTCATTGACGTTTTTTTATCAATAATCTATAGAACGAGACATAGATACGGATAATTTTTAATATTTTCCAAATTATGGACAACCCTAGTGTACATATCCGAGCTCACTGTGCCGGGTGGGCCTACCATAGCCAATAAGCGAGACCCTTGAAAATGCCGTTACTACAATATGGCTTGATCATGAAAATATGCCGACATGTGTATTACACAAATTGGTTTGAATTCATGATCAGATTTGTCCTACATTGGTTTCTCTGTAAAACACCGTGGGGACACAGGTATCGAGGCCAACCCCGTTCTGCGCCGGGACACATGAAGACAGGAAGTTTTGGCCAACATACGGCTGGGCAAAGTGCAGGGCCAAGATAATCGGCGGCCTTAAAACCTTGGCCGAAATTGACCATCGCTGGTTGGCTAAAAATTTCCGGTATTGATATGTCCCGTCGAAATAATCGGCACCGAATAGTCGTCACGTCCTTGCAATCTGAGTAGACAGTGGTACACTACAAATGCGACCCCCAGAAAAAAATAATGGGCCCCAATTTGATATCACGTGCGTCAGACCTTTCCCAATATAGAGAACATGTCCTCATTTACAATAACAGCGAAGTCATGTCAACAGTATAGCATGCTAAGGTGCACGCATTTTGACGACATTATGATCTTACAAATCTCATAATGAATTTTGGACGGCAAAATTGACCTGACGAGCCTGATGTTGAATTTAAATCTGGATGGGTTCTCGTATTAGATATGAACGCGCCTTTCATGTTTCATTCCCTAAACCAAGACAGAACCCAGGTAACCCCATGTCACGCGAAAGAGGCACGGTAGCCATTGATTGCAACAAGGATGTAGGGTTTGATGATAATAATGAGGAAGACGGTAATTCTGCAATGTGCATGGATACGTGGTTTGAGCGAAATAACCTACAGTATTGGTCTGGAAAGATAGGTTACAAAATTTCCAGGAAGGAATCGTGAATAGCATTTTTGTCACAGGAGACACTATATTAGGCAAAGCAACTTTTTCGCTAATCTTAACCAAATCATAAAATGAATGTAAATAAATTTGCTTTACGCTCGTCACAGGCAGACGAACATTTTGAAACGACCTTAAAATAACTCACGGCAGATTTGACCCAGTAAACCCAGTAAAATGATACGCTGCTAAGTGTTGTCGGACATAGGCTGTGGCTGATCATACAAAATGATTATGAAGTGATCATTAGGGCAAGTTTTTGTTGCAGTCAACTCCGTGGAAAGTTGCATTTATTTTTTACAAAAGTCGCAGTAAAAAGTTGCATTTATTTTTCACAAAAGTTGCACTAAAATGTTGCATTAATGGACAAGTTCGTTGAAATTATTAGGGTATGAGATACTAGAATCGATTCGTGTGCAATGCACTGTAGCAAAACTCAATGTTGGCGACTTCAACAAAATCAAGAGCCTGAAAAATGATCCAGTGAAAATATAATTTTTGGCAGTCTAGCCTGAATATACGTCAAATCAGAAAGAACCTCAAATTGAAAAATCGAAAGTTGCATAAAAAATAAGGAAAAGCTGCAAAAGTGCCGAAATAAGATTCCTTCAAACAGCTTGAAACACCACACTACATAATTTCTGAGTATTTAGGAAGCTGCCGGAAGCTGTAATTGTAATTTTGTATTGTAATTTTGCGGCCCGTGAGACCTAACTAAATGAAAAAGTGGCCCTTCACGCGTTTTGGGTACAATTTTGTAGTTGCTCAATAAGAAGTTTCCGGACAATTTTTAACTTTTACCTTCTGAACTTTAGCGTAACATTAGATGGAGATCTTTGTTCCTTTCTTGCTATTTTTGTTTGCCTTCAACACATCGCCAACGTGGGCAACAAACGATCGACTCTCGCATTTCAAGGGAATTGTCTGCAACCAGTGCCAGCAATGGTGTGAAAACACGGATTTGGTCACGGTGGGCAGTATTAGGGTGGGTAAAGCTGGCCCCCGTGGAATTCGCGGCCAAAGGGGCCCTCAAGGGATCGTTAACATGACGCTGGTCCAGCAAATCATGGACAGAAAAATCGAGCAAGGTGAGATGCCCATCGCGGTCATTCGTCGAGTGTGGTTTACGAATCGAATTCTATGGTTTCTAGCTCTTCAATTGTTTAATTGGAGACGTTGCGATGGAGCCAAATTGGAATCAGCAATAGCACTTAATGACTCTGGCGGTGTCTTCAAATCGTACATACCTGCAATTGGATACTAGGACGTATTCTGTGACGTAACTGACGAAGGTGGAAACTGGACCGTGAGTTGAATGCGAGATTTTAGTAGAAAAATGAGATATATGTTTGGTGTCATAAAAGGTTTTCCAGCGAAGAATGAATGGAGACGTTGATTTCTACAGAAGTTGGGGTGATTACGTGAATGGATTTGGCGATGTGCAAGGAGATCATTGGTTGGGTATGACTTGTTACATATAACTTTTGCTACCGGATCTAGCTCATGAATAGCACCTAGCCACACAGCATGGCTGACAGGATGAGCAGCACGTCAAAAGTAATAGGCAGAGGTGGTCAAAGTAGTCAGAAAGCTACTCAAGTAAAAGTAGAAGTAGCGACGAAAAAATCTACTCAAGTACGAGTAGAAGTACTTCTTCTATAAGCAGCTCAAAGCTACTTGAAGTAGAAGTAGAATTGACCAACTTTAAATCTACTCAAGTAAGTAAGCAGTTCTGTAAACGATCGTAATTCGTTCGCATGGATTGTAAAAATGTGGAAATTAAGCTATGCGAAAGGTGCCGAGCTTGATTCATATTGATGCATACCAGGAGGTATTCAATTTTTGACAGCATAAGCATTCATCCGCATCATTGGATGAAAATAATGGTATTGATATGGAAATGTGATACTAATCCTCTGTCTAATCCAACAGCACGTTTTAGAAAATATCAAGTTATGGCGAATTCCCCCATACTACAAGGCCCGTAGTTAAGCCGAAGAGCAACACGGAGAAGTTGTATAGGATACGATTTAAACACTTTGCGCGATTAGCAAACTTTAATAAAAAATATGGTGGATAGTAAAAATGCCAGATTGTGTAGCTTTATCTCCGGAAATTAAAGGCATTGCTACACTTGCTTTTGTACTTCATGTATGTTATCCAGACAAAAGAGCTGATATTAATTAGAACTCAAAGTACATGATACTGGGAATTGAAAGTGAAAAATATATACTACTTCTAAAAGCGGAAAATGTATTTCATGTCTTTTGTCCAGAAAGTTTCGAAAGTGGTGCTAAAACATCTCTCAAAACTAAAGAAAAAGTCGGAGTCCACTTTTCCAGATTAGGACACGCCATGGACTGCTAGATTACGATAGATAAGCAAATGCTAGATTGCGAAACATCACTTTCAAACGTTATGATGAGCCATATATACTGTGATGGAATATTTCATATGGGCGAAGGGCGACAATCCGGTGTGAACGGAACCACGTCAACCCGCTACCTAAATTATATTCACCGATACTTTCGTGAAACCATAATGGTTACTCCGTATCCACTGAGCGCGAGGTGCGACGGAAATTTTGGGCTTTACTCAACTTTTATGAAAATTAAATGTTGATATTTCGTGAAGACAGCCCCGAAATTCCTCAGGCTATCTTGCTGATCGGTGGATTAAACTACTTCTACTTGACAAACTGAAAATAGCGAAAAGTATGTAAGTAGATCACAAAATATTACGAAGTAGAAGTAGAAGTAGCGAAAATGAGATCTACTTGAGTAAGTACCAAAAGTAGAGGAAAACTACTTGAGTACTTCGAAAAAGTAGAAGCACTTCGTTACTGACCACCTCTGGTAATAGGCGTGGTTGAACATCACAGATATCGTTACTGAATAACACGTCATCTAGTTGACCGGTTGCGATTGTACCGGGAACGCTGAGATGAAATGAGCCGATTACGCAATCAGAATAAGTCTGCCAGGACACAAGTACTTTCTTACATAATAGCTAGGCACAATATCGAGTTAACATTCTACTCGAAAACGAGTAAGAAGTATTGGTTTTCGAAGCAGTTCAAAACTACTAATACTGGGTTTGAGAAAACTGACTTTGGCCCGATGTGGAAAGAATTTGGGAATTATTTTCTTTACAATATACCAAAGTCATCAATAATCCACCAAAAATATATATACAAATCAACATTTATCCGAAACATGTTTTCTTGGTGTGTTGTGGCAGTAACTATCGAACAAAGATAGATATTTATGGTATTTACGTCAATAATAAGATAGAGAAAGTGATATTATGTCAGTATTGCACCCAGAGGTGGTCACAGTAATCAAGAAAGCTACACAAATAGAAGTAGTAGAAGTAGTACTGTTAAAAGCAACCTAAAACTACTTCAGGACGAAGTAAAATTGGCTGACTTGAAATCTACCCAAGTAAGTAAGTAGTTGTGAAAACAGTGATGTACGTTCTCATGGACTGTCAAAAGCTGCAAATTGAGCTGTGTGAGCTTGATTCATATTAATGCATTCCAGGAGGTATAAATTTTCGATAGTATCAGCATTCGACCTTATCATGGGAGGGATGTAAATGATAGTTTTGCTATGGTGAAGCAAATCTAATTTTTCGTTTACTCGAACACCACGTTTCAGAAAACGTCATAGCATGACGTGATAGGCCCCGTATCATCGTAAAAATGCGATATACTGTATATAATTTCCGGAAAAGAGAGGCAATACACGCGCTAGATTTTAAACTTGGATTTGCTTAATTTCTATGGAAATTGGATTCTTTTTGGCACTGCGTGAAAACAGCGTCGAAATTCCTCAGTCCCTCTTTCTAATTGAAGGAATATAATATTTCTACTTGACAAACTGAAAATTACGAAAAGTAAGTTAGTAGATCACAAAATATTACGAAGTGGAAGTAGCAGGAAATTAGATCTATTCGAGCAAGTACCGCAAGTGGTGAAAAATTACTTCGAAAAAGTAGAATTACTTCGTTACTAACCAACTCGAATTACACCATATTGCATACCAAAGGTGGTCAAAGTAGTGAAGAAAGCAACGTATGTAGAAGTAGCGACGAAAAACTCCACTAAAGTACGAGTAGAAGTAGTGCTTTTCGAAGCAGACCAAAACTACTTCAAGTAATAGTGGAATTGGCTATCTTTGAATACTACTCAATTAATAAGTAAGTAGTTGGAACAAGTTTTTAATTTTTATGAACTGTCGAAAGCCCGAAACTGAACTGTGCGAAGTATGCAGATAGTTGGATTCGTGCTGCTACATCCCAGGAGGTATAAATTTTCAACAGCATGAGATTTGTTCCCGTATCATGTGATGCAAATGATAGTTTTTCTGTACTACAGTGATTTCAATTGCATGCCTCATTAGCTGCCTATTTACTACACTCTGGACCAGGAGTTGGCGACCTTTCGTTTACAGCGTGTCAAAATATGTCAATGTCAAAATATTAAAAACTGAATTGCCAAGCATTTTATTTGTGTCATATTTATCGTTTTTTGACTTTTTTGAAAGTGTCCTCGGAGGACGCACAAATGTCCTCTCTTTTGAGAATTTGCCCGCATTGTTGAAAATTTTGGTAAAATGTAGGTGAACATTCAACTGGGATATAGGAAAGCCAACTCTCACGTTCGTGTTTTCTTGCAGGCCTAGAAGCAATGCACCAACTGACAAAGACAGGGAACATGGAGTTGAAAATCAAAATGATCAAGAGAGACGGAATTTATTGGTTCGCTAAATACAGGTAAACATCAGTTTTTATCTGCTTATAATAAATGAAATGCGACTTTCTCAAAAATGGATTGCACAGATTGTGAACTTGCAAGGCCAACCAAAAATGTGATTAGGCTGGCCGCAACACTTGAGATGTTATGACTAAAATATCAGTTCCGGAGCATTGGCAGATCCATGAGCCAGTCACATATACAGTCATAGAATATTTTGCGAAAGATTTTTCATAAGTTAAAATTTTATACATGCTTCGCGCATCATGTTGTCACTCGATTTCTTGCTTTTAATATAGGTACCCCTTTGTTAAAATGAACGAACTCCTAATGTATCAGATTGAGTCTAACTATATTCGCGATTACGAGACAAAGTGTCCGTCAACATATGCGACCTTGCGTTTGCGCTCGCAGAAAGACCGTCGACTATGAAACCTAGGCACAAAATCATTGACGCATCTTGGTCGAAACTTTCGATATCGATATGTCCAGGCACCGAATAGCCTAGTTCTGGCAAACTGAGCCCAACGATAAACAGCAAGCGCGCGATATAGTCAAGTGACAATATTATTGACCTATGAACTTCAAAACATTTTCGCGCTTCGCGCGGCTAGTGGCCTGCGTAATAGTTCGTCAATCGAATGTGGCCCTTTGGCTGAAAAGGTTGGCCACCCCTGCGGTAGAGCGTACGGGCCTGTTTGCATTCCAATCAACAAGATATGTTCGGATTTCGTAGTAAAACTCGTAGTAAAGACGGTGTGATGAGAGAGGTAGCAGCTCAAATAATATGTAAAAATACCAGTAGTTGCTTTCGTAATTGAAGATGTCTCTGACCGCCTGTTGAGAATCCCGGCATTAGACCATTCATTGTCTTTACCATGTCAACACAACAAGTAAGATCAACTAGAACAATCTTTTGACGAAAGAATCGGTGAATATAATTTAAGCACCGGGTTGCGTGGTTCCGCTCACACAGCATTGTCGCCAATTTCAAATATTTCATCGCAGTAAATATGGCTCACCATAACGCTTGAAACTACCGGCTTGCAATCTAGCAATTGCCTGTCACATCGTACTAGCAGCCCATATGACGTGTCCTAATCTGGAAAAGTGGACTCCGGCTTTTTTCAACGTTACACGTGTTTTAGCAGACCACCTTTCTGGACAAAAGACATGAAATATATTTCCGTTTTCTTTATTATTTCTCTTTCAATTCCGAGTATCATACTTTGAGTTTTAATTAATTTCAGTTATTTTGTCTGCAGAACATACATGTTGAAGTATAAAAGCAAGTGTAGTAATGCCTCTATTATCCGAAAATAAAGCTCCACTATATACAATCTGACTATCCACCATATTCTTTATTAACGTATACTAATCGCGCAAAGATTTTGAAACTGTACCCGATACAACTTCCAAGTATTGCTCTTCGCCTATACCAGTGATTCTCAGCCTTTTTGTGTTCGCGGAGCCCTTTTGGACCAACACGGCCCCCGCGGACCCCCGAAGTTTTAATTCAAATTTAGCTCAATTTTCGTGCAACCGTGATCTGACAGTTCTCGAAAATAAGGTCATACTATTTATCTAGAAATTCGGGTAAATTATATTATTTCAAAGCGAATTTTGCATCTGCATTTTTTGGCATGCGTGGTCGAGTCTTTAAAGTCCGCGCTTTTGATTTGATACGTGCGAGTTCCAAAAATCCATTTCCACGCAGATAGACGATGACAGTGTAATAAAAACCCGTCCGAGGGTCCGACGACACATTTTGGTGTGATCGCAAGAAATATGGCACCAAAATCAACGAACCAATTTTTTTAACGAACCTATAACTTCAAGTCTGGTCATTTCAATCTCTAGCAGCTCATCTTGAAATAACTGCAGAAAATGGTTATGCATGCGAAATCACAAGAGAAAATGGATATTTGTAAACATTTCAAAGTCACCGTAATTGACCGGGGCTTACGGCACGTATCGTAGGGCCCGAATTGACCATACTAATCCAACTTTTTTTTTTCCACAATCTCCCACAAAACATCAAAATATTAATATCAGTGACAATTTAGCACTTAAATGAGTTTTGGAGTTTTACTAGGAATGAAGCGAAACTGCCTTGTGATTTTCCCAGGTAATAAAATACAAATAAGGTTATCCGGTATTTGGTAAATTTAAAGGCTTCGCGGACCCCCTTAAAATGCTCCTCGCACCCTTTCTTTTCAAGTCCTCAACTATATCGCAAATACATTGACCGCAAACTCAGTGAACAGCTTGCGTTGTCGTAGACTAGAAGAGTGAAGTATTCTAAGATCAATAAACTGCGATGTTAGACGACCTGGTTGAAAATCAGTGATTGCGGGAATTCTCAAATAATCGATGAATTCGTTTCCACCGAAAATGCTTTTTTTTTAAACCCAAAACTTTCCACTCCGCTTACTTCGTTCGAATTGAGACCAAAACTCAAATGTGAATAAAATTCCAGAACACTCAACAATACCCAATTGAAACTTCACAATCGGCTCAGTTCAGTTCTTACCATTCAGTTCCTTCCGCATCGGCCCCGGATCCGACTTCTACAGCCTGCACGTATCCGGATACTCCGGGAATGTAACCGTCGGAGACAAACTCGCATATCACAACAATCGACAATTCTCGACGAAGGACGCGGACCACGATGGTCCGTTGTCGAGGCATTGCGCTGCTGAATACGGAGGAGGCTGGTGGTATGGCAACTGCCACGACAGCAACCTGAACGGAAACTTCCACAAAATAAGCACCAAGGGAATTTGGTGGGAACACTACAACCTGCGTTTCTCGGAGATGAGGTTCCGGAGAAGAGCGGGAAATTGACTTCTGTACAGCTGTGGCGTCACACTTCAAACAGGATCCTTGCTCTCGTATGAGTGTGACGTCACGCCGACGTATGAATGTATTGACTGAAACTTCATGGCGCCCTCTCGCGGTGGTCGATTTGCAAAAGATTGCGATAAGATTACGGCTGCATAGCGCCATCTCGCGGTCCCCGTGTTTTAAGCCGGGAGCAATCATTGCTAAAAAAAATGAGTTTAGTAAAAATGAAACCTTTACTTATGGCTTATAGTTACAGTGTGAAATGCTGCCATCACTCATCACTAGGGCTGGGCGTGATGAGATGAGCTCTCAGTAGCAGTTTCTTATATCATCTGGTTCCGCACAACGCTTTCTTTGTCAAGTTATTTTGAACACTTCGTTTTCATTTCACACTTTATACATGGATGTTTTCAAGGGTTTCGCATTTAAAACGCATTTGTGATGTTAGGTGTTTACGTATCTAGAGTATAACATATTGACTTCTACCTTCTTCTGTTAGGTTGAGCGCCACGGAACAAAATTATGATTAGTTGTAAGAGCCTTTGTTTCAACTTTGTTATTATATTTTAGTGGTATTAAATACGGCTGTCTTGCAAAATCTTGAATTCGAATAAAAATACCATCTTGTAAAAATTGACAACATGCATGACCGATTAGGCTACCACAGAAATTAGTTTCGTTGTGTAGAATAATAACCGAGAGCTAGGATAATTGAATACGCCGTCGAGAAAAATCTTGACCTGATTGAAAAAAACTCGTTGCATTTTTGGGTTCAGCGTAAAAAATTGATCCAAAAACATAGCACATTGTTAGCGTTTTATTTGAATTTCAAGTTAGAATCGGATTGTACGCGGATTTGAATATACAAAAGTTATGGATTAGGATTTGGATTAGGATTTGAAGCTTTGGATTTGGATTGGACTAGGACATCATGCATCATCATCGTTGGTTTATTAGCAATTTTATCAGTTCAATACACCACAAAAAATGCGATACAATGAAAAGACAGGAAGATGTCGAAGCGACAAGGAGTAGTCCAGTGCTTTTCAACCTGTGTGACGGTTCGCACTTGTGCGAATGAAAAAAATTGCAGTGCGAATGACGATGGTGGTGCGAACAGTGCGAATGAAAATCCGGATCAAGTGCGAATGAAAATGGTGAATAATTGTTAATTTTTCTGAGTTGGAATAATTCAAATAAACCTAAGTTCAGTGTAACTTTTGTAGTGGCGACGCAATTGTAAAACCTTGTCTGACTTAACGCTATAATCGTAGCTCTCACAAGCCGTAGTGAATGACATCAAATTGACTTTCTGCTTTCTTTCGCTAAACAATCATCATATTTTCGTAATAACTGTTCGATCAGCGCGAGGCACGAGGATAGTAGTACATACCATCATTACAAACTCACATTTGCAAGTTAATGTAACGCAAATGTTTACCCCTTCATGGTATTAAAGTATGGACAGCAACGGGTATATAATTTTGGGTCGACACGGTGCCAGAGCTATCTGTTAATACCTATGTATGTAATATTTGTTAAATTTATTGCAAAAAAGCCGGCGAAAGTTTTTCATATCCATGGCACTGTGTTGGGTACTGTAGCCGATCAGCGAGACACGCAGAAAATATCGCTTTATCGTGAGAATTCATGATAAGATTTGTCCGACTGGTTTTTCTGGAAAATATGGTCGAAGACCGTTGGGACGAACTAGTGTAGGGTTGTGCAACGAGCGAGTTCAGGCCTATGAGACTCATTCATTTTGAGCCAACCCCTTCTGCGTAGGGGCACATGAAGACGTCAAGTTTTGACCAACGAACCGCTGATAAAATGCGGTGCCAAAAACATAAGCGGCGACAAAACCTTGGTCTACAAATGACCGATGCTGGATGGCCAAACCTTTCGATATGGATATGCTCCGTTGTCGGCACGGTATAGTCCCGTTCTTGCAATCGGAGTAAACTGCGACACGCAGAGGAATTTAATTTGCACTAATTTGAAATCGCGTGCGTCAGACATGATTTGTAGAGCTGTGGTGGGTAGAATTGTGGCGTGCGCGTTCTGTATGTCATATACATGTCCTCAAAATCGTAGCTTACAACTGTAATATTCAAAATGAATTCCTTTTCATGTGTGAGGCTCGGGCCGCGATATGCCACAAAAACCCAGATTTTGGTGGTAGTCTAAAAGCTGATTTACCGTTATTAAACTGTTATGAATTCTCAAGTTAGATTGAGCTAAAGAGCAGAACACACAATATCGTGAGTATATTTGCTCGTCTGATATACTCGCGAGACAGAAGTTTGAGCTCGCTACCTTATGATCCGTTGCTCCAATGTGCCTACTCTCCTTGATCAAATCTTAACGACTTTCCTGGGAGCTTATTGCAGGCTCATTGACGTTTTTTTATCAATAATCTATAGAACGAGACATAGATACGGATAATTTTTAATATATTCCAAATTACGGACAACCCTAGTGTACACATATCCGAACTCACTATGCCGGGTGGGCCTACCGTAGCTAATAAGCGAGACCCTTAGAAATGCCATTACTACAATATGACTTGATCATGAAAATATCCCGACATTTGTATTACACAAATTGGTTTGAATTCATGATCAAATTTGTCCTATACATTGGTTTCTCTGTAAAACACCGTCGGGATGCAGTGTAGTGTGCAGCGAGCGGGCGCGGCAATATGATACACAGGTATCGAGGCCAACCCCGTTCTGCACCGGGACAAATGAAGACAGGAAGTTTTGGCCAACATACGGCTGGGCAAAGTGCAGGGCCAAGATAATCGGCGGCCTTAAAACCTTGGCCGAAATTGACCATCGCTGGTTGGCTAAAAATTTCCGGTATTGATATGTCCCGTCGAAATGATCGGCACCGAATAGTCGTCACGTCCTTGCAATCTGAGTAGACAGTGGTACACTACAAATGCGACCCCAGAAAAAATAATGGGCCCCAATTTGATATCACGTGCGTCAGACCTTTCCCAATATAGAGAACATGTCCTCATTTACAATAACAGCGAAGTCATGTCAACAGTATAGCATGCTAAGGTGCACGCATTTTGACGACATTATGATCTTACAAATCTCATAATGAATTTTGGACGGCAAAATTGATTTGACGAGCCTGATGTTGAATTTAAATCTGGGTGGGTTCTCGTATTAGATATGAACGCGCCTTTCATGTTTCATTCCCTAAACCAAGACAGAACCCAGGTAACCCCATGTCACGCGAAAGAGGCACGGTAGCCATTGATTGCAACAAGGATGTAGGGTTTGATGATAATAATGAGGAAGACGGTAATTCTGCAATGTGCATGGATACGTGGTTTGAGCGAAATAACCTACAGTATTGGTCTGGAAAGATAGGTTACAAAATTTCCAGGAAGGAATCGTGAATAGCATTTAGTCACAGGAGACACTATATTAGGCAAAGCAACTTTTTCGCTAATCTTAACCAAGTCATAAAATGAATGTAAATAAATTTGCTTTACGCTCGTCACAGGCAGACGAACATTTTGAAACGACCTTAAAATAACTCACGGCAGAGTAAATACTCAGTACAGTAAATACTCATGATACGCTGCTAAGTGTTGTCGGACATAGGCTGTGGCTGATCATACAAAATGATTATGAAGTGATCATTAGGGCACGTTTTTGTTGCAGTCAACTCCGTGGAAAGATGCATTTATTTTTTACAAAAGTCGCAGTAAAAAGTTGCATTTATTTCTCACAAAAGTTGCACTAAAAAGTTGCATTTATTTTTCACAAAAGTTGCACTAAAATGTTGCATTAATGGACGAGTTCGTTGATATTATTAGGGTATGAGATACTAGAATCGATTCGTGTGCAATGCACGGTAGCAAAAATCAATGTTGGCGACTCCAACAAAATCAAGAGCCTGAAAAATGACCCAGTGAAAATATAATTTTTGGCAGTCTAGCCTGAATATACGTCAAATCAGAAAGGACCTCAAATTGAAAAATCGAAAGTTGCATAAAAAATAAGGAAAAGCTGCAAAAGTGCCAATATAAGATTCCTTCAAACAGCTTGAAACACCACACTACATAACTTCTGAGTATTTAGGATGCTGCCGGAAGCTGTAATTGTAATTTTGTATTGTAATTTTGCGGCCCGTGACACCTAACTAAATGAAAAAGTGGCCCTGCACCCGTTTTGGGGTACAATTTTGTAGTTGCTCAATAAGAGGTTTCCTGACAATCTTCAACTTTTACCTTCTGAAATTTTGCGTAACATTAGATGGAGATCTTTGATCCTTTCTTGCTATTTTTGTTTGCCTTCAACACATCGCCAACGTGGGCAACAAACGATCGGCTCTCGCATTTCAAGGGAATTGTCTGCAACCAGTGCCAGCAATGGTGTGAGAACACGGATTTGGTCACGGTGGGCAGTATTAGGGTGGGTAAAGCTGGCCCTCGTGGAATTCGCGGTCAAAGGGGCCCTAAAGGGGTCGTTAACATGACCCTGGTCCAGCAAATCATGGACAGAAAAATCGAGGAAGGTGAGATGCCCATCGCTGTCATTCGTCGAGTGTCGTTTGCGAATCGAATTCTATGGTTTCTAGCTCTTCAATTGTTTAACGGAAGAAGTTGCGATGGTGCCAAATTGGAATCAGCAATAGCACTTAATGACTCTGGCGGTGTCTTAAACTCTTACATACCTGCAGTTGGATACAAGGACGTATTCTGTGACGTAACTGACGAAGGTGGAAACTGGACCGTGAGTTGAATGCGAGATTTTGGTCGAAAAATGAGATATATATTTGGTGTCATAAAAGGTTTTCCAGCGAAGAATGAATGGAGACGTTGATTTCTACAGAAGTTGGGGTGATTACGTGAATGCATTTGGCGATTTACAAGGAGATCATTGGTTGGGTATGACTTGTTGTATATAACTTTTGCTACCGGATCTAGCTCATGAATAGCACCTAGCCACACAGCATGGCTGACAGGATGAGCAGCTAGTCAAAAGTAATAGGCGTGGTTGAATATCACAGATATCGTTACCAGAGGTGGTCAGTAACGAAGTACTTCTACTTTTTCGAAGTACTCAAGTAGTTTTCCTCTACTACTGGTACTTACTCAAGTAGATCTGATTTTCGCTACTTCTACTTCTACTTCTTAATATTTTGTGATCTACTTACTTACTTTTCGCTATTTTCAGTTTGTCAAGTAGAAGTAGTTCAATCTTCCAATCAGGAAGATAGCCTGAGGAATTTCGGAGCTGTTTTCACGGAGTATTAACATTTAACTTTCATAAAAGTTTAGTAAAGCACAGAATTTTCGTCGCGCTTCGCGCGCAGTGGTTACGGAGTGACTAGTATGATTTCACGAAAGTATCGGTGAATATAATTTAGGTGGAAGGTTGGCGTGGTTCCGTTCACACCACATTGTCGACCTTCACCCATGAAATAATTCATCACAGTATATATAGGGTTGTAATGACTCGAGTCACGATTTTCTGATGACTCGACTTGACTCGAGTCAATTTTTCAAACCACGGAAATGACTCGACTTGAGTCAAAACTATAAAAGTGAGATTGACTTGTGAGTCGGAGCATTGTGACTTGGTTACAACCCTGAGTAGATATGGCTCATCATAACGTTTGAAACTGATGTTTCGCAATCTAGCATTTTCTTGTCATATCGTAATATAGCATATATATGTCCATAGCGTGTCCTAGAATTTTAGTTTTCAGTCCTAGTCCTTTTAGTTTTCAGTATTCATGATTAGGAATAGTTCGAATTAAACGGTATTCTACGTATCATGAATGAAACATGAATACTGAATAGATTGAGATGGTTGCTAATTACGGCGCTACGGTTGTCAAAGAACACCTCTCTCCAAATTAGATTAGAATTAGAATTAAAGCTACACAATTTTTCCAAATTAAATTACAATTAGAATTGAAGGTACATCAATTTTTCCAAATTAGATCATGATTTGAATTACTGAATTCGCAAAAAACTTGGAAATGGAATGGAATTGTGAATGAGAAATAAATACGGCAAAATCAAGTTCAGTTCGTATCAAATTACAGTGCCCATATGCATGAGAATGGTTAACGTCTGTGCACCAAGCTTGGCTCGCTTGGCACTCAGCTGGGGTCACCAAGACGCGGGTCACATGCGGCCGGCGATCTGATTTGTGATTTTGGAAGAACGCGAAGTGAAGTATTTTGAAATGCTAAAATTGATTTCAGCTTCAAATTATTATTGCTGTTGGTTCAAAATATGGTATCCGCCTGGACGCCTGTGCCCGACAACACTATTCCGCACTAGCTGAAACGGCTTCGGCGTTGTACTAACGCACGGCTAATAGTAGTCACAATTACTACTATGATTGTAAGTACGGTGTAAGTAATGCGATGGTGGCTTGGCACTGGATTTCCCTACGCGAGAGGGATATTCAAGTCAACTCGCTGCAAAATGCCACGGCCAACGAGGTATTTTAAGGAAAACAATATATTAGATTAGAATTAGAACGTACGACTTTTTCACAAATTAGATTAGAATTAGAGCAGTGGTTCTCAACCTTTTTCACCTCGCGGACCGGTAAAATTTAAAAAAAATGTCTAGCGGACCGGTGAACTTTCTAAATTGAAATGAAGCCAAAATGTAAAGTATGCAACCGTTTTTTGCATTATGTGGTGCTAGAGAGTGACGTTTAGAGGGTTTTGATCGTATTTAAATATATTCATGGTTGCATCTATGTGCTTTTTTATGGTAGTGAGCCTGCCGAGTCGAGGAAAAATTGCCCTGTTCAGATAAACGTGTTTCCGCCGAGAGTCATTCACAGTCTTTCGCGCCGAAGGCCGTGGATTTAACCGACCACGCCAACTCTAATAATATCGAGAGAAGAAACGTACCGGAGTCGAACCAATCACCTTGTCAAGCTACCTTGCTCATTGTCCACTGCCACCAGACGCAGGCTACTCTGGCAACTACGAATGCATCGTCCGCATGCGGCCCGCGTGTTGGTGACCCCTGCTCTATATGATGTTGTTATCACAGGCTCGGGTACAAAAATAGCCTAACTCGCACGCTTATTTGTGCGGTGTTAGGGCTGGTGTCGGCTTTCTTATACAAAACTAAGCTCCATGATAGGGATATTGATGGATATGCCAGGATAATGGCTAACAATATGTATAATATGCTATTGCCTGAAGCAATTGTGCATCTGTTTGAAACCACAACTAGTCAGGTCATCTTACGCAGCCATGATTTTCACGTAATAAGGTATGCTTCTTTCACGTCAATTTGAAACATCTCTACGTGCTAATCTTCGATATAAGGACTTTCATAGAACAGTATGACCAACAACAAGTCATATAAGATAACTGTGATCGGTTATAT
The DNA here is from genome assembly GCF_051294905.1 of Botryllus schlosseri. NCBI lineage: Eukaryota > Metazoa > Chordata > Ascidiacea > Stolidobranchia > Styelidae > Botryllus > Botryllus schlosseri. Next base: position 37,545,537 of record NC_137238.1, read on the forward strand.
GACGTCTAGAACGCAGTGGCGGCTCGTCCTATAGGGCAACTGGGGCATTGCCCCACCTAAAATTCTGTTCAATAACAATTTAACCATTTATAGACGCACAGCGCTCAATATATTTCGAGATCACAGCGAAACCCGCGTTCTTCTTGTGCTTTCGCTTGCAAATGCCCAATTGCCCATACATAGCGAAGTCTCCGCGAAAATCGAATTCTCTTCTGTGTTTTCGCTTTGTGAATGCCTAGCCGGGGCTTGCCCCGGTAGCGCTCATAACAAGCTTTCACTATCTATTCTCTCAAAGCTGCGCACAATTAAGAAACGTTGCTTTACTCTCTCCTATTCGTAAAATGGCCGAGCAACCGGGGCAAATATGCTTGCTCGCCCCTAAGGTGTGATGTAACAATCGTATCTATATCTGAACTCGGGATACCGTGATATGCGTTGAGTCGACCGTTGCTGGTACAGGTCGATTTTGATGTTGTTTCAAACCATGATAATTCTTGAAACTTGGTATGTCATGTCGTGATGGTGGTATTTAACACTGTCCTAAGTCTCAGGGTTTCTTCTCAAAGTTTAGGGTAGTAATTCCGTTTCCAAAGTCGAGTGTGTGCTGATCGGTCATGTATCGCAAACATATTTCACGCAAAGCCGGTATTGGTCTCCATTGATTTTAACGATGCTCCTTAGCTAGATCCGTCATGAACTTTTACATGGTATGTCTTGATTTTAGTATCGAACGCTATGCCAAGTCTCAAGGTTGACACTCAATGATTAGGGCAGCAATTTCGTTATTAAGTTCGAGTATGGTAGAGATGTGCGCTGATCTGACACTTAGCCTACCTAACGCATTGCGGATTTCACGCAAAAGCCGGTGTATCTGTGTTCCATACTGAGATAGGTGATGAGATGATGATATCATGAAACAGTTTACTAACATCCTCGGTTTGCATTCAAATATTTAGTTTTATTTTATATTCTCCAATGTCAATTTCACCGTGGAATGGTGGCCTTCGGGCCATTTGCTCACAATTACAACCCCTGTCAAGCGCGATAGCTGTTTCGTTTTCGATGGCGGCTAACAGCTGAACGCTTGATCAGCCGATTCCTCAGTAAATATTACGCAAAATTCGGCGTTGATCTGTTCGTATTAATTTTGACAGTGTACCATACCGAAAACGGTCATGAGGCTATACTTCTCGATGATTTCATGTAACAGTGTACCAAGTTTTCGGCTTTCATTCACGTATTTATTCGGTAATATATTTCCCGAAGGCGATTTTGCAGCAGACATATAGACACTATAGACCGTAAGCCGTATGTGTCGTGTGTAGAGCCCGACCGATATTGGATTTCTGAGCCGATACCGATAAGACCGATATCCAGTACCTCCACCGATAACCCCGATATATTCAGCCGATATCCAAAAGATATGGAATCTAGCTCAAGGCCCATATTTAACGCATCAGAGTATTTCTTTCAACAACTTTACAGCCATTGATATGCTTGAACATGAAATAAATGATCCAGGAACTATTAAAACATATCAAAAGCACCAATCCAGCAATTGCAGATTACAGCTCACAAAGCACAATTTCTCGTAATGAACTTCTGTGGGCTTCCATAGATGATGTATATAGTACTAAACAATTTGAGCAGTCTTTCACTTGGTACCATAGTTAGTGGCACAGCAAGAATTGGAAATCTTTCTTCATTTCGGTTCCACCGCTCCCTTGCAGGGGATATTTCCTTCAATGGCTTCACCATATATTGATATTAATATTGATATTCTTCTGGCAATGCACCTGGAGCCTTCAGCACATCATTGACAAATAGCTGAAGAGAATATGCAAAACAACTCCAATTGTCCACGTCTGCAACTGCTCCACCCATCCCCCTTGGGCCTTGACCATGACCAGCATTTCAACAATCAATTGATCAACATTTTACGCTCTTTTGTCAGAATTGGCCAATGTCATCATGGAATCAAAAATTTTCGTATCAATTATTGGCTTTACTCCACGTTTGCTTGATTTTCTTGCCCTCTATGCTTGCATGTTTCCTAAGTGGTCCCGCAGACCTCAGTCAGACGACTTCATACATTACTGGAATAATTAGCTCTGTTGGTACCGAAATGTTTCGACGCGACGCTCTTTTTATCATTACGAGGGTCAGTCCAGCATGATTGAAGTTCTCATTTCTCTTACTGATTGAAATCTTCTGCAGACAACTATCCATCCAGCTGCTCTCTGTCTTTACTCTTTGGTAATCGATTACTGCAGGGGTATCCCCGCGAAGTCAGTGGGGCATAACGGTGGTTAGTTATCTATGATATTTTTCAGATAGGCACGCCTACTGCCCTGTATGCAGTATGAACTGTATGCAGCTTGGCCATTTATTTTTATAATTTACCGTCCTCACGTCTTCTATCGACTTCGCTGACTCCCTGCCACCATGTTGTGACGTCACGAAAATGGCCGATATTTTTTTACCTTCAATGGCCGATACCAGTTCAAACCAATTGAACTGGGGTCCTATTCGTTTATTCTGTGTCACAAAGTTGAATTTGGAAGCAAAGGCATACCACGAGTTGGTTGATATTGAACCTTATCAACAACTTCCTCCAGCGATTGAGCACTTAACTGATGCAGAGTTGGAAGAATGCCGCGAGAAGCCTCTGATTTTGTTTCATTCATGCTACAATCAAGCAGTGGAACGACATGTAAAGCTCGTAACATAAGCATCAGCACAAGTTTCGGGATTTGAAAGACGAAATGGCCTCTCAATTGCCAAAAAATTAAGTCTCGTAAACTGATGAAAAAATTTGACACAGAAATGCATTTTGATTAAGTCGTTAAATGTGAGTGTTTCATTATGATGTTTTGAACCGATTTTAAAAGGACTGTGTTGTGAATATATTTGTATTATGGGCCCAATATTCGGTATTGTCAGTGTGTTACTTTTGGATTCAAAAAACTGATGACAGATCACAATTCGTCAGAATAAATGCTGAATTTCAACAAAAATGTGCGTATATATTGTTTTTTGGCTATCACTCATTTTGTGTTCACAATAGAGAAAACTTTCTTCTTAAGACAGATAGAAACATGATGCTTCCGCAGATTTTGAGCTATATATCATGACTCTATGACCAGCGGTAGCCGAGATGGGCCATTTTACCCCCCCACGCGCACAAATTGGGGGGTTGACGGCTGGAAAATGGGGGTAATACCCTGAAGTCGCATTTTATTGAAGTTTTAGGTCATTTGTCAGGATTGAGGAAGCCTTTTTTTGATTTGAAAAAAAAAAGTCATTTTCACTCCACCCTACTATAGATCTCTCTAACGACATCCCTACCACCCATTAACCCACAACAAAAACACATCGACCATTTTCTCTTTCCACGTTTCCACAAACGGCGACTATCGGGAGTCGAACTCAAAAGCGTCACACTTCGACGGTAGAAGCAAAAACTCTTTGAGAAAAGACGAAAAAGCGGCAAAAAACAGCTCATTCAATTAAAGAACCAATGCAACTATCAGGCAGCGACAGTTTCGGCCGCTGACTACAACAAACAGAGCTGTTACAAAGGTCATTACCGAATATGATCAGTGTGTAATTAAATCGTGAAATACGAATTCAAACAGCAAACCAACTATTTGTGTCAGACACTCAGAAACTGAGTGCGACCCGTTCAAGATGTCAGCAGAGAAAAAAACTGGTCAACCACAAAGGTCCGCTCCCAGAGAGAAACGATGATGTAACGACGCCGGTACAAAGCAAGAAAAATGAATGAGAGTAATCCACACAAACACAAAACTATTCAGGATAAGAGCGCAACTATGTACAAGCCAGTCCGCGAATACAATCGACCGCACTGCGCAGTCAAGATGAGAGCCCGCCTGGCAATATCAAGTCCATATCACACCTTTTTGATCATGTAGCCACCATTACAATTAACCAAATGTCGTGAATGTTTCCTATAGTTTGAAGTGTTCTAGTTTATTTCATGTCCAAGCCTATTGCAATGGCTGCAAAGCTGATCGAATAAATGTTCTCAGGAATTTGAAATACGCGATACGCTACATTACGTATTTCTTTAAATGTCTGTTGAATACATCAGGGTTATCAGTATTGGCCTTCAGTGAAACAATATCACACAACGCTAATCTGCAACAGATAGAATATTGATCATTTCTTATAAGGTACTGGTGTCCAGACGTAGTCTTTCTAGTTTATTTCACGGTCAAGCATTACAACGGCTGTAAAGCCATCTAAATAACTCTTCTGACGGCGCATCAAGCTAAATTTCATGTTTGGGGGAATGTAGGTTATATATGATTTTTCGTTCAAAGTGCTAGTTGTCTATGTAACCGCCTCAAAAACGTGACGTGACACCGGTCGGGCCCTAGTCAAGCTCCGCGTAAAAGATCGAATGTCGGGTATTGAAGACAGATATAAAAAGTCCGAAACGGTCTGAAATCACGCATTGCAAGCATCGCTGGTCACAAAATGCGTACCGCGCCCGGAAAACGCAGACTTACCGGTCCGCGAAAACCAGAAAACAAATAGGCTCGACCGATTGTCCTCGGCTTTTACAAAATCGGGTAGAAAAAACAGGCGGGCCTCGCATTAAAAATTACCAAAACATCGCAAACACAGTGATGATTCAGCCGGTGGGTGCGTGGGGTCGTCATGCATCATGTTGTTGCATAACGCGGGTGGGTGAGACTGGCAGACAATTACCAAAGAATTCCAACTTCTATTTACATTCGGAAAACGACAAAAATCATTCTTTTCAACTCATACGTAATGCAGCAAAGCCCGTGATGTCAAGTATGGGCAGAAAAACGCATATTTTCACCCGAGAGATGGTAAGCGGGCGGAAAAAGGGGGGCGAAATTCGCAGCGGCCCCCCGATTTCAAATCGGCAGCAGCAGCTGAGAATTGTTATAACATCACATCAGGTTATCATAATCGAGCAGAGATTTTCGGGAAAAGCGCAAGGTCGTAGAAATCAAACACAGATTTTTTCATGTCGAAACAAAAATCGCGTCATATCCACGATGTCTCGGGTCCGGCCGTTGTTACAAAAAACGGTCTATTGTCGGGTAATATTTGCAGCTTTTTGCCAAAAAAACATGGCAACAAAATAGTTTAGGGTTTTCACAACAGAAACAGTCGATATACGATCATTTTTCACAAAATCCGGTCGACATTTTCAAACTTTTCCACATTTCTCCCGATTAGGAAAAGACCCCAAAATATCTTCCTGGGGGAGTGGGGGCCTTTTTTGGAAGGCACCATCATTTTGTCATTGCTACGTCGCAAATTATTTTGCGGGAGACAAAAGTCATTGTTTCAACACGACAATGGTGGGTTCAGGGGTGCTTCTTTTTAGACACGGTCGTGGTCTTGTCATTGTTACGTGAAAAGTTTGCTTGTCTGAGACCCAAAAGCGATTTTTTTTTATAATAGCGTCATTTACAGGTTCATGTGGGGCGCCTTTCATTGTATGGAGATTGTTACCTTTTTTCAAGGTGTGATCATTGTCTGCCGCAGAAAGTTTTTTTGTTCAAACACAGCATTTGTATTAACGTGGGGCAAAGGCGGTGCCCCGACTACGTCTCGTTAAGAGGTATCGTGACAGTTTCTCCTTTCCTGGGCCTGGTCTCGGCCAATGTCAGTTTCTTGATCTCGACCTCGTCAGACTTTGATTTGTTGGCAGCAGGCGATGTTGGAGAGGGGGCCGGGGAGGTTCCGGTTGAGCGGGCAAATTCAAACTATCGTCGGCCATCGGCTGTTGCTCGGAGACCTCGAACTTTCCGAAAGCCTTGTTCGATTGGCTGCTCCTGTGAGCGGCATTCTTGCTTGCTTTGGATCGACGGCCGGGTCTCGGCCGGTTCACCTCGTCCTCGGTCTGGGTGAATATCAGTAATATGTAAAGGGAATAAAGTTTTACTAAAAAAATTTTAGTTGCTCGACTCTGTTTCGTTCCTTAGTGCGTAGGTTTGCTGGGGCAGCCAGTGGGGTCACCATGATAGTTATTGCCAGCCATTATAGCGGACGCGCTAAATCAAATAAGCGACGATAGCGATATCAGATGTCAATATGACCCATTTTGCGTACAAATGATTCCCGCTAATTGGCAGTACGCGGCATCGATAATCCGTCCAGCAATGAAGTCTATACATAGAACATAGGCACACACTAACACTGTCCTATTTTCGCTCCAATTAAATAGACTAGCACAAAACTAACTCGAGAATTATGATAAATCCTCGAGTATTTGGTTGTATTAAGTTAATTGGCCTGAATTGGATACTAATTAGTTCTAATCACTGGTTGAAAGCTGCATGAGTAACTTGGCGCCTATGACTCTGGACATGATTAACACAAAACAAATACGGTAATTATCCATGAGGATTTCGGATTGGTGAATTCTACTCTTTGCTCCATAAACCAAGAAAAACACAAAACTTGACCACCCTGCACTCTGGCATTTCCAGGATATGAAGCAAAATTACGACTCAAACCACCATTTTCCTCGGGTCTCGCGCGTCTTTCGGCTTCCCGTCTTGAAAGAAAGATTGCACAGACGACATGAGGCTGAGTCGACGCTCGGTCTGGGACTCCTGAAACAAAACACATGCAGATTCATCCTCGACCCCGAATCATCACCCCGTTTTCACCCACCTTCACTTTCTCCATGGGTATAAACTGGCTTTTCTTGGGAGCCTCCCCTGTCTTGTGTGCGCCACGAACCAGCGATGGGACCGGGGGCACTTTCTGGGGGACCGACACGCCGACAGTCGGTGAACGGCCTTTGAGTTGTTGAGCCCCGTGTTGGAATTCGGCCCCGAAAGATGGTTGGGGTGCTGATATGGAAACGAGGTCATTTTAGGGTTCTTAAAATGTAGACTCAAATAGATATTTCCTTAAATACGGAAAATGACTCAACACATCTCCTTACATACAGAAATGGGTCAGACTCACCCTGGTTCGGCTGCTGCATCTGTTGGGGTCGAAACGGGGGCCTGTTCGGGGCCATCTGCTGTTGCTGGGTCATCGGCTGGTAGGACTGGGGCACGAAGCGTTGTTGGGGCATCTGCATTCTGGGATTCTGCTTGCCCATCATGTCCAGCAGGGGCCTGACCAGTCCCATCTGTTGTTGCGGGGCCATCTTGTTGCTGCCCCATTGCATCATGTTTCTCGGCCCCATGTTGGGGTTGAACGACATCTGATTGTCGGGGGTTCTCGATGGGAGGAACCCGCTCGATTGCGGGCCTCTCAACGTTTGGTTCATATCGCCTGGAATAGCAGTAAAGAATGAATTAATTGCAAAAGAAAACAAAAAAATTACTCGTCCCTAAGCCAAACTCTCGAGAATCTCAGCATCCGCAAAAATCTCTAACCAAAAAATTTCAATAACAATATAAGGGAGTGAGAAACGGTCAAAGCCGCAGAACTCACCTGAAAACGGCCTGGACAGAATCCCCTGAACCTGGTTATGCCGATACTTGCTCATCTGTTTGGCGCGTTCCGCTTGGTCCACGGCCTGGAACGTCTTCACCCCAGCAGACCCCTGCTGCGAGAAGTATGGAGCCCCGGGCTGGGGCTGAACCCCATAGTTTGGGGTCTGCCCCATCATAAACTGCTGCTGGAACTGGTTAATTTTCATCGTGACCTCCTGGCTGGCAGTGCCCTTACCCACTGGGTACTGGGGCATCTTCTGGGTGAACTGGGACTGTTGCATGGGGTCAAACTCGTCGACGCGTCTCTGTTGGGTAGGGGGAGCGATTGCGACGAACCCGTGGTTTCCGGGTGGGGCCACCATGTTCCCAGAGGCCCCCGTCACACCCTCGGGCGACAGGGGGGTGGTGTCCTTGTTCAGCATCGTCTGTAAAACGGTAATCAGGATTTCATTTCAATTTGATTCAAGGAGACAGCCCCCATAAAAATGAAAAAGTATCAGCATTTTAAATCCATTATTTTTCAGTCAGAGATATTAACAAAGTACCTCTATATAAGTTGAGCTTAACAAGGTGTGTTAAGTCAAAAAAGTATGGGAACCATCGGTTTACCATATTCCAAACCATGTACAAATGCAGTGTACTCTTGAGATGGCGATTTCCCCACCTTACAGTCAAAAAACCAAAATGAAAAAGCTATGGAAAATTGTCTCTGTAACCAGCTTTCATATGATACCCTACTCGCTTGAATATACTTATAAGGTTTTGCTCAATTCGCATTCCAGATTGTGTAACGCTTGACCGATTTCAGACCATCGACCAAGTTTCGCCTCAATTTAACCTTTAACACTACACCGCATGGCATTCAATACCACATGGGAATATAGACCAATATACTAGTTAGTCAGAAAACCCAGTGCCAAAACTCAACTGTAATCCAACATCTGTTTACACCTTTTTGAATTTTACATTGATAAACCCGAAGGTTACAGAGCTAAAATGAGCAGAAAATCGTCAATTTTTCAAAATGACATAACTTTTGACTCCGGAGATCAATTTTCCTCAAATAAACTTTATTGTGTTCGAAATTAACTCATCTATGCATGTACCAAATTTCAGAAAATTTGGGAATGTGGTGGTTCCAACTTTTGTTGTCCAGGTTTGGAATGGCCCGGAATCGAGATTTGCTCGGGATTACTTTTCCTTAATCCCGAGATTTTTCGGGATTAGCAATGTAGAAGAATATACGCGTGCAAGCAACTTTTACCAAGTTCGTGTGTTGTAGTTATGAGGCATTTAACGCGTGAACAACTGAACAATTGAACATATAGTGAATCATCGTGAAGAAAGTTTGTAATTTCGTACGCAAAATATATACAGCAGCTCAAAATGAGCGTTTAGTGGGGTTGTACAAATTTTACAAAATGCCGCGTTGTAAAGGCTCGATATGTAGATTATTGATATAATCATCAATGTGCCTGCAAGAAGCTATCCGAAAATGCATTTCGCGCAAAGCGTTTGAAAGTACCTAGCAATAGGCGAATGGGGAATCGAAGATCTTGATTGGTTGAACTGGTGCCGGTCCGCGAGGAGATCGCAACTTGTCCGCGAAAAGCTCATAGTTGAGTTAAGTGGAGGTTCCAAGTGATACTGATAAAAATTGAAAACTACTTATGTTGATAGCTTCATTCCGAACATGTATATTAGTGGGGCAGACAGTAGTGTCGCATACCTCTTCTTTCTGAAACCAAAATCGTTCCCTAATAAATCGTTCAGTCGAAATCAGATGAAAGCTGAGCGTTTCCATCGAGCAATGCGGCGATGCTCTTTTTCAAGTGTTCTGTAATAAGGAGAGCAATTTATTCATCATGCCGCCTCTGAACGCACTAGCCAGTAATAAAAACTTTCGTCGGACGCATCGGAGTCGAGAACAATTATGTCACTGACGATTCGCGACGCATAACAGTATTGCTTTAATGTAAGAGGCGCATAGCCTCCTATCTTATTCTTTCCTCTATTGATTTACCCTTATCGTACGTATATCATACGCAGCATCGCTGTGACGATGTCAAGACGTACTCCCCAATCCGCTAGTGCCACGTGTTAACCCCAATCTCAATAATTTATTTAGACTGCGAGCCTGAACGGGGCTAATGATGTTAACGATTAATTGTATTGCACACGCTTGAACGTTTCTTTGTCCATTTCAACACAGGATTGCCACGCTATCGCAGCAGATGATTTGTAGATATCATATGGTTCAATCCTGGAGACGGATTGCGGAATTAATTCTGATTAGCAGAAACTGCGCCGTGAAAAGTTGTTACGAGCGTGGTAATCATTCAAGTCTAGCTGATTTGCCAATCAAGCGCGATGATTTCGTGATTACTAGTCTTCTCAACTTTCTATGGTCGCTGGCACGCCCACTCAACATGCAGCTACTTTCAAACGCCTTTAGACAAATCTTAATGACTTTCCTGTGAGTTTATTGCAGGCTCATAAACTTTTTTTTTTATCAATAATCTATAGAACGAGACAGGATACGGATAATTTTTAATATTTTCCAAATTATGGACAACCCTAGTGTACATATCCGAGCTCACTGTGCCGGGTGGGCCTACGATAGCCAATAAGCAAGACACTTAAAAATGCCGTTACTACAATATGGCTTGATCATGAAAATATGACGACATTTGTATTACACAAATTGGTTCGTATTCATGATTAGATTTGTCCTACATTGGTTTCTCTGTAAAACAACGTCGGGATACTTCGTGTTGTGCAGTAGGGCTGTTCAAAAATAACTTTTTTTTCCCGGTTTCCAACGATTCACTGATTAAATTGTCCGGTTACCCTAAAAAAACGCTGCTCACCAACTTTGGTTCAATTCTAAAATGTATAGGACTCTGCAGATCCAATTATAATTTTTAATTTATAAGGGAAAAAATTGAAAAAAAAATAGAATTTTCTGCCAACCCCATGAAATTGTAGAGCTGTCTTCAAAGACGATGCAAAATAAATTTGACTCAATTCCGACCAGTAGAAGCGGAGTTATATGAGGTAGGTTTTCCATGATAATCCTCGGATTGTCCTTGATCGGTAGATAATCCGAGAATTACCAACGAAAAACTCACATAACTCCGCTTCTACTGGTCGGAATTGAGTCAAATTTTTCCTGCATCGTCTTTGGAGACAGCCCAACAATTTCATGGGGTTGGCAGAAAAAAATTGAAATTTTGTTTCAAAAATTTCCCCCAATAAATTAAAAAGTTGAATTGGATCCGCAGAGTCCTATACTTGTTAGAATTGAACCAAATTTGGTGTGCAGTGTTTTTTCGGGTAACCTGACGATTTAATCAGTGAATGGCTGGAATCTGGGAAAAAAGTTATGTTTGAACAGCCCTAGTGTGCAGCGAACGGGCGCGGCAATATGATACACAGGTATCGCGGCTAACCCCGTTCCGTGCCGGGACACATTAATACAGGAAGTTTTGGCCAACATACGGCTGAGCAAAGTGCCAACCGTCGCTGGTTGGCCAGAAATCTTCGGTATAGATATGTCCCAGTCGTTGAAATGATCGGCACCGAATAGTCGTCACGTCCTTGCAATCTGAGTAGACAGTGGTACACTACAAATGCGACACCCAGAAAAAAATAATGCGCCCCAATTTGATATCACGTGCGTCAGACCTTTCCAATATAGAGAACATGTCCTCATTTACAATAACAGCGAAGTCAGTCAACAGTATAGCATGCTAAGGTGCGCGCATTTTGACGACATTATGATCTTACAAATCTCATATTGAATTTTGGACGGCAAAATTGACCTGACGAGCCTGATGTTGAATTTAAATCTGGGTGGATTCTCGGATAAGATATGAACGCTCCTTTCATGTTTCATTCCCTAAACCAAGACAGAACCCAGGTAACCCCATGTCACGCGAAAGAGGCGCGGTAGCCATTGATTGCAACAAGGATGTATGGTTTTATGATAATAATGAGGAAGACGGTAATTCGGCAATGTGCATGGATACGTGGTATGAGCGAAATAACCTACAGTATTGGTCTGGAAAGATAGGTTACAAAATTTCCAGGAAGGAATCGTGAATAGCAGTTTTGTCACAAGAGACACTATATTAGGCAAAGCAACTTTTTCGCTAATCGTAACCAAGTCATAAAATGAATGTAAATAAATTTGCTTTACGAACATTTTGAAACGACCCTAAAATAACTCACGGCAGATTTGACCCAGTACATACTTATTATACGCTGCTAAGTGTTGTCGGACATAGGCTGTGTCTGATCATACAAAATGATTATGAAGTGATCATTAGGGCACGTTTTTGTTGCAGTCAACTCCGTGGAAAGATGCATTTATTTTTTACAAAAGTCGCAGTAAAAAGTACGTTGCATTTATTTCACACAAAAGTTGCACTAAAAAGTTGCATTTATTTTTCACAAAAGTTGCACTAAAATGTTGCATTAATGGACAAGTTCGTTGATATTATTAGGGTATGAGATACTAGAATCGATTCGTGAGCAATGCACTGTAGCAAAACTCAATTTTGGCGACTTCAACAAAATCAAGAGCCTGAAAAATGATCCAGTGAAAAGATAATTTTTGGCTGCCTAGCCTGAATATACGTCAAATCAGAAAGGAACTCAAATTGAAAAATCGACAGTTGCATAAAAAATATGGAAAAGCTGCAAAAAGTTGCAATATAAGATTCCTTCAAACAGCTTGAAACACCACACTACATAACTTCTGAGTATTTAGGAAGCTGCCGGAAGCTGTAATTGTAATTTTGTATTGTAATTTTGCGGCCCGTGACACCTAACTAAATGAAAAAGTGACCCTTCACCCGTTTTGGGTACAATTTTGTAGTTGCTCAATAAGAAGTTTCCTGACAATTTTTAACTTTTACCTTCTGAACTTTTGCGTAATATTAGATGGAGATCTTTGTTCCTTTCTTGCTATTTTTGTTTGCCTCCAACACATCGCCAACGTGGGCAACAAACGATCGACTCTCGCATTTCAAGGGAATTGTCTGCAACCAGGGCCAGCAATGGTGTGAAAACACGGATTTGGTCACGGTGGGCAGTATTAGGGTGGGTAAAGCTGGCCCCCGTGGAATTCGCGGCCAAAGGGGCCCTCAAGGGATCGTTAACATGACCCTGGTCCAGCAAATCGTGGACAGAAAAATCGAGGAAGGTGAGATGCCCATCGCGGTCATTCGTCGAGTGTGGTTTACGAATCGAATTCTATGGTTTCTAGCTCTTCAATTGTTTAATTGGAGACGTTGCGATGGTGCCAAATTGGAATCAGCAATAGCACTTAATGACTCTGGCGGTGTCTTCAAATCGTACATACCTGCAGTTGGATACAAGGACGTATTCTGTGATGTAACTGACGAAGGTGGAAACTGGACCGTGAGTTGAATGCGAGATTTTGGTAGAAAAATGAGATATATATTTGGTGTCATAAAAGGTTTTCCAGCGAAGAATGAATGGAGACGTTGATTTCTACAGAAGTTGGGGTGATTACGTGAATGGATTTGGCGATGTGCAAGGAGATCATTGGTTGGGTATGACTTGTTACATATAACTTTTGCTACCGGATCTAGCTCATGAATAGCACCTAGCCACACAGCATGGCTGACAGGATGAGCAGCACGTCAAAAGTAATAGGCAGAGGTGGTCAAAGTAGTCAGAAAGCTACTCAAGTAAAATTAGAAGTAGCGACGAAAAAATCTACTCAAGTAAGAGTAGAAGTACTTCTTCTATAAGCAACTCAAAGCTACTTGAAGTATTAGTAAAATTGACCAACTTTAAATCTACTCAAGTAAGTAAGTGGTTCTGTAAACGATCGTAATTCGTTCGCATGGATTGTAAAAATGTGCAAATTAGGCTATGCGAAAGGTGCCGAGCTTGATTCATATTGATGCATACCAGGAGGTATTCAATTTTTGACAGCATAAGCATTCATCCGCATCATCGGATGAAAATAATGGTATTGATATGGAAATGTGATACTAATCCTCTGTCTAATCCAACAGCACGTTTTAGAAAATATCAAGGTATGGCGAATTCCCCCATACTACAAGGCCCGTAGTTAAGCCGAAGAGCAACACGGAGAAGTTGTATAGGATACGATTTAAACACTTTGCGCGATTAGCAAACTTTAATAAAAAATATGGTGGATAGTAAAAATGCCATATTGTGTAGCTTTATCTCCGGAAATTAAAGGCATTGCTACACTTGCTTTTGTACTTCATGTATGTTATCCAGACAAAAGAGCTGATATTAATTAGAACTCAAAGTACATGATACTGGGAATTGAAAGTGAATAATATATACTACTTCTAAAAGCGGAAAATGTATTTCATGTCTTTTGTCCAGAAAGTTTCGAAAGTGGTGCTAAAACATCTCTAAAACTAAAGAAAAAGTCGGAGTAGACTTTTCCAGATTAGAAGAGCTTCTTGGAGGTACAGAACTTCAATATACAATTAAATAGTATATTCATATTGAAATGAACCCGAATATTTTCGGCTGACACTCGTCAGGGGTAATCGTCAGCAACTAGTAGAGATTAGGACACGCCATGGACTGCTAGATTACAATATGATAAGCAAATGCTAGATTGCGAAACATCACTTTCAAACGTTATGATGAGCCATATATACTGTGATGGAATATTTCATATGGGCGAAGGGCGACAATCCGGTGTGAACGGAACCACGTCAACCCGCTACCTAAATTATATTCACCGATACTTCCGTGAAACCATAATGGTTACTCCGTATCCACTGAGCGCGAGGTGCAACGGAAATTTTGGGCTTTACTCAACTTTTATGAAAATTAAATGTTGATATTTCGTGAAAACAGCCCCGAAATTCCTCAGGCTATCTTGCTGATCGGTGGATTAAATTACTTCTACTTGACAAACTGAAAATAGCGAAAAGTAAGTAAGTAGATCACAAAATATTACGAAGTAGAAGTAGAAGTAGCGAAAATCAGATCTACTTGAATAAGTACCGAAAGTAGAAGAAAACTACTTGACTACTTCGAAAAAGTAGAAGTACTTCGTTACTGACCACCTCTGGTAATAGGCGTGGTTGAGCATCACAGATATCGTTACTGAATAACACGTCAACTAGTTGACCGGTTGCGATTGTACAGGGAACGCTGAGATTAAAGGAGCCGATTACGCAATCAGAATAAGTCTGCCAGGACACAAGTACTTTCTTACATAATAGCTAGGTACAATATCGAGTTAAAATTCTACTCGAAAACGAGTAAGAAGTATTGGTTTTCCAAGCAGTTCAAAACTACTAATACTGGGTTTGAGAAAACTGACTTTGGCCCGATGTGGAAAGAATTTGGGAATTATTTTCTTTACAATATACCAAAGTCATCAATAATCCACCAAAAATACATATACAAATTTACATTCATCCTAAACATGTTTTCTCGGTGTGTTGTGGCAGTAACTATCGAACAAAGATGGAGATTTATGGTATTTATGTCAATAATAAGATAGAGAAATTGATATTATGTCAGTATTGCACCAAGAGGTGGTCACAGTAATCAAGAAAGCTACTGAAATAGAAGTAGAAGTAGTACCGTTAAAAGCAACCTAAAACTACTTCAGGACGAAGTAAAATTGACTGACTTGAAATCTACCCAAGTAAGTAAGTAGTTGTGAAAACAGTGATGTACGTTCTCGTGGACTGTCAAAAGCTGCAAATGGAGCTGTGTGAGCTTGATTCATATTAATGCATTCCAGGAGGTATAAATTTTCGATAGTATCAACATTCGACCTTATCATGGGAGGAATGCAACTGATAGTTTTGCTATGGAAAAGCAAAACTAATTTTTCGTTTACTCGAACACCACGTTTCAGAAAACGTCATTGCATGAAGTGATAGGCCCCGTATCATCGTAAAAATGTAATATACTGTATATAATTTCCGGAAAAGAGAGGCAATACATGCACTAAATTTTAAACTTGGATTTGCTTAATTTCTATGGAAATTGAATTCTTTTTGGCACTGCGTGAAAACAGCCTCGAAATTCCTCAGTCCCTCTCTCTCTTTCTAATTGAAAGAATATAATACTTCTACTTGACAAACTGAAAATTACGAAAAGTAAGTTGGCAGATCACAAAATATCACGAAGTGGAAGTAGCAGGAAATTAGATTTTTTCGAGCAAGTACCGCAAGTAGTGAAAAATTACTTCGAAAAAGTAGAATTACTTCGTTACCGGCGAACTCGAATTACACTATATTGCATACCAAAGGTGGTCAAAGTAGTGATGAAAGCAACGTATGTAGAAGTAGCGACGAAAAACTCCACTAAAGTACGAGTAGAAGTAGTGCTTTTCGAAGCAGACCAAAACTACTTCAAGTAATAGTGGAATTGGCCATCTTTGAATACTACTCAATTAATAAGTAAGTAGTTGGAACAAGTTTTCAATTTTTATGAACTGTCGAAAGCCCAAAACTGAACTGTGTGAAGTATGCAGATGGCTGGATTCGTGCTGCTACATCCCAGGAGGTATAAATTTCCAACAGCATAAGATTTGTTCCCGCATCATGTGATGCAAATGATAGTTTTTCTGTACTACAGTGGTTTCAATTGCATGCCTCATTAGCTGCCTGTTTACTACACTCTGGACCAGGAGTTGGCAACCTTTCGTTTACAGCGCGTCAAAATATGTCAATGTCAAAATATTAAAAACTGAAGTGCCAAGCATTTTATTTGTGTCATATTTATCGTTTTTTGACTTTTTTTAAAGTGTCCTCGGAGGACGCCCAAATGCCCTCTTTTTTTAGAATTTGCCTGCATTGTTGAAAATTTTGGTAAAATGTAGGTGAACATTCAACTGGGATATAGGAAAGCCAACTCTCACGTTCGTGTTTTCTTGCAGGCCTAGAAGCAATGCACCAACTGACAAAGACAGGGAACATGGAGTTGAAAATCAAAATGATCAAGAGAGACGGAATTTATTGGTTCGCTAAATACAGGTGAACATCATTTTTTATCTGCTTATAATAAATGAAATGCGACTTTCTCAAAAATGGATTGCACAGAGTGAGAACTTACAAGGCCAACCAAAAATGTGATGAGGCTGGTCGCAACACTTGAGATGTTATGACTAAAATATCAGTTCCGGAGCATTGGCAGATCCATGAGCCAGTCACATATACAGTCACAGAATATTTTGCGAAAGATTTTTCATAAGTTAAAATTTTCTACACGCTTCGCACATCATGTTGTCACTCGATTTCTTGCTTTTCATATTGTTACCCCTTTGTGAAAACGAAAGAACTCCGAATGTATCAGATTGAGTCTAACTATATTCGCGATTACGAGACAAAGTGTCCTTCAACATATGCGACCTTGCGTTTGCGCTCGCAGAAAGACCGTCGACTATGAAACCTAGGCACAAAATCAATGACGCATCTTGGTCGAAACTTTCGATATCGATATGTCCAGGCACCGAATAGCCTAGTTCTGGCAAACTGAGCCCAACGATGAACAGCAAGCGCGAAATATAGTCAAGTGTCAATATTATTGACCTATGAACTTCAAAACATTTTCGCGCTTCGCGCGGCTAGTGGCCTGCGTAATAGTTCGTCAATCGAATGTGGCCCTTTGGCTGAAAAGGTTGGCCACCCCTGCGGTAGAGCGTACGGGCCTGTTTGCATTCCAATCAACAAGATATGTTCGGATTTCGTAGTAAAACTCGTAGTAAAGACGGTATGATGAGAGAGCTAGCAGCTCAATTAATATGTAAAAATACCAGTAGTTGCTTTCGTAATTGAAGATGTCTCTGACCGCCTGTTGAGAATCCCAGCATTAGACCATTCATTGTCTTTACCATGTCAACACAACAAGTAAGATCAACTAGAACAATCTTTTGACGAAAGAATCGGTGAATATAATTTAAGCACCGGGTTGCGTGGTTCCGCTCACACAGCATTGTCGCCAATTTCAAATATTTCATCGCAGTAAATATGGCTCACCATAACGCTTGAAACTACCGGCTTGCAATCTAGCAATTGCCTGTCACATCGTACTAGCAGCCCATATGACGTGTCCTAATCTGGAAAAGTGGACTCCGGCTTTTTTCAACGTTACACGTGTTTTAGCAGACCACCTTTCTGGACAAAAGACATGAAATATATTTCCGTTTTCTTTATTATTTCTCTTTCAATTCCGAGTATCATACTTTGAGTTTTAATTAATTTCAGTTATTTTGTCTGCAGAACATACATGTTGAAGTATAAAAGCAAGTGTAGTAATGCCTCTATTATCCGAAAATAAAGCTCCACTATATACAATCTGACTATCCACCATATTCTTTATTAACGTATACTAATCGCGCAAAGATTTTGAAACTGTACCCGATACAACTTCCAAGTATTGCTCTTCGCCTATACCAGTGATTCTCAGCCTTTTTGTGTTCGCGGAGCCCTTTTGGACCAACACGGCCCCCGCGGACCCCCGAAGTTTTAATTCAAATTTAGCTCAATTTTCGTGCAACCGTGATCTGACAGTTCTCGAAAATAAGGTCATACTATTTATCTAGAAATTCGGGTAAATTATATTATTTCAAAGCGAATTTTGCATCTGCATTTTTTGGCATGCGTGGTCGAGTCTTTAAAGTCCGCGCTTTTGATTTGATACGTGCGAGTTCCAAAAATCCATTTCCACGCAGATAGACGATGACAGTGTAATAAAAACCCGTCCGAGGGTCCGACGACACATTTTGGTGTGATCGCAAGAAATATGGCACCAAAATCAACGAACCAATTTTTTTAACGAACCTATAACTTCGAGTCTGGTCATTTCAATCTCTAGCAGCTCATCTTGAAATAACTGCAGAAAATGGTTATGCATGCGAAATCACAAGAGAAAATGGATATTTGTAAACATTTCAAAGTCACCGTAATTGACCGGGGCTTACGGCACGTATCGTAGGCCCCGAATTGACCATACTAATCCAACTTTTTTTTTTCCACAATCTCCCACAAAACATCAAAATATTAATATCAGTGACAATTTAGCACTTAAATGAGTTTTGGAGTTTTACTAGGAATGAAGCGAAACTGCCTTGTGATTTTCCCAGGTAATAAAATACAAATAAGGTTATCCGGTATTTGGTAAATTTAAAGGCTTCGCGGACCCCCTTAAAATGCTCCTCGCACCCTTTCTTTTCAAGTCCTCAACTATATCGCAAATACATTGACCGCAAACTCAGTGAACAGCTTGCGTTGTCGTAGACTAGAAGAGTGAAGTATTCTAAGATCAATAAACTGCGATGTTAGACGACCTGGTTGAAAATCAGTGATTGCGGGAATTCTCAAATAATCGATGAATTCGTTTCCACCGAAAATGCTTTTTTTTAAACCCAAAACTTTCCACTCCAATTACTTCGTTCGAATCGAGACCAAAATTCAAATGTGGATCAAATCTCAGAACATTCAACAATTTCCAATTGAAACTCCACAATCGGCTCAGTTTAGTATTGTCACCATTCAGCTCCTTTCGCATCGGTCCCGGCTCCGACAACTACAGGCCGCACGTTTCCGGGTTCACCGGGAATGCGACCGGAGATTGGCTCGCACGTTATCACAACAATCAGCAATTCTCAACGAAGGACGCGGATCACGACAGCTCGTCATTGAATAATTGCGCTTCTTTCCTCGAAGGAGGCTGGTGGTATGGCGGATGCGCCCACAGTAACCTGAACGGAAACTTCCACAAAACAGGCGAGAAGGGATTCTGGTGGGGTCAGTACGACCTCCTGCGATTCTCGGAGATGAAGATCAGGAAGAGACCGTGAAAATGACTTTCTATGAATCCGACTGTATACGTCTTGATAGCAATGACTGCAGGGCCGGTCAGGGATGACTAGAAATTTCGCAAATGATTAAAAAGCATTGGCGCGCGACTTCGAGTAACCTCGACATCACAGCGATTTCACGTATGATATGGTGAATAGTTTTTAAAAATTCAAGAACTCCAGATTGAATACGGTGATACCAAACTATTTTTGACAATTTTCTATCTTCAATTTGAGACCACATTATATTTAGTGTGCAGTGTCTCTTGCATTCCTCGTTCATGTGATTATCTGGATTCGCCTACTAACATATCGTGTAAATGCTTAACGGAATATATTTTGGTAGTTAACTTGGTAATAATAAATAATGTAAAGTCAGTAAAATGACGCTCGAGTAACGCTCCGGCGGCTATTTCGGTAGCTGAGGTGGAAAGTTGACCTTTTATTTAGTCAACCGACCACAAAGTGGGTAACATTTACGATTTTTCCAAGATTTTCCCGAATTATTCTTAGAAAATTTTGAGAACGTGTCCCCCTTTCTCGTAACCCTTTTGTAATAACAAGGTTAACAGCAGCATTCGGGCTGCTACAAAAGCGCTGAATCGGTCTGCCGCTTCCCGGTTACTTTGTAAAAGCTACGCTGGCATTCCCATGTAGTATTCTTTGTAGTAGTTCAAGTAAAATAAAAATGTAAAGAAATTGAAGTGACTGTGGCCATGGTAGGGTATTGAAATTGACGGATCGATTTTGACACAGATCTCGCCTTTTGCTGTGGTCAAAGTGCATTCTTACAGACAACACCCCAGCAGAGAATGCTATACTCAACCCTAAGATTTTTGCGTGAGCTTGCCACTTCCGGAAGTATGAATACCATATAATTTGAGTCACTTTCTCTCGCTGAAAAGTAGCAAGATTCCTTTTTCCATCACAATAGGACTCCATATAATGACTTAAATTTGCGAATGAATGTTTCTTGCTGTGAATAGTTTTTTTTTTCATCAAAAGAGCCATAATCAACCACAATTGCCGAGATTACTAAATGAGCAGTCAGCAGTATTCACGTTTTTTTTGAAAGAACATTGTACCATTACATGCAAATAATTGTATCACAAGATATATCGATAGAAATGCAGCAGAGCAGCTACAGCATGCAATCAACACAATCGTCTTGCACGTCGGGGTTTCTAAATGAGGAGTCAGCAATATCCCGGTTCATTCCGTGGAAATAGAATATACAATTGAATAATAGTTTCTCTGACATACGTCAGGGGATAGTAGAGAATATTAAAGAGCATTGTGGCTTTGTATGTAGAAATTGTATCACAAGATATATCAATAGGAGAGCCGCATGCATTAACGGTCCATTAATTTCATTTTTCGATTCAATGAAGTGAGCTGAATGTTCCCGAGAGAATACATTTGTGAAGTGACTAGTGATTCGCTTTGTCTAAGAGATTTCGAAAATAACGCAGAAATGTTGAGGGTACAGCAAGCAGCGATGAGTCTACAGCTAATTAGCTCGTTCGTTCTATATATAGTTCGATTAAAACTGTAACGATGAAGACCACAAAATCGATTAGAAACATCTCAACCCTTCATGCATTCAGTTCATTCGAGTCAATCTTAATACAGGTTCCCGGGTAGGACACACAAACACACACACACACACACACACTAGAATCCTAAACAGAACTCATTTTCGACAATGAACATTATCAAGACAAAGCGGCGTTCCAATCTATAATTGATCCTTACTGATGTTCACGTGCGCTGTGCATTGTGCAGAGCGATATTTTAAGACGTAATATTTGGTGACTTTCTTGCAACCAAGAAAAGTTCTACGCGCGTGACGCGATGTCCTGCGCAACTTCTTCAAAGCTTTTTCGCGCTGCGCGCGATTTCAAGATGCCAATTTTCTTAATCATCCTACTCTTCCCCAGGACAAAATACGCAAGATTTATCGAAATGGACATATCGGCGAGACATTTAAGGTTTTTGGGACATGTAACATGCGACTCCAAGAAGTGTGCCAGAACGATCGGTATCGGTATCGAGAAAACCTGGGTCAAAAAGGACTGCCCTCTTACGCTGACTGAAAACTTCGTTATATGTGCAAAATACATGTATAGTTTAATTGTCCATAGGCGCCTAAATGACTGGCGCCGAATTTTCCTGTCTAGGCAATCCGAACCTCAGAAGACAAATACCATTCCGCAGGGAAAAATTATATGCCAGTGAAGAAATACCAATTTGAAATCGTGTGTCATACCAACGGGTCCACCCGTCCGAATATGTTTAATTATTATTTACGGGCTGTACAGTTTCCAAGCCACCTCATTCAGCTCTACCGGTAAATCTGATAACGTGAACAGAGAGGACAAGAAACTGATAGCAATATATATGCAATTTCCAATATTATTGACCGATTTTATCATGAATTATCGAAACTTTTCGCACTTCGCGCTGGCTCACTAAACTGTGGCCCTTATTTCGTGACAAAAGCGAACAACGTGATGGGGGGGGGTCGGTATATCACGATATGGGAGCCCAAGACCAACGTTTAATTGGGGGGCTGGCCAAGTGTTGTTTCGTTTCTGCGAACGGGTACGCCCGAAGATGTTTAATTATTATTGAGGGGGTCCTATCATTTCAAACACACCTCACTCAGCTCTACCGGTAAATCTGATTACGTGGGCAGAGAGAGGATAAAAATTGATAACAATATATATTCAATTCCCGATCATATTGACCGATTCAATCATGAATTTTGAAATTTTTCGCGCTTGGCACGTCTAGACGAGAAAAGCTGACCCACTAAACCAGTTGTTCGTAACCTATTTATTTAGACACGTCCCCCTTTATGATAGTGAAAAATTTCGCATCCCCCTTATCGTCATATCACAAAATCCAACCGTGATGCTAGCAACCCCAACAGATTGTTTGATGGCGTGGAAGGTTATGGCTGTTGATGAGAGAAATAAAAAACATGAAATTCGGTCTATAAATAGAGACACACACGTGAATTGGAGGTAAATCGCGCAGAACGCAATTTTTTTTTCAGTTGATCGCTTCTGATATGGCGCAAATATTTAAAAAATTCACGAACTGCAGAACGAATACGGGTTTATGACGGAAAACGCTGGCACCAAACTATTTTTGACATTTCTATCTTTAATTTGAGACCACATTATATATAGTGTGCATCAGTAGGGTGGAGTGAAAATGACTTTTTTTTTAAATCAAAAAAGGGCTTCCTCAATCCTGACAAATGACCTAAAACTTCAATAAAAGGTGACTTCAGGGTATTACCCCCATTTTCCAGCCGGAAACCCCCCAATTTCTGCGCGTGGTGGGGGGGGGGTAAAATGTTCACTTGTGGACATTGAAAGTCATAGCAGTTCCAACCAATTGAACTGGGCTCCTATTCGTTTATTCTGTGTCACAAAGTTGAACTTGGAAGCAAAGGCATACCACGAGTTGGTTGATATTGAACATTGCGTTAATAAATTCATTGACTGCTGCTATTGGCCATGCTTTAAACTTAATGTTTAAAATAAAAACGATTCACCCGTTGTACAGGTGAATAATTACTCGGTTAATTTATCGATTCGGGAATCCGGCCTGCCGAATACGGTAGCCTACTTCATTTTCCTATGTCCGGCCCGCCTAGTTAGTTGCACGCCGATATTTTAGCGTATGCTTGGCACTTCCAGACGTATGAAAACAATTACTTCCTCTCGCTCAAAAGTCACAAAATTGCTTTTTCTTTTCATGACAATAGGACTCCATATAATGACTAAGATTTGCGAATGACTGATTCTTGCTGTGAATAGGATTTAATGAAAGTCGAGCCATTATCAAATACAATCGCCTCGCATGTCGGATGTTCTAAACTGAGGAGTCAGCAGTAATGAGGTTCATTCTGTAGACTAGAACATCCAATTGAATAATTGTTTCGACTGACAGGCGTCAGGGGTTAGTGGTAAATTAGAAACAACATTGCAGCATTGTATTGCATCAGCAGCTGTATCACATCGATAGAAAGACATTTGAGCAGCATGCATTAACAGTACATTCACTCCATTCTTCGATTCAATTAAGTGAGCTGATTGCTATGTAGGAAATGCATTGTCAAAGTGATTGGCTTCTAAAATAAGACATAAATATTGCGGGTCGTTCGCGATATCTCAGAGAGCTCGAGATTGCCAATGCGTGAGGTCGTGAGCAAACAGTTAAATGTGAAATAGCTGAGAACTCCTGAATTTGGTGCGAGTAAAAGTATATTCGTTCGAGGTAAACCTGGAGTAAGATTAATCGTGTGATTTGATATCATTGATCATGACTTCATTTTAGCGTCGATATTGACAAAACGCGATCACTTAAAGCGACGAAAATGTTGTTGAAGATTGAGACGCTTTTGTTTTTCGGATTCGTGATCCAACCAAATTTGTCAGGTACGAATAATTTGCGGCGTCATGTGAATCGGCTCGAAATGTTTCGTTTTTAGGGAAATTTTGCGTGCAAAGATACGTCAACGGCCAATGGATCACAAAGGGCGACTGTGGGGTTAGTAGCCTATACGAGCAGTAGAGCGTTCGTCACAACTGTTCTGTTATATGCCCATTTCATGAAGGGTCCCGGAAGGATGTCGGCATTGCAGAAGGAACTTCAGAGCAGAGCAGCAGAAGAGAGGAAGCAAAAACGGACCGTAGATAAGAAATGGACCGTGAGTAGAATTGGGAACATTTATGGAAAGTAGCAAAAGAGTAACAGAGTAAAAAGTGCGAGCCCGAACGTGTGAAAGCTGAATTCCTTTTCAGGTTTTCCAGCGGCGCAAATACGGAAACGTGAGTTTCTTCCGAGGTTGGGACGATTACAAGAACGGATTCGGCGATCGCAAAGGAGATTTCTGGCTAGGTAGGATGATTCGGTTTTGGTAAGACAGATCAAAGAACAATTGAAAACGATGACACAAAGTAATTGTTTGTCCTTGTGTTTATTTCATGACAACGTCTTACTCCAGGTCTAGAAACAATGCACCAATTGACAAAGGCAGGAAACATGGAGATGAAAATCAAAATGATCAAGAAAGACGGAATTTATTGGGTCGCTAAATACAGGTGAGCATCAATTCTTGTCTTCTCACGGACTCTGTTGCAGTCGGTCGATTTACCTTCGAGATGTTATTTCGTAGCAGTGTTGGGATGACTCGAGTCATGACTTGACTCGAGTCAGACTCGAGCCACCTTTTTCGTATGACTTGACTTGACTTGACTCGAGTCACCTCCGAAAATCGAGTGACTTGACTTGACTGAAGTCCAAATGTGCAATGACTCGAAGAGACTCGTGACTCGAAGGTAGTGACTGGATCCCAACACTGTTTCGTTGATTTGAAAGACAACGTATCGGCAAACAGAGTTTGTGTTTCCACCCGCACTGGTCGACACAAAATACCCGGTAGGTAATTTTAACAATTCCTCGAAATAAGGATGGCTGGGCTTGACACTTGGCTAGCAACGTATTTTTTTTCAAAGAAGTGATGGATATATTTTGAACTCCGGATGAAATTGTCGGCGATGTCGTCCTGAACCGCTTCGCTTTGTAACGACAACCGTTCCTCGACGAATAAGACACATCGGTTTTCCATTTATATCTGCGAAAGCAAATTTAATATTTCACACTGAGTTGAAACTCAATTTGCATGGTTTAATTTCCTTTTCCTAGCCGCGATCTGTTCAAGTCAGTGGTGTGATGAGTATAACATTCTTTAAAAGCATACTACCTGGCGGGATTCTCATAAACCAGAGTCCAGACGAATACCGATTGTCAAGACAGTACCAATTTGAACTCGAGCATATCCCGAAACCAGAATGAATAATTTTATAACAGAGACGGTGTGATGAGAGAGCTAGTAGCTTAATTAATATGTAAAAATACCAGTAGTTGCTTTCGTAATCGAAGATGTTGCTGGCCGCCTGCAGTAGACCGTTCATTGTCTTTACCATGTCAACACAACAAGTACGATCAACTAGAGTAATATATAACTAAAGCAGATATCACAATGATTTAAAACCAGAGGTGGTAAGTAACGAAGTACTTCTACTTTTTAGAAGTACCTAAGTAGTTCTAATATTTACTCAAGTAGATCTGATTTTCACTACTTGTACTTCTACCTCGTTATATACCTTGTGATCTACTTACTTACTTCTCGCTATTTTCAGTTTGTCAAGTAGAAGTAGTTTAATCCTCCAATAAGAAAGATAGCCCGACGAATTTTGGGGCTGTTTTCACGGAGTATACCAACATTTAATTTTCATGAAAGTCAAGTAAAGCCAAGAACTTTCGTTGTGCTTCGCGCACAGTAGTTTTGAAGTGTCAAGTATATCTTTTCAGGAAAGTATCGGTGAATATTATTTAGGCACCGGATTGCGTGGTTCCTCTCACACAGCATTATCGCCCATTTCAAATATTGCATCACAGTAAGTATGGCCCCGCATAATGCTTGAAACTACTGTTTCGCAATCTTTATCACATCGTAATCTAGCTGTCAATGACGTGTCCTAATCTGGAAAAGTGGACTCTGGCTTTTTTGAACGTTACACGTGGTTTAGCAGACCACCTTTCTGGACAGAAACGTGAAATACGTCGTCCGTTTTTTTTTATTTCTCTTTCAATCCCGAGTATCATACTTTGAGTTTTAATTAATTTCAGTTCTTTTGCCTGCAGAACAGACATGTTGAAGTATAAAAGCAAGTGTAGTATGCCTCCACCATATTTTTATTACCGTATATCAAAGGTGCTCGACCCGCGGGCCGCATGCGTTTGTTTCACGGCCTGAGACATCTTTCATTATATGAACATGAAGTAAATTACTACAGGCACGGCATTGTTACATATTAATTTAGCTGCTTAGCTCTCTTATCGCACGGCATATGCTTCGTTTGCTATGTTTCTTGATACGCACGAGTTAATATTGTTGTTTTTTGAATTGGTATTCGTGTTGACTCTGGTTTAAGAGAATCCCGCTGAATGGATTTAACAGAAACAAGATGTGTCATATTTGCCTAAAAACAATTGTTGGAAGCCTAGAATCATAAATGATACCACGGAAGTTTCTACTGGAGTTATACATATCGCATTCTCTTGAAAAACATCGCTAGCTAGGTGACAAAGCCCAGCAATCCATATTTCGAGGCATTTTTGAAATTGCCCACGACTAGGTCTGGGCGCAATGATTTAAGCACTGGAATCTGAATCGAGTATCAATTTTAATGATTCGAGTCGAGCAGTAAAGACGGCTTTTTAAGCACTGAGTATTTTGAGTATTGAAATAATACGTTCCTCGCCACTGAAAGGTAATTTACTAACGAGAATTATAGTTCCACTAAGGAACCCATGGGTCGAAAAATTACCAAAGTATCTTTATAGCGACGGGTAATTGCCGTTATGTTTGGTTGAAAATCGGTGATTGCGGAAATTCTCAAATAATCGACGAATTTATTTCCACCGAAAATGCTTTTTTTTAAACCCAAAACTTTTCACTCCAATTACTTCGTTCGAATTGAGACCAGAACTCAAATGTGAATGAAATTTCAGAACATTCAACAATTCCTCCCATGACGTAACCGGTAAAGCCGGAGATTCGTGACGTCATGCCGACACCAAATAGACAATGACAGTTCACGATACAACAATTAAAAACTTCACAATCGGCTGAGTTTAGTTAGGCTTACGTCCTCTTTTAAGAGGATTTGTCCTCTTTTTTGGCTTTTTTGAAAGTGTCCTCGGAGGACGCCCTTTTGTCCTCTTTTTTGAAAATTTAAGTCAGATTTAGAGCAAATCGCGAGTGATATGCCGCATATTAGCACAGAAGTGAAGCTCCGGCGGGTGTTTCGGAGTTAAAAACGGTGATTTTAGCTCTGAGCGAAAAGCTGACCTTTTTTTTTTTTTTTTTTTAGTCCACCGATCACAAAGTGGGAAAAATTAACCGGTTTTGAGAATTTTACTCCGGTATTGCAAGTTGAAAATTTATGAAAAAGTGTCCTCTTTTTTGATTTCCAAAATATGGTAAGCCTAGTTTAGTATTGTTACCATTCAGTTCCTTCCGCATCGGCCCCGGATCCGACTTCTACAGACTGCACGTATCCGGATACTCCGGGAATGTAACCGTCGGAGACAAACTCGCATATCACAACAATCGACAATTCTCGACGAAGGACGCGGACCACGATGGTCCGTTGTCGAGGCATTGCGCTGCTGAATACGGAGGAGGCTGGTGGTATGGCAACTGCCACGACAGCAACCTGAACGGAAACTTCCACAAAATAAGCACCAAGGGAATTTGGTGGGAACACTACAACCTGCGTTTCTCGGAGATGAGGTTCCGGAGAAGAGCGGGAAATTGACTTCTGTACAGCTGTGGCGTCACACTTCAAACAGGATCCTTGCTCTCGTATGAGTGTGACGTCACGCCGACGTATGAATGTATTGACTGTTATTGACCAGACCCACTTGTGTATCGTTTGCTAAATCAGTTCCATCACGTTTAGTGAGCTTCAAACGTAATCTCAAGAATGTGTTTTGTAGATCCATATATCGATCCGTCCTTGGTAATTGTACTTCCATGACATTACCTAAACTATTGGGTTTGACGACGACATATTGCGATTCTTCAATACTGGTTTGTGTGTGGGGTATACTAAATATGTTTAATCCGGAGTTATGACATTCTCGGGAACCCGCATGCATCAACATAGTTCTTAGTCGAATATATCCTGTTGTTTACGACGACGTTTGGATGAAGTGTTTTTTGACTTTGTTTTTTTCCTTTTTATAGCTTTTGGGGTTAAAATTTTATCAATCACTCGACCGCCAGCTTGTTTACTTCTCTTGACAACACTAGACTTGATCGAGTTACCCCGTAATAGATCTCTCGCTATTTCACCTCCAGTCCGTAACAATTGACCGCCAGCGTATTTCGCAATAGGTGTCACTAAACGACCGAGTGATTTAAACAAACTCCCGATGCCGGATCCGGCTTGAACTCCACCACTGAAATATCCATAACCATCACCTGTCTGGTTATAATGACGATGGACAGAATGATGGTCACACGTGAAAACAACTTTCATAATCGCTTCCTAATGTTAAATGTAGCTTGCAATGAACGACTTATTATATTTATAGGTTCCCCAAACTCATCCCTGAGGTAAAGACATACAGAATCTACAACATCTTTCGAAACAGGGAAATAATACGGATTTGTCGCTATCCAATTATGTGCGACATCGCCAGGTGTCAGCGGTATAACTCGTAATAAACGCGCTAACGTATCTCCAAGTAAGTGAGGGTGAATAATATCACAATACACAAACAAATATTGACCAATCGCCGGTTCGGTTAAAGTGAAATCGATCTCCATGAGGGCTAATTCGCAATATCTCGTCGGGATGTTGTTGATGGTGAGTAGTCTGTGTTCAAAATCAGCACCAAGCATAGAGGTGGTTAACGTCACTATTTTCATCGCGCGTGGAGTGTCAATGTGGTCTCTATATCATGTACTAACTGACCGTATTGGTCCCTGATGGTGATTTTTATATCGCGGATGTGGTTAATCGACACTGGGAAATAGAACGGTTTTTCAAATACAACTTCTTGTCTCGTACACGTCTCGTTATTTACTTGGATCACACGAAGCAATTGACTCATGTAATCACCCACCGGATGATGTCGTAGTACATTGATATACACAAATAGATATCTGAGGTGGGGTTGAGTTGGTTTAGATTTGATCGACGTGACATTACATACTGGTGTCGACACTTGATCAACTACACTGAAATAATTTGTGAATATATCCGTGGGGTGGAGTGTGATACGTTTCGGGTAACGAATTCGGAAAAGTTCATCGTTGATTCTTTCGGTGAAACAGTGTTTGAAACTTTCAGATAATATTCTTCGCATCAACTCGAGGTTGTTTGCATAATTCCCAAGTGGTGTTAGGTACGCTTCTACTATTCGATCTTTCTCATTATGTAGCTCCCAGAGTGCTTGATCACGATTGATTATAATTCGATCAAGAGATTCACTGACAAAACTCATATCCATCAACGCAAGCTCATTACAAATAATTTCATTCGGTAACACCACCGAGAATTCACCCTGGGTGCCAGACAACGTGATGTAACTCATATTGAATCAACAGCTCTACGACGGAAGCGTAGGGTTACTGCCACTGGTGCTTTTCGAAATTTAATGGGGTTGCCAGCTGCATCACGTAGATAAATTCGTATCGTTCTAAAATTGTTTCTCGCTAAAGCAAAGAAGTATGGTTTTGGGAATATGTTGATTTGGTTTTCATTCGGTTTAGCGGTTACAGTAACCACCCGTAAAAGTTGTTGCAGTTTGTTACCGTGTGGCCTTGGTTGTATCAGATCGCAATACACATAAACCTTATCAATCCGTTCCAACTTTATCGCAGGTGTAAATATAAATTCTACCACTCCGCGGCGACGAGATACAACGCGTCTAAATGTTATTGTATCCAACACAGAACCAAGTGGTATCAATCCGTAAGGTTCGGGTGAATCATGTGTGGTACGGGGTACGCGTCTGGCGCTAGAGTCTGCGGTGTCGGTATTTATGGGTACACCCTGCTTGGGTCTTTTTTTACTCGTAACTAATCTTCTGAATGTGATTCTAAAGTCACCGAATCCTTGTAAAATGAAAATGTCCCCCATGTAATATTTCTCGTACGATTCTAACATTTCACCGATGTTGTAATACGAGCCTTCGGGAATATAATACTGTTCGGTGTATCCATTCGCATCGACAAATCCAAAACCGATACTTTTCGCTGTCACTTCAATTCGCGGCTGAAAATCATGGGGGAAGGTCAGCTCACATAATCCTAGCTCATGGCGATTCATTTCTAATTCTTTATAAAGTTCCGTTTGAAAATCTGTGCTAGTATTCGGAAATTTATCCAAACTCGCATTCGAAGGTAGAGTCAACAACATTTTATTGTTTCTTTCAACATATACGGTGAGGTGATGGATTCGGTAATAAATACCCAAGTGAAGAAGACAGTAGCGTTAAATATATCTCACGATCCACCCCGACAGAAATTTGATATAATGAAAACACGATTACACACACTAACATACAAATCTGTACAATAAACACAATCTGGTTTTTCAGACTGTTCGAGACTTGACCCATGCGAGATGAGACGGAATCAGAATCCATAGTTTGGTTGAACAACATTTTCAGAGTCTATTTATACAAATCCGAGACCCAAGAATTAAATTTAGACGGATAACCCAACCATTTTACAAGATATTGCGTTTTCTTTCCTTTCCTGCGAGTAGACAGG
This sequence comes from Botryllus schlosseri, assembly GCF_051294905.1. Lineage (NCBI taxonomy): Eukaryota > Metazoa > Chordata > Ascidiacea > Stolidobranchia > Styelidae > Botryllus > Botryllus schlosseri. Next base: position 37,576,225 of record NC_137238.1, read on the forward strand.
ATTTTTTCGATATTGTAAATATTATTATTTTTAGTTATTGGTTGTAACTCTTCACGCTGAAAGCGACCGTCTATAACTTCACCATGGTAGTCTTTCAATTGATAAGTAGGAGGGTCACCTTTACGACATTGAGATACGAAAAAGATTTCTTCGGTCCAACTCGCCAAGGCACTTTTTACAAAATTACCACGTGATTTCGAAATCCTGACGGGTGTACCTATAGCTAGTTTGGGTTTTTTAGGGGTCATGTCAACGTATAACCTATGGAAAATTTGTTCTTGATTCGAATAATTAACATCCGCTGGAGGACACCCTATAGCAACGTGAAAAGTAGTGTTATACCCCCGGCATATCTCAGACAGGACACTGACATAATTCAAAGTCTTATTATGCGTGAAATAACGGTATAACACTTGCTTCAGAGTACGAATAACACGCTCGCATATCGATGCTTTCAGTTCACTATTTGTATGAAAATGTCGCACATTGTTCTCTTTTAAGAAAGTCTGAAACGCACGATTAGTAAACTCAGAACCTTGATCACTTTGAATAACATGAGGTATACGATTCTTAAATATTTCCTTGAATCCGCGAATAATACCTTGCGAGGTTTTGTTTTTGAGTGGATACAGATATAAAAATCGACTGAAACAATCGATCGTCACCAACACATATTCAAAATTATCGTTTTCTTTTGAAAGATTTTGCATATGCATGAGATCGGTTTGATACTGAACACCGAGACCGGACGTAATCACTCTAGGTCTCTTAAATTTCTTTCGATAGGGAAAATGTTTTGTGTACGCATCCTTGCTCGAAAGAAACTCCTTGACTTTGGCTCTATTCCGCCCTCTAGAGAATACGTATGCACCGCGGTAACTACCAGGTAGCCCTGGTGTGAAATACTTAGTATGGCTCCCATCCGTATCGTCTCGGGGTCTTGGGTGTACGACCACTTTTCGTCTTGGCATGTTGGGTCTTTACTTTGCTTCGTTGGCTACTCGGTGATGGTTTAGGAATCCTTGATGGTTCACCCTTGATCAGGCGTCGCAGTGCGTCCAACTCACTAGCCGAAAATAGATTCCTTTGTTCTGATATATCGATTTTCATCGGTTGATTAAATGTGTCGTGTTTTGTTTGATAACGATTTAGTGCGTCGTTATATAAGGCTAATTTTCGTTCTTGGGGTATGTTCATCTGTAATATGTCGCTCATACATTTATCGATATCCAAATTCAATTTCTGAACTTCAACCTCGTTGATCGGGTTCGGAGTTATGAAGATTTTTTTGAAAGAAGTCATTTTTTGAAAAGATTACCGAGTAAACCAGTGACGACGGGTAGGATGCTTGATAATAGAGTCATAAACATACCCCCATTCTGATTAACCATACGTTTTTTATGTCGAATAGGGATGTCTTTCCTGACAAGTCGACGTAAACTACATTTATGAGCTGATAGTCGCTTTCTTTTATACTTTGAAAGAGGGATGTTGCCGTTTAAAATGTTCTTTGTACAATCGCATATACACTCGATCAATTCTTTGCTGGCTCCCGATATAATTTGCTTGCGTATCTCGGGTTTACTTTTATGTAGGAACTCTAGTGTGGGTATATGCCGCCGTGTCCGAGCTGGTACCTTGGTCATTTTGAGTTTAAAGTCGTCTCCGCGCTTGGCTATTTATACCATCGGGCTATAAACCACCATGGTTTCACCAGGAAATATATTGGTCATAACTCGTCGATTTTCAGGTGCTTCTTGCGTGAGATCGAGGAATAAATAACTATGAGGTTGTCTAGCAGCGTCACGATAAGCCTCTGTTAAAAATCTAGAGTTTGGGTACATTTGTCGACCAAGAAAACTGATCTGTTGTTGGTCGCGCGGATTCTTGAAAATCACCATATACGAGCTTGAAAGACTCAAGTCACGTGCTCCTTTACCCTTGTGATACAGGTTCTGCGTGATATAGCAAATTGACTTGGCTGAATGATGAGAAAATCTTGTAAAGTAGTCTGCAATTTTCGCGGTCTCAGTCATGAAATCATCCACTATAATCAAGGTATCTTCAGAGCAAACCTTCAACTCTTCTAAAATATCTAGACCGACGTGGAATTCTACATTATGCATCGTCTTGAAAACCTCCTGATAATTATTGTAACAATATACGACCCTGGATACACTAGGTTTAATCATTGATGTCGCATGCCTAATCAGCTTTGCAACAAAAGTAGTCTTCCCACTTCTTGAAGGACCACTCACAATACACGCGAATGGGTGAATCAATTCCATCATTTGTTGTTTATTGAAACTCGATAAAGTGCATGTGTTTATATATCAACAAGGTTGGGAATATCCACTGTTGTAGTCATCTTGTTCTAGTGGAATATATAAACCCGGTAGAGTTCGATTTAACAATTTTCCCCGGGTTATGAAATCTTCATCTGTCCCTCGTAATTTCGTCAGTGGAAGTTGTAGTGTTACAAACGCTTTATTAAGGTTGTCAAGCAGCTGATCCCAATCTGCAAAATGAAAAATCGCATAAGAGGATTCATAACACGAGAGGATTCATAGCGCTTTAAAATCTAACAGTGTTACTATAACAACTATAGATCTCACCTTTTAAACACTCTTTTAAATCTTTATGTTGTGTCGATACGCGTTGTTCGTATAATTCATGCGATATCTCTCGATTCAAATACAGCTCCACGAAGTGTACATGATCGCGGCGTTGTACAAGTGTCTTTTCGTGTAACCGAGTCAGACCTGCTTGTTCCAGAAAAGCTATTATGTAATCACTAGCCATCTGTAAAAACAAGACACAGATATCAGAAAATATTGTTACTAAAATGTTTCCATTACAAGTTGACATTTCGAAAACACCCACAGATTGTAAACAAAGTTTCACCTAAAACTATCAGTGTTCACCGCAGATTATGTTCACAATGACCAAGAGAATCATGTTTGCAAAAAATCATCGGTTGTAGCAGCACTACTTTCAGAGTCAGAACGAGGTCGTTTCAAACTGTTTGCGACTCTATGTTGATCAAGGAAAAATTGGAATTTTCGATGTCGCTTGCGGGTTCTCAAGTAGGCTTGTCTCTCTTCGTGACCGAAAAGCGGTATCCACGAACAATTTTTTCCCAAGACCACATAATTTGTCAGCTTTGCTCTGTTGAATAGGATGTGGTTATCACTCGGCATCTTTCGATCAGGAAATTGTAGTTGAAGTAGCGCTTCTATGCAGACACTTCGGACACGGGTCCATTTCTCGTCTAGTTCCTGACGGCGCGCCTTGGATCGATCGGGTATCGTGCGGTCTTGTGAGTTGTCGTCGGTACCGTGAATCGAGAGCTGTGTTAATTCCTGCTCCAGTTCAAGCGTCTCTTTGTGCAAACTATTTAAATCCAATTCTGACATTACTGACTCAATATATGAAATAGCGTTATCCATCTGGAAAACAAATGACACATCAACACATAAAAAATACAACTAAATCATAATAATAGCAGACACACAGATAAAATACAATAGCACACAAAATATACAATTACGTCACAATGGTATTACACATTCAATGGCAGGGTTGACACACCATCCTCGAGCACTCGGCGTTTGGCATAGAAATAGGAAAATGTTTTACGCTGTTGTTTGTACGTATAGACACCCCTATCTCTGCACCGAAACCCCTTGTTCACTCCCCCGACAGATTGCCTAGATGTCAAGACACCCAGAAAAGTTTCGAAATCGACTGGGTTGGATTTCTGGAGGCCTTTGGAAGCTAATTTTTTCTTTGGTCCATCACAAAAGTAATTTTTGGATTGGAGCCCACAGAAGGATGTACCACCTTCGTACTCCACTTTCATCAAACCCGGTTGACGAAGGTAATACGCATACGTGTCTTTACAACACTGTCTCGATCGGTCAAAAGAAACCGGATCAGCCAAAAACTCAGTTCGGTGCTCGTCACAAAAATAGCGTGGAAACCAGTTCTCGTATTCCACATAAAATTCATCTCTTTTCTCGGGGATAAGGATATCGTCGAATGAGGCTGAGTGCGAAAGATAGAGAGAGTCCGTGTCCATCATTAATAGCATGAAGCACTCGTCACGGAAATATTTACACAAGCAGTCATAAAAAAACGAGAGCATCTTAAGCTTAGCATTGTTATAAACCCAGAACCCCACTTGAATACAGTTACCCCACTTGATCGTTTTAGGTCGCTTCGTTACTTCAAATAGATCAGCGTTCAATTCATCATATTTCACAAAAAAGCGATCCTCAACATTGCCATCCAATTCACTTTTATCACAGTAGGTGGTTCGTTTGAATTTACGTGGATTCATCAAGACCCGGCCATAGCTGCTATTTCCGGCTAATTTTTGCGTCAGGGCAATGATCTCTAGGCTAGGGTCACGATCTCCAGCACGTCGACAATCCGAGACATTTTTCGCGAAGGTGTCAAAACATGTCTTTTTGGTGAATTCGACCGCCTCATGAATTTTGGATATAATCAATCCGTGTTCAACATACCACTTGATCAAGTCGGAGGTCAACAAGATTTTCTTACCCCAGTATGAAGCAACTAACATGCGCGTGGGTTTGGTGAGTAATTTGCGATCAATGGCGAACTGTTTCATTTGACCTGACAAATGCTCGCGAGACACCATTGTATTTTTGAATATCGGACATAGTTCAACAAACTTCCTTTGCAAATGTTTTGGTGTAAAAATATCGACTGATAAACATCCAAAGAATGTACCGGTCATTACCATCTCCATCAATTTATGCGCGGTGACAGACTTGGTTCGAGTCAATTGCGATTGAATTCCATCAAGATATCGCACAATATCAGGATTTTCCTGTTTCTCCGTGCGCCAGTCGCATTCCCATTTACATATGACTTGATAATTGAGGCTTTTGTAATAATCATGAACACGTTTAGTTCGTTCTCGACGTTCCAAGTCATCACAACCAAATCTGCATTGATGCGCGTGAAAATGACACCCAAGAAAAGACAAGATTACCCCTTGACCAGCCGAATTACGATAGAACCCATCAGCGGGGTAATTACGGGCTCCTACGCGGATTTCAGGTCCATTAAAAGCATGGTGGACATGTACATTGTGAATATATGAATACCAGTTTAGCCATTGAGCTGCTGTCTCCCCCCATTTCGGTGCGGTCTTGACAGGTTTGAATTTAGTACACTCAGCATCGAGTGGTTGCCAATGTACCGGGAAACCAGTTGGACTAGGTTCACTCAAAGCAAAAAGGTATAACGAATTGCTGTCCAGCCCTGTTACATGTTGGGTGATCTGAGCGTTTTCCTTATGAAAAAATTCTTTGATTCGAGTTTCACCCTGTTTTTGATATCGATGGAAAATGACCGACGGCCCACCCACTAAATTGTCTCTGAATAGTGAAACCAGGTCTTGGTGTTTATCATTGAACAAGGTGAAATCGCGTGGGATGCTATTGAAAAGATGCCTCGATACAACCCCGGGTAGGGAGACAGCTTCTTTGAATATATCCACACTGAATTGACTTTTGAAAGATTGAAATTGTTTTTCTAACCCCTCAATGAAGTAGTGAGTATCGATTGCGTTGTACCATTTGAGATAATCACGTAAGGTTGTCATTTTGTTATCGTTCCAAACCTTCAAACAGTTTTCATATTCAGCTGTGGATATATTACGATCTTCTAGTGAGCTGTAAAAGTCGCTGTGGCTAGGAAGACTCGGATAATCTAACTTTTCCAAACTAGTCAGAAACTCGTACGGAAAATGACCTTTAGCGGCGCTACATTTGAAGGCTTTCAAATAAGCATCGTACGAGAACCCGGGTGCCAAGTAATTTACAATGTCCAAAAATTTAAGTCTGTTAGTTGTCAACGAGAGGAAGTTGTTACCTCGTTTCAATACATTCAGATTTTCATCAACGAGTAAACCCATCAAGTACTCTTTGAGACAGTTCAAGTCATACCGACCACCATTGAACGATAAAACAGGGATTTGTTTTAAATATCGCATAAACTCCTCTTGTAAACGTTCAAGAGGTATTTTTCTTTCGGAAGGATCGAGCGCTCTCATTTCGGTAATTTTAGTTTCGAGCATGTCCAAGTAGTGTTGATATTCCGTCAGTAACAATCTGAATGACTCACTTTGAATATCATGAAAATGATCAACCATTTCCGCACACAAGTCATTTGGGTCACCGTTCGAGACAATTACATACGGCTCCAAGAACCCTTCCACATTAGAAGAGATGCTAACCGAAATGGGAATATGTTTACACTCCCATGAAGTTTTGGAGGAATCTGGAATATCACACTTTTCAAACATGCTCTCTATGTCGAACGCGATACGGTATTTGAAATAACGAAGCTGGTGAGGAACAAACACCCCTTCTAAATCAAGCTTTTCAAAGATGTTCAGAGGAGGTGTATACACGCCACCTGGAAACACTTCAACGACACCCGTTGTACATTTGTGTCTGGTCAATTCATACTGTTCGTTAAATAATCGTAGACAAACATCACATTTATAGGTCTCTATATACCGCCTCATGTCAGTAATGAGACAGAAGTGTGCATTTTCTAAATGTAGGTACACAGGTTTCCCTTCAAACGTACTACGTCGGAGAGCGCTAGCTTTACCCTCTGTCTTGGTGTACACGATTATAGCAACATTAAACAAATCCTCGATATCGTCCAACATGTCAAGAGTTACACCAGATTCTACATTGATCCCACAAACCGAAGTGAATTGTTGAGCCAATGCTTTGGCATCTTTGCCCAGTGAGTGGGCGATGCAACGAAAAGCGCACAGATTGTCCTTGTACAGATGTCGATTGGGTCGACTTAACATTGTCAAGATGCATTTCGATTTTGTAAGCCATGTCGGTAGCTTAATACCAGCACAACCAATCAGTAAATGACCCGTAGGGTATACATAAAACTGGACATTGGTCAGACAGACTGGCAGTGACTTTGTATCTACTCGAGAGTTTTGTAACAAATCAAGTGCGGTTTCCAAGCGAATAGATTCAACAAATTCATCGAATTCAGGTAGTGTTGAAATTAGCGCCGGTGTTTCTAATACACTATCGATGTTTGCCGAAGCATGAAAATACCGAAATCTCAGAGTCTCAGTGTGATATAAAATGAAGGCATGTGCGTAGTTCACTTTAAAGGTATGTGACTCGGAGAAAAATATCGCTTGGATATCGCGGTAAACATCCGTTAGCTCACGATCGATAACTCGAATATTATACACATGACTGGTCTTTTTCACTACATACGATTTTATCGCTTGCCAGTTCTGATTTACAACTTCTTGGCGTTCGTCACCGATCTCTGGTGGTGCATTCTCTTCTTCGCGAACACGATTCCGTCTGCGTCGACTCATCTGTAAAATTAATAACATGCGGTCAAATTCAGCACTTGGGGAACATTAAACTAGTCTTACTTACATTCTAGTTTCTTCGCCGGTGTCTTCCTGGATTCTTTATGCTTAATAAAACAAGCAACACATCATACTATGTTCGCTAACATAGTGTTGTAGCAGATAACTTACCAGTAGACTCGTGTTTTCAACTTGAGTTTGCTCCGTCTGTCAACAACATAGAGAATTACATCATGTTCACTAGTTCTGAACAGCAATAACTTACCTATGCAATTCTTTACTTCAATTTCGATGCTTGTTTTGGCTGTAGGATAAACGAATAACATATTATATTCATAAATCAAAGTAGTCATACCGAATAACTTACTAATTAACTCCTTATCCAGCGATCCGCGTTCGAATATACCCAGACAGTCAGTCACGTTGTTCGCTGCTCGACACCCGGAGAGAAAGACCTAAACCGCTGATTCGAGATTACAAGAGCGCCAGCACCACTAGTGGTTGCGCTTTTAGAATCTATTGTTTATTTATGGCTCTAATGTAAAATCTGAAACGGAAAACAGAAATTGAGAATAGACACTCACAACAATGAAAATTATTCAGCACAAATTATACTTCAATTTCGTTCTAATTTCTAGAAGTCGATGCAAGTACTCATTGGTTGCGGTATTTAATTCAGGTTGAATCTCATCAAGACTCCAACGCTGACCCTTGACAGTGAGCAATCGTTTGATGTCAGCCATGAGCTTTGCGACAGTCAAATTTTTTTTCTCCGTCAACGAATCAACATAACATAGTATTGAACCTAAATGCGGCTTAACAACGTCAATAGTCTGAAGGTAGGTGACCATCTTGTCAACTGTGTATTGACATAACTTTTCTTCCTGCTTCTTTTTTCCCTTCACGTCGTCGCGAAAATCATCGTCACTCGCGCTTTTAGATTTCACAGGTTTCTTACCAACCTTCTGTCTGGGTTCGGTACGATTCAAATTTTTCGATTTCCCATTACGAAGCTGTTTAGCCGGTGGTATGCCCACCGTTGTCGATATGGTTCTTTTTCGAGTTGGCTTGCCGGTTGATACAGATTTAGGAGTATCAGTCACCGATAGCGACTCCGCGGGGCGCGGTATCGTCATCCCAGAAGTCGACGGTTTCTCGGGATTCGGTAATTCGTTGCTAACGGCTGTCTCGTCGGTCGGTACACACGGTATCGTCACCAAGTTCGTGAGATCGTTAATCGCGCTTTCTCTAGCTAGTTGACCCGACTTCAACCACGCCTGGCGCGCTATATCTGTATAGTTTGACTGCATTTCGATCGTTGCCGTAAGGTCGCGTTCTGCGGATTCTACTCTTAAATCCGACGTCATCAGATCACCAGGATTAATCGCATCAAAGATATCCGCGTTCTCTTCAAATTGTGATTCGAATGCATTTGGTTCATAACCAAATTTATCAAGATTATCTATCTGAACCTCGGTCATTGTACAATAATTAATCTAACTGCTCCAACCAACGTTTATGTCTGCGACAGCGAAGTATAACAATCAGATCGCGGTGTTGGCTATTTATAGATTTAATTCGATAGTAGCACGCGGCCGGATGGAAAATAATTCGGCGCGCAGGTCATTCGAAATATAGGCCGCACGCACACTGCGTAATCCTCAGAACCGATCGCGTTTCCTAATTTCAGAACCGGACGTATTTAGTGTGTCACACAGGTCAAAACGCGGTCGCGGACATCTGTTTTTTCAAAATCGCACAGCGCACTGCGCTTTAGTGAATTTCCTGTTTAGCGAAACGGGCGATTTTATTGCGCCACACATGTCAAACGCACCCGCCAACATCTGTTTTTTCGAAATCTGAGCGGTGTATTTCACCATTTTAACACATTGTGGTGTCATTCTCATGGTTTACTTTTTCAGTTGATTGTTACATATACTCGTTATGGCAACTAGCGCGATTATTGAGAATTACCTTCTCTACTATCATAACTTGACAACCCCCATATTGAGCGAAACGGAAAAATTCATCCACGGAGTACTAGATTTCTATGTACATGGAGAAAACGTGAGCCGTGTTCGAAAGTGCGATTTTACCGCATTGGTTAACTCGATTCGATCATACGGCATCGACTGGAATGGGGTTTTTAGTGTCATAAGCATTGCGGCGATGAAAAGTGACATACGCACCCTAGCGGTGTACAGAGATTTAGCAACAGACATCTTGAATACTCACTACAGTACATTGATAAGTGACTGGGTACGAAGAAAATTCATTCGTGTCGTTTGTCGCTTGTGAACGGTATCATTTCTTACAGAACTCCTGTAAAGTTTATTTCAATCCAAGTCTATTCACGCGGGTCATCAGGATTATACAAAGACTGTTAACTCACTCAATACCACGCACCTAATTCTATAAATATCGACGGATTTGTTGATGACTCTCACTTTATCAAACGATATGACATCGAACAGCGTCAGCAGTATGCAAGTCGGAGCAGTTTCAAATTTTCACGTCGGTGTCAAATTCGTCTCATCGCCCAAAAGAGGTGGCGTTAGTCAATATCTCAAAGGTATATTCATCGACGGCAATAACGAAGAGATATCTTTCACGTGTTTCAATCGTGAATTGTTCGGGATCATTGAGAAAGCATTCTCCAAACGAAAAAAACTCATGGTCAAATCCGGTTGGGTCCAAATTGACAAGTTTACTGGAAAACCTGCTGTATTACTGGGACGGGCTTCGTCAGTAACTCTGCATGGAAAATCGAGACATACGACTGAAGAATACCCATTATTGACCTGTGAATCAGTATACGGAAATAAAGATGAATACGTCTCGATCGCCGCTACTTGTGTTTCTGGAGAGGAGAAGACGGTCAATTCTGATGCCGGAAAGGAGTTGAAATTATACAGTTTTACATTGAAGGATGATACTGGTGAGGTGGTTTTGGACCAATGGAACAAAGCCTCGCTCGTACCCGGGAAGAAATATCAACTCACTCGTGTTAAAAACTGTGTCGGCAGCTTGAAAATCGATTCGTTAACTGGACTTGTTGAATTGAAAGAATAGTTTGCATATTTGTATACCACAATACAATATTTCATTTCGCGTAAAATGTATGACCTATGTGATTCGACAACTGGGTTAGCGCGGTGTTGTTCTACTGATCGAGGTGTGAAAATTGTACTATCGCGATGAAGTTGCGACTGTGAACAGCAGATTATTTTGTAGGTGCGAAACAGCGAATAAGCCGAAAGTATTATTCAGCTAGCGATCAATAGCGAGGAAAGAGAACACGATCGGTCATTTGACACGACTAAACTACGACATCATATATCATAATTTACGATCAAACTATTTCGCACTGAATGGAATAGTGTAATAATCGATAGTAGCACACAGCTGCATGAGAAACAATTCCGCACGCAGGTCATTCGAAATATAGGTCGCACGCACTGCGTAAATCCTCTTGCAAGCCACGTTTCCGTTTGTGCGGTTATTGCTGGTGACTCGTACATATTCAACACCGCACGAGAGATGGCTGAAAGTACGAATCACGACCGCACCCATAAGAACACATGGCGAATCACCACAGAACCCGTAAGAATACACGACAGGCGAATCGCCGCCACCGCCTATAGCAAAAAAGGCGAGTCACGACCACGAGTTTTCACGGCGAATCACCGCCACCGCCTATAGCAAAAAAGGCGAGTCACGACCGCACCCATAAGAACACATGGCGAATCGCGGCCCAGAGGAGGGTCTAAAAAGGCGAATCGCCACCCCGGGTTTCCAGGCGAATCGCCACCCCACCCATTAGAAACCTATGGCGCATCACGACCGATCTACATAACTACTGCCGGTATATTTCGAACGTCTCTATTTGTAATTAATCCCAAATATTTTCTTTCAGCATTGCTTTCTACTGGTTGGAATTAAGCCAAATTTAAGTTATTTTAGATAATCTAACAATTTTAAGAAGTAGCCTCTTTTTTGAGATTCTGTCCTCATTTTTGGGAATTTGTTTTGGTAAATGTAGGGCAAATTCGACTAAGACAACAGTAAATCAGCACTAAAGTAACGCTCCGGCGACTATTTCGGCAGCTGAGCAGGTAAGTTGACGTTTTTTCTGGTCAACCACCTGATATGATGTGAAAGCAAAACTGTACCTCTACATAAGCGTTTATCTGTTGATTCTTTACCAGCTTGTATCTAGCTAGACGTGATTTCGTAGGTTCTCTATGAGATAGTATGTAGACCTGATTCGTTTATTCTCTATAAGCTATTTGTGAGCGGTCGTCGATGTGCTCGTAATAAAAACTGAATGCTTTTATTTGTGAAATATCAGACTGACAAGACAGATATTTGATTTAAAGTTCTAAGATTAGTAACGTTATTGTATTGGCGGCCTGTCTCGTCTATCTGTAGCATCGGTATATGAGGCCAGGAACTGCCTGTTATCTGCCTAACTAAATAAACTTGTGCCAACACTATGATAGGGAGAAAATAAGCATGTTTGGCAAGCAAGGAATTCGATATCACCCAAGCAGGATTGAAAACATTAGTTGAACATGACATCAATACTGTGACTTGGACTCGACTCGAGTCATAACACTATGACTCGGACTTGATCCTTAAAACGGTGACTTGGACTCGGACTCGAGTCGGTGATGAATTGAAAATTACTCGACTCGACTCGAGTCAAAACCACAAAAGTCAGATTGACTCGTGACTCGGAACCATGTGACTTGGTTACAACCCTGGTTTCCTATAGTTTGAAGTGTTCTAGTTTATTTCATGTCCAAGCCTATTGCAATGGCTGCAAAGCTGATCGAATAAATGTTCTCAGGAATTTGAAATACGTGATACGCTACATTACGTATTTCTTTAAATGTCTGTTGAATACATCAGGGTTATCAGTATTGGCCTTCAGTGAAACAATATCACACAACGCTAATCTGCAACAGATAGAATATTGATCATTTCTTATAAGGTACTGGTGTCCAGACGTAGTCTTTCTAGTTTATTTCACGCTCAAGCATTACAACGGCTGTAAAGCCATCTAAATAACTCTTCTGACGGCGCATCAAGCTAAATTTCATGTTTTGGGGAATGTAGGTTATATATATATTTGCTGATTTTTCACTTAAAGTGCTAGTTATGTACGTAACCGCCTCAAAAACGTGACGTGACACCGGTCAGGCCCTAGTCAAGCTCCGCGTAAAATATCGAATGTCGGGTATTGAAGACAGATATAAAAAGTCCGAAACGGTCTGAAATCACGCGCTGCAAGCATCGCTGGTCACAAAATGCGTACCGCGCCCGGAAAACGCAGACTTACCGGTCCGCGAAAACCAGAAAACAAATAGGCTCGACCGATTGTCCTCGGCTTTTACAAAATCGGGTAGAAAAAAACAGGCGGGCCACGCATTAAAAATAACCAAAACGTCGCAAACACAGTGATGATTCAGCCGGTGGGTGCGTGGGGTCGTCATGCATCATGTTGTTGCATAACCCGGGTGGGTGAGACTGGCAGACAATTACCAAAGAATTCCAACTTCTATATACATTCGGAAAACGACAAAAATCATCCTTTTTAACTCATACGTAATGCAGCAAAGCCCGTGATGTCAAGTATGGGCAGAAGAACGCATATTTTCACCCGAGAGATGGTAAGCGGGCGGAAAAAGGGGGGCGAAATTCGCAGCAGCCCCCCGATTTCAAATCGGCAGCAGCAGCTGAGAATTGTTATAACATCACAGCAGGTTATCATCATCGAGCAGAGATTTTCGGGAAAAGCGCAAGGTCGTAGAAATCAAACACAGATTTTCATGTCGAAACAAAAATCGCGTCATATCCACGATGTCTCGGGGCCGGCCGTTGTTACAAAAAACGGTCTATTGTCGGGTAATATTTGCAGCTTTATGCCAAAAAAACATGGCAACAAAATAGTTTAGGGTTTTCACAACAGAAACAGTCGATATACGATCATTTTTCACAAAATCCAGGTCGACATTTTCAAACTTTTCCACATTTCTCCCGATTACGAAAAGACCCCAAAATATCTTCCTGGGGGAGTGGGGGCCTTTTTTGGAAGGCACCATCAATTTGTCATTGCTACGTCGCAAATTATTTTGCGGGAGACAAAAGTCATTGTTTCAACCAACAATGGTGGGTTCAGGGGTGCTTCTTTTTAGACATGGTCGTGGTCTTGTCATTGTTACGTGAAAAGTTTGCTTGTCTGAGACACAAAAGCGATTGTTTTTTTGACAATAGCGTCATTTACAGGTTCAAGTGGGCAACTTTCATTGTATGGAGATTGTTACCTTTTTTCAAGGTGTGATCCTTGTCTGCTGCAGAAATTTTTTTTGTTCAAACACAGCATTTGTATTAACGTGGGGCAAAGGTGGGTGCCCCGACTACATCTCGTTAAGAGGTATCGTGACAGTTTCCCCTTTCCTGGGCCTGGTCTCGGCCAACGTCAGTTTCTTGATCTCGACCTCGTCAGACTTTGATTTGTTGGCAGCAGGCGATGTTGGAGAGGGGGGCCGGGGAGGTTCCGGTTGAGCGGGCAAATTCAAACTCTCGTCGGCCATCGGCTGTTGCTCGGAGACCTCGAACTTTCCGAAAGCCTTGTTCGATTGGCTGCTCCTGTGGGCGGCATTCTTGCTCGCTTTGGATCGACGGCCGGGTCTCGGCCGGTTCACCTCGTCCTCGGTCTGGGTGAATATCAGTAATATGTAAAGGGAATAAAGTTTTACTAAAAAAAAATTTAGTTGCTCGACTCTGTTTCGTTCCTTAGTGCGCAGGTTTGACGGGGCAGCCAGTAGGGTAACCATGATAGTTATTGCCAGCCATTATAGCGGACGCGCTAAATCAAATAAGCGACGATAGCGATATCAGATGTCAATATGACCTATTTCGCATACAAATGATTCCCGCTAATTGGCAGTACGCGGCATCGATGATACGAATTAGTGAATTGGCATTTCCACAGGACGGGATTTCTAGTTTTAAATGTGAGTCTCCCTGGCTACACACCTAGGGTTTTAATACCGACAACGAGCTGCTAAATATCAACCTGGGGCCTACGATCCTCGATATGGTTGCGCCCGATAGAGTCAGTCCAGCAATGAAGTCTATACAATATACATAGAACATAGGCACACACAAACACTGTCCTATTTTCGCTCCAATTAAAGAGACAATCACGAAACTAACTCGTGAATTATTTTAAATCCTTGAATATTTAGTTGTATTAAGTTAATTGGCCTTCATTAGATACTAATTAGTGCTAATTACAGGTTGAAAGCTGCATGAGTAACTCGGCGCCTATGACTCTGGACATGATTAACCCAAAACAAATACGGAAATTATCCATACAGCAAGAAAAACACAATACTTGATCACCCTGCACTCTGGCATTTCCAGGATATGAAGCAAAATTATGACTCAGACCCACCATTTTCCTCGGGTCTCGTGCTTCTTTTGGCTTCCCGTCTTGAAAGAAATATTGCACAGACGACAAAAGGCTGAGTCGACCCTCGGACTGGGACTCCTAAAACAAAACACATGCAGATTCATCCTCGACCCCGAATTATTACCCCGTTTTCACCCACCTTCACTTTCTCCATGGGTATAAACTGGCTTTTCTTGGGAGCCTCCCCTGTCTTGTGTGCACCACGAACCAGTGATGAGACCGGGGGTACTTTCTGGGGGCCGACACGCCGACAGTGGGTGAACTGACTTTGAGTTGTTGAGCCCCGGGTTGGAATTCTGCCCCGAAAGATGGTTGGGGTGCTGGAATAGAAACGGGGTCATTTTAGGGTTCTCAGAGTCTAGACTCAAATAGATATTTCTTTAAATACGGAAAATGACTCAAAACATCTCCTTACATACAGAAAGGGGTCAGACTCACCCTGGTTCGGCTGCTGCATCCGTTGGGGTCGAAACGGGGGCCTGTTCGGGCCATCTGCTGTTGCTGAGTCATCGGCTGGTAAGACTAGGGCACGAAGTGTTGTTGGGGCATCTGCATACTGGGATTCTGCTTGCCCATCATGTCCAGCGGAGGCCTGACTAGCCCCATCTGTTGTTGCGGGGCCATCTTGTTGCTGCCCCACTGCATCATGTTTCTCGGCCCCATGTTGGGGTTGAAGGACATCTGATTGTCGGAGGTTCTCGATGGGAGGAACCCGCTCGATTGCGGGCCTCGTAACGTTTGGTTCATATCGCCTGGAATAGCAGTAAAGACGGAATTAACCCGATCGAAACGGCACACTCATTAATGATACATGAGCGTATTTTCACGAACACGCTTTACTTAATCCAAAATTTCCTGGGTTGTTCTGGTCGTAGACAATTACAACTATTACCGATAGATAGCTATTATCAATACGCATACGTCGAGCCATAAATAACATCTTATACTATACTTATATACTATACTTATACTATCGAATAGCCTGTTCAAAATGCAGATTGAATACATAAAAACGTTTTGCGCAAAACACAATTCGCCACGACGTTCGCGTGAATGTGCGCGCGTGAGATAAACCAGCGCCCGTGACCTAAATCAGCGCATCTCCGAGACATCAAATTCATTTGCAGATCTTTTCTCCTAACATGTGTTGGTTATGCCCATAGCCCATCTATTGGAATACTTATAATCAAAAATTAGTCGCACAGAAGATTCTTCGAACTGGAAGTAAAAATATGTTACGAAATAACATGCGCGGGTTTTAGCAATGTATTTTCTGTTGCTGTTGAAGATTACGCATATTGAATATTTTTGCTAGTTATACTAATACACCAATACTGCCATGATGTTCTTCTGCGAGCTACAAGATCTCCGCTATTGATATGACAGCAAATTTATGTCCGTAAATGGCTTCACTTCTGGTGGAAATGTTTCACGTCTTTCCCGTAGTAACGAGTAAAAAGAAATGCAAAGCTCCGGTCGCGATTCTGGTATTGAAAGGTATTTTCGTGTCTACTCGAGATTTCCGTTCACAACGCGCAGGTCATTTATGAAAATTTGACGACCAGCAAAGCCAGGCATCAAATCCCGGTTCCATCTAATCAATGCACTTTCTTGATTCAAGGTATTTTATTCGTCCATGATTCACGAGAGAGGCAAGAGAATTCGGCGTAACTCTGTCAAAGCAGTTGACCTATTATCATTGCAGTGTGGGCAACGAATATAATTGCAATAACTTCAGTTGCCAATGCTATAATGGTTTCTTACGTTTTCCCATGTGTTGGTGGTAGATGTACTGGCTTGTTATTATTTCGATTTGCTGTTGTATTACACGTGTGATGCATTATTTCATATATTGTGTCACGCGACTCGACATGTCATTGCTACATATGCCGATATGCATAGCCTACCTGATATACTATACGACAGTCTCACTATTGCGCTGTTCGGCTTAGAGAGGCAATAAATGTCCGTGTTCCGTTTGTTAGTGTTAGATGTGGTTTGTTGTTATCTGTCATTTCAACCACTAAATATTCAGTTCTAGTTGTTGTACAGCAGCGAGGTTCGTTTCAGCACATACTACTATCTCGTACAAAGGATGGATAGGCGATTACATGGCGTTATGAAATGAATCATTTGAACGTCCGCGATACTGTGTTATCTTCATTCTAGACATGTTTTCTTGTTGTGTTGTGGCAGTAACTATCTAGCAAAGAGGGATATTTATGGTATTTACGTTAATAATAAGATATAGAAATTGATGTTATATCAGCATTACACTCATAGGTGGTCAAAGTAATCGAGAATGCTACTCAAGTAGAAGTAGTACTGTTAAAAGCAACCTACACATATTTCAGGTCGAATTAAATTTGGCTGACTTGAAATCTAGCCAAGTATGTAAGTAGTTGTGAAAACAGTCATGTACGTTCGCATGTACTGTAAAATTTAGCAAATTTAGCTCTGTGGAATGTGCAGAGAGCTCGATTAATAGTAATGCATTCCAGAAGGTATAAATCTTCGACAGCATCAGCATTCGACCGCATCATGGGATGCAAATGATTATTTTGCTACGGAAAAGCAAAACTAATCTTTTTTTACTCGAATACCATGTTTGAGAAAAAGTCATAGCACGACGCTCTTTCCCGGTATGATAAATACCATATACTGTTGTTAATTTCCGTAAAAGAGAGTCAATACATGCACCTGATTTTAAAATTGGCTTTGCTTAACGTCTATGAAAATAAATTCTTTTTGGCTGGCACTGCGTGAAAGCAGCCCCGAAATTATTCAATCCCTCAATCTCTCTCTCTCTCTCTCTCTCTCTCTCTCTCTCTCTCTCTCTCTCTCTCTCTCTCTCTCTCTCTCTCTCTCTCTCTCTCTCTTTCTCTCTCTCTCTCAAAGTAAGTAGATCTCAAAATATTAGGAAGAAGTAGCGGGAAATTAGATTTACTTGAAAAAGTACCGCAAGTAGTGAAAAACTACTTTGAAAAAGTGGAATTACTTCATTACCGGCCAACTCCAATTACACCATATTGTATACCAAAGGTGGTCAAAGTAGTGAAGAAAGCTACGTAGGTAGAAGCAGCGACGGAAAATTCCACTCAAGTACGAACAGAAGTGGAACTATACGTACTATCTGCTTAATGTATTGCAAAAAGATTTATTCGCCTTAACATCGATGTTATGTGGCTGCTTTGGTCGTTTCGAAGTCCACTCTTTTCGATACCATAGCAAATAAGTGACACGCGCGCAAGGTTGTTACGACGATGTGTTGGTGGACTACTCTACGTTCCTCTACGTTCTGAATCATCTTCGATTTCAAAATCTTCATCATTAGGCCTACTATCCCTAAGACTTTCATCTTGATCCAAATTATGGAGCTTATAGGAGTTTCAAGTTGCACTGGATAAGCTGAATGTGGCTTTGTACTTAAGCTGATACTAAATTCCGAACATTTTTCTTGTCTTATCGTGCAGTTTCCATCAAATATGTGTATGAAATATCCTCTAACCAAAAATGAGTGAAAGCATCGGCCTAGATCGATACCATGCAGTACCATTTTTAATAATTCAATTGGCCCCTTGGTTAAATAACTTATTATTTGATAAAACTGTGGATTTCTATATGGTATGCAAAAGTCATATGGCTAAATTCGTAAAAATGTACATATTTTGGGCATATGCCGTAGAGCAAAAACTTCAAGTGATAGAAGAAACCATCGGCATTTTTGGAATCAACACGCCAAAATTAGCCTAAACCAAGTGCCAAAGCAAAGTCAAGAAATTTTTCATTCAAAATTGTTGCCCAGTGTTATTGGACTAATTTCGGTATCAGTTATGCATATTTGTTTAGCTACATATATTTTCAAAATCAAGAAATACCGTTATACTAAATGGCGCGAAGTACGGGTAAAATTTTAAGACAAATAAAATCTGATCAAAAGACCCTACTCTATGTTGATTTACAAAATATTATTGGTGACCATCGAGATTTTTCCATAGAAAACTTTTGTTTCACTTTTTGCACCAAACTTAAGTGCACGTAAAATTATTTAGTGTGTCATGGAAAATCATCTCGCGTGTCAACCGTGTGGTAGAGCGTCCCGATGAGAACAGTCATGGAAATTCTCAGTCTCTCTCATTGGAAGAACCTGATACTGATACTGATACTTGAGAAACGGTAAGTAGCGTTATTAAGGTGGTAATTCACTGAACGGGACGAAGTAGAAGTAGCGGAAAATTAGATTCACATGAGTAAGTGCTGCAATTAGAGGAAAACTGCTTCAGTACTTTGTAAAAGGAAAAGTACTTAATTATTAGTGACCAACTCTATACCTAAGTATTCAATGAAAGCCAACTCTCACGTTTGTGACTTCCTTTAGGTCTGGAAGCAATGCATCAATTAACAAAGGCAGGGAATGTGGAGTTGAAAATCACCATGATCAAGAAAGATGGAATTTATTGGTGAACACCTATTCTTGTCTTCTTATGTACTTTGTGTTGTAGTTGGTCTTTGTTGTTATGAAGTTTGTGAGAAGCTAAGTCATACAAATATTGGAATTAATTATTTGTCACTTTTTAAATATTGGAATTGTATGATTATAAATTGTTTTCACTTTTGACTTCTTATGATTTTTCCATGTAATTGAACTCTACCGGGGCCTACGATATCGTAGGCCCCGACTCTACCTTTTCCTAATTTGGCGCCTTCCGTGTTCTGGTATTTGCGACGCATGAATGAATCCGCGATGAAGTTCTCAACCTTTGACCCCATTTTCCAATTCACAATAATCCTCAATTTTATATCCACGTAGGATTTATGACTTAGATATAATTTTGAGTTGGGTTATGTATTCGCTTCGCTTTGAAAATCACTGATCAAAATTAAATAAAATCCAATTTTATCTCTGCAGTGGAAACGCGCTTTCCTGGCAGTGGCGCAGGCAGGTAGAAATATCGTATGTACGATCACGCCCCTTCCAGGATCGAGTCCCCCTCTTTTTTGAATCAAAATTTCTAGCCCTAATATTTCTAAGCATACGGACCCATGAGGTCACCTAGTCTGTATGAAAATCAGTAATTCAGTTTAATTTAGAATAAGGTTGGATACTACTTAGTGCTAATTACTGGTTGAAAGCTGCATGAGTAACGTAACCCGGCGTCTATGACTCTGGACATGATTGATCCAAAAAAAATACGGTGATTATCATGACGAGGATTTCGGATTGCTGAATTCTAATCTTTGCTCCATAAACACAAAACTTGACCCCCCTGCACTGTGACATTTCCAGGATATGAAACAAAATTATGACTCAAACCCACCATTTTCCTGGGCCCCCGTTTTTTTTCTCCTCCATGCTATCCGTTATTGCTGAGCGCCTAGCAGGATAGCTGCGGATACCATTTTTCGAGTCTTTGGTATGACCCGGCTGGAGTTCGAACCCACGACCTACCGCTCAAGAAGCCGGACGCATAACCATTACACTATCTCGCGAACGCATCACATCGGTATAACAAGTGCAGTTGCGGCTACAACAACCTGAGCGGAAACTTCCACAAAACAGACAACAAGGGATTCTGGTGGACGGGATACGACGACCTTCGATTCTCGGAGTTGAAGATGCGGAGAAGGCCGTGAGACGGACTTTGTCGATGACGCCTCACGACGGAGAGGACATTTTCTCCCATGAGAACGTGACGTCACACCGTCGTCTAGCGGGTTTGATTGAGCTTCATAGCGCCCCCTCGCGGTCTCAAAAAAAGGTCATTTTCGAGAACACGTTAAGTGATCTGGCTTCGATGTTTTTTTACATGAGCATTCTTGCTTGCCTGTAGTGATTTGCCTGCGGAAAACAAATCGTTGTTATGTGGGAGGATGTGTCTGGCGCTCCACACATCTTTATATCATTCAATCGGAATACACCGAATGTAATGATTGGATATTATCTACGTTTGCGAGAATCTGTTTTAGTTTAGAGAAAAAATTGAATTTGCTATTGGGAAATAAATAAGTCGTGCGCTCCATCGATTGATTATTTTCTTTGCTGGCGCTGATCACGACTGTCGGCTTAATATTTGTTGCATCGTTTGAAGAAACTTTTCTGCGGCATGTCCAGTTTCTGCGCGTGCGCTCGATATGTCCTTGGCAATGATCATGAATGCTCGCGACTGAACTATGGGGTATTCCGTGACAAGCAGTTTGCGTGCGACAACACCTGATAAGAGGTCGTGTCTTTCGTCCCTTCTCGGTATGACATTCTCGATATTAGTAACCAAAAAACGTATTGCAGGACAGTCGGTTTGAATGAAGGTTCCTGTCGATGGGTCATTTTTGAACTCGCAAATAATAGCAGATGTCGATTGTTGATTAACAAACCCAACAGCTTTACCTATTCAGCTTAAGCAGTCTGTTCTCCTCAATCGTTCCTATTTTTGTTGCTCGTCATATCCTGTGATACGATTGTCGATGTGCAAGGTCTCCTACATCCTCAACTGTTACTCGGGTTTCTTTCGGTGTGATGAATTATTCAACTGTAAATATTTTGTATATTGTTTATTGTGTTATTGAAGCAATAAAACGTCAAGAAGATCGTATGTTTCAATGAATTCGGAGTGGTTGCATTGCCAGACCACACTTAAATTCGTGGTGCCACATTAGCTTTTGATTCAGACCAGTCTCATTAAGTTTGATGGCTCGGCTTCAATGTACCTTCTTATTTTTCTCGAGTTATCGTGAACATACCAACTCATTTGAACTACAGTGCGTGACACCAGAATTCATTCCTTGTATGATTAAAATTCAATTACAGCATTTTCATTTCGTTTTACTACACGATAATCACATCATGACTGTAACATGATGGGGTCTCACCTTGAAGTTAAGCCATTGTAGCCGTTTTCTTCCGAAACCGTATTTCGAACAGCAGCCAAAAAATTTACAAAATATGTACCATAACAAACGTAGCCTATCATAAAATAAAGCGGGATTCGTTTCGTCAATTTGTATGTTGACAGCCGCACAAATTTCGTCTACGCCCGCAGGTTGGCCGACGCTGTTGTACACCTACTACGTTAAAACACTGATATGACGTCGAGTCATCTTTTTCGTTTGACTTGACATTGCCTCGAGTCACTTTGCGAAAATGAATATACTTGACTTGGCGCTTCAGAAATTTCAATTGACTCGTGACTCGGAATAAAATTTACGAGTCAATTTCAAGTCATCAAGTAGGCTAAGCTGTGTCGATTAAATCACCCTATCTCAGGGGTCACCAACACGCGGCCTGCGAGGTCTTATTTTGCGGCCCGTAATTATTATTATCAGTCTACAATTGCTCATTCAGCACAAGAACAAACCCCATACCTTGGTGCCGCTCATTTCTATCACTGGCAGAGTGAAGATCCCAGCCCGAGACGGGTTTTAACTCTAAAAAGCGAACCGATGACAGAAGCGAATATGATAACTTGTGCGAATTGTCTCAGCCAATTCATGAATGATTGCATATTCTGTGTAGACCTGGGATATAGCCAACACTCCCTGGTGTTGCCAAGGATCTAACTGTCTCTGGGGGTACAATATTTGAATTGAAAAAGGGTGTGACGTCATAACGCACTTTTGCATAGACATTTTTGCTTGCCTATAGTGATTTGACTTACATGTTCTGAATTTAATAAAACGCCCCTGTGTAGCTTTTCTTCGGTCCTTTGACTGTGGAAAAGCTGAAAAACCACTCATCGTTATATGTGAGGATGTGTCTGACGCTCCCCCGATTTTTATATCACTCGATCGGATTAAATCGAATGTAATGGAGTGGATATTATCTATATTTGCCAGATCTGTTTTAGTATAGAGCCGAAAAAAATTGAATTTGCCATGGGGAAATAAATAAGTATCAATATTGTTTGATGGGGAAAATATTGCAGAAAAACCTCGTGAATTTGTCTTTTAAGTTTTCTCGTAACTTTATTGCTGATAATAAATGCATCCCCCTCATAATTTATGCAATAGATTTGCTCTAAATTTCAAAACGACCGTATCTTTCGTCGATCTTGAGTTTTTTAGTTGGCAAATCTAGTGTTTCTATTCGCGAACCTCGAGTGGCAACACTGTTGTTTACCTCAGGATTATCGGATGAGAACGGGATTGCGAATGTGTTTTGCTGCATGAGATCGACCCTGAAAAATTTGTTCTGTGATTGGGCACTGGCCTAGTAAATAATTCGTTCAAGTAAACATACTTTTTATTGGTATCTAAATGAAACATCATGGTCATGGTCTCTCCAAACTACCTAGCGGTCACCCGATCCGAACCTTAAAAAAACCTGAACACCACTCTACCAGTCTAGTGCAAAATTCAATCCGTTTTATTGCTGTCAATATTTGAAAGAAGCTATGCCACCCAATCTCCGAATTTGGTAGCAATGTTTCCACTACCCGATCTTAAAGTACAGCCTAATTATATTTATAATATAAATTTAATTATATTTAGAGTTGCTCCATGGTACTGTGTTGTTTTTCATTTCGTCCCTATCAACTGAGATAATTGCTCCTGTCCTGGGCGGCTTGACTCGAGCCTCCCGTCCACATTACACTGCGAGTGATTTTGGTTGCGCCATGTTGATTTGCAACATGGACAAATGAAGAGTTTCTATTGATCTCTCTAACGACATCCCTACCACCCATTGACCCAAAACAAAACACATCGACCATTTTATCTTTCCACGTTTTCACAAACGGCGACTATCGGGAGTCGAACTCAAAAGCGTCACACTTCGACAGTAGAAGCAAAAACTCTTTGAGAGAAGACGAAAAAGCGGCAAAAAACAGCGCATTCCATTAAAGAACCAATGCAACTATCAGGCAGCGACAGTTCAGGACGCTGACAAACAGAGCTGTCACAAAGGCCATTACCGAATACGTTCAGAGTGTAATTAAATCGTGAATTACGAATTCAAGCAGCAAACCAACTATTTGTGTCGGACACTCAGAAACTGAATGCAAGTCCAAGATGTCAGCAGAAAAACATTGGTCAACCAAAACGGTCCGCTCCCAGATAGAAACGATGTAACGACGCCGGTACGAAGCAAGAAAAATGAATGAGTAATCCACACAAACACAAAACTATTCAGGATAAGAGCTCAACTATGTACAAGCCAGTCCGCGAATACAATCGACCGCACTACGCAGTCAAGATGAGGGCCCGGCCGGTAATTTCAAGTCGATCTCGCACTTTGTCACGAGCCACCATTAGAATTACCGAAATATCTTGAATATTTCTCACAGTTCAATGTGTCCTAGTTTATTACCATGTCCAGGCCTAGCAATGGCTGTAAAGCTGATCAAATAAATGTTCTAAGGATTTTGAAATACGCGATACGTTACATTCCGTATTTCCCTAAATATCTGTTGAATACATCAGGGTTATCAGTATTGGCCTTCAGTGAAACAATATCAGACAACGATAATCTGCAACTGATAGAATATTGATCATTTCTTATAAGGTACAGGTGTCCAGATGTAGTCTTTCTAGTATATTTCACGCATAAGCATTACAACGGCTGTAAAGCCATCTAAACTCTTCCGAAGGCGCATCAAGCTAAATTTCATGTTTTTGGGAATGTAGGTTAAGGGGGGAGGACCCCCTGAACTCATCAAATTTTTCAATATTCAATTTCAAAATATATTTGCCGATTTACCGTTCAAAGTGCTAGTTATCCATGTTACCGCCTCAAAAACATGACGTGACACCGGTCGGGCCCTAGTCAAGCTCCGCGTAAAATATCGAACGCCGGGTATTGAAGACAGATATAAAAAGTCCGAAACGGTCTGAAATCACGCGCCGCAAGCATCGCTGGTCACAAAATGCGTACCGCGCCCGGAAAACGCAGACTTTCCGGTCCGCGAAAACCAGAAAACAAATAGGTTCGACCGATTGTCCTCGGCTTTTACAAAATCGGGTAGAAAAAACAGGCGGGCCTCGCATTAAAAATAACCAAAACGTCGCAAACACAGTGATGATTCAGCCGGTGGGTGCGTGGGGTCGTCATGCATCATGTTGTTGCATAACCCGGGTGGGTGAGACTGGCAGACAATTACCAAAGAATTCCAACTTCTATTTACATTCGGAAAACGACAAAAATCATTCTTTTCAACTCATACGTAATGCAGCAAAGCCCGTGATGTCAAGTATGGGCAGAAGAACGCATATTTTCACCGGAGAGATGGTAAGCGGGCGGAAAAAGGGGGGCGAAATTCGCAGCAGCCCCCCGATTTCAAATTGGCAGCAGCAGCTGAGAATTGTTATAACATCACAGCAGGTTATCATCATCGAGCAGAGATTTTCGGGAAAAGCGCAAGGTCGTAGAAATCAAACACAGATTTTCATGTCGAAACAAAAATCGCGTCATATCCACGATGTCTCGGGGCCGGCCGTTGTTACAAAAAACGGTCTATTGTCGGGTAATATTTGCAGCTTTATGCCAAAAAAACATGGCAACAAAATATTTTAGGGTTTTCACAACAGAAACAGTCGATATACGATCATTTTTCACAAAATCCAGGTCGACATTTTCAAACTTTTCAACATTTCTCCCGATTACGAAAAGACCCCAAAATATCTTCCTGGGGGAGTGGGGGCCTTTTTTGGAAGGCACAATCATTATGTCATTGCTACGTCGCAAATTATTTTGCGGGAGACAAAAGTCATTGTTTCAACACGACAATGGTGGGTTCAGGGGTGCCTCTTTTTAGACGAGGTCGTGGTCTTGTCATTGTTACGTGAAAAGTTTGCTTGTCTGAGACACAAAAGCGATTGTTTTTTGACAATAGCGTCATTTACTGGGTCAAGTGGGGCACCTTTCACTGTATGGAGATTGTTACCTTTTTTCAAGGTGTGATCATAGTCTGGCCACATGGAGTTTTGTTGTTCAAACACAGCATTTGTATTAACGTGGGGCAAAGGTGGGTGCCCCGACTACGTCTCGTTAAGAGGTATCGTGACAGTTTCTCCTTTCCTGGGCCTGGTCTCGGCCAACGTCAGTTTCTTGATCTCGACCTCGTCAGACTTTGATTTGTTGGCAGCAGGCGATGTTGGAGAGGGGGGCTGGGGAGGTTCCGGTTGAGCGGGCAAATTCAAACTATTGTCGGCCATCGGCTGTTGCTCGAAGACCTCGAACTTTCCGAAAGCATTGTTCGATTGGCTGCTCCTGTGAGCGGCATTCTTGCTCGCTTTGGATCGACGGCCGGGTCTCGGCCGGTTCACCTCGTCCTCGGTCTGGGTGAATATCAGTAATATGTAAAGGGAATAAAGTTTTACTAAAAAAATTTTAGTTGCTCGACTCTGTTTCGTTCCTTAGTGCGTAGGTTTGATGGGGCAGCCAGTGGGGTCACCATGATAATTATTGCCAGCCATTATGTACTCATGGTATGCATATGCGCAGATCGCGTGTATGTGTATCATGAGTCGGTGTATATGCCGCAAAAACATCAAGGACAAAAATAAACTACGTCCTTCCTTTCCTTTCATTATAGCGGACGCGCTAAATCAAATAAGCGACGATAGCGATATCAGATGTCAATATGACCCATTTTGCGTACAAATGATTCCCGCTAATTGGCAGTACGCGGCATCGATAATACGAATTAGTGAACTGGCATTTCCAAAGGACGGGATTTCTAGTTTTAAACGTGAATCTTCCTGGCTACACACCTAGGGTTTTAATACGGACAACGAGCTGGTTAATATCAGCCCGGGGCCTACGGTCCTCGATATGGTTGCGCCCGATAGATTCCGTCCAGCAATGAAGTCTATACATAGAACATAGGCACACACTAACACTGTCCTATTTTCGCTCCAATTAAATAGACTAGCACAAAACCAACTCGAGAATTATTATAAATCCTCGAGTATTTGGTTGTATCAAGTTAATTGGCCTGAATTGGATACTAATTAGTGCTAATTACTGGTTGAAAGCTGCATAAGTAACTCGGCGCCTCTGACTCTGGACATGATTAACACAAAGCAAATACGGTAATTATCCATGAGGATTTCGGATTGGTGAATTCTACTCTTTGCTCCATAAACCAAGAAAAACACAAAACTTTACCACCCTGCACTCTGGCATTTCCAGGATATGCAGCAAAATTACGACTCAAACCCACCATTTTCCTGGGGTCTCGCGCGTCTTTCGGCTTCCCGTCTTGAAAGAAAGATTGCACAGACGACAAGAGGCTGAGTCGACCCTCGGTCTGGGACTCCTGAAACAAAACACGTGCAGATTCATCCTCGACCCCGAATCATCACCCCGTTTTCACCCACCTTCACTTTCTCCATGGGTATAAACTGGCTTTTCTTGGGAGCCTCCCCTGTCTTGTGTGTGCCACGAACCAGCGATGGGACCGGGGGCACTTTCTGGGGGGCCGACACGCCGACAGTCGGTGAACGGCCTTTGAGTTGTTGAGCGCCGGGTTGGAATTCGGGTGCTGAAATGGAAACGAGGTCATTTGAGGGTTCTTAGAGTCTAGACCAGTGGTTCCCAACCTTTTTCGACTAATCGCCTTTTCAAACTCCACACCGATCATCGCCCCCCAAATATTGGGAACCGAAAAATGATAATACATACTGAAATCACCAGCTAGTTGACTAAGAAAAAGGTCAACTTGTCGGCTCGACCTCGAAATCACACTTTTCCAGCTCGGGCGGACCCGTGGGTGTAATGACTTCGTTAAGTAATGACATTTTGTGGCCTGTCTGCTATGTTAAAAGATATTCAAATCGCCCATGCGTACTAAACTAAAAGATGCACACGATTTCAGATTGGTATTTCTGCACTGGCAATTAATTTTTCTCTGCGAGATGGCAATTTTTGTGGGATTCTGATTGCCAGGACAGGAACATTTGGCGCCAACCAATTAGGCGCCTATGGGCAATTAAATATATATGTATATCGTATATATATCGAAGTCGGTCAGCCTAAAGGCAGTCCTTTTCCGCCAAGGTTTTCTCGTTTTGGCACTCTATTCGGAGTCGCATGTTACATGGCATGAAACTTCATATGTCTTGGTGCGTCATGGTGTGATAGTGGCTGACGCCGAGATGCCCATTTCTATAACTCATGCGTATTATTTCTTGAAGGAAGGGTATCCAATAAGCAAGAAATAAGCGACTAAGAAATGGCGCGCATCGCGAAATTTATTTGAAAAATCTGCCCAAATTTTCAAAATATTACTCTATAAATAATGTTAATTCACGAAAAACATATGAGCTCCCCATCCCAATTGTGGGTTTGGGTGTGGCAGTTACGGTCATCAACGGCAATCGCCCCCTTCGTCCATTTTCGCCCCCTTGGCTATTTTCGCCCCCTGGACCGACAAAACGCCCCCTGGGGGGCGATATCGCCCACGTTGGGAACCACTGGTCTAGACTCAAATAGATATTTCCTTAAATACGGAAAATGACTCTACACATCTCCTCACATACAGAAATGGGTCAGAAGACTCACCCTGGTTCGGCTGCTGCATCCGTTGGGGTCGAAACGGGGGCCTGTTCGGGGCCATCTGCTGTTGCTGGGTCATCGGCTGGTAAGACTGGGGCACGAAGCGTTGTTGGGGCATCTGCATTCTGGGATTCTGCTTGCCCATCATGTCCAGCGGGGGCCTGACCAGCCCCATCTGTTGTTGCGGGGCCATCTTGTTACTGCCCCACTGCATCATGTTTCTCGGCCCCATGTTGGGGTTGAACGACATCTGATTGTCGGGGGTTCTCGATGGGAGGAACCCGCTTGATTGCGGGCCTCTTAACGTTTGGTTCATATCGCCTGGAATAGCAGTAAAGACTGAATTAATTGCAAAAGAAAACACAAAAATTGCTCGTCCCTAAGCCAAACTCTTGAGAATCTCAGCATCCGCAAAAATCTCTAACCAAAAAATTTTAATAACAATATAAGGGAGTGAGAAACGGTCAGAGCCGCAGAACGCGCCTGAAAACGGCTTGGACAGAATCCCCTGAACCTGGTTATGCCGATACTGGTTCATCTGCTTGGTGCGTTCCGCTTGTTCCACGGCCTGGAACGTCTTCACCCCGGCAGACCACTGCTGCGAGAAGTATGGAGCCCCGGGCTGGGGCTGAACCCCATAGTTCGGGGTCTGCCCCATCATAAACTGCTGCTGGAACTGGTTGATTTTCATCGCGACCTCCTGGCTGGCAGTGCCCTTACCCACCGTGTACTGGGGCATGTTCTGGGTGAACTGGGACTGTTGCATGGGGTTAAAATCGTCGACGCGTCTCTGTTGGGTGGGGGCGCGATTGCGGCAAACCCGGGGTTTCCGGATGGGGCCACCATGCTCCCAGAGGTCGCCATTACACCCTCGGGCGACAGGGAGGTGGTGTCCTTGTTCAGCATCGTCTGTAAATTGGTAAGTATGATTTCATTTCAATTTGATGCAAGGAGACCAGCCCCTATAAAAATGAAAAAAGTATCAGCATTTTTAATTCATTATTAACAAGGTACCTCTATAGTTTTTCGGGTATGTAGCAAATTTTTCAAACAAACCTGATATTGTGGATTCTGATAGGCTGCCTGCCTGGTCTGCTGTGGCGTCACGGCCGAGTAGAAGCCTGTGATCTGATTTGTAGCAAACTGATTGCTGGCCCTTTGCTGCGGTATGTAGATAGGACCAGCCGCGACTGGCGAGAGTCTGCCAGCGCCCGTAGACATTTTTTTCGGTGGGACACGCCAAGCCCTGAAAGACACATCATTTTATAGTTCCCTTTCAAGTTTAACTCCAAATGACTGAAATTTTACAAACAAATTTAAGAATATGGAAAAAAGAGAGATTTCATGCTCAAATTCTAGCTTAAAAACACTGTAAAATTCAAATCCGATGCAAATCAAGGTTTTTATATCAAAATCAGAGGAGTTAGTGATTCTGACTGGACAAACCTTGCGCAGCAGCGTACGGGTTCCTGTTTGTGATCGCGTGAGTTTGTTGTTGTTGGGGTTTCAGCGACATTGTGTTGGAAGGCTGAGCTTTCACTGGAAAATCACAACACACTTTAAACATGGGTAGTAGTTGTTGATCACAAGTTCAGACGGCAGCTCGAAAGATCTGTTGTCAAACAGAGTTTGCATAAGGCGGGGGTTCTTGAATTCAATCCAGCGACTACAGCTTGTAGCCTACCTCATAGGCCTGTCGTTGTAGAGGACCCATTTTCTGCTCATTGTGAATCTCAAACAGTAAAAGAAAACAAATAGGTTGACATGGTGTTATGTTCAACATACCGCAATATCCTAACTGAAGCAAGACTTAGTCGGCATTGTATGGTTCTTATATTAAGAAGCGCATGATGAAAAATTGTGATATAGACAACATTGTCAGAATGAAGCAACACGGTTTGTCACCAGCAGTGTAAGCACAATTTCAGTGTTGCCATCCAACAACTTCTGCTGTTGAACGTTCTTTCTCCATTTGTGGCAGGCTACTTAGTAATGACAGACACTTTCTACCTGAGAATGTAGGAAAGTATCTTTCGTTGTACTACAACAAATTTCAATTATTTCTACCATACTATGTGATGCGACTAATCGAATTTTTCATAGGTCCAGATTTCGTTAAAATAACGTTTTATCATGCAAAATGTTGTCGAACTTTACAGGCCAACCTACTTTGTAAGGACTGACGCTTACAACCAAAAATTTGAAGATAAGTAGTACAATTCTAACATTATGTGGGAAAACACCTAATTTACATACAAGAGGTCAAAATTAAGTTTTTGAAGGTAAAAAATGTTAAGATTTTGAAGTTTAGGTCAACATTTTTCCTAGTCATTCATTATCTAACTCGAGTGAATGCGTACGATGCGACATATTCTATACGAGTTATTGAAGCCATGTATACCTAGCTACGTATACCAGGACTGAGCATTATAATTGAGAAAGAAAGCTCCAAAACTGTCTTTTATTGGTTTGAATAAACCTGAAAAGAATGAAAATGACCCGGAACCTCGTGACTCGGTGACAACCCTGGTTTTGAAGGCTACATTCAAATTTTGTGCCACAAAACTTTAAACATCAATTTCAGAAACAGATCTCAGGTTTGAACCAGATTTGGACAGCTAGAGAACATCAGATGTCTGTACAGTGTAGCCTACAGCAAGCTTGGCTCGTTTAGCGCCACACAGTTCTCCTGTGGCTTTGGCGGTAAAACATGAAATGAGAGAGCCGAAACATTTCGCTGAGATCAGCAGTTCTAAAACTCACCCGTCGGCGTATTCACAGAGGTCTGAAGAAAGAGAGAGGTCTGATACTCGCGCTGTTGTGATTGCTGCTGCTGCTGTTGTGAGCCGTACGGATGATGGGCCAGGCTGTTGTAGGTCCCGATCAGCAGGTAGTCCGGCAGGTGACCCAGCAGGTGGGTCTGCTGCATTTGTTGAAGATTGTTGTGCAGGGACGTGGAAGAGATCGGCTGGATAATTAGAGGTTCTAGTTTACATTTTTATAGGCCAAAAACTGATTCTGTAATCGCTAATTTCTAAACAATTCAAAATTTTACCAACAAGTCCAAACCGCTTCAGATGCTATCTAGCGTCGTAATCACGACCGAGCCACAAAAACTGCCACTATTGGGTCAGAGTACAAGCGATTGTTTACATCACAAGCGATCCGCACTAGTATATGGGGATTAGTGCTTTCTTTCATTTAAAAATCTGTTATTATAGAAGACCCAGTATTTACTTATTTTGTTATAGGAGTATACTAGTAGATGGTTAATTTTTGCAGGCCCACGAATTTGGGCCTTGCCTGATTGAAACAGAGTTTCGGGAGCCATTGCGGACCTCAAATTCAAACCGCAGCTGAACACAGTTGAAAATGACAAGATTTGTGGTTATAATACCGTTCAATTTTGTAATTTAAAGATCCAATATTAGTGTAAATTGTATAATGTTTCTGTGCGGAAGAAAAATGTCTAAAAATATCAGTATTTTTTATTCCTATGGCCTTATTTCACCAATAAAATGGCCCCAGGATATGGGGATGCAATGCGCATATATGATCACTAGGTCGTGCTTTGAAACGCATACATAATCACTAATCTAAAATTCCATAATGTCATTGTGATTTCAACTTTCCAAAATGCAAACCTGTTGAATTTGTTGGATTCTCTGAGGGTGGGGTGTTGCGGTCGCTGAACTGCCTATGTGATTCTGTGTAAGCTGTCTTCCCTTGAACTTACAGCGCCGCAAAGTCCTATAAGTTTCCCGATGTAAATATACGCGATCTTGAAGTACGGTAGAAAAGTATATTGCTTGAAGTTCCAATTGATCGAATTTCCTTATATCCAAATTATAATACGACACAGTAGTAGCACGAATAAGATATTGTCCCAATAAGATCGGTAAATACAGTGCGGGAACGTCCGGTGGGCCAATTACTATTGACAAACTGTACCCTATCACAGCTATATCCAGAATATTCCCTTAGACCAGACCAGGAAGTATCGTCAAGCATACGCCATCTAGCGAATACAAGTATGGCTCCTAAATTATTGAACCCCCTAAGATTAACATGAAATGCCCACAGTAACAATCCCCACCAAAAAAGTTATAAAATGACAAAGAACTTTTTTGCAAATTAAGTTAAACATCAGTCCATTAGTGGCTTCTCGTCGCTGGAATCCTCGGTAACTTCTTATGTAGAGAGAAGCACGACCAATTTGTGGCTAGGTCGTTCCAAAAACTGCACATCGTTGATTCTTCTTCCGTACTCATCAACCCATCACCGTCTAAAAATGGATCCGGTTTGTACAATGGACTACCTTTCTTCACAACATAACCGTTCAACTTCGATGAATAATCAAGACGTTCCATTTCTTCATGAAATAATTCACTTCGAAAGTTTTTCAAGATGATCATTTCTGCCTTTGACAACCTTTCAACTGCGAGAGAACTGTTTATCTTTGCTGATAGCACAGCTGCAGTCATTTCCATCCTTGGAATTAAAACTTGCTTCACTGGTGCAGCTATCGATTTTGACATAATGAGATTGCAATGAGCCTTTCCTTTGAGTAATTCCCTTCCAATTTGAACCTTATCCAAATTTGCATCAACATGATGGCTCACATTGGCCCCGTCGTTACTAGGAGCTCCATCCATCACATTTTCAATGTTATCCAGTACACTACTCGGTGTCGACTTCCGCCCTCTATCAATTAGCCTTTGCAAGTCTCGTTGATTCTGAGCCGACAGGTCCTTCATCTTCTGCTCGTTGTCTCGTTGATTCTGAGCCGATAGGTCCTTCATCTTCTGCTCGTTGTCCCGTTTCATTTGTTCAACCAATTTCGCAGTCTCGCTATCAAGAGAGTTCAAATCTTCTAGTACAGCGAACCTATTCCGTCTCGGAGCAGGCTGAGTCGACTTGGCCTTCAATTGGCCGTTGTATTCATCCAAATAATCCTTTACGTCGTAGCCAGTCTCTGCTACATGATCTTGTATATCTTTGAACGAACGAGAAAATGCTATCAATTCCTCTTGCTCAAGTCGAGGCTCAAGGTCTCTCCAAAAACCTTGCAATTCCCCAAACATTCTTTGCATCTTCAAATAAGCTTTGGAAACCTCATCCTGATTGTCCCCAGACTCTATCAGGGAATTCAAACCTTTGCAGTCTCGCAATAACCATTTGACACGGAAGTCAAACTCTTGCTTCATGTTTTCAAATACTGCGGAGGTTCCTCTAGTTCTCCTGCCCGTGCCCGATATCACAGTGTGACCATGCTTGTAATCCTCGGCCATGATTCTATAAGGATCCGAATCTACGTTATCTTCACCCCCCAAAGTAGAATTCCTCGAATTAACACCATTGTGGCCAACACCAGAAGCCTTTCCAGACTTCTTCCTTTTACCAGGAGTCATTATGAAAACTAGAGTACACCAACTTACTGTTTCCTCCAACAGAAGTGTGTCCTTTCTCCAATATCAGTATAAATGAAGCAAGTCCTATTACCGGCACCAATCCACACAATATGGAATTGTCCTTTACTTATGTACCGATAGTCGTCCTGTGTTACTGTTCCGCTTCCTGGCGTTGAATTGTATATTCCAATACAATACTCCACCAAGGGACCTTTGTTGTGTTTACTCCACGACCGGACCTTTAGCTGTATTTACTGTTGCGGTCGCTGAACTGCCTATGTGATTCTGTGTAAGCTGTCTTCCCTTGAACTTACAGCGCCGCAAAGTCCTATAAGTTTCCCGATGTAAATATACGCGATCTTGAAGTACGGTAGAAAAGTATATTGCTTGAAGTTCCAATTGATCGAATTTCCTTATATCCAAATTATAATACGACACAGTAGTAGCACGAATAAGATATTGTCCCAATAAGATCGGTAAATACAGTGCGGGAACGTCCGGTGGGCCAATTACTATTGACAAACTGTACCCTATCACAGCTATATCCAGAATATTCCCTTAGACCAGACCAGGAAGTATCGTCAAGCATACGCCATCTAGCGAATACAAGTATGGCTCCTAAATTATTGAACCCCCTAAGATTAACATGAAATGCCCACAGTAACATGGGGGTCTTGTCGTTGCAGCATCAGGTAAGGTGACATCACAGACCCGTGCGATTGAGCCGTGACAATGCCGGGAGCTGAGCTCGTCGTGCAACTAGACTCCTCCCATTCTTCAGACTGCTGAATAAATAGAGATTCCAAACGTTCATTTTAATAAAATTAGTGCATTGAAAAATCTGAATAGCTTGATTAAGCTGCATTGTGGCAGAGGTGACAGAATATTCCCGGTTGAAAATATCAAATACCTGAGCGTTAGCAGGTTGAGTCTCGGCAGGTTTTGTTTGCAACGTCGAGTCGCGACTCGAAGAGTGGAACGAAAACGGAACGCTCGACCCGCTCAGTCCTGGAAACAAAATTTCAGGCTCAAACTGTCTGGCACTCAAATCACAAGCCAAATTTTCGCTACAGAAATCTGATTCCGTGCTATTAAATACAGTTACCTTGACACCAAATATCGTCAAGTCAGCAAAATCATTCCACAAATTTTCTGTCCAAATATAGGTTGGAAAAGAAAGAAAGTTACCGCGAAAGTGAATAATGGACATAACCTACCATGAATCCCCACACAGCGATATTTGTGTCGCATTTTTTGTCTAAAATCTCAAATTTAAAATGGCACAGTTCACTTTTCAGGTTTAAACCGTTATGTATGTCCAAATACAGTTTACAAAAATGAAACATAATTAATTTCAACGTCTGAATTTGCTGCTGAATTTATTTCCAAAATTTCCGAATTTGAATCATAACTGACTGTTGATTCTGGATATTTGATCTGATCACGTTGTGTCAAATACAATCATGATCAAAAGGGAGTGAAAATTTGACAAAACCTAGATTTTCTTAAAACGCGAAATATCGACACAAGCTAATCTGACGATAGATATATTCGGTTGATTATTTTTCCAGAATTCTTAAATTTATTTATAACCTGATTGTTGGTTTTGCGGTTTTTCCATCCCCACGGGGCATAAACGAAGAGTCGAGTCCCAGGCCCTGCGTGCCTACTCCGTTTTCATGTTAAGTCGCTGGAAGGCGACGTAATCTCCCTCAGTACTTTTGCCGGGTCTGAAAAGGCGATGGTCCGGCCCCAGTTGTCGTTGCTGGTCCTGGTGGTTGTTGGGGTCGGGGACCGGCTGCGTTGTCCAGCTCTGAAGTCTCATTCATCGAGGGGCTGAGAACGGAAACGATACGGGATCAAATGGGTAGCAACGAGGGACGAATAACGCAACAAACACAAATTATGTCACGCATGACCGGATTTCAGATTCGAGAGAAAAATAATGGTATTTACAATGGGCAAACCTATAACTATTATTACTCAACATCCGATCCAAATGTAATTTGTTTACTCTAACTTCTGCTAGTTTTTGTTTCGCCCACGCCAGGGGTTCGTCTTACTCTGATCAGACATAGTGGCACACGTATGAAGTCACAATGTACAAGTAGAAAATGGGATGGGAAACAACGAATTTTATCCCCCGACAATGACAACCTACGGCTAAAAACAACGAAAATATTTTTGATCACATATTAACTAGAAGTTAATGTGGAAGTAACCAAGTATTCCTGCAGGGTCATATGTCGTATGCCGTTCAAGAGGGTGTGCATTAAACTCGGACAAAAGTGTATTTGATGTAGATTTACGGTACTTCGGCACATGGAATTATTGTGATATAAAAATATTCTCAATTGCAAATTAGTTATCAATTATCATCAACTTACTGTGGAATAATACTGCACCGCTGCAACAAATGGTAATGGATTGAGGATTTAGCACGGCACATTTTAATCTGTGGCGTCAGTTCAAGATGTACGGCCTTGAAATTAATGTATATAATGTAAGAGTTAGATGAATTGATTGTATCATTGGATTGAATGTTCTGGCATCGCAACTTCAGTAGGTACAAGACATACCTGTGCACATTGTAAAGTTTGCATATTATAATATTCTCTGTCCACTTCTCCGTGGTATCACATTCACTAAAGAATTGTTTGAAGCTGCCACAGAACCGGTATATTGCTCCCCATCATAGTGGAACTAAAACCTCAATCACATAGTGGATGTGGGGATTAGATCATCGAGCTGTGATGGAAACAGCGGACGGCCATAATGCACACAAGAGTTACACAATCTAGCAGGGCCGGAACTGCCACACCCGAAACTCGCAATTGGGGGAAGCTCGAAGGAGCCTAAAGTTATTTTGTTCGTCGCTTGTTGGAGATTTATTAAACTTGAACACTTTCGTCGACCTTAGCGCAATTTCATGTCCCTATAGGTCTCGATTTCAATATGATTAGTGTGATACAAAGGTGCATATTTCAGAGAAATAGGCACATCAGCGCAGGCTATTAGTATGCATTGAACAGGACTATGACTCTTGGATAAGAAGTGGACCGCAGACCACTTTCAAACCGGGAAATGGGCCTCAACCAAAAAAGGTGGACAACCATCGGCCTAGGCCTAGGCCCATGGTCTGAGTTACAGAACTTCACAACGAACTTTGAAAAAATATTGAATTCTGACATTTCGAAACGAAATTTCGATAAACTCTAGCAACATGTAGAACTGTCCTATTGCTTCCTAAAACTAAATTACTAGAACTCACAGACATAAACAGTGATTGTTTTCAAAGCAACATTTTCGACTGTGATAAATTCAATGGACGATTCTCACCGCTTTAGCGCCCCTTGTGAACGGTTGGCCGGAGTGATTTCGCCTCCATACGGCTAGCATTGTCAGCAGAGGCAATCTCATTATTTTCCCCTTCTGGCGACGCTTTTCTGCGAGCGTATGAGTTCTTAGTTATTGCTACAGCCCTTATGACTGATTTCATGTCATTGCTAGCAAAATCAGGACCCTATTTCTTCACTAGTTGCTTGAGGATCCTTATGCGTTGAACTGCATTTTGCCAAACTGCACTGATGCCAATGTTTGTCTCCAATGTCACAAATGGCAGGAACATTTTAGACGGTAATCGAACCGAGATCATGGAACTTGTATATTATGAGTTGTTGACGGGTTTACCCACGTTCAGTTTTGCTGACGTAGAGAGGATTGCCAGTGAATCGAGGGGCAGTGGAAATAACAAAGATAAAGGATATAAATTATTTGCTGAGTCTTATATAACAGATTTTAGAGGTATGTAGAAATTTACACCAGCATAGGTCGTTGGTAGATATTTTCAAGCAGTTCAGTCGTTGGCTCTCACCTGCCTTTCCGTATTTTTATTTGACAACTAGTAGTAATGCCTTCGCAAGTAGCATCAGTAATGAGTTTGATCATCTCGGCATCAGCACAGTGTTGAGCGATGTACAGCACTTTGCAGGCAGAGTGATGTTATAGAATGTTAAATCAAAATTTTTAGTTATTTGTATTTTCCGCATGTCACGACACTGCAGTTTTCTATGTGCAGGCGAAGACCTGTCATACCATGTAGAGAAACAGCCCTCTTCACAATTTGAAATTGGCAATCAATAGACAGGCAGGTCAAAAAATTTCAAGTCATTCCTGTTCATGTCCAGCTGGTGAAGGATTCTGCAACCATATTTTTGCACTGCTTTATCATATCGCTTGTTTTTCAACCCTCAAATGTGCCAAAGTCCCCCAACAAAGAGCTGCACATCACAGCCACAGTCAAGGCACAGGCCTCGTTTGGATGGGTTTATGTTTCCGCCAATCCAAGACATAGTAATTAAAAATCCCATTTCCCAGTCTGCTTCCGCAAACACGTATTATAGGGTAGCTACATCTGTTTTTTTTTTTCAGGCAATCAAACATTTCATGGAGTCTCCATCAAACATTTTCAGGTAGATGTTGAGGTACCGGTATGTAGCTAATTTGTCGAACAAACCGGATATTGTGACGGCTGATAGGCCGTCTGCCTGGTCTGCTGTGGCACCACGGCCCCGTAGAAGCCTGGTTTGTAGGAAACCGGCTGCTGGGCCTTTGCTGCGGCATGTAGATAGGACCATTCGCGACCTGGGAGAGGCTGCCTGCGCCCGTAGACATCGATCGGTGGGACACGCCGAGACCTGGTGCAGAGAGAGACACAGATTCATTATTTTATAATACAAATGCTGAATCGAATTTAACATTGCGGAACCGTAGCTAAAATTTATTTTATATTGCAGTCACCTCCTATTCGAAGTCCACTATTAATCTACTAACTAGAGCCCCACCGATATCTGATTTTTGAGCAGATACCGATACCGATACCGATAATTAACACTGATGACCCTAATATATTCAGTTGATATCAAGAAAAATTAGCATCTAGCTCACGGCGGATTTTCAAAACTTCACAGCGTTATTTGAACTGCTTTAAAACCACCGCAGTCGCAGATTATAGTTCCCTTTCAAGTCAAATGACTGAAATTTTAACAAAAAATCACAGAAAACGGAAGAGAGATTTCATGCCCAAAATCCAGCTTGAAATCACTCCAAAATCCATATTTAATGAAAATTGCATTTTTTTCAATCTAAATCGCAACAGGTAGTGGGAACAAACCTTGCGCAGCAGCGTACGGGTTCCTGTTTGTGACCGAGTGAGTTTGTTGTTGTTGTTGTTGTTGGGGTTCCAATGACATCGTGTTAGAAGGCTGTTCTTTCACTGCAAAATAAAAACCGATTAAACAGGGGCCTGTTACTGATCTCGAGTTCAAACTAGGTCAGTTGCTTAGGCTGCTGTTTTCCGATCACGGCAATATTAGGCGTGGGTTCAAGTCTCATGTTTCACAATTCATGGCAGCTAAATCCCTAAGAGAATTCTAAGTAAGTCGCATACCCCCAAAATTCCTATGTATGTGAGGCATACCCAGTTTACCAGAGTTCAGCTCGTATGGAGAAGGATCAAAGATACTTTGGTTTTTTTTTCCCATACCAATTTTATTGCAC
The DNA here is from genome assembly GCF_051294905.1 of Botryllus schlosseri. Taxonomy (NCBI): domain Eukaryota; kingdom Metazoa; phylum Chordata; class Ascidiacea; order Stolidobranchia; family Styelidae; genus Botryllus; species Botryllus schlosseri. The sequence continues at coordinate 37,615,569 of NC_137238.1, forward strand.
TTTGTGAGAATACTGAATGTGGGCCGATCATGGCTTCAAAAATATACCATTTCCAGTAACATTCGTAGGTTTGTACGATATGTTTCATATGCTGTGATCAGGGTTGGGACTTCGGGATCAAATTTGAAATCCCGGGATCGGGATTTCCCGGGATTTTCGCTTCTCAATCCCGGGATTCCCCGGGATTAGAAAAGTAGTAAAATACACATACAAGTTACACAAATAACATTTAGTCCTTGTGATATTGAATTGACGCAAAGCATATGAGCATCAAGAGTATCATCGTTTAGATCAGGGGTCCCAAACTCCAATTTGCTCGCGGGCCAATTTCGTAGTTTTTGATGACACGGCGGGCAGTAGCATCAAATAAGGGGTATAATATGTATTTCCCATTACGCCTTTTTTGTCGGACCTTGCCGATTGGCATTCCATACACATTTTGAAAATGTAATACACTATTGTAATATTCACGGCTGCCAAAAAAAGTCATATTTTTCAATGTTTTTAAAAATATTGTTGTGCTTGGCATAATCATCGTAAAAGCTGTCACATTATAATTTAGCAGCTAGTGGACGTTTGATGTATGATAGCGTTTTTGGAGTGGTTTCAGAATGAAATTTCAAGGTCCCAAATCCGAAATCTGAAATTTTCGAGTTTAATATTGTCGAATGCTTGAAAAGTCAAAACGCCGACGTGGGCCGCAAAAACAGTTCTTGCGGGCCGCGTGTTTGAGGCCACTGTTCTAGACAATCAGTCGAGTTTGTGACACTGCTTTATTACCAAAATAAGAGATACGGCGCTACATAAGCCTTGGTAGATGCTGTTCACAAATCCCGGGATTTCACCGGGACCAATCCCGGGATCGGGATTGCTTCAAATCCCGGGATCCCGGGATCGGGATTTCCCGGGGTCCCAACGCTAGCTGTGATACAACCATTTAAGGCAGTGGTCGGCAACCTATGGCTCTTTTGGCCCTGGGTATGAGGTATGGCTCTCAGTCAAATGTGTATTCTTGTACTGAATTGATCAATATTGCAGCGACTTGTTAGTAAATTTTTATCACGGCCAGAATAAGTATTCCCATGGCAGTATAAACGTATCTTTGAGAGGTAAAGGCAATGCCGTCTTCGAGTTTAGGGGCTCGGACCCCCTCCTTTCAAAATCCCCAAATTTAAGTTACTGTTGCGCGACCAATATCACTCGCGAAGTCTATGTATACCTGACTCGAAATCTTGGGTTGTGCGATATGTTGCATAGCAGACATGGCGACGCCCATATCACAACGCAGTTTAGAATAGATATAGTCTTCCTGATCTACGGCGCGAAATGAATTGCCGTGGACGTGACATTCACAATTACAAACTCGAATTACAAACAACGCCATTGCTGTCCACATTCTCGATTGGTACCTAACTCTGTACACTGTAGTACCTGCGATAAAATGTATGCGTGTAGCGCAACGTTATGTTACTGCCGAATACTTTGATAATTCAGAAGTCGACAAGTATTTAGATTTTCGAAATCAGTGTGACAGATACATTAGATTAATATCAGTTATAATATATTCCAAGCTATTTACAATGAATTTCGTTATCAATGGTGAGGCTTAGCCCATCTGTGCCTTACCTTTCGTTTCGAGCTTTCTTTTCGAACAATAAATACCAGTTTTTACAGAGAAAATGTGGCGCACACGACGAATGCCATGTAGTGAGTTCGAAATAGTGCTACCATGATGACACAAATTTTCAATTGTAACGTAACAGTATGGCTCTTTGGTAGTTGAAATGGCAAAAAATAGGCCCTATATGGCTCTTCGGACAAAAAAGGTTCCCGACCCGCGACCCCTGATTCAAGGTTTCAATGATTCCACATTACAAAGGAAACTATAATTCTCATTGATAAATTAACTCACTGTGGCAAGGTTAATACAATTTCCGAATCTAAAATTGAATAGTATATTCATATTGAATTGAACCCGAATATTTTTTGCTGACACTCGTCAGGAGTAATCGTCAGCAACTAGTAGAGAATTGAGGAACATTGTATATGTATATCAACAATCGTATCACAAAATATGACTTCACCCCTGACGAGCGTCAGCCGAAATATATTCGGGTTCATTTCATCAAATGTATATTCAAGTTCTGTACATCCAAGAATCGAAAATTCGAAACTGGAACTAGTTATTTCACAAAACTTGAACTAGAGCTAAAACTACAGTTTTCAAAATCCGCAACTAGAATTAGAACTACTTAAAAAACCAGTAGTTAGTTGACCGTCAGCAAACTAGATTGTTAGTTTGTTCGTTCAAGTTTATGAAGGACGTGGATTTTTTACTTGTCGAAAGTTAACAGACGAAATTACTGCATGGCCCATCAACCGCGTTTTACGACTAAAACCCCACCTGGGTGTGTACCTACAGAGGTCTGAAGAAACAGCGAGGTCTGATACTAGCGCCGCTGTGAGCCGTACGTATGATGGGCCAGGCTGATGTAGGTCCCAATCAGCGAGTAGTCCGGCAGGTGACCCAGCATATCGGCCTGTTGCATTTGTTGAAGATTGTTGTGCAGGAACGTGGAAGAGATCGGCTGGTAGTCAGACGCCTGAATAACGACACAGGTTGTTGTCGAAAAGTAGAGCAAAGCTGACTGCAAGACCGCAAAGATCGAACAATTTCAAAATTTTCATGACTCTCGAACAAAATTTTAGTCATGACCGGATATCAAATGTGGTTACTGTCAAACTGCACAGTTTCATTTTTCTAGGCCACACTAGTCCTGGAATACTCGCTTTCCCACTTGGAAATCACGATTTCTAGGCTACTTGTATATGACGATTGCCACTACTTCACAGTTTACAGTTGGATCACTTACTGTTTTACTCACTCGAAAATCTGTATTTCTACCTATATTAGATTACTATTTGGCTACTTCTAGATGATTTCGCACACCAAACCAAAATACTTCTGAAAATTAACAAATCTTGCTCGAAATTACACAGAAGCGCGTCCGGATCACATTAGTTGCCATTTAACGTCGAATTCACGACCGATCCACAAAAACTGCGGCTTTCGGCTCAGAGAACAAGCGACTGTGTACATCACAAGCGATCCAGACAGACCAACCATGCGCGCCTAAATGTTTAATACAGTAAGCAATACAGTTAGAATGCTCAAATGATATAAACACAACACACAATAAACAGAGGTTTGGGATCCGTGTCAAGTTCAAACGGCAGGTGAACAGGGTCGAAATTGAGGTTCGTCAGCCATTTAATTCTGCAGAGCCACTCAGATTTGGGGATGCAACTTAATTCATAATTTGTGAATCTAATGAAGGGGCCTGGTAGGACCAAGGAATTGAAAATAAAACAATTGTTCTGTTATTTTTTTACGGTTTAAAATTGTACCTGGTGTCCTATGCACTTACTTCATGCCCTTATCTCACCTAGAAAATTGCTATAAATTGGCGGTTTTCAATTTTACTCGGGTGTGCCCCCTTCAGTATTTTTCTCCACTGCAAAATTTTGTTACATCTCTTTAACGTAAATTGAATTCTTGTACGACACGTCTGTAGTAAATCGAGTAAAAAGTCGAGGCCTTTTGTAAAGCTAATATCCAGAGCTATCTAACGCTACTAGTTTGGCCTAGCATGGCTCTTGGTTGCAGAAGTTGACAGCAAACTTTTGACAACAAACTCAGATCTGAATTTCGAATTGCAAATTCCAGAATTTCCGACCTGTTGCATTGGTTGGATTCTCCACCTGCGATTGTGCCGCAACAATATCAGGGGCTGAGGTCGTCGCGCAACTCGACTTCTCACATTCCTCAGACTGGAAAAAAATTTAAAAAAAAAAAATTGGGAAACAATTTGAAAATTCAAAAGCTCATTTTCATAGCTGACAGAATATTTCCGAATCCAGAATGTATTTGACAATCTGGGGTGAAACTAAACATGTCTGACATAGTCTGAAAGTATCACCATGATCCAATACCTGGTTGTTGTTTGGTCAAGCGTCGGCAGGTTTTGTTTCCGAGTCGCGACTCGAAGTACGGAATGAGAACGGAACACTCAACCCTGGATTAATCAATTTCTATGATCATTCGAAAGATATTACTCTGAGTCAAGAGTCACACTGTTTCAAACAAAGCCACTGTCAGAGAAATTACAAGTTTTTCAAAAAATCCATCACACCGAAAGTGAGACGCAAGCTACTCTGATTCCAGTACGGAGTACAAGCCAGGTGTCATACGAGAGATGTTTCCAACTGTAATGCACAAAACCTAGTTTCATTATAGATATTTGACAGGATGACAGCAACATGGTTAAAAATATAATATGGTGAATAATACGAAATAGGTTATCATTTAATTAATTTAATTCTGTGATCATCTGATTTTGCCATTGTTCTACTTCTCATATGATAATGTGCTTCAGCAGATAATTATTGCCATGCTCAAAAAGAATTCTTATTTATTGAATGTGCTGCATTATGTTTGCAAAGGTGCTTCCGGGTTTATCGACTATCAGTAATTCGAGTCGAAATCCAAATAACATGTCAATTTGCTTCGCGCCCTCTCCGATTTCTCTCCAATATCATGCAGGCTATAATAGGTTCTTAAGCAATTGCAGTTTGAAGAATGAGGATTTTGTGCTTACTCAACAATAAAATTTGATAAGAGGGAACCTGTGTATGATTATAACTCGTAAAATCATTACTTATACAGACTGCAGGTTGTAATGCTGGTTAGCAATAAGTTAATTGGTGATACAAGTTCTTCACTGACTAGGAATTCCCCTCCGCATTATAGAATCAAGGTTAAAAGCTTGATTTGAAAATTGACATGCCAGTATGATAAAAAGAGTGATGCGTAACGATACTTCTGAACCCTCTATCACGACTCTATCTAACTCAAAATTGATAAGTAATGCGTCATATGAAAGCTGTTACCAATTAGAATCTATCAGAATTGGTTATGATATAAATATAGCACGGTTTGACCTCTAACCCCCCAGTAGGAAAGGTAAAAAGTTGGGTCTATCACAATAAGCATTTAGCAAAACATCTTACTCCAGAAATCTAGGTCTGCCTGGCTGCAATTTGATCACTATATTGTCAATTACAATTAGACACCGGTTCCAAGCTGTATAGCGTCACGGCCGAGTGAGCAAAAATTTTCCGATTTTCTTGAAACAAAGTTTGTTACGCTCCAAATTTGATACCTGATCTACCGTATGTGATATTTTTCAATTTCATCTGAAATGTAGTGGAGACGGGCGGTTGCATGTTGAGAGGGAATTACCCACTGGAGAACAAAAGATTTGACAACAAAAATCCTTTATAATTGATATTTGTAAACAAAACAGAAAAAATGAAGCAATAAAATTTGGGTAAAAACCTGAAAACGGTGGTTTCATCAATTCCGGAGATTTCCCAAACGGACTGAATGTTCGCTGCTGTAATAAGATAATGATTTTTTTTTTCAATTGAAATTTACTGCAGAAATTCCACCCACCTGTTTGATTGTCGGATATGTATGTGTCTGCGACAAACGAAACCGAGTTTTGATGTCCTAAAAAAACGAACAGACCCCCTCCACGTCCGAACCCATCGTCTCAACCTCAGACACGTTTTTCGGTGGCATTTAACCTCGTTCGCCCCCAATTGCCCAGGCCAGGTCTGACCCCATGCTACGAGGACTGTTGCAGGACTCGGTCTGAGAATGAAATTAAAATTAAATTTTGGACAAAAAGTGCTGTTGGGTCAAAATAGCGATATTTTGGCGTCAGATTGTGAAGAGACGTTTTTTCTTCAATATTCTTTCAGATGGGGGTGTCCTTTATCATCACTCGCCATTCTCTTATATAACAGATACATGTCACTCACATGTTTGAAATCGGGGTTTTTCTTCACTTCGGGGTTCGGGATCAGATGGCGAATAGAAGGTAGCTCTAAAAATAAATTACAGTTCTGAAAAAGTTTAAAAACATGATGGTGATTACCAAACTTTAAAGTCAACAATATTGAATGAGTTCCTAAAAATATAACAAAATATAAGTTTCAAGTACTACTCAGCGATGTTATTACAGTACTTCCACTGAGGAAAATCTTTCATATTTTGGATTTCGTTAGCATCATGTTCGGGTCAGTAACAATTAACAAATCCAGCTTTAAAAAAGTTCAAAAATGAGTATTCGATTATGGGATGTTAAGTTGAATCTGAAAAAACTTGGAACTTAACAGAGTGAAATATTAGTTCCTAAAAAACATTTCAAGAGGATTTCGCCAACTTCCACTACTTACTCGAGTCTTGTCTAATTATTATGATTACACCGAAATGCCAGAAATTTAATTCTAATCCAATTCGTCAAATCTGTCTTTCTTCCAATTCTAATCCAATTTGGAAAAAACTGTATAGTCATCATAGCAATTCCAATCTAATTTTAAAAAGCCAAAAATTTTTCAGTAGTCCAGCTCTGTGATAATGCGGGGTGTGGCTCAGCTACCTTTCCATTGCTACCAGTAATTGAGTAGAATATTTTTGAGGCTACATCGACCTCTGACAGTTTGGAAATAAAAACAGAGTGGGTCATCAAATGGGGTGTTATTGAAATGCAGACGTACCTTTCCACCGCATACCGTCGTGACGATCCCCGTAGTGGTGGTGCTGACCGAGCTGAACTTACTGAAACTCATCTTGGGGTTGGAAGCGTTGGGGCTGTCGTGCTCGGGGCGCGCTCATGTAGAGTAGGCACCTGAAAAAGGGTGGACATTTACAAATCTTGATACATCTATCGTAGCAATCTCTGACATGTAGGCATGGAATACTTAGTTTAGACTTGAAAATCAATACTTCCAATTTGAATTACACTTGATAAGTTTTCAGGCTAGTCTTGAAATACTCACTTGGACATCGTTACCTCTATATGTATATGATTAATTTCAGTAGTAAGCAGTTTTCAGTTTCCTAGGCGTGGAATTCTAAATTTTTACTTGAAAATCATCATTTCCACTTCTACTCGACAGTATTCAGACTTAAATAGTCCTGAAACACCTACTTTTTACTTGAAAATCGTCACTTCTGTCCATATTCATTTACCTGAGTTCGGTTTCCAATGTCAAACGAGGGCTTGAATACTTGCTTTTGCTTACTTGATAATGGCCACTTCCACTTGTATCAGACTAAAAATTTGGGGAAGCGCTCAAGCACAAACAACGGAGTCTCTTTAGCTCAGACCTGGGCAAAGTGCGGCCCGCGGGCCAAATGCGGCCCGCGAAGCCATTTTGTGCGGCCCGCGAAAGGTTGCCTGGAATTCAAAACATAAAACTTGCTTTTTGAATGATTAAAACTATAGGCTGTATCAAATGAACAGGAAATTCGTTTACTTTGAAGGCTGTTCATTAATATGTTATGGTTACGCTGCCGATGTACCTGGCATACGTAATCAAGATTCAAAAGAGAGGCAATGTGGCAAAGTAGGAGTAGCATTTGAAGTCACAAGAAATCGCTCTTTCCATATAGTTTAGTTCAAACCTTCCTTGTTGACATTGTCACATTAAGCATATTACGGTATGTGTTTGAATTAGTTACGTGATTAGTTTCCAAATCCCTAATTCGTCAAACAAGTCAATCAGTGCTCGCGATTACTATATGACTCATCATATCTATCACTCACGCACAAAGGATTAACGGGCATGCAAAAAGAAAGAAATCCGAAAACTGAAATTCAAAGAAGGTTTAGGTATAGAATTTACAGCACTAAATATTCGCATACTGGAGTCAGGGGTAAACCCATCCTTTCGGTTTTCGCCGAGATTAAGTATTTTAATTAGGGTCGGTTTTATGACAAAAGCACGAAACACTCGGTAAAGGGAGGGGAAAGTTCAGAAAAACTGCAAGCTTCGCTCAACATGAAGGCTATCTGAGCTGGATGCTGGATGCCCGGAAGGCAGCGACCATGAAAATAAGCTTTGTACTATTGCATATACATTTCAGTGCAGTGGTTCTCGAACTGGGAGACGTGAAAGCATCAGAAGAGTGGCACGAAGCCAAAGTTTATTAAAAAAAATTTTCGCGCTTCGCGCGATATACCCCGGTTTATGGCTGTTGCTCTGTGTATTGTTTGACTTTGATATTTCACAATTCTCTCATCAACAGCCATCATCTTCCATGCCATCAAACTATCCGTTGAGATTGCTAGCATTCTGGTTGCACTTTTTAATATTTTGTGATATCACGACAACGGGGCGCGAAATTGTTCACTATCATAAAGGGAGGCGTGCCTAAAAAGTTTGAGAACCACAGTTTTAGAGTATTCATAAAATAACGTGGATAGGGGTTTGAAGAGAGCTGAAATGTATCATGTTTAACATTGTTTCGAATTATGACAGCAGAAAGATATTTTTTAAATTAACCGTCGTTTTCTCATTACCTAATATCAACACATTCACTGAACAGCATGTATTAACAATGTAATTTGGAAATGAAATTAAAATACGCTGGAGAATATAGCTAATTTTTTTCACTCGGCCCGCCAACGTATATATTTTTCTCATTTGGCCCGCGGAGGAAAATAATTGCCCACCCCTGCTTTAGCTAATATAGCCGAACCAAGAAAAGACTTTACAATATACTACAAATATGTCCGGATCGCTTCAGTTGCTATCTAGAATCAAAATCACGACTGAGCCCCAAAAATGCGTGGCTTTCGGCTCTGAGAACAATCGATCGTTTACATCATAAGCGACCCGGGCACTAGAATTTGATAGTAGACGCTTGATTTGAAAGTTTAAAATTCTAAATTCAATAGAAAAAGAGAATTCTTCATCAAATTTTACTGGCAAACGAACGAAATTGTCGCATTATCTAAAAAAACGATGCACCAGAGATTTGGCACAATTTCTACCGATATAAGCAAAGATATACGAGCACAAAATTTCGGATTTCGTGAAATCCTATGGTCATTAATTTTAGATCCACCCACTGTAAATACTATTATTGGAGTTGAGACTTTCCGATTTTAAATATTAGTACTTATGGTGGGCAGCTGTGTCAATGAATTTCTCACTGTAAATACTCTTTTTCCAATTTTCAAATATTTTTGAAGCCAAATTTGGTGTGCATTGCGTCGTCTTTTTTAGCTAGACCAACGATTTCAAAGTAGCCTGTAAAAATTTAACGAAAAAAGTTGTTTGTAAACAAGCCCTAACGCCTACTCACCACAGCAACTGTGTTCGGAGGCTACAACCTGCGCCGGGTCCCAGGTTCTGATGGGTTCGTAGCGACATTAGCGCTTGACTCGTTTGGCGGGTTACTTCATCGAGCCGATGCCCCCCACAACCTGGCCAGAGGTCTTTGTTGAAAACGTGATAGCTCTTTTGCTGATGAGACACTTCGCAGACGTTCACCTCCTCGAGGAAGAAAATCGGTACTTTCAAGCAGTGGAAGTGAAGTTATTCCAGCAAAAAAATTTCGATTTGAAAAATTTGTAATCACGACGGCAAATTCTTTGACCATTTGCTATGTGATAATGTCTATATTGGGCCTGTTCAAAAAAATATTCCACTTGATATTATTGTTAGGCTGCCTAAAAAAAGCTGCACACAAATTTTGTCTCAATTCCAACCTATAGGGGCATTGCTACGAGAGAAAAAAGTTTAGGATTTAGGAAATAAAAACAAATATGAAAATGTTTCAAAATTTTACTGGCGATCCCGTGGATTTGTTTCGTTGTCTCGAAAAAAGCGTGTAGGCTATATAGAATTTAGCTTTCCATTATAGTTGATTCTAATGAGGATGAGGATATCAAATGTCCGTCCGGCAAGCTTGGCTCGTATCGCCGATCTCCAGAACCATTTACAGGAAACCCAGAAATTGGATTAGAATTATAACGAGGGCATAGAAACAATTCGCAAATGAGATTAGAATAAGGGGCAAAGAAATATTTCACAAATTAGATTACCGGCACTACTCTTTAATTAGTCTAATTACAATTATCTACTTGTCCAAGTCTGTGTCCTCTAGTACTTCCTAACCATTAGATAGGAAAAGGCGTATAGCAATTTTGTTTAGCGTGTCGGTGCACTTTTTCTCCCGTCAAATCAAAAGTATGGTCTGTAGAACTATAGAGGATGTAGGATTCTTACATGCCAAGGCAACATGAAAAGAATACACTGTTAGTAGGGCCCTGTGGATATACGCAGTTCACGCAGATCACGCAGGTCACACAGATCACGCAGGCATCACTCTCCCACGTTGTTCTGGTGCTCAGGTATCAAGTCTGGAGTGTTTTGGGGATGTGTTCAAGTTTGTTTAGTAATCAGGTATCGCACAGGTAAATCTCCAGCACTTAGGAATCGAACTCTGAAGTCGACCTCGGACGGACTCGAACCCGTGTGTCTGCGGCGGTGTGTTCACGCTAGTTATCATGATTTGTGTTTATTTGTCGCCGATTTTTAAATTCGCTGTATTTGCATTTTGCCAAATGGTTTGAAGCGGCTGAAGGAGACACTTTGCTCGCGTGAGCTGACGACTCGGACTAGCATCGAACAGGCGGCCTTGGAAGCAAAATCTATACTGCTACCGGTAGTGGTTACTTCCAACATTTGGAACGCAGATCCCAAGTGGCAAAAGTTTATCTGTGATCCTTGATGAAGGAGCGAAAAGGAAGCGAATGTGAAGGACGGGATTTCGTATCTCAATTCCCAAATACATCACGTTGAACGCTTGTCCATTATTAAAGAAATAACACCTCAATGTCGTCATAGTCAATTCATGGTCTACTTTGGACGTACGTCACAAAGATGCGAATTTTCGGACAGATAATATGGAGTTTGCGCAGCTGTTCTCAGATTAGTTGATATCATTATTGATGTATTGGAATAATTGGCTACTATATAATTTATTTGCTGTTCATCAATATAATTGGCAACCTTCGTTGCGAGTTACTTTCAAAGAGTAAGCTAAAACTCGTTTCAGACAGATAATAAATGCGTGTGAACTGCGTGAATTGCGTGAGCTGCGTGAACTGCGTATATCCACAGGGCCGTTAGTAGGCCTATATAGGCCTACGTGATGGTCTTACGTTTCCTTGTGAAGCATCACTTTAATTTTGTCCCCCTTTTCAAAATCCCGCAAAGATAATATGAATTTCGTTAACTCTTCATGATGCTTTCTTTCATTTGCTTTTCGAACTAAATCAGGTCGGCGAATCCTGAAGAGTGATCTTCTGCTGTCCTGACAAGTCCGTTTATTTGAATAACTACAACCTGGAGTCGCCATATTTGTACACTAACTGTTTAATTCAACCTGTGGAGAGAATAGACCTTGCGACTAACTAAATCCTGAGAAAATTGTCGTAGAGTAGAAAAAAATGTCATTCAAAAAGTACCGTCAACCGGGGTGACTTTGATAGTCAGGGTGACTTTGATAACTGTGAAAAAAAGGTCATCACTCGGCTCGAGTCCCGAATTACCCACTCTTTACCTATAGTTCTGTAGTGTTGACTTAAATAAAACCAGTTTATACACGCATGTGCCCAGTTATCTATCTTTTAGGCCAAAATTTAATGTCATTTATGGTCTTTTGGGGCATCTAGGGCTAAAAAGGAAAACAAATTGACAAAACGGAGGATATTTGGGCAAAGGGAGGACATTTCTTCAAAATGGAGGACAAATCCTCCTGAGGAGGATGTATGAAAACCATAGTTCCAATAGCAAGTTTTAAAGCAGCGAAATATACGATCTAATAGTGTGGAATTCTGTAACAAGTTGGGGCTAGGATTAGTTCAGATCTGGGCGAACCAAATGCGTCCCGTGACGCGATTCTGACGGGCTCCTACACTAAACTTGGAAGTTATAAGATGAACCTACCTCTGGGAACAGTGTGACAATTGTGATAACCTGTTACATGAACTCTGTCTTGAGAGAGAAGGGAAAATCAGTGCAACTGCAAGTTCCAACTCTCAGAATTATGGTGGTGTCTGAACATCTCAGAAAACTTCTTATTGGTGGAGTAATTTGTGTTGGTGGATGTTTCTTTTATGTCTAGTATTATTTTTTAAACAATTGGTTATCAAAGAGACACCAATAAGGATTTCAATTTGATAACAAATTGTTTTTTCATGGAGTATCAAAGTCACCCCGACGCCGGGGTGACTTTGATATTTTTTTGACCTTTTAAAAAAGCATGAAGACAAAAGCTGATAAAAAAATGATTTGGTATATTGATAGCCAAGAGCCACATTGTTACTAGTTCAGAGAATAAGAAATGAAAAACCCCTTTAACCTACTCAAAACGTATCAGAAGTGCCAAAAACTATCAAAGTCACCCCGGTTGACGGTACGACTTCACTCCTACAGCTGACATTATTTACGTTAGCGACGCACGTCGTCCCTAATCACTCAAGCGCAGCCAGCCTAAACGGAGACCAATGGGTCGTCACTAGGGCTGGGCACAATGATTCGAGTACTCGAATCTGAATCGAGTAATAATTTTAATGATTCGAGCCGAGTAGTACAATACGATTTTTTCGAGTACTGACATTATACGCTCCTCGCAACTGAAAGTTAATTTACCAACGAGAATTATACTTTGGTTACTATTTTCCACTGAGGAAGCCTTAAAACCTTGATTGGCTGTGTCGCAGCATACGAGACATAGTACAAAACTACAAACTATACTCGAAATGATACATTTACGAAGCCATGACCATCCCACAAACTTGCCAAGAAGTGCAATGAAATCGGTATAGGTCGAAAAATACGAAAATATCTATAATATGACGGATAATGGTCATTATGTTCTTTGTGGCGGCATAAATGCAACATATCTGAACTTTGATATAGTACATTATGTTATGACGTCATAATGAGCGATACTCGAAGGGTAACACGTGATTCAGAATCGAATCTTCCAGATACTCGATTTTGCCCAGCCCTACTAGCCAGTAATAAAAACTTTCGTCAGACGCATCGGAGTCGAGATCAACTGACGATTCGCGACGCAGTATTGCTTTAATATTAGATGTTGTAGAGGCGCATGGCCTCCGATCTCATTCTTTCCTCTATTGATTTTCCCACATCGTAAGTATATCATAAGGAGCATCACTGTGGCAATGTCAAGACGTACTCCCCAATCCGCAAGTGCCACGTATTCACCCCAATCTCAATAATTTATTTAGACTACGAGCCAGAACGGGGCTGAAGATGTTTACGATTGCATTGCATACGCTTGGACGTTTCTTGGTCCATTTCAACACAGCATTGCCACGCTATCAAGCCCGTTCAAGCCCGTTCAAAACTACTACTACTACTTGGTTTGAGAAAAGTGACGTTGGCCCGATATGAAAAGGATTCAGGATTGTATTTCTTTACAATATAGCAGAGTCATCCTCATAGGGTGATAAACCGAACTTCTGGGGGAATTGCATATATATTGCTGTCATTTTTTTGTCCTCTCTCTGCTCATGTTATCATAATTACCGCTAGAGCTGAGTGAGGTGACTTGGAAAATGTAGGACCCGTAAGTCATAATTAAACATATTTGGGCGGACCCGTTTGTATAATGACTTCATTACGTGATGGTATTTCGTGGCCTGTATGGGCTCAACTATCACATTATCGGCGTGATTATAGCTGCAAACATGTACCTGTACCGTTTGAAATTGCGCTTGGGCTATATCTCATTATTTATGCCACGTTCAGATATTTTGCAGCCATCAGTGTATAACTGTAGCCTATATTCACGGATATAAATCGGTTCCGTGTATTACGCGATGATACTCGATGATCAAACTAACGCAGTTCACTAAAATAGCGGGCAGTCAGTGTTACATTACTGTCCCGTGGGACTGCGAAAGCAATTTTACACAGGATTGAAACAGCTCAGCTTGAGCCGGACTAGAGTACCGGTGCGAGTAATGACGGACTTCGAGTATCTTCAACTGACTGCTATAAGTCCAGACCACAGACACAATAATATCCCCGTTACGATGTATTGTAGAATCAAGGTCAATCAGTCTGGTCCAATAACATAACGTTAAAAAATACGCTGGCAATACTCTGAGAAATTACAACAACATCAATTAGAATGTAAGAGCGATAAGACCACCCTGTTAACTGCGCGACGTTCTCAGACAAAAGAATGAACACGTGCGCTCGATGCCTAGCCTCGTTCTGTGAGGTAGTCATGTGTAACGAACCGTAGAATACGGGCGGAAAGCCACCGTGACATAGCCGCCCCCGTGACGAAACGTAATTGCAAAGGTGGTTATCGGTGAGCCACAAAAAAAATGAAGGAATGGTGGTTTTCAGCTTGACAATGGGGGAGTGAAGAAACATGTAAAACAAAAGCAATTGTACCGAACGCTGACACAGCGCCAGTAAGCGAAGTCAATGTACAAAGAAAAAAGCACAACATTGGCAAGTGGGGTGCGAGGTTGGCAAGATACAAAGAGCATGCAATAAAAGAGAGCAAAATCATTCAAGCTCAAGACGACACAACTTGCGGATGTCGCGACTATAAGTACCAGTGGGAGTACGCACAGTAACTTTTCGAACCAGCCCATGGCCATCCGGAAATGTTTGTTCAACTATGGCTTTCGGCCATTTACCACGGGGTACAGAGGAATCAGCCATGAGTTCCAGCCTGGGAGTGCTTGGGGCATTCTTCGGCATGACTCTAGAGATTCCTCTGACGAAAGAAACGTGAACCTGTCCGTCAGGATCCTCAAAACGGATGTAACAACAGGCAGAATAACCATGTGTGCTGGCATCAGCAAATGCATGGAGCTGAATATTCACTGGCGAGAAACCAGGCGGCTTGTAGCATCTGGGAAACGACAGCTTTTCGAGTTCTGGGAGTGAGCCGACCCATTTTTTCCATTTTGCTTTGAAACTGTCGTCGATCGGTGTGTCCCAATCCAGGTCGTCACGAGATATTTTCTGTAGGAGCAGTCTTCCCGGTAACAGGAACGGGCTTAGATATCCGAAGGGAGTGTAGATCTGAGCTATCTGGCTGGCGATGCCTCTTCGAGTAAAAGGCTTAGGTTTGATGTTAGTACAGGCGCAAAGTGAGTCCTCATTCATGTTCCAGATAATTCCCAACGTACGTTCGTTACCGGAATTTGTGAAGTCGAGATCCACCAGGTTGGCAACACGGGCGTCTTCGGGAATCCGCGACATGATCTCGGTCGTGCCGCTAGCAAATTTTGTAAGGTTGAAACCGTAGTGAGCGAAAAGTGTTCGCAGCTCTTCGATGACTTTGATCGAAGTTTCAAGGTCGTCTGATGGATGTAGTATGTCGTCGACATATGTGTTACGTAAGATACAGTCAAGCGTAGGCTTGTCGGCACTGGTGCCGTTCAAAAGAACGATCTGACGAAGACAGAATTGAGCAACGCATGGTGAAGACGTGCTTCCGAAGACATGAGACGTCATCTGGTAATCCATCGCTTTTCCATCTAGTCTGCTGTCTTCAAACCAGAGGAAGCGTAGGCTATCAGAGTCTTCCGGATAGGTCTGAATTCTCGAGAACATCTGGGCGAGATCGGCAACCCAAGCGTACCTGCCCATACGAAAACGGCATGGTACTCCAATTATAGAGGAGTTGACGTCAGGCCCGCTGGGCAGTTGACTGTTCAAACTGATGCCCGAGAATTTGCGGCTCGCGTCGAATACGATTCGCATCTTCTGTTGTCGGGTGTGGAAATGGATGAGATAAAAACTCCTTTCGGATGAAGGAAGTAGGTCGGGCGGGACTACCCGTGCATAGCCTCGAGACAGGTATTCGTCGATTTTTTCTTTATACTTGCGAAAGAACTCAGGATCTTTCTGGAATTTCAAGCGTTGGTTTTCGAGCGATTTCTCGGCAGCTCCATGATTATATGGAAGCTTCACTTCTTTCGTTCTCCATGGAAGACCGACTCGGAAACGGCCGTTCAATATGTGCGCGGTTTCTTTCATAGTCGACAGAGCTTGTTCGTCTTCGATCGAATTTTGCGATTCATAGGGATCAACCCAAACGTCCGAAAAATCAGCGTTACAACTAGAGCAAATTGGCAATTTTGGCGACTCATATCGGTTAAAAATGGTATTCTCGGCATGCACGAAATTCATATCGATAAAATTCACAATATTGGGCTTAAAGCCAGATTTGACAAGGGTGCGGTCGGCGCCAGCAAGGGACCAACCGAAAACCGAGAGCTCGGCACCGGGCAGACCATTTTTGGGCCTGATGATTTCTGTATTTGGGTACTGCATTAGGAAATCTTTTCCTATGACAAGGTCGACGTCATTCGTATCGGCAACCGGTATGTTAATATGACTGAGGTGATCACATTTAGAAATAGTATCAACATTCGGCGTATGATTTTGCACATCGGGAAAATGAGAAGTCGCGAGCACATTTTTTATATCGATAACTGTGCTTTGATCAAGGGCTTGCACAGTAAGAGAAATCACTTCTACCTCCCCTTCGAAAACGCCACCCGCAGTCGACGTTTCACAAACCATTCGATCACCCTGGATATTTAATTTTTTACGCAGGCGGTGTGTGCACAGAACATGACCACAGCCTGGGTCTAGGAATGCGTTGGTGACCACTCTAACATTTGAATCGGGGGAGGTGATTATAACCGGTACAACAGATAACCGCACGGGATTTACTTTCCCGTTTAGCCAAGATGACATCGTGTTGACGTCAGCGGTTATTTTATTTTGAAAACCCCCATGAAGTAGGGTGTGATGCGACGCTCCGCAGCCGCTGACGTAGCACTTGCGATCTGACTTGCACGTACGGGCTTCGTGCCCGTAACCCAGGCAGTTGGCACATACCGGCTTTTCTTCTACAAATTTCTTGCGTTCGGCTGGAGTCTTCTGGTGGAAGAGGTCACATTGGTAGAGCGGGTGCGAGTCGTCGCAGAGGTGACAGCGAGGCGTTGGCTTCGTACGTGAAGAGCTTTGTCTTGGTTCGTTAGTGACAGCGACGGGACGATCGACGGACGTTGCATTCACTTGCGTCTTTCGAGGTGGAAACTTGGTAGCTCTGGCGAACGGCATGCTCGACACGAATTTTCCGAGTCGAGTTCTTGACGTACCAGCTTGTCTACCAACGAAGGTGACAAAATCTTTAAACTGCGGCTCGTACCCGTTTTCCATCTTTTCTTCATACTTGCTAGAGAATTTTTGTATGAAGTGGCGGGGAAAACGCTTCATTATCGCGTCAGAGACTGCCGGTGCATTTACTTGGGCCATTGCGCCAAGTTGCGAGAGGATGTGGTTTGCCGACCGAAGCTGATCATAGGCCCCAGCCAGTTCACGATTATCATTAGGGTTAACATCATCTCCATGCATCAATTCATCAATGAAAGCGTCAATAACGTAGGAGTCTCGGCCAAAGCTATCATGTAGGACGTTACGGGCATGTAAGTATGCGTCCTCGCCATACCGATTAGCACTGCAGCCAGCAAGTGCGGATTTAGCGTCGCCCGTACAGTACGATATCAGCTTGTTAAGCTTGGTACGGGCGTCGTGCCTTTCACTAGGATTGGCATTTATGGGTTCAAAAGCACTATCGAATTCGTTCATGAACCGGTAATAATCTCGCGGGTTGCCATCGAAACTGGCAATTGTAACAGTGTTGAGGTCCATGCTACGCTTCATAGAGCCTAACATGGAATTCACCGAGGCAAGATAGGGGTCGTTATTACAGTTCGCCGGGCTATCCGGTGTCATTAGGACGGAAGGACCGTAATCGCGCGGTTGATAGGGGCCAGGAGTGATACTACTGCGGTTATGTACGGCATTACTATAGCCAGAAAGCGCGAAATCTCCTTGCTCTCGATACCGGGGAATAGAACCGTCGTGCTCGGAAAACGAAAAACCGTCCGGGCGGCGGTAACTAGTCATTAATCGATTGCGAGAATGAGAGCGAAGATCGTCGTGCGCGTTCGGCACAGTACGAATATCGGCGGGTTGACCGCGAGAATGAGAACTAAGATCGGTGTGCGCGTTCGGCACAGTACGAATATCGGCGGGTTGACCGCGAACATGAGAACTAAGATCAGTGTGCGCGTTCGGCACAGTACGAATATCGACGGGTCGACCGCGAAAATGAGAACTAAGATCGGTGTGCGCGCTCGGCACAGTACGAATATCGGCAGGTTGACCGCGAAAATAAGAATTATGATCGGTGTGCGTGTTCGGCACAGTACGAATATCGGCGGGTTGACCGCGAACATGAGAACTAAGATCAGTGTGCGCGTTCGGCACAGTACGAATATCGGCGGAGTGGCCGTGAGGACGATGAATGGGATCATTGTGCATAGTAAACATGAAATCGTTTTGCCGACGATGAATATCGGCGAGCGTATTACGAGGATAAGAAATATGTTCATTGACAAAACGTTCACCCTGCCACTGCGGAGTGCTTCGAGGGTCTGAACGAGTGGCCGGCCCAGCATCTAGACTACGCGAACAAACAGGCTGGGAATGCGAGCCTAGCTCCCTAGCCTGGTAACTATAGGTATCCGCTGCGAAACTGACGGACGGGCGACAGTTACGATTAGGGTTTTGAACTAGATCATGCGCGACTTCTACCTTACTTGCTTGTGCGGTTGGCTGATGGTTGGTTGTCAACGATTGGGTTACCGCCGGCTCGTTAGCCAGTCTTTGCCCAGTACTACTGCCTGTTGCAGA
Source organism: Botryllus schlosseri (assembly GCF_051294905.1). Lineage (NCBI taxonomy): Eukaryota > Metazoa > Chordata > Ascidiacea > Stolidobranchia > Styelidae > Botryllus > Botryllus schlosseri. The sequence continues at coordinate 37,634,265 of NC_137238.1, forward strand.
CGCTGGCGTTCCCCAGGGAACGAACCACGATGCGTGAGTAGCAGCCAAATTCAAAGGTTCAGTACTCGCAGCAATGTTTTCTGTGTCGGAAATGATCGACCCTCGTGATCCGATAGAACCGGCAATTGATGCTTCTTCCTCGGCGGCTTCCAAGTTCGAGGTAGCTTCGAGAACCTCAAATCTACCTTCAAATTCGGCATCGATTGTAGCTCTTCTCTGTTCTTGTCTCAGTTTAATCCTCTCGAGTGCCAGTCTAGCGTTGCGGACTGTTGCTGGTGTTCTGGACGGCGTGACGGAATGAAGACTTGATGGTTTCTTCGAAGTTTGGGCATTAATGTAGTCGATGGTAACTTCGGAAGAAGAGTTCGTGCTTCCTTCTTGGTAGGATTTGTAGGCGTGACGTGCATTGACCTGTGCGCGTGAAGCTGTTGCGAGCAGCTTTTCTATTTGTGGTATCCAATCTCGAAGGGCGTGATCCTGTTCAACGCTTCTGACCAATCGGTCCAAGTCGGCGGCGACTTGAACGCAGAGTTCTTCTAGTTCGTCTCTGAACTTGACAACGTGTTTGATGGGCGAAGCATTATCGATAGAGGAAATGAAAGCACGTTCGACTTTCAGGAGAGCGGCGCTGGAATTTTCGAGGACCTGGTCGATATACTGCTTGCTCCGGTACTGTTGATCAGCAGCTTGCAGTGTTGTATCCATATCGAGGTCAGTCAGCTCTCGTATTTTTCAACTCTTATGTCCCGTGGGACTGCGAAAGCAATTTTACACAGGATTGAAACAGCTCAGCTTGAGCCGGACTAGAGTACCGGTGCGAGTAATGACGGACTTCGAGTATCTTCAACTGACTGCTATAAGTCCAGACCACAGACACAATAATATCCCCGTTACGATGTATTGTAGAATCAAGGTCAATCAGTCTGGTCCAATAACATAACGTTAAAAAATACGCTGGCAATACTCTGAGAAATTACAATAACATCAATTAGAATGTAAGAGCGATAAGACCACCCTGTTAACTGCGCGACGTTCTCAGACAAAAGAATGAACACGTGCGCTCGATGCCTAGCCTCGTTCTGTGAGGTAGTCATGTGTAACGAACCGTAGAATACGGGCGAAAAGCCACCGTGACAATTACCCTTACATGACATTTCCTTTACGTTACCTGTACATTAGCCTACCTTTTCACGAAATGTTACTGTTCTGAGTTTTAGTCAGTGAGGTTACTGGTTGACTTCCTGAAATCATAATATCATTAGTAAATCAGTAGGCTAAACAAATAAGTATCATTAAAATGACAAGACGTCATGTCACCCTATTGCAGGGGTTCCCAGACTGAGGTGCATGATAATTTTCCCGAACAAATTCATTTTTCTGGCACTATTGCATTGTTCGGCAACAGAGATTTTAATATTTATGTGACATGCTGAAAAACGTTTACGCTTACTGAATGTAGTGTTCATTAAGTTCAATCAGCCATGCTTTTATAAGGCAGTGTCCCGTTATTCGCCTCATGTAGGCCTACATCCATTGTAATGTATTTCTCTTTCTTTATACTACCGCGGCGATTAGAGTTACTGCATAGCCTACTGTAGATCGTTGATTGTTTCTGTACAGAACCATAGTGTCATCTGCTTATTATGAATACCATTTGATTATCTAAAAGAGGTTCTAGTATGGTAAGGTTGTAAATTATTCGGAGAGTATTTTGCTGTACTGCTTCACTTACAGCTGTGAGGAAGGATTTCTAAGTATTCGTATTACGCGGAACAGATTTAGTCACAGACTTTATGTTGAACAAGTGAAGGGGTAGGCCGTCCGCGGTTAAAAAGGTATGGGAAGCCTACAATTGTCATCAAGATAAACGTACACGAATGGCAAATCTTGACAGACGGTGTCCATTAGTCGCTGAAACGTCTGAGCAGCGTTCTTTAGACCAAATGGCATGCGAAGGAACTCGAATAGCCCAAAAGGTGTGATAACCGCGGTTTTGGGAATGTCGGCGGGTGCTACCGGGACTTGGTGGTATCCTCTGACGAGGTCAACTTTCGAAAATATGCGACTCCCCTAATCGTCTTGAGATTTCGCATGAAATATATGAGTCATTTAAACAAGACCTCCCGAATCATGCTGCTATGTGAAGGACCTCCTAATATGGTCGATGTAAAGAGATTCACCATAGTTTTTAGACAGCTTTATTTCTGTGCCCTCACGGAAGTCTTGACTCGAGTCACCTCCAAAAATTGAGGGACTTGACTTGACTCGAGTCACCTTTGAAAATCAAGTGACTTGACTTGACTCGAGTCAAATTGTGCAATGACTCGAAATGACTCGTGACTCGAAGGTAGTGACTTGAACCCAACACTGCTGGGTTCACTATCGAGTTCATATTCCACTCCCGAGCGAGTAAGAAGTATTGGTTTTTGAATCCGCTAAAGAGCTGCAAAGATGAGTGGGACCGCATTTATCAATCCACAGATACTGGGAGAGCGTACAAAAATCTGCGACCCTCGGTACATGACAGACTATCTGAAGTGGATACAAGGTTGGGAAACTCGATTATGCTGCGGTTAAGAACGACGCATTGCAGACTAAACCACCATCTCAACAAGATTGGATGCATCGACTCGCAACTGTGCGAAGCATGTGGTATTGAGGAAACCGTAGAGCATTATCTCATGAATTGTAGAAAATACCGCTATCAAAGAGAACGCTTACAACACCATGCAGAGTCGAAGAATGTAAATTTCGACATGCGAACCCTACTGACTGATCCACAAGTACTGCGATATGTTGTTGAATATGTTAGATCGACTCGAGGAATATTGTAAAACCTTTTTATGTGCACATGTGTACCTATCTCAGTTATATAATATGAACTTTCTGTAGCGTTTAACTTGTTTCTGTCCGTGGCGCAAAAAGCCTTCAGTTGTGATAAGCGCCACTCATGTCAATGTTTTTACCTATAATAATAATAATAACTACGACTACTTGGTTTGAGAAAACTTACCCTAGCCCGACATGAAAAGGATTTAGGATTTTATTTCTTTACAACATAGCGGAGTCACCCTCATAGGGTGATTAACCAAGATCTTATTATTATATATATTGCTGTCAATTTTTTGTCCGCTCTATACTCATGTTATCAGAATTACCGCTAGAGCTGAGTGAGGTGTCTTGGAAAATGTAGGACCCATAGATCATAATTAAACATATTTGGGCGGACCCGTTTGTATAATGACTTCATTACGTGATGGTATTTCGTGGCCTGTATGGGCTCAACTATTACATTATCGGCGTGATTATAGCTGCAAATATGTACCTGTGCCGTTTGAAATTGCGCTTGGGCTATATCTCATTATTTATGCCACGTTCAGATATTTTGCAGCCATCAGTGTATAACTGTAGCCTATATTCACGGATATAAATCGGTTCCGTGTATTACGCGATGATACTCGATGATCAAACTAACGCAGTTCACTAAAATAGCGGGCAGTCAGTGTTACATTACCCTTACATGACATTTCCTTTACGTTACCTGTACATTAGCCTACCTTTTCACGAAATGTTACTGTTCTGAGTTTTAGTCAGTGAGGTTACTGGTTGACTTCCTGAAATCATAATATCATTAGTAAATCAGTAGGCTAAACAAATAAGTATCATTAAAATGACAAGACGTCATGTCACCCTATTGCAGGGGTTCCCAGACTGAGGTGCATGATAATTTTCCCGAACAAATTCATTTTTCTGGCACTGTTGCATTGTTCGGCAACAGATATTTTAATATTTATGTGACATGCTGAAAAACGTTTACGCTTACTGAATGTAGTGTTCATTAAGTTCAATCAGCCATGCTTTTATAAGGCAGTGTCCCGTTATTCGCCTCATGTAGGCCTACATCCATTATAATGTATTTCTCTTTCTTTATACTACCGCGGCGATTAGAGTTACTGCATAGCCTACTGTAGATCGTTGATTGTTTCTGTACAGAACCATAGTGTCATCTGCTTATTATGAATACCATTTGATTATCTAAAAGAGGTTCTAGTATGGTAAGGTTGTAAATTATTCGGAGAGTATTTTGCTGTACTGCTTCACTTACAGCTGTGAGGAAGGATTTCTAAGTATTCGTATTACGCGGAACAGATTTAGTCACAGACTTTATGTTGAACAAGTGAAGGGGTAGGCCGTCCGCGGTTAAAAAGGTATGGGAAGCCTAGCCTGTCGAAACGAATGATTGTTGTCGGTTTTGTGATGGTCGTGATAAACACTAAGGGTGGAGATCATAGAGGTTACTTAAGTTCCGGTTACCAAGTAACGCATGCTTGAGTGCTAAGTATTTCTCAATTGAGGATCATAAAGTATCCTCAGCCATAAAATGAGTTTTTAACGGGACTCAAAACTTCCGAAACTTAAGGTACGTGTAGTGCTAACTTAAGTGCGCGATATGTAGCTTTTTTGTTACTGCGAGAGGTCCGGCGTTACAGTTGGTCAGTCATCCGAGGCCTTATTACTCGTCACACGGCAACGGCGTCAGCATAGTTATACCACAATGGCCTACAGTATGCATAACAATGAGTTGGGAGCTACAGCGGACGACTGAAAACATAAACAAATCGATTCTGAGGTAATCTGCAATGGAATTCCAGGGTTTTCGCTTATTAAGCCGATTATTCCAATGTATACGTAGGCTACATACAACGCTGTAACGATCTAATTTATATTATGCTATATTTACGCACGATACAGCTTTACGAGTGAAATAATTTAAGATTCAACTATAATAATGAGTGCAGGAAAGAGAGAACCAAATTTTTCGCAGCAAGAAAAGAAGTTGCTTTTGGATTTGATAACAGAAAATACAATAATAGAAAATAAAAAGACAGATAAATATTCGGCCATCGCGAAAGAGAGGGAGTGGGAGAGAGTGACGGAGAAGTTCAATTCCGGTGGGCTTGGGAGATTCAGGAGTCAAAAATGCCTGAGAAAGCGATGGACTAATATGAAGGACAGGGCGAAGAGTGATGATGCGATGATGAGGAGTGAGAGGCGGAAAACAGGAGGCGGCCCCCAGACATTTGTCCCAGACCCGCTGACGGAAGCAGTGTGCTGTAAGTGTTAATCAGATAGATGCACACAATAAAGCATAGTGATATTGTTCGAATGCATTTGTATGATTTTTTGCAGCGGTTGTTCCCGGTCAGATCTACCCCATCGAGCATTGCCTCGACCATGACGCAATAGATTGTGAAGAGGAATCCTGTAGGTTACATTGGTGTGGCATCATAGTTGTTATATTGCCGGAGATTTCTATTTTAAGACGTTATGATGCATTCGGTTGATGCGGAACGCCCTACCACGAGTCGTTTGTCGTCGACGCCCGTCCATTCTCGGGGAAACTCAAAAAGGGGCAGCTTTGATTTTGGTGAAAATAATTTACGCTTACGTCCATCAGATCATTATCGTTTAACCATCTCGTTCTATAAACAGAAGATAGCGTTGAGCAGGTTCCAAAAAAAGTTAAATTTGAAGTTCTTCGAGATGAATATTGGCAAGAAAAAATCAAGGCCATGAAGCAGAAGGCAGAAATAAGAGAACGGGAGAGCAAGTCGAGGGAGGAAGAGAGCATCCTAACGCAACAAGCTCTGCAGTTAAAGATAAAATACTACGAATTAAAATTGAAAACTGTGTCGGGGGAGTAGAATCCCAGCTCTTTAAAAGATTTGTTTTATTTTATTTACATACAATTATACATTTATTTTATTGTTACTTCATTACCTCATATATCAACTGGGGTTGGCAGTAGTTATAGTATGGACGACACATACGAGTTAATTAACATATATTTTATTTCGGGCAAGTAAACTAAAATATTCAAAATAAATATTACTAGTAGGCCTACCAATAATAATATAAATAAATATTATTAATAAGTCAGAATTACAACGAAACGAAAGTGAGACTACTCAAAAATAGCTCTCCACAAAAGAATTTCTGACAGCTCGTCCGGATAAGGTATCGTTTTGCAGCGGCGTACTTGCTATCTCAACATCATAAATGCTTGGCTCTAGAGGGTCATCGTCTTCTGGTAATGGCTGCTTCAAAGACACTGCTACATTATGAAGACACGCGATAGCAATTATTATAGCGATGCTACCGTGTAATTTTGTTCTCAGGGGGATTCTGAGAGCTCGAAATCTTTGCTTCATCACTCCGAAGCATTGCTCTATCCTTGCACGAGTGACAATGTGGGCACGGTTGTATCGCTTCTCCCGTTCTGTTGAGGGGTTTAATATGGGAGTAAGAAGGTGCTTCAATAGAGGGTAACCGTTGTCTCCCAACAGAATTCCTTCAATGTTACCGTCTTCAAAATCGTCGGCCAGTCGGGAATTTCGGTATATCCTGGAGTCGTGGCACGAGCCTGGCCAACGCACAACAATATTTGTTATTTTTCGCTCCGCACTGCAAACGACTTGAACATTCAATGACATGAATCCTTTTCTATTACGGAACGTCTCCGCGTTATCTCCACCGGGGGAGACAATGGGGATGTGGGTGCAGTCAATTGCTCCAATAACCCCAGGAAATTTTTTAATTTTATAGAATTGTGATTTAATCTTCGCGGTGTCGTGCATGGATTGCATAAAACTGATTTTATGTTTTGCTATAACCTTTGCCACACGATGAACGCTCCTACGTGCCGTATGCCGAGATACGCCGGCAAGGTCCCCATCGGACAGTTGAAAATGTCGGGTTGCGAAAAAGCGCAATGCAATGGTCAATTGCAGCCATGGGTGTAGGCCATGATTCCTGATAAGAAATACATCGTCCCCTTTTATTGTATCATAAATTTCAATGACGGCCTTTTTATAAAATCTGAATCGTTTCAAAAATTCCCTATCATTCAATTCTTCGAATGGATTCTTTACGTCCCGGAGGCGTCTTCGAGGAATCGCAACAGTTTGCAGAATTTCCAGTTCTTCAATTAGCCCAGCCATTTCCTTCGTTTATCAGAAGAATGATGAATATTTCTGTTTTGCGGACGACAACAATCGAAACTAACGCCGTTACCTTAGCGACGGCCTTGGACAATGACGTCATTTCGACGAAAAATAATCTGGCAACCACTTTCTGGATTTTCACACAGTGAGTTGAGTGTCGATTGGTACTCAGCTAAGTTAAGCGTGAGGAAACGTTATGATCTCGAAGTTGAGTTTGAGGAACAGGCGTTGCTCAGTTGAGTGACAGCAGACACTTAAGTTGAGGAAACTTTAAGATCTCCACCCTAAGTCATCAAATCCATAGTTTGTTCGAAATTTACCGTTTCCTTGTTTAGGTCCAAAATATCAGACCTAATACAGCATCGAGGGAGTTACGGTTTTGTAACACAACGGATTCGACGTATTTCATAAACGATATCAATGAGCTGACTTCCTCAAAACGATAACAGAAGCAGTAATGCAGTATATCGTCATTGCGAATGTGTTAAAGTTGATGGTTGCGTAATAGAAAAAATGGTGCTGGTGATAAATCGGTGCGCTCGCAACTCAGAAAAGCATTTGCGTCTGTTGCTTAGTTGAAGTTAGTCGCATTATATTCAACATTTACACATTGATCTGTCCAACAACGTCAGTAGGATCCGTAACGGCATATGGCATCTGAATTGAATCTCAGATTGCTCCCGAAAATGTCGCTCAAGATTCGGATTCTTTTCCTGTTCGGATTCGCAATCTACCTGCGTTCGTCAGGTACGAATCATTTGCGACCCAGTTCGAATCGAATTCCATTTCCTCCTTTGCAGCTCAATTCTGCGTGAGAAGATACGTGAACGGTCGATGGATTTCGAAAGGGGATTGTGGGGTTGGTAGCTTATACGATTAGATTGACGCCAAAGGCTCTGTTACGTGCGCTTTTCATGAAGGGTCCGGGAAGAATGTCGGCGATGCAGAAGGAACTTCAACGTAGAATTAAAGATGACACGAAGAAATGCACTGCGAGCGAGGGATGGACTGTGAGTTTCAAATCTTTGTTTTGTAACGTCAGGATGCATTTCTGACGCTTTGATTGTTTTCCGAATTCCGTTTCAGGTTTTCCAGCGCAGAATCGACGGCGACGTGGATTTCTACCGAGGTTGGGATGATTACAAAAAAGGATTCGGGGATCGCGACGGAGATTTCTGGCTCGGTAGGCAGCCGATTACTTCAAGTTGCAAGTCGCAGCGTCGCTCCGTTCAAAGCCATAATTTCGCAACGGCGTTTGTCTCCAGGGCTCGAGGAATTGCACGAGATGGCAAAGGAAGGAGACATGGAACTGGAAATCAACATGATCACGAAGGGAGGAGTTCACTGGGTGGCGAGATACAGGCGAGTTCGAAGGTCCCTCCCTCTTCTCCTTGGTAATACATTGTATTACCAGATATTCCGAACATATAACGTGATAATCTTGATCACCGTTCGCACTTTTCCAGCTCCTTCAGCATCGAGCACGGACCCGACAACTACAGACTGCGCGTATCCGGATACTCCGGGAATTCAACCGGAGATTGACTCGCATTTCACAACAATCAACAATTCTCGACGAAGGACGCGGATCACGACGCTTGGTCGACAGGTAACTGCGCTTCTCACTACGAAGGAGGTTGGTGACGCATGCGGCCAGAGCGGGAAAATCAACAAAACAGACGACAAGAGAATCCGGGGATTCCCCTACGACCTCCTGCGATTCTCGGAGATGAAGATGCGGAAAAGAGCGTAAAATGGACTTTGGCCGATGACGTCACACAACGGAAAGGACATGCCTCACATGTGAGCGTGACGTCACACCGTCGCCCGACGGATTTGATTGAGCTTCATAGCGCCCCCTCGCGGTCTCAAAAAATGTCATTTCCGAGAACACGTTAAGTGATCTAGCTTCGATGTTTTTTACATTGGCATTCTTGCTTGCCTCTAGTGATTTGACTGCGGAGAACAATCGTTGATGTGTGTGAGGATGTGTCCGGCACTCCACATATCTTTATATCACTCGATCGGATAACGTCGAAAGTCATGGATTGGATACGATCTACATTTGCGAGAATCTGTTTTAGTCTAGAGAACTATGGGGTGTCTTTCGTCCCTTCTCGGCAATGACATTCTCGATATTAGTAACCAAATGTACAATGACTCGAAATGACTCGTGACTCGAAGTTAGTGACTTGAACCCAATTCTGCTGGGTTCAGTATCGAGTTAACATTCATTTCAAGAACGAGTAAGAAGTAATGGCAATGACATTCTCGATATTAGTAACCAAAAAACGTATTTCAGGACAGACAGTTTGAATGACGGTTCCTGTCGATGGGTAATTTTTGAACTCGCAAATAATAGCGGATGTCGATTGTTGATTAACAAAACCCAACAGCTTTACCTCTTCAGCTTAAGCCGTCTGTTCTCCTCAATCGTTCCTATTTTTGTTGCTCGTCATATCCTGTGATACGATTGTCGATGTGCGAGGTCTCCTACATCCTCGACTGTTACTCGAGTTTCTTTCGGTGTGGTGAATTATTCAACTGTAAATATTTTGTATGTTGTTTATTGTGTTATTGAAGCAATAAAACGTCAAGAAAATCGTATATTTCAATGAATTCGGAGTGGTTGCATTGCCAGACCACACTTAAATTCGTGGTGCTACATTAGCTTTTGATTCAGACCAGTCTCGTTAAGTTTGATGGCTCGGGTTCAATGTACCTTCTTATTTTTCTCGAGTTATCGTGAACATACCAACTCACTTGAACTACAGTGCGTGACACCACAATTCATTCCTTTTATGATTAAAATTCAATTACAGCATTTTCATTTCGTTTTACTACACGATAATCACATCATGACTGGAACATGATGGGGTCCCACCTTGAAGTTAAAAGCCATTGTAGCCGTTTTCTTCCGAAACCGTATTTCGAACAGCATCCAAAAAATTTACAAAATATGTACCATAACAAACGTAGCCTATCATAAAATAAAGCGGGATTCATTTCGTCAATTTGTATGTTGACAGCCGCACAAATTTCGTCTACGCCCGCAGGTTGGCCGCCGCTGTTGTACACCTACTACGTTAAAACACTGATATGACGTCGAGTCTACTTTTTCGTTTGACTTGACATTGCCTCGAGTCACTTTGCGAAAATATATATACTTGACTTGGCGCTTCAGAATTTTCAATTGACTCGTGACTCGGAATAAAATTTACATGCATCATCATAGTTACCATACTTCCTCCTTTAAGAACATTTGTCCTCTATTCTCAATAAATAGAAACTGTTCTCGGAGGACGCCTGAATGCCCTGTTTTTTGGGAATTTGTCCTCTTTTTCCAGAAAAAGTACCAAAAACTCCGCTCCTACGCACCGGACGCCAGAGTTGCCAAGGCAGTCAATGAAAAATATGGCGCGACGGGTAATTCGGAAGTAGAGATGGCAAATATGACTATTTTTTTAATCAACACGACAAAAGTATCGTAAAAAGCTGGTAATTCGGGATTCGAGTGATGACCTCTATATTGATCGAAAAATTTTCCGGTACAAGAGCTTTCAGATTTTCAGATGCGGTGTAAAACTGTCATTATATTCATTGCGGTCGTTTAAAAGATACATGTTTGAACTTTTCACGTCATTCATACTGTTTCGACGCCATGATCAGTGATACTCAAATATTTGACAGTAAGCCTAATACTCTATTTAGAATCAAATCACTCGATTTTGCCTCGAAGCATATGACATGGTCGGATCACTATCAACGGACTCGAGTACAAGTCGAGTCAATACGCAAATCGACTCAAGTCGAGGTACAACTCGAGTCATTACAAACCTAGAGTGGACTTACTCGAATTTACGGACGGTTGAGATTTTGGCGACATTACACGAATGTTGATACCACCGAAAATTTCAGTCTCATCTTGAGATGTCTTGATGGACACCGCTTCCGCTTTGACACATGTATTGTTCGGTGTCTGTTCGATTGTGACGCAAGCGGCGTCGTTTTGAATTGATCTCCAGCAGTTGACGCAGGATATCTGTCGAGATTCAGGTCTAGAGCAGAAAGGTGGTAACTGAAATCGCAGAATTAAGAGGCGGTCAGTAGCGGAGTACTTCTACTTTTTCGAAGTACCCAAGTACATTTTGTTTACTTGCAGTCCTTATTCATGCGGTCATGATTTTAGGGTAGTTCACTTCCGCTTGAAATATTTTCGGCTTTGAAGCAAAACTAGGCTTAAATTACTAGCTTAATTTTTTGCTTGATCGAAAATTTATGGCGCTATACTCCTACATCCACTTGAGTAAACACGATGACCGCTTGAATCACCTCTACAGCAACAAGCTCAGTACGTTATTTGTGGTTCGTTTACGACTGTGGTATTTTGGTCACTTAATGCGCAACTAGAAAGACCAGTTCTTTAGAAAAAACACTCCCAATCGAATCAGTTTTGAAATATCTTAGAAATTGCTACTTCTACCGGTAATAGATTTGAAATATACATACCCGAAAACGTGACAGCAGTCGCCTGTAGGAATAGGTTTCCCGCATTGGCGGCATCTCATGCATGTCTGGTGGCACAAGTGTGACGTAATCAACGTAACAAACGACTGGCCGTCCTCGATTCGCTCGTCGCATATCCGGCACACCTTCCAGATTCTGTAAAATAAAGCTATCGATTCTATACATACATTCTTGATCGGTAGCTCGTGGACAGAACTGGACGACTATAGTAATTTGTCAGCTTTTCCAAATTAGGTTAGGATTGGAATAATAGCTGCACTTTTATAGCTGCACAGTTTTTCCCAAATTAGATTAAGACTGAAATGAGAGCTGCATATTTTTATCCAAATTAGATTAGAATTGGAACTATTGAAGTCACAAAATCTTAGAAATTGGATAAGTTCAGTTCATATCAAATCAGAACTGACTCTCGTAATTCTATACAGTGAGCTTGACTCGTTTCGCACTATACAGTTCTCCTGAAGCATTTTCCGGAAAACTAAAAAGTAGATTAAAATCAAAATGAGAGAATATAGAAACATTTCATATATTAGATTAGAATTAGAATTATAGCTATGCAACATTTCACAAATTAGAGTAGAACTAGATTACCAGCATGTCGTTCTCATTAGTCTAATTACATAAAATAATTATCTAGTTGTTCTAGTCTGGTGGTGGGTTCAATCCCCGGTCGGGTCGGATCAAAGTCTTGATCAGTAAAACTACATAGCCGCCGTGGCTTCCACGCTTGGTGCTTAGCATTTCTGGGATAGCATGGAAGGATAGGCCTGATGCAAGACTTATAAAGCCTTACAAGACTAGACTGTTTCTGCACCTTGCTTGTCCAACGGCATGTGTACATCATGCACTCACGGTGTATGTGCATTAGGGCTCTTCAAAAATGACTTTTTTCTGTGCATCATGTACAGCGACACGCTGATCAATTCAAATTCAACAATGGGATCCCCCGCACAATTATGAAGCCCGATTTTCTCGTTGTTATAATTAAACGAACACTTTCGTCGCAGGTACGCGATCACCGACGTTATAATGATAAGGACAAATTAGCCGCATGAAAGCGAGTCTAATGAATATAACGACAGACAACAAGTTAGTTGAAAAGTAAAACTAATCGTGGCCGATGCAAGACGGCGTGAAACAGCGCTTTCGCTCGATTCTTGTAGTGACCACATTTCATACGATTCAGTCCTTTTCATGTCACTAGAATAAGGGTGATTAAACCGACAGTGAAACGCCGCCGGCGTCTTATAACGTAATAATGTAAGCTGCGTCGGGTGCTGCTATAATGTTCGGAGCGGATATAGTAGAAAGTCCACGTCTGGACACCTGTATGCAGATGCGCATACTACCGTAGTAAAACGCATAACAGAATGCAGGCAAAATTCGATATTGCTTTGTGATGATTTTGATGTTGTTCCATACCGATTGGGAAGATAGGACTCCTAATTTCCTAACTAACTACAAAATCCCTAGTAACATAGTCGGACGCATAACGGAATTTACGCAAAATCGGCATTGCTCTGCGATAATTTTGACCACTATGTTTTGATAATAACTTGCTTCCGAGAAATAAATATCATTCATTATACGTTAGATGATACTTTTCCTTGATATTCTATTATGTGTATTTAGGGCTTATGCGACATCACTATGTTGGCGACAGGCCTGATTTGAACACACTAATTTTGCGAATTAAACTTATCGCTCAACACGGACACTCAATGAAGAGCACCCTGGAGACCCACATAAATGCTCCACAATTCTTGACATATAATATACTGAGCATATAATAAGATGACAAAACCTATACTTGAGTACTCCGAAATGTACAAGTACTTTACCTTTTCACGACGTTTTTTGTAAGATGAATACTAATTTTATCGAAAAATAAAATTTATGCTCTAAAGTAGGTTTTTGTCTACACGCACCAACAACTCAAGTATTTATGACACAGGAATGATTCATTAAGTATAGCGCAAGCAGGCCAAACCTATAATTGAGTGCTCCAAAATGTACAAGTACTTCGCTATGTACTCCCTCCACGTAAAAAGTGACAGATTTAGGCAAAAGTTGCTATAGAACTGCGATAGTTTTAAAGTTGTTCCATCATGCAATGTGTGATGAAATTTGGTATGCTGCATAATCACAATGCCCTGGAGCTCATTTAGATACGTTTTTTTAATGTAGTTACACATTCTAGTTGTTTTGATGTAAGGAAAAAATCATTCGATAACTCGATAGCTAACACGCGTTGATGTAACTTTCCTCATTTGTATGCATAGCCTACGCGAAATTATTATTATGTCATGAATAAGTAGTTTACAAATTCATACGATTTTTCTTGTTGCGCTCCGGGATAAAATGTAATTTTTCGCTCTTTTTTATTTTTTCAATAAAATTAGTATTCATTTTACAAAAAACGTCGTGTAAAGATAAAGTACTTGTACATTTCGTAGTGCTCAAGTATAAGTTTTCAAACCATTACCTTGACAAAATTTTCAGAATAGCAACTTTTGCGTAAAGTCTGTCTTGCATTTAGTTGCCGGCTCTGAAAGCAAGCAAAGTTTGTGGTATTTGCGCAACATCGAAATTTGTACACTTCACGCGGGGCCTACGATACTTACGGCCTAATATGGCACATTACACTTGCTGGATATAAGAGGCTGACACTCCCAACCAGACATCACGACTGACTCAATGATTGCTTGCGATCTCACTTCTCGATACCAGACGCCTCGCCATACAAGTCTAATAAAGTATTATAACAGACAAAATTACTTCTTTCAGATGAAACAACCCAATTAAGAGCCAAGTGACAGCGTCGAAATGTATTTAATCGTTCAGGTAGACTTGAATCGTGATCCGGATCTCGTAACATAGTAAAATCGAGGTATGTAGTTTAATTACTCACTCACTACTCTATATGTTGGTGGTGGTCATACCCTGCAAACTTTTTTGCTGCGAACGTAGTGTTTCACCTTACATCAGTTGGTTCAATGTATGTACCGGGTTGTGAAAACTGTCCCTGTTTTGACTTTGTGTCACAATCAATACTAAATACGAGAATTCGTTACTCGTCGAAACGCCGCAGTCAGACATCGTTAACAGCGATTCCGTGTATGGCAATCTTGAGTTCAATTGCGGTTTTGTGATGTTAACCAAGCGGCTGTGTTTCTGCGGTGTGAAGACTGAATTCGTGTTGTTTCCCCGCAAGAGTGCGATGTCTATTTCACACCTAGAGCAATTATAAAACGCATCTTCGAAACTTTTGGTCTAGTTCATCCGCTTGCATTTCGAAACGGACCATCACGACAAGACTCTAACCCACCACATCCGAGGTTTCAGTTGATCATATCGAAGAATATCATGTCCATCCGTGTTACCACCCACAGATTTCGCCATCCTCACACGGTAGTGCTAAGACACAGACAAGATGCGGTGGTGGAAATATTGAAAATGAGAATACAGACCTTGGTGTCATTTGATTTGGATTTTACACCCGATGAACCCACCATTCGTACTGTGCATTGGGATGAGGATTCGATCATTGATGTCGAGGGAAAGGAGATGTACAGATTTGTTGGTGTCGTGAATATTCAACGAAAGTCGGGGTATATGCTTGTGCATGGTTCGCGTATTTGACTGTGAAGATATCTCTATACATAACGTGCTGTTCACCGTATCGATAGCACCAACGAATATCCGTGAAAGGGTTGTAATCTCGGTGAAATAGTGTGCGACACATTTTTCCACAATTCGAATGCATGTCGGTTCATACTAAGACCATGTTACGGTCAAATATGTGTGTTTTTCTGTCTCCAAGTCAGCTACCCCCACATTGAATGTACAGAGTCGGTGCATGTATGAGACTTCAGAACATGAATTTGTAATCCATGATGCTTGTAATGCCGGCCATGATGTTATCCATGATGTATGTAATGTCACACACCTCGTTTACGCGAATACTTGGTATCTATGAACAATCGTGAAGTATACTGGATGTGTAATGTCTTGTTATTTTCATGGAAACATTGGGGTGTAACATGTTTGAATATTGTTCATTGGTTTGTCGATTCAGAGTTGATATCCGGATCCGGTTATTTGTAAAGTGGATAGAAAACTACACTATTCCGATGCAGTAAAGACTCTTACACTCTGGATTTTGTGCAGTATATACTAATTTTACATTGCGGAGTATTCCATAACCGTTAATCCAGTGATCCTCCTTCTATTTTCAATCACGATCCGCCTTTTATTCTAGGCTTCGAACGCCACACCCAGTACGTTTTATGGGGATTAATATTTTTAGATTAAATATAGCGTATCGAGACTCCGTGAAACTTACTTGGAAATAGTTATTTCTACCCTAATTTAATAGATTTCTCAGATATCGTAGCAACGGAACTGGCTTGAGCGAGCGGTTAAGGCGTTGGACTTAAGTTTCAATGAACAAGTGTTCTAAGTTACTCATGTTTTCAACACAACCTAAACGCAAAGTGCACTAATTTCCATATTGATCAAATACCACAAATTTTGCTGGCTTTCAGAGTTAGTAACTAAGCTCGTAACAGAATTTACCTAAAAAAGTCAGTACTCCAAAAATTTTGTAAAGTATAGCTTTTTGGCGTTGGACTTAAGTTCCAATGAACAAGTGTTCACATAGGTTCGAATCCCACACCCACTACGTTTTACGAGAATTAATATTTTTAGATTCAAATTTAGCGTATTGAGTACTTTTTCTGCCTTTTTCAGCGCATTAGAGACGTTTACACTATGGATTTCGTGAGCTTTACTTGAGTTTTATAAATTAACGTAAAAGTAGTCATTTCCGAGTAAGTAAAACGTTCGTATTGTAGGTTCATTTCTGCCTAATACTATAATTATCATGGAGTTGGAGCAGTCCAATATCAAAAACACCCGAAAGTATTTGTTGCATATAGCTAAAAACCTAATTGAGTACCCTGAAGAAGTGCAAGTAGCACAGTTTGTGGTATTTCTATGACATCGAAATTTAGCTAACCAGAACTTATACTTGAGTACTCCGAAATGTACAAGTACTTTACCTTTACACGACGTTTCTGTAAAATGAATACTGATTTTATTAAAAAATAAAAAAGCACGAAAAATGACATTTTATCCCAAACCATCAGAATACTAAAGTAGCTTATTGCGTATATGGACCTAATACTAAAGTGTTTATGATTTCAGTTCGCTTCAACTTCATGACATTTTCAGTATTAAACAGAAGTATAGGCCCAGAATGCTAACTTTCTTCGTAAATTGCTACTTCTGCCTTAATTTAACGGATTTATCTGAGATCATTGCTTTACTTAATCTCTCCGAAATGTGCATTATACTAGTACGTCACCATTGATACGCAGATGTAGGGCATTATGGCAATGCACCATGCTAAATTTCATCACACATCTAATGATGGAACACCTTTAAAACTAACGCAGTCGAATACCGACTTTTACGCATATCTGTTTTGCGTGAACATAGCATATACCTATACATAGTCAATTTTAATATCAGAATTACCGTGTTAAACATTGAATTCCCACCTTGAAAGTTGGTACGCGGTTATAGGACATTACAAAAATGCACGATACCAAATCCCATCACACATTTCATGATGAAACAACTTTAAAACTAACGCGGCTCTACATCGACTTTTTGCGTACATCTGTTTTGCGGGAGCTTATAGCACGTACCCATACATAGCCAACTTTAATAACGGAATTACCATGCTTAACATTGAATCCCAACTCTAAACTTGATACGTAGTTGTAGGGCATTATGGCAATGCACCATGCTAAATTTCATCACACATCTAATGATGGAACACCTTTGAAACTATCGCAGTCGAATACCGACTTTTACGCATATCTGCTTTTCGTGAACATAGCATATAGGCCTAGCCATACATAGTCAATTTTAATAACAGAAGTAGCATGCTAAACATTAAATTCTCACCTTGAACGTTGGTACGCAGTTGTAGGACATAATAACAATGCACCATACCAAATTTCGCCAGACATTTCCTGATGTAACACCTTTAAAACTAATACAGTTCTATACAGACTTTTGGCTAAATCTGTTTTTTCCGTAGCGTAGCACGTACCTATACATAGTAAACTTTAATAACGGAATTACCATGCTAATATTCGACTCGCCACCTTGAAACTCGGTACGCAGTTGTAAGACATTATGACAATGCACCATGTCAAATTTTGTTACGCATTTCATGATTGAACAAATTATAAACTAACGCAGTTCTATACCGACTTTTGCGGGAGCGTAGCACGTACCTATGCATACTCAACTTTAATAACGGAATTACCAAGCTAAACATTGAATGCGCAACTTGAAGATTGGTTCACAGGTGTAGGACATTATGACAATGGAACATATCAAATTTCATCACACATTTCATGATGGAACACCTTTAAAACTAACGCAGTTCTATACCAACTTAGCGTGAATCTGTTCGCAGGAGCGTATAGCACGTAGGCTACCTATGCCCGATCAACTTTAGTGATGGAATTACATATGTAGGCCTAATTAAGTTGCAACACTTTTACAATGATTCGTCTTGCTTCCTATAACATCCCACTCGATTCCCGCGCGTTATTAGGCTGTAATCTCTGCCTGAGCTATGTCTTGACGCCTACGGGACTCTGCAAATTGTTTCGATTTATTCTGTCCGTTTCAATTTAAGATAAGGAAGCCCATTTCACTTAATGAATCGATGCCTACGGTACTCTACAAAATTTTCTGATTAATTCTCCCTAAGCTTATCAATCATAAGAAAGATGATTTGACACCTAAAGTACGAAATACTTGTTCGCTTGAGCTAAGCCACAGCGCTTGGAGCGGAATTTTACGGGGTATGTGGACTCATTTCGTAGGGCTCTATGCCACAGGAGCATACTTTACGCTCCAATTCGATTCCCGCACATTCCATATAATTACTAACAGAACCATTGAGTACCAGCCTTGACCCTACAGTACGACGGAGACTATCAAAATATCGAGAGAAGCCGTCTATTCTTTTCTGAAATAATCAAGGTTTTATCAGGACTTCCCTTCATATAAACTCCAGCAGAATCACTAATAACCTCTCAAGTTTACTCAATTTACTTTAATCTGATACTCGTGTACCAAATCTTTATTTTCCGCAAGTATGATAGAGGCTATCGCTCGACACTCAACGATTCGTAATTTTGCTGGAATACAAGTACAATTAGGGATTGAAAAGTAACTGATATAGGTGGTTATTTTCGTAGGTTATTTACACTTCTACTTACCGGTTTTTCAGGAGAAACTACCCACTTTTAGGACTTTATATTTCAAAGTAGTTTGAGGTTACGTTTGTATCACCTTGATAAGTGCTATTATCAAAAACTGCTTAGCTTACGTTTTTATTACCTTGACATGGCATTATCAGACATGAAAATGATATTATCACCTAATACCAGAAGTTAACACACGTCAATGTGGTTCAGAATTCACGAGAAATTGGTTACTAAGAGAAGTATATTCTTGTATACACAATTGCGGAGAGAATCTCTAAAATGTAGTAAGCAGGCCGATGGGTATTCGTTGAGTTGTACAAGCATAAAAAACATTCCCGCGCGCGTCTTAGGATTAGGTGGTAGGGTTAGGAAAAATTAGGTTTATGAGCGCGCGGGAATGTCTTAGCACTACCGTGTGAGGATGGCGAAATCTGTGGGTGGTAACACGGATGGACATGAAATTCTTCGATATGATCAACTGAAACCTCGGATGTGGTGGGTTAGAGTCTTGTCGTGATGGTCCGTTTCGAAATCCAAGCGGATGAACTAGACCAAAAGTTTCGAAGATGCGTTTTATAATTGCTCTAGGTGTGAAATAGACATCGCACTCTTGCGGGGAAACAACACGAATTCAGTCTTCACACCGCAGAAACACAGCCGCTTGGTTAACATCACAAAACCGCAATTGAACTCAAGATTGCCATACACGGAATCGCTGTTAACGATGTCTGACTGCGGCGTTTCGACGAGTAACGAATTCTCGTATTTAGTATTGATTGTGACACATAGTCAAAACAGCGACAGTTTTCACAACCCGGTACATACATTGAACCAACTGATGTAAGGTGAAACACTACGTTCGCAGCAAAAAAGTTTGCAGGGTATGACCACCACCAACATATAGAGTAGTGAGTGGGTAATTAAACTACATACCTCGATTTTACTATGTTACGAGATCCGGATCACGATTCAAGTCTACCTGAACGATTAAATACATTGCGACGCTGTCACTTGGCTCTTAATTGGGTTGTTTCATCTGAAAGAACTAATTTTGTCTGTTATAATACTTTATTAGACGTGTATGGCGAGGCGTCTGGTATCGAGAAGTGAGATCGCAAGCAATCATTGAGTCAGTCGTGATGTCTGGTTGGGAGTGTCGGCCTCTTATATCCAGCAAGTGTAATGTGCCATATTAGGCCGTAAGTATCGTAGGCCCTGCGTGAAGTGTACAAATTTCGATGTTGCGCAAATACCACAAACTTTGCTTGCTTTCAGAGCCGCCAACTAAATGCAAGACAGAGAATTTACGCAAAAGTTGCTATTCTGAAAATTTTGTCACGATAATGGTTTGAAAACTTATACTTGAGCACTACGAAATGTACAAGTACTTTATCTTTACACGACGTTTTTTGTAAAATGAATACTAATTTTATTGAAAAAATAAAAAAAGAGCGAAAAATTACATTTTATCCCGGAGCGCAACAAGAAAAATCGTATGAATTTGTAAACTACTTATACATGATATAATAATAATTTCGCGTAGGCTATGCATACAAATGAGGAAAGTTACATCAACGCGTGTTAACTATCGAGTTATCGAATGATTTTTTCCTTACATCAAAACAACTAGAATGTGTAACTACATTAAAAAAACGTATCTAAATGAGCTCCAGGGCATTGTGATTATGCAGCATACCAAATTTCATCACACATTGCATGATGGAACAACTTTAAAACTAACGCAGTTCTATAGCAACTTTTGCCTAAATCTGTCACTTTTTACGTGGAGGGAGTACATAGCGAAGTACTTGTACATTTTGGAGCACTCAATTATAGGTTTGGCCTGCTTGCGCTATACTTAATGAATCACTCCTGTGTCATAAATACTTGAGTTGTTGGTGCGTGTAGACAAAAACCTACTTGAGAACATAAATTTCATTTTTCGATAAAATTAGTATTCATCTTACAAAAACGTCGTGAAAAGGTAAAGTACTTGTACATTTCGGAGTACTCAAGTATAGGTTTTGTCATCTTATTATATGCTCTGTATATTATATGTCAAGAATTGTGGAGCATTTATGTGGGTCTCCAGGGTGCTCTTCATTGAGTGTCCGTGTTGAGCGATAAGTTTAATTCGCAAAATTAGTGTGTTCAAATCAGGCCTGTCGCCAACATAGTGATGTCGCATAAGCCCTAAATACACATAATAGAATATCAAGGAAAAGTATCATCTAACGTATAATGAATGTTATTTATTTCTCGGAAGCAAGTTATTATCAAAACATAGTGGTCAAAATTATCGCAGAGCAATACCGATTTTGCGTAAATTCCGTTATGCGTCCGACTATGTTACTAGGGATTTTGCAGTTAGTTAGGAAATTAGGAGTCCTATCTTCCCAATCGCTATGGAACAACATCAAAATCATCACAAAGCAATATCGAATTTTGCCTGCATTCTGTTATGCGTTTTACTACGGTAGTATGCGCATCTGCATACAGGTGTCCAGACGTGGACTTTCTACTATATTCGCTCCGAACATTATAGCAGCACCCGACGCAGCTTACATTATTACGTTATAAGACGCCGGCGGCGTTTCACTGTCGGTTTAATCACCCTTATTCTAGTGACATGAAAAGGACTGAATCGTATGAAATGTGGTCACTACAAGAATCGAGCGAAAGCGCTGTTTCACGTCGTCTTGCATCGGTCACGATTAGTTTTACTTTTCAACTAACTTGTTGTCTGTCGTTATATTCATTAGACTCGCTTTCATGCGGCTAATTTGTCCTTATCATTATAACGTCGGTGATCGCGTACCTGCGGCGAAGGTGTTCGTTTAATTATAGCAACGAGAACCGGACCCCTGCGGCTAGCCGTTGGCATTTTAGTGCTGAGTTAAATACCCTTATACTCGACATGCAAACATTATACAGGTAGCGGTTATACTGCGAGCTGATGAATTCGTCATCTATTCGCCCAGCGTAGTTGTTCCTAATCCCGACCTTCCGCTCGTATCGTATATACTACAAGCCAGTGATCGCTACATCAAACAAAACGGTCAGATCGAACGCAGGAACTCGGATCGCAGTGTCGGACGGCAGCAAAGCGGTGTACCTCGAAACATCAACCGATCTGGAGGATTTCAGCTAGTGAATCGACGCAATAACGATCAACGATATCATTGATATGCTCTTTTTACGAAATAAAATGAACTCGTACACTATACAATGCTATTTCAAGGAGACTGAGTAAAGTGTTAGAAGATATGAAAAGCGCTGAATTCTAACGTATAATGAATGATATTTATTTCTCGGAAGCAAGTTATTCAATACATATTGCTAAATACACATGGAAAATCGGTATTGAAATTCACAAAACATTAGAATATCTAGGCGTGGCAATGGGCGTCATATAGACGTGGTGATTAGGGTAGGGCATGAAAAGGGGCGTGGCAATTAGGATGACGTGGCGCTCTCTGATTGGCCGGCGTATAAATTGCTTAGCCTTACTACTCACCACTATAATAAATATTTAAAGAATTGGTCACCGTAAATACTAATTTATTCATAATTCACCATTTTTATAACGTAGAAAGTCTCATTGTAGTGTGGTTGGCTGGTTACCATCTCAAAATGAAATTCGATCGCATTGAAGGAAGTAATATCCAGCAGCTTGAATTCGGGTAGGCCTAAGTGTGTAAACAGAAACACGGCGGTTTGGCACGACACTGCAAGAATCATTCCTGAAACAACTCCTTACGACTTGTAGCGTTACTAGGTATGTGCAAGTAGTTAGGTAAATGGGCGGAATGTGCCAAAACATGATTTAACTTAAACAAACAAGAATTATCAATATAAAAGATACTGAAAGAATTAGCTCATTCTCAATTTTGCAGCAATACTTTTATGACCCTGTGTGCGGCAATAAAAAAAGGGGGAATAATTAACGATAGAGAGAAAACGAACAAAGAATCTGGATTGACCTTTGTACTCAGAAATGAGACTGGAGTACTTCTACTTGTACTTTTCCACTCCTGATTCTGCCTCGCCTGACCTCTGGACACGAGACTTGCGTATTTAGTATTTTTTATATTTCGCTCGAGCAACAATGGATTGGCCTTTAATTTCAATGGTATGCACGCCGACGAATCGGTATAGTTCTCCTGTCTTGACTTGTCGTTCCGCGGTGGGTTGATTAATCCAATTACGTGGTAAACACGACGAGGCTTGGGAATAATTTCCTCGGGTCCGTATGTGAGATCCCGGACGACGGGGCTTGATCATAGTTGCCTGCCCTGACCTGTTGTTCCGTGGTCCAATCTCGTGGCTTGGGAACAATAGTCCGTCAAACCACCCTGGGTGACTTGTCGTTCCGCGGTTGATTCAATTTCGTGTACGGTGGGTCATAATTGCCGGTCGTGACGTCAGTATAGTTTTCCCCTAATCCGTGAGATCCTGGTGCGTGTTTTAGATGTCAATAGGCTCGGCTATACAAAGTGGCGCTTGTTGTCTGTCTCATACTGTCGTACTTGACCCCATTAATTTGTTGTCGACCCAGACAGTAACGAGAAATGTTCTGTTATGGTTATAAATATGCGTGTCATATCGAGGACAACAAGGAATGCCGTGTAGTGGAAATGTGTATTAGGCGCCCCAGCATAGATTAACTTAAATAAAGTAACATTATGAGTAAAAAAAATAACTAATTGAAGAAATAGCTGATTCTCAATTTAGCTCACATCAACGTGTTAACTACCGATTTTACGTACCTAATAATTGGTGTAATTGCTGTTCCACACCTTTACCGCGTTCTAGCATCTTCATATAGGACATAGACAGTCCAAACCAAACAATGTATTTATGATGGGTTCTTTTTACTGCTTCACGTCTGGTCAAGCTTAATCATGACGGTGTCTGTACATGATATACAATTTACCGCGATGCTTTACCCGTCTGTACGATATATATCGATCGCGAGCTCGCCACGCACGACGCACGTGTCGTTCGAGAGCGACTCATTTCGCTGCAGACAATCAGCTGTGTACCGTAACATATCCTCAACACTTGTTATGCCAACACCTCCACGCATATTTACAATATCATACTAAGGAACTATTGCTTCGGCAGCCACGCACTGTCGCTCGAAGTCGACAAATTTCGCTGCAGACAGTCAGTTGTGTTCGCGTATGTGTCGTAAATATATCCTCAACACGTGTTATGCCAATACCTCCAAGCATATTTGCAGCATCATACTACGGATATACTGACTCGACAGAGTGTTATTATAGAAATTAAACATGGAATGGCAACGATCAATTTTGCAGCTTCGCTCCGCTTCGCCGGGGCTGGAATGAAGAATTGTTTTGCGTAAGCGACTGTAGGATTTCTGGCAATCCAAAAGCTATCTTCCCGAGCGCAGAAATTATTGAATCTGGTCTTGATCGAAAGCTACTGTTGCACCGATTCCGAAAATATAAATTAAAATATTGATCGTGTGCTGATCCACCTAGAATATGTCCTCCAAGTCTGAAATATCGGCATTTTTTAGAACAATCGGGTAACCGCAACACAACAGCCATAACAATGACCCGTTGGGATCAGTGGGCTGACCTTATTTGGCTGAAACGCGCTCGGTGGTGCAATAATGGCAATGAATTGTGGTAGATCATACGTTATGCGATCTATAGCCTGAGGTGAGGTGTACAGTAGAGTGGGAGATTTCGAAATCGGAATCCACTGCGACTATAGGATTGCAAAATCAAAGTCCAAAAAATCCGACTGGCACGTAAAGTACTGGTTTCTCCATATATTAGGCTGGGTAAAATGTAACATAAATCCAACTCTCAAAGGCAATGCTGTAAGGGGAGTGTCGTTGTACATTCATTTGCGTACAGCGAAACTTTGTATGCGGTGGTGCAATAATGAGGATGAATTGTGCCAGATCACGTGATGCAATCTAGCCTGCTTTCGATGAGGTGTAAAGATGAGCGGGGAGATTTCGAAATCTGACTCCACCCCGACTCGGGTTGCTGAATCAAAGTCCAAAAAATCCGGCTGGCTCGTAAAGTCCTGTTATTTCCACATGTTGTGAGGGTGAAATATAGCATAAATCCGACTCCCAAGGCCATTTGGCTGCATCCAGTCCGGCGATAGCTCGCTTCACCGTCGATCAGCTGACTGACCTTATTTTTCTCGGTTTCGGTGCCAGGGCTGGATACGGTCAAGTGACCACCCAGGCACGATAGTTCTACTATCTTTACACGATATGGAGATGACGTTGCATATTCATTTGCGTACAGCGAAACCTTGTATCGACCCATTGTCGGAATTATGTTCAGCTATACAGGTGTTATTAATGCAATAAGGTTTAGCACCACAAGAAGTATATTAGCAAAGTCCTATCCACCACAAAACGATAATACCTATACCCTACCAACAAACAGACAAACAAACTTGTCGCTTGAATACTTGTAATTTCATTGTGGTCAGATGTACGCAAATCAGCTGTGATCAATCGAGCGTGACACAATCGATGTCAGTCATCAACCCGCCTGTTTGACAAAACTTTCGTTTTCGGGTTGACAGCAACACAGTGCGATATATTTGATGTCCCCGTCGACCCTCCTAATAGGGTTACCATGCGGCCTCATTTAGGGGAGCATATGTCCTCCATTTCCCAGATATGTCACCCCTTCGCCCAAATATACTCTCTTTCTGTCAGTTTGTCCTCCTTGTTAGCTCAACATATCCAAAAAACACTACGAGTAACGCAAAATGTGGGCCTAGATTACAAAAGTCGGTTACGCGGCTAAATCGGGAAAAATGACGCTATGACGGTATTGTGCAGGCTATTACGTGGATACGGGGGCCTGTGTAAACACGTGAATAGTAAAATCGCCTCAAACTCCCGTGAAAAAAGATCGAGCGCAATCGACCATGTCGGGGCCACCTTAGTACAGCCAAATGATCCCATGTCGTACCGAGAATAGCCGGGGCGGTGGTACATCATTCTCACAAGATGTACTTTGGAATGCGTGTGAAATCGTCATCGTCCGCTACTCGACTAAAGCAGAATATAGCTTTGAAGTACTCAAGTAGAAGTGGTTTAAAAGAAATGTCGTGAAATCGCTTTCTATCCTAATGATAAAGAGTAGGTCCCCATAAAATTGTCGAGCCGAAATGTAGTTGCGAAGCGATCCAGTAATTTGTAAATCTTATTTACGGGTTGAACGGTGTGTTCATTGATTAGAGAGAAGCACACACGGCGATGCCTGTATAACGAGGCTGTTCTCAAATCCACATTGTCCTCGTTATTATCGGCGAGATATGGCTTTGCAGTGACATTGCGTTCGTTAAAATACATTGATTAAACACGATTTATTCCTCATATATGGGGATCAATGGGTGAATAATGTATCGATTCTGCAATTCGGACCGCCAAGTACTTAATTTTCTCCGGCCCGCCGACCGCAGGAGTTGCCCGCCCCCTTGTATAACACGTAAATGATACAATAGCGACAGCTAGCGGTTGTCAATCATCCATAAAAATACTAACCAGTAATACAGCCCTCAAGGAAAACAACAATCCGGGAGATACGTCAAGTGTATTTCAGATACATCGTCTGTAGACCTCCAATTGCGGAGAACACCGGAGTAGCTGAAGCACTGCGTTCTGTCTAGGTCACCGAGATAAACCTTGTTTTACCAACTCGCCGACCGCCCGTGGTATGGGATAGCTGGGTCATTTCTCAAAGGTTCAGTACTCTCCGTATTTTGAGGTTATTGCACAATCTATCTCTAATATGCTGTAATATAGACAGGTCCAGACTTGTCTATTCACTTCCGTAAACTGACTTTTATAACACATTTTACACAATTAAATACACATGTTCAGTTTATTTGAAGTAATAACGGGCAAGCACATTAACTAATCATCCAGAACAAGGTGTAGAGCTTCTTTCAGATCTTGGTATACTTTCTTGATATCAGAATCCTTTTTTTGATTTGCGATGTAAAAGCAATACCAGCTTCGCATACACGAGCATATGATTGCGTATAAACCGATATTGAAGTCTTCTGAGAGCATCTTCATTATTCTCCAGTCTACACAATATTATTTTCCTCTTAGTACGTTATGTCCCTCAATCCAACAGAACAGTTGAATTGGTATTCGAAGGTATCTGATACAGACAAACTAATTCTTTAAGTTTGTTCATCGTAGCGTAACGACCATTTTTACGAATCCATAACTGTATCATTTGATATCGTTGCTCAGTTAAGTTATAGCAATCCATGTATTGGCATTCGGCAATTTCATTGTCACATAGCTCAAGTTTTTCACGTGCAAACCTATACCAGTTCATCGGGTCAATCCGATCCATTATGACGTATATATGACTAGCAGTAATCTTGGACATATTCGATCTATAGTGTACAGCGAATAATCATGTAATAAATATTACACGTTATATATTGCCTTGCACTTGGTTCAACTACAATAACAAATAAGGCGATCAACTTACGCAATAATGACGTGATCATATCTCAGCGTTACTGGAACCAAGCAAAGCCGCTTTCGTAATAACTAGAGTAATCAACTACGCAATCATAATGACGTAATCATTACTGCACATGCTTGAACTGCAATACGCAATCATAATGAAGAATATATATGTATATATCAATTTTTGCAACTTTTTAATTTTGCTCGCACTGTACGCGATTTCATGTAGATAAATGTTTTGATTATTAGGCACCCTTCCTTCACAAAAAATACGCATCATTTATGAAAGTAGGAATCTAAGCGTTGGCCATTACCACGCCAAGATGTAAGAAGACATATGAAGTTTGGGCCAACATGGGCCTCATAGAAGAGTGCCAAAAAGATCGTAAGCGAGAAAACATGGGTCGAAAAGGATTGCCCTTATGTTGACCGTAAACTTCTATATAAATGTATTTGTATGGGTGCCTGAAGTGCTGGCACCGAATAATTATGTCGTGGTAATCTGGACCCCACAGGGCAACTGACATCCCATCCCGCATTATTATTTAACAGTGAAGAAATACCAATTTTGAATCGTGCACTTCTTTTAGTTTAGTAGTCTGTGTTTAGGCGAGTTCAATATCTTTTGATTACATACCGCACAGGAAGTCGGACTGAGAGGATACAAAATTTATAGCAATATACACGCAATTATCAATATTATTGACCTAATCAATCATTAATTATACAGTCATTTTGCCAGGTCCACGTGGTCGCACCTGAATGGAGACCGGAGGTACCGAGGTCACCCAACCTCCGTAATGGCACGGGTACGAAGCGGGTACGAAGAATTTTGAACGGTGTTGCTCGGTCGCGGTTCTTGGCCTTTCAAGACCTCTGTTAGCATCAGTCTCACCCTTGGAGTGCCAATGTCAAGCGCCGTAATAGTGATCACTCGCTCATGTGTAGAATATAGAAATTGACGCCTGTCCTATTTGCACGACCCCATGTCTTTTGGTAAACCCACTAAAGCGGAAAGTCACTACCAAGCTGGACAGTGGACATTGATTGATCGTTCTCTTGTTAGCGTCGATATTCGCTCGTGCGTGCTTTCATGTCTTTGAATGTATGTTATCATCGAGTTGGGTCATAAATAGACAGGGGGACAAATTTGATGCGTTTCAACACAATATGCGTTTACCACATCTCATCCCGGCCCGTAACCGATCGTTTACCGCACTTTCTATACGATAAACGTCGCTTTTTACACATAGGTAAGCCGATGATCTGTGAAAACACAGGCGCTAACGTGTCATTTCATTATTCCTTCAACGTCACATGACCGCCTATGTAGGCTTTTTGGGTGCCCATCAATACAGTGTTGAACCTGAACGTGATCCATAGGGACCCCACTGCGTGCTATACGCCTAAATAAATATGTTTTGTCGAGTTTACACCTGGTGTGGAGCAGTGAAGGGGGGGGGGGCAAAAAGTAAATTAGGCAACACAAACCAGTTGATTACATCGATTAATATACGGGGGGTTGATAAATTTTGTCAAGTGACTTTTGAATGGATGTTATTTCTGCCAAATAAACCCCCACTCTGTATGTACTTTCAAATAGTAACGTAATTATTGGTGTTTCGTTGGGTTAAAGGCACTTTGAACGCTGCTGCTTGGTCGGTGGTATGTAGAGTGTATACTTTGTACGGCGTACATCAAGTTGAAATTTCACACTCGTCGGACAAAACACGACAAACGTCAAGCATTAAAATCAACCGGTGCTAAAATAATTCATCCGGTGAAATTACTAATAACCTATGACCCGAGTTTCCGGGTCCCCGTCATACCCGTAACTATGTGTTTGGAGGGGTGGACGTGCATTATCGGGTGTACTGTAAATTCGGCTAGTACGCCAAGTCCTGTTATTCCGACATATTGTGAGGGTAAAATCTAGAATAAATCTTACTCTCAAAGACACGTAGCCGCATGCAGTCCAGTCCGACTTCGCTCAAAACCGATGAAATTCGGGGTCCGGAAACGATTCGTGACCATCCCCGTCCAGGCAAAATGTTTCTGCTGTCTTTACGCGATATGCGGGGTTTCGTTGCATATTCATTTGCAAACAGCGAAACTCTGTATCGAACCTTTGTCGGAATTCTGTTTGGTTTGTATGTACATGTGTTGTTATTGCAGTAGGGTTCAGCACCACAAGAAGTATATTGACAAAATCTTATCCATCTCACAACGATAACAACTTTACCTGTCAGCAAACCCAACGGACATCACTCATCGTTCGAATGCTTGTAATTTTGATGCGGTGTGATGTACACAAACAAGCTGTGATCAATCGAGTGTGACACAAACGGTGTCAGTCGTCAATCTCCTGTTTGACTAAACACGCATATTCGAGTGGGCTGACAGCAATGCGATACATTTGATGTCCATATCGATCCCTATATTTATAGGGTTACTAAAGTCCTCCTCCTTTTCCCAGATATATACAACCTTCGCCCAAATGTCTTCATTTTTTGTAAATTTGTCCTTATTTTCAGCCTATAATAACAAAAAACACCACGAATAACGCGAAATGTAGGTCTGGTCGATTTCGGTGAGTGACCTTTCATTTAGCTAACTCGCACAACACAAGTAATAAACAGGTATTTCGGTACTCGAATCAGAAGAAATGACATTGTTTTCTAGTCAATCTAATGAAATTAGCGGTATAAATATAAAAATACGTCTTCCCCTATCGTAACTTGCAACCTGAGAAAAACGTGTACCGCAAAATATCCTCAACACCCCCCAACAAAACATAGTTGCGACAAATATCATACTATGGACGTATTGACTCGGCGGAGTGCTACCGTAAGAGAAATGCTATTTGACCCCGTCGACCTAGCCTTGGATTTACAGTTCGAAAAATTCCACCAGAAGAAGCTGTGATCGACTGTCGCAATCGATGACGTTTGTCGTGTTTTGTCCGACGAGTGTAAAATTTCAACTTGATGTACGCCGTACAAAGTATACACTCTACATACCACCGACCAAGCAGCAGCGTTCAAAGTGCCTTTAACCCAACGAAACACCAATAATTACGTTACTATTTGAAAGTACATACAGAGTGGGGGTTTATTTGGCAGAAATAACATCCATTCAAAAGTCACTTGACAAAATTTATCAACCCCCCGTATATTAATCGATGTAATCAATTGGTTTGTGTTGTCTAATTTACTTTTTGCCCCCCCCCCCCCCTTCACTGCTCCACACCAGGTGTAAACTCGACAAAACATATTTATTTAGGCGTATAGCACGCAGTGGGGTCCCTATGGATCACGTTCAGGTTCAACACTGTATTGATGGGCACCCAAAAAGCCTACATAGGCGGTCATGTGACGTTGAAGGAATAATGAAATGACACGTTAGCGCCTGTGTTTTCACAGATCATCGGCTTACCTATGTGTAAAAAGCGACGTTTATCGTATAGAAAGTGCGGTAAACGATCGGTTACGGGCCGGGATGAGATGTGGTAAACGCATATTGTGTTGAAACGCATCAAATTTGTCCCCCTGTCTATTTATGACCCAACTCGATGATAACATACATTCAAAGACATGAAAGCACGCACGAGCGAATATCGACGCTAACAAGAGAACGATCAATCAATGTCCACTGTCCAGCTTGGTAGTGACTTTCCGCTTTAGTGGGTTTACCAAAAGACATGGGGTCGTGCAAATAGGACAGGCGTCAATTTCTATATTCTACACATGAGCGAGTGATCACTATTACGGCGCTTGACATTGGCACTCCAAGGGTGAGACTGATGCTAACAGAGGTCTTGAAAGGCCAAGAACCGCGACCGAGCAACACCGTTCAAAATTCTTCGTACCCGCTTCGTACCCGTGCCATTACGGAGGTTGGGTGACCTCGGTATGATCGTATCTATCGAATACCTGTGAATGTCGGTGTGACCATTAGATTTGTGTCTGCTAATTGTTGTTTCCGGTCTTTGTCTGATGAATTAACCCGCTCTCCATCACATTGTCAGTAGAGAGAATACAGTTGCCGTATCGTTGTTATCGAAAATACTCCCTACGCAAGGTCACCTGTTTCGGTTGCCCAATGCCCATTCCATCTCGCCTCACATTGATACAATTAAGAATCCTTTGACCGAATGTAGCACTTTTGACCTATCCGGTCTCCATTCAGGTGCGACCACGTGGACCTGGTAAAATGACTGTATAATTAATGATTGATTAGGTCAATAATATTGATAATTGCGTGTATATTGCTATAAATTTTGTATCCTCTCAGTCCGACTTCCTGTGCGGTATGTAATCAAAAGATATTGAACTCGCCTATACACAGACTACTAAACTAAAAGAAGTGCACGATTCAAAATTGGTATTTCTTCACTGTTAAATAATAATGCGGGATGGGATGTCAGTTGCCCTGTGGGGTCCAGATTACCACGACATAATTATTCGGTGCCAGCACTTTAGGCACCCATACAAATACATTTATATAGAAGTTTACGGTCAACATAAGGGCAATCCTTTTCGACCCATGTTTTCTCGCTTACGATCTTTTTGGCACTCTTCTATGAGGCCCATGTTGTCCCAAACTTCATATGTCTTCTTACATCTTGGCGTGGTAATGGCCAACGCTTAGATTCCTACTTTCATAAATGATGCGTATTTTTTGTGAAGGAAGGGTGCCTAATAATCAAAACATTTATCTACATGAAATCGCGTACAGTGCGAGCAAAATTAAAAAGTTGCAAAAATTGATATATACATATATATTCTTCATTATGATTGCGTATTGCAGTTCAAGCATGTGCAGTAATGATTACGTCATTATGATTGCGTAGTTGATTACTCTAGTTATTACGAAAACGGCTTTGCTTGGTTCCAGTAACGCTGAGATATGATCACGTCATTATTGCGTAAGTTGATCGCCTTATTT
The DNA here is from genome assembly GCF_051294905.1 of Botryllus schlosseri. Lineage (NCBI taxonomy): Eukaryota > Metazoa > Chordata > Ascidiacea > Stolidobranchia > Styelidae > Botryllus > Botryllus schlosseri. The sequence goes on from NC_137238.1 coordinate 37,666,544, forward strand.
GTTATTGTAGTTGAACCAAGTGCAAGGCAATATATAACGTGTAATATTTATTACATGATTATTCGCTGTACACTATAGATCGAATATGTCCAAGATTACTGCTAGTCATATATACGTCATAATGGATCGGATTGACCCGATGAACTGGTATAGGTTTGCACGTGAAAAACTTGAGCTATGTGACAATGAAATTGCCGAATGCCAATACATGGATTGCTATAACTTAACTGAGCAACGATATCAAATGATACAGTTATGGATTCGTAAAAATGGTCGTTACGCTTCGATGAACAAACTTAAAGAATTAGATTGTCTGTATCAGATACCTTCGAATACCAATTCAACTGTTCTGTTGGATTGAGAGACATAACGTACTAAGAGGAAAATAATATTGTGTAGACTGGAGAATAATGAAGATGCTCTCAGAAGACTTCAATATCGGTTTATACGCAATCATATGCTCGTGTATGCGAAGCTGGTATTGCTTTTACATCGCAAATCAAAAAAAGGATTCTGATATCAAGAAAGTATACCAAGATCTCAAAGAAGCTCTACACCTTGTTCTGGATGATTAGTTAATGTGCTTGCCCGTTATTACTTCAAATAAACTGAACATGTGTATTTAATTGTGTAAAATGTGTTATAAAAGTCAGTTTACGGAAGTGAATAGACAAGTCTGGACCTGTCTATATTACAGCATATTAGAGATAGATTGTGCAATAACCTCAAAATACGGAGAGTACTGAACCTTTGAGAAATGACCCAGCTATCCCATACCACGGGCGGTCGGCGAGTTGGTAAAACAAGGTTTATCTCGGTGACCTAGACAGAACGCAGTGCTTCAGCTACTCCGGTGTTCTCCGCAATTGGAGGTCTACAGACGATGTATCTGAAATACACTTGACGTATCTCCCGGATTGTTGTTTTCCTTGAGGGCTGTATTACTGGTTAGTATTTTTATGGATGATTGACAACCGCTAGCTGTCGCTATTGTATCATTTACGTGTTATACAAGGGGGCGGGCAACTCCTGCGGTCGGCGGGCCGGAGAAAATTAAGTACTTGGCGGTCCGAATTGCAGAATCGATACATTATTCACCCATTGATCCCCATATATGAGGAATAAATCGTGTTTAATCAATGTATTTTAACGAACGCAATGTCACTGCAAAGCCATATCTCGCCGATAATAACGAGGACAATGTGGATTTGAGAACAGCCTCGTTATACAGGCATCGCCGTGTGTGCTTCTCTCTAATCAATGAACACACCGTTCAACCCGTAAATAAGATTTACAAATTACTGGATCGCTTCGCAACTACATTTCGGCTCGACAATTTTATGGGGACCTACTCTTTATCATTAGGATAGAAAGCGATTTCACGACATTTCTTTTAAACCACTTCTACTTGAGTACTTCAAAGCTATATTCTGCTTTAGTCGAGTAGCGGACGATGACGATCTCACACGCATTCCAAAGTACATCTTGTGAGAATGATGTACCACCGCCCCGGCTATTCTCGGTACGACATGGGATCATTTGGATATACTAAGGTGGCCCCGACATGGTCGATTGCGCTCGATCTTTTTTCACGGGAGTTTGAGGCGATTTTACTATTCACGTGTTTACACAGGCCCCCGTATCCACGTAATAGCCTGCACAATACCGTCATAGCGTCATTTTTCCCGATTTAGCCGCGTAACCGACTTTTGTAATCTAGGCCCACATTTTGCGTTACTCGTAGTGTTTTTTTTGGATATGTTGAGCTAACAAGGAGGACAAACTGACAGAAAGAGAGTATATTTGGGCGAAGGGGTGACATATCTGGGAAATGGAGGACATATGCTCCCCTAAATGAGGCCGCATGGTAACCCTATTAGGAGGGTCGACGGGGACATCAAATATATCGCACTGTGTTGCTGTCAACCCGAAAACGAAAGTTTTGTCAAACAGGCGGGTTGATGACTGACATCGATTGTGTCACGCTCGATTGATCACAGCTGATTTGCGTACATCTGACCACAATGAAATTACAAGTATTCAAGCGACAAGTTTGTTTGTCTGTTTGTTGGTAGGGTATAGGTATTATCGTTTTGTGGTGGATAGGACTTTGCTAATATACTTCTTGTGGTGCTAAACCTTATTGCATTAATAACACCTGTATAGCTGAACATAATTCCGACAATGGGTCGATACAAGGTTTCGCTGTACGCAAATGAATATGCAACGTCATCTCCATATCGTGTAAAGATAGTAGAACTATCGTGCCTGGGTGGTCACTTGACCGTATCCAGCCCTGGCACCGAAACCGAGAAAAATAAGGTCAGTCAGCTGATCGACGGTGAAGCGAGCTATCGCCGGACTGGATGCAGCCAAATGGCCTTGGGAGTCGGATTTATGCTATATTTCACCCTCACAACATGTGGAAATAACAGGACTTTACGAGCCAGCCGGATTTTTTGGACTTTGATTCAGCAACCCGAGTCGGGGTGGAGTCAGATTTCGAAATCTCCCCGCTCATCTTTACACCTCATCGAAAGCAGGCTAGATTGCATCACGTGATCTGGCACAATTCATCCTCATTATTGCACCACCGCATACAAAGTTTCGCTGTACGCAAATGAATGTACAACGACACTCCCCTTACAGCATTGCCTTTGAGAGTTGGATTTATGTTACATTTTACCCAGCCTAATATATGGAGAAACCAGTACTTTACGTGCCAGTCGGATTTTTTGGACTTTGATTTTGCAATCCTATAGTCGCAGTGGATTCCGATTTCGAAATCTCCCACTCTACTGTTGTACACCTCACCTCAGGCTATAGATCGCATAACGTATGATCTACCACAATTCATTGCCATTATTGCACCACCGAGCGCGTTTCAGCCAAATAAGGTCAGCCCACTGATCCCAACGGGTCATTGTTATGGCTGTTGTGTTGCGGTTACCCGATTGTTCTAAACAATGCCGATATTTCAGACTTGGAGGACATATTCTAGGTGGATCAGCACACGATCAATATTTTAATTTATATTTTCGGAATCGGTGCAACAGTAGCTTTCGATCAAGACCAGATTCAATAATTTCTGCGCTCGGGAAGATAGCTTTTGGATTGCCAGAAATCCTACAGTCGCTTACGCAAAACAATTCTTCATTCCAGCCCCGGCGAAGCGGAGCGAAGCTGCAAAATTGATCGTTGCCATTCCATGTTTAATTTCTATAATAACACTCTGTCGAGTCAGTATATCCGTAGTATGATGCTGCAAATATGCTTGGAGGTATTGGCATAACACGTGTTGAGGATATATTTACGACACATACGCGAACACAACTGACTGTCTGCAGCGAAATTTGTCGACTTCGAGCGACAGTGCGTGGCTGCCGAAGCAATAGTTCCTTAGTATGATATTGTAAATATGCGTGGAGGTGTTGGCATAACAAGTGTTGAGGATATGTTACGGTACACAGCTGATTGTCTGCAGCGAAATGAGTCGCTCTCGAACGACACGTGCGTCGTGCGTGGCGAGCTCGCGATCGATATATATCGTACAGACGGGTAAAGCATCGCGGTAAATTGTATATCATGTACAGACACCGTCATGATTAAGCTTGACCAGACGTGAAGCAGTAAAAAGAACCCATCATAAATACATTGTTTGGTTTGGACTGTCTATGTCCTATATGAAGACGCTAGAACGCGGTAAAGGTGTGGAACAGCAATTACACCAATTATTAGGTACGTAAAATCGGTAGTTAACACGTTGATGTGAGCTAAATTGAGAATCAGCTATTTCTTCAATTAGTTATTTTTTTTACTCATAATGTTACTTTATTTAAGTTAATCTATGCTGGGGCGCCTAATACACATTTCCACTACACGGCATTCCTTGTTGTCCTCGATATGACACGCATATTTATAACCATAACAGAACATTTCTCGTTACTGTCTGGGTCGACAACAAATTAATGGGGTCAAGTACGACAGTATGAGACAGACAACAAGCGCCACTTTGTATAGCCGAGCCTATTGACATCTAAAACACGCACCAGGATCTCACGGATTAGGGGAAAACTATACTGACGTCACGACCGGCAATTATGACCCACCGTACACGAAATTGAATCAACCGCGGAACGACAAGTCACCCAGGGTGGTTTGACGGACTATTGTTCCCAAGCCACGAGATTGGACCACGGAACAACAGGTCAGGGCAGGCAACTATGATCAAGCCCCGTCGTCCGGGATCTCACATACGGACCCGAGGAAATTATTCCCAAGCCTCGTCGTGTTTACCACGTAATTGGATTAATCAACCCACCGCGGAACGACAAGTCAAGACAGGAGAACTATACCGATTCGTCGGCGTGCATACCATTGAAATTAAAGGCCAATCCATTGTTGCTCGAGCGAAATATAAAAAATACTAAATACGCAAGTCTCGTGTCCAGAGGTCAGGCGAGGCAGAATCAGGAGTGGAAAAGTACAAGTAGAAGTACTCCAGTCTCATTTCTGAGTACAAAGGTCAATCCAGATTCTTTGTTCGTTTTCTCTCTATCGTTAATTATTCCCCCTTTTTTTATTGCCGCACACAGGGTCATAAAAGTATTGCTGCAAAATTGAGAATGAGCTAATTCTTTCAGTATCTTTTATATTGATAATTCTTGTTTGTTTAAGTTAAATCATGTTTTGGCACATTCCGCCCATTTACCTAACTATTTGTGCAATTTACATCGTGATTGATACTCAACATTTGATATAACATCCAAAACCATCACGAACGCATTTACGTAACAAAATGCACATTTTATCCTCACGCCTAATCACGGTAAAACCAATTCATTTCACAGGAAGTGATCCGTTTGTGTATTGATGAACACTCATTGTACGCGTAACTTTTACGATCGTGTTCGCTGCAAATCCGTACTTAACATTAGCTGGAATGTTGTATATCAAATACTTCCGTCTTCTGTTCTGTAATCACGCATGTTGAAATTGATTGATTTGACGAAATCGGCGACTCATTCACTGAAACGTTCGAATTGCATTAGATTCAAATGCAACAACCCACCCAGCTAATACACCCTGCTCTGTAGCGTGTGAACATGCAAAATTAAATATAAACCACATCTTAGAATGTACGTCGCATAACAAAAATGCTAGTATTTGGATTCATAATTCGCTGTAGCGAAATCATCAGTATATGATCTAAAAGCGATTTTTTTACTTTGCTCTCTTTCTTTCTCTCCGTCTCTTTAAAGTCCTTTGCCGATGCCGGTTCTCGCCACTGTCTCTTTTCTGTAACAAATTTCTATAATCCTTGTGTGGCTCAATAGTTTTTACTTTACAGTAACATTGTAATGACGTCACCCTGTCCTTGCAAAAGCGCCTTCGCACGCACAGCGAAAATAATGCTTTCAATGCCATAAACGCATCTTAATTTCTATACGTGATCTCTCAGTGATCACATTGCGATTTCCCTCCGTGATGCGAGTCTGAATCCATCAAGTGCACGCTTGCAAACCGAAAAACGACTATATGTCACGTACGCAAGAGATGTTATGTTTGTGATGAAGTAATCACATGTCTCTTGGATCTGTTTATGTTCGTCTGGACGCGGCCTGATCACGATGTGTGAATTGTTGGCGAGGTAGTTTTCATGAATCGCTATAGATTCGTTGGCGCGCCAATATCCGGGCCGGATAACATCTGCATTGCCGACATTTATTATATATTTCTCGTACGTCAGCTTGCTGGCGGCGTGCAATCAAAGCCAAAGAACGAAACAAGTCATGCCGGATATCTGTTGGAGATTGTACAATCAGGACTTTCGCTCGTTTCGAATGCAGCTGTTCCTCATGAGATGTAAATGTTTTATAGATAAACTGAATTGCTTCTTTCAATTCCTTCCGAGCCAATGGTTGAAAGCCAGGCCGTGCGGGTGACAGATCTTCTAACAAGTTTGCAATTTTGCTTCCAAACAATATGACATGAAATGGAACTCTGTCGCGTGTTTTACCAAGTATCTCTCTTTTTTATGGGGTCATTGCCGCTATATCGCTAAATTAAAAGGCATTTAACGGTTTTCGTTTTTATCAACATCCCAATGTTCATAAACTTTAGCGTGACTCAAATACAGAGGTGGTCAATGCATTCAAGAAAAAAACTCCAGTAGAAGTAGAAGTAGCGACAAAATCCTACTGTAGTACACGTAGAACTAGTACTTTTTGAACCAGCCCACAATTACTTCAAGCGAAAGTAGAATGGCCTGGCTTTGAATTCTAGTCATGTGAGTTAGTAGTTTTTGATAGCAATCACCGACCGGCAAATGCTGGGAACTGACAAGTGACATATGTGCACAGTGCGGTGAGCTGCGTTCGTGTTGCCGCATCCCAGAAGGTATAAATTTTCAACAGCATATAGGAATTCTACCGCATAATGTGATGCAAATGATAGGTATGCTCCTGAACCGTGGTTAACCTATTTTTCTACACCGCATCTTTCAAGAGAATGTCATGGTATGGTGCAGGGGCGGGCAACTTCTCCAGTCGGCGGGCAGGATATAGGAAAATTAAGTACTTGGCGGGCCGGATTCCTGAATCGAGCGAGATAGTGTAATGGTTATGCGTCCGGCTTCTCGATCGGTAGTTCGTGGGTTCGGCCGGGGGGGTACACGCGACGTTTGTTGGCTAAATGACGTCACATATAGTGTATTCCGGCGTGGTGGTCACCAACCCGACTCCAAATCCGACTCCGAGTCCACATATTTTCAATATACCGACTCCGACTCTTGAGTCTTTAAACGTACCGACTCAGACTCGGGCTCCGACTCCGACTCCAACAGTATTACCAAAAGTATATCCCACATTGACGTGCAAATGACTATCATAAAATCATTAAACATATGCAATGCATACATATGATAAACGATGGCATGGAAAATTGTTTCATTGTGGCACAGCTCGAGTAGTCTACCAGCACTTACTCAAGTAATCACTAGGATATACAGTCTTTCTTAATCATTTGTTCGTCCCAAGCAGCTGACCTATACGGATATTTTTAATTTTGTCAAGTAGGAAGCAGCGTTTCGTTATATTTACATCAATTTTACAAAACCAGACAATGTATTTATTCTGTGAGAGTATCATATGGTATAATTTCAAAAATTGCATGAATTTGTGACTGCATCGCGAAGATGCATATTGCGATTTTCATCCTCTATGCAACTGAATTGTAATTTACAAAGAATGTCCAATTTTATCTATATCAGGGATGGCCAAGATTGTCGTCCAAAATGCCACATGAGATTTACGGGCCATTGCGAGGGCCACTTGAATGTTGATGACCATTTTTAGTCGTCCGATAGGAACGAACTGGTAATTTTGAAAGCAATACTTGTATTACTACGGTTTGAAATTGATGACAATTATATCATGAAAACTCTGTGTGCAACTGTGCAGTGCGCATTCGTGTCGGAGTCAGGGTAATTTTCACAATCTCCGACTCCGGCTCCAGCCCCTACAGGTTTCACGACTCCGAGTCCATTAAGCGAAGATAAGCCTACTCCGACTCCACCGACTCCGACTCCACAGTCCTAATCCATGCCAGACATAATGCTGTCCGGCTGCATGCATACAATATCTGTTTACAATGAGACCAGCAATCGCTACCTACATCTGGGTACTCAACTGCGAGTCACGTGTTGCGCATGTGGGTTAGTTATATATAGTTTTATGCCAAGAAGTTCCAATAAACATGATTCATAACAAAAATTCAGAGTGATATATGTTACCACGTTGCTGTAAACGCCAGACTTGGCACTGGATTGCAGTCAAATCAGACACCGTTGCCGTCACGCAGTGACAACGATATTTTAGCGACTGATCGAACCATGTACGGTCACAAGAATGCAATATTGGTTGCCGACCAAAATATGTTCATACCTCCCAGTAATTCCGATGTCTAGGCACGAATTTGATACCTAAATTATAAAGACAAAAAGGAAGAACTGCACATTATATAAAGGCGAGCTGACAACCGAACTTGTTAGAGCACGTTCTACCAACGAAGTAGCTGTTAAACCAGGCTGGATTGAGACTTCCGAAAGAGACCGTAACGAGGTATATTTAAAAGTGGTGATAATATCAGTTTCAAGATCATCTTATGCCATTATAGGATGGACTGACGACGATGCGGGCTAACATGAATTCAAAATATAGCATTTTTAAATTTTGATATTGGATATTTCCAAATCCTTTCACTCTCACTATCCCTCCTCGATATCGCTGCTATACTCTGTTACTCCCACCTTAGCTTCTACGGCTGAAGCCGGTGACAAACTTGTTCATTCATTTGCTGTCTGCACTATGGCAGCGTTAATACGGGATGATTCTTGTCGAACTTAGTATTTGCTGCACCCGCACACCAATATAGCGACCCGGGTGAAAAGTTCCGACTCGGAATCATAATATATGAGAGCGACGTGGTGATTACATATCAATCACTTGATAAAGGAGCGCCATGCACTAACGCGATAAATGACCTCTATACTGCGTTCCGAGTGAAATAGATCATACCAAAGTGAGTACAAAGGCCTAATACAGGCTGCGCATTTTCGTCACTGTGCGAGACGTGGAACTTGCGTCCTGCGATCTACTGAGTATTGGAGCCCAACATTTGTCATTCACTGAGTAAAGTTCTTGTCATTATTATGAAACCTATTGCAGAACTGGAGCCGATATAAGGTTCGAATTTGAATGAAGTTTTTTCTTGAATAAGTGAATGGCGGTATCAAGATTGTATATTGCTTTCAAGACTTGACCTATAGGTTACAGCTAATTAAAGGCGAGCAGCATGCGGCCATGTCGTTCAATCGTCTAATCCAGTGGTTCTTAACCTGGGGGTAATTACCCCCAAAGGGGTAATTTACCAATTTGTGGGGGGTAATTCGGGCTTTTCTTCATATACTTATTACGTTGCACTAAAATATCTTCAGTCGTAAACATGAATGCAGGCTAACGTAGATTTTTGTAAGTTTGTTTACATTTCGCTTTTACTTATACCTTCTGTGACATCATTGTAGGCTAACTATTAATGATTTTGATTATGAATGGCAGGGCCAACTGTAGTATTGTAAGCTGTCGTATTGTAATTGTAATACTGTACGGTTACTGTTAGTATTGCCAGTTGTAGTGGTCCAGTCTAGTCAGAGTAATCAAGTATCGTACAGATGGTGCTCCGTCTATGATTGGTTACAAACCTGGTTTCAAGGGATTAATACACAATATTGCGCCTCATGTATCATCACACATTGTTTGATTCATCGCTTTGCTTCGGCTATGCAAATTCTACCACCAGGCCTTCGAGAAGTGTTGCATGATGTGGTAAAAATTGTAAATCACATTTGTGCAAATGCAACAACATCGAGAATATTTGCTTTTCTTTGCGAAGAATTTGGAGTTGATTATAAAGTTCTGTTGTTACACACTGAGGTAAGGTGTTTATCGGGCGGAAAAGTACTGAATCGTTTGCTCCAGCTACGAGATGAACTGACTGCGTTACTCGAACAGGAACAAGGCACGAAAGGAGAATATTTATCCAACCAAATAAAAATCAAAAGTTTTTGGTTGAAGGTGGCTTACTTGGCGGAAGTAAACGCCCTAAATTTGATGCTACAAGGAGGTCGTCAGTGGTTGCACACTACTCAAGACAACGTAGCTTCTTTCAAAAGCAAGATGCAATTTTATGAAATAATGATACAAAAATGAGACACGGGCATGTTTACAAATTTGACCATGCTTATGCAGTCTGATCCAAACATGAAATGCAACTTTACTAAGGCTATTGTTAGCCATCTGAACGCAATTGTTACCGCTCTTGAAAAGTACTTTCCTGGAATGGAAGGACGACAAAAAGAACTTTGTTGATTAGTAAGCCATTCTCGATCGAAGAGGCATGCATCTGCGATGACGATATGTCAGCTAAAATAGAGTTTCTTGGACTGAGTGAAGATTCAAATCTCAAAATCAACTTTACAAGGGAAAATATAGGAGACTTTTGGGTTAGGCTTCAAACACCCAATCCTTTCCAGAAGAGCATTGAGCTTGTTGATTCAATTTCCTTCCACTTATTGCTGTGAAGTAGGATTTTCTGCAATGGTGTCTATCAAAACGAAATATCGAAACAACCTTGCGATTGACAATGACATGAGATGCTGTTTATCCTCCACTTTGCCTATATTTGACCACTTCATAGCACGGAAACAGTATTAGCCTTCCCATTGAATTGATTACTTTTCAAAGGCTTCTGTGTGTATATCATGGCGACATCATTGTGTCGTTTTACGAATAAATGATTGTCATTCGTAATTTGTTGTGTTTTTAAAATGGGGGTAATTGAACTCCGTCATTTACTTCCCGGGGGTAACGACACGAAAAAGGTTAAGAACCACTGATCTAATCGATTGTTCTAAGATCGTCTGTCGGTGAACGATTGACCAAGTCTGGTTCCCGCCAGCCAAAAAAGCGAAATAACCTACAGTATTGGTCTGTAAAGATAGGTTACAAAATATCCAGAAAGGAATCGTGAATAGAAGTTTTGTCACAGGAGACACTATACCAGGCAACGCAACTTTTCCGCTAATCTCAACCAATTAAGTCACAAATTGAATATAAATAAATATGCTTTACGCTCGTCACAGGCAGACGAACATTTTGAAACGACCTCAGAATAACTCACGGTAGATTGATCCACCACATCCAGTGTTGGTATCAAGTCACTACCTTCGAGTCACGAGTCATTTCGAGTCATTGCACATTTTGACTCGAGTCAAGTCAAGTCAATCGATTTTCAAAGGTGACTCGAGTCAAGACGAGTCAAGTCGAGTCAAGTCACGAGTCAAGTCACATTTCAAGTCAAGTTTCGTTTTCGAAGTATGATGCATTATTACGTCATTGTAATTTGCTAGCTGTCTGAAATACAGATTGAGTGGTCATTACTTCCGAACCGATGAACGAATACAGAGTTAAATATACTCGCAAGAAGACGATGTATCGCTCACATATACGTAGAACTGTTAAACTACGTATTTGCATAGCCTCCGTTTACAGTTACCAGCCAAAATAGAGAATAGACATACATAATTATAAGATGCAACACATTACCCATTTACAAATTGATGATACAATTCGAGCCCGCGCCAATGATTGAGAATTATATAAACTATATTCGATTTCAAGAAGACAAAAGGTTTGGTTTGGTTAGGGTAAGAACAGAGAAAAGAAATAGACAACGTAAGCTGTAAGCTTCAATCACTTCATTTGCGGTCAATTTATTTGTGAGAGAACAATCGAGACTTAGTGAAACGCACAATATTTGATTGATTATTCGCTCTCACGGGATACACCAGTGTTTCGCGAACAATCCTAATATATGCAAGATACAGTGTTTTTTATCCACACCGATTACTTGATGACTTGAAATTGATTCGTGAATTTTGGTCCGAGTCACGAGTCAATCCACATTTCTGATACGCCGAGTCAAGTCAAGTCATTTTAGCAAAGTGACTCGAGTCAAGTCAAGTCATGCGAAAAAGGTGACTCGAGTCTGACTCGAGTCAAGTTTTGACTCGAGTCATCCCAACACTGCTACATACTCATTATACGCTGCTGACTATTGTCGGACACAGGCTGTGGCTGTTCATACAAAATTATTATGGAGGGATCATCATAATATATGTATCTGATGTGGTTGATTTTTGTTCACGGTTTTAAATACAATTAGTAAATAATATTTCTATCGCCCGAGTTAATAGAGCGAAATAGTATATCGATTCACGCAATATTGTATTGTATTGGTGAAAGGTGGAGCTTATTAATGTTTCGATATTGTAATTCTGCAGCCCAAGGCGCCAAACTGATTGCAAAAGTGACTCCTCCCCCGTTCTGGGTACAATTTTGTAGTTGCTCAATATGAGGTTTCCTGACAATTTTTAACTTTCAACTTCTGAATTTCTACGTAACATTAGATGGAAATATTTGTTCCTTTCTTGCTATTTTTGTTTGCCTTCAACACATCGCCAACGTGGGCAACAAGCGATCGACTCTCGCATTTCAAAGGAATTGTCTGCAACCAGTGCCAGCAATGGTGTGAGAACACGGATTTAGTCCCGGTGGGCAGTGTTAGGGTAGGTAAAGCTGGCCCCCGCGGAGCTCGTGGCCCCCCCGGCCCTCAAGGTATCGTTAACATGACTTTAGTCGAACAAAGCATGGATAGAAAAATCAAGGAAGGTGAGATTTCAATCGCTATCACTCGCTGAGTGACTTTTATGGGCTCTGTGCTTTCTAGCTCTTCAAATGTTCGCTCCGAGAAGTTGTGATGGCGCCAAATTGGAATCAGCATTAGCCCGCAATGACTCTGGGGGTGTCTTCAATTTTTACATCCCCACAGTTGGATTCAGGGGTGTGTTTTGTGACGTAAGTGACGAAGGTGGAAACTGGACCGTAAGTTGAATGCGAGATTTTATTTAAAAAAATGAGATATATATTCGTTGTCATAAAAGGTTTTCCAGCGAAGAATGAATGGAGACGTCGATTTCTACAGAGGTTGGGATGATTACGTGAATGGATTTGGCGATTTGCAAGGGGATCATTGGTTGGGTATGACTCGTTATATATACCTTTTGCCGGCTTCATCTCATGAATAGCACCTATCCACACATCGTGGCTGACAGGATGAGCAGCACGTCAAACGTTATAGGCGTTGTTCAATATCACAGATATCGTTGTTGAATAACACGTCATCTAGTTGTCCGGTTGTAACGGGAGCGCTGAGACTAAATGAGCTGATTATGCAATCAGAATAAGTCTGACTTTGGCCCGATTTGTATATATACAAATTAACATTTATCCTAAACCTGTTTTCTCGGTGTGTTGTGGCAGTAACTATCTAGCAAAGATGGAGATTTATGGTATTTACGTCAATAATAAGATAGATAAATTGATACTATATCAGCATTACACCCATAGGTGGTAAAAGTAATCGAGAATGCTACTTAAGTAGAAGTAGTAGTGTTAAAAGCAACCTACACATACTTCAGGTCGAAGTAAAATTGGCTGACTTGAAATCTAGCCAAGTATGTAAGGAGTTGTGAAAACAGTGATGTACGTTCTCATGGACTGTCAAAAGCTGCAAATTAAGCTGTGTGAGCTTGATTCATATTAATGCATTCCAGGAGGTATAAATTTTCGATAGTATCAGCATTCGACCTTATCATGGGAGGGATGCAAATGATAGTTTTGCTATGGTGAAGCAAATCTAATTTTTCGTTTACTCGAACACCACGTTTCAGAAAGCGTCATAGCATGATGTGATAGGCCCCGTATCATCGTAAAAATGCGATATACTGTATATAATTTCCGGAAAAGAGAGGCAATACACGCGCTAGATTTTAAACTTGGATTTGCTTAATTTCTATGGAAATTGAACTCTTTTTGGCACTTCGTGAAAACAGCGTCGAAATTCCTCAGTCCCTCTTTCTAATTGAAGGAATATAATATTTCTACTTGACTAACTGAAAATTACGAAAAGTAAGTTACGAAGTGGAAGTAGCAGGAAATTAGATTTATTCGAGCAAGTACCGCAAGTAGTGAAAAATTACTTCGAAAAAGTAGAATTACTTCGTTACCGACCAACTCGAATTACACCATATTGCATACCAAATGTGGTCAAAGTAGCGAAGAAAGCAACGTATGTAGAAGTAGCGACGAAAAACTCCACTAAAGTACGAGTAGAAGTAGTGCTTTTCGAAGCAGATCAAAACTACTTCCAGAAATAGTGGAATTGGCCATCTTTGAATACTACTCAATTAATAAGTAAGTAGTTGGAACAAGTTTTTATGAACTGTCAAAATCCAGAAACTGAACTGTGCGAAGTATGCAGATAGCTGGATTCGTGCTGCTACAGCATAAGATTTGTTCCCACATCATGTGATACAAATGATAGTTTTTCTGTACTACAGTGGTTTCAATTGCATGCCTCATTAGCAGCCTGTTTACTACACTCTGTACCAGGAGTTGGCAACCTTTCGTATACAGCGTGCCAAAATATGTGATTGTCAAAATATTAACAACTGAAGTGCCAAGCATTTTTATTTGTGTCATATTTATCGTTTTTTGACTTTTTTGAAAGTGTCCTTGGAGGACGCCCAAATGTCCTCTCTTTTAAGAATTTGCCCGCATTGTTGAAAATTTTGGTAAAATGTAGGTGAACATTCAACTGAGATATAGGAAAGCCAACTCTCACGTTCGTGTTTTCTTGCAGGCCTAGAAGCAATGCACCAACTGACAAAGACAGAGAACATGGAGTTGAAAATCAAAATGATCACGAGAGACGGAATTTATTGGTTCGCTAAATACAGGTGAACATCATTTTTTATCTGCTCATAATAAATGAAATGCGACTTTCTCAAAAATGGATTGCACAGATTGTGAACTTGCAAGGCCAACAAAAAATGTGATTAGGCTGGCCGCAACACTTGAGATGTTATAACTAAAATATCAGTTCTGGAGCATTGGCAGATCCATGAGCCAGTCACATATACAGTCATAGAATATTTTGCGAAAGATTATTCATAAGTTAAAATTTTCCACACGCTGCGCGTATCATGTTGTCACTCGATTTTTTTTAATATTGTTACCCCTTTGTGAAAATCAAAGAACTCCGAATGTATCAGATTGAGTCTAACTATATTCGCGATTACGAGACAAAGTGTCCTTTAACATATGCGACCTTGCGTTTGCGCTCGCAGAAAGACCGTCTACTATGAAACCTATAGGCACAAAATCATTGACGCATCTTGGTCGAAGCTTTCGATGTCCAGGCACCGAATAGCCTAGTTCTGGCAAACTGAGCCCAACGATAAACAGCAAGCGCGCAATATAGTCAAGTGACAATATTATTGACCTATGAACTTCAAAACATTTTCGCGCCTCGCGCGGCTAGTGGCCTGCGTAATAGTTCGTCAATCGAATGTGGCCCTTTGGCTGAAAAGGTTGGCCGGCCACCCCATGCGGTAGAGCGTACGGGCCTGTTTGCATTCCAATCAACAAGATATGTTCGGATTTCGTAGTAAAACTCGTAGTAAAGACGGTATGATGAGAGAGCTATAGCAGCTCAATTAATATGTAAAAATACCAGTAGTTGCTTTCGTAGTTGAAGATGTTTCTGACCGCCTGTTGAGAATCCCGGCACTAGACCGTTCATTGTCTTTACCATGTCAACACAACAAATAAGATCAACTAGAACTATCTTTTCACGAAAGTATCGGTGAATACCATTTTACCATTCAGCTCCTTCCGCATTGGCCCCGGCTCCGACAACTACCGACTGCACGCACCCAAATCCGGATCCTCCGGGAATTCAACCAGAGATGGTATCGCAACTCACAACAACCAACAATTCTCAACGAAGGACGCGGATCACGATTCTTATTCGGTAGTGAATTGCGCTTCTAGCCGCGAAGGAGGCTGGTGGTATGATGGGTGCGCCCACAGCAACCTGAACGGGAACTTCCACAAAACAGGCGCGAAGGGATTCTGGTGGGGCCAATCCAACCTCCTGCGATTCTCGGAGATGAAGATGAGGAAGAGACCGTGAAAATGACTTTCTGTGACGTCACTACACCTTCCGATCATGAATGTGGGATTGAAACTGTGTAACTCATTGATTTGTTCTGCTGTCTGTGAAAACACACAATACCCTCCGTCCGTTTGACGTTTTGTTAGGTATGTACATTGTACACGTGATAATAATGAATGGCTAATATTGTGTGATGTTTGTACAATAGGGCCGATCAAAAATACCTTCTTTTTTATTCTACTGGGTGGCTACTTGATAAAATTGCTACGTTGCATAAAAAGAACACTGAATCTGGCCTAATTTGAAAAAGTGGAATCAATGAAATGAGAGGAAAAAATTTTGGGTTTGAAAATACATGGAGTATTTTTAGTGAGGATTGATTTCATATAATATAATTACATACTAGCAGTAAGTCGACTATTTTTTCATATCCAAAACATTCCACTATAATAACTCCGCTTCTTCTAGTTGGAATTGAGCCAAATTTTCTATGAATCATATTTTTACGTAATCTAACAATATCATGAGGTAGCCGGTATATTTCGAAAGTCTCTATTTGTAATTAATCCAAAAGATTTCTCTTAGCATTGCTTTCTACTGGTTGGAATTAAGCCAAATTTAAGTTCCTTTAGATAATCTAACAATTTTAATAAGTAGCCTCTTTTTTGAGATTCTGTCTTCATTTTGGGAATTTTTTTGGTAAATGTAGGGCAAATTCGACTAAGACAACAGTAAATCAGCACTAAAGTAACGCTCCGGCGACTATTTCGGTAGCTGAGCAGGAAAGTTGACCTTTTTTCTGGTCAACCACCTGATATGATGTGAAAGCAAAACTGTACCTCTACATAAGCGTTTATCTGTTGATTCTTTACCAGCTTGTATCTAGCTAGACGTGAATTCGTAGGTTCTCTATCAGATAGTATGTAGACGTGAATTCGTTTATTCTCTATAAGCTATTTGTGAGCGGTCGTCGATGTGCTCGTAATAAAAACTGAATGCTTTTACTTGTGAAATATCAGACTGACAAGACAGATATTTGATTTAAAGTTCTAAGATTATAGTAACGTTATCGTATTGGCGGCCTGTCTCGTCTATCTGTAGCATCGTTATATGAGGCCAGTAACTGCCTGTTATCTGCCTAACTAAATAAATTTCAACTGAAGTAGAAGTAGCAATTTTCAAGGTATGTCAAAACTATTTCAAGTGGAAGTAGAAATATAAGTTGATAACTACTCGAGTAAATTGAATAAGTGATCTCCGTCGAACAGGAGTTAGTTCTCAAGCAGACATGTACCGGTAAGTAACGCAAATCTGTAGTGAAGTATATGTAGCACTTTCCAAGGCGTTGTATAACTACTTCGAGCAGAAATAGGCAACATACAGAATTCACTGACATTGCTGTATATATTTCAGCGGCAAGCACCGAGACGTTTTGGTGCAACCACATGTGATTGACGAAGAAAAAGAATAGGCACTCAACATCAGCAAACGGTGCATTGATTTAATTCTTGCAGAGTGAATTTTTACTGAACGCTATTTGTAATGCTCGTTTTAAATTGTTGCGGTTTCTTTATTCCTGTGATACCATTCTTAAATTTAATCAATTTTTTGCACATGGACTGTTCCATTAGCTTCGAGTTGTCCCAACAGTTGCATTGTCATGTCCACAGTACGTCGAGCGTGTCCATAGGGAGTGACGTCAGGTC
This sequence comes from Botryllus schlosseri, assembly GCF_051294905.1. Classification (NCBI taxonomy): domain Eukaryota; kingdom Metazoa; phylum Chordata; class Ascidiacea; order Stolidobranchia; family Styelidae; genus Botryllus; species Botryllus schlosseri. Next base: position 37,683,886 of record NC_137238.1, read on the forward strand.
CACAGTACGTCAGGCGTGTCCATAGGGAACCACGTGACGTCCAGGCTAGGTCAGACGTGTCCATGACGAGTCTCTCCATGTCCACAGCACGTCGTTGCGGACGTTCCACGATTCCACCGGAAGTCAACTGGACATCGAGTGTTTGCTGGGAATCCTCGCATTAACAGTGTTATAACAGGATTCAACGCATGATCTGATGGATTTGGTGAATCTATTAGAAACAGATCATGATCATGATTAGAATTACTGAATTCGCAAAAAAAAACTTGGAAATGGAATGGAATTGTGAATGAGAAATAAATACGGCAAAATCAAGTTCAGTTCGTATCAAATCACAGTGCGTTGAAATGCTAAAATTGATTTCAGCTTCAAATTATTATTGCTGTTGGTTCAAAATATGGTATTCGCCCGGACGCCTGTGCCCGACAACACTATTCCGCGCTAGCTGAAACGGCTTCGGCGTTGTACTAACGCACGGCTAATATATTATAGTCACAATTACTACTATGATTGTAAGTACAGTGTAAGTAATGCGATGGTGGCTTGGCACTGGATTTCCCTGCGCGAGAGGGATATTCTTGTCAACTCGCTGCAAAATGCTACGGCCAACGAGGTATTTTAAGAAAAACAATATGTTAGATTAGAATAGGAACGTACGACTTTTTCACAAATTAGATTAGAATTAGAGCAGTGGTTCTCAACCTTTTTCGCCTCGCGGACCGGTAAACTTAAAAAAAAATGTCTAGCGGACCGGTGAACTTTCAAAATTGAAATGAAGCCAAAATGTAAAGTATGCAACTGTTTTTAGCATTATGTGGTGAGAGTGACATTTAGAGGGTTTTTGATCGTATTTAAATATATTCATGATTGCATCTATGTGCTTTTTCATGGTAGTGAGTCTGCCTAGTCGAGGAAAAATTGCCCTGTTCAGATAAACGTGCTTCCGCCGAGAGTCATTTACAGTCTTTCGCGCCGAAGGCCGTGGATTTAACCGACCAGGCCAACTCTAATAATACTCTTCTCTTTGACAATATCGAGAGAAGAAACGTATCGGAGTCGAACCAATCACCTTGTCAAGCTACCTTGCTCATTGCCCACTGCCACCAGACGCAAGCTACTCTGGCAACTACGAATGCATCGTCCGCATGCGGCCAGCGTGTTGGTGACCCCTGCTCTATATGATGTTGTTATCACAGGCTCGGGTACAAAAATAGCGTAACTCGCACGCTTATTTGTGCGGTGTTAGGGCTGGTGTCGGCTTTCTTATACAAAACTAAGCTCCATGATAGGGATCTTGATGGATATGCCAGGATAATGGCTAACGATATGTATAATATGCTATTGCCTGAAGCAATTGTACATCTGTTTGAAACCACAACTAGTCAGGTCATCTTACGCAGCCATGATTTTCACGTAATTAGGTATGCTTCTTTCACGTCAATTTGAAACATCTCTACGTGCTAATCTTCGATATAAGGACTTTCATAGAACAGTATGACCAACAACAAGTCATATAAGATAACTGTAATCGGTTATATGACGTCTAGAACGGAAGATACAATGGTTTATATTTCAAGCGGTCACTCACGCGAACATCATTACGAATTCAATTTTGCGGGAAACGTTTTTGCGTGTTCAATCTGCATTTCAAGCAGGATATATACATTGCAACATTAGGTTATACATGGTCTGGCGGCAAGGGATTCTGGTGGGGGAGCCGCTGAATAAAATTCACTTGTGGACATTGAAAGTCATAGCATTTCCAACCAATTGAACTGGGGTCCTATTCGTTTATTCTGTGTCACAAAATTGAATTTGGAAGCAAAGGCATACCACGAGTTGGTTGAGATTGAACCTTATCAACAACTTCCTCCAGCGATTGAGCACTTAACTGATGCAGAGTTGGAAGAATGCCGCGAGAAGACTCTGATTTTGCTTCATTCATGCTACAATCAAGCAGTGGAACGACATGTAAAGCTCGTAACATAAGCATCAGCACAAGTTTCGGGATTTGAAAGACGAGATGGCCTCGCAATTGCCAAAAAATTAAGTCTCGTAAACTGATGAAAAAATTTGATACAAAAATGCATTTTCAATAAGTCGTTAAATGTGAGTGTTTCATTATGATGTTTTGAACCGATTTTAAAAGGACTGTGTTGTGAATATATTTGTATTATGGGCCCAATATTCGGTATTGTCAGTGTGTTACTTTTGGATTCAAAAAACTGATGACAGATCACAATTCGTCAGAATAAATGCTGAATTTCAACAAAAATGTGCGTATATATTGTTTTTTGGCTATCACTCATTTTGTGTTCACAATAGAGAAAACTTTGTTCTTAAGACAGTTAGAAACATGATGCTTCCGCAGATTTTGAGCTATATATCATGACTCTATGACCAGCGGTAGCCGAGATGGGCCATTTTACCCCCCCCACGCGCAGAAATTGGGGGGTTGCCGGCTGGAAAATGGGGGTAATACCCTGAAGTCACTTTTTATTGAAGTTTTAGGTCATTTGTCAGGATTGAGGAAGCACTTTTTTGATTTGAAAAAAAAAGTCGTTTCCACTCCACCCTACTATAGATCTCTCTAACGACATCCCTACCACCCATTAACCCCACAACAAAAACACATCGACCATTTTCTCTTTCCACGTTTCCACAAACGGCGACTATCGGGAGTCGAACTCAAAAGCGTCACACTTCGACGGTAGAAGCAAAAACTCTTTGAGAAAAGACGAAAAAGCGGCAAAAAACAGCTCATTCCATTAAAGAACCAATGCAACTATCAGGCAGCGACAGTTTCGGCCGCTGACTACAACAGAGCTGTTACAAAAGTCATTACCGAATATGCTCAGTGTGTAATTAAATCGTGATATACGAATTCAAACAGCAAACCAACTATTTGTATCAGACACTCAGAAACTGAATGCAAGTCCAAGATGTCAGCAGAAAAACATTAGTCAACCAAAAAGGTCCGCTCCCAGATAGAAACGATGTAACGACGCCGGTACGAAGCAAGAAAAATGAATGAGAGTAATCCACACAAACACAAAACTATTCAGGATAAGAGCGCAACTATGTACAAGCCAGTCCGCGAATACCATCGACCGCACTGCGCAGTCAAGATGAGAGCCCGACCGGCAATATCAAGTCCATATCACACCTTTTTGATCACGTAGCCACCATTACAATTAACCAAATGTCGTGAATGTTTCCTATAGTTTGAAGTGTTCTAGTCTATTTCATGTCCAAGCCTATCGCAATGGCTGTAAAGCTGATCGAATAAATGTTCTAAGGAATTTGAAATACGCGATACGCTACATTACGTATTTCTTTAAATGTCTGTTGAATACATCAGGGTTATCAGTATTGGCCTTCAGTGAAACAATATCACACAACGTTAATCTGCAACAGATAGAATATTGATCATTTCTTATAAGGTAGTGGTGTCCAGATGTTGTCTTTCTAGTTTATTTCACGCTCAAGCATTACAACGGCTGTAAAGCCATCTAAATAACTCTTCTGACGGCGCATCAAGCTAAATTTCATGCTTTGGGGAATGTAGGTTATATATATTTGCTGATTTTTCGTTTAAAGTGCTAGTTGTCTATGTAAGCGCCTCAAAAACGTGACGTGACACCGGTCGGGCCCTAGTCAAGCTCCGCGTAAAATATCGAATGTCGGGTATTGAAGACAGATATAAAAAGTCCGAAACGGTCTGAAATCACGCGCCGCAAGCATCGCTGGTCACAAAATGCGTACCGCGCCCGGAAAACGCAGACTTTCCGGTCCGCGAAAACCAGAAAACAAATAGGCTCGACCGATTGTCCTCGGCTTTTACAAAATCGGGTAGAAAAAACAGGCGGGCCTCGCATTAAAAATAACCAAAACGTCGCAAACACAGTGATGATTCAGCCGGTGGGTGCGTGGGGTCGTCATGCATCATGTTGTTGCATGACCCGGGTGGGTGAGACTGGCAGACAATTACCAAAGAATTCCAACTTCTATTTACATTTCGGAAAACGACAAAAAGCATTCTTTTCAAAGTCATATGTAACGCAGCGAAGCCCGCGATGTCGAGTATGGGCATAAAAACGCATATTTTCACCCGAGAGATGGTAAGCGGGCGGAAAAAGGGGGGCGAAATTCGCAGCAGCCCCCCGATTTCAAATCGGCAGCAGCAGCAGAGAATTGTTATTACATCACAGCAGGTTATCATCATCGAACACAAATTTTCGGGAAAAGCGCAAGGTCGTAGAAATCAAACACAGATTTTGATGTCGAAACAAAAATCGCGTCAGATTCACGATGTCTCGGGGCCGTTGTTACAAAAAACGGTCTATGGTCGGGTAATATTTGAAGCTTTTTGCCAAAAAAAAGATTTCGACAAAATTTTTCAGGGTTTTCATAACGGAAACAGTCAATATACGATCATTTTGCGCAAAATCAGGTCGACATTTTAAAACTTTCCAACATTTCTCCAAATTGGGAGAAGACTGGGGGGGAGTGGGGGTCTTTTTTGGAAGGCACAATCATTATGTCATTGCTACGTCGCAAATTATTTTGCGGGAGACAAAAGTCATTGTTTCAACACGACAATGGTGGGTTCAGGGGTGCCTCTTTTTAGACGAGGTCGTGGTCTTGTCATTGTTACGTGAAAAGTTTGCTTGACTGAGACACAAAAGCGATTGTTTTTTGACAATAGCGTCATTTACTGGGTCAAGTGGGGCACCTTTCACTGTATGGAGATTGTTACCTTTTTTCAAGGTGTGATCATAGTCTGGCCACATGGAGTTTTGTTGTTCAAACACAGCATTTGTATTAACGTGGGGCTAAGGTGGGTGCCCCGACTACGTCTCGTTAAGAGGTATCGTGACGGTTTCTCCTTTCCTGGGCCTGGTCTCGGCCAACGTCAGTTTCTTGATCTCGACCTCGTCAGACTTCGGTTTGTTGGCAGCAGGAGATGCTGGGGAGGGGGGCCGGGGAGGTTCAGGTTGAGCGGGCAAATTCAAACTCTCGTCAGCAATCAGCTGTTGATCGGAGACCTCGAACTTTCCGAAAGCCTTGTTCGATTGGCTGCTCCTGTGAGCGGCGTTCTTGCTGGCTTTGGATCGACGGCCGGGTCTCGGCCGGTTCACCTCGTCCTCAGTCTGGGTGAAGATCAGTAATTTAGTTTAATTTAGAATAAAGTTGGATACTAATTAGTGCTAATTACTAGTTGAAAGCTGCATGAGTAACGTAACCCGGCGTCTATGACTCTGGACATCATTAATCCAAAAAAATATGGTAATTATCATGACGAGGATTTCGGATTGCTGAATTCTAATCTTTGCTCCATGAACACAAAACTTGAACCCCCGCACTGTGACATTTCCAGGATATGAAGCAAAATTATGACTCAAACCCACCATTTTCCTTGGGTCTCGCGCGTCTTTTGGCTTCCCGTCTTGAAAGAAAGATTGCACAGACGACAAGAGGCTTAGTCGACCCTCGGTTTGGGACTCCTGAAACAAAACACGTGCAGATTCATCCTCGACCCCGAATTATCACCCGGTTTTCACCCACCTTCACTTTCTCCATGGGTATAAACTGGCTTTTCTTGGGAGCCTCCCCTGTCTTGTGTGCGCCACGAACCAGCGATGGGACCGGGGGCACTTTCTGGGGGGCCGACACTCCGACAGTGGGTGAACGGCCTCTGAGTTGTTGAGCCCCGGTTTGGAATTCGGCCCCGAAAGATGGTTGGGGTGCTGAAATAGAAACGGGGTCATTTTAGGGTTCTTAGAGTGTAAAATGTAGACTCAAATAGATATTTCCTTAAATACGGAAAATGAACACATCGCCTTACATACAGAAATGGGTCAGACTCACCCTGGTTCGGCTGCTGCATCCGTTGGGGTCGAAACGGGGGCCTGTTCGGGGCCATCTGTTGTTGCTGGGTCATCGGCTGGTAAGACTGGGGCACGAAGCGTTGTTGGGGCATCTGCATTCTGGGATTCTGCTTGCCCATCATGTCCAACGGGGGCCTGACCAGCCCCATCTGTTGTTGCGGGGCCATCTTGTTGCCCCACTGCATCATGCTTCTCGGCCCCATGTTGGGGTTGAACGACATCTGATTGTCGGGGGTTCTCGATGGGAGAAACCCGCTCGATTGCGGGCCTCCCAACGTTTGGTTCATATCGCCTGGAATAGGAGTAAAGAATGGAAAAATTGCAAAATAAAACAAACAAAATAATCCACGAAAAATCAATAAATGTCCAAAAAAGTTTGAACCCACCTGAAAAGGGCCGTGACAAAATCCCCTGAACCTGGTTATGCCGATACTGGTTCATCTGCTTGGCACGTTCCACTTGGTCCACGGCCTGGAACGTCTTCACCCCGCCAGACCCTTGTTGCGAGAAGTATCGAGCCCCAGGCTGGGGCTGAACCCCGTAGTTCGGCGTCTGCCCCATCATAAACTGCTGCTGGAACTGGGTGATTTTCATCGCGACCTCCTGACTGGCAGTGCCCTTACCCACCGGGTACTGGGGCATCTTCTGGGTGAACTGGGACTGTTGCATGGGGCTAAACTCGTCGGCGCGTCTCTGCTGGGTAGGGGGCGCGATTGCGGCAAAGCCGGGGTTTCCGGACGGCGCCACTATGTTGCCAGAGGCCCCCATCACACCCTCGGGCGACAGGGGGGTGGTGTCCTTGTTCAGCATCGTCTGTAAAATGGTAATTAGGATGTCATTTCAATTTGATTCAAGGAGACCAGCCCCTATAAAAATGAAAAATTATCAGCATTTTTAATCCATTATTAACAAGGTACCTCTATAGTTTTTCGGGTATGTAGCAAATTTTTCAAACAAACCTGATATGGTGGAGGCTGGTAGGCTGCCTGCCTGGTCTGCTGTGGCGCTACGGCCCCGTAGAAGCCCGTGATCTGATTTGTAGGAAACTGATTGCTGGCCCTTTGCTGCGGCATGTAGATAGGACCAGCCGCGACTGGCGAGAGGCTGCCAGCGCCCGTAGACATCGATCGGTGGGACACGCCAAGCCCTGAAAGACACATTATTTTATAGTTCCCTTTCAAGTTCAACTCCAAGTGACTGAAATTTTACCAACAAATTTCAGAATATGGAAAGAAGAGAGATTCCATGCCCAAATTCTAGCTTAAAAACACTGTAAAATTCAAATCCGATGCAAATCAAGGTTTTTTATCTCAAAATCGGAGGAGTTAGCGATTCTGACGGGACAAACCTTGCGCAGCAGCGTACGGGTTCCTGTTTGTGATCGCGTGAGTTTGTTGTTGTTGGGGTTTCAATGACACCGTGTTAGAAGGCTGAGCTTTCACTGAAAAATCACAACACACTTCAATAATGGGTAGTAGTTGTTGATCGCAAGTTCAGACGGCAGCTCGAAAGATCTGTTGTCAGACAGAGTTTACATAAGGCGGGGGTTCTTGAATTCAATCCAGCGACTACAGCTTGTAGCCTACCTCATAGGCCTGCCGTTGCAGAGGGCCCATTTTCTGCCCATTGTGAATCATGAACAGTAAAATAAAACAAATAGGTTGACATGGTGTTATGTTCAACATACCGCAATATCCTAACTGAAGCAAGACTATGTGGGCATTGTATGGTTCTTACATCAAGAAGCGCATGATGAAAAATTGTGATATAGACCAGTGGTTCTCAACCGCCGGTCCACGGACCGGCACCGGCCCGTGACGACATTCCTGCCGGTCCGCCAGGTAAATTACGATTTTATACCTTAATTTCTAAAATCTAGATGCAATGTTGAAGGCTGGTCCATTGATAAAATAAAGAAAACATCAAATTTTAAACTGATTCAGAACTTCGAGAGGTAACATAGGTCTGGAAGCATGTTCGATTTGACTTAAAGTTCAGGACGTGTCATTTGACGACATGCGAGCGACAAGTATACAGAACAAATACCAGCTGACTCGTCGCTAAACAGCGCAGTTTGCGCGATCGTTCGTTTTCGATTCATTCGTTTGTGCATGTCCCCCGTAACTGGGGCACCCCAAAACGTCCAATTGGAGAGGAGCAGAGCTTGAAAGGGGCCCAAAATCATTTTGCAAATGAACATAAATCATAGCGTATTTAAAAAAAAAACTTTTACATCTTTTTAATTCGTTTCGCGCTTTGCCCGACTTGGTGTCACCGAATGTCTTGCTTATTAGGTGCCCGTCTCCAAGAAATACTCATGATTAAGAGAAATAGGCATTTCGGCGTCAGGCATTACCGCGCCACTATGTACCAACGCATAATGAAGTTTAGGCTAACATGGGACTCAGAAAGGTGTGCTAAAAGTCGGCAGCGAGAAAACCGATTCAGTCATGAATGATCGAAAATTTTCGCTATTGCTGCGATTAAGCTACATAAATTCTCTGTTTTACTTTAGACAGAGTAGAATGAAAGTGCTCACAAGTACGGGTGAAAACATCCACCCAACTGTGGGGCTAAGGAAGGAGCCCCCGGAAGTTTGGCTTATCGCACTGTAGGGGCCCAAGACCAACGTTTTTAGGTTTGGCTGACGAAATGCTTTTCGGCCCGGATTTGTGGATGGCCGGTATAGTTGTAAGGTGTATTCGTGTGGCGCGTTGTATTCGTAGTTGCCAGAGTAGCCGCGTCTGGTGGTAGTGGACAATGAGCAAGGTAGCACGGTAAGGTGCTTGGTTCGGCTCCGAAATGCTTCTTCTCTCGATATTGCCAGAAATAACAATATTATTCGAGTTGACGTGGTCGGTTAAATCCATGGCCGTCGGCGCGAAAGACTGTAAACGACTCTCGGCATTAGCACGTTTATCTGGACAAGGCAATTTTACCTCGACTCAGCACACTCAGAACCATAAAATCACATGGATGCAATCATGAAGATAATTAAAGTTACGATCAAAACCCTCTAAATGCCACTCACCCTCTAAATGTCACTCTCCACCACCATATAATTGCAAAAAACGGTTGCATACTTTACATTTTGGTTTCATTTCAATTTTTGAAAGTCCACCGGTCCGTCAGACATTTTTTAAACATTTCACCGGTCCGCGAGGTGAAAAAGGTTGAGAACCACTGATATAGACAACATTGTCAGAATGTAGCAACACGGTTTGTTACCAGCAGTGTACGCAAAACTTCAGTGTTGCCATCCAACAACTGCTGCTGTTGAACGTTCTTTCTCCATTTGTGGCAAGCAGACATGGGGTAATCGTGATTAGTAATCGTAATCGATTACGACGATTACAGCATTTCCAAGTAATCGTAATCGCAATCGATTACATTCGAAAAAAATCCAAAGTAATCGTAATCGACTACTTCACATATCTAATCGATTTCTTAATGAAAGAACGATTACTTTTCATTTGTGCAATGCCCATGACATGAACTGAACTATGAACATTCATGAGCAACGAAGAGTATGATTTAAAACAGGATTTGGATAGCAGAAATGTCGGGTTTTCAAACGCCTCTATACTCATTATTGCGTCACAAGTATTAGCCTGGTTCTTGATTGCGTAACAAATTATCCGCACGTAGTAAATAGATATTCGATGTAAATAATGTAGTACTGTGATTGTAAGAACACCCGCTGTGGATTATGTCACTGCACACGCCACTACCTCGCAGCAGGATAATAATCACCACATGGCCTAGTTTCGAATAGTAACGTATATGTACAATTGTACATTGTACAATGTATAGATCAGAGGTCTCGAACTCAAATGTGCTCGCGGGCCAGTTTTCCAGTTTTGACGACGCCGCGGGCCGCAGCCTTTATAGGGGTATTCTATGTCTTTCCAAGTATAGGCCTTATTTGGCAGGAATAAATTGTTCTATTGAAAGTAAGCCGATCCACCGGACTACTGACAATAAACACACATCATCAAAATGTAATTTACTCTTGTATCAATTTAGGACTGACACGAAAAGAATCATCACATTTATAACTATTTGAATAGAATTGTTGTTGTATTGATAAATATTAATTTTAAGATATAGAGACCATATGGGCGGACAAATGTATGATGCCATGATAAAAGCTATCGGGTTATAATTTTTCAGCTACTATGCATATTTTGAATTTAACAGATTGATAATACAGACTGATATGATACCAAAACATTTTCAAGTTGATCATTGCAATTCCAATCCAGGATACGAGTATACTTCTGATAAGTAGGGTATTAATCTCATGGCCAAATCTCTTCAAATATAGGAGCAGAATTTTTTTAAATATAATAGAAATATGTTAATGGATGTGTCCTAGTGATTTTAATGTCGGAACGCCGAACGGCCCATTGCTGTGACATCGTCGGAGTGTACCACTACGGTACTCGCTACCTTTAAGTGACCTTAATAACATGGTTTAGCGACCGAAGATGTAACTAACAGATTGCCGATGGTTGCCATAACTACTTGCTCAGTTAGTGAAATACCAAGCTGCGACCTTCTGATCTATTACTATTACCCTGACACCCGATTAGTTTTTGCGTCCATGTTTCTAACAAATTCACGGCATCCCGAGTCATTTCCATTTTGCCATCGAGTTAGCCCGAGTCTGAGTTATTCTAGGAAAGGTCGCGTCCAAGTCCAACTCACAAATTTCAGTCACCAATCGTCTAAGGGTCAGGTTTTGTCATCATGAATTGGAAATGTGGGGAAATAGTGAATCTTCCACTGCATGGTGGCGTTTGCAATTGATGTGATAGTGAAGTTTGATGAATAGTTTAAGGCTTTCGGAGCAATTTAAGAGGGAATTTTCACTTTATAACCTGAAAAGATATATGTGACTCTTATATATTGTGAAATTAATAAAAAATCTAAAATGTCGTCGCGGGCCGCACAAAATGTTCTGGCGGGCCGCGTGTTTGAGACCTCTGGTATAGATGTTTTGTTATGCTTAGGTAAACGCAATATGACCGTAGCTGATTGGCGAGCGGTAGGCCTATTTGCGTATACAATCGACAACGATTTGAAATTTTGTACCCGTCAAATTAAACATGACAATTTCTACATCGAACCATTAAAACCCAGGCTGCTGATAAAAAAATCATAACCGAGCCGTTATTTTCCGTTACTCGTATAACGGCAGATCGAAATATATGTATTAAGTGGACTGCAGTCAGAAGCTGATGTTTACCTTATCATATTCTCATACGGCCCTACTTAAAACGGGCAACAATTGTTCTTTTGCAATTTTATACTCATCATTCGGATATGCCACTAGCCATCCGCTTACACACCATGTTAGCGTGGATTTCAGCTAGAATCAGTACCGAAACAGCACTTCGCCACCGCCATTCTCACAAATCGGGATCTTGTGCTCCCCATAAGGCGATCAATAAAGCTTGTGGCAGGCGAAGTCCCCCTGTACCCCCACTTAAAGGCCGGGCTTTTCACAAGAACTGGAAAACACGATTTGATGCGATGGATCCGCTGTGAATTTGCTGTCAAGTCGCGCCAGGCGCGAATATTTAGGCACATAATTTACGACTATAACTTTATTGTATGTTGTTAACTCGTGACCTCCTGTCTGCTATATAGTCAGCAGATATTGGAGTCGCCCAAACGTAGCGGACGAAAAGAAAACTAAACGAAAAACTTTTGTGAGACGCACCAAAAATTGTCATTAATGCACGTGGTTCATCATTTTCCTCAGTGAGTGCCCCCGGTGGCATTTATATTGTGGGGCTGAGATTGAGAAGACTATTCTTCGTGACCATCCAGCGCGGCTATGGACAATGGACAAATACACAATGTTTCGGCCAATGTAGCATGTCTTGTTGTGTTGCGGCGCGGTATTGGCTGGCACCGAAATGCCTATTTCTGTGTGAATCATGCCATGGTATATTATGTCATACACAGGAAATGACGTCATTATATCTTATTAAAAATAAAGACTTTCTCTCATGAGGCCTTTTCATCGCATTGTTGTCTTCCAAAGATAACTTCTCAGAAGCAAAATGAATGTAATCGTGAGTAATCGTGATTACTTTATTAAAGTAATCGTAATCGACTACTCGCGGATTTTGCTGTAATCGTAATCGTAATCGATTACATTCATGAAGTAATCACCCCATGTCTGGTGGCAAGCTACTTAGTAAGGACAGACACTTTCTACCCGAGAATCTAGGAAAGTATCTTTCGTTATACTACTACAAATTGCAATTATTTCTACCATACTATGTGATGCGACTAATAGAATATTTCGTAGGTCCAGTTTTCGTTAAAATAACGTTTTTTCATGTAAAAAGTTGTCAAAGTTTACAGGCTAAACTACTTTTGTAAGGACAGATCTCCCGTGGTTTTGGCGGTAAATCATGAAATGAGAGTGCCGAAACATTTCGCCAAGATCACCAGTTCTAAAACTCACCCGCCGGCGTATTCACAGAGGTCTGAAGAAACAGCGAGGTCTGATACTCGCGCTGTTGTGGTTGCTGCTGCTGTGAGCCGTACGGATGATGGGCCAGGCTGTTGTAGGTCCCGATCAGCGAGTAGTCTTGCATGTGACCCAGCAGGTGGGCCTGCTGCATTTGTTGAAGATTGTTGTGCAGGGACGTTGAGGATATCGGCTGGTAGTGAGACGCCTGAATAATCAGAGGTTCCAGTTTACATTTTTATAGGCCAAAAACTGATTCTGTAATTGCTAATTTCTAAACAATTCAAAATTTTACCAACTAGTTCCAATCGCTTCAGTTGCTATCTAGCATCGAAATCACGACCGAGCCACAAAAACTGCGGCTTTCGGGTCAGAATACAAGCGATTGTTTACATCACAAGCGATCCGCACTAGTATATGGGGATTATTGCTTTTTTTTCATTTAAAAATCTGTTATTATAGAAGACCCAGTATTTACTTATTTTGTTATAGGAGGTATAGTAGTAGATGGTTAATTTTTCAAGGCCCACGAATTTGGGCCTTGCCTGATTGAAACAGAGTTTCGGGAGCCATTGCGGACCTCAAGTTCAAACCGCAGCTGAACACAGTTGAAACAGACAAGATTTGTGGTTATTATACCGTTCAATTTTGTAATTTTAAGATCCAATATTAGTGTAAATTGTGTAATGAATCTGTGCCGAAGAAAAATGTTCCTATGGCCTTATTTCACCAATAAAATGACTTAAATTTGCAAATTTCAAGCTCACTTGGCCCCAGGATATGGGGATGTAATACCATTTCATTTTGTGATTTTATAATCCAATATGCGCAATGCTCATATATAATCACCAGGTCGTGATTTGAAACGCATACATAATCACTAATCTAAAATTCCATAATGTTACTGTGATTTCAACTATCCAAAATGCAAACCTGTTGAATTTGTTGGATTCTCTGAGCGTGGGGGTCTTGTCGCTGCAGCATCAGGTACGGCGACATCACAGACACGTGCGATTGAGCCGCGACAATGCCGGGAGCTGAGCTCGTCGCGCAGCTAGACTCCTCCCATTCTTCAGACTGCTGAATAAATAGAGATTCCAAACGTTCATTTTAATAAAATTAGTGTATTGAAAAATCTGAAGAATAGCTTGATTGAGCTGCGTCGTGGCAGAGGTGACAGAATATTCCCGGTTGAAAATATCAAATACCTGAGCGTTAGCAGGTTGAGTCTCGGCAGGTTTTGTTTCCGACGTCGAGACGCGACTCGAAGAGTGGAAAGAAAACGGAGCGCTCGATCCGCTCAGGCCTGGAAACAAAATTTCAGGTTCAAACTGTTCGGCACTCAAATCACAGGCCAAATTTTCTCTACGGAAGGACGATTCCGTGCTAATAAATACATCGTCAAGTCAGCAAAATCATTCCACAAATTTTTTTCAGATTTTCAGACTGTGTCCAAATATAGGTTGGAAAAGAAAGAAAATTACCGCGAAAGTGAATAATGGACGTAATCTACTCTGAATCCACACACAGCGATATTTGTGTCACATTTTTTTTCCAAAATTTAATATGGCACAGTCTACTTTTCAGGATTATACCGTTATATATGTTCAAATACAGTTTACAAAAATGAAATTTAATTCATTTCTATATCTGAATTCGCTGCTGAATCTGTTTGATGTTTGGCTGAATTTTTCGCAAAAATCTTGAATTAATATGTCACCTGATGGTTTGTTTTGCGGATTTTCCTTCCCGCGGGGCATAAACGAGGGGGTCGAGTCCCAGGCCTTGCGTGCCGACTCCATCTTCATGTTCAAGTCGCTGGAAGGCGACGCAATCTCGCCCTGTACTTTTGCCTGGTCTGAAACGACCACGGGGTCCAGCCCAAGTGGTTGTTGTTGCGGTTGGTCCTGGGGGTTGTTGGGGTCGGGGGTCGGCCCCACGACGGCTGCGTTGTCCGGCTTTGAGCTCTCATTCATCGAGGGGCTGAGAACGGAGACGATACGGGAAGAAATGGGAAGCGACGAGGGGCGAATAATGCAACAAACACAAATTTATCACAAATAAACGGATTTCAGATTTTTAAACAACAGTATTTACTTATAATTACTACTCATCGTACTATTTCACTGAAATTGTAACTTTTTTACTTAAATTCGGAATTGACTCAACTTTTTCAAAAGGTCCACAAAACCGATCAACTCCATGGAATTTTGGATTTTCAAATACAAATACTCTTATGGAAGAAAATACATGGTATTTACGGTAGGCAAGCCTGTAGTAGTGCTCAACGAAAATAATATTTTTATCGAATCATTTCGATTTTACAGGTTGGAACACAACTCAACAAAACATTATACGGGTAGGCGGTAAAAATTTGAGGGAAAATTTTATTTTCATAAACTCGATACTTTGTGACTGATGAGATGGTGAGATCTGATCAAAAAACGGAAACAATCTGAAATGCGTTGATCTGCGAAATGTTGCCCCGTACGTTCGCCGGCCAACCACAGACAGATCGCCGGCGGAAACGAAATGGGCGCGGTCCCAGAATAAGTGAAGACGCGTCTTCTTACCCAATTCTGCTGTCGCAGTTCGCATTCGCAGATCGAGACGACAGGCTTTGCATCTGGAAACAGAAGTCGTTATTTTAAGGCAAATTCAATTATTATCATCTGAAAGAGCACGAAAATTTTCTTCCATTTTTTTGGTAGAAATTATCATCATGATATCTCGCTTGTTACACAATAGCACAAATTTAATTTTAACTAGGGATTCTGTTAGTATTTTCTTTGACTATGAAAATGTTCGACAATGTTTTCTTCCAAAAAATTTGTCAGAAACTTTTGTCGTAAATGACTTAAGCGTGGTTTTATAAAAGCCAACAAACCAGATCTGCATTGCTAATTTATGTTTGGCTGCAGTATAACAGGGTTTGAGTTACAAAACGTTACATCAAACTTGTAAAACACTGAATTTTGAAATGTATTCAAAAATGCCCATAATCCTTTGAATTTAGTAACATGACTCTCCCATAACTCCCTAAAACTGGCATTAGATTAGAAAAAAGCGCTGAAACTGCAATTTGTGATATTTTGCTCATAGCATAGCGACTACTAGCAGCTGTGAAAATCTAATGCTGACGGGGGTTACGGCCTAAAATGTTCAAAAACCACCGTTAATAATAAAAAATCTTATCATCATCACTCATCTGGTTGCGATTTATGCATCATTTTGTCATTTACTAGTTGTTTCGTTGGAATTTTCAGTCTACTACATAGATCTTTATGACATCGTTCCATTTTGTTCATTATAATTATATTGAATCTTTGGATATATTTCAATTTTTTGTATAATGTTATTTACTACTGACCTGATGGAAGTTTGCAGAGTTCGTCTGCTGTCTGACGGGCGATGCGTTGAGCTGGTCGTCCAGCGGACTCGGGATCGGGGAGGGGTCGCAAAACTGCGGGAAAGTCCCCTCCCCACCAAGACCACCCTTCAGATCGGGCTCAGACTGGAAAGTGCCTGAAACATTGAAAAAAAATTCAAGATTTTAAAAAATGGCCCTAACAAATTAAGTTTTGATAAAAACCAGACCAAAATTGTTTTTTGGTCAAAACCCAGAATGGGCATCAGAACAAACCAAAAAAAATGGGCAACAGACTTTTTCAATAAATTCCTTGAAAATTAATACTTGTGAAAATAGCAAAAAATGTATGCAAAAATTTTGGGGCAAATACCTGAAAACGGTGGCTTCGTCAATTCCGGATCTTCCCCAAACGGAGTAAAATCAGTCGCGGATTTGAAAATGTTCGCAGATATCGTTGCTGTGATAAGATGATAAATGAAAAAAGAGACTAAAAATTTTAAATTTTCACGAAAACTGCTCCCACCTGTCTGCTTGTCGGACATGTCCGTGTCTGCGACAAACGAAATCGAGTTTTTGCTGTCCTGGAAAAACGAACAGACCCCGTCCAGGTCCGAACCCATCGTCTCGACCTCGGTCACGTTTTCCGCTGGCCTTTTACCCCGTTCGCCACCGATTGCACCGGCCGGGTTTGACCCCACGCTACGTGGACTGTTGCCAGACTCGGTCTGAGAACGATATCAAAATTAGATTCGGGACAAAAAGTATTTTTGGGTCAAAAAAGCGATATTTTGGCATCAGATTGTGAAGAGACGTTTTTTCGTCAGTATTTTTCTGATGGGGGTGTCCTTTATCATCACTCGCCATTGTCTTAAACAAGAGAGGATTGTCACCAACCTGTTTGAAATCGGGGGTTTGCTTCAATTCGGGATTCGGGATCAGATGGAGAACAGACGGTAGCTGCGAAAGAAAATACTGTTTTGAAAAACATCAGTCTTGAGAAACAAAGTTAATACAACAATATGTGTTTTAGGAACTCCTCAAGCAGTGACGTTCTCACAATTTTTGGGGTTTCAGAGCTGCATGAAAACTCTAGAGTAGGCTACTTATAACGAAAATTTAAAGGTAGCTAGCCTACCTCTGGATATCACCATCCCGCTAATTTGAAAGCACACACATAGACATCTATAGACTTCATATCGGTTATTTTAGCATTGATAGACGCAGATTGGCGATTGCTACAACCTACTACTATGTCGTTATGTGATAGCTCTATGCACAGGTTTGCGGGAGAGTAATATTGGAATTATTGCAATTTATACTTGACTGCGAGCCATTATGTTGATGTTAGAAAAATCGTGGTGAAATTTAATCTTCACATAAGCAGGCCTGTTTATTTTTGGATATTGGGTTTTATTTTTGGAGATTCTCCAAAAACAAGATTTGAAAACATCCAAAAATAAGATTTTTTTGGATGATGTTTTTCAGTGAAATATACAAGTCAGAGCGATGTAAACGACCAGAAAACTCATAAAAACATACAAAACATCATCTATGTGAGGGAAGGGGTCACTGAAACGCTAAAACTACTTCCACTCAATCCACTTCACGTTTCTGCTGACCTTGCCTGCCTGCCCGCCCCTCCGCCTTTGTACTCCTATAAGTTTCACAATGCGACACGTAGAGAAGACGGGAAGGGAGCTTGAGTGAGGCAAAGGGAACGTCGGAATCATATACAGCCACCTCTGTCACAATCACTTCCTCCACACGATGACGGGACTCATCTGCTGATGCTTCAGACGGCAACACAACTTGATCCAGAGTAGATGGAAAGCGTGTGACCCAAGTTTGTTGACGCTCGTTTATTGTCAATGAAGAGGGTTGCCTCTTGGTTGCTGGAAACCGTACCAAACTCCTTTGATGTTATGGACGAAAACAGTCCGGCGTGTGCAACTTCGCTGCTGTGGTGGATCCATCTGATCGTTCTCGATCGCATGGTCACGCTCGCACATAGCTGAGCACCACCGTCACGAAGCTTCATGGTCTTGATGTTCTGATCATTGAGCAACAGAAGCTCATGCGCCTGGTCGAACGCCTGTGTCCAGGTGAGGACTGGGACGAGGACCGCCACAAGGAAGGTTTTCTGGTCAGAGGGTGTTGGGCTGTCAAGTTCAATGAGGCACGCAACTTCGTGGAGGAACAGAGGTTTCAAGCGCATTACCGACGAGCGCTTTTCAGAAGAAAAGGCTTGGAAGATTGGAAAGTTTGAAGAGTTAGACATTCCTCCATTTTTGGACCCCTAACCTCGATGTTTCCCACAA
This sequence comes from Botryllus schlosseri, assembly GCF_051294905.1. Taxonomy (NCBI): domain Eukaryota; kingdom Metazoa; phylum Chordata; class Ascidiacea; order Stolidobranchia; family Styelidae; genus Botryllus; species Botryllus schlosseri. The sequence continues at coordinate 37,701,955 of NC_137238.1, forward strand.
TTGCGACGTTCGAGGCCGACATCCCGAAAATCAAGGGGGGGGGCGTCTCGCAGTGATTAATATTCTCTAGAAGGCATCCTCCAGGCCAAAGACTAAATTTGTGAAGAATGTATTGGAAAGTTAGATCAAGATCACTGATGATATCTATGTGTTGGAGGACTTGAATACATGATAATAACATACTTTTGGTGGATTTTGTCAGTAGTAATGGGCTCAAAACACCTTCAATTCTTATTTTTGGAGATCCTCCAAAAATAAAATTTGAAAACATCCAAAAATAAGCTATTTTTGTTATTTTTGGAGAAATCCAAAAATAAACAGGCCTGCACATAAGCGATAAAGGTCTACGACGAGCGCAACCCAAAATATATCCTTGTCTGAACAGTATTCATCCGTTCGTGTGATGCTAGCCTGCAAGAATTCTCTTTCGCGGTTTTCAGAAGCGGCCTTGGACGGCCTTAAACATAACTAATATCCCTCATTTTAGCATTCATACACAAAGGTTGACTGTAAGTCTTCATGGAAACGTACAGCGACCGTCTTCTATTCTATTTTTGAGGCATATTCAGAATACCTTGGAATCACTTGTATATATAATAGAGACTGGATAACCTTGTAAAAAGAGACAAGTTTTTCCTACTTCCGTAGAGTCCACAATGTGCACAAGTGCGAATAAGAACATGCTACTCATGGGCGACAGGGATCTATTCTTTCAAACAATCAGACATACGGACATACCTTTCCATCGCAAACCGACGTAACGACCCCAGTTGTGGTGGTGCTGACCGAGCCGAACGTGCTGAAACTGATCTTGGGGTCGGCCGCGTTGGGGCTGCTCCTTTGGGACGAGGGCACCGACGACTCCACCCCGCTGTCGTGCTGGGAGGGGGCGCTCTCGGGTTTGGCGGGTTCCTGGAAAAGGGCGTAAATTTACAAATCTTGATACAACTATCGTAGCCACCTCTGAAATGTAGGCGTGGAAGGCTTGGTCTGAACTTGAGAATCAATGCTCTAAATTTGAATTTTACTCGAAAAGTTTTCAGGCTAGTCTGGAAATGCTTACTTGAAAATCGTTACTTCTATTTGCTTGTCAAATTGTTAAACAAGTCAAAGTTTTTCTGCAACCTCCATTTCGTTTGTATCGTGGATGTTTGCACCGTCGGTGAACTCATCATTCAACGTTTTACAGCTTGTAGCCTCCTTCATAGGCCTACCGTTGTAAATGGCTCACTGTGAATCATTAACGGTCAAATGAAACAAATAGGTTGACATGGTGTTATGCTCAGCGTACCGCGATATCCCAACTGAAGCAAGACTGCGTGGGCACCGCATGGTTCTTATATCAAGAAGCGCATTAAGAAAAATTGTGATATAGATAACATTGTCAGAATGAAGCAACACGGTTTGTCACCAGCACAGCTTCAATGCTGTCATCCAACAACTGCTGCTGTTGAACGTTCTTTCTCCATTCTTGGCAAGCAACTTAGTCAGGACAGACACTTTCTACCCGACAATGCATCTTTCGCTGCACTACGACCGATTTTAATTATTTCTACCATAAGGCTACTGGAATTCGTCATAGGTCTGGATTTTGTCAAAATTAAGTTGTTCATGTAAAAACAACTTTGCAAGAACCGACAGTTCCAACCAGAAATGAAGATGAATAGTACAATTCTAACATTATGTGCGAAAACCCCTATTTACAAACACGACGGTAAAATTTTGTCGAAATCCATTTTTTAGGTCAAAATATTCCGTTTTTTGGTTTAAAAAAAACGCTTTAGTTCTAATAGAATAATACTTGTACTCGAACACCATCAATTAAGTCTCTTTAGCTAATTTAACTAACAGAATAAAAGACATTACGATGATAACGAAACCAGATTGAGAGTCTAAAACTTAAATTGTGCGACAAATGCGTCCGGACCGCTTCAGTTGCTATCTAGCATCGAAATCACGACCGAGCCACAAAAACTGCGACTTTCGGGTCAGAAAACAAGCGATTGTTTACATCACAAGCGACCCGGACACCAGATTTTCTAAATTGAAATTTTTTCAATTTATTCACAAAAATAAATTTTCCAACCCCTCAAAATTGCATGTGTTCAAAAAGTAAGTAATCCTAGTTGGGCCTAAAAAATGGATGGAAGTAACTACCTCTTAGTAAAACGCAAGAATTTATTCTGCACAATAAAAAGGCCCACCCACCACAGCAACTGTGTTTTCAGAGGCCACGGCCTGCGTCGGGTCCCAGGTCCCGATGGGTTCGGAGCCCCACAGGCTCTTGACCCCTTCGGCGGGCTGCTTGATCGCGCCGCTGGACCCCACAACCGGGTTCCCGGGGGCTTTGTTGAAAACGCGGTGTCGCTTTTGTCGATCTGCCTTCGCGCGACGGGTCACTTCGTGGACCTTCACCTCCTGAGGAAGTAATTTGGTAAAATTTTGAATGAATAAAATCATTAAATAATGGAATAAATGAATTGACAACAACAGTCCACTACTAACTAAAACTAACATTAGTACATTTTTAAAAATCTATAACTAGAACTAAATCTAGAACTATTCTCTGCTCAAAATTCACAACTAGAATAGAATTGTGCAATAGCCGCATTTGCAATTAGTCACTTTACGATATACCAGGGTTGTAATGACTTGAGTCCCGATTTTCTGATGACTCAAACCAAGTCATTTGACTCGAGACTCAGACGGCCAAGACCGACATTTCATTGTAATTTCGAAGAATAGTTGAGTAACGACACTATTGGAATTTCGTCTATTGGTACTGGTACTTGAAAATGCGACCAGAAACTGCTAAAATTGAAGAAAATTATTATATTATAAATGCGAACCATTCGATATCACCAAATAGACTTATAAAAGGTGGATTTGACAGGACTTTAACTGGAAACTGAGCAGTGAACACAATGACTTGGACTCGTACTCGAGTCATAATCCTATGACTCCGACTCGGTGGTGAAGTGAAAATGACTCGACTTGACTCAAGTCAAAACTAACTAAGTGAGATTGACTTGCGACTCGGAGCCTTGTGACTTTGGTTACAAACCTGCAATATACCCAACCTGAACCAGAACTACGCAAATTTCAAAAATAGCAATTAGAGCTAGAACTAGTCACTTTTTGAAATTTAGAGGTAAAACTACGCACTATTCAATAACTAGAACTAGAACTGAAATTAGTCAAATTACAAAACCAACAACTAGAACTAGAACTAAATATCATAATTATTAAATACTAAAAATGAAAAAATAACTGTAACAACCCATAAAATAAAACAAAAACTAGATTAAAGACATGGGAGATTGGCGATAGAGGCATCAGATTGTGAAGAGACGTTTTTTCCACAAAACCAATTCAGACGGGGGTGTCCTTTATCATCATCTGCCTTTCATTTGTTCCTGTGTGTGTGTGTATGCGCCTACCTCCTCTTTCTTCCTCTGCTGCTCCCTTTTCCTGATCTCTCGTTTGGAGAGAACCTGCGTGAACCCGTCGTCGTCCTGCGAGTTCTGAGGCTTCTCTTCGCTGATCGGGACAAAATCGATCGTTTCAAAACTCGCTGAAACCTCGCTGAAATAAGAGGCGGAAATGACATTGCGATCATACTGTCGACACAAAAAACGAGCTCCTTGGATATGAAAAGATGCATACATTGTAGATTAGGGCTGTTCTAAAATGACTTCTTTACATTTTAACAATGGCTACCCGATAAACTTGTTTGGCTCAAAAGTTTATCCGGCAAAAAAAAATTTTATTTGAAAAATCGGTATTTACGGTGAAAAAATTTCTCATAATTTGCTACATGATAATATGGAAATATGACATGGAAATATTGAAATAGCGATTGCATCCAAGAAAGCCAAAATCAACAAAAGTATGGCATTCAAGCGACGATGTTATCAAGATGAAAGACTCACCGATGAGAGACATCCGGCAAATCGTCCACATTGACGACGCTCGCGTAATTGTGCAGGTCGTACAGACGGAAAAGATCCTGTTTTGGGAAAAACGTGAAAAAATTAGATTTTCCCATGCTCACTTTAAAAGTTTTTAAAAAATTATCGAGCTTTTTTTATCAAATGCTCATCTGCGTCTGAGGTCAAGCTGATTTTTTTCAAGTGTGCCTCAGATATCGATTGTGGGTCGCGCGGCTTCTCCACATTGCTGTTTTGAGAGTGGTGCACAAATCATCATCGGCAAATGCTACATCTTTACTTCAACCCAACACTCGTAAAAATACAACTAGAAGTACAATTGGAGATTCTCAAATTCCCAACACTATAACTCTTAAAACTCCCAATACTTCATATACGGGATGTTATAAAATCATTCTTTTTCGTCAAATTTTACCGGCTTCTTGATCAAATTCTTGTGTCCCCTAAAAATAAGACCGCACACTAATTTTGGGTCAATTCCAACCTGCGGAATCAAATTATTGCAGCAGAAAATTGTGGATTTATTAATAAAAATGAGTATAAATTTTTTCCAAATTTCACTACCCCTCATGAAACTGATAGGTTGTCAGCAAAAACGATGTTCCGACTCAATTCCCACCCTACTGACAATGCTATTTTTCAATTCAAAATTTCAAACTGCAATAACTTTGCTTCTACTGGTTGGTAACTTGGTGTTCCTAACAATTTGATCGGTGAATACCCTGAGTCCCAAAAACGGTATTTTGAACAACCCAAGTGACAATCTCACAATGAAAGCCAACCATAGCGACTCTTACAATATTATTATCATTACCCCTCTAATTACCTGGTTGTGTTTGGCTTTTTTATCCACCTTGTCAGTGTCAGCGGTCTTGGCCGCGTTGCGCAAAGCCTCTTTAACCGCGTTCGGGTTCGTAAACTGAACCTCGTGGACAGAGTAGACCTGTTGCTGATGAGCGTCGTCCTTTCCGCGCGTTCCTCTCTCCACAGACTCGGCCGCGGGCTGCTCCTGCCGCGCTTGCTGGTAGTCGTGAGACGCGTCCGAGGCCGTTTCCCATTCCTCCCCGTTCAGGTCGGAAGAACCCAAGAACGGAGACGACACGACGGACGAACGGTCCGGTTTTGGTCCTGAAATTTGGGGGAAAAAGTCTATTTCCGTGTTTAGGAGGCCAGTGGTTCACAGCCTGGGGGAAATTTCCCCCAAGGGAGTAATTCAGCAATTTTTGAGGGGTTATTTAAAGATGCTTATATCGTCGCTGGAACACCAAACTGCGCTATGTCCACTTTTGGTGATTTTGACTTTGACCACTATTTGGGTAGGTAGTAGGTAGTAGGGATCTCTATTGAAGTGGACATATACGCATGCATTTTCAAGGTAAATTGAAAACCAGACTGGCTTATGTCATGTCCGAATTATAGAGCCATAAGCCTCTTTGACCTCCACTTGACTAAGTGTCTAAATGTCCATTATTACAGGTAAGTTAACTTTTAGGAACCTGATGCCATGTAGCATCACTTTCTCTACAGTTTACTTTGCTATCGACCAATTCTAACTATTGGGCTCTTCTTGAGGATGCATATTTATGGAGGACATTCATCTCTGATGCCAGAACAAAAGTCAAAGAAAAAGAAAAATCGCAAACAACAACCAGACAGTAGTTGTAAAAGGAAGGACACATAATTCTGGTTCTAACTAACGCCAATAAACTTTGCATTCAAGAAGCTTTCTCTAGATGTCGATGCCTTCTAAATCACCATTAGGTTAACCCTAGTGTCCCTCAATTTGACAGAACAGATCCAACCAAGTTACTGATCAAGGGTAAGGCAAATGAGATTTTCAGACTGGTCTAAACCAGCAGTTTATTGAAATATAATTACAGTGAGTCTGGGTTAATGAAGTTGCAGCTGGTCAGTTTGTGATATCTACACTAAACGCATACGATTCAATATCCAAGGAGCACATTTTCAATGTATTGGTAGTGTAGATATCACAAACTGACCAGCGGCGATGTGTCAGTGATCATTATGCCGACTAGGGTCATTTTTTTAGTTATGTCCAAATAAGCGAAAATTTTGTCAAAATTGTAGCGTTAGGTCCAAAATATTGTCAAATTGTTTACAAAGTCGATATTTTCTGACCCCTGCGTTTCGTTTGTATCGCAGATGATGTCGGTGAGCATATCATTTGATATCTGACAGCCTGTAGCCTTGGTAAGCCTGCCGTGTTAATGGAACAAATAGGTTGACATGGTGTTACGCTTATGGTAGTGCAATATCCTAACTGACTGCGTGGGCATTGTTGCTGATATCAAGAAGTGCACGATGAAAATTTGTAATGTAGACAACATCGTCAGAGTGTCCTGACACGGTTTGTCACCGACTACTGTTGATAAACGTTGTCGAGAATGTAGGAAGCATCTTTCGTTGTTACAAATGTTCCACCATAATGTGAGAAAATAATGTCACAAGGACAGACAGTTCCAAACAGAGTTGAATAGCATCAGTGCAATTTTTACGTCAATGAACAACATGGCCGAATGAAGTTGTGTAGTTTGCGGGTCCAATTTATTTTGCAGCGGCGCGGACAACAGCCTCTCACCTTGCTCTTGTTTGTGGTTGTTTGCGGGCTCCGTCTTGGCGCGGGACTTCCCCTCCAGACCCTCCTCCTCCCCGGCCCCTCCCCGACCTTCCAGCTTCTTGAAGCGCGGCGGCCGGCTGAACATCGCACACTCTCATCAGGAGCAAACGTCAAACGCAGAGCTCAACGAACCTGTCGGACTTTGGTCGGCTCTTGCGTTTGCGGTCGGCGAACTCTCGTGACCCTCGTCCTCTGGGGGCTCGGCCCCTGCCGGCGGAGGTCGCGACCCCGTTGGTCAGTCGCACAGCTTTTTCCTCCTCCCTGATTGGTTTTTGGATTTTCAAAAATATCAAGACCACGGAAAACCAAAGAACGTTACCCTTGGTCGTTGACCCTCCACGATCCTCTGGGCGTTGACCTTACCCCTCTGCCGCGCCCACGTTGCGCTCCACCACGCCCTCGTCTGGACGGTTCGCCGCGCGCAACAAACGGGGAAACAAATTTCGTCGAAGTCTGGGATTTAAGAAATAAATTAAAACTAAAAATTCATGGAATTTCATGAACAAAAGAAATCTTTCTATTCATGTTAAACGTTCTCAACCCAAAATTCCGCTCATGACCTCACCTTGATGTTATTGTTTGCCGTTGATTGTTTGTTATCTTGTTGCACGACTGGTTTGGGATCTTCGTCGTTCTCGTCGTCGGAAGCAACTTCTCTCTTCCTGCCGGCTCTCGGCTGCGAAAAAGGAGAGAAGTCGAAACGAGAGAGAAAAAGCAAACGTGAGAGACAAACCTCGGTTTCATCCTCGCTCACTTCGGACGAAGCCTCCTCCTGAAACAAAACAACGTCGACATCTCATATATTTATCCAATTCACAGAATCTCAAAGTTTGTTCCGCGCGCCAAACAATACTACGAGACAAAAAAGGAGCTGAAAAAGTTTGAATTTTCCACAACTCTCGTATTCACCTATTTCATCCAAATTCATCCGCTTGAAAACACCGCACAAAAGTTTGTTTGCCAAATTCCATTCAAATTGCAGCACACAAACATTGCACAGCCAAGATAAGAATTATATTAGGGGGAAAAAAACATTTTCTCAGAGCTAAGCAAAGCCAGAAGCTATCAATCACATTACAATCAGATGCATTTTTGTACCAGTGTAAAACGATGGTTCTCGTCACAAATTGACTAAAACGACGAAATTCATCAATTCATCACGATAAGGAGACGTCGTTATTGCACCAAATCATGCTTCATCGACAGAAACGTAAAATTGCGACACAAAAGCACTCGGATATGTGTTAGTATCGTAAAGCTGCACCGAAATTTCATAATTTACGGTGAAGTTGCGCTTTATAAGGACAAATTTGATAGCTTTATGCTCATACACCGGTGGGATGACCAATCGGTGTATGAGGAGACGCGTTTCTGTTCAGCTTCTTCATAGTCTGTTTCTATTTTTGCTCAGTATCAAGGTAGAAAAATGTACGATGCAGCTGCTGCCGAGTAAACTATTTCAAGGGTGAATGGCAGATTAGTTGAAATTTAAAGTAAAAGGGGTGATTTCTTAGAAAATGAGGATGCTTCAAGGTTAATGCTCGTTTAGTGTTAATTTGTTATGCATTTAGGGGCTTGCATTTGAAATGCAATATATTTCAACCAAAAATGTAATGATGAATTAGAGGAGGTTATAATATGTGAAAAAGGTTCACGGTACAGAACCTCCCAAGGTTCGTTTGTGAACGTGAGCCTCTAAATTTATGAGGTTCGCACACGCCTCACGTTACCACAACCTCAATTAATAAAGCAAGGACCCTTCATATTACAGCACAGCCGGAGATCTCTCCATTTCGACCTCAAATATGAACAGCAAAGAGCCGCTAATGAATCATTCCCAAATGCGTTTGTGAGGCAAAAATTGAGTAATTATACTAAGATAATAACAGAGAGGATAGTTGAGCTTGGGAACGGAGGGGGGGGTTATATTGGACAACGATTACACTCCCAGTAAATAGAGTACTTTTGGGATTGCGTAGGGGTAAAAGTACCTTCTAAACTAGACCCAATCCGTCAAAATTCATTCAGTGTAATTGGTCTGGCTGTAATTACAAGGTGAAGTGGAGAGATCCTGCACTTGCTCGAGCTTCTTTATGTCAAATTTTCAAACCATTTTGAACCATTTTATAAATCCCAAAAAAAGACATTTGTTCAAAACATCATTGACCGGAAGTTATTTTGCAAGGAATGTTTCATATTTTGTCCGATTTTTCTCAAAAACCTTTTTTTTCATATTTTTTAAGACAAGAATTGCGTCCAACCTGCATCCTGGACCTCGAATATCGCCTGTCCCCGTAGCCGCCCCTGGGAGGCGCAGACCTGCCAAAAATTAGTTCACAAGTAAACACAACGTTAATGGAGATATATCTCTTGCATTTATCACCTCATCCCCCTGCGAGGTCGCCGGGATCCGTTCGACATGTTCCGATCAAACGGAAAAGGGTTTTCAGTTCGAGACGAGATACCGCGAGACCTGAAACACAGCACACAAGTTTACAACAGATTTTAAAGATAAAAAATGTCATAAGTCAAAGGCTCTAAGGATCTAATGAAATTTTACAATCGAAACACTATCGGTAAAATAGATAATTTTACTTATATTTAAAATTAAATAAAAGCATGACAAAGCAACAGACCTCCCGCGACCTCTGGGCCGTTCGTCGAATTGTTTTTCCGCGAAGCGATTGTTTCGAGGGGGCCGCGAGCCCCGACGGCCCCGAAAACCTCCCCTCGTCGAGCTCGACGGATTCCTTCGTTCCGACTCGACTTTCTTCTCGGCCGAGTCAAAATCTGGCCGCGCGGATTCACCAGAGCCTAGAGAAATATTGTATATAAATGAAAATGATAATCAATGGCAAAAAATTGAAAAGCCAATATGGACAGAATAAGAAAATGAGTTTCAGCAAACAGTGTTTCCAGTAAATTTTTACTCATATTTTTTCGTTGAGATAAAGTCACAACGTAAGAATAAAAATTGAAAATTCCGGAAAAGTGAAGAATTGACAGAATTAAAAAATGAGAAGTAGCAACGTTGATTTTTAATCCAAGATGTAAGGATACTTGAAGTGAAAGTAAGAGTCACTGTTCCTGGCCTGGTTTGAACCGAAAAACTGAAATTGTTCGACTAAAAATACAAGTAGTGTAAAATGGACTCAAATAAATGGTGTTAGCGGGCAAATTACAGAAATCACAAAAAAAAGCCTGTTATCCCGCTGGCTATCATCATTCTTTATTTTATAGGCGAACTCCCAATTTTCATGCTAAATTCTTAATTTTATTGCTGATTCTTAATTTCAATGATAAAGTCTTAATTTTAGTTATAGATTCTCAAATTTCATGCTAAATTCTAAATTAAAAAGATAGATTCTTAATTTTAATGCCCAAGTCTTCATTCTAATCCTAGATTCCTAATTTTTGTGCTAAATTCGTAATTTAAATGCTAGATTATTAATTTTATGCATAAGTCTCAATTTTAATCCTAGATTCTTAATTTTAATGCTAAAATCTTGAAATCAAAGCTACGTTTTCAATTATAATCCTAGATTCTGTAATTTTTTAGCTAAATTCCTAATTTTATGCCAGATTCTTAATTTTAATGCTCAAGTCTCAATTTTAATCCTAGATTTTTAATTTTCATGCTAAATTATTGATAACAAAGTTAAATTTTCAAATATAATCCTAGATTCTTACTATTACAGCAAATAGCATTCAACAATTGACAGATTGAAAAATGAGAAATTACAAAGCGAGAAAAATTGAACAACGATAGCAACACCAAAGTCTCTCTAACCTGTTTGCCCGTCGGCGGCCATCTTCGGCGCGGTCTCTCTCAACGTCTTCTTCTTGTCTCCTATCGTCGGTACGAAAGTGGGGGTTTCCACGACCTGCTGCTGCTTCATGCGTTCCTCCCAGACGTTGGTGCCGGGCGGAGCCGCGGGGATAACGACAGAGGATTTATCCTGGCCTGCACGGACATAGAGATAATATTATATATTAATTAAAAAAAATTTATTAATTCAACTTGTTACCCCACGCAATTGCAAAGCTGCTTAAAAAATAACGCATAACACCGAATTTGCCTGAATTCCAATTCAAAACATTAGTATTCATGGTGCAAAATTCTTCGATTATGCATCATACCACCTGCCTACCACAAAAACTATTTTTCAGAGAAAAATGATCCACTGCGATAACTTCGCTTGCACTGGTCACAATGGCAGCAAATGTTATACACAGCATTTTTCTGGACAACCTAACAATTCCACGGGGTAGCCAGTAACATTTGAAAAATATTTATATATATTTTGATTTATTAAATCTAAATTTTACTCTCTTCCATAGGTTGCAATTGAGCCGAAATTGGTGTGCATCGTTTTTTTTTAGGCAACCTTACAAGTAAAATTTGAGAACAAATAATTTTCAAACAGTCCCAAGATACACACCTTTCTCAGATTCTTTACTCTTTTCTTCCGGTTTGTTCTCCACGGGAGGGGTTCGGGGCTTTCCGGCGCTTTCCGGCCTCTTCTCTTTGACTTTCTGCTGCAGTCGCTGCCTGACGTCGTAATGCGGAGTCTCGTTCCTTCGTTCGCGCTTGTCCTCGCGACGATCCTGGTTTCGAACTAAGAATCGGGGAAAAATTACCTCAAATTTGGATATTCAATTCTTAATACATGTTTTATGCTGTGTGCAGCTTAACGAGATTTAGCCACTGAAGTTTGCATTGTAATTTATAAATATTGCGGCAAACAATACGTTCATATTGTTAAGTTTATTCCACTGGAAGCTTTTCGACTGGCTCTCTTCAGCAGTGAACGCCAGTAAATGAGGTTAACCTAGTTCGAAATATATAATTTTATAAATACAATATCGATGCACTCCTTTCATAATTACGATACCTTGATATTCAAAATTTCAAAGCAGAATTCTTAATTTGAATGCTAAGTTATAATTTCAATGCCGAAGGAACAATTTTAACGCCTAATTCAACTATCTTCGATAAAGGTTTCAGTCCGAAATTACAATACAAAATTTTCAATTTTAATGCTGTCATTTACTGTATTCAGGAAACTCTGATTAAACAAAAAATCGCGAAAAACTGCTAATTTTATAGAATTTTCTAAGGTCATACGTCACCAGAAGTGACAAATTGCATTTTTCTTGCACAAATTTTTCGGATAACACACCAAGCAACGAAAACTAGCATATTTCTTCGTTTGGTAATGCAGCCCTTGCACGCAACGCAAGTCCGCGACCGTTAACGGAAGACTTTTTCTATTGTCTCAATATGGACCGCGAGAGGCACAGTTATACCCCCTCACGGCTTCGATAAGAGACGAACACAGAAAAAAAGCACAAAAAATCACCTCCTCGTCGATCTTCGTGCCGCGACGATTGTCTGGAGTAGCTCCGTTGCTCCCTAGGGTGCTCCGCGGCAGGCTGGGGTCGATCCGCAGATTTTTTCTCCGCTTCCTGTCTCGGTTCTGTGCAGAAAAAGCATTGCCGAGTCACTAGGAGTTCCATATTTCATTAAAATGAAGATTTTTTTTAGTATAATTCTGACAGACAGTTCCAATTAGTAGTACAATTCTAACATGATGTGCGAAGAAACCTAATTTACTCTGTTTTCGTCAAATCAAGTTTTTTAGGGCAAAAAAAATATCAAAATTTTCTGTTACCGAAGTAAAAAAAATAGCCCTACTAATAACTCAAAAACCAACGTAGCAATTCTCTAAAATATGGACTCAAGGAGATTTAATGGATGGAACGTTGATAAAAATTCGGTTGAACACAGTTGAGGGTTTTTCGACTTTCATTTGATTTTGTGATATTTAAAAAACATAATTTTGGAAAATTTTCACGACAAAATATGACGGTAAATTTTTTTCTCGATGCCCTTTAGGGATTCAAATAACGCCAAAGAACAAGGCGATGAAAGCTGACATGAACTGTGACATAAAAAAAAACGTAAAAGCGTTTGTTTCAACCCAGGGTTGTGACTGTCAATTTGCCTCAGAAATCGATTGTGGGTCGTGCTGTCTTCCGCATCATTTGTTTGAGAGTGGTGCATAAATCATCATCGGCAAAAGCTATCTATCATTGGCCTCCCCAAGCTCAAGTAAAGGTGACTCCAGTGTAACTAGAAGCAGCAAGTATGTAAAGAATAGCGAAACGCACTCGGAAATTCAGTCTTTTTTTCCTCGGAAACTTTCGGAGGTTCTGGCTTCGCGGCCGGTTCCTTGTTCCAAGTACGAGGTTCTTTCTTGTTCGAGTCCTCCTCTTTTCTGTTATCATGACGGCCCTTGCCTAAATATCAAGTGGGCTGTGAGACATCAACACCTCGAAGCATGCAAAAAATATATAACTTTGAGACAGGCTGCTATGCGAATTTTTGTACAAATAAAACAGATGATCAACTTCTTTGACGATTTGAATAAAATAGTATTCAAGGTGGGCACACCTATAATAAATAATTGAACAATTGGTCACTGTAAATACTATTTTATTCATAATCCAAATTTTTCGACGGCAACAACTTCGCTTCCACTGGTTGGAATTGAACCGAATTTGGTGAACATCGTTTCTATAGACAACCTAACACTTTCATGGGGTGAGCAAAAAATTTTGAATTTTTTTGTAATTTATTTCTATATAATAAATAGAAACTTTCTTCTCCTGCAGCATCGGGACTACTGGCTGGAATTGAACCAAATTTGGTGTGTTAAATTAGGTAACCTAGCAATTTTATCAAGTACCCAGTACGATTGGAGATAAAAAGTCATTATCAAGTCAAGTATACAACTGTTCTGATCACACACACACACACATACCTTGTCGACGTCCCTCGTGTTTGCCCCTCCCCTCCTCGGTCCCGTCATCGACTCGAAAGTCCTTAAATCTCATCGACCGGCTCATCTCGTGCCGAGACTTCGCAGAATCGCGGGGCCCCTCCCTCTGGTGCCTGGGCCGCGGTTCCTCCCCGACCGAGCCCTTCTCGGAGTGGCTACTACCGCTCTTCGTGACAGGTTTGCTGTGGAAACAAAAATATTCAAAATTAATAAAATATCAACATATAAATAAATAAGCAATCAAACCCAGCAAAAAGGAATAGTGTAGAACTAGACGTAGTTTGTCACCGACCCATTTCCTAGTAATCAACCTCCCACAAAATCCAAGAAAAAAAATAGTGACCCATACACTTAGCAGCAAACATTCTCATTCCCTGCGTTCAATATCAAAATAAGATTAATGCTTGCAGTGTAGCTACACTTTTGGCCGGCTGTATCTATTTTGTCAATGTCGCAAACGTCAACAACTATTTTACTTGCGTAGAGGGTCGCAACCAGGTTTGTAATGACTCGACGGCCGAGACCGACATTTCATTGTAAAGTAGCCACACTGTTGAGATATTGTCTAATGGTACTGGTACTTGAAAATGCGACAAGAAACTGCTAAAAGTAGGGAAAATCAGTATATTGTAAATGCGAGCCATTCGATATCACCAAACAGAGTTATAAAAAGTGGGTTTAACAAGACTTTAACAGGAAACTGAGCAGTCAACACAATGACTTGGACTCGGACTAGAGTCATAATATCGCGACTTGGACCTCTTCCTTGACTCGGTGATGAATTGAAAATGACTCGACTTGAATCGAGTCAAAACTGTAAAAATGAGATTGACTTGTGACTCGGAGCCTTGTGACTCTGGTCGAAAGCCCTACCTTTTCAGATCTTAGGATGTTATATGATCTATTCGTATTAGAATTATAATAGGTTCACCCCTTTCGGCCCAACACAGCAGTGAAATCAATCCCCGCTAAACCCAGCAAGAAATGAGAACCAGTTGTTCCTCCATTTGGTAATGCGGTTCTTACACGCAATGCAAGTCCGCGACCGTTGATGGAAGACTTTTTCTATTGTCTCATATTGACCGCGAGAAGCACAGTAACCCCCCTCACGGCTTCGATAGAGACCCGGTTTGATTCCGCAAAAAATCTAGCCCCATACCAATAATGTGGTAACTTTACTATTCTTCTCAAGTTACAATGAAATGTCTGTGCTAGCACAGTCCTAGTCTCAAGTCATGTGACTTGGTTCGAGTCATGCACAATGACTCGAGTACAAGTCGAGTCAATATTAGAACCCTGCCACTCACTCTTGATAAGTTGAACACAAAAAGCCTGCTAACGGCTGAAAACAAATTGAAAAGGACCTAAATTTAACAAGTCATGAGCAAAGGTGACTCAAGTTCAACACACAAGATTAAACAAGACATCTACTTTACTGCGAGTGGAACATCATTCCATATTATCAAACAATAACACAAGATTTATCAGAGGCATTCACTATCCATGAAAGTGCAACCTTGCTGATCGACAAACCACTCACCACAAACGTTAGTAATGTCGGGTTCCTATATGAACCGCACACGCGCATTTTGTTATTGAGTCCGGATCCAAGTCCAGATCCAAGTCCAAAAAGTCCAAATTTTATTTGAAGAGCTGCCAATGGTGGCTTCGTACACGCAATTCAATTATTATTAGGCCGGAAGTAGAGGTGATTGTACTAAAAACTTGAGGTTTTTAGAGCGCTCACAGACAATTGAAACCACATTCTGCAACCTTCAATGATAAAAATTACTCCGACTGTGATCACTGAATTGTATTCAAATCAAATATCGCAAACTTCAACGTCAGTCAGTGTTGGTTTCAGTGAAATCCCATGAAAAACATCAACAAGCAAGAACCTTGCCTCAAAATTTTGTCAAAATTGCAGTGTTACGTAATAACATCGTCAAAATTGTTTACAAAGTCAACATTTTTTTGCAGCCTGCATTTCGTTTGTATCATAGATGTTTGCACTGTCGGTGAACTTATCATTCAATATTTTACAGCTTGTAGCCCGGTTATAGGCCCACTGTCATAAACGGTCAAATGAAACGAATAGGTTGACATGGTGTTATGCTCAACGTACCGCAATATCTCAACTAAAGCAAGACTGCGTTGCGTGGGCATTGGTTCTTATAACAAAGTTCAATCATTCCTACCAGAATGCGTGATGTAACTGCTGGAATTCTGCATAGGTCCAGATTTCATTAGAGTGAAGTTTTTTTCATGTTAAAATTTTTTTCAGCTGTCAAGACAAAAAGCTTTTTTTCAGGCCAAAGGACAGAAATGAAGATAAGCAGTACAATTATGACATTATGTGGGAAAACACCTAATTTACATACACGAGGTCAGAATTTGGTCAAAATTAGGTTTCTTATGGTAAAAAATGTCAAAATTTTAGGTCCAAAGTTTCCTATTTAAAGGTCAAAAAAATTGCCCGAGTAGATTCAGGGTGAATTTTTGTTTTTGAACATTCACCGATCCGCGAGGTCAGAATGTGGAGAACCACTGCTCCAGTATGCTGACAGACTACAAACACGTTATGCCAACTTACTGGAAAGGCTTCTGGTGATTGGCCCGCCTGTCGTTGGAGCCCTCTTTCGACGGCTGCCGTTTGACGGCCGTTCGTTTGTCTTCCGTCTTGGGAGGCTCCCAGAGCTTCTGCTCTCTCGGCGGCTCTTCCAGCCTCTGGTCGTGACGAGTCATCTCTTTGCCGTCGCCGTGGCGGTGGAATTCTCTCGTGGGCAGGACGTTGCGTCGGTCTTGGGACCTGCACAAGTTTAACTCCCGTCGTTATGTATTTAGTCGATGGTGGACTAAGAACTGCTTTATTGACTAGTTCCAGTTCTAGTTGTGAATTTTCAAAAGTAAATAGTTCTAGTCCTAGCGGAGAATCCAGGAGCCAAGACAAGCTGGCTTGTCGCCATCTTACGCATTCAGAAAAGACAATACATCACAGTTGTCAGATGTCCCTGTCTGAGGATTCATCATAATGCTTCGTCCAAATCCACTGAATAAGTCGGTGAATATTACTTTCAGGGCTATATTCATCGAGAATTAATTCATCTAACTTGAATACTTTTCGGCTTGTAACAGTAGAAGTAAAATGTGGCCACAGCATTGTCACAAAGTGCAATGAAATAAGTAGAGATAAGTCCAATAAATTATGCTGCAATAAAATCCGTGAACCAATGTTTTTTTTATGCCAAAAGAGAAAAAGGTACCTTTCACTTTCTCTGTCGCTGGGCGTCGCCCTCCCGCTGTGTTGAGATCTGACCGAGCTTTCCGAAGCCTTTCGAGATCTGACAAAAAATTTTTCAATTCTGGCAACAAATTTTCGGCAAAAAACATCAAAACGAAACGGCGCGTTTGCCTCAGAAATTGATTCTGTGGATGTGCTGTTTCTCCACATTGCTTTTTTGAGAGTGGTGCACAAATCATCACCGGCAGGAAGACAGGCCGAGAACAGAAAAGAGTCAACACTGATAAAACCAATGTCCAAAACATGGCATCTAGCTACAGGGGTTCTCAAAGGGTGGGGCACAGAGCAGTTTGAGGTGGGCCACAAAGCTATCTAGAAAATTTTAGAATTAGCGTAAGTTTAGTGATATTTGTTATGTTAAACGCTAGAAATATATTCATAAACTTTTCATCCGACTTTGCTGACACGTATTTTCGAGTATATGATAACCGCAAGGTGATGCTCAAGTAACTAAGTATTCCGACAGGGTCATATGTCGTATGCCGTTGAAAGGGGTGTGCAATGAAATCGGAATGAAGTGTAATTGATGTATGGATTTACTGTACTTCGGCAGGTCATATCATTGTAGCCATTATTGAAAATTATTAGTAACTTCTGGTGAAGGCACACTGCACCACCGCAACGAATCGTAAGGGATTGAGGATTTAGCGGAGCGCAATAATCTTTGGAGTCAGTTTAAAATGTCCGGCCTGAAAATCATTGAACATAATGTAAGAGCCAGATGAATTGATTGTATCATTGGATTGAATATTCTGACATAGCAATTTCAGTTGGTTTGGTACAAGACATACAATGTAAATCTCCATTTTTTTTGCAGAACTGACCATCACTTTTCAAATTCATACCGTGACCTCACCGGGACTTCAATTTGAGCTGTTCCAATTTAAAAACGGGCGGGGTATAACCTTCTACCGTTTCCGCCCTCTATTGACACCCAAAGACATGTCTAGGGTTTTTTATAAGACTAAATAAACAAACTTTTTTTCAAAAAAATCTCTTTCTCTCTTTCATTTTTCAAGACTGACCCCCAGGATGGCGTCAGAGAGTCGAAAATGATGCATCAGTGCGTAGCCACCGTTGCCTGGTTTCGAACAAGCCGTAAACGATGAAACCGCGCGACTCGCCAGATATCGAAAAATCAAAAATACATAAAAATTTAAATATGGGCGTGGTCAGTGAGTGGTCATAATGGTCAAGTTCGAGATCAATACCGAATCGTATCCCTGCCGCCCAGTTAATGGCATAAAACAACGTGGTATACTTTCTCCTGTCGTATTCAACCATTTGCAAGCATAGTAAACCATTTTATGACTCATATTCGGTCACGAACTTGGATTTTAACTTCACTATGTCCTTGAAAATCACCGAAGCGTGACCACAATGAACAAACCCCCTCAGAATATACCCCACAACAAGGTTTGATGTTTGAAACTGTGAAAAATTACACAGAATACCGTACAGGTCTACTTCTAATGTTCTGGCAGAATTTATCACTATATTTCCCACTCGGAAAATATCTTGAAATTTGGTGTGATAACCACTTTTTTAGGCATACGTATTTTCGGCCGAACTCCTCATGTAAGATCGTTGATACTCGAACATTGTCATGCCTTATACCTTCGGATTAGGTATCATATAAATCAGAAGATTGCTAGCTTTTCGTAAAGACCAGTATAAGGCCTCTAGGACGTATACGAGCCAAGATATGACGTGATGAAGTTGGCCGAAGCCATCAGAGGACCCAGATTTCAAAAGGGTTAAAAAACTATTTCTCTACTTCTCTGTAGTACTAGCACCCCATTCATTAATGAATGTTTGAAACTGGCCCAGAATGATTATATTATTCCCCACAATAGTGAAACTAAAACCTTAATCACACAGTGGATGCGTGGATTTGATAAACGCGTTTCCCGACGCTAATGGAGCAGCGGACGATAATAATATACACATGAGTTTCAGCCTATGATTTACCAGGAACGTGACTGCAGCACCCAAGCCCCCAATTGGCGGAACTCGAAGAGGCCCAAGATTATGTCGTTGGTCGTTTCTAGGTGGTTAGTCAATCAACTCAAAAATTTTCGTCGCGCTTATCACGATTTCATGTTCCTAGAGGTCTAGATTTAAATATCACAACATCAGTAAATGCGCATATATAAGATACATAGGCTTATCGGCGCCTTGGACTACCACGCATTAAACAGGGTTTAGACTCTAAGATAAGAGGTGGGCCACAGCACATTTTCAAACTGGAAAATGGGCCACGGCAGAGAAAGGGCTGAGAACCCCTGAGCTAGAATCATGCAAAATAGAATAAAATGACTAGAGTCAAGTGTGGAGTCAACAAAGAATTGGTTATAATAACTCATGATTCAACCCGAGTCACAATTTTCCGTCTTTTCCGTGCGTCTCAACTTCACTGAACGGTTTTTCTCAAGCATGAAAATGGCTCGGCTTGAGTCACTTTGTGATATGACTCGACTTTGAATAAACACATAAATGGTAAGAAAAATCAGTATTTATCAACTCGAGGCATCAAATATCACTTCAAAAACGCTGTCGCATATAGAGTTGTAACCAAGTCGAAAGGTTCCGAGTCGCAAGTCAATTTCACTTTTGCAGTTTGAGTCAAGTCGAGTCAATTTCAATTTACCGCCGAGTCCAAGTTCAAGTCATAGTCTTTATTGTTCAGTACCAAGTCAGTTTTAACACACTTCCTCGAGTCTAAAAAAGTTCATTTAAACAAACGAAAAACAGTAAATGGGACTATTATTCAATTATTATCAGTCATGATACACATGACTTGAATGTGTCGAGTCATATGAGCTGGTTGAGTCGTAGGCAAATTGACTCGAGTCTGATCAGAGTTATTACTTAAACCCGACTTGAACTCGATAATAAACAGTGAACACTACGACTTGACTCGGCAGTGAATTGAAAATGACTCGACTCGAGTCAAAACAATGAATGATGATGGCTAAGAACTAGGGCTGGTCAAAAAAAGACTTTTCCTTCAGATTTCACTGGCTACGTGATAAAATTGTTAAGTTGGCTAAAAAACAGTGCACACCAACTTTGGCTCCATTCCAACCAGTAGCCAAATTTCTAATTCCATGATTTTATAATAAATAATTAAAGAGTTAGTCACCGTAAATACTATTTTATTCGAAGCCAAATTTTTCTACTGCAATAACTTCTAGTGGTTGGAATTGAACCAAATTTGGTGTGCTTCATCTCTACCGACAACCTAAAAATTTTATGGGGTTGACAGAAAAATTTTGAAATTTCATTTTTCTATGATAAATTCAAAACTTTCTACTGCACGAATCTCGCTTCTACTGGTTGGAATTGAGCCAAAGTCGGTGTGCAGCGTTTTTTTAACCAACCTAACAATTTTATCAAGTAGCCAGTGAAATCTGAAGGAAAAGATTTTTTTAACAGCCCTATTGTCGAGTCATACGCAAATTGACTCGAGTCTGACCAGAGTTATTACTCCAACCTGACTTGCGCTCGATATTAAATACTTAACACTACGACTTGACTTGGTAGTGAATTGAAAATAACTCGACTCGAGTCAAAACCACAAATGATGGCTCAAAACCTTGCGACTTGGCTACAACCCTGACTCGAGTCGAGTCAAAAAATACTACCGCCGGGGTATAACCGTTCACAAACCCACCTTTCAGATTCGGGTATGCTTTCCGAACGTTCCCGTTTCATGATGGCGGGAGGCTTCATTCTCTGGTCGACCTAAAGCCAAAATTTTACAGCAAATCACGACGTAGCGCAACAAATTTTGCAATCAAATCGAACCTGCCCGTGAAACTGACCCCACTGAGACCTGGCTTCGAACTGCTGCTGCTGTTGCAGGCCCCAAGGCCGGGGTATCTGGTCCTGAAAACGGGACACGTTCAATTAGCGACAATATTGTATCTGCGGGGGTTGGTAAAATACAGTGCCCAAGCTATTCGTGCTATATTATTAGGATTTTTACATTTTGCCTCAGAAATCGATTGTGGGTCGTGCTGTGTTTTCCGCATCATTTTTTTTTGAGAGTGGTGCATAAATCATCATCGGCAAACCTACTTGAGTACTTAGAAATAATAGCAGTTCTTTGTTGCAGTGGAATGTGTCAAAAACTATCATTGCCGTTGGTGAAATACCTCCGCGTAAAGGGCCGTACTCGAACGAATTTCAAAAGTATTTTAGTATTCAGAAACATTTGTCTGATTACATTACAATTGATACGTGATTTACACTCGAGAGAATATCACTGCAAACTCACCTGTTGTTTTTTCTGCACGATTCTGGGCGGGTTGCGATTGGTCGGATGCGCGCCTCGCTGATACGATTCCTCGATCTGCACAAACAACTGTAAATCAACACGCTGCTAGTCTAGACTCGACTAATCACGGCTAAACGCCAAAAATCTAATTCTAATATCTGTTTTTTCGTGAAAATGCTACAGAACTGTGTCCTGCCAAAACGAACCAAGCTTGCTGTACATTAGAGTTGTTCAAAAACAATTTTTTTCTCACAAATTTCGCTGGCTACGTGATAGAATTATTACGTCGGCTAAAACAACCCTGCACACCAAATTTGACTCAATTATAACAAGTAGAAGCGAGATTCTTGCGCAGAAGAAAATTTCGAATTTATCATAGAAAAAAGGATATTTAAATTTTTTTCTGTCCATCCCATAAAATTGTTAGGCTGTCGGTAGAGATGACGCATACCAAATTCAGCTAAATTCCAACCACTACAAGCAAAGTTATTGCTGTAGCTGATTTCAGTATAAATAATTGAAGATTTAGCCACTGTAAATACTATTTTATTCAAATCCAAATCTTTCTACTGCAATAACTTCGCTTCTACTGGTTTATCACGTAGAGCCAATGAAATTTGACACAAAAAATTCTTTTTGAACTGTACATTGAAGCGGCTCGAAAAAACGTTTTTCAAAATCCCGCTTACTGGGTGATTAAATCTTGCCCAAAAAACGATGCACAACAAATTTTAATTCCTTACAATTGGTGCTCGTGAAGATGCTACAGTTTCGAGTTTACAAATTTCGAATTTATTAAAAAATATTTTTAAAATATTTTTACATCTAACTGGAATGGAATTTTAAAGTTGTTTAATGAAACAATACCGTCAATACGCATCAACTTTATCAATTCCGACCGGTCGAAGCGAAGTGATTGCAGTAGAAAATTTTTTATTCGCAAAAAACAACATGGACCGTGGCTAATCCAAGAATTATGAATGGATATCTCAAATAACTTCGCTTCCACGGGTTGAAATTGAGTCTTAGTTTGTTGTGTATGGTTTTGTAGATGACGTTACAATTTCACGGGGTAGCCAGTATAATTCGACTCGATACAATATCCAGGTTTTAACAAATAAAGTAATTCTAATCTAATTTGAAATAAACTACCAATAATTCTAAGTATATAGTTTGTCGTTTAAGCGAGTTCAGAATGAGACAAAACATCACAGTTATCAGATGTCCCTGTCTGTTGGTTCATCACGACTCGACCCAATGGGGTTATTAACACAGATGGCTTGAAAAAAACAGATTTGGTCATTTTGGCAACAGATTTTGGATACACAATCATTGTCACGCCTGATTTGAACTTTGGATTCAGAACATTTATAATTTTCATACATACCAGTTTTAAACAAATCTATGGCTAGCTATTGCCGAATTACGACCCAGATATGGACGCGAACAAATTAATCATAGACTTTTTCAGTCTAAAACCCAGCCTGAGTATACTCGTATAGCAATTGCAAACTCACCCTTCGATCGTCGCTTCCTTCGCTTTCGGTATGCCGGCCTTTCACTTCTCGATGACCTTTGACCTCTCTCGGTGGCCCCATTAGCGGCTGTGGTTCTCGTCGAGCCATTCTGACAAAGAAACAGTCAAAACAATGTCATATTTTTTTTTAATTACCAGGTCGGTAAAACTAGAATATTTTCACCTTTTCTCAATTATTATTGCAACTACAAATTTTTTTTCAAAATTACGGTGGAATTAGAATTATAGCTACATAGTTATTTCCAAATTCGATAAATTTAGAGTAATAGCTAGTTATTTCAAACAAGATTAACATTAGAGTGGTAAAGTTTTTTCCAAATTAAATCAAAATCAGAATGACAGCCACAGTTTACTCCCCAAATTACATTAGAATGATAGCTAGTTATTTCCAAATTAGATTTAAATAATAATTCTACCATTTTTTCTTAAATTAGAGTGATAGCTGGTTTTTGTTTCCAAATCAGATTAAAATTAGAATTACAGCTAGTTTTCTTTCTAAATTAGATTAGAATTAGAATGATAGCTAGTTATTTCCAAATTAGAATAAAATTAAAGTGATGGATATTTTTTTACTAAAGTAGAATAAAATTATAATTCTGCAACTTTTTTTCAAATTAGATTAGAATTATAATGATAGCTTGTCTTTTTTCCCCAAATCAGATTAAAACTAAAATTATAGCTACAGTTTTTTCGCAAATCTGATTAGAATTAGAATGACAACAGCAGATAGCGGATTATTGCAAATCAGAATATTATTTGAATCATAGCTACAGTTTTTCCAAATTAGATTAAAATTACAGTGATATTGGGAAGGATTTTTTTATAAATTAGATTACAATTAGAATAGAATTAGAAAGAGCACAGAAAATTTTTTACAAATTAGATTAGCAGCATTCCACTGCAATTTATCTTTATTAATATTGAAATTATCTAATTGTTCAAGATCGCATAATAGTTTTTTACGCAAATTTTACGCAAACGAGCACCTGCTTTCCTCCTCTTCCCTCCTCCTCCTGGCCCGTTCGGCCGCCGCCATTTTCTCGTCCCTCGGCTCGATCTCGTTTTCCGGGTGTCTCGCGCCGACCGGGTGATTGTTGAAACGGGGCTGTTGGACCCCCTCCGCCCCGGGTCGCCCATCGTACGGTTTACTGCAACAATTTAATACCATTAATAAAATATTACATTAAAAAAAAATAATAGTAATTCCAAATTTAAATTCAATATAACCGCACAAGATTTAAATTATGAACAATATAATCAGTCTCATGACGTGTGATACAGTGTAATTATTTATGAATGGAGTCAAGACAGATATAATTTTACAAAGAACTAAAATTGTACGCTCTTTGCTGCCATTTAGAGTTGATTGGTGAAGGTGAATTATAGTTTCGATACGAGACACATATCACAAGCCACATGCTTCTGAAAGTTAGCTAGTTTTTAAATGCGAGTAGTTCTAGTTCTATTGGCGTATACCAAAAATCCGATATATGCTACATTACGCATTCAGAAAAGACAATTCATCACAGTTTTCAGATGTCCCTGTCTGAGGTTTCATCATTATGCGTCATTCTTCGAATATCACTTTCATGGCTATATTCATTCAACTTATCTTCAACTACTAGACTTATCTAGTGATACCAGTAGTGATGCGCATTACAAAGCTTCTCATTACGGCTGCTCAAAAATAACTCTATTATCTCAAATTGTACTGGCTACTTGATATAATTGTTGAGGTGCATGAAAAACTTTGGCTCAATTCCAACCTATAGAGCAGGGGCGGGCAACTTCTTCAAGTCGGCGGGCCGGATATAGGAAAATCAAGTACTTGGCGGGCCGGATTGCTGAATCAATACATTATTCGCCCATTTATCCACGTATACAAGGAAGAAATCGTATTTAATGAATGTATTTTAACGACAGCAATGCAATGTCTTTCATTACGTCATATTATAGATCTACGCCCCGTAAAGACTACTATTTGAAATCTCAAATTTTGAACATCAATATGGTTGGAATGGAGCAAAATTTGTTGCGCATTGTTTTTTCAACACAACCTAACAATTTCAAGGAGTAGCCGGCAAAATTTGAAAAAATTTCAAATCTATTTTTATTGAATGGATGCAAATTTTTTTTCTCTTACAGCATCGTCTCCATAGTTTGGAACTGACCCAACACAGCCGTAACATGACAGATCTCAACGAGTGTGTATATTTCGATCTCACCCTCTGTTCGCTGGACTTGGTCCCCTTGGCTGGAACCCGTGAGTCGCGTGCTGATGATGATGATGCGGGCCCCAGTTGGGGTCGTTCGGGGCGTAATTTCTCGGCTGATTCTGCACCCACGCCTGTCTAGGGGGCCGGTCCATTTCCTGCCAAATTCGAAGCAATTCACGACGTGCCAAAATACAAACTAAATCAAACGCTCACCTTTGGCCTCTGGCTGGAGTGCCTGTCCCTGCGGAAATTAAAATATACTAATTAAAAACAATAAAAAATATAATTTGAAGTGAACACAATACAGGACAGATGGACATAATTACTTTTAAATGTTGTCGCCAGAAACCAAAATAATACTCAAATTTTGAAAATATAAATATTTTTTTAGACAGAAAACACTTTGTCATTGGGTAGGTTGATGTAAAAATACTCGTATTACAAATTTAAAATATTTTTCTTGAATACTAAAAAACGCTGTTTTTATCGCAGGGAAATGAAAAAAATACAACATTAAACTTTTTTTCAATACCCAACTTTTGCATTTGAAATATTTTCAAAAAAACTAAAAACTACTTTTTATCTTTGTCGCTCATTTCCTCCTCGTCGCTGAAAACCAGTTTCTCGCTGTAGTCGACCTCCCCGTGCATTTCGGCCCATCCGTCGCTGTTCTCGGCCCCCATCTGGTCCAGCTCCTGAAAATCGGGTTCAAACGTCGCGTTTTTGTCAAGCCCGTCGATACCAAGTTTTATTTCGTAAATCAGGCGTTCAGTGAAGACAATTCGTCAGTTCAAGTCGGATGTCCCTGTCTATGGTTTCATCACAACACCAGCGTAGCGTAGCGCAGTGGTTCTCATTACATAAAATTACAGAATATTTGCTTTCCTGCCGCATACATTTATCACGAGGGCGATTCTTTTTTGACATGACAAAATTTTGTCAAAATTGTAGCGTTAGGTCAAAATTGGTCTACATTGTTCACGAAGTCAAAAATTTTTGACGTCTGCATTTTGTTTGTACAGTAGTTTTCTACCCGAGATTGTAGGAAAGTATCTCTCGTTGTACTACAACAAACTTTCAATATTTCCACCATAATATGTATTGTAACGACTGGAGTTCTTCATAGGGCCAGATTTCGTTGAAATATTAGTGTTTTCCTGTAAAAATTTGCCCGTTTTCAAGCAAAAAACGTTTTTTCAGGTCAAACTATCTGGTTAAGACAGCCAGTTCCAACCAGACATAAGATTAAGTGGTACAATTTCAACATTATATGGAAAAACACCTAACTTGCAAACGTTAGGTGAAAATCAGCTCATTTAGGTCAAAAAAAGAGTCAAAATTTTGATTTTTCAATTCAAAATTTTCTTTTCTTTAGGTCAGAAAAATCGCCTAGACTAGTTTCACTCAATGTGACCACAAAGAATATAACTCCAGTTCTACTTACATCACGTTAAAGCAAGTTAGTATTTTTTCGACTATATCTATTTCACCGCACTTTATGACAATAAGAGAACCACTGCACTACATTTATATCAAGTACAAACATTTGCGAGAGACTTGCCTGCAACTCTGTGCGCGGCACGATAGAATGCACCGCTCCGTGGTTATTGTCTCTCCTATGCTGGGGCCCCGGGTGTCGCCGATCCGTGTATCGCACCCCGTGATTTCGGGACTCTTGCTCGTGATACGCATGACCGACGTCTTGCGGGGGGTAACGGTTCCCGGGGGCGTGATTCGGATGACGGCCGTATTGGGGTTGCTACAACGGAATTCAATCTTTAATTTTTGGAAATGAGGAAAATCGCTGAAATTATCACGAAATACGAGTTCAGAACGAGACAAAACATCACAGGTTTCAGATGTCCCTGTCTGTTGGTTCATCACGACTCAAATCTGGGATATTCAGGGTTGCAATGACTCGACTCGAGTCAATTTGTGTACCGACTCGACTTGAGCTCGAGTCATTGCACATGGAGTCGCGAAACTCAGGCATTTAGTTCTAGCTTTGAAAAATAGGAGGGTACCACACTATCGGTATTTCGTCAACAACACCGGTGTTTGTAACATAGGGGCAGAAATTGTGTAAAGTGTGGAAAATTACTTCGTTATGAATACGAGGCATTCGATATCGCCCAGAGCTGTAAAAATGTGAATTTAACAAGATTGAACTCCTACCAACTTGGTGCTGAATTCAAAATGACTCGCTTTGACTCAAGTCAAAATCATAAAAGTAGAATTGTGACTTGGTTACAACCCTGGGATATTTTACTGACGTTTTAATCACGGAGCGATTCTTGGTGGATAGTGGTACACAACTTCAACATACAATTGAATAATATATTGATATTGAAATGAACCAGAACATTTTCGGCTGACACTCGTCAGGGGTACTCGTCAGCAACATTGTATATCAACAAACGTATTTTTAAAAAAGTGAACTCACAAAATCATTTGGCGGGCCTCTGTATTGCTGTTGGTAGCCCACGCTTTGGACATCTCTTGGAATGACGACGCCCTACGGAAAAGGAGAAGGGTTACTTTCAAGTTGAAACATCAACACACAACCAGATATTTGGAAATAATTTGATTCAGATAATTAGAGGACGAAAGCTTAGGGGAAGATTTTGCCTCAGAAATCGATTGTGGGTCGTGTATTTTTTCCACATCATTTATTTGAGAGTGGTGCACAAATCATCATCGGCAAATGCATTAGTGGACGGTACAAACTTGGAATAACTACCAATCTGACTACTTCCTTTTTAAGCAGGCCCAGTTTAGTTGTGTATTTCGAGTGTGAATATTATCAAGATAACCTCGTTGAAAAAAGAATCATGTTCTGGTTACTCCCTAGTGGGAATATTCACATGCTATTCACTGCAACGGAAATGTCACCTTTCAAACAAGCCATGCGTAACCACTTTTCCTCAACTAAATCGATCGATGCTATCAATACATGGTAGAGCGTTTCACCATAAATACGCAGAGAGGGTCGGCAGGGAGCTGGTTAAATGTCATTAGTTCTAGTTCTAGTTGCAAGATGCAAGGGCATCTTGAAAATCCAAAAGTTTGCACAAGTCTGTTAGCAGAGCTTCGAAAAACGTTACCTGTTCCGGCCGACCGTCTTCCTGCATCTGCCTTTTCCGAATCTCGTCCGATTCTACTTGCGGCACGTTTCGACCTCCGCCTTCCTTCCATGAAGATACATCTGAAAGAGACTCGTATTTTGAGACCAGGAATATGACCACTCACAATGACTCGAGTCTAAATCGAGTACTAATTGCAATGATTCGAGTACTGAAATAATGAAAATTGTAGTTTTGACAGTATTTGCTATTGTTGGAAGTCTCAAACCTTAATTTGTCATAGGCCTATCATAGCATAGGCCTACACAACATGCAGTAGCTCCAAGTGGAAATGACATATCTACAAGGTCGTGATTGACTCGTAGTATTGTTACATAGTGCAATGAGTAGGTGTGGTTGAAATAATACCAAATTACCTCTGATGTGACATTAAAATCTCTGCGGAAGCATGACAACTAGGGATGGTGTGAACGCGAGGTTTAGGTTTGCGTTCTGTGTGTGAACCTCGGAAATTTAGAGGTTCGCGTTCACAACAGAACCTTGGTACGTTCTGCACTGTGAACCTTTTTCATATATTACAATTTTCACTTCAATATGACATCTTCGGTTCGAATTTATTGCATTTCAACTGCGGGCAACTCTATGCATGGCGCTGGCAGCTCAAAAAATCAACACAGAACGAGCATGCACCTTGACAATCTCAAAGGTTTTACTTGCTTTGTTACAAAAGCTCGAAATATCCAGCCTTCCGTTTGTGGATATTTAGTGACTCTCTGCTGTGAGCTTGACCCGCAATCACACTACATCACGAGCGCCATACACTACATGTAGTCAGCGAATGATGCTAATTCGACCAATCAATAAGACGGATATCGTTTTTGATGTAACAGGCGTACGGGGTCAAGCTTGACTTCATATGTTTACTGTATCATTAAAACCAAATTCGTGCGATTGGGGTGTTGGCTACAGCTGTATACCTTGTGGGGTAGCCTAATATCGGTAGCAAGTATGGAAACCTGTTTTACACTCTGCCCAATCTCAATGTAGCAATACTCAGACGCCGAATACATCGTCCGGTCTGGCCAAGACCGTTGTAAGGGGCAAGCTTATATTCCCTTGCAACTCCTCGTCGAAATTGTTGGCAAAGCGACGGACGATATTATGGGAGTAATATATCATTCAATTGCCTCAGTTGATACATTTAGCGACGTTTAAAACGCCAATATGTACTTCAGCATTGTGGCATTATATGGCCCGAGTCGTCACTAGGTATCGTGTACTGTACATTAATATAGGCTATCACTTCATTGAAAGATAGGGTTGGAATTAGCAATACGACGTCACGTGACGTCATGAGGTTCACGTTCGCGTTCACACAGAACGTTACAAAAAGGTTCGCGTTCACACGAACCTGAACCTTTCAGAGGTTCACACCATCCCTAATGAGAACTACATATCTTAACTAGTTACATCTCAAATAAAGTCATGTCATCGTGAGTGACACTGAAACGCTCGACGCCCGTTACTCCATTTCCAAACCCATAACTGTGACAGACAGTTGCGTTCAGTAAAAGACAAAACATCACAGTGATCAGATGTCCCTGTCTACGGAATCATCACCACGCAACTGCTCTCAAGAAAAAAAGTCTATAAATAATAGCATGCTATGCTTCAGTTAAGGTCCCAGCCAGGGTTGAGTGTGCGTAAGGTTGGTCAAAATTGACAACTTCAAAAATATGTCATTTCCGCTAATGTGTGTACTGTGTAGCTTTGCACTATACGTTTCGCAACCTGTGATACGACCAATCAAGGCTTACAGCACCACAGTCGAAAATTGTATTTAAATTCTGGTTGATAACTCTACTCTTCAATGCCGAGGACTCAAGTACTTTAACTTGACTCTTATCACTGGTCAATTTACTTAAAAAGAGCATTTTTCCTGAGTGGTAGGTGCTCGGAAAAGCCATTTCCGCGTCTACTTTCTGTTGAGTTAAATTTTTTTCACGTCATATGCAGAATAAGCAGTCTTCGAGTGCATTTTTTCAACGTGATAATCAAATATATCTCACTGTAAGTTCGAACATTTTCACCCCTTTTGATATTTTCGCCCCCTTATTTCTCAAAATCACCCAATGTGGGGCAATATCGCCTACATTGGGAACCACTGGGTTGGGGGGTCATGAAAGTCACATGCACAAGTGTCGCATGCTATCTGTCAATTTATTATTGCGTCCGTTCTCGAAAATCAAGAAAAACCTTACTTTGAGGTCTCAGACTCGGTTCCGAACTATATTGGCCCGACTCTTTGGCTTGATCTGTTTCGTTTTCCTGAAATACAAACAAGATTTTGTCGAAAACGCAGCCAGACATAATAAACCGCGGCTCGTCCCTCAACGACTTCCTCAGGTCAAAGTGAAAACCATCACAATTCAATTGGGATTCAGTGCTGCTTTTCGTCATCGGAAACCTACAACCGTTTGCTTAAAAGGAGATTGCTAATCACCTGCTGTGATCTCATGTTTGATAGCGATGGAAATTCTTCTGATAGAGGACCTTGACTTTTTCCTGTAACGAAAAGAGTGTTACATCAAGACCTGTACAAACTACAAATCGAGCTGGTTGGACAAGTGACCACTATCTCAGATATTGATCCCGTGGATTTCTTCATATAATCTTTTTGAGAGTGGTGCACAAATCATGATCGGCAAATGCGTTAGTAGTCAGAATTCATATTTAGAGGTCGACAACTACAAAATTTTCAGCTTCACCAGATTATTAAATGAGAATTAAAATGACATAATTCGAAAAACTGATCGAAACTGATTCCCAATTCGACAGTAATACTACAAAGATTAACGGGGCACTACACTCTAAAAATGAGGTGTTCTCAACTTGACGATCATAACGAAAAAAAAATTTGGCCGCAGTCGTTTTCTTCAGAACGCCACCGTAATGGAGCTGCAATTTATTGAAATTTCCACAAGAACTTCACGCTCCAGCAGTCACGCAGATATCGAACTTTATCCAGCTGTCAGCCGATGTTGAGAAGGAAATATGTCATACACGACAGAACCGGAATACACTAGGCCCGATTTTGCCATAAATCTCCTGACCGAACATCTTCCGTTAAACGCGGTATCTAAACCACCTTGGCGTGTGCGACATATTTCCTTCGTAACATAAGCTGACAACTATATAAAGTTCGATCTCTGCGTGACTGCTGGAGCGTGAAGTTCTTGTGGAACTTCCAATAAATTGCAGCTCCATTACGGTGGCGTTCTGAAAATAAACGGCTGCGGCCAAAATGCTTTTTTTTTACCTTCAATTTGAGACCACATCATTTTTACAGTGCAGTGCCCCTTCAAGTCCAACGTCATATTTTCCAAAATTTCTCTATTAGTCGCAGGCATGGACAACTGAAAAATTTCAGCTTTTTCCAAGTAAAATTGCAACTAACAATTTTTTTTCATAATTAGGGTAGAATTAACATTATAGCTACACAGTTTATTCCAAATTTTTTACAAATTTGATTAGAATTGGAGTGCAGTTTTTTTTCGAAATTAGATTCAAGTTCGAATTACAGCTAGTTTTTTTCAAATTAGATTAAAATTATAATGATAGCGACAGTGTCTTTTTACTTCATTAGATTAGGATTAGAATGATAATCACAGATTTTTGCAAATCAGAATAGTATTTCAATCATAGCTCCATTTTTTCTAAATCGGATTAGAATTAGTACGATAACTACACAGATTTTTGCAAATCAGAACAGCATCTGAATCATAGCTATAGTTTTTCCCAATTAGATCAGTATTACAGTGATAGCGACAGATTTTCTTTCGAATTAAAGTAGGATTAGAATGACAATCATATAGATATTTGCAAATTACAGTAGTATTGAAAGATAGCTACAGTTTTTCCAAAATAGTTCAGAATTACAGTGATAGCGACCAAATTAGATTAGAATTACAATGACTATAAAATTCGCCAAAACTCATGTCCAGTAGGGCTCTTCAAAAATGACTTTTTTTGTCAAATCGTACTGGCTACTAGATAAAATTGTTAGGTTGCCTAATGTAAGCCTACACAGAAAATTTGGTTCAATTCCAGCCAGTAACCGCTTTGCTACAGGAGAAGAAAGTTTCTATTTATTATATAGAAATAAATAATAAAAAATTTGAAAATTTTCTGTTCACCCCATGAAGGTGTTAGGTTGTCTATAGAAACGATGTTCACCAAATTTGGTTCAATTCCAAACAGTGGAAGTGGAGTTATTGGCGTCGAAAAATTTTGATTTGAATAAACTACAACTATAATAAAGAAACAGAGAATCGGTCACCGTAAATACTGTTTTATTCAAATCAACCCAACACTTTCATGGAGCGAACAGAAAATTTTCAAATTTTTTATTATTCATTTTTATATAATTAAGTTTCTTCTCCTATAGTAAAGAGGTTACTGGCTGGAATTGAACCAAATTTTCTGTGTAGGCTTAAATTAGGTAACCTAACAATTTTATCTAGTAGCCAGTACGATTTGAGAAAAAAAGTCATTTTTGAAGAACCAAATGCGTGTGGCAAATGTGCTTGTCTAATTACACACTATGTACAGTTCTTGTGTAGCATTTTCAGGACAACCAGAGCATTTAAACGTTTCACAATTTAGATTTAAATAAATTAGCAGCATTTCTCTCCAATCAGACAACTAGAATCACGTCGGCAAGTCTGATTGAGGGATGGAATAAAAAGAAAGATATGCGTGGCTCAGAGAGACCAGCCCCAGAAATCCGCACCTGTTCGATTCGTGCTACGTTGGTGAACTTTTCCCCAAGAGCTCGACTGTGATCCTCCCGCTCCAGCTGGAGGATTGTTGCCCGAGTATGCTGCTGCGTATGACTGTTAAATCGTAAAAGATGATAACCGTGGAGCTAGATAACGAAGCTCACTATGGTCTGGCACTATGATTGAAGAAATAAAATCAAAATCGAGTGTTAATTATATTAATTCAAGTCCAATAGCGAGACATGATTGTTTCGAGCACTGAAATTACACGCTCCTTGCCAATAAGAGCTGATTTATTAACAAGAATTATAGTCTTGCTACTATTTTCCACCGTGGAATCGAATAAATTCTCTCTGTCACGAATTGCAACGAAATAGGTAAGGTCTAAAAATACACCGAATAATCTTTAATGAGATGTAGAACTGGTGCTATATTCTTTGTAGTTGCATAAAAGGTACATATTTGAGCCTCCCACATTTGTCATACTGTTTCGACATCAGAAAGAGCAATACTGGAATACGAGAAGCCTCTGATCAACCAGGTACTCGGATACGCCCAGGCCTAGATATTAAAGCATCTGCTTACTGAGTGTTGCTGCTTTTGCCGTGGTTGCTGCGTTTCTTGCTGATTGCCTACAACTCCTGCTGCGGTGGAGGAGGCATTCGCTGATTTCGGGTCCGATTTCGAACCCCATCCGGTACCGTCTTTCGGGACTGACAGAGCAAAGGTTCAAATTAGAATCAACAATTATACCAACACCAGAAAGTTAAGAGTACAGTGCACTTTATCAACCACAAAGACCATCACCAATCACCTGTCAAGATTTCAAGAGACTCCTGGGGTGCATAACTTCATTAGCCTCTATACTTTAATAGTAGGCTATATTCATATCGAAATGAACCTCAATATTTTCTGCCGACACTTGTCAGAAGTAATCGTCAGTCGATTACTTGAAACTTCATGCCGGTGAAGTCATATTTGGTGATACGATTGTTGATATACAATGTTTTCTCGAAATCCCTTCCAGTTACAGACGATTAACCCTGACAAGTGTCAGCGGAAAATATTTGGGACCATTTCAATATGAATATATCATTCGACTGTATAATTGAAGTTCTGCACCTCCAAGAGACTCTTCAGATAATATATTCATATGGAAATAAACCCAAACTGATCAATTAGTTGAACTTTCATGCCAGTGACGTCATATTTGGTGATACGGTTTGTTGATATACGATGTTACATTAAATTCTCTCTCTATTCTGGTTGGTTTCAATATGGATATTGGATATACTATTCCATGATACATGTCAAAATTAATGGTGTTCATAATTGATTCAGTGTTAGTTAAGTAGCGTAAAATTATAGGGTTGGGGAGCCTTGATTGGTGATGATCATAATGTGTTTTTGTAAATAAGACATTTGCCAGGACCAAATAGTGTTCCCATTACCATTACCATTATAACTCAGCGTTTGCCTGGAATATGTCAAGATTTATGGTGTTTCACATGATCATAATCCATGTTCTCTAAGCGTAAATACGTTCAAGTACCAAGTCTTGCGGAGGACATAGTTGACGATCATGTGAAACACCACTAATTTTGACAAATTGTTATTGCGGGATCAGAGTAGCGGATGGTCGAGTTTTCAAATACCGAGAAAATCAAGTTTTTGTAAAATTTTCAGCCAAATCTTGTTCAAGGATATGTTTGAAACAACGCGACATATCGTACATAAGCGAGAGAAAATTATGAAAAAACTTGATTTTATCGAAACGCCAAAAATTGAATAGCTACACCTATTTCACAGCAACAATATGTCATTATTAGTGTCCAGAGTGGAACTGGTGAATTGGTGGCAACGTCACGCAGAATTTTCTGTTCAATAACTTCATTATTCTATGCAGAAAACCTCTCATCACGCAGGATTCATTTCAGTAAAAAATTGACGAAACTAAAATCTATATGATCTCCGCAGGACTTAATACCCTAGTATTAATAGAGAATACAGTTCAGGATCACATGAAACACCAGAAATCTTGACACGCTTATTTACGGGTAAAATCGATTCATGCTGTTCATGGGGAACATTGTCCGGAAATCACACTCACAGACTTTTGTGCAAACACTTCTAATTGAAGTCTTACCCAGTGCTATATTTGGGTCGTTTCCGAGGTTTTCCGATTTTAAGCTTGGTAAGTTAGCCGGCGGAGGGACTCTTCGCACATTCTGAACTTTTCCCAAACTTTGAAGGCCATGTCGTACAGAGGCTTGAAACAAACGACACGCGGTTTATTAACGTTCCAAGAAAGAAAAAAAGCAGCATTTACTCGTAGATTTAGATGTTTCGTAAGAGCGTCCTTTGTAAGTCGAGGTCAAATTAATCGAGTGAAACTTTCCATCCTTCCCCTTATTGTTAGAACCTCCATAACCAGTGGACATATCAATTCAGAAATTATGATAATCATTTGATACCAATGCTCCCAGGAACCGAACCTGAAAATTAAAAAGATTAAAATGAATATAAAACAACATTGCTAAGTATTATAGCTGTGGATATACTGGTTGATGCTAATTCACTTTGCAGAAACAAAAGATAATATATACTGCAAAAATAATGTATCAATATATTGCTTAAAAAACCAATGCAACGAACACCAAACATACCGTACCATATTCAAACACAATTCAAATGTTAAATCAGTGTATGCAACAGTTCAACATAGAGAGATAATACCTCAATCTAGGCTTACTCGTCATGAAATTGATCGTAATTCTAATTTGAAATGCAATACATAACGTATAAACTCATTGATAAAGCCATATATTGATTGTCACGGCATGTTAGGGCTTCATTGTCATAAGTGTCTGTAAATGCAGCAGAATACGTCATCATAATGATGAAGTATACAGTCTTAAGATCAATTGGAATAACGTTTGCTAATAATTAGAAAAGTCCGGCAGGCGCTTATACAGATATTCAGGCGAATAACTGCACACGATAAATCACAGGAGGCGGGACTTTCATCAACCACCTACAATACGAATACAGACATCATTGCATGAATGAACGTAATTCTTACCTTAGTCAGTTCTTCCGGGACTCTAAAATGGTAAATACTAAGCTGAATAGTAAAATATAAGAGAGGATTAGATAGATATTACTGCTGACAGTTCGTCGAGCAAGAGAGCGATCAACCGCCGCTTGCCCACAATGGCGGCTTTCAAGTGATGACGTCAGATTTGAGACAAAGCATGCTCTCGGCGGTCAGTAGTTTGAAACGAAAAAGCGAAACCGTGAAGTATGTCTTGTACTTGAAACTGCGCGGGTTTAAAATAATAAAATATATGTTAAAAAATCAACCCACAAATCGCTTCGTATGATAAAATTTCCGTTATCGAAATACACTAGATGTCGCATCGCAATTTCGGTAGATCGTTGACTTCCCGCGGATATTTCCTCCACGATTTGCAGCGATGGCCGCCACTGATTAAATACGAAACTGTAGACCAGTGGTTCTCAACCAAGGGTCCGCGAAGCATTTTCAGGGAGTCCGCGGAACCTCTAAATTTACAAAATGGTTGATAACCTAATTTGTATATTTTTGATTAGAGAAATCACGAAACTTCGCTTCCTTACTGACCTATCGATTTCGCTTCCCATGACATGCCGCCCTATTCTACTCGCTTTCTTTTTCTGTACTATCTTCTTTCATTCAGTGTGCATGACTCCTCTTTACATCGCTTAGGCCAAGGTGGGTGTCTGATTTCAAAGACTACTCCAAATCGCTTCGACATCTTTTCTGTCTTTTCATTGTATTCTATCGCATTTTTGTGGTGTATTGAACTGATAAATAATGCTAATAAACCAATGATGATGATGATGATGAAACTCCAGGACCCACATCAACAGAATGGCCGTCTGAGGTGAAACGTCTCATTGGGCAAACTCATCTTAATTGCAAAATTAAATAGCCTACCGCCGTGCCCGCTACCGCTCATATACCTAACCGGTATTCCATAACGACTTCAAGGTGAACTGCTAGAGTGGAATGACCAGTGCCATATTTGTTGCGATCATACCCAAAGGTGTTGTCGGAAGCTTAACGCGCTATTATTACATTCGCCGCTACCTATCCTTGTGGAAAGGGATTTTCGGCAATAGTTCATATCAAATCAAAGACGCGGATTTTCAAGACACTGAGAAGTATTCTATGAAATGCAGTTGCAGAATTCGCTTTGAAATAATAAAATTTTACCCATAATTTCTCCCTAAATTGTATGATGTGATTTTCAATAGCCTAAATGTAATTTTTTTGCTGCATATTTATCATTAGGCTACAGTTCATATTTGGCAAGACAGAATGATGGTGGTTGCACGTATAGCCCAGTTATAGATGTTAAAGTCTGACGTATTAAGGACTGGTGCGTCACTCTCTATCATTACCATCTAGGCCTACTGTTTAATCTACAACAATTTCAATATTGCATCGAATCGTTTGCCACATTTATTTACCTAGTTCATAGGCTATAGGCCCACCTGAACGAAATAATCTGTTTGCGTCCCACCCCTAGTTAGAGGACAAATCGGCTCTGCATAATCGCAAAAACATGCAGGTTTTTGAAGAAGAATCTTGCCAATCTACTGCGGAGCCCAGAGACCACGAATATTCCAACCTCTTCTATTTATCGCGCCGTATTTTGGCTATCGATTATTATAGGCTACATCCTGTCGTAATTTAGTTCAACTATAACTGCCAAGATTCCAGGGAATCGTATATGAGACTAATTTGTTAAAACTTATACTTGCCAAGAGTTGCATCAACGTCTAAAATAAATTTCGTATGCCTTGAGTAATATCTGTGGATTCAAGAAGATCTCGCGGGCTCACAGGACTGTATAGTTTCAGGTCACGTAGCCCTACACCTGCACCCTACACCCGTTTTTCTTCCTGCAAAGTTCCTGCTCTTCCGTTCATCGTAGCTTAGTGTTACCATATTTTGAGATTCGAAAACGAGAACACTTTTCAAAAATTCTGAAAGCTCCAGCACCGGAAAAGAAAACTGTAAGCTAGCGGTGACTTTGAAAACTTTTCGACCGAAAGTACTGTGTCGACTATAAAAAAAAGTCATCACGATTTCGACGTTCGAATTACCAGTTTTACGAAAATGTGTAGTGTTGTCGAAAAAAAGGTCATCATAATTTGAATCGACTCGCGTTTTACCCGATTTTTTACGAAACTCTGACGTCGAGTTTTTGATCGAATTTTAGGACAAATCCCCAAAAAGGAGGACATTTAGTTGTCCTCTGACGACACTTACAATTTATTGAAAAAAAGAGGACAATTCGTCTTAAAGAGAGGGCGTATAGCAACCCTATATCATATAGCTATACGTAAAATGAATGGGTCAAAGTCAGTAATGGCGAAAGATAATGGTCCAATACTTGCGCTCTTGTCAATAAAGCCAAGCTGCTTGAAGGAAAAGTCGCTACTGGATTGGATAGCTTGCTGGAAGCATCATTCGAACAGCAATCATCTCCTACGCCACTTTATTTTTTCGCTTGAGCGTTATGTTATACCCAGTTTCAGTTCACTCTTTGTGCAGCAGGCCTGCACGCCTCTTATATTTCCATGTTCTCGGCCAGGTGAGTGAAAGACTACTACAAGTGGCTTCGACACCTTCCTATCTTTTCGCAGTCATGCCCACCATACCGGGATTCTGCTCGCACACAGAGACTCAATTCCATCCCGCTCAATTTCAATACTCGACTCTGCTCCTGTCAGCCTAGTTTTCGTATCGTAAACAAACTTCAGCTCTCTGCAAGACCGTCATCACTGCCGGAAGTGACGAATCAACTGTGGTGCGCTCAACTACCAATTGTCGTATAATGTATAGTAGCTCTACTTCCTAGATATATGCTCATCCACATTGGACGAACTACGCAATCACAGAGCAAGACAAAGATTTGGCCTGGGATAATGTTTCGTTTATCCGTGAATATCAATAGGAACTACCACGAACGGATTAGTTTATATCTCGACCATCGGTAAGCGGCTATTCTCACTCAAAAAAAGAGGGCCATACCCACAAGCCAGTGTACAAAATCTATTTAGCAGTAATTGAGTCGCCATATTCGAACATCTCGTTGCCACCCGCCTTGGCTACTAGCTTTTTACGACCAACCCTCGACCGTCTCATTATCAGCTCATTTTCATTCGACGGAATCCTGCTCCTGAACCGTTGAATAGGTTATCTAGTACTCATTCACTCAAAGCAGTTGTATTGACAAACATGGCATTGGTTCATGTTTACTTATACTCAAGTATAAGCACAAGCAGCAATTTCCAAATATGTAAGAAGTAAGCATTTCAGGCCTAGTTTTTCCCTGGGGCTCGTAATGACTTGGGTCATTTTCTTAAAAATGGAAATTGACAATACTCGAGTCCGTAAGCCCTATTTATCTGTTTAGATAAAGATGTTGAGAAAAATGAGTATAGCTTGTGACTTGGTTACAACCCTGGTTTTGCCAAAGAAATTGATACCGTAATCAAAAGTGGAAGTACTTTATAGTTGATTAAAACGTGAGGTGGACCAAAATATTCTTGTATCCGAGCATTTTCAATTGCAAAATAATAGTATAAAGATCAAGTGTAAAACTTCCGTACAAAACTGATAATAATTTCACGTTATTTGCATAAAGGTATGTGTTTGTAAAAGAGTTTTTGACCCAGAGTAAATTGTAAGCTTTCTTGGATTCAGAGTCGCGTTTGCAAATCAAACCTTAGAGGAGTTGCAAATGCCGTGTGAAACTACTCACACTCTTTGCAATTGGGAATTGGGTGGAGTTACTCACTAGTCAAGCTTCTGAAATAAGAATTAGATACTCAAAAACCAGTAAATGTAGGAAGAAGCAAGATTGTGAAACGAAATTGGATTTACTTGCATGAAATTGATATAGATACTGTGCGTCAGTAGGGCTGTTCAAAAAAAACTTTTTTTCCTGAATCTTGCTGGTTACGTGATTAAATCGTTAGGTTGCCTTAAAAAACGACGCACACCAAATTTTAATTCATTCCAACCAATAATCGTGGATTTCGTACAGTTTGAAAATTTTGAATTTCTACCCAAAGATGCAAAAAAAAATTTTCGCAAAATTTTTCTGTTAAACCCATGAAATTGTTGGGCTGTCTTTAAAGACGATGCAAAACAAATTTGACTTAATTCCAACACGTAGAAGCGGAGTTATTTGAGTTTTTCGATGATAATTCTTGGATTATCCACCGATCAAGTATAATCCCAAAATTATCGAAGAAAAGTTACTCAAATAACTCCGCTTCTACGGGTTGGAATTGAGTCAAATTTGTTTTGCATCGTCTTTGAAGACAGCCCAACAATTTCATGGGCTCAACAGAAAAATTTGACAAAAAAATTCTTTTGCATCTTTGGGTAAATTCAAAAATTTCAAAATGCACGAAATCCACGATTATTGGTTGGAATGAATTAAAATTTGGTGTGCGTCGTTTTTTAAGGCAACCTAACGATTTAATCACGTAACCATCAAGATTCAGGAAAAAAAGCTATTTTTGAACAGCCGTGGTGCGTAGTAATACTGTTCCCTACAAAATTACAGCTTGTCAGAATTTAGGACGAACAGGCGAACAGCAATTTAGCAAAATAGCATTATTTAGTCGTGATCAACCCACAGAATTGTCACAAAGTGCAATGAAATAGGTATGGTCGAAAAAATATCAAATCATCTTAGTTGT
The DNA here is from genome assembly GCF_051294905.1 of Botryllus schlosseri. Classification (NCBI taxonomy): domain Eukaryota; kingdom Metazoa; phylum Chordata; class Ascidiacea; order Stolidobranchia; family Styelidae; genus Botryllus; species Botryllus schlosseri. The sequence continues at coordinate 37,742,355 of NC_137238.1, forward strand.
GGTGTAAAACTGGTGTTATATTGATTGTGGTCACATAAAATGTGCATTTTTCAACTTTCCACATCATTCATGCTGTTATGACGTCAGAATGAGTGATACTGGGATCCTAACACTCTATTGAGAATCATATCACCATACCCACAAGCCTTTGTGAATCTTCACATAAATCTCAAACATGCAAAATGAACAAGCATAGATTTTTGGAACGGCCAAAAATCAGAGAATTAAAAACTATTTGCTCCTTCATATTCCTTTCGCCTCCTGCGGCGCTGACATTCGTTGCGGAAAGTTAATTCCGTCGCCAGGTAGACTGCTCGGGATGATGGGCGAAATCCACGCGTATTTCCAGTTCTCCCCAAATACTTGCCGGAGATTTTCCGCCACGCCCAGATCGTAATTAAACCCGATACTCTTGTTCATCTCGTGGTTCGTGCGGCCTCTGGCAAGAGAAAAATGGAGGTGTGGTCAAGCAGTCAGCGTAGGACTTATAGTGATACCGTTGTTCTGTTGTGTGATGTTGCTGCAGCCATTGCTAGCTCAGAGTCATCATGAGTCATGGCATTATGACGCGAGTCCAAGTCATTTGGTTGACTGATCAGTTTCAAGTTAGTCTTGTTAAACATACTTTTTATAACTCTGTTTTGTGATATTGAATGGTTCGCATTTATAATATGCTAATTTTCCTCACTTTCAGCAGTTTCTGGTGGCATTTTCAAGTGCCAGTACGAATTGTCGAAATCCCAAGTGTCGTTACTTTACTATTCTTCAAAATTACAATTTAATGTCGATCTTGGCCGTCTGAGTCTCGAGTCATGCGCAATGACTCGAGTCCAAGTCTAGTATATACTCAGATTGTCTCGAGTCGAGTCATTACCTTATTTTGAGAAAATGACTCGAGTCAGTCGAGTCATCAGAAAATCGTCACTCGAGTCGAGTCATGACTAGAGTCATTACAGCCCTGGTCGAAACCTCCCATTTCGAACATGTAATGATGTTCAATTGTTCAGGTGTAAAACTGATATGATTCTACAATTGAATAGTATATTCATATTAAAATGAACCCGAATATTTTCGGCTGACACTCGTCAGGGGTAATCGTCAGCAACTAGTAGAGAATTCGAAAGAACAGCGTATATCAACAATCGTAACACAAAATATGACGTCACCAGCACGAAATGTCGAATACGAGAGCGTTCAATGTACTATTTTTAGATGATACACGAACTCTTTTTGTTGACACAGCCTTGGCTGGTGTATTTTGATAAAAGTCGACTCCAAGGCACCAGCCAAGGCTGTGTCAACAAAAAGAGTTCGTGTATCATCTAAAAATAGTACATTGAACGCTCTCGTATTCGACATTTCGTGCTGGTGACGTCATATTTTGTGTTACGATTGTTGATATACGCTGTTCTTTCGAATTCTCTACTAGTTGCTGACGATTACCCCTGACGAGTGTCAGCCGAAAATATTCGGGTTCATTTTAATATGAATATACTATTCAATTGTATATTGAAGTTATGTACCTCAAAGAAGCTGTTCTGATATGATTCTGGGAAATAAAATGAAAAATAAAAATGAACAAGTTGCTTTGGAATTGAACCTACTTAAGTTTGTTAGTTAGCTCAGGATTTTTAAAGGTTGTTCGTTCCAGTTCTAGTTCTAAATTAAGCAGTTAATCGAAGCCGTATCATTTCCAAAATTTGAGGATGACCTTCTCGCCACTAACGCAAAATGATGGTTGTCACGACTATTTGACTCATAAAAGTGATGGAAACTTGTCTCAAAATTACATTCGTTTATAGAAAATCCAAATTATTGAAAATAAATAGTTGAAGTTAAATTAATGCCGTAAATTTCTACTCAATTACAAGTAGAAGCAGCGATTTCCAAGAGACGCTAAAATTGGCCATTTCTGGTCAAACGATTACAAATTGTTCAGAGAGGTATTTAAACAGATAACAGACTGTTTTCATGGGATGACAATGTTCACAATTTCTAATAATGTAGGATAAAGTGGAAACTTACAAAAAACCTTGGGCGCGATATAATTTTTGGCCATCTCGAACTTCCAAGCATCCGATCCCAGACATATCCAGCGAAATCCAGACATGCAATAACCCTAATTAAGGATTCAAAGAAGTTTCATTTACCTGGCAATATTGCGTCCATGCCAGACAAGCATCACCGTGCAATACATGAATCCGAGGAGGCATATCGACATCATGATTGCCATGAAGAAGGTTTCGCTTTCCGTGATGCCCAGTAACCATGCCAACCAGGGAACGAACATGGTAAGCAGAGACCTGTACAGATTTGAAAATGATCTGATAACTACGGCGATATTTTCTGATATGTCAAAATATGCCGGAATTTTGTCGAAATTGTAGCGTTATGTCAAAAATTGTCAAAATTAAGAAACGCATGATGAAAAATTGTGATGTAGACCAGTGGTTCTCAACCGCCGGTCCGCGGACCGGTGCCGGTCCGCGACGACATTCCTGCCGGTCCGCGAGGTATATTACAATTTTATACTTTAATATCAAGATGCAATGTTGAAGGCTTGTCCTTTGATAAAATAAATATAACATCTAAATTTAAACTGATTCAAAATTTCGTGAGGTAACATTAGGGCTTCAAACATGTTCGATTTGACTCAAAGTTCAAGACATTTCATTTGACGACATGGGAGCGACAAATACAGAACAGATACGAGCTCACTCATCGATAAACAGCGCAGTTTGATCATTGGTTTTCGATTCGTTTATTTTGTGCAGGACCGTTACTGGGGCACCCCAACCCGCCCTATTGGAGCGGGGCCGAGCTTGAAAAGGACCCAAAATTATTTCGAAAATGAACATAAATAAATAAATCATAGTGTTTTATTTGAAACTTTTTCCAACATTTTTCAATTTCTTTTGGGGCTTTGCACGATTTGGTGTCCCTAAATGTCTTGCTTATTAGGTGCCCTTCTCCGAGAAATACGCATGATTTATATGCCTTTCGGCGTCAGCCATTACCACACCATGACGTATCCACACATAATGAAGTTTAGGTTAACATATGGGACTCCGAAATTTGGGCCAAAAATTTGGCCGCGAGAAAACCGCTTCAGTCGTGAATGATCGAAAATTTTTGCTATTGTCGCGATAAGCTACGTAAACTCTCTACTTACGCTGAGTAGAATGGATGTGATCACAAGTACAGGTGAAAACATCCATCCAAGTATAGGGTCTGGGGACGAAGCCCCCTGAAGTTCGGCTTATCGCCATATGGGGGCCCCAAGACCAACGTTTTTGGGGGTGGGCTGACGAAGTGCTTTTTCGGCCCGGATTTGCGGATAGCCGGTATAGCTGCTGTAATGAGTTTTCTTGCAGCACGCACTGTATTCGTAGTTGCCAGAGTATAGCCTGGGTCTGGTGGCTGTGGGCAATCAACAAGGTAGCACGACAAGGTGCTTGGTTCGACTCCGATACGCTTCTTCTCTTGATATAGTCAAAGAGAAGAATATTATTTGAGTTGGCGTGGCCGTTTAAACCCACGGCCTTCGGCGCGAAAGACTAAACGACTCTCGGCGGTAGCACGTTTATCTGAACAAGGCAATTTTACCTCGACTCAGCATACTCATGCACTATACCATAAAATCGCATGGATTCCATCTTGAATAAAATTAAATACGATGAAAACCCTCTAAATGTCACTCGCTAGCATCACATAATTGCAAAAAACGGTTGCATGCTCTACATTTTGGCTTCATTTCAATATTGACAGTTCACCGGTCCGCCAGACATTTTTTGAAATTTTACCGGTCCGCGAGACGAAAAAGGTTGAGAACCACTGATGTAGACAACATTGTCAGAAGGAAGCAACACGGTGTGTCACTAGCAGTGTACGCATAACTTGAGTGTTGTCAGCCAACAACTGCTGCTGTTCTTTCTCCATTCTTGGCAAGCTACTTGGTAAGGACAGAAACTTTCTACCTGAGAATGTAGGTAAGTATCTTTCGTTGTTCTACAACTAATTTTCATTGCTTCTACAATAATGCGTGATTCCAGTAGAAATCTTCATAGGTCCAGAATTCGTTAAAATACTGGGAGCCCTGAAGATTTTTCATGTAAAAATGTGTCAGTTTTTATGTCAAAATAGGATTTTCAGGACAAACTACTTCGTAAGGGCAGGCAGTTCCAACCACAAATGAACACTCCTAACATTATGCGGGAAGACACCCGCATACATGCGATTAAAATTTGGTCAAAATGAAGTTTTTTCAGGTAAAAAAATCAGGGTTGTAACCAAGTCACCAAGCTTCGGGTCACAAGTCAATCTCACTTTTTTAGTTTTGACTCGAGTCAAGTCGAGTCATTTTCAATTCACCAACGAGTCAAGTCCGAGTCCAAGTCATCGGGCAGAGGTTCGAGTCCGAGTCATGGTATTATGACTCGAGTCCGAGGTCAAATCATTAAGTTGACTGCTCAGTTTCCAGTTAAAGTCTTGTTAAACTCACTTTTACAACTCTGTTTGGTGATATCGAATGGTTCGCATTTATGATATACTAATCTTCCTCACTTTTAGCAGTTTCTGGTCGCATTTTCAAGTACCAGTGCCAATAGACGAAATCCCAATAGGGTGGTTACTTTACTGTTCTTCGAAATTACAATGAAATGTAGGTCTTGGCCGTCTGAGTCTCGAGTCATAGGACTTGGTTAGAGGCCAAGTCGAGACAATACACGGATTGACTCGAGTCGAGTCATTTCCGTATTTTGAGAAAATGACTCGAGTCAAGTCGAGTCATCAGAAAATCGTGACTCGAGTCTGACTCGAGTCATTACAACCCAGCAAAAAATATTGAAATTTTGATTTTTTTTAGGTCAAACTTTTACTTTTCTAGTTTAAAAAAGCCCTACCGATAAAAAATTTTACAATGGTCATGGCTGTGCGGACAGCTGAGTGATTCGATACTGAATTGAGTAATGCCAGTTCCACATCACATTATAAATATAGATCATTTGGTATTTTTTGACCATACCTATTTCATTGCAGAGTCTGACAATGTTCTGGCTTGATCACAACTTTGCAATGATCTCATTTCCTGCAATGAACGAAGCTTTGCACTAACAGTTCATGTTTCGTGTGCCATGACACGACCGATCACCAATCAAGGTTTACAGCCTTTTCCATTATAAATAATATCGAAACTATAATTGCAGTTGATAAATGAATTCTAAAGTAGGAGATCACAAAGTTGGATTATCAATGAAGTCGATTATTGTGTTCATCAGGATTAAACAACTCAGGACTAAGGATCGCAGCGTACAAAATTTGTTTTAATCTCATGATTTAAAAAACCGCAACAAACTATAGATAATAGTCATCTATAAAAACTGCGTTCATTGTGAACATGCCTACAAGGATATATTCCAGATATCGAACGTAACGATTGTCGCCTAGGTAATGGCTTCACTAAACAATTAGAAGAGCTTCTTGGAGGTACAGAACTTAAATATACAATTGAATGGTATATTTATATTGAAATGAACCCGAATATTTTCGGCTGACACTCGTCAGGGGTAATCCTCAGCAACTAGTAGAGAATAAGAAAGAACATTGTTTATCAACAATCGACTGAAGAATATCAACAATCGTATCACAAAATATGACGACGTCACCAGCATGAAATTTCGAAAGAGAAAGCATTCAGTGCACTATTCCTAGGTGGTACACAAACTCCTTCTGTTGACAGAGTTTTGGTTGGTATATTTTGATAAAAGACGACTCCAAGGCACACAAGTGGAAGTGTGAACGGCCCCTCCCAATAACACATAATTTGTCGTCTCGGTAATTATTCGCACAAATTGGATTATCCAACAGATGTTTGCCGATTGCAGAATTAATGGCCTTTGATCGGTCAGCATCAAGCTTGAGGGATGAATGAAGGGTGAGCTTTTCACCGAGCTTGATGCACGTGTTCTGATAAATGTAGGGACATGCTGGTTTATGCGTTCCTGCAGACGCTTTGACGTTCTTCCCACGTAGCGAATAATTATGAATATTTAGCGAAACGACGAATTTCGCTTCCACTTGTGTGCTGTGGAGTCGACTTTTATCAAAATATACCAACCGAAACTCTGTCAACAGAAGGAGTTCGTGTACCACCTAGGAATAGTGCACTGAATGCTCTCTCATTCGAAGTTTCATGCTGGTGACGTCATATTTTGTGATACGATTGTTGATATACAATGTTCTTTCTTATTCTCTATTAGTTGCTGACGATTACCCCTGACGAGTGTCAGCCGAAAATATTCGGGTTCATTTCAATACGAATACACTATTCAATTGTAAACAATTAGACAATCGAGGAGCTACGTACCCACCATTGCAGAGCGATATATCTATCAATATTCTATAATCTGTTTATTCGCTGTGCATTACCGATCACGCATGACTTTCATTTCGCGATAATGATAATTCTACCTATATATCGTCGCTGGATATCCAAACAGTGTTATTTCCATTTTTGGAAATTTTGGCCATATAATTTAGACATAAACCAGTTTTGTTTTTAATTTATCTTGAAAATTCAAGTTCATATGTCCACTTCACTAGAAATTCATGCTACTTAGGAACTCGGAACCAAATAGTCCAAATAGTGATAGAAGAAAAAAAGTTGAAATTTCCAAAAATTAAAATAACACCGTTTGATTTTCCAGCGAAGATATAGTCACGGTATCTTTATCAGCAGCCTGTCGTTTCATTCAACATTTTGACAACTGACAGCCAAAACCACGTTTTCGCATTATGATGCGATAGATAAAACCACTTCATTGAAAACTTGGGACACCTCGAGTAATCATCGTGGGTAAAACTATCCAACTTTATGCGTCGCAATTACCAGTTATTAACCACACGAGTAGCATTCTTCCGGTTCAACTTACTCGTAATCTCCGCTTAAAGTGCGTCTCAAAGAGCGGTTTTTGATCACTTGATTAGCGTTCTACCGGATCAGCTAATTTTATGATCTCTGCCTAAGTGTCCAGGAGTGTATAATTTCAGTACTTAAACATCTGTCACCGATCGACTCGAATAAATTAATATTCAGGTTTGAGTACTCGAAATCATTGTACCAATCACTAACGCGTTTATGAAAACTTACTTTGCCGTGAAAGAGTGGTAAACTTCGTGCACAAAGTCGAAATTGAGAACGTTTGCATAAATCAGCGCGATCCACATGTTGAAAATCATGCTGATGAAATACCGCATTGTGGCGTGCCCCACGCAGCGCGACACCAGGTGACAATGGTGGTCGCGCATCAGAATGCATTTGTCGCAGATGAAGCAATGATGAGATCTGGTGTTGAAGACGAAGAATGGAATAATAAGATTTCTCGAAAGGATGGAAAAAATCAAGTCTGACTGATATCAGATTTTTGACCCGTACCGACAAAATACATACCTAGCAGCATCATCAAAAATGCTGATATTAAAAAACTTGCATTTCGGAAACTTCAGATTTGAAAAGCATTGCAGACGTTAGATTTTTGAATACTTAACAAAACATAATTCTGTAATTTAGGAAAAACTAGGGCTTGAATACCGTACTTTATTTTTTAATCAGTTAATTCAATTAAATTCCTACTTGGAAATCGCTACTCCTAATTGTAATAGAGTAGAAATGTACGACACTACTTCTACTTGAGTAAAAACGATAGGCCTAACTACTTTGACCACTCTACCTGTGAGTTATAAGAAATAGATCAATATTTTAAATGTAGCGGTGCCAGATTATAGTTCTATAAACGAAAATTGCCGATATTATTTTACCTATTATATATAGGCTATACATTAGAGACGGATTGCTCAAAAATAACTGTTTTCTTTATATTTTATCATCTAATTCGATAAAATTCTTAAGTTGGTTACAAAAATGCTGCACACAAAATTTGGCTCAATTTGTACATGTTGAAGAAAAGCTTTTAGAGTAAAAAAGTTTTAAATTTACTATAAAATTTGATTTTTTTATTCAATTTCACTGTCAACCTTGTGAAAGTGGTAAGTTGTTTTAAAAACGACGGAAAGCAATTTTGGTTCAATTCCAGTCAATAGAAGTCAAGTTAGTAGAGGACAAAATTTAGGATTAAAAAAAAATTGCATCTAACTACAGTGGGAAATTCTTAATTCTGAATGATGGACCTACTTACTACTATTATTTCAAATCCAAAATTAAGAACTACAATAACTTCGCGGGGTTGACCGTAAAATTTGAAAAACAAATTATGTTTTTTAAATAAATTTAAAATATTTTAACTCCAGTAGCGTTGTTTCTATAGGCCGGAATCGAGCCAAATTTGGTGTGAAGCGTGTAGTCAGTAAAATTTGAAGAAAAAAGTTATTTTTTAACAACCCTGATCTATATATACGCTGATATTTATTTCAAAGTGAGATATCAACTTGATAATATGGGCAAACCAATAATCGGGCTGGCTCAATAAATAACGATCCATTCCCCTTACCGAGGTGGAGAATTAGCTTCACATCTCCAACAATATCTCCAGCCATTTTCTAGTGCGCTCGGAAGAACTCGGCTGCCGCTTGTGGCATCAGTTACGAGAAATTTCCAAACGCTCAGATATACGTTGATGAGGATTATCGTTCCTGAAGTAAATTCAGACTATCATGAAAATGTATCAGACTAAAATTGGTCGCAAATCGTGCCGATTATACAGAGTCTATTATAAAAGCTACATTCAGAGCGAATCACATAACTATCGCTATCTATATAGCCTACGTGATTGAGCCCAGGGTTGTAACCAGAGTTGGATCAATTACAATAATTCAGTTCAATTATAATTACAATGAGTCGGTGTATATGCCGCAAAAACATCAAGGACAAAAATAAACTACGTCCTTCCTATACAATGACTCCATTGCAAGTTTCAATTACATTACAATTATAGTTATCCAATGCTAAAAATATGGAATTACAATTACAATTACTGCTAAACATGTAATTAATTACAATTACAATTACTGGTAAACATGTAATTCATTCGGTAGAGAGGTGTTCTTTGAAAACCGTAGCGACGTAATTAGCAACAATTTCAAGCTATTCATGTTTCATTCAGGATATAAAGAATAGCCTTCAATTAAACAAAAACTCGAACTATTGCTAATCCCGAGTACTGAAAACTACAAGCACAGAAAAATGTTTCAAGTGACTGTTAAAATCCAAGGTTTGAGTGACTAACAGCGAATAGGCTACAGGACAGTCAATGGAATGTAATCAAACGATTAGGCTACTCGGAGCTGAGTGAGGATGTTGAAATGTAATTGGTAAGGCGTCAGCGATAAGGATGATACCGGTAGGATGTGTATAATTGAAATAAATGCAAAAGGAAAGAACCTTCTGATAGTTACGAATTACAACATTTTGGTTCGCATTTACGTTTTCACTTGCTCGGAAACTGTTAGATTGCATTTGATGAACATTAGGGTGTGAAAATTTCTCGCCCCAGTAAATTTGGCCCACATTGAGGGAAAGATTGGAATAACATCTCAATCTCATCAAGTTTGTTGAAGCCTTGATTGGAAACTGGAATTTATTTTTGCAATTGCTGCAGCTAGCCTCGGTAGGCCTGGTCAGAGATTTAAAAATAAAACCGACCGTGGTGTAGGAAATGGTTCAGCACAGGTTTCAGAAGAGTTTATTTGCCGTGCATCCATTTTTGAAATATTAGGATTATGTTTAGCCCACTGGTTCGCTAACTTTTTTAGACACGCCCCCCTTTATGACAGTGAAATATTTCGTGCCCTCCTTATCGTCATATCACACAATGAAACCAGAACGTTAGCAATCCTTACAGATAGTTTGATGGTATGAAAGGTTATGACTGTTGATGAGATAATTCCACAATATGAAGCTCGGACTATACACAGAGCAATACCTATGTAATAGAGGTGAATCGCGTCAAGTGCGGAAAAAATTTCAGTTTACCGGAACTTCGCGCCCTCCTTCAGATGCTTTCACGCCGCCAAAGGGGGGCACGCCCCCCAGTTTGAGAACCACTGGTTTAGCCCATATTATAATTCAAAAATAACAATGTAATTGCAATTTTAATTGAGCAAAATTTTTATCAAATTACAATTACACAAAATAAAAATGCTTCAATTATAATTACAATTACATGAAAAAATGTAATTGTTTACAATCAGCTCAATTACAAATTACAATTGATCCAACTCTGGTTGTAACCAAGTGACAAGGTCTATAGTCACAAGTCAAATCTACTTTTATATAGTTTTGACTCGAGTCAAGTCGAAACATTTTCAATTCATTACCGAGTCAAAGACAGGTTTCAAAGAAGACTTGGATAACTAGATCATTATAGTTATCTGGTTACACTAGGTAGGGAGAAATGCAAGTAATCTAATTTCTCGAGAATCCAGTAATTCTAATTAATTCTAATCTAATTTGGAAAAAATGTGTATAGCTATCTGTCTGCTATATGACATTTGAAATTACACGATTGAGTACGTACCATGAATGAGACACCCGGTACACAATATCAATAAATATAGAAGCTATTTCTCAGACTGTGGCCCACATCTGTCCGCTAATAATAAAGTTACTTACCAAAAAATACATGAATGTTTCGATTGAATGAAGGGTCCGACGCTTCGATTTTCGGAATGATTATGAAGAATTCAAAAAGGTAAACGGCGAGCATTATCCCGGTGAATACGCAAAAAATAATCCTTTCGTTCCCACGACGGAAAAGCTTCTTAGATTTTCCTTCCATGCTCTAAAAGTTATCGAGAAATCGATTTGAAATGGTTCAATGCAATGTATTATATGATGGGTATAAGTGGCCATAGATCGCCTGTATTCGAACGAATACAAGTATCATAAATCCAATCATAACCCTACTCATCTTACCTTAACTGTGAAATACCCGGGTCAGCTAAGAAATGCAGTCGCCAGGGCTGTTGCTGGAATTCGCCGGTCCCCAACTCCGAGTGAGAAAATACTGTTGACAATCATTCGAGCGTAAAAGTATATATACAAGGGGCTCAGTGGTATAGACATTCAATGTCCAAACAATGCCATGCAGCTCCAGACATTAGGCCTATACAAAGATTTTGAAAGCTCAACAAGCGATAAATATATAATAAGGGCATATGGTTTCAAGCACTACGTTAGGTTCATTTATCAATGGTGTGAAGACAAATCGAATGGCTGTACTATAATTAGGGTTACAACAATGCCCCCCTTTTTCAGGATAAGATAATCGTCAGATTTCTCACGTTCTTTCGCTATCATCCTTGAAAAAGCGGGGGGCTGGACGACCGCCCACCCCAAAAGCCACACTGAGTGTGACCTAGTGCCCGCAATTCTTTCTTCGATGTTTATCTTTATTCCGCGACTCTTTGTTGCTCGTAAGTGCTCTCTGTCACAGGGTCTTCGAATCGAAAATGTGCGATCTTCCTTTTTGGAATTCGTCCTCCTATATAGCTGTGACTCACAGCTGTGAGCACAACTAAAATACGCCATAAATGACGCAAAATCTGCAATGTGGATCTTCGCGCGTGCCTTTCGGGAGTAGGACTGGAAAATGACCTGTATTTTTGTTCAGTCAACACAGGGATATATATCCCAGAGTCAACACAACAAGATTCCTCGTAAAAATCCCTCCGAATTGGGAAAGGTTTTTCTCGGCTTTCCGAGTATTTCTGCATTCTAGCCATTAAATTGAAATCACATTCGATAATCGGTGATACGTTTCGATCAAAAATTTGAGAAGGTGATCCGAATTACCCCGTCCGTGATCCCTAACGTGTTGTGGTAGCGTAATGGTAGAGAGTATATTAGGACATGGGTTCATTTCGTGGCCGGGTCAGGCCAAAGACTTGAATGTAAAATTGGTATCCACGGTTTTATCCCGCTAAGCGCGTAGCATTCCGGGCGAGCAAGTAGGAGAAAAATCATGGTAGCGCAGCGAATAGATAGGGGAGATGTGGTACCGATGGATCAAAAATCGGAAAATGATCGCTGGCCCTGAAATGTTCAGCCGAAAACAGCAGATCTTTTGCTGGCTCAGTACTTTGATACAAGCTCTACCTATCGTGCACATATACATGAATATCCGTCTTTTCAAAAAATATTTATGGGCGTTCAAAATTTGTTGCTCGAACGTGTCATCGGTCCCCACCCGGTGGGTCCAATGACACACGACCCGGGGACCTATGACACATATACCCTAAAAAACTCAAATGTGACTACTTTTCTTGCTCAGCATTATAATCTAAGCTACAGCAAGCCAAAGCAGAATGTTTGGTCGTAACTGTCAAAAAATAGAATAAATATTAACTCAAATGTTGTCATAAAATCACGTTTCGATTTAGGCTCGGACTTATAAATTTGAGGGTACATACATATTGTCCGAAAATCGACAGTGTGACTTCCAAATACCTCGTTATAGCGATAGAACATCATATGCAATTATTACATAAAGATTTTCTGTACGTAGACATGTTTCATTTGTTTCATGGTTAGTATGCTTGATTATTTTGCTTGATTTGGCTATTGTATCATCGGTCCCCACCCTACGAATTTTATACATAAATCGAAAAAAGTCCACTCAAGGAAAGTACTGAAAAAAATAATAGGTGCCAATATATAGCCTTATACAAGCCCTACACTTCACAATAAAAATGATTGCTGGTTTGTTCGTGTTGAAGGTTACAAAGAAAAATGTATATGCCGATCTAAATTTAGTTTACACCCCCTAAAACAAAAATCATCTGTGAGAGACCCCATTGCTCGCGCACGTCGAATTTTTTTGTATGTGAGGAAAGATTTTGCCAGCATGCAATTGCAGACAAGTTCACGGAGTGTAATCATGGAATTACCATAGAGAATTTTCAAAGTATTTTCGGTCCCAGTGATCCATCGGTACCACATCTCCCCTAATAACCTTACCTAGATGTTGTAGGCTATCTAATCTCCGTACTCAAAGCACCTCATAATGTATCTCATCTGTCACTCACATTACAGTTGGTGCCATTCGTAATATCACTAGCGCCGATGCCACTGAAGCAAAATAATCCCTATTACAATGGTACGACCGGTTGGTGAAATTTACTACATCAGCGGTTAGTTTTCGATTAGCACGAGCTCATTACGCGCACCCAATGTTGCATGCTGATAAGATTCCATGTCTGGGGTGTAAAGGTAGTCATGCGGTATTGCGACTCAAGTAGAAGTAATCAAGTACATTTATAATTAATTAGAAGTACTCAAGAAGTTTAAGAAAGTAGATTTGGTCCTGTTGTCGCATAATGTTAGTAGCTGATCATGAGCTGGTTACCTTACAAATGCCATGATAACTATAATGAAATGACAGTAGAGGTTCTCCGAAACGAAGTAGTACTTCTACTTTTCGAAGTAGGCTACTTTGTATAGATTTTGCCTACTCGCCCTGCTTACTCTACACTCGCTGGCTATCTGACTCTTCGAGCATGTCCATCGTCCACATTCAAGTCGAAATACAAGCAACTTTTTACCGACCACGGCCTTACATATCGATCTCGCCTTCTGTCACATGCCACCTCGTTTTATCTCGGATCCTTTTATATAATATTCTGGTAGTTTTCTCTCAGTGTACTTTGCTTCTCTTTACATCGCCTAGGCCAGGTGAGTGTCCAATTTCGAAGACTATACTCCCAAATCGTTTCGACACCATCCTATTTTTTCCTTGTATCGCAGTCTCGTGATGTTTTGAAATTCCTAATAAAACTGATACTTGACAGTTTTTTAGCCAACACTAGACGTAGTTACGTCATTACTTACTAGTAAATCGCTACTTTTAGGCTGCTTGAGTAGAAATTGATGGCAATAATTCCACTTGAGTATTGACGGAGACTGCATTAACCATCTCTGCGCTACAAATACTGCAATTTTTAACAATATAGGTTCAGGGATTATTTCGCCCCGTTGCTGAGATAATTTCACTCACCATTTTTGTTACTACTGGCTAATGGCTATGTTATCTGTGCAGTGTGCATGCTATACGAATATATTTTCCGCGACAAGGGAAGACTGAACCATGATATGGGTAGCAGCCTTAAATGTGAATCAGGAGAAACACGCAACCACATTATTAGGAATGCAGGTGATCAAGATTTAACTAGGCTGCTAACAAATTTCAAATTTATAACAGCAATTTCTAAAGATGGTGGTGTGAGGTCAATCCAGGAGTAGGGGTTAAACCCGCTCAGAGGCCAAACGCCAGACGCCAAACGCCGAGCGGCGGCCGAATGTCTATACGGCGTTTGGCGTCTGGTTTTCCGAGACGCCAAGTAGCTATACGGCGTTTGGCGTTTGATATGGTGAGACGCCGAGTATCTATACGGCGTTTGGCGTCTGTCATGTTGAGACGCCGAGTAGCTATACGGCGTTTGGCGTCTGCTGTGTTCAGACGCCGAGTAGCTACACGGCGTTCGGCGTCTGGTATGTTGAGACGCCGAGTAGCTATACGGCGTTTGGTGTCTCGGTAAACTGAGCAGAGGCTAAATCCTTTAATGGCGCGACTATTGAGTTCTCGCAACTATATGATACCGAAGATTGCATATTGTTACATTTTTTTCATAATAAGCGTTGACAGAATCTCAAATGATTGTATGTTCAGATTAAAAAGAGACCTACTTGATCACCTCCTGTCGTTATACCACTAACTCGACTCACAATATTTTTGCTGACCTGAGTTATTTTCTTAAAAATGGATTTACTCATTCTATGGCTTATTCAAGAATAGTAGGGGGAGATGTGGTACCGATGGATCACTGGGACCGAAAATACTTTGAAAATTCTCTATGATAATTCCATGATTACACTCCGTAAACTTGTCTACAATTGCATGCTGGCAAAATCTTTCCTCACATACAAAAAAATTCGACGTGCGCGAGCAATGGGGTCTCTCACATATGATTTTTGTTTTAGGGGGTGTAAACTAAATTTAGATCGACATATACATTTTTCTTTGTAACCTTCAACACGAACAAACCAGCAATCATTTTTATTGTGAAGTGTAGGGCTTGTATCAGGCTATATAATGGCACCTATTATTTTTTTCAGTACTTTCCTTGAGTGGACTTTTTTCGATTCATGTATAAAATTCGTAGGGTGGGGACCGATGATACAATAGCCAAATCAAGCAAAATAATCAAGCATACTAATCATGAAACAAATGAAACATGTCTACGTACGGAAAATCTTTATGTAATAATTGTATATGATGTTTTATCGCTAAAACGAGGTATTTGGAAGTCACACTGTCGATTTTCGGACAATATGTATGTACCCTCAAATTTATAAGCCCGAGCCTAAATCGAAACGTGATTTTATGACAACATTTGAGTTAATATTTATTCGACCAAACATTCTTCTTTGGCTTGCTGTAGCTTAGATTATAATAATGAGCAAGAAAAGCAGTCACCTTTGAGTTTTTACGGTATATGTGTCATAGGTCCCGGGTTGTGTGTCATTGGACCCACCGGGTGGGGACCGATGACACGTTCGAGCAACAAATTTTGAACGCCCATAAATATTTTTTGACCAGACGAATATTCATGTATATGTGCGCGATAGGTAGAGCTTGTATCAAAGTGCTGAGCCAGCAAAAGATCTGCTGTTTTCGGCTGAACATTTCAGGGCCAGCGATCATTTTCCGATTTTTGATCCATCGGTACCACATCTCCCCTATATCAGGCAGTGTTGGGATGACTCGAGTCATGACTTGACTCGAGTCATGACTTGACTCGAGTCAGACTCGAGTCACCTTTTTCGTATGACTTGACTTGACTCGAGTCACTTTGCTAAAATGACTTGACTTGACTTGACTCGGTCTATCAAAAATGTGGATTGACTCGTGACTCGGAGCAAAATTTACGAGTCAATTTCAAGTCATCAATTAGTCGGTGTGGATAAAAATCACTGTATCTTGCATATGTTCGGATTGTTCGCGAAACACTGATGTAGCCCGTGAGAGCGACCAATCATTCAATGATCGTGCGTTTTACTGAGCCTCCATTGTTCTCCCACAAATAAATAGACCACAAACGAAGTGAAGTAGTGAAGTAATATAATATAAAATTATATATTTCTGTTCTCTGTTCTCACCTTAACCAAACCACTTGTTTTATTGATTTTGAATTCGAATATAGTTTGTATACTCCTCAACCATTGGCGCAGGCTCGAATTGTATCATTTCAATATGTAAATGGGTAAAGGGTAATGTATTGCATCTTATCAACTCTTTTCTCTATTCTCTATTTTGGCTGGTATCTATAAACTGAGGCTACATATATGTGATCGATACAGCGCCTTCTTTGGTGTATTTGTATATTCAACTCTATATTCGTTCATCGGTTCTGAATCAATGACCGCTCAATCTGTATTTAAGGCAGATAGTAAAATGTAATGACGTAATCATGCCTCACACTACGAAAAGGCAACTTGACTTGAATTTTGACTTGACTCGTGACTTGACTTGACTTGACTCGACTTGACTCGAGTCACCTCCAAAAATCGAGTGACTTGACTTGACTCGAGTCACCTTCGAAAACCGATTGACTTGACTTGACTCGAGTCAAAATGTGCAATGACTCGAAATGACTCGTGACTCGAAGGTAGTGACTTGATCCCAACACTGATATCAGGACTGATAAATGAAAAATAGGCCCTAAACCTGCCTTTTATCTGTTACAATAAACATGTTCAGAGTGGGAAAAAATGAACATATGAATTATCAGAGGCCTTCGATATCACCCCCGAGAGTTCCACAGAAGTGACCTAAAGCTGAACTGGATGGGGAACATTAAACACCATGACTTGGACTCAACCCAGTGCTCTCAGAATTGACTCGATGGTGAATTGAAAATGACTCGAGTCAAATTGACTTGGTTACAACCCTGTCACCACCCCATATCAGTGTTGGGATGACTGTGTCATGACTTGGCTCAAGTCACCTTTTCCGTGTGACTCGACTCAAGTCACTTTGCTAAAATGACTTGACTGAGTCAAAATGTGCATTGTGCAATGACTCGTGACTCGAAGGTATAGTGACTTGAACCCAACCCTTTATTTGTACACTCGCAATGAATTTCAGAACCAAGTCTGTAGATACAGTATGTAATGAAACCACAATAAGAAATATGCAACGAATACCACAGTAAAAATTATCAAGAAACAAGCAACAAAACCACAGTAAAAGTCATTTAGAAACAAGCAACGAAACCACAGAAAAAGTCACAAAGAAATAAGCAGTGGAACCACAGTAGAAGTCACAGAGAAATTAGCAATGGAACCACAGCAAACATCATTGAGAAATCAGCAGTGGAACCACAGTAAAAGTGACCGAGATATAAGCAATGAAACCACAGTAAAAATCATTATGAAACAAGCAACGAAACCACAGTAAAAGTAATTAGTAAATACGCAACGAAACCACAGTAAAATGTCCCAAATAAATATATAAACATAGCATGCAATAAAAATCAGGATCAGGTATCTGCTGTCCCGGGCAACAGTGCTCGTGCGTCCATCGACCACAGCCGTCACACGCATCCTGGAAACAAGTTAGAATCAATATACCTGACAAATGTAATCTCGTAATTGCATAGGAAAGATGTGGTACCGATGGATCAGGGTTGTAATGACTCGACTTGACTCAAGTCATTATCTCAAAATACGGAAATGACTCGACTCGAGTCAATCTGTGTATTGACTCGACTTGGACTCGAGTCATTGCTTATGACTCGAACCAAGTCATATGACTCGAGACTCACAGGCAAAGACCGACATTTCATTGTAATTTCGAAGAATAGTAAAGTAACCACCTTATTGGGATTTTGTCTATTAGTACTGGTACTTGAAAATGCGACCAGAAACGGCTAAATGTGAGGAAAATTCGTATAATATAAATGCTAACCATTCGATATCACCAAATAGAGTTATAAAAATGGGTGTAACATAACCTTAACTGGAAAGTGAGCAGTCAACACAATGACTTGGACTCGGACTCGAGTCATAACACCATGACTCGGACTCGAACCTCTGCTCGATGACTTGAACTTGACTCGATGGTAAATTGAAAATGACTCGACTTGACTCGAGTCAAAACTATAAAAGTGAGATTGACTTGTGACTCGCAGCCTTGTGACTTGGTTACAACCCTGCGATGGATCAAAAATTGCAAAATGATCTCTGGCCCTCAAATCTTCATCCGAGAATATATCTTTTGCTGGCTAAACACTTTGATCCAAGCTCTACGTATCTTGGACATTTACATGAATATCCGCTTTTTCAAAAAATATTCATGAAGGTTCAAAATTTGTTGCTCGAACGCATCATAGGTACCCACTCGGTAGGTCCAAAGGCACACGAGTGACACAACCATGGGACCTGGGACCACCTTCGAGAATAAAATAGATTATTTGATTATATCAACTCAAATGTTGGAGTAAAATCACGTTTCAATTTACGTCCAAAACAGCAAAATTATTGGCACATACATATTACCCGTAAATCGACATTTTGACTTTCAATTACCTCGTTATAGCGATAAAGCACCACAGCAAACTATGATTTGCAGCCTCTATATGTGTAGGCGTTTTTCTGCTGTTGAGTGATTAGTTGATTCAAACATTTTGCTTGATTTGGTTATGGTACTATAGGCCCCCCCCTATAAATATTGTAATTGAATTGAAAATAGTCAACTCGAGGATGGTGTTGAATTAAAAAAGATGTGGCATTATATACAGTGATACAAGCAAGCCCTACACTTCACATTAAAAATAATGGCTGGTTTGTTAGTGTGAAAGATTTTGCCAGCATGCATCTGTAGACAAATTCGCGTACTGTAATCATAGGATTATCCCAGATAATTTTTCAAGTATTTTCGGTCCCACTGTCTCATCGGTACCACATCTCCCCTGCCCATTTCATGTTTTTTTATTGGGTTTGGACCACTGCATTCAATGAAATAATCTCCTAATTCTTATTCATCTGCATGCAAAACATACTACGTATTTAAAATGGTTTTTATCCAACATTGACTAACATACCCGTCGCATCAAGCAAGATTTGACCAAACTGCTGGCGGTAGCTTTCGCAAGCTCGTCGAGAATGATCAAAATCCAGGTTTGCATTGGGTAGAGTTCGGCGGCCTATTACGTGAAAGTAGATTACAAATCAATTTTCTCAAATCTCAATACCGGTACGTGAACGCATCACAAACCTTAAAAGCAAGTACTTCACAATTTCATCCATCTTTTTGAACATCAATCCTGGTCTTTAACCTTGAACTTCTCACAACCGAAGATCATTTGGAGTATTCTTGTGTTGTGTAGAATTTTGCGGAGTAATATGGAAACGAAATTTTAGGTGTGTCTTGAATACGATCTCAGTGACGCGAACTGTTGATTTACCACAGCATACGTGAAGTGGAGATACAAAGGATTTTGCAGCTGTTTCAGTCTAGTCTAGAATCAATCACTAACTAACTATAGGCCTACTAGAAAACAATAAAATATCTTGTTACTACACGTCACATACTGTAATCTTCTTGCGGTAGTTAAGTTCCCAGCAACAAATCATTCAGTATCTGTAGTAACGTGACTGACGATCTGTCTAATACGAAACGGGTATATGTTCTCAAGCAGCCAGATCTTCAGTGTCGACCCAGCACCGAAGCACACGCGATGTCGTCACTTAGTAGCGTAGCGTGTACGGTACAGTCAGTGTACACTGTACACTGTGTACAGGTACACACGAAACAACCATCAAATCACTTGCCCACTGGCCAATGATATGACATGCTTTGCTTGGATTTCGCTGCAGAAAACTCCTGTTCAAGCCTCAACCTTCAAATCAAACCCTATTCTCAACATACCAGATGCTGAACGCCGTATACCTACTCGGCGTCTGAACAGACACCAAACGCCGTATAGCTAATCGGCGTCTGAGCATAACAGACGCCAAACGCCGTATAGCTACTCGGCGTCTCAGAAAACCAGACGCCAAACGCCGTATAGACATTCGGCCGCCGCGCGGCGTTTGGCGTCTGGCGTTTGGCCTCTGAGCGGGTTTAACCCCTGTTGCAATCCAGGGTTGTTACCAAGTCACAAGGTTCCCAATTGCAAGTCAATTTTACTCTTATAATTTTGACTCATGTCGAGTCATTTGAAATTCACTACCCAGTCCAAGTCAGGGAGCAACGGGTCGAGTCCAAGTAATAGGACTGAGACTCGAGACCGAGTCATATAGTTCACCGTATATTATCGAGTTCGAGTCAGGTCCAACTCACTTCGCATTCATAATATACTTATTTTTCTCTCTCTAAAAATGTTTATTCAAACAGCTTCTGCGCCTATTTTTTCAAGAATCGGTCCTAGTCATAGTGTTGAGACTTTGGCCCTTAATTCATAATTGGGTTCAACTCACTTCTGTGAAACTCCTGGGTGATATCGAAGGCCTCGCATTCATAATAATATACTCATATTTCTCACTCTCAACATGTTTATTCAAACAGGTTAAAAACAGTTCCTGGCCATATTTCTCAAGTATCGATCACGATGCACGAGAGTTCAATCAAGTCATATGGAATGTCTCGAGTACAAATCGAGTCAATACACAAATTGACTTGAGTCGAGTCACTTTCCATTTCCAGGAAAATGACTTGAGTCAAGTCGAGTCCGCTAAAAAATTACGACTCAAGTCATTACAACTCTGGTTTAACCCTAGACTTTGGTACGCCACTCGCCAGCGATTCTTCTCATTCCGAATTCGTCCCATATTATGCTGAGTTCCACTCAATAATACCATACCGTCCTATCATCATTTCCAGTCCTTCCTGGAGTTTTGAACTCCTAAAATCCAACGCTGACCAATAATTGCTTGCCTTCCCCTGACACGCCAACATTATCAATCAGTTGAGACTTCTCTTATAATAATGGAGGTCTCATTTGGAGATTGACAAAACCATACGCTTGCAACAGTTATTGCAACATTATTGAGAAATACAGATACTCTCAACTGCCCTGTTCGGAGATGTAATGATCTATTTGCACAATCAATGATCTGTCCTTAGACAGAACGGCTTCTTTTTTAGCATTCCGAAACGCATTTTTGGCTTCTTCCGCGTCATTCTGTCGAACATAAATACTTCCCAAATTAACCCAAAAAATCGCGATATCCGAATGTTTAATTTCGTCACATTCTTTAGACCGCTCGATCGCATTTTTGATAGTTTCTATGGCCTTATCAAATTCACCGCAATCAGTTAAAATTGCTCCAATATCATTCAGAAGAACTAAGGTTCGAACATCACTTTCGCCAAATAGGTTCATTGATATCGCGATAGCTTCTTTTGTAACATCAAGAGCTTGCTTTGTCTTATTAAGCTTGAACAGGTATCTTCCATAAGAGTCAAGCGCCATTCCAAGAAAAGCACGGCCATCTTTGTAGTTTTCTTCTACATTCAGATATTCCTTCATTTGTTTAATAACCCATTCATATCCGTTGATCGCTAGTTCATGCTTTTGCGTTGAAGCGTATATTGTAGCTAGTTTCAAAGATACCTCAAGAACTTTCAAACTATTTTCTTCAAAACCAATATCCAACAAATTTCTGATGACGTTAGGAAGTAGTTTCAAAGCACTATCATAATCTCCCATCTCTATGGCGATATTTGCAAGCTTTTCTTGAACGTGGGCCACTGTCGATTTATCTTCAAGTTCAATTGCAACATGAAGTGCTTCCATATAGACTTTTTCAATGTTTTTCTTGCTATACCGTTTCTGAATCATGAGTTCTGCTTTTTTGAGAAGTGCCTTCAAAGAATCACTGTCTGAAGTTTCATCTCTGCTTTGCAGCGCCACAGACAGCGTCAAAAAACCAGTCATGGTATAAAAATGAATGTTATTCTGCCGCTTGTGATCTTTTGGATTGTAGCGGAGCAATTCATCTGGCTGATCTGAGCGAGAGTATTGCTTGCAAAGCGTAGTCTGCACCGACACACGCCTGGATAGTGTCTTCAACATGGTTCGAGAGACTGGATTAATCGTCCTGAGAAACATTCTCATAGTAATATCTGTAAGACAATAATTTGTAGCAAAATTTGTAGAATTTGTGAAAACAGCTTGTTCTGTCCAGCAGACTTGGTGAACTGTATAATTCTAGTTTTCTAATTAGTGCAAAGTCTCGGTAATCTAATTCCAATCAAATTTGTCAAATGTTTCTTTACTCCAATTCTAATCTAATTTGTGAACTGTTTCTATGCTTTTAATGCTAATATAATTTCTGATTCTCCCAAAAATGCTATAACAAAAGAACTGTATAGTATGACACGAGCCAAGCTTGACGCACACTGCACAGGCATTTGCCATCATCCTCATGCTTATGCTTATATGCTTAGTCTGATTTGATAACTTAAGTTGATTCATAATTTCCAAGTTTTCGCAAATTCGGTAACTGATCTAATTATAATGTAAATCGAAAAAAATTGTCTTTGCTCTAATTACCGGTATATGCATGCGGTATCTATAATTTTGAAATGTTTTGATGCCCTAATTTTAATTTTAATTTTTAATCTAATTTCTATTTTCCTGAAAATGATACAGGAGAGCTGTACAGCGCGCAATGAGTCTAGCGAGAAATTTCTTATCTCCATGCTTGAGAGTGTGAACTCCGATTTCATCCCGGTGCTGAACTGAAGACTTGACTTGAGTCAATTTCCAAGTTTTCGAGAATTCAGTAATTCTGATTAGTTCTAAAATGAAATTTGGAAAAACTATGAAGCTATAGCTCTAATGCTAGTCCAATTTGAAAAAATGTGCAGCTGTAACTTGACTTCTTATCTAATTTCAAAAAGCTGAACCTGTTCTAGTTGTCCAACTTTGCTGTCAATATCAATCGCAGTAAACATAAACAAAACAAAAACTCATGTAGTACTGGCGCTCGCGTGAAGCACTTTAAATGAACACGTGGCACACTAGTGCTGTAGGTTTATTTCATTTTTATAAGTTCAAGGCACACAAGCACAATATACAATGCGAGACAAGACTCTACACGTAAACCAATTAATTTGACCAAAGGTACGCGATCAGATCACACAGAATGGCTAACCCTAGCACAAAAAGTTAGCAAGGTCATCGACCTCGCCCTCCGCCACATGCCACCCCATTTTGTCATCGCTTGCATCTTATATTCTCTGCATTACTTTTCATTCAGTGTGCATGCCTCTTATTTACTTCGCCAGGTTAAGGTGGGTGGGTGTCTGATTTTAATGGCTACTCCAAGTTGTTTCGACACCTTCCTATCTTTTCATTGTATCGCAGTCTTGTGATGTTTTGAAACGATGAAAATATTAATAAACCTGATTGATTGATTGATTGATTGATTGGGTATGCATTGAATATCGTGTCCAGCTATTAAGAAACACACGTAGCCTACTCCACGTAGTAGTTCAACTTCGGAATTGCAGACAGTCACATGAATACGTGTACGTGTTATGAAGCTGCAATCGTGAAACACACGAATCTTCTGAAACGAAAGAACGGATTAGCACGCAGAGTATTCAATAAAACACTGACAAACCTCCATAATTGTTGTTGAGCATCAACGAAGCATATAAAGCCGTCTTTGATAACCAGCGAACATAGTTTAGCGGCCTTATCCTACAAATAATGACAATGTTGACATACGGGCGTGGCCTGTGCGCATTCTACGGTGCGTATCGCGAAGGGGTCTCGTCCAAGACGCAAAAAGCAAATATTTGTCGGACTGGAATACAAGCGAGTCAGATTTTCGGAGCGTACGACTAAAAATCGAAGAGTATGATGTTGTTGTGAGGAGACAATGCAGCAGATATGGCGTTGCTTTACTGAGTTTGTCAAAACAATCTGCGCCGATTGCATATAGGCCTATTTCAAATCAGAATTTAGCTGATTACAAAGCCGACAATGACCAAGCATTTTAGACGCAGGTTCCTGTTCGTAGATGTTTCAGATGAAGCACTTGTTTAAGTAGTCACCATCGCTACTCAAGCGGAAGTAGAAGTAGCACAATAGATTCTTACTCAAGTAGCCTACCCGTAGTACTAATTTCGAAGACTTGTCAAAACTACTTCAAGTGGAAACGAAGGTCTCAAAAGTACTCGATAAGTATTGTTTCAAAAAGTACATTTGTTCGTATGAGTTATACATTTGATTGGGATCTGGTTACTGGATATTTCTGGATTTATTTCTGGCTATTTCGCGATTTTATTCCATCCCAACTCGTAAAAGTGAAGTAAACTTGTGCTAAAACTAATTAATCGTAAAATGGAAGAACAAAATCTATCCTGGCAAAAGTAAACTTAGTCTAAAATCATAAACACTTGAGAAAGTAGTGCAAGTAGCAGGGTTGTAATGACTTGTGTCGCAATTTGTCGTTGACTCGACTCCAGTCAATTTGTGTCATCGCGCATGACTCGAACAAGTGATATAACTCTATACATTTTATATGACTTGCTCAAATCTCCTGTATCAGGTCCGATAGCTGAAAATAGGCACAGAATTATTCTATCATCTGTTTGAATAAACATGTTCAGAGTGAGAAATATGAGTGCACTATAAATCCTAGGCCTTCGATATCAGCCAATAGTTTCACAGAAGGGACTTGAACGTGAATGAACTCGATACTGAACAGGAAACACTATGACTCAGACTTGACCCTTTGCTCATTGGCATGGAGTTGGTGTGGAATTTCAAATGACCCGATTTGACTCGAGTGAAATTGAGGTTGCCTGTGTTGGAAGATGATGTCGATATCTTGTGTTTCAGTAATCTCGGCCCTGTGACTAGTATTTATTTCACTTGCTTGATGATAAAATTGACCGGTTGCCCGCAAAAACGACGCACACCAAATTTGGGCGAATTGCGATAAGTAGAAGCCGTGCAATCCGAATTTGAAATTTCGACCATTTTTTGAAAAAATAGTATTGACGGTGGCTAATTTCGACACTTCGATATGACCAAATGTGTTCTGGGCATGCCTGAAGGGAAACTGATGCTTTTTCATGGGTTTTCATCTTGATTTGGTGTGTATATAGACGTATGTAGTTAAGAAACTTGACAATTTTATCATTAAGCAAGTGAACTTTGTAAAAAAAAAGTCGTTTTTGAACAACCCTTGTGGTCATGCTCGACGGCTGTCGGATTGCGGTCGTTTACTAAATACTAGTAAATACCGCAATATTTCGCAGTGTTATTTACTGTACAGCCGGGACCTACGAATGTCGTAGACCACGATACAGCTTTGCTAATCCTATATTTAATAGACGTTTAATCGGCGATCATGAATTGATCAGCATCTGTGCAATGAACTGAAAGTTCGATTTTCTTCGACAGGGTACCATATCCCGCCTTACTAATCCTCTAGACGTGTATATAAAGTTACAATGTCAAAAAGAGCCAAGCAAGCGTGGAGCAGCGTCATTAAAAACATCCTGGGCGTCGACAGCGCTATAGAACGGGCGATGATCAGCACGGCCATGAATGTAAACGCCAGAATCAAGAATTTCACTCCCAGCGGAAGGAGGGAGATTTCGAAAGAAAAGAAATACATTCAGGTAAGCAAAAATCAAAACCATAGTAATCAGTGCCAATAGGCTAAAACCTAAGTAGGCTACTTGGTGAGCTCGGTGTAAAAGTAAATAGTTTATTGCCTTAAATCTGTCCCAGTAGAATTAGTAGTAGTCTAAACTCACAACTACTTAAGAAGTATTGCGAGACGACAAAATCTACTAGAGCTACTTTGAAAAGTAGAAGTACTACGTTAGGGACCATCTCTGTAATTGAGTAGAAAGTGATCACAGCTGACTATTTTCACCTTACCTCATACGCAGGCCTATTTTTTCGAAGAGCTCTGCACTCGGTTAGGCATAGACGGCGACACTCAAGTACTTCTCAACAAAAACGACCATCCCATCATGGTAAAAAATTTCACTAATACCATGCTGGACATCGTCATCACAGGTCTGCTATACAATACGATTGTTCAATAATGATTTTTTTTTCTGAAATTTTACTGGCTACTTGTTAAAATTGTTAGGTTGCCGAAAAAAACACACTGCTCACCAATTTTGGCTCAATTTCAACCTGTAGAAGGATTGTTGCAAGAGAATAAAAAGAGATAATGAAGTTTTGTATTTATTGGATAAAATGGATGTAAATTCTTTCAAATCTCACTGGCAAGCCCATGGAGTTGTTACATTGTCTGTAACAACGATACATTTAAAATTTGGATCAATTCCAACCAGTAGAAGAGAAGTTATTAATGTTCAGGATTCTGTATTTGCAATAATAGTATTTACGATGGGTAGATTTATAATAAATAAGGAATTTGCCACCGTTATTACCATTTTTTCCGAGTCCAAAATGTTGTACTGCAATAGCTTCGCTTCTACTGGTGGAAATTTAGCCAAATTAATTGTGCATCGTTTTTGTGGACAACCTAACAATTACATTGGATTGTCAGTGAACTTTGAAAAAATGTGTTATACCTTTTTTATTTAAAAATTCAAAACTTTATTCTCTTGTAACAATGCTTCTATAGGTTGGAACTGAGCCAAAATTGGTGTGCAGCGTGTTTTTAGTAAACCTAACGATTTTATCAGGTAGCAAATAAAATTTGACAAAAAATTATTTTTGAACAGTCTTACTCTGTCTTAAATGTTCTGTGACCAACGCAATATTCTGTATTACAGGGGCCTACACCCCGTTCAGCGAACAGAAGACCAACAAAACGAGGGTTGTGGTTCAAATGCACGCCCGGCCCAACATGGGTGCTATCAAAGACGACTTGATCAGACTCGGGACCTTGCACAGCAGAGAAGGAGGTTTGGGCTAAGTTGAACAATTAGAAAACCTTCGGCTTTTGCAGAATATATTAAAATTATAGTTATAGCTATGCATCTTTTTGAATAGCTTCTGAAAGGTGCAGAGCTTCAACATACAACTGAACAATATATTCAGATTGAAATGAACCCGAATATTTTCGGTATGAACTAGAAATTGCTAGCTACCAGACTGCTATGGTTGCCCTGCTAGATATCTTGTGGCTGAACCGCGCAGTCCCGTAATTCCTATCCGTAAGTGAGATATATATCTCTGGTTTCATCGCAGGTTGCGATTATTGCTACATGTTCGTCGTGGGCGAGATTCGTGAATTACGTTCGCTTGAAAGACAAA
Source organism: Botryllus schlosseri (assembly GCF_051294905.1). Classification (NCBI taxonomy): domain Eukaryota; kingdom Metazoa; phylum Chordata; class Ascidiacea; order Stolidobranchia; family Styelidae; genus Botryllus; species Botryllus schlosseri. The sequence goes on from NC_137238.1 coordinate 37,769,634, forward strand.
CGCAGGAAGACGAGATAGTCCTGCTGGTCATGCCAGGAGAGAAACACGTTAAGGTATCAAATTCATTGATGCAACTATAGTAACAGTGTGGCCGCGCGCAATCTTTGGGTGTATGCTCGAATCCGTATCGAGTATTGTTGTGATTCGACTCGAGTACTGATCTTATACACTCATTTCCACGAAGAAATATATTGCTATCATGGATGGAGAGATAGGAAGGTTTTAAACGACTTGGAGCAGCTTTGAAATTAGACATTCACCTGAGTCTAGGTCAGGGGTGTTCAACCCATTTGCTATTCGCGACCGTATTTCGATTACATTGTATATAGGCCGTATTCCAGGGGGCAGTCGTGATGGGTCAGCTGGACACCAAATATAGATGTTAAATGGGCTACTGGGGGACTTGGCATCGCGGAAAGTTTCTGTTTTCTTGTGAAATATTTTGCTCTTGAAAGTTGTTGATTGTAGAATTAATAAAACGCCCCTTTAGCATGCATACTAAACGCACCGAAATCGCAAATATCAAGGAAAGTCCCCGAAAATAGTCGTCAACTCGCGTGGAGCGCGAAAATATATTCATATTTATGAATGAATTTCGTCGATAATAATAGTAGTTGCACATATCGTTATCTTTACTGGGCCCACAGGTGATCAAACTTACTGGTAGAGCTGATGGAGGGGTGCCTTCGAAAATTTTAGGAACATAATTGATGAAGATGCGCGAAGACGCGCGAACCGCGAAAAATTTCACTAATTATTGATTGAATTGGTCAATATGATCTGGAATTGCATATATATTGATATCAATTTTTATCCTCCCTCTGCTCACGTAAACAGATTTACCGGTAGAGCTGAGTGATGTGTGATTGAAAAGGTAGGACCCCTCAATAATAAATATGCATCTTCGGGCGTATACCCGTTGGCATGAGGAACGAAACGACACTTCGTCAGGCCCCCCGAAAAAACCTGGGTCTTGGGCTCCCATAGGGTGATAAACCGACCGCCCCTATCCCGTTGTTCGCTTTTGCCACGGAATCTGCTGTATTGTTTAGCGAGCCAGTGCGAAGCGCGAAAATTGTCGATAATTCATGTTAAAATAGGTCAATAAGATCGGGAATTGCATATATTGCTATCAATTTATTGGTTGGTGAGTGTGCGCAGACTCGTCAAAACCTAGAGGGAACATTGTGAGGTGTATTGGAAACTGTAGGGCCCGTAACTAATAATTAAACATATTCGGGCGGGTGGACCCGTTGCAGGGATATATAGAGTTCTATATATCCCTGATCCGTTGGTATGACTTCTTTGCATGATGTTATTTCGTGACCTCCTGTCTGCTGTATCAAAAAATATAGAATCGCGCAACAGGGATATCGGCCAACATGGATATCTACTTCTATATATCTATGTCGCCCAATCGTACTATACTAAAAGACGCACACGATTTCAAATTGGTATTTCTTCACTGGCGTATAATTTTTCCCTGCCAGATGGAATTCGTCTTCTGAGGTTCAGATTGCCAAGACAGGAACATTCGGTGCCAGTCCTTTAGGTGCCTATGGACAATTAAACCTATCTGTCTTTTGTAGGCTATATATAACGAAGTTTTCGGTGTTAATTCGCTATGAATACTCATTACGGATCCACATCATCTACTGCGAAGCCATTTTTCTCCAGCGCCCCCCCCCCATATTGCCCCCCTGAGCCCAGCTCCCCCCATATCGCCCCCTGGGCGTTTCCGCCCCCTTCAAAATCGCCAGCACCCCCTGGGGGGCGCTGGAGGCAAGGTTAAGAACCACTGGTGTATAGTGACCTGAAAGGAACCAAGTCCCACGTATATTCAGATCCACGTAGAGACGCTGAACATCGCTGCTGAATCGATCAGAGTCAAAGACTCCAGCGCTGAGATTGTGGGCTGCCAACTATGGAAAGTCACTGCCTGGAAGCCCCCGAAAAGGGAGGAGGGGCAAAGCATCTTTCGACAAGTAGCTACATAGATATCTCCAGATTAGATTATAATTAGAAATGACTGAACATGAACATATTGCTTGCTGCAATACTGAAATTCTGTAGCCTACTTCTAAAAGTCATCATCATCATCATCATCATCATTGGTTTATTAGCAATTTTATCAGTTCAATACACCACAAAAAATGCGATACAATGAATAGACAGGAAGATGTCGAAGCGACTTGGATTTGTCAATGGAATCTGACACCCACCTTGGCCTAGGCGATGTAAAGAGGAGGCATGCACACTGAATGAAAGTAAAGAAGATAGTATAGAAAAAGAATGCGACAAGAAATAGGGCGGCATGTCATGGGAAGCGAGATCGATAGGTCAGTCGTGGTCCGGTAATCTTGAGGATGGACTGTATTTATTTAGTAGTAATTGCTTGTATTTCGACTTGAATGTGGACATGCTCGTCGACTGTCGGATGGCCGGCGGGATACTGTTCCACACTGTTCCACTAGAATTAGAATTGTAGCTACACAGTTTTTTCCAAATAAGAACAAAATTAGAACTATAGGTAGGCCTACTATTTTTTTTTTTTCAAATCTGATCAGAATAAGAATGATAGCTGTAACGATTACCCCGGAATTTGATTAGATCAAATAAGATCACCGGCATTCTTTCTAATAGGTCTAATGTGTACGACTAGAATTATTATCCGTATATCTGTGTACCAGAGCTAAAACGATGGCTCATATTGACAGGACAACATCGACCTCGTTACCAGTTCTGAAAGCGAACGAGAAAACAGATCTGAAGACAATCATGATGTAGATGATGATGAAGCAGAGATGAGCGACACACCAACGATAAAAGACGACTGATCTTGATGCTGACCTTTGATCCGGGCATTTGGCAATCAATGAACTGTTTGTTTTGTAAAGTAAAATTTTGCCGAATGTTATTGTTCCAATTTGACTGGCTATTCGAAAAAATTGTTATCTTGCCTAAAAGTGCGCTGCACGCGAAATTGAGTTAGATTCCAACGCGTAGCAGCGAAGACACAAGAGTCATCAATTATCAAATCTCATACAAAAAGGAAACATATTAGGTCGATTATTATTTAAACGCCACGAAATTGTTACGTTGTGTAACAACCCGACCGATAACCAATTTTAATCAGTTCTAATCAGTAGAGGCAAAGTGATTGGAGCGCGCAACATTGGATTTGAAACGATTAGTATGTACGGCGGATAGCAAACAAAAGGCCTCATTCGAATTGACAGCGTCTCTTCCGGGTTACGATCTAGAATACTATTGTTCGAAAACACAACGTTTGAGTCTCGGGCCACGATTTCTGCATTCTGACAAAATGACGTCATAAGCAGCACGCCTGGGCGTCTGCTGTGAATCGCATGTGACGACACAATCGCGTCATTGGCCTTCCGGCAAATCTCATCTCCGAGCTCGCTGCTGGTGTCGTCGTTTACTTATTACCAACACAACCAACCAATACCAATTGCAGTTTTCAACACAACCAACATTTCCGCCATCAACAATTTGTTACGTTACTGCATCGACTGTCAGTTTGAGGAATTCAGCTTCGTGGAATCGTTTGAGAAATGCGTTGAACCGCGTTTGTCTGTACGCCAATATAGGAAGGTGTCGAAACAACTTGGAATAGCCTTTGAGATCGGACATCCACCTTATGGCCTAGGCCAGTGGTTCCCAACCTGTGGTACGCGCACCACTAGTGGTACGCGAAGGTCTTCCAGGTGGTACGCGAGTCGATTCTGTCTTTTTCGATCGAAGGGAGTTATTAGTTCAGGTTAAGAACCGCTAAAACAATGGCATTACCGGCGATACAAGTAAACATATTTAAGTGTTTCCTTTGCTTCAGTCCAGGGGTGGCCAACCTGCGGCCGTAAGAGGGAATTTGTGAGGCCGTAGACACGCAATTCAATTAGTATGTGTTGGCGGCCGTCGACTTGCAACTCGAATTCACGAATTGACTCCCGATTTCTTGAAAGATTTTAATTAATCTTGAAATTTTCTTTGGGCTGCGCGCGATTCAGTGCGATTACATTTTTCGATTTTAATATAGTAGCACCCTTTGCAATCAGAGCCCCACAATACAGATGCGAACATCAGTGGAAAATTATGCGACTTACATGGAAATATCAGCTCGGAATCGTGTGCTCGTCACTATACTAAAAATCCTGATAGGAGGTCAAGAAATAACAGTATGCTACAAAGTGAATATAATACCAATTGGCCCACCCGAAGATGAATCATTATTTATAACTTGCTTTAACTTTTCGTAAACACCCTTACATCAACTCTATACCAGTGAATCTGATCACACGGGATGAGAAAGGATAAATGTTTGAGGGTAATATGTAAATAAACTACTAATATAAATGACGAAATTCATTGGTGAATATGAATTTTTTCGCGCTTCGCGCGACTATGCGAACTTTCTTCCTTAACATTACCAGTGACCACTCGCGATTTGGGTGCACATAGTTTGCCTATCATTAAATACATTAGTCCGGAGTTCACCAGAAATGGACATAAACACTTTAACCTGGGTATTTGGCGTCAAGCAGCTCCTTCATTACGACTATGCCCCGGAATGCGGACGTAGGTTACACGAGTAGTCGAAATGCGGCCGTGAATGGCAAAAAGGTTGGCCACCCCTGCTTTAGTCATAATCTGGCGTTAGCCCTGCGTATGCGTTGTGATGAATACAAGATGCGGACGTTGTAATTTGGTTTATTACTGTGGATGTGATGGATAATATAATCTTTTTTCAATGTACTCAGAATTGCTATGCGGGCCGGATGAAATCGTCTGGCGGGACGTATAGTTGACATCCCTGGCCTAGTTCAACAGAGTGTGTTAACACACCTCGAATAGGTCAAATACGTGATTATGACGTCATAAGTGGTGGAAACGCGAGTAACTTTATAGGTGGTACGCGAGCACTGCATAAAACCTCAAAATGGTACGTGGGTGGAAAAAGGTTGGGAACCACTGGCCTAGGCAAAGTAAAGAAGCCGGAGGACGACCTAAATTGCCGTGACTGAATCGATTCTGCATATTTACTGCGAATTTAGCTGCTTTATTTATCGATTGTTTCCACACTACGCAGCAGTTGCCTTCTCAACCTACACCTCCCACTTTGCTCTCAACGCTCCCTACCGCCCAAGTTTATATCCAGCGCCACCCAATAACCCATTTCATTGCCTGGTGCCCACTTTGGGAACCACTGATTTAGTGGATGATTTCTGGTTGTTACTGTGTCTGACGTATAGATTTACGCATTCGGCGGAGTTGAAACTTAACATATTACAGCGATAGAAATCGATCAAAGTTTCGTTCGCGTTTATGCAGCATGCTGAAGTAGCCTACTCGAAAAGCACAGGCCGCGCTTTCTTCTTTGAAGGATAAGCTTACACTTTTGGAGGCCAAGTCGAGTGTTACGAGCCAGATAGTGATGTTTGGTGCACTGTTCGTAACGTCTTTGTCAGCCAACCTCTTGCAAAAGCAGACCTTATTTGGTTTGGGATAGCCTACTACCCGCATTAACAACGTTGCATCGTTTAGTTCGCAAAAGCCCGCAGATTTGTTTCGGAAGATGAGGCTTTATCAAACACATCATTCTGTTGCACGGGGAATTTCGCTCTAACTGTACTTTAAATGCTTTTTGCAGTATATTTTATTTACGTTTTTTCCTACTTCCTACAGGTAGTGTTGCGTCATTTGATGATTAGCGATTGTAAAATGTTCAGTGTTCGTAGCAGTCAAGTTTTTTCTCATCTGTTTGTCTCACTCCAAGTTGATACAAACCAATTCATCGGCCCCCGATGGATCATTTATATATTAGAATATTATTTATTGTGCATTATATTTGTTATCTCATTTCTGTTATCTCTGTTATTCGCACCTTCTCACTATACTCCACTCGAATCAGCACAAATAATAAAATACTCAATTCAGATTGAGTATAGGCCTATTGGAATCATTGTGTCCGGTATTCTCGCGTTAGAATCGAGGATTACACCTGAACGTCCGAAGTTGTTCAAATAGTCGTATTGGATGACGCCTATATAATCAAATGCCGGGCATTTATCATCATACTCACTGTTGCCACTCTGGTTCCTGGAAAAACACAAGAATATGTCGTAAAAAACACTATATTGGCGGAAAAAACACTAGATTAGTAAATTTCAGGAAAAATTTGCCGTTGCCAAGTAATCATGATGACCAAGGTACAAATCCATAGATAATTCATGTTTGAAACATGAATTCGATACATATGTATGATATACTGCATGATTATTCAACGAAAATTAATGAACAAATAGGACGGAGCAAGAAAAATCAAATATTGTCGCTTTCGAATTGTATGGCATCTAAAAAAAAACGCTATACACCAAATTTGCGTCAATTCCGACCAGTTAAAGCCATTCAATCTTAAATCGAAATTTGGACAATTTTTTACAGTAATAGTATTTACGATGGCGAATTTAGACACTTCGCTACGACCAAACATCGTGTTCCGGGCATTTCTGAAGGGAAAGTGATGCTTATTTCTCACCCAGCGCCTGGCTCAAACCTTGGCGTGGTGTGTTGGCTTATTACTAATGTCATTCGTTAGCTGTCCAGTGTCCAAGGGCTGGCCAACAATACCTGTTTTCCGGATTCCAGCCGTTCACTGATTACTAGGCTACGTCAGGTTACCCTTAGAAACACTGCACACCTGATTTAGTTCAGTTCTAAATAATATAAGCCACCGCATAGCCAATTAAATTTTTAATTTATGATGACAAATTCACAATATTCTGTCAACCCCAAGAATTGTTGAGTTGTCAGTAGTTAGTATGATCGATCTGGAGGCGCCTGTGGTTCTTATGGGCCCGCTTGCACGCGGCTGCAACACTCGTGTTGGTGACCCCACCCTTTTCGACCACCTATCGCTGACCTGCCGTCTCGTTGGTGATGTCACCCTGCCAGGCATACGTTACGGTGATGATGCGCCATGGATTCTTGTGTGATAGTGAACTACAGTGGCGGCTCGTCCTATAGGGCAACTGGGGCATTAATTGCCCCACCTAAAATTCTGTTCAATAACAATTCTTTACCATTTATAGACGCACACCTATCTATATAAACCGAAATCACAGCGAAAATCGTATACTTCTTGTCCTTTCGCTTGTAAATGCCCATATATAGCGAAGTCTATGCGAAAATCGAATTCTCTTCTGTGTTTTCGCTTTGCGAATGCCTAGCCGGGGCTTGCCCCGGTAGCGCTCATAACAAGCTTTCACTGTCTATTCTCTCAAAACCGCGCACAATAAAGAAACGGTGATTTACTCTCTCCTATTCATAAAATTACCGAGCAACCGGGGCACGATAGCTCTGTGCCCTTAAGGTGTGATGTAACAATCGTATCTATAGCTGAACTCTGTTACCGTCATATGCGTTTAGTCGACCTCTGCTGGTATAGGTCGATTTTAATGGGGTTTCACAACATGAAAACTCTTGAAACTTGTTATGTCATGTCGTGTTGGTGGTATTTAACACTGCCCCAAGTTTCAGGGTTTCTACTTAAAGTTTAGGGTAGTAATTCCGTTTCCGAAGTTGAGTGTGTGCTGATCCGTCATGTATCGCAAACAGATTTTACTCAAAAGCCGGTATTGGTATCCATTGCTTTTGACGGTGTTCAATACTGAGATCGGTTATGACATTTGGCACGGTAAGTCTTAATGTTAGTATCGAACGCTGTACCAAGTTTTAAGTTTGTCACTGAACTGTGTTAGTGGTAATTTCGTTTCCTAATTCGAGTGAGAGCTGACTCGTCATTTATCGCTAACAGATTATACGCAAAGCCGGTATTGGTCTCTATTGATTTTAACGATGCTCCTTACCTAGATCCGTCATAAGCTTTTGCACGGTATGTCTTGATTTTAGTATCGAACGCTGTGCCAAGTCTCAAGGTTGACACTCAATGATTAGGGCAGTAATTTCGTTATCAAGGTCGAGTATGGTAAAGATGTGCTCCGATCTGACACTTTAGCCTACAACACATTGCGGATTTCACGCAAAAGCCGGTGTATCTGCGGTAACGTTAACTGAGATGATGATATCATTCTCAGTTTGCATTCAAATATTTACTTTGATCGTATATTCTCCAATGTCAATTTCACCGTGAAAATGTGGCCTTCAAGCCATTTGCGTACAACCCCCCCCCCCCGCCCCGTCACTTGATCAGCCTATTCCTCAGTAAATTTTACGCAAAATTCGGTGTTGGTCTGTTCGCATTAATTTTGACAGTGTACCATACCGAAAAGGGCCATGAGGCCACTTCTCGATAATGTCATGTAATAGTGTACCAAGTTTAGGGCTTTCATTCACGTATTTATTCGGTAATATATTTTTCAAAGGCGATTTCGCAGCAGACCTATAAGACAGTTCACGTTTGTAGACGAATTAAAACGCGCCAAATTAAATCCGTCCAATGTATTTCTTAGCTCATTTGGTGTGAAAAGTGTTTTTACTAACGTACCATTGTCGGAAACTTTCGAAATCTGCGCAGACGCGCTTTATGATGGCACGCTTGAACCTCCGAAACTACCGCGTGAAATAGTCCTTGAATTGTTGCAAACTGCTACTATAGTAGCGTTGAATTCAGCTTCAATGACACGATGTTCCGTCAATGCAATGGTATTGCGATGGGTTCACCGTTGGGACCCAGTCTGGCCGATATATTCGTGGGATACCATGAAAAGAAATTGTTTGAAAACGTCGCAAAACCTCTCCTCTATTTTAGATATGTCGATGACACCTTTGTTGCCTTTAAAATTGAGCGAGAGTGTAATAATTTCTTCGAAAAATTGAATTGTCTCCATCCAGCTCTACAATTTACCGTGGAAAAGGAAACTGATGCTGCCCTTCCCTTTTTAGACGTCTTAGTAGAGAGATCAGGACAAACGTTTTTAACGTCGGTGTACCGAAAACCTACTTTCACCGGTCATCATATTCGTTGGGATTCATTCTGCCCGAAGCGGCGTAAATTAAACCTCATTTCATCTCTCGTTAATCACGCCTTGCGCCTCTGCTCACCGGAAAAACTGTCACGCGAATTGGATGATATCCACTTGATTCTCTCCAAAAATGGCTATCCGGACTACATATTAAAATGCTCCATCTCTAGGGTATTGAAAAAATCGGATACAGCTCCAAAATATGGCCCAGAAATATGCCCGGCATTTTTACACCTACCTTGGCTAGGTAACGTGTCTAGCCGATTTGAAAAGCTTATTAGATGGGCTGTTCACCTTTGCTATTACAGCGTTAACACGCATGTAGTGTACACGACGAAACCCTTGTTACCCAACTCTCGAAAAGATGTACTTCCTGCCTTTGATGCAAGTAATTTTGTTTACCAATACAAGTGCCACTGTGATAGTAGGTATGTAGGACGTACCGAGCGAGATAGTGTAATGGTTATGCGTCCGGCTTCTCGGTCGTGGGTTCGATCCCCGGCCGGGTCATACCAAAGACTCGGAAAATGGTATCCGCAGCTATCCTGCTAGGCGCTCAGCAATCGAGGATAGCATGGAGGAGAAAAAAAAAACGGGGGCGCAGACTAGATGACCTCATGGGGCCGTATCGCAACCCCGTCGCCAAAGCATCTCGATGGTGCAGGCGAGAAAGAATATCATATCTCTCTCAAAGATTGTTTGAGCGTATTAAGCAGCATATCCCAAAATTGATTCGGTCAAAAACTTGCGCAAATGATCGCACGGAGCTCGCACGTCAGTGCAAATTGGCTGCAAACAACAGACTGCTATGATGATTACCAAGCATATGCTTCGTCAATCGGTCAGCATCTGAGCGAAAACCTTGCCTGTGCACAGCACTATGATGACAATATGTTCACTGTCATTGCGCGTGGTAGATCTGTGTTTCATTTAAAAGTGTTGGAGTCTACTATTATTCAGTTGAGCAAACCTATTCTATGCAGACAGAAAGATTTCCTCTATAACCTACAAATTTCTCATTATAGTGCGTGTTTTTCCGTGCGTGTAATTGTTTATTTACAAATTGTGCTGCTACTATAGTACCGTATGTGGTTGCCAGTAAATTCGGCCCTCGGTAAATTCGGCCAGTGAATTCAGCCCTCGGTCACTTCGGCCTTCGGTAAATTCGGCCTTCGGTAAATTCGGCCCCCGGTAAATTCGGCCAGGGCCAGGGTAACAATAACAGTTACAATAACATTACCTAACCTTAACCCTAACCTAATCCTAACCCTAACCTACCCCTAATCCTAACCTAACCCTAATCATAACCCTAACCTAACCCTAACCCTAATCATAACCCTAACCCTAATCCTAACCCTAAGCTAACCCTAACCCTAATCCTAACCCTAAGCTAACCCTAATCCTAACCCTAACCCTAACCTAATCCTAACCCTAAGCTCCTAATCACTTGATAATAATATAATTGTGTAATATAATTCACATTAATAGTTGGTAATACAATTTTACACAAAATTCTCCGAGGGCCGAATTTACCGATTGAATTCGGTGGTCAGTAAATTCGGCCCCGTAAATATCCGCGATATCTCCCGTGACTGTACGATGTACGCATACCCTGACCTTCAAATCACTCGATAATAAAATAATTATGTAATTCATTCACATTAATAGTTGGTAATACATTTTTATACAAAATTCTCCGGGGGACGAATTTACCGAGTAAATTCGGCCATCGGTAAATTCGGCCCCGTGAATATCCGCGCTATCTCCCACGATTATGCGATCTACGCATACCCTGACATCCATATCACATAATAATAGTATAATTATTTAATTAATTCATGTTAACGGTTGGAAATACATTTTAATACAATATTCTCGGAGGGCCGAATTTACCGAGGTCATAGGCCGAATTCACTGGCCGAATTTACCGAGGGCCGAATTTACTGGCAACCCCGTATGTCCGTATACTTCGTAGTTTGTTATTGTTGCCATTGATACAATGCGAATTTCATGGTCTGTGATTTTGATTGCTGCGTCATACTTTGCCTTTTTGGTTTTGCTTTTAAATCTGCTTAAATCCCTTCAGTATGCCGATAACTCTTGAAAAGAGGCACCCGACAAGTGTTCGAGTTTAATAAATATAGTGCTACAATGGATGTTGTATTGAAATTAGTCACTTTGTTGCATGCTGTTATTTCTTGTCCTCCCAGCAGGATTGTCGGTACAGTGGTAAAATATTGGAATCTCCGAAACGTATCAGAAACAAATTTATCTCTTGAGGAGCACCGGATTCCGAGTTGGCATTTCTATATGGGATGCATTATTTTCCTCCGCTGTTCGCATCTGTCAGAGATGAGCGGATTTGAAATTTCTATGTCCTAATCCAATCCAAATCCTAACCTTCAAATCCAAATCCAAATCCTAATCCAGAACTTTTTCATCATCATCATCATCATTGGTTTATTAGCAATTTTATCAGTTCAATACACCACAAAAAATGCGATACAATGAATAGACAGGAAGATGTCGAAGCGACTTGGATTTGTCAATGGAATCGGACACCCACCTTGGCCTAGGCGTAGTAAAGAGGAGGCATGCACACTGAATGAAAGTAAAGAATACAGTATAGAAAAAGAAAGCGACAAGAAATAGGGCGGCATGTCATGGGAAGCGAGATCGATAGGTCAGTCGTGGTCCGGTAATCTTGAGGATGGACTGTATTTATTTAGTAGTAATTGCTTGTATCTCGACTTGAATGTGGACATGCTCGTCGACTGTCGGATGGCCGGCGGGATACTGTTCCACACATCAGGTCCGGCATATTTGATGGAGCGATGATCTTTTCGGTCGATCATATGATATTTGGACGACGTGGACGCGCGTGTGTTGTACTTGTGCGCTTTTGATTCAGAGGTAAAGAAGTCATTGAAATATTCGGGGAATCGACCGCAGTGAAACTGATACATAAACTTGGCGATTTCTAGTTTCCGCATATCTTCTATGTTTAGGACGCCGAATCTCTTCAGCAGCGACTTATTGGATGGGCAGCCAGGCCCCTTTGGGGCCCTAGCTATGATTCGGAGCACTTTATGCTGTAGTTTCTGCAGTGGCTTGAGTGCAGTTTTACTGGCAGCCCCCCAACAGAGGATGCCATAATGTAACTTCGATTGGATTAAGGATTTAAAGAGTATATACTTCATATTCAAGTCCGTGTCCAATCCTAATCCGATTCCAACTGGAAATTCAGAAAAAAAAAACTAATTTATGCAGTGGAGGGATTCGAAAATTTTCCTTCACAACTAACGATTCACTTGATTCAAGATAACTTAGTAACCATAAGTACATTAATAACTGATCTGAATAAAGTTTGTCGCCATTCGCCACACGACATTTCAATCTCCCAGAAAATAGGTAAATCCAATCCAAATCCTAATCCGTTCTGAAAAAAATGTCTAATCCAAATCCAATCACAATCCGACAAAATTTCACAAATCCTGTTTTTTCAAAACCTAATCTTAATCCATGCTCATCTCTGGCATCTGTACTCTGGGGCTCAGATTGCAAAGGGTGCTACTATATTGTACAGCTCGGCAACTACGTTTTACAAGACCAATCACACTACCAACGTTGAACACACGATACCTACCCAAGTAAAATGTCATTTTCGTTTGGACAACTGACGTTTACTTGTGCAAAATTACCATTTTCACTTGGAGGTCCACCGTTACCTGAGTAAAAATATCATTGCCCTTTGGCGATCTTTCGTTGACCCAGAGTAGCAATACATTTTCACTTGGAAATCTGACATTTACCTGAGTAACAGTACCGTTTTGACGTGGAAATCTGTTTTTTCCCTGAGTAACAATCCATTTTCACTTGGAAATATATTTTTCCCTGAGTATCAATCCATTTTCACTTGGAAATATATTTTTTCCATGAGTAACAATCCATTTTCACTTGGAAATATATTCTTTCCCCGAGTAATAACAATGTGTTGTTGTACATCGACATGTATTTTTTTGGAAATTGGATAATAGGTTTCCTATATGTCCATGATGTCCGGTTTCGTGCTTTAGCCTCCCAAAGAGTCAAAATGTCGAAATTAGCAACCTCCTACTTTGGTAACTGCTTGGTACACGGATAATGGTTGAATTTATGTCTCCGTCGCGCTAACAAATACGGGTTACTTGTGAGTTTTCTCGCACATGTTTACTATATTGTGTCGTTATTGGTCGATACATGTCGCTCCAGTCAGCTGAAACCGGATCACTAATATGAGAAAGTGTGTGGACCGGATCCGGATATTCCCTCATGAACCAACAACCAATATTCAAGTAAACATGTTACAGCCCGTGTTTTGTTCTCCATGAAAAATACCAATGCATACACCATCACACACATCAAGTACCTCACGATTGTTCACCCACCCAAGTATTCGCTTAAACGAGGTGTACGTACATACAATGCGTCGGTGTACAAACATCATGGAAAACAAATTCGTGTTCTCAAGTCTCATTATGCGACGAATCTGTATTCAATGTGGGCATAGATGACACATGGCATGATACAATGGACAGTGCATTATGCTTGTATTTAGACTTGAAGGTGGACATTATAGGGTTGTTCAAAATATTTTTTTCCAAATTTCACTTGCTTGATGATAAAATTGGCCGGTTGCTCACGAAAACGACACACACCAAATTTTGGTGAATCACGATCAGTAGAAGCCATGCAATCCGAATTTGAAATTTCGACCATTTTTTGAAAAATATTTTTTACGGTGGCTAATTTCGACACTTCGATATGACCAAACATCGTGTTCCGGGCACGCCTGAAGGGAAACTGGTGCTTTTTTCACGGGTATTCATCTTGATTTGGTGTGTAGCGACGTGTGTAGTTAGGGAACCTGACAATTTTATTATTAAACAAGTAAAATTTGTAAAAAAAAAGTTGTTTTTGAACAACCTGTCGGTTACTAAATAATTTATCACGCAAAGTGATTCACTATCAAGCCTTGCCGATCCTATGTTTAATAGACGTTTAATCGGCGATCACAGGTTGACCAACATCTGTGCAGCCCACCCACAATCCGATTTTCTGGGACAGTGTGCATCCAGCCTTACTAATCCTCTAGGCGAGTATATAAAGTGACAATGTCAAAAAGAGCGAAGAGCAGCGTCATTAAAAACATCCTGGGCGTCGACAGCGCATTGGGCGATTTCTCGTCATTTCAGCGTCGTACGCTGGGTTGCTTGCCAATGACACGCTTGAGACACTTTCAGCTGTGGCTCTTCCATGGAACCAGCACGTCAAGACGCTCAATAAATCTAATGTCATGATGCGAACGTCTAACTAACTAACTAACAGCCGACGGACAATTACCCTCAAAATAGTCGAAGCTTTACGTAGGCTATATATTTCGTCAAAGAAGCTTTATTTGCCCTATATTTTCAATTGTCAATGTCAATCCACTGTGACTTCACAATTGAATATTCGATACGTCATGGCTTTAAAGAACAGACGATTAACAAGATACTTCAAACGTCATTTTGCCTAAGGTGTTATCGTCGATATTTCAGACACCGCACTTTGCGCAGCGGCATGATTGCCGAAAACTCCATGGATGCAGATGGAAGACGCCAAACCCGCTATTTTCCACCAACCTCCTAACATTATGCCTTCTCGGGATTGCCAAGTGTCTGACGCTTGTCGCTGGTATGTCCTGAGCAGACTTGAGCCCACAGCTTAACAAAGATGACGTAATACGAAATGGGATTTGCGATATTTATGATTTCAATATGCAGTGTAGTTTAGCCCTACCTCACAGAGTGCTGAAGATAGATGATAGCAGATCAATGATTGCATTTTCGGAATCAAAGTTAGCCAGTTTTTACGCACTGAAGCCACTGCAAAAACAACATCGGGACCTCCTTATCATAGCCCATAGGGGCCAAGATGTGCCTCAAAACATCACTCCTCAAAAGTGTGAGTGTACTAAATAAACGTATCAAATTAAGTTATTGCACTCGCATGGGGCTGCATGATGCGGTGGCGCCCCAAATTTAGACCCTATACGCGACCCATACACTTTACGAATCACTGTCTTTTGCTTACCTTTGACAACTAACTATTACACTAACATTTCTGTTTGGCTTTGTTTTTGATGCAACTTGTTGTTTTATGGGGCGATAAATAAGCTTGAAAATCTTTTAAATTTATCACCCCCTTATTCTTTCTGAAAACCCCCGAATTTCAAAGGGGTTTGTGTGCGTAAAGCAGGAATACGTAGAGAGCTCTATCTTTAAACAGTTCTATCTACAGATTTCTAGATATCCTAGGTGTATAAAGTAATTTAGACTAACTAGGGATCAAATGTTAATAATTAAGATATTGCAGTCGACACCCCCAATCCCTCATTGATCATATGATATAGAGATACGTATCATCACCTTCACTAGCTCTACCGCTAAAAGCCACAGGAGCAGAGAGAGGATGAAAATAGTAAGAACCAATATTATCGATAGAATTCATTCATGAACTTTTAAAAGCTTGTTCCTAATAGCGACTATCGAGTGTGACCACAAGACCGCTGTTGGGCTTTATGATCAATAAATATCCCCGACATTTGCCGTCTCGAGGGATTAGGGATTATTAAAAAAGTATTTCTTATTGAAAATCCAAGCATATGTTAAAAATATGGTGGAAAATATATGCATTTTCGAATATACTCAGAATTAGGGCTAATACGTCCTTACGAGGATTTGACATCCTTTTTCAAGAAATCGAAAAAAATTACCTTTTCGTCAGTAAACCTAACAATATGTCACATTCAACATTATATATCACCCGTTGTATTGTCGGGCAATATAGCGATTTATTACACACGGCCTCACAGAAGCCAGCATGCCATCGGAGGTGGTGATCAGCCAATCGCTAGTGGGCGCCCGAGTTTCCGGCTGGGCTGCATGCGCCAATATCTAAAGTCCTCCAGAACTGGATCCAATCAAACGCCAGAAGTTGTCATCGAGTTGATGGTGGACCTTCATCTCCTACTTGGAATTTCTTGCTCTCGGCATGTCGATGGAAATGGCTTCCGCTTATACGCAGAAATTTTGAAGCAGCCTTTTTAAGCGGCCGGATCGCTTTTCACATCTACGTTTCAAGTCTTTTCGCAGTCTCGAGTTTACTGCTGATCCACTTTTTTAAACTGCCTGACAACTTAACTTTAAGCGACATCCTTCCCTTCTTTCAGGCAGTCCTTGTCATGGCGTCTTCTGCTCGCGATAAAGTACAAATTTCTTGAGCATCGTTTTTGTGGACAACGTTGGATTGTCAGTAAATTTGAAAAAATGTTATACTTATTTTTAATTAAAAATTCAAAACTTTATTCTCTCGTAACAATACTTCTATAGGTTGGAACTGAGCCAAAATTGGTGTGCAGGGTGTTTTTAGTAGACCTAACGATTTTATCAAGTCGCAAATTAAATTTGACAAAAAAATTATTTCTGAACAGCGTTTCTTGCTCTCGACATGTCGTTGGAAATGGCGGCTTGTATGCAGAAATTTTGAAGCCGCCTTTGTAAGCGGCTGGATCGCTTTTCACATCTACGTTTCATCGTTTCAAGTCTTTTCGCAGTCTCGGATTTACTGCTGATCCACTTTTTTAAACTGCCTGACAACTTTAGGCAACTTCTTTCTCTTCTTTCAGGCAGTCCCTGTCATGGCGACTTCTGCTCGTAATAAAGTACAAATTTACAACTCCACTCGAGTAGCACAAAATTCCTACTAAGTGTTGGAAGTCTATCTAGGCTCATTCGCGTAAGCCAGTGGTTCTCTGCCGGGGCCCGCGAAGCATTTTCATGGGGTCCGCGAAGCCTCAAACCTAATTTGTATTTTTTTAATCGGGAAATCACGTGGCACAGTTTCGCGTCATTACTATAAAACTCATCATTGGTTTATTAGCAATTTTATCAGTTCAATACACCACAAAAATGCGATACGATGAAAAGACAGGAAGATGTCGAAGCGACAAGGAGTAGTCTATGGAATCTGACACCCACCTTGGCCTAGGCGATGTAAAGAGGAGGCATGCACACTGAATGAAAGTAAAGAAGATAGTATAGAAAAAGAATGCGACAAGAAATAGGGCGGCATGTCATGGGAAGCGAGATCGATAGGTCAGTCGTGGTCCGGTAATCTTGAGGATGGACTGTATTTATTTAGTAGTAATAGCTTGAGCTCACATGAACAGTATGGCCGCCTGAGATAAAATATCCTACTGTGCGGGCTCATTTTAATCTCAAAATTGCCAATAGCCTACTGATACAAATATTTTGCTGTTTAAAGATGTTTTGTAAGGGATTGTGGAAAAAATGTTGGATGAGTAAGGTCAATCACGGTGACGATATACGTTACCATTTTTCATGATAACTTCAAGATAAGTTGCTTGATCAGGGGTGTCAAACTCGACTTGTGCCGCTGGTAGAATTCAAGAGTTTTAGTCACTCGCGGGCCGGACCAGCTAGTCAAATAATTTCAATATGCTACATCGACATCCATATCTTAGCTTTTCACTGGAACGCTTTATTGATATCACGGAATACGTGGGCCCGGACTCTATTCCAGCAACAACGTTATTCGCAAACGATGGAATCGGCAAAAATACGATAGGCCTAATTGGCCGATTGAATACTTTTATTAACTATTATAAGAGTGGCTCTAACGAGGATATGATTGAAATATTTCTATGCCCGTTTTAGTGGACAGCAATGTCAGTGGACAACGGAGATGCGTCGTTGTCCGACCTATTCGTGGTGAAAAATATATGCTGGATTATTTGCGTCGAATTATTTAGTAGTAAAATCTCAACTTCTGTTAAAAATCTGCCGGATAATGAGATTAATTCTTTTCAATTTACTCAGAATGGCCTCGCGGGCCGGATGCGGCCCGTGGGCCCTATGTTTGACACCCCTGTGCTAGATAGAAATGACCAGGCTTGACGTTGTATGTTCATTGTTAGGTTCATTGAAAAAAATTGCTCCTCAATTTTGGTGCCATATTTGTTGCGATCATACCCAAAATGTGTCGTCGGAAGCTTTACGCGTTATTATTACATTCGCCATAATCTAAAATTGTGGAAATGAATTTTCGGCACTCGTTCATATCAAACAGAGGACGCGTATTTTCAAGACACCACCACGTATTTCAAGTTGCAGAATTTGCTTTGAAATATTAAAAGGCATCCCAATTGCAATATTAATAGTATGATCTTATTTTCAAGAAAAGTCATTTTGTTGCTCTTTATCACTAAGCCTACAGCTATCATTTGCACAAGTCAAATGGCGATTGCATGATAATTGAGCTAAATTTGATCCAAAACTTCGTGGGGGTCCGCGGGGTCCGTCACGGTCCGGAAAGGCAAAAAGGTTGAGAACCACTGGCGTAAGCGGTGTCTTAAAATATCCTACAAGTCGGCAGCTACGGAATCAAAAATAAAGAATACCGGCACCCGGTATTAATGGCCCGTAATCGACAAAAACCATGAATACCTCAAACAACAACTTGAATAGCAACGTCGGCTACTTTTTCCGCCTACGCATCTTCTAAACCAGCAGTGCCCAACCAATGCGTCTGGCCAAATGTTATGGAGGGGCATTTTTAAAGCGTAGAAGTTTTGGGTAGTGGGGAAATGATGAAGACTAGGAATAATTCTGAAGTGGGGAATGAAGCCAAAAAGGCTGGAAACCACTGTTCTAAACTAATTTCCACCACACTTCAACAGTTCGATCATTATATAGTTCTCCAGTTGGAGCGAAATGCCAGTTACATAATCTGTGCCATCATTCAAAGTCCAATCTCATTTCTTCGTGAATATGCTACAAGACTGTGTCGTGAGAAACAAGCTTGCCGTACATCGCGGCCATAATTTGACTTTCATTGGCATCTCGCGACCCCACCCTCGCACATGTCAATCTCATTTGCAACTACGAAATTGGCCGCCTCGGATATACGACTCATCGACCAAATCCGCTCTGTTCTGCTAAATTTCATACCTTCTTAACTACTACTCGAGCCTCAACATGTCTTGGAAACGTACCGCTCTTTTGACCTACTCAATCACTTTTCAGATATACCAAAAATATAGATCAAATAATAGATCTGGCGATTTTGCACGTTGCTGGATTTTCTGCCGACCAGAAAGGTAGATTAGTAAGATTCTGCCACAACCAACTGAGTATAGACTGCTGCTTCTTGATCCTGGTCGCCACCAGGATTAAAATCTCGATTAAGGTACACAAGCATATAAATTTGGCGAGGTTTGTAATAGTTAGGACATTGTAGATTGGAATTGCTTATCTGAGGTTCGTTATAAAGATAGTGAAGATTGCATGTTGACGATATTTTGTTACCGGTACTCAATTGTGCTTCTTATTGACTGATGATCATGTTATTACAGAATGTTTAATGATAATGATAATTGCATACAAACTATGTAATAAATGAGTTCCGCCGTTCTCTTGCATTGGATACAATCAACCAAGCCGTGAAATGCTACATCGCCAAACATGGCAAAAGAACAGAACCGTAATTGAAGGCTGCTTCAAAACAACAGAAAGTGCCCAAACTGAAAATGCCTGTTAAGGCCTTCAGGACATTGTAGATTGGAATTGCTTATCTGAGGTTCGTTATAAAGATAGTGAAGATTGCATGTTGACGATATTTTGTTACCGGTACTCAATTGTGCTTCTTATTGACTGATGATCATGTTATTACAGAATGTTTAATGATAATGATAATTGCATACAAACTATGTAATAAATGAGTTCCGCCGTTCTCTTGCATTGGATACAATCAACCAAGCCGTGAAATGCTACATCGCCAAACATGGCAAAAGAACAGAACCGTAATTGAAGGCTGCTTCAAAACAACAGAAAGTGCCCAAACTGAACGCAGAGCGAATGTTTGTAGTTGTATAATTGTATATCTGACTCCAAGATGTATTATTGACTCCAAGAAGGTTGCGTTTACAATTCGCTGCGTGTTTCTTCTTTCGTTCGACGAACCGGCGTAACCGCGCCGTACGGCCTTGTTGGCTGACGTACCACGAAGCCTGTCTATTGGACACGTATTCGATGGATCACACTGACGAATATATTTGTTTCCGTCTCCACGACTTGTAACTTTATTGAATCACGTACGACAAAGTAATGGACTTCCAAATCGGCGAAATATCATGAATTGAATGACCGTCTCTCATAGCCACGAGAGAGTACATGCACCAAATTGTTATCTACATTCACACGACAAAATATACGACTCACAACAGTCTTATCAGGTTTCAGTTCCGGGAATTCCGTAAGGTCTACCAACTCCTTATCGAATAATATTTAAATGGCGTTATACCAATATACTCCGTTAAAAGTTCCCCCTTCCCACCAAAATAACTTGGTGTAAAAAAAAACGAGTATATTGGTCAAAATCTCAAACCTAGGGTCATACAACATATGGACTGGGGCTAATCATAGGGACTGGAGACAGGAAACGATTTTATATGCAGGGGCAAAAGTAAACTAATGAAACGAAATACCATACAAGCGCGGCAGCGTGGCAAGCGTGGCAAGCGGAAACCCTATTTTACACAACCATCTCGGAACGACTCGCAATATCATCGTTCCGTCCTACTGGCAACTGAAACTCAGATCAACAATAGTTGGCGCTCAAACAAAACAAAGAAATAAAATACATAATTAAACCAGCACAAAAGCGTTACAACCGTGACATTACAGGTCACTTCGCATGCACTAACAACAAATTAATGAACATGTATAATAAAGAGCAACAAAAAACTAGAAAATGCAATGCAATTCACAGACGTAACCAGTCTAAACCAGTCTATATGCACTGACGAATACCATCTACGTGTATGCACTGACGAATACCATAATTCATCCAGCAATCATGCTTCAAAACCCACGGAACATGCTATTCACTGTCATTCATATACTTCTACTTTCTCATTATTACTGTCAACCCGTCCAGCGGGGACAGCAACCATTCCTACCAAATCCATGTTGTCTGATCACAACAACAGAGGGCTTATGGCAACTCAACCACAATTCTACAGTGACCATTTCAAATTTGACGCACAGTTCAGTGCCGCATAAGCGGGCCTACACGCGCCTAACATTTCGATGTCAGCATTTATTACTACAACGCATACTTCAGCAACGAGCTTCGGTGACCCCACCTCACATTCTACGACGGGGAGTCACAACTTGATGCAGCAAACCTGCATTTACATAATATATCAATGCGCAAATCACGCTTTTCACTACGCATATTTTTACTCTACGCGATTCAACAATCGATGAAGCAGCAATCCTGCATTTACGCAACATATCAATGCATAAGGCACAATTTTCATCACGCATATCTTTATTCTACGCGATTTAATGCAACACGTAATCATTCAAATGTCTTGGTCTAACAATTCGTCTCCCTCTGGACGTATATCTTGGACTTGACTCGTTGAGAGTTCTGCCTTCGTTACATGTTTGGGTCTTAGCATCATCGCGCACGCGGGATTCACGCCTACGAATTACGCGATAAACATCAACAGGTAAGCAATCAGATACACGCTCTCGAGACGCGCTACCAATACTACTCGGACAGCCGCTCTCGCTGTCATCACTACCAGAAGAAATTACATGTGCGTCATCCGGATTTGCCGCGGAGTTTAGTACGGTACCGATTTGTCCGCATCAACGGGCGGAAACTGCTGAACGAAATCATCGAACGCGTCGTTATCTACATCAAATGGAGAAAAGTAACATCAGTCTGTTAATGCAGACTACTGAAATACAAATCAACAACACTAGGCGATCAAAAAAAAAACACAAACATCACTTAATACCTCAAAACAATACATACACGATATTACGGCAATATTAAAGGATACATTACATTGGGCATTCAGAAAACCGATAATATCACTCGCACACGAACTAATTAGCAAGATACTGTTATGGGTATAAAAAAAATCGAATATTCACCTGCAATCATTTTATTCTAAATTGATATGAAACTTCCTGATTCATATCACGTAGCATTTAACATTGGTATATACCAACAGAACGAGAGTGTGCCCTATTTATTGTATTACATGCAAAGCAATGTTTGCAACTATCATGCACTACCGCGGTGCATATTTTCTCAATGATATACTCAACATAAGGGTATCGTCGTATGGCAGAGGCCTAATATCTCTTCATAAGCCTTGCAATATATCATTATTCATCACACATACATATCAAGCTATTCAGCTATTGGATGCATCATGGCATCGAATAAATAGGGTAGCCTTCTTGCTACGGGTTTACCCGCACACATCTCTTATCAAAACATCATGCTATATAAGCACCTGCGTCCTACAGCTCTAGCAGCGGAGGATTTGACTCGCAGGAAATGCGACCCCTACCTGGGTTTAGAAACCAATGATTGCAAGTTACTTTACAAAACTATACTTTGCCAATATCCCAATAACAGTAACCAACTAACGTCGTAGTGTAAGAGAATAAAATCGATCTACCTTATTGTTCTAATCTGTGTGATGCATGCTTGGAGCACCACTGTCCGCACATCTGCTAAACTTCTGCGATTTCCGGGCATTTTCTGACACTGCAGACGTCTTCTTCATTGTTGTCTTTGTTATGGCGTATTGATCGTCGAAAGCACAACCCCGCTGCATTTTTTCCTGGCAATAACGTCTCGTCGTTTCCTGTGAATGGTCTTTCTCGCCGCTGTGCAAGGCGAATCTTTATATTTATCGTTTCCGTGGTCCGATGCTGTATTGCTATTTCTCGCCGTCGTGCAAGGCGAATCTTTATATTGTCTTCGGTCGGCCGGTCCGTCTTGATTACTTAAATGTCGGGGTCAACCATTTAACGCAGAGCGAATGTTTGTAGTTGTATAATTGTATATCTGACTCCAAGATGTATTATTGACTCCAAGAAGGTTGCGTTTTACAATTCGCTGCGTGTTTCTTCTTTCGTTCGACGAACCGGCGTAACCGCGCCGTACGGCCTTGTTGGCTGACGTACCACGAAGCCTGTCTATTGGACACGTATTCGATGGATCACACTGACGAATATATTTGTTTCCGTCTCCACGACTTGTAACTTTATTGAATCACGTACGACAAAGTAATGGACTTCCAAATCGGCGAAATATCATGAATTGAATGACCGTCTCTCATAGCCACGAGAGAGTACAATGTACATGCACCAAATTGTTATCTACATTCACACGACAAAATATACGACTCACAACAGTCTTATCAGGTTTCAGTTCCGGGAATTCCGTAAGGTCTACCAACTCCTTATCGAATAATATTTAAATGGCGTTATACCAATATACTCCGTTAAACCTGTTAAGGCCTTCAGAACATTCAATTGGAAGAGTGACTGAAGATATGGTATCTGACCCGGTGACGGTGCTATTTATTTCAAGGTAAATTTGTAGACATTGATTATATCCATAATGTGGCGCATATCACTAAATTAATGGTTATAGAGCTGTCATACCAGCATAGGATCAGCCACTTGAACATCATTTTAAAAGTGATTCCACCGTATTGTCTGTAGTTACTGCAGAAAATCAATCATGTAAGTTATATTGCCAGAGAGTAATGAGAACTTGTTCGATATATTGACCGCATCAAGAAGTGTTCCCCATGATGATGATCGGTTCGTGTCAGAGGCAACTCTTCTCGTTATTTTCATCACTACTTTTTGCTAACATATCAATTGTACGAGTGTAGATGTATATTATATCGAATTCTTATCCAGTGGTGTATTCAAGGGAATGCATTCACGATATCAAACGTTCTTGTCATAACATTCAGCGATTTTATAATGAGATTTTTTGCTAGTCGCCAAATGATCGGTTTCAGTATTTTTCACCATACTAGCAAATATGCATGTGCATTGTGCATATGTAAACATACGTATAGCGTCAAATCCTTCTGAAACATTCACATGTTTTCCAGAAACAAGCTACATGGAATCGCAGTCAACATGCGTGACAAAGACAAGTGATCTGCCACCTGGTATGTAGCTTATACTCATTTGAATTTCAAGTCGAGTTGATATTTCAAAATATACATATACAATCTTGCAGTTTAGGGGAGTTTGGCAAACTTTTGCTAACGAGAGAGTTGGAAATGGTGTTTGACTGCTCGAAAGATTGCTGATTACCAGTGCAATGCACATAGTTACAATCCTGTAACAATTGATATAAGATGGTGTACAATGGAGCCTGACCGTTTATATCGCTTTGCCGATAATATAGACTCGATTTCACTCTTTGAAAGAATCGTTGGTATCGGCCATTGGAAATGAATATGTATGGGCAGTTTTCGTGAGGTCACAGCATGGTCATAGGAAGTCCATAAACTATAATCTTTGACCACTAGACTGAGAATATTGATATATTTCACATATATTACACTTTACAGGTGTCCTGATACAGCCTTTCTAGTTTATTTTCTGTCCAAGTATAGCATTGGCTGTAAAGCTGTTCAAATAAATGCCCTGAAGTTTTTCAAATGCGCATTTTAAGGTATTCCACACAATTTGAATATAGGCTATAGTCGTTATCGGTGAAGGAGTTGGATATTGGTTTTATCGGTATCGTCCCGAAACTCCAATATCAGTCGGGCTCTAGTATATAAATACAATACAATGAAAACTACCAATTCTGCACTTTGTGATGAGCTGGTTGCGGAATACAACTTTTTAATGACTAGAGACTTACCAATTATTGGTTCACCGCTCATATCGAATGGATACCCCACTTGGAAACAGATATTGATATCATCCATTAGAGGAAAAAATATCAGCCAACAAGACCAGGAGAATTTCCAAATGATTTCTTTTGTGATTGGCTTCCTAATACAAGTTTTAGTTTAATCATAGGTTACTACATCATCGCACAGTCAATATGAACTTCTTTTAATTCAGAAAAACAATGAGCTGAGAATTGAACTGATGGTGTCCAAGATTGAGGAGCTCAAAGAAAGAAAAGACATGAGAGACGAAGAAAGATATTTCAGAAAGCAAGAATTCAAATGCGTATTGAAGAACATGCGATAAAAATGGAAAAATATATATTAGACCTTGGACAATCGAGGAATTAGTGACATCTGTAATGCAATATTTCTTTGTTCAATTATTTCATTGTCCCTTCCTGTCAAGTTATGTAAATAGCCGAATACGCATTTTCTGAAAAGCAACATTTCTTATAATATTTCATTGTGCCTGACAGGCAATGTTCCCTCTAATTTTCGACAAGTTTGCGCACACTCAGCAACTCACTACGCAGACCCTTGGACAAAAGTGCGTAAACGTCTATAAAAATAGACATCACTTCGAATTTTTTGGTGCGCAACTTGGATTTTCTGTGCGCAGAGACCATGTCAGCACTGCGCATTTGCGCACGTGAGTAGCTTAGAGGGAACATTGCTTATAGGTATTGTCGACGGTGCAAACATTTCGGCACATTTTTTCAATTCATATTTGTCAATTTGATTAGAAGTAATGGGACACCTGCTCTTTGTTTATTGTCTACAGTGCAATTGTAGTTGAATCTTTCATTCCACGAAGTCATGCTACATTTTTAGAGCATAGAGCCTCTGTCTCCCAGCAAAGTCCCATTGTGTTTTTTCTGGCCGAGCTCGTATTTTAATCTTGAGTTTGAAAAAGTTCTTGAGTCATGAGTACTCCCTGGCCACCTCACAACAGCATTAGTCACAACCGGTATTCTCTTGACATTGCAGTCCATTTGACAGTTCAAAGAAAAATATCCTTTCCTGCAACATTTCTCTATTACCTGATAATGCCCAAGAAATGCAGTGGATAATTCGGCGTGCAGTTGTCCGGGTTACACCAATCAAGTCAGCATCTGTTTGTTGAAAATGATCGTAGCAAAAAATAGGAGAGCACAGAGTAATTCCATCATGAGGTGCAAAGCTTGGCAACGTACATCCAACCATGGGCTGTCTTTAATCATCTCCAATAGAATTACCGTAGCTCCCTTGTAAAATCTGTAGCGGTCAACGAATTCATTTTCTGGGTATTTTACAAATGAGTCCGATATGTTTGCCAAGTAATGCCTGGGCATGACAATTGTATTCTAGTCGTCCGAACTGCCATCTACGATATCCAAAATATCCATACTACAGACAGTAATAACAACAGTACCAGTTTGCAATGCCGTCTTTAGAACTTATAACTGTGAATAAACTACAGAGTAATATGCATTAAAGCTGCAAAGTGGCTTCAAATCAATTTCATAAGTCTACCTAGGAAACGATGGCATTCATAGCACATGACCAAAATCGACGACGTTTCCAATCAGCATTGCCAAAGCAATATTTACTACGAAGTCGATGGGTTGACATGGCAACCTTCCACGGATCACTACATTTTGCGTCATTTTGACGCAATAGCGTTCTACTATAGATTACTAACCTACGGATAGATACGCAGGTCCCGTCGTTACGCTCCGGCAAGCAGTTACACTTGTTGCTGAGCAATCTAAAAGCTGCATAATTGGTGGTGTTATAACTTGCGACCCGAGAGGTGAAATTTAATGAAACTGGTCTTAATTGAGAGCTACTGCCGCATTGATTCCAAAAATACAAATTAAAATCTTGACGGGGATATGGAACCACCTCAAAACAGCCCTCAAAATCCGAAAATCGGCATTGTTCCAACAATGGCACCACCGCAACACGACAAACGTAACAATTGCAATTTCATCAAGCGATTGTTCAGAACAATGCCGATTTTCATATTTCAAGGGATGTTTTGACGTGGTTCCCTTTCCCCGACAAGATTTTAATTTGTATTCTCAGAATCAGTGCGACAGTAGCTCTCAATTAAGACCAGTTTCATTAAATTTCACCTCTCGGGTCGCAAGTTATAACACCACCAAATATGCTGCTTTTAGATTGCTCGGCAACAAGTGTAACTGCTTGCCGGAGCGTAGCGACGGGACCTGCGTATCTATCCGTAGGTTAGTAATCTATAGTTCTACATCCTGGATTTGTAGATCTACTAACTTCGCACGAACATCCAATGTTTTGGCGTGCGGATCATCTACTTCTAAATCGGGAGATCTTGGAACTCGCAGATCAAGCGAAAATCCAGGATGTTTTTACTCAGCTTTTTGGCCTCCACCCTTAAAGTAGTTTCGGCCATATCAGATTTACTGGGACTCTACTTTACAAAACTTCCTTTTCGAATTGAGCCATAGTATCGACATGTCTTTGTAATTGCAAGTTCTGCTGTTATTGAAGTACAAATTGACAGTAATTCTCCGCGAATTTGGAAAGACTGCATAGCACACAAGCACTCTCAAGTAGTGCAACAGCAGGACAAAACTAGTCGCGCAACGTAATAAGTCAGTCAAAACACAGAAGCTTTGGTAGAAAAATGTTCAAATTCACGAGTTTTCATATCCGGTACTAGTGCATTCAGAATTGTTGAAAATTGCCCTCTGTTTCGGATTGAAAAAATTGCTAACTCTACTCATAATGAACTAGGATTAGATAATAACGGAAGTTGTTTCAATGTCAAGTTTTCGGGAATTCTAGATCTACTCTTTAAAAAGTCAGCTTAGTAAACAAGCACTCAAGCAGTGCAAAAGCAGGTTAACACTACCCACCCGCAATTTTAAAAAGTGAATGTATTTTAGTACTCAAACCACGTCTTCTGCCAAATCCTACATTTCAACACTCAAACTCTGAAAACTTCCTTCACATTTTTATTGTATGCAAACAAGTTAGGATCGCGGGCGCTCCTTCTTCCCCGTGAAGAGAGCCTTCAGCGATACGTTGGCGACCTTCACCACCTTGAATCGAACACCGGGGATATCCCCCACGGCGTGACCACTACGCCCGAATCCAGCGACAAGAACTTCGTCGTTCTCCTGCAAAAAGATAGAATGTCAAGCCAGATGTTTAATGGGACGGGTTACAGAACCATGGGAATATCTAATTGTAATGCTGGGCTGAATGAACAGAGTCGACAGAGAGGATATTTTCCAGTACTGAAATGCTACGCTCCTTTCCACTTAGACTCGATATATCAATAAGAATTATAGTTTCACTGTGGAATGCAGATGCAGTAAACCTCGATGATCGTAACGCATGGAATAACACACATGCAGCAGAGCTACACAATTTACTATAAATGACGCATATGTGAAATCGTGACGGACTCGCAGCATTGTCACAAAGTGCAATGAAATAGGTATGGTCGAAAAACACAAAATCATCTTAATGTGATGTAGAAGTAGCATTATAATCTTTGCGTGAATGAAACATATTCAATAATGCTACAGTGTCTTAATGAGAGATACTCAAACACTCGGTGCTTGTCATTATCAAACCCCTAACCTTGACAGATAGTTGCGTTCAGTAAAGACAAAACATCACAGTGATCAGATGTCCCTGTCTATGGAATCATCACCACGCAACTGCCCTTGTAAAAATAAGCCTGTCCACATAACATGCGTCATTTCAGTAATTCGCAAGCACATTTTTAAAAGTTGCAAATCAAGTGTTTTGAAAATTTTCATCATTTACAGTCTATGGCTATGACTATGTTTGTCTGGACATAAGCTACTCTGATTCCAGCGCGACAATACACCTTTTATGCTACTATAAGGAATATAACGCCACTTTTACATCACATTAAAGACTAATTGACATCTTTCAGGCCATACGTATTTCATTGCACTTTGCAACAATGCTGAGAGTCAATTATGACTTCACAGATGTCATATCCAGCATAGATTCGTTCTACGTGTCTCGCATCCAGTTATATTATTACTTCCCAGTGTAAATTACTATCGACATTTACGTTTACAGATCAACTCGAAGTGACAAAAATCTCACTACTCACTTCTTGCTAATGGCGGACTGTCCGACAACTAACTAAACAATTTCAAAATACATGCATAGGAAAATTTCTCTGTAACCAACCGGAGTGTGGTAACATCTGCAGTTCACCCACAAACAACAAATTTGACAGGCAAAACTTTATCTGATCAAGTTCCGTCAAGAAAACAAAACACAACAGGAGCACAATCACTACTAGTATATATGTGAATAACCCATTAGGTTAGGCCTACCTGTTGAAAACGTTGCCTACCAAACAAGGATGAAAAATATTTTCTATTACAAATATTATAGATCGCATTTCGGTTTCGAGGTGCTTAACCCAACTAGAACGGCCGGCCTCGAGTCCAAATTTCAATGCATTTAGAAAAATGTTCATAAAATCCGAACCACGAGACTTGAACCGACACCCAATATATCGCTGTAATCGTGAAACAGCCACCTAACCAACTGAGCTACTCTCAAAGCGAGAGAGAAACAGGTGATGCCCCTATACCAAGAAGTGTTCTCAACTTTTTGAAAATAAAAGAGAATTTGCTTCTTGAATTTGCGACTACGTCATACATAGACGTGCTCGGGATAGAATCATCGCCTGACTGATTTCACAGCAATATCAGGATTCCAAAATGACCTGAGTGAGGTTCTTACGATAATACAATCGACTGTAAAGACCGCTGATATACCGATGGCTACAGTTGGCTATAGCGCGATTGATGCCAGGCGTCTCGCATTCAGTGCACATACACGCGCCACCTGTTATTGTAGTATTGACGACGCTCATTCAATGATTCAATTCACAGTGCCGGACGCCGATGTATGTAATCGCTTCGTACGAGTTACTAAGTACTAGATAGTGCTTTATCGAAACACACCTTGCTCTTGTACAACAAGTAGAACTGAATATATATTGGTTGGATTGACAGGTAGTCATATCTGCAATATAAAATGCAGTGTTTCACTGCTATTTTACTGGGCATTTGAAGAAAGATTAGGTCATACGGGGCCTACGATAACTTATCGTAGACCCCGGGTCATATTATGCAAGCCTTTCATCGACAATGGTGATGTAGACAATCGCTTTGAGACAAGGGCTGTCTATTGAACCAATAGGCATCCTGATAACCCAGCTATCACGACATGCACATCGCAGCAATCAGTTTCGAAGTGCACAACTCGACCGCCGACTCTACATACCTATTTATTCGCTAATTTCACAATGGACATTGAACATTCAACCATATTTAGGTTTTGTTCTCTACCATGGGCCAGATCTGAAACATTTTCACCAGAAGTGAAGCCATTTACGGACATAAATTTTCTGTCACATCGATTGCGCTTTGGAGATCTTGTAGCTCGCTGAACTGAATACCATCATGTTGGTAATGCTGTATTAGTATGAAAAGCAGCAATCGATATGCGTAATCTGCAACAGCGAATCTTCGCTAATCACAACAGCAAATATATTACCGCGTGTTATTGTTTGGGTGATAACATAGTATCGCGGACGTTGAAATGATTCATTTCACAACGCCGGTATATGTAATCGCTTGTCCATCCTTTGTACGAGTTCGTGCCATGTGTTGAAACTAACATTGCTGTAGTACAACACGCGCATCGCAGCAATCAGTTTCGAAGTGCGTTCGTGACCGCAGACTCTACATACCTCGATCCGCTAAATTGAAAATCGACATTCAACCATATTTTTGTAAAGTAATTTATTGCGTGGCGCAATATATGCCATTGACTTTGCTGGTCGTCAAATTTTCATGAATGACCTGCGCGTTGTGGACGGAAATCTCGAGCAGACACGAAAATACCTTTCAATACCAGAATCGCGACCGGAGCTTTGATGTGCCGGTGCATTTCGTTTTATTCGCTAGGCTACTACGGGAAAGACGTGAAACATTTTCACCAGAAGTGCAGCCATTTACGGACATAAATTTCCTGTCATATCAATAGCGGAGATCTTGTAGCTCGCTGAACAACATCATGGCAGTATTGGTGTATTAGTATGAAAGGCAAAAATATTCAATATGCGTAATCTTCAACAGCAACAGAAAATACATTGCTAAAACCCGCGCATGTTATTTCGTAAAATATTTTAACTTCCAGTTCAAAGAATCTTCTGTGCGACTAATTATTGATTATAAGTAGGGCGATTTTTTTTGACATGTCAAAAAAAGTCAAAATTAGGTCAAAATTGTAGCGTTAGGTCAAAATTTGTCAAAATTGTTTACAAAATCAAAATTTTTTTGACCTCTACATTTCGTTTGTATCGTAGATTTTGCGCTGTCTGTGAACTTATCATTTGATAATTTACAGCTTGTAGCCTACTTTATAGGCCTACCGTTGTAAACGGCCCATCATCTGCTCATTGTGAATCATAAACGGTCAAATGAAACAAATAGTGACATGGTTTTATGGTCAACGTACCGCAATATCCTAACTGAAGCAAGACTGCTTGGGCATTGCATGGTTCTTACATCCAGAAGCGGAAGCTGAAAAATTGTGATATAGACAACATTGTCAGAATGAAGCAACACGGTGCATCACCAACAAGCAGTGTGCAAACAACTTCAGTGTTGTCAGCTAACAACTGCTGCTGTTGAACGTTCTTTCTCCATTCTTGGCAAGCTACCTAGTAAGAACAGACACTTTCTACCCGACATAGCGCAGTGGTATAATCCGCGGCTGCAACACCAATGGGTGTGGGTTCGATTCTGACCGAGATCAACTTCATAATTCCGATAGCGAAGTGTTGGAGGTTTATCTAGGCTCCTCCTCGCCACCTCATCCCCGTAAGCGCGGTGTCGTACAAAAAAGCCCAGAGGTGGGCCGTGCTATATGTTGGCAGTTACGGAAAATAATGATGAATATCGGCCTGGTGTAAATGACCACAGTAGTCGACAAACACCATGAATACCACAAAACAAACACTTTCTGCCCGAGAATGTAGGAAAGTATCTTTCGTTGTACTACAACAAATTTTATTTATTCCACCATAATACGTAATGTAACTACTGAAATTCTTCATAGGTCCAGATTTCGTTAAAATACTAGTTTTTTCATGTAAAAATTTGTCAGTTTTTGAGCCAAAAACGTTCATTCAGGCCAATCTACTTTGTAAGGACAGACAATTAGAACCAGAAATGAAGATAAGTAGTACAATTTTAACATTATGTGCGAAAAAACCTAATTTGCATACGTGAGGTCAAAATTTGGTCAAATTTCAGTATTTTTGGTCAAAAAAGTCAAAATTTAGATTTTTTAGGTCAAAATCTTCCGTTTTTTAGGTCAAAAAAAAAATCGCCCTAATTATAAGTATTCCAATAGATGGGCAATGGGCATAACCAACGCATGTTATGAGAAAAGATCTGCAAATGAATTTGATGTCTCGGCGATGCGCTGATTTAGGTCACGGGCGCTGGTTTATCTCACGCGCGCACATTCACGCGAAAGCCGTGGCGAATTGTATTTTGCGCAAAACGTTTTTATGTATTCAATCTGCATTTTGAACAGGCTATTCGATAGTATAAGATGTTATTTATGGCTCGACGTATGCGTATTGATAATAGCTATCCATCTGTAATAATTGTAATTGTCTACGACCAGAACAACCCGGGAAATTTTGGATTAAGTAAAGCGTGTTCGTGAAAATACGCTCAGTTATCATTAATGAGTGTGCCGTTTCGATCGGGTTAAAGTATAAATCAAAACATAATGAACGTATGATTTTTAGAGTACATTTACAGGAACAGTGCAGCCAGTTTATATCTGTGAAGAGAATATATGATTCGGATCAATTGAAATGTCTGGAGTCGGATCATTTTACCTCCGACTCCAGACATTTCAATTGATCCGAATTCTCTGACCCGACTCCACAGTCCTGGTTACTACTGCCAATCGGGTTATCATGAATCTCATTACATTTGTAATATTCAACTATATATCAATTTTAAGTTTGTTGAATACGTCATGCAACTATATTGACCACAATTTCATTGGGTATTAGTAAGAGCCACACAATTGACAAGCAAGGTTGTGCTGATATATGCCTAAACTAATTGAACAGTTACGACATCACACAGAAGATATAATTTTGAATTGTTTTCTAGGCTGTACGACTTGTTTTGGGGATGTGTAGGGTTGAATAAGGTATCAGTGACGTCAATCTATCCTTAGAACATATCATAATAAAAGAAATCAGTGGGCTACACCGTATCCACATAAACAAATAATTACAGGAAAAGCAGTTTTTTTCTAGGACGGGACGCAGGACATCAGATAACCGTAAAAATACCAACCTCGATGTAATTCAGGCAACCATCGTTAGGCACGAAAGCCGTGATCTTCTTGCCGTTTTTGATCAGCTGAACTCTGACACACTTTCTGATGGCGGAATTGGGCTGCTTGGCCTCGACTCCGCTGAAAATCAAGAAAAACAAGTTTTTATCATGATTACAGATCGCGTTTCTAGTCTGTTTTGGGGCCATTAACTATGTGAATAGGTATATTCAACTTGACAATATGGTTGCCAGTAAATTCTGCCACTGGTAAACCCGGCCCTCCGAAAATTTTGCATCAAAATGTATTACCAACTGTTAACATGAATTGATTACATAATTATACTATTATCAAGTGATTTGGAGGTCAGGGTATGCGTTAATCGCGTAATCGCGGGAGATAGCGAGTATATATTCAGGGGGCCAAACTTTGTATAGAAACGTATTACGAACTATTAATGCGAATTAATCACATAATAATATCATTATCAAGTGATTTCGAGAACAGGGTGTGCGTATTTCACGCAGTCACCGCAGATGCTCGGATATTTACGGGGACGAATTTACCGAGGGCCGAATTCAATCGATAAATTTCGCCCTTGTAGAATTCTGTGTAAAAATGCATTACCGACTATTAATGTCAATTAATTACATAATTATATTATCATCAAGTGATTTGGAGGTTAGGATTACGGTTTGGATGAGGGTTAAGGTTAGGTAATGTAGGGGTTAGGGCTATAGTTATAGGATTAAGGTTAGGTAATGTTATTGTAACTGCTATTGTTATCCCGGCCCTGGCCGAATTTACCGGAAATCGATAATATATATGTAAATCTTCATAGGTGGATCAAAATAATGGTTACACTAAATCAGTGGTTCTAAACCTTTTTGGCTTCGCGGACCCCTATTCACCGTCATGGACACTCGCGGACCCCCTTAAATTTTAGTTCAATTTTACCTCCATTATGGTGCAACCTTCATCTGTCTTGCGCAAATATGAACTGTAGGCTTGTTATACACAGAAAAATAATGATTTTTCTTGAAGATAACATCATACTATTTATGTAGAAATTGGTAGACTTTTATCATTTTAAAGCTAATTTTGCTGCTGTATTTCTCGAAGTAGGCTAAGTGGCCGTTTCTTGAAAATCCGCTTCTTCGTTTTGATATGAACGAGGAGTGCCGAAAACCATTTCCGCAAAGATAGATGGAGGCTAATGCAATATTAACACATAACGCTTCCGACGATACTTTTGGTGTGATCGCAACATTTATGGCACCAAAATGAAGAAACACATATTTTCTGAACATTGACGTCCAGCATCTAGCGCAGGGACGGACAACACACGGACCGCGGGCCGGATTCGGCCCGCAACGGCATTTTGATCGGCCCGCAGAGAGTTTCTACCGTCCAAGTGAAATCCTAATCTAAAAGTATAGACAAATTTTACGCTCCAAAGAATGGATCCAAGTTTTCTAACCAGAAAAAGACTGTCATGAAACGACTTGTTCTGTTCGGGTTTACATATAAATTTACGAGCAAGCATTTTCGACCATGAACAATTGAACATTAACGAGACAAGGCTGCATACCAATATAACTGCTGGTGATATTAATTTCAGGGTTGGTGCGTAATGCTTTGATAGCAACGAAACACTCCTTTTTCATCAAAAAATCAGCTTTGTCGATAGGGCATCCGCAATTAGAATGCGCCGAATCTTATAGCCAAGCTTTAAGAGCAGGTATATCATTATCCGATTTATGACGAGTGTCACCCAAAAATATTCGGGTTAATTTCAATATAATTATATTATTCAATTGTATAATAAAGTTCTGTATGTCCAAGAAGTTGTTCCCTGCATTGGGACAAATTATGGAAATACTTCGGATTTTTTTTTCATTTCAAACGACTGTTCACTTATTTGATGAGACTGACAACTTCAAATCGAGAAGGTTTCGCAGACATTACGAAGTCACCCTGATTGACGTTACTATCTTCATATATATATATTTTTAAATAACCCATCAAACGTCTCTAAACAGCAATATGTTTGTATCAGCAGGTTATTCGAAAACTGGCAATGAAAATGAGTTTCCACACTACCATAGTCCTTGTCAGACGATTATTATGCTGATATGAGTCATGAGGTTTTAGCAGTTTATAAATTTTTGTTCGTGTTCATGTGAAACATTTGTTGGTGTCATGGGGGAACACTGGCTCTCTCTGATCGTAAAACGAAGAAGCGCCACAGACTCGTGCTTTCTCAAATTAAAAAATAAAAATTAGGTTATCAAACATGTTAAAAATTCAGAGGTCTCGCGGACCCCCTGAAAATGTTTCGCGGACCCCCGGTTGAGAACCGCCGCACAAAATCAATAAGGTGAGTGTTACCAATTCGTGAGCACTTTGAAGCAGACTTGAACTAGATAATTTCACAATTCTTACCTAATGAGAGCGTGCAGTAATGCCAGTAATCTATAATTTGTGCCTGTATGGAATCAGTGTCCCATGTTCACACAATTCCTTATTCATTTTCAATATTTTTGAATAAATTACTTCAACTTGGAGAATCATGGCTGCTCACCTGTTATATTAGGCAAAACGTATAGGGAATTTGTGTAATGTCTCTGTTGCAATTCTAATTTCTGGCTACCTGTAAATGCTACACAACTGTACATTTCGAAACGAGCCACGCTTGCTGTAGAGATTTGCTATACTCATGCTCATAAGAATCGAATTTAGTTAAAAATTGATGAGACCCTATTCAATTGGTTCAAGTTTTCACGGATTCAGTTATATTCCAACTTCAATTTTTGATCTAATTTAGAGATAACGATGTATAGTTACAATTATAGATTTCATTCGAATTTGGAAAAAGCTTTGTTGCTTCAAGTAATTCTGATTTATTAGGACATGCTGAACAATTTCTATATAGCTTTCCAAATCTGCTTCGAAAGGATATTCAGAATTTCAACCTATATAATTCTATTGGAATCATGGAACTCTGTTTTCCATCGATCACTGACGCTATCAAACGTGAACTAGTGAGCCACAGCCAATCGAATAATCGCGGATTACGCAAAAACACAGCTGACAAACTCACATCTTTTCCAGAACGATTCCTTTGGCGTGGGACGCTCCTCCGAACGGGTTAGCCTTCAGAGCGGTTCCAAGATGGGATTTTTTGTATTGCTTGTCGCTCCATCTTTGTTCTCTACGCCTATTTCTGAGTTTACGAGCACAACGAAGTCCGCGAGGCTTACCCATGTTGATGCCGATCAGCAAAAGAAAGATCCTGGCTGGGAACGTGGACTCGAGACTATAGGTCAAAGGTGAAACTCATGCCGTGTAAAATAATTCATCACCACCATGAAAAACTGAATGGAATGAGATTCACTTTTCCAAATCATCGTCATCATAATTTTACTAAAATTTCATCAAATAAAACACCGAAAAATTGCGATATAATTATTATATAGGAGGGTGCCGCAAGCTTGTAGCAGTCTTTCCGACACTCACCGTAGCTGTTACCATAGCCTTACGGCTAAATCCAATGCTGTTACGAACGTGCGATTGTGTCTAAAAATTCCTCACAATACTTATATAATATTCTAAAAATTGTAATATGGTTCGGTTTATTCCTCTCATGATCTCAAGTATCAATATATTGTCGTGATTTCGTTTTACATCATAATTCTTTCAAACTAAATCAATGGTCATTTTCATTAAATATCCATTAAACTAGAAATATTCACCTCATTAGAAACAAATATATATATTTTCAGTGAAAGTATTGATGAGCATTTCATATTTGCAGTATTTGCCCTGTCTGCATTTCAGTCAGCAGATCGCCGAGACTTTGTTTCAACGCAAATTTATTCATTGTCAAAATATTAGATTATGGGCTGATTTTAGGGGTTCCAGGGCCTTGAGTTCAGTGCTTGAGGCTAGTAAATCGATGTTATCGTAACTATCATCATCATCATTGGTTTATTAGCAATTTTATCAGTTCAATACACCACAAAAAATGCGATACAATGAAAAGACAGGAAGATGTCGAAGCGACAAGGAGTAGTCTGACACCCACCTTGGCCTAGGCGATGTAAAGAGGAGGCATGCACACTGAATGAAAGTAAAGAAGATAGTATAGAAAAAGAAAGCGACAAGAAATAGGGCGGCATGCCATGGGGAGCGATATCGATAGGTCAGTCGTGGTCCGGTAATCTTGAGGATGGACTGTATTTATCTATCACAGTAGTTTTCGACTAATGTTATTTATCTTAAAATTTTGTACTTGGGCAGCAAATGCAATTTTTATTTAAATTTTAACCTGTAGTCGAAGATTGATTCGAAATATAATCGTCTCCTCCCTATCTTTCCATTGTATCGGAATATGGTGGTTTTTGAACTGGTGGGAAAATAAACTGATGGACGACGGAATGTGCAACAAGCCTATTTATAAGTGTAACACGGCGAAGGTTGCTGAACTTTGGACTTGCACTTTGCCATAATTTGTCTGCAAATCTTTGCTATACGGATTGTTTTATTGTTAAACGAAGGCCTAGAGATGATGTCCCATCAGATAGTGAGAGGAATGTCAACCGCGTGTAGAATGTCCCAAATCAAGAAATTGGTTGTGGTCGGCGGAGGACAAATGGGCGCAGGAATAGCTCAGGTTTCTGCTGCGACGGGGCACGAGGTGACCATTTGCGACGTGAGTTCCGTTAAACTACTATATTTTCAAAATACGCAACTAGAACTATTCACTTTTCATATCTAGAACTAGAACTAACGACCTTTAAAATTTTCAACTATAAATGACCCATTGACCACACTACAAACAAAAATTAGACAAATTTGGTCTTAATGTCTTCGATTTAAAAAAAAACTGATCCACCAAAAACTGTCTTAATAAGCGTTTTATTGGTCTTATTCTGAGACCGAATAACCGTAACGATTCAATATCGTCGTTAAAAGTTCGAACAATCTTAATTTTAAGACCTCACTCACTTCATCAATCGGTTGCCAGTAAATTCGGCCCTCGGTAAATTCGGCCTCGGTAAATTCGACCCTTGATCTATTTTGCATTATAAATGCATTTAGTACGAATTAATATTCTCAGATAGTGAAGTTTTACGCGCCGTGGGTTGGTAGGGGGACATTAGGGTTGGAGGTGGGTTAGGGTCCATGTGATTTCCAGTAAATTCGGCCAGTGAATTCGGCCCTCGGTCACTTCGGCCCTCGGTAAATTCGGCTCTCGGTAAATTCGGTCCCCGGTAAATTCGGCCAGGGCCAGGGTAACAATAACAGTTACAATAACATTACCTAACCTTAACCCTAACCTAACCCTAGTCCCTAATCAAAACCCTAACCTAATCCTAATGCTAACCCTAAGCTAATCCTAACCCTAATCATAACTAGGACTGGGCATAATGATTCGAGTACTCGAATCTGAATCGAGTATTAATTTGGATGATTCGAGTCGAGTAGTAAAACACGATTTTTTTCGAGTACTGAAATAATACGCTCCTCGCAACTGAAAGTTACTTTACTAACGAGAATTATAGTTTTGACACTATTTTCCACTGAGGAAGCCTGAAACCTTGATTGGCCGTGTCGCAGCATACGAGACATAGCGCAAAGCTACGAACGTTACTGGAAATAACACATTTCCGAAGTCATGATCAACCCGCAACATTGTCAAGAAGTGCAATGAAATCTTTATGGTTGAAAAAATACCAAAGTATCTTTAATGTGATGGATAACATGCGTTATGTTCCTTGTGGTGGCATAAAAGGTATACATATTTGAACTTTACCCGAGTACATGTTGTCGTGACGTCATAATGAGTGATACTCGACTCGACTCGAAGCATAATACGTGATTCAGAATCGAATCACTCAGGTACTCGATTTTGCCCAGCCCTAATCATAACCCTAATCCTAACCCTAACCTCGTAATCACTTGATAATATTATAATTATGTAATATAATGCACATTAATAGTTGGTAATACAATTTTACACAAAATTCTCCGAGGGCCGAATTTACTGATTCAATTCGGTCCTCAGTAAATTCGGTCCCGTAAATATCCGCGTTATCTCCCGTGACTGTGTGATATACGCATACCCTGACCTTCAAATAACTCGATAATAATATAATTATGTAATTCATTCACATTAATAGTTGGTGATACATTTTTATACAAAATTCTCCGAGGGACGAATTTACCGAGTAAATTCGGCCATCGGTAAATTCGGCCCCGTAAATATCCGCGCTATCTCCCACGATTGCGCGATCTACGCATACCCTGACATCCAAATCACTTGATAACAGTATAATTATGTAATTAATTCATGTTAACGGTTGGTAATACATTTTAATACAATATTCTCGGAGGGCCGAATTTACCGAGGTCATGGCCGAATTTACTGGCAACCGGTCCATGTTGGGGTTATTAATAAAAACTGACTGAGTGATTGGTATCTCGAGATTAGGCTTGGGGTTGATGGATATTAGGGTTGGTTAGTTTTAGGGTTAAGCCGGAGTGGAATTGGTGGCAACGTCACGCAGGATTTTCTGTTTAATTCCCTAATTATTCTATATAGAAAAGCTCTCATCACGCAGGATTTATTTCAAAAAATGGACAGAGATTCCATCTAGGGGGTTAAGGCATACCAAGATTAAGGTGGTGGTAATGGGTATTAGGGTCAGGGTTAAGGTCCCCCCTCCCCAACCCTATAATATTGCCCCTACCTAACCCTAATACCCCTCCCCCAACCAACAGTTTCAATGAAAGCAGAACATGCGTGGTCGATATGTGAGCGTCTTGTCACATGATCTACGCATGCCCTGACCTCCAAATCCTCGGAAAATTCGGCCCTTGGTAAATGCGACCCCGTAAATATCCGCGTTATTTCCCGCGATCCACACATACCCTGGCCTCCAAATCACTTGATAATAGTATAAATATGTAATTAATTCGTATTAATGGTTGGTAATATATTTTAATACGAAATTTATCGATGGCCGAATTTACGGGTCGAATTTACTGGCAACCCATCAATCATCAGTAGGACTGAAATTGTTGAAAATGAGACCAAATCCTCTGATTGTCTAGAATTTAAGACCAAAATTGCAAATATTTTTTGTAGCGTATAACTGATGATACGAATTATACTGCATTGCGAATGAGCTGATAAGTATTGGCGACAGGATCAGTATTTCAAATAACAAGGTATCAAGTATGAGATGCAAGGTGCTATGATTCTTAAAACCCCAGAGTGGAATTGGTGACAACGTGGCACTCAACTTTCCGTTAAATTACGTAATACTATGCAAGAAAACCTGCTGTCACACACAACCTGTTGTCAAAAACAACCACTGTTTCCATGCTGTCTGGCTAAAACCCACACCGGCCCTGGCTGTCACTGGTTAGTAGCAGAGTTGGATCAATTGTAATTTGTAATTGAGCTGAATGTAATTAATTACATTTTTGAATGTAATTGTAATTAAAGCATTTTTATATTGTGTAATTGTAATTTGACAAAAATTTTGCTCAATTACAATTTCAATTACATTAAATTGCTATTGAGACCTGACTAGCACAACATAAAATAATTGACTTATAATGCATTCTCTTTAAATGTCGACAAGGAATTTGATGGATCCATTCGCGGAAGCCCTTGACTGCGCCCTTGCAGGCGAAGTTTTTTATTTTTACCGCTATGCTGGCCTCGGCTGCCATTGTATACAGTAATTAGATTACTAACCAACGGATGGATTCGCAACACGTGACTCACGATTGAATACGCCGAGAAGCGAACTGCTGAGCCGGCTAAAAGCAGCAGAATTGATAGTCCCATAGCTGGCGATCCAAGCGTAGAAATTTGATATGTATGGTTCTAATCGCACTGATTCCGCAATAAAAGTATATTTCCAGGCAATGGTACCATCCCAAAATAGTCGTGAAAGTCTGGGAATCAGCATTGTTCTGAACAATCGCTGGGCGTAATTAGTCATTGTTGTGGTCATGCTGCTGCGGCGCTCTCACTTTTCAGAACAGTCGGCCTTAAACGGCTATTTTGGAGCAGTTACATTGCCCTGACGAGATTTTAATTTGTATTTTCGGAATTAGTGCATCAAAAGCTTACGATAAAGACCAGATACATCAAATTTGGACGCAGGACTACAAAGTTTGGTGCTTATAGCCGGCTCTGCAGTACGTTTGTCGGTGCATTCATCCGTGACTCACATCTTGTGCATCTATCCGTGGGTTGGCAATCTACAATACGATTTCAGATCACGATGCTGCATCGTTACTTCGTCTGGCTAACTAACCAGACCACTGGATATTATATAACGTCTTATCTGACAAAGCACGGTTTTGTTTTACTACTCATCCTAATTCCTACGTCCCTCGATAAAAATAATAATATTTCTTTAATTATATACTATATACGCAAATCCAACACGTGCATATATTATAATACTTTTTTCAACGACATACTGCATACTGGAATAGTTCGAAAACGTTTTTTCTTTTTATTAATTAACGGGTATTTGCGCATCATGAATGAAACATGAATACTTGAATTTTTGTTAATTACGACGCTACGGTTGTCAAGGAGCACGGTTGAATTTATGATTATTCAATTACATGTTCAACAGCAGCAATTGTAATTGTAATGTAATTGAAGCATGCAAGGAGTAATTGTAATTTGATATTCTTAGCATGGAGTAATTGTAATGCAATTGAAACATGCATGAAAGTAATTGTAATTGTAATTGAACTGAAATAATGTAATTGATCCAACTCTGGTTAGTAGCGATGACTCTGAGCCAGCAATGGCCGTATGAACGTCACACAACACAACACCGGTACATCACTATCACGACGAACATGCAACTAAAACTAGAACTACTCGCTTTTCACAATATGCAATAAGAACTACAGTAACGATCTTTGAAAATCCGTAACTAACTAAAACACAATGCACTGATAATAAAATGACTGAATTGCAAATGAGCTAAGAAATATTTGAGATTGGCTTCAAGTTGAAAATGGCGGGGGTTCCGACCCCAAAGATTCCACCCCCGTCTGTTAGTTGTAATAAGCTTTAGTTTGTACAAGTCTGTCGTTGTTCTGCTCTGCGATGATTACAAATCCGTGATCAGGTGAACGAAGACGTCTTGACAAAATCAACGGCAGCGATTGAGAAAAGCCTGCAGCGAGTCGCTTCCAAGAAATTCGCCGAAAATCCCGACCAGGGAAAGTCATTCATTTCCGAGACAATGTCGCGAATCCAGACGAGCACAGATCCGCGATCCTGCGTTGGTGATGTCGATCTCGTTCTTGAAGCAATTGTGGAGAACTTGAAAATCAAACAGGTTTGAAGGCTTGATGGCTGGAGTGGTGGAACTAAAGTTTTACCGACTCGAGTCACAATTTTTCTCCAACTCGACTTGTACCCAGTCATATTGTGTATTGACTCGACCTGTACTCGAGTCATTGCGCTCGACTCAACCAAAAGTATCATAATGTTATTATATGATAGTTAGGGCGATTTTTTTTACATGCAAAATAAGTCAAAATTGTAGCGTTGGGTCAAAAAATTGTCAGAATTGTTTACAACGTCAAAATTATTTACAACCTGCATTTCGTTTGTATCGTAGATGTTTGCACTGTTGGTGAACTTATCGTTTCACATTTTATGGCTTGATAGGCCTACCGTTCCAGACGGCCGATTCTCTGTTCATTGTGAATCATAAACGGTCAACAAATAGCTTGAAATGGTGTTATGCTCAACGTACCGCAATATCTTAACTGAAGCAAGACTGCGTGGGCATATTGGTCTTTATATCAAGAAGGGCTTGATGAAAAATTGTGACGTTGACAACATTGTCAGAATAAGCGACACGGTTTATCACCAGCAGTGTACGCACAACTTGACTGTTTGTCAGCCAACAACTGTTGCTGTTGAACGTTCCTTCTCCATGCTTGGCAAGCTACTTAGTAAGGACAGACACTTTCCAGTCGAGAATGTAGTAAAGTATCTTTTGTTGCACTACAACAAATTTTAATTCTTTCTACCATAATGCGTGATGTTCTGATGTAATTACTGGAATTCTTCATAGGGTCAAATTTTGTTGAAATGATTTGTCAGTTTTAGGTCAAAAAAGTTTAAACTACTTTCTAAGGAGTGACAGTTCCAACCAGAAATAAAGCTAAGTAGCGCAGTTCTAACATTATGTGGGAAGACACATAATTTACATACGCGAGTTCAAAATTGTGTCAAATTAAAGTTTTTTAGGTCGAAATCTTCCGTATTTTAGGTAGAAATCGTTCTAATGACGATTGCAAAATATAAAAGTCTGGGACGTGGCAATTCAATCTCCAGTTCCGAAACGCTTGTTTATCATGTTTCAGGACCTTTTTAAAGA
Organism: Botryllus schlosseri; assembly: GCF_051294905.1. Classification (NCBI taxonomy): domain Eukaryota; kingdom Metazoa; phylum Chordata; class Ascidiacea; order Stolidobranchia; family Styelidae; genus Botryllus; species Botryllus schlosseri. The sequence continues at coordinate 37,813,325 of NC_137238.1, forward strand.
CTTGGACTCCATTGCACCCGCACACACGATATTTGCGACCAACACGTCATCTTTGCCTGTTCGTGATATTGCAGCCAACACAACAAGAAAGGTTTGCTCATAGTATTCGATCGGATCGCAATAATTCAACCAGAGATAATCGAAGCACAGAAGTCTGAATAAATAATCAAGTAGTTTTGAAAAGTCAGTGGGTCTTAACATTTGCTCCAGCGCCACCCAGTGGGCGGTAACACTCGGGGGGCAATATGAGGTTCTAAAAAGAATGGCGTCCCAGTAAATGGTGTAGTAGGGACATATAATTACACATTAAAACAATAGTTCCATATATCTCTGTGTGCAAATTAACATGATTCAACAGAATCTGTCAAATCTCGAAATCTTTTGTCATGCTAGGTGCGAAATATATACCGTCTATGTTTGAATCGTGTTTCCATGAATGAAGTGGACTATTATAATTCATGTAAAAAGAACTGCACATGATTTTAGATCGCCAATTCCCTGTTAAAATTCCCGTCTACTAGTTGGGCTTATTTTCCACAAAATGTTTCGAACTAAGTATTATGACAAAGGCACTGTGCTTTTGAGAGTGAGAGCCTTCTGTGCATTAAAAATGCCCTATAGAAGTAATGTGACCACAGCATCACATGAACATTATATAATATGGGTTGCTTTGTTTGGAATGCATTCATGTTAAGGTTGATAACTGGGGGCAGTACAAAATTCAAAGATATCTACCATATTCTCAGTTGATTTACTAGTCGTGCAAAGCAATAAAACAAATCCCAATGCAATTAACTCCCCCGTGTTGTCGGTAGTAGAGGAACCAGATGATTTGAGCCCGTAATCGATGGCGTTATAACTAGAGCCCGACTGATTATCGGCTCGCCGATAATATCGAGTCGATATCACGCTTGGAGAGAAATATCGGTATCGGCCATTGAAGTTAAAAAATATCGGCCATTTTCGTGACGTCACAACATGGTGGCAGGGAGTCAAAGAAGTCAATAGAAGACGTGAGGACGGTAAATTATAAAAATAAATGGCTAAGCTGCATACTGCATACAGGGCAGTAGGCGTGCCTATCTGTGAAAAATATTATAGATAACTAACCACCGTTATGCCCCACTGACTTCGTGGGAATCCCCCTGCAGTAATCGATCACCAAAGTCACTCAACTATGTCATAGTTGAGTGACTTTGTCGATCACTAAGCAACTGGATGGATAGTTGTTGTCTGCAGAAGATTTTAATCAGTAAGAGAAATGAGAACTTCAATTATGCTGGACTGACCCTCGTGATGAGTAGGGCTGGGCAAAATCGAGTACCTGAGTGATTCGATTCTGAATCACGTAATATGCTTCGAGTCGAGTCGAGTAATCGAGTATCACTCATTATGACGTCACAAAAGACTGTACTATGTCGAAGTTAAAATATGTACCTTCTATGCCATCACAAAGAACATAATGGCTGTTATCCGTCACATTAAAGATACTTTGGTATTTTTCGACCATACCGATTTCATTACACTTCTTGACAATGTTTTGCGATGATCATGACTTTGGAAATGTGTTTTTTCCAGTATCGTTCGTAGCTTTGTACTATGTCTGGTATGCTGCGACACGGCCAATCAAGGTTTCAAGGCTTTCTCGGTGGAAAATAGTGTCAAAACTAGAATTCTCGTTGATAAATTAACTGTCAGTTGCGAAGAGCGTATAATTTCAGTACTCGAAAAAATCGTTTTTACTACTCGACTCGAATCATTAAAATTAATACTCGATTCAGATTCGAGTACTCGAATCATTGTGCCCAGCCCTAGTGATGATAGAGAAAAGCGTCGCGTCGAAACAAGATAGTGCTATTGGTTCGGTACCAACACAGCTAATTATACCAGTAATGCATGAAGTCGTCTGACTGGAGGCCTGCGGGCCCACCTCATATGCGAGCATAGAGGGCAAGAAAATCAAGCAAACGTGGAGTAAAGCCAATAATTGATACGAAAATTTTTGATTCCGTGATGACATTGGCCAATTCTGACGAAAGAGTGTAAAATCAATTGATTGTTGAAATGCTGGTCATGGTCAAGGCACAAGGGGGATGGGTGGAGCAGTTGCAGACGTGTACAATTTGAGTTGTTTTGCACATTCTCTTCATCTATTTGTTAATGATGTGCTGAAGACTTCAGGTGCACTGCCAGAAGAATATCAATATTAATATCAATATTTGGTGAAACCATCGAAGGAAATGTCCCCTGCACGGGAGCGGTGGAACCGAAATGAAGAAAGATTTCCAATTCTTGCTGTGCCACTAGCTATGGTACCAAGTGTCAGACTGCTCACTGTGTTTAGTACTATATACATCATTTATGAAAGACCAGAGGTTCAGTCCCTGGGGAAAGGCCCGAGAAATTGTGCTTCGTGAACTGTAATCTGCAACTGCTGGATTGGTGCTTTTGATATATTTTTACAGCCCCAAGATCATTTATTTCATGTTTAAGCATATCAATGGCTGTAAAGTTGTCGAAAGAAATGCTCTGAGGTGTTAAATATGGGCCTTGAGCTAGATTCCATATCTTTTGAATATCGGCTGAATATATTGGGGTTATCGGTGGAGGTAGTGGATATCGGTCTTATCGGTATTGGCTCAGAAATCCAATATCGGTCGGGCTCTAGTTATAATTAGGGCTTTGGAGCAGATGTAAATATGCATTGCTCCAGCTCTGGCTCCGGAGCTTTCTTCTATCATACATTAGCTCCGGCTCCAGCTCCGAAACTGAAAGTGTCTCTCTATATCAGGGGTGGGCAACCCGCGGCCTGCGGGCCATATGTGGCCCGCGAGAAGGTTTTGAGTTGCCCGCGAGCTAATTTTCCATTATATTATCGAAATCCTGTTATATTATCGAAATTGAATTGCTCAGATTGTGAACTGGCAAGGACAACCAAAAGTATAATTAGTATGGCTGCAACACTTGGGATGTTGATGACTAAAATATCAGTTCCAACGCATTGGCAGATCCAGGGTTCAGTCACATTTTTAGTAAATCGTCGTACATTACAATAAACTGAAAAAGTAGTAAAATTTTTCTTTATGCTTCGCATGTTTAATTGTCACACGATTTTTTACTTAGTAGCCTACGCCTACCCCCACCTGAAAATGAAAAAATGCCTGATCTAGCCGATTCAGTCTAACTATATTAGCAATCACGAGAGAAAGTATATTCCCGTTTGCGCTCGCAGAAAGACCGTCGACGATGAAATGTAGGCACAAAATGACAGTCGTGTATCAGCGGTAATCTACGATATCGATATGTCCGGATGCCGAATAGTCCTGTACTTGCTAACTAAGCCCGCAATATACCTAAGTAATAATAATATTAATTTTGATAATTTTACGCGCCTTGCGTGGCTAGTGGGCAACGCACTTTCTCGTCAATTTCATGTGGCCATTTAGCCGAAAAGTTTCGCCACCTCTGGTCTATATAGATTACTAATTTACCCTTGGGTTAGTTATCTATAGTAATCTAGCTAGACTCTGTCAGCCGTCAGTAACATTGGGTGCAGCAACAAAGACGGGGTGCCGCCGTGCTGGCTTGTGACGACATAATGAATACTTGTCAATTGTCGATAACATCATAGTTGCACTAGAACGCACTTTACTCCGTGCCATTGCTGTGTACAGCATTAAAATTCTGATGCACTGTGACGACGTGATCAATAGAAATTCGATTTGTACCGAATGGCCAATGGTTTGAAGTTCGATATTGGTCCATCCGGTGGTTGTTGCATATATAACAGTATCTTATGAAATACGTCGGAGCCGGAGCTACCCCTGAAATAACTGGCTCCAGCTCCGGCTGAATTTTATGCAGAGCTTCGGTAAAAATGCACCGCTCCGGGGCTCCGGCTCCAAAGCCCTGGTTATAACGACCTTGATTTCATCCCGAATGTAGCTCAAACCATACAGTTGATATATCGTTAATTAGTCGATTGGTCCTCTGCGCGATGTATTTCCAATAGAGAAGATCGGCCAGACTTCGATATCTTACCCATTGTTCTTACTACGGTCCTTGAATGCCAGACCAAAGAAAATCTTTGAAAAGGGGCGCTGGAGGGTAAAAAGTTCAGAACCACTGGTTTACATACTTTTGAGCAGTTGATTGGAGGCGACCAATTTACAAATCGCCAGATACATCTTCAAGACGAACGGCGAAAGGACTAATCGTGCCACCAATTTGCACAATCTTCCGGAAATATTCATTAATGACTGATACGACTAGTTCAAGAGGTTCTTATGACGATTTCACCCAAATTTGATCAATATATCCCAGCACTACATTATGCTTTTACAAAATCCATAGAGTAAAAGTAGAAGTACAACTACAAGTAGTTCAAACATAACTAGAGTAAATTGTTCGATTACCTATTCTTGTGCTTCGTAAAGTAGGAGTACTTTGTTATGCAAAGCCCCTGAATCTAACCATGTTTCCAGGACCGATTCGGGGGCGTCCATTTCTTCAACCCGGTCCCGATGATGAAATTGGTGGAAGTGGTCAAAGCTTACGACACCAGCCAGGACACTTTTGACGCCCTGCTCGCTTGGGGCAAAGCGGTGGGTGCATAATTCTATTCGGTCAATTTGACTAATTATTGCGAAAAGCCGATAATTGTCTAATTTTTGGAATGTTCATGTTCATGTGCTGAACTTGATTTTTGCTTCACTTTATTCTAGTTTCAAATTTAATTCAAATTCAGAGTTTTTGCGGGTTCAGTAATTTCAATTATAATCCATTTTGGAAAATCTGGAAGATATCTATTTGCTCAACTCAAAGACGTTTCTCGTTTGTAGCTCGGCAAGACTGTGGTGTCATGCAAGGACACCCCCGGGTTTCTAGTCAACAGGCTGCTGGTCCCCTATCTCTTGGAAGCCGTGCGTTTGTACGAACGGGGTGACGGGACCAAGGAGGACATCGACACCGCCATGAAACTAGGGGCCGGATACCCGATGGGTCCCTTCCAGCTCTTGGACTACGTGGGTCTCGACACTTCGAAATTTATTATTGCCGGGTGGCACGAAATGGACCCGACTAACCCGCTTTTTAAACCTAGTCCTTTGCTCGACAGACTTGTCGCTGAGGGCAAGCTGGGTATGAAAAGTGGGGAAGGATTTTATAGTTACAGAAAGTATTAATCTAGTTTCTGATCTAGACAATATGATAATTGAATCGCACCGTTCTATATGACTGGAACATTTTTTTATGAGATGCCTATTTGTTGATGCAATAGATATCATGAATGGAGATGTCGCCTGTGTTTTTTTATGGTTGTGTCTTCATTTTGAACAAGGCTATCGACCGGAATTCAGGATTTAGGAAAGCAGGGTCAGGATTTTAGTAATTCAATTTGGGATAAAGTTCATTTTGTTAAGATTTATTAGAACCTAGAGTTTCAGAATCCCGATTTGGATGTTTCAAAAACGTATAAATATGGATGAGAAAAATTGAAATCTGTATTATCCAGATAACGGACTCGGTATGATTTTGAAATCCGGAAAGTGGAGATTAGGGTTGGTCAAAGGATATTTCGATTCTTGGGTTTTATTGATTGGAATGACTTCAGCGAGATTTTGCTGATATTTGCAAAGTTTGCAGACTTACAATACTGGTGTAAAATTGGTAAATTTATTCCAAGTGATGGTTGGTTGACTAAAAAAGAGTAACTCCCGAAAGACCCGCCGGACCGTTACTTCAGTACTGTTTTTTTTACATCTCAGTCCAATTTACACATAGCCTACTATAACAGATTAAAGGAAATGTCTCTGTGAAGTATAACTCAGAAAGTAGCTGTCAAATATTAGGTTGTAAGCTGTCTGGTACTTAACTGAGAGACTGTCCTGGTTTGCTGTCGTGATGGTTCTTCATACGATATATTTATCCATACACAGTTAATTCAAACGTTTGCAGTATAGGTTTACATGAATCTCATTCGAATCAGCCAAAACATGGGCTTATAAATACTCGTTATCATTGCAATAGGAAGTCATATTCGTATCCGAATATGGGCGGGAGATACACATTGTTGTCAGTTACCATACACACCTACAATACATATAACCTAAATTTTCAAAAAGGGGACATTTTGGCACTTTAAAAAATGTAAACCAAGAGGACGTATGGTAACCCTACACACTATTGTGTGACACCGAATGATTACACGCGCAATATCATGACAATACTGTACAGTTCAACAACCCATGTTCTCATAGATTACGGAAGGGGCCTCAAACACGAGAGCCGCATGCAGCCTGCGAGAACATTTTGTGCGGCCCGCGAAACCCTTTTGAGATTTCACGCATTCGACAATATATTCCAGTGTTTCTGCGCGGCACACGAAATGGGCGGTGCATGGCCTTTCTAATCTCGACGGTAGAATGTAAGGCCGGCGTAAATCAACTTATAATCCAAATTGATGCTTGGTAGAACGTAAACAGCACAAATGGCAGCACGCAGTACACGGGAATATAAGATATAAAGTAGGATTTACAACGATGCTTTATCCCAAGAATCTCCCAACCGTCTGTTCAGCAAAGTAACCATTGAATATATAGGGAACGAAAACAAGACTAATAATGATGATGATGATCAGACGACGCGACAATTAAACTGGAATACACAAGGATTCACGAAACAATGTAATGCCGCGAGCGCGCGCCAACATCCAACCCCCTTTGACTGGTCACCGTCAACCGAATAGTTTTTATCCAGTAAATGCAGTTTTTGTATACGTCGCGTAAGATATCCACGGGCCGTTTTCAATTTTCATGTTGTCACGAGGCCATCTTTCCCTTTAAAAGCATGCACGATTCTGCCGACCTTCCAATTAGAGCGCGCGTACCCATTCTCAGCAATTAAACAATAAACGTTTCCGACGTTTTGGGACAGAATGTTCGGAAGTCCATTTGCCTCTTCTCATCAATGTGGGGAGATATTGATTTGACCATCTTGTCCACAAATGCCACAACAGCGTTTGGAGATAGCGAAATCGCTTCGAGACGTTGACACCGGCTTTGGACGGAAAATTCGATAAACGTCGCAGTGGTCGTCCAATTGCTAAATGAGCGGGAGTGATTGCTTGTGGATTTCTTGGATCAGAACCGAGATACGTCAACGGCCGCTGGTTCATCGCACACTTTATATCTGTCAAAATCTGTCGGAGAGGTTCTTTAATGAATCTGTTCATTCTCTTGTAGAAGGCACCGCGGTGTGGAGCACGATCGGTGATGTGTTTCCACGTTATTCCATTGTCGGTAAGGAATTTTTGCAGAGCCTCGATTGTCTGAAAGCTTTTTAATCGACGCGCGTGTCGAGATCTGAATTATAACACAGCAAAATGAGTCACCAACAAACACGAAGCATGTACTGCAGAGTGCAGAATATATTATATACACTGTATAATATAAAGCTGTTGTACAAAGTTTCGAGTAATACGATATTCATCATTTTCAACAACTTTTACGGACGAAATTGTCACAAGGAACGTGTCAAATAGCTCTTGTATCACGGTAACCGAATAAAATTTCGGATATATTACCTGTTTGTGGTGACATTCGCCATTTTGCGTTAGTCGCGAAGATGTGTCTTTTACTTCCTAAAGTAGCCATCTCCGAATCACTGCTAAAAGTGCGTAACCCGTCTAAAAATTCAATTTCTTTAAAACATACACTTGAGTACTTTTAAAACCTTTCATTTACTACTTTCACTTTTGGAAATGGCTTTTACTTGTACCTGAGTAGAAATTTATCGCGTTACTTCAACTCTACTTGAGTAGCAGCGCTAACTACTTTAATCCCCGCTGAGCGTATATGCACCAAGTATGCCACCAGTACCAAGTCCTCGCCTGTTATTGATAGCTTACAAATATAATCTAAAAAGCACGAAGTCGTTACATATAGTATGCACACTTCTACGTCCGAGGTCTTAGGTATTAAGCTCAGCTTTCGTTACATTGTGCGCCAACGTAGCGACCGTGATAAATGATTTTGAGTCGGAATCATAATTTAAGTGCAAAGGAAAGGGGCCATCGTATAATCAATCAATAAAGGAAAGACGTTGACTGATGCGAAAAATTACTTCTATATTGCGGTCCGAGTACAAACACACAATATATTCTGTGTGTGAGCCTGCGGTCAAGATTCACAACAACACACTTTGCATCGGCTGAGTGAAGTTCACGATATTTATACGAAACCAATCTGTAGTTGTTTTCTCCGTGAACTCAGCGATGTCCCGACGCCGTGAAGCAGAACAAATGTTTTTCGCGAAGATTAGAACCATGTACGGTCACAAACACGTGATAATAGCTGTCGACGAAAATATTTTCGTACCTCTGAGTTATCCCGCTGTCTAAACAACAATTTCATACCTCGATTATACTGGCGAAAACAAGAGAAGTGTGCATGTATAAAGACAAGCTGAAAACCGAACTTGGTAGAAAGCGATCTATCGACGAGGTAGCATCGGACATTGACGATCATTGAGTGCTGATAGAATCAGAATCGTCAAACTCGGATCTTCCCAAATTAGGGGTCGCGCAGAGTAAATCAATTGACAGTAATTGCTAATTGCTATTGACAGTTGAATGTTGATTTGGGGTAAAAATTATATGCTGGACCATCATCGGTACTAATGTGCAAAGCAAGTACTTGCCAGCCATGGATCTTGCTTGATTGATAACGAATATTGCCTAACTACCAAACTAATCTATATATGGTTCGACCCAGCCGGTCGTGAATTTTCAATTCATTTCTTCAAAATGCTTTACTTGACATTATCCCAAAATTGCTTGATAAAATGTCGCTAGCGAACATTTTCGGGGTCGAAAAATATATGCAGTGCATACTTTGCGGCTTCGGAATATGCATTAGGGAGGTTAAAAAATAAGCTTTTTCTCCGGATTTCGGGGATTCACTGATTAAATTGATATGTTGCCTAAAATAACGCTGCATACCAAATTTGGCTGGATTCCGCCAGGTAGATGTGAACGCACAGGAGTGAAAATATTTTGAATTTGTTAATAAAAAAATTTAAAATATTACTTTTTAATTTCACTGTCAACCCCATGAAGTTGTTAAGTTATATAAAAGAGCAATGGTTACCAATTTTCGCTCTCTTCTAACCGGTAGAAGCAAAGTTAATGCTGTTGGAAACTTTGGATTCACAATAATTGCCTGAATAGTGGGTAATTACGGAATTAATATTGAAAAAACTAAAATAAGTTCACTACCCCCGGTTGGAATTGCGTCAAAATTTGTTTTGCTTCGTTTTCGTAGACAACCTAATAATTTCATTAGGTTGATGGTAAAATTTGAAAAAAATATCCATTTTTCTCAATAAATTCAAAATTTTCAAACTCCTGTTCGTTCACATCTACCCGATGGAATTGAGCCAATTTGGTGTGTACCGTTTTTGAGACAACCTAACAATTTAATTAGTGAATCCCCGAATCGGGTAAAAAAGGTATTTTGGAACAACCCTAACCCTACTTTGCCGCTTAATATTGATAAAGTATATCTAATCGTATCAATGCAGCCTATCGAGACAGATTCCCACTCAGTTATTTGCAAACGTACTGCTTTTAGAAGCAGCCCAAAACTACTTCGAACTGACATAGAATTTGCTGTCTTTGAAAACTACTCAAGTTAGTAAGTAGGTTTGAAAAACAGTCATAAATGAGATCTCATTGACCGTCGAAACTTAGAAAATGACACATGCGGACGGAGCAGGGAGCTGAGTTTGTGTTGCTACATTCCATACAGAAGATATATATATGTATATTTTCAGCAGCATAAGGAACCGGCCGCATCATGTGATAGATTTGCTATACCTTATTTCGCTGCAGTGAACATGTAACTGTATGGCGCCATCCATCAATATTACAAGGCCCGTGGTCTATAAGACGATGGGACATAAGGATAGGTTTGTTTCGGATACTACGGTATAGTCTTTTCGTGTAATGAAATGATGAAATTATTAGCAACAAACTTATTTAAATTGAAGCGTATCGGATACGACAAGGAAAAGAACTGAAATTATGACAGATCGTATAATTACAAACGTTTTGTTGAGCTCTGTGTACTGTGACGAAACTGTCATATGAGTGAGTATTCGGTCGGAAATTGCGCACAGAAACCATACAGCCGCTGTATAAGTTATATATTAGGCTTACCATATTTTGGAAATCTAAAAAGAGGACACTTTTTCAGAAATTTGAGACTTGCAAAACCGGAGAAGAATTCTCAAAAACTGGTGAATTTTTCCCACTTTGTGATCGGTTGACTAAAAAAAAAAACGTCATCTTTCCGCTTAGAGCTCAAAATACTGTTTTTCTCTCTGCATTGCTAGGTGGATGACTAAAAAAAAGGTCATCTTTCCTATCAGAGCTAATATCACCGTTTTTCGCTCCGAAATACCCGCCGTAGCGTCACTTCTGTGCTAATTTACGGCATAGGCCTATCACTCGCAATGTGCTCTAAATCTGACTTAAATTTTCAAAAAATAGGACAAAGTCTCAAAATCTCAAAAAAGTGCGTCCTCCACCGACACTTTCAAAAAAGTCAAAAAAGAGGACAAATCCTCTTATAAGAGGACGTATGGTAACCCTATTATATATACCTATGCTTTCGCGGAAATAGATTATTCATTCCATGTCTATTTCGCGCCAAGTATAACAAAAATTCCTGACTCTCCGCCAAAATAGCATCTGAATGTCTCCGTTTTGATATCTCTGTCTTATTGGAAGGACGTACTTCCACTTGATAAACTGTAAATATCGAAATTAAGTAAGTCACGAAATGTGACGAAGTAGAAGTATCGACGAACTAGATTTATTTCAATAAATATTGAAACTAGAGTAAAATTACTCCAGTACTTCGAAATAGTCGAAATACTTGGTTACTGAGTTACTTCGTTCCAGGCTTTTGTTGGACATCGGATATCCAGCGCTTTACTGAACTCTAATTCTTGTGAGCAAACTATCATATGGTACCATCCTATGATATGTTCAGAGGTGGTCAAAGTAGTTAACTTTGCTAGTAGATATAACGCCGTAGATTTTTACTTAATTACAAGTCAACCTATAGTGATTTCCGAGACGTGACTCAACTACTTCAATTAGTAGAAATTTATGAGTAGATATTTAACTGACGCTTAGCATACTTCGACTGTTATGACTCTCGAAATGGGTACACTCTTCGAAATATCATGCCATATCAATTTCACTCGGTTTTTATGACGATTTCGAACATAACCGTTGAACGCAATCTTATTCCAAAACCGCGTACGACCTTTCGATACCCAAAGTATCTAGACTTATAGAGTCAGTATTTTTCCATCAAAATTGTTCAAGTAGAACAGGAAGTAGTCTAAAAACAAAGTCATGAATGTAGTGTAAGTTGGTAAAACGTAGTTAAGCAGGCTATTTCACAAAAGTAGGATTACTTTATTACTCACCAGCACACTCTGACGTATTGCATGAAACGAATCTTTGCTGCAGTTCACGTGCCTCTGATACCAAACCTGGCCCTGCACAGTGCACAAGGGGTTGCTGCAATCCATCCTAAATATTACATGTGATATTTTTGGCGTTAGCAGTCGACCATAATTCAATTCGTTGCCAACCAGACCTTGACCGACAATATCAGGGCCTAACACTCCTCGTAAACGCATTGGCGCATGGGGTTTTCCTGGGTCGCATACGATGTGCTGCTAGCTCACTAAAAAGTTTTAGAACTATATTGTTCACTTCTAACTTCTGAAGGTTTGCCTCGTTTGTAACAATAGATGAACAGCATGATTCGGTTCTTGCTGTTGTTATTTGCCTTCAACACACCACCAACGTTGGCAGCAAACGATCGACTTTTGCATTTCAAAGAAACTGTTTGCAACCAATGCCAGCAATGGGGTGAGAATACTGATGTGGTCGCCGTGGGAAGTCTGCGGGTGGGTAAGGCCGGTCCGCGGGGACATCAGGGCCCTCCCGGTCCCCCATCCGTCGTTAACATGACTCTGATCGAGGAAACCATGAATAGAAAAATCAAGGAATGTGAGATTTCCATCGCTGTCATTCGTTGAGTTACGTTTATGAAACTCTGTGATTTCTAGCTCTTCAAATGTTCAACGCTGGAATAACTTGTGATGGCGCCAAACTGGAGTCAGCATTTGCACGTAATGATTCTGGGGGTGTCTTCAAATTGTACATACCTGAGGTTGGGATCAGGAATGTGTTCTGTGACGTAACTGACGATGGTGGAAAATGGATTGTAAGTTGAATGCACGATTTTTGTAGAAACAGATTTATTTTCGGTTCCATAAAAGGTTCTTCAGCGAAGAATGAATGGAGACATCGATTTCTACAGAGGTTGGGATGATTACGTGAAAGGATTTGGCGATTTGCAAGGAGATCATTGGTTGGGTATGACTATAAATACTACTTTTGTTGTCGACTCTATCTCATGAATTACGCCCACCCTCATCATGTCTGTCGGGATGAGGAGTTCGGAAAATATATTTGTGATAATTATTAGAACTGGTAATTCGAACAAATAGAATTCGAGGTATTGGCACATATGAAAAGTTCCGACTGTATCCGGAACGCTGATTTCATGAGACGATTACGCAATCAGAATAAGTCCGTCAAGACACCAGTACTTTCGCACACAATAGCTATGTGCCATTATCGAGTTAAAATTCTACTCCAGTACGAGAAAGAAGTAATGTTGTTCGAAGCATCCCAGAACTACTTATACTTAGGCTTACCATACGTCCTCTTTTAAGAGGATTTGTCCTCTTTTTTGACTTTTTTGAAAGTGTCCTCGGAGGACGCCCTTTTGTCCTCTTTTTTGAGATTTTGTCCTCTTTTTTAGGATTTAGAGCAGATTTAGAGCAAATTGCGAGTGATATGCCACATAATAGCACAGAAATGAAGGTCCGACTGGTGAAAATCGGTGATTCTAGCTCTGAGCGAAAAAAAGACCTTTTTTTTTTTTTTTTTTTTTAGTCATCCACCTGACGATGTGGAGTAAAAAACGGTATTTTGGGATCTGAGCGGAAAAGATGACTTTTTTTTTTTTTTTTTTTTTTTTTTTAGTCAACCGATCACAAAGTGGGAAAAATTAACCGATTTTTGAGAATTTCACTCCGGTTTTGCAAGTGGAAAATTTCTGAAAAAGTGTCCTCTTTTTTGATTTCCAAAATATGGTAAGCCTACTTATACTGGATGTGGGCAAACCGGATTTGGCGAATATAGTTCAATACGAAAGGAATTTGAGATTTTTTTCTGTTACAATATAGCAGAGTCACCAAAAACCACCAAAAAATAAATTCAAAATTACATTCCGTCGACACATGTTTTCTCGGTGTGTCGTGGCGGTAACTGTCTGATGAATATGGAGGTTTGTAGTATTTATGTCAATGATAAGATAGAGAAATTGATACTGCATCGGTATTACATCCAGAGGTGGTCAAAGTAGTCAACAAAGCTACCGAAGTCGAAGTCGAAGTGGAGAACCAATATTATTGGGAGAATTCATTCACAACCTTTAACAACCAGATGCATATAGTCAGCCCCCAAAAATTTGCATTGATTACCCTATGGGGGGCCCAAAATTAGTGTTTTTTTGGCGGAAGTGACGTCATGTTGAATGACAATGTATTCATACCTCATTATATGACCCGCTAGTAGGCGCTAAAGAGTGTCCGGAATTTGAGCCACAAAAATATCGTAACCCGAAAGTAAGTAGTTGTGAAAACAGTCATATGCGTTCGCATGGACTGTCAAAACCTGCAAATTGAGCTATGCAGAAGGTGCAGAGAGCTTGATTCATATTGATGTATCCCATGAGGTAGGCCTACACATTTTCGACAACATAAGCATTCCACATTATCATGAGATGCAAATGATAGTTTTGCTATGGAAAAGCTACAGTAATATTTTGTCTACTCGAACACCCCGTTTCAGAAAACGTCATGGTATGGCGCTCTCACACGTATTTTAATGCATGTAGTCTAGAGCAGTGGTTCTCAACGTTTTTGATCTCGCGGACCGGAAAAACTTCAAAACAAATGTCGCGTACCAGTGAGCCTTCAAAAACCAAAAGTCATCCTAAATGAAATTACGACAAATGCATACAACTTAAATGTAACATTGGAATGATGTCTTTTTGATCTTAGATATTTATACGTGGTACTACCGAGTTTTCTGGAAGGCGAAACTCGCGAAGTTCTGCGAAAACTAACCTAATTGTTATTGTTCGGTATCCTTTGAAAGAAATGCAACTTGACTATTTGCTATTGGCTCTATTATACTACCAAGTTTCGCATCAATAGCATTATCGTAATTAAACGTTTGTCTAGAACTCTCCGTAGCGTTCACATGACTTGTCCGAAACGACTTGTAGGCTATTTGAAACAATTTATTATCGCACTTGCACCATTGTGACGCACCCCCAAATTAGACCATGAACTCTCTATTGAGATGCCATACGAAAAATGCCTTGCACACTCCTAAATAAAACCTTGTTGGGGGTACAGAGCCTCAGTATACAGTAGAAAAGTATATTCATATTGAAATGAACCCGAGTGCCATATACTGTAATTTTATCTCCGGAAAATAGAGGCAATACTAAACACTTCATTTCAAACTTCAACATGTATGTTCTCCAGAAAAAAGAGCTGAAATTAATTCGAACTCAAAGTAATGATACTGTGAAATAAAAGAGAAATACTAACACCATTCCTTAAAGCGAAAAATATATTTCATGTCTTTTGCCTGGAAAGTCTCAACGGTGATCTGCTAAAACATATCTAACGACCAAAAAAGAGGAAGCCCACTTCTCCAGAGTAAGACATGCCATGTTCTGCAAGATTACGATACGATAAGTATAGATGCTACATTGCGAAACTGTAGTTTCAAACGTTTTCAATCGCCATATCTACCATGATGAAACATTTCATAGGTGCGACAATGCGGCGTGAACGGAAGCACGCTACCAGCTACCTAAACTATGTTCACCGATACTTTCGTGAAAATATATTTCTCACTCCATATGTAATTTAAGCGAAGCGCGACGAAAATTCTTGGCTTTATACGTAACTTTTATAAAGATTAAATTCTTGTTGGTACTCTGTTACTGCAGACTCGAAGTTTTTCTGTCTTTCTCTCTCTCTCTCTCTCTCTTTAATTGAAGGAATATAATACATGTACTTGACAAACTGAAAATAGCGAAAAATAAGTAAGTAGATCACAAAATGTTACGAAGTAGAAGTAGCGAGAAATTAGATTTCCTTGAGTAAGTACTGCAAGTAGTGTAAAACTACTTGAGTACTTCGAGAAAGCAAAAGTACTGACCACCTCTGATTACATCATATTGCATACAAGAGGTGGTCAAAGTAGTGAAGAAAGCTACGCAAGTACAAGTAGCGACGAAAACTTGTACTCAAGTACGAGGAGAAGTATTGCTTTTCGAAGCAGACCAAAACTAATTCAACTAGAATTGGCTAGCTTCATTTACTACACAAGTAACAAATAAGTAGTTTGAACAGGCTATTATGCTGGACTGTCAAAAGTCAGAAACTGATCTGTGCGAGCGATGCATAGAGCTGCGTTCGTACTGCTACATCTCAGAAGGTATACATTTTCAACCGCATAAGATTTTTTCCCGCATCATGTGATGCAAATGATAGTTTTTTTTTATACTACAGTGGTTTCAACTGAAGACCTCATTAGCTGCCTGTTAGTACGCAACGTGCAAAAATGTTTAGTTTTATCATGTATATGGTTTCAAGCAAGCAATCCCAACAACCGCTTATATGAAGCTGGTAACGACATCCATCGCGCCAGAGGTTCCAGATTCTCTAGTTAAAGTACGTAATATTTGCTTCATTTATTTCAAAAAGATTCATACGGACGATCATCTGTGGCGGCTTTGGTCGTTTCGAAGTCCACTCTGTTCGGTACCATACCAAATAAGTGATAGCCTACTCGCACAAGGCTGCTATGATGATATGCCTGATCATGAATAATGTGCCCACCCTTGTATCATACAAGCCAGTTTGATGTCACACTAAGGTCGGCGTGACTCTAACTTTTTCTGCAAAGCTCTAAAGATCGTGGTGAACGTTGGCGTTGCTCCAAATATATTTGAATCGCTTACAAGTACCAGACGAAACTAATAGAAAATGTCGTTTCGTGAGACGAACACGGCTCTAAATTCGCATTTAGTCACGGGGCTCATTATTTTCCAAAGCGGGCCTCATCCGCATCGTTTGGCTCAGGCTGCGGCAGGGACGAGCGGTCATGGGAGGCAAGTGAGGCAGTGCCTCACCTGTCGTCTGGATGAGTAAAGAAAATTGTGAAACATTCAATCTTATTGATATTTACCGACGATGTCCAATTGTCCATGAATAACTAAATTCGAATATTTTTTCATTCAAAACCAACAATTTTAATATTTATTTCTCAAAATACAGCGCAAAGGAGAGGTGAGGCAAAGCTGAGGTACGTGCGGGTCGTACCTCACCTGTGAAAATGCAATTCATCATAAACAGCTCAGAATTCGTAATAACAAGGGCGATTTTTTTACCTAAAAAACGGGAGATTTTGACACAAAAAAAATCGAAATTTTGACCTTTTTTTATCTTGAAAATCCTAATTTTTACCAAATTTGACCTAACGCATGCAAATTAGGTTTTTTCCCACTTAATGTTAGAATTCTACCACTTATTTTCATTTATGGTTAGAACTGTTTGTCCTTACGAAGTAGTTCGGCCTGAAAAAAAACTTTTTGCCTCAAAAACTGACAAGTTTTTACGGGAAAAAACTTTATTTTAACGAAATCTGGCCCTGTGAAGAATTCCAGTAGTTACATTACGCATTAGGGTAGAAATAATTATAATTATTTTCAGTACAACAAAAGATACTTTCCAACATTCTCGGGTGGAAAGTGTCTGTGCTTACTAAGTAGCTTGCCAAGAATGGAGAAAGAAAGTTCAAAAGCAGCAACAGTTGCTGGCTGACAACACTGAAGTTGTGCGTACACTGCTGGTGACACACCGTGTTGTGTTGCTTCATTCTGGCAATGGTGTCTACATCACAATTTGTAATCATGCGCTACTTGATATAAAAACCAATGCCCATGCAGTGTTGCTTCAGTTGGGGTATTGCAGTACGTTGAGCATAATAACACAATGCCAATCTATTTGTTTCATTTGAATGTTTATGATTCACGATGAGCAGACAATGGGCCGTCTGTAACGGTATAGGCCTATAAAGTAGGCTACAAGCTGTCAAATGTCAAATGATAAGTTTGCCGACAGTCCAAAATCTACGATACAAACGAAATCCGGGTTGCAAAACAGTTTAAACTATTTTGACATTTTGTGACCTAACGCTACAATTTTTGACCTAGTTTTGACTTCTTTTTTTTTTGACATATCAAAAAAAATCGCCCTATTAATAACTGATATCTATCAAATGCTATTGTCGCACCAATTCCGAAAATCCAAATATTAACCAGCGCCTCAAAATCGCCAAGGAATGCAAAATTCGACTTTATTACAAACGATGGCAGCGCAGAGAAACAATTGTCTCACCCACTATTCGCACAATCGCAGCACAGTGAAACGCGCAATTGTTTTCGGGAACCGTTTTAGGTGATAGTAGCCAATACGTAATGCGGAGCAAATACATTCCCTTACTGATGTATTTTCCATCCAACGTTAAATTGTCGTATATGTTGGTTAATTACATGGCCTGCGTTGTCGTTGTTTGTTGCCTTTATGGTGGTTTCGACTGTAATAGTCATCTGCACCAGGTGCATAAAATCGAAATTGGCACCTTTAATCCGTTTTAGTCCGTGGGACGCGGTGGGCCAATGTTTATGAATCCACTAAAATTGCGATTTGTCCGCGCGTCGTCAGTGACCGGACGGGAAGAACAAATCGCTTACCAAGCTTATTTCTGCGACTTTTCTGTTTCAAACCAAATATATGGATCAGGTATGCTCCCTTGTCAACGACATTTAGAGCTCGGTGAAAGTTGCGGTCAGCTACAGCAGCAAAATACATTACGGGTATCCTGGTTGTTCAAACTGATGAAGAACGTGAAATATAGTCGGGCGATGGTTATTGCGTGAGTCCGCCTTCGAGTAGTGAAATCATAAATAGGACTGGAATGAAAACCCCCTGTAGGATCCATGAAATATGATAGAGGGAGAGAGAGAGATTTGGTGTTCTTTTTCACCTGTACAATCGAGATGTTTTGACGACGGAGTCGCGAGACGGCCCCCATTTTTTTCTCCTCCATGCCATCCGTGATCGCTGATATTTCGCTAGGTTGTAAAGGCTCTCTTTTAGTAAGAATGTAACAATAAATAGATATAAAAAAATGTTACAAATCTTCTTAGAAGTATTAAATTAGACACACACTCTGTTCTTGCAGGCCTAGAAGCATTGCACCAACTGACCAAGGGCGGGAACATGGAGTTGAAAATCAAAATGATCACGAAAGATGGAATTTATTGGGTCGCTAATTACAGGTGAACATTGGGGGTCTTCAAAAATGACTTTTTTTTCTCAAATCGTACTGCATGGCTACTTGATAAAATTGTTAGGTTACCTAATTTAGGCCTACACACCGAATTTGGTTCAATTCCAACCAGTAGCCGCATTGCTACAGGAGAGAGACAACAAATTTCCCGATGAACAGAATGTGTTCGTTGAAGCTGGGACTTGTATACACTGATCTGTCGCATCATCTGTCCTACTACGAACAGCACACCAATACTGTCTGCCAATACACTACTAGCTTACGATATCCAATTGCAGGGACGGCGGACCTATCGAGTGTCCACTGACCCTTCGACGTCGGTTCTAATTCTATTTCCTTTGTCCAGCTCCTTCCTCATCGGGCCCGGATCCGACAACTACAGACTGCGCGTATCCGGATACTCCGGGAATGCAAGCGGCGACGGCCTCGCACACCACAACAATCGTCAATTCTCAACGTATGACGCGGATCACGACGGTTGGTTACATAATTGCGGTTCCTCGTTCAAAGGAGGCTGGTGGTATAAGAACTGCGCCCACATCAACCTGAACGGAAACTTCGACGAAATCTGGTGGCGCGGCAACTCCAACCTCCTGCGGTTCTCGGAGATGAAGATCAGGGAGAGAACGTGAAAAGGACTTATGCACATTTGTGACGTCACGATTAGGAAACGACCTGCCCTCTCATAGGGCTGTGACGTCACGCCGGCGTATCGCTGTGTCAATTTAGCTTAATAGCGCCCCCTCGCGCTGTCCGTCTCGCTCAATAATTGGCGACCAACTCGCGGCGACGACTTATTCTGCACATGACTGGAAGTTGACTGTAGAATAAAACATTTCACGTGATTCTTGTAACAATTTCATTCATAAAAAGTGATGACAACTTGTCCCACATCTACTTTCAAAAGTATGTGGTTTTGCTTTAAAAAAAGGTTCAAGTGTAAGTGGAAGCGGGCAAAACGTACTCCACAAATGTACTTCATTACCAATCACTTATGTACACAATAAATATAGGCAGAGTTGAGATATTCCAAGTCGTTTTGACTGCTTCTTATCTTTTCCTTGTGTTGCACTCTTGCGGTGTTTAGAACTATCTATCTAGGAACTATCTACATTAGGCTATCAACTTAGTGAAAGAAGGTACATTACTATACATTCTACCAACGGTCACATATTTCAGTGGTTCGTCTATTCGTGATAACTAGGGATTTTGACATTTGACCTAACAACGATAGCTTTTGCACTACAAATGAAAATTTTGACATTTGAAATCTTACTTTCGAATGATTTAAAAATTAGACCTTAGGCCTATTGCACATAATGTCAGAATTTTTGTCCTTTTCTACATTTCTGGTTGGAACTATCTCCATATCAAGTAGCTTGGCTAAAATAGAAAAAAAAAAACAGCAGTTGTTTGCTGGCAACATTAAAGGGCAGTGTATACACTGCTGAATTACTAGTTTCTAGTTACTATAGCTTCATACCGACATGAGTTTTGCTGATATCTCGCGCTCCACTATAAGAACCAGTGTCCACCACGCAGTCAAGATTCAGATTTGAGATTTCGGCGTGAGCTTGTAAAAATATAGGACCCACTTAAAATTTAACTTGTTTTTAGTTGCGTTGATCATCACGCCAGAGACGGGATTTCAGCATTCCCGTGGCCACGGATTTTTTTTTGTGGCCGGCCATGAAAGGTGCTATTAACTCTTTCGACGCCGCGTATCCCCATATGTTCGCTAAATCGAGAGAGCGTATTTTTGTCTCGAAAATCTGACATGCCGTTTTGCGTCCATGGCAGTCGGGGCATTGTGCGGTAATGAATTCAAAATTCAAGACTTGCTACTATAAAAAACAATTTTGCTGGATTACCTTTACGGAATAGTAACTTTATTTGATATATATTTCCACGACGGTAATGATTTTCAACAGATGCCAATACCTAAAGACATTTTACATCATTATCACCAATCTTTAGCGACACATCGCGCGTTAAGTTAATATACGGATCTACTGAAGCCACCAAGTCAGTACATGTACTGCGACAACACAGACTTCACACCAATATATACGTATTTATTCAAGTTTTTCAAACGTAAAATTGCATCGGGAGATGACGAGGACTCAACGGAGACAAATAATGATGTTTTTGTGCAGATCGTTGCTTGTAATCGTACACAAATGGGCTCCGTCGGTATGTTACTGCGCCTGAAAAACAAACTTGAGTACCGGTACTAGCAGAAGTCAAATTTTCGAGCCATTATTGCGGATTTGACGTCACAATGATAACCTTGAAGCATCGACGGCCGAAGATCATGTCGGCAGCAGTATTTCACGACGGTTCTGAACCTCCGCATTGACATTGAAAAGGAATTAACGATTTAAGGATAATATATTATCAATATATAATATAATAAGAATATTCTGTGAAATTTACAACGTCACAGCTAATCTATAAGTACCATAGAAACACCAACAAAATCCATACCTTGGCAGCAGCGCGCCTGAAATCAGCCAAACTTCGGTTCAGTGTTGCCAACTCCGGCTGGACAAAAGTCGCTAAAACTGGTGTCGAAAATCGCTAGATGTCGCTAAATCTTGAAACAAAATCGCTAGAAAAAGTCGCTAAATCTTATTTCAATCCCTGCAGTTGTTGAATTTAACCGGACGATCCATATATTCCATCCATTTTGTTAGCTATATGTTAATCGTCTGTTTTAAACGCCACTTATCATATTTCGAGTTTATAATACGCAAGAGTCAGTCAACTCAAAGCGGGACAAAATGTGCGGTACATTTCAACAAACCATATCATCGCTCTTCGTGATCACTGACCAGGTTTGCAGTCATCACTCACTAAGTCACTATATATAGGCGTTACACAAACTGCCGCTGAAGGGAATATGAAGTGAAAAGCATCATAGATATACAGGTACCTTGCTCGATACGTCTGCGAGTACGCGAAACACGATCAATGATATATAGGCTAATATACATTGATGCAATATAGGCCTACTGACTATGTTCCCTTTAAGCTGCGCGCGTGCGCGGCCGCGCACTGCTGACGAAGTCTCCGCGCACAGAAAAACGTATCCCGCGCACAAGAAAGCCGAAGTGATGACCTTTTTTTCTGTCGTTACGCACTGTTTTCCGAGGGACCGCGCCAGTGAGTTGTTGAGTGTGCGCAGACTCGTGAAAAATTAGAGGGGATATTGAGGGGCAGTATTTGATATTGAAAGCGTGTTGCCTTTGGGGATTATTTAACGCAATTTTTCAGGGAAATAGCCACAAAATGACGACTTTCAGGATTAAACGAACTTTTGCCTTGTCGGAGCACTACGATGCATATGGTAGTAGTGGATGGGAGATAATGAACTAATCTAAAGTCTTATTCACCTCTCCAAACCCAAGATACCCTATACCAGGCCTGAGCAAAGTGCGACCCGCGGGCCAAATTCGGCCAGCGGAGCTATTCTGTACGGCCCGCGAAAGGTTGCTTGAAATTGAAAATATAAAACCTACTTTTTAATGTTGCTGCCCAGGTAGCACGCCTACTTGGGTACCACAAGGTATCAAGGTGAGATGAATTGTGGTAACCAGCTGGGGAAACCAAGCGGGAACCGTACATTTTTGGCCCCATATTACAGAGGTATTTTCTGGGGGACCATGTGGGTAACCCACTTAGCTGGCAGCGAAGACAATATTACGACCCCGGTCCTTGTAGCAGTGGCAGTAGCAGTGTAATTCGGCCGAGAAGTCGACGTCGAGATGTGCTAGGCGATGTTAGGTAAACCCTACACGTTAGTTTACTTTACATTGTATACTGTACAGTACATACCTGGAACCTGCTACCACCAATCACGCAAACCAATATATACGGTAATCTGAGTATATAATAACCTTTACGGTGGGTGAGTGAGGCCGTCATCACTGTTTAAGTGTAATCGTTGAGTTATATTTTCAACTGAACAAGAAACACACAATGTACAATACGATAAGATAGAAAGCGATGTAATGAACAGATAGGAGGATGCCGACCGACGCGCAGTTGCCGTCTTTTAGACTGACATCTACCTCGGCTTAGAGTGCCCGCCGTCACAGTTACTCTCGATGTTGATCATTTTCGAGGCCAGGGCCCTTGCTAGCGATTTCCATAACTTGTGTGTGAGTGCATTCTTTCGTCGAGTCATTCTCGGGTCTCATGTCGCAAGAAGAGGAGCCCGGACAAACCTCTGACGGGAGTCGAACAGAGGCCGCCGGATTCTTAGGCGCTTATCATCACCAGTACCCGAATTCAATTCATATGGAGGTGAAATTCAATTTGGAAATGTCCCAGCGACCAG